>NC_064831.1:68008267-73008267 GCF_024166365.1 Elephas maximus indicus | reverse complement strand
TTGTTTATCCTTGGCTGCTCTTAACATTCTGTCTTTATCTTTGGTTTTGGCAAGTTTGATTATGTCTTGGTGACTTTCTTTTAAAATCTACCTCATGTTGAGTTCAGTGAGCATCTTGGATAGATATCTTCTCATCTTTTGTGATATCAGGAAAGTTTCCTGCCAATAAATCTTCAACAATTCTCTCTGTATTTTCGGTTATCCCTCCCTGTTCTGGTATTCTGATCACTCGTAGTTTATTTCTCTTGATAGAGTCCCATGTGATTCTTAAGGTTTCTTCATTTTTTAAAATTCTTTATCTGATTTTTCTTCAAATATATTGGTGTCAAGTGCTTTATCGTCAAGTTCAGAAATTCTGCCTTCCACTTGCTCAATGCTGCTCTTCTAACTTTCTATTGAGGTGTCTAATTCTGTAATTTTATTGTTAATCTTATGAATTTCTGATTGCTGTCTCTCTATGGCTCATAGCGACCCTATGGCTTATAGACAGCAATGAGTCGGAATTGACTTGACAGCAATGGATTTGGCTTTTTTTTTTTTTGGTCTCTGGACTTGTCCAGCTAATTAAATTTTTCATTATGTTCCTGAATAACCTTTTTAATTTCTTCAGCTGCTTTATCTGTGTGTTCCTTGGCTTGTTCAGCATATTGCCTGGTTTCCTTCCTGATGTCCTTCAAGGTTCTGTATATTAATCTTTTTGTATTCTGCATCTGGTAATTCCAGGAAGGCACTTTCATCTAGAAAATCCCTTGATTCTTGTTTTGAGAGCTTGTTGAGGTGATCATGGTCTGTTTCTTTACATAACTTATTATTGACTGTTGTCTCCATCTATAAGTTATTGTTTTAGTTTATTTTTTGTTTGCTTACCGTATCATAGCTTCTTGCTTTGTTTTGTTTTGATATTCCAAAATGGGTTCCTTGAGTGAGCTAGCTTGATTATTTTCACCTTTGGAGCTCTGATGTCCTGTCCCCAGATGGCTAGAGCTGTTATCAGGTATATCAGTCTAGGAGTCTGTTCAGTTTTCTTGTAAGAATTCAGCTCAGGTGTCTAGGTAGCTGATCATCAAGTGTGTGGTACAGGCTCCGTTCTACAGTCCTAGAGGGGCAGGGGTGATTGGTGTAAGTACCGGTATCTGGTTGCAGCAGGGGGTCACACTCTGAACAAGGCAGGGGGCTGAGAATTATTCCCCAAGTGTCTCTGAGGAAAGTGTGTCCCTCTTCCCTAGAGTGTACAGGTGGGTGGGTTCTGCAGACGGACCATGGGCACCCAAAGTTTTTGGTTGTAAGGACTGGGAGGTACCAGCTATCCTTGGACCCCTGTCACAGGTGGCTGGGTGACCTGAGTGGAGCCACCAGTCCTTAGGTCCCTGATGTGGGTAGGTGAGGACCCTGTTTAATATGCAAAGCAGTCTGAAACATCAAATACTCACCTCTCCACTGCACAGCTGAAACAGTTGTAGCCAACTAACAAGGGCCTATTCTCCTGAAATAGGCCCACACAGGTCCATGCAGTGGGGAAAGGTGTTCAAAGTCCATGGACCATTTATGCCTGGACAGGAGCCACTTCTGTCCTGAAATTCCCTGGTTAGTGGAGCTAGCATATTATCCTTTCCCCCAATTGCAAATTTATTCCTTCTCCAAGGCTGCAAGAATGGCTGTAGGCACTCAACAGGGCCTATCTCAGGCCCAGGGAGATCAACAGCCATTGAAGCAGGCTTGGGGGTGCAGTAAAACGTTCGCAAGTACTTAGGTTTTGCTGAAAGTGCCATTCTTCTCTGGTTCCAGAGGTGTGGCCATTTTTGTAATCTTCCGCATCCATTCGGTACAAGTAATTCCTTTTCACATTTCAACTTAAGTTAAATACTGTCTTTCTTCACTTATTTCTCTCCTATTGATGCTAATATAGTGTATGTGCAATATATGACCCAAATACTAGCAGAAAACCACACTTGGATTTAAGACAGTTCACAACCCTTTTACCATTAATTGATGGTACCCACTTTACTACTGATTTTTATATTCATATAAATATATATTTTTAATAATTTTTATTGTGCTTTAAGTGAAAATTTACAAATCAAGTCAGTCTCTCATATAAAAACTTGTATACACCTTGCTACATACTCCCAATTAAAAAAAACAAAAAACAAAAATTACTCTCCTTTTAATGAGACAGCCCACTCTCTCCCTCCACTCTCTCTTTTCGTGTCCATTCTGCCAACTTCTAACCCCCCTACCCTCTCATCTCCCCTCCAGGGAGAAGATGCCAACACAGTCTCAAGTGTCCACCTGATCCAAGAAGCTCACTCCTCACCAGCATCCCTCTCTAACCCATTGTCCAGTCCAATCCATGTCTGAAGAGTTGGCTTTGGGAATGGTTCCTGTCCTGGGCCAACAGAAGGTCTGGGGGCCGTGACCACTGGGGTCCTTCCAGTCTCAGTCAGACCATTAAGTCTGGTCTTTCTATGAGAATTTGGGGTCTGCATTCCGCCGTTCTCATGCTCCCTCAGGGGTTCTCTGTTGTGTTCCCTGTCAGGGCAGTCATCGGTTGTAGCCGGGTACCATCTAGTTCTTCTGGTCTCAGGATGATGTAGTCTCTGGTTCACATGGCCCTTTCTGTCTCTTGGGCTCGTAATTACCTTGTGTCCTTGGTGTTCTTCATTCTCCTTTGATCCAGGTAGTTTGAGACCAATTGATGCATCTTAGATGGCTGCTTGCTAGCGTTTAAGCCCCCAGACACACTCTTCAAAGTGGGATGCAGATTGTTTTGTTAGTAGATTTTATTATGCCAATTGACTTAGATGTCCCCTGAAACCATGGTCCCCAGGCCCCTGCCCCTGCTACACTGGCCTTCAAAGCATTCAGTTTATTCAGGAAACTTCTTTGCTTTTCGTTTAGTCCAGTTGTGCTGACCTCCCTTGTATTGTGTGCTGTCTTTCCCTTCACCTAAAGTAGTTCTTATCTACCACCTAATTAGTGAATACCCCTTTCACCCTGTCTCCCTCCCTCCTCTCATAACCACAAAAGAATGTTTTCTTCTCAGTTTAATTTCTCAAGTTCTTATAATAGTGGTCTTATACAATATTTGTCCTTTTGCAACTGACTAATTTCACTCATCATAATGCCTTCCAGGTTCCTCTATGTTATGAAATGTTTCACAGATTCCTCCCTGTTCTTTATCGATGTGTAGTATTCCATTGTGTGAATATACCATAATTTATTTATCCATTCATCCGTTGATGGGCACCTTGGTTGCTTCCAACTTTTTGCTGTTGTAAACAGTGCTGAAATAAACATGGGTGTGCATGTATCTGTTTGTATAAAGGCTCTTATTTCTCTAGGATATATTCCAAGGAGTGGGATTGCTGGATCGTATGGTAGTTCTATTTCTAGCTTTTTAAGGAAGTGCCAAATAGATTTCCAAAGTGGTTGTACCATTTTAAATTCCCACCAGCAGTGTATAAGTGTTCCAGTCTCTCCACAGCATCTCCAACATTTATTATTTTGTGTTTTTTGGATTAATGCCAACCTTGTTGGAGTGAGATGAAATCTCATTGTCATTTTGATCTGCATTTCTCTAATGGCTAATGATTGTGAACATTTCCTCATGTATCTGTTAGCTACCTGAATGTCTTCTTTAGTGACATATCCATTCATATCTTTGGCCCATTTTTTAATTGGGGTTATTTGTCTTTTTGTAGTTGAGCTTTTGCAGCAGCATGTAGATTTTAGAGATCAGGTGCTGATCGGAAATGTCATAGCTAAAAACAGTTTCCCAGTCTGTAGGTAGTCTTTTTACTCTTGGTGAAGTCTTTGGATGAGCATAGGTGTTTGATTTTTAGGAGCTCCCAGTTATCTAGTTTTTCTTCTCCATTCTTAATAATGTTTTGTATACTGTTTATGCCATGTATTAGGGCTTCTAACATTATCCCTAATTTTTCTTCCATGATTGTTATCATTTTAGGTTTTATATTTAGGTCTTTGACCCAGTTTAGGCTCGTTTTTGTGCATG
Organism: Elephas maximus indicus; assembly: GCF_024166365.1. Classification (NCBI taxonomy): domain Eukaryota; kingdom Metazoa; phylum Chordata; class Mammalia; order Proboscidea; family Elephantidae; genus Elephas; species Elephas maximus. Next base: position 73,004,255 of record NC_064831.1, on the reverse strand, counting down.
GAGTGAGGTATGGGTCTAGTTTCTTTTTCTTTGCAGATGGATATCCAGTTATGCCAGCACCATTTGTAATAAAGACTGTCTTTTCCCCATTTAACTGTTTTGGGGCCTTTGTCAAATATCAACTGCTCATATGTGGATGGATTTATGTCTGGATTCTCAATTCTGTTCCATTGGGGCCTTTGTCAAATATCAACTGCTCATATGTGGATGGATTTATGTCTGGATTCTCAATTTTGTTCCATTGGTCCAAGTATCTGTTGTTGCACCAGTACCAGGCTCTTTTGACTACTGTGGCTCTATAATAGGTTCTAAAATCAGGTAAAGTAAAGCCTCCCACTTTTGTTCTTCTTTTTCAGTAATGCCTTATATATACTGGGCCTCTTTCCCTTCCATATGAAATTGGTGATTTGTTTCTCCATCTCATTGAAGAATGTCGTTGGGATTTGGATTGGAATTGCATTAAATGTATAAATCGCTTTTGGTAGAATTGACATTTTTATAATGTTAAGTCTTCCTATCCACAAGCCAGGTATGTTCTTCCACTTAATGTAAGTCTCTTTTGGTTTCTTGTAGAAGCGTACTGTAGTTTTCTTTGTATAAGTCTTTTATATCTCTGGTAAGATTTATTTCTAAGTATTTTACCTTCTTGGGGGCTACTGTAAATGGCATTGATTTGGTGATTTCCTCTTCAATGTTCTTTTTGTTGGTATAGAGGAATCCAACTGATTTTTGTATGTTTATCTTGTATCCCGATACTCTGCTGAACTCTTCTATTAGTTTCAGTAGTTTTCTGGAGGATTCCTAAGGGTTTTCTCTGTATGAGATCATGTCATCTGCAAACAGAGATACTTTCACGTCTTCCTTGCCAATCTGGATACCCTTTATTTCTTTATCTAGCCTAATCGCTCTGGCTAGGACCTCCAACACGATGTCGAATAAGAGTGGTGGTAAAGGGCATCCTTGTCTGGCTTCTGATCTCAATGGGAATGCTTTCAGGCTCTCTCCATTTAGGGTGATGTTGGCTGTTGGCTTTGTAGAAATGCCCTTTATTATGCTGATTCCTTCTATTCCTATTTTGCTGAGAGATTTTATCATGAATGGGTGTTGAACTTTGTCAAATGCCTTTTCTGCATCCATTGATAAAATCATGTGATTCTTGTCTGTTGTTTTATTTATGTGGTAAAAAAAGAAGTAGATTACATTAATTGTTTTTCTAATGTTGAACCATCCCTGCATACCTGGTATGAATCCCACTTGGTCCTGGTGAATTATTTTTTTGATGTTGTTGAATTCTATTGGCTAGAATTTTGTTGAGGATTTTTGCATCTATGTGCATGAGGGATATAGGTCTATAATTTTCTTTTCTTGTGGTGTCTTTACCTGGTTTTGGTATCAGGGATACGGTGGCTTCATAGAATGAGTTTGGTAGTATTCTGTCCTTTGCTATGCTCTGAAATGCCTTTAATACTAGTGGTGTTAACTCTTCTCTGAAAGCTTGGTAGAACTCTGCCTGAAGCCGTCCAGACCAGGGCTTTTTTTTGTTGGGAGTTTTTTGATGACCTTTTCAATCTCTTCTTTTTTTATGGGTCTATTCAGTTGTTCTACCTCTGTTTGTGTTAGTTTAGGTAGGTAGTGTGTTTCTAGGAATTCATCCATTTCTTCTAGGTTTTCAAATTTGCTTGAGTATAGTTTTTCATAGTAATCTGATATGATTCTTTTACTTTCAGTTGGGTCTGTTGTAATATCGCCTATCTCATTTCTTATTCAGGTTATTTGCTTCCTCTCCTGTTTTCCTTTTGTCAGTTTGGCCAGTGGTTTATCAATTTTGTTGATTTTTTCAAAAAACCATCTTTTGGTCTTGTTAATTCTTTTAAGTGTTTTTCTGTTTTCTGTTTCATTTAGTTCAGCTCTAATTTTTATGATTTGTTTTCTTCTGGTGCCTGTGAGTTTCTTTTGTTGCTCTCTATTTTTTCAAGTTGTAGGGATAATTCTTTGATTTTGGCCTTTTCTTCTTTTTCGATGTGTGCATTTATTGATATAATTTGGCCTCTGAGTACCGCTTTTGCTGTGTCCTAGAGGTTCTGATAGGAATTGTTTTCATTCTTATTGGATTTTCTGAATTTCTTTATTCCATCCTCAATGTCTTTTATAATCCAGTCTTTTTTGAGCAGGGTATTGTTCAGTTTCCAAGTGTTTGATTTCTTTTCTGTGCTTTTCCTGTGATTGATTTCCACTTTTGTGGCCTTATGGTCAGAGAAGATGATTTGTAATATTTCAGTGTTTTTAGATTCTGCTAAGGCTTGCTTTATGACCTAATATGTGGTCTATTCTAGAGAATGTTCCATGTGCACTAGAAAAGAAAGTATACTTGGTTGCTGTTGGGTGGAGTGTTCTGTACATGTCTATGAGGTCAAGTTGTTTGACTGTGGCATTTAGATCTTCCGTATCTTCATGGAGCTTCTTTCTGGATGTCTTGTCCTTCACCGAAAGTCGTGTGTTGAAGTCTCCTATTATTATTGTGGAGCCGTCTATCTCACTTTTCAATGCTGATAGAGTTTGTTTTATGTATCTTGCAGCCCTGTCATTGGGTGCATAAATATTTTATATGGTTATATCTTCTTGGTGTATTGTCCGTTTATTCATTATTTAGTGTCCTTCCTTATCCTTTCTGATGGATTTAACTTTAAAGTCTATTTTGTCAGAAATTAATATTGCCACTCCTGCTCTTTTTTGATTGTTGTTTGCTTGATATATTTTTTTCCATCCTTTGAGTTTTAGTTTGTTTGTGTCTCTAAGTCTAAGGTGTGTCTCTTGTAGGGAGCATATAGATGGATCTTGTTTTTTAATCCATTTTACCACTCTCTGTCTCTTTATTGGTGCATTTAGTCCATTTACATGTAGGGTAATTATGGATAGGTATGAATTTAGTGCTATCATTCTGATGTCTTCTTTTGTGTGTTGTTGACAGTTTCTTTTTCCCACTTGATTTTATGTGCTGAGTAGATTATCTTTATATGTTGTCCTTTCCTCATGTTTGTTGTTATTGATTTTGTTTCTGCTGAGTCTCTATTTTTTTCTTAAATTTTATTTTGATGAGTAGGATAGTTTGTCTCCTTTGTGGTTACCTTATTATTTACCCGTATTTTTCTAAATTTAAACCTAGCTTTTATTTCTTTGTATCACCACATTTTCTTCTCCATATGGAAGGTATATGATTACATTTCTTAGTCCCTCTTTATTTTTCTAATGTTGTCTTCTTTTATATAATAACGTTGCTGTTACCCTGTTTTGAGCCTTTTTTTTTTTTTTTAATAATCTTGCTTGGTTTTTTTTTATTTCCCTGTCTGGGTTGACTTCTGGTTGCTCTGCCCAGTGTTCTAGCCTTGGGTTGATACCTGATACTATTGATTTTCTAACCAAAGAACTCCCTTTAGTGTTTCTTGTAGTTTTGGTTTGGTTTTTACAAATTCCCTCAACTTGTGTTTATCTTGAAATGTCTTAATTTCACCTTCATATTTAAGAGACAGTTTTGATGGATATATGATTCTTGGCAGGCAATTTTTTTGCCTTCAATTTTTTAAATATGTCATCCCATTGCCTTCTTGTCTGCTTGGTTCCTGCTGAGTAGTCTAAGTTTATTCTTATTGGCTCTGCTTTGTAGGTGATTTTTCGTTTATCCCTAGCTGCTCTTATAATTTTCTCTTTATCTTTGGTTTTGACAAGTTTGGTTATAATATGTCTTGGGGACTTTCTTTTCAGTTCTACCTTATGTGGAGTTCGATGAGCATCTTGGATAGATATCTTCTCATCTTTCATGATATCAGGGAAGTTTTCTGCCAACAAATCTTCAACAATTTTCTCTGTATTTTCTGTTATCCCTCCCTGTTCTGGTACTCCAGTCACTCGTAGGTTATTTCTCTTGATAGAGTCCCATGTGATTCTTAAGGTTTCTTCATTTTTTTAAATTCTTTTATCGGATTTTTCTTCAGATATATTAGTGCCAAGTGATTTATCTTTGAGCTCAGAAATTCTAGCTTCTACTTGCTCAATTCTGCTTCTCTGACTTTCTATTGAGTTGTCGACTTGTGTAATTTTATTGTTAATCTTCTGAATTTCTGATTGCTTCCTGTCTATGGATTTTTCCAGATTAAACTTTTCATTATGTTCCTCAATAATCTTTCAAATTTCTTCAATTGCTTTATCTGTGTGTTCCTTGCCTTGTTCTGCGTATTGCCTCATTTCCTTCCTGATGTCTTGAAGGGTTCTGTATATTCAACTTTTGTATCCTGCATCTGGTAATTCCAGGAATGCACTTTCATCTAGGAGATCTCTGGAATGTTTTTTCTGAGAGCCTGTTGAGGTGATCATGGTCTGTTTCTTTATGTGACTTGATATTGACTGTTGTCTGCGAGCCATCAATAAGTTATTGTATTAGTTTATGCTTGCTTACTGTGTCGTAACTTCTTGCTTTGTTTTGTTTTATTATACCCCTATGGGTTGCTTGAATGAGCTAGCTTGATTATTTTTGCCTTTGGAGCTCTGGTGTCCTGTCCCCAGCTGGCTAGAGCTGTTATCAGGTATATCAGTCTAGGAGTCCATTCAGTTTTCTTGTATGAATTCAGCTCAGGTTTCCAGGTAGCTGATCATTAAGTGTGTGGTACAGGCTCTGTCCTATAGTCTTAGAGGGGCAGGGGTGATTGGCATATACACTGGTATCTGATTGCAGCAGGGGGTTACGCTCTGAACAAAGCAGGGGGCTGAGAACTGACCCCCGAGTGTCTCTGAGGAAATCGTGTCCCTGTTCCCTAGAGCATGCAGGTGGGTGGGTTCTGCAAACGGACCATGGGCACCCAAAGTTTTTGGTTGTAAGCACTGGGAGGTATGAGTTATCTTGGACCCCTGTCGTGGGTGGCTGGGTTACCTGAGTGGAGCTACCAGTCGTTAGGTCCCTGATGTGGGTAGGTGAGGACCTTGTTTAATAGGCAAAGCAATGTCAAACATCAAACACCCACCTCTCCACTGCACAACTGAAATGGTTGTAGTCTGCCAACAAGGGCCTATTCTCCCGAAATAGGCTCACACAGGTCCATGCAGAAGGGAAAGGTGCTCAAAGTCCACGGATAGTTTATGCCTGGACAGGAGCTGCTTCTGTCCTGAGCTCCCCTGGTTAGTGGAGCTAGCAAATTATCTTTTCCCCCAAATGAAAATATTTTCCTTCCCCAAGGCTGGGAGAATGGGTTTAGGTGCTCAACAGTGCCTGTCTCAGGCCCAGCGAATTCAGCCGCTGAAGCTGTTTTGCGGGTAGGGGGGCCAAGTTAAAATATATGCAAGTGTTTAGCTTTTGCCGTGAGTGCCGTTCTCCTCAGGTTCCAGAGGTGTGAGTAGGCTGTGTGGCTGCTGCTTCTCCCTGAGGAAACCACGGCTGAACACTAGTACCAGCCCACTGCCGCCGCAGCTCTGGGAATGGTGCGTGAGGACTCCTCGCGATTCAGGTCCGGTAACTCCTCTCCACTTCTGAATGGTCTCTTCCTCCTCCTGCCCCTCAGTTTGTTTTCTAAACTTGCCTTTGAAACTCAGGGCTCCCAGCTTGTCACAAATATACTCGTTTCACTTGTTTTTTCAGGTCTTTTTTGTAAAGAGGGCTTGCCGGAACTCTCTGTCTATTCCGCCATCTTGGCTTCACCTCCCATATAAATATTTTAAATGTATAAACAATTATATTGATGTACTTTCCTAAAGAAAGTGATTTAATAGATTTTCTTTTTCCAATCCAGCCTCCTTGTTCTCGAATCCAACACACACTGGTTCCAGAGTTGGTTTTCTAAAAGGTTCCTGACTGCATCTTGTTCCACTAAGAATCTTTTGGGACTTCTCAATCACACTCTTTAGCTTGGCATTCAGGAATCTGGCCCGTACCTACCTTTCAGATTTTATTTTCTTTCATTTTCCCTTGAGTGCTATTCATTAGAGCTTAAACCAAATTCCTTGATGTTTCTTGAGTGCATTTGCCCTACACCCGTGGTTCTCAACCAGAAAAAATTTTGTCCCCCAGGAGACATATGGCAATGTCTGAAGATGTTTTTGGTTATAACAACTGGGGGTGGTGTTCGTGCTACTGGCATCTAATGGGTAGAGGCCAGAGGTGCTGCTGAACATCCTAAAATGCACAGGAGAGTCCCTCACAACAAAGATTAATAATCTAAATGTTAATAGTACCGAGGTTGAGAAACCCTGCCCTATACATTTTGGCTCTGGGTCTTTGTTTTATCCTGCTTCATCCTGGAAGGTTTTTCCTTCAGTGCTTCCTGTTGAAATGCCCTCTATTTTTAAAAGCTTGCTCAAATGCCATGTCTTTTAGGAAACAGGTCCTGGGTGACCCTCACCCCTACCCCCACGCTGGGAGCTATTGGCATCCTTTCTATGCATCACTGAAGTACCTACCACTTAGCATGTTTATAACATTTTCAGTATTTATACTAGTTTAGTACTATTTTTTTTTTATTTTTATTGTGCTTTAAGTGAAAATTTACTAATCAAGTCAGTCCCTCATACAAAAACTCGTATACACCTTGCTACACACTCCCGATTGCTCTCCCCCTAATGAGACAGCCCACTCCCTCCCTCCACTATCTCTTTTCCTGTCCATTTCGCCAGTTTCTAAGCCCCTCTACCCTCTCATCTCCCCTCCAGGGAGGAGATGACAACATAGTCGCAAGTGTTCACCTGATCCAAGAAGCTCACTCCTCACCAGCACCCCTTTCCATCCCATTGTCCAGTCCAATCTCTGTCTGAAGAGCTGGCTTTGGGAATGGTTCCTGTCCTGGGCCAACCGAAGGTCTGGGGACCATGACCACCAGGGTCCTTCTAGTCTCAGACAATTAAGTCTGGTCTTTTTACGAGAATTTGGGGCCTGCATCCCACGACTTGCCTGTTCCCTCAGGAATTCTCTGTTGTGTTCCCTGTCAGGGCAGTCATCAGTTGTAGCCAGATACCATCTAGCTCTTCTGGTCTCAGACTGATGTAGTCTCTGGTTTATGTGGCCCTTTCTGTTTCTTGGGCTCGTAATTACCTTGTGTCCTTGGTGTTCTTCATTCTCCTTTGATCCAGGTGGGTTGAGACCAATTGATGTATCTTAGATGGCCACTTGCTAGCATTTTAAGACCCCAGACGCCTCTCTCCAAGGTGGGATACAGAATATTTTCTTAATAGATTTTATTATGCCAATTGACTTACATGTTCCCTGAAACCATGGTCCCCAAACCCCCACCGCTGCTATGCTGGGCTTCGAAGCATTCAATTTTTTCCTTCTCCAAGGCCGGGAGGATGGCTGTAGGTATTCAACAGTGCCTATCTCAGGCCCAGGGAATTGAGCCGCTGAAGCCAACTTGGGGGTGGGGGGGTGGGGGGCATGGTAAAATATACGCAAGTGTTTAGCTTTTGCCGAGAGCGCTGTTTTCCTCAGGTTCTGGAGGTGTGAGTAGGCTGAATGGCTGGCTGCTTCTCCCTGAGGAAGTTGCGGTCGAACGCTAGTACCAGCCCGCTGCCGCTGCCGCTCCAGGAATGGTGCCTTTGGGCTTCCTGCGATTCAGGGCCGGTAACTCCTCTCAGCTTCTGAACCATCTCTTCCTCCCCCTGGGTTTGTTTCTGAGCTTGCCTTTGATGCTCAGAGCTCCTAGCTTGTCATAAATATACTCGTTTCACTTGTTTTTCGGGTCTTTGTTGTAAAGAGGGCTTAATGGAAGCGTCTGTCTATTCTGCCATCTTGGCTCCGCCTCAGTACTATTGTTTTAATTTTCTTTTATTGTTCCTCTCTCATCTTATAGTTGAGTGTTTAGTTATTAACACTTTTGCTGGACTGTGTGCTTCTGGGCAACAAGGATCCTATCTTATTTCTCTGAGTTACTAGCAGAGCACCTACCACATGCCTTACACATATTTAAAAAATTAAAAAACAAACAAACAAAAAAAAACACATATTAGGTACATAATAATATCTGCTGAGAGTTTGAGAAGTGTATGTTTTCCCCCATCCTTAAATATGCTTACTCCTCCCAACAATTATCTTTTCTTAAAGGATTTAGCCCCCCGCCCCCAAAAGCAACAAGTTAAATCTGTTTTTTAAAAATATTTTAAGTAAAAAACTGTGATAAGAAATAATAGTACAATGCAATTGTTTGTTTTATTTTTGCAGCTCTTTAGTGAAAAAATAAGTGGTGTTGAAGGAACAAAATTAGATGATGAATTTCTGGACATGGCAAAGGTAAGATAAGTTTTTTTTTCTTTTTTTTAAATTTTACTTTAGATGAAGGTTTACGGAGCAAATTAGTTTCTCATTAAACAGTTAATACACATATTGTTTTGTGACATTGGTTTGCAACCCCACGACATGTCAGCACTCCCCCCTTCTTGACCTTGGGTTCCCCATTACCAGCTTTCCTGTCCCTTCCTGCCTTTTAGTCCTTGCCCCTGGTCTGGTGTGCCCATTAAGCCTTGTTTTGTTTTATGGGCCTGTCTAATCTTTGGCTGAAAGGTGAACCTCAGGAGTGACTTCATTACTGAGCTAAAAAGGTATCTGAGAGCCATACTCTCAGGGTTTCTCTAGTCTCTGTCAGGCCAGTAAGCCTGGTCTTTTTTTGTTAGTTAGAATTTTGTTCTACATTTTTCTCCAGCTCTGTCTGGTACCCTCTATTGTTAACCCTGTCAGAGCAGTATCTTAGAGGGCCACTCATAAGCATTTAAGACCCCAGATGCTACTCACAAAAGTAGGGTATAGAACATTTTCTTTATAAAACTATGTTATGCCAGTTGAGCTAGTTGTCCCTTGAGACCATGGTTCCCACAGCCCTCAGCCCAGTAATTCAGTCTCTCAGGGAGTTTGGATGTGTCTATGAAGGCTGCATGACTTTGCCTTGATCAAGTTGTGCTGACTTCCTCAGTAGAGAAAATTTTAATATGTAAATTTTATTCCAAATTGACTTTTGTAGTAAAATGAGCTATACTGATACTGTAAAGTATATTAGAGTGAGAATCTAGGATGGTTAAACACGGGCATGAATATGGAATTCAAAAGGCAATTCGTTCACAATTCCAAGCTGAAATAAAACCCTCAGTATAATTCCACATCCAGTCTAGGCAGGTTCATGGAGATGGGAAGTGACTGTCTTGGACCCTGTTTCCCTCTAGTGGAAAGAAGTTGAAATGCTCAAAAGATGAGCAGTCTTAGCAGTTGCTGCAAGAAAAAGGCCATAGTATTTTGTGGTCATATGTCTTGGAGAACTAAAATATATTTCTGGGATAAGACCTTTCAGAGTTATACAGATTGACTCACTGTGTGGCTTATTCTGAGTCTGTTCCCCATGTGTTGGCCGAAGTACACGACAAATGACTTTTATGCTGGTTCTGCTGCTAGAACTAGCAGTGTGAACTTGGACAAGCTATTTCACCTTTTCAGAATTGTAACCCAAGGATAATGATATGTGCCCTGCTTGCCTCACATGGACGTTGTGAGAATTATGCAAAAATGAATGTAATCAAAGCCTTTAGAAAAACAGGACGAGCTTGATACAGAAATGATTGCAACATACTCCAAAGAATGTTTCCTGGTCAGCTGTATGGATTAGCTTAGGTGGAGGGAGAACTGGGACCACTAGTATTTACCAGCTTCATCAGTTTACTTTCCGTTTGTCTTGGACCCTTTAAATATAGCCTTGCTTTAATAATTAGGTGCCACAGGTGAGAGAGGGAGGAGATAAAGCAAAACATCTGCCCTCAGGTTTAACACTGAGGCCACGTGATATAGCAGAGACATTAGCAGATGCTGGAGAAGGAAGGTGATCTCCAGGCTGTGGCTTGGGGAGTACTCTGTCCAGGCTACCTTGGCCCTAGCCAGCCTGTTCTCCCTGTTTTCTGAATGAGAGCTATTGCATTTCTAGAAATATTAATGACTTGAGGGGAAAAGATTACCTCGTTTTTGCTTTTCAAAAAAGCTAATTCTGGAAATTGAAGAACATGAAAACATTTTAATATCATTAACATTTCTGAATTTTAAAAATCTCCTGATGTCTCAAGATATTATGTTTATTACTCATAAAATGATTCCATTAAAATGTTAAATTTAAAAGCATATTTCAGGAGTTATAATTTCAGTTGATGGACTGAGATCTATCTTGTTTACCTTCTCTGTCTTTAAATCCCAGTGAATAACCAGAGAAATATAAATTCTATTGATGAAACAGGGAAAATCATGGAAATATACATACAGCAGAAAGCTTAAGGACTTTATGGGAAGAGATGAATTAGGTGGAATGTGACCCTCCTAAAACATGACACAGAAATGACAAAATGATGGAGACAAACATCCCATGGCAAATAATCACCACACAAAAGTGGAGGAGCAATGGTAACGTCAAGTAAAATTTGATGCAAAAAACAACTAAGTGGAAAAGGAGGTTTTTAATATATATATATATAAAAGGATGCAGTCATATAGTCTATTAGAATATTGTAACAGTTATGAATCACTGTGCACCACATAATATAGCGTGTAAATACGTAAGGTAAAAGCTGTCAGAAATACATGGAGAATTGACAAAAACCAGAGCAGAAGATTTCACATACCTCTCATAAGAGAATAATTAATTTGATAAATACTAGACAGATTCATGGAGGATTTGCATAAATATGATTAACAACTTTGACTATAAATAGGTGTAGACATCTGCATTCCCTGAATAGAGAATGCACATTCTTTTCAAATACTTTTGTGACAGTTACAATCGCCAGTCATGTACTAGGCCACAGGGAAAAATACAGTTACAGATTGTTTAGTCATGAATGACAGAATCTGTATATCAAAACCCATGATATATGGCTAAATCTTAAATACATTTAATAGAAAATAAACTTTGGGAGAAATTGAATCATTCAAGCCAAGAAGCTAGGAAGAGAACAGCAAATTGAGTAACGCTAAGTAGAAGGAGGAAATCAATACAGATAAAAGGAGAGATTAATGAAATAGAAAGCAATAACAAAAAGGTAGAAGCAATAAATGAACCCAAGAGCTGTTATTTTTGAAAAGCCATAAAATTATAAACCTCTACCAAGACCGACCAAGAAAGAGAAAGGGGAAAAACATTAATAAATTACATAAGGAAGAGAATATAAATACAGAATCATATTCTCCTTTTTCTCCTCTCCCCCCCTTTATTCCCCTCTCCCTCTTCTTCCTCCTCCTCCATCTTCTAATAAACAGACATTGGAAACCAGGAATGCTAGTGTCTCTCTAACATAGGTCTGAGGCCTGCTTGCCCTCCTAAGAGAGCCAGTAGCACAGGCCTCCAGACACCCCATGGGCAGGATGCCAACCAAAAAAAAAAAAACCAAACCCAGTGCCGTCGAGTTGATTCCGACTCATAGTGACCCTATAGGACAGAGTAGAACTGCCCCATAGAGTTTCCGAGGAGTGCCTGGGGGATTCAAACTGCCGACCCTTTGGTTAGCAACCGTAGCACTTAACCACTACGCCACCAGGGTTTCTAGGATGCCAACATTAGGTGTAAACTCTAGATTTAATCAACTGGCAAAGATGCAATGTCTTCACACCAGGTAGATTTTACAAAATTTATTTTCATTTCTCTACTTTCTCTATTTTTCTGATTGTTTGTAAGCTATTCACATGGCATTTTTATAAACATACAGATGTACACACATGTACACAGACACATCATAGTATCCCCTTTCTTTCTGGGAGGGAGGTTTTGTTTTTGTTTTAAAACTGCATTAGTTATTATTATTATTTTGGCTAAAAACAACACCCGTTTATTATATCACAGTTTCCATGGGTCAGGAATCCAAGCACGGTCCTCTGCTCAGAGTCTCACAAGGCCGCTGTCAGGGTGTTCAGGCTGTATTTTCATCTGGAGCTCAGTGTCTTCTTCCAAGCTCATTCGGATTGTTGACAGAATCTATTCCTTTCAGTTGTAAAATCGAGGCCCTAAGCTCTTCTCCATAAGCAGCTTCCAGCATGGCTACCTGCTTCTTCAAGGCCAGCAGAAGATCATGTCTTCTGCTTTGAATTACTTCTTTCAGGAAAGACCTGGACTCTCTCTCTCTTTTTGAAAAAATTAAATACACTTTATTTTTTAGAGTAGTTTTAGGTTTACAGAAATATTGCCCAGATTATTTCTCCTGTTAACATATTACCTTCATGTGGTACATTTGTTATAATTGATGAACTAATGTTGATACATTGTTATTGACTAGAGTCCATAGCTCACACTAGAGTTCACACTTTGTGTTGTAGAGTTCTATGGGTTTTCAAAAATATATAATATCATGTGTCCATCATTGTAGTATCATACAGAATAGTTTCACTGCCCTAAAAATGCTCTGTGCCTTCCCTATTCACCTCTCTTCCTTCCCGTGGGAACCACTGAACTTTCATTGTCCCTATGTTGTTGTTGTTAGGTGCCATGGAGTCTATTCTGATGCATAGTGACCCCATAGGACAGGGTATAACTGCCCTATAGGGTTTCCTAGGTTGTAATCTTTATATCGGCTTTGCTAAGAATGCACACAGCAAAACATATACCAATTAAACAGTTTCTACATGTATAATTTAGTGATATTGATTATATTCTTTCAGTTGTGCAACCATTCTCACCCTTCTTCTCTGAGTTGTTCCTCCCTCATTAACATAAACTCACTGCCCCCTAAGATACTATCTAATCTTCTGACTTGCTGTTGTCAGTTTGATTCCATATAGATAGCTCTTAAAAGCGCATAATGCTCAAGGCAGACTTTTTTTTTTTTTACTAATTAAGCCAAACAGTTGTTTGTTTTTAAGAAGACTTCCAGGGAATATTTTTTGTTTTAGGTTTAACGATTATCTCAGGGCAGTAGTTTCAGGGGTTCATCCACCCTCCATGGCTCCATAAAGCCTGGAGTCTGTAAAAATTTGAATTATGTTGTGCATTTTCCCCCTTTTGATCAAGATTCTATGGAATGGATCAGTTATTTTTTGACTTTCATATTGACGGCCCATATTTTGCAACACTTTTAGAGGACAACCTGTATAATTTATAAAAGATTTATTTCCAGTTTTGATCCCTGGGCTGGCCTGGAAGCAGCTCCAATGCATACCTGTCAAGATCTGCTGGGCACTTGTGAGTCTCTGGGCCATTTGTTTCTTGGTGTCTATCATGCCAGTAATGAACAATGACAGCATGTAGAACCACCACTAGCCAGCATTTCATGCATAACAGAGACAACGCCTTTTGAATTAATTTTTATATTGGAAAGGAAAGCATAACCCATTCCAACTTTTTTGTTTAATTTGTTTAAGTTTAATTCATTTCTTCATTTCTTGTGGTAAAATATATATAACAGAACATTTGCCATTTCAGCCATTTTTAAGTGAACAATTCACTGACAATAATTACATTTACTATGTTGTACAGCCATCACCGCTAATTATTTCCAAATGCTTTTCATCATCCTAAACAGAAACTCTGTACCCCTTAAGAAACAAACCACCTATTGTCCCCTCCAATAGGGTCACTGTGAGTCAGAATCAACTCAATGGCAACGGGTTTGGTTTTTGGTTTTCGGACCAGCCCCTGGCAACCACTACCTTTGCCTCTAGGAATTTGCCTGTTCTAGATATCGCAGATGAGTGGGACCATACAGTATTTATCCTTTAGTAACTGACTTATTTCACTCAGCATAATGGTCTCAAGGTTCGTCTGTGTTGTAGTGTGTATCAGCACTTCATTACTCTTTATGGCTGAACGGTATTCCATTGCGTGGATAGACCACAGTTTATTTCTCCATTCCTCTGTTGATGGACAAAATTGAGCATGTCTTCATTTCTACACTGACTTTTTAAACCTTCCTGGGACCCTAAATGTAGGCCTTCACCTAAGGGGAACAATTACAATTTCAGGCTCGATGAGAGTGCTTGGTTGAAAAATCTCGACCCTGACCTGGGCTACTATACAATGAAATTCAGATATTTTTATTAAAATGGTAAGAACGTTTTTCTGTATAAACCACTCTGCAGCTTGCTCTTTTCATTAGCAGTGATTGCACTACAGTGGACATCATCCCAGTACGTACAGATCTACCTATTTTTTTTTTTCCTCATGACTAAAGAGCATTCCTTTATTTGGATGTTTCACAATTTATCCAATCAGTCTCCTATCCATTATAATTTAGGAGATTTTCAATTCTACATCAAGTGCTCTAATGAATGTTTTTTTATACCACTGCAATTTGCTGGTGTGAGTCTGTATGATAAACCCCTAGAAGTATCATAGTTGGCTTAAAATGTGTGCCCACTGACAGGTAATTCCCCTTCATTCTCCAAAAGGTTGTATCATTTTACACTTCCATTGTATATGAAAGGACCAGTCACTCCAGTTCTTATAAAACCTAATACCGGGCATAATCAATGTTTTAAAATTTTTGTGTCAATCTGGTGAGTGGGAATTCTCTTTTTAACTTACAATTCTTTTGAATATTTTAAAAAACGGTTATAGGCAAGTTGTGTTTTTTATCTGTTTTGTTTTATCGATTTTTGCTCTTTCCTTCTGTCTTTTTCATTTATGAGGGTTCCCAGTGTTATGAATATTAAAATTTTGTCTTTTACAAATTTTTCTTTCTGTTTGTCACTTTTGTTAAACTTTGTGTATTGCAACTTTCACAGTTCAGTTTTTACTTTTTATGGAGTCAGATTTATTGATCTTTTCCTTTATGACGTTTGGGTATCAAGTCATGCTTGGAAAGCTTCTTTCTACCCCTGTATTTGACGATAGTCTCTATAATTGAGGTATTTTTATAAGTTGTTTTTGATCTATATTTTTATCCTGTATGTCGTGTGAAATATGAATTACCAATTGTTGAAATTTTTAAAAAAGAAAAAATTGAAATTGTATGGATATTTGAATTAATTTTACTCGTTAATTTGACAAGGACTTACATCTTTCCAAAACTCAGTTTTCCTACCCTGGAGAATGGTATATAAGTATTGTGTACTTTTTGTAATATTCATTCTTGCTATTGCATATATTTTATTGCTTTTATGAATAGGCCCTTTTTCTTTACATTTTCTTCCAGAATTGATGGTATATAATAAAGATATTGACATTTGCGTGTTTAACTTTATTGAATATTCTCATATGAATTCTCTGGTTAACAAACAGAAAGCCCAGGGATGGTTTTGTGTAGGAAAGATTCAGTCTTAACCTGTCAGCGAAACCTTGATGTTAACTTCTTCTGAACACAGAACAAGGGAGCATTTCTGTTTTATAATAGTGGTGGCGATCATTCTTTTGTTACTGATTTACTGAGGTAGTTTCTATCTGGGATCATTATTATGGCAACCTTATATGAGTATGTAAATTCAAGTTCAGACAGCAGGTAAGGAAATTTTGGCTCGGTAATGCCTAGTCCTGGTTTTGAGAGACCTTGAGGTGTATCCAGTAATCTAGTGGAGCATAATAACTTTTCCAAGTTCTCTAAAGACACGTTAATATTCATTTTAATGTTAAAAAGAAAAAGAAATGACTGTTCTCCAGCATCGTTGGGAGGAGATGATGGCACAAAATTTGCAGAGAATATTGCCTGTCTCAAAAACGTTGAAAGCGTTCATTTGTTTTAAAACCATCATAATAGTTTTATAAGTATTAAATTAATGGAAATTACTGCTGTTTTTCTTTGTCATTTGCTAACGTTTTCATGTGTTTTTTGTTGTTGTTCTTGTTTCTAAGAAAATAGATATTACCAATAAAGCTGTTGCAGAAATTCTTTCAAAAGCTACAGAGTATCTTCAGCCAAATCCAGGTAACGTTAGAAAATGTCTTGAAATATTCTATTTTTCATTCTTTCACTGTCACGGACTCCAATAACCCATGTTTACTTGGCAGCACAGTGATTAAGTGCTCAGCTGCTAACTGAAAGATCAGCAGTTCGAACCCACCAGCCACTTCACAGGAGAAAGATGTGACAGTCTGCTTCCATAAAGATTTAATTGCCTTGGAAACCCTGTGGGGCAGTTCTGCTCTGTCCTGTAGGGTGGCTATGAGTCAGAATTGACTCAATGGCAATTTTTTTTTTTTAACTTAGCACAGGGTTGACACAATCTAGAACAATATCTTCTATGTCCATCGAAATAATGAAATTCAGTGTTTTAAAGCTGAGTCTCCAATAATCAAAGGTAGCCCCAATGCATCCTAGCTTATGAGAAACAGAGCGGATACCCTGGGGAACTGTGGCAACATGGTCTGGATGAAGTCTTAGTCCTAAAACCAAGGCATCGCTAAGCAAAGACACTTTATGAGATACTTCAGAAGCTCATTGAAACTTTCTGTAGACATTTTCTTAGTCTTCTGTCATCCCGTTCTGAAGGTATATATTAATTTGAAAGGGCTTTCACTTCATGGCTCAGACCCTGAAAACATGAGGCATGATGAATATGAAAAACAGCATGAGAAAGCCCGGTGCTACATCAGCTTCTCATCAGGAGCTCTTTAACTCCTGTGTCTTCAAGCAACATCCTTGATGAGGTTTTGCTGGATTGTAAATTATAGAAACCAATAGAGGGCACCCCAGGCCTTCTGTTCTGCGGATTTCCAAAGCTGCCTTTACTTTTTAGGAATTTATTATTTGCAAATAAAAAGCACCACTTGCTCTTGAGTAGACTCATGGCGACCCCACACAATTTACCTATAAACCCGAAAACCAAACCTGTTGCCACTGAGTCAATTTCAACTTATAGCAACCTTCTAGGATAGAGTAGAACTGTCCCACAGGGTTTCCAAGGCTGTAATCTTTACAGAGTGGACTGCCACATCTTTCTCCTGTGGAGCAGCTAGTGGGTTTGAACCGCCGACCTTTTGGTGAACAACGGAGCACTTAACTGCTGTGCCAGGAATCAGCACAGACCTAAACACCTGAAAATCTAGACAGTAAAAGTTTGTTGAAACATTCATTTAATAAAATATATCCAGAGAGGGTGGCTGGTATAGAATTCTGCAGGATTGTAAAGATGATTACGGCATTAAAAATCATAATGTATCACTTCCCTAATCTCATCAATGATTGAGGTGAACCACTCAAGTTCCTTTCCTGATAATTAATCAGCAGATATTGGATAAGTGCAACCTTTATGCTAGGAGCTTCCTGGGTGCTGGGATACAGTGTTAAGTTGGACATAGACCCTGCCCTCAAAGAGCTGACATTGGAATGGGATAAGGAGGCGTTGGCCAAGAATGAAAGTGTCCCCTTGGCTGGAGGCCTCCAGTTATGCCTGGAGAAGAGGAAGGGAGTCCCGTTGTTGTGTGCCATTGAGTCAGTTCCAACTTGTAGTGACCCTATATAACAGAGTAGAGCTGCCCCATAGGGTTTCCAAGGCTGTAATCTTTACAGGAGCAGACTGCCATGTTTTCAAACCACAGACCTTTTGGTTAGCAGCCGAGTGCTTAACCACTGCGCCAGCAGGGATGCCTGGCAGCCTCTGATCCAGTTTAATGGCGTGTACTCAGCCCTGTTACATCCCACGTCCCACTCTGACAGTGGCAAAGAGGGGGCGGAGTGTGTGCATGTCTTCAGTGGGCGGGTAGAGGAGCATGAACCTGCATGGCTGAGGGGAGGAGGATCAGCACTTCGAGGCTGAGGGCAGCAAGGTTCAAAAAGGCTGGCACTGTGAGCATCAATACTCAATGCTCAGAGTGTGGTCCATGGATCCGTAGTCTCCCCTGAGAGGCTTCTAGAAATGCACAATCTTAGGTTCACCCCAGAGCGACTTTAATCAGACTCTGCATTTTAACAGAATTCTCGGGTGATTTGTCTACACATTAAAGTTTATCCCTTTGCTACCTAAAATTATCTCAAATACCACAAGCTAGTATGTGACTCGCTTTCTGCGTTATAGAATAAAATCCCACATCCTTAGCTTCATGTTCAGTTTGAAGTCCCGTTTTCCCATAGCTGTCTCCTGTTTCGTCCTGTCTTAATTTCTTGTGCACCGATTACATCATGAGCATTCTCACTTCTACACTTTTACTCACACCATTTCTGTCCCTTTAGAGGCACCCTTCCATCTTTTCCCTGTATCTTGCTATCTATTCCTTTCCCTACTCCACTCCAAACTGCATTTTCATAATTACATCACCTGCATTCTGTCTTTCCAGTAACTAGACTGAGCTCTTTGAGAGAGAGCAGAGCTGGCTTAGGTTTCTCTGCACACTTACTTTGGAGTCCCTGCGTAATGTAAATGGTTAATACTCTAGCCTGCTAACCACAAGGTTGGTAGTTCGCATCCACCTAGAGGTGCCTCCAAATAAAGGCCTGGCAAGTGACTTCTGAAAGATCAGCCATTGAAAATCCAGTGGAGCAGTTCTACTCTGACGCACATGGGATTGCCATGAGTTGGACTTGACAGCAATTGGTGTGTTTAGCCCTGGTGGCACAATAGTTATGCCCTTGGCTGCTAACAGAAAGATTGCTGGTTCAAACCCACCCAGTGGCTCTGTGGGAGAAACGGGGCTCTGAGGGAAGAGCTTTGTCATCAATCTTCCTCTGGTCTAGAAGCTTTTCAGTGCAGGGACTCTGGGTCCAAAGGATGCGCTCTGCTCCTGGCTCTTCTTGCTTGGTGGTAATGAGGTCCCTCTCTCCTCTGCTTGAATCTCTCCTTATATCTCAAAAAACGTTGATTCAAGATACAACCTAATCCTGTAGACTGAGTCCTGCCTCATTAACATCATAGAAGTTAGGATTTACAACACATAGGATCATCACATCAGATCATAAAATGGTGGACAACTACACAATACTGGGAATCATGGCCTAGCCAAGATGACACACATTTTTGAGGGGACACAATTCAATCCATAACAGAAGGCAAGAAGCAGCAACTGCCCATCACTTCCTCATGGACTAGGAATACAGGTTGGTGAATCCAACTATGGGTGAATCTACCTCCTCCTATTGATTCTGCTTCCTAAATGTGTGAAGCAGACATCAGTCACAATGTCGAATTCCTGGGGGCAAGAAGGGGAGTGGTAATGACGAGTTGATGATCTGAAGCACACCGGTCAGCAATAATTTTATTATTTTATCGTGGTAAAATATATATAACAAAAAAAATCCATTTAAACCATATTTAAGTGTACCATTTAGAGATGTGAATTGCAATCATCACCATTATCAAGTTCCATAAGTTTTTCATCACCCCAAACAGAAACTCTACCCATTAAACATTAACTCTCTATTCCTCTCCTTTCAGCCCCTGGCAATCGCCAATAAATTTTTGTTGCTATTCATTTGCCTATTGTGGACATTTCATAAGAGTAGGATCATGTGATATTTGCCCTTATGCGTCTGACTTATTTCACTCAGCATAATGTTTTCAAGGTTCATCCATGTTGTAACGTGCATGAATCAAGACCTCATTTCTCTTTATGACTGAATAATATTCCATTGTATGGATAGACCACATTTTGCTTATCCATCCGTCTGTTCACGGACACTTGGGTTGTTTCCACCTTTTGGCTATTGTAAATAATGCCGCAGTGAACATTGGTGTACACGTTATCTGAGTCTGTGCTAACCTGTTGCCGTGAAGTCAATTCCAAATCACAGTGACCCTATAGGACAGGGTAGAACTGCCCCATAGGGTTTCCAAGGCAGAAATCTTTACGGAGGCAGACTGCCACAGCTTTCTCCCTCAGAGCAGCTAGTGGATTCGAACCACCAACTTTTCAGTTAGCGGCCGAGTGCTTTAACCACTGTGCCGCCAGGGCTACCACAGCAATACCATTCTTAGTTTTCAGTCGGTTCCTGGGAAAAACTGTCTTTGCAGGTGTGTGTGCCTGGCTTAATGTATTAGTAGCTTTAAGCATTCCTCAGTGTCTCACTCTCTGGGTGATGCTTGTTAACAGCTCCAGTTACTATTATTTGGAGTCAACATGTGCTACAATTCCTATTTCCATTATGACTGTGCAGTCAACTTAGCACCAACCTTGGTAAAGAATCTAGAAAATCAAGAGAAAATGAAATAGGGCACACAGAATCCTTTCATGCCTCAGACCTGGCATTTAGTCCAAGGTGACCTCGATTTTGGCAGTTGCATTGGTTACATGCTGTCACTCCACCTTGTAACTGGAAGGAATTACAAATGACAATGTTTTTAAGCATACAGAGCTAAACTGGGAATGCTGAACACTGTGTCGAAGATCCGAGGGCAGGTGAAAACCACTGGGTACCCACAGACGGAAGGCCTGCTGGGCGATTGTATGCTGAAATACGGGAAGGAGCTCGGGGAGCAGTCCGCATTTGGTGAGCACTCACACATCGCCTGAGGATACTTCCCTCGTTGGTTTTAGGTTATGCACAAAACCATCATTTTGATAACCTTTATTATTTTTCATACTACCAAAGCATGCATGTTCATTGCAGAAAATTTAGAAAACAGACAAGTAGAATAAAGAAAAATGTTAACAACACTCTTAATTCCATAACCCAGTGATGTTGTTAGCTGCCGTCGAGTTGGCCGCTAACTCATGGTGTCCCCACGCACAACATGACTGTTGTGTGTGCCATCCCTGGGTGGCACAGACCATCCAGTGCTTGACTACGAACCAAAAGGTTGGTGGCTCAAACCCACCCAGAGGTGCCTCGGCAGACAGGCCTGGCCATCTGCTTCAGAAAGGTCACAGCCTTGAAAACCCAGTGGAGCAGTTCTACTCTGCACACGTGGGGTCGCCATGAGTCCATGTCGACTCGACAGCAACTAGCAACAACAAAAGTGTACGTATCCTTTTGTAACCTGTTTAATTCCCCAGTATGTGGTGACCCAGTCATAAAGTAATCTTCTAAAACACTGTTTTTAAAGGCTGCAAAATATTTCATGTTTGCTCAACCAATCTCACTTAGTGAGTATTTAGATTTTTTTATCTTTATGTAAAAAAATGTTGCATAGCATTTCTGCTGACCCTCTTCATAAATAAGCCTTTGGGGATGGCTAAGATTATGTCCTTAGATGACGTTCTGAGACGTGAACTTGCTGGGTCCAGAGTATGCCTGTTTTTCAGGTTTTTGAAACATATTTCCAAATGACCCTCTAGAAAGGTTGTACCAATTTGACATTCCTGCCAGGAGCGGGAGTATGGGAGTATATTTCCTTACACGATTACTAACCTGGGAATTGTCTTTTTAGTTTACATTTAAATCACTTATAATTTGGTATGTAATATATGAAAACGATATCTCAGTGCTATTTTAACTTCTCTCTCTCTTTTTTTTACTATGTATAGCTATGGTCGCTATGAGTCAGAATCGACTCAACGGCCGTGGGTTTTTTTTTTAAGTTTGAGGTTGCATTTTTTCATGTTTGTTGACATTTTTGTGAATTGTAATTTTGTATCTTTGCCTGTTTTCCCATTAAACCAACCAAAAACCAAACCCGTTGCCTTTAGCTTATTCCGACTCATAACGACCCTACAGGACAGAGTAGAACTGTGCCATGGAGTTTCCAAGGAGCAGCCTGGTGGATTCGAACTGTCAGCCTTTTGGTTAGCAGCCGTCACACTTACCCACCACACCACCAGGGTTTCTGTTTTCCTTACCGATTTATGAACTCTTTAAATGGCAAGGATATTTGCCTTTTGTCTGTCTTATACATAGAGAATGTTTTGTCACAGGCAGGCATTTGCCTTCTGACCTCCTATATGGCATTTTAATGGAGAAAGATTTTTGCTTTTTATATAGTGGAGCTCATTTTCCTTTACGGTTTCTGGCTTTGGCAAGATGTTGAGAAAGAGTTTTTCCATACCGCCTTACGCCTCCACATGCAAGAATT
The DNA here is from genome assembly GCF_024166365.1 of Elephas maximus indicus. Taxonomy (NCBI): domain Eukaryota; kingdom Metazoa; phylum Chordata; class Mammalia; order Proboscidea; family Elephantidae; genus Elephas; species Elephas maximus. Next base: position 72,982,399 of record NC_064831.1, on the reverse strand, counting down.
ATATAAGTATTAACTTAAACATTTTTTTAATACATTATATTCCTTGTCTTTCCTTTAAATTTTCAGGCCCCTGAATTTATCGGATGTACACTGTATAATTACTCTGTTATTTTTTTTTTTTATAGGGTCACTATGAGTTGGAATTGACTCGACGGCGCTGGGTTTGGTTTTTGGTTTTGGTTAACACTGTACAATAGGGTTGTAACTTTGTTCTGTAGCAAATAATTAGCCAGTTGTCCTTTATTATAAAGTCCAACCTTTCCTCCCTGATTTGAAATCACCCTTTTATTATATACTAAATTTTTATATCTTAAGTTTGTTTCTGGTCTTTTTCTGTTGTTTTCTTAGTGTATGTATATCTATATCTATATCTATATCTATATCTGTTTTGCTCCAGTGTATATTGTTCTAAGCATTCTAGTTTTAAAATATATTCTAATATAAAAAAAAAACCAAACCCAGTGCCATCGAGTTGATTCCAACTCATAGCAACCCTATATTTCACTAAAATCTCCCCTACTTATTTTATTGAAAAGATTTCGTGAATATACTTTTCTCTTTTTCCAGATGAAACTTAGTCACTTTAAGTTCCCCCTATTTAAAAAAACAAAACAAAACAAAACTAAGTTTTGAATGATGTTGCTTTCCATTTATAAATTAAATTGGGGCGAATTGACGTCAATGTATTAAGTCTTCCTGAAGCATTTGACATGTTTGCTATTTACGTGGTGGTAATAAGACAGGACAGTAACTTTTTTGTTTGTTTTTAACAAGACAGGGTGTGGAAATGGAGAACTCAAATATTTGGCCACTGTAATTAATCTAGGAAATTAGGAAACAGTTTTGTGAAAAGTTTCTTTAAATCCCAAATATTAAAACATTAATAAGTGATAGAGGGTCCCAGTGTCCTTTGGATCAGTGTAATGTGGATTTTATTTTATTCCATGGGTGAATGGTTAGTCGATGGCCTATTTCTTACCCTGAAGGCAAATGTTTTGAGGGAACAAAATGAGACAGCCAGGCAAGCCCTGGAATCCAAGGACATTCCTGCCACATACCTGGCCACAATGACCAGGCAGGGGACTTTGAGAGCCAGACAATTTGGTAACTTCACAGGAGCCCAGCAACTCACAGGCATGTGGGCTAAGGATGAGAGCTGATGTCAGGAGGGCAGGAAGCAACCAAACGTTTGCTGTTCTGAGGAAGAGGCTGTGCTGTTAGGTGTTTCTTCTTGGGGCCTTATCAGGGCGTCTTTCTGAAACGCACAAGCCTCAGTGGGCGGAGGTGGAGCCCCACGCCCCCGTGGAATTTGACATGGCTATTTCTGGTCGGTGGACCTCATACACAGCCACCACCTGTGTGTTGTGTGTTGCTATGATGCTGAACAGGTTTCAGTGGAGATTCCAGACTAAGATGGACTAGGAAGAAAGACCTGGCAATCTACCTCTGAAAATCAGCCACTGAAAGCCTTATGGACCACAGCAATCTGATCTGCAACTGATTATGGGGGTGGCACAGGACCAGGCAGAGTTTTGTTCTGTTGTGCACGGGGTCTCCATCAGTCGGGGGCCAACTCAATGGCAGCCAACAACAACAACATTTGGGGGCAAGCGGAGGCAATGCCCATTCCAGGGAGGCGATGACCAGTGTTCAAAATGTAATGTTTGGAGTTTTCAAAGAAACGCATTTGAAAATGTTTCTGTCAAGGGTAAACTGACAGTCTGAGGTGTGGGTCCTGTCGGCAGAGTCAGAGGTAGGGACAGGTACAGTTCCCCCATATCTGACAAGCTGAGCAGGAAGGAGTCCCCAGGCTAGGCAAGACATAACGTCTCCATCTAGGAAAGATTTAGAACCAGACTCAGGAAACTTGGGTTAAGGAAATTTAGTTTCCCAGAAAGAATGAAGCTACCAGTAGGTCAAAATGGAGTCCCAGACAGCTTTAGTTGAGAGTAACAGTTTCTTTTATGTTTTGTGAGGTTCTGTAACACCCTGGTGGTATAGTGGTTAAGTGCTACAGCTGCTAACCAAAACGTTGGCAGTTCAAATCCACCAGGTGATCCTTGGAAACTCTATGGGGCAGTTCTACTCTGTCCTATAGGGTCACTGTGAGTCGGAATTGACTCTACGGCAATGAGTTTTTTTTTTTTTTTTTTAAAATAACACACTGTTTAGTTTATTTCTTATAAACAAAAACAAAAAGAAACAAACACACACGTGAGATGAGGCAGCTATTGGGAAGAAAAGTGAGGCGAAGCCAATGTTGTTATCCCTGTTTCACAGGTGAATAAACTCCGCTTGCCCTACTGGTGGGTGAAATAACTTGAAGGTCAGACTTGGGCTGGGCCTTAAAGTCTTTCAGTCTGGGAGGTGAAACACTCGAAGCTCCATCTACCTTTTTACAAGATTAGCTTGAAAACCCCAAATAAAAGAAAACTGTTAAGCCTAGGGTGGCATTTCCAAGGCTGTCTTCTAGAGAACTATGCTATCTTTATCATGCACAGCAGCCAGGATGCCTGCTTGCAAATGACTGCAAATTAGCTGCGACTGAGAGAAACCGAAAAACCAAACCAGTTGCCCTCAGTGATTATGACTCAACGGTGACTCCATGTGTGTCAGAGTAGAACTGTGCTCCACAGGGTTTTTAATGGCTATGCTCTTTCCAGGGTGCCTCTGGGTGGACTCAAACTGCCAACCTTTTGATTAGTACAACAAAAAAATTTTTTAATTCCTGGCCAATGCACCTCAATCACAGCCCCCACCTGTCTTGTCAGTAGAGCCTTGTCAGGTGTTGTTATGACGTTAGGGGAGCCTCCAGATTAAGACAGATTAGAAAGAAAGGTATGGCAATCTACTTCTGAAAAATTCAGCCAGTGAAAACCCCATGGATTGCAGTGGTCCCATCCTGTTGTGCATGGGATGGTTATAAGTTGGGGACCAACTCAACAACAGCTGACAACAATCTGGCAGAAGCTGCCCATTGCTGTCCAGGAAGGCTGGCCTGGGCCTCACTGCAAGAGCAGGCCCTGCCCATCCTGCTGAAAGGATGCTCCGTGTGACACCCTCAGGCTTTCTTGGACATCAGGGAAGGTGGGGAGCCCTAGAACTAGTCTAAAGGACACAAGGAGCTGCCTCAAGATCTGATAGCTAGAAGCTGAAATGAGGTTTTGTTTGCTTATTTCTGTTGTAATCATTATTAATTCATACTTATCCCCTGATGAATGAATCCTTTTTCTTTGTTAAGAAGGATTTAATTCTTGAGCTTCTATGGAACCCTTGGTGCCAGGAGTTCACAAAAGCACGTTTTTTTTTAAGTAGCTTTATCGCCATCTAGTGGCCAAAGTCGTAGGTGTCTTGGTCTGTCAGCCTCGGAATGTCTTATTTTACGTGGTGGTGAAAGTGCTGAAGGTCTTAGAGAGCAAAATGTAGAAAACAGGAAGGCTTTTCTTTCTTTCTTTTTTTCTGGGCCAGAGATTCCAAGGTCCCAGGAGCGAGGACCTTCTTACACTGTCATCCTCGAACTTTGGAGAAAGAATTAACTGTCTCTGCTTTCCTGGCATGGTCTCCTGAAGCAGCTTTTTTGTTTTTTTTCTGTTCCAGGCAGTGCACTGATAGAAGTTGGCGAAGCCATGAAGCTGATGGCTGAAGTGAAAGATTCCCTTGACATTAATGTAAAGCAGACTTTTATTGATCCGCTTCAGTTATTACAGGACAAAGATTTAAAAGAGATTGGGGTAAGTCTTCCAGGCTATAAGTATACCTCTTGTTACATAAAATGTTTCTATTTAAAACCATTAAAACATTTCTGTAGGGACTTGGTGAAAGCATCCTCTTATGTGGGGTGGTGAAAGAATAACTCAGCTATGTTTATCTGGGCTCAGTGGAGGGAAAGTCCCAGAATCAATTAGCCCTATCTGCGTGGATGTGAGGGTGTGGCAATGGGCGGATGTGAGCCAAGTCCCTTTTAGCTTTAAAATTCTGTATCTTATTGAAGGCAGCATAGAGCCCCGGTGGTGCAACGATGAAGTGCTTGGCTGCTAACTGAAAGGTTGGCCGATCAAACCCACCCACTCAATGGCTACATGGGAGAAAAACGTGGTGATCTGCTTTTGTAAAGAGAACAGTAGGAAAACCCTATGGAACACAGTTCTGCTCTGACTGTGGGGTCATCATGAGTCAGGGTCCACTGGACAGCAACTGGAGCTCATTCCTTCTCCCTGCAGCCTTCTTGCTCACGCACCCCAATGTGAACTCTGTCCAGCTGCACTGAATGACTCGCCATTCCCTGGAGACATTTTGCTTTTGCTGTCTCTATATCATTGTCCCTCTGCTTTTGCCGCTTCTCCTGGCTAAGTCAGCCCACCTCTCAGATCTCAGCCCAGAGGTTCTTTTCCCTAGGGAGTTCTCTTATCTCTCCCCAGACTTAACTAGGTGCTCCTTCTGTGAGCCCTGGGAGCACCCTGTGGTATGTGCTTTGCCGCACCTATCAGAATGTAAGTTCCTTGGGGCAAGAAAGCGTGCTTTGTTCACTCTTGTAGCCATAGTGCATGGCGCATGGCTTCTGCTCACACATTACTGTTGAACGAATGATTCTAGAATGGAAGTGACATTCTGGGGTGGGGGATGCCAAAACATCTTTCCCAAATGCAGGCACAAACATCTCCTTTGGTGAAATATATAACCTGTCCTTTCATCTGGTAAAGTTATCCTTGAGGAAGGCCACACAAAAGGGTGCTTGTACTCTTCCACTGGGCTTGAAGCTGAAGGATGGATAGCCAGGGACACGTGTGTGCATTCTGTGTAGCCAGTCAGAGAAATTGTGTGAAATACACTCATTTTTAAATGTTGCAGTTCCCTGTGCAGCAAAATAATTTTCTAAATGGCATCTCTTGGTACTCAGCTTGTTTGAGATATATACACACACACACACACATATATATATATATATACATATATATATATATATACATATATATATATGTTGTATGCTGTCAAGTCAATTCTCACTCGTAGCCATGGTATATTATAGAGTAGAACTGCCCCATAGGGTTTCCTAGGCTGTAATCTTTATGGGAGCAGAATGCCAGGTTGTTTCTTCTATGGAGCTGCTGGTGATTTTGAACCACCAAGCTTTTGGTTAGCAGCCAAGTGCTAACCGCTGTACCACCAAGGCTCTATATATATGTATAAAAAAATCCAAAAACCAAACCCACTGCTGTCTAGTCAGTTCTGACTCATAGCGACCATACAGCAACCCTATAGGACAGAGTAGAACTTCCCCATAGGGTTTCCAAGGAGCAGCTGGTAGATTTGAACTGTTGACTTTTTGGTTAGTGGCTATAGCTGTTAACTACTGTGCCACCAGGGCTCCATATGTATATAGGGTGGCTGTGAGAACTGACTCGATGGCACATAACAACAACAACATATATATGGAAGCAGCAGTCAAGAAATTAATGTTTTGCATTGGGCAAATCTGTTGCAAAAAACCTCTTTCAAGTGTTAAAAAGCAAAGATGTGACTTTGAGGATTAAGGTGCGCCTGACCCAAGCCATGGTATTTTCAGTTGCCTTTTCATGTGCATGTGAAAGGTGAGCAATGAATAAGGAAGACTGGAGAAGAATTGATGCCTTTGAATTATGGGTTTGGTGAAGACTATTGAATATACCATGGACTGCCAGAAGAACGAACAAATTTGTCTTGGAAGAAGTGCAGCCAGAATGTTCCTTAGGAGCAAGGATGGTGAGACTTCATCTCATGTACTTTGGACGTGTTACCAAGAGGGACCAGTCCCTGGAGAAGAACATCAGGCTTGGTAAAGTAGAGGGTCAGCAAAAGGGAGGAAGACCCTCAAGGAGATGAATTGATACAGTGACCGCAACAATAGGTTCAAACATTGCAACGATTGTGAGGATAGCATAGGACTAGACAGTGTTTCGTTCTGTTGTACGTAGGGCCACTGTGAGCTGGAATCGACTGCACAGCACCTAAGAGCAACAACAGTTGTCATCAAGCTGACTCCGATGCATGGAGACCCCATGTATGTCAGAGTAGAACTGTGCTCCATACGGTTTTCAATGGCTGATTTTTTGGGAAGTAGATTGCCAGGCCTTTCTTCCAAGGTGTTTCTGGGTGGACTTGAACCTCCAACCTTTCGGTTAGCAGCCAAGCATGTTAACTGTTTGCACCACCCAGGGACTCCTGGTGTTTGATATAGGGACCCTATAAATCAAAACTTAAATCATATAAATGATCAAGAGTTAAGAGTCTAAGGTTCAGAAGGCTTTTCCTAGTCTCAGCTAGCCTGTATGTATCTCAGCAGTTAGGACTGGAGAGCCAATTCATTTAACATACAACTGACTTACATCTAACAGGATTTTATGGCTTTAAAAGACTTTTACAAACATGTCTTCATCCACGGGTAACCAGACGAGCCATCCTTGTCCCCATTTTACAGACACACATTGGAGGTGCAGAGGGGTTTAGGGGCTTGCTCAAAGTCACAGAACATAAAAGAGGGATGCTGCTGACCTTTAGTCCCTTATACTCTCCTCACCTCATCATCACAAAAGTTAGAGTTGGTGCTACCCGCTAAAATGAATAGCGCAAGTTACCTGTGTGCTCCAGCAGAACAGTCAGTTTTCATGTGCACTTTAGGTACCAAATAGCTGTTTTCCATGGATGACAATCCTAAACTATTAAAGGCACCACCCCTGCTCTGTACAGTATCCCCTCTACAGTGTTTCAGATGAGGGATTTCCTCTGGTTTCATACCAACTGTGTTGGGGAACTTACTACCACATAAGCAGCTCATTCCATGAATAGACAGCTCTAGTTGTTAAAGGGATTTTAATATTTTCCAGAAATGTCACCATTTTAGAGGTTGCCTATGAAGTTTCTCCTCTGCACATGTCACATTCATTAACAGCATTTTATTCTACTTATGTTCTAATTGTTTGGGAACTTTATGGAAGGTTCATAAATATTTGAGGGAATACTAGAAATTTGTGTTTTTATATGCTGCTTCTTAGCATCTGTCAAGAATGTACAAGAGAAATGTCCCTGTTTTTGTTAAAGGTAATTTGGTTAGAAATTATCTTGACATTAACAGAGTTGAAATGAGGGATCCTACAAAGAACTTTGGAAAATGCAATCTGAGTGCTGATACTGCATCCTTATGTTCCATATGGACACTCATCCATCCATCCACCCATCCAGTCGTCCATCCATCCATCCAGCCATCCATCCATCCATCCCTCCATCCATCCATCTATCCACATCCCTCCATCCGTCCATCCGTGCATCCAGTCATCCATCCATCCGTCCAGTCATCCATCCATCCATCCATTCATTCAGCACAAATATTTCTTGAGTACCTGTAGTGAGGGATACGAAAGACATGAAAAATGTGTTCCTGCCCACTAGGATTTTGGCCGAGAAAAATCAATGACTATTTTTTTAGAAATAATGAAGATTTCTTTGTGTCACCTTTTGAGTGTAACAGTTCTCTGAGAGACTCCTTTTTCCCTTTTTAGCACCACCTGAAAAAGCTGGAAGGCCGCCGCCTGGATTACGATTATAAAAAGAAGCGAGTAGGTAAGATACCAGATGAAGAAGTCAGACAAGCGGTAGAAAAATTTGAAGAGTCAAAGGAGTTGGCTGAAAGAAGCATGTTTAATTTTTTAGAAAATGATGTAAGTATTTAAACCAAACAGGAGACTTTCGTGTAAACAAAACATTGAATGTATGACGGGAATCAACATATTGAGAAACTCTAGGGCCTTACTTGTTACAAAAGCTTCCAGAATTTTCTGTAGCCATAATCTCTTGCCTCAGAGATGGTCTCAGACAGCCAGGAGGACTCAACTCAAATCCCTTGGGTTTATCACAGGATTGTTTCAGAGATGTGTTGGAATCGACTCTGGAGGAGGTGGGGTTGCCTTAGGGGAATTGTATAGTAGATCTTCACATTTGAGGCTATGGCGTTTGTGATTTCACAGCAGAATGGAAATCCGTGTCATGTGGTAATTTCTAACTTTGCTCATGGGAAGCATTCTGTGAGGCAGATGTTTGTTAGGGGACAGGGGGCCAGCCTCTTAACATGTAGTAGACTCTGTCTTATCACTGTGCTCCCTGATGCCTTCACTAGTCATAGCTGAACTTTCGGAATACAAAAACATGCCTTAAATTTTCCAGCTGTGCTATAGTGGTGCTTGTGAACTTGGGGGTTGTGAAGGTCTACATATCCCTCAGAAATGCCAATAGTCTACTGTATTGTGATTCTCAGTAGCCAGCTTTGATTTTATGTGTCAAGCGAAGTCAGATTACATGGAACTAAAGGGGATAGTAGAGTCCCTGAGTGGTGCAAATGGTTAACATGCTCTGCTGAGCACCAAAAGGTTGGAGGTTTGAGTCTACCCAGAGGTGCCTGGAAGAAAGGCCTGGCAATCTACTTCTGAAAAATCACTGCCATTGAAAACCTTGTGGGGCACAATTCTACTCTGACACACATGGGGTCGCCATGAGTTGGAATTGACTCGATGACAACTGTTTTTTTGAAAGGGATAAAACCAGTTGCCATCGAGTGAGTTCTGACTCACAGTGACCTTGTAAAGGCGTAATAACCCCCGACTGATGACATGGTGGCTGAGGGCCACCCTCTTTTGCCTTGGTGACAAGGAGCCATTGATGTTTTTCACTGCCTGAGTGCAAGAGGTTCAGCCACCTGCCTCCCTTTCAAGTCCCTGTCCTGAGCCTAGCCTTGGTGATGGCACGAGCCATCTTACCATGGTGTTAGGTCTGGACCTATTTGTTATACTTTCAAACATGTGGGACAAGTTAGGGGATTTAGTTATTCTCAGAACCATCTTGTAGTTATAGTACTTTATTAAAACATATACACACCAAGGTCTTGCATCTACTGATTCAAGTCAAACAACATGTACTGAATATCTTTTATGTCCCATGATGATGTGTATAAGGATTATATCCACTGTTGACAAAGCACGAATCCTAGAGGACCCATTTGAAATTTCTCATACCCATAAAACCCTCAAGTGCTGAAAAATATACTATGTGATGTCTCTTCTTTTTAATTTTTCTGTGTTTTTTACATTTTTGGGGAAACAGGAAGAGGTGGAACAGTTTGCTCTGTTTTTCTTTTTTGTTTGTATGTTTGTTTTCCCTTAAAAATATAAATTTTCTCCTGAGATTGTCTCTAAGCAATTTGGTTTTGTTTTGTCTCAGACTGCGTTATTTGAAATCTCCCCTGGTGACTAGGCAAGATAGAGACAGTCTTCTCCAGTTCACCTATTCCACCCGAGATGCTCACGCTGAAATCGCCTGGTACTTGTGGAGAAGCAGTACACAGGACTTGGGGAAAAGAGAACACCAATACGTGGTGGCTGGGTCAGACTTTGAACCTTCGGCCCCATCGTTTGCCCTTCTCTAGAGATCAGGCCAGGGCCAGTGGCTCTGCAGCCCACAGGACCCTGGCTTCGTGCTCCCTCTGGGTCACCAACCACATGTCCAACGTGTGTCACTCCCCCTCTTGTCTGCATCATCTGTATCCTTTCCTGGTGGGGAAGTCCTGAATGAAGAGCTGTGCTGCCAGGTGACCAGTGATCACTAAGTTTTCTTCCAGGAACTGATCCTGGAACTAAAGGTGGCTGGAGCCTGGGGTAATTTCCAGGTTAAACACACGGTGGGTCTGCAGCCCCTTCCATTGCCCAGTGGATTGGACAGCACTTCCACCTGAACTAGCACCTGCTGGAGATAAGTGCCCTCCTACTTCCTGCAGATAGATAAACGCTGTCAAACACATGCCCTCGGGGGGAACAGGTAACAGGCAGCCAAGGCCCTGACATTTCCTCCAAACACAAGTGGGAGATGCTTATATTAAAAAACCAGTTGCCATCAAGTCAGTTCCATCCCATGGCAACCCCATGTGTGTCAGAGTAGAACTGTGCTCCCAGGGCTGTCAGTGGCTGATTTTTCAGAGATTACCAAGCCTTTCTTCTGAGGCACCTCTGAGGGGTCTTAAACCACCAAGCTTTTGGTAAATAGCCGAGTGCTTAACTGCTTGCACCACCCTATTATTCTGCTTCTGTTGTGAGTTAGAGGTTTTGGGGGTATCGGTCATGGTCATCCTCCCCTTCAGGTTCAGACCAATTGAAGAATTGACACGAAAAGCCAGATGGGAATCAAAGGACACCTCTTTTAGAACTGCTGTGAATACCCAATAATTGTAAAATACAGGCCTTCCGGTAAACTATGTCAGAGGAGATGGCTTGGACCCAAAGTCAAGACAGAGCTTTTTATTCCTTGGGACCTTGATTGACAGAAGCAAACTCCAGCAGAGCCCACCTTACTCACCCAACCAGACACAATCTGGGAAGCTGAAACTGAGGAGCAGGCCTCACATGGTCGCACGGACCGGGGGAGCTGTTTTTTGAGGCAGAGTAACCCTCCTACTAACTAAGTCCCACCCCCCAGTCTCAGCCCCGGGAAGAGGAGTGAAGAGGGGATGAAGAGGGCCTGGAAGCAGAAAGAGAAAGGAAATATGGAAAGGAATATGGAGAACAAAGGGAAACAATTTGAGGTGGCGTGCTTGGTGCTCCGGGACCACCTGCCCATCTTGGTCTGGCATGAACAATTCAGAGGCCCAGATGTCATTCTCCAGGGACCAGCTGGCACGTTCTCCAGCCCTCATGTCCTACACTTCTGCTAAGGCACGGCAAAAGCTCCATCAGATAATGCCTCAAAAAGCTTGCTGGCCAAAGCTCTGCCTGATTTGGAGAGAGCCCTGGAGGTAAAATGCATCAGCAGTAACACATGGGCTCTTGTGCAGTGTAGGTGGCCTGCCGTGGGAGATAAAGCAGGTCTACGTATGCTGTGGGGAGCCCTGGTGGCACAAATGCTTAAGTGCTCAGGTGCTAATCGAAAGGTTGGCAGTTTGAAGCCACCCAGTGGCCTACATGGGAGAAAGACCTAGCGATCTGCTCCTGTAAAGATTACAGCCTAGAAAACACTATGGGGCAGTTCTACTCTGTCACATGGGTTTGCCATGAGTCAAAAATCTACTCGACTGCACCTAACAACAGTAGCACCTATGCTATGGTGTCTCCCCTGATAACAGAGGGAGGCGCCATAGGATAGGGCTAAATCAACAATGAAGTCCCCAGGCCCAGTCAGTGTGTTTAATTACCTCTGTGAGTTTGGTTCACAGGAGTCTCAAATCAACAAGCTACATCCCCCATAAACAGGGGTCCCTGACCGGGGATAATTTTATTGTTAGATTTTACTTGGTTTGAGACTGGGCCGAAGTAGCCTGGTATCAGTTTTCTGTTGCTGCTGTAACAAATTACCACAAACAGGGCAGCTTCAGACAACATGGCTATATTATCTTACAGTTCAAGGGGTTGGTGTTCCATCCAGAGACTCTAGGGAAGATGCCATTTCCTCGGTTTTTCCACTTTATAGAAGTCACCTGCATTCCTTGTCTCATGGCATCTTCCTCCATCTTCAAAGCCAGCACCATAGCCTTTTCAAATACCTTTCTCTGATCTCTGCTATTATTGTCACATCTCCTTCTCTGACTCTTACCCTTATAACTTCATGGTCCTCTTCCTACCCATGTCATCTTCCATTGCCTGTGTCCTGCCTGTGCCTCCTTGACCTCTAGCCTACAGGGCAGTCTGTTTGCATTTTGAATTTCTTACTTCCAGCATCTGAGCTGGGTATGAACCCACCTCCAACAGCTAGTGTACTTTACTTCAGAGAGGGGAGCTAGTTCTCTGGTAATTCTGTTCCTGTGTGTGTGGAGTGAACCTTTCCAGAGGGGCAGGTCACATGTTGCTCTCAAGATGGCACCCAGCAAAGTGGCAGCCCAGGTCTCAGCCTGGAAGTGGAAGTAAGCCTTTCTTCCTCATCCCAGATGACCTTCCGTGATTTGACAGATAGATTTGCCCAGTTGGGAGATACGGCAGGTAGAAAAAATGTTTCCTTTCTAGATAAGCTTCAACTCATGCAAGGCCTGGGTTTATTGCTCTTTGGGTTTTTCTGTCCAGGTATTTAATTCTGATTATGGTTTGGGAAGCAGAGGCCACTTGTGCTGATTCCCAGTATGTAGCTCACTGCTCCTGGCCTGAGAGACAGCTAGATGCTTCTCTTTTTTGGCATGGAGAGGAAAATAACTCACTTGGGGCACCACGTGTCTTCACTGTCAACAAGAGTGGCTCACAGCTTAGTAGCCCCCCTTCAGGACTTGCACAGAGACCCTACTATGTACAGCACTGTGCAGAACTACTGTTGCCCCTTTCCCCAAGCTTTGAGGGACTCTCAGGACTCCTGTCCTTCCAAAAGTCAGCCATCAAGTAGAAAAGTTGGGAATGAGTCTCTAGGTTATATAATCTTCTATTTTAACTACATCAGAGAAGATAGCTGGTAAACCCCTCCATTCCATACACATTTCAAGGAATATTCATTTAGTGATTTTTCACTGTTTCTTAAAAATTATAAAATGTCGGAGGCGGAGCCAAGATGGCGGACTAGGCAGACGCTACCTCGGATCCCTCTTACAACAAAGACACGGAAAAACAAGTGAATCGATCACATACATAACAATCTACGAACCCTGAACAACAAACACAGATTTAGAGACGGAGAACGAACTAATACGGGGAAGCAGCGATTGTTTCCAGAGCCTGGAGCCAGCATACCAGTCAGGTACGGCACAAGCACAGAGACCTGCTCCACCCCCCTGAACTAACCCCGGGAGGGGGACTAGCCGGTTCCACGGGCGGCGTGGGACACAGCCGTTAGGAGAAGTCCCTGGGAGGCAGTGACTGATCTTGGAGCAGAAAGAGTAGCATCCGAGCCGGGGAACCGTCCCACAGGGATTTGGACTGCACGCAGGCGGCTTCATTAACATCTGAATAGCCTGAGCCAGAGGGAGAACTCTGATAGGGATCTGACTGCAGTTTTTTTTAGCGGATTTTCTGGAAAAACTAGTTTCCCAGTGATGGCTCGGAGACAACAATCCATATCAAACCACTTAAAGAAGCAGACCGTGACAGCTTCTCCAACTCCCCAAACAAAAGAATCAAAATCTTTCCCAAATGAAGATACAATTTTGGAATTATCAGATACAGAATATAAAAAACTAATTTACAGAATGCTTAATGATATCACAAATGAAATTAGGATATCTGCAGAAAAAGCCAAGGAACACACTGATAAAACTGTTGAAGAACTCAAAAAGATTATTCAAGAACATACTGAAAAAATTAATAAGTTGCAAGAATCCATAGAGAGACAACATGTAGAAATCCAAAAGATTAACAATAAAATAACAGAATTAGACAACACACTAGGAAGTCAGAGGAGCAGACTCGAGCAATTAGAATGCAGACTGGGACATCTGGAGGACCAGGGAATCAACACCAACATAGCTGAAAAAAAATCAGATAAAAGAATTAAAAAAAATGAAGAAACCCTAAGAATTATGTGGGACTCTATCAAGAAGGATAACCTGCGGGTGATTGGAGTCCCAGAACAGGGAGGGGGGACAGAAAACACAGAGAAAATAGTTGAAGAACTTCTGACAGAAAACTTCCCTGACATCATGAAAGACGAAAGGATATCTATCCAAGATGCTCATCGAACCCCATTTAAGATTGATCCAAAAAGAAAAACACCAAGACATATTATCATCAAACTCACCAAAACCAAAGATAAACAGAAAATTTTAAAAGCAGCCAGGGAGAAAAGAAAGGTTTCCTTCAAGGGAGAATCAATAAGAATATGTTCTGACTACTCAGCAGAAACCATGCAGGCAAGAAGGGAATGGGACGACATATACAGAACACTGAAGGAGAAGAACTGCCAACCAAGGATCATATATCCAGCAAAACTCTCTCTGAAATATGAAGGCGAAATTAAGATATTTACAGACAAACACAAGTTTAGAGAATTTGCAAAAACCAAACCAAAGCTACAAGAAATACTAAAGGATATTGTTTGGTCAGAGAACCAATAATATCAGATATCAGCACAACACAAGGTCACAAAACAGAACGTCCTGATATCAACTCAAATAGGGAAATCACAAAAACAAACAAATTAAGATTAATTAAAAAAAAAATACACATAACAGGGAATCATGGAAGTCAATAGGTAAAAGATCACAATAATCAAAAAGAGGGACTAAATACAGGAGGCATTGAACTGCCATATGGAGAGTGATACAAGGCGATATAGAACAATACAAGTTAGGTTTTTACTTAGAAAAATAGGGGTATATAATGAGGTAACCACAAAAAGGTATAACAACTCTATAACTCAAGACAAAAACCAAGAAAAACGTAACGACTCAACTAACATAAAGTCAAACACTATGAAAGTGAGGATCTCACAATTTACTAAGAAAAACGCCTCAGCACAAAAAAGTATGTGGAAAAATGAAATTGTCAACAACACACATAAAAAGGCATCAAAATGACAGCACTAAAAACTTATTTATCTATAATTACCCTGAATGTAAATGGACTAAATGCACCAATAAAGAGACAGAGAGTCACAGACTGGATAAAGAAACACGATCCATCTATATGCTGCCTACAAGAGACACACCTTAGACTTAGAGACACAAACAAACTAAAACTCAAAGGATGGAAAAAAGTATATCAAGCAAACAATAAGCAAAAAAGAAGAGGAGTAGCAATATTAATTTCTGACAAAATAGACTTTAGACTTAAATCCACCACAAAGGATAAAGAAGGACACTATATAATGATAAAAGGGACAATTGATCAGGAAGACATAACCATATTAAATATTTACGCACCCAATGACAGGGCTGCAAGATATATAAATCAAATTTTAACAGAACTGAAAAGCGAGATAGATACCTCCACAATTATAGTAGGAGACTTCAACACACCCCTTTCGGAGAAGGACAGGACATCCAGTAAGAAGCTCAACAGAGACACGGAAGATCTAATTAAAACAATCAACCAACTTGACCTCATTGACTTATACAGAACTCTCCACCCAACTGCTGCAAAATATACTTTTTTTTCTAGCGCACATGGAACATTCTCTAGAATAGACCACATATTAGGTCATAAAACAAACCTTTGCAGAGTCCAAAACATCGAAATATTACAAAGCATCTTCTCAGACCACAAGGCAATAAAACTAGAGATCAATAACAGAAGAACGAGGGAAAAGAAATCAAATACTTGGAAAATGAACAATACCCTCCTGAAAAAAGACTGGGTTATAGAAGACATCAAGGAGGGAATAAGGAAATTCATAGACAGCAACGAGAATGAAAATACTTCCTATCAAAACCTCTGGGACACAGCAAAAGCAGTGCTCAGAGGTCAATTTATATCAATAAATGCACACATACAAAAAGAAGAAAGAGCCAAAATCAGAGAACTGTCCCTACAACTTGAACAAATAGAAAGTGAGCAACAAAAGAATCCATCAGGCACCAGAAGAAAACAAATAATAAAAATTAGAGCTGAACTAAATGAATTAGAGAACAGAAAAACAATTGAAAGAATTAACAAAGCCAAAAGCTGGTTCTTTGAAAAAATTAACAAAATTGATAAACCATTGGCTAGACTGACTAAAGAAATACAGGAAAGGAAACAAATAACCCGAATAAGAAATGAGAAGGACCACATCACAACAGAACCAAATGAAATTAAAAGAATCATTTCAGATTATTATGAAAAATTGTACTCTAACAAATTTGAAAACCTAGAAGAAATGGATGAATTCCTTGAAAAACACTACCTACCTAAACTAACACATTCAGAAGCAGAACAACTAAATAGACCCATAACAAAAAAAGAGATTGAAACGGTAATCAAAAAACTCCCAACAAAAAAAAGTCCTGGCCCGGACGGCTTCACTGCAGAGTTCTACCAAATTTTCAGAGAAGAGTTAACACCACTACTACTAAAGGTATTCCAAAGCATAGAAAATGACGGAATACTACCCAACTCATTCTATGAAGCCACCATCTCCCTGATACCAAAACCAGGTAAAGACATTACAAAAAAAGAAAATTATAGACCTATATCCCTCATGAACATTGATGCAAAAATCCTCAACAAAATTCTAGCCAATAGAATCCAACAACACATCAAAAAAATAATTCACCCTGATCAAGTGGGATTTATACCAGGTATGCAAGGCTGGTTTAATATCAGAAAAACCATTAATGTAATCCATCACATAAATAAAACAAAAGACAAAAACCACATGATCTTATCAATTGATGCAGAAAAGGCATTTGACAAAGTCCAACACCCATTTATGATAAAAACTCTTACCAAAATAGGAATTGAAGGAAAATTCCTCAACATAATAAAGGGCATCTATGCAAAGCCAACAGCCAATATCACTCTAAATGGAGAGAACCTGAAAGCATTTCCCTTGAGAACGGGAACCAGACAAGGATGCCCTTTATCACCGCTCTTATTCAACATCGTGTTGGAAGTCTTAGCCAGGGCAATCAGGCTAGACAAAGAAATAAAAGGTATCCGGATTGGCAAGGAAGAAGTAAAGTTATCACTATTTGCAGATGACATGATTATATACACAGAAAACCCTAAGGAATCCTCCAGAAAACTACTGAAACTAATAGAAGAGTTTGGCAGAGTCTCAGGTTATAAAATAAACATACAAAAATCACTTGGATTCCTCTACATCAACAAAAAGAACACCGAAGAGGAAATAACCAAATCAATACCATTCACGGTAGCCCCCAAGAAGATAAGATACTTAGGAATAAATCTTACCAAGGATGTAAAAGACCTATACAAAGAAAACTACAAAGCTCTACTACAAGAAATTCAAAAGGACATACTTAAGTGGAAAAACATACCTTGCTCATGGATAGGAAGACTTAACATAGTAAAAATGTCTATTCTACCAAAAGCCATCTATACATTTAACGCACTTCCGATCCAAATTCCAATGTCATATTTTAAGGGGATAGAGAAACAAATCACCAATTTCATATGGAAGGGAAAGAAGCCCCGGATAAGCAAAGCACTACTGAAAAAGAAGAAGAAAGTGGGAGGCCTCACCTTACCTGACTTCAGAACCTATTATACAGCCACAGTAGTCAAAACAGCCTGGTATTGGTACAACAACAGACACATAGACCAATGGAACAGAATTGAGAACCCAGACATAGATCCATCCACGTATGAGCAGCTGATATTTGACAAAGGACCAGTGTCAATTAACTGGGGAAAAGACAGCCTTTTTAACAAATGGTGCTGGCATAACTGGATATCCATTTGCAAAAAAATGAAACAGGACCCATACCTCACACCATGCACAAAAACTAACTCCAAGTGGATCAAAGACCTAAACATAAAGACTAAAACGATAAAGATCATGGAAGAAAAAATTGGGACAACCCTAGGAGCCCTAATACAAGGTATAAACAGAATACAAAACATTACCAAAAATGATGAAGAGAAACCCGATAACTGGGAGCTCCTAAAAATCAAACACCTATGCTCATCTAAAGACTTCACCAAAAGAGTAAAAAGACCACCTACAGATTGGGAAAGAATTTTCAGCTATGACATCTCCGACCAGCGCCTGATCTCTAAAATCTACATGATTCTGTCAAAACTCAACCACAAAAAGACAAACAACCCAATCAAGAAGTGGGCAAAGGATATGAACACACATTTCTCTAAAGAAGATATTCAGGCAGCCAACAGATACATGAGAAAATGCTCTCGATCATTAGCCATTAGAGAAATGCAAATTAAAACTACGATGAGATTCCATCTCACACCAGCAAGGCTGGCATTAATCCAAAAAACACAAAATAATAAATGTTGGAGAGGCTGCGGAGAGATTGGAACTCTCATACACTGCTGGTGGGAATGTAAAATGGTACAACCACTTTGGAAATCTATCTGGCGTTATCTTAAACAGTTAGAAATAGAACTACCATACAACCCAGAAATCCCACTCCTAGGAATATACCCTAGAGATACAAGAGCCTTCATACAAACAGATATATGCACACCCATGTTTATTGCAGCTCTGTTTACAATAGCAAAAAGTTGGAAGCAACCAAGGTGTCCATCAACGGATGAATGGGTAAATAAATTGTGGTATATTCACACAATGGAATACTACGCATCGATAAAGAACAGTGACGAATCTCTGAAACATTTCATAACATGGAGGAACCTGGAAGGCATTATGCTGAGCGAAATGAGTCAGAGGCAAAAGGACAAATACTGTATAAGACCACTATTATAAGATCTTGAGAAATAGTAAACCTGAGAAGAACACATACTTTTGTGGTTACGAGGGGGGGAGGGAGGGAGGGTGGGTGAGGGTTTTTTATTGATTAATCAGTAGATAAGAACTGCTTTAGGTGAAGGGAAAGACAACACTCAATACATGGAAGGTCAGCTCAATTGGACTGGACCAAAAGCAAAGAAGTTTCCGGGATAAAATGAATGCTTCAAAGCTCAGCGGAGCAAGCGCGGGGGTCTGGGGAACATGGTTTGCGGGGACTTCTAAGTCAATTGGCAAAATAATTCTATTATGAAATCATTCTGCATCCCACTTTGAAATGTGGCGTCTGGGGTCTTAAATGCTAACAAGCAGCCATCTAAGATGCAGCAATTGGTCTCAACCCACCTGGAGCAAAGGAAAATGAAGAACACCAAGCCCACATGACAACTAAGAGCCCAAGAGACAGAAAGGGCCACATGAACCAGAGACCTACATCATCCTGAGACCAGAAGAACTAGTTGGTGCCCGGCCACAATCGATGACTGCCCTGACAGGGAGCTCAGCAGAGGACCCCTGAGGGAGCAGGAGAGCAATGGGATGCAGACCCCAAATTCTCATAAGAAGACCAAACTTAATGGTCTGACTGAGACTGGAGGAATCCCGGCGGTCATGCTCTCCAGACCTTCTGTTGACACAGGACAGGAACCATCCCTGAAGACAACTCATCAGACATGAAAGGGACTGGTCAGCGGGTGGGAGAGAGACGCTGATGAAGAGTGAGCTAATTATATCAGGTGTACACTTGAGATTGTGTTGGCAACTCTTGTCTGGAGGGGGGATGGGAGGATAGAGAGAGAGGGAAGCCGGCAAAATTGTCAAGAAAGGAGAGACTGAAAGGGCTGACTCAAGACGGGGAGAGTAAGTGGGAGTAGGGAGTGAGATGTATGTAAACTTATATGTGACAGACTGATTGGATTTGTAAACGTTCACTTGAAGCTTAATAAAAGTTATTATAAAAAAAAAAAAAAAAAAAAAATTATAAAATGTCAACCATCTTTAAAAGCAACTATTAAAATAGGGGAAACTATAGTGAAGACAGATTTTACCAACGTTAGCACAGATTTTAACAAACACACAACTCTAACATCATAAGGATAAAAAATTCTTCCTGTAACAAATTCTACTGTGATCACGTTAGGCCGTGGAGCTGCTGGGTGTGTTTAAAAGTCTGTGAAAAAGCCAAAGAGGTGAAACTTTAGAAATCCTTATGATTTCGTAGGGGCCAGGCTGTCTTTGTTTTGTTTATTGGGTCTTTGAAAATTTAAGGCTAGGCTTGTTGGCCCGTTTTTCCAGCCACAGAGCTGGTAAAGTAAACGTAACATGATGGGATTTCATTGTTCAGATGCTCATTCCAGTTTGGCATAAGTGGAATGCCATGTATATCTTAAACACATGCTGAGCCCATGTTTAAAGTAGTATAAATAAGTAAAAAAAGTATAAATAGGTAAGGCAAATGAAAGTAGAGGCAACTAAAGAATGGTTTGCAACACTAAATGAAAACAACTTAGATCTTTGAAGGCAAACAAACCCATGGTTGGTGATGCAGGGTAAGACTGTATGAGCGAACAAGCAGGACAGATTTTTTTCCTAAAGCTGATTAAAAAAATGAAATATGGAAAAGATATATAGGCATTGGGAAACCTGGAAAGAGCAGGGGTTGATTTTGACGTGAGTCTCTGTCCAGATCTGGAATTCACAGAGTGAATTGCTCCTGGGCAGCCTGTCACCTCTCCACAGTGGTCCTGCCTCTGGAGTTTTGAGAAATAAGTTTAATTAATCCCTCTTTTTTAGGGCATACCCCTAGACACATGGAGGAAGCACTCAGCTTCTCCTGGAGGCTTTTCCTCATATTATATATCCTCAGGTCTTCTAGTTTTTCCTCACATGACATAACCAGTAACCCGTTGCCATCTAGTTGACTTTCACTAATGGAGACCCCCATGTGTGTCAGAGTAGATCTGTACTCCACAGCATTTTCTTGTTCAGAGTAGATTGCCAGGCCTTTCTTTTGAGGTGCCTCTGGGTGGACTTGAACCTCCAGCCTTTCAGTTAGCAGCCGAGCACGTTAACTGTTTGCACCACCCAGGGACTGCTACGTGACATAGCTTCTTTTTTTTTTTTCTTTTTTTACATTCACTGTAAATCAGTCCCTAATTTAGCGAATGTCTTGATTTATTGGAAACGGAGATGCCGGAGTCTTTATAGTTCATTCCTTTCAGCTCTGTGTTTCAGATATTTTGTGTCTCTGGCAATGAAAATATATAGGGCATTGGTGAAGCTTTGTCCTGGGGCACGTGTTGCTCCCCGATTCCCTTTCCTCATCTGAGAATGGCATAATTTACTTTGTTTCTTGACTTGGCTTACACTAGAAAATGCTTATGAAGACACTTCAATAAGTAATCAGTTAATTTACAAAATATTGGCTGTACTTGTAACTGGAAAAGCTTCATCTCTCCGCTTTCGGATAAAAATCTCCTGAGAATATCATCTAATTGGAAAAACAGGCTTTTTATTGAGTTAAATCAAATTCCGAATCACAAATAAACGTGAACACGTTCTTCCAGCACACGCAGCCCTATACCATGCCCTGTAGTTCCTTATGCAGAGCTGCGAGATGAAACGGAATGAGTGGCCCAGAGCCGGGGCCGACACGGGCTTCCCTGCAAAGCTGGGTCTTGGTTACTGGTCTCCTCTCTCTCTGAACGTGACGCAGGCTGTGGCCTCCATGCAGTAATTTTCCACTTCTGCTGCAGGTAGAACAAGTCAGCCAGTTGGCCGTGTTTATAGAGGCAGCTTTAGACTATCACAGGCAGTCCACAGAGATTCTGCAGGAGCTGCAGAGCAAGCTACAGACGCGGTAAGAGCCTTCATGTTCGTGTTTATTACAAGCCAAGGGCGCACAGTTAAAGTGAGTCCATGAACCTCCTTTCTGCCTTCCCTCCTTGCTCTCTCACTTCCCTCCCTCCTTGTTTCTCTCCTCCTCCCTCCCTCCCTTCCTTTTCTCCCTTCCCCTTCCCTCCCTTCTTCCTTTCTTTCCCCTTCCACCCTCCCCCTTCCCTAGTCTGTTTTGAATTTTCCTTAGCTGGCTTTCATGGCTGGGTGTGGGATAGGACTGAGATAATACATGGTTTTGGCCAATAAGACGGAACTGGGAAAAGGGATCTGGCGATTTTTTCCTTCCTTTTCTTTTTACCTTATCATTAAAGCCCTTTTTCTTGACCTGTGTTCGGCCACTGCAGTGTGCTTCTGGCTTCCCCGCTGACTCAGTGAGAGTTTAGCTCCCCATTTTCAAGCTGGGGGTGGTGGTAGTCTATAACCTGCCACTCCCAACTCCTTGGGGTGTGGAGAAGGAAGAGACAATATTCAGGAAGTATGTAAATATCTGGAAAAGATGCTTTCCCAGTACAAATACCAGGTCATGTTCATAATGTTGATTCTAAGAGGTACTGGAAGAGTCAAAATTATTTTCTGACAGTCGAAGAAAAGTTGCTGCATTCCTTGTGGCTTTAATGGTAAATGCTTTCTATATTTTTCTGAAAACCAGTAATCTCATATGTGGAATGTATGGCAAACCTATTTAAATATTGGGTTAAAAATATCCCCGTATTGTAGTGGTGATAGTTGCATAACATAATGAACATAACCAATGCCACTGAATTGTACATGTAAAAAAAATGTTGAACTGGCAAATATTTTGTTATGTATATATTTTTATTACAATAAAACAATTTAAAGATCCCCACTTTATGACCAGGTTTGGTAACAGAGAATTGGTTTTATTCAGGATTATTCTAATGAATAAAATTGGAAGGATTGTCACTGGAGTCAATGTCATCATTATAGAGGGCAGATAAAAGGTGTGTCCAGTCTCTGAAGCATATACTTCTGTAGGCAGGTAGTTCATTAGTATTCACATGAGTGTGCTTTCTTCTTCATAATGATCTCTATAAGAGGGGAAAGCTACCACCCGTCTGTCAGTTTGTCATACAGTCGTCGCTTGGGTATTGCTGGAAGCTATGCCCCCAGCATTTCAGATACCAGCGGGGTCACCCATGGTGAATAGGTTTCAGAGGTGCTTCCAGACTAAGATAGACTAGGAAAAAAAAGGCCTGGTAATCTACTTCCGAAAATTAGCCAATGAAAACCCAATGGAGCACAACAGAGTATGGTCCAATATAGTGCTGGAAGATGAGCCCCTTAGGTTGGAAGCCACTCAAAATACACAAGAGGGGTAATGTTCCATTCTCTTGTGCATGGGGGTTGCCGTGAGTTGGGGCCAACTTAATGGCAACAAAAATTAGAGAGCAAAAAGAGGGAGAAGGTGGCTAACACTGCTGAGTGCCTGCTGTGTCCCAGGCACTTGCTGTATGCCTCAGAGACTATGAGAGGCAAACATTCTTCATCAAATAAATAGTTGAAAAAATACATTTGAGATACCACATCTATCAGTTTGGGCTATTTAAAAATAAATGTATAAAAATCATCCCTGTCATAACTACTGCCTATGACCCAAGTCTGCACGTGGAGCAGAGTGCTTGTCTGTTTAGAGGCTTTGCTTTCTTCCTCAGATGTCTGTCTGACTCGTCCTAAAACGTGTGTTACAGAATATCAGCTGCCTCCGACATCCCCAAGCGAGAATACCAGCCAAGGCCCATAAAAAGGGGTTCTAGTGAGCTCAGTGGGATTTCTGCCGCCTCCTCGGCGAAGGCAGCAGGTGAGATGACTGTCCCACGTGCCCTTCGTGTGCCCTTGCTTACCTCTTGTTGCTGGGTCTTCCTGTGTGAATGTGCTGGGACTCTGACTTTCTTTCTTTGGTTGTTCAGTCAATCTCTTTTTCCCAATGATGCTCCTTTTCCCTGCTTCCTGGTTTCAGATACTTAAGTCAATTTTGGAAAATTGGGAAGAATTCCATAACTTCGTGCCTTCTCACGTGTTTAACCTTGGCCATAGAACCTGCTACATTATCCTTTGTCTTTAAAATCTTAACTCTTTCAAAATATTTTATTATCTTATTTTTCAAAAGGGGGAATTAGCGTTTGTTGAGCACCTGCTATGTGGTAGATACTGTCTTAAGGGCCGTATCATTATTTTTAATTATACAAATGACACGTGAAAATGTTCTTGAGTAAAATCAACAATTGAAAAAAAAAATAGCACTTTCAAATGATGTATATCTTGCTGTAGTGTCCTGTGGTCAACCACTCCATCCCAATCTCCTTCCTGCAGGCAGCCACTGTTAACAACTTGGTGTGAATACTGTCATGTGCGTATGTATGTGTATACCAAACTGGTTGCCATCGAGTCGATTCCGACTCATAGTAACCCTATAGGACAGACTAGAACTGCCCCATAGAGTTTCCAAGGAGCGCCTGGTGGATTTGAACTGCCGCCCTCTTGGTTAGCAGCCGTAGCACTTAATCACTACACCACCAGGGTTATATATAGTATATATACAAAAAAAATTTTAGATTTTTAAAATGCAGGATCATACTAGGTATATTGTTCTGCAGCTCGCTTTTTATTTTTATTTTTTAAAATGTATCACTATTTCTGGGCAGTCTTTCCATGCCATGCATATAGATCTAGCCCACTATTTCTAAGTTTCGTAGTTTTCGTATGTGTGTATATATATATACACACACACACACATATATATATACATATATGTATATATGAAAAGATACACATCTACATACATAGACCAATAAAAACTCTTTGCCATTGAGTGTGTACATTGGCAAACTTTTTTCTGTAAAGGGCCAGATAATAAATATTTTAGTCTTTGTGGGCCATATGGACTCTGTTGTAACTACTCATCCCTGCCATTATAGCACAAAAGCAGTCATAGGCAATATATAAGCGAATGGCTGTGTTTCAATAAAACTTTATTTGGCCCACAGGCTGTAATGTGTCAATACCTGGGATAGCCCACTGGGAAAGCAACTTACCAGTGTCTGTTAAAATTAATAAACATGCTTGTATACTCTAAGTGACTTCACTCCTGCAAATGTATCCAAAAGAAGTAATTTAACAAATGCATAGTGCTTTATCTGTTACAGTACTAGCTGCAGAAACAAAAGGTTATAAGGAGGAATAACTTAATGACCAATAGTAGAATAATGGTTAAGTAAATTATGATATATCAAATGGGATATTATGTAGCTATTCAAAATTATTACTGTGGAGATTATGTTGAAAAATAAATATTTATAGTATAATGTTAAGTGAAAAAGAAAAACACAAAATTATAAGTATACTAGTTATAAATATACTATGTGTTACGGATTGAATTGTATCCCCCAAAAATGTGTGGCAACTTGGCTAGGCCGTGATTCCCAGTATTGTGTGATTGTCTACCATTTTGTCATCTGATATGATTTTTCTGTGTTATAAATCCTAACCTCTGTGATGTTAATGAGGTGGGATCATGAGCAGTTATGTTAATGAGGCAGGAGGCAATCTACAAGATTAAGTTGTACTTTAAGTCAATCTCTTTTGACATATAAAAGAGAGAAGTGAGAAGGCAGACAGGGAGACTTCATATCAAGAAAGCAGTGCCAGGAGAAGAGTGTATCCTTTGGACCCAGGGTCCCCGTGCTGAGAAGCTCCTAGGCCAGGGGAAGATTGATGACCAGGACCTTCCTCCAGAGCTGACAGAGAAGAGAAAGCCCTCCCCTGGAGCTGATGCCCTGAATTTGGACTTTTAGCCTACTAGACTGTGAGAGAATAACTTTCTCTTTGTAAAAGCCATCCACTTGTGGTATTTTAGTTGTAGCAGCACTCAGTAACCAAGACACTATGATTACAACTTTGTAAATTTATATCTACGTGCAGACCAGGTTAAATGGTAGGATTATGGGCAATATTTTTCTTTTTTTCTTAAGATATTCTTTAAATTGTATTTTCAACAAGAATGTTTGAATAAAGAAAAAATATATCTACTGATGAGAAAAAGTTGATGGTATTTGACGAACAGGTGTGCTTTGGATGAGCGTGACTGAGAGCCCCAGCTTGCTTGGGACATTCCCAGTGTATGCCTGTTGCTCAAGTGTAATTTTTGATAGTGCCTATTACTCTGAAAAGTTCTTTCGTTTGTGTCTTAGTCGTCTAGTACTGATATAACAGAAATACCACAAGTAGATGGCTTTAACAAAGAGAAATTTATTTTCTCACAGTCTAGTAGGCTTTTGTTTTGTTTTCTTTTGTGTTTAGTAGGTTACAAGTCCAAATTCAGGGTGTTAGCTCCAGGGGAAGGCTTTCTCTCTCTTTTTTGGCACTGGAGGAAGATCCTTGTCCTCAATCTTCCCCTGGTCGAGGAGCTTCTCAAGCTCAGGGACCTTTTGTTGAAAGGACACGTTCTGCTCCGGGTGCGGCATTCTTGGTGGTATGAGGTCCCTAACTCATACCTTTCCTTTCCTTTTATCTCTTTAGAGATAAAAGGTGGTGCAGGCCACACCCCAGGGAAACACACGGGGAGGTGACCTGAGTGAGGGTGGTGTTACAATCTCACCCTATCCCTCTCAACATAAAATTACAATCACAAAATGGAGGACAGCCATACAATACTGGGAATCATGGCCTAACCAAGTTGATACACACATTTTTGGGGGAACATAATTCAATCCATGACAGTTTGGATGATACATTATATTGTTTCTCTACTTTTTACGTCTTTCTATTATGGCACTGGTTATTTCTGGTTTCTAACAAAATATTTGGAAGATGTATTTTATTGTAAGCCACTTCAAAATTTCTTTTTAGAAAGAAACTGGATATAAACAAAAAACTCTGAAAGTGAGTCCACTCCCCCTCACTGGCCCACCGCCCCCCGCCCCCCACACACAATAGTATCTCTGAATGAAGCAGAACTCGGGATGCCACGGTTCATTCCCTACCCTGCTGTCCCTACCCTTCCAGCCTTTACCCCACATTAGAGGACTTCTTGGTGACAGGACTTGGGTCAAGCTTCCACAACACCATGCTCTCATTTGCCACGAGAGAGGACTCAGCTTTCCTTTGGTAAAGCTGTCTCCATCTACCAATAAAATCAAAACCAAACAAACTCATTGTCATTGAGTCAATTCCGACTCATAGCGACCCTATAGAACAGAGTAGGACTGCCCCATAGAATTTCCAAGGAGTACCTGGTGGATTTGAACTGCCCACCTTTTGGTTAGCAGCTGTAGTTCTTAACCTCTACACCACCAGGGTTTCCGCCATCTACTAAATCTGACCACCCAGATTGGCAGTGTGGAGATAGTTGAAAAAATCAGCTGTTGTCGAGTTGACACCGACTCATGGTGTGTCAGAGTAGAACTGTGCTCCATAAAGTTTTCACTGGCTGATTTTTCAGAAGGAGGTGGCCAGGCCATTCTTCTGAGATGCCTCTGGGTAGACTTGAACTTCCAACTCTTCGGTTAGCAGCTGAGTGCATTAACTGGTTTGCACCATCCTGGAGCTCTGTAAAAATGAAAAGGAATTTTAATGAAGCTATTGCTCAGGGCATAGGGACCTAACAGTTGAGCATCTACACATGCCAGGTGTTATTATTTGATGTTTACATACATAACTCATTTCATCCTCATAATAATACTAACAGGAAAAGTAATATAATAATAACAGCTGTGCTTATTGAGTACCTTTTATGGGTTAGATAGTATACCAAATGCTTTATACACATTTCTAGTAGTTATTAATCTCCATTGTACAGATGAGTAAGTGGAGGCTCAGGGAGGTTAAGGGAGAAATTCTCAAGGTCACAGAGCCAGTAAGTAACAGAGCTGGGCACTTTCCCTTATAGCTATTTCATTTTATATTGTTAAGAAGGAATGTTGGGGAATGCTATAAAATGTTCAGATTCATAGGGAATGATTTATTTCTAAGATTTTTGATCACAGGGATTCTGACATTTCAATCAGTAAGTCGTTGCAAAGGTGGTTTATCCTATGCATCTGAGTTGGGGAAAAAAAATTACACTGATTGGAAAATGAGTTGTTTGGCATCCTCATTCAGATTGTGTGTGTCAGTGCCTTTGTGCCCACCTCCTTGGCCAGTAGCTCAGTCCTTGGGGAGAGTAAATTGTTAGA
This sequence comes from Elephas maximus indicus, assembly GCF_024166365.1. Taxonomy (NCBI): domain Eukaryota; kingdom Metazoa; phylum Chordata; class Mammalia; order Proboscidea; family Elephantidae; genus Elephas; species Elephas maximus. The sequence continues at coordinate 72,954,962 of NC_064831.1, read as the reverse complement.
AGGGCAATGTGTAGCCAGAAATCACAGTTGTGCGAAAGATGGTTTTTAAGGCAGCTTGGGGCCCAGTACCAGGACTCTCTACTGCTGCGGGCTGTGCTGTGTGCCGCCATTTGACTTTCGCCTGTGCCTTTCATAGGCTGCCTCTCCTAAGTTTCCTTTGGCCATGGCTTTAGTCCCCCACTCACACATCCAGCCTCAGGCTCCGTTGGTTTGTGGGTGGAATTTGCGAGTGTAAAGGGGTCCAGTACTATTTGTTTTTAAGGCACAGTTTCAAAAGAAAACGGCATTTTATGGTCTGCATTAATGGGAAGTTACTTTCCATTAGGATTCTGAATGATTTGCACATAGTGTTTATAAAGTGAAGGAAAAATGTCAAGCATTTCACTAACAATTTAAAGCAAAGCTCGCAAGACGCTGCCAGAAATGAATTCCAAGAACATTTTCTTCATCATTTCTTCTTTCTACAGGAACAAAAGGAGGGAAAAAGGACTTAGGTTGAGTAGGCAGAATCCATCCTCAGACGGAGATGGAATCTTTGATAATATCAGGGAGTAGTTAAGAGAGTGAACCAAAGTGAGCCAAAAAGGGGCGGGGAGTGTCACATCTTGACATGATGGATTCCAGACAAAATTCGTGTTTAGGCCTGTCTAGGAGAAAGGACTGTCTGTCCAAGCAAGCCCGTGAGAATGGGGTCATGCTGCTTTGTCAGCACATGCTGGCTCTCTGTCCCCAAAGAGAAAAGGAGGCCAAGAAAAGTCCTTGAGCTGAAATGGTGCGTGTCATTTTCAGGAAAAGAGTGTTGGAACTTGTGACCTGTGCTCGAATATCTTCCCCACCCCTGTGCCATTTTTATCAGCCCTCAAGTTGTCCCACTGCTGCCAGGCTGATTCTGACTCATGGTGACCCCATGTGTTACAAAGTAGAGCTGAGCTCTATAGGATTTTCTTGGCTGTAATCGTAATGGCAACAGATTGCCAGACCTTTCTTCTGCAGTGTTGCTGGGTTCAAATAACCATCCTTTAAGTTAGTGGACAAGCACAAACCATTTGCACCACTCAGAGGCCCTAAGTTGTCACTTGTTGTATGTCATGGATTGAATTATGTCCCCCCAAAAATGTGTGTATCAGTTTGGCTGGGCCATGATTCCCAGTATTTTGTGGTTCTCCTCCATTTTATGATTGTAATTTTATGGTACAGAGGATTAAGTTGGAACTGTAACACCCTTACCAGATCACATCCCTGATCAAGTATAGTGGGAGTTTCCCTGGGGTGTGGCCTGTACCACCTTTTATCTTACAAGAGATAAAAGGAAAGGGAAGCTAGCAGAGAGGGTGGGACTTCATACCACCAAGAAAAAAGCACCAGGAGCAGAGTGAGTCCTTTGGACCTGGGATTCCTGTGCAGAGAAGCTCCTAGTCTAGGGGAAGATTGACGAGAGGGACCTTCCTCCAGAGCCGACAGAGAGAGAAAGTCTTACCCTGGAGCTGACACCCTGAATTTGGACTTCTGGCCTACTAGACTGTGAGAAAATAAATTTCTCTTTGTTAAAGCTATCCACTTGTGGTATTTCTGTTATAGCAGCACTAGATGACTAAGACACTGAATTATAAATTTAATGATTTGAGGACAAAGGATATTTTACCTTTGGTATCAACCTATTCATATATAAAGTTTTTTTTTTTTTTGTCCCACTGAAATTCTTAAAGAGGGTACCACTTTCTGTCATCACAACTAAGGGTTAATATACTCCAATCTGGAATTTACTTTAAAAATGTAGAAGGCTGAGATTAGTTAACAAATGTGCATTCCAAATGTGTCCTGCTGGCATTTCAGAGTGAGGAGAAATAAATCTTTCAAATGGTTTATATTAAGACATTTTAACTCCCCTTAGGTATAAAAGAGACTTTTATAAATTTCTTGACACTTCTAAGGAGCCTCAAAATAATTTCTAGATTCTAAGTCACTCCTCTCATAGCAGCAGAGTCTCTAGAATTACTTTAGAAAATAAATATTTATTCAAAAGTAAAGTGTGAAGTTTGAAAATTAAAGAAGATAATCACTTTACAAATATAACATATATGTATGTATATACCCATATATATATATATATATTTGGAGCCCTGGTGGAGCAGTGGTTAAGAGCTACAGTGAGCTACGGCTACTAACCAAAAGGTCGGCAGTTCAAATCCCCCAGCCACTCCAAGGGAGAAAGATTTGAGAGTCTGCTTCCATAAAGATTAAAGCCTGTATTACAGAAGGGAACAGGAAAGCTGGTAATAGGGAACCCAAGGTTGAGAAGGGAGACTGTTGACATATCGTGGGGTTGTTAACCAGTGTCATAAAACACTATGTGTACTATTTAATGAGAAACTAGTTTGTTTCGTAAACCTTCATCTAAAGTACTGTTAAAAAAAAAAAAAGAGAGAGAGAGAGAAAAAGATTACAGCCTTGGAAACCCTTTGGGGCAGTTCTACTCTGTCTTGCAGAGTAGCTATGAGTGAGAATTGACTCAATCAGCAATGGGTTTTTTTTTTTTTTTTTTTTTTTTTAATATGTGTATTTACCTAAATTTCCAAAGAGGAAATTAAAATTTCAGAGTGGTGAAAATGGTGATGGCATACTCCTCAGGTTATTTCTCACCACTTTTCTTTTCTTCTTCTTCTTTTTTTTTTTTGCCACCAACCCTCCCTGCACATCCATGACTATATATTATCAGCAGTGGCTCAGAGGCAGAATTCATTGACAGGGGAGGAATGAACAAGGAAACGGAAGTCCTAACTTGTAGTTCAGGCCTTTATTAGCTGTGTGACTTTGGCTGAGTTTCTTAACATCTCTGGGCTGCTTTGACATTATCCTTAAATGAAGTGATTGGACTTGAGACTTTCCAAGATTCTTTCTAGCTCTAAAGTCTGTGGCTATAATTTATATCTTTTATGAATACTTAGCATGCTTAAAAATCTGAAAAGTGATCAGGCTGAGCATTTTATACTTTCTACGTTTTAGAATTATTATTTAAAGCAAATGAAAACTCAACCTGTGATTTTCATTGTTAATCAGTAGCCATTGATGTGGGAAAGGAGAAGAATCCCTTCTCTTATATTAAAATCCGAAGGAAGCGTTGGAGGGAAGCACAGGTGTTCTCACCACGGGGAATGGTTTCCTGTAATTCTTTTAAATAGTCTGTAAAAAGAGTTTTTGAAAAGCCTGTAAGACTTGTAACTTAGTTGTGGAAATTTTAGGACTACTTGGCTGAAATGCTTATATGTTTATATTATCCAAATACTACCTATTTTAGAATCTTAGTATATATTCTACAGCAATAACTTTGATCTGTATATTTTAAGATACCATCATCTAAATATTAATATATGGGCTTCTGTTTAAAAAAAAAATATTGTAGAAGTCCATTGTCTCCAGGGATTACAAACAGGGCCTCTATGTAGCATAACTCCAGAAAAGTCTATGCTTGGATCTACCTGAATAATGCCTCCTGGAATTGTCCAATGGGTGGTCCCAGTTTCATACTCTAACACCAGATTATAAGAATGAAAGACATAGGGAAAGTGTGAGAAAACGGTGCAAGGCTAATGACAAATGGCAACCGACACCAACCCTGCATGTCAGGAGCATGACAGAGGGGGTGTGTCTGGAGCCACCCAGAGGGGCAGCTGATGGTCAATAGCAAATGCCGGTTACCCAGGAATGTGGGCCCAGGATAGCCAGCCTTTCTGATTTTTCAAGAGAAGCCAGAAGACACATGTTTATGTGAAAACTCCTGATTTTCAAATATTGGCAACTAATCCACACTATAAAAAGCAAGGAGCAGGCCAAACAAAATAGTCTGCAGGCGATTCCTATGCCAGCAGTCAGAAGGTCACCTCTGATAAAGGTCATTTCTCTTCCCTTTTCCCCTAACTCAGAGTGGCAAAAATAACCCACAAAAATAGGACCTGGTTGTATTAGATGGTTCACCTCTCAGGAAGCATAGCTATGGCACAGCCTCTAAGATAGCTGCAAAAGTCATCTCGATAGACAGATCAGGGTTTTATAAAGTAAGGGGTACAAGCCGTATCAGTTAAACATCCATAGAATATAACCCGTTTAAATTGTGGAGGACTGATATTCAGGGTAAAACAAGTCCCGCATGCTTAATTTTATAGATCATAATGATTAAGCTTGAATTTTGTTGACAAGTAATTTCAATAAATCACGTCTCCTGTGGATAAATATAGGGCTGTTATTTCAAGGAAGACATTCATAGATGTGAAAACTATTACTAGACTTTACTCAGTAATTCACTACTTAACCATCATATAGATTAACACTTGAAATTGGCTGATAAGGACCCAGATGTGACCAAGGTTGAACAGTTGGTTACTGTGAAAGCTAGAGCTAGAACCCAGGGGTCTGAAGTTTCTGTCCAATGGGCAAAACTACTGTTGTAGAGATGTTGAGGAAAATAGGTTTTCTGGTATTTATCAAAATTGTCCAACAAATGCTATGTCTGGGTCAGCTAAAGAGAAAGTGTTAGCTTCAAAAGAATTTTGCTACAAGAGCCTGAGATTTTAGGTTGGGAGAAAAAAAAATATATATATATATATATTTTTTTTATAGTGTTTGAAAGGAGCTTGAACCAGATATGCTGATTCTAATTCAAAAGAGATGGTATCTAGTAGGTCAAACACGGTGCCTGGCCCAGAGAATGAATCTGGGCCAAAACTAACTTGAAAGTTCCAAATCAGATTTTTTTTTACCCTAAAATGTTAAGAGATGAATTGCCCAGCCAGGCGGTACAGATACGAATCAAATCTCAGGGTGATTTTGGTTCTGTTCCTGATTGGGCTGCTGACTCACCTCATTAACAGGCACCTCCCTCTCTGCTTCTTAATGGCCTGTTGGCAAAGAAACCAAAGCCAAACTAGTTGCCCTGGAGTTGGTTCCAACTCATGGCAAATGCATGTGTGTTCAGAGTGGAACTGTGCTCCATAGAATTTTCAATGGCAGTGATCTTTTGTAAGTAGATTTCCAGGCCTTTCTTCCAAGGCAGCTCTGGGTGGTAGCAAAGCACTTAAACCGTTTGCACCAATCAGGGACTTGGTAGCATAAGGATAATAAGGAAACACTTCTGAACTTCTTTACTTCAGAACCAGGAAATGAGGAGAAAATGATCCCCCAGCAAAACTGGTGTCACCTGTACATCTCATTGTTAACGACTTTGGAGTTAGAAAAACCAGAACCAGTTGCCCTCAAGTTGATTCTGACTCATGGTGACGCCATGTGTTCCAGAGTGGAACTGTGCTTCACAGGGTTTTCAATGGCTGATTTTCCAGAAGTACTTGCCAGGCCTTTCTTCCAAGGTGTCTCTGGGTAGACTTGAACCTCCAACCTTTCAGTTAGCAGCCAAGTGTATTAACCATTTACAGAAAAACCAAACCAAACCCACTGTCGTCGAGTTGATTCCAACTCGTAGCGACCCTACAGGACAGAGTAGAACTGCCCGATAGAGTTTCCAAGGAGCGCCTGGCAGATTCGAATTGCCGACCTCTTGGTTAGCAGCTGTAGCACTTAACTACTATGCCAGCCATTGCAAATCCAATCCCTGTCGCTTCATTCCTCGGGGCCTAAATTTCCTCATTGAAAGCACAGGAATTACCGTATTTTACTCAAATAACGTACACATTCTGTATTTGTTTGCCAGCCACGCCCCCACCCCTGCCAGCGAGGCACCCTCACAAGCGCCACCATGCCAATCCTCTTCCACATGTTGCTATATATGTTTTTAAAAATTAGCATACCATGCTTACAAAAATACCTCATGGTTGGAGGGCAAAGTCTGCAAACAAATGCAGAAAAAAAAAAAAAAAAGAAGGCATGCGTTATTTGCATAAAAATATGATGTCACCCCTAGGGCATAGGATTATTCTAAGGATGAGATAAATTAGATAATGTATGTGAGGTGGTACTTGCTACACAGTAAGAGCCCAAAATACACGGCTGTTGATGTTACATAATTGGTTATCTGATTTCCAGCCTACAGCAGACTGGAAGCAGCAGAGTAGAAGGGCCTGAGGGACTGCTTCGGAAAGGCCCACTGGCAGCAGGAAAAAGTGACAGGTCGCAGCCTGACTACAAGGGAGGAAAGAGAAAAACTATAAAAAGCAGGAACAAAAACTCAAAAGGCACAGCAGTCTTGGGCATTTACTAAAAGAACAAAGAGCCCTCTCAGGTCAGTAGCCTCCGAGAGACTCCTTACCCTACAGCCCCCATGGGGACTCATGTCTACAGCAGTAAGGTGAATGATTTCTCTCCCCACCTCCTCCCCATCAAAAAACAGGGTTTGCGGGGGGGTCATAGTTTGCCTTTCCCATTAGTGGGGACACTGACCAAATGCTCCCAGGTATGAAATCTTCAAAGTCAGGGTCAGCAGAGAAGAAACCCCAGTAGGCTCCTTTGGTGGTCTAAAAGTAAACCAAGTTCAAGTGCAACAAAAGAGCTGTGATTTTTAATAGTACAGAGAGAAGGCTGACCCCCCTGCCCCACTGTCCACGTTTTCCAACCTGCACTTCCCGCAGAGTCAGAGTTAGAAACAGGACCCTTGGGAGCAGGCTTCCAGATCCTGGAATACAGCTGAGGGAGAGTGAATGCCAGGCTGCAAATGGCCATCCCACTCCAAGCCATCTCCACTCTGATGTCTAATCCACCACCTGGAGTAGAGGCCAGAGTTGATTTTTTTTAAATCGAAGCCTTGAACTGCTGACTTGGAAGCTAGAGCCCAGGCTGAAGAAGCAGGACAGAGACGGAGTACATGAAGGACATTCCTTAAGCATGGCTCCCAAGGCTAGGTGGGATCTGGGCAGACCTTCCTGAGACCTTCGTAGGATCCAGGCAGAAAATGCTCTTCTAGAGGATTCCAAGCCCTGGGAGCTCCTGGGCACACATTAAGCTGAGAACCCAAAGTCTCATTCCAAGCCTGACCAGCTGGTGGAGATGGCCCAGCTGATGGACCACCCCTTGGCTGGAGTTGACTCAGAAATTAAGTGGGAATGAACTCCCAAGCTAACGTCAGATCTCAGCACCACCACTTACTAATGGTGTAGAAAACTGAAGAGATTCCAGCATAAGAGTTTTAAGGTGCCCGGTCAGGAAGTACTGTAGAACCAACACATAGTAGGTAGATAGGGAAACCGTGTTTTCCCTAAAATAATGTTCACTCCCCTCTTAGGAATACTATGGTTGGTCTTATTTCTGTCAACATTGGGACCCTTGTTATTTTAACAGCATGAAAATTTGGTGTTGAAAGTGCCCACCTCCATCCCTGCCATATTTTTTTTTTCCCTAAGTCCTTGCTGCAAAGGGCTGTATTCGAATATCCAGAAATACTGAGTGCGTTTTATTCTGGTAATGGTAGTCCCACAATTCCTCAGCCCTGTCCAGCCACAGGCATTAAATAATAGCTCTCAGGTTTTAGTGTTTACCATGTGCCAGGACAATATTCTCAGTGTCTCAGAGATATTAATGGATTTAATTCTCACACCTAATGGTGTAGAATGGAGCCCGTGTTGTAAAGTACTTGGCTGCTAAGTGAAAGGTTGGAGGTTTGAACCCACCAGCCGCTCTGTGGGTGAAAGACGTGGCAGCCTGCTTCCCTAAAGATTACACCTTGGAGACCCTATGGGGCAGTTCTCTTCTATCCTACAGGGTCACTATGAGTCAGAATCGACTCGACGGCAATGAGTTTTTTGGTTTAATGGTGTGGAACAGACCTTGAATAATAAATATTTAACAGGCACACTCCCATTTCTCTGTTAAAATAATCTTTGTTTCAGTACTTTAACAAGGAAGACTGTGTTTTCCACTTCTACTCTCATGTTACAGTAAGCCAGTTCTCAGGAGTAAGAGAAAATAAACACAGCCCACTCAGCAAGGGCAGGAGGAGGCTGAGCCTCAGTGCTGGACAGCACAGGCAGGGGTGGGTTATCCAATAGGCAGGGTAAGCACAGTGCTTACCTTGCTTACCAGATCATCTGTAGTGAACAATTTCACATGGGTTTCACCACATCAAAGATGCGGAATTGTTCACTACAGATTAGTAAGTAAGCACGAGTAAGCCCGTGCTTACTTGCTTACTGGGTCATTTGAAAAGAGGCTTTGATGCTGTAGGAAGATGCTGTGAGGTTGGGAGAGAGACAGATGCCAGCCATACCTAGAAGCAGAATCTTTGATGTGGTGAAAAAATGTGAAATTTTCACTACAAACAATCTGGTAAGCAAGGCAAGCATGGTGCTTACCTTGCCTATTGGGTAATCTGCTCTTGAGCACAAGGTTGGGGCTTGTAGCTGCCTGCATGTCAGCCAGCGAGGAGCCTGGGTTCACTGCTTCTCGGTGCTTTCAGATGCCAATGACTGAACACGAGAAAGCATGGAGGTGTGAGTTGACAAGAGCAGCAGTGGCAAGACCACAGTGGAAAAAGGAGTGGGACGTCAGCAAAGACAGGGTGCTGGGTAGGACTCATCTTTTCTTAAGAGAAGATCTTGGCAGAGGTGCTGTCTTCTGATCATGGGAAGCTCAACTACTGAGGTACCTTGGTGATGCCTGTTTCTAGTATGGTTTGAAGGATTCCACTGAGAAAATGTAGCTTGTTCTGCCTGGACTTTTGGTTTCCATCCATGGTGATGTTGACTTGTCTTTGGTGTAGAAGGAAAATTCACACACAACCACTCAGGTGAGCAGAAATTGTTTCTGTTAACTGAGCTGAACTTGCTTATGAGCCTCCGTTTAGACCAATTGCGGAAACAACTTAATCTTTTTTCCATTTCTACTTTTGGCCCCCAAAATATTTTTTTAAATCATTTTTCCATTTCTTCGTATGGTGGAAAAACCCGTAATCTTGCCATTTCAAGGTAACTCAGTCTCTTCCAACAGAAAGTGTAGCCTATCCATTTATTACTTAGTCAAGTCAGGATTTAAACACAGTCAATTCAATGTTGAAATTCCCTGTCAGAGCTGTTGATTTTCCTCAAAGGTTCTCTTCTCCTTCCAAGATATTGCCTGAGTGCAAGCAGCACACTCAGAGAGTTTGGGGAACTCATGGTGGCAGGTGAAGAGGGTTGTTCAGGTCCTTACTGCTGTCCACGGCTGAGGTAACTTGACACACCTGGCTTGGGACCTGGGTTGTCATTCACTGATGCCTATAACCTAGGTCTCTGCATTCTGAGCTCTGTATGCCCTCCCCCAGACCTCCCCTGGGCTAAATGCCCCCTCAGCACTCCTCACCACCTGCTGGGACTTGAGGGTGTCTGTGGTTCTTCCCCAGCATTCACAGTTCACATCCCCTCTCTGCTTAATTACACCACACCAGCCATTTACACTCTGTGCCAGCCCCTCTCCGCCATGTTGGCCCAGGGCACTTTGGGAACCCACCTTCTTCCCCAGCTTCAGTAGGAAGTGGGGCCAAAGATTCTAGCCCAGAGTGGAATCTAGGGAGCATTTCAACCTTCTCTGTCCTCTTCTCTCTCTAGGGCCCTTCCCCGCCTCCAAGAAGGCTTGTATCTCTTCCCCGTGTGGCAGGAAACAGCCCTTTCCTCTCCATGCTTGTAATAAAATCTCTAAGCTCTGGTTCCTTGGAATTCAGAGGTCTCTCTCATTCTGGTCTCAGAACCACTTAGCTGGCACAAAAGCCCAAAAACCTTGGCTTTCACAACCTTTCACAACTGAAATGGCAGTATTTTGGAAATCAAAAGCTAAACATTGACTGCTTTGTTCGAGTCTGGGTTCTGCCCTCCCCCTAAGGTAAGGAAGGCCATAGCTACTTGGATTGAGTGTCCTGGGCAGCAAGAATGACCCAGAATAAAAAATGCATGAATACTATTTCAGAATATCACACTTCAGCATTTGTAATTCAGGAGGTCTGAGCTCTGGTGGCTGTGGATTTATCAGGAGAACTGCCTTGGTGGTGCTCTGCACAACACAGGTGTGGGCAGAAAGCCAGGTGTACACACACTTAGCTGAATCACGGAGCTCTTGCACAGGCTCTGTCCACCTCAGGGGTCTCAGGAGAGACGCCTGATTTGGGGTGTCTTGGCTGATGGAGTGTGACATGAGGGATGGCCCCCTTCCACCTCTCAGAAAATCAAAGTGGGCATCGTGGCAGTGGTCCCTTGCCTAGAATAAATGAAGTAATGAGTGATGTGTCTTTCCCCAGATGTGTTCAGTATATGTGTGTGCAGAGAGTGTACATGCGTGCACACACAGGTGGTGAGCTCAGATAGGTGCGTGCCTGCCATTTAGTATTTATGCTGGTCGCTGCAGGTAGCTTATAGAGTAAATGGGAGAGAAAAAGAAATAGCCTGTTAGTCAGTGTGATAGCCCACAAAATGGTTTGGCAACCCTTAACCACATCATAGATCATATCAGAGGTCATGGGGCACAGGGCTGGTCACGTTCTGGGGGCTGGAGGCCTGGTGTCTCATTCTGGCTTGGCTGTTACCCCTGGGCAAGGCCATTGTGACCTCTGTGGAGCATTACTGCCTCCTTTTCAAGAAGAGGAGGGTGCATGGACAATCGCCAAATTCCCTCCCAGGATTAATGCTTTGTGTTCAAGGAGATGCTTCCCAAGACTACCACGTGATTCAGTACCTGCCTGCCTCTGTAAAAACTGGTTGTGAGAGAGATGCTAAAAGAATACGAATCATTTTTAGAGACCACATTAAAACAGTTACACATTAATAACATTTACTTTGACTTAAGGCTCAAGTTTCCATGTATTTTCAGTGTCCCCTCCCCACTACCACCAATATGCAGTAAATTTCCAAAGGAAAATGGAAAAGATCTGTTACTGTAAACACTCAATTCCTCTATGCTTTGAAGTCACTGAATGTTATTCTTTTCAAATTCAAGATAGGGAACTGAGCCCAAGTATTTGAATCTTTCCCCTCCCAGTTCCCATCATTAGACAAAAGGAGTATACAGACTTGGGGGAGGGGGCAGGGCTCTGTCATAGAAGGAGCCATCCAAATGTCAGAAACTTCATGTAAATTCTACAGAGCAGAGTACAGGTGGGGCCAGATTAAAGGGCCGACCTACCTGTAAATCACCATGTGGGAAAGAGCTGCCTACCTGGAGATGAAGAGCCTCCCTCCCCACCCTCCCTTCCTCCACCAGCTGAAACTCCTTAACACTTTCCAAAACCAAACCAAACCTGTTGCTGTGGAGTTGATTCCGACCCACTACAACCCTATAGGACAGGGTGGAATTGCTCTGTAGTGTTTCCAAGGAGCGCCTGGTGGATTTGAACTGCCAACCCTTTGGTTAGCAGCTGAGCTCTCTAACCACTGTACCACCAGGGCTCCATACTTCCAAGTTCTGGTAAAAGAAAAGGGAGGAAAGAGAGGGCTGTTAGACTGGTGGTTCTCAACCTCGGCTGGACGTTGGGGGGAAAAGAAAGACAGTTGCTGATGAATTGATTCTGACTCATGGAGAAGGCATGTGTGTTGGACGAGAACTGTGATCCATATGATTTTCAGTGGGTGATTTTTCAGAAGTAAATCACCAGGCCTTCAAAGGTGCCTCTGGGTGAATTTGAACTTCCAGCCTTTCGGTTAACAGCCTAGTGTGTTAACCAGAGTCCCCAGGTGGTATAAATAGTTAATGTGCTAGGCTGCTAAACTGAAAGAAGTTCAAGTTCTCGGAAGAAAGGCCTGGTGATCTACTTCCAAAAAAAAAAAACAAACAGCCATTGAAAACCCAATAGAGCACAGTTCTACTCTGACACACACGGGGTTGCCATGAATTGGAACTGACTCGACAGCAACTGGACATTGGAAATATCTGGGAAATTTAAATAGTACTGATGCCTAAGGCCCAGAAAATTCTGAGATTTCTGAGTTGGTTTGGGGTGCAGACTAGGCAGCAGGAATTTTAACGTATGGCCACGCTGAGAACCACTGCACGAAGGAAGCCATGGGGAGCCGTCTCAGTGCAGCCTGCCTGTTTGGGGAAGGCAGCTGATAGAAGGTCCCTGGGCGAGGGGAGGTGTGATGCTCGCTCCCACTGGCATGGACAAAGACCTGAAAAAGTTAGGCATGGGGCAGCATTAAGGAGGACTGCCCTGTCAGAGAAGTGGGCACTGCTCAGTGACTTTCTTCTGACAGCAGGAACATTCCTCTGCTCCGGGCCCTCCCTCCCTCTCCTCACATTATTGCCACCTCCCTCCGCCTCCCCAGGACAAGGGCCTTCTCATTTGACCAACCACAGAAATACCAACATTTACTTTCTGTCTTTTCTTGGATCCAAAAGATTCAGTGAGGAAAGAACATAATCTCTAAAAAAAAAAAAAAAGTCAACCCAAAAAAACTCCACTGCTGTTGAGTTGATTCCGACTCATAGTCCCTAATAGAGATTATGAGTTCTCAATTGAAGTCTGATGTTGCTAGTTGCTGTCGAGTTGATTTCAACTCATGTGCAGAGCAGAACTGCTCCACAGAGCTTTCAAGGCTGTGACCTTTTGGAAGCAGATTTTCAGGCCTGTCTTTCGAGGTACCTCTAAAACCTAGTGCCATCGAGTCGATTCCGACTCATAGCCACCCTCTAGGACAGAGTAGAACTGCCCCATAGAGTTTCCAAGGAGCGCCTGGTGGATTTGAACTGCCGACCCTTTGGCTAGCAGCCGTAGCACTTAACCACTACGCCACCGGGGTTTCCAACTGAAGTCTAGAGGGAGGAAAAACAGTAGCTCATAATAATAGAAAAAGGAAATAGAAATGGAAAGCATAAAATAGGATGACAGAAGTTAGATAAAATAGATATTTCAATCATATGACACAATTAAACTCTCTTCTTAAAGGACAGAAACTGTAAAGTTGGTATGGTCTTACCCTGGGATACTGTCTTCCCTTTCCTTTTCCACATCTCACTCTGCTGGCATTGGGAGCTGAATGGGGAGTAGGAGAGCCATTCACATAATGAGTCAGTTATTGAAGGTGGGGGAGGCTTCCCTGGCCTCCTTTTGGATGGACTGGTTCTATCTGCTGGTGGTGGCCTCTGTCCGTGTTGTGGCCTCCATGTAGATGAGAGTGTGGTTTACTTGGATTGGGGTTTAGCCTCCTTCTGGTCCCCTCTTCACCATTTCCCTTTGGCCTCACCAGTGGTCCATTCCCCCAAGCTCTCCAGACAGAGCATCCTCTTACTTAACTAGGTGGCCCCTCAATTCCTGCCCCTCCTCTCACCTTCAGCTCCTTTCTGTAGAAGCACAGGAACTGCTGAGATCCTCACAGGTCCCCTTTAGGTGCTACGGAGGACTGAAGTGGGTCACTTCATCTTCTTCCCAGACACACTAAGCCACCATTACGGGCTATCCTAGAAAGCACCTTGTGTTCAGAAATCCAAAAGTCCAGATCACTTGGGGGAAAATTCTTTCATATCTTCAAGGTTTGAATATTTTACACAATAGAAAAAGAAGAAAAATTTAATCTTATAAAACTAACATAACTCTGATACCAAATCCAGACACACACCATGAAAAGGAAAACTATAGCCTATTTTCACTTTTCAAGTCAGCTGCAAAAACACTAAATACTGTAGTAACAAACTCAGTCTAATCATAGAATAAAAGTATAATACATGAATAAGTGGAGTTTGTTGAAGGTATGTGGTGGTCATTTGTTTAAAAAAAAAAATTCTCCTATAATTAATCTTTAAAGCCCAAAGGGGGTAGGGGGACAATTAAAAGGAAAATTTTTTTTTGGTGGGGGGGGGGGACTTGATACCTTGACACTAAAGTTAGTCTGGTTGAATGATTTCATAAGAATATAGGAAATTTTGAAATAGAAGAGTAATTATAAGGAATTTGCTTTGCCAAATATTAAAATTTCTTTCAAAGTTACAGTATTTAAAATGGTATGGTAAACCAGTTGCCATCAAGTCAATTCTGACTCATACCAAAATTGATCAGTGGAATAAAATAGAAAATCCTAAAATAGAGACAGGTGCACATGATAGTTAAATATATGATAAAGATAAAGGATAGTAAAGTAGTATTTGAAATCAGTGGCAAAAGAATGGATTATATAATAAACTGTGCTGGGGATAACTGCTTAAGCCTTAGCATTAAAAAACAAACAAAAAAAGACCTTAACCTTATACTATTTGCCAAAATCCAAATGGATTAAAAGTAAAAATTTTCACATAAAAAATTAAATAAAAAATACTGGAATAAAATTTAGTTGAATATCTAAATGTAACTGTGGAGACCAAAGGCACCTTGGTTGCACAGTGGTTAAAGAGCTTGGCTGCTAACCGAAAGGTTGCTGGTTCAAACCCACCAGCCGGTCTCAAGGAGAAAGATGTGGCAGTCTGCTTATGTAAAGATTACAGCTTTGGAAACCCCATGGGGCAATTCTGCTCTGTCCTATAGGGTTGCCATGATTGGGAACCAACTCGGTGGCAACAGGTTTGGTTTGGTTTTGGGTAGTGGATAAACCATGAATGAAAAGTGTGGTCAATTTGCTTATGTTGTTGTTATGTGTTATCCAGTCAGTTCTGACTCACAGCGGCCCTATGTACGACAGAATGAAACACGGTGCGGTCCTGCACCATCCTCACAATCATTGTTATGCTTGAGCCCATTGTTGCAGCTACTGGGTCAGTCCATCTCATTGAGGGTCTTCCTCTTTTTCACTCGACCTCTGCTTTACCAAGCATGATTAAAATTTCTATATACATGCCAATTTCTTTTTCTATATACATGCCAACTCCCATGTGTCTGTCAGTTTGTCATACTGTGGGGGCTTGCGTGTTGCTGTGATGCTGGAAGCTATGCCACTGGTATTCAGATACCAGCAGGGTCACCCATGGAGGACAGGTTTCAGCTGAGCTTCCAGACTAAGACAGACTAGGAAGAAGGACCTGGCAGTCCACTTCCGAAAAGAATCAGCCACTGAAAACCTTATGAATAGCACCGGAACATTGTCTGATATAGTGCTGGAAGATGAGCCCCCCAGGTTGGAAGGCACTCAAAAGATGACTGGGGAAGAGCTGCCTCCTTAAAGTAGAGTCGACCTTAATGACGTGGATGGCGTAAAGCTTTCGGGACCTTCATTTGTGACAATGAGCTCAAGCATAACAATGATTGTAAGGGTGGCTCAGGACCGGGCAGTGTTTCGTTCTGTTGTGCATAGGGTCGCTATGAGTTGGAACCGACTCGATGATACCTAAACAACAACAACAACATATACATGCCAAAACAAAACAGAAACCTTCTTTTCAGTTCCATCCCCATACACATTCCAAAAACAGAATCAAAAACCAGATAATAAACTGGATGTACTATTTGGATCAGACATGACATATAAAGGGTTAAAATTTGTAGGATAAAAGAGGGCTCTTCAAATTTATAAGAATGATAGAAAATTAAATTGACAGCAAATGTCAAAAGTCTCAGAAAAATTCACGTCCTATGACCAGCAAATACCCTTCTAGGAATTTATTCTAAGGAATTAATTGTACATGTTTGTAAATATATGTGTTAGAGTATTTTTCAAAGAGTTGCCTATGAAAGCCAAGAGAGAATGGAAAGAAAAAAAAAGAAGAAGGAAGGGAGGGAGTGAAGAAGGACCTTAAATGTCCTCAAATAGGAAATTGGTCAAAGAAATTATAATACAGTTGGCAACTGACAGTAATTGAAAAAAATCTGGAAAGATGCTCATAATGATATGTACAGGGAGTTTTTTTATGGAAACAACTATATTTAAATACATACACAAATATATTCATAAGGAAATCTGGAAGCTTCTATGCCAAAATGTTAATTTATCATTGGTTATCTCTGGGTTAATGGGTTATTGCTGACTTTTCTCAGTTTTGTATACGTGTAATTTCTTCTTATAATGACTATGGTTTAGTATGAAATAAAAAAAAAGTATTTAAAAAATGTTATTCTGAGAACTTCAGGCTAGGTACAATAACTTCAAGATGTTAATTAGGCTGGTCTGTAAATATGTGCTCATTCCTATCCTGGTTCATCTCCTCCGCTCCTGTATCCTGCCCGCCAGCTCTAGGAAGAGCTCCTGGACCTCCTAGGCCCTCCATCTCCTCCAAGCTTCCGAGCCATATGTGATACACCACCTCATACTTGTTCTTTCAGTGTTTCACATGTCTTTGTCCAGTCTCCACAGCTGCAGGGTTGGGCCTTGTGATTCTTCTGTACCTCCCTCAGGGGTCCAAGCAGAGCTGAGTAGCTGCTTCAGGGAGAAGGGCTGGGCCTGAATTCTCTGGCAGGGAGAACTGATGAGAAAGTCAGTGGACCCAGGAGATCAGCTGAGGCATTATCTGGCCGGGGCAGCTGAGGAGGCCAAAGACCACGACACAGCATCCGTGAGCTGAGTGGAGCCCACCTTGTAGTGGGAAGGCAGGCAGAGACCTACTGTTAACAGCTTTCCCAAACTCTTCAAATTTCCATGAATCATTTGTCATGTTAATCTGTACTTTTTTTTGTCTCCATGTGACGTGAACAGGTTCTAATGTTCCCATGGACCAACCCTGCTGTCGTGGTCTCTATGACTTTGAGCCAGAAAACCAAGGAGAACTAGGATTTAAAGAAGGGGACATCATTACACTGACCAATCAAATAGATGAAAACTGGTATGAAGGAATGATACGTGGGGAATCTGGATTCTTCCCCATTAATTATGTGGAAGTGGTTGTGCCTTTACCTCAGTAAATGTGTCACTCGAACTTTGGACGTACTTTCAGAACTGAAATGAATTCACACCAATGCTCTCAGTGTGGTGTTCTGTGACATCCTCGCTCTTTGACCAGCTTAACGACTTTTGTATGTGTGTTCTCTTTTTCATATATTTTGTATCACTTTAATTTGTATAAATGACCTTGTCTTAGCTACATAAAAATATACAGTTTTCTTTTTGCTTATTGTTTTGAAAGTCATTGGTTAAATGTATGTGCTTCTTGTTGCTAAAAAAAATGACACCCATTGGAGTTATGTCAATGGATTGCCTATCTTCCTCAGCTGCAGTGGTTTTAAAACGCAACATTTGAAACTAAGAAATGCTAGATATTTTGTTTCTTGACTTTACTGATGGCCTCCGTTTTTTTCCCTTCAACGTGTTTTAGCTTACCTGTGACTAGCCCAATAAATATGACACACTGCACTGCCAAAAGACGTTGGTTATTCTGAATGTTGAGTTGATTTTTAAGCACAGTCTTCCAGCTGCAAACTCCACCTGCCCCATGGCTAACTAGGGGGTCACAGCACATAGATGTCTAGATCCTGGCTCCTGACCAAGGTCAGGATGCCAGAGAGTGGCCTTTAATTCCTGTCTTAAACACGGCACACCCTTCTTTCTAGTTTGGGGATGGAAAACCCTTCCATGTAATATTTAAGTTTATTTTTTAAAAGAGCCTAACTCAGCTACTGCTGCTGGCAAATACTGCATAGGTTTTTAAAGCAAGCCCTGTTATAGATGCTTAGTAAATAGCATGATCATGTAGGCTCGATGAGCCAGCCTTGGGCCTTAACCCAGCGAAACCCACAATAACCCTGTTAGATAATGGGAAGGTATCGTTTTCCCTTTTGTAGAGGAGACTCATTGAATGACTTGCCCAATATCAAAGAGCCAAGAGGTGGCAGAGTCAAAGTTTGAACTCGGATTGTACACTGCACCACACTGCCCACTTATGTCTCTATCCAGGTCGCCTGGAAGAGTGTTGCTGTTCACTGACATTTGTAACAAATGCTCAGAGGCCAGAATGGTTTGTTAAGATCATCTAACTCCAGGTGTCCCAGTCTCCTGAGTCCTTGGTACATCAGTAAATTCCTTTCCTTTGCTTTCCCACCAGACACCTATACACACACACAGATACACGCTGTCTCCAAAACAGTTGTACCTGTAGTGTCTATAATAAAATAATGATGTTGTTGTTGTTAGCTGCCATTGAGTCAGCCCCCGACTCATGGCCACCCCGTGCACAACAGAACAAACTGCTGCTTGGTCCTGTGCCATCCCATGATTGATTGCAGACAGAACTGTTATGATCCATAAGGTTTTTATGGGCTGATTTTTGGAAGTAGGTTGCCGGGACTTTCTTCCTAGTCTGCCTTAGCCTAGAAGCTCTGCTGAAACTTGTTCGGCATCATAGAAACATGCAGGCTTCCACTGACGGATGGTCGGTGCCTGCACTTGAGGTGCATTGGCTGGGAGTTGAACCTGGGACCCCATCATGGAAGGCAAGAATTCTACTAACAGCTCTTCAGTAGGCTAGCCTGGGCATGTCCTCACAGCACAGAGGTTCAAGAGCACAGGTGTAAAGGCTGAAGTGATTCTTCATGCATCTGTTTATATGAAGCCTGCTATCATCCCAAGGGGCCCTGCTGGCAAAGTGATTAAAGTGCTCAGCTGTTAGCTAAAAGGTCAGCAGTTCCAACTCATCAGCCACTCTGTGGGAGAAAGATGTGGCTGGCAGTCTACTACCGTAAGATTTACAGCCTTGGAAACCCTGTGGGGCAGTTCTACTCTGTCCTACAGGGTCGCTATGAGTAGGAATCCACTGGATGGCATCAGGTTTGGTTTGGATGGGGCTACCATCCCATTGGAGCCCTGGCAGTATAGTGGCTAAGAGCTTGGCTTCTAACCAAAAGGTCATCAGCTTGAATCCACCATCTCCTCCTTGGAAACCCTATGGGGCACTTTTACTCTGTCCTATAGGGTCGCTATGAGTTGGGATCAACTCAACAGCAACAGGTACCATCCCATTGGCTAAACAAGTCACAAGACTGGACCCAGAGTCAGAGTGGAAGAGTTTTTGCAGTTATATGGAAAAGGGTAAAGAAGTGGGGGACATTACTCAAACACAATTGTAAGTATTAATATTCATCATAATTATAAATATTAATATTCATAAACAAATTAGGTTTGTCTAGCTTCATCTTCCTTAAGGGTATGTTCTTTTTTTTCTGAGGTTCTTTGGTCCCTCAAACAAGTGGACTCCTGAAAGGCATATATTTTCCTCAGCTTGGGCATTGCATCAAGTGACATCCCACCTTCACTTTGCCTTCCCCTCTCGTAAATTTACCTGGTGTCCATTTTCATGACACCATATGTGGCTATAGGCATGGTCTTGGCCTCAGTGAATAAAATTGGCTTTTCTTCAAATCTCCCCTGGGGCACTGAGCACGGCCAGCTACGATTTGGCCAATGGGCAGCACCCAGGGTTGGTCTCAAGGGGCTGACCAGGGAGAGTATAATCCTACTTGAGATAGGAGGGAATACAAAGAGCAGGAAGGGCAAGTGAAAAACCATGTCTGTAAGGAACAACAAGACATCAGCTAGAGGGCCAAATATCCACACCATGGTCAAGTCTAGAGGACAGAAACAGGAGCAATAGACAGCAGAGTCAGGGAACTGTGGGGGGGACATGTCCTAGTGAACTGCGCTTAGTAGGAAGATGCACTGCCGTTTAAACATGCTGAATTATCTGCCTAGAAGAAGCCCAAAACTTGGACCGGTCTCCTCTGACATAAAGATTCTTATCTGCTGCAGAGCTGAGTCATGGAGATGAGGCTAAGGATCAAAGTGGATGTTATGGCTCCTCCAGGAAAAATTGCTCCAGCTTCTTGGAATGTCCTGGGACCAAGGGTTCCTGGGGACCTTTGGAATTAGAACAATTCAGGCCTGGACTGTTAGGAGCTAGTTTTCATCTGTTACCCCACATGCAGGAAGGATTAGTCATGCCCACCTCTGTGGAGGAAAAATCACCTTCCTAGGCCAGGTGTATCATTTGCTTTACAGCATTTTCCTGTTTAATTTTCACAGCAACACTGTGTTATGGATTGAATTGTATCCTCAAAAAGGTATGCTGAAGTCCTAACCCCTGCACCAGTTAATGTGAGCTTGTTCAGGGAAATAAGGTTTTTCTTTGCAGATATTATCAGCTATTAACCTACTGAAGTCATACTGGAGTAGGGTGGGTCCTAATCCCAACCCCTATGAGGGGCATCTTATAAAAGAGAAGGGCAAGGGCAAATATTGTATGATTTCACTAATATAAAATACTTAGAATAGGCCAATGTATAGAGATTACTGTTTAATAGTGGTTATCAAGGGTGGGAGGGATAGGGTAAGGGAGGAGTCATTGTTTAGGTAGCATTGAGTTTTTGTTTATGGGGGATGGAAAATTTGGCAATGGAAATGGGTGATGACTGCACAATATCACTGATGTAATTGGTGTTATTGAACTATGCATGTGAAAAAATGTTGAATTGGCCAATGTGTTCTTTATATTTTTACAACAATAAAATAATATTTTTAAGAAAGAGGGACAGACATGGAAATAGAGTCACATACAGGGGGAAAACAGATGCCATAAGGTCATGAGGGCAGATGCTTCTATACGAAGCAAAATAAAGCGAAGAAACGCCCAGGGCTACAGAAACTGAAAAAGACAGAGAGAGCAAAGAGAGAGGGGGCATAGCCCTACTGATCCTTTGAATTTGGACTTCTAACCTCCAGAACGGTTAGAAAATAAATGTCTCTTCTTTAAAGCCACCCACTTTGTGGTATTTTATTATGGCAGTCCTAGGAGATTAAGACACACTAAATGGCAGGTAGTAATGTTTCTATTTGCAGATGAAGAAATACAGGCTTAGAGAAGGTAAGCAACTTGCTGAATATCACAGAGCTCAACTCTAAAGGCCGTTCTATTTCTTACTACTGTCTTTCCCTGTCATATTTGTGTTTTGGAGTATCTGCCTCACATACCCCTTTGTCCACTAAAAAGGGGCCCATTAACCATTTTGTACACTGTGAACCTGCCCCCGTGGATCACAGTTGCTTAGGCCACATATATGTACCCAAATCAAAGCAGGCCAACCAGTCTCTTTCGAGGACACATGGAATTTTCCATATGCTTTTGGGTTTATAGATACTCATCCTTAGTCTATTTATACCCTTTTGTTCTCTTTTACCAGGCTATCAAAACTTCAAATTTTATATTTTTATTTTACTGCTCTTCTATTGTTATCTTTTATTTTTAACTCAATTTATTGGGATTTTATCTAAACTTTTTCTTCTTTCTAGGTAACATTTAAAATTTATAAGGGCTGGTTTTAATCTTTATATCATTTGAAATTTATTTGTTTTACATTATTAAACTCATTTCTATTGGGTTTAAGTATTTTATTTTTAAGCATGGTGTCAACTTTTCTTACTGTTAGAGGGGTCCTGATTTTTCCTCAGTGGAAGCCGCTCTGTTAGCACATCACTCCTGCCGTTGCCCACCCTCCACTAACTCTAACCCAGAGCAGGAGTGACAATCTAAATATGAGGTTGGAGAGAGGAGCATGTGTGGTTGGAGAGAGGAGCATGTGTCAGAGTCCCTTCTTCTCCTCCTTGTCTTAGGACTTGGCCTGTCTGCAGAGAACATGGGTTATCAATTGCTTATGGCCATGCTGTGAACTCAGTGAGAAAGGCCCTGTGCTGTGGGTTAGGTTTATGGTGGTCTGGGCCTTCTGTGACTGGGTGGGTAAGTCTACCTGATTCTGGGGTTCAGAATGAGGATGCCGCCTTGCCCAGAGGTATGAGCCACATTTTCCAGTATTGACTTCTCTAGTAATAAGGTGATATTTTGGCCTCCATGTCCCTCATCTTTTGTGTTACTTCTCAGTTGCTTCTTAATTGGGAGTTTTCAAATGCCAACATCTGCCATGTTTGCTCACTAACTTCGAGAATGAGGCAGAAGGATACTCAAGGATTAAAGTAAAACATGGGAGAGGCTCATAGTGGGCTCAGGGCACGTGGCTTTGGCTTTCAGACATTAGTGTGTGGGCACTTGTGTCTTTGTCCTTGATGGCTTTCTTTAGTTTCTATGAGGGCCCACTTTGGAATAGCTTCTGTGGTCAGCTGTCCAGGCATTGCATGATTGAATAGTTTTATTCCCTCTCTTGTATTTTTCCAGTTAGACCTATAGACCGTTAGGAGATTTTCCACCCTTGCTTGGGATGATAAGCATTGATTTTCATTCAGGGTCAAGGTAGGTTGATCCAGAAACATCATGACCTTTCTGACTTAACATTTCTTCTATGGCCCTAACTCCCACACATACTAATTATGCTTGTCAATCTTAGAGATTCTGATTAAGTAGTGAACTTTATTATAGATTTCAAAACGGGGAGGGGGTAGTTTCTGTTCTATTGGAACAAAGCCTGTATCTCAGATGCCTTAGTTTTGGGAATGAGGCTGGTCTAAAAACTGTAAGGACCCAGAACAGAGATACACATATTGCAGAATGGTTTAGGTAGTTAGATAAATGGTTCTCAGCTCTTCTTGTGGATTAGAAACTGGGCAACTGGAAAAAAGAAAAAAAAAAAATGATGCCTGGTCCCTACCCCTACATTCTGATTTAATTAATTAAAGGTGGACCTGGGCACTGATTATTTTTTTAAAAGCTCCTCAACTCTGCTTCCTGAAGTCATTCAGGCTTTCAGATTCCTCTTTCCTTGTTGCTCTATCATTCCCTAAGATGTTGCTATCATATGTATAGTCAAGGTTGGGTTGCTGTCCTATCTGGCTTACAGCTAGGGAGAAGGGGGAAGAGTGCATGTACAGAGCACATTTCATTAGTTATGCATCAAATCTAGAAGCGGGATTTATTTCCACTCATATTTCACTGTCCAGAACCTAGTCACATGACTATACCTAAATGTGAGCCTGGGAAATCTAGTCTTTTTGTTGTTGTTTTTTTAGGAAAAAAAAATTTTTTTTTTTTTTTTTTATTGTGCTTTAGGTGAAGGTTTACAGAGCAAATTAGTTTTTCATTACACAATTAATACATATATTATTTTGTGCCATTGGTTGCCAATCCCGTGATGTGTCAACACTCTCCCTTTCTTGACCTTGGGTTCCCCATTTGCATTTGTCCAGCTTTAGGAAAGCTAGTCTTGCTGGAAAACGGGTGCCCATCCAAAACTCTTATTTCTTTAAAAGAAAGGAAGAACAGATTTTGGGGGGCCCCTTGTAGTCTCTGCTACGCTTTAGAAACAGTTCAGAAGGAGAAAGGCAGACAATGTTGCTGCTTTCTAAACGATGAATGCACCTAGCAGTCCTAGAACTTAATTCTTTCTGTAGGTGACTCCACTAAGCTAAATGTGGAGGACTATGTTGGAAATGCAAATGTATGGACCCGTGAACAGAGAGTAAATAGGAGCTATAGCTGTGAATAAGAAGTGTGTGTGTATATGTATATGTGTGTGTGTGTTTTTATATATATGTATATGTATTTCAGAATGCCCCCAGTGGGGACCAACATCAAGATCAAAGACAGAATTAAGTTAATAAAATTTTAGGGACCTTAGGAAACCAAAGGCAAACGAGCAAGACTAGATGAGGTTGAGCTCTATTTGAATGTCACATGATGGTATTGCTCACATTATAAAGCCATAAACTTTCCCAGAAAAATTGCCTGCAAATGGGAGAAAGCAGAATCTACAGAAATGGTGAGACTTACTTTGAAACAGAAAATCCTGGTAAGAGGGTAAATAGGTCAACTAGGACCATGAAGAAGGGGAGGCCTGGAACTCAGTAGCAGTACTTTCTAGGGTCAGGGCAGCCAGCCTTTGCTCAAAACTTGGTCAACAATCTGGGCCCATGAGATTTAGTTATTAGTCTTGGGCTTCATTCAGCATGACTCAACACATTCTTCCTAAGAAAGAGAATGATGATTCATGGGGCCACAGGGGACACACAGAGATAAACAGTTCTTAGAGGCCAATTTGGAGTCCCTGGCTGATGCAAACGGTTAACACGCTTGGCTGCTAACCAAAAGACTGGAGGTTTGAGTCTACTCAGAGGTGCCTTAGAAGAAAGGCCATGTGATCTACTTGCAAAAAGCTAGCCATTGAAAACCCTATGGAGCACAGTCGTACTCTGACACTCATGGAGTCATGCCGAGTCGGAATTGAATCTTGCAGCGGGTAGAAAAAAGAGGCTAGTTTAAATATGAAGTGGGGGAAGCACTTTTGTGGTGTCTCTTTTAACCTATTGAGTATTAGGGGTATGATCAAATTAAGATTACCTTGATATGGCCAATTGGTAGAAATCACGAAATACGGATGATTTATGTAACCATGACAATTAAAGACTCTGAGAAGCCAGGGAAGATTCCTGGTGAATGTAAATATATAAATGTCCAGGCTTGGGAGAGTGTGGTTGGTCTTGGTGCTGCTCCCAGTATTTCCAGTTCATCTTTCCTTCTAGGACATGAGTGGATTGACTCTCCTCCTTGAAGTGAGGTGTGTATACGTGACTTATGTGCAATGAATGAAATGTGGTCAGAGGAAATGCGTCACTTCCAGGTAGATGCATCTAGAGCTGGTGCACAATTCTCCATGCTCTCTCCTTCACTTCAGGGGTGATCACGGAAACATATGTTGATAGGGAGGCCACAGATGAGGGGCAACTGCCGTGCAAAGCGGCCTGGACCCACCCACTGTGGACTTTAAGGGAGCCACAAATAAGTATTTATTGTATTAAACCACTGAGATTTTGGTCTTCTAGTTTCTCATGACTTAAATTGATAGTTTGGGCTGTAGGTCAGTTCTGTACCTTGTTGAAGTTCTGGGAAGCCTTCAACCAAACTGAAAACATTATTGTAAACCCTGAGAAACAGTAAGGATAGAAAAGACTAATACACTCTGTTTGTTTCTGCACCCTGCTATGCTCCATCTGGCCTGTACAAAAGTTAAATGGAACTAGGAGGCTTAGTCAGATGCTAGGACAGTCACATTCTTACAGATGATAGTAAGGTTGGGGTCTTGGACTAAGATATTTACAATCTTATTCACAGATAATGAGTTTTAATTATTGCTACTGAAAGAGAAACATTGGTTTAGAACTGCATTCACATAGGAAGGTAGGCAGAGGGTATGGATGGTTCTGCCCCAACGCTTTTAGATATCTGCCAGTATTTCTTATATCATTCATAGATATAAGGAAGTCATCAAAGGATGGGCAGCAGTTGTGTTAGTGAGGCAGGACTC
This sequence comes from Elephas maximus indicus, assembly GCF_024166365.1. Lineage (NCBI taxonomy): Eukaryota > Metazoa > Chordata > Mammalia > Proboscidea > Elephantidae > Elephas > Elephas maximus. The sequence goes on along the minus strand of NC_064831.1, from coordinate 72,929,920 downwards.
AACCTACATGATTGGATTGTGTCTTGAGGCAATCTCTTGAGATTTAAAAGAGAGAAGTGAGCAGAGAGAAAGGGGGACCTCCTACCACCAAGAAAGTAGTACCAGGAGCAGAGCGTGTCCTTTGAACATGGGGTCCCTGTGCCTGAGAAGCTCCTAGTCCAAGGGAAAATTGAGGACAAGGACCTTCCTCCAGAGCCGACAGAGATAGCCTTCCCCTGGAGCTGACGCCCTGATTTTGGACTTGTAAACTACTGGACTGTGAGAAAATAAAGTTATCTTTGTTAAAACCATCCACTTGTGGTATTTCTGTTATAGCAGCACTAGAAGACTAAGACAGAATTTGATACCGAGAGAGTGGGGTGCTGCTCTAACAGATACTTAAAATATGGAAGTGGTTTTGAAACTATGAATGGACAGAGTTGCGACAGTGGCAGAGGACCAGCACAGCAGGGAACCTGCAGCAACAGAGAAGTGGCAACAGCAGAACCAGGAGCCTAGCGCAAGAGGTCGCTGGAGCCAACCCACCGAGCGAGAGAGGTGATGTGGGCCTCAGGCCTGAGGAGCCAAGAGGCCTAGAAATGAGAGAACAGAAGCTAAAGAGACAAGGAACACAAGAAGGTGAGCTGCCTCAGCCATAAAAGGTATGGCCGTGACCTCAGGGGTTTCAAAGGGTGGAGCCATGGCCTCTGGTTTTTCTAAGGGTGGAGTTGCCACTCAGATGGACTAGGAGAACTGCGCGCCTAAGGCCGAGGGAGCAAAGTTGCTGTCCCAGTGGGCCTAGAAGGCGGAGCTGAAGCCTAGGGCTGAGGGGACTCCACTCAGAATCTGGAGAGTGTGGCTAATACCTAGAGTCTGGAGGGCATGCCCAGGATAGAGGATTACTTTCAAAGCTTTGAGGGCTAATGTAATGTGTTCTGCTGACTTGCTTGGTGCCTGTTATCCCTTCTTTCCCTCCAGTTTCTCCCATTTGTAATGGAAGTGTCTCGCTTGTGCCTGTTCTGCCATTGTAACTTTGGAAGCAGATATCTTGTATTCTAGATTTCAAAGGTGGGGTGAATATGTTTTACATGTTGCAAGGATGTGATTTTGGGGGGCCAAAGGGTGGAATGTCATGGATTGAATTATGTCCCTCCAAAAATATGTGTATCAACTTGGTTAGGCCATGATTCCCAGTATTGTGTGATTGTCCTCCATTTTGTGATTGTAATTTTATGTTGAAGATTAGGGTGGGATTTTAATACTACCCTTACTCAGGTGATTTCCCTGATCCAATGTAAAGGGGATTTCCCTGGGGTGTGGCCTGCACCACCTTTTATCTCTCAAGAGATAAAAGAAAAGGGAAGCAAGCAGAGAGTTGGGGACCTCATACCACAAAGAAAAAAGCACCAAGAGCAGAGCGCATCTTTTAGACCGGGGGTTCCTGTGCAGAGATGTTCCTAGTCCGGGGGAAGATTAGAGAAAGACCTTCCTCCAGAGCTGACAGAAAGAGAAAGCCTTCCCCTAGGGCCGACATCCTGAATTGGATTTTTAGCCTACTTTACTGTGAGAAAATACACTCTTTCTTAAAACCACCCACTTATGGTATTTCTATTACAGCAGCACTAGGTGACTAAGACATATGGTAAATGATGGCATAGTCTAGAATGTTGAAGACCTGCAGCTAATGTCCACATCATGGGAGAAGATAAAACATTGACCAGATTACCTGAGGAAGGAGGGAGGGGAAAGAATAGCAGGGAAGGGGAAAGGAAGCAGGGAGAGTTTGTTTATTGTGATGGGAAATTTGGAAACAATTAAGGGTGATGTTGTATAACATGATTAATGTAACCTATATCACTAAAATATACAGCTGAAAAATGTTGAATATTAAATATATATATATTTACAATATATATTTTTAATTGACCAAACTACTTAGGCACAACGAAACACCTCATGGGATTAGTTTTCTTAGTTCAAAGGTTTAGGGCCATGACTACATGGGACTGCCCACCCAATTGGCCTAACACTGCATTTAGAGTTTCTGTTTTACTCCCTAGTTCTGTGAGTGAAATGCCTGGGGTCTGAAAAGCTTATGAGCAGCCATACAAGATACAACAATTGTTCTCTATTCACCTGGAGCAGCAGAAGAGGAAGGACCCAGCAATCAGAGAAGGAACTGGACTGCAGGTCTAGTTGCCTCCATGAACTATTACCTTCTTTGCCATGAGACCAGAAGAACTGGATGGTGCCCAGCTACCATTATTAAACGTTTTTATCAAGGACTTAATAGATGAATCCTGATTAAAGGAGGGGGAATATGGAACAGAATTTCAAATTTTGTATAGAATCCAGACTTACTGGACTCATTGAGATTAAAGGAACCTCTGAATCTGTTGTGCTGAGAAAATTTTTGAACCTTGAACTGAAACTATCCCCTGAAGGCATCTTCAAGCTAAAAAATAATTTAGCTGAATTAGTAAAAATGTTCACCTTGAGCATTGTGCTTTATTAAAGAATTATCTATATCGGATCAAACTGACAATAGTAACTGTAAAGCGTAAATGAGTAGTTTATGGGGCAGTGAGTCCAAGTCAATAGTGGTGAAATAATATGGGGAGAGATAGGGAGAATGGTGACACAATGTAACCAATGTCATTGAGTTGTATATGTAGAAATTTTTGAATGGGTATATGATCTGCTGTGTATATTTTTACCAAAAATAAAATAAATATTTAAAAAAATTGACCAGACATGTATTGGGGGTATTAGAAAAGGTAGGGTTGAAAAGAAATGGGAAAAAAGGCACAATTGGATTAGGTTATAGGTGTCCCTGGGTGGTGCAAATGGTTAAGTGCTTGGTTGCTAACAGAAAGTTTGGAGGTTTGAATCTACCCAGAGGCACCATGGAAGAAAGGCCTGGCAATCTTCTTCCTAAAGTTCACAGCCATGAAAACCCTACAGAACACAGTTCTACTCTGCTAAACATTGGGCCACCATAAGTTGAAATCAACTTGATGGTGACTGGGTTTGGTTTGGTTTGGTTTGGGATTCAGTTACAGTGTTATACAGGGGAGTCTGGTTCTTTCCCAGGGGGGCAAATGGTAGATCAGGTGGGTGCAAGGTTACTGGGCTGGAGCTAATAGGGATGTTTTGTGAACTTCTGCCACACTGTAGCGAGAGAGCAAGCTCAGCCTTTAGCCCCATTACTTCTTGACAACCACAGGACCTGGATTAAGGCGTGCCACATTGAAAACGCCACCAGCTTTGGCCTCACCAGATGTTGGACATACTTTTGACCTTTCTATAACTTCTAACATTACATACACTATTGACCTAGCCAGAAACGACCAGAGGGAGGAAAGACTCAAGGACAGACCTTGTTAAGGTTAAGGGCGGAAGGTACAAAAACATCCTGCTTGTTGTAGACTGGTGGACATTTACAAATCAGCACTTGATTTAAGAGAGAATATTCAGATCTGTTCATGCCACAAACCTTCCAATTGCTTCTGGAGGAGTGAACTTTACGAGGGCAGGTCAGTGGCAACCACTTTGTCTGATGGATTCTATTCCTTGCACTCTTTGCAGATTTCTTTGAAACAACCACGAGATCCTATTGTCTAAGTAGGAGCATATTGCTGGTACATCACAGTTTTGAGGTCGCACTAAGAAAGGACCGCTGGCTCAGGGCAGCCACATTATCACACTAGGAGCCAGGGCTCTGCATTCATTCCTCCTGGGAATCTGATAGTGGAAGAAGTTTTATATTGATATTTTTGGCATATTTGGTATAACATTGCTAGAGTATCTTAGTGGTGGTGTTTGGTCTCAGCTATAGGACCCCTGATAAGCTGCGTGAGACAGCATGTTGTCATTAGGTGCCATCGAGTTGACTGCGACTCATAGTGACCCTATGTACAACAGAATGAAACACTGCCAGTCCTGCACCATATTCACAATCATTGCTATGTATGAGCCCATTGCTGCAGCTACTGTGTCAAACCAACTCCTTGAGGGTCTTCCTCTTTTTTTGCTGACAGCATGGTTGGACATAATTTCAGGTGCATTATAGAATACAGAGTAAATTTTAGGTCTTGGTGGCCTTGGCATTAATTATTATACAGTTTTGACCCATGTCAGAGCCTTCTAGGGGCAAGATCCACCATGTCCATGAGGACACTGAAAAGAACAGTTGTTGGTATTGCAGAAGTGCAATGAAGATGGAAAATGGCCTTCTCCAAGTGACCACAGACTTAATGACTAAGTCCAAAAGGTTAACAGGAGAAAAACCTGGGGAATGCTTGTGGGATTCAAGGGGGGATACAGGGTGGACGATGCTTCTCCACTCATGACATTTCCTTCTTTTAAAAGCAGCTCTCAGTATAACTTTCCTATTATCTTTATGCCTCGTAGGTCGATAGCCCCAGGTGCAGAGGGGAATTTAATCTCACCAGTGAGTTTGGAAGGAGAAACTAGGTAAACATAGCCAAGCCCCTTCCTTCACTTCCTTGGGAGCCGCTCATTTGCAGAGAGCACACAGATAGCTCAGTAATAAAGGAGGTACTGGGGTCTGCATAAACTTTACTCTTCTGTCCTATTACTTTGTGGGTTCAAGACTTGGACAGAGAAAGGGGTGCTATTTATTGGTTCCCCTTGAACAACGACACTGTAGTTTTTATCTCTAACTTTAAGCTAGTAGATGTTTCTCCTACTGTTTTATCCTATTTCAGATGCTGTGTATTTATTCAGTCTTTGTCTATATTTAAAATTGCCAGCGTGAAGCCACAGGCACGGTAATAGCCAAGAGCACCCATAACTGGAGGACGTGAGGCTGCCTTGCTCTCAGCTACCACTGCCTCTTCCTCTTGGCTCCCTCCAGGCATTTGCAACTCAGTGAACGATTATCCTCCAAAAACCCTTGCAACCCTTGAGATTCCAAAGATGGAAGGGTTGGTAGTCCCTAAAACTTTTGCTGGGAAGATGGCACATTTTGCTTACTTTAATATTTTAAAAACTCTGGTCTCTGGTTTATATAGCCAAGAGGAGGTTAGAGGAGCAGGGGGGCAAGAGGCAGTGGGGGTTGGGGGTGGGGTGAGGAGGTGGGTACCATGCGGGAGAGATCCCACCTGAAGATGGATGCCCCCGGCCAGACCTTATTGAGGAATCAGGCGATGTTGAATCTCCCACAAAACATGCATGGAGAAAGCCAGCAAAGAATATCTTTAGCCTGGGTTTTGGCACTGGGTTTACACCAATCTGCTTCCAACCAACTGTTGGAAAGAAAACTGGATTTTGTGCTCCTGCCCTAAGGCTTTCCATCAGCACAGTTTCCAAACCTATATCCAGAAGTTCATTGTACAATATACAGCAAGACTTCCTAACACTGTCTTTCCACATCTCTCTCTCCAAAGTCCCAGCCACTCTTCGTATTAGCTTCTCCTTTTATCTCCAACTCCACAAACTGCTCTCAGCTGCCTGGCTCTTTCTATCTTCTCTCTTGTTCCTTCTTCTGCTCCTTTCTTCTCTCGGTTACTACAAACACTATTTTTTTAAATCAGAAATGTCACTCTTCTGGCTTCTTCTGGTTCTCTTGAAGCCCAAGAGAAGTCTCATAGCTGATTGAGCAAGTAAGGAATTGCTCAATTTTTGAAGGCAGAGGGAGAGAGCCATATGGCAGACTCACATTAGTTACTCTCTTTTCTGTGATACTATTTATCTCCATGGTGGTCTCCCTACTTCCTGGCAGGGTCAAAGGAGGACACTCACAGTACACAGTTCTCTTCCCTCATCGTAAGGGCCACTGCTTCCAGGGCAATGGCTATATCTCGTCAGCCCCCACAGTGTCAAGTTATGTGGGTGATTTTCTTCCTCAGTTTCTAGCAGTAATATAGAATTTTCTACATCATATCCATTTGGCAATTTCAGTGGGAAAGGAGTAGTTTGAGTTAAACATTTGAGGTCAAATCATCCTCTTGGATCAAAGTAATACCTGACCTTTCATGTCAATATCCGTTTTAAAATTTTGTTTTCCATTTTCCTTGAGGCTTTGCAGAACACTGGACACTTTGTTCTCCATTTTCCTGACTCCATAGATGATTTTGGGGGATTCTTGTCTCATGAAGTCTTTTGGTTTCTTCCTTAGTCTTTAAAGCCACAATAAAACTATACTGCTCTGGCACATGTGATGAAACAACGTTTAGCAATTTCATGGGAAATACCAAGTAAGTTCCACTCTTGCTTTGATGGTAAACCAGAGACCCAGGCTAGGATTGCATATCAAAACTGCCTTTAAGGACTCAGAGGTTTCTGGGTATATCTTTCTAGCTGAAGTTCACAATGGAAGATAGAAAGAACAGAGCTGGGAGACCTTCTTTCAAGCCAGTGCCACTGACCCATATGAGCAAATCGTGAAGAGCTAGGTGGAACTCAAAAGTGGCTCACAATGATTGTTGCTTGGTTTTGTTTTTTTTTGGGAAAAGAAATAAGGACATGAATTTTGGGAATCCAGAAGGTAGAATGCTGTAGATTGAACTGCGTCCCTCCAAAATATGTGTTGGATTCCTGGCTTTTGTACCTGTGGTTGTGATCCTGTTGAGAAATACGTTTTTTTGTTAAGTCAAGGAGGTCATACCAGTGTAGGGTGGATCCTGAGCCTAATTGCTTCTGAGTTATAAAAAGACCAGAATAGACACAGAGACACACCCGGGGTGGGGGTGGGGGTGGGGAGGACAGATGACATGTGAGGGCCCAACTGCAAGCAAAGTAATGCCAAGGATCGCTGACAGATACCAGAAACTAGGAAAGTGACTCACAGAAGGAATCAACACGGCTATGACCCTGATTTGGACTTTTAGCCTCCAGAACTGTGAGAAAATAAATCTCTGTACTTAAAAGCCATTCATTTGCAGTGTTTCTGTTGTGGCAGCACTAAGTAACTAAGACAGGAGGGAATTATACATGTATTACATGCACATTACAGAAAATTTAGAAATTCCTTTCTGGATAAACAGATGTATGAATAATGGTGGAAGAACCAATAGCTAGCTGGGTTCCAGATCATCACCTTCCATGACTTCAAGTATCAACCATAAGCTCATGATTTGTTAATTTAAATATCCAGCACAGATTGTCTTCTTCAGATATAGACCCACAGGCATTTCTGACTCAAAATGTCTCCGCATTGCCCCTTCCCACCTTCCCACCTAAACATATGCCTTCTCCAGCTTCCACATCAGTGAATGTCACTGCCACCACTCATGGCCATGTCAGAAAGCAGGCTGTCAGCTCTGACTCAACTGCCCCTGCACCTCAGTCTTTAAATCATTCACCAAGTCTTGTCAATTCTACCTCTTAAGTAACTCTTAAATCTATACATTTCTTTCTATTCCCATTACCACTTACTCCAAGTTAGGGCATCATGATTTATTGCCTGGGCTACTAGAAATACAACCAGAGTAATTGTTCCTCTAAGCTAATCTTATATCATTGCTCTGCTAAATATTATACTGAGCTCCCCATTGCCCTTAGGATAAAATTCAAAACCCTGTAGTATGGCATAGATGGCCTTCACAACTTGGCCCTGCCTATGTGTGTGGATTTAACCTTTTTCAGTTTCCATTTTCACTTCGTGCTGAGTTATATTAGTCAGTATAGAATAGGCTTATGCTGCAGTAACTGTTACCCGATTAGGGTCCATGCCCTGGAGCAGTCAAGCCAATGAAATGTACTTCAAGTCAGAAAGAGTGAGAAAGTTTATTAAGGGGATGTATACATCATGTATACATGTATACATCACTGGGGACCTGGCAGCAACACAGGCTGTCTCTGTGGTGTCCCAAAGAGCAATTTGACATTAAAGCTTATACAGAATCTTATAAGGGTTTGAAGTGGCTTTGTAGTCTGCAGATGGCCTGGCTGGAGGAGTTGTTATTCATTACAAGATAGTGACAAAACGCTCTTTAACAGACTAAAGACATACATGCCGGACATCTCTTTATAAGATATACATATCAGACACCTGGGCTCTGACTTTCCTGTGGGGGGTTGTAAGTCACAGGTGGTCAGACGGAACAAAATTATTTGCACCAGGTTAAAACAAAGAACAAAACTCATTAACATTAGATCAAAACAAAGTCATTAACAGAGGTATGTGAAGGAGAAGGCAGGCAGAGGAAGGAGAAAAACTTACAGGTTCATCATGGCCTTAGTTATATCAAGCTCTCAGTCGCCCATTTTGAAAAGGAAAAAACATGCCGGGGAGTACTGGGGAGACATTAACAAATAACTCAAAAATTGCAGAGACTTAATAGACAAAGTTAATCTTTTACTCATGTAAATTCTGGCATAGGTTGGATGACTCTCCAGGGCAGCTGTCCTTCATAGGGTGATTCAGTGATCTGGGGTCCTTTGATCTTCTGGTTCTGCCATGTCAACACATAGCCTCTGTGTTAACCACCCAAGGAAAAGAGGGAGATTGGACAAGCCACAAGGGCTTTTCATTGCCTCAACCTGGAAGTGATACACATCACTTCCTCTTTTACTTCATTGGCCAGAATGGGTCACATGACTATGCCTAATTGCAAGACGACTGGGAAGTACAGACTTCTGGGACGACCCAGGAAGGAGACTATAAAAGGAATTTGGTGAACACATAGCATTGTCTCCGCCATACCCAACATTTAAAAAAACACGTATCTCCTGGATTGGGACTTTCATCTCTGGGCCTTCACATATTTTCTTCTTTGTCTGCCACACTTCACGCTTAAGCCTTCTCATGAATAATTCTTCCTTTTGTGGAAGAATGCATGGAATGCCAGGTTAGAAGGGTCTTTTTCAGGATTTCGAAAGCTGGAACAAGATTCCAAAATCTGTTTTTTAATTGTCATCCATAAAATGAGATATATATTAAATTATTATGTCCCTCTAAATTTATTTTTTTCAAATAAAATAAAAATGTTTATTTATACAGATTTTCATATATCCCTATGTAATAAAAGAAGTATTTTTTTAGATTGTTTTAAGTCGATGAGTAACTCCCCCTCGTTCTGGATCTGATGTGCATCTAACCCATTTCACTGTGGACACCACAGAAAATACTGGGAACGAGGAAGGAGATGGGCAAGTAGCAGACTAATTAATTTCTGAATTCATCCCCTGGGTGGTGCAAATGGTTAACGTGCTTGGCTGCTAAACAAAAGGTTGGAGGTTCAAGTCCACCCAGAGGTGCCTTGGAAGAAAAGGCCTAGCTATTTACTTAAAAAAAAAAAATCAGCCATTGAAAACCCTTTGGACTACGGTTCTATGCTAACACACATGGTATCACCATGAGTTGGAGTCAACTCCATAGAAACTGGTTAAGTCATAAACGCTGTGTTAATTATGTATTGCTGTGTAACAAAGGACCACAAACCTAGTAGCTTAAAACAACACACGTTTATTATTTCACAGCATCTATGGGTCAGGAATCCAGGCACAGCTTACCTGATTCCTCTGCTCCAGGGTCTCTCACAAGGCTGTACAGTCAAGGTGCAGCCAGGGCTGAGGTCTCAACTGAGACTTGACTAGGGAAGGATCTGCTTCCAAGCTCATGTGGTTATTGGCAGGGTTCAGTTTCTTCCTGGCTGTTGGCTGGAGGCTCTCAGTTCTTTGCCATAGGACTTCTCCATATGGTGTCTTACTTCATCACAGCCAGCAAGGGAGAGAGTCAATAGAGAGAGTCTACTGATACAACGGGCCAGCAAGATGGGAGTCACAATCTTATGTAGCATAACCACAGTAGTGATGTCCCATCGCTTTTGCCTATTCTATTTTTTTATTGATTAGAAGCAAGTCACAGGTCCTGTCCCCGCTCATGGGAAAGGGATTACATGAGGGCATGAATACCAAGAGCTAGGCATCTTGGGCCTCTTAGAGTCTGTCCACCACAGACACTCTACAACGTTCCCTCAATTCCTTATTAGGTTGAAGGTGTATGCACACATACTCATAACATGATGGAAGTGAGTAGATATGATTTGTTATAGATCACGTGATAAATTCCTTCATTCTTTCCTATCCCCCACCAGCCATTTAAATTATTTTAAAACATACATTTGGAATAGTAGTTTTTCACTGGAGAAAAAACACAGGAGAGTATTTATCTTTATTTTTCTACAATAAGATCCTGTGTTTTTACTTAAACTTTAGTTCTCAACTAAATTACCACTTCTCCTGAGAAACCTCTAACACCCTCAAACCTGAATTAGTTACCCTCCCACTCTATGCTTTTACAGCTCCCTGTTCTCGTATGACAGGGAGCAAAGGCCCTGAGATCGTAGAGTGCCTGTTTGAGAAATAGCGAAGAGACTGGTGTGGTTAGAGGAGAAGCAAGTATAAGAGAAACAGACTATACTATCAAGGAGATAACAGGAGGCCGAGTGTGGAACCTAGAGACTTAGTAAAACAGGGAACAGAGGGGCCCCCAAATCTGCAAATAAAGTAATAGAAATGGGCTAGGGTGCAGAAACAAAGCCATTCCCCAGAACAGTGGGGCAGGGTATCTAAAAAGAGTCCGCAAACTTCTTTAAAGTTGCCTTTCAGAAGCAGCTGGAGAAAACCAGATCCAGGGACAAGCACAGAACATCTACCTGTGACGCTGTGTGACCTTCCACCAGGGGCAGTGAGGGGCTACAGCCCCAACCAGGGAATTGAACCCAGGGAGCGAGAGACTGAGCAGGTGCGACACCCCATAATAAGTCCTGCTACGAATCCTAGAGGCCTCTGGGACAGGAGCCATCTTGGAAAGCTGCTATGCAGGCACCTTAGTTAACATATCCCCGCCTGTGCCTATGAATAAACATGAATCTTTTCCCGCCCAAGAACTTTTAAAAACTCTGGCAGACTTTTGTTCTGTGAGAAGGGGATATGCTTTGCTCTAGGCCCTCCTCATCTCCGCTTGCAAGCCTCTTCAATAAAGCTTTGCTCCTGTGGAAAACTAGGTGCCTTACCTGCTCATTCTTGACCAGTGAGAGGCAAGAACCTTATTCCGGTAACACATCTCTAGGGACGTTTATCACATTGTATCTCAATTGCTCCTGTGGGCCAGGAGCTATATATTGTTACACCATTGTGTTCCCAGGTCTTAGGACACACCTAATACAAAGTGCGGCCCTGGTGGCGCAGTAGTTAAGAGCTTGGATGCTAACCAAAAGATCGGCAATTTGAATCCACCAGATGCTCCTTGGAAACCCTATGGGACAGTTCTGGTCTGTCCTATAGGGTTGCTATAAGTCAGAATTGACTCAAGGGCAACAGGTTTTCAGTGCTGGAACACAAAATAGATTGTCAGTTAATATCAACTGCATTGTATTGCACCTTTCTTTGGTCCTGAAGCTGACCAGATGAGGATAGCGGGGTTTGAAGGAAATTGATTCCTCATACTCATTCATAGAGCGTTTTTGCTTGAGTCTTGGTAAAGAAGGAATAAAAGTGTTTAACTGGCCATCAAAACTCTCCCAAAGTTAAGTGCATTTTGCAAAACTTAATCCATAGAAATGTTTTTATTGAACTTATATTTAAAAAAAAAAAAAAGACTTTTTAAGTATTCCTTTGTGGTGCTTCCAACCCAAATATTGCCAAGCTGAGAGCGTGAGGAATACATAGGAAAGCAGACTAAACAGGCGGGTCTTATTTTATGGTGCAGGGTGAGTGACACACAGTGCAGCATGGGAGAAATGCCTTTTTGCACAACTCTTCTTCTTGATGATTTGTAAAAAAATAGGCATCACATTTTTAAACCGTATAGTGTTTGGAGTAATAGGATTTCTTACTTTGCACTCTTCTTTTTGCTCATATTAATCAGTTCTGGAAGAAACCCTTGGTCTTCTAGAGTTGTCTGAGATGACTTTCTTCACGTTTGTTTTTCAGAAAGCTGAGGGTGAATATGTAAAGGAATATATGTTGCTTGGCTTTGTTTTCCTTTTTTTAAACTTAACCCTTTGTGAGTGAACAGTTTTTCGAATGTAGCATGTACTTGCATGTGCTTATAAAGAGAAACCAGTGAACAAATGTGTAACTTGGATTCATGAACGTAAACACAGTGCTGTGCTATGGCACAGTGATCTTTTCGGGTCTCACTGAGGGAAACTAAGCTGTACCCGATTATGGTACTTTTTGATTTCTTTTGTTGACTTTTTCTTTTATTGTACTGAAAACACACACAACAAAACATTTGCCAACTCAACAATTCCTGCGTGTAAAATTCAGTGACATTGATTACATTCTTCACATTGTACGTACAACCATTATCACTATCCTTTTCTGAGTTATTCTTGTACCATCTTTAGCTGACTTCTTATGTTTGTACCTTTATGCTGTCAGTGTGCCTTTTCTTAGCAGGCCTTCTTTCCCTTTATAATGTACTGCCTCTAATTTACTCTACAGGGTTGTTACGAGTCAGAATCAACTTGACGGCACTGGGTTTGGTTTGGTTTAATTTACTCTTGAAAACCAAATGAATGAACTTACTAGAACTATGTGCAAAGTAAGAATCAATAGTCTTGAGTAAGACTGAAGTGTTTGCATAAATATATAATATGCATAAATCTGTGGTGTCTGTTGAATGATTGCAGGTCTTCTATTAGTGGTTCTGGTTGTGGTGAGACTAGGAGAGAGTGCTAGAGCTGAGTTCTAGATTAGGGAGGTGTTGTTATATTGTTGTTAGGCACCATTGAGTCGATTTCGACTCATAGCAACCCCATGTGATGGAGAACTGCCCCTTAGGGTTTTCTTGGCTGTAATCTTTACAGAAGTAGATTGCCAGTTCTTTCTCCCATGGAGCCCCTGGGTAGGTTCAAACTGCCAACCTTTCGGGTGGCAGCCAAGAGCTTAACTATTGCGCCACTATAGCAAAATGAGGAAAAAAAAAAAACCTCAGAATTTACACTGGAAGAAATGTTTAGAATTTTCTAGTTTTTACAGTTTCATAGTATAAAGGAGAAAGTTGGTGCTCCAAGAGGTGAAGCGACTTGCTCAGAATCCCGTGACTTGTAGCCAGTCCTGGACCAGAACTGAGTTTCCTGACAATAGTTCCGGTGTTCTCTACACTCACTGTGTGCCTCTGTAGGAAGAAGGTGAGGGTCTAGTCCAGGGCAGAATGAGATGAGTTCAAAGGCAATAGCAAATCCATTGTTTCCCGGGTATCCATGTTTTGCCCATGTTCCAGAGTGGAGCCTATGCAGACATATGCAGGAACACATATGCAGGATTACCAGCACACAATATGTACACAAAACTGAGTTGGGTCAGTACCTCTCTAGTCCTGGAGGCCAGAAAACAATCAGCCTGGGGCCTGGAGAGTTTGTTGGCTCTGAGAAGGGAACCTGAATCCCGGCTCTATTCTGCAGAGCACTTGGGAGATTCTAATCCTCCCAAGATTTGGAGATTTCCATAAAGAGCCTGTTCAACACCACTCCCACGTCCTGACTGAGATTTTGACTGACTCACAACTTCAGTGACACAGAAGTCCTGATTCTTGACCTCCTGACTTGAAATCGTGGATCTGGCATCTGTAAGGCCCTCGAGGAGCTCACTGGGGATCTCAGTGAAGGCTGAGAGGAAAACTCAGAATGAGTGGTGCCAAAGCACGTAGCGCCCCTCACCAAATAAAGCCACCTCCTGTTATGACACCTCCTCCCAAGGGCTCTTCTTTCTTATGAGGCAGAAGAGCAACTGATGAAGACTTGAGCAATATTTTATAAAGCAAGTTTCTGCTCAGATTTCTGTTTTAAAGAAGGACGTCACCCTGGAAGGCAAAAAACCATCTTCATTAGCTGAGCATGTTTCCCATGTTGGGCTGGGGATACCTGAAAAGCCGTGTGCAGTAGATGCCATTGGAGCAGGCTGTCCAGAGCCCCTTTACCAGCAGGAACACTTACTCTCAGCTTCTGTGAGTGCAGAAGCCAAGGGCTTACACCTGGGACCTTCTTGGAAGCATTGTTCGTGGCTACAGGACCTGCCTAGGAGGTTATTCTACCACCTCAACTCCAGGGGCAGGAATGACTGCCAAAAAACCAGTTGCTGTCAAGTTGACTGTGCCTCATGGTGACCCCACGTGTGTCAGAGTAGAATTGTGCCCCAGACGGTTTTCAATGGCTGAGTTTTTGGAAGTAGATTGCCAGGCCTTTCCTCTGAGGTGCCTCTGGGTAAACTTAAACCTCCAACCTTTTGGTTAGCAGCCTAGTGGTTAACAGTTTGCACCACTTAAGGACTCTGACTGACTGACAGGTGGATACAAAAGCCCAGCCCTCTTCCCTCAAGTAGGCCAACTCTATGGTGAGGTTTCTGCTCCAGGGTACGGAAAGATCAGGCCAAGGTAGGCTTTACGGAGCCAAAGGCATGCTCTGCTCCAGCCCCTTCCTTATCCAGCTTTCCTCATTTTCTTACAGGTTTTTCCTGAAGAGGACTCACTGATTAGTCTTGCAACCGGAAGGCACCATGCTCACCTAACATCCCTGGTCTGTTATCTCCTGGTGGCCTTGGCTGAGAGTGCATCCTTTGTGCGTATTGCAGTCAACTGTAACTTCTAGAGGATTTGCGTTCAAGTGCTCCTTTTCTCCAAGCCTCCAACACAGCCTTCTTGAGGACCATCTCCCAAGTCCTGCAACCAAAGAACGATTCTATATGAAGAACAAATTCAGGCCAATGCCCTCAACAGACGTTCCCCCTGTTTTAAAATAAAACTCACACACACATAACACCACCATCACTCATAGTCACGTCCCTGGTTCTCTCTGTATAAAAATCACACTCTTATGTTCTGATGCACTTGACTGGTTGGGGTCAGTAGGCAATGCTGGGAGTAGGGGTAGGAATCTCTGAAGCTCAGCCACGGAAGGAGCAGGTCCTGAGACAGGTGATGGGAAGCAGGAACACAAGAAGATGGACCCTAGAGAGGAGATGGAACTTGGCTTCTTAGCCTTCTCAGAGGTGAAATGCATGGCCGTTGTCCCCAGGTGGTGGGGGTTCTCATGAAGAAGTAGGCCAGGAGCTAGTCAGGAAGGGGCCTGGCCCCCCAGTGACAGACTGAGTGGGCAGCTGCACCTAGTAGCCAAATCAACCAGATTGACTTTTCGGGGGGTTAATTCTCTTCTGTTCCTCCCACTCTTGCCCATAAGACTCTGGTACTGTCTTGTTTAAATATTTCCACTAAGCCTGGAGGTGGGAGGATGGGAGGAGTGGGTGGATGGGTAGTTAAAGGATGTAAGGTCCCTGGGTGGCACAATGGTTTGTGCTGGATTACTAACCTAAAGGTTGGTGGTTCAAATCCATCCAGTGGTACCATGAAAGAAAGCCCTGGTGATCTGCTTCCATAAAGATTACAGCCAAGAAAACCCTATGGAGCAGTTCTACTCTGTAACACATAGGGTCACCATGAGTTGGAATCAACTCGATGGCAACGAGTTTTTGTTTGTTTTGTTTTCTGTATCTACACTTGGGCAACGAGAGCTGGTGGTGCAATGGCTAAGCACCCTGCTAATTGAAAGGTCAGTGGCTCAAACCCACCAGCTCTTCTGAGGGAGAAAAGACCTGGTAATCTGCTCCTGTAAAGATTACAGCCTAGAAAATCCTATTGCGCAGTTCTACTCTGTCATATAGGGTCGCTATGAGTCAAAATCTACTTGACATCGGCATTCAACAACACTTGGGCAGAGTTGTAAAGGAGACTGCTAATGTGGAGGATTCAGGGACAAGGGGGAGACCTGTGAGGTTCAGGCAGCCTTTCCCAAGTGAAGAGTCTGTTCTCCATGGCTCTTTGTTATCCTAACCCACAGTACCTTAGCTACACACCAAGGATTGCTTGACCTGCTAAGGTCAACAAGAAGGCAGAACAGCCATAAGGGTATTGGTGATGTTTTCTCTTTTGCTTTTTATTCCTGACCAACTGCTCCTTGAGGAGCCTGATCCGACGCTAGATGGAGCCTGAGGGAGAGAATGACCCCAACCCTTCTCCTCAATACTTAATGTGGGACCCTCCCTGGAGCCTGGCTCAGGAACCAAAAGTGCCCAGAGGAAAATGAGACAGGAAGTCCTGCTGAGTCATTAATACCTCAGAGCAGAGCCACTCAAATGTTTCCAGCAGAGCACCCCAACTCTAGACATGTTTGCAGGGTATTGCCGACACTGCTGCCATGGCACAAGTATGTCTTTGAGGTCTCCATTTCATTGTAAATATTCATGTGAGTTTTGCAGTCAACTCCATGACCCGTCAGGGCTGGTTTTAGAATATGAATAATGTGAGAAGCGGGATAGTCTAGTTGCTAAGAACATGTGGTATTTAAACCTCTCAATTTCAGTTTCCTCACTTGTAAAATGGGGATAAAAATACTATCTACTCCACAGGCTGTGGTGAAGACTGAGTTAACAATCCAAGTGCCTGGAACAGTGTCTGGCACATTGTAAGTGCTCCTAAACATTTACACAGTTACTCCTCTACTGATACCCAGGTGTGAGAGGCACATACACAGGTCAGTTAGCTCTGGCCTAGCCCAGCCTTCCCTCTGCCCCTCACTGTCTACAAGAATCCACACATTTTACATGGAGTGAGGAGACAGACTTGGCAATCTTCTTCTTGGCCAGAAGAAGTCACGAAAGGAAGGGGAGAACAGGTGAGGGAGTCAGGCAGGACCAGCTCATGCAGGCACAGTTCTAATGGCATCTGGAATGTGCCAACTACAGAACAGGTAGGAGAGACAGGTGAGGAATGAACCATCCAGGTTCTAAAGAAATGTGGATCTGGGCTCCAATCCTGGCTTTGTCACTGACTGTGGGCAAGTTACTTGTTCCCTGAACCTCAGTTTCCTCACTGGTGAAATGGAAATAACGCTACTAGGGTAGTTATACCGCCATAAGGCTGTTGTGAAGATTACATGCATGGAAAGAGCTTGGTATGGAGGCTGGCACACAACAGGTGCTCAAGTAAGTGATGACTGTGGTAGTATTTACCCCAAAAAACCCAAACCCGTTGCCATCAAGTGGATTCCGAGTCATGGTGACCCCATGTGTTAACAGAGTAGAAATAAGCTCCATAGGGTTTTCTTGGATGTAATTTTTACCAAAGCAGATAGCCAGGTATTTCTTCGAGGCACAGCTGAGTGGGTTCCACCTACTGACCTTCAGGTTAGTAGTGAGAGCACAAACACAGTGCGCCATTTGTACCACCTAGGGACCTGTGGTAGTACTTACCCACTAACCCACTGCAAACGAGTGGATTGGGCTCATAGCGACCCCTGTAGGGTGTCCAAGGCTGTAAATCTCTAATAAAGTGGACTGCCTCATTTTTCTCCAAGGGTGCAGCTGGTCGTTTACGAACCACCGACTTTTTGGTTGGCAGTCAATCGCTTTAACCACTGCGCCAGAAGGCCTCCTGGTGGCAGTACTTAGGTGGGGTTTAATGCAGACTGTCCAACCAAGTCGTCAGCTTTATACTGCCTGGATTAGAGCCAAGCCCAGGAACAAACTTTTTGCCTTACTTCTCTTCACCTCCAGTAGTCCACAAGGCAACTCACCGTGTCCGCTCGTCCCTGACACACCAATTTCTACCCGAAACTCCCAGCCTAGGCACTGCATCATCGGGGCGGCTACGGAGCTCTGTTATTCCAGCCCAGCTCATAGGAGAAGGGGCCAGGTACCTGGCTAAGAGGCGCCTCTGATTAATCGCCCCTGGTCCCCGGCGACCAAGTTTCCGAAGTCTCCAGGCGGTCAGAGAGCGCACAGGAGTTCACAGCCCCCTGTGAGGGGTCAATACTGAGCACCACGGAGACTGAGGAGGCGCTGGCCTGGAGGGAGCCACTGTTCTCCGAGTTTGGTCATGCCTGACCTGGAGCGCCTGAGACTCCTAGGCACGAGCCAGCGGTTCCGGGCCAATCTCCGTGCGGCCGCTGGGCCTTATTCTCAGAGTCCGCGCCCGGGCTGGGCGAGGTGGGTGGAGGGCATGGGGAGGGGGGCGACGGCATCCCTACTTTCGGCTCCGGCTAGGGCGGGGCGCTCGGCTGGCCCGCGGCGCAGCGGCCGCCTTTCCCTCGCGCGCCTGCCGGCGGAGGCGATGGCGGCGTCGGCAATCCCGGCTCTTGGCACAACGCCTGGCGGCCGGCCCAAGGCGAGGAGTGGCTTCCAGGAAGCGGGCGGAGGAGTGTTCCAGCCGAGTCTCGCCGTCGCTGCGGCCCCGTGCGCTCCGAGTGGCCCGGTCCCAGCCCCTCACCGGGTTTCGTCGCGTCCCCGGCGCCCCAAGCTCGGGCTGAGAGCGCAGTGCCCGCGCAGGGGCCGACGGACGCCAGGGCGCGCCGTGCACTTGCCGGGCGGTGCAGGTGGCGGCGCGCGCCCTCCGCCTCTGGGCCGGGGCCAGCGCGGCGCTCCGCGCGCCCAGAGGGGGCGGGAGAGGCAGGCGGGGCGGCCCCCGTCCCAGCCCCATTTAACTTCGCGGCGGCGGCGGCGGCGGGGACTGCGGCGCCGCGGACTGGAGGCCGGCGTCGGGGAAGGTCCTGGTTCCGGATTCCGCACGAGGTGTTGACGGGGCCGCTCTGCCTGCCTCTCCTCAGGGAGCGCCGAGCCCGCGCTGCCCCTGTGCCGCACGTCCCAGACGCTTCTGCAGCGCAAGGTGGGTGCCCCGAACTCAGTGCGGGAGCGCCCCACAGGGGCCGGGGAAGGCTCTTCTCAGGGGGATAAAACTCGGAGCAGCGGCCTCTAAGCAAAGTTGGGGGGCTCGGAGCGGGGAAACTTGCTGGACCTGGCGGGCTTCAGGACTGGGGGCGCTCCGCAAGGCTTGGAGACCCCGGGGCGAGTGCGCTCCGTGGAGCTCTAGAGTCTTCGGGGAGAGACTTTAGAGGTCCCCTGCGGGTCGGAAGGCGCTCCTGATAATGGGGCAACTCCGCAGGGCGAGGATTCTCAGAAATGGGAGTTTCCAGGTGGAAAACGAGCTGACTACGGCAAGTAGCCTCGAGCGTCGCGAGGTCCCGCCGATTGGCAACTGGGTCGCGAGCGTCTAGAGCGCCGAGGACTGGGGCGACGCGCCAGCTGTGGAAAGTGGGCGTGGGGTGACTGGAACGGGTGTGGAGGGGCGCTGGAGGAGCGCCTGCAAGGTAGCGGGTTGTAGGAGGAGTGTGCGCTAGGAAGGCTGGTGCGAGCAAGCGATGGGACGCACAGTCCCAGGGCCCGGCACTCCCTTCAGCCCAGAGTCGCCGCCTCAGGTCGGAAACAGCAGCACATTTGCGGATCACATTAGGCCAGGCCCTTAATGCTTTCTCCAGATGGAGAGAAGCCACCGACCCGCCCCCGGACAGCGGCTCCGCCAAGGCGCCCGCGAGGCGAAGTGAGAGTCGAGTGTGACCTCGGCTTTTCCAATCTCAACTCCTGCTAAATTCCCTGTAAAGTCTCAGGAAAACTCTGAAGAACCCCCCCTGCTGCCCTCCAGATCTCAGCTGGTCACTGCTGGTTCTCCCCCCGTTCCTGTCAGGAGATTGAGATCCGCAGGCCAGGAGACCATATCCTCCAAACGTGCGATCGGACCTGGGGCCAGGAGGGCACACGGAGTCATCCAGTGGAAAAAGAAGACCTGTGTTCCAGTCCTGGAATGATCACTATCTTGTTGTGTGAACTTACACAGGTCCTTCCATTCTCTGGGCTGGATTTTTTTTTTTTTTTTTTGCCTGAGGTGGCAGAAGCTTGCAGGTGTCCTAATCCTTGGTTCCATGCTGGCCCCATGCTTCCAGAGTCAGATGCCTATAGCCACACCCTGCTCCAGACAAATGGGCCGGAGGTGGCTGTTGTAGGGAAGCCTCAGTTCTGGTGAACTGAAAGTGTGGGTTGCACACTGGAGACAGGTCCAGCTGCCTTCCTGACCTTGATGTGGACCCATCCTAAAGGGAGCCCCAGACAGCCTGAGCCCTGTAGTAGGCAGCCTCTTCCTGGATCAACACAAACCTTTCTAACACGTTGTCTGGGGTTCAGGTACCTCACTCTGGCTGGTCTGTTGAATAAATCATGAGTGTTGCCACCTGAACCAGAGCTGGTTGGAAACCATCTTTCTCTTCTTTTGTAGGCTGCAGGTGAGGCTCCCAGGAGACTGGGCCTCATGGCTTCCTGGAAGAGCTCCTGGTGGCTGCTGATGTGGATGGCCTTGGTGCGCTCTGCCCTTCTGCAGGTAATAGGCAGAGGAAGGGGAATAGTGGGCATCTCTTTGTTTACTTAGGAGCGTTACTCTAGACCACCTAAGATCTGGTATGATGGGTTGTAATCCTACATAGGAGAGAATCTAACTTTCTGTCTTACCTCCAGCAAATAGTGTTTCTGGTTGGCTTAGCTGTATAGATGATCCAGATCCCTTGGGTCCTATCTTGAGTCTTGACCAGGGCCCTGAAACCGCTGTGGATGCCATGTACCTGTGATGACCTGCGGATGTGATGGATCCTGTCTTTTTGAATTAGAATGTCCATCTGCTTGTGCCCAGTATAGACTGGACTGCTGGATGCCAGGACCCAATGAATGGGTAGAAACCAGGCTCTGACCTTCAGCTCAGCTACTAAGTAAGAGAGCTGAGTTTACTTCTATAAACACATCACACTTTTTTGCAGCTTTTTTTTCTTTTTTTTTTTTTTTGGTTTCCTATCTTTGCCATCAAACTGGGAGGTCCTAGCATATGCATTGCATCCTTATTTGGACATATTCAAACCAGGACTGGAGGCAGTGCTCTAAGAGACAATAGGGGGTAATGGACACAGTGGCAAACTGGAGAGCTTGTGCTGTTTATTTACAGCCACCTATTCTCCCTGAGCCCTGGTGGTGCGGCGGTTAAGTACTCAGCTTCTAACTGAAAGTGTGGCAGTTTGAGCCTACCCAGTGGCTCCGTGGAAGAAAGACCTGGCAATCTGCTCCTGTAAAGATTACAGTCTAGAAAACCCTGTGGGGAAGTTCTGTTCTGTCACAGGAGATTGCTGTGAGTCAAAACTGACCTGACGGCACCTAACAGCAGCTACTCCCTGTGTGCAAATGGGAAACATGCTAGGCACTAACTGAAAGGTTCAAAGTTTGAGTCCATCGAGAGGCACCTCAGAAGAAAGTCCTGGTTTTTTACTTCTGAAAAACCAGCCATTGAAAGCTCTGTGGAACTCAGTTCTCCTCTAACACACGGGGCCTTCATGAGTCAGGACCTACTTGATGTCAACTGGTTTGGGTTCTGCTCAACTCCAGCTGATCATTGCCAAGTGGAAATGCAAGCCCAGGATTGCCACATATTTTTATTTTTCAAGATAATTGGAACATCTAGATTCCCTGTGAAATCTCCCAATTTTCAAAGCATTGAAAGCCAGACAAATATGTTTGCAGCCTGGATTCAGCCAAGCAATTTGCAAGCCCAGGTCTAAAAGGTGCAGAAACTAACACCCGTTGCTGTTGAGCAAATTCCGAGTCATAGTAACTCCATGGGACAGGATAGAACTGCTGCACAGGGTTTCCAAAGAGCAGCTGGTGGATTCGAACTGCTGACCTTTAGGTTAGCCGCTGAGCTCTTAACCATGGCACCACCAGGGCTTTGTATGTGTCCTGAGGGCTGCTGCTAGCTCATACAGTTCCTTTGTGTGAATTAGAACAAAGCAGCCTCCACCTGCACGTGTCACTTCTCAGGCACCTGGATTGGTGGCCTGCCTATCCTCAGGGCTAGCAAAGAGCCTGACACTTGATAAGGGCTTCAATGCCTGCTAGTGAGCATGCACGCATGAATAAATATACTCGCCCTGGAATAAATTAATCAGACTTCTCTGCCTCTCCTTGTACTCTCCAGGCCTTAGTGCTTCTAAGACTTCTTTGAGCTCCAGTGTCCCATGATTTCTGTGACGCATACAGAACTGGCTAGCGAAGTATGTCCTGTGCCCCATTATCCCATTTTATTGATGCTGCCCCATAATCACATCTTAATAGATATCTTTTGTTAGAACAAAAGTCTCTTCAGGGTAATTTTGAGGGTTTCTCTGGCCAGCAAGGGGTAGTGTTGTGGCCATAAAGTGGATGCTTGCAGATCTGAAACAGGCTAGGAGCGCTTCAGAGATTTGTTCCTGGTCAAACAGGGCTGAGGCTTCAAGGCACAGCATTTCATTTTTCTTTTGCCCTGTAAAACTTAAATGTGCTTTGAGGCAGTCTGTTGACCTTTGGCCAAGGGCAGTGTTTGCCCATCTTGAATCACTCACTGATCTCTTTTGGATTTTTCCATATCTGTGTGCCTCTGGAAGTGATATTTCTGTGTATCACTGCAATGTGCGTAGGTCATAAAATGAGATTTCAGACCAGTGGTCTCCATCATCCACACCACCCATTGTTTGAGTCCTGGCTTCGCCGCTTCATTACCACGTGACACCAACATCTTTGTCTCTCAGTTTCCACATCTGTAAACTGTGTATCTACCCCCTAGAATTGTTTGTAGGAGTTAATCCAGTAGAAAAGCAGTATCTAGCACATAAGTGCACAATATATTGTTGCCTTTTTGCTGTTCTGCTGCTGGTTGGTAGTATTTGCAGCAAGCACAATGCCTGTAATTTCTGCTGTGGAGCTGTAGGGGGCTCTCAAGAGGCATCAGCTGGAGGGGTGAAGATGCTGCAGAAGATGGGAGGAGATGGGGACTGATCTCTGGGGAGGGTTCTTGCAGCTGTGGGCCTTGTGCTGGGCTCAAGGCCAGAGCAGCCCCATGATGGACTCAAAGAATGTTCTAGCGAAGCAGCTTGGGTAGGTCAGTCATGGGGCCCTGCCGGTGGATTGGACACTCAGTTATCTCCCTAGGTTCAGCTTGGGTTTGATTCAGAGCTGCCCCTGTGAAGTATCCTGTGATTTTGGCCTCAGGGAGGGAGGCCAGTGCTTAAGGTGTCCTTTAGCTTCTAATCTTGACTTTGAAGTGCTGCCACCAGGTGGCTGATAGTCAACAGATTTAAGCTGAGCCGCAAGGAGCATGGGATGTTCCAGCTAATTTAATAAAAATTGGGTTTTATTCAGTCAGCTAAACCTTAAACTTTCATGTTCATTGACCACAAGTAATCATGATAGATAGCAGAGAAAGGCATGAGGTTAGCAGTCTCGTGTTTTTCTAACTCATTTTGACCATTTCTGGAGGAACTCACTTTTTCCGTCACCCAGACAGCTGGACACTCCTCTCTACTTCCTGTGTCAGAGGCCCTGGAAGTTTCCTCTTGCTCGAGTCTTCTCCTTAGGGACCACAATCTTCCCTGAGAAGGCAGCTGCTACTGTTCCAGCTCTCTTTTCCAGGCTGGAGTGTTCCGGAGCTTTTCAAACTCTTCCTGGCACCTTGAGGATGAATCTGGGTCATCTGTCCCCCAACTTCCAAGTTGCTCCTCATTTTTCTCTTGCCCAGGAGAGGAATAAACAACTCCATCTGTCTACTAATTTAATGGTTGTAGAATGGTGTCCTAGCTGCCTGGCAAGCTCCTCTAGAAATTTTTTTTTTACTTTGGTCATTAGGCTTACTATTATCTCTTTAAACAATCATATCCAGGTGGCTTCATGCAAATCCGAGAGGCCCCCAACCATGTATTCCTCTTTGGAGGTGCCATACTGCTCAGATTCTCTGGTAAAATCCTGCCCTGCTTCCCGGACTCTGAATGGAATAGCCTCTTCTGAAAGCTGACTTGATCTTTGGGATCAAGTTCGTCAGAGCCATAGACATCTATTGGAACACATCCCTCAAGGTGACAGTTTTGAAAAGCAGGAGACATTTGGGTGAAGAGGTTCTGAGAGCTTGTTGGAAGAATTGTCTTGTAACTCTGTGGTGACCTCCTATGCATGGAAAGGGATTTTGAAAAATTTCAGAACACAACTTGTAAAATAAACAGTATCTGAATTGGCTCAGATCCTGTCCCCTGAGTCTTGTTAGTGCATAAGTATTGGACTGAACGGTTTTACGTTTTGTTTCTACCATCATGAGGCTGGAGGCTGGTGTGGGAGGCTGATCCTGCACAGGGCTTTGAGATGGGGTGGACACAGGAGGTCAGGTGGTCTTGGGAGAGGCCCTCCTAGCTCCTGTTGCCTTGATCATTATAATACAGGCTGAGCTGCTGGGCAGAGAGTGTGGAGGCCCTTTGGGTGAGTGATAGGCTGAATAATGACCTCCAAATATGTCCATGTCCTAATCCCTGGAACCTATAAATGTCACCTGATCTGGAAAAAGGGACTTTGTAGATGCAATTACGGGTCTTGAGTTGGGGAGATTATTTTGGATTAAAAAAAAAAAAAAAAGGCAACCAAAACCATTGCCATTGAGACGATTCCAAGTCATAGCGACCCTATAGTCAGAGTAAGACTGTCCTGTAAGGTTTCCAAGGAGCAGCTGGTAGATTCAAACTGCTGACCTTTTGTTTAGCAGGTGTAGCTCTTAACCACTGTGCCACCAGGGCTCTTGGATTAGATAATCACCACAGTCTTTAAGAGGGATGAAGGAGGAGTCAGGCAGAGGAAGTAGGAGATGTGATAATAAAAACCAGAGATTGGAGCAGTGCAGCCAGGAGCTAAGGGATGCTCGCAGCCTCTAAAAGTTGGCAGAGGCAAGGAATAGGTTTTCTCCCAGGAACATCCAGAAGGAACCAGCCTTGCCAACACCTTGGTTTTAGTCCTACACAAGACTAAAGTCCCTATAGAACTGTAAGAGAATAAATTTCTGTTGTTTTAAGTGACTAAATTTGGGTAATTTGTTACAGAAGCAATAGGAAACTAATATAGGATGTCAGGGTGGACTTTGAATCTTGACTCCTCCCTACCGCCAACCCAGGCATCCTTTCTCCAGTACCCCAATACCCCAGAAACAAAAATTGGTGCTGAGAGACGCTAGAAAAGCCACAGAGTTGACATGAGACAAGAGAAGTGCCATTTGAGGGCTGGTGGCCTAGCCTGGGTCTATGGTGGCCCCTAGACTGCCTTATTCACCTTTCGCAGCAGTCATTCAGGTTCCGCATTACCCATTATGTTGCTATCACACTGATCTTATCAACTGTGGGCAGCGAGGGTGGAATCCCAGAAAAGGCAGCCCTTGGATCAGGGTTCCGAGAACTCACTCTGTGGCTGAATCAGCTTAGGACGGCCCTGATTCTGAAATGCTACAAAAATTCCCACCAGGTCAGCCTGGATTTGGCTGGGTTTGGTACCTTGGTAAGTCAGAGCCTGGGTGTCTGTGGGCATTGTCCCCTCTTGGGTGATCCAAGAGGTTTGGGCCTTTGAAAGACAGGTGTAACAGATTCGTTGAGAAGTCTCAGCTGGGTGGGGTATAAATACGGAGCGAGTTGCTAGCTCTAGCCGTGCCTTTCCTGCCCTGTAATGAAATCTTGGGCAGATTCACTTTCAGTCATTAAAAACCCAGTACAACTTAAAATGTTGGTTTCTCACTTGATTTAAATCTCTTCTCATCCCTTTCCTCTAGTCTTGGCTTGATGGATGGCTCCGGATATCTAATGTGGGGTATGGCTGTTTCCATTCTCTTGTTCGTTCACCATGGCATGGTGAGGGGGTTGTGGGAACTGGTTCTGGGATACTTAGTTTTGTTTCTTCTGGGTCCAGCTTTTCTAGGGTTGGAAACAAGGAGAGGGGATAAGGAAAAGAGCAAACAGCTCTTAACTGAATGCCTCTTTCTGGTAGCTGCTGGTGCTTCTCTAGCTACCACTGACTACTATGACCTCTGGGTAGCCTGTGTGAGTTCTTTAGAGGGCTCAGCTGGACCTACTTTCCCTGTGGCAGAAGGTCTAGCTCTGGCTTATTTCATTCTGCTGGGGTCTTCTCACCAGCGGGCAGCCCTTTTGGGTGGCGTGCTGGCAGGATAGTTCAAACCCTGTTCCCTTTGGTGTTGTCCACTTAATCCATAGGAAATGCACATGTCCTTGCTGTTCCAGACATTGGGAGTCCAGGATGCTCCTATGCTGCCTCCTCTCTCTGTCTCACCAACTCCTCTCAGTTCTCAGTTTGTTGGCTTGATAGACCCAGGGACAGATCAGTAGATCCACTGAATTACCAGTCTCTTTTAAGAAAAAAAAAGAAAAAAAAAAAGTTTTTTCTTTTTTTTTCTTTCAGGTACCCCCCCAATCTCTAAATCTCTAAGAGCGATTCCCTTTGTCTTCATTGCACCTCAGTCCTTCTTTAAGATGGGGAAGGGAGTGAGGTGGTGGCTGGTGATGACAAGGATTGTTTTGTCCTTTCTTAGTGAGCTCTGTGGGAAGTGTCTGGCCTTATGTTGGTAGCTCTCTTTAGAATGTGGCATTCTTAGCTGCTCTTGTTCTCAACTTTGGGTCTTAAAATCAAATGTTTTGGCATCAGGAAAAGTCCCATTGGAAAAAAAAATGTATGTATATTTATTTATTGTGCTTTAGGTGAAAGTTTATGGAGCAAATTAGTTTCTCACAGAACAATTCATGCGTTGTTTTGTGATATTGGTTGCCAACCCCACCACATATCAACACTTTCCTTCTCAACCTTGGGTTCTGTATTTCCATTCATCCAGCTTTCTTGTCCCCTCCTGCCTTCTTGTCCTTGCCCCTGGGCTGATGTGCCCATTTAGTTTTGTATACATGGTTGAACTGCATGTGTTATTGTTTGTTTTATAGGCCTGTGTAATCTTTGGCTGAAGGGTGAACCTCTGGAGTGACTTTAGTATTGAGTTAAAAGGGTGTCCAGGGGCCATACCCTCGGGGTTTCTGTGTAGTCTATGTCAGACCAGTAAGTCTGGTCTTTTTTTTTTGGAGTTTGAATTTTGTTCTACACTTTTCTCCAGCTCTGTCTGGGATCTTCTATTGTGATCCCTATCAGAGCATTCGGTGTTGGTAGCCAGACACCATCTAGTTGTATTGGATGTGGTCCGGGGGAGGCTGTGGTAGTTGTGGTCCATTAGTCCTTTGGACTAATCGTTCCTTTGTGTCTTTGGTTTTCTTCATTTTCCCTTGCTCCAGACAGGGTGGGACCAGTAGATGTATCCTAGATGGCTGTTCATAAGCTTTTAAGATGCCAGACACTACTTGCCGAAGTAGGATGTAGAACATTTTCTTTATAAACTATGTTATGCCAGTTGAGCTAGATGTCCCCCCTAGACCATGGCCTCTAGGCCTCAGCCCAGTAACTCGGTCCCTCAGGGAGTTTGGATGTGTCTATGAATCTTCTATGACTTCACCTTGGTCAAGTTGTCCAGACTTCCCCAGTATTGTGTATTGTCCTGCTCTTCACCAAAGTTACCACTTATCTATTGTGTAGTAACCATCAAAAATTGCTTCTTTCTGTGTGTAAAACTTTTCATGGGTTTTTATAATAGTGGTCTCATGTGATTGACTTATTTCATTCAGCACAGTGCCCTCCAGATTCATCCTGGTTGTGAGATGTTTCCCAGATTCATCATTGTTCTTTATCGTTGGGTAATATTCCATTGTGTGTATGTACCATAGCTTTTTTTATCCATTCATCCGTTGATGGGCACTTGGGTTGTTTCCATCTTTTTGCTATTGTGAATAATGTTGCAGTAAACATGGGTGTGCATTTGTCTATTTATGTGATGGTTTTTTTATTTCTCTAAGATATGTTTCTAGGCATAGGATTGCTGGATCATATGGTATTTCTATTTCTAGCTTTTTAAGGAACTGCTGTATTGTTTTCCAAAATGGTT
Organism: Elephas maximus indicus; assembly: GCF_024166365.1. NCBI lineage: Eukaryota > Metazoa > Chordata > Mammalia > Proboscidea > Elephantidae > Elephas > Elephas maximus. The sequence goes on along the minus strand of NC_064831.1, from coordinate 72,902,283 downwards.
GTTCCATTTTGCAGTCCTATCAGCAGTGCATAAGAGTTCCAGTCTCCCTGAAGCCTCTCCAACATTTGCTATTTTTATTTTTTGGTTCATGTCAGTAATGTCGGGGTGAGATGGCATCTCATTATAGTTTTGATTTGCATTTCTCTAATGGCTAGTGATCACGAGCATTTCCCAATGTGTCCGTTAGCCACCGGAATGTCTTGTGAAGTGCCTGTTCATAGTTGCCCATTTTTTAATGGATTAGTTGTCTTTTTAATGAATACGTGTTAGATTTTCCTATAGATTTTCGAAATTAGACCTTTGTCAGATATGTCATAGCCCCAAATTTTTTCCCAGCCTGTAGGTTCTCTTTTTACTCTTTTGGTGAAGTCTTTTGATGAGAATAAGTGTTTAATTTTTAAAAGATTCCAGTTATCTAGCCTATCTTCTGATGCTTGTATATAGTTAGTTCTGCTTTGTATCCTACTGAATATGTTTTATTAAGGTTAGACATGTTGGCTGTAGTCTCAGGGCAAATTCTGTGTTGGTGGTTTTGTTCGTCTTAATTGTTCTGGTTTCATCAACTCTGTGCTTGGTGATGGTTCTGGTCTTGGGGGATGGTTCTGGTCTTAGTGGTTCTGGTCTTGGTGACATTTTTCTGTTGGCGGCTGTAATCTTGGTTAAGGTTCTGGTATTAGTGATTCTTGTCTTTGTGGCAGCTCTGGTGGCAGTTTTTCCCTCTTCTGTTGCAAACAGTAATCCCAACCTTCAGCGTTCGTGCCATCTTTGTTAAGTCAGAAGGAAGAACCTGAGCTTGGGGGATTGTTGAGAGCTACTGACATCTCCTGCTACCTCCAAACCACTCCTGTGTCCCAGGAGAAGGAGGGTGGCTGACTCAATTCTGAGATGGGAGCCTGTGGCAATTCCTTCTGGATTGAATTGGGTCCTACATGAGCAATGGTTAAAGATCCATAAACCTTTTGTGTTCACACCTTATAACAGGTTCTTATGATAACAGTTCATTCATGGTAGGACCATTTTTTTGTGTGTCCTTTTCATCTCTTTCTCTCTTCACTCTCATATGCACGGTCTTCGTATCTTTTCTTTTTTTAATGTGGCAAAAATACACACCAAAACAGTTGCTCAATTCAACACTTTTTACAGGTAAAATTCGGTGACATTGAGTACATTCTTCATATTGTACAACCGTTAACACTATCCTTTTTCTAATTATTCTTCCACGGTTGAGTGACCTCCATATCTTTTGATCATCCTTCTTCAGGACTCCCCAGTCAAATTCACTAATACTCCTGTTGTTCCCTGTCTGGGGAAAAGGCTAAAAAAAAATGACAGTCAGCTGAGCTCATTGCGATAATTTGACATTCCATCTTGCTGCTTTTAACCGTCAGCGATATCACTGACGGTAGAAAGTGAGAATCCAGTGGCAGAATGAATGGGAACACTGCCCTTGTTTGGCATCTGTGATACCTACAGTCCTTGTTCTCTTTCTACCTCTCTGACCATTCTGTCTCCAGGCTCCTTCTCTGGCTCACCTATGGCTCTTCTTAAATGCTTCTGAAGTCTGGAGTGCTCTCCCCATGTAGCCTCATTCACTCTCCTGGTTTTGTCTCTAGAGGTTTCTGTCTGGGGTTTATCACAAGAGGACCCAGGTCTCATAATGATGTAGGCTTTCACATTTAGGCTTTTGATGTTCTTTTCATAGAGAATTATACATATACTGAAAAGACAAATTGTCCGTTATTTTACATTAACTGTTAAATATAAACATTAAAAATAAAACACAAGCTCAATAACCCTTTTTTGGATTTTGCTTAAAATATACATATATTAAACAAATATGTATATTTAAAATATGTATATGCTTAAAATACATATATATATATTTAAACTCAAAGGACAGTCCAAAATGGAAGTGGCCCCCATATCTCTGAGAGGTTCTGTTTGCTTCTTTCATGAGTAACAGACCAGTATATCCAAGAACTACTATCTACCTCCACCACAATGTCTTCCTGGGGCCCTAAGCACAACACTTTCCAAACCAAATTCCTCATCTCCCTCTCAGCTCAGTCTCAGTGCCTGGCTTCTCCATCAGCCAGTTATTCAAACCAGAAATCCTGGGATCACTCTAGATGCCTTCTTTTCTGTTACTTCTGCCCTGTGCCCTTGGCCATTAACTCTCATTTGTGTCATCTCAGCAATGTCTGTCTAATCTGTTTCCTCTCTGTTTCCGTTGACGTGGTATGTTTGAAGAGTAGGGTAGATGGGAACATGGAGTATGAGATAAGGATATACACAGACCATCTGTGGCTATCCTGGAGAGGTCCTTGAAGAGCATGCTAAAGACTTATTCAGTAGTCAGCACAGTCCTGAGGGTATTGATCAGGAGGTGATGGAAGGCACCCTTAATATTCCGTTGATCCACTGGGGATGCACTTGAGCAAAGGATACTCAGGCTAGTAATGATGAGGCCTTAAGCTCAGGCGAATACAATGGTAGGGAATTAGTGGTAGACAAGAAGAGATGAATATGGAAACCATTTCAGAACCTGATATGATAGAACTTGACAAGTAATTTCATGAAGTTGAGGGAGAGAAAAGAATTCCTTTAGGCTTCGAGTAAGTTTTAGGGGCACACAAAGGTGAAAATTTACCCTGATATTGTGAAATGATTGGTTACCTTTGAAGGAATAGGTTCAGAGGTTTGACGTAGATTGAGAAGGTGAGTCACTAGGTAAAGGAAACGTAGATTTTTCTTTAGAAATAAATATTTCAATATATCTGTAGAACAAAGAGAAGGGGCCAGGAGAAAGGGAGGGATTAAAGATGTAAGAGGAAAAAACTAATTATATGTGATTGTTTCATAACAGAAAAAAAAAAAGGTAGGCAGTGTTCTTTCATGGTGTTGCTAATGAATCTCAAAGCACCAAAGCTACCATCTTATGGAAACCACATTTCAAGGTTGATGATTGTGATTACTCTCAGTTTATTTTTACAAAGATGCTAATTTCCATAAATAGCATGGAAGCCGAAAGCAATTTCCTCTCCAACTACTTTATGCAGTTACTTTCTGGAATTTGTCAGGACTGAACAGCTTCAGCCAATGTATGCTATAAATTATCATGGTCAAATACTCAGAAACGTATTCTTCTTCCAGGCCTTCATTTATAAATATAATAGCTTTTTATTTTAAAAACAAGATGAATAACTACATTTTATTAATAAAAAATATTTATAGTTTTAAGGGACTGTTTAAATTCTTTTCTCTCTCTCTAAAAATTATCTTTGTGGTTTTTCCTCCCACTCTGGTTTAAAAACATAAAACATTCATTATAAAAAAAACTTGGAAAACACAGTAAAGAACAAAGATGAAAATAAACATCATATTTAATTCTACCGATTATCAAGATTTTGTTGTATGTACTTCTAATATTCTTTTTAGAATATCAGCAGATATACGTATACTTTTGAAAGTGATTATACTGTATTTTGATTATAACTATTATTTTAAATTTAACAATGTGAGAAATAGTTCTACACATCATTAAATCTTTTTCTATAATGTCTTCATTGTATTTCATCATTTGGATATGCTATAAGTTTTATTAACTAATTTTTTACTGTTGAACATTTAAGCTGGTCACAGTTTTTTTGCTCTTGTAAATAATGCTGGTATAAATATCCTTGCATATCCATATTTGCTCACATTTTTCATCATTTTCTTTTAATCCATTCTTAGAAAATATATTTATAGAGGATAATTTTGGGGTCAAAAGCTATGTCAGGTTTTAAGACCTTTGATTTGTAGTATCAAATTGCCTTCCAAAGGAGCCCTGCTGGTACAGTGGTTAAGCACTTGGCTGCTTACTGAAAGGTCAGTGGTTCGAACCCACCACTGCTCCATGGGAGAAAGATGTGGCAGTCTGCTTCAGTAAAGGTTTACAGCCTTGGAAACCCTATGGTTTCATAGTGTCGGTATGAGTCAGAATCGATTTGACGGCAATGGATTCGGTTTTTGGGTTTTGGAATCACCTTCCAGAAAGTTTCTATCTAAGTGCATTATGTTTAACTAATATTTTATTGTGTTTTTGGCGACTGTTCTTAGTCAACAGTTTATTTCTACACAAATTGTTCACTGACTTGGTTGCATTCTTCACAATGTGTGAACGTTCTCATTATTTCTGTACTGGTTGCTCCATTTCCATTAATCTAGTTTCCTTGCCCCTTATATTCTCGTCTTTGTTTTAAGGTAATTGTTGATCATTTGGTCTCATATAGGTTTAAAGGATCACAATACTTACAGGTATGCTCACTATTTTGTGAGCCAACCTGTTGTTTAGCTACAAGGTGACCTCAGGGGTTAGTTTTGGTTCAAAGTCTGAAGAATTACCTCAAGGCAATAGTCTCCAGGAGTCCTACAATGTCAACCAGTCCAGCAAGCCCTTTTTTTTTTTTTTTTTTTTTGGAATTTAGGCTGTGGCTGCTAAACAAAAGGTTGGAAGTTGAAATCTACTTGGTGCTCCTTGGAAACTCTCTGGGACAGTTCTACTCTGTCACATAGGGTTGCTATTGAGTCAGAATCGACTCGACGGCAATGGGTTTTTTTTTTTTTTAATTCGAAATTTTTCTTCCATTCTAATGGTCTATGGGTTATGGCCCTGATTAGAACTGTCACTAGTGGTACTGGACACGATCTAGTTCTTCTGGTCTCAGGGTAGATGAGGCTGTGATTCATGTAGATTAGTTGTCCTGTAGACTAGTTCTTCTTTGAGTCTTTGGTTTCCTTCTTTGTCTTTTGCTCTGGATGAGTAGAAACCATATAGTTGTATCTTGGATGTCTGCCCGCAAGCTTTTAAGACCCAGACACTACTCACCAGACTAGGAACTATCAATGTGTATTCTTACCTTGCAACCCAGCATAGTTAAATATAAGATTTAAACAAATCTTAGTGAGGGACTCTTAAGAATATTTTGGGACATGTATATTACTGCTTTTGTGTATTGCTTCCTAAGACATTAGGAAAAAAACAACAGGTTTTCATCTTCATACTTTTTACCTGTGTTTCTTATTGAGAATGTCTTATTAAATTTGGAAGTATTCTTTATCCACAAAGAGTATTAACCTTTTGTCTTTCATATGTTACAAATAATTTTCCCATTTTTAATTTGTATTTTATTTTTATTTATTATAATTTTGGTATACTGACATGTGAAATTTCCAAGTAATTTAATCTATTAGTCTCTTAATTTATGAATTCTGCTTTTGCATCATGCTTAGTCATAACCTCATATGAGAGAACATATATACCCACCTGTGTTTTCTTCTAGTCTTTTTTTTTTTTAATATTTAAATCTTTATTTTAGAATATATTTTAGTCAGTTAATCTGTCAATGGGATAATACTATACTTTTGAAATTGTTTTAGCTTTCTAATGTGTTTTGTATCTTCCTGTCCCCTCATTAGTACAGTTTTGGCTAGTCTAGAAAATCTTTAAATTATTTATTCAAATTCCAAGAACAAAAAATCTGGTGTTTTAAATGACATATGGTATGATAGAGAAGTAGCAAGAATGACTTCCCTCAAAACCACATAAAAGTATCAAACAACAACAACAATAAAGAGAACAAAATTTACCTCCAATGAAACAAAGAAATGGCTTCAGTCCCCAGACATGAACTGTGATGTATTTTTTTCTGATTACTGTGAAGTCTAGATCTGAGTGAGGGAGGATGCTGAAGGCCGACATGTGTCTCCTTGGATTGTGAGCAGGATTCAGATTTCCTAAGGATGGCTGTCACAGTTGGGCCCATCGAATAAACTTTTAGGTGGGACAGTGAAATCAGGATCTTTGAGTGGAACTTGGACGAAGTGAATATTGTCCCTAGAGAAGCTCAGTTTGAGACAAATAATGGCAAGGGAAATAGAGCTGAAAGGAAAACCATACGTACACAGAATTTTTGTCTGTATGCACAGTACAGCCTTTTCCAGATGGATAATGCTGGAAGTGAAGTGGGTTAAAGATAGAGGAAGCAGCACTTTCTAGAACAAAGAACGTATGAATTTAAGGGGCTTTGTACATAACTCATTGGCTTTTGCATGTCGATAACAAAGGGAAGGTGTGACTCTAGGGAGAAGGATATAACATATTTAGTGAGAGGATGAGCAAGACAAAAAAGCAGAATTGGTGCTGTAGACTCCTCTAGTTCGTTCCCTACCTCACACCCACGTCCTCTTCATGCTATTCTTCAATAAAAACTGGCCCCATTAGAAGCAACAAAAATAAACATAATGGAATAAATGACTGGGGACATGCTGGCCAGGTTAGATGTTCTAGAAGATGAAATGTGAAAAACAAAAAAAAATAAATGATTATAGAAAAAATAACAAAGGGAATCTAACATATGGATAGTTAATATTTCTGAAAAATAGAACAGAAAAATATTCAACAATGTAATTAAGGAAAAATTTTCTCACTCTTTTCCTTCAAGTCTTTGTATATATTGCTTCTGGACCTTTGACATTGAGTGCTTGCTGGAGAGAAGTCTGTGGCCGATCTGATTTCTTCCCTTGTATGTGCCTCACTTTGTCTACCACTATATGTACATGATTTCTTCTTTGTCCCAAAGTTTCATCTCTTCATCAGGGCATTATGTAAACAGTTTTTGGTGTAAGTAATTTTTTTTTTCTTGTGTGTGTGTATGTATGTAGGGGGTCTTTATTGCAGGAGGTTTTTAATGTGGTTTTCAAATTTATAATGTATTAATTTTTTTTCTCTGCCATTCTTTTCCTAAGCTCACTTTTTCTATTGTCTTAAAATGTTTTCTCTCTGAAAAAAGAGATTAGGTTGTCCATCATTATTTGTGACTGTTTTCTGGAGTAATTTATCTTGTGATACATGTTCCTTGTCTACATTTTGCTGATGTTCCTTTCTCTTTTTTAAAAATTGTATGCATTGATCTTGTGAGAGTTCTGTTCTGATGTGTATTCTTCTTTTAATGGGGCTCTGCTCCATGTGTCTCTCACCTTCCCTGGACCAGCAGGCTAACCAGCGTGTGTTCATTTCTTGGCGATGACAGACAAGAGAGCAAGCCTGAATGCACAAGGGTCTTACAAGCTTCTGCTTATGTCATGTCTGCTGAAATGCCATTGGCCAAAACAACTCACATGGCTGAAGCTAAAGTCCATGGTAGGGAAGTACCCTCACCCACTGTGAGGCCAAAGCAAGTTATATGGCTAAGCCCAAACTCAATGGAACAGCGGGGGTATGCTCCTCCCCTGGGGACTCTGAGTATGATGGGGGGTTGGAATAATTATTTTTGAATAATAATCTAATCTACCATTGTTACAAAGCAAGGTTTGTATTGAGACTGTGGTTCCAGAAAGCGTGCTTAAATGCTATACTCACAACACCATCAAAAACTAGTATTACTGAACTGGAAAGTGTTGACACTGATGAGGACTTACAGCCAAGCCTCACTTCATGATATACCCCAGCATTATTTCATGAGATAGATGTTCATACAAAGTAGGAAGAGACTTTGATATCTTTTTTACTATCTCATTCACAACCCTAATCCTAACCCTAAACCCAAGTTTGTAGCAAGCAGGAATCCAGAAAGCAATTCTTTTCAAACACCTAGTTCAGTGTTATTTAAACTTTCTGACTGTAACCCATGGGAAGAAATGTATTTTATATCATGACTCAGTGCATATACATGTATTCATATTACTGAAACAAAGGTTTCAGGAAACAATGCATATCTTTTCCTATGAGATACCCTGATTCTTGCAGTTCCTTCCTATCCCATTCCATCCCATCTAATCCCAATTGATTCCATGAAAAAGAAAGATTGCCAGTTTAAGACTTAATGAGTTAATTTCATGTCCCATTAATGGGTTGTATTCACAGTTTGGAAAAAAAAAAAAAAACTACCCTGCTTAATAGACCTTATTCCATGTTTTTGTGTATGTGTGTATTTATTCTCCATCTCTGATATTTGGCTTTGTGGGGAAGGGGTTTATAACCGAGACTCCTAGCACAACTCCCATTCTGGTTGACCATCACCTGGTATAGCTCTGCTCCCCTGGGGTGGTATCTTCTCCTGCTGAACCAACCGTTGCGAATGGTGTACACATAAAGCTACAGTTCCCAGTGTGCTTGGTTATCAGGGCTCTTCAGAACTATCTAGATTCTTTTATTCCTCTGACCTAGTAACGTGATGAGCCGTATTCATAGGTTTCTTAATAGTGAATCATCCTTGTGTTCCTAACATTAATAGTACATAGCTATGATGTACTGACTTTTTAATATTCAGCCAGATATGGCTTGCAAACATTTTGTTGCAGATTACTAGATCCATATTCATAGGTGATGTTGGTTTATACTAGATTTTTCAGGTTTTTATATCAAGATTTTTTTCTAACGTCATAAAACGAATGGGGGCACTTTCTATCAGTTTTTCTTTCCTGGATCAGTTTAAATAGCAGAGGGATAACCTGTTCCTTGAACATTTGAAAGAACCTGCCAGTACAATAAATGGGAAACAGAACCTTTTTCAGGGGAGTATTTCTTTGACAACTGTTTAACTTTTCATATAATAATTATTTTTCTTCAGGTTTTCTCCTATTTGTTTAATCGATTTTCCTATAAATCTTCTATTTCATCAAAAGTTAAAAATTTGGTTGGTCAGAGAAAAAGGGAGTATTTTATAATTGTTCAAGAGAAAATCTTTAAGATTATTTTGCTAGTAATTTCTGATTTATTCCCTCTTTATAGAATGTGGCCCTTAAAATTGTAGTTTTTTAAGATTGTTTTAATAAAGGTGCTCAATTTCATGGATGTTCCAAGGATATTTGACAATTTGATATTTTTGTAAGTTTTCATGAATATTTGACAAGAAATTGTATTCTATTAAAACCAAACCAAACCAAACACATTGCCGTCAAGCCAATTCTGGCTTATAGCAACCCTATAGGACAGAGTAGAACTGCCCCACAGGATTTCCAAGGAGCCACTGCTAGATTTGAACTGCCGACCTTTTGGTTAGTAGCCAAACTCTTAACCACTGTACCACCAGGGCTCATTCTCTGTACTAGGGAATATTATTCCACTATCCCCTTTCATTCTTCACTGCTCTCTCTCCTTACTCTTTACTCACTCTGCACACCTGACTCCTGTTTAGTTCTAGTGGGGCACTGCCTCTCTTGTTGTCTTGTCCCCTATTGATCTATAGCCTTAGAAGTTCACCTAAATTCTGTTTTCTGCTACAGTAATCAAAAGAGCCTGGTACTGGCATAATGATAGACATATAGACCAATGGAATAGAATTGGGGGTCCAGAAATAAACCCATATACCTCTGGTCAATTGATTTTTGACAAGGGTACAATGTTCATTGAACGGGGAAAGAATAGTCTCTTTAATAAACAATGCTGGAACGACTGGATCTCCACACACAAAAGAATGAAGCTGGATCCATACCTCATACCATATATGAAAATTACGTTTTCGTAAACAAAGATAATTCTCTCCTTAAGAGAAATAATGGGCCTAGCTGCTAGGTAAGATTGAATTCTACTTCCCCATTTTCTGGTCTTACCGCTGGGTTGTTTTTTAGTTTTTCCAATATTATCAATATTAAACATCTTTGTCATAAATATTTTCTTTATTACCAGGTTGTGCCAGTCCACACTCCCATTGGTAGCAAGAAGAATGTCCTTCTCACCATATACTTGCCAGCATTTGATATCACTGAAAAGTACAGTCAATTTGATAGAAATCTGAACATTTTAAACTCTATCATCGTTAAATCCAGATAGAAGTGATCACTTTGGTTATCAGAGTGGGGAATTCTGAGGGCAGGTATAGTTCATTTAGCAGTACATTTTAAGCTGTGTTATAAAACGGATAAGCCGTGAGTATATGCGTTCCCCAGGGGTGCAATCAGGTTGCGCTTTACTGACATAAAAGGTTGCTGATTAATACTGGCCCAGTGACTCCTTGGAAGAAAGGCCTGGTGATCTGCTTCTGTAGAGACTACAGCCAAGAAAACCCTATGGAGCAGTTCTACTCTGTAACACATGGGGTTTTCATGAATATGTAATTTATGAAAAGAGATACTTGTACAATGTTAGAGGTCAACAATAAGGTGCCAATGAAGGAGGAATAAAATTATAAGCCAAACTTGTCGGTGTTCCATGGAGTCCCTGAGTACATACTCAGCACTCATCAGGGAGAGAGAGGGTGGAGAGGGAGATTCCAGTGTCCGGAAAAAAAAAAAAAAAAAAAAAGCCTATTAGAATAAGAGTCTAGATTTTGCCTCCTGGAAGCTGGTCATGGGACACAACCAGGTTGGCACAGGACAGCTCAGAGCCCTGGGGTAGCCAGCAGATCCTGTGTCCTCCTCCAGCAGTGCTAGGAGCCAGGGTTGGGGGCAGCAAAATGGCCAAAGGAGGCATGGGGTTGAGTTGGGCCTGGGCAGGGGTGCTGACAGCTGGCCACAGGAACAGCTGGCCACAAGTGGGAAAGGCAGCATTCACCCTGGAGACGAGACCAGGAAAGGTGTCCAGTGTCGCCAGGGATCAAGCTGAGTGATGACCCCTTCCTGCAAGGGTTTCAGTGGGTGCAGGAAAATAGGAGGCAACTGTGTCACAGTTGGAGACTCTGGCACAGCATGGTGAGTGGCCTATGAGTGTCAAGGTCTGGGGACTGTGCACACACCGGCTTAGAGAGGTGGAGAGCAGCCGAGGTGAGGGCAGAGAGGGGTTTTGAGCGTAGGGCTCTTCCATTTGCTTATATGATTGAATGGTCAAATACAGAGGAACACTTTAGTCTTTCATTTCCTAATATTTACTCAGAGAGCTTTGATTATATCCAAGCATCTTGGAAGGGTGAAGCTGATGGGTAAAGCCAGCCTGAAGGTGAGGGGCATGACTATCTTTCTGGAGGAAAGTTGTCTACTTATTGGAGGTAATTTGTGGTCTTCCTTCCCTAAGGTTGAAAGAGAAGAGCAGGGGAAACATGGAGGATGGGCAGAATGAAAGGACCAAGACTGTGGCCGCCCGAGCCAAAGTCAGGCAGTGCGAACACTTCACACTTAGAATGCCCAGCCTCTTTTCTGTGGAGCAAGGCCCCCAGGGGCAAAGCACTTAATAACCACTCCCACATGGCCTTTAGCTGGGAGGAGACCCTCCCAGAGCCTGGTCAGGCCTCTGCTGGGGGCTGAGCAGCTTTGTGGTCTTGCATCTTGGAGGTAGCCCGATGGCTTTGAGCTGACTTTTGAGCGCCCTTTCTGTCCCCTGGGAGGTCCAGCATATGTCAGGCAGCATGGTTCACAGCCTCAGAGGCGGAGCACTTGCACTGCACACTCCGTAAACACTTTCTGGGATGCATTAGCAGCTTCCACTGTCAGAGCCAGAAAAGCATTTCAGTGCACAGAGCAGAGAAGGAACACGTGGGGTGGCAGGCAGCTATGCTTCCGCAGGCGCTGCTCAGGGCCTGTTTGTGAGGAGCTGTTTACCTGGGTGGTGCCCATTATGTACCTGGCTGATGACTCCTGATGTCTGATGGGGCCTTAGCACCTTTCTAAGCAACCAGACATTTTAAGAAACAACTGAAAGATTTGGTGGTGGGGGGGAGGGGGCGGGCCGGCAACTGAACCTGTGGTATGGAATAAACCAGCTACAGTTTATTACGTAGTTAATTGATAAAATTAATATACAAAAACATACAAATACATGTTTACACACGCAGAAATGTAGATGATGTATTGATGCAATTGTCTGTCTCTCCTTAGTGGGCATTGGTGAGTCCCTTGACTTCGACATACCAAGGTAGTGTCTGTCCTTATTGGCTTCACTGCCAGGTTTTTCTATGTTATCTGCCAATCCAGGACATAGAGTTCATCAAGTAAGCCTTGCCTCCCAAGGTTCTACCTTCTTCAGCCCTTGCATGGTGTCCTACATAGATGCTAACAGTTTTTCTACTCTAGAAATAACCAAGGGACACGTGATACACAGGACATAGACATCTTTGTACAACTGTCATGTGGAAGTACTCACTGAGCTCAGAACTGTGCTTTGTAATGTAAGGCTGGGATTAGCACATAATTCTGCGATTCAACTAACCAATCCATTGGCTGACAATCCCTAATGAGATCAAGAAAGAAGGAGATCTTAATGGATTCTAATTTGAGACTAGAGTTGACTGTCGAAGTGCAAATGGGGTCCTAATCTGTGTTCAGCATTTAGAATTCATTGATTCTTCCCTGTTTTCTCTTTTATACAAAGGAGAGTTATCTTCTTTGGTATGCTTGGATTCCCTTTGTAGGGTATGTGCTTTGCAAATATCTTCGCCCAGTCTATAGCGTATCTTTTCATCTTCTTATCAGGGTCTTTTGCAGAGCAAAATTTTAAACGAGTGCTGAAGTCATTTTGCCTGTGGGTGTTCAATTGTTCCAGCATCACTTGTTGAAAAGGCTCTCCTTCATTGCTCCTTTGTAAAAAATATGTTGAAAGCATTTGTTTAGGTCTATCTGCAGAGTTTCTATTTTGTTCCATTGACCTATGTGTCTATCCCTCTTCCAGTACCACATTATCTTGATTACTGTAGCTACCACTCGTGTGTCAGTTTGTCATACTGTTGTGGCTTGAGTGTTACCAGCATGCTGGAAGCCGTGGCACTGGTATTTCAAATACCAGCAGGGTCACCCATGATGAACAGATTTCAGTGGAGCTTCCAGACAAAGACAGACTGTGAAGAAGGACCTGGCAATCTACTTCTGAAAAAATTTGCCAGTGAAAACCTATGGATAGCAGCGGAACATTGTCTGATACAAAGCTGGAAGATGAGCCCCTCAGGTTGGAAAGCACTCAAAATACAACTGAGGAAGAACTGCCACCTCAAGGTAGAGTTGACCTTCATAATGTGGATGGGACCTGCTTTCGGGACGAAGCTTTCAGGACCTGCACTTGCTGATGTGGCATGACTAAAAATGAGAAGAAACAGCTGCAAACATCCATTAATAATCAGAACTTGAAATGTACGAGGTGTGAATATACAAAAATTGAAAGTCATCAAAAATGAAACGGAACCATAAAGGTCAATATCCTAGGCATTAGTGAGCTGAAATGGACTGGTATTGTCCATTTTGAATCAGACAATAATGTGGTCTACTATGCCAGGAATGACAGGTTGAAGAGGAATGGCATAACGTTCATCATCAAAAAGAACATTTCAAGATCTATCCTGAAGTACAACACGGTCAGTGATAGGGTAATATCAATATACCTACAAGGAAGACCAGTTAATACAACTGTTACTCAAATTTACATACCAACCACTAATGCCAATGGTGAAGAAATGGAAGATTTTTACCAACTTCTGCAGTCTGAAATTGATCAAACATGCAGTCAGGATGCTTTGATAATTACTGGTGATTGAAATGTGAAAGTCAGAAACAAAGAAGGATCAGTAGTTGGAAAATGTGGCTTTTGTGATAGAAATGATGCTGGAGATCACATGATAGAATTTTGCACGACTAGCGATTTATTCACTGCAAATTCCTTTCTCAGCAACATGAACAGCGACTATACATGTGGACCTCACTGAATGGAATACACAGGAACCAAATCGACCACATCTGTGGAAAGAGATGATGGAAAAGCTCTATATCATCAGCTAAAACAAGGCCAGGGGCCGACTGCAGAATAGACCATCAATTGCTCATATGCAAATTCAAGTTGAAGCTGAAGAAAATTAAAACAAGTCCACCAGAGCCAAAGAACAACCTTAAATATATCCTACCTGAATTTAGAAACCATCTCAAGAATAGATTTGATGCATTGAACATTAATGACTGAAGACCAGACAAGTTGTTGGAAGACATCAAGGACATTATACATGAAGAAAGCAGAAGGCTTTTAAAAAGACAGGAAAGACCGAAATGAATGTCAGAAGAGACTCTGAAACTTGCTCTTGAACTTAGAGTAGCTAAAGCAAAAGGAAGAAATGATCAGTAAAAGAGCTGAACAGAAGATTTCAATGGGTGGCTTGTAAAGTATTATAATGACATGTGCAAAGGTGGAGTTAGAAAACAAAAAGGGAAGAACATGCTTGGCATTTCTTAAGCTGAAAGACCTGAAGAAAAAAATTCAAGCCTCAAGTTGCAATATTGAAGGATTCTATGGGCAAAAGATTGAATGATGCAGGAGGCATCAAAGAAGATGGAAAAAATATACAGCATCACTGTACGAAAAAGAATTGGACGACTTTCAACTATTTCCAGAGGTAAAATATAATACTGAAGGAAGAAGTCCAAGCTGCACTGAAGGCATTCGCAGAAAACAGGGCTCCAGGAATTGACGGAATACCAATTGAAATGTTTTAACAAAAGGATGCAATGCTGGAAGTGCTCACTAGTTTATGCTAAAAAATTTGGGAGACAGCTACCTGGCCAACCAACCGGAAGAGATCCATATTCATGCTCATCCCAAAAAAAGGTGATCCAACGAAATGCAAAAATTATCAAACAATATTAATAGCACATGCAAGTAAAATTATTTTGAAGATAATTAAAAAATGGTTGCAGCTGTACACTGACAGAGACTGCTGGAAATTCAAGCCAGCTTCAGAAGAGAATATGGAATGAAGGATATCATTGCTGATGTCAGATGGATCTTGGCTGAAAGCAGAGAGTACTAGAAAGATGTTTACCCATGTTTTATTGACTATGCAAAGGTATTTGGCTCTGTGGATCATGAATTATGTATAATGTTGTGAAGAATGGGAACTCCAGAACACTTAATTGTGCTCCTGTGGAACCTGTACATAGACCAAGAGGCAGTTGTTTGAACAGAACAAGGGGGTACTGCATGGTTTAAAATCAGGAAAGGTGTGGGTCAAGGTTGTATCCTTTCACCATAATTATTCAGTCTATTTGCTGAGCAAATAATCCAAGAAGGTGGACTAGGTGAAGAAGAACATAGCATCAAGATTGGATGAAAACTTATTAATGATACGGCCTTGCTTGCTGAAAGTGAAGAGGACTTGAAACACTTACTGATGAAGATCAAAGACTACAGTCTTCAGTATGGACTACAGTCTTCAGTATGGACTACAGCTTAACATAAAGAAAGCAAAAATTCTTATGACTGGACTAATGTCAACGACTTCATTTTACTTGGATCTACAATCAATGCCCATGGTAGCAGCAGTAAAGAAATCAAATGATGTATTGCCTTGGGTAAATCGGTTGCAAAAGACCTCTTTAAAGTGTTAAAAAGCAAAGATGTCATCTTGAGGACTGAGGTGCTCCTGACAGAAGCTATGGTGTTTTCGGTTGCCTCATATTCCTGTGAAAGCTGGACAATGAATAAGGAAGAACGAAGAAGAATTGATGGCTTTGAATTATGATGTTGGACAAGAATATTGAATATACCATGGACTGCCGAAGATTGAACAAATCTGTCTTGGTAGAAGCACAGCCAGAATGCTTCTTAGAAGCAAGGATCGTAAGACTTCTTGCTTACTTTGGGACATGTTATCAGAAGGGACCAGACCCTGGAGAAGGACACTGTGCTTGATAAGGTAGAGGACCAGCAAAAAAGAGGAAGACCCTCAACAAGATGGATTGACAAGGGGCTGCAACAATGGGCTCAAACATAATGATTGTGAGGATGGCACATGACTGGGCAGTTTTTCATTCTGTTGTGCATGGGGTCACTATGAGTCAGAACCTACTCAACAGCACCTAACAATAACAATCGTTATATAGTAAGTCTTAAAATCAGGTAGAATGATTCTTTCTACTTTATTCTCAAAATTGTTTTCCCTGTTCTGGTTCCTTTGCCTTTTCATATAAAGCTTCTAATAAACCTGTCTACGTATACAAAAAGTCTTGCTGGGATTTTGATAATAATTTTAAACCTATACATCACTTTGGAGAAGAAGGAACATTTTTATTATTAAAATAGAGCCTTCTAATTCATGAACATGGTATGTCTTTTCATTTATTTAGATTGTCTTTGACTTCATCAGTGTTCTGTAAGATCCTGAACATGCTTTTTTTTTAGATTTCTACTTAAGTATTTCATATTTTTTAGAGTGACTGTAAATGATGTTGGGGTTTCATTTCATTTTCCACATGTAAGTTGTTAATACGTAGAAATACAATTGATTTTTGCGTATTTATCTTATATCCTGGAACATTTTTGGGCTTACTTTTTAGGTTTAGGAGATTTAAATATATATATATATATGTATTTGGATTTTCCACATAGACAATCATATCATCTGCAAATAACAGTTTTATTTGTTCCTTTTAAATAATTTTTCACTGTTTAACACTCCTAGTATTATATTGAATAAGAGTGGTGAGGGTGGACATGCTTGCCTTATTCTTGATCCCAGGGGGAAGGCATTTAACCTTTCATCATCAAGTCTGATGTTAGCTATAGGTCAGTGTTCTTTATCAAGTTGAGGAAGTTCTCCTTTAATCCTAGTTTGCTGAGATTTTTTAAAATTGTGAATGGATTTTAAACTTTGTCATATGTGTTTTCTGCAACAATTGATATGATCATGTAATTTCTCTTCTTTAAAACCAAAAAAGCAACCCATTGCTGTCGAGTCAATTCCGACTCCTAGAGATCCTATAGAACTGCCCAGTAGGGTTTCCAAGGAACGGCTTGTGGGTTCGAACTGTGGAACTTTAGGTTAGAGTTGATTTTGTGATTGATTTTCAAATACTGAACCAGCTTTGCATCTCTGGAATAAACCCCATGTGGCCAATGCACGTAATTCTTTTCATATATTGATGAATTCTATTTGCTGATATTTTATTGAATATTTTTGCATCTAAATTCATGGGAGACATTAGTCTGTAGTTTCTTTTATTCATTTATTTTGTCTTGTTTTACTATCACAGTAATACTGGCTTCATAAAATAAGTTGGGGATTGTTCCTTCCTCTTCTGTTTTCTGGAATCGATTGTGTAGAGTTCGTGTTAATTATTTTTTAAATGTTTGATAGAATTCTCCAGTGAAGTGATCTGATCCTGGAGGTTTCCTTTTTCGGAGATTTTAAACTATGAATTCAATTTTTTTAATGGGTATAAGACTCTCTAGATTATCTAGTTTATATTGTGTGGATTTTGGCAGTTTATGTTTTTTTAAAAAGATTGGTCCCTTTCATCTAAGTGGTGGTATTTATCCGTAGAGAGCTATTATAGTATTTCCTTATTACCATTTTAATGGATGCAGCATCAGTGGTGATATTTCTTTTGTTCCTGACATTGGTAATTTGTATTATCTTTTTTTCTTTGCTCTCTTGCTTGCTTTTTTTTCTTTTTCAGTTTACTGTTTTTTTGATCTTTTCAAAGAACTAGCTTTTTGTTTCATTTATTTCATTCTTGATTTCAGCTTTTATCTTTTATTTCCTTAAGATTGCTTTGGATTTATTTTACCATTTGATTTTCAGTTTCTTGGGTGGGAACTTAGATTATTAATTTGAGATATTTCAGTTTTTCTTATGTAAACATTCAGTGCTATATACGTTTCTCTCTGCACTGCTTCTGCTATATCTCAAATTTTGATATGTTTTATTTTTTTCTCCTCTGAGACTTTCTCTTTGAACTTTGGTTTATTTAGAAGTCTGTTGTTTATTTTTTAAGTGTTTGGAGATTTTCCTGTTATCTTTCTGTTATTGATTTCTACTTTGATTCCATTGTGGCCAGAGAACAGATTCATTATGATTTCAATTCTTTTTAGGTTTGCTGAAGTTTGTTTTATATCCAAGAATATGGTCTATCTTGCTGAATATTCTATGGGTTCTTGAAAAGAATGTGTATTCTGCTGTTGTTCGATGGAGTGTTTTTAAAATGTCAATTAGCGTTTGTTGGTTGATGGTACTGTTTAGCTCTTCTATATCTTTGCTAATTTTCTGTCTAGTTCTATCAATTGCTGAGAGAGGGGTGTTGAAACCTCCAATTATAATTGTGAATTTGCCAGTGCTACTTAGGAATCGACTTGAAGACACTGGGTCTGGATTTTTACTTAGCAGGGTGAAGTAGGGAGAAATGAGTAACCTGTCATTCTTTTTTTTTTTTTTAAACCTTGAAAAATCCAGTAATTTCACTAGGATGTGATGAGATGGTGATTTTCTGTCACTGTTGCCTGAATCAGATTGATTTATTTTGAATTACACGTTTCAGTTTTTTTCTTTGGTCTGAGAATGTTTTCTTTTAGTGTATCCTTGAATACATATATGTATTTTTTAGTTTCAGGTTTTCTGTTCTTTAACAGTACAAACTATGCATATGCGGATCTCCATTGTTTGTTCTCTTTACCTATCATTTTCTCTTATCATTCTTGCATTTTCGTTTTCATTCTGAACTCCCAAGTTTGTCTGCTACTTCACTAACTTAATTTTTTGCAATGTAAGTTTTGCTCTATACTCCTTCTAATACTTTAGGACATTGTTTCCTTACATTATTATTTTCTTAATGTCATCTCCCTTTTCATTTAACACTGCTGTCTTCTCAGTTCATCTTTCCTATCTTGTCTTTCAAAGTCCATGTTTTCTTTAATTTTCTCCAGAGTTCAAAGCAAATATTACCTTTTTAGTTCATTTTCTAGAGTAAAAGTTTTTTTTTTTTTTAAATTATCCCTTGAATGTTATATTATTATTTTTTTTAATAATGTTGCAAACGTTTTGGTCATTTCCAAGTTTGTTTTACTTCTGTTCTATTGTCTTTAAATGAGCATTTGCAGTGGCTCTATCACCATTTGTAATATTCTCCAAACTAATGAGGGGGTACTTCTCCTTGAGTCTTGTATCAGTCAGGATAGAGTAGATTATGTGCCAGTAAGAAACAAACAAAAAATCAGTGGCTGACTATACAAAGGATTTTTGTTTTTTCCTCTTTCTTATGGTATATGTGTATCACATTTCTCCTCAGTGCTGTTGCCATCTGAAACATTACTGGTTGCCATGATGTAGAGAAAGAGAAAATGTGGCCAAATTGGTCACTGATTTTTAAAGCTTCCAAACAAAAGTGACACATGTCACTCATATTTTAGCCAAAGCAAGTCACAAGGCCACACTTAACTTCAAAGAGGTAGGGATATGCACTGCTACCATATATCCAGGAGGAGAACTGAAAGTATTTGGTGAACATTTGGTCACCTCAGTTACTTGAATGCTCATATCTTGACCCTATATGATCCTTGGAGTGGGCTCTTGATTGTAGCAGGCTTCTATATATTCTCTATGGCATTAACACATGGTAGGCCAGTTGTGTTTAAAGACTCAGGGATGGGGTAAACAGAACATCAGAGATTATATAACCCAAAAAGACCTTGCTCAAGATCACAGAATAAGTGAGGGTCAAAGAAGTTAAGAACCCACACCTTTAGTTCACCTGATATTTTGCACTGGACAGCATATGCCATCCGCACCAGTGGGTAGCAGCTAAGTCACTGTACCCATCACACCGTAAGCATCTCTTCCTTTACTCCTCTTTTTCTTCTCGTTTTTTCAATGCATATCTTAGTTTCCTAGTGTCACCATAATACATATACCACAAGTGGGTACTTCGAAGAGCAGAAATTTATTTTCTCACAGTTCAGGAGGCTCCAAGTTTGAATTCAGGACTTGGCTCTAGGGGGATGTCCTCCCTTGTCCATTTCAGCTTCTAGTAGCAGTAGCAATCCTTTTAGATGCATCTGTTTCCACTCTCTGTCTTCCTCTTCTCCCTGTGTGTGTCTCTGTGTCCATTCTGCTCTTTTTATAAGCTCAGAAGTGATTAGATTTAGAATCCACCATACTTGGGCATAACCTAATTAACAAAACAAAGAAAACCTATTTTCAAACAAGATCATATTTATAGGCATTGGGGTCGGATTTCAATACATACCTTTTGGGGAAACAATTCAGATCTGTAACACTATCCCAATCTGTTCCATTCCATTATTTCTTCTGCCAAAGGGGCCTGCCAGTATTGCTCATCTTTGCTTTTGGTGCTAAAAGCTGAATATTTTACTGACTGGTGTCTTGGAAGAAGGATGAATTTTGTGTCTATTTGGAGAACATTGGTGTTAAAGGGTAGAGAGATTAAATGTTTGTTTACTGTACAAGAAAGTATGATAGTGCTGTAGCCTAAATAATATTAATTGGTGTTTTCTTTAACTTGGCCTAAATCACTTTATTTTCCTTAAATTTTCCCTCAGAGACCAGATGTCATCTAATGATTTTCCGGCAGATGTTTGCTTTCTTAGAAGTGAGCTATATTTACTTTTTTAGTAACAAAGTTGTGTTTATAACTTGTAAAAAAATGTGAATCTATTCTGATTTGTTTCCTATCCACTTTTCTCCTTGGGTCATTGCCCAGCCCTTTCTCAGGTGGTCCAAACTGCCTTCCATGTATAGTGGTGGAGGAAGATGTTCCCGTAAGGCCTTCCAAACTTGCCTGATCTTTTTTAGAGGTTTAGGAGTACAAGGAATTTACTTGGAAACATTTGGACTTTGGCCACTTGTTCATTTGAGGGTATTGACTCAGTAAAACTGACCATTCCTTTGAGCCCTGATGTGTCTAGCATTAGTGGAGAGGACAGAAGAAAGTAGATACTTGTCCAGAATTCCTGTTTGTGACATCTTCTTGTGTGATAGACATCGCTGAATTTGTACTCTGCCCTTGTATGTGGCTTACCGTTTCCTCCAAATAGTGTGGTTGATCACATACCCACGTTCTGGTCAAACTGAGCTTCTGCTGCCCCATGTTTTCCTCTACTTATTCTCTCTTTTCTGAAGCCATTTTCCAATTGCCCTTCTATTTTTAATGCTAGTCATCCTTCAAGATTTGAGACTTCCACGGTCTTTCCTCATCCTGTCACCACCAGAAAATTCTCCCTTGTGTTTCTACCCAGTAATTGAGTTATTTATATATATATCTTTTCTCCCCCATTTGACTTCCCCGTTTTACTCTTCTCCCCTATTCCTTGAAGTCTACATCTGCTTTATCTTTGGCCCTTCACACAGTCTAGTACAGAATTCTGAACATTGTGAACACTCATTAGAGGACATGTTCTGTGTCTTGGAAGAAGTTCAAATTGAGCTGGGGAGTCAAGTAGACAGGATGTGAGAAATGAGAAGCATAGAATGGTTCCTGATGTAACCTTGATGTGTCTCTGATCCAGCCATGTCCCCATTCCACCCAGTACCATACCCTATGCCTCCCCCACACCCTCCACACCCTCACTCTCTAAACTCAGTAGTGTACCTTTCAGATGACCATTCTTGGATCCTCTCCACACTTGGTCCACACTTTCAAAACCTGAGCCTCTCATATAGGGACTGCTTTTGTCTGGAATCATCTTGAAGGCCTGACTTAGCCTTTGACAGCCTGACACTGTTTAATGTAACTTTTGTTTTTATTTTTTCATCCTGCTTTTAGGAAAAATATTTAAGCTTTCTCTCTCACATAGTAGTACTTTAGGTTGTACATATGTTCTTGGCTACAAACTTCATCCTTGTATTCTAGCCTTAGGGGTTCATAGCAGCTTTGAAATCCAAAGCAAAGATGACCTGTTCACAACTTATTAAGGATGGCCTTAATTTATCTTTTGAGTGTCCTTGCTTATATCTTGTAACTCTTCTATATATTTTTTTTCTTTTTTGGATTTCTGCTTAGTTTGTTAAATTTTTTATTATGTAATAATTAAGATTTTAAAATGATTAAATGGTAATAGAGTAAAAACTCATATAATAACATTTGCCAGTATAAGAAATCAAACATTATCAATACAAAGCCCTAGGGTACATTTTCTTCCTTTCTTCTCCCTCCTACTCCCCAGAGGTAACCACTCTCCTGAATTTCGAATTTATAATACCCTCTCTTTTCTTTATGCTTTTACTGCACGTTCCCAAAGTATGTATAGTGTTACTTTGTACATTTTAAGCTCTATATAAATGGAATTGTATGTGAATATTCTTCTGCAACTTGCTTTTTTTGCACAATATTGCACAGCATGTTGGATTCATCCAAGTTGTCAAATGTAGCTTTACTTCATTTATTTTTGAAGTGTGTAGTATTGTATGAACATATCAACATTTATTTATTCATTCTCCTGTTGGACATTTAGTTAAGTTGTTTTCACAAACAATTCTGTACTTCCTCTTCTTGTACAGTAGTTTCTCTAAGGCCTGTACCTAGGAGTGGAATTGCTGGGTGAAAAGTTGTTGAAAAATTACTGTACAAAGTGGTGATACCAATTTATAGTCTAACCAACAATCTAAGAATCCTCATAGTACCACAGTAGCTCAAATGCTTGGTATCACCAGGCTTTTAAATTTTTCCAGTTCCATAATTGTGAAGTGGTACCTTTTGATACTATAATTTTTATTTCCCTAATTACCACATTTTTATGCATATAATACACACCTTCTACATTTGTTTGCCAACCATGCCCTTTCCCTGGTGGTATTTTCTTAAGGTCACTATGCCAATTTTTTTTTCATATGTTACTGAAAAAAAAAATTGGCATAGCGCACTTATGAAAATACCTCATGGAGAGGGAGGGTGCAGTTGGCAAACAAATGTAAATGGTGCGTGTTATTTGTGTAAAAATACAGTACCTGTGGATTCCCACTTCTGTGAATTGCTTATTTATATTTTTGTCCATAATCTGTAAGTTTTTTGTCTTCTCATTTACTTGTAGGCATCATTTATATATTCTAGATATTAATCCTTTGTTATATATCTTTTCTCAGTTTGTTGTCTATATTTTTACCTTTTATGGTGTCTTTAATGAATAAAAATGTTTATTTTAACTTTAATGTAGTTTCGCCCTAGAATGTAAGCTCCTGGAGAGCAGAGGTGTTCGTTTCTTTTCTCCATTGGTATATCTCAAGTACTTAGAACAGTATGATAGATGCACAAAGATATTTGTTGGATAAATGGATGGGTGGATGGTTATCCATCTTACCATTTATAGTTTGCCTTTTTTTGAGTCTTTTAAAAGATATCCCTTCTTACCTTGATGCCACATCGGGATCCTCTTATATATTTTTTCTAAATATCTAACCTCATTTATTTTTTGGCCAAAGAAAAATTGTTTTATATCCTATATAGCTATATGAAGAGGAAAGGAATGAATTTTCTAACAGGTCTGCCACTTACTCACCATTATGTTAGGCAGCTTCCTTAAGAACCTTAGACTTTCCTACCTCATTTATAAAAAGGTGCTGATGTTAACTGTCTTGAAGGGTGATGCGAGATAACATTAGATAAATTATGCCAAGCATCTGGTATGTGCCTGGCACATAACAGGCATTCAGTAATTTCGGGTGTTTGTTCCTTCTCTTTTATCTTCACTCAGGGCAGCAAAATGGGAGCGAGACCCCAGGAACATGGAAGTGCCTTTGCTTGTGACTTCCCCGTGTACGTGTAGAAACCCCATGATAGGCTCTTTCCAGCCTCTTTCTGGCAGCTTGCTTGTCTTCATCCTCTTTCCTCCTGGTCTGGCCTCATCTCCACAGCCTGCGTTTCTGCCCTAAGCCAAGTAGCAGATGCTTCTTTTTTACAACCTGTCACAGACCTCTGAGTAGATGCAGGCAAGTCTTTGAGCAGCTATACCATTTTTTCTTCTGAATGCTTAAAGACACCTCTCACCAGGACAGAACTGTTTTTAAACAGGGAGATAGGCTTGTGTCCTCATGAGGAAGTTGTGTGATTCATTCCAATTTCAGTTGCTTCTCAACAAAGCCAATTTTATTAATCAGTTCTTTATTGTTGGCATCAACTTGCTATGGAAGGGAACTAACACATTTGTAGTCATGGTCAGGCATCATATGTTGTTAGGTGCTGTTGAGTCAGTTTTAACTCATAGTGACCCTATGTACAACAGAACAAAGCGTTGCCGGGCCTTGTGCCATCCTCACAATCATTTCTATGTTTGAGCCTGCTGTTGCAGCCGCTGTGTCAATCCATCTCATTGACAGTCTTCCTCTTTTTTGCTGACCCTCTACTTTATCTACTTTACCAAACATGATGTCCTTCTTCAGGGTCTGGTCCCTCCTGATAACATGAGACGGAGCCTTGATGTACTTACTTCTAAGGAGCTGTCTTAGTTATCTAGTGCTGCCATAACAGAAATATCACAAGTAGATGGCTTTAACAAAGAGAAATTTATTTCTTCATAGTCTAGTAGGTTAGAAGTCCAAATTTAGGAATTCGGCTCCAGGGGAAGGCTTTCACTGTCGGCTCTGGAGGAAGGTCCTTGTCCGTAATCTTTCCCTGGTTGAGGAGCTTCTCAGGCGCAGGGACCCCGTGTCCAAAGGACGTGCTCTGCTCCTGGTGCTGCTTTCTTGGTGGTATGAGGTCCCCAATTCTCTGCTTGCTTCCCTTTCCTTTTTATCTCTTGAGAGATAAAAAGTGGTATAGGCCACAACCCAGGGAAACTCCCATTGCCCTGGATCAGGGAGGTGACCTGAATAAGGGCGGTGTTACAATCCCACCCTCATTCTCTTAACATAAAATTACAATCACAAAATGGAGGGGAACCATATGATACTGGGAATCATGGCCTAACCAAGTTGATACATGCATTTTTCAGGAAGACATAATTCAATCCATAATAGGAGCATTCTGGTTGTACTTCTTCCAAGACAGATTTGTTCATTCTTCTGGCAGTCTGTGGTATATTCAGTATTTTTCACCAACACCGTAATTCAAATGTATCATATAATAGATATAGTCACATTGCTTGAATTATGTTTGAGTTGCAGCTCCTAAAAATGGAAGAAATGGAAGAGGTTAGATGTCTTAGGCTGCATACAACATTGTGGTAGAATGTACTGTTGGTCCTGGTGATGCAGTGGTTGAGAGCTATGGCTGCTAACGAAAAGGTTGGCAGTTTGAATCCACCAGCTTCTCCTTGGGAACCCTGTAGGGTAGTTCTACTCTGTCCTATAAGGTTGCTATGGGTTGGAATCAACTCAACAGCAGTGGGTTTGGTTTTTGATTTTGATTCAAAAATCAAATGATTTGGTTTTTCAACCCCAATGAGGGATTGGAATGTGGGGCCTTTCCGTGGTGTATTCTTGCAGGTAGGTATTGCACACTGGTATAAAGTTGATGGCCATTTATCTCAGAGCCAATAATGAATGTGAGAATGAGGACCCTCTTCCAAGCATGGTGTCTTCAGTGCTTTGAGGTCTTGATTGTTTTTTTCTGAAGCATGTTTAGGTATCATCTGCTTTGCCTTGAACCCAAGACTGCATCTTGGTAATTAAGGAAAATTGGAAAATCTGTCTTTTCCTGAGAACTTTCAGGGGAAGAACTACTCCAGGATCCTCTGTGGCAGGCTGTCCAATAAAAATGTATTGTGAACTGTATATGTAATTTTAAATTTTCTAGTAGCCACATTAAGCTTGGTGAAATTAATTTTAATAATACATTTTACCCAGTATATCCAAAATATTATTGTTTTAGCATATAATCAATAAAAATTGAGATAATTTACATTGCTTTTTTTAATACTGAGTCTTCAAAATCAGGTATGTGTTTGACACTTACAGCACATCTCAATTCATACTAGTTTGAGCACCATTTTGAGTGCTAAGTAGGCACATGTAGCTAGTGGCTACTGTATTGAACAGCATGGCTCTGTAGAACTTCTTGGTAAGGGTTGGGACCATACCTCATCTTCTTTCCTCCGTGACTTAGATGACAACTAGCTAAATTCCTCTCTTCTTCTCTCCTTGCAGGGGGATAACTAAAATGAACTTTAATCTTATGTAGCCTAGAGAAGGCAAAATTTTATTCCTCTCCCATTATACTTATCAGTAAGCTACTTATGAAAGATTGATAGGTGTTGAGGAAAGTTAATCAGAATCACTTGGAGGTCATGTAATCTTATGGTGATGGCCAATCAAATGGGCCCGTGCTACCCTCTCTTCTAAAAAAAAAAAAATTTTTTTTTTTTTTTTCTCTTCTAACACCTGTCTAAATCCACCTGCCCCTTTGGCAAAGCATTCCTTCTAGGCTGAAAGTCAGACTGGCTTGGAGAGTCTTCAGGCCCCACTATGCCCTAATACAGACTGCTAAAAGTAGCTTAGAGCATTTTTCCCTCTGGAGAAGAGATGCTGAGTTTCGGGGCAGAGAGGTTCTTTCCTTGAGCCTTGAGAGGAGGGAACTGCTTTAGCCAGCTGTCTTTCTGAGGGCCCTTAAGGGCAATGATTGTGCCTTTTCCTATCATGGACAGGATGGTAACCACTTTGTTCTAGCAGACTTGAGCACCAATATATATATGCAATGGAGTGTAAAACAGCATACCTAAGGGGGCTCAGCAGACAGAGGGAGAAGTAACAAGCAGCACACCCAGATCAGATGTCTCTTATTGAAACAGAACTGCTGGAGGAGACAGAAGAAAACTGAAACAACCATAAACTTAAGAGTACTTAAGGAGATTCCACTACAAGCTAAAGCAGCTTTCTTAACCTAAAAATAAAATGGAATTTTCAAATAAAAAATTTAGTGAATGAATTGAAGAATATACAAGTGGAGGAAATATTACCTAATACAGTGCAAAACAAAGTGTAAATCATGAAGGAAAAGATAAGCAACTTGGAGAATAGATTTAGAGGGCATAATAAATAATAGAGACAGCAGAAGGAGAAAAAGGCGTGGATGGGGAGGAGACAATAATGGAACAACTATTAATAGAAAGTTTCCTTGAACTGAATAAAGATAAGTCTGAAAGGACTCACTGGGTTATAATCAGGACTGATGAGAAAAGACACATGTTGAGGTGTATGCATATTCTGGTAAAATTTCTGATTTCTAAGGGTGAAAATTAAAAGATTTCTAGAGTTGCCATGTTATATTATTTAAAATGTCCAGTCATCAACAAAAATTTATGAAACACAGAACAAAATGGGAATGTGTAGCCCCTTACGCATGAAAAAAAGCAGTCAATGGAAACTAACTTTGAGGAAGCCCAGATGCTGGACTTAGTAGACAAATACTTTACGTCAGCTATTATGCATAGGTGCAAAGATTCCAGGTGAAGGAATAACTTACAATGGAAAAACAATCAGCTTAATATCAGACTTTTCTATAACAATTTTTGATTCTAGAAGACAGTAGGATAATAAGGTATACTTTTTTTTTTTTTAACTCCTACATTTTTTTAGTTATGTGGAATTGATTTTGGTGTGTTGTTTTAGAAGACATTTCTCTTTACTGTTTTTTCCTCCTTGTTTAGTGATTGTCCTGAACAAGTTATTGAATAATCCATCATATCCCCATTAATATAAAAGACCATCTTTATCTATTGCTAAATATAAAAAAATAAATAAATAAACATACATATAAATACACCTGTTTCTTACTTTCCGACTGTCTTGTTATCTGGTATTTTGCATTTATGACAACAGTAAATAATCTATTATCTGACCATTTTGCACAGTAACAATGTATGTCTGGCAGTAATGAACACTGATCTGCACGGTGAGGGTAATGCTGGCTGTTATGGTTAAGGTTATGTGTCAACTTGGCCAGGCTGTGATTGTCAGTGGTTCGGCAGTTATGTAATGATGTAATTTGGCAGTTATGTAGTGATGTAGGAAACTCTGATGGCATAGTGGTTAAGAGCTATGGCTGCTAATGAAAAGGTCAGCAGTTCGAATCCGCCAGATGCTCCTTGGAAACTCTATGGAGGCAGTTTTACTGTGTCCTATACAGTTGTTACAAGTCAGAATCAACTCAACAGCAATGGGTTTGGTTTTTTTTGGTAGTGATGTAATTTGGTAGTTATGTAATGATGTAATTTGTCAGTTGTGTAATATAATCATCCTCCATTTTGTGATCTGATGTGCTCTTCCTCCATTTTTGCATTATGCCCTGGTCTTTGGAACCTAACCATGTCCATGAAACTTACTTAAAACTTATTATAAAATATATAATATGTATTTTTTTAAAAGAGTTTATATAGCATTCTATTTAAAGAAAATTTACCATATGCAGTTGTACAGTGTCCAACTTACACAACCATACATGAGATGGCCCAGGAATAATGGTAGAATGAATTCCTATGTACTCATAGAGCTCATGAAATGGAACATTATCAATACTCTTGAAACCCATTGTGTGTTTTTCCCTTATTGCATCAACCTCTCTGCACAGAAATAACCACAGGAAAAAGTGAATTTATGTTTATACTGCCTTTGCTTATCTTTATAGTTTAGCCACTTCAGTATGTATGTCTTAGTCATCTAGTGCTGCTATAACAGAAATATCGCAAGTGGGTGGCTTTAACAGAGAGAAATTTATTTTCTCACAGTCTAGTAGGGTGGAAGACCAAATTCAGGGTATCAGCTCCAGGGGAAGGCTTTCTTTCTCTGTCAGCTCTGGAGGAAGGTCCTTCTCATCAATCTTCCCCTGGACTAGGAGCTTCTCCATGCAGGAACCCTGCGTCCAGAGGATGCCTCTGCTGCCAGTGCTTCTTTGTTGGTGGTATGAGGTCTCCCCTCTCTGCTTGCTTCCCTTTCATCTCTTGTAAGATAAAAGGTGGTTCAGGACACACTCCAGGGAAACTCCCTTTACATTGGATCAGGGATGTGACCTTAGTAAGGGTGTTACATCCCACCCTAATCTTCTTTAACCACAGACATAGATTATGATTTATAACACACAGGAAAATCTCAAAATGGAGGGCAACCACAGAATACTGGGAATCATGGCCTAACCAAGTTGACACGTATTTTGGGGGACGCAACTCATTCCATAACAATGTATTCCTAAATAATATATTATTTGGTATTAGTTTTTTTTTAATTTTATACAAATGAGATTATGTTGCATGTATTCTGCTTACAGTTATGGCTTTAAATTTTATCTCTGTTGATATGTGAAGCTGAGTTCATTCATTTTCATTAAAAAAAAATTTGTTATAGTGTATAAATATACCACAATTTCTTGATCAGTTCTACTGTTAACGGTTTAATATATTAATATAAACAATGTTACAGTGAACATTCTTGTATGTGATTCCGGATGTACATATGTAAGAGTTTCTAAAAATAGAATTACTGGGTAAAAGGGATGCACGTGTTCAACTTTACCAGGCAATAATGAACTAATTTTCAAAGTATTTGCACCAGTTTACACTCTCACGAGCAGTATATGAAAGTTTCCATTGGTCCACAGCCTCATCAGCACTTGGTATTGTCAAATTTTTCAGTTTTTGCCAAACTCGATGTTGTCGGATTATTCAGTCTTTGCCCATTTGTAGGAGTGAAATAGTACTCCATTGCTTGCATTTCCTTGATTATTGCTGAGGTTGTGCATATTTTTATATAATCACTGACCTTTTGTGTTTCTTATTAATGAAATGCCTGTTCATATTTTCTGCCATTTTTTTCTGATGGCTTTTCTTTTGCTTATTGATTCATAGATGTTCTTTATATATTCTGGATATTAATCCTTTGTAAGTTATATGTGCTGCAGATGTCCTCTTCCATTTGTGGCTTGTATTTTCACTTTCTTATGGTGTCTTTTGATAAACAAAAATTTTTTATTTATCTTGTTAAAGAACTCTTTTCCTACTCTGAGGACATAAAGGTAATCTATATTTTAAAGTTTGCCTTTCACACTAAAGTCCTTGACTCAACTGTAGTTACTTTGTGTATGTGATATGAGATAGATAGCCACTGTCATTGTCTGCCATATTGCTGACCAGTTATTCTAGCATTTACTGACTAACCCATTTTTTCCTCAATGATTTTCAATGACAGATCTCATATTTTTTTGTCTATTTCTGGACTCTTAATTCTATTTTTCTGTGCTAATAACTCAGTCTTAATTGATATAGTTTTGTAATGCCTTGAGATATTGTAGGACAGTTCTCTCTACCTTATTTTTATTCTGGCTGTTCTGGGTCTTTGGCTCTTCTATATACATTTTAGAATTAGTTTGTCAATCCCTTTCATGATTTTTGTTGGCATTGCCTTAAAATTATTGATTAGTTAAGAGAAAATTGACATCGTTACTATCCATGAACATGGTATGTTTCTACATTTATCTCTAAAGATCTTGGACAAAGTTTGTTAGATTGTTAGATGTATTCATATATTGTAAGTTATTAAATGGTTTATAAATTAAAAAAAATTTCTCCCTGGCAACTCAATGATTAAAGCACTTGGCCACTAACCAAAATGTTGGTGGTTTGAACCCACCAACCTCTTTGCTTGTGAAAAATGTGGCAGTCTGCTTCTGTAAAGATTTACAGCCTTGGAAACCCTATGGGGGCAGTTCTGTTCTGTCCTATAGGGCTGCTATCACAGAATTGACTCAATAGCAATGGGTTTAATTATTTCTTGCTGGTGTGAAGAAATACAGTTGAATTACATGTATTGATCTTATTTTCAGTAATCCTTATTTATTTTAATAATTTGTATGTAGATAGTTTTTTTCCCCTTTCAAATCCTCGTACATTTTATTTTTTACCTTGTTTTATTGTGATGGCTAGGACTTCCAGTATAATGATGAATGGAATTGGGGATTACAGATAACCTTGTCATGTTACCGATTTTAAAGGAAATGCTTTTAATGTTTTACCATGGTGTGTGATGTTTGCCAAAGTGTTTTGTTGGTATCCTTTATCAAACTAATAGAGTTTTCTTCTGTGTCTACTTTGCTAAAGGATATATTTATTGTGTTATTTTATTAATAGCTTTTAATTCACCTATTTAGATGACTATGTGGTTTGTCTCCTTTAATATTTAAAGTGATATTCGAATGTCCTTGAATAAATTAAGCTTGGTCCTGATGTGCTATCTTCTTATATTTCGTTAGGTTAATCTTGCTCATATTTTATTTAGGAATTCTGCAATCATTTCAGGAGTGAGATTGATAATGTAATTTTATTTCTCATATTGCTCTTGTCTAGTTTTGTTATCAAGCTTATAGTCCAAATCCAAACCAAATTCGTTGCTGTGGAGTCGATCCTGACTCATAGCAACCCTAAAGGATGGAGTAGGAGTGCCCTGTAGGATTTCCAAGGAGCTACTGGTGGAATTGAACTGCTGACCTTTTGGTTAGCAGCCAAATGCTTAACCATTGCACCATCAGGGCCCTGAGCTTATAGTAAAAAAAAAAAAAAAAAAAAAAACTAGTTCCATATAAGCTCATTAAATTAATTATAGGATGTTCTTTTTATTTTCTCTTCTTTGAGAATTTTTTTTTTTAAGGTTAGAATTATTTAAACATTGAATGTTTGGTAGAGCTCATCTTTAAAATCTTGTGGTTCTGGTATTCATGGAAAGAATTTTAAATATTGATTCCATTTCTTCAATGGTTAAAGGGCCACTGAGATTTTCCATTTATTTTGGAGTCAGTTTTCATAATTTATTTTTTCTATTACTTTGTCCTTTTACCCAGTATTTCAAATTTATTGGCATAATTTTTTCATAACTTGAGTTATGAGATATGTTATTTTTGTTATGGTTAATTTCCCTCCCTCTATCCTTATTGCCACCATCATTTCTGTCCTGGGATATTATAATAGTTTAACTTACCTCCTTGCCTGTGGTCTCACTTTCCATCCAATCCATTCTTCATAATATTAATTTCACTTCTCTATTTAATACCCCTCCAGTGCTTACTAAGCATAAACACTGACTTCAGACCCTTCAAGATCCAACCCATGGCTGCCTCTCCAACTCTCTCATACTCTATGCTCCACCTCTACAGAACTATGCACAGTTAATATGCCTTGTTCTGTGCAGCCTCCTAGTCTTTGCCCATGTTGTTCATTATGTCCTGAAGGCTCTACCCTCCATCATTCTTTTCATTGTTCCTGGTCAATTCCTACTTTTTGTTTACATTTCAGTGTGGATATCATTGCTTCTGTAATGCATCCTGTGACTCTTCCTCCCCACTCTCCTGCTCCATGCAGGTCCCTCTCATTTGCTCCCATACCAGCCTGTCCTTCCCTTTCTTGTATACCCTTTATCACATGGCTCCATAATTGCCTGTTTGCTTGTCTGTCTCTGAATCTAACCCTGTTCCAGACAGTGTGGAGTCTAAGAGTATGGACTGTGTCTTGTTTTGCAAGATGATGACTTGCACAGTACCTCCATATAAAACCAAAACCCACCGCCGTTGAGTTGATTCTGACTCAGCGGCCCTCTATAGAAGGTACTTAATACATGCTTATTGATTTAATCATTATATTAAAAATTGTTTATGGAACTTTTTAATAATGACAGTCATGTGTAGCTTCTTAAAGTTTAAAAAGCGCTATTATACGTATTATTAAATAGTCACAGCAATTCTGGGAGGTATAAGGTTTTTGGTTCGATTTTACAAGCAAGAAAATCAAGGCCTTGAGAATGTCCTTTCCCTATCCAAATACCAGCTGCCTCCTCTCATGAGTGTCTCTTTGTCTGTTTCTGTCTCTCTCTGTGGTGGCCATCAGGGGAAAAAATAGGTTCAATGTTGACTCTTTTGTTCTGAAGTTATTCTATTTTTTCTTTGACATTGAGCTTGATGAGGCTGTGTTCCAGGAGCCTTTGGGTTAGTGAGAGGGTCTTTATGCAGTTCTTCCGGTCTAGGCTTGTTTCTGGTTTGAGAAAATGCAGTGACTCTCGTTACTTCTTGGCTGCTGAGTACTTTTCTGCTCAGGAGACTTATTGTAATATCACACCAACAGCATTACTTTGGTAATTTAAAAAATACAGTAAAGAAACAAAATTACTGCACTCTCATCTTCTTGCCTGGTTTTCCTTCTGCTGTGAGGGAATGTTGGGGCTCACCTAGCCCAGTCTCCCCTGTTTAGCAATGTGGTGAGCAAGACTTGAGACATGAAGAGACATGCTGAGAGCCACGCTGGCGGGCTGGATCCCAGGCCTCCTGACTACGCATCTGGCCTCCTTTCTAAACTTGAGCATTCATCACCAATTATAACAGGTGTCTGGCGTCTCAAAGTTTGTCTAGTTTATGAATGTGATTTTCCATATATCCGGTACTGTTAGTAAAACTAAGCCTATGTTTATTCAGGACTTAAAACTAAGTGACACTTTCATGTCAAACAAATGTGGAATGGTATGATGATATTTTAAATACAATAAAATTACTTATAATTTCATACACCATTAAGAAATTAAAATTATACCTTAACATTAAACTTAACTCTGCAAAGCTGTGTCATGACCACCACCCCACTTAGGTCAAAGAAAGATAGTTCATATTCCTCCTCCATCCTCTTTCTCCTTCTTCTTCTTTTGCAAAAGGTAGCTAATTTATGAACCCAATATGGCTTTGTTACCATTGTATTACAGGAGTTGATATTTGTATCTTAGTTTTATAAAAATGTCACTGTTTGTTTTTTGCAAGTCCTTAATATTTTACGCTAACCCTGAAACTTGTGTGTATGTGTAGTTTTTTTGTAGTTTTTTTGTAGTTTATGGGAATTAACAGTGATGCCATTTTATACACATGGAGCAAAGATACCTTGACTCTAAATCATTATCTTCCCATCATCTTCTTGTGCAAGAATTCTGAAAGGCATGAGCATCCAAATAGCAAATTTGGCAGCTCTGCTAACGTGTTCGCACTGAAGACTTCCTGCCCTGCTAAGCTTAGAAAAACAAACTGGCTTATGATGAATATAAATGTTTTTCAGAAAATGTGCAAACAGCACATTTCTGTCTTTTTCTTCTCCTGGAAGGCTGCGTTTTAAAAGCCTGCATGATTTCAGCCACAGAGACGGGCTGTTTCCTGAAAGAAAGAAAGCTGTAGGGGTGAAAAAGACCTTGAATAAACATGAATATGTCCCTGACGTGTTTCTGGACATCGTCAGGTTGGGTGGTGTCTCATTGCCAAATTGGGAAGAATGGGTAACACTTTTTTTTTCTTTTTTTTGCTACTGGATGAATACAAACCTGTGCATGAGGGATAGGCACAGATTTGCCTGATACTCAGTGAACCAAAAACCGATTGCTGTCAAGTTGATTCTGATTCATAATGGCCCTATAGGACAGAGTAGAACTGCCCCATAGGGTTTCCAAGGGGTGGCTGGTGGATTCCAACTGCCAGACTTTTGGTTAGCAACTGAGCTCTTAACCACTGAGCCACCAGGGCTTCTGATACTCAGTAGTGGGAAACAAAGAGCACCATGCCCATGTAATTAATCGGTTGTCAATTAATCAGTGTTCCCTGCATACATATGTTACACTTGTGTTATGAGGTCATGGGTGGCAGTGTCAAGCTGTGGCTCACTGGGCAGAGGACAGCCAGAAGAACAGCCATGCTTGCCACCATTTGTCTAGGAGATGTTGGAAAGACTAGAGTGAGGCTTGGGCCAGGTCAGGTTGGAGCTGGAGGACGGTGGTTGCAGGGACGTGCTTGGTGCCAAGGCAGAAAGGGTCACACACTGCTGTAGGTAGAGGCAGATGTTGTCTAGAGCCCTGCAGGTCCCAGCCAGGTTCCTAGAGAGTGTAGACATTTTGAAGCCTCCAAGGAAAATGGCAGGATACAGCTTGCTAGTTTAAAAAGCCAGAAAGAAATTAAAGAACAAACAAAAAACTTGATTCCCTAAGGACCCTGACTTACCGTGGCCTACCCTGACCACTTCATTGAAAACTACAAACTAGGCCCAACCTCCAGTACTTCCAATATCCTTCTCCCTTATGACCATAAAATCCATTTGCTGTGAAGCTGATGCTGACTCATGGCGACTCCATGTGTGTCAGAGTAGAACTGTGCTCCACAGGGTTTTCAATGACTGATTTTTTGGAAGTAGATTGCCAAGTCTGTCTTCCAAGACACTGCTGGGTGGACTTGAGCCTCCAGCCTTTCCATTAGCAGCCAAGCGCATTAAACATTTGTACCACCCAGGGACTCTATTACGACATAGTATATGATTTACTTATCTAATATGTTCATTTTCTGCTTCTCCTAATTAGAATACAAGCTTCTTGGGAAAAGTGAATCTTACACTGAATTCTCAGTTCAAAAACAGGGCTTAGCCTGTAGTACCAAAAAAACAAACCAACCCCCAAAAAACAAAGCAAAAAAACCACAAACGACCAACCAAAACTATTGCTGTCGAGTCAATTCTGACTCATGGAGACTCTTATAGGGTTTTCTTGGCTATAGGTGCTCAGTAAACATATGTCCACTCGATGAATGAACCTCAAGAATTACTGAGACTCTCCATGCTTTGGGGGTTCCTGCTCTACCACTTAGCTAAAATAATATTTGTAGTCTATTTAAAAGGCAAAGATGTCTTTCCTCTGACAGAGGGATAATCGTGAGTGTTAGTGGTGAGGAGGCTATGGGAAAATACCCATTTCACTTTAGGATCAGAGTGCAGATACCAGTGTCCAGATTGGGCCCTAAGTGAGTATTCCTCCCTAAATAATAAATTCCTGTCAGGGAGTTGAAGTGATGCCTGGGAAAGAATGACAAAGATCCACCAGAAAACACCTCACTTTTCCACAGCACTTTTTCTGGATTGTTCTCGCACACAGCGCTGCCCCCCACCACCAACAGTTACTCACGCCCCTAAAATAAATGATCATCCCCTTGTCAGTTAACTGCTTGGGCGGGAATAGCACCATCTCTCACCCATGTTACTAGGCCAGAAGGAGCGAAGAGTATGGGAGAAGGGAAGAAGCTTACAATGAAATGTATCAAGATTTGAGATGAACACCTAGTTTTTTTCTTTACCCATAGAGCCCTGTTCATGGAATATCATTTTCAGTTTTTTCCTGAGGTATTTTAAGGTAGAGCTATTTCCGTGTGGCATTTTCCTAATTGAGTCTGTTTCCAATGGGTCAGCTTACTTCAAGGTCTTGAAAAATGGACTCTTAAATAAAATTTTTGGGGGTCGGGCTCCAGGGAGAGAGGATCTGTATTGTATATATTGGCAGGAGAAGGCTTTCTTTCCTTTCTCCATTCAGAGTAATAGTTGAGTTTTTAAATAACCCCTTGTATGATGCCAGCATGTTATTCTGCCAGAGCATTTTGGTCTTTCTGTGGTAGAGAGACTATTCAGACTTCAGTCATGCAGAGCCCTGCGCGGGTGGAGGGGGCAGCCTGTGTCATTTTTTTCTAGGAAACAAAACTAAATATCGAGTGTCTTCCGTGCACAAAACCCAGCGCTGAGCACTGAAGAAGGCCCAAAGAAATGGAAAAGTATTGTGACTCCATTTTCAGGTTTTCTCCTTTCGGGCAACTGAAAGGTGAATTCTGTTCCAGGAAGATCTTTTTCCCAGATTGCTCTTGGACCTGCTTGCCAGGGCTGATTAAAGATGGGTTCGTCTGTGTGTGTGTGTGTGTGTGTGTGTGTGTGTGTGTGTGTGTGTGTGTGTGAGAAAAAGAGAGGAAGAGAGAGAGATGCGGAGCAGAGGGGGAGGGGGAAGGAATACGTGTTCAGTAGCGGGAGGAGTGCTATGCATGACATTTGTTAGATCTAAATTCCATTTTGCTGAAGAGACTCTTAAATGCCATATATTTACATGTGAGAGAAGACTTTCTTCACATAAACAGCTCATTCTGAGTAAAGCGCACCCACAAGGCACACCTCACCTCACAGCTCTAGGAGGATCAAGAAGGGTCTGCTGCTCATATTTCTTTTGAAAATGTGACTCAGAGCGAAGCTGAAGTTCGAAACTACGTGGTATTTTGGCTGAGGTGTACTCGCAAAGTTTATTTAAAAGTTAGAACTTTCAACTGAGCAATATCAAGAGAACATATAATTAAAAAAAAATTGATGGTAAATAGAGGGAAAAAATTAATCCCTAGAATTATTTTTAAAGAACTCAGAAAAATGTGAAGACTCATTTTCTTTGGGCCCATTCTTCCAAACCTGCCAAAGTAAATGTATTTTATATTTCATCAGGAAGGTGTTAGACACCTAAGAGACTTTGAAAAGTCTTGGAATGACGACATCCTACTTGAAAAACCAAAATGGTCCGGAAGTTTCCTTTTTTAACCTTGGTTTCAGGTTTAGGAAACAAACTGCACATCATGGTTTTTTGGAAGAAAAATATGCTTGCCCCACTGAGTTTAAATATTATTGGTTAAGTTGATGTTCCCTCATGGGCTGTGAAGGGTACAAACTGTAAAGTACCATGTAGCAGCCAGGCCAAGAAAGCGTCCCTTGCAGACTGTCTGCCCCCCATGGGAGGCGTACTTCCAGACTCATCGAATATTATCATTTAAAGGGAACTTCGACCTCTAGGAGTGGCCCCAACCTCCCATCCAGGTGCTGAACTCTCCGCTGCACATCTTGGTTGTCATTAATAGAAACCGATCTTTTTATGCATTAATATTCTGGACCAAAAAAAAAAAAAAATCAAACGTGTTACTGTTGAGTGGATTCTGACTCATGGTGACCCCATGTGTTATGGAATAGAACTACTTCATAGGGTTTTCTTGGCTGTAATCTTTATGGAAGCAGGTCATCAGCCCTTTCTTTTGCAGTGCCTCTGGGTGGGTTTGAACCGCCAACCTTTAGGTTAGTAGTTGAGCGCTTAACCATTTGTGCCATGCAGGGGACCTTAATATTCTTGACAGTGACCTTAAAAGGCCACCACTGTGCCCTGGGGACAAGGGGAAGAGTTCTGCTATAGGTTGCTCGAGCTTGCCTTCCCAGCCTTTCACTCTTGTCCCAACCTGTCAAGATCTTCTGGAACCTCATTTCATCCATCTAGCATCTTATCTGTGTTACTGCAGAGGTGTAGCATCTCACCAGGTAACTCCTGAATCCCTAAAGGCCAACATGGATATATCTGGAATTAAGAAGCTGCATAATTGGGTGCTTTCACCGTCAGCCTGCTCTGTGCCTGTAGTGATGAGAATGTGGGTGGAGAGGATACTGTTCAAACCTGGGCTGACACGAAGCCGGGGGTGGGGGGAGCCGTGGGTATACTGGTAGATGGAGTCAGCATCCAAAACAGTCTTGACAGGCTGGAATGATGGACCAAATTTACAGAGTATGAATGACAGGACTTTTAGAGCCTACTCGTGCTCCAGAGTATAGTTATGGCTTAATAGTAGCATGTAAAAAATACTTAGTGGTCTTCAGTGACCGCAGTTCTCTAGAGGTTTAGTGGTGTGGTTCTTGGCTATGTTCACAAAGCCCTGGAGAGAGATGAGTGTCCCATTGCACTGCTTAGACCAAGCCAGGAGAAGTGTTTAAACTTGTTTGTTGAGCTTCAGTGGAAATCCTATTGTATTTGTTTTAACCCATTGTTCTTGTTAGCTAACACCTAGTCAGTCCCAACTCATGGTGA
The DNA here is from genome assembly GCF_024166365.1 of Elephas maximus indicus. Taxonomy (NCBI): domain Eukaryota; kingdom Metazoa; phylum Chordata; class Mammalia; order Proboscidea; family Elephantidae; genus Elephas; species Elephas maximus. The sequence continues at coordinate 72,863,992 of NC_064831.1, read as the reverse complement.
CCTCATGCGCAGTAGGACAAAATACTGCACAGCCTACACCATCCCCCTGATCTTTTGCACATTGAACTGTTGTGATCCATAGGGTTTCCACTGGCTGGCTTTCAGAAGTAGATCGCAGAGCCTTTCTTCCTTTAGCCCATTTCTGTTTGACTTTTGGGGCACTGGGTCCCATTCTCTACTATTTGGATACCCACTTTTGCCCTGCTTCTCTCTCCTTCTAATACATTAACCAAACCTTTCACCCAGTCTTGATAGGTATTTTCTGTCCTTTACAGGGAGTAGATGGAGGCCTAGAACACTAAAATCTTGTTCTTGACGAACTCTCCCATATTTACTTCCTTCCCCCAAAGTCATACCCTTAAGTTGGAGTGGGAGGTGGAGACACAGCTGTATCGCCACATATTGGATTGATCATCCCTGGAGGTGCCGTCTGGATTCCTCTCTACTCAGTCCCTTGTGACTCAGCAGCTGTGGACAGTGGCTGGTGGGGATGGTGCATTTTGGCAGCTTCTCTCACAGGCCCTGGATCTGTGCCCTGGGAAGATGGGACACTTCCTGGTTCAGTTCCCTCCTCCTACCTCCCATTCAACTCTTGCTACTTAAGGGCCCTGACTTCTCCAGCCACCCAGTCCTGTGAGCACCCACATTACACTGAATCTCTCTAACATTTAGGAAGTCAAGTCTCATCTGGTTGAGAATGCCAAATGCGTGTTCTTTCCTTTCTTTCTGAAGCCATGAGTATGCTCAGCTATATCTCCTAAAGGAAGGACCATTTTTTCTAAGAATGTTGTCCACTGGGGAGGTGGGGAAATGGAATGAAGATGAATTTTCTCTCCACACCTTTGAGTCTGTACATCTCTAGTTAAATTACCTGACCACCTGTGTCTTGGTTTCTTCATCTGTACAGTGTGGCCCATGAGAATAAAATGAGACAACTTTCATAGGTCCTAGCTCACAGTAGATGCTCAGTAAACTTGAGTTTCCTTCTTTCTTATCTTTCCCTTCAAAGGACCTCTGTGATACCTGTTGCATCTCATAATTGGAGATGCTGCAGGAGAAATTCCTGCCCCAGCAGGAGGGGTGAGATTAGACTGCCTCTAAGGCCCCTTCCAGTTCTGTAATTCTGTGACTTAGGTGTTTGTTCTTCTTACATACCATTTTGTTCATACTCCATTTAACTTAATATTTAGTGTGTTTGGGGGTGTCGGAGTGGGGTGATAAGGGAAAGGTATTGTTGATCCCAGAGTGCCTCAGTTGGAGAGCAGAAGGGTACTTGCACAGGGACCCAGGAAATATAGTCAGCTCAGTGGTAAGAGAGGTAAATGGAGGAAGAGAGGGTGATAGGGACAGATCGATGATCTTGGGACCAGGCACTTCTGGGTCCCAGTAGGAGAGTATCCAAGGAGTAAGCACAGGTTTGATGGAGGCTCAAAGTCAGGAGTCAGCAAAGGAATATGGCCTGATGTGGACTTACATGGGCCAATTGTCCCTCATTTTTACAAAGGCCAAATCCTCCACATACATCCTGGATCTCCATCCCTCTCACCCTCTCAAAGTCTTTACTCCTGCAGTGATCTTTTCTGTCTCCACTGTAAGTCTCTCTCTTACAGCTGAGTTATTTCCATAGCCAGACATGCTCCAGTAACTCCTATCTTTAAGAAAATTCCCCCACTACCCCACATTACCTGCCATATGTTACCCCATTCCCTGTCTTCCTTTATGATCTCTACTTCTTCTCCTGTTCAATCCTCAACTCATTATAATTGTCCTGACACTTCACTGAAACTACTCTTGTCAAGGTTTACATGACCTTCTTGTTGCCACATTCAGATGGACATTTCTCTAGCCTCATCTTACTCAGTCTCTTAGCAGCACTCAAGACAGCCGACCACCCTCTGTTTGATGCTAAATCCTTCCATGACTCGATATTTGTCTTTTTTTTCTTCATTGTTGTTAGGTGCCGTCGAGTTAGTTTTGACTCATAGCGACTCTATACAACAGAATGAAACACTGCCCGGTCCTGCGCCATCCTCACAGTCATTATGCTTGAGCTCATTGTTACAGCCACTGTGTCAGTCCTTCTCGTTGAGGGTCTTTCTCTTTTTCATTGACCGTCTGCTTTACCAAGCATGATGTCCTTCTCCAGGGACTGATCCCTCCTGATAACATGTCCAAAGTATGTGAGATGTAGTCTTGCCATACTTGCTTCTCAGGAGCATTATGGCTGTACTTCTTCCAAGACCCCAAAAAACCCACTGTCGTTGAGTCGATTCCGACTCATAGCGACCCTATAGAATAGAGTAGAACTGCCCCATAGAGTTTCCAAGGAGCGCCTGGCGGGTTTGAACTGCCGACCTTTTGGTTAGCAGCCATAGCACTTAACCACTGTGCTACCAGGGTTTCCTCTTCCAAGACAGATTTCTTTATTCTTCTGGCAGTCCATGGTATATTCAGTATTCTTCACCAACACCACAATTCAAAGACATCAATTCTTCTTCCGTTTTCCTTATTCATTGTTCAACTTTCACATGCATGTGAGGCAATTGAAAACAACATAGCTTGGGTCAGGCGTACCTTAGTCTTCAGGGTGACATCTTTGCTTTTCAACACTTTAAAGAGGTGTTTTACAGCAGATTTGCCCAATGCAATATGTTGTTTGGATTCTTGACTGCTGCTTCTGTGAGCATTGATTATGAATCCAAGTAAAATGAAATCCTTTACCACTTCAGTATTTTCTCCATTTATCATGATGTTGCTTAATGGTCCAGTTATAAGGACTTGTTTTTTCCTCTGTTCTACTCTAGTTGCTAATCATTTTTAGTCTCTTTTGCTTCTTCTACTCACTTCCAAATATTACAGTTGTTGAAGGCTTTAAGCAAAGTCCTCTTCTCTGCCAAACTCTTCCTGCAGGAGGGATCCTTTCCAGTACTACGGCTGTAAATACATATATGAAAATGTAAATTATGACTTCCACATCGCTGTCTTCAGCCTCAGAGCTCACCATTAGCTGTCTCCTAGACATTTCAAACTTTATGTGATTCAAACAGAACTATTGACTTTCTCCTCACCCTCTCCTAACAAATATAGTCCTGCCTCCAGCTACCCATACATTGCAATCCTCTCCAGCCAGTGGCTGAAGCCAAAAATCAGTCATCTTGATTCTTCCTGTTTTCTTATCCACCAGTAAGCCTTATTGGCTTTAATCCACCCATTTCTTTCCTTTTCCATTGCCATCATCCGAATCCAATTAAACATCCCTGCTCACCTGGTTTGCAATAGCCTTCTAACTGGTCTTTGTGATCCCATGGGTTCCCTTCTAACCCATTCTCCACAAAGCAACCAGTGTAATTTAAAAACTCTTCTATGGTTCCCTAGCCTCTTGCCATGGCCATCAGGCTTTGAATGTCCTCGCCCTTCCCTTGCTTCCTGTCTCCATTTTATGCCACTCTCTTCCTTGTCCACACTGGATCCAGACACACTGACCTCCTTTCTGTTCTTGAAATCCACTGACCTCCTTCCCACCCGAAGGCCTTTGTACTTGCTCTTCGTTTGGCCAAGAAAGCTCATCCTTGGCTCTTGGCATGAATTGCTTCTCTAAGTACCAGCTTAAATCTTCCCTTCTCAGGGAAGCCTTTGCTGACCGTCCTATCTAAAATAGAACAACCTTCCCTCAAGTTTATTCTCATGTTACCCTGTTTATTTCTTTTATAGCACTTATTACTTACTCTAATTTTGTGGTTTGCATATTTGTTTACTTATTTATTATGTTGCTCCTCCCATGAGAATGTAGTTTCCATGACCATAGGCTTCTTAACCTTTCTGGCTCCCCATTTTATCTGTAGCACTTAGAACAGTGCCAGGCAGATAGTAGGTGCTCAGTAAGTATGTACTGAATGCTTGATCAGCTAAGTATAAGCATCATATTGGAAGGCCTCTGCATTCAGGGAGCCGTTTTAAGGTGATGATCCTAGACTGCTCCCAGTCCCCACTCTGTAGTAAAGAAATCTGTGCCATGTCTTCACACATGGCGGCGAACAGGTCTGGCTCTGGCTCTGTGGTGTTTGGCAAGTCTCTTAATTCTCAGTGTACTTATTTGTAAACTGCGAACTAGAGGACTTCTGAGTTCTTGTTTGGCTTTAAAAATTATGATTCTGTGAACTCTGGGGCCAGTAGAGGTGAATAACAACTAACATTTATTAAATGTTTGCTAGCTATTTTGATAATCAGCTTATCATTAATTATCTTGTTATAGAATCCATCAATTTCTTGAAATCATATAAGATTTGCCTCCAAGGTTTACCTGGATGTACTTTTGTTTGGTGAAAATAATGGGACTTTCACATATACTCACATTTCGAAGGAAACACACAGAAATTAGAAATTTTACCATCAGATTCAATCCTTATTTTCCCATGGAAGATTTATTCCCATCTCACTTTTGTTAAGCCTGATAAATACAATTTAAAGGATGGAACAGTGGGTCACAAAGTAGAGGGTAATCAGCTATAGTTATAATCAAGCCATAATCATATGTTAATATTTCACATTAACAAACTCTGAAGAGTGACAAGAATTTATTTCCATTTTCTGGTATTCATGTCGAGATCCATGAAATGACACCAACATATGTAGGAATCTTGCCATCTCTTGGGATCTGTGGTATTAGTCTCCCTTCCTCTTCCCTGCCCAGGACACTTAGGAACAGCCTCTAGCAAGCATGAGAGAGCTGGCCAGCCAGATCTGACAGATGGAATCTGCACCTCTTGAGTGGGTCTGATCTGACTTCGCCATGGCTCCTGACCCCCTGGCTGTGCTGAGGAGCCCAGGGTAACACCGTTAACTTCTGGGGCTGAGCCTTCCCCACAGGAAGGCAGCATAACAGCAAAAACGTCCGTTGAACATGGTAGTGGTCTCAACACTGAGTGTTAGCAGAGAGGACTTTTGCAGGTGATTTTCCTTTTTCCCCCACTCCAGGTAAGAGTAACCTGGCCTCATGGAAGATATTATGAAGGAGGGTGGGAAGGAAAATGGGGAGTGGAGGAAAAAGGATTTACTTAACACATTATTAAATTGTTTAATTGTTTACTTAATTCCTGTATGGGGGCTTGAGGCTCTGTGACTCTGGGAAGATTCCTGTCATTCACCTGATGCTTTTTCGCATAAATGACATTTAATAAGAAGACTTTGGAATTCTTTTAATAGTCTAATGCTGACATGGTGACACAGTGGCTAAGCGTTTGGCTACTAACCAAAAGGTCAGCAATTCCAATCCACCAGCTGCTCCTTGGAAACCCTAAGGGGCAGTTCTACTCTGTCTGTCCTGTAGGATTGCTATGAGTTGGAATCAACTCAACAGCAGTTTTTTGTTTTTTTTTTTTTAATAATTGAAACTTGGAGTTATCTGTTCTGTGTTCTCTGACAAAGCTATGCCATATTGATTTCTCTTTTTAAAGTGCAGTATTCAAATGGATGTTTTTGCTTCAACCAAAGCTCCTGCTGCAATTTGGAAATGTGACCATTGGGGAAACATAGGTACTGTAGTTGTTAATAGGTGCTGTTAAATCTATTTTTCTACTCATAGCAACCCCATGTGACAGAGTAGAACTGCCCCATAGTTTTCTTGGCTGTAATCTTTATGGAAGCAGTTTACCAGATCTTGCTCTTATGGACCCGCTGGGTGAGTTCGAACTGCCATCCTTTGGGTTAGCAGCTGAATACTTAACCTTTGTGTTACCAGGGCTCAATACGTAGTTAGTAGAGGGGTTCACTTTTTCCCCATTCCTCCTGTTTGGAGGGAGTGATTTCCCCAGCGTGACACTGCTGGTCTCTTAAACCATTTCTTAGTCATGCCTTCCCATGCAGGGGAGTGAGGTACCCAGCTAGGGGCATAGTCGTTGATCCATGTTTTGTGATCATGTGGGGGTAAGAACTGGGGATTGGGTCGTCTTCATCTCTTTCCACCTTGAACCAATCAAGGTGGTGATTCTGAATAAGTATCCTGCATATTCAAACTTGCGCTAGGATAGTCTCTCCCAGGATGGGACTCATTATATCTAAGCCAACTTATTCTCCAACAGATAATGTCCTCCTTCCTGACTCCCTTCAATCACTAACAATTGGGGTTTAAGTCTAATGATTCAGATGCTAGGGTATGAGCTTTCCCTGAAGCAAATGGAGACTTTCTGCAAAATCCATGTTTAGTTAACCTTGAATTATTATATGAACATACAAAGTATTGTCAAGAAAAAGTCTCAAAGGATATATACCAAAATGATTAAATGTGATTATTATAGGTCGAAGGGATTATGGATGGGTTTTAATTTTTTTTTCATGCGCATCTGTATTTTCTAATGTTTCTACAATGAACATGCATTTCTGTTGTAATAGGAAAGAAAAGTTTGTTTCCACCCCTTACCAAAAAAAGAAAATAAACCTAGAAATAATGGGTTGGAAATATCAAAACTTAAGCAAGTTAACTACCCATTACCATCACTAGCTGCTCTTGAGTCAATTCCAACTCATGGTGACTTCACGTGTGTCAGAGTAGAGCTATTCTCTATAGGGTTTTCAATGTCTGATTTTTCAGTAGTAGGTTCTCTTTGGAGGTGCCTCTGTGTGGACTCACACCTCCAAACTTTGATTAGCAGCCAAGCGCGTTAACCGTTCGTACCACCCAAGAACTCCAAGTTAATTACATCATGGCTAGATTGTTGGGAGGAGGGGATGGAGGAAAGGCAGGCATCAAGGAATACCATATGTGCCAGTTTGAAAGTGAACCAGTATAATATCCTGGCCTAACAGTCCCCCAATGTAGACACCAACCTGGTGTCCTCACCTTGGCCTTTGCCAAGGGATAAGACTTTTTCCTTTTCTTGTTAAAACTTTAGTGGGCAAATTCCCTTGGAATAGCCCTTTTCAGTCTGCCTGTCATGGGTTCCTCAGTGGGGTCTTATTTGTGACCAAGTGGTTTTGCCTTTCAGAACACAGCAGAGAAGTCTCCTGGAGCCTATTTCCTTCCTGAGTTTGCACTCTCTCCTCAGGGAAGTTTTCTGGAAGATACAACAGGGGAACAGTTCCTTACTTATCGCTATGATGACCAGGTAAGATCATTGTAAAAGAACCTACCTTTGGCATTGCCATTTGCCAATGGGCAGGAAACATTTTCCAAAAATACCTTCAAAGTAGTTATCTTTTCCCCTTGGCACAATCGAGCACAACAGTCTCTTGATACTTCGGAAGGTTCCCAAGACCTTTGGCTTGCCCGTGCTCACATGTGATTTCCCACTTAACGTGTGGCTCCTGCTGTGGTTGGAGCATTTGTGTCAGAGTCACTTTTTCTTATTTCCACCAGAAATATCTGTGGGGTTCATTCCTTTTTTTACCGTCACGACATTTATTATTCAATTCTGAAATTATCTGAAAGTTCTGTTTTCTGATTAAGCATTATTTTCTTTGCTCTTCTAGATTTTACTTTACTTCTATCATCAGTACCACTATTTTTTTTTTTCTTCCCCAAGCTCATTTTCCAGAAAGGAACAAAGTGCATGTGTGTGTGTAAATCACTTCATGAGGGCTACCGAGAGAATAAGGCCGTGCTTGACTGAGGTGTGGGAACTGGACACTTGGCGCTGTGATTCCTTTCCACTCTCAGTTCACGCTGGTGCCTTAACAGCATTAAAGATGATGCATGTCATTGGCTCTTCATTTTTTTTTTGGAAACATTGTAATAGATAATATGCAACGTAAAATCGCCGTTTTAACCATTTTTAAGTGTACAATTCAGTGGCACAGTGTTGTGCAACCAGCACCATATTTGTTTTCACAAGTTTTTCATCATCCTAAGCAGTACTCATTAAACAGTAACTCCCCCTTGCCTCCCTGCCCCCAGCCCCTGGTAACACTAATCTGCCTTCTGTCTCTGCATTCCCCTATTCTCAGTATTTTATATAAATGGGATCATAGAATGTTTGTCATTGTGTGTCTGGCTTATTTCACTCATCAAAATGTTTTCAGGGTTCACCCATGTTGTAGGATGTATCAGAACTTCATTTATCTTTATGGCTAAATAGTGTTCCACAATTTGTTTATCCATTCATCTGTTGATGGGCACTTAGGTTGTTTCCACCTTTTGGTTGTTGTGAATAATGCTGCAGTGAACATTGATGTACAAGTATCTATTTGAGTCCCTGCTTTAAGTTCATTTGGGTATATACTCAGGAGTGGAATTGCTAGGTTATATGGCCCGGGTGGCACAGTTGTTAAGAGCTTAGGCTGCTAACCTGGTCAGCAGTTCGAATCCACCAGTTGCTCCTTGGAAACCCTATGGGGCAATTCTACTCTGTCCTATTGGGTTGCTGTGAGTCAAAATCAACTTGATGGCAGTGGGTTTTTTCTTTTTTTTGATAGCAATTCTGTAATTAACTTTTTGAGCAACCATCAAACTGTTTTCCATAGGGGCTGCACCATTTTACAGTTCCACCAGCAATGGATGAGAGTTCTAGTTTCTCTACATCCTTGCCAACACTTGTTATTTTCTGTGTTTTTGAAAGTAGTCCTCCTAGTGGATGCAAAGTGGTATCTTACTGGCTTTTGAATTGACTCACAAATTGCTGAAACAGAATGCCAAAATTTCCAATTGCAGAGTTTTTTTAATGTGATTGAGCCTGAATTAATGCGACAGTGGAGCAAACTGGGGTGGGATTTAAGATGATGCAGGATCTTAGTGAATTCTGGCAGACCTTTGCAACTATAAGAAGGAACTGGGCAGAATTATCTTCCGGGGGTACATGATGGAGTGGTGAGAGGTGACCCAGTGACCAAGGTCCTCCTGTACTGTCTTCATTGTTCAACCAAAGGCTGGCAAGTTATGGCTTGGTTTAGGCAGAGCCTACTGGGGGGTGAAAGACATTACTCAGGAGAGCAGCTCTGGGAAGTTCAGTCTGTCAGCGTGGGGTAGATCTTAATGTGGCTGCAGGGAGTGGAGCCCAGCCTCAGGTCTGGCAGGGGCCAGGAAGAACGCCAGGGTTTAGAGTGTGAAAAGGATTAAAGCCTTGAGCAGCATAACCAGGCTAAGGGAAGAGTGGAGCACGAGAGAGGGATGACAAGTCTGCTGCCCAGTACTTGGTATCCCAGGTCAGGGCCAGGCATACCTTAATTTTGATCTTTGAGGCTAGTGATAAATGACCAGCCCTTTATAGGTTTTGCTGTGGTGTTGGGGCTGAGGTGAGGGGCAGGAACTGCGAACTAGCAGACACGGTGGTAGGGAGGGGGCTGTAGAGGCCATCAGGGGTAGGGGTGCGATGAGATGGATTGTGGGGAGCAGGGAAGAGAGTAGAGGATAATCTTGCATTCACATTATGGAGCCTAGTTAATGCTTTTGAAAAGTGTTTGGGCCTCGTTACTGAGGAATCCCTGGGTGGTGGAAACATTTACCGCACTTAGCTGCTAACCACAAAGGTTGGTGGTTCAGGCTCACCCAGAGGCACCTTGGAAGAAAGGCCTGGTGATCCACTTCAAAAACTCAGCCATGGAAAACCCTCTGAAGCACAATTCTGCTTTGACACACATGGGGTCACCGTAAATTGGGACTGAATCTGTGGCAACTGGTTTCCTTTTTTTTGTACTATAGGGCATAAAACATCGTTAAGTCACCTTCTGACTTTCTTCCTGATGAATTTTTAGAGAGTCTGTAATTTATGGTTCCTTTTAATCCAGAAACCAATGATCTAATAGAATTTCATAGGAGAACTTTAGAGGAACTGAGAAGGCAGTAAAGAATAAAAGAGGGGTCTGGAAAATAATAAGCTCTATATTTTATAATTAACAAGTGGCTAATACGTTCTCTAGGTCCTGCAGATACGTTGTATTTAATATAATAACAATATAAAATCTAGAAAAAGAAGAAAACAAGTCCCTTTAGTCTTTTCAAAAGGTCTAAAGCAGATCTTAAAAGTGTGTAGTATGCTGTGGACATGGTATTCCGGAAAGCCCCAGTGAAAAGCATATGAAAACATGCTGTATTGCCCCCACTGTGTATTTCTTTTAAGGGAAAGAAATAAGGTCAATCTATAACAAGCCAATAATAGCACCTACCCTGCTCTACTAAAGGCAAAGAAAATAGGCCCTCGTACTAAACTAGGTGTACGCCCTCAACGGACCAGAAGAATTTAATCAGCTGTTCACCCATTGCCCCAAGCCCTGATTTTCTTTCCTCTTAATGCTGGAAGTGCAGACTGCATTGTAATGTCAGGAAGCTTCTCAGCACTGGAAAAAAGATGGAACCAACCAAATATTATCCCCTTGTCCTGGAGTATAGGATAAAATGTTAGAGTTGATTGAGAACAAAGGCTCTGGGATCAGGCAGATTTGGGTTCAAATCCCAGTTCTGCCACTTTGTTGTGTTGTGACCTTGAACAAGTGACTTCACTTCTCTGCACCTCAGTTTCCTCATCTGTGAAATGGAGATATGGATAGTATCTACCTCATGGAGGTGTTTTGAAGATTAAAAGGGATGATTCATGTAAGCTTTCCCACGTAGGACCTGGTGCATATAAGCACTCAATTTAGCTATTGTTAGCACTAATAATTGGAGCCCCTGGGTGGTACAAACAGTTAACATGCCCTGCTATTAAAGCCGTCAACTAATAGGTTCTTGTCAAGCAGACTAGCGAATTGAAGTCAGCCAGACACAGGGTTGGAAGAACAGAAAGGTTTATTCACAGTTTGCAAACTGGGAGACAGGCAGGGTCTTATGGCCTAAGGCTACTGGGTCTCTGAACCAGGGCAGGTTTGCTCCTTTTATAGGGCGTGACATACATATGCATGAACAGTGAGAGGAGGATCTTTGGTTTTATGATGTGTGAGTAGTCCGCATAATTTTAGTGAATGGGTTTTTGTGCAGGGCTCTAAAAATATTGTGCACAGTCCTAAAAAAAAGGCAATGGCTCACTACTGCCACCCCAGGAAGGTCATATAGTGGGTAGATTTGGAGTCCGTGCCCCCGTGCCTCAGCCTCCTGCCAGGAGAAGAGAAGAAACTTGGGGATTAGACCGATCATGGTAAAGTGCTGTAAAAGTTGTAACAAACATGTAGCAAGAGCAGACTTTTCTAAAAACACAACTATTATGGCATGGTTGATAACCCTCAATAACCCTTTCATGACTGCCTGCTTCACTATTAACCAAAAGGTTAGAGGTTCAAATCCACCCCGAGATGCCTGGTCTGGTGATATACTTTTGAGAAATCAGTCATTGAAAACCCTATGGAGCATAGTTTACTCTGATGCACATGGGATCATATAAGTTGGAATCAGTTTGAAAGCAACTGGCTGATTGGTTATTACTAATAACATTATTTGCAAAGACTCAATTCAGAGATTCTCAGATATGCACATGCTAAAGGGAGCAGTAGAGAGTCAGCAAAAAGAGGAGGACCCTCAACGAGATGAATTGACACAGTGACTGCAACAATGGGCTCAAGCATAACAGTGATTATGAGGATGGCACAGGACCAGGCAGTGTTTCTTTGTTTGTAAGATCGCTATGAGTCTGAACAGACTCAGTAGGACCTAACAACAACAACAAAGGGAGCATCGTATTCTCTGTTCACATCAGAAGATCCCACACAATATTTTAAATTGTTATTATTATTTTTTTTTTATTGAGGTATAACATACAGGGAAGTGCGCACGTATCTAAAATGTAGAGCTTGATGCATTTTTAAATATCTTCACACCTGTGTAACCACCAATCAGATCAAGAATAGACCATTTCCAGCACCTAGAAATTTCCTGTGCCCCCTTCAGTCAATATCTCCCACCCTAGAAGTAACCATTATTTTGATTTCTGTCACTATAGATGAGTTTTGCCGGCTTATTTTTATTTTAAATATTATATGAATGGAATCATACAGCCTGTATTCATCTGTGTCTGGCTTCTTTCACACATCATTATGTCTGAGAGATTCAATCAAGTTGTTGGATCCAACGTCGTTTAAGATTTAATGTCCAGAAGTCATTTGTACTCTTTGGAACACATTGTCTCATGTTAGAACAGATTGCAGCATTTTGGGTGGCATGCAGCATTGCTCCTGCACAGAAACTCCCAGGTTGTCCCTAAAAGGTTTTTAGGGCAATCCCTCCAAAGGTTCCTTACCTGGGGAAGTGGTGGGGACAGTTTTTGTTACACCTCATAGATGTGGGCATTGCACAGCCGGAAATGAGTGCAGGGCTGCATGAGTTGCCACCCAGGTAGGGTCTGTGCTGTCTGGTGGCTTCGGCACCTCAGTGTAGAGTCCTCAGATATGTGCCAGAGGGGCTGTGCTGTTGTCCCAGCAACCTGAAGCCAGAGTGACAAAGCACTTACACAAATGAGGCTATAGTCTGGTGACTGAAGTTGTTGGCTAAGAAGTGGGTTCAATACAATTTTCTTACTTATTTTCTTAGTCATCTAGTGCTGCAATAAAAGAAATACCACAAGTGGATGGCTTTAACAAAGTGAAGTTTATTCTCTCACAGTTGAGTAGGCTACAAGTCCAAATTCAGGGCGTCAGCTCCAGGGGGAGGCTTTCTCTTTTGGCTCTGGAGGAAGGTCCTTGTCATCAGTCTTCCTTTGGTCTGGGAGCTTCTCAGCATAGGAACCTCAGGTCCAAAGGATGCTCTCTGCTCCCGGAGCTGCTTTCTTGGTGGTATGAGTTCCCACTGTCTCTGCTTGCTTCTCTCTTTTATATCTCAAAAGAGATTGGCTTAAGACACTACCTAATCTTGTAGACCTCATCAGTATACTTGCTGCTAATCCATCTTATTACATCATAGTGATAGGATTTACAACATACAGGAAAATCACATCAGAAGATAAAATGGTAGACAATTATACAATCATACAGGGGAATCATGACCTAGCCAAGATGACAGATTTTAGGGGACACGGTTCAATCCATGACACCTATAAAATGATAACCGGGGAATATGTTGAAGTTGTCAAGGATTTCATTTTACTTGAATCCACAGTCAACACCCATGGAAACGAGGTATTACACGGGGAAGTCTGCTGCAAAAGACCTCTTTAAAGAGTTAGAAAGCAAAGATATCGCTTTGAGGACTAAGGTGCACTGGCCCAAGCCATGGTATCCTTAAGTGCCTCATATGCATGTGAAAGCTGGACCATGAATAAGGAATACTGGATTACGGTGTTGACGAAGAAAGTTGAATATACCACGGACTGCCAGAAGAGTGAACAAATCTGTCTCTGAAGAAGTACAGCCAGAATGCTCCTTAGAAATGAGGATAGTGAGACTTTATCTCATGTACTTTGGGCATGTTATTGGGAGAAACCAGTCCCTGGGGAAGGCCGCCATGCTTTCGAGAAAGAGGAAGACCCTCAACAAGATGGATTGACACAGGGGCTGCAACAGTGGGCTCAAGCATAGCAACGATTGTGTGGATGGTACAGGACCAGGCAGTGTTTTGTTCTGGTATACATAGGGTCGTTATGAGTTGGAACTGACTTGACAACACCTAACAATGATAACCTGTAAAATACTCATTTGATAAAATGGAAAGCAAGCGGATTATGCTGCATAGATACTTGCTCTTTTGGACAATGCTTGTGGGACTTTTTGGAGTATCATCCTGGGCTTATTTTCATGAAGACCTTCAGGTCACTCTTAGAATGTCTTGTGGATTAGGTGTCTGGAAAATAAATAACCTGAGGCCCATAAAGCACAGCTGGGATGTAGGCTGGGTTGAATGAGACCCATAAAAAGGCTCTCTATGAATTATATGGGTGCTGAAGCAGCTTCTAGTGAAGAAACCAGTTCTGAAGTCAGCCGGGTAACAGTGTGCTTTAGTGCAAATAGGACTTGTCAGGCGAACTTGGTCTTGGCTTCTGCCACTAATTAGCTTGTAATTTGACAAAGTTGTTTAACTTCTTTGGGTGTCAGATTCTTCATTTGTTTTTAAAAACAAAGTGACTGGATTTCATCAGCTGAGCACCCTCCACTCTAAAATATTCCACGTTTTGGAAGTACACATCAAATATTCCACATTGCAGAGTGTTAATTGGATCATTCTGATTATCAAGGCAGTCTTGCCAGCAATGTGGTAAACTATTACTTAGAGAATTGTACAGTTTTACAGCTGGTGCAGACTTTGGCCCAAATGCCTCATTTTACAAGTCAAGAAAAGAGACTCTGAAAATGCAAATGACTAACTCAAGGACACCCAGATGGTTATTTGAAAACACCTAAGCTCTGTAGCACTTTAAACCCAAGACCCTCCACCCTCGGATATATCCAGCTGCTTCTTTCAGAAGAATCACCTAGAAAATTATCTCTTTGCCTGAAATTCCTGTTTCTACTGTTAGTAGTGCTTTGGGGACCTTAGTAGACCAAGGAGGATGATTTAATATTAATAGGTTGCTGCGCTGGCTCGTTCTCAGCTCCTTCAGCAATTTAGAATTAGCTATTATGTTGATAGAATGTATAAGGACATCATTCCCCCCTAGTTTTTAAAGCATAAATCATGGTTTTTTCAAAGTCTGAGCTAAACATGGTAGCTGAAATCAAAACGGCACTGACTTCCCACTGGGTGAGCATACCATTAGAGTGATAGTGTTTTAGCATTCGGTTACATCAGCTGTATAAGTTAGTTAAAATCTATTAGTTTGGGACAGCAACTGGCTAAGGAGGCTGTGTTTTAAAACGTTATTAGCCAGCCAGCCTTTAGAGTAGATTGTTTTGTCATTCTTCGTAGTGGTTTTTGAATTTTGCCCTACAGAGGACCTTTTCATAGGCAGATAGCTGAGTGTTGGTTGGTTCTAGGAAGCTGAGCCTCAGATTCTGTAATTTGTTCCTTTTACCATCGCTGACGAAGGCAATATTTGGAGAGCTGCACTATCCTGCTCTGTCTAGCTCTGTTTCTCAGAAAAACAAAGGATGGTGAGGTCTTCCCATCCTTACCTAACATCAACTCACTGAAGCTTTAAACTTGGTACCTCATAAGTACATTATGGGGACTGATTTAAAAGTCTACGACAGGCTTAGTGTTTCTCAGTTAGAGGTTATCTATTTATTTTTTAAGTTATACAAACTGTTTTGTACAAATGTTTGGCATTCACTCATGCACTCATTGATTCTTTCATTGATATTTGTTATGCTCAGGGAAGTGTGAAAGGTGGGTCTTCCCAGACTTAGTGGATTTGTTGTAATGTGCGTCCTGCTAATTGGCAGCCACGGTGGGATAAAGAAGTTTAAGTTGTTGGCTTTGAGCTCTGATAACTGTGGGAGTGACCACTTTGAAAATATAGGCAGTAGGTGGCTTAGAAATGAGTACTTTATGTACATCTTTTGATGGTCCATGAATTGTTTTTATGTGTGTAAATGTTGGTGTAGTGTGGACTTCGACACCTTTAGGCTACAAGGCACTGAAAGGCAAAAAAAAAAAAAACCAACAAAACAAAACAAACAAAAAACTCAAATTCCAAGTATATGGAGGACAAGGCTCTGTGTTCAGTAAATGTTGGGTTCTGATTTTCCTGAATTTAACCTAGGGTAAATCCCATGTAATCTTGCAACCACTTAGAAGAGAACCCCCTTGATGTGATACTGCTGAGGTCCTTTTACACCTCCTTTTTCTCCTATAATCTTCTCTCTCCTCTATAGATTGCAGGTAAGGAGCCCCTGCCTGATTTAGCATTTATTTTGAATCTTCCTGCCCATATTTAAGTCAATTCCAACTCATAGTGACCCTATAGGACAGAGTAGAACTGCGCCATAGGGTTTCCGAGGAGTTCCTGGTGGATTTGAACTGCCAGCCTTCTGTTAGCAGCCAAACTCTTAACCACTACGCCACCAGGGTTTCCACTCTGTCTTATAGGGTCTCTTTAAGTTGGAATTGACTTGAGGGCAGTGGGTAATAACATCCTAGATGGAGTCAGAGTTGACCAAGAGTCTTTTCTCCCTTCCTTGGATATCATTGGCTACCTATTTGTATGTTTCAACAATGCCTCTCCAATTTGTATTTTCTGTACAGTTTCCATTGCCAGAGAGGCAGAGAGGGCTGGACATGTGGCCCTGATAGGTGTTTGGAACTGTAGTGTGTCAGAATGGAAAGGAAGTTTAGGGATTCTGATTGTACAGGTGAGGAATCTGAGCTCCAGAGAGGAACAGTATCTTACCCGGGATCACACAGCCAAGTAGTAGCAAAGCCAAGTGCCTGTTCTTTGCCCTTAAGCTCAGTTAAGACATTTTTACATCTAATCTGTGGGTAGGAAAAGTATGAGAGAAATGTTTGAATGAATTTTTAATACTAGCCGTAACAATAACATACTAATAATGAAGGCTTTCTCTAGTTCTATTTCTAAAATTCTTCTAAATGTCTTTTTTTCTTATGTTATTATAACAAACCTATTTTTTCCCTTTCCTTATTTAACTATTGATTTATGCATTCTTTCTAAGGGGAAGAAATCTGTTTGCTGCAAGTACATCTTTCTCAAAGTAACTTCTTCTGAACTTTTCATGAATCTCTTGGCCAGAAGCTTCCTTGTGGTTAAACTGTTGGCAGGCTTTAGAAATATCACTTGACGTTTCCAAGTTATTTATGTAATAGTTTTTCAGCTTGGAAAGTGTATACCAACTTCTGAAATTTCTGGTGAAGGAAGATGGACCCAGTTTTTGAGCCTACAGAGTATTGTCGTCGTCTTTGCTGATCAAAAATCAGCTGTTTATGCTTTTGACATAGGAGCGTTTCCGTGTTGTTTCTGGCTGATGTGTATGTTTTTCAGCAGCAAGCCCTTCGAGCCTGAATCGTTCATTCCTTTGTTAGTGAGTAATCTTGGTCAAATGCAGTTATGCTCCTTAAACATTCCAAAGATTTTGTGATCTAACGAGAAAGCAAGCTCACGGTCTGTTAGCAGAAGACAAGCGCACATTAATTGGAATAATTTGTACTCTGTTCCTAGTTCAGGCACACAGCAAATGCATGTACATTACATGTGCAAGAGTACATGCTGTTCTCATTGACTTTGGGACACGTGTAATCTGAATTTCATCATCATTGGGCTTTTCACAAATCAGTTACTTCTCAAGCATAAGGGGATTAGGTCTACTAATAGTGATTCGATAGCTTTTGAACTATGCAGACTTTTAAACAAATTTTTTCTTATTGTTCTAGGTGAAAGTTTACAGAGGAACTCAGTTTCCCATTTGATAGTTTGTACAGAAAGTGTTCCATGACATTGGTTGCATTCCCCACAATTTGTCAGCACTCTCCCCATTTCTGCCCTGAGAACTATGCAGACATTTTTCTCTTCTAATGCTATCTTCCTAGACTCAGTTTTGGGAAATGGTGTGATTTTTCATCATCTTCACCAGATGAGAGATGAGTCAAATGTCAGCTATAAAGTGGTGAAGTTCAAAACAATCCCAAACACAGCTTCCCCTAGGTCTTCACCGCAGTCCAGCATGCTGATAGATCCCGTCTTGACAAGGCCCTTGTTACCTGTCCTCAGAGGATTCCTTCTCTCTGAGATCCGGTTAATTCTTATTCAAAGATGCTCAAAGGCACTTTGAGACTAGGTCACTTCCAGCTACTCAACTCTATCATCCTTATTCCATGGATGAAAGAAAGCAAGTGGGCACTTCTCTCCACTATCTTCTTTCTTCAATCATCCCTTCATGCCTCATTCTTCTGTAGTTCCTTACTCCAGCTTTATCCATTATTGACTGCCCCCCTCCATATTTATGCGTATTCCCAAGAAAGGTGATCCAACTGAATGTGGAAATTATAGAACAATATCATTAATATCACATGCAAGCAAAATTTTGCTGAAGATCATTCAAAAACGGCTGCAGCAGTATATCAACAGGGAACTGCCAGAACTTCAGGCTGGTTTCAGAAGAGGACATGGAAGCAGGGATATCATTGCTGATGTCAGATGGATCCTGGATGAAAGCAGAGAATACCAGAAGGATGTTTGCCTGTATTTTATTGACTATGCAAAGGCATTCGACTGTGTGGATCATAATAAATTATGGATAACATTGCGAAGAATGGGAATTCCAGAACACCTAATTGTGCTCATGAGGAACCTTTACATAGATGAAGAGGCAGAACAAGGGGATACTGATTGGTTTAAAGTCAGGAAAGGTGTGCATCAGGGTTGTATTCTTCCACCATACCTATTCAATCTGTATGCTGAGCAAATAATCTGAGAAGCTGGACTATATGAAGAAGAACAGGGCATCAGGATTGGAGGTAGACTCATTAACAACCTGCATTATGCAGATGACACAACCTTGCTTGCTGAAAGCGAAGAGGACTTGAAGCACTTACTGATGAAGATCAAAGACCACAGCCTTCAGTATGGATTGCACCTCAACATAAAGAAAACAAAAATCCTCGCAACTGGACCAATGAGCAACAAAGATTGAAGTTGTCAAGGATTTCATTTTACTTGGATCCACAATCAACAGCCATGGAAGCAGCAGTCAAGAAATCAAAAGACACATTGCATTAGGTAAATCTACTGCAAAGGACCTCTTTAAAGTGTTGAAAAGCAAAGATGTCACCTTGAAGACTAAGGTGCGCCTGACCCAAGCCATGGTATTTTCAATTGCATCATATGCATGTGAAAGCTGGACAATGAATAAGGAAGACCAAAGAAGAATTGACGCCTTTGAATTGTGGTGTTGGCAAAGAATATTGAATATACCATGGACTGCCAAATCTGTCTAAGAAGAAGTACAACCAGAATGCTCCTTAGAAGCAAGGATGATGAGACTGCATCTTACATACTTTGAACATGTTGTCAGGAGGGATCAGTCCCTGGAGAAGGACATCATGCTTGGCAAAGTACAGGGTCAGCAGAAAAGAGGGAGACCCTCCACGAGGTGGATTGACACAGTGGCTGCAACAATGAGCTCAAGGATAGCAACAATTGTGAGGATGGTGCAGGACCAGGCAGTGTTTTGTTCTGTCGTGCATAGCGTCGCTATGAATCGGAACTGACTTGATGGCACCTAACAACAGCAACAACAAGTTCTGATTGACTTATTTGGATTTTGGGAGTTTTTCCTTTGGTTGGCGAGTTCTGGTCTACATCACAAAAGTGCAGACATGGATTTCAAAGAGGTTTCTGGTGGGCTAGACTCTGTGGGGCTTGGGTCATTCAGTGAGCACTTTTGTCTGCTCATGCTTTGGGGTTTAGCACTTTGGACTGTGTTTACTTGGCTCTGGACTTTGGGGAGCTTAGGTATTCTTGAGAGCTCTTACAGATGGTGGGGAAAATGGCTCTGTCATGGAGTCAGGTAAGGAGGTATTTTGAAAGTGTCTATTGGGCTATTCTCTACATTTGCTTACCTTTTGTAATACTCAGCCTGAGTCTTCTGTAAATCCTTGCAGAGCGACCTTTTTTGTTTTCCCTGACTGGGGTTTCCTGGGATATGGGATAGTCCCAGGCAAACTGGGATGGCATTGATGGTTCACTACCACTCACCTGTCCTTGAAGGCTTCTGTGTTGCTATACGATGCTGAATAGGTTTCAGAAGAGCTTCCAAATTAAAATGGACTAGGAAGAAAGGCCTGATGATCTACTTCCAAAAATCAGTCATTGATGGGGTTGGCTCAGAACCAGGTGGTGTTTTGTTCAGTTGTGCATGGTGTCTTCATGGGTTGGGGACCGATTCAATATGAGTGAACAAAAACAACATCTACTTTCCAGCCTGGACTTTACTATCCACCCTTGGGCTGGAGTTATCAAATGAGAGCAGTAGCCCTGAGGTCGGTGTGCTGCTGGCTGCTGTGGTTGGTGAGTCATCTCCAGAGGAAGCAGAATCTTGGGGTCAAGTGTGTGGCTATTTGGGGTGCCCCACATGGACATTCTGTCTGCGTTGCCTTCTAGCGAGTCTCTAGACCCAGTGTTACAAATGATGCTTTCGTGTTTCCTTTCATGTGGCTCTTTCTCAACTAGTCTTTACATATATTGTCCAAGTTTTCTGTAACATTCGCCTCTGCATCTTATACTCCCTTCTTCTCCCGTGCCACCTCTGTCTAACCTTTATTCATCCTTCAGCTCAATGTTACTTCCTTAGGAAAGCCTTCCTGACTCTACCGTCACCTTTACTTCAGTCACCATCGTGGGCTATCACTGATGGCTGGGTACATGAGACTAAACAGAAAGTTCTCCAAACCCTAAATCCTGGATTGTGTTTTCTTGATACAGCTCAGGATGCAGCATTCCCCCAGGGTTTGCTGTTTGGATAAATAAGTCAACTAGACTAGCAATAGAAATTCAAATAGACCTGGTGCACTGTCTCACCGTACCTACCTCTTATCCCACATTCCCCCCATCCATGAAGGTTGTAGTGTATTTGAGTGGTAGAAAAAATGCTATGAAGAAAAATTTCTAGGATGCTTTAAAAAAAAAAAGGAAAGCAGGTGGACCTAATCTCAGTTGGAGGTGAATTCATTTTGTTGTTGTTAGTTGCCATCACTGGGCTCCTGACTCCTGATGACCCCATGCACAGTGAACAAAATGTTGCTAAGTCCTGTGCCATCCCCATGATTGGTTGCCGATCACGCTGCTGTGATCCATGAGGTTTACATTGCTGATTTTCACATGTACACTAGTCTTCCTAGTGCACTTTAGTCTGGGAGCTTCACTGAATCCTGTTCAGCAGCATGCAAGCCTCCACTGAAAGATGGGTGGTAGCTGCGCGTGAGGTATATTGGCCGAAATCAAACCCAAGTCTCCTGCGTGAAAGGTTGAGATTAATGTACACAATATAACATATACCTCCATTCCCCCCAAATGTAACTACGCCCTCACCTCGTTTATTGACATGGTTAGGTTCCAAAGATCAGGTCACTATGCGAAATTGACGTTATGTGAAAATGAAGGGTGATTGCATCAGATCACAAAATGGAGGATGATTACATCATTACATAGATGCCAGATTGCATCATTACATAACTGCCAAACCACTGAGAATCATGGCCCCGTCAAGTTGACACATAACCTTAACCATCAAAGCCAGTGTTATACTCTTGCCTCGTACCTTGGTGTTTATTACTGGCAGATGTACATTGTTAATGTGCAAAGTAGCTGGATAGTAGATTTTTTACCATTGTTGTAAATGTGAAATGTCAGATAATGAGATAGGCGATAAGCGAGGAGAAGGTGTAATTGAGTATTCCACCCATCAAATCCTCCCTCATCTCTTCTGGGGTTCTCACATTAGTGTCTTCTCCTTTACACAATGATTATTTCCTCCTTCGAAGGCAGAGGCTATGATGACAGCCTCAGGGTCTGGCACGTAGTGCAGACTCAAAGAACATTTGCTTGTTGAAGGCTACCTCCCTTGTCAAAAACCTTCAATGGATACCATCTCCTCTGCAGTAGCTCAGCTCCTTAACCGGCATTCAGGTCTCCACATGACTTGATCCCGGGTTACCTTTCTTCCCTTATCCCCTCTTTCTTTTCATGTGCCCTGTTCTCTGACCAAACTGGTCTTCATGCTCTGCCCTTCCTGACCTCTGCCAGCACCGGGCCCCTGGCATTCAAAGTCCTTTAATATTTCCTGCAATGCTCAGCTTAGGTACCACCTCCTCCAGGCTGCTTTCTGGGAAGCTGTCAGCCTAAAGTGGTTTCTCTGCTCTTAGGAGAATCGTAGCTCATCCTGTTTTGGTCCTGTGGGTTCATCTGGGCCTGTAATTATTTGCATGGATGTCTTATCTCTTCCATTGCACTAAGAGCAATTCTAGAGCAAGCCTGTGTGAATTCCCTGTGTACTCCCATGGATGGACACAGGATGGGTAGACAAAGGTCTGTTCCCAGGAGTGATAAGATTTGAAGAAATTCTAACTATACTTTTATTTCCTAAGTTCTTATTAAAAGAAAATAAAAATTTCAAAAATGTTAATTATACTTTGTTATGAAGGATAATCTGTTTCTTTTGTTTGTACGTGTATG
Source organism: Elephas maximus indicus (assembly GCF_024166365.1). Taxonomy (NCBI): domain Eukaryota; kingdom Metazoa; phylum Chordata; class Mammalia; order Proboscidea; family Elephantidae; genus Elephas; species Elephas maximus. Next base: position 72,842,027 of record NC_064831.1, on the reverse strand, counting down.
TATTCATTTCTATTTTTACTCTTTACCTGCAACTGTGAGGAAATAATGTTCTTTTTTCCAAATACTGTTAGTCCAAAGGCCTGTTGGGGAATCAGATTGTTCATTGTTTTATGATGCTGGCTGCTTTGCTTCTGATTCTGAACACTTTACATGGCACACCACTAATGAGGACAGTACATCCAGGCCATTTGGATGAATCCTTCTCCTTAATCTAACATGTTTTTAGTTTTATAAAGCTAAAATGGTTGGATAAATTTTCCTTTCCAATTAAGAGAAGGTAAGATTTTTAACTATAAAGTTTTCCTTTGTATTAGGTTTATGCCATGTTAAAAAACATGTATGTATTAAATATTAAATATATACATTTATGTGTATGTATATTAAGGAGTCCCTGTGTAGTGCAAATGGTTAACGTACTTGGCTACTAACCAAAAGGCTGGGAGTTGAAGTCCACCCAGTGGCACCTTGGAAGAAAGGCTTGATGATCTACTTCCAAAATACCAACCATCGAAAACCCCACGGAGCACAGTTCCACCCTGGCACGCGTGGGGCTGCCATGAGTCAGGATAGACTTCACAGCAGTTGGTGTTATATATATGTATTAAATATATTCATTAAATGCAGCTATACACTATTTAAGAAACACTGGTGGCACAATGGAGCCCTGGTGGCTCAGTGGTTAAGAGCTTGGCTGCTAACCAAAAGGTTGGCATTTTGAGTCCACCAGGCTCTCCTTGGAAGCTTTATGGGGGCAATTCTACTCTGCCCTATAGGGTTACTGTAAGTCGGAATTGACTCCATGGCAGTAGTCTTGGGTGGCACAATGGTTAAGCGCTTAGTTGCTAGCTAAAAGGCTGGCAGTTTGAACCCACCAGCTGCTCCTCGGGAGAAAGATGTGGCAGTCTCCTTCCATAAAGATTACAGCCTTGGAAACCCTATGCTACAGTTCTACTCTGTCCTGTAGGGTTGCTATGAGTTGGAATTGACTTGAAGGCAATGAGTTTGGATATTTTTGGATAAAAAAAAAGATACTCTATTTAAAAACCGTTTACTGGGGCCTTTTGTATCGAACCTCCATGCGGATACCAGCAGCAGGTTTAAGGAGCAGCCCTCCCTCAACAAATATTTATTGAATCTCTACAGGGTGCCAGCTAGTGTGCTAGGTGTTAGGGATAGAATGATGTGAAATAGTATTGCCTCCGAAGTAATTCCTGCAACTCCAATCTTGAAAACTAGGAAAGAGGAGACTTTTTTCTTCTTTAAATAAGGCTAAGATTAAAGCTGGCCTCTAATAAATGACTTCCATGTAGAGGGACTGTATTAGAAGCTGCATATATTACAGTTCACCCCTCAAAACAATCCTCTGTGGATGCTTCAGCCACACTTATCCATACAGAAGAGATTGGCATGGCCCTTGCACAAGGGTGACAAGCAAATCTGTGAAGGGTTCCGAAAACAAAAGCTAAGGCAAATGAGAGAATAAGGTATAGGGAGAGGGACAGAAGCTAAGCTTTTTATCTATCCAGCTGTCTTACATATCTGACTTTGGGATCATGGAAATATTTTACATAATTATAAAAAAATTAGATTTAAAAAGTACAATCCCCCAAGATTAAAAATAAAATAACAAGAACAAAGCTGTGTTTTCAGTTGGTGGCATCACCATAAACCAAAAAAACCATTGCTACCAAGTCAATTCTAACTTATAGCAACCCTATAGAACAGAATAGAGCTGCATCCATAAGGTTTCCCAGGCTTTAAATCTTTACAGAAGCTGACTGCCACAGCTTTCTACCATGGAGCTGCTGGTGGATTTGAACCGGTGACCCTTCAGTTGACAGACACACACTTAACCACTGCACCACCAAGGCTTCTCAGCATAGCCACTGAGAAGAATTATTTCAAGTGACTTTAAAACACATGAATTTGACTGTAGGTAGATATATCCAAGGACCCAAACCAAAAAACCAAACCAAACCCGTTGCCGTTGAGTCGATTCCAACTCATAAACAACAACAACAAAAAACCCAGTGCTGTCGAAACTCATAGACACCCTATAATAAATTTTTAAAAATGTTTTACAATAATCATATTGTTGGTGATAGCATTGGCATTGCTATTCTGAGAGTGCTGTGTGGATAACATGGGCTAAAGCAAATTAACAATACAAATATGATACTTTAACTTTTTATTACTGGAGTTCTTTAGAACCCATATTCTTGTTATGGGAGAAAGGCGATACAGATATACAGTAGAAGAAATTAAATAAAAATCCTGTAATCCTTGCAAGTATCTTTATAAACTTGTGAGTCATTTTATCTTAAAAGCAAAAGCAGGCAATATTTTCTAGCTCTTTCACTGAAAAGGCCTAAAAACAATGACCAAATGGCCAACTCAATAGCAATGAGCACCTCTAGTACACAGATTATGGTCTCTAAATGCCATTTTCCACTTAAAAGAAACAAGACTGCATGGAAAAATGGCTTATTCCAGTTCTGGGAGTGGACATGTGCAAAATTAGCATGTTAAATCATACAAGAACAGGTAGCAAGGAAGCTGTCAAGACTACTAGAATCTCATCAAAAGGACTTGCGAGCCAACTTGTAGAGACTCACACAAGCATAAATTGGGATGATTTGCATGTCAATAAAAATAAAAACTGCAAAGGATTGAAATAAATCAAATATTTTTAAATTCCTAAGTTAATGATACTAAAAGAAAGTATTAGACAACTTTGGAGGGTACTTGGGAATCAGCTCATTGTATTGAAATCAACCAAATAAAAAGAAAAAAACCCAAACATTTATCCTGTCTTCTCAATATGACCTGTACCACTGAATGACCAAATATTAGATGAAGGAAATTTCTCTTTATAGAAACATTGCAACTAATAGAGAAAGAAGGGATCATTTTGCAACCCCACGTCCCTGAGTGGCATAGTCTGTGCTTAACTACTACTTAAAGGTTGGTGGTTTGAGTTCACCCAGAGGCCTAGATGCCTGCTTCCCTAAAGATTATGGCCAAGAAAAGCCTTTGAAGCAGTTGTACTTTGTAACACATAGGGTTGCCATGAGTGGGGATCAACTTGATGGCAACAGGATTAGTTTGGTTTGGAACGAATTGATAGTATACCTGAGTGGCACAAATGGTTAAACACTTGGCTACTAACCAAAAAGTTAGTGGTTCTGGTCTACCCAGAAGTGCCTCAGAAGAAAGCCCCGATGACCTACTTCCAAAAGATCACAGCCATTGAAAACCTGTGGAGCATAGTTTTACTCTGACTGAATGGGATCACCGGGAGTCAGAATCGACTCAATGGCAGATGTATTTTTTTTTTTTTTTTAATGAACTGATAGATCTAGGCGTTGAATATCAACAGCTGCTAGCATCACAAAAGAAGAGGTAACTAGACATTACGTGTCTCTTGATGGAAGAGCACAATACTACCTTTAAATTATTTTTGCTCCCCTCACCCTTAAAAAATTGAACCTAAATCTGATTAAGGCTTTAGATCCAACTACTTGTTTATAGAAAATACAGGGCACGAGGGAATGTGTTAAACTAAGCCATGGGTTTGCAACCACCCAAATCCAGATGGTGGGAAACTTTATAGGACCCACAACCCAGTTTTGGTAACAAATACATTGCAAAGGAAAAAGAGGACCAGAGGTGGGGCTGAAAAGATTAAAAGAGACATAAAAGATGTGTCAGATATTTGCAATGTATGGACCTTATTTGGATCTTGATTAAAAAAAAAACCCTAAAAAATAAAAAATAAACCAAAAAACCCCAACAACTACAATACCATTTTATGACATAAAAAAATTAAAAATTAATATTTTATTGTCAATTGTTAATTTTATGGTGTGATAACATATTACAATTATGTTAAAGAGTATATTTTATAGATGCACATAAAAATATTGATGAAAGGATATGATGTTTTGTATTTGCTTCAAAATAATGGGGAAAGGGTGGTAATGGGTTGATATGTCGATGGGGCGCAATAGGCCTTGGGTTGCTGATTGTTGGGGCTGAGTACTTGGTGGCTCGTTACATTATTTTATCTAGCTTTATATGTATTTGAACTCTTCCTTACAAAACAGTAAAAAAGTAACAACTTACAACAACAATAACAACTCAATAGTCCTATAAGATGGGTAATGTTATCTCCATATTATCAATAAGAAAGTTTCAGCATGGAAGAGATAATGATCTCAACAAGGACACTGTGATGGTTAAAGTTGTGTGTCAACTTGACTGGGCCATGATTCTCAGTGGTTTGGCACTTATGATATCATTTGGCAGTTATGTAATGATGTAATCAACTCCATGATGAGATCTGCTATGAGCAGCTAATCAGTTGAAAGGGAGTTTCCTTGGGGGTGTGGCCAGCCTCCACTATATAAATGGATGTTTCGTCAAGGCTCCTTGCTCTGGATCCTGCATCTAGCTCATCATCATCTGACCTCCAGTTCTTGGGACTTGAGCTAGCAACTTACCTGCTGATCTTGGGATTTGTCAGCCTTCACAGCCTGTGAGCTAGCAGCCTGCCATCTCGTCTGCCAATCTTGGGTTCGCCAGCTCCTGCAGCTACGTGAGTCAGGAGCAGCCTCCAGCCTGATGCCTGACCCGCAGACTTGGGACTTGCCAGCCTCCACAGTCATGTGAGCCATTTCCTTGAGATAAATCTCACTCTCGTTTTCTCTCTCTCTCTCTCTCTATATCTATTTTATATATATAGGCTTCACTGATTTTGCTTCTATAGAGAACCCAGTCTATGACAGCCACATAACAAAAATGGTGAAAAAGCCAGTTTCAAATTTAGGTCTTTCTCAGGGAAAAACGTGTTTACTTTTTACTGTACTACATTGCATACCTAAATTAACTGATCCATTTTTAAAGAAATATCAAACTCATAGGAAAAAGATAATTTGCAAAAATAATAATAATTTCCAGAAAAGCTTTCCACAATTAAATTTTTCTTCTATAAATATTTCTTAAATGTTTAGACTCTGATCCTTGTCGGAGCACTAAAATGTGATATAAAATAGTATTCAATTTGATAAAAAATGACATGTGCAGTGATTTAAAGTTTAATTTATTAGTATCCCATGGGGCTTTGTAAAGCATCCCATGATATTCCATGCATTCTGACACCATAACATGTTTGAGAAGTATTGATTTAGAGGTTGGTGTCAAAAATATTTTGCATTTTCAGCATTTGCAAAGGTTAGAATATGGCTGTGGGTTATTATAATCATAATAGCTATGTTAAGCACTAAAATATTTTAATGACACAAAGTATGGCCAGATTTTGGCAGTGAAGCTGTGTCACCATTAGCATATTTTACAAGTGGAGTCTATTTTGTGTTCTAACTTGAAGCAGCTTTCATTCCTGTCCCATTACGGGGTAATAATGCCCTAGTAATATTAATGTCCCAAATTCAACTCATTTTAAGATGTAGTTTTATAATGCCGTGAACTTGGTGCAAACCTCTAATTAAATATTTTAAAGCTTATTTTTCTTAGTTTTAAGCCTTAAGATATGCCACTCACAGTTTTAAAGTTAAAAACACTATATTAAAATTTCCAAAGTTTATTGTAGAATATTAACAATAAGAAGCCTGAAAAATGAATGCATGATACATTTTGCTTTTTTTTCCTAGGCTCAGATGATGAATATAGGAAATCTTTTTTTTTTTTCTCTACATCTTAGTAATTTTTATATTTTTAAATATTTTTCTTTGTTTAGAAGCAGCACATGCACTTTTAGTTAGCGAAGTTGACCCTACCTGGGATTGGAACACTTTGGCAGGACTATAGAAAGTTCCCTTGAAGTTCCATTTTGTTTGCCGTATGTGATCTTGTCATGGCTAGACTCTGCATCTCCTATTAAACCTTGAGTCTTGCCACAGAGAACAGGAAATCTAGTTTTAAACAATTAGAACTGACCTGATCAGTAATGTCATTAAGCATCTGGCCTGCCTTATCATTCATGAGCATTTTCCACTCACCCGAGTGTTGTATCTGGTCATGATGTCCCATGTGCACACAGGGAGAGCTCTTTGGTGATCCAGGCTCCGAGATTCCTTACTAAACGATTTGGGTCAATACAGTGTCTTTCCATGAGGGTCCCTGAGAGACCCCAGTTCAACTTCTACTTGGTTATGATCCAATTCTGGATACATTACCCTCTTTAACAGTGGAGGAATCACAGAGCCTATACACAATGTTCTGCAATTCAAGAGAAGGGGCCTCCAAATCTCTAAACACTCTTAAATGTTGCTTCCCTCCAGAATAGATGTACAATATGAAACCTGAGAAGCATAGGCCACTGAATGATTTGTGTTGTCAAGAGGGCATTGCCTCTACGAGGAGTCATTAGGTGGTACAAATGGTTAATGTCTTGGCTGCTAACTGAAAGGTTGGAGGTCCAAGTCTACCCAAAGATACTGCAGAAGAAAGGCCTGGTGATCTACTTCAGAAAAACCATCCATTAAAAACCTTATGGAGCACAGTTCTACTCTGACACATACGGGGTCACCACCATGAGTGAGAGTCGAGTTTTTGCCTATGCCAAACTAGCATAAACCACCGTGTGGTGGGACAGTCTGAGGTAAGCAAAGACTAAAACAGAGGAAAGGCATAGTTTCCAATGAAATCAAGATGCAAGAGGCATCAGGCATTCTGGATTCAGCAGATAATTAAATTAGTGAAAACAACTTTGAGAAATTCTTCTGAGTAACAGAAGAAAAGATAGGAAAAAAATCAATAAGAGGGAGAATGTAGCTGTGTTGGACAGATTTCAGAGATCAAACCTATGTATTCACAAAAGAAATAATAGAGCAGATGGAGGAGAAGAAATTAAATAAATTCTGCAAGATATCTTTGATTTAATAAATGCTTTTGTGAAAAATCCGAAACTATTGCTAAACATATGTGTCAATTGTTAGAAGTATTACATTCTGTTTAAAAAAATGAGAAAAAGTGGGAAATGGCATCTTAGATTTTAGGAAATGAAGAATTTTTTTAAAACTAAGTTTTGAGAGATAGAAATTAATATAGGCCATGTCCTCTGAGTAAAAGAAATATTGAGAAAAAACATTTAAGAGCAAAAAACCTATAAACACTTGTTAGGTGCTGTCGAGTTGGTTCTGACTCATAGCAACCCTGTGTACAACAGAACGAAACACTGCCTGTTCTGTGCCATCCTCACAATTGCTGCTGTTCTTGAACCCGTTATTGAAGCCACTGTGTCAATCCATCTTGTTGAGGGTCTTCCTCTTTTTCACTGACCCTCTACTTTACCAAGCATGATGTCCTTCTCTAGCAACTGGTCCCTCCTGATAACCTGTCCAAAGTACGTGATACGAAGTTTCACCACTCTGAATTCTAAGGTGCGTCCTGGCTATACTCCTTCCAAGACATTTGTTCACTCTCCTGGCAGTCCATGGTATATTCAATATTATTCGCCAACACTCTAATTTAAAGGTATCAATTCTTCTTCGGTCTTCCTTATTCATTGTCCAGATTTTGCATGCATATGAGGTGACTAAAAATACCATGGCTTAGGTCAGTGTACCTTAGTCCTCATGGTGACATATTTGCTCTTTAACATTTGAAAGAGGTCTTTTGCGGCAGATTTGCTCAATGCAGTACCTTGTTTGATTTCTTGACTGCTGCTTCTATGGGTGTTGATTGTGGATCCAAGTAAAATGAAACCTTTGACAACTTCAGTATTAGAAATTTTAAAATATTCCCCTAAAGCAATTATTGATCAAAGAGGAAATGAAAAATGTAATTACTGTATTTTTATGCAAATAACGCATGCCTTCTGCATTTGTTTGCCAGCTGTGCCCTCCCCATTTGAGGCATGCTCACAAGCACTGCCATCCCAATCCTCTTCCACATATTGCTGTTAAAAAAAGAAAAAACTAGCATAGTATGCTTAGGAAAATACCTCTTGGGGTGGGATGTGCTGGGTGGGGTGGAAGGGCATTGCCAGCAAACAAATGCAGAAAGTACATGTTATCTGTGTAAAAATATGGTGTGCATTATGTAAAGACTCACAAAAAGGAGACTCTTTACCTCAAAAGTTATGATGTATTGAGAGGTAAACGTATAACCTCAAATATTTTCAGTATATGTTAACATTTGATATAGTCTATAAGTGGTATTAGAACAATTGGTTGACTATTTAAACCCACTGCTATTGAGTCGATTCTGACTCAGAGCGATTCTATAGGACAGGATAGAACTGCCCCATAGGGTTTCCAAGGCTGTAATCTTTATGGAAGCTGACTACAACATCTTTGTCCTATGGAACAGCTGGTGGGTTCAAACTGCTGACCTTTTAGTTAGCAGCTGAGCGCTTAACCACTGTGCCACCAGGACTTCTTGGTTAACTAGTTAGAGAAAGTTAATTTAAATCTTTACCATATGCCAAAATAAATTCCAGATGGATTGAAGAGTTAAATAAAAATTAAACCATAAAAATATTAAAAAAAGACCATAAAAGTAAATTTTTCTCAAATTTCTGGGTAAAGAAGCTTAAAATGAATGAAAGGTGGAAGGTATTGGTGGATTTGACTACGTAGATGGCTTAAAATGTATACTTGTTGAAAAACATTCAAATGAAAAATTAAAGTAAAATAACATAAAATACAAATTATGCTAAAGTACTGTCTTATAGGCCCATAAAACAAAGTGAGACTAAAGAGGCACAATAGCCCAGGGGCAAGGACTACAAGGCAGGAGGGAACAGGAAAGCTGGTAATACAGAACCCAAGGTTGAGAAGGGAGAGTGTTGACATGTTGTCGTGTTGGTAACCAATGTCACAAAACAATATGTGTACAAACTGTTTAATGAGAAACTAGTTTGTTCTGTAAAGCTTCATCTAAATACAAAAAAAAAAAAACCAAAAAACTCAGTCTGGATTCTCTAGAGGTACAAAACCAGTGAAGCATATAGAAATACATAGAGAGAGAAACTTTTTGCTATTATTATTACTTTTATTGTGGTAAGTGTGTGTGTGTGTGTGTATATATACAACAAGATATTTGCCATTTCAATATTTTTTACAGGTACAGTTCAGTGACATTAATTACATTCATTGTTGTGCAACCATGACCACTATCTGTTTCCAAATTTTTCCATCACCCTTAACAAACTTACTTCAAGGAAATGGCTCATACAACTATGAGGAAATGGCTCACACAATTGTGGGGACTGGCAAATTCCAAATCCGTGGGTCAGGCAACAGGCTGAGGACCTCAGCTGGCTCACATGATTGCAGGGTCTAAGGAACCCAAAATCTGCAGGTCAGGCCGCAGGCTGGCATCTTCTGCTGGCTCACGTGGTTGCAGGGGCTGACCCAAAATCTGTAGGTTAGATGTGGCAGGCCAGAGACTTATGCAGGCTATGTCCTTAAGAACTAGAGGTCAGGTGATGAGAAGGGTACAGGTTCGAGAAAGAGGGTGAGCTTTGCTAGAACATCCACTTATATACTGGAAGCAGGCCACACCCCCAAGGGAACTCCCCTTTCAACTGATTGGCTGCTCACATCAGATCACAAAGTGGAAGGTGATTACATAGTGTCTGCCAAATCACTGGAAATCATAGCCTAGCCAAGTTGGCAGATAACATTAACCATCACCAATACTTTAAAAAGGACTTTTAGATAAATAAGTAAGGAAAATAATTTATTACTGTGAAAGAAAAGCAAATGACTGGTTAACAATCATATGGGAAGATTCAACCTCACAGTAGTTCTTTCTACTGCAATCAACACATGTAAATTCAAGCAATGACCAAATAGTATTTCCCCCATGTTGTTGTTAGGTGCCGTTGAGTTAGTTCCAACTCATAGTGACCCTGTGTCCAACAGAAGAAAACATTGCCCAGTACTGCGCCATCCTCACAGTTGTTGCTGTGTTCGAGCCCATTGTTGCAGCCACTGTGTCAATCCATCTCATTGAGGGTCTTCCTGTTTTTCATTGACCCTCTACTTTACCAAGCATGATATCCTTCTCCAGGGATTGGTCCCTTCTGATAACACGTCCAAAGTATGTAAGACGAAGTCTTGCCATCCTCGCTTCTAAGGAGCATTTTGGCTATACTTCTTCCAAGACAGATTTGTTCATTCTTCTGGCAGTCCATAGTATATTCAGTATTCTTCATCAACACCATAATTCACATATGTGAATTCATTGCCATTCTTCCTTACACTGCCCAGCTTTCACATGCGTATTTTCTCCCATAGCATTACTTAAAAAACGAAGTGTGTGAAAAATCAGTGATGAAGATTGCGATGGGTGACTCTAGGCTTTTGCTGCTGTTGAGTATTACTAACTACAGTGTCCTTGAAAAGCAGTTTTGCAGCATGCATTTAGAACATCAAATATTTTGACCCAGCAAATGCCTTTTCTGAGAATTTCTAAGGACGGAAAATGCTTTATGCAAAAATACATTGATCTCATCATTATTTCTAGTACTTGAAAACAACAACAGCAGCAAAAAAAAAAATCCAAATATTAAACCATAAGGAAATGGCTAAGGAAGTATGAGATTTCTAGGATGGAATACTATAAGACTTTGTTATGTTTACACTTTTGAAATAACACGGGAAATGCTAATATATCCTTAAGTTAAAAGTCACAAAATTATATAGCATTGTTTCCAATTTTATTCATATGTGGACAAGAAGAAAAAACACCAGGACAAACCCTAGACTGTTACCAGTGGCTATGTTTGGGTTGTGGAATCATGGGCGTTTTAAAATTTCCTTTTAGATGTATTTTCCAGGTTTTCTACAAATGATCATATAATATTTTGATCATTAAAACGTGACAGATATTCTTTCTAAATAGTGATGAAGGAAGATTGAGGGAGAGTGACTAACATTCTAGGATGTTTTGATGGTTGGGACAACTTTAATAAATGGTTCGAATACTTGGGGAATGGATAGCCAAGGTTCAACGCTCATTTAATAGTGTCCGCTTCTTTCTACTTCTGATCAGAATTTCCCTTCTTGTTTTTCTTTGAAGAACTTTGTTATGACATGGAAGATCTTATATTTCCATTTTTCTTCTATGATGAAATTCTGGGCTCCCAGAAATGATCCTGAGCACCAAGATATTGTTAAATTATTTTCTAGGTCCCTCATTTAGAGGCTGTAATGTATGTTTTCCATTTAAGAAGAGTTAAACAAAAAATGATACTCTGAGGGAGCAGCCTTCATTACCTGGATAAATGAGTCATCACAGTATATTTTATCCAACTAACAAGATGCTTCCTTTGCCAAATCAAAACATACATGATTAAAATTGGGATTTAAGGAAACAGGTTGGGATCAATGTTGTTTCTTTAAAAAAATTGTTTTTCCTTGAAAAATCTATTCTGTTTTAACAATGATGGGCCATAATATATACCAGAGCTATTGCTTTTTAAATTTATGAGTAAATTTGGATTATAGGAACTAGTTTAGAACTACATCTGGAAGTACGCAGTTGCAGTTCAGCTCTCTGTTTTAACCAATTGATTGCATCCCATAAAACCATTAGTTTTATTCTGTTGACATTTTATGGATATAGAATTTATTGAAATTTGCTTGTTTATGCTGGGTGACCTTTCTCCTTCTTAGCATTGGGTTGGATTTTTGTCAGAACATCACACATGTCTGTTTATCTCCCTTTGTGCTAAGGGTATGTTTCTTTAGGGACTGCCGGCCTAGGATCCGGTGTCACTCAGAATGTGATTCCTGTCAGACTGCAGTGAGCACAGGTAATGGATATTATCATAAATGACATTTGGTTCATTAGAATCTGTCAAAATGGGCTGGGTAAATTATGGCCCTTGGAAAGAGCACAATACTGCATTGTATTGGGGAAACACACTTGTAAGGAATTTCTGAGCTGGTTTATTACAACCTGCCACATCATTTCCATTTTCTGTGTTTCATTAAATTTACCGGCTGGGTGTAATCACAAGAGTGAAATGGGAAAAGTAATGTAAAACGCCTGCTTAAACCCTCCTAAACAAAAATGAACCCAACGTTTCATTCCGTCAACACAAGTTGGGCACTTATACTGCAAGCCTCAAGGATGAAATGAGTAAGTAATGAGTCAGTTTCTGTTTTCAGCCAGCTCACAGCCTAGCAGGGAGACCAGTGGACAAAACAAATCCTAATATGATGCTACAATTAGAGGTGTTGAGAGTATAGAAAGTAGACAGGAAGGCTCGCTTCATGGGGATCATGGACTTAGCCATGGGTGTCTACAAATTAGGTACTGACTGTGGTGGGGAAAGACGGTGACTCAGAGCTTCTAAGTGTGATTGGAATTCAGGGGCTGGTGCTAAGTTAATTGTTGCTTGGCATTTTTGTGGGCTGGACACATTATATGGGTGGAATTTAATGTCATTTTAACTCACCAGAGCAAGTTTGTGGGCCTAGAGGTTAGAAAACCACTCGCTCTGCAATATATTATATTTTAGTGCAAATCCGAAATGATTGTGCCATACATACCCTCTAAGCGTTGTCTGATGGAAGCTTTCTCACTGTCTGGAGAAAATGGTATTGATTAAATTTACAGGGGGATGACTTTCTTTAAAAATCTCCTCTAGTTTGTTGACAGCACTCGTACTTCGTAAAACGGGTACATAATCCTGAATTTCATAGGAGTAAAAAATGATTAATTTTGACATCTAATTTGAACACTTTATGTCATTGATTTGGCTTAGTGCCCAGTAAAAGCAGGGAAGTGACTCGGACATCAACCACAAATGGCCCGGGAGCCCCTCCCTCCCAGCTGGATAGACATCTGGAATGGTATAGGAGGGATAGATGTGCAGACGGACATTTAATTAAAGGCTGGTAATCAGACTGGAAGGAAGTGTGCTGAGTCTCTCAGCATAAAGGGAATAGTGAGTCTCAAATTAAAATTGTTAATCTTTTTTTTTTTGTTTCGTAATGATGCTTTACAGCTTGAATCATTTTAACTATAAACTATGGACTGTGAACTCATAATAGCATTAAGTCCAGGTAGTAATCTTTATGGAAACAATTTATGATGCATCTGTGTGGGGAAAAATCTTCAACATATATTTTGAAAATTACAAAAAATTATTCTCTCTGGAGTCTTTGGAATCTGAGTGAGTACAGCAATTGTAAAGATTTTATTGAGTCATCTATTATGTTAATCCAGATTTGTAGACATTATTCCTTAGTTAATGACACTGGCAATAACGCTCTGTTAATATTTTTTGTTTTGTTTTTTTTAAATTTCGTTCTCAAACTGTCACGAGGTTGATATTGGCATGACTGTGGGGGAGCTAGGAAAGCCAGGGTTGGGAGTCCAGATCTTCTGTCTTGCGGAGCCGTTTAGATGGGAGTTCTTTGACCAAATAGCTGTAAGTATTCACCATTGAAGCCCCTGTATGCCAGATTTGTGATGCACTGCCTCTAATCACACCTGTCAGCTCAGGTACGGATGTAGCCATTTCTGGAAGGGAAAGGTACTCAGCAGATAGCCTCCTGGGTTACAGATATGGACACCAAGGCAAACGAGAATTAGAATGTTTGTGTTCCACACCATGCAAGCCATTGCTGTAGCTAAGGAGAAGTGAGTCTCCTTTCCATACCTCCAGGAGCCCTGGTGGTGCAGTGGTTAAGTGCTTGGCTTCTAAACAAAAGGTCAGCGGTTTAAACCCAGCAACCTCTCTTCAGGAGAAAGATGTGGCAATTTGCTTCCGTAAAGTTTATACCTTGGAAACCGTATGTGGCAGTTCTACGCTGTCATACAGGGTTGCTTTGAGTCAAAATCCACTGCAAACAGTTCCAGACCTCAGAGGGCATTAGGTCCACCCTGCCGCCTAGGGGTCTCACTTTGGGACTGGTGGCTGCAGATGGTGGAAGCATCTTTTCTCTGGCACCTCTTCTTTTAGGAGGGAGGGGAAAGGACTTCATGGCTGATACCCATCTCAGATATGAAGTCAGAAGTGGGGAGCCTGAACTCCTAGTACTGTTTTTTAAAATTCTGATCTGATTATACTATTGTCTGAACTTTAGAGTTAGCATATGTAGTTATATTAGGTCATCTAATGGACTTTAATGGAGAGTCAAACTTTACGCGACAGCCTTTCCACACAGAGGTTACAGAATAAGAGTTTTTTTTTTTTTAAATCATATCTAGTTTTAAACAATGTTTGAAGGCAGTTTATAAGGATATAGAAAATCTGATAATACCTTAAAATCTGATGATAAACCAGAAATAGATTACAATGAAAAGACAAGGGTAAAGGTATATGATGAAGTCAGGAATAAGAATAAAATGAAAATATACGCCACATAGCTCTGCATAGTTACTGTAGGCCAGGATGGGGCACAGATTTTGATTGTGAACTTTCTAGTAGTCATTTTGGAGAGAGAAACTCAATTAGTTACGTAATTCACAGTGTCCAAAAGATAATAAACTACCAGTTTTTTTCTCAGGAGCAATATACTATTCCTTCTGTTGAGATGGAAAAAGTTACTAATTTTAATAAGAAAGTAGCCTTTAATCCACAAAAATCAGGATATTTGACCTTAAAGAAGACACATTTCAGCTGGGCTTCCTTGACCTTGGTTTCTACATTTGTATCTTGAATTTTAAGCTCCAGAAGCTTCTCCCATTAAAGACCTTCCTCTACATATTTAAAAGGACATTTTGGGGGTCAATGGGAGATTTTTAATGAACTAAAATATATGTATGTTTTTTGGTTTTTCAATAACCTGAAGTTTGTTTTTTGTTTTTTTTTTGCTAGTTAGTCAGCAATTTTAGTCACATCAGCTACCAAGAAGATGGGACAGTTAGTAAACTAAACCGAGTTTGGGTTGTACATGATCTTCTAGGGACAAGAGGGGAAGTTGCATCATTAAGACACAAAGTAGAGTTTTAAGGAGAACTTGTCTAGAAAGAGGATACCAATAAAGTTTGAAAGTGTCTTTGTACTTTTTACTCTGGTAGAATTATATAGGCAGATGGGATCTGGGAAAGCTATGCCTACCGTGAAAACAAACCCAGTGCCATTGAGGGAGAAATAATTCCTTTTGAATTGATCTACAATAGCCACTCTAAGGACAATAAGAAGCATATTTGACGGAACTAATATACTCTATATTGCTAAGACACAAATTAGCAATACTGGTAACATTTCTCTCAGGTTTATTCCAATATACAGTCCTGTGTAATAAAATACCTACCTATCTACCCATTGCCATTGAGTCAATTTCGACTCATAGCGACCCCATGATGATGATGATGATGAGGTGTAATAAGATAGTATTCATAAACGAGAGAAGCAGTCCTTCCATTCCTCAGCAACCCCTGGTAGGATTACATTGGACTTCCCATTAATCCTGGCATCTAGGTCCTCCCAAATGATGAGCTGCACCATGACTAGATATGTTATGACTAGATAGTTATATTAAAAAATTAAACCCTGTATCAAACAGAATAAAATATTAGGAATTTTTAAAAGATGTTTAAGATAATACATGGGACTTTGGATCAAGATGGTGGCTGAGAATTTTGCACCCACTTTACCATATATTGCCAATCTCATGAAATAACCTCAAAGATGGTGAAGAATGAAAAGTCTATAATAGTTCTGGAAAAGAAGAAAAAGTTGTACCAATGAATGGGAAATTGAGGGGAATTTCTAAAAGATAAAAAGTAGGTAGTTTATATCTGTGGTGATAGAAGACTGTAGGAAACCATCACCCAAAATATAATCAGAAGAAATTCTGTGGTAGGAGGCATTCTGAAAAAGTTCCAAGGCCAGAATCAGCAGATACAAGGAGGTAGGAGAATGAAGTTGAGATGTTAAGTGGTGTAAAATAGTGAAATTTTCTCCTAGGTAGCAGAATGGGACACTGGGTCCAGAGAATCATGCTCATGTGCTAGGTAGCTAATAACCTTTAGGAAAGAAAAAGAACCCCCAATCCAGAAGATAAACTACCAACATATCCCACTAGATCATACATCCTCCCTCTTCCCGAGAACCATGTGAGGCAGGCTATGTTAAACAGTCTCAGCATCCATTTATAAGTGAATTAATCAGAATTCTTAAGTAGAAAGAAGAGCAAGCCACCAAGACCCAACATCGTGGAAGAGGAATACTAAACATAACAAAAGAATTAACCCCCCAGAGAAAGAGATAATAATTAACAGAAGGGCATTTAAAAGGATAGTTAATTTCTAGCCTTAGGTAAGTTTAAAGGAGTTTAAAGTTAAGGAAACTATATATTATGAGAAGAAAATAATCATAGATATCTTGGACATTCAGATTTTGATTAAAAATAATAGAATGACAAAAAGAATGGAAATAACTGAAGGCCATTATGTTAGTATACTAGACAGTCCAGCCAAGAGATTCTTTCAGAACACAGTGTAAAAGGGCTTAGGTATGGAAAATACGGGGAAAAATAAAGACAGAAACTTCTAAGATACATCTAAGAGTAGAAGGAGAGAAGGAATGGAATGAAGACTGCAATCAAATAATTGAAAAAAATCTCCTAGACCTGGAAGACAAATCTTCAAATTACAAGGGCTCACAGAGTATCAATTGGATAAAACATACAAATTTATACTCATCTAGATACATTGTGTTTAAATCTAAGAACTGAAAGAATTAAGGGGAGAAGATCCAGAAAACATTTATATGGCAGTAGGATTGGCACCAGACTGCCTATCAGTAATACTATAAATTAGAAGACATTGGTACTATAAAGACCTGAGGATAATGAATTTTAATCTAGAATACTGAACCCACCTAAACCAGCAGTGTTTTGCAAATGTGAGACCTAAATAGAAATAACCTAACACGTGTTCAGACACATCAAGATTATCACCCAAGGCCCTCTCTGAAACAGTTAATCCAGGTGTACCTAGACTAAAAATCCGAGAAAGAAGAAAACATAACCCAAGAAATAGGAATGAGCGAAGAAACAAGCAACACCTGGAGTTAAGACGAATTTTAAATTAAAAAAAAAAAAAATGAGTAGGTAATACAGTCACACATTTTAAAATTCAAAATGTACAAAGAGATATTTAACAATAAAAAAATTTCTCACTTTGTCCAGTTGATCCTTTCCTCAGCCAATGTTATCAGTTCTTCAATCTCTTTTTAGGGATATTTTATGCATATACAAGCTCTTTGTGTGTTCATGCATGTGTACCACTCCCATTTTAAAATTAGATGCTAATAACTATATGCACTATTTTGAACCTTGGAATATTATTATTTTTAAATGGACAGTGGGAAATAAATATTTGTTAAGGTTCTGTTTCTTTTTGTTTGTTTGGGGCAAGCATAATGACAACTAGTTACCTTAGATATAGAGAAGTTTAAGGGTATGTTGTAAGAATGAAATAAGAGCTATTACTTCTGGTCCACTAGGGAAAATAAAATGGGGTAAAGAAAATGTAATCATTCCAACAAAATTCAGGATAGAAAAACAAGAAATAATATAAAAGCATGAAAACAAAATGTCAGAAAAAAATTTAAACATAAAAAATTACATTGAATGTATGAGTAAGATGCCTTTGTGCAAAATTATAGATTCTACACAAGGGAAAGCTTAGTCCAAAGGACTAATGAACCACAACTACCACAGCCTCCACCAGACTGAGTCCAGCCAAACTAGGTTGTACCCGCCTACCACCACTGATTGCTTTGACAGGGATCACGATAGAGAGTCCTGGACAGAGCTGGAGAAAAACTGTACATCAAAAAAAGACCAGACACTGGTCTGACAGAGACTGGAGAAGTCCCAAGAGTAGGGCCCCCAGACACCCTTTTAACTTAGTACTGAAGTCACTCCTCAGGTTTACCCTTCAGCCAAAGACTACACAGGCCCATAAAACAAAATGAGACTAAATGGGCACACCAGCCCAGGGGCAAGCACGAGAAGGGAGGAGGGGACAGGAAAGCTGATAACAGGGAACCCAAGGTCGAGAAGGGGAGAGTGTTGACGTGTCGTAGGGTTGGCAACCAGTGCCACAAAACAATATGCGTACTAATTGTTCAATGAGAAACTCGTTTGCTCTGTAAACCTTCATCTAAAGTAAAACAAAAAAAATAATATGAATGTGTAGGCAACATATGGTATATTGCTTCTTGTAATAGTGTTCTGATGACATTAAAAGAAATAAAAATATATATAAGATTCTGAAATATGTTTAAAAAACAAATAGCTAATTTTTTTAATAAGGGAATATATAAAATTAAATCATGCAGAATGGTTTAAAATAAATGCATGGTAAAACATTGGTCACACAAATGTCAGCTAAAAGAAAGATGATACAACAATATCGTTATTGTTTTAATCGCTGCCAAATCAGCTTCAACTCATGCTGACCTTTTGTATAATAGAACGAAACACCACCCAGCCAGGTGCCATTTTCATGATCATCGGTATCTTTGAGTTTACTGCTGCGGCTGTTGTGTCAATCCGTCTCATTGAGGGCTTCTCTCATTTTTGCTAACCCTCTTGTTTCAGTCATCTCCTGCTGCTATAACAGAAATACCACAAGCGGAGGGCTTTAACAGAAAGAAATTTATTCTTTGCCAGAAGTCCAAATTCAGGGTGCCAGCCCCAGGGGTAGGTTTTCTTTCTCTGTCAGCTCTGGAGGAAGGTCCTTGTCCTCAATCTTCCCCTGGTCTAGGAGCTTCTCAGTGTAGAAACCTCAGGTCCAAAGGACGCACGCTCTGCTCCTGGCATTGCTCTCTTGGTGGTATGAGGTCCCCCATGTCTCTCTGCTTCGATCTCTTTTTCATATCTCAAAAGAGATTGGTTTAAAACACAACCTAATCTTGTAGATTGAGTCGTGCCTCATTAACATAACTGCTGCTAATCCCACCTCATTAACATCATAGAGGTAGGATTTACAACACATAGGAAAATCACATCAGATAGCAAAATGGTGGACAATCACACAATACTGGGAATCATGGCCTAGCCTAGTTGACAGACATTTTTTGGGAACACAATTCAATCCATAACACCTCTACTTTACCAAACATAATGACCTTTTCCAGCAATTGGTATTCCTGATCACATGCCCAAAGTAAGTGAGCTGAAGTCTTACCATCCTGGCTTCTGGTTGTATTTCTTCCAAGATGGATTTTCTTTTGTTCTTTTGGTAGTCCACAGCATATTCAATATTCTTCTTCAATACCACAATTCAAATGCATCAGTTAATATTATATACTATCAATAGCAATATTAGATAAGTGGAATTTAGAGTCAAATATTAAAAACAGTAAACTGGACAAAAGAGGCATATTTTGTACTGTTAATAGCTAACAAAAAAAAGTCATGAGCTTTTATGCACTTAATAACATAGCTATGTGTAGAGAAAAACAGAATTATAAGGAGAAACTGCCACAACAGAAATTGTAATAGGAGACTTGGAAACCCTAGTGGCGTAGTGGTTAAGTGCTACAGCTGCTAACCAAGAGGTCGGCAGTTCGAATCCTCCAGGCGCTCCTTGGAAACTCTATCGGGCAGTTCTACTCTGTCTATAGGGTCACTATGAGTTGGAATCGACTCGACAGCGGTGGGTTTGTTTTTTTTTTTTTTTTTAGCCCACCTTTCCCCAAAAAATCAATAAATAAAATGACAAAATACAGGTAAGGGTATGGAAAATTTAAATAATATAATTAAAACCTAGATCTAGTAGAGTTAAATAGTACTCTGTACTCCAAAAAGGGCGTATGCTCTTTTTACATACCCATGGAACAATCAAAAAATTGATTGGGTATTAGTACACCAAGAAAATCTCAATAAATTCCAAAAATTTGAAATCATATGGTTTATTCTTTTTGACCTCAATGCAGTAAAATTATGAATTTGCCACAGAGAAATAACCAAAACCAAACCGAATCTATTTAGAGTTTTTAAAACACCTTTTTTAGGTTGCAGAACAATCAAAACTGAAATTACCAATTACTTGGAAATGAAAGATTTGAGAAAGCTATGTATCAAAACTTCTAGGAATTTGCCAATCAATACTCTGAAAAAATTTAAAGGCTTTTGTCTTAAAGGCCAGGAAGATTGAAAATAAACTAACATTTTCCTTCAACTCAGAAAACATAAGGGAGCAAGCAAAATAACACAAACGGAAGTAAAGATAAGAGCCAAAATGAGGAAATGAGAAGAATAACAACCAACAAACAACAATAGAGTTTATCACTCTAACTAAAAGCTCTTCATTGGAGAAAATCCATAAAATACAGATCTTTGTAAAATTCAATTAAGGGAAAAGAAGACACAAATACAAATATTAGAAACAAGAAATTAGAACCACAGACATAAAAATGATTATAAATTGGGAGCATTTACTATGTGTAATTTTATAGCAAAACTGAAAAATTAGATACAATGGGTAATTTTAAAAGGAAGGCATGGATTCCTAAAATAAATAGTAGACCACCTGAACAGAACATTATCCGTAGAAGAAATCAAAAGGCAACCAGCTGCCTATACCTTAGAGAAACAACAGGCCAAGATAGTTTTGCATGTGAGTTCTAGTGGCCATTCAAGGGTCATGTGTTTCCTATGTACTATAAACTGCTTTCGAGCATAAACAGAGAAAGATTTTTAAAAGATCAGTATGGCGCTGATACCAAAACATCAAAGACAGAACAGAAAAGAAAAATTATACTCGAGTCACATGAATCAGATGACAAAATTCTAAATAAAATATTAACAAATGGAGTCCAGCAGGTTTGCTTGTTTGTTCTTAAGAATAATACATCATAACTAAAAATGCTTTTCCTTGCAGTCAGCCATTGAAAACCTTATGGGTCACAATGGTATGATCTGCACTCAGCTATGGGGGTAGTATAGGACTGGGTAGTGTTTTGAGCTGTCATGCTTGGGGTCGCTATGAGTTGGGAGCCAACTCAACGGCAGCTAACAACAACAATCTGCATTAATACAATGAGATAGAAAGAGCACAGAGTGACACTTGGTTTAACTAGTGCCCCTGGGCAATATATGTTATGAACAAATGCAACCTTCATAGAAGCCATTGTAATGGAAAGAGGGCAGACCCTGAAGCCAAATTTAGGATGTGCCAGGTGCTTTACAAAGTGATTTTCATATAATATCTTCTTTAATCTTCACAGCAACCCCATATCAGTTAAGTTGCTTAGACAATTAGCGCTGGCTCAATGACACCATCAGAGATCCATGCTGTCTTTCTTTTGTACACTCAGTATGTTGGCTTATCCCCTCACGGGTGCAAAATGGCTATTGCAGCTTCAGGCACGACATTGGGATCCAAGGAAGAAAGAAGAGGATTAGTGAGATGGAAACCTATGTTTCATTAATCAGGAAAGCGGTACCAGCACAGAGCACCCAGAGCAGATGTTGCCTTTTGTCTTTTTGGTCAGAACTGGTCACATGGCCTCTCAGACTGCAAGGGAGGATGCAAGAGTGAGAGCAGGATTGTTATGTTGAATTATGATTCACCTTTTGGCGTAGTGGTTAAGTGCTACAGCTGCTAACCAAAAGGTTGGCAGTTTGAACCCACCAGGCGCTCCTTGGAAACCCTATGGGACCGTTCTACTCTGCCCTTTAGGGTCGCTATGAGTCGGAATCGACTTGACATCAATGGGTTTGGAGTTTAATTGGGGCTCAGTTAGGAAAAAAAGAAGGAGGGAGTGGGTTTTGGACAATAGTGGACAACTCCTCATGTTTATCACAAATCCTGGATTTGTTTTACTCATGAAATAGTTCAGATTCAGATAGGCTAAGTAATTGGACCAGAATCTCCAGCTCTTGGGTGACAGTTAGGTTATGAACTGAAGTCTGTTTCACTTGTCAGTGTATGCTTCTCACTGTTGTACAGTAAACCAGGGTTATTTTACGAGGGGCATTGGATCATAATGAATGATATTTACAGTCATAGTCACGTGATGAATCTAGCCTCAGGCAAAACAGTACAACTTATGTTAGAAGTAATTTCTCATTTTTAAAAAGTGAAATAAAACTGGAAGAATTTCTTGCTTATCTTCCCTATGGAATAAATAATTACCAATTACGTGAGGCAAATCTTGGTTATGAATTTTCTGGGGGAAAATAAAAAGACCAGAACTTTCTCATAATTTATTTATGGTTGGACACCAAGAAAATGTCCATAGCCAGCAGAAGTGAGGGGCTAGACTAGGTTTAAAGGGAATCTGCCGAGACAGTGGGAACCCTGGTGTCACAGTGGTTAAGAGCTACAGTGAGTTACAGCTGCTAACCAAAAGGTCAGCAGTTCAAATCCACCAGCAGCTCCTTGGAAGCCCAATGGGGGCAGTTCTACTCAGTCCTGTAGAGTCACTATGAGTCAAAATCAACTTCACAGCAATGGATTTTTTTTTTTTTTTTGACCTAGACAGTGATGTCTAGGTGTAATGTGGAAACGAAGTTATGTAAGGAAGTGTCGAGCCGCCCTTTTGCTGGAGCCTCTGAAATCCCAGTAAGCTGAGAGCCAGTCTGGCCTGAAAAAGCTTTAGACCATTCCTGAGGTTTTCTGCTTCCCTGATCCTCCTTTTGCATCCCGTTCCTGTTTTTGCTTTCCTCTGCTGCTCATCTTTCACTTCCTCTTTCCTCACTTGGAAAGAGTATTGAAACAGCTTTTCATTATTTGGCACCACCAGGCAGTGGTAGTGTCCTCACTTTGGATGGATTCTGCCCTAGCAGGAGAAATGGCCTCGGTAAGTTTTTCCATTTCCCATTCATTAGATTTCCTGGCAGGTACCTGGCCAGATCTGTCCACAAGTGCTGGAGGCGGAGCCTCGTGCAGGTTCAGAGCCGTAGTGGAAGAGACTCTGGCTCTTCAAGGACTTTCTCCAAGGTTAGCTTTCAAGTTTCCCCTGGGGGTTGAGGTTTTTTTTTTTTACTTTTCAAAACATGTTCACATGTCACAAAACTCAAGCCTTGTCCTTAAGCTCGTGATAGTGGGTTTTTCTTTACTTTTTGTCTACTTTGTAAGAGTTACTGTGATCCAGTTACTTTGGTATGAAGACAAACCTATGTCTCTCAAATACTCATTGTTCTCTGTGAGAAGGAAACAAAAGGCATGATTTCCCTTGGCTGTTTAAGGATGGAGACATGGCTCCTATTTCAGAGCATGGGTCATTCTAGATGGAAGAGGGCTTCTTGTGGTGGAGCAGCCATCAGATCTGGCAGACCCAGACTCCTGGCAAGGATCTTCTAGAGTGTTGTCAGCATGGAAGAAAAACCTTATATGACATTGCTTATATGTTAAACCTAAAACCAAACCCACTGCCGTTGAGTCAATTCCGACTCATAGCGACCCTATAGGACGGAGTAGAACTGCCCTGTAGAGGTTCCAAGGCGTGCATGGCAGATTCGAACTGCTGACCTTTTGGTTAGCAGCCATAGCACTTACCCATTACGCCACCAGGGTTTCCTCCTTATATGTTACTCCCCTTAAACTTCCCTTCCACTCCTCATCTCTCCCATGTCTGAGAATGCAAAAGCAAACTTACTGTCCTTCATTCTGAAGTGGGTAGCACATCAGAGATGGTCTGGTCCTTTATTCAGTGCCTGCTATAAGGGTCTGTGGGAATAGCAATATTCTGCTCTGGGACAAAGAATTTGGTTTGAAATAGTTCAAGCAATTAAGGTGCTCTCTGTTGCCCAGAATAGCCAGGCAAGTAGGGGCTACACAGGCCCCACACCTGTTGGACTAACTTCAGGAAGGGAGGGGGCCTGATGTACTCATGCGTATTCGTTGATTGGATTGATCATAACTGTGCATTAAGGCCCAAGTCATGCATATGCATTGAGGTCCCAATGACTAGGGGACCCAGGAAGTAGGAGCTCTTTCTTTTGGGGCCTTCTGAATCAGAGAACATCCATGCATGGGAGAGGGAGCAAGGGAGTGGCATGTCCCTGAGGACAATGGAGCCCCTTCCCATCCCCACCTCTCCTCCCCATGCTTGGAACTCTCCCAGACTTTGCCTGATGCATGTTTTCTCTTGTATCCTTTCTGGCTATGATGAATGGGTAACCATAGGTACAGGTAATAGTTTTTGTGAGTTCTGTGAGTCATTCTAGCAAATTATTGCCCCCATGGGGGACAGTGAGAATCAGCAGAGAAGCTAGCGTTTGTTGATTTGGCAAGAGCTGGAAAGATAGAGTCCTAAATCTTGGAGACCCAACTCTGGGTGGTTAGAGTGAGAAAGAAAGTGCCACGTGAGTGGCTGGTGTCAGAATGATGAAATGGAAAAGTGGGGATATGAGTTATCTTCACATTTTGGAAATTAGTCTTATATCAGAAGTTATTCATACTTCTGCTCACAGGGAACTGCAGTAGGGAAAATATGCCATGTAAGTTGAAATGGATTATTGATTCAAGATTCATTATATCTTCATTGTCATCACTGTTGTCATCATATATTGATCATCCACTGTGTCCATGGTATGGTGCTAGTTCTTAGAGGTATAAACAAGTATAAAACATCGTGGGATCTTTTGACTTCATATACCCAGGAGATAATTAATGGTTCATATTAATGGAAAATAAGTAAAAGAAATGTTATGAACTTCTGAAGAGGAGTGGCGTGGGGAGTAGACTTTGAAAGAGAATGGGGCAGGCATTTAGGGCAGGGAGTGCTGCAAATAGCATTTTCAGGGAAGCAGACTCTGTGAGGAGTTTAGCATGCAGGACATTTATTTGGGAGTTCCCTTGGGATCAACACCCATGGAAGGTATGGAAGGAAGCAGGATGGGCAGAGGGAGAAGTTGAGCTGCAGCGCATGCACAAAGATGGCCTCAGCCCGCCCCCAGGCTACCCTGGTGTAAGTATGGCCCTTTAGAGTTGACCCGAGTTGGATCGAGAAGGCGAGGTCTTTAAACCCCTGCTTTGATCACTCATTGGATGTGGGCTGCCCCTGAAGGGAGGCAGGACTCTAAGAGAGATACCTTTCTGCAGCTGAAGCAGTCCTGAAAGGGCTGCGGGCTGTTTGATAATGCATTCCTGCAGCTGGGGCAACGGTGCTTCCTTGAAGGGGATTCTGGGTAGCCATGACAGTGCCACCACGGGGAAAAAGGCATAAGCAATGTGTGCATAGCCAGCATGATGAGCAGTGATGAACAGAGCCATTTAACTGCAGTGGCTGTTACATGTGGCAGCATGTATCATCGAAGATAACATTGGAGGGAAGGTTGAATGTGAGGGTCTTGGATGCCGAGCTAAAGACTTTGAACTTTGTCCTGTGAACATTAGGAATATCTTAAATAGTTCGGGCAGTGGGCAAGTGTGACAGGTGTGAAATTATGTTTTAAAAGAATACAGCTGGTTTTGATGCATAAGAGGAATAGAAGCAAGAGATGCAAGGCAGGAAGGTGACTGTAGGCTAATAATTCATGAAAGTGAGTATTGTGGCTAGTACAGAGTCCTGGCTTGCAAGTCTGAGTTCTCGTGGAAACCCTCTGTCACTGAATTGACTGTGGAGCTTTTCCTCTTGGACCTCGGTTTCACCGTCTGTAAAAATGATGATCCTGAAAGTCCCTTTCCAGTTCTAACTGTGATTCTAAGTTACCTGTTTATTTGCATTCCTTAATTGTGTCCTTGGGAAAGGTGTTGAAGGCTAGTTTCATGAAAATCCAGACTTCTGAAAGCTTTGGTTTGGATATTTGTATGTTAATTGCTCCCTCCCCTCTCACGGCCTTCCAAACCCCCATGTTTTCACACACAGTTTGAGTCCAGTGGGTTATGGATTCAAGCTGAACAGGAATCATGTTTCAACTCTCACAAGCTGAGAGGGTTCTCTTGATCAATTACAACATATCCAGTAACTCAACCCAGCCCCACAGAAGACAGAATTAGCTTTCCTTCTGCATAGAGGTGGAATGTCTTCATCGAAGCTTCTGCTTTAATAGTAATGAAAAGAAAATTGGCACTGGGAATAAAGAAATGAACCGGTTTAAGCCCATATTCTTTGGGCACTTGGGGGAAAATATGTTTCTTCATTGTAGGTTCTCTACTGTACCTTGGTATTATGCTCGGAATCAACTGCTTACCTTGGGAAGAACAAAACCAAGACAATAAACAAAAGAGAGAAACTCATGGATCAGGGCTTAGGCCCCCTTCTCTTTCAAAATGGTTCATAAAAAATTTTTCCATATTGGGGAAATTTAGTTTCCTTTGATGGAAACATTGACTGAAAACAAGAAGTAGTCTCCAAACCCATTCATTATTGAAAATACTAACTCCATATGTTTGTTCATTAACTAAATTATTCACACATTTGTTGAATAAATATTTTGATTGAATGCCTGTTGTATGCCAGGTGCCATGCTAAGTGCTGGAGCTACACTAGCAGGTGAAATCAGATCAAATCCCAAATTTCATGGAGTTTACAGTCTAGTGGATGAGACAGACGTTAATCAGATGGTCAATGTGGTTTGCTCTCCAGCTATAGACAGAAGCCAGGGAAGGTTCCTCTGAGGAAGTAGCAATTGAGCTGAGAATGAAGGATGAAAAACTCAGTGGACTGAGCTAACTAGGGGAGCTTGGAATGTGGCTTTGAATCGTTGATGAATAGCATTTCAAGCATATTTAAATTTTGGCATTTACTGTAATTATGGACTCAGGAAAAACTAATACCCTCATTTAACCAAGTGCTGGAGATCATCCAGGAGGTAAGAAGCAGATGTTGAGATTTTACTGTCAGCTCTTCCAGTCTTTGTGTCACCAACCTCAGCTATGCAGAAATTCCTCATTCCAGTTTTCCCTCTTCACCTGGAGTGACATGTCACCTTCAGGTGGCTCAGAGTGTGCAGAACTGCCAGCCAATCCCAGAAGGAAAGGCATGAGATAAAAACAACATGCTGGCTTCTTTCATTACTTTCTTAGCTGTCAAATAATATTTCCTGTGGGAGTTTGTTTAAAGCCTATGCCCCTAAAATGTGGTCTGGGTAATATTCTTGATGAGTTGTTGGCACAGAAACTGTGTTTTTCTATGTAAAATGGCTAACCATGGATGGAAGTAAATCACTAAGAAAAGTCAAAAAGAATATTTTTTTTAAAAACTAGGTATCATTAAACTTGAAGAACTATGCTTATTTTTTCCTTGGAAGGGAAAGTTCACTGTGAATGGTCAAATATTAATGCTTTGAATATGGTTTGAGGTACACTAAAATTAAGAGCTTCTTAAGACCATTTTGTGGTTCTTAATATAGGATAAGAAAGTTTGTCAAGTAATGTAGATGAACATGCTTCAAAATGGTGAGAAGATCGTACAGACTCAGGGTATTGTTTTCCTCCAATATGATGAGTGAAAGTAAGACAGTTTGCATTGTTATCACTTTATCTGAAGCTTGAGGATTTTTAATAATGCTTGGTTTTCATATTGGTTTAGAAAAGTAAATGAATAATTTCTTTTATAGGGATTAGCACAAAGCTGGTTCCTATGAGGTGGAGGTTAAAGATGCCCCGAATGTCCAACTTTTCCAAGCTGCTGTACCGCTCCATCACCTCTAACATCAACTATGCCCTCTCCCCTCAGTATTCTCCCTTCTGTCTTTGGGTTCCCTGATTCGCTGCCATGTCTCACAGAACTCATGAGCCATATAAAGGAAATGTCTCACGTGGTCATGGAGGCTGGCAAGTCCCAAATTTGTGGTCAGGTGTAGACGTCTCCTTGGCTCTTAGTTTTTGCCCAAAGGCACTCAGCTTTCTCACTCCATGGGCTGGGAAACCAGCCATGCCATCTCCTTTGGGTCTCTGCTTTGGGTCTTCTTTGGTGGTGGTGGTTCTCCTCTCTGCTCTGCAATTGGCTCTCTTTTAAGGCAAAACTGACCAGTCCCCTTGGTGGGCCACAATTATCTTATTTGCACAACCCTGCCCAATCACCTGGTGGGAGTTACAAGACCATGGCTAGAAAGGCAACACTCAAAAGTAATTAATCACACCGCAAAAAGAAATATTTTTCACTTTTAACCAGTGTAAGTCATTGTGAGTGTAAGGAGGCTTGCTTGTGTGGACATGCATCTCTGGATGGGGTTTTTCAGCTTCATCACCACTATTGACGTTTTAAGTCAGAAAATCCTCTGTTGTAGGGGGCTGTCCTATGTACTACAGAATGTTTAGCAGGATCCCTAGCCTCTACCTTCTAGATGACAGTAGCACCTTCTCCCAAGTTGTGACAACCAAACATGTCTTCAGACATTGCCAAATGTTCCTGGGGGACAAAATCCCCCATTTGAGGAGAACTAATATTTGTTGAAATGTATTGAAATTAGAAATCTCTAGCATCTGGCTGCAGGCCTTGTACCATCAGCCCTGAGACTCCCTGAGGCAGTTTCCATAAATACTGCTTACAGAAGTGCCAGCTACCAAGTAGGCGTCTTGGCTGGTATTCACCTGAGAGACCCTGAACTGCCTCAGGGCTTTGAAGCCATAGTGGGATGACTTCTTTGGAGCAGGGTTGAACTGATTTATTTATCAGAATCATTAGCATATTTTATTTTATGCTTATTATGAAAAATCTAGTAGTACTGAAAAGTACAAAGAAAAATACAACTCACCCCGCATACCCCTCTCTAGAAATAACTAGTGTTCATATTTGGTAAATATCACTCTGGACACTTTCACACATATATGCAAATAGGAATTTGGATAGGATAAGCAGTTTTACAAACATGCTGTCAAATGATATATGCCATTTAAAATGAAAAGAAATTTTATGTGAATTTAATAGATGATAAAGAAATGAAGTGAAACAAACATTTGCTAAACTTGAGATGAATCTTCTCTTCTATAGGGTAAATTATTTCCTCAAAGATATGTCTTAAGTATATGACAAAAGATTATGAGAAACATTAAGAAGTTGGAGGTATGATGTTTGTGAAATTCGTTGCTTCAGTTTTAGTCAGGATTACTTGACTTCTTTCTACCTTTTCTCCATCCACTCCCGATTTTTATTGCTTGTGTTATTATCAATAATATTAGTATATAATTAATAATATTACTATTATATTTACTACCTTACTATAGCATATATTCTGTTCTATAATCTTAATTTTCCTGTTGCTTATTCATAGTTCCATATTTAAGTGGATTAAATGCTCACCACCAGTCCTTTGACATGACTTCTCCAATCTTGTTAGAATTTTGAATCATCTCTTGGTTAGATTTCATCATCAACTTTCTTAAAAAGAAGGCTCCATTTCCGGTGTTTTTTTACGTTTGAAAATGTTTGCATTGCCTCTATTCTTGAATGGGGATTGGCTAGGTGTCATATTCTTGAATCATACTTTCTTTGAGAATTTTCGTAGGTATTGCTCCACTATCTTCTGCATTAGCTGTTGTGGGGAAGACGGACCTTCTGCCATACAGGTGACTTGCTTTCACTGCTTAATACCTCAGAAATTCTCCCTATCCATTTCTCCAGGGAATTCCTCCTTTTTTTTTTTTTTCTTTTATTAGAAAAAAAGTTAAAGAAAAATAACAATTCAGAGACCAGTATAACAAATTAGAATTATGTAATGTTAAAATCTTGTTATGTTTGGGTTGCAATTTTTTTTTTTTAAGTTTTTCTTTCTTTTCTTTTTTTAATCAGTTATCTGACATGCACATACTGTAAGAAGTTTCTTGGGTTGGGTTCTTAGAGGCAGACCCTGAGATGAAGATTCATGTACAAGTGATTTATTTCGGAAGTACTCCTAGGAGAGGGGAATCCCTGGATGGCACAAATGATAAATGCACTTTAGTCACTGAAAGGTTGGCAGTTCGAACCCACTCAGTGGTGCCTTGGAAACAGGCCTGGCTAACTGCTTCCAAAAGGTCACAGCCATGAAAACTCTACGGAGCGCAGTTCTACTCTGTACGCGTGGGGTCTCCAGAAGTTGGAATTGACTTGACGGTGACTGTTTTTTGACTTCTCGGAGAACCCATAAGGGAGTGGAAGAAGCAGAATAGAAAGAGGAGAAGGAGCACGGCAAGGGTGTGGTTTCAGGTGAAGGCCCAGCCTCTGCCTTATCCTGCAGGGAGCTCTGGAGCATAAATTACTTTGCAGAGTTTGTCCTGCCTCAAGGCAAGGAATCTGGGCCTGCATCTAAATTTTGAAATACATTAACATAAAGATATTATCTTCCATCCTTTCCTAATCTTCTTAGTGCCTGCAGAACCTGTCCTAATGTTCCACATTCCATTCTTGACAAACTAATTTTTAGTGACTTTTCTCTTTTCAGCAGTTTTACCATGGATTTATCAATTTTATTTGTTTTCATAATGAAGGAACTTTTAGCTTTGTTGAGCCTCTCTCTTATATTTTTGTTTCCTATTTTATTCATTGCTATTCCTATCTTTATTATTTTCCTTCTACTTTGAGTTTCATTTCCTGTCGTTTTTCTAATGTATTGATATAATTTGAGATTACTAATTTTTCCAACTTTCTTATTTTCAAAGATGTGCACTTAAACAGCTTTAGCTGTTTTCCCTAAGTTTTGATATATAATAGACTTATTTTTTAAGAATATTTTCTAATTTTCATTGTGATTTCTTTTTTGATTCATGGAATATTTAAAAGTATATTTCTTAATTTTCCAATGTTTGGGGGATTTTCTAGGCTTTTTATTGACTTTATTAAGGAGCTCTGGTGGCACAGTGGTTAAAGCCATCGATTGGTAATCGAAAGGTTGACGATTTGAAACCACCAGTGGCTCCACAGGAGAAAGATGTGGCAGTCTTCTTCCGTAGAGATTTACAGCCTTGGGAACCCTGTGGGATCACTGAGAGTCGGGATTTACTTGACGGCAATGAGTTTGGGTGGGTTTAGCTTATTTGCTTTGTGAGCTAAGGGAATGCTTGTATGATTAAATGCTTTGGACTTTGGAGCTTTATTTTATGGCCCAGCTTGTGATCACTTTTTGTAAAAATCTTATAAATACAAAGAATTGAAATTCTATAGTGGTTAAGTATAGCTTTCTATACATGTTCATAAGGTCATTTTCTCATTGAATCATTACTGATTTCTTTATCTGTTTGTTCTATAATTTAATGAGAGAGTTGTATTAAAATCTCCCACCATTACTGTGGATTTTTTAATTTCCCTGTATAATCTGTGAGTTTTTCCTTTATGTATTTTGAGGTTGTGTTATTAGGTATATCTATTTTTCGAATGTTTTATTTTTGTAAATTCAAACTTCCAAAGTCATGAAGCATCTCTTTTTGTCTCTTTGTCTTAAAATCTGCTTTGACTAGTGTAACTAAACCAGATTTATTTTGGTTTGTCATTTTCAAACTTTCTGGTCCTTATATCTAAGAAATGTCTCTTTTAGATAGAATATAGTTGTCTTAGGTTCTCTAGTGAAGCAAAACCAATAAAGTGTACAAATATGTATATAGAGAGATATGTATCAAGGAAATATAGCTTATGCAGAGCTAGAGGCTGGAACATCCCAAGTCCATGAGTCAGGATAGAGGCTTCTCCTGATTCATGTAGCTGCAGGGGCTGGTGAACCCAAGATCAGCAGGTCAGAGAGCAGGGCTCTTGCTCATAGACCTCAAGATTGACAGGGAAGGCCACAGGTAAGTCACTAGCTCAAGTCCCAAGAACCAGAGGTCAGATGAACAGGAGCCAACTGCAGGATCTAGAACAAGCAAAATCCCATGAGCCTTGCCAGAATGTCCACTTATATTTGATACAGGTCACATGCCCAGGGAAACTCCCTTTCAACTGATTGACTCCTCACAGCAGATCTCTTCATGGAGGTGATCACATTATGTCAGATTTCATCATGGAAGTGGTCACAATATTGTACAACTGCCAAGCCACTGAGAATCGCGGCCTAGCCAAGTTGACACACAACCTCAACCGTCACGATAGCTGAATTTTTAAAATGCATTCTGACAATATTTGTTTTTAATTGGTGTATTTATTCAATTTAGATTTAATATAGTAGTAGTATAATTTTCTATAAATTTGCTTTAAATTTCTTGCCTTCCTTTGAATTAATTGAACGTATTTCTTTATTTTTCCCATCTATTGTTTTGGAATTTATACACTCCTTCTGTTCTTTTAGCGGTAACTCTAGAGGTGAAAACATGTATCCTTTACTTATCAAAATCTAATACTAATTTGTTCTTTTATTGTCATCCTAGATGATGCAAGGATCTTAGGATACTTTAATGCTGCTTACCCCTCTTCTGACTCACATGCCATTATTATCAAGTATATTAATTCCATGTAAATATTTTAAGCACCGTAAGTCATTATAATTGCTGTTTTATACACTCACTCTTCAGTTGGATTTACTCACATGCTTACCATTCTTAGTTTTGCTCTTTATTTCTTTCTGTACATTCAAGCTTCTTTCAACCTGAAGACACCCTTTAATATTTCATTTAGGACTTGTCTGCTGATGATGAATTCTTTCTGCTTTTGTTTGTCCAAGAATGTCTTTATTTCACTATCATGTATGGAGGATATTTTTGTTTTTCTTGTAGTCCTCAGTGGGATGGTTGACCCATATTACCTAGCTCCCCATTAATCTCTCTCAGGCTTTTACATTTGACAACATTTAATTGTCCTTTCTATTCAGTCTTACCTGATCTTGGGTTGTACATGCTTCATGACCATTTGCCCAAATATCATAGACATAATATTCCATTAAATCTTTCTTCATGGGTAGTATCTGTATGTTTAAGGATTTAAAAAAAAAAAAACCTCTCATTGTTTCTGGACATTTTTATGTCTGTTACTGCAATCTGACAGGACCTGGTTAGGGTTGTTTTCTAACTTGTCCAGTAGCTATGAGCATTGCATTCAGCGGGGGGGAAAAAAAACTCACTAGAAGTCCTTATGCATGAGATAGGATTGGGTGGAGGCTGGTATAGGAGAGGTGGCCAGGCGTGGTTCCTGAAATGGGCTTCATCGGGCCCAAGGTATCCCTCATGTGAGTGCTAAGAGAGGTACATTCCAGAACATGATTTGTCCACACTCTGTGAACTTTTACTTGAGCTTCCTAAATACTGAAATATCTTATGTCAGAAACACCCCAGAGACAGAGCCCATCTGTTGCAATGGGACTAGAGTTTAGACACCTGGCATCACAGAATAACTTCTTTGATCCTGCTTCTGTGCCTAACTGGCAGGGTTCTTTGTTTTGTTTTTACGTAACATGGCATGTATGTTTCTCACTGCTAGAATATCATGCTGCTCTGTGGCAAGACAGTCAAGGATCTGACATCAGTCATAAATACGTGTGTTAATTGATTTCTTTCAAACTGACAGTTATTCATCGCCAACAAGCCCATAATTTTAGCCATAGGAGCCAGGCAGATAACGTGAGTGAGTCCTCATAGGTGCTGGATGGGGTCTGTGAAAATCGGCGAGCACATGCCCCTTGGAATTTGGGTGGCCACAACTTAGTTTTAATTACTGCCATGTAGAGATGTAGGTCCTTTGTAGATTTTCCTCTTTTATTTTCCCAAGAAGCCAGAAATCTAGATTTTTATGTGAAGTTTCCACATTTTTAAATATTAGCAAATATTTATTTATTTTCTTTTTGTAAAATATGCAATTATAATTAAATAAATCAGACCCACAGGCCAGATTCCTCCTGGGGACTATCAGTTTTCTTCCCTTATCTTAGCCTTTATCTAGAGCACTGCTCCTGTTCTGCACATCTAGGCATTGAATGGTGGAGCTGAGGATGGCTGTGAAGCCTGAGAAAGGTAAACATCAGCCACAAGTCTCTTAATATGGAAGTCTGAGAGTCACTCCAACACCTCCTTTACTCCTTCCATCTGGTCAGCTCCTAGCCCTATTGATTCTAGCTCCTTAAACCTTCACATCTATGCTCTTCTCTTCCAGCCAATGATAGGTTCTAGTCTGAGCTCTTCTCTCTTGCATGCACTACTTCAGTGGCCTTCTGGCACTTCTCTCTTAGGCAAGGCTCTCCCCCTCACCCCACCATTCCTCCTCCACACTCCTGCCAGAGTAATTTTTCCAAAATATAATCTGCCTAATTCACTCTTCTGCTTAAAAATATTCCAGTGAGTCAATAAATTACTGTGCTGGAAAGCTTCCCTTTACCCTCCAAGCCCACTCTCCACCCTTCTCCACCCTGTGCTTGCCAGGGAGACTGACCTGTGTGCATTGCATCAGTGGGCTCCCTTGCCCTCTGGCTTCTGGCTGGCTTTAGCCCAATGGAAAAAGAGAGGAGAGAAGTGTATTTATTTCCCCAGCCCTCCCTTTGTGTATTTGTCATGGGTTCTAAAACTTGACCAAAGGCCTTAGCTCCTATCTTAGTTACCAAGGGCTGCTGTAGCAAAAATACCACAAACAGGTGGCTTTAAAGAGCAGAAATATATTGTCTCATAGTTTTGGAGGCTAGAAGGCAAAATGAGGGCACTGGTTCTAGGGGAGGGTCTTTCCTTGTTGGTACCCTGAGGCATTCCTTGGCATTTCTTGGTTTGTAGGTGGTTCCTCACATGGTCTTTTCTGCCTGTGTGTCTATTTTGCTCTTTTTATAAGATGTTGCTGAGAAAGGATTAGATTTAGGACCCAACCTACTCCAGTATTAGTTTCTTAGTGCTGCTATAACAGAAATACCACAAGTGGGTGGTTTTAATGAACAGGAATTTATTTTCTCACAATTTAGGAGGCTAGGAGTCTGAATTCAGGGCACCAGCTCTCGGGGAAGGCTTTCTCTCTCTGCTCTGGGGGAAGACCCTTGTCTCAACTTCTCTGGTGTTCTTCTCAGTGTTCCTTGGTGACCTCCACATGACATCTGTCTTTCCCCATTCATGTATGCTTGCTTCAGTGCTTACTCTGTTTTTTTATATCTCAAAAGTGATTGGCTTAAGACATACCTTACACTGACATGGCCTCATTAACATAACAAAAACCAGAAAACCAAACCCATTGCCACTGAGCTGGTTCTGACTCATAGCGACCCTATAGGACAGAGCAGAACTGCCCCATAGGGTTTCCAAGGAGTGGCTGGTGGATTTGAACTGCTGACGTTTTGGTTAGCAGCCATAGCTTGCTGTAGCTCTTAACGACTGTGCCACCAGGGCTCCTTGACATAACAAAGGAAACCCTATTTCCAAATGGGATTACACTCACTTCTCACTTATCGACATGGTTAGGTTCTAAGGACCAGGTAATTATGCAAAATTCAGTGTTATGTGAAAATGAAGGATGACCACATCAGATCACAAAACAGAGGATGGTTACATCATTACATTACTGCCAAATCACATCATTACATGACTGCCAAATTACATCATTACATAGCTGCCAAACCACTGAGAATCATGGCCCAGCCAAGTTGACATGACGTCAACCATCACAGCCAGTGTTACTCTCGCCTTGCACCTCGGCCTTCATTACTTCCAGACATTCATCATTAATGTGCAAAATAGTTGGATCAAAGGTTTTTTACTATTGTTGTAAGTGCAAAATGTCAGATAATGAGACTATTGGTAAGTGAAGAGTATATGTACATCCACAGGTATAGGGGTTAGGATTTACAACACATATTTTGGGGGGGACACAATTCGATTCATAACAGGTATGTCCTCATCAACATAGCAAAAGAAAGCCCCTGTTTCCAAAGAAGGTCACTTTCACAGGTACCAAAAAAAAAAAAAAAAAAACCCGTTGCCATTAAGTCGATTCCAACTCATAACAACCCTATAGGATAGAGTAGAACTGCCCCATAGAGTTTCCAAGGAGCACCTGGTGGTTTTGAACTGCTGACCTTTTGGTTAGCAGCTGTAGCACTTAACCATTATGCTACCAGGGTTTCTTT
The DNA here is from genome assembly GCF_024166365.1 of Elephas maximus indicus. NCBI lineage: Eukaryota > Metazoa > Chordata > Mammalia > Proboscidea > Elephantidae > Elephas > Elephas maximus. The sequence goes on along the minus strand of NC_064831.1, from coordinate 72,806,193 downwards.
CACAGGTACAGCAGTTAGGAGTTCAACATATATTTTGGGGGGACTCAAGTCAATCCATAACAGCTACTGTCGGGTAGTGCTTTCTATACAGCCTCTTCCTGCCCCTGTGCATCTGGTCCCCAGGGCCAGGCGGGTAATGAGAATCATGAACCAGCCCTGGTGCTACACCACCCCTAGTGGTTTCCCTATACCCTTTCTACAACTTAGTAAATACTGTGTTTTTAAAATGCTCAAATGATCCCGATCTGAATCTGTCATCTATTTCCTACTGGGACTTAGTTCTCCCATCTAATCTAATGGATACAGGACCCTTGCCTCACCCTCCACAGTCTGGAAATATTTAGTTTGTGTTCTTTCATCTTGACTTGGGGAAGCAGTGGTTGACATGAATTGGAAAAGCTTCATAGCGTTTGCTGGAGATTTATGTACTAAGAGGTCCAACTAACCCCCAGTCCAGGAGTTGGGGAGTGCGGGAGTCTGGAAGGGGTTGATGATGAGAAGATGACCTTTGTAAGTAGGTCAGTCCATACCAGGCTAAGGGAAATATCTAAAAGAGGTGATGAAACATAGATCTGGGGCCAGCCTCCCAGGCAGTGGGGATGGCAGGAAAAGATGCTTTCTCCCAAGTTCACCAGGAGCAAACTGACTATCAGGTGCAGGAAGCAAGGCTTGTTCCGGCTGTCCACTCACTAAAAACAACCAAAGCAAACCTGTTGCCGTTAAGTCCAACTCATAGCGATGCTATAGGACTGCACAGAATGCCCCACAGGGTTTCCAAGGCTGTGATCTTTAGGGAGACAAACTACCACATCTTTCTCCCATGGAGCAGCTGGTGGGTTCGAACCCCCAACCTTTCGAGTGCTTAACCGCTGCATGACCAGGGCTCCCTCCTCCATTCACTAAAAAGTCCATTGCCATGGAGTCAATTCCAACTCATCAACACTATAGGACAGGGTAGGAATGCCCCATAGTGTTTCCTAGGTTGTGATTTTTATGGAATTGGAGTCCTGGTGGTACAGTGGTTAAGAGCTACGGCTGCTAATCAAAAGGGCAGCAGTTCGATTCTACCAGCTGCTCCTTGGAAACCCTGTAGGGCAGTTCTACTCTGTCCTATAAAGCCACTGTGAGTTGGAATCAACTTGGTGGCAATGTTTTTTTTTTTTTTTTTTAGTCTTTACAGAAGCAGACTGTCACATCTTTCTCCTGTAGAATGACTGGTGGGTTCTAATTGTTGACCTTTTGGTTAGCAGCTGAGTGCTTAACCACTGTGCCACCAGGGCTCCTTCTCCACTCACTTGTCACCTGCAAATATAGCTGCTTCCTTTGTCAGGATTGTTTTAAGGACAGGTGATGGGAGCCTGAAAATAAAGGGTCTTAGTGTTGCTTTAGAGTTTGCCGTGGGAGACAGGCATGAGGCAAAAGTGTATGAGTGTATGCGTTTGGGGCATAGTGATAATTGTGGTATGGTTGAAGTTGGTGATGTTGTGTGAGTAGGAGCCTCAAGAAATGGAGCTATACAATGAGATAGGTCATGGAGTGCCTGGAGGTTATAGAACATGTATCCTCAGGGAGTAGTGAAGGGCCTTGATGAGGTGGTAAAACAGTCAGGAACACACTGGTCAGAAAACGGTAGATCAAATCCTAGAGGTCATTGACCATCAGGGTAATGAGTTTTGGAGATATATTCAGTAAACTGTAGAATGGGCTGGAGAAGAAATAGGTAAGATACAGGGATATAGACTCTCTACAATGCCTAGCCCACAACTTTAGATGTATTGGTGTTTAATATATTCTGGTTGAACTGAATTGTTGAGTCTGTGTGACAGCCTGAGTGACATTTTTATGTAGTTGACCCGATTCATATATTTTCATTTTTGTTGTTAAAGACCTTAAGGTAGTTAACCTGAAAGAATGTATTTACTGTTAACAAAACCTGGATCGTTTGTGATCTCCTTAAATAACCTTTGTGGCAGTGTTGGAGTGAACATTTATTTGATGTCTGGCAAGTTATATCCCAGTGGAACTCATTTTATTTTGAGTTGTTTTTAATATGGAGTTGTTAATATAGCATTTCCAGTAAGTGACATTGTATGCGAAATCTGTGTTTAATCACTAACATTTTCTTGAGACTAGTAGAACTGTACTGTTCATTATAAGTCACAGATTTAAGAACTTGTCAGGAAAGTATTTTATGATTTGATTTATGAATATAGACCCAAGAAAGGCAAGATGTGCTCAAATCTTTATGAGATTGTGAACACACTCGCCCCTACAGTAATCTTGGCTTTTACCAGTTCTATCATATAATGAATAAGTAAACAATATCGTTTTTCAGTCTTTCATCCAAAATATTCTCTAGCTAGAACTTTGCTTAGGAAAATATGATTTACTTAGAGACCTTTAAGCCTGATAATTTTAACTAAACAACGTACATTGCGTTTTGCTTCACATTTTTATAGGTTTCCCTTTCGCAGTTTTTTTTTCCCCTTTAAAAAACAACTTTTATTGGGTGTTTTATTGCACAAGCTATATATGTTCACTGTATAAAATTAGAAAGTATAAGTGAGCAAAAAATATATGTACAAAAAATTTGCTTGTAATTCCATCACAAGTAGAAAATAGGGATGAGCAAAACATTAAAAACGCACTTATAATCACACCACAGGAGAGAAGCTGATATTGCCGTATAAGGCTCTGCCCCTGCTTCTGGCAGAATTGGTGTGTTCTGTGGAAATTATGTGTCAAAACTTTTCTAATTAGGTAGAAATTGCTTCAGTTTCAATGTGTCTTTTGCTCCGAGTCTCTTGAGTCTGTTCTCCACGAGTGAGGCCTGACTCTGCCTCACTGCCACCCTTCAGCCTGATTCATGAGCTACTTGAGGGCTGGATCCATCGTCATCTCTCCAGGGTACCCAGCACGGGGACCTTGAAATTAGCAGCCCATTGGTATACGTTTGTGTCAGAAAATTAGCAAATGAATCCAAGTCTGTAAACGCAGATCAGGAATGCTTATTCCTCATGAAATAACCTAGATAAAATACCTTTGAAAACAGAAGTGTAGCCCTGCTTGCAGTATAGAGGGAAAAAAGTGAAAGACTTCATTGAGATATGAAAGAATTTTGTGGTCAAGCAACTCACAGCAGCAGATGTGTTTGATCCAAGATGCAAAATGCTGACTGGGAGTGATGATAGCTCAGCTGCTGTATTTGACTGGATTTCTGGTCACAAAGCACTGGAGAGCCAGTGAGGAGAACATACAGATGTCCATGAAGAAAACGCACTGTCTGGGGTCAGACAAAAAGAGGCTCCATCCTGGCTTCTTTGCACCCTGGATGTATGGCTCTCAGTGTCACAGTTACTCACCTGTAACATGGGGAAGGTGACACATGGTGTCAACACATGGGTTGCCATGAGTTAGAATTGACTTGGAAAATAGTTTTGTTTTTTTGTTAATATCAACCTCAGGTGTCCCTGGGTGGTGCAAATGGTTAAAGTGCTTGGCTGCTAACCTAAAGGTTGGAGGTTTGAGTCTACCCAGAGGTGTCTCAGGAGTAATTCTTGGTGATTTACTTCAGAAAAATCAGCCACTGAAAGCCCTATGGAGCACAGCTCTACTCTGACACACATAGGGTCACCATGAGTCAGAGTCAACTCAAAGGCAACTAGTCATGTCCACCTCGAGGGCTTATTGAAAGGGTTAGAGAGAATGTAGGAAAAGTACTGGCTTGTAGTACTCACTATATAGAAAGAGTAGCTACTTTATATAGAACAAAATTTTTGAGAGTCAGGCTTGGGTTTCTCAAGGCTGTATTCTCTGACCCTGGCCCCCAGCAGGGTCACAGAATTATATGATGCATGATTGAATCAGACTTGGGGATGAATTTATAGGTAGAATTCAGAAAACAACTAATCATATAAGGTAATAATAACACGCAGTTTAAATAATTATTTGGAGACAATTTAAGGAGATGTTTCAAAAGGAGAATTGGATACAATGCTACTCAACTGATGATAATAGAAGTTACCACTCCTGAGTTCCCGTCAGGCCAAAGATGGAGCTGATATTTGTCAGCCAGATTTTACTGTCATTAGATTTTAGAGCTGGGGCTGGCCAAGGAGTGGCTGCTAAAATACCTCTTCTCTCAGGAGGTTTACCACCACCACACAACCCAAGAACACGGACCCCACCTTGCCTGACCTGGCTCTTCTAGTAGCTGATTTCTTCCCTCCCCACAACTCTTTCTGCCTCCCGACATTTGATGTGGTGATTGGTATTATTTCATACTTTTCTTGTAACATTGAACTGTGTTCACAGATTCCAAATCTGATTATTTGGCTGCTTACTTCGCATGATGGTCTGCTTACTATTTTTAAAAAGTGGAAATGAATGCTAATGGAATTCTGTAAGATTAGGGAGCTATGTCCAGCACATTTATCAGTGAGGACATGGAAGTTGCAAAGCTGAGCAAAATGGCTTATACGTGGCGTGACAGGATCAGGACTCAAACAGATCTCAGCAGGTTGGCGTTCTGGGCCAAAACCAACAGGAGGAGATTCAGTAGGGATTAATGTTAAGTCTTGCATAAGCACAAATGGGAGACAGCTGGCTTTAACATTGTTGTTTTGAAAAAACATATTATTTTGAAGAAGAATAACAATAAAAAAAATTTTTTTTAATGCTTACATTTATTGAGACACTTATTATGTTTATTGAGATGCTGCAAGATGTACTTTATATATATTATTTTATTTAAACCCTTTTGGTATAAAGATTATTATATCCATTTTACAGATGAATTTTAGAAAGGTTAAGAAACTTATTCAGAGTCATAGAGCTTTTTTTCTTGTGGTAAATGTATAAACAACAAAGTATTTGCAGTTTCAACATTCTTCACGTGTACAATTCAATGACATCAATTATGTTTATCATGTTGTTTAACTGTCACTATTATCTGTTCCCAAATTTATCTGTCACTCTTAACAGAGGCTTAATGTCCTCTGATCAATGAGTCCCTCTTCCCCCCACCTTTCTGCCCACCCCAGAAACCACTAATAAACTCTGTATACTTGCTTACTCTAGATATTTTACATAAGTGGAATCATATAGTATTTGTTCTTTAGTGACTGACTTATGTTACTCAGCATAATATTTTCAGGGTTCATCTACATTGTATCGTGTATCAAGATTTCATTTCTCTTTATAGCTGAGTAGTATTCCGTTGTATGTATGTACCACTTTTTATTTATTCATCTGCTGATGGACATTTAGGCTGTTTACACATTTTGGCTATTGTGAACAGTGCTACAGTGAACACTGGCATATAAATATCTGTTTGTGTTCCTGCCCGTAAGTCTTTGGGTATATAACTAGGAGTCACAGAGCTATTAACCATTATGTGATGTTGCCTCCATAAAACAAAAACAAAAAAACAAAAACACTGATTGCCATTGAGTCTACTCTGACTCATGGTGACCCCATATGTGTCATAGTAGGACTGCTTTATGGGATTTTCAATGGCTGATTTTTTGGATGTAGGTCCACAGGTCTTTCTTCTGAGGTGCCTCAGGGGGGACTCAAACCTCCAACCTTTCAGTTAGCAGCTGAGCATATTAACCATTTACACCACCCAGGACTCCACTACCTCAATAGTGAAATCTAGTGAGAAGTGTGGCTGAAAAAGGAAGAAATGAAAGAAGGACGGAAGGAAGGAAGGAAGGAAGGAAGGGAGGGAGGGAGGGAGGGAGGGGAAGAGGGAGGAAGGAAGAAAGGGACCAGGGGAGGAAGGAAGCTTGTTGTTGTTAAGTGCTGTCGAGTCGGTTCTGACTCATAGCGACCCTGTGCACAACAGAAGGAAACACTGCCTGGTCCTGCGCCATCCTCAAAATTGTTGCTATGCTTGAACCCGTTGTTGCAGCCACTGTGTCAGTTCATCTCACTGAGGGTCTTCCTCTTCCGCTGACCCTCTGTTTTACCAAGCATGATGTTCTTCTCCAGGGACTGACTCCTACTGATAATGTACCCAAAGTATGTGATACGTAGTCTCCTGATCCTTGCTTCTAAGGAGCATTCTGGCTGCACTTTTTCCAAGATGGGCTTGTTCGTTCTTTTGGCAGTCCATGGTATATTCAATATTCTTCGCCAACACCACAATTCAAAAGCGTCATCTTTGGTCTTCCTTATTCATTGTCCAGCTTTCACATGCATATGACTCAATTGAAAATGCCATGGCTTGGGTCAGGCGCACCTTAGTCTTCAAGATGACATCTTTGCTTTTCAACACTTTAAAGAGGTCTTTTGCAGCCGATTTGCCCAATGCAATGTGTCTTTTGATTTCTTGACTGCTGCTTCCATGGGTGTTGATTGTGGATCCAAGTAAAATGAAATCCATGACAACCTCAAACTTTTCTCCCTTTATCATGGTTATTGGTTCAGTTGTGAGGATTTTTTGTTTTCTTTATGTTGAGGTGTAATCCATACTGAAGGCTGTGGTCTTTGATCTTCATCAGTAAGTGCTTCAAGTCCTCTTTGCTTTCAGCAAGCAAGGTTGTGTCGTCTGTATATTGCAGGTTGTTAATTAGTTTGCCTCCAATCCTGATGCCCTGTTCTTCTTCATATAGTCCAGCTTCTCGGATTATTTGCTCAGCATACACACTGAATAAGTATGGTGAAAGGATAAAACACTGACCCACAACTTTCCTGACTTTAAACCCTTGTGTTTGAACAACTGCTTCTAGATCCACGTACAGATTCCTCATGAGCACAATGACATGTGCCGGAATTCCCATTCTCCGCATTGTTATCCATAATTTGTTATGATCCACACAGACTAATGCCTTTGCATAGTCAATAAAACACAGGTAAACATCTTTCTGGTATTTTCTGCTTTCAGCCAGGATCCATCTGACATCAGCAATGATATCCCTGGTTCCACATCCCCTTCTAAATCTGGCTTGAATTTCTGGCAGTTCCCTGTCAATATACTGCTGCAGCTACTTCTCAATGATCTTCAGCAAAATTTTGCTTGCGTATTATATTAATGATATTGTTCAATAGTTTCCACATTCAATTGGATAAACTTTCTTGGGAATAGGCATAAATATGGATCTCCTCCAGGTGGTTGGCCGGGTAGCTATCTTCCAGATTTCTTGGCATAGATGAGTAAGCTCTTCCAGCGCTGCATCCATTTGTTGAAACATCTCAATTGGTATTCTGTCAATCCTCAGAGCCTTGTTTTTTGCCATTGCCTTCAGTGCAGCTTGGACTTCTTCCTTCAGTACCAGTGGTTCCTGATCATATGTTACCTTCTGAGATGGTTGAAAGTCGACCAGTCCTTTTTGGTATAGTGACTCTGTGTATTCCTTCCATCTTCTTTTAATGCTTCCTGTGCCATTTAATATTTTCCTGGTAGAATCCTTCAGTATTGCAACTCGAGGCTTAAATATTTTTTCTTCAGTTCTTTCAGCTTGAGAAATTCTGAGTGTGTTCTTCCCTTTTGTTTTTCTATCTCCAAGTCTTTGCACATGTCATCATAATATTACTTTGTCTTCTTGAGCTTCCCTTTGAAATCTTTTGTTCAGCTCTTTTACTTCCTTTTGCTTTAGCTACTCTGTGTTCAAGAGCAAGTTTCAGAGTCTCTTCTGACATCCATTTAGGTCTTTTCTTTCTTTCCTGTCTTTTTAATGACCTCTTGCTTTCTTCATGTATGATATCCTTGATGTCATTCCACAAGTCGTCTGGTCTTCAGTCATTAGTGTTTAACGCGTCAAATCTATCCTTGAGATGGTCTCTAAATTCTGGCGGGATATACTCAAGGTTGTACTTTGTCTCTTGTCGACCTGTTCTAATTTTCTTCAGTTACAACTTGAACTTGCATTTGAGTAACTGATGGTCTGATCTGCAGTCAGCCCCTGGCCTTGTTCTGACTGATGATATTGAGCGTTTTCATTGTCTCTTTCCACAGATGTAGTCGATTTGATTCCTGTGTATTCCATCTGGCGAGGTCCATGTAGTCGCCGTTTATGTTGGTGAAAAAAGATATTTACAATGAAGAAGTTGTTAGTCTTGCAAAATTCTATCATGCTGTCTCAGGCATCATTTCTATCACCAAGGCCGTATTTTCCAACTACCAATCCTTCTTTGTTGTTTCCACCTTTCACGTTCCAATCACCAGTAATTATCAGTGCATCCTGATTGCATGTTCAATCAATTTCACACTGCAGAAGTCTGTAAAAATCTTAATTTCTTCATCTTTGGCATTAGTGGTTGGTGTGTAAATTTGAATAATAGTCATATTAACTGGTCTTCCTTATAAAACCCAGTAACAAAATCCTATCACTGACAGCATTGTACTGCAGGATAGATCTTGAAATATTCTTTTTGATGATGAATGCAATGCCATTCCTCTTCAAGTTGTCATTTCCAGCATAATAGACCATATGATTGTCTGATTCAGAATGACAGATACCAGTCCATTTTAGCTCACTAATGCCTAAGATACCAATCTTTGTGTGTTTCATTTCATTTTTGATGATTTCCAATTTTCCTAGATTCATACTTGTTACATTCCAGGTTCTAATTATTAATGGATATTTGCAGCTTCTCTTTGAGTCGTGGCACATCAGAAAATGAAGGCCCGAAAGCTTGACTCCATCCATGTCATTAAGGTCGACTCTACTTTGAGGAGGCAGCTCTTCCCCCGTCGTATTTTGAGTGACTTCCAGCCTGAGGGGTTCGTCTTCTGGCACTATATCAGACAGTGTTCCACTGCTATTTATAAGGTTTTCACTGGCTAATTCTTTTAAAAGTAGACCACTGGGTCCTTCTTCCTAGTCTGTCTTAGTCTGGAAGCTCAGCTGAAACCTGTCCACATGGGTGATCCTTCTGGTATTTGAAGACCAGCAGCATAGCTTCCAGCATCACAGCAACACACAAGCCCCCACAGTAGGACAAACTAACAGATGTGTAGGGGGAGGAAACTTAGGTTTCATCAAAAGAAGCCTGAGTCAGAGGCAGTTGTGCCATCTATGTTCTTTGCAGACACAGTGTTGTATTCTAGACACTATGTTTTAAGATAAAAATGTATAAACTTAAGTGTGTGCAGAGAGAGAACATATTCACAAAAGGGCTGGGACAGTTGAAGATACCAGGCAGACATTAACCAGAACTTTGATGCTTCGAGAAATCTTGAGAAGGGTTCTTCTGTGGAAGAAGCTCAAGACTCAGCATTCATTGCCCTAGTGGGATGCAAGTTCCAGGGAAGCACGTTCCGTTTCACTATAAGAAAAAATACACAAAGATAAATATTAAAATATGACCCTGGCACCCCTTCATTCTGCTCCACACGGGTTGTTTTATCATTGTTTTGCTAGGATCGAAGAGAAGAGATGAGAACTGGGTAGAAATCTGGATCATTACTGCCACTGTTTGAATAAGGAGGAACTCATGAGAAGGGTGGGAGGGCCGGCTGGTAGGAAACAGCATTGGGTTTTCTAAGGCAAAATTCAAACATCTTCATGGCCAAGGAGAGGAGAAAAACTTGAGGACCCCTCTTGAGATGCCATTTTCTGTCTATTTTCTTAGGGAAAAGCTCTTACCAATCCAATCAGAGAAACAACGAAATGCTTTCATTTGTAACATGCCTATTTTAGAATCAAGATTCTTTCAAAAAAAATTTTTTTGTAAGTAAAGTTGGAGAAGTTGTGAAAAGAAACCCGACTCTAACTATAAACTGAACAGATGTGATAGTGGGAAGAAAAACAAATTAAAACAATATCACAAAGACCTCTCAACTTTCATTTTTCAATATATACGATGATGTTTTTCAACTTTTCACATTCAACCTATCAGTGTATCAAGTGACAAAATGCAAAATCAACTTCAGCTGTGTGTATTTTAAACCTTTACCTAAATGATTTGGAGTTACTTAACCTAACGGTCCAGATGAATGTATTAAACTGCTTATTGTATTTTTTATGAATTAAAACTTTATATTATGTTATAGACAGCACACAGTTATGTTTGATGACGTTTAGTATAGAAAATTGAATTGAACAGTGGCCTAATTAGAACAGTAAATAGTATGGGTTTAATTACCCCTTATTCCCAATGACAGATTTGATCAGTTGCCAGATATTTATCCTTTCCTTTCACTTGACTGGTACTAAAATATTACCTCTAGTACGACCACTTACTGGGCTATAAATAGGTAGCTTGGCAAAAAGCCATGGAACCCACTGACCAGTGAGACTTGAGTGGAAATTGTTGGAAAACCCCCTTCTTGCTTCTAGTCATTATTTCTTCATTTCACTTTTGAAGGTTCTTTACAGATCCCTTCTTAATTTCATTTTTTTTTTTTCCTTCTAGTTAGATGAGGTAACTTGGCCTAAAGGCTTAAGGAAACCTGTGCAGTATCTAATTCAGTCACATAATGCAGTTTATTGGTATGTCGTGGTTTCCTTCATAAGCCGTCTGTTCTCCATCTTAAAACTTAGCTCTTAAATTCGGCTCTGACTTGAACTTTGCTATACGTATGCCAGCAGGGTGTGGTTTTTGTTTGTTTGTGGGTGCTTGTTTTAAATTAAAGTATTGTGTCTATGTGTGTGTTTGATTTAAAAAGTTTGAGAAATACAGATAAACAAAATAAGACCACCCAGAGCCCTGTCACTTAGAAGTAACGTCTGCTAATGTTATAATTTCCCGCCTACTCCTTTCTCTATGCCTGTATACGTTTACCTGTATTACAAATGATATAGGCTTATATTGTATCTGGTGATTGCTTTTTACCCCCAAAATCTCATTTAAAAAGAAGTTTAGCAGAACATGAAAGTTCAGATAGTAGAAAAACTAACATTCATTACAGCACCATCTGTCTTTATCAAATTTAACACTTTGTCATATTTGCTTCAGATTTTTTTTTTAAGAGAGGGAAATATAATCTTCAGTTGATGTCATTTTGTGTCTCTTCCCCAATAACATTCAATCCTAGTTCCCCCTCCTCCAGCCTCAGAGACATTTTTGTATGTTTTCTTCCAGTGCACATGCTTGTACTTTTACTGCTACGTTTTTGTGTATATTCACATACCTGTATTGGAATCAACTAGATGCCAATGGGTATAGATACATCTGTACCTATAGGTGGGGAGATAGAAAATGTTATGTATGTTTTTTATTTTAACGTAATTAATTGTAGCCTGTAACCTTTGTTGATAATGCATAGGGTAATCTTTCCTGTACCAAATCCAAACGACTTAACCTATAATTTTTCTAGTATTTTGTGGTTTTGGTGTTTTAAATATTAGTTGATGATATATCTCGAATTTATTTTGTTGTATTTTGTGACGAAATTATCTATAATCTTTTAGAAAACATTTGTCACATTGATTTGTGGTCCCACACTATGTCCTTATACTTGGGTCTGTTTCTGGATTCTTCTTCTTTTTTCTTTTAATTTAATATATCTGACTTCTTATTCCTATGCCAATTCTATACTCTCTTAATTCAGGCCATGCCCCCCTTTCCCCTCTTTTACAGTTTTTTTCACAGCTCCTCTAGGTACTTACTCTAGCGGTGAACTTTACAATAATTTCGTTAGGTTCCAAAAAAAAAAAAAAAAATCTCTTTGGGATTTTGATTGGAGTTGCTGTAAATTTATAGATTAACTTAGAGAGAATTAGCATTTTACAGTTTTGCATCTTCCTGTTTAGTACTGTGATATGTTCTTCCATTTATTCAAATCTACTTTTAGGATTCTCGGTTAAAAAAAATTAATAGATGTTACTTCTTACTATTCCTTATTATTTTATTTATATTTGTATCTATGTCTGTCTCTGGTAACTTGTACCTCCTCCTCTTCTTTTTTTTCTAGAATATCCTGACATAAGTCAATAGTAGCAAGTCCAGGAGACAAATTAAACCCAAATCGTACTCATTATTGGCCTCTCCCTGTTTTCTTGCACCTTTAAAACTTTATTACTTGGCCAAGCTTGTTCATCTGACTTCATCTTCTTGGGATGGAGCCTCTGTCAGGACTTTCCTCAAATCCTCATGCTAAATGGGAGCCACCCACCTGTCTGAGTGACCAGCAGACCTGTTAGCATTTCATTGGTGAGCAGTTCTTAGGCTCAAGTTGGGACCCTGCTTTTTAAGTTGTAAAACAGAAAAATTGTAATAAAGAAAAATATATTCTTGATATTTAGCCAATTTATTTAACTAAATTTAGGAATGATAAAATTTCAGATTTAAAATCAAGCTTAGAAGTCACCTGAGCAAACCCTTCTTAAGGTAGAAAGGTACTCATGTGTCCCCAGTTTCAGTGTAAACCTGTCATATATATATAAGTTACCTATATTTTATATGTCCGCCAGGCGCTCCTTGGAAACTCTTTGGGGCAGTTCTACTCTGTCCTACAGGGTTGCTATGAGTTGGAATCGACTCGACAGCACTGTTTTTTTTTTTTTTATATGTATATAATTATATATAACATGTACATGCCTGTATTATATAAATATACATTTGGTTTTTTTTTTTCTGTTCATAGACATATATATAAACAGATGTAGATATATCTGTACCCATTGCTATGACATATGATATATTAAACAGTGATCATGTATGTGTATATATATGGTGTATATATACATACACACACATATATATTTAATTCAGCCATTTCAAAACAAAGAATTTTTAAGGCACCTTTGGTCTCCTTGAACAGCTTAGAATAAGACTCTGGAAAAAGTAGGGAAGCTTTGGCATATTTCTTCGACATTTGTCTTCAATTGTTGTGATTTTTCACATTCTAGACCTCAAGAAACACACGTTCTGATGAAGACAAAGATAGCAACTGGGATGCTTGGGGCGACTGGAGTGACTGCTCCCGGACCTGTGGAGGAGGAGCATCCTATTCTCTGCGGAGATGTTTGACTGGGAGGTCAGTGCATGCTTTACCAGCTCCTCTGTGTGGGCTGTGTCCGTGCCTTTGGAGGGTGGAAAGGGGAGATGTCTTGGCTTGGCTTTGAAAGATACTGTGATGTAAAATATGCTATTTCTAAATGTCAGTCAACCTCTTTACCATATTTAAATAGAGCTAGGAAACCCTGGTGGCGTAGTGGTTAAGTGCTATGGCTGCTAACCAAGAAGTTGGCAGTTCAAATCCACCAGGCACTCCTTGGAAACTCTATGGGGCAGTTCTACTCTGTCCTATAGGGTCGCTATGAGTCGGAATCGACTCGACGGCACTGGGTTTGGTTTTTTTGTTTTTTTTAGTGCCATTTTCATAGGTGTGGCCATTTTCCATCTACATGTGCACCCAGAACGTAGGAGCCAGGGGCACGAGACACTGGGTTTTGGGGAAAGAAGGTCCTGGCATGTTAAGTCACTGGCCAAAAGTTTTTGAGACTCAAAGTAAGAGGTCAAGTCTTCTGGTTCTGCCCCAAGTTGTTGCGATTTTAATTCATTCCTTGTTCGCTTACTCTGAGAAACCTATTGATTGAGGAGGTAATGCAAGTTCTGTTTTCACATCTTAGATATGTTTATATTAAATAACATTTGTAAAAATGCAAGATCAGCTTATTAAAAAACATAAGTTTATGATAAGCCATCACATATTGTTTTTGAGACAATTTGAGGTAATTCTTAATGGGGCTATTTACATACCAATTTAGGGTTTTACCTCTCTTTAAGCTCCTGCCATCAAGTAAGACAGAGCTTCAGAACTATAAGTGCTGGTCCTGGAATAAAGAAGACCCCAAGGTGTCATGGCAGCCATCTTCAGAGCTGGAATGTTTTCAGTGAAAGAATAAATTGACTCTCCTGAAGAGCCTCAAAGTGTAGAGCAGAGATGCAAGGAAAACATATTTTGGCTTAAGTTTGGATTTCATTAAGGTTACTGCTTTATGATATATTAGACAGTGACCAACTATATCCTCCAGTTTTCTTGAGATAGTGCAGGAGAGATGAGAGATTGTATATATGGCCTTTGAGAAGGGGGACTCTTAGTCCACTCCAGAAAGGCATGGGAAGTGGTTGCCCCAGGGCAATTTCTGACTCACAAGCATTGAACCCTAAGTAAATGGTGGTAGAGTTGAATCCAGGGATTAGTCTTGCAAAAACAAAGTGGTATATCCACTTCCTCTATGTTTTTACCTTGAGGAAATAAAGGCTGTGTTACTCTATATGTGTCATGTTGGATGGAAGAATGATGCGGAAACCTGATGTTATTGTCATACAACCAGAATTCTTATATATTTATTATTTGATGAGTTTTTAAAATTAATTTGACTCTATCTAGGATATAATTTTGCCAAGTGATGTATCTCAGTATGTGTGTGCTTTTGAACATGATGCATAAGGTGGTCAGAGAAACCCTCTGTGCTAAGGGTATGTTTATGCTGAGACCTGACTGCCAAAAGAAGGTCAGTTATGTGAAGGGGAGGTTTTAGGGACAAAAACATTCAGATAGTGGGAGCAGCAATGTGAAGGCCCTGGATCTGGAAATGAAAAGGCTTTTATGTTTGGAGAACAATAGACAAGAGAGGAAGCAGAGTGGTCCAGTGTTGAAAAGGAAGGCAGATTATAGGCAAAGATCAAGAATGTAATTCTCACTCTTTTGAATTTTAAACACTAGTAAAATTTCAAGAAGCATATTTGGAGTTGATATAGGTAGTCATTTTTTTTTTTTTTTTTAAGTCTGGTCAGATAAGGACAAAAAGAAAAAAAGACAAACATACAAAACCCAACTGTCATCACAAACTTTTCAAAAAAGAATCCCAATCTGAATATTTTCATTTTAGCAGAAAAAATATGACATAATCTTAAAGACCTACTTTTGACTTGAATTCATTTAGCTTTCCGGAAATCTCTTGTTTTTCTGTTATTTGTCTAGCTTCTCTTTGGGTCAATAAAATTTTATTATAGACATTAACAGTCCAATGATGGGCAGCTGGGAACCAGATATTGAGAAGGAAAACATAGTCTTTAAGCATTTTTTCTGGCTTTGAATCTCAGCCCTGCCACTTTCGTGTGACCCAGTATGAACCATATTTTTTTTGTCATGGCATTCAGTGATTCATAAACAGTAAGTGGCAGAGAAGCCAAGCAGAAAGCAGATGCTAACAGGCTAAGGAAACAAACAGTTTTATTAGCAGTCTTGTGGTGCTGAGGACAGAAAAAAATTGTAGTTCAAATCCCTGGTAGGTACCTGAGATATCAGGTGAGATACCTGAAGGACCAACCACCAAAGGAAGGGAGAACCAGTCCTAAGTAGACCAGATATCACTAAGACTGAAATCCCTCCTTGAATCAGCTCAGTCTCTAATTTGGTTATCAAAATCTCTTGCTACTCCAACTGACTCCAAGAAGCTTAAAAAATACACAGTCTGGAGGAAGATTACATCAAAAAGAGCCTCTATGTGTTTTAATAAACCATGCTCATGATCCAGGAAAACATTACCAGTCTTACCATGAGACAGAATCAAGAGAAAAAAACAGACAACAGAAACAGGTATTGGGGTTCTCAGACATGTGCATTAAAAAATAAAGCAAAACAATAGAACAGAGAAAGCTGTGCCATCTATTTAAGAAAATAGATGACAAAATGCAGGAATTCACCAGAGAATTGGAATCTATAATGTAGAATCAAATGGAAATTTTAAGAACAAAAATGATAACTAAAATGATGAACTAAATAGATGTGCTTAATAGCAATAAGAAATAGCAGAAGAGAGGATTAGAAAATTGGAATAGGTTTGTAGAAAACATCCAGGCTAAATCACAGCAGGGGAAAAAACACAGAAAACAGAACAGGACATAAATGGAACATAGAGAAAAGGTCTAAAATATGTATAATTGGAGTCTTAACAGGAAAAGAGAAATAACAGGGTAGAAGCAATATCTGAATAGGGAGATTTTTGAAAAGACAATAGCCAAGAATTTTCCAAAATCTATAAAATATATCAAACCACAAATTCAAGAGACTCTGTAAACCCTCAGCAGAATAAATACACATAAACACATCATAGTAAAATCTTAAAAGAATCTGGAGAAAGAAGACATATTACATTCAAAGGAGCAAAAATAAGGCTGGTTTATGAATTCTCATTAGAAGATAATAAAATGAATGTTTACAATTCTGAAAGTAACTGCCACACTAGAATTCTTCATCCAGCAAAAATACCCTTCAAACATAAAGGTGAAATAAAGGTATTTTCAGACAAACAAAAGCAGAGAGTTCTTTTCCATCTGACTTTTGCTAAAAGAAGTACAAAAGGGAGTTCTTCGGGTAGAAAGAAAATCACCCCATGTGGAAAGGAAACATGCAGGAAGGAATGAAAAGCAATGGAAAACAGTAAATGCAAATGAATATAGAAATATTAGCTGTTTTACACAATAATAGTAATGTTTTGTGGGTTTAAACATATATAAAGTTAGAGAAAAGGAAAACAATTGAAATTTTGAAAGGGGTTACATGCAGTTAAAGTGCTCTAAAGGAAATTATAAAGCAACTAATTTATGTTCATCATTTCAAAGTCAAGGATGCGCATTGTAGTTTTTACTGTAACCATCAAAAGCATGATAAAATAATAGGTAACTAACCAGCTATTATGGGGGGACTAGAATAAGCTAAAATGTTCGATTGATTCAAAACAAGTCAAGAAAAGAAAGGAAAAGAAACATACAGCAAATGTGACAAATAGAAAACAAATGGTAAAAAGGTAAAGTTGAACCCAAAATATATCAGTTTTTTACATTAAATGAAAATGGACTAAGTATTCCATTAAAAGAAAAATACTGTCATACTGCAAAACAATAACTGTGTGCTGTTTACTAGAGACAAACCTTAAATATAAGGACATCAAAAGACTTAAAAGACAGAGAAAAGCTGTAACATGAAAAAAAAAAATTTTTTTTTTTTTTTTTTTGTGAGCACTGTTTAAAAGAAAACTGGTGTAGCTGTACTAATATCAAGACAAAATAGAATTTAAGGAAATGAACATTACTAGAGATAGAGGAATAATGAAAATAAAATACATCAAAATTTGGGGGATGCACCTAAATCCATCCTCGTTGCTGTTGTGTGGACTCAAGTCGATTCTGCCTCATAGCAAAACCGCGTACAGAGTGAAAATGCCCCATAGGGTTTCTTAGGCTATAATCTTTATGGAACTTTATAGCCCCGAATGTATATAATTAACAAGATTAATTGGTTTAAAAGTTGGTCTAAGCTTCCATTTAAGAGGTTAGAAAAAGAAGAGCAAATTAAATCTCAAAATTATCTGTAATTTCTACTTGATGTATTAATGTATGGTTCTTGTTAGTTGCCAACAAGTTTGCTCTCGTTCATAGAGACCCCATGTGTTGTTGTTGTTCGGTGCCATCAACTTGGTTCTGACTCATAGAAACCCTATGTACAAGAGAGGGAAGCACCGCCCAGTCCTGCGCCATCCTCGCGATCATTGCTATGTTTGAGCCCATTGTTGCACCCACTGTGTCAGTCCATCTCATTGAGGGTCTTCCTCTTTTCCGATGACCCTCTACTTTACCAGTCATGATGACCTCCTCCAGGAACCGGCCCCTCTTGATAACATGTCCAAAGTACATTAGACAGAGTCTCACCATCCTCGCTTCTAAGGAGCATTCTGGCTATACTTCTTCCAAGACTTATTTATTCTTTCTTCCTGCAATTCATAGTATATTCAATATTCTTTGCCAGCATGTACAGCAGAACAAAACATTGCCTGGTATTATTATTGGTAGGCTTGAGTCCATTGTTGTGACCACTGTGTATTTTGAGTGCCTTCCAACCTAGAATTCTCATCTTCTAGCACTATATCAGACAATATTCTGTTGTGATCCATAGGATTGTCATTGGCTAATTTTTGTAAGCAGATTCCCAGGCCTTTCTTCTTTGTTTTTGTATGTGTATATATGTGTGTGTGTATGACACACGTTCAAGTTTATATATATGTCTATATGTCTATCTTTCTCTCCATTATCTACTGCAACTTGTGTCATATTATTTTATAAATAGGAAGAAGCTGAAGTTGGAAGTGTTCATGGGAAGGAATATTGCCTTTGTGTTGCTAGTGGATTTCTTTTCTTTGGTTTTCATAAAAAAAAAAAAAAAGTTTTGCCTTTATTTGGAAGTAGCCTCTGCAGTTTTCTCTGAAATTTTACCTCTGTTAATTTGGAAAATATACATATATGCTGTTTTAATTTTACTGATGCTTAATTTTAAAATATTTAGAAATTGTGTTTTAATAATTACCTTTATAACTATCAACATCAATAGTGAAATAGTTTTTATTTCTCTCTGTGTTACATGATGGACATTTTATACTTTTCTTCTTCCTTCTTCTTGGGTTTTGTTATTATAATATGGGATTTTATTGTCATTTTTTTCCTTTATATCTTTTCTTTCATAATTTTATCTCAAACCATTGTTGAGATTTAATTGTGTGTACATACATTATTTTCAATCCTCAGTGCCAGTCTGTTTAGTTCATCATTTTGAATCATCACTTTTTTGGCAGGGATCTATTTTAGAGCTTTACTTCTGGCATTTTAATGTTTACGTGAATCACCTAAGGATCTTGTTAGAATATAGAATCTGATTCAGTAGGTCTGAAGTGAGGCCAAGTATCTTCCTTTCTAATAGTTTCTCAAGTGATGTCAGGTAGAAGGAAAATGATCCCATTTCCTGCTTGTCCATGGGCCACACTTCAAGCAACAAGACTTTATAGCCTTTTTTAATTTCAGGAAAGAAGTGTGGGTCTTATACTTTATGAGTTCTTAAATATCTGGAAATGTTTTTCTTTTGCCTTTACACGTAAACAGTGAATGGCTTATATGGGTTTAAAATTTCTGAGACCCAATCTTTCCCTCTCCAGACTCAAGAGTTATTTTTCCCACAAACCCTGGTATGCAAAGTTCTGGATTACTCAGCCTAGGTTGATTTTTTTTTTTTTGGTAGACAACCTCTTTGTTTTACCCGGATTCCCGTAGGACTCTTCAGTTTCTCCTGAAAGTTCAAGAATTTCACAAGGCTTTGTCTAGCTATTAGTCTCTTTATACTTATTTTTTCCTGGCACATGGTGGCCAATTTTGTTGTATAAATTTAGGTTCTTCTTTATTGTAGGAAAATTTTTCTTCTATTATATCATTCACTGTTGCTTCTTGTTCATTTATTCTGCCCTCTTCTTCATGAACACTAAGTATTTCTGTCTTCTACATTTATCGTGTTCTCTCTAATCACTTTATTCTCCTTTTTGTTTTCCTGTGTATTTGGGAGTGATTTTAAAGCTTCTTGCCATGTGAATTTTTAAAAATGATCTATGGACTTGACTTCTACTTCAGTTTAAAATGCTTCTATGGCATTATTTGTTTACTTACATTCTTTCCTTCACTTGAAACTTACCCCTTTTGTGTGTCTGTTGTCTTAAAATCCACATCTTACCTGATATATTTTTGCACCTTTTTTAGTGTTATATCTGGATAATTCTTACTTATTCCTCAAGATCTTGGCTCCCTTAGGGAGCCTAATTTGACTCCTTGGCCTAACTTTCATGTTCCTCCTTTGTGCTTCCATGTATATACTAAAGTTACTTGCAAAATAAGAGACAAAATAGGTACATTGACTTCATCACACCAGGGTCTAACATAGTATCTAACACGTGATTAGGATCCAAAGAATGCTTATTGGGTGAGTAAATAAGTGCGTGCTTGCTGTCTGTCACCTTTTATCTTTTGTAAATGCTCTTCTTTCTGCTTAAAGCATCTGTTTCTCTTTTATCTGGTTGACATCATCAACCTCCTTTGATCGTCAAAACTCCTTTGAGCTCCCATGTCTTCCTTCAAACATTCCTTGGCAATTCCCACCCTTCACTAGATGAGGGGCAACTCTTCTGTGCTTCCATAGGGTCTTGTGAATACCTTTATCAGAGTGCTTATTTTACTATGCTGTTTTATTTTTCTATTTCAACAATTAGGGCAGGATTTTAGGTGGCGTAGATGGAGTCTTTAAGCTCTTTGTCCCATGACCAACATTATTCTTAAGATATAGAGAAAATTTAGTCATTTTTATTACTTAAATAAGTGAATAAATACATTAATGAATCCCAGGGTCCATAAAAAGAGCCTGCTTGACTATAGTGTGGGTCTATGGAATATTTCTTTTCCTCTCTTTGCCTATTTTCCCTACTTTGTGGGAGATTTCCTTAAACTTATTATCTAATTTTCTTACTATTTTCTCTCTCTTGCTTTGATTTTTTTTTCTGAGATATTTTCTCTTCTTTGAATTAAAAATATATAGCATTTTGTCCTTGATTCCTAGGTACAGTATTTTCTCTTTTATCTCCAAGGATATTAATAAAAAAAATTTTAAAAAGAAGTTTTCTTCTCCTTGCATAGTCTCAGTTTCTCCCAAATTGCCTTTTCTGTTTGATTTTGTTTGTTTGTCACTATATTTAATGCTGAAACACTGGTGATTCAGTGGTAGAATTCTTGCTTTCCATGCAGGAGACCTGGGTTTGATTCCCAACCAGTGCACCTCACGTACAGCCACCACCTGTCTGCTCGTGGAGGCTTGTGTGTTACTACGATGCTGAACAGGTTTCAGTGGAGCTTCCAGACTAAGACAGACTAGGAAAGAAGGCCTGGCAATCTACTTCTGAAAATCAGCCAGTGAAAACCCTGTGGATCACAGTGGTGCCATCCACAACTGATCACAGGAATGGGGCAGGATTGTACATGGCACAGCCATGAGCCAGGGCTGACTTTATGGCAGCTAACAACAACAAAAATATTTAATGTTAGGGTCTTTTCTCAGATTTCTGGTGATCCTTGTTTATGTGTTCATATTTAAGGAAAGGAGTCCAAAAAAATATTGAAAATTTTGAGGCTGTGAGTGGGCTTTGGGACTGTGAGCTTAATTGTAGAGAGAAGTAGCTATCGCATCTTATTGCCTGATGATGTCTTTAGGTGTTTTATCTTGGACTGCTCTGATTTCTCAGAGAAGTATCATCTGATTCCAATATTCTAGAAGCTGAGTAGGGACAGAAATCTAGAGCCTTGGCATTAAATATTATTATTATTTTTTAATTTAATCCCTGTTTCAGTATAGTACTCTTGCCCTTAATCGCACCCAGTTATCTCTCAGTCCGAAGATTTGCTGTGATACCCTGTCTAGATAATAGCACACAATCTTTGCCAGCGTGGGGTGGGGAGCTAGGGAACTAACTACTTCAACTAGTTCTGCTGTTTTTAGCCCCAGTTTTAGCCCACTTTCAGAAGTATCTGCTGTGCCAATTTCAGAGCCTTTATGGATTCCGCAGTGCAAATTGAGTTGCTTCTAGAATCTCCCACTATTAGGATTTATCTTTCT
Organism: Elephas maximus indicus; assembly: GCF_024166365.1. Classification (NCBI taxonomy): domain Eukaryota; kingdom Metazoa; phylum Chordata; class Mammalia; order Proboscidea; family Elephantidae; genus Elephas; species Elephas maximus. The sequence goes on along the minus strand of NC_064831.1, from coordinate 72,784,817 downwards.
TTGGTTTATGAAGTCCTGAGATTTTCCTTTTCCTTGTCCATTTGTTCCTCAGTTTCCAAAATTTTACTTCTGCAGTCTCCTCTACTATTCTGTCTGTCCTTATGGATATGTAACTTAAAAAATCTTTAACTTATTTGGGAAATATGCAAACATTTCTACCTGTGTTCAGTCTGCCTTCTTTATCTGGAATTGTTTCTAGGTATTTGTCGGTTATTATTCTTAGAATGGGTCGCCTAAACTGGAATGCATCAGCTTATCACGAGTTGTGACTAGATCTGAATATCTACACATATGGCTTGAACTAACATAGCCTGATATTTAGGTTAATATATATTTTTAAATCATTAGAATTGTTTTAAGCAAGGTGATCCACTGTTGATTCTGAAGTTGGACAATGGCTTGTTGAAACGGTGCTTCTTGAATATTTTGGTAATGGTTTGGTGATGGTTTAAAGGGTGTTCAGGCAGGGTATAAGGAGAATTGCATTCAAATTACTGTGGTAATTTAGACTTGAGATAAAAGAATCTGTATTAGAGTAAAAAAAAAAAAGAGTAGTGGCAGTAAAAATAAAGAGGAAAGAACTAATCTAAAAGGAATTAGGATGGAAGAATTAAGAGGACTTGACAATGATTTCAGTACAAGGGTTGGAGGAAAGCGTTCTAAGATTAATCTAAGAATTCTTGTGAGGGCTGCAAGGCCACCAACTGTAGTAATAAAGGGGCAAAGTGGACAAACTCCTCCTTTATCACTAACTGTGTAGTGAGGATCAGCATGAATCCAATCCCTAGCTGGAAGTGGATCCAGGCCACACCTTCCCACATTTCCACTCCTCTTGGCCAGCCACTTCCTTGTCAATTCCTCTCTCTGTCCCTAACCACCCAGAGTTAGGTCATACCTCACCCCCAGCTATCCTAAACTGGGTCAAAATATCTCTGGCCATCTGAGACCAGGTCATTGGGGAGCAGCCATAGGTTCAGGAGTCTGCACAGCTCCCTGCACTTCAGACCAGCTGGGCTTCCTCTCTTTCTAGTCTCCTGGGACTAGGTCACAGGCTAGGAGGACTCTGTCCTTCTTCATTAACAGCCCATGCAGCCTTTCCCTTATCACAGCCAGAGCTGGGTAAACACAAGTCAGCTCGGTACTGCCAGCCTCTGTTGGCTCATTGCCCTTGTGGGTTCATTATCTATAACAGCTCACAAGATGCATGGAAACTGTTACATATACTTACAGTCATCCATTTATTAGAACCAGAAAAGAGACAAGCAAAGAGATGCATCAGGCAAGATCCGGGAGAGGTTCCGGCATAAGGTTTCCATTGTCTTCTGGGATATGCTACACCCTCTCCCGTGTGTGGATGTTCTCACCAATCCTGGAAGCCCCCAAAGAGAGTGGTCGAAGGCCCTGGGTCCCCTAGTCATTGTGACCTCAATGAATATGCATGACTTGGGCCTTCATGAGTAGTTATGATAGATCCAATCAGTGAATGTGTGTGACTGTAACATGGCCCCTCTCTTCCTGAGGTTAGTTCACTAGGTGGGGGAGCTTTGTAGCCCCTATTTACCTGACTATTTTGGAAGACAAAGTCATGTTGATTTCTTGGTTTATTTTCAGAAACTAGAGTCAAAGGGCCAAAGCAAGTTCTTTGTCCCACAATTCTATAATGGAATTTCAGTTCTGGCAATATTGAGTTAGTTTATTCTGAAGCAGTGTAAATTACTGGTACTGAGCACCTGGAGTCACACTGCCTGTGATCAAATCAGACAGTGTGACTTTATGTAAATTACGTAGCATCTTCATGTGTCAGTTTCTTCATATGCAGAATAAGTATATTAACTGTATCTTATGAGGTTGGTTTGGAACTTAATTCGTTTACAGCTATGACAGTTCCTGCACATAGTAACCTCCCAATAAATACTAACTGTCATCATCATAGTGTTTATTATATTATGATATAATAATTGTATTACTATATTATGATTTTATATATATACACACACACATAAAATGTGCTAGATGGTTTGAAAATTTTTCACTATAAAACACCTAGATATGCCAGGTAAAACAGGAAATATGTTCTTTTAAAAGTGAAGCTAATGCTACAAAAAAGAAAAAAAGGGAAAGAAAAGAAAAGGCACAGGGCTAAAAAACAAAGAGGAAACTGAAGGCTACATCAGTGAGTGCATAACTGATTCTGTGTCTTCCCTGAGGTTGGGGATGGGATTTTCTGAAAATAAAAGGATGGAAATTGATATATAATGAAAGCACTAAGCAAAACAAAGCAGAAGTGGCTCTATTAATGTCAGATAAAATAGACTTCCGGGCACAAAAAATGACCAGAGGCAGAGATACACATTACACAGTAATAAAAGGGCGAGTCCACCAAGAATATATAGCAGCCCTAAATGCATTTGTACCCAGTAACAGCTGCAACATAGATGAAAGAAAAGCTGATAGAACTGAAAGAAGTAGACAAACTCATAGCAAATCTAGTTGGAAACTTCAATACCCCTCTCTCAACAGTTGATAGAAAACAAAACAGAAAATCAGCTAGAATATAGAAGAACTCAACACCACCATGTAATTGACATGTATAGAACACTCTATCCAACAATAGCAGAAAACATACTCTTTTAAAGTTCCCACAGACATATACCAAGATAGACCACATCTTGGGCCATGAGACAAACCTCAACAAATTTGGAAGAATTGAAATCATACAAAACATGGCTTCTGACTACAATGAAATCAGTAACAAAAATATAACAAGAAAATCTCCAAACACTTGGAAACTAACAAACATACTTCTAATAATCTATGGCTCACATAGAAAGTTTCAAGGGAAAGTAAAACAAAACAAATATTGAATCAAATTAAAATGAAAACACAACATATAAAGATTTGTGAGGCACAGCTAACGCAGTGCCAAGAGGAAAATCCATAGCACTAAATACTTAAATTAGAAAAGAGGAAAAGTCTAAAATCAATAATCTAAGACCCTATCTCAAGAACCTAGAAAAAGAAGAGCAAAATAAACCCAAAGTGAGCAGAAGGAGGGAAATAATAAAGGTAAGAGCCCATAAAAAAACCAGTAAAATAAAAGAACAGGGAAACAGTGGAGAAAATCAATGAAACAGAGTTTTCCTGTGAAAAGATCAATAAAACCGATAAACTTCTAGCAAGACTGACAAAGGAAAAAACAGAGAAGACACAAATTACTAATATAAGAATGAAACGGGATATGACTACTGACCGTGAAGACATCAAAAGAATCCTAAGGGAATGAAACAAACAACTCTACACACATAAATATGGCAACGTAGACAAAATGGTACAATTCCTCGAAAAATGCAAACTACCACAACTCACCCAGTGTAAAATAAATAATTTAAATAGACCTATAGCTATTAAGGAACTTGAATTAGTAATTTAACTGCCCCCCCCAAAGGAAAAAAATTCTCCAGGCTCAGATGGTTCCACTGAAGAATTCTACTAAAGTTTTGGAGAAGAATTAACACCAATTCTCCCAATCTCGCCCAGAAAACGGAAGGTTACATACATGATTCCACTTATATAACATTTTTGAAATTACAAAAAATACAGACGTGGAAAAGAGACCAGTGGTTGCCAGAGGTTAAAAGGGAGGTGGGGATGGAAAGCAAAGGTATATAACTATTAAAGGGTAACGTGAGGAATCCTTGTGTCCATAGAAATGTTCTGTATTTTTACTGTATTAATGTCGATATCCTGGTTGTGATATTGTACTATAGTTTGGTAGATGTTACCACCACTGGGGGAGACTGGATAAAGAATATGTATGTGTTTGTGTATGTGTAAATATATATATAAATGAAAATACAGCATATGTGTCAACATATCTGTACATCAAACTTTCGGGAGAACATGTCCATTGCTATAAAGTGGAAAAAAAATTTTTTTTCCATTCATAGTTTAGACCAAGATATTTAAAAATATATATATATATATATATATGTGTGTGTGTGTGTGTGTATGTTTGTTGTTGTTGTTGCTGTTAGGTGCCATTGAGTCAGTTCTGAGTCATAGCAACCCTTTGTACAACAGAACAAAACACTGCCCGGTCCTGTGCCATTCTCAGACAATCATTGCTATGCTTGAGCCCATCGTTGTAGCCACTGTATCAATCCATCTTGTTGAGGGTCTTCCTTTCTTTCACTGACCCTCTGCTTTACCAAGCATGATGTCCTTCTCCAGGGACTGGTGTCTCCCGATAATATGTCCAAAGTACGTAAGACAAAGTCTTGCCATCCTCACTTCTAAGGAGCACTCTGGCTGTATTTCTTCCAAGACAGGTTTGTTCCTTCTTCTGGAAGTCCATGGTATATTCAGTATTCAACACCATAATTCAGAGGCATCAATTCTTCTTTGGTCTTCCTTATTCATCACCCAGCTTTCACATGCATACGAGGCTATCAGAAATACTACGACTTGGGTCATATGCACCTTAGTCTGCAAAGTGCCATCTTAGCTTTCTAACACTTTAAAGAGGTCTTTTGCAGGGGATTTGCCTAATGCAATATGTTGTTTGATTTCTTGGCTGTTGCTTCCATGGGTGTTGATTGTGAATCCGACTAAAATGAAATCCTTGACAACTTCAATCTTTTCTCTGTTTGATATCGTGTTGCTTAGTGGTTCAGTTGTGAGGATTTTTGTTTTCTTTATGTTGAGGTGTAATCCATATTGAAGACTGTAGTCTTTGATCTTCATCAGTAAGTGCTTCAAATCCTCTTCACTTTCAGCAAGCAAAGTTGTGTCACCTGCATATCATAGGTTGTTAATCTTCCACCAGTCCTGATGCTGCATTCTCCTTCATATAGTCTAGCTTCTCGGATTATTTGCTCAGCATGCAGACTGAATAAGTATGGTGAAAGGATACAACCCTTATGCACACCTTTCCTGATTTTAAGCCACTCAGTATCCCTTTGTTCTGTTTGAATGGCTGCCCCTTGGTCTATGTACAGGTTCCTCATGAACACAATTCAGTGTTGTGGAACTCCCATCCTTTGCAATGTTATCCATAATGTGTTATGGATACATAGTCAAATGCCTTTGCATAGTCAATCAAACATGAGTAAACATCTTTCTGGTATGTAATGTGTTGCATATACTGAGTCAGAGGTAGTCGAATATATATATCACACATGATTGTGGAAGCTTCAAGGTGAGAAATTAACATGAAAAGAGGTGTTGAGACCTGTAATACCTTTCAGGTTACTGGCAGTAGTAAAAGATCTTGAGAGAAAGGCCACTAAGGCAGCCTTCACAGGATTCCTATCAACAGAACCTACTTATACTCCCAATACTAAAGCATATAATACACAAGAAAATATTTGCTACGAGTAAGCACCAGCAGGCACAGTATTGATTATTTAAAGGAGAAAAATCACAGAATTATCTAAATTGATGCATGAATAGCATAATTTAACATTTATTCATGATTGAAAAGAAAAATCTTAGCAAACTAGGAATAGAGGTATATTCCCTTAACCTACAGTAGATATCATCATTTATAGTAAAATGTTGTAGCATTGTCTTTAGTGTTAGGTATTAGACTATCTGCTGTCATTGCTTATATTCAGAATTGTACTTGAGGTACTAACTCATGCAATAAGGCAAGAAAAAGAAATACAAATTATAGAGGTTAGAAAGGAAGACACAAAATTGTCATTATTCAGAGACTACATAATTTTCTAGATAGAAAATTGAAGAGTATCTACAGATAAAACGGCAGGACTAATTAAAATAAAAAAAATAGTTCATTAAAATTACTAGGAGCAAGATCAGTGCACACACACACACACAAAAAAAAACCCTGCATTCTTACACAGTAGCAACAATTAATTACAAAGAAATATTTTAAAAAGATACAATTTATACTATCAGCAAAAAATAAGTACCTGGTAATAAATTTATAAAAGATGTACGAGACCTTTAAGATTTTAAAGTATGCCTATATAATGGAGAGATATAATATATTCATAAATAAGAAGGCTCACCATCATAAAAATGTCAATTTTCTCTTATACTAATCTTAACCATAATTCTAATTCTAAGAATCATATGAAAATGCAAAGATAATTAAAATAATTTTGAAGGACAGCATTGGGAACTTGCCCAAAGAGATGCTAGTTTTTTGTTTTTTTTTTCTAATTGTAATAGTGATGTGGACACAAATCAATCAATGTAGCAAAATAGAGAGTCCAGAAATCGAACATGCATTGTTAGCAGTTTGATGGGTATTGAAGGTGGCATTGTAACTCAGTGGAGAAGGGATGGATATTGAATACATGGGGCTTGACTATAATCACTGATATTCAAAGGAAAAACTGGCATCAAATCATATAAAGAATAAATTCCAGGTAGATTAAAATGCACTTATGGAAAACAAAGCTCAAAAACATTTAGAATAAAATATAGGAGGACCGCTGACCTCTGGGCAGTGAAATATTCCTTAACTAAGACACAAAGAGCACAAATTACAAAGGAAATATGACAAATTCAGGAACACTAAGCAAACAAACATACACTTCTATGTCATAAAAAATATACTATAGAAAAAAAGAAGAGACAAGCCAAAGAGTGGGAGAGAGCCATGACAATGAATATAACCAATAAAGGTTAGTATCTGAAATATTTAAATAACTCCTACATATCAATAAAACAAAAAAACAGTGTAGTGGAAAATGGGCAAAGGATATGAACAGGGTCTTCACAGAAGGAGAACCTGCATATTAACCTCACTAGCAAACAAGACAATGTGAAAGAGTACAAAATGAGATTTTTTAATATTCTTTAGATTGGGAAAACATTAAAGTTGTAAAGTACCAAATGTTGACCAGGCTGTGGAGAAATAAGAACCTCCGTAAACTACTGATGGGGATGAAAATTGGAATTTCAGTTTAGAGAGTAATTTATCAATATCTAGTAGCAATAATGAAAATGTAAGCGTCGTAGCACAGAGCAATCCCACTCAGGTATATATCCCAGAGAAACGTGTGCAAATGTTCTTAAGGAGATAGTATAAGTTTTCTTGTTGAGGAACTGTTGATACAGTTTAAAATTTGGAAGCAGCCTAAATCTTCATCTACACTTAGGAAAGTTGTTCCATAAAAATTTAAAAAGAACTGGTAAATAAATTTTAGTATATTTATATTTATAAATAGGAATACCATAGAGCTGTTAAAATGAAGGAATTAAAATTATATCTATCAATATGGATATTTCCCAAAACATCATGTTGAAACTAAAAAATAAAAATCCAACCATAGAAGGTTATGTACACAAAAGCACATATAAGTTTTAGCCAAAACATCAAGCTGTGGAAGGTTATGTACAATGTGACACCATTTACTTAGTTACCTCTGGGAGGGAAAGAAGGGAAGAGGATTGAGAAGGTTTGGCAGAGGGCTTCGATTATAGTTGTGATGATACGTTTCTTAAAAACAGGTCCAAAGAACACTTTTAAGAAATGGTAAAGCTTTCTGGTGGGTACATGAGTTTGTATTATTCTCTATACGTTTTTTTTTTTTTTTTAATAACTTTTATTAAGCTTCAAGTGAACGTTTACAAATCCAATCAGTCTGTCACATATAAGTTTACATACATCTCACTCCCTACTCCCACTTGCTCTCCCCCTCTTGAGTCAGCCCTTTCAGTCTCTCCTTTCTTGACAATTTTGCCGGCTTCCCTCTCTCTCTATCCTCCCATCCCCCCTCCAGACAAGAGTTGCCAACACAATCTCGAGTGTCCACCTGATATCATTAGCTCACTCTTCATCAGCGTCTCTCTCCCACCCGCTAACCAGTCCCTTTCATTTCTGATGAGTTGTCTTCGGGGATCGTTCCTGTCCTGTGTCAACTGAAGGTCTGGGGAGCATGGCCGCCGGGATTCCTCCAGTCTCAGTCAGACCATTAAGTTTGGTCTTTTTCTGAGAATTTGGGGTCTGTATCCCACTGATCTCCTGCTCCCTCAGGGGTCCTCTGCTGTGCTCCCTGTCAGGGCAGTCATCGATTGTGGCCGGGCACCAACTAGTTCTTCTGGTCTCAGAATGATGTAGGTCTCTGGTTCATGTGGCCCTTTCTGTCTCTTGGGCTCTTAGTTGTCGTGTGGCCTTGGTGTTCTTCCTTTTCCTTTGCTCCAGGTGGGTTGAGACCAATTGCTGCATCTTAGATGGCCGCTTGTTAGCATTTAAGACCCCAGACGCCACATTTCAAAGTGGTATGCAGAATGATTTCATAATAGAATTATTTTGCCAATTGACTTAGAAGTCCCAGCAAACCATGTTCCCCAGACCCCCTCACTTGCTCCGCTGACCTTTGAAGCATTCATTTTATCCCGGAAACTTCTTTGCTTTTGGTCCAGTCCAATTGAGCTGACCTTCCATGTATTGAGTGTTGTCTTTCCCTTCACCTAAAGCAGTTCTTATCTACTGATTAATCAATAAAAAACCCTCTCCCACCCTCCCTCCCTCCCCCCCTCGTAACCACAAAAGTATGTGTTCTTCTCAGGTTTACTATTTCTCACGATCTTATAATAGTGGTCTTATACAATATTTGTCCTTTTGCCTCTGACTAATTTCGCTCAGCATAATGCCTTCCAGGTTCCTCCATGTTATGAAATGTTTCAGAGATTCGTCACTGTTCTTTATCGATGCGTAGTATTCCATTGTGTGAATATACCACAATTTATTTACCCATTCATCTGTAGATGGACACCTTGGTTGCTTCCAACTTTTTGCTATTGTAAACAGAGCTGCAATAAACATGGGTGTGCATATATCTGTTTGTATGAAGGCTCTTGTATCTCTAGGGTATATTCCTAGGAGTGGGATTTCTGGGTTGTATGGTAGTTCTATTTCTAACTGTTTAAGATAACGCCAGATGGATTTCCAAAGTGGTTGTACCATTTTACATTCCCACCAGCAGTGTATGAGAGTTCCAATCTCTCCGCAGCCTCTCCAACATTTATTCTTTTGTGTTTTTTTGGATTAATGCCAGCCTTGCTGGTGTGAGATGGAATCTCATCGTAGTTTTAATTTGCATTTCTCTAATGGCTAATGATCGAGAGCATTTTCTCATGTATCTGTTGGCTGCCTGAATATCTTCTTTAGTGAAATGTGTGTTCATATCCTTTGCCCACTTCTTGATTGGGTTGTTTGTCTTTTTGTGGTTGAGTTTTGACAGAATCATGTAGATTTTAGAGATCAGGCGCTGGTCGGAGATGTCATAGCTGAAAATTCTTTCCCAGTCTGTAGGTGGTCTTTTTACTCTTTTGGAGAAGTCTTTAGATGAGCATAGGTGTTTGATTTTTAGGAGCTCCCAGTTATCGGGTTTCTCTTCATCATTTTTGGTAATGTTTTGTATTCTGTTTATACCTTGTATTAGGGCTCCTAGGGTTGTCCCAATTTTTTCTTCCATGATCTTTATCGTTTTAGTCTTTATGTTTAGGTCTTTGATCCACTTGGAGTTAGTTTTTGTGCATGGTGTGAGGTATGGGTCCTGTTTCATTTTTTTGCAAATGGATATCCAGTTATGCCAGCACCATTTGTTAAAAAGGCTATCTTTTCCCCAGTTAATTGACACTGGTCCTTTGTCAAATATCAGCTGGTCATACGTGGATGGATCTATGTCTGGGTCCTCAATTCTGTTCCATTGGTCTATGTGTCTGTTGTTGTACCAATACCAGGCTGTTTTGACTACTGTGGCTGTATAGTAGGTTCTGAAGTCAGGTAAGGTGAGGCCTCCCACTTTCTTCTTCTTTTTCAGTAGTGCTTTGCTTATCCGGGGCTTCTTTCCCTTCCATATGAAATTGGTGATTTGTTTCTCTATCCTCTTAAAATATGACATTGGAATTTGCATCGGAAGTGCGTTAAATGTATAGATGGCTTTTGGTAGAATAGACATTTTTACTATGTTAAGTCTTCCTATCCATGAGCAGGGTATGTTTTTCCACTTAAGTATGTCCTTTTGAATTTCTTGTAGTAGAGCTTTGTAGTTTTCTTTGTATAGGTCTTTTACATCCTTGGTAAGATTTATTCCTAAGTATCTTATCTTCTTGGGGGCTACTGTGAATGGTATTGATTTGGTTATTTCCTCTTCGGTGTTCTTTTTGTTGATGTAGAGGAATCCAAGTGATTTTTGTATGTTTATTTTATAACCTGAGACTCTGCCAAACTCTTCTATTAGTTTCAGTAGTTTTCTGGAGGATTCCTTAGGGTTTTCTGTGTATATAATCATGTCATCTGCAAATAGCGATAACTTTACTTCTTCCTTGCCAATCCGGATACCTTTTATTTCTTTGTCTAGCCTAATTGCCCTGGCTAGGACTTCTAGCACGATGTTGAATAAGAGCGGTGATAAAGGGCATCTTTGTCTGGTTCCCGTTCTCAAGGGAAATGCTTTCAGGTTCTCTCCATTTAGAGTGATATTGGCTGTTGGCTTTGCATAGATGCCGTTTGTTATGTTGAGGAATTTACCTTCAATTCCTATTTTGGTAAGAGTTTTTATCATGAATGGGTGTTGGACTTTGTCAAATGCCTTTTCTGCATCAATTGATAAGATCATGTGGTTTATGTCTTTTGTTTTATTTATGTGATGGATTACATTAATGGTTTTTCTGATATTAAACCAGCCTTGCACACCTGGTATAAATCCCACTTGATCAGGGTGAATTATTTTTTTGATGTGTTGTTGGATTCTATTGGCTAGAATTTTGTTGAGGATTTTTGCATCAATGTTCATGAGGGATATAGGTCTATAATTTTCTTTTTTTGTAATGTCTTTACCTGGTTTTGGTATCAGGGAGATGGTGGCTTCATAGAATGAGTTGGGTAGTATTCCGTCATTTTCTATGCTTTGGAATACCTTTAGTAGTAGTGGTGTTAACTCTTCTCTGAAAGTTTGGTAGAACTCTGCAGTGAAGCCGTCCGGGCCAGGGCTTTTTTTTGTTGGGAGTTTTTTGATTACCGTTTCAATCTCTTTTTTTGTTATGGGTCTATTTAGTTGTTCTACTTCTGAATGTGTTAGTTTAGGTAGGTAGTGTTTTTCCAGGAATTCATCCATTTCTTCTAGGTTTTCAAATTTGTTAGAGTACAATTTTTTCATAATAATCTGAAATGATTCTTTTAATTTCAATTGGTTCTGTTGTGATGTGGTCCTTCTCATTTCTTATTCGGGTTATTTGTTTCCTTTCCTGTATTTCTTTAGTCAGTCTAGCCAATGGTTTATCAATTTTGTTAATTTTTTCAAAGAACCAGCTTTTGGCTTTGTTAATTCTTTCAATTGTTTTTCTGTTCTCTAATTCATTTAGTTCAGCTCTAATTTTTATTATTTTTTTCCTTTGGTGCCTGATGGATTCTTTTGTTGCTCAGTTTCTATTTGTTCAAGTTGTAGGGACAGTTCTCTGATTTTGGCTCTTTCTTCTTTTTGTATGTGTGCATTTATTGATATAAATTGGCCTCTGAGCACTGCTTTTGCTGTGTCCCAGAGGTTTTGATAGGAAGTATTTTAATTCTCGTTGCTTTCTAAGAATTTCCTTATTCCCTCCTTGATGTCTTCTATAACCCAGTCTTTTTTCAGGAGGGTATTATTCATTTTCCAAGTATTTGATTTCTTTTCCCTAGTTTTTCTGTTATTGATCTCTAGTTTTATTGCCTTGTGGTCTGAGAAGATGCTTTGTAATATTTCGATGTTTTGGACTCTGCAAAGGCTTGTTTTATGACCTAATATGTGGTCTATTCTAGAGAATGTTCCATGTGCACTAGAAAAAAAAGTATATTTTGCAGCAGTTGGGTGGAGAGTTCTGTATAAGTCAATGAGGTCAAGTTGGTTGATTGTTGTAATTAGATCTTCCGTGTCTCTGTTGAGCTTCTTACTGGATGTCCTGTCCTTCTCCGAAAGTGGTGTGTTGAAGTCTCCTACTATAATTGTGGAGGTATCTATCTCGCTTTTCAATTCTGTTAAAATTTGATTTATGTATCTAGCAGCCCTGTCATTGGGTGCATAAATATTTAATATGGTTATGTCTTCCTGATCAATTGTCCCTTTTATCATTATATAGTGTCCTTCTTTATCCTTTGTGGTGGATTTAAGTCTAAAGTCTATTTTGTCAGAAATTAATATTGCTACTCCTCTTCTTTTTTGCTTATTATTTGCTTGATATACTTTTTTCCATCCTTTGAGTTTTAGTTTGTTTGTGTCTCTAAGTCTAAGGTGTGTCTCTTGTAGGCAGCATATAGATGGATCGTGTTTCTTTATCCAGTCTGTGACTCTCTGTCTCTTTATTGGTGCATTTAGTCCATTTACATTCAGGGTAATTATAGATAAATAAGTTTTTAGTGCTGTCATTTTGATGCCTTTTTATGTGTGTTGTTGACAATTTCATTTTTCCACATACTTTTTTGTGCTGAGGCGTTTTTCTTAGTAAATTGTGAGATCCTCATTTTCATAGTGCTTGACTTTATGTTAGTTGAGTCGTTACGTTTTTCTTGGTTTTTATCTTGAGTTATAGAGTTGTTATACCTTTTTGTGGTTACCTTGTTATTTACCCCTATTTTTCTAAGTAAAAACCTAACTTGTATTGTTCTCTATCGCCTTGTATCAGTCTCCATATGGCAGTTCAATGCCTCCTGTATTTAGTCCCTCTTTTTGATTATTGTGATCTTTTACCTATTGATTACCTATTGACTTCCATGATTCCCTGTTATGTGTATTTTTTTTTTTTTAATTAATCTTAATTTGTTTGTTTTTGTGATTTCCCTATTTGAGTTGATATCAGGACGTTCTGTTTTGTGACCTTGTGTTGTGCTGATATCTGATATTATTGGTTCTCTGACCAAACAATATCCTTTAGTATTTCTTGTAGCTTTGGTTTGGTTTTTGCAAATTCTCTAAACTTGTGTTTGTCTGTAAATATCTTAATTTCGCCTTCATATTTCAGAGAGAGTTTTGCTGGATATATGATCCTTGGCTGGCAGTTTTTCTCCTTCAGTGTTCTGTATATGTCGTCGCATTCCCTTCTTGCCTGCATGGTTTCTGCTGAGTAGTCAGAACATATTCTTATTGATTCTCCCTTGAAGGAAACCTTTCTTTTCTCCCCGGCTGCTTTTAAAATTTTCTGTTTATCTTTGGTTTTGGTGAGTTTGATGATAATATGTCTTGGTGTTTTTCTTTTTGGATCAATCTTAAATGGGGTTCGATGAGCATCTTGGATAGCTATCCTTTCGTTTCATGATGTCAGGGAAGTTTTGTGTCAGGAGTTCTTCAACTATTTTCTCTGTGTTTTCTGTCCCCCCTCCCTGTTCTGGGACTCCAGTCACCCGCAGGTTATCCTTCTTGATAGAGTCCCACATAATTCTTAGGGTTTCTTCATTTTTTTTAATTCTTTTATCTGATTTTTTTCCAGCTATGTTGGTGTTGATTCCCTGGTCCTCCAGATGTCCCAGTCTGCATTCTAATTGCTCGAGTCTGCTCCTCTGACTTCCTAGTGCGCTGTCTAATTCTGTTATTTTATTGTTAATCTTTTGGATTTCTACATGTTGTCTCTCTATGGATTCTTGCAACTTATTAATTTTTCCACTATGTTCTTGAATAATCTTTTTGAGTTCTTCAACAGTTTTATCAGTGTGTTCCTTGGCTTTTTCTGCAGTTATCCTAATTTCATTTGTGATATCATTAAGCATTCTGTAAATTAGTTTTTTATATTCTGTATCTGATAATTCCAAGATTGTATCTTCATTTGGGGAAGATTTTGATTCTTTTGTTTGGGGGGTTGGAGAAGCTGTCATGGTCTGCTTCTTTAAGTGGTTTGATATGGATTGTTGTCTCCGAGCCATCACTGGGAAACTAGTTTTTCCAGAAAATCCGCTTAAAAAAAAAATGCAGTCAGATCCCTATCAGAGTTCTCCCTCTGGCTCAGGCTATTCAGATGTTAATGAAGCCGCCTGGGGAGGGTGGGGCAGGGAACAGAGAGGTAGGAGAGTAGCACCTCAGAATATAGCCAGACTTGCTTGTCTTGCTTGTAATGACTATTATATCTGAGATTCCCGCGGGCGCCTTGCCTATGTGTGCTGGCTGTGTGGAGATTGCCCCCGGGGGGTCTGGCCCGCTGGAGTCACGGTCAGATCCTCCGCTTCCAGCCCCATGCCCAGCGTCAAGGCTCCGCTACTGGGACGGTGCACTCTCGACTCCAAAATCAGTCGCTGCCTCCTGGGGACTTCTCGTCCCTCCAGCCACGTGGCCGTGCCGCCTCCGAGAACCAGTTAGGCCTCCTCCCGGGGTTAGTTCAGATGGGTGGAACAGCTCCCCGTGCTTGTGCCGTGACCGAGTGTCCTGGCCGGGACGCTGTTCTGCCCGCTCCAATACCAGTCGCTGCCTCCCGGGGACTTCTCCTACTGGCTGCGTCCCACGCCGCCTGCGCGACCCGGCTGGACCCCTTCCCGGGGTTAGTTCAGGGGGGTGGAGCAACTCTCCGTGTTTATGCCATACCTGCGTCCAGTCCAAATCCCTGCAGGATGGTTCCCCGGCTCGGATGCTGCTCTTTCTGCTCCAAGACCAGTCACTGCCTCCCGGGGACTTCTCCTACCGGCTGCGTCCCTCGCCGCCCGTGGAACCGGCTGGTCCCCCTCCCGGGGTTAGTTCAGGGGGGTGGAGCAGCTCTCTGTGCTTGTGCAGTACCTGACTGGTACGCTGGCTCCAGGCTCTGGAAACAATCGCTGCTTCCCCGTATTAGTTCGTTCTCTGTCTCTAAATCTGTGTTTGTTGTTCAGGGTTCGTAGATTGTTATGTATGTGATCGATTCACTTGTTTTTCCGTGTCTTTGTTGTAAGAGGGATCCGAGGTAGCGTCTGCCTAGTCCGCCATCTTGGCTCCGTCTCCTCTCTCTATACGTTTTTTGTGGGCTGAAAATACTTTATAATAAAATAATTTTAGGAACACAAACATAATTCTAACCTAATTATTGCTACTCTATACCTCGTCTCCATTCCTCAAGTACTTCTTGGTAGTACTTGGTTAACTTTTTTGGTTTTTAGGACTTACATGGTGTTCTTTAGTCCGTTTTTGGATGCTGTTGAGTCAACCATTGACTCACAGAGAAGTGAGCAAAATGTGGCCCATTCCACACCATCCTCATGACTTTTGGTATGTTTGACTCCATTGTTGCAGGTATTGTGTCAATCCATTTCATTTAGGATTTGCCTCTTGTTCCCTGACCCTCTACTTTACCAAAAATGATGTCCTTTTCTAATGATTGGCCTGTCCTAATGATGTGTCCAAAGTAAGCAAGAATGAGTCCCACTACCCCCTCACTTCTAAGGAGCATTCTCGTTGTATTTCTTCTAAGACCGGCTTGTTCATTCTGGCAGTACATGGTACGTTCAGTATTCTTTGCCAATAACACAGTTTGAATGCATATTACCCATAAGGCTTTCATTGGCTCGTTTTTGGAAGTAGATCACCAGGCCTTTCTTCCTGGCCTGTCTTAGTCTGAAAGTTCTTCAGAGCTTCAATATTAGTCTTTAGTCTATTTATATACAAATATTTGCCTGTATTCTGAAATTTGCTTTTATCCTTGAGGATCTCCAAATGTGCCTGAGCTCATCTAATTTGAACAAATACAGGTGAGAAAACGTCCTAAACCAAATATTAAACAAGAGAATAGTATGCTAGGTGGTATTTACAATAAGATAACATGCATGGTGATATATGTGCTTTTTCTGGCTTGGTTCCTATCGTGGTTCCATTTGTTCCTTGTCTCTGATAAAAAGCAGGGACAGGAACATCCTTTTTTTCTTGCGTAAAACTTGAACTAGGTTGATTCTAAAGAAGGGCAGCAGATTCTTTAATATATCACTGGTTCCTGCTCCCCACCTTTTAGGTAGCCTCAGACTTTAAACATTCCTAACCCACTCTCATAGTAAGAATTTTCAGTGTAATTTCAGAAGTTCTCTGAGATTATTAAGAAGGAAACTTACTTCCCTTGGAAAGCTTATCAAGTCTCTTTATCCTTGAGCAGCCTTAGAGACTTACTAAATCTTCATAAATATTGAACTCTTGTGGTTGCATTTTCTTGGAAGAGGGATATGGAGGTAGCTACATAGAAAACCATGCAAAAAGTCATCCCTAAAACTGTAGAAAGCATTTCAGTGTCTTTTATCAGTATACTCCTTTAAATTCATCATTTTGGGAAGGGAATTGATGTAGCTATTTTGTTCGTTTGTTTTGTTATGGATAAAATTGTTTCAGAGTTCAATTAGATTTAAATACGTAGTCAGTTCATTTGCACGGAAAACTGTATGCCAGCCAGAATGTCTCTTTCACTTGTGAAAGTTTTTAACTTGATATTCTCGTCAAGTGCCAACCATGGAAAACACAGGTTGAAGTTAACTACTATTTTAAAAAATTAATATATTTTTATTCTTCAAAACACATGCCTCTCAGTCTTTAAGACACTAGTATTTGAGTCAATATATCATCAAATGAATGTTATAAATTATACTGCTATAAACTCCAGGGAAATTTTATTAATGTTTTTAATGTATCCTCATGTGGAATCAACATATGTTTTTTATATATTCATAAATTTATGACTTCAAAAATCTTGTATTTCAGGGTGTTATAAATGTTGTAATGGATAGAAAATACATAATTTTAAAATAATGTTCTTGAATTTTCATATACTCCTGATAACCATTAGCTGCTGCATATCATAATTAGAATGAAATTAAAAACTTGGAAGTAATATTTCTGCAGCTCAGTTGCTTTGAGCCAAAGGAATTATTTCCAGAATAAGCTGGCAGGTTCCTGCTTGGGGAATTAGGACTCTGGTGTCCTTAACTTTAAAATAACTTGCAATTCATTTTATGCCTGTTTCATAAAGTGGTCATTCATTTTCATACTAAATTGTAACCAAAGTGTGCCACATCAGTGGAGACCAGTCAGTGGGTTTAGTGTGTGTTAGGTTGAATAAAGTGAAGCAGAATGTTAAAAATGTCAGCCAGATGTTTGGGTTAAAAAAAATCTTACTACTGACTTGTAAAAGTAATTTAGAGATAATCTCCCTGCATCTTTACATGCCGGTGTATAGTAGGTTCACCATGCACATTTGTGGAAGAAGAAAAGAATCCAAAATGGTGCTTTATGTTTTGAGAATTCATGAAATAAAGCGCTCTCTTTCCCGTGTCACTTTGTTGTAGTTGTGGTGGGATTTGCAGGGGAAACGTGCTTACTTTTTCGGTGTAGATTTTTAGACTCGACACTCTAAGTGGAAGCTACTGCCTCCTAGATAAACCAGTTGCTCCTGAGTCGACTCCTACTTGTGGTGACCCCATGCATGTTAGAGTAGAACCGTGCTTCACAGGGTTTTCAGTGGCTGATTTTTTGGAAGTGGATCACCAGGCTTTTTTCCCAAGGTGCCTGTGGGTGAACTTGAACCTCCAACCTTTCCATGAACAGCTAAGTGTGTTGACTGTTTGCACCACCCAGGGTCTCGGTCTTCTAGGTATTCAGTTAATGACTAGGACACAGAAGATGGCAGTGAGGGTGTTGACCAAGGCAATATGGTCCATTCCAGAGCCTGAAGTATAGTCTTAAGCTATCTTCAACTGGTATGTTCTTCCCTATTAGTTTTAAATTTCTTTTTTACAAAAAAAGGTCTTTTTTCATTAAACAGCTGAAATTAAACAATTACTAAAAATGCATCTAAAAAATTATTTCTAAGGTTCTAAAATATATTTTAAAGAAAATAGCATTCTTTGAACAGTTTTTGTATTCTAGTATTTAGGTGAACACAGGTCGCTAAGTGGCACAAACGGTTTGCATTCAACTATTAACCTCAAGGTTGGTGGTGTGAACTCATCCAGCGGTGCCGTAGAAGTAAGGCCTGATGATCTGTTTCCGTAGGATGAGAGCCAAGAAAACCCTACGGATAAGTTCTACTCCGTGACACATGGGGCCACCATGAGTCAGAATTGATGGCAGTGGGTTTGGTTTTTTCATCTTTTTAATATTTAAGTTAATTAAAATACTCTCTTACAATTGTGACTTTTGTAATTTACCTGCCCCATTAAAATTAGAAACAAAATTTTTTAGGGCTTTGAGTTAGAATGGCACAAAAAGCTTTTGGTTATCACTTTCCTAATAGATTAACTGCCTTCCTCAATTGGGGCTTTTTCAAAGTAAGCAAAGTAATTTTTTAAACTACCCATTTACTTTTCTTGTTATTTATTTTCTTCTTTTGTCCATACATAAAAAGTCAAAGGGAAGTAAGTCATGTAAGTGAATACGTGCGTTGACCTTGTTCACTAGCATAGCTGTTCTTTCCAACTAGAGTAGAATCATTTCCCTTTAACCAAGAGAGAGACTTCTCCACCCTATTATAATTACCCTTATCACACTCTGGTGGCATAGTGGTTAAGTGCTACGGCTGCTAACCAAGGGGTCGGCAGTTCAAATCTGCCAGGCGCTCCTTGGAAACTCTATGGGGCAGTTCTACTCTGTCCTATAGGGTTGCTATGAGTCGGAATTGACTCAACAGCACTGGGTTATTACACCCTATGACACCCTTTCAGTCTAGTGTTTTTTGAATGTATGAAATTTTGTTGTAACCTCATCAAGATTCTAATAAAGTTGAGAGTAATATACCAATGACAAGTCACAAAAAAATGAAAATATACAGGAATAACCAGGGCAGATGTTCTACTAAACCAAAATGCAAGAGAACTGTATTAAAAAGGGGCAACTAATTGGACTCATTGTGTTTAGCTGAGAAATTTAACTCTACTCTTTAGGTAATGCTTTTGGAGGCAGCCATACTGCTGTTCTTTTCACTGCAAAATTTCCTTCTTTCATAAATCCCATCTAAACCAAATTAGGGGCTGCACCTCCCAGACAACAGATGTGAGGAGACTAGGGATACATAATGGTGCTGTGAAAAGCATAAGGTGAGAATGGTCTGAGACGTAAATGGAGAGAGTTCAGAAGGATTGCAAAGAAAGAGACAGTGAAAAGCAGAATTAAAAACTGTATCAGACCCAATAAAATACAAAATAATCACAACAGAAAAAGAAAATCAGTCAAGTAGGAGATTTCTTGACATCAGAAGGAAAGATCAAAGAAATGAGACGTATAAGAGGAAATCATGGGTAGAGCGACAAGGAAATGATAGGAGTAGAGAGAGGGAGCTCTACCCAAAGAATTACAGGTATCCCTAGCACCAGACCTTTTATGAAAATCATGGTCTGAGAATAATCTGCAGAACTGGAAATTAAAATCCTGAGTATTCAGATCAAAAAGGGCTCACCACTTTCAGGTCAAAACAATGAAAACAAATACACAACTATATACATCCTGACTATTAATTTTTGCTTTAAATATTTTTTAGAAACTGTAAGCTGCCAGGCAGAAAAATAATGGTCCTATACAAAAGAATTAAAATCAGACTTCTCCTCTGCAAGTCTGGTTGTCAAAGGTCAATTAAGCATGTCTACAGTTTTGAGGAAAAAGGATCATGAGAAAAATAATATTATACCTTGCTGCATTGCTTTCCTGTGTGAAATACAAAGGTTCAATAATATGCCAGCCCTATACCCTTTTTGAAAAAACAACCAATGAAGTAATAGTCAACCAAGAGGTAATAACTCTTAAATGAAAGGGTCATAATATAAAAGGACTGGGCAGTTCAAATCCACCAGGTTCTTCTTGGAAACTCTGTGGGGCAGTTCTACTCTGTCCTATAGGGTCGCTATGAGTCGGAATCGACTTGACGGCAGTGGATTTTTATTATTTTGGGTGTTAATGGAACAACCAGAGTGGAAATAATGAGAATGTTCGTGCATTAAGAAGAATGTAACCAGTGTCACTGAACAACTTGTGTGGAAACTTGAATGGGAACCTAAACTGCTATGTAAACCTTTACCAAAAACACAATAAAATATTATTTTTAAAAAAAGGACTGGTGTTAATTCTCCACTTCTAGATATGTATCCTGAATAAATTATTGAAATATTAACAGTTGAAAACATAAAGATGTTTTACAAAGCAGTATTATATATATGTAAAAAAAGTGGACCCAGCAATCCCACTTGTAGGTTTTTACAAGAGAAATGGAAACTTATATTCACACAAAAATCTGCTATGTGAATATTTATAGCAGTTTTTTTTTCCCATAATTTTCAAAAGCCCAAATGTCATTCACCTGGAGACATTCACCTGGCTAAATAAACTGTGGTTTATCCATACAGTGGAATACTACTCAGCAATAGAAGGGAACAAACTACTAATAAATGCAACAACATGGGTGAATCTCAAATGCATTATGCTAAGTGAAAGAAGACAGACACAAAAAGTTATATACTGTATGATTCCACGAATGTGATATTCTCAAAAAGGCAAAATTATGGGGATAGAAAATAGATTAGTGATTGCCGGGGACTGAGGGTGAGAAGAGGACAACATGAGGAAATTGTAGGGGTGATGGAACTATTCCGTGTATTGATTGTGGTAGTGGTTCTATAACTGTATGTGTTTGTCAAAACTCACAAAATTGTACACAAAACAAAAGTGAATTTTACTGTATGCAAATTTAAGAAGTGGAAAAAAAAAAAAAAGAAAAGGAAGCAGCATAAATAACCACAAAGGGTAATGTTTGTAGAATGGATTATTATGTAGTAATTAAAACAAATTTTCCAAAGAATGATTAATGAGATGGCACAATGCTTATAATAGTAGATGAATACAAAATACAAAGTTGAATATACAGTATGATTTCAACTCTGTAAAAAAAAAAAGGTAAATTACAGCAGAAATACTGGAACATAACATGCAAAAATATTAAGAGTAAAGGTGTTTGGTGATAGGATTTTGTGATTAAACCTCCCGCCTCCTTATACTTCTTGGTACTTTACTAGTTTTCAACTCACCGTTTTTGGAATCAACAAAAATAGAATTATCAAAAGTTACATATATAGGGAGCCCCCAACTTACGACGTATTCAAGTTACAATGAATCACACGATCATGCTTTTTTCTGTATATCCTATTGTTAGTAATACGTACCACATACAATGTTGCAGCACGTTAATTTGCTGATGTTATCATTCTCAGATGTTCACTTGAAGATGTTCAATTTTATAATTTATTGTTCAAAACACTGCCATATAGATTTAGTTTAGGAAACTAAACTAAATCAGGGGCTTTAGTTGCTTTAAAAATGGACATGAATGCTGACCACTTTGCTAAAGTTGATAGGTGGATTTGGGAAGAAGTGAGATGTTACCACGAAATATATGAAAAAAAGAAAAGGACCATGCAGATAACTCTCACTGATTTTTTATTTATTATTATTAGACATGCTATCTGCATTCCCAGGGATAATCCAGATGATCTAGAACTTTCCACAGTAAAGTTATTACCCCATCTGACAAAACGCTAATGTCTTCCAACTCTTCTTCATTGTTGGAGTAAATGATTTATGTTTTGTGTGTTATTTTATGTATGTATGTATTAAAATATATCTGTAAGTTTATATGTAATGTTTTCAACCCCCAAAGACAAAGATTGGATTTATAAAGATATTGATAATAAAAGGCAATAATAATGAAAACTAAAAAATTGAGATACCCAACTTACGTCAGAACCAAATTAATGATGGAGTCGTTGGAACAGAACCCTGTCATAAGTTAGGGACTACTTGTAATAAGTTATGTATTACTGTAATGGATTCTGTCATTTCATATAGACTCATATTTAAATCACACCTTCAAAAAATGATCTCAGATACACTTTTAAAAGTTTCTATTCATATAAGACTAAATATTTTAAAACAACAATTGAAATTGAATCTACTGACTTTTAGTTCTAAGGTGATGATTTAAGCCTATGGGTTTAGCTTTCCTCCCTCTAAAATTGCCACTGAGTTGATCAAGAAAACATAAAGAGGAGGAAAATTATGTAACTCCGTCAAAAAACTGGCAATGATACCATTCAGAAACTGCATATCTTTAAGGAACTTTTGTAAAATATGGAGCAGCAAGCAGAGGACTGAGAAAGGTACCCACCACATGGATTTTAAAACACCTAACAGAAAAGCCTGCCTGGAAAATAGTGGCAGGATCCCAGAGCAAGTGGCTGGAGGGGCAGATGATCATCATGGGAGGACTGTCAGACTTATATACGACTTCAGGTTCTGACCAGTGCCAGTATGGTATCCCAAGAAAGTGGCTCCAACACTCGTTTCTAGCATCCACTTAGTAAGGCCAATGGTTGAAATAAAGTCGAAGCATAAATCTCAAGCATTAACATCTAACGGTGCCTCCAGCAAATTTATAATAGTTACACTTAACGTCAATTAGGGAGGAGATTAGTGAGTTCCCAGCTCACTTGGATTTGCTTCAGTAAGGGAGGAAGAGAAATTAAGTAGCCCAGCAGGGAATTGTTGCCCTGGTGTGCCACAGTGGTTAAGAGCTCAGGCTGCGAACCAAGAGGTCAGCAGTTTGAATCCACCAGCTGCTCCTTGGAAATCCTATGGGGCAGTTCTATTCTGCCCTATAGGGTCTACATGAGTTGGAATCGATTCCACAGCAGTGGGTTTGGTTTTCGATTTTTCAGCAGGGAATTGCTACACAAATGCATCTACCAGTAGCTTTCCCTTCTTCCTCAGAAGAAAAGAAAGTATACATTTGCACGTGTAGACACATTTATGCATTGATTTTAGTAGTTATCTGGACCTGGGGTGGAAACATTGATGCATTAATTTCAGTAATTATATGGCCCGTGGGGTAAAAATGGAGCCCTGATGGCACAGTGGTTAAGAGCTCAGGCGGTTAACCGGAAGGGTCGGCAGTTTGAATCCACTAGCTGCTCCTTGGAAACTCTACGGTGGGCAGTTCTACTCTGTCCAATAGGGTCGCTATGAGTCAGCAGTGACTCAATGGCAATGTGTGTGGGGGGAGGGGTGTAAAAACTGCATGTGTCTAATGACATTGAATCAACTAATGCATTCACTATTTCACGTGATACGCTCCACGAGACTGTTTGACCTCCTGATCCTTGAAAGTTATTTCTTAGAATTTAAACTTTCAATCTTTGAGGTAATGCGTTGTATTAAAGTTTTACAGGAAACCAGTGCCTTGCTTTTCCTTTTTTTTTTCTTTTTGTGATGCTTGCCACTTCTATGAAATCATTATTTTCTTTTTTCCTTGATTAGGAATTGCGAAGGGCAGAATATTCGCTACAAGACATGCAGCAATAATGTAAGTCCTATAATAAAAAGATATAATCCAATAAAATATGTTCATGTTTTAAGTTATAATGTTAGAATGGATCTTATAAAGCTGATGGTCTCTTGGTACCCTTTGTGGAAAATTTGGATATTTGTTTAATGTACAACAGGTTTTATATATTTAATACCTTCCATTTATACTACCAATTTTTAGGCTATTTCACATTTATGATCTGATTTGGTAAGTATTTAATAATTCCTGAATTCATAAAAGCATGCATAGTATCTGTAATTTTTTTCACATTTCAAAGTGCTTTTATGTATGTTACCTCACCCTCTCCTTATACTCTCTCTAAATGTAGACAGGCAAGGTGGGGTTAGCTGTCTTTTGCAGATGAGGGCACTGAGGCTAAGGTAGATAAAATCATTTTCTGAAGGTCACATAGGAAGAGTATGGACTTACACTGCTCTAGTGCTGTTTCTGGAGTCCCTGGGTAGTGCAAATAGTTAACTTACCTGGCTGCTAACTGAAAGGTTGGAGGTTCATGTCTATCCAGAAGTGCCTTGGAAGAAAGACCTGGCAATCTACTTGGAAAAAAAAAATTAGCCGTTGAAAACCATATGGGGCAGAATTCTACACTGAAACACATGGGATTGCTCTGAGTAGGAATCGACTTGATGGCAGTTGGTTAGTGCTGTTTCTGCTGCCCCAAGCCACCTAAAGTGGCCCCTGTGAATGTCTTGAGGAGACTCCATGTGACTTATAAGAAAATCACACATAAACAAGGATTTCTAAAACCTCACTCTTATTATACATCAGACAACACTAAAAAATGAAATTCCAAGTTTTTACCCTATACATTTGAAAAGTGCAAAATAGATATCTGAAGGAATGAATGTTATTTTCCGTTCATACATTTCTTTTTTTAATCTTTTGTCTATTCTGAGAATCTGCAGATCTCATCTAAATGAATTTTTTTTTTTTTTTTTGGGACCTCACCACCACCACCCACTGCCGTCGAGTCGATTCTCACTCATAGTGACCCTATAGGACAGAGTAGAACTGCCCCATAGAGTTTCCAAGGAGCGCCTGGCAGATTCAAACTGCCGACCCTTTGGTTAGCAGCTGTAGCACTTAACCACTGCGCCACCAGGGACCTACTTCTCTCAATTAACTATAGCTAATTAATTTAGTTTAAAAATTTCACTTACTGAGGCCTTACACCTGTCCCTGTCGTCCTTTCCTGTCCCAGGCCAAGGTGAGATAGCAGTCCTGGGTAAGTGTTTATACTCTATGGATTCAAACTTTCCTTTGGGTGGGCAGCCCCAGGCTCTGGGGAGGTAGACAGCAGGCAATGTCATCAAGACTTTTTGACTTCAGAGCTCAAGCCATGTTTTCAGTACATTTTTATCAGCAATGAGGTAGACTTTTTTTATCTTTATTTCTCAATTCGTTCCAAATTTGGGTGGGAAAAAGGGGTGCTTATTTATAAAAAAAAAAAAAAAAAATTATTATTTTTTTTTATTTATCGGGGACTCACACTCCAATATCATCTGGCCCAGAAGTACCCAGGTTTCTGTTGACTGTGTCCTAGGATCCACCACTTGTTTGTCAAATTGTTGTACTGTGGTGGCTTGTGTGTTGCTGTGATGCTGGAAGCCATGCCACTGGTATTTCAAATACCAGCAGGGTCTCCCATGGTGGACAGGTTTCAGCACAGCTTCCAGGCTAAGACAGACTAGGAAGAAGGACCTGGTAGTCTACTTCTGAAAAAAATTGGCTGTTGAAAACCTTATAGATAGCAACAGAACATTATCTGATATAGTACCGGAAGATGAGCTCCTCAGGTTGGAAGGTGCTAAAAGTATGGCGGGGAATAGCTGCGTTCTCAAAATAGAGTTGACCTTAATGGCATGGATGGGGTAAAGCTCTTGATTTGCTGATGTGACACAACTCAAAATGAGAAGAAACAGCTGCAGGCATCCATTAGTAATTGGAAGGTAGAACATACGAAGTATGAATGTAGGATAATTGGAAATCGTCAAAAATGAAATGGAACACAGAGTTCGATGTCCTAGATTAGTGAGCTGAAATGGACTGGTATTGGCCATTTTGAATCTGACAATCATATGGTCTACTATGTCAGGAATGACAAATTGAAGAATGGCATCTCATTCATTGTCAAAAAGAACATTTCAAGATCTGTCCTGAAGTACAGTGCTTGTCAGTGATAGCATAATATCCGTATGCCTGCAAGGAACACCGGTGAATATGACTATTATTCAAATTTACGCACCAACCACTAATGCCAAAGATGAAGAAATCGAAGGTTTTTACCAACTTCTGCAGTCTGAAATTGATCAAACGTACAATCAAGATGCATTGATAATTACTGGTGATTGGAATGCAAATGTTGGAAACGAAGAAGGAACGGTAGTTAGAAAACACAGCCTTGGTGATAGAAATGCCAGAGATCAAATGACAGAATTTTGCAAGACCAGCAAATACCTTTACTCAACAACATAAATAGTGACTATACACGTGGATCTCACTGGATGGAATACACAGGAATTAAATTGACTACATCAATGGAAAGAGATGATAGAAAAGTTCAGTATCATCAGTCAGAACAGGGCCAGGAAGTGACTGTGGAACAGACCATCAATTACTCCTATGTAAGTTCAAGTTGAAGCTGAAGAAAATTAGAACAAGTCCACAAGAGCCAAAATACAACCTTGAATATATCCCATTTGAATTCAGAGATCATCTCAAGAATAGATTTGACGCACTGAACATTAATGACCAAAGACCAGATGAGTTGTGGGATGACATCATACACGAAGAGAGCAGAAGGTCGTTAAAAAGACAGGAAAGAAAGAAAAGACCAAAATGGATGTCAGAAGAGGCTCTGAAACTTGCTCTTGAACTTAGAGCAGCTAAAGAGAATGAAAGAAATGATGAAGTGAAAGAGTTGAACAGAAGATTTCAAAGGGTGGTTTGAAAAGACAAAGTATTATAATGAAATGTTCAAAGGTCTGGACTTAGAAAATCAAAAAGGAAAAACATGCTCAGCATTTCTAAAGCTGAAAGAATGAAAAAAAAAATTCAAGCCTCAAGCTGTAATATTGGAGGATTCTATGGGCAAAATATCAAATGACCCAGAAGGCATCAAAAGAAGATGGACAGAATACAGAGTCACTGCACCAAAAAGAATTGGTCGACATTCAACCATTTCAGGAGGCAGCATATGATCAAGAACTGATGATATTGAAGAAAGATGTCCAAGCTTCATTGAAGGCATTGGTGAAAAGTAAGGCTGCAGGAATTTATGGACTACCAATTGAGATGTTTCAACAAACAGATGCAGCATTGGAGGTGTTCACTTGTCTATGCCAGGAAATTTGGAAAACAGGTACCTGGCCAACCAACTGGAAGAGATCCATATTTGCGCCCGTTCCAAAAAAGGTGATCTGACAGAATGCAGAAATTATCAAACAGTATCATTAATATCATACACAAATAAAATTTTGGTGAAGATAATTCAGGAGGTTCTAACAGTAGATTGACAGGGAACTGCCAGAAATTCAAGCTGGATTCAGAAGAAGATGTGGAATGAGGGGTATCATCGCTGATGTCAGATGGATCTTGGCTGAAAGCAGAGAATACCAGGAAGATGTTTACCTGTGTTTCATTGGCTGTACAGAGGCATTTGACTGTGTGAATCATAACAAATTATGAATAACATTTTGAAGAATGGGAATTTTTTTTTTTAATTGTGCTCATGAGGAACCTGTACATAGGCCAAGAGACAGTCATTTGAATAGAACAAGGGGATACTGCACAGTTTAAAATCAGAAAAGGTTTGTGTCCGGCTGGTATCCTTTCACCATATTTGTTCAGTCTGTATGCTGAGCAAATAATCTGAGAAGCTGGACTATATGAAGAAGAACAAGGCATCAGGACTGGAAGAAGACTCATTAACGACTTGTGATGTGCAGACAATATAACGTTGCTTGCTGAAAGAGAGGAGGACTTGAAGCATTTACTGATGAAGATCAAAGACTGTAGCCTTCAGTATGGATTACTCCTCAGTGTAAAGAGAACAAAAATCCTCAGAACTGGATCAATAAGCAGCATCGTGATGAAAAGATTTCAAGTTGTCAAGGATTTTATTTTGCTTGGATCCACATTCAATGGCCATGGGAAGCAGCAATCAAGAAATCAAACTATGTATTGCATTGAGCAAATCTGTTGCAGAAGACCTCTTTAAAGAGTTAGAAAGCAAAGATGTCACTTTGAGTACTAAGGTGCACTTGACCCAAGCCATGTTATTTTCAGTTGCCTCATGTGCATGCGGAAGTTGAACAATGAATAAGGAAGACCAGAGAAGGATTGATGCCTTTAAATTGTGGTGTTGGCAAAGAAATTGAATATACCAATGACTGCCAGAAAAATGAACAAATCTCTCTTAGAAGAGGTACAATCAGAATGCTCCTTAGAAGTGAGGATGGCGAGACTTTGTCTCACGTACTTTGGACACATCATCAGGAGAATCAGTCCCTAGAGAAGGATATCGTGCTTGGTAAAATACAGAGTCAGTGAAAAAGAGGAGGACCGTTAACGAGATGGATTGTCACAGTGGCTGCAATGATGGGCTCAAACATAGCAATGGTTGTGAGGATGGCACAGGACCAGTCAGTTGTTTTGTTCTGTTATACACGAGATTGCTATGAGTTGGAAATGACTTGACAGCACCTAACAACAACAAACGTTTCCTAGAATGGTGAGATGTTGACTCGCTTACTTTGGACAAGTCTTCAGGAAAGACCAATCACTGGTAAAGGACATCGTGCTTGGTGGAGGTTCAGTGAAAATGAGGAAACCCTCAGTGAGACGGACTGACACAGTAGTCACAGCAATGGTCTCAAATATACAAACAATTATGAAGAAGATGGCTCAGGACCAAGTAATATTTCATTCTGTCATACACAAGGTTGCCGTGCGTTGAAGCTGGTCCTACGGCAACTAACAACAACAACAACAACAACAACAATACCCTAGAAGGAATTTTGGGAGATATATATGTTTCATGTCTCCTGTGATGGGGTAGAAATTAGAGGCATTGAGAGATATAGATGGGCACAAGTGCTTAATTAGGTGAGCTGAAGTCCAGGTGGGGGATGTAGGAAGGAGAGAGATTGACCTCAGCATAACCAAGGCAGGGATTTAGGAACATAGTCTAGCATTCCTTCTTAAACTAGCGTATGTTCGTTGAATGCATTAGACTTTTTATCCATGGGGCTTCTAGCTCCTACTTATTATTTTTTGTGTGTTTTAAAGTTTACAGCGCAAATTAATTTCTCATTCCTAAATTTATACACAAATTGTTTTGTGACATTGGTTGCAATCCCCACAATGTGTCAGCACTCTCCCCCTTTCCCTTTACACTCCAGGTTCCCTGTGTCCATTCCTCTAGGTTTCCTGTTCCTTCCTGCATTCTTGTCTTTGCGTTTGCCCATTTGGTCTCCTATGCTTGATTGAACTGAGAGGCACTTTCGTCACGTGTGTTATTGTTTCTTTTATAGGCCTGTCTAATCTTTGGCTGAAAGGTAGACTTTGGGAGTGGTTTCAGTTCTGAGTTAGTAGGGTGTCCGGGGGCTATAGTCTTGGCAGTCCCTCCAGTCTCTGTCAGACCAGTAAGTCTGGTCTTTTTTTTGTGAATTTTTTCTTCTCTTCTGTCCGGCCATCTGCTGTGATCCCTGTCAGAGCAGTTGATGGTGGTTGCTAGGCACCATCTGTTTCTTCTGTGCTCAGGCTGGTGGAGGCTGTGGTTCTTGTGGTCTTTTAGTCCTTTGGAGTGATATTTCTCTTGTGTCTTTGGTTTGTTTTATTCTCCTATGCTCCAAATGTAATGAGACCAGTAGGTGTATTTTAGATGGCTGCTCGCAAGCTTTTAAGATCCCAGATACTACTCACCAAGGTATGATGCAGAACATTTTCTTTATGAACTATGTTATGCCAGTTAACCTAGATGTCCCCCAAGACCATGGTCCCCAGCCCTCAGCCCCAGTAACTCAGGCCCTCAAGGGTTTGGCTATGTCTAAGAAGCTTCTGTGGCTTTGCCTTGGTCAAGTTGTACTGATTTTCCCTATATTGTGTGTTGTCTTTCCTTTCACCAAAGTAAACACTTGTCTACTATCTAGTTAGTGATTTCTTCTCCCCAGCCCTCCCCTCCCTCTTAACCATCCAAGATGGGTTTTTTGTGTGTGTGTGTGTGTGTGTAAACCTTTTCTTGAGTTTTTACAGTAGTGGTCTCATACAGTATTTGTCCTTTTGTGATTGACTTATTTTATTCAGCATACTACCGTCCAGATTCATCCATATTGTGAAACGTTTTGCAGATTCATCATTTTTCTTTATTGTTGCATAGTATTCCATTGTGTGTATGTACCGTAA
The DNA here is from genome assembly GCF_024166365.1 of Elephas maximus indicus. NCBI lineage: Eukaryota > Metazoa > Chordata > Mammalia > Proboscidea > Elephantidae > Elephas > Elephas maximus. Next base: position 72,755,111 of record NC_064831.1, on the reverse strand, counting down.
TTTGTTTATCCATTCACCTGTTGTTGGGCACTTAGGTTGTTTCCATCTTTTTGCTATTGTAAACAAAGCTGCAATGAACACGGCTGTGCGTATGTCTATTTGTGTGATGGACCTTATTTTCTAGGATATATTTCTAGGAGTGGGACTGCTGGATCATATGGTATTTCTATTTCTAGCTTTTTAAGGAAGTGTAATATCATTTTCCATATTGGTTGTACATTTTATGTTCCCACCAGCAATGCATGAAAGTTCCAGTCTCCGTGCAACCTCTCCAACATTTGTTATTTTCTGTTTTTTTAAGTTTGTGCCAGTAATATTGGTGTGAGATGGTATCTCATTGTAGTTTTGATTTGCATTTTTCTAATGGCTAATGATCATGAGCATTTCCTCATATGTCTATTAGCAGCCTGAATATCTTCTTTGGTGAATTGTCTGTTTATATCTTTTGCTCATTTTTTAGTTGGATTGTTTGTCTTTTTGTTATTGAGGTGTTGAAGTATTCTATAGATTTTAGAGATTAGACCCTTGTCGGATATGTAGCCAAAAATTTTTTTCCCAGTCTGTAGGTTCTGTTTTTACTCTTTTGATGAATTCTTTTGGTGAGCATGTTTTATTTTCAGGGGCTCCCAGTTATCTAGTTTATCTTCTGGTGTTTGTGCATTGTTCGTTATGATTTGTGTCCTATTTATGCTATGTATTAGGGCCACTAGCATTGTTCTTATTTTTTCTTCCATGATCTTCATCATTTTAGATTTTATATTTAGGCCTTTGGTCCATTTTGAGTTAGTTTTTGTGTGTAGTGTGTGATATGGGTCCTGTTTCACTTTTTTACAGATGGACATCCAGTTTTGCCAGCACCATTTGTTAAAAAGACTGCCTTTTCTCCATTTTATGGACTTTGGGCCTTTGTCAAAGATCAGCTGGATAGATTTACATCTGGGCTCTCTATTATGTTCCACTGGTCTATGTGTCTGTTGTTTTACCATTACTAGGCTGTTTTGGCTGCCGTGGCTGTATAGTAGGCTCTGAGATCAGGTAGTGTGAGGCCTCCTACTTTGTTCTTTTTCTTCAATAATGGCTTGCTTATCGTGGACCTCTTTCCTTCCCATATAAAGCTGTTTATTAGCTTTTCCATCTCGTTAAAGAATGCTGTTGGTATTTGAATTGTTATTGCTTTATACCTGTGGATCGCTTTGGGTAGGGTTGACATTTTCATAACGCTGAGTATTCATGTCTATGAGCATGGTATGTTTTTCCATTTATGTAGGTCTCTTTTGATTTCTTCCAATTGTGTCTTGTAGTTTTCTTTGTATGGGTCTTTTACGTTGCTGGTTAGGTTTATTCCTAAGCGTTTTTCTTTTTAGGGGCTGTTATAAATGGTATTGTTTTCCTAATTTCCTTTTCAAAGCTCTCTTTGTTCGTGTATAGGGATCTAACTGATTTTTTATGTTGATCTTATATTCTGCTACTCTGCTGAATATTTCCATTAGTTCCATTAGTTTTCTTGTGGAATCTGTGGGGTTTTCTATGGTTAGGGTCATATCATCTGTGAATAGAGATAGTTTTACTTTTCCTTTCCAATTTGGATGCCCTTTCTTTTTCTTGCCTTATTGCTCTAGCTAGGACTCCCAGCACAGTGTTAAATAGGAGTGGTGATAAAGGGCATCCTTGTCTTGTACATGTTCTCAGGGGAATGTTTTCAGCCTTTCTCCATTAAGAACGACGTTGGCTGTTAATTTTGTATTGATACCTTTATTATATGGAGGAGTTACCCTTCTATTCCTATTTTATTGAGAGTTTTTATCAGGAATGGCTCTTGGGCTTTATCAAATACCCTCTCTGTATCAATTGAGATGATCGTGTGATTCTTTTCTTTTGTTCTATTTATGTGGTGGATTGATTTTCTAATGTGGAACCATTCTTGCATAGCTGGTATGAATCCCACTTAATTGTGATATTATTTTTTTGATATGATGCTGAGTTCTATTGGCTAGAATTTTGTTGAGAATTTTTGTATCTATATTCGTGAGAGATACTGGTCTGTAATTTTCTTTTTTTATGATGTCTTTGCCTGGCTTTGGTATCAGAGTTATGCTGTTTTCATAGACTGAATTTAAGAGCATCCTCTCCTATTTTATGTTCTGAAAGAGTTTGAGTAGCACTGGCGTGAGCTCTTCTCTGAATGTTTGGTAGAATTCTCTAGTGAAGCCGTCTGGGCCAAGGCTTTTTTGTTGTTATTGCTGTTGTTGGGAGTTTTCATATTACCTCTTCAATCTCTTCTCTTGTTATGGGTCTGTTCAGATTTTCTATCCCAGCTTGTGTTAGTTTACATAGGTAGTGTGTTTCTAGAAATTTTCCATTTCCTCTAGGTTTTCAATTTTGTTGGAGTATAATTTTTCATAGTATTCTGTTAGGATCCTTTTTATTTCAGTTGCGTCTGTTGTAATGTTCCCTGTCTCATTTTTTTTTTTTTTTGGGGGGGGTTATTTGCTTCCTCTTCAGTTTTTCTTTTGTCGGTTTGGCCAGTAGTTTGTCAATTTCTTGATCTTTTCAAAGAACCAACTTTTAGTCTTGTTGATTTTTTTTAATAGGTGTAGTATTTTTTTATTGCTGCTGTACCAAATTACTTCTTAAAAACTTAGTGACTTAAAACAACACAAACTTATTATCTTATGATTGTATAGGTCAGAAGTCCAATACAGGTCCCACAGGGGTAAAATTAAGGTGCTGGCAGGGCTGTGTTCCTTTTGAAGGCTGTAGGGAAAAAATCCCTTTCCTTGTCTTTTCCAGCTTCTAGAGGCTGCCCACATTCCTTGGTTTGTGACCCCCTTCCTCCATCATCAAAGCTGGCAACATTGCATCTCTTCTGTAGACACCTCTTTCTGTGACCACAGCTGGGAAAGGTCCTCCTACCTACCTGGATTATCCAGGATAATCTCCCTTTTTCAGGTCATTAACCTTAGTCACATGTACAAAGTCCCTCTTGCCGTGTATTTGTAACATATTCAAAGGTTTTGGGGATTAGGTCATCTGGACATCTTTGCGGGGGAAGACCTTATTCTGCCTGCTACAATGGGACATCCCAAGTATTCTCAAGCAAATTTGTCTGGCAAACTCTCTGCAGTCATTCAAGAACAAATTACAAATAATACAGTACCCAGCAATACTCTATAAAACTATTTAGGAGAATTCATTGTAAATACCCAGATCAGGATATTACATTTTGGGTTTTCATTTCGGGATTTCTCCACGTGTGCGTCACCCTGCTCTATCTAGTTCCAAAAATGGATCTTTTGTCAACACAAGTGTTGTAAGGGCCTAGGAGTACTGTGCCACACTGTGTAAAGATAAAATGTAACCTACTACAATGGGTCGTATTAGGTACAATGGTTAGGACTTTTTGCACTTGAGTGAAGATAAGATCCCCTGAGGCTCCATGGGTCTTGGGTGTACCTGTGACCTTGAATTGATAGCACTCTGGGAGGATACCGCAGGAATCTCTACCATCTGTAGGCTGGTTCATGGATGAGGTTTTGGAGACAATGTAAATCTGCCCTTTCTGGTTTTCAGAGTTGGAGTTCTACAGGATGCTTAGAGAGATTTTAGGAGAGAAGACTACAGCAGTTAATTGCTAAGCTTTCCACTGAAAACTCAGAGCTTCCAACAAAATCCCTTTATTTGGAAGAAGGGAGGGTGTGATAGACTTTTCACAGCTGTAGGGCTCGGGGGTCCTCCAGCTCCATTGCCACAGTATCTGCAGCTGTGCGTACTCAAGCTCTATTGCAGACCAGAGGTGGATAAATGCAGCCCCAGCTGCAGAGTTGATGGTCTGTAAGGAGTCTGTTCTATACAGGAAAGGAAGCCCTGGCTCTGGCAGGAATATTCCATATAAACATTGCAAGGATGTCAAGTGTCATAAATGGATGTAACCACAACGGTCTGTTCCATGAGCTCAGAGTACAAACATGGTTACATCTTTTTTTTTTTTTTCCTGTAATTACTTGAGCCACTTCCTGCTTTATTAATTGGGAATTCAAAATCATTCTCTTGAAATCTCCACCCCGGCCTCCTCCAGCATGGTCCAAAGGGCAGTAGTAGGGAACAGTCTGCCACCAATTGCAGTGGAGAGAGAACAGAGTTTGATCAGTGCCTGCCGTGTCATTGCTTCTTGGTGCCATTCAGTATCCTTATTGAAAACTTACTGTGCTACTTCCATAATCAATGTCTTCCCTTTTCCCTGGAAATGGGGCTAGTCACTGACTCTTCTGAAGGAAGCTGCCTTTAGTGATGCCAAGATGATGAGCTCTTTTGAGGGAGACTTGCCTTATAACTCAAAGATGGCCAAACCTATATTTCAAGGGTATGAGAGCTCTGTCTTATGGGACTGCAAGATCTTCCACCCCCATCCAAGGGATTCACCATCAACGGCAAACACAAACACAGTCAGGGAAGCAGTGGTCACAGAGGTATACCAAAAAAAAAAAAAAAAAACCAAACCCACTGCCATTGATTCCGACTCATAGCGACCCTATAGGACAGAGTAGAATTCCCCCATAGAGTTTCCAAGGGTGCCTGGCGGATTCGAACTGCCGACCTCTTCGTTAAGAGCCATAGCGCTTAACCACTACGCCACCACCAGAGTTTCCAACAGAGGTATACAGAGAAGCAGAAGTCATGGACGATAACATTTAATCCTATTCCAGAGGTTGCTAATACTTCTGTTCCTTCACATGGTTGTCTGAAGGCTCTGGCTCTCAGTCTTGGGAAGATGGAGAACATCTTTTATATGTGTCAGCTTCCTATTAGCCCAATTAATAATAATAGCAGCTAACACATATTAAGTACTTACTAAATGCAAGACATTGTTCTAAGTGCCTTTTCATGAACGAATTCATTTAAGCCTCACAGTCTCCCCATGAAATAGGTGTTATTTTTATCTCCACTTTTACAGGTGAGGAAACTTAAATAACTGCCCAAGGTCACAGGGCTAGTAGGTAGAGCTGGGATTTGAACCTAGGTCATCAGGCTCCAGAGTGTGTGCTCTTAACCTCTCTACTACACTCTGCTCCCTCTGGGAAGGAGTGTGAAAAGGGCTCAAGCTTTGCTTAGATAATGAAATGACACTACAGACAGTAGCACCTAAAGCAGGGTAGCTTTTAATAGTACAAGAACCCATAAACAGCTGAGGTACCTGGAGGAACATTGGACATTCAGATTCCATTGTAGAAACTCCAGCCCCAAGAACAGTAGGGCAGACCTTCTGAATGTTCACCGTTGTTGGCAAAGGAAGAGTGGGGAGGAGGTGAAGGAGAAGTGCCTCAGAGGAAGTCACAGGAGTGAAGACCTCCCATCCACACCCATCAGTCTTCCACTCCAGCAGCCCAGGGTTGACCCCCAGTGTGAAGGAGGTTCTGGTTTAATGAGGACAGATGCTGACAACTGTGATTCAAACCTCCGTGTACCCTAGCTGAGGACACTAGAAAAAATGTGCTCCAGGCACTCAAGGGAAGATTGAATTATCTTTTGTTCTTAACTCTGGATACAGTGTTGTGTTGTGTGCTGTCGAGTGGATTCCGACTCATAGCAACTTGTAGGAGACCTGGTCCCACAGTGGTTAAGTGCTTGGGTGCTAATCAATAGGTCAGCGATTTGAGCCCGATGGCTACTCTGAGGGAGAAAAGACCTAGTGATCTGCTACCGTGAAGCAGTTCTACTCTGTCCTGTAGGGTGGCTCTGAGTCTGGATGCACTAGAGATGGGCATTCAGAGCACCTAGATGAAAAAATACCACCCAGGAAATCACAGTGGCAGGAGTGGGAGCCACTACTGGGAGACAAGGACCACACTGCCTTCCCTGAGAAATCAGGCTTCTGGCCAGTGGCTCTGTCTGGGCTCTGTCAGGGGAGATGCAGTTTGGGCTGACGGGCCTGAAAGCTTAGGGAGCAGAACGTGCCTTTGTGCACTACTGTGACTCCCAGGTAACCACCCACCGTCTTCAGACATAATCCTTTGGTTAGCACTCAGCACGTACTCTTACAGCCAGGCCCTGGCCAGTGTGGTCTCGCTAAAGAATTCTCCTTATCAGGGGTATTCCAGACAAATGGAGGATTTCCAAAGAAAGTCATGCATGTCAGCAAGGAGGTCTAATACCTGAACTCACTGGCTACTTGTATTTTTTACACCAATGTTTATGGGATTAAAGGCAAGACTAGAAGAAGGAAAAGGGAAAATATGAAATAAAAAAAAAGGTATATCACAATTTGGTAAGACTGTATTTGTAGCGTAAACACATTCTTATGTGAGCACAGAAGGAAGTGTAATTAATTGTGCAGAGTAGATTCCCTGATGAATTTCCAGAAGAGGCTACATTGTATGTCATCTTTGAAGGGTCCTTCATGCCATGGAGCCTATGAATGGCTAATTACTGACAGTAACAGTTTTTCCTTTGGCATTTCACTTGGAGGTGTTCTTTCTTTCAGCTGACATTCCTCCCATTGTGGGCAAGAGTCGCTTCCTTTCATATCTGTCTCCAAACCTCCCGTCCCTCTTCCTTTTTGCCGGTCATCCTGCCATCCCACTCGTCCTCCTAAAATGTGACCTTTCATATGTCACTCCCCTCTGCGGATCCTTATTTGTTTTTACTCCCCCTCATCACTTGCATTTGAGGACCTCCATTAGTTGGCTAGACTTATCTCTTATTCATTCACAACTTGCCAGGCCAGGCTGTACACTGTCCCTCATAGACACTAGATTTATATGTGCTGTTCCCCTCTTGCCCATGCTGTTTCCAATATCTATTAGAATATGTAATCCAATATCTAGTGGCCTCTTCCCACCACACCGTCCTTTAGATCTCATCTGAAATTTCTGTTTTCTGTGCTGCTATATTTGCTAATTAGCTTGTAGTGGCCATCTACAATAATTAATTTTTATGGTAAAAATTCTGGCATTTGCTATATTGAAGAAAATATAGCAAATGTAATCTTGTAACAAATTTTAACTCATGACTTGGATATGAAGATAAAATGAAATTTTAAAATTTTGCTTGTCGCAAAATAGTGTTTCTCCTGAGTCCCTACTCACTGGTTATCTGGGGGAAAATTTTAAACTAAGCAATGCAATCAAAGCTTGGTCCAGCACTATTATATAAATAGTCTCTTAGGTAATGATCTACCTTTCTTGTGTAAAAATGCTAAATTTATTATGCAGTCTCCCTGTCTTGGATTATCTTCCTAAATTGTTCACATGGCTTATATTTCCTCATGGTTTTAGCGGGGGGGCGGGGGGGAAGAGGAGCCCTGTCTTCAGGATGGCCCTTGAATGGGCGCTGGTTGTCACCTGTCTGTCGATGCCTCTTCCTCTTTCTCCTCCTCCTCCTTCTTCTTTTTCCTTTGCACTTCGCAGGCTGGTTACTCCCTCATGACTGACATATTTCTTCTTTAGATATAAAAATTACCTCTCTCAGGTGACAGTCAAGGCTTGCTGACTTAGAATCTCTTCATTCCTTATTGAATCTATTTAATTGACTTTATAAATTAACTCCTGTTTAACAATTTTATTTCCTCCATTTCAAAATTCTACCATAAGTGTACAAATAACAAAAAACCACACACTGTTTCGATGTGTTTCCTGCATGTAGATGCTACATCTCTGATAAGGTAACAAGCTCACTGAGGAACGGGGACTAATTATATGCTTTTGTGTTCTCCGTATCACATAACCTAGGGCAAGACCCATAAAATATACATTTAATAAGTGTTGTCTTGAACTTAATTGAAATGAAAAAATGCTTCTGGGGGAAAGGAAAGCAGAGGGATATTTGGCATTCGCACTTCCTAAATATCAACTGGAGTATTTAAGACACAAGCATCGTTAGATTATCTTGAGCCAGGGCATGGGACCCAGCTGAACCAGACTAGGCATGCTTGATGTTGACAATGGAAGGATGCCAGGTAGATGAAAGCACTTACTATAAGTAGTCAATGTCCCCAAGATTACTAGAAAGCAGTGTCATATAATGGAATGCTTGCTAATTTTGGAATCAGTTCTGGCTTTATCATATCCTAGTTGTGTGTCTTTGGGCTAGTGACCAAAGACTTTTTAGATCACAGTTTTCTCCATTTATGAAGCTAGGCTAACGGTAATCCTGACTTAGCTAGTTCAAAGGTGGTGGTGAAAAGAGAATGTCAATGATAATCCCTGGTAAACTAGAAAGCATTATCCAGATATCAGGCTGTCTTAATCAGGGACCATCATTTGCTAGGAACAAAAGCCCACTCGAGTTAGCTCAAGAAAAGGGAATTCACTGGATAGAAGGGTGGGCACTTAATGGAAATTAAGTATAAGCTGGTCTTGAGGGCTTGGACCCAGGAATCAGAAAGGGAGGAACCCCGGTTACTCATTCCCTCTATTGATTCCCTTTATTGAAATGCATGATTTCTCATCTTTCCTTCTCCCTTCATGTCTAATTTATTTTCTCTGCTGTAGAAACTGGATTGGTTTGCTTCAATATGCATCTCACTTAAAAAAAAAAAAAAAAGGTCAAATCACATATTGATATGATTTCTCAGCTCCAGTCTGCAAACTGGCCAATTAAAACTTCTGTTGCAATTTTCAGTTTCTGGCAAAGATTGACCTGATGTGGATAAGGTGTTTGCCTCTGCATAACCGGTTGCGTCCAAGGCAGCTGGGTCACACATACAAGCCTGGCCACCCTTTCAGAAAGGGCTAGGGCTAGGCTAGTATCCCAGCCTGTTTCCTGCAAAGGCACTCTTGTTAATTTTGTGATACTTCATTGGTGTATAGAGCTTAAGACAGGCTGTCATGTTCTGTCCCCTAGTGAGTCTAATGCCAGGGAAATTGTTTGCTTATATTCTCTTGCTTTGGTTTCAAAGAATCATATACGGAGAAAATGGACCATGGGTGGGTGAAGAGGAGGCAATGTAACTTTATCATTGATGATCATCCCTATGGCTGGATTGAGGACACAGTCCTTATTCCAACAGAGAAAGGTGATCCAATTTTAGTCTTCAATTGGACTGTTGCTTCTATAGGTGTGGTTTGGGTTAAGGTTTAATCTTGTCAAAACAATGAAAGTGTGGATGCAATATATGATTCACAACAAAGCATTATACCTCACCCCAGAGGAAAGTTTATTTATTTATTATATTTATTCCTAACCTACTTCTGAAAAGGATTTGAGGCAGTTTATAAAAGCCAAAATCATAAACACAGTAAAGTACAAAAGTCAAGTAGTGTTGAGTAACAACCCGGTGGCATCTGGACCCAAGGTTGGCCACGTCTCCAAGATACCAAAGAAAGACTCTGGAACCAGTGGTCGTGACATATGGTTTATTAGGGGAGCTTACTTATGGGATGTCTCAGGGCAGCGGCTGGGCCAGATAAGCACTCTGCAACTGCCTAGCAGGGGACACAAGCTAAGACTTACTGTTTTTTTCTCCCAAGTCCTTGGGCAGCTAGCATTCCCAGGGACTTGATGTCTAGGCCCAGATGTTTTTCTTCTTGTTGCTAAGGCGTTCCTTGGCCTTGGCCACCAGCTCAGTCATGCCACTCCCGGCCTTGTACCTTAGCCCGAGTGTATCCCGAGTTCATCCCCAGCATACTTCAGGGAAGAGCAAAGCTGACTTCATTAGGAGGGGATACATATAGCTGAATAACATTACCCCACAAATAGTAAAAAGGGGAGGAGTGGGAGAAATGATATATTTAAATGCTGGCTAAATAAATTATTAATACCTATTTGGCAATGGGGTTATGGAATTTGGGGGAAAAAATAGGGTTTTTTTTTCTCCATATCAAAATAAATTCCAGATATACCAAAGAGTTAAATAAGATTACTGAATTATAAAGAAACTGGAAAGATATATTTAAATACTTAACTGTTCTCAGGGTAGGAAAAGCCTAAGCCCACTAATAAAGAAAAAAACCTTAAAGCGAAATATTAATAGAATTAACTGCATTAAAAAGTTAAAGCTTCTTGGCTTCTTAAAGCATCAAAAACGAAACTAAATGGAGAAAATATTTCTGACACAAATAACAAAGAGTTAATAACTTCACTATGCACAGATCAGTTTAGAATAATAAAAAACAAACATTTCAGTAAATAAATGAGTAAAGGACATAAAACAAGAATTAAAAAAAAACTTATCATGCTTTAGTGAAAGTTTATTGTGCAAATTAATTTCTCATTAAAAAACACAAATTGTTTTGTGACATTGGTTGCAATCCCGACAATGTGTCAGCACTCTTTGCCTTTCACTCTGTACCCTGGGTTCCCTGAGTCCATTTGTCCAGTTTTCCTGTCCCTTTCTGCCTTTTCGTAGTACCTTTTGGGCAGGTGTTGCCCATTTGGTCTCATGTATTTAACTGAACGCACATTCCTCACATGTGGTATTGTAAAACATGAAATTTTTGAAGAATTAATACAAAACATCTATATATGTGAAATGATATTAAAGCTAAATAATAAAAATAAATGCAGCTGTTGAATTGGTATATGTTTTGCTGTGTATAGTCTCGCAACAAAATAAATCAAATAAAAAAATGCAGATTAAAACAGCAAAATTCTATTTAACATTTATGATTGGCAAATATTTTCGAAGATTAAAATTGTCAAACTTGGCATAGATATTGAGAAAATGGCACTCATGTAACCTGGTAATAACATTACCTTTGTGGAGGGCAATTTGGTAGCATTTTGAAAAGCCTATAATGCCTGCATATCTTTTGACTCAGAAATTTTATTTCCAGACACTTGTCTTTGGGAAGTCATCGATGATTTGTGTAAAGATTTAGGTACCAGAATCTTTTTTGTTATTTATTCTTTTTTAAAAATAGACACTATTTCTCAAAGTTTTTATAATGAGCATTTATTACTCTAATAATAAAGAAAAATATATAAAATAATATATTGCCTTTTGTGTATCTATTTTAATTAGGAATTTTGCATGCCAAAAATAGATTTTGAACCATAAAGTAACATTTTTGTCGTCCAGCAACGTTAATCCTTTGGAAAGATCTGGTGGGAGGAATCAGTAATTTAGTAAAAAGACCGCCCTGAGTCATCAAGACTCATACAAACACTTTTTGTACTATTATTATGAGAGCTCTCTAGGGCATTTGCTCGGAATTTATTTGCTCTTGTTTTAGACAGAATTTGAACAAGTTAGATTATCTGCTTTCCATGCTACAACCACTTGGAGGCAGGCACTTGGTACCGGTAAAGGATGGTGATAGGGGCCTGGAACAGGGAGAAAAGGCAAATGAATTATTTAGACAACAAAGAAGCAGACACACATTTTCACACAGCACAGCAGCTTTGGGCCGTGTAAAGTAGGGGTGGAGTCCCTGGTTAGTGCAAGCAGTTAACACTCTTGGCTGCTAACTGAAAGATTGGAGGTTTGATTCCACTCAGAGGCACCATGGAAGAAAGCCTTTCAATTTACTTCTGAGAAAATCAGCCATTGAAAACCCTATGGAGCACCCTACTCCGATACATATGGAGTCGCCATGAGTCAAAATCAACTCGATGGCAACTGTTGACTGTTAAAGTAGGGGCAAATAATTCTTCAACTTGAAATCCTTAGGAAGACCTGAGTCACCTGGAAAAATATTCAGTTTGCAAAAGGAAGGGAATGCATTTGAAAATTTGTGTCTAAAATGGCTAAAACAGGGCAAAATTGGGCACCTAAATATGGTAAACTTTAATTATCCAGAAAAAATACCTGGGTGGAAGACTGATCAAAATAGATGAGGTAATCCTCTGTGTAGGTCATCACCGTTGAGGTCCCAGTGGAATTGCACAGCCACAGAGTTGGCCTTGAATTAAAAGAAACATGTAGGAATGATGTGACTGCCAGGACAGAGGCAAGCAGGGTCTGGTCTTGTGGGATTCTGGTAAACTCCTTCAGCCTTCCTTTGGCTCATCTCACTGGGTGATGTGCATGTGGTCCTTTTTCTCTGCCTCCAGGACTGCCCTCCGGATGCAGAGGACTTCAGAGCCCAGCAGTGTTCCGCCTACAATGATGTCCAGTATCAGGGGCACTATTATGAATGGCTTCCAAAATATAACGACTCTACTGCCCCTTGTGCACTCAAGTGTCATGCACGGGGACAAAATTTGGTAGTAGAGCTGGCCCCCAAGGTACTGGATGGGACTCGTTGCAACGCAGACTCCCTGGACATGTGTATCAGCGGCATCTGTCAGGTAAGCCACACCTGCTTCCCATACCCCAGGTTGAAGGATTTCTATGCCCATTCTCAATAAAGAGAATCATTTTCTTCTAGACTTTTGCTCATGATAATGAAATATTGTCTTTGATAATTTTAATATAAACAATTTTTTTAGAGAATGTTATAAGACTTTATAAATCATGCTTTACTTATTTAAAATAGTGTAAATTTTATCTGGGTCTCTGGGTGGGGTAAATGATTTGCCCTTGGCAGGTAATCATAAGGCTGGTAGTTTGAACCCACCTGGTAGAACTGCAGAAGAAAGGCCTGGCAGTCTGTTTCTGTAAAGATCATAGCTAAGAAAATTTTATGGAGCAGTTCTACTCTGTAACACATGGGGTCACCATGAGTTAGAATCGACTCGACAGCAATGGGTACAGGTAAATTTTACCTATGTCAAATAAAAAGATTACAATACATGATTTCTTGTGGTTCGTATAGACCACTGATACTACAACTTGAAAGTGCCTTAGAGCCACCTGGAAGACTTGTTAAAATATAGAGTTCTGGGCCCCAGCCCCAAAGTTTCTGATTCAGTACGTCTGAGGTAAGGCCAAGAATTGCATTTCTAACAAGTTCCCAGATTTTGCTAATGCTGCTCATCCATTGCTCTGGAAGGGTGATACTGATAGGTCCTCTGAGAGTCCATTATTAAATTTAATTCAGTTTTGGGTCTTTGGGAAACAATACTGATTTATTTACTGGAAAGTTAGTATAAATATATCCCAGCAGATTTTTCAGAGTGCATTTAGAAAGCTGTAGTGGCTATGAGAGTGAGTATGAATGAGACATAAATCCCAGTGGCTGGTAATGGGTGTGGAGGATTCAGAGGTATTATGACAGCTGCTGAAGAGTATGGACAGGTGAGGGAGAGAATAGGACTCACTTCCACTCAATGGGGCAGTTCTACTCTGTCCTATAGGGTTACTATGAGTCAGAATGGACTTGACAGCAACAGTTAGTTGTTTTTTTTTTTGGTTTTTCCACTCTTTTCATCTCTGAAAAAAATTTTAAATAACAAATATTCTATCATTCTATCTTTCCTCTTCTTTATTCATAACAAAAACAGCAGTAACAATGGCATATAAATAACCTAATCACCTGCTAAGTGCCAGGAACTATCAGGCATCTCAAACTTAACACACTTAAAAAGTAAACCTAGACCTTGCACGTCAAACCAGTTTCTCCTTCCTCCATCCCTACTCTTGAAAATGGTCAATTCTTCACCTGATCCCTTTGGAATCATTCTTGATTCTTCTTTCTCAACTCATACATCACATCCATTGCCAAGTCTTCTCAATTCTTTCTCCAAAGTTTATTTTGAAGCCACCACTTCTTTCCATCTCCACTGACTTCTTCTCTAGTCTAAGCCCCTGTCAGCTCTTGCCTACACTACATTCATAGCGTTGTGTTCTGTTCTCCCAGCTTCCACCCTTCTAGTCCATCCTATAGAGTTGCTATGAGTCGGGATAGACTCGATGGCACTGGGTTTGGCTTTTGGTTCTGTTGTGCTTACAGCATTGTATAATTTCATATTTATGTGATTATTTGATTTATGACTATCTCTCACACCAGATGGTAAATTCTCTGAGGGCTGGAATCTTGTGTGTGGCTCACTGCCACCTTTACAGTGCCTGGCCCTGTAGATACTCCACAATGAACCTGACTGAACAAATGAATCTTACCTACCTGTGAGTGCAGAAGCTATTCAACTCTCTCGGCTCTTAATTCTTTTGCAACCTCTAGTTCTGCATTTTCAAAGGCAGGCTTGGTGTCCCTTCTAGGAGATCCCACAGATTCTTCCAGTTCAGCATGTCTTCTAAATAAACTGATCTCATCCTTTGCAGACCCGCTAGTTTTTCCGTGATTCCTATTCGTTTCTGTTTGTGGCGCCACGAGTCTCAATGTCACCTTCCTGAAATCACGTCTTAGTCTCCTGAGTCTGTTTGCTCATGTGTCCTCTATATCCAGGTCCCTTTATCAAGTCTTTCACATTTTACTCTTCTTTTCCCTCTCACTACCACCTTTTAACCCCAAGACTGGACTAGCCAATCTCTCCTAGATTCCTAGAGAATTACTCTTCCTTTCTCACCTACCCTTGGACCATCTGACTTGTTATGGGCTGTTGACTAACATTCCCAAAGTTCAAAGCTTATAACTCCATTCTTCTATTTCACATACTATCAATGGTTTCCCTTTATATCTACCAGTTACTTTTAGGCTCTTCTGCTAAATGTTATCAGAGGTTATTCCTTATCAGTAGTATTATGCTTTTTTTTTTTTTTTAATTTTAACACATTTTTGCCAATGAGCATTTACAATGAAATGAAAACATAATTGTCATTAAAAGAAATGTATTCTGGGAGTTGAAGAGAGCGCCCTGGACAAGGGACTGCTTTGACATTGAGATTTTGAAAGGTTGAGTAGGAGTTAGTTAAACAAAGATGAGGAAGGGAATCATGAGGAGAGGGAGTAGCCCTGGTGACGGGATTAATCGCATGGTGTATTTGAGGATCTGTGACCCTTTCTATAGGGTCAAGGTGGAAAATACCTGTGGGACAGTGACAGAAGGTGAGGTTGGAGGTATAAGTGGAATAAAACCAAAAACTAGTTGCCGTTAAATTGACTCTGACTCACGTTGACTCCATGTGTGTCAGAGTAGACCTATATTCCATACGCTTTTCAATGGCTGATTCTTCTAAGGTATCTCTGGGTGGACTTGAACCTGTAACCGTTCAGTTAGTAGCCACGCGTATTAACCATTAGCACCACCCAGGGATGCCTTGAGATAGGTAGGAAGGAGAAAATGTAGACCACTGGTAGTTTGTAAGGGAATGGAGAGGAAGGGGAGATATTGTTTGATGGGCTCATTGTAGTGCAATAGGAAATCATAAGCAGGGAGAGGTTTGAGGAGAAAAGAGAAATTTTAAGATGATCTGAGGATAACTGGGTTGACAAAAGATGGTTAGAGAACAGTTCCTCAGGGAACCAGAGGAAGTAGAAAAGCATTGCCTTTGGCACAATTTGACTGTGAAAGATCCCTTATGGCTGAGGTCGTGGATTTGCTGGGTAGCCTTCTGTATGAATGGAGATGGGGGCTGTGGTCAGGACTGCTGGACTTCAGATTAACAGAGAATTGCATTCAGTTCCCATTTTTACAACTAATTGGTTGAAGACCACTTGGTAACCCCCTTACCATCTTTGAGCCTTGGTCTTTTTGATGTGTTGTTGCTAGCTGCTGCTGAGTCAACCTCTGATTTGTGGTAACTCCATGCACAACGAAATGAAACACTGCCCAGTCCTATGCCATCCTCATTATCATTTGCAGATCAGACCATTGTGATCCAACAAGTTTTTGTTGGCTGATCTTCAGAAGTAGATCGCCAAGCCTTTCCTCCTAGTCCATCTTAGCCTGGAAGCTCCACTGAAACCTGTTCAGCATCGCAGCAACATGAAAGCCTCTCCCGGCAGATGGGTGGGGGCTGTGCATGAGGTGTATTGGCATGGAAGGCAAGAATTCTACCACTGAACCACCAATGCCTCTTTCAATATGTGGAAAGGAGATACTGTCCTGCTTGTTGGTCTGGTTTAAATTCATTCATTCGCGAAGAACATGCCAAGTGCCCAACACAGTACCTATCACTTGGAGGCATCCACTTAACACTAGTTCCCTTTCCCTGGCTTCTCCTTGTGCTCACAGCACACTGCCCTCTCCTCTTATTCATTACTCAAGTCCAGTTGCATAGTTTGCTCTAGGAGCTTCCAGGGACAAAGGGGCTTGCAGGATAAAAGTGGCTTTCAATGATGAATGAGCCCTTTTTAAATGAGTGCTCTATATCATGTTTCTGTGATTCTAATGGGTAAGCCGGGTTCTTTGGGCAGTAATGGGTGGCATCCTGGCTGTTGAAAGCTGAGTGCTTTTTTGGCCAGCCTATTTGAGAAAAAGAACTGCATGCACTTCCTCAGGTGTGACTCAGATGCTTCTTGCTGAATTTAGTATCTTCACTTCAGCAGGATAATGTTGACATAAATTCACTCTGGTTGTACGATGTGGTCGTGCACACCAGCAGTTGTTAGGGTGAGAAAAAACAAACTGTGTGATTCTTTCCGCTGGCCTCGGGATCAGTGGACTGAGCCCTGCGGTTTGCTTGGCACAGACTACAGATAATTTTGCAAGTGTGTTTACAATTTGATCATTTAAATAAACACATCCCAGTGCTCCTGGGGACAACTCTCCGTTAGCCTGAGGACAGCAGAGAGCATGAGAAGATTATGCTCGCTGAAGGAAATTTGCTTCTGCTGCTGTTGAGAGGTCTGATTTTTAGGGGATATAGGACCTGTTGGAACCAGGGCCACAGAACAGGTCTGATGTATCATCAGGAGTGGATTATCCAATAGGCAAGCTAAGTGCAGTGTTACCTTGCTTACCAGATCATCTCTCGGGAACAGTTTCACATGTGTTCACTACAGATTAGGAAATAAGCACAAATAAGGCCACGCTTACCTTGCTTACTTGGTCATTTGCCCCTTTCAGGGATTATAAATTGGAAAAGAGGCTTTGCTTCCATAGGAAGGTGCTGTGGGGTTGGGAGAGAGACAGATGCCAGCCATACCTAGAAGCAGACTCTGATGTGGTGAAAAAATGTGGAATTGTTTGATACAGATTATCTGGTAAGCAAGGTAAGCAAGGTGAGCACTGTGTTTACCTTGCCTATTGGATAATCCATCCCTGCTTATTGAACTCCCTGACAGCTGGGCAGATAAAGAAACCACTTACTGTTCATAATAGAATATCTACATGTTTGAGTCCATAGGACCCGCACATACCAATGGTCATGAAGATGGCTCAGGATGGGGCAGCATTTCACTGTCATTATACATACGGTTGCCATGAGTTGGAGCTGACTCAACAGTAACTAACAATGATGACGACAACAGTACCTACTGGGTACTTTCTATATTTCAGACATTGTCTAAGCACTTATCCCATCATAACCCTAGGAAGTACATGCAGCCATTATCCCCATTTTGTTTATAAGGAAACTGAAACTTGAAGAGGCTAAGTAATTTTCCCAGGGTGCATAACTAGAACATGATACAGCTTGAATTTGAACTGAGACAACCTAATTCCAGAATCTATTTTCTTCACCATTGCACTATACTGATGCTTTCTTTTGTATTGCTACAGGTGTTACTGAAATTTGTAACTAAAAAAAGATGTGGCTCTGGTAAAGGACAGTCAGTACAACAGAAGACTCCTACCTAGGCAGCTTAGTACAGGGGTTGGAACTCAGATGTTTACACACCGCCGGGGAGGGAAGTTGCTGGGGTGTGGTCACAGGGAGTGGTAAGGGCTGTAGTGAACTGGAGAATATATACTCATTGTGCAGGCACCAACCATGGATAACCTTGACGGGGTTTTTATTTGTCAGCAGAAGCCCAGAACCTGGATTTTATGTGAAATTTCCAGTTCGGAAAAACATGACCATGTTTTGTCCATTAATGGTTAAATTGCACACCTGTATGATGTAAGGAGCTCTCATGGCACAGTGGTTAAGGGCTCAGTTGCTAACTGAAAGGTCGGTCGTTTGAACCCACCAGCAGCTCTGCAGGAGGAAGACGTGGAGATCTGCTCCCATAAAGATTACAGCCTAGAAAACCCTATGGGGCAGTTCTTCTCTGTCATATAGGGTCACTATGAGTTGGAATCGACTCAATGGCACATAGCAACAACAATGATATAGGCTAGGTTTCCCTATAGTAACAGGTCTCTAGGTGGCACAAATGGTTTGCTCTCAGGTATTAACCTCAAGGTTTGTGGTTTGAACCTACCCAGCGGCTTCTTGAAAGAAAGACATGCTGATCTGCTTCCATAAAGATTGTTGTTGTCGTTAGGTGCCGTCGAGTCAGTTCTGTCTCATAGTGACCCTATGCACAACAGAATGAAACATTGCCCGGTCCTGTGCCATCCTTACAATCGTTGTTATGCTTGAGCCCATTGTTGCAGCCACTGTGTCAGTCCACCTTGTCGAGGGTCTTCCTCTTTTCCGCTGACCCTCTATTTTACCAAGCATGATGTCCTTCTCCAGGGACTGACCCCTATGATAATATATCCAAAGTATGTGATATGTAGTCTTACAATCCTTGCTTCTAAGGAGCATTCTGGTTGTGCTTCTTCCAAGGCAGATTTGTTCGTTCTTTTGGCAGTCCATGGTATACTCAATATTCTTCGCCAACACCACAATTCAAAGGCGTCAATTCTTCTTCAGTCTTCCTTATTCATTGTCCACCTTTCACATGCATATGATGTGATTGAAAATACCATGGCTTGGGTCAGGTACACCTTAGTCTTCAAGGTAACATCTTGCTCTTCAACACTTTAAAGACGTCCTTTGCAGCAGATTTGCCCAATGCAATGTGTCTTTTGATTTCTTGACTGCTGCTTCCGTGGCTGTTGATTGTGGATCCAAGTAAAATGAAATCCTTGAGAACTTCAGTCTTTTCTCCGTTTATCATGCTGTTGCTCACTGGTCCAGTTGTGAGGATTTTTGTTTTCTTTATGTTGAGCTGTAATCCATACTGAAGGCTGTGGTCTTCGATCTTCATTAGTAAGTGCTTCAAGACCTCTTCACTTCCAGCAAGCAAGGTTGTGTCATCTGCATAATGCAGGTTGTTAATGAGTCTTCCTCCAATCCTGATGCCTCGTTCTTCTTCATATAGTCCAGCTTTTTGGATTATTTGCTCAGCATACAGCTTGAGTAGGTATGGTGAAAGAATACAACCCTGACACACACCTTTCCTGACTTTAAACTAATCAGTATCCCCTTGTTCTGTCCGAATAACTGCCTCTTAATCTATGTAAAGGTTCCTCATGAGCACAATTAGGTGTTCTGGAATTCCCATTCTTCGCAATGTTATCCATAGTTTGTTATGATCCACACAGTCGAATGCCTTCCCATAGTCAATAAAACACAGGTAAACATCCTTCCCGTAGTCTCTGGTTTCAGCCAGGATCCATCTGACATCAGCAACGATATCCCTGGTTCCTTATCCTCTTCTGAAACTGTCCTGAATTTCTGGCAGTTCCCTGTCAATATTACTGCTGCAGCTGTTTTTGAATGATCTTCAGCAAAATTTTGCTTGCTTGTAATATTAATGATATTGTTTTATAATTTCCACATTCGGTTGGATTAAAAAAAAAAAAAAACTAAAGCTAAGAAAATCCTGTGGAGCAGTTCTGTTCTGTAACACTTGGGGTTGCCATGGGTTGGAACTGACTCAATGGCAATGGGTTTTTGAAAAAATTTTACTCTGTAGTAACCAAACCCATTGCCTTGAGTCAATTCTGACTCATATCGACCATGTAGGACAGAGTAGAACTGCCACACAGAGTTTCCAAGGCTGTAAATCTTTACTGAAGCAGACTGCCACATCTTTCTCCCACGGAGCAGCTGATGGGTTTGAACTGCTGACCTTCTGGTTAGCAGCAGAGTACTTTAACCACTGCGCTACCAGGGTTGTTTGTAGTAACTAATAATCCCCAAAGCTCAGTGACTTAAAACAATGAAAGGCTTTTTTCTTACTAATGTTCCTTGTCCAGCGTGGGTCAATAGGGGTCTCTGCTCATTGAATCTCTCAAAGACCCAGGCTGAAGAAGAGTTCATTTGAACGTAACTTTTTTCTGTTAATCACTACAGTAGTGGAAAGTGGAATAAAGTGAATCATACGCTGACCCTTAAAACATCTTACATAAGTGACACAGATCACTTAGACTCAAAGTTCATTGGCCACAGACAGTCGGTGGACACCCTAATTTCTAAGGGGGTGAGGAAGTGCAGTCCTACTATGGGCTGAAAACCAAAATCAAAGCCATTGCCGTTGAGTTGATTGTGACTCATAATGACCCTGTAGGACAGAGTAGAAATGTCCCATAGGGTTTCCAAGGCTGTAAATCTTTATGGAAGCAGGCTGCCACATTGAACTGCTGACCCTTCGATTAGCAGCCTAGCGCTTAACCACTGTGCTACCAGGGTTCCTTCCCATGGGCTGAAAGGAGAAACTAAATATTTATGAATATCCCTAATGACTACCACAGCTCCATATACTCTGATTTTTAGAAAATTCTGAGTAGATCCAATTTTCAGAGACCTCAAAAAGACAAGTTATTTCCAAAAATTGGTTCTTGAAGGATTAATTTTGATCTCAGGAAAGCTCAGTTTTTGCTTAATTTGGAGTAATGACACTAATTTAAACATTCTCTCTTTTTTTTTTTACCTGATTAGGAAATCATGTACAGGAACTGTAAAAAAAATCATTGCTGAAATGATGATTTTTTATTATGAGTATTTATTCCCAAAAGTATTTAAAATATTTATGTTATCCACTATCTTGTGTTATGTCTCATTATCTACACTTCAGGATGAGAATTCTGTGTTATAATTAGTTTATACTCTGTAGTTTTTTCTGTAGTACCTGGCATTATAGAAAACAGGTTATTTAATAGATTTTATTAATTTTAGTGATATATTTATTAACATAGTTTTTAAATCATTATAATTAGACATCCTGACCTTAGGAGGTATCACAGAAGTTGAAAATATTTCAGATAATTTTTAAAAAGTTGATTATGGGTAATTACCATGGGATCCAAAAAGCAAAATTCAGTAGTCCCTCAATTTCAGGGACCATTCTGGCTTATACCCGATGAATCACAAGGCAACCAGACGTTCTTTTCAGATATGATTTCTCTGTGATGGTTTCACACGCTTTATTTGGCTGTAAGATTTGGATGAATTGTAACTTTAAAAATATTCTGAAACAAATACAAGTGCTCAGGGAGGTACGCAGTTGCCCAAGATCTTGCAAGGCCCTAAATACTCTTCAAAACAACCCATCCTAGCTCCTAAACCCACACCCTTCCTGGATGACCAGATAGAGGCTATTCTCATCCTCAAGAAATGCTGAGTGCTCAGGGACATGAATGTGTGAGGACAGAGGTTGGCCCAGGAGCAGTGCCTCTATAATTTAATGGTAGAATTACTCCCCTTGGAGACAGCTGCATGAACACAAGTTGCTCATTGATTGAATCCAACCATGCAAGTGCGTTTCCAAAATCAATCCACTCTTAAGCTGTTCCACATGCCCTTGTAAACATTAATATTATGGCCTCTGAAACTGGCTTCTTCATTGTCCAGCTGCTGGTACTAGAGGTGAAGAAGGCGTAGCATGGTGTTAAGATCCTGGTTTCAGATGACCTGGGATTCAGTCCCACCACTGACACTATATAGTAGCTGTGTAATGTTGGCAAGTCATTTAACCTCAGTAATGTACAGGTTCCTAGCTTGTAATATGGAAATAAAAGGTATCACCTACATCATAAGATTACTGTGAAAATTAATTGAAATAACACGTGTATCACGCTTAGCATAATGCCAGGTACATAGTAAGTATTCACTAAAAATCAGCTATTATTACTAATATTTTATTACTATTTTTATAAAATTACTTAATCTTTGGGGAAAAAAAGACCTCAAAAGTCTTTGGATTCAGCCACTCATCCAATAATTGAATCCCCACTATAATTTTCCTGCCAAAAAATCTCACAGCCCAAGATTGAATACTTATTATTGGATAATGCTGACTTTTCAGACTTTCTCATATTGAACTAAATTATGCTTAAAACTGTAGCTTTCACCGTTTGGAAATACAGAGAACAAATCTAAACCCTTTCCTCATGACAGCCCTTTGTGAATTTTAAAAATATCCCTAATCACAGGGTAAATTTCCTCAATTTCTTAAACTTCCTTGCAACCTTTTTACCTCTCCCTGAAGCTTTCCTTTGATCTTTTCCTTCCCTTCAACACCAACATTTTGTAAATAGTCATCTATAGATGTGGTTTCCCCTTCCTCCCATTTGATTTCTGCTTCTACACCTTGAATATAGAGTCTGATTCAGCACCTTTCCAAACTAAAGCACAAATGCTCTTCCCAAGAGTCAAAATGAAATGAAAAACATAATAAAATTTGACCCACTTTCACTGAGCTCTTTACTATGTTCTAATCTCTATACTAGGAACATTATATACATTTTTTCATTTAATTCTCACTAGAGCCCTGTGTAAAATATTATTATTGTCTCCATTTTACTCTTGAAGAAATGATGCTCTGAGAGTTTGAATTGTTCAACATCCTGAAGCTGAAGTATGGTGATGAGGCGGGAGGGGGAGGGTACAAGTGTGTTGGGTCAGGATTTATAAATGGGCTGTCTGCCTCCAGAGTCTCTGCACTTAAACACCAGGGTGATGTAAATAGATCATGAGCTTGGCTGCTGACTAAAAGGTTGGTGGTTTGGTCTACCCAGAGGTGCCTTGGAAGAAAAGTCTGGTGATCTATTTCCAAAGAAGTAGCCACCGATAACCTATGGAGCACAGTTTTACTCTGATACACATGGGGTCACCAAGAGTCAGAAATCTCTAGACAGCAATTGGTTATATAAATACAAATAAAGTTGAATGAGTGTGGGAAGTAAGAATAAATCATCGGATCAGTTAATATTATTGGCACAAAGATGTAAAAGACACATATTTGAGAAATAAAAGGAAAATATAAAACAGCTTTTTTGCATATAATAGAACTAACAATCTAGTATGTATGTATGAAAAATAACTCACAAGAGACTAAAAGACAGCAACTTATCCCATGAGACATCTTCTCCATTAATCTTTTTCTTATATTTATTAAATTGTTTGTAAAGATAAGTGTATAGATATATTGAATGAGAGGTAAGGTTGTATAAGTATAGATATAGGTGATAAATGGAGCCCTGCTGGCACAGTGGTTAAAACAATTGACTGGTAACCAAAAGGTTGGTGGTTAGAAGCCGTTCGTGGCTCCACAGGAGATAAATGCGGCAGTCTGCCTCTGTAAAGATTTTCAGCCTTGGAAACCCTGTGAGTCAGAATCGTCTCAACGGCAGTGGATTTTTATAAAACGATAATAAAGACAGGAAGAAGGTATAAATATAGAATGTATGGTATAGAGATAAGGATATATAGATGTAGAGATATAGGTATATGAAGGTAGGGATAGAAATAGAGGGAAAAAAATAAAACTATGGACTAAACGGATATACATCAAATTCAGTATAATGGTTGTTTCTGGGAGGAAATGAGAAAAAAGGACTAGTGTGTGTTGGTGTGAGTGGTGGTAGAAGGAAAAAATCCATTGCTGTTGAATGATCCTGACTCATGGCGACCCCATGTGTTACAGAGTGGAACTGCTCTATAGGGTTTTCTCGGCGTAATCTTTACAGAAGCAGATCACCAGGCCTTTCTCCTGTGGTACCTCCGGGTATGTTTGAACCACTACCCTTTAGGTTAGTAGTTGAGCACAAACCGTTTGCGCTACCTAGGGTGGTGGAGGGAAGGGACTTCAATTTTACCTATAATATCTACTTTATTTTATGTACATAAAAATACCTAAATAAAAATATACTGAGAAAATAAGAGTGGGGGAGGGGGGAAGGGTCCAATTCAGAAATATTTTTTTTCTGTTTCTCTTTTAATGATTTGGGCGTTGCATAAGAATCTTATAAATGATATTGTATTGTAGAGTTTATATCATTGAGATTTAGAAAACTATGTTGTCATAAAAGAGAGCCAGCTCGTAAATTTGAGAAGGATAATAATCATAAATAAGGTTCCTGAAATAACTGGGGCTCCACCTCCCCTGTATTGCTTGCCCACTTCTGACCACCATGCCTCTGTTGGCAGGCAGTAGGCTGTGATCGGCAACTGGGAAGTAACGCCGAGGAAGACAACTGTGGCGTCTGTGCTGGCGATGGCTCCACCTGCAGGCTGGTGCGGGGACAATCCAAGTCACATGTTTCTCCCGAAAAAAGTAGGTTGCAAACCCCATACTGTGTTACCATAAAACCATGTATGTTTTAGACTATTAGGAGAACAACGTTTTCCTAATACTAAGTTTTTCATTTGGGAAGAACTTTTGACCAGTTTTCTAAAAGTCGCCTTTCCTACAGAAAGTGTAGATGACATTTTTCTCCCTGTTAACCCTGTGTAAGACTACCTGTTTCTTTGAACCTTTGCCAGTTTAGAGTATTACTATTTTTGAAGTATTTGTCAATTTGTTAAATGAACCGTGAAGTTATAATTTTTTTAATTTGCCTTCCTTTGATTGCTAACCAGATAAAAAATACTGTCGTAGGTTTATTGGCCATTTATACATTTTCATTTAATTACTGAAGTCATTTACCCATTCTCCTACTTGAATATTGATCTTTCCCTCACTGATTATGAATTTTCAATATATCAAGAATATTAACTTTTTGTCTGTCATACATATTTCAGATCTTATTGCCAGTTTGTCGTGACTTTCAATTTTGTTTTGGAATGGATAGTTTCTAAGTTTTCAGATATTTCTGTGTTTTCATTTCCATAATATCTGCCTTTTTCAAAATCCTTTAATGCAGAGGACAGTGTGCTTTTTCTGTAAAGGGCCGGACGGTAAATATTTTAGGCTTTGTGAGCCATGTCTTCTCTGTCCCAACCACTCAACATTGCCTATGTAGTGCAAAACAGCCACTGATACTATGTAAACAAATAGGCATGGCTGTATTCCAGTAAAGCTTTATTTACAAAAATAGGCTACAGGCTGAATTTGGCCCTTAGGTTGTAGTTTGCGGACTTCTGCTTTAAAGGAAAAAAATTATTCACCTGTGTTTTCTGCCAGTACTTATTTTCCTATTTTAAAATCTTTCATTCATTTGAATTTATTTTGACATAACTTATGAAGTAGGGATCTTACGTTTATCCTCAAATGGGGAGAACATTGCAGGAAGGGTAGAGGGTAGAGAGGGCTTTTCAGGCAGAAGAAACAGGATGTCCAAAGGCCTTTTGGAGAAAGTACTAGCATGTTGCTCTTGCCTGAATGAATGTTAGATATGGTGAAAAGACAAAATGGCATCCAGGAGCCAACCATAAAGGCCTTCATTGTTGTGCTTTACATTTTAGGTTAAGTGGGTTCATTAAAGTGATTCAGGCAATGGAGGGATTTGATTAGATTTGTGTTTTAGTAAAATAATTTCTGGTTGCGTGTGAAGGCTAGATTACCTGTGCAGTGAGCCTAGAAGGAGGGAGATTCCAGTTAGGAACCTTTTTTTTTTTTTAAATACTCTGAGGGGTTTGAGAGGATGAAGCACTTGTCCAGGGTAGCATGGCGAGAGATGAACAAGAAAGAGCAGATTGGAGAGCTATTTAGGTAGAATCAACAGAGTGTGGTTACTCTTTGAAAGAAGATTATGAGATTAAAGAAGCAGCTAGGATGATACAGATTTCCCAGCTTGAGGAGCTAGGTGGATACATTTGTCCATTTGAATACGGAATTCATGAAGAGCAGATGTATATCAAAGGTCAGAGCTCTCTGAATTTCCCTTGTCTCCAACGTTTTGGCCTCATAAGCACTCAATGCCTTGGCAGCTTTCTCATAACTTCAAACAGATGTTGATTACATCTTGTTTGTGGTTGGAGGATTGGTTTGAAACACCAGTCCATGATTGCTAGTAGCAGAACCCTCTATTAGTGATATTGGGTTATGCAGGTATAAAGAAGAGTATGTCAACTATATCAGAAGGGCAGGAACTGCATCCTGAAGAACACCTCCTGATATGTGAGACAAGGAAGAAGTCCAAGATAGGACAACTGAGAAGAATGGAAACAGTAGGTAGATGAAAGCAGAATTTAGTGAGAGAAGTATCATAGAAGCCAAAGGAGTAAGTAATTTCAAAAAGGAGGTAATGGTCGGTAAATGTGGTTGTGAGGTCAACTCAAATTCAAGGTCCAATTATTTCTCTTTGATAAATGGAAGATCATCGTGACCTTAGCAAGAGTGGTTTCAATGCTTTTCAGGCTGTGATTGAAGCCAGATTGTAATGGGTTGATGAATGAACAGGAGGTGAGAATGTATAGAGGGAAGGATTTGCCCAGGACAAAAGGAGGGAGATTTTCTCAGGATAAGAAGAAGTATACACACCCACACCATGTCAAGAGCTGGATACTTGGATAACAAGTACAGTTGGGGCAGATGATGAGAAATTAAATGTATCCCAGCCTGTGGACTTTGACTGACTCTTCATTAAGAGGTGGAGTTGGCTGCTAAGACTGAGACCCCTCAGAGATTTGCAGAGAGCGTTGCCGTGGAGAAAAGGAGGAGAAGGAACTCGTCAAGGACAGTGAAAGAATAGAGGAGTAGCTGTAAGGGCCTAGCTGAGCTAGGAGACTATGAATTTATGGAGGTTCCAATCTCTGGACTTCATGAAGGCGGGAACTTTGAAAGTTGCTATTTTTATTGAGTTGGTTCCAACTCACAGGGACACTATGTATAACAGAACAAAACACTGCCCAGCCCTGTGCCAACCTCACAATCATCAATGTGTTTTTTTTTATTGTGCTTTCAATGAAAGGTTACAGTTTAAGTTAGTTTCTCATACAAAAATTTATGCACACATTGTTATGTGACCCTAGTTGCTCTTCCTGTAATGTGACAGCACACCTCTCCTTTCAACCCTAGATTTCCCGGGTCCATTCAAGCAGCTCCTGTCCCTTTTTGCCTTCTCATATCTCCTCCAGACAGGAGCTGCCCAATTAGTCTCACGTTCTTTTCACAAGTATCATTTTATGTCTTATATCAAGTCTAATCTTTGTCTGAAGAGTTGGCTTCGGGAATGGTTTTACCTCTGGGCTAACACAGAGTCTGGGAGCCATGTCTTCTGCGGTCCCTCCAGTCTCAGTCAGACCATTAAGTCTGATCTTTTTACTAGAATTTGAGTTCTTTCTCCTGCTTTTCTCCTGCTCCATCAGGGACTCTCTGTTGTGTTCCCTGTTGGAGTGGTCATTGGTGGTAGCCAGGCACCATCTAGTTCTGGTCACAGGCAGATGGAATTCCTGTTTTATGTGGCCCTTTCTATCTCTTGGGCTAATTTTTCCTTGTGTCTTTGGTGTTCTTCATTCTCCTTTGCTCCAGGTGGTTTGGGACCAATTGATGTATCTTAGATGACCACTTCCTAGCTTTTAAGACTCCAGATGCCACTCACCAAAGTGGGATGCAGAACATTTTCTTAATAAACTTTGTTATGCCACTTGACCTAGATGTCCTCTGGAACCATGGCCTCCAGACCCCCAGCCCTGCTATTCATTCAGTCCCTCAAAGTGTTTGGTTGTATTCAGGAAACTTCTTAGCTTTTGTTTAGTCCAGTTCTGACTTCGCCTGTATTGTATGTTGTCCTTCCCTTCACCTAAGATAATTCTTATCTACTATCTAGTTAGTGACTACCTGTCTCGCTCCCTCCCTGCCCTTGTAACCATCAAAGAATGTTTAAAAAAGCATGTTTATGTTTAAACCATTTCTTGAGTTCTTATGATAGTGATCTCATACAATATTTGTCCTTCTGATTTGAGACGAATTTCACTCAGCATAATGCCTTCCAGATTCATCGATGTTGTTTTGCAGATTCATCATTGTTCTTTATCATTGCATAGTATTCCATCATATGAATATACTATAATTTGTTTATCCATCCGTCCATTGATGGGCAGCTAGGTTGTTTCCATCTTTTTGCTATTGTGAATAGTGCTGCAGTGAACATGGGTGTGCACATATCTATCTGTGTGACAGCTCTTATTTCTCTAGGATGTATTCCAAGGAGTGGGATTGCTGGATCTTATGGTACTTTTATTTCTAGCTTTCTAAGGAAGTGCCAAATCGATTTCCAAAGTTGTACCATTTTGCATTCCCACCAGCAGTGTGTAAGTGTTCCAGTCTCTCCACAACCTCTCCAACATTTGTTATTTTGCGTTTTTTGGATTAATGCTAGGCTTGTAGGGGTGACATGGTATCTCATTGTAATTTTGATTTGCATTTCAGCTAATGACTGTGAGCATTTCCTCATGTGTCTGGTAGCCGCCTGAATGTCTTCTTTGGTGAAGTACCTATTCAAATCTTTTGCCCATTTTTTAATTGGGTTGTCTTTTTGTTGTTGAGGTTTTGCAGTATCTTGTAGTAGATTTTAGAGATTAGATACTGATGGGATTTGTTGTAGCCAAAAAATTTTTTCCAGTCTGTGGATTGTCTTTTTACTTTTCTGATGAAATCTTTTGAGGAGTGTAAGTGTTTGATTTTTAAGAGCTCCCAGTTGTCTAGTTTCCCTTCTGGCATTTGTGCATTGTTAGTAATGTTTTGTATTCTGTTTATGCTGTGTATTAGGGCTCCAAGCATTGTCTCTATTTTTTTTTTACATCATCTTTATTGTTTTAGATTTTATATTTAAGTCTTTGATCCATTTTGAGTTAGTTTTTGTGCATGGTGTGAGGTATGGGTCTTGTTTCACTTTTTTGCAGATGGATATCCAGTTATGCCTGCACCATTTGTTAAAGAGACTGTCTTTTCCCCAATTAACAGACTTTGTTAAATATCAGCTGTTCATAGGTGAATGAATTTATGTCTGGATTCTCAATTCTGCTCCATTGGTTCATGTGTCTGTTGTTGTACCAGTACCAAGCTGTTTTGACTACCGTGGCAGTGTAATAGGTTCTAAGATCAGGTAGTGTGAGGCCTCCCACTTTTTCTTCTTCTTCAGCAATGCCTTACTTATCCAAGGCCTCTTCCCTATACATATGAAGTTGGTGATTTGTTTCTCCATCTCATTAAAAAATGCCGTTGGAATTTGGATTGGGGTTGCATTGTATCTGTAGATCGCTTTAGGTAGAGTAGACATTTTCACAATGTTAAGTCTTCCTATCTATGAGCAAGGTATGTTTTTCTACTTATGTAGGTCTCTTTTGGTTTCTTGCAGTAGTATATTGTAGTTTTCTTTGTATAGTTCTTTTACATCTCTGATTAGATTTATTCCTAAGTATTTTATCTTCTTGGGGGCTATTGTAAATGGTATTGATTTGATGAGGTACTCTTCAAAGTTCTCTTCGATGGTGTAGAGGAACCCAACTGATTTTTGTATGTTTATCTTGTATCCTGATGCTCTGCTGAACTCTTCTATTAGTTTCAGTAGTCTTCTTGTGGATTCTTTGGGGTTTTCTGTGTATAAGATCGTATCATCTGCAAATAGAGATACTTCTACTTTTTCCTTGCCAATCTGGATGCCGTTTATTTCTTTTTCTAGCCTAATTGCTGTGGCTAGGACCTCCAGCACAATGCTGACTAAGAGTGGTGATAAAGGGCATCCTTGTGTGGTTCCCATTCTCCATGGGAATGCTTTCAGACTCTCTCCATTTAGAGTGATGTTGGCTGTTGGCTTTGTATAAATGCCCTTTATTGTGTTGAGGAATTTTCCTTCTATTCCTATTTTGCTGAGAGTTTTTATCATGAATGGGTGTTGAACTTTGTCAAATGCCTTTTCTGCATCAATTGATAAGATCGTGTGGTTCTTTTGTTTTACTTATGTGATGGATTACATTGATTGTTTTTCTAATGTTGAACCATCCCTGCATACCTGATATGAATCCCATTTGGTCACGGTGAATTATTTTTTTGATATGGTGTTGAATTCTATTGGCTAGAATTTTGCTGAGGATTTTTGCATCTAAGTTCATGAGAGATTTCTGTGTATAATTTTTTTTTTTTTTTGTGGTGTCTTTACCTGGCTTTGATATCAGGGTTATGCTGGCTTCATAGAATGAGTTTGGGAGTATTCCATCCTTTTCTATGGTCTGAAATACCTTTAGTAGTAGTGGAGTTAACACTTCTATGAAAGTTTGGTAGAATTCTCCAGTGAAACCAGCAGGGTCCAGGCTTTTTTGTGTTGGGAGTTTTAAAATTACCTTTTCAATGTCTTCTCTTGTTGTAGGTTTGTTTACTTGTTCTACCTCTGTTTGTGTCAGTTTAGGTAGGTAGTGTGTTTCTAGACATTTGTCCATTTCCTCTAGGTTCTTAAATTTGTTAGAGTATAATTTTTCATAGTATTCTGTTATGATTTTTTACATTTCATTTGGGTCTGTTGTGATATCACCTATCTCATTTCTTATTCAGGTTATTTGCTTCCTCTCTTGTTTTTCTTTTGTCAGTTTGGCCAGTGGTTTATTGATTTTGTTGATCTTTTCAAAGAACCAGTTTTTGATCTTGTTAACGTTTTCAGTTGTTTTTCTATTTTGTATTTCATTTAATTCTGCTCTAATTTTTATTATTTGCTTTCCTCTGGTGTCCGAGGGCTTCTTTTGCTGCCTGTTTTCTATTTGTTTGAGTTGTAGGGTTAATGTTTTGATTTTGGCCCTTTCTTCTAATTGGATGTGTACATTTATTGCTATAAATTGACCTCTGAGCGCTGCTTTTGCTGTTTCCCAAAGGTTCTGGTATGATATGTTTTCATTCTGATTTGATTCTGTGAATTTCTTTCTTCCATCCTTAGTTTCTTCTGTAACCCATTAGTTTTTGAGCAAGGTGTTATTCAGTTTCTATGTGTTTGATTGATTTTCCCTGCTTTTTCTGCTGTTGATTTCTACTTTTATGGCTTATGGTCAGAAAAGAAGCTTTGTAATATTTTCATGCTTTGAATTCTATTAAGGCTTGCTTTATGGCCTAATACGTGGTCTGTTCTGGAGAATGTTCCATGTGTGTTGGAAAAGAAAGTCTACTTGGCTGCTGTCGAGTGGAGTGTTCTGTGTATGTCTATGAGATCAAGTTGGTTGATTGTGGCATTTAGATTTTCCATGTCTTTATTGAGCTTCTTTCTGGATGTTCTGTACTTCACCAAAAGTGGTGTGTTGAATTCTTCTACTGTTAATTGTGGAGCTGTCTATCTCTCTTTTCAGTGCTATTAGGGTTTCTTTTATGTATTTAGGAGTCCTGTCATTGGATACATAAATATTTATTATGGTTATGTCCTTCTGGTGTATTGACCCTTTAATCATTATATAGTGTCCTTACTTATCCTTTGTGGTGGATTTTACTTTAAAGTATATTTTGTCAGAGATTAATTTTGCCACTCCTGCTCTTTTTTTTTATTTGTTTGGTATATTTTTTCCCATCCTTTGAATTTTAGTTTGTTTTTGTCTTTAAGTCTAAGGTGTGTCTCGGAGG
The DNA here is from genome assembly GCF_024166365.1 of Elephas maximus indicus. Lineage (NCBI taxonomy): Eukaryota > Metazoa > Chordata > Mammalia > Proboscidea > Elephantidae > Elephas > Elephas maximus. The sequence goes on along the minus strand of NC_064831.1, from coordinate 72,723,759 downwards.
ATTGGTTTTGAGAGAGCTACTGATGGAAGAAATCCCTGGACATGTCAAAGAAGAATGAATCCTAGGAGAAATCAAAGTTAGAGGAAAGATTCATGCCAGGTGAAGACAGTGTGAAGAGGCAGGCTCTACTGTGAAGAGTTAATTCAGGAAGGTTTTTGGACGAGAGGACTAAGGGGGAAAAATAGCTAGTTTAAGGTGTTGGGGGACGTGCCTAGGGTTAGATTTGGCTTTAAACAGTTTGGAAATCTCATCAGAAAAGACCTTCTTTTGTCGGGGTCCAGGAGAGATTAGAAATGGAAATAGTTCTAATTGAACTGGTATAAAAGCTGAATGAAGATGTGTCAAGAAACCAGTCTTTCTGGAGAAGTCTGTAGAGGAGACCCTGAAATGGGAAGGGATAGGACAGGGGTACTATGTGGCTGAAAAAGGCTTACCTCTTTGTACTTGATAATCCTTTACTCTTTGGTAAGGTAATTCATTGTATCTTTCTCTTTTTCTCTCTCTCTTTCATCGTTTATCCATTTTTGCATTACAGGCCATTTTGAGAATCTCTTGAAAGCCATGCATTTTCTTTCCAGGAAAAGGCACATGTGTACATAAGCCCCCAGTGTGCCATTTTGGTTTATTTAGGTGGGAGTCTCAGATCCCTGATGTCAGCTAAAGACCTTCCAGGTTAAGAACCCCTAAAATCTCTAATGTTTCTGATTACTTTCTACAAAGAAAGGGACACTGGAGGTACAGAGAGATCCCTGAAAACAACAGGTAGCAGTGAAGTGGGAAAGCCATGGGCATCGCAGGATGCTGGCCTTTCATCAGGTTCTGTATGTATGTATTGGGCTAAGGCTAAAGTCAGTGAAGATTCCTGCCCCCACAAAAACATGGTACTCCTTGTTCTTGATTTTCATTATGGCCCCTTCATGTCTGTTACTTCTCTGAAGCAGGCCAGCTGAAAGCCAGTTTTGGCTGGGCTTCTCCATGGGCCATATGGAAGCACTTCCATATAATCATGCTTTGTGTGAAAGAAATGTGGGAAATGAGGCCATGTCCCCGCCCCCCCCCCCCCCCCCGAGTGTGCATCTCTGGGCCTGCACAGCTCCTACGTCCACACCTTGCCAAGCAATCATTCCTGTCTTCCCTGGGACTCACACTGAGTCAGGACATGGCAATGAAATGCTATTGGCACAGCCGTGCTCTGGAGAGAGTGCACAAGGTTGCACACAGGATATCATGCAGCAGGGTAGATTCAAGGTGTAACAGCCTGGAGCCAAAGCCTTTGCTATGAGAAAAATCAGAAATTAATCCAGATATAACACACAAATTTCCTGTTCAGAGGGAAAAGGAGAGAGAGTGAACTAACAACTGGCATAAATAGCTTTGGATGTTGGAAAAGAGAACTGGAGGCCACTCAGACTTTAAGGAGAGAAAACTCCAAAAACAGCAACAGAGAGGCAAACACATCTATTTGGAAGGTCTTGACCTGGTCTTGAGCCCTGGTGGCACAGTGGTTAAGTGCTTGGCTGCTAACCAAAAGGTCAGTGGCTCGAACCCACAGCCTCTCCACAGGAGAAAGATGTGGCAGTCTGCTTCTGTAAAGATTTACAGCCTTGGAAACACTGTGGGGCAGATCTATTCTGCCCTATAGGGTTACTATGAGTTGGAATGGACTCAACAGCAATGGGTTTGGTTTGGACCTGGCCTTTAGGGACTGTCTTAGTTATCTAGTGCTGCTATAACAGAAATACGACAAGTGGATGGCTTTAACAAAGGGAAATTTATTTCTTCATAGTAAAGTAAGCTGAAAGTCCAAATTCAGGGCATTGGCCCCAGGGGAAGGCTTTCTCTCTCATCAGTCTTCCCCCAGGCTAGGAGCTTCTCTGCGTGGGGACCCCAGGTCCAAAGGATGCACTCTGCTCCCAGCACTGCTTTCTTGGTGGTATGAAGTCCCCCTGTCTCTGCTTGCTTCTTTCTTTTCTATCTCAAGAGGTTGCCTCAAGACACAATCCAACCTTGTAGATTGAGTCCTGCCTCGCTAACACAACTCCCACCCATCTACCCTCATTAATGTCATAATTACAACATATAAGAAAATCACACAATACCGGGAATCATGGCCCAGCCAAACTGATTACACACATTTTTGGGGGGACATAATTCAATCCATGACAAGGACTCAGTTGTATTTCTGGGTTTGTCCCTTATTTTGGTCTTGTCCACATAAGGCAACACATATGAGGCAGTTAAATAGACAAACTCAGGTTGTCTATTCAGAGCTCTTGTACATTTTTCATGGTGGCAACTAAGCAAGAGTGACATCTATGGCCGAACTGGAGCACCACCACTTCATTCAACTTTTTTTTTTTTTTAATTGTGCTTCAGGTGAAAGCTTACAAAGCAAATTAGTTTCTCATTATGTAATTCATGCACATATTGTTTTGTGACATTGGTTGCCAACCCTGTGACATGTCAACACTCTCTCCTTCTTGACCTGGGGTTTCCCATTTCCATTCCTCTGGCTTTCCTGTACCTTCCTGTCTTCTAGTCCTTACCCCTGGGCTGGTGTGCCCATTTAGTCCTGCATACATGGTTGAACTACGTGTATTATTGTTTTCAAGACCCGTATAATCTTTGGCTGAAGGGTGAACCTCAAGAGTGACTTCAGTACTGAGTTTCTCCAGTGTCTGTCAGACCAGTAAGTCTGGTCTTTTTTCTTTTTTGCATGATTTTAAATTTTGTTCTACATCTTTCTCCAGCTCTGTCTGGAACCCTTTGTTGTGATCCCAGTCATAACATTTGGTGGTGGTAGCCGGGCACCATCTAGCTGTGCTGGACTCAGTCTGCTGCAGGCTGTGGTAGTTGTAGTCCATTAGTCCTTTGGACTAGTTTTTCCATTTTTCCCTTGTATCTTTGGTTTTCTTCATTCTCTCTTGCTTCAGACAGGGTGGGTCCAGTAGACATATCTTAGATGGCTACTGAGAAGCTTTTAAGATCTCAGATGCTACTTACCAAAATAGAATGTGGAACATTTTCTTTATAAACTATGTCATGCCGGTTGAGCTAGATGTCCCCTGAGACCATGGTCCCCAACCCCCCGCTCCTGCTACGCTGTTCAGTTTATTCAGGAAACTTCTTTGCTTTTAGTTTAGTCCAGTTGTGTTGACCTTGCCTGTATTGTGTTGTCTTTCCCTTCACCTAAAATAGTTCTTATCTACTGTCTAATTAATGAAAACCCCTTTCCCTCCCTTCCTCTCTCCTTCCTCTCATAACCATCAAAGAATATTTTCTTCTCTGTTTAAACTATTTCTCCAGTTGTTATAATAGTGGTCTTATACAATATTTGTCCTTTTGCAACTGACTAATTTCACTCAGGCATAATGCCTTCCAGATTCCTCCATGTTATGAAATGTTTCAGAGATTCCTCAGTGTTCTTTATCGATGCGTAGTATTCCATTTTGTGAATATACCATAATTTATTTATCTGTTCATCCATTGATGGGCACCTTGGTTGCTTCCATCTTTTTGCTATTGTAAACAGTGCTGCAGTGAACATGGGTGTGCATGTGTCTGTTTGTGTGAAGGCTTTTAATTCTCTAGGATATATTCCAAGGAGTGGGATTGCTGGATCGTATGGTAATTCTATTTCTAGTTTGATAAGGAAGCGTAGTGTATAAGTTTTCCAGTCTCTCCACGACCTCTCCAACATTTATTATTTTGTGCTTTTTGTTTTAATACCAGTCTTATTGGAGTGAGATGGAATCTCATTGTAGTTTTGATTTGTATTTCTCTTAATGGCTAATGATCTTGAGCATTTCCTCATGTATCTGTTAGCTACCTGAATGTCTTTTTTAGTGAAGTACCTGTTCATATCCTTTGCCCATTTTTAATTGGGTTATTTGTCTTTTTGCAGTTGAGTTTTTGCAGTATCATGTAGATTTTAGAGATCAGAGACTGATCAGAAATGGCATAGCTAAAAACTTTTTCCCAGTCTGTAGGTAACCTTTTTACTCTTTTGGTGAAGTCTTTGGATGAGCGTAGGTGTTTGATTTTTAAGAGCTCCCAGTTATCTAGTTTTTCTTCTGAATTGTTGGTAGTGTTTTGTAAACAGTTTATGCCATGTACTAGGGCTCCTAGTGTTGTTCCTAGGTTTTCTTCTATGATCTTTATCGTTTTAGATTTTATATTTAGATCTTTGCTGCATTTTGAGTTAGTTTTTGTGTGTGGTGGGAGGTATGGGCCTTGTTTCGTTTTTTTGCAGATGGATATCCAGTTATGCCAGCACTGTTTGTTAAACAGACTATCTTTTCCACATTTAACTGACTTTGGGCCTTTGTCAAATATCAGCTGCTCATACGTGGATGGATTTCTGTCTGGATTCTCAATTCTGTTCCATTGGTCTATGTATCTGTTGTACCAGTACCAGGATGTTTTGACTACTGTGGCAGTATAATAGGTTCTAAAATCAGGTAGAGGAGGCCTCCTACTTTGTTCTTCTTTGTCAGTAATGCTTTACTTATCCGGGGCCTCTTTCCCTTCCATGTGAAGTTGGTGATTTGTTTCTCCATCTCATTAAAAACTGTTGTTGGAATTTGGATTGGAATTGCATTGTACCTATAGATGGCTTTTGGTAGAATAGACATTTTTATAATGTTAAGTCTTCCTATCCATGAGCAAGGTATGTTTTTCCACTTATGTAGGTCTCTTTTGGTTTCTTGCAGTAGTGTCTTGTAGTTTTCTTTGTATAGGTTTTTACATCTCTGGTAAAATTTATTCCTAAGTATTTTATCTTCTTGGGGGCGGCTGTGAATGGTATTGATTTAGTGATTTCCTCTTCGATGTTCTTTTTGTTGATGTAGAGGAATCCAACTGATTTTTGTATGTTTATCTTGTATCCTGATGCTCTCCCGAACTCTTCTATTAGTTTCAATAGCTTCCTTGAGGATTCTTGAGGGTTTTCTGTGTATAAGATCATGTCATCTGCAAATAGAGATACTTTTACTTCTTCCTCGCCAATCTTGATGCCCTTTATTTCTTTATCTAGCATAATTGCTGTGGCCAGGACCTCCAGCAGAATGTTGATTAAGAATGGTGGTAAAGGGCATCCTTGTCTGGTTCCTGATCTCAAGAGGAATGCTTTTGGACTCTCTCCATTTAGGATGGTGTTCGCTGTTGCCTTTGTATAAATGCCCTTTATTATGTTAAGGAATTTCCCTTCTATTCCTATTTTGCTGAGAGTTTTTATCATGAATGGGTGTTGAACTTTGTCAAATGCCTTTTCTGCATCCATTGATAAAATCATGCGGTTCTTGTCTTTTGTTTTATTTATGTGGTGGATTACATTAATTGTTTTTCTAATGTTGAACCATCCCTGCATACCTGGTTTGAATCCCACTTGGTCATGGTGAATTATTTTTTTGATATGTTGTTGAATTCTATTGGCTACAATTTTGTTGAGGATTTTTGCATCTAAGTTCATGAGGGGTATAGGTCTATAATTTTCTTTTTTTATGATATCTTTACCTGGTTTTGGTATCAGGGATATGCTGGCTTCATAGGATGAGTTTGGTAGTATTCCGTCCTTTTCTATGCTCTGATATACCTTTAGTAGTAGTGGTGTTAACTCTCCTGTGAATGTTTGGTAGAGTTCTGCAGCGAAGCTGCCTGGGCCAGGACTTTTTTTTGTTTGAGGTTTTTTGATTACCTTTTCAATCTCTTCTTTTGTTATGGGCCTATTTAGTTGTTCTACCTCTGTTTGTGTTAGTTTAGGCGGGCATTGTGTTTCTAGGAATTCATCCATTTCTTCTAGGTTTTCAAATTTGTTAGAGTACAGTTATCTGATATGATTGTTTTAATTTCATTTGGGACTGTTGTAATATCACCCACCTCATTTTTTATTCGGGTTATTTGCTTCCATACCTGCTTTTCTTTTGTCAGTTTGGCCAATGGTTTATAAATTTCATTAATTTTTTCAAAGAACCAGCTTTTGATCTTGTTAACTCTTTCAATTGTTTTTCTGTAGTCTATTTCATTTAGTTCTGCTCTAATTTTTATTATTTGCTTTCTTCTGGTGCCTGAGGGTTTCTTTGTTGCCCTCTTTCTATTTGCTCAAGTTGTAGGGATAATTCTTTGATTTTGGCCCTTTCTCCTTTGTATGTGTGTGTTTATTGATATAAATTGACCTCTGAGCACTGCTTTAGCTGTGTTCCAAAGGTTCTGATAGGAAGTGTTTTCATTCTCATTGGATTCTATGAATTTTACTATATAATGTCCTTCCTTGACTTTTATGGTGGATTTTGTCTTACTGTCTATTTTATCTGAGATTAGTATTGCCACTCCTACTCTTTTCTTGATTGCTGTTTGCTTGATTTTTTTTTCCATCTTTTGATTTTTAATGGGGCTCTGGTGGCACAGTGGTTAAGACATGGCTGCTAACCAAAATGTCAGCAGTTCAAATTCACCAGCTGCTCCTGTCTTAAAGGGTCACTGTGAATTGGAATTGACTCAACAGCAATGGGTTTGGTTTGGTTTTGATTTTTATTATATTTATGTCTTTGTTTCTGAAGTGTGTGTCTTGTAGACAGCATATTGATGGGTCATTTTTTTTTTTTAATCCATTCTGCCACTGTCTTTATGGGCACATTTAAGCCGTTTATGTTCAGTGTGATTATCGATAGGTGTGAGTTTATTGCTTTCAATTTGTAGTGCTTTTTTTTTGTGGTGCTGATATTTTCTTTGTTCTTCTTACTCTTCAGTGCTGTGTTCCTTTTGTCTGTGGATTTTCTTTTAGTTTTTGTGTTTAGTGAGACTTTATGTTTTTATTTTGGTGTGTAGGTTTGTTAAGTTTCTTTGTGGTCACCATGAAATTTACCCCTATCTTCCTAAGTTTGGCCAGATATTCATTACTTGATATTGCCTTGACTTCCTCTCCATTTGAACGTTCTGTACCTGCACCGTTTGTTCCCCCTCATATTGTTCTGATGTTGTTGTCATTTACAGATGAATGCCTCCAGTTCCCTGTTGTCTTTTAGTTTTGTTTTATCCTTGAGAGTTCATTACTTAGGTTGGTATCTGGCTGATGCTGTCCTGTGCCCTAGATTCAGGTTGTTGTCTGATGTTGGTTCTCTAACTGAAGGACTCCCTTTAATAATTCTTTAAGTTTGGATTGGTTTTTGCATATTCCCTGAACTTCTGTTTATCTGGAAATGTCCTAATCTTGCCATCATATTTGAGTGAGAGTTTTGAAGGATGTATTATTCTTGGTTGGCAATTTTTTTCATTCAAGGTTTTATATATGTCATCTCATTTTCTTCTTGCCTGTATGGTTTCTGATATTGTCTGCTGTCTTCAAGACATTAACAATTTTTTTTCTTCATTTGTTGGTCATAGGTTTGTTTGTCCTATCCCACTTTTTTGTTTTATTTGGTTATGTTTCCTGTTGGGAGTTCTGTGAGGTTGCCATCTCATACTCCCTGTTTCAGGTCGTTGAAACCTGTGCTCCAAAATGGCCAATCTGTGCTGCGTTAGCTTGCAGGGGACCTCTACTCCGTAGCTCTCCTCATTCTCTCTTCTTTGTCAGTTTTTTCTTCCATTTGGTGCTTGATCTAGATCTTTATCCCTTCATTTGATGCTTAGGGTTCCAGGATTGTCATTTGTATCTGTTTTACTTAGTGTTTTGGGTCTTTGCTGCAGAGAGATGGCATAGTGCTTCTATCTATAGCACCGCGTTGGCTCCGCCTTCCCTCACTCAAATTTGACATTATGAAGATAACCATACCTTCTTACAAAGCATCTTTGGTACTGTTGAGGGAACTAGAATCCTGAGCTAGGTGGATTGTGGTGCTACCTCATGGGGTAATTTTTAATCTTTTCTCTCTTCATAACATTGTTTATTTCTCCTTATACTCTCACAAACAAAAATAATCTACAGATTTAACTTGTCCCATAACAAGGAAGATGGCATCAGATACAGAGTCAGCTCATGTGTTAAACAGATTTGTTATTGTTCTTCCTGTCTTTTCCTGTTAGCCATCTCCTTTCACCTCCTTATTCATCTTTCCAGGGTAAGATTCTGACTGACAGTACTCTCATACTAGAACTGTGGGTGGTAAAGGAATCTTCAACCAAAAATTAGTACCAGTTGCCTTCAAGTCAACTCCAAGACATGATGACTCCGTGTGTGTCAGAGTAGAAATGTGCTCCATAGGGTTCTCAGTGGCTGATTTTTCAGAAGTAGATTACGAGGCCTTTCTTCGAAAGTGCCTCTGGGCAGACTAGAAAGACCCTGTTATTTTTTAGAGGATTTTTTTTGTCCTCCCCCACCATCCATTAAATTCAATAATAGAGTAGAAGAAAGATCTTGGGGCTGGAATTGAAAGGTCAGTGTTTCAAACCCACCAGTTGTTCCATGGGAGAAAGGTGTGGCAGTCTGCTTATGTAAATATTCACAACCTTGAAACCCTCTGGGGTAGTGGTTCTACTCTGTCCTGTAGAGTTGCTATGAGTCAGAATTGACTCGATGGCAGTGGGGTTAGATTCTAGTTCTTGGCCAGTTCTTTCACATGCTTTCGTATGTCTTCTTTTGGGGCGCAGGGGGACTTGGAGGAGTTTTTGTTTTTGTTTTTTTTTTAGTGGCATCCTTGATCTTTTCTTTTGTCATGGACCTGCTTAGATTTTCCATTTCTATTTGTGTTAGTTGAGGTAGATTATGTGTTTCTAGGAATTTGTCCATTTAGGTTTTCAAATTTGTTGGAGTACAGTGTTTCACAGTATTTCATTATGATACTCTTCATCTCAGTTGAATCTGTTGTAATGTCTCCTGTGTTATTTCTTATTTGGTTGTTTGCATCTTCTCATTTTTTTCCTTTGTCAGTCTAGCCAGTGATTTGTCTTTTTTTTTTTTTTTTTTGATAGTATCAAAGAACCAACTTCTGGTGTTGTCGATTCTGTTATTTTTCTGTTTACTACTTCATTTGTTTCTGCTCTGATCTTTATCATTTCCTTTCTTCTGGTACCTTTGATCTTCTTGTGCTCTTGCTTTTCTATTCAAGTTGTCAGGTTAGGTTATTGATTTTAAATCTTCTTTTTTTAATATAGGCATTTATTGTTACGAATTTCCCTCTGAGCACTGCTTTTGCTGTAGCCGATAGGCTTTGGTATATTGTGTTTTCCTTTTTGTTTATTCTAAGTATTTTTTTATTTCATTTTTAATTTTTTCTACAACCCAATGAAACGATGTATTGTATTGGGCAAATCTGCTGCAAAAGACCTCTTTAAAGTGTTAAAAAGCAGAGATGTCGCTTTGCAGACTAAGGTTCACCTGACCCACACGTGGTATTTTCAGTTTCCTCATATGCATGCAAAAGCTGGACAGTGAATAAGCAAGACCAAAGAAGAACTGATGCATTTGAATTATGGTGTTGGTGAGGAACATCAAATATACTGTAGCTCTTAGCCATTGCGCCACCAGGGCTCCATGGACTGCCGGAAGAAGGAACAAATCTCTATAGAAGCGAGGTTGGAGAAGACTTCGTGTCATGTACTTTGGACATGTTATTTAGGAGGGAGCAGTCCCTGGAGAAGAACATCATGCTCAGTAAAGTAGAGGGTCAGCTAAAAAGAGGAGGATCCTTGATGAGATGGATTGACACAGTGTCTGCAATAATGGGCTCAAACGTAGCAACAATTGTGAGGATGGTGTAGGACCGGGCAGTGTTTTGTTCTGTTGTACATGGGGTTGCTATAGGTTGGAAACGACTTGATGGCAGCTAACAACAACATAGCCCAGTAGTTTTTTAGTAGTGTGTTAGTTTCCATGTTTTTTTTTTTTTTCCTTGTTCTTCCTGTTATGGATTTATGGCTTTGTACCATTATGGTCAGAGAACATGCTTTGTATGATTTCATTAAAAAAAAAATTTATTGAGGTTTGTGTTGTGACCCAAGATATAGTCTATTCTGGAGAATGTTCCATGTGCTTTAGAAAATGTATATCGTGCTGCTGTTGGGTGGTGTGTTCTGTATATGTCTGTTAGGTTCAGTTAGTTAATAGTGTCATTCAGGACTTCTATATCTTTGTTAATTTTCTTTCTAGTTGTTCTGTCTATCATTGAAAGTGGTGTATTGAAATCTCCTATTGTTAGATCTGTCAGTTTCTCTCTTTAATTTTGGTAGGGTTTGATTTATAAATTTTGGGGCTCTGGCGTGGGGTCCATAAATATTTATAATTGTTATGTCTTCTTGTTAAACTTTCCTTTTTATCGTTATATATTGTCTTTCTTTGTCTCTTATAATGAATTTTGACTTAAAGTCTAATTTGTCAGATATTAATATTACATTCCTGCTTTCTTCTGATTACTATTTTCATGGTATTTGTTCCCCAGTCTTTGATATTTAACCTATTTATGTCTTTGTGCCTAAGGTATCTCTCTCTCTTTTTTTTTTTTTTAATTGAATGTTGGATATTTTTTTAATTTTCCTTTAGGTGAAAGTTTTCAGAGCAAATTAGTTTCTCATTAAACAATTAATACACATTGTTTTGTGACATTGGTTGCCAACCCCACAACATGTCAACACTTTCCCCTTCTCGACCTTGGTTTCCCTGTTCATCCAGCTTTCCTGTCCCCTCCTGCCTTCTCATCCTTGCCCCTGAGCTGGTGTGCCCATTTGATCTCATACACATGGTTGAACTATGTGTGTTACTGTTCGTTTTATAGGCCTGTCTAATCTTTGGTGAATGGTAATCCTCAGGAGTAATTTCAGTACTGAATTAAAAGGGTGTCCAGGGACCACACTGTCGGGATTTCTCCAGTCTGTCAGACCAGTAAGTCTGGGTTTTTTTGTGCGTGTGTGTGTCAGTTTGAATTTTGTTCTGCATTTTCCTCCAGCTCTGCCTGGGATCCTCTGTTGTGATCCCTGTCTTAGCAGTTGCCAGTGGTGGCCAGGCACCATCTAGTTGTGCTGGACTCAGTCTTGTGGAGGCTGTGGTTGTTGTGGTCATTAGTCCTTTGGACTAATCTTTCTCTTGTGTCTTTGGTTTTCTTCATTCTCCCTTGCTCCAGACAGGATGGGACCAGTAGATGTGTCTTGAATGGCCACTCACAAGCTTTTAAGACCCCAGGTGCTACTCTAAGGTGTGTCTTTTATAGGCAACATAATGATGGGCCATGTTTTTGTTTGTTTGTTTGTTTAACCTATTATGCCACTCTCTATGTCTTGACTGATGCATTTAATCTATTTACATTCAGTGTGATTATCAATAAAGATGAATTTATTGCAGCCATTTTATTATGCTTTTATTTTTTTATGTATTTTTAATGTTTCGTCATTCTTTACTTTCTGTGCTTTCTTTTTGTATATAGATTTTCTTTTCCTTTTGTTTATTATTGTTGCTTTTTTGTTTACTGAGTCTTTGTTTTTCTTCTGTGTTTTGTTTAGTAGATTTATTAATTTTCTTTTTGATTCCCGTGCAGTTTACATTTGACATCTTACATTTAAAATCATCTGTTATATCTTGAAATAGCCTTAACTTCCTCCTCATATGGAAGTTCCATAACTACACCAATCATTCCACCTTTTGTTTTGATGTTTGTGTGTTGTCTATACACTATGAAAAGAAGAGAAAAATACATACAGACACAGTTGAAAAGGAATGTCCTTGATTCTAATTTCCACGAAGCAGCTAAACTAGCCATAAACTCTCTGGCTTAAAACCCCTTTACACTTATAGTTAAGTCCAAACCTCTTCCTATCGCTTTTAAAGTTCTGTGTCATCTGGTCCCTATGCTACCTCACATACTGCCATTCTGCCCCTCATTCTCTAGGCTGCAGTCATACTGGGTTTCTGCAAGATTCTAGAATGGCAAGTGCTTTTTTTCCTCCCAAGGGCCTTTGCACCAACCATTCCTTGAGCCTGGAATACTCTTCTCCCAGCTCTTAACATGGCTGCCTCTTTATTATCTGTGAGCTCAACTGTTTCTTGCTCAGAGAGGTTTTCTTTGACCCATCTACCTAAAGTAGGATCTTCTCTTTTCTATTTTTTTCCTGCTTTGTCTTTATTACAAAAAGTATTTATTTCATTTATTCATTTATTTAATTTGTTCTCCCACTAGTAAGGCTTTGGAAAGGACAATACCGTGTCTATCATGTTACCATTTTATTCCTAGTATTTGTACAGTACTGATCATATCAACTGTTGAATGCATGAATACGTGCTCTTTGCCAGAGATGATTCTGCTTCCCAGTATGATTTCAGTGGGACCAAATGATGTTGTGCAATAGAACTTGACTGGAAGCCAGAGACCAGGATAATAACCTCAGCATGTCCACTAACTAGCTGTGACCTTAGGCAAGACACTTAGCTTACTCAGACCTTGGCTTTTTCATCTGTGTAATAAAGTTGTTACCATAGGTGATGTCTAAGACCCCTTGTAGCTCTAAAAGTCCATTGAGTTTACCTACAATTTATTACTTGTTTTAAAGCAACATATCTTAGAATTGAATGAAGATCAGAGAAGTGAGACCCAGAATCTTACATGAAAACATTTTCTAAAGTTACAGTGAAGGGTTTTGACAGAGAAGGCTGATCTTTATTCTTAATGGGTTCAGGAAATGTTACCTGTATTAAGCAAAATGAGTTGATGTAGGGTCTCGTCTGATCTACTTCCTGGGTCCCTTTTACCTACTACTGTCACTTCATGTGTGGGAGGATTGTTGGTGGTTCATTGACTCCTTCATTAGCATGTGGACTCCTCAAGGGCTTCTTGCACCTGACCCAGTACCTGGCACCTAATGTTCTCCGTAAAGGTTTGTTGATTTGACGGGAAAAGAACTGAAGAGCCTGTGTGGACCAGCCTCCCCAGGGCAGTTCCTGAGGACACTGTGAATTAAACGCGGAAGCAGCCTATTGGCTACCAAGCCCTGCAACACCCAGAGTGACCCAGGCAACCTGACACCCACTGACTAGATAAGAACTCTGGAATTATTCTAATAATAGTTATCAAGATGATAATGATAATAATAGCAGCCTCTGCAGGTTGTGTGCTTACTATGTGCCAGGCACTGTGCTGAGTATTTTTCATGCATTATATAATTTATCCCTCACTGTAACTCTCTGAAGTAGGGACTGTTACAACCCCTTCCATTCAACAAATGTAGAAATGGGCTTAATAAAATTAAGTACCTTGTTCAAGGTCTCATGACCAAACTGGTTCAGAGTCTTATGTGTTTAACCACCTGCCAAAACTGTCTTCTGAGGGTAGCTGGATGAGTAGGAGGTGAAACAGACTCTGTGAGTATGAGGTGAAATGCTCCTAGAGTGATGGTGATAGATCAAAGGTAACACAAAATTAGAATCAGAAGTGGAGCAAAGACAGCTCACTGTACCTCCTTATGCTTCACCTTGGCAGAGCACAGCTCGTGGTTCCTAACCCAGCATGCATATCAGGGTCACCTAGGCAGCTTGCTCAATATTCTAGTCCTCAGGCTATACCGTAGAATTTCTTAGGGTAAGCGTGGGTCACTGTATGTTGCTAAACTTTCCAGGAGGAGTCCTAGTGGTGCAGTGGTTAAGTTCTCACTGCTAACTGAAAGGTCGGCAGTTCGAACCCACCAGCAGCTCTGCAGGAGAAAGATGTAGCAGTCTGCTTCCATGAAGGTTACAGCCTTGGAAGCCCTATGGGAAAGTTCCACTCTTTTATAGGGTCACTATGAGTTGTAATCAACTCGAGGGCACACAACAATAACAACAGACTTCCCAGGTGACCTCTGCTTTTCAGCCTCTAACTCCCATTACAGAGTCAGAAAGCAAATGATCATTTTATCCTCGCCAGGCTGTTGATTTCTTCAATGCAGCATAAAATGCAGAAAACAAGAGTTACACTACATGATGCTGGGTGTCATGGATTGAATTGTGTCCCCCCCAAAATACATGCATCAATTTGGCTAGGCCATCATTCCCAGTATTGTGTGATTGTCCCTTTTGTCATCTGATGTGATTTTCCTGTGTGCTGTAAACCCTATCTTTATGATGTTAATGAGGTGGGAGTTATGTTAATGAGGCAGGACTCAATCTACAAGATTAGATTGTGTCTTAAACCAGTCTCTTTTGAGACATAAAAGAGAAGTGAGCAGAGAGACATTGGGGAACTCATACCACCAAGAAACAAGAGCCAAGAGAATAGTGCATCCTTTAGACCCAGGGTCCCTGCGCTGAGAAGCTCCTTGACCAGGGGAAGATTGATAACAAGGACCTTCCTCCAGAGCCGACAGAGAGAGAAAGTGTTCCCCTGGAGCTGGCAACCTGAATTCGGACTTATAGCCTCCTAAACTGTGAGGGAATAAACTTCTCTTTATTAAAGCCATCCACTTGTAGTATTTCCGTTTTAGCAGCTCTAAAAAAAAAAAAATTTTTTTTTTTTTTTTTTTTTAGATGACCAAGACACTGGGGAGCACCCATCCAGAAATGCGTTGTTAGATGCTTTGTGTAACATAGCCCCCTCTACTGTAGATTGTTCAAAAGCCAGCCATGGAAATGAGCACAAAAGCCGATATTATTAGGCAGTTTTCCTGTTACCAGGGTCTTTTGAAGTAAAGACAGTTTATGTCAGTAGATAAACATACCTCCAGGTTGGGAGCAGATGTTTCTGCATGCACCAGGGCCTACAAGCCAGTAACACTCATTTTCAGACTTCAACGATAATAGACCCATGACGTGGCATGCTCAGGGCGGGTTGTCCAGCTCAGGGCAGGACGAGGGTATAGGAATTCATTTCCAGCTGCCTGCAGTTGGTTGCTCTCCCCAAATCCAACCACTGCCCTGTTCTTTCTCTACTTGGTCATTTTTGGTGGCCCCTGACTCATGATGACCCCACGCACAATGGAATGAAATGCTACCCGGGGTTGCAGACTGGATTGTTGTTCCATAGGGTGCTCATTGTCTGAAGTTTTAGAAGTGGATCCCCAGGACTTTCTTCCTAGTCTGTCTTAGTCTGGAGCTCCACTGAAACCTGTTTAGCATCACAGCAACAAGCAAGCCTCTGTGGACAGATGGGTGGTGGCTGGGAATCAAACCAGGTCTCCTGTACAGAAGGTGAGAATTCTACTACTGAACCACAGCTGTTGTGGTGGTGAATTTCCTGCTTTTACTTTTCCTACTTTGCTAGTTGGCACACGTCATTTATCCCACCTGCTCTTGCAAAAGGCTGTGTGTGTGTGTGTGTGTGTGTGTGTGTATGTCATATATATATATATAAAACAGTCCTGAAGCTGCAGAGTCCGTGTAACCAGATTTTGATTTTCCCCTTCCACATCCCCCACTGTACCCACAGAGTGATAGATGAACTTGAATTAACTTGATTACCCAATTTTTAAAAAGTTGTCATACCCTGTTCTGCAGAATGTCACACCAGGTGACCCTTTAGTCAAAGTGATGCCAAAGAGTTATGGTTGTATGAGAGCATGAACTGAGAGCATGAACAAATACCTTTTTTTCTTGTACAGTGAAACTTGTGAGAACCGGCACTCAAAAGGACTGCCTTGTTTTTCTGGATCGCACAAATTTTCCACCTTTGACAAGTTGCCGTCTTACCATTTTTCTGTCATTTGTTTTAGTGGAAAATATTTGAGTTTTCCTTCTCTGACAGGTTTCTGCCTTACACAGGGTCCAGGTTTCACAGTTTTTACTGTAGTTTAAAAAATGCTTTCAAATCCAACATCTCATTTTAAGGAAATATATATTATTTGCAGTTTTCTCATAGAGTTTTATTATTATTAACATTAGCAGTTATTCAGATACTTTCTTTCTGTTGTTAAATACCTTTATTCCTTGGAATGGGGGGTGGAGAGCTTGAACCTAGATGTTGTGAGTTGCCACGGAGTCAATTCTGACTTACGGTGACCCGTGTGTGTAGAGTAGAATGGTGCTCCACCAGCTTTTCAAGGCTGTGACCTTTTGGAAGCAGTTTGCCAGGCCTATATTCTGAGGCAGCTCTGAGTGCGTTCAAACTTCCAACCTTTAGGTTAGTAGTCGAGTGCTTAACCATTTGTGCTACCCTGGAACCTACTGAACCTAGACAAAAGGGGGAAATAAAAGTAGAATCAAGAAAAGCAACATGAGAAATACTTGACAGAACAACTATTGGTCTCTACGCATCTGGAGCAAAAGAGAAAGAAGGAAACCAAACACTCAAAGAAGAAACTAGTCTATAGGACTAATAGTCTACGTGAACCACGTCCTCACCTACCTTGAGACCAGAACAACTAGGTGGTGTCCAGCTACCACTGCCAACTGTTTCGACCAGGGACATGATAGACGGTCCCAGATAAAATGGGGGAAAAAGGTAGAACAAAACTCAAATTCTAAACAAAGGCCAGACTTACTGGACCAGTTGAGACTAGAGGAACCGCCCAAGACTGTTGCCCTGGGATACCCTTTAAACTTGAAACTCAAACCACCCCTGGAGGCCACCTATCAGCCAAAAGACAGAGTGGCTCATAAAGTAAATAATATCACCCATGAATATTGTGTTCCTCTAAACAATCATCTAAATGACACCTAACAGTCAACACATACCCTAGACAAAAGAAATAGAAGGTAAGGGGGGACGAAGAAGCTAGACTGATGGAAATAGAACAACCAGAATGGAAATAATGAGAATACTGACACATTGTGAAAAGTATAACCAATGTCACTGAATAATATGTATCCAAACCAAAACCAAACCCAGTGCCGTCGAGTCGATTCCGACTCATAGTGGCCCTATAGGGCAGAGTAGAACTGCCCCATAGAGTTTCCAAGGAGCACCTGGTGGATTTGAACTCCCAACCCTTTGGTTAACAGCTGTAGCACTTAACCACTACACCACCAGGGTTTCCGAATAGAAATTGTTAATTGAGAAGCTAATTTGCTATGTAAATTTTCTCCAAAATCACAATAAAATACTTAAAAAAGAAATACTTGACAGAAAGTTTTTAGTTTTTTTTTTATTGTTGTACTTTAGATGAAGGCTTACAGAACAAACTAGCTTCTTATTAAACAATACACATATTGTTTTGTGATGTTGGTCACCAACCTCACGACATGCCAACACTCTCTCTTCTCGACCTTGGGTTCCCTATTACCAGCTTTCCTGTCCCCTTCTGCCTTCTCATCCTTGCCCTTGGGCTGATATGTGCCCATTTAGTCTCATTTTGTTTTATAGGCCTGTCTAATTTTGGCTGAAGGGTGAACCTAAGGAGTGACTTCACTACTGAGCTAAAAGGATGTCCAGGGGCCATGCTCTCTGGGTTTCTCCAGTCTCTGTCAGACCAGTAAGTCTGGTCTTTTTTATTTTTTTGTGAGTTAGAATTTTGTTTTACATTTTTCTCCAGCTCTGTCCAGGACCCTCTATTGTGATCCCTGTTAGAGCAGTCCGTGGTGGTAACTGGGCACCATCTAGTTGTCCTGGACTCAGTCTGGTGGAGGCTGTAGTACTTGTGGTACATCAGTCATTTAGACTAGTCTTTCCCTTGTGTCTCTGGTTTTCTTCATTCTCCCTTGCTTCCGACAGGGTGAAACTAGTAGAGTATCTTAGATACCACTCACAAGCTTCTAAGACCCCAGACTCTACTCACCAAAGTAGAACGTGGAACATTTTCTTTATAAACTATGTTATGCCAGTTGAGCTAGATGTTCCCTGAGACCACAGTCCCCACAGCCCTCAACCCAGTAATTTGGTCCCTCAGGGAGTTTGGATGGGTCTATGGAGCTTCTATGACCTTGCCTTGGACACGTTGTACTGGCTTCCCTGGTTTGACAGAAAGTTTTGTTTGAAAAATGAAAGAATAGAAAAGTGGGGGTGAGATTGTCAAAGTGAGAGTAATTAAAGCATCCCTTTCCTTGTATTACCTTAGAATATATACATTTAGGTCGGTGTAGTTCAACGTGGGTTTTATAGTAAAAATACATGACCTGGCATAAATTACAGTCCTTCTGGACTGAAACTGATGTTTATTGATTAGTTAATATTGTGTGAACAATTTGTTTCCTGCACATCTTGCTACTTAGCAGAGCTGTGATCTGTGACAGGAAATGAGACATAAAAAAAATATGACGGAACAGCTGGATTTGAGCATTTGTGTGTGGGAGGAAGTCAGTGGAAGCAAACTTAATGGATACTTGGATCAGCCCAGTGATTACAAAATCAAATGAGTGAAACCCATAAAATAAAAGTCTGTAATGAACGGACTTGT
This sequence comes from Elephas maximus indicus, assembly GCF_024166365.1. Taxonomy (NCBI): domain Eukaryota; kingdom Metazoa; phylum Chordata; class Mammalia; order Proboscidea; family Elephantidae; genus Elephas; species Elephas maximus. The sequence goes on along the minus strand of NC_064831.1, from coordinate 72,705,543 downwards.
GATGGTTCAGTTCGGGCTTATGCAGTTATAATTTGGTCTCACAGTAGAAGAGTTAAAAGTGTAGTTTTGGGTTCAGACCCTGGCTCTGCTGCTCAGGAGCTCTGTAATCTTGGGCAAATTATTAAAACTTGCTAAGATTCAGTTTCCTTAACTGTGGAAATAGATTTTTATTAGAATGAATGAGGTAATTTATCTCAAGTTACTCAGCACAGTGCCTGGGAGTGTAATAAGTACTCAACATGGTTTTAATAATAACTTACACTTATACAGCCCCTACTGTGCACCAGATTTTCTTCTAAGCCCTTTGCAGACATTACTTCATTGAACTCACAACAATGTTACTACCCTCATTTTATAGATGTAACTGAGGCAGCTATTCTTAACTACCCTCATTCTGTAGATATAACTGAGGCACAGAGAGGGTAAGCAACTTGCCCAAGGTCACACAGTGACTGTAAGTTGCAGTGCTGGTATTACAACCTAGGCAATCTACCTGCAGAGCCTGTGATCTTAACTACTATTCCATATTGCCTGTCCTAGTAGTTTGTAGAGTAAAAATAATGCAAATGACATTTAAAAAGAGATCCAAAGGATCCCTGGAAGATGGCACAGTGAATAGCAGTACCAAGAACTCCTACCCCAAGTTGCAATGAAAAATTTTTGTAATAATTCCAGACAATAAACACGTTCAGCAGAAAGCAGTTACCAACAATAACAGTAACACCACCACCCATGAATCTGGCTGTTCCCAGATGTGGGCCTACTGCCATCAACACTGTAGAATGGAATGCAGAAGAAACCTTTCCTCCGTCTGTCCATTCTATACCATTGGATCTACAGCTTGAGAAAGTGCAGTATTTTAAAGCAGCCTTGGAATCATACCTGCTTGTCACTACCCCCCGCCCCAGACTTCTGTAGTGCAGTTTGTAGGTAGCCTCTCCTGAAGCACAAGAAGCAACCCTTAGTACTGTAGTTACGACTGACTCCTCCCTCCGTCATGGTCTCCAGCTGTGGGTCTAGTTCCACACCGGAGGAGGCATTTGCCAGGGGGCCATCTGGCTGGGATTTAAAAGTGGCCCATTATAACAGGCAAGAAAAAGACAGCTTGGGTGCTGGTGGTGCTGGTGGTGGTGGTAGTTGCCGTCAAGTTGATTACAACTCGTGTCGACCCGGTGTTGACAGAGTGGAACTACTCCATAGGATTTTCTTGGCCATAATCTTTACAGAAACAGATTGCCAGGGCTTTCTCCCATGGAGCTGCTGGGTGGATTCGAGCTGCCTGTGTGTGTGTGTGTGTGTGTGTGTGTGTGTGTGTATACATGTATATAAGAAGAAATTAATGAGTCCTGGTGTCACAGTGGTTAAGCACGTAGCCGCTAATTGAAAAGTTGGTGATTCAAACCGACCAGCCGCCCTGTGAGAGAAAGGTGTGGTAGTCTGCTTCTATAAAGATTACAGCCTTGGAAACCCTATGGGGCATTTCCACCCTGTCCTGTAGAGCTGCTATGAGTCAGAATCAACTTGATGGCAACAGGTTTGGTTGTTTTGGTTTGGTGGTGCAATAGTTAAGACCTGGGTCTGCTCCTGTAAAGCCTTAGAAACCCCGTAGGGCAGTTCTACTCTGTCATATAGAGTCGCTCTGAGTCGGAATCAACTCTTGGCACCCAACAACAAGAAATTGAAAGAGGAAAAACTGTGACGAGAGACTTTAACATACAGTAGTTAGTAAAAATCACATGTAAAATCCATACAATATAACTGATAATGTGACATTAATAGATATGTATTGAACTTTGCATTTTTCAGAGAATTTTAAGAATTTATGGACCATTTGCAAAAACTTTTTCTATGCAAGTCTCCAAAGAAAAATGCAAAAAAAAAACACAAAAACTCAGTAAAACAGAATCCACCAGAAAAGACCTCACCCTGCAGCTGCACCCATCTGTTCCTTGCTCCCTCCCTTACAGAGACACAAGTGTCTGTCTGCCATTCCGAGGCTAATTAATCCCTCCATCTGTGTTCTGGATTCCAGCCCCTGTGCTTCCTCAGAGATCTCACTCCGTCCATCATCCTCTCTTTTTTACTACCCTCCGCACCCCCTACTCCCATATCTCTCTCTCTCAATCTCTCACTCCGGGTTCTTTCCCATAATGATTAAACATGACCAGGTCTTTCCCACCTTAAATACAAATATCAAGAATGTGTATATATTAAACAAACTCTTCCTTGATTGTCCACATCTCCTGCTACCACCATAATATTTCCACCCTGGTGGTCCAGCGGTTAAGAGCTTGGCTGCTAACCAAAAGGCTGGCAGTTGGAATCCACCACCCACTCCTATGGGGCAGTTCTACTCTGTCCTATAGGGTCACTATGAATCAGAGTTGACTTGATGGCAATGGAATTTTTTTTGGCTTATACTGACAAACCAGCACCCGTCTTTCAGTTTGTCATGCTGTGGTGGCTTGCATGTTGCTATGATGCTGGAAGCTATGCCATCAGTGTTGCAGATACCAGCAGGGTCACCCATGATGGCCAGGTTTCAGCAGGACTTTCAGACTAAGAACAAAGGCCTGGTGATCTACTTGTGAAAATGAGCCAAGGAAAACCTTATGGATCGCAACAGAACATTGTCCAATGTAGTGCTGGAGGATGAGCCCTCTATGTTAGAAGGCACTCATAATACACAGTAGCTGCATCCATGAACTCACACACACCAGTGATCATGAAGATGGTGCAGACCAGGCAGTGATCTCTCTATGACACGTCAGGTCTCCGTGAGTCAGAGTCATCTCAATGGCAACTAATAACAATACTGACAAAGGTTTTGGAAAAACTGTTCATACTTGCAATCTTTACCTTTCCGTCGTCATTTCCTCTTCCAGTCATAGCTTCCTGTGCCTTCTACTCAATTGCAACTGCCTTTCCAAAGCTCGGTAATAATCCCTTTACTGCTTCGGCTAAGACACTTTTAAGTCCTTGTTTGTAGAGCATTTAGTGCTTTTGATCCTCCTTTCTCCTTCTCGAAATCCTCAACTTCACCAGCGTTCTCACATCACTTCTGGCCAGAGCTGTTGTTGTGTGCCATTGAGTCGATTTTGACTCATAGCAGCCCTATATGACAGAAGAGTACTGCCCACAGAGTTTTCTAAATTGTGATCTTTACAGGGGCAAAGCGCCAAGTCTTTTCCTCTGCAGAGCTACCGGAGGGTTCAAACCACCAACCTTTTGGTTAGCAGCTGAACGCTTAACCATTGCACCACCAGGGCTCCTTTGGCCAGAGCTGTTTCCTACAAAACAGTAAAGAAATACTGAAAACATTTGTGATGATGGAACATTTCTCTCTTCCTGCCCTTTATGATCTCGAGTTTTCCCTCACTTTGCCCTGCATCGGTACTGTTCAAACCTTGGTTCACAACCAGCGCCATCAGCATCACCTAGGAAGCAGCTGTTGTTGTTGTTGGGTGCTGTTGAGTTGATTTTCGACTCATAGCAACCCCATGTGACAGAGTAGAATGACTATATATGGTTTTCTAGGCTATACGGGAGCAAATTGCCATGTCTTTCTCCCACAGAGCAGCTAGGTGGTTTGAACCACTAACCTTTTGGTTAGTAACCAAGCACTTAACCATTGCACCACCAGGGCTCCTTCTAGGGAAGACTGCTGAAACAGAAAACCAAACCTGTTGCCGTCAAGTCAGTTCTGACTCACAGCGACCCTACAGGACAGAGTAGAACTGCCTCATAGGGTTTCCCAGCCTGTAATTTTTTAATCATTATAGAAGCAGATTGCAACATCTTTCTTCCCCAGAGTGGCTAGTGGGTTCAAACCACTGCCCTTTCAGTTAGCAGCTGAACACTTAACCACTGCACCACCAGGGTTCCTTGGGAGGCTGGTAGAACTTGTACCTATTGCCTTCGAGTAGATTCTGACTCATAGCAACCTTGTAGGACAGAGTAGAACTGCCCCATAGGATTTCCAAGGAGCGGCTGATGGATTCGAACTGCTGACTTTTTGGCTCACAGCTGAGCTCTTAACCACTGTGCTACCTTGTAGAAATTCTTGAGCTTCACCCTGAACTACTGAATCAAGATTTCTGTGGGTGAGGCAGGGGTCTGTGGTTTAACAAGCTCTGCAGGTGATTCACATGCATGATATGTTTGGGAGGTACTGCCCTATAAAACTATTACAGAGACTTGTATAGATGTATCAAACTTCACTAAAGGGTGGAATTACAGCGTAGGAGGGGAAAATATTTAAAACTATTTGGTTTAGATTGCTTTTTCCGTAATCTAAGGGTGTTAAACCACTCTACAGAGAGGTTCCCTCACAGGATGCCCTCAGTTCTGTCTTCTCACAGCTGACCTACAGTTCGCATTTCTCTCCAAAGATAGTCTCATGGGCCAATAGGGATCCATCTTCCTCTATGCAGCAGAACATTTTTCCTAAATTTGTGTCGTTTTGGCTAAAATAAAACCCCAGGGGTCCTGGTCTGAGAGGCTTCCCCTGGAGTGTGGAATTGTTATATAGGGTAATTGTTGGAATACTCGCACACATCCCCCAAATCTACACACACAGATAGGCAAAGGCTTCTCAAAGACATTATAGCCTAAGTACACAAAGACTGTGCAAGGGAGTGCTAAGCACAACTGAGCCTTCTTATTTATATGTATTTTCAAAACAAACATATGCATACATATAACATATATTAACCCAGTGCCATTGAGTCAATTCCAACTCATAGCAACCCTATAGGACAGATTAGAACTGCCACCATAGAGTTTCCAAGGAATGCCTGGTGGATTCGAACTGCTGACCTTTTGGTTAGCAGCTGTAGCACTTAACCACTACACCATCAGGGTTTCCATATACATACATATTTATAAAAATTTAGGAAAAATGTTTATATATATGTATAAACATAAACCCATTGCTGTCGAGTCCATTCTGACTCATAGCAACCCTGCAGGACAGAGTAGAACTACCCCATAGAGTTTCCAAGGAGCACCCAATGGATTCGAACTGCCAGCCTTTTGGTTAGCAGCCTTAGCTCTTAACCACTATGCTACCGGGGTTTCCAAAATGAGGATAATGCCCGAGCAGGGACTTGAACCCCAGACAATCAGATTAAAAGTCTGGTGCTCTACCAACTGAGCTATCCAAGCTACTATATATATATATATATATGTATGTATGTATGTGTCTGTGTGTGTGTGTATAAAATATGCTTGTAGAAAATCCAAAATATCCAGGCAAAGAAAAAGAAAATGATAAAGATATCATATAGTCAATTACACTACCAAGAGGTTCCAACTGTAATTATATCAGTATGTATCCTTCCTGGTGTGGGAGGGGGGTGAGAGGAGGTGGTTGAGTATGTATAATAGATATTAATAATTTTTTTTTATTGTAAAATTAATACTTTTTTGGTAAAAATTTCAAAGGGTACCAAACCCATTGCCGTGAAGTCGATTCTAACTCATAACAACCCTCTAGGACGGAGCAGAACTGTCCTGTACGGTTACCAAAGAGCAACTGGTGGATTCAAACTGCTGACCTTTTGGTTAGCAGATGTAGCTCTTAACCAGTACACCACTCGGGCTCCTCAGAGGGTACAGAAGAATATAAAGTGAAACGGAAAAGCTAACCTCTACCACCCCATGAGCTCTTACTCAATTCCAATTAGTAGAGAAAATTGAAATTCCTTTGAAGGCGCTCCAACCCTGTTCTGCCCTTGCCTGTGGCTGCCAGGTGGCTGGTTTTCACCTCCATTGTGGGCTGCTGGTTTTCAAGGCTACCGCAGAGCTAGGAAGGTGAATGGGAATAGGGCAAGGTAAAATGCCACAAAACTTGTTGTTCTTACTGAGATTCAGTCGTTTTCCTTCAATAACTGCTCTCTAGATTGCTGCAAGCCTTTGGTTAATTTTCAGTTCTGAAAAATTTGGTGCTGACAGTTTTTGCCAGCATTCTCATTGCTTTTATGGAGGTAAGCATTTTGGGAGGTCCTTAATGCGCCGTTTTTGCTTGCTTGTTGAAATTAGTCTCTAAGTAATGTCTGTATGTTGCATTTGGATGGTATATCTCAATTCTCTTAATGTATAAGTATCAACTTCCTCTTTTTTTCCTTGAAATTTATTTCTTTTTGCTTTTTTCAATTTGTATAATTTTGTTTTTTATTGCTGTAAAATTATATATGACACATTTGCCAGTTCAGTGTTTTTCACATGTATAATTTAGTAACATCAATTACATCCATCCTGTTGTGCTACCGTCACTAGTATCTGTTGCCAACTTTTCTGTCACCATAAACAGAAATTCAGTGGTTCCTAAACAATGAGTCCTCCTCTCTCCCTCCCTCTGTCCGTGGTAACCACTAATAACCTTTGGTCTCTATACATTTGCCTGTTCTAGATATTTTTTTTAAATAATTTTTATTGTGCTTTAAGTGAAAGTTTACAAATCAAGTCAGTCTCTCACACAAAAACCCATATACACCTTGCTACACACTCCCAATTACTCTTCCCCTAATGAGACAGCCCACTCTCTCCCTCCACTCTCTCTTTTCATGCCCATTTTGCCAGCTTCTAACCCCCTCCACCTTCTCATCTCCCCTCCAGGCAGGAGATGCCAACATAGTCTCAAGTGTCCACCTCATCCAAGAAGATCACTCCTTTGTCCAGTCCAATCCATGTCTGAAGAGTTGGCTTTGGGAATTCTAGAAATTTTATATAAGTGAGATCATATAATATTTGTTCTTTTGAGATTGACTTACTTCAGTCAGCATGTTTTCAAGATTTATACATGTCATACCATGTTTCAGGACTTCATTTCTCATTAGGGTTGTGTAATATTCCATTGTCTGTACATACCACATTTTGTTTGGCCAGTCATCTGTTTCTACGTTTTGGCTACTGTGAATAGTGCTTCAGTGAACATTGGTGTGCGTGTGTCTGAGTGCATCACTGCTTTCAAGTCTTTTGGCCATATACCTAGGAGTAGAATTACTGGGTCACATGGTGGTTCTATGTTTAACTTTTTGAGGAACTTCCAAATTGTTCCCTACATTGACTTTACCATTTTGCATCCCTATCGCAATGGATAAGGGTTCTAATTTCTCTACATACTCACTAACATTTGTTGCTTTCCATTTTTTTGTTTGTTTTTTGTGTTTTATCCATTGCCATAGATTGAATTGTGTCCTCCCAAAATATGTGTCAACTTGGCTAGGCTATGATTCCCAGTATTGTGTAGTTGTCCTCCATTTTGTGATTTGATGCAATTTTGCTATGTGTTGTAAATCCTAATCTCTGCCTGTGCTTAATGAGGCAAGATTAAATTATGTTAAAGAGGATTAGGGTGGGATTCAGCACCCTTACTCAGGTCACAGCTCTGATCTGATGAAAAGGGAGTTTACCTGGGGTGTGGCCCACATCATCTTTTATAGAAGATAAAAGGAGAGAGAAGCAAGCAGAGACAGAGGGACCTATGCTGCCAAGAAAGAAGTGCCAGAAGTGGAGCATGTCCTTTGGACTCGGGGTCCCTGTGTTTAGAAGCTCCTAGACCAGGGGAAGATTGATAACAATGACCTTGTCCCAGAACCAACACATAGAGAAAGCCTTCCCCAGGAGTTGACCTTTTACCTCCTAGACTGTGAGAGAATAAATTTCTGTTTGTTAAAGCCATCTACTTGTGGAATTTCTGTTATAACGGCACTAGATAACTAAGACAGCCATCCTAGTGGAAGTGAACTGGTACCTAATCATTATGGTTTTGATTTGCATCTCCCGAATGGCTAATGATGTTGAGCATCTTTCATGCATTGTTGGCTATTGAAATATCTTCCTTGGTGAAATGTCTACTCAGATCTTTTACCCATTGTTTTTTTTAATTGGGTTGTCTTTTTATTGTTAAGTTGTATGAGTTCTTTATATATTCTGAACATTAAACCCTTAACTGATATAAGGTTCCCCAAAATATTCTCCCAGTCCGTATGTTGTCTATTCACTTTGTTGTTAGAGTGAAATTTATTTTTTCAGCAAACTGGCCATTTTTCCTATAGAGTTCCCACAGTTTGTATTTTTCTGATTACATCCCCATGGTGTGATTTAACATGTTCCTCTGTTTCTACATTTCCTAGAAAGAGTAGTTAGATCTAAAGGCTTGTGTTATGTACTTTTTATTGCATTGTATTAGGAGGCATATAATATATGATTGTCTCTCTTTTTCTGATGTTGTAGCCATTAATGATCATGCCCTAAATGATGATATCCTATCAGTCCTTTATTTATGAGTTCGGATACTTCTATAACAAGAAACTTCCCTTAATCAACTGTTGGTTCCCTGGAAGAATAGTTTATACGGGAAAGGCATGGTAAATGCATGATTCTTTTTAGTTGCCAGCTTTCAAAACAGTGAGCTCGTTCCTAGCATCCTCAAAATGTAACCAGTGACTTTAAGTGTTATTATGAACTCATGGATTTTAACATATTTCTTGTGATTCATTCTTGAAGTTGTTATTCTTATTAATGCTCAGATTGTCCATCTGAAGACTCTTCAAGTTGACTCTTGAGTAATTTTGATATGACTCAAGTAGTCTTTGAGCGTCTCTTTGCTTTCGTTAGGCAAAGATGTTCCAGGATTACCTTTTTCATTTTCTATTCAGACCTAGAGTATTTCTCCAAAAAGCCCTGATTTTATTTAGTAGGAAATAGTATTCAGAGGTACAATATGGATGTGAGGAATGTCCACTGATACTGGGTTGGTCATTGTTTTTAGGCTTTTCGGCAGACAGAACTAGGAAATACTATAGAACACACACATATACACACTTACTGATTAAATACTTATTCAGATTCAAGAAAGCTATTTATCTATATGTTTAATATCTGGACACTTTCCTGAACTTTTTGTTTCTCATTGTAATAGTTTTGTTCCTTTTGAATTTTTAACTTAATAGTCATATAATCTATAAATAATAGGATTTTTAAATTCCTCTAGGGTCGCTATGAGTCGGAATCGACTCGATGGCACTGAGTTTTTTGTTTTAATATATATTACTACTATTTGTTTATTTTTTAGTTACATTGACAAAGATCTTCACAGTAGTGTGGAAAAATAAGGGTGATGGTAATTCTTGCTTTGTTCCTGGCTTTTGTAGAAATGATTCTAATGTTCTACCATTAAGAGTATCAAGTCTGCCCATAGCTTCTGACTTTCTTTATCAAATTGGGAATGTTTCCTTCTATCCTTGCCTTTAATAGGAGTCTTATCAGTAACGTATGCTGAATTTTATCACTTACCTTTCTATATTTATTAAAATCATCTTATTGTCTTAACTTCTCTGATCTGTTAATACAATCCATTATGTTAAAAAATTTCCAAATGTTGAATCATTTTTGGAGCATATTCTATTTACTCATGGTGTATAATTCTTCTTATACAGTTCTAGAATTGATTTACTTTGTTTTATTTACAATTTTTATACCCATAGTCATAATTAAAATTTGTTCTATATTTATTTTTGTGCTCTCTGTGTTTAACATGAGTATCAGAGCTCTGTCGACTTTATAACATGAACTGGAAACCTTTCAGTCTTCCCATTATCCAAGAGTTACCTGTTTGTTTAAGGTTTTGCAAAACTCATCCAGGAAACATTTTTGGCCCTGGTCTTATATTTCCTTTATGCCTCCTTTCTTTTATAAAAATGTTTATTTTCAGTTTTTAGCCTTTACGATTTTTATTTGATAAGTAGCACATGAATACAATTTTTAATAGAAAAGTCAAACAATATAGATTAGATTCTTCTTCATGTCCTTACTCTCACTTCCCTCCCAAGAGGTGAGTGCTGTCAGTAGTTTAGTGGAAATCCTTCCATTCATTTAAAGGATTAAATTATTAAAATCCCATTCTGTTATTTACTAATACACAGTTACACAGTATACTATGCATGTATACACCTTTATATGTATACAGTATCATTCTATGAATTTACACACAATATAATGTAATATATTTACATGTATATGTGGCTACAAAATATATATGTACGTATACATAAAAACATAATACTTATATGCATATACTTCTATAAATGGGATTACATCATATGTATTGCTTTCTAACTTATTCTTTTTTACTCAACAATTTATATTGGTGATTTTTCCATATTAGGCCATGTAGCTTCTTATCATTACTTTTATCAGTTGCAGAATATTGCTTAGTATGAATATACCCAAACCAAAACCCAAATCCGTGGCTGTTGAGTTGATTCTGACTCGTAGTGACCCTACAGGCCAGAGTAGAACTACCCTGCAGGGTTTTCAAGGCTGTAAATCTTTACAGGAGTAGCCTGCCACACCTTCCTCCCACAGAGTGGCTAGTGTGTTCAAACCACAAACCTTTCGGTTAGCAGCCAAGCACTTAACCAGTGCACCATAGGGCTCCTTACTATGAATATACCATTGTTTATTTAATCATTCCCATATTGATGGACATTTAGGTAGTGTTCATTGTTTTCTGTTACATATATATTAAAAACAAATGACACCTATGCTCATCCAAAGACTTCACCAAAAGAGTAAAAAGACTACCTCCAGACTGGGAAAAAGTTTTTAGCTATGACATTTCTGATCAGCACCTGATCTCTAAAATCTACATGATACTGCAAAACTCAACTACAAAAAGACAAATAACCCCATTAAAAAATGGGCAAAAGACAACTCTTCAGTCATGGATTGGACTGGACAATGGGTTGGAGAGGGATGCTGGTGAGGAGTGAGCTTCTTGGATCAGGTGGGCACTTGAGACTATGTTGGCATCTTCTGCCTGGAGGGGAGATGAGAGGGTGGAGGGGGTTAGAACCTGGTGAAATGGACACAAAAAGAGAGAGTGGAGGGAGAGAGTGGGCTGTCTCATTAGGGGGAGAGAAATTGGGAGTGTGTAGCAAAATGTATATGGGTTTTTGTGTGAGAGACTGACTTGATTTGTAAACTTTCACTTAAAGCACAATAAAAATTATTTTAAAAAATGGGTGAAAGATATGAATAGACACTTCACTAAAGAAGACCTTCAGGTAGCCAACAGATACATGAGGAAGTATTCACGATCATTAGCCATTAGAGAAATGCAGATCAAAACTACAATGAGATTTCATCTTACTCCAACAAGGCTGGCATTAATCCAAAAAACACAAAATAATAAATGTTGTAGAGGCTGTGGAGAGATTGGAACACTTATACATTGCTGGTGGGAACGTCAAATGGTACAACCACTTTAGAAATCGATTTGGCGCTTCCTTAAAAAGCTAGAAAGAGAACTACCATATGATTCAGCAGTCCCACTCCTCGGAATATATTCTAGAGAAATAAGAGCCTTTACATGAACAGATATATGCACACCCATGTTTATTGCAGCACTGTCTACAATAGCAAAAAGATGGAAGCAACCGAGGTGTCCATCAACGGATGAATGGATAAATAAATTATGGTATATTCACACAATGGAATACTATGTATCAATAAAGAACAGTGAGGAATCTGTGAAACATTTCATAACATGGAGGAACCTGGAAGGAATTATGCTGAGTGAAATTGGTCAGTTGCAAAAGGACAAATATTGTATAAGACCACTATTATAAGACCTTGAGAAATAGTTTAAACTGAGAAGAAAACCTTCTTTTGTGGTTATGAGAGGGGGTAGGGAGGGAGGGTGGAAGAGGGGTATTCACTAATTAGATAGTAGATAAGAACTACTTTAGGTGAAGGGAAAGGCAACACACAATACAGGGGAGGTCAGTACAACTGGACTAAACCAAAAGCAAAGAAGTTTCCTGAATAAGCTGAATGCTTCGAAGGCTAGCATGGCAGGGGTTTGGGGACCATGATTTCAGGGGACATCTAAGTCAATTGGCATAATAAAATCTATTAAGAAAACATTCTGCTTCCCACCTTAAAGAGTGGCGTCTGGGGTCTTAAACACCAGCAAGCAGCCATCTAAGGTGCATCAATTGGTCTCAACCCACCTGGATCAAAGGAGAATGAAGAACACCAGGGATACAAGGTAATTGCGAGCCCAAGAGACAGAAAGGTCACATGAACCAGAAACCACATCATCCTGAGACCAGAAGAACTAGATGGTGCCTGGCTACAATGGATGACTGCTCTGACAGGGAACGCAACAGAGAACTCCTGAGGGAGCAGGAGAGTAGTGGGATGCAGACTCCAAATTCTCATAAAAAGACCAGACTTAATGGTCTGACTGAGACCGGAAGAACCCTGGTGGTCATGGCCCCCAGACCTTCTGTTGCCCCAGGACAGGAACCATTCCCGAAGCCAACTCTTGAGACATGGATTGAACTGGACAATGGGTTGGAGAGGGATGCTTGTGAGGAGTAAGCTTCTTGGATCAGGTGGACACTTGAGACTATGTTGGCATCTCCTGTCTGGAGGGGAGATGTGACGGTAGAAGGGGTTAGAAGCTGGCGAAATGGACACGAAAAGAGAGAGTGGAGGGAGAGAGTGGGCTGTCTCATTAGGGGGAGAATAATTGGGAGTGTGTAGCAAGGTGTATATAAGTTTTTATGTGAGAGACTGACTTGATTTGTAAACTTTCACTTAAAGTACAATAAAAATTATTTAAAAAAAAACAACCAACCCTGAAAGAACATTTAGCAAATGTTAAATGCATTTATCTCTGGGTGGTAAGGTTAGAAATAGTTTGAGATTTTTTCCTTTTGTTTATCTGCATTTTATAATTTTCTATAATAAACAAGTATTTCTTATTTAGTAAAACTTATAAAAAAGTGAACAACTATATTGATATCCTTTCACTGAGCAACTCCATCCCGAGTTTATAGTAAAGAAATTATTTTTTATAAGTCAGGCAAATAAACAATAAACATCTGCTCTAAGTAATTCATATCATTGATAATGTACTAGTATCATTTAAAAAGAAACTTAATGTTAAAATAGGGGACTAACCCATTGTTGTTGAGTCGATTCTGACTCATAGAAACCCTACAGGACAGAACAGAACTGTCCTATAGTGTTTCCAAGGAGCACCAGGTGGATTTGAACTGCTGACCTTTTGGTTAGCAGCTGTAGCTCGTAACCATTACGCCACCATGGTTTCCAAATATTTTATATGTGAGCTTAGACTGTTATGTGGCCATAAAAATGAAATTATTACACTACATAACAATATGAAAAAATATCCATGAGAACCAGGAATTCTAGGTAATTACGTAGATCAGGGGTCATTAAGTTTTTTCTGTAAAGGATCAAATAGTAAATATTTTAGGCTTTGCAGGCTGCATTTCTCTATTGCAGTAACTACTCAGCACTATTGTTGTGGTAAGGAAACCCTGGTGGCGTAGTGGTTAAGTGCTACAGCTGCTAACCAAAAGTCGGCAGTTCAAATCCACCAGGTGCTCCTAGGAAACTCTGTGGGGCAGTTCTTTTCTGTCCTGTTGGGTCGCTATGAGTAGGAACAGACTCGATGGCAATGGTTCAGTTTTCGATTTTTTTTAATTGTTGTGGTTGAAAGGCAGCCATAAACAATATGTAAAAGAATGGGTGTGACTGGGTTTGGCCTGAGGGTCCTAGTTTGGGACTTCAAATCAAGCTTTGTGAGGCCTGGGCTGTTGTTGTTTGGTATGCTTGAGTTGGTTCCATCTCATAGCTACCCCATGTGACAGAGCAGAACTGCCGCTTAGGGTTTTCTAGCCTGAAATCTTTTTGGAAGCGGATTGCCAGGTTTTTCTCCCATGTCGCTAGGTGGCTTCCAACTGCCAACCTTTCAGTTAGCAGCCCAGTGCTTAACCATTGTACCACCAGGGCTCCTTGAGGCCTGGGTAATGAAGGTAATTGAGGTGATAGGTGATATGAATACTATTAATGTGCCTTATGCATACATAGTAGTGCTTCTGAAAGATTCCTTGACTTTACAAATGGAAGTAGAATACTGGTAAGAGCACTTTGTAAGTACCCTTCGTTTTGATTGACTTCTTTATTTCGATGGGCCTTTAGTGCACAAAGGAACACCGGGTGGTGCAGAGGTTGAGTACTTGGCTGCTAACTGAAAGGTTGAGAGTTCAAACGCACTAGCCACTCTGTGGAAGAAAGGTGTGGAAGTCTGCTTCCGTAAAAATTACAGCTTTGGAAACCCTATCGGGCAATTCTGTTCTGTCCTGTAGGGTTGCTATGAGTTGGAATCAACTCTATGGAAATAGATTAGCGCATAAGTTTTACTACATTGGTCTTATTTACGTTCTTTCGTAGGGGAAGAAAATGCCATTGCTGTCCCTTTGGGAAGTCGCAGTGTGAGAATTACAGTGAAAGGGCCTGCACATCTCTGTAAGTAGAATTTAATCTTAACGTTTTTTTAATTGCTGAAAGTTTATTTAGCCCAAACAAATTCTTTGTCTCTGTGTTAATGGCTTGGTAGACAAACATCTCAGGGACTTTGCCCACCACTCTAAACTAGTCTGCATCACCAGAGAAATTATCTATATCCTGAATTTTTCTTTTTTCTGTGCCCCAGTGAGAAATATACCAGTTTGGAATTAATCCCCTCATGGGAGAGAAAATCAAGTTATTTTTGAAACAAACTATTTTTATGTTGAGAATGTATTAGGAATTGAGATCTGGAGATTTGGGCAGTTTGGGTCAAAAAACCCCCAAAATTTAAAACAGAACCTTATCAATGAATATAGCTGAGGAGGACAAGCTTGTTGCCAACATACATCGTGACTTCTGGTCTACGGAGCCCTGACAGTAGAAACTGGTTTTCCAGATATTACTGGGTGTGAAACAATAGAGTATTGTGATGGTATTGTTTCCTTGAACAAAGTCCACAGGCACATAATCTGTCTTAGTTTTTCTGATCTCTTAGGATCTAAAGAAACTGAAAATGCCAGAGTTTGTCTTCTTCTTTCCCAAGGTCTCCCTGTGGCCACGGGGCTGGCTTTCTTAGTCCTATTCAGAGGAAAATGGGTATCCACCTGTCTGGCCCGTCTGACCTTGAAGGAGCTTTCTTTTCCAATAAAAACTACAAAACTATTTGTAACTATTTTAAAACCACACAAATCCAGGTTTAGATCAGAGAGTTACATATTGTGTCAATTTGTTTCTGGGCCACCATCTGAAATTTTTAATTCGTAAGAGTTTCTCAGGGCCAGAAGCATCTCATTTTTGGTGATTTTAAGTGTGCATGTGCACATGTGTGTACATGCATGTATCTGTATGTGCGTGCCTGCATTGTATGTGTGTGTGCGTGTGTGTGTAACAGAACCACTGTGCCACTGTGAGGCAGAATGTATTTTGTATATTTTGCATTCAGAATATTCCAACCAGAAATGTTCTTTGAGAAAAGTTTATATCAAAATATTATTGGTATGTTTCTTAAAAATGTTCATGGTCACCAATAGTACAGATTAAAATATTAAAAACAAAAAAAAATTCTATGGTATATTATGATCTAAATTAAAGAAGTAAGAGAACATCTTTGTAACAATGAGAGTAAACAATTCACTAGAAAGCCTTTTTTACTCTTAATTTTATTATATAAATTATGACTAAAAGAGCGTGACTTTTTTTTTTTTTTACGGACATACTAAAATGTTTACAGGCCGTGATGGTTAAGGCTGTGTGTCAGTTTGGCTGGGCCATGATTCTCAGTGGTTTGGCAGTTATGTAATGATGTAGTCATCTTCCATGATGTGATCTGATGTGATCAGCCAATCATTTGTAAGGGGAGTTTCCTCAGGAGTGTGACCTGCATCCAATATATAGATGGCCATTCTGGCAAAACTCGCTTGCTTGCTTTGGATCCTGCATCTGGCTCGTCATCATCTGGCCTCTGGTTCTTGGGTCTTGAACCAGCAGGCTGTTGTATTGCCTGCCAATCTTGGGATTCATCGGCTTCTGCAGCCCATGAGTCAGCAGCCTGCTGTCTGACCTGCCTATCTTGGGTTCATCAGCCCCTATAGCTATATGAGTGAGGAGAAGTCTCCAGCCTGATGCCTGATCCACGGACTTAGGACTTGCCAGCCTGTACAACTGTATGAGCCATTTCCTTGAGATAAATCTGTGTGCGCACACACACACACACACATATGTACACACACACATATATATACACTTCATGGTTTTAATTCTCTAAAGAACCCATCCCAAAATACAGGTGTATAAAAATCATTTCATTCAAAGCTTTCTCTCTAGCGAAGCATGAAAACATTTTTCAAACTTCTTGTTTAAATGGCCCTTAAGGCCGTAGCCCCTTAATGACAGTAAATCTTTATCCTTTTAAATATGAGTTTTATTTTTGGAAACAAGGAGGAATCATTCAGATCCAAATTTGGTGAGTCATTTGAGTGATCACATCATAAAATACCATTTTGGATCCAAAATTATGAAGTGACAAATGTTCATAGCAGCATTATTCATAATAGCCAAAAAGAGGAAATAAAATGTGGCCTGTATATACAATGGGCTTGTATTCAGCAATAAAAAGAAATGAAGTAGTGAAATGTACTACAACATGGATGAACCTTGAAAACATTATGTTAAGTGGAAGAAGTCACAAAAAGTCATATATTGTATGATTCCATTTGTGTGAAATCTCTACAACAGGCAAATCCTAAGAGACAGAAAGTAGATTAGTAGTTGCCAGGGGCAGTGGGGAGCGAGCAGTGGGAAATGAGGAGTGGCTGTTAAAAAGTACTGGGTTACTTTTTGGGGTTCTGACTTGGATCATGGTGATGGCTGCACAACCTTGTGAGTATACTAAAAACCATTAAATTGTGCCCTTTAAATGAGTGAATTTTATGGTATGTAAAATATACCTCAATAAAGATGTTTTAAAAAACAAGCGAAAAATATGAAGTGCCTGGGCCTGATTTTCTCATGATACTAAATGTGATTGCCAAAGATTGAGCTCTAAAAGTGGTTTTATGAATTCTGAAAGGAGAATAAGTAAACAGCCTTTAGAAATGAGTAATTTGAAGCAAAACATTTGTTTACATGCATGTTAAGCATAACTCTATACTCAGGACTGGTACTGTCCCAGTTCTCTAAAAGTGATGGATCGGTTGCTTGGAAAATTTTCTCTTCTGACCAGTCTCACACTTGGCCCTGGAAATGTTTCTGAAAGTTAAATCCTCCTTGTTGATAAATGGAACTGGCTTCATTTACCAAGAATTTAGTTAATATTTCTGGACATCTAAATATAGAAAATTTTGTTTTCTTGATTTATACAGCTGTTTTTTAAATTCTCAACTGTAACAAAGATATATATCTGCTAATAACAATCAATAAAGCTTACTTTGTAGTAATACATTATTCTTTTAAGATGCACATTAACTATAACCCTCCAAAAGGCCGTGTTATCAAGAACCAAGAACACCCAGGAACATCACCGTACCGTTAGTCTTTTTGCTGTGGAGTGGAATGCAACTGTGGAGTCTTACATGTAACCTAAGGGTATTCAGATCCTAAATTGCCAGTTCCATCCCAAGCCTGGCCCTGGTATTATAGTGAACATGTAGTCCCACATTCCCCTGCAGTGAATACAAGGCAGGAGGATCTTTGCAAAGGGATTGTACTGTAGCAGAATTTCAGCATTAAATGTTTGACTAGCAATAAACTCAAAAAGCCAAGATGCCATAAACTGAAAATCACCATTATTCGTAGGAAAAGTTGATTTTTTTTTCTAAGTCCTGTCTGATGACCATATGTAAACATGGCTACTATACGTAATGACCAAAGGAAACCGATGGTGAATAAAGTAAAAAAAAAAAAAAAAAAAAATTACATACAATACAAAAATACAGCGCTTCTCTTAGTATAAGTTGGAGGTATTTATAACTAAGCTAGTTGTGCTAAATGTTAATTACATGTTTATCTAACAGAATGTTTATGGCCTTCTTAGAGTTTAAGAAGGCCTCTTTGGGATGATTAGCGTGACCCTTTCCTCTTTTGACCATTAGCCATCTGCCTGTTTGTTGTCCCGTGGTTAATCATGTGTTGCTGTGATGCTGGAAATTATGCCATTGGTATTTCAAATACCAGCAGGGACATCCATGATGGACATGTTTCAGTGGAAATTCCAGACTAAGACAGACAAGAAAGGCCTAAAGACCTACTTCTAAAATTTAGCCAGTGAAAACCTTATGAATCTCAGCAGAACATTGTCGACTTGGCTTTCTTTGATCAGGAGGGATCAAACACTGGAAGAAGACATCATGCTTGGTGAGGCAGAGGGCCAGTGAGGGCAAGGGAGACCTTTGGTGAGATGGATTAGCACAACAGCTGCAATGATGGCCTCGAACATACTGGTGATCATGAGGATGAGGCAGGACCAGGCAACATTTTGTTCTGTTATATAAGCCAGAGTTGACTGAGTGGCAGCTATCTATCTTCTTCTTTTGAAAGAAGCTTGGACTGATACTTCTCAGTGATAGCCCTTCAATTAGAAGATTTCATCATCTTTTCATTCATCTGATAAAGGGTTAACCTAACCAGAGCAGGCGATAACCATGAAAGGCCAACTTGTTCGTCAGAATCTACAGGACTTCAAATAATTAGTCGATGTTCAGCCATTTCAAGAGGTGGCATATGATCAGGAACTGATGGTACAGAAGGAAGAAGTCCAAGCTGCTCTGAAGGCACTGGCAAAAAACAAGATTCCAGGAATTGATGGAACATCAATTGAGAGGTTTCAACAAACAGATGCAGCACTGGAGGTACTCACTCATCTATGCTAAGAAATATGTAAGACAGCTTCCTGGCCAACTGACTGGAAGATATCCATATTTATGCCTATTCCCAAGAACGGTGATCCAACCGAATGTGGAAATTATAGAACAATATTTTATCATTAATATCACACGCAAGCAAAATTTTGCTGAAGATCATTCAAAAATGGCTGCAGCAGTATATCGACAGGGAATTGCCAGAATTCAGACCAGTTTCAGAAGAGGACGTGGAACCAGGGATATCATTGCTGATGTCAGATCGATCCTGGCTGAAAGCAGAGAATACCAGAAGGATGTTTATCTGTGTTTTACTGACTATGCAAAGGCATTCGACTGTGTGGATCATAACAAACTATGGATAACATTGTGAAGCATGGGAATTCCAGAACACTTAATTGTGCTCATGAAGAACCTTTACATATATCAAGAGGCAGTTATTTGGACAGAACGAGGGGATACTGATTGGTTAAAAGTCAGGAAAGGTGTGTGTCAGGATTGTATTATTTCACCATACCTATTCAATCTGTATGCTTAGCAAATAATCTGAGAAGCTGGACTATATGAAGAAGAATGGGGCATCAGGATTGGAGGAAGACTCATTAACAACCTGCGTTATACAGATGACACAACCTTGCTTGCTGGAAGTGAAGAGGACTTGAAGCACTTACTAATGAAGCTCAAAGATCACAGTCTTCAGTATGGATTGCATCTCAACATAAAGAAAACAAAAATCCTCACAACTGGACCAGTGAGCAACATCATGATAAACGGAGGAATGATTGAAGTTGTCAAGGATTTCATTTTACTTGGATCCACAATCAACAGCCATGAAAGCAGCAGTCAAGAAATCAAAAGACGCATTGCATTGGGTAAATCTGCTGCAAAGGACGTCTTTAAAGTGTTGAAGAGCAAGATGTTACCTTGAAGACTAAGGTGTACCTGACCCAAGCCATGGTATTTGCAATTGCATCATATGCACGTGAAAGCTGGACAATGAATAAGGAAGACCGAAGAAGAATTGACGCCTTTGAATTGTGGTGTTGGAGAAGAATATTGAATATACCATGGACTGCCAAAAGAACGAACAAATCTGCCTTGGAAGAAGTACAACCAGAATGCTCCTTAGAAGCAAGGATAGCGAGACTGCGTCTTACATACTTTGGACATGTTGTCAGGAGGGATCAGTCCCTGGAGAAGGACATCATGCTTGGCAGAGTACAGGGTCAGTGAAAAAGAGGAAGACCCTCAATGAGGTGGATTGACATAGTGGCTGCAACAATGAGCTCAAGCATAACAACGATTGTAAGAATGGCTCAGGACCGGGCAGTGTTTCGTTCTGTTGTGCGTGGGGTCGCTGTGATTCGGAACCGACTCGACGGCACCTAACAACAACCTAAAAACACAGGACTTCAAATAATAAGAAACTACATCAAAGGGGTAGGACACAGTGCACTAACCAGTTCAACGGACTCTCAGGGTTGTGTACCAAAACTAAATAACAATTTACCCCAGGAAGCAAATTGAAGATCTACCCAATATCATACGTAGCCCACATAACAAAAACAACCATCATATGACAGACCCAGGACCCCTGAGCCCGGAGACCAAATTGTTAGAATAGAAAAAAAGAAAAGGTCACCCAGTCATGATCTTAGTTCTTTGTCTTTACTTTAACCAATCATAGTCTGTAAGCAATTTATTCATAGGTATGTATTCCAGTGATTTAAAGGATATGTTAAAAGCCTCTTACTCATAATGAATCAGCACTTGTGAAAACTGTATAAAAAGTACTTATAGATTGTACTTCATTGTATTTTGGTCTCTTTATAGCCTAAGTGCTTGCAGCCAATTTCCTGGTTTTGTTTTCTGATATGTTACAATAAAAATCTCTGTTGCAGGAGGCTTTGGTGAAAATCGTCACTCTACAACACATTTCTTTTAAAAATAATGAGTAGGCATCAAAATACTTGAAGGCATCACTGAAGACTTAAGTGGTGAAGATTCTGAGATTCTCATTGTCACCTTTTTGAGGTCATAGATCATCTCTTTGTCAACATCCCCTTCCTCCCCACTCTCAAGCCTAAAGAGGAGAAGGAAATTAGAGTAGACAGTGCCAGCAGGCAAGGAGGCTCATGCTGCTTCCCTTCGTTGTGCTTCCAGGGGTCTCCACCCAGCACCAGCCACCTTGCTGCAAAAACCAGGGGTCTCCACCCAGCACCAGCCACCGTGCTGCAAAAACTGAACAGGGGTCTCAAGAGCTCTTGTGAGCCCTGAATCACCCATTGTCACAACCTTGGGGCTGCCATAAATACATGGAAATGCTAGTAATGGATTTTTAAAAACTTAATTAAAGGTGATTCACAGGCTAACACATCATCTGAATTGTTGATTGGAAAAACCACCAACTCCTTTTCTGACATGTTGAGAGGCACAGGCACTAAGGAGCAGCGAGTCTTCTGAAGAACTCCATTGGCTTCCTCCTCACTGTAGCACAGTGGTTTTGTTAATACAGAGTATCAGAATTTTTTGCCTTCATAAACTCCAGTTTAATCAAATCACTTAACCTGTCTTTATTCACCCACTTTTGACTGCTTACTTATTTACATAATCAGGGCCAGAGTGCCTGTTTGCCACCTCCTCTCTATAGAACTTGTGCTTGTGACTTAGAGGACTGGAAACCTTTTGAAATAATTGGAGGAAAAAAAAAAAAAAAAGATATTTTACAATAAGCGTATGGTTCCGAAAGCAGAAGGTCATTAAAAAGACAGGAAAGAAAAAAAAGACCAAAATGGACATCAGAAGAGACTCTGAAGCTTGTGTTTGAATTTAGGGTAGCTAAAAGGAAGAAACAAAAAAAAAAGGAAGAAAAGATCACGTAAAAAAGCCAAACAGAAGATTTCAAAGGGTGCCTCAGAAAGGCAAAGTAAAGTATTATAATGACACGTGCAAAGATGTGGAGTTAGAAAACTGAAAAGGAAAAACACACTCGGCATTTCTCAAGCTGCAAGAACTGAAAAAAATTCAAACCTTGAGTTGTGATATCGAAGGATTCTATGGGCAAAATATTGAATGACACAGGAAGTATGAAAAGAAGATGGACGGAATAGACAGAGTCACTATACCAAAAGAATTGGTTGACATTCAGCCATTTCAGGAGGTAGCATGTGATCAAGAACTGATGGTACTGAAGGAAGAAGTCCAAGCTGCTCTGAAGGCATTGGCAAAAAATAAGGCTCCAGGAATTGATGGAATACCAGTTGAGATGTTTCAACAAATGGATGTAGTGCTGGAAGTGCTTACTTGTCTATGCCAAGAAATTTGGAAGACAGCTACCTGGCCAACTGACTGGAAGAGATCCATATTTGTGTGCATTCCAAAGAAAGATGATCCACCAGAATGCAGAAATTATCGAACAATATCATTAATATCACATGCAAGTAAAATTTTGGTGAAGAAAATTCAAAAATAGTTGTAGCAGTACATCAAGGAACTGCCAGAAATTTAAGCCAAATTCAGAAGAAGATGTGGAATGAGGGATATCATTGCTGATGGCAGATGGATCTTGGCTAAAAGCAGAGAATAGCAGAAAGATGTTTACCTGTGTTTTATTGACTGTACAAAGGCATTCGACTCTGTGGATCATAACAAATTATGGATAACATTGGGGAGAATGGGAATTCCAGAATGCTTAATTGTGTTCATAGGGAACCTGTACATAAACCAAGAGGTAGTCTTCAAACAGAGCAAGGGAATACTGAGTGATTTAAAATCAGAAAAGGTGTGTGTCAATGTTGTATCTTTTTCACCATACTTATTCAATCTGTATGCTGAGCAAATAATCCGAGAACCTGGACTATATGAAGAAGAACGCAACATCAGGATTGGAGGAGGACTTATTAACAACCTTCAGTATACAGATGACACAACATTGCTTGCTGAAAGCAAAGAAGACTTGAAGCACTTAATGATGATTACACTTCAACATAAAGAAAACAAAAATCCAGGCAGTGGTTTGTTCTGTTGTACATAGACTCACTATGAGTCAGAACCAACTTGAAGGCACCTAACGACAACAACAACATATAGTTTAGTGGAGGAGAATAGTGATTTGGGTAATTTATGCACACTTGAAAACTGATTTCACTACTTGTATTTTAGCATCCTTGTCACTGAAGATCTTGGACACTGTTGAAATAATAGAGTAGACCTGACATTTGAAATAAACACCAAAACCAAACAAACAGAAAATTTGGCCTATGATTTAGGGGATGAATTTCATCCCAGCTTGGTCTTCCCTTCCTCCCAGATCATCTTTTCAGATTTTTACATCTGCTGCCCCAACTCTGCATCCCCATGAAACTTGGAAGACAGTGATCCAAAAGGTTTGCACAGTGGTAAAGCAATTACACTCCAACACAGCAATGGAATTTATTGCATATTATTTGCATTTAATCAAGTCATTGTAGGCTAAACCTCAATCTAGAAACTGGAAGTTTTGCATGCCTCGTATGCGGATGGATTTTGTCCAACTTCATTTTGCATTTTGATATTGCCTTCATGCTCATTGTTTTTCCTGCTTCACATTGGATGCTTAATGCATCCAGTTTAGGGCCCTCTTCCTATCTCCAGTTTCCCATCTCATTTTTACTGACAGCTCACTTTATAACACTCAGTTTTATATCTTCATTGGAACTAGGAAATGAACTTAATCTCACACTTTCCAAAAATCTACTGCGGTCATGCAGACCAGGGCCAAAGTGGTTGGGGTTTTGTGTGCCTGAAAGTAGCCAGCCGTATTCTTCAACCACTAATGACTCCTGCAGATCAAGTAGCTCATGTCCAGCCTTTGAATTTTCCCAGAAAGGTTCCCAGCCTGCCTGTCAGGGGTAATCAGGGATGTCTCCTAATGCCTGTTATACAGTCTGTCCAGCATGCTTGAATTCCTGCAGCTGCTCCAGGGGAAGGGAAAAAAATTCAGCAAATGAAAGCAACCAAGCCCAGCAGCATGAGATCACAGCCCTTGATGCCGGACCATCTCATTGGGTTCTATAGGTTTTCCATGTTTAAGTTTTAATCTGAATAGGGTTTTGGTGCTGTTGTGTTCTTTGCTGGAGATCATTAAAGTGTGATACAATACCATTAACTCAAGTGGGAGTTTCAGAGTAGAGAGGACATGGGAGATTGTCTGCTCCGACTCCTTATTTTAGAAATGAGGCAATGAAAACCCGCAGCAACAAGGTAGGGATAGAGCTGGGGCCAGAAATGCAGATGCCCCAACTCGCAGCCCTGTATTCTTTTTGCTGCTCTCTCGGCATCATACCAGGTCTTCTAAATATGGTGACGTTTACCAAAGAAAAGAAAGGAGAAAAAAAGAAACCATTCAAATAATACAGAAATGCTATTGTGCTTAAACTGTGTTGTTAGCTGCTGTCGAATCGAATCCACTCATGGTGACCAGGTCCAATACACCACAGAATGCAGTGCTGCCTGGTCCTGCACTATCCCCTTGACTGTTGTGGTTTGGACCACTGTTATCCATAGGGTTTTCATTGGCTGAATTTTGGGAAGTGAACCTCCAATCCTTTCTTCCTACTCTAGCTTAGTCTAGAAGCTCAGCTGAAACCTGTTAGCATCATAGCAACACACAAGCCTCTACTGAGAGAAGGGCGGTGGCTGCACATGAGGTGTGTTGGCTGGGAATTGAACCCGGGCGTCCCGTATGGAAGGCAATTGTAGGTAAACATTTTTCGGTAGCAGATATAAAAGAACTTACTTTCATATAAACACAATTCTGAATAAAGGGGAAGCATGAGGGAGATCTTTGTGATGAGCGTATCTTGATCGTAATAGTGTGTGATAAAATGGCACAGAGCTATACACACGTATTGTACCAATGTCAATTTCCTAGCTTAGATACTGTACTATAGTTACTCAAGATGTAACCATTGCAGAAAACCAGATGAAGGGACCTCTCTGTACTGTTTTTGCAACTTCTGGTGAATCTAGAATTATTTCAAATAAAATGACAAAAAACGAACTAGAGATTCATTCTGGTTTTGTCTAAAAATTAGGCTTAAAAATCTTCTGAACAGGTAGTTAATGAGTAATATAATTTTACTCTCAGTAATAGCTACATCATGAAAAACATGCAAAGAAACAAAAATTTAGGCCTTTCTCTAATGGTAGAAATGGCACCAAAGAGTTGTGTGGACCAGAGCTCCAAGAAGCCAGAATGCTCCTTAGAAGCGAGGATGGCGAGACTTCGTCTCATGTACGTTGGACATGTTATCAGGAGAGACCAATTCCTGGAGAAGAACATCATACTTGGTAGAGCAGAGCATCAGTGAAAAAGACGAGATGGATTGACACAGTGGCTGCAGCAGTGGGCTTAAACATAGCGATCATCGTGAGGATGGTGCAGGAATAGGCAGTGTTTGGTCCTGTTGTACGTAAGGTCACTGTGAGTCAGAACCAACTGGACAGCACCTAACAACATAACAACAACTGATCCTAGTGCTCTTGTTAGCTCTTTTTTCTGGGCAATTAAAAATCTTACATTTCTATTCCATCAATATGAATCGATGTTTACTAAACAGAGTAGGTATTTTGATATCATATGCTGACATTGTATTTGTAAAATGTCTTTTGAAATAAAATGCTTTTAGATATGTACTTATTTGAATTGTATTTTTTTATTTTAGTTATTGAATCAAAAACACTTCAAGGAAGCAAAGGAGAGCACAGCTTTAACAGCCCTGGAGTTTTTGTTGTAGAAAACACAACAGTTGAATTTCAGAGGGGGTCAGAAAGGCAAACCTTTAAGATTGCAGGACCTCTGATGGCGGATTTCATTTTCAAGGTAGGATGATTCTCTTCATAAACTTCTCCATGCGTCTGAAGCGTAGCACATCTTGAATCTGAAAAATAATAAGTTTGTTCAATGGAAACTCATCCATGATGATTTTTATATAAAGCATGTACCATTAATTATCAGCATCTTGGCAATCCATTCCTAAAAATTGCTAATCTCTCCTAAACCCCTATAGGTAGGAAACAAACTTCGCTTTTACAGAGAAAAGACGGTTTTTGTATTCATGGCCTCTGTGTTTAGCTTTAAACATCTAGATGGGGTTTGGTGAAAATGGTTGGTGGTTAAGTACAGCATGTTTTAAACAAGTATTGTGCTATTTGGAAACCCTGGTGGCATAGCGGTTAAGTGCTACGGCTGCTAACCAAAAGGTCAGCAGTTCGAATCCACCAGGTGCTCCTTGGAAACTCTACGGGGCAGCTCTACTCTGCCCTATAGGGTCGCCATGAGTTGGAATCGACTTGACGGCAGTAGGTTTGGTTTTTGTGGTTTATTGTGCTATTACATGTCTTCTCTTTGCAAAGGAGAGCAGAGAGGACAGAGGATGATCTTTTCCTTCTTTGAGCAAAGATCCTCACTTCCACCTTGGGACCTTAGAACTATGTGGTCTTACAGCGGGCAGATACAAGGTCAGCGTTTTCTCTCCCAGATAATGTCTCATAACAGGCCTCTGTCTGCCATTTGTCACAAGGTGTTCTCAGAAGGACTCTTTCTCTGTAACCATGAGCCTGTGTCCTCTCTGAGTAAATCTGGGCCATCTTCCCTCCCTTAGAACACATGAAGTATAGGGGCCAATAAGTTTTCAAGATGAGGCACTTTGACACTCTTCTGATACAATTGAAAATGCCTAGGAAATGAGAAGAAAGAGGTAGTTTAATGGGTAGTTTTGTCCTATCCCTTTTCGAAAATTTATTTCAAAATGGAAATGGAAGAAAGAAAATAGCTCAAATTGACTGAGATAGCTTTACATATAAAAAGAACCAATACCTTCAAAAGAACTGTCTGTCTTGCACATATTAATTTCTCATAGAATGTCTTATTGATATATAAATTGTGCCAGCAGAAATACGTATGGATTCAGACCAGAGATGCAAACTGTGTGGTCCAAATTCAGCTCTCAGTGTGACCAGTCAAGTGTCAGTCTGCACAGGAGTATATATATTTTTTATCTCTGAATTTTAAATGGCCAGCACTTAAAAATCAAGTGCTTTTTACATTAAAGTATCAGGTTTTTATTTATTTATTTATTTATTTTCTGTAACAATAGGAATATTGGGACAACAAAGATGCAGTTTGCTATAACAATAATTGGCTGGAACTAGGTAGCAGCTACTCTCCTCAAGGTCGGGACACATTCTCTCTAGTTTGCCATGGTTCACACCACTCCCTATTGTATCCCTAATATTGAAGGCATAAGTATCAGTTGCCTTTCATCCTGATTCAGGCATTTATGTTATCTGCCTAGCCTCTGTAAACTTTTAAGGTTGTGACTTCTGGGTCAAACCTTTCAACCATCTACCCATTATCTTTCTTTGACAGTAGCATTGTGGAAGGTTTTGGGTAAGCTGTAATTGCCACCTGTCTATTTCAGAATATTATTTGGCTATAGTATCAGCATGGATAAAAAAATATATATATGGTTTATTGATACCATATATAAAAACACACAATAAACTATATATTTTTATGAGCATGTGTGTTCGTGTGATTTTTTTTTTTTTTTAAGATTTATAAGGATACACTGCACGTTGAAGACACAGTGGTTGTTTCAGAAGGGAGAAGTCTTAGGTTTACTTATAATATTCTAATTCTTAAAAAGAATTTTTGAAAAGAAGAAAGCACTCATACTTTACATACATAATTAAATAATTTTTAAAAAGGAAGAATGTGGTCATATATTACTTGTGTAATTAAAGCTATTTTAAACCTTCTTGCCCAGATTAGGTATTAACCTCTTGATAGAGTACCTTTTAGCAGCATGCTGCCCACTGAATTAATACTGAGTCCTCTTTTTCTGTCTCTGAGTTCTGGCTTTCTCCGATTTAATAAGCAATTCTGGGCTTCAGCTTCACCTTCTGGAAAGCTTTGGATCTCTTTAGACTGAAAAGGTTTAAAAATATATATGTTTATCAAAGCGGGCATTACAGACAACTGCCTGAGTCGTGTATGAATAAAGCCTCATTTTCATGCCTACTGCATCTTCTTCTGGGGATGTGGTGTGCTTGGTGGGAGAGTACTTGGCAATATCAGAGACACTTGTGAAGAGGCAAGAATGACTCTGATATTGTTTTTTCCTAACTTGTGAGCTTGTCCAAATAGCTTGGGTTTCTAGGAAATATCCTTTGGGTGTCCCTTACAGATTTATTTTGCTCACAACATTGTAGTACTGTCCAGCCTGTGTTGTTGCTAAGAGAAGGAATTCTTTGCTTCCATTCATCTCTTCCTGGCCTGTCACACAATCAAGTAATGGCTATACTTTGAGTGGGAGGTTAAAAGTGCAAGTGAGGTCACTGAGGATTGCCAGCCTTGTGTTTCATAGTGTCTCTTTCCATTCTAATCAACCAAGAGCAGCTGGTCTAAAAATGGAAGACCTGGCTTCCGCCTGAGAAATGAGAGGGAGGTGAAGACCAGTTCTGTCCACTTAATGCTAGTTTACCACAATGGTGGGCGTGCTAAGATATGTTCATTCACTTTCCCCAGCCAAAGTCATATAATAGACCTTATTTCATGGGCTTTTAATAAACGGACTGTTGAAAACTACTGTATTCTTACATAGAGAGTAAAATATGTAGACATCAGTGGGATGCTAATTTGTCTTTAGATTTTATTGTCTCTCAGATTCTGAAGTTTAGCAATCCACTCTACTGGTGAGCCAGAGATTTCTTTTTTTCTCCTTTTTAAGAAAAGAAGCTATATGTTCATGATTGGACCCTTCTTGAAAATTGCACTTATTCTTTTTCCCAATGGATTTCTCACCATATTCTTGATTTCCGGAATGACCTGTGTCTTTCATATGACCCTGGTCACAGGCCACTGTGTCTCTGGTATTTTGCATGAGAGCCCCCGAAGTATTACTGCTTCTTCAATATGTGCATTTTGCCACCAGGTAGCAGTAGAGAGTCTTGACAAAGTAATTGATGCTACATGCTTCCTTGGCTGGGTGGGGAGATAGGCACTATTCTTCAGTGAGAATTTACTGAACATTTGCATCTGTGGGTAGATATTTGTGAATGTCAACTTTAAGTGTATGCCCATGAGAATGATCTAATAAAATAAAGTTAAAAGCCTTTGATAAAGACATCTTTTTTTATGTTTAATTTTTAACTACTGCTGGTAGCTTTCCTCCTCTTCTTCAGTGAAAAAAAAAAAAGGTTTTCTTCTTCATGGTCTGAAATCTACCTTTTTCTGGCAGTTGTCTTGTCTAGTTGTCTTCTTCTTAAGGGGTCATTTTTCTCCCATTCAGGTATTTTGTGTGTCTGTAGGAAGATGTTCTTTTAATGCTTCTTCCACTGGTTTTAGCCATGAAAGCCTATGTCTTCTGTTTCGTCTGCTATCAGCTCTAGGTATTTTTCATACTCTCCACCCACCGAGTCTCTCTTTTCTTTCTGGGGAGTTACGGTAGCACATCTAACTTCTCCAGGACAGAATTTGAAGCTCTCTGTTTACCTTTCTCCCAAAGAACAGGCCACAGGTCTGCAATGTGGTACAGCCACTGGCTAACTATATATTCACAGGTGTTTCGAAACACAAGATACATTTATAGAGTTACTACCCCACAGAAAAAGAAATTTACTCATTTTATCATGGACCCCAATTAGGATTCCATCTCATGTTAAGCCTTTGCCCCTAATCACATAAATTTTGAAATATCTCATGATATATTACTGTAAATTTGAGAAAATTTCTTGTATAAGCAGTTCAGATACTTCTCTAGAGGTTGCCAGAATCCACAGCTAAATTAGATGTGTGAATGTCTACACTCTAAAAGTAGTTTTATATAAACATCTATTCCATACATTTTAGAAACGATTTTGAAATGTTGAATTTTGAGGTTGTTGAGTTTGCGTACATTTTCTTACTATTGTTATAAATATCATTTTCCTGATCAAAAAGGGTAATATAATTTCATAAATGTAAATATGCTTTTCTCTTTTGCCATTCTGTGTACATTGACCATCCCCCTTGTCAGCTGAGCTGTTTGTCTTGGGGACCTAAAAGTGGTGGTATGGCAGATGGGTGATTGGGTTGTGGTTAGCAGGATTATTAAAGTACAGTTTTTTGTTTTTTTTTTGAAAGACAATCTTAATAGAGTAGGATTTTCTAATTTGATTTAATTCTCAGTAACACTTAGGGGTCGAGTTTAGGGAACTCAATCATAGCATTTCTTCTGTAATATAGAGAGGAGGTTGAGGATGTCCCTTCCCCAGTAAGGCCAGACCATAGACTTTGTGTCCCCAGGGAGGGCATACACCACAGGGCATGTCCAGAGAGGATGTGGAAAGCCTGTTCCTCTGTCTCAGTGGGTTGTGGGTAAAAGAAGAAAAGAGGGGAGAGGATGGAGGAAGCGAGTAGTGAGGCATGTATCATGATGACAGTCACTCTCCAGAGCAAGGGAGCATATTAAGTAGGTTTCAAGGAAAGCAAAAGGCAGAGGATGAGCTTTTGCTCCACGATGCATTTAGGACTCCAAGAGGAAAAGGCCTCATGGGGTACTCACTTCCTTCAGCAACAACCTGGAGAAGCCACATGTTATGGATTGAATTCTGTACCCTGCCCCCTCCCCAAAGTGTGTATAAACTTGGCTAGGCCATGATTCCTAGTATTGTGTGGTTGTCCACTATTTTGTGAACTGATGTGATTGTCCTGTGTGTTTTAAATCCTAACCTCTATGATGTTAACGAGGCAGGATTAGAGGCGGTTATGTTAATGAGGTAGAACTCAATCTACAGGATTAGATTGTATTATGAGTCAAGCTCTTTCTTTGGAGATATAAAAGAGAGAATCGAACAGAGAGGAGAGGGACTTCATACCACCACGAAAGTAGTGCCAGGAGCAGAGCATGTCCTTTGGACCCGTGATCCCTGTGCCTGAGAAGCTCCTAGACCAGGGGAAGATTGATGACAAGGACCTTCCTCCAGAGCTATCAGAGAGAGAAAGTCTTCCCCCGGAGCTGGCACATTGAATTCAGCCTACTAGACTGTGAGAGAATAAACTTGTTAAAACTATCTACTTGTGGTATTTCTGTTATAGCAGCACTAGATAACTTAGGTGGCACATCAGAATAAAATTAGGTGTCATGGAATGTCGTAGGTTGAGTCTGAGTTTAGCTCCCTAGAGTCTTCCTCAGCTCCCATGTGGCAGAGAAGATATCTAGAAGATTCCATGTACTCTGTAGCAAGGACATGATGGTCTGGCTGGCCAGCCAGCCTCTGAGGGCTTGACATGGTGGGGTCAGAATGACCCCGTAGTGTAAGTTCTTCAGCTTAGTTCTTGGAGACTGTCTTTGTCATTCTTGATTCTATGCACTTGCTTATCAATTTTGAAATCAACTTGTCAATTTTGATAAAATTTAGCTGGATTTTTATTAGAATTGCCTTGACTCTATAGGTCAGTTTGGGGGAAGATTGACACCTTTCAAATACCAAGTGTCCCAATACACATGTACGGTATACCAATCCATTTGTTTAGTTCTTTTTAAATTTCTCTCAGTAATATTTGTAATTTTCAATGTGAATGTTTTGCATACCTTTTATTAAATTTATTCCCCACTATTTGCTATTTTCTATTGTAAATGGTTTGGGTTTTTTTAATTTTCCATTTTATATTTGTTCATTGCTGGTATATGAAATGAATTGATTTTTGTATATTAATATTGTATCCTTACTATTAAAAAAAAATTGCCATTGAGTCGGTTCTGACTCATAGCGACCCTATAGGACAGAGTAGAACTGCCCCATAGGGTTTCCAAGGAGTGCCTGGTGGATTCGAACTGCTGACCTTTTGGTTAGCAGCCAAACTCTTAACCACTGCACCACCATGGCTCCATCCTTACTATATTCACATAGTAATACTAATAGTTTGTAGAATCTTTTGGATTGTGTACGTACAAAATTATGACATCTGGAAATTAGGTCTGTTTTATTTCTTCCTTCCCAATCACTACATGTTTTATTGTTTTTCTTGTTATGTGGCACTGTTTAGGACATCTGGTACAATGTTCACAAGATGTAGTGACAGCAGTTATGCTTGTCATGCTTCGCATTTCAGGGAAAAAGCTCCCTATAATTCTCTATTAGATACAATGCTTACTAGAGAATTTTTATAGATAACTTTTATCTGATGAAGGAAATTTTCTTTTTTTTCTAGTTTGCGTCAGTATCGTGTGTAAGTGTGGAATTTTACTGAATGCTTTTACTGCACCTCTTGAGGTGATCATATGGTTTTTATTTTTCCCTTTTAATGTGGTGAATCGTATTGATTTTCAAATGTTAAACCAATCTTACCTTCCTGGAATAAGCCCTACTTGGTCATGATGTGTATCCTTTTTACATATTTGTTTGATTTGAAATTATTTGTTTTTTTAATGTATTTATGTTTTCTTCTATCTATGCTTCTGTTCTGCTTTTTTCTTGGAACATCTTTGCCACTTTTTGGTATTTTATACTGGACTTATAAAACAAACTGGGAAGTGTGCCCTCTTTTCCTGTTCTCTGCTACAAAAGTTTGTGTACAACTGGCGTTACTTCTTAAAATGTTTGGAAAAATTCACCAGGAAATTTTTCTAATTATTCATTCAATGTCTTCAAAAGATACAGGACTATACACATTTTCTCTTGTGTTGGTTTTGATAAATTATGGTTTCACAGAATTTGTCTATTTCAACTAACTTTTAAAAAGCTATTGGCATAGGTTATTTAATATCCGCTTATTTTCTCTTTTTCATTCTTCATATTAATTAGTTGTGCCTTCTCTGTTTTTTCCTTGATCAAGCTTTTTTGAGAATTATCTATCTTACTAGACTTTCCCAGAAATAATTTTTAGTTTTATAACCTTATCTGTCATTTTAATGATTCCTCCCTTCAGGTGTGTCTAACCTAAGAGTCAGCAGACTATGGCCAGCAAGGCAACTCCTGTTCTTGTTAATAAAGTTTTAATAGAACACAGCCACACCCATTTACTTCTATATTGTCTATAGCTGCTTTTGCAATGTACCAGCAGAGTTGAGTGATTACGATGAGGACTCTGTGGCCTGCAAACCTGTTTACTATTTGGCTTTTAAAGAAGTGTTCATCCATTGAGATATTGACTTCAATTATTGTTTTTTTTTTTTATTTATAGAATTTCCAGTTTGTTTTTCTTATAGTTTCTTGGTTTCTAGTATAAATCTCTATCTTGTCATTTAATTTCTTGAAACATTTTAATTATAATTTCTTAGTCCAGATTCCCTGAAAAACAGAGCCCAAGGCGAAAGCTGGTGTTTTATGACAATGAGAATGGCCGGAGATGCCTACAGGCCCCTCAGTCATGGAAACAAGACATGGATCAAGGCCAGGGTTATAGGATGTGGTAGTGGCATAATTTGTTTTTATCGGTTGATGCTACTATCTAGATTTCCTACAATTTTGCTTATAATGTCCTTTTTTTTTACTTTTTTGTTGTTAAATTTTATCTTTTTTGGTATGCCTTGTTATTTTCAAAATTTGTGCTGAATATTGTAGATATAATTTGAAGCTTTGGATTAGTTCTGCTTTGGAGGCAGCTGGGTTAGGATCTGATCACCTTCGTCCATCCAGGGATTTAAATCATTCGAACCTGTGCTTCATTACCTTTGAAAGCTGGTCTATTTCCAGTTCACTGTTAAGTGCTAGCATAGATCCTTCTGGGGCCCCAGCTGAGAGCCTGGGGTGTTTATCTATGACTCTTACTTTGAGAGACCTTGAACTCATTTTTGTCCCCCCAACCTCGTGAGTCAGATGACAGGTCTGCTTAGCTTCTCAGCCTCTCAGTCACCACTTGCAAATTGGAAAGTGCCTTGAGCAGAAAGTTGGTGCCAAAGGTAGTACGGTATGTTGTGCTCACCTTTTGGGATTTCTTTTGTGTCTGGGATCTTAGCCTTACAAGTCTTCACTAGCATTGTACTTCTCTGATGCCTTCAAATAAACTTTAAAAATCTATTTTATGCAGTATTTTTAGTTATTCTCACTGGTAGGATTCATCAGAAATAAGATATTCTGCAACGTCCAGACCCAAAACTTTTCGTCAGGCTTTCCTACCTTTGTAATCTGTGTGCTATACCTACTCCATCACTTCTCCCCTCCACTGTAACCCTTGCCTCTTCCTCTCTCTATTTTCCCATGTTTATGCTGTCTGGAATTTTTATACCACTTTTATGATTAACTGCATCAATATATTATCTTCCAATCAACATCTATTTAGATTTACTAATAAGCTTCACTGACTTCTTCAATTTTACTACTTTGCATTCACATTAGTTCATGTTCAGTAGATTCTTTAGTAGTTATTTTCTGTTTCTTTTTTTTCAGTGAGGGCCTTTGAGTAGTAAAGTTTCAGAGTCATTTTGTGTTTGAAAATATCCTTATTTCACCCTCATTGCTGGTTGATAAGTTGGTTATAGAATTTTAGATACAAAATGTATTGCCTCTCATCACTTTGAAGATATGATTTTTATTTTCTTGCATCCAATATTCCTTATAGAAATCTCATGCATGAATCTTATTCTCATTCCTTTACAGGTATTTGTTTTTTCTTTCTGATAATGTTTAGGAATTTTTCCTTATCCTTGTCATATTTAAAAAATTTTCTGCTCAGAACTCATGAGCATTTTTAAACTGAGTACTCCTGTATTTCTTAAGGTCTAGGAATTTCTTGGAGCCCTGGTGATGCAGTGTTTAAGAACTTGGCTGCTAACCAAAAGATCAGCAGTTCGAGTCTACCAGCCATTCCTTGGAAACCCTATGGGACAGCACTACTCTGACCCATATGGTCACTATGAGTTGGAATCCATTCAAATACAATTTATTATTTTTTTTTTATAGGAAGTTTGCAGCAGTTAAATAATCAAATACTACCTCTTCATTACTGTCTGTTTTCGTCTTCTTGAACTCTATATGTATGTTGGTACTCCTGGGCCTATCTTCCATGAGCTTAAGTTTTGTTTCTGATCCCTTTTACTCTTTGTAATACAGTTTGGGAGATTTCTTCAGTTCAATCATTTGTTAAATCAGTAGGGAAGGAAAAAAGTAGGGTGGGAACTTGCTGCTTGAGTAATATCCACTAGAAGTAAAATTTACCTGTCTATAATTGCTTGCTCACCCTCAGCAGTGTCCCTTTCTCTTTTAATTAGGTATCAGAATGCTCATATGCAAATACCGTGTGTTTTGTATACATTTGAGTTTTTGCAGTTTTGCTTTCAGAGAAATTTTTCAGAAGAATCTTCGTAAAGGTGCTATTACTAAAAATATAAGAATCTCAATTACGTGCCATGTTATAGACAAAATCAGATTATGTTTTAGTACCTGCTGTCATGGAAATTACAATCAAATGCATCAGGAAGAAAAAAAAATGTTAAAAAGCCACCTACATTTCTTTGAACCAATCATAGGCATGGAATTACCTGGAAAAATTACGCCAGGGAGAATTGTCAATGATCTCTTCAGCCCCCATTTATGACAAATCTCAATGAAATGATACGATGTCTTAGAGTCCTTGGAATCCTCTTGTATTGTAATTTGCTGTGATAGATGTGTGGTTGTCTATATAAGTGAATTACGTTCATCTCACTTTTGAAATGTGTGGGAAGCAGTAGTTCATTGTATGCAAATGTGCCATCACAGTTCTCTCTGTCCAGACCAGGTATACTGTGGCCAAAGACAGCGTGGTCCAGTTCTTCTTTTACCAGCCAATCAGTCATCAGTGGAGACAGACAGACTTCTTTCCCTGCACTGTGACATGTGGAGGAGGTGAGGCACACATCTTGTTTGTGAATATTTGGAACTCTGAGTTAGCAATTGCACATTTGCATAGTGAATGCGAATTTCCATTGACATTGACTTGAATTTCGGTGTAGTAATTAGAGCTATCTAATCTTTTTTTTTTTTAATCACACGGCATATTACTCAACAGCCTGGAATGCAGTCACGTTACTGAATTGCATGTGCCTTTATTCTTGAAGACAGGTGAAAAGCCGGATTTGGAAAACATCTTTTATCAAAAAGCTGGAAACATGTTTGTGTACGTTCTTGCATCTCTCCTCCAAGCCAAGAAAAATACCAAACCTGTTGCCATAGAGTCAATTCTGACTCTTCGCAATCCCGTGTGTTACAGAATAGAACTGCTGCATAGGATTTTCTTGGCTGCAATTCTTCCACAGCGTTGCTGAGTAGGTTCGAACCACCAACCTTTAGGTTAGTAGTTGAGTGCAAACTGTTTGCACCAATTGATTATAGAAGACTTGAGAAGTGGAGAGGTTAAGTGACTTGCCCAGCCTGATCAAGTAACTGGAAGTGTTGGTTCTAATACTTAGATTTCCTTTTCTCTCCCCAATTGTGAGAGTATAACCCCAAAAGAGAAAGGGTGTCTACTAAACAATAAGGGGGAAGTCCTGTTTAACCTTTGCTTACTTACTTGAAGGTTTTCACTGACAGTTGAGGTAGGTTTTGGGCCAAGTGTAATCCAGGATTCCACACACTCGCTTCTTACTAAAGAAACATCTTTGTAGGTTCTGGTAGAAAATAGTTGTGTATGTAACACAGAGAAACAGTGACTCCCTGGAGCAAATGAAGAGGTGACCAGAAGCCACTGTCAAGGTGATTCTCTTCTGAACTAAGCTTTTTAACTGAAGAGTAAAGGGTTCTAAACAAGTGCCAGCTTTAGCACCGTGAGTTACTAGCATTACTAGAAGGACTTAGGCTGATGCTTCCCTTAAGAGTGCCAGGCACCATTTACTGGGCATTTGCCATGTACCAGGCCATGCGCTAGGATATACACCATCACATTTGTTCCTCCAAACAACACTATGGAAGGTTTTATTTTTATCCCTGTTTTATGTATGAGGAGTCTCTGGGTGATGGAAACGGTTAACGTGGTCAGCTGCTAACCAAGAGGTTGGAGGTTGTAGTCCATCCAGAGGTGCCTTGGAAGAAAGTCTGGCAATGTACTTCAAAGAAGTCAGCCATTGAAAACTCTACAGAGCACAGTTCTACTCTGACACACGAGGTCACCATAAGTCGACCTGACAGCAATTTTTTTTTTTTTAAATGCATGAGGAAACTGAAGCTTAGAAAGGGTAAGGCACATACTCAAAGTTGCTCAGCTAGTAAAGGGAACAGCCAGAACCTGAGTCCAGGTCTGTCTGAGGTCAAAGCAATGCTTTAAATGACCTTGCTCTTGTGTCTCCCCTGAACCGTCTACATGGTGACCAGCATCTGCTCCCGCACCTGGGATATGGTTAGGGTACATAGGTTCAGGCACTATTCTGCTTGAAGAGCTAGAAGAAACCCTCCTGCCCCAGCCCATCTCATCCAAGCCCAGGCCCAAACCATTCTTTCCTCAAGGGCTCCAGAATATCAACTCAGAGAGCCAGAAACTGAGCTGGGGCTCTGGACTCTCTCCTTTAAACTACAGGCATGTCAAGGAGGGCTTCTCAGCCAATGTCAGGTTTCTGTGACTATGTGGGTCAGACCTCTCTCCTCTGAGACTTAGGTATCCCCTGAAACCTCGTTGGCAGGCACTTTTGTGGCACACTGGACAGCCCAGAGCCCAGTGGGACCTGTGTACCTGGGAATGGGAGGGGGACATAGTTTAAGGGCTGAATGGGACCTTAAAAGAGAAATACAAAAGGCATGTTTCCAATTTCCCAGTTAGCTCTTTTTAGGGACAGGCTCGGGCCATAGACCACTTGATTATGGTCCTACAACAGTGGTTCTCAGAGTGTGAATTCTGGACCAACAGCATCAGCATACCATAGGCACTAGTTAGAAATGCAGATTGCCAGGCCCCACCTCAGACCTACTGAATCAGAAAGTTAGAAAATCAGAAACACAGCAATCTGTGTTACAACAAGCTCTCCTGGTGATTCTGATGAATGCTCCAGTTTGAGAACCACCATTCCCCAGAGCAATGCCTTTGGCAGGCCTTTGAACCGGTCCATTCTAGTTCAAACCCCTGCTGAGAATTTGCATTTCTACCCCAGATTTTATATATGTATGTGTATATATGTACGTCTATTGCTGTTTTTTTTTTTTTTTTTTTTTGCTGTTAAGTCAATTCTGACTCATAGTGACCCTATAGAATAGAGTTTCTAAGGAACGGCTGGTGGATTTGAACGGCTGACCTTTTGGTTAACAGCCGAGCTCTTAACCACGGTGCTACCAGGGCTCCACCTGAGATATACTGAATCAACATCTACAGTTTAACAAGATCCCCAGGCGATTCTTATGTATAATAAATTTTGAGAGCCACTGCTCTACTGGTGATTCTCAAAATTGGTCTCTAACCTGCAGCATTAGCATTGCCTGGGAACTTGTTAGAAATGCAAATTCTCAGCAGGGGTTTGAGTGGAACACAGTTCAAAGCCCTGGTCTTTGGATATCAGCCATAGTCGTATTCCCAGATCGGTTGCCTTTGAGTCAACTCGGACTCATGGTGACCCCATGTGTGTCAGAGCAGAGCTGTGCGCTGTAGGGTTTTCAATGGCTGATTTTTTGGAAGGGGATCTCCAGACCTTTCTTCTGAGGTACCTCTGGTTGGATTCGAACCTCCAACCTTTTGGTTAGAAGCCGAGTACATTAACCACTTGTACCCCCCAGGGCTCTGTAGCTATATTATCTTCATTATTTCTGCCGTATCTATGTTATCCCTGTACTATTATTTACTTAAGGTATTTTGAGTTTTTTTTTAACTTAAATATATTTATAAAAATAGTTTTATATTACTACCTTAAATGGAAGACTGTTATCTCTTGCCATAAATAGAACACAGACACAAAAATAAATACAACAAAGACAAACCAGTGGAGTAGATAATCTTTAAGTCTCTGCCAGCTATAACATTCTCTGTCTCTTCTATCAGAAATTACCCATTCCAGTGCATCCTGAAGTTGACACTGTATTTTGTTGGCTATTATAAGCGTTTTCTGAGGCATCAGCTCTTTCAGATATTTGAGTCACTGACTCTCCAGCAGGCTCTAAGGGAAATTCTTAGAACATTTGACCTTGCTTAGAGCTGACTGAAGAACAACACTGCTTGGAATTGAGACTGCGTGTTGTGGAAGCCCAGCAAGTCTCTCTAAACCTGGGCCTCAGAGATTTTTTGGCCAATCCTATTCTCCAAAATGTATGCGCCAACATTTATATCAAGAGGCAGCATGGCCTAGTGGACGAAGCAGTAGAGTTGGAAACCAAGGATGTGGATTCTCTTCTTGGCCTTGCCACGAATTAGCTCTGAGACATCATTGAGCCTAAGTCGTTCCGTCTATAAATTGGACTTAGAATATTCCACTTATAAGGTTGTTGGGGAGGAAAATGATATAAGTCAGGGAGCACAGTTCAGTGTCTGGCAAAGAATGGACACTTGGGAAATATCTGTTATATCAGAATTTAAACCCAAACTTTGCTCAGAAATTCTCTGAGAATCTCTGAGGTCTTCAGAGTCCACAGATCCTTGGCTGTACCTTCTCCTGGAGTCTCAGTTATGCTGGTGACAAGTTAGGAGATGTATACATGACTCATTGGTCACAGTGGGAAACTCCCAGAGTGAGTGGAACAGACTGTAGATACCTGCATACATATTTTATATCCAAAGCAGAATCCCACCACCATAGTCAGGTGGGCCGTGGCTCCAGGCAAGACAAGAATCTACTCACGGATCCCCAACCAGAAGCAAAGTGATGGCAGAGCTTTTTGATTCTTACAGATGGAAACCAAAAAGCAAACTGTCTTTTTTGCTGTATTCCCTAGCATCACACACACTTATTCAGAGAGAGGTTCCCATTTAGACACACAAGCGATTCAGCTTAGTGCAGTTGGTTCAGTTTCTGGGAGGAATTTCTTATACTGGGGTAGCCAAGGAAAAACATCATCAGTCCTGGAACCACAAACATGCCTGAGAGCACCTAGCAGTGTGATCACCTGCCAGAGGTAGCTGTGCTTATAAGAACAGAGGGAGACCTTATGCTGCTTTGGGGCACCCCCTTCCCCCATGGCCTGCCACTTTCTGCACACTGACAGAATTTCAGAATTTTTTTTTTTTAATATGGAGAGGTACCAGAACCTGCTCCTGACTCATGGCAACCCTATAGGACAGAGTAGAACTGCCCTATAGGGTTTCCAAGCCTGTAATCTTTACGGAAGCAGACTGCCACATCTATCTCCCAAGGAGCGGCTGGTGGGTTCAAACTGCTGACCTTTCGTTTAGCTGCTGAGCACTTAACCACGGTGCCACTAGGGCTCATTAATGGAGAGGGAATCTGCCTTATTTCTTTCACTTTTGTTTATCACTAAACTGCCATAAAATCAAGAGGAAAAATAAGTATCTGTCCCCAAATGATAAACACCTGTGTGCTGTCTGGCTCCTCCTTTCCTAAATATGTTTCCACTTAGAGCAAACGTTTTCTCTGACTCAGGAAGCTGTAATCTCATTCCCCACTTGTTTTGGGGGAAATAAAACCCACAAGGAATGTATTACCAAAATTTAATTATATTAGTAATCGAATCTACATGATTTGTGTAAATGACATTTTGGAGTCTTTGGGATAATCAGGAAAATTAGTTTGCTGGCCTCTCAGGTACCACGGGTATTGGGGTGGACTTCACTGGTCTTGTCTGTAATCATCTATGTGGGACACTTGAGGCTAGTCTAGAGAAAGCACCGAGATTGCCATTGGCATCTGATATTGGAGACTTTCTGGCAGATACTGGCACTGGAGTTACATTTTATTGACTCCATTTGGATTTTTGTTCTCGTGGTTTCAACTGTTCTTTTTATAATGCATAGCAATATGTCCTTCAACACTCAGCTCACATCCCAGCCATGTCTTGTACAAAGCTGTCCAGTAGTTTAGAAAATTAGATTCCTCTCGGCAATCAGGCCTCTAAATATATTTTTAGACCTTCAGACCAATTGGCTGAGGCTGAGAACTTAGCTCTGGGTTGTTTTTTTTTTTTAAGAGCTCATTCTGTTTTTGAAAAATTACCTTTTTTTGTGTTTAATTTAACATGATACTTACGCAGTGACAGGAAACCTGGAATCAGACCTTTCAGGAAGTAGAAGCGTCACTTCATGAGTTGTTTTTTCAATTTACAACACTCATCTATTTGGAATGTGCACTTTCCTCAGAGACTGTACAAATTGAGTTTAATAGAATCAAGAATAAGCCTTCATTTCTCCCCCTTTAATGGGCTATGGGTTAGCGGGGAGGGGCTAGGGAAGCAGATTTTATTCTCTTCTATATAAACCCATTGCCATTGAGTCAATTCCAACTTATAATGACCTAATAGGACAGAGTAGAACTGCCCCATAGGGTTTCCAAGGCTGTAATCCTTACGGAAGTAGACTGCCACATCTTTCTCCCACGGAATAGCTGGTGGATTCGAACCTTAACCTTTCAGTTAGCAGCTGAGGGGCTTAACCACTGCACCACCAGGGCTCCTTCCCCCCATATAGACAATGTTTAATTCCCTAGCTGCAAAGTTTATTGGCTTTGGAGATGACTAGGGCAATGAATGAGTAAAATGTGGTGTATGAAAACAACAAAATATTATGCATTAGAAAGAAACAACAGCACAGGTAGATCTCAAAAACTTTGAGTGAGAAGAGTAGAAAACAGAACAAGATTTAAAACACAATGTCATTTTTTTAAGTTAAAAGTGAATTCACACAAAAATGGTATTATATAAGACATGTGAGTATTTAAGAACATACAAAAAAGTAAATTGGAATGGGTGTCTCTGGGAGGTGGGATGGGAGTGGTGATGGGAAAGAGGAGGAAATATAAGGAAAACAAGGAGGGACAGTGTCGTGATGAGAATGTATTAAGAACGGAGGAGAATAACTTCTGCCCTTAAGGTCCAAAGATTTTTAAAAGGAGTCTATTGTATAACATGCTTATCTGCTACCCAAAAGGTTGGAGGTTCAAGTCCACCCAGATGTGCCTCAGAAGAAAGTCTTGGTGATATACTTCTGAAAAATCAATTAAAAAACCTCTGTGGAGCTCAGTTCTACTCTGAAACACATGGGGTCACCATGAGTTGGGGTCAACTCAACAGCATCTAGTTTTATTATAACTTTTGAGTTATAAATGCTAAGGCTACTTGTACCACAATCAGTTCAAGTAGTGGTTTTCAATCTTGGCCACACATTTCAGTCACCATAGAATCACCTGAAATCTTTTTAGAAACACCCGTTTCCTGTACCCCAGCCACAGAGCTTCTGACTTAACTGGACTGTGACGGGGCCTGTGTGTGCTTTGGTATATATTAAAAGTTGCCCCTGTGGTTCTGTTATACAGCCAAAATTAAGAACTACCAAGTTAAGTCTCTTAAAGAGGAAAAAAAAAAAAAAAAAGTGTGTGGCAAGTGATAAATTTGCCAAGTAAAAATAAAACAAATGCAATCTTCAGACTTCCCTTTCTATCCCTTTAGGTTATCAGCTCAATTCTGCAGAGTGTGTGGATATCCGCTTGAAGAGGGTGGTTCCTGACCATTATTGCCATTACTACCCTGAAAATGTAAAACCCAAACCAAAACTGAAGGAATGCAGCATGGATCCTTGCCCATCCAGGTTTGAATGATTGCCCGCGCCCTCTTTAGAAAGAAACAAATCAACTGCAGCTCAGACTGATCTACCTTTGCAGGGTGAAATACGTTCCATCTCCTGACTTCACACATACTCAGGTGGCAGGTGTCTGTGTTCACCTTTATAACTAGGTCCATAGCAGGAACCAGGACACATTTGCTCATCGGGCTGGCTTTCTCTGTACTATGGATATTTAAGCTCTTTATAATGAACCTTTTTGAGCATCTCCTGCTGTATCTCTTCATCCAACTGTAACGTCTAGTCTGACAGTCATAAATATCCTTAAGCCACCACTTTAGCTTTTAAACTGGGTCACCCATTACCACGCTTTGACTTTTGAAGCGTTCGTATTAAATTCAGTATAAATAATGGATTGTGCAAGGAAGTAGGGAGTTTTCGTGCCAAAGCAGAAAAGCTATGCATAAACTATCCTCTTGCATAATTTAGTACCTGCTGACTTGGATTGCCTGGGGAAGTTTCCTGGCTTTACTATAGTATCTTAAAATAACAGTACAATACCAAGCCCCAGAATCCCCTAGATATCTGCCAGCTGGCTAAGACAGAGACGTGCAAGTGGGGAAGGAAGCGTTCTCAGTGGATTTCATTTCCTATCACTGAACTGCCCGTTTCCTGTAATCCCAGTTGAATGTAATTGTTAATAGGGACTTTCTCGAAGAACAAATGCTCTGAAATAAAGTGGTTTTCTGAAGACCTACTAAATATGACAGTGTGTTAATATATAATTTATATATTTTTCATCAGAATAACTTTTTAGATGATAAATAGCAATAAACAGGCTTATCTAAATTAAGAA
Source organism: Elephas maximus indicus (assembly GCF_024166365.1). NCBI lineage: Eukaryota > Metazoa > Chordata > Mammalia > Proboscidea > Elephantidae > Elephas > Elephas maximus. The sequence goes on along the minus strand of NC_064831.1, from coordinate 72,662,297 downwards.
ACTTATTTTTCTTTGATTCATAAATACCACTAACTCAGTTTTCTACGTTTTCACATAGAACTGAGATGGTGGCTGATTTTTTAGGAATAGTCCCTAATACTTGGGATACTGAGTTTTCAATTTGAAAGAGTTCTCCCTTGGGATGCCAAATCTATGTTAATCAAGGAATGAATGTGCTGGTTGATTTTGAAATCAAATACTCTCACAATAATTTCATTTGTAGTGATGGATTTAAAGAGATTATGCCCTATGACCACTTCCAACCTCTCCCTCGGTGAGTTGCATGTTTCCTTTTCTTTTTCTTTTTTTGTAATTTACTCTAAGTAGTTTGCAAGGGGAGTCACTGAATGGTGCAAATGGTTAAGCACTCAACTACTAGCTGAAACATTGGTGGTTCAAACCCACCCAGAGGTGCCTCAGAAGACAGGCCTGGCAATCTGGTTCTGAAAGGTCATGGCCTTGAAAAACCTGTGGAGCAGTTCCACTCTGTAACACATGGGGTCACCATGAGTCAGAATCGACTTGACAGCAACTAACAACAAGAGCAACAAGTTTACAAGGAATTGTGGCATCTGTAGCAATAGTCCGAAATGTATAAGGGGTAGATATTAGCCCCTTTACAGAGCTGAAGGAAAACAGGCTGTAACTCAATAACAAGAAAGAGCTTTCTAAGACTCAGATGGAATAGGCTGCCTCCTAAGACGTACTTCCCATCACTGGAGTTGTCAAGCATATCTTGCAATGATCAACGACCTGAATCCCCCTCTACACCTGGATGACTAGTATGGTTCTTTCTGATTTTGAGTTTCTCTGCTGCTCCAGTAATATTGTCCATTAGAACTCTGTAGTTTGGAGACAGTTTAAAGATGCTTTCACACTCTGTATTTTAACTGATTTAATTCTCACAGTGGCCCTATGAAGGGTAGCTAGGGCAGGTATTCCATTCCCACTGGGCAGAAACCTCAGGTTCAGAGGAGTTTAGTTAGTCTTGTGACTACAGATTGTGTGTGACAGTTAAGACTAAGGTCTATGACTTCAAGTCTGGAGCTCTTTCAACTGAGTCACAGTGATGTCTTGAGGATATACCTTTTGTAGACATCTTTGTCTACCTGAAACAGACAAACAAATAAATAATGTGTTTTTATTTGTTTGCTTTTGAGCTGGGAACATAATCCTTGGACTGCATGTTCGGTGTCCTGTGGAGGAGGGATTCAGAGACGGAGCTTTGTGTGTGTCGAGGAGTCCATGCATGGAGAGATACTACAAGTGGAAGAATGGAAGTGCATGTACGCACCCAAGCCCAAGGTTATGCAAACTTGCAATCTGTTTGATTGCCCCAAGTGGATTGCTATGGAGTGGTCTCAGGTAAGATGTGAGGACATGCCTCTTTCAACAAAATCTCAGGTTTTATTGACCATTTGCTATATACCCAACACTGTGCTGGACAACATGGAGGATACAAAGTCATATATGAACATAGTTGCTACTCTTGAAGAGCTTAGGAAGGTAGTTGGAGGACAACGTAAGAGAGACCACAAGCATCAATGTAGGTAAGAAAAATTAACACTAAGGACAATGGTATGTCTGCAAGGACCCATTATTGGAACAGAGTTGTCCAGAAGCCTTTGTTGTAGTGTGATTGGATCTTTGAAGGATATGTAGGCTTTAAACAAGTAACAGGCTATAGAGAACATCACTGTGAGGAATGGCTGGGCAGGGAATGGCCTAGCAAAGGCAAGAATGACATGGAATGACTGGAAGTTGAAAAAGGTCCCAATTCATCTAGTTTAGGAGAGAACTCATGTTACTAAGAATTGAAAGATAAGATGTAAATGCTGACCCTGAGATTAGAAATGTCCTTAATCTAGGACTTACGAAAAAGCTTTATGGTTTTTTGAAAGAAAATAACATAATATTTTTTGAATAAGTGAGTCAAGATAGACTAGAGTTGGAAAAGACCAGAGGCAGGCAGCTTAGTTGGAAACTTTAGTACCAGTCGCTGAGGGATCAGGGGTGGGAAAAGAGCAAGGAGAAGAAAGGAACCATCCCAGAGTAATGACAAGGCCTCATGTCAAGCTTCTGCTTGCTAGGGAGTTTCTGGTTGCTAGGGAGATGACCCAGTAACCCTCCAGAACAAATAAAGCACAGGTATATTGGTTCAAATATGAAAATGCAGGCATTAATACCTAAATATGGAAACCCTGGTGGCATGGTGGTTAAGTGCTACGGCTACTAACCAAGAGGTCGGTAGTTCGAATCCGCCAGGCGCTCCTTGGAAACTCTATTGGGCAGTTCTCCTCTGTCCTATAGGGTCACCATGAGTCAGAATCGACTCGACAGCAGTGGGTTTATAGTACCTAAATGTACTAATTTCCTATGGAATGAGACATAATTGAAACTTGAGTTTCTATAGCCCCTTTGCATGATCTGTACATATTTATTCCAAAATACACATGCATACATTTAATTATTCATCTATTTATTTATTCTACATTTCAGCTACTAGCTAGGGAGTGAATAAAACTGGTTCTTAACCCTAAAAGTTGAGAATCCACTTGCAGAGACAGGTATGCAAACCAACAGGAAGAGTAGTTTCATATCGTGCATGAGCAGTACCATGCATTCAGTTCTACAGGAACACGGAGGTGGGATGTTTAACTCCACCTAGGGGTGTCAGGGAAGGCTCCAGAAAGGAGGTGGTATTCAAACTGAAGTTTGAAGGGCGATCATAAGCAAGTTTTGGGGGGAAGAGAGTGGACACCCACTTTAAGCCCGAGTTTAGACACCACCTCCTCTGCAAAATTTTTTCTGATATTCCTGAACACAGTGTTATCACCATCTACAACTTGATTTGACCTTGTTCGGGAAGTAGCTATCAAAAAAAATTTTTTTGCTTGCATATTCCCTAAAAACAGTTTGGAAAAAAATAAACTCCCTCACATATATTTAGGTTGACATCTAAAATTTTTCATTACAAGTTTAAATACTTGTAAAGCATATCATTTCCAACGTGTTGTGTAAGCTAACATTTTAAAATAAAAATGTTGCATCATACTTTTAAATGTGTCCAGTGGAATCTAAATGCCATGGTTCTATCTTTGCCATCTTTCCTTTAAAAAACATACAATCTCTTCTTTAAGAAAGTTGGATATTTTTACATTTTTTTCTCCTTGAAATCATATTTTCAATCTACTCCACAGAATTTTATCCTAATATATTTTTTATGCTTTAAATTCTTTTATTGATTTCACTGTTCTATTCTCTTTGAGAAAATATGCCTAGCAATTGATATTAATTTATTTTAATCCCCTCTGGCTATAACTATCGATTCTTGATCATATGCTTCCTCTTGTGAAATGGTTGAATGTCAACCAGTTCTTTTTGGTACAGTGACTCTGTGTATTCCTTCCATCTTCTTTTGATGCTTCCTATGTTGTTCAATATTTTGTCTACAAACCAAAAAAACCAAACCCACTGCTGTCGAGTTGATTCCAACTCACAGCGACCCTATAGGACAGAGTAGAACTGCCCCATGGAGTTTCCAAGGAGTGCCTTGTGGATTCAAACTGCAGACCTCTTGGTTAGCAGCCATAGCACTTAACCACTATGCCACCAGGGTTTCTATTTTGTCTATAGAATCCTTCAATATTGCAACTCGAGGCTTGAATTTTTTTTCAGCTCATTCAGCTTGAGAAACTCTGACCATGTTTTTCCCTTTTGGTTTTCTAACTCCAGGTCCTTGCACATTTCATTATAATACATTGTCTTCCCTAGCCACCCTTTGAAATTCTCTGTTTAGCTCTTTGACTTCATCATTTCTTCCATTCACTTTAGCTGCTGTACATTCAGGAGCAAGCTTCAGAGTCTCTTCTGACATCAATTTTAGTCTTCTCTTTCTTTCTTTCTCATCTTATTAATGACCTCTTGCTTTCTTCATGGATGATGTTCTTAATGTCATCCAACAATTCATCTGGTCTTCGGTCATTAGCGTTCAAGGCATCAAATCTGTTTTGGAGATGGTCTGTAAATTCAGGTGGAATATATTCAAGGTCCTATTTTGGCTCTCATGGACTTGTTTTAATTTTCTTCTGCATCACCTTGAACTTGCATATGAGCAATTTCTGGTCTGTACAGCAGTCGGGCCCTGGCCTTGTTCTGACTGATGATATTGAGCTTCTCCATTGTCTCTTTCCACAGATGTAGCGATTTGATTCCTGTGTATTCCATCCATCCAGGTCCATACATCGAAAAACCAACCAAACCCACTGCCGTCGAGTCGATTCCGACTCATAGTGACCCTATAGGACAGGGTAGAACTGCCCCATAGAGTTTCCAAGGAGTGCCTAGGCGGATTTGAACCGCTGACCTCTATGGTTAGCAGCCGTACCACTTAACCACTACACCACCAAGGTTTCCGGTCCATACATAGTTGCTGTTTATGTTGTTAAAAAAAGGTATAAGTGAATAAGTTGTTGGTGTTGCAAAATTCTATCATGCGATCTCCAGCATCATTTCTATCACCAAGGCCATATTTTCCAACTACAAATCGTTCTTTGTTTCTAGCTTTCACATTCCAATCTCCAGTAATTATCAATACATCCTGATTGCATGTTTAATCAGTTTTAGACTGCAGAAATTGATAAAAAATCTTCAGTTTCTTCATCTTTGGCATTAGTAGTTGGTGTGTGAATTTCAATAATAGACATATTAACTGGTCTTCCTAGTAGGTGTATAGATATTATCCTATCACTGACAGCAAAGTACTTCAGGATAGATCTTCAGTGTTCTTTTTGACACTGAAGGCAACACCATTCCTTTTCAACTTGACATTCTTGGTGTAGTGGACCATGTGATTGTCCGATTCAAAACAGCCAATACCTGTCTATTTCAGTTCACTGATGCCTAGATTGTCGATGTTTATGCATTCCATTTCATTTTTGATGACTTCCAATTTTCCTAGATTCATACTTCATACATTCCATGCTCCAGTTATTAATGGGTGTTTGCAGCCGTTTCTTCTCATTTTGAGTCACGCTGCATCAGCAAATGAAGGTCCTGAAAACTTTACTCCATGAACATCATTAGGGTTGACTCTGCTTTGAGGAGGCAGCTCTTCCCCAGTCATATTTGAGTGCCTTTCAACCTGAGGGGCTCGTCTTTTGGCACTATATGAGACAGTGTTCCACTGCTCTGGCCACGTGTTTCAGAAGTAGACCACCAGGTCCTCTGTCTTAGTCTGTCTCAGTCTGGAAGTGCTGCTGAAACATGTCCACCATGGGTAACCCTGCTGGTATCCGAAATACCGGTGGCATAGCTTCCAGCATCAAAGCAACATACAATCCACTATAGCATGACAAACTGACAGATGAGTGTTAAAAGAGGTAGCCTATGATCAAGAACTGATGGTACTGAAGGAAGAAGTCCAAGCTGCACTGAAACCAAAAAACCAAACCCGTTGCCATCAAGTCAATTCTAACTTATAGCGACCATATATGACAGAATAGAACTGCCCCATAGAGTTTCTAAGGAATGCCTGATGGATTAGAACTGTGAGCCTTTTGGTTAGCAGCTGTAGCACTTAACTGTTATGCCACCACTGAAGGCACTGGAAAAAACAAGGCTCCAGGAATTGACAGAATACCAGTTGAGATGTTTCATCAAACAGATACAGCGATAGAGGTGCTTATTCATCCATGCCAAGAAATTTGGAAGACAGCTACCTGGGCAATTGAAGAGATCCATATTTGTGACCATTCCAAAGAAATGTTCCAACAGAATGCAGAAATTATCAAACAATATCATTAATATCACATGCAAGTAAAACCTTGTGGAAGATAATTCAAGAGCAATTCCAGCAGTACATCGACAGGGAACTGCCAGAAATTCAAGCCTTATTCAGGAAGAGGACGTAAAATGCGGGCTATCATTACTGATGTCAGATGCATCTTGGCTGAAAGCAGAGTATACCAGAAAGATGTTTGCCTGTGTTTTACTGACTGTGCAAACCCTGGTGGCATAGTGGGTAAGTGCTACGGCTGCTAACCAAGAGGTCGGCAGTTCGAATCCACCAGGCGCTCCTTGGAAACTCTATGGGGCAGTTCTACTCTGTCCTATAGGGTCTCTATGAGTCGGAATCGCCTCGAAGGCAGTGGGATTTTTTTTGTTGCTGTTCATTGACTATGCAAAGGCATTAGACCGTGTGAATCATAACAAATTGTTAATAACATTGAAAAGAATGGGAATTCCAGAACACTTAGTTGTGCACACATGGAACCTGTTCATGAACCAAGAGGCAGTCATTCTAACAGAACAAGGGGATAGTGAGTGGTTTAAAATCAGGAACGGTGTGCATCAGGGTTGTATCCTTTCACCATATTTATTCAAACTGTATGTTGAACAAACAATACAAGAAGCTGGACTATATGAAGAAGAATGTGGCATTAGGATTGGAGGAAGACTCATTAACAACCTGCGATATACAGATGACCCAATATTGCTTGTGAAAAGCCAAGAGGACTTGAAGCACTTACTGATGAAGATCAAAGGCTACAGCCTTCAGTATGGATTAGCCTGTTGCTGTGCAGCTGATTTCCAAGAAGCACCTGGTGGATTCAAATTGCCAACCTTTTGGTTAACAACTGAGCTCTTAACCACTATGCTACCAGGGTTTCCTCAGATTGGATTACTCCTCAACATAAAGAAGACAAAAATTCTCACAACTGGACCAATAAGCAACATCATGATAAACTGAGAAATGATCGATATTGTCAAGGATTTCATGTTACTTGAATCCACAATCAATGGCCACAGAAGCAACAGTCAAGAAATCAAGCAACGTATTTCATTGGGCAGATCTGCTGCAAAAGACCTCTTTAAGGTGTTGAAAAGCAAAGGTGTCACTTAGAGGACTAAGGCACACCTGATCAAGCCAAGGTATTTTCAGCCACTTCATATGCATGCGAAAGCCAGACAATAAATAAGGAAGATCAAAGAAGAAATGATGTCTTCGAATTATGATGTTGGGTGAATATCGAATATACCAGTGACTGCCAGAAGAATGAACAAATCTATCTTGGAAGAAGTACAGCCAGAATGCTCCTTAGAAGCAAGGATGGCAAGACTTCATCTCAGGTACTTTGGACATGTTATCAGGAGGGATCTGTCCCTGGAGAAGGACATCATACTTGGTAGAGGATCAGCAAAAGAGAGGAAGACCCTCACTGAGATGGATTGACACAGTGGCTGCAACAATCGGCTCAAGCATAGCAACAATTGTGAGGATGGTACAGGACTGGGCTGTGTTTCATTCTGTTATACATAGGGTCACTAAGAGTTGGAGCTGACTTGACCACACCTAACAACTACAACTGGGTATAAGGCTCTAAGGATTAAAAATGTTCTTCTGGACTGAGTTATTAAATTTCATTTCAGTACACAATTGATCAAAGCAACCTAAATTATTTCAAATTTTAGTAAATAACTGTTACACATAAAAAGTAAATTCTCATTTGAAATAACTTTTTAGTAGGTAAGTGGGGCTTATAAAAATAGTCCCTACAATAGGATCACCTACATAGAAAACCCAGTATTACCCACAGAAAGGCTATATGAACTAATAATAGAGTTCAGTAAAGTTGCCAGACACCAGCTTAAAAAAATCAATTTAAAAAAAAACATAAAATTCTAGTAAGGTCTGTACCTGATACCAATTTCCTTTTTTTGATCATGTTCTCTGATTGTGTAAAGGCTATCACTAGGGATGCTGGCTGAGAGATACACAGGAACTGTCTGTACTATTTCTGAAAATATTTTGAGTTCTAAAATATTTCACAATTAAAATGTAAAAAGTCCCTATGTGCATTGCCAGAGTGACTCATAGTTTCTGCAATAATTTTATTTTCAATTTTCACTGTTTATTTCTTGCTTTTTTTTTGTGCACACTGGGAAAACTTGTTCACACAAATAATAGACTGGGATAGAAGGATTTTATCATCGCGGTGTAATTCAGTTCTTTGAACTCTTGAGTTATACATCAAAAATCATATGGTGGTCTATTAAAAATTGTTTTTAATGATCTCTCAGCTGACCATTTGACTAGGTCCTCTTGCAATGTTGTTGAAAGCAAAGAATCCATCTGAGTTGCAAAAGGATTTGCTACCTAGTCATTGGGGAAGTTTACTTTTTCAGCCCCCAAACAATATTGTGTCTACAACCTGCAGAGCCTATTTGCAGCTCTTATAACTACTATCTGTATGTTTTACTCTTGACTTTTGACTCTTATACAACCTCCCCCCACATATACCGCTTGTACTCACATCAATATTATGAAAAATCAACCATTGAAAACCCTATGGAGCACAGTTTACTCTGACACACATGGGCCCACCATGAGTCAGAATAGACTTGACAGCAGCTGGCTTTGTTGTTGTTGTTGTTTTAATCAGCACGTACAATTTTAAGGCAAAAGATCTTTAACCATCTCGTCTCCCTCAACTCATACATGATACTTGATGCTTAATACTTTTCACTTTTTCCAAAAATCAAATACGTTCTCAGTGTGGTGTGGGTTTGCTACCATTGGGGATCTATTTGGCTCCAAAGAGGAGTTGTGGAAATGTTGTAAACACTGACAGCATCATTGTCCAGTTCCTGGAGCAGCTACATGGAAGACAGTATCCTTTGGATTGATCAGTTCTAGTCTTTCTGCAAAGTTATATCTTTTTATTGCTCTTTGGGCAGATTTTTTTCTTCTTCAGTGTATTAATTTCTTAGGGCTGATATAAGAAAGTACCACAAAGTGGGTGACTTTAAACAACCAAAATTCATTGTCTCATAGTTCTGGAGGCTAGTAGTCTGAATTCATGCTGTCAGCAGGGCCATATTCTCTCTAATGTTTCTAGGAGGAAGATTCTTATCTCTGTAGCTTCTGATACCTTGGAATGTAGGTGCATCTTCACATGGCCAGCTTTCCTCTGGGTGTGTCTCTTTTTCTTTTTTTTCTTATAAGGAAGCCACCCAGATGGAATTAGGACCCAACCAACTACCAAATGGCTTCATGTTAACCAAACTGATAACATCTTCAAAGACCCCAGTCACTGGTATCAAGGGTTAGGACTTGAATATATCTTTTAGGGGGACACAATTCATAAAAGTCTGCCCTCTGTCTCATAAAATTTCATGACTTTCCCATGTGAAAAATACATTCACTCCATCCCAGCATATCCAAAAGTCTCAACCTATTTCCAGCATTAACTTGAAGTCCAAAACCTCATCTTCTAAATTACCTAAATCAGGTACAAGTGAGACTCTGATTATGGCCCATCCTGGGGAATAATACTTTTCCATCTGTGGACCTGTGAAACCTAGAACACAAGTTATTTGTTTCCAAAACACAATGGTGGTACAGGCATAGAGTAGATATTCCCATTCCAAAGAAGAGAAATTAGAGGGAAAGAAGGGATCAAGAGGCTAAAGCAAGTTCAACCCAGCAGGGAAAATTCCATTAGATTTATGCTTGAAAATAATTCTCTGTCCTCTGGGCCCATCTTGTCAGCAACTTTGTCTCCTCAGTCCTGGGTGATGCCCCCCTTTCAGACCGTGGGCCTTGGCCCTGTCCTCCTTTCCCACCAGGCAGGAGAGTAGCCCTGGAGGGCAGCTCCACCTCCCTGCCCACTGTAGTAATGACTCTATTCTCCTGGCCCACCGCAGTCATGGTCCTACCCAGAACCTAGGAGGTGGCCCTGCCCTCTGGAACTGAAAGTGAGAAAATGGCCTTTCCCCCTTTTCTTAAAGGACAACAGATGTTCACAGCCAAGCAGCTCCATAGACCCTTTTTCTGCCCATAATGTGACAGCCTTACTTTATTTCATGGATTGTTTCTACTGAGATGGTTGATGGGATCTGTAAGTCACACACCTAATCTCTTTAACAAATGATTGACCAGCCACACCTTTGGTGTCCTCTCCAAAGGAGTAGGTGTTGGAACAGACTTCCTCAATTTTGACAATATGGATAGGCTGAGAATTTCCCAAATCTTCAAGTTCTACTTTCCACAAAACAGTCAAACATAATTCAACCAAGTTCTTTGCTACTTTATAACAAGGGTTGCCTTTTTTCAGTATTCATCATTTCCTTTTAAAGCCTCACTAGAAGCACATTTATCATCCACATTTCTAGCAACATTCTGTTTCTGACATTAGAAGTTTTCTCTCTAGCTTTTTCCTGAGCCTTCACCACAATCACCTTTAATGTTCATAATTCTACCAGCAGTCTCTTCAAGGCAATCTCGGCTTTTACTATCACGTACCTCAGAATTGTTCCAGGCTCTACTCATCACCCAATTTCAAAGCCACTTCTGTATTTCTAAGTATCTGTTACAGCAGCATCCTACTTCCCATTAGCAAACTCTGTGTTAATTTCCTGGGGCTGCTGTAACGAAGTACCACAAAGTGGGTGTCTTTAAACAAGAATTTATTGTTTCACAGTTCAGGATATTAGTAGTCTGAATTTAGAGTGTCGTCGAGCCATGATCCCTCTTAAGGTACTAGGAGAAAATTCTTTCTTGTCTCTCTCAGCTTCTGGTAGCCCCAAGTGTTCCTTGGGTGTGGATGCATCTTCACATGGTTGTCTTTCTGTGTCTCTTCTCCTCTTTTGTAAGGACACCATTCAGATGGGATTAGGAGCCACCCTACTCCTGTATGACCTCTTGTTAACTAGACTGATAACATCTTCAAGGACCCTTTTTCCAAACATGGTCACATTCACAGACACTGGGAATTGGGCTTGAAAATATCTTTTTTGGGAAACACTATTCAACCCGTAATACTTGGCCAATATAAAATGTTGACCTCTCAGAATCTAATATATATATAACTTTCAAAGTGATCCTGATTCTGACTATAGGGTCGCTATGAGTGGGAAGCGACTTGACAGCAATAGGTTTTTTCAAATTGATAAATTTAGGGGTGGATGAGTCAGTTTCCTAGAAACAGGGTCTAATCTCAACTTCATTAAATTTATTACAGTATTTGTTCAGTGGTCACAAGAGTGGCATGATGAAATAAGGTAAAGGTATCCCAGTATTCTTCCCTTCCTGAAGATGAGTATATACTGAAAAAGATCTCTGTATCTTCTGTCTAGAACAGCAGAGGAAGCATTTACAGCCTTAAATGCTGTAAAGAATCTTCAGACTCTATGGAGTAGTGGCAAGGTCACAACTTGGGCAACAGGAGGCTTTTGGATAGAACTCCTCTCTACCTCTTAGGAACTGTGTTACCTTGAGCAAGGTCATCAGGTTGTGAGCTGTTTGTTTGCTCATCTGTTTCATGGGTATGAAGCTGTTGACCTGAAAGTGTGCCAGGAGAATTAAGGAGATCATATATGCAAGACTGTGCCCGACTTGAAGCAGGTGCTCAAGGACTCTCAGCCCCTCCCAGAGGTGGATCCAAGATTTGTAGGGCCTGAAAGTTATACCATTCAGGAGTGATTCTTTAAGAAAAAGAATACAAAACACAAATATTAGTTATCAAAGTGAATGTTTATTTCGAATAAGAAAAAAAAATGCAACAAATTACAAATTTAAAAATCTGACAACACAAACTACAAAAATTCAGGAAAAAATAGCATAATCTATTAATTAATTTGAATTGCTTGATACACCTGTAATATTTTTTTTTCCTACATGTTTTGGCTGAATAGTTTTTGATTGCCTCTTTGTATGACAACAATTTTGTATGATCAGACAGAGTAGAAAGATAATTCAATCTTTCCTTTAGCACGTCAAATCAAATTTTTTTTGTTGGTAGTTTAGAAAAATTTCTCTCTTTTATATAAATTGTTTTTGATAATGTCATATAAAATTTTAATCAAATTTGGGAAAACCTGCATCAAGCTTTTTTCATATTTGAGCTATAAGGCTTTAAGACATTTTTATTTTTCTTGTGCTGTGACCTTGTCTTAGAGACTCTTGGAATGGAATATTGAAAGGAGTCTGTTACTAGGGAGGGCCCCAGAAGTATAAGCGTCACAGAAAGTCGTACCTGCCCCCTCACATATGCAATATTTATCCAAAACTCTTCTTATTTAACATCCATCTAGATCAGTGGGTTTCCTTTGCCATGTCAAATTAATATCTTTATGGACGCCTTCTTATAAAAGACTATTGTTCGCTCCTTTCTTTTTCTTTGAAGTGCACAGTGACTTGTGGCCGAGGGTTACGTTACCGGGTTGTTCTGTGTATCAACCACCGTGGACAGCATGTTGGGGGCTGCAATCCACAATTGAAGTTACACATCAAAGAAGAATGCATCATCCCCATCCCCTGTTATAAACCGAAAGGTAAGTTTATGGTGTGTTTGAAATTCAAATCAAATGGTGTTTTTCAGCTCTTATTCCAATATTGCAGCATTTCTGTTTCAACTCACTGACTTTCTTGTACAGGAGCCCCAGTGGTACAACAGTTAAGTGCTTGGCTGCTAGCCAAAAGATTGGTGGTTCAAACCCATCCAGGGGCTCCATAGGAGAAAGACAGTCTTTTTCAGCATCTCCTATGGTGATCTGCTTCTGTAAAGATTACAGCCTAGAAAATCCTACGGGGTAGTTCTGTTGTGTTATATAGGGTAGCTATGAATCAAAATCAACCTGACAGCACCTAACAACAACAACTTTCTTATAACAATTGTTTTACAGACAGATTACAGTAGACCTTTCATCCTGATAAAGAGGTTGGACCTATGTGATTTATTGATCTAAAGAGAAATCTTGAGCTCCTTTTGTCTCAGTGTATAGTGAGCAGCTCCTATCTGTGTAGCCTTGTACCAACATTCTTGGTGAACATAAAACAATTGGATGCGGTCCTGCATTGGGGAAAAAAAAAGGTAGAAGGAGGATGAGCAGGAGGAGAAAGAGAACAAAGAGAGGAGAAGGAGGAGAAAGAGGAGAGGGAAGAGCAGGAAGAGATTACCTTCTCTCAAGGTTCTCATTCTTCTTTGTTCCCACAGTACTTTGTACGTACCTCTCAAATGGACTGTTAGTTTCTTGAGGGAAGAACAGTGTCATCTTCATCATATGAATGAACATTTTTAGTTCCCAATCTAAATCTTCAGATGCATTTAGGGTTTCTCCTGTAGTTCACGTTGTCCTTCGTGAATTAGAAGAAATGGGTAGCATTCATGGGTAGGAAGTCTTGGCATAATTTCTTGGATATCGTCTCCTCTCTGTCCATGATTATTTCCATATCCCTTAGTAAAGTATTACAATTCTCATGCCAAATACTTTTTTTTTTTTTAAATGGAAAAAGATCATTTCCACCTGTTAGTCAAAGAATCTTCTTTAGTACTTTGGAGGGGATGGGGATAATTCTCCTGAGTTTCTTATCCATACAAATAGCCTCATAATTAACCTTTCAAGAAAATATTTGTTTGATCATGTCTATCTTCCAGAAAAATCAATGGTAACCACAGAGAGGGGAGTGGTACAAATACTGATTATAGAACTCCATGTTGTTGATGGGTGCCGTCTATTCAGCTTTTGACTGCTAGTGACCCCATGTGACAGGGTAGAACTGCCCCATAGGGTTTTCTAGGCTGTAATCTTTACAAGAGCAGGTTGACAGGTTTTTTTCCTGCATTGGTGCTGGGTGGGTTCAATGCACCAACCTTCGATTAGCAGCCAAGTGCTTAACTGTCGCGCCACCAGGGCCCCCATAGAACTCCACAGTGAAGTCGTTTCTCCTCCCTTCTGCACTCGGTGGCACTTCCGTAGCTACTTTCTTAATGTCTATGGTTTCCCTGAGGTGGCTCAAAATTATTTCCCTTATTACTTCATAACTAGATTGTTTTTGTTTTTTTATATCTGAGGAGACTTCAGAGGAATGAAAGGGGCACCTTTCATGCCAGTTGTAATTGGTAATCATCTCTCTCAACAACTATAACAATAATTAGGGTTTGAGTAAGCCATGGTGTGGACTTTCTCCTCCTCCCAATTTCCTAAGCCTCCATGTTATTTGCTTTTCTCTATGAATTTTTTTATTCATTGGGCAAGAAGAATTTGTGGCAAAAGCAAAAAGCTGATATGATTGAAGTAAGAGCTTTAATAGACAAAGATGAGAGATTGGTATTGATTTATGAAAGGCATTTTAATGTTAACTTAGAGAGTACATTCAACTGTGCCATGGAATTATTTTGGTTGTATTTTGATAATTTGTTAATTAAAAGCTATGGCAGAATTTTTTTGGTTCAGTCCAGAAGCTACCTAATGTGTTGTGCTAAAGGACTCAATTTGCATTTGAAAAATGTGACCTCTTTAGTAATGAAATCTTCAGTGAATAACAGTCATGTATCCAAATCCTTAATGATTAATAGTAATTACGGTTGTTGTTTATGTTCCTTTTTTTCTTAGAAAAAAGTCCAGTGGAAGCTAAATTACCTTGGCTAAAACAAGCACAAGAACTAGAAGAGACCAGAATAGCAACAGAAGAACCAACGTGAGTCCAGGACCTTTTATGGGAGTAATCAGGGCATAGCCAGTTAACATGATATATGTAATTTTTGTACTCATTGGAATACAGTGATACATTTAGTATCCAAATGACCTGGATTTTCAGACTCTAGAGAGCTTGAGCTGGCTGGAATTCTTCTGTATTTCACAATTCAGCAATCCTACTTTGGCAATATCTGTGAGAAGCACAGAAAAGAGCAATGTTATTTAACTCAAAACAGACTTAGTAGTCTGTTCCAGTTAAGAGATTGTGGATTATACCTAGATTAACACATATGATTTGACCAAGAACCATCACACCATTGTACAAATAAAGCAATCAACGCATGGTTAGGTCATGGCCAACCTCTATAAGACCAGTTAAGTTAAAATGTATTAGGTGAACTAAGTGACTGTAAGGAGAAATCCCAGGGCTGCTGTGGTATGGGGCAGTGGAAAGAGCATACAACCACCACTTGGAGCCTACAACCACCATTGCTGACTGTGTGACCTTAGACAAGCCTTTAAATTTTTCTGTGTTTCATTCTGTTTCCCTATAAAATGAGCAAGTTGGGCTTGATTGGAGCCCTGGTGGTGCAGTGGTTGAGAGATCGGCTGCTAACCAAAATATCGACAATTTGAATCTACCAGCTGCTCCTTGGAAACCCTATGGGGCAGTTCTACTCTGTCTTATAGGGTCGCTATATTGTAATCAACTCAATGGCAAAGGGCTTGATTTGGTTTGGGCTTTATGTACTCAGGGTTCATTCCAACTCATAAATCCAATGACTGCAGTCCACTTGTGATTTGACAAGGCTGGATTGTGAGAGTATCAGTGGGAATTAAGAATCAAGAGAAATAAAAGAAACGTTTGGGAGAAAGGGACTGAAGAAGAGAAAGAAATCAAAGGTGCTCGGAGATTTCTAGTCCAGGAGCCTAAATGAACAACAGCACCAATGACAGACTCAAGTATTAGACAGGATAGCTGATTCCATGTCGGACATGTTAACTCCGTGGTGCTGACAGGCTGTCTACAAAGGAGCAATTCACAAAACACTGGAGGAAAAGGAATCTCAGAGGTAATATGGCCAACCCGCCTCTCAAAACAGCCATTTTTTCTTTAATACCTCCAACAACAGCAGAGTTTACTGCATTAAGAGACAGCTCATTCTTATTTTGAATAACTCAGGTTATTTGCAAATTTCTTTTTCTCTTATTGAGCCAAAATATACCTTCTTCTATTTTTTTTTTAATTTCTGCTATTGAAGCAACAGAACAAATATATCCATGCCCTATTCCATGTGACAAGTTTTTACAAGTTTTCCCCAAGATCATCAATTCTTAGCCTTTTCAGCAATTTTCATGCTTTGTTTTTAGCATTGTTGTTTTTAGATCCATAACCAACCTCATTGCTCTTTGTAGAACATACTCTCATTTATCAGTGTCCTTTTTATCTCTGGTCCAACCCAGCCATGAGTCCCAAGGGAATATGGATTTCTTCTTTTTGAGAAGGCGCCATGCCTCTGGTGATGCAGGCCAAGGGAACGGGCGCATCGCACTTACGATGTGCTGAGAGCTTTTCTACATGGACTGCTGTCAAGCCTGGATGTGAACACAGAACTTGTGGATACTGTGAGAGTGACTGACCCCAGAGCAGCTGAGTGAAGAGAGAAGAGGATTGGGCTTATGACAGAAGCTTGGAGTTCTAGAGGAAAAAGGGAACTCAGAAGAGGTGGATGGTGAAGGGGTGAAAGTAGTGAAGAGTGGAAGGAGTAGAACCAGGAGGGCTCATTGTTACAGAGATCAAAGTGGTTAGAGTTTAAAGAAGGTGTCTTAGTTATTTAGTGTGGCTTTAACAGAAATACCACAAGTGGGTGGCTTTAAAAATACATATATTTTCTCACAGTTTCAGAAGCTTAAAAATCTGAGGTCAGTGTACCAGTTCTAGAGGAAGGCTGTCTCTGTCAGCTCTGGGGGAAGACCCATGTCTCTCACAGCATTGCTCCATTCTTTGGCGATCATCCTGTGGCATTTTTTTCTCCGTTTGTGCTTGCTTTGGAAACCCTGGTGGTGTAGTGGTTAAGAGCTATGACTGCTAAAAAAAAAAGGTTGGCAGTTTGAATCCACCCAGTGCTCCTTGGAAACCCAATGGGGCAGTTCTACCCTATCCTCTAGGGTCACTATGAGTCAGAATCGACTCGATGGCATTTTTTTTTTTTTTTTTTTGGTGCTTGCTTTTCTCTGTCTCTGTGCTTATGGTGCTACTTATAACTCAGCTATGATTAGGTTTAGGGCACACCCTATATTGATAGAACCTCATTAACTTAACAAAGAAAACCCTCTTCCCAGACAGGATTACATCTGCAGGTATAGGGGTTAGGATTCTAACAGGTATTTTGGGGGGGACACAATTCAGTCCATAAGAGAAGGGTGCAACAAATAGGATTCACATCTCACAGAAAGGCAAGGAAAAAAATATAAGGAGTAAGAAAAGGCTGTTCCATTGAACAAGAAAATCTTTTTCAGTTAACTTTAGAGTAGTATCATCCAGAAGGTGGAGAAGGAAACATTACAGAGATTTAAGAAGTAAATTTGCAAAAAGAAAAAAAATGGGACAATGGGTATTTGACCACTAAAGGAAGGAGAAATACTGGTAATCAAACTAATAGAAATTTGTGTGTATGTATGTGTTTGTAGTTTTTCATTTGAAGTTAGGACAGTCTTGAACATATTAAAAAGGCAATGAGGATTTTAGAGAAGCTCGTTTACATTTCTCAATCTCTCAGCTGTTCAAAGGAAGTGGTAGGCTAAATGCTATTGAAACCTTCTCCCAGCTTTGATCTCCTGTGTTTCTGTAAAGCATGCAAGGGAAGAACCTGTGGAAAGAAAAGGATTTGAGATGCCTGAATGGTAGGATATAATTGTCACACAGGAGGGTCATAGAGTTAACAACCTGGAATAAAGCCTGCTACAAGAACCTTTTGTTCCCAAAACACAATTAAACAGTGATTGCTACCTCTTGTATAGGTTGTTTTTGCTAACTGCTGTTGAGTCAGTTCTGAACACTGCCTGGTCCTGCACCATCCTCATGATCGCTGTTATGCTTGAGCCCATTGTTGTAGCCACTGTGTCAGTCCGTGTCGTTGAGGGTCTTCCTCTTTTTCACTGTCTACTTTACCAATCATGATGTCCTTCTCCAAGAACTGATCCCTCCTCATAACATGTCCAAAGTACGTGAGACGACTTCTCACCAGCCCTGCTTCTAAGGAGCATTCTGTTTGTACTTTTCCCAAGATGGATTTGTTCATTCTTTTGGCAGTCCGTGGTATATTCAATATTCTTTGCCAGCACCGTAATTCAAAGGTGTCAATTCTTCTTCAATCTTCTTCATTCATTGCCCAGCTTTTGCATGTATATGAGGATTGAAAACACCCTGTCTTGGGTGAGGCACACCATAGTCCTTTAAGTGACATCTTTTCTTTTTAACACTTTAAAGAGGTCTTTTGCAGCAGATATAATTTCTTGACTGATGCTTCCGTGGGTGTTGATTGTGGATCCAAGTAAAACAAAATCCTTGACAACTTTTCAATCTTTTCCCCTGGAATCATTCTTTTCTCTTTCCTCTTCTCTCATGTGTAACTAACCACTGAGTCGTGCCAATTATATCTAATAAAATATTTCTCAGTTCCAGCTCCTTTTCTCCATCCCTACTGCCATCCTTGTCCAGATCCTGTAATCACTTACCAGGATGCCTACAACAGCTTTCTAATTTGTTCTCCCTCGATGCCTTCAAATCATCTTTCTACACGACCACCAGAGTGGTCTAGCTAAGGCATAAATCTGATTCTCTATTTCCACTGTTTAGAATATCCAAATGTTACCATCACCCACAGATTTGCAGTTGTTCCCAAGACCAACAAGACCTTGCAGGGCATCACCTTTCCTGGCGTCCAGCCTCACCTGTGACCACTTCATTGCTTTGCTTTGAATGGGATGCTTCAGTCACACTCAACTTATGCTTTTTCCTTGTCTAAATAATCTGTCACTTGCTTCCATCCCCTTGAACATCCTTTCTTCTCTGTTGGGAATGGCCTCCACCTGGCTGACTCTTTTTTTAAAAAAAACTTTTTGTTACAGAAAATATCAACTCTATATACAAGAGAAAACAGCATAATGAACTCTTGTATACCTATGACCCAACCTCAACAGTTATCATCTCAGGGCTAGTCTTGTTTCATTTATACCACCAACAATCTTTCCACCCCACTGGATTATTTTTGAAGCAAACCCAGACAGCATATCATTGCATTCATACCAATGTTTCAGTATATTTCTTTAAAAGATAAGGACTCTTTTTTTTTTTTAATAATCACAGTACCATTTTTTAAAATATGCTTTTCAGATCATTTCTACCAAAATCATCTGCAGTTCTTTTTAAAATGCAGATTTTTGGACCCCACTAAGTCAGCCACTCTGGGGGTGGAACCCAGTCACCAGCATTTGTAGGAGGTATATCAGATAATGTTGGACAGGGGCATGTATCCAAGTTTGGGAACCACTGGATCAGATAATCCCTAAGGTCCTTTGCAAATTCTGAAAATATTACCATTTTATTGAATTGGAAAAGGGTGATATCATGTGCACTACAGTGGAGTGTGAGGACAGTGGTGGTTCAGTGATAAAATTATTGCCTTCCATGTGGGTGACCCAAGTTTGATTCCCGGCCAATGCACCTCAAGCACAGCCACCACCCATCTGTCAGTGGAGGCTTGCATGTTGCTATGATGCTAAACAGGTTTTAGTGGAGCTTCCAGTCTAATATCAACTAGGAAGAAAGGCCTAGCCATCTACTTAAAGAATCAGCCAATTACAACCCTGTGGATCACAACGGTCTGATCCACAACCAATCTTGGGCATGGCGCAGGACTAGGCAGTATCTCTTTCCATTGTACATGGGGTCACCATGAGTTGGGTGACAACTCAACAGCATCTAGCAACAACACCACCACGGTGGGTTTAGGCCCCATATTCATTCTAAGCCTGAGTGGCTACATTATGGTATTGTAAGGTTTAAGGGCCAGGGAAGGCTTCCTGGAGGAGGTAGCACATGAATTGAGGTCTTGAGATGTGTATAGGTGTCAAAAGAACAGCATGTCAGGTATTTGGGATAGAGGATTTCATGAAGACTGGACAGTCCATATGGGCCATGGCTGGCTATTGAGAGACATCTGAGTATGGAGACATTTGACTTGACATATGACATATGACATTAGACTTGGCTGGTGGTTTTCTTCACAGAGCAAAACTAATATGGCCTCTACTCCTGAAGGATACCACTCCTTTCTACCCAGTGTGGCAGGCTCAGCTGAGAGTACCTGTTCCTGGCTTGAGCAGCCATCCCCTGCCTCCCACAGTCTCTCCCTCTGTGGTCCCTGTGCAATGTTCCTTTATAATTCACAGTGAGTGCCTGGCAGTTTCTGGCCTGTTCCTGGCTGTCTAGTGTGAAGTTTATAGTTTCCTGCCATCGCTTCTGACTCCATTCATTCCCTAGATTTTCAAACAAAACCGCAACATATCTCAGCTTCCAGTTCATCCTTTTATTACCACTGTCTTTTGTGGTTTGGGGACGCTTGCTTATTGACAATGAAAGAGAGAATGAATGCAGCTGTATTTTAAATCCCTTGAGGAAAGCCTGCCAAACCCACTTGGAGAAGATAAATATTTCTGCCTCTGTGGTTTACCATGGCCTGGGCTCTGAATTTACATAGGAAGAGGATGTTCAAAGGCTTTTTTTTTTTTTAATTGGGAAAATAAAAATTACAGCTTATAAAGCTAAGCCAAGGAAACTGCAGTTTTTTGACCTTCTTAGCTTTCAGCTGTGGAATGTGTTGAGTCGATATGATTCATCATTGTTTTACAGGTTCCTGCCCAGAGCCTTCTTAGTTTCTGTAGGGTTCTCTATGCTTCAGGAGTCTCCTTGCCTTCTCCCTCATTCTTCATATATGAAAACCAAGGAAATAAGACAGATTTAGAACACTTTATATGTTTTCTTCATTGCCATTTTAGCTTCTTCTTTTGTGGGAATCCTGTTTGTTAACATCAAGTAAGGTCATATTTTAAGAATCTGTTTTTCTAGCAATGACAATAATTATAACAATTACTATTGAGGACTTCCTATGTGCCAGACCCTGTTGTAAGTGCTCTTCATGGACTAACTCATTTAATTACTGTAACAACCCTATGAGGAGGCAATATTATCCTCATTTTAAGGATGAGGAAACCAAGGCACAGAAAGATCAAGGAATTATCCTCAATTTCAAAGCGAGTAAGTGGTGGTGGGGTGATTCCCCAGTGTGTGACACTAGAAAAGCTCCAGCATTATGTCATATGACCCTTAAAAAAAAAAAAAAAAACCCAAACCCGTTGCCATCAAGTCAATTCTGACAGCAACCCTGTAGGACAGAGCAGAACTGCCACATAGGGTTTCCAAGGAGCGGCTGGTGGATTTGAACTGCTGACCTTTTGGGTATCAGCCAAGCTCTTAACCATTGTGCTACCAGGTTGGTCTAATGGAGTAGACAGAGAGATGAGTGGCTACATTATGGTACTGTAAGGTTTAAGGGCCAGGGAAGGCTTCCTGGAGGAGGTAGCACATGAATTGAGGTCTTGAGATGCGTATAGGTGTCAAAAGAACAGCATGTCAGGTATTTGGGATAGAGGATTTCATGAAGACTGGACAGTTCATGTGGGCTATTGAGAGTCATCTGAGTATGGAGAGACCTCGGGGACAGTGGGGTGGTAATTGCAACAAGGATATGGCTGGAGAACTCAGCAAATCCTGGTAGTCCCCCATGGTGCCTTAGGAGCTTGGACTTCATCTGGAGAGAGAGGGAGCCATTTAAAGATTTTAACCAGAGAAGTGACGGAATCACTCTTACATTTTAGGAAGGTCTCTCTGGTCATCTGCAGCTTCTTTCTGATTTTCACTATAATAAATAAAACTGCAGCAAATCTCAAATTGCAGATTTCGAATTGTCTTGAGGCAAATTTGCTGTAATAGAATTTCTGGACCAGAAGATTGGCACATTGAAGGCATTTAACATCTACTGAAAAAATTTCTTTCAGAAAGTCAGTACTGATTTATGTTGCCACCAGCAGTATATGAGCTCACCCTCCTTCCACACCTTCATCAATATGGGGAAATTATCTTTTTTTGAGGCCATTTCTAATACTTTTTATAGTTTCACTTTTTACGTTTAACTTTGATCTATGGAAATTTACTTTGACATATGATATGTAATGTAAATCTAACGTATTGTTTTTCTAGTTATCAAGTTGTTAGCACGATCTATTGAATAATCTAAACCACGTGCATTGATTTAAAATTCCATACTGTGTAAACTGTGTACCCTAGCACCAAACCAAAAACTAGCCCGCTGCCATTGAGTCAATTCCAGCTCATAGCGACCCTATAGGACAGAGTAGAACTGCCCCATAGGGTTTCCAAGACTGTAAATCTTGACAGAAGCTGACTGCCATATCTTTCTCCCATGGAGCTGCTGGTGGGTTCAAACCACTGACCTTTCAGTTAGCAGCCAAGCACTTTAACCACTGCACCACCAGGGCTTCAGTACCATACTATTTGTATTACTGTAGCATTTTAGGTTTTTTTTCTATATTTGTTGTTCCTGTACAAAATGTTCTTGACTGTTCTCACCTAATCTATACACTTTAGAGTTGTATTGTTTGTTTCCAACCCCTCCCCTAAAAAATTGTCTAAGAGCTTTTGATTGGAACTGCATTTATTTATAAGTTAATTAAGGGATAATGAACATGTTTATTATTTTGATTCTTCCTGTTCCAGGGCATGTTGTGTGTCTCCATTTGTTCAGACTTTTAGGGGTAAAATCCTCTCAATATTTTGTAGTTTTAGTCATGTCAACCCTGCACATTTCTTTTGAAATTTTTATTTACAAGCTCACAGAACTTAGGCAGATTTCTTACACTTTTTAAGACTTACTTTCCTCATCTGTACTATCAGGAAAATAATGGTACTTACTCATATGGTTGTTGTAAAATTATTTAGGAATTATATTAACTAATATATTTAATATGCTTAGTACAGTGCCTGAAAGCTAATGCTAACAGTAAGTTTAGCTGAATTCTAGAAAGCTGGTAGTTTTAGAATATGTGTGTGTGTATGTGTACAGTTATATATATATATATATAGTTTTTATGTATATTATATATAAAATGATAAATACACATTTAAAGTAATATATATGGGCTACTTTTTAGAACTCTCATTTTTTTAATAAAACTTTTCAGTTAATTTTATTGTTTTTCATAATTATCATGTCATCTTCAAATAATAATTTTGTTTATTCTTCCCTAAAATTTACACCTGTCCTTTTGCCCTTCCACTTTATTTTCATTTGTATTTTTCTTATTTGTCCTTATACTTTCATATTTCTGAGGTTTTTAATTTTATTTGTGTCTTTATACATTTTTAAATTGCACTAGCATCTCTGTCTTTTAATAAGAATTTAATTCATTTAAATTCATTATCATTACTGATATTTTTAGTCCTCCCTTTTAAGTGTTTCCTTGTTTATGACGTTTTCCTGTACAAGCTATGTTTTCTTGATTTGTTTTCTCCAATAATAAGAGACATATCTTTTGCAATTTTACTTTTTAAACACGGTCAAATCTGTGTTTCTTATTGTAAGTATCAAGAATGATATTCTTTCTCTCAATAGACAATAGATAAATGGTAACTGGTGAAACGTAAGACAGTACACAATACTGGGGAAGCCAGCACAACTTGTACAAGACAAGGTCATGGGAGATCCATAGACACATCCAGACTCCCTAAGGGACCAAATTACTGGGCTGAGGGCTGTGGGGACCATGGTCTCAGGGAACATCTAGCTCAAATGATTCTCTTTCTGTTCACTTCTCCACATTTAAGATGAGTAAATTAGCATAGTTTTTTTTTTTTTTTAAATTCTCAGCCTGTTTCCTCAAACCTCCTGATTTTTGTTATTAATCTCTGAGTGTGGAGCAAGATGATTGTTAGTAAATCATTCTTACCGTATGCATTTTGGTCTTGAAAAACCTGGTTATGGTGTTTGATTTGGTTCTAAAATATTTGTTATAGCTTTTAAAATTAATTATATGTTTAAATTATTTCAATTCACACTGAAAGTGCTTACATTACACACTTTTTTAATGCTTTTTTAAAAACTGGAATAGATTTTTATATGTTTTTATTTCAGGGAGATATATAAATGGCATAATCTCTAAGAACCCTATATACTTAACAGTGTTCTTCATGTACCATTTCACATGAACAGAAGCATGAATTCTTGTTCTAAAAGGTTTTTGTTTTGTTTTTCCCTAAAACTGTGAACATATGACTCTGGATTTCTCTGTCTTTTACTATTGAAGTGGGAAGGTTTAAGCCTAGGAATACAAAATAAAACAAAACATTGAGCCTGAACAGCCTTGTCTCCTTTTGTTACCAATTTTTTTTTTTCCACTTAGATATAACCCAGACCCAAACCTTGTAAGGCTTTATTCCATATCCTTGAAATGTAGAGTATTGAGTATTTCCCAAGAATAAGTCCAGGTAGTGTTCTCTTTTCAATAATTTTGGTAAACAGTGGAATTTTTCGGGGCATAGATGCAGATCTTTCTTGGGTGTAAGGAAGTTTTCTTCTATTGCATTTATGTCTTTTCTGGGTTTTTTTTCCTTTTTTCTTATTTACTCTAAAGTTTCACTAATTATCTGTATTGAATCTCTTTATGTTTAACACCTGATTTTTTTTCATATCTTAAGCATGCAGCTGTAAACCAAAAGGATGGCAGTTTGAACCCACCTAGCAGCTCCGTGGGAGAAAAGACCTGGCAGTCTGCTTCCGTAAAGACTACAGCCTAGGACACCCTATGGGGCAGTTCTACTCTGTCACTTAGGGTCACTATGAGTCATAACGGCCTAAAGGACAGAGTAGAGCTGACCCATGGGTTTCCAAGGAGCACCTGGTGGATTCGAACTGCCGACCTTTTGATTAGCAGTCGTAGCCCTTAACCAGTACTCCACCAGGGTTTCCAACTTTATAGCACAGAACAACAATACTGTACAAAGAGGCAGGGAACATAACCTCTGTTCTCTGGCTGTGTTTCACCCAGATGTGGCTCTTCAAATATCTTCATGCAGCTGCATGCCTTTCTTAAATTAAAAAAAAAGAAATACTGTGGGGGTAAAACAAAAACAAAGTGCAGAACATTGTGAATGCTATGATGTTTTGTGTAAACTATACATATGTGTGTGTGTACATATATATACACATATACATATATAACAACCTGTGATATGCAGATGACACAACCTTGCTTGCTGAAAGTGAAGAGGACTTGAAGCACTTACTGATGAAGATCAAAGACGATAGCCTCTAGTATGGTTTGCACCTCAACATAGAGAAAACAAAAATTCTCACAACTGAACCAGTAAGCAACGTCATGATGAACAGAGAAAAGATTGAAGTTGTCAAGGATTTCATTTTACTTGGATTCACACTCAGTGCCCATGGGAGCAGCAGTCAGGAAATCAAATGACATATTACATTGGGCAAATCTGCTGCAAAAGGCCTCTTTTAAAGTGTTAAAAAGAAAAAATGTCACTTTCAGGACTAAGGTGTGCCTGACCCAGACCATGGTGTTTCAATCGCCTCATATGTATGTGAAAGCTGGACAATTAATAAGGAAGAAGAAGAATTGACACCTTTGAATTGTGGTGTTGGCAAAGAATATTGAACATACATACTATGGACTTCCAGAAGAACGAACAAATCTGTCTTGGGAGAAGTATAGCCCGAATGCTACTTAGAAGCAAGAATGGCAAGACTTCATCTCACATGCTTTGGACGTGTTATCAGGAGGAACCAGTCCCTGGAGAAGAACATCATGCTTGGTAAAGTAGAGGGTCAGTGAAAAAGAGGGAGACCCTCAACAAGATGGATTGACACAGTGGCTACAACAATGCGCTCAAGTATAGCAACAATTGTGAGGATGGTGCAGGACTGGGCAGTGTTTCGTACTGTTGTATATAAGGTTGCTATGGCACCTAACAACAACAGCAACATTGGGCTCATAAGGAGCCCTGGTGGCACAGCAGTTAAGCACTTGGCTGCTAACTGAAAGGTCAGTGGTTCCAACCCACCAGCTGTTCCACGGGAGAAAGATGTGGCAGCCTGCTTCTATAAAGATTAAAGCCTTGAAAACCCTTTGGGGCAGTTTTACTCTGTCCTATAACGTCACTGTGAGTTGGAATTGACTTGGCACAATGGATATTGGGCTCACATATAACGTCACTGTGAGTTGGAATTGACTTGGCACAATGGATATTGGGCTCACATATAGCAATGGGGTTTGTTCTGATGATTGGGGTTGTGCTATCGTGGATAATGGTAGTTAAGTTTTATCTGGAGGAAGGAGGTTGGTTTGGATAGCTTCCAGGAGAACCTTACAACGAAACTTTCTGAAATTTTAAACATTAAGCCTTGGAACTGCTTGTTATGCACACATCTCAGCGGCATTTCCTAAAGTTATTTAAGTAGAATACCAGCCCTTGGCTAAAAGAGAAAGCCAAACCCATTGCCGTGGAGTTGACTCCAACTCATAGCGACTCATAGGACAGAGAAGAACTACCCCGTAGAGCTTCCAAGGAGCTGCTGGTGGATTTGATGGGCCAACCTTTTGGTTAGCAGCCAACTCTTAATCACTGAGCCACCAGGGAGCCTGTATTCACTTAAATTTGTGAAATGTTGTACATCATGTTCCCTTCTTAGATATTTACAGTATATGTTCACATGT
This sequence comes from Elephas maximus indicus, assembly GCF_024166365.1. Taxonomy (NCBI): domain Eukaryota; kingdom Metazoa; phylum Chordata; class Mammalia; order Proboscidea; family Elephantidae; genus Elephas; species Elephas maximus. Next base: position 72,635,948 of record NC_064831.1, on the reverse strand, counting down.
CATAGTCTTTGGAAAACTTTTGCAATAAATAAACATGTTGAATGTTGTTAAACCCAGTGTTTCCCAAACTTTATCGCTGGACTCTCTCCTATAAATCTTGTTAATATCTCATCACGCAAAATGTTGCGTCAGAGCATCGGAAATATATTTGTCCCTGATGCATCTATTTTTTTAAGTTAGTGCTCGGGTCAACAAACATTTCAGCAAAGGGCAAGACAGTAAATATCTTAGGCTTTGTAAGCCATACAGTCTGTTGCAGATACTCACTTCTGCCATCGTAGAGTGAAACCAGCCCTAGACAGTACATAAATGAATGAGTGTGCCTGTGTTCCAATAAAACTTTATTGATGGACACTGAAATTTAAATTTTATGTAATTTTCACATGTCACAAAATATCATTCTTATTTTGATTTTTTTCCATCTATTTAAATATGTAAAATCCATTCTTAGCTGGTGGGATATACAAAAACAGGCAGGCTGGCTTTGGTCTGCAGGCTGTAGTTTGCCAACCCCGGATTCAGTGGATAGTAATTCAGGGTAAGAAAGAACTACTTTATTCAGCCAGACTGTGCAATAGCTTTTATATTTTCAAGAAAAGCCAGGAGCTAGTGTGTTTCTAAATTAAACATAAAGAATATTAAAGCCTTATCCACTCAACAGAAAGCACTTAAGTTATCCTATAATTTAGCTTCTAAATATTAAAACAGTTTAATAAAACCCTGCCTGTTAAAAAGGGAACACTGGTGGTGTAGTGGTTAAGAGCTACGGCTGCTAGCCAAAAGGTTAGCAGTTTGAATCTACCAGCTCCTCCTTGGAAACCCTATGGGGCAGTTCTACCCTGTCCTGTGGGGTCGCCATGAGTCTGAATCAACTCGACGGCAACTGGTATGGTGTTTGATTTTTTTTTTTTTTTTTTACAAAGGATAAACTCAATACAGTTTGGTTGAATGAGTCATGGTGAAAATCTCCATATTCTAAAAGAAATTAGATTAGAAATTATCTGTATATAATATGAAAAACCTTTGTAATGATGTTTTGCAAAGGTCATTGCACAGAATTTGAGTTATAAAATGGATGCAAAGATTGATCCATTTTACAAAGTGAAATGAAATGGGGAAGTTCTACGTGAGGTCGTTATGAATCTACCCTAGCGAAAAATTCTTTGTGTTTCTAATAAGATTTGAGGCTTTGTTAACTACATGATTGTAGTTAACAATCATGATTGGTTGTCAGCAGAAATAGAGCATTCCAAGTATATTGACTTTCCTCTGAATGAAGCTAGTTATTTTTCCTTCACAGAACGATTGTCACTCCTCTTCGTATGGTCTATATTAATGACCACTGGTGTCCCCCTATGGTTCTCTGGTTTTCTGTAGGTTCATTCCAGAGCCCTGGTCAGCCTGCAGTACCACATGTGGGCCAGGAGTTCAGGTCCGAGAGGTAAAGTGCCGCGTCCTCCTCACGTTCACACAGACAGAGACCGAGCTGCCTGAGGAAGAGTGTGAGGGCCCCAAGCTGCCCACTGAACGTCCTTGCCTCCTGGAAGCTTGTGAGGAGAGCCCTGTGTCCCTTGAGCTGAGTGCCTCTGTGGAGGAGAAGGACAACGAGATGACTTATGACTGGGAGTACGCTGGGTTTACCCCTTGCACGGCGACATGTTTGGGAGGTATTTGATCTTTTGCTTAAGGGACATTTTAACATTTAAAACATGAGGTTTTAAACATTAAGCCTTGGAACTGCATGTTAAACACACGTCAGCAGCATTTCCTAAAGTTATTTAAGTGGAACACTAGTCCAGAAACTATTGCATAGGAGACATTTATGTCTTGTGTTGCTAATGGTTTGAGAAATTACTAAGTAGGTTAAGCTAAATATGCAAATTAGAAAGTCGACAGAAACTTAAGTAATTCAAGTAACCCAAACATTCTGTCATTTTGTTTTTATATTTCATAGTAATCATTTTAGAAAGGTGAAGGATTGTTGTTGTTAGTTTTTGTTGAGCTGATTCCGACTGTCAATCCCACATGTTACAAAGTAGAACTGCTCCGTAAGGCTTTCATGGCTAAAAGTGTAATGGAAGCAGATCACCAAGCCTTTTCTTCCTGGTACTGCAGGGTGGGTTTGAACTGCCGACTTTTATTTATTTATTTTTATTGTGCTTTAGATGAAGGTTTACAGAGAAAATTAGCTTCTCATTAAACAATTAATACACATATTATTTTGTGACATTAGTTGCCAACCCCATGATGTGTCAACACTCTCCGCTTCTTGACCTTGGGTTCCCCAATACCAGCTTTCTTGTCCCCTTCTGCCTCCTTGTCCTTGCCCCTGGGCAGCTGCGCCCATTTAGTCTCATTTTGTTTTGTGGGCCTGCCTGATCTTTGACTGAAGGGTAAACCTAAGGAGTAACTTCAGTACTGAGCTAAAACAGTGTCCAAGGGCCATACTCGGGGGGTTTCTCCAGTCTCTGTTAGATCAGTAAGTATGGTCTTTTTTTGTGGGTTAGAATGTTATTGTACGTTTTTCTCCAGCTCTATCTGGGAACCTTTGTTGAAATCCCTATCAGAACAATGAGTGATAGTAGATGTGCTGGACTCAGTCTGGCGGAGGATGTGGTAGTTGTGGTCCATTAGTCCTTTGGACTAATCTTTCCCTTGTGTCTTTGGTTTTCTTCATTCTCCCATGCTCTAAACAGAGTGAGACCAGTGGAGTATCTTAGATGGCAGCTCACACGATTTTAAGACCCCAGATGCTACTCACCAAAGTAGGATGTAGAACATTTTCTTTATAAGCTGTGTTATGCCAGTTGAGCTAGATGGCCCTTGAGACCATGGTCCCCAGCCCTCAGCCCTCAGCCAGTAATTCAGTCCCTCAGGGAGTTTGAATGTGTTTATACAGCTTCCATGACCTTGCCTTGGTCGAGTTGTGCTGACTTTCCCAGTATTGTGTACTGTCTTACCCGTCACCAAAGTTGTTACCGAATCTGGAAAGTTGGGTCCTTGTCCAGCACACTCAGACTTGCCAGTTATCTGGACACCAGTCTTTGAGAAAGAGAAAGTAACTTTAGTTGCAATACGCAGAGCAAGGAACTGGAAGGAAGTTCCTCAGATCCAGCATCCCAAGCTACGGGGAAGCAGGGTTTATATGTGATTTGGGCTGCAAGATGGTGGCTGCTGGGGAGGGAAAATTCTAAAAGGCGGCCAAGAAACAGGAGGTGACATGGTTCTTGGTCAGTGTATCTGTCATTGTACCAGTACCAGGCTGATTTGACTACCATAGCCATATAGTATGTTCTGAGGTTAGGTAATACAAGTCCTCCTACTTATTCTTCTTCTTCAGTAGTGCCTTACTTATCCAGGGCCTCTTTCCATATAAAGTTAATGATTAATTTTTCCATCTCGTTAAAGAATACTGTTGTTATTTGGATCAGGATTGCATTGTACTTGTAGAATGCTTTGGGTAGAATTGACATTTTCACGATGTTGAGTCTACCTATCCATGAGCATGGTATGTGTTTCCATTTATGTAGGTTTCTTGCAGTAGTGTTTTGTAGTTTTCATTGTATCGGTCTTTTATCCCTGGTTATATTATTCCTAAAGAGTTTATTTTGGGGAGGGCTATTATAATGGTATTGCTTTCCTGATTTCTTTTTTGTGATTCTCTTTATTGGTGTATAGGAATCTCACTGATTTTTGTATATTTATCTTGTATCCTGTTGCTCTGCTGAATCTTTATATTTGTTACAGTCATTTCCTTGTGGAGTCTTTTGAGTTCTCTATGTATAGTATCATATCATCCACAAATAGGGACAGTTTAACTTTCTCTTTACCAATTTGGATGCCCTTTATTTCTTTTTCTTTTCTTATTCCTCTTTCTAGGACTTTCAACCCAATGTTAAATAGGAGTGGTAATAAAGGGCATCCTTGTCTTGTTCTGTTCTCAGGGGAATGTTTTCAGCCTCTCTCCATTAAGAATGATATTGGCTGTTGGCTTTGTTTAGATGCCCTTTATTATGTTGAAGATTTTCCCTTTATACCTATTTTATTGAGAGTTTTTATCAGGAATGGGTGTTGGACTTTATTGAATGCCTTTTCTGCATCGATTGAGATGATCAGGTGATTCTTTTCCTTTTGTTTTATTTATGTGGTGGATTATGTGAATTGATTTTCTAACATTGAGCCATCCTTGCATACCTGGTATGAATCCTGCTTGGTCAGGGTGTATTATTTTTTTGATAGGATGCTGAATTCTATTGGCTAGAATTTTCTTGAGAATTTTTGCATCTATATTTATGAGACAGAGATATTAGTCTTTAATTTTCTTTTTTTGTGGTGTCTTTGCCTGGTTTTGGCATCAGCGTTATGCTGGCTTCATAGAATGAATTTGGAAGTATTCCTTCCTTTTCTATGTTCTGAAATAATATGAGTAGTATTGCTACAAGCTCTTCTCTGAATGTTTAGTAGAATTCTCCAGTTAAACCATCTGTGCCAGGGCTTTTTTTGAAGGGGAGTTTTTTTTTTTTTTTAACCTTTTCAGTCTCCTCTCTTTTTGTGGGTCTGTTCAGATTTTTGACCTCAGTTTATGTTAGCTTAGATAGGTAGTGTGTTTCTAGAAATTTGTCCATTTCCTCTAGGTTTTCAAATTTATTGGAGTACAGTTTTTCATAGTACTCTGTTATGATCCTTTTTATTTCAGCTGGGTCTGTTGTAATGTCCCCCATTTCACTTTTCGTTTGGGTTATTTGTGTCCTGTCCTGATTTTCCTTTGTCAGTTTGACTGACAGTTGGTCAAATTTGTTGATCCTTTCAAAGAAGTTTTTGTTTTGTTGATTCTTTCCATTGTTTTTTTGTTCTCTATTTCAGTTAATTCTGCCGTGATCTTTATTGTTTCCTTTCTTCTGGTGACTGCGGCCTTCTTTTGCTGTTCTCTTTCTATTTGTTCAAGTTGTGTAGCTAATGTTTTGATTTTGTCCCATTCTTCTTTTTTGATGTGTACATCTATTGCTATAAATTGGCCTCTGAGCACTGCCTTTGCCTTGTCCCAAAGGTTTTGGTATAATGTGTTTTCATTCTCATTTGATTCTAGAAATGTTTTGATTCCTTCTTTGATTTCTTCTATTACCCAGCGGTTTTTAAGCAAGGTATAATTCATTTTTCCATGTATTTTATTTTTTTCCTTGCTTTTCCTGTCATTAATTTCTACTTTTATGGTGTTGTAATCATAGAAGATGCTTTGTATTATCTCAGTATTTTGGATTTTGTTGAGGGTTACTTTGGGGCCTAAAATGTGGTCTATTCTGGAGAACATTCCATGCGCATTGGAAAATAATGTGCAGTTTGCTTCCGTTGGGTGGAGTTGAACCACCAACTTTTAGGTTAGCAGCTGAGGGCAAACCATTTGTGCTACATAGTAACCTAAGGTGAAGGATAACAAACAAACCTGTTGCCATCAATTCAATTCCAACCTATAGGACAGAGTATAATTGCATAACTGCTCCATAGGATTTCCAAGGCTGTAATCTTTATAGAAGCTGACTGCTACATCCTTCTCCCACAAAGCAGCTGGTGGGTTTGAACTGCCAACCTTGCAGTTACCAACCAAACACTTAAGCACTGCACCACCAGGGCTCCTTAATGTGAAGGATAAGCCAAAAAAACAAACCTTTTGCTGTTGAGTTGATTCCCACTCATAGTGACCCTATTGGACAGAGTAGAACAGCCCCATAGAGTTTCCAAGGAGTGCCTAGTAAACTCCGACTGCCAACCTTTTGTGCAGGATAGTGGGACTATATTCAAATTCAAAAATGTTATGTACCTTTTGCCTAGGAGTCTACATAACTGAGATGGGGAGAGGGTAACAGGTTAATATGGAATAAATAGGAAAATGCAAAATTGATAAGTCAAGGCAATCTTGTGCATAAATCAGTCTTATAGACTGAGGCAGTCTAGAATTACTGTATCTCATTGCAACTGTCCATCAGAGGTCATCCCTGGAAAATATTTAAGTTCATATCTGCATATTGGGCTGACAACCAGTGTAAAACAAATGAATTGTCTTGATTTATGTGTGTGTATGTATTCAGGGACATGCATAGTCAGGGGACCGTGTTAGGGTTAGGAGGTGGTTGCATAGTCAGGAGGTTTAATGGGGTGAAAAATTGGCCCCAGAACTATTTAAGCTTGCCAGGATCCAGTAAGGGATTGGATGAGCAAGGAGAAGGAGTCCAGCTGGGTATTCTCAAGGGTACTGTTGGAAGTCAAAAGATAGAAATAGTTAATAGGAGAGTTAGATCTTCTACTAACATGAAGGCACCTTGGTCTCATCAGGAATCCACAGCCCCTAACACCCTGCTCCCTGACTCCAGACTTTGCCTTCCAGTCACCTGTCTGTATAACAGCTCAGTGGCTGAACATACTCTGACTCCAGTCACAGCCGGTGGTGGGAAGAATACAAGGAGCTGCTGCCTCAGAAGGCAGATGGCTCAAGAGCATCCTCCACTTTTTCTGTTGGTCCTGAGCCCATTATTTGGAACTTGCTATCAGAGCTCATGGCACTGAGCTCCTGGCCCAGTCATTGTGCTGAACCCCTGACCCTTTGTTGCCCAGTCTCCTATGCCAGAATTCTTAATTCCTGCCATCCAGGCTCCATGACTCGATGATATCTGTCTTTTACCTTCCTGTCTACTGAAACCTCTAAACCTGCCTATCCTTGATACCTAACGTTGCCATCTGGCAATAAACCCAAATAGAGTGGCATGTGCTTTACCTTGAGGCTATATCTAAGCTACTGTCTTTCATGTGGAGTTAAACCTGTGGAGTTAAGGACAAGAACTCTTAGCTGTCTCCAGATTCTTCTCCATCTCCTACTTGCTTCTCCCTAGTTCCTAGAAGCTCATCCCAAATAGTTGGGAATTTAGCCTTCCTGGTTCACAGGGACCCTCAATGTCTGCTTTGTCTCTTCTTTCCATGGCACATGGCCTAAGTCATCCTCCATGCTGCCTCATGTCTGTTGCTGCCCAAAATTTAACTCCTGCTCCCTCTGAGATCAGGATCCTGGATACCTCTTTTGTCACATTCACGTTTTTGGAAACTATAACACTGATATGCCCCTAGACATTTGGGAACTGGTACTTTTTCTTGATGAGTCTGGGGAAACCGTCTGAGATTGCTGCTGAGGTGCAGAAATGGTTCCCTATTCAACTGCAGTTATAGAGCCCCAGAACGTTCTTTCGCATTACAAGATGCCAGCTAGTCTCACCACTTCTTTTGAGCCACCATGTTGATTCAGTTTCACCAGAAACCTGGAACTTTGTCTTTCATTTTGAGAGCAGAAATGAGTCCTGATATTGCTTGTACACTCCCAAATCTACCTTGTTAATCTCAAGCTTTTGTACCTTGTCACTTTACAGAATCACTATACCCTCTATCATCTCTGGCTTCAATTATTTTCTTAACTGGGGAGACCCTCCACTGGGAAAGCATGACATGTTGGGTGTTTGGCACTCAACAGAAGAATCGGAGTTGCTTAAGGAAAAATGACAAGGTGAATTCTAATTCAGTTCAGAGAGTCTGCGGTTTGGCCTGATGCCAAAATGCTCAAACTGCTGTTGGATTCCCAGTGCCCACTGAGATGGTGCCAGGCTCTACCTCCAGGATGGCAGAACCCACTGGAATGATTTTTCTATTATTTATCATTTTTAGTAGATTTATTGAGATATAATTCATATACCGTAAAGTTCACCCATGTAAGTGTACAGCTCATTTCAGTGGCTTTTAGTGTGTCCGCAGAATTGTGCAACCATCATCTCTATCTAATTCCAGAGCATTTTAATCCTCAAAAAGAAACTTCCTACTCTTTAGCCGTTAACCTTCTGCCGTCGAGTTGATTTCAACTCATAGTGACCCTAGGACAGAGTAGAACTACCCCATAGGGTTTCCAAGGAGCAGCTGGTAGATCTGCACTGCTGACCTTTTGGTTAGCAGAGGAGCTCTTAACCACGGCACCATCAGGGCTCCACCCTTTACCAGTCACTCTTAATTTCATTCTAAACTATACCCCCAGCCCTAGGCAACCAGTAAACAGCTTTCTGTCTCTATAGATTTGCCTATTCTGGACATTTCCTATAACTGGAATCATGCACTGTGTGGTCTTTTGTGATAACTTCTTTTATTTGGTATAGTGTTTTCAAGATTCATCCATGTTGTAGCATGTATTAGTACATCATTCCTATTTATTGCCAAATAATATTCCATTGTATGAATATACTACATTTTATTTATCCTTTCGTCATTTGATGGAGATTTGGGTTGTTTCCACTTTTTGACTATTATGCATAATGCATAATATGACATTCATGTACAAGTTTGTATGTGAATGTATGTTTTTACTTCTCTTGGGTGAATACCTAGGAGTGGATAGAGGGACTTTTGAATCCATTTAAAACATTCGTGTTTTGTGCAACCTGATTATTCTCAAATTGAGTTTAACCTTGGCACAGTGGAGACTTTTGGGCTTTTGTGAGATGAGAAACTGCCTTTGTCATGTCAGAAATGCAGCTTGATATTCAGATGGTTGATATGAAGATGTCCACTTGTGTTCTGACATCCTCGTATGTATCTGGAACACATTTTGCAAATGTTAGCAGAGTTCAACTTGGTCATCTTTCAACACTCAGTTAAAGAGCAATTTAGCCTTCTGAGGGGGTGTGTGTTATTGTGTAATCCTAGAAGTGTAAAATCCTAGACTAATATCATTGAAATGGACCTTAGAGATCCACTACCCACAATTTTATAGTTAGAGAAAATGAAGCCCAGAGGCCACTGCAAAGTCAAAAATAGAAAACTGGTAACTTCATTTTCATTCATATTGGAGTGGCAATAAAAGATGTTTTTTATTTTTATTTTTTTCTTAATTCCTAAAAGCATGAAGAATCCAAGCATATTCAATGTCCAGTTTCCAGAGTATATGTATACATACTTGTATATGTGCATCATTGTGTGTGTATATGTATGTATGTGTATACATATACACATATATGTACTGAAAGATATGCCTACCTTTTTAAAACCCTAAGGTGAGATTTTGTAATTTACTACATTAAAAATATTCTTTTCTAAAGTTCTTCTTTTGTATTTTTTACTGCTTGTTGCTATTATGACCGTTTTTTTCTTTTTCCCTTTACATTTTCTAACAAACAGTATAGGCTAGTAATTGTATATGCATGGACTTGGAGACCCAACTCCATTTTGAACCCCAACTCTGCTGCTCTCTTTGGGCTACTTGTTTTAATGTATAGAGGCTTGGCTTACTTTTTGTAAACTGAGATGAGCCATACCTACCTTGTTAGGATTAATGAAAGGATTGTGATTATTAAACAAGGTGATTCTGGGAAAGTGTTTAATCACAGTGCCTGGCACATAGGTATGTAATAAATGTTAGTGGTGATGATAATTTTTACAATATAAAGATAACAGGGTGTTCCTTACATTAGAATCTTGTTGATATTGTCTCTTTTTAAAAAATCTGACTAAATTGCTGAACCCCTTAATGTTTCTGGGAGTTTTCCAGTTCATTCTTACAAGTTCTGTAGGTAAGTAACCATCTGCAACTGATGTTGATTTTACCCTTCCCTTTCCAATAGTTGGATTCCTGGTGGCACAGTGGTTAAGAGTTCAGCTGCTAATCAAAAGGTGGCTGTTTGAATCTATTAGCTCCTCCTTGGAAACTCTATGGGGGCAGTTCTTCTGTCTTATAGGTTTGCTTTGAGTCAGAATTGACTCAGTGGCAATGGGTTTGGGTTTTTTGGTTCTAATAGTTGGAGTCCTGGTGGTGTAGTGGTTAAGAGCTTGTCTGCTAACCAAAATGCTGGCAGTTCGAATCCACCAGCCACTCTTTGGAAACTCTATGGGGAAGTTCTGCTGTGTCCTGCAGGGTCACTATGAGTCAGAATCAACTCAACGGGCTTGGGTTTGTTTTCGTTTTCCTTTTGCAATGTTATTTATCTTATTTAAGCTTCATATCTTATTACATTGTCTAGAATTCCAAGAACAGCCATAATGTGGGTAATGCCAAGTTTATCTAGATCCTGTCAGTAACAGGAATCTCTCTATTGTTTCATTAACCAACAACATTTTACAAATATCTATTGCATGCTTCTTTGTCCAGATACTGGGCTAGGCGATAGTGGCACAGTAGTTCCTACCTTTTGGAGATTAAATCTAGCTAAAAGGAGGACCCTTTGGCAGTGGGAAATTAGGAGTTCAGTTATAAGCACAATGATTTTAAGATGCCTTTAGACCTCAAATGGAAATGTTAAACAAGAAGTTGGATATGTGAGTCTAGAGCAAAGTGAAGAGATCTGGACTAAAAATAAACATTTATGAGTCATCTGTGTGCTGAAGGGTGGCAGCTAGGGGAAGGGATGAGAATGTTCAAGAAGTGAATAGCTATGAATGGTGGATAGAGTCTAAGACCAAGCCTAAAGGAAATTCAACACTTAATGGCTAGTGGAGGACAATGAGCTGCAAATGTCTAAGAGAAGTGGTCAGTGAGATAGGGGAAACCAGGAGAATGTGATGTTTAATAGCAAGAGCCTTGGGTACATTTAAAAAAGCAATGATAAAGCTCCAGAATGAAAGTGAAAGATGAAGTAATCAATAGATTTCTTGAAAAGATGGAAAGAGATGAGATTCAAAGCAAAGTTGTATAGATCAGTTTTAAATAGTTGGAAGAATAGGTCCTGATTTTAATAGGCACGAACAAGAATAGGATTGATATGACAGTTGCTGTTAGGTGCCGTCAAGTTAGTTCCAACTCATAGAGACCACATGTACAACAAAAAACACTATGCAGTCCTGCCCCGTCCTCACATCATTGTTACGCTTGAGCCCATTGTTGTAGCCACTCTATCAATCCATCTCACTGAGGGTCTTCCTCTTTTTTGTTGACCCTGTACTTTACCAAGCATGATGTCCTTCTCCAAGGACTGATCTCTTCTGACAACATGCCCAAAGTATGTAAGACGTAGTCTTGCCATCCTTGCCTCTAAGGAGCATTCTGGCTGTACTTCCTCCAAGACAGATTTGTTTGTTCTTTTGGCAGTCCATGGTATATTCAATATTCTTCACCAACACCATAATTCAAAGGCATCAATTATTTCTTCCGTCTTCCTTATTTGTTGTCCAGTTTTCATATGCATATGAGGCTATTGAAAATACCGTGGCTTGGGTCAGGCGTACCTTAGTCCTCAAGGTGATATTTTTGCTTTTCAACACTTAAAATAGGTCTTTTGCGCCAGATTTGCCCAATGCAATACATCGTTTGATTTCTTGACTGCTGCTTCCAGGGGTGTTGATTGTGGATCCAAGTAAAATAAAATCCTTGACAACTTCAATCTTTTCTTTGTTAAACATGCTGTTGCTTATTCATCGAGTTGTGAGGATTTTTATTTTCTTTATGTTGAGGTATAATCCATACTGAAGGCTGCAGTCTTTGATCTTCTTCAGTAAGTGTGTCAAGTCCTCTTCATTTTCAGCAAGCAAAGTTGTGTCGTCTGCATATTGTTAATAAGTATTCCTCCAATCCTGATGCCCCTTTCTTCTTCATGTAGAGCAGCTTCTTGGATTATTTGCTCAGCATACAGATTGAACAAGTATAATGAAAGGATACAACCCTGACGCACGCCTTTCCTGACTTTAAACAACGCGATCGTATCCCATTGTTCTGTTCAAATGACTGCCTCTTGGTCCATGTACAGGTTTCCCATGAGCACAATTAAGTGTTCTGGAATTCCCATCCTTTGCTATGTTGGCCATAATTTGTTATCATCCATGCAGCTGAATGCCTTTGCATAGTTAATAAAACACAGGTAAATATTTTTCTGGTATTCTCTGCTTTCAGTCAAAATCCATCTGACTGACATCAGCAATGATATCCGTTGTTCCATGTCCTCTTCTGAATCTGGCTTGAATTTCTGGCAGTTCCCTGTTGATGTAGTGCTGCAGCCACTTTTGAATTATCTTCAGCAAAATTTTACTTGTATGTGATATTAATGATATTGGTTGATAATTTCCTCATTCTGTTGGATCACCTTTCTTTGGAACGAGCATGAATATGGATTTCTTCTAGTCAGTTGGCCAGGTAGCTGTCTTCCAAATTTCTTGGCATAAACAAGTGAGCACTTCCTGTACTGCATCTTTTTGTTGATACGTCTGAATTGGCATTCTGTCAATTCCTGGAGCCTTGTTTTTTTGCTAATGCCTTGAGTGCGGCTTGGACTTCTTCCTTCAGTACCATAGGTTCTTGATCATGTACTTCCTCCTGAAATGGTTGAACGTGACCATTTTTTTTGGTACAGTGCTCTGTGTATTCCTTCCATCTTCTTTTGATGCTTCCTGTATCATTTAATATTTTCCCTGTAGAATCCTTCAGTATTGTAAGTCATGGCTTGAAATTTTTCTTCAATTCTTTCAACTTGAGAAATGCTAACAGTGTTCTTTGCTTTTAGTTTTCTTACTTCAGGTCTTTGCACATTTTATTATGGCACTTTGTCTTCTTGAGCCACCCTTTGAAATCTTCTGTTCAGCTCTTTTTCTTCATCATTTCTTCCCTTTGCTTTAGCTACTCTGTGTTCAAGAGCAAGTTTCAGAGTCCCTTCTAATATCCATTTTGGTCTTTTCCTTCTTCCTGTCTTCTTATGACTTCTTTCTTTCTTCGTGTATGATGTCCTTTTTATCATTCCACAACTCATCTGGTCTTCGGTCATTAGTGTTCAATGTGTCACATGTTCTTGAGATGATCTCTAAAATCAGGTGGGGTATACTCAAGGTCATATTTTGCCGTTCATGGACTTGTTCTAATTTTCTTCAGCTTCAACTTGAACTTGCATATGAGTAATCAATGTTCTGTTCTGCTTCTGCTGTCCACCCCGGCCTTGTTCTGACTGATGATACTGAGCTTTTCCATCGTCTCTTTCCACAGATGTAGCTGATTTGATTCCCGTGTATTCCATTCAGTGAGGTCCATGTGTATAGCTGTAGTTTATTTTGTTGAAAAAATGTATTTGCAATGAAGATGTCATTGGTCTTGCAAAATTCTATCATGCGTTCTCCAACATCATTTCCATCACCAACTACTATTTTCCAACTACTATTCCTTCTTTGTTTCCAACTTTCAAATTCCAATCACTGCTAATTATTGATGCATCCTGATTACATGTATGATCAATTTCAGACTGTAGAAGTTGATAAAAATCTTCAGTTCCTTCATCTTTGGCCTTAGTGGTTGGTGTGTAAATTTGAATAAAGTCATATTAACTGGTCTTTCTTGTAGGCATATGGATATTATCTTATCATTGATAGTGTTCTACCTCAGGATAGATCTCGAAATGTCCTTTTGACGATGAATGCAATACCATTCCTTTTCAATGCATCATTCCTGGCATAGTAGATCATATGATTGTCTGATCCAAAATGACTGATACTAGTCCATTTCAGCTCACTAATGCCTGGGATATTGATGTTTATGCATTTCATTTCATTTTTGATGACTTCCAGTATTCCTAGGTTCATACTTTGTATGTTCCACGTTCTAATTATTAATGGATGTTTGCAGCTCTGGGTGGACTCGAACCTCCAACCTTGTGGTTAGCAACTGAGTGTGTTAACTGCTTGCACTACCCAGTTAATTGTTGCCATTGAGTTGATTCTGACTCATGGTGACCCCATGGCTACACCCAGGGACTCCTGTGTGTTTCTAGGCATGTTGAATTAGTCAAGACTCTTGTTTGCAAATGATAGAGGCCCAACTGAAACTAACCTAAACAAACAAAAAAAAGAGAGTGTATTAGCTCATTTATTGACTCATCTGTTGGCTCTTAGAGTCTATGTTTTTACTCTGTAATCATTAATTCACTCATGGATGGAGGCTTTATTATTATTTTTTTTTTACAAATAAATTACCCCCTTGATGATTACACTGCAGAAGTCAAATAAATGTGACGTGAAGGATACTGTCTCATGCTATAAAGCAGGTTTTTGGTTTTATCCCAATAGTTATCCTAAATCATCTATTAAACTTCAGATTATTTTCGGTAAACAAGTTTTAAGGGAGAGAAATGTGTCACAGTCACATGTGTTGTAAAATTCCATCCAAAATGGTTAAAGTGAAATAGCTTTGGTGGTTTAAGGGGCACATATTCAATCTCTAGGGAATATTCCAAAATTGCCTATGAGGATATTTTCTAAAGAATTTTGATGATAAGTTAAAATATATGTAAAAGATAACAGGACCTTTTCTAAGGCGAAAAGAAATAAAACCTGCGAGGAATGGACATCTATGCCCCTATAAAGTCACTAAGGAAGTTTCGACATTTACAAATGAGGGCCAGAGTTGTTAAGTCAGAAGGCTGTGTCCGTATTTCTCAGATTAGCCAGTGTTTATAAAAGAGCTCGTAGAAGATGCCTGTAGATTTAAGACTGCATCCTACCATGATGAGGAACATGAAATTGCAGCTGAAGGCAGCAGGAGAAAATTTACTGGAAAGAATTAAACATCACAAATATATATTTTATATGTATTTTTGGCCAATACTCTGTAAAATACTATAAAAATGGTTGAGTTGAAACATGGTATTTGGAAAAAGAACCACAACCTTATAACTTAATGGAATGTACATTCTTTCATGAAACTGAATACATTTGCATATTTCCAAACAGCAGTCAGTTGCTGTTAAAGTTTTTATTTGCTTTTTTTTCATCAAAAGTTTGATTTATATTTTGTCCAGTTCTGAGTTCCCAATAATCCTTTTTGTCTTGGTCAATAAAGAATAGTGGTTAAGAGCTTGGGCTTTGGGGTCAGACAGACCTGTCTGATCACAAAGGAAAAATATGCCTGTGGATGTTCATATTTGACCAAGGAGTGGTTGCTGCTTTTGGAAGTTAGTTATGCTGGGCTTTGGAATCCCTAGAGTATGAAAGAAATATCATTCAGGAAATGAGAAATCTGATTTCTAGTTTTGAATCTAACTCAGTTTCTTTTTTACTAAATTAATTAAATGGAGCTAATGATACCGTTGGAAACCCTGGTGGCATAGCGGTTAAGAGCTATGGTTGCTAATCAAAGGCCCGGCATTTCGAATCCACCAAGCGCTCCTTGGAAACTCTGTGGGGCAGTTCTACCCTGATCTATAGGGTCACTATGAATCAGAATCGACCTGATGGCACTGAATTTGGTTTTTGGTTTAATGATACCATTCTTTTGATTTTGTAGGATTACTGTGGGCTCAAAAATAATATATTTGAAAACACTTTGTACACTCCAAAGCACATTCCCAGTGGGAGATATTGCTATTATTTTTGCTAGCAACAGAAAACACATAATAATAGTGAACAAGAACTGAAAGCCATAATGAAAATTTCAATAATGATTTGACATCAAATTTAGTATATATGCAGTAATATAGAGAAAGTGTTATTCTTTAACAGCTGATATGAGAATTCCTCTAGAGAAACCATTCTACATGTTTGGCAGGAATTCCTTGATGATTCATATGGGCAAACTAGCTTGAGTACATTTAGAATGCAGATAAGCTTGAGGGTGGGTGTGGAGTTAGGGATGCTCTTTAATGTTTCAAGGTGAGTAGATTTGGGGGGATTGGGCCCTAGTGGTACAGTGGTTAAGAGCTCAGCTGCTAACCAAAAGGTTGGCAGTTTGAATCCACCAGCCACTCCTTGGAAACCCTATACGTCAGTTCTGCTCTGTCCTAATAAGGTTCCTATGAGTAGGAATCGACTCAACAGCAATGGATTTGGTTAACCAGTTCAGTCAGAGGGGCTGAGTTTAAGAGGTGAATTAGGAAACATCAAAGACTGGGAGGCTTCAGATAATGCAAAGCTGTTTGGTACCAGGTGGACCCTGAAATGTAGCCATGTGATACAGTAGAAAGGCCAGTGGCCTAAGAACAAGAAGACCCAAGACCCCCCACAATAAGTTATTCTACCTCATTTGCATTGTTTTCAATTTCCAACCTCCAGGCCGTCAAGAAGCCATACCAGTGTGCTTACACATCCAAACCCAACAAACGGTCAATGACACATTGTGCGATGCAGTCCACCGACCCCCAGCGATGAGCCAGGCTTGTAACATGGAGCCCTGCCCACCCAGGTAGGTGCTGTCTTGTGCTGCTAGGACGCATTGTGTCTGGTGCTCCCACCTTCCCATGCACATACATGTGCATAGAGACTCATGGGTTCACCCAAGGTAGAGTGGCTAACCTGCTTTGGAGAGCTGTCTCTTTTCTGCTTAAATTGTGCTCCAGCCAGATTCTTGCTCTCTTCTCCAATGTTGCGACACTGAGCAAGAATCCTCTTTAGCTTGTCATCTGTTTGCATCAAGCACAGATGAAGATAAACTGCCCTGATGCTGGCAAAACCGTGAAGTAAGCAGGTTTGTTCTCTTTCTCCTCCCTGTCTCCTCAAGTGCACTTCTTTCCCTAATAGAATGCTAAACTGGTACACAGTAGGTGCTTGTCTTGGTTATCTAGTGCTGCTATAACAAATTCTACAAGTGGATGGCTTTAACAAACCAAAATTTATTCTCTCACTCTCCAGGAGGCTAGAAGTCTGAATTTAGGGCTCCAGCTCCAGGGGAATGCTTTCTCTCTCTGTTGGTTCTGGGGGAAGGTGCTTGTCATCAATCCTCCCTGGCCTAGGAGCTACTCAGTGCAGGGACCCTGGCTTGAAAGGACACGCTCCCTTCTGGCTCTTGTTTCTTGGTGGTATAGGTTCCCACTATCTCTTTGCTGAATTCTCTCTTTTATATCTCAAAAGAGATTGACTCAAGATACAACCTAATCTTGTAGATTGAGTCCTGCCTCATTAACATAACTGCCTCTTACCCTGCCTTATTAGCATCATAGGGGTAGGATTTACAACACATAGGAAAATCACATCAGATGACAAAATGGTAGACAGTCACACAATACTGGGAATCATGGCCTAGCTGAGTTGACACACATTTTGGGGGGACACAATTCAATCTATAACTGCTCAATCCCTGTTTATTAAATCACCAAATGATGTCCTATCTGCCTGTTACCTAGTGTGGTTGCCCTTCCCATTGACTTTGCCTTGGCTCTCACATCATGGGGGTAATGATTCAAGCCTCAAGAACGGTCAAAATGTCCTTTTTTTTTTTTTTCTCCTTGGCCTGAAAAGTTGGCCTTGAAAATTAATCTGCTTCCTTACTTAAGTCCTTATAAGGTCCTGAGGGAATTCCATCAGAAGGGAGAGTAGGTTTTCCCCCGTGTCCTTCTGTACCTGATGATTTTGGTGTGCTGGATACAAAGGAATATAACTCAGCATCATTGTTTTTCCACACAAGGCCTTTCAAAATCTAGCCCTCAGTCTTTTCTTTCCTTGCCCGATTGCTATTATTATCTAGACCACTCTTCTCTGAGAGAACTATTCACCAGAACTTTAAAGGCCATTCCCAATTACCTCCCCTCTCCCTTTGCCAGAGTCTCTTTCCTGCCTCTTGGAAATTATATTGTCCGCTGAACCATTATTTGCTAACGGCAAGTTTTGCTTTACCTAGGACTCTAAGTCATGAAAAAGATTATTAAGTTTCCCCTGCCATACTGGAGTGAAGATAAGTATATTTTATGTTTATTAAAGAAATATGTTAGGCTTCTGGAATTCTCTTGACCCTTCCAATTGTTAGTCCAAGAAGTTTGTTGGCTATGCTGCAGAATCGCCTGCCTTTATGGCGTGAGGGTGGGGAGGATGAGAATCAAATGGATTAGGCTCCCCTAGAAATCAGGCCCTCCACATCCCAAAGAAACCATGCAGCTTGGCACCCTTCCTTGTGTCACGTTCTCCACGTTCCACCATCTCAGGAGAATGGCAGCTTCAGTGTGTGCCTCATCCTTGGTGGAACCATACCTAGAATGCAGTGGGCACATTTTCATCACCACATTTCTGACTTGAGTTGTAGCCTAAAGAAATAACTTCTTAACTTGTGTTAGCATAGTCTTGCCACCCTAGCTGAGATGATGCAGTAAAGGCCTATACTGTCATAACATGTCATCATATCATTTTTCAGAAAAAAATATGCCAAAATACAATCAATTCGATCTCCGTTTATTCTAAAAATTAGTATACACAGTTGCGATTACAACCTAAATTATGTTCAATATAAGATAACTTGATTTTATAAGTTTTCATTTAATTTTTCAAGACTAAGCCCAAATCAAACACTTCACCATTTATCATGAAATTCTGGTCCCTTTTTAAAGCAGTTACATTAAGTGGCCTTTTCTGGTTTCCATTTTCCTCCAATAACGTGGACCTGGCATTCTTGACAATTTACTTCTCAGTATTTCATGAATCTGCCCTATCCATTCCTAACTGCCATTGCCTTAATTTAGGCATGTTTTAGACATGCCTTAATTTAGATGTGGTTTGCCTGAATTGCTTCAACAGTTTCTAAAGAATCCCTGCCTCTAGTGTTGCCTCATGTGATTCAAACGTACACTATATGACTGTGAAAGATATTTCTGCATTATAGAGCAATCTCGTGAACCTCCCACATAAACCCTTCAATGACTTTCTTTCACCTGTGGATTAAAATTCCACCCCCCTTTACTTTGGTATATAAAGCCCTTTGCCACCCTGATCTAACTCTTGAACCACATCTCCTATCACCAACACCCTCCCCTCCCCCCTTTCCCCAACACCCACCCTGAGGAACTTGCTCAGCAGCCCCACTGAATTCCTCACTATGACCTATGCTTATTTATGCCTTCTGTGCCTTTGAACATAGTGTCGCTCTCCTAGAGACCTTCCCTATCATTAGATAACTTAATTACCGTCCATAAAAGTTATCATTGACTCACTTCTCACTGGTATTATGAAGTCCAGCGGAATGTGAAACACAATCCTAACCTGAGACACTAGATAGAAAGTTACCCTTAACAGTCAAAAGAGATCTAGGAATAGGTCAGGGGACAATGGGTAGAGCCCCAGTTTTGCTTTTCTCAAGGAATTTCAGGCAAGACCCTTAGCTCTCTGATCTGAATAATGAGGAAAGGTGTTAGATGTCATGGTCACCCTGGTCCCTTTGAAGGTCCCTGGCTGGCACAAGCAGTTTGTGATTGGCCACTAACCTAAAGGTTGGCAGTTCAAACCCACCCAGAGGCTCTGCAGAAGAAAGGCCTGGTGATCTGCCATGAAGATTAACCAAAAAAGAAATCAAACCCTTTGCTATTGCGTTAATCCCGACTCATGGTGACCCGATGTGTTGAAGAGTAGAGCTGCTTCCTCAGGTTTTCTTGGCTGTAGCCTTTATGGAAACAGATCACCAGGCCTTTCTTCCTTGGTGCTAATGGATGGGTTCCAATCACCAACCTTCTGGTTAGTAGTCCAGTGCAAACCATTTGCACCACCCAGGACCTTCCATAAAGATTACAGCCAAGAAAACCCTATGGAATGATTCTACTCTTGCCATGAGTCGGAATCAACTTGAAGGCAACAGGTTTGGGATTTGTTTGGTTTTATGGAACTTTTGAGCCTCAATCTTTCATTTTCGAGTAGTGTGTTCAAACTGCATCTTTCACTCACATCTTCAGAACTCTGACTCTTTTGTAGGTGTCCTCATGTCCAGTCCTGAGTAGTGTGAAGTGCTGAGTATTTGTTTTAGTTCTAAGAATGACAACATTTGCTTGACCTGCTCCAGAGACCAAGGGGGGATTGAGTTGAGTTTTCATTGCTCTTCTTTGCTCAGAAAATCAGAGCACAATTTAACAAGAAGTCTGAAAACTGTTTCTTAAGGCAGCTGAAGAAAGCGTGATGGCTTGTTCATGCACCAGCCTGTATGCAGTACTCCTTCCCCTCATTCCTCTGCCTAACAAGAGTTCTTGTACATTCTTTTCCTTTGCAATATCTTGCCCACAGAGCTCCCGAGCCAGGACTAATAGAGCAGACAATATGCCTTGGCCACTTTGCAAAATTAGGAGTCTTTTTTTCTGTGAAGAGAATAATACTATTCCTCATTTCATAGTTGCAAATTTAATAAACTTTTCAAAGATTGAGAGTTGTATTGGAAGAAAACCAGCAGAGACAAAGGTTTGATGCCAAAATAAAGGTAAGTTTACAAAAATGTTTTGGGTTCTAGAAACCAGTGGTGTAGGAATAACAGGAACAGGGTGTTGCACAATATTTTCCATGCAAATATTTACTGACTCCAAGGGCAATAGCAGTAAAATATCACCCCAGGGTAAAGCTTACCACTGAGATTGGGTTGGACAGTTAGTGGATCTCTATTTACCTAAAGGCAAATGTATTTGATGTATTAGCCTAAACTCTCCAAGATGGGGTGTTGTATGTTTATTTGCTCTTATGAGGTTACTCCCCCTGGTCTATCCTATAACTGCTGAGTGTCTGCTATTTATGGAGTTTGCGTTTTCCAGGAGAGAGCCAGAAGCTTGTAGCAACATGCAGGGTTACATAATGGTCTCTCTAGTCTAAGGAGAGACATCTACAGTATTCAGCATTTCTAGGGAGAGCAGTCAGAAAGCAAGAGGCAAGAGTGCTGCGTTTCTGTACCAACTTGTTAATCGAATTAAAGAATTCTGTATTAGTCCCTTGTCTGTTCATTAGAAATCATTATCCATTTCTCAAATTAAAATACTTTGATCTCCAGTACTTTGTCTCTCTAATTGGTTCTTCTAGCTGTACACGTTCTCAAAAGATGATCATTGTGAAGTCACTCCAAATAAGTAAATCTGTAAGCTGAATTGTTTTAATAGTGAGAGAAAAGCCTTGTAATTGTTTAGTCATGCAGTATAACTGTCACCTAAATACAATCTATATATCTACTGTTGGTTATTTCCCTTACATCCAAAGCCACTGGGAATTTAGAAATAATACTGATGGACAGACTTCCA
Source organism: Elephas maximus indicus (assembly GCF_024166365.1). Taxonomy (NCBI): domain Eukaryota; kingdom Metazoa; phylum Chordata; class Mammalia; order Proboscidea; family Elephantidae; genus Elephas; species Elephas maximus. The sequence continues at coordinate 72,615,006 of NC_064831.1, read as the reverse complement.
GTTAGGATTGCATTGTAATTTCATATTCTGCTTCAAATATATACCAGTGATAGATGCAGTGTAAAAGGGGGAAAATAAAATGACATACAGAGGGCAAAAACATGAAAAAACTTCCTGGGCTAGGAATGGAACAGAGGTGTGACTCTGTGGGTGGAGCTGGACCTAAGTTGAGCTTTCTATCAACTTAGATGAGCAAACAATTAAAACTACTCCTAGCTGCTTGAGCTAGGACACTGAATCAAAATATCTGGTAAGTGCAACCACATCAATAAATTCAGTTCAGTATAAAAGTATGTTCTTCCTCCTTGGTTGCAAATCCTAGATTCTGTCTTCACATGTTTTCTCCAGATTTCTGCTGACATACCTTTTCAAAAAGGCCCTCATAATTTGGCTTTATAATTGGTCCCCCGGAGAAGTTGGAACCTCATTCCGGTTAGAAGTCCAGAGATAATAAGAAGCTGAGGTGAGGGCACAGGGGAATCATCTTCTCCTGTCAAGGTAACTTGCCAAACATCATCAAGCAAGGGAAGAACAACCGCATCAGATGTGGCAGGAGTCACAGCGTTGGAAGGGAGAACTGGAGGGTACTGGATACCTAACACATTATATTCTTCAAATCTTCCTGGGTATCCCATTCCAAATTTTCACAGTCCTCTTCTTTCCTGAATAATTCCCCCACATATGCAGAAATAAAAGACCCCACAAAACTGTGAACTTAGCTAAACTGTAGTTTGAAGATCTGCAAGATTCGTGTAACTGCAAGAGATAAGAAATTGATTGGTTGGTTGGTTGATTTTGCTCGTTCATGAGAATTTCCTAAATTTCAATCTGAACCTTGTGATGAAATTTTCCAGTTTTGAATTTGACATTTTTGTGCCTTTAACAGCTGTTCCGCCCACCCTTGACTGCCCCTTACTCATCGTGTTGTTCCAGGGTGATAGCCATGCAGGCCCTCATAGCTCTTGCCCTCAGGAAAAGACATCTTTTTGATTTAAGAATAGGAAAAGATTTCTTAGGCAGGGCTCAAAAAGCACAATTCATAAAAGAAAAACTTGCTGGATTTGACTACCTAAAGTAAAAACATATGTAAAAGTTACCATAAATTATACTCAGGTTGGAGCATGCCAACCTATTCCATAAAATCTTGCATTTGGCTTCTCCTTGCCCACAGATGAAATCAAACCACCTTTTCCCAACATTGAAGGCCCTTCACTGTTTAGTTCTTACCTACTATTTTCTGTTCACATCTCTTGCCTCTCTCCACCCCTCCATCCCAGTTAATTCAACCTGCACTCCAACCATGCTAGAACTGCACTGTGCAATACAATAACCACTAGCTACATGTGGCTCTCAAGCACTTGAAATGTTGGCTAGTCCAAATTGAAGTGTGCTGCGTGCATAAAATACACACTGGATTTCAAAGACAGCACAAACTATATATATATGTATATATATATATATATATAAACTATCGTTAGTATTTTTAAATAATTGATTACGTGTTGAAATGATTATATTTTAAATATATTAGGTTAAACAACATGAATTATAAATATTTTTACTTACCTTTCTGCTTTTTAAAAATTAGTTATTTTTTTCAGTGTGGATACTACAAATTTTTTATTAAAACATTTTATATTTACATAAAGTAATTAAAAATTAAATATATAACTTATAATCTATTTTATCAAACAGTGCTACACAAGAATATCATTCCATTCCCTGAATTTTTAAAAATTTTTCGCCTCTCAGGCCATCTGCTCTTAATGTTCTTGATACAGGCCTTTTGTCCTTCAATTAATTCTTCTCTGTTACCTATAATAGCTTTTCATCCTTTTAGTCATACTAAATGTAGTAACTTGTAGCCTGAAATGAAGGAGAAGACAAATAATTGGAGGATTGATCTAGGAGACTTAACATGAAAATAAATAAGACTTCCAGAAGGAGATAAGGAATATATGGAATAAAAGGCTAATTAAACCAATAATACAAGACATGTCCTGGAGCTGAAGAAAGAATTGAGTCTGCATATTGAACAGACTCACAGAGTTCTATGCAGGGATGAATTGAAAAGATACCTGCGCATATTTTGATAAAAGTCTTGAATTCCAAGAAAAACCACACAAAAACTTAGAAGCATCCAAGCAAAATAAGTTATTGACAAAGGAAAAACCCTGGGATAGGCATCAATTTCCATCAGCAGAATTGAGAGCTAGAAGGTGAGGAAATGACATTGGCACTGAAGGAAAAGAGCTTCAACACGATCCCATACCCATCTGGATGCATATCATTTACTTGTCAGTGCAAAGAAAGAATGTTTGACTTTACTACCACCTTTCCTCTCTGAGGAAAATACTTCAAAAAGAACACCATTGGACTCTCTACAAGGGTTTTCTTAATCAGAAAAAATAAAAAAGACGACTTCAACATAAAGATAAAAAGGAGGTAAATGTTCTTATGTGTGACACTTCTGTATTTTGTTAACTAAGTTTATTTCATATCTCTTCTCCTCAATAAGACTAGAACCTTAATATACTTTATTTCCAAACTCTCCCTCCTATTCAGTATATAATTGTTATCTAGAATTCATTAATATTTCATCGATTCATTTGTTTACACTTATTTCTTCTCCTTCCTTCTGGTTTTTTTTTTTTTTTTTTTTTAACTCTCTTAAAGGTCATTTTTCAATAGGTCTTTCCAGCTAGGGTTAAAAACGCTTATTCTTTATATACCTGAAATAGTTTATATCACCCACACTTTCAAAAGACAGTTTAACAAGGTATAAAATTATTTTAAGGTAGCATTATTTTCCTTTAGAATTTTGAAAAGTACTACTCCCTTGTATTCTGGGATTTATTGTTGCTGATGTGAACAATGATTTATTGTTGATGAAAAGTTACTATAATTGTTCTTCTTTTATGGGTAACCCATCTTTCCTCTCTAATATCTTTTAGAAGATGCCTTTTATCCTTGATGTTCTGCAATTTCTTAGTGAAATATCTTAGTGTGAATTTATTTTTATCTTATTTCAGTGGTTATAATGTTATTTATGTACTTTCTAACTAGCCCTTTATATATCCATTTGTCTGGATTTATATTCATCTGTTCTCTGTCAGCTTGTTTTAAATTATTTTATAGAAGTTTATACATATATATATATAGTTTAAAAACTGAAAGATCTACACCACTCCTCTTTGATTTCTGCTACCCAGAACCAGTCACTTTCAAGTCTTTTACTTATTTCTTTTGGTATTTACCTTCATGCTTTTAAGTAATATACTGCTATTTGCTGTTTCTCTTTTTAAAACGAAGATATTATTAATTGACTTCACAGTATGGAAGATAATTTTATTCTTACAAATTCACAAAAGCATGTACACACACACACACACAAAACACACACATACCACCCCATATACTTCACCTCTTCATCTTTCAAATATAGTTAATTCATGTTTTTATTGGATAAACATTCAGTGTTTAAATGTAATAATATATTGTACAGATAATTTTACTATGTAAATATTTTTACAACTGTGCAAGTGAGACATTTATCTGTGGTTAAATTTCCTTTTTTATTCAAGATTTATTTTCTCTGCAGTTGATAATTGCCTAAATTTTTTTTTGCTAACTTGGTTTTTATAATCTTAGCATGAATTTCTCCCACGTGGCTGTCAGTTTGTTGTACTGTGGGGGCTTGTGTGTTTCTGAGATGGAAGCTATGCCACTGGTATTCAAATACCATGGCAGACAGGTTTCTGGTGAGCTTCCAGGCTAAAACAGGCTAGGAGGAAGGACCCAGCAGTCTACTTCTGAAAAGAATTAGCCCGTAAAAACTTTATGAATAGCAGTAGAACACTGTCTGATATAGTCATATGCATGCAAAACTGGACAATGAATAAATAAGGAAGCCCAAAGAAGAATTGACACCTTTAAATTGTGGTGTTGGCAAAGAATATTGAATATACCGTGGACTGCCAAAAGAATGAACAAATCCATCTTGGAGGAAGTACAACCAGGATGCTTCTTAGAAGCAAGGATCATGAGACTACGTCTCACATACTTTGGATGTGTTATCAGGAGAGATCAGTCCCTGGAGAAGGACATCATGCTTGGTAAAGTACAGGGTCAGTGAGAAAGAGGAAGACCTCAACGAGATGGATTGATGCAGTGGCTGCAACAATGGGCTCAAGCATAGCAGCAATTGTGAGGTTGACACAGGACAGTTCTGTTGTGCATAGGGTCACTATGAGTTGGAACCGACTCGACAGCACCTAACAACAACAATGAACCATTAATTTATTCTCAAAATCTCTACCACTGTATAAATATCTCAGCATATGCAAATACATCACATATTCTATTTCATCATTTTCTTGGGGATACTTCTCTTGGAGTCTTCCGTCCTCCTGCTGTAAATTGAACTGATTGCTCTTTGGCTTGCTGAACAGCTTTTGCCTCCCTTCAGTATCTTTAGAGTTTCTTGAATCTCTTTTACATAGCATTCCATATATGTATATTACGTGTGTGTGTGTGTATAATTTCATGTCCCACGTCTTCCGTTCTCGGAGGTGGTGGTGGTGGTTAGTCACCATGATTTCAACTCATGGCAACCTCGTGTGCAGAGTAGAACTGCTCCATAGGATTTTCAAGGCTATAATCTTTTGGAAGCAGATCTCCAGGCCTGTCTTCTGAGACACCTGTAAATGGGTTCTAACGGCCAACCATTCAGTTAGTAGTTGAGTGCTTACCTGTTTGTGCCAGCCAGGACAGCCTTTCTTAGATTACTCACTATTTTTTTCTTGGAGCATATAGTCAAATAAGATTCCCAGTAAAGCTAGCAACTAAATACTTTGAGATCTTAGATATATGGAAATGTCTCATTCTACACTAATACTTTCGCTGAGTATTGATTTCAAGATTGGAAATCATTTTCCCTCGAAAAAGTTAAAAAGCATTTTAATTTTAACAGTACTGATGTTAAGAAATCTCTTGCCACTTGGAGTGCCCATCTTTTGTACTTGACCTGCTTTCGCCTTACTGTAAGATAATGGAGCAATATTATATGCTTTGGTGTGGTTTACTTGTATCTGTTGTGCTGGGAATTTGGGAAGTTTTTTAAGTTCTGGACACTTCTTCCATTTTGTGAAAATTTCTGGAGTTGTTGTTTTTTTCTCCTTGTTTCTGAATCTTATTGTTGAATGTTTGACTTTTCTGAACTGATCCTATTTTGTGTTTTTCTTTTACCTTTTCTTCCTACTTTTTGAGAGATTACCCCCATTTTAATTTTTAACTTTTCTATTGAATTTTTATTTTCAAGAGATCTTTTTGGTTTTCTGAAAATTCCTGGTAATTAGGGTAGGTAGGTAGGTAAGTAGTAGGTAGACAGAGAGACAGAGAGAGAGAGAGAGAGAGATCTAATCAACCTGTTTTTGTTTCATGGATACAATATCTTCTGCTTCTTGAGGTTACTGATTATGATATTTTAGTTTTTGTTCTGTTCCTTGCATTGCATCTGTTTTTTTTTTTTTCAGTTTTCCTTTATTCCACGCGTTTATTTTGTCTGCTATTAGAGGTTTTCATCAACTATTTTGTGATCCTTGACTATCCATTCATATGTAAGGATGAGGCATGAAAAAAGCAGATTGGAAGCTTTGTGTATATGGGGAGCATATTTTGGGTGGTAATTTTCACTTTAGAGTGATCTGGGTGGAATGTTTTGTAGAGAGACGACTCAGCTTCCTTTGTTCTAAGGCTAGTTTCCCCAGTGAGAATTCCTTCAGTATTTTGCCTGAGCGTGAGGAAGTGATAGAAGCCAAGCTGGCAGTGTTTACTGTGAGCCAAGTTGGGGGAAGAAGGCTGGTGGTCTCAGTATGTAGACCCTCGCTGAATCCCCGTTTTCATTTCAGTCCTCCACTTTTAACTATCCCTCGAGTCCTAAATTAACCCTCAGTATTTTTTTTATTCTGCTGAGTGTGAGAGAATAAATTCCACGCATGCCCAGATTGGTGAAAGGATTTGAAGTTTATATGGACTTCCAACTAATCCTCCTGCTTCAGGCTCAACTATTTCCCACTTTTAGAAGTATTTTGTGTCTCTGATTTTTTCACAGTTTCTGTAAGATGACTTATCTGGTTTCTGAACTTTGCTAACTACCAGCTTAGTTTTCAGATTCCTCCAGCCTGCTAAGTCAATCACCACTTTTCCATCTTCTCTCCTGGTTCCAAAACGTTCCTCCTGAATCTTCACTCACAATCATTTTGTCTATGGATATATGCCTTCCGAAAATCCCACTATTACCCCTTTACTGACTTTCTAGTGTTTTGTTTTATTCTTTGGAAGAGAACAGAAGTAAACACGTGTGATCAATCTGTCATGTTTCCTGCAACTCTAATAGCTCCTAAGAATTAAAAAAAAAAAAAAACTTGCATTAAAGTTTTTTCAGAATCTATGGAGACAAAGTGAAATGTATGTAAAGCCCTTAAAATGGAGTATGGGAAATAAGTGCTGTGCAAGTATTGCTGATAATATTTCTGTGTCTTTAAAAGAGAATTCTATCATTTGTTGAGTGCATAGACCATCATTCATGATGTTAATTTCTTTTCTCCTTTGAAATTTTTGTTTGACAACTCATATTGAATGAGACTTCGAGGTTTCTATCTGGAGGTTTTGTGGTTGCCTCCAAAATACCTGTCCCCAAGGTCCCCAGTTCAAAACCAGGTCTTATATTTTGGGGTCTCATCCCAAGAGCATATTGCACAACCCCTCCCAGAACTGGTTAGTAGCTTGACTCAATAGCCAGACTCAAGTTATTGCTGTTGCCTCGTGTCATCCCAGACAACCAATCCATACCAGCTGTACACAACTACAGTTGAATCTTTTTTTTTCTTTTTTTCCAGCCCTCACAGTTGAATTTTTTTTCCAACTTTCATTCATGGGTGAGGAAGTCCCACCCTACTCCTCCATTTCAAGAAGCGAGCCTAGCTCCAGTCATTCACCTCACTGTGGTGCTACTTATTTCATTTTCCTGCAGAAGTTGAAATTGCAGCTGCCATTGAAAGTTTCATGTCCTGAAGTCCAGTAAGCCAGGAACTTCAGTCTGCTTACCACTGCACGTTTCCACTGATACCTGGTCTACTAAGATTTTTATTCTGTGTGAGAGAATGTCTTTGCTTTTTGTTTTTTCTTCAACTGTTGTTGCCTTTTTTATTATTATTATTTTAACAGAGTTGAACTCAATTAGCTATCTTAACTAGCTCTATTATCCCCCTCCCCACTTGGCTTTTTTTAGATGTACTTTTTCAGACTAAGGAAGTTTTTTGCTTTTTTTTTTATCATGAATATCTGTTGAACTTTATAAAATGTTTTTCTGCCTCTTTTGAAATAGTTTTGGTTTTTCTCCTGTATCTTGTTAATGTAGTGACGTGCATTGATTTTCCAAGGTTGAATCTACCTTACATTCCTGGAATAAATCCTACCTGGTCACAATGTAATATTCTTTATGTATATCACTAGATTGTCAATATTTTGTTTAGGATTTTTACATCTGGGTTTATGAGAGACGTCAGCCTAAATGAGTTTGGAAGATTTTTCTCTTATATTTTCTGGAGTGTTTATTTAATGTTGGCATGATTTATTCCTTAAATGTTTAGTTGAATTCATCAAGGAAGCCATTTGACTCTGAAGGCTTTTGTTTTAGTTTTCCAATGTTTAAATTAAAATTTTAATTTAATAGAGCATAAGTTAGACTTTTCTCTTTATTTTGGGGTTAGTTTTCATAGAATTTTTCTAGTCCGTGTAAATTTTTAAATATATTGACATAATGTTTTTCATAAATATTTTTTAAATGTCTACGACATACCCCTTTTCATTCTTGACATTGTTAATTTGTGCCTTTTTTTTGTTTTCCTCATATGTCACATCAACAATTTATCAGTTTTATTAGTCTTTTGAAGAACCAACTTTTGGTTGTTTTCTAGTTCATCCATTTCCTTATTTTTATTGTTTCCTTTCTTCGGGTTTAATTTCCTGTTCTTTTTTTTAACCAATTGAAGAGGATATTTAGATTCTTCATTTTCAGCCTTTTTCTTCTTAATATATGCATTTAAAAAAAAAAAACCAAACCCAGTGCCGTTGAGTTGATTCCAACTCATAGCGATGCTATAGGACAGAGCAGAACTGCCCTGTAGAGTTTCCAAGGAGCGCCTGGCGGATTTGAACTGCTGACCCTTTGGTTAGCAGCCATAGCACTTAACAACTACGCCACCAGGGTTTCCATATGCATTTAAGGCTGTTGATTTTCTTCTTATCATGGCTTTAGCTGCATCCCTCAGGTTTTGGTATTTCATATTTTTATTAACATACAGTTAAAGAGTACTATCTAATTTCCATTGTGATTTATTTGACCTGTGGATAATTTAGACGATTATTCCATAATTTCTAAATACTTAGGGATTTTCTAGTTTAACTCCACTGTAGTTAGAAAACATAGTCTGTATTACCTCAGTCCTTTGATTAATTTGCTTCTATTTTATTTAGGATTTATACATCTACAATTATATGTGAAATTTATATTCTTTGTGTATATTACCTTTGTCAGATTTTATGCTCAGATTTTTGCTAGCTTCCTAATATGTATTAAAATATTTTTATCTTCTACTTTGGAGCATTATAAATAACATGAAAATTAACCTGTTTCCTAAAAGTTTGTAGGAACTCAACCACAAAATAGCAGAGTCCAGTCCCATTCCTGAGCAGAACTTTTTTAGTTTCCAAAGAAGTTATCTATTTCACCAAGATTTTTAAATGTATTATTAAATCCTTTATACATTTTTATTAAAGTTTGTCTTCTTGATATGCCAGCATTTTTAGAGAAATAGTTTAAGTTTTTTAAAAATCTTAAAATTATGTTTGTCAGTTTTTCTTATATCTAACGCCTTTTGCTTTATACATATTTATACTTTTTATCCCATCCCCAAACTTTTGTAATTATTATCTCTTCATTGTGAGTTATTTTCTTCATAAAGTTTTACTTTTTGTCCTATTATGTCTGACATATTTAAATATACATGTATTTTAAACAAATATATATTAGTATATTTTCCATTTTTTCTGTACTTACACAATTAAAACATAATAAAAAATTAGAAATGAGGAAAAGTCACTTTTAGGTAAACACTAACAACTTTTTTCTGAGAATGAATGCTTATTCTAAGAAAAATTGGAGGAAAATCCCTGTAAGAATAAAGAAAATAAAAATCCCATCACTTAGAAATCGTTGCTGCTAACATTTTGATGCTTAATTATTCAGATTTTTTTTTCTGCATGCATTAATAAATACACAAAACACAATTATACTCCACAAGCTGTTTTATGGCCTGATTTTTCTTTTCTAATAAAAACATATCATGAAAGTATTTCTAGGTACATAGTTACACAAGTTCTTTATTCTTTTAATGGCTGCTAGCATTATGCTCTATGAATGAACAGTAAATTTGTTTTGTACCTTATTGTTAAACATTTTTGTTGTCTCTTCCCATTTTGTAAAAAAAAAAAAAAAAAATTATTTTCCTGTTACAAACTACTCTGGAGCAAACATCCTTTTATATACATTTTAAGCATTTAAACATTATTTTCTCATAATATATCTCTACAGTAACTAGGTAAAAATCCATGCTCTCTAATAATTAAAAATTTGTGAATTAAATATGCATAATGTACAATTTTTCACCTACCAGTTGTACAGAGATTTTTAAAATAATATTCTCCAGCATTGGTATGGGTGTGGGTGGGAAGCTAGGTACTCTCATACGTTTTGGGTGGGAGTATATATTGGGCAAATCTTCCTTGAAGACAACTTGGAAATATGTACCAAAAGCAGCTGCCCCGGTTTTCCATTTGTACAGATGTTTCATAAGAAAACCTGATTTTTCCAAGATCTTATTGGAAATGAATTACATTATATGTATGCTGTAAATCCAATTCTAACATAAAAGAATTTTTTTAGGGACATTCCAAATAATGTATCCAGGTGCCCAGAAGATTTCCCAAAATGTGCTTTTAAGTATTTTAAATTTATTATGACACATGTATAAATCATCATTGCCTTGGGGTTCTATTCAAAACAAAATCAAATTTTTTTTCTTGATATATGGTAGCAGGACAAGCCTGGTAGAAACCTGCTTCTTTTTACTCTGGACCTTCCCAAATGGGCAAGATTTTGAAACACTCCTGATATTTCTTGTTTTAAATGTTATATTTCTGTATTTGAGTTGCATAAGTTGATGGAAACACTATGACTCTAGGACCTTTATAAACCAAATAAAAACCAGTTGCTGTTGAGTTCGTCCAACTCATGATGACCCCATGTTTGTCAGAGTAGGACTTTGTAGGGTTTTCAATGACTGAGCTTTCATAAGTAGGTCACCAGGCCCTTCTTCCAACATGTCTCCAGTGGACTTGAACCTCCAACCTTTCAGTTAGCAGCAGAGCACACTAACCACGTGTATACCCAGAGACTTCAGGACCTTTATACAAAGTGTGAATTCTGGAAGTCAAGAGAAGAACTTGGAATTGTTCCTGTTCTGATTGTCACACATAATCCCATTGGATCATTCAACTTTCCCACTTATATTTTTTGGTATAGGTGGCACACGGGCTCCTGGGGACCCTGCTCAGCTACCTGTGGCGTTGGAATCCAGACCCGAGATGTGCACTGCCTGCACCCTGGGGAATCACTTGCCCCTCCTGAGGAATGCAGAGCTGAAAAACCCCATGCCTTGCAGGCATGCAATCAGTTTGACTGTCCTCCTGGCTGGCACATTGAAGAATGGCAACAGGTATGGCAGATGGGCCCCCGTGGCCTGGCACAATTGTGAAGAACACTGCACTGCCCTCACACAGAATGGGCCATGCGGGTCTCGTTGACTTGTCTCCTCCTGTCTCCTTAGTGTTCCAGGACATGTGGTGGGGGAACGCAGAATCGAAGGGTCACCTGCCGGCAGCTGTTGACAGACGGCAGCTTTCTGAATCTCTCGGATGAATTGTGCCAAGGGCCCAAGGCATCATCTCATAAGTCCTGTGCCAGAACAGATTGTCCTCCACATTTCACGGTGGGAGACTGGTCAGAGGTAAGGGCTGTCCTGAACTTCATAGTTCCTTTTGTGTCCCTTCTTTGTTTCAGGTTCTAAATATTTCCCCAACAAGATCAGGGCTGGGACCAGGCTGGGAGGAGGGGGGAGTAAAGCAATGAGGGCAAAACTTTTAAGGAGGCCCTCACCCTCAGGTGCTCTAGTCCAGACCCTGCACCAGGTGGTTTGTTTGCAGTTTTTACTTGATGTCTTAGTTTGCTAGCACTGCTGTAACAGAAACACCACAAGTGGTTGGTTTAAAGAACCAAAATTCATTTTCTCACAGTCCTAGAGGCTGAAAGTCCAAATCAGAGTCTCAGCTGTGTGGATTTCTTCCTTGTCAGTAGCCCGGGTATTCCTTGGTTTCTTGGCTTGGAGACGATTCTCACATGGCATCTGCTTTCCCAAATATGTGTATGCATGTCTCTGTGTCTATGCTGCTCTCTCTATATAACTCAGAAGTGATTATGTTTAGGACCTATCCTACACTGGTAGGACTTCAAATTATCAATTATATCTTATTTGATTGCATTATGGAAGGTCATCACATTACATTAGATTAGATTACATCTATAGGTATAGGGGTTCGGATGCCAGCACATATTTTGAGGGGACTCAATTCAATCCATAATACTCGGTATTATTTAAAACTGTACTCATTCATCTCTCTCCCAAAACCTACCCTCATCATTCGCCCTTCTTTTGGAACTATCAGAATCATAATATCCCAGGATAGACTCAAAACTAGTTTGATTCCTCTCTTCCTTACATCCCTTCATAGTGAATTATTTGTTAAGCCCTGTCATTTCAACTTCCACAACACCTTTCCATATCTTTACTTCCTCTGTTCTATTGATAAAAAAAAAAAAAACCCTGATAATTTAGCCCTTTATCAATTCGAGCTTGAATTATTGACAGTAAGTCGAATTCTAGTACATCATGTCAGTGCCAGCAGGACTTGACAGAATCCAGTGATGATGCCTTCTTTTTCAGGTGGGGGAAGATCAAACCCAAATAGCTTAAATACGTTGCTTAAGGTCCCACGGATGGCAAAGTAGCAATCTATTCCTTTTGACTTTATTCCAAAGGTTCTCTTTGTTATATTACACTGCCCGCCTGATCTCCCTGCCTCTGTATTACTCTTCTATCTCCAAACCATCTAACACCCCCATAGTATTCCCACCAGGGTTTCCATCAAGTCCCCTGCTTGCTTAGAATCTTCAGTAGGTCTTGTTGTTGCTAGCAGCCACTGAGTTGGCCCCCAACTCATGGTGACCCCATGCACAATGGGATAAACACTGCCCAGTTCTGCACCATCCTCATAATTGGTTACAGATAGGAACATCGGTAATCCAAAGGGTTTTCACTGGCCAATTTTTAAAAGTAGATCACCAGGCCTTTCTTCCTAGACTGTCTTAGTCTGGAAGCTCCGCTGAAACCTGTTCAGCATCATAGCAACATGCAAGTCTCCACTGACCGATAGGTGGTAGCTGTGTGTGAGGTGCATTGGCCAGGAATCAAATCTGCGACTCCCACAAGGAAGGCGAGGATTGTACCACTGAACCATCATAAGTAGGTCTTATAGCCCACAAAATCAAGTTAATGTTCCTCAGAGTAGCTTTCAAGACCTTCCTTTGGTTGATGGTGCTCTATTTTATTCCACCTCTATTTTCAGTATTCTTATCCCAGCCTTTTGCTCCAGTCTTGCTACAGCCTTAACATCTGTAGGCTGAGGTTTTAGCAGATCCTGAAGCAGACACTTGAGGTGTGTTATCAGTGTCCTTCAACCTCCAGTCACTGCTACCAAGTGTGTATCTTCTGCAGGGAGAGAGACAGCCTCAACATTAGAAAGAACCTCGAGAAATAAAAAAAAGAATTAAGTTCATTCTCAAATTTCCCTGAGTTTTAGGGTCAGAGCTAGACACAGTCTCCACCTCACAACAACCCTGGCAAGCAGATGTTTTCTCCATTTTTATAGATGAGAAAACAGAGATTCATTCAGATTAAGTAACTTGCCCATAGGCGGAGCTAAGATTCCAACCAGAGTTGATGTGACCCAAATTAGTATAAAAGGTATATGTGCCTTACATGCAAGAGCAAAGTCTTTGAGTCAGCCATTCCTGTGCTGAGATCCCAGCTCTAGTGTCTACAAGCTTAGTATCCTTTTTCAATATACCTAACCTTTCAGAGCTCCCATTTGCTTTTCTCTAAACATGATGGCTGTAGTGAGGATAACATGCAATATTAGATATGTGTCTTAGTTATCTGGTGCTGCTGTAACAGAAATACAACAATGGGGTGGCTTTAACAAACAGAAATTTATTTCCTCACAGTTTAGGAGGCTGGAAGTCTGAATTGAGGGTGCTGATTCTAGGGGAAGGCTTTCTTTCTCTGCCGGCTCTGGAGAAAGGTCCTTGTCTCTTTGAGTTTCTGCTCCTGGGTGATCTGCATATGACTTGGATCTCTCTTCCCCCATCTCTTTCCTGCTCACTTGTTTAATCTCTTTCATATCTCAAAAGAGATTGATTTAAGATAACCTTACACTAATCTTGCCTCATTAACATAACAAAGACAACCCACTTCCAAACGGGATTATAGCTACAGGCATAGAAGTTAGGATTTAAAACATGTATTTTTGAGGGACACAATTCAACCCATAGCAATGTTGAAACACTTAGCAAAGTGGGCTAAGTGAGAAAAAGTCCACATTCTTCTGGCCATAGGTTGGATTGATAGTATTCTGCCTACAAATTCTTCAGCTTTATGTTTTTCCTGTTTTAGCTATTATCTTAGGGTGCTCTAAAGAAACAGAACTAGTCAGATTGATTGATTGGTTGAGTTACTGCAAAGGATTGCTCACAGAGTTGTGGGGGCTGGCAAGTCCAAAATCTGCAGGTCAGGTGACAGGCCGGAGACTTCTGCACGCTTGTATCCCAAGATCTGCAGGTCAGGCGATGGAAGGAGTGTGAGTGGAGAGAGAGCAACTTCTGCCAAAATATCTATTTATAATTTGGAGGTACAGCACTACCTAAGGAAATTCTTTTCAATTGATTGATTGATTATGTTACATTATGGAAAGTGATTACATTACATTAGATTACATTATGGAACAGCAACTAGACTAGGTTTGGCCAAACCGCTGGGACCCATAGTCTAGCCAAGTTGACCAATAAAATTAGCCATCATAACTGTCTAGCTCAATTAAGTGCTAATATTTTAAGCCTGTCTTGACTGACAAGTTTCAGGTCATGGTTCTCATCCAGGCCACTAAAGCTCTACTTAAATGTTAACCCAAATCCTCAGAAAATGCACAAGAAGTAAGATAACCCAATATCTCCAGGGCGTGCAGAGCAGTAGTAGTCCTAGGATCCAGCAACAATGTCCCACTCCCTCTGTCCAACTCATAAAAGCCAGTGCCATTTGCCAAGACTCTCTGCCTGCAAAGTCAGTGACATGAGAGACAAGAGAGCCGTCTCCTCCTACAGCCAGGGCCTGAACTAAAAGAGGTTGCTGCCCCAGGTGAAACAACCTCCTTAGGCTAGGGATGAAGAAGGACAGGTAGAGGTCTGCTCCGGAGAGCTCTGTGTACAAAAGTTGGTTTGCTTTATTTCCCCTCCTCTGTACATGTGAAACAGAGGCCCTAAAGCAGAAGCACTATTTATGATCCAGCAGGACAGGAAGAGATGGGCAAAGATGTTAGAAAGGGTGCAGTGAAGAGGGCTGGGTAGGATAGCAGGTAAAAAAGTAGGGAGTATTTATTCCTGTCACCCCACTAAACCCTAAGAGTGAGGTCTTACCAATCCCTTCTCTAGAGGAGAAGAAGGATCCATGTCTCCATAATGTTAGGGACAGAACTACAGGGAGAGAAGCACCAAGCATTTGTGGGGAGAACTTGGCATTGTGAATGCATTATCTTCTTGCTACACTAAGTGTGGCCCAGGGACCAGGCACATGGACGTCAACTGGGAGCTTGAAAGAAATGAAGAATCTCAAGCCCAGTTCCAGACCTAAGGAATCAGAATCTGTATTTCAACAAGATCCCTCCAGAGGGTTGTTATGCACACTACAGTTTGAGAAGCATTTCTCTATTTGCCCCTCATCCTCGTGTGGGTTGCTTAGCTCTTAAATGTCTCCAAGGTAGGGATGGCTCTGGGTAATGACTTCTTTGAGCAAGTGCTGCCCTAACCCAAAGGGAAGAGGCAAGAAAAGGTAAGGGCAGGGAATGGGCAGGGTTGCAGAGAAACCAGGTACTTTATTTCTGGATGTAGCCAGGGAGCACTTAGAACCATTGCTAAGTTCTAAATTACGCTTCACACTACCACCATCATCGGTCATACTGTGGTGGCTTGCTTGTTGCTATGATGCTGGAAACTGTGTTACTGGTATTTCAAATACCAGCACAGTCACCCATGGTAGACAGTTTTCAGCGGAGCTTCTAGACTAAGTCAGATTAGGAAGAAAGGCCTGGTGATCTACTTTTGATAATTAGCCAATGAAAACCTTGTGGATCACAACAAAATGTTGTCCAATATGGCGCTGGAAGAGGAACCCCCTAGTCTGGAATGCACTGAAAATGCACAGCGGCTGCAACAATGAACTTGAACATACCCACACTCATGAAGATAGCGCAGGGCTGGGCAACCTTTCGTTCTGTTGTGTATATGGTCACCGTGAATCAGAGCCAACTTGATGGCAATTGTTATGGATTGAATTGTTTCCCCCCCAAAATGTGTGTCAACTCAGCTAGGCCACGATTCCCAGTATCATATTGTTGTCTACCATTTTTTTGATCTGATCATCCTATGTGTTGTAAATCCTAACCTCTATGATGTTAATGAGGCAGGATTAGAGGCAGTTATGTTAATGAGGCAAGACTCAATCTACAGGATTAGATTGTATCTTGAGTCAATCTCTTTTGAGATATAAAAGAGAGAATGGAGCAGAGAAGAGAGGGACCTCATTACCACCAAGCAAGAAGAGCCAGGAGTGGAACGTGTCCTTTGGGGTCCCTGCGCTGAGACGGCTCCTAGACCAGGGGAAGATTGATGATAAGGACCTTCCCCCAGAGGTGACACAGAGAGATCTCCTGGAGCTGGCGTCTTGAATTCAGGCTTCTAGCCTCCTAATTTGTGAGAGAATAAACTTCTGTTTGTTAAAACCATCTGCTTGTGGTATTTCTGTTATAGCAGCACTAGATAGCAATTAACAATAACAACAAAATGCCCCATTCTGCTTCTCTTTTCTCCTTTCCTCTGAGAACAAACAGCCCCTTTCACAGTTCCATTCTGTCTCCTGGAGCAAACTCTGCCCATTGGCCTTTTGGAGTGGAGACTGGTCTTGACGCCACTGTTCTCACCTAATAACTAAATTTGCAGTTGGCCAGTTATATACCACTGTGACACCCTTTGTCATGTCTACTCGTGCTTGCCTTTGTATCTTTGCTCTTGTTGTTGCTCTCAAATCCTGGGCCCAGTTCTAGGCTTCCCTCCTCTGTGAAGCCTTCTCCTCCCTAAAATAATATAGCATTTCCCAGATCTAACTCATCATGACTCTAATTTTTATTGTTTTTCAATGGGTAGCTATTTTGCAAGCATCCATATGGTCTTGCCATCTAGTCTCTTTGACCGATGGCCATGAGATTCCTGACAGGTCCTTGGGCCCCTACACATCTCTGAGCAGGTAAATACTCTCCCTCAAGAGTGTTTGCAGAGTCAGGGGAAAGGCAAAGTGTTGTTGAAGTCGTGATCTTTAGAAAAGCTCAGGACTATGAACACAGGAGAGGCAAATCA
The DNA here is from genome assembly GCF_024166365.1 of Elephas maximus indicus. Taxonomy (NCBI): domain Eukaryota; kingdom Metazoa; phylum Chordata; class Mammalia; order Proboscidea; family Elephantidae; genus Elephas; species Elephas maximus. Next base: position 72,598,088 of record NC_064831.1, on the reverse strand, counting down.
TTCTTGGAAGGGTTTTTGCTGAGAGAAACAAGAGGAAAGGAGATGAAAGAGAAGCTTACCCAAGTGCACTGGGTTGGACTTGAGGCAGGTCAGTTTCCAAGGCAACCATTCATCAGGTCAAAGAGCAAGTGCAGGCACACTCCAGGAGGTCAGCCAAGCTCAGTCATGACACCCTCCAGCTCCCAACTAAGAACACATCTCCAGGAAATCACCACCTGGCATGAAGTGCAGGTATCCACACACACACACACACACACACACACACACACAGGAAAGCAGAGCCAGCCTTGGCCTTGGAAACCGAAGCTGGTGTTCAGACTCAGGATCAGAATATGTTGCATGGCAGTTTGGGTTTCAACTTGGTTCAGCTTCTCTCTTGTTAGTTGAAATTTCAGAGTTGCTTTGTTTTGGCAGAGACTCTGACATCAAATTGCCACCCTTCCCTAAAGCTTCCTGCCAGACTGGTCTCTCTGCCATGGGATGGCTCACTTGGGGGCAGCTGTCCATTTTGTGGTTCTGGCCTCTAACCCTGGACATAGAATGGCTGGGGAGCCATGCCAGAATTTCCATTCCTCATTGGGCCAAGCCTCTTGGCTTGCAGCTGGAATGGTTGCTTTTCCCAACACTAGCTCTATTCATGGAGTGTTTGGGCTTTGTTCATTCACTGGTTCATTAGATCTGAACCAAGCCTTAGGTGAGAAGAAAGGGCTTTTAGTTCTTACATGGTTTTTCAATTTATAAGAAGGGAACATTGACTCATAAATGGGGCATACTTGCCAAATGGTGAATCTCTGTGGTTCATATATCCCATGCAGCCTGTTTTGTGGTTCCATCCCTTGCCTGAAAGCCAGTGGCCTTTCCTCATTGTTTATCCTCTCTATTCCGATGGAACATTTGATTCTTTTGTTTACTTTCATCTTTCTCCTTCGTGGTGTTTCTTGGCGTCTTTTATTTTTCCTACTTATTCAACTGGGGTCATTGGTAGTTCAGTGTTAGAATTCTCACCTTCCATGTGGGAGACCCAGGTTCAACCAGTGTACCTCATGTGCAGTCATCACCCACCCGTCATTGGAGGTTCATATGTTGCTATGATGCTGAACAGATTTCAGTGGAGCTTTCAGATAAGATAGACTAGGAAAAAAGTCCTGGTGATCTACTTCCAAAATCAGCCAAGGAAAATCCTCTGAATCACAACAGTCCTATCTGCAGCCAATCATGGGTATGACACAGGACGGGGCAGCATTTTGTTCCGTCATGCATGGGGTTGCCATGAATCAGGGCTTACTCGACAGCAGCTAACAACAACAACTTATCTAACTACATACAGCTTTTCTGTTGGCTTGACTTCTTCCAGATTCCCAAAAAGCTCAATATTAAACACTCTGATTTCCATCTCTGCATTTTTCCTCTGTAATTGACCCTGTTTCTAATCTTTTTTCTAACTTCTGAGGGTGATTCTTGTCTCCAGAGTCTTTCCCTTGCTCTCCAGTACCACATCCCGAGCTCTCCACATAGGGTATAGCTCTATGCTTTCATCATGGGGAAAACATTGGGACAACCTCTTCACCCTGCCTTCAGTCAGCTCCCCACCTCACTTCCTGTCTTTGTCAGTGCCCCACCATCTTTACAACACTTTTCATCATCTATGACTTCTTCATCTCCTGTATTCACTTACTTATACCTGCCAGTTCTTTAATTTTTGAAAAATATCTACATGTTAAATGAAGAGGAAAAGATATCTATAAAGGAGAACTATTACAAACAACAACAAAATATGTCAAAGATACATGGATTTTCAAATATGAAGTTCTAGTTTTCAGTAGGTTTATTAATCCTTGCTCATGAAGGCAGGAATGTGTTGGAGTTAGTTCATACCAGCCTGCAAGAACAAATTCTGCATATCTCTTCCCAGCTCCATGACCAGTGACATCATGTGGTAACTTGAAATCAGCCATGATGAGACTATTTACACCACAGAAATTGGCAAATATTACAATCAGGGCTCTTTCCCCCAAGAACCTGTTATGAAATATTTAGCAACACATAATTGCATTGAAAGGGTCATTCGCATACACACACACACACACTCAAGCAACACACAGAGCTTGAGTGTAGCTTCAGCTTTGATGGTGCTTAGATGAAAACACCCTGAAGAGGTTTCAATCTCTGGACTCTTTTATGTTTTTTTACAAAGTCCAGTAAACTTGGTTGGGCATCTCTGAGACCACTTTTATCTTCCATAATTGGTATTTGGTTGGACCAGGAAATATATGATCTCTGGATCCTTTCTATTGATCATTTATCCCGCAGAGTTACTTTAGTCTTGATCCGGGATCATCGATCCAAATGGGATACATTAAGTCTTTGTCCATACGTTCCCTGTGTGAATAAAAGAATATTCCAGCTCTCAAGGTCTGTACTAAAACCTACGTTTTAATATTTCCCTTTTTTATGGTATTAATTATGAATTTCATATTACTAATCACTATCTAGATACCTACTCTTCTACTTGAATGATAGTGTCTTTTTTTTAGACTTCATATGACTGATTACTCTTATATTTGACTCATTTAATATATACCCAGTGCTTTAAACTTCATACACTTCTATCTGTACATGTACTTGAGAATCAGTCACATAATCACACATACACACACATACACACATGCACACTGAATATGCATTATTTTCCTGACTAAACTGTAGAAGCCAGAAAGCAAAGACCATGTCTTCACATGTCTGTATCCCACTTGGTGCTTGGTAAACACTTGAGTGAAAAAAAAAAAATTATAAAATCTTCTTCTAAATTGAATATGCCTGTTGCCACAACCCAGCATCCTCAGTCTTTCAATCAGCAACTTTTACTGAACCTGCTATGTTGGTTACCCCAGACACCAGGAATCAGAGACAGCCAGGGCATCCCTCAGTGTGCTCACAGCTTAATGAGCCAGTCAGAAAAAAATGTTCACAGTTGCAAAAAGAGTCAATAAAAGCACTACCACCCTCATACACTCCCCTTTCCTAAAAGTACCAAAAAAAAAAAAAAACTTTTATTTAAATATTACCATAGGAAAAGAGAACTGGAATCAAAACCCATGCAAAGATACCATAAAATAAAAATACCAATAGCATAATAACATAATGCAAATTTGACTTCAAAGTAGATGAAACTATAACTTACTATTATAAAATGAGCTAAAGAAATTAAAAAACTATAGCAACTTAAATCAGAAGCAGAAAAGCAAAGAAATGAGATAAATAAATAACAAGAAGGAATGAAAATATAGCTGACAGGGTTTGGGAAAGGATTGTAAAATTAATTTTAGAAAGCTCAGAAATGTAGACTACATTAGAAGGAATGCAAGAATGACTAGACAAAGAATGTACAATGAGGGAAATAAAATAGAAAAAAATGAAAAAGAATCCAAGAGAAATAAAAAGGATTAAAAAGTGATAGACATAAAAGATGAGAAGACAATCCAACAAATATATATAATCAGAGTCCTCAGAGAAGAAAACCAAACCATGTAACAGAACAAAACTATAAATAAAATAAGACTCAAATCACCAAATTGAAAGGACACACCATGTACCTGGAAAAATTGGCCAAGGATGGTCAGTTTCAAGACATAGTCTACTAAAACTACTGACTTTTAAAGATTAAAAAAAAAAAAAAATTATTTGTGCATCTAGGCAAAAGGGCCAAGTCACTTAAAAGAGAAAGAAAATCAGGTTGGCACAGGCTTCTCAACAATAACACCTCATACTAGAAGACAATGGAGTATCAACAACAAAAAGACAAACAGTCCAGTCAAAGAATGTGCAAAGGACATGAACGGACACTTCACCAAAGAAGACATTCAGGTGCCCAACAAATATGTGAAAAAAATGCTGGTGATCATTAGCTATTAGAGAAATGGAAATCAAAACTACAATGAGATACCATCCAACTCCTTCAAAAATTGCAATGACCCAGACCTTCTGTTGGCCCAGGACAGGAACCATTCCTGAAGCCAACTCTTCAGACATGGATTGGACTGGACAGTGGGTTGGAGAGGGATACTGGTGAGGAGTGAGCTTCTTGGATCAGGTGGACACTTGAGACTTTGTTGGCATCTCCTGCCTGGAGGGGAGATGAGAGTGTGGAGGGGGTTAGAAGCTGGCGAAATGGACATGAAAAGAGAGAGTCGAGGGAGAGAGCGGACTGTCTCATTAGAGGGAGAGTAATTGGGAGTGTGTAGCAAGGTGTATATGGGTTTTTGTGTGAGAGACTGACTTGATTTGTAAACTTTCACTTAAAGCACAATAAAAATTATATAAAAAATTGGAATGAAATGAAAAAAACAAATGCTGACGAGGTTGTGGGAGGGTTGAAAGAAGCTCTTATACATTGCTGGTGGGATTGTAAAATGGTACAACCACTATGGAAAACAGTATTGTGCTTCCTGAAAAAGTTAGAAATAGAATACCTTATGATCCAGCAATTCCACTCATAGGTATATACCCTAGAGATATAAGGGCAATGATATGAATAGACATATGCACACCTGTGTTCATTGCAACATGATTCACAACAGGAAAAAATGGAAACAACCCAAGTGTTCATCCATGGATGAATGGATAAACAAATTGTGGTACATCCATACCTCAGAGATACTGCAGGTTTGGTTCCAGACTACCACAATAATACGAATATCACAATAAAGCGAGTGACATGAATTGTTGGGTTTTATGGTACATATAAAAGTTAAGTTTACACTACACGGTGGTCTATTAAGTGTGCATTATCATTATGTCTAAAAAAATGATGTACATACCTTAATTTAAAAAATAATTTATTGCTAAAAAATGCTAACCATCTTCTGAGCCTTCAGCAAGTTGTAATCTTTTTGCTGGTGGAGGGTCTTGCCTCAGTGTTGATGGCCACTGACTGATCAGGGTGGTGGTTGCTGATCGTTGGGGTGGCTGTGGCGATTTCTTAAAATAAGACAACAGTGAAGTTCACCACATCAACTGACTTTTCCTTTCATGAAAGATTTCTCTGTAGCATGTGATGCTGTTTGATACCATTTTACCCACAGTAGAACTTCTTTCACAATTAAAATCAGTCGTCTCAAACCCTGCCACTGCTTTGTCAACTGTTTATATAATATTCTAAATCCTTTGTTGTCATTTCAACAATGTTCAGAGCATCTTCACCAGGAGTAGATCCCTTCTCAAGAAACCACTTTTGTTGCTCATCTATAAGAAACAGTCTTACCCATTAAAGTTTTATCATGAGATTACAGCAATTCAGTTACATCTTTAGGCCCCACTTCTAATTCTAGTTCTCTTGCTATTTTCACAACATCTGCATTTACTTCCCCCACTGAAGTAACTTTAACCTCTCAAAGTCATCCATGAGGGTTAGAATCAACTTCTTCCAAACTCCTGTTAATGTTGATATTTTGACCTCCTTCCCTGAATCACAAATGTTCTTAATGGCATCTAGAATGGTGAATCCTTTCCAGAAGGTTTTCAGTTTAGTTCACCCACATCCATCAGAAGAATCATTATCTATGGCAGCTGTAGCCTTGTGAAATGTATTTCTTAAATAATAAGACTTGAAAGTCAAAATTATTCCTTGATCCATGGGATGCAGAATGGATGTTGTGTTAGCAGGCATGAAAACAGCATTAATCTCCTTGTACATCTTCATCAGAGCTCTTGAGTGGCCAGGTACATTGTCAATAAGTAGTAATATTTGTAAAGGAATCTTTTTTTTTCTGAGCAGTATGTCTCAACAGAGGGCTTGAAATATTCGGTAAACCATGTTTTAAACAGATGTGCTGTCATCCAGGCTTTGTTGTTCCATTTATAGAACACAGGCAGAGTAGATTTAGCATAATTCTTAAGGACCCTAGGATTTCCAGAATGGCAAATGAGCACTGGCTTCAACTTCAAGTCACCAGCAGCATCAGCCCCTAACAAGAGAGTCAGCCTATCCTTTGAAGCTTTGAAGCTAGGCATTGACTTCTCCTCTCAAGCTATGAGAACCCTAGATGGCATCTTCTTTCAACTTTTTTCCTGCAGCTTCCTCACCTCTCTCAGCCTTCATAGAATTGAAGAGAGTTAGGGCCTTCCTCTGGATGAGGCTTTGCCTTGATGTTGTGGCTGGTTTGATCTTCTATCCAGACCACTAAAACTTTCTCCATATCAGCAATAAGGCTATTTCACTTTCTTATCATTCATGTGTTCACTGGAGTAGTGCTTTTAATTTCCTTCAAGAACTTTTCCTTTACATTCATAACTTGGCTAACTGTTTGGCAGAAGAGACCTGGCTTTTGGCCTGTCTTAGCTTTTGACATGCCTTCGTCACTAAGCTTAATCATTTCTAGCTTTTGATTTAAAAAGAGATGTGTGACTCTTTCTTTAACTTGAACACTTAGAGGCCATTGTAGGGTTATTAATTGGCCTAATTTCAATATTGTCCTGTCTCAGGGAATAAGGAGGCCCAAGGAGAGGAATTGAAACAAGGTCAGTGGAGCAGTCAGAAAACACACAATATTTATCCGTTAAGTTCACAATATTATATGGGCATGGTTCATGGAGCCCCAAAATAATTATAATGGTAACATCAAAGATCACTGATCACAGATCACCATAACAGATATAATAATAATGAAAAAGTTTGAAATATTGTGAGAATTACTAAAACATGACACATAGACATGAAGAAATGGCACCGATCAATAGACTTGCTTCATAGAGGTTGCCACAAACCTTCAATTGGTAAAAAACACAATATCTGAAGTGCAATAAAGTGAAGCACAATAATACAAGTATGCCTGTACATTCATATAATGGAATACTGTGCAACTATAAAAAATAATGAGGAGTCCACAAAACATCTTATAGCATGGATGAATCTGGAGGACATTATGCTGAATGAAATAAGCCAATCACAAAAAGACAAATATTGTATGGTCCCACTATTATAAGAAGTCAAGAATAGATATATACACAGAAAGCAAAGTTCTTCCATAGTTACCAGGGAAGGAAGGAAGAGGGAGGAAGAATCACTTTCTAGATAGTAGATAATTGTTACTTTTGGTGATGGGAAAAGCAATCCCAAATATGGGTGAAGTCCGTACAACCTGACCAAGATAAATAAAAACACTAAGAAGTACACGGGAAACAGGGACAGTTTCAGCAAGTGCTATAACATATGCGGTTTTGCAGCAACAGTAAAAACAACAAAAAATGTATGTGGTTACATAAGTAGCTGTGGATGCATGTATGTGTATAGGAAGGCATATGCAAGTAAATATGCCTGCATGTATAGGCGTATCTGTAGGCATATGTATATATGTGTTTGTGTGTGATGTACATATATTCACACATACAGTAAACCACATAGGGAGCACAGTTATGGAGGCTTCCTAGACATATCCAAATAACTCATGGGATTGGTTTACTGAGTTAAAAGGCTTAGAACCGTAGTCTTGGGGGACAGCTTAGTCAGTTGGCGTAACATGGTTCACAAAGGTAATGTTCTACATCCTAGTTTGGTGAGTAGCATCTGGGGTCTTAAAAGCTTGTGAGCAGCCATCTAAGATACAACTATCAGTCTCTACTCATATGGAACAAAAAAAGAATGAAGGAAATCAAAGGCCCAAAGAAGAAACTAGTCCGTGGGACTAATAGCCCACACGAATCACAGCCTCTTCTAACCTCAGGTCAGAGCTAGATGGTGCTCAGCTACCACTACCGACCATTCTGGCTGGTCTGACACAATAGAAGGTCCAGGATAGAATGGAAGAAAAATGTAGAACAAAACTCAGATTCCTAAAAAAATGCCAGACCTACTAGACCAATAGAGACTAGAAGAACCCCTGAGACTATTGCCCTAAGAACTTGGAATGGAAGGTATTTCAGGAGGTCACCTTTCAGCCAAATAATAGATTGGCTTATTAAATAATATCACCTGTGAGTAATGTGGTCCCTTAAACAATTAACTATCTAAGACCAAACGGTCAACATTTACCCAAAGCAAAGATGAGAAGGCAAGAAGGGGCAGGGAAGCTAGATCAAAAGAAACAGAACAAACAGAATGGAAATAATGAGAATGCTGACACATTGTAAACATTGTAACCAGTGTCATAGAGCAATTTGTATAAAGATTATTAAAGGGGAACCTAATCTGCTATGTAAACTTTCACCTAAAACACAATAAAATATTATTTAAAAGAATAAGATGACAATGGAGCAACATATTTAAGATAGTCAAAGAAAATGTAAGCCAAGGCTTTTATATCCTGCCAAACTGACCCTCAGGTTTAAAGGCCACGCAAATAGTTAAGGAGATATATGAACTTGGGGTATATTGTTTCCATGAACTCTTCCTAAGGAATCTATCAGATTCCTTTAGAAGAAACTATAGGAAAAGCTTTGGCCTAAGGCTGTTGCTTTGTGAATTAAAATTAATGGCACTATTGTGTTTCCATTTATGGTGATACAAAATTTGGATGTTGTTTATGGTTACACAATATGATTCATTGGTGAAAATTAATGTAATTTTCAACATGAAAAATGTTGAATTGGCAAATACTGTGTTCTGTAGATTTTTTTTACAACCATACAAAATGTAAAAAATAAACTAAAAAAGAAAAAAAATTAATGAGACTGATTCTGTCACCTCTTCTTTTATTTTCAACTTGACAGACACATAGTTACACTAGACCTTCAACTAGACAGGGGACTTACAAATGATGCTCCCATTTATAATGGAGAGAAAAAGTTAAACATTTATTGTTAGAAAAGTCTTATGGGTGGTGATTGACACTCAATTATTATTTTTATACAATACAATATTTATTAGGTTCAGTGCCTTATATAGTACATGACAGAGTACTCAGTTAATGCTTTTCTGAAGGAAGGAAGCGAGAAAGGGAGGAAGGATCACTAAATACCGGGAAGAAAACATTGCTGTTATTGTTGTTCGTTGCCATCAAGTTGATTCCAACTCATGGCGACCCTATGTATGCAGAATAGAACTGCTCCATAAGGTCTCCAAGACTGATTGACACTCAAGTATTTAACCCCTCTGTCACATGCACAAAAATGTCTCACATTGGTAGATTAATAAAAAGTGGGCATTTATTTTTATTATATGGGAAACTCCCAGATGATGATTGGACTGGTTAAAAAAAATAAATCTAAACCTGTAAATGGCAATTTTAAAATATTTGTTTAGAAGCCTGTGAGAAAAACACTTTTTTTTCTCTACTGAAAAATAATAATAATAATTAGGGCTTTCTGTTAAAGATGACAATATAAAGATGACAATAAAGAAATTTTAAAAAATTCCATTCCCCTCCTCTGAATCCCAATAAGAACCCACAAAGAGAATGAAAGAGAGAGAACACTCTGTCTTCAGTGAACAATGAAATGGCCACAATCCCAAGCTATAAATTATGAAACACACCTGCCAAAGACTGTAAAGTCTGGACTGAAATGAGAGAGAAAGCTGAGAGCTGACAAATATTTCCTCAGGCGCCGAGCAGGGTTTAGATTTCCTTACGAGTAAGTGTGACACTCCTGAAAGGCTTATTCAACAGCGCTTTGATTACAGGCACTAGAACTAGGACCTGAGCAGCCCCTGACAGACTGAGAATGTCCCCGCAGAACCAAGGGGAGACAGGGCTGAAGGTGAAACCACATTTTATGCCTGGTGGCCAAGGAAGGCTGCCAGAGAAGAAGTGGTGTGAGGGAAGGGGAGGCAGCGATCGCTGGGTTATTACACAGCGAGTCAGTTATTTACGAGACTCTTCTCTGAGTCACACCAACCACTCAAATGCCAAAAACTGAAGAGAGATGTGGGCAGAAGGAGACGGAGTGTTGAAGACAACAAACCCAAAAATTGTAAACTGCCCTAGCTCATCTCCCTTCCCCAGCCCATGTTATTCACAAACAACCAGCAGCATTCAAAGCACCAGCATAAAATCTATGCATCAAAACTGGAAAAAAAAAGAAAAATGAAAGGTGGGGAAGAGGCTGGGTTGTGGGGAAGGAGCATAAAGCAAGAGTCATGTGAACAACATAATAAAGCACAAGGAATTACCCCAAGAAACGTTCCAACAAATACACTCCATATTCTCAACAAAATTATAGTCATGACCTCTGGGGAAAAAAGTGGCTCATAAATAAAGTTCGAGTTCAAAGAAGAGATTATAAGACAGCAGAAGGAGATGAAAAGACAGCTGAAACAGCAAGGGGAGGGGAAAAAAAAAAAAAAACTAAGAAAAATTAAAAATAGCAGACATAAAAGTTACCTAACCAGCAACAAAAATAATGAAAGAAAATGACTGAGAACACAGACACATGGTAGACAGGCTGTAATGTCATATAAATTATAGGGAAAAGAGCAAACATGTAAAATTGGTTTTTAGAGGCCATGGAAGGCAGACAAAGGAGATCAAACTTAAGTGGAATTGATATTCGTGAGAACTAAACAAACGGAACAGAAAAAAAAAAAAAACTCAAAATAAGGGAACAAACTCCTTAAATAAAAGCTTAATTAGCAAGTCATGATGGCACACCATATACCCACTAAGACACAGCCTGCATAAGGTGCTAAGCTTCATGGATAAAAAAAGAATCCATCGGACTCTGAGCAGAAAAGGCAATCAAATAACACAAAAATTCCACTTGGCCTCGGTTATCTCCACAATAGCACTCAATACAAGAAGACAGTGAAACAGGATTTACACAAATCTAAGTGAAAGAAAGCATGACCCAAGAATTTTCTTTTCAGCCATGTTGTTCTTCATTTAGAAAGGAAACAGAGAAGCATTCAGAGAAAAAACCAAAAACCAAACCAGTTGCCATTGAGTCAGTTCTGACTCAGGACGGCCCACGTATTACAAGTAGAAGTGCTCCATGGGGTTTTCTTGGCTGTAATCTTTATGGAAGCAGATTGCCAGGCCTTTCTTTCATGAAGCTGCTGGGTGGATTCGAACCCCCAAGGTTTCTTGAAAAACTAGCAGGACCACGATCAGACGCCACGATAACCCCAAATTAAAAATCCATGAATGGATAGATCCTGGTAAAAAAAAAAAAAAAGGATGATGAGTAATGAATTCATTTTAATTCTAGAATTACAACTAATCAACGGTAGCAATTTCATTCAAAATAGAAAGTAAGTACCAAAAATCTTGACATTATCTAAATAATACAACAAAAACGAATTGGAATATTGGAGAAGGGAGGTGGGAGGGAATGAAAATGTGTTATTTACTCATCCTTTTTTTTTTTTCTTAGCAATAAGTCCAACTATTTAATTAAAATATCTGAATGCCGTAGTGGTTTCTTTAGTCTTCATTCTTAACTTTTAGAGGGTTCTTTTGGGAATTAACTACTTATGCTGGGGAAAAAATTCAGAAGTTCAGCAACTCCTTTAATTTTACTTCAGTTTCTTTTTTTTTTTTTTTGTATTATGTTGTTCTTAGATGCCGTCAAGTCACTTCCAACTCATAGCAATTCTGTGTACAACAGAGTGAAACACTGCTTGGTCCTGTGCCATATTCACAATTGTTGTTATGCTTGAGCTCATTGTTGCAGCCACTGTGTCAATCCATCTCATTGAGGGTCTTCCTCTTTCTCACTGACCCTCTGCTTTACCAGGCATGATGTCTTTCTCCAGGGACTGATCCCTCCTGATAACATGTCCAAAGTAGATGAGATGAAGTCTTGCCATCCTTGCTTCTAAAGAGCATTCTGGCTGTATTTCTTCCAAGGCAGATTTGTTCGTTCTTTTGGCTGTCCATGGTATATTCAGTGTTCTAGACCAATACCATAATTCAAAGCTGCACTAAATTTTTCAGTTAAAATTTGAAATACAATGGTTGTCAGATATTAATGTTTTTACATATATAGCAGTCTATATGATTTTTTTTAATTGTCCTTTTTATACTTTTCTATTTCCTTAAATTCTTGATAATGGGTATGTTTTATTTTTTAAAGAGTAAAATCATTTTACTATATAAATAAATAGCTGAAAAATAAATTATACTTCAATTACTATACCAAAAATAAAATCCTACAATAAGTAAATTACCAAAAAGAAAGAGGGACAAAGAGTAGGAGAAAAGCTCTTTAGATCATAAAAGATGTTTAAGTCTAGGAAATGGCTCACTTACTGGCATGTTCCTATATGAAATTCCCTTTCGTTTCACCAACTGAGATTTGCTGTTGTTGGCTGCGATTTATTCTGCTCATGCTCCATTTGACTCTGTTGCATAATTCTCTTCCAGTGTTCTGTCAGCTGTGGTGTTGGAATCCAGCGAAGAAAGCAGGTATGTCAAAGGCTGACAGCCAAAGGCCGGCGTGTCCATCTTGGTGAAGCGATGTGCAAGGATCTCCCAGGGCCACCGCTCGTGAAATCTTGCCAGATGCCTGCATGCAACAGTAAGTATGTGTGCCCATGCTTCACCAAGATATGCTGATTTGATCTATCTTGTCCCAATATTTTCATTTCCATATATGGACACATACAGGAAAAACTTGGGAAAACCAAACCTGTGTAAGGTAGAAACCTGTCAGAAAAAGAACACTCAAATATTTTCCACTAAAACAAGCGATAGAAAAGTGGTAAGGCTGCACCCTGTCAAAGGCAGAAAACTTGCGAGACTCAGAAAAACAAGTGATAAGACTACACCCTTTCAAAGGCAGAAAACTTGTGAGACCTGGAAAAACCAGGCAGTCCTATTGCGTTCCGGCTCTGGCAGGTTTCACTGTATGCTGTATATGCGTCCTATCTGTGGGTAAAACAAACCAAGTACAACCCAGAATTTTTTTCACGCAGCAAATGGTACAATGTTGAGAAATGTCCGCCCAGTGCATCTCTTAGGTGTCCTCACTTGGACTGATATTTCCTTATATCCTCCACTTTACCATGATTTCTTCCATTTAGAATTTTTGAGTATTACTTGTAGAAATTAAATTGAAATATTTCCTAGTTTACTTTGTTAGTAATGTATTTGAATTCTGTTTTAGTCATCTAGTGCTGCTATAACAGAAGTACCACAAGTGGATGGCTTTAACAAAGAAGAATTTATTTCTTCACAGCAAGGTATTCTAAAAGTGCGAATTCAGGGTGTCAGCTCCAAGGGAAGGCTTTTTTCTCTGCCTGCCTTCTCATCAATCTTCCCCCGGACTAGGAGCTTCTCTGCACAGGGACCCCAGGTCCAAAGGACGTGCTGTGCTCCCAGCACTGCTTTCTTGGTGGTATGAGGTCCCCCACTTTCTGCTTGCTTCCCTTTCCTTTTATCTCTTTATGATAAAAGGTGGTGCAGGCCACACCCCAGGGAAACTCCCTTTACATTGGATCAGGGATGTGACCTTAGTAAGGTTGTTACAATCCCACCCTAATCCTCTGTAACATAAAATTACAATCAAAATGGAGGACAACCACACAATACTGGGAATCATGGCCCAGCCAAATTGTCACACACATTTTTGTGGGGACATAATTCGATCCATGACAGATTCATTCTATTAAAAGTAGAAGAGATAAACATTTTAAGTTTCCAAGTATTGTTTCTTATACGTAATCTAAAACCAACGAGGATGCAAACATGAAATACCTTTGGTTTAAAAAGATGGCAGTAGGTACACCTCTTCAATTAATTAGAAACAATAAGCTTAGTATGAAGGGTAAATAGTATGCCTTTGTTATATTTAAAAGGTAGTATTATGTAGTATTCAGCTGTATTTGCAAGGTACATGAGAGATACACGTTTACATGTGTGTGAGTCCATTGCAGGGAGGAGTTTATAGTAGATCAGCTGAGGGCTGACCTACAGCAACTGAAAATAAAGCAGCAGAGTGGGTGGGGTGGGGAGGCTGGGAGGTAGGAAACAGGCACACTGGGAACCCGCAGCTCCTGGGCCCATTTTCAGCTTTGTTTTTTACATTGTCTTCATCTGTAAAGTATGTTCATTACCTCAAGGACCCTCCTGAGCTTATGGTAAGGAAAAAAAAAAAACAACCCAGAAATGAACTAATCTTATTTTAATATTGCCTTAATATTGCCTAGCATATATATATTTTTATGTGTATATAAATAATTTCTGATTTCTTCTTACCATATATACATATCCCACTGCCGTCGAGTTAATTCTCACTCATAGTGACCCCAGAGGGCTTCCAAGGCTGTAAATCTCTGCAGAAGCAGAGTGCCACATCTTTCCTCCATGGAGCTGCTGGTACTTTCAAACAGCCAGTCTTTAGGCTAGCAGTCGAGCACCTTAACCATTGCATCACCAGGGCTCCTTATATACATGTACTTACATAATATATAGATAGATATATGAAATATAAATTGATATAGATATGTTTACCAATAGCTTTTCCGGAGAAATTCACAAACAAAATCAGACAAAGAGTAAAAACGGGGGGGGGGGGGAGGGGATGGGTAGGGGAATAACATTTATTGAGTACTTACTATGTGGGGTACTATGTGGGGATTCTTGCATGCATTATCTGTTTAGTCCCTCCAACACCATTGTGAGACAGTATTATCCCCATTTAGGGATAAGGAACCCAAGACTGAGAGAGGGTCTGAGACTTGCCCAAGGCCTTATAGCTACAAATTGGACCCTTGGCCTGCTTGACCATAAACCTGTCCAATTCCTGAGCCCATGTTCCTAGCCACCTCTCTGCTGATTCATGGACAACATTACCATTTTTTTTTCCCCGGGTCTTCTTTGAAAACAAAATTTGAAAATCTCAAGATTCCAAGCATTGGTTTTTTTAAAAAAAAAAAGTGTCTTGGAATTCAGGGAATGTCTGCGGCATATGGCGCAGTGTCATGGTTTGAACTGCTTATCTATTTAATATTTATTAATTGTGGATGGTTGCATAGCAATGTGGCTAGACTGTAAACTGCCTTAGAGAAGACTGAAATTAGAGTACTACTGGCAACTTCCTTTAAAATAATAACAGAATAACATGTGGGAATACATCGTGGTTATTAGGGCATGCAGTGTGGTACAGGATGAAATTATAAATTATTATGGCATGTAGCAGAGAACAGAGTAAATTTTTAAGTTTTAGGGGGAAAAAAAAGACAGTAATATTTCTCCTTCACCCCACCCCACTCCCTGGCTTGCGAACATGTAGGTCATGGAAGCAGACAAGCAATGGGAATGCATGCTCACTGCCAAATCACCCTAAGCTGGGGCCTCCACTTCAGCTGTAGCCTAGCCTCATGCCATCAGTTTTGATCAATGGCCCTTGCTTGTTGAAACTTGGCTTCTCCCTCCACATTCTCATATGGCATCCTTTTCTCCCCACCACCCTACCACAGGGCCAAGTGATGAGCTTGGTATCCTCCCATCCTCCCTACCCCTGCTAGTTCTGTACCATAATCCCATTGTCGTCACACACTTAGTACTTATACTGCCCTCGTCACACCTTCAGTGGACAGACCTACAAGATACCCTGTACTTTTTTCCAGGACACACCACCACCAGGTCCAGTCTTCCTCTCCAACATTTGCCAACATCCAGGACAACCAATATCCATGATAATGACCTAACACTCTGATAGCTCAGTTCCCCAACCTCATCAATTCCATGGACCCCAGCCCCTTGACATGGTGACCCTTTAGATTTTCTCATGATTTAGCATGCAGAAATGGCTTCCTGCTCTTCCATCTGCTTATTTAGTTAATCCCCCGCTGTGACCTCTGGTTCTTATATTTCTATTGTCCCCAAACTTTCTGCCCTTACATTAGAAATGACTCCACTTAGCTGGCATACCCTAATCACTCACATAACCAATTATATCACCAGATATTTATGCCCTTTCTTAACCCACTGCCTTGATCACGCTGATTCCCTTCAACTTTGGTATTACTTTTTCAGGTGATTTTCTCCTCCTGGACTGAGCTAATGAAATATGCTAAAAGGTGTAATATCCCCATGCTGATTAAAAATAGTTCATATCTATGGTACCTGGATTTAGTTGGGAAATGTGTTTTGTTTTTTTTTTTTTCTTATTTCCTAAGAATTCTGTAGAAATTGACCACAACAATTTCTTAACAACTGTACTAACCCCAAGGTCACATCTCCCTTCTGATGACTTTGTCTTGTACTCCACTACTAATACCAAGACTAGGTAGTATAATGACCTAAATTTCTTCTCTCCTCCATCTCAAATCTACCCTGTTTCCCCATTCCCAGACTCAAATGTATGGTCTTCTTTATAAGCCCAACCACTCCATTATGGAAAGGATCTGAAGACAAGAAGCACCAAGCCTAGCTGTGCTGTGATCTTTATTCCCTTTCAAGGCTCCTCTTCTAGAAAACATGTCCTAATCCATGACCTTGGGCATAAGTCCATCCTCTTTAACCAAAAAACCGAATACTGCCATCAAGTCGATCTCCTAGTGACTCTTTAGGACAGAGTAGAACTGCCCTGTAGGGTTTCAAAGCCTGCCTGTAAATCTTTATGGAAGAAGCAGACTGCTACATCTTTCTCCTGTGCAGTGTCTGGTGGGTTCAAAATGCCAACCTTCCAGTTACCAGCCAAGTGCTTTAACCATTGCACCACCAGGGCTTCTTACGTCTTTAGAAGGGTAAATTTTCTTGCCCTTCATTTGACCATTTTTGTATGCATTGGTGTTGAGGGCAGGTGGGAAAGATGTATTTCACTCCCCCTAGAGCCAGCAGGAGCCTTGGTGGCACAGTAGTTTAAGAGATCAACTGTTAATCAAAAGGTTGACAGTAAGAAACCACCAGGAGCTCCATACATAGGAGAAAGATGTCTGCTTCCGTAGAGATGTATAGACTTGGAAACCCTACAGGGTAGCTATGGGTCTCAATCAGCTCAACAGCACTGGGTTAGAGGCCAGCAGTGCACCTGTACGATACAGCGCAGTTACATCCCCTGCCTGCTTCTCCTCAAACATTCCCTGCACTTTCTCACCTCAGGCTTTTACCCCTTGCTGGTATTCTTACCTCTGCCATATCTAACGACTAAAGTTCTTTCCATTCTTGAAGGACCAGCACAAACCCCACATCTCCCAATAAGCTTCCTCAGTTGCATTTAATCTCTGAAAGGTGATATGACATTGTTAAGGGTACTGCCTTTAGTGCCAGCTCACTTGAGTTCAAATCCCAGTTCTTCCAGTAACTCATCATGTGACATTGGGAAAGTCATTTAATCTCTGAGAGTGTCAGTTTTCTTATCTGTAAAATGGGAGTAGTAATTGTACCTTCTTTATAGGATTATTTTGAGAATCATGAGTTAATACCTATGAAATGCTTAGAAAGAACCTAGGTACATAGTAAGTTCTCAAAAAATGTTATTTTTAGTTTCCTCACCACCTCCAAGCCCTATTACAGTTTTACAATAGGATAATGCCTAATAGAGTAAATGTTTAACAACCAGCTCTGGATGGAGGGTGGGAAGCTCTCATTTGTTTTGTTTGCCAATTTCCATGGTGTGAATACTACCACTATAGCTAATTTCCAGTTATCAATGTGACATCATTGAATGCAGAGTTGGGGACAGTTGCTACAGTTTCACTGACTTATGAGTCATTGAGAGCTAGAGCCAGTGCACCACTGGACAGGAAAGAATCTAGGGTGTCTCTCTAGTTTCTGACTTGAGAAACTTGGTGGAAAGTGATGCCATTAACTTAAGGAATACAGGAAGAAGGGGACAGAGGTCATGTGTTTTAGATTATGATATTTTAAACTTGAGGCACTAAAAAGAGATTTCTAGTAAGCAGTGGACAATCAGGCCTGTAACTCCACAGAGAGAGGTCTAGGCTAGACAGATAAACTTGAGAGGCATTAACCGATAGTCGCTAGTTAAAACTACAAAACTATCCAAGGAAAAGCAGAGAGCAAGAAGAAAAGTGGTCAAGCACTTGCACCTGTGAGGCAGCAACACTGAAGGAATAGTCAGTGAAAGAGGAGCCTGGAAAGTAACAAAGTGGTAGGAAAGGACCAGAAGAAAAGGCTGAAAAAACTTGAGCAGAGATTTCTGCATGAACCCAGAAAACCAAACCCACTGCTGTTGAGTCGATGCCAACTCATAGAGACCCTATAGGACAGAATAGAACTGCCGGATAGAATTTCCAAGGAGTACCCGGTGGATTCGAACTGCCTACCTCTTGGTTAGCAGCTGTAGCACTTAACTACTGCGCCACCAGGGTTTCCTTCTGCATGAAGTGAGTGATTAATGGTGCCATATGCCATAGGATGGTTAAGTAAGAATACTGAAGGGAAGCCACTGGATTTCTCAATTACGGGGCTATTGGTGGTCTTGCTCAGAAAGCTTCTAATGGGGGTTCTGGGAGAAGCAACCAGGCTGCATATGGTTGTAAAGTACAATAGAAGTGTGTAAGTAGAAATCACCCTTTCAGGCTTACCATAGCCAATCACGGCTCCATCCTACCCCTCTGAACTACCTGTGTTCCTACCCTTGGGGAAACCTGAAGAGAATCCAAAAAATCTGCCCAGGTTCTTGATACAGCTTCAAACGAGCTTGTCAGATCTTCCACTCACAGTGGAAGTGCCAGCCAGGCAGCCAGATTCAGGGCTGGATTCTGAGGAGGCCAGTGTTCCAGCAGGGTAATAAGAAGGCTTAGAGGCTGTGTCTCAGCCAAAGCCCATTAGGGAGTGGCAGGAGTCAGATGCTGGCGAGACCAAGTGTAAATATCCAGCCCATATGGCTGGGGTAGGAACCTGGCGTGGCACCAAGACTCAGAGTCCATGGCAGGGATTCGACTGGAGTAAAGGCAGGACATAAGCCAGCAATGAGCCAGCAGAGGCAATTGCTTGTAGACAGCCTCAGGGCACCTAGAGTTGACCTTAATTGGGTGTGGAAGATTGGCACAAAGCCCCAGAGAGAGGACATACTGAAGAAAAATCTTTTGATTTTCTAGAAAAGCTCTGCATGTGGCATTTCTGACATCAGCAGAGTGGAGAAATGGGTTGGTACCCTTGCACACTCAGCAGCCCGTCCAGGAGGATGCTGCAGGTGCCTGGCCACTCTGCAGAGTGGATGATGCTCCTGCCTCGTCAGGCTTGGCAGGTGTTGCATTTTGTGGGCACCTGCAGATGCAGGAGGAGGCAGTCACCCAAAACCAGACCAGTTTCTTGCCCCACAACTATGATGACGCCATGCTCCAGGCACTGCTCCAAAGAAGCTCACAGGAGTCCCAAGAGAGGACTTGGCCCAAGATGTGGAGCCTGGCAGTGCCCATGCATTTCTACCTCTGGCTGGAAGCCCAGCAAAGTCCCCAGGCACACCTGCTCACTGAACTAGTCTGGACCCTAGTGTGAGCAATTGCCCAAGCAGGGCTAGGAAGGGGGTCAGCTGGGGTCGCAGGGCCTGTCTTCCAGTGAATGGGCATGTGACCAGAGGGAGCAGCTGGGCTCTCATGTGGCTTACCCACCATTTGGAGCAGGGCTTTCCACTGAGGCTGAACTCAGCCTACCACCTGCAACTCCACAGCCCGCCTTGGAAGAGTCATGGCAGGGATATGACTGGAGTGAAGTCAGGACACAAGCAAGTAAGGAGCCAGCCTGGCAATTGCTTGTAAACAATCATGGTCTCATCTATTCTAAGTCTCATGCTCACCTGAGGGACGTCAGGTTACCAGTAGACCTGAAGGTAACTAGACCCCTTCTCCATGGTTGGTTCCAGGGCGTCAGGTTGCTTTGTGGGCCTGGTGCCAGCTTCCATGCATTCCGGCCTGAACCATTCAGCTAGACAGCTGTACTTCATTGCCCACATGAGCTTCTGCACCAGCCCAATGAGGCAGGAAGTTTCAAACTACAGGGTGTTCAGCTGGATCCTCTTAAGTTGTAGTAGTAATAATAATAATCATAATATGTATGTGGGGTTGGCATTCAATGTCACAAAACAATATATGTATTAATTTTTTAATGAGAAACTAATTTGCTCTGTAAACCTTCGTCTAAAGTACAATAAAAAAGACAATATGTGTACGTAGATGTGTGTGTATACAGATACATACATATACACATAGACATATCCTGCCTTGTTACAAAAACAATAGGCCACTTTTAAGTATCCATATAATACAACCAGATGAATGAACTTAAAAGCAGGTGAGAAATTAAAAAGGTAAACAAACAAAGAAGGCTAATGCGAGATCATGTTTTGAATTTTACATTCTTATTACATGTGGCTACAAAGTTGGCTCCAAACTTGCTCACGTAAGAGCCATCTTGAAACAAGCAGCCTGGTTGATTACACAATTCAGTATTCATTAGGTAAGAAATGAATGCTTATTGTGAAGACTTTGGTAGGGCTCTCACCACACGGATGCTATTTCTTATTTACTCTTCCCTCCTGACCAGCAGCATCACATCAAAATGTTCTGCAGTAAAAGAAGCTGAGGCAGGAACACCTTTTTCTGCTGCTTTGGTTTAATCCCGGGATCCACCCTAGAGCAGAGGATCTCAAACTTTGCTGCATATTTCAGTCGCCTGGGGAGCTCTTAAAAATTCTGATGCCTAGGCCACATCCCATAAATCAGAATTTCTGGGGGTGGGATTCAGGGCATTGAGATTTAAAAATAAGTGAATAAATAACAGGTGCGTCTTGGGATCCATGACTCACATCATATGCAAAAAAAAAACAGTTCAAAATGGATCAAGGAACTAAATGTGAAAACTAAAACCATAAAATTCTTACAAGAAAATATAGGGTCATGACTGCCAGACCTAGTTTTTAAGGATGGATTATCAGATATGATAACAAAAACAGGAGCAGTAAAAGATAAAATAGGTGGGACATCATAAAAATTGAATACTTTTATTCATCAAAGCACTTTATCAAAAAGTGAAAAGACAGTATGTATAGGTTAAGAAAAGAATCTTTGGAAACCATATATCCAATAAGGGTCTAATATAGTATATATATATATATATATATATATATGTATGTATGTATATCAGTGTATGTATGTATATATATGTGTATATATATATTATATATATATACACATATGTATAACTTCTACAACTCCGCAACAAAAAGACAATCCAGTCAAAAAAACAGCTAAGGACATTTTACCAAAGAGAATATTCAAATAGCCAAGAAGCACATGAGAAGATGTTCAAGGTCATTAGCCATCCTTAGAGAGATGCAAATTAAAGCAACAGTGAGATACCACCTACCTCTCCATTAGAATGACAATGATCAAAAAAAACAGAAAACACTAGGCGTTGGCCAGATTGTGGAAAAACTTGAACCCTCATCCATTGCTGGTGGGAATATAAAATGGTACAGCCACTGTGGAGAAGAGTTTGGCAGTTCCTCAAAAAGTTGAACATAGAACTACTGTATGACCCAGCAATCCCAATCTTAGGTATATACCCAGAAGAAGTGAAAGCAGGAACTCAAACAGAAACCTGTACACCAGTGCTCATTGCTACACTTTACACAATAGCCAAAAGGTGGAAAACTGCCTAAATGTCCATCAACGGAAGAATGAATAAGCAAAATGTGGTGTGTCCACACAACGGAATGCTATTCAATCTTAAAGAGAAATGAAGTCCTGATGTATGCCACATGCCACAACATAGATGTACCTTGAAAGCATTATGTTGAGCGAAATAAATCAGTCGCAAAAGGACAAGTACGTCTTGATTGCACTTGTATAAAATAAGCAAATACATAGAAACCAAAGATAATTAGTGGTAACCAGGGTGGGAGAGAGGAGGAAAGGGGGAGTTTGTGCTTAGGAGGCACTAAGTTTATGTTAATGGTGATGGAATAATTTGGACAAGGATAGTGATCGATAGTGGTTGTACGACTTGAAGAACTGATCGATGCCACTGAATTAGACAAGTAGGAATTGTTCACAAAAAACAAAAGAAAAAGAATAAGAGGTGATTCAGTGTGCATCAAACTTTGAGAACTGTTGCTTTACAATACCTGTGGTCAGGGTTGATATTAAATTTGCTCATACCCTATATCCACACTGGTTATTAAAACATTGAAATGCTTTCCAAACGATTAGTAAAAAGCCACTGCCTGAAGTCCACAGCTGTCTCTCAGCTGCTTGGGCCCCTCTGCCAGGAGCTGCCTGACCTCCTCATGATCTAGCAACTAAAGAGGTAACACCCGGTGCATCAGGGGGACTCCAAAACCCTGTTTCAGGACTACAGCCAACATCTATTCTGATTGTTCGCTGCCATTGCTGTTCAGATTGTTAATTATTTTGAATACCATCCCTGCCTATAGTAACAGATAGACTGTAAATTTATCAGGAAATCCCCCATACATTTCTTTCTGCTTTTGATAGCTATTAAGCAGCCAAACCTGTTGCTGTTGAGTCGATCCTGACTCATAGCGACCCTATAGAACAGAGAAGAACTGCCCCACAGGGTTTCCAAGGAGCGGCTGGTGGATTCAAACTGCTGACCTTTTGGTTAGCAGCAGAACTCTTAACCACTGCGCCACCAGGGCTCCTATTAAGCAGCAGTAAGTTCGAAATTCTATGCTGCCAATTAAAAGAATATCTACATGCCTTAACTGGCTGGCACCAGGGTTGGCATCCTCTGTGGATACTCTGTATTCCCAAAAGGACACATTTGTGATCTGGATCGACTTAGACATGAGCCGAGAGAGTATCTACAGGCAGAATACTGAACCCTTCCTGAGAACAGTAGGCCTGATCTACTTACTGCATTTCTCCGGGATTTGCAGGCAAAGTCATTTTGCTGCTTCACCAAGAGCATTCTCTACCACAGCAACCGAGGAGCCACCCCTGTTCTTTTCTTGAATCTCGAGTCCCTGGGTGGCGCAAATGGTTCAGCACTAGACTACTTATCTAAAGGTTGGTAGTTCAGACCCACTCGTAGGTACCTCAGAAGTAAGGCCTGGTGATCTGCCCCTGAAAGGTCACAGCCTTGAAAACCCTATGGAGTGCAGTCCTACTCTGCACATAGGGGACCACCGTGAGTCAAAACTCACTCAATGGCAACTAACAACAACAACCAGTAGGACCAGTATGTCTCAGCGTGCAACCAGACCCTAGAAGGTTCATGAGCCACCCGAGGAGGTCTTCTGGCCAAACCAGGACAGCAGTAAACACATTATGCCTACTGCCTAGGACCTGAGAAGGCCATCCAAATGGAGTCACAATCTGGTTCTTCTCCCAGCATGTCCCTGCCAGTGCTAAAAACAGGGGGGCCTTTCAGAGGGGTCCTTCAAGGGTATGAGGCCCCCAATCTCACAACTTTCAGAATCCAGCAATATCTTTCATGTGAGTCTAGTCGCTCTTCTACGACTCCCTGGTGCTCCCAGGCCCGGCAGCCCATGCCGTACAACCTGCTACTGTCCTAAGTACATTATCTGAGAGGAACCACACACGTTTTCCCACCTCAGCATCACTCCTGAACACATTGGTACCTCCCCACAGGTGAACTATGGGAGACAGCTACTTTTCTTGGGGGAAGGGATCTCAAGAGTATCTGCTTTGACCCTGACCCATCTCCAGTTGCCACGCAGACTGCCCTCCTGCTTGCTGGCTGGACCTGCCTTTGTCATCTGGTCAGTGGTCAGATCGATCACATATGTGAGCGTATTATATGCTCAGCATTGGGAACTTCATATAAGTAATCTAATTTTCACATTCCCCTGATGTAGGTACTAACATTATCTACATTTTACAAATGAGAAAACTGAGGCTTAGACAGATTAAACAACTTATCCAAGTGACAGAGCTAAGATTCAAACTCAGATTTGTGTGGCTTTAAAGTGCGTTCTGACTTTTTTCTTTGATTATTTTCCATTGCTTCCTTGGGCCCTCAAACTAATTTAACTGAAGTTTGCCAACCTTATCCTCCTTTTCGGAGCTCTCAAATATGTTCACTCACGTTTCCAATCTCACTTCCTCAGATTTGGTGTTCTCTGGGCTCTAAGCCATATTAGCTCCCCCAAGGCCTCTGTGCCAGGTGGTAGAGGCTCAACATAACAGACCAACCCCTTATTGGTGGAAATATATACCTAGAAGCTAGGTAACTATGAAGCCATCATATGACAACAAGATAGAAAAGATATTCCCCAAATGTAGACAACCACCACTCGTCTGTCAGTTTGTTTTACTGTAGTGGCTTGAATGTTGCTGTAATGCTGGAAGCTATGTCACCAGTATTTCAAATACCAGCAGGGTGGTGGAGAGATTTCAGCAGAGCTTCCAGACTAAGACAGACTAGGAAGAAGGACCTAGTGATCTACTTCTAAAGAAATTGGCCAGTGAGAGCCTATGAGTAAGAGTGAAACACTGTCTGACATTAGTGCCAGAATATGAGCCCCTCAGGCTGAAAGGCACCCAAAATACGACTGGGGAAAAGCTGCCTCCTCAAAGTAGAGTTGACCTTAATGATGTTAATGGACTAAAGCTTTCGGGACCTTCATTTGCTAATGTGGCACTACTCAAAATAAGAAGAAACAGGCTACAAACATTCATTAATAATTAAATGTACAATGTGCAAAGTATGAATCTAAGAAAATTAAAAGTTGTCAGAAAGGAAATGGAATGTCGGAAGATTGATACCCTAGGCGTTAGTGAGCTGTACCAGACAATCATATGGCCTACTATGCTGGAATGACAAATTTAAGCAGAACAGCATCGCATTCACCGTCAGAAAGAACATTTCAAGCTCTACCCTAAAGTCAGCAATAGGATCATATCCATACACCTACAAGCAAGACAAGTTAATACAACTATTATTCAAATGTATGCACCAACCACTAATGCCAAAGGTGAAGAAATTGAAGATCTTTACCAATGCCTGCAGTCTGAAATTGATCAAAAATGCAATCGATGTATTGATAATTACTGGATTGGAATATGAAAGTAAGAAACAAAGAACAAAGATCTGTAGTTGAAAAATATGGCCTTGGTGATAGAAATGATGCCAAAGATCTTATGACAGAATTTTGTAAGACCAATGACTTATTCATTGCAAATATCTTTTTTCAACAGCATCATCAATGACCATACACATGGAACTTGCCAGGCAGAATACACAGGAATCAAATTGACTACATCTCTGGAAAGAGACAATAGAGAAGCTCAGTATTATCAGTCAGAACTGGAATGGGCCGATTGTGGAATAGACCATCAATTGCCCACATACAAGTTCAAGTTGAAGCTGAAGAAAATTAAAACAAGCCCCTGAGAGCCAAAGTAAGGAACACATTCGGCATTTCTCAAGCTGAAAGAACTGAAGAAAAAATTCAAGCATCAAGTTGCAATATTGAAGGATTCTATGGGCAAAATATTGAATGGCACAGGAAGCATCAAAAGAGGATGGAAGGAACACACAAAGAATTGATTGACGATCAGCCATTACAGGAGGTAGCATATGGTCAAGAACCAATGGTACTGAAGGAAGAAGTCCAAGCTGCACTGAAAGCATTGCCGAAAAACAAGGCTTCAGGAATTGAAGAAGACCGGTTGTGATGTTTCAACAAACAGATAGAATGCTAGAAGTGTTCACTCATCTATGCCAACAAATTTGGAAGACAGCTACCTGGCCGTCTGACTGGAAGATATTTGTGCCCTTTCCAAAGTTGATCCAACAGAATGCAGAAATTATTGGACGATGTCATTAATATCACCTACAGGTAAAATTTTGCTGAAGATAATTCAAAAATGGTTGCAGCAGTACATCAACAGGGAACTGCCAGAAATTCAAGCTGGATTCAGAAGAGGATTTGGAACAAGAGATATCATTGCTGATGTCAAATGGAACTTGGCTGAAAGCACAGAATACAAAAAAAATGTTTACCGGTGTTTTATTGACTACGCAAAGTCATTTGACTGTGTGGATCATAATAAATTAAAGATAACATTGCAAAGAATGGGAATTTCAGAACACTTCATTGTGCTCATGCAGAA
This sequence comes from Elephas maximus indicus, assembly GCF_024166365.1. Classification (NCBI taxonomy): domain Eukaryota; kingdom Metazoa; phylum Chordata; class Mammalia; order Proboscidea; family Elephantidae; genus Elephas; species Elephas maximus. Next base: position 72,572,146 of record NC_064831.1, on the reverse strand, counting down.
TCTATACATAGACCAAGAGGCAGTCATTTGAACAAAACAAGGGAATACCGCATGTTTTAAAATCAGAAAAGTTTAAAATCAGCATCAGGGTTGTATCCTTTCACCATATTTTATTCAATCTGTATGCTGAGCAAATAATCTGAGAAGCCAGACTATATGAAGAACATGACATCAAAATTGGAGGAAGACTCATTAACAACCTGTGATATGCAGATGACACAGCCTTGCTTGCTGAAAGTGAAGAGACTTGAAACACTAGGGAGGATTAAAGACTACAACCTTTCGTATGGATTACACCTCAACATAAAGAAAACAAAAATCCTCACAACTGGACCAGTAAATGACACCACGATAAACTGAGAAAAGATTGAAGTTGTCAAGGGTTTCATTTTACTTGGATCCACAATTAACAGCCATGGAAGCAGCAATCAAGAAATCAAATGACGTAATGCATTGGGCAAATCTACTGCAAAAGACCGCTTTAAAGTATTCAAAAGCAAAGATGTCACTTTGGGGACTAAGGTGCACCTGACCCAAGCCATGATATTTTCAATTGGCTCATACGCATGGGAAAGCTGGACAATGAATAAGGAAGACCAAAAAAGAATTGATGCCTTTGATTTATGGTGTCGTTGAAGAATATTGACTATACCGCGAGCTGCCAGAAGAATGAACAAATCTGTTTTGGAAGAAGTACAGCCAGAATGCTCCTTTGAAGCGAGGATGGCAGACTTCATCTCATGTATTTGGACATGTTATCAGGAGGGACCAGTCCCTGGAGAAGGACATCATGCTTGGTAAAGTACAGGGTCAGTGAAAAAGAGGAAGACCCTCAATGAGACAGACGGACACATGGCTGCAACGATGGGCTCAAGCATAAGAACGATTGTGAGGGTGGCGCAGGACTAGGCAGTGTTTCGTTCTGTTGTACGTCGGGTTGCTATGAGTTGGAAATGACTGGAGGGTACCTAGCAACAACAAATGTAGTAATAACCATTCCCTGTGTTTCCTTGGGCTATTCAACCTCAGGCCTCCCCAAACCAGAGCTTTATAAAATAAGTTACGTATTTTTCTGCAGCTTAGTCAAACTTGCACTCTTTGTTGCTAAAGTAATAGACGGTTGTGAGATTTAACTGAATCTATGGATATATACAAGTATCCCTGGTTGCACAGTGGTTAAGCATTTGGCTGCTGAAATGCTGATTTTTGAACCTACCAGCAACTCCTTGGGAGAAAGATATGGCAGTCTGCTTTCTATGGGGCCCCTATAGGGCTGTCCTACTCTGTCCAGTAGGGTCTCTATGAATCAGCATTGACTTGACGGTGATGGGTTTGTTTGTTTGGTTGGTTTTTTTTTTGGTATGGATATATACTGTTTTATTCTCAAATAGTTTAAAAGAACAAAAAGGATACATTTGTTGGCTTATATCAGCCTTGGAATAGTACAGTCAAACAGTGTTTATTATTAAGGTGTGTGTTTCTTTCTTTCTTTTTTCCTGCAGAAATAAAACCAGAAGTGAAAACAAAACTAGGTGAACAGGGTCCTCAGATCCTCGGTGTCCAGAGAGTCTACATTCAGACGAGGGAAGAGAAGCGTGTTAACCTGACCATCGGCAGCAGAGCCTATTTGCTACCCAACACATCAGTGATTATTAAATGCCCAGTGCGACGATTCCGAAAATCTATGATCCAGTGGGAGAAGGATGGCCATTGTCTGCAGAACTCCAAGCGACTGGGCATCACCAAGTCGGGCTCACTGAAAATCCACAGTCTTGCAGCCTCCGACATCGGCGTGTATCGGTGCATCGCGGGCACTGCCCACGAAACAGGTGTTCTCAAGCTGATTGGTACCGACAACAGACTCATCATACCTCCAGCCCTCAGAGAGCACAGGAGGGGGTATCCTGGGATAGACCACAACCAAGATAATAGTTTGGGAGCCACGTGGCATAAAATGCGGCAAATGTGGAGTGACAAAAATGAGCTTTATCTAGATGATGGCCAAATTAATAACCAGCCTTTATTGAGAGCTCTGTTGGGCCACTGCAGCAATTCTGCAGGAAATACCAACCCCTGGGAGTTGAAGAATAAGCAGTTTGAAGCAGCAGTTAAACAAGGGGCATATAGCATGGATACAGCCCAGTTTGAAGAGCTGATAAGAAACATGAGTCAGCTCATGGAAACTGGAGAGGTCAGTGATGACCTTGCGTCCCAAGTGATATATCAGCTGGTGGCTGAACTAGCTAAGGCACAGTCCGCTGACATGCAATGGAGGGGCATCCAGGAAGGGCTGCCTCCTGCAGCTCAGCTGAGGAGGGAAACAGGAAGTGTGCCCAAAAACTCAAATGCAAGGTACTCAGGCAAGCTGATATTCAAGCCAGAGGTACCTGTTCTCGTGAGGCAAAGCCAACCTTCTGCAATTTCATTTAATAAAACAATAAACTCAAGGATGGGAAATACAGTCTACATTACAAAAAAGACCAAGGTCATCAATATACTGTGTGACCTTGTAAGCCCCAGTGAGACCACATATACATGGACCAAGGATGGAGCGTTGTTACAGCCCTCAGTAAAGTAAGTAAAATAATAAGAAAAAAAAAAGTAATACCTTCTTATTGACCATTCCAGTTTTCTTGAAAATATTTTGAAATTCCTCCTCCTCAGAATATGTTTCCAACAGGATTCTTGAGGAAAGCTACTATAAAATGTTAGGATGTGTTTTCCACATATGGGTTGTAATTTTATAAATTAAACCATTGCGTTATTCAAGTTACTCTCACATAGGTCTGGTACAAGGCAAGCTACAGTAAGAGTAAGCTTAAGTGTATATAGATTCTCCCTTTGCAGGGCACTTAACACGCAGAAATAAAATCAATATAATGCCATTGGAAACAGAAGGCCTATTAGTAGTAATTGTGCATTATGTATGAACTGCAAATCAGAGTTGACAGAGCCCTTCCTAGACCCTCAGATGAGAAGCAATATCTCATTGGAGCCTCTCTTCAGCCCCTTGAGTTTGGCAGGGCAGGGGTTAACAGCTTTCTGATGAGATCATTGAGCAAACGGAATCACACAGCTAACTCAGAGTCAGTCAGAAGCAGGGACTGGACCTCTTGACTACCTCCAGTGATGTTTCAATATCACGCACAGAGTAGCCTTAGTAGAAAGATCGTATATCTGAGTAATGTCGCAGATCACGCAACGTTTTTATGTGATAAAATGCAAAAATAAAGTGATAGACGTCAAAGTTTTTTGAGATATACAGAACACAAGATTAAGTCGTGCATTGTTGTTGTTATTGTTAGGTGCTGTCGAGTCGGTTCCGACTGATAGCAACCCTGTGGACAACAGAACAAAACACTGCCCGGTCTTAAACCACCCTTACAATCGTTGTTATGCTTGAGCCCATTGTTGCAGCCACTGTGTCAATCCACCTTGTTGAGGGTCTTCCTCTTTTCCGGTGACCCTGTACTCTGCCAAGCATGATGTCCTTCTCCAGGGACTCGTCCCTCCTGACAACACGTCCAAAGTGTGTAAGACACAGTCTCGCCATCCTTGCTTCCAAGGAGCATCCTGGTTGTACTTCTTCTAAGACAGGTTTGTTCGTTGTTTTGGCAGTCCATGGTATATTCAATATTCTTCGCCAACACCACAATTCAAAGGCATCAATTCTTCGGTCTTCCTTATTCGTTGTCTGGCTTTCACATGCATATGATGTGATTGAAAATACCATGGCTTGGGTCAGGCTCACCTTGGTTTTCAAGGTGACATCTTTGCTTTTCAACACTTCAAAGAGGTCCTTTATAGCAGATTTGCCCAGTGCAACGTGTCTTTTGATTTCTTGACTGCTGCTTCCATGGCTGTTGATTATGGATCCAAGTAAAATGAAATTCTTGACAACTTCAATCTTTTCTCCATTTGTCATGATGTTGCTCGTTGGTCCACTTGTGAGGATTTTTGTTTTCTTTATGTTGAGGTGCAATCCATACTGAAGGCTGTGGTCTTTGATCTTCATTAGTAAGTGCTTCAAGTCCTCTTCACTTCCAGCAAGCAAGGTTGTGTCATCTGCATAACGCAGGTTGTTAATGAGTCTTCCTTCAATCCTGATGCCCCCTTCTTCTTCATATAATCCAGCTTCTCGGATTATTTGCTCAGCATGCAGATAGAATAGGTATGGTGGAAGAATACAATCCTGGCGCACACCTTTCCTGACTTGAATCCAATCAGTATCCCCTTGTTCTGTCTGAATAACTGCCTCTTGATCTATATAAAGGTTCCTCATGAGCACAATTAAGTGTTCTGGAATTCCCATTCTTCACAATGTTATCCATAATTTGTGATGATCCACACAGTTGAATGCCTTTGCATAGCCAATAAAACACAGGTAAACAACCTTCTGGTATTCTCTGCTTTCAGCCAGGATCCATCTGACATCAGCAATGATATCCCTGGTTCCACGTCCTCTTCTGAAACCAGTCTGAATTTCTGTCAGTTCCCTGTCGATATACTGCTGCAGCTGTTTTTGAATGATCTTCAGCAAAATTTTGCTTGTGTGTAATATTAATGATATTGTTCTATAATTTCCACATTCGGTTGGATCACCTTTCTTGGCAATAGGCATAAATATGGATCTCTTCCAGTCAGTTGGCCAGGAAGCTGTCTTCCATATTTCTTGGCATAGATGAGTGAACACCTCCAGTGCTGCATCTGTTTGTTGAAACCTCTCAATTGATATTCCATCAATTCCTGGAGCATTGTTTTTTGCCAGTGCCTTCAGAGCAGGTTGGACTTCTTCCTTCAGTACCATCGGTTCCTGATCATATGCTACCTCTTGAAATGGTAGAACATTGACTAATTCTTTTTGGTATAATGACTCTGTGTATTCCTTCCATCTTCTTTTCATGCTTCCTGCATCATTTAATATTTTCCCCATAGAATCCTTCACTATTGCAACTTGAGTCTTGAATTTTTTCTTCAGTTCTTTCAGCTTGAGAAACACCGAGTGTGTTCTTCCCTTTTGGTTTTCTATTTCCAGCTCTTTGCACGTCATTATATTTTGTCTTCTCGAGCTGCCCTTTGAAATCTTCTGTTCAGTTCTTTTACTTCATCAATTCTTCCTTTTGCTTTAGCTGCTTGACGTTCGAGAGCAAGTTTCAGAGTCTCCTCCAACATCCATCTTGGTCTTTTCTTTCTTTCCTTCCTGTCTTTTCAGTGACCTCTTGCTTTCTTCATGTATGACCTCCTTGATGTCATTCCACAACTCGTCCGGTCTTCGGTCACCAATGTTCAATGCATTAAATCTATTATTCAGATGGTCTCTAAATTCAGGTGCGATATATTCAAGGTCATATTTTGGCTCTCGTGGACTTGCTCTGATTATCTTCAGTTTCAGCTTGAACTTACATATGAGCAATTGATGGTCTGTTCCACAGTTGGCCCCTGGCCTTGTTCTGACTGATGATATTGAGCTTTTCCATTGTCTCTTTCCACAAATGTAGTCAGTTTGATTTGTGTGTTCCATCTGGCGGGGTCCATGTGTATAGTTGCCACTTATGTTGGTGAAAGAAGGTATTTGCAATGAAGAAGTCGTTGGTCTTGCAAAATTCTATCATTCAATTTCCAGCATTGTTTCTATCACCAAGGCCATATTTTCCAACTACAGATCCTTCTTTGTTTCCAACTTTTGCATTAAAATCACCAGTAATTATCAATGCATCTTGATTGCATGTTCGATCAATTTCAGACTGTAGCAGCTGATAAAAATCTTCTATTTCTTCATCTTTGGCCCTAGTGGTTGGTGCGTATATTTGAATAATAGTAGTATTAACTGGTCTTCCTTGTAGGCGTATGGATATTATCCTATCACTGACAGCATTGTACTTCAGGATAGATCTTGAAATGTTCTTTTTGACAATGAACGCAACACCATTCCTCTCTTCAAGTTGTCATTCCCAGCATAGTAGACTATATGATTGTCTGATTCAAAATGGCCAATAACAGTCCATTTCAGTTCACTAATGCCTAGGAATATTGATGTTTATGTGTTCCATTTCATTTTTGATGATTTGTAATTTTCCTAGATTCATACTTCATACATTCCAGGTTCTGATTATTAATGGATGTTTGCAGCTGTTTCTTCTCATTTTGAGTCGTGCCACATCAGCAAATGAAGGTCCCGAAAGCTTTACTCCATCCATATCATTAAGGTTGACTCTACTTTGAGGAGACAGCTTTTCCGTAGTCATCTTTTGAATGTCTTTCAACCTGGGGGGCTCATCTTCCAACAGTATATCAGACAGTGTTCCGCTGCTATTCATAAGGTTTTCACTGGCTAATACTTTTCAGAAGTAGACTTCTGGGTCCTTTTTCCTATCCTGTCTTAGTCTGGAAGCTCAGCTGAAACCTGTCCTCCATGGGTGACCCTGCTGGTATCAGAATACTGGTGGCGTAGCTTCCAGCATCACAGCAACACATAAGCCCCCACAGTACGACGAACTGACAGACATGTGGGGGAGTCGTGCATTATTTTATTGTAATCCCTATCTATGTCAGTGCAAACATATCACATTTCATTCATTTTAGATGAAATAACGGAAGAGTAACAGATACGAATTCATTTTTTCACTCTCTGCTATCTCTAAATCTTGCTACTTATACACAGTGGGTGGTTGACATTTTGCTTTCTTTTTATTTGTATTTAAGAGCTCAAGCTGCATCTTATCTGCCACTAGAGATTATTAAGGAACACAAACAAAACAGCAGATGTGAAATTGTTTTGCAAACCATAAGGTACTTTAAAAACGAAAGCTTTATTTTTATCATGCTGATGTGAAACATCAGAGGAAAGCTGGGTAAATTGCATTTTTTTTTTTTTTACAATAAATTCTTAGGCCTATGTCTTAGAATGAAAATACAGAACAAATCTAATTTTGGGGTTCCCTTATCCTGGAACTGTGAACACAGGGTGCAACAAAGGTTAAGAAGTGGAAGGAACTTTAAAGATCACTTAGTTTAGCTGTTCTCAAACCTTTTGCTCTTGTTGTTAGGTGCCATCTAGTTGATTTCGACTCACAGGGGCTTCACGTTATAGAGTAGAACTGCTCCATAGCATTTTCTAGGCTGTAATCTTTAAGGGAACAGATCACCAAGTATTTCTCTTGCTGGACTGCTGGATGGGTTCAAACCACTGTTAGCAACCGAGTGCTTAACCATTGTGCCACCAGGGCTCCTTCTAAAACCAAACTAAACACATTGTTGTCAAGTCAATTCTGACTCATAGTGAACCTATAGGACAGACAGAGTTGAACTGCCCCATAATGATTCCAAAGCTGTAATCTTTATGAAAGTAGACTACCACATCTTTCTTCTGCAGAAAAACTGGTAAATTTGAACTGCCAGCCTTTTGGTTACCAGCTGAGTGCTTAACCACTGCGCCACCAGGGCTCCTCTCAGGGCTTCTTGAAACCAAAAGACCAAACCTGCTGCCGTCAAGTAGATTTCTACTCATAGCAGCCCTATAGGACAGAGCAGAACTGCCCCATAGGATTTCCAAGGCTGTAAATCTTTACAGAAGCAGACTGCCACACCCTTCTCCCATGGAACAGCTGGTGGGTTCGAATTACTGACCTTTCAGTTAGCAGCTGAGCGTTTTAACCACCGTGCCATCAGGGCTCCTTCAGGGCTCCTTAGGACACCTTTAATTTGTTATATTATTGAGGAGCCCAAAGAGCTTTTGTTTACATGAGTTCTATCAATATTTACCATATTAGAAATTAAAGCCAAGAAAAATTTTAAATATCTATTTATTAGTCCATTTAGAAATAATAATAAGCCCATTACATGTTAACATAAATAACATATTTTTTTGAAAAATAATATTTTCAAATAAAAAAATTACTGAAAAAATTGGCATTATTTTACATTTTTGCAAATCTCTTCAATGTCTGGCTTAATAAAAGACAGATGGATTCTCATATATGCTTCTGCATTGGATCTGTTGGAATGCGTTGTTTTACTTGAAGCATATGAACCATACAGATATTTTAGTTTAAAAAAATAAAGAATATTTTAATAGTCTTTTCAGATAATTGTGGATATTCTTTGGTACAATGCTGAAACTTAACAAGTGGTAGTTTCTTAAAGATTAGCTGCGTTGTGGAACCTGAAACCATATCAATCAAACTTGGGTTCTCTGTTACAGTAACAGCCATTGGCCTTTCTTGCACTTTGAATAGATTCTTTCACCCATGTATGATTTTGTAACATAATGCATTGGTCATTTGGAAAATATTGGCTCACTGAACTATGTGGATCTTCCAAAATGTTAACACATTTCATTATACAATACATCCACCTTATCAGAAAATTCTTTACGTTTTGGGACACACAACTCGAATCACGATGGCTGATATGAGTTCCAAAGTTCTGAATTAGAATCGAGAGCTCAAATTTAACATTGGCAGCAAATACCCTCAGGTTTTGTTTTGGTTTGTTTTTTTTCCCTTAAATTGGCGAGCTCATTTTGGTAATTTAAAGGAAAAAATCTGCCAGATACACAAGTCTGAATAATCATTGTTTGCCTGTTAGTCATTCCTTTAAGTAGAATTGGTCTTCCACGACAAGAGCAGCCAGCTCAGCTAACAACAGAGACAGTCCCATTAACGTGCTTTGGCATACAAAAGAAGCTCTTCCTGTGTACTTTCCGTTTTGTGAGACAGAATGTTAAAAACTGTGTACTCAAGGGTCTAGATTTAGTAAAATCAATGTTTTACAGCTTCATTAAGGACTTTTTTATTGTTATAAAAATATAGGTAACACAGCATTTGCCAATTCAACATTTTCGGGTGTACAATTTAGCCATATCAATTACATTCATCTTGTTCTGCAACTGTCACCAATAATCATTGCCAAATTTCCCATCACCGTGAACAGAAACTCACTGCTTCCAAAACAAGTAAAATGGTTCTTTTTGTTTTTGACTGCAAGTGTGTGGTAGTTAAGAATACAGTGACAACTGGTCCGCCTTGATCCCGTGCCTTGGGTCATGCTAAGGCATCAGCCCTTTTACCCGCCATTGCTTTTGTACTATCAGTGCAAATGGCAATGTAATGGAAAAAGCAAATGATACATGAAAATTGTTTTGACCTCATAGACCTCCTGACAAGGTCTTGGGGAACCCAGGGGCCCATGGACCACCCTTTGAGAACTGCTGACCTAGCTCAACAATTCCATTTTATAAATTGTGAGGGAACAGAGGCTGAGATAGTTGAAGGCCACCTAAGTACTAACTACAGTCACGCAGCAGAGCACGATCAGTTTAAATGTTTGTTGCATTGAGTTGATATGAAATACTTTGACTTGATCAAATGGAATTAACATTCGTTTCTGAGGCTGAGACGCCTAGAGCACTATGAAGAAGAGGTTCTGACATGGTACGTCCCGTTTAGATGTGCTTCTGTGTACGTTAAGAAACCAAACCTGATGCCATCGAGTCGATTCTGACTCAGAGCAACCCTATAAGACAGAGTAGAACTGCCCCACAGGGCTTCCAAGAAGCAGCCGGTGGATTCCAACTGCCGACCTTTTGGTTTGCAGCCGTGCAAGTCTAGCTAGATCCGCTATAGTCCTCTCCCTGCTGTGGGCACTCGAGCTGTTTTTTTTACTTCTCCCCACATTTGTATAACCAGCCAGTTGCCTTTGATTCCAACACATGGCAATCAGGGTTATCAGAGTAGAACTATGTTCCCTGCGGTTTTCAGTGGCTGATTTTTCAGAAGCAGATTGCCAGGCCTTTCTTCTGAGGCACCTCTGGGTGGACTTCAACCTCCAACCTTTTGCTTAGCAGCCAAGCACATTAATTGTTTGCACCACCCAGGGACTCCCCACTTTGGATACTTCCTACCTATGTTAGAGGAGGGCTTGCATCCTCCTTGTACATTTATTCTGTGCCATTATTCTGTTCTAATCATTCATACATTTATTCATCAAAGGTTTTTGAGAGCTTATAATGGAAAAGTCACTGTGCTAAATACTAAGAATATAGTGCTGTGAATAAGATTTGGTTCCTGCCGTTGAAAAGATCACAATCTTGTAGGAAGAAAGAGATATTTTATCAAATAAATACATGAACCAGAGCAGAGGGAGGCGGCAGATAGCTCTAGGAGCATGGGGGAAAGCTTTGCAGGGGAAATTATCCAGGACTCAGTGGGTAGGTTGGAATTTGTGAGAAAGCGGGACGGGCATCCCAAATAAAGTGAACAACAGATGCAGAAGCTTGGGGTGATGAAAGATCATGGGAAGTTCATTATGGCTGGAGCCTAGGGTGAGCCACGTGAAATGGCAGGAAATGAAGAAGGGGCTCAGCTCGGTTCATGAATAAGCATACAGCGTTTAAAGGTCAGAATTGTCTATATGGCTACAATCTGTAAGGTGGGATGGGGCAGGGGGAAAATAATATCTGGACCACTGAGCCAGATGACCTAGAAGCAGCTTCAAGTCATTAAGAAAAGAAATTAAGATAATTAAAAAAAAAAAAAACGAGCACTCTTTCCCACTTAGAAATTATCTTGTCTGTTAGGAAACAGCTACCAACTCTGATTCTTGAAGAGGTCTTTACATGCAGCTTTTTATGAACATCAATAGTTGGGAGACCATATGGAACTCAATACAGTGTAGCCCCGATTTTTAACAGCATGATCAAAATCCAATATACGCTGCAGCCTTGGCATTGTCACCTTGCTGACTTCTCACACAGTGATAGTGTAAGGCGATACTTCACTGCAAGGCAGCCACAGTCAAAAGCCACCCACTTCCAGTGGGAAAATCCTAACCAAAAAGTCCACACCTGCAGTTCTCTAGGAGGGATTTCAGTAGGAAATAAGGATTTAACATCCAGCAAATTAATAGGTTTGCTAGTTTGTCCTTTTAAAAAACGTGGTAGATAAGCACTGAGTCCATCTAGAGAAGTCTCTTCGCATGTAAAGCACCATCCAGCTCTCACCTTTCTGTGAGTCTAAGGTAAGAGAAAGTCCCTGGGTGATGCAAACAGTTAACATACTCAGCTGCTAACTGAAAGGTGGAGGTTGGAGTCTACCCAGAGCATCTTGGAAGAAAGACCTTCTGAAAAATCAGCCATTGAAAATCAGCCATATGGAGAGCAATTCTACTGTGCCACATGTGGGGTGACCATGAGTCGTAATTGACTCCATGACAACTGGCAAGGCAAAAGAAAGACCTTTCCACCCTCTTGTTCTGTGCAGTTGTCTGTCTGTAGGTGCTTGACAAGATCATCTGAGGGTGTCCCTGCCAGCTCAAAGTCTGTAATTTTGCCGTCTTCTCTGCTTGTTGTTGTGGCCCCAGAGCAGTTGAATGTGTCACATGAATACCTCTTGTTTCTAACTGTTCTACAGAATAATTTTGGATGGAATGGGGAAGATACAGATACGAAACCCTACAAGGAAGGAACAAGGGATCTATGGGTGCTCTGTAGCCAATCATCTCGGTTCAGACATGGAAAGTTCTTCTGTGCTGTATGCAGGTAATGTCTGTTGTTGTAGAATGCCTGTTTTTTTTGTTGGGTTTTTTTGTGTGAGTGTGTGTGCTTTATATTAAAATCTAGAGCAGCAGTTCTCAAACCTGAGCATGCATCAGAGTTCCCCAGAAGGCTCGTTAAGACACTGATGGCTGGGCCCAGCCCCCAGAGTTTCCAGCTCAGTAGGTTTGGGATGGAGTCTGAGAATTTGCATTTTTAACATGTGCCCAGGTCCTTCACATGCTGCTGGTCTGAGGGCCACATTTTGAAAATGGCTGCTCTAGAGCTTGCTTGTTAAGAATTGGGAGTTAATGAGACAGGATTTAATTAGCAGTTGTCAATACTATGAACTGTTCATGGTTGAAGTTCCACCAGCCAAGGAAGGAGAATAACTATCCTTTAAAGATTGGTATAAGGAGCCCTGGTGGTGCAGTGGTTAAGTGTTCTGTTGCTAACTGAAAAGTTGGCCGTTTGAATCCGCCCAGCAGCTCCACAGGAGAAAGACCTGCCTCTATAAAGATAATAGCCAAGAAAAACTTGTGGGGCAGTACTACTCTGTCACATGGCATCACTATGAGTCAGAATCAACTCAATGACACCTAGCAATAACAACAACAGAAGATGGTATATACCCCCCTAAGGCATACCTTCCAATCCTTAGAAACACAGGAAATTGTAACTTTAAATTAGTGTACCTCTTCACAGGAATGGTCTGTGTCATTTTAATTGGCATGGTGATTAAGAGCTACGGCTGCTAACCAAAATGGTCAACAGTTCGAATCCACCAGCTGCTCCTTGGAAACCCTATGGACCAGTTCTACTCTGTCCTATAGGGCCAGAATCCACCCAATAGCAGTGGGTTTTGGTGTATTATAAAAGAATGTTTTTAGGTGGTAAAGTTGTAGATAGTGCCTTCTTGTGGCTAGCTCGTGTTCTAAGATTAAAAATAAAACCAAAGAGCCATCCCCCAATTCCCTTATTTGTGGTTTGTGGCCCTGGTGGTGCAGTGGTTAAGTGCTTAGCTGCTAACCAAAAGGCTGTTGGTTCGAACTCATCACCTGCTCTGTGGGAGAAGAATGTGGTAGTCTGCTTCCGTAAAGATGTACAGCCTTGGAAACCCTCTGGGGCAGTTCTACTCTATCCTATAGGGTCGCCGTGAGTTGACCCTATAGGACAGAGTAGAACTGTTTCTGTGCCGTAGATTCCACAGCTAATGGGTTTTTAATGGGTTATGACATAAATAGACCAAGGTGAGGAAAGGGACAATATCAGGGGCTGGAATCCAGCATCTGGTCAACCAAGGGTCGGGCTTCGTGGCAGGTACTTTCACATCTATATATTGAGGAAGTTGGACCAGTTGATCTTTTTTAAAAGATCCTTGAACCTGTACGGTTTGAAGATTCTAATGAGTCGGAATCAACTCGATGGCACTGGGTCTGGGTAAGCTTCTCACGTGGCTACCTTCTCAAGGCAGGACCTTCAGGCTTTGGTCTTCTGTGCCTTGATCTTCCTAGGCTATTCTCTCCTGTGGTACTGCCTCTGAGCACAAGTTCCTTTCCAGAAAGCATCAATACCAAGGCTCTGGGATTCCTGGGAAGAATGGGAACCCCCCTTTTAGCTTTCAAGTCTCCCATTCAGCTCATCCCAGAACAATCCAGATTCCTAGTAGGGCTGGTGCAACATTCTCAGGGGCCAGAGGTTGAGCTGAGACAACCAAAATCCTTTCCCAGCCAAAGAATATCCATTTCTTCAAATCTCAGGATAGGTTTTCACTGTTCCCCAGGCACACCAGGAGAGAACGGAACATTTGGTCTCCCAAACGTAACCGTTTCTAAGTTTTCTTCCCTAGAATGTGTGATTAACAATACAGCTAGCTGAATTATGATTGTTCATACATTCACTCATGCAATAGCTATGTTTTGTTGTTGTCGTTAGCTGCCATTGAGTCAGCCTAGACTCACAGTGACCCCTTGAGCAATGGAATGAAACTGCCTGATCCTCTGCCATCCCTATGATCAGTTGCGGATCAGACTGTTCTGATCTATAAGACTTAGACATTGACCAAGCAGATTAAGGAATGTGACCTTTCTCTCCAGGAGTTCACATGCTAATGGGGGAGTAAACCACCCATTGCAATAGGGTAGAGGAATACTCAGTCAGCATCCTCTCTGGAAGCCTCCCCTGGCCCCATTGACTACAGAGCCACCCGCCAGCGCCTTTCTCTATCTCAATACCCCTCACCCCGAATAGTGATGGTCTCCCACCAGACTGTGCATTGCTTGAGGACAAAAATGAGCATTTCTCCAACCGTATAGTCCCATTGTCCAGCTCAGACCAGATAAAGAGAAAGCATTTAGTATGTTTCCTGAGTGAGTTAATGAATGAATCTATAAGTACATGGTTCTCAAAATTCAGGGAAATAAAGTCCTTACGTGGGTTCTTATCTCTGTGTGACTTGTTTTTATTGTTACTTTTTCCATGTAAGTTTTATGCTTCAAGTTGATAAAATGCTAGCATTATTCCTGCCCTTCCATGCCTTGTTTCTTCTGAACTTCTGAATTTGTTCTTTTCAAATTATCGAAGAGGAATTTGTCTTCAATTTTGGTTATTAAACAAAATTATCCTCATGGTTTATATATGGTTGTTGCAATGTACCTTTGTGGATATCTTCATCCATCCATCCATCCATCCACCCATCCACCCATCCACCCAGCCACCCACCTACCCACCCACCCAGCCAACCACCCACCCATCCACCCACCTACTCACACACCCACCCACCCACTGAGCATCTCTAGGCTGTGTGTGTGTACAATTCCCGGTGTTGGGCACCATAGGGGATGCAGAGAAAACAGGACTCTGCTCCTGCTCACAAAGAGCTCTGCAAAGTTCACCAAATGGCACAGTTAAACAGTTGCTATCAAATGGATTCTGACTCATGGCAATACCATGTGTCAGCCAAATGCAACCTGGTCCACCAAAGAGGAAAGGCCTGAACCTAACATAGTTTCCTGCTCTCTTTGAATTAAGAGGCACCTGTCATCTTGTCTATTGAAAGAAATATCACCAAACCGGAGCACAACCATCTATCTGCCGTGGTTGGAGGTGTCATAGAGGCAGCCCTTCGAGCAAATGTGACAATCCAATGTCCTGTGAAAGGTAAGCATGGTCATTTCCAGTGGGAGGGCATGTGGCCAGCCCGTCATTTCCAGGAGAGGCAGGCTGGCAGTTTGGTGTTCTGGACCTCAGCCTCATAGGCTTAGCAATCTGATTTTTCAGCATATTGACAGTGGGTCTGTCTCTCAAGCGTGAGCTAACACCAGTTCATGAGACTGATGTATAAAACAGAATGCTGATTGATTCATTTACAATGAGAACTGTGACTGCTGTGCGCACTGGAATGTTCCTATTGGCAAGGCCAACACACTCTGTCCCCTTGAGCAGGTCTACACAAGAGGCCAAATTGTAATCAGAATATAGTGAATATGGAGTCAGAGTGAAGGGATTTGTTGGAAATTATTAGATTTGTTCTTCACCAAGGCCAAGCCAGGTCCGGAAACAGGAATACCCAGGTCCACTGGCCTAGACTCCATCCTGGCCTGTCCTAGGGCAGGAATCACCAACCTATGCTTCAGTGACTCTTTTTGCTATGTTTACAACTGTGGATAAACCACCCTTCTAACCAGCACATTCTTTCCTTAATAGAAATAACACTTTCAGTCTGACTTTGCTGAGACCTAGGGCCGTTTTGCCTGCCTCTTTAAGCCATAGATTTTCAAATCTTAACCTGGGTCCACGACTCCCAAAACTATAGATAAATGTTGTATGTTGCACACATGCTCATTTTGTGAGGGACAGGAAAGCTGTGTGAATACCTTTCATTGATTCCTCAGAGTCTTGTGACCTCTTCAAAATTGAGATCTACTATTTAGGTAGCTGGGTGTTGCAAATGGTTAAACACTCAATTACTAGCTGAAAGGCTAGTAGTTTGAAACCACCCAGACATGCCTCGGAAGACAGGCCTAGCGATCTATTTCTGAAAGGTCACAGCCTCGAAAACCCAAGGGGCAGTTCTATTTTCCACACATGGGGTCTGTTGGAATCAAGTCTACAGCAACTAACAACAAATTTCAAGGTGACTTTGCATAGGCCCATGATTTACTGTGTGTTGATTTAAGTTTCTGGACAACCATATTTCCCTAGTTTTCAACTTCTCATGGGGAGCCTGTAGCTGCAACCACTGAAGATGACTCTTGCCTCATCTGTGGCCCAGATAGCCCAGGGTAACTGGAGGAGCCATTGTGGCCACTCCCAGTAACACAGTGAAGGTGCATGGAGGGAAAGGATCCTCAGACACACTGGGAGGTACCATCTGGCTTTCTGACTCTCCTTCCCCTCTGACGGTCAGTTCTCTGCCATGTTTTCAAAGCTGCACCTTTGGCTCCACAAACAGTGGAAATTTGCTAACCCCCAAGGTATTATTTTTCATCCCTTGGAATCCCCTGTGGTGTTTGGCCTACACACGCTTCTGAAAAATCTCTCCAGCCTCCCAACTAACTCCACCCACAAAATATGTGAATTTTCTGGCAAAATGCACCTACCATTACAGAATGGACCAGCATTCTCTGGCTGCAGTAAGGAGAAAAGCAGAACAGGACTTTGCAGATGCCAAGCCACAAATGTCTAGAGTTTCTACAGCCCTACACCTGCAACGGATACTGCAAAGTAGATCTAACTTCTATGAAGAGAAACCGCAACTTTTAACATTATTTCTAATTCTTTTTACTTTCACAATAGTTTAAAGTTAGGCTTTCGGGGAACGAGCCATTGAAAGGATTGTGATGGTTCAGTAAAACCTGCAAAAGCTGGAACCCATGTAAGGCAGAAACCTGTTAGAGAAGAAAATTTCAAATAATTTCGACTAATGGTGTATGACAGAAAAGTGGTAAGACCGTCAAAGGCAGAAAACTTGTGAGACCCAGAAAAATAAGGCAATCCTGTTGAGTTCCAGCTCTCGCCAGTTTCACTGTATATTATTTGCTGTTACAGTCAGGAATTGAATTTAGTGGGCGCTGTTTTGTGAGCAAAACCTCCAGAAAAGACTATTAAAATTGTCTGAGTTTTACTGTCTCATCCAGGCCCAGTCAGAATATGGGCCACCTCTGCCTGCTTTGTCCGATTCCAGTGGCCCCTTCTGCCCTGGCACAGCACTGCCTGCCTCCATAAAACTCAGGCTTGGGAGCGCTCACCTTCTTCCTCCCTCCCTCCACTTTCAGTTCTTACTAGGAGTTGTTCCATTTGGTCTTTCTTTACCTGGAAGTCATCCCCTATTCACTCAGACTCCAAGAACTCATCAGAAGTCCTTTCCTTTTCAAAATAAATCCATCTCTGGAGGCACTGCATTTATTCTGAGCTATGCATCATTTTAAGTAAACCTGGAATAAACTTATATGCAATCAATTAAGCACTCAGCTACTGTCCAAAAGGTTGGCAATTCGAATCCACTTAGAGGTGCCTGAGAAGAAAGGCCTGGTGATCTACTTCCAAAAGGTAACAGCTATCGAAAACCGTAGAGAGCACAGTTCTACTCCGACACACGAGGGGTCACCATGAGTTAGCGTCGACTCACTGGCACTGGTGTTTATTACTGTAAACTTATACTGTTTTCTTACAGGTAGAAGCCGTAGCTAACTTAGATCTTTACAGAGGTTCACCTTTTCAAAGATAGATGATGAAATTGACGAAGCGTCAGGAAACTGTTTTCCAGACAGTTCTGTCACCAGCTAATATATGACCGTAGGCGAGTCATGTGTCCTTCTCACCCTCCGTTTCTCATGTCTAACATAGGAAATATATAATATTAGAGGAAGAAGGACTTTGGTTATCTTCTAATCTAGTTCTTCATTTTATAGATGATGACATTATAACTTTAAAAGAATTGAATATTGGCTTAAAAAGTTACCTTTTCATATTGCAAATTGGGATTGTTTCTGTAAATCGATGACATATACCTATTTTTCCATTGTTTTTCATTTGCCCTGAAAATATTTTTCACTAATTATAATGAACTACTCTTCATAGAACTTACAACTTCTAGACAGATTCATTTTATTATTATTATTGTGCTTTAGATGAAGGTTTACAGAATAAAATCACTTTTACTTAGACAATTAGTACACATACTGTTTTGTGACATTGGTTAACAACGTCTTGACATGTCAGCACTCTCCCTGCTTGACCTTGGGCTCCCTATTACCAGCTTTCCTGTCCCGTCCTGCCTTCTAGTTCTTCCCTGTGGGCTAGTGTACTCCTTTAGTCTTATTTTGTTTTACGGAACTGTCTAATCTTTGGCTGAAGGGTGAACCTCAGGAGTGACTTCATTAAGAGCTAAAAAAGGGTGTCGGGGGACCCTACTCTTGGGGTTTCTCCAGTCTCTTAGACTCATTTTTGTTTGTTGTAGCCAAATATGTTTTATTCAACCCCTGTGGTATAGATATCAGTAGTGATTGTTTCTAATCACTCTTAGGTATTATTTCTAATAACTGTATTAAATAATAGAATCTGAAAATCTGTACATTCCCAAAGTTAAGAGATCTAGGTGCAAGAGCTATTTGGCTTTCTGTTTTAAAAGCTTTTCCAAGAAATGGAAAGAATTTTTTTTTTAGCTGCACCCTCTCTGCCACCTTTTGGTAAGAAAGGACCACTCATCTGAAGAAAATGGCCAGTCACAATTGTTGTTACGTGCCGTTGAGTCGGTTCCAACTCATAGCGATCCAGTGTACAACAGAATGCAACACTTGCCCTGTCCTGCACCATCCTCACAATCATTGTTATGCTTGAGCCCATTGTTGTGCAACCATTGTGTCAGTCCATCTCGTTGAGGGTCTTCCTCTTTTTCCCTGACCCTCTAATTACCAAGCATGATGTCCTTCTCTAGGGACTGATACCTCCTGATAACATGTCCAAAGCATTTGAGATGTAGTCTCGCCATCCTCACTTCTAAACAACATTCTGGTTGTACTACTTCCAAGACAGATTTGTTCATTCTTTTTAATAGTCAATTTGTCCTCATATTAATGCATAGTACAGACATTTTTTATCCTGTAATTTTCTGTTGTGTGTACTGTCTTATTTGTTTATCCTGTTCCTTACGCTGATCAGAGGTGCAGCTGATCTGAGTCCCTCCTCTAAAAGTATTTTTATTGTATGTCAGGTTCCTCTTTAGTCTATAAGAAGTCTCATGGCTCACAGATTGGAGTGTCGTGGAGCTAGGAAGTCGGTGGTTCCAAAATGGATGGCATTGGAAAAGCTCTCAATGACTCAGCCCCAAGAGTAGAAAATCTCTTAAACACAAGATGTGCTTGACAACTGCTCTTCAGAGCAAGCTAAAATTGCCTGGAAATGTTAAAGAGGCCCTGAGACTAAAACTAAGCTAAGGAATAAAAATGTCCTATAACATTAGCTATAGAACATATGTATATATACCCCTATTTAAGGAGGAAAAGTTCTATAACCTTGAACCCTACCTCAAGTACCACCAAGTAGCAGGTACACATAGGCTACAACAAAGGACACATGAACAATGAACATGAGGTAAATAAATGAATAAAATTTTAAAATATTAGCAAAGTGAATACAGCAACATATATAACCAAGAAGACTTTTCCCAGGAATGCAAAGAATTTTTTTTAACATTTAGAAGTATCTATTTTAAACAGATTGTAACAGGGTAAAAGCAGATGCTGAGTTGGAGCCTGGTGTGCAGGATATTTATTAGTGGCTATGAGTCGAAATCGACTTGATGTCACCTACCAACAACAACCACTACCTCTGGAAGGGAAGGGCAGGCAGGATTGAACAGAGGGTGAAGGAGGCTATGATGCAGGCCCACAAGCCTTAGCCAGGGGAGCTGGGAAGTACATGGGGCTCATCAGAGTTGCCCCACATGACCCATAGTGGCCAGGCTTTTATGTTCCTGCCTCCATTAGTCACTGGAAAGGGGCACACTCCTGGGTGCACTGAGGAAAGCTGTAAGGAGCTGAGAGCTGGAGGCTGTCTGCTGACAGCACACCCAACAGCTGGGTCACACGTCCTTCCTTGAAGGGAAATCCGGGTGGAACATCTCCTTGCCTACCACAGAGATTAAAGGTGATAAAACTTATGTTCATCTCAGTAGATGCAGTAAGAGCATTTGATAAACTTTAATACAAAATGACATCAAGAACTCTGGGCAAACCAGTAATAGTTTGGGATCATCCTTAGCCTGATAAAAAGTACCTACTCAAAAACCTGTAGTAAATAGCATACTCACTTTAATAGTGTGATTTTAGAATCATTCCCATTAGATTCCAGAAAAAGACAAGGATTCCCTTTATTATTACTTGTGCTTAACACTATTCTGGAGGCCCTAGCCAATACAACAAGATAAACATATTTTAAAAAGCAACTATAAGAATGAGAAAAAAATTCTTATTGAAAGACTATATAATTATCTACATTGAAGATCCAAGAGTACGTAGAGGCAAACTTTTGGATCTATATATTCAGTGCAATCCCAATTTTACAAAAATTCCTATGAGATAGCTAGACTTAAAAAACAGATTCTCTAATAATTTGGAAGAGCAAGTAGCCAAGAATAGTCCAGACATTTTTGAAGAAGAACAAGGTGGGGGAGAATTACCCTAGCTATCAGATATCAAGACTTATTATAAAGCTACAGTAATTACAATAATATGGTATTAGCGCAGGGATAGAAAAATCAATGGAATGAGATGCATAGCCCATAGCAGAGTCAGGCATATATGGAAACTTATTACTTAATAGCATTAGAAATAAAAGCCAGGAAAGGACAGCCTATTAAGTAAATAGTGATAGGATAATTGGTTATAAATATCTCCAAAGAAGATACACAAATTGCAATGTAAAAATATGAAATCCCTACCTCATGCCATATCCAAAAATAAATTCTACATGGTTTAAATACCTAAAATATGAATCACATAAAACTTTTATAATAAAATATGAGCTATCTCTTCAGATACAAAACGTAAAAGCTATAAAAGAAAAATATCAATTAGATAGTGGTGATAGTTGCACAACTCTGTGAATATACTAAACACCATGAAATTATATACTTTAAATAGGTGAACTGTATGGTATATGAATTATGCCTGAATAAACTCTTATAAATATATTGATAAAAATTGCTGTGTTAAAATTTAAAAAGTTCTGGACCCTGCAAAACACTGTCTCCAAAGTCAAGTCACAATTCTGGGAGGAAATATTTGTTATACAGAATCTAGACCATAAAAAGACCATATAAACCAAAAAAAGCCAAACCCAGTGCCATCGAGTCAATTCCGACTCATAGCAACCCTATAGGACAGAGTAGAACTGCCCCCACAGAGTTTCCAAGGAGCGCCTGGCAGATTCGAACTGCTGACCCTTTGGTTAACAGCGATAGCACTTAACCACTACGCCACCAGGGTTTCCAGACCATATAAAGAACTCCACAAATCTATGAAAATAACAAATAACCCCATGTGAAACACGAGCAAAGGATATGAACAGGCAACTCCCAGAAGGAGAAACCCTAATGGCAAACAAGCAAGTACAATAAGTATTTTCATCTCACTGGTAATCAAATGAATTAAAAGTGAAATTTAATTTCATACCTACTAGATTGGCAAAACTTAGCCAAGGGTTGGCAAAAATATGGAGAAATAGGATCCTATTCACTGCTGGTCAGAGTATATATCAGTATATATTAGAAGAATGACTTTAGAGAACAGTTTTGCAGTATCTGGTCAAGTCAAAGATGCTCAAAACCAGAAATTCCACTTGTGCATATAGCCCTTATGTGCAAAGAAACAGTTAAAAGAATGTGCACTATAGCCTTGTTTGTGGTAGGATAGAGAGAGAAATAGAGTAAAAGAGAGAAAATAAGAAGAGGTAGAGGCAGAGGAAGAGAAGAAAAAAAGGAGGGGAGAACAGAAAAGAAACCTAAATCTCTATCAGGACCAGGCTGTTTTGACTACGGTGGCAGTGTAATAGGTTCTAAAATCAGCTAATGTAAGGCCTCCCACTTTGTTCTTCTTCTTCAGTAGTGCTTTACTTATCTGGGGCCTCTTCCCTTTCCATATGAAGTTGGTGATTTGTTTCTCCATCTCATTGAAAAATGTCTTTGAAATTTGGACCAAGATTGCGTTGTATCTGTAGATCACTTTGGATAGAATCGACATTTTCACCATGCTGAGTTTTCCTACCCATGAGCAAGGTATGTTTTTCCGCTTATGTAGGTCTCTTTTCATTTTTTGCAGTAGTGTCTTGTAGTTTTCTTTGTATAGGTCTTTAACATCTCTAGTTAGATTTATTCCTAAATGTTTTATTTTCTTGGGGGCTATTATAAATGGTATTGATTTGGTGATTTCCTTTTTCAAGCTCCCTTTGTTGGTATAGAGGAATACAACTGATTTTTCTGTTTATCTTGTATCTTGATACTTTCCCGAAATCTTCTATTACTTCCAGTAGTTTTCTTGTCAATTCTTTAGGTTTTTCTGTGTATAAGATCATATCATCTGCAAATACGGATACTTTTACTTAACTCCTTACCAATTTGGATGCCCTTTATAACTTCCTCTTGCTTTATTGCTCTGGCTAGGACCTCCAGCACAATGTTGAATAAGAGTGGTGATAAAGGGCGTCCTTGTCTGGTTCCTGTTCTCAAGGGAAATGTTTTCAAACTCCCTCCATTTAGGATGATGTTGACTGTTGGCTTTGTATAAATACTGTTTATTATGTTTAGGAATTTCACTTCTATTCCTATTTTGGTGGGAGTTTTTATCATGAATTGGTGTTGGACTTTTGTCAAATGCCTTTTCTGCATCAATTGATAAGGTCATGTGGTTCTTATCTTTTATTTTATTTATGTGATGAATTACATTGATTGTTTTTCTGATGTTGAACCATCCTTGCATACTTGGTATGAATCCAACTTCGTCATGCTGAATTATTTTTTTGATATGTTGTTGAATTCTATTGGCTAGTATTTTGCTAAGGATTTTTGCATCTATATTAATGAGGGATATAGGCCCGTAATTTTCTTTTTTTGTGGTGTCTTTACCTGGTTTTGGTGTCAGGGTTATGCTGACTTCATAGAATGAGTTTGGGCATATTCCGTTCTTTTCTATGCTCTGAAATACCTTTAGTGGAACTGGTGTTAACTCCTCTCTGAAAGTTTGGCAGATTGCTCTAGCAAAGCTGTCAGGGCCAGGCATTTTTTTGTTGAGGGTTTTTTTTATTACCTCTTTAGTCTCTTCTTTTGATATAGGTTTACTTCGTTTTTCTACCTTGGTTTTTTTTTTTTTTTTTTTTTTTTTGTATTAGTAGGCAGGTAGTGTGTTTCTAGAAATTTGTCTATTTCCCCTAGGTTTTCATATTTACCATTTTTCATAGTATTCTGTTATGATTCTTTTTAATGTCAGTTGGGTCTATTGTGATATTGCCCATCTCATTTCTTATTTGGGCTATTGGCTTCCTCTTCTGTTTTTGTTTTGTCAGTTTGGCCACTGGTTTATCGGTTTTGTTGATCTTTTTAAAGAACTAGCTTTTGGTCTTGTTGACTCTCAATTGTTTTTCTATTCTCTATTTCATTTATTTTTGTTCTAATTTTATCATTTGCTTGCTTCTGGTGCCCGAGGGCTTCTTTTACTGCTCTCTATTTGTTCAAGTTGCAGGGTTACTGCTTTGTTTTTGGCTCTTTTTTCTTTTTGAATGTTCACATTTATTGCTATAAACTGACCTCTGAGCACTGCTTTTACTGTGTCCGTAAAGTTCTGGTAGGATGTGTTTTCATTCTTATTTGATTCTGTGAATTTCTTTATTCCATCCTTGATTTCTTCTATAAACCAGTAGTTTTGAGCAAGGTGTTGTTCAGTTTCCATGTATTTGATTTTTTTCCTTGATTTCTCCTTTTATGGCTTTATGGTCAGAAAAGATGCTTTATAATACTTTGATGTTTTGGATTCTGTTAAGGCTTGCTTTGTGGCCTAATATGTGGTCTATTCTGGATAATGTTCTGTGTACATTGGAAAAGAAAGTATATTTTGGGGCTGCTGGGTGAAGTGTTCTGTATATGTCTATGAGGTCAAGTTGGTTGATTGTGGCATTTAGATCTTGTGTGTCTTTATTGAGCTTCTTTCTAGATGACTGATATGTTGAAGTCTCCTGCTACTGTTGTGGAGCGCTCTATTCCTCTTTTCAGTGCTGTTAGAATTTGTTTTATGTGTTTTGGAGCCCTGTAGATATAGTACCTCTTTGATGAAGGTAATCAGAGGTAGAATACCAGCCCATGAAAAGCCCATTTACCTACATTGTAACTTGAAATATATAGTTGAAATGAAAATAAATAGTGTAAGAATCTGTAAATTAAATGAAACCAGAATTTGATAAATATACAAAAATCATTCATATATTTAAAGCTGATGTTTTCAGCAAAACAAGTGGAGGAAAGTAAGTACAGAGGATAATTTGAGATTTGAGTAGCTTTAAGTGGAAGTGGTTCAAGTCTTGATCACGTCCTCATGGCCTTAGAATTTACTCTTTCCAGATGTCAGGAGGTAAGTTACAGCCTTGTGTTTGTCAGTCTTGATCAGTCCTCAACAAGCCTGCAAAAAGGGATAAAGAGAAAACAAGGAAAGAGATTTCCCCTGAGATAACTAGGTAAGAAGGAGCCCTGGTGGTGCAGTGGCTTAGCACTCAGCTGCTAACCAGTAGGTCGGCAGTTCAAATCCTCTGCAGGAGAAAGATGTGGCAGTCCTGCTTCTGTAAAGATTACAGCCTTGGAAACCGACTTGGTAGCAACCGGTAACTAGGTAAGATCTGGTTGAAATAAATCTTGGAATTTAATTATGGATGGACATTATAGATCAGTGAATACAGCATTCTCTTTTTGCAAACAAGGCTGGAAGGGAAGGGAGCACTTGACTGAGGGAACAAATCTGGTCAGTGGCAGGGCCAAGGTCAGAATCTAGTCACTACTGCTAAAGCTCAAGCTCTTTCTACCTTGGACTGCTCCCTCGTTATGTTTTCTTCTCTCCTTAAAAAATCACCACATTTCATTATAAAAATTTAGAAAACATAGTGGAGTGTTATGAAGTGAAGAAATTATCTTAACACCATCACAAAGACACAATCATTATTACCGTTTTGCTATATTTCTGTAACCTTTTCTCTGTGTTTAAATCATAAAATTTTTTCATATCATTAAAAAGTCAGCATAAATATCATTTAATGACTATATAAATGCATCATTGTATGAACATCAATTATTAAACTATTCTCTTATTTTTGGAAACTTAAGCTATTTTTACTTCTTTATAATTACATATAGTAGCATATGTAATGAACTTTTTTCTTTTTTATTGTACTTTAGATGAAGGTTTACAGAACAAACTAGTTTCTCATTAAACGGTTAGTACACATATTGTTTTATGACATTGGTTTACAACTCCACGACATGTCAACACTCTCCCTTCTCAACCTTGGGTTCCCGATTACCAGCTTTCCTATTCCTTCTGCCTTCTAGTCCTTGCTCCAGGGCTCATGTGCCCCTTTAGTCTCATTTTGTTTTATAGGCCTGTCTACACTTTGGCTGAAGGGTGAACCTCAGGAGTGACTTCATCACTGAGCTGAAAGCATGTCCCAGGGCCATACTCTCAGGGTTTCTGCAGTCTCTGTCAGGCCAGCAAGTCTGGTCTTTCTTTTGAATTAGAATTTTGTATGTTCTTCTCCAGCTTTGTCCGGGACCCTCTATTGTGATCCCTGTCAGAGCAGTCAGTGGTGGTAGCCGGGCACCATCTAGTTGTACTGGGCTCAGTCTAGTGGATACTATGGTAGATGTGGTCCATTAGTCCTTTGGACTAATCTTTCCCTTGTGTCTTTAGTTTTCTTCATTCTTCCTTGATCCTGAAGGCGTGAGACCAGTGGAGTATCCTAGGTGGCTGCACATAGCCTTTCAAGACCCCAGATGCTACACTCACCAAAGTAGAGTGTTTCTTTATAAACTATGTTATGCCAATTGAGCTAGATGTTCCCCAAGACTATGGTCTCCACAGCCCTCAGCGCAGCAATTCAGTCCCTCAGGGAGTTTGGGTGTATCTATGGAGCTCCCATGATAATGAACATTTTTATGCATATAGTTTACTCTGTTATTTGGATTATTTTTTAAAAGCAGATTGTTGTTGTTAGGTGCTGTCGAGTCAGTGGTCACTCATAGTGACCGTATGTACAGCAAAACAAAACATGCCCAGTCCTGCACCATCCTCACAATCGTTATTATGCTTGATCCCATTGTTGCAGCCAGCGTGTCAATCCATCTTATTGAGGTTCTCCCTCTCTTTTGCAGACCCTCTATTTTACCAAGCATGATATACTTCTCCAGGGACTGGTCCCTCCTAATAACATGTCCCAAGTATGTGAGATGAAGTCTCACCATCCTCGCTTCTAAGGAGCATTCTGGCGGTACTTCTTCCAATACAGATTTGTTTGTTCTGCTGGCAGTCATTGGTATAGTCAATAATATTCTTCACCAACACCATAATTCAAAGGCAACATTTCTGCTTAGGTCTTCCTTATTCATTGTTTAATTTTTGTATGCATATGTGGCAATTAAAAATACCGTGGCTTGGGTCAGGTGTACCTTAGTTTTCAGTGACATCTTTGCTTTTTAATACTTTAAAGAGCTCTTTTGCTGCAGATTTGCCTAATGCAATATGTTTTTGGATTTCTTGACTGCTGCTTCCATGGGTGTTGATTATGAATCCAAGTAAAATGAAATCCTTGACAACTTCCATATTTTCTCCTAAAATAGATTAACAGGATTGAAATGACTAGGTCAGAGAACATTCAACATTTTCATAACTTAACAGGACAATAAAATTTTTATAACTCTATGAGCATCTTAAATCAAGTAGACACATGAGACTATGTGGGCAGCTCCTGTTTGGAGGGGAGATGAGAGGACAGAGGTGGTCAGAAGCTGGCCGAATGGACACAAAAAGAGAGAGTAGAGGGAAGGAGTGTGCTGTCTCATTAGAGGGAGAGCTACTAGGAGTATATAAAACCAGAAACCAAACCCAGTGCCATCAAGTCGATTCTGACTCATAACGACCCTATAGGACAGAGTAGAACTGCCCCATAGAGTTTCCAAGGAGCGCCTGGTGGATTCGAACTGCTGACCCTTTGGGTAGCAGCTGTAGCACTTAACCACTACGCCACCAGGGTTTCCAGAAGTATATAGCAAGGTGTATATAAGTTTTTGTATGAGAGACTGCCTTGGTTTGTAAACTTTCACTTGAAGCACAATAAAAAAAAAATTTATAACTCTAAATACATATTGCCAAATTACCTTCCAGAAATTTGAAATTTAACCAGTGGAATAGATTTAAGCCCTATATCCCTGCCACTCTGCCATCATTGATAGGACAGTATGGATACAAAGGTAGGTAAAAGATTTAGTGTATGTGCAGGAGTACCTGGCTAGTGCAAATGGCATTCAGCTGCTTACCAAAAGGTTGGAGGTCTGAGTCCACCCAAATTTGTGTTGGAAGGAAAGGCATGGTGATCTAGTTCCAAAAAAATCAGCCATTGAAAATCCTACAGAGTTTCACTTAAAGCACAATTTGAAAAAAGAAAGAAAGAAAATCCTATGGGTCACACTTCTACTCTGACACACATGAGGTTTCCATGAGTTGGAGTTGATACTTGTCAGCAACTTGTTTTTACTATATGTTCATGGCACTCGGTGTGCCAGGAGCTAAGTGGAGGCAGGGAAAGCCTTTCATATCTAAGGGATATTGGTCAATTTTAGAAAAAAAGCTTACTATATAAATTTAAAAGTATTTTCTTAATCAGGGGATTTTTTTCAGGATAAAAATACAGTGAAATATACCTGGGACTTTGTTGAAGTCTAGGAAAGAAAGAAAAAAACAAATTGCCAGAAGAGACTCTGAAACTTGTTCTTGAATGTAGAGTAACTGAAGTGAAAGGAAGAAACGATCACATGAAAGAACTGAACAGAATATTTCGAAGGGTGATCCAGGAATACAAAGTAAAGTATTGTAGTGAAATGTGTAAAAACCTGGAGTTAGAAAACCAAAAAGGAAGAATGCTATAGGCATTTCTCAAGCTGAAAGAACTGAAGAAAAACTTCAGACCTCAAGTTGCAATATTGAAATTTCTATGGGCAAGATATTGAATGACACAGGAAGCATCAAAAGAAGATGGAAGGAACACACAGAGTCACTATACCAAAAGGAATTAGTAAACATTCAACTGGTTCATGAGATAGCATATGACCAAGAACCGATGGTACTGAAGGAAGAAGGCCAAGCTGCACTGAAGGCATTGGCGAAAAGCATAGCTCCAGGAATTGGCAGAATACCAACTGAGCTGTTTCAGCAAATGGATGCAGTGCTGGAAATGTTCATTCATCTCTGCCAAGAATTTTGGAAGACAGCTACCTGGCCAACTGACTAGAAGAGATCCGTGTTTGTGCCCATTCCTGAGAAAAGTGAGCCGAGAGAATGAGGAAATTATCAAACAATATCATTAATATCACATGCAAGTAAAATTTTGCTGAAGATAATTCAGACACGGTTACAGCAGTACATCAACAGGGAACTGCCAGAAATTCAAGCTGGATTCAGAAGAGGGTGTGGAACATGGGATGTCATTGCTGATGTCAGATGAATCTTGACTGAAAGCAGAGAATACCAGAAAGATGTTTATCTGTGTTTTATTGACTATGCAGAGACGTTTGACTGCGTGGATCATAACAAATTATTGTGAAGACTGGAAATTCCAAAACACTTCATTGTGCTCATGCAGAACCTGCACATAGACCAACAGGCAGTTGTTCAAACAGAACAAGGGGATACTGAAATCAGAAAAGGTGTGTGTCAGGGTTATATCCTTTCACCATACTTATTTAATCTGTATGCTGAACAAATAATCTGAAAAGCTGGACTATGTGAAGAAGAACATGGCATCAGGATTAGAGGAAGACTCCTTAACAACCTGCGATATGCAGATGACACAACCTTGCTTGCTGAAAGCTAAGAGGACTTGAAGCACTTACTGATGAAGATCAGAGACCACAACCTTCAGTATGAATTACATGTCAACATAAAACAAAAATCCTCACAACTGGACCTATAAGCAACATCATGATAAACAGAGAAAGATTGAAGCTGTCAAAGATTTCACTTAACTTGGATCCATAATCCATGACCATGGAAGCAGCACCCAAGAAATCAAACGATCTATTGCCTTGGGCAAATCAGCTGCAGAAGACCTCTTTAAAGTGTTAAAAAGCAAAGGTGTTGCTTTGAAGACTAAAGGTGCACCTGACCCAAAAAAAAAGCCATGGTATTTTCAATTGCCTCATATGAATGTGAAATCTGGACATGAATAAAGAAGACCAAAGAAGAATTGATGTCTTTGAATTATGATGTTTGTGAAGAATATTGAATATACCATGGATTGCCAGAAGAACAAAGAAGCCTATCTTGGAAGAAGTACAACCAAAATGCTTCTTAGAAGCAAGGATGGTGAGACTTCATCTCACGTACTTTGGACATGTTATCAGGAGAAACCAGTCTCTGGAGAAGGACGTCATGCTTGGTAAAGTAGAGGATCAGGGAAAAAAGGAAGACCCTCAACAAGATGGATTGACACAGTGGCTGCAACAGTGGGCTCAAACACAGCAATGATCGTGGGGATGGTCCAGGAGCCAGCAGTGTTTCGTTCTGTTTTACCTAGGGTTGTGATGAGTCAGAACTGACTCAACAGCCCCTAACAACAACCACCACCAAATTATTAGCTTTCTTCACTGGTTTTTAGGATTTCCCTTTCAGGGGAAGATCTTTAGGAAATATTTGTGGTTGAGCTTGATTATGTGGTTAGATTCTGAAACATAGTCTCATCTCTCTGACACTTTCACCCATCAGTTATAGGTTTATGTTATATAGAACTGGGTGTAATTTTATGGTAAGGGTTTCAAGTATTTTTAAGTCCCAAAACGCTTTGATTAAAAAAAAAGAAAATTAACTTTCCCTCCAGAGAAATGTATTTACCCACAAAATTTTGCATGTAATTTTCAGAAAGCTTAAAAAGAAAACCTGAAGATTATCTCCCTACCCCTGTTTTATAAAGTGAACACTTGATGCTTTGACCATATTCTAAAGTAAAGGTAATTCATTTTTTTCTCAATTTATGGTTTTTGACGTATGTTCCCTCTTCTATATTTATCTCTTTTTAAATTATATACAGTCCTTGAGATAGCTGAAAAGAAAATTGAAGTATATTTAAAAACTCTCACTCAAAAAACCTGTCCTTGTTTTCCCTACTTCTGTCTATGGTACAGAAATCCTCCTCCCGTAACCCTATATCCAGTCAAACAATTGATCGTAGATGTTTGGGAATTCCATCAATGTTTCCATCCATTCCACAAACATTCACTAAGCACCCACTAAGCCCAGGCTAGTTTCTTAGTGTATGGAGGTGAATTAGACCTCATTCCTACAGCTTTACAGACAAGGAAACTGATATGTCACAAATGCAAAAAAAAAAAATAGAAGGGCTTACAAAGTACAACAGACACAGAGGAGAGACTAGTTAGTTAGGGCTACTAAAGAGTTAGAGAAGGTTTACGAAAGAGATGATATTTCAACCACACCACTTGTAACAAAAAGGAAAGGCACCTGAAGCAAAAGAAGCCAGGTATGTGCAATGGCATAGAGAGGTGAGAAGCCCTAGTTTATTTGCAAAACCACAAGCTTATCTGTATGACCTGAAGTGGAAGGTGTGAACTGGAGTGGGAAGAGGTGGGTTTGAACTATAAGCTGGGACCAGATTATGAAGGGCTTTTCATGTCATGCTAAAACTCTTGCGCTTCATTTTACTGGCAGCGGGAAGAAGTGGTGGCAGCATGTAAGCCAGGTAATGGTATAGGCCAATCTTTGTTTTAGAAAGAATATTCTGCTTACAGTAGGACTGAAAAATTAGAGGGGAAAGAAGCTGCAGAAAAGTATAGCTTGAACTCAACCAAGTCGTATCAGAGGTCATGGAGCCTAAAACCTGTCATTCACTAAGATATTTTAATTTATCCAGAAGAGAGAGCAGGCAGATTTGGCATACTTAGCAGTGGATACATCATTAATTGAGGAGCTGGGACACAACTGTCCCTGGTTTAGAGTTGAGGCGTTGGCACATTAGAGGCTAAGTCAAGCATGGAGAGAAGCTATATTGAAAAGAGCTAAGGAGAGTATGAAAGGCAACATCTCAGGAACACATTGAAAGTCTGTCAGAACTCGTTATCAAAAATAGTAACTTAAGCACCTAGTGTGTGTCAACTTGAACAGCCTGAGAGTTGGATGTTATTATTGTCTTTGTTTTGATGATGAGGAAACAGGCTCATATACATACAATTTCCCCTTTGGTTATTTACCTAATGAGTGTGTGAGTTAAGATTGAAATCCAAGTCTGTGTGAGTTCAAAGGAATTGGACAGAGAAGGAGACTCCTGGCTTGGGAGAATAAAATGGGTGCAAGGAGATCTAGCCAGAGAGAAATGTGTCAAGGCAGAATTTTGAGGTATGATCTAGGAACTGCCACAGTTTGGGACAGTGTGTCAGAGGCTCAGGCATGGGCTTCAGGCCAGGGCCCAACCTCACCTGGAGAACTGTTCCCTGGTGTAAGAACTAGGATTCAGGCAGAGGACACTGAGAGGCAGACCTCTTGCCAGCCTGTAGGCCACCAGAGTGTATCCAGCCAAAGGTTTGTCCATGTGTTCATTCAGATGGAGGCTCCATCTTGACACCTGCTTCCACCATCACCATCACTGCAGCATTGAGAACAGAACATGTCAAATCGTGCACTGTCTTTTAATGACTACCCGGTCCCTCACCTTAACCCTTGATATACTTTGTATTTGGATTATTGATTTAGAAAATTAAAAAGACTCATTTATTCTCTGAAGACCCACTGAACCTCTATTCTGAATGCTCGTTGAGAGATGATTTTCTTCTCATTTTTATCAGTCTCCGTTTCCCATTGGGAGAAAATACGGGTCTCTATACAATCAAGAGGAGCCCTAGTGGCACAGTGGTTAAGTGTTGGGCTGCTAACCAAAAGGTCAGCAGTTCAAATCCACCAGCTGCTCCTTGGTAATCCTAGGTGGCAGTTCTGCTCTGTCCTATAGGGTCGCTATGAGTTGGAATCAACCCGACAGCAATGGGTTTATACAATCAAGAAGTAAAAAGAAAATCTAGAAAGAGGTAGTTGGATATGCAAAATGAAAAACGGAAGGGACTATTCAGTCACCTGTCATATTAGAGACTTAACTGCAAAAAATCTTACGCTTGGGCTTGTGTGTGTGCTTGTACTGAGTTCTATCAACTCTTGAAGCATTCAGACCACAGCTGTTGTGGTTCAGTCCTGTCATCAACAACACCACTTCCATTCCCAAATATCTACATGCAACCTCTGTCACCAGTCCCACCAATACACTTCTGTGTCCTGAAAATGTCATAGACACCCAGCCCCACCTAAACTTTCATCCCTTCACGTGGTAACAACAGATTCCATAGTAAGGCCCCATCTACTTTTATCACGTAATTTCACATTGTGTGTCCATTCGTTCCCTGTCCTCCAAATCAACATGCATCTTTCTTCTATGCACCATCAATAGTCCAGTGGTTAAACCAATGGTTTACTGCTGATAAATTCCGTGGGACCTTGTCAGAGACCCTAGTCTTCCCGTTCAACCACACACCCGCTCCTATCCCACAAACATACAGTTCAGGTAAGAGACCTCACTGTTTTTCGATTTTGTGGATTGGACTTCCTTATACAATTTTTTTTTTTTTAAGAATTGGACCTGCTACAAATAATATTTGAAAACCATTGGTTGGAACATTGGAGTAGGGCGTATAACCTATGGAAGAGTCCTGCTGTGAAAATAACATTGAACTTCCACAATGATATCTTATTTCAGATTTAGAATGGCTTTCACCCCTGTGGAAACCCTGGTGGCGTAGTGGTTAAGTGCCACGGCTGCTAACCAAAGGGTCAGCAGATTGAATCCGCCAGGCAATCCTTGGAAACTCTCTGGGGCAGTTCTACTCTGTCCTATAGGGTCGCTATGAGTCGGAATCGACTAGACAGCACTGGGTTTGGTTGGTTTTGTTTCACCTCTGTATGTCTTTTCATTATCACATTTTCCAATATTAAGACACCTTGAACCACAACCCAGTTGCCATTGAGTTGACTCCAACTCATGTGTATAAGAGTAGAACTGTGCTCCATACGGTTTTCAATGGCTGATTTTTTCAGGTAGATCACCAGGCCTTTCTTCCAAGGCACCTCTGGGTGGACTTAATCGACAAACCTTTTGATTAGCAACCAAGTGTGCTAACCGTTTGCATCGCCCAGGATTCCTTAACCCAAACCAAAACCACTGCCATAGAGTCGATAATGCTAGATAGTCCATTACAAACCTGCAGTGTTACCAGGAGGCAGGGGCTGTTACCTGTCTCTCTGCTGTCCAACCTCAGGTCTTCCCTCAGCCATCTGCTGAAGCCCAGGTTTTTAAAGAAACAAGTTCCTTCCATTTCACGAGTCTCTGAGTGATGCTTCCTGCCCAGCCCTGTGTTCTCCTGGCTCCTCAGAAAGCTGTCAGAGAAGGGGCCAGATGACTAGTCCTGTGTTTACTAGACTTGTAGGAGATTTGCTGTTCAACCCATTGGGAGACTTCTCTTTAAAAGCAGCAAAAAACCATAGAAAGGAATGAAATACTGATACATGCCACAATGTGGATGAACCTTGAAAACATTATGCCAAGTGAAAGAAGTCAGTCACAAAAAGGCCACATCTTGTATGGTTCCATTTATGTGAAATATCCAGACTAGGTAAATCCATAGAAATGGAAAGCAGAAGTTTGGTGGTTGCTAGAGCAGGGTGAGGAGGGGTAGGGAAGTGACTGCTCGAGGAATATGGAATCTTCTTTTGGAGTGATGAAAATGTTTTGGAACTAGATAGACTTGGTGGTTACACAATATTAGGAATATACTAAGTGCCACTGGATTATAGTTTAAAATGGTTAATTTTATGTACTGAAAATTTGAGCTTACAAAAAGGCAGTAAAATCCAAGGGTTGCAAACACCTCACATCAATTGCGTTGATTTATATCTTAGGAAAGACTCTCACTTGCTTTCCAGCCCCCAGGAGTCTCTTCTTTTAGTCCTGTGTGCAGTGAGACTCCCAGGTAGTGGTCGAGAACGCAGGGAAGCTGTAGAGGATGGAAGAGCATCTACTGTGTAAAGCACGTGGAACCATACACAGAAAGCCCTTGACTGACACATTAGTTTACTCCCATTCCTCTGCCCTACCTGTGTCTTTCAAAGAAGGAAGGGGGCCCAAAGAACCTACCCGCATGCGGGAGAGGACTGAGGGAGGGAAAATTTTGTTGGAATTCATCTTCCAGAAATAGAATAGTCCAAAGACTTCTTAGTACATTCTAAAAAAAGCATTCAGGATATACGGATAGAAGAAAAACACTCATTGTGGGAATATCACCATCGGTCCTGTGTAGAATTCTAACAACTTTAGTAACATCCCAAGCCATGGTCTTTTCAATCACCTGATGAGCACACAAAATTCGGACAAAGAAAAAGGAAGACAGAAGAGGAATTGATACATTCGAACTGTGATGTTGACAAAGAATATTGAATACACTGTGGACTGCCAAAAGAACAAATAAATCGGTCTTAGAAGAAATACAACCAGAATGTTCCTTAGAAGCAAGAATGATGAGAATTTGGCTTGCTTACTTTGGACACGTCATCAGGAAAGCCCAATCGCTAGAAAAGGACATCATGGTTGGTAGAGAATCAGCAAAAACTAGGGAAACTTTCATGAGATCGATTGACACAGTGGCCACAACAACATACTCAAACATACCAACAATCATGAAGATGGCACAGGACAGGGCAACATTTTGTTCAGTTATACATAAAGTTGCCATGATTGGAGCCAACTTGGCAGCAGCTAAAAACAAGTAGTATTCCAACTTGTGTGTACCCCTGACTTTTTTCTTTTCATTCATGCATTCCCCTAGCAATTTATTTGGTAATTCAACACACATATGTTCGTTTTCATGACTGATACATAATATACTAAGATCATTTTATTATGGATAATGTCAGTTTGGGCCTGGGTCCCACACCACCCCATTCCCATCCAGAGATTCTGATTTAATTGATCTGGAGTATGGCCTAAGAATTGGGTTTGTTAAAGCTCCCCAGATAATTTTAATATGAAGCCAAGATTTAGAACCACTGCTTTAACCAGTACATGGGCCCAAAGAAACCCCTGGAAATTATCCCAAGTGTTATCTCAAAATAAAGACTTTTCTTCAAGAATCAGTGGGTAACCAAAGTAAACCAGGTCCATACCCTGGGCTCATTGTGGAGGTGGAATCAGTCATGTCAACAAGTGATAACTCAGTGTTCTAAGTTCCACAGAAGAGGAATCTGCTAACAATGTCTGAAGGGTCAAGGAGGTGTTTGAGATGCATCTTTAAGAATAAGTAGAAATGTTACAGATGGAAAAAGAGAATAGCAAATAATCCCAAGTGGAGAGAACAACACATAGAAAATCTTAAGAGTTATACACAGTGTGGTATGTTTGGACAACAGTGAGGTTCATGGGGCCAGGGGATAAGCTGTTGTTGGAAGTAGTCTCCATACATTGAAATGGCCTTTGTGCTTTTTTTCTCCAAGAATAGCAAAGGCTATGGAGCTAGGAAAACTGAATCTAACCCCCAACCATTCCTGAGGAGAAAGAAATCCCAAGGAATAGAGTAAGCAGGGCAGCTTAGAACCAAAGAGGGGTCAAGGCCTTGAGGAAGAGCAAAGGGAGCCCTAAGGAGTCAGCCCAGCCTTGATGTGACCCAAGAGCTCCACTTACAGCAGCCCATAGGGAGTTCTCCAGGGTTTGGTGGTGACTGCAGTGGAATCTACCAGAAGATTGTGGTTCCTACCCTCCATATAAGCTGTATTTTTAACTATAGCTTTTAAGAAAAGCCTAATAGCTATTTGTTCACCCACACCTGTCCTGGTCATCTAGTGCTGCTATAACAGATATATCACGAGTGGATGGCTTTAACAAAGAGAAGTGTATTCTTTCACAGTCCAGTAGGCTAGAAGTCTGAATTCAGGACGCTGACTCCAGGGGAAGGCTTTCTCTCTCTGTTGGCTCTGGAGGAAGGCTCTTGTCATCAGTCTTCCCTTGGTCTGGAAGCATCTCAGTGCAGGAACCTCAGGTCCAAAGAATGTGCTCTGCTCCCGGCACTGCTTTCTTGGTTGTATGAGGTCCCATGTCTCTCTCCTTACTTTTCTCTTTTATATTTCACAAGAGATTGGCTTAAGAATGATCTAATCTTGTAGATCTCATCAATATAAATGCCACTAATCCATCCCATTACATCATAGTGATAGGATTTACAACACATAGGGAAATCACATCAGATGACAAAATGGTAGACAATCATACAATACTGGGAATCATGACCTAGCCAAGTTGACAGATATTTTAGGGGGACACAATTCGATCTATGACAATGCCCAATGTTAGAATAATAGATTACCAAAATTGTTGTTTATCAAGAAGGTCCTCAAGAATGTCCAAAGTTCTCCCATTCTGAGCTATTGTTTAGGAGTTCTCCCTGTCCTCTGCACTATAATCAGTGGTTTACACTACTTTTATAGCTCCAGCTTGTATCATTGTGCTTAATTGCATCAGCTCTTGACCTTGAGTCTTATTCTTCAAGGAACCACTGGAGATTTCTGGTTTTGAGATAATGTGTGGAGTAACTTGCATGGGTCCTTTCTAGCCTGTAAATGAAACCCTGGAGAACAGTGTCCTGTCGTGAACTGTGCAGCACTCATGAGCTGCAACGGGAGGAGTTAAAGAGAACTGCCCAGTAGCAAGCAAAGCAGAAGTCCCAGGGTACCTGGAAGTCTGAGATGACTGACCACACCAGGAAGGGGACTTGCTGACACCCTTCCTCCATACTAGAAGGAACACATTTTAAAAGCCGTTGGGGAAAGACTTGATTATGGACTTGGGGGATGGATGCTAAGACCCAGGTTATTTCTAAGTCCTCAGATCAAATTGTTGAGGACCTGATTATGCCAATCTGTTAACACCATATTACTGGAAAAGAGAAAGTACTTCAGCAGCTGTTCAGAATAATTCTGTCCATGGTAAAAAAGCAATAGTCTTGTACTTTGGAGACAGTTCTGGACATGGCAGTATTTTATTTTATTTTATTTCTGCTTTTGCTGGGAAGGGAGAGGGCGGGGAATATTCAGCTTCTTACGCCACCATCTTGCATCTCTACCTAGACATGGCATTATTAATGGATAGTCCCCTTGAACCCAGAAGGTGTAGGTAATGTATTGCTAAAAAGAATAAAAGGGTACACAGCTCACTCAAAAGGGGGAAACCCCTTATATCTACTACACTGAGCACATTAGCCCTGCAGTTGAGAAGAATAAATTCTTTGTGCTAGCAGCTTTGAGAGATTTTCTCTGACACTGAAACTGGGAAGTCTTGTTTATTTATGTCATTTATTAGCGATGACTCCCTTTGCAGTTTGCCTGCACTGTGTTCAATTTGTCTCTTATCTTACAAATGGGCAACATCATTTCTTCATATTCCCTGGAGGTAACCAATGCTAGCTTAAACCTTAAGATGCTGTAGATGAAAAAAAAAATGCAGAATATTTTGTGGGTAGCTGGAGGAAACAAACAAATGAACATGTAGGTATGATGTATCTCATATATTTATACAAAGATCCAGCATTTTCGAGCCATCTGAGTAGGCCAAGGATTTTACAGCGTGGAAATATTTACAGCGTAGGTCTTTCAAGGATGAAGGAAGTTCTTATCCAGTGATATCTTAAAGACACCCCTGAGGAACAGACTTTTTGCAACACACGTTTCACAGTCCCTCCAGATCTGAAATTTTTTCCACAACATTTGCCTTCCAAAAACAATTTCAGCACTGTGGAAACAGAACATTGAATTTTTCAGAGCTGAAAGTCTTGGGGGAAATGGCCTGTCTTTGAGGTTAGATAAATAAGTTTAAACTATTTCTGACATTTTATGGCTGTTTCAACAGAGCAAACATTTGTAGTTTTGAAAGGCCATAAAGAGCAGTGGTATGAAGAACCCTGTCTGAATTTCTTCTGGCCTGTCCTGTTTTTTGAAAATGTTCACATGCGCAATGGTGCTTCTAGTTGCTTCTAGAATCTCAGGGTCAGCTTCTTTCCTTAGCATTGGAGACTTTTGTTTCTCCTTCTACACCTAAAAACATGCCCAAGTTTTGTTTTGTTTTCTGGAATTCTTTGTGTCTATAGAATATCACTATCTGTGTAGCCTCAGTGTCATACCCAGGCTTCCAGAGGTTTAGATTTGAGTGTAATTGTCCCTGACCCCTGTCAGTTCAGAGTCAGCAAATCACAAAGTCTCCACCGTGACTTCTGACAGTTCTCAGGGGCTCATACTGGCCTGGTCCCTCTGCCTCTGGCTCCTGCCTCAGGCTGTATGGTCTCCCTTTTGCCCCACGTAAACCAGGATGTAGAATTCAGCTACTTGACTGGCTTCTACCCCTAGCAAGACATCCATTAATACCAAGCATTTGGTGAATTTACTAAGCAATGGGGGATATTCGGGGGCCATGGCAAACGTGTCCCATCACCTAGCTCTCTCTGCTTCCTGTCCTCCCTCACCCTCACCTTCTTCTCCTCACCCTCTACTCTCCTGGATCAACAGAGAAACTCCAAATTCTTCTCCCTCTGCTATGCAACCTCGCCTACAAATGCACACGTCTAAACCTACCAATCCCGGGTGATGCAAACGGTTAACATGCTCAGCCGCTAACCCAAAGGTTGGCAGTCAAGTCCACCAAGAAGTGCCTTGGAGGAAAGCCTTGGCAATCTACTTCCAAAAAGTCAGCCATTGAAAACTCTATGGAGCACAGTTCTACTGTAACACACGCGGGGTCACTTTGAATCGGAATCGACCTGACGGCAACTGTAAACGGACAAAGATGTTCTGGAGGGAAAGGCTCCACCATCTGTAGAAGATGTCTGGAGTTACACAGAGCAAAACAGCTTCTCTGACCTTTGTTTTATTCTATTCAATTGACTTCAACAAGTCTTCACTGTGTGTGAGGCCCTGTACTGCAGCTCCAGAGGTGAATGTGCCATGTCTCAGCCCAGAGGAGCATATTAGTTTGTTTTTGCCTCAGGCTTTGTGCTAACTCAGAGGCCCTTAGAGTGTGTTCTTTTTAGATTGCCAGAGATACAGACGGACTCTCGAGAGTCCGCCTTACTCTTTCTGGAAGCCCGAAGGTGGGAGAAGTTGACGTTTAGCGTTCCAGCAAAGCTGATGGTTGCAGCACCTGGAACAGTGCTGGTACACAGTGGCACTTAAAAATTATTCACTGAAGGGGGCGGAGCCAAGATGGCGGACTAGGCAGACGCTACCTCGGATCCCTCTTACAACAAAGACACGGAAAAACAAGTGAATCGATCACATACATAACAATCTACGAACCCTGAACAACAAACACAGATTTAGAGACGGAGAACGAACTAATACGGGGAAGCAGCGATTGTTTCCAGAGCCTGGAGCCAGCGTACCAGTCAGGTACGGCACAAGCACAGAGACCTGCTCCACCCCCCTGAACTAACCCCGGGAGGGGGACCAGCCGGTTCCGCGGGCAGCGTGGGACGCAGCCGGTAGGAGAAGTCCCGGGGAGGCAGTGACTGGTCTTGGAGCAGAAAGAGCAGCATCCGAGCCGGGGAACCGTCCCGCAGGGATTTGGACTGGACGCAGGTACGCCATAAATACGGAGAGTTGCTCCACCCCCCTGAACTAACCCCGGGAAGGGGACCAGCCGGGTCGCGCGGGCAGTGTGGGACGCAGCCGGTAGGAGAAGTCCCGGGGAGGCAGCGACTGGTATTGGAGCGGGGGAACAGCGTCCCAGCCGGGACACTCGGTCACGGCACAAGCATGGGGAGCTGCTCCACCCATCTGAACTAACCCCGGGAGGAGGCCCAACTGGTTCTCCGGGGGCGGCACGGCCACGCGGCTGGAGGGAGGAGAAGTAACCGGGAGGCAGCGACTGATTTTGGAGTCGAGAGTGCACCGTCCCAGTAGGGGAGTCTTGACGCTGGGCATGGGGCTGGAAGCGGAGGATCTGACCGTGACTCCAGCGGGCCAGACCCCCCGGGGGCAATCTCCACACAGCCAGCACACATAGGCGATGCGCCCGCAGCAATCTCAGATATAATAGTCATTCCAAGCAAGACAAGCAACTCTGGCTATATTCTGAGGTGCTACTCTCCTATCTCTCTGTTCCCTCCCCCACCCTCCCCAGGCGGCTTCATTAACATCTGGATAGCCTGAGCCAGAGGGAGAACTCTGATAGGGATCTGACTGCATTTTTTTTTTAGCGGATTTTCTGGAAAAACTAGTTTCCCAGTGATGGCTCGGAGACAACAATCCATATCAAACCACTTAAAGAAGCAGACCGTGACAGCTTCTCCAACCCCCCAAACAAAAGAATCAAAATCTTTCCCAAATGAAGATACAATCTTGGAATTATCAGATACAGAATATAAAAAACTAATTTACAGAATGCTTAATGATATCACAAATGAAATTAGGATAACTGCAGAAAAAGCCAAGGAACACACTGATAAAACTGTTGAAGAACTCAAAAAGATTATTCAAGAACATAGTGGAAAAATTAATAAGTTTCAAGAATCCATAGAGAGACAACATGTAGAAATCCAAAAGATTAACAATAAAATAACAGAATTAGACAACGCACTAGGAAGTCAGAGGAGCAGACTCGAGCAATTAGAATGCAGACTGGGACATCTGGAGGACCAGGGAATCAACACCAACATAGCTGGAAAAAAATCAGATAAAAGAATTAAAAAAAATGAAGAAACCCTAAGAATTATGTGGGACTCTATCAAGAAGGATAACCTGCGGGTGACTGGAGTCCCAGAACAGGGAGGGGGGACAGAAAACACAGAGAAAATAGTTGAAGAACTCCTGACACAAAACTTCCCTGACATCATGAAAGACGAAGGGATAGCTATCCAAGATGCTCATCGAACCCCATTTAAGATTGATCCAAAAAGAAAAACACCAAGACATATTATCATCAAACTCACCAAAACCAAAGATAAACAGAAAATTTTGAAAGCAGCCAGGGAGAAAAGAAAGGTTTCCTTCAAGGGAGAATCAATAAGAATATGTTCTGACTACTCAGCAGAAACCATGCAGGCAAGAAGGGAATAGGACGACATATACAGAACACTGAAGGAGAAAAACTGCCAGCCAAGGATCATATATCCAGCAAAACTCTCTCTGAAATATGAAGGCGAAATTAAGATATTTACAGACAAACACAAGTTTAGAGAATTTGCAAAAACCAAACCAAAGCTACAAGAAATACTAAAGGATATTGTTTGGTCAGAGAACCAATAATATCAGATATCAGCACAACACAAGGTCACAAAACAGATCGTCCTGATATCAACTCAAATAGGGAAATCACAAAAACAAACAAATTAAGATTAATTAAAAAAAAAATACACATAACAGGGAATCATGGAAGTCAATAGGTAAAAGATCACAATAATCAAAAAGAGGGACTAAATACAGGAGGCATTGAACTGCCATATGGAGAGTGATACAAGGCGATAGAGAACAATACAAGTTAGGTTTTTACTTAGAAAAATAGGGGTAAATAATAAGGTAACCACAAAAAGGTATAACAACTCTATAACTCAAGATAAAAACCAAGAAAAACGTAATGACTCAACTAACATAAAGTCAAGCACTATGAAAATGAGGATCTCACAATTTACTAAGAAAAACGCCTCAGCACAAAAAAGTATGTGGAAAAATGAAATTGTCAACAACACACATAAAAAGGCATCAAAATGACAGCACTAAAAACTTATTTATCTATAATTACCCTGAATGTAAATGGACTAAATGCACCAATAAAGAGACAGAGAGTCACAGACTGGATAAAGAAACACGATCCATCTATATGCTGCCTACAAGAGACACACCTTAGACTTAGAGACACAAACAAACTAAAACTCAAAGGATGGAAAAAAGTATATCAAGCAAACAATAAGCAAAAAAGAAGAGGAGTAGCAATATTAATTTCTGACAAAATAGACTTTAGACTTAAATCCACCACAAAGGATAAAGAAGGACACTATATAATGATAAAAGGGACAATTGATCAGGAAGACATAACCATATTAAATATTTACGCACCCAATGACAGAGCTGCAAGATACATAAATCAAATTTTAACAGAATTGAAAAGCGAGATAGATACCTCCACAATTATAGTAGGAGACTTCAACACACCACTTTCGGAGAAGGACAGGACATCCAGTAAGAAGCTCAACAGAGACAGGGAAGATCTAATTACAACAATCAACCAACTTGACCTCATTGACTTACACAGAACTCTCCACCCAACTGCTGCAAAATATACTTTTTTTTCTAGCGCACATGGAACATTCTCTAGAATAGACCACATATTAGGTCATAAAACAAACCTTTGCAGAGTCCAAAACATCAAAATATTACAAAGCATCTTCTCAGACCACAAGGCAATAAAACTAGAGATCAATAACAGAAAAACTAGGGAAAAGAAATCAAATACTTGGAAAATGAACAATACCCTCCTGAAAAAAGACTGGGTTATAGAAGACATCAAAGAGGGAATAAGGAAATTCTTAGAAAGCAACGAGAATGAAAATACTTCCTATCAAAACCTCTGGGACACAGCAAAAGCAGTGCTCAGAGGCCAATTTATATCAATAAATGCACACATACAAAAAGAAGAAACAGCCAAAATCAGAGAACTGTCCCTACAACTTGAACAAATAGAAAGTGAGCAACAAAAGAATCCATCAGGCACCAGAAGAAAACAAATAATAAAAATTAGAGCTGAACTAAATGAATTAGGGAACAGAAAAACAATCGAAAGAATTAACAAAGCCAAAAGCTGGTTCTTTGAAAAAATTAACAAAATTGATAAACCATTGGCTAGACTGACTAAAGAAATACAGGAAAGGAAACAAATAACCCGAATAAGAAATGAGAAGGACTACATGACAACAGACCCAAATGAAATTAAAAGAATCATTTC
Source organism: Elephas maximus indicus (assembly GCF_024166365.1). Classification (NCBI taxonomy): domain Eukaryota; kingdom Metazoa; phylum Chordata; class Mammalia; order Proboscidea; family Elephantidae; genus Elephas; species Elephas maximus. Next base: position 72,529,290 of record NC_064831.1, on the reverse strand, counting down.
AGATTATTATGAAAAATTGTACTCTAACAAATTTGAAAACCTAGAAGAAATGGATGAATTCCTGGAAAAACACTACCTACCTAAACTAACACATTCAGAAGTAGAACAACTAAATAGACCCATAACAAAAAAAAGAGATTGAAACGGTAATCAAAAAACTCCCAACAAAAAAAAGTCCCGACCCGGATGGCTTCACTGCAGAGTTCTACCAAACCTTCAGAGAAGAGTTAACACCACTACTACCAAAGGTATTCCAAAGCATAGAAAATGACAGAATACTACCCAACTCATTCTATGAAGCCACCATCTCCCTGATACCAAAACCAGGTAAAGACATTACAAAAAAAGAAAATTATAGACCTATATCCCTCATGAACATTGATGCAAAAATCCTCAACAAAATTCTAGCCAATAGAATCCAACAACACATCAAAAAATTATTCACTGAATAGATGAATTCTTGATTACTTTAAAGTGTAGAAGGTTGTGGAGGGTCTGGGAAGGACTTATATTGTCCCTTACATCTAATGGGCAGCCACCACCCATCTGTCAGTGGAAGCTTGCGTGTGGCTATAATGCTGAACAGGTTTCAGCAGGAGCTTGCAGACTAAGATGGACTGGGAAGAAATACCAGGCAATCTACTTCTGAAAGTCAGCCTGTGAAAACCCTATGGATCACAATGGTCCACTCCACAACCGGGATAGAACAGGACTGAGAAGCATTCTGCTCATTGTGCATGGGTCACCTTGAGTTAGAGGCCAACTTGACATTAGTTAACAACAACAACTAGCACCTAATGATGTAAACAGAGGCACGAGGGAATTAAAGAAACTAGGAAGCAAAAGGGAATCTGCATAGCCAGTTGCTAAAATGGGCTCATAAAAAAAATCCCTTTGGGGAGTCCTCTTTTGATGCTGCTGAGCAGTAGTTTCTGCAGAGACGAGGACCAGCTTCCAGAGTGCAGCATCCATACCGCTATCCTTGCCAGTCCAGCTCTGTGTTTTAGAACTTCTGAAGTGGGGCTTGTCTGCTGGGGCACCCTAACAGGGGAGCTCATCGCCCTTGTGGAATGGCTCAGACTTCCAGTTAGCTGAGCTGAGGAAGGATTTGGAGGTATGTCCCTGAGCCAGGAGAAGCCAGTTAGAGCAGGGCAGCACGGCAGGAATGGAGACCCTGCTGCACCTGAGTTAAAATATGCATCCCTCTCCTCAGGGTCTCATTTTGATGCATCACAATATATCAGCCCGCCAAGGGTACAAATGTAGCAAAATACATTTCACAAGGCCTTCAGGACTGGTGAGCCCCCACGACCAGCAACAGTGCCAAAGGCAAATCCTCCCTAGAGCCACAAACACTTTCAACTCAACAAACTCTTATGAAACGCCTCCTATATGCCAAGCACAGACAACAAGGAACTCCCAGAAAGACACAGTGCAAGACTGACCATGTCATAATGTCATAAGTGTGATAGTGTCAGTATAAATAAAGCATGTCAGAAACCAGGAGGAGTATATGACTAACTCAGAGGTATGAAAGGGCTTCCCAGGAAATGTGAACAAGGCCATTAAGAGGGGAGTGTGCTATACTGAGAAGGTAAGAACATTCCAGACAGTAGAGAGTATAAGCAAAGACAGAGAAGCAGCAGAGGCAGAACAGTAAATTGACTGTAGGGAAAGAGTGTGAGGGCTATGGCAGAAGGATCAAGAAGTGAGGCCAGGAAACAGAGAGGGAAATGGTCTGCAGGTTTAATTGCCTCCAAAAACTACCACCTCCATTACCATGAAACCAGAAGAAATGGATGGTGCCCAGCTACCATTGGTGAATGTTTTGATCAAGGACCCAACAGAGGGATCTTAATCAAAAGGAGGAAAAGTGTGGAACAGAACTGCAAACCCATATGGAAACCAGACTTATTGGATACATTGAGACTGGGAGAACCCCGAATCTAATGCCCTGAAATAACTTTTAAACTCTGAACTGAAACTATCCCATGAGGACATAGTTAAACTAAACAACAGTCTAGCCCAATTAATAAAGAATGTTAGCCTGTGCATAGCACACTTATAAAGAATTATCCAACAGCAGTTAATCTAAAGCACAGATGAACCCTTTAAGGCACAGATAGCCTAAATTAATGGTAATGAAACAATATGGGTAGAGATAGAACGGTGGTACAATGTGAAGTATGTAAACAATGTTATTGAACTGTTCGTGTAGAAATTGTGAATGGATGCATGTTTGGTTGTATATATTGTCACCAAAAATAAATAAAATGTTATTGAAAAAAGTAAAAAAGGATAGCCTGGTAAAAGGTTGTTTCAGTAATTAAGGCAAGAACTATGGCTCTAAGCTACAGCTGTCATTGAGTCAGCTGAGACTCATGGTCACCCCATGTACAACAGAACAAAATATTGCCCTATCTCATGCCGTCTTCATGATCATTGGTATGTTTGAGTCCATTGTTGTGGCTATTTGTATTCTGAGTGCCTTCCAACCTAGGGGATTCGTCTCCCAGCACTATATTAGACAATGTTCTGTTGTGATCCATGGGATTTTCACTGGCTAATTTTCAGAAGTGGTGTCAAACTGAGACAGGTGGTGGTAAGCTACAACGGTGTCCATAAAAATGGCAGAGACCAAGCTAAGAGATTTCTAAGTTAGAAATGATTTTTTAATAACTTCCTAGCAAATTAGACAAGAAGGATGAAAAGAAGGGGAGAGCCAGAAATGGCTCCGAGGCTCCCAGCTGGGGCACTTGCATAGCTGGGGAGGTGCGCTGATGATGTGGAACAAGCATACAGAGTTAAGAGGAAAGAGAGATGGAGGGCAGTTTGGGACTTCCTGAGTTTGCAGTACTGTGGGACATGGTGATGAGAGATGTCCAGGAGATGCTTTAGTATTGAACTCGAGGAAGAGGGTAAGATCAGACAGGCAGACGTGGGTATTTTCCACATAGGAATTATCATTGTTTTTCTCAAATAGATGGAGTCACCCCAGGACAATGTGTGGAGTGAGAAGGAAACACTTGGCCCATACTTTGGTGTGGTCCCACCCTCTTCGTTTCAAACTTCCTATTTCTGACATTTTCCTTTGGAGCACAGTTAGGTCAGTTTTTTCTGAGAAGCTCGTGCTGGTGTGACCATTTGGCCATTTGGGTTGTTTTCATACCTGTTTTTTTCCAGACTTCCATGGTTACAAGGGACAGAGGGCCATCTCAAACTGGCTGAAGAAGAATGGAGAAATTATTGGCTCATGAAACTGAAAAGTCCTAGGGTGCAGCTAACATTGGACACATCTGGATGCAGGAACTTAATGATTTTCTCAAGAGTCTGCCTCTCTCTGGTTTTTAGCTCTGTTTTTTTCTGTATTTTGAGGTAGTGGGGAGGAAACAGCTCATGCAGGGCCTTGCAAACCATCAGAAGCCCTTTGTTTTTTATATAACCCTTTCATGACTGTTGGGATATACAGTTGCCCACCTACTTTTTCTGCCTCTCAGGTTCATTGGGAAGCTGCTTTCCCTGACAGTGCATGCTGCTGGAAGGCAGGAGCCTTTATGATTTTTCAAAAGCAAAAAAACAAGAGTGTGCTACAAAAACAGGGAGTTGTATGAGGCGTGTGCATTTTGGGCATTAGAAAGAGAAATTTTGAAAATTTTCCCTTGGGAGACCTTATGTTTCTCTGGACACTAGGGGGTGTCCGGGATAGAATTAATGAGACAACATATGTCCCTTGGGACTTGGAAGATAGGATTGTTAAAAAAAAAAATTTTTTTTTTTTTTTTGGAGGGGTCAAAAAACAAAACCCATACTACCAACCAAAAATTCAGCAACACTCAGTGATTCAGCGTGCTTCCACTAATGAAAACACATGGCCTCCACAAAGCAGAAAATAATTGAGTCTACAAAGGGTCATTTGGAGTGAGAAGGAAGCTTTTGGAGGATTGAGTGGAGGAATGACATAATCTGACTTACAGTACAGAAGAAACACTCTAGCTACTATTTTGACAATATTGTTGTTCTTAGGTGCCATCAACTCAATTCTGACTCCTAATGACTCCATGTGACAGAGTAGAACTGCCCCATAGGGTTTCTAAGCTGAATCTTTATGGGGAGAGGTCACTGGGTCTTTTCTTCTGCAGAGCTGCTGGGTGGGTTCAAACTAACCCCACTAGGGGTCCTCATTTTGAAAATAGAAATAAAAATAGATTGTAGAAAATCAAAGAGTGAAAGAAGGAGGGATAGGGTGGAAACAGAGAAGTGAGTTAGGGAGACTTTGCAATAAACCGGTTGAGTGAAACCATCTTTAAATATCCTGCCCTTGACTCCACATCCCTCCCCAGCCACTGCCTCATTCCTCAATTTCCATTTATAGCAAAACACCTTTAAAATCTCCAGTTTCTTAGTCCATACTCCTGCCTCCAATTTCTTCTTCCTTAATTCTCTCTTGAATACACTGCAGCCAAGCTGTGACCACATCACTCCACCTTCAAAACTGACATTAAGGTTACCAACAGGTCCACCATCTAAGTCTGTGCATTGCCACATTCAATGGTCAATTCTCAGACTTTACTTGGTCATTAGACAATGATAACGTTTGACAATTATTTCTTCTCTCCTTGAAATACTTTCTTCTTGGCTTCTGAGAAACAAGTCTCTCGGTTCTCTTCCTACAATATCACCTTCTTTTCAGCCTCCTTTGCTGGTCGTGCCTCTTGTTCCTGATCTCTAAGTTGAAGTACCCCTGGGCTCAGTCCCCAGATATTTTCTCTTCTCTACTTATACTCATCCACTCTGAGTGATCCATTCTCATCATTGAGCTCATCCATTCTGAAGATTCCACGTGTCATCTATATACTAATAACTCACATCCCTGCAGCCACAATGCTCTTTTATGTTCCTCCAAAGTAGGGGGAATGTGCCTTGGACACCTTACGAGAATGTTTTTAAATGCGAAGCTAAAATGCATCCTATTACACAGGAAACCACTTGTAATCAAAATAAGGATATATAATTAACAAACCAAATGTGCCATCTAGTAATATATGTACTTCTTTACTAGTACATTGAACAGTAACCTCTAGCTTTGGGTCCAATAATTACCATAATTTTGAAGTAGATATGGCATGAAGGATACTTTGAGATATCTGTAAAAATTGTTACCTGCAATTTTTTTTTTTTTTTTATGAAAATATCTGTGGTTTCTACTGGTGACAGTCAAGTTACTGATGATACCACCTTGGTTTCTTGATTACAGCATCATTGATGGAAATGCTACACATCAGAGTTAGTGGAAAGGTCACGGACCCCCTGATTTCCATCTCTGAGCTCACACCAGGTTCATGGTCCCCAGGGCCATGCTTCAGAGCTGAGCCGGATGGGGTTTCCTCTGCCTAAAGGTCTATTCCCTGAGATATCGCCTGGCTTGTTTAATCTGACTGAAGGCCTTTAGTAAATGCCATTTCAGTTTAGAAATGACAACACTATTGTTTACGTGTTCTTTACCTTGGAGAACTAACGAATAAGCTAACACACCTGAAATGCTTTAGGGTCTCTCACTTGCAGTGAGACTATAAAAGCAACTAATTGTGAAAGTGTAATTCTCAATTAATAAAGATCCCTGAATTGTAAAGTTTTCAACCCTAATAATTTACTTTCAAAAACATTCAGTCTTTAGGTGAAGTTTAGTAGAGATCTTAAGGAAATCTCCCTTAAGTAATAAATAACAATTTAAATTCTCTTTCAGTTGTTTATATGCTGTAGAGGCTAGTGTAGTAATTAAAGGGACTTCTGAAACTATTTGCACTTTCTCCTCAAAATATTTAAGGAGGATATTTTATTTTGAACTACTGCAGCGTTTTGCTAAATAAACATAGATTAAGAATATAAAGTAAAAGAATCTATATTCTTTTCAAGAAGTAATAGTGTCTGAATTTATGAGTTTTTCTTTTCTTTTTTTTACCATACTGTCAGCATTTTATTATCTTTGCTATTTGGAAGAGAACCTTGGCTAGAATAGCCAAAAAGTCACACTGATTTATCTTTGGGATATAGTATGATTTTCTTCTAGTAGATTCATTTCCTAGTTCATTCATGCCTTCAGAAGTATTCATCTAGTGTCTGCTCCTTGCCAGGTACTATAGGCTCCCAGTCTACTGGGGATTCCCAAGATAAATGCAGTAATAATGCTAGAAAAGAGTGTTGGTCCTAGAAGGCACATAATATATCTGGGTTGAATAAATATATAAAAGGTTGGATAAGTGGATGAAAGGATGTATCTCACACATATCTCAGAGCTGAAAGGGATCTCAGGGGATAATTTAACACAGCCCCTTGCCTTCACTCTTTCCATTTCTGAGCAATATGGTCAGAGGCCTTCAGGAAACCACAAATTCACTCCTGTGGTCTTTAGGTTGAAAATAAAGATGCCTGATTTGCCCTTTCAACTGAGCTCTTAACCACTGCTCTACCAGGGCTCCACTTTCTAATGTTACCATTTGAAAAATAATAATAAAGTGTGTGAAAAAGATACCAAGTATCAACACCCCTGGAAGTGAGAATGTTGGCCTAGACCTGCCGTAGGCCAGGAGGAATTTCTCCTTATCAGAGGTCTGAGTCAGAACTCTGAGGTTTTGCAGCAAAAAAACAACAACAACACTGAACTAGCACTCAAGAGGCACATGAAAAACAGCCACTGTATTAAAAAAAAAAACTTCTTTTTTGATAGTATCTACATTGTGTCACCAATAAAATCTAGAAAGATGAGATGAAAAGAAAGAGAGAGAGAACTGGACGAGAGAGAGGCAGAAATAACAGTGGTGTTGTTAGGTGCCATTGAGTAGATTTCGACTCATAGCAACCCCATGTGACAGAGTAGAGGGTTTTCTTGACTATAATCTTCATGGAAGCAGTTCACCAGTTCTTTCCCCAGAGCTAGAAAAAATAAGAATATTCAACCACAGAAATAAAATCATTACAAGCAGAAAACAAAGTATTCGGTAAGTAAAATGAAATGAGTGACATGAGGACAAGCTGGAGAATTTCTTCCAAAATGCGGAGGAAAATGACAGAGAACCAAAACCAATGGCGGGAGATGGGCGGGAAGACTAACAATCAGCCAACTGGTCTTCCTGGACAAGAGAGCAGGGCAGAGGGAGCAGACACAGACTTAAAGATTAAAAAGAAAAAAATAGAAGCTTTACTGAGTGGAAAAAAAAAAAAAAAAAGACATAGTTTGCAGGTTGAAAGCCCCAAAGTTTTCCAGGCAAAATTAATGGGAAAATAATACTATTTCCTGATGATCCACCAGCAAAATTTTTGAAAGTTTCAGCTCACAGCAAGGCTTGTAAAGGAATCCAGAAAGGGAAAAAGTAAATCAACAACAACTGTTGATTACTTAAAATAAAAATAGAGGCTTGTCTCAGACTTCTTCAAAGCATTCAATTCCGCACAGGCAGCATGAACAAGGTGTTGCAAATGAAAAGAAGTTATAACATTCCTGTTCTGTGAACCCCTAATCTGTTGTTTCTTGCTAAGGAGAAGAGAAAAAGTTTTTAGACATTCAAGGATTCATGATTTGCCCTACCCACTGATCTATCTTTGTGGGAAAAATATTCCACTGTCAACAAAGAAATGAATGGTAATTTGGACCTCAGTCATGGATATCTTGCAATATAAAAGGAATAATAACGAAACATCGAAACAATCTAAATGCAGAATTTAGCCTAAGATTTTTTTAATAGCTGAAAATATTGCAAAGCTCAAAATGATTTCTAAAATATTATACTTAAGGATGAAATAACATTTCCATTAAGGATGGAAATATACCCTCATCACTGTTATTATTCAACATTGTTCTAGGGACCCTAGTTAATACAATAAACAAGAAAAAGAAATCAGAGGTATAAATATTGAAAAGAAAGAGAGAAAATTGTCATTGTGTGCAGATTGTTTACCGTAAAATAAAAAACAAGAAAATCAATTGAAAAAAACTGTTCAAAATAATAAAGTTCAGTAAGACGACTGGATACAAGATAAATAGGAAAGTATTTATTATAGCTTTCCTAAGTGCCAGCAGTAAACAACCACAAAGTATATTTTTAAAGATCATGCTTCCTGTAATAATAAAAAGTATAAGATACCCCAAACCAAACGCGTTGCTGTTGAGTCAAAGTCCAACTCATAGTGACCCTATAGGGTAGTAGAACTGCCCCATAAGATTTCCAAGGCTGTGATCTTTACAGAAACAAACTGCCACATCTTTCTCCTGCAGAGCATCTGGGGGGTTCAAACCATTGACATTTCCTTTAGCAGCTGAGCGCTTTAACCACTGCACCACCAGGGCTCCTTAAGTATAAGATGCCTAGGAACAAAGTTACCAAATTGCATGAGTGTGAGAATCAAAATGTCACAGTGTATACGGAGCATGAATTTTTCCTACTGTAAAGTGCATTGTGGGATCTTGGGGTGGTGCAAATGGTTTATGTGCTCAGCTGCTAACTGAAAGATTGGAAGTTCAAGTCCACCCCGAGGTACCTTGTAAGAAAGGCCTGGTGATCTACTTCTGAAAAATCAACCATTGAAAATTTTATGAAGCATACGGAGCATAGTTCTGCTCTGACATACATGGGGTCACCATGAGTCAGAGTCAACTCGACGGCCACTGGTTCTGGTTAAGGTGCATTGCACATGTTGTGATAATAGTGATGACACCCGTTTTTGTCAGAAAGCCATGCCATGTCCTCCGCATTCTCTCTAGCCAAAGCTTCACAGGAGGAGAGAGTGTCCTCAGAACTAGTTACATAGCACTACCGCAGCCATCATCTGAGACCGCGCCACCCTTAAGAACCAAATGCGATACCTCTGATTTTCTAATTCACAGCCCAGTGAACTGCTAAGACCTCTCAAGATTTGGGGGATGAAATGGGGTTCCTCACACTCCCTTCTGTGTCCAGCCTCCTGCAGTATTGCTTACCACCCCTGTGCCTCACCACGATGGCCCAGACTTGAACCTCAATACTTCTTTTTGTTCCCTGTAATTATTTTCTCTTACAAAAGCATTAATGAGCAAAATATATTTCCCTGGAGATGTCATATTCTTCCCAAAGAAAGAATATTTCATTGCATATGCACAGTGAACAACTTAAAGTTCCATATTACATTTTTTTGTTTTCCAAGGCTTCTTTGTGACAACCTGCCGCTGGGAATTTCTCTTTCTCTGTCCACACTCAGTACCTAGCCTCACCAGCTTTTCCAACCATTCTCCCGCCAAACTTCAAATTTCTTTCCCAATCCCAGGGTAGAACGATCCTACTCTCTTTGGCACCTATTCCTTAACTTAGAAATCTAAACCAGTCAGGTGCTCAGGAGCTCAAAGTCCTTTGCATTAACAGGATCTCCCATCTGCCACAGAGGAGTTGTAGAGATAGAAGTAACCATTTGTTCCGATTATCTGTGGTTAAGTACGTTTGCTGACTTGTGGTCAAAACGCTAAATAGTTATTTGTCACTTGGTTCTGTGGCCTTATTCTTAAAGGAATTGCCTTTGTCATATTTGTTTTTGCTCTCAAGGTGTCCCTGAGCCCAATGTAACTTGGTTGAAGAGAGGAGGATCTCTGAGTGACAATATTTCCTTGCTTTTCAATGGATCCCTGTTGTTGCAGAACATTTCCCTTGAAAATGAAGGAACCTATGTGTGCACAGCCACCAATGCTCTTGGAAAGGCCATGGCAACATCTGTACTTCACTTGCTGGGTAAGTGTCAAATTCTTCTTGTTCTTCAAGCGTCCTATAATATGTACAAAGTAGGGCACAGTTTTTTGTTTGTTTTTATTCTGGAATCAAGGAATAAAGATGATGGATGTTGACTGGTTTTAGATATTGCTACTGCTGCACACTTGCAAATGAGCACTAAATATCAGTACTCTGTCTGAAAATAGTTGTGCTCTTAGAAGCTTGTCACTTTCTTGATGCCACTCTTCTGTAAAGAACCTACACTGGCATATAAACTTTTCTGCCCAGATTCCAAGATCCTTTATTTTCTGCCTCTACATTTGCTTAACTCCTGACCCCCATTCTGAGCTAGCACAGAACTGTGTTCCAGTGAAGATGGTTTCCTGCCCTGTGGTCTAACACACACAACACACACACACACAAAATCTCTCTGCACACACACACACACACCCACAATCTCTCTGTCTCACACACACACATACACTCACACACAAACCATACTCCTTCCCTCTTTGAGGCTTCCAGGTATACTGCTTTCCCAGGAAAAAGTGTTCTTCCCTGCCTTTCTCACCATTGTCCCCATCCCTCCCATTCTATAGAACTAACTCAACTCCCATGCACTTTGTGAATCCCTCTCTGATTCTGTCTGACCTCTCCTTCCTCTGGGCTCATCATTTGGTACCTGACTAAGTCCTGACACACACTGATCCCCAATTGTTTCTTCATTTATGTCTGTCTCCTCAGTTAAATTGTGGCTCCCTCAAAGGTAGGAACTGTGTCTCATGTTTCTTTTGCAGGTCTGGGGATTAATATAGTGCAAGGCATACAGCAGGTGCTCAATAAATATCTATTGATTCTAAAAACACATTGCATTTAGGTCATTATTGTAATTTGGAAAAGGTCATTAGTATGTGCCCCCTAAAATAGCACAGGTTAATCAGCTGGTTTATCCGCTAGGGATGACACCTAGAACTCATCAAGCTCTGATCACCAAAATAGACTTTAAGTTGCTGGGGTTTTAGGACTCAATAAATAACAGTCCTTTTTCCTACCAGAGGTTGGAACCAATGGAGAGTTAATCACAGAAGTCAGTTAGATGGAGATCAGGGAGGATTTATTATTTCCCTCTGTGTCCTCAGTACCTGACAGGTATGTTAAAGAAGCATTTCATGAATGAATAAAATCAAGTCATTGGCAGAGCTAGCATGAGATTATAGAATACACTGCTGAACCAAAAGGAGAGGATGTGAGAGAGCTTTCTCCATGCTTTCCTTCTTGGCAGCTGGAGGAGCCCAGAGACATAAAGACGTGGGAGGTACCAAGGCAGGGAGCTGAAATAGTTGTCCTGCACAGAATGCTTTGATGTTCATTAACTCTTTTGATCTTTACAATAGCACAGTTTATGGGCAGTAATTTTTAATCCCATTGTATAAATAAGGAAATGCAAAGCTCATAGGGAGTTTGGACCTGTAGTTGTTGTTGGGTGCCGTCAAGTTGATTGTTGACTCATAGTGACCCCATGTGATAGAGTAGAACCCCCATAGGGTTTTCTAGGCTATAATCTTTATGAGAGCAGATCACCAGGTCCTTTTCCCATGGAGCGGCTACATGGGTTTGAACCTCCAACTCTTCAGTTAGTAGCCATTGCTCCACCAGGGCTCCTTGGACTAGAGCCCAAATATGTGGTCTCCTCTCTGAGTGTTCTTCATACGACCTGACATGGGCTCTCAGTAGTGATCCGAAAGGCACAGTGACTCTTTCCAATTTGCTTCTGTCGCCTTGTAAGATCTCAGGACAGAAGAGTTTGAACAGGTTGGCTAAGCCAGTCTGTGTCTGACTCTTGAATACCTCCCCACACTCCCTGAGAATTCGCAGCCTTATTTCTGGCTTCTCTCCGTCTCCACTCCTGAATCTTCGTGGCTTTCTTAGTTTTGTCCTGTGCATTCCTTCTTTGAGAAATCCTCTCCAGCCAACCATCTCACGGACTTGGTAATTTCACTGAGGAATCAAGAATGTCTTACATCATGCAATACACAGCATCCCTCTACCGTCTTGTGGCTTATATGATCAAATTTCACAACTTCCCTAAATGCCTGTGATCCTCACCATGTGAGTGAGACCCCTATGAAATATCACTCCTCCTGTTGAAGGGAAGAGCTCTGTCAGACCAATCTGCTTCCTCCATCCCCTCCTTGGGATTCTGATGACTATATTTTTTCCCACCCTATTAGCCAGGCTCTAAACCCTGGAAACATACAGAGACGCCACATGTCAGCACAGTTACTAACTAACTAAACTCCTATGACACTCCTCACTTCCATACCCACACAGACCTCCCAGACCTGTGTGAGCCTGAGCGTTCAGGGATAGAACATTTTATTGGAAAGGCATAATTTCCTAATAGTTGCCTTTGAGAGTACCCAAGCTTGAGCAAGAATTAGATAATTTTTAATTGGTAAGCAAGTGTTATTATTCTTTTTTCTCAGAACAAAGATGGCCAGACAATAAAATTGTCTTTCCCAAGGGACATAAAAAGCACGTGCTCTTGGCATCCAACACCGGACCCAACATGAGTGACACACCAGGAGAAGCCTCGCCTCAAGGTCTGGGATTTAGACTTTTTTAGGGATTGGCCGTTTGTGAGGACTGTGTAAGGAAAAAGATTTAACTAAAAGACCCTCCATGTTTTAACACTTTCCAATAAGTAAAATTATTCCTAGGCATTGGGCCAGCTTTTCTTATACCCCTCAGTGTTCTGTGGTTCAACTTGTTCCTTCCATATTGAAACATTTTTGAGAAAAATTCACTCCTGAGAAAGCCTCGTATCCCAGATACGCATCGTTATTTGTGATAATGCAGATACTGGTTTTCCAATTTCAAAGCTGTTGCCAAGTTGGTAAATATTACAGAAGGATGGTTTGCTTAGAATTCTGGGATTAATTCATCTTTCTCTTTTCACAAAATTTGTCCACACATACCACATTGTTGTACAGGTAGTCCCCGACTTACGATGGGGTTCTGTTCCAATGACTTTGTCATAAGTCAGTTCTGAACATACCTCTTTTTCTTTTTTTAGTTTTCATTATTATTGCCTTTTATTATCAGTATAACGTCGGTACTCCCTGATTGGTTAGGAGAACCTAACCTAAGTATTCCTAGTTTGTAAAATGCTTTAAAAGGAGCAAGGTAACCAAAAAAAAAAACCAAACCTGCTGCCATCGAGTCGATTCCGACTTAGAGTAGGTAGTGTTTAGAAAATCAGAAATGCTAGAATCATTAGAAACCATTGCTGATGATATCAGTTCCCTGTAGCTCCAAATGAGTAAGTCACAGAAGGACACACACACACAGAAGCTACCGTTAAACCTTGTACTAGATTCTATCTACCGTGTTGTTTTTAGTTGCTGTCAAGTTGGTTATGACTCATGGGGACCCCATGTGTGCAAAGTAGAACTGCTCCACAGAGTTTTCAAAGCTGTGACCTTTCAGAAGCAGATCAACAGGCCTGTCTTCTGAGAAGCCACTGGGTAGGTTTGAACCACCAACCTTACAGCTAGTAGTCAAGACCTTAACTGTTTGTATCACTGAGGGACTCCTCTCTCTACTGTACAGGAACAATATTCTGCATTATTTCCACCTTTTAAATCCTGAGCCGATATTCTCATTGGCATTAATCCTCTCATTGGCAGAATATATTCCAGAACTCTGCAGGTAGGGATTCTAGGAAAAGTAGTTCCTCGGCTTTCAGCTCTTGAGACACATGGGAAAGTATAGAAGGATTGAGTCAAAAATCCAGCACATGTTACTTATGATCTAAGGGAACTTACATAGTATAATTCTTCTCCTCTTTCAGACATAATACTACCATGGTTATATCCACTATTACTTATTCATTCAGTATGTAACAAATATTTGTCCAGTACCTATTCTCTTCAAAGCTGGTGATACAGAGGTGACCTAGACCTTGAGAAGCTCACAGTCCAAAGAGGGAGACAGTCATGTAAACAGATATTTTGATGTGGCGTGACAAGTGCCATAATAGAAGGATGGCCAAAGTACAATGGTAGCACTGAGGAGGGGCCCCACCTCTCTCTGGGGAAGTCAGATAAGTTTTCACTTAGGTCATGATGTTCATTCTGGGAAGAGAAAGAAGGACATCACAGGCAGAGAAAGCAGGATATACAAAGGCAGAGAGAAGTCCCCTGTGGCATGGAACACGAAGATCAGAAGAACTACCTCAAATCAATCAATTAAAAAAAAAAAAAGGATATTCAGGAAGCTGAAGCTGCTGGTGCAGGTGAGGCCTTTGGCATGTTTATAGATTTGGTTTATTGGGACTACTTAGATTCTTCTACCACCTCTCTCTCTCTCACACACACACACTACACACACACATACACAGCACACACACATACACACTACACACACACATACACACTACATGGCTCCTTACCTAAGTATTTCAAAAGACTCATTTACTGATTTAACAAATATTTATTGACCGCTTAATATATAACATGGCCTGTCCTAGCTGGAACTGGGATTCTAATAAAATAAATGAACAATAAACAGGTAAATATGTAAGATATTTCTCTATGGTAAGTGCTACGAAGAAAACAAAATAAGGTGATAAGATAGGGGGTAAATGTGGTCAGGAAGGGCCTTCTGAGGATGTGATGTCTAAGCTCAGACCTAAACGATACGATGGAACCATCGGTGCAGAAAGGTGATGAAGGAGCATTTCTGCCAAGGGGAGTAAACCAGTTGCCATGGATTCTGACTCATGATGACCCTGTGTGTGTCAGGGTAGAACTGTGCTCTAAACCCATGTGCTCTATAGGGTTTAAATGGCAGAGTTTTGGAAGGTAGATCACCAGACCTTTCTTCTGAGGCACCTCTGGGTTGATTCAAATCTCCAACCTTTCAGTTAGCAGCCAAGCACGTTAACTGCTTACACCACCCGGAGATTACAGGTAGAGGGAATAGCCAAGTGCAAAGATTGTAAAGTGGGAACAAACTTAGTGTGGTCAAGGAACACAAAGAAGATTCATGAGACTGGGATAGTGAGGGAGAAGGAAAGGAGGATGAGTTGAGGTTGCAGAGTTATGGAGGCCAAATCATACAGAGCTCTGTGGGTCAAGGTGAAGACTCTAGAGTTTCTTCCTAAAGAATTGGGAAGCCACTGGGGAGTCTTATGGGAGTGAATAAATGATATGATTTTCTTTTTAAGTGCATTTCTGTCAAAAATCACCAATTTGACGAAGAAAAAGTTGTCAAATTGAACTTCATCAGAATTAAAAATTTCTGCTTATCACAAAGGAGAATGAAGAACACCAAAGACACAGGAGAATATGAGCCCAAGAGGCAGAAAGGTCCACATAAGCCAGAGACTCTATCAGCATGAGACTGGAAGAACTAGATGGTGCCCAGCTGCCACCAATGACTGCCCTGACAGGGAACACAACAGAGAGTCCCTGTTGGAGCAGGAGAAAAGTGGAATGAAGACCTCAAATTCTAGTAAAAAGACCAGACTAAATGGTGTGACTCACACTGGAGGGACCCCAGAGGTCGTGGTCCGCAGACTCTCTGTTAGCCCAAAACTGGACCCATTCCCAAAGCTAACTTTTCAGACAAAGATTAGACTGGACTGTAAGACATGAAATAATACTGGTGAGGAGTGTGCTTCTTAGCTCAAGTAGACACATGAGACTATGTGGGCAGCTCCTGTCTGGAGGCGAGATGATAAGGCAGAGGGGGACAGGAGCTGGTTGAATGGACACGGGAAATACAGGATGGAGAGAAGGAGTGTGCTGCCACATTGTAGGGAGAGCATCTAGGTCACATAACAATGTGTGTATAAGTTTTTTGTATGAGAAACTGACTTGAATTGTAAACTTTCACTTAAAGCACAATTTTAAAAAAAGAATTCTCATCAAAAGATATCAGTAAGAATATGAAAAAACAAGCCACAGACTGGGAAATTATTGGCAGTACAAAGAACTTATATTCAGAATATATAAAGAACAACTACAAGTTAACAATAAAAAGACAAATAACTCAAACTCCTGTCACTTCACACCCCACCCTCCCGAAGATGGGCAAAAAATGCCAACGCACATTTCAGAAAATAAGGTATACAATTTGCTAATAGGCTAATAAAAAGATGCTCAACATATTTAGGCGTCAGGGAAATGGAGATTAAAACCACAAAGAGATGCTATGTCATATCCACCAGAATAGTTGAGTAGCCCCTGTGTGGTGCAAACGATTAATGCACTCTGCTGCTAACTAGAAGGTTTGTGGTTATGTCCATCCAGAGGCACCTTGGAAGAAAGGCCTGGTGAATCTAATTCCAAAAAACCAGCCATTGAAAACCCTTGTGGAACAAAGATCTACTCTGACGCACATGGAGGTCATCATGAGTTGGATTCACCTTGATGGCAACTTTTGTTTTTATTAGAATAGCTGAAAACAAAAGACCAACAATACCAAATTTAGGCAAGAACGTAAAGCAACTGAAACTCTCATCCATTGCTGGTGAGTGTGTAAAATGGTACAACCACTATGGAAAATATTTGACATTTTCTAATTGAGTTAAACCTGCACCTACCCTTTGACCCAGAAAAATGAGAACATGTCTACAAAAAGATTTGGAAAAGAATGTTCACAGTGGCCTTACTCATAATTGCCTTTGATAGAATGTGGTATATTCACACAATGGAATCTTATTCAGAAATAAAAGAAAATGAACCACTGATAAGCACAACAATATGGATGAATCTCAAAAAAAATATGTTAAGCAAAAGAAGTCAAACACAAAAGAGTACCTATCATGTGAAGGTCAAGAACAGGCAAAACTAATGTGTACTGATAGAAATGAGGAAGTGGTTGCCTGGAAAGGGAGGGAATTGCTGAGGAAGAAGCAGGAAGAAACTTTTGGGGGTGATAAGAATGTTCTGTATCTTGCTTGGATTCATTGTTACATTGTTGTTATTGTTAGGTGCCATTGAGTTGATTCCTATGCATAGCCTTATGTACAACAGAACGAAACACTGCCTGGTCCTGCGCCATCCTAACCATCCTTGCTATGTTTGAGTCCATTGTTGCAGCCAGTGTGTCAATCCATCTTGATGAGGGTCTTCCTCTTTTGGGCTGACCCTTTACTCTACCAAGCATGATGTCCTTCTCCAGGGACTGGTCCCTCCTGATAGTATGTCCAAAGTACATGAGATGAAGTCTCCCAATCCTTGCTTCTAAGGGGTATTCTGGCTATACTTCTTCCAAGACAGATTACTTCATTCTTCTGGCAGTCCGTAGTATATTCAATATTCTTTGCCAACACCATAATTCAAAGGCATCAATTCTTCTTCAGTCTTTCTTGATTGTTGTCCAGCTTTCACATGCATATGAGGCGACTGAAAATACCATGGCTTGGGTCAGGTGCACCTTAGAACTCAAAGTGGTATCTTTGCTTTTTAATATTTGAAAGAGGTCTTTTGCAGCAGATTTTCCCAATGCAATACATCATTTGATTTCTTGACTGCTGCTTCCATGGGCGTTGATTGTGGATCCAAGTAAAATGAAATCTTTGACAACTTCAATATTTTCTTCCTTTATCACGATGTTGCTTATTGGTCTGGTTGTAAGGATTTTTGTTTTCTTTATGTTGAGGTGTAATCTGTACTGAAGGCTGTAGTCTTCGATCTTCATCAGTAAGTGCTTCAAGTCCTCTTCACATTCAGCAAGCTAGGTTGTGTCATCTGCATAGTGTGGGTTGTTAGTGAGTCTTCCTCCAATCCTGATGCCGTGTTCTTTCTTCATATAGTCCAGTTTTTCAGATTATTTGCTCAGCATACAGATTGAGTAAGTATGGTGAAAGGATATAACCCTGATGCACACCTTTCTTGATTTTAAACTACGCAGCATCCCCTTGTTCTGTTCTAATGACTGCCTCTTGTTCTATAATTTAGGTTAGATATACTCAAGGTCATACTTTGGCTTTTGTGGACTTGTTTTAATTTTCTTCAGCTTCAACTTGAACTCGCATATGAGCAATTGATGGTTTATTCTGCCGTTGGCTTCTGGCCTTGTTATGACCAATGATATTGAGCTTCTCCTTTGTCTTTTTGCACTTATGCAGTCAATTTTATTTCTGTGTTTTCCATCCGTCTACGGCCATACCATCCTGAATGCACCCGATTTCATCTGATTTCAGAAGCTAAGCAGGGTTGAGCCTGTTTACTACTTGGATGGGAGACTGCCTAGCAATACCAGGTGCTGTAGGCTTAGAAACACTGGTGATGTAGTAGTTAAGTGCTACAGCTGCTAACCAAAAGGTCAGCAGTTCGAATCCACCAGGTGCTCCTTGGAAACTCTGTGGGGCAATTCTACTCTGTCCTGTAGGGTCGCTGTGGGTCAGAATCAACTCAATGGCAAGAGGTTTTTTTCTTGGTATTCCATCTAGCACAGCCCATGTGTATAGTCGCCATTTATGTTGTTGAAAAAGCTATTTCCAATGAATAAGTAGTTGGTCTTGCAAAATTCTGTTGTGCAACCTCTGGCATTGTTTCTCTCATCAAGACCATATTTTCAACCTGCCGACCTGTCTTTGTTTCCAACTTTCTCATTCCAATTGCCAGTAATTATCAGTGCATCTTGATTGCATGTTCGATAATTGCAGACTGCAGAAGTTGGTCAAAATGTTCAGTTTCTTCATCTTTGACATTGGTGGTTGGTGGGTAAATCTCAGTAATAGTCACATGAACTGGTCTTCCTGGTTGTTGTTGTTAGGTGCCGTCAAGTCAGTTCTGACTCATAGCGACCCTATGTGCAACAGACCATCTGATGTCAGCAATGGTATCCCTTGTCCTACATCCTCTTCTGAATCTGGCTTGAATTTCTGGCTGTTCCGTGTCTATGTATTGCTGCAACTGCTTCTGAATGATCTTCAGCAAAATTTTACTTGTGTGTGGTATTAATGTTATTGTTCGATTATTTCTGCATTCCGTTGGATCTCTTTTCTTTGGAATGGGTACAAATACGGATCTTTTCCAGTCAGTTGGCTAGGTAGCTGTACTTCAGGATAGATCTTGAAATGTTCTTTTTGACAATGAGTGTGATGCTTTTTCTTTTAAATTTGTCATTCCTGGCATAGAAGACCATGATTATCCAGTTCAAAAGGCCAAGACTAGTCTAATTCAGCTCACTAATGCCTAGGATATCAATCTTTATGTGTTCCATTTTATTTTTGACAACTTCCAGTGCTCCTAGATTCATACGTTGTACATTCCATGTTCCTATTATTAATGGATGTTTGCTGCTGTTTCTTCTCATTTTGAGTCGTGCCACATCAGGAAATGAAGATCCTGAAACCTTTTCTTCATCTGTGTCATTGAGGTCCACTCTACCTTAAGAAGGCAGCTCTTACCCAGTTGTATTTTGAGTGCCTTCCAACCTGAGGGGCTCATCTTCCAGCACTATATGAGACATCATTCCACTGCTATTCATAATGTTTTCACTGGCCAATTTTTTAAGAAGTAGATTACCAGATCCTTATTCCTAGTCGATAGTCCATGGTTACACAAGTACGTATAATGTTGAAAACTCTTCACATTCTACACCTGAGATCTGAGTACCTTACTGTATAGGAATTATGCCTCAATTAAAAAAATAGAAAGAATTATACACATGCCCTGTCCTGAACTGTCAATATCTTTGTGAAATGTGGCGTAGTAGAAGGAATTAGACTTGGAGTCAATCACACGTAGGTTCCAACCCAACTAATACAGGAAGGACCTTGTGCAACTTACTTTGCTTCCTTCAGTTTCCACCTCTGCAAATAAAAATATCTAATTCACAAGTGGCAATAAGGATTAAATGAAAGATTGATTATAAAGTATCTGACCTAGTACCTATCACCTGGGAGGGTCCTAATAAACTTAGCTATTTTTATTTTAAATATCTATATATTTTTAAATAAAGTGGAATCCTGAGAGCTCAACTAAAAATACATTTTTTCTGTGCTGCTTTGCAAATGAGGCATGTGTAACATTAAGACAAAAATTCAAAAATCAGAAGGAAAAGCTGGAAAGCTGGAAGTTAAAGGAATCACTCTGCTCTGTGAGGAAGCTGTGGACACAGCTGGTAGCTATCATTTACTTATGATTATTATAGGAAAATCTGGCACCTTCTGTGATCACACACAAATCTGTCATCATCATGTCCTACCTCATCTCTTACTAAGTGTCAGAGGGAAGGAAAAAGGCATTTGGACTGAGAATGAGAGTCAAAAAGCTGTAATTACTGGAGGTGGTCAGCCTCTGCTTTTCTAAAGGAAACTCCCATTTTTATCTTTCCAGATGTCTCCATGACAAATTACTTATGCAATTTCAGGACTAATCTGAAGTTTAGATTAAGAATTAATGGAAAAGAATGGATTGAATGGAAATGCACCTTTAACATCACGGCTTAATGCCTGATCCTGTTGCTCTGACTATATCATCTTTCATTTCTCCACCTGTCCACGTTGCAGACTCAGAGGCCTTTGGAACACCCCTTGGAGAGGCCCTCTTCTCTTGTCTTCTTGGCTCTGCTTGGAAAGTGCTGAGGAGGCAGCCCGCCGCTTAGAGTAACTCCTTCTCTTAGGGATTCTTCTGGCAGATCTCGCTGGCCTACAATAGCCCCTCTTCCCAGGCTGTGGTCCAGGGCCCCATTTTGGCTGCCTTTCCCACCAGTTATTATAATAAGTGAGTTGAGGGAAAATGAGATTTAAAGAACCCCCTTGCACCATGAGACAGATTTCTCTCTATGTACTATTTAAGGAACCGGACAGGCAGCTCACCAGAAGACAGCTCCTGGTGGTCTTTGGCCATGTCTTCTCCAGCCCATCACCATTTCTCATCCAGGGCTGTCATGACATTTCATTTCTTTCTGTAGTGCCTTTTTGGGAGCCTGGTAACTGGACACATTGTTCTGCTACCTGTGGCCACTTGGGAACCAGCATTCAGAGACTCCGCTGTGTGATGACCAATGGGCAGGAAGTGAGTGAGGCCCTCTGTGATCCCCTCCAGAAGCCACTGGCTGGATTTCAGCCCTGTAACATCCGGGACTGCCCTGCGAGGTACGTGTAGTCACTCTTCTTATATCATTACCAAGTTTTTGCTTGTTTTAAAACATGTCCTAATTTGGACCTAATAATAAAATAAGCTAAGATTTATTTAACACGGTCATTCTGCTAAGCTATTTAAAGGATCACTTCACGATAACGCATGAGGCAGACCTTGTTATCTTCTTATTTAACTGTTGGGAAAAACCCTCCTAGGTCACACAGTTACAAGGGCCAGAACCCAAGTCTGATCTGAGAGCCTCTGCTCTTAATTGCTGCTCGAATCTGCTTCCTATACTCACGGTGCCATCAGCTTCTTGAGAGCACTGTTGTCAGCTGTTGTCAAGTTGGCCCTACTCATGGCAATGGAACTAAATGCTGCCTGGCCCTGTACCATCCCCATGATCGGCTGCAGATCAGACCATTGTTTCATTGGCTGATTTTCAGAAGTAGGTCTCCAGGCCTTTGTTTCTAGCACACCTTAGTCTGGAAGCCCCATTAAAACCTGTTCAGCATCATAGCAACACTCAAACAGCCATTGGCAGACAGACAAGTGATGTCTGTGCTGAGGTGCACTGACGGAAAAATCAGACCTATGTGTCCTGCATAGGAGGCAAGAATTTTGTTGTTTTTGTTGTGCTTGAAGTGAAAGTTTACAATTCATGTCAGTTTCTCATACAAAAACTTACACACATATTGTTATGTGACGCTAGTTGCTCTCCCTATAACGTGACAGCATATACTCCTCCTCTCCACCCTGTATTTCCCATGTCTATTCAATCAGCTCCTATCCCCCTCTGCCTTCTCATCTCAGAGAGGCAAGAATTTTACCATTGAAATACCACCGTCTTATCTTGAGAATGTCGAGAGGCTGAACTCATGGGTTTACCTAGGAGACAATGCAGTGGGTCAGAATCATCAGAGGCACTTGTTAAAAACATAGTTACCTAGGCCGCACCATAGAAAAAAGCATTAATGATCTTTTTATGTAGTAAGAGCCTACAAATCAGTATACAAAACATGTGTAAAATCAGAACTCATGATCTCCACCAAACTGATCTGTTTCCAGTGTTCCAGACCTCAGTGAATGCATCCTAGACTCTCCTCTTTCTCTCACTTCCATCTACTTTTTTCAGTCTTCACTGCCACCGCCAGAGTCCAGCCCACCATCATTTCTCACATGGAATATTCCAGTAGCCTCCTAATACTTGTCTTCCTCCTTTAACACGTTCTCCACTCTATAAACAGAACTATCTCTTAAAACACAAATTCAGTTAACAGCTAAGTGTGTTGACCACTTATACCACCCACTTGGCTGATAACAAAAAGATTGGAGGTTTAAGTCCACCTGGAGGTGACTCAGAAGAAAGGTCTGGCAATCTACTTCTGAAAAATCGGCCATTGAAAACCCTCTGGAGCACAGCTCTACTCTTACACACATGGGGTCACCATGAGTCAGTGTCAACTCAACAGCAACTGGTTTTTCTGGTGCTCTATATTTTTATATTTCCTTATTGTTTTTCTTCATAGCTCTTACCACTATCTGCCTACCTTGATCCTCCACAAGACTATAAATTCAATAAGAGCAAACTTTTGGCTGCCTTGCTCAACACTCTATTCTCAGCACTTAGCACATTTTCAATGCCTTCATACGCACTCCCAAAATATTTTTAGAATGAACAATTTAATAACATAGACCCTAATACATAATTGGCCAGATTGCAGCACGGTCCACAGCAAAAATAATCAATAAATAATAGTAGCAATTATTGAGCACAGACCTATGAGATAGATACTTACAGATATTTACTGATCACCTGCTAGGTGCTAGGTACGATTTTTGTCTCTGGGGATAAAAAAGGTGGACAAAACCCCATTTCACTGATGTGAAAATGGAAGCATACAGCTCACTGCTCTTGTGAAAATGTCCACACTAGATTCAATTATCTGTGCCATGGAGGAGAATGTGAGACAGGGCCACAATGCCAAACAAAACAGTTGTTGGAAGGCTATGGATATTGTAGGCACTGTGACTGACATGTCCACCAGTGCCCATTGTCATTCTTCCAAGGAAACTCTCATGCTAAAAATCACCCTCAGGAAACAGCAAACTGATCCTACAAAATTGTTGTTGTTGTTAGGTACCATCAAGTTGATTTAGACTCATAATGACCCCATGTAACAGAATAGAACTTGTCCATAGGGTTTTCTAGACTGTAATCTTTACTGGAGCGGATCACTAGGTCCTTCTTCCATGAAGCTGCTGGGTGGGTTTGACCTGCCAACCTTTCGGTTAGCAACCAAACACTTAACCATTGTGCCACCAGGGCTCCCTAATCCTACAATAACTAGGGTAAAATTGATTCAAGAAAGCTGCTTTATGTCAATTCCTGGCTGTCACCAAGTAAAATCCATTTGGGGAATTTATTAACAGCCCTGTTTATTAAATATTCTCAAGTATTTGTACACTCCTAGAATGAACAGAGTCATACATTTTCATACCTAGCAAAGGCCATAGAGGTCATCTAACCCCATCTCCCTCTCTACACTAGGGATCCTTAACATTTTTTTGCCATGGACCACTCTGGTAGTCTGAAGAAACCTATGGATCCCTTCCCTAGATAAGATTTTTAAATATATAAAACACAATACATTTGATTACAAGGAAAACTGAATATATTAAAGTACAATTACTGAAATATTAGAAATGCAAAATATAGTAATAGGAATGCTTCTGTACGAACACACTAAATAACGGGATCTAGTGGAAATTTGGAAACCCTGGTGGCGTAGCGGGTAAGAGCTACGGCTGCTGACCAAAAGGTCGGCAGTTTGAATCCGCCAGGTGCTCCTTGGAAACCCCGTGGAGCAGTTCTAGTCTGTCCTATAGGGTTGCTATGAGTCAGAATTGACTCGACAGCAATGGGTTTGGTTTTTTTTGTTTGTTTTAGTGGAAATTTAATTTGAAATAGTGGAGAATACAGATTGTATTTTGAGATACCTGCCACCACTGTAATGTCATGCGAAAATATCTATGGTTTCTATTGGTGACAAAATTACAGGTACTACTAAAATTACAATAGTTTGTGGCCTACATTTATAATTGAGGGAAATAGTAAAGTTTAGTTAAAGCTTAATGACAATAAAGGTATAATTCTTTTCCTATCCTACTGCACGGACAGCTTGGATAACCATAGAATAGACCTCAAATTAGAATTCTGTGCTCTGCAGTACTCTAGCTGCAGTTTAAACATCTTCAATAGCAGACAGCCTAATATCTCTTAAGGTGCCCAGTTCCAAGTTCACACTCCTATAATCATTAAACCACAAACCTTAGAGTCAGATATACCTAGAATCAAATCCCAGCTCTGTTACACATTAGTTATGTGACCACAGTCAAGTTATTTACCTCCTGGACATCCATTTCTTCCTTACAAGAATGGAAATAACATGAGAATTACATGAGATAACATGTATCTTGCAGAGTGAACAATACATTGTTGTTGTTAGCTGCTGTCGAGTCGGCGCTTGACTCATGGCACCCCACACACGATGGGATTGGACTGTTGTGAACCATAGGGCTTTCATTGATTGGCATTTTGGAAATAGATCACCAGGCCTTTCTTCCTAGTCTGTCTTAGTTTGGAAGCTCTGTTGAAACCTGTTCAGCATCTTAGCAACATGCTAGCCTCCACTGACAGATGTAGCTTCAGGTGAATTGGCTGGGAATCAAATCTGGGTCTTCCACACATAGGTGCCTAAAAAAATGTTTTTTTCTCTTTGGTTTCAAGAAATTAAAATCACCTTTTTTAAGTTTCCACCGAATTTTGTCCTAGCTCCATCCTCTGGAGCCACACAAGGGCCAGCTCTTCATAAACTTGCAGATAGCTCTATCCCATCCCTATATTGGTTGTCTTGTCATGGTGACTCTGTTGTTCATCTGAGTAAAAGAAAACCTGAGAATAAGGCTAGGAGTTGTCTATTCTGCTGCCAATTCCCACAGAGACACGTAACAGCCTTGAAATAGCCACCGTGTTAGGATCAACTTGGCCTTTCGAAGAGACTTCCTGTAAGATCTGACGTGCCAGTCCTTACTAAGGTCTTGTAGTTTTTGTTCCTAGGTGGTTGACAAGTGCGTGGTCAGAGTGCTCTGTGTCTTGCGGTGAGGGATTCCGCAGTCGGCAAGTAACATGCAAACGGACAAAAGCCAATGGAACTGTGCAGGTGGTATCTCCAAGAGCATGTGCCACCAAAGACCGGCCTCTGGGGAGAAAACCATGTTCCAGTCATCTGTGTGTTCAGTGGGTCGTTGAACCAGGGACCCAGGTAAAGCTGACAAATCCAGTGTGTTGTCAATTGTATAATCATCACCTTGTTTCTAATAAACATTTATTTTAATTTTGGAAAAAATCTGGTTGGTCTCTAAAATGAATATATGTCTCTGAACTCAAGGTTTACTTTTGGAAATGCTAGAGTTTCTGTCTTTAGATACAAAGGTGAAGCCGGTTCGGGACCTTTGAATATAGCAGCTCAATAACAGAAGCTCTAAGATAGACTGGTTTGTGGCAATAGGCAGCCTTCAAGAAAAGGAGAACATTAGAGATATCTGCACAAGAATCTCGGAACTCATATCCCAAATGCTACCTTAAGTAATATCATAATAAAAAACACTTAGGTAAAATTTTTAAAGAAATGTGTAGGAACCCATAAGAAAAAATATAACACATTGTTGAAATACACAGAGGAAAGGTTATTTAAACAAATGACCTGCTGTATTCACAAATGGAAAATCTCAGTGCTCTAAAGATGTCCATTCCCTTAAATAAATTGATACATGTAATAGAATGCCAATTAAAATCTCAGTAGAACTTCTTTGTTGAACTTGACAAGACACTTCTGACATTCATATTGGAGAACAAATAAATGAGAATAAGAAATTTTTAGAAAAACAGAAATTATTGGAAGTGTGTCAGAGCATGTGTCATAAGTGAAATGCTGCAGGAAGAGACATGGGTCATGGAGTAGAATTAGGGCACGTGAAATGCGTTAAAGTTCGAAGACAAGTTAATCACAGGGAAAATAATGGTTTTAAAAATAGAGGATATAAAATTACAAACATTGTTGAAGGAAATTAAAGAAGATGTAAATAAGATGGCAGCACTCCCCAAATTGACCTGCCGATTCAATGCAATCCCTGTCAAAATCTCAGTTGGCGTCTTTGTAGAAGTTTCAAAGCTGATCCTAAAATTTATATGGAAGTACAAAGGACCCAGGATAGCCAAAACAATATTTAAAAGGGAACTAGGTTGGAAGACTCACACTTCCCAATTTAAAAATTATTACAGTAATTAAGACAATGTAGTACTAGCATAAGGTAGACATGTAGATCAGTGGAATAGAACTAAGGGTCTAGAAATAAGCTCATATGCCTATGTCAACTGATTTTCTATAGGACCACCAAGACCATTCAATTGGGAAAGAATAACCTTTTCAACAAATGGTGCTGGGACAACTGAGTACCCACAAGCAAAACAATGAAACTGGACCCCTACCTCATACCATATATATAAATTAACTCAAAATGTATCAAAGACTTAAATAACTTGAGAGCTAAAATTGTCTGTAAAATTCTTAGAGGACATCAAAGGCATAAATCTTTGTGACTTTGGGTTAGGCAATGGTTTCTTAGATATGACACCAAAAACACAAGCAACAACAAAAACAACAAAGTCCAGAAAGATTGAACTTAGACTGAACTTCATAAAAATTAAAAAATTTTGTAATGCAAAGGATACCATCAAGAAAGTGAAAAGACAACCCACAGAATGGGAGAAAATATTTGTAAATCATGTATCTGATAAGAAACATGTATACAGAATATATAAAGAACACTTCCAACTCAATAATAAAAACACAGATAATCCAATTTAAAAAATTGTCAAAAGATCTGAATAGACATTTTGTGAAAAAAATATATACAAATAGCCAACAAGCATATGAAAAAACGCTTTCATCATTAGCCATCAAGCAAATGTAAATCAAAATCATAATGAAATACCATTTTACATCCACTGCCATTTGTTGTTGTAGGTGCCATTGAATTAGTTTCAGCTCACATTGACACTGTGTACAACAGAATGAAACACTGCCTGGTGCTGTGTCATCCTCACAATTGTTGCTATCTTTGAGCCCATTGTTGCAGTCACTGTGTCAATCCATCGCCTTGAGGGTCTTCCTCTTTTTTTGTGGACCTTTTACTGTATCAAGCACGATATCCTTTTCCAGGGACTGGTCCCTTCTGGTAATATGTCTACTGTACGTGACACAAAGTCTTGCCATCCTTGCTTCTAAGGAGCTTTCTGGCTATACTTCTTCCAAGACAGATTTGTTTGCTCTTCTGGCAGTCTGTGGTACATTCAATATTCTTTGCCAACACCATAATTCAAAGACATCAATTCTTCTTTGGTCTTCCTTATTCATTGTCTAGCTTTTGCATGCATATAAGGTGATTGAAAATACCATGGTTTGGGTGAGATGCACCTTAGTCCTTAAAGAGACATCTTTGCTTTTTAACACTTTAAAGAGGTCTTTTAGAACAGATTTGCCCAATGCAATACATCATTTGATTTCTTGACTGCTGCTTCCATGCACGTTGATTGTGGATCTAAGTGAAATGAAATCCTTGACAACTTCAATCTTTTCTCCATTTATCATGATGTTGCTTATCGGTTCAGTTGTAAGGATTTTTCAGAAACCCTGGTGGCGTAATGGTAAAGAGCTACGGCTGCTAACCAAAAGATCAGCAGTTCGAATCCACCAGGCGTTTCCTTGGAAACCCTAAGGGGCAGTTCTCTGTCCTTTAGGGTCGCGATGAGTCAGAATCAACTTGACGGCAATGGGTTTGGTTTTTGGTTGTTTTGTGTGTGTGTGTGTATGTGTGTGAGAGAGAGAGAGGATTTTTGTTTTCTTTATACTGAGGTGTCATCCATACTGAAGGCTGTAGTCTTTGATCTTCTGCAGTAAGTGCTTCTAGTCCTCTTCACTTTCAGCAAGCAAGGTTGTGTCATCTGGATACTGAAGGTTGTTTATGAGCCTTTCTCCAATCCGGATGCTGTGTTCTTCATATAGTCCAGTTTCTTGGATTATTTGCTCACTGGCATGGCTATAATTAAAAAGACAGATAATAACAAATGTTGGCGAGGATGTGGAGAAATTGTAACACTCATACACTGCTGGTAGGGATGTAAATGGTTCAGCCTCTTTCAAAAACCGTTTGACGTTTCTTCAAAAAGTTAAACATAGAGTTACTACGTGACCCAGCAATTCTGCTCCTAGGTATATACCCAAGAGAAATGAAAATATATGTCCACACAAAAATTTGTGCACTATTAATAGAAGTATTATCATAATAGCCCAAACATAGAAACAACCCAAATGCCAATCAACTGATGAATAGGTAAATAAAATGTGTTATATCCATACAATGGAATATTCTTTGGCAATAAAAAAGGAATGAGGTAGTGATACTTGTTACAACATGAATGAACCTTGAAACTACCATGATGGGAAAGATTTTTTCAAGTATAGAACTAAAAACAAATTATAAGAAAAATTGATGAGTATTATATGACTGTTATGGATTGAATTGTGTGCCCCAAAAATATGTGTTGTAAATCCTAACTTCTATGCTTGTGGTTATAATCCTGTTAATGAGATAAGATTAGTATAGGGTGTGTCTTAAGTCAGTCTCCTTTGAGGTATAAAAAAGATTAAACAAGCAAGGGAAAGAAGCAGAGATGAGGGAGGATTGATGCCAAGCCACATGGAGATCTCCAAGGAGCCAGTAAACAACCTGAAGAGACAAGGACCTTCCCCCAGAGCTGACAGAGAGAGAACGCTTTCCCCTAGAGCCAGAGCTCTGAATTGGGACTTCTAGCCTCCTAAACTATGAGAAAATAAATTTTTGTTTGTTAAAGGCACCCTCTTATGTCATTTCTGTTATAGCAGCGCTAGATAGCAAAGACAATGACTACACAAACATTTTAGAACCACCCACCAATTTTGTTTTCTTTTTTTATGTAATTGAACTCACCTTAGCACACAAGCCTTCATTTTTGCTCACAGCAGAAAAACCAAAGTTTTTGGTCACTTCTGGTTTTAAGTGTAGTCATTTCTGGAGTTAACCAGTAACCGGTTGCTACCAAGTCTGTTTCAATTCATGGCTACACCGTGTGTGTCAGCGTAGAACTGTGTTCCATAAAGTTTTCAATGGCTGATTTTTCAGAAGTGGATTGCCCGGCCTCTTTTCCGAGGCAACTCTGGGTAGACTTGAACCTGTAACCTTTTGGTTAGCAGCTAAGCGTGTAAACTACTTGCAGCACCCAGGAACTTCTACTTCCAGACATAAACCCTGCCAACTCAAGATTTGTCCTGCCTTTCTCCCTTTTGCACAGAAGCAGTTTAAGTTTCAAAGGAGAAAAGGAAAAAGAGGGAATTCAGTTCTTCCTGGCTCTGAGGGAGGGGTGTCTGGTTCCCAGGCTGTGCTCCGCCCCTCCCTGACTGCCCCTGGGGACGGCTGGTCCCTCTGTGACCGGTCTTTGGCCGTCTTGCCTCAGTGTGTGACCTGGGCTTCGCCCCTCCCTGACTGCCCCTGGGGACGGCTGGTCCCTCTGTGACCGGTCTTGGGCCGTCTTGCCTCAGTGTGTGACCTGGGTGCACACAGCCTGCACAGGTTTGATGCCACGTTTTGCTTTTGTTCCAGTGTCCTGGGCGTTGCATGCGTCAGGCCGTGAGGATGCAGCAGCGGCGTCACCCGATCTGTCAACAGCACCACGACTCTGCAGCCCCAGATTCCCACTGCGATGACAGAAGGAGGTACCGGCCTGCCCTGAGGCACCACACAATCTCTCCTCCCTCCATCAGTGACGAAAACGACTTGCGAAAATGAATTATTTCAAATTTCTACCACCTCTCATAACTGACAGATCTGATTAAATTATGATTTCTTATGGTGTCACCCTCAGAATATACATCTAAAGTATTAAGTAATATGTACTATTTATGATTACAGATTATTTGGACATAAACATATGGAGAGAGACAATCCTAAAGGGAAAACAAAGGGTAATCTTGAGGGCAGACAGATGCTTTTCCTCCTATATGTGCCTAATGAAATTTCTTGTTGCTTTCAATATGCTTACTATAATATTTATCGTTGCCTTTAATATGTTTAGGTTTACACATTAAATCTTCCCAATGTTTTGGACGAACTGCTTTATACCTCTGTTTATGAATTCTTTTGATTAGGATATTGGTACAGTATTTTAACAGAGAATGAAACTTACATGAAGGGCTTTATATAAGAAGGGAGTTTATTGTTCTCTTGCATAAAGCCAGAGCTAGTAGATGCTTTAGGGGTGGAAGAGCTTTGCTCCATGAAGTTACTTAGAAACCAGACTCCTCCCATCTTGTGGCTCCACTATCCCAGAGGACAGTGCTCCAGCCAGCAGAGCCTCAAGGGCATACTAACCAGGGACTTTGCAGTTCTGTCACTTTCTTATTGTGTGACCTTAGGCCTCCTAATCTCTCTAGTTTAGCTTTCTAATCTGCAAAATGAGTTATTATCATCCATTTGGATTTAAGGTTGAGAAGTTTTTAATTAGCTTAGCATGAAGCTCCTAAGGAGCCTGGGTCATAGAAGATGCTCAGTAAGTGACTCTTTCTTCCTCATCCCCAACCTGAGTCTTGCTGAAGAAAATGGGTGATCTGGACAGTTGGCTTGGCTACCATTTTGAGCCTTCTTCAATAAGGTTTGCGACGTAGACTCAGCTGCATTTCCTGTTCTCCACAACATGATTTCAAGCCAGACCCATTCTTTTCAAATGGAAAATATGTGGAACAGCTGCCCTCAGTCTCAACAGAAAACCTAGTTTCCTACATTGCAGAGAAAATAGAGACCACACACAAATTATGTGCAGCATCCCAGATATTTTTCTTTGCGTTTACAAAGATATATTTACACACACACACACATACACAGATTCAATTTTTTTTTTTATTTATTGTACTTTAGATGAAGGTTTACAGAACAAACTACTTTCTCATTAAAAAGTACTCGTATTGTTTTATGACATTGGTTAACAACCCCACAACATGTCAACACTTTCCCTTCTCAACCTTGGGTTCTGTATTACCAGCTTTCCTATTCCCTCCTGCTTTCTAGTCCTTGCCCCTGGGTCTGTCCATCCTTTGGCTGAAGGGTGAACCTCAGGAGTGACTTCATTACTGAGCTGAAAGGATGTCTGGGGGCCATACTCTCAGGGTTTCTCCAGTCCCTGTCAGGCCAGCAAGTCTGGTCTTTCTTTTTGAGTTAGAATTTTGTTCTACATTTTTCTCCAGCTCTGTCTGGGACCCGGTATTGTGATCCCTGTCAGAGCAGTCAGTGGTGGTAGGTGGGCACCATCTAGTTGTACTGGACTCAGTCTAGTGGAGGTCGTGGTAAGTGTGTTCCATTAGTTCTTTGGACTGATCTTTCCCTTGCGTCCTTAGTTTACACACTGAATTTTTTTTAACATGCCATACATATTTTCCTGAAACTTGTTTTTTCCGTTTAACAATGTTATGGACTTTTTCTTAGTATGTAAAGATTCATTTTATTCTTTTTAATCGTTATATTTAATATTACATGCTGATGGACATTTGATTGCTTCAAATTTTTTGCCATCGCCAACAAATGCTACAGTAAACATACTGGAACATATCTCTTTGTGCACATGGGGATAAATTATAGGGTAAATTCTTAGATGTAAATTGAATTGACAGGCATGCTTATTTTGATACTACCAAATTACCATCAAAATGTCTATACCAACAGTGTATGAGAGTGCCCTCCCCACTTTTGTCATCAACATTCTATAGGTTTTCAGTGTGAAAAATGTTTGCTAATCTGATGGATGAAAAATTATATCTAGTTTTATTTTATACTTCTCAGATTACTTTTTATATGCTCTAGCTGTTTTTTTTTTTTCTTTTTTTCCTTGAATCCACCACTTTTTTCCAATTCTAGCACCATTACTGAGGCCACCATCATATTTTACCTGGTCCACTCCCATAGCCATCTATCTGGTCTTCCTCCATTGATGCTCCTCTCCAATCCAGTCTCCACACTGTAGCTGGAATGATCCTTTCCAAAATGCCTTTCTGATCATACCACAACCCATTTCCCTGCTAGATTAAATCACGTGAGAAGCTTCATTTGCTCTTAGGAAGAAGATTGACTAAAATTCTTAATGTGGCCTATAAATAGTGCATGGTGAGGTCTTATCTCCCTCCATAGCCTCATCCAAGACCTTACTTCTTTCATTCTTCATGTTCCAACTATATTGGCCTTCTTTTGGTTCCTTGGATATGCTATACATTCTCATGCAAAGGGAGCAAAATTAAGATGCAGAAAATATGGAGAAGATTAAAAAACATGGAGAGATTTTTTGGGAGATAAAATAGCTGATTAGGAGCCCTCGTGGTGCAATGGTTAAGTGCTCAGCAGCTAACTGAAAGGTTGGTGGTTCAAACCCACCCAGTGGCTCTGCAGTAGAAAGATCCGGCAATTTGCTCATAGACAGATAGATACACAGCCTAGGAAACCCACGGGGGAGCAATACTCTGTCACATGGAGTTGCTATGCGGCAAAACTGACTCAACAGCACTTAATAATAACAGCAACAATAGCTAATTAAATTGGGTTTTGGAAAAGAGATATGGGAGAGAAATGGAAGGGTGGAAAATTTAAAAAAGAAATAATGGAAAAAGATTTCCCAGGACAAAGGTTTCTGCTTCATTCTCTGTTCTTTCTGTAAACTGGTTTTCTCTACATCTCTTGCCTACATGGCAGAATATGGCCACTACCACTCCAGCCTTCAGGTTTACATGTCTTGTTCCAGCAACCTCCAGATTCCTGGGAGAAAGACAATTATTGAACCAGACTACATTGAAGGTCTTCTTCCAGTACATTATCCTTGTGTAGTACAAATATATCTTCCAGAAGCCTTCACCTAGGGAGCAAGGGCAGATAACCCCAAACAGGTCCAGTAAGGTGGTTCTACCCAGCAGGGTAAATGTCTTTTTAAAAGTCAGAGGACATTACCTTTCTGTTCTGTTTTAAAGGCTAAGGAAACCATCTTCGCAGATGGTTTTTGGTAGCTCCTAACAAGCCGTGGTGTGACCTAAATGCAAGCCTGAAAGAGCTTCTCTTAGCAGACAAGATTGCACACATAGAAACGCATACTCATACCAGAATATGTTTCAAATGCTTAGAAAACTTAAGAGGTATTAACAAAATTGAAATGGTTTATTATGGGTAGTCCTTCCCTTCCTTGCCTAAATTGATCTGCTCCAGCTTATCTGGGTACTATATCTTTTGATGTGTCTGCCCTGACTTGGTGTTGGAAGTCAGTGGAAACCCAGGGTTTGCTTGTAATGCCTTCTCTGTGGCACATCTAAGCAGGGAATCTCAGCCATAGGTGGTAAGAAATCTTGTCATTTTCCAGTAAATTCTAGGCTGTGTGGCATCAAGGTGAAGGGTTGGTCTCTGTCTTAGCTGAAGCATCTAAGACAGAGACACCTTACATACACCATCAGTGCAAGAGGAGAAACTTTTCCAGTGGCAAGAATGTTTGCATCCGCATTCTCCGACTGATCTTTTTTCTCCATGTGTGAGAAGAGTGTGCGTCCTCACCGTTGGCTCCTCTCTTGGTGGTGGTTTGGTCACTTGTTGATTCTTACCATAGATTAATTTTTTTTTTTTTTGGCACTGGGGCTGTTTTGCCCATCTGTACTCTCCCATACCCATGTGCCTGGCACATGAAAAGCCTTAAATAAGTTTTCTTAAATTAAATCTTAAGATTTCTTTCATCTCTTAAATGAGGCCTTCTCCCGTCATGCATCCGTGACAGTCTCCAGAAACTTCCTGGTACATCTGGGGTTAACTTAGAGTGTAGGGTCATTCTTAATGGCTTGAAAATAGTCTATGCCCCGAAGTAATCTAATGCTCTGTATTATGATCATCATTGCATCGCTACTTTGCTTAGCCAACCACGGGCAGTGCAAATCTGTTTCCTAATGAATAGGGTTGTAATTGTGAAACCTTTCAGTACATTAAATATATAGTAGGGTAAAAGGCTTGATCCTAGAAAGAGGTGGCATCCCGCCTCTCCCGTTCTCTGCTTGTTTCATTTCAGACCCCCTACCTTTAGAAGGAACTGCTCGTCAGGGGCCTGTGATGTGTGTTGGCGCACAGGCCCCTGGAGGCCCTGTACAACAGCCTGTGGCAGGGGCTTCCAGGCTCGGAAGGTGGACTGTGTGCACAGAACGAGCTGCAGACCTGTGGCTGAGAGACACTGTGGGCAGCAAAAGAAGCCAACTTCCTGGCGGCACTGTCTTGGGCCTTCCTGTGATAGTACGTACCCCGCTCAGGTATCACCACTACCCCAGACACTTTGTCCAAACCAGACCCGGGTGATGCTTCCCTCCTCCATCTCACACCTGAAGGGCCATTCCGAGGGGGTGGTGGCAGCTTGGGATATTAGAAGATGAGCTACTTTGGTGTGGATGTGACACCATGTTCTTTAGAGCAGAAATAGTTGAATCAGTAGGCTGTCAGTGACACTGGTCGCTGCCTTGCTAACAATCACTGGCAGCCTCTTCTCAGACTTCCCTTCTTCCTGTAGCCTCATCCTCGGAGACAGGGGTACCATGAATGGGCTTGTATAGATATGCAAATATCCTGAAAATATGTGTAATATTTAGTACGTATGTGTATATTTCTAGCTAGCAGGTCCATAGCTTTCATAAGTTTTCCAGGGGGTCCATGACCTCCTAAAAGGTAAGCACTTCTATTCTAACCACTGAGAGGGGCAGCATGGACCAGCAGGACTGTGAGGTCCCCAGAGAGCAAGGAAAGGCCACTTATTTCTTCTCACTCTGTGATCTCAATTTATAGCTTTTTATAAAATCAAATGATTTTTTTTTTTTTAACTAGGTTTCTAAAGTTCTCGCTTCTAACCTAAAGGTTGGTAGTTCAAATCCACCCAAAGGTGCCTTGGAAGAATGACCTGGTAATCTACTTCCAAAAGATCATAGCCATTGAAAACCCTATGGAGCACAGTTCTGCTCTGACACACATAGGGTCACTATGAGTCAGAATTAACTCAACGGCAACTAGTTTGGGTTTTTTGTTTTTTTGTCTAATGAGCTACATATTATGGATTTTTTTTTTTCCTTTTTTGCAGGAGACTGCACAGACACCACTCACTACTGTATGTTTGTAAAGCATCTTAATTTGTGTTCCATAGACCTCTACAAACAGAGGTGCTGCCAGTCATGTCAAGAAGGATAAACCTTTGGCGGGGTCATGATGCTGCTGTGAAGATAAAAGAAAAACCTAAAAGCTCTTTTCCCCACGTGGCTGGTTCAAAAACATGACTGTCTTAAAAGACTAGATTCCACAATCAAACAGAAATTGATGCAAAAACACCACTGTTAAAATTTTGTCAAGTGACATTTTCCCACGGCTGGTATTTTAACTTCAGCTCTTTTAAGCAATGTATTCCAGGACTAGCCATGATACATTGGCACACATGCCATTGCACTTGGTCCTCGCCATGTCTTTCTCAGCAGGAAAACAGCAAGACCGGGAACACACCACCACACGCTGCTTCTTTCTTGGGATTCGTAGACTAGCATAGAGTAGTCCATCCTGGAGACTTGGGAGACACAACAATTGATGACTTCCTTCTCTCTCAAGTTTTAGGATTTCAACAGGTTTATAAGGGATTTACACTTTAGAAGCTCTGGCCAGTAGTTATTAAAAATGTTGGCACTAAGTGGCGCAGTTAAGCACTCAGCTGCGAACAAAAGGTTAGAGGTTGAAGGTCACAGAAGTGCCTTGGAAAAAAGCCCTGGTGATCTGCTTCTGAGAGATCACAGCCATTGAAAACCGTATGGAGCACAGTTCTACTCTGACACCTATGGGGTTGCCATGAGTCAGAACTGATTCGACGGCAACTGGTCTGGTTGAGGCTATGAAAAAGAGGCAATCACTCTGGACAGGCCTGCTTAACACAGACCGACCTGAGGATTTATTGGGGGCGGGGGGGGGGGGCAAGTGGCATCTTGTCCTTGCTCCTGCACCCACAGGAAAAAACACAGAGTAGATGTGGCAGCCAGTTTTGCAACTATGGAAATCTGTCTGTGACCAAATGAGGCGTCATGGAAATCAAAGGAGTGGGAAAGTTAACTTTTCTACTGATTTTTAAGTAATATCCAAAGCTTTCTTTTAGGAGCTGTGAATAGAACTTTTTCTAAGCACTATTCTCTTGCACACAAACAGAAAATCAAACCCTTACCAGACCTAATTTATGCATCAAATAGTATTCCTAAGGATTTTTATTTTGGAAAAATTATAAGAAAGTAAATATGAAGCATGATAGTTAAAAATAATTGTTTACAACAAATGTTTTAATTACAGTTGATTTGCCAGTAAATCCGAAGTGAATTAGAGTTAGGCCAGAGGTTAGACTTAGAACTAGAGGTTAGCCTTAGCATTTGGTCCAGAATTTGGGAAATACTGTTAGGGTTAGCTTTAGTTTTAGGATTAGGGCTAGGATTGGGTTAGATAAGAATGGAAGTTAAGTTAGGGCTAAGGATAGAGTTGGCTTTAGGGGTTAGAGTTAGGGCCAGGTTAGGTCAGGGTTGAGTTGGGCTTGGATTGGTGCCAATGCTGGTGCCAGTGATAATGTCAGGGTGGAGGTTAAGTTTGGAGTAAACGTTGCTGCTGAAGTTAATTAACGCTGGCATTCAATTTTAAGTTCTGAAGCTGATTTAGTTATGGGGATCTTTCCCTCATATACTACCACTTATGGCTTTAGCTGGCAGACAGCTCCCAGTAAGTGGGCACACTTCCTAATTTAGTGTCCCAGCTGTCTGTACACATGCTGTCAGCAGCCTGTTTGGCAACAAAGTTACCTGAAGCAGGTTGTGCTGGACCTAGTCCCTAGTCAATAATAAGCGAAGAATGCATTGTAGCTTTCGATTTTTGTGTGGGCGAGCTTGCTGAGTCTATCTACCATATTCTGAACACCAGGTCTCTCTTGTTGTGACTTCAGCCTCACTGACACTGGGATGAGCACTACTGTACGTGGATGGTTTGGTGGTTGGGGATGGATGGGGAAAGTGAAGAGGCTACACCAGCCCAGGAGTTTTCAATCATCGATCGCACTTGATAGTTAAAGGTTTTTAAATTAAAAGAAAGATCATTTGTAAAATACTTTGTATATATTTATTATATGACTTAAAGGTGCAATATTTTATTTTGTACAGTATGTAATGAAGACATGGGACATATATTTTTCTTATTAACAAAATTCCCTATTAAATTGCTTCACCTTTGTATTTAAAGTTAAAAGTTACTATTTTTCATTTGCTATTTTACTTTGCTCTTGTTATCACCCAAACCCCATCCCTGTGTATTTTATTTTACTGCTATTTCTGTAATGTGAGAGTTCATGTTTCTCTTTCATGATTCTTAAATCAGAAATAAATTTACTTCAGTTATTCAGCGACACCGTTATAAATGTAGGTGGTTTAATTGTGTTATGTTGTTGGTACCCTCGGGTATTGTCACCTTGGCTGCCCTTCAACGCTGTGAGTCTAGGAACACCTCTAGTGAGTTCAATGCCCTGGGGCTGTCCTTTGGAGTGTGGGTTACAAGATTCAGAGAAGGTCCCATAAAGAATCACTCTAACTCTCCCATCCAATCATTTATACTCTTTGTGGGCCATATTAAAAAGGATGTTAACAGCTAAAGAGGTGGAAAAAAGCCCCAAATGAGCAGCCTGAAAGAGGTATAGAAGTGGGTGGTAGTTGGGAGAGCAGGAGGTACTCATGCCCTTTTATTTTTAGTCATTGTGAGGAGTGTATTAGGGACTGATTTTAGATGTCTGCAGCTAGAGACTTTTTAACAGCAATCTCCTCTACCCTCCTATCTATCATTTCCATACAGCTTCAAGATTAACACTGAGTGTTTATAGGCAATATTCATGTTATTGGAATTGTGATTCCCTTCATTGAACATGGGCCTTGTAGTTTCCAAAGTCACTTGCTGAAGACAAAAATTAATCATGTTACAGTAACTTGCGAGAATATGTTAACCTCAGGAGGCTGAGATACATAGAAGATAAGCAATGATATACATCTAATCTCTCAAAAGTGTCCTTTTTTATATTTA
Organism: Elephas maximus indicus; assembly: GCF_024166365.1. Lineage (NCBI taxonomy): Eukaryota > Metazoa > Chordata > Mammalia > Proboscidea > Elephantidae > Elephas > Elephas maximus. The sequence continues at coordinate 72,491,177 of NC_064831.1, read as the reverse complement.
CAAAAAAAAAAACTAAGGCTTACATAGGTCACTTTCTACACTGTTGAATGGCTGAGAGTGGAGAGCATCATCAAAAGAGATGGGGACAATACACCACATCAATAGAACAAAGGGAAAGAATCACATGATCATCTACATGGATACAGAGAAAGCATTCAATAAAGTGCAACGTCCTTTCCTGATGAAAACCCTAAAAAGAGTGGGATAAAAGGGAATTTCTCAATGTGATTCAGGGCATATATGGAAAAACCAATAGCCAACATCATACTTAATGGAGAAAGACTGAGATCTTTCCCACTGAAACTGGGAACAAGATAAGGGTGCCCCCTCTTGCCACTTCTATACAATATTGTATTAGAAGTCCTAAGCAGAGCAGTAAGACAAGAAAAAGAAATAAAAAGGTATCCAGATTGGAAAGAAGTAAAATTATTTCTATTTGTAGATGATATGATCTTATACATAGAAAATCCCAAAGAGTCCACAAGAAAACTTCTAGAGCTAATAGAGGAATTTAGCAAAGTTGCAGAGTACAAGGTTACAAAAAAAAAAAAAAAATCAGTTGGGTTTCTATACACCAGTAATGAGAAATCTGAAAGGGAAATTGAGGAAACAATTCCATTTACAATAGCATCAAAGAGAATAAAATACCTAGGAATAAATCTAGCAAGGAACATGAAGGATTTATACAACGAAAACTGTAAAACACTGCTGAAAGAGATTAAAGAAGACTTAAATAAATGGAAAGATATTCCAAGTTCATGGATTGGAAGACTTAATATTGTTAAGATGTCAATGCAATCCCAGTCAAAATTCCAACAGCCTTCATTACGGAAATAGAAAAACCAATCTTCAACTTTATATGGAGTGGCAAGAGGCCCCAAATAGCTACACCAATATTGAAAGAGAAGAACAAAGTAGGGGGACTCACACTTTCTGATTTTAAAACATGCTGTACAGCTATGGTAATCAAAACAGCCTGGTACTTTTATAACAAAAGACACATCGACCAATGGAATGTAATTGAGAGTTCAGAAATAAATCCACACATCTATGGTCAACTGATTTTTGACAAGCGTGCTAAGTCCATTTGATGGGGAAAGAAGAGTGTGTTCAATAAGTGATGCTGGGAAAATTGTATTTCCACATACAGAAAGGTGAAACAGGATCCATGCCTCACACCATACACAAAAACAAATTCAAAATGGATTTAAGTACCTAAATGTGCAAACTAAAACCATAAAATTTTTAGAAGAACAAGAAGGGCAATGCTGTCAGGCCTAGCTTTTCACAATGGGTTATCTAATATAATAACAAAAGCACAAACAGTGTAAGACAAACTAAATGGGAACTCATAAAATTTAAAAACTTTACCCATCAAAAGACTTTACCAAAAAAGTGAAAAGACAAGCTACCAACTGAGAGAATATCTTCAGAAATTATATATCCAACAAAAACATAATAACCAAAATACGTATAAAACTTTGACAACTTAATAACAAAAAGACAAATAGGGTGGGAATGCAAAATGTTACAGCCTTTGCAGAAAACACTGTTGCAGTTCCTCAAAAAGCTAAAAATAGAACTACCGTGTTGTTGTTAGATGCCATCAAGCCTGTTCCCACTCATAATGAAACAGAATGAAACACTGCCTGATACTGCGCCATCCTCACAATCATTGTTATATTTGACCCCATCGTTCCTGCCACTGTCAATCCATCTCCTTGAAGATCTTCCTCTTTTTCACTGACACTCTACTTTACCAAGAACAATGTTCTTCTAATGTCCCTCCTAATAACATGTCCAAAGTACATGTGACAAAATCTGACCCTCTACTTTACCAAGGGCAATGCCCTCCAGGGACTCCCTCCTAATAACATGTCTAAAGTACATGAGACAAAATCTCACCCTCCTCGCTTCTAAGGAGCATTCTGACTGTACTTCTTCCAAGACAGATTTATTCATTCTTCCAGCAGTCTGTGGTATATTCAATATTTTTCAGCAACACCACAATTCAAAGGCATCAATTCTTCTTCAGTCTTCCTTATTCATTGTCTAGCTTTTGCATGCATATGAGGCAATCGAAAATACCACGGCTTGGATCAGGCACACCTTAGTTCTCAAAGTGACATCTTTGCTTTTTAACACTTTAAAGAGGTCTTTTGCAGCAGATTTACCCAATGCAATATATCGTTTGATATCCTGACTGCTATTTCCATGGGTGCTAATTGTGGATCCAGGTAAAATGAAATCTTTGACAACTTCAGTATTTTCTCTGTTTATCATGATGTTGCTGATTGGTCCAGTTGTGAGGATATTCACTTTCTTTAAGTTGAGGTGTCATCCATATAGAAGGCTGTAGTCTTTGATCTTCAGCAGTTTAAGTGCTTTCAGCAAGCAAGGTTGTCATCTGCCTGTTGAGCATTATTTGTGAATCTTCCTCCAGTTCTGATGCCTGATTCTTCATATAGTTCATCTTCTCAGGTTATTTGCTCAGCATACGGATTGAATAAGTATGGTGGAAGGATGCAACCCTGATGAAAACCTTTTCTGATTTTAAGCCACGCAGCATCCCCTTGTTCTGTTCGAATGACTGCCTCTTGTTCTAGTTACAGGTTCCATGAAATGTTCTGGAATTATTATTCTTCACAATGTTATCCACAATTTGTTATGAATCACACAGTTGAATGCCTTTGCATAGTCAATTAAACACAGGTAAATATCTTTTATTGTGTTCTCTGCTTTAAGCCAAGATCCATCTGACATCAGTAATGATATCCTTCATTCCACATCCTCTTCTGAATTCGACTGGAGTTTCTGGCAACTCCCCATCGATGTACTACTAACATATGACCCAGCAATCCCACTTTTAGGTATGTACCCAAAAGACTTGAAAGCAGAGACTCAGAGACTTGTACACCAATGTTCATTGAAGAACTATTCACAATAGCCAAAAGGTGAAAACAACATAAATGCCCATCAACAGATGAATGGATAAATAAAATGTGGTACTTACATACAGTGGAATACTACTCAGCCAGCAGGAGAAATGAATTCTTGATATATGCTACAAAATGAACAGAGCTGGAGGATATGCTGAGTGAAATAAGTCAATCACAAAAGGACAAATATTGTTTGACCTCACTTATATAAAAAGACAAGAGCAGACAAATGTAAAGAGAACAAAGTTTATTAGTGATTACCAGGAGCAGAAGGCAGAGGGAAAGGCGAGGGGTAACAGTGATGGAAATCTTGTGTTGATTAAGGTAGGGTTGCACAGCCAATTATTGTAATTTCTGTCAATAAGTTGTAATTGCTGTCAGAAAGTTGGCATGACTCAAAATAAGAAGAAACTGATACAAACATCCATTAATAATCAGAACATGGAATGTACGAAGTATGAATCTAGGAAAATTGTAAGCCGTCAAAAGTGAAATGGAATGCATAAAGATCCATATCCTAGGCATTAGTGAGCTGAAATGGACTGGTATTGGCCATTTTGAATCAGAAAATCATGTGGTCTACTCTGCCGGGAATGACAAATTGAAGAGTAATGGCATCCCATTCATCGTCAAAAAGAACATTTGAGGATCTTTCCTGAAATACAACGCTGATAGTAACAGGATAATATCCATACCCCTACAAGGAAGACCAGTTAATATGACTATTACTCAAATTTGTGCACCAACCACTAATGCCAAGGATGAAGAAACTGAAGATTTTTATCAACTTCTGCAGTCCGAAATTGATCAACCATGCAATCAAGACGCATTGATAATTACTAGGGATTGGAATGCGGAAGTTGGAAACAAAGAAGGATCAGTAGTTGGCAAATATAGCCTTGGTGATTGAAACAACGCTGATTGCATGATAGAATTTTCCAAGACCAATGACTTCTTCATTGCAAATACTTTTTTTACCAACAAAAATAGTAATTATACAGGTGGACCTTGCCAGATGAAATACACAGGAATCAAATCGACTACATCTATGGAAAGAGGTGATGGAAAAGCTCGATATCAGTCAGAATAAAGCCAGGGGCTGACTGTGGAAATAGACCATCAATTGCTCATATGCAAGTTCAAGTTGAAGAAAATTAGAACAAGTCCACAAGAGCCAAAGTGCAAACTTCAGTATAGCCCACCTGAATTTAGAGACCACCTCAAGGATAGACTTGATGCCTTGAACACTAATGACTGAAGATCAGACAAGTTGTGGAATGAAATCTAGGACATCATACATGAAGAAAGCAAAAAGTCCTTAAAAACACAGAAAAGAAAGAAAAGACCAAAACGGATGTCAGAAGAGTCTCTGAAACTTGCTCTTGAATGTTGAATAAGTAAAGCAAATGGAAGAAATGAAGTAAAAGAGTGGAACAGAAGATTTCAAAGGTTGGCTACAGAAGACAAAGTAAAGTGTTATAACGAAATGTGCAAAGACCTGGAGATAAAAAACCAAAAGGGAAGAACGTGCTTGGCATTTCTCAAGTTGAAAGAACTGAAGAAAAAAGTCAAGCCCCAAGCTGCAGTATTGAAGGATTCTACAGGGAAAATACTAAACGACACAGGAAGCATCAAAAGAAGATGGAAGGAATACATAGAGTCACTGTACCAAAAAGAATTGGTTGACGTTCAACCGTATCAGGAGAACTTAAGGTACAGAAGGAAGAAGTCCAAGCTGCACTGAAGGCACTGGTGAAAAACAAGGCTCCAGGAATTGACAGAATACCAAGAGAGAATGTTTCAACAAACTGATGCAGAGCAGGAAGCAGTAACTGGTCTATGCCAAGATATTTGGAAGAGAGCTACCTGGCCAACCAACTGGAAGAGATCCATATTTGTGCCCGTTCCAAAGAAAGGTGGTCCAACAGAATATGGAAATTATCAAATAATATCATTAATATCACATGTATGTAATTTTGCTGAAGATCTTTTAAAGCAGTTGCAGCAGTACATCAACAGTGAACTGCCAGAAGTTCAAGCTAGATTTAGAAGAGGATGTGGAACAAAGGATATCATTGCTGATCTCAGATGAATCTTGGCTGAAAGCAGAGAACACCAGAAAGATGTTTCCCTGTATTTTATTGACTATGCAGAGGCATTCAACTGTGTGGATCATAACAAATTACAGATAATATTGTGAAGAAGAGGGATTCCAGAACACTTAATTGTGATCATGAGAAACCTGTACATAGACCAAGAGGCAGTCGTTCAAACAGAACAATGGGATACTGCGTGGTTTAAAGTCAACAAAGGTGCACGTCAGGGTTGTATCCTTTCACCATACTTATTCACCATGTATGTTGAGCAAGTAATCTGAGAAGCTGCACTATGTGAAGAAGAATGGGGCATCAGGATTGGAGGAAGGCTCATAAACAACCTTCAATATGCAGATGACACAGCCTTGCTTGTTGAAAGTGAACAGGACTTGAAGCCCTTACTAATGATGATCAAAGACCACAGCTTTCAGTATGGATTACACCTCAACATAAAGAGCAAAAATCCTCACAACTGGACCAATAAGCAACATCATGATAAATGGAGAAAATTTTGAAGTTGTCAAAGATTGCATTTTACTTGGATCCACAATCAACGTCCTTGAAAAAAAAAAAGCAGCAGTCAAAAAAATCCAATGATATCAGGTGGACACTTGAGACTATGTTGGCATCTCCTGCCTGGAGGGGAGATGAGAGGGTGGAGGGGGTTAGAAGCTGGTGAAATGGACACGAAAATAGAGAGTGGAGGGAGAGAGCAGGCTGTCTCATTAAAAAAAGTCTCATTAGGGGGAGAGTAATTGGGAGTGTGTAGCAAGGTGTATATGGGTTTTTGTGAGAGAGACTAACCTGATTTGTAAACTTTCACTTAAAGCAAAATAAAAATTACTAAAAAAAAAAAAAAAAAAAAAAAAAAAAAAATCCAATGATGCATTGCATTGGGCAAATCTGCTGCAAAAGAGCTCTTTAAAGTGCTAAAATAAAGATGTCATTCTAAGGACTAAGGACTAAGGTGTACCCAAGCCATGGTATTTTCGATTGCCTCACATGCATGTGAAAGCTGGACAATGAATAAGAAAGACTGAAGAAGAATTGATGCTTTTGAATTACGGTGTTGGCAAGGAATATTGAATATAGCATGGTCTGCCAGAAGAATGAACAAATCTGTCTTGGAAAAAGTACAGCCTGAATGCTCTTTAGAAGCAAGGATGGCGATCCACCGGACTGAGTCCAGCACAACTAGATGGTGCCCAGTTACCACCACCAACTGCTCTGACAGGGATCACAGTAGAGGGTACTGGACAGTGCTGGAGAAAAATGTAGAACAAAATTCTAACACACACACAAAAAAAGACCAGACTTACTGGTCTGACAGAGATTGGAGAAACCCCTAGAGTATGGCGCCCAGACAGTAATGAAGTCATTCCTAAGGTTCACCCTTCAGCCAAAGATTAGACAGGTCCATAAAACAAAACGAGACTAAATGGGCACACCAGCCCACGGGCAAGGATGAGAAGGCAGGAGGGGACAGGAAAGCTGGTAATGGAGAACACAAGGTGGGGAAGGGGAGAGTGTTGACATTTCGTGGGGTTGGCAACAAATGTTACAAGATAGTATGTGTATTAATTGTTTAATGAGAAGCTAGTTTGCTCTGTAAACCATCTAAAGTACAAAAAAAAAAAAAAGCAAGAATGGTGAGACTGTCTCACATATTTTGGACTTGTTATCAGGAGGGACCAGTCCCTGGAGAAGGACATCATGCTTAGTAGAGGGTCAGCAAAAAAGAGGAAGACCCTCAGTAAGATGGATTGACACAGTGGCTGCAATAATGGGCTCAAATATAGCAAGGATTGTGAGGATGGCGTGGGGCTTGGCAATGTTTTGTTCTATTGTACAAAGAATCACTGTGAATCAGAACTGACTCAATGGCACCTAACAAGAACAACAAATTGTATACCTGTAAAAAGTTGAATTGGCAAAAGTTGTGTGATAAATTTACAGCAACGGAAAAAAAAAAAAAAAAGTAGCTCTAAGGGCTGCTTATGTACAACCAAAAACCTCATGGAGTTTGGTTTCTTGGTTTGGACATTTACAGTCATGATTTCATGGGGCATCCCAGTTAATTGGCCTAATAATATGCTTAGTGCATCTGTTTTACCTCCTAGAACAGGAGTTTGATGCATAGTGCCTGGGGTCTTAAAAGATTGTAAGTGGCCATCCAAGGCATAACAATTGGTCTCTATTTGCCTGGAACAATAGAGAAAGAAGGAGAGTCAAGAATAGGAGGAGGAAATGGAATGTGTAGCTAATTGCGCCCATGAACAACCTCCCCCTTTGCCATGAGACCAAAAGAGCTGGATGGTGCCCAGGTACCATTACTGAACATTTTGATCAAAAAGTCTGTAGAAGAATCTTAATCAAAAGGGAGAAAATGCAGAAGAGAATTTTCTTGACTTGGCCAGTTCTTACTATCTTTTAAAATGCAGCTCAGCTGTCCTCTCCAGATTTTCTGGAGCCATGAAGGCTGGATGAATCCCTGAAACTATTGCTCTGAGATATTCTTTAAACCTTAAACCTAAAATATGCCCTGAAGTTTTCTTAAAACCAAACAGTATTTTAGCTTAACTAGTAAAGAATGTCTGTCTTGAGCATCTTGCTCTTTTAAGATCTATCTGTATGGGATCAAATTGACAATAGCAACTCAAAAGATTAGACAGGGAACTTAGGGGACAGTTAGTTAACGTTAACTCAGAAAAGGAGAGAGAGAATGCACAACTCAAAGAATGCAATCAATGTCACTGAATTGTACAGTAGAAATTGTTGAATTGGTGTATGTTATGTGTATATTCTCAACAACAAAAATAAAATAAAAACAAAAGAAATCCTGTAAATTTAATATATTAAGAAGCTGGGATGCTGGGTTTCCAGCCTCTGAATGGTGAACACTCCCCACCTTCCTTCCTGCCATGCAGTTTTTATAAACCATAAAGGTTTTATTTCTAATTTCTGAATCTGTGGTCTTATTTTCCACAACAAGAATATGCAAGGAGACAGGATGAGGACTGGATTGAGGTGGAAATTTTTTACTGCCTTTTCCCTCTGATTTTTCCTCCTTTATCAGATTCTACAAGTTTGGCTTAGTGAAAATTTCTCCTAGAATCTCACAGGCTGTTAAAAAGTATTACTAGTTTCCATTTGTTGTTAAAATATTATAAGAACGTGTGTGTGTGTGTGTGTGTGTTAATGTTTAGTATTTCAAGGAGATGTAAGGAAAGGATGCATTAGGGGTTGTTAGCTTTCCACCATCATATTTTGGAAGCCCCTTTAACTCTTGCACAGACACAAAGATCCTTCTATGTTCCTGTAGTTTCCACCATCCTACTTTTCTTGACTTGGCCAGTTCTTATCTTTTAAAATGCAGCTTAGCTGTGCTCTCCTTAAGGAAGCCTTCCCTGATCCCCTTCTATATCCTTCTATGCATCTAACTCTGTGCCTGTATCTATTTTCACACCTATTATATTGACTGTTAGGTTACGGGGAGACACTATTATTGGTCTTTGTGTCCTCAGCCCATGGTGCATTGCCTTAGGAAACTCCAGTAGATGTCTTATTAAGGGTGATCCTTGTCCAGGGAGGGAGAAGGTGACCTCCAGTAGATTACAAAAGGATCTGAACATCCAGCATTGGAGAAAAGGACAGGATGAGGGAATGCTGTAGTTCTCTAATCTTTATTTTGATGTATATAATATTTTCTATTTAAAATCTAAGATTATTATGTACAGCTGGTAAGCCTAAGCAGACATTTTTATAATGCTCTATTTTCCAGAGAAAATTGGATACGAAAACTATGTAATGAACATTCATTTCTTTTATTGTTTCATTAATGTTGTACAGAGATATAAAATTCCACATATATTTTCACTAATACATGCATATGTTATTAAAAACAAATTTTAAAAGTTTAAGCAAATTTTGATGAACTTATCCTCAATTAAGTCTATGTTTTGAAACAATTTTGAAGCTATAAAAGAGCCCAAAATTCACTTTAATCATATATAATTATTTATTAAAGAAAAAACATCGAGTAAAAGTTTAAATCACTAGGAAATTTTCAGTATTATAAATGCTATGTGTTCTTTGTAACATCATTTCGTCCTTCCCTTGTTAGCACTTATTTTTATGCTGGAAGAGTAGGATGAGGTGACTGTGACCCATGGTGGGCTCAGTGAATCCAGACATGGCAATGGGGTGCATCTAGGGTTACTCCGAAGATTTCTTCACAGCAGTCAGCCGTTTCTAAATCTACATGACCAAATACTTTTTCGTTTCTGCAAAGGCTGTCATTCAAACCATATTATTTACCCCAATCCAAGCTCTCTACTTCCTGTAACAACTTCTTGGGTGATTTTGAAGCTTTCGAGGGGATGACTCCTCTCAGAAATGCACGCTACGCATGAGCTCAAAGCAGACTAGGTTATTTAATGATCCTCGATACAGACCAGAATATGAGTATTCAGCAGGGAATTATCCTAATTTGAAAAAGGAAAAAGCAGGTACAAAAAAAGACTATAAGACTTATTGACAATTCCTTCCATTAGTTTAGTATTTTACTTTATGGATTAAAATATATGATCTGATGCACAAAATAAACTTTTTGTGAGTAGGCAGAACAGATATCCTTTTACAAATGAAGACACTGAGGCTCAGAGATAAGTTACTTGCCTAAGATGGCACAAAAAGAAAGTGATGTAACTAGAACTTGAACTCAAGTCTGATTTCCTTCCACAACACAATGCCTCTTGCTAACCTGAACACAGTGAGGAGCAGCACAGCCGTCTCCAACACCACAAGCCAAAACTTCTCTCAGTGTACACTGTGTGGATGCCTTGAAGTCTAAGGAAAATGAATACTATTGTCTTGAAAGAGGAGTCCATATATCATTTTCAATGGTGTTCTAGATGGCCCTAATGCACTTGATAAATGAAAATGGGTATGTGAATACTGGTATAACTGCCATAATTATAAACAGAAGTATAAATGATAATAGATTGGGGACCAGCTATCCAACTGGATGTTTGATATTAAAATTGTTCAGATGAGAATATATATTATTCAGCTTTCAAAATGCATATTAAAGAATAATCTTGGTTAAAAGATAAAAAATGAAATACATTTTAAGATTCTGATTTCCTATAGTAAATTTTCTGATTTTATTATTTCAAAATCTGAAAAAAATGATTCATTATCTCTCAATTTTTTTTCCACTATAAAAATTGGTTTTGCCCTTGGAAAACCAACATCTTGCTAGGTAGCTTTCCTTTAAGCATGATTTGATGATTAGAAAGCCTTCACTGCAGGAGTGACCTTGCGGAAGAATTTATGACCTTGGGAATTTGTATTTTCAAATATATAACCTGGAGGGGAAGGATAGCTAGCAGGGCAGATTTCCTGTTTCTTTGGTGTGTACTCTGTAGAGTACATGGTTACATCATCAAATGGAATAGAACTCCTAAGAGCAACATTTACAGGTTTGCAACTCTCAGTGGGAATCAGTTCATGTTGCACGTAATGAGATCTGAAAGTGCTCAAACCATCAAATTTTCCAGATGGGCTGGGAATCTGCTGATGCCTCTTAATAATTTCCGGACGACAACTTTCCCATGCTGGAAAATCTTCCTTCGTAGTGCTTTTTCCTTGGAAAGGAAAATTGTTATTTCTTCTGTAAGAAACTGGCCTTATGGGAACAACACGGTTGGCCAGATATGGAACATAGTCAAGATGGCTTGTGCTGCTTAACTGCATAGTACCCGCAGGTGGGACATACTCCGGTATTTTCTTGACTACCGGTGGTGGGATTTCCCATGGTTGAAAACTTTCTTGGAATTCAGTGCTTCCTTCAAACTGGGCACTTTGGGTCACTCTATTGTATGCAGGCTTGCAGATTTTTGCAGTTTCACCAACGAGACCCTGAAAGTCATTGCGGTGAGTTGTGAGATCCTCAAAAGGTTGGCTGGTTGGCTTATAAACTTCTTTTGGCCTTGCAAACTTGAATTCTAGCTGATGCGGCACATAATCAAGGCGATGACTTGTATCACCATTAAAAGGGATTGTAGAACGTTTGACCACAGACGAGGGTTTCAAGCTTTGCCTGGGCTTTACCTCCTGAGGAACATAGTCGTCCTGAAACGTAGTCAAATTTCCAAATTTCACAGTAGGGGGATGATAAGTTTCTTCTGGTTTATAAAGTTCACTTTTCTGAATGTCCCAAGCTCTATAATCATCTTGAAAATTAAAAAATAAAAAGTTTTTAAATATGCAGAAAATAACCATTTTCTAAAAATCATGCCTTACTTCTCACATTGCCAGACATCCTTCTATTTGCTTTACAATCTGAATGATAGCATCTAATTCCCCTCAGTTTCACTTTTTTTTTTTCTTATTTACACCTTTCTCTTCCTATCTCCCAGCTTCCCACTGTCAGATTCACCTGATTCCATAACGAGGGAACAGCACATCTGACCCTGACTGTCGACTGTGTTCTAGAACCAAAAGGACTGGGCTGGGGTAAGAGCAGAGTTGAAGAGATTACTGTTGTGCTCCCTCACTTGAGATATGTGAGGGCTGGCTGGAATTTCCACTAACGTAAGGCTGAGATAAGCTATAAAACCAAGGTGCTTGGGCTCAAGTCAAGGGCCATGAGGTGCGGGCAAAAGTGATGTCAGGATTATTCCTTACTTTGGAGGGACTCTTCAAAAGAGAAAAATTCCCATTCCATTATACTCCTACACGACTCTCTAAGTAAAGATACAAGATAACTTGTACTATCCACAGAGATCTGTGACTAACTTTTCCTCCTCATGAAGTAGGTTTTGAGGCAACTCCAACAGACAGAGGGCCATCCAGAGGCCAGGAGCCTGAACTGAGTGCTTTGAAGAGTATTAGAAATTGTGTACAGAATTTAGAAGTGAACATCAGAGCTAAGATCTGAGAGTTAAAATTTAAATACCTCAAGTCTGCTTCCTAGACCATGGATGGAAAATTGAAGTGCTTATATTTTATCTAGTTCCAGATGAGAAAAGTAGTAATATGGAAAATAATATAAAATTAATTTCACCCCAAAATATGTATTTCTAAATACCAAAAATTAATCTCTAGAAGTTTATACAAAATAAAGTATTAGAGCCTGGACTAAAGTCTATGCAGTGCTGTTGGAAAGGCCAAAATTGAAATGATTATTACGTGGATGCCTCCTTTCAGGAAAAACTGCCTCACCCATAGACATCTGTGCCAAGACGGCCAAGTTTTGGACTAAATGATTACTGTCACTTCAAGCTACTAGTGTTTGGATGAGAATGGGCACCTAACCCAAGAGTAGCCAATCTTTAGGTTAGTAAAGACCTATGAAACATGGCAATAAAATATAAGGTAGGTTAAATGTATTCTTGTTCTTGTGAACTTAAATTTAAAATAAAGAGCCATATAGAAGTGGCAGAAGAATCTAAAAGGATGCCATGAAATAGAGTTGGAGAATTATGACAAGCCGGTTATATTTAAAGCAAACTTGGGAGGGAACAGAAATTATAATTAGGCAGAAGAGACCAGTTAATAAAGCGGCAATCAGAGAAGATACGTAAAAGGAAGTGAAGACGCTATGAGAGAAGCCATGTAGCTCATGGGAGAGATAGAGGGAGTAGCTCTTCCTTCAAGCTTCCTCTCTACCTGATAGCTTTCCATTTCCAGTTCAGATGAAGCTTTATCAAATGTTCTTTTTCTTGAGGTACCATGAAGGAATCTCTGTTGTTTGTAATCTAAAGTATCAAATTATAAGACTATTTTGCAGCAACCAAAGGAAACCACAGATATCTTTCCAGGTCTAGAGTTCCACACATTCATACAGAGAGCCCTTGCTGCCAAAATGACTAAGTGGAAAAGACATTCATTTTATGAGAAGAATGAAACAGAACGGATTTCTCTCATGTCAAACTAGGCTAGTTTTTCAAAAAGGAAGAGAAAATTTGGAGACTGAGACAAGGTTTGACAGCATATATCAGCATGAATATCACTTCCAGGCAATTGCAGAAAATTGATTTTTCCCCTATAAACCTGTCTGTGCTCATAAGCCTGAAATGGTTATTATTGGTCCCGGGATATTTATTAATAGCATTCTATCAATACCATTCAAACATTATAATCTTTATTAATACCATCTAAAAGAGGGAAAAACACATACACATATACACAATGCCACTCCATTCTAACAATGTAGTCTGGTAATTTGTCAGTTCCAGTATTAACTTTATTAGGTAAGAGATGTTTCCTCAGCTCACTCTTCTGATTTCTAGCCACTAAAACCTAGTTAGTAAGTTTGCTCTCTTCTGAACAGTGTAAAGTCTATGACTTTTGCTCACCATAAACATTTGTATGCTCAGTTCCTTCCCCCATTTTTATATAATGAGCTTCTCCGGCTTGCCCTTTGAGAACAAAAGTCCTGATTTGTTTATACTAGTTCTTTTTCTGGGGACTCTGTTCCCTGTGGTGTCTTGAGGTACCAAAGATTCAGAAAAAAAAAAATTTTTTTTTTTTACAAAGTCAAACCACTTCCATGGCTTTCAATACTACCTACAAGCCAACGGCTCCAAGCTTGAATCTCCATTCCAGATCTCACTTCAAACACCAAATCTGCACATCTATCTCCCTACTAGATATCTCTGTTCATATGTCCCAGAGCTAAATTTAACGTGCCCAAACTCAGGATCACCTTCCCCAGAAAGCAATACATCATCATCAGCAAAACAGCTTTTATTATGAATTTGGCAGCTGAGGCAAAGACTCTACCCAGTGGACTTTCTCTCATTCCTTTGTCTCCCTTTCAAGCCATTTTCAAATTCTGTTTTTATTTCCTAAATATATATATTTCAATTTTTTTTCCTTCTTGAGGTAAAGATGGAATGAAAAGCACCTTATGAAATCATCAAAAATAAGGAAAAGGGAAAAGAAGAAACAACTATGTAAAACAAGGTCCTGTAGAGTCTGTAGTGATGCCCCATCCTTCATTTTCTCTCTCTCTCTGTTTTCCCAGTCGGTCTGGATAGAATTTATCAACTTTACTGTATTTTAACAGACCAGTTTTTTGTTGTTTTTCTGTTTACAAATTCACTGATGGACGTACATCTTAAAAAAAAAAAAAAAACTTTACCTTTTTAAGAGGTTTTAGGTTTGTAGAAAAACTGTACAGAAAGTACAGAGTTTCCGTATACCTCCTCTTTCGTCTGCACAGTTTCTCTTATTATTAACATCTTGCATTTGTGTGGTGTGTTTGTTACAGTTGATGAACCAAAATTGATACATTATTAACTAAAGTACATAATTTACATTAGTGTTCACTCTGTGTTGTATAGTCTTAGGTTTTGACAAATGCATAATATAATGTCATATGTCCACCATTACAGTATCATGCAGAATAGTTTCACTGTCCTAAAAAATCCTCTGTCTACCACCTACTCATTCAACATGTAATTAGATTACATTTCTTGTTTTAACTTTTTTTTTTTTTTCTTAAAGTGGTTGCCCTGGTGAGGGATTGGCAGATTGTTTTCTGTAGAGTCAGATATTTTAGGCATTGTGGGCTATGTGCTTTCTGCTGTAACTACTCAACTCAGGTCGTTAGTGTAAAGGCAGTCATCAACAATAATAAATGACTATGTGTGGCTGTGTTTCAATAAAAGGTTATTTACAAAAAGAGATGGTTGGCCAGATTTATTGCATGGACTATAGTCTACCAACCCCTGCCCTAAAGTTTACAATGCATGTCTTTAATTAATCACAGTCTATAGTGGAGCCGTAGTGGTGCAGTAGTGAAAGTGCTTGGCTGCTAACCAAGAGGTCCGCAGTTCAAATCCACCAGCTGCTCCATGGGAGAAAGATGTGGTAGTCTGCTTCCATAAAGATTTACAGCCTTGGAAGCTCTATGGAGCAGTTCTACTCTGTCCTATACTGTCACTATGACTTGGAATCAACTTGATGGCATGAATAGTTACTTTCTTATACTATTGCTGTTAAATTTTTAACTTTTACACATGCTATAAACCCACAATACATTGTTACTACTTTTTCACTAGGCAAAAAATTCTTTTATATTAACCTTCATTTTAACCATTTCTGGAGATCTTTATTTCTCTGTGTAGCACAAGTTCCTGCCTGTTATCATATTACCTCTGCCTGAAGAACTTCCTTTAGTATTTCTTGTAGTGAAGGTCTACTGATCATGAGATTTTTCAGATTTTACTGTCTGAAAAAAATCTTTATGACAGATATTTTCACAGGGAATTGAATCTGGTTTGACAAGTTATTCTCCTCCTCTCCCACCCAAACATTTTAAAAATGTCACTCCATTATCTTCTGGCCTAATTTCAGACAGAATGTCTATGCATTTTTTTCTTTGTTCTTCTAGATGTAATGTGTCTTATTTTCCTCTGGTTGCCTTAAAGATTTTTCTTTATATTCCACTTTTAGAAGTTTGAACATACTGTTTCTAAGTTTCTAGGTGCTTTCTTTTTTCCTTTTCTAAAAATTTATCCTGCTTGAGGTTTCTTTAAACTTCTTGGATCTGTAGTTTAATGCCTGTCATTCTTTTGGAAAATTCTTCTCCATAATGTCTTCAAAAAATCAATCTTGTTCTTTGTCTTCTGGAATTCCAAATACACTTAGGTTAGACCCATATAAAAGTGTCCCACAGCTTTGGATGCTCTGTATTGTTTTTTGTTTTTCACTTTTTTTCTCTTCAAGTTTTGGTAGCTTTTACTGACATATCTTAAGTTCACTAATTTTTTTCCCTTTGGCTGTGCTGAGTGTGTGTGTGAAGGCATGACTGTGTGAAGAGTATTTTATTTCTAGCATTTCCTTTTACTTTCTTATAGTTTCCAGCTCTCTTCTGAAGTTCCCCCATCTATTCATGTATGTTTTCCATTGTTTCCACTTGAGCTTTTAACATATCAATGATAGTTTTAAAAAATCCCATATATTATAGTTCCAAGTCATCTCTGAATCTAGTTTTGATTTGGTCTCTTGACGGTTGTTCCCTTCTTCCTTCTTTTTTTTTTTTATAACTTGTAATTTGTGGTTGAAAGTAGTACACTGTGTGTAGAAGGTGGATAAATAATATTTATACCCAGAGATGTATTCTTCTGCAAAGCCTTTAGTGAACAGGACTGAGTCAATTTTACTAGTATTTAAGCTACATTTGTTTTTTGTTGTTGTTGCTTGTTTACCTTCAGTGCATCACCATCTTCAGTTTCCTTTGGCATTACCTTGTGCTTAGCGTGAGGGATGGTTTGCTAGAGGGTTTTCTCAGTGCAGCCTCTACCCTCAGCTTTAGGCCTTCTCTTTGCACTTGTACCTCAGAGAATGACTCAGCTCATAATCCTGTCCCACCTGCAATGGTGGACTGCTGTTGCTTGTTATTTGGTCCTTAGTAACCTAGTGTTGGTGGGTGCATGTACGGGGGTAATTTCTCTGTTGGACCAACCTCAGTCTTTGGGAGACCTGGTGTGCCTGCGTCTTGGATGCTCTCTCAGTGTTCCTGACACACTCCCTGATGTAGGATATCTCTAATGGTTGGATCCAATTTCCTGCTTATCCTTCCAGGTTGTTTTTCTTTTTCCTTTCGAAACAGATCTTCACCTGAGTATTGGGGCTGAAAAGGTGATGCCCCTCCTGTGCTGGATTAATACTTTTGTTCTATAGGTTAGAAGCATCCAAGTAAGGTTTCCTGCCTTTCTTGCAACAATGTCCACTCTTCTTTCCCATGTCTGCACCACTAAAAGAAGCATTCTCTGGTCTCCAGCCTTTCTCTCAATCTTTCTAATAAGCATCTAGTGGGCTTCTGTAGAGAAGTGTGCAGTTGTGAACTCTCCTTGTGTCTGCAGCACCCAGGGCTTCTATAACCAAAAAGAAAATGAAGAAAAACAAACCCATTGCTGTTGAGTCAATTCCAGCTCATAGAGACCCTATAGGACAGAGTAGAATTGCCCCACAGTGTTTCTAAGGAGCAGCTGGTAGATTTAAAATGCTGACCTTTTTCTTAGCAGCCTAGCTCTTAACCACTGCACCATCAGGGTTTCTAAACTACTGCACTTTTCTGTACTTGCTATTTAGCAATTTGCTAAAAGTTTAAGTGAGTTATTTTATCTAAGATTTAAAATTATTGGCATAAAGTTTTCACAACATGGTATCTTTTTTAAGGTATGAAGAATCAATCCTTGAGTTTAATTGCAATATTTAATCCATTTACATTTAATGTAATTAATAATCCAATTGGGTTTCAATTGACCATCTTGCTATTTGTTTTTTCACTTGTCCCAAATATTCTTTGTCCCCTTATTCCTTATTTCTTGACTTCTTTTGAATTAAGAGCAATTTTATTATTCCATTTTTCTCATATGTTAGCATTTTCATTTCCTTATAATTGTTTGTACCTTTAGAATAAAAAATTCGTTCTTTTTTTAGTTGTCTTTTAAGTGAAAGTTTACGACTCAAGTCAGCTTCTCATACAAAAACTTATACACACATTGTTATGTGACCCTAGTTGCTCTCCCTACAATGTGACAGCACACTCTCTCTCTCCACCCTGTATTTCCCATGTCCATTCAACCAGCTCCTGTCCCCCTCTGACTTCTCATCTCGCCTCCAGACAGGAGCTGTGCACATAGTCCCGTGTGTCTACTTGAACTAAGAAGCACACTCCTCACTAGTACCATTTTATGTCTTATACTCCAGTCTAACCTTTGTCTGAAGAGTTGGCTTCGAGAATGGTTTCAGTTTTGGGCTAACAGAGAGTCTGGGGACCATGACCTCTGGGGTCCCTCCAGTGTGAGTCAGACCATTTAGTCTGGTCTTTTTACCAGAATTTGAGGTCTGCATTCTCCTTTTCTCCTGCTCCATCGAGGATTCTCTGTTGTTTCCTGTCAGGGCAGTCACTGGTCGTAGCCAGGCACCATCTAGTTCTCCCAGTCTGAGGCTGATGGAGTCTCTGGTTTATGTGGCCCTTTCTTTCTCTTGGGCTCATATGTTCCTTGTTTCTTCGCTGTTCTTCATTCTCCTTTGCTCCAGTGCATTCTTGACTTATTAAGGGATCTTTATGGCTCAGTCTTACTTAAATTTATATTTTTACAACTTCCAGAGCAATAGAAGAAACTTAAAACAATTTAACTCCATTTACACTGTCCCACCTTTTGTGCTTTTGTTGTAACATATTTTACTTTTGTATTTATATAAAACCACATAACATAGTTACTGCAACTTTAAGAAACAGACACTTGTATTTTCCCATATATTTACCCTTTATGGTGTGCTTCCTCTATTTCATACTTCTATCTGGCATCATTTTCTATCAGCCTGAAAAACTTTCTTTAGTACTTTTTGTAGTGTGGGTATGCTGGTGACAAATTCTCTCAGCTTTTGTCTGTCTGAAAACATCTTTATTTTGCCTTATTTCTTGAATAGTTCACTATATATAAAATTTTAGGTTCACTGGGTTTAGAATGCTAGTGCTTTTTTTTTTCTTCCAGCACTTTAAAGATGTCAGCCTAGGTTCCATAGTTTCTGTTGAGAAATCAGGTGTCAATATAATTTTTCTTTTGGTAGCTATGTATATTTTTTTCCTCCGACTAGTTTTAAGATTTTACTTTTACCTGGTTTTCAGAACTTTGATGACATTTTCATAGGTGTGGTTTTCTTTGTATTCATCTATTTTTGGGTTTGTTGAACTTCTTGAATCTGTATGCTGATTCTTCCAGCAATTTTGGAAATTTCCTGGCCATTATCTTTTCATGTATTTCCTGCATCTTCATAGATCTCATAATGTTTTACTATGCTGGACATTGTGTATAAAAGAACCATAGAAACTAAAACCAAATCAATGTTATTTTCAAAAGAAGTTTTCTCTTTCCTATGTTAAACAGATAAAATGTGGAACAGGTCTCCTCAACCCAATCAGAAACTGAGCTAGGAGAGCACTTACTGGCACTGTTAACAAGACAGTCTTCCTCTGGTTTCAAATGTCTTGAGGGCAAGACCTATTGTGTGTTTGTGGAAAAACCCTCATTCTAGTGGGTCTTTGTGTACTAAGCATTTACTCCCAAGTGATACTATGGGATATTTCTACGGAGTTTTTCTGGGCCAGTCTCCCAGTCCACCATACCCTCCACAAGGAAAACCAGCCATGCATTTAGAACTCTCCAATTCCAATTTGTCACACCAGCCCACATGTCAAAACCTCCGCTGGTTTCTCTTTTCCCTAGTATAGTTCCTCTGCTTATGCCAAGCCCAATTCTCAGCCTGGGACTAGACTTGACAAATTCTCCCCAAAAAAGTAAATGGCTGTCAATTTCCACTCACCTAGGGAGGACTCCTTTCCTCTAGAATTTTAGTTCTTTGTTTCCACAGCTGTCTGATGTGATTAAAAATAAGGCTTTAACATTTAAAAATTTATACGTGTTTTAGTTGTTGCAGTGGAAGTAATGACTTTCTGCTACCCACTATATCCTAACTGGCCGTGGAAGTTTCCAAAAATGTTTCTGGCTACAAGAAAAATGTCAAGCTTGTCAGTCTGGCAATCAGAGTGCTTCATAATATGATGATATTCATCAAATTATATCCCAATTTTTCAGCCCTGAAATCCTGTGGTTCTCACTATGTCCACTGAACAGTGTTTTTATTTTCCTGACTTGATGCTTTTGCTCATTTTGCCCCATCATTATTCCTTCTATGTCCAATACTTACTAGTTTCTATGGATGCTTCTCCAGGGTAGCCTGCAGTAATCTCTTGCCCAGTCTAAATTTCTGTAGCAGTAGTTGTTACACTAATTTTCTAGTGAATTAGGACCCTTAATGTATGGCTATTTCATTTTTCATGCTATTATTGCCTCTTTTGTAAAGATGACTGTAAGGTTCCTACCATGTTACAATACAGATCTCTGTATTTCCTACAGTGCCTAGGACAGAGCAGAGTAGTCCCTAAAACATAATTTTTAATTCATCAAATCAAATACTGACCTATTTTCATCATTTACATTTTAATATGAATTAATTCCTGAGCTGACACTGTTGGGGACAGATATACTTCTGTCTACAGGCTTTCAGTTTCAAAAAACTACGTCTACCAGAATCTAAATGTTGTCCTGCTTACCACCTTGCAGATGTTTTCTTTAAAATATTCACTTTATCCCTTTCCTCTGTCTGTAACTCTCAGAGGACAGTGAGAGAGTCTGTTTTCATTGTGACTTCTCTTCAGCTTCAGGTCCTGTCCTGAAGTAGGCAATACAATCATCACACAGAATGATGAAATACAGCCTTGGCCCTTAGTATTTCTTTTGTCTCATGACCTAAAATCTGGAGATTTAAGCTTTATCCTTCACTCTAGCCTTTATAAAATATTTTATCAACAAAATATCCATAATATTTTGGTTCTCTATCTCCTAATTCTTTTGTTTCATCAATTGGTTCTGAACTTGATAGGAGAAGGGGGATGCTATTTATTTGACCTTATCAAAGACCTCAGTACTTTCAGTAGTTTCAACTCATTTAGGGATGGGAGAGAAGGGCAGTATCAACTAAATGTGACATAATGTGGCCAATGTGACATAATGCTAGTTCAGTGGCATCCTTTGTTTTTATATGTTTTTAAATAGATAAAACTAGTAAGTGGTTGAATTCAGATGAGAATCTAGGTTTCTTAATTCTCAATCAGGCAAATGGTCTTTTGTTCACTATACAATACTATTTTGACCAAACAGCAAATAGTTTTTTCCCAAGCCATGGGAGCTAAATTTGGCAACATACCAAAATTATGATTTGGTATTAGATGCCAAAGGTAGGAGTTTTAACTTTTGGCTCCTTCATTTTTGAAATGGCATGTTACCTTTGTAGGTTGGGACAGTGTCCAATTTTCCTTTCTTAATTTGTTGTCTTTCCAAAGGCTGGACTTTTGCCACAGGCTGCACTTTATAAGAATTAAAATCTCGTTTGTAGGTAGTACCAATATCAATCTCCCCAAGTTTTGGCTTATATTCTTCTGGTATATGGCAAGGCTGTTTGACTATTTCATAAGGACGATAATCCGACCTGAAATATATAAATTTGAAACATAGCCTCACAGGTTCTCTTATGTCTAATTATTTTGATGCACTATTGAAAAATTCAAGAATTTTTTTTCACTTGAAAACTTGATATTAAAATAGTGATAGATGATATATTACTTGGAAAAAAAGAAAAAGAATTTCTTTATAAGAGTCTATCTAGTGATTAAAGATCTTAATATGTAAAAATATCCTAGTTTTCAAGGCATCATTACAATGGATCCTCAGTTAATTGGATATTAAGTAAATAAAATCCTCAAGTAATTGAATTTTTTAGAAGGAAATCTCAGGAGGCTTGATGAACTTGAAAATTTCTAAAATTATACCCTGGGTCCACTTTGTCAAAATCCTTATTCATCCTGCTTAAAGATTCTAGTAAACTATCCAGACACACTTTCTTCTAATTGAAGTCATGCTGCCTTCCTGCTCATTATTAAATAATCATTAACTCTGGCCTTCAGACACAAATCACATCTGTAACATGGATATGAGTCTTACTCATGTATGGTTCTCCCAGGAGGCCTTGGCATGGATGGGAGTCACACAGTAATCCAGCTGTCCTGGCCATTACATAATGCTATGTGACAGAGGTAGTATCATAGACACTGAGGTAGTCTGATGGAGGGAAGATCACTGACTCAGGCTGATCTGGGTCTGAATCCTAGCTTTGTTATTCACTAACTGCACAATCTTGGGCAAGTTAGTTAATCTGTCTATGCCTCAGCTCCCTCATATGTAAATGGGACACAAATATCATCTATCTCATAGAGTTGTTTTAAAGATTAATTGAACACACACACAACTTAGGATTTGGCATATAGAAAGGGTAATATGTTAGCTATTAGTATTATCACCCCAAGTCTTCATAGATTGCTCTTTTTTCTTCTGGACTCTATTGGCTGTGTCACTCATTTGAATATTAATTTAAACTATCTTGTATTAATAAATATTTTCTGCATACATTTGTATACCACACACATGAACGGAAACTTACTAAGCCCCTCTTCCTATTTGCAACCTAACTTCTTATTGATTTCATTTCTTCACCTCCTATTCATTTTTCAACCCACTTCACTTTAGTCTCTAGCCAAATACAGCTCCAAGGTCCACAGTGACTTCCATGGGATTAAATCCATCAGGTGTTTTTAGTCCTCATTTTATTTGACCTGACAAGCAGTAATCAATATTGCCCACTCCCACTATTTCCAAAAAATTTTCTCTTCCTGCCTCCGATTATTTCTTCTAGGTCTCCAATGTGGCATCATTCTCCTCTACTCAGTTATTAAATCTTGGAGTTCCTCAAGTTTTGGACCTACCCACTCTCCTCTTCTCACCCAGTGTTCAGTCCTCAGGTGAACTCCTTTACTCTCATAGCTTCAATTACTACCTATATAGAAATGACTCTCAAATTTACATCTTAGCCCAGATCTCTTTGCTGAGCTCCATACTAGTACGTGCAATGGCCTCTTGAATGTTCAAGGGTACTTCAAAACTCAACATGTCCTAAATAAAACTATTTCCACCCAACAAATCTTTTTCACTTCTTCCCTCTCTTAGTGAATGGCATCACCACGTCTTCACCTGTACAAGCTAGAAACCTAGGACTCATTCTTCATACCTCCCCTCTTTCCAATACTCAGTCCATCATCAACTCTTATAAATTCTGTCCCCTAAATCTCTTACAAACCTAATCACTTTTCTCCATCTCCATCAGTACCATTATATTCCACGCTTTCATAATAGCTCACTTGAACCACTTCAATAGCTTCCTAAACTCATTTACCTACATCCACTCCAGTCCACTCTCCAATCTTTTCTCCACGTAACACCCAAAGCAATCCTTTCACACGTGAATCTGATTGGGTCATTCCTGCCATCTCCCTAGTCACCTGCTAATCCCCCCAACACCCCCTAAAAACGGAACATAAGCCTTTAATGGCTTCTTGTGTTCTAAAAACACAGTGGGGGAAAAAAGCTGAAGACAGCCCACAAAGCCATGCCTGTTCTCCTTTATTAGCCTCAAACCACAAAGTGCTTCCTCTTGCTTTCTGTGCTATAGCTGGGCTTTGAGGATTTCCTACTTTCTACGCTCCTTCCTGCTACCTGCTGTTTTCTCTGCCTGGAATGCACTTTCTCCCCCTCTTAATCCAGTTCATTGCTACACATCTTTCAGGTCTTAGCTCATTTTTCCCACTTCTCTGCTAAAGTCAAAGAACCTTGTGCCTATCCTTCATACATTTTATCACTGTTGCAATTCTGTACTTATTTTGAGTGATCTCTTTGATCACGCCTCCGCTCCACTAGACACTGAACTCTGTGAGCACAGGGACCATGACTGTTTTTCCTCATGACTGTATCACAGGTGTCTAGCACGGTGCCTGGCAACTAATAGATGCTTCATAAAGTGTAAGATATTTATTTGTGGATGAATAGTAGTAGACAGCACATACCTCTGTTCCTCAAGACATCTGAGTTGTTCTTTTCTCTTTCCAAATACAGCTAGAGGGGAATAGGCTAAAATGCAATCAGCGGGTGGAAGAAGCAGGGAGAGACGGACAGAGAGCAAGTTCAGGAGTCTCACTTTCTCTGATCAGATTAGTTAAGTGTTAGAAAGTATACCTCTAAACCCAAATCAACCTTCATGGAGAAGTAGTAAAGGGTGAATGCAGTCTTATTCATCTCATATATCTTGAAACATTTGATATGTTAGAATCCTACTCTTTCAGGGCAAACTTCCTGCCAGCTCTGGCAGTCATCTGACAGTCTATGCTGCATTACTGTAATGCCATAATGGATCAAAAATCTTGTACAAGTCCAAACATCTGCTTTTTACAGTCTCTTACTGTATTATAGAAAAGTATAAAATGACACCTTATTCTCTAAACTTATTACACTTCTTTGTTTATACAGATAAATCAGTTGTCTGCTGCCTAGTCAACATGGTCAACATAAAGGAGCTAGGCAAGAGTTGCAAAATGCTAGGATGTGGCTCTTAGAAATACTGTTAGTTCCCCAGTCAAAATAAAAAGATCCAGTGTCTTACTAAGTGGAAAGATGGTGATTTAAGGAAAGGGATTTTTAGTTTTATAGGCATATTTGGACACTTTGGAATTTGGAACATTTCTCTCTCTTTTTTTTTTTTTTTACTATCAAGGACTGCTTGGACAAGTCAACTGAGAAAACCAAGAATTGAAAAACAACTGCCTTTTTAAAATTTCCTAATTTTAACATTTAGAACTAGTTGAAAACTTTATTCAATATAAACACAGTGAAATTTATTTCAAATCTCCATTATGAACCATTAAGGCATTAAGAAAAAAATAAGATTTATAGGTGAAGAAAAAAGAGTAACCATTCCCATTGCTCTTTGTCAACCAATTGTTTGATTTTATCTCATTTACTACAATTTGTAATTATCTTGTTTTATCTGAATTTTTTTTGTCTCTGGACTATCTGCCCCACAAGATTGTAAACAACAGTAGGGTAAAGCCCTTCTCTGTTTTGTGTTCTATGTCATTTCTAGTGAGCAGTCCAGTACCTGACCCACTGCAGTAGGTCTGTCAACAGAAACAGCAGCAATGCTGGCTAAAAATGCAGATTCCTGAGATCCACTCCATTACCTGCTGACTCCATTATGTGGAGTTCTGGAATCTGCAATTTTAACAACCATTCTAGATGACTCTGAACACACCAGTCTGAGGACTCTGGAAAATCTTCTAATTTGTGGAGGAGCCATACACCTACAGCAGTATCTAACTGGAATTACGAAAGCACCATTAACTGCAAGGGTTGCCTGAAATCAGGTTAAAAGTAGAAGTAATCTCATTTATATGAAATATCTAGAACAGGCAAATGGATAGACTATCAGTGGTTACCAGGGGTGGATGGGAGTAGAAAAGGGGGTACTGAGTTTCTGTTAAGGGGGATGAAGAAATTTGGAAATGTATAGTGATGATGGTTGCCCAACGTGGTAAATTGACTGTAATTAATGTCACTGAATTGTACATGTAGAAATGGTTGAAATGGCAAATGGGTGGTTATATGTATTTTAGCATAATAAAAAATTAAAAAAAAAGTAGAAGTGAAGAACTAAAGGTTTAAAAGTTTCCACCTTTGCTTTATAAGCAGAATGAGCTCTATCTGAAAGAAACTGAAATGGCTCACCCTAAACATCAAAGCTGTTACACAGCATTTAAAAAAACTCAAAATTACAGAAAACTGATACGAGTTCTCTGAAAGCAGGAACCTCAAATTCAACTTTTTATACTTAATGCTGAAGATTGGGCCTCCAATATAGTGTGCACATTAAATAAAAGAATGAATAAATAAAAGAATTAACTCACCATGTTTCAAAGATGCAAAGAGATCAGCTAGTCCAAGTGAAAACTTTAGGCTTAGGACTTCTTGTCTATCACTATTGAACAATTATTGAGCGAATACTATATGCTACTTGGTTTCTACAAATAAAATGCTGAGTTAAGAATAGATACAGTTCCTGCTTCCACGGACAATGAAAAAATTCTAATGATAAATAGGAAGGTGGTTATGTAGGGGAATTTCACCTATCCTGAAAACTGAGTGAAGTGTCAGAGGTAGTTCTTCAGAGGAAGTGATAATTGAGTTGAGATCCCCACGTTGAATGGGCATTAACTAGGGGAAGAAAAAAAAAAATTTTTTTTTTTTTGAGGGAGGGGAAATTCCAGGCAGGGCAAACAGCACCTTGAAAGTCTCTGTGACAAGGGAATCCTGGTACTTTCAAAGAAGTGAAAAAAGCCCTGTGATGGGAGCATAAAAAAGTAGAAAGGACATCGCAATGAAATTAAACTAAAGCAGCAAGTAAGGGACCAAACTCTGCTGGAATTTTGGTCCATGTAAAACACAATATGAACGTATAAGAATTCCAAGCAGGGAGAGGATAGGATTAGATTTGCATTTTATTTTGGCAGGCTAAAGTACAAAAAGCAGATTGGAGATGCAGAAACCAGAGTAGATACAAATACAGTTAGGACGCTACTGGACTTGTCTAGCTGGTTGTTACAGTGGGAAGCAAATGAATATGATTTTAGAAGCTTAAAAAAAAAAATCAATAGAACTTTTCCTTTCTTTCACTTTGTCGGCCTAACTCAATTCTCATCTTTGTTTTTCTTGAGTTGTGAATGAGCTAGTTTCTTGCTTCTTGTGTTGCTGGTCAACTTGAATCAACTAACAAGTTCAATTTAAATGCTTAGAACATCCTATTAAGACCAGAAGAGTTGGGAGGAAAATAAGTAGAGCAAATAGTTGCTGAATATTTACTTAAATGTTGTTATTCCTTCCATTTTACCACGGTATGCCCGAAATTCTTGCTTGGGTTTAAGACTCTGAGGTGGAAGAACATTGCCATACGTAGGGTATTTTTCCAAATACTCAGTTGTGGGGCAAGGCATGCCAGAATTTTCATAAATCCTTGTGTTTCCATGTGGACAACGATGTCGCCTGTGCAAACATAAACAAACTCTAAGTTTATTTTCACCTTCAAAACATTTTATGACAGTTGCGTTTAAATTAGAGACCTCAGAAAAACTCAGAATCTTTACAGTTTTACTTTAAAACAACAACAACAAACCCTCCATTTACTCTGCAATGATGTTTACAAAATCAATAAATAAGTTATGGTATCTCTTTCTTAAAAAAAAAAAAAAATCAACTCTGTTGCTGGGGTTGATTCCAACTCATAGTGACCCTATAGGACAGAGTAGCACTGCCCCATAGGGTTTCCAAGGAGTGGCTGGTGGATTCGAACTGCTGACCTCTTGGTTAGCAGCCAAGCTCTTAACTACTGGTATGGCCTTAGGTGGTGGAAATGCTGGCTTTGCTCTAACAACAATTTGGTGTGTCTTCTTACTCCAAAGAAGCTGAAAAACTAACAAGTGTATTTCCTAGATCCTTTGCAAGGAGGTTCCACATACAATTTAGGCTTCACTTATTAGATATACTTACATGTGACTCTAATTCGGAACGGAGTCACACAGGAAGAAAGGCGGGGCACAACAGCCGTTCTGCTTGCCTGGGCTGTAGTGGAGGCTAACAGATTTTGGCGCCAGCAGTTAGGTAAGGTCCTGATGTGCAAGGTGGCTTCTGGAGTTAGCAGCTTCCTAATCTTGGCAGAGGTGAGTGGTTTTGGAGCCTGACTGTGGCAGAGGCAGTGGATCCCTCAGTAGCCCAGTTCTGTGGTGCAACTTTCGGGAATTCTTCCTGAAAGCTTGTTTTGAAAATTGTTTCTTCATTTCTTCCAACGAATTTGTGAGCTAAATATACTCAATAAATCCCTTTACGCCTAAACTATCTAGAATAGATATTGTCCATAACTAAGAACCATGGCTAATATACTCCACAAGCTAATAGAATGCAATCGTTAAAGAGGATGAGGTAGATCTTTATGCCCGGCCACTGGGAGATAGCAAGGCTGTAAATGGTGAAAAAGGAAGTTGCAGAATTGTATGTATAGTGTTGGGCAGATTATCCAATAGTCGAGGTTTACTTTGCTCACCAGATCATCCGTAGTGAACAAGTTCACATTTGTCACCACATCAGAGTCTGCTTCTAGGTATGGCTGCCATCTGTCTCTCCCAATCCCACAGCACCTTCCTACAGAATCAAAGCCTTTTTTCAAATTTATAGTCCCTGATGGGGCGGATGACCCAGTAAGCAAGGGAAGCACAGACTTACTTGTGCTTACTTACTAAATCTGTGGTGAATAATTTCATCTCAGATAATCTGGTGAGCAAGGTGAGCATTGGGCTTACCTCACGTATTGGATAGTCCACCTTTATATAGGATGATCCCTCTCTTTTTTAAGTATGTGTATATAAAATATGTCTGAAAAAAATTAAAAAACAATTTGGAGTATAGGATTTCACTATACCGCATGTGTATTTATTTCATCATCAGAAAAAAGGTAAAGCCCCTTAAAAACAAAACAAACAAAACCAAGCAAACAAAAAGAATAAAATCATACCCAAAAAACAATACCATTCTGAAATATAAGGTCAGTCTCTCACGTCTGGGGACTCCAGGCTAGGCAATGAGGGCTAATAATACAAGCTCAGGTAAAGCTTGACCTGAAGAATATGCTCTGCAGATGAATCAGAACCCACTAAGATACCTGCACTCAGTGAACCCCTGGGAAGAAGAGAAATAAGCTTCCTTGTTTGGAGGTTGCTGGATAGCATCAGGAAAGTCTGGTGGTGTAGTGGTTAGGTGCTACGACTGCTAACCAAGAGGTCGGCAGTTTGAATCTGCCAGGCGCTCCTTGGAAGCTCTACGGGGCAGTTCTCCTCTGTTCTATAGGGTCACTATGAGTCGGAATCAACTCGATGGCACTGGGTTTGGTTTTCGGTTTGGAAAGCATAAAGAATTGCATGCAGGGAAAAGCAAGGAGGCGGTGCTACAGAATATCCAAGAAACGTCAAGGTCAGGGTAGTCTAGATTCAGGATTATCAGCTGAAAACAGAGGCTGTGGGAAAGTGCTGGCGTGACATAGTGTCGCACATGGCCCGTGACTCATGGTAAAACTAAGTGTACAAAGGTCTTGCTTTCGGGTTCTGATATAGCTGCACTGAGTTTTAGAAATCAAGTGAAAGGTTTGGAATTCATCATTGTTTTGGTGTTTAATTTTCCATTAAAATAATACATGAACATTGTAACAAATCCAACAATGCTTAAGAGTTTATAAAGGAAAGCAAAAGCATCCTGTCCCAGCGTTTCCAATCCCCAGAAGCAACCTCTATCTCTGCTTTTCAGCTTTTGTGGAAGCTATATATATATATATATATATATATATATATATATTTTATATCTATAACAGCAGCCCTGGTGGCACGGTGGTTAAGAGATCGGCTGCTATAGAAAAGGTCAGCAGTTGGAATCTACCAGCCGGTCCTTGGAAATCCTATGGGGGCAGTCCTACTCTGTTTTATAGGGTTGCTATGAGTTGGAATTGACTTGATGGCAATGGGAGTTTTTACATCTATAACACCTGTCTATAAACTTTGAAGGTCTTGATTCGTCGACTTAAAATACCAACTTTGAAATAGGCAGCCTTGGAGGCATAAATGGTTTGCTAAAACATAATGACTGAGTTCACTTATCCCACCCACTTCCTTTCACTTCCCACTGTCCTGTCCTCAGTCAATTAATTCAGTAAGTACTTAATGAGCAACAATTATGCAAAGGTCTTTGAAGATACAGTAGTAAAAAAAAAAAAAGCAAAGGTTAAAAAATCCCTACCTTCATTGAGCTTACATCCTAGTAGGAGGTAAACAATGAATATATAAACCCAAAAAATACATAGTATATCAGATAATGGGTAAATGCAATGGAAAGAAATGAAGCACAGAAGTGGGATAGGTTTCAGGGTGGGGCAGGAAGGTTGCAATTTTAGGAAGGGTGATATTTGAGCAAAGATCTAAAGATTTATGTATCTTGATTACATTTGTGTCTTTAAATAATACATTTAAACCCTTTTTCTTATTCAGTCAAGGAGCCCTGGTGGCACAGTGGATAAAGCGATCGACTGCTAACCAAAAGATCGGCAGTTGGAAACTACCATCAGCTCTGCAGAAGAAAGATGTGGCAGTCACTCCCGTACGGATTTACAGCCTTGGAAACCCATGGGGTCGCTATGAGTTGGAACTGACCCTGAGGCAGTGGGTCTTATTCTATCATCTTTACATAGCATTTCAGGATACTCACTTTGCCAGATAAAGATATGAGCTCCTAATTACTTTTCTTTGACTTTTCCATTTTGTAAGATGATGGAGAAACGTATTAGCTCCTAAATATTTTACTTCCCTTTAACATCCCACTTTTATATTTATTTATATTATAAAAGTTGTTTGGATCATGTCCTTCAACAAAACCAAGTTGCCATACTCTGTAGCTAGGTTTTATTTTTGAAAAGTTATAACCTCAGTATACTATGTTTACATTACAATGACTACGATACATCCTTTAATGCTGGGCGAGGGAGCGCCTTTTCTTCTCTATGGGTTCAACATGATCCTAAGGCACTCAAGGTAAAAAGCTTGCTAGCTTCAAGGTTAATTTAAGTAAATTATCTTTACTTTCACTCTATTAATTATTAATACTTAAAATCCTTTTAATTTTTACTTTGCTTCATTTATAATTTTACTGTACAGCTTTCCATTTTCCTGATGTTTCTAGTACCCTTAATGTCACTTATATTATTTGCATTTCACACACACTCAAGATGTCTCATGTATCATCAGTTTATTGAGTCCTCTCCTCGTTTTTGTGGTAGGCTTCCACAGTTGGAGTCTTAACTTCCTCTAAAAAAGTAATTTAATTTCATTAAAGAAACATCCAGTTGTTCTTTTCCCCCCTTAGGGGTAGGTGTCAGTCGCCTGTGCTTTGCTTGGTGGGGGCAGATGGAGACAGAGATGGGAAGCCCAAGCAATACAGGTGTTTTGGATTCAGACCTTAATCTTTCTGTATACATCCTAGCCTTCTGCCCTCTCTTAAAACTATGAATTTAGACCACACAATCTCTCTCAGGCCCTGTACAGCTGTAAAGTTCCACGTCTAATTCAGGTCACCTTCGGATATCTGTATCTACTGTAAAAGTGTCCCTACCTTCACTTTCCTACCTTCCAAAAATTTGTTGACATCTCCTGTTAGTGAGTCCTTTTCCTATTCAATTCAATACCATTATTTCTACCCTGTTTTTACATTTTTATTTCAGTAGGGTCCTAGGAAAGGAATGAAGAACAACTCTCTTATCTGCTATCATGAACTTCAGGCACAAGTCACATGGCTTCCTATCCTCTCAAACATCATCCTCTCTCTCCTCCCTCTTCCAGCTCTCATCCAACCATCACGACCAGGTCATTGTTACCAAGCCTTGATATTTTTCTAGCATCACAGTTTAATTCATATGAGAATCTGTATAAACACAATGCAGAGGAAAAAATACTCAGAGATGGGTTGTTGCTCTGACCCACCTAGTGAAAGAAATTGGTGTGTGAAACTATTTATTTACGTGTGTGAAAATGATTCAAACAGGAAGCTGAAAAGGTAGCACATGCAGTTCACAATTGCCCCAAGGAGCTCTCTTGGCCGTCTTGATCCTCCTAGAAAGAAGCAATTTACTGAAATATTAACAAGTTTGTCCTCCCTGTATTTTTCCCCTCCTTTATTTTTTTTATTTTAAGTAGGTAGTCAGGACCCTTTCGTTTCCTTATTGCAGGACTTTTGGTACTTTAGAAGCTGCCTGAAGTCAACAGATTTCCCTGAATTTTTAAAAAACATATAATGGAAGAGATGATATCAGGTGTCCTTAAAGGGGAAATAAGAGAGTTGTGTTTTAGGGTCACAAGAGGAAAGAGATGGTCTTGAAGAGGAAAGAGATGGTCTTAGACTGAAAAAAAAAAAAAAAAGGAAGAGGTTAAAATTCCCCCATAGAGAAGAAGGAGGTAAAAGATGAGGGGAGGGGTTCTGCTGAATGGGGAGCCTTTGCTTGACTCTGTCAGTGCCCCAGGAAGTTGCCATATCCCAAAAGGGTTGGCTACATGGAACAGCTAGTCTAATGATAGCGCAGCTTCGGCAAAGATTCTTGTACCTCAAGAATAGGCCTAAAAGCAGCAGAGGCACCATTCTTGAAGAGACTATGTGAACCTGAGCAAGGGTCATTTCAGTGGTAAGCATTACCGATGGTCAAAGACCAGAGTGGACTCCTTTTCAACTGCCATGCCTCGGCTCCCTGGGTGATTATACTGCTGGGAGAAAGGGAGCCTCCACTGTAATGAAGACTCAATTTCCTAAGAGCTGAAAGGGAAAGGCAGTTGGGTTGGATAATAAATGAATTTAAAGATCAGAAAAAAACTGAAAATTTTCTTGCACACTTGAGTTTGCAGATTCATATCTCAAACATTAACTCATCTTTTTATCATGTTTATTATGAGACTGGCGAGAAACTGCTTTTCATTAATATTCAAGTGCTTTTCCTTCGGACGATGCGGTTACAGGGATTACAAATACTAAGGGATTGACATATTCATAATATTTATTTAGCAAATAATGATCTAATCTCTGGGTCAACAGTGACGCCAAGGAAGGAGAAGACTGTGTTTACAGGTGGTAGGAGGTTGTTAGGTGGGTCTCACCGGCCAATTCTGAGCTCCAGGGTGGGAACTACTTACTACCTTTCCAGTCAGAGGGATCCCAAAGGTGGGCTGCTGTTTAGGAATGGAAATATGGTCGGCGTTGGAGAATGGAAAGTTGGAGATGGAGGAAAGCGTACAGCACACTTGCAAAATCATGACCATGCGCACCGTTCCTTTTTTTTTTTTTTTTTTTTTAATTTTTGGGGCATGCACTCACCCAGTTGGATCTGATCCCACCAGTTACCAGCCTTACACTCGGCCTCCGCTTCACAGGTTATTGTCCTCCTGGCCCCGAAGGCATTTCGATTTGCGCTTCTGTTATGGGGGCGTCTCAGAGACGACAAAGCAGAAACCTTTTACCACCGGCAGCCAGCGGGTGCGAAGCGTGCATTCGTGGATCGGGGTAAGCGGGGACGTCTCTGCGTCCTCGTCCCTGCATCTCCGGGCTGGGAGCTCCCTACGGGACTGGCTCCGTCCCCTAAATGCCCCGCAGAGCTTTCATGCCCGGCCCACCGCCACACCAGCCGTTTCTTACCCGCAGGTACATATCTGGCAGAGACAACGGCTCCTCATCCTCTCAGTTTGCAGAGCTTCCTCAGCTGCGCCTCAACACAAGCGGCTTCTCCAGTTTCGCAGCGCCCGCCGTAGTCATGGCAACGGCGGGATCCCGGGGACGGACGCTGCGCCAGCTTCCGGCTGCGTCAGAGCGGCGCGCGGGTCAAAGGTCGCGCGCCTGACAGCCCCGCCCCTCGCACGCCGGTGTTCCGGTCCCGCCGCGGTACTCCGGTCTCCGACGCGCGTGGTGTGGCCGAGCACCGAGAGACACAGCTGGCTGGTCGGACTGCCGGAGAGGGTGAGTGCGGGCTCCCGCTGGGTGCTGGCGCCCCCTCGGTCCCGCCTCCCAGCGGCGCTGGAGACCGGCGTCGTCGCGGCGGCGGGGTGGGACTGGGGCTGGGGGTGAGCCCCAGGCTAGGAGCAGTCGCCCGCCCGAGTTGTCGCCTCCACTCGGGGCCGGGCCGCTTCTCCCTGTGGACACGGGATCCTCAAAGAAGACGAATCCGGGCTGAGTTTTTTTCCTTTTCTCTTGGGAAGGAATCAAAGAGCTTCAGCGCACCTGCTTGTTTAATAAGCGCGTGATCCAAAACTTTATTTGGGCTGTATAGGTAGAGAGTAACTTGGGGTGTTTCCTCTCCAGTGGAAACGAGCAAAAATGGTAGAATGAGGAACTAGGGA
Organism: Elephas maximus indicus; assembly: GCF_024166365.1. Classification (NCBI taxonomy): domain Eukaryota; kingdom Metazoa; phylum Chordata; class Mammalia; order Proboscidea; family Elephantidae; genus Elephas; species Elephas maximus. Next base: position 72,457,659 of record NC_064831.1, on the reverse strand, counting down.
AAAAATCGAAGGGAGCGATGTTAGGATATTCTCTGCTTCTTGCTTGCGACCATTTTACGCATTTATTAGCTCAGAGAAGTTTAGCCTAGTATCCATCCAAAGGTCAGAATTACTGCTGGTGCTGTGCACCTACCCCCCGGGACCTGTGTGATTCATCGCAGCCGTCGGTTGCGGAAGAATGAGTACACTCCTTGAGTACAGTCGTGATATATGGGTTTAACATAAGTGCTAAAGCGAGCCTTGGGCTTGGATGGGTACATCCTTTCAATAAAGGTTCACTGGGTTCTTAGTTGAAGGTATCTGAGAAGTCTTGTCACTTTTCAGCGTTGAAGCTATTTCTTTGCCCTGACCATCATCCACTGTGCTGTTTGTAATACATATTTAATTTTTAGCCACAGGAAAATAACCATGGTGCTCAGTAGTTTGGATAAGATGATTCAACTCCAGAAAAACACTGCAAACATAAGGAACATCTGTGTTTTGGCTCATGTTGACCATGGTAAGAATCCTTTTAAACTGCTTATTCTCTATTACAAAGGGGGTGTGTCTTGACACCCCTCATGGAGTGAAGCTGTGGGCAGTTGGGACTGATGCTTAGCTGACCTGAGAAGCAAGTATTATTTCTTTAAAAGTTTTCTGTGATGTAAGAGAAGCACACACTGTAAGCCATTTGAAATGAATGTGACTCACTAGTGGTTAGCATTTCTTAAAACATAGTATGTCATCTTATTCTTTAAACCAGAACTTGACTTTTGGTTAAAATATGAAGAATTTTCGAAATGGCTTTGTAGTTTAAAAAGCCTGTTGCATGGGTTTGGATTTATGGCAGGCCTATTCCTATGGGCCTCTCATAGTGTCCCATGCGAGAGCAAACTGTAGCCCCCCCAACCATTGCCTGGCCTCCCTGACTGTAAGCTGCGGGCACTGAAGTGGGTTGTACAATGGATAAAAAATAAAAGGTCTATGTTGTTGTTGTTGTTAGGTGCGATCGAGTTGGTTCCGACTCATAGCGGCCCTGTGCACAACAGAATGAAACACTGCCCGCTCTTGCGCCATCCTTACAATCGTTGTTATGCTTGAGCTCATTGTTGTAGCCACTGTGTCAGTCCACCTCGTTGAGGGTCTTTCTCTTTTCCGCTGACCCTGTACTTCACCAAGCATGATGCCCTTCCCCAGGGACTGATCCCTCCTGACAACATATCCAAAGTATGTAAGACGCAGTCTCTCCATCCTTGCCTCTGAGGAGCATTCTGGCCGCATTTCTTCCAAGATGGATTTGTTTGTTCTTTTGGCACTCCATGGTATATTCAATATTCTTCGCCAACACCACAACTCAAAGGCATCAACTCTTCTTTGGTCTTTCTTATTTATTGTCCAGCTTTCACATGCATATGATGCGATTGAAAACACCATGGCTTGGGTCAGGCGCACCCTAGTCTTCAGGGTGACATCTTTGCTCTTCAACACTTTGAAGAGGTCCTTTGCAGCAGATTTGCCCAGTGCAGTGCCTCTTTTGATTTCTTGACTGCTGCTTCCATGGCTGTTGATTGTGGATCCAAGTAAAATGAAATCCTTGACAACTTCAATCTTTTCTCCATTTTTCATGATGTTGCTCATTGGTCCAGTTGTGAGGATTTTTGTTTTCTTTATGTTGAGGTGTAATCCATACTGAAGGCTGTGATCTTTGATCTTCATTAGTAAGTACTTCAAGTGCTCTTCACTTTCAGCAAGCAAGGTTGTGTCATCTGTATAATGCAGGTTGTTAATGAGTCTTCCTCCAATCCTGATGCCCCGTTCTTCTTCATATAGTCCACCTTCTCGTCTTATTTGCTCAGCATACAGTTTGAACAGGTATGGTAAAAGAATACAACCATGCCGCACACCTTTCCTGACTTTAAACCAATCAGTATCCCCTTGTTCTGTCCGAACAACTGCCTCTTGATCTATGTAAAGGTTCCTCATGAGCACAATTAAGTGTTCTGGAATTCCCGTTCTTCACAGTGTTATCTGTAGTTTGTTACGATCCACACAGTCGGATGCCTTTGTATAGTCAATAAAACAAAGGTAAACATCCTTCTGGTATTCTCTGCTTGCAGCCAGGATCCATCTGACATCAGCAATGATATCCCTGGTTCCATGTCCTCTTCTGAAACTGGCCTGAATTCCTGGCAGTTCTCTGTCGATACACTGCTGCAGCCGTTTTGAATGATCTTCAGCAAAATTTTGCTTGTATGTGATATTAATGATACAGTTCTATAATTTCCACATTCGGTTGGACCACCTTTCTTAGGAATAGGCATGAATATGGATCTCTTCCAGTCAGTTGGCCAGGAAGCTGTCTTCCATATTTCTTGGCATAGACGAATGAGCACCTCCAGTGCTGCATCTGTTTGTTGAAACAGGTCAATTGATATTCCATCAATTCCTGGAGCCTTGTTTTTTGCCAATGCCTTCAGAGCAGCTTGAGCACTTTTTCCTTCTGTACCATCAGTTCCTGATCATATGCCACCTCTTGAAATGATTGAATATCTGGTATAATGACTCCATGTATTCCTTCCATCTTCTTTTGATGCTTCCTGCATCGTTTAATATTTTCCCCGTGGAATCCTTCACTATTGCAACTTGAGGCTTGAATTTTTTCTTCAGTTCTTTCAGCTTGAGAAACGCCGAGGGTGTTCTTCCCTTTTGGTTTTCCATCTCTAGCTGTCTGCACATGTCATTATAATACTTTGTCTTCTCGAGAGGCCCTTTGAAGTCTTCTCTTCATTTCTTTTACTTCATCAATTCTTCCTTTTGCTTTAGCTGCTCAACGCTCAAGAGCGAGTTTCAGAGTCTCCTCTGACATCCACCTTGGTCTTTTCTTTCTTTCCTGTCTTTTCAGTGACGTCTTGCTTGCTTTATGGACGATGTCCTTGATGTCATTCCACAACTCGTCTTGTCTTTGGTCACTAGTGTTCAGTGCATCAAATCTCTTCTTGAGATGGTCTCTGAATTCAGGTGGGATATACTCAACGTCATATTTTGGCTCTTGTGGACTTGCCCTGATTTTCTTCAGTTTCAGCTTGAACTTGCATATGAACAGTTGATCGTCTGTTCCACAGTCGGCCCCTGGCCTTGTTCTGACTGATGATATTGAGCTTTTCCATCGTCTCTTTCCACAGATACAGTCAATTTGATTTCTGTGTGTTCCATGTGGCGAGGTCCATGTGTATAGTTGCCGTTTATGTTGGTGAACGAAGGTATTTGCAATGAAGAAGTCGTTGGTCTTGAAAAATTCTATCGTTCAACCTCCGGCGTTGTTTCTATCACCAAGGCCATATTTTCCAACTACTGATCCTTCTTCTTTGTTTCCAACTTTCGCATTCCAATCCCCAGTAATTATCAATGCATCTTGTTTGCTTGTTCGATCAATTTCAGACTGTAGCAGCTGATAAAAATCTTCTATTTCTTCATCTTTGGCCCTAGTGGTTGGTGCGTAAATTTGAATAATACTCGTATTAACTGGTCTTCCTTGTAGGCATATGGATATTATCCTATCACTGACAGTGTTGTACTTCAGGATAAATCTCGAAACGTTCTTTTTGATGATGAATGCAACACCATTCCTCTTCAAGTTGTCATTCCCAGCGTAGTAGACTATATGATTGTCCCATTCAAAATGGCCAATCCCAGTCCATTTCAAATCACTAATGCCTGGGATATCGATGTTTATGCCTTCCATTTCATTTTTGACGATTTCCAATTTTCCTAGATTCATACTTCGTACATTCCAGGTTCCGATTTTTAATGGATGTTTGCAGCTGTTTCTTCTCATGTTGAGTCGTGCCACATCAGCAAATAAAGGTCCCTGAAGCTTTACTCCATCCACGTCATTAAGGTCGACTCTACTTTGAAGAGGCAGCTCTTCCCCAGTCATCTTTTGAGTGCCTTCCAACCTGGGGGGCTCATCTTCCAGCAGTATATCAGACAGTGTTCCGCTGCTATTCATAAGGTTTTCACTGGCTAATGCTTTTCAGAAGTAGACTGCCGGGTCCTTTTTCCTAGTCTGTCTTAGTCTGGAAGCTCAGCTGAAACCTGTCCTCCATGGGCGACCGTGCTGGTATCTAATAGTGGTGGCATAGCTTCCAGCATCACAGCAACACACAAGCCCCCACAGTACGACAAACTGACAGATATGTGGGGGAAAAGGTCTGTAGTCTTGACATAATGTCCTCAGAGTGTCTCAGAGTGTGTCTTAATGTAATCGTATTTAATTGGTCAGATATTTATTGAGTATCTACTAAGTTGAAGGTGTTTATGAATAGGGCACCAGCCCAGCCTGAGATAGATCCTGGGGTGTGGCGCTGTGTCCTGTTTAGATAGCACTGTGTCCTGTTTAGCATGCTCAGAATCCTCCTTAGTTCTGGTGGCCACAACCAAGTGATTGGAATGGCGTGTGAAGTAAAGTGTATTTATTGTCCTGAAGGTGAGGGCATGAGTAGTAGATGAAGAGACAGCCTGGACTGTATCTTTTAGAACCCTGCATGCTAGACTAGGCACTAGCAGAAGGCTTAAATGCTCTGGAATTAGACAATCTGAATTCAAAACTGCATTTCAGGTTACTTTGCCTTTTTTATGCTTCACTGACAACATTGTAAAATAGGATGGAAACTGCACCTACATGATAGGACAGTGAGGAGCAAATGAGATGATGAATGAGAGGCCCTTGGCAAAATGGTAAATCCAGAATCATGAACATGATCACTAGCGTTTATTAAGAGGCGGTGGGGAGGTGTTTGGGGAAAAAAATAAAGTGTGGGTGATGTATTCCGGTAGTATAGTGGAAAGATTAGTGGAAGTGCTTACTTGGCGTTTTGCCTTCAATGTGAGAGCTGAAGTGAAGCAACTGAGAACTGAAATAAGGACAGGGGTAAGAGGTCACTTTATAGGTGAAGCCAACTGAGAATGAGTTTTATATAAAAATCCAGTGACCAACCCCTTTCCCTGTAAGTTTATGATTATGTTGCTTACATTTTGAGGACGTGAGATCTGACAAAATATTTTTTTGCTTTGTGAATTCATGTGGAAAGCCAGGCTATGTATATAACAAATTACTTTAAATTTACTCTTTAAAATTACTTTAACTGGCACTATTCTAGAAAATCTGTGATTTATTCATTCAGTCAATGTATTTTTATTGAACACTGAGCATTGTTCTGGTACTAGGGATACAACCATGAGTACAGCAAAGTCCCTGTTCTCTTGGCACTTAAAATTGAGGGTACGTGTGCTTGCCATACTGAGGATGATTTCTACGCCATTGCCTAGCAGGAAAGTGATGCTCTAGGATTGTGTTATTTCTAACATTTAATGACAAGCAGATAATATAGTATTAAAGGTCATCAGTGTTCCTAGTTATTGGTCTGTGGTTTAAGCTGTTACACACAGATGCCATAGCTTTGGATATAATAAGGGACTTGTTTCTCTTGAAGAAAAAAAAAAAAAAAAAAACTTATTCCAACCCAGCTTCAGTAATTATATGTACCCACGGCATTCTTTAAGCAGGGAAAATTACTTGTCTCTACCACTTGCAATTCTGTAGAATTTAGTCATAATCTGTTTAATAAAGCACCCTTAAGTGTGTAGTTGTGTATACAAAAAATTAAATTTAAAGAATAGATGCCTAGATTGCTTGGATCCTAGGTTGCATTGGTAGCTACAGTGTAGCTGATGCCCTCCACAGGATCCATTGCAAACAGTAGGAGAGATGGGTAAATTTCATTAATTTCTTTGCTAAATGTGTATTTGCATAAGACAGTCATTACCAGGCAAATGCCAGCTAAGGCGATATGTGGGAAGTAGGGGAGAAGAGCATGTTCAGTTGTCTTGATGTTTTACCCAGTATACCTTTCAGAGAAATAAATTATTTCTGGACTGTCTTGTCATTCTGAGCTACCCTGGGCTTAATAGTTTATAGGCATGGTCACTGTTGTGGGTATTAAATGACTGATGTAATAATTGTGATAAGTTTGATCAAATCCTTTAGGGACGGATTAGGGTAACTGTAAATGTTGTTAGCCTGACGGTCTGTATTTCGATTTGAGTGGTGGTTTGCCTTATCAAGTACAGTTAAACTATGCATTTTACTCTACGTAAATTATGCCTTAAATTTTTTTTTAAAAGCTGTATGCTTAGAAAAACTTGCCTGACAGCTTTCCAGATGAGGTTGGTGGGATTTACAGCACTATAAAGTACTGTATCCTTCCAGGTGATGTTCTGTTGGTAAGTCTAGTTAAACTCTTTAAAATGTTCCATTTGCCTTGCTTCATCCAGCATCTGTAAATATGAACTGTTTGCTAAATCAATTCTTTTGACCAGATATTAAATCTGCAGGTATAATATATTCTCTTCCCCTTTTAAAAAAGAAATAGATTTGAGTCAATATCGTTGTTAATTTTTTTCAATAACAGGAAAAACTACCTTGGCTGACTGTCTTATATCTAGCAATGGAATCATCTCCAGTCGCCTGGCAGGCAAGGTATGTTGTTATATTTAATAAATACTTGTGGCATTTCAGTAAGTACTTAATAACTGTCTGCAATGTGATGGACCATTTTCTGTGTTCTCTGGAGATCCAAAGAAATTGTAAAGCCTAGTTCCTGCATCTAAGAAGCTTCCAATCCATTTGGGAGGATAAAATAGATGGGGACAAAAGCATCTCTTTCTATATTGTCTTTTATTGCTTTACATTAATATTTTATAAATGCAAAATGAATTTTTGCAACAAGTCAGATGATAGCCTGGCATGATTTCTTAGAGAAAGAGGTTTTTCACAAGTAGATGACTTGGGTGGTTTGAGGGGAAGGCAGAGAAAGTGTCAGGTAGGGGAAAATGGCATGGATAAAGACTTAGTAGTTGGTTGTGCTTGATTTGAATGGAGCATTTGCTTAGAGACTAAATGGAAGAGGAAATGTGTTGGTAGAGAGAATGGCAGCAAATTATAGAAGACCTCCCAGGCTAACCTAAATGTCTTAACTACCAAGGAAGCCTTCTGAAGCCTGAGGTCATGGTGAAGATAGTATACATGCACATAAAAGGTGAGTAACTCTGTGAATGCTGCACTGAAGTCAGGGAAAGTAAGGATTGAAAAGGCTTCTTGTGTTTGGCCAGGAGGTCATGGAGAGCTCTTTGAAGTTTGGTTTTGCCAGAGCTGTGGGAATGGAAGCCTTTCTGAAAACTAAGCATTTGATGAGGATGAATAAACATGGTAATTCCATATCAGTAAAATTTTCACAAGAGTTTTGGATGAAGAAAATGAGTAAATGTAAAGGTTAAGAATTTTTCAAAAGTTTTGACAGTGGAGAGAAACAAGTCAAGGAAGGGAAAAGATAATTCTGGAGAGGGAGGAAGTTAGTGAGGTACTTAGGGTCAGTGAGGTGCTTAGGGTTGAAGAGTTGGAAAAAAACGGGATGTTTAGTTAAGTGAAGCCTCTTGTCAGTACTGATGAGTTACAAAGCCTAGAGAATTAGATGCTGGCCCTTATTGGTGGGTTAAACTATTGAATCTAACTTTATAAAAGCCATGAATTAAGTGGTGATACTATAAATATTTTTGTACTGTACCATTTTTAATGTGTTTAAAATCTGCTTAAAAGGAGTAAAGACTTCTCATACGTCTAGAGACCGTCTATTTCAGCCTCTGCTCAGATGTTGTCAGACAGCCTCTGAATAGAGAGAGAATGACTGTTCTTGATGAGTAGAAGTAATCCCCCCCAATCATTCATGATTGAAATTTGGACAAGCAACACTCTGGGAAGAGTGTGCAGTGTTTGAGTACATTCATGAGTTCCTAGTGATGATGTCTTTCAATTTGTCTGTATTCTCCCCATGACCAACTACCCTTCTCCACCCCCATCCCCCCATTTCAAAAACAAATCAAAAGGCTCTTTAGTTTAAGACTTAAGTGTTTAAAACAAAAACCCACATCAGCCAGTTTTAATGTTACATTTTAATTCCTTGGGAAATGAGGACACACATGTTGCATTTTTCCAGTTAAGGTACATGGACAGCAGAGAAGATGAACAGATCCGAGGGATCACTATGAAATCCAGCGCCATTTCACTACATTACACAAAAGGTAAACCAGTCTGTGTTTTAAAAGAACAGCGTTTTTGCGTCTTCCTTGCCCTTCTTCCCCTTTCTGAATTAATTACATGCCTCCATGTCTGTGCTGTATATTTCATGTATCTCACTCTGGCCTCTCCAACTGATCTGTTGTCTGAGGCAGGCTGTCCAGGCTTGGATGCAGGTGGGGACCTCTGACTGGCCTGAGGGCGGAAGAACTGACAGTCCACACCTGCCCTCATCTACCCTGGCGATTGTATGGATTTCCTCACAGGGAAAGTCAGGAGGTGTAGTACTTTGCTGGCTCAGCCCCAGCTGTCTGTTTTCTGGCTGCTTCCTTGTTCTGCCCCATGGCCTGTGCATTGAACATGGAGACTTAGTTACTTAATGGTGGGCTGCGGTGGTCGGCCCCAGCTTGCTATCCCCAAATCAGGATGCCGTTTTAACGGTAACACTTCTAAAAAGTTATCTGGCAAAAATTGTCATGCAAGTATGTGAGATAATTGTTCGTGAGTTAATAGTTACCAAAAAGTTTGTATTTGTGAAAAAGAAAAAATGACAGTTGCCTAAATGTCTGTCAATAGGAAAATGGTTAAGTAAATGGTACATCTGTGCTGTAAAAAGCTATTCACCTATGAAAACAAGTATGTTTCATGTACACGTATTTGTGTAGAAAAACAATGATATGTTAAGAGACAGAAAACAAGTAGCACAGTATTTTTGTAAGGTATGAATGTGTTTTGGTAATAAAAATATAGTATGTATGCAGATAAAGGTGTCTGGGGGCACCTTACTTGTCTCCAGGGGCTGGATAATGGAGAAACTTGTACTTTCCACTATATTTTTTTTTGTATTGTTGGAAAGTTTTACATGAGATGTGTATTTTTCTAGTTAGAAAAAAATAATAAAAATATGTTTCATTTCCCTACCGGACTGACCTGTGGTTCATCTTTCACATTGTCATGTCTCTGGGGCCGGCATGAAGGGACGTGCTGTGGGGCACGGCTATCCTCTTGGAGGTCAGTCTGAGAGATATTTTTGTACCAAACCAGTTTTGAAGCTGTTAGGCTCATGAATTCCTAAAGTTTAATATTTAAAGAAGTGCCTTTTTTTTTTTTAACTTTCACATTTTAAAAGGTATGTCCTCACACTGCGATCCAGAAAATGGGTCAATCATCAGTTTCTTTCTTTCCTCCTCCTTTTATAGACTTCGGAGACTTGTAGTCGTTTTCCATGCTCCTGTTATTAGTGGTGTTTTTTTGTTTTTGGTGATTCCTCTAGTGTCGATTTTAGTTGCTCTGCTTTGGACTTTGTCTCCAATCTCGCCCCCCTCCCCATCACTTTATTAATGTTTAAATACCATAAAACTTATTCCAATTCACTTTTTTCTTTCTGGGGTAGACAGTTCTGTGGGAGAATTGCCACAGGACCCAGGGAACCTCTCTTCTGTGACCTTGGCAATTCTCTCTCAGGACTGTTTTGTATATGCTTCCTTGATTACACAGAACAGAGACGAGCTAGCCTGGGTTGGTTTGGAATGGCTTCTTGAAAGAATATATGGGAAGTGATATCAGTAACAATATTCAGGGAAATTAAGAACAAACAAAAAATACCAGGAGCCTTATTAAATTGATGTCTCATAGAAGTTGGAGGCAGATATTGATTCTGGATCCAAAATGGCTCTAGAGTCCACATCAGTAAAAGTTTATGGATCCACCTGAACTCCACTATTGTCCTTGGTGCTGTGTTTTTATCTGTTATTCCCCTAAAAGTCTTTTCTGTATCTTGTAGCTTTTTCTTAGCGTCTCATCCTCATAAATGGACCTTTCCCTGACCCTTGATCCCCACTCGTGTGTATGTTGATGTGTTCTTTGACCCTATATCTGTTGGCTTACTGCTTCACTCTCTTGAGTTTCTGAGCATATATTCTCAAGAGCAGAAGTGTGGCCAGTTTATTTTTTTAAGCCAGGCCATGGGAGAGGCTGTGGATTGGCTGCCCTTGAGTTGGATGGCCATCTCCTCGTCTAATTAGTGGTGATTGGAGTGTGGAATGAATGCCTAAAAGGGGCTTTTGGGCTAAGCAGTCTCCATAATTGAGAATTAGTGCAGAGGCTTGTTTTTCACATCTACAAAATGGGGGTAGAAGCTGGGGATATGACTGAGACATATGTTCTCAGAACATTTGAGAGATGATACACATTCTTACCTGTATCTAAGTACTGATTTTCCTGGGTGGGGTATTTCCTGTTATGAAGGTGGGACAACCTGAAGGGGAACCTAGATGGGAGGAGAGAAACCTGATGATTGTGGAAACTCCACTGGTGATTTTCATTTACCATCCCATTCTCTCCTCCCTCTGAAGCATGTCCTTGTGTTTGAGAGTCTGCATACCAAATGTTAATTCAGTCCTTTCTGTGGTCTAGCTCTTAATTTAACCAACTTTTGGAAGATTTTTCAAGTCTTTATTTGGATTGAAAGATAAGGTCTTACTCTTATTTAATGTAAACAAATAAGCTTACAAAAACTGCATATTATAGATACGATGTTGAAACCCATCAAGGTGATAATCTGTCTTAGCAAGTTCCAGCAGTCTAGTTCTTCCCTGAGAAAATGGAGCCTCTCTCTTTTTACGTTTGTGGCCAAAGTTTGCTGCAGATGTTGGAGCCATATCGTTAAACCTTGTTTTTCTGTTTCTTACCCACCTCACTTTGTGCTCCTCCCACAAGGCATACCTTGCATTTATCTTTTCATTTCTGGTGTTAGGCAGTGCTTTCAACAATACACATCCTACAGAAGATCCTAAAGGTATGTGATGCCTCTGCATCTGTTAGTCTAGAATCCAGATACAGAGAAGAGGTAAATAACTTGAAAGTTGTAGGCTATTCTTTGCATATTCTCGGAAAGGCATGTATATTGCTTTCATTTCTACTTGGTAGCCATTCTTTATACCTGTGACCAAATATTGCTACTACAGGACTTCCAAATTGAAGTTTTCATTCTAATTCATCTTTTAAAAAAATTTTAAATAGATTTATAAGCTTATACTTATATAGAAGATTAAGTATACACAGTAAAATGCAAGACTGAAATGAAAATCACTCCAATTTTTACCACTGACCAAACCAAACCAGTTGCTGTCAGCCGATTCCAACTCATAGCGACCCTACAGGACAGACTAGAACTGCCCCACAGGGTTTCCAAGGAGTGCCTGGTGAATTTGAACTGCTGACCTTTTGGTTAGCAGCCGAACGCTTAACCACTATGCCACTAGGGTTTCCACTAGTTATATTTTCAGTTTTTATATTTAATCTAACTAAAACTGCATGTGTGTGTGTGTGGGTATGTGTATGCTGTGAGGTAGGTATCTAAATTTTTTCCACCAAATATTTAAGTACTTAGTCCAACACCAGTTAAACGTGGTTATTAAGTAGTATTTTATTAGGTCTTGAGGTGGTGTTGGTGTTGAACCTCTAAATGATTGAGTCGGTCTGGGTGGGGACTGTTAAGAGCTAGAGAATGAATTGTGCCCACCCATCCTTCTCCCTTATTAGGGGTAGAGTGGGGCACATTCTTGCTTGATGTCTTTTGGGAATCTGATTTTTCAAGAGAAGTTGGAATCAGGATTTTTGGTAAAATCTTCCAATTTCTTAAATGGTGACAACTTATTTAAAATTGTAAGACAATGTGCAGAACAAACTGCAATGGACTTTAGCTTATGGCCTTCCAGTTTGTAACTTCAGGCATAGAGGCTAGCTCACAACTTGGCTCAGTGGGACACTCAGGATTCACGTAAGTGGCAGCGACATGTCACCAGGGTATACTCCAAATGCGGAGACCAAGAATATAGCAGGGCTTTCTTCAAAGAGGTGCAAATACAAGTTTGGTTATGGGCAAGTGGAGAATTTACCCTAGCATTGGTTTCAGCTTTATGAAACCAGCTCTCTGGTCTCACTCTCTCAAAGACAGATTCCCGCAAAAGCCAGCATGTACCAGAAAGTCAACTTACAGGGAGAAATTTCTTATTCTGAAGGCTACAACAGCTTCCCTTTCCTTCCAAATGTGTGAGCATTAACTCGCAGTCCTGTTTTTTGTCCCATTCCTTTGGGGCTCAGGCTAGGAGGGAGGGGTTCCATTGCCCCTTGTTTGACTAAAGGGTCAGATTTTTTTATCCTTGGATTATAATGAGTGCTTTACTTTGCAAAGTATTCAGTTGGTGTAAGATCTAAGAAACTGCGTACATGATAATTTAAATAATTCTGAGCCACTTCTTACGCATGATTTCATTTAATCCTCACAGTAGCCTGTGAGATGGGTATTATCTTTATTTTACACGTGTAGAAAATGGAGATCAGAGAGGCTAAGAAACTTTTCCAAGGACTGAGTCATTTCTAGCCAGTTGTGATAGTCCTGGGAACCAGGTAATTACATTTCCAGCTTATTGGCTTAGACCACAAGTCTCTGGTCCAGGTCAGAGAAGTCAGTCAGTGCAGGCTGATTTCTTTCTGATTCCCAAGTCTTTCCTACCCATCAGGGATTGCTGGGACCACTTGTGGATATCTTCTTTACCAACATTACCCACATTCCTCTTGTCCTTTGTCACTGCCCCGTGGGTAAGCCAAGTGACCTTCTAGTCTCTTCTCCATATTGCTCTGTGATTCTAACACCCACCCACTAGTCGTTCCTTTCCTAAACTTATCCTCAAAACATTCCAGTGTAAACAAACATCCCTACGTTCTCAACCTCTTTTTATTGATGTCCGCTCCCTTCTCCCCTGCCTTAGCAGAAGTCTGGCTACCTTCCAAGGATACTGCTTTCCTTGTATTTCTTTCAGGTGAGTGCCACTCATTCTTTCATGTCCATGTATCTCTGGTTTAGGACATGGGTTGCCCTTCTCCCCTAGTCTGGTTTCAAAGTTTTAAAACTCCCCCTCAAGTTCTGCTGGCAACTATCTTGGTGTTTATATTTTCACCCCTATTAGAAAACAAAATGACTCTCTTTCTTTTGAGACTCATACCATCCAATTATACACCTTCTGTCTTTTCTTATCACTGTCAGCTCCTGGTTATAGTCCCATTCATTTAGTGGCTCCTAATTTTCATTTTTACCCCAAATCCTCCAAGGTGACTTACCATCTCTAAGGATGACTTGTTCAACTGTTTGGTCTCTCAACAACAGTGATGTTTAGCTATTCTTCGCCCACCCACTCTCATGGCCACTTTCTGGATTTTAGCATCACCTGGAGCTGTCCCTCTTTGACATTTCAAATTTAAATACTCCCTTCTCTACAATCTTCCATTCTCCTGGCTTTCTCACCTGGGTATTGAGGTACTCATTTTTTGACTTCGTCAAGATCTCTAGTCTCTTGATCTGTTCCGCCTCATCAGCCTCCTGCTTTGTTCATCTCTTGCCTCATCCAGCCCAGACTTGTCGTTTCACTGATAGTCTTGCCAAGGTCCTCAGTTTATTTGCTCCCTTGATCTTCTGTCATACACCTAACAAGACTCTAACCCTTGATGAAGCTAATTATCTGGCCCTCAGCACTGCCTGGCAGAGTTCCCTTATCTCCCTTGTTAGGTCTTCTCATTCTCCCAGCTATTTTAAACCTTCTGTAGTCTCCCCAACTCGCCCCTAATCCCCTCGCTGCACAGTCTCAGAAATCTTTTCCCTCCATTTCTTAGAAAATAGAAGAATTCTCTTAACTGCATGTCACCACACCACAAAATGTAATGGCATTGGGATCTTTGCTTGTACCCTGTGAAAGACCCAGTCGCTGGAGCTCATCTTCTATCTTTTCTTCTGTATCTTCTGCCTCTCCCTCTTACTAGCTCCTAGGCATTGGCTTTTAAACATGTGCAAATCTGTTTCATCTTTATGTATATATACACACACACACACACACACACACACAGACACTTAAAAAAAAAAAAAAAAACCGTTGCTGTCGACTCGACTCCAACTCAGCCACCCTATAGGGCAGAGTAGAACTGCCCCATAGAGTTTTCAAGGAGTGGCTGGTGGATTTGAACTGCCAACCTTTTGTTAGCAGCTGAGCTCTTAACCACTGTGCCACGAGGACTCCATATACATTCTCACAGAGACACACACATATATTGCCTTCTCTATCTCAGTCCCATGTTCCCCTGCACTCCCACTCTTCTCTCTTCCTAGTTAAAACTGCACTGCTATTACTTTCTTAGGGTAATGGCACACATTTAACAACCTAAATGAGTGAAAGAGAGCTGGTCCTTGATCTGTGACTTTCCTTCCAGGGTGATGTAAGCATAGGTAGATCGTAAGCAGGCTGCAAAGGTGTAGAACCTTTATCTGGGCTCCCAGAAGGCTGTTTTTCTAGTCCGGGGTTCCTTAATCTGGTGGTTCCTTCCAAGCACAAATACCTGCAAGTCGAAGAATCAGGGCAATTTAGGTGTGTAATTACTAGATTTGTAGCCTACACAGCAGAATTTCAAAGGTGGGAAGTTCCGAGTGATGTCAGAGCTCGGGGTGTGGCCACAGTTTGAGTGGGCGAAGTGGATTGGTATTGTACTGAGAAAAACCAAAAGTGCATAAGGTAAACCATAATCAGAAGTGGCCCACACATGGTCTAGTTCACTTCATGTTAGAGGAAAGTCCGGAGAGGCCTTTAGGATGGGCTTGTGCAACAACAACAAAAAAGCTCGATTTCCTTGCTATTAGATCATTGTTCTCTCCCCCTTGTCTAAAGCATCTCAGCTCTGACACTTGTGCCATCAGATTCAACCGCCCACAGCCTCTTCTAGTGGGAGCCTTCTGAGGTGGGAGCTTGGTTACCCTGCCATGTGCCCCATTACCTGTGTCAGCAAATGTGAGATAAAATGTGTTGTAAGTGCTTTACAATTCTGTCACATGATAAACCATATTCATTGATTTACAGCTTATAATTTTATATATTGGTTTAAAATATAAAGGGATAGTAGCGCTGTTTCCTTTGAAAACTTGTGGTTACTCTTGTTGCCATCCAGTCAATTCCGACTCATAGCAACCCTGCGGATGCAGTAGAATTGCCCCTTAGGGTTTCCAAGACCCTAAATCTTTATGGAAGCAGACTGCCACATCTTTCTGCCGTGGAGTGGCAGGTGGGTTCCAACTGCTGAGCTTTCAGTTAGCAGCCGAGCGCTTAGCCGCTGCATCACCAGGACTCCTTGGTTACTCTATAGTTGGGGTATAATTTATGTTCATAACTGTTATATGTCCGTGCTTGAGTGATTTACTCAGGAACGTATCCTCATGCTCCTCAGCCCTGTGGCTGAATGCCTTCCCCTTTCTCAGATCTGCCTGTATTCCTGTGTTGTTATTGTTAGATACAGTGTTCTACACTGAAGCATAAAATACACTTGAACAAAGTACAGATCTTCATCCATAGCTTGAGTTTTTATCTGTTACTTTTTTTTTTTGAGATGCCAAATGTTAACATTTTTATTTTATCTTCCCAGTATCTTCCTTTTCTCTCCTCTCTCTCTCTCTTTTTTTTTCTTTAATTGTGCTTTAAGTGAAAGTTTGCAGCTCAAGTTAGTTTCTGATACAAAAGTTTATACGCACATTGTTGTGTGACCCTAGCTGCTCTC
The DNA here is from genome assembly GCF_024166365.1 of Elephas maximus indicus. Taxonomy (NCBI): domain Eukaryota; kingdom Metazoa; phylum Chordata; class Mammalia; order Proboscidea; family Elephantidae; genus Elephas; species Elephas maximus. The sequence continues at coordinate 72,441,956 of NC_064831.1, read as the reverse complement.
TCTATAATGTGACAGCACAGTCCTCTTTTCCACCCCGGATTTCCTGTGTCTGTTCAACCAGTTCCTGTCCCTTTCTGCCTTCTTGTCTCACCTCTGGACAGGAGCTGTTCATTTAGTCTCATGTATCTACTCGAGCTAAGAACCACACTCTTCATGAGTATCATTTTCTGTCTTACAGTCCAGTCTAGCTTTGTCTGAAGAGTTGGCTTTGGGAATGGTTTTAGTTCTGGGTTAACAGAGACTCTGGGGGCCATGTCTTCCAGAGTTCCTCTAGTCTCAGTCAGAGCACTGAGTCTGGTCTTTTTATTAGAATTTGGTTCTGCACCCCGCTTTTCTCCTGCTCTGTCAGGGACTCTCTGCTGTGTTCCCTGTTTCTCTTCCTTTATTTTAAGGAAAGTTTTCTCATCCCCTTGCTATGTGTGCTTTAGTGAGCATTTCCAGTGTTTTGGAAATTGAACGCTGAACTCCCTACCATGAAGCTTTACTATTCACCAAGGAGATATGTTGGCAGGCACTAGTGACAAGTGTGCACCTTCCATGAAACAATTATCTATGGCACTTTAAAACCAGAGGACTATATGGCAAGGGAAAGATTCTTTTCCCATAACTGCTTATTAACAGCAGAAATTGTCTGGAGGATTTCTCCCATAATTAACTTAAGGTTCTTCCAACCTTTTTTTATGGTCTGGAATGTAAAAAAAAAAAAAAAAAAAACTGGATTGGTGCTTGACTGATTAGATCAGTCCCCTGAAATGAAGAGATTTATTTTCAAATGCCTGGGAAATATGGCAGCAGAAGTTTCTGTTCCTAAATGCTATAGTAGGAATTAGTTCAATATATGGCTCTGAGAACAGCCCTGGTGGTGCAGTGATTAAGAACTCAGGCTGTTAATCAAGAGGCTGGCAGTTCATATCCACCAGCTGCTCCTTGGAAACCCTGTAGGGTGGTTCTGCTCTGTCCTATAGAGTTGCAGTGAGTCAGAATTGACTCAACAGCAGTGGTTTTTTTTTAAAAGGACACTTTGTCTCTTGAGAAGTGTTATGCCTTCTCCAGGTGTTTTTATAATTTGTGTTAACAGTAATAATAAAAATATATAACATGGTAAACTGCATAACTGTTTTTCTTATATTTTTGTACTTGATCTTCACCAAAAAAAAAGTAAATGGCTTTTATGCTCAAGGAAACAAGTCTTAAAGAGACATAATGTGGCTAAAGTCATACAGCAGAAGAACTGTGTTGGTGGATTTTTTTTTCCTCTAACAGATATTGCACTTCTCTTCACCTACCTTTGAAATTTAGTTTGAAGGTTTTTGGAAAGAGTTAAGGTGGAAGACGCGTTGAAAGTGGTGTCGGGAGACTTGGCTCTTAGCTGAGCCCTGTCTTTATCAGCTATGGGACTGAGCGCAGCATTCCCCTTCTCACCATCGAATGCATTTGGGAAACTCTATATTAAACAGGATTGAGCAAGCTTCTTTATTATAGGACTTCTTTAACGCGTGTGTGTGTTGTGAACCTTCTCTCCCACTGGACTGGCTATATTTCCAAAGTTTATTTGATCCCACATTCTTATTTTTCGGAATGCATGTTTTCAGATTGAACTCATTTGGTGTAGTATTAGTTTTATAATCCCTTCTAGATCTGAATCTGCAATCCTGGAATGAATTTCAAGGAGTCTGGAAGGAGCCCAATGAGCCCTGGTGGTACAGTGGTTAAAGCGCTTGGCTGCGAACCAAAAGGTCAGCCATTCGAACCCACCAGCTGGTCCTCGGGAGAAGAATGTGGCAGTCTCCTTCCATAAAGATTTACAACCTTGGAAACGCTATGGAGTAATCCTGCTTTGTCCTGTAGGGTTGCTATGAGTCGAAATTGACTTGATGGCAGTGGGTTTGGTTTTGGTTTTCGGGAAAGGAGCTCTGGTGGCATAGTGGTTAAGTGCTCGGCTACTAACCTAAAAGGTCAATGGTTCGAATCCACTAGCCGCTTCTTGGGAGAAAGGTGTGACAGTCTGCTTCCGTAAAGATTTTGGGCCTTGGGAGACTTTATAGGGCAGTTCTACTCTGTCCTATGGGGTTGCTATGAGTTGGAATCAACTTGATGGCAATGGGTTTGGTTTTTTTTTTAGTTAAAATTGGGTGCATAATTAAAGAATATATATCTATTCATTCCAGCATTCATTCATTCATTTTTCTGGGTATTCTCTAAGGCCTGAAACCTCAATAAAAGATAAAAGCACTGTTATATTGGAAGCCTGAGATTTCTGTGTGAGTCCATTTTTAAAGTCTATTTTTATGAGTCCATTTCTAAAGTCAGTTATTACTTATATTCAGGTTCTAGTTGGAACCCGACAAGAGACCCATTCTCTAAAACGTCTGTATCAGGTCGGGGTAGTGCCAGACAAAGGGTGAGGAAGTGCTTATAAGTCCCCACCCTAAACTCTGGAGTTTGGCCAAATGAACAAGCATGGGTATTGTTTCCCAAGCTGCAAAGTCTAAAGGAGTCCAAGAACAGAATGATTAACACCATGAGATAGACCTAGGTGTTTGGCTTGATAAGACTTCTGTGACCTTGGGTAAAAATCCCTTCTTTTGGGGGGTCTTTAGCCCCAAAATGAAGGAGTTAGGCCAAGATAATACTGAGTAATTGCAAGAGTCACAGCTTTTGTTTTATATGATGGGAGCTGATAGGACCCTGGACCATGTTAGACTTAGGCATTTTTGTATGGTTTATTCAGCCGAGTGTGAGGTACTTGCCCAAGATCGTGGCTGTGAAAACTGGTTTTATGAGACCCAGCAGTGGAAGGTTCCAATTAGATACTGTGAACTCTTGCTCCAGGGCCCTGGTTATTTGGCTTATTTTATTTTCTTTGGAAATATCCACAGTCCTTTCTGGTTGGAGCCTTCTCTGGTGGGTGCAGCAGAACCAGAGCCCTACATAAAGCAGTTTGCATGTAGAGAGACCTAGGAAGCAGAGGAGGGGAGGTACTGAGAAAAGCAGAGAGACCTAGGAAGCAGAGGAGGGGAGGTACTGAGAAAAGCAGTCCATTGCCAGTTGATGGCAGTCTTTCCCACTGAGCTCTGGTACACTGTGAAAACCTTAGCATAATGCTTCAGGAATTCACTACCAGTGGAATCTTGGCACATGAGATGAAACTTACTGCCACCCTGAGTGTAGAGGTTATGTGCTCTAGTGTAGTTAGATGACCTGGGTTTGAATTTCTACTCTTCGCCTTTGAATTGTTTGATCTTAGGTTATTTACCTCAGGACAGGTTCTAGCTGAATGTCCTTGAGAAAGACCCCTAGCCTTTCATGCCCTGGTTTCCTGCTGTGTCAAATGGGGCTGTTGGTAGTAACCACCACAAAGGGTTATCATAAGGAAACATCATATAATGTCTGTAAAATGTTCACAACAGTGTGGGGCACAAGTAGGCAATCCACGAATGTTAATTCTGGACTGGATGTTGTATTGTTGCCTTGTTAGTATTATCGGGATTATATAAGGGAGAATTCAAGTGATTAAAATTACCTGGGAACATCCTTTAACTAGCCCACAAATTACAACATCGCGTCCCGTGGTAATTCCTGAACACAGTGAAGTTGATAAACAGTGACGTAAAGGGAGGAGCAGAAGTATATACACAGGTGGTTGAGCGTTCAATTGTTTTGCTTTTAAAAGAAAACTCAAAGGTAAATGGGAAGAGAGTGTCGAATTCTAAAGTATTGCTATTTTTCTGCAGTATTTTCTTAATTATGTTTCCATGTTAAACTTCTACAGCCTAAGATGACCAATTGTTCTGGTTTGCCTGGGACTAACAAAGTGTTTGATGGAATGTGGGACTTCCAGTATGAAAACTAGACAAATTGAGATGAGGTGATCGCCCTACTACAAAGTCCATATGTTATAATAAGTGTTTGTTGTGAGGATTAAAGGAAATTATATGTGCGAGAGCGCCTAGCACTCTAAACCAAAACCAAACCCACTGCCATCGAGTTGATTCTGACTCATAGCAACCCTATAGGGTTTCCAAGGCTGCAAATCTCTATGGAAGCAGACTGCCACATATTTCTCCTGTAGAGTGGCTGGTGGTTTCCAATTGCCGACCTTTCGGTAAGCAGTCAGTTGTTTTAACCACTGTGCCACCAGGGCTCCTTACATTGCATACTAGTAAGTAAAAAAATAAAATTTCTTTAATGTTTTACAGAGATGCTGTTTAAAATCAATGGTACTGTTAATGGGAATTCCTAAATTGGAATGATAGCTGTTGATTGAGCTTTTGGCTTGTGGAAGAGTATTGTATATTTGAGCAACTGAAAATGTGTGTTTTAATATGTCATTTCAGGTACTGAGGAGTACCTGATTAACTTGATAGACTCTCCGGGACACGTGGATTTCTCCTCAGAAGTATCAACAGCTGTTCGCATCTGTGATGGGTGCATCATTGTGGTAGATGCTGTCGAAGGGGTCTGTCCACAGGTAATGGATTATAATGTGAAAATCTTTAACTGGTTGAAGAAGGTGAGAACAGAGGAGGAACTGACACAGTATACCACCTTAGGCATTTCACTGACAATTAGACAGCCAGTTGTATATTTCACATTTGAGGATATTCCAGGCTATGATAGAGTTAGATCTGCCCAAGTTTGAAGGGATCTTAGAGACAGTGATTTTAATTTTAGATACTTTGGATTGAAGTTATGTCCCTATAGAAAGAGAAAGACTCAGCAAGATTGGGAAAAGCATTGAATTTTGGAAGGATCTGGAGGCTTTACACCAATAGAAAAGGCTTCTACAGAATGCAAGATGATGTTGATAGCAAGATACTGAGCTAGCTGTCTCCTAGATAGGAGAAAATTTTTCTATTGATTTCTCAGTCTGTACTTCTTCCCCCTACTTACCTACACACACACACACACACTCACACTCACACTCACACTGTCTCTGCCTCTCCTTTTACTCTTCCATATCCTTTAACCAGTGCTTTTCAACGTTTCCACCAAAGTTGGAAGAGGTCACCCGTAAGGCCAGAGTGAACATATAGCTCCGGTTAGGGGTGGAGCTCAGAATGGCTTTCTTTAAGCTCATTTGTTTTAATAATTTTTTGGAACCTTATGTTTTATCTTAAAAGATATCATGTTTTATAGTCTGCCTCTTAATTTGGCCATGTTTGTTTTAATGTTTAAAAAATAATAATAAAATGTTTAAATTACTCAAATAGAGGAAATTTGATAGTCCAAGGAGATGTGCTATGATTCCTGTAGCCACCCCTCTGATTCCCCTAAGGGCCCAGGTAACTTGAGAAGCACAGCATTAGTCTATGTAGTCCTCTGGGTATACTGACAAGATAAGTGAAATTAATGCCCTTCAAAGTAGTGGTTAGTTCTAAGAAATGGGATTATAGTTAGGGAGGTGTACACAGAGGACTCTGGTGGAATGTTCTGTTTTTGGCCCGTGTTCTGATAACATGGTGTTTGTTTTATAATTATTCAGTTAACTGTGTGTGTGTGTGTGTGTGTGTATACCCATACACGTGTGTGTGTGTGTGTGTATTTTATATTCTTTTGTATGTGTGTAATATTTCAAGGTAAAAGAGAGACAATAATTACAGCAATGTTGACAGAAAGGAACAACAGCAAGGGTACTAACAATATAGTTCCACTAAACTCTTCATTGTGTTTAGGATATAATCATTGTATTTCCTACTTATGTAATTTAATTCATCCTTAAATAAACTGTCAGTTCCAAAAGGCAAGGACTGTTTCTTATCTGTAGTTTTTGCTGCTGTGTTATGTACTTTGTGCATGCTTAGTGAAGACCTATGTCTGACCTGCACAGCCTAAGTTGTAGTAAAGAAGTATGGGAATATGGTGATTTATTAATCTAGATGTTCTAGTGTGTTTTAAGTATTTCAAATTATGAGATTTACATTTTCATTTCTGTTTTACTCAGACACAAGCAGTTCTTCGACAAGCCTGGCTCGAAAACATCCGTCCAGTTTTGGTGATTAATAAGATAGACCGCTTGATAGTGGAACTGAAATTCACTCCGCAGGAGGCCTATTCTCACCTGAAGAATATTTTGGAACAGGTATTTCATCCTTTACCTCAGGATTTTAAAAACTGGGGCTCAGAGAAGAATTGTAAAGAGGTTGCTGAGTGGGATGTGAGGCATTGCACAGAAAAGTCACTTATAGAGCTTTTGTCAGAGAAGATTCGTGTGTGCTGGAGTTGTCATGCTGCAGCAGAGGCAAGAGGACAGATTTGCTCTCGGCGCCCCTTTTGTCTCCTGTTTAACACTTAGTAGTTTGGTTTCAAAGTGAAACAATATTAGGAGGCTCTGTGGTATTTTATTTCCTTTCATTAGATGAAGTTTTACGCACACATTCATTCATTTTATTTATTCAGCAAACATTCATATATGTTGAATAAACATTTTCTTAAATGTCTGTTGTGTACCAGGGATTGTGAATATAAAGATGGACAAGCTAGAGCCCCTATTTTCCAAGAACTCACAGTGTGGTAGGGGAGACCAACAGTTAAGAGATACTTGAAAAATAATGAGATAAGCACTAGGCCTGGTTTGAAAGCATAGGTGAAGGCCATGTAACCCAGACTGGGGTGAAGAGGGAAGAGTTAGGAAAAGTCTCACAACAGAAGCCTTGAGATGCAGGAAAGGTAGTCGTTTGCCAGGTATAGAATTAGGGGAAGGGCATACGAGAAAGAAGGAATAGGATGGGCAAAGTCATAAAGGCAAGAACAAGTATGGTGTACTGTTGCCTTCAAGGACTGCAAGTTGTTTGTTGTAGCTGGGGAGTTAGATCATGTTAAGTGGGGGCAAGAGGTGGCAGTCTGAAGGATTACAGAGCCTGATTATGGTGAGCCTTGTATACCACACTTAGGAGTTTGAACTCAGTCAAGACAGTGGAAAGCCAATTATGGGACAAACTTCAGAATATTTATTTGCTAAAGGGAGCAAATGATTTTATTTTATTTTTTTATTTAAAGGGAGCAAATGATAAAAGAGCAGTGAAAGAGAAAGATTAGTAGAAACAAGTTTCCTATAGAGCCAGGTAGGAATGGGCACAGATGAAATGCTCCTTCCCTGTGAGGTGGGAGGGGAAGGACAGCAGTATTTACAGATGTGAACAGGCTTATAGATTGGGATAAGGAGCCCTGGTGGCACAGTGGTCGAGTGCTCAACTGCTGACCAAAAGGTCAGCAGTCGGAACCCCACAGCTGTTGCACAGGAGAAAGATGTGGCAGTCTGCTTCTGTAAAAATTACAGCCTTAGAAATTTATGGGAAGTTCTACTCTGTCCCGTAGGGTGGCTATGAGTCAGAATCCATGCAGTGACCACAGGATAGATTGGAATATGGGCTTACTGACAGGATTTCTATGTAAAAGTTTCCTTTATATCTCTGAAGTAAGCAGTGAGATTATTTACTTGGGAGTGAAAAGTAGTTGGGGTTAGAGGATGAGAAGAAGGCCTGAAGAGAGAGGCAACAATTTCAAACAGCTGATGTGAGAAATGAGAGCGGGAGGTGACTAAGGTTACAAACTTTATAGGGGTTGGATACCAAGAGTTCTAGTGACACCAGGGCCTGGTACTGAAAAGCAAGGTAAAGATTTGACATATTAGTGTTTGCATTAAAGTAATAATAATAATCAAAAAGCGACCTTTCAAAAGCCCATAATTTAGTTTTACTGGGTTTAGAAAGAATGAGTTGATAACATGTAGTTGTAAGTTAATCATTGATTATAAATGTCATTTCCATTCATGTGTGCTTAATATGGGCCCAAACTGCCACTGATGATTCTAGCCCTAACAAGGGTTAGACGGTGTGTCTCCTACCATGGGGTGCTAAGCATCGGAGTGACGCTCTGCCATTTCACCATCTCTCCTAGATTAATGCACTCACAGGAGCTCTTTTTACTTCTAAAGTCCTAGAAGAAAGAGCAGAGAGAGAGACTGAATCCCAGGTGAATCCCAGTTCTGAACAAGGAGAGCAAGTGTATGACTGGAGCGCTGGCCTGGAGGACACAGACGATTCCCACCTTTACTTCTCTCCAGATCAGGGAAACGTGGTGTTTACAAGTGCAATAGATGGCTGGGGCTTCGGGTAAGTCTGTTTCGGTCTCGTTAAATCTTTGGATTTTATATAACATTGACTTTTTAAATTAAACTTTTTATTTTTAAGTAATTATAGATTCACAGGCAGTTGTAAGAGACGATACAGAGAGTTCCCATTTATCTAGTCCCCCGCCGCCCCATGGTTACATCTTGCGAAACTGTAGTGCAGTATCACAACCAAGATACTGACACGGATACGGTAGGGACAAAACATTTCCATCACAACAAGGATTTCTCCTGCTGCTCTTTTATACTCACAACTATTCCACACCTCCCAACCCTTGGTACCTGGTAACCACTAATCCGTTCTCCATAATTTTGTCATTTTTAGAATGTTCTATAAATAGAATCATACAGTGTGTAACCTTTTAGGATTGGCTTTTTTCACTCAGCATAATTCTCTGGAGATTCATCCAAATAGTTGCATGTATCAATAGTTTGTTCCTTTTTATTGTTGAGTAGTATTGAAGGATTCTATGGGCAAAACAGTGACCGATATAAGAAGCATCAAAAGAAGGTGGAAGGAATACACAGAGTCACTATAGTAAAAAGAATTGGTTGATGTTCAGCCATTTCAGGAGGTAGCATATGATCAAGAACTGATGGTACTGAAGGAAGAAGAAGTCCAAGCTGCACTGAAGGCATTGGCAAAAAACAAGGCTACAGGAATTGATAGAATACCAACTGATACGTTTCAACAAATGGATGCAGCACTGGAAGTGCTCACTCGTCTGTGCCAAGAGATTTGGAAGACAGATTCCTAGCCAACCATCTGGCAGAGATCCATATTTGCCCGTTTCAAAGAAAGGTGATCCAGCAGAATGCAGAAATTACCAAACAGTATCATTAAGATCACATGTAACTAAAATTTTGCTGACAATAATTCAAAAACAGTTGTGGCGGTACATTGACAGGGAGCTGCCAGAAAGCCAAGCCAGGTTCAAAAGAGGACGTGGAACGAGGGATATCATTGGTGATGTCAAATGGTTCGTGGCTGAAAGCAGAGAATACAGAAAGGTGTTTACCTGTGTTTCATTGACTATGCAAAGGCATTTGACTGTGTGGATCATAAGAAATTATGGATAACATTTTGAAGAATGGGAATTCCAGAAGACTTAATTGTGCTCATGAGGAACCTGTACATAGACCAAGAGGTAGTTGTTCGAATAGAATAAGGGGACACTGCATGGTTTAAAATCAGGAAGGGTGTGGGTCAGGGTTATATCATTTCATAATACTTATTCAATCCTTTTTGCTGAGCAAATAATCCGAGAAGCTGAACTATATGAAGAAGAACACAACTTCAGGATTGGAGGAAGACTCATTAATAACCAGTGATATGCAGGTGACACAACCTTGCTTACTAAAAACAAAGAGGACTTGAAACACTTACTGGTGAAGATTAAATACTACAGCCTTCAGCATGGATTACAACTTAAAGAAAACAGAAATCCTCATAACTGGACCAATAAGCAACACCATAATAAATGGAAAAAAGATCAAAGTTGTCAAGGATTTCATTTTACTTGGATCCACAATCAACGCCCATGGAAGCAGCAGTCAAGAAATCAAACGTGTATTGCATCAGGCCTTTTTAAAGTGTTAAAAAGCAAAGATGTCACTTTGAGGACTAAAATACAAGTGACCCAAGCCAAGGTATTTTCATTCGCCTCATGTGCATGTGAAAGCTGGGCAATGAATGGGGAAGACCAAAGAAGAATTGATGTATTTGAATTATGGTGTTGACAAAGAATCTTGAATATACCATGGCCTGTCAGAAGCACTGTCTTAGTCATCTAGTGCTGCTATAACAGAAATACCACAAGTGGATGGCTTTAACAAAGAGAAACTTATTTCCTTACAGTAAAGTAGGCTAAAAGTCCAAATTCAGGGCATCAGCTCCAGAGGAAGTCTTTCTCTCTCTCTGTCGGCTCTGGAGGAAGGTTCTTGTCATCAGTCTTCCCTTGGTCGGGAGCATCTCAGCACAGGAACTTCAGGTCCAAAGGACACGCTCTGCTCCCAGCACTGCTTTCTTGGTGGTATGAGGTCCTCAACACTCTGCTTGCTTCTCTTTTCTTGTATCTCTCGATACAGGCCACACTCCAGGGAAGCTCCTTCCACATTGGATCAGGGAAGTGACCTGAGTAAGTGTGGTGTTACAATCCCACCCTAATCCTCTTAACATAAAATTGCAATCACAAGATGGAGGAAAACTGCAAAATACTGGGAATCATGGCCTAGCCAAGTTGACACATTTTTTGGGGGAACACAATTCAATCCATGACAAGCACAAACAAATCTGTCCTGGAAGAAGTACAGCCAGAATGCTTCTTAGAAGCGAGGATGGTGAGGCTTTGTCTCACATACTTTGGTCATATTATCAGGAGGGACAGGCCCTGGAGAAGGACATCGGGCTTGGTAAAGTGGAAGATCAGTGAGAAAGAGGAAGGTCCTCAATGAGATGGATTAACATAGGGGCTGGAACGGTGGGCCCAAACATAGCAACGATTTTGAGGATGGTGCAGGACTAGGCAGCATTTCAGTCTGTTATACATAGGGTCGCTGTGAGTCAGAACTGACCTGGCAACATCTAACAACAAGTATTCCATAATGTGGATATGCCACAGTTTGTTCAACCGCTCACTTGTTGAAGGACATTTGTATCGGCTCTAGTTTTTGGCTCTTAAAAGTAAAGCTGCTGGAAACATGCGTGTACAGTTTTTTTTTTGTGAACGTGAGTTTTCTTTTCTCTGGGATAAATGTCCAGGAGTGCAATTAGCGGTTTATACAGTATTTGCATGTTTAGTTTTTAAAGGCACCACTGCACCGTTTTCCAGAATTGCTGTGTCATTTCATGTTCATGCCACCGATGTATCATTGATCCAGTTCCTCTGCATCCTTGCTGACGTTTGGTGATGTCACTGTTTTTTATTTTCACCATTCTTGTAGTTTTGTCTTGATATCTCATTGTGCTTTTAATTTATATTTCCCCTACAGCTAATGATGTTGAGCATTTTTTTCATGTGCTTATTTGCCATCTGTGTATACTTTTGGGTGAGGTGTCTCTCCATGTCTTTTGCTCATTTTCTGTTGGATTTTTTTTCACTGTTGAATTTTGAGATACACATACACACACAGACTGAGCAAGATACGTATATTTTTTTTCCCATTCTGTAGCTTGTCTTTTCATCATTATAACAGTGATTCATTTAGTCATATAACAGGATCCAAAACCAAAAAACAAAAACCCAAGCCCACTGCTGTTGAGTTGATTCCAACTCATAGCTACCCTATAGGAAGAGTAGAACTGCCCCGTATGGTTTCAAGGCTGTAAACCTTTATGGAAGCAAACTGCCACATCTTTCTTCTGAGCAGCGGCTGGTAGGTTCTAACCACGGATCTTTTGGTTAGCAACCGAATGCTTTAACCACCGTGCCAGCAAAAACCCATTGCCCTTGAGTCGATTGAGACTCATAGCGACCCTATAGGTAGAACTGCTTCATAGGGCTTCCTAGGAGCACCTGGTGGGTTCGAACTGCAGACCTTTTGGTTAGAAACTGAGCTCTTAACCATTGCACCACCAGGGCTCCCCTTCGCCACCAGGGCTCCTATCTGACCTGTTGATTTCCTAATTTGTGATCATTCTGCTAGTGAGCCACCAGGTGGAGAGCTTGTCCTTTACTTGTAATGATTTTCATAAATAATGTTCTATACTAATTTTTTTTTGTTTTTTTTTATACTAATTGTAGTCTAAATCTCACAAGTTAGGAGAAGCTTGTTGTGGAAACAGAAATAGGGAGATACTTGAGTGGATAGAGTAAGTGTAATTTTTGTATCCCTCACACTTTTGACACTGTGGAGACTATCAGTCAATAAGTAAGTATTCTCCTGTGTTAGGCAAGGTCATATTTAGAAATCTGCTATTACCTTTTCTTAGCAAATTGACATGTGGGTTTATGGGAAATTGGGTGATGGAAAAGACAGCACTGAGGGTACTATTCCTTCCAGCTTCCCTCTAAACTGTCACTGGATGGGGAAAGTTGCAGCTGCGTGTGTCACAAAAGGTGAGAAATGAGCACATTTCAGAATCTGGAAGATGGTTCTATAAACTCTCATAGAGTGGGGCAGAATTTAGAAGTGTGACTAAGTGACTGAACCTAGGTCCACTGCCTAAATCAGTTTCGTTAGTAGGTGTTAATCTAGGAGAATCTGCTCTGCAAATCAAAAGCACATTGACTGGGGTAAGTGCCAGCAAGAATCAAAGTTCTTGCTTTAGGTAGATAGAACTGAGGACCCAGCCTTCAAGCATAGGGACCAAAAGGAAGAGGCAATGAAAAGCCCTTCATAACAGTTCTATTTGACTCTGTATACCACTGTTTTAGAATCCTTCGATTAACATTAATCCATTGGGTAGCTTGGAGGGCAAAAAGGTATGTGACCCAGAAATTTCATATTTGGCTTAGTTGTCATTGAGGAGGACAGGCAAAAGATAGGTCAGTAAAGTCCTGGAAAACATGCTCCACAGGCCTGTTCTAAGGCTCTTGCTTGAAGTTATTCTTCAGAGTAAAAGGAAATAAATTAAAACAATTCAGTAATGGCGAAGTTGTATTCGGAACTGTCAATGAATGTGATAACCACCAATGACAGATAAATGAATAAAAGCACTAAACAATAATGGGGAAATATTGATGTCAGTAAGCCAATTTTGTGATAACTATAGCATACAAAAGAATGATCTGAATAAAATTCAAGATTTTGAAAGATTTATGTGCATATATGTGTGTGTAACTACGTGGTGGACTAGAAAAGGATTCGAGGATGGTGGGCTAAACAAACGGGCTAACTTTTTTATAATTTGTGATTTTCGTAAAAGCTTTAGAGTGTTTATGAAAATCTTTAAGTTTACCACTTTTAGAATTAAAAAGAGAATATTTATCTGACACATCAGTGTAAGAGATAAAATATAATTAAGCCTAGATAGCACAAACCAACATTTTTTTTTTTAACTCTGGAAACCTGAACAGAAGGTATTCTAGAAGTCTAACCAATCAAAACAGTGTGATAATAAACTTATGAAATCCCCCATTAAGGAGGCAAAGTATTTTAAAAGAAGGAAATTCAATTAAAAAATAAATTCCAGATATTTGCATAAAAATGGTGAACATAAAGCATATTGGACAGAGGCTAAACACCAAAACTTGACTCAAATTTGTCAATCAGTTGTGAACAAAAAGAAAGTAGGTTTGGCAGTGTTAATGATAAAGTAGAGTTTACAACAAACAAGTTATGGCATAAGGATCATTTTATATTGACAGTTGACAGATTTCAGTAGTGAAGAGATAAACTATGTCTCCATCATCACAGCAACAAAGGGCATGAGACAAAAATAGAACTGTAAGTAGAAATCAACAACATATAATTTGTGGGAGATTTTATTATCACCGTCAGACGGTTAACCAGTCAGGTAGACAGACGCACAAACCATGTGAATAGTGGTATAAATAAAGTCAGAATTTATTTTCTTTTAAGTGCCAGTAAAGGATGTACAAAAATTGGTCCTGTTTATTAGGCAAAAAAAAAAAAAGTCAAGTTTGAAAAATGGGAAAATATTCACAGTTTAATATGCCAGTTACTCATCATCTCTAGTTTTAACTGTCTATTCAAGTTGCCAACATGGAAATTGAAGTTTGCCGTTACTCATTGAGACCCCAAAGGGCATCACTCCCAAAGAATAGGGCTTCCTGGTCACGTTGGGTTGGAGAATGTGGTTGGAACCTCAGGCCACAATGGCTGCCTCCTCTTGTGTCCTTGCAAATGTAAACCCTAGGACCTAGCTATGGGTCCTGGATTGGATGTGCAAATCACGCATCGAGGCTGCTTAACTGGCTGTGTGCGTGGAAGATTGCTGCCTGCCTGGCAAAATTGGGTGTTGGCAAAATAGAAAGCCACAGAGATAATGGTCTCCTGAGTTGTGCTTGGAAAGAAGGCTCTGTGCCCCACTCTCGGTGTACTTAACCACAAGAAGCCAAGGAGGAGGCCTGGCTCTTACTGATCCTTGGAGCGGACAGCAACACAGAGCCTGTTTCCTTTTTGAAGCAACAGAACTCTACCCGGTAGATAACAGCCATTCACCTTCTCCTCACTTACGGGAGAGACCAGGAGTGCTCCTTTCACACGCCTGTGCTGGGAAAGCTGCAGAAGTCTTCAGGCCTATGGACTGAAGTAAGATTTTGTGGAGAAAAGAAAGGTTTCCTCCTTCAAACAGGCAAAATAAAATTATAAATTAATAATATGTGTTTCATAACCAAACGAAATCCATTGCCGTTGAGCTGATTGTGACTCACAGTAACCCTGTAGGACAGAGTAGAACTGCTCTGTAGGGTTTCCAAGGAGCGGCTGGTGGATCTGAACTGCCAACCTTTTTGCTTTGCAGCCTTAGCACACCATGGCTCTTAACCACTGCACCAGCAGGGCCCCTATATGTTTAATAGATGTAATCTAAAATTTTGGAAAATTAAAAAAAGCCAAAAAATCTCTAGTAGATAAATAACTGTTGGTTCAAGGGCAGAATCAAGATTACAGTAGCAGATTACTTAGAAAGTAATGGACCCTTGAGGGCAGCTACAGGATGTCAGCAGCCTGTATGTGTGTAATTTGGATTTTTGCTTCTAATTGGGTATTTTTTGTTACCTTGGCCTTCAGCAAGAGAAGACATTGAGTGATATTTATCTTCGGTAGTTTCTAAAAAATCTGCTTTTGCTTCTAAGATACTGACTGCCTGATGCTCCTCAAGTCTCTCGTTCTCACCATAATTATTGACCCCACTCTTCCAGCTTCTCATTGTTCCCATCAGCCTTCCAGGGTGTTAGGAGAATATCCGCCAGTTGGCCTTAACTCAGTTGTAGTCGATGCCCTGGAGAAGCGATTTCCCTCACCCGAATTTGTCATGTGATTGCTCTGCTGTGGCTGGGCTTTGCAGTAGTCAACCCTGGTACTAACTGGGTTCTCTGCGGGCTAATGAGCATTAAGTAAGTGTGGGTACGTTTCCCAAAAAAGCTAAAAAGCCTTTTGGGGCAGGTTCTGGCTCTGGAGTTTGTTTCCTTTGTTAGCAACAGGCACTTTTAGCAGTGAAGGGCTAAAACGAGGTTTTTATTGTTGGTATAGTTGTGACAGGCAGCTGGAGCCTGCAGTTCCTGGCTTTTGTTCCTCTTACTTTGTTTTACACATGTAAAATTGACAGGGAGCTATAGTGTGCATTCTGATTTTATTAGTGGAGAGAGTGTATATTGGACAAGTACATGGGCTCTGGAGCCAGACTGCTTGGTTTTGAATCCCTGTCTCATTAATTATGTGTCTGTTAGCTCTCTGTTTCATTTTCCTTTTCTGTACAATGGGGGAAATAATTAGTATCTACCTTGTAGGATAGTTGCAGTGGTCATGTTTAGTAATACATGTAGAGTACCTGGCCCAGAAATGTTCAAATTTTAGCTGAATTCATTATATCATTACATTATTGTTATTAATAATGTGAATGCTTGGTTTTCTTTCAGAATTGAGCACTTTGCCAAAATCTACAGTGAAAAAATTGGCATCAAAAAGGAAGTTCTTTTGAAAACCTTGTGGGGTGATTATTATATAAATATGAAGGCTAAGAAGATTATGAAGGTCGATCAGGTAATGTGGCTCATGTCCCTTTTGATTGTGGGTCACATTCTCGCCCTGTGACGACCTATTCTGTAACACCTTTAATAGATGTAATTCCACTTTGGTTTATGCAGACCAGTTCATGACTGACTTACTATGCATATTTGGTTAAGGCTCACAAATCTTGCTTAAATAGATTTCTTAGCCCTTTTAAATACAAGGAGCAAAGGATGACATTTACTGAGTGTCCCTTTTTGCACGTTTGCTCCTTTTTTTTGGAGGACAAAAATTTCAAGTCCTGTACATGTGGGGAGACATAGTTTGCGTTGTACCTTTATTTGTCCACTTCATTATAAAGAGACAGGTCTTCTAGACATCACTGCTTGGTCCACGCTGCGTTCCTGGCCTCAGCATAGGCCTTATCTCACTGCCTGCTGTGCAGTGCCCCTGCAGTGTTGGTGGGAGAGGGAGGGAGAGAGAATCTCTGCAGCTAGAATCACATAGCCTCAACGGATGCTTCTCTTTAAACTTTCTTTTAAATGTAAAATTTATAATTTTAAAAGTTTATTCTCATTGAAAGACATTTTCTTTTTAGGAAGTACCCACACAGTACAAAGCAGCAGGAAAGAGAAAATCAGACATCACCTCTGCTAATGTTATGGTTTTAATTTTTTTTCCATTCTTTTTGCATAGATATATACATCCCGCAGTTAAGATTATATTGTTTATATAATATCCTAGCCTGCCTTTTTGCTTAATGTCACATTGTGAACATCTTCTCTTGCTCTTAAAAGCTTTTTATAAACAGCATATTTAAAAAGGAGCCCGTATAGTCAAGTAGGCGAGACCGTGGCTTGAGAGTCTGACTCTATGTTTGAGTCTCAGCTCGACCACTTGCTAGCTCTGTGACCTTTGTTTTGGTTTTCTCATCTGTAAAATGGAAAAATAGTATTTACCTTGTAGAGTGGTTATGATGTTTACATGAAATGATCTATATAAAGTCTTTAGAACAGTTTCTGTCATATGATAAACCTGTATTATTATTATTTTTTGAGTGCATCATCGTTTATGTAATCATTTTCATAAGATTGGACAGAGTTGTTTTTTTTCCCCAAATGTATTGATATTGTAAGTAAAGCAGTAATAACCATCTTTGTGCATAAATTTACCTTTTCTTGAAATTGAACATTTTTTCGTATGCTGAAGGACGTTTTGTATTTCCTCTTAATCGACGGCAGTGGGTTTGGTTTTTGGTTTTCTCTTAATATACTTTAGAGTGAGATCCACAGGAAGGGTCTACACGTGCTTTAGCTCTGAGCTTGGGTGTTCCTTTGATGGCATGGTAGGGCAGCTGCAGTGATATGTCCCCCAAATGGTCTTATCATTTGCAAAGTCCTTGATCCTCAGAGGAAGGGAACAGTGGGTTATTATCGACTGTGGATTGTTGACTGTTTAGAGCATTCTCGTAACTCCTTTACTTTGCTGTTACATAAATATTATCAAGTAAAAATGAGACATTGATAATAAAACCTGTCAAGAATGAATATATAAGATATCTATTCAATATTTTTTTGTACAGGCCAAAGGAAAGAAACCTTTATTTGTACAGTTGATCCTGGAAAATATATGGAGTTTGTATGATGCTGTCTTGAAAAAGTAAGACTGTTATAAAATTGTTTGTCTTTGGGTATCTTTGGGTAGTGTCATTTGCCTCACTTTCCAATTTGATGACTCACACTTCAGAAAGCTGAGACAGACTGAGAAAATGAACAGAGCCTTTATAGATGAGTTGATTATACGGTTGGCAACAAAATTTAAAGGAGTATGTTTAACCCGAGTAAAGGGTGACAGAGGAGGGACAGAACAGCAATATTTTAGAGTGTGCTGAGGTGAAGATAGAAAAGAAATGGAAAGAAACATTGGCCTTTGTTTTCATAAACCCAGTTTAAAAAGAAAAAAAAGTGGTAGTAGAAGAGGTACTTGATATCCAGAATGATAGATGGGGAGCTGGGGAAATAACTCACCTGGTGCAAGTGGAAAAGAAACTTTGCTTTGGGACATTTAGTTTTTGAGTTATTCCAGAGGGGGCATGATGACTTTTTGGCATTTGTTTGTAAAACTGCTTAACTGGTTGACAGAGTTTGTTTAGAGAGATTGTGGAATGGTGCTTCATGAGAAGTTTTAAAGAAAGGTTCATTTGAAAGTAGAGGAATGTAAGAGTCAAGTGTCCCCTGCTATGGCAGCAGCCCCTTGCAATCATTTTTAACTTTTTATAGAAAAAGTAATACTTTTGGAATAAAGATGAGTCAAATAATGTTGAGTTCCTTTTCACTACTGCTCTCTCCTGTCTCTTCGTATGTGACTTTTTTTTTTAACTCCAATCTTGTGTGTTTACCACAGGGACAAAGAAAAAATTGATAAAATAGTGACTTCTTTAGGATTAAAAATTGGAGCCCGGGAGGCACGTCATTCAGATCCTAAAGTCCAGATCAGTGCCATTTGCAGTCAGTGGCTACCCATATCCCATGCAGTTCTTGGTATCCTTTATTTCACTGTTTTTTAATGAAATCATAGTTTTGATAAAACAAGTCATGTGTGTTTTTGGAACCAGGAAATCCTTTAGAAGTAATGCATTCCAATTCAAAGTAAGTCTTCTGTGGTTATTTAATATTCTGCCATGAAATTGTATTTAATACTTTAAAAATTCATATGCTAATACTAATCAGTATTCAGACTAATACTAATGAATGTTTTTTAAAAAACTATTTCTTTTTACTTTTGTTTACTAATCTTGTAAAAAGACAACTTTTGGCCTAAGACCTGTATGTAAGCAGATAATGTAAATGTTTGTGTTGGATCACTGTTTTATTTTAGTACCATATTTTCTTTAGCTTATTAATATTTCCTATCATGTTAGTGATCCCAAAAAGACTTGATTTGAAGTGCCTTACCTTGACTAAAGTAATTTTGTAGATGGATTTCAATTGTCTTTATTTATCTGTGTGTACGCGGCATACCCGTGCATTAGGACTGGAGGTACAGTGTCCTGGGAGTGGACCAGCAGGGGTACTCAGCCCAGAGCCATGATGGACACATATCCCACAGGGACACTGACTGTGGTAGGGGACCTTCTTGTGTCATAGCTAGTGGCTGATGATTATTGTGTTTTTATAGACTAAAACCATATGAAACATTTTTTGAACTTCGTTGTCACAGGCAGCCAACCTCTTATGCTCTATGGTCCTCACTTACTCCATGGGCAGTCAGTGTTAGAGTACTTATCTTGAGGATCTTTTCTGGGTTTTAGAGAGTCTGTGAACTTCCTGAGGTTGTATGAATATTTTGAGGCATGATACAGAAAATAATATAGTTTTACAGCCCAGGCATTTTCTGTGTAGACATACGTTGTTACTTAGTATTTCGTGTATCCAGTGAATCCTCGCCTCTGCGGAGGGCACTAGCTTGGAGTTTTGAGTCCTTAACAGCATACTTCAGCTATGGTATGTCAGAAACTTCCTAGTCCCCTTGATATTACAGCTGAGAGAGTGGAGAAACTGATGTGCACAGGATCGCAAACGTTTGATTCTCTTCCACCCGAAACCCAGGCACTGAAAGCAGGTGAGGTAAAGGTGAACATGTTGGCAAGTGCCATGTTATTGACTGTTGTAGTTCCAAGGTGTGCCAGGCCAATATGCTGAATGGTCCGTTTGTCAAATAGCCAGTTCCACAAATGAACGATTTC
Source organism: Elephas maximus indicus (assembly GCF_024166365.1). Lineage (NCBI taxonomy): Eukaryota > Metazoa > Chordata > Mammalia > Proboscidea > Elephantidae > Elephas > Elephas maximus. Next base: position 72,422,445 of record NC_064831.1, on the reverse strand, counting down.
ATAAATGGCCACTTTGTCAACTTTGTTCAGTGTTTTCCGTTTTGCTACAGCCGGTGGATTAGGCCAGAAACCCCAGAGGTGCCTGTTGCCTGCCCTGATCTCATTTCATAATTGTGCTATATTCCATTCTTATAAACAGCCAGGAATGTGTTCCCTGAGCTGCTGCCCCATGACCACGGCTGTGGCCCTAGGGACTGTGGAAAGTGGTTCCGGGGGCCGTGCTGCTCATAGAAGCCCAGTACACACACTCCCCCCTGTACATACACTCCCCCTGTTCCAGGTTCAAAAGTTTGGGAAATTATCTCTATGTACCTGCTGGTTCCAGCTCTTTTACTCCCATTCTATTAAATTTGGATCCCTCACCCCAAAACCACCCCACTGCTGTTTTCACGGTCACCATTGACCCTGACTTTGTCGAATCTAATGGCCAGCTCCCAGTCCTCACTGACTTGATGTGTCACAAACACTTAACACAGCTCCTTCCGTCTTGAAACACTCCCTTTGCTTGACGTCCTGGCTCCCAGGTTCTTCTGCTTTTCTCCCTGCTTTTTTTCTTCACAGGCTGGGTGTTCTCAGTCTCTTTTGCTGGTTGCTCTCCATCTCCCTGACTTTTTAACTCTGGGGTGTCCCAAGTAATGCTGTCTTTGGGCCTCATCTCTTTTCTGTCTGCAGTCACTCTCTTGGGGATCTCATCCAGTTTCACAACTTTTAAGTAACAGCTGTATACTTGTAATTCCCAAATGGGTATCTCCAGCCCAGGTTTGCTCCCTAACCCCAGGCTCAGATCCAGCTGCATGCTCTATCTCTACCTGGCTGTTTAGTAAGCATCTGAAACTTAACATATCCCAGATTGGGCTTCTTATCCACAAAGCTGTTCCCCCTAATCATTCCAATCTCAGTAACACGTACCTCCATCCTTTTCATTAGCTCAGGCCAAAAACCTTGTAGTTATCTTTGACTCTTACCTTTCTCTCATACCCCACATCCAGCCTATCAGCGAACCCTGTTCTGCCTTTGAAATATATCCAAAATTCAACTACTTCTCAACCTTTCTATTTCTGTTTTCTAAGGCCAAGCAACCATCCTCTCTCACCTGGATTATTAGTATAGGTTTCTGACTGGTTTCCCTGGTTCTGTTCTTTAGTGTTTCCTCAACACTGCAGCCAAACAAAAAAAGAAGCCCGTTGCTGTTCAGTCGATTCTGACTCATAGCGACCCTACAGGACAGAGTAGAGTTGCCCAGAGGGTTTCTAAGGAGTGGCTGTTGGATTCAAACTGTCGACCTTTTGGTTAGCAACCAATCTTTTAACCAGTGCACCACCAGGGCCCCAAACTGCAGCCAGGTGGTTCTTTAAAATGTAAGTCAGGGCGTTTTATACTCTGTTCCTAAGAAGCTTTCAGAGGTGTTCCTGGCAAGACTTCTGGTATATGTTTAACCCTTACTTTCTGTAGTTTTTTAGAATTTGTTTGAATTTTAATACTGAATTCTTTAATTCATCTAGAAATTATTTTGCTGTGGGGTGATTTAAAAAAAAAAATTGCTAACGATGGTTTTATAACTCCAATGTAGTATATGGTATTAAACCAAAAAAGACTCAAACCCTTTGCCGTCGAATCGATTCTGACTTATAGTGACCCTATAGAACAGAGTATAACTGCCCATAGGGTTTCCAAGGAGTGGCTAGTGGATTTGAACTGCCAACCTTTTGGTTAGCAGCCCAGCTCTTAACCACTGCACCACCAGGACTCCTATATGGTACTAGTTAAGGAAAAGAAATGTCACAATGTTGATACGAAATTGTACTAAAATTTGCAGATTGAGGGAGAATTGACATATTTATGGTGTTGAATCTTTATTTCTGAGGGGTTTTGTTACTATCATGAATAAAAGATTTCTGCCCATTTTACTTTCTAACTTGTTTTTGTGTGAGGCTGGAAAAACTGTTGATTTTATTTACTAACAAACCACTTTGCTGACTGTTCACCCTTGGTAACTTCCTTCATTTCTACCTCTGAGGGATAAGGGGAGAATTTAAGGGCGTATAGTGGGTGATAGGAGCCCTGGTAGCACAGTGATTAAGAACTAAGGCTGCTGACCAAAAGGTCGGCAGTTCAAATCCACCAGCTGCTCCTTGAAAACCCTATAACCAAAAACCAAACCCAAGGGCAGTTCTTTTCTCTCCTATAGGGTTGCTATGAGTTGGAATTGCCAGCAACAGGTTTAGTTCTGGTTTTTTTATAGTGGGCAGTTAGGCCGATTCCCTAGCATCAGCTCCGATGGAGGAGTCCTCGAGCCCCACCCCGTGTACGGTTTTCTTTCTTGATTTCTGCCAACTTTGCTTGCTATCAGTCTGCTCTTCCTGCCTTCCCAGCAGCCTTACACTTACCTAGATGGAGGGATTTTGTTTTTTCATGTTAATAAGAGATTGTGGACTGTTTTTGTATTTAGATGATGCCATGTTCTAAACATCTTAACTGTTTTCCAGAAAAAAAAAACCGACTTCTTAATATCATGGCGAAAAAAATAGTGACATTTTTGCTTCCTGTTTGTTTAGCTTTTATGAAATGTGGAAGTGAAGACACTGCTCCAGTTATTATCTTTGTTTCCAAAATGTTTGCAGTTGATGCTAAGGCTTTGCCTCAGAACAAGCCAAGGTAAGGCTAAAGGGGAAGTTGGGCTTGGCCAAGGAAATGGCATAGTTTGGGTGTGCAGTGGGGGTGTAGGTGGAAGGGCACAGATAATGCTTTTTCTCCTTGACTCAGAATTCATCTTGAGTAACCCCAGGGTAACATACCATTTGAGTAGTACAGTATCCTTATGTGATATCTGTATAGGAGAAAGCTGCTGAATTCGCCCTAGGACTATAGATTTGCACCCATATAAATTTGAAGGGGAACAGTAATAGTAGAATAGTAATTCGTGTACTAGTAGTGGAAGTGTGTCAGGCAGGTTCTGACCCGAGCCTGCATTATCTGTCTACTCCAGAGGAGACTGATGAGTGTGTATCTCTGCGTCTCTCTGTGTGCATCATGCGTATGTGAGAGGGTGCTGTGGGGCTTGGATTACTTCTCAAGTTTCCAGAGTCTTGGGGAGTCGAGTCTATTTATTCTGCACCGTCAGTGTTGTTCACATGTATCCGCCTCCTTCCCATTAATTTAGATCTCGATGATCTCTTGTGGAAATTATTGCAGCAACTTTCTAGCTGATTCCCCTGGCCTCAGTCATCCTATATGGCTTTTTAACCTCCTAGCTGGCAGCCACCCATGCTGCTTGTTTTTTTAAATAACAGCTTTTGTTGTTCTCAACTTTATCTTTCAGAAATTTTTACTGAATTCTCACCTGGTAATAAGTTTCTGTTAAGTAACATCATTCTATTTGGAGTTTCTAGGGAGTTCCTCACACCCTGAATCCCTGAGTCTATTTGTTGCTTTTGCTTCCTTCTTGAGAATCAGCTCCTTGTAACAAGATGCTTTTTAAAACAGATACCACTTTTCTACTTGGGCTCCTGCTTCCCGTCATCTTAAGCTAGTGGTACCAACTGCAGACAGTTCCCTCCAACCCTTTCTCTGACACTCTCCCAGTCTGCGCCTTGACCAACCTCACAGAGTCCAGAGCATGAAGGAATCCTTAGACTGGATGGCTTAGTGTTCGTGCCTCTTTTCCTTTTCCCTCCAGCTTCACCTCCCCAGCCTGCACTTGGATGCCCAGTCAACATTCTCACTTCTGGTCTCCTTCATCTCTAGTATCTGTAACTGCTGCCCCTTCAAGAAGCATTGTTAGTTCAGCTGTAGCCTAAATAATTCCCTACCCACAGCTGTTCCCTTACCAGTAGAGCCCTATTTTCTTCCAATAAATCCTTCTGTATTCTGTGTTCTCAACAAATACTGGATACACAGCGAGTTCTTCATGTGAGTCCTTGCTGATTTCTCTTTGTCTATTTTGTTCCCCTCCCTGCTTCCCCCACTACCCCCAGTGCCTACAACAATACTTGGTACATGGTAGCTGTTAACTCGATAGGTGAATAAATACAGAGAAGGACAGCAAGCCTCTGCATGTTTAATGTGAACGCGCATAAGGCTAATTTATCCCAGATCATCTGTCGTGAACTTTCACAGAAAGGGCATTTAATACGTGAGGTGAACGAATATACCGCTTTTCTAACCAAAGCTAAAATGAAATCACATTTATTGAAGGAGGTGAGTTTATCATCTCTAATTCCTTCTGAATGGGAGACATAAGCCTGGTGATAACTGAGCATAGAGTTGAGTCAGATAGATGTGAATTTGAATTAAATCTCCTCCATTTATTATCTGTGTGACTTTGGGCCAAGTTATTTAAATTCTATAAGCCTCAGTTTTTCATCTGTAAAATAAGGACAGTAATGTCTACTTCATTTCACTGTTGTGGTAAGTATGTGCTGTAATGTAAGCGAGTAACACAGTGTCTGCATCACAGTGATACACTCATTGGGAGAAACCGTTCCTCTGCAGATGCTGGCCAGGTGATAGATGTTTTATCCTCAGGTGATAGATGTTTTATCCTCCCTGCTCTAATAGCAGTCATAGTAAAATAATAATAACAGTTAATGATCATAAAATTTATGTTTTAATTCACACTTTCCAGATAGTCTTAAAAGAGTTTTTAGCAAAAGTCTAGAAACGAGGGAAGTCATCTAAGGGTCAGATGAAGGACCAGCTGGAATGTTTAGGCTGGGGAGGAGAAGGGGAGGGTAAGGGCACGGGCACAGATGATTGAAGAGAAAGGGAGGAAAGTGGATTTGTTGCGTATTGCTCCAGAGGTCAGAACTATGGCCATGGCTAGAAATTGCGAGGAAGCAGTTTCATCCAGTATTTAAAAGGCCTTCTAACGTTTAGAGCTTTCAATAAAGAGGAGCTTGTCTCTTGCAGGGGTAGTTAATCCCTTCAGTGCCAGCAGCTTTGATTGCCTAGTGACACTTGACCAATCCATTCTCAAGGACCGGTCTCTCATATTTTTGTACCTTATGGCAAAGCCCTGTTATCTACAGTGGTTAGGTCTGACTAGAAGGGACTGACTCGTAGAACTGAACTTATCCATTTTGAGGAGCAGGTGCTAAGGGAGCCAAAACTAGTGTCCAGTCCTGCTGAGAAGTCTTGTCTTGCAGACAGATGTCTGAAAAGTGTAGCAGCGAGCAGTCAGGGATTTAGGTGTTCACCTTCCTGGGTAGCCATGTGAAGTGAAAAGGAAGAGGTTTGGCGGCACTTGGCACCGGGAGCTCCAAGAGTATGTGGCCACTTCAAATGTGGCCGAGCAATGGACATTCAGAATGACCGTGTGCATGGTTTCCAGTGCGTAAGGAGAGAGGAGGGGAAAGGGACAAGGCAAGGTGGGAGATGAGGTTACCAGCCAGGTCCCAAGTCAGAGATTGAGGATGAAAGCGGAATCATAATTTCAAAGGTAAGGGACAGCAGGTACAAAGGCATAAGTTTTAGGACCGAGCAAAGTAGCCCAGCTTCCAGAGCTGGAGCATAAAGTTGGGCCCAGAGCAGCAGCCTGGTTATGTTGATGCTCAGTCCTAGAGTATGGGGCTGAAGGTCCTCAGGCTCTATGTTAGGGCAGGGTTGGTCTTGTACTTGTGTTGGGGTTGAGGATGCAGTTGGGGTTTCATGAGGACCCACACGTGGGAAGGCAGCCAAATTCTGGGGATTAGTTTGTCTGGTTTCTACCTCCCAAACCCAAACAGAATGTTCATTTTTATTCAACTTAGTGCTACGCTTTTGGTGTGAAAGCTCCAGTGCCTTCTCTGTGGCCTAACAGACATGAAGGTAACTGTTCTGGAAGAATACCTTAGTTATCCTCCCCCAACCTCCAGCACACATACACACACATGTAGTGCTCCCCAACTTCCAGCACACATATACTCACATGTGGCCTCCCAACCTTCAGCAAACACACATACACGCTGCCCCCAACCTCCAGCACACACACACACTCACAGCTCCCCCAACCTCCAGCAAACACACATATACACATACTGCCCCCCAACCTCCAGCACACATACACACACTCACATGCTGCCCCCTAACCTTTAACAAACACACATACACACTGCCCCCAACCTCCAGCACACACATACACACACACAGCTCCCCCAATGTCCAGCAAACAACGTATACACATACTGCCCCCCAACCTCCAGCACACATACACACATTCACATGCTGCCCCCTAACGTTCAACAAACATACATACACACGTACACACTGCCCCAACCTCCAGCACACACACACATACACACAGTTTCCCCAACATCCAGCAAACACATGTATACACATACTGCCACCCAGCCTCCAGCATACATACATATATACGTGCACACGCACACACACACACACACACACACACACACACAGCTACCCCAACCTCCAACAAACACACATACACTTACACACTGCCCCCTCAACCTCCAGCAAACAGACACACACCCACACACTTCCTTTTCCATGGTGGTTCCTCTTGGGTCTTAACGCCATGGTTGATAATCTCAATTTGACCTTTTGCCCACTGAAATGCCAGTTCTTAGCCTGACCTTGAACCCTTACTCCTGGACCCTAGTTCTCTATGAAGATATATTTTTGTACTTGAGGGGAAAACCTCAATTCCTTATTGAGGCCTTATGCTTGTTTCTCAGCAGCGGTATTCAGAGCCGTGGTATCTTTTACTCACTTCCTTCCCTCCTCCTGTTCTCTGACTCATCCACAAGGAATATGAGTATGTAAGAAAGGTTCCATGCTGTTGTGCATAGCTCCACTGGGGGACATAGGGTTGTCTTGCATGTTAGCTCATAAGAGTAGGAATAGCTGGGGACACAGAGCTTTCTCATAGAGAGCCTGCTAGATCCTCTCTCCTGTTGCTACAGCTAGGATGAGGAAAGGGAACTTGGAGAAACCCTCTGTCTGTAAAGGAGCTGGGGCTCACCTTCATCTATCCAGTCATCTCACTACTTGTTCCCTGCTTGAACAGACAGAGATGCTTGATATTGCCAGATATTAACATATTTGTGACACCCTGTAGACCCCTCACTCAAGAAGAAATTGCACAGAGGCGTGAGCGTGCGAGACAGAGGCATGCGGAGAAGCTGGCAGCAGCACAAGGGCAGGCACCCTTGGAGCCCACCCAGGATGGGAGCGCCCCTGAAACAAATCTGAAAGGAGAAGAGCCAAGAGGTATAGTTGTCCTGAATAGGCTTTGGTGTGAAGTGGTTGACATTGTGCTTACCTTGGGAGACTCAACTTTTAGCTTTTGAGCTGTTAGCTTTTATTGTAGTTTTTATCAGTTTTCTCTTATTCTTGGTGTTTCTTTCCTGAAACTGGGCCAAATATATCATATTTAGTCTTCCCTCTGTGTTTCCAGGCAGTTTCTGGATTAAGAGGCTCATTCTTGGCACTCATTATCCCTTTGTTTCCAGCAGGTGATGAGGAACAGGTGGAGAGCATGACCCCTAAACCTATGCCCCAGGAAGAAAATAACCAAGGGTCTTTTGTTGCCTTTGCTCGAGTGTTCAGTGGTGTGGCTCGAAGAGGAAAGAAAATTTTTGTCTTGGGGCCCAAATACAGTCCTGTTGAGTTTTTGCAGCGGGTAAGAATTGAAAGCAAAATATTAGTATATTGTTTCAAGGGTCTGATATCTTTTCAGATTGCTTGGGATTGGGGATTACCTTATTGGTAGATTTATTTTGTCTCTAGAAAGGCACACTTGAGTGAATCTATATATATCTGCTCTTCTGTTGCTTTGGTAACATTTGTTAGCAAATGTATCAGTTAGTAGCATTTAGGAAACCAAGCTAGTATATGACCCACATTTTCAGGTCTTACTGGGTGTTTTTTTGTACTTAATTACCAGGCTTTTCTCTTCAAGGCAAGAAATCACCTGTGGTGTGGGCGAGGAAGGAGCTGGTCAGAGCCTACTTCTGTAGAGCCAGGGCAGTGTCAGATCGTCATGATGGAGATCCAGTAACTGGGGACCTCAGGCCAAAGGCGTGGAGCATTGAGCAGGTGATAGGCAGCAATTCCAGGGCAGGCAGGTCCCAGATACCAGGTCAGGAGGGTCTGTAACCAGGTGAACAGCCAGCATCTAAAAAACCCTGAGTTAAAGGCAGAAATAGAGATTGTAGGCAAGAGCTATCGCAGAACAATTTTGGAAATAAGCGAGGTATATCCATAGTAATTAAATAATGAAGGTCATAGGTGATGACGATGCTGGAGGTCTAGGGAGCCAGTCTGGATCAGCAAGAAGAAGCCAGTCAGGCATTTGTCAGACGGCAGTGTGCAGCATCGCAAGCAGAAAGCACGTGCTCCTCTCCATGCCTGAAACTGCTTCGGGGTAAGAGGCCAGGCCTCTGCAGGTAAACCAGGGAGGCGACTGGGCTTGGGTACAAGTGATAGAGAGGGGGCTGGCAGTTGAAGGAAGTTTCTGCCATGAGCTTTTCCACGCCTTGAATGTTTACCAGTTTTAGCAGTTTAACTAAGGTTCGGAGGTTACATGCTGAGTGGTGTTTAAGCAGTCCTTGCTGGGTTTATGGCATGTTCTGATTTAGCAAGAAGGAGCACTGTGAATGGTGTGCATAGGAGCATAGTTTGTGGGAAGCTTAAAGTGCTGTAATTGCATATATAGAAACCCATTTATGCAGGAGATCAGTGGGATGCAGACCCCAAATTCTCATAAGAAGACCAAACTTAATGGTCTGACTGAGACTGGAGGAATCCCAGCGGCCATGGTCCCCAGACCTTCAGTTGACACAGGACAGGAACCATCCCCGAAGACAACTCATCAGAATTGAAAGGGACTGGTCAGCGGGTGGGAGAGAGACGCTGATGAAGAGTGAGCTAATTATATCAGGTGGACACTTGAGATTGTGTTGGCAACTCTTGTCTGGAGGGGGGATGGGAGGATAGAGAGAGGGAAGCCGGCAAAATTGTCAAGAAAGGAGAGACTGAAAGGGCTGACTCAAGACGGGGAGAGTAAGTGGGAGTAGGGAGTGAGATGTATGTAAACTTATATGTGACAGACTGATTGGATTTGTAAACGTTCACTTGAAGCTTAATAAAAAAAAAAAAAAAAAACCCATTTATGATAATCATAACATCTTGGCTTGAATTCAAGACCATAGGACATCTAGGATAAAAAATCACAATTTAGTAAAGCAAAAGAAAAATTTTATTCTGCATATATTCAAAGAAGTAAAGGTGGGAAATGGACAAGCATGCTGCCAGAGCTAGTGTCTGCCAGAGTTTGAGGAACATTACAGAATCATCTACATGATAATATCACAAATGGGTAAAATCATTGAAAGCTTTTGCCGATTGGCTAAAAACTGCCAAAACAATGTGATTCTACGTTTTGAATCATCTTTCCTAATAACCGTTGGTACAGGTTTGAATAACAACAGTCAGGAGGGTCTTCGTTGGTCCCACAAACTTTCTGTTTGCTAAATGCTAATAGAAAAAGTTGAAAGTCTTTTGTGCTGCTTGATTAGTTCATGTGAAAGGTTCCCTAAAAGATGTTTTTCAAGATTATCCTAGCTGTTTGTCTTTATGTCTCAAGACCCAGTTGGTATGTCCTTGTGAGTCCTTGTCAGTCCAGCTCCAGCTGGGTCACATTCTGTATGCTCAGGGACAGGGAATAATGGCTCCAATATTGTCTCCTAAATCAGACATAATTGATAGTTTTATTGTTTATCAGGAAGGGTCAAGTATCTGTTAATTATTATTTTTTTTTCTTTACTCTCTAAACTGTCCAGATGAGTAAGAAATTGTTATTTAGTGAAACACTGATTTATTGGGCATTACAAAATCTGTGAGCACCCTAATTTATCTTCTGTGCCTAGTCCCTTTGCTCTTGTGGAGCTTGTCCTGAGTAAAACTCTCAGACTCAGTTAAAGTGAAACAAAGAGATTTATTGAAAGCGTAAGAAACATTTGAATGGGGAGGTGTTAGCCCACACAGAGTGAAGACCAAGGAATGCAAGGTATGGCTGCTTTGCAGGGATTGTTGTAATGTGGACTCAGGAACCTTCCAGCAAGATTCTGTTTGGTTGGTCCTCCCTGGACTTACCTGGGCTTGCCTAAGTTTGCCCAGCCTTGCCCTGGCTTGCTTAGGCATAGCCATATTGTCTATTGGTTCCATCCTGCCAGAGGCCCAAGTCTATATGCGTATGAATGGGAAGAAGTCAAAGTTACATCCTGAGGAATAGAGAAGCAGGAGCTTCTAACAAAATGGAGTCAGGCCTGCTCCTAGGCCAGCTACCCTAAATATTCCAGGCACCTCGGTACTGATGTTCTTATTCATTCCTTTCGATCAGGAATTTTGGAGAAATTCTTTGATCACATTATCAACCACCATTTTAGGGAGAGTGCTTTCTTCTTCATAGACTTGGATTTATATTTCCCAGTAGGTCAGCATTTTTAGAATATGTTGGAAGAAAGAGACCTTTGTTTTGTTGCTGTCTTAGTCATCTAGTGCTGCTGTAACAGAAATACCACAAGTGGATGGCTTTAACAAAGAGAAATTTATTCTCTCACAGTTGAGAAGCCAGAAGTCTGAATTCAGGGTGCTAGGAAACGACTCGATGGCACTAGATTTTTTTTTTTTTTTTTTTAGCTTCAAGGGAAGGCTTTCTCTCTCTTGGCTCTGGGGGAGGTCATCAATCTTCCCTGGTTGAGGAGCCCCTCAGCACAGGAACCCCAGGTCCAAAAGACAGGCTGTTCTCCTGGCTCTTATTTCTTGGTGGTATGAGGTGCTGATGTCTCTGTGTTTGCTTTTTTCTTTTATATCTCCAAAGAGGCACAACCTAATCTTATAGATTGAGTCCTACCTCATTAACATAACTGCCACTACTTCTATCTCATTAACATCATAGAGGTAGGATTTCCAACACAAAGAAAAATCACATGAGATGACAAAATGGTAGACAGTCACACAGTGCTAGTAATTGTGGCCTAGCCAAGCTGACAGATATTTTGGGAGGACAAAACTTAATCCATGACATTCCACCCTTTGTTCCCCTTAAAATCGTGTCCGTGCCACATGGAAAACACATTCACCACATCATATCATGGCAACAGTCTTAAAGCAACTAACTCCAAGTCCAAAATCCAAAAATTCTTCTTCATCTGTGAAATCTAAAATACAAGTTATCTGCTTCCAAAGTACAGTGGTGGAACAGGCACAAGCTAGACATTTCCATTACAGATGGGCAAAATTGGAGGGAAAGAAGGGATAACAGGCACCAAGCAAGTCAGCAGAACACATTATATTAGCCCTCAAGGCTTGAAAATAATCCTCCGTTCTCTGAGGCCATTTAGACAATAATAGCCCTGCTCTCCAGACTCTGGTATTGGCCACACTCTTCCAATTGAGTAGAGATCCCTTGGCCCTGGGCTTCAGCTCCTCCTTCCAGGCCTCCTGGAAAGGCAAGTTTGCTCCCTAGGCTTTAGGCGGTCCCGTATTCCTAGTCCATCTGAGTGGCGACTCTACCATTTGAGACTCCAGGAGTCATGGTCTTACCATTTGAGACTGAGGCAGCTCTGCTTCCTGTATTCCTTGTCTCTTCAGCTGCTTCCTAGTTCCTTGGCCTCTTGATCCCTTGGGCCTTACCACCCAAGTCTGTCCTGCTGGGGCAGGTGTTCCAAAGTTCTTTAGCTCTACCGATAAGTTCCTGGAGGCACCCTACTCTGCTTAAACTTTGCCTGGAAGGCACTTAGCTCTCTCATCCGTGGGTGAGCTCTAGCACTGTCTTGCACCAGTCTCCTGATTCTGGCGCTGCCATTTTTCTGCTGCTGCTTCTCGACATCTGCGCCATCTCCAGTGTTAACAGTTCTCACAGTTAACCAGAGCTGTCTTTGATGTCCATAATTCTACCAACAGTATCTTCAAGGCAGTCTAAGCTTTTACTATTAGGCACTTCGAAACTCTTCCAGGTTCTATCTATTCACAGCTTCAAAACTGCTTTCACATTTTAGGTATCTATTAGAGCAGCACCCCACTCTCTCGGTACCAAATTCTGTATTAGTCATCTAGTGCTGCTATAGCAGAAAAACTACAAGTGGATGGCTTTAATAAAGAGAAATATATTCTCTCACAGTGTAGGAGGATAGAAGCCTGAATTCAGGGTGCCAGCTCCAGGGGAAGGCTTTCTCTCTCTGTTGGCTCTGGTGGAAGGTCCTTGTCATCAATTTTCCTTGATCTGGGAGCTTCTCTGTACAGGAACTCTGGGTCCAAAGGACACACTCTGCTCCCAGCGCTGCTTTCTTTGTGGTACGAAGTCCACTATGTGTCTCTGCTTGCTTCTCTCTTTTATGTCTCAAAAGAGATTGACTTAATACACAGCCTCATCTTGTAGATTGAGTCCTGCCTCATTAACATAACTGCCACTAATCCCATCTCATCAGCATCATAGAGATAGGATTTACAACACATAGGAAAATCACATCAGTACTGGGAATCGTGGTCTAGTCAAATAGGTACACATACTTTTTGGGGACACAGTTCAATCCATGACACCTCACCCTTGGGACTCTTTTGCCTTCCTGAAGGACAGATTGTTAGTGACTATTTTGGACTGCTAAAGTGATTGAGAGGGGGAAGTTATGCTCCAAAGATGAGAGAACTGTGGCTAGAAAACCAGGGGGTGGCATGTGGGGCAGTGGATTACTTTTCTATGGCCTTTCTCACCGTGGTCTTATAACTCCTACCAAATGATTGGGTTGTTGTTGTTAGGTGCTGTTGAGTTGGTTCCCACTCATAGTAACCCTGTGTATAACAGAATGAAACACTGCATGAGGACCATCCTCAGTCATTGCTATATGTGAGCCCATTGTTACAGCCACCGTGTCAACCCATCTTATTTGGGGTCTTCATCTTTTTCGGTGGCCCTCTACTTTACCAAGCATGATGTCCTTCTCCAGGGACTGGTCCCTACCAAGGGAATTAGGCAACTTGCTAATAATGCAAACAAGGTGCATGGCACCATTGTGTGTATGAGACCATGCAAATAAGATTTTGGAACCCTAATGAGGGGATTGGTCAGTTTTGCCATCCCACTAACCTTGAAATGAGCCATCCCAGAGCCGGAGAGGCAGACCTCACCACCACCAAGAAGAAGAGATGGGAGCAGAGCACATCCATTGGACTTGGGATCCCTGCACTGAAATTCTGCTGGATACAGGAGACAGCGAGAGATGGCAAGAAGCAGCAGCAGGAAAATCAGTGACAGCAGAACCAGGAGACCAGCACAAGATGACGGCTCAGTGGTCTTCCCAGTCCATGGAGCAAGGCAGTTATAGTGGGTGTGCCAACCAATGGAGTGAAAAAGCTGACAGCCTTCAGGCAGGAGGCTGCCTGGTACCGTGTGGTGCCTCCAGGCACTTGTTGGTATATCTAGGCTTTCTGAACCATGGAGCTGGAGAGTTGAGCATCTTTGGGCCAGGGCTTACTGGCAGAGTAAGGTGCCTCTAGGCACTTATTGGCAGACCCAAAGAGATTTGTAACACCTTCCCGACCATGGCAGAGGCTGGGCCGAGGGCCAGAGAGAATGCTGCCTGTGGGCACAGTTGAGAAGAAGCTGTCCTGACCGAAGAACTGTATCCTGAGTCATTTCTAATCCTGAATTGTAACCTGTTACTTCCCTCATAAACTCCATAATCATGAGTATTGTCTGTAAGTTCTCCATGGCCATTGCAACAAATTTTCAAAGTAGGAAGTGAGAGTAGATAGCAGAGAAGTAGAGAGAGAGTGCCATGGGAGGGACAGTTGGTATCAGAATTGGTAAAAAGGTTGGAGAGAGGAGGCATGTCTGACCTCTGCCTCATAGGGATCAGCCTTGGGCTGTTGATGTTGATTATGATTCTGTCTCCTTCCCCTTGTGAAATTAGACGAGGAGGTCAGATGTCTCCACCACCAAGTTTCTACAGTGGGAGCCATTTTTACTCTTTAGTAGTTGGAGTCCCATAAAACCTAATTCCAACCTACTTTTTAAAAATAGTGTGTAATGTTTTATACATTCCCCAAAGATAATCACCTGCTCAGACTTTTTTGTTTATCCTTTGTATTAGTTTTGTAATTACTAGACATCTAGCATCTTAAAACAATACATGGGGCTTATCTTACAGTTTCTGTGAATTAGGAGTTCAGGCATGGCTTAGGTCTCACAGGCTGCAAAGTGTCGGCCACACTGCATTCTCAGCTGATCGCTTGACTGAGGACGGATCCACTTCCAAGCTCACTTAGCTTTGGCGGAATTCATTTCCTTACGCCTGTAGGACTGAGGGCCTTGGCTTCTGCTTGACTGTTGGCTGGAGCCTTCCCTCAGTTCCTAGAGGCTGCCTGCAGTTCCTTGTGATGTGAACTTTCCCAGCTTGGCCACTTCCTTCATCAAGTAAGCACAAAGACTCTCCAGAATGAATCTACTAGCAAGACAGAGACTTATATATAATAACCACAGGAGTGACATCCCATCATTGTTTCTTATTCTGTTGTTTAGAAGCAAGTCACAGATCCCACTGACATTCAAGGGGAGGTGATTACACAAAGGAGTAAACACGGGGTAGAGATCATGGGGGCCACCATAGACTCTGTCTGTCACATCCTTCTCTTGCTTTTCTTTGTAGTTTTACAACCTATATATGTGCTACTAAAGACTAGTTACATTTACATGTTTTTGAACTTTGTATAAAGGTTGGAGAGAGGAGGCATGTCTGACTGTATTTATTATAATAAATCCTACTGTATTTATTCTTCTACAACATGATGTTTTTACTCAGCATTGTGAGATTAGAATATGTTGATGCCTATCCTGTAGCTCATTCATTGCTCACCACTACATGGTATTCCCTCATATAAATATACATTTTGTTTATCTGTTGTCCTGTCACTGTATATTTGGGCTGTTTTCATTTTATGCTGACTATTTATGTACATATCTTTTTATGCACATTTGCAAGAGATCTAGGAACACACCCTAAGTGGAATTGCCTGGGTAATTAGTATGTGTATCGTTAGCGTAACTGGACAATTACAAATTGTCCACCAAAGTGATTGTTCTAATTGACACTCTCAACAGGGGTGTATAACCATCCCAGTTGTTCACATCCTCCCCAAAATTTGGTATTGTCACCCTTTTAATTGTCAATCCAGTGGATATGATAGGGTGTTTTGTTGTGGTTTTAATTTACATATTCCTGATTATTCTTTTAACATGTTCATTGTTATTCCCATTTCCTCTTTTCTAAAGATATCTCTTTGGGTCATTTGCCTATTTTTCTGTTGTGCTATGTGATTTTTTTTTTTTTAACATTGCCTTTTATAAGTCATTTGTATACTTAGGATTCTAATCCCTTGTCAGCTTTTTTTTTTTTTAATATTTTGTTTTCTGTGCAAGTTTATACAGCAAATTCGGTTCCTGTTTAACAGTTTCCACACAGTTTGTTCAGTAACATTGGTTACTCATTATTTCCATTCTGATTGTTCCATTTCTAGTACTCTAGTTTCCCTGCTTCCTTGTCTTCTCATCTTTGCTTTTGAGTAAATGTTGACAGTTTGGTCTCAGTACTTGACTTTGGTCACAGTACTTATGGGATGATACTATTTATTTTATGAACCTGATACTTGGCTAAAAGATGACCTTATGGAATAGTTTTGGTTCAAGGTTTAAAGAGTATCTCAGGACAGTAGTCTTGGGGAGTCTCCTAGTTTCAACAGGCCCATTAAGTTTTTTTTAACAATTTGAGCTCTGCTCCACATTTTGCTCCCATTCTGTCAGGACACATCTGTTGTGTTCCTGACCAGAATGGTCAGTAGTGGTAGCTGGGCACCATCCAGTTCTTCTCATCAGGGTAGATGAGGTCGTGGTTCGTGTAGACTGTTAGTCCCGTGGGCTAGTTTCTTCTCTCAGTCTTGCGTTTCCTTCTCTCTCTTACTCTGGATGCATAAAGACCAATATTTCCTTATAAATTTTAAATTTCATAGATTTCATCTTCAGTTTTATGACTTGTCTTTACTTTCTGTTTGGTATCTTTTAAAGAACAGATTCCTAATTTTAATGCAATTGAACTTATCACTCTTTTGTTTTATGAGTTTTGCTTTTTATATCTTATTTAAGAAAATTGTCACTACACTGAGGTCACACAGTTTTCTCCTAAAAAGTTTAATGTTTTGCTTTTCATGTTTAAGTGTTTAATATTCATGTATGTTACGAAGAAAGGATCTAATTTCCTGTTTTTCCTCATACAAATAACCAGTTGTTCCAGCACCATTGCGATCCCTTCATTCATCACCCATTAGTCGGCTTTGCCAGCTCTGACATAAATCAGGTTTCACATGTGTGTCTGTTTCTGGACTATTACATTTCATTTTTTCTTTTGTCTATCATTGCTTCTATTCAGTGCTGTCTTCGTTTCTACAATTTTGGGAATATAAACAGCTAAGCCTTTCTGTCTTGTTTTACTTTGTGTTTTGTTTATTTCTGACTCTTTGTTCTTCTGTGTAAAGTTTACGGTTAGGTTCCATGAAAAGCCCTGTTGAGACTTTGAAATTGCTTTAAATCACTTTGGCATGAATTATTGCAATACATAATTTTCCTATCCATGAATGTATTAAGTGTATTTATCCATTTATTTAGACCATTTCATTAAACTTTCTATAGAGATCTTGAATAACTGTTGATAGATTTATTCCTAGTTATCTTGTATTTTGTTGCCATTATAAAATATTAGCATTTTAAAAATACGTATTTGTTGTCTATTGCTGATACGTAGAAGTATAATTAACTATTGTATATTGACCTTATATCCAGCCACTTTCCTAAACTGTCTTACTCATTTTAACAATTCACAGATTGTTTTAGGTAGGTGATCATATTGTCTACGGATAGTTCCGTTTCTTCCTAGCCAATCCTTTTATCTTTCACTTCTTTCTAACCTGTCTTTTGATTTACGCTCAGAGCTGTCCTTCTATCTGAACATGCACGTTTAGATGCAGCATGTGCCTAAAAGGTCGTCACTCTCATGAAGTGAGATTGGTTTATACAATAACCTCTCCTTCCTCTGAGTTTTTATGAATTAACTTGCCCGAGCAGCCTTTTGTCACTCACTCTGTGGGATGTTAGTTACTTTGTATTTGTAATCAAAATAGATATTTTTGAAAGGATGAAGTAAAGACATATCATAGACATTTTTTCTCTTCCTAGCACTATCACAGTGCCTTGAGCACCAAAGATATATTGGTTGGTCGAAATACTTTCAGAGCAATTGTGTTTATATGAAGGATATATTTCTTTTTTTTTCCTTCAATAAATTTACTTTTTTATTATGTGTTTGTGATTTTCTTGAAGGATATATTTCTGAAAGCCTTCACACAACTCAAAACTTGAATAGTTTGAGGCAGTATCTCTATAAGGATAAATATGATATAGGAGGAGCTCATAAATCTGTTATCTTTGTAGCGTAATTTTGCTCTGTGTACACTCTGTTTTTTCATCAGCGTATCCAGTATTTCACAGCGTGTTCTCTTCTGGATTAACAGCATAGCATATAATGACAGGTGTTTGCCCTTTTTCATGGCATTTTTATTACATCTGACCACTCTTCCCCAGTTAGTAATTTTCACCTATTATTCACCAGTAGCCCTAGCGCTTGTTGAATGCTAGAAGGACATTATAATAAGATAAAAACAATTTTAAATGATAGTAATAATAATGAATGTTGTAATAATAGCACAGCAGTCACCAAAACTAGTGCCTGTAAACCATTACATGACTCACATAAATAACAAGGGACTATAGGGTTTTTTTTTTTTTTTTATAGGGTTTATCCCCCATGTATCAGTTTGTTGTACTTCGGGGTGTTTGCGTGTTGCTCTGATGCTGGAAGCTGTGCCACCAGCATTCAAACACCAGCAGGGTCACCCACAGCAGACAGGTTTCAGCTGAGCTTTCAGACTAAGACAGACTAGGAAGAAGGGCCCGGCAGTCAACTTCTGAAAAGGTTTTGCCATTGAAAACCAGTGGTACTGAAGGAAGAAGTCCAAGCTGCTCTGAAGGCATCGGCAAAAAAAACAAGGCTCTGGGAATTGACGGAATACCAGTTAAGATGTTTCAACAAACGGATGCAGCACTGGAGGTATTCACTTACCTATGCCAAGAAATTTGGAAGACAGCTACCTGGCCAGTCGACTGGAAGAGGTCTATATTTATGCCTGTTCTGAAGAAAGATGCTCCCAACAAATGCAGAAATTATTGAACAATATTAATGCCACACGCAAGTAAAATTTTGCTGAAGATCATTCAAAAGCAGCTCCAGCAGTATATTGACAGGGAACTGCCAGAAATTCAGTCCGGATTCAGAAGAGGGCATGGAACCAGAGATATCATTGCTGATGTCAGATGGATCCTGGCTGAAAGCAGAGAATACCAGAAGGATGTTTACCTGTGTTTTATTGACTATGCAGAGGCATGTGACTGTGTGGATCATAACAAATTATGGATAATGGTGTGAAGAATGGGAATTCAGGAACACTTAATTGTTCCTATGAGGAACCTTTACATAGATCAAAAGGCAGTTGTTCAGATAGAACAAGGGGGTACTGACTGGTTTGAAGTCAGGAAAGGCATGCATCAGAATTGTATCCTTTCACCATACCTATTCAATCTGTATGCTGAGCCAGATAATCCTGGAAGCTGGACTGTATGAAGAAGAACCGGGCATCAGGATTGGGGGAAGACTCATTAACAACTTGCTATAGGCAGATGACACAACCTCGTTTGCTGAAAGTGAAGAAGACTTGAAGCACTTACTGATGAAGATCAAAGACCACAGCCTTCAGTATGGATTACACCTCAGCATAAAGAAAACAAGAATTGTCACAACTGAACCAATAAGCAACATCATGATAAACGGGGAAAAGATTGAAGTTGTCAAGGATTTCATTTTATTTGGATCCACAATCAACACTCATGGAAGCAGCAGTCAAGAGATCAAAAGACACATTCATTGCACTGGGTAAATCTGCTGCAAAAGACCTCTTTAAAGTGTTGAAAAACAAAGATGTCACTTTGAAGACTAAGGTGCACCTGGCCAAGCCATGATGTTTTCAGTCACCTCCTATGCATGTAAGAGCTGGATGATGAAAAAAGAAGACCAAAGAAGAACTGACGCTTTTGAATTGCGGTGTTGGTGAAGAATATTGAATATACCATGGACTGCCAAAAGAACGAACAAATCTGTCTTGGAAGAAGTACAACCAGAATGCTCCTTAGAAGCAAGGATGGTGAGACTACATCTCACATGCTTTGGACATGTTGTCAGGAGGGATCAGTCCCTGGACAAGGACATCATGCTTGGTGAAGTAGAGGGTCAGCAAAAAAGGGGAAGACCCTCAATGAGGTGGATTGACACAGTGGCAGCAGCAATGGGTTCAAATATAACAGTGATTGGGAGGATGGTACAGGACCAGGCAGTGTTTTGTTTCTGTGGTACATGAGGTTGCTCTGAGTTGGAACTGACTTGGTTTCACCTAACAACAACAGGAACATAAGGTTTATAGGAGCCCGGTGGTGCAGAGATTAAGAGCTTGGCTGCTAACCAAAAGGTTGGCAGTTATAATCCACTGTCTGCTCCTTGGAAACCATACAGGGTAGTTCTGCTCTGTCCTATAGGGTTGATATGAGTCGGAATTGACTCGATGGCAGCAATTTTTTAGTAGGATTTTTGTTCATCAGCTAATGTGGTCCTGCCAGGTTACAAGAGAGTTTCTGTCACTTAGCTGGAAAGCTTATGATGGATTATGTGGAATTCTTGACAAATTTTTAATATTTGAGAGGTTTTGCTATTTGACATTTTATTTGTTATGTGGCTGTACCATATCTTTTGAATACAAATGTCTTTATAGGTACTAACAAGTGTTTGTATTTCACGTCTCCTGACTTCACTTTTTTTTTTTTTTTTTTTTAATCCAGGTACCATTAGGCTTCTCAGCCCCACCTGATGACCTCCCCCCAGTACCTCACATGGCATATTGTACTCTGGGAAACTTGTATCTTCTGATGGGAAGAGACCTGGAAGATCTTGAGGAGGTGCCACCAGGAAATGTGCTAGGTAGGATGATGCTGTGTATTGTGTCTGTGCTCCATCCTGAGATACTACCTGATAGGCCAACACAAACCTAGTGAAATGTCTGAAGGAAATGACTTTAACCTCTGTTTTAGTTTGATTATTATTATTCCCATTGTTATTACTTTGATGCCTTTAGAGTACTACATTTGAATGATCATTTTACGTAGCAATAATTTGCTGTGGATTGTGGTAGTTATTTAAAAAATTCACTACTTAAGTAACCTGTGACTGCATTGTTCTAAGATGGAGTTCCATTGGTGTGGGAGTAACAGGGAATTCCTACTCACATAAAGGTTAGTCTAGAGGATGAGGACACTTCTGGTTCTCCAAGTTCGATTCTAAATTGTTGGTAATTATTCTGATGTTAAGGTCTATTTAAACTCATTTCTTTTTTTCCAGTACTTTTTATTCATTGAGTTTGGCTTCACTAATAGTTAATTATCAGTTTGTATCCCTAATTATTCCTTATCTTCTCAGTGTTTACTACCTGCTTAACTTCTGCCCTTTTTGTGTGAAATTCCCTTCTTGAAGCAAGCACCGTGAGTTTCAGAAGACTCAACTGGTTTGGTTTTTGAAGCGTAACCCTGTTCAGATTAAGGAACTTCACTTAGACTATCACAGGAACCAGACTGTGTACTATAGAGTGCTGTATCTTGTTGTACTGCTTGATTCCTAACCCTTAGGACATTGTCACCGCGAGACTGCTTGGGTTGGAAATTTTCTTTTATGTTATAGAGAAATGGTCTAGAATAGCTAATGATTTATCTGGATTTGGTGAACTTTTATTTAAGAAATTTGCCAAAGCTTTTTGCCATTCCTCCACAGAAATAGATTCTTTTATTTTTTAATTCATTTTTTGTTTTTGGCATGGAATTAGTAGAATTCCTAGCTTGTTTGTGTTACCCATTCTTTTCTATACCTCTGGAAAATACCGTTGAACATTAACAATTGATATAGCTTCATGAGCTGCTGTAGCCAAATCCTTTGTCAGGAAGAACATTGGGAAAAGAATGGATAACACCCTACTTTTATTTAGAACTCAGATTAGCCTTCCTTGGAATTATTGTGTTGCTTAAACTCAGTCCAGTTGTCTCTTAAGTGGAAGGTAGAATGGAAGCTCTCAAACATGATGCTGAAGTGAAAGAAAAGGTGTTTTTTTGAGTGAATGGTTTTTTAATATCTTCCCTAATAAAGGCCTGGTATTTCCCAGTAGAGGCTGGGAACTTGACATGCATTAGCTTCTTGTTTCCTTCTTTCTGTTTTTGGATTTCCAGTGCAGTCCAGGACTGAGGTTGAGTGGTGTATAAAGAGGGAAATCGTTCCCCTTTCATCTGCCTCCCAAGGCAGTCTTGGCTCTGCCATCTGCTATAGGGAGACCTCCTGCAAGTCAAAATCTTTCACTCTCTTTGGGAGAGAGATACCTCACTCTCATTCATTGACCTTTCAAAAAAATGGGGTTGGAGTACCAGGAGTGAGGGTGCTGAAGATGATTAAACATTGATTTACAAAATTTAGCTTTATCAGAAAAAGACAGGTGGATACACCACCTTGGGAGAAAATGGATTGTGGAGGAAAAAACAGATGTAATTTTTATTATAGTTAGGATTGCATAAAAAAATCAACTGCATAGCCTTAAACTTCATACAAGGAAATCTAAGGATTGAGAGTCCAGGGCTGGTGTGATGGCTCCCCTGTGTCATCAGGGAGTCAAGTTCCTTCTGTCTGTTTGCTCTGCCAGCATCACCATGTGGCTTTTGTCCCCATGGAACCAAGGTGGTGTCTGCATCTCCAGGAATCACATCTACATTCCTGGTAGAATGAGAGCGAAGGGCGAAAGGCCTTTTCCGTGACTTCTGTATCTAGTCTCATTTTTGTAATTTTGTCATGCGGCCACTGGTGGCTGCAAGGGAGCCAGAGACAGAGTGTTTTACCTTCACAGCCTCTGCAGTTAAGGCAGGGGATATTGGGGTTATAAATGACTTGGAAGTAGTCCACACTATTAGCCACATTCCTTTCACATTTGCCTGGTGATGCCTAAGGCCCCTCCGTGAAGGTTCTGTTTCTTTCCATTAAGGAGAAAGATAGTTCACCAGAAGGATTATGAGTATAACCTTGAAGAAGTTGGAACCCAGCCAGCCACTTTGACTTACCTTTTAAATTGAAACATACAATAATTATTTTCCCTTCAATTAATCCAGATCTAAATGAGCCCCCTGATGACTAGAAAACATGAATAAACCAAAATTCTAGTTGTAGTTTTGCCGCTCACTACTTACGTGGCCCAAGGCCAATTGTATAACCTCTCTGGGCTTCCGTTTTCCCGCGTGATTTGTACTAGAGGAGTGATTAGTAACATTTCTTATGGTAGAAACAAAGCAGCCACTTTTTTTTTTCCTACATATACTATTTATGGATTCTCAGGGAGTTTTTTATTATATTTATCATAATTCCTAAACTTTAAGGACAAAACATTAATAGCATTGTATGGAGTGCCTTTTATTGCTGTAACTATGAATTAGAAACATAATCATAGTTTCTTTGAAGTTTAAAATTGCTGTTCTATTGTGTCCAGTTCATGTATGAGGATGGAATGAGGTGAAAATTCTTAGTATTTATGGCATGAAAAGTCCTCCTTGGACTAAGTTGGTGTCCTACTGGTTGAAAAAAACAAGTTGGATTATCTCCAAGGTTCCTTCTAGCTTTCAGCTTTTCAGGCTTGTGTTTGTTAGAGAAGCACTTTATTTCAGAAATTAGGACATTTTCCTCCCTGGTATTCGTTAGAAGGAGCAATAAGTGCTTTGATACAGTAACTTGATTGGGTTGATAACCCATTTGAATGGTTCCATCAAAGCATCTTGAGCTAGTTTCTGGCATCAGAGTCATAAAATTACCTTTTCACGCAAGTTTCACTTGCTCATTGATTAAAAACCTGGAGCATGTGTAGTAGCGGCAGCAAGTAAGCCAGGCTGTTTAACAGCCGAGGGATAAGACTAGCTGGCTGCTGAGAGTAATGCTGGGTGGGATTCCAGCCATTAAGTTGCTAGGGTGAGTCTCCTGACCAGATATGTCAAAGCAGTTTTGTTTTCTTTGAAATGGGTTTGAAATGGAAAGAATAAGATTATTGAATTTCACTGTAAAAATCTACATGTTCTCTAAAGAATCCTCAAGAAAACTACTGAAACTAATAGAAGAGTTCAGCAGAGTATCAGGATACAGGATAAACATACAAAAATCAGTTAGATTCCTCCACATCAACAAAAAGAACATCAAAGAGGAAGTCAAATCGATACCATTTATAGTAGCCCCCGAGAAGATAAAATACTTAGGAATAAATCTTACCAGAGATGTAAAAGATCTATACAAAGAAAACTCATAGACAGTACTGAAGAAACCAAGAGACCTGCATAAGTGGAAAAATATACCTTACTCATGGATAGGAAGACTTAACGTTGTAAAAATGTCTATTCTGTCACAAGCGATCTATAGATACAGTGCAGTTTCGATCCACATTCCAATGACATTTTTTAATGAGACGGAGAAACAAATCACCAACTTCATATGGAAGGGAAAGAGACCCCAGATAAGTAAAGCATTCCTGAAAAAGAAGAACTAAGTGGGAGGCCTTACTCTACCTGATTTTAGAATGTTTTATACTGCCACGGTAGTCAAAACAGCCTGGTACTGGTACAACAACAGCTGCGTAGACCAATGGAACAGAATTGAGAATCCAGACAGAAATCCATCCATGTATGAGCAGCTGATATTTGACAAAGGGCCAAAGTCAGTTAAATGGGGAAAAGATAGTCTGTTTAACAAATGGT
Source organism: Elephas maximus indicus (assembly GCF_024166365.1). Taxonomy (NCBI): domain Eukaryota; kingdom Metazoa; phylum Chordata; class Mammalia; order Proboscidea; family Elephantidae; genus Elephas; species Elephas maximus. The sequence continues at coordinate 72,398,480 of NC_064831.1, read as the reverse complement.
ACTGGCGTAACTGGATATCCATCTGCAAAAAAAGTGAAACAAGACCCATACCTTACACCATGCACAAAAACAAACTCAAAATAGATCAAAGAGCTGAATATAAAATTTAAAACGATAAAGCTCATGGAAACAAAAATAGGGACAATGCTTAGAGCCCTAATACATGGCATAAACAGTATACAAAACATTACTAACAATGTAGAAGAGAAACTAGATAACTGGGAGCTCCTAAAAATGAAACACCTATGCTCATCCAAAGACTTCACCAAAAGAGTAAAAAGATTACCTACAGACTGGGAAAAGTTTTTAGCTATGACATTTCCAGTCAGCATCTGATTTCTAAAATCTACATGATACTGCAAAAACTCAACTGCAAAAAGACAAATAACCCAAATAAAAAATGGGCGAAGGACGTAAACAGACATTTCACTAAAGAAGACATTCAGGTGGCTAACAGATAAATGAGGAAATTCTCATGATCATTAGCCATTACCAAAAAAAAAAAACAAACCCAGTGCCATCGAGTCGATTCCGACTCATAGCAACCCTAAAGGACAGAGTAGAATCCTGGAGGATTTGAACTGCCGACCCTTTGGTTAGCAGCCGTAGCACTTAACCACTATGCCACCAGAGTTTCCCATTAGCCATTAGAGAAATGCAAATCAAAACTACAAATCACTCCAACAAGGTTGGCATTAACCCAAGAAACACAAAATAATAAATGTTGGAGAGGTTATGGAGAGACCGGGACACTTATATACTGCTGGTGGCAATGTAAAATGGCACAACCACTTTGGAAATCGATTTGGCGCTTCCTTGAAAAGCTGGAAATAGAAGTCCCATACGATCCAGCAATCCTACTCCTTGGAATACATCCTGGAGGAATAAGAGCCTTTATATGAACAGATATATGCACACCCATGTTCATTGCAGCACTGTTTACAATAGCAAAAAGATGGAAGCAACCAAGATGCCCATCAGTGGATGAATGGGTAAATAAATTGTGGTATATTCGTACAATGGAATACTACGCATCAATAAAGAACAATGAGGAATCCATGAAACATTTCATAACATGGAGGAATCTGGAAGGCATTATGCTGAGTGAAATTAGTCAGTTGCGAAAGGACAAATATTGTGTGAGATCACTATTATAAGAACTCGAGAAATAGTTTAAACAGAGAAGAAAATATTCTTTGATGGTTATGAGAGTGGAGAGGGAGAGGGGTTCTCACTAATTAGACATTAAAAAAAAAAAATTAGGTAAGAACTATTCTAGTTGAAGGGAAAGACCACTCACAATACAGGGGAGGTCAGCACAACTGGACTGAACCAAAAGTAAAGAAGTTTTATGAATAAACTGAAAGCTTCAAAGGCCAGCGTAGCAGGCGCAGGGGTCTGGGAACCATGGTTTCAGGGGACATCTAAGTCAATTGGCGTAATAAAATCTGTTAAGAAAACATTCTGCATCCCACTTTGGAGAGTGGCATCTGGGGTCTTAAACACTAGCAAGTGGCATCTAAGATGCATCAACTGGTCTCAACCCACCTGGAGCAAAGGAGAATGAAGAACACCAAAGACACAAGGTAATTATGAGCCCAAGAGACAGAAAGGGCTACATAAACCAGAGACTACATCAGCCTGAGACCAGAAGAACTAGATGGTGCCCAGCTACAACCGGTGACTGCTCTGACAAGGAACACAACAGAGAACCCCTGAGGGAGCAGGAGATCAGTGGGATGCAGACCCCAAATCCTCATAAAAAGACCAGACTTAATGTTCTGACTGAGACCAGAAGGACCCCAGAGGTCATGTTCCCCAGTGCTTCTGTTAGCCCAAGACAGGAACCATTCCCAAAGCCAACTCTTCAGACAGGGATTGGACTGGACTATGGGATAGAAAATGATACTGATGAAGAGTGAGCTTCTTGGGTTGAGTAGTCACATGAGACTATATGGGCAGCTCCTGTCTGGAGGGGAGATGAGAGGGCAGAGGGGGTCAGAAGCTGGCTGAAGGGACACGAAAATAGAGAGTGGAGGGAAGGAGTATGCTGTCTCATTAGGGGGAGAGCAACTAGGAGTATATAGCAAGGTGTATATAAATTTTTGTATGAGAGACTGGATTTGTAAACTTTCACTTGAAGCACAATAAAAATTAAAAAAAGAATCTACGTTTTCTGTTACCTGTTTCTACAAAGTAAAGCCAAACCCTTTCCCATTGAGTTGATTCGGACTCAAGGCTACGAAATGATCCGCCCTCGAACCTATGGAGGAGATCTTTGTAACACATGGGGTCACCACTACAGTTAGGATGGACTCAAGGGCAACTAACAACAACAAAACCTAGTGGCTGAAAACAAAGACAGCTTTTATTTTGCTCACAGATAGGCAGTTTGGACATAGTTTGGTAGGGACAGCTCATTCTGTTCCACTCACAGTTGAGGTAGCTGAAAGCCTGGGGGCTGCAACCTCTGAAGGTTTTGCCAGTCACATGCCCAGCTGATGCTGGTTGCTGAGTGGGACCTTGGCTGGGGCTGGCCCCAGGGCTGGGACCTGTGGCCTCTGTGTATTGTTGCGTGGCTTCCTCACAGCATGGGGATTGGGTTCTACAGGTGAGCATCCCAAGGGGGAGAGCCAGGAAGAAACTATATCGTCTTTTATGACCCAGCCTCCAAAGCCTTTCGGCCTCACTTCTCCTTATTAGAAGTGAGTCACTAAGATTAGCGCGTATTCACAGAGAGGAGAACTGACTCCACCTCAATGGGAAGAATGTTATTGAATTTTGGGGCATGTTTTAAAACAGTCAGACCACTAATCATGCATAACCTCTTGTTTCCTTTTGTATATTAGCCGACCAGTGGCAGGACATGTATCACAATTTAAGACATAAAGATATTTATATTGATCAGGACAACCTGTAAATGAGCAGGACAGGCCTGTAAACACCATCTTCTTTTACTCTTGTTAACCTAGAGAAAAAGTTGTAATTCCTATTTAATAAGAAAGTAGTAGAGAGCTGTATGGCTGATACCCATATGCTTTTCATCAGTAGTGATACAGAGTCAGATTTATCAAGTGCAGATGAAAAATTTTCTTGGAGAAACAAATGAAAACATTGTTTGGCATTTGTGAACAATTCAGCGTTATGTAATCAAAGACTAAAAGAAAGTTCTTTTACTAGCACTTAAAATATGCAGATTTCACACTTGAGCTCAGCTGTAACTCAGACTGAGTTAGACTGACTAAGAGGTGTGGAATAGATTTTGTGGTCTGCAAATAGTTGATTTAAAGGTTAGAATTACTTAAATGTAACCTGATGTTTGTAAAGTTGGTATAGGTGGAACCACAAAGAACTCATCATGTTTAACACAATAGCCTTTTGTTCAGTTCCCTCCTGAGACTATCTCTGAAAATACATGTTTGCTACGGACTCTTATTAAAATGTGAGGGGAAATTGAATTAAGATTCCAAACCTTAAGGCTTTTCATGTAAGCTTTCAGATCTGTTCCAGATGGTTGAATCTTTCAAAGTTCGGGTGCATTTTCTGTGAGGAAACCCGATACCCCGCTTTCACAATATGAGGAAAATAATAAATATTAATTAGCCTTTTTCTGAACTGTTTTTGGTTCTGCCATGGTTGGTTGCTGGGCCTATAGGAAATCAGTGTGGATTGGATGAATAGAGAGAGAGAGAGAGTGTCTGTGTCTGTGTCTGTGTCTGTGTCTGTGTCTGTGTCTGTGTCTGTGTCTGTGTGTCTGTCCTTAAGTCAGGATGGAGCCAGGAGCCTTTGAAGGGTTTATACTAACAGATTTCATTTGATTTGATTATTTCAAGGGAAATCTCAATAGTTTGTGACTCCTAGTCCTTTGTGGTACTTTTGTAATACATACTTTAAATATTATTATTAGTGAATTTTTAAAAACATCTCTTTTTATTAACACTTCCGCTTGGAGGGTATTTCATTGTTATGTAACTAACAACCTTTCAGTTTCATCTAATTTTAATAGATTGTCTTTTACAGATGATGCTATTTTATTCTCCTGCTTTTTTTTCATAGTTACGTTTATTTCAGTTCTAACTCATAGGCACCCTGTAGGACAGAGTAGAAGTGCCCCATACGTTTTGAAGGCTATAAATCTTTAGGGAAGCAGACTGTCCCATCGTTCTCCCTCAGAGCAGCTGGTGGGTTTGAACTGCCAACCTTTCGGTTAGCAATGAGTGCTTTATCACTGCGCCACTAGGGCTCCTTTATGAGAGTATGATAAATAATAATGGTCATAGCTGATAATCTATCTCATTACTTCCTGACTTTAATGGAAATTTCCCTAATGTTTTAGTGTCAGGATTGCTGTTGCCTGTTGATACATGCTATCCCTGTGTATAATGCTAGCATTCTTTTTTTTTTTTTTCTTTAAACAAAGAATGGATGCTATGTTAGCTTTCTAGGGCTGCTGTGACAAAGTAACCACAAACTGGGTGGTTTAAAACAACAGAAATTTATCTCTCACAGTTCTGTAGGCCAGAAGTCTGAATTCAGGATGTCGGCTCCAGAAGAGTATCTTTCCTTGTCTCTTCCATCGTCTGGAGCCCCAGGCATGCCTTGGTTAACGGCAGCATAATACCAGTCTCTGCCCCCCTTGTCACATCTCTGCCTCCATCATCACGGAGTATTCTTCCCTGTGTGTCTGTCTGTTTCTGGGTCTCTTCTTTTTTTATTGCCTCACTTATGCTGGATTAGGGCCTACCCTGCTCTAGTATGACCTCATGTTAACTAATTACATATGCGAGACTCTATTTCCCAATGAGGTCACACTCACAGATACTGGGAGTGAAGGGCAGGGGAGGGCTGAGGAGTGCTTAGGACTGGAACCTATCTTTAGGGGAAGACAAATCAGCCTATAACAGATAGTGAACTTTATGGATGCATTCTCAGCATCTGAGGAGGAAATGACAGGGTTTTTCTCCTTTCTGTAGTTGATGTCAGGAATTCTGTTTCATCAGTTTCCTCGTTATTAAGCTGTGCTTGCATTCCTAGAAAAAAACAAAAACCAGCACTTGACTGTTGTGGATTATTCTTTTTGTATACTGTTAGAGTGTGTTTACTAGCATTTTCTCCAGAGTTTTCTTGTATATTAAGTAAAATTGGTCATTATTATTATTTGTATCTTGGTAATGCCAGAATGGAAAATTCTATCATTTCCACCCTCTAGTGAGCTGCACTGTCCAGTCCTTTAGCCACTAGCTACCTCCAGTTATTTAAATTTAAATTGATTGAAATTAAGTACAATTCAAATTTCACATCATCAGTTTCACTAGCCGTGTTTCAAGTGTTCAGTAACTACGTTTGGCTAGTAGCTGCCATGTTGGATGGGGCAAATATAGAACATTACCGTTATCACACAAAGTTCTACTGGATAGTGCTACTGTAGAGAAATTTCTATATGAGAATCATCTTTTCCTTAAAAGTTTTGAAGTAGTTTACCAACTGGGCCAGATGCATAATATGTTTGATTCTTTTAATCTGATATTAACTGTATCATTCTCATTCCCAATTCTGTATACTTGTGCTTTCTTGCTTTCTTACATAAGTTTGTCTATTTTATTTTTATGTAATAAAAAAAAAAACCCCGTTGCCAAGTTCTTTTTACAAGATAAGATTCCAATATAGGCTGTCTTATAGGCCCATTTAAAAATGCAAATCAGCTAAATAAACCTTACCTCATACCACAAAACCAAAAACCAAAGTGCCATGGAGTCGATTCCGACTCCTAGCGACCCTATAGGACAGAGTAGAACTGCCCCACAGAGTTTCCAAGGAGCACCTGGCGAATTCAAACTGCCGACCCTTTGGTTAGCAGCCGTAGCACTTAACCACTGCACCACCAGGTTTCTCGTACCACAGGAGAACCACTAATACTTCATCATACACATGTTGTGCGTGTTGCTCTTTGGTATCAAAAAAAAAGGTCATACTTTCTACACCGTTCTGTAACCTGTGTTTTTTTTTTTCTCTTAGAAACAATGCCTTCTCTGAATATTGATAGCTTCTCCTTTGTTTAACTTCATTTGCTAAAACTTCTGAAACGTTGTTAAATAATAGTGATGTTAGTAGGAATCTTTGTTTTGTTCCTTAGATTATAGGAATTCCTCCAGTATGGTACCTTGAGATATGCTGTTGATTGTAGGTTTGAGCTTGATAGTCTTTATGAGGAAAAGAAAGTATCGTTTGTTTCTATTTACCAGGTTAATTTTTTAAAATATAGATAGATAATGAGGTTTACCAAATAGCCTTTTCCACATCTTTCAGATGATCCATATGGCTTTTCTCTTTTGACCCACTGGTGCCATGAATTACATTAGCACATTTCCTAATAACAAACCAGTTTTGTAGCCTTGTAATAAGCCATTTGATGAGTGTATTTCAAGTGTTTTAATAGAATAACTGAACTCAATTGGCTGACAGTATTTTATGTAAAATGTTTATATTTTTCAAGTTCTCCAGGTCTAGTTTTTTTGTGTGTACCTTATGTATTTGTGGAGTTTAGATAGCAGCGTTATACTGGCTGCATAAAACAAATGAGTGGATGATTTTTAATGTATTCTGTGGAACAGTTTAAATAAAGTAGGAATTTTCAGGTCCTTAGAAATTTTGATATTAACACCCATGAAACCAGCTATACCTCTTTGGGTATTGAGTTTACTTCAAAATATTGTGAGTTGTTGTCATTCCTTTCAAGTTCCTTTTACTCTTCCTTATGTCAGGTTTGGTACTTCATGTTCTTAGAGATGACCTTCTATTTCAGATTGATTATCCAGTACATTTGCTTAGAGTGCCATTCAGGGAGGGAGTACGGCCCATTCTTGGACAGTTTGGGGCTGTCCTGGTGTAAGCTTGTCACTGAGACCATCCTCTCTAGAGTGGTAGGCCCTTGCTTGCCCTTTGGTTAGAAGGCAGAGGGCAGGCTCTCCTACCAGAGAGCCACCTCCTGCAAACTCAACTGATAAGGCTTGTTGCAATTTCTTCATTGCATTCTGGGCTTTTGACACACCAAGCTTATTACATATATCATAGGTGAAAAAGTGAGCAGTTGTATTTAGAACTTACACTTAATAACGAATATACTGCAGCCCATCTTCTATTTAAAGAGGTTTTGGAAACATATTTGTAAGTTGAGTGTTTAATTATCTGCAGAGTTGTTATGCCAAAGCTGGGGAGGCCAGGGAGACCAGAGCCTAACATTTAGCTCAACTGGTCAGATGCTAGCAGATCAAATGTCAGATATAGGAAGCAGGAAAGAGGGGGTGGTAATGGGCCAGGCAAAGGTCAAGTTCAAGAAACCAGTGGTGAGACATTTGACTTATTTTTAGTATTTTGGGCACATAACAGAAGGAGGAAGTAATTTGACTCTTGTAAATGGCTTAATGGAGATTGAGAAGAGACCCTTGATGGTGCATACAATAGTCTTCTTGTTGATACAGTCAGATTTGATTTATCCCAACAGACAGCCAATTGATTGTCAAAAGGGTACTAAAGAAGGTCAATAAATACCCTCTTTTAGGCCCATAAATTGATACAATCCATTTGGAGTGCAGTTTGGTATTATATACCAAGGGTCTTAAAACTATCCTGGAAAATAACTGTATCCCTTGACCCATAAATTCTACCTTTAGGAATTGATTCAGAGGAGTAATTAACATTCTACACAAAGGTTAGGTATGCTGTAGTTTTTTGGGGGGAGGTGGGATAAATTGGTTAAATTATTTTATATTATTTGTTTTAATTTCAACAAAGCAAGGTACTTCTTCAAAGACTGTGAGAATCGTTTTGGGGTAGTTTATCCTGAGTGATTACAGTAACCATGAATTTTGAGTGGTGGCAGTGATTACGAGGCTTGACATCTCTTCAGTCTTTTCAGAGAAGATAAACTGTGGTTTGGAGGAAGGTGATACTGGATGGTGAAATAAGTTTCTAGAGTATGACCTAAAACGTGACATTAACATATGTGGCAGACACATTAGATGTAAGAGTAATCGAGGAAATACGTCTTAAAGTCACAATGAGATGTCATCGCCTCATTAGAATGACAAAAAATGTTAAGATGTGGCAGTATCCTGTGTTGTGGATATGGAGCAGTGGGAACAGTGTTGATGTGAATTGATGTAGTCACTTTGAAGAATGCATTGATCCAAGATGTAGTCATTCCACTTCTAGCCATATATCTTAGAGAAACTATTCTATTGTAAATGAGACACGTACAAAAATATACATAGTAGCAATGTTTATAATAGCAGGAAAAAAATGGGAAACAAACTAAATGTTCATTGACTAGAAGAATGGATGAGTAAATTAGGATGTGTTCATCAGATGGAATATTATACACATGTAAAAAATGAATGTATCAACTTGGCAGATTTCACGAGTATAATGATTTGGAAAAACAAGCCAATTGCAGACCATGTATATAGAGGTTAACCAAACCAAAACCAGACCCACTGCCATGGAGTCGATTCTGACTCATAGCAACCCAGGACGGAATAGAGCTGCCCCATAGGGTTTCCAAGGCTGTAATCTTTACAGAAGCAAACTGCCACATCTTTTTTCCGTGGAGGAGCTGGTGGGTTCCGACTGCTGACCTTTCAGTTAGCAGCTGAAAGCTTTAACCACTGCACCACCAGGGCTCCTTTTAAGATGAGTAGTGGGCCCATGTTGTCTGTTTTATTTTTCTTTTTACCTTTTTGTATATCTTAAATATCACCTAATCTATTTTATTTATTTATTTATTTTTAATTTAGAAGGTAAGAGAGTGTTAATGTCTTTCCTTGTCAGTGGAGCTGTCTTGTAGAGTTTATCCCGTAGAATTTAGTGGAGAAGTGGAAAGTACATGGTTTGGAATCCGACACTCAGGGTTCAGATTCCAGCTCAGCTACTTTTTAACTTTGTGGCCTTGGACAAGGTGCTTAAAGTTTCTGATCCTTAGTTTCCTCTTTTGTAAGATGAGGACAATGGAGGGCAGCTGTGAAGATCCAGGGGGTGTGGTACACCTTATTTTGTTTCAAAAGACAGCAGAAGGCACGATGTTAATTAAGCAACATGGTTATCACCATTGTTTTCCATGGGAAATATTATCGTTAATTAATAGACCTCCAAAGTCACACACATAAAACAAATTATGAGTGAAGCACTTAATTATAAAGATTAAAGAATGCTTTTCTAATTTAAAACATGTCATTTATTTAAATGCAATCGTTTTTATCTAAGTAAAAAATTCAAGTAGGCCACCAAAAACATTCTGAGTAAAAATTCTCTGTTCTAGGGAACTCTAGCTGAAAGAAGTCCTTTAACAGTGTATGTAGAAAAGAAATCATAGCTGTTACTGAAACTGTTTTTTGCCTATCCTTTATCCCTCATTCTTAGTAATTGAAAATTACAGAGAAGCAAAACTTTTTGGTAGCTCCTTAAAGAGAAAGCGTGAGGTAGCAGAGGTGATAACCAAAGCCAATCCAAACCTGTTGCCGTGGAGTTGATTGGGACTCATGGCGACGCCCGTGTGTGACGGAGTAGAACCGCTTCCTGTGGTTTCCTCGTCCGTAGTCTTTTCTGGAAGCAGATCGGCAACCCTCTGTCCTGCTGGGTAGGTTCCTAGTTAGTGGTCAGGAGCCTCGTATATTTCTTCACAGCTTAAAATACTCTGAGGTTTTCTTTACAAGTAAGCCCATTTGTTTTTTATTTTAAGTCTACTGGAATTTGGTAGGTGAGAGCAAAATCTTTTCTTGGCCTGAATATTTCTCATTAAAGAATAACAGGGTAAACAAGGAGTAAAAACCCCAAACGGATTGCCCTTGAGTTGATGCACATAGTGATACTGTAATGTGATTGATTACCCAAAGGCCCGGAGTCAAGTGGTGTTACCCCTGGACATTCTTTGTTAGGCTCACCTATTGCGCTGACACTAATTGCTTCTTCCGCTCCTCACTGTTTCCCAGGTGCTCTGAGTGGCTCACAGGTACCTCCTGGACTGAAAAAGGCAAGGCTGTTTGATGATAGGGAAGCAGAGAAACTCTGAGTCCCTTTCAGCTATTTTCTTGGTGCCATGGACAGAGTCAGATCCAATGTTCAGGCTTTGTGAGGCTCATATTGCCCCCCAGAAGGCCTTTGAGGCTCCTGTCTAGTCCCCCAAGCCAAGGGTGCTCCTAAGGGAGGCAGAACTCAGTTGCCACATGGTCTGGAGAGCTTGTCTGTCCCCCTCCCTCCGCCCATTGTTGTTATTTTGCACAATATTCTCAGAGGTGTGGTGTTTAGGTTCTTAACTCCTCAGATACCTTCCTCCTCTTTTTTTTTTTTTTAATTCTCTTACTCTCTACCTTGTATGTTAGTAATTGTATTCATTCTTGCATTGCTTTTTGAATTTTTGGTGTACGTAACTCCCCTGTGCTTGCCAAGCTCTTCAGCGGCATGGACCAGGTTCCCCATAAGATAGATATTCACGTTTCTCTTCTCCCAGATGGATTGCTGTTGTGCCAGCACAGTTTGTCAAACGGGCCTTTTTATTTTTTTCACTGAGTTTTACTATCACTTTTGTCATTTATTTATTTCCCACTAATGCTGTAGTCTATTTCTGGACTCTGTTTTCTATTTTACTGATATACTTGCCTGCCTATATTGTTTGATTTTTGATGGTTTCAAGAATTCATTTTTATATCTGGTTTTATCACTATTTGTTTTAATAATCTTTCGACTATTCTTAGACATTTATGAGATCATTTTATCTCATCCCAGTACATTAAATCTCTGTGGTAAGCCATTTAATTTTATTTATAGAAATAAATCATGACTATATTCTTTTACTATAAAACTCAAATAATATAGGAAAACTACATGAGTTATCTTCTTAGGGGTAATTACTACAGGTGTTATGTACTATCAGTGTACATTCTTCCAGATTTTATCTCTGTATAAACACACATGAGTACATACACATGTTCCTATAAGAATATATAATTTTATGTATATGAATGTATAAACAATTATTCCACTGCTAAGGAGCCCTGGTGGCGCGATGGTAAGTGCTTGGCTGTTAACTGAAAGTTCGGCAGTTGGAATCCACCAGTGGCTCCTCAGGAGAAAGACCTGCTGATCTGTTTCTGTAAAGATCGCAGCCAAGAAGACCTTACTGGGCCGTTCTGCCCTGCCACCCGGGGCCAGTTCTGCCCTGCCACCCGGGGCCAGTTCTGCCCTGCCACCCGGGGCCAGTTCTGCCCTGCCACCCGGGGCCGTTCTGCCCTGCCACCCGGGGCCAGTTCTGCCCTGCCACCTGGGGCCGTTCTGTGTCGAAATCTACTCAGTGGCACCTAACAAGGACAACATCCCAGCACTTGGCTCTTTTGGGGAGAAACCCTTCCCGTTTTCATACAAGGCCTTCTTCTTTAGACCCCAAGCCTAGCTGTCTTTAATTGAGCCAGCTGGCAGCAACCAAAATTACTTCAAATGGACATTTCTTCTTTCACCTCAGGATCTTCCCTAAGACAAGGACTTCTGCCCTTGGCCTTCTTACTTGGGGGTATTTGTGAAGCCCTGTAAAATCCAAACCCATTGCCTTTGAGTCAATTCTGACTCATAAGCCACACTGTAGGACAGAGTAGAACTGCTCCCATAGGGTTTTCGGGGAGCCTCTGGTGGATTCGAGCTGCTGACCTTTTGGTTAGCAGCTGAGCTCTTTAACCACTGCACCACCAGGGCTTCATTTGTGAAGCCCAGGCCCTCTTATTAACTTCTGGAGAGACCAAGTGCTCTAGTGACATAAATGAATGCTAATGTACTCAGATGACCCTCTTTAATCAGGTTTCATTTTTCAAAGTGTCTGGCATTTGGATGAGAGCCTTTCCCGTGTTGATACAGCCTTTCCCTAATTTTTACCTTTCTTTGGTCATTTCACTTGGGGTTTGGAGAGGGAGGGACTTGAGAGAGAGAAGAGTATCAAATGTCTTTGATAAGCCTTTCTTTCTCAGAATCCGAAGTCTCTTAAAAGAAAAAAGAAATGCATTTTTCTTTTTTTACATGTAGTGAATTAGCATTTGCTCTGAAAAGACAGATTTTGTTTTCTTAAGTCATTCATTCACATACATTTATTTCATGGAAACCCTTGTGGCATAGCAGTTAAGAGCTATGGCTGCTAACCAAAAGATTGGCAGTTCAAATCTACCAGGCGCTCCTTGGAAACCCTATCCTGTAGGGTCACTATGAGTCGAATTCAACTTGATGACAGTGGGTTTGGTTTTTGGTTTTATATGTTTGATTCTGTACTGCCTGCCCACTAGATTAGATGTCTTATCCTGGGTGGTTACATTTAATTTTTTATAGGCCCTTTACAGTTCTGACCCCAAACTAGCCAATAAGGCAGCCTCTTCTATTAGAAACGGTAGTGGTTTACCAGCTGTGGGGCCTCCAGCAAGTTGACCACTTCTGAACATCTAGACCTGGATCTGTATCCGTATAAAACAAGGAGACTGAGTCAGGTCATCTCTTGTGGCCCTTCCTTTGCTCTCTCAGCTGGTTTTCCAGGAGTCTTTCCTACCTTCCCCACTGCCCACATCTTGAGCTCCCCTGCCTCCCTTTAGTTGCTTCCAGTTCTCAATACCCTATTTGCCCTCCCCTCTCTCTTCAGATTTCCTTTAAGTGACATTCAGACAGCCAAAGGGCCAGAGGCCATTGGACTTAGAGGGATGCCAGAGATCTCTTCTTACAACCTGGAGCTTTTAAAAAGCAGCCCTTATCCTAACTGGAGACCAGCTGCCTTGAGAGAGATCCAGAATGGTACTCTCAGACTTGAGCCAGCTCAGACTCATTGATACTTTCTTAGAAAGCCTGAGCAGTGATCCTCATTTATGCCAGTCTTGATTTCTGGACAGATGCTAAGTGGGCTAAGTCTGCTCTCTGAAGCTATCATGGGACGGAAAGGCATATGCAGCCAGTCCTTCTGGCTCTAGCATGCACCACAGCTACACGGAGATGAACACAAGGGGGCAGCCTTTCCTACAGAATTTCATCCAGTAAGAGACCAGGAACAAAGACAGAGGTATCCGTGTGAGCGCGCGTGCATGAGCCTGTGCCCACATGTGAATTCACAGTCTCCCGCTGTGTTAAGTTTATATAGAGTATTAAGCTGTTGGATGAAGGACATATGGGTGCTGAGTAGGTTTTGTGCTTTGCTGGGCTGAGGTTTGTTAACACAACCCCAGGTTCCTCTGTATAGGTACCAAGACTAGGTTGCATTGGCCGGCGGAGAGCCTTGCACATGGCGGGCAGCATTTTTTATGACGGGAGGTTTGGAGGTGACTGGACCACTAAATAGAGGAACTGGAACTAGTTTAGCTTGCTGTTTGAACCTGAAGAATGATTTCCAAGCAGCCATTTAAATTTATTCTGGACCCTTCTTTCTTTCTCCTGTCCCTCCTACCTCCCTTCCAAATACTAAAGGCATTGTTTCAGTTGTGTATTTTTTTCCTTTGGTTTCCTCTTCCTCTTGGAAATTGAGTTATAACTCCTTTGGTTGTTTGTAGTTGGAAAAAGCTTTTTTATGGAAATACATGCTGCTTAGTGGGCAATGAAGCGGAATGTAAAATATCACTAATATCCTGATCTCCCAGGCAATTAGAAGTACATTGTCACTAGTTTTGTTTTATGTTTCCCAGATGACTGTGTGTTAATTTACAGCAGTTCAGCACATAATTGCATTGATGATCATATTTCAGAGGATTTGGGTCAATGGATTCAAGTGTAGAATTGAAGTAGCAGTTGTTATTCCTTCACCGTTGCGTCTAAATTCACCTTATTACTTGACTCTCTAATGGCTGGAAGAAATCAGATATGCTTTGAGAATCAAAGGCAAAGCCCATCTCCCCTGGGAATTGGGGGGGTGGGTTGGAATGAGGAACTTTTTTTTTTAAACTCTCTGCAGAAGCAGAAATTAGTAGATTTATTGTATAATAGTTGTTTTTCTTCAAAGCCGTATTTAATTTTTCTAAAATGTCAACTGTAGAATTTCAGTTTCTGAACAGTTAATATAGTCAGTTTCATTAAATTTGCATATCTTTTGTAAACTGATACTAATAGAGATGGCACCCTTGTAAATGTACATGAAAGATACACCAAACTAGATATAACTAGCATTTACCCGGTATCTATTGCATGCCAGGTGTTTAGTGTGTCACTTTTGTCTGTTACCTTATTTAAGACTCATGGCAAACCTGAGTGGTGAATTTATGAACTTCATGTTGCAGATGGGAAAACTGAGACTGAGAGGGTTTTGACCTGCCCCACACTGACCCCATCCATCCCTTAGCATCCGTAATTTTGTTTTCTGTATAGTTTTGTAGCTGAAATATTTTTAAATCCTTTTTTACTTATTTCCCTCACTTTCTATTATTGTTAACAAAAAAACATTAGTATAGTTTGATAATGATTTCTTTTACATCTTTTTTAAGAGCTTTCTTGAATTTCATAGTTGACATAGCCCATTCCTTTCCTCCTATAAATCAGGAATCTGAGACCCAGAGGGCCTAGGTCTTCTCCAAGCTTGGATAGCTAGTAGTGAGAGTTGCAACTAGAACCCAGGTGTTTTCCTTTGTAAAGGAGAGAAAACCACTGGGAGGACAGGAAGAGAAATAGTTGGCCTCCTCCTCCTCCTCCTCCCAAAAGGGAGAAGAGAGAAGTTGAACAATGAGAATGTGTCAGTTTTGCCCAGTTTGGAACAAGAGGCATATGTAGAGGAGGGATAGTAAGACCCCACACACACTCCCCGAGGAGAGAAATTTTCCATTGCTCCCTCGTACTCCTCACCGCCAGTGTCCCACACTGAGGGGCCCAGACTTGTTTTGTGTGCTTGTTATTGTGTAAATGTCACAGACCCTTCACTGGCTTCTACCTCTCCCAACCTCAAGCCCTGTGCTTCAGTTCTCATCACTCCTGAATACTTCAGGATGCTCATACCCCTGAGTTTTATCAAGTGCTGTTTCTTCTCCTCAAGTGTTCTTTCTCCCTTTACTGCCTGATGAACTTAGACTCAAGACTTGACTCAAATATCACCTCCTCTCTGAAGCCTTCATGGACTGCTCCCAGCATACATGTCTGGGTCTTTGCATGGAAACCCTTGTGGTGTAGTGGTTAAGTGCTATGGCTCTTAACCAAAAGGTCGGCAGTTCGAATCTACCAGGCGCTCCTTGGAAATTCTATGGGACAGTTCTGCTCTGTCTTATAGGGTCAGTATGAGTCAGAATCGACTCGATGGCAACAGGTTTTGGGTTTGGTTCCTTTGCATTCCTATTCCTCTTTTCATACATTTCTTTTAGTACATTGATTGTATTGTTTGTTTTTTCATTTGGTGTCATTCAAGAAATTCATCTTCTAGGGCACAGATTGCCATTCTTTGGGCATATCTTTGATGTTGAACTTGGGCCTGATACCCAATGGGTGCATGTGTGTAAGTGAATAAATGGTGTTAAGCATGTGTGTAAGTGAATAAATGAACGACTTTATACTACCCGTTCAGGTGCTTCCTTCCAAGCACACAGATGGAATAGAATTTTGAGCAGGAGGAAAATGGACTTTATGGAAGTTATAGGTGGTTTTCTGGCATTTGGCTTTTAGGTAATATATGGGAAAATTGAAGGTCTACAGATCAGAAAGTGAGAATGGGGTCCAGCTTATTAAGAAACTTTGGTTTCCAGAAATGTGGCTACCAGCTTGCTTTTGGTTTGCGTCTTGATTGCTTCTGATGTTCAGCGTGTTCACCAGGAATCCATTTCCCCCAAGGCCCTAATTTAGAGGGGCAGAATTTGGAGTGGGCACCATTTTTTCTTACCTAGGCTGGGACGGGGCAGGGGGGCCTGTGCATGTGTAGGCATGTGTCTTTCATATGTAGAGAGGTTAATCTGCCCAGATGTGAGCACTGTTGACAGCCTGAAAGCTCACAGCTCAGAGTCAGCAAGTAGTATCACATTGGTCTGACTTAGATCTTTTTAGAATATCTTTACTGGAGTAACTGAGTGTTTTCTGGATTTGAGTTTGGCCTTTAGATGTCTGGTGTTTTATATAATCTAATACATCCACAGAGCTTTGGGATAATAAATAGGAAAAACAGTTCCCTTTAGAAGGTTAGACAAGTTTATAACTGAAACCAGGTACAAATCATGCATCAGTTTGAATGTTAAAATATAAAATTGTCTTTTTAAAACAAGAAGTCCAAACAAGTAGAGGGTGGCAGTTTGTTAGTATAACTATAATTTGAGTTTTGTTGATATTTAACTCTAAGTGACATAAAAGTAGCTTTGTTCTTTGTGTATATCCTCGAATATTTTTTGCATGCTTTTTTTTTTTCCATTTTCTTTCGCACAGAATTTTGGATTCTGAAAACAGAACTTTGGGAAAGTGGAGAGGAAGCTGAGCTTTTGAACCCATGAACTCCATCCCCCTTTTTTAGTAAGGTGACCTATTTATTTTTATAACTAGGGAGGCCTCACAACCTGGTTTGCTCAGGACATCCTGGTTTATGCCTGTTGTCTTAGAGAAGTTATTATTAGTGCCCCCTTTGACTCTTCAGAATTCTGGTTTGGATAATAAATTCTGTGTTCATTCTAGTTATGACTGATATTTTGTCCTCTGTCATTTTATCTTATGCTTTGATTTTAATGCTGCTTTAGCTTTTTTTTTAGCTTGTCCTTTGACTATACATTTCTATATTTTTAGGTTCTCTAATGTTTTGGAAGGCATGTCCTATTTTTAACTCTATTATATAGTCTGCCTTTTATTTTTTTTTTTTCAAATCACCCTTTCAACATGAAAGTCAAGCCTGAAATGTTACTGTTCGTATACCACTGATTTAACATTTGGACCCTATAAATTTTTGAGGGTGGCACCTGATTCATCTTTATACTCCTGACAGTGTCTAGTAATATGTTTTGAGCAGAGAAAGTGCTCAAGAAAAATGTATGGATGGAATCTGAGCAAACAATTCCACTTTATCAGACTGAAGGGTGAAGTTTGCTCTAGTCTGAGAATAGTGTAAGGTTCCTAAAAGTAAAGGAACCAGGATTGAGCTTTGGCTGAGAATCCAGTCAGCCAGAGTGCCACTGTCAAACCCAAGTTGGGCAGTGGTTCCAGTCATCTCGTTTCCTTACCTAGGTATTTGAAATGAGTTTTCAGTCAGCTCTTTTTCAATTAAAGTTCTTTCTCAATGATGGCACTGCTGCTAAGTTAAAAGGGAAATTTTCCAGTGCCCTGGTAGAGGGTGAGAGAGAAAGTCGCCTGGTCCAGTTGCTGTGGCTACCAGCATGTTGGTGGCAGCACTGTCTTCTAGAGCTAGAAGAGTGAGGGCCCCCAGTTCAGTTGGAGAGACCAAGTGTGGATAGTTTCAGGAGCATGCAAAGAGCCCATTGAAGAGGCCAGAGATTTTTGTGAGCCTGTTCAGTTGGCTGAGCTATGTGGATTTCTGAAGAGTGGGTTTGGCTTCTTAATTTGAAGTAGGCATAGTATTAGAAAACTAGGTATATTTGGTATCAATCAATTATAAGTCTGAAGAGGAAAGAATGCCCTTTTTTAGCATTTAAGTGCAAAACATGCCTTGTGCTCTGAAAGGCAGCTTACCAAACCAAAACCAAACCCGTTGCCATCAAGTCGATTCCAACTCATAGCAACCCTACAGGACAGAGTAGAACTGCCCCATAGAGTTCCCAAGGAACACCTGGTGGATTTGAACCGCCAACCTTTTGGTTAGCAGCCGTACCAGGGTTTCTAGGCAGCTTACAGTGCCTGATAAAACAAGTCTTTTTGCTTTGCCAAATTTTGCTCTAAATACCTCCAAGTTCGGGCAAAATAAGGACAACTGTTCATAACATGTAATAATGCTGAGTCTCTCATGAATAAAAACCTTTGATAATTAGAAAATATAGTAATCTTTGACTTCGTGTTTAAAGTATTTAAAAAAAAAAAAAAGTTGCCATTGAGTTGATTTTGACTCATAGCAACCCTATAGGACAGGGTAGAACTGCCCCATAGGGTTTCCAAGGAGCGCCTGGTGGATTCAAATTACCGACCTTTTTGGTTAGCAGCCGAACTCTTAACCGGTACGCCACCAGGGTTTCTGTATAAAATGTGGGGGTTGCTTATCTGCAAAGTAGAGGGGATATAATTGTATATACGTAAGGAAGGCTCTGGAAACCCTGGTGGCATAGTGGTTAAGAGCTAAGGCTGCTAACCAAAAGACCAACAGTTCACAGCTGCCTGGAGCTCCTTGGAAACCCTATGGGGCAGTTCTGTTCTGTCCTATAGGGTCGTTACGATTCGGAATCGACTCAATGGCAACAGGTTTAAGAAAGGCTGTGGACAAATTGAACACAGATATTTTTAAAGTCCTAAGTTACCAGATAATTGTTTAGCGCAATGTCTGGCACATGGTGATGCTCAACGAATATTAGTTGAATCTAAAAATCTGTCCCCCCCGCCCCCACCAGCAAGTCCTCTCTCAGTTATATGTGATCATTAAGCTAACTGTTTCGTTTCTAGGATCTGATAGTCACAAACCATTGCACAATCTTAGGGTGTTTTTTTTTTTTTTTTCTTTTTTTAAATATGTATATATAGTTTGAATTATTTTCTGTTTCAAAAGTAATACCCATTCTTTATTGGCATATTTAGCTGATATATTTCTATTTTGATTTCACCCATTTAAATTTCAAGTTATACATGCTTATGGTAAATCCGAACAATACAGAAGCATCATATAAAATTAATATTCTCATCTCCGCCAGCCGCTTCTTTGATACAACCATGAATAACAGACTGATACACATCCTTCCAAAGTTTCTCCTTTGCTTATACAGCACACATACGCACATACACACTTATGCTCTTTCCTTTGTTTTATTGAAGTGGTATAAGATGCATTCAGCAGGCATGGATTGACTTCTGCCAGTGTGGGGAGGTATCGTGCACTGTGGGTACTTATAATCTCTGCCCTTGGGCAATTTTATCACCTTCTCTTCTGACACATTTTCAAATTCATTACTGTCGTTAATCTCTTTATCAGTTCACGAGGGCTTCCTGCCTCATGGTTCTGTGAATCCCAAATAAGGTAATGTTTATTAAAGCACTTAGTTAAGCAGAAAGCGGTAAGATACGGCCAGTGTGGTTATTAATAATTAATTATCTACAAATAATTCTACTTTCTGTGATTTCTAGAGGACAGAAATGGTACGGCTGCTGCTTATGTTTTGTTTTCAGTGGGTTCCATACATTTCCACACCTGGTTTTGCTTCCTGCGTTTGTTACTTTTAGATGCCCAACTTCATTTGCCTCAACAGATTTTAAAAAAAGAATAACTTCCCATTAGTTGTAAACATCTTTAGCAATCCTTTTCTTCTGTATTTATGGCTAAGTCTGATGAAGAAGAGCGATACTCTAAACCTTGTTCAGTTAACGTGTGCTTTAGAGTCTAAGATTTCTTCTGGTTTGTATTCCGTGTTCATTGTTGTGATTATTTTATCACCACCTAATTAGTTACAGCCAGGGATTGTCACTCAACCACAAATATAAAGCTGTTCTTTGTCAGGAAGACCACACGCACACGTCTCTTAAAAAGTTACTGTCAAATTCGATCACGTGATTTCCAAGTGTTCCGCAAGGAGGTGGGCGGCACGATGGCTTTGAGTGAGAAGCTATGGCACTTGCCCAACGCCCTCATTTTGTTCCTGATCATGTGTGAGTGGAGTGTGATTTGATGAATATTTACTGGCCTAAAATGATCCCAGTAAGATGCAGAACTGGATCTGGGTTAAGTCTGACTACTTACTGCCCTCATCCAGGCATTAAGAAAAATCACTGAAATGAGTGAGTTCGGAATTTCACGTCCCAATCCATTTTTTAATACTACTGCCTTATGTCTTCATAGCACTGTATGCTTTTCAAAATACTTTTATCTATAGCATTTGATCTGGCCAGTCTGCTTTTAGCTTCTATATTTCAAAGGCCAGTAATGGTTAGGTTGGAAGTAATATCTATTAGAATAATGACTTTGAAAACTTTGAAATCATTTCCAGGTGTTTTTAGATGGGCCACATTTGAATGTTGTAACTTTAAACTCTCATTTCTGTAAAAGAGAGCTTTACTGCCTGATGTAATCTTAGAAGTTAGCAGCCCCAAAGATTTCAGTTTTTTTTTGTTGCTGTTGTTGTTGTTCTTATAATGAATGTATACAGCTTACTGAAATGTGGATAATATGTAATGTCTGTGTACGGAGAGGTCAAGGAGAAAAGATGGGGCAAAGAAAACTGTCAGTTTTCTTTAAATACTTGAGGTCGTGGAAATGAATTTTAAACAACTTTCTTGACAGGAAATCTCTGTTTTTTTGATCCAAGTAGGAATACAGACTATGATGGAAAAAGAATATGATAGGTTGTTCACTTCCTACTTCGAGGACATTGAGATTTTACTTGTGACCTAGTATTCGTGTTTAAAATGTTTCACAGGCTTCTCAAAGACAATTTGCACATAGGGTACAGTATTTTATATATACTATTAAGGCAAGCTTATTGCTTACGTTATAGAAGGCATAGAAAAGATATTATTGGGGGCAAAAGTAAAACTCCCCACTCGGATTCTACTCTCTACACCTTATACCGTACAGATGATTAGATCACCAGGATGGTAAAGAATTGTACAATCTAGACTCTTGCTTCCTCTTTTTGTGTGAGACTACAGATTTGAACAGCAGTCTACATGCTCCCTGGAACAACTCCTCACCACTCACAGAAAAAATATGAACGCTTCCTTCTCTTGGCATGAACGCAGAGGAATCAACGCACATGTTGAAAGATACAGCATTTCTAAAAAAAAAAGACGGATTTGACCAACGGGAGTGAATAGGCCTGTTTGAAACAGACTTCCTGTAAGAAACAGAAGAAAACTTGGAAAAATAAATTATCCAGAGTAAGATTTGGAGGTAATTGCCTTGATAAAACCAGAGCAGATTGTCAAGAAAAACAAAAAATCTGAGCAAAGAAAAAAAAAAGTATTGGAAATTAAAAACATGATTGCAGAATTTTGAAACTTAGACAAAGCCGGAAGGAATAGATCAATACTGAAGAGACCTGAGTAAGCCAATTAGAAGAAAGCTAAAGAACTTATAATAGAGCTCAAAAGAAAACAGATGAAAATTCTAAGTGGAAAAACATGGAAAATGGATACAGAGAATTCAAAGAAATAACAGAAGAAAATTTTCCATGGCCTGAGAAGAACTTGAGTCTTCATTAAAAGAACACCTTAAGTAGCAGACGTAGTTGAGAGGGAGAGATACAAAGACCTAGACCTAGAAATATTCCAGGGAAACACCTGAATCTCAAGAATAAAGAAAGTATTCCAGACATCCAGGTGGTTTAAAACAGAATGTCCACTAAAAAAACAAAAAAGAGAGACCAGCATCAAGCATCTCTTCCTGTCTCCAGAATTTAAAAAAAGAGAAGTGAGTTATAAATTCTCTAACCTTCTGTAAGTTGGAATTGGCTCGACAGCAACAGGTTTGGTTTTGGTTTGCTAATCTTACGGGCTCTTACACATTTTGCCATTAGAATGTAAGCTCCATGAAGGTGGGAATTTTTATCTGCTCTGTTTACTGCAGTAACCCCTGTATGTAGAAAAATGCTTATTAGAACATAATGCATAAAAAATTGGCTCGACAGCAACAGGTTTGGTTTTGGTTTGCTAATCTTATGGGCTCTTACACATTTTGCCGTTAGAATGTAAGCTCCATGAAGGTGGGAATTTTTATCTGCTCTGTTCACTGCAGTAACCCCTGTATGTAGAAAAATGCTTATTAGAACATAATGCATACTCAGTAAATATTTGTTGACTGAATGTATGCGTGTACAAACAAGAACAAGCACATTCTCCAACACTGCAAGAGCTCAGAAAATTTACCGTTAATATACCTTTCCTTTTAAAACAGAATTACTGAAAATAATACTCCAGCAAACCAAGAAATGAATCACAATGTGTCAAACTCAAGAACTCCGAAGAAACAACGTGGAAAGTGGAGATAAACAAAACCATTAATATATGGAAAGTTTAGGCTGCATAACTGTTGTTTATATAGTTTGCCAAATTTAAAGCAAATCTGTTTAAAAATAATTATTTAAATGGAAGATAAAAAAAAAAATCACACCAGGAGTGGTGGAGTCAGTTTCAGCTCACGGCGACCCCATGCGTGTCAGAGTAGAACTGTGCTCCACAGGGTTCTCAATGGCAGATTTTTCAGAAGGAGATCTCCAGGCCTTTCTTCCAAGGCACCACTGGTTGGACTCAAACCACCAACCCTTTCAGTTAGCAGCCAAGCGCACCGCATTCTCCCAACCAAGAGCTCCAAAGGGAAGCTATACAATGTTTAGTTCACACTTTAGTTTAAATCAGGGCCCAGCTACCCTACTAGTAGAACCAACCACAAAAATAAATTAAACCCGGGCGGAGCCAAGATGGCGGACTAGGCAGACGCTACCTCGGATCCCTCTTACAACAAAGACACGGAAAAACAAGTGAATCGATCACATACATAACAATCTACGAACCCTGAACAACAAACACAGATTTAGAGACGGAGAACGAACTAATACGGGGAAGCAGCGATTGTTTCCAGAGCCTGGAGCCAGCATACCAGTCAGGTACGGCACAAGCACAGAGACCTGCTCCACCCCCCTGAACTAACCCCGGGAGGGGGACTAGCCGGTTCCACGGGCGGCGTGGGACGCAGCCGTTAGGAGAAGTCCCCGGGAGGCAGTGACTGATCTTGGAGCAGAAAGAGCAGCATCCGAGCCGGGGAACCGTCCCACAGGGATTTGGACTGCACGCAGGTACGCCATAAACACGGAGAGTTGCTCCACCCCCTGAACTAACCCCGGGAAGGTGACCATCCGGGTCGCGCGGGCGGCGTGGGACGCAGCCGGTAGGAGAAGTCCCCGGGAGGCAGCGACTGGTATTGGAGCGGGGAGAACAGCGTTCCAGCCGGGACACTCGGTCGCGGCACAAGCACGGGGAGCTACTCCACCAATCTGAACTAACCCCGGGAGGGGGCCCACCTGGTTCACGGGGGCGGCACGGCCACGCGGCTGGAGGGACGAGATGTCCCCGGGAGGCAGCGACTGATTTTGGAGTCGAGAGTGCACCGTCCCAGTAGGGGAGCCTTGACGCTGGGCGTGGGGCTGGAAGCGGAGGATCTGACCGTGACTCCAGCGGGCCAGACCCCCCGGGGGCAATCTCCACACAGACAGCACACATAGGCGACGCGCCCGCGGGAATCTCAGATATAATAGTCATTCCAAGCAAGACAAGCAACTCTGGCTATATTCTGAGGTGCTACTCTCCTATCTCTCTGTTCCCTCCCCCACCCTCCCCAGGCGGCTTCATTAACATCTGAATAGCCTGAGCCAGAGGGAGAACTCTGATAGGGATCTGACTGCAGTTTTTTTTTAGCGGATTTTCTGGAAAAACTAGTTTCCCAGTGATGGCTCGGAGACAACAATCCATATCAAACCACTTAAAGAAGCAGACCGTGACAGCTTCTCCAACTCCCCAAACAAAAGAATCAAAATCTTTCCCAAATGAAGATACAATTTTGGAATTATCAGATACAGAATATAAAAAACTAATTTACAGAATGCTTAATGATATCACAAATGAAATTAGGATATCTGCAGAAAAAGCCAAGGAACACACTGATAAAACTGTGGAAGAACTCAAAAAGATTATTCAAGAACATACTGGAAAAATTAATAAGTTGCAAGAATCCATAGAGAGACAACATGTAGAAATCCAAAAGATTAACAATAAAATAACAGAATTAGACAACACACTAGGAAGTCAGAGGAGCAGACTCGAGCAATTAGAATGCAGACTGGGACATCTGGAGGACCAGGGAATCAACACCAACATAGCTGAAAAAAAATCAGATAAAAGAATTAAAAAAAATGAAGAAACCCTAAGAATTATGTGGACTCTATCAAGAAGGATAACCTGCGGGTGATTGGAGTCCCAGAACAGGGAGGGGGGACAGAAAACACAGAGAAAATAGTTGAAGAACTTCTGACAGAAAACTTCCCTGACATCATGAAAGACGAAAGGATATCTATCCAAGATGCTCATCGAACCCCATTTAAGATTGATCCAAAAAGAAAAACACCAAGACATATTATCATCAAACTCACCAAAACCAAAGATAAACAGAAAATTTTAAAAGCAGCCAGGGAGAAAAGAAAGGTTTCCTTCAAGGGAGAATCAATAAGAATATGTTCTGACTACTCAGCAGAAACCATGCAGGCAAGAAGGGAATGGGACGACATATACAGAACACTGAAGGAGAAAAACTGCCAACCAAGGATCATATATCCAGCAAAACTCTCTCTGAAATATGAAGGCGAAATTAAGATATTTACAGACAAACACAAGTTTAGAGAATTTGCAAAAACCAAACCAAAGCTACAAGAAATACTAAAGGATATTGTTTGGTCAGAGAACCAATAATATCAGATATCAGCACAACACAAGGTCACAAAACAGAACGTCCTGATATCAACTCAAATAGGGAAATCACAAAAACAAACAAATTAAGATTAATTAAAAAAAAAATACACATAACAGGGAATCATGGAAGTCAATAGGTAAAAGATCACAATAATCAAAAAGAGGGACTAAATACAGGAGGCATTGAACTTCCATATGGAGAGTGATACAAGGCGATATAGAACAATACAAGTTAGGTTTTTACTTAGAAAAATAGGGGTATATAATGAGGTAACCACAAAAAGGTATAACAACTCTATAACTCAAGACAAAAACCAAGAAAAACGTAACGACTCAACTAACATAAAGTCAAACACTATGAAAGTGAGGATCTCACAATTTACTAAGAAAAACGCCTCAGCACAAAAAAGTATGTGGAAAAATGAAATTGTCAACAACACACATAAAAAGGCATCAAAATGACAGCACTAAAAACTTATTTATCTATAATTACCCTGAATGTAAATGGACTAAATGCACCAATAAAGAGACAGAGAGTCACAGACTGGATAAAGAAACACGATCCATCTATATGCTGCCTACAAGAGACACACCTTAGACTTAGAGACACAAACAAACTAAAACTCAAAGGATGGAAAAAAGTATATCAAGCAAACAATAAGCAAAAAAGAAGAGGAGTAGCAATATTAATTTCTGACAAAATAGACTTTAGACTTAAATCCACCACAAAGGATAAAGAAGGACACTATATAATGATAAAAGGGACAATTGATCAGGAAGACATAACCATATTAAATATTTATGCACCCAATGACAGGGCTGCAAGATATATAAATCAAATTTTAACAGAACTGAAAAGCGAGATAGATACCTCCACAATTATAGTAGGAGACTTCAACACACCCCTTTCGGAGAAGGACAGGACATCCAGTAAGAAGCTCAACAGAGACACGGAAGATCTAATTACAACAATCAACCAACTTGACCTCATTGACTTATACAGAACTCTCCACCCAACTGCTGCAAAATATACTTTTTTTTCTAGCGCACATGGAACATTCTCTAGAATAGACCACATATTAGGTCATAAAACAAACCTTTGCAGAGTCCAAAACATCGAAATATTACAAAGCATCTTCTCAGACCACAAGGCAATAAAACTAGAGATCAATAACAGAAGAACGAGGGAAAAGAAATCAAATACTTGGAAAATGAACAATACCCTCCTGAAAAAAGACTGGG
This sequence comes from Elephas maximus indicus, assembly GCF_024166365.1. Taxonomy (NCBI): domain Eukaryota; kingdom Metazoa; phylum Chordata; class Mammalia; order Proboscidea; family Elephantidae; genus Elephas; species Elephas maximus. The sequence continues at coordinate 72,372,683 of NC_064831.1, read as the reverse complement.
TTATAGAAGACATCAAGGAGGGAATAAGGAAATTCATAGACAGCAACGAGAATGAAAATACTTCCTATCAAAACCTCTGGGACACAGCAAAAGCAGTGCTCAGAGGTCAATTTATATCAATAAATGCACACATACAAAAAGAAGAAAGAGCCAAAATCAGAGAACTGTCCCTACAACTTGAACAAATAGAAAGTGAGCAACAAAAGAATCCATCAGGCACCAGAAGAAAACAAATAATAAAAATTAGAGCTGAACTAAATGAATTAGAGAACAGAAAAACAATTGAAAGAATTAACAAAGCCAAAAGCTGGTTCTTTGAAAAAATTAACAAAATTGATAAACCATTGGCTAGACTGACTAAAGAAATACAGGAAAGGAAACAAATAACCCGAATAAGAAATGAGAAGGACCACATCACAACAGAACCAAATGAAATTAAAAGAATCATTTCAGATTATTATGAAAAATTGTACTCTAACAAATTTGAAAACCTAGAAGAAATGGATGAATTCCTTGAAAAACACTACCTACCTAAACTAACACATTCAGAAGCAGAACAACTAAATAGACCCATAACAAAAAAAGAGATTGAAACGGTAATCAAAAAACTCCCAACAAAAAAAAGTCCTGGCCCGGACGGCTTCACTGCAGAGTTCTACCAAATTTTCAGAGAAGAGTTAACACCACTACTACTAAAGGTATTCCAAAGCATAGAAAATGACGGAATACTACCCAACTCATTCTATGAAGCCACCATCTCCCTGATACCAAAACCAGGTAAAGACATTACAAAAAAAGAAAATTATAGACCTATATCCCTCATGAACATTGATGCAAAAATCCTCAACAAAATTCTAGCCAATAGAATCCAACAACACATCAAAAAAATAATTCACCCTGATCAAGTGGGATTTATACCAGGTATGCAAGGCTGGTTTAATATCAGAAAAACCATTAATGTAATCCATCACATAAATAAAACAAAAGACAAAAACCACATGATCTTATCAATTGATGCAGAAAAGGCATTTGACAAAGTCCAACACCCATTTATGATAAAAACTCTTACCAAAATAGGAATTGAAGGAAAATTCCTCAACATAATAAAGGGCATCTATGCAAAGCCAACAGCCAATATCACTCTAAATGGAGAGAACCTGAAAGCATTTCCCTTGAGAACGGGAACCAGACAAGGATGCCCTTTATCACCGCTCTTATTCAACATCGTGTTGGAAGTCTTAGCCAGGGCAATCAGGCTAGACAAAGAAATAAAAGGTATCCGGATTGGCAAGGAAGAAGTAAAGTTATCACTATTTGCAGATGACATGATTATATACACAGAAAACCCTAAGGAATCCTCCAGAAAACTACTGAAACTAATAGAAGAGTTTGGCAGAGTCTCAGGTTATAAAATAAACATACAAAAATCACTTGGATTCCTCTACATCAACAAAAAGAACACCGAAGAGGAAATAACCAAATCAATACCATTCACGGTAGCCCCCAAGAAGATAAGATACTTAGGAATAAATCTTACCAAGGATGTAAAAGACCTATACAAAGAAAACTACAAAGCTCTACTACAAGAAATTCAAAAGGACATACTTAAGTGGAAAAACATACCTTGCTCATGGATAGGAAGACTTAACATAGTAAAAATGTCTATTCTACCGAAAGCCATCTATACATTTAACGCACTTCCGATCCAAATTCCAATGTCATATTTTAAGGGGATAGAGAAACAAATCACCAATTTCATATGGAAGGGAAAGAAGCCCCGGATAAGCAAAGCACTACTGAAAAAGAAGAAGAAAGTGGGAGGCCTCACCTTACCTGACTTCAGAACCTATTATACAGCCACAGTAGTCAAAACAGCCTGGTATTGGTACAACAACAGACACATAGACCAATGGAACAGAATTGAGAACCCAGACATAGATCCATCCACGTATGAGCAGCTGATATTTGACAAAGGACCAGTGTCAATTAACTGGGGAAAAGACAGCCTTTTTAACAAATGGTGCTGGCATAACTGGATATCCATTTGCAAAAAAATGAAACAGGACCCATACCTCACACCATGCACAAAAACTAACTCCAAGTGGATCAAAGACCTAAACATAAAGACTAAAACGATAAAGATCATGGAAGAAAAAATTGGGACAACCCTAGGAGCCCTAATACAAGGTATAAACAGAATACAAAACATTACCAAAAATGATGAAGAGAAACCCGATAACTGGGAGCTCCTAAAAATCAAACACCTATGCTCATCTAAAGACTTCACCAAAAGAGTAAAAAGACCACCTACAGATTGGGAAAGAATTTTCAGCTATGACATCTCCGACCAGCGCCTGATCTCTAAAATCTACATGATTCTGTCAAAACTCAACCACAAAAAGACAAACAACCCAATCAAGAAGTGGGCAAAGGATATGAACACACATTTCTCTAAAGAAGATATTCAGGCAGCCAACAGATACATGAGAAAATGCTCTCGATCATTAGCCATTAGAGAAATGCAAATTAAAACTACGATGAGATTCCATCTCACACCAGCAAGGCTGGCATTAATCCAAAAAACACAAAATAATAAATGTTGGAGAGGCTGCGGAGAGATTGGAACTCTCATACACTGCTGGTGGGAATGTAAAATGGTACAACCACTTTGGAAATCTATCTGGCGTTATCTTAAACAGTTAGAAATAGAACTACCATACAACCCAGAAATCCCACTCCTCGGAATATACCCTAGAGATACAAGAGCCTTCATACAAACAGATATATGCACACCCATGTTTATTGCAGCTCTGTTTACAATAGCAAAAAGTTGGAAGCAACCAAGGTGTCCATCAACGGATGAATGGGTAAATAAATTGTGGTATATTCACACAATGGAATACTACGCATCGATAAAGAACAGTGACGAATCTCTGAAACATTTCATAACATGGAGGAACCTGGAAGGCATTATGTTGAGCGAAATGAGTCAGAGGCAAAAGGACAAATACTGTATAAGACCACTATTATAAGATCTTGAGAAATAGTAAACCTGAGAAGAACACATACTTTTGTGGTTACGAGGGGGGGAGGGAGGGAGGGTGGGAGAGGGTTTTTTTATTGATTAATCAGTAGATAAGAACTGCTTTAGGTGAAGGGAAAGACAACACTCAATACATGGAAGGTCAGCTCAATTGGACTGGACCAAAAGCAAAGAAGTTTCCGGGATAAAATGAATGCTTCAAAGCTCAGCGGAGCAAGCGCGGGGGTCTGGGGAACATGGTTTGCGGGGACTTCTAAGTCAATTGGCAAAATAATTCTATTATGAAATCATTCTGCATCCCACTTTGAAATGTGGTGTCTGGGGTCTTAAATGCTAACAAGCAGCCATCTAAGATGCAGCAATTGGTCTCAACCCACCTGGAGCAAAGGAAAATGAAGAACACCAAGCCCACATGACAACTAAGAGCCCAAGAGACAGAAAGGGCCACATGAACCAGAGACCTACATCATCCTGAGACCAGAAGAACTAGTTGGTGCCCGGCCACAATCGATGACTGCCCTGACAGGGAGCTCAGCAGAGGACCCCTGAGGGAGCAGGAGAGCAGTGGGATGCAGACCCCAAATTCTCATAAGAAGACCAAACTTAATGGTCTGACTGAGACTGGAGGAATCCCGGCGGTCATGCTCTCCAGACCTTCAGTTGACACAGGACAGGAACGATCCCCGAAGACAACTCATCAGACATGAAAGGGACTGGTCAGCGGGTGGGAGAGAGACGCTGATGAAGAGTGAGCTAATTATATCAGGTGTACACTTGAGATTGTGTTGGCAACTCTTGTCTGGAGGGGGGATGGGAGGATAGAGAGAGAGGGAAGCCGGCAAAATTGTCAAGAAAGGAGAGACTGAAAGGGCTGACTCAAGACGGGGAGAGTAAGTGGGAGTAGGGAGTGAGATGTATGTAAACTTATATGTGACAGACTGATTGGATTTGTAAACGTTCACTTGAAGCTTAATAAAAGTTATAAAAAAATAAATAAATAAATAAATAAATTAAACCCACATTGTAAAATGAAATGAACAACAAATGCCCAAGGTAGAGTAGAGGGACGCTATGTAGTGTCCCCTCCTTCCCTGCCTTTTCTCCAGCACTTCATGTTATTTTGATAAGTGTGAAAGAGTTTAACAACTCCATTAAAAGAATGACTCTCAGTTTGGACCCTTCAAAAAATTGAAAATCCAGCTAAATGCCATTTGCAAAAGAACCATGTAAAACAAAATGGCTCAAGTTTGAAAATAAAGGTGAAGCCATATCAACCACCACCTACCTGTTTGTCACTTTGTTGTACTGTGGTGGCTTGCATGTTGCTATGATGTGAAAGCTATGCCACCAGTATTTCAAATACCAGCAGGATCACCCATAATGGACAGGTTTCAGGGGCATTTCCAGACTATGAGACTAGGGAAAAAGGCCTGGCAATCTACTGCCAAAAAATTAGCCAGTGAAAACCATATGGATCACGACAGAATATTGTCTGTTACAGCGCTAGAAGATGAGCCCCCTGGGTTGGAAAGCACTCAGAACACACAGTGGCCTCAACAGTGAACTCAAATATGCCAGCGACCATGAAGATGGCACTGGGCAACATTTTGTTGTTTTACATTGGGTCTGTGAGTCAGAGCTGACTTGATGACATCCAACAACAAAAAAGACAAACATTTATAAACAAAGGTACATATATTAATATTAAATTAGGAAAGGAGAATTCCAAGACATGAAGCATTAAGCAATACAAAGTTATATTGAAGGAAGATACAGTTGGTACTGAAGTTTTAATAATGCTCATATGCCTTTTTTTTAATAATAATATTTTACTGAGTTTTTGGCGAAAGTTTACACAGCAAGTTAAGCTCCCATTTGACAATTTCCTCACTAATTGTTCAGTGACATTAGTTACATTTATCACAGTATATCAACATTCTCTTTGTGTTGTTTGTTCCCTTTCCAGTACTCTAGTTTCCCTGCTCCCTTCTCATCCTTACTTTTGAGTGATTGTTGACCTTCTGTTCTCATACTGATGGTTTTTAATAAAAGTAGGGCACCTACCTTACAGGTAATATCCTTTATTTTTTGTGTGCCATTCTGCTATTTTGCTAAAAGGTAATCTCGGGATAGGCTTGGTTTTCTGTGGAAAGAATATATCAGGGCGATAGTCTCAGAGATTCCTCTGTTCTTTACTGTTCCTATTTATCTGGATTTTTTTTTTTTTAAATAAACTTCTGCTCTGTATTTTTCACCGATTTTATCTTAGACCAACTATTGTGACCCTGGTCAGACCAGTAAGTGGTAATAGCTGGGCGCCATCTTGTTCTTCTGGTTTCCTGGTAGATGAGGCTGTGGCTCATGTAGACTTATTTCTTCTCTGAGCTTTTAGTTACCTTCTTACTGTTTTGCTCCTGGTGAGTAGAGACCCCTAGTTGTGTCTTAGATGGCTACTCACAAGCTTTTAAGAATGGTCATATGTCTTTATATGCCAGGTGACATAGCACTGAGATACAAAGTACCCAAAAAGTCTTAAGTACCCTAAAACATTGGGCTATTTTGTTATAGAGTTATTCATGTGAAATTCAGGCCTGAGTCTCAATGTATATTGCTGTAAAAATATCAACCACAGAAAAATGAGGTTAAGTCAAAGCACATTAAGTAGAATGAAGACGAATAGAGTATATGAGTTAAGTATTTCCATTTCTAGACTGTGCAGATGCCATGTATGTAGAGCCAATATTAAAAATAAAGGTGAGAATTTACAAAATAGAAATTGTATTAGAATACTTGGACTCTCCTTCCAGAATTTGACAAGTAAATTAGTCTGATGATAAATATTGAAATAGAATATTTCAATAATACATGCAGTAAGGTTGATTTAATAGGCATATGTATAAAATTATACTTGATATACAGATTACCTTTAAAGTGCCTTTAAAAAGTGGCTTTTTAGGTCACAAGTAAAATCTCAGTAAAGTTCCCAAAATATAAACTGTACAAGCTATGATATTACTCTCTGACCAAAATACACCAAAACTAGAAGTTAATGATAAAAAGTTGATCAAAATAATTCTAACCAGTTAGACATTAAAGTACAATCTCCTGAGTTCCTCTTGAAGCAAAGCAGAAATTAATTTTGCGATTACAAAAATAGTAATCCCTTGATCTAAACCATTTGCATTTCATTTTATGCAAGCAGCGTTAGGAGAAATTATACCCATTTTACAATGTGTTTTTTTTTTTTTTTTTTATCTTCACTATCAGAAAGAAGCAAAACTTCAACTACATGTCACAGTCTTCACTCCTCGTTCATCTGGCAGTTGGCCACCTCTGTAGGAAAACACTACCTTAGCACTAGTGCTCATCACCCTCTCACGGCCTTCCTTTGTCAGGAGATGTATGATAGAGGACGCTGGGCAGGTCACTCTTAAAAACGGGAAAGATAAGCTTGGGTAAGAAGATGAAGCAGGATGTCCAAGGGATGGGGCGATCTTATTCAGAGTTTTAGGAAACCAAGGGCAAAAATCAAGGTACCTGGACTGAGACCTGTGGTTACATTTTCAGGAATTTTGCGAACCTGTTAAACTCAGCCATTACTAAAAGTCAAATTATATAAACTTATAATTAAGTTATATTAAAAATAAAGGTAATAAATACTCAAGAAGGGATCAAAAAGAAGTTGCTATGCTGGTGCTTCTTGCAATAGCAAAGCACAGTGAAGCTTGAAAACCTGATTATTTGGAAATGGTTCAGTTGATCCTGAGGAGAAAATGTTTAACTGCTAAAGCACCTATTTCCTTTGCCTGTTTATATAGTTTCAGAGAATGTAGTTTTAGGTTGGTCTTTACCAGAGAGCCAGACAATACAGTCCTCTAAGGTGGAATGTTTTTGTATTATGTTAATGGACTTTCTTCCTGTTGCCTTTTGCTGTGCACCTTGCGTTTATGGGCCTTAATCCAAGGTGGAAGGGAAGGTAGCTCTTTGGATTTTGAAAGCAGTGAAAATAGTGATTGCACGTATCAAAGCCTGTAGATGTGATTCTAAAGCTGAGTGTGAAAGACTGGCCTTAGCTTTTATTATTTAATTAGAAAAAAAAAAAAATCAGCTAATCATTCAACTGAGGAAGTCGGAAAAAGAACAGTCAAAAAAGAGGAGGGTAATGATACAAAACAAAAATTAAAATTTAGACAACAGAAGTACACTTGAATTGATAAGTGAATGGCAGATGTGTTTGAAAAGGTCAGTACGGTAGATAAAGTTCTCAGTTAAGGAAAGAGGAAAACAAACATACATCGGGGCCAGTAGGAATGCAGTAATATACACAGAGGAGATTTAAAATTGTAAGAGAACACGGTGTGCTGTTTAAGGCAAATTATTTTCTGTATGCAAATATATGTGATTTTTTTTTTTAAAGTTACAAAACTGATTCAAGAATATAGAGTCAGTAACTAATGGTATTGAATTTTAATTTAAGCTTGTGTTTATTTTATCATTAATGAGGTTGAGCACTATATGTAAGAAGGCCACTGGTATTTCTTTTTTGATTTGTTTCTTTATATTCCCTAGCTGTATTTTTTAATTGCAGTATTTGTTTTTCTCATTTATTGGTAAAAGCTTTTTATATCATCTTTGGGTATATACAGTAAATAATTTTTCTCCATTTTTGACTTGCCTTTTAACTTTGTTGATTATTATTTTTTCCATAAAAAAACCTATGAGGTTTTTTTCCATAGAGAAGTTTAAAAAAAATTATAGGCAAAGGTATCATTTTTTTCCTCTTGGAAAATTACCTTTAGAAGATAAATTTTTATTTTTAACTTTTTTCTTTTAAGAAGCTATGCCTTACGTTAAACACAATAGTGGTATATACTGTTGTTTTATGCAAATACCACTCACCTTCCACGTGTGTTTGCCAACTGCACCCTCCCTCCGCAAGATATTTTCATAACTGTGCTATACTAGTTTTTTTTTTTACGGCAACCTGTAAAAAAATTGATGTAGCGGTGCTTAGGAAATGACCTCTTGGAGGGAGGGCGCAGCTGGCAAACAAACGTAGAACGCGCATGTTATTTGTATAAAAGTGCAGTAGATAAAAATTAATAATCTCCTTTCTTCTGATAAAACATGTCTAGTGTATATTCTTTACACAACCCAAAATGCATATTGTACAATGACTTTTTTCACTCATATTTTGTTATATTTGTTACATACACATGTGTCGTTTTTAATCCATCTGGATTTTCATTTTGATTTATGCTGTGGTGTATAGGCGTAATTTTAACTTTCTGTTTATTTTTGAAAACAAGTGACCTAATGTCCTAACTCTGAATTGGGAAGTGGGGGAAGAGGACACACATACACACCCACGTACACACGCATATCCACACATAAAACATTCCTAAGAATTGTCATGTCTTCTGGGAGGGGTGATATTTGTGTTGAGAGTTCATCCCTGTAGTCAGCAGAACTTAACTGACTTCATCTCTGAGAGGCCTTGTTCTGCTGAAGTATTTGCAGCACACATTACACAGTCTGGAGAAATGAAGGTCTCCTAATTTATTAGGTGAACAGCGGACTTATGATTCATTCCACTTCTTAAGTTGGTGTTGTCCTCAAGTCTTCAGATGAGAACGCTCTAACATTTTTTTGTTTTTATAATTGCACATATTTGGGCTGTGGAGTGGATTGTTTCACTCCATTTCATTCAGTAACCCCTTACTTACCAGCCTCTGAAGAATTTGGGAATTAGAAATGTTTACCCCCTTCCTTACAATCTGCTTGGATTCCATTTTTTTCCAAATGAGGAAAAATTCCCAAAACAGCATGACGTGCTGGAGATAAGACAGGGCAGGAGAGAACACTGTGTAGCGTTTACCTCTGCTCTAACTTGGGCCTTTGTTGTCCATCTGATTTTAGAATGTGGGTTTACGATGGCTGCCCTGACAGGGAACACCACAGAGAGCCCTGAGGGAGCAGGAGAGCAGTGGAATGCAGACCCCAAATTCTCGTAAAAAGACCGGATTTTATGGTGGGACTGAGACTAGAAGGACCCCGGAGGTCATGGTCCCCAGATCTTCTGTTAGCCCAAGACAGGAACCATTCCCAAAGCCAACTCTTCAGATAGGGATTGGACTCGACTATGGGATAGAAAATGATTCTGGTGAAGAATGAGCTTCTTGGAGACTATGAGACTATGTTGGCATCTCCTGTCTGAAGGGGAGATGAGAGGGTAGAGAGGGTCAGAAGCTGGCTGAATGGACAGGGAAAGAGAGAGTGGAGGGAAGGAGCATGCTGTCTCATTACGGGGAGAGCAATTAGGAGTATATAGCAAGGTGTTTATAAATTTTTGTACGAGAGTCTGACTTGATTTGTAAACTTTCACTTAAAGCACAAGAAAAAAATTTAAAAATAGAATGTGGGTTTAGTTTATTTTTGTGTTTCACTCAACTGGGAGGGTATAGCTCGGCCCTGATTTAAACTAAAGTGTAAATTATGGGATAGTTGTTGTTGTTGTTTTTTGTTAGGTGCCGTAGAGTCAGTTCCAACTCACAGCAAGCCCCTGTGACAGTCAAACTGCCCCGTAGGATTTTCCAGGCTGTAATCTTTATGTGAGCAGATCACCAGGCCGTACTGTCTTGGAGCTGCTGGGTGGGTTTGAACCACCAGCTTTTCGATTAGCAGCCAAGTACTTAACCATCTGTGCCACCAGGACGCCTCTATGGAAGCGTAGACGGAATTAGCTCCTTCTCTTGGAGAGGACTCTCTGTGATAACAACCCCATCCTCCCTTCCACCTGGAAACTGAGGGTAGCTTTTTGCAAGTCACCCTGATGGCAGGGTTTTGTCTTTTCCATTGTTGGAATAACTTTCTCTAAATGAATTAGTGCTCCTAACTTTCTGTCCGAGGTTGCTGTGAATGTGGTACCAGTCATGCTTTCAACTTTCCTTACACTTACCTTAGGCTTCTGCTGTTTCCTGTGGTTACCAGGAGTGTTGTTTACGTTCAGAATGCTGTATGTCTCAACTGTGGATCTTTTACATAGCAGTATAACAGTCAGACCTGTCCCAGACAGACATTTATAATAGTGACATTCCTACAGTATTTAAGGAGTCCCGGGGTGGTGTAAAGAGTTAACGCATTTGGCTGCTAACTGAAAAGTTGAAGGTTCCAGTCCACCTAGAGTTGCCTCAGAATTAAGGCCTGGCCATCTGCTTCTGAAAAATCGGTCTTTGAAAACCCTGTAGAGCTCAGTTCTGCTGTGACACATGGGGACGCCATGAGTTGGAGTTGACTCGACAGCAACCGGTTAACAGTATTTAAAGGCCGTGAAATATTTAGATTAAAAATAATTACTAACCACTGATTATGATGATAGCTAATAAGAATGAAAGGTAAAAGCAATGCAGATGGTTTTCTTACGTGATAAAGACTTAGGTGTATCGAATAAAGGCTTCACAATCCTTTTCTGCCAACTCTGTCATCCTAAATAGTTGTGTGAATGTCTGAAGGTGATGACAGCAGGGTGGTCTTTTTAATTTACCTTCATCCGTGAGTTGACCTTTGGATAAGTAGAGCTACTCCCCACCCTCCTCCCCCCCCGCCCCACCGCCCAATCTGGACCATATCTTATTTCTTCTTTTGTTTTGTCTAGTTTACTTTTTGGACAGATAAATCTTTTAAGTATTGATAATTTCTCTATCACTTTAATGAAATTTAATTCAGAAGTGTTTCTAAAAGCTCACTTGACATTTTTCTTCAAAAGGTTAATATATATATGTTATTACATGAGATCTTCCACTTAAGATTTGGGTTGTATTTCTCTTTGCTTTCTCCCTACTCTGTGTGTGTGTGTGTACATATATATGTATCTGTGGAATGCAAAGTATAATCATTTGAAGATAAAGAGATTAGTTCTTTAGGTTAAAGGTACATCTTAAAGAAAAAAAGATACAAAGAGTATAGAGAACGGACTTTTTCTCTCTGTTTATTGGGCACCCTGAGCATAGAATCCATGACTTTGAATTGGGGATATGTAAGGAGTCTTACTTGACTCCAGAGAGGCTGGTTTTCTCAGACAAAATGAAAAGCGGGGTGCTTGACTTGCCTCTGTCCAGCCACTGGTAGGAAAAGTGCTTCAGCTTTTTGGGGTGGTGCCTCTCAGCCCACCTGCCAGTGAGTCTTTGACAGTCAGTTTGTTAACTGGGTCCTGCTCCTACCTCAGGTTAGCTCAGGAGTTAGTCTTGCTCACTCAGCCTGCATCCTCTGTGTCAGGTGTGAGTCCTTGGCATTTGCCTTGCCCCGAGCTGCAACCTCTGAGCCTTCATGAACCTTCATGACAGGTTGTCTGTGTGAGCCAGCAGCCCTGCTTTGAACCATGCACTGCTTCAGAGTTTCCACCTCATCCTTACTCAGGAAACCATACCTGTCCATAGGAAAGAAAGTGTTTCAAAAGAGCCTGGGGCTTTGGGCTCAGAGTTTGGATTGATTCTCAGTTCGTCTACTCTCCAGCTGAGCGACCTTGGACAATCTATTTAATCTCTCTGAGCCTCAGTTGTCTCAATTATAAATAGACTTTTCCCTTGAAGAGTACATGAAAGGATGTGTAATGTGCATGTCATGGCATTCAATAAATGCCACTTTCCTTTCTCCTATTGGCTGTTTTCCTTTATCAAACACAGAGAACCCCCTGAAACCAGGACACCATCACCCACCTTGTTGTGAGCAAAGCTGCTGCCAAGGGACTCCTGTTACTCTGCCGTTTTCTCCCTGTTCAAGTTGCAAGGTGAATCCTAAGTTCGTCACATTCCTGCACATCCCACTAGGGCCCGCATTAGTGCTGGGTGGCTTTTCTTAACTCCTCTTCTAGCTGCTCCGTGTCTCCTCCCTACCCACCTCGGAGGTCCCAGTGTGCCCCAGCCCATAGGAATTAAACCAAAACCGTGAGGATGAAGTGGTGACCTGCTCCAGCCACTCTTGAAAGGTGATCCCTCTATTAATACTATCCACCGCTTGAGTGTTCTGCTCTTAGACTCGTAAGATAACCTGATATTGCTCATCTGGGCAGTCTGCCTAGTGCTTTGCACTTTTTAGGGAATCCTGTCCTTGGTTTTGTTTTAAAGTTGGCTTTAGTAACTCCCCAAGAAACTTAACCAGCTGCCAACTACCCTATTCATAAACAGAGAACACAAAGACCTATTGTAAACCCCGCAGTATAATTCAAAATGGCTAAGCGTTCTGTACCTCAGAGGTACAGAGTAACTTGGGCTGGACCATCCCTAGAGCCTTTGTTATTACTACATCTCTTCCAGCTCCTTCCATCAGATTTCGAGACGGTGGTGTGAGTTATCACCAAGCCTGTTCTCCTCAGCTGGCCTCAGCTGCTGTTTGTGCAGTGGTGGTGTGATGTATTCTAGAGAGCAGGGACAAACGGGCCAGCAATTATTAATAAGGACAGGTGACCTCAGCGGTATTGTGGCACCACCTCCTAAGGAGGCAAATATTTCCCCCCCAAAATAATGAGATGGACTTCCCAAAGAAGTGAGTGACAGAGCTGTGTGCTAAAAAAAAAAAAAAAAAAAAAGCTTCAGTACCAAATTTATTTTTATTCCATGTGCTTAAAAAATTAGGCGAATGTACCCTGGGGTATGCAATGCTTTATTTGAGCTACTAAAGAAAACAAAGTTTACATTAAGGATAAAAGTATAAGATCCCATTGCCAACCTTCTTTCTCTCCACTTTTGAGAAGTTGGCACTTTTTGCTACTTATTTTATATATATTAAATGGGAAAGTCCTCTCTTAGCTTTGCCATCTCCCTCACAAACCATGGTAATCAGTGGACTGTCATCCTCAAGTCCCCTTTCCTGCTGGGTGGACCTCTTCACCTGCAGACCTCACTGTTGTCTTTCTACCCTGTGCCCTTTAAAAATGCTCAGTGCCAGACCAGCTCTTGACCTTGGCGCAAGGTTGGAGACCCTGTTTTTCCTCCCACTTGCTTGTCTGCGGTTGCCTTCGCTGTCTGACTCTTGGTCAGGAGGCTGGTAATTAAACCTGACTTCATGCTACATTTGGCCTCTTGTCCTTCATACCTATAAAATACAGCCTACCAGCAGCTTTTCCCACTGCTAGAGGGACTCAAGTTTATCCTTGTTCTTCTGCACCGGACAATATTCCTATGTGGGTGACCATTCTAGGAACATACTACTTCATCAAAGAGCCCTGGTGGCACAGTGGTTAAGAGCTTAGCTGCTACCCAAAAGCCAGCAGTTTGAAAGGTCAGCAGCTGCTCCTTATATACCATATGGAGCAGTTCTAGTCTGTCCTGTAGGGTTGCTATGAGTTGGTGGCTACCTGTTGGCTTGATGGCAACAGGTTTATTACTTCATGTACTGGACCCTGAACTTCATGAAAGAAAACCTGAGGTTGAATTAGCTGTTTTAGCAACTGCCTCAGACTGTTTGCACACAACCAACCTACACACATTTATACATATATATACACACACACACATACATATAGAGAGAGCCCTGGTGGTGTAGTGGTTAAGGAGCTTGGCTGCTAACCAAAAGGTCAGCAGTTCGAGTCCACCAGCCACCCTTGGAAACCCTATGGGGCAGTTCTGCTCTGTCCTATAGGGTTACTACGAGTCAGAATCGACTCTACAACAACAAGTTTGCATTGTGTGTGTGTATGTGTGTGTGTATAGTTGTTTGTCAGTTGCTATCAACTCAGTTCCGACTCATGGCAATCCCCATGTGTGCAGAGTAGAACCTCTCCATAGGGTTTTCAAGACTGTGACCTTTCGGAAGCAGATCGCCAGGCCTGTCTTCCTAGGCATCTCTGAGTAGGTTTGAATTACTAACCTTTCAGCTAGATGTTTTTTAGAATCCATGCTCTTCATCAGTGAAATGGCAGCTGGAGGCACCAAAGCAGAGGCTTGTGACCATCTTCTCTTAGGGATATTCTGAAAGAGATTCCACATTACATACAGGTTGTTTTAACGCAAATAGCCTGTCAGGGTCCTTCCAATTTTGTAGCTCTGTGTTAGCATGATTAATTGTGCTTTTCTGTGTAGTCAGTGAGGATAACAAATCTGGTAGGCATCAGGTAACTGATTTTTCCTTTCCATGCTCAAGTATAGTTACAGTTAAGTAAGTTTGTCTTAAATGATGTTTAGAGGCTTTAAAAATGGATTTAATGGACTTGTATGCAAAATGCAGAAACACGAATGAACTTAAGTCTTACTGGTCATCTGGAGATCATTTTGTCACAGTTAGTTAAATTCAGGACAAAACCGTATGTTATGTTTTTACAGAACGTGCCATATATGACTAGAAGGGAAACTTGCTGGTAAGAATCATAAGACCCTAGATGTTTAGAGCCTAAAGGAACTTGAGAAGCCATTTTATCCATTCCATGTTCTTTGGAAAGAGTCTTCTTTAAGAATCTAGCTGATTTTCTTGACAATTAGTTTGTCAGTTAGGAAAAAATAAAAAGTTTACTCATGTATATCTTCTTACCAAGTATAGCAAAATATACCAAGTGTATCTCCTTACAGTCAAAAAGGAGGTGGAAAAGATCTTGCCATTAGTGTTGTTTTACTCTACCTTGTGTGTGTGTTTAATAATACGTCAGAATAGTTCACTAGTGCTATACCAACACAACACATTCAGATTTACCATTTTCTTCTTCATGGCCAGATAAGTTTTATGGATGTACCACAGTTTTCTTTTAACCGGTCCCTTCCTAATGGATAACCGGTTCATTGTTGTTTTTCCTGTTTCAGATAGCGGTGCAGTGACCATTGTCGTATTTATGTTGTGGTAGCTTTTCTTGCCGGCTTAATTGGCAAATATCCATTGAGGGCCCGTTAGATAGAAGGCACCGTTCTAGGAATGAACAAAACCTCTGCCTTCATGGACCTTTCCTTCTATGAGGAAATACAAAAAATAAGCAACAGCAACCAAAAATGCTCATATGATATGTCAAACAAAGGCTATCGAGAACAATAGAGCTGGGTCAGGGGGCTAGGACATGCTAAGGAGAGCATGTTCTATTTTAGAAGTGGTCCAGGAAAGCCTCTCTGTTATGGTGACACTTAGGCAGCAAACTAAAGGATGTAAGGGAGTGGTGAGGCTCTTTTATGCAAAGTACATTTATATTTTATTCTGGATACAGAAAATGAGCAGGTAATTATTTACAAGGGATTCAAAGCAGAATGTTTGCCAATCATGACGGTTGTATTTGTGAGCAGTCACATGCACCTTTTCAGAAATACTTCTGTTTAATGTTGTGATTATGTAGCTATTTACAAATTTGGGTAGGTTTCAGCTACCTGAATTATACAATAAATAATTACATAAAAAATGAGATATATAAATATAATGCATTTCACGTGTAGTAGAAAGGAACCACAATTAATATCAAGTAGTATGCGTGATGCGGTATCTTTAGTTCATTGATTCATTCTCATTCTAGAATGATTTAGTGAGCGCCTTGTATATGTGAGACAGTGTTCTAGGTGCTGGAGGCTCAGCAGTGGTCAAAATACAAAACTCCCTGCCTGTTGGAGTACAGATTTTAGAGTGAGAAACAACCTTTTTTTTTTTTTAATCAATTCAACAGACATTCCTTGAGTGCCTGCTTTGTGTAAGAAATGATCCCTCCTAAACTTGTAGCTGCCTGAGAGCAGATAACCTACCTGTTCATCTCTGTATATCTCCTGTGCATGTATGTGCCTGAGGTATAATGGGTCCTTAGTGTTTGTTGAATGATAAATAAGAGAACAAATGAATGAGCAGTTGACTCTTGACAAACTGATTATAAGAATGTATCAAAGCTGTATTTCACACTCTTGGCAGAAAGTTTATAGAAAAAAAAAGATAAAGGAGGGTCTGATTAACAATCATTAGGAGGTAATAAGACTGGTTAAGTGTCATACCTTTAAATACATAGTTAAAAGTTGTAGGCTTATCAGAATTGTCAGTTAGCTGGGTTGGTAAAAATCTTCCCCAAAGTCTCTTAATCTCATTAAAATTGGTCATAAAATTGTTCAAACATCTTATTGGGAAGGTTGATTACTTCTAATAGGAACTGTGTATATTACCAAAAAAAAAAAACAACCTATCCCAGATCAGGTTTGGGACAGTTTTTTCATCATAAACATCTAAAACTAAAACCCCCGATTTAATGTATTTTTGCTTTCTTAGCTTTTTCATAGAGTTGCCCTCACTTTGTGTTGCTATGGATGGGACTGTTGTAGAGCTCTTCTGGTGATTATCTGAGCCAAGATGCAGTAAAGCCACAGTGAGTAGGAGTGGGGAGACAAGGAGATAAGAGATTAAAGAGGGTAGCACGACCAAACAGTGTTAAAGCGAACACCTCAAATTTTCACGGAAGGGCAGAAACTGGGATGGACTACAGCTAGTGCTCTCTACTCCTTTCCTTGCCTCACTGTATTTACATGACAAGACTCTTTACCTCTTCAGAGTTCCAGGTGATAATAATTTTAAGCTGATTTCACTTGTATTTGTGGATAGGGCACCAGTATTTATTTGCCCAGCCCTTTTGCCCATCCCTAGGTGGTGCTTTGGTTAAGCACTTGGCTGCTCACTGAATGGTGGGCAGTTCGAACCCACTGGAGAAAGATGTGACAGTTGGCTTGCATAGATTACAGCCTTGGAAACCCTATGGGGGCAGTTCTGCTTTGTCCTGTAGGGTCACTATGAGTCGGAATTTGACTCAATGACAGTGAGTTTGGTTTTGGTTTGGTTTTAAAGGTGATTCTAGCCTAGACTCGGGGGTCTTTCAGAATTATTGGTTCATCTTCTCTACTTGGGTGCCCCCTGTTGCTGTGTGGCTAGGCAGCTCTAGAGGAGAGGCTATCTCTCTGTCCCCACCAGTTCTTCCCCCTCCTTTCTCCACCAGGTTTGGCATTTTTACTTTTTCCTCAGTGGCGGCAAGGCATGTGGATGGAGTTTCAGTGGTTCTGGAGAGGAGTGAAAATATTATGACCGAGTTGTTTGTTCACTTTGGAAAAATACTACTCATCATATCTGGGATACATTGAAGAAACATGGCATAGAGGAAAAAGCCCTGGTGTGGGCGTCAGGAAAACTAGGCTTCTCCAGAACTGGCGGGAAGTGTGTGATCTGGAATAAACCCTTCCTCACTTTACCCCTCAGATTCCTTGTCTGTAAAATGGATGAGCTCTGAGGACTTATTGGAGCTTATGTTTTACGATTGTATCTTTAAATCAGGGACAGTGCTATTTTTATATGCAAACTGTAAAACTTGTTTGTAATGCTTTAAGGAAATCCCTTGTAAACTGAAACGGACTATTTCAGAGATGATACTGTTTTCTAGATAAAGCATCTACCAGCATGGTATGGTACTGGATCAGGAAAGCTGGCTGCTCCCCTGTCTCCTTGAAGGACTTTCTCTCCACCTGAGTGCGCTCGGAAGTGTTGCTTCATTTTCCTCTACTGCCACTTGGGCCAAATGCCATGTTTTAAATGTAGAATAGTAGCACAGATAGTACCGAGTATTGACTTCAGCATGGACTGCAGTATCTGCTGGGGTTCAGATGTGGGACATATCCAGAGAAGTGATGGAATGGGCCCTTGAAGGTGATCGAGATATCTCCTGGAAGGGAACCTCTTCTAAGGAAGAAGAAATCAGACATGACAGGGTAATCAGTAGGCAAGGCTTAGTTTAATCTCAAGAAGGAGGAATGGTGTGATACCAGTCACTTGTTTTTTGGCCCAGCCCTGTTGTTCCCATGACTGAAACCTTTGGAAAGCAAGAGTAAAACCTGGAAGAGCCAACCTCTGTAAGACATTGGGTCACAAGCAATATCTTACACCCTGTAAGAGAGTAAGAAATATGAAGAAGAATTTCCCCTACTTTAGAGACCCCTGCAGTTTTGACGCCGTGAGGACACCAGAGCCTAAGTATCTGTGACAAATACGAGCTCATGAGGAGCACCCATTGGGATTCTCAGAAATTTCAGGACACTTTCCAAATAAGGCCCTATATGCACTTGTGGGGACAAGATCTGGTGGGATTTGGTGATTTCTGTTAATCTAACTTCAGTGGCTGGAAAGCCTTGAAAAAAATAATTTCATTAGTTTGTCTTATGAAGGTTTCTTTACAGAGGCTGTGTCAGCATTCTGCTTTGTGTTATGGTGGCATTCTTTAGTTTGCAACAGATTTTACTAGGGACAGTTTATTAACAAATGAGAAGTATGTTTGATAGAGGAGAGACACCAGAGTGCCTCTAATAAAGTAAAGGAGCTTCTTCTGACATCCCCTTGTTGTTGCTGTTGCTGTTGGCTGCTGTTGAATCAGCCCCCAGCTCATAGTGACCTCATGCACAATGGAACGAAACATTGTCCTGTCCTGGACCATCGCCATGATCAGTTGCACATCAGACTTCTGTGATCCATAGGTTTTCACTGGTTGATTTTTGGATGTAAATTGCCAGGCCTTTCTTCCTAGTCTTAGCCTAGAAGCTCCGCTGAAACCTGTTCAGCATCATAGCAACACCCAAGCCTCCACTGTGCACGAAGTATTTTAGCCAGGAATCCAATCTGAATCTTTTGCATGGAAGGCAGAAATTCTACCATGGAACCAATGCCTCCATTCCTTTCTTATGGGTCTCCTGTTTTGGATCTTTGCCCACAGACTCTCAGATACAGGGCCATCATGGTCCATATTGTGGAAGTTATCAACTTAAAATGACTTTTACGTTATTTTGCTGACCTACTTTTTGTAGCACTTTTTCTCTAGTTCTCTCAGAGCCAAGGGCCCATTTCCCATGATGTGAGCTGAGATTATTTTACTGTAATGGTGTTTAAATTTCAACAGTGGTAGCTGGTAAGAGTGGAAGGAGACACTTGGAAATTCTTTGGATAATGTGTCAGACTGCTTTTTATAAATAAGTAACAGCAGTAGAGATGTATGTGGTGTTTTCTGGGGTTTATTTTGTTTTCCCAAATAATGAAGCATACCAAGACAGAAGAATTGTTTTCTACGCCTTTTTGAGCATGTTCCAATGGTATTTAAAAGAACAATCCCTGAATGAACCAGTGAGTGTCAGGAATCAGAGGGTAGACAGAAGTATGCATTCCCAGAGGAGGTCTGCTGCCCTGATTTGAATCAGGAAGTGGTTTGGTTGAGGATAGACATGTTCAGGAGAGAATCTGTGTTAGGGGGTTATAGCGAGAGACACATTTTATTAGTTATTGGAGGATGCAGAGTGAGAAGAGCCAAGGAAACAAACACTTTGCCACATCAACATCTCTCTTTTGCTGCCAGTTCTTTTTTGTTGTTGTTGAGTGCCGTTGAGTCGATTCCAACTCAAGAGCTTAACCATTGCACCACCAGGGCTCCTACCATACGACTAAAAACTAATAAATCTGACTATATTATTAAAAAAAAAAAAAACTTCTTTATAACAAAAGATGCCATAGACCAAGTTAAAAACTACAGAATAGAAAATGTTTTCAAATGTCTACAACAGACAAAGGATTAATAAGCAGAGTATGTAGTATATAAAGGACTGTTGTTGTTGTTAGATGCCGTCGAGTCGGTTCCGACTCATAGCGACCCTGTGCATAACAGAACGAAACACTAACCGGTCATACGCCATCCTTAAAATCATTGTTATGCTTGAGCTCATTGCAGCAGCCACTGTGTCAGTCCACCTTGTTGAGGGTCTTCCTCTTTTCCGCTGACCCTGTACTCTGCCAAGCATGGTGTCCTTCTCCAGGGACTGATCCCTCCTGACGACATGTCCAAAGTATGTAAGATGGAGTCTCGCCATCCTTGCCTCTAAGGAGCATCCGGGCCGCACTTCTTCCAAGACAGATTTGTTCGTTCTTTTGGCAGTCCATGGTATATTCAATATTCTTCGCCAACATCACAATTCAAAGGCGTCACCTCTTCTTCGGTCTTCCTTATTCATTGTCCAGCTTTCACATGCATGTAAAGGACTAGTACATATCAATAAGACAAGCAACCCAATAGAAATATGGCTGAGAATAACACAGTTCAAAGAAAAGACAGTGAAAGAAAAGGGAGTCCTAATGATCAAAAAACATACAAAAAAGAATCAGTCTCACTGATCATAAAGGAAATACAAATTAAAACAATGAGATACTATTTCATACCCATATAACTGGTATAAGCCTGAGGAATTCATGTGTTGGCAAGTATGTGCAAAAACAGCAGGTCTTATGCGCTACAGATGGGAACAAAAACTGTTACAACTGTCTGGGGGAATAATTCTGTAATATTCATCAAAGTTGAGAATGCCTAGACTCTGCAACTGGCCAATTTGATCTCTAGTGGTATACTCCTGAGCAGTGTTGAAAATGGAGTGATTTGGTAATTGGTGTGGTGCTTCTGGTTGGGGCCTGCTGCTGACATTTCGGAGGAAGGGGCCAGTCAGTGCCTTGCAAAATATGGAAATATCCCACGAACAGAATTATCCCCATCACACACTGCTTTTGAGAGCTCTGCTGAATAAACCTGTTTAAATTGTATGAGCTCAGGGTTAATTCTGTTTTAATAAGAAAGTATTTTTTGCAGTTTAATATACATTGAACCTTCAAGACTGAAATTACCATGTAAATAAATCCAAGGAAGACCTAACTTTGTTGGGAAAATGAGCTGTTCACCATTTCACCAACAGCCACTATGACATCTGAGTAATAAATACCATACACGTGCATCAAACTGCATCTGCAGATGTCACGTTCATGGTGACTGCAAGTATCTGAATTCACTGTGCCTTCTAGTATAGTCAAACAGAGCATTTACATACTGAAAAACACATTATTTTATTATAAATTATTCCCCTTTTACTTATCCTTTCTATTACAGTTAAGGAATTGTATTGATGTTTTTGAGATTATGTAGGCAGGTTGATTATTTTATCTTTGAATTTCATCTCTAGATGGTAAAGGTGATATTAGAGTATGTTATAAAAAGAAGGTTTGGGTTTGACTGTTGTGTGCCCTCACAGCAACTATATAGAACAGAGAGTTGCTGCTCCATAGGGCTTCCTACACTGTAAATCTTACGGGAACAGATTGCCAGGTCTTTTCTCCCGCAGAGCAGCTGGTGGGTTTGAACCTCTGACCTTTCAGTTAGCAGCTGAGTGCTTAACCACTGCACCACTAGGGCTCCTCCTGGGTCTGACAGAGTTAAGAGTTACTGCCCTAGAGAAACTCACTCATGTGTATAAGGAAATATGTTCAAAGATATTCACTGTAACAGTGTAACAGCAAAAAGTTGGAAGCAACTTTAAATGTCCATCAGTGGAAGAGTAGATAAATAAATTATGATAAATTCATACAATGGAATCAACACAAAATGTGGAGTATAATACAAAGACATGGACAGTATGATACTATTATGTAAAGTTTAAAAATAAAATAAACATATATATTGCTTATGGACACTTCCTGAAATAAATTACAAACGTTTTAAAGCACTAGAAGAGAAAAATACACAGCAACTTCAAAAAAGCAATTACTAGTGGGGAAGAAGGGAGTTAATGAGAAGGTTGCGGTAATATATTTATATAAAAAACCAAACCAAACCCATTGCTGTCGAGTCAGTTCCGACTCATAGCAACCCTACAGTACAGAATAGAACTGCGCCATAGAGTTTTCAAGGAGCACCTGGTCGATTCCAACTGCTGACCTTTTGGTTAACAGCTGTAGCACTTAACCACTATGCCACCAGGGTTTCCATATTTATATAAAGGGGCTTAAATTATATGGGTAACATCTTATTTATTATCAAAAAGGTAGTTGCAATTGTAGAAATAAAATTAGTTAAACCTAAATGGCGGGTACATTTGAAATATTTCAAAAATTTTGAAAGTTAATAATGATTACCACATAACAATAAGATCATAGCTGATTTTGACCTTTCTCTTAATTATTTCTGTATTCACAAATATTTATAATTAACTTGTTTTGAGTTCAGAAAAAAAAGCACAACTTTCATCTTTTAAAATGTATGTACTTTAAAATTACTGCTTTGTGTTTTAAAAAATTGTCTCAGCAAGTGTACTATTTTTCTGATCATAAAAAACAAATTATAAAAGAAAATCAGAAGGTAAAAAATAGCCCTTTGTTGCTTCTGTGCCTTGAATGCTGGCATTGTGTAAGTTACCACACAGCAATAAACTCTGGGTTTATGCTGCAAATGGATTACATTTATATTAATCAACTTAGGCCCTAGAATCTGAAACTATGGTCTCACCTCTGAAGTGCCAGACTTGGATTCCCGGGTGCCTGGTGTCCTCAGAGGGAGTCTTGGATTCCTATCTGATAGGGAGCTAGAATGTTTCTTGAGGTTAATCAAGGCCCTGAGAGAGTAGTCTGATAGCCTTGGACTGAAGGTGCTCGCTGTCAATCTTAGTCCCACCGAGGGACCCTAATCTCCAAGTCCTCTCACAGGTCACCCTGGCATTAGATGTGGACCTAAGTCACCTGACGCCACCCCTGTATCCTTTACTCAACGGCAATGGGTTTGGTTTTGGGTTTTATTAATAATTTTACTGTGCTTTTTTAGGTAAAAGTTTACAGCACAAGTCAGTTTCTCATTTAAAAATTTATACACAAAGTATTTTGTGACATTGGTTGCAATCCCTGCAACGTGAAAGAACTCCCTCCACAGGGTTCTCTGTGTCCATCTGTCCAGTTTTCCTGTCTCTTCCTGCCTTCTCATATTGCTTTTGGGCAGGAGTTGCCCATTTGGCCTCATGTATTTGACTGAACTAAAAAGCACCTTCCTCATGTATGTTATTGTTTATTTTATAATGGTCACGTTTCCAGTGTTATGTTTTCCTCAAAGTCAATTTGGAAATTATAGAATTTGAAGGGTCTTATTTTTTTATAGAACTTTATAGTCTAATATATCAAGATTTATTTGAAAGCAGGGCTCAAAAGCACTGTTGAATGCATATTTCATATGATTTCTATGCTTTTTAGATTTATTTCAACAAGTATCTACTGAACACTTACTGTGTTTACATCTGTGCGGAGCATCATGGGAGAGGCAGAGAGGAAGAAGAAAGAGACCTCATATTTAATTTTCTCCCATTTTGTTATTACAGACGCTTCAAAAGCATTTTTAAAACCCAGTCACATTACCGCTCATCTACTTATTCCAATTCATGAGGCTTGCAGCTTGAGATTTTCGCAACTGTTGGCATGTACCTGTGTCTTGATGTGACAGAGTACTGTGGCACAGATACAGCTTACTTGACGTTAGAACTTACTAAAGAAATGTAATTCCTAAGAGGGAAAACAACAATATTAGAATGTTAACTACTTTTTAAGCAAACTGTCTTAGTCATTTAGTGCTGCTATAACAGAAATACCATAAGTGGATGGCTTTAACAAAGAGAAATTTATTTCCTCACAGGAAAGCAAGCTGAAAGTCCAAATTCAGAGTGTCAGCTCTAGGGGAAGGCTTTCTGTCTCTGTCAGCCTTCTCATCAGTTTTCCCCTGGACTAGGAGCTTCTTTGCGCAGGAATCCCTAGTCCAAAGGACGTGCTCTGCTCCTGGCACTGCTTTCTTGGTGGTATGAGATCCCCTAACTCTCTGCTTGCTTCTCTTTCCTTTTTATCTCTTGAGAGAGAAAAGGTGGTGCAGGTCATGACCCAGGGAAACTCCCTTTACTTTGGATCAGGGATGTGACCTGGGTAGGGGTGGTGTTACAATCCCACCCTAATCCTTTTAATATAAAATTACAATCACAAAATGGAGGACAACCACATAATACTGGAAACCATGGCACAGCCAAATTGATACAGACATTCACAAAAATCAATTTCAGATGGATTGTAGATCTACGTATGCTAAGTAAAACAAAAAAGTTTATGAAAAATAACATTTTTATGATTTTAGGGTAAGCAGAGATTTCTTAAACAGGACAGAAAATACACACTAATCATAAAAAACTGATTAATATTAGACTACATTAAAATTAAGAACTTCCATTCATCAAAAGACATCATTAAGAGAGCAGAAAGGTAACTCCAGATTATGTAATACATATATCCAACCAAGGACTTTTATCCAGAATATATAAACAATGCCTACAAATCAATATAAAAATGGCAGAGAATCTAAAAGAAAAATGGGCAAAGATTTAACACACATTTCACAAATGAGTATAACCAATGGCTAATAAATATATGAAAAGGAGCTTAACCTCATTCGTCATCAGGGAAACCAACATAAGATACTACTCCATATACACTAGGATGGCTCCAATGAAAACAAAAACAAGTGTTGGCAAACCTGTGGAGTAACTGGAACTTTCAGACACTCCTAGTGGAAGTATAAATTGGTATGTTCACCAAGCTTGAATATATACATACCCAATGACCCAGGAATTCCTCTTGCAACAGAAGTGTATACATATATTCATCAAAAGACATGTACAAGAGTGTTCAAAGCAACAATATTCATAATAGCCAAATACTGGAAATTACCTAAATGTCCACCAACAGAAGGGTAGATAAATAAATTATGGTAGGCACACAATCTGGCTCTTAGAGTGAGCATATCACAACAACATGCAGTGACACAGATGAACCCCACAAACAGGACATTCAATGAAAGAAACCCAACGCAGGAATTTAAGCTATATGATATGACTTATATAATGCTTAAAAACAAGTAAAACGAACGTATCATATTAGAAACCAGGAAGAGTTACAAACCTTAGGGGCGGGAGTACAGGTGGAAGTAACTGGAAAGGCACAGGGTTTCTGGGAGGCCGGGAATGTTCAGTTTCAGGACCTGGATGCTGGTTACACTGGCGTATGTTCAGTTTAAGAAAACTCCTCAAGCTGTGCATTTAAGGTTTGTGTACTTTGCTAACTGTGCACTACACTCCAATAAAGTTTTCTTAAAAATGTCATTTGACACAAACTACATGGGTTTTTTTTTTAAGTGTTTCTTAATCTTTAAGACATGCCATTAACTACAATTAATAAATATAATCTATTTCAGAACGTTTTAGGAGCCCTGGTAGTGCAATGGTTTAATGCTTGGCAGCTAACTGAAAGGTTGGTGGTTCGAACCCACCCAGCGGCTCCATAGGAGAAAGACCTGGTAATCTGCTTCCTAAAGATTATAGCCAAGAAAACCCTATGGGGCAGTTCTACTCTGTCATATGGGGAGTTAGAATCCACTCAACAGCACCTAATAATAATAAGTCTTATGGTATCATCTTACGGTTTGTGCTTTCAATTTTTATGTTTCACATTGAGGTCTTTGATCCATATGACATTTATTTTGTAGATGGTATAGTTCCACCTCTACCATATAAAAAAAAAAATTTATATGGTAGAGGTGGAACTGTACATATTTTTTGTTTCCTTAGCTAATTGTTTCTACTGCTGTTGCCTCTCCATCTTTTTCCACATTGTGTGTTGGTCTGTTTCTGGGCTCTTTATTTTCTTCCATTAGTCTAATACACCAACATTACTATACTATCTGTGTGTTTCGTTTTCCCCAGAAGTTGTGGTACTTTCTCAAAAAGGGAGGTATGAACTGACCCTTGATATTGTTCTTTAATCTGATTCACAGCTAACAGAAATGGCCGAGTTTGAGGTGCTCTTCTCCAGTTTCATCCACTCACTCAGAATGCCCTTAGTTCTATCATTTCTTTGATCATTTCAGTCAGGATCTTTTGTGTTCCTGTGCTGAAGCTGCCATTTCAGCCAGAAGTGACTCTGCTTCCTGTTTTTAATTGGAAATATTTTAAGTTTAAAAGTAGAAGGAATCTAGTTATGATTTCCTGGATGTATAAAGCCCTATCTTTTCTTTCTTTCTTTAAACAATTCTCTGGCATTTAGGCATGTTCTGCCTCTGGGGTGCTGAATTGTGTAAATTTTTCTACCCTTTATTTAAATCACGTGAATTGAAATGAAATATATCTTAAAGAGGCACCACTTAACACCATCTACTACTACACAGTTTTGGTCAGTGGAACAGGATACAAAGCTCATAAGTTGATTTTATGATAAATGTGAATTTGTTTCTTGTAAAGAAGTTATTACAACCTTCTTTACAGTTAACTAGTTAACAGTATATATAAAAAAATTAAATTCACAGTTCACACCATAACCAAAATAAATTCTAAATTGATTAACAAATATATTAATAAAATTGCTACTGGTGCTACTATGACCGTTATTGAGTGCTTACTCTGTGCCTGGGGCTGTCACGCTTTATTTCATTATCTCATTTATTGCTGGAAGTAACCCTCTGAAAGTACCACACATACGTTGCAGGTGTAGAAACTAAGCTTGGAGAGGTTACATAGCCGGCATAAAGTCAGAGCTGAAATGAACGCAAGTCACTTTTATTGCACATCAAGCGTGACATATGCATGCTGAACAAAGAAAAGAAGAGGGGCAGTTGCGAGATCCCAAGGAAGTAGAAATGAGTGAGATAGCAATGTCTTTTCAGCTGTGCTTTATGTTCCACGCAGCAGCGGTAGGTAACGACCTTGGTTTCTCACCTGGGCCTCCAGTGGTACCATTTGCCCACCTCAGCACCCCCTCCCAACGCCACCTGCAGGGTTTTCTCCCTACTCCTGTATGCCACCTCTTCCAGGAAGCCTGTAACCTTTATGTCCTCGTTTCCCCATAAACTTTGTATTTTTCCCCCTTAAAATATTTGCCACATTGTATTGTAATTGCCCCTTATCTGCCCTTCTCCCTCACCAGATTTTAAGCTCTGTGAGGACAGGAACGGTGTTCATTTATTGAAGAAACTTTATGAGGTACCTATTTTGTGCCCTGACCTTCAATAATTGAAAAACCAGCAGAAAGTTGAATAAATATTTAGCAGTTCTTTACAAGCAAAACTTTGTAAGCATTGAAACTTAGACAACAAATAGGAAAAAAGCTCAAAAACACTATAGTTTTTTTTTTTTTTTTTTAATAAAACTATAGAAGCAAAAAGGGAAACTATGTTCTGGAGAAAAAAATATGATAAAGAGTTAAAATGTATGTTACATAAAGAATGCAAATGATAGGAAAAAATGTGAACCTAAAAAGAGTAGAGAAATGCTTTGAGCAAGTTATCTGCGCTATAGGGTCACTGTGAGGGGAGTCAACTTGATGGCAACAGGTTTGGCTGGTGTTTTTTTTTTTTTTTTTTTTTTTGGTAGTTGTCCAAGCCAGAAATCAAGATTTTTTCCTTGTTTCCTCCTTGTCCGTTCCTCCCAACTCCAACTCCTAAGTAACTGCCAAGACTTGACAACTCTACCTCAGGTCTCTCTAATTCATCTGTGTTCCTCCAGGCCACTGTCATTGTATAGCCTGTTTCCACAGCAGTTCCCTGACTGGTCTCTGTGCCATCCGACTTGCCTACCTCCCATTTTCTCCACACTGGAGCAAAACTGTGTTTCTAAAATGTTGCTCAGATTTTACTATGCTCCCTTCTTAAAATTCTTACAATTCCTTCTGGGGTTCTTAATTGCCTTCTGAAGAAAGTTGAAATTTCTTAGCATGATAATCAAGTCCCTTGATAATCTTGCTGTGTTACCTCCTAGCCTCATGTTTTGCCTGCCCTTCATTTGTGTTCTGTGCTAAGGTATTGTATTCTGAACCACTTAGAACACTCCAGGGCTTTGTATTGGCTTGTGTCCCTGGCCTGGAATTCCCTTCCCCACCATTAATGACTGATTTTCACCAGTCCTTCATCTCCTCAACTTCACATCTATTCTGTCCTAATAAAACCATTATTTTTAATATTTTAATTATGTGTTACCTCCTTTCCCCTAGGCCTGTATAGATCTTTTTATTCTAATATGACACACCAAGAGACAACCAGAAGATTTTCTACTGCCCCTTTATTTTGTTTCAGGTACAACACTTGGCAACATTCAGGCATCCTCTACTCTGTTTCCAGGCACAAGATGGAATTTCTTCCATTGTTTCAGTGCTGGGCCCCTAGTTGTATAATTCCCTTGGTGAGAGACAAGCTCCATCAGGCCAGTGTGTTCTCATAGGGAATGGAGGTGGTCTGACTCCCATATTACCCTTCCCTGGGTACAAGTTGAGGCCCCGTAGTGACACTCTGTTATAACTCTGTTTCATTCAGGACACTGAAGGGCCAGTTTCTGCTTATTCTCTAATACAGGCAAAGATAGCCAGTCTGCACAATCTCTTAAATAAAAAAGAATTTTTGATTCTTCGGGTGTTACTTTTTCTCATTTATGGTCATCTGTCTTCTGAGGAAAGAATCCACAGATCTTGGTGTAACTTGCTTAAGAACTGTTATTAGCCTATTAGTAGCTCCATCTGTTCCTATGAGAAGAAGAAAAAAAATTATGACATGGTGATATCATTATTGCAGAATTTTCCCCAAGGGCTTCCCATAACACAAGAAGCTAAAGGGCAGTTGATTTAATGGATTTGTTTAGCATAATGTACAGGCATGATCAGTCCTTGGAACACCTTTGCTAAGCAGTAACGGCCTACTTTGGAGATGTTGGCCAAACAGGCTTGGAAAAGGTGCATTTTATATCTATGTCCCTACCCGCCTATCTACCTCTATGGCAAGAGTTATAAAGTACCTAGATTGTCTGAGACCCTTTGTAGTTGCATCAAAAAGAGCAGAATCTGAATTTTGATGAAAGATACAGAACCAAAGCATAAAATTGCAGTAGAGGATGTGGGCTTCTTTGGTATCCAAAGACAGAAGGGCCTAGAGCAGAAGGTGGCCTCCCAAAACCAAGAGTCCTCTAGATTCGCACTACCCTGGGAACCTTTACTTTAAAATAATGTGTTTTATGCTCGTTTGAATACTCATGTCTCTTCCAAATGAGTGTTCATTCCTCTCACAGACCTGAGGCTCTGCGGACTTCTGTGACACACAGCTTGCATTTTACTGCTAAGGTTTAAGGGAACCCATTAACCCCAGGCTTAAATAGGCTAAGAGGAACAGGTCGATGGCTCTTGGGTGTGGTAATGTTAAAGTCTGCTTGAAATAAAACTTTGGTGATTAGGAGACCATTTTATAGCTACAACATTAACATGTTTCCCACAAAGGCTTTTTAAAAAATGCAATATTATTTTTACATCAGCAATGAATAAGCACTTTATGAATCCAAACTTTCCTGAAGATGGTGAGGTACTTCCTTGTGCAGACAGCTAACAGGCTTATCCCCCAGAAACGGTGTTAGTGTTTAAAAATTAATGTTTTTACCATCTTTCTGCCTGCCAGTCTGACCTCATCCTAGGCTGATTCAACCTGTGCAACAGGGAGTTGTTAAGAATAGGGAAAAAATTTTAAGCAAAAGACCAGTCCATTGCACTCTCCACAGTGTTTTCAGTCTCATAGAGTAAAAGATGCTCTTGTTGTTTGTTTCTGGAATTCTTTTTAAAGAGAAATGTTAGGGAGAGCCTGGAAAAAAATTTGACCTAGTGGTTTTTGCAAAGTACTGGTTTTGATTAACAAAACTCTGAAGGGTGTGGAGTAAGCCCAGCAAGGGCCTCTGTATACCCAGTTGAAGAACTCAGTGTTTACTTATGTGTGGTTTCCCCAGTCTGTGAGATACAATTTATCTGATTTTACTGGTTGTACAGAGAAGATTCAGGTCAGAAATAAATTGCAACATGTATCATCAGTCAGACAAAAGTTACTAGAGTTTGTATAAAAAATAAGCTAGATTTCTTGGTGCCTAGTAAATTGCTTTACCTCCATATTTCTGAACTTGCTTTCTTTTTTTTTTAATCATATGCCCTGTCTAGATAAACATTAAAAAAAAAAACCCTCTTTACTCTTTGAAATTTCAAAATAAATACAGCAACTGAAAACAAATCAATACTGCACTAGTTTTGGATTTCTTTTTCTGAATTACCCTTCCTCCCATCCCAGAAATGGTTCCTTGGAGGGAACATGCCCCTTATTCCCCAATCACAGTTGAAAAAAAAAAATGCTTTAGCAAGTGTACCTTATGTGGAGGAATTACTTCCTCTCACTTGTTCTAATTTTGACTAAAGCTACTGATGTGAAAATCACATGATTTAACTAGAAAAAAGGATACAAAATTCTATGGACTGGTACAACCACTATGGAAAATGGAATGGCACGTCCTTAAAAAAGCTGGAATTAAAAATACCCTATGATCCAGCAATCCTTCTCCTAAGTATATTCCCTAGAGATCTAATAGCAGCGACACAGACCAGACAGATGCACACCTGTGTTCACTGCAGCATTACTCACAATAGCAAAAAGATGGAAACAACCTAAGTGCCCATCGACAGATGAATGGATAAACTGAATGTGGTACATACATACAATGGAATACTACGCAGCTAGAAAGAAAGAATAATGATGAGTTCACGAACATTTTATAACAAGGATGAATCTGGAGGACACTGTGCTGAGTGAAATGAGTCAATTAAAAAAGGACAAATATTGTATGATCCCCCTTTTATAAAAAAACAAAAATAGGTATAGAAATCAACATTCTTTGGTGGTTATCAGGAATGTGAGGAAGAGGGAGTCACTTTCTAGACAGTAGACACCTGTTATTTTTGGTGATGGGAAAGGCAGTACTGAATGTGGGTGAAGTGTGTACAACTTGACCAAAGTAAGAGATGTTATTGGTAAATGCTGTAACATATACAATTTTGCAACAGCAGCAGTAACAACCAAAAAATGCTTGAGTGGTTACATATGTAGATATGTAAACATGTATGTGTATAGGAAGGTGTATGTGTGTATCTACAGGTGCATGTATGCACATGCATATACGTGTTTGTGTGCTGCACATGGTGCAGTGGTTAAACACTTGGCTGCTAACTGAAAGTTCAGTTGTTTGAACCCACCAGCAGCTCTGTGGGAGAAAGATGTGGAAGTCTGCTTCTGTAAAATTTTACAGCCTCGGAAACCCTATGGGGCAGTTCTGGTCTGTCCTATAGAGTCACTATGAGTCGGAATCTACTCGACAGCAGTGGGTATGGTTTTGAGATAATAAAGCATATGGAGGCACAATCAGTTACATCTGAGATGTAACTAAACGCTTCACGGGATTGGTTTACTGGTTTTGAAGGCTTAGGGCCATAGTCTTATGGAACAGCTCAGTCATCTGGCACAACATACTCCATAAAGTTTATGTTCTACATCCTAGTTTGGTAAGTAGCATCTGGAGTCTTGAAAGCTTGTGAGCAGCCATCTAAAAAGACACAGCTATTGGTCTCTACTTGTCTGGAGCCAAAGAGAAAGAGGAAAACCAAAGACTCAAAGAAAAAACTAGTCTAGAGAACTAATTGCCTGTACGAACCACGTCTTCATCTATCCTGAGACCAGAAGAACTAGATGGTGTCCAGCTACCACTGCTGACCATTCTGACCAGGGACACAATAGATGGTCCCAGATAGAATGGGAGAAAATTGGAGAACAAAACTCAAATTCTTTTTAAAAGAAAAAGGCCAGACATACTAGACTGATAGAGACTAGAGAAATCCCTGAAACTACTGCCCTGAGATATCCTTTAAACTTTGAACTGAAATCACTCACAGAGGTCACTTTTCAGCTTAATAACAGATTGGCTTCTAAAATAAACAATATCACCCATGAGTTCTGTGCTCCTTTAAAAAAAATCATCCATATGAGACCAAATGGCTAATATTTACCCTAAAGCAAAGATGAGAAGGTCAGGGGGGACTGGGAAGCTAGATTAATGGAAACAGAAAAACTAGAATAGAAATAATGAGAATATTGACACAATGTAAAAAATGTAACCAGTGTCACTGAATAAGATGTTTAGGAGTTTTTAAATGGGAACCTAATTTTCTGTATAAGCTTTCACCAAAAACACAAAATATTTAATTAAAAAAAAAGTAAAGAATGGCAAAAAAAAAAAAAGTATGGACATTGTAACTGTAAATTATGTGTACCAGAGGGAAAAAAATAAAAAGAAATATACAATAATGAAAATAGTGACAATATTAGAATTGTGTGATTATGGGTATACAGCTCTTTTTTTCAAAATTGTATTCAATGGCATTATTAAAACAAAAAGGTTGTTTTAAGCCTTTTGTATAAACACCAAATTGTATACCTAATTATTATCTCATAATATGCCAAGGAACTCTCAAAAGTGATTTTTAAATCGTTATATTGTGGTTTACCCAGATAACCTTAATGATTCCTTTCCTAGATTTTAAAGTTATATTGAAAAATAAAGGGTAATATATAGTACAGATAGTGAATTTTTTTACTACATTTTAGAGCGTTTTTTTTTTTTCTTAAATTCTTAATCTCGACTAGGAATACTGTGGTGTTGACTTTATGTTTGTTGGGTGAATTATAATTATGTTAACAAGTCTGGACATGTCTAAAGAGCAAGAACAGATTTGGTAATTCAAATAGCAAAATGTAAACTCAAAGTTCAAAGATACGGACTACTTGCAGCCTGTGTCCCTGGTAGCACAGAGGAAACACCAGCATTTCTCTTTTTACTGAAACCATGTGCTCTGTGTGCAGGAAGGAAATGCATGCAGATCAGAGGTCAGAAACAGGATAGATGAGGCTTGAAAGGGAATATTTACTGTGGGGTTTTCCTAAACCCCTGGCCTCAAGGGGGATGTTATTTTTAGGTTAGAGGTAGACTTGGTGGAAACTGAGCGAACATGAAAACATGTTGGCTCTTTCACATCATGGTATCAGTGGGGGACATGAACAAGGAGCCTTGGCCAGGTATAGATCTCTGGGTGCTGGACCAAGAGGTACAGTAATAAAAAATTGAGACCTTGACCAAATACAGTTGGCTGGAGATTCAGGGAGGAATCTAGCACCCTGGAAGTTTTAGTCTGAAGAGGATCCCATGCACACAAAAGGCCTGGGAAACTTGTTGTGAGCTAGACAGTTAAAGGAGCTAATGATGTTTAGTGTGTTGCAGAAAACCGTTACAAGGACCTGAAAAAATATCTTCAAAATTCAACTGGCAATAGCCTCTTCAACAAATGGTGCTTGGGAAACTGAATTTCTACATGCAAAACAATGAAGTTGGACCCTACTTTTCACCATATATAGAAATTAACCATAAATGGATCCAAAACTTAGCTATGAGGTAAAACCATTCAACTCCTAGAAGAAAACATGGGGGTCCATCTTCAAGACCTTGTATTTGGCAGTGAATTCTTAGTATGACTCCAAAAACATGAGCAACAAAAGATAAATCAGACTTCATCAAAAGTTGAAACTTTTGTGCTTTCAGCACAACTGGATGGTGCCCAGCTACTGCCACTGACTGCTCTGACAGGGATCACAATAGAGGGCCCTGGACAAAGCTGGAGAAAAATATAGAACAAAATTCTAACTCGCAGAAAAAGACCAGACTTACTGGCCTGACAGAGACTGGAGAAACCCTGAGAGTATGCCCCCCAGATACCCTTTCAGCTTAGTAGTGAGGTCACTCCTGAGGTTCACCCTTCAGCCAAAGACTAGGCACGTAAAACAAAACATGACTAAAGGGGCACACCAGCCCAGGAGCAAGGACTATAAGGCAGGAGGGGAAAGGAAAGCTGGTAATAGGGAACCCAAGGTTGAAAAGGGAGAGCGTTGAGATGTCATAGGGCTGATAATCAATGTCACAAAACAATATGTGTACTAACTGTTTAATGAGAAGCTAGTTCTGTAATCCTTAATCTAACACACGATAAAAAATAAAAACTTTCATGCTTCTAAAGACATCAAGAAAGTAAAAAGACAACTTACAGAATGGAAGAAAATATTTGGAAATCATACTGATAAGGGCTTAGTATCCAGAATATGTGAAGAACTACAACTCAAAAATAAATAAATAAATAAAAAAGGCAAACAACCCAATTGAAAAATGGGCAGAGGACTTTGATAGACATTTTTTTTGAAGATCTACAAATGGCCTGTAAGCGAATAAAAAGATGCCAAGTATCACTAGGCATTAGCGAAATTGCAGATCAAAACCACAATGAGATACCACTTCATACCCACTAAACCCACCAAAAACCTTCGTACCCACTAGGATGGCTTTTATCAAAAAATCAGAAAATAACATTTTGGTGAGGATGTGGAGAAATTGGAGCCCACATGTACTGCTGGCGGGTATGTAAAATGGCGCAGCCACTGTGGAAAACAGTTTGGCAGTTCTTTAAAAAATTAAACATAGAACTACCATATATGCCCCAGCAATTCCACTCCGAGGTGTGTACCCCAGAGAATTGAAAACAGGGACTCAGACAGATACTTGTACTCCAATATTGATTGCAGTATTTTTACCATATTTTTACTCAAATAATACGTACACCTACATTTTTTGCCAATCGAGCCCTCCCACAGCAAGGTATTTTCCTAAGTGTGCTGTGCTGATTTTTTTTTTTATGAAAATAATTAGCATAGCATACTTATGAAAATACCTGGGGTGGGGAGGGAGGTTAGCAAAAAAAACTTAGAACTTATGACGTTATTTGCATAAAAATATGGTATTTACTATAGCCAAAATGGGGAAACATCCAAAGTGTCCATCAGCAGATGAATGGATAAACAAAATATGGTATACACATACAATCAAATATTATTCAGCCATGAAAGGGAATGAAATTCTAACATACGCTGCAACATGGATAAACCTTGAAAACATGCTGAGTAAATAAGCCAGTGACAAAACAGCAAATATTGTATAATTCTGTTTATATGAAATATCCAGAATAAGCAAATCTGTAGAGACAGAAAATGGTTACCAGGGCCTGGGGACAGCAGGGAATGGAAAGTTACTGCTTAATGAGTACAGAGTTCCTGTTTGGGGTGATGAAAAGTTTTAGAAGTAAATGGTCATGGTGTTTGCACAACATTCTGAATATAAATACCACGGAATTATACACTTAAACTGCTTAAAATGATAAATTTTATTTTATATATATATATATATATATATGCATACATTGTTGTTAGGCGCCATTGAGTTGGTTCCAACTCATAGTGACCCTACTTATAACAGAATGAAATACTACCCAGTCGTGCACCATCATCACAATCGTTGCTATGCTTAAGGCCACTGTTGCAGCCACTGTGTCAATCCATCGCATTGAGGGTCTTCCTCTTTTTTGTTGACCCTCTACTTTACCAAGCATGATGTCCTGCTCCAGGGACTGATCCTTCCTGACAACATGTCCAAAGTATGTGAGATGAAGCCTCACCATCCTTGCTTCTAAGGAGCATTCTGGTTGTATTTCTTCAAGACAGATTAGTTTGTCGTTTTGACAGTCCATGGTATAATTCAGTATTCTTCTCCAACACCACAATTCAAAGGCATCAATTCTTCTTAGGTCTTCTTTATTCATTGTCCAGCTTTCACATGCATAGCAGGCTATTGAAAACACCATAGCTTGGGTCAGGTGCACCTTGGTCTTCAAGGTGACATCTTTACTTTTTAACACTTAAAGAGGCCTTTTGAAGCAGATTTGCCCAATGCAATGCGTCTTTTGATTTCTTGACTGCTGCTTCCATGGGTGTTCATTTTGGATCCAAGTAAAATGAAATCCTTGACAACCTGTCTTTTCACCATTTATAGTGATGTTGCTTATTGGTCCAGTTGTGAGGACTTTTGTTTTCTTTATGTTGAGGTGTAATCCATGCTGAAGGCTGTGGTCTTTGATCTTTATCAGTAAGTACTTCATGTGCTCTTCACCTTTCAGCAAGCAAGGTTGTGTCATCTGCATAATGCAGGTTGTTAATGAGTCTTCCTCCAATCCTGATGCCTCATTCTTCTTGTAGTCCAGATTATCCGGCTCAGCATACAGATTGAATAAGTATGGTGAAAGGATACAACCCTGACACACACCTTTCTTGACTTTAAACCGGGCAGTATCCCCTTGTTCAGTTCAAACAACTTGGTCTATGTACAGATTTCTCATGAGTACAATTAAGTGTTCTGGAATTCTCGTTCTTTGCAATGTTATCCATAATTTGTTATGATCCACACAGTTGAATGCCTTTACATAGTCAATGGAACCCAGGTAAGCATCTTTCTGGTAGTCTCTGCTCTCAGCCAGGATCCATCCGACGTCAGCAATGATATCCCTGGTTCTGCATCTTCTGAATCCAGACTGATTTTCTGGCAGCTCCCTGTCGATGGCACCAGTCACTTTTGAATGATCTTCAGCAAAATTTTACTTGCATGTGATATTAATGATATTGTTTGAAAATTTCTGCATTTGGTGGGATCACATGTCTTAGGAATAGGCATAAGTATAGATCTCTTCCAGTTGGTTGGCCAGGTAAGCTGTCTTCCAAATTTCTTGGCATAGACTAGTGAGTACTTCCAGTGCTGCATTGGTTTGTTGAAACATCTCAATTGGTATTCCTTCAATTCCTGGAACCTTGTCTTTTGCCAGTATCTTCAGTGCAGCTTGGACTTCTTCCTTCAATACCATTGGTTCCTGCTCATATGGTACCTCCTGAAATGGTTGAACATCAACCATTTCTTTTGGGTATAGTGACTGTCTATATTCCTTCCATCTTCTTTTTATGCTTCCTGAACTGCTTAATATTTTCCGCATACCCACACTACGTCGATTCCATAGAATCCTTCAATTTTGCAACTTGAGGCTTGAATTTTTTCTTCTGTCCTTTCAGCTTGAGAATGCCGAGCATGTTCTTCCCTCTTGGTTTTGCATCTCCAGGTCTTTGCACATGTCATTATAATACTTTACTTTGTCTTCTAGAGCCACCCTTTGAAATCTTCTGTTCAACTCTTTGACTTTATCATTTCCTTTCACTTTAGTTACTTGACGTTCAAGAGCAAGTTTCAGAGTCTCTTCTGACATCCCTTCTGGTCTTTTCTTTCCTGTCTTATTAATGACCTCTTGCTTTCTTGACGTATGATGTCCTTGATGTCATTCCACAACTTGTCTGGCATTCGATCATCAGTGTTCAGCACGTCAAATCTGTTGAGATGGTCTCTAAACTCAGGTGGGATATACTCAGTGTCATACATTGGCTCTTGTTGACTTGTTCTAATTTTCTTCAGTTTTAACTTTAACTTGCGTGTGAGCAGTTGCTGGTGTGTTCTGCAGTCGGCCCCTGGCCTTGTTCTGATTGGTGATATTGAGCTTTTCCATTGTCTCTTCCCACAGATATAGTCGATTTTGTTCCTGTGTATTCCATCTGGCAAGGTCCACATGTATAGTTGCAGTTTGTTTATATTGGCAAAAAAGGTGTTTGCAATGAAGAAGCCGTTGGTCTTACAGAATTCTATCATGCGATCTCCGGCATCGTTTCAGTCACCAAGTCCATATTTTCCAACTACCGATCTGTCTTCTTTGTTTCCAACTTTTCCATTCCAATCTTAAGTAATTATCAATGCATCCTGATTGCATGTTTGATCAGTTTCAGACTTCAGAAGTTGGTAAAAATATTCAGTTTCTTCATCTTTGGCTTTAGTGGTTGGTGAATAAATTTGAATAATAGTTGTATTAACTGGTCTTCCTTGTAGTTATATGGATATTATCCTGTCACTGACATTGTTGTACTTCAGGATCGATCTTGAAATGTTCCTTTTGGTGATGAATGCAACACCATTCCTCTTCAAGTTGTCATTCCCAGCATAGTAGACCACATGATCGTCTGATTCAAAATGGCCAATACCAGTCCATTTCAGCTCACTAATGCCTAGAATATCAATGTTTATGTATCCTATTTCATTTTTGACAACTTCCAGTTTTCCTAGATTCATGCTTTGTATGTTCCACGTTCCAATTATTAATGGATGTTCTCAGCTGTTTCTTCTTAGACATACATATGTATATATACATTTTTTTACCACAATAAAATAAAATTAAAAAATCAAAGAGCAGTTGATAAAAGTGTAAGAAGTACATTTTCTGTGAATTTTTGGAAAACTGAATTAAGACGCTGTGTGGAAATGGGAGGAAGACAGGTTTTTAGCATAATGTATGAAATATTTCCTTATAGCTGGAGCTGTCCTTTATAGAGGAGGAGTGAATTCTGGATGCATTCAAACGGGCATGTTGGGGGAGAGGGTTCCACTCTGTGCAGTCGAACTAAAAGAAACCTGTAAACCACCTTCCAAGCTTGTGAGTCAAGCCTCTGCTTCAGTTTCCTTTCACCAGGCTGGGTGTTGGATTTTGTAGCATTCCATCAACCTGTACCTTTACATCAGTTGGTCAACTAAAGAGAGCAAAGTTGTTTCCCAGCTTTCTAAGCCCAAGGTTCAGAAGCATAATGTTGTTCATGTATTCCTGCCCCTTCTCCTTTGTTACCTTCCCATAAAGTGGGTAGGCTCTCCCCTCAGGCCTCCTCCTTCCTTTACCTTGATCCAGAAGCATAAATGTCTTTGCCCATGTGTCTTAACTTGCTGTAGAATGTTGTGTATCCATACTCCGGATGTAGGGTTCAATGTGCTCCTTCATCCCTCTTGGCTAGGGTATTCTGTCTATACCCATCTTCTCAAACCCAAATATGCACCCTTCAGAATCTCAGGCTTAACAACCTGCCTGGTGCCTGAAGGTGGGGGAGGGGTGGGAAATGAGATTCTCTTTTAAATTTGGTACAGATGAGAGTCCATTATGGTCAGGTACTCTGTAGTAACATCAAATGTTAGGCCTCTAAATTCCCTTTACCTATATGCACGTAGGAGCCATGGTGGTGCAGTGGTTAAGACTTACGGCTGCTAACCAAAAGGTCAGCAGTTCAAATCCACCAGCTGCTCCTTGGAAGCCCTACAGGGCAGTTCTGCTCTGTCCTATAGGGTCGCTATGAGTCAGAATTGACTTGATGGCAACGGGTTGGTTGTTGGTTTTTTAAAATATGCAAGTAGATTTGGCAAAAGAGATTATTTCAGTAGAGACTCATTTTCATCAAATTAATATATTTTTAAAAACCTAAGAGTTATAATTAGAAATAATCAGTGTTTTCAGACAAATGTGCCTGGAAACAATCAGTTCTGTGGTCAGAATAGGTATGTGTTAGCCCAAGCTGATATATCAGGATTTGTGGATTTGGAAAACAAAACGAGCAGAATTTCTGTATTTTTAACAGCAATTAAACAGCATCCAGTTGGTAAAAAAACACAACGCAGGCCTGCCTCATTTCTTGCAATATTTTGGAAGTGTTTGGCCCTGTGACAGATTGATGCTTTTATTTTTCTAAGGTAAATTCAGGATGTATTCATTCTTCATTGACCCCATGGATCTTTCCCTCTGCAGGAATAGGAGGCCTGCAAGACTTTGTGCTGAAATCTGCAACGCTGTGTAGTTTGCCATCCTGCCCGCCATTTATACCACTCAACTTTGAAGCCACCCCGATTGTGAGGGTTGCCGTGGAACCGAAACACCCAAGTAAGATGACCTTGTTCTTAAAAGCAGTGTGATGTAGGTTATACGTTTAAATGCATGCACTTAGCGCTTGATCCATCATGATTTGTGTCAGCAGTAAATTCTGTGTTTTATGTACAAGAAGTAATATATTTCTGTTTAATGTGCTTCTGTATCATAGAAGTAATCTTTCAGCCACAAGGCTGCACAGACCACCTCTTCAAAGGAAACCTAGTCTCCGTCCCTGGAGCATGGCATGTTAGGTAGCTTTGCTCTCCAGGGAGACTGTAGTCTCTTTAATGGCAGAGACAGTGTCATCTCACTGGTTTCCTGACTTCTTTCATCCTTTATCTGTATCAGTTTTTTTTTTTTTTTTTCACCCAATATATCTATGTTTAAGGAGCCCTGGTGGTGTAGTGGTTAAGCATTCAGCTGCTAACTGAAAGGTCAGCAGTTGGAACCCACCAGCCACTCTGGGGGAGAAAGATGTGGCAGTCTGCTTCTGTGAAGACTACAGCATTGGAAACCCCGTGGGGCAGTTCTGCGCTGTCATATAAATTCACTGTGAGTCAGAATCCATTCTACAGCACACAATAACAACTCTATGTTTATATACATATATGTGAACTTTTGTGCTAATGTTTCATGTGCATGATGAAACTTAAACAAAAGTAGAAATTATTTAAAAAATTGAGACAAAATGAAATAATGATTTTAAAAATTTTACTTGCATTTGGTAGAGAAACACACATGTATATACACAAATATATATTCATTTATTTATGATCATGGTTTATAACTATATTTAGTTATCTACTGCTGCATAACAAATGACTGGAAAACTCAGGGCTGCAAACAATAGTTATTTTCTTTCACAGTTCCTTTGGTCAGGAATTTGGGAAGAGTTCAGCTTGGGGTTTCATGCAGTTGCAGTCATATGTCAGCAGGGGCTGTAGTCATCTGAAGGCTTACAGGATTCTCAGGGTGGTTCATTCACATGGTTTATTCACAAGTTGGTGCTGGCTGGGGACCTCCGTGCCTCTCTGTGGGTCTTCCCACATGGCTGCTTGAGTGTCCTGCTGCATAGCATTGCTGAGGTCGCTGGCCTCAGCAGGCAGCCCAAGACACCAAGGCAGAAGCTACAGTGCCTTTGTGATTTAGCCTTGGAAAGCACACACTGCCACTTCTGCAGATTTTATTAGACACACAGACAACCCAGATTCACTGTGGGAGGAAACTGCGCAGGAATATGAATATTAGGAGGTGAGGATGAATTTTGAAAATCTTGCCTAACACTTTGTGATATAGCTATTCAAAGGTTGGCTTCTAACTTCCATTTATTCCAACACTTGAATTTAATGACTGTCATCACTAGAAAAGACGCTTTACATGTCTCATAATCCAGGTGGAAGCAGTGCATCTTTGACTGTCTTTACTAAATCATGTTGTCCATTTTAGAATCCCATTTACTAGTTATACAAAGGCTTTGATGAAATGCAAATAAATATCTATTTTTCCTGATGTCAGTCAGATTTTTTTTTGCACTACTTGGAAAGTGTCCCTGGGTGGTACAGTTAACTACTAACAGAAGTGTTGGCAGTTCAAACCCACCCAGAGGCACTTGGAAGAAAGGCCTGGTGAAGTTTCTGAAAGGTCTTGTCTTTGAAAATCCTGTGGGGCACAGTTCTGTTCTTCAGCACGTGGGGTCGCCATAAGTTGGAATCAACTTGACAGCATCTGGGTTTTTTTTTTTTTTTTTGCTTTTAGAAGGTATTGGTTTTTAAATCTATAACAGACTATTCATTTGGAAGGTTTTAAAACGAGTTTAGGAAAGCCAGCTTCCAAATTTTAAAAGGTTTTATAGATGAGGTGTTTATGTCGTTTTTGGCAACATAATGGCTATCAATGGAAACATTTTCATGTATTTTCAAGATGTTTTCATGTTCCAAACTTCTTTTGGAAAACAGTTTCTTTGTTGGTGATTGTTAAGCTGTCCCTTTTACTTGAAGAAATAGATTTAAGTGTGTGTGTGGGGTTTTTTTTTTTTTTTTTTTCCCAGTATCTGCCGGGTTCCCATACTGATGACAGCCATTGTTTTTACATTGTCATTTGGCTGATGAAAAACTGACAAAAAGCTTTTCCGTGTTTTTTTGTTTTAACTGTTCCCGTATGCTTGTGTTATTAATATCATCTTCAATCTGTGGTCTCTTTGCAGGGATCCTTTTAAGCCATATTTCATATTCTGTGAAGGTTAAGTTATTTAACAGTAGATAATATCTGTAAATCCACTTAACTAGCAAAGGAAAACTAGACTATGCTGAAAGTGAACTAACAAATGAGGATGGCTCTTTTCATCCCTGCGTATAGTGGAATCCCCGACCCTGTCCATGCATCGCCTAGTGGCTCATGACCACCTGACGTGTGAGGGTGCTGCCATCCATCTACAGAGAGAGCGTGGACCCTGGGGCTAGCTACCTGGCTTCAGAGCCGGGCTCTACCACTTAGGGGCTCTGACCTTCAGCACCAGTCCTTATCTTCTCTATACGTACTGTTTTTTCATCTGTGAAATGAGAACAACACTCATACCCACCTCATAGTTAATAGGTTAGTGAGTTTATACATGGGAAGTGCTTATCTGGCACATTGTTAGGACTCTGAAGTGTTAGTTATTAGAAAAGCCTTATTTGTCTAAAAAATCAGGAAGTATGGGAGTTTTAACATTTTTTCCAGTACCCCAATCCACTTTCGTAACCCATGTTGAAGACCACTGTACTGCAGAGACTCCTGTGATTTTGATTGTTCGGCAGGTTGAAAAGCAAGCACTGGAGGAATGACTGAGTCCTTCCTTCAATATAGGAGTGAAACAAGACTGCGTAAAATCCTCTGATAGAGCAGTAACTGGAGACTTCCTCTGGCCTGTCTTGAGTCAACAGTAGCAACTGAGGATGTGGAACGGGGTGAAAGAGCAGCTAAACCCAAGATGTTGAGTAGAATCCCTGTCCTTGCCCTCAACTCCTCTGAACTGTAAAGAAAAAGCAATTATGTACCAAAAGCACATGCAGAATGCAGTGCGGAAGGCACCTGTAGTTCACTGGGGAAGTGGCTAGTTAGTGTGTTAAAGGGCAGCTTTATTCTAAAACCCACAATTCTGACAAGTAGTTTTACAAACGGTAATTTCAGACACGAGGCTCTGATACCATTCCTTTTCGTCGAATATCATATTAAATGCTTCTTTTGCTTATACTTAGACTGTTTGAAGAAGATATCTGTTGCATTTCTAGGTATGCACGTGTGTACATTTGTAATACGATTTAGGTGAATCTCCGGGCACAACCATGAAAGTTTACGTCTGAAGAGGTGATACAGATCAGCTTTGGGAGTCTTGAGGTTAAGGTGTGAATGTCTCATAATGTTAGTTATCTGTATGAAAAATTATGAGAAGACGGTTTTCTTCACATGTCTGCATTTTGTGGACGAAAAATAAACCATCATTTTAAGAGTTTATCTCATTGTACTTTTCCCTTAGGTAGCTGTAGACATTGTCTTTAGATGGAATTTACCGTATTTAATCAGTATTTCGTTGTCTCACTAGGTGAAATGCCTCATCTTGTCAAAGGAATGAAGCTGTTAAACCAGGCTGATCCCTGCGTCCAGATTTTAATTCAGGAAACAGGAGAGCACGTTTTAGTCACAGCAGGGGAAGTCCACCTTCAAAGATGCTTGGATGACTTAAGAGAAAGGTTAGATGATAATGAAAGAGATGGGAAAATGATAGCTCCAGAACCAGGGGGGATGTTTCAGAGGGTCTTTAACCAGTATAAATGAGACTGGTTAATTCTGGGAGCAGCATGATATGCCCTCAACTCAAACATGAACTGTTTTTGGATCATAGATTTAATTCTGATAACTGACAAATGGCACTCAGTTCCTACACTTGACTATTTTTACATACACATGCATCTTACTTGAAGCACATACACAAAGACATACAGCATGTCAGGGCAACAAAACAATCGTATTTTATGAATTTAGAGTGATTAAGTGGGACTTCTTTCCTTATTGAGATGTTCCTCTACAATGTAAACCTGAAAATCTTTGTTTCTCTGTAAAGGTAAGATGTGTCATAAAATGAGTGTCCCAAATCACTTTTTGTAAATAACATTTTTCCCTTTATTCCAAAGGTAATGTACATTTATTGCAGCAATTAAGAATA
Source organism: Elephas maximus indicus (assembly GCF_024166365.1). Classification (NCBI taxonomy): domain Eukaryota; kingdom Metazoa; phylum Chordata; class Mammalia; order Proboscidea; family Elephantidae; genus Elephas; species Elephas maximus. The sequence continues at coordinate 72,329,055 of NC_064831.1, read as the reverse complement.
CAGAACAATAAAAATAATCACTCAGTCATCATGCGGAAGTAGCCACCTTTACATTTGAGCTTATACATCCCCGGCTTGTTCTATTAGATATCTGTATACCCAGCTCTGATAATTTGGTGAAGGTAAACTTCTAGAAATACTATTGCTGGCTTAAAGGGTTCGCATGGTTTTAAGACGTATGATACATGTTATCCTGAAGACCAGTCCAGTTTACACTATAGCTGGCAGTTAAGTCTTTGAATGTGCCACTTTTCCCAAGCCCATTTTGTCAATCTGGAGGGCAGATAAAAGGTATTCAATGTTAATTTGGAAACACTGGTGGCGCAGTGGTTAAATGCTACACCTGCTAACCAAAAGATCACCAGTTCAAATCCAGCAGGCGCTCCTTGGAAACTCTATGGGACAGTTCTACTCTGTCCTAAAGGGTCGCTATGAATCTGAATTGACTGGACGGCAGTGGGTTGGGTTAATTTACATTTCTGTGCTTGCTCTCTGTTGTTGTTACTTGCTGACTCATGGTAACTCCATGTGTGCAGAGTAGAGCTGCTACATAGGGTTTTCAAGGCCGTGACCTTTCAGAAGCAGATCTCCAGGCCTGTCTTCCGAGGCGCCTCTGGATGGGTTCGAACTGTCAGCCTTTCTCCTCTGTGGTCACTTGCTGTTGTTGTGTGCCATCAAGTCAATTCCAACTCATAGTGACCCTCTCTGACAGACTAGAACTGCCTCATAGGGTTTCCTAGGCTGTAATCTTTATGAGACCAGATCACCAGGTCTTTTCTCCTGTGGAGCCACTGGTGGTTTCAAACCACCGACCTTTCAGTTAACAGCCAAGTGCTTAACCATTGCACCACCAGGGCTCCTCCTGTGCTTACTTGTGTTATAGATTTTTTTTTTTCATGTGCTTATTGGCCATTTGTTTTTCTTCTTTGATGAATCGCCCTGTAATGGCCCTCTTTTAGTTTTAAAATTTCTACAACTATGGTAATGATAATCTCAGTGAAAATAATAATTATGAATAATCACCATAATTACGTACTAAATATAAGAGGCCACTCATGGTGCTAAACAATATTTATTGTCCCATTTAATCCTTACAACAACCTGGTAAAATTGATAATAGTAGTAGTGGTGGTGGAGTCCCTGGGTGGTACAGCTAACGCACTCAGCGGCTGACCGCAAGGTTGAGGGTTTTAGTCCACCCAGAGGTGCCTTGGAAGAAAGGCCTGGCAATCTACTTGCAAAAAAATCAGTGATTGATAATCTATAGAGCACAGTTCTATTCTTACACACATGTGGTCACCATGAGTCACAGTCGATTCAGCGGCAACTGATTTTAGTAGTAGTACAACTACTGATACTACTGCTAATAGAGTACCATTAGCTGCTACTGCAGCCCCACCCACGTGGAATTTTGTAGAAACTCCTGCCAGTTGGGGAATGTTCTGATTTATGTTCTTTAATTTCAAATGGTGCTGTGGTTTATTCCTTCTTTAAATTCTTTTTATAGCTTTAAGTATAATTAATACGAAATTGGAAGGTTAGCTCTTCCATCTCTTTGACGTTTGTCACCATTTTCATAGAATTTCTGAAGGTTCTAATGTTAGAGAATAATGCTAATCAGGTAAATCTGAAGACATGGTTCATTTTAAAATAACTTAATTCTCAAGAGTTTTAAAGAAACTGGGGGGATATTATTTTTGTTGGTGTTTTTGAACTAAATTATTTTCTCCCTTTTCACTCTCCTTGCTACCAAATTAAAATCTATGTTAAATAATTATCCATTTCGCAGGATATTAACTCCTCTTTAAAAATCATGCTTTTTTGTACTTAGAATTATATTTTGAGTAATATTCCCCCTAACCTAATACTGATTTTGAGTTATAGATCTGTATTTTTGTTGAGTCCTTTTTTCATTTTTATTTCATTGTGAATACTTTCTGTCCTCAGGAGGAAAAAAAAAGGTAACTATACCTTATTATAAAAAGTATTAGTTTCCTAGAAATTTACTCTAAACGTGGCATTAAAATATTTTTAATAAATCATTTCATTCAGGAAACCACTGTTTGTAAACCTTTCTAGAAAATATTCATATCATAATATCTAAAATTAATTTTTAAAAGAATATATGCTTTAATAAGATTTTTTGAAAATTCTGAATTGTTTATGAACTGTTTTTCCTAAAACCCTGGTGGCATAGTGGGTAAGTGCTACGGCTGCTAACCAAAGGGTCGGCAGTTCAAATCTGCCAGGCACTCTTTGGAAACTCTATGGGGCAGTTCTACTCTGTCGTATAGGGTCACTATGAGTCAAAATCGACTCGACGGCACTGGGTTTGGTTTTTTGGTTTATTTTTCCTAAAGATTCCAATTTCTAAAAGTAATTTTAACTCCTTCCTGCTACATCCCTCCCCAAAAAACAAACAAACAAACAGAAAATTTCCTTTGTATTATGGCCAAGTACAATGGAAAAATAACCTGAAGTTCAGAGTTCTCTGTCAAAACTCAGAGAGTAACCTGGAGCCCAAGTAGGGATGAATCTTTCTATTCACCTATAGGGTCGCTATGAGTCGGAATCGACTGGACAGCACTGGGTTTGGTTTGATTTTGGTTTTATATGGGCAGTCTTTAGAGAAGTCAGCTAGACCAAGAGCGGAAAGGGATAGTGGACAGACACTTAGGAAACCGGACAGGGTGGTGTTGTATGTATTTGACATATTAAGTGTTTTTTGGAAGCCCAAAGGATCCGAATCCAGTGGCGTTGGTAAAAGGACATTGCATCCTCAAGCACCTCACTGTCATGCAGAAGTTTAGGACACCTTAATGAAATGATGCTGAATAGCGTGTCCTGGGCCATGAAACATAAGAGAGTGTTATGAAAAATTTTATGCCAGTGTATTTAAAATTTTAAAGGAAATGGACAAATTCTTAGAAAATTCTGACCCAAGAAGAAATAGAAAGCCATATAGTCCTATAAAGAAATTAAAAGTTGTAATGCTTTTAAAAATCAATCAGTGACAATTTACAGATTAACAGAAAAAAAGAAGTCATCCCCATAGGTGAATAAAAAGCATTAGATAAAATTCAGCATCCATGCATGAGCAAAACTCTTAGTAAGCTAGGAATAGAAGGGGGTTTCCTTACTCTGATAAAGGGTATCTTCAAAACAAATACAGCAAACATGTAACTTACTGAAGAAATTTTTGAAAACCATCTTTTTGAGCTCAGGAATAAGATAATGGTGCCCCACTGTTAAAACTTCTATTTAACATTGTAGTGGGGGGTTAGACAGCATGTAAGGAAGAATAAAAAATGAAAGAGATAAGAATTAGAAAGGAACAAACAAAACTTTTGTTATTCACAGATGTGATATGATTGTATACTAAAAATCCAGAAGAATCTAGAGGAACTATTAGGATTACTGAGTAAATTCAGCAAGGTTACTGAATTCAAGGTCAATATGCAAAAAGTTACTGTATGTCTATATTAATGAACAAAAAATGAAAATTCATTTAAAGTAACAACAAAAATATCAAATACCTAGGAATAAAAACTTACTCATATTTATGGAACCTCTGTGCAAACAAACTATAAAACATAAAAGGAGGTATGTACCATGTTCATGGTTTTAAAATGTAATATTATAATGATTTCAGTTGTCTCCAAACTGATTATAGATTCAAAGCAATTTCAATTGAAAACTCATTATGTTTGTGTGTGTGGAATTTGACGAGTTGATCGTAAAATTTATATGGAAATGCAAAGGACCAATAATAGCCAAGACACCTTTGAGGAAGTAGAACAAGATGCGCATTCTCGCTGTACGGGAAATTAAGACTGTTTTAAAGATACAGTAATTAAGATTTTGATATTGGCACAGGCACTGCCCATTAGTCAGTGGAGGTTTGTGTGTTGATGTGATGCTGAACAAGTTTCAATGGCACTTGCAGACTAAGAAGGACTAGGAAGAAAGGCCTGGCAATCTACTTCTGAAAATCAGCCAATTAAAAATATATCCACTATATATGAAGAATTCCTACAAATAAATTAAAAAAGCAATAACTCAATAGAAAGTGAGACAAAGGCACTTCACAGAAGTGTTCTAAACACCAATAAACATAAAAAAGTATTGGAGTAATTAGTAATAATGAAATGCAAATTGACATCGAAGTGATATATATTACATACTCACCAAAGTTGATATTTTAAAAAGTGACAATACCAAGTAGTGGCAAAGAGGTAGAGCAACAGGAGTCCACCCACACAACTTGTAGGAATATGAATTGGTACTACGTCGGAATATAGTTTGGTAGTTTATCTACCAAGGCAGGCACTGTCTGTGGTTTGGCAGGTCTACTCTCAATTCTACTCTGTATATACTTAACACAAAGCTGGATAAATGTGCTTCAAGAATATTCATAGCAGTGGAATTTGTAATAGCTAAAAACTGGAAACAATTCAACAAAATGTATAAAATGTATGATATATTGATACAGTGGAATTCTGTTGAATAATCACAGTGAACAAACCATAGATAGCTAAGCAGGACATGGGTGAATCTCACAGCACAATGCTGAACAAAAGAACCCAGTTGGAAAAATTTCAAAATACATGTTTTAGTCTTATTAATACAAAGTTCAAAAAGAAGGCTAAACTTTAGGGTTTAGTGGTTATATGCTTAAATAAAAAATAAACTATTTAAAAAAAAAAGGCAATTACAATAATAGGATAGTGGTTACCTTCTTTGGGGTTGGGAGGAGGCATGTTGGGAACTTCAGAGGGCTGACAGTGTTCTGTTTCCTGACTTAGATGGTAGTTTACATGGGTGTTCATTTTGTGACAAGTCATAGATCAGTACATTTTTGTTTAATACACTGTTCTATATGACTTAAATTTTGCAATTGTACTGCTGGAATTTTTTTTAGCTCTCATAGAAGAGAACCTGTCTTTTTACTACATAAGTTTCTTTTTCAGCTTTCATACACGTTTTGTGGAATGCATTATATATAGAACTGAGAGACAGGACGCTACCTGTTATCTCTAGCCCCAGTATCTGTCAGAGTTCTTAGCATCCAGATCTCAAGTAGGAATAATCGGATATGGCAGGAAGCCACAGGAAATTGCCCTGGTGTAGTCTGACCCTACTGCCCTTTTTTTGAAGTAATGATAGGCCCTGCATTGCCAGAATTTAAAGAGCCTCTTTTTTTTTCTGACCCTGAGGTGCTTCGTAGGTATGGCAACCATACACAGACTTCAACAGGCTGGATTGGTTTTGGTTAATTTTGTAAATGACCACTATAGAAGACCTCTTGGGAACCTCAGACATTTGAAGGACAAAAATGGACCACAACCCACTTAACCTTATAATACAACTGGCTAAGACGGCAGTGTCATAAATGCATTCTCTGTCTTATAGTTTTAATAGCTTCGTAGTTGATTTTCATGAATGTCCTAAACATATGAAACCTTCTTCCTAAATAATGACAATTTAAAAAAATATTTTTCAATTTCTTTGTAACTGCTTTTCCCTCCATAAATCAGGAATGGATATTCAATTTTATTAAATGCCAATATAGCACTTTTAAAGATGGTTACATAGATGACTTTAATTGACATTGGTAATATATTTTAACAGATATCCTAATACAAATCAAGTTTTATTCTCATATGATAAAAACTGTTTAATGTTGTGGTGAATTATTCCTTTAATATCTTGTTTAATCTGATTTTTTTTGCCATGGCATAATGGCTAAGAGCATGGATTCTGAAGTCAGATCTGGATTTGACTTCCAGCTTCTCCACTTACTAACCATGTAACTTTGAGGAAGTTACTTAACCTTTCTTACCTTAGTTTTATCATCTATAAAATGACAATGGTAATAGTACTAAAGAAAAAGTTGATTCTCATTATTTGCAGTCATGTTCTGTAAAGTCACTGCAAACACTAAATTAGTGAATTCTGAGCCATTGTCCCTAGGTAAAATACAGGCTTAAGTTCCTGTGACCCTCTGGTCACAGCATTTTCATCAACTGATCAGTACATAACATTATTTTATGTGTTTCTATTAAAGACATCTTACCTAATACATGATCTCCCTGGGTGGCGCAAGTAGTTAAGCACTGAACTATTAGCCAGAAGGTTGGCAGTTTGAACATACCCAGAGGCACCTCAGAAGACAGGCCTGGCAATCTGCTTCTGAAAGGTCACAGCCTTGAAAACCCTATGGATCAGTTCTACTCTACACACACAGGGTCGCCATGAGTTGGAATTGACTAGACTGCAGCTGACAACAACATTTAATATATATTGTTGATTCTTTAACATTGAACTCACAGCCAGCAATGCTATAACTCATGCCTGAATGAAACTTATGAAACACATACATTTTCTCCCTAAGGCCGATCTCCGCCTTCATAGGAACACTCAGCAGCACTTCAACACTATTCTTGGGAGCCATTTTAAAGAAGCAATCGCCAACAAAAAGCACAAAATATGCAAAAAAAAAGTGTCACTACATAGACCACAAAAAGGATACTTATTTACACTATGAAAACTGAAACAAGAAGGCGAGTGTTGCACTGTTCAGTCTGAGCTGGGAATGTCTGTGTTGGGTGACTCAAATTTCCCACCACGTGTCTGCAAAGGAGCGGGAAAGTGCTGTGCGTATTTATTTTAGGGTCATAAGTTTCAATGAGTAGAGGAGTTCACAAACAGAATCTACAACTAGTGAGGATTGACTGTCCATGTAAAACACTTAGCACAGTGCCAGGCACATAGTAAGTGATCAGTCAAAACACACACATATATATTCATTGTTTTTTCATTGTTATTTTGTCTTAGATTTTATATCTGAATTCACAGTTAAGATTGAACCACAGTTTTGTCTGTGGATGCTGTCTTTGTCAGATTTGAGTATCCAGATAATTTTAAATTACACAGAAAGTATAGACATCTGTCCGTATACCCTGCAACAACGCATGCAGCATTGAAACAAGCTGACCCTTGAAAGTGAACCAACTCAAGGCAAAGCCAGAAGTAATTTCTTATAACATTTTTATTTTCTTCCATGTGTTATGGTCTATTCAGGTTTTATATTTCTTCTTAAATGAATTTTGACAACATCGTTTTCAGAAAATCATCCATTTGTTGAGTTTTCAAATATATCAAAAAGTGTAAAATCAGATAAATCAGATCCTGCTCCACACCTACCAAATGTAGAAAACAGAAACAAATCCAGAATCAAATGTAGGAATTTCAGAAGCCTATACTTCCAGTGTTCAGTTCCCTTATTACTATTTCCCAGGGAAATCCATTGTTCCCAGATCCCAAAATGTCACTATATGTATTATATATGTATGTACACACATTAACATACATTATACATATGTCCATCCATATCGCCAATTGCAGACATAGGCCAGACCAAAACTTTAGTGTTACCTGGGAACAAGGCAGACAGAAAATAAGAGGAAAGATTTCATGGTTTCATTGTTATTATAGTCAATCCATGCCAGTTTTCTGTGAACTTGTAATTCATTTAGGAAGGAAGTCGATGACCCACATGAAACTAAACTTGACCTCATATGGGGAAAGGGACTTTCTCAACTTGATACCAGACTGAGGCTCAAGATCTGTTCTGTCTAGCACAGTAGCTACTAGCCACATTTGGCTGTTTAAAATCAAATTAATTAAAATTCAGTAAAATAAAAAATTTAATTTCTCGGTCATGCTAGGCATGTTTCAAATGCCCAGTGGCTGCAGGTGGCAATTTAAATTTAATTAAAATTAAGTCAAACTGAAAATTCAATTCCTCAATTGCAGTAGCCACATTTCAAGTGCCCATTATGACATTTCAGTGCAGACACAGAACATTTCTGTCATCGCGGAAAGTCCTTTTGGAAAGTGCTGCTGTAGACAAACTGGATCACGCCACTCCTCCGCTGAGCCTCATTATCAATGCCAAATACAACAGGAAAGTTAGGTGTCCTGTCCTGAAGTTCTGTGAGTCTGTTTTCTTTTTAGAGTTATAATCAATTGAGTTTTCTCTGAATTCAAATATCAAATCCTATTAAAACATTTATTTTCTACCCAGAACATTCTTATCTAAGTAGATGGTTCATTTATTTTGAGAATGAACAAAACAGTGACATTCTGGTACGTGCAGAGAACTCCCTGAAGGCGTGTCTCCCTTGGAGGCAGTCTTTTCAATCTGACATGAAAATGATTTTTTAATTTTAATACAATGTAAATTACAGATCTTTCATACTAAAATAATTTTCATGTTTCTGTGCCTTTGCAGACTTTCAATTGTGTAATATTTCTACATAAGAGCTTTGATACGATTTTGATTATAACCTTATGTTATTTCTCTTGAATTTGTCTATAGGTTTGCGAAGATTGAAATCAGTGTGTCTGAACCCATTATTCCATTCAGAGAGACAATCACAAAGCCCCCAAAAGTTGACATGGTCAATGAAGAAATAGGCAAACAACAAAAAGTTGCAGTCATACACCAAACAAAAGAAGATCAAAGCAAAATCCCTGAAGGAATCCAAGTTGACTCTGATGGGCTAGTCACCCTAACAACTCCCAATAAACTCGCCACACTCAGTGTTCGAGCCATGCCCCTTCCAGAAGAAGTCACTCAGATTCTGGAAGAAAATAGTGATTTGATTCGCTCTATTGAGCAACTCACATCCTCTTTAAATGAGGGCAGAAATACTCAGATGATTCACCAAAAGATCCAAGAGAAAATTTGGGAATTCAAAGGAAAACTAGAGCAACACCTAACAGGGAGAAAATGGAGGAACGTTGTTGACCAAATCTGGTCATTTGGTCCAAGAAAGTGTGGGCCTAACATACTAGTCAATAAAAGTGAAGATTTTCAGAACTCAGTATGGCCAGGCCCAGCCAGCAAAGCTTCAAAAGAAGCCACTAAATACCGAGATTTGGGAAATAGCATTGTGAGTGGCTTCCAGCTAGCAACGCTCTCCGGCCCCATGTGTGAGGAGCCTCTTATGGGTGTCTGTTTTGTTCTGGAAAAATGGGACTTAAGTAAATTTGAGGAACAAGGAGCAAATGATAAACAGAATCAAGAGCAAAGCGACCTGGTAAAAGAGGGACAGGTGGGAGATGAAAAACAAGAGCTCCAAGATGGCTGCTCTGAGCCCTTTGAGAAGAGGACTGCTCAGAAAGGAGAAGCGTCACTCAGTGACTGCTACGGACCCTTCTCGGGACAGCTAATTGCCACCATGAAAGAAGCGTGCCGCTATGCACTGCAGGTGAAACCTCAGCGCCTGATGGCAGCCATGTACACATGTGACATCATGGCCACTGGTGATGTTCTCGGTAAGCAAGGAAAAGAAAAAACAGTGAGAAATGCCCGGTTACCAGTGAGGACTCCTAGATCAGAACACTTAGACTCATTTAGAATTGTTTGCAGAAGCTACATTATCTTCTAATTTACTAAGGAACTAAGATCTTGAAAGCCAAGGGCCTTAATTATTAAATCTTGAGGGGGAAACATCTGAGTACTAAGGATCTCTTCTTTTGCAACAAATGGAAAGAAGTTTTTGTAATGAAAGTTGTGCTGAGTGAGGTTTATACTGTCTCTTTAACAGAGATTTGTTTCCATTCAAACCTGCCTACCAGGTTTTCTCAAGTGAATGACCCTAGCAGTCTAGGTAACCAAAATCAGTCAGAAAATGATTGAGGAGTAAGGTGACATTCTTACACTCCTAACACAAGAGGGCTTTTGTGAATTCTGGGTTCCTTCTGAAGAAGAAAATTATTTGGGTCTTTATTTATTACTATTATATCAAATGTCCCCGTACCCCTACCCTGTTTTTCTCTCTTTGTAGGAGGCAGCATGGCCTTTGGAATCTCAGGAGCCAAGGAGCCCTGGCACTTAGTACCATATTTGACCCTTGGCAGATACCACCTCACTGAGAATTATTTCCTCATGTATAAAAAAGAATATAATAATTCTTTAGAGGTTGTGAAGATTAAAATGAGAACACAAATATAATGTCTAGAACAGTGCCTGGCACACAGTAGTTCTCTTACCGTCTTGAGATCATGGAACTCTTTCAGTGGTGAGGAGGCATAAAGGGGGAGTGGACTAAATTATTAGGCTGCTTCTAACCCTGAGGTCCTTTGAGTCCATCTGTGGTTATTTTACATTCTTTTTAGTATAAGCTCTTTTACTTATTGTTCCTAAAAACAGAAATCTAAGCCCCCCCAACCCCGAAAGAAATTTAGGCTTCACTTCACAGATCCTTGTGAGACAAGTTGATCATCCACAGTGCATTTCAAAAAACTCTGGGTTAAACAAAGTTATATAGATTTGGTTCTACAGGACTTCTTAAAGCCATTAATACGCCAGTGTGTAGTGTGAGTTGAATTTCTAAATATGGTGTATAATACAGTGTTTCTCAACCACATTTTCATACAGCATACTTATTAACATCTTATGGAACCCACAGGCCCATTTGGGGACATCAATCTAGACCATTCCCAGATATTACTCTTTATGCTCATCAAGAACTTTCTGAATTTAAGAAGGCAGAGTTAGATTTGGAACCCAGGCATCACGATTCTTTGGCAATCCTTGGAAAAGACTTCAGAGCTCATCTGCAACCATTCCTTCCCTGATGGGTGCTTATAGCACCTCTATTTGAGTATTTCCAGTGATGGACAGCTTATAGCACTTATATGATTAGACAAGTGTCTTTCTAGTACTATATAAAAAGTCTTTTCTCTGAATAGTTTCCAACCATTTGTACCATCATTCATACCTCTTCCATACCTTGTCCTGCACGTATGGGAGGACAGTGTAGTTTTCTAGTTTTGTAATTCTAAAGAAAACTCTCCAGAGCCTTCAGCTATTTCTCATATGATGTGATTTTCATACCCTTTCATCATCCTGATGATTTTCATACCTTGGTCAGCATCCCTCTTAGATAAAGCAACCACATTTGAACATCAGAAAGCCAGGCCTGTTGCCATCAAGTTAATTCCAACTCATAGCGACCCTAGAGGACACAGTAGAACTGTCCCATAGGGTTTCCAAGGAGCAGCTGGTAGATGCAAACTGCTGACCTTTTAGTTAGCAGCCAAACTTTTAACCACCAGGGTTCCTATTTGAACATGGCACCTCAAATTGTCATCCAGCCAGTACAGAACACAGACATACTGTCATCCTCATATGTGATGCAATGTTCACCTTTTAATGCAGTTTAGCAGTTGCATTTTATCCTTAACTCATGGCAGGTCAGGATCTACTCCCCCCCCCCCTTTTTTTTAATGTCTTCTCACTTTGTTCCCAAAAAGCAGAATCCAGTGTTTTGGTAATTGACAAGGTGGTAGAAATTAGGTAGTATGATTAACTCCTGTGTTTACATCTGAGTAAACTGGGTCTGTACAATTAATTTCCTTCTTAAGTCATATGTATATATTATATAATAAGCACAACAATAGTAAAGTTTTTTTTTTAATGGCAAGTCAAAGAAGCTACAACACAACCATCTTAAAACAGTGACTCTTTCATTTTCTCATTTGTGTTTTTTCTGTTTGATATCAAATATTTTGATGAAAGTGATGCCGTTTGTGTCTATAGCATTCTCCTGATTATATCAGCTTACCAACCATATTGGAAAAAGAAAAAAGCTTAGGTTGGTATGATTTTGTGTAAATAAACCCATATCATCTCCAAAGGTTTTCCTCATACTTATATAAATGGAAACTAATCTTTATAATATATAGATTTTTCATTCTAAAATTCTACAGGAAATTAGCATAGGACTTTTTAGTCTATAGTTTATGGGAACCCTCTAGTCATTATTTACCTTTTACCTGTAATCTGACAGCTATCTCACTCTCCATAACTCAAGTTTCTTTAGCACCATGGACATAATTCTGGTCCTGGAGACTTGAACTCTGGTTTAAAAAAGCCAGGTACTTGCTTATCAACTTCTCAGCTATGTTGAACTTCATTGTTCTGTTTGTCCTATTTGCTATAGTGTGTTCACCATTCTCCTTACTGGAAAGAGTGAAAGTATGGATGTTGAGAAGCCCTGCTTTCTTGCTGTCTTACTGACATACAGACTTCTCCACATTGTTGGCATGCCCTCATCCTTGTTTTGAAAGTAATGGAAAAGACCTTTTTTGTTGTCTTTAGCTCTGTTGTTTTGTTAGGCCCAGTTCTGGTTTTCAATGTCTGCGTACGTCACTAAACCACCCTTAATTGGTACCAGCATCTTCCATCCTGTGTCCTCTCAAAAATAGGAGTTATGAGACACAACAGATTTATTGTATTAACCATGACCCCACTGATTTACTTTGGAGCTACTGTTGTATTTGGAGAGGGGAGGGAGATAACGCTGTTTCTTTCATCGGAATCATTCATGATTGGATTTTTTAGGCTCTCTTCTTACTTCTATAAGGAAGTTTATCTGAGGGTCTCCTATCCTAAAGCTTACTTTTATGTTTTACCTTTCCCCTCATGTGTTTGAATGACCCTTCCTGAAGCCCAGGGTCTATGTAGGTCTGTGCTTACCATTTCTTTCCCCTAGATTGCCAAAATAATGGGAACACTTATGTCCTCCAAGAATTCCCATCTCTTCTACATTATCCATTTGGAGTGACATTTGTCCTTTGTTTTCTGAGAGGACAAGTTTTCAGCTCAACATGTGAAGCCAGAATCAGCTGTTGGCGTTTATGAGACTAAAATTTAGCAGACTGTTGAGTAACCCTGTGAGTCACCACTCTGTGCCCATTTTCTCTTTTCTATTAGGAAATCACCGCCTGGACCCCACCTGGACCCTGCACGTGACCAGGCAGCCCTAGGACAATCCCACAGAAGTATTACTTGTCATCCTGCCCTTTACCTTCATCTTGACACTTCTCACCCAGCCACAGGACTGCCAACTTCTAGGGAGCTGTGGGTATCTTAACCCTCAGGGCTATGTTCCCTCTCTTCCTTTGAGTCAAAGGATATCCTTGCCTTGTCTTTTCCAGGCACAAATGTCATGCTAGACCTCAGTGACTCCTGTGAGGCCCCACTTATTTAGCCTCTTGTGTGGGAGCTGTGTGTATGTGTCACTTAAACCCTGGGTTGTTAGTATACAGTCTATACCATTGTCACTAGTCAGCTTTTTTATTACATTTCCCTGAGACCAACTTGCTAACACACCCACTGCCCTCCAAAGACACTGTGTTTAGATTTGATTTGTTTTTGTTTTTTCCTAATTTGATTAGAAGACCTCTGGCTTTGACTCAAGAACCTTCTCTTTGCTTATGAAGGGCTCTTTGGTATTGATAGCCAGTCTCTAGGGTCCAAGGCCTGTCAACAGAGTCAGTTGTTCACTTCCTGTGTTTTGCTCTTTCTTTCTAAATCGCCTGGAGAAAAAGAGATGAAGAGACCATCTGTGTCCCCAAGGCCTTTTGATTCCTGTATGGATCTTCAGAGATCTTGCAAGAAGACCTTGCTGACTCTTGCTTTAATTCTCCAAGAATTAGCACAAGTTGATTGCAGTCTTTTTTATGTAGCAAATGCTGTCTTTTTAAAATTGTTATTTCTGCACAAGTTGTTAAACAAGAAATCCTTCTATAAATGGACAGAATTGCTTATGGTCAAAATGGGAAATTCTGTAGGAAAATAATCATCTCAAAACCATTAATTTGTTTTGTCTGGGGAAGTAATCCCAAGAAAATGACCGTTCTGTACTTGTAAAATCTACTTTTCTAAAGGAGTGATTCTGGCATCTTTTTGTCCAGGAAAATTCCCTTCTTAATGAACTTGATTAGACACCAGAATTGCTTTGTGTTTTGAATTGTCATGTGACTAGTAAATTGCCTCATTTCGTATTTGTTTCTGTTGGCCTCTTTCATTCTTGCTCTTCCCCCGCCGCTTTTTTTTTTTTTTTAACTTTGGCAGTAACCATATATTTAAAAAATACCTTTTTCCATTAGACTGTATTAGTTAGAGTTTTAAGATGCCTTGGTGGCATAATGGTTAAGTGCTCAGCTGCTAACTGGGAGGTTGGCGATTCGAACCAACCAGCTGCTCCACAGAAGATGTGGCAGTCGGCTTCTGTGAAAGAAGCTACAGCCTTGGAAACCCTTTGAGGCAGTTCTGCGCTGTGCTATAGGGTTGTTATGAGTCAGAATTGACTTAGTGGCACCTAAAAACATAACAGACGTAACAGACGACAGTTAGAGTTTTAACAAGGTTATAGCTATTGTAGTCCTGCCTTTGATTTATACTTGGAGAAATAAATGTTTACATTTACATTGTTAGAACACATGTGCCCTAATATAGCAGGAAAATCCTCAGCAAGTATCATTCTCTGTTTAGTTTGAAAAACATTTTCTTATTCTGCACTTGGAGTTCTTTTTACTTTCCATCAGCATTTCATAATTCAACAAAGATTTATTGAGCTGCAATGTGCCAGCACTGTGTTAATCGTGATTCCAGCTTTGAGAAGTGAGTGAAAGTGACAAAGCTTAATTATGTAAAACAATTGGAAAGTAAAATATGTTTGAGTTTAGTGCAGAAATGGTGGTTTTCAGAGAAATTTTATTAGAAATTGGCAAAAGTAAAACAGAAGGTCTCTTGGAAGTGATAGTACTTTGAAATGGGCTTTGATGGGTGGAGTAATTTTGAGTTCATCAACCCAGTATTAAATTAGCTTCCTTTGAATGACAGCACACTGAGGACTTCTGTTAAGCCTAAAGTAAACTCATTTCTCATTGGTTTTAGAGGAACTGATGATCAGCATTGCCTCTCTAATCCTGGACACTTGGTTGGTTGCACCCAAGTGAAGAACCTTGCATTTATTCATGCTAAATTATATCTTGTTGAATTTGAGCCCTTATCTAGTTTTCCTGGCTCTATCATAGTATTTATTACCCACCCAGCTTCTTGTGAACTTTGGAATTGGTCATCATGACTTTTGAATCAAAGTGTTGATTATAATGACACAAAGCTGTGAGCTAGAGCATTTGAGAGCGCATTCGAGACCTCCTTCCAGGGTGGGGTCAACTTTTGTTAGCATCCATTTCCTATGAACTTTTAGTGGAATTATCTATGTAAAAGCATCCAACCCACTTTCTCCATTATGTCCACAGCATGCTTTATCTCCTGTTTGGTTGAAGCCCATCTGCATCCTGTCAACCACATTTGCTTGATTTAGCAGTCTGGTAACTGTAATAAAAGGAGAAGAGGTTACTGTGACCTGGTTTATAAGAATAAGAAGTGAACTGATGTCTTTTAGTGCCCACCAGTTTCTTTGTGTGTGTGTGTGTGTTTGATTGAAGTTGTTCTACAAGGGTTACTAATAATAGCAGAACTTACAAGCTGAAAGAAAAATCTTCCGCCTCGGAAATCTTACTTTCATTTTTCCTCTTCTTTTACAATCCTTGACTGTAATTGTACATTTTATATAGTTGTAACCTTATGGTAGAAGCAATTTAGTATTCTGCTTTTTACATTTATGATTCATTTCATAAGCATGCTTCCCATTAGGCTACGTAGTATTCATAATTTTCATCTTAAGATCTGCATAATAATCCTATCGATTTGATGTGCTATAATTTACTTACTCATTATGCCAAAATTGGAAATTGACATTGCTTCCAGTTTGTCTGCTATTAGAGAAAACACTGCCACGAACAGCTGCTTTCTTTCCTAGACTCTGAAAAGGAAAAAAAGGGAAACCATACCTTTAATTGTCCGATTTCCAACTTTAAAGATTGTAGAATCTACAAATCAATCTTACCGCCTATTATGGAAGAATAAAATGTGTACACAAGACTCTGTAATGCCATAATAGAACAGATAAAGTTCAGTGAAGCTCAGATGGTGAAGTGATTATTTGTAAGTTGGTTTCGAATAGGCATGAGAAGGATTTGAACATAGAGTATCCTAGATAAAGAAAATGTGAACTCAGAGTGATGAGACCTCAGATGTGTACTGTAGGCAGTGAGTGGTTTATCTGGGCTAACATGTCAGGTCCTTGATGGCACATACAGGAGCTGAAGTAGTTGGTCGCTGCCAGGTCAGAGAGGGCTTTGAATACAGGCTGAGACATTTATAAACCCAACCAAGCCCATTGCTGTCAAGTTGATTCCGACTCATTGCAACTCTATAGGTCAGAGTAGAACCACCCTATAAGGTTTCCAAGGCTGTGAATCTTTACAGAAACAGACTGTCACATCTTTCTCCCAAGGAATTGCTAGTGAGTTTGAACCGCCAACCTTTCGCTTAGCAGCCTAGCTCTTAACTACTGCGCCACCAGGGCTCCTTTGAGACGTTTATACTATAGTCATTAAAAGTTGAGCCTCAGTTGAAACTGTCTTAATAGGATTAATCTTGTTGGGTTTTTTTTTTTTTTTTTTTTTACCCCTAAGAGATGCCTCTTCCAGGGGCCTTATACATAGTAGAGCACACAGTGATCTTTCATAGGTGAGTGAGCAAACGAGTGAGTGTGGTATGATGGAAGAAGTCCAGTTGAAGAATTGTCAAGTATTCACAGTCAGGGGCCATATGCTTAGAAACCCTCCTCGATGTGTCTATAGTAATAATTTCTCAGTGATGACAGTGGTAGGTTTTGAGGGTCTCTGAATGCATCCAAAGCATTGGACACACCTGTAAGGAGAGCCAGCTGCATTTGGAAGGTTTTATTGTAACTGTTTTGTTTGGTGTTCCATCACTCTGCCCCAGTTTTAAGATATTGTTTTAGTGGAATTAAAATTGAGTGGCTCAAAATTATATAACTAATTACATTGAGTTTGTATTATAATGATTGATCCAAGCCTGCTGGTTTGACCCAGAGAGGGAGGAGCTGCTGGGCCCTGGAGCAGCAGTCAGGTGGCCAGGCCTCCGGCCTGCCCATTCATGGTCTGTTTTCCCCAGTTACCTCATTCTGTTTCCCCTGTTATTCTGTATTCACTCCCACAAACCAGCTTAAAACTTTCTTAGAATGAAGTAGCAGACTAAATAAAAATTACTAGCTTACACATGTTAGCTATTACGGTAAGATTTTTTTTTTTTTTTTTGCTCCTACAAATCTTAGCCAAATGGCATATAGCCTAAAGAAGGTTTATTGTCAGTGAAGGTAATAATTGTTCTACTTTTTTCAGAGCTTTCAAACTGTACCTAAAAGTATTGTTTACAGTTCTGGGTACCATATTCCAGGAGGATGTAAATAAATCAGAGTAGTTCAACTAGGAAAGTGGCCAGTATGGGATAGGAAACGAAGGCCATGTCGTAGAAAGATTGAGGGTGTTTAGTCTGGAAAAGAGAAGGCAGGATAACAATCTTCTGCTAGTTTAAAGGCTGATCTGTAGAAGAGGGATTAAACTTGTCCCATGTGATAAAAACTAGGACTCATGATTAAAAACTTCAGGAAAGTAGATTTGGTGCTCAGAATTGTCCACCAGTTAAGGCTGTCCAAAGATGGAATGAGCTTCCCTGGGAGGCAGTGAGTTTTAGAAGCATTCTAACCCAAAACCCAGTGCCGTCGAGTCGATTCCGACTCATAGCGACCCTATAGGACAGAGTAGAACTGCCCCTTAGAGTTTCCAAGGAGCGCCTGGCGGATTTGAACTGCCAACCCTTGGGCAAGCAGCTGTAGCACTTAACCACTATGTCACCAGGGTTTCCAGAAGCATCCTAGCAGAGCTTAAATGACTAATTGGCACCAAATATGGGGTAGAACTTGTTGACCCTTAAGTTCCCTTCTAAACCATTGTTCTTTGATTCTGTAACTCTGAGATTTCTAGTAGGAACTTCAGGGGGAAGGTGACCGAATAGAATTGGGAGAATGGAGTTGCCTTTTGCAGAAGGTAATAAACTCTATCTTAGACGTGTTGAACTTAAAAGGAAGTTGGGTTCCACAGTGGAGATGCCCTGATGCCCTGGCAGTCTTCATAAGTATGTGATTGGCCGGCCTGGTGAGATACAGAGTCTCAGGAGCCCCAGGCATAAAATTAGTAGTTGGAACCACACAAATGATGAGTGAATGGGCTCTCTGAGGGGAGAATTTGTTCAGAGGAGAGGATGGAGCCTCAAAGAATCTTCCTAGGAAGAAAAAACAAGAGTTATTGAAGTAAACAGTAGAAGGGTAGTCAGAGGTCCAGGAGAACTATCAGGAGGGTAATTGTAAGATTGGAGAGATTTGGTAGAAGAGATGTTGATCCATAGCTTCAAATACCAGAGAGAAATCATGGAGAATGAGGATTGAGAAAAAGGCATTTGGGGTAGGCATGTGAAGATTATTCCACAACTTCAAGGCAGCCATTTCAGTAGAGACTAGGTGTTGAAGAAAGCTCGTAGTGAAGAAATGAGAAGCTACCCACATAAGAAATCTGAGGAAGAAAGGAAGGAATGTGGTAGCTAGCTGGAGGAGTAGAGAAGAGTAAAGATGGTGCCTTTCCTCACTAATAGGATTTTTTATTTGTTTTTAAGCTTAAGTTATAAGGATAGCACCATCACAGTTTCTGGTTTTTATTTTTTAAGGCCTCGTGACACAATAACGTTCTACCATTTGTTTCCCTTTATCTTTTCAAATCACCACCACCAGGGGGAAATCTGAGTCAGAGAGAAGCGTTTAGGAGTCAGACAGTTTTGCTCTGTGCTTCAATTCCTGGTTTAAAAAATAAATAAGGTAGGTAGCCCACACACCCCATGTGGTTACTTAGGAAGGTCCAGGACTCACTGTGGAGGTCAGAGGAGATTTTAGCTCTGTTTAACTGTAATGTTGTTAATGTTTCAGGATAATGTATTCATATGTCACTTATATAAAATGAAACTTTTTTTAAGTGGTAGATAAAAGGAGGAGTCTTTAATGAGAGTATCTGCTAGCTATTGCAAGTTCTTCGTGATTGTCTGATTTTCAGTTTATCACTTCTTTGCAGCGTCTGTTCTGCTTACTAGTTGAAAGGGTACTTTGAGCCCCCAGAGGCTCTCATACAGAACTCCACTCGGAGGCGTTCCCCTCCTGGGTGTAAAACAGACTTGTGCCTAAAGAAGAATTAAAAGTGTCAGCCGAGAGAACTTAACTAGATTTCTTGTGATGTGGCAATAGAAATTGTTACCAGACCGTAAAGATGCCAGAGTATCAACTTTCAGGGGAATAAAACTCTTTTCTGCTCATGCCACTTATATAATCAGTTTAAGAAAAATATGAGCAAGCATTTGTGTTTATGTGGCTTTTATTTTTAGTATAAAAATATCATTATGTCAGCTCCTTGCTTACTAGATCCACACAGCTTATGTCATGACCATCATGTTAATAATGTCTTATAGCTATTCAAATGTTTTAATATTCCAAAGCACAGTCACACTCATCTCATTGGATTTCATAGGACTTCACACCCAAAGATAGCTCAGAGGCGAAATTGTGTTGGAAGGTCCTTTCAGAGGTTTCCTACTTTTCTTCCTGTGTTACAGGGATTGTCTTTGGATAATGGGTTTGGGGATGATTTCACTTGTTATTTATGGTTTCTAATTTTTCTACAATTATCATCTTTTACTTTTTAAATAGATATTTAAAAATTTTTTCCATGCTTGTATACACCAGTTACTCATAATGGATTGTTACAGGATATATACATCTCTGTGTGGCTCCAGACATATGACCAGTCACTGAATTTGAAAGATTTATGGTTTTACAGGTCGGGTCTACGCTGTCTTGTCAAAGAGAGAAGGCCGAGTGCTTCAAGAAGAAATGAAAGAAGGGACAGACATGTTCATCATCAAGGCCGTGCTGCCTGTTGCGGAAAGCTTTGGCTTCGCTGATGAAATCAGGAAGCGGACAAGCGGCCTGGCTAGCCCACAGCTGGTATTCAGCCACTGGGAGGTAAGACCCCAAATCCCATTCCTTCCTTCTCACCTAGGGATTTGCTTCCTACGGATGAGGCTGGGAGTAGCCAGCAGAACTCACCATGCCCTTTGGCCTTCCTTGGGCTCTATTCAGTCAGATGGACAGGAGAAAGCAAATGGCATTTATTTCCACTCAGATTATATATGATCCTTAGATTGTACATGGCATGTAACGTACATGTACTGTCTTAGTTGTCTAGTGATGTTATAACAGAAATACCCCAAGTAGATGGCATTAACAAAGAGAAATTTATTCTCACAGTTTAGGAGGCTAGAAGTCCAAATTCAGGGTGCCAGCTCTAGGGGAAGGCTTTCTCTGGCGGTTCTGGAGAAGGGTCCTTGTTATCAATCTTCCCCCGGTAGAGGAGCTTCTCAGTGCAGGAACCCCGAGTCTAAAGGACTCGCTCTGCTTTTGGGCCTGCCTTTTTTCTTGGTGGTATGAGGTCCCCCTGTCTCTCTGCTAGCTTTTCTCTTTTATATCTCAAAAGAGATTGACTCAAGACACAACCTAATCTTGTAAATTGAGCCCTGGCTCATTAACATAACTGCCTCTAATCCTACCTTATTAACATCATAGAGGTACGATTTATAGTACATAGGAAAATCATGGAAACCGTGGTGGCATGGTGATTAAGTGCTAGGCTGTTAACCTGTTAACCGGTCGGCAGTTCCGATCCACCAGGCGCTTCTTGGAAACTCTGTGGGCAGTTCTACTCTGTCCTACAGGGTCACTATGAGTCGGAATCGACTCGACGGCGGTAGGTATAGGTTGAGGAAAATCGTATCAGATGACAAAGTGATGGACAGTCACATGATACTGGAAATCATGGCCTAGCCAAGTTGATACACATTTTCGGGGGGACACAATTCAATACGTAATACCTTCATTCTTTTTTTATTTGGTGCAAAATTTGCTAAGACACAGACATTTAATCTTTTTTTCCGTCTAAAGACATACTTTATGTTTTCAAAAGAGAATCACAGACCCTTTGAAAGTAAAACACAAAGGAACTTTCCTCCTGGGGAAAACAACATCTTCAATTGACTGACTTGTCCCATGAGACTATGGTCCCAAACTTTGAAACCCAGAAAACCATTCTTGGAAGGTGTTTGGTTATGTCTATGGAGTATCCGTATTTGTGTCTTCAGTGAATATATGTGCCTGCACGTACATATTTATATTTACACATACCTATGTATTTTTTTTTTATGTATACTTTTGGAACCCTGGTGGCACAGTGGTGAAGAGCGTGGCTGCTAACTAAAAAGTCAGCAATTCGAATCCACCAGCTGCTCCTTGGAAACCCTACGGGACAGTTCTACTCTGTCCTATAGGGCCACTGTAAGTCACAATTGACTTGACAGCAACGGGTTTGGTTTTTCTTTTTTTTTTATGGTATATACCTAAGAGTGGGATTACTAGATCATAGGCTAGTTCTATGTCTAGTCTTTTGAGAAAGCACCGTACCGTTTTCCATAGTGGTTGTGCCATCTTATAGTCCCACCAGCAGTGAGTAAGGGTTCCAGTCTCCCCACATCCTCACCAGTGTTTGTTATATATATATTTTTTTTCTTAATCAGTGCCATGTTAGCCAGGGTAAGATGGTATCTCAATTTTAGTTTTGATTTTCATCTCTCTAATGGCAAATGGGAAACCCTGGTAGCGTAGTGGTTAAGTGCTAAGGCTGCTAACCAGAGGGTTAGCAGTTCGAATCTGCCAGGTGCTCCTTGGAAACTCTATGGGGCAGTTCTACTCCATCTTATAGTGTCGCTCTGAGTCGGAATCGGCTCAATGGTACTGGGTTTGGTTTGGTTTTGGAATGGCTAATGATGGTGAACATCTTTTCATGTGTTTGTTGGCTACTTGGATGAACAGACAGTTTTTGCTATTTGAAAGCCATGGTGGTTTTCAGTCTCCTTTTTCTCTCAGAATTTAAAAAAAAAAAAAAGCTGAAAACCTTACATACTTAACTGTGTTTTTTTTTTTTTAATTTAATTGTTTGTTTTAATATTAGCTGGCATAGTTATGCTTATTATTAAAAATTAGTGTCTTAATAAATAACTTCAGAGAAAAATATTGTCAAGAAAAGTTTTGCTCCAGTTTTATACCATCATTCTGTCATCTTCTTGCCACCTGTCATGGTGGTAGTCCCAAAAGCTTCAAACCTTTGAAAGTCTCAAAAACTACATTCTAATTAAATGTCATTGATCTGATATTTCTTGGCTATCTCTGTTTTTTCCCCCACAGTTAGGTTTAGAAATAACACAGTTGTTGAGAGCTGGCTTCTCACTCCAAGGCACTTTTTTTTTGTTTGTATTCTACCGCACCATATAATTTACAATCAAGAGCTTTTGAGAGAAAGTGCTTCAGAAAATAGAGAAAATAAAATTACAGGCATTTTCCATGAGGAAACCTTGGGAGTCAGCAATCTCCTAATTTCTCTTTCTATGTTTTACCCTTTTATGAAGAAGGAAGAAAAGGAGCTAATAACAGGCACAGAAAGGAAAATATTACTAACCAGTGCTGTCGTACATGTATGTCAGCATAACCTCCACAATTGCCATTTAATACTGAGATTACCCTGAAAGGCAGGCCAGAGTTCATCCAGGGTAAGGAAGAAGTGATTGCAAGAGCACTGAAGAGGTTTATTTTGGACATGGGTATTTCCCACCTCCAGCCACAATCATGTGAAAATTGGGCAAAAAATTGAAATAGAGCTCCAGTGCTTTTTCCTTTTATCTTTTTTGTGTGTGTGTCTGTGGTAGTAAAATGCCTGGGCAGCAGCTAGCCCTTGTGGTGCCTTTGTATGAATTAGAAAATGGCATCTTCTCCAGGCTGTTGAGTATCAAAAAATATTCTCCCTCTAGCCAGATGAATTCTGGGCAAGCCAGTTAGAGAAAAGAACCTCACCCTCCAAGCTGAGGGCAAGCGGTACTCTGTGGTCGAGAGGGGGCCTATAGAGCACAGCCTGGATGACCATCACCCTCGTCTTTTCCCCATGTCAGGAAATTCAAAACTAGCCCACAGCAGTCAGGTGTTGCTCCGTCTCCCCTGGTTTAGAGCCTGTTTGGCATGTTGAGGCAAGTAGCATCAAGACGTCCACAGAGCTACAGGAGTCGTGATGCTGAAAACAGAACACCCACTCCGGGCAGACATGGGAAGCACAGGCAGTGGACCTCAGTGAGGAGTGGTCTAGAGCTAAGTGTCTACAGTAGTATCCTAGGCAGTTGGGGTGATTGCAAAAGCTGGGCCCAGGAGCATATGGAAACAAACTGAGCAAGCCTGAGAAGCATGTGCAGGAGGCCAAGACAATCCGCTGCCTTCTGAAACTCCAGGATCTCCTTTTTTGAAACAGCAGGACTCTGGTCTTAAGTTGGCCAGTCTGAGCCTGGCGTCACTCAGGTGGCACTTCGTTTACTTCTCTCTGTAGAATTTGTCACTTTCTTTTTTAATAGAATTAAAAATGTATTTACCACTACCACTCAAACGTGCTAAGAACATGTAGCTTCTTTATAGTCTATAAGAGATCTGTCTTCCAATTGGTTAGTGGAGGGCACCAATAACAAGCTTTATTGTGACATCACAGGCTCTTACACAGAATAGCCTTTGGGTGGCTGCCCAGGCAGATGTTCAGTTTTTCTGATTTTCTTCCCCTTCCTCTCTCCAAAAAGGAGAGGATTATGTGACCTCATAGTGGAGGAAAGGAAAATGTCACTTGCCTCAACATATCAAACAGGCTCTAAACCAGGGGAGATGAAGTAACACCTAACTGCCGTAGGCTAGATTTGAATTTCCTGACATGGGGAGAAGACAGGGTGATGGTCGTCCAGGCTGTGCTCTACAGGCCCCACCTCTTGATCACAGAGTACAGCTCCATAGTATCCTCTGGATCCTTATCGGTCTTTGCATGGAGTGGCTTGTCTGGTCCACTCCCATCTGGCTACTAGGGCCAGTAAGCTGGCACTGCTTAATTCTAGTAAACTCCATTACTAGTCATTTGCATCCAACAATGAGTTCCTACCCACAGCTGCCTCTTTGTCCTGTCCAAGGCTTCTCCCAGTCCCCTTAGCACCTCCACGTCTCTCCCAGCGTAGTACTCTGGTGCCACATCAGTTTCCGTCTGCATTTACAGGTATTCTAGTACCCAGGAAGAAGGGGAGGAAATATCCAGTTTTCATAATAAGCTGAGCATTCTGTAATCAAGGCAGGTGTGCAATCGTTTACTCAGTCGACATACATTTACCAAGTACGCACTAAGAACACCTACCTTCAGAAAAAAAAAAGTCATTGGTATCTTCCTGAGGCAAAAGCCCCACTGCAAAAGCTGGGAAGAAAAGAGGTGGAAGGATGGGAAGAGAAGAGCACCTAGGAGCCCGGCAAAGTGTCCACAGGGAGGCCTCGCTGTACAGATGAATCTGCACACTTACCAACTGTGTGCCATTGGGTGGGTTCGTTACCTCCGCACACCTCAGGCTTTGAGGGGATATGTGAACACCCATCGGACAGGCCCCGGTCACTGTCACTCCAGTAGAGGGGTAGACGATGGATCAGAAGCTGATGTGACTGCTCAAAGCCACACAGCTAGTTATGTATGGAAGGGCTAGGCATGCAGTTAGACTAGCTGGGCCGGCTGGGTTCTTTAACATCAGATGGGAAGCTCCTGTGTATCTGCACATGGCATGGGGTCCAAGCAGTCCTTCCTCCTCCAAGACTGAGGAGCGCTGAGATGGGAGTCTACTTGCTCACCTTGTCTTCCCTCATCCCACTTCATCTGACTCTTCTTACCAGCTCCCTTTTTCTGTTGCTGGCCGATTTAGTGGCACTGTTTCTAATATTCTTCCCTCTGGAAATGGGAAGTTGGCTAAATTAGAATGCAGAGGAGCCCCCAATACAATATCATTATACCATTTGGGTTTTGCAGGACCCCAGCAACCTGCCAATACTGTGCTAATGGCACCCTTAGAGGCCTTGCTGGTTACTTTGTAGATGTCTACCCTGATGAGATTTGGTTCCTCACATCCAGTAGGTCATCTTTCTTCAACCTCAGGGCGCTGGTTCTGTGCTCTTAAAACACTTAATGAGATTATGTCCTGAGGGAGTGCAGGGGCAGTGTCCCCAAAGGTGCCTGCTCCAGGTTTGGTGAAGTGCCAAACTCCCCACTGGCTCTTGTCACTCTGCACTTCGGCCGGTGCCTTGCGCGAGGAACAGAAACTACCAGCCTCACCCCCTCTCCCCCTAGCATAGCAGAGTAACCAGTTTCTAAAGCAGTTCCTATACTTGGCTTCTTAAAAGTGTTGAGAATTTTGCCTCCTCCTCCAAGAGTTGAACCCTAAAAAGGAAAATTACAACTTGTGAATGACTGGCGTTTATTAAGAGACAAACAAGCATGACAAAACTTTTTTATCTTAAAATAATTATAGATTCATAGGAAGTTACCAAAAAAAAAAAAAAAACCACAGGGAGGTCCTGTGCACCCTTCAGCCCTCCTCCCCCAGTGTTAGTGTCCTCTATAACTATAGCACGGTATCAGCACTGGGAGTCTGAAATTGATCCAATCCACAGAGCTCACTCAGATTTCACCAGGTATATATGGACTTGATTTAGCTAGCACCATTGGGCAACATGTGTTATGAACAACTGGGATCTTCATGGCAGCCATTGTGGTGGAAGGAGGGTAGGCTTTGGAACTGGACAAGCCTAGCATGTGCCAGGTGCTTCACCAGGTGAGTTTCATATGGTGTCCTCCTCAATCTTCACCGCCACCCTATATCAGTTAGAAGTGTTTTCATCTGCAGGCAACATAATACCATATCAATAGTTGCTTAGACAATTAGGGCTGGCACAGTGGCTCAGTGATGTCAACAAAGATCCAGCCTCCCTTTCTTCTGCTGTGTACACTCAGCGTATGTGTGTGTGTGTGTGTGTGTGTGTGTCGTTAGTTGACATCAAGTCAGCTTCAGCTCATGGCGACTTTATGTACAACAGAATGAAACTGCTGCCTGGAACTATTGTACATGATTATGATCATTGGCCTGTTTGGGTCTATTTTGGTGGCCACTGTGTAGTGCCTTCCAATCCAGGGGTAGAGGGCGGCCTCATCTTCCAGCACTATATCAAACAATATTCTATTGTGATCCATAAGGTTATCGTTGGCTAATTTTTGGAAGTCAATCTCTAGGCCCTTTTTCCTAGTCTGTGTCTTAATCTGGAAGCTCTGCTGAAACTTGTCCAGCATGAGTGACCCTGCTGGTATTTGAAATACTGATGGCGTAGTGCCTAGCATCATGGCCACCATAGCACCACAAAATGACAGACAGGTGTGTGTAGTTCTGTGTAATTTTATCACATGTAGCTTTATGTAACTGCGACCACAATCAAGATGAAAAGCTATTCCATCACCACCACAAGGCTCCCTCATACTACCCCTTTATAGCCACTCTACCTGCTCACCTTGGATGGGTGACTTTGACTAGCACCCCCGCCCAGCCCAGCCCTAAACCCTGAGCCCTCACTGACTGCCTGGTAGCATGGTGGATGTTTTCTGCCAGTAGATGGTCTAGAATGAACCTTGCTATTGTAGACTCAGTGTCTAGTGAATCAGCCTTGAGTCTTAAGGGACTTGTGTGCTCACAAAATTGAGCAGTACACTCCCTCTGACCCTGGGAAAAGCCTCCTAAGATTGCCGAGTCCATGGCACTGGCCGTCCTCCCTACGCCCCATTCTTGCTGCAATTTTTTGGTCTGAATTGCATCCAACAGCCCTTGTCTACTGCTCTGCTCACACCAAGAAAAAAAAAAAGCTACACCTAATCCCCTTTTCTCCCACCATCCCCCCAGCCACCAACTGGGGTTCTACTTCAAAACAGACATTCACCCTGAAAACTTGCTATCACTCACCAGAATTTTTACTCACCGTTGATAAAATCTCTGTGGTTCTGCTGGCCACTCTTGCTTCTAAACATTTCCCTGTTTCCTTCAGGGGTAATTTTCTTTTTGCTTAAAGGATATTTTTTAAATCTTCCATTGAGGACCTATGAGAAGTAAATTTTTAGAGTCTGTCTTAAAAAACCTTTTTTTTTGTTGTTGTTGTTCATTGACAATAGTTTGACTAGATAAAGAATTTTAGGCTCACATGTATATTCCTCAGCCTTTTTGAAGCACTTAATTGTGTTCTGCCATCTCTTGTTGCTGATGTGAAGTCTATTGTCAGTCTGATTCATGTTTTTTTGTAGGTGACCTGGCTTTTCTTTCTGATTTTCTCTGTCTTTGTCAAGAGAGTGACTCTGCTTCAGTGCCGGGTGCTTTGTCTCCAACCTTTGTCTAAGGGCCAGTGGCACAGCCCTGTCTCTCTCTCTCTCTCTCTCTGCTCTGCAGTGTCTGCTGGGTCAGAATTGAGCATAGGACGCAGGTGCTCACAGATTTGCAACATTTCGTCAGTGTCACAGAAGGTGAGCTTTTTGATCATCCTGCCCAGGACTCAGTGAGGTTTTTCAATCTGAGGACTCATACCCTTCCGTTCTCTGTTCTTTGATTCTAAAACCCTGTTAGACACATCCTGCACATATTTTATGGTGCTTAACTTTTTTTTTTTTTTTTTTAATCTGTCTCTCTTTGCTGTGTTCTGGGAAGCATCCTCAAGTCTATCTTTTAATTCACTTACTCTCTCTTCGGCGGTCTTCTGTTTAATCTGTTGCATTTCTTGTTTCTTATTTAATGTTTAAGTTTTTTTTTTTTTTAATTTCCAGGATTTCTAGTTTATTCTTTTTTGTAACTGCCTAATGCTTTATAGATACTATCTCTCCCTTTATTTCTCTGAGGATTTTAGATATACTCTGTATAAAGTCCTCTTCAACCAGCGTGAGCCCAGAAGAACTAGATGGTGCCTGGCTACCACCACCAACCACTCTGATGGGGATCACAATAGAGGGTCACAGACGAAGCTGGAGAAAAATGTAGAACAAAGTTCAAACTCACAAAAAAAGACCAGATTTATGGTCTGACAGAGACTAGAGGAACCCCAGAGACTATGGCCCCTGGACACCTGCTAACTCAGAACTGAGGCCACTCCTGACATCTCTCTTTCAGCCAAAGATTAGACAGACCTATAAAACAAACAATAACACAGGTGAGGAATGTGTTTCTTAGTTCAATCAAGTCTGTGAAACAAAATGGGTAACACCTGCCCAAAAGAAAGATGAAAGGGCAGGAAGGGACAGGAAAACTGATGAATGGACACAGAGAACCCAGGATGGAAAGGGGGACAGTGCTGACAAATTGTGGGGATTACACCCAGCATCACAAAACAATTTGAGTACAAATTTTTGAAGGAAAAACTAATTAGTGCTGTAAACTTTCACCTAAAACACAATAAAAATTTTTAGAAAAGATTACAGCCTAGAAAACCCTATGGGACAGGTCTGCTGTGTCACATGGGGTCGCTATGAGTCAAAATCTAATTAACGGCATCTTGCAACAACATTTTATATAGATATATTGATATATATATATCTACACAGATACATACGTATATGTGTGTGTGTGTATATATATTTACACACATATGAAATCAAGCCAACCAAACACAGTGCCATCGAGTCAATTCCGACTCATAGCGACCCTATAGGACAGAGTAAAACTGCCCCATAGAGTTTCCAAGGAGCACTTGGCAGATTTGAACTGCCGGCCCTTTGGTTAGCAGCCTTAGCACTTTACCACTACGCCACCAGCGTTTCCTGTGCACATATAGATACACATAATACATATGTGTGTGTGTATGCGTGTGTGTTTGTATCAGTGTAAGGTCCCAACTCTTTATTCTTGGAAAAGAATGTATTTTAATCTGCTATTATATCCCTATTTCTCTTTTGATTTCAAAATATAATTTCTTCTATTAAACAATGCACATAGTACTGATAGATTCTGTTATTTAAATTCCTATTTGGAAAATGTTAGCAACTACAAAAAAAGAAAAAAGTCCTCTTCAGATTACTCTGCTAGCTCTTCTTTGGTTATGAATTCTCCCTTTCTTTTGAGTCTGGTGATTGTCTTTCATGGTGCTGGATTTCCTTATGTGCTCTGTAATTCTTATTTGTGAGTTCATCTTCTGTGGGGGCTTTCTCCACCATGTGCTCTCTTTTGAGGAGGTTCCACTGTAAGGCATTTCAGAGCTGCCTCCTGCTCTGCCCTTCTGAGCTCCATAGGTCCCAAATGAATCCTTTTCAGCAGCTCAGCCAGTGCCTTCACCAGAGTGGATGGCACAGACAGGACAACAGATACATCAGAGGCCAAGTCTGGTCTCCAGAGTGTGACTGCTCCTGCCTCATGGCATACAACTGATTTCTAGCCAGAACCCTGGGCAGACATGGTTATTACAGCTCCAGAGAACAGTGGTGGTTCTTTCGTCCACCACTGGGCTTTGGGCCCATCCCTAAGTGGACATTAAGAGCCTGACCCTCCTGGCTCACATCTGTCTTGGCTCCTGTGGGATATGGATAGGGCTTTTGCCCCCCTTTACTACTGTAGACTCCTCTCCCTTCATCCCTCCAAAACTCTCCCTTTCTAGTCTACAGATACTTCCCTCTGGTTTTGAAAAGTGTCTGTTTTAAAATGTATTTTCCTTTCATTGCTGTGTTTTAAATTGAAAGGTGTTAGGATTTGAGGCCACCAAGTAAATACCACCTGTTTTCCCCCAAATGAGAAATAAGAAAACAATAACAACCAAAAAAGAGTAAGGCATGCAGAGACCAAACTCTCACCTTTATCACTGATGAAGCTGATCTTGGAGAATGTGATCTTTGTCTGTAGGTGAGTGGGTCTCCTAATGCAGGTAGTCCCCAGCTTATGACAGGGCTCCGTTCCCATGACTACTCCTTCGTAAGTCATAAGTCAGCTCTGACATAAGTTGAATATCTCTCTTTTTTTTTTTTTTTTTAGTTTTTGTTGTTATTGCCTTTCATTGTCTGTATCTTTATAAATCGGATCTTTATTTGTCTTTGGGGGTTGGAAATGTTACATCTGAGAATGATAACAACAAATTACACCCTGCAACATTATATAGTACATATTACTAACGGTAAGATGTACAAAAAGAAAAAACTAACGGTTCTAAGAGTGCTTTGTCATTACTCAAGTACATCGTAAGTCAGGGACTACCTGTACAGAACTCCAGAGTTAGACAGACTAGACTGGGCCGCCTCCCTCTGCAGGAGCAGTCTTCTCTGTCAAATAAATAGCTTGGAGGACCTTCCTGTGGACAGCTTGCTTCCAGAAGAAATGGAAAAGAAGAGGCTAAGCTACCCATGTGTGTTTTTCCTTTCATGCTTACCAATCAGATTCCGATGGGGAACCGTAAGGGAGGAGGCAGAGACAGGCCAGGAGCCTGAGGCTAATGGAGCTTTCACTTTGTGAAGGCAACCATTAGGAGCCAGGGACGAAATGTTCCTCTCATAACTGAAAGGTGGGGAGCGTTCAACATATGTACAATCCACTGTCTTGTCCTAAAGTCCATCAGTAAGGTCCATGTCCAGATTCACCACTAACTTGAACATCGGGACTTCCAAACTAACCCTTTCTCAGTTCTTTTTTTTCCTCAAACTGCCCCTGTCCTTCCTCCTCAAGGAGTAACCTCAGAGAGAAACTGTCCTCAGCCTGCTTTTCCCTGGACTTGTCTTTCCTCACCATCAAAGTAGTAACAGGTGTAGGCCCAGAGAAAAGAGAAAAGGAGGCTGTTTGTGTCGGCCTCTTGCTTGGGCAGAATATGTGGCTCACCTGTTGCATTCCAGCTCACCAAGATGCTTCACTGAATTTTGGAGCAAAAGCTCAAAGTAATCAAGAATGAGCTTGCATGTGTTGATCTTTGCTGGGGACAAAGGCAAATTGGTGGGAAGACACTCACACCCAAATGTTCCCTAATGAAAGGAGAGCTTTTTTATTAATTGTTCAGAATTAATAGTCCCCCCCGCTTCAGGTTACGAATGGCTCTGTGAACAAAGAAATATGTTATAAATTTTGTTGCGTTTGTCCACACCTTCCATGATTCTTCATGTGTGTTTATTATCATTCCTAACAAGCTTAACCTTTCTTCATTAGCTAAGACTGTGAACTGGGGAGATGAGTAAAGGGGATTTAAAATTAAAATATATTTGCTAACCCAGCACATTCCATTCCCTTCTTTTACAAGATGATTCCCAGCGACCCTTTCTGGGTGCCAACCACTGAGGAGGAATACTTGCACTTTGGTGAGAAGGCCGATTCAGAGAACCAGGCCCGGAAGTACATGAACGCAGTGCGAAAGCGGAAGGGCCTTTATGTGGAAGAAAAGATTGTGGAGCACGCGGAAAAGCAGAGAACACTCAGCAAAAACAAGTAACTGCTACTGATGGTGGGGTCTTGCCTGTGTAACAGATTAAAAAGTCTGATCCAGGGTTTGAGATCAGGAAAATGTCTTTCTGCTCCTTACACCTGTGTATTCACTTTCAATAAAGTTGAACCATATAAATCTTTTCAAGAGGATGGTAGAGAACAAGTTTTCAAAGTGCCTTTTTCATTGATTCTGATACCAGGCAAGAAGCTACTGTAAGTATTGCACTGGTAACAGGTTATGACCCCTGTGCGTGCTGTGGAAAGGGCAGCCTATTCACCGCTGGGGCCATGACATGCAGACCCCAAGGTGGGCAGGGTCGTCTACAGGGAGCAGCCTCCCCTCTGCCTGTCTTCACAGTGTCACACTTCCAGTTTTATCCCCTGCGTAAACATCAAGCATGAATCTCTGGAATGGAAACATATTTCATATTTAATTATTGAACCACAGCATTAAACATCATTTGGAGAGGCCACATACTCAAGAGGGCAGCTATTTTTTAGGTTAGTGAAACAAGTCACTGTTTCAGCTGATCCGCCTTACAGTGGTGTCTAGCAAAACAGTGTAATGTTCAATAGTTAGCTTTTAAACATTCTGTTTTTACACCCCCTCATGAATTACTGTTAGCATCACTTGTATTTAAACAAGTGTTAATGAAAGCCATGTGCCTTTTCCTTTAAAAAAAAAAAAAAAAAGTTGGTAAATTTCTATAATTTTCTTAGCTCTTTCTTCTTTGCCATACTGAAGGGATATTAGCCAATGTGCGTGAGGTTACTGCCTTTATCTTAAATACTTTTCCTAAATCTCAGTTGCCTCATTTACAGCAATCTCCATTTTAAAGAACAGCTGCAATTCGGTCATAAATGGATTTTGTAATTTTGGATGTTGCACTAATGTTTTTTATAAGACACTTAAAAGAATTCCTTTTCATAATCCATAAAATTATCAGGTAGGACTTTGATTTTGAAATACTCTGAATAGGTTTCCTCAGTAAACTACATCATTCTTAATACTAGTTGTAGACATTTATCTTTAATCTTTGGGGCCCTGGTGTATCTGGTCAGGGCTGATTGACCAAGACTTTGGGGAAAGTGTGGCTAAATAATTCACTGTCTGTTTAACAGGTAATGATGTCTGAATTAATTTAGGAGAGTTAAGCCATGAATTAGTTTATCTGAAGACTTTGATAACATGGGAAAAGCTAGCACATCGGTTTATACCACTGGTAAATAACATCAGCCAGACTTCCGGATATGCCATAGAATTATTCTTAAACTCTACACTTTATCAGCAGACCTTGTATTTAATAGACAGAAGGGCCATAACCCAGGAAGAGTTGGAGTTCTTCCTGCGGTCTGTTTGGCCCTGCCAGCTGCGCCAGTGTGGGGGAAGTGACATGTCAAGTTGACAGATGCCTGTCTTCCTTCTCTGTGTTTGGGGGAGATTATAGTGAGCCGTAAAATGGCCACAGAAATGTAGCTACTCTGCCGTCTGAATAATCTACCCTACCGTGTAATTGGTGAGGGGACCCCAGTCATTGAAGCCCTGCCCATCTCTGACAGCATCGTTAGACTGTCTTTAACCATGCCCAAACCTGGCGTCCATTTGTTGAATTAACTGGAATGGAACCCAGGAACTGTCCGTCCCCCTTCATATATAGGAGTGATTTCTTGCAGTCCTTTGTAGACAGGCCTCAGGGCAGTGAGGAAGTGGGGTTGAGGAAGCCACAATACCAGGACCCTCTCTCCTGGAAGGTTCTTCATATTGAGGTTCAGAGGCAGTCGTCCTACTCTAGGCACAGGCATAGGCAGTACAGCATAACGCATTCTCCCAGCCAGTCCCGGAGGAGAGGCTTGGGGTGGTGTGCTCTGAGGATGTGCCTTGCTGAGAGGGGGCAGGAGAGCCATGCTTCTTGGCATGAAGGGCCTGAGGGCCCAGGGAGGAGCCGGAGCCAACCCCGCTCACTGACCGACTTACCACAGCCCACAACATCTTCTAACATCAATTTCCTTTTTCTCCCCAAAGCAACCAAAACTCCCCCAAGCAACCCTAACTACTTTAATGTGGGAGGTTGCTTTGCTCTACCCTGAAGCAGTGAAACACTGCGAGGTCCTGACATTGCCATGGGAGACCTCTGACAGGAGCTGAGAGCTGCCTCTCTCAACAGCCAACTGGAAAGGGGCCAGAGAGAGTGAAGTCCCCAGCAACATGGCATGGTGGGCGAGGGGAGGAGAGGCTGTTACTCCATATGGACAGCGTGTGGCACAGAGAGCATCTTCTGGTGTCTTAGGAGTGAGGAGTGGGAGGGTCTTTAACCATGTGGTAAAAGGT
Source organism: Elephas maximus indicus (assembly GCF_024166365.1). Lineage (NCBI taxonomy): Eukaryota > Metazoa > Chordata > Mammalia > Proboscidea > Elephantidae > Elephas > Elephas maximus. Next base: position 72,295,483 of record NC_064831.1, on the reverse strand, counting down.
CATAAACCAAAATAACCAAACTTACTGTCGTCAAGTCAATTTCAACTCAGTGACCCTCCAGGACAGAGTAGAACTGTCCCTATAGGGTTTCCAAGGCCGTAAATCTTTATAGGAGCAAACTGCCACATCTTTCTCCCGCAGAGTAGCTGGTGAGTTCAAACTGCCGAACTTTCGGTTAGCAACCCAGCGTTCAACTGCTGCGCCACCAGGGCTCCTCGCAAAAGATCACAACCAGAGCTATATTCAGAGTCTTTAGGGAGTCAAGGTAGTTGCTACCAGAGAAGAGGAGTGAGGGGGCAGAACAGAAATAAGGGTCCCTACTTAGCTGTCCCTGGCCCAGGGGTGGGAGCCCAAGACTTCTTGACTAATGGGAATGAGGTTTCTTCCCAGCCCCCCTGCCCTCTGCCTCTAGGCCTTCTAGCATTCCTGAGGAAATTCCAGAGAACCAGGCAGTTGTATTCAACTCCACAGATCCCTCCCCTGGTTCCCCTCAGTGGCTGGGATTGTTTTGACTTGGTCTAATCCTGAGGAGGACCTTTCAGAAGAAAGGCTTGGTGATCTCCTTATGAAAAATCAGTTATTGAAAACCCTGTGGAGCTGTTCTCCTCTGACACACATGGGTCACCATGAGTCGGAGTCGACTCCACAGTAGCCGCTGAACAGGAGGGATCACTTGGTTACCAGTGGGTTTTGCACATCTCTGACAGGTCTTTGGGTCTGGCGAGATTATTTTGTATGATTCAGGTTCATGGCAAAAGGTATAGCAGCTCTGAATCTGCGGGCCCAGACTTCATTGTAATTTCTCCCTGAGTGCTCAGTTTTAAAGGTCTTAACTGCAGCTGCAACTTTGACCTTTCTGCAAAGTCATCGATCGGCTGTCCTGAAGAATTTTTGTTAATTTTTGAATGACCATTTTTAGAATTTTTTCAAAAATACAAATTGTTTTCTATTGTCCTTTAAAAAAAAAAAAAACATTTCAGTTGAATCACAGGGCACTGATATCTTTGGATAATACAGCAATGGAATCATTAGCAAGGATACAGGAGCTTAGAAGTTAGAGAGCCCTGGGTCCTATCACTCCTAGCTGGGTCACCCTGCTCAAGTGGCTTAGTCTAAGCTTTACATCCCTCCCACGTAAGGTGTGTGTGGGGGGGTGACTCCTTCTATATAGGGTTGTTGGGAGGAGTCAGTGGAAAGATCCATATTAGGGTACAGTACGCAGTATATTACAGGCAGTTCTCATTGTTTGTTTATTTGTTTATTACAATACAGAATCAGTTGAACTAATAGGACAAAAATCCAAACTACATATTTCACTTTATTTTTCTCTATTTTTGCCATTTTGCTGAGCTTGACCAGTTTAGACCTAGAAGGAAGGGAGACGGCACTACACTAAAATCCCAGATAATGGTTGCTTTTTGCTAAAGATAATTCAAAAAGAGCAGCGCATTGACGTTATTGCTGATGTCAAATGGACCTTGACTGAAAGCAGAGAATACCAGAAGGATGTTTACCTGTGTTTTATTGACTATGCAAAAACATTCGACTGTGTGGATCATAACAAATTATGGATAATATTGCAAAGAATAGGAATTCCAGAACACCTAATTGTGCTCATGAGGAACCTATAGCTAGACAAAAGACAGTCATTCGAACAGAATAAGGGAATATTGTGTGGTTTAAAATCAGGAAAGGTGTGTGTCAGGGTTGTATCCTTTCACTATACTTATTCAATCTGTATGCTGTGCAAATAATCCGAGAAACTGGACCATATAAAGAAAAACAGAATTGGAGGAAGTCTCATTAACAACCTGCAATATGCAGATGACACAGCCTTATTTGCTGAAAGTGAAGAGGACTTGAAGCACTTACTGATGAAGATCAAAGACCGCAGCCTTCAGTATGGATTACACCTCAGCATAAAGAAAACAAAAATCCTCACAACTAGACCAATAAACAACATGATAAATGGAGAAAATATTGAAGTTGTCAAGGATTTCATTTTACTTGGATCCACACCCATGGAAGCATCAATCAAGATATCAAACAACGTGTTGCCTTGGGCAAATCTGCAAAAGTCCCCTTTAAAGTGTTAAAAAGCAAAGATGTCACTTTGAGGACTAAGGTGTGCCTGACCCAAGTCATGTTATTTCAATTGCCTCATATGCTTGTGAAAGCTGCACAGTGAGTAAGGAAGACTGAAGAATTGATGCATTTGAATTATGATGTTGGTGAACATTGAGTATACCGTGGATAGCCAGAAGAACAAACAAATCTGTCTTGGAAGGAGTACAGCCAGAATTCTTCTTAGAAGCAAGGTGGTGAGACTTCGTGTCATATACTTTGGACATGTTATCCGGAGGGACCAGTCCCTGGAAAAGGACATCATGCTTGGTAAGGTGGAGGGTCAGTGAAAAAGAGGAAGACCCTCACTGAGATGGATTGACACAGTGGCAGCAACAATGAGATCAAACATAGCAACAATTGTGAGGATGGCACAGGACTGGGCATTTTTTCATTCTGTTGTACATTGGATCGATTTGACAGCACCTACAAAAAAAAAAAAATGCTTTCTAGTTTCTCAATTTCTCATTGTATTTCCTTGAGGTTGGATTTTACACTATAGTCAATGCCTTTTCTCACATTAGGAGCTGTCCCCAAGGCACAACAAGGGACATTGACCCTCCCCTAAAACTCTGCCCTTTGGTGACCCTCATGCAGTTGACCTTGGACAGTGACTGGTGCTAATCATAGCAAAGCAGGTAAGGATGCCCACCCCAAATCCTTACACAGGCACGTTCCACAGCCTTTTAGACTGCCCTTCCTTCATCCTTTGGAATCCACAACCGTCCCTGCTTACAGCTGGAAGAAGAGTTACTGAGAAGTGTCCAGCAGCACTGTGTGGGCTTGGCCCAGCCAAGGTGTACAGTTCTTGTTTCTCTGTGTAGCGCCTATCCCTGCCCCGGCATTCTCAGTTCCTGAACCCTCTCCTGTTGGTTCCCCTCTACTTTGGAAGCAGCACTCGTGACCACTGTAGAATCTTGCGCAGACCTGGACCGGCCACTTTGGATGTTTCAATTCCATTGTGCCCCTCCCCACTACAACTTCTGCTTCCCAACTCTGGCTATGACTTCCACAGCCCACTTAGTAGAGTCGTTATCCTGCCACACCACTGTCTTCTCCCACTTTTTTGGAAGACTTTTAGCTTCACTTCCTTTGCTGTCCAGCCTGGACCCCAACACCAACTACTCCAAAGACTCACCAACACGTTGGTTTTCTTCACCCTTCATCCAGTCATCCACCGAGCCCAGTCGTCACTGTGCAGACCTGCTTGTGTCAAGGCCCCAGTTGCCTCATTGCCAGAATGAAGGCTTATTCACTCTGTGACCGCCGTAATACCTCTGGCGCTGTGACCTATTCTTGCCCTTTTCAAAGAGCAAAAGAGAGCATTGGAGAAAGTAGCTCATGGTGAGGCAGAACTGCAGGTGCTGTGGTCCCTTGGGAAGGAGCTTCCAGGGAAACCTGCCTGTAGGGCAACACAGGCAGCCAGAGGCCCAGGCGGGCTGGGCTAGCAGGAGGAACTCGATGAGCAACAGCAGCTTCTGCTCTGGCCAGTAAGTGCACAGCAGCACCCACAAAGGGCAGGGAAGGACTGGAGCCTTCTAGAAAGGTGACAGTGGACTTTAAGGCTGAGGGGAGACATTAGCACAGTGGCTGAACCGACCCTGTCCTGCCCTGTCCTGATTAGAGACTTGGAGATGGCACATAGGAACTGGCTTTCAGGCCTGGTCTAGAGGGACCCTGCACTGCACTCCCACACCCTCAAGCTGAACAGGTCCCCTTGAGGACTCCTACTGCTGTAGAGAAGAGAAGCTGGAAATAGAAGGGGCAGAGAGCCAGGGAGCTGTCCTGGACCAGGCTCCAAGGACGGAAGCCAGATTATACCAAGTCCATTGGTGAAGGACCTGAGAGGTGGGTAGGACACTTCGCTGAATTGGGCCCAAGCTTGGGTTATTCATATTTATAGTAGCTCCTAGTCATTTTCTCCTGGGCAGTATCCAGAAGCACCCTGGAAACCACCAGCCTTTCTTTTGGGAAACTACCTCATCTCTACTCAGTCCATGAGGCTTGAGTGGGTTTGACTTCACACCTGCTTATGACCCAGGCCTGGACAATCAGTGTATTCAAGTCCACCCGTGACCCAGGTGGTTCATGAAGGTCAACCTCGGTGCTTTGGTTAAAGAGGCAATATTGGAAAAGAGGCAGTATCTTTGATTGGCATTGCTATGCTGGTAAAAGATAAGCCAGGGCTGCTGGTGACCATCTTTGTCTCCTCATGGCTATACCCTACCAGAGAATTAAGCTGGTTCAGGAAGCAGCTGAGACATAAGAGACCAGTTTCTGATAATGTCTTGAATAGCTGAATTCTATACCTTAATCCAAAGCTACCCCTGGACTTTTCAGTTACTTAAGACAGTTAGTTCCCCTTTTTTTAGTTGAAATCAATTGGATTGAGTTGCAGTCATGAGGAATGAAGAGTCCTGACCAATACACCACCACCTTTGATCAAGCCACCCTCCTGCTCAGAAATGTGTGGTAGCTCTCCATTGTCCCTGTGCCCCATCCTGTCTCCTGTCCATCTTTCAAAGCTTCTCTCTAGTGCCATCTCCATTAGGATGTTACTTTCCTCATTGCCAGCTCAACCTGAGCTTACGTTTTTCTGATGCCCATGACATTGTATTTCTTTTATGGTATCCAGTATGTTCTGGCAAGTGTGGTAGTGATATGTGTACAGATCTTACCTTATCTACCTATTTGAAAGCTCCTGAAGGTAAGGACTTTTGATACCATCCTGTGCCTTGCACATAGTAGATGCTTAGTAAATCCTGATGGAAGTGCCCGGATTCCCTGGGTGGTGCAAAGAGTTAATGCGCTCAGCTGCTACCTGAAAGGTTGGAGGTGCAGGGCCACTCAGAGCCTCCTCAGAAGAAAGGCCTGGTGATCTACTTCTGAAAAATCAGCCATTGAAAATTCTATGGCGCGCAGTTCTGCTCTGACAAACACGGGGTCGCCGTGAGAACATGACTCCAAGGCAACAGGTTTTATGCATTTAGTCAGAGGTAGACCTGCACGGAGACACAGATCTCCGGGCCCTCATTCCAGCGCTTCTGGTATGCCATGCTGCCTCTTTCATGAGGGAGAAGACCTATTAGTAGAAAGAACTAGTAGGGCAGTGGTTCTCAGAGTGCGGTCCCTGGCCTAGCAAGGTCAGCATCACTGGGGGAGCCTGTGAGAAATGCAAATTCTCAGGCCCACCTCAAACCTGAGCCAGAAACTCAGGCTGAGGTCCAGAATGTTTTCACTAGCCCTTCAGGCGATTCGGACACACAAGTTTGAGAACCACTATCATAGAAATCTGAATAGACATTTTATTAAAAATTGCAGTTTTTTACTTTTTCGAATTTTTATTAACTGCAGTGAAACATGTGAGAGCTGGAACTCGACTGGACTGCCTTGTGTTTCTGGGTCTCATAAGTTTTCTGCCTTTGACAGGGTAGTCTTACCACTTTTCTATCCCTATGAGTGGAAATTATTTGCGTTTTCCTTCTCTGACAGGTTTCCACTCCACACGTGTTTCAGCTTTTGCAGTTTTTACTGTACTACATTATTTACAAGTGAAAATACACAGTATTCGTCTTCAGTCTGATTTTAAGGACAATTTCAAAAGGCATTTGTTACTGATTGAATTGTGGTGCCCCAAAATATGTGTTATAAGTCCTAAACCCCTATAGCTGTGGATGTGATCCCATTTATGAATAGGACCTTCTTTGTTAGGAAATAAGACCATATCTGTGTAGGGTGTGTCTTAAGCCAATCACCTTTGAGATATAAAAAGAGCAGGTTAGGCACAGGGAAGGAAGCACAAACCAAGGAGAGGATACATGCCACGTGGAGATCACCAAGGAATAAAACTGGAGAGACAAGGACCTTCCACCAGAGCTGACAAAAAACCTGGCACCCTGAATTCGGACTTCTGGCCTCCTGTGAGAAAATAAATATCTCTTTGTTAAAACCACCCACTTGTGGTGTTTCTGTTACAGCAGCGCTAAGAAACTAAGATAGCTTTATTTGGATGACTCATTTTCTTCCATTGAACAATACATAGATTTAGAAGTTCTTAAGCCTTTCCAAAAGCATATACTTCTATTTTAGGATTGGGGTTCTCAAACTAAAGGTCAAAGGAGAGTACTAACCAAAAAGTGTATTTAGTTTGAAAAAGAGCTTCCACACAGTGTTCATGGGCAGAATGTTGATAGACAGAGGAAGGACTTAACTGACCTTCCGGGCCAGTGGGGACAAAGGGTGGGAGGAACTGTGTACCTTAATAGGCTCAAAGATCTGGGCCACTTATAAATGTCCTTTAAGGAGAAAGGACTGGATCAAACTGGAAACGGTTGTTTGAACATCAGATTTAGATGTTTCATTTTTTTAATTCAAAAAAAAAGGAGCAGTGACCTATGAGATGTCTAGTTTGTGAGTGTTTTACCCCTCCTTTTATCTTTTTTTTTTTTTTTAAGAAAGTGTCTGGAAAGTGTGTTACAGTTCATAAAACTAGTGATGGGAGAATTCTTCTGTTATGTGAATCACATAAGATCATTGAAAATGTACACTTTCCCTTTTAGGTGCTACTCCTTTCAAAGACATTTTCTTTTATTAAAACAACTTCACTTTTGAGAATGCCAATTAGAAGTGAATTCATTGGGCTGTTTTCAGAGGCTTTGGGGTGTTTTCTAAAAATTACTTCCCCACCCCTATTCTTCAGCATTGCAGTGGGGTGTGACAGAGAAGAAGTGATGCTTATGGTCAAATATTTTTCTCAAAAAGGCAGAAATAGCCTCTAATCTGAGGCTTCTCTCTTTGAAAGCTAACTTCTTCCTCAGAAAAGGGTAATGTTAATATGCAAAGAGCTTTACCCACATACCCCGAGTTTACCCAGGCTGTAGCAGTCTGATAGGTGACTGTGTTGATGGTTCTTACCTTCATGTAATGTAGACCCTCTACCTGATGCTTCCCACGTCTGAATATCTTAGGGCATCCCCGGGGGGGTGGGGTCTCACTTGGGCTTGTGGTCAAATTCACCTTCTCTGGGCACCACTCTAAGGGGCACCACAGCTCTCCCCCAGCCCCCTGGGAGCTGTCCCTTCTTCACTATTTCTCATGTGCACCCCAGTCCCCTGGAACACCCTAGCTGCTCCCACTCTTCACTGCAGTCATGCTGGTGCCAAAGCTATGGAAATTATTATGTCTCTTCCCCATTGTGTTATATTGCACTGGAGTGGTCTCAAAGCAGTATTACTCGTGTCCCAGGGTTTTATGGAGTTTTGAGTGAAACAGTCTCTTGGCACCCTACTCTCCATGGGACCCAGACAGACGTCCCCAAGGCCCAGCTTGGGACAGATTCAAATGGCTGTCACCAGCTGTGCTCAGATTTATTGCTCCTTTCTATTAATCGTGTTTGCCATCTTCTTCTCATTGTATGTTTCTCTTCTAGAAGGTTCCTCAGAATTCCCTACAAATAAACTTTTGTAGGTCCTATCCCACCAACTTATCAGCCACACCCGAGCAGATTTGAACTTCAGCAATAAGCAACACTGAGGTCCCCTAGACCAGTGTACCCCAAATTTGGGTGTGTATTAGAACCACCTGATCAAAAAAAACCATTGCTGTCAAGCTGATTATGACTCATGGCAACACTCACTGTGTTACAGAGTCGAACTGCTCTGTAGAGTTTTCTTGCCTGTAATCTTTCAGAAGCAGATTGCCAGGCATTTCTTCCGTGGTGCCAGAGAGGCTTTAAAAATCACCGATGCCTGGATTTTACCCCCAGAGCTTCTGATTTAATTTGTTTGGGGTGTCACCTCAGTATCAAGAGATTTAAAGGCTCCACAGGTGATAACAATGTGCAGCTAAACTTGAGAGACATGCCCTAAATACATGCTATCTTATGTCTCACAGTGACCCTTATTAGGTGGCTACGTTATTTATTACTCAGCCCCCTCAAGTGAGGAAACTGAAGCTCACAGAGATTAAGTGCCTTTCCCAGGTTCACACAGCTGGTAAGTAATGGAGTGTGTCAGTCAGGATCTCGTTCAACTGGCTGTAACAGAGGCTTTAGCAAGACGTTTGTTTCCCTCACGTAAGTCTGGAGGAGGGTGTCCAAAACTGGCACAGTGACTCGACAGTCATCAGGGACCCAGGCTCCATCTCTCTTTCTGATTGACAGCCTTCCATTCTCAAGTTTGCTCGTGACCGAAGGTGGCTCTTGGGGTTTCAGATGATCACCTCTGTATTTTGAGTAGGAAAGGCAAAAAGGTTGCCTTCAGCTGAGACAACTCCTTTTTTTTTTTTTTTAATTGTGCTTTAGGTGAAAGTTTACAGCTCAAGTTAGTTTCTCATACAAAAATTTATACACAGTAACCCGAGTTGCTCTCGCTATAATGTGACAGCACATTCCTCCCTTCCACCCCAGATTTCCTGTGTCCATGCAGCCAGTTCCTGTCCCTTTCTGCCTTCTCATCTACCTCTGGACAGGAGCCGCCCATCTAGTCCCAGGCATCTACCTGAACCAAGAAGCACACTCCATGAGTATCACTCCGAGTATCAGTCCAGTCTACTCTTTGTCTGAAGAGCTGGCCTTGAGAATGGCCTCGGTTCTGGGTCAACAGAGAGTCTGGGGCCGTGTCCCCCAGGGTTCCTCCAGTCTAAGCCAGACCACCAGGTCTGGTTCCTTCACTAGAATTTGGGTTCTGCACCCCACCCCTCTCCTGTGCTCCCTTTCAGGGTGGCCACAGGTGGCAGCCAGGCACGATCCAGCTCCTCTGGTCTCAGACCGATGGAGTCTCTGGCCCATGTGGTCCCTTTGGAGACAACTCTTTTTACAGACCTCTTCCAGAAGTCACTTTTATCCTACTAGCCACCCCTAGTAGCAGGGCAGGCTGGGAAGTGTCTCCCATTAGTGTGCCATTAGCAGGGGAGGGGGCCGACCAGCAAGCGGTCTCTGCCACAGTGAGCCTGGATACTAACTCGGTTCTGATTCTGTTCAGGTTCTTAAAAACCAGTATTAGTACTTAGTGATTTTTAAAAATGGCATATTAAACAAGAGCTTATAGAGAGTGTATTTGGCAATCATTTTCTTAGTTTAATGTGTGCCATACTCAGTGCCCTGAAAGGTTCAGTCTGATTCTCCTCCAACAATCAAGATACTTTCAGAGCTGCAACACGAACTGCAAAAGGAGTTTCAATTTCCAAAGCAAAAATCAGATAGGAGGCCCTGACATCAGTACTTAACAGCTTGATTCAGCCTTTTGCCATATCCATAGCTTGTTCTAAGGACACCCCTGCTGCCATTATTTTTTATAATAATGCTGGTAGCAGTGGTTAAATTTCCAATGAGTTCATCCATAGGTTGCAGAAGGGTGTGAGAATTAATAGCTGGACATGATATCAATGCAGCTAGAGGGGAAATGGACAGCATCTGGTAATTGAAGGCTCTGACATGTGCAGGCAGCTTTGAGAAGTTGTCCTGCCCAATATGGCAATATGTATTAAAATGTAAAATGGTCGTACACTTTAACCTAGCTATCCTTCTATAAAAATTCTACAGAAACTTTTGCTCATGTGCACAGCCATTAGAAAGATTGAAGACCTTTACTGAATAACATGGAAGTCCAAGACAGATTGGAACGTAAAAAAGCAAGCTACAAAACTATATTTTGTTTGAAGTCATTTTTATTATGTATTTATGTTATGTGTAAACATTGTTAACAAATGCTTAGAAAAAAAATTCGAAGACGTATTATTCGCAAGCCTGTTCAATTTGTCATCTCTGTGGGTTTAATTACAGAGCACTTTTTCTTTCTACTTTGTTTTTATATAAAGTCTTACTTTTGCACATCCAACAGATATTACTTTGATATTCAGGAAAAGAAATAACTATATAAGATAAAATAATAAAGTGGCCCTACCATCACTTGGAGCCCTGGTTAAGAGTGGTTAAGAGCTCGGCTGCTAACCAAAAGGTCGGCAGTTCAAATCCACCAGCTGCTCCTTGGAAACCAAATGGGGTAGTTCTACTCTGTTCTGTAGGGTTGCTATGAGTCAGAACCGCCTTGACAACACCTAACAACAACAAGCATTGCTTACAGATTCTGCCATCCACCTGCTAAGGGCTTGAGTGCATTGGCATCTGCACGTGAACTAGACGGTGTTGGGCAGGGACATAGTGGAAACTATATTGAGGGGAAGAAGGCTTTGAAAGCCAGGCAAGCCAAGAGTTGAATTTAATCAAGGTGCCAGTACCACCGCAGCCCTTCCGAGGGAAACAACCACTGTGCCTCTGCAGCCTCTCTTGAGGGCCAGGGTCCCAAGATGCTCCTGGCCCAGGAGTGAGCCTTTTCTGAACCGTGTGACTGTGGCCACAGATGAAAAGACTAAGGAAAGCTGATGACTTGCCCTGGTGACATGGCTCAGGAATTTGCATGGGGTGCCTAGGAGATGCTTAGCTAGTTGGAAGAGGAAAAGGAGAAAGAAGAGCAGCCCATGGAAAAGCAGAGGCGGAGAGAGTTGCTAGGTCACTAGACTGCTGTCACTAGATGGGCTCTGTGCACAGCTCCTGCTGCTCCTCCGGCCACCTTGGACCCTAGACACATTTCCTTTCCTTCTCTTAGTGGCCTGGATATGCTGCAGTTCTAGCCGTGACCCTGAGGCTTGCTAGCTCTTCTTCCCTTGGGTTCCCAGGAGGCCTGGCTGCACAGCTGAGATGCTGTTCTCCTTGTCTCCATGCATAACTTAAGCCACCACCATCCCTCCACCATATGGAAACCTGAGTGGTATCTGTTCATCTTAAAAGGAGCACATTGGGAGGTATCATGGATTCCACCCAGTCTGAGAGTCCTCTGAGTTATTTTTGGCCACAGAGGCCTTGCTCTAAAAGAAATCTAACATGGAAGCCCCAATGTAATCAAAGCCCTGTTGTACGCGGGAGTAGAAAAGAAAGAGGGAGGAGCGGTTGAGGAGTGTCAAGCTTGGCCCCAAGATCAGGCAGGCATCTGCTCCTGGGGAGTCCATGAGACCCTGAGTGTCTGAAAATTGACAACTGTAGCTCCTGCTCAGGTGACACTCTAATGTCTCCCTTACACACCCCATCATCCCCTTTCTGGTAGTCCCTCTTACACACCCCATCATCCCCTTTCTGGTAGTCCTGAGTCACGCGCATGCATGACACACACACCATGTCCAATTCCACTGTCACCAAGGCACCAAGTTCAGCTGGCCAACTCCTCACTAAGCTGTCTACATCTGCAAGGATGGGAATAAGTTAGGTGCCTGCATGCACACGCCCCAGGTCCCAAGAGTCTTGCTTTAGAAAAAGAGGGACTTGGGCAGACACTTTGATTCAATAATGAAGCCCTAGACCAGCGATAAGGAGCCCTAGTGGTGCTGTGGTTAAGCGCTTCGCTGCTAACCAAAAGGTTGGTGGTACGAACCCACATGCCACTCGTCAGGAGAAAGATGTGGCAGTCTGCTTCCGTAAAGATTACAGCCTTGGAAATCCTATGGGGCAGTTCTACTCTGTCCTACAGGGTCGCTATGAGTCAGAATCAACTCAGCGGCAACGAGTTTTTGTTTTCATTTTTTGATATTTTTATGGAAGCAAATTGCCAAGCCTTTCTTTCATGGTACTGCTGGGTGGGTTTGAATTACCAGCCTTTACGTTAGTAGCTGAGTACAGACTGCTTGCACCACTGTTTAAAGCTTTCCCAAGACTGATAAACTCTTAGCTGGTGTACATGGTTCTGGAACTTTCCTGGCTTTTCAAACAGATCGCTTGTTTAAGACATAGGGCAGGAGTTCTCACTGGGGTAAGGGTGTGATTTTGCCTTCTACCAGGTATTTGGCAGTGTCTGGAGACACTACTGGCATCTAGTGGGTAAAGGCCTGCAATGCTGTTGAACGTCCCAAAGTGCACAGGAGGGCCCCGCATGGGATTATCTGGGGTGGGGGCACAGGGAGGCTTTTCCATCCTGTTTGAGTCCCATAGGCTTCCTGTCTGGGACCCAAACCCTGTCCTAACGAGAGTGGGGGTTGGTGGGGGATGTGCCAGCTGGTAACCAGGGCCCAGGCTGCAGCTCAAGGGCAGAGGTGAGGTCACAGCCTTGGGAATGACCATGTCTGCGTGCCGTCTGGTGCTGTGAGGCTCCTGCAGGCTTTTTCAAATGCCAGGATTTTTCAAATATTCCTCCATCTTTTCTGTAGCGTAGTGAGGGACTGGGCACAGTCGTGTGTCTGATCAGCCTGTCCAAGCCCTCTTGTCACAGAGCGAGGTAAGGGGAAACCCTGGTTGGGGTGAAATGTTCCTGTCCTTTCCCTGTCTGTAGAGACAAGGAAGCCGAGGGTAGGATGCAGGAAAGCTATGCACCCTCAGCTGCCCAGGGGAAAAAAGACATAATAACTTAGAGACCTGAGAGAACCATCTAAAGAACAATTCAGCAGCTACATTCTTGGGAACTATACACCAAGGAGCCCTGGTGGCGTAGTGGTTAAGAGCTCAGCTGCTCACCAAAAGGTCAGCAGTTTGAATCCACCAGCTGCTCTTTGGAAACCCTATGGAGCTGTTCTACTCTCTCCTATGGTGTCAGAATTGACTCAACAACAGGTTTGGTTTTCTGGTTTTATTTGTTCCAAGACAATGTGAAAATCAGAAAATTCCCATAAAAATGGAAAACGACAACAACTGCTGGCGCGGTCAAGTAATGTGCATACCTCCATCTCCGCTGCAAATCACGTTGGTGACGCCTGCCTAGGTTTGCAGAGTCCCTGGATGGTGCAAACAGTTAATGTGCTCGGCTACTAACCGAAATGTCAGGGGTTCAAATCTATACAGAGGTGCCTCGCAAAAAAAGTCCTGGCGATCTACTTCCAAAAAATCAGCCACTGGAAACCCTGTGGAGCACAGTTGTACTCTGACACACATGGGGTCGCCATGAGTCAGAGTCAGCTAAATGGCAACCAGTCTTTTTGTCTAGGTTTGCAGCCCTCAGGCCCTGCCTCAGGCTTTTAGCCCAGCCCTGCCCAGCTCCAGGAAGTTTGTCATGTTATGGTGCAGCAGGTGGGCTGCCCTGGGGCAGACAGCCACAAAAAGGACTTTGTTTCCAGAATGGATGGCAGTCCTGGAGTCCCAGACTCTAAGGAGCTTTGTTTTGTCCTCACAATATTGCCTCCTGGGACTTGCCAGTGGGGCAGCTCCATCTGTAGTAGCATCTGGGGCAGTTGACCACAGGATGGGGCAAGATCCCCCACCCCAAGCCGCCCCACCCTCCCCAGCCTGCTCATCAGCAGCTGGAAAAAGAATGTACTTTCCTTGTGGCTCATCTCTCTGTCCTGCTGAAGTGGGCTTGCCCGTGGCGCTGCCTCCTAGGCATCGGGATGTTGGCAGTAGCGCAGATTGCAGCTCAGAGGGCCCTTCATCCTGGAGTGGCTCAAGGCCTCGGTCAAGGTCGTTTTGCTGGAGCACTGAGGCTGCCGAAACGTACATGGGAGACGTCTGCGGTCTCTCTGTGTTCCACGTTGGTTGGTCAACACATGGTCTGAATTAAGACACTCGAGATGGTTTGCAAAACACGGTGCTGGGGGTGAGGACTTTGTCGAATCCTGATTTCAGGAAACCTACTGTGGAAGACATTTTGAAGACCACTGGGGAAGTCTGAATAGGGCCAGAGTGTGAGATAATATTAAGAAATGATGGCTTATTTTGTTAGGAATGCTAGGTGGTATTGTGGTTAAGTAGGGAAGTGTCCTTGTTTTTTTGAGATGTAAATTGAAGTGTTTGTGGGTAAATTGTCATATCTGTAATTTTCTTTAAAATACTTGCTCTCCAAAGAATATTCTGCTATCCTTCCTTTCGTTGTGTGCTGAGAATTTTCATAATGAAAAGTAAAAACAAAACCAACAGACCCTGGTTCCTCAGGCTCCTCGTGTGAAACGGAACATGCTCTCCTGACCTTTTGGTAAAGCCAGTGTGAGGGAGGGAAAGGCCCGTGCCACATCAGGGGCTTGCCTCCCTACTCTCCTTGGCATCCCCTGCCCTTCTGTGGCAGACACATCTTTTCTGGCCCGGGGTATTTCTTCTGCTATGGGGAAGAAGTTACTGCCACACAAGGAGATTGTGACTAGTCATTCGTTCATTCATTTACACAGTTGCTCATTTGTCCAGTCATTCAACCAGTCTCCCTCGAGGGTCTGTCATTTGCCAGTCTCTGTGCTGGGTGCTGGGCACACGATGAGTGGAAACAGGCACAGTCTCTGCCCCCGGGGAGCTTACAATCTGTGGGGAAGGCAGGCATGAATCAAGGAACCACAAAGATAAATGTTAAACAACAACCAAATACAATCACAAGTATTATTATAAGCGAGAGTATGGGAACGGGAGATGACGGAGCCAGGAGATCTGGGAAGCTGTGTTTGTGGTGAGGAGAGAAGAGACGTGCAAAGGTCCTGTGGTTAGAGAAAGCGTGGCAGCTCTGAGGGCCTGAAAGAAGGCCAGCATGGCTGCTGTGAGGGGAGAGGATGGGAGGGGACAGGAGAGGTAGATAGAGGCAGAGATATCTGCTCCATAAGCTATTTCTGCTCTTGTCTCTTGAGATCTGGAAATGGACTTGAAGTTTGTTTTCTTGACTTGTTTGCAACCCGGCGGTTTTTTCTTGCTGACTTGGCCCTACATAGCTCTGGCATACCCTGGTGGGGTCACATCACCCCTTACCATGGAAGGTTCTTGGTTCTCAACTCATAACTGTCATCCCACTGGCCCCTTCCATGCTAAGGGAGGGTGATGGAGCCCTACCTCAGGACTTCTCTCTACCTCGTCGTGCCAGGTCTCCATTTGCACTCTGTGTGGCTGCTGCATGGAAGTGTGAAGGGACTGTGCAAGGAAGTCTCTTCCCAGATCCTAACCCAGAAACAGAGCAAAAGTCCCTCTGCTTTTGGCTTTCCCATCAGCCCATCTTCACACCAGTCCCCCCACCACATTCTGGGATTTTTTTCTGGGGGGCAGGGGGTGGGGCATGACACATGTGTGTGACCCATTGTTTCTTCTCTGTCCTCTTCCTTCCACATTTCATCAAGAGGAAATAGCAGGATTTCCATTTCCTCTTCCTGTGTGGAAGAAACTCCTCTTACACAATATCCTCCTTCCTCCCTAGGCCATAAAGCCCATGATGGCTAGGGGTACCATTTCAACATTCCAGATGGAACGCTATGATTTGAGCTCACTGGATTTGGTGCTAGATATCGCATCAGGTATAAATGTATTGGCTTGCTGTCCCGCAAATAATATCCTTATGATAGAACACATTTCAGTTACTAGCAGCTATTATTACTAATGCCACTCCTTCTGTCTGAAGACGGTTTCTTCAGGATTCTCTAGAACTACTTCCTTTTTAAGAGAAGAGCCAATGCTGGGCTTGTCTTCACCTAGGTCTTTGCCTCTGAAGGTCCTCAGCCTGGTGACACAAGCCCATACCCCAAAACCTTCAGCTTCCAGCAACAGAGGATGCAGGGGTCTTCCCACCATCTGTCCAATTTGGACCTTCTCACAGCCAGGTCATAGTTCCCAGCTCTCTACTCCCCCTGGTGGAGCCCTGCTGTACTGCCCTGCCCAGGCCATGGTTGACTATGTGCTAGAAACAGCTGCCAGGCACAGCTCTTTGACTCTATAGGGAAAATGTCAGGGAGGTTAAAGCCCCCAAATGAGGTGAGACTTATGGTATAAATTGGAGCTCACACAGAGGTGCCCCCCCCCCAATTTGCTGAAGGGATAAAAATAAGGAAAGAGGAAGAAATTTGTATTTGTTGAGTCCCTATTATGTGCCAGAGCCACTAAACACTTTAGGGATATGATTTCACGATAGAACCGTGAGCTAGGTATTAGAGCTTACAGAGGAAGAAGATGAGAGTTTTAAGTGAGTTGCATGAGATAGAACAGTGCATAAGTGGCAGAAATGAAATCCAACCATAGGACCACAGCATACTGCTTCCACTAAAACATACCCAAAACCCACTGCCATCGAGTCTATTCCAACTCATAGCAACCCCATAGGGTTTCCAAGGCTGTAAATCTCAAGGGAAGCCAACTGCCATATCTTTCTTTACCGCACAGTCAATGGTAGTTTCGAACTTCCAATCTTTCAGTTAGCAATCAATTGCTTTAGCCACTGCGCCACCAGGGCTCCGCTAAAATATAGAGGTTGTTAGCCAAAACGCTAGAGGTTCAAATCCATCCAGAGGTGCCTTGGAAGAAAGACCTGCAATCTTCTGAAAACTCAGCCACTGAAAACCCTGTGGAGCACGGTTCTACACTGACACATGTAGGGTCATCATGAGTCGAAGCTGACTTGACAGCAACTGGTGGTAGATACAAAGCAAATAGATGACAGGGAGAGAGAAGAACTATTCAACTCCTGCTTTGCTTCCAGAAGTCAAGAAGGGGGATGTCAGAAAGTCCCTTGCAGTTCCCAGAGTTGCCACTAGGGGAACAGGACACTCTTCTCCAGCTCAGACAGGAATGGTATGCCAGTGAGAAGTCCTCAACCTCTCTCCCCCTGCCCAACATTTGGAAATCAACATCTGTCCCTACAGGACCAGCCATTGCCAGGTCAGTGGGAGTCTGACTTGGGAGCAAATGAGGAGAACCTTCTGGTAAGGGAAACAGCTCTGAACGTGGCTGTGCCCACCCATCTGGGTTGTAGACCCTGAATCACACCATCCCAGGTCTTCAGTGGGACCTCGTCCTGTCCCCAGTCCATCCCAGTCGGCTCACCAATGCTTCCCGCCTTGCCATCTTTTGGAGGTGGGTCTGGGTGATATATATAAAAGCACAGTTCATCTCCATATCTGAAGAAACTGGCTCTCTGCCCCGAGAGTGCAAGGCCAATGCCCAGGCGTGACACCCTTCACAAAAAGCCCTGTTTCCTCTGCACAGTCAACTGGGCATCTGATCACGGAGCAAGGCTATGATCCTGGGTATCGTTCCTGCTGGGTCCTGTTGTGTTGCTTTCCTAAAGGGGCATGCTAATCAGCCATGGCATCAGCTGTGTGGCTGGGCCTTTTCCCTAATGCCTTGTCAGTGATGGCAGTTACTAATTAAAAACAACAAAAAAGAGTGTTCTGCCAGTGTAGTAGGTGTAAAATGCCATTCATATACTCAGTGATTTTGAATTTTATGGTACTTAGTGTTTTAACTTTTAACTATATGTTTTCTAGTAAGAATTGGATTTGAACAGGAGATCTGGATTTAAATTCCAACTCTAACCCTTCTTTGTTTGCATTGTGATACAGACATATGTAACAAAACATTTGCCATTTCAACATTTTTTCCATGTACAATTCAGTAACATTAATTACGTTCATTGTCCAACTCTGCCTCTTACTATTAGAACCTTGGGAAATGTGCTTAACTTCCCAATGCTTCAGTTTTGCTATTTATAAAAATGGAGGTAATAACAGTACTAGCTCAAATGCTAGTTGTGAGGATTAAATGTAATAACATATACGAAGCCTTTAGCACAGTGCCCAGCATGTAGTAAATGCTCAATAAAAAGGAGCTGATGTCACTGGGTGACACAAACAGTTAAGCACTGGACTACTAACCAAAAGGTTGGTGGTTCAAAACCGCCCAGGAGTGCCTTGAAAGAAAGGTCCGGTGATCTACTTCCAAAAAACCAGCCATTGAAAACCGTATGTGCAGTTGTACTCTGAAACACATGGATTTGCCATGAGTCAGAATCGGCTCGATGGCAACTGGAACTCAACAGCAACTGGAAAAAACCCACAGGGAGAGGCACATATTAGTAAAAGGTAGCCAACAGCAGGAGAGGAGAAGGCCCTGAATGTTTTTCTTACATATTTACAAGACTTACATGGATTGGAACCCATTATCATTTGTTGTTGTTGTTAGGTGCCGTCAAGTCGGTTCCGACCCATAGCGACCCTGTGCACAACAGAACGAAACACTGCCCGGTCCTGCACCATCCTTACAATCTTTGTCATGCTTGAGCTCATTGTTGCAGCCACTGTGTCAATCCACCTCGTTGAGGGTCTTCCTCTTTTTCGCTGACCCTGTACTCTGCCAAGCATGATGTCCTTCTCCAGGGACTGATCCCTCCTGACAACATGTCCAAAGTATGTAAGACTCAGTCTCGCCATCCTCGCCTCTAAGGAGCATTCGGGCCGCGCTTCCTCCAAGACAGATTTGTTCGTTCTTATGGCAGTCCATGGTATATTCGATATTCTTCGCCAACACCACAATTCAAAGGCGTCAACTCTTCTTTGGTCTTCCTTATTCATTGTCCAGCTTTCACATGCATATGATGCAATTGCAAACACCATGGCTTGGGTCAGGCGCACCTTAGTCTTCAAGGTGACATCTTTGCTCTTCAACACTTTGAAGAGGTCCTTTGCAGCAGATTTGCCCAATGCAATGCGTCTTTTGATTTCTTGACTGCTGCTTCCGTGGCTGTTGATTGTGGATCCAAGTAAAATGAAATCCTTGACAGCTTCAATCTTTTCTCTGTTTATCATGGTGTTGCTCATTGGTCCAGTTGTGAGGATTTTTGTTTTCTTTATGTTGAGGCGTAATCCATACTGAAGGCTGTGGTCTTTGATCTTCGTTAGTAAGTGCTTCAAGTCCCCTTCACTTTCACTCCACTTTACAGCCTGAAATTGATTGAACATGCAATCAAGATACATTGATAATTACTGGTGATTGGAATGTGAAAGTTGGAAACAAAGAAGAAGGATCAGTAGTTGGACAATATGGCCTTGGTGGTAGAAACAATGCCAGAGATCGAATGATAGAATTTTGCAAGACCAACAACTTCTTCATTGCAAATACCTCTTTCACCGACTTGAACAGCGACTATACACATGGACCTCACCAGATGGAGCACACAGAAATCAAATTGACTACATCTGATGGAAAAGCTCAATATCATCAGTCAGGACAAGGCCAGGGGCCAACTGTGGAACAGACCATCAATTGCTCATACGCAAGTTCAAGCTGAAACTGAAACTGAAGAAAATCAGAGCAAGTCCACGAGAGCCAAAATATGACCTTCAGTATATCCCATTATCATTTAGAATACAGATATATTTTGCAGTCTATTTTACCACTTTGCTTTTAATTTGCTTATATTTCACTTACAGTAGGTTGATGTCTCTGCTGTTGATTCTTTTTCTTTGTGTTTTCTTTGATTACTTGAAACCTGAGAAAATTGTCATTCCTCCACAGGTCTGATAAATTCTCTATATTCCTTGCTTCAAAGGATAAAGTGACATATAAGCGAGAAATTGGTGGATGGCGGTGGGAAATATGATGAGCTGGTTTTTCCAGCTGTGTCATAGGGGGCCTTGGCTGGCAGGCTGCGGTGTTATAAACATTCTTAGAATATTCTGAGAAATTTCTTTGAGTGGCTCAATTCCATAAAGTATCCAAAAATGAATCACCAGATATGCCCACCAGCTAATGATGACAGATTCACTCACCAAATTTTTACAAATATTTATTAATAACCTACTACACTTTGCAAGGAAACCCTGGTGGCATAGTGGTTAAGAGCTGTGGCTGCTAGCCAAAAGGCTGGCAGTTTGAATCCACCAGGTGCTCCTTGGAAACCACATGGGGAAGTTCTACTGTGTCCTGTAGGGTCGTTATGAGTCGGAATCGACTTGAAGGCAGTGGTTTTTTTTGGTTTATACTTTGCAAGGCCCTGAACTCCTCAAGGTCCCTGGGTGGTACAAAACATTTGCACTTACTACTAATTGAAAGGTTGGAGGTTTGAACCTACCCATTAGCACTGCAGAAGAAAGGCCTGGTGATTAAAAAAGGCCTGGTGATTATAACCAATAAAACCCTATGGAGCAATTCTACTCTGTCACACATAGGGTTGCCATGAGTTGGAAACAACTCGAAGGCAATAGGTTTGTTTTGGTGGAGAGGGCTTGTCCTGGATCCAGGGGCTATTCTCACATGGATCCTGTACTCTGGGACTTCACAGTAGGACTGAGAAGCCATGTGCTGGGCACCCTCTATTTGCCCCACCAGATCCACTCTCCACCCTTCCCCACAGGTTCTGAGCCCAGGGGGCTGACCACTATGGGCTGCATCAATATGCACCCTTGGCCTCTGTTTTCTTGTTGAGCTCAGCCAGTGGGAGGCACCCGCAGGATATCAGAGGGCAGGAGGGGAGAGGGGCCAGAGTACTTACTTCCCCAGCTTCCTCTGTGTTCTTTTTCCCAAGGCCACAGCTCTTACCAGGTGACCCTCTCCCGATTCCGGTAACCACTTCCTCACCTTGCCTTTAGCCCTAGGGGTTGTCACGGGCTTCCAGTGCTTGCTAGCCCCAGCATGCTGCCCCATCCTTGGTGGTTTCCCTTAATCTTGCCCACACCTTTGTAAATAGTCCCTCTTATTAAATTCTCTTCAGCTGCTCCTATTGCCTGTGCTTAACTGATACAGCATGTATTTCAATAACTGTCAAAGGAAGAAAGCAGTAATGACCACAGAGAGGTGGGAAGTGCTGTAGGAGGGCAGAGGTTGAGGCATTTATTCCACCTGAGGCAGCTGAGACAATTTGCTGGAGGAGGTGGCATTTGAGCAGGTCCTTGAGGGAAGAGCTTGGATGTGTAGAAGGACAAAAGCAAGGGCATCCTGGGCAGAAGCAGCAGCCTGGGAACAGGATCGGAAGTGAAGAGCAGATGTTGACATAGAGAGTGTTTCTCAAAGTGTGGTCCCCTCTCATGACATCACATTCACCTGTTTCTTTGCTGTTAGGTGCCATCAAGGCAGTTCAGGCTCATAGCAACCCCACGCTCAACAGAAAGAAACTCTGCCTGGTCCCGTACCATCCTCACAATCGTTGCTATGCTTGAGCGCATTGTTGCAGCCGGTGCATCAGTCTATCTCATCAGGGATCTTCCTCTTTTTCACTGACCCTTTACCTTACCAAGTGTGATGTCTTTCTCCAGGGACTAGTCTCTCTTGATAACAAGTCCAAAGTACATGAGACGAAGTCTTGCCATCCTCACTTCTAAGGAGCATTCTGGCTATACATCTTCCAGGACATATTTGTTCACTCTTCTGGCAGTCTATGGTATATTTAATATTCTTTGCCAACACAGTAATACAAAGGCATCAATTCTTCTTCTGTCTTCCTTGTTCATTGTCCAGCTTTCACGTGCATTTGAGGTGACTGAGAATACCCTGGCTTGGGTCAGGCACACCTTAGTCCACAAGGTAACATCTTTGCTTTTTAACACTTGAAAGAGGTCTTTTGAAACAGGTTTGCCCCATGAAATACGTCATTTGATTTCTTAACTGCTGCGTCCGTGGGTGTTGATTGTGGAGCCAATAAAATGAAATACTTGACAATGTTAATATTTTCTCCATTTATCATGATGTTGCTTATTAGTCCAGTTGTGAGGATTTTTGTTTTCTTTTTCACCTGGAGGAAATGCAAATTCTCCAGCCCCGTTCTAAACCTACCGAATCAGAAACTCTGCGGATGGTGCCCAGTAACTTGTTTTTTAAGAGTCCTCTAGGCGACTCTGTTGTAGTGTCAAGTTTGGGACTGACTGGGCTGGGGATTTCAGTTCAGAGATACTAGAGTGAGAATGGAGCAAAAATTGGAAAGGCCAGTGGGTCCAGAGGACACAGGGCCCTAAACAGTTAGTAGTGTTTGGACTTGATTGTACTAGGTGACTGGGAGCTCTGAAGTTGTGTGTGAATGTGTGTACACATGCACATATGTGTGCACAAGTGTGGCCTGAGCAGTGATGCTCTTAAGAGTGTGGTTGGAGGTAGGAAGATCACCAAGGAGATGATTGGAATTGCCAAGGAGGGGAGGCTCTAAGTCAGGGTTTCTCAACCTCAGCCCTGTTGATATTTTGGGCTGAGTAATTTATCTAGGAAGAGTTAATAGTCAGGCAAACCATCTGCATCACTTAGGGACCTGGATCTAGGATAGGGCCACATGATTAGCGTTTCTAACAAGTTCCCAGGTGATGCTGATGCTGCTGGTCCAAGGACCACACTTTGAGAACCTCTGCCTTAGACACATGATGAAATTAGGAACAGTCATGTGATATGTTAAGCAAAGAGGAGGATTTGGCCCGGGAGGTCTATTCCAACTGCGCTCTCGTTGCTGTGGGATCTCAAGAAAGTTCTCAGGGCTTCAGTGTTCCCATCTGTTAAATGAATGGGTTGGACTAAATGCTGTTTAAAATACCTTCCGGCCCTGAAGGTCCTTGGCCCTGTGATCTGACTTAATCAGCTGACCACCACCAGGCTGATGTTGGGAATAGAGCCAGCCCTGAGCAGCCTCGTGGTGTCTCATTGGGTGGCCCCAAGTCAAGGAGGGCCAGCAGGCCTTGGGGCTCTAAAGACTCCTCAGATATCTTAAGCCTTGTCTTCAGTCCTAGGCCAGACAGCTGTTGCCAGCTCAGTACCCAGGAAGGTGACCAATGGTCCACGTTCACCTGGGACTGTGCGGCTTTCCAAGATGTGGGACTTTCAGTGCTAAAACTGGGAACGTGTGGAAAAACCAGAACAAGGTGAATATGCCTGTCCGAAGTCCCTCCCAGCTCTCAGGCTGCCCATAAGCTGAGAGCTCCAGCCTGCTTTTCCCCATGGGAGTCCCACCTCCCTTCCCTGCCCATCCAATCAAAGCTCTCAAGCCTTCGGCCAGCCACTCGGGAAGGAGATAGGAGGAGGAAAGTGCAGTTGCAAAGCAGCCAATAGGAAGACAGTTCACCTAGGTTCTAGTCCAAACTCCACCCACCAATCACTGATAGTGTAACCTCAATGAAAACGATTTAACTACTGTGAGCTTTGGCTTCCTTCATCTGTCACACAAAGGAACAGATACCGGTGAGTGTGTCCCTATGTCAAAGTGATTAAGCAATTAGACATTTTCACCAGTAGGAGGCAGAGAGAACAACGTTTGAATCCTGATACTGCCACTTACAAGCAGCTTAGGCTTGGACAAGTCACTTAACCTTTCTGAGCCTTAATTTCCTCATCTGTAAAATGGATATATTATTTCTGTTTCAGGGGCTTTTGTAAGGATTATGTGAGATGATTTAAGTAAAGCCTTTAGTCCAGTGCCTGGCACATCCTACCTGCCCATTATTATTGCTGCCATTATTGTTATTCCTACCTCCTCAACAGCCTGTGGTTCTAATGCACTCTGAAAAAAACTGGAAGCTCTACTCCCCGGGCATGATTTGTTAACCCAGATCACAATGAATTGGAGGACTATTTAAGAAAGCAAGGCCTGTTTTAGCCACTCTATCCCCAGCTCAATGCCACAAAACTAGGGGTCACTTCTGACGAAATTTCTGGAGTGTGGTGACTGAGATGGAATTTACCTACTAGGAGTTCAGAGGTACAAGAGATCACCATAAGGTAATTTTAAAGGTTTCTTGGAGGTGGCTTTTGATGGAGATCTTGAAGAATAAATAAGAGCACTGTTGGGGCAAGGATAAAGTTTTCTTTCCAAATCTTTACTGGGGTCCCTCAAAGATTGTGGGAGGAGAACTTCACAAGTCACAAATCCTCTTTCCCTATTGCCTTTGCTCTTTACAGTTTTCCATCCCAAACTACCTGAATTCTCTCAATCTCTCTGGTCCGCCGTTGATTCCTCACTTCTGTACCCACTTCAATCTCTTTTTTTCCGCTGTAAGAAGTTTTCCTGCCCCTTTCCAAATGCAGTTTTTCCCCCTTGCATTTCTTTAGCCTCTTCAAGATATACCCATGTTTTGTCAGAAGAGAAGCTCGGGAGCCAAGACGGCTGACCCAGAATTCCCCGTGGAAGGAGGGGGATGGGAAAAGTGACCAGAGATGGAATTTGCTTTGTTCTGCTATCCAAAGAAACCAAACCAAACCCGCTGCTGTCGAGTCGAATCAACTCATAGCAGCCCTATAGGACAGAGTAGAACTGCCCCATATGGTTTCTAAGGAGTGGCTTGTAGATTCAAACTGCTGAGGAGAAATATTACAACCACATATGTTTACTTTTTTTTTTCCTGATAAATTGGTTTTTTTCAATGATCTGTCATTGTCAAGATAGGAGAAAAGTCAAGTATCAGTGGTGTCTGGAGGTAAGCCAATAACAACACAAGAGAGCACACTTCATTCCTCCTTCCAGAATTTCTTACCCCTTTCTCTTCACCTATGCTGTGAAATCTGTTTCATTCTCCTGCCTATACATCCTGAAAATAAAACAGTTGGCTAGTAAAGCCCAGAGGGGCAGGAGCAGGATGCAGGTGTTTCTGTGAACGTTGTCAGAGAGTGAAAACCTGCAATAGTTGCTATTTCACTGAGACAGGAAGTACCATCATGTCTGTCCCTTCCGGGCAGTGGGGAAGGCCTCTCAGCCTTGAGTACCTGCAGCCCAGGGGGTATGAAGGGGGAACTGAGGAACAATTGACACTTTCCCAAGCAGAAATGCTACTCTAGGAAATAAGCACCCTTCCAGGCCAGGCTGTCAAGAGCTGAAGGTTCTGAAATTTTTGAGATTTCAAATTAATCTTGTCCTAAAATCTCTGAATATATTTAAATGTAAATAGCTAAAGCAAAAGGAAGAAATGATGAAGTAAAAGAGCTGAAGAGAAGATTCCAAGGGTGACTCGAGAAGATAAATTATTACAATGAAATGTGCAAAGACCTGGGGTTAGAAAACCAAAAGGGAAGATCACGCTCAGCATGTTTCAAGATAAAAGAACTGAATAAAAAAATTCAAGACTCAAGTTGCAATATACAAAAAAAATTGAATGAGGTAGGAAGCATCAGAAGAAGATGGAAAAAATACACAGAGTCACTGTACCAAAAAGAATTGGTTGATGTTCAACCATTGCAGGAGGAAGCATATGACCAAGAAGTGATGGTACTAAAGGAAGAAGTTCAAGCTGCTCTGGAGGGAACGGCAAAAAACAAGGCTCCAGGAATTGACAGAATATACACCTATTCCTCACTTATCAACTATCCTGTTATCTGACATTTCATTTATAACAATAATAAAAAATCTACTATCCGGCTATTTGTCCATTAAGGACATAAGTCTGTCGTATGGTAGTAACAAACACCGAGGGCAAGGCAAGAGTAACTTTGGTTATGGTGTGATGGTTAACGTTATGTGTGCACTTGCTTGGGCCATGATTCTCAGTGGTTTGGCAGTTATGTAATGATGTACTTTGGCAGTTACATAATGATGCTGTCATTCTCCACTTTATAATTGGATGTGCTCATCCTCTATTTTCCCATAATGCCAATTTTTGCACAATGACCTGGTCTTCGGAACCTAACCATGTTGATAACTGAGGAGTGGGGATAGTGCTGAAAGATGAGCCCCTTAGGTTGGAAAGCACTATGAAATAGTTGAAACAATGAACTCAAGCATGCCAATGGTCACGAAGATGGTGCAGGGCCAGGCAATGCTCCAACCATGCGTTAGAGCTGACTCTCTGACAACAACAACAACAACAAAAAGCTTTAGGCTTGGAGCTGGACTCTGGCATTGTTGCAGGCCGATAGTACTGGAGATCTTCACTGACCTCATGGCTGCTGGTGACATTCAGAGCAGGTAAAGGATGCCTCGGAGCTTCAGAAAGCACAGAGTGAGGGAGAAACAGGAGACCAGATTAGAAATGCCCAAGAATGGGCATTTATTGCTGGATAAACAGGGGCTGTAACTTGATCTCCCCTTTAATCCTCCTACCCCCAGCAGATTTGCAAGACAGAGGACTCCAAAGAGGGCGAAGTGTTTTAGAGGAGGAGCCTGTCTGAGGCCAATGCCCCTGCAACATGGGCAGGGCATGAGGCGGGCCTGCCGTCAGCTTCTGGGGGCTTATTTGCAGTGTCCCAGCCGGGCAGAGGGCCACCAGTCAGTAGGCCTGGCCCTGGGCTCAGCAGCGCTCCGAGCAGAGGCTTTTCTGCCAGATCCTTGGCATGTCTGTGACTAGAAAAGTGCTCAGCTAATTTCCCCTCTTTTGCATCAAAATACAGGATTGTGGCTGGGTAATTAGAAACTTTGGTTTTTCCCTCTGCTGGACCACAGGACAGCCATGTGTTGGCCAAATGGCTCCCATTCTTAGCCCGGGCTGCTCCTGGGCCCTTTTCCCAAGTTATGAAATGTTACATATTTGTCTTTGTGATGATACCATTTGTGGTAGTGAATATGCAGTTATCCATAAAGCTTTCGCATTATTTTCGTTAAGTTTCCATCATGAGGGTGGAAGGAATTCAGCCTTTCCTACCAACATCTGCATATTTGGGGTCTGACAAGTAGTTAGCTGGTTGAGGAGCTTAAGAAGCTTCATTTTCAGGGGATACTGACAAATTGGAACTTCTTAACCATGGGGAGGGTCAGGTCAGATGAGGGGTGGAGGCCCTTTGTGAGCACCCTCAAGCATTCATGCATTCTGTGGGTGGTTTGCACCGGCTGCCTCATGTTTTGGTTCCACTATGTACACAAATATCTCAGGAGTGTGAGCTTTCATAAGGTCCCTGTGTGGTGCAAACAGGTATTGCTCAACCACTAGCCTGAAGGTTGGCAGTTCTATCTGCTTCCATAAATATTACAGCCGAGGAAGCCCTATGGGGCAGCTCTACTCTGTAACACATGGGTCTCCGTGAGCCAGAATCAACTCAACAGCAATGAGTTTGGTTTGGTTTGGTGAGCTTTCAGGGTTAAACGAGGATATCAAATCTTATATCATAAAATTATAGAAGTTTAGAGCTCAAAAGTTCCTTAAAGAACAAGTTGTCAAAAAAACATGTTTTATAGAGGAGAAAAGAGAAGCTGAAAAGGTAAGCAACTTGCCCAACATCACATATCTCACAATGGACTGGCCTGGAAGTGGGACCAGGGGTTTTGGCTCATGCTTCTCTTGGATCACCTGCTGTGTCTATGAAGAAGGGGGGAAGAAAAGGAGAGGGGGAAGACAGGGAAGCAGCTTGCATTTGATGAGCACCTACTATGTGTTGATCACTGGGCTCAGTCTTATCCAAGTTCATTCCTAACAGAGAGGCCCATTCAGTTATTGACTTCATGTATTACTTTCTTGTATCTGCTGGAACAAATCACCACTAACTGGTTGGCTTAAAACAATATGCAACCTGAAGTCTGAAATCAGTATCACTGGACCAAAATCAAGGTGGCAGGGCCACACTACCTCAGAAGGTTCTAGGAAAGAATACATTCCTTGCCTCTTCCAGCTTCTGGTGACTGTCTGCATTCCTTGGCTCATGGTTGCATCACTTTGGTCTTCAAGGGCAGCGTCTTCAAATCTCTCTCTGCTCCATTTTTACATTGCCTCCTCCTCTTGTGTGTGTGTCAAATTCCCTTGTTGCTATTGTTAGGTGCCGTTGAGTTGTTTCTGACTCAAAGCGACCCTACATACAACAGAATGAAACACTGCCTGGTCCTGCGCCATCCTCACAATCGTTGTTTTGCTTTGTTATAGTTGAACCCATTGTTGTAGCCACTGTGTCAGTCCATCTTGTTGAGGGTCTTTCTCACTGACCCTCTACTTTACCAAGTATGATGTCCTCCAGGGACTGGTCCCTTCTGATAACATGTCCAAAGTACATAAGACATCCTTGTTTCTAAGGAGCATTCTGGATGTACTTCTTCTAAGACAGATTTGTTCGTTCTTCTGGCAGTCCACGGTATATTTAGTATTCTTTGCCAACACCATAATTCTAATGCATCAATTCTTCCTCAGTCTTCCTTATTCATTGTTCAGCTTTCACATGCATATGAGGTGATTGAAAATATCATGGCTTGGGTCAGGCACACCTTAGTTCTCAAAGTGACATCTTTGCAGCGGATTTGCCCAGTACAATGTGTCATTTGATTTCTTGACTGCTGCTTCCTTGGGCATTGATTGTGGGTCCAAGTAAAAAGAAATCCCTGACAACTTCAATATTTTCTCCATTTATCATGATATTGCTGGTTGGTCTAGTTGTGAGGAATTTTGTTTTCTTTATGTCGAGGTGTAATCCATACTGAAGGCTATAGCCTTTATATTCCTCAGTAAGTGCTTCCGAGACCTCTTTGCTTTCA
Organism: Elephas maximus indicus; assembly: GCF_024166365.1. Classification (NCBI taxonomy): domain Eukaryota; kingdom Metazoa; phylum Chordata; class Mammalia; order Proboscidea; family Elephantidae; genus Elephas; species Elephas maximus. The sequence goes on along the minus strand of NC_064831.1, from coordinate 72,267,308 downwards.
GCATGCAGGGTTGTGTCATCTGCATTTCGTAGGTTGTTAACGAGTCTTCCTCTAATCTTGATGTCACATTCTTCTTCATATAGTCCAGCTTCTCGGATTATTTGTTCAGCATATATCCTTCTCTACCTTTCTCCTATAAGGACACTTGGGATTGCATTTAGAGCTCACCTGGATAACCCAAGAGAATCTCCTCATCTCAAGATCCTTAATCACATCTGCATAGACCCTTTTTCCAAATAAGGGAATATTTACATGTTCCAGTGATTAGGGCTTGATATCTTTTGTGGCCACTAGGTTAAAACTCCAATTCATCAGTGTGCTTTACATGAGATCTTCAGTAGCTATAGAGTGTGACTGAAGCACAGAGCTCTGTGCAGCATAGAAAAGTGAGCCCATCAGACGATAACTGGTTATCCTAAAGTTGAGCTGAGAAGGCTTAGGGAGGTTAGGAGCACAGCATCAGTCCTGTGACTAACACCCAGAGGAATCATTAAAGCAGACCAATTTTAGGTTTTATGTAACAAGCCGTGGACCTAGCCCTCCCTCAAGCTTCTCTGAAAAGCCCCAGTCTGTCCTTACCAGCCCACTCACTGCTGGACACCATGTCTGCCTCCGTCACTTGTGTTCTTGGTGCCCTTCCTGTCCTCTCTGGACGTGTTCTGGCAGGTCACAGTCTCTTTGAATGTCGTCCTCAGGAGGCTGGGTTCCAATAACAAACACATTGTAACAGCCAGTCTTTAGAGTGCCACGTGGCAGGCACTTTAGGTACAGTATCTCATTCAGTCTTTACAACGAACCTATAAGGTAAGTGCTATGATCATCTCCTATTTTGTAGATGAGAAAATTGAGACCCAGTGAAGTTGACTTGCCCAAAGTCACGAGGTCTGCCTGACCCAAAAAGCTGTGCTAGTAGCCACTGAACTGAACGTCTTCCTGGGCATGTACCAGAAGACATGCCATGAAAAATTAATTACAAATAGAGTAATAGAAATGTGATTTGGAAATTAACAATAAGCAAAAACATCAAATTCTTTAGTCAAGGAAGAAATCAAAACTGAATTTACCAATTTTTATACAGTAGTAACAACGAGAACTATATATATTATAACAAAAGATGAAAACTCGACAGAAAAACTAGCAGAGGATGTATAGAAAACTAAGACAAGAAGTTACATAAATGGCCCAAGATACATGGTGGGGGGAAAGGTCAAATTTTTCTAACTAAGGAAACGAAAACTAAAGCCATAGCAGAGTTTGGAAAACGAAAACGACAAAACTGTGTGTTGGTGAGTCTGCAGGGAGGCAGACAGTGAAAGGGGCACTTTTTTTTTTTTTTATAATTTTTATTGTGCTTTAAGTGAAAGTTTACAAATCAAGTCAGTCTCTCACATAAAAACTTCCATACACCTTGCTGCATACTCCCAATTACTCTCCCCCTAGTGAGACAACCCACTCCCTCCCTCCACTCTTCTTTTTGTGTCCATTTCGCCAGCTTCTAACCCCCTCTACCCTCTCATCTCCCCTCCAGGCAGGAGATACCAACATAGTCTCAAGTGTTCACCTGATCCAAGAAGCTCACTCCTCGCCAGCATCCCTCTCCAACCCATTGTCCAGTCCAATCCATGTCTGAAGAGTTGGCTTCGGGAATGGTTCCTGTCCTGGGCCAACAGAAGGTCTGGGGGCCATGACCACTGGGGTCCTTCTAGTCTCAGTCAGACCATTACGTCTGGTTTTTTTTAATGAGAATTTGGGGTCTGCATCCCACTGCTCTCCTGCTCCCTCGGGGGTTCTCTGTTGTGTTCCCTGTCAGGGCAGTCATTGGAAAGGGGCACTTTTGTACAACTGTGGTGAAGGGCGTACATTTGAACAAAGCTTTTGAGGACAGGGCCCTTTTAATGGGCTTTTTTAGCCTTAAAAATATGCATAACCTTTGCCTGTCAATCCCAGTTCTAGAAATTTACCTTCAGATGTACATAAAGAATTATCTATAAAAATGGTAGAAAAAATTTAGCCAAATTTTATAATTTTGCTAAACAGTAGGAGTTATAATAAATAAATGATCAGGTGAATGCAATAGAAAACTATGCACTATTAAAATAAAGCTCTGTAAGAATATTGTAAACATGCCAAACTTTTGTAAGTGGAAAAGCAGTTTATAAAATAGCATTTCCAGTATGATCCCAATTTTCTTAAAGAATATCTGACCTTAACCAAGTGACCAACCTTAACATCACCAACAGCAGGACAAGCCAACCTCCTGTGCCTCCTGAAGTGACGTACTCAGGATACAGCATCACTGTGGGGATATTTCTACCAGAAATGTATAACCTGAATCTAACCATGAGGAAGCATCAGACAACCCCTAAACGAGGAACATCCCGCAATGTGACTGGCCTACATTTGTTAAAAATGCCAAGGTCCTGCAAGATAAAGACTGAGGAGTTGTTACAGATGAAGGAGACGAAAGAGACATGAAAAGTAACTGCAGTGTGGGATCCCAGATTACATGCTGAACCAGGAAAAAAAATTGCTATACAGAACATTACTAAGACACTTGATGTCACTGGAATATGGACTATGGGTTAGATACTAGTGCCAATGCTAAATTTCCTAATTTTGGTATTGGTACTGTGGTTATGTGAGAGTATGACCTTGCCTTAAGGTAATACACACCAAAGTATTAAGGGGCGAAGGGGTGCAGTGTCTCCAACTTACTCTCAAATGGTTCAGAAAATAAAAACCTGTCTGACTCTAATATACAAGTATTAATTATTAAATTTATTATAACAATTCATTACATACTTATTAATATATAATTTGTAAATTACATATTGTTTATGATAACAATTATTATTTTAATATGCACAATAACATTATTTAACACATTTTTATTCATATTTATATTAAACCATGTTCAGTATATGGTGCCCTGTTGGTGTAGTGGTTAAGAGTTTGGCTGCTGTCTAAAAGGTAGGCAGTTCGAATCCACCAGCTGCTCCTTAGAAACCTTATGGGACTGTTCTACTCTGTCCTACAGGATGGCTATGAGTCGGAACCGACTTGAGGGCACTTAACGACAACACCATGTTTAATATATTATCATGCTAATAATTATTAGTATTATTTATATATTATGTACATATATATTTTCAGAGAGAGAGAAAAGGGAGCATAATAAAGCAAGCGGGGAAAATGTAAACAATGAGTCAGTCTGGGTGAAGCACAAATAGAAGCTCCTTGTATTCTTGCAATTTCTTGTAAGTTTGAAAATACATCAAAATAAAGTTACAAAAATACGATAAAAACTGGAGTAAACAAACAAAAAAACCCAAACCCATTGCCATCTAGTCAATTCTGACTCATAGCAACCCTATAGGACAGAGTAGAACTGCCCCATAGAGTTTCCAAGAGCACCTAGTGGATTCAAACTGCCAACCGTTTGGTTAGCAGCCATAGCAGAAACCACTATGCTACCAAGGTTTCCAAAAAAACGAGAATGTTATCTACGAAAATGTCAAACTTACCTTTCGGTGGTGGGATCACGCTTGACTTTACTTATTTTTATCTTCCTGCAGGCTAGTGTTTTCTAGAATTGTCCCCAATGAAGATATATAGCTGGTTCATTGAACAGCCTGAATTCAGGGGGTACAGACACAAAACCATCTCTTTCTTTTTTTTAATCCCAACCACAGCCTTCAGTTCCTTGACATCATATCGGAAAGATCTCCAAACTTCCCAGTCACTTGTCAGTACTAAAAAATCTGGTCCAGATGTAAACATCTTTTTCCAATTTAACGGAGCATTCATCTCGCCCTAATACTGGCCTGCAGGAAGTGACGCCAGGTGGTGGCTCTCTGCTTTTTCACCCTGCCTCCCCTGCTCACTCTCTGCTTTGTGATCCAGGGCTGGGCAGAGGGCAGGAGAAAAGGAGCACGCATCCTTTCACCAACGTGGTGCTGCTGAGGTTTCTCTGTTGGCTTGCATACCTTCTGGTGCAGAAGTCCAAGGGCTGTTTCTCTTGTGGGCCAAGTGTGTGAATTCTTCAGGAGCCCTTGGAAGGGCTTCCCCTTTTTACAGACCCCTAGCCTGGGGGATGCACCATAGCTCCTGTCCCCAGGGTCACGCCACCAGTTTTCATTGCTCTGGTCTTCCTGCCCAGCAGGTGGTCCTCATAGGTGGGGCCATGGCAAGATGGTGCAGGCCTGGCTACCTTCCTCAGTATCTCCTTGCCCACAGGAGAGTTATGGCTCCTTAACATCCCCTCTCACTGTCTTGTGGTCTCTCTCTTGGGTTTCTCCTTTCTTATTTACTTAGACCCAGAGGACAGAGCAGCGAGATTGCTTTGTAAGCAGATGTCCGTTGAATGAAAAGTTGGTTTTCCATTGTTCCAAATGTCCCAACCAAATAGTTCGTATATTAGGCCCCCTTGCCCCCAATAGAGAATGGAAGGGAAGAATCACAGCTCTCCCCACAAGCTGACAGCACCCCACTCTGACAAATTCTTCTGACCCCATCTTCTGCTCATGTAGGCTGAGAGGGTGGTGCTGGGGTGATGATGGTGGTGGTTCCACTACCTCTTGGTAAGACCTGTGAGACCGTGTGAGATGGCTCTCTTAAGAGCAAAGATGATGCTGCAACATGAATGTAACTTGATAGTGAAAGAAGCCGGACACAAAAAGCCACGTATTGTATGATTCCATTTACATGTAATATCCAGAATAGGCAAATTCATAGAAATAGAAAGTGGATCGGTGGTTGCCAAAAACTGGGGGGGGAGGCGGGTGAAGTGGGGAGCAGTGACGTCACTAGGGTTGGTGTCACCCAGTGCGGTAACTCATGGTGTCACCCCCCCATGCTAATTACCACCAGAAAATTTGACAACATCAGCAACTATAAAAACACTGGCAGCAACAAAAACAACAGTGCGTGCTCGTAGTGTGTGCAGACGAAACCACATAATTCGAAGCGTCATTGTAATTGAATAATAATGACAGATCTCACGGGAGTGCATTAGAAGGTTCAAAAGTAAATTAGCACAGAGTTTTACCTTGTAGGTATATTGATACATGTAAGCCAGGCTTAAGAAAAAAAAATTTGTTATTATAATTAGCTATGGGGATATTTTTATAAAAAATAATAGATTTTTGCTGAAACACTGCACAGAAATTTTATAGACAGTCACTTTAGTGTCACCTCCTCTGGCAGTGTCACCTGGAACAGTCCACACCCCATGTATCCTCCTTAGTGACTCAACTGGTGGGGAGTGACAGCTTAATGGGTACAAGGTTTCCTTTGGAAGTGATGAAAATGTTCTAGGGTTAGAGAGTGGCGATGGTTGAACAACATTGTGAATGTGCTAAATACCACTTAATTGTACACTTTTAATGGCTAAAAATGGTAAATTTTCTGTTGAGTGAATTTTACTTCAATTAAAAAAAGAAGTATGGGTGATACTTAGTTTTGGGCTTTAGGCACAATTCAAAGACAACAGGAAAAGTTCCATTCAAGATCCAGGTAAGCTTACATTACTTTTAAATAATTATTTACTGTATGCCTACAATGCGTCAGGCATTTTGGTAGGTGCTGGAGTACAGGGGCTTATGATAGAGTTCCTGCCCTCAGATGTTTCCAGCTGTGTATAGACTAATTACAATATAGTGCTATGGTGGATACGAGGAGATGAGTGGGGGGGTACCTGACTCAGCTGTGGGTGATTAGGAAAGGCAGCCCAAAGAAGGTGTTAACCTGAGCTAAGACCTGAAGGGTGAATATGTGTTAGCCAGAGAGAAGGCTTGATCAAAGGCACAGAGGTGTGAGCTTGACCATGTTTTGTCAGAAACAATATGGCTGGAGAGCAGCATGGGGTTGTGAACATGGCAAGAGGTAGAGCCATGCCAAGGGGCATAGGTTTTATCCTAAGGGCAATGAGGAGCTGCTTTACCTACTTCCCAGTTACCATGGAGATGACTCTGACTCATGATGATCCCACATGTTTCAGAGTAGAACTTTGCTCCATAGAGTTTTCAATGGCAGATTTTTTGGAAGACCTTTCTCCCGAGGTGCCTCTGGGTGAATTTGAACTTCCAATCTTCCAGTTAGTAGCCGAGAGCTTAACCATGTGCACCACCCAGAGGACCTCTTTATCCTACTAATAGTGGAATAAGGTGATCAGGTTTGCAATTTAGAAAGCTCGCTTTGGGTGCAGTGAGGCAGCTGGTCTGAAGGATGATTGTAACCTTGAAGCTAGGAAACCAAAGGGGTTGGAGGCAACTGTAGGAGTCCAGGGAGGAGATGATGAAGGCATAAAACAACTATTGGCAACCAGAAGAAAAGTGGATAAGCTCGAGAAATGTTTAGGGAATAGAAATGGAAAAACAAGGAGGTCGATTGGATGTGGGAAGTGAGTACAAGGTTCTGGATTAAGAATGACATGGTGGATGGTAACACACATTGAACCTTGGAAGCACAGGAGGAGCCAGTAGATAACAAGCTCAGTTTGGGACATCTCGAGCTTTAAATGGCTGTGCTGAATAGCCCTAGAGCCAAGTAGGAAGAAAATTAAAGTGAGAAGGCAGAGAAGTCAAGAAGAGTCAAGGGCAATGCCCTCTCTAAAGCTGTAGGAAAAGATCTAAAATGTGTCCATTGGGTTTAGCAACATTTAGGCCATTGGTGCCCTTGATGGTCAGTGGAATGATGGGGGCAGCACCCAGACTGCAGGGCTGATCCAGGGAGGAAAGGAGGTGAGGGAGAAGAGCTTGATCATCTTTGGAGAAGTGTGGATGTGAAGGGAGCCTCACAGGGTTAGATTGACAGAAACTGGAGGGTTGAGGATCTGAGAGTTTGGGAGGAAGAGATCTGACCAGGTTTATAAGTAGAAGAGAGAGTCAGGCAAGGAGAGGTTGACAGAAAGAACAAAGGGATGGCTAGTGGAGCAAGGGTGCCTTGAAGGTGGGAAGAGAGGAAGACCAGAGGGCAGCACTAGCCCTGGGCAGGTAGAGGGGCACCTCCTCCACTGTGACAAGAGCTGCTGCCCAATGCCCCTGTTCTCCTTCATGGAACTTCATCAGAGCATGCAGGGAGAAGAAACCTGGGCTTGGGCCCCACTTACCTGGGATGGAGCTGGGTCCTGGAGTCCATTGAAGGGTCTGGCACCCCACCTATATCAGTGTCCAGTGCTTTCTGGGTTTCAAGAGCTGCCTAATGGGCTCATTTTCACCTCTATGTATGTATGTGCTTGTTAAGAAACAGAGGGTGGTTCTGAGGGGCCTGGGAAAAGTCCAGGCCACCTCCCTCCTGGGAGGACAGTCTCGTGGTTGAGTCTCAGCAGCGAAATAGCCTGCAAATCTAGGTATGTGCATGTATGTTTCTCAATGCTTACTGATTTTTTAATAGTTAAATATGCACATTTATGGTTGTACAACATGGTGAACATAATTAATGTCACTGAATCATACACATAAAAATGATTAAATGGCAAATGTTTTCTTATATATAGTAATTAAAATGATTTGAAAAAAATTTATATTTAGAAAATCCAAATAATTATTAAGTGCCTGTGGTTAAGTGGCAGAAGAAAGATATGGCAGTGTGCTTCCATAAAGATTAAACTCTTGGAAACCCTATGGGGCTGTTCTGCTCTGTCCTATAGGGTTGCTATGAGTCAGAATCTGCTCGACGGCAATAGGTTTATGGTTAAATGGTTGACTAGCCAAAAGTTCAGTGGTTCGAAACCACTGAGAGGCACCTTGGAAGACCGGCCTGGCGATCTGCTTTCAAAAGGTCACAGGCTTGAAAACCCTATGGAGCAGTTCTAGTCTGACACATTGGGTTGCCATGAGCCGGAATCAACCAGACAACAACTAACAACAATGTGTCAGGCACTCTGGGAATTAAAGGAAGAGCGTTGTAGATGCTGCTTAGTGTATGGAGAGCAGGGTATTTGGGATAAAGACCAGTACTTGAGCTCAAGAAGCTCATGGTCCCATGTGAGAGGTTAACAGATGATTGCCCTGCACAGTATCATGAATTGGCCAACAACGGTGTGACCGGGTGCTTGGGAGCATACCTAGGGGAGGAGTCAAGGCCAGCTTGCCAGATGTGTTCTTTCTTCAAGAGTACCTGAGCTGAATACTCAGAAGAAATTGACTGAGTAACCCTTTGGTAGGCTTGTATCAGAGGGCAGTGGTGGCTCAGTGTAGAATTCTCACCTTCCATGTAGGAGTCCAGGGTCTGGTTCCTGGCCAATCTGAAGCGTAGCCACCCTGTGTCTGTCAGTGGAGGCTTCTGTGTTGCTATGATGCTTAGCAGATTTCACTGATGCTTCCAGACTAAGATAGGCTAGGAAGGAAGGCCTAGTGATCTACTTCCCCAGTTCAGTCAATACAACCGCATGGCTCACAGCGGTCTGCTCTGGAAATGATAATGGAGATGGCTCAGGACTGGGCAGCGTTTCGTCCCATTGTGCATGGGTCGCCATGAGGCGGGGCCAACTCCACGGCAGGAAGAACAACAGGCTTGTATCAGGGCCTATCAGAGGCCTCGGCTGAGGGTTCTTCTCTCTTCTGACTTGCATGGCTTCTCCCTTCCACCAGAACTGCTGGAAAAGCTCTGGTTTCATCCCCTCTAAGATTTTAAGATCCATGCCTGCTTCCTTCTCACTCACCCCGTAAAGGGGTGTACAGAGTCAGATACGCAAACTCTCTCCACATCTCCCTCCCCCAGTCTATTACACCAGATCCTTTTCCAGCATTTGCCACCTCAATGAATGGCACCACCCAGGGGTGGATTATCCAATAGGTGAGGTAAGCACACTACTTACCTTGCTTGTCAGATCATCTCTGGTGAAATTGTTCACTACAGATTAGAAAGTAAGAACAAGTAAGCCTGTGCTTACCCTGCTTTCTGGGTCATCCGCCTCTATCAGGGATTGTAAACTTGGAAAGAGGCTTGATTCTGTAGGAAGGTGCTGTGAGGTTGGGAGAGAGACAGATGCCAGCCATACTTAGAAGCGGAATCTTCGATGTGGTGAAAAAAATGTGAAATTATTCACTATAGATGATCTGGTAAGCAAATAAGCACTGTGCTTACCTTGCCTGTTAGCTAATCCACCCCTGGCATCACCTTCCACACAAGTCATTCTTGCCATCTCTCTGCCCCTGACCCATCTCCATAATCACTGAGTCTTGTCTAGTCTATCCTCCAAATATATCCCCAAACCAATAGTTTTCAAACTTCTTTTTGGGAACAGAACCTCCCACCTCCAACAGAAGCTTATACAGCCCCTCCATACAGAAAATGTATCAAGGTAGAGCTCCCCGAGTTAAAGGAGGGGAGGGAAGGACAGGTGGCAGGTAGAACTTCACCCACCGAGCAGGCTTCAGCCTGCACATTGGTCCTGGGGTCCATCCTCTGTGGGTCCCACTGTGTCCAGAGCAGTGTATTTGCTCATGGCCACTCTCTTCTGGTCCACACAGCTCCTCCCTTCCCCAGAACTGCTGGAAAGGCTCTGATTTCATTCCTTCTTGCTTTCTTCAGCGCACGGCCTTGGGAGGGGCCTGGGCAAGCTGGGGTGTGGGTGGGCATGGGGGGCAGTGCCTAGAGCTGCTTCCTGATAAATCCACACTTTCTGGAAAGAGACTGAAATCAAGACAGCACCCTTAGCCTGCTCTCCATTCCCAGTGTGATTCTGGTATCATGGGGTGCTGTGAGGGGCTAAGAGCATGGCTGTGGGAGCCAGGCAGGCAGGGGTTCCAGTCCAGGCTTTGCTTCTTACTAGCGGCAGCCCATGGAAGGTTAAATTCAGCTCTTTGAACTTAGGTCCCTCTTTGAAAAAAGCTGGGATTCCTAACTGGATCATTGTTCTACATGGTTCCCTGTTTTCCCTTCCAGAAAAGCAGCCTTAGAATTGAATTCAAATGACTCCAGCCCTTTTTTTGCACCTGCAAGGGCAAAGACAAGTGCTTGAAGTAATGATTAAAAAAAGTGGTTTTTGTTACTAAAGGGTCCACTTCATAAAGTGTCCTTTAACTTTTTTTTTTCCTCTACACTTGGGGAAAGTACGCTTAACCATGGGTTGGAAAATTCCTTTCCTTGTCTCAAGAGAGTTCTATGGTGACTGCGGCAGTGCTACTGCTGCCTGAGTGAGGAGAGGGCTGGCGGGGCTCTGTGCAAGGGGTGGCCTGGCCGAGTCAGAAAGATGGTGGCTGTGGGGGCGGGGCTCTGTGCTAGGGGTGGCCTGGCCAAGTCAGAAAGATGGTGGCTGTGGGGGCGGGGCTCTGTGCAAGGGGTGGCCTGGCCGAGTCAGAAAGATGGTGGCTGTGGGGGTGGGGAGGAGAGGAGCAAGGAGAGGGCTTCCTTTCCCTTTCCTAGATTCATGTTTAACCGATAAAGTGCCATTTCTTAATAGATAAATGTTTATTGATCACTGTTTTAGGCATCTAGTGCTGCTATAACAGAAATACCACAAGTTAATGGCTTTAACAAAGAGAAGTTTATTCTCTCATAGTCTAGGAGGCCAGAAGTCTGAATTCAGGGTGCCATCTCCAGGAGCTTTCTCTGTCTGCTCTGGGAGAAGGTCCTTGTCATTAATCTTCTCCTGGTCTAGGAGCTTCTCAGTATAGGGACCCCAGATCCAAATGACACACTCCCCTCCTGGTTCTTCATACTTGGTGGTATGAACTCCCCCTGTCTCTCTGCTCACTCCTCTCTTTAATATCTCAAAAGAGATTGACTCAAAATATAACCTAATCTTGTAGATTGAGTCCTGCCTCATTAACATAACTGCTTCTAATCCTGCCTTGTTAACTTCATAGTGGTAGGATTTACAACACATAGGAAAATCAAATCAGATGACAAAATGATGGACAATCAGACAGTACTAGAAATCATGGCCTAGCCAAGTTGACACACATTTTGGGGGGACACAATTCAACCCAAAACAATCAATTATTATATATACAGGCAGTCCCCGGGTTATAAATGAGGTCCTTTTCTAAGTGTGTCTTTAAGTCAGGGCTTTAAACTGGTTCATTTCCAGTTAGAACCACTGCTGAGAATTTGCATTTCCATTTCAGATATACTGAATCAGAATCTACAGTTTAACAAGGTCCCCAGGTGATTCTTATGTATAATCAATTTTGAGACCCACTGCTCTACTAGTGGTTCTCAGAATTGGTCCCTAGCCAGTAGCATCTGCCTCACCTGGGAACTTGTTAGAAATGAAAGTTCTCAGCAGGGATTCAAACTAGAAGGGACCTTCAAAGCCCTGCTTTAAGTTGAATTTGTAGGTAAGTCAGAACAGGTACTTACGGTTCTTATTTAGCCTTACTTTAGTGCAAGAAATGGAAACCCTGGTGGCATAGAGGTTACGAGCTATGGCTGCTAACCACAAGGTCGGCAGTTTGAATCCACCAGACGCTCCTTGGAAACTCTATGGGAGACTTATACTCTGCCCTATAGGGTCGCTATGAGTTGGAATCAACTCCACTGCAACGGGTTTGTTTGTTTTTGGTTTAGTGCAAGAAAAGACTCAAAGCCTTTTCAATGACTTAAAAACTGCACATGCAGCAAACGAAGGTGATCATAATGAAGAATTTGTTGCTAGCAGGTGTTGGTTCAATCATTGCAAAGTGAGGGCAAATTTCCATAACATTAAAGGGCAAGTACGAGTTGTCTGTAAGTCAGATGTTCGTATCCTGGGGCTTTGCTGTATAGGCAGTGTTCTAGGTGCTGAGGATTCAACAGAGAACAAATGAGCTGAAATAGCTCCCTACCCTCATGGAGCTTAGTATCTAGTTTTAGACATTGTGTTTTCTCTTGGTTAACAGTGATACGGCACTGTCTCTGATGAAGGCTGATGAACCCCTGAAACTATTGCCCTGAGATAATCTTTAAACCTTAACCCTTAAAGCAAAAATATCCCCTGAGGTCTTCTTAAAACCAAACCATAGTTTAGCTCAATATCCTACTTATTTTTAAACCTTTATTCTGGGGAAATAAACATAACAGAAAGTTTGCCATCTTACCCATAGTTTTAGTATATAGCTCAGTGACATTAACTGAACTCGCCATGTTGGACTACCACCACACTCTCCATTTCCAAAAGCTTTCATCACTCTAAACAGAAACACAGCCCTCTTCAGCAACAACTCTCATACCCTTCTCCCTGCAACCCTTGATAAACCACCAACAAACTTTTATCACTCTGCATTCACCCATTCTAACTATTTCATATAAGTGAATCATACAATATTTGTCCTTTTCTGCATAAAGTGAGATTTGGATATAGCCAAAATTAATCTGGGCATCCTTTTGCTTCCTTTTCTATGCTCCCCTTTCTTGTGGGTGCTCTTTCCTAGAGGTTTAACATGATCCCATCCCCCACCTCATCAGGTTGCTCTTCTCCCACCCCACCCCACCCCACTTACCAGCTCCCAAGTGCAGGTGATAGCAGCTTAGGGTTTAGAGTAAAAAAAAGCTTATTGAACTAATGTCAGTCTCAGGTACTTTAACCCTCCAGGAAATTATTTCCCTTTTTAAAGACTGTCTGTGCTTCACCCACATGAATTCCTAATCAGTGGAATATCAGGCAGAGAGACAAATGGAACTTTGAAACCAGGCTGAGTGGATGAAGATCATTTCTGGCACTAAGGAAAGGGAGGTTAAGTCCACCGAGAGATGGACTCCGGCTTCTCAGTGTCCCCCTTACTCTCTCCCAAATCCCGAGGTTCTCTAAATGTCCCAGGTCTTCTGCAGAGAAGGCTGAGCAGCAGGCACTCGGTGGTGGGTAGGGAAGAGAGAATACGGAGCAGAGGGTGCTCACAGGCGGGTTTGTGTGACAACAAGTTGGATGCTCACAGTCTTGGGGACTGATGCGGGGGGAAGGGGCTAGAGAATTAGGGAGAACCCAATGGGGCATGGTCTAGAAAGTGATTGCATATGGCGAGAAGGAGGAACCTTGGAGGATTTTGAGCCAATGTGTGATGTGTTAAAAGCTTCTTTTCCCAAAGTTTGATTTGGCAGTGGCATGTAGATCTGATCAAAGAGCCTGGGGTCAAAAGCTATGAGGGTGCAGAGCTAGGCAAGGAATACCAATGGTATCTAGATGGAAACACTGCTATTTGGGGTCTGAATATAAAGGGTGGATAAGAGAGTTAAGATACAATAATAATACTAAATACTGATATTAACAATAATTATCCCAATAATATCCCAAGGCAATGGGAAGACCGTCGCTGTCCTTGACGGAGACAGGGTGACAAGACCAAGCTGAGATCCCCTTTAGCCAGTAGCATCCTGAAGGCAACATATGGGGTCACCCTGAGGCAGAATCGACCCCACAGCAACTGGCGTTCTACGGCAGGAACTGGCTAGTTATTCACCACATTGTTTCACTGAACATCTTTGTTCATGTATCTTTGTAGACGTTATGTGAATGCTTCATTAGGGTAGTTTCCTAAATGTGGGGTTAGTATGTCTAACGATATTTACACAGAAACTTTTGGAAGGCTCTAGCAAATATATTTTTAAATGCCAAATCCCATTTGGTGAGAATGGAGAGAAACATGCTTTCTCCTCTGTCACTGGTGGGGTGTTGAAGTGTTCCATCTTTGCAATCTAGTGTCTGGTATTAGGGAGTTGATTAAATAAAACATGGCACATCAGACCATAGCATGCCGTTAAAACTATGTGGTCATAACATGCATGAGGAATGTGCCTATTAGTTCAATCAAATATATGAGACCAAATGGGCAACTCCTGCCCAAAAGCAAGATGAGAAGGCAGGAAGGGACAGGAAAGCTGGACAAATGGACACAGGGGGCCCGGGGTGGAAAGGGGGAGAGGGCTGTCACATTGGGGGGATTGCAACCGATGTCACAAGACAATTTGTGTACAAATTTTTGAAAGATAAGACTGATTTGCACTGTAAACTTTCCCCTAAAGCACATTAAAAAAAGAAACAAACTATGCGGTAGATATAGGTTGGTGAACACGTAACAGCGGATGCTACAAAAAGCAGGTTATAAAGCAGGTTACCCAGGTTGGAGGCTCTGTGGGATTAGCATCTGCTCCCAACCCCGCCAGGGGTTGGGACTTATTTTCTGAGTCAAGAGCAGGGGAGGGGCTCTGCTGGGTCCTTTCACTTCCTCCCTGGCAGCTTTGCCCTCCTCAAGTGGGGAATGGTTGTGAACTCTAAGGAAGTTTCATTCTTTTGCTAATGTAGAAATTCCTCACCTGGATTAGAATTCTGAAACTTCCTTACAATGAATCAGTCTTATGGTAATCTGACAAGGAGCTGGAATTCTTTTTGTTGCAGAAAAAAAAAAAGATTGCAAAGAGGTATCATATATTTAATTAATGATTTAAAATAGTGATAATGATAGTAATAAACTATTGCTGTTGAGTCGACCCTGACTCATGGCAACCCCATGTGTGTCCGAGTAGAACTGTGCTCCATAGGGTTTTCAATGGTTGATTTTTTGGAACTAGATCACCAGGCCTTTCTTCTGAGGTGCTCTGGGTAGACTCGACTGTCTAACCTTCCTGTTAGCAACTGAGCATGTTAACTGTTTGCACCACCCAGGGACTCCAAATACTAGTAATAACTACTACTATTTGTCGAAAGCCTCATATATGCCAGTTTCTGGGATACACCCCCCCACACACATACTGTACATTGTGCATTATATATAATATGTTATACATTATATTCTTTATACAATTACATCTTACATAGTGTATACTATACATTACAGTCAGAAAGAGACTAGCAACTATATTCCTAATGTCTGGGCTTTCCTTGTCACTGTTCTGGCCCCCAACGGTGAACGGGATTGTTTGTTTTTTAGAGGAGCCAGAATTCTCTAACCTACAAATTTCTAGATGATCCATTAGGGCTTTGCAGTTTTAGGATGAAAAAGAGAAGAAAGTGGCCTGATCCGCAGGTCTGGGAGGAGTAATGAGGCTGTTGAGTAATGTGTGGTTGGTGGAGACCACTCACGAGCTGCCCTTTGGGCCAGGGTAGGGACAGGGTACTGGGAGGGGTGCCTGTGCTTCCAGGCAACAGGCAGGGGAGCAGATTGCTGTGTGGGGCTCTGCTGAGGGGTACCAGGCAGATGGCACACCGTCATCCCAGGCGTAGCAGCAACATAAGCGCAGAAGAGCAGAGCACCTCCTTGCTTGGGAGTTGGAAGTTGGGGGAGCTTTTTCAAGGACTCCTTTTAGTGAATGAGGTTCTCCTTGACTGTCAGTGGACAGCGTTCCCAGATTTTCTGAGGGCTGGATGAAATATCAGATGATAGAATTAGGATCCAGGAAATATCTCGATAGGCCTGAATGCTGCCGTGGTGCCGACAGCTGCATAGATGCCAGAAAGGAGGTCTGGCTTAGCAGCAGCAGGTGTGAAAGGACATTAGGAACTGGGAAGGAGCCAGGCGGAGGACGAGAACGGGCTTTGGCCATCCGGAAGTGTGACGAAATGCTAGCCTGTGGGGCTGTTTTAGGGGCTAGGAGCCCACACCAGAGCTTTGTGGTCGGCCCCAAGTGCACAAACACTCCCTTTCTCAGCCTCCTGGGGGTCCTCTCCCCTGGTCACTGCCCTCCATATCATTTCCATCTCATCTTGTGGGCTGGTCTCCACCCAGATCTGCGCTGACTTCTCCCCGGCCTCCTGTTGCCCCTCCAACAGCCTCTTTCAGCCCACGTCTGATGTCCTAAGGCCCGGTTGTTCCTGGACCCTCTGCCTTCCTCCACTTGGCCACCAGCTAAATCTTAAGACGTCAAAAGTGTGTGATGTTCCTCCTCTGTCAACCCCTAGCCCACCCTTCAGTGGCTCCTAACAATAACAGTAATAATACTGTTGTTATTGTGTGCAGTCAAGTTAATTCCGACTCATAGCGACCCTATAGGACAGAGCAGAACTGCCCCATGGGGTTTCCCAGGAGCGGCTGGTGGATTCAAACTGCTGACATTTTGGTTAGCAGCTGCAGTTCACCATAGCTCTTAAACACTGTGCCACCAGCACTCAATATACCCATTGCCATCTAGTTGATTCCAACTCATAGCGACCCTATAGGACAGAGTAGAACCACCCCATAGAGTTTTCAAGGAGCACCTGGTGGGTTCGAACTGCTGACCTTTTAGTTAGCAGTCACTATGCCACCAGGGTTTCCAGCACTCAATAATAACCACCATTTATTGAAACCCTAACACAGGCCAGTTATTATGTGCCCTGCAGAGTGCTGCAGGTGGCAGTGGGGATTTAAACAAGAGTTGCCTTTGGCCACCTCCCTACTCTCTTACTCCCACTGCCCATACACAGCATCAGTTTAGCTCCTCAGTGATTTTGATTTCCCAATGTCAACCAGAAAGAAGAAAACCAGATGTTTTCTGGGGGTGCTAATTAGTGAGTAGTGTGTTCATTGTTACCCATGAGAGAGGATTGTTAACAACAGAGCAAACACACACCCAGATGGAAGAACAGCACTGCACCATGTTCACTGGGCACATTCCAGGCAGCACGCCCTTTACGTAGAGCTGCACTGGCAGCGGAGCTAAGGTGCACAGGTCAGGGACAATGGAGCATCTCATACTCACCAAAGTTGCGGGAAGATGGACAAGACCTACTAGGTGAAGTCTTGCAGCCAGGTATCAGCTGGCATCTCCTGGCCCCTAGAGGTCTAGGAAATGCTGGCTCACACGTGGATGGACGCATGGATATCTAAACTCTCAGCAAGATGCCTGAGAGCTCCTGTGGGTCTGACACTCTCACAGTCACATCCATATCCAGTTTCCTCCATCTACCGAATTATTGTTCCTGCTCTGTGCTCTGCACTTGCCTCTTTATCTCTGCCCAAGGAACTTCTCTGGTAAACTCTTCTCCTTGTTTCCTCCCCAGACAAAGCAAGTGGGGACGTCCTGCATCATTGCTTCAGAACTTCTCCTGAAGAGTTGTAGGTCACTGAGGAAGTCTACACAGTGGGCCTGTGGCAAACATCTTAAAACCACACTTTGTCTTTGACATTCCTGTTACAAAAGTCTTTTTAGCCAACCTCCTGGGAGGGATTGTCACTGGACCCTTCCCCCATGAAGCCCTCAGCCTCTGCCATCTTGATGGGTCTTCTCTTCCCCTTCCCTTCCCATCCCTCCCTCTCATCCCTTTCCAAACCCAGCTCCAGGCATATCCGAATCCATACAGGCGCTTGGCAAGACAACAGGATGCTCCTTCCTTAGAAGGCCATTGTGGTTATAAATAGCGAAGACATTTTCCCTCCTTTATGAACCCGAGTTTAATGAATAAAAAATGCCCCATCTTATGTGTAGATGTTAAACACCAGGCTCGCAGACAACCTGTGAATTTGGATTGCTGACGTGGGCTTCTTTCCCTGGCTCCCCTCAGAGGTCTTGCCCATCTTCTCACAACTTTGGTAGGTACGCGGTGTTCCATTTTCCCCTCACCTGGTATGCTAACCATGTCTTCCCTCATGTCAGCTCTTCAGAGGCATATATAAAGAATTATCTTCTCAATGCTTTAGGGACACTGAGCTTCTGTTAAGGGTGATGGCACCACTTAGGAACCGATAAGGATGACGGTTAAACAACATGATGGATGTAGCTAGTGTGACTGAACTGTACATGTGAAGGTTGTTGAAACGGCAAATGCTTTGTTGCATATATATTTACCACAATAAAAAAAATTATCTTCTCTTTTATTTGTATTAATAGACTTAATTTTTTTAGAACAATTTTAGATTTACAGGAAAATTAAGCAGGTAGTATACAGAGTTCCTGTATACCACCCTTCCCCTGCCCCCAGCACAGGTTCCCCTGTTATCAACATCTTACATTAATGTGGTAGGTTTATTGCAATTAGTGAACCAATATTGATAAATTATTATTAACTAAAGTCCATAGTTTATTCAGACTTGCTTAGTTTTACTAATGTCCTGTTTCTGTTCCAGGATCCCATCCAGGATAGCATATTGCATTGAGTTGTCACGTGTCCTAAGGCTCCTCTGGGCTGTGACATTTACTCAGACTTCTCTTGTTTTCAACGACCTTGTCAGTTTTGAGGAGAACTGGTCAGGTATTTTGTAGGCTTCTCCTCTATTGGTATTTATCTGCTCTTTTAGTCATGATTAGACAGGGGTTATTGGTTTTGGGGAGGAAGATCAGAGAGGGTAAAGCACTATTTTCATCCTCTCACATTAAGATTATATACTAGCAACATGACTTATGACTGTTGATGTTGACCTTGATCACATGGCTGAAGTTTTTTTAGGTTTCACCACTGCAAAAAGCCACCTGCTTAGCTATTGTTGTTATGGCAGCCCTAGATAACTAAGATACCCTGCAAGCAGCTCTAAGATTCATTGCTGGTATTGAAAATTGTCTGCTGTAGAGGGCAAGAGCCCTGGTGGCGCACTGGTTAGAGTGTTTGATTGCTAACTGGAAGATCAGCGGTTTGAAACCACTGGCTGCTCCAAGGGAGAAAGATGTAGCAATTTACTTCTGTAAAGATTTCCAGGCTTGGAAACTGTAGAGGGTCACAATGAGTTGGAATGGACTCGACGGCAGTGAGCTTGGGTAGGGGGCCAGAGATGTGAACAGCGTTGAGTTGCCGCTACTCATGCACCATGGCTTCTCATGGATTCCCAATGATGTTCAACAAATGAAGGGGAAAAATGACATAAACTAAAACCACTCTATTTTTATGAAAGTATGTGTATTTATATATTCATCTCATATTTAAATGTTCCAGTTTGGGCTATGGTTAAAAAAAAAAGTACTATTTTTTCCCCCCTTTTTGTAGAAACAAAGTTCACTTGGAATTGTGGCAGATTTCTTTCGTTCTTTTTTTTTTTTTTTTTTTTAAAGAAAAGGCTGCATTTGAACTTTAGAATTAAAAGCATGTCTGGTCTATACCAACCACACAAACAAGAAAGATTTCAAGAACTCCTTTGGGGCCGTACCAGAAATGGCACGGAGGGGTTGTCTGCTGTATAAACGCCATCACTGGCCCTGTGGTCCAGGCCACAAGCATGTGATTAGGGACCAGATGAAGGAGCGGGCTGAGTCAGACCTTCTGCTGGCCTTGGCACTGCTCTGCAGAAGGCCAAGCTTTGAAACGCCTCCCCCACCCAAATTGACGGGACCCCTCCTGCCTGCTCCTGCCCACACCCCAGCCTGAGGTCAGGGCTCTGATGTCCTGCCAGGGCCTGACCCATCCCTGCCCTGACTCCAGGGAGTCCAACCCCTGGAGGGAAGGATTATGCAAAAAGGGAGGAGGAAGACTAGGCTGGAAAGGGTAAGCCTTGTAGCTGAGCACAACAGATCCAAAGCCCAGGGGCCCAGCTTGTCTCTGCTGTGAGGGTCACACGCTGCCTTGAGTGTAAGTCAGGCCCACCGGGAAGTGGGTTTAAATTTTCCCCCAAGCCCCAACTGTGGGCCAGACCTTGGCTTGCTTTCAGTTTGGAGGGAACGTGAACTCAGCTCTTTTGATGTGATGGGTAAGAAAAACAACCCAGTCACGTTACACTGACTGCCTCTTCCTCCGTCTCCCAGGCCTAGCTTCATGCTTTCATGATTCACCACTAAACAGGGCCCACTCCAGTGCCTCATTTAAGTAACGACAATAATAACCGAGAGGTTCCACGTGCCGGGCACCGTTTTAAGTGCATCAGAGGCACGCACTATCTCATTCAAGCCTCACAGCACCCCTATACCATCATTCTCCCCAGTTTACAGGTGACAAAACTGGAGCTCAAAAAAGACAGTCTTAGTGTCCTACTGCTGCTGTAATAGAAAGACCACAGTGGTTGGCTTTAAAGAGCAGGAGTTTATTGTATCAAAGTCCCAATCAAGACCTCTGCCACATCAAATCCCTCCTTGCTGGCAGCCCCAGCACTCCTTGGTTCCTTGGGTGGTAGACAATCCTCACGCAGCGTCTGCTTCCTCCAGGTTTTGTGCGCAGTGTCTAATGTGCTCTTTTTAGAACTTAGAAGTGATTGGCGTTCGAACTCACTCCCCTGCTTGGGTATGATCTAATTAACATAAGAAAGAAAACCCTATTTCCGAACAGGATTACATCCACAGATACATGGTTTCGGATTCCAGCACACTTGGGAGGACACGATTGAATCCATGATGCTTAGTCTATTAGGTGGTGGAACTGGGATTCAAGGCCCACTCTGCCTACCTCCAAAGTCCACGTACTACCCTCTGGGTTAGACTTCCTCCTTCTAGAACATGCTTCCTCTTTGACACTAATTGGCTGGGTGACCTTGAGGAAGTCACTCTCCGCCTCTGACTCTTTGCTTCATTATAAGTCAAATGGATCTACTGCTACTAGCACTTACCCATCAGTTTTCTGAAAGATCAGTAGAGAAATGTATATGAAAATAATATGTTGCCCTGTTACAAGCAATACGAGAACCTGCAGAGAGAATGCCCGTCTCTTTGTAAGGCTTTCCCATTCTTTCTCGTGGCCCTTTACCCTCACTTAAAAAAAAATTTGTTGTCTTCAAGTGGATTCCAACTCATGGCAACCCCATGTGTTTCAGAGTAGAACTGCTCCATAGGGTTTTCTTGGCAGTAAACTTTATGGAGGCAGACTGCCAGGCCTATCTTCTGTGGCACCGATGGGTGGGTTTGAACCACCAACCTTTAAATTAGTAGTCAGTGTGAACTGCTTGCCCCACCAGGAACCTTTCATTCACCAGGGACCCTGAGGCGTATTTGCCACAAGAGTTACACCACATTTTGTCTTCAGAGCTGTGGGGTGCAGCAGAAGAGGTGGGGTTTGCTAGGTCCATGCGCCCATAGGTGATCAGAGGGCTCCACTACTGACCCACACCACTCGATCTGTGTGACTCGTTCTGAGCTCACCATCTTTCCCCTAATAGGAGGTGGGGGCAGGGCAAAGTCACCTGGTCCCCAAACCAGGCCACCCTCCTGGATTACTCCTTCTTTACCCTCCTCATCCAATTACTCACCAACTGTTATTGATTCTGTCTCTTTAGCAACCTGGGCATCTGCCCCCTGGTCTCTGGTGCCCTAGAAAGTCTGAGCTAGGCTGTCTTTGCTTGTGCAGATAACAAGTTTCCTAACCCATTCATTGCCTGACCGCTAGACACACCCAGCTTCAAGCGGTCCTCCATCCAGCCATACAGGTCTATGGCTCTTCCTGGCTTAAACTACATCAGAGACCTGATGATCTTCCTTGTCAAGACTAAGCCACATTCACATGGCCAGCCTCACCTTCCCTGGCCAGGCTGCCCAGCCTCACCCTGCACCATACCCTCACACTCAGGAGTGCAAAGGCTGAGATCAGAGGGCTCCGCACAAGCCTTGCACCCGCTTCTACTTGCCTGATGCTTTAGAAGTCAGTGGCATGGATTGAACTGTGTCCCTCAAAAAGATATGCTGGAGTCCTAACCCCCACAACCTGAATGCGACCTTGTTTGGAAATGCAGTTTTTGACGACATTATCCGAAGTAGGATGGGTCCTGATCCAACCTGAATGGTGTCTGCCTTAGTTATCTAGTGCTGCTATAACAGAAATACCACAAATGTGTGGCTTTCAGAAACAGAATATTTATTTTCTCACAGTTTAGGAGGCTAGAAGACCTAATTTAGAGCACCGGCTCTAGGGAAGATTTTCTTTCTCTGTCAGCTCTGGAGGGAGGTCCTTGTCTCTTCAGCTTCTGCTTCCTGGTTCCTTGGAGATCTCTGTGTGTCTTGGCAACTATCTTACCCCATCCTCTCTCTGCTTGCTTATTTAATATCTCAAAAGAGACTGACTAAAAATATACCCTACACTAATCCTGCCTAATTAGCATAACAAAGACAACCCATTCCCAAACGGGATTATAACCACAGGCATAGAGGTTAGGATTTAGAACATGTTTTTGGAGGACATAATTCAATCCTTAATGTTTCCTATAAGAAGAGACACAGAGAAACAGGCATAGAAGAGACAGCCACGTGGCATGGCGTTACGCTACAGCTGCAAGCAAAGGCGTTGCTGGGGCTCCCGGATGCTGAGAGAGACGAGGAAGGATCTTCCCCTAGGGCCGTCAGACAGGACATGGCCCTGGACTTGGCGTCCTAGCCTCAGAGCTGTGGACAATAAATTCCTGTTGTTTAAAACCACCCATCTGTGGTACTTTGTTACAGCAGCCGTAGGAAAATAAGACACTCAGTTTTGAGTCTCCTGAATTGGGGGTTCTCCTTGAGCTCCCACAGGCCCTGTGTTCACCTCTACCTAGACCTCGTTACTGTCCACCTGCCTGCTCCATCTACCTCCCAAAACCACAAGGGTAGTGACTTTGCATATTTAATGCCTTGTATGGTGCCCAACAAACGAATGCTCTCAGTGAGTGTTTGCCAAATGAACACAAGGTGGGCAGCACCGTGCTTACCTTGCCTATCGGTCAATGTGCCCCTGGGCTGGACACACCTGCAACGACAGTGGATTCTGGGAGTTATGTGGGTGTCTGGATGGATGCTGCTCACAGTCCTCCTGGGCACCCAGGTCTCTCTTCTCCTCTATGCTCCCCAAGGCAGTCTCTGGGGCTCCACCATTCCTCTCAGGGCCACCTCCCACCAGGACATAGCCACCTGCACCTGAGCGTCCAGGCTGCCCCGGAGAAGTTAGAGAGCAGGTGGCACAGGTGAATGGCAGAGGTAAAATGTGCCACCCCTGACAGAGATCAGAATACAAGAAATCAGCTTAAAATCCACATTCCTTCCCTGTGATAGAAACCCATCAGTGTCTACCACATTCACTTTATCTAAGAAAATAATCAGATTTCAAAATGAAATAGAGAAATGCATCTCTCGTGTCTGATATATAGTCAAATAATGCATAATTGGTTTTTTTTTTTAATAGATGTTAGTTTTAGAGCAGTTTTAGATTTACAGAAAAATTGTGCAGAAAGTACAGAGTGATGATATACCCCCTTTCCCGCTACCACAGCTTCTCCCGTTAGTAACATCAAGCATTGGTGTGGGATACATTTGTTACAATTGATGAACCAATATTGATACACTGTTATTCACTATAGTTTATATTACAGATCACTTTTTGTTTTGTACAGCTCTATCAAATGCATAATGTCATGTGTCTACTATTACAGTATCATGCAGAACAGTTTCACTGCCCTAAAAATGCCATGTGCTCCACCTAGTCATCCCTCACCTTCCCTCCCCCAGCCCCAAACCCCTGGCCATGACTAATCTTTTTACTGTCTATAGTTTTAACTTTTCCAGAATGTCAAATCACTGGAATCATACAGTATGTAGCTTTTTCAAACTGGCGTCTTTCATGTGGCAATTTGCATTTAAGATCCCCCCATGTCTTTTGTAAGGTCATGGGGTTTTGCACACTCATAGAAGACTTCTCAATAAAGCTGCCACAAAGTTGGAACTAAAACTGTTGATGCCCACCACCTGAACAAAATTAGAGTAACCCCAGGGAGCGGGGAGGGGAAGACAGAATGACAGTGTCCTCCTATTTTACTTTTCATTTGTCTTTCAGGGAGCTCAGGCTGAGAAGCCCTGAGGATACTTGTCTCCCGTCTCCTCTCCCACAGTTAGGAGGATCATAAGGGTTATATACACACTGGTGAATGGGAGCAGGGTCCGGGCAGATCTCACAGACAGAAATGGAATTCTTATGGAATGAAAAAAACAAGAACTCAGGAAAAGTCTCGGCAATGTAGAATCTTCTGGGGAAGTGGGGTCCAAGACTACTGATTGTCTTCATTTAGATGAGATTTATGTCTCAAAATACCAAGTATATTATCCATTTTGGAAGGAAATTGTTCTTCCCGGTGTCTGAGCTTCTTGAAGGCAGAGATACATCAAGCGTGGAGCCCAGCTGTGGCAGCTGTCTTCCCACTATTCCTTCTCCCCTTACTAACAGAATTTATGTATTTTTGGGGGCTACAGGAAAAACCTATGTTTCCTATTCTCCTTGCACATAGAAGTGGCCACTGGGATGTAAGCAAAATTGGGCAGGGCTTCCATTAAAGCTGTTTGAAAGAGGTTGGTTCAGATGGGAAGTATGCTTTTCCCCTTTCCTGCTCCCTACTGACTAGAATGCAGATGTAATGGCCAGAATCAAAGCAGCCATTTTGTGATCATGAGGTGAACCCGAGGATGGACACCATATACTCAGAATGATAGAACAGAAAATAGAAGGAGCTGGGTCTTTAATGAAATTAAAGTGCCACCATATCAGTGTTGAGCTCCCCACCTCAGTTTCCAGTTATGATGAGAGAAAAATATTCCTGCTGCAGCTTGTTTAAACCACTGTTATTTTGGATTTCTGCAACTAGCAGCCAAATGCTAAGTAACATACTAGCAAAGGCCCTATCATAGAGAAGAGACTTGGTAAAGACTGGCTGAATGCATGGCATGGTCCTACCTTGTAATAAGCCCTTGAGAACTTGGGGTGTGCACATAATGGCCCCTGATTTCTACACTGACTTCTTCTGTACCATCTTTCCCCTTGTGACCCATCAGGTTGTCAGGTGTCACTTTCTATTGCTATTAGTATGTTCCTTTTTCCATCTCTAGTTCATCAGTTCTGATCTGCTGTTATTTTAGAAACCAGATATCCTAGCTTGTTAGAATTGCCAATAAAGTAAGAGCACATGGGCTCTGAGTGAGTGGTTGTGAGGCTTGCCTTTGAATATGTGTAATAAACTTTAGTGGATGAACTTCTTTTCATTTATTTTGGCTGCTCGGAAGTCTTTTTTCTCACTTCCATCTTTGGCTACATTTTAAAAAGCCAGTTTGCTGGACAGCTAGCTTTAAATAAACGAAAAAGCTCAAACAAGTTGCGGTTGAATCAATATCAACTCATGGCAAGCCCACGCATACAGAGTAAACTGCTCCGCTGGGGTTTCAAGGCTGTGACCTTCATAAGCAGATTGTCAAGCCTTTCTCCTAAGGCACCTCTGGGTGGGTTCAAAGCACCAATCTTTGGTTAGTTGTCTTAGTCATCTAGTATATAACAGAAATACCACAAGTGAATGGCTTTAACAAAGAGAAATTTATTCTCTCACAGTTTAGTAGGCTAGAAGTTCAAATTCAGGGTGCCAGCTCTCGAGGAATGCTTTCTCTCTCTGTTAGTTCTGGAGGAAGGTTCTTGTCATCAATCTCCCCCTGGTCTAGGAGCTTCTCAGTGCAGGAAACACAGGTCCAAAGGATGTGCTGTGCTCCCAGCACTTCTTTCTTGGTGTATGAGGTCCCCCTGTCTCTCTGCTTGCTTCTCTCTTTTATATCTCAAAAGAAATTGCCTCATTAACATCATAGAAGTAGGATTTGCAACACATGGGAAAATCACACCAGATCACAAAATGGTGGACAATCACACAATACTGGGAATCCTGGCCTAGCCAAGTTGACACACATTTTGGGGGGACACAATTCAATCCATAACAGTAGACAAGTGCTTAACCCATTTGCGCCACCCAGGAGCTGCTTAGGTGAGATTTATGAAAGTGACATCTCAAGTCTCTAAGAGCTCAGGCACAAGAAGGTGAGTGTGACATTAGGTAAGGGAAGCGAGCAATCAGGCCATGGTTACTGTCAGGCCCTGTGTATTAGCTGGCCAGTTAGGAGATGGGTTCTCATACAGCTTTCCCACTTCAGATGAGTTGCTTGGTTCTCTGAGGCTTTGGTTTCCTTGTCTTTTCAGATGACCAGGCTCCCCTGGATTAGCTCTTCTTCCCTTTGCACTCTGACAGTCTATTTTCTCTGCTTGCCCAGTGCAATGGCGGGAAAACACGTTTCTCTGTAGCCGCAGGGTGGTAGAGCACTGTTGAGTGTCTTCGACTGGAGAAAGGGAGCTTTGTGACTCATGAGTTCGATGCAGAGTCAGAGAAGGAACTTTGTGGACTGGCTGTATGTGGTCAACGCTATGAACAAATTAATCATTACTGAGGCCCTGAACACTGATTAGCTGGGATGACTTGGAAGCTATATCTAAGTTCTAACAGGACTATGGGACTTAAGTCAGTGAGGATTGAGACCTTTCCTCTTTTTCTTCTTTAAAAAAGCCCAACTGAATCATTCTTTAAAAAAAGAAAAAATCAAGGAGTCTAGAAAATGGCAACCATATGGAAATGATGCATTCACGCAGAAGAAGGGGAGTTTAGTTAAGGGTGAATGAAGTAGAGATGTGAAGACTAAGATAAATATTTCCTCATTAGAAGTGCCAATGTGTGGTCTCAAGCTTTTTGTGTACTTCCACCCATGCTCCTTTATTTCTAATTTAGCTAGGAGGGGTCAAATAAGAAAGATTTGGGCTTGATAGTGAGGAGAGAAAGGGTCAGCTAGACAGCAGACTCTCCTACACCGAAGGGGATGCGGGGATCCACGGCTAAAGCTAAGGAGATCTTTTCCTGCTTTCAGGAAGAAGCTGCAAATAACACATTGTTGAGAGAAACCCAAGTTTTTCTTACAGGGGCGCCGTAAAGAGAAGAGAAGAGATTTATTTCAAGGAATTGGCTCGTGCAATTGTAGGGGCTGGCAAGTCTGACTTCTGTAGGGTTGACCAGCAGACTGGAAATGCTGCAATCTTGAGGTGGAATTTCTTCTTCTTTGGGAATTCTCAGTTTTTACTCTAAAGCCTCCAATTGGTTGGGCGAGGCCCACACGCATTGAGGTTTATTTCCTTTATCTAAAGTCAACTGATTGTGGATGTTAACCACACCTATAAAATACCTTTACAGCAATACATAAATTAGTGTTTGACTAAATAACTGGATACTATTTCCAGGCCCACCACTTGTCTGCCAGTTTATTGTACTGTGGTGGCTTGCATGTTGCTGTGATGCCGGAAGCTATGCCACCAGTATTTCAAATACCAGCAGGGTTGCCTACAGTGGACAGGTTTTAGCTGAGCTTCCAGATTAAGACAGACTAGGAAGAAGAACCTGATGATCTACTTCTAAAAAAAATTGGCTAGTGAAAACCTTATGAATAGCAGTGGAACACTGTCTGATATAGTGCCAGAAGATGAGCTCCTTAGCGGGGAAGACACTCAAAATACAACTGGGAAAAAGTGGCATGCTCAAAGTAGAGTCGACCTTAATGATGTGGAAGGAGTAAAGCTTTTGAAACCTTCATTTGCTGATGTGGCATGACTCAAAATGAGAAGAAATGGCTGCAAACATCCATTAAAAATCAGAAAGTGGAATGCATGAACTATGAATCTAGGAAAATTGGAGGATGTCAAAAAATGAAATGGGATGCTTGAAGATAGACATCCTAGGCATTAGTGAGCTGAAATGGACTGGTACTGGCCGTTCTGAACCAGACAATCATGTGGACTACTATGCCAGGAATGATAAATTGAAGAGGAATGGCATCGTATTCATTGTCAAAAAGAACATTTCAGGATCTATCCTGAAGTACAATGCTCTAAGTGACAGGATAATATTCACATACCTACAAGGAAGACCAATTAATACAACTATTATTCAAATTTAAGCACCAACCGCTAAGGCCAAAGATGAAGAAATAGAGGATTTTTACCAACATCTGCGGTCTGAAATTGATCAAACATGCAGTCAAGATTATTGATAATTACTGGTGATTGGAATGCAAAAGTTGGAAAAAAAAAAAAGAAGGATCGGTAGTTGGAAAATACAGCCTTGGTGATAGAAATGATGCCAGTGATCACGTGATAGAATTTTACAAGACCAACAACAAGATTTATTCATTGTGAATACGTTTTTTTCAGCAACATAAATGGTGACTATATATGTGGACCTTGCCAGACAAAAGACACGTGAATCAAAGAGATAATATCATTACTCAGAACAAGGCCAGGGGCCAGCTGCGGAACAGGCCATCAATTGCTCCATTGCAAATTAAGACGAAGGTGAAGAAAATTAAAACAAGTCCAAGAGACAAAGTACAACCTAAATTTACAGACCATCTCAAGAATAGGTTTGACTCATTGAACACTAATGACTGAAGACCAGATGAATTGTGGAAGGACATCATACATGAAGAAAACAAAACGTCATTAAAAAGACAGGAAAGAAAGAAAAGACCAAAATGGATGTCAGAAGAGACTCTGAAACTTGCTCTTGAATGTAGAGTAGCTAAAGAGAGAGGAAGAAATGAAGTAACAGCTGAACAGATTTCAAAGGGCAGCTCAAGAAGTCAAAGTATTTTAATGCAATGAGCAAAGGCCTGCAGTTAGAAGACCAAAAGGGAAGAACAGGCTTGGCATTTCTCAAGATGAAAAAAGTGAAGAAAAAATTCAAGCCTTCAGTTGCAATGTGGAAGGATTCTTTGGGTAAAATATTGAATGACATGGAAGCATCAAAAGAAGATGGAAGGAATACAGAGTCATTATACCAAAAAGAATTGGTCAACATTCAGCCATTTCAGGAGGCAGCACATGATCAAGAACCAATGGTGCTGAAGGAAGACGTCTGAGCTGCACTGAAGGCATTGGCAGAAAAAAAGTCTTCAGGAATTGACTGAATACCAATTGAGATGTTTCAACAAATAGATGCAATTCTAGAAGTGCTCACTTGTCTATGCCAAGAAATTTGGAAGACAGCTACCTGGCCAACCAACTGGAAAAGATCCATATTTGTGCCTGTAGTGGTTAAGATTGTATGTCAACTTGGCTGGGCCATGATTTTCCGTGGTTTGGCAGTTATGATGTGGTTTGGAAGCTATGTAATGTTGTAATCTCCTCCATGATGAGATTTGCTATGAGTAGCCAATCAGTTGAAAGGGAGTTTCTTTAGGGGTATGACCTGCATCCAATATATATGGGCTTCATGACAAAGCTCGCTAACTTTTGCTCTGCTCTGGATGCTACATTGGGCTCGTCATCATCTGAACTCTGGTTCTTGGGACTTGAGCCAGCAGTCTGCCCTCTGACCACTGATCTTGGGTTCATCAGCCCCTTCATCTACGTGAGTGAGGAGAAGCCTCCAACCTGATGCCTGACCCATGGACTTGGGACTATCTAGCCTCTACATCTGCATGAGCCATTTCTTTGATATAAATCTCACTCTTTATATATATATATATAATCACTATGAGTTGGAATTGGCTCAACGGCAAAAGGTTTGGTTTTTTTTGTTGTTGTTATATATGCTTCACTGGTTTCACTTCTCTAGAGAGCTCAGCCTAAAACAGTGTACATTCCAAAGAAAGGCGATCCAACAGAATGTGGAAATTACAAACAATATCATTAATATCACTTGCAAGTAAAATTTTGCTGAAGATAATTAAAAAATGGCTACAGCAGTACATCAACAAGGAAATTCAAACCAGATTCAGAAGATGATGACACAGAGCAAGGGATTTCATTGTTGATGTCAGATGGATCTTGGCTGAAAGCAGAGAACACTAGGAAGATGTTTTCCTGTGTTTTATTGACTACACAAACGTATTCGACTGGGTGGATCATAATAAATTATGGATAACATTGTGAGGAATGGGAATTCCAGAACACTTGATTGTGCTCGGAAACCCTGGTGGCATAGTGGTTAAGAGCTATAACTGCTAACCAAAAGGTCAGTAGTTCAAATCCACCAGGAGCTCCTTGGAAACTCCATGGGGCAGTTCTACTCTGTCCTATAGGGTCACTATAGTCAGAATCGACTCAACAGCAATGGATGATGGATAATTGTGCTCATGAAAAACCTGTACGTAGATCAAGAGGCAGTCGTTCAAACAGAACAAGGCGATACTGCACAGTTTAAAGTCAGGAAAGGTGTGCATCAGGGTTGTATCCTTTCACCATACTTATTCAATCTATATGCTGAGCAAATAATCTGAACAACTGGACTATACGAAGAAGAATGCTGCATAAGGACTGGAGGAAGACTCATTAACAACCTACGATATGCAGATGACGCAACTTTGCTTGCTGAAAGTCAAGAGGACTTGAAGCACTTACTGATGAAAATCAAAGACCACAGCCTTCAGTATGGATTATACCTCAAAATGAAGGAAACAAAAATTCTCACAACTGGACCAATAAGCAACATCATGATAAACGGAGAAAATACTGAAGTTGTCAAGGATTTCATTTTATTGGACCCACAATCGATGCCCATGGAATCAGCAGTCCAGAAATCAAGCGACATATTGCATTGGGCAAATCTACTACAAAAGACCTCTTTAAGGTGTTAAAAACCAAAGATGTCACCTTGAGGACATCTCAAGTTGTGCCTGACTCAACCCTTGGTATTTTCAATCGTCTTATATGCATGCGAAATCTGGACAATGAATAAGCAAGACCGAAGAAGAATTGTTGCATTTGAATTATGGTGTTTGTGAAGAATACTGAATATACCATGGACTGCCAGAAGGATGATCAATTCTGTCTTGGAAAAAGTACAGCTAGAACGCTCCTTAGAAGTGGGAATGGTGAGACTTCGTCTCATGTACTTTGGACATGTTATGAGGAGGGACCAATACCCTGGAGAAGGACATCATGCTTGGCCAGTGAAAAAGAGGAAGACCTTCAAAGAAATTGATAGACACAGTGGCTGCAATGATGGGCTCAAATGTAGCAATGATTGTGAGGATGGTGCACGTCAGGGTAGTGTTTCATTCTGCTGTATCTAGGGTTGCAATGAGTCGGAACCAACTGGATGGCACCTAACAATGATAACGAGATATCCAAGCCAAGGAGATCTGGTGATGCAATGGTTAAGTGCTTGGCTGCTAAGTGAAAAAGGTTGATGGTTCAAACCCACCAACAGCTCCGAAGAAGAAAAATGTGGCAGTCTGCTTCCATAAAGATTATAGCTTTGGAAACCCTTTGGGGCAGTTCCATTCTCTTCTATAGAGTCGCTTCGAGTTGGAATCAATTCTATGGCAATCAGCTTTTTAGTTTGGTTTTTTATAGCCTAATCACCTTGACCCATAATACTAACCATCATAGTCATCATTCTTTGTTGATACATATGTATATATAAATAAATTTAAAAAATATATTTATTTATTTATATATTTAACTCATCCCTTTTTATCACCTCCATAGTATTTCATTGTATGGATGCTTGATAATTTGTTAAATAATTCCTTATCGGAAGGCATTTCCATTGTTTCTAGTGTTCCACTGTGAAAAAAATGCTGAAAAGAAGAATGGGCATTTCTGTAAGATAAGTCTTAGGAGTGGAATTGCTGGATCAGAGGATATAGGTATCTGTGATTGATCAACACTACTATCAAAATTCCCTCCAAAAAGTCTGTGTGCTCTTGCTCTAATAAAAAGCTTAATGAATCACAAGCATGAGTGACCAGGTCATGCGCTCCACGTCTGCCGCCTCTTCTTCACCTTTGCTAGTTGTTGTTAGCTGACACGTTGACCTCTATGATTAACACCAAGTATCGCCCCACACTTGCTGACATCTCTGAGAAGTGCAGGCCTCATGCCTGGAAGGCTGTGCCCTCGATTCCCCTGACACTGTGTGTGGAACACCCTCCCCTCATTGTCTGTCCCTCCAACTCCCCTAGGGCGCTGCCTGTGACTTCAGCAAAGACCCCCATTCTTCCCACTCTGTGCTCCTTTGTGCCACTGTACGGCAGTTGTCATGCTTTGTTGGCCTGTCTTTTCTCTTCAATACTCTAGAGTTCCTGGAAACTGGGGACGGAGTACTAGCCAGTCTGGCACAGACAATGCACTGCTTGACAAGTAAATGACTACTGTCTGGTATTTATAGTTATGTTTCTTTTCTTTTTTCATGTTGGTTGTTTTCCAGACACCCCCAACCTAATAGATGTTCATGAAATACTACTTGATTTGTTCATTCATTCACCATAACTTGAGCACCTACCATTAACAAAACTCTGCTGGTGTCCTGGGCTACTGTTGAGTCAGCCCCCGGACTTATGGCGACCCCGTGCACAAAGGAAAGAAACATTGCCTGGACCTGAGCCATTCCCATGATCAGCTGGGGATTGTACTGTTGTGATCCATGGGGTTTTCACTGGCTGATGCTTGGTAGTAGATTGCCAAGCCTTTCTTCCTAGCCTTAGTCTGTAAGCTCCACTGAAACCTGTTCAGCATCAAGGTGACATGCAAGCCTCCACTGACAGATGGGTGGTGGCTGTGTGTGAGGTGCACTGTCTGGGAGTCAAACTCGGGTCTTCCTCTTGAAAGGTGAGAAAACTCTGCATTAGGGGATAAAAATGTGGAAGTGGGGGTTGGCAGGTGGGCCCCCTTAGGAGACAATTTTGGGACTTGCCAGCAGAGAGATGAGAGTTGAAACCTTGTATGTGAGTTTGGGGGAGGAGAGAAGAGGTCAGAACCATAAGGAGTAGACGGAGAGAGGAGGAGCCTCAGGAGCCTGGGAAGGAGCAGTCTGAGAGGAAGGGTGATACCTGGGAGAGGGAGGTCAGAGGTCAAGGTGCTCCTGACATAGTCAGGGAAGACTTCCTGGAGGAAGGGGACTCAGGTGTCAGGTAGGTGCAAATCTGAACCGCAGTTCTGCCACTTACAAGCTGTGTGACCTGGAACTTGATATTCAGTAAGTATTTTTCTCTCCTGCAAAAAATGAGGATAGTAATGTCTCGGGTTATCATAAGAACTGTGTGAAATCATGCATGCGTCCAGCATGGGGTCCCAGCATGGTGTCCCTAGCACGGAGTAAAGGGTAGGAACATCTTTTTTCTTTGTTCAGCTCCCAGTCAACTGGTCAGAACAATTAATCATGTAGATCAAGTCGTTCATCTGCTTTCTACTCCATAAACAAACAAACTGAAACACATTGCTACCGAGTCAATTCCAATTCATGCTGACCCCACGTGCTACAGAGTAGAACTGCACTCCTTAGGTTTTCTTAGCTGTAATCTTTATGGAAGCAGATTGCCAGACATTTCTTCCATGGTGCCAGTGGGTTTGAACCACCAACCCTTAGGTTAGTAGTTGAGCGCAAACCACTCATGCCACCCAGGGATCTTTGTAGGTGACACTTAAAAAATCTGCAGAGATCTGTCACTACACCTGATAACTTCTCTCCAGACTCAACACTTCCAGTCATTTCCTATAAATTTCCAGTTCACCCATGCCATCCTGATGCTGTTCTCCTGAACCTTAAGATGGTACTTGGAAGTAAGCACTGGTCTTAGGTGTTTCCTGGATGTAGTCTGATGTGTGAAGGGTACAAGGGGCACTGTTAACCACTCCACCCACCTCATATCATTAATGAGGGGTGTTAATTTTATTTTTAATATTCTAATAGTGCTGTTGGCTTATAATGAATTTGTGGCCCTCTGAAACTCTTAGGTATCTACTTCTGCAATGAAATTTGTGGAGCCCAAAAGCTGAACTTTACTTTTAAGGCTGCCAGATTCTATCCTGTTGGTTGAGATTCACCTTGTCACAATTTCAGCTTGATGAGATTGTTCAGTTTTCTTATTCGCCTCTGCAGAGAAATCTCAGCTCGTATGGCTTCCATCTCCGAAGATAGTGGTCTCTCATGACCTTGCCACTTACCTCAGGACTAAGTGCTTCCCTCTAGCCACCCTTCCCAAGTGTTGTCCCCAGACCTGAACTGGGGTGTCCTGCCCAGCTCTGAGCATAGTAGGATAATTACTCTATTGATGTCATCGTTCTTTTCTATTTGTTCAGCCTAAGATTGTGACAGAATCCTGGGTGGTGCAAATAATTAGCATGCTCTGCTACTAACCGAAAGGTTGGAGGTTTGAGTCCACCCAGGGGTGCCTTGGAAGAAAGGCCTGGCCATCTACTTCTGAAAAATCAGCCACCAAAAACCCTGCTATGGAGTACAGTTCTACTCTGAAACACATGGGGCGGCCATGAGTAGGAGCTCATTCAATAACAACTTGTTTTTAAGATTGTAATGACCGTGGCCATTCTTGGCTCATGTAAAATTTGTTGTTGGGTATAATTCTGAGACCTTTTTCCTGTAAAATACTCCATTCATAGAATCTGCTGCCCAGAAGATCATGAGTATCTCGGATTTTTATTAAGAGTCCAGTTATTGCCCCAGGGATTTTCTGATCTCACACTCTCTGCAGGCAGTAACTATTGCTTATTGTTTCCAAAAAGGGAATGGTAGGCCTTGGCAACTTCTGAGCACAGCTATACCGGGATAAAGGAGTCTGTCATCTCTAGCATCCCCCTGAAGGAGGGGCCTTCTGGGGGTGACGAACGAGCAGAGCTTGAAACCAAGCCCCAGGGACATAAACACAGAACACTTGGAAATGACAAGCAAACATTCCACCACAAAGAGTGCTATGGGATCAGGAGGGATTGAGGGTTTGTGCCCCGTGAGGGCTCTGCAGGCGGGTATCTGTGGTTTTTGCATGCTGGCCACTGACTGGCTGCCTTTGGCCCCCTCCCAGCGTTACATAAATAAAAATGATTTATCATGTGAGACTTGGGAGTTTCCCTTCATAAATCGAAAGTACAGAGTAATGGGAATCTGAGGAAAGGCTTATTGTCTAAGAAAGGAATGAAATCCTGCTTCTTATCGTGGTGGTGGGGCCTCCCCTTGCATTTTGCTCTCTGAGAGGTTTGAAGTAGGGACTGGAAGATGTCTAGGGACAAAGGTGTCCCTTTTAACTTCTTCTAGAACCTTCTACTTCCTCCACCACAAGCAGTGAGATTGCCCTCTGGGAGTGATTCTGTTAAGTCTGTTGGGGTGGGATGACCCTCCTTGTAACTCCATTGAATGTCCCTGTAATAATTCTGTGTGCGTGTGAGTAGTAAAGACAGTTTCCCTCTAAAAACCAAAACACGAATCTGTTGTTGTGGAGTTGATTCTGACTCATGGCAGCCCCATGTGTGTCGGAGTAGAACTGCTCCCTAAGGTTTTCAAAGCTGTATCCTTTCAGAAGCAAATGACCAGGTCTTTCTTCTGAGGTGCCTCTGGGTGGGATCCAGCTGCCAGCCTTTTGGTTAGTGGGTGATCGCAAACTGTTAACATCATTCAGGAACTCCAGCCCTATCCACAAGTACTTTCTATGATGATGGAAGTGTTCTATAATCTGACCTACCAACCACCAGCCATGCGTGGCTATTGAGCAGCGGAAACGTGGCTAGTGTGTCTGAGGAACTGAATTTTTAATTGTATTTAGTTTTATGTAAATTTTAATTTAAGTAGCCCTGTGTGGCTGGTGGCTACTGTATTAGACAACGCAGCTCTGGACCACGAAGCTATAGTTAAACTTCGGTCACTCTCTGTCATTCATTTATTCAACAAACATTCTCTTGGTAGCCTCTGAGTGCCTGGCTGGTACCAAGCTGAGGGTTTGCAGCCTTTACCGCGTTCACAGTAGGGTGGTGTAAAGAACAAGCAGAGATGATTGCAACTGCTGTGTGGAAAGGGCAGGAATGGAGGCTGCCTTACTCTCCTAGGGCTGCCATGATAATACACCACAAAATGGGTGACTTTCAAGTAGAGAAATTTATTTCCTCACAGTTCTGGATGCTAAAAGTTGAAATCGGGATCTCAGCCGCGTCAACTCTGGCGAGCCTCTCTTCTAGTTTCTGGTGACTGCGGCGATCCTTGTCATTCCTAGACTTGTGGACACATCTGTCGCCATTGTCAAATGGCTTCTCCTCATGTCTGTGTGTCTCTCCATGTATGTTTTCTCTTTTTACAAGAGTCTACTTGAAAGAGATTCGGTTTAGGACCCACCCGACTCCAGTATGGCCTCATTAACATAACAAAAGAAAAACCTGATTTCCAAACAGGATCATATTTACAGGTACAGGGGTTGGGGCTTCAACAGAACTTTTGGTAGGACATGTTTGATCTACAGCAGAGGTGTATACAAACTAGCATGCAGGAAGGCATGCGAAGTACTCTCTCTGAAGGGCACTTGAAAAGGCCTCACATAGGAGGCAACGCTTAACGATACGCTCAAATACTCACTTCTGAAATCCTGAACCTTGGCACTCGTGTTCAGAAGGGAAGACTGGCCTTGAAGTTCTAACTGAACTTCAATTTACCCCCTAACGTGACTTTTCATTAGCTCCTGGACTCACAACCATAGAAGCGCCTTTCATTCTCCTAGCGTCATCAACGAATCCATTAATCAACAAGCTAATTCTGACAGGAAATGTGTTGTCAACATATTGAACATTCCCACAAGGCCATGGAGGTCAGCTAGTCCAACGACCTTTTTTAGTCAATAAGAAAGCAGAGGCACAGAAAGGAAGGCGGTTTAGATGAGTAGGCATGTCGGGCACCTTTCAGGAGGGGTGTGGGTAGGTGAGGCTTCAAAACAGACAGGAGATAGGTACATATTGCCTGAGGAAAATTCTTTATTTATCCCTCTTTCTTCAGAAATTAATTACAAGGACTCATTACCACGGACACTTAATAAACAAACACTGTTGGCTGTCATGATTTTGCAGAAAATAAAGAAGCAGAAAGTAGGCTCTTAGAACTGGGACTAGCCTGAAGGAAATTAAGTGCAAAAATAAAGTCTAGAATCATATTTGTTTACTGCCCAATGTTCTGATCTCCTAAGGAAGGCTAACTTTCTTGTCAAAACTGCATGTGGATTTAATAGCCTAGTGTCTATATGAGTTAAAATAGAGAAAGGCTCTCTCACTAGCTCCCTGGTCTTCATCTGGGAACACTGTTCCTCTGTGTGGTCATCAATAAAGGGTTCCATGGAATCTCGGCGCCTTTCTACTTTTGACTACTTCTGAGTCACCCACCCATCAGAGCCATAGACTCTCTCTTCCTGTATCTTAAAGTGATGGAGGATGGGTTTTTGAAGTAATAAAAAGATCAGACAATGTGACTAGACATGGAAAATACATGAGAAATACAGTATTGGCAAGAAAAACAAGGATGGTATCATTTTTTCAGTGGACATAATATCATACCTTATTACATATTACATACCAGATGAATATATCCAAAAAAGCATTCTGGAATACACTACAATAAAAAAAGCTTTAAATAAATTATTAAAAGAGAAATCACCTTTGCAAATTCGATGCAAGTATTTTACTGCAACAGAATAAAATAATTGAGAGATGGCTAAAAAAAAAAAAGTTCCTATTGAGTCAATTTCAACTCATAGAGACCCTGTGTGTGTCAGAGTAGAACTCCGTGCTCCACAGGGTTATCAATGGTTGATTTTTTCAGAAGTAGGACACCAGACTTTTCTTCTGAGGACCCTCTGGATGGACTCGAACCTTCAATCTTTCACTTAGCAGCCGAGTGTGTTAACCATTTGTACCACCCAGGGACTCCCCAGAGATGAAACAATGACTAGGATCTTATTATCTTTGAAATGTTTTAGACACACAATTGAATATATATAATATATCCAGAGATTGCAAGGCAAAATAATGAAAGGAGCTTTCAGAACCCAGTTTAAGAAATACAGACTCTTTACAAAGAAAACAAAACATTATTGGAAGATTTAAGATTTGAATAAATAAATATACTACACTTAATACAGAAAGGCTAAATGTTGTTGAAAGATGGTTTTTCTTTATCTGACATTTTATAGGTTTAATATAATCAATAAAAAAACAAAGATTTTTTAATGGAAATATACAAAAATGACTCCAAAATTTATTTAATAAACAAAGAGGAAACATTTACATTACAGCTATTAAAAATTCAATAATTAAAATATGTTTGTGAAAGCTCAAAACAAATAAATATAGACCAATGGAACAGGCTAAAAGGCCCAGCTAACTATAAGAATTTAATGTTTAACACTGTAGAAAAAGAAGGCAGAAAATGGTTATTTTATGTGTTACTGGGACCCTAAAAAGAAATTGGAGGATAAGTCCATTTATACCACATGTCAGGTACTCCAGGTACTGTGTTTACAGGGGTTTTTAAGTACAGATGTGTCCCTTCAGTGGCTCACGATCTTGGAAGGGACACAGGCATGTGAACAGGCAGCCACAGTGTGCTACGTGGTGGTAGCATGGGGCTGTTCTGGAAATACACAGGGGAAGATCTCATCCCAGACTTGGGGGTCAGAGGATGAGGTAGCTAGGCTGGGGCCTAAAGGATGATGGGAATTATCTAGGGAATGGAATGACAGGAAAAGTGCTCTGGGTAGAAAGAACAGTATGTACGAACCCTAGGAGGTATTCAGCTAGAGCAAAGAGTGGGCTTTGGCACAGGGAGTGCGGGGGAGCACTGCTGGCAAGAAAGTCAGTCAGATCAGGAAGCATCTTACATGCTGAGCCAAGGTTTTGGAAAAAGCACTAGGACAGGGTCCACAGAGCAAAGGCTAAGCTGGGGCTCTAGAGCCAGGCTGCCTGGGTTGGTGTCTGTCTTAAGGTTCTCTAGAGAAGCAGAACCCATAATGTATATATAGATATATATATATAGTGTATATGGAAACCCTAGTGGCGTAGTGGCGTAGCAGCGTAGGTCGGCAGTTTGAATCCACCAGGTGCTCCTTGGAAAACTTATGGGGCAATTCTGTTCTGTCCTACAGGGTCGAAATCTACTCAGCAGGAACGGGTTTTTTTTTTTTTTACATATGTGTATGTACGTGTGTGTGTGTGTTTAGAGACAGAGGAACAGAGAGAGAGAGGTTAATTTATTTCCAGGAATTGGTTCTCAAGATTATAGGGGCTGGCAAATCTAATATTTGTAGGTCAGGTGACAGACTGGAGATTCCTGCAGCCTTGTGTTCCAAAATCCATAAGTCAGCCGGCATTGTAATAGGAAGGAAGCAGCAGTGAGGCAGAATTTGAAGACACAGGACACAGCGCAAGCTTGAGTTTGAGTTTGAAAGAGGATAACTCATGGAGCAAAATCGCTGCAGAGGCAGAATGGAAGGAGCCAGGGGTCAGAGGTAGAATGGGAGGGGCCAGGGCAGAGGCAGAGTGGGAGGGGCCACGGCAGTGGTGGTGTCTTAGTCATCTAGTGCTGCTATAACAGAAATACCACAAGTGGATGGTTTTAACAGAGAAATTTCTTCTCTCGCAGTCTAGTAGGCTAGAAGTCCAAATTCAGGTCAGCTTCAGGGGAAAGCTTTCTCTCTCTGTCAGCTCTGCAGAAAGGTCCTTGTCATCAATCTTTCCGTGATCAAGGAGCTTCTCAGCTCAGAGACCCCGGGTCCAATGGACATGTTATGCTCCCTGTGCTTTTTTCTTTGGGGTGTGAGGTCTCCATTCTCTGCTCTCTCCCCTCTCCTTTTATCTCTTGTAAGATAAAATGTGGTGCAGGCCACACCGCAAGGAACTCCCTTTACAATGGATCAAGGACCTGACCTTAGTAAGGGTGTTACAATCCCACCTTAATCCTCTTTAGCATAATCTAGTCTTGCCTCATTAACTGAAGGCAGAGATTAGGATTTACAACACATAGGAAAATTACAATCACAAAATGGAGGACAATCACACAATACTGGGAAGCACGGCCTAACCAAGTTGACACATATTTTTGGGGGACACAAGTCAATCCATGACAGGTGGAGTGGGAGGGGCCAAGGCAGAGGCAGAGTGGGAGGGGCCAGGGCAGAGGAAGGAGACAGTTTAGACAAGGAAAGGTGTTATGGATTGAATTGTGACCCTCAAAAGTATGTGTTGTAAATACTAATGCCTATACTTTGCGGAAACCCTGGTGGTGTAAAGTGCTACTGCTGCTAACCAAAAGGATGGCAGTTCAAATCCACCAGGTGCTCCTTGGAAACTCTATGGGCCAGTTCTACTCTCTCCTATAGGGCCACTATGAGTCAGAATCGACTTGACAGCAATGGGTTTGGTTTTTATACCTTACTGAAAGTGAAGAAGATTTGAAGCACTTACTGATGATGATCAAAGACTTCAGCCTTCAGTATGGATTGCACCTCAACATAAAGAAAACAGAAATCCTCACGACTAGACCAATAAACAACATCATGATAAACAGAGAAAAGATTGTCATTGCTTTTGCTGCCTAAATAATATTCCATTGTATGGATATACCACAGTTTGTATTCAGTTTATCCTTTGATGGACATTTGGGCTATTTCCACCTTTTTTGTCAGTTTTTGGAGAGAAGTTTACAGAGTTATTTCTGATGGTTTCTAAATGCCTGTAAAGTTCTAGACAAGGTTATCTTCTCTGAGTAATGGTGAAGGAAATGGACAGGAATGGAAGCTAGGATCCAGGCACCAAGGCTACCACCAAGTGGTCATGCAACCAGCTGAACTTAACCTCAGTGGAGTGAGTTTAGACATCAGGGTGAGGAAAAATGGCTCAGAAGCATCTTCAAAGATGGAAGAAGACACCAGACCCACCTCCTGACCCTCAGATACGCAGGGTGGGAGAAAGAGAGAGCAGCTATGAAAAAGTTTCCAGCCAAGTCCCATGCTCAAGGACAAAACAGGAGGCAGTTACGGCTGAAGTTAGACGACATTTTTTAGTAAGGAGGAGAGGGTGTGCTGGAGTTTGATCACAGGACAGATTGGGAGCTCTAGAAAGCACAGAGGAAAGGTTTGAGAAGGAAGAGCACTGAAGGAGTAAGATCAGGGAGAGGAGGTACTGAACAGCAGATTTGAGGGAGTACAAACTGATGAAGATCAAAGACTATAGACTTTAGTATGGATTACACCTCAACATAAAGAAAACAAAAATTCTCACAACTGGACCAATAAACCACATCATGATAAACGGAGAAAAGATTGAAGTTGTCAAGGATTTCATTTTACTTGGATCCACAATCAACACCCATGGAAGAAATCAAAAGACGCAGTGAATCGGGCAAATCTGCTGCAAAGGACCTCTTAAAAGTGTTGAAAAGCAAAGATGTCACCTTGAAGACTAAGGTGCGCCTGACCCAAGCCGCGGTATTTTCAGTCTCATCATATGCATGTGAAAGCTGGACAATGAATAAGGAAGACCAAAGAAGAATTGATGCCTTTGAATTGTGGTGTTGGAGAAGAACATTGAATATACCATGGACTGCCAAAAGAATGAACAAATCTGTCTTAGAAGAAGTACAACCAGAATGCTCCTTAGAAGCAAGGATGGCGAGACTACTTCTCACATACTTTGGACATGTTGTCAGCTGGGATCAGTCCCTGGAGAAGGATATCTACTTGGTAAAGTAGAGGGGCATGGAAAAAGAGGAAGACCCTCAAGGAAATGGATTGACCCAGTGGCTGTAACAACTAGCTCAAGCATAACAACGACTGTGAGGATGGCGCAGGACTGGGCAGTGTTTCGTTCTGTTGTGCATAGGGTCGCTATGAGTCGGAACAGACTGGATGGAACCTAACAACAACAAAAACAGTCTCTCTGGGATGGTCCCTTGGTAGGGCAAATGGTTTGTGCTCGACTATTAACCCAAAGGTTGGCAGTTCAAACTCACCCAGCAGCACAACTCAAGAAAGGCCTGGCGATCTGCTTCCATAAAGATTACAGCCAAGAAAACCCCACGGAGCACTTCTACGTAAAACATGCGCTTGCCACGAGTCATAATCCACTCGACAGCAATGAGTTTGGTTTCATTTTTGGTTTAGTCTGTCTGGCATGGGGAAGGGCCTCATGTGAACATGTGTGGACACCCCAGTCCACGTATCCAAACTCTGTCCACAACGCACTGCCCCTTGGCCACCCGTCAGGCAGGCTGTGTGCCCACTGCTGGTGTGACCGGACCACCAATACATTGATACAGTCCTGTGGGAAGGCAATTTGCAACATTTAGCCCCGTAATTATACTGGTGGCATATGTTCTGAAGAAATCATTCTATATGCTGAAAAGCAAACTTTTTAGAAATCATCTAAGTAGTCGTAGGTTAAGTAATCCTTGAAGAATTCACTAGAATTCAGAATTTCCCAGATTCCCCTGATCATAAAAATCAGTCAAGGTATTTGTTAAATACACAGTTCATTGCCACTCTCCCTGGGAAATTCTGATTCAGTAGGTCTGGGATGGTGCCCAAGAATTTCTATTTTAGAAAGACACTTCAGGTGATTCTTATCTGCAGGCACATTGGAAAACACTGATAGATGAAATATAACAAATGCTGTCATGTGGTCATTAAAGCTGATGTTTACAAAGATAATGTAATTCTAAAAAAAAATACTTCTGACATGTTATGCACTAAGACTGTTGAACAAAATAACAGGATATAAAAGCCAGTAAAACCCACTACTGTTGGGCCGATTCTGACTCATAGCGACCTTGTAGGACAAGAGTAAGAACTTCCGATAGGGTTTCCAGGGCTGTAAATCTTTACGGAAGCAGACTGTCACATTTTTCTCCTGTGGAGCAGCTGGTAGGTTCTAACCATTGACCTTTCAGTTAGCAGCCCAGCACTTTTAACCACTGAGCCACCAGGGCTCTTTAAAAGCTTGTAAGGTATTTATCTATTCAACAAATATTTATTGAGCTCCTACTATGTGCCAGGTGCTGGACAGACAGAAGACAACAAAAGAGACACCATCCATCCTCATGAGCCTTAGCATCTATTGGGGAGACAAACAGTATCACTGAGGAAACGGTAAACTGAAAAGAATTCCACATTACCTAACCGTGTGGTGAGCATCTGTTTAGCTGTCTGTCTCCTTCACTCGACGGCAGTGGGTTGGGTAGTTCTCCTTCACTAGGCTGCGAGGTCCTGGAGAACAGAAACTTCTTGCTCAGCTTTGCATCTCCATCACCCAACCCAGCAAGCGCTTATAACTGTGACACAGCTCAGGAAAGAACTGGATTTTAAAGGAAGAAGGGTTTTGCATGGATTTGCAGGAAGAGTAAGAACAATAGGAGCAGAAGGAGGGTTAATAAATGTTCAGAGCAGTTGCCGAGTTCTGCACAGGGGTGAATGATGCAGGAAAGATTTCCTTTAAGGTGACCTCTGGGTATCTGCAGGCAAACATGCTGAAAACCCACCTGGGGGAACAGCAACCCTGGCCTGAAGAGACCATGTGGCTCTTCAGAACCAGCACCACAGGTCAGACGTCTAAGCACAGGCACCAGATCCAGGATCAGTACCAGCCTAGCACCAGAATGCAGAACCGGGTGGGGACAGAGGACCATGTGGCTCGACCTCCCATTCAGGAAAGGCTCAAATTCAGACTTGAAGTTAATCCCAAATGAAGTTATAACACAGTCACAGAGATCACTGACAAGGCTGAAAAAGAGAAAAGTTTACCTAACACTTTTATGCTTCTGTATCTTGACCGGACTGCACTGCTTTTGATACACTATGAATGTTTTTAATAAATCCTATAATTATCTGGGAACTCACATAGCTACATGGCATTATAATTGGTTTGATATAAACATTTAATATATATGGTAATTTTTGTAATTCAATGTTGGCATTTCTTCCTTATATAAAAAAAATATACTGGAATCCTCAAACACTGGAAGTGGCTTAAGCCTGTCTAGAGCTGTGAGGCTATTCCAGGACAAGAATGTTGCCCTGTGCCCTTAGAACCCT
Organism: Elephas maximus indicus; assembly: GCF_024166365.1. NCBI lineage: Eukaryota > Metazoa > Chordata > Mammalia > Proboscidea > Elephantidae > Elephas > Elephas maximus. The sequence continues at coordinate 72,223,916 of NC_064831.1, read as the reverse complement.
GAAAGAGAGGCCTGGTGCCCATTTCCTTAGGGTAATCTCATATAGTTCACACTTGATGTTAAAAGGATCCTTTTCAGCTTCCCAAGTTAAACAGGTCCTTGTGGTTGTTGTTGTTAGTTGCCTTCAAGTCAATTGTAACTCACAGTGACCCCACGTGTGCAGAGTAGAACTGCTCCACAGGATTTTGAAGGCTGTGACGTTTCAGAAGCAGATGGTCAGGTCTTTCTTCCAAGGTCCCCCTGGATGTGTTCGAAGCGCCAGCCTTTTGGTTAGTAGTCCAGTGCTTAACACGTCCTCAGGGTTCTGTTAATGAGAAAGGCTGTTAAGCTGGAGAGAACCATGGAGTCACTCTCCTGTGTCTTACCAGGGGTATCGTCAAAGGATCAAATCACAGCGTTCAGCAGAGCTGGGGACTCAGGAGAGAGAAGCAGCCCTTGACCTATCTAAGCCACCTATTCTCTCAATCACTTACCCATTCTGGGCCCTTTCCATTGGTGTTTTTGGAAGCCAGGTTTATTAGTGTGGGGTAGATGTCAAATATGGTGAGACCTGCTGGTCCTTCTCTGTGGCAAGCTGGTTGGGTGACCTGGGTGCGGGTCCCCCATATGCACAACAGGGAGGATGCACTTGGTCATCTCTAAGGGCCACTGCAGTCCTGACACCCTTGTCTTAGTTTTCTAGTGCTGCTGTTACAGGAATAGCCCAAGTCAGTGGCTTTAAAGAACAGAAAATTATTTTCTCACATTTCTGGAGTCAAAAAATCCACATCAAGGTCTTGCCTTGTCAAATCCTTCCGGCCTATAGCCCTGGGCATTCCTGGGTTCCTTCGCTTGTAATGATCCTCACGTGGCGTCTGTCTTTCCCAGCCTGCGTGTGTCTCTGTGTCTAATCTGCTCTTTTTGTATCTCAGAAGTGGTTAGATTTAGAACCCACCCTACTCAGGTATGATCTACTTAACAAAGAAAATCATATTTCCAAACAGGATTACCTCCACAGGTATAGGGGTTAAGATTCCAATGCATTTTTTTGGGGGGGGAGGACACAATTTATTCTCTGACACCCTGTATACATAAGCTTCAGAGAGTTTACTTGTCCAATGGCAAAGATGGAAATTGCACAGTCCAACATAGGCACCCCCATCTGTTTATGAGCTTCCAAGTTTTATTTGTTGAATCCCATATAAGTCCTTAACACTATATCCACCTTTCTTCTAAATTTATTCCCACCAGACACCAAGTAACATGTTCATAACAATCCTGACAGGAGTCTCTTGGAAATAGCTGCAGCTGCCAATATTCTCACAGCAGAACTGATAAAGGTGACTCGTTTGTGTATGTATATTCAGCATTCACAGGGCTTTATGATGCTGGGAAGTAAGTTGCAATTCTGTAAGTTACTCAGCCCTTACTTAGGGTGTGTACCCTGTGACAAACTAGGGTCATTCCTATTCAAATTAACTTCTAATGCAAACATGTCTTCAGCTGATGGGACCACTGAATCTCGGAGTAAGAGACAGCATCAGGAATGTCATTCAAACACCTCCCCCTGACAGAGTTAGTTCTTGGCAACCCAGTAGCCCTGGGCTTAATCAGACACTAAGATCCTAAATGTTTTATATAAATTCATAATACGGAAACTTTACTAAAACAAAAATGCCAATAATAGGGTAGGAACCAGCATGGTTTGGGGCCAAAAATTAACTTCTTGCTACACCACCAACTCACCTGTGCCTAGCCTCAGCCTGGAACTGCCCTGACACCTGGCCAAGAGGGACTCGGCCCTGGCCCCACATGTTCAGCGGCCCCTCCCTGGCCATCCTCCAGTGTGACCCTGCTCTCAGGGCCAGGAGTCTGCAGGGCCAAGAAGCACAACACTCAGATCTGTGCCTCCCCTTTCAGGCCGTTCTCTGGGTGCCCCAAAACCACCGGCTGCAGAGCCGACTGACTTGGGGCAACCCCGTGTGTGTCGGAGTAGGACTGTGCTCCATAGGGTTTTCGATGGTTGATTTTTGGGAAGTAGATTGCCTGTGGCTAGACTTGAACCTCCAATCTTTTTGTTAGCAGCCGAGCACGTTAACTGTTTGCACCACCCAGAGACTCCTCTGGGTACCCAACAAAAAAAAACCAAACCCATTGCCTCTGAGTTGATTCTGACTCATAGCAACCCTATAGGACAGAGTAGAACCGCCCTGCAGAGTTTCCAAAGAGCGCCTAGTGGATTCGAACTGCAGACCTTCTGCTTAGCAGCCGTGACACTTAAACACTACACCACCAGGGTTTCCTCTGGGTACCCAGGACCCTAGAACTCTCTGCACAGATGCACAGCTCTACTCCGACACACAGGGGGCTGCCATGAGTCCGAGTTCACCAGAGAGCAACCGGTTTGGTTTGGTTTTGGGGGGAACCTACAGTCTCCTGTTATATCTTAAAATCTACAAAGTGAAACGAAACCCCTTCATTAGCATTTGTATAAGGTAATATTTTTTAAATCAGGAAAGAAAACTCACAAAAACCTTATTGTTAAAAAAAGACAAACAAGGTCAACATGACAAATGACATAGCTGAATCAACCCTCTGCTTTGTGCTGTTTTCACTAATTGCTGTGAAGGCCCTGCTACACTTCACTTAGCAGATCTGCTACTGGAAGGGAAGGAGCAAACACTTACTTTTTGCAAGTAAACTGTATTTTAAAAGTGCCCGGGGAGCCTGCTATTTAAAGGAACGATGGGGTGAGTGGAACTCTAATGAGGGGACTGCAGCTTCAGGGCTGTGGTTAACTAGTTCCCTCTGGGGTCCCTCCCCACTAGTTGTGAAATGAATAAACATTTGGTGGAGGGGTTCTTAGCCAGAGGTGTGCATCAGTATCATCTGGGGTGCTGGAGCCCAATACACGTGCCCAGGGACCCCCTTTCCAGTGTTACAGAAGCAGAATGGAAAAGGGATGGCTGCGTTTGCCTGCAGAAAATGCTCCTGGGCGATACTGCTTCCAGCTTCTGGTTAAGAACCACTGTTAATGGGTCTTATTTAAAAGCTTAGGTTTTTACATCCAGCGAAACCCGTTGCTTTTAAGATGGGTTACCTTAGGGAAAAACAGCACTTTTCACGCTGTGATAGGACTCATGTACCTGGAAAGAAAAAAGCAACAGGATCAGCCCTGGAAAGTGGTGCTTAGAAGGTGGTTTTCCTCACACTTACAGATCAGGGGAAGGAAGGTAGAAGGGGCAGACTGAAAAAAAAAGGCAAAAAACAAAAATGTTGCTGTCGAAGTGATTTTGACTCATGAAACCCATATGTTACAGGGTAGAACTGCTCCACAGGGTTTTCTTGGCTGTAATCTTTATGGAAGTAGTTTGCCAGGCCTTTCTTCCACTGGGAGTTAAATAACTTAATATTTAGCTAACCAGCCTTTTAATTAACTCAACACGTCAGATAACGAAGCTACTACTAGGTGAGAGTTACTTAGTTGAAAGTGGGAAAAGGTATTTTTAAAATATATTTTCAAAACCATCTACAATGAGCATTATTAATTTTACTATCATCAAAAAAAATGTTTTTAGTGAAAAAGTGGCTGCCTGCTTTGAACTATTAAAAGGGAGGGATGGTCAAACCTGCACACAGCAGCTTAGCCTGCCCTGTTCTTGCCTCATCTGGTGGCCCGTGCCTGATTGTGCATGAATGATAAAGGGTAGTATGATTGGTTATATTAGTGTGCAATAGTTTGCAGGAATTTTCCCTGCAAGTCACTGTTGCCATTTTGTTCCTGGTATTTTTCCAGCCTCATCTCGTACTGACCTAAGCCTCTAACTCTGAGCCCAGCCACACCCCCCCCCCCAAAAAACCTCATTGTCAAATTGATTCTGACTCATAGAGACCCTACAGGACAGAGTAGAACTGCCCCATAAGGTTTCTAAGGAGTGGCTGGTGGATTCGAAGTGCCCATCTTTTGGTTAGCAGCCATAGCTCTTAACCACTGTGCTGCCAGTGCTCCACATCACACTAATGTGAGTCCCTCAGCCCTCCATGGTTGGCAGGTACAGTTTCCTTTGCATTTGGAATATGGGGTGCTCCTCTTTCCCTTCCCCTTCCTTCCCTTTGGCTTCTGGGCTTCCAACAGCCAGCTTCTAAGCCACCTTTCAAACTTCGGTATCAAATGTCTCCTTTGAGGACATCTCTGATTCCACTTGAAAGACCTGGGGGCTCCATCTCCTGTGATCTGTCTGCACTCTAGACCACCATAATAACAATTTGTTAATTGTACTGGGTTGTACTGGACCAGTTGCTGTCGAATTGACTCTGACTCATGGTGACTCCATGTGTGTCAAAGTAGAACTGTGCTCCATAGGGTTTTCAATATCTGATTTTTTTTTGGATGTAGATTGCCAGGCCTTTCTTCCGAGGTGCCTCTGGGTGGACTCAAACCTCCAACCTTTCGGTTAGCAGCCGGGCGCATTAACCATTTATACCACCCAGGGACTCCTAACGGTACTATGTGTGTTTATGGGCCCATCTCCCAACCAATCAGAGCAGTTGGTACTCACTGAGTCCTTACTTGTACCAGACACTGTTCAAGCCCTGGGCAGTTATTTTCTCATTTGATTATCACAGCAACCCTATAAGGTGGCTTTGACTATTACCTCCATTTCTCATCTGAGAAGACTGAGGCTCAGAGCGTAGTAACCTACCCAAGTCTCACCACAAATAGGCAGTTTAGCTGTGATGCCTCCAGGTTTGTCCAAATTCGAAGTTTGTCCTCTTAACTTCTACATAAGCAACAGACTATTTTCATATTTGTATCTTCAATGCCCAGCTCAGGGCAGGTGCTGATGGATAATTGCCAAAAAAAATGTCCAAATCCACTGCCACTTTGACAGACCCCACTCTAGGTAAATCTTTCCCTGAGGTATTAATTACTGCCAGGCTTCCCTTGCTAGAACACCTGTGACATCGCCCTACACAATTGATACAAGGCTCTGAGGTCTTTTCTGACAACAAAACAGGAACTTAAAAGAATATAAGGCAAAAATCTAGGTGGTTTGCTTAAAGCCTTGTGATTTTTTAAAAAATTTCCTCCAAAAGCTGAGGATGTTAAAATAAATATGCCTTTACTTGATCTGGTTGATATTTTCATTGTTTTTATTCTAGAAAATTTAAAAAGCAGTGAGCTTATTGACAAAGTTGGAGTAAGGAAGTAGATTAGATCAAAGTATTGTATCAATGTTGAATTTACTGAAGTTGGTAGTTGTAGTCTGGTTTTGTAGGAGAATATCTTGATCCTTAGGAAATGTACACTGAAGAATTTGGGGCCAAAAGGCCATGATGTAGTGTATACGCAAGCGGTTTGCAATGGTTGCTAACCTAAAGGTGGGCCGTTTGAAACCCACCCAGCAGCTCCATGGAAGAAAGGCCTGGCAAACTGCTTCTGTAAAGATGACAGCCAAGAAAACTCTACGGGACAGTTGTATTCTGTAACACAGGGGGGCATCACAAGTCAGGCGCCAACTAAACGGCAGCTAACAACAGTAACGACAGCATATAAATTACTGTCAAATGTTTCAGAAATGAATAGTATGCATGTATGTATGTATGTATGTATGTATCATCTATCTATTGTAACATTGCACAAATGATAAAGTGAATAGGACATAATGTTAACAACTGATGAATCTGAGTGAAGGGTACAGGCATGTTCTGGTAGTATTCTAATTTCTGCAACTTTTTTTTTTTTAATAAATTTGAAATTATGTCCAAAAAACAAACAAATGAAAAAGTCAAATAAACAAAAATGACCTTGGAAAAAAATTGCTCACTCCTCCAGGAGAAGAAGGTATAATGAATACTTTTCTTTGAAATTCTGTGAGCAGGGGCTGGTGAGGCTGCTGAATGCCTGATGGTTGAATGAGATTTCCTTCAGACTCACTTGTAATGGCTGGTTTTCTTTACCTACTTATGTGTCTTGAATCTGTTTAAAGTTCAGCTGGCCCCGTTCTGTTAGAGGCAACTGGGCTTCCCTGCAGATGCGGCACTAGGAGCACAGTGCCGCCTATGCCTCCAGGAGCCCCCGACACGTGCTGGGGCCAGGGCACATATGGTGTCCTAACTCCCACTGCAGATGTGGCTCCCTCAGGAACAGTGGAGCCTGCAGTTCAAAACCCACCCCCTCTGAATCGTGCAGCTGTGTGGACAGTGACATCTGTGTGCCTGCAAACTTGCCCTCTGTGAGTGGGAACAGTTAAGGCTATCTGTGGCCCTCACATCTGCTGACTCCATTCACCAGCACAGCACTGTGCACGTCTAACATTAGACCTTCTCACCCCAAGGCCCGCCACTCAGCTTTAAAACAGGTCAGCTCAGAAGCCCTGGCAGGGTATCTTGCAGTTACTGTCATCCCACAAATGTTTTCTGAGCATTTGCTATGTGAGAGTGCTTCCTTTATGCTGGGACTGTATTTGTGTTTCCACCTAGCATTTTCTGTAATTCCCATACTGACCCTATTACTGAGGTGCAATTAATATTCCCATTTTCTGAAGGTGGAAACTGACACTCAGAGGCTAAGTCATTTGCCGATATAACACAGAAGAAAGTGGAGTGGAAATTTCCAAAGCAGACTCGTAGCCTAGCAGGGGAGGGAAGAAGGTCCACAAAGCACTTTAGTATCAGGTTGGAGGCAGGGGGCCAAGGACAGACACAAGCGCTTGGCTGGGAGATGAAAGGAGAGAGTGATTACTTCTGACTCTGGGGTAGGCCTGGGAGGCTTCGCGGAGGAGATGGCATTTGTACAGGGCCAAATGGGATAAGAACTATGAAACAAACATTTAAAAAAAAAAAAAAAGAGGGGCATTCAAGACACTTATGAGAGACTGTGGTGAACTACAGCACATTGGTGGGAAAACAGAGCAGAAGTTGAGTTAATAACAGTTGGCATTTATGGGGCCCTTCTAGGCACTGTGTGAAGCACTTTACCTATATCAACTCATTTAAAAGAACAGCTCTCTGAAGTTAGCCCCATGACCAGCCTTGCTTTACCAGTGCGAAAATAGAGGCATCTGCTGAATGTCATGTACATCTAGTGCAGCTACCAAGCCTGCAAACTTAAAAAGTGCGTCTGTGTAATAGTGAAATAATCAAAATGATAGCAATGAGGAGGAGGAGGAAACCCTGGTGGCACAGTGATTCAGAGCTATGGCTGCTAGCCAAAAGGTCGGCAGTTTGAATCCACCAGGTGCTCCTTGGAAACTCTATGGGTCAGTTCTACTCTGTCCCTTCAGGGTCACTACCAGTCGGAAATCGACTCCGGAGCAATGTGTGTGTGTTTTTTTTTAATTTTTTTGAGAAGGAGGAGAAAAAGTAAAAAAGAAGATGAGGAAAGAGAGAGAAGAAGAGTAGAAAGAGGAGGAAGAGGAAGTAGTAGCAGTCCTAGTGGTAACAGTGGGTTAGGGTCAGTCCAGAGCTCTTCAGAGGCCTGCCTAGGGAGTTTGGTTTCTATCCCACTCTGCCTTAACCTTGACCAAGCTGACAATATCATTAGAGCTCACTCCCTGCTTGGGGCACTTGAGAGGTTTATAAAAAGTTGCAGTATTCTAGGGTAAAGGTCCCTAGGTGGTGCGAGCTGTTTGCCATGGACTGCTAACCTAAAAGTTGGTGATTTGAACTCACCCAGTGGTACCGCCCCTAAGAAAAGGCCTGGCCATCTGCTTCTCTTAAGATTATAGACAAGAAAACCCCAGGGAGCCATTCTACTGTGTCACACATGGGATCTGCCATTGGTTAGCATCCACTCCACCCAGCAACTGACAATATCTTTGGGTAAAAGATGCTCTGTAGACAAGACAGCCACCCCTCCTCAGCCTTTTGCTCATTTTTTTTCTCCACTCTGATTCTGGTATTTGATGTTTTCCCAAAGAAAGAAAATGCCATCATAACTCCCTGCGGTTTGTAGGTAAGGTAGAGGAAATGCATCACAGGTGCTTTTCCCAGGAGAGTGGAGGGCATGGGGTGGGGCGCTCCTTCTCAGTAGTGAGGCCGGTTCCTAGTGCAGCCTTGGGACCCTGCCCCGCAGCAGCAGAAGCTCCTGTGAGGGGCTCCAGACCCACTTTAGCCGTGCCAGCTCCTGTGGGCGTCTTCCAGCCCCGACATGATTCCAGTCACCAAACCTAAAAAAGGGAGGCGCAGGAAAACGCATGTATGTTTTAACTACAATACAGCTTAAAAAAATAAGGTTTTCCCCTGCAGGGGATAGAACTTTTAAAAAGCTGGAATGTTTAGTGCCAGAGGGTGGTGGGGAGGGCGGGGGAAGATAGGCTGCTTTCACCTCTTGGGGAATGTTGGCATAATCGACTCTTAAGTATGGTAAGGATATAATCGTTCCTTTCCCAAGGTAAATTTCATGAGGATTTACTCCCTACCAGAAACAACGAAAACCCTTGCTGAAAAGATATAAGATCAGCAGGCAATCAAAAATCCATATGGCCAATGTTAACGGCGCTAGCAGATTTTCCTTTTAGGGCCTGCCCCTTAATACAAAGCTATTTAAAATCCATGCGGAGCGCATTAATAGCTGTGTAAAAGTTTCATGAACCTGGGTATGGCTGTGAGGAGCTGAAGCCAAGGCCCTGCCCTTGGCTGACGGAGGTGTCCAGCTGGGCTGTTGTCTAGGTCTGAAGTGGCTGCTGCCTGTCCCCCACACCTTGAGCGTTAATTTACTAGAAATCGCCTGGTGTAGGGTGATTGGAAGAAAAGTCATGAAACACTGGGCATCATTCATCCTAACTCCTCCTCTTCTTTTTTTGTGGTTCGCAGGGGCATGAAGAGGTTAAAATGGGTCTCCCAGAAGCGCTTGGAAATCTCCCCCCTTGTGTTTCCATAAGAATTTGGCAACCAGGGTCGTCTGGTAAAACCTCTAGCTTCTGTAATTGAACAAGTGGCTCCATGACACTGCAGAGGAATTTGTGTCCTGGAGTTTTTAGTCAAGTTTTACTATAGCAATAAAGTTGGAGAGTTAATTTAATAAAATTAGCTCATATGCTTGTAGTAAGTATATCCAATTCCGGTTAGCTAGATGAAATGCATCCATTTTGGAGGGTGGTGAGAGACGTGAGGCCCCTGGCTTCCAGAGAAAAGCACAGTAACATTTCTCCCTGTCTCAGCTGGAAGCAGGAAATCAAAGGTAGCCAACAAATCAACACCTGCTTACCTCTCAGTGCACTCAGACTGGTGTGTAACTACACATTTATTTGTGTGTGATTAGTGCCAGTGTGCTCACTAAATCGTAAACTCCCTAAGAGCGGGTCTGTTTTGATCCCCCTTGCACTCAGGTCCCTGGGTGGCACAACAGATTGCCATCAATCACTAACCTAAAGGTTGGCAGTTCCAACTCCCTCAGCGGCACCTCGGAAGAAGGGCCTGGTGATCTACTTCATAGCAGTTAAAACCAAACCCATTGCCATGGAGTTGGTTCCAACTCAGGGAGACCCCCATGTAGAGATCACAGCCAAGAAAATCCTATGCAACAGTTCCACTCTGTAACACATGTGGTCATCGTGAGTCACAATAGTTGCAATAGGGTTTGGGATTCTTTTTTTTTTTGCACCCCAGTGTACAGGCACATACAAAGCACTCCATAACTATTTGTGGAAGGAAGGGAGGGAGGGAGGGAAGGAGGAAAGGAGGGAAGCTGAGAGAGAGGAGGAGGGTGAAATAAGGAAGGAAGCAAGGAAAGAAGTAGCAAGGCCTTGCGCTTGTACCTTCAAAAAGTGAGAAACGTCACATATAGAAGGACTTTTTATAACCATCTTGTCCAGTGGTTGATAGGTTTGCTTGTAAACTCTTTTTTCTCACATATATATAATGAAGAAAATAATAGTACTTAGATAGTTATTTTATAAGTGTCAGGCCAAAGAGGCCTTGCCCTGAGCCCCCATGCTTCTGCGGTTCCCTCTTAGCTCTCCTCTGGCTGTACCTTTCCTCAGAGAGTAGGAAGTCTGAGAGGCCAAGAGGACCATGCTCCTTTGAAGCCCTTGCTCTTCTTCCCTGCCCAAAAGACCCCAGGTGGGCTCTCAGGGTCTGAGTGGATCTCTTCCCGGACAGTCTGTTCTGTCCCTTCACTGCAAGCATGGCATCCCTAGGTCCAAAGGGTGTCCAACGGGTTACTGTTTAGAGAGGACAAGGTGTGAATGGAGCTGAGGTGTCTATACAGGTGTGCTCAAGACCTTGTCCTGGTATGGGCTGGAGCCTACGGCTAGAGGCAGGGAAGAGAAGGGGAGGAGCCATGGGTCCAGTGGCCAAGACCACTTCTCCCTGTGTGGCCAGGGCCCAGAACAGAACTCCCAGGGGGCTGAGAGTTCTAAATTCTTTCCTGGCCTTTCAGGTCACTCCAAAGGCCTGTTGGTCAAGGTAGGAGGTTAGAACATTTTATTCAACAGTTTTCTTCTTGATTTATAACTTTTAAATATATGGGATGTGGGTAAATGTTAGGGATACACATACAGACACATATACCGAACCCGTTGCCATGGAGTCGATTCTGACTCATAGCGACCCTACAGGACAGAGTAGAACCGCCCCGTAGGGCTTCCAAGGAGCTGCTTGTGGATTCGAACTGCGGACCTTTTGTTTAGCAGCTGAACTCTTAACCACTGTGCCACCAAGGCTCTACACATGTATACATGTGTGTGTATATAGGAGTCCCTGGTGGTGTGAATAGTTCACACGCTCAGCCTGGCCACTGAAAGTTTGGTTGGTTTTGGTTTACTCAGAGTCACCCCAGAAAAAAGGCCCGATTTTTCTACTTCTGAAAAATCAGCCATTGGAGCATAGTTCTATTTTGATACACATGGGATTGCAGCCATGAGTCAATATATATATGTGAGTGCATATATATGTCCCTGTACATATGTGTGTGTGTGTGCATGTGTGTCTGTACTTCATTTGGTATCATAACATGGTGATTAAGATAATTAAGAGTGAGGGAGGACCCTAGCTTTGGACTGTCTGGGTCTGCATGACCCCTAACGATGCCTCAGTTTCCTCAGGTCAAAAGTAGAGATAACGATAGTACCTATTTCACTGTATTATTGAGAGCAACTTGCACAGTCCTGGTATATAATAAGTTCTTCATAAATAACAAATTACTCTCCTTTTTTTCACTTCACACATGGAACCATCTTCCTGTCTCATTCAATAGTTATTTCTAGACCAGAGAATAAGATCTCTGTGCAATAATAATATTAGTGAATAATATAATAATGAAGAAGGACGGGGCATCAGGATTGGAGGAAAACTCATTAACAACCTGCGTTATACAGATGACACAACCTTGCTTGCTGAAAGTGAAGAGGACTTGAAGCACTTACTGATGAAGATCAAAGACCACAGCCTTCAGTATGGATTGCACCTCAACATAAAGAAAACAAAAATCCTCACAACTGGACCAAGGAGCAACATCGTGATACACGGAGAAAAGACTGAAGTTGTCAAGGATTTCATTTTACTTGGATCCACAATCAACACTCATGGAAACAGCAGTCAAGAAATCAAAAGATGCAGTGCATTGGGCAAATCTGCTGCAAAAGGCCTCTTTAAAGTGTTGAAAAGCAAAGATGTCACCTTGAAGACTAAGATGCGCCTGACCCAAGCCATGGTGTTTTTAATCATCCCATGTGCGTGCAAAACCTGGGCAATGAATATGGAAGAAAGAAGAAGAATCGATGCCTTTGAATTACGGTGTTGGCAAAGAATATTGAATACATCATGGACTGCCAGAAGAACAAACAAGTTTGTCTTGGAAGAAGTACAGCCAGAATGCTCCTTAGAAGTGAGGATGGCTTTGTCCATGTTATTAGGAGGACCAGTCCCTGGAGAAGGACATCATGCTTGGCAGAGTACAGGGTCAGCGAAAAAGAGGAAGACCCTCAACAAGATGGATTGACTCACTAGCGGCAACTGTGGGCTCAAACATAGCCATGATTGTGAGGATGGAGCAGGACCGAGCGGTGTTTCATTCTGTTGTACATAAGGTCTCTGTGAGTCAGAACTGGTTCTACGGCACCTAACAACAACAACAATGTAATAATAACAAGTCAATCCCCCCTTTTATAAGCTGTCATTGCACTATGCTCCTCTTTATACAGCACCTGTTACTGTTACGATTTTGGACAAATGCCTGTGATTTCATCAATACTATGCAGTTTGAATCCATCAGCCCCTCCCTGGAAACCCTATGGGGCAGTTCTGTTCTGTCCTCTAGGGTTGCTATGAGTCAGAATCAACTCGACCACAAAGGGTTTGGTTTGTTTGGTTTATCTATCCTTCTAGACTGCAGGTACTGAGAGGGCAGGATCATATTTGTCTTTGGCTCATTTTGTTCCCAGCTCCCAACCCAGTGCGAAGGACAGGGGTTCCAAGTATTTATTGAGAGAATGGATATCTATGCTAAACCCTTATGCAATCTTGGGTCTGTTTCTGAACTTTCTATTGCATTCCATTGATAGCACTTTGTTCAGTGACATAGGATGTATTGTGAGTCCTACCCAGCATCTCCAGGCTCTTCCTGTGTTCTTTTAGATGAACTCCTGAAAGACCCCCTCCAAATTTTTTTTGTGTGTTTTTATTAGAATTGTCTACAATTCTAATTATAAATTGCTTCTTAGAGAATTAACTTCATTAGAACTTCATTTTCTCATCCATAAAGTTTTCATCTCTATTTTTTAAGGCTGTGTCTTCTAAACATGTCACTCACATAACACTTGCATTACAGGCACATACATTTCCGTTCAGTTCCTTTATGATTTCATTTTTCAAACTTAACTCTTTAACCTACCTGGAATTTATTTCAGTGTATGTTGTGAGGCTATTAAAAAAAAAAAAAAGCAAACCTAATATATTATTTCTAAAAAGCCAATTGTGCCAACATCATTTTTTTTTTTTCTTCTAAATTTTCAAGTCTGTTTCATTGATCTAGCTTTCTTTGATGTCAGTATACACTGTTTTAATTTTTGTAGGTGCCTAACATGGGTAACATGGTTAAAGAGCCCTGGTGGCACAGTGGTTAAGAGTTACAGCTGCTAACCAAAAGGTCAGCAGTTTGAATTCACCAGCTGCTCCTTGGAAACCCTATGGGGCAGTTCTGTCCTGTCCTCTAGGGTCATTATGAGTTGGAATCAAGTCGATAGCAATGGGTTTCATTTGGTTTAACATTGTTAAATAAGCAGAGTACAAGGGCCGTTCCTTTTCTTTTTCAGAGTGTCTTATCAATTACGTGAGTGTCCCCACGTGAAATCTGCAGGCATCACTGAGGCTACGCTTTTTTTTCTGTTTTCATGCCAATTTCTCACATCAGCCCAATGAGGCAGGTTCTGTAACACCCCTATTTTACAGATAAGAAAACTGAGCATAGAAAGACAAGACAGTTGATCAAGGTCATAAAAGCTAGTCTGCAACAGGGCCAGAAGCCAAGCCCAGACTGTCTAGCTCCAGGGGCCACGATCTTAACCTCTACAAGATGGATCAAATCCAACCTGAGAATCACTCTGTTTTCAAGGTGAGTGTGTTCTCTTAAATCTATTATTATTGATTTGTTGGTATTTGCTCTATTTGTTTTGTTTTATTTTTGTACCCTTTTTATTGTTTTCTGCTTTCTATTTTTAATGTGTCTTAAATTTTTTTGGCTAGAGGCTATAGTTTCTCTTTTTTTCCGGAGATGTAGAATTTAAATTGTGATCTATGTTTTAATTCTTCGGTTAAGTTTACGAGTGATTGTGCCTTTTCAAAAGCATTCTTTACTCTGTATTTCTTCGGTTGGCAAGATCAGTAAATCTTCTCATCATGGCTGCATACATGTAAAATTTTAACAAATGGAATTGTAGAAGATTTGTTTTATTAATATAATAACAAATAAGATGATTCTATTATTAGTTAAAATTGCAATAGCTTTGTTGGCAATGATAAATTTTTACCGTTTTAACTGAAATGCATGAAAAAGAAATCATCTTATCATAAGGAAAAATGGACAATATATAATAGTTCAGAGCATTTTTGAGGTTATCACAGCCTTATTTCATTAATTGGCATCTTTTGGTGTGATATTGAGTATAGATGAAAAAGTCTATATTAAGTTATAAAAGTGTGTTTTGATTTTTTTAGTTATGAGAGCAGAGAAGGTATGATCAATCACACAATTATTGAAAAAGATTACATGGTTTTTAATTTTTTTTCCCCACTCTGTATTCTATCACTTTATAGGGGGACTGATAGGAAAAACCTTATCCCACTAGACTATAGCTTCATCTCGCTGGCAAGGAAAGGATCACATTTATTGCCTGTCTAAGTAAGGACAAGTCCCTTGGTGTCGCAAATCATTAAGCACTGGGCTATTAACCAAAAGGTCAGAGGTGCCTCCAAAAACAGGCCTGGCAATCTATTTCAGAAAGATCACAGCCCTTGAAAACCCTGTGGACCACAATTTTACTCTGACACACATGGGGTCACCATGAGTCGGAACTGGCTGGACAGCAACTTTTATTTAAGTAAGGGCTATTGTAACAGATGAGAAAACTGAAGCTCAGAAATTAGATGACAATTGGTCAACAGACCAATTGGAAGAAAACTCAAATTGCTACAACCGATCAAGTTCAACTATCTACCCAACCAGTGCATGAACCTTTTGTAGACGTCTCTTGACTAAGCGGTCCTCAGGTATGTGTGAGCTTCAACCTTCAGGTGGTCCGCTCCACCTTCAGGCAACTCTAAGCTTAAGGAAGGCCTTATCTTATGCCAGTATCTGCTTTCTAGTACTATCTATCCTTGTTCTGCCCCTGTAGTCTCATAGAACAAGCCTCCCATTGAATATATGTAATATTTGAAGACAACTGTCAATTTTCTCCCTATTCATCACCCTTTCCCAATTTTGATTGTTTTAAACCTCGCTTTACCACTCAATAAATGTTATTTTTAAGGAACCCTGGTGGCACAGTGGTTAAGAGCTTGGCTGCTAAACAAAAGGGTTGGTAATTTGAATCCATCAGCTCCTCCTTGGAAACCCTATGGGCAATTCTACACTGTCTTACAGGGTCACTATGAGTCAGCATCAACTCGATGACAATGAGTTTGGTTTTGATTTGTTTTTACTGAGTATTTACGATTGCTAGGTACTTTATTGATTTTTATTTTTTTATTTCACTGCCATCTTCAACTCTGAGGAATAAATATTATTAGCCCTCAGGCTTCCCTCTGTCAACAGTCGTAGTTTCTTCAATTATTTCTCTACATCATGATTTTGAATCTTTTCACAGCCCTGGTTGTCCCTTTCTGGAGACACTTCTATTTGAGAAGGTCAGCTGGAGCTTGAATTTTGGAGTCACTGGATTCCAATCCTGGTTCCAACTCTTTCCAGAAATGTGACCTTGTGAAAGTTAATGTATATAAATGATAATATAGACCTTATTGATATGCTGTTGGAATTAAATGACAAAGTATCCAAATCTTTAGCATTGTGCCTAACTTGTACCATATGCCAATGCATATTATCAATTTTAAGAAATTTTATTTTGCTTTATTTTCATGGTCTGGAAGTCCCTCTAAGGGTACATGGCACCACTGTGACCACTGGAGACTTTGCTGCTGGTGCTTCACCTCTCTTGCTCCACAGGGTTAAGTGACTCCTTGAAACATTTGCTTCCACCAAGAGGCCTTCTGCTTAGTTCAGGGAAAGGAGAGGGGGGCAGAAAGGTGAGAGAGACTTCTTTAGATATCTTGCACTATCGCCCCCTTCCATATCCTCTGCTACCTAGATCTGAGGAGCAATTGTAGAGTTCTTTTCAGGTTTGATACCAGCAATTCTGACTGTGAGACTACCCCAAGGCTGAACCTTGAAAGACAGCAGGTGTTCACTCTGGGTGATCCTAGATTTCCTTAAATTTGGGAACAATAGAGCACATCACATTGGAAGTCAGGACTCTGGTTCCCATCCAGCTCCACTATCAATGAGCAGTTTGATGGGATGACCATGTCCTGTTTTTGGCCTTCCATTTCCTCACTGTCAAAAGAGGTTGTTGGACCACATTCTGTGATTCTAACCTGCTATGGTTTTGGGGCTGTGTTCTGGGAACTTCTGGAGCCTTTTGAGGGTAAGGGTGGGGAGGATGAAAAGCCCGGTCTGGCAGGGCCCTCCTGGAAGCAGGGAAGTCCCTTTTGTGTGTTTTATAGACAGGGGTTCAACCTGAGATTGTGTGTGTGGGGGGGACGGGGTGTTCAAAGTAAAAATGTGCCTGATTTATGAAGATCTCATTTGTCTCTGCTCAGAAGGAAGGAAAACTACCTTCTTCCTGAAGAATGGTGAGCTCTCGGGCTCCTTGGATTCCCAAGTACCTGAGAGACTTTTAAATTACTTTCTCTTTTTCCTTTCTGATATTGCAGAATGATTATTACTGATTATTAGCTAAGTGATGTTTAAATTTTGGAAATCAAGCTACTTTTTAAATAATTTATTTTTATTGTTGTTGTGGAGAATAGACACAGCAGAACATACACCAATTCAACAGTTTCTACATGTACAATTCAGTGACGTTGATTACATTTTTCAAGTTCTGCAACCATTCTCACCCTCCTTTTCTGAGTTGTTCCTCCCCCATTGACATAAACACACTGCCCCCTAAGTTTCTTGTCTACCGTTTTGAATTGCTCTTGTCAATTTAATCCCATATAGATAGATCTTAAAAGGGCACAATGCTCAAGGCAGACATTCTTTATGAGTTAAGCTACTTTTAAAGGCCCAGTTAATAAAAGTTATGAGTTATGCAACTTTCTCCTTCTGCTTTCATAATCCCAAAAGCTTTCATAAAAATAAATGTCTGCTAGGATTAGCTTCAGATTTCTTTTTTTCTCTATTAAAAAAAATTTTTTTTTTCTTTTTTTATGGGGGGATGATTTTATTTTATTAAGCCTTTTAGTACAATTTAGTTTTTAAACCAATTAATACCAATCGGGATGTTTCCACAAATGGATGCAACTCTGGAAGCACTCACGTGCCTGTCCAGGAATTTGGAAGGAAGCTACTTGGCCAACTGACTGGGTGAAATCCATATATGTGCACATTCTAAAGACAGATGATCCAATAGAATGTGGAAATTACCAAATAATATCATTAATATCACACACAAGTAAAATTATGTTGAAAATCATTCACAAACAGTTGCAGCAGTACATCAACAGGGAACTGCCAGAAATTCAGGCCGGTTTCAGAAGAGGACATGGGACAAGGGAACAGGGAACTGCCAGAAATTCAAGTCGGATTCAGAAGAGGATGTGGAACCAGGGATATCATTGCTGATGTTAGATGGCTCTTTGATGAAAGCAGAGAATACCAGAAAGATATTTACCTGTGTTTTACTGACTATGCAAAGACATTCTACTGTGTGGGTCATAAAAAATTATGGATAACATGGTGAAGAACGAAATTGCAGAACACTTCATTGTGCTCATAAGGAATCTGTACCTAGACTAAGAGGCAGTCATTTGAATGGAACAAAAGGTTACTGTGTGGTTTAAAGTCAAGAAAATTGTGCATCAGGGTTGCATCCTTTCACCATGCTTATTTAATCTGTATGATGAACAAATAATCTGAGAAGCTGGACTATATGAAGACTGGGGCATCAGGATTGGAGAAAAACTCACTGACAACCTGCATTATGCAGATGACATAACCTTGCTTGCTGAAAGTGAAGAGGACTTGAAGCACTCACAGATGAAGATCGAAGACTAGAGACTTCAGTATGGATTACACCTTAACAGAAAGAAAACAAAAATCTTCACAACTGGACCAGTAAGCAACATCATGACAAATGTAGAAAATATTGAAGTTGTAAAGAATTTCATTTTACTTGGGTCCACAATCAGTGGTGTTCCTAGGGTTGGTGTCACCCAGTGCAATAACTCCTAGTGTCACCCCCCTATGCTAATTACTACAATATTGTAGATAAAACACCAGAACATGTGACAAAATCAGAGACTATAAAAACACTGGTGCCTGAAAACAGCGCATCCTTTTAGCTCATGCCGACAAAACCGCATGTTTCAAAGAGTCATTGTAATTGGGTAATAATGACAGCTCTGACCAGAGCATATTAGAAGGTTGAAAAAGCAAAGTAGTATAGAGATTTAGCTTTGTAGGTCTATTGATACATGTAAGATGAGCTTATGAAAAAATTTTTGTTGTTATAGCTAACTACTGGGATATTTTTATAAATAATAATTTCTGCTGAAACACTGCACAGAAATTTTATAGTTATTTTACTGTCACCCCTTCTGACAGTGTCACCCTTCCCATCCCCACCCCCATACCTCCCTAGTGATGCCATTGTCCACAATCAAAGCCCATGGAGGCAGCAGTCAAGAAATCAAACGATGTATTGCTTTGGGCAAATTTGCTGCAAAAAACCTCATTGAAGTATTAAAAAGCAAAGATGTCACCTTGAGGACTATGGTGCACCTGACTCAAGTCACGATATTTTCAATCAACTTAGATGCATTCAAAAGCTGGACAATGAATAAGGAAGACCAAAGAAGAATTGATGCCTTTGAATTACAGTGTTGACGAAGGATATTGAATATACCATGGACTGCCAGAAGAACGAACAAGTTTGCCTTGGAAGTATAGCCAGAATGCTCCTTGGAAGTGAGGATGGTGAGACTTTATCTTATGTACTGTGCACATGTTATCAGGAGGGACCAGTCCCTGGAGAAGCACATCATGCTTAGTAAAAGTAGAGGGTCAGCAAAAAAGAGGAAGGCCCTCAAGAGATGGACTGACACAGTGGCTGCAACAACAGTCTTAAACATAGCAATGATTGTGAGGATGGCACAGGACCAGGCAGTGTTTTGTTCTTTTGTACACAGGGCTGCCATGAGTCAGAACTGACTGGATAGCACTTAACAACAACAAAATTTTAAACTAAACACATATTTTTAAAAATTAATTGAGCAAAGATGTATGTCCAGAACTTGAAACAAATACAAGTAAAAGAAAATCAAATTGTGATTCTACTACCTAAAAAATAACCTGTTCAAAAAACATTGCCACGGAGTTGATTTCGACTCAGGGTGCCCTATGTGTTACAGAGTAGAGCTGTCCCATAGGGTTTTCTTGGCTGTAATATTTACTGAAGCAGATCTCCAGGCCTTTCTTCCATGGAACTGCTTGGTGGGTTCAAAACACCAACCTTTAGCAAACCAATTGCACTGCCCAGGGACCTACATAAAGAACCAGTCGCCATTGAGTCGATTCCAACTCATAGTGACCCCATTGCTAAAATGTTGATGTATTTCCTTATAGCCTATTCACTTACTTTTTCTAATGCTTATTGAGTGTTTTGTAACACACACACACACACAGTTTTTGTCTCCTTTTCATTCACTCAACATAAGGAGGGCATTTCCTATATTACTAAAATATTTTCCAAATATATGTCTGTTGCATGTGTTATATAGAACACACATGTTAAAAATACAAAGACAACAGAAGAACACCAAAAAACAAAGTGCTTTCACGTCACCTTGTGTGCGTCATCCTTACAATCCTGTGTGAGAGGCAGGGCTGAGACTATTTCCAACTTCCAGCTCAGAGATGGGAAGTAACGTCAGGTTGGTTAGGGTCACAGGCTTGGGTGCCACTTATTAGCTATGTCGCACTGTATTAGCTTCCTAGGGCTGCCATAAAAAGTACCACAAAGTGGGCGGCTTAAAACAACTGAAATTTACCCTCTCACTGTTTTGGAGGCTGGCAGTCCAAAATCAAGGTGTTGGCAAGGCTGGTTCTGTCTGGAGGGCTCTGAAAGAGAGTCTGTTCCACGTCTCTGTCCTAGCTTCAGATGTTTCCCTCCAATCCTTTACATTCCTTAGTATTTGTAGATGCATCACTCCCATCTCTGCCTCTGATGTCACATGACTTTCTTCCCTGTGTCTTTGTCTGTGTCTCTTCTTTTTCTAAGGACACCCGTCATAGTGGACTAGGGCCCACCCTACTCCACTATGACCTCATGCTAACTAATTACATCTGCAAAGACCTTACATCCAACCAAGGTTATAGTCACAGGTACAGGGCAGGTGGAGGTTAGGATGTCAACATACCTTTTGGGGGGGGACACAAATCAACCAGTAACAGGCACCTTGGATGAAAGAGTGGGTCTAAGATTTGTTGGGCCTGAAGCTTACATAATTTTAGGGGTCCCCCTCAAAGAAAAGAACAAAAAACTTACTCTTGCAAACTTTACTAAAGCATCTGATCTTATAAACACATTGCTAGAGTTGCTAGAATCTCTCCCAGGGTCTTGGAAGGACCCATGCTAGTGAGGGGCCTTGAAGCTTAAGCTTCCTCTGCTCCAAGGTAATCTGGCTCTGCTAGGGCAAGCGACTTATTTTCATCTGTAAAATGAGGAAAATAAAACTACTTGCCTCAGAGTGGTTACAAGGATTAAGCAAAGCACTGTATTGTAAAACCAAAAAATCACACCCATTTCCACTGAGTCGATTCCAACTCATGGTGACACCGTGTGTTTCAGACTAGAACTGCTCCACGGTGTTTTCTTGGCCATAATCTTTATGAAAGCAGGCCTTTCTTCATGGTGCCACTGAGTGGGTTCAGACTGTCAACTTTTAGGTTAGTAGCTGATCCCAAACCACTTGTGCTACACAGGGAGCCCACTGTATGGCACTTGGCAAACTGCCTGGCACATAAAAAATCAGCTGCTGTGGAGTTGCTTTCGACTCGTGGTGATCCCATGTGTGTCAGAGTAGAACTGTTCTTCATGGGGTTCTCAATGGCTGAATTTTCATAAGTATATTGCCAGTCCTTTCTTCCAAAGTGCCTCTGGGTGGACTAGAACTTCCAACCTTTTGGTTAGCAGCCGAATGTGGGAATCAGTTGCACCACCCAGGGACTCCACTTGGCACATGGTAAGTGCTTAATAAATACTACCTTCAATTACTGTTTGTTATGGTTTGAATTGTGCCCCCCCATGTGTGTCAACTTGGCTAGTCCACAATTCCCAGTATTGTGTGATTGTCCACCATTTTGTCATTTGATGTGATTTCCCCATGTGTTGTAAATCCTACCTCTATGATGTTAAAGAGGTAGGATTATTGGCAGTTACTTTAATGAGGCAGGACTCAATTTACAAGATTAGGTTGTGTCTTAAGTCAATCTCTTTTGAGATATAAAAGACAGAAGCAAGCAGAGAGACAGCGGGATCTCACACCACCAAGAAACAAGAACTGGGAGAATAGTGAGTCCTTTGGACCTGGGGTCCCTGCTCTGAGAAGCTCCTAGACCAGGTGAAGATTGATGACAAGGTTCTTCCACCAGAACCAACAGAGACGGAAAGTCTTCCTCTGGAGCTGGCACCCCAAATTCAAACTCCTAGCCTTCTAGATCATAAGACAATAAATATCTCTTTGTTAAAGCCAACTACTTGTGTTATTTCTGTTACAGCAGCGCTAGATAACTAAGACACTATTATTATGCAAAATCATGTAGTTATGGCTGTAGTCATATGAGTTGCCTCCCAGAGACTGCGTTATTCATGTACATACTTAAGAAAGTTACACCTTTGAGGCTTCTCATCCTGGCTGGCCATTCATTTAAGAAACATTGAGGTTCTACTAGATACCATACAGGGTGCTAGACCCAGGTCTCAATTAACCTCTCACATCTCATTTGTTGGAGGCACAAGTCCAATGTCCCTTTCTCTTCTAAGTCTTCCCTGGACCCCAGGCAGATTCACCACCATCTGGACTCATGCTATGTGACTGTGTTTGGACATGACCCGTGTTTAAGGGAAGGACCCCCCCTTGTTTGTTTCTTTTTAGTTAGCATGCATGCATACCCCTGTGCCTGTAACAAAGGATGCAGGTGCTCAATTAGTACTGAATGAGATGACTGAAAGTGTGCTTGTTTTCCCACCAGGATTTTCTTTTGCCAACTATTTTGTTGCAAAAGCAAGCAAGATGTCTGTAAAACCGTTTGAAGCCTTTGGAAACACAAGTACAAAGCTGTCTTAATCTTTGTTTCTGTGTGACAATCTTTTCTAATTTTGTAACAACTAAAATTCTCTATTACCAGACCACACTTTGGAAACTTCTCTCTTGTGCTAATAAAAATAATAAGGCAATGGAGGGGAAGTCCTTAGGGAACAAGTTCTGTATCAGGAAAAGTAGTTAAGCTCTGGGGTCCTGAAGAAGCCTGGGAAAGTCTAAGCAGAACTATGGCATTAGGGTGTAGTATCTATTTAAAAAACTGAACTGGACTTTGCAATTTTTATGACGTCTTGGCATATTAAAGTCACTAATTGGGAATGCAAATTTCCACATCCTAACATTTGTAACAGCATTCAAGTGTCAGAAAATCCCCTGGCCAATCAGTGTTAGGTACAAGTAGAGAAGGCGAGAAGTGGCTGGGCTAAGTCCCCACACCGCATTTATGTGGTTGCTACCTGCTGTCCCTGGTGGTGTAGTGGTTAAGTGCTACAGCTGCTAACCAAAGGGCCAGCAGTTCGAATTCACCAGGCGCTCCTTGGAAACTCTATGGGGTAGTTCTACCCTGTCCTATAGGGTTGCTCTGAGTTGGAATCAACTCGATGGCACTGGGTTTGGTTTTTTGGTTACCTGCTGTCGAGGCAGCCCCTGACTCATGGTGATCCTTGCACAATGGAACTAAATGCTGTGCAGTCCTGCACCATCCCCATGAGCAGTTGCAGGTAGGACCACTGTGATCCATGGGGTTTTCACTGGCCGATTCTTACAGAGGTAGATCACCAGCCCCTTCTTCCTAGTCTATCATCTGGAAGCTCTGCTGAAACCTGTTCAGCATCATAGCAACATGCAGGCCTCCACTGACAGATGGGTGGTGGCTGCACATGAGGTGCACTGGCTGGGAATCGAACCTGGGTCTCCCATATGGAAGGGAATTCTACCACTGAACCACCAATGCGTACACATTTGTGTAGCACTTTAAAATTTACAAAGCATTACCTTTCATTGTCATTACCCATCTCACTAAAATGACCCTGTGAGGTAGGTAGGTAGAACCACTGAGGTGGAGCTGACACTCGACCAGATGTGCCAGGTGTCATGGCTCCACCTACCGCACTAGACTTTCAGCAGGACCTCTGATTTCCTGGGTGTCTTTAGAGGTCGCTGCTGATCTCCATATAGGTTTTACTGAGACCTGGGCTACTGGGAATGTCCCGGGCATCTCAGGATGGCAGCTTTCCATGAATTCCTGTGGTCAGAGTTTCAACTTATCCTAAGATGTGTGATTTTATTTTACAAATACGTGGTCTCTATTTTGCATCTGAAACTGTCAGAGCTGCAGTTCCAGGTAGGTACAGTCTCCGGCCCCCTTCGTGATCTAGCAGGTAAGAAAGACATTAAGCACGTCACTTTGGAGAAGTGTTGCATTCACCTTCCTGGTAATGACCCAGGGGCCCCAGGAGCCCCATCTCTAAACCATCTAATCCTGTAAATTTAAACGAATTTCTGAATTAGCTCATCTGAAATGTTCACACCGCAGGCAGGAAGAGAAGGCGTTATGGCAGGCCTGAAAATAGCTGCGGCAGGGCTCCCCAGCACAAGCAGGCCCAGGGGAGGAGCGATCCTTCTCTACTCTCCATTTACCGGTGCACAAGCCTCAGCATCATGGAAGCAGGGGAACGACTTTACCTTATCACGTTATTTAAAAAGAAAGAACCCTCAGGTGGCTCAATTGGAAGCTATTAAATTCCTAGAAACAAAGCTGAGAGGCCAGAAACTAGTCAGTTGCATTGGCAAGATGGAAATGGTTCCGGCCTTCCTAGCGGTTTTCCTCTCTGCCTTGGCGTTTGCAGGCCCTGACTGAGGGCACCAGGCTGGGCCTCATCCGTGGCCTCCCCCTACCCAGGACCCTTGATTCGGAGCCCTTCCGATTACGCACGAACCCACGAGGGCCCTCCGTCCTCAATCCCAAATTAGTTGAACACGAGTTCACAGAATAAAAAATGACAGGGCTTCCCCCTTGGAGCTCTGACTGGTGGCTTCCATGGAAGACTGGCACCACCCCGCTCCCCCGAGCCCAAACTGAGCATTCCCTTTCAAGACAGACACACACAGCCCGCTCAGGGAAGCTGACGTAAACATCCTGAGGAAACAACCACTGTAAGCGGCTTCTGAACCTCATTTCCCAAGGGAAATAATCAGCACCTCTGCCCTAAGACAGCGCCAGGTGAACCAGTCGGGAACGGGTCACCCTAGTGTTCTCAAAAGTGAAGGCGCTTGCCCGTCTGATAACAAAGGGCACTAACATCTATTGTCACATTTCATCCTCAGAATAACCGACAGGGTGCGTAGGGCAGGTATTATTTCCCCTCACTTTACGGATGACAAACCCAGGCCCCGGGCGCTAGCTCCCTCTTCCCGGGGTCGAGCAGGGGCGCCTCTGCCTCCAGGCCCCGGGGTCGCCTCGCGGCACCACGAGGTCTCCCGAGTCAGCCCGTCTGCGGCTGCAGCCACATGGCTTCATTGTCCTCGCCGGCGCGCCGCTGCGCTGGCGCTGCCGTCTCGGCGAACCGCGACTCCGGCCGCTCCGTGGCTCGGCCCGTGGCGGAGCGCAGCGGACGCGGCGAGCCGGGCAGCACCCGGAACAAAGGCGCGGAGTGCGCACGGGGCCGCAGGGGCGTCTACCCGGGTCGGCGGCGGAGGGGGACGCGAGCGGGCGGGCAGCGCCCCTCAAAGCCTCCTTTCTTCTCTCGCGCGCTCGGAGGCGGCCCTCGGAAGATCCGGGAGGGGGCGCAGCTCGCCGTGCCCGCTGCCCTCGCTGCGCGCCCCTCCCGCCGGCCGGTCCCATCGCGCCCTCCCTCGGCCGCCGCCCCCAACCGGAGAAGCGCACAAAGAGCGGCCGGGCCTCGAGCGCACTCCGCCCGTCGGGGCGGGGCCGCGGGCGGGGCCGCCGCGCCTGCCTTAAAGGGCCCGCCAGCTCCTCACACACACCGCGCATGCCCGGCCGGGAGGGAGGGCGGAGGAGCAGCGGGCGCGTTCACCCGCGCCGCCCGCTGGCGCTGTGGCCGGCGTCCCCGCGGTGGTTGCGCGGCGCTCGTGCGCGTGCCTTGCCCGCGGGGTCTCGGCCGC
Organism: Elephas maximus indicus; assembly: GCF_024166365.1. Lineage (NCBI taxonomy): Eukaryota > Metazoa > Chordata > Mammalia > Proboscidea > Elephantidae > Elephas > Elephas maximus. Next base: position 72,198,774 of record NC_064831.1, on the reverse strand, counting down.
CGCGCTGGGCGTGTGCAGGACCCGGTCTCGGTGCATTCCAGAGGTCGTTGGCCGCTGGGCTGGCGATTCTCGCGCTGCAGCCGGCTTCTGGCCGTTTCTTATTCGCAGTTTCAGGACCAGTTGGGCGAAGTGCAGCCCAAGGGGACAGAAATGCAGGCGCGGGCGCGCGCGCGCGAGTGGTGGTGCGGGCGGGAGTGTGCCTTTGTGTCTCCTGCGCTCCGGTGCAGGTGGGCAGCCCGCGCCGGCAGCCACTTCGTCCGTGCGCGCCAGGTCATCGAGTCCCGCTTTCCATGTCCGAGGGCTTGGACCGTCCTTTTGGGCAGACAATAGACTCTTCTCCCAGCCGCACCTTTGGCTCCAGGGGTGGTACATATTTGGGGGCACTAACGGGACTTTGTAAGGACCGCTGTCTCAGGGCCGGGCCCCTGGCATCAGAGTTGGGCGCTTGCTTTTTTCTCAGTTGGGCGAGGGAGGAAACCTGGAGACAGTGATTGTCCTCCGCTGATAGGTACAAACAAGTGTCCCGAGCCTGCTGGTCCCGCATTAGACAACAAAGAGAGGCGTTAGCGGCGGCGGGGGAGGGGCGCGGCCGGGAGGAGGACGGGGCGGGCTGCGGCGAGCGCTGGGGCGGGGGGTAGCTCTTCGCCCGGGGCCTCCGCCCGCCCCCGGCCCGGCGCGCGCCAATCGCCTCCCCCAGCGATAGTGTCAGTAGCATTGTAGTGTCAGCTCCCGCCGGTGACGTTGCACCTCCCTCGTCCCCCTCCGGAGCCGTCTGGCTGCAGAGGCTCAGTCAAGAGGCGGGGAGGAGAGGAGGAAAAAGCGCTGAGTGAGGGCGGGCGGGCGGGCGGGAGGGCGGGAGGGAGGGAGTGGAGGAGCCGGGGAGGGGCTCCTTAAAGAAACGCTGCTGTCGCTCGCCTGCTCGCTTCTCGCTCGGCATTGTGGCCAGCCAGCCGGGCAGTCGGGGGGCACGCGCGGCCGCCGAACGAACTCTGCCCCCACCCCACCCGCCAGCAGATCTGGGGTGGGGACCCAGGCGGGGGCTCCTGCAGCCACTGCCTGGTGCGGACCGCACGGAGCGACCCACTCCTCCTGGCGCCGAGAAAGGAGCAACGGAGCCCTCTGCAGCCGGCCGGCCTCCCCGCCCCTGACCACCCGCTTCCCGGCTGCCTTTGTGGCCTCAGCTTCTCGCCGCCGAGTCGAGGGCCGGCGGGGGCGCGGCGCGCACCGCCGAGCGATGCCCAGCTCGCTGTTTGCAGACCTGGAGCGCAACGGCAGCGGCGGCGGAGGGGGAGGCGGCGGCGGGGGAGGCGGCAGCAGCAGCGGTGGGGGAGAGACCCTGGATGACCAAAGAGCCCTGCAGCTCGCGCTCGACCAGCTCTCGCTGCTGGGGCTGGACAGTGACGAGGGCGCCTCTCTCTACGACAGCGAGCCGCGCAAGAAGAGCGTGAACATGACCGAGTGCGTGCCGGTGCCCAGTTCTGAGCATGTCGCCGAGATCGTGGGGCGGCAAGGTGGGTCCCGCAGGGATAGGGAGCTGGGGAGGGAGTCACGGGCCACCGCCCCGCTGAGAAAGCGCTTGCGGGAGCGGGATCTGCGGCGCCGGGGAGCCTTAGGGAGGAGGAAGAACCGCGCGATGGGCCGGCGCCCTAGACAAAGAAAGTGCAGGCAGGCTGTCTCCCGGAGCCGCGCTGCAGCCGCGGCGGGACGCACTTTCTCCTGCTAAAATCACTGCCTTCTCCCTAAGCGCCACCACCCAACCCGCCCCGGGAAATATAATTTAAATATAAGATGCTTGGGGGAGGGGGCCTTGGATCGGTCCTTTGGGAGGGGGGAGGAGGAACGAGCATCTGACGGGAGGAGGATTCTGGATTTCTGCAAAGCGGAATGGAGCCCAGAGGAGGAACAATGGGTCCCAGGACTGCCCCCCTCCAGTCCTTCGCGCTGGGGGATCACGACTCCTGCCGCCTTCCCCGAACCCCTTCGCCTAGTCTTGAGGGCGGGCGGCGCGCCCCGCTGGATCCCAGCGGCATCTCCCTAGCTGACTTTTCTGGGATTCTCGGGTTTGGCTCAGGACGACTGCAGTCACTGGGGGAGGACTGGGCAGCCAATGGGCTGTTCCTCGAGCGCCGCGCGGGTGGAACCCGCTTCTCAAGCCCGTGGCGCGGCCCCAGGTCAGTGAGGGAGCCGCCCCCTTTCCGCCCATCCCTCGGCCTGCCGTTCCGCTGTCCTGGACGCGGGCTGTCCCTGGTCTCCGCGGTTACCCCGGGATAATGGGCGTGTCTATCTCTCTCTCCCCCTCCCTCCCCCGCACCCCGGCTCCCAGGTTGTAAAATCAAAGCTCTGCGGGCGAAGACCAACACTTACATCAAGACCCCGGTTCGCGGGGAGGAGCCTGTCTTTGTTGTGACTGGCAGGAAGGAGGATGTGGCCATGGCTCGGAGAGAGATTATCTCCGCCGCCGAGCACTTCTCCATGATCCGCGCCTCCCGGAATAAGAACACGGCTCTCAATGGGGCGGTGCCCGGGCCGCCCAACCTGCCGGGGCAGACCACCATCCAGGTGCGGGTGCCTTACCGCGTGGTGGGGCTCGTGGTGGGGCCCAAGGGCGCCACGATCAAGCGCATCCAGCAGCAGACGCACACGTACATCGTGACGCCCAGCCGCGACAAGGAGCCGGTGTTTGAGGTGACCGGCATGCCGGAGAACGTAGACCGGGCTCGTGAGGAGATTGAGGCGCACATCGCCCTGCGCACTGGCGGCATTATTGAACTTACAGACGAGAACGACTTCCATGCCAACGGCACGGATGTGGGCTTCGACCTGCACCACGGGGCCGGCGGGTCCGGCCCGGGCAGCCTCTGGAGCAAGCCCACGCCCAGCATCACGCCCACCCCTGGCCGCAAGCCCTTCTCTAGCTACCGCAACGACAGCTCCAGCTCGCTGGGCAGCGCCTCCACAGACTCTTACTTCGGCGGGGGCACCAGCGGCAGCACAGCCGCCACCCCGCGCCTGGCGGACTACAGCCCCCCCAGCCCCGCGCTCAGCTTCGCCCACAACGGTAACAACAACAACAACGGCAACGGGTACACCTACACGGCGGGGGAAGCCTCTGTGCCGTCCCCCGACGGCTGTCCAGAGCTGCAGCCCACCTTCGACCCAGCTCCTGCCCCTCCTCCTGGGGCGCCGCTCCTCTGGGCCCAGTTTGAGCGATCCCCGGGAGGTGGACCTGCAGCTCCAGTGTCCTCTTCCTGCTCTTCCTCAGCATCTTCGTCTGCTTCGTCTTCCTCAGTGGTCTTTCCCGGGGGCGGTGCCACTGCGCCCTCCAACGCCAACCTGGGGTTGCTGGTGCATCGACGGCTGCACCCCGGCACCAGCTGCCCGCGCCTGTCTCCGCCCTTGCACATGGCTCCGGGGGCGGGCGAGCACCACCTGGCTCGTCGGGTGCGCAGCGACCCGGGCGGAGGGGGCCTGGCCTACTCCTCCTATGCCAATGGGCTGGGGGCGCAGCTGCCTGGCCTGCAGCCTTCGGACACATCCGGCTCCTCCTCGTCATCCAGCTCTTCCTCCAGCTCTTCCTCCTCCTCCTCCGGGCTGCGCCGGAAGGGCAGTCGCGACTGCTCTGTGTGCTTCGAGAGCGAAGTGATCGCCGCGCTGGTGCCCTGCGGCCACAACCTCTTCTGCATGGAGTGCGCCAACCGCATCTGCGAAAAGAGTGAGCCCGAGTGTCCGGTCTGCCACACCGCGGTCACTCAGGCCATCCGCATCTTTTCTTGAAGGAGGCGCGCTTGCGCGCACCGCGCGGGGGAAGGGGCACCCCCTCTCCTGCATCCTCACTCCCCAGCGCCTGTCCACCTCCCTGGTGCCCCACCTTCCTCTCTTCTTTCTGCTCACACTCTGAGATCCAGAAGAGTTTGGAAAGCTGTAGTATCCGCTCATTTTTAAATTTAAATTTTTAAACAAAGAAACTTGCCAGGATGTCTGCCTCAGGAGTACTGTAGCCTGGGAAGCCTCTGAACCACCTGAAATGCATGCTCTATAAATAATAGGAACGACGACATTCTAGTAATGATAGTTTTTACACTGTACTTAATAGGAAGCTTTCAAAAGAAGAAAACCCCACAAGTTTTCCATTTTCTTAAAGTAGAAAAAAAAACAATAATTATTATGAAGAAGATGATGATAATAATAGTGCTTATGGGATGTGTGGACTGTTTATAGTGTGTCCCCCTCTGTCGGTGGGTTCCTATGATGCTTATTGGAGAACACAGTGGATCCTTTTTGAATGTTCGTGGAAGGGCCAGGAGTTCCTGTGAAACCAGGATACTGCAGCTTTATTAAAGTTAAAGAAACTGTAACATATCTCTTATATATTAAAAAAAAACGTTTAAAAGTTTTAAAGAGAAATTGCATTAATACAGATTGAAGTATTTTATTCTTTTTTGACTTGAAAAATTATATTTCATATTGCAAAGATGTTTACAAGTATTTTAATTTAAGTTCAGTGAACTTTTTTGTAGCTGGGTTAAATCTTTTTATTTTAGTATGGCCTTATGGCAAAGAACACTGTATTATTTTAATAATCACACAATTGTGATGGAATTACAAACCATAAAATGTGTAATGTTTTGAACAGTATTCTGTTGGGATGGAGATTTTATAGGTTCAGACAAATCTTCTAGATCTGCTTCACCCAGCATATTTTCTATTCAGTGATATAAAGCATATTTTATTCTATATTATTACAAAAAAAACGGAAATGTATAAACATGTCAAAAGGAACTGTTGATGCTTCCTAACATTTGTATAAATAGAAGTCAGTGCAAGTTACGAAAATTCTGTTGCACCACTATAGTTTTAGTATTTCTATTTTAATACATTTGTTTACCACTTGTTTATGTATATGTAGGTGATGTTACTTGAGCTTAAATGTACTTTACTGAGCAAAGTTTAAAAACAAAGTATATTTTATTTTATGATAAAGGGCCTTTAACCTCATGGTCAAATACTAATATTATATTTGCTGAGACAAGATTTGAAATTGTATCAAGAGTTTTATTTTTCTGACATTTAAAGTTCTACATAATAAAGGTAAAACTTAAGTAATGGTGCTACTTCATTTTTTAAGTATTTCTATATAAATAAAATATTGAAGAATATCTTGTGTGGTGACTTGATTTTTTTCTTAAGCCTCCTCGAGTCTAACTCTGTAAGAAATCACTTTTAAGTGATGAGTTGAAATATGTAACTGCCGGGTATGTTATGTCAGTATTTTATCAACAGGATGGACTTTTGAAAGAGGCCAGAGTTGTGCCTGGTTGAATGATCGAGCCGTGGGTAACAGTATTTTGAGGTCCCTGCGGGGTGCAAGTGGTTTGCCATGGGATGCTAACCTGAAGGTTGGTGGTTCAAAACCAGTCAGCAGCACCACTGAACAAAGGCCTCGTAATCTGTTTTTGTACAGATTACAGCCAAGAAAACCCTATGAAGCAGTTCTACTCTGTAATACATGGGGTCGCCATGAGTTGGAATTGACTTGATGGTAACGGGTTTGGTTTGGTCTAACAGAATTAAAAAAATAATTACAAGTAGTTGCTGAGTCATAGTTGGCTTCTCCATTAGACACCGCAGGCATAGTGTGTGGGCCCTATGATATTTTTAGGGACCCATTACGATGTTTTAATAAAATTAGAAGAAAAAAAACTTCTAGGGTCAAAGGAAATGTTTTCAATTTGGGGCCCAGAAAAACCTATTAAATTTTGCCTAAAAGGTGAAAATAATTTAGAGTGAATTATCAAAAATAAATTTTAATATCGATATATAGAGGAAGGGGCTCACGAAGGCAAAAGAGCTTAGGGTCCATTAAAGTCATAATACTGCCCTGCTCAGGCCCCTAAGAGTATCGTGTCCCAAGGTCCTGTTCCTGCTTCACCACATGGAGAAGCTGGTCTCAGCCTTGTACTGATATTCCGATGAGTGTCACTTCCTTGGGGGAGGTCTAGAATACGACAGTTTCTGCTTGGAAAGGATCTTGCTGGATTTGAGCGCTGTCCTTAATAGGCCTCCGCTTTCAGGGCAGGCTAATTGGTGTTGACAGGCCGAGGGCGTTAACTGTTTGTTGTTGTTTGAGGGGAGTTTGTGTTTGCTTTTGGCAGGCTACACCTGCTCTCTGGCTGTGGGCTTTGTCAAGGGGAGGAGCCAGGCGCTTTTGACATGAACTCTGCCTTCCAAAGAGTAAGAATGACCAGACCGTGCGCGACTGAATTTCCAGCAAACTTCCGGCTAAGCTGCCCCTGGGGAACAGCGTTTGACTAGAATTTGGCAGCCGTTTATTTTAATCTATGCTGATGTGTAACATTGTAGCAGGTAAGTTACAGGAGCAGCATTTAGCATAGTCTTTCTTTTCCCCGTTATCTTAATATTTGTTTGTCTAGAAATATAGTCACTGTCTAGGTCGCTCCTGCTTAAAAAAACAAAAACAAAACAAACCAGTTGCCATGGGATTGACTCCAACTCATGGAGACTCCATGTACCTCAGCATAGAACTGTGTGTGCTCTATAGGATTCTCAGTGGCCACGATCTCTTGGAAGTAGATTGCCAGGCCTTTCTTCCAGAGGGCTTCCGGGTGGACTCGAACCTCGAACCTTTTCATTAGCAGCCAAGCACACTAGCCATTTATAACACCAGGGACTCCAGCTCCTGATGAGTTAAGTTTACCTGGTGCTGTCTAAAGGCAGGATGCAGGTCTTAGGGATGGGAGGCAACAAAGGAATGGCCCTGCTTGGAAAATTTCTGGCATGATCTTCAACTCAGGCAAGGTCTCAGGCAGTGTTTACTCCCTTTTCTGCTCCCTCAAGGAGGTTAGCTGAGGCCTGGAAAGGAGAGATGTTATAAAGACCAGTCCCCCCGACCCCCTTCCTTTAGCTGTTCAGAAATACCTAGAACAGAACCAAGATTCTCTCTACACTTTCTCTGGTGGTGTAACTTTGTTTTCTTCTTTAACAAATGATTACAGATAATGCAAGGAAAAATCCCATTGGTTGCATTTCTCATGGGTTCTTATACATTCGTAAATGATTTTTGATGGCCCATGTGCTGCTTTGGAAAATTAAAAAAAGATCAGATTTCGAGGCTGCTGACGTACCCTTGGATGGATGGCCTGTATAATCTGTATAGTGAGAGGTTCCCTTTGTGGACATTAAGTTTTGGGAATTCATTACTATAAAATTAGGCTTCTTGAAAGGGCAGACTGCTCTTTGACGCTGATCTCCCCTATAAGACCGAGGCCCTTGTCACCAGCAGGAGATATGGACACATGCTAGTGGTATTAGATGGCATTAGTTTTTGGTCCAGGTCAAGCCTTTTGTCCCATCCCCAGATCCCCCAAGTGGAGGTGACCACTGATTGTGGAGGCAACAGTCCTCAAGCTGGGGGGGTAAACGGTGCCACATTTATGCTCTCCCACTGCCAGCAGCTTCCCTCTCTACTTCTCCACCCCTCTGATTTCTGCCTCCTGCACTTGCTAACAGGCATCTCTTCCTAATTGCTGTTCCTTGATTTATTTCTTTCTTTTATGTAGATCAGTGATTCTCAACTAGGGATGATATTGACCCTCTCCCCCCATGGGGTATTTGGCAATGTCTGGAGGCCTTTTGGGATAGCGGTAACCAAAAGGTCGGCAGTTCGAATCCGTCAGCTGCTCCTTGGAAACGCTATGGGGCCGTTTTATTCTGTCCTATTTTTTTATAGGGTTAGTATGAGCGTGAATCCACTTGACGGCAATGGGTTAATGGGGGGCCTTTTTGGTTGTCACAACTCAGTGTGTGGGGAGGGTATTACTGGCATCTAGTGTGTAGAGGCCAGGTATGCTGCTAAACATCCCACATTGCACAGGACAGCTCCTACACAGAGGATTGTCTGGCCCAGGGTTGTGAAGCCCTGATGTAGGCAAAGCAAATGTATCTTCTTGGCTGTGGATTCACTACCTTGCAGTTGATGATAATGTTGCCATTTAAATGCCTAAATGTTGGCCCTCAGTGGTGTTCCTGGATTACCCAGTGGCATCAGGAATCTCGTGGGAGAGGCCAAGGTTAATGTCTGAGCACCGCGGGTCACAACCAAAGGACTCTATTTATTCTCCAAAGAGTGGTAGATTGCAGCTAGTTAATAACAATAACACTTACATGGAATGTTCAGAGCACATTCACTCCCTTTCTCTCCTGTGATCCTTCCCACAACTATAATGTTATTGTGCCTGTGTAGAGTAGCTGATTCTCAAATCTGGGTTTTCTAACTCCAGCTTGTGCCCTTTCTGCCTTTCAGGCTCCCTGTAGTTATGAGACAAATTTTATGGAGAAATTCTGGAAAAGATTCTCTGTCTGCAGCTCTTCCCCTTGCCATATTTCATGAACTCCTTAAAACCAAACCTTTCACTGTTGAGCTGATTCCGATTCAGAGTGACCCCACAGAACAGAGCAGGACTGCCCCATAGTTTTTCCAAGGCTGTAAATCTTTACAGAAGCAGACTGCTGCATCTTTCTTCCCTGGAGCAGCTGGTGGGTTCGAACCACCAACCTTGCGGTTAGCAACCAAGTGCTCAACTACTATGCCACCAGGACTCCTTTCATATTTTATTAGTTTCCCTTGTCCAGTCAAAACTGGCTCTTGGCAAAGACACTCATCTTCAGTGAATTTCAGTTGCTAAATGATCTACAACTTTTATCTCTTAAGCTTTCTCTCTCCAAAAAAAAAATAAATATATTTGTCCCCTCTCAATGGGGTTTCAAGCCTGCTGGAAGTGGTTGTCCATAAAGCTTTTGTGGAGCAAGGTAATTGGGGAAGACATGGAGTTCATATCGACTACAGTCACTCTTTTTCACCTTAAGAAGGTCATTCTCTCTTTGGCTAAGGAACAAAGGCACTTTTAATGCTGACCCCCTTCATTTTGCCTTCCTCTTTTCCCCTGGCCCAGTCAACCTGACTTTGACCCCTAGAGCAGCTTAAAGTGCCAAAGGGTCTCTATGCCCACTGTTAAGTGCAACCTGCTTTCCAGAAACGGTAGGGAGGGAGAGAGGTAAGCCTGGCCCAGTGAATGTGGATGATTGCTATAGTTCACTGGGTCCTCACCATGAGCAGGCACTGTGCAAACAGGTTTACACACATTAGCACAACCCAATGGAGTAAAGCCACTTGACACCAAGTTGATATTGCATACAGTAGGTATGAGCAAAAGGAGCCCTCGTGATGCAATGGTTAAGTGCTTGGCTGATAACTGAAAGGTTGGAGATTTGAGCCCAACCAGCAACTCCGCAGGAGAAAGAACTGGTGATCTGTTACTGTAAATATTACAGCCTAGAAAACCTTATGGGGCAGTTGTACCCTGTCACGTAGGCTTGCTATGAGTCGAAATCAACTCCTCGGCACTCAGCAACAAACAACAACAAGGTATGAGCAAACCCATTTCAAAGATCAGGAAATGGTAGTACAGAACAATTAAATGACTTACCTAAGTTCACACAGCCAATCAACTCTGGACCTAGGATTCCAGCCCTGGGTCTTCCTAAATCCAAAGCTGATATCTTTACCACTTAAGAAAAATGGCCTTTGTAGGAAGTATTTTCAGGAGAAGTGAGCACTCATTCATCACAAAATAGTTAACCATGGGAGTGAAATTCCTTTCTTAGCGATAAGTGTAATTAACTTGAAAAATAGAGCAGGGCCCAGTTGCTGTACTGATTCCAGGCCTCACGCCACCACCACCACGGGGAACCAAGAACAAGAGTAGCACCTTAGGGGCACAGAGGCATTTTTGTGAAATTTATTCCAAAGCCTTGTCATGTCTTGATTGTTGTGTGACCAGTCGAATATTGACCATTAAGCTAATTCTGTAATATATCCTTTCCAGGTTGACAAAAAAAAAAAAAAAAATTAGCATTTGATGAGGATAAAATTGCTACAGAATGCTCTCCAAAAGGAAAGCCCCATAAAAATGTCACATGAACTGATTTAGTCAATGGCTAAAAGGTGCCAAAGCCCTGGCTGAAAAGTGAAATGTAGTCAATTGTCTGGCCTTTAGAATGCCAAGCACTTTGTTTGACTGTTTTTCATTCCCTGTCTCCCATGGACTTTGTTTCCTAGGACATTTCTTAAATGTTGTAGGATCTGATCCTGGTCTAAAAATGGCATTATGGGTGCTGCCCACCCCATAAATCTTTAGTGCTGGTTCCAACTATATCAAGTACAGGTTTTCACTGAAGGGGTGGGTGAAGCAAATGGCAGCGTTGTCACTCAGTTGGCTGATGCATGTGGCAAAGCGAAATGGTGTACCGACCTCTGGAGTTATCAGACCTGCTTAGATCTACTTTCAGGCTTACATGCTACCTTCTACCTCCTTCCACAGTAGCAACTGCCAGAATCTTTCAAAATTGTTTGTTGACCTGTCTTCTTCCCACTTGCCTGAGAATGCCTTGAGGGCAGGGGTCTCATCCTTCTTCCATCTCTGTGTCCCCAACACCTGACACAGAGCCAGAGCCACAAAGGTGTTCAATACATGCTTGTCAAATTCATGAAAAGGGTGTTTTGCTTGAATTGAGTTAAGGTCATCAGTTCAATCGACTCTGAGGAGTGGGGTCCCTCAGTCCAGTGGACTGGGAGGAGCTTGGGCCCTCCGTCCAGTTCACTGTGAGTTGCTGCCAACAACCATGTCAATGAACTTGGAAGCAGATCCTCCTCAGGCTGAGTCTTCTGATAAGACTGCAGCCTTGGCCAACACCTTGATTGCAACCTCGTAAGAGGCCTTGAGCCAGAGGCACCTAGCTAAGCCATGCTCTGATTTTGACCCACAAGAACTGTGAAATAATAGTTTGTTGTGCCTTTAAGTTTTCCAGTAATTTGTTGTGCAGCAACAGAAAATTAATATGGATACGCAATTAACTGTTCAGCCGTGTTTCACTCTTGGATTATTAGACTGGCTTTTGGAGGTGTTGAAGGAAAATGGGCTTTGCCACTTACTAGCCGTGTGACTCAGGAAGTTGCTATACTTTCCTATGCCTCAGTTTTAACATCTATAAAACAGGGGTAATAATAGTTGCATACCTCAAAGAGATTGCTCTGAGGGGCATTTAGAATAACTCATGGCATATGGTAAATTCTGTCTATCATCTGCCTATCCTTTCACCTGTCTGTTTGCAGTTTAGAAGGCTCCCTATATGTCCACCAATAGGGGATGATTAGTTAAAGATCATCATATACATCTTAGGCAATTTTGCAGAATGCTGTTAAAAAAAATGAAACAGATGAGTTCATGCTGATATCAGACAACCTTCAATATGTACTATTAAGAGGAAGAAAAGATGAATTACAGTGTATATAGTATGCTACATTTATATAAAAATTGTATATATATTCATACATACAAATATAATTGCATATACATAGAAACTGTGGGGTTGCCTCTGGGGAGGGAGACTGAGCGCCAGGGGTTCAGGAGCTGGAGAGACTTTTCATTGTCATCCTTCTGTACCATTTGGATTAAAAAAAAATCATAGATATATTAAAAATAAACCTATTCAAAAACATTTTTAAGTGCTAGGCATGATAAACTCACACACATGAATGACTGACTGAATGAATAGCTAGCTAGATAGATAAGTAGATAGATAAGGGAGAGACAGAGCTAGATAAAGAAAAAAGAAATAGTTGTCAAGCAACTCTGACTTTAGACGAATATATGTGTGTCAGAGTAGAATTGTCCTCCATAGGGTTTCTGATGGCTGATCTTTTGGAAGTAGATTGCCAGGCCTTCCTTACAAGGCACCTCTGGCAGGGCTTAAACCTCCAACCTTTTGGTTAGCAGCTGAGCACGTTAAACATTTGCACTAGCAGGCACTCCAGATAGATGAAGAGATTAAGTAAATGCTCTCCATGTGATTCTTATGTGAAGTCCAGTTCTGGAACCACGGATTAGGTGAACTGTAAGGCCCTTCCAGACAAGTTTTCAGATGAACCCAGGAGTAGAAAATAAGTTTGGAGAGACAGGTCAGATGTAGATTCTACCTGCAAGTCTTGTTGAGAGTTTTGGGGTGTATCTTGCAGGCACAGGAGGATGCTGAGTGTTTTCATACCGTTTTCTGGTAACTGTGAGCAGGATGGGCTGGGAAAGTGCCCGGAAAGGCTGGAGCAGGAGGCGGTGAGGAGTCATGGCTGTGATCCAGGAGGGAGGGTCCCAGGCCTGGGCTGGAAGAGGGTCAGGGATGACAAGAGGAGAGGAGAGAGTTGTAAGGCTCTTGAAGAAGTGTTAGGATGAACCATATGAAATTACTGATATTTAACAGTTTTTGACCTAGTGTAATGGCAATTTCATATGGTTCAACCTAATAGAATTGACAGTGCTAGGTGGCAGATGGGCTCTCTGGGGAGTGAGGATGGACAGGGTCATGTGGGGATTTAGAGCCTTGGTGGCTAGGGCACATAATTCGAAACAGAGGAATCAGAAAGTTTGGGGCGATGACTAAATGCAGCGTTGTGAAATTTTAGAACTTGGTGGGAGTCGCAGAGCAACTGCTTTTACTTACTCCTTCCCGAATACATCTTGCGTTTTACATAGTTGTGGAGTCCTTGAGTGGTATAAATGTTGAATGCACTCGGCTGCAACTGAAAGGTTGGAGGTTCGAGTCCACCCAGAGATGTCTTGTAAGAAAGGTCTGGAGATCTACTCTCCCAAAATCAGCTATTGGAAACCCTAAAGAGCTCAGTTCTACTCTGACACCCACATGGAGTTGCCATGACAGAATCGACTTGATGGCGACTAGTAAGGACTCATTGGAGAAGAGCGGGGAATGGATTGGATAACCATAAACAGACGTAACATCTGGGAGAAGCTGAAGAATATTTCTTGGCTTTTCTTATCAAGTTTCCTTTTAATTCATACAGGGATTATCTCTGGTGAGTGAACAGATTTCTCTCCACTTGCTGATTTTCCCCCCTCTTTATTCTCTGCCATGGTGCTCTTGGCATTCCCTATATTGTGTCTTCTCATGAGGGTTCTGACTCTATCCTAGGAAAGAGCTGTAAAGTCCTTGAAGCTCTAAGGCCGTCTTCCTCAAGCTCTGAGGCCGTCTTCCTCGTGGAAGGCAGATTTCTACTGAGTGGTGTAGGAGAAAGCTTTAAGTCATTCTGAGTCTACAGAGCGGGGCATCTATAAGACAACCAAATCTTTCTAATATTGACACCTTCTCAGACCATAATGTGTAGATGTGATTTTACTAACAAGTTCCACTTTAAAAAATTTTTAATCATCCCAGACTTCCCACCAAGGAAAGGGTGAATAGGAAAAAAGCTCACCTGGGAAAAGAAAAGTTTGCACATCTGCTAGTGATATTCTGACCATGCTAAGAAATTAAACCTTGCTTCCCCACCTCCGCCCCCAGTCTCACCCAGATCCTGTCTGAGACCCTCTCTCCTCTAGTGTGCCTCAAGTCAGAGCCCCTGAAAATGGCTTAATTCAGGGGATGACACAAATGGGAGAACTACTCTTAAATACAAGGACTAGGGACTATACAACTTGAAATCTGATAATGTATATTAAAAGATCTGTTTCCATTTCCTTGAGGCAAAGTATGAGTTTAGAAGCAAAGACAAGCATATAAAGGAGAACTGAATACATGAGAGAGCCTCAATATGCTTGTTTATGGCAAAGTGGTGTGTGCTTGTGTGTGTTTCCCAACCTTCCCCTGGGTGTGGTTTTTACACAGTCATTTCAACCAACGAGTATGCAGCTGAGAGATTTTCTGAAAATCTCTGCTGTCAATTTATGTCTATTGGTACTAAGAGGGGGAGTCCCTGGGTGGCTGAAAAGGTTAAGTGCCCAACTACTAACCAAAGGTTGGTCATTCAAATCCACAAGAGGTGCCTTGGAAGAAAGGCCTGGTGATCTACATCCCCCAAAGCAGCCATTGAAAACCCTATGGAGAGCAGTACTACTCCAAAACTCATGGAGTCGCCATGAATTGGAATTGATGGCAACTGATTTTTTTTTTCAATATACTAAGAGGCAGCAGGTACATAATTTCTATTTATAGGAATGAATGCACTTCTAAAGGTTCATTTATTTATCTGTTTTGAATTTAAGGAGCCCTAGTAGCACACTGGTTAAAGTGATTGGCTATTAATTGAAAGGTTGGTGGTTCGAAACCACCAACTGCTCCACGGGAGAAAGATGTGACAGTCTGCTTCTGTAGAGGTTTACAGCCTTGGAAACCCTGTGGGATCTCTATGAGTTGAATTCAACTCAGTGGCTGTGGGTTGGTTTGGTGGTGCAGTGGTTACAGTGCTTGGCTGCTAAGTGAAAGTTCAGTGGTTTGAAGCTACCAGCTGCTCAGTGGGAAAAAGATGTGGCAGTCAGCTTCTATAAAGATTTACAGCCTTGGAAACCCCATGGGGCAGTTCTACTCTGTCCTATAGGTTCTTTATAAGTCGGAAACTCAGAAGTGACTTAACAGCAGTGGGTTTGGGTTTGGTTGTGGTTTTGAATTTAAGTTTAGAAATTCTACAACATGGAAGGTTAAACATTTGTCACCTACTTTGAACTTACTACAGCAAATAAGAGTGTTTTGTAAATCTTGTGTTTCTGAGTATTTATTTGGTCTGTCAAAAGTTGACATTTTTAAGAAACAGAGAAGTGTAGTGTCTAAAATTTGCTGGAAAAAAATTAAAAAAAATTTATTGTGCTTTAAGTGAAAGTTTACATGGAAAAATTTTAAGAGAAGTGTAGCTAAACTGTAGAAGCAGAGAAGAAGCCACGCTGCTACTTTAGAAGAGAACTCCAATGGAACAGCAAAGACGGACAAAGAACCCTGAAGAAAGAGAAGAATCATTGGAAAAAGGAAGAAAGATGAAACAAATAGACGTACAAGATGCAAACAATCAACAAGCTGTAATTAAGAGGAAGGGCATGAAATAGGAAACATGTGCTACAGCTGGGAGAGCGGAAATACAAGACGTGGGGACATGGGTTAAAACACATAGGATAAATACGGCTTGGTTGAGACATTTCATTTAAATCTCTGTCTGAGCCACTTTCTCTATGATGAGAACCACTCACGAGGAATACACATAAAGCCAAAGCCTGCAGAGAACACACACAATACCACAGAAGCAACAGTGTGCACGTCACAGGGACATGATTTGACCCTTTGACTCGCTAGTGCTATTTTGAGAAGAAAAAAAAAAATTGCTAACTATATCTAAATGGCAGATGGAAATAAACTTTTTTTTTTTTTTAAATTAGTAACTATTAGAGTTTGCTACACAGCATATCTTACACTGGATCCAGCTAGTGTTAATGAAATCTCCAAGACCAACAGTTGCTATTAGGGAGATTTTAAGGTCCGTTTATCAGTAGTACTATTTTAAATATTCACTTGGTATGAGCACATACATCAATATGTTGTTTCCGTAAAAATTTCATTTCAGTAGCTGAGTATGCATTAATGTATATTGAGAGCTAGGTGCCAACTAGATTCCAGCAAGTCCACTCCAGAGAAGAGATCAAAATGAATGAAAGCCTCCAATCTGTATTTCCCACTTAGAAAGAAAAACCTTCTCAAATTTCATTTGAAGATTTATGAGAAATTTGGAATGGAGTAAATGGTGGAAGGGTGTGGATTTTGAATGTACTGCCTAAAAACCTTGCCCTCTGCTGAGTAAGGTTGGGGCTGCCAAGTAGCTCTCGATAAGAGAGGGAATAGCCCAGACCTCCAGGGTCTTGGTGGAACTAGGCCATATATTAAATTTGGAAACTAGGATGACTTCCCTTCCAGGGCAACCCACTTAATCCTTCCTTATTGGGTAGAGTATTGAACTGCCCACATCCAAACCAAGCTCCAAAATTAATCAATCGAACACATAAGCGTCTCATAATAGGAAAGTATGTGAGATTTAGAGTATAGGATAGCAAACAAAACAAAACAAAACAAAACAAAAAAACCCCCAGCAAGTCCTACCCAGGGCTTTTTGGTCATAGGCAGTCAATACACAGGTTATTAAGAAAGGGATAGGCCCCCAGGGTGAAAATGAGGGCCAGCCTCTTGCTAAGAACTCTGAAAGAGCTGAGAATCTTCTGGTTCCTTTCTCAATGGCTTGTGAAATTTACAGTTTACTGGCTATCCCTGTGAGCTCACTGAATAGTCATCTTAAGTCACTGAGATTTGTGCAAATGTTGGCTTATTTCAGATGATGAGGTCAGAGTCATTGTGGGTGGGTGTGGGGAAGGCGGCTTAGCTGAGAGGCTGCCTGGGAAGCTGTATCATTTAGGAATATGTTCAGCTTCACATAACAGAAACCCCCTAAAGCGGCTTAAGCAGGGCTTGATTGATTTCACGTAACAGGCAGTTCAGGGTAGACAGATCAGGCCTCGTCTGGTGGCTCAGAGGCATAGCTAGGGACCACAGCCTTTCCATCTTTCTAATCCCTTATCTGTTATGTGCTTATTGGTTCAGGATCACAAGATGGCTGCTGCACCCCAGGCTTCTTATCTATAGTCCTGGCATGAAGTGGGCACAGTGAAAAGGCAGTGGGGACCAGCTAAGAAGCACTTTCTGACAAGACTTTGCATTTTCATCCAGGGACTACATCTCATTGACCAGAACTGTTCATATGGTGGGGAACTGAGGGTAGAATCATCCAGGATAAAGGGGGTGAATATGAGACAGCAGTAGATCAACTTTGGAAGGCAACAGTTGCCAAAATCAGAATGGAGGCTGAGGTCATCAGCCGTGTAGCTTAACAGAATCTGTCTGATCTGGACCCGGAGTGAAGCCTCCTGAGGAAGGCCATCACTGAATTGCTTGGCCTTGGTGCCCATTTCACCAGCTCATTCCTGGTGGCCTTAATGAATGGTGTGCCCTTTGGGCTGTCCCAGGGAACATAATCCTCAAGTGTGGTTTTGGCCTCATATTCATTTCCATTCTAGCATGCCCATTACCTTTTTATCTGTTCCTCTTGTTATTTGCAAAGTAACTTCGGCATGTCTTCTTTGCTCAGTGTGGGCTGTCTTCAGAATTCTAAGAGCCACTCTAGCAGGAAGAAAGTGCTCCCACTGAGACATTTGCTCAGGTCACTATCTGTGAAATCTGTGCCCCACATTTCACTTGGGGTAGTGCACTCCTTGCTAGTCTGGTAGGGAGTGTCCCAGTTCCGAAACCCCGTCTTACTGCCTGCTTACTTGGACTAAGTTAGTAACCACTGTGCCAGTTTGGACACTATAAAAAGCAGATGGACTTAGACATGCAAGAGATTTACTGTAGGAAAGTCTAGTGAAGGGTAAAGGGAGGTGGGAGCAGGAACAAGTGGGGAGACTTCAGACTGCAATAACACCTGTGAAAGGAGAGAGGGAAGGAAGGAGGAATGGTAGGAAATGCCTGAACAGACCAAGGTGCAGTTTTGAGAAAGTCTTGGCCATATCGATGGGAAACTTCACAGCAAAGATTTCCCATTAGAGGAGTCCAGTCAGTGTTGGGCAGGAATAATCCAGCTCTAGTACCTCCATTCTGTTCTCATGCATAAAGTTTTCATTGGGTGATTTTCAGAATCATGTTTGGTAAAGTAGAGGGCCAATGAAAATGAGGGAAACCCTCAATGAGATGGATTGACACAGTAGCTGGCCTCAAACATACCAAGGATCGTGATGATGGTACAGGACTGGGCAGCGTTTTGTTCTGTTGTACAAGGGGTTGCCATGATGGAGCCGACTAGGCAGCAGCTAACAACGAGCCCTTCCTTTGGGCTGAGGCATTGGCTGGGAGCAGCCTGGGGAGAGGGTGGCCTCAGCATGAACACTGCAGTAGATCCTGAATGTGTGGTAGCTGGAGGCTACGAGCTAATCACAGCCTTTGCTGCAGGTGCTCTCCGGAAGGTACACTGGAGCTTTTTTCAGTAGCAGGGGTGAATTAACTGGTAAGCAAGGTATGCTAAACCCGTGCATACCTCGCTTACTTGGATAATCCATCCTGGAGTAGAGTGGCTGTGTATCAGTAAGAGTCTGGAATTTAGAATTTGTCCAGAAAAGGGCACTGGGAAGGGGCTGGGTCCCCCAAGAGGGTGAGGCAGGAGGGAAATGGAGGGACTTGTGGTGGAATGGTGAGGAGACTTTTTGTGAGTGCTTTTTAAAATCTGTTATTCATTTATGGCCATGCAAGAACATATCACATAGCACGTTATTTTTGTTGTTTTTGGCTGCCATCAAGTTGGCCCCTGACTCATGGTGACCCCCTGCACAACAGAATGAAATGCTGCCTGGCCCTATACCATCCCTATACCATAAAAAAAAATTTTTTTTTTTTTTATGATCAGTAGTAGCTAGGACCATTGTGATCCACAGCGTTTTCAATGGCTGATTTTCAAAAGTAGATCTCTAGGCCTTTTGTCCTAGTCTGTCTTAGTCTGGAAGCTCCAGTGAACCCTGTTCAGCCTCATAGCAACACGCAGGCCTTCACTGACGGGGGGTTGTGGCTGCACATGAGGCACATTGGCCAGGAATGGGACCTGGGTCACCAGCACGGAAGGCGAGAATTCTACCACTGAACGCCACTGCCTCTTACTATAAACCTGTAGCATTAATGCATGGGTCAATGAATAAGCGAATTTAACTGTGAGTCTAAGAGACTATTCAGAATAAGCACAAACTTGCTTATTCAGTCAGTCCATGCTACAGTGGTGATAAGTTTCAATGTCGAAAACATAGCAGGAAGGCCTCTTTACTCCTCTCTTCCTGTCCTGCTCACACACACCTCACTCAGAGATCTAGAAACCTTCAAAGAAAAACTTCCTGTTTTCTTATTTAAAAAATTTTTGCTTTGCGTAACTCAAGAATGTAGACTTTCCATTTTAGCATTGCATAACCTGCCACGCTCCATCCCTTGCACATCTTTCCTCTTTCCGGTTGCCCTCTGCTATCCCACATCCCTTTCTGCATCTTCTCTTCAGTCTTTCTGTCCCACATCACATCTAACTCTTTGACCAAACTCTTTGCCCTTTCATCCGTCCAGCTGCTTTCCTTTCCTCCTTCTTCCCCTGTCCTGACAGATGACTCTCATCCCGTCACCCATCTCTGTCCTTCTGACATAGGTGAGCAGATAGATATACATGGACACCACGATGACCCATGCACACTTCTACCAGCTTTGAGCTCTCTGGACCCTCCTTTTGGCTGAGAAATTGGCTTCAGACTTCAAAGTATTCAGACACAATAAAAAAAAAATTTTTTTTTTTTTTTTTTTTTAGATGTCAGTTATTTGACTTCACTCACCAGGTCAATCTGAATTCAAGAACTTTGACTTGAGAGGACAATGTTTCGATTTCATTACTTTCAAGTCTATAGATGACCCGGTGTAACACTCTCAAGGAGGGAAAGGAGAATACCTCTATGTCAGGACAGCTTGTAAAAGTCTTAGTGAAAGATGAGATTCGTTCTCCTTCTTTCAACACATTTCCTGATGTAAAATGCCTTACCTTTAAGGAGGTCAATATTTCTTCTACTTAAACTGTAAAATTACTAAGGAAAATCACATATTCTTCCATTGAGATAAAAATGCATTATGAAGGTTTAGTAAAACCATTCTTTTTTCCAAGTCCCTATGGAGTGCTTCATTCAACATTCAAGAAATGAATGTTAAAATAAGAAAATTTAAAACTGGCAGGTACTCCACAAACACAAAATGTACAAGATACATCTGAATATATACAAGCAAGGTATTAATCTATGTTCTCTTTAAGATGAATAGAATTTTGTTATCAGATGTTACTATTATTATTCTATTTGAAGTTGAGTACTATGATTACATATTTCCCCCAAGGACTTGGAACTCAGAACTTGAAATGAGGGGAGGGTAAGCTTCTGGGGTGGAGTGGGGTGGGGAAGACAGCTGATAGGATTTTATAGACTGCCAGGCTAAAGGCGGTCTCATGGATTCCTTGAGTCCAAAACCCTTAGGGCAACCTGAGCCCCCCTGTTATGTGGGAGAGATATTTCAGCAGGAATGGTAACTGGGAGAGGCCCTAGGAACAGGAGCTCTGAGCAATGTATGTGTGTGTGGGCATAGGGGGCTGACCTGTGACCTAGTTCTCTGCATTGTGAAGAACAAGAGATTTCTCAACCTCCTCACTATTGAAATTTTAGGACAGGTAATTCTTTGTTGTGGGGGCTCTTCTATGCACTGTAGGGTGTTTAGCAGCATCCTGTACCCACTAGATGCCAGTAGCCTCCTCCCTCCCTTATTGGACAACTAAGAATGTCTTCAGACCTGGCTCAATGTCTTCTGGGGAGTGAATTGTCCCTGGTTGAGATAAGAAGCTGCCTTTGGTTATAGATGAGGAAGAAGGTTCAGAGAACTCATGAGAACTTCTCTTGGAGGAAGAGGAAAGATAATTTTAAGTGGATGTTCCAAACAAAGAAGCTGAACAGGTACAGGAAACGGCAGTGAGTAGCTGAGGAGGTGACTCCCTCAAGATCAACAAAGCAGACCCATGGGGCTCCAGGGAAGCAGGTAGAGAGCCCTTGTAGGGGAGGCAATTGAGTAGGAAGCAGTGATCATGGTTTTGTGCATTTTGAGGAGTCCTTTCCCCCTACCAAGTCTCTGATATTGATGGGGAGATCACCATTTGTTCTCCACCAGCAAAACCAACCCAAGGTCTCTGGTTAATCTCAAAGAGACCTTTTAAGATGAGGCAGAAGCTGGAATACCAGAGCTTGTCCCTAAGGTAGAGGACAGGGAAAGGCCTTGGGCAGGGAGTGATCCTGGCTGGAGTGGGTGGTTGCTTGGCCCACTGCCCGAAGAAAGAAACATGTTGAGTCCTGCAAGAGCAGTAGAATAAGCAGAGACAGCAGCTGCACAGGCTGGAAAAAGATATGGACAAGATGTAAAACACAGGAGACTTGGAGGCAGGAAAGGCAGCGCCCCGCACTCAAGACTAGAGGGAAATTGCAAAAGGACTGAGAGCAAGATCCTTCAACTTTGAAAGAGAAATCAATAAGTGGGACATTTGGTCCTCTTTTTTGAGGCTTCCCATTAGAGGCCCTAGAATCTGCCACCCATCCTTCTCTCCTGCAGGACAGGACTTGCCCGGGGGAGCAGGTGTTGTGAGAGGGCTGTTCTTACAGCAGTTGACCCTAGAGGGCCATCTATGTCCAGGAGAAGGGTTGGTGGAGCCAGAGCCTCATCTGGTAGATAAAGTCTTAAAAGTCTGAGTGTAAGCCTTGCTGCTACGTGGCGGTGAGATTTCAGTGGGAAATAGGTGGCCAGGAGAGATTTTAGGAATGGTAGCAGTATGTGTATGTGTGACCTAGTTCTTTGCTATGTGGAGAACCAGCACAGCCACCAGGCTATGTGGAAATCTTACCAGGCAGGAGAAATAGGTTTAAATTCCTTCATCCAAGTACCACCATGTTCCCCTTTCCTCCCAGCAATTTCCAAACAGGGAGCCAAATCTATCTCCCAAGACCTGTGCAAAGAGTTGAGGAGAGCCTGCAACTTAAGAAGAAATGTGAGTTCAGAGTCTAAAGCTATTTGGCTTGAAGAAGATGGTTTTCACTTAAGTTCTTCACCTACACCTCCCGAGGAAAAAAATCCACTACTCTTTTAATCTCTGACTGACACCCAGGGCACTGTAAAAAAGACCTAAGACTACGTTTTAGCAAAGGAATTATGCCAGAATGCACAAAGAGACTGCTAATGGGAAACCCCCCTGGGATGAGGTCTTGGAGAAGAGAATGAATGAGTCATCTGGTCTCCACTGCCCAGCACAGGGACTGGCAGAAAGAAGGCATCAGCATATGTTTGTAGATAGATGAGATGAATGAGTTGATTAATTAGAGGGTGAATGCCTCTTTGCACACTGGAGCCCTGCTGGGCTCCATCAGTGTTCGCTGCCCTGGCTTCTGGAGGCTGCCTGGTTCCTCTCACAAAGAAACAGGGACTGGGAGAGGAGGCTGAATGTGATGGTCCTTGCTCCCAGCTCCAATTCTGACTCTTCTCTGGTCACTGAGGCAAAGATGGCCCCAGGGTGGAGAGGAGCTTAAGGGCTAAAACCAAATCTCCTAAGAGGCACAAAAATAGGCCCAGCCCATCACAGAAAAGGCAGGGGGACAGTGTGCTGACCAATGGCAAAGGAGGTGTCTCCCCTATGGACACTGAGTTTATGACGTCGTCAGTTCTTCCAGGCTCTGCTTGCTGGTTGGATCTTCCTCCCAGGACCATTCTAAAAGGGAACACTTGCAAAGAGCTTCTGGGATGCGAAGGGGGCTATGACTTGGAGCATCTTGTGGATTTGGCTCTCTGGCTTTGGACATAAGATTGATACATATCTGAGGTTTATTTTTTTATTAGAGGCTAATTGATTAGTCCTGAGATGTGATGTCTAGAATGAAACAAGCTATGTCTGGAGGCACAGCATAGTAGGGAGGTCGGGTTCCAGGGCAAGGGGACCATATGAACCTTAGAGATAGGGATAGGTGTGTGTATCTCTTCCAATTAGCTCCAGCCTGGTGGCAGGCAAAGAATGCCCAACTACAGTTGCAGGATGTCCTAGGAAGATCTGGGGCCTTCGGTATCAGTGACCTAGGCTTTGGGAATTGAACCTGAAGTGGCTCAGGGAAGCCATCTTGGGAGGCCTTGGATTTCTGATGAGGCAGTGAGGAGTGGGAACAGGGAAATGGCAGCTCCAGTCATTCACCCATATGCTGCCAGGTTTGAACTTCTTAGTGTGACAGGATGCCTACAGGGGAGAAGAGGAGGAAAGATGGTGTCATGGATTGAATTGTGCCCCCCCAAAATATCTGCCAGTTTGGCTAGGTCACAATTCCCAGTATTGTATGATTGTCTACCATTTTGTCGTCTGATGTGATTTCCTTGTGTGTTGTAAATCTCATCACTATGATGTAATGAGATGGAATGGTGGCAGTTATATTGATGAGATCTACAAGAATAGATGGTGTCTTTAAGCCAATCTCTTTTGAGATATAAAAGAGAGAAGCCAGCAGAGGACAGGGAGACCTCATCCCACCAAGAAAGCAGCGCTGGGAGCAGAGTACATCCTTTGGACCTGAGGTTCCTGAGCTGAGCTGTTCCCAGACCAAAGGAAGACTGATGCATCACAAGGACCTTCCTCCAGAGCCGACAGAGAGAGAAAGACTTCCCTTAGAGCTGCCCTGAATTCAGACTTCTAGCCTACTGGACTGTGAGAGAATAAACTTTGTTAAAGCCATCTACTTGTGGTATTTCTGTTACAGCAGCACTAGATGACCAAGGCAGACAGGAGATGCCTCTACGCCCCTGAGGAGCAGAAAGGAGAGTCTGGTGCTCAGAAATACAGAGAGGGAGCCTGGCATTTCTGGAATGGGCTGATGTCATCTCAGAAACTGAAATTGTCTGAGGAATATTTAACAGAAGCATCCTTATTTTCCCAGACGAAAGCTGGCCTCAATCAAAATCACTGCTTCCATCTTCTATCCTGAAATAAGGCCCAGGACACAGTATATATATATATATATATATATATATATATATATATATATATTTTCTCCTTTTGAAATGAAGACAGTAATAACACAAAGGTTGTTACAGAGAATCTTCCCCTGACACATATTGTCCCAAGCAGATTTCATATCTTGTCTAGCTTATATGCATACATATAGTATATGCTCAATAACTTTTTGAGGCAAAATTGCTTTAAGCAGCCCAGAATTATTTTGTTAAGTCTACATCCAGAAACCAGAAGAAAATGCTAAATTATAAACTGGGAACTGAATGTTTGTTGTGGAGCTAGCTGATCACAAAATACGTTTTCTCTTATTCCTGGTTACATAGCTAGACTACATTTCCCAGCCTCCCTTGCAGTGAGCGTGGCCATGTGATCAAATTCTAGCCAATGGAATGTGAGTGAAAGAGATTTTGACCTAGCCCATAAAACCCTCCCACACATACTCCTTGCCCTTAAACACCAACCTTGGTGATACTGGGAAGGATTTTGAGTTCCTGAATTGCCACTGGCAGACAGCTACTTGCTGATCAGAAGCATCTAGTTTAGATTTCATATGAGCAATAAATAAACTTCAATTATGTACAGAACTGAGATTTTATTGTTTGTCCACTGTGTTATAGCAGTGTTACAGCTAGTGTTATCTTCAGTAATTCAGAAACTGGTATCCAGAAGTGAGATGCTGCTGTGTTAAAAACCTAAAATACACAGCTCCAGCCATATATTTTATTCAGTCTTATTCAGTCATATTCAGTCATGTCATGAGAAAATTGCTAACAGATGATGGAAACATGGAGGACCATGTTATGCGGAGGCAAAACATTTGATGAAATTGTTACCTGCAATAATTTTAAAAGCAGGCCATGTGCCTAATGAAGCCATGGCTCTCGGGAAAATGTGTTGGCTTTTACTTTTTGCATTGTATTATGAAATACAGATATGCTCAGAGAGTAATTGGCCAATTTTCAAGCATAAATGGCAGGGAATAATAGAGAAAACCAGTGCTTTTAGCTGCCACGTGTAAGAAATAAGGCCTTGTAAGGCTTATCAGCTAAACACAATGATTTATTCCTGTAGTATATAGATCAGATTAATGGTGTGGCCTTATTACCTATTGTTTGAGGTGGCCTTCAGGTATTAGTTCTAGGAGGAGAGAGAGAATGAAGGTGAGGGAGCAAATAAATAAATTAGACTTGAAAATTATGTCTAAAAAAGGATTTGGGATATAATTACTGACACATGGAACTAAGTGGAAGAAAATATATCAGAAACCTGCTAAGTTTTTGAGGAACTTGGATTGCTAAGGGAACCGGTACAACCAGGGTGTAACTGGTTGCCCTTGAGTTGACTTCAACTCATGGTGACCACATGTGTGTTGACGTAGAACTCTGCTCTATAGAGTTTTCAGTGGCTGACTTTTTGGAAGTAGATCACCACCTCTTTCTTCCAAGGCGCTTCTGGATGGACTTGAACCTCCAACCTTTGGGCGAACCATTTGCACCACTCAGGAATTCCTGAGGAAGCCAGTAGTCTATAGTAATCAAGTTTTTGACTGAACCTTATAACAACTCTCAGCTACCCAATTCCTGCTCAAGCAGGAAGTGGGCTAGAAAAGCAGTACTGCCTGAAGGAGGGCAGACTCACCATGCTCTCTTCAGCTATGGCTATGGAGGGTAATGGGCTGAGAGAAACCCTCCCAGAGGCCAGGAGAGCAATGGATAAGGGACAGCCCCCAGTGGCAGAATCATGTTCTGATAAGGGAACTTCTTTCAATTCCAGGGCAAGGGGGCCTCTAAGACAGCCAGGTAGGATGTCGTCGCTGATTTGAACCACTGATGCTGTGGCCTGCTATTGTTCCATTTTCTAAATGGGACTTTTATTGTTGCTGTCCTGTCTCTGCTCCATGATTGTTTAATTGGTGTGTGCGGGAACGAGGGGCATAGATACTGTCCTTTTAGTTCATAGGTTGCAGTAAGTGCCATGAGGAGCTGTCTGGCCTGATAGAGAAGACTGCTCATTCCCCAGAGAGCCTGGACTATGAGCTGGCTGCAGCATTTGGCGAGTTTTTGGGTGTCTCTCCTGGGGGAGGGGGGCATGAGCATGGGTGCGTTCTATGTGTATTAAGAAGGGAGAACCAGATACTTGGTTACCAGAAGGGTACACTGTGGCTCACCCTGCTAGTTGTTCACCAAACCTGCTTCCTCTTTCCCTGGACGCATAACTACACTACATTTCCCAGCATCCCTTGCTGTGGGTATGTCTGAGTTTTCACCAAGGAAACATGGGTGAAAGTGATAGGCAGCAGTCATAAGCCTGGCCCATAAAACCCTCCCATGCTCAATCTTCTCTTTCTTACATGTTAAAGATGGCAGAGCTGCTGGGTGGAAGGGGCCTGGGTCCTTGAATCACTATTTGAAAGAAAGCCACATGCTGATCAAGAACACCTCTTTTGGACTTCACATGATACTATGGATTGAATTGTGTCCCCTCGAAATCCCTTCAAAATATGTGTTGAAGTCCTAACCCCTATATCTGTGAATATGGCCCTGTTTAGAAACAATGGTTTTCTTTTGTTATATTAATGAGGTCACATCGGAGTAGAGTGGGTCCTAAACCTGATAACTTCTAAATGGTGTCTTATAAAAAAGAGCAGAACACACACACACACACACACACACACACACACACGGCAAAGGCAGACGCCATGTAAGGATCTTTCTACAAAAAAAGGAGTGCCGAGGACTGCCGGCAGACTTCAGAAGGCATCGACATAGCCGAGACCCTGATTTGGACTTTTTAGCTTCTAGAACTGTGAGAAAATAAATTCCTGTTATTCAAAGTCACCCACTCGTGGTATTTGTGTTACAGCAGCACTAGGCAACTAAGACACGTGAGACTCTAGGCATTATTCTGCTGATTTTTGGGGGGTCAATCTATTTCAGCAGCTCCATTAACTCATTGCTTTTGAGTCGATTCCAACTCATAGCCACCCTATAGGACAGAGTAGAACAGCCCCATAGGACTTCCAAGGCTGTAAATCTTTATGGAAACAGGTTGCCGCACCTTTCTCCTATGAAGCGTCTGGTGGGTTCAAACCGCTGACCTTTTGGTTAGCAGCCGAGGGCTTTAGCCAGTGTGCCACCAGGGCTTCTTCTTCAGCAACTAGTGCTACCTTTACTAATATGATATTAGAAGAAAACTATTTGTTTGCATATATTCAGTGATGATTCTCTGAACTTTCGAGAACCACCCTCAACTCCCTTCCAGAATAGATTCCACCTCTCTCCGATTAACTTGAAGAAGTGTGGAGAAATCATTTGTTAGGGAATTGGAAGATTTGGACCCTAGTCACAGTCCTGGCACTTCTCCTAGCTGCATGACCTTAAGTTTATTTGTGCCCCATTTTATTTATTTGTACCATTAAGGTATTAATAAGTGGTCCTGCCTATTTTACTAGGTAAATGTTTAAAGCAGATGAGATCAGACATGCCAGATTGCTTTCAGAACTTGAAAGTGCTGTGTACTTCTTTAGGTCTTATTTTTGTTGGAAATAAGGACGTTTTAGACACACACAAACATCACTATGTGCACAACCATGAAGAAAAGTTCCTTTAGACTTATTTTTCCCCAACGGTAACAATGGGATAAATAAAATCTCCCTCATAGGCTTGTTATGAGAAGTCAATTAAATAATATGTGCAAAGTGCCTAGTATAGGGCATAACATAGTAACTGCTCAATAAATGTTACTTTTAAAGAGCTCAAGTGGTGCAATGGTTAAGTGCTCTGCTGCTAGCTGGAAGGCTGATGGTTTGAACCCCCCAGCGGCTCCACGGGAGAAAGTTCTGGCAATCTGCTCCAGCCTCAAGGAAAATTTGGAAACAGTAGCAGGGAATTTAGTGTCAAATTCATTCCCCACACACCTTATCCTTCATCTGTCCTATTGCTCAAACCCAGCAGGAAAAATTTCTGCTGTTGTTTTTCTCATTCTTGTTTCCCTTTCTCTTTCTCCAGGCTGCAACCTCTACCCCCAGCTACCTTCTCCTTTTTCTTCACGTTGTTCCCTCCTTCCCTCTACCTTTCACTGTTCAATCCTGTTTCTTTTTAATTTTATTTATTGTGAAAATACACACAGCAAAGGATACACTGTTTCAACAAATTCTACATGTACAATTCAGCGACATTGTTTACATTCTTTAAGTTGTGTAACCATTCTCTGTCCTTCTCCAGATCATTCCCCCACTGTCAATGTAAAGTCACTGGCCCCTAAGTTTTCATCTCGCCTTTTGAGGTGCTGTTGTCAGTTTGATCCCACATAGATAAATCTTTGAGAGAGCACAACTTAAGGAAGACTTGCTTTACTAATTAGGCTAAACTGTTGTTTGTTTCAAAGCAGACCTTGGGGGAAAAGTTTTGGTTTGAGGTTTCAGGGATAAAAATTATCTCAGGGCGATAGCTTCAGGTTTTCATGTAATCTCAATGGCTACAGAAGGTCTGGATTCCATTGAGAATTTGAAATTGTCCCCTCTCCCGTTTTGACCAGGGTTCTTCTACAGAATCTTAGATCAAAACATTCCATAATGATAGCCAGGCACCATCCAGTTCTTCTGGTCTCATTGCACATTTCTCATTTCTGGTCTCATGGTACTGCTTACTCCAGTTCCTTTACTGAGCCTGTTCTCTGTGTCCCTGA
This sequence comes from Elephas maximus indicus, assembly GCF_024166365.1. Lineage (NCBI taxonomy): Eukaryota > Metazoa > Chordata > Mammalia > Proboscidea > Elephantidae > Elephas > Elephas maximus. The sequence goes on along the minus strand of NC_064831.1, from coordinate 72,170,555 downwards.
CAACACTCCGTTTCACTTTTTTTTTTTTCACCCCTCTGTGTTCTGTATGGGCCCTGGTGGCACAGCAATTAAGAGCTCGGCTGCTAACCAAAAGGTCAGCAGTTCAAATCCACCAGCTGCTCCTTGGAATCCCTACAGTGCAGTTCTGCTCTGTCCTGTAGGGTTGCTGTGAGTCCGAATTGACTTGACAGCAACGGGTTTTTGGTTTGTTTTCTGTACATGGTCTTTTTAATTATCTGGACTTTGCTTCTGGATTTAGAAAACCACAGCACGTTCACTGTCACTGAAGAGACCATCTGAAATAGAGGTAGGTGAGTAAGTTTAGAGAGATACAGTTTTACTTTTCACAGCTCTAAGGTGTGAAATTCATAGGGTGTGAGATCAACAGGTCCCCGGGTGATACAAACAGTTTGTGCTCAACTACTAGCCTGTAGGTTGGTGGTTTGAACCCATCTAACAGCACCAGGTAAGAAAGGTCTGGCATTCTGCTTCTGTAAAGATTACAGTCAGGAAAACCCTATGGAGCAGTTCTACTGTGTAAGTGACTTGAAGGCGACAGGTATGGGGTGCTTTGGAGTCCCCGGGTGGTGCGAATGGCTAATGGACTCGGCTGCTAATCGAAATGTTGGAGATTTGAATCTGTTCAGAGATGCTTCAGAAGAAAGGCCTTGAGATCTACTTCTGAAAACTCAGCCATTGAAAACCCTTTGGAGAGCAGTTCTACTCTGACGCACACGGGGTCACCACGAGTTGGAGTTGACTCAATGGCAGCTGGTTTATTTTGGAGTATGTTTAGAGAGAGGCAGTGTTACTTCTCCCAGGTGGAAAGGGTGCTTACTGTGCTGTTGATACAGGAGACACAGCTTTTATTTACGACTAATTCTTCTAAGAGCCTTAACAAGAGTTTAAATATAAATCCTGCTGTGTAAAGCGATCCCTTAGAAAGAGGTGCGTGTTCTTTTTCCTTTAACCATGATTTAGCTTAGAAAAACCTTGTATTTGTCAATAAAAGTAAATCCCCATTTTGATCATTCTCGGAGGCAATGATTTCCATATTCTGATGTTACACATGATAATTGGATAACAACCTCAACCATAATAACAGTCAGCATTTACTTGAAGACAGAGGTGAACACAACACCATCCTTGTCCTCGACAGCTCACAGTCTGCTTTATAAATCCGGTTCCAATTAAATCTAATTACTAGAGCATCTTAATGCCACACTTTATTCTGCGTAAAGGAAAGACTAAGTTTTATCCTGTTTATTTTGTAATTCAGGGAGGACTGATAATAAATAAAGCAAGCTTGTCTCAGTTCCTTATTCTTCTATTAAGCAGCAATTAACTTTTGCTTTTCTTTTTTTCTTACTCCTTTAATTCCCTCAGCTCATTCTAATTCTGAGTAAAATGGCAGCTTTATCATATGTACCAATCTAATGACTTTCTCCGTTTCGTTCCATCCACATTCTGTTTGGATTGAAAATCTGTAAAGGATATAGAATAGGCGAAAGTCGGCCTCAGGGTAGAGACCATCCACAGGCCATACTTTGGAGGAATTTCTGTCAAGTCCAGAATCAAGTGGACCCGTCCCTCACCTGCAGCTTTCTTTCCAGAGGAGCAGTGGGTGGGGAAGGATGTAAGGAAATACCTCCTGATTCGGAAAGCAGAAGGATGGGCCTTGGGACAAGAGGGGATTGCCACCCCTGGATTCCTGTTTCCACTGTGGATTGCTAGCAGCTGAGAGCAGCTGAGTTGCATACGGCTTTACCAAGCTGATGAGGAGCAACAATGCTGGGATGGAGCCAAAACAAACATACAAACACTAAAGCAGTTGCTGCGGAATAGATTTCAACTCATGGTGACCCCATGTACGTTAGAATAGAACTGTGTTCCATAGGGTTTTCAATGGCTGATTTTTTGGGAAGTAGATTGCCAGGTCTTTCCTCTGAGTTGTTGCTGGAAGAATTTGAACTTCTAACCTTTCAGTTAGTAGCCAGATGTTTTACTGTTTGCGCCACCCAGGGACACCACCAGAAAACAACTCTACTGTGTATCTGGGAGAGAGGCTGGGACCATCCATAGCCTGTCTGCTTTGGGCTAGACCGTACACTCCATGAGAGCAGGAGGTAGTGACTGAAATACCTGAGCTCCTTCCTGAGGAAGGGGAAGAAGAGTGGGCCTGGGCAGTGACCATAGAGTGGCTGGCCACCACGCCATGTGGCTTCCACTGCTTGACCAGTTTCAGGATGTACCCCACACAGGAGACCACCCTGGGACATGCCACATGGAATGAAGGACAGTTTCAGCTGCTGAGGCTTCTTCAAAAAGCAATTACACTCAAGGCTCTCTGACTCAGAACTTTGGAACCCAAATAGGGGGGAAAATATTGGAGATGTGGTAGCATCAAATGGCAGCCAAATTGAGAAAACTAAATGCCAAAAAAGTATGTGTAAAACGTAAGTAGGCCAAGCAGGGACAGCAGTTGCTGAAGCACCGATAATAGGCAGCCAGTGATCCTCAACGGAGGAGAAAATGCCCAAGGAGAACTCCCCAGGCTCTTTGACCTGATATAGCAGATCACAAACAGGGATTTGGGTGTCTTCAGTAACAGCCTCCACTCAAGCCATTTCAAGACACCATTATGCTCATCTACCCAGAGGCACCAACAACATGGGGCCCAGGAGAAGTTGTACAGCGGGAAGATAGAAGACCTCAGAGGCCAGAACAGGCTCAGAGGAACAGCTTAGCCCTGGTGAAAGGAGGGAAGCCAGGATCTCACCTGTATGTTGAAATTCTTGGGAGGTTAAGGGTGATCCATGCTATGAATTGGAAGAGGGGACAGAATTCCAGTGGGGAATGGGAGGCTGGAAGAAGACCTTAGGAAGGGAACCTTCAATTGAGGGGAAGAAAGTGGTGAAGTCGTTGGACCTAGCTTTGTGTATGTGAGGAACCAGAGCCTACAGAGAGCATGGAGGGACTCAAAGGGGGCACAAACAATAGGTAAAGTGCCCTTCTACCAGAAATTCTCACACAGAGTAAGGATTCCTAACCACAGAGAAGAGAGGACCCACAAGAGCTGCACAAGGTCTGCTGTTCACAACAAAACAAGGTCTGAGGAAAGCAGGATCAGAGGCAACAGTCTTTGCTTTAAGAAAAATCTTATAAATTATGTTCCTAAGTTACAGACTTAGAGTCAGCTCTGACTCGTAGTGACCCCACGTCCAATGGGACAAAATGCTGCCTGGTCCTGTGCCATCCTCACAATCGTTGTGTCTGAGCTCATTGTTGAAGCTGCTGTGTCATTCCACCTTGTTGAGGGTCTTCCTCTTTTTCTCTGACCCTGTACTTTACCAGGCATGATGTCCTTCTGCAGGGATGGCTCCCTCCTGATAACATGTCCAAAGTGAGACAAAGTCTCATCATCCTGGCTTCTAAAGAGCATTCTGGCTATACTTCTTCCAAGACAGATTTGTTAGTCCTTCTGGAAGTCGATGGCACATTCAATATTCTTCAGCAACACCATAATTCAAATGGGAAGGTGTGGGGAACCATTCTGAATAGGGGGGCTAAAACTGGAGCAAAGATGGGGCATGGATGTAGAAGTAATGCAATTTGTAGTAGGGTGGAAGGAGGCAATTTTCTTCAAGGACTTGGAGATGAGGTCTTTGGAGTGAAGGGGGCTGGAATTAAGGATGGAAGCTGAGGATGAAAACCTAAGGAACAATATGTGGGGGGAGATCAAGCAGTCTGCATACCCACCCAGTAGCAACTTATATGTGGTCTGTCTTTTCTACTTTCTGTTTCTTCCAATGATGCCTCAGTCCCATCGGGAGCTCCCATAATCAGTACTCTCCAACTTCAAGCTACCCCTGGATCTAATAAGTAAAGGAAGAGAAAGGAAGTGAGTTAAAGGCTCTCAGAGTTAAATTCTGGAACATCTCTGTGGTGGGCTCTTTGCCAAGCATGCTAGATATGATAATTTCATGCTCCAGATTCCAGTGACTATTTTAGAGTTCACATATCCTTTCCTGGTGATATTGACTGAGCATCTCACAGAGAAACGTGAGATGACAATCGTTGGTTTCCAATTCTATGATCATCCATTTTTAGTAAGGTAGAGGAACCCGTATGACAGAGACCCAAGGCTGAATCCAGCCCCCTGAGGATAAAGAAGAGAAGGATGAGGTCGGAATGGAGGGGAAGATTATGACTGTTATCCTCTCATGCAGAGGCTGGATTGATGATATCTCTACTTGCTGACTCAGTCTCTCTAGCCCTAGGGACCACCATAACCAATGCTGGCTCTAGAAGGGGATGGAGGGGACCCTTGGCTGGGGAGGGTATGCAAGGTCTGATGGTGGACATAGAAATCACACTTGGTTAAAATTTCTTCCTTCTTTCAGGGCTGGTTGACTGCCTCTAAGATTTGAAGTCTGGAAGATGAGATCCCAGCAGTGTCTAGAACAGGAGAACCCCAAAACTGGGAGGGACCTAGGGAAGGAAGACTGCCTGGATCTCAGGGGTGGTGCAGGAATATGCGGCCTTCAGGGCTGGGACTGGCTTAGAGGGTAGGGAGAGCAAGCTCAAGTCACTGCTGTAGCATAGAGTCAGGGGCCCTGGGAGACCCTGGGGATGGCAGGGTCAGTGACCTATTTCTGGTAGATGAGATGCAAGGTGACATAGGAAGGTCACACAAGGACTCTGATAAAGGGAGGGACAGAACCTCTAGAACTGGTGCATTTGTCAACCTGAGACCAAAATTATATTTTTTAGAATGTGAGTTATAAGCTCTTGGTGTGGCAGGAGAGTGTGGGAATGACGAGTGGAGAAATCTTGAAGAGGAGTCCATGATGGTACACAGAATATACGGAAGAGCCGGATTCTGGGGTGGAGAGGGGCTGTCCCAGGACCATTTGGTCAGATGTTTATATATATGTGTGTGTGTGTGTGTATATATATATATACATATATATTTTTTTCCCTGCAAGGCCAGACAACTTATTAATGTTCCCCACGTTTTAATCCCAAAATAAGGGACAGAAAACAGGAGTGTATCTTTTCTAATAGAGGCTATTCCGGCAAGAACTCAGTAGCAGCACATTTGTTGTATTTATTCTTGTTAATTGACATTTAACTAAATCACTGTAGGTTTCCTAAGTATCACACAATTAATTTCGGCATTTGAGAGCTTCAGGGACCAAGCCACAAAGTCTGACTTGAAGGCATCCGGAGGTTTGGACAGCAGACAAGGGAGAACAAACGCATAGAAGTGGACATTTAAAGAACAATGACAGTGTTTAAAACAAACAAACAAAACAAACTTCAGTGTGTTATTTATTGTTTTTTTCTCTCTTCCCCACCCCTTTTCCTCACCTTTATATTTTTACTGGTAGAGAGTACCCGTCTTTGTTGTCAGCTTTAAATGATTGTAACAAGCACTGACCAATGTATTCAAAGACATGGGAATTCTGGTCTTTTGATTCCACTTCCCTCTAGCTATAACTTTCAGCAATCACCTAACGCTTTTGGACTTCAGCCTTTTAATTTGTAAAATGAGGATAATAATAAATGGTCTTGTCCACCTTTCTTGGTAGTTGTTTTGAGAAATGGGATACTAAATCATTTTTGTAACTCTAAAACCTGTACAACATTTCATATAGCAGAGAGGCTAAGAGCACGGGGAAGGAGTGGCCCGAATAGACATGGTCCGGGAGGGGTAGTTGGCTGTCAGGTCATGAGGAGTCTTGCATGAAGGCCATGTGAAGAAGTGTGGGCTTTGTCTAATAAGCAACAAGGAGAGGTTGAGTGGTTTTAAATGGGAAAGTGTTATTGCCAGATTTGGATTTTAAGTGAGTTCCATTTTAGAGGTGCAGAGTTTGAGGACACTTGGGACATGGAGGTGGACATGTCCAGGGAGCAGTTGGATGTAGAATTTTGTAGTTCTCTCACCTCTGTGAGGGTAAGTTTTGGGAGGACAAGTTGAAGGGCAATGAGACCAGAGAAGAGATTGTTACAATAAAGACAATGAGTGCCAGAATGAGGACAGGGGTTAGTAGTTGGGATGAACAGCAGAGGGAAAATAAACTTAGGAGATAATGTTAAGAGGACACTGATAAAGCATATTAAAGTCCTTGAGGTGAGCATTGATTAACATAAGATTTTACTGAGCTCTGCATGTGTTACAACCTCTAGCATAACCACCAAAAGAATAGAAATAGAGTACAAAGCTTCCAAACTAGTAAAAGGAAAAATGAAATAGAAAAGTAAACCAAGTAATCTACAAGAAGGCAAGAAAAGAATAATAATGATAGTTAAACAAAACAAAGTAAAAAAACAAGAAAAGTTAAATAAAACAAAGTGGAAAAACAAGAAAAGTAGAAAACACAAAACAAGATGGTAGACATAAATCTCAGTCTACCACTAATCTGAATAAATGTGAATGGAATAAACCATCCAGTTAAAAGATAAATACAGTCAAGTGGGATTATTAAAAAAAAAAAAAAATCAGCCATATTTTGCTTACAAGAGACACTTAAAATAAGATATAAAGTTGAAAGTAAAAAGATGGAAAAATATATTCCAGGTAGACATTAACCTATATGGGTGTAGCTATTTCAGCCAAACCATATACAGGTATAGCCATAGCAGATAAAACAGATTTTAAGGAAAAGCAAAGAGGACTTGAAGCACTTACTGAGGAAGATCAAAGACTACAACCGTCAGTATGGATTACACTTCAACATGAAGAAAATAAAAATCCACACAACTGGACCAATAAGCAACATCATGATAAACAGAAAAATGATTGAAGTTATCAAAGATTTCATTTTGCTTGGATCCATAATCAATGCTTGTGAAAGCAGCAGTCAAGAAATCAAATGGTGCATTAAGAAGGCTCTGATACACAACATTGGAAAGAAAAAGGCAATGTTAACCATATATACTACAGAGATTAAAATGTGATGAGATACTATTATAAATAACAATGTGTTTAAAAACTTTGCTAAAATGGATAAATTCCTAGAAAAATATAACAAAAAAATTGACCCAAGAAGAAATGGAAAACAAATTTTGTGTAACCACTAAAGAAAAGAATCAGTGATTAAAAACATTTCCAAAAACACATAGTTAGGTCTAGACTCTTTGTATGTTAGTTCTAACAAACATTTAAGCAACATTAGTTCTTATCTCACACAAAATCTTCCATAAAATAGAAAAAAAGAGAATTTTCTTCTACTTATTTAATGACACAAGAATAACCAAGGCATTAAAACTAGACAAGAATGATAAGAAAAAGGAAAACTTCAGGCCAGTTTCACTCATGAACTAATAAACAAAAATTAGCAAACTGAAGCCAGAAGTGAGTGGAAGCAATACTATAGCATGATTAAACTAGATTTATCCCAGGAGTGTAAGAATAGTTTAACATTAGAAAATCTATTCGTGCCTTCCACTATATTCACTGGTTAAATCAGGAAAACCATGTGATCATTTCAATGCTGTTGTTGTTGTGTTGTGTGCTGTTGAGTTGATTCCGACTCATAACGACTCTACAGGACAGAGTGGAAATGCCCCATAGAGTTTCCAAGGCTGTAAATCTTTTTTTGATTGTACTTTAGATGAAGGTTTATAGAACAAACTCCAAAAAAATGAAACCCACTGCCATCAAGTTGATTCTGACTCATAGCGACCCTATAGGACAGAGTAGAACTGCCCTGTAGTATTTCCAAGGAGCGCCTGGTGGATTCGAACTGCCAACCTCTTGGTTAACAGCTGTAGCACTTGACCACTATGCTGCCAGGGCTTCCATAGAACAAACTAAAAAAAACCATTGACATTGAGTCGAACTAGCTCTCATTAGACAGTTGGTACACATATTGTTTTATGACATTGGTTAACAACCCCATTACATGTCAACACTCTCCCTTCTTGGCCTTGGGTTCCCTATACCAGCTTTTCTGGGCCCTCCTGCCTTGTAGTCCTTGCCTGTGGGCTGGTATGCCCCTTTAGTCTCTCTCTCTCTCTTTTTTTTTAATGGGCCTGCCTAATCTTTGAATGAGGGGTAAACCCCAGAAGTGACTTCATTACTGAGCTAAAAGGGTATCCAGGGCCACACTCTCAGGGTTTCTCCAGTCCCGTCAGGCCAGTAAGTCTGGTCTTTTTTTGTTCTACATGTTTCTTTAGCTCTGCCTGGGACCCTCCATCATGATCCCTGTCAGAGCAGTCGGTGGTTGTAGCTGGGTACCGTCTAGTTTACTGGACTCAGTTTGGTGGAGGCTGTGGTAGTTGTGGTCCGTTAGTCCTTTGGTTTAATCTTTCCCTTGTGTCTTCAGTTTTCTTCATTCTCCCCAAGGCTGTAAATCTTTAAGGAAGCAGATTGCCACATCTTTCCCCCACGGAGCAGCTGGTGGGTTTGAACTGCCGAACTTTCGACCTTTTGGTTAGCAGCCAAGTGCTTAACCACTGCAACATCATGGCTCTCTGGAGCATTTCAATACTAGATGCAGGAAATACATGTAAAAAATTAAACATCCATTCATGATAAACTTTTAACAAACTAGGAATAGAAAGGAACTTTCTTAATCTGTTAAAGTTTATCTACAAAAAAGCCTACTGCGAGGATGAATAAGAGATAATCCCTGCCTTCAAGGAACTCACACTCAGGGGGAGGCTGACCCAGAAACGGTTACAACTACGAATCATGAAGTCATTTTTTAAGTCCCTTTAACAGAGAAGAGAATAAGGATAACATCAATTAAATCAGTCACCGCATTCTAATTTCTTTTCATATAAAATCTATTGCTCCAATATTCCCTTTTTTTCTCACATTCAAGATTAGATTATGACCTAGTAGCACATTCATTTCACCATTTTATCTGCAATTTTACCCTACAGAAGAGTTTTAGAATGCTTTGCTAAAATAAAGCTATGAGTATGTTACTTGATTACATGATATTTTGGTTCAGATTTTGTTTTTATTCATAAAATTGGGTGAAACTTAGGGGTGAGAGGTCTCTGAAACATATTAATTGATAATGAAGTGCTTAAAGTTTTTTAGATGTCTTTTTTTTAAAAAAATTTGTGTTTATTCAGTTATTTTAAAATGTATTTTTCAAAAGTATTAGTACTCAATTGACTTGGGGGAAAAAAGGTCCTTCACCATAAACAGTTTGAAAAACACTGAAATAGGCTACATCAAAATCAAGAAATGCTATTCATAAAAAGATGCCATGAAGAGTGAACACACAGCTACAGAATGGAAGAAAATGTTTGTAGCACACATAACTGAAAAATAACTAGAATCTAAAATATATAAAGCGCTCACTGAAATCAATTAGGAAAGTGGGCAAAAGACTTGAAGAAACTAGTCAAAAAGAAATCCTAATGTCCAATAGGAGTCCCTGCGTGGCTCAAATGGTTAAGCGCTGGGCCACTAGCCAAAATGTTGGCAGTTCAAACACACCCAGAAGTGCCTCAGTGGTAAGGCCTAGTGACTGACTTCTGAAAGGCCACAGCCTTGAAAATCCCAAGGAGTAGTACCACTTTGCACACACGAGGTCACCATGAGTTGAAACTGACTCCATAACAAGTAACAACGATGTCCAATAAACGTATTAAAAGACCTTCCCTCATTAGTCATCCAAAGCCAAAAATCAAACTGTTGCCATTGTGTCCCTTCCATCTCATAGAGATCCCATAGGACAGAGTAGAACTGCCCCATAGGGTTTCCAAAGAGCTCCTGGTGAATTCAAACTGCTGACCTTTTGGTTAGCAACCTGATCTCTTAGCCATTGTACCACCAGGGCTCCCATTAGTCATCAGGGAAATGAAAAAACCACAGTGAAAACCACACACACAATTACCACATTGGCAGAAACTTAAAAGCTTCACAAGCCTAAATGTTGGTGATGATACTGAGTTACAGGACTTTCCAATATTTATGGCCCACTGGAGTGTAAATTGGTTAAACTACTTTGGAAAACTCATTGACAGAATCTACTATAGCTGAATATTCACATACTCTTCTTGTTTGTTGTGAGATGCCGTGGAGTCAGTTCCGACTTACAGCGGCCTTGTGTATAACAGAACAAAACATTGCCTGGCCCTGCACTATTCTCACTATTGTTGTTATGTTTGAGCCCATTGTTGCAGCCACCGTGTCAATCCATCTTGTCGAGGGTTTTCCCCTTTTTTGCTGACCTTCTTTATAAAGCATGATGTCCTCACATATTCCATAACCCAGCAATTCCTGGGAGCCTACCAGAGATGTATTACACATGTGAGCTAAATGACGTGTACAAGGATATTCATAGAATTGTTATTTATAACAGCCACCAAATGAAAACAAACCAGACGTTCTTTAATAGTTCTAACTAACTCGTTGTCGTCAAGCTGATTCTGACTTCTAGTGACCGTGTAGGACAGACTAGAACTGCTCCATAGGATTTCCTAGGCTGTAATCTTTATGGAAGCACAGACTGACACATCTCTTTCCTGCAGAACTGCTAGTGGGTTTGAACTAGCAACCTTTCAGTTAGCAGCCGAACACTTAACCACTGTGCCACCAGGACTCCTGCCCCATCAGTAGTGGAATGCATAAATAAATTATGGCATATTCACACAGTGGAATACTCTACAGCAGTGCTTCTCAAAGTGTGGGCCATGGACCTGCAGCACCTGCCAGAAATGCAAGTTCTTGAGTCCTACCTCAGACTTACTGAATCAGACATTTTGGGTGTGGTTCTCAGCACTGGTTTAACAAGCCCTGCAGGCAATTCTGATACGTGTTAAAGATTGAGAACCACTGGTCTACGGTGATAAAAATGAATGAATTATAACTTTGGGCAACAACACGAATGAGTCTCACAAACATAAACTGTTGTCCTAGGGTTTGGTCTCCCCAAGGGATCAGCTGGACATTTCAGTGGACTGACTCTTCTATAAATTCAGAAATATTCTCATATTGTGATGACTCTCATCTGCATAGTCAACCCCAACTTGGGGCTAAAGCATCATTGGAGGAGAGGAAGGTATAGATACAGGGATCACTGAAGGGGCCTGGGAATGAAGGGTGCCCTTTGGGCCTTGGGAAACATTCCGCCTCTGACATGAAGTCCACAGCATAGATGTCAGAGGTCAAGGCTGGTGCTGAGGTTGCCAACCCCATAATGGGGTCCTTGGACTGAGGCCTCTCAGGCCTGGTTGTGGTTGAAAAGAATGAAGTCCCACTGCTGAAAATTCCCAAGGGTCTAGGTGGGGGGGATATGTTGGAGACTAGATACCCATAGACTAAGAGACTGGCAGAGGCATAGGCTTTGGGGATGTGTGTGGCTTACTTCTGGCTCTACATCTCTGGCCCTGGCCCCTTGGCCACCGCTGTTGTTGCTGCTGCCAAGACAATTTGGCCTGGTAGTTCCTGAGCCATGCCTGTTCTTCTCAAAATTTTTCTCTAATTTTGATTATTGTTCCTTGCTGTAGACAGTCCATTTCTGATGTCTCTGTGGTGGCCGCATGAGTTCCTGAGGTTCTTGCATTCTTTACTCTGTTTTTTCCAGGTGTTCCCAGAGGTGCTTTAGAGAAAAGGCTTGGCGATCTATTGAAAAAATCAGCCATTGAAAACTCTGTGGAGCATACTTCTGCTCTGATGGTCTTGGGGTCACCACGAATTGGAATTGACTAGATGGGAACTGGTTTGATTTTTTTCCTTAAAATTATACATACACACACACACATATATATGTATAAAAATACATATATGTATATACATATATATATAGAGAGAGAGTCAGGCTGGGTTCTCTAGAGAAGCAAAACCGTTGAAGTGTATATATGTGTGTGGGTGTGTGTGTACATACAGAGAGAGAGAGTGAATGATATATATCAAGGAAATGACTCACATGGTTGTAGAGGCTGGAAAGTCCCAAATCTGAGGGTCAAGCTGGAGGTTTCTCCTGACTCACGTAGTTGCAGGAGCTGGCGAACCCAAAATCCAGACCGTGGAGGCTGATGAATTCCAAGATTGCCAGGTGAGCTGCAAGCTCTAGTCCCAAGAACCAGAGGTCAGATGAACTGGAGCCAGCTGCCAGAGCCAGAGCAGGCAAAAGTCAGTGAGCCTTGCCAGAAAGTCCACCTGTATTGGAGCCAGGTCACACCCCCCAAGGAAACTCTCTTTCAATTGATTGGCTACTCACAGTAGATCTCATCATGGAGATGATCACGTTATATCAGATCTCATCACGGAGGCCATTATGACATATAACACTGCCAAATTATATGACTGCCAAACTACATCATGACTACCAAATCACTGAGAATCACGGCCCAGCCAAGTTGGCATACAACATTAACCATCACATATATATATTTAAGGGTCATGAAAAAAAAAAAAAAAAAAGGTCATGAGGTAGGTTTAAAAGTCAAAATGTTTGAAGGAGTCAAAACATTTCCATCAAAGCATTATGTATCTGAGTGACTCCTGGACAAAGGGCAGATCATTACCCTAAAGCACATGTTTCATTAAGCCCAGCCATCCTTATGGCTTTCAATGCCTTCTATACACTAATGGCTCACCAGTTTATATCCCACCTCTGTTCGGTTCTCTGAGCTACAGATCTATACAATCTAATTGCCCACATGACATCTTCATTGGACATGTAGTAGACACCTCAAAATTAACTATGCAAAACAGATTGATTTCCCCCTCCCCTTACTTCTACTCCCTTCTCCTTGCAAAGCTGCTTCTCCCTCAGTCTTCTCCACCTTAGGTAATGGCCCCACAATTCACCCAAGACCCAAGACCCGAGATCTAGGAGTGCCCCCCTAGTTCCTCTAGTTTCTTAATCCTCCACATCTACTCTACCAGAGCATTCTTTCTGTTATTTCTTTGAAATACATTGATTATTCAACCACTTCTTATTCCCTCCACCCTTTCTGCCCCCACTCTACAATCACCTAGATTTCTGCATAACCCCCTAACAGATCTCTTTTCTCCACTCCTGTCCCCTCTGATTCATTCTTCAGACAACACCCACAGTGATTTTTTAAAAAAAATGCAATGCAGATGACCTAAATCCCTTATTAAAATCGTGTGATGGCTTCCTATTACGCTTGAATAAGATCCAAATTCCTTGTCACGCCTACAAGGACATGATCTAGCCCCTGCCTACTTTTTCAACCTTGTCTCCTGCTATTCTTCCCTCAGCTCACTATGCTGTAGCCACACAGCCCTCTTGTTCCCCCTCAAATAGGACACACTCATTCCCTCCTCAGGGTCTTTATATTTGCTGTTGGTTTCCCCTGGAATATCTTTTTCCCCCTATGTGGTCACACAGTTCTTTTCTCCTCATCATTCATGTTTCTGCTAAAATGTCACCTCCTCAGAGACACCTTTCCTACTAGTTTTTCTAAAAGAGTGTCCTCTTCCACCCCGTCCCCTTACCACACATGATTTTCGTCGTAGTGTGTGCTATCTGAAATTGAATTATTTTGTTACCAAGTGTCTAGCTGAAAGGTAGGAGTCCCTGGGTGATGCAAATGGTTAAGCCCTCAACTACTAATTGAAAGGCTGGCCGTTCAAACCCACTCAGAGGTGTCTTGGAGGTAAGGCCTTGCAATCTGCTTCCAAAAAGTCACAGACTTGAAAACCCTATGGAGCAGTTCTACTCTGTCTGTACCCACGGGGTCACCATTAGTTGGAATAGACTCAATGGCAACTAACCACAACAACAGTTGAAAGATGATGAAGCCGTTGGCCTGGATATAAAGCAAGGGAAGGAACATGTAACAGAAAAATTGTCTGGACCACATTCCTACCACAAAACATTTTCAAGCATCAACTGTGAGCCAGGCATTATACCAGGGGTCAGAGTTAGAAGTAATAATTATACGTGGTCTTGATTCACAAGATATCAGAGTCTAGTGTGATGAGAGTTATGTCTAAGAAAGCATGGAAGTACAGAGGAAATGGTGTGTCTTGGCAGATGGAGGATAGTAGGGTGTATGAATAACAGCTGACTGTCTTAGTTGTCTGGTGCTGCCATAGCAGAAATGCCACAGATGCATGGCTTTAACAAACAAATTCAGTTTCTCACAGTTTAGGAGGCTAGAAATCTGAATTCAGAGTGCTGGCTCTAGGGGAAGGCTTTCTCTCTCTTGGCTCTGGAGGACGGTCCCTGTCTGTTTAGCTTCTGCTCTGCTTCCTGGTTCACTGGAGATCTCCATGTGTCTGGGCATCTATCTTACCTCATCTCTGCTTCTTAGTTTACTTGTTTAATCTCTTTAATATATCGAAAGAGATTGACTCAAAATACATCCTACACCAATGCTGCCTCATTAACATAACAAAGATAATCCATTACCAAATGGGATTATAACCATAGGCATTAGATTAGGGTTTACAACACATATTTTGGGGGGACACAATTCAACCCATGGCACCAACATAAGCCTAAATTTCCAAAATGTGAAGATAACTCATATCCTCACTTTCCCACTTCATCATTCTAACACCAGCCACCGGCCTGGCACTTTCTCTCTGATCCTAACCACTGAGAGTTGGGTCTTTTCAAGTTAAGACTCTGTCCTTCCAGCTCCTACCAAATAGTCAAATGCTAGCCTCTCTGCTGGTCCTCACTACCCCCTTTGGGCTCATTAATTTGCTAGAATGATTCACAGAACTCACAGAAACTATTACCTATACTTACAGTTATTTCTATATTGGAGCCCTCGTGGCATAGTGGTTAAGAGCTATGGCTGCTAACCAAAAGTTTAACAGTTTGAATCCACCAGCTGCTCCTTGCAAACCCTATGGGGCAGTTCTATTCTGTCCTATAGGGTCGCTAGGGGTCAGTATCGACTCGTTGGCAAAGGTTATATATTACGATCAGAAAGGATACCAGTGCAGAGGCTCTTCATGCAATGTCTGGAGGTTCTGGCACCACGAGGCTTCCATTATCCCCAGGGATGGACCACACTCTCTTGTGCACATAGATGTTCTCACTAGTCCATGAGATCTCAAAAGAGAGCTCTCCAAGGCCCAGTATTCACTAGTCATTGGGACCTTAATGAATATGCATGACTTGGGCCTTAATGCATAGTTACAGCAATCCAATTGATGAATATGCATGACTGCATCATGCCCCCTCTCCTTTCCTGAGGTTAGTTCTCCAGGTGTGGGGCCTGTGTAGTCCCTACTTGCCCAGCTACTTTGGAAAACAAAGGCACCTTGATTGCTCAGGTTATTTTCAGAAACCAGAGTCAAAGGACCAAACCAATTTCTTCCTCCTACAGTAGGAAAGCCTCAGAATTTGATGGGTGATTATATGTGGAGGAGAAGGGCTTGGAACATTCTGTAATTGACTCTGAGATTCTGAGCCTGAGCAGCTGAGAGAATGGTGGAACCTTCAGTCTATGATCAAAAGGAGGGAAAGCTTGTTTCTGACAACACCTGAAGACTTCGGGAGCCCCGTAGCCTGAGTCCATGGTGGTCAGAGGTCAAGAGTGGTTGTGTTCAGGACACAGCTGATGACAAGGAAACAGAAGCAGGGCAAGGTAGTCAGCAGAACTTGTGATCAGGAAAAGGGAGAGAAGTATTTCTAGGAAGGCCTGGAATACTGGGCAGTTCTTTCTGGATCCAAGTGCTCCTGGGCCTTGTGGTTTCCATGTCATTCCCATTCCTCTGAACTTTTCAGCAGTGACCTCCTAGTACATATAAATCCATCCCATTCTCCACAGAGTTCAAGAGCTGAAGCCGTGAGTTGACCCATCAGGACACATTATGATCTATATTCTTGGGCTCTGACTATTCTACTTTTCAAACTACAATTGTTTGTTTTATTTCACCAGATGCTTAAGTTTTAGCCCAATAAGTTTCTGGAAGCTGCTGGGTTTTGTATACGTAGGGTTCTAGTCACTGAAGAAGGGTAGGCCTCAGTCAGTATTGTGGAGTGCATATAGTTTGGCTCCCCCAGACAGCAGGAAGCCAGTTACTGAGGCCTTTGTCTATAGCAGCCTTGTTTTGGGAGTATTGTGGGAAACCAGGGCAAGACACAAATTCTAACTCCTTGCCCCTTTGTGATGGTTAAGGTTGTGTGTCAACTTGGCTGGCCATGATTCTCAGTGGTTTGACAGTTATGACGTAGTTTGGCAGTTGTATGATGATTCGATCACTTCCATGATTAGATCTGGTATGTGATTACCTCCATGATGGGATCCTCTGTGAGTAGCCGATCAGTTGAAAGGGAATTTCCTTGAGGGTGTGGCGTGTGTCCAATATAGGTGGACTTTTTGGCAAGGCTCCCTGACTTTTGTTCCCTCTGGATCCTGCAGCTGGTTCCTGTTTGTCTGACTTCTGGTTCTTCAGCAGCTTGTCTGCCATCTTGCATGATGATCTTGGGATTCATCTGTCTTCGCAGCCTGTGAGCAAGAGGCTGCTATCCGACCTGCTAATCTTGGGTTCGTCAGCCCCTGCAGCTATGTGAATCAGGAGGAGCCTCTATCCTGACTCATGGACTTGGGATGTTCCAGCCTCTACAACCAAGTGAGCCATTTCCTTGATATAAATCTCTCTCTCTATGTTTTTATATAGAGAACCCAGCCTAAGACACCCTCTACCCCAAATTTCTAACAAAAATAGGCAAATTAGAATAATGACCTCAATATATATTTTAAGTTCAAATTATGGTGCTTTTGGCAAACAAAGTTTTGCCCTAAACATATTGGCTATCGCTGGTGATTCTGTAGGTCTAAAGTTTATTTCCATGATGGGTAACCTGTAGACTTCGTGTCTAAGCCAGAATGAGATTTGTAATGCCTCAAGAAATATTTGAATATATATTGTACTGTAGTGTCAGAGCCTGTCTGTATTCAGAGAGGGATAATGAAAATCGAGATTAACCTAAAGCCGATTCCTACAAGGTGAAGGTCAGACATATCTCCACTCTCCAACTTTTTCACCATTTCTGATACCAGCGGTCCCTCCCATGACATTCTCTGCTTCTCTCCTGGGTTCAATAATTCATTGCAATGACCACACAGAACTCACAGACCATACTCAAAGTTATGTGGTTTATTAGAGTAGTTAAAGGCTACAGCTTGGGGTCAGAATCAACTCAAAAGACAGGATATAACTCAGGAGACAGGATACAGTTCTTCATTTGGGACAGCTTCCAATCAAGACAGCTCTCAGCTTCTTCTCAGTTGTGTTGCTTAATGCTATTGGATGGTTTTATGCACCCTATTTGCATAGTAGACTAACCAATTTCTTTGCAAGATTGTGGTTTGGCCGATCATTTTGGCAGAATTATAAACCCAAGGCCAGAAAGGCCATATATAAGAGAAACCCATTGCACTGTAAAAACGTTCCTGGCTTAAATGGAAAATCCAAAAGTGAGACAAATGCTTAGCAAATGCTTTATTTTATAAACATTAGACCATTTTTCAAGGAAAAAAAAAAAAGTTCGCTTCCTGCTAATGAGGTGTACCACCTGGTCTCTGAATACTAACTTACTACATAAAGTGTTAAAATGGTTTTGCATTTTCAAGTTCTCATTTTCAGATTGCGGCACCCTGAGCCCTGAGTTCTACATTTTAGTCTAAACCCAGATCATTCTAGATTATTGATTCCAATGCAGTTTAACATTTGGTTTACCTTCTTTATATTCCCATTCATAATGAATAGTTGGAGTCCCTGGGTGGTGCTAACAGTTAATGCTCTTGGCTTCAAACTGAAAGATTGGAGGTTCGAGTCCACCCTGAGGTGCCTTGAAAGAAATGCCTGGCAATCTACTTCTAAAAATCAACTCTTGATTATTCTACTCTGACGCACGTGGGGTTGCCATGAGTCAAAATCGACTTGAGGAAAACTGGTTACTAAGTGTTTGACGATCTGGGGATGGATTCAGCTTTAGTGTAAAACATATGCTTTCCATGATACGCACTATATACATCTTTCTAAGTACATATATGTTTATCAGAGGACAATTTGTAGAAAAAAGTTTCTGTTAGGAAGTGGCTTGACAAGAAAAGAATTGGTTAATTTGGGTTTGTACAAGGGATATAAGACTTAGAGAGCAGTGACCGCCAGTTTACTCAGTTTCAAAAGGGCGAACATAGTGCTTTTCAGGAGGGTGACATTAAAAATGGGATTTCAGAGGAATAAATGAGAACGTTAGGCAAAAGGAAGGAGAAAGCCATAAAGAGCAACACCATTTCATAGTGTTGTTAACCAATATTTCTTATGTCCTCACTAGACTGTCAAGAAGACTCTGCAAAGCAGAGTTTTATGGTGGAATGAGTTTGGTAAATGCTATATACTACATCTCCTTTTTGGAAATATAGATAGCACTATATACATATATAAATAAAATACGATAGCACTATAAAGGCTCTGAGAAAGTGTCCAACTGAGAAAACCAATTAGTTTTAAGTGGGCCCTAGAATGCTTATTTTGAGGAACATGTACTAATATCACGAAATCTAGGTTTGAGTCGGTCAAATCCAAGTTAAGATGCTATTGCTTTTCCTCATGATGCCGGGGCTCTGGGGAGTGGTCACAGGGCACCAAATAGGGGAGGGTAAAGCAAAGTCTCAGAAGGGTGTCAGGAGCTGTCAATCAGAACTGGGAGAAGAAGCAGGAGACCCACAGTAAGAACCCGAGGATAGGGGGACATGCTCCTCATCCATTTCCCTCTAGCATCTAATCACCTCTCCAGTTCATTTGCCAAAAGCCTCAGTTTACCCTTCTTGCTTTTAATTTCTGATTACTTGAAGGTAAGACGAACAGAAAAATAGAGAGAGAATGATGTAACAGAAAAAGTTGCTACTGTGAAATTCTACAATTCTTCATTTTTTCCTACTGTTGTTGTTAGGTGCCGTCGAGTCAGTTCCAACTCATAGTGACCCTGTGCATGACAGAATGAAACACTTCTGGTCTTGCACCATCCTCACAATCGTTGCTAAGTTTGAGCCCATTGTCGCAGCCACTGTGTCAATCCATCTTGTTGAGGGTCTTCCTCTTTTTTGCTGACCCTCTACTTTACCAAGCATGATGTCCTTCTCCTACTGAATATCCAAAAATTAGGCATGAGAGATTGAATTTGTACATCAGGTCAAGGTCAAGACCTTTTTTTTTCTTCAGTTGGCATTGAGTCGATTCTGACTCATGGTGACCCCAGGTACGTCAGAGTAGAACTGTGCTCCGTGGGGTTTTCAACGGCTGTGATCTTGCAGAATTGGATCGTCAGAACTTTCTTCCAAGGTGTCTCCAGGTGGATTTGAACTGATAACTTTTCAGTTAGTAGGTAAGTGTTTAAATATTTCTGCCACCCAGGGAGTCCTAGGCCAAGATATTTTGATTTAAATCACATTATGTTTAAATTAGCAGTTCTGCTTCTGAGAACACATTTCGAGGAAACAAACCTAAGTATGAAAAACGCACAATGAGATGTTCCTCTATTAGCGAATATATCAGATGCTAAAATTTCAACAATAGAAGATAATTAAATAATTATGGTATACTGACTTGATGGAATGTTATTTAGTGATTAAAATAACAATTATGGGTATTTTATGATAACATGGACATACTCATATTAAGTGACACAAATTTACACATAAAATATAATTTAAGCTATATAAAGCAACCAAGAAATCTATGTTGTTGTTGTTAGATGCTGTCGGGTCAGTTCTGACATATAGAGACACTATGTACGACAGAACAAAACACTGCCCTGTCCTCTGTCATCCTCATGATCAATGTTATGCTTGAGCCCATTGTTGCAGCCACTGTGTCAATCTGTCTCATTGAAGGTCTTCTTCTCCTTCTCCAACCCTCCACTTTACCAAGCATGATGTCCTTCTCCAGGGACTGGTTCCCCCAAATAACGTGTCCAAAGTACGTGAGACAAAGCACCTCTGTCCTAGCTTCTAAGGAGCGTTCTGGCCTCGTGTGTGTGTGAAAGCTGGGCAATGAATAAGGAAGATGAATTCATGCCTCTGAGTTATGGTGTTGGTGAGGAATGTTGAATATACCATGCACTGCCAAAAGAACAAACAAATCTGTCTTGTCTTAGAAGAAATCTATACGGAGGAAAAAAATTAAAGCAAACATACCAACATAAAACAGTTGTTGTTACTTATGTGGTGGGTTAAAGACAACTTTTTTTTTCTCCCTCTTTCTCTTTTCCATATTTTTCAAATTTTCTAAGATGAAATTGAATTACCTTTATAATGGAGCTTAACTAACAAACTTTGAATTAGTATAGCTTAAATTTTGTCTTAATCAGATCTCAAAAATACATTTTCAGTGTTTGATAAGATTATCTTCGTAATGCCATATATTTTTCATTCAGATTTAGAAAAAGATGAACCTTTAAAAAAGTACATGTGTTTTTAAAGCAGACTAAAACATTTTAAGAGCTAATTTTGCAGCTATATCTAGAAACTAAATTTTGGCCTATTTACCTTATTTATTGACGTTACCTACAATTAGTGGGACATGAATTAAACCATTCCAACAACGATTATGGATTTCACGACAATAATTTTACTATGATGATTAGAATTGCCTATTGGACGTTGTATTTGGGCCTTGGCATTTAATATTTCAAAATTAAACCAAAATTTTCTCCCTTCCTTGCCATTCTCCCAGAACCAAACCAAATCAAACCAAGCTGAGTCATGGTATATGTCACACTTTTGATGTTGTGGTCCAATATTTCAATTCTGGAGTGGGGCCTCTTTTAAAGAACCAAAATTCACCAGGGAAAAATCATTGAGAATGAAATTGGATTCTTTGCTTTGTCATGCGTTAAAGGGGATCGAGGTTGTAATCCCCACTTTTGGTAGTCATTTACTGTCCTTTTCAATTCTTCTATACCCCATACACACACACACACACACACACACACGCACACACCCCTCCTTGGTGGGCAGGGAAGGAGAAGAAACTGAATAGAAAAAGCCAGAATTCTCTTTAGCTGCCATGGGGATGAGAGCTCTGAGCTCGCTTGTAGGTTAATAGTTCTTATATAATATACATTGTCTTTAATGCTCAATTCCACCTACACTGAAGCAGTTGGCCACCATGTCTTACTGATCATCCCTCTCAAGTATATCTTACATCCATCTGCTTGTCCACTGACCTTACCCAACTCCAATCCCCATTACCTGTCACCTGTATGATTTCCCACTCCTCTATTTTATTATTCATTCCGTGGACATTCCCCAAATGAACTGTCTTACAGTGTATGCCATTCTTTTGACCAAAAGACTTCAATGACTTCTGGTCACTCTTAGATTTAAGTCCAGGTTCCTTAGAATGGTATTCGACCTCTAGGACCTGACCCCAATCTGTTTTGTCCTATTACTCCCACCAAACAAATTTCTGCACATATTTTGCTCTTTACTTTCCACCTAAGCTCCCCACCCCACTGACACTGCCCAAGCTGTGTCTCCTTTTCAGTGTGCCATTCCGCACCCAACTTGTTAAAGTCTTACTCATCCTTCACAGCTCATTTCAAAATGTCACTTTTTCCATGAATCCTTCCCTGGTCCTCCAACTAGAAGGGAGCTTTGCCTCTCCTGTGCTCCTGTGGTTCTTCTATTTTCAGTGTTAGTGTCTTAGCTGTCTAGTGCTGCTACAACAGAAATACCACAATTGAATGGCTTTAACAAAGAGAAATTTATTCTCTCACAGTCTAGAAGGCTAGAATTCAGCTCCAGGGGAAGGCTTTCTGCCTTGGTTGGCTCTGGAGGAAGGTCCTTGTCATCAATCTTCCCCTGGTCAAGGAGCATCTCGCCTGCAGGGGCCCCGCATCCAAAAGGATGCACTCCCCTCCTGGTTCTTCATTCTTGATGGTAGGAGGTCCCTCTTGCCTCTGCTCTCTTCTCTCTTTTATATCTCAAGAGATTGACTCAAAGATACTGTCTTATCCTGTAGATTGAGTCCTGCCTTATTAACATAATTGCCTTATTAACATCATAACCCCCCCAAAAAAACCCACTGCTGTTGAGTCAATTCCGACACATAATGACCCTATATTATTATTAACATCATAGAGGCTAGGATTTACAACTCATAGGATAATCACATCAGATTGCAAAATGGTGGACAACCACATAATACTGGGAATCATGGCCTAGCCAAGTTAACACACATTTTTTGGGGACACAATTCAATCCATAACAGTTATCAACTGCTGTTATAACAGAAATACCACAAGTGGCTGGCTTTAACAAACAGTTTAGGAGGCTAGAAGTCTGAACTCAGGATGCCAGCTTGAGGAGAATGGTTTCTTTCTCCGTTGGCTCTGGAGGAAGTTTCTTGTCTGTTTTGAGCTTCTGCTCCTGGGCAATCTTCATGGGGCTTGTTATCTCTCTTCCACTATTTCTACTTTCTTGCTTACTTGTTTAATCCATTTCACGTCTTATGAGAGATTGATTTAAGATGTATGCTAAACTAATACTGTCTCATTAACATCAAAAAGAAAGTCCATTCCCAAATGGGATTATAGCCACTACAAGTGTTAGAATTTATAACATTTATTTTTGGCAGATACAATTCAATCCATAAAAGTTAGTTATTTATGTCTTTGGTTAGTTATTTGTATCTTTATCTTACATGCTTGGAGAAAAGGATAATATTTTGTTCATTTTTGGATCCTTGGAGAACCTAGCACACTGCTCTGCACGTAAAACCAGCTGTCTTGGAGTTGACTCTGCCTCATGGGGACCCCATGTGTGTCAGAGCACACTTATGCTCCGTAGGGCTACCAGTGGCCGCTTTTCTTGGAGGTAGATCACCAGGTCTTTCTCCTGCGGTGCCTCTGGGTGGACTCGTAGCCCCAACATTTTAGTTAGCAGCCAAGCATGTTAACCATTTGCACTACCCAGGGACTCTGTCCTGCACACAGTGGGTGCTCAATTCATGGTTGCAAAATTAAATTTAAAGAGTTGAAAAGTCTTTCTGTTTACAAGGAATATTTATAGTCTGGGTTTTTTTCTTCAAAGACTCATTTTGTCAGTACAAGCATAATTTTCAACGTAATTACCTTAATTTAAAAGTGGGTTTTTGGATACCAAAAAAACCCGGGCAACATGAGATAATAAAGTACTGTATTTTGCAGTTAATATAGTTTTTACTTTCCATCCTAATTTATTTGTTCTCTAGAAGGGTGTGGGATGAGGTTGAGATCAGCTTTCCTGCTTCTAAATGTCTGAAAAATGGTCAGTTTAGAATTATGTTACAGTTCTCTTGCATCTGTCTATGTAATTAATTCCTCCTGAGAAAGTCCCAAATTTGGACTTGTAATACGGTCCACGGATTGTTGTTAATTATTATAAAAATATTGAAACAATTATTGTATGAGTATATATCCTCAATTACTATGTAATTATATATTATGATAGAAGACCATCATTCCTATTTATCTTCAGTGTGTCTTGAATTAGAACAATTTAAGATTTAATTTTCACATAAATAAAAATGGAATTCAATCTTTAAAGTCCATTTAACAAAAGCTAAAAACCATTTTTATCCATGAGGGTGTTGGGAAGAACTGTAATCGAAAACAAATTAGCAGGCGTGTCCAGCGTGGCCAACATATGTTGATCTTGATTATGTTTTTAGTATGTGATTTGAGGCTGCAGTACCAGACTTCAGAGAACAATACATTATTCATCGCCGTCTTCGTTTGCACAGAACTGTGTTTATGAAGCTTTTCCTTGGGCTTGGTGCCGTCTTGGCTGTTTCAGAATTTTGGTGAGCAGATTGAGTGATAATTTTAGGCTTCTAAAATCAGTCTGTGTCCCCTCAGTCACATGATGTCATAAGCAGCTGGTGTTGCCTTGGCAACTTTACAGACTAAAAGTGCTGCCTTTGGTAAAACTTTGGGTCATGTGACACAGCTCTGTAGCTGAGGAAGATGACACAAAATTATTACTTATTTACTTCCCCACCAAAACAAACCCTGATCCACATGAGAGAAAAACAAATCCGGAACTCAGAGTCCCATCTGAATTAATTATCTGCCTTGCCATTGTCTGAAAGCCAAGTCTGTTTGACTTTGTAATTTCAACATGCTCCACTCCCTGGAACACTCTGAGACTTGTCTCCTTCTTTCCCCAGGCCTCCCTGTGACGCAGGAAGGCCCATCTTTCCTAAGAAGTTAGCAAGTCCAGGACAAGAGTGACAAACCAGAGGAATTTTGTCTCCATGGCTTTTAGCCAGGCTGTGGGCTTTGGGGGTAGAATGCTCCAGGCAGAGGCAGGTGGAGAACATTAGTGGTTCAGGGATAGAATTGCCACCTTCCATGCGGGAGACCTGTGTTCCATCCTTGGCCAGTGCACCTCAAACATAGCCACCACCTGTCTGTTGGTGGAGAATTTTGTGTTGCTGTGATACTAAGGGAAACCCTGGTGGCCTAGTGGTGAAGTGCTACAGCTGCTAACCTAAAGGTCAGCAGTTCAAATCTGCCAGGTGTTCCTTGGAAACTCTATGGGGCAATTCTACTCTGTCCTATAGGGTCACTATGAGTCGGAATTCACTCGATGGCAATGGGTTTGGTTTGGTTTTGTGATACTAAGCAAATTTCAGCTGTTTCCAGATTACGATGGATTAGGAAGAAAGGCAATGAAAACCCTATGGATCACGACTTATTTCCTTGTGCATGGGGTTGCCATGAGTAGGGGTGACTCATGGGCCACTAATAACATTGACATTTAACAACAACAACAACAAAAAAACTCACTGCTGTAGAGTCCATTACCGACGTGTAGCGACCCTATAGGACAGAGTAGAACTACCCCGTAGAGTTTCCAAGGAGCACCTGGTGGATTAGAACGGCCAACCTTTTGGTTAGCAGCCTTAGCTCTTAACCACTACTCCACCAGGGTTTCCCACTGACATTTAGAAGGTGTTAAAGTCAGGGAGCTGTGTGAAATTACCCATGAAGTTAGAATAGACAGAGAAGGGTGGAAGAGGGCCAGAACCAAGTTCCAGAGCATTCTAACACTTCTAGGTGAAGCAGAAAGGAGAGGAATGGTCAGGGAAATGGCGGGAGAATCAAGAGGGTGTGGAGTCCCAGGAGCCAAGGAATAGACAAAACAATGGCATCTCTGCATTTCTGTCAGTAAGTCCGAATTAAGTGAGACCGAATTTAAGAAATACTTACTGGCTGCTGGTATTTCTTCCTTTGTGATTTTCCTGTTTAGTTCATTTGTTCACGAAACTATTAGAGCCTTAGTTTTATTTTGTTCTTAATAATTTGAACTCTATATGATGAATATAAATCCTTTATCACTTTTTTGGGGGTATTTCTTCCATTATTTGTCTAAAAAAAAAAAATTTTTTTTTCATACTTTATGGTGGCATCCTGAAGTTCTTCATTTTTTAGGTGGTCAGATATGTTGGTTTCTTCCACTGACTTTAGCTTTTCCCTTTTTGATCACTAATTTTATTAAATTAAAAATAAAAATTGCTTTATTGGTTTTCCGATTATCGCTATAATAAAAAAGGTCAGATTTTCTGAGTATGTTGTAAAAATTCAGCTAACACAAAAAAGCATGTTTTGACATTTTTGAAAACTATAATCCTATCATGTAGAAATACTAGACATACACACATATATTTTAAACAAAAGTAGGAATATGCTCTACTTTTTCGTAAGTTGGTATTTTCATTTATATTATCAAAATAACATTTTTAGTTTAGCAAATGTACATCTTTAGGTGTCTTTATTTTTTTATTGTGCTTTAGGTGAAAGTTTACAGCTCAAGCTTATTTCTCATATGAAAATTTATACACAAATTATTTTGGGACGTTAGTTGCAAGCCTCACAATGTGACAGCATACTCCCCCCTTGATCCCTGCGTTCCCTGTGTCGATTCAACCAGTTCCTGTCCCTTCCTGCCTTCTCATCCTGCCTCAGGACAGGAGCTGCCCATTTGGTCTTGTGTATCGGATTGAACTAAGAAGCACACTCCTCACGAGTATTATTTTTTGCTTTATAGTCCTGTCTAATCTTTGTCTGAAGAGTGGGCTTCGGGAACGGTTTCAGTACCAGGTTAACAGAGTGTTGGGGGGCCATAGTTTCGGGGGTTCCTCCAGTCTCTGTCAGACCATTAAGCCTGGTCTTTTTAAGTGAATTTAAGTTCTGTACTGCAGTTTTCTCCCATTCTGTCAGGGTCTCTCTGTTGTGTTCCCTGTCAGGGTGGTCATTGGTAGTAGCCAGGCAGGTACCATCTAGTTCTTCTGGTCTCAGGCTGGTGGAGTCTCTGGTTTATGTGGACCTTTAGTCTCTTGGGCTAATATTTTCCTTGTGTCTTTGGTGTTCTTCATTCTCCTATGCTTCAAGTGGCGTGGAACCGATTGATGCATCTCAGCTGGGTGCTTGAAAGCTTTCAAGACCCCAGACACCACTCACCAAAGTGGGATGCAGAGCATTTCCTTAATAAACTTTGTTATGCCAGTTGACCTAGATGTTCCCTGAAACTAAGGTCCCCAGCCCCAGCTACTCTGTGCCTCAAAGTGTTTGGATGTATCCAGGAAACTTCTTAGCTTTTACTTTGGTAGAGTTATGCTGACTTTCCCTGTATTGTGTGTTGTCTTTCCCTTCACTGAAGTTGATCCTTGTTTACTATCTAGTTAGTGAATTACCCTTGCCCTTCCTTCCACACCCATGTAACCATCAAAGAAAGTTTTTTTCTGTGTTTAAATCTTTTCTTAACTTCTTATAATAGTGGTCTCATACAATATTTGTCCTTTTGTGACTAACTAATTTCACTCAGCATAATGTCCTCCAGATTCATCCATGTTTTGAGATACTTTGTGGACTCATCATTGTTCTTTATCATTGCATAGTTAGTATTCCATTGTGTGTATGTAGCATACTTTGTTTATCCTTTCATCTGTTGATGGGCACCTAGGTTGCTTCCACCTTTTTGCCATGGTGAATAATGCCACAATGAACATGGGTGTGCATATGTCTATTCATGTGACTGCTCTTATTTCCCTAGGATATATTCCAAGGAGTGGGATTGCTGGATCATATGTTACTTCTATTTCTAGTTTTTTAAGAAGTGCCAAATAGTTTTCCAGAGTGGTTGTACCATTTTACATTCCTACCAGCAGTGCATAAGTGTTCCAATCTCTCTAGAACCTCTTCAACGTTTGTTATTTTGTATTTTGTATTAATGCTAGCCTTGTTGGGGTGAGGTGGTATCTCTTTGTAGTATTGATTTGTATTTCTCTAAATGGCCTAGGAACTTCTCAGGGCAAGGACTCCAGGACCGAAAGATGCATTATTCTCCTGGATCTTTTTTCTTGGTGGTATCAGGTCCCCATGTCTCTCTGCTTACTTCTGTCTTTTATATCTCAGAAAAGATTGATTTAAGATAGAACCTAATCTTGAAGATTGAGTCCTGCCTCATTAATATAACTGCTGATAATCCCACCTCACCTCATTAAAATCATGGAGATAGGATTTACGACACCTAAGAAAATCACAATAGATGACAAAATGGTGGACAATCACACAACACTGGGAATCATGGTCCAGCCAATTTGACACACGTAGCTTTTGGGAAACACAGTTCAGTCCACAACAACATGTACTTCTTGTTTAGCCTTTGTATTAAAAATAAGGGATTTATTACATTCATTGAAATGTAATATAATATTTCGATTTATTTGGAGTTGTTTTTCACCACTATTTAATTTTTTTTCAATCATTATTTACATTTTGATAATTCTTTTTTCTGATCTCCTTTCTTTTGCGATTTTGTAAATTGAGAGTATTAGAAGGCATTTTAAAGGACCTAAAATTCATATAATGAATTTATTTCCTCTGAAACAATTACAAAGCATGCATTACATTCACATTTTTTGTTTCCTTCTTTTTTTATGCTTTTGCTGAAAGTTTACAGAGCAAATTAGTTTCCCATTTGACAGTTTGTACATAGAGTTTTCCATGACGTAGGTTTCCTTTCCCACAATGTGTCAGGACTCTCCCCATTTCTGCCCTGGTTTCACCATTTTCTTTTGTCCTAATTTCTGCCCTTCCTGTCTTCTCATTTTTGCTTTTGGGGAGATGATGGCCTTTTGATCTTACATATTTGATTGTTCTAAGGAGTAGATTCCTCTTGGGCATTATTGTTTATCTTATGTGCTTGTCTATTGTTTGGCTGGGAGGTGGTCTCAAGGAATGGCTTCCTTTCAAGGTTGCAAGAGTGTCTTGGGGCCATAGTCTCGGGGGTTCCTCCAGTCTCTGTCAGACCAAGCTTAGTCTTTTTTGTGATTTTGATTTTTTGTTCTACAATTTTCTCCCACTCTGTCCAGGATCCTCCGTTGTGATCCCAGTCAGAGCTGTTAGTAGTGGTAGCCAGGCACCATCTAATTCTTCTGGTTTTGGGGTCATGTAGGATGTGGTTCATGTGGTCCATTAGTCCTTTGGAGTAATTGCTGCCTTGAATCCCTGGTCTCCTTCACTCTTCCTTGCTCCAGATAAGAAGAGGCCAACGGTTGTATCTTAGATGGCTGCTCACAAGCTTTTAAGACCCCAGAAGCTATTCATCAAAGTAGAATGCAGAACATTGTCTTTATGTAGTATGTTGTGCCAATTGATGTAGATGTCCCCTGAGTCTATGGTTCTTTATCCCCTAGCCTAGGGACTTCATCCCATGAAGTGCTTGGGTATGTCTAAGAGGTTTCCCTGACTATACTCCTTGTGTACTCTATATGAGTTGCACCTACAGTCCTGTATGTAGAAATATCTACCACCAAACCTATATTTGCCAGTGGGTGTATTCTCTTACATCCTCACACACCTCTTGGTGTATCTACTTGTAAGTTATTGTTTATTAATACTTTTGCTGCATCATTGTCTAAACTATAGTTGTTATTGTAGTTGCCCTTTATTCTTGTGCTCCTCCCAGCGTCCTCCCTTTCCTTGGTCATGTTGTGCTGACTTCCCGCATATTATGTATTGCCTTTCCCTTCACCAATATTAACTCGTGTCTTCTATTTAATTGGTAATTTTCCCTCCCTCCCTCTCCCAACCCTGGCAACCAACAAAGAATATTTTTTGTCTTTTTTCCCTTTTGTTATTACTTTATAGTAGTGGTTTCATACATTATCTGTCCTTTTGTGAGTGACTTATTTCACTCAGTATAATGTCCTCCAAATTCATCCATGTTGAAATATTTTGCGTATTTATCATTATTCGTTATTGTTGCATAGTATTCCATCATGAGTATATACGACAGTTCGTTTATCTATTCATGTGTTGATGGGCACTTAGGGTTGTTTCCATCTTTTTGCTATTGTGAATAATGCTACAATGAACATGTGTGTGCATATGTCTATTCATGTCATGGCTCTTATTTCTTTAGAGCGTATACCTAGGAGTGGGATTGCTGGATCATATGGTATTTCTATTTCTAGCTTTTTGAGGAAGTATCATACCATTTTCCAAAGTGGTTGTACCATTTTCCAAAGTGGTTGTACCAATAATGCATAAGAGTTACAATCTCCCCCACAATCTCGCCAACAGTTGTTGTTTTCTGTTTTTTTTTTTTTTTTGATTAGTGCCAGTAATGTTTGGATGAGATGGTATCTCATTTTTTTTTAATAGCTAATAATCATGAGCATTTCTTCATGTTTATTAGCTGCCTGCATGTCTTCTTTGATGAAGTCTCTCTTCATATACTTTGCCCATTTTTTAATTGGATCGTTTGTCTTTTTATTGCTGAAATGTTGAATTTTTCTATAAATTTTAGAGATTAGTCCCTTGTAGGATACGTTGTAGCCAAATTTTTTTTCCCAGTCTGTAAGTTCTCTTTTGACTCTTACAAATAAGCCTTTAGTTGCATATTTAAATTTTTAATGAAGTTGAATTTATTTTGATATAAGACTTTAGGTGGCACAAATGGTTACACACTGAACTACTAACCAAAGGGTTGGAGAGTCAAACTTACCCAGAGATGCCTTGGCAGAAAGGCCTGGCATTCTGCTTCTGAAAGGTCACAGCCTTGAAAACGCTATGGAACACAGTTCTACACTGACACACATGGGGTCACCATGAGTCAGGGTCTATTTGATGGCAACTTGGTTTTGTGCCTCATGTTAAAAATTCTGTAGATATTTTCTGTTGGTCTTGAAATAAAATTCAAACTTCTTACCATGGTCTATAGACCCTTCACAATTTAACTCCTACCACCTCTCCAGCCCTCTCATCCTCACCCCATCTCATACAGCTTCCTTCTGAATCCTCAAAACCAAGCCCTTTTCCATTTCAGAGTTTTTGCAAAACCAAACCCTTTCCCATTTCAGAGTTTTTGCACATGCTGTTCCCTTTGTCTGGAACTCTGTTCCTCAAGTTTTCCAGACTGTTGGCTTCTTTTCATTCTTTGAGCCTAAGCTGAAATAGGATTCCCTTCCATTTCTCTGACCATCTTACCTAGTGGGTTGATCCCTATTCTGCTAGTGCCTCTAATGACATTATCCTGTTTATTACCTTTTAATGCTTATTACATTCAGAATTTTTTTTTTATCTCTTCCTTTCCTCCCTCTCTCTCCCTCCCTCTTCTTTCACACCCTCCCTTCTATTTCTTTGTCTTCCCTTTTCAATGAATGCCCTTCTCCCACTGACCCTAAGGGCAGGAAACTTGTCTGTCCTGTCCACCACTGCATCCCTCCCACATTGCCCAGAGCGTGTGCTCAGTGCTTATTTATTGGATGAATGTGAAATAAATTGACTAACTGATATACCCTGGTACAAGTAACACATTTAAACATATTTGACACATTTAAAAATTGTACTTTTTTTCCTAGTTATTTTAATACATTTATCCTTCCAGATAAATTTGTGGACTATTTTTTAGTCAAGTTAAAAAAAATCAAATTCTGATAGAAATTTAGTTGTATTTCTAGATTAGAGAAGAGTTGACATATTCTAAAACATAATAGATGAAAGTTCCCCTTAGATCAGTAATTCTCAAAATGTAGTCTCCAAATCCTTGGGGTTCTCTAGACACTTTCAAGGAGTCCACAAGGTCAAAATTATTTACAGTATCAAGCTGTCCTATTCAGGAACATGATATGACTATCCAAAAAAAGATATTCTTTTTTTTTTTTTTAATAATTCTTATTGTGCTTTAAGTGAAAGCTTACAAATCAAGTCAGTCTGTCACATATAAGCTTATATACACCTTACTCCATACTCCCACTTACTCTCGCCCTAATGAGTCAGCCCGCTCCCTCCTTCCAGTCTCTCCTTTCTTGACGATTTTGCCAGTTTCTAACCCTCTCTACCCTCCTATCTCCCCTCCAGACAGGAAATACCAACACAGTCTCAAGTGTCCACCTGATACAAGTAGCTCACTCTTCATCAGCATCTCTCCCCAACCCATTGTCCAGTCCCTTCCATGTCTGATGAGTTGTCTTCGGGAACGGTTCCTGTCCTGGGCCAACAGAAGGTTTGGGGACCATGACCGCCAGGATTCCTCTAGTCTCAGTCAGACCATTAAGTCTGGTCTTTTTATGAGAATTTGGGGTCTGCATCCCTCTGTTCTCCTGCTCCCTCAGGGGTTCTCTGTTGTGCTCCCTGTCAGGGCAGTCAGGCCCAGTTGTGGCCGGGCACCATCTGGTTCTTCTGGTCTCAGGATGATGTAAGTCTCTAGTTCATGTGGCTCTTTCTGTTTCTTGGGCTCATAGTTATCATGTGACCTTGGTGTTCTTCATTCTCCTTTGATCCAGGTGGGTTGAGACCAATTGATTCATCTTAGATGGCTGCTTGATAGCATTTAAGACCCCAGATGCCACATTTCAAAGTGGGATGCAGAATGTTTTCATAATAGTATTATTTTGCCAGTTGACTCAGATGTCCCCTTAAGCCATAGTCCCCAAACCCCCACCCTTGCTCCGCTGACCTTTGAAGCATTCAGTTTATCCCAGAAACTGCTTTAGGTCCAGTCCAGTTGAGCTGACCTTTCCTGTATTGAGTATTGTCCTTCCCTTCACCTAAAGTGGTTCTTATCTACTAACTAATCAGTAAATAACCCTCTCCCACCCTCCCTCCCTCCCCCCTCGTAACCACAAAAGTATGTGTTCTTCTCAGTTTATACTATTTCTCAAGATCTTATAATAGTGGTCTTATATATTTGTCCTTTTGCCTCTGACTAATTTCACTCAGCATAATGCCTTCCAGGTTCTTCCATGTTATGAAATGTTTCACAGATTCGTCACTGTTCTTTATCGGTGCGTAGTATTCCATTGTGTGAATATACCATAGTTTCTTTAACCATTCATCCGTTGATGGACACCTTGGTTACTTCCAGCTTTTTGCTATTGTAAACAGAGCTGCAATAAACATGGGTGTGCATATATCTGTTCATGTAAAGGCTCTTATTTCTCTAGGGTATATTCGGAGGAGTGGGATTTCTGGGTTGTATGGTAGTTCTATTTCTAACTTTTAAAGAAAATGCCAGATAGATTTCCAAAGTGGTTGTACCATTTTATATTCCCACCAGCAGTGTGTAAGAGTTCCAATCTCTCCACAGCCTTTCCAACGTTTATTATTTTGTGTTTTTTGGATTAATGCTACCCTTGTTGGAGTGAGATGGAATCTCATCGTTTTTTTTTTGTTTCATTTTGTTGGGGTGAGATGGAATCTTGTTGTAGTTTTAATTTGCATTTCTCTAATGGCTAATGATCGAGAGCATTTTCTCATGTATCTGTTCGCTGCCTGAATATCTTCTTTAGTGAAGTGCGTGTTCATATCCTTTGCCCACTTTTTGATCGGGTTGTTTGTCTTTTTGTGGTTGAGTTTTAACAGAATCATGTAGATTTTAGAGATCAGGCGCTGGTCGGAGATGTCATAACTGAAAATTCTTTCCCAGTCTGTAGGTGGTCTTTTTACTCTTTTGGTGAAGTCTTTAGATGAGCATAGGTGTTTGATTTTTAGGAGCTCCCAGTTATCTGGTTTCTCTGCGTCATTTTTGGTAATATTTTGTATTCTGTTTATGCCTTGTATTAGGGCTCCTAGGGTTGTCCCTATTTTTTCTTCCATGATCTTTATCGTTTTAGTCTTTATGTTTAGGTCTTTGATCCACTTGGAGTTAGTTTTTGTGCATGGTGTGAGGTATGGGTCCTGTTTCATTTTTTTGCAAATGGATATCCAGTTATGCCAGCACCATTTGTTAAAAAGACTATCTTTTCCCCAATTAACTGACACTGGGCCTTTGTCAAATATCAGCTGCTCATATGTGGATGGATTTATATCTGGGTTCTCAATTCTCCTCCATTGGTCTATGTGCCTGTTGTTGTACCAGTACCAGGCTGTTTTGAGTACTGTGGCTGTATAATATGTTCTAAAATCAGGTTGAGTGAGGCCTCCCACTTTCTTCTTTTTTTTCAGTAATGCTTTACTTATCCGGGGCTTCTTTCCCTTCCATATGAAGTTGGTGATTTGTTTCTCCATCACATTAAAAAATGTCGTTGGAATCTGGATCAGAATCAGATATTCTTTTTATGCCATTTAATAACACTTATATAGCTCTCTTCATATAAGATATTTTAGTTTTTTTCCTAAGTGTTCTACATTTTTAACTTCCTTTTGAAAATAAAATCTTTTATTATATTTTATAAGTAAATCTTACTGGTATATAGAAAGCTACTGGTTTTTGTATATTTATTTTGTAATTAGTTTCTTTACTAAAATCTAGTATGTTCTAATAAATTGATATCCCCCCCAAAAAATTTTTTTTTAAGCATATCATTAGGTCATCTTAAGATGTTAATAATTACTTTCTTTTTCTATACAGTATTTTTTTAAATTTACTTTTTTTTGGTCAGTGGAATTGGCTATCCCTTTTGGGGGAAAATCCATATTCTTTTCTTGGCTCTGACTTTTAGTGTTTCATTATAAATTGTGATTTGATTTTTCTTGGATTAAGGTAGGTATTTTATAAAATCATGTTAATAAACCATATTTCTCTTTAGGAATATATATACATATATTTTAGTATCAGGAATGTATTTTTATCAAATTCCATTTCAGTATGTATTTAGAAAATAAGAGATTTAGTTTTCTTCATAAACTACGAACAATTTAAGTTATACTAACAGATTTTCTAATATATAACCTAGCCTCGATTTCCTATTTTAATGGCAGCTTGATAGTACTTCTTTTTGTATTGCACTAAATTAAATTTCCCACTTTTTTTTTTGTTTTTAATTTTCTGGAAATTTTCTTTGCAAATCTGGCCTATACAATTTCTGCTGTTTGGAAGTTATTAAGCTTATTCTTCTGGCCAATTATATGATTAATTTTTGTATATATTTCATGATTTCTAGATAAGGTGTAATCTAAACATCATTTTTTCTGTAGATTAATTGAAAAATGTTCTTATATTTCTATTTCCAAATAAAGCTTTACCTTCCTGACCTGCCATACTCATTCTTGTTTTTCAGCCATTTCCTATTTGTAGTCATTTCTTTCTCTTTATACATTTTTTTGTTGTTGTATAGGTAAATGGATGCAAAGCTACTCAGCACATAAAGATGTACGATGGTTACTTTTACATTGTAAATTATGTTCTTTTTCAGGATAAAATAATCACCTTTGTTTGCCTTAATGCTTTTTTATTTTCTTAAACTTTACTGTATATGAAGCAAATTGGTATTTCAGCTTTGCTTTTTCTTTGATAGGCCTTTGCTTGTCATTTTACTTTTAATCTTTTCCACCTTCTTTTAGGAGTGTCTTTTATAAACAGTATACTTAAATACCCATTAAAGAGCAATTCTCATTTATGAGTAAGTTTGGCCTAGTTTTCAGTTATCATCGTAATTGATAATATTTGGCTTTACTTATGTCAACTGTTTTTTCCCCTCCGTTTTTAAGCTTTCTTGTTTCCTAATTACATTGTTTTTATCTTTTACATCATTTGAAAGGTATATATATTATATTAAAAAACGATATATAAATATCATTTTATTTCTATTATTGATTGTCTTTAAATGTTTTAAAGCTTTTAACCTATATTCTATCAATTGTCAGAATCAACAGGCAAGTTATATAATTTGATTTCAGAAATAGAAATTTTAAAGCTCTAATAAAACTCCATTCTATTCCCACTTCTTTATCTTTGTTTCTATGATTTGAAATTTTAGATCTTGGTTGTTATTATTAAATTATTACTTTTTATGTGCTATGTCCTTCGCAGCAATGGTTTTTGTTATTTTCCTTCCATTTTCTGATCAGATTTTTAACAAGTGTTTAGTCTGATTTCAGGATTTACTGACATTTCATTAATAACTGGCTTCCCCATTTCCAATCTTTAATGTTGCCTCATTTTTCAGTTAATTGGAAAATACCTTTGAGATTATATTGAAAGGTGGTATATTTCAAGCCCTCAAATGTCTCAACTTGTTTTCTGTCGCCTAGAATCTGACCTATATGATTCTTGGATTCATTTTACCCTTAAAATTCATTTTACTCTTGAACACTATAGGTATTAACTCAGTGTCTTTTGGCATTTAAAGGTGCAGAGAAGATTGAGGCCAGTTTGATTTTGTTTCTTTTTGTAGGAAACTCTCACCGTTGTGCTTGGATACTTGTATTATTTTCTTTATCCCTGTCATTTAAAAAAAAAAAATTTTTTTTTTTTGAGATTTGTCTATAGTGTGGGTTTTCTGCATCGACATTTACCCGAAATGAAGTATGAAAGACTGTTACAATTCATGCATACCTGGTGTCCTTTCATGTAAGAGGAATTCTCTACTCTCCTTCAAGCCAGATTTGCCCATGTGACTTACCTTATCCAATGAAATATGAACAGAAGTGACAGGTGGAAGTTTTGAGACCAATTCATGGTTGGCCATGCCTTCTTTTTCTTCTGCGGTGATGACTGGCAGTCTCCCAAACAGAAGCCGTCCCATTGTGACCACGTAGTGTGCACAACAGATAAACCTTTCTTTCTACAAGCTGTTGAGATTGTGGAGTCGTTACTACCACAGCATAACCAACTTAATCCTGAGTGACTCATATGGTGGACACTTCAGTCCTTCAATTAGGCCAAAAAAAAAAAAAAAAAATCCCCAAACCAAACCCATTGTGTTGAGTTGATTCTAACTCACAGACACACGTCTTTTTCTTCATTGACCAAGTAGTTCTCAAACTTTTTGCACTCAGCCTTAAAAATTATTGAGAATACCCAAAAATTTTATTTGTGTGGGCTATATCTATCAATATTTACCATATTAGAAATTAAAACTGAAAATATTAAAATATTTTAAATGTTTATTAAATATTAAAATAATTATTTACTAATTCATCTAAAATCAATAATAAACCCATTAAATCTCACCATAAATTATACACCTTTATGGAAACTGTTTTCCAAAACACAATAAAATTCAACGAGAAAACTGATGTTGTTTTATATTTTTGCAAATCTCTTTAAGAGGGGCTAAATAAAAGCCAGTTAAATCACATACCTACTTCTTCTATGGAAACCCTGGTGGCATAGTGGTTAAGTGCTATGGCTGCTAACTAAGAGGTCAGCAGTTCGAATCCTCCAAGTGCCCCTTGGAAACTGTGGTGCAGTTCTACTCTGTCCTATAGGGTTGCTATGAGTCAGAATTGACTCAACAGCAGTGGGTCAGTGGGTGGGACATCTTCTCTCTGCTGCATTATGTTCTTCTGGTTGAAGTACATGAGGAAAATCCACCATCATACAGATATGTAGTTGGAGAAGAGAGAAGTATAGTTTAAGTCTTTTTGGATAATAATGAATGTTTTCCTCTGATATTACACCGAAACTTGGCAAGCGATATTTTCTTAAAGGTGATTTGCAATGTGGAATTTGAAATCATATCAATGAGCTATTTGTCCTCTGTTACATTAAAATCTATCTTGCATTTTGAATGGATCTTTTGTAACATGATGCATTTGTTATTTGGAAAATATTGATTTACTGAGTTTTGTAGATCTTCCAAATGTTGACACATCTCATTATACAGTATTAAAAAAATCACGTTAGTTAATATTGCTACTGTCATATCAGAAAAAACTTTATGTATTGGAAAACTCTCAGACTCACAGTGGCAGATACAAGTTTTCCAAAATCCTAATTACTCCTTAAAACCTTAAATTTCAGCATTGCCAACAAATGCTGTCAGTTGTCCTGTGAGTGACAGGCTTACTTTGTTCATTTTTTGAGAAAAAATATGCCATATGCCCAGGTCTGAATAAGCATAGGTTGTCAGTCATTAGCCAGATTCTGGCTTAGGGTTACTCGCGAAGTTTCAGTCAAGCTGTGGTTCACGACTTGGAGCTGCCTCGACAACTAACAACGATAACAATACTGTTTGGTGCCACTGCCTTGATCTGAGCTGGGGCACCAGCGGTTTTACCCATTATTGCTTTTGCAATCCTCTCTATACTCTGATATGCTGAACTAATAGTGTATATAAAAAGGCAAATCATGTCTTCGTATTATTATGAAAATAATTTTGTCCTTGTGGACTCTTTAAAAGTGTCTAGGGAAAGCCCAAGGGTTTGGAGACTACATTTTGAGAATTACTGATCTAAGGGGAACTTTCTTCTATTATATTTAAGTTATTATTTTTTTCTTATTTATTATACTATGTTATTCAGGGATATCAATCGTCTGTATGTCAGAGCACTGTTCCATTATCTTCTACACATCTTTTTATCTTTTAGCATTTTAGTCTCTCTGTTCCTTCCTTTTACATTCTGAGGATAATTCTCTAGTTGTCTTCCACATTATTGATTCAATTTTCTGCACCATCAATTTTGGCATTTACTATCTCCGATGAGGGTTTTTACTCTTCTTTGTGTGTGTGTGTGTTTTATTTTTCCTTTCAATTAATCCTTACCTTACCGCCTTCCCTTTTATTTGCCTATTTCAATTCTACTTTGTTGAAACACGATCCTCTCTATACTCTGATATGCTGAACTAATAGTGTATATAAAAAGCACAACACCCAGCATGCATGTCTGGGATTCTTTCTGTCTCTTCCCAGACAAGCTTACTTATGGGAACTGTTCCACCCCAAATGGGGTGGTGGTGGTGAAGCCACACTCCTGCAGCCATCCTGAAAATGTACCTATATCACTGCCCAATTTTGAATGTGGTACAGATCCTGTCTCTCTGATTCAGACAATGGGAGAAGTAAGACATCATACCTCTTTTTTCCAGCCTGGGCCACTTGACGAGGTAAAACCTGAATTTCCTATGAGGTGAGGCTTGGAGGTATTTTTCTCAGTTCATGTCCATCTGCCTTGTAGTTATTGGCGATCCCTCTCAGATGCTGGCATTGACATGTCTGTTAGACCTTGGTTTTTGGTGTTGTAGAATTTTATGTTTCTTTACAGAGGCTACTATGGGGATGAGAAGTATCATGGGGTGAGGATTAAAATTTCATTGCCTTTAAAAACTTTACTTCTTAAAGAACTTGGAAGATCATAAACACTTACTTGGATTATAAAAGCAACTTAACACAATTACGGTATATTTTAAAACAGGTACCCACCTATCTGGGGACTACATGCCTTGTAGGCCCATAGTATAACATTTTTTAGCATCTTGGAGGCATTTCATTTCTATTATTTTCTTTGATATCAGTTTTTAAAATTTAATTGTAATTATAGTGCATGTGCAATGCTGTGCTGATTTCAACAGAAAGGTACAACCCTTAAGGTTTACTTAAAGGGTACAACCATTGCTCAACATTGTCATTCTATGCTCTACACTGGGGATTTTACATATTAAAACCTTCGAACATTTCATAGAAAGGTCCACAGAATACTAGAAGAAATTTTATTTCAATTTTAATTGTGGGTATCTCTGGGCAGTAGGATTATAAGTAAACTGAATTTTCTTCTTTATGTATTTTTGTATTTTCCAAATTTTTCACAAAGTTAACAAGTGACTGTTTCCTAATTGCATAAGTAATATGCAAAAAAAAAAAAAAATCCAAACATCATAGAAGAAATAAAATACTTTTCAACCCTCTTCTGAATTCCTTTGCTAGGAACAACCATTATCAGCCTTGTATGAATCCCTCCAGACCTTTTCCAATACATTTATATCATGATACGAATAGATGCGTGTTTTAAATAAACCTCCCACGGTTTCTGCACCTTGATTTTTGCCTTTGTTGATATGTCTTGGAGAACTTTCCATGTGGGTGCGTGATCTATCACATTCTTTTTAAATGCATGGTATGGATTATCTCACCTTATCACCACCTTCGAGCTGATTCTGACTCAGAGTGACCCCACAGGATTTGCAAGGCTGTAAATCTCTAAGGAAGCAGACTGCCCCATCTTTCTCCCATGGAGCTCCTGGTGATTTTGAACCGTTGACCTTTCAGTTAGCAGTCAATCACTTTAAGGACTGGGCCGCCATATGTAGATCTATCAATATTCTTTTTAAATGCACGTTATGGATGCATTGTATGGACCCTATTGAACATGGATACATCATAATTTGTTTAACCATTTCTACATTAATGGGCATTTAGATTTTTCTGTTTTTGTGCTATTACAAACAATGCTGAAATGGATATCTTCGTATACGAATCATTTTGCACAGGTACAAATATTTTTTCTAAGATAAATCTCTAGAATAGACATGATGGGCCAAGGGCCATGCACATTTTAGCAGATGTAGGTTATCCAGTCTCAAATTTAGATATGCAAGAATGGGCCTCTGAGCTGCCATTTCAGCCTTTGGCAGAAACTCTTAATGCTCCCCAGGGAGATGGTGTGCATAATGAAAATGATACTTGGAGGAGCATATAACGCTTTCTACGATGGTTACTCTTTCTACACCTGCTGAAGGATGGCGGCAGCTGCCATGGATGGATTTGCTGTTTCCTATTAGCACCTGGTGCTCAAGAACTCTGCTAAGGCCCTGACTGGTTATAGTCTGATGGAGGGGGAATGATGCTGAGCTCTGGGGTCTTTCCATGTGCATTAGCTTTAGAGGTACTTTTTTTTTTCTTTTTGACAGATGCTGTAGATTATCCCCAGGTAGAGCAAGAGTATAGAAGGAAAGAAGAGCAGAGAAGAAGTGAGAGGTTGGATGAGAACCAGAGTGCTCTGGTTTTTTTATATTATACTTTTCTCTAAAATGTAACATGTGATAGAGAACATTAAAAAATAACAATCATTATTTTTGATATTTAACACAGTAAGCTTATACGTTAGAGGCAATGCCTAGACTAGAGTTTTGCCTTAGTCTTTGTAAAAAAGTCAGTTGACCATAAATAAGGGTTTATCTCTAGACTCTCAGTTCTGTTCCATTGATCTGTATGTCTACCCTTATGCCAGTACCACACAGTTCTGATTGCTATAGTTTTGTAGTAAGCTTTGAAATGGAGATGTGTGAGTCCTCCAACTTTGTGCTTCTTTTTCAAGATTGTTTTGGCTACTCT
Source organism: Elephas maximus indicus (assembly GCF_024166365.1). Lineage (NCBI taxonomy): Eukaryota > Metazoa > Chordata > Mammalia > Proboscidea > Elephantidae > Elephas > Elephas maximus. The sequence continues at coordinate 72,130,096 of NC_064831.1, read as the reverse complement.
GGGTCCTTAACATTTCCGTATGAATTTTAGGATCCATTTGTCAATTTCTGCAAGAAAGCAGCTGGATTTTAATGCCTTATTCTTTTTAACTGCTGTGTAGTGCTCCATTGTTTGGGTCTTCTTCATTTAATAAATGGATTTCACCAAATCATTTACTGATATGACAGATAGGCTTGGATTTTGTTTTGTTATATTTTAATGCTAATTTCTGTTTTTTGAAAAAATCTTTTACTGTATCATCTGTGGGTAAGCTGTTTGTCATTACTGTTATTGTTCTGTATTCATATTTTTTCCTGGTATTTTGGGAGACTTATACTTGTGCTGGGAACCCTGGTGGCGTAGTAGTTAAGAGCTATGGCTGCTAATGAAAAGCTTGGCAGTTCGAATCCACCAGGCACTACTTGGAAGCTCTATGGGGTAGTTCTACTCTGTCTACAGGGTTGCTACGAGCTGGAATCGACTCAACAGCAATGGGCTTTGTTTTTGTTTTTTTTATACTTGCATTCTAGTGGATACTTTGCACCTATAACTTCTGATGCTCAATTTTTAAGCAATGTTGAAATCAGTGTGTTGTTTTCTTTTTATTTTCCAGCCCCCTTCTCCATCCAGTTTTATTGGATTACATTATTTTTCTTTGTGTTACTTCTATAGCTTTATTTATATTTAAACCTCTATTATCACTATTTTTTCATGTACCAGCTTATAAATGATGAGAGAATTAGCATATTACGCAACACCCATCTTCTCTTCTCCCAACTCTTGTTATTTAATCATTTTTATATTGTCAAGGTTTATACCATACACATTTGTTTATGGAACTACAAACTCTATGTGGAAGAAAGGCCTGGTAACTACTTTCGAAAATCAGCCACTGAAAACCCTGTGGATCACAACAGTCCGATCCACAACTGATCATGGGGATGGCTCAAGAGTGGGGAGTGTTTCGTTCTGTTGTACGTGTGTTCGCCGTGTGTCAAGGGCTGGCTCAATGGCAGCTAACAAAAACAACCTCTGTAATTTCTTTGGTGGTGGTCTGAGAGTTAAATGGATTAAATGTCCAATACCTGTTATTTCACTGTAGTTTCTCCTTTTATCAAATGGTTGTCTGTTGTTCATCTTCTAGTAGTTTCCTCAAGAAAACCTCATAGGAAATAATATATTTGCCTGTAGCTTTGATATATGAAAGACAAGTTGGATGAATTTAAAATTCTTTCACCACAATTTTTGCTTGAGAACTTGGTAGGCATTGCTCTAATAGGGCTTTTCTTATGTTGTTACTGTGGAGAAATCTGAGACCATCTGATTTTTTTCCTTCCCCTAATACCCCTTGCTGTAGAGTTGGTTCCGACTCATAGTGACCCTATAGGACAGGGTAGAACTGCCCCATAGGGCTTCCAAGGCTGTAATCTTTATGGAAGTAGACTGCCACATCTTTCTCCCATGGAGTGGCTGGTGAATTTGAACTGCCAAACTTTTGGTTAGTAGCCGAGTGCTTAACCACTGAGCCGTCAGGGCTTCTTCTTTCCCCTAATACCCAGGCCCATTGCTGTCGAGTCAATTATGACTCATAGCCAGGACAGAGTAGAAATGCCCCATAGTGTTTCCAAGGCTGTAAATCTTTATGGAAGCAGACTGCCACATGTTTCTCCCACGATTTTTTTTTACCAGGCTAGCAAAATAATTATTTGTCTGTGAAATCAGGTAATTTTCCAGAATATATATTGATATTATTAATTTTGTACCAGTTCACTCTCCTCTCCCCACCCCCTGCCCGAAAGGTAGGTAATAATATGCCTTTTCAATTTGTAGATTCATGATAGATTTGAATTGCCAACATTTGGTTACCAGCTGAGCTCTTAATCTGTGCGCCACCAGGGCTCCTGTAGATTCATAGCTCCTATTTTGGATAATCCTCTTGAATAATACTTCAAAAAATATATTTTTAATCTAGTCCCCTATTTCAGCTCTCTTTTTAAGGGACAATTATAATTATGTTTTATGTGCTTTGACTGTTTTTTTTTTTTTGGTTAAAATTAAAAAAAACCTTCATTAACTCTTACATTGTTTTCATTTCCAAAACTAAATATTTTTCTTACTCTTGTGTTTTACATTCATTACTGTGGTCTTACCAGTTCCTTTTCTTCCTTGTATTGTTTCCAATATAATCTTCATTTGTGTAATGATTTATTTTTCTCTTATACTACTGCTTTTTATTGTTCTTCAGGTGAAAGTTTGCAGCTCAAGTAGTTTCTCATACAAAAATTATACACACGTTGTTATGTGACCCTCGTTGCTATCCCGATAATGTGACCACACATTCCTCTTTTCCACCCCGGATTTTCTGTGTCCATTCAACCAGCTCCTATCCCTTTCTGTCTTCTCATTTAGCCTCTGGATAGGAGCTGCCCATTTGGTCTCGCGTATCTACTTGCACTAAGAAGCACACTGTTCACTAGTATTATTTTGAGTTATAGTCCAGTCTATTTTTTGTCTCAAGAGTTGGTTTCAGGAATGGTTTTTGTTTTGGGTCCACAGAGAGTCCAGGGGCCATGTCTTCTGGGGTTCCTCCAGTATCAGTCAGACCATTAAGTCTGGTCTTTTTACTAGAATTGAGTTCTAGGTCCTACTTTTCTCCTGCCCCTTCAGGGAGTCTGTGTTGTGTTCCCTGTCAGGGCTTTCATTGGTGGTAGCTGGGCACCATCTAGTTCTTCTGGTCTCAGGCTGATGGAGTCTCTGTTTCACGCAGCCCCTTTTGTTTCCTGGGCTAATATTTTCCTTGTGTCTTTGGTGTTCTTCATTCTTCTTTGCTCCAGGTAGGTTGGGATCAATTGATGCATCTTAGATGGCCACTCATGGCTTGTAAGACCCCAGACACCACTCACCAAAGCAGGATGTAGAACATTTTCTTAATAAACTTTGTTATGACAATAGATCTAGATGTCCCCTGAAACCATGGTGCCCAGGCTCCCGCCCCTGCTACTCTGTCCCTCGTAGTGTTTGGTTTTGTTCAGGAAATGTCTTAGCTTTTGATTTAGTCCAGTGGTACTGACTTCTTCTATATTCTGTGCTGTCCTTCCCTTCACCTAAGATAATTCTTGCCTATTACGTAGTTAGTGAATTCTCCTCTCCCTCCCTCCTCGTCTTTGTAACCATCAAAGAATGTTTTCTTCTGTGTTTAAACCTTTTCTTGAGTTCTTATAATAGTTGTCTCATACAATATTCATCCTCTTTCAACTGACTAATTTCACTCATCATAATGCCTTCCAGATCATCCATGTTATGACTGTTTCACAGATTCGTTGTTGTTCTTTATTGTTGCATAGTATTCCATTGTGTGAATAGACCATAGTTTGTTTATCCATTCATCTGTTGTTGGGCACCTAGGTTGTTTCCATCATTCTGCTATTCTGAACACTGCTGCAATGAACGTGGGTGTGCCTATATGTATTTGTGTGATGACTGTTATTTCTCTAGGATATATTTCAAGAGGTGGGATTGCTGGATTGTATGGTACTTCTATTCTAGCTTTCTAAGAAAGAGCTAAATTGATTTCCAAAGTGTTTGTATCATTTTACATTCCCACCAGCAGTGTATAAGTGTTCCAGTGTCTCCACAACCTCTCCAGCATTTATTATTTTGTGTTTTTTGGATTAATGCCAGTCTTGTTGGAGTGAGATGGTATCTCATTGTAGTTTTGATTTGCATTTCTGTAATGGCTAATGATCGTGAGCATTTCCTCATGTATCTATTAGCCACCTGAATGTCTTCTTTGGTGAAGTGCCTGTTCATATTCTTTGCCCATTTTTTAAATCAGGTTATTTGTCTTTTTGTGGTTGAGGTTTGCAGTAACTTTTCGATTTTAGAGATTATACCTTGATTGAATATGTTGTAGTAAAAAATTTTGTCCCTGTCTGTAGTTCGTCTCTTTACTCTTTTGGTGAAGTCTTTTGATGGGCATAAGAGTTTGACTTCTAGGAGCTCCCAGTTACCTAGTTTCTTTTCTGGTGTTTGTACATTATCAGCTATGTTTTGTACTCTGTTTATGACATGTATTAGGACTCCTAGTGTTGTCCATATTTTTTATTCCTAAAAATCAAACACTTATGGTCATCAAAAGACTTCACCAAAAGTGTAAAAGGACAACTTATAGACTGTGACTACTCCATTATCTTGGCCTTGTCTCCTTTTTTAGTTCTTTCTTGAAGTCTACCAGCTAATATTCCAAGAATGATAAATTGAAGAAGCATAGCATTGCATTCATAGTCAAAATGAACATTTCAAGATCTATCCTGAAGTATAACACTGTCAGTGATAGTATAATATTCATACAATGATAAGGAAGACCAGTTAATATTATTACTCAAGTTTAAGCACCAACTAATGCTAAACATAAAGAAATTAAAGATTTTTACCAACTTCTGCAGCCTGAAATTGATCAAATGTGCAGACGAGATGCATTGATAATTACTGATGATTGGAATATGAAAGCTGAAAGCAAAGAAGGACCAGTCATTAGAAAATATGGTGTTGGTGATAGAAACGATGTCAAAGATCACATGATAGAATTAGCATGACTAAGGACCTATTCATTGGAAATAACTTTTTTTTCGACAACATAAATGATGACTATACACATGGACCTCCCTGGGTGGAATACACAGGAATCAAATTGACTACATCTGTGGAAAAAGACAATGGAGAAGCTCGATAACATCAGTCAGAGAAAGACCAAGGGCAGACTGGGAATAGACCATACGCAAGTTCAAGTTGAAGTTGAAGAAAAATTAAAACAAGTCCATAAGAGCCAAAGTGCTACCTTGAGTATATCCAATCTGAACTTAGAGACCATCTCAAGATCAGATTTGATGCATTGAACACTAAGGACCAAAGACCAGGTAAGTTGTGGAATGGCATCAAGGACATCATAAATGAAGAAAGCAAAAAGTCATTAAAAAAGCAAGCAATCAAGAAAACAGATTGCAGAAGAGACCCTGAAACTTGCTCTTGAACATTTGCTAAAACAAATGGAAGAAATGATAAAGTAAAAGAGCTGATGAAGTAAAAGAGCTGAACGTAAGATTTCAAAGGACAGCTCGAGAAGTTGTAGTAAAGTATTGTAATGAAATGTGCAAAAACCTGGAATTAGAAAAAGAAAAGGCAAGAGTGCACTTGGCATTTCTCAAGCTGAAAGAACTTAGTGAAAAATTCAAACCTCAAGTTGCAATATTGAAGGGTTCTACGGGGGAAATATTGAATGATGCAGGAAACATCAAAAGAAGATGGGAAGAATACATAGAGTCACTGTACCAGAAAGAATTGATTGACATTCAACCATTTCAGGAGGTAGCATATAATTAAGAACTGATGGTATTGAAGGAAGAAATCCAAGCTGTACTGAAGGCATTGGCGAAAAACAGAGATCCAGGAATTGATGGAATACCAATTGAGATGTTTCAGCAAATGGATGCAGCGTTGGAAGCTCTCACTCATCTATGCCAAGAGATTTGGAAGGCAGCTACCTGGCCAATTGACTGGAAGAGATTCATATTTGTGCCCATTCCAAAGAAAGGTGATCCAATAGAATGCGGTAAGTATTGAACAATATCATTGATATCACGAAAAAATAAATGTTTGCCGAAGAGAATTAAAAAATGGTTGCAGCAGTACATTGACAGAGAACTGCCAGAAATTCAAGGCAGATTCAGAAAAGGACGTGGAATGAGAGATATCACTGATGATGCCAGATGGATTTTGGCTGAAACAGAGAATACCACAAAGATGTTTACATTTTTTTTCATTGACTATGTAAAGGCATTTGACTGTGTGAATCATAACAAATTATGGATAACGTTATGAGGAATGGGAATTCCAGAACACTTAATTGTACTCATGCAGAACTTGTGTATAGACACAGAGGCAATCATTCAAAGAGAGAAAGGGGATACTGAGTGGTTTAAAATTAGGAAAAGTGTGCATCAGTGTTGTATCCTTTCATTATATTTACTCAATCTGTATGCTGAGCAAATAATCTGAGAAGCTGGCATATATTAAGAAGAACATGGTGTTAGGATTAGAGGAAGACTCATTAACCTGTGATATATAGATGATAAAACTTTGCTTGCTCAAAGTGAAGAGAACTTGAAGCACTTACCGATAAATATCAAAGACTACAGCTTTCGGTATGGATTACAACTCAACATAAAGAAAACTAAAATCCTCATAACTGGACTGATAAGCAACATCATGATAAATGGAGAAAAGATTGAAGTAGTGAAAGATTTCATTTTACTTGGATCCATAGTCAACGCCCATGGACACAGCAGTCAAGAAATTAAAAGATGCACTGCATTGGGCAAATGTGCTGCAATAGACCTCTTTAAAGTGTTCAAAAGCAAAGATGTCACCCTGAGTACTAAGGTGCCCCTGACCCAAGCCATGATATTTTCAATCACTTCATATGCATGTGTAAGCTGGACAATAAATAAGGAAGACTAAAGAAGAATTGGAAACTGTGGTGGCGTAGTGGTTAGGTGCTACAGCTGCTGACCAAAAGGTCAGCAGTTTGAATCTGCTAGGCACTCCTTGGAAACTCTACTGGGCAGTTCTATTCTGTCCTATAGGGTTGCTATGAGTGGGAATCAACTTGACGGCAGTGGGTAAAGAAGAATTGATGCATTTGAGTTATGGTGTTTGCAAAGAATACTGAATATACCATGGACTGCCAGAAGAATGAACAAGTCTGTCTTGGCAGAAGTACAGCCAGAAGCCTCCTTAGAAGCAAAGACAGCGAGTCTTTCTTTGTCTTATATACTTCGGACATGTTATCAGGAGGGACCAGTCCTTGGAGAAGGACATTATACTTGGTAAAGTAGAGGCTCAGCAAAAACGTGGAAGACTCTCAATGAGATGGATTGACACAGTGGCTGCAATAATGGGCTCAAGCATAGCAACAATTGTGAGGATAGCTCACGACTTGGCAATGTTTCATTCTGTTGTACATAAGATTGCTATGAATTGGAACCAGCTTGGTGTCACCTTACAACAATGCTGTCTTCTCACAGCTTTTGCAGCTCTTTGTTTCTGATTTGTGCTTTTGTTTGATAGTTGTGATTGTTTTAAGTTTTGAAAATTCGTGGCAATATGTTTGATCACAATTTTCACCTTCTTATGGCAAAATTCCTTCTCAGGAAGTATTCTTTGTCATGTATCTTCTCAGTTCCCTTACTCACCTTTTTTTTAATTTTGTAATTTTTGTATAAATATATATATATATATTTTAATTCCTATTCATTTTTCAGCATGATGAGTTTTCCTTGAAACAGCTGTTTTCAGGAAATTTCAGTGGGGTAGGTTCAGGAATGTGTTTCAGGCTAGCAGGCATTTCCCCTAGTTTCCCATTCTACAGAGTTTTGTATATATGAATAAGTTCATTTAGGTTTTTAACTTCTACCTAGGAATTTTAGACAACAGAACTTGGCAAAAACAGGGCTGCTTCTAACGCAGATTGTTTCCTCCACCTCGCCTCAACGATAAACTACTTCCTGCAAATATGGCATGTGTCTGTGTTTACCCATTCGTTCCTGCTTCCCTGGTTTCTCCTTTGTCCTCAGGCAGAAAGGGTCCTGGCACCAGTCCTTGCACCCCACTGCACCGTTCCAAACAAGGGCCTCTAGTCATGCCGTTTACTTTGGAGAATTCTGTGTTGATGCCTGTGTTTGAGATCTGCAGCTTTAGCCAACCTCCCTTCTTTGTCCCCTGCAATTCTGGACTTGGCATTTGTGTTGTTTTTAGGAGATTTTGAAGAGATGAACGGAATAGAACCATCATCACTCTGCTACTTAAAAAGCAGATATCTAGAATACTTGTTTATGTCAGTGTCTTATCTCTCTTATAATTTATATGATGAACAGCAGGGGTCATGGTTTTTTTTTTTTTTTTGTCGTTGTTGTTATTTGCTGTAGAGTTAGCTCCAACTCAAGGTGACTGCACGTATAACAGAAGGAAATGTTACCTGGTCCTGGGCCAACTTTATGCTCATTGGTATGTTTGAGTCCATTGTTGCTGCTGTCATGTTTATCCGTCTCATTAATCCTCTGCCTTGTATATAATACTCGTACTAATAAATGTTTGCTTTGTAATTATGTAAATACGGAATACATGCAAAGTTAAATAAGTCACCCTCTGTATTAGCTGGCTCCTCCACTGTTACTTAGGAGAACCATCACTCATCTTTAAATAAGTAAATCCCTGCTATCACTTGCCTGCATCACGCTACATAGAGGTTCCCATTGAGAAACAGCTTCATTGCAAACTCACACAATTTAGAAATAATAGTTGAAGTCAGTATTTGTTTTCTTTGTCTGCAGTATCCTAACATATTTATTTCCTAATTGGCAGACTCTGGGACATCCAGCTGAACCCGAGTTTTAGCTGCCTCAGTGGACGACTGCCTAGCTCTCAGTCATACTCCTAGGCCATACAAAGTAAATTTCAAGTGTGTCGCATTGTTTGTATCTTACATTTGACCTTTCTAAACATTCTGTCTACACTCATTGAAAATCTTTCCAGCCTGGTGCCAGAACAAGAAAGCATAGGCTGATGTAGACTTTATTTTAGTTCTGTAGGTTACTTGTACTGCTGTTGGAAACCCTGATGCAGTTAGAGAACACTGAAATAAAGATGGTTATAAGGAGCATCTGTTGACTAGAGAGGGCTTCTCTGGGGACCCATATCAAACGAAGCCATACAATTCAGGGCTTCGTTCTCAGCTGGGTAACTCCTGATACTTATCAGAGACAAGGCACACAGCACTTGGTCAGAGTTCGATGAATCAGCGATTGAATGCCGTACGGTAGATCAAGCTGTCTAGAAAGACTTTCACCAACCAAACTTACAAGGAAGAGGTCACTTATCAGGAGGTTAATTTTCATTTATGAAAATTCAGAGGCAGGAAAAAATTGAACACATGCTTCCATGAAGTCATGGAGATGATCTTACAACATCCTAGAACATCAGAGCTCAAGGGACTTTGGAAGACTTCCATTTTGAAATAAAGTGCAAACTGGAAAACTGAGTCAGAGTGAGAGCGAGGAAAGGACTTGCCCAAGATCACTCATATAAACCTGTTCTTCAGTCTGCAAGCTGGCCTGAGCCCTAAAACGCAGCTCGATTACCACCTGCATTTCTTTCTTCTGTCCCCTTAGAGACAATCCCTCACTTACTTTATGATATAAACATTTATAAAGAAGGTTTTTTTTTTAATTTAATTACTTTTGGAATTAACTATTATATAAAAGAGGTGTGCATTTCTGTAAATCTCCAGCTACTCTTCGGCCATGTTCACCCACCCCTGACAAAGAAACAGCAGATTCACCACTCATGAGCGTCACTTCCCTTCTGCCTTTCAAATGCCAAATCTAAAATAAACCTAGAAGTTTTGGTTGAGAATGAGTTGGTGGAACTCACACATTTGAAGCTTAGCATCACTGTGAAACTTACAGGTTCTTTCCTCACCGGTAGCAATTCACATGCATTTGATTTGGACTAACACATTCTGGGCCTGTGTCTCTTTAACTGGGGCATTTTGCCATTAAGGGTTTATAACTTCATCTTTATTCATGTCAGCCGAGTTTTTATTGCCCTGCCATTGCTTTTATTAAAAGCAGAGTGGATGTGTTTGTTTACACTTAGACAGGAAATGAACTGAAGTTTCCTGGTGGTATGGGTCTCACTCCAAGTCACCCACCGTACTTACCGTAATTAGACTTAACACAGATCTGAGGCTTCCTTTCCTTTCCTTTCAGAAATAATTTCTGCAAAGTGCACAAATAGTATTCAACAATTATGAAAAGAAGGTGAAGCTCAATTTGTGGTGTGTATAGTTTATTAACTTTCTTTAAAAAAATAAATGTGTTTGGATGATTGGCACTTGGACAACATTCTGCAGCCATGAACTACAGTGCATAAAATGACTTCATTCAGCAGCATTTTATGATAAAGAGAAATTAATCCTTCTAATAATGAAAGAACCATGGTTCCTCCATGTTAAAGTCTATAGAAAATCAAAACAAAAACCAAACCCGTCGTCATCGAGTTGATTCCAACTCACAGCGACACTGTAAGACAGAGTAGAATTGCCCCATAGGGTTTCCAAAGAGCGGCTGGTGGATTTGAACAGCTGACTTTTTGGTTAGCTGCCGTAGCTCCTAACCACTGCAACAGATAAATGACCCCAGCTACTAAAATGAGTACCCGCTGCCATTGGGTGGATTCCGATTCATAGCAAACTTGTAGCACAGAGAATTGCCCCATAGGGTTTCCAAGGCTGTAATCTTTAGGGAAGCAAACTGCTACATCTTTCTCCCGAAGGAGCAGCTGGTGGGTTTGAACTGTTGACTTTTCAGTTAGCAGGCCAGTATTTAACCACTGCAACACCAGGGCTCCTCTGACTAAAAGGATTAGAACATTTAAACTACTTATTTTAAAATGCAACAAACACTAGTCTCTGGTCCAAAAGTAATGCCGAATGAAATTTAAAAGCCATGCTTATTTCTTATAAGAATTTCCTTATTTTAAACCTCTCTTTTGTTTCCAATGTGAAATCCCCTGTGTGAAGAATCCAAATACTGTAATTGAAATAAACTGAAACTCATTAATAAGCAAGTAGGAATTCTGAGAGATGAAGAATCTCAGCCCCAACTTTATTTATTTTTAATAGCATTTGGAAAAACTGAGAAAGCAAAGAGATTTCTCCAGGGTCACATGGCTAATGTGTGACAAAGCTATGACCGGGAGCATGTTTCCAGACTTCAGGTTATGTCTTTGCACTGTCTGCCGCTGTGATTAGAACTCTACTTTCTTATTCAGTTTTATTCATTGCTGTCATGAGTCTGGCAGCTGGCCTCTTTTTAGGTTTATAGGAATCACTTGACTTCTGGTGCTTAACACCCACACACAACGTACTGAAGACATAGCTGAATGTGCAAAGAAGAAAAAGATCATCTTTCAGGCAAATGTGCAGGACAAAAAAGGGTAGTAGGTTGAGTTTCTGACAGTCCCCATCCATCCATCCATCCATCCATCCATCCATCCATCCATCCATCCATCCATCCATCCATCCATCCATCCATCCATCCATCCATCCATCCATCCATCCATCCATCCATCCATCCATCCATCCATCCATCCATCCACCCATCCACCCATCCACCCATCCACCCATCCACCCATCCACCCATCCACCCATCCACCCATCCACCCATCCACCCATCCACCCATCCACCCATCCATTCAACATCATTGGGTGCCAATTATTTGACAGGCCTTGTGCTGGTTAAAGGAGGATACAATGGTGGACAAAACAGACATGGTTGATGTCTTCAAGGTACTTACTAACCAGTGAGGATGACAGACACCAATCAAATAATGAAACAGAAACCTGTGAAAGTATTAAATGAGATTAGTGCCATGATGCAAAGAACACACCATGTGGGGCAGGGATTTTTCCCTTAGGCAATGAATTTGGTCTGAGTTCTGAAGAATAAGTAAGTGTTAACTAGATAAATCTAGGAGTAAAGAGCATTTCAGGCAAAGTAAAGAGCGTGGGTAGAAGGAAGAGGAGGCAAGATGCATTGGAGGAGCTGAAAGAACAGTGGAACTAGAGCCCAGGGAACAAGAAGGGGAGACAAGTGTGTGTATATCAGTCTGTAGGGTTGGGAGGTTGAGGGAGGCAGACCCTGAGAAGCATTGTAGGTTATCATTAGCAATTTGGTCTTTATACTGAAAACAATGAGAAGATATTATGGGCCTAAATGATCAGATTCACACTTGAAAGGATACTTTTGACTGCAGGGTGGGAACTCAGAGAAGAGGGGATATAGCAGGATGGGTAGGTCATTGCAAGCATCTCAGCAAGAAATAGTGGTATCTAGAATAGGGAGGTGGCCATAGATACGGAGAGAGTGGAGAGAATCAACTGCTATTTAGAAACTAAATAGAACTTGGCAATGAGTTGGTTAGGGGCTATTGGAGGGTGTCAATAATGTCTCCATTGTTTCTGACTTAGTGTCTCAGTCAGGATTCTTTAAAGAAGCAGAAACAGTAAACTATATATATCTGTAGGTCAGGTGACAGAAAGAGTACAGAGTGGAGAGTTCTGCCAAAATATCTGTATATAATCTGGAGGCAGACTATGTGCTAAGGAATTCCCCTTTCAACTGATTGATTACATTACATTAGATTACGTTATGGAAGGCAATTAAATTACATTGCATTATGTTACATTATAGAACAGCAACTAGTCTAGCATTTGGCCAAACCACTGGGAAACATAGCCTAGCCAAGTTGATACATAAAATTAACCAACACGACAACTATGTAGACAGTAGACCCACCACTCTCTAGCAGAAAGGAAATAACCTAACTTCTCTATTCCTTAGTTTATTTGCAAATCAGAGCTAATAGAATATCCAACTTTTAGAGTAGCTGTGTAAAGCAAGAGATTTATAGAAGTCATTTGCAATATACGTAGCACAGTCCTTGGGATATGGTAAACAGAGAGTGTATGTTCACTGTCAACATTATTATTTTTGATATTTACTGAAAGGAGGAATATTAGAAGTGAATGAAGTTTGAAGGGTGGATTTTGTGTTCAGACACACTGAATGTGAATGGTCTTTGAGATATCCAACTGGAGATTTAACATGTACAATTAGATGGGGCTTTTTTTTTTTTTTTTTAATTGTGCTTTAGATGAAGGTTTACAGAGCAAATTAGTTTCTCATTAAACAATTAATACTCATATTGTTTTGACATTGGTTGCCATATGTGTTAATACTCTCCCCTTCTCTACCTTTATCAGCTTTCCTGTCTCCTCCTTGCCCCTGGGTTGGTGTGCCCATTTAGCCTCGTTTTGTTTTATGGGCTTGTCTAGTCTTTGGCTGAAGGGTGAACCTCAGTAGTGACTTCTGTACTGAGTTAAAAGGGTGTCTGGGGCCATACTCTTGAGGTTTCTCTAGTCTCTGTCATACAAGCAAGTCAGGTATTTATTTATTTCTTTTTTTGTGAGATAGAATTTTGTTCATTTATCTCTAGCTCTGTCCGGGACCCTCTATTGTGATCCCTGTCAGAGCAGTCAGTGATGGTAGCCAGTCACCATCTAGTTGTGCTGGACTCAGTCTGGTGGAGGCTGTGGTAGTTGTGGGCCCATTAGTCGCTTGTACTAATCTTTCTCTTGTGTCTTTGGTTTTCTTCATTTCCCCTTACTCCAGAAGGGGTGGGACCAGTGGAGCATTTTAGATGATGGCTCACAAGCTTTTAAGACCCCAGACACTACTCACCAAAGCAGGATATAGAACATTTTCCTTATGAGCTATGTTATGTTAGTTGAGCTAGATGTCCCCTGAGACCATGGTCCCCAGCCCTCAGCCCAGTAATTCGGTGCCTCAGGGAATTTGCATGTGTCTATTACGAAGCTTCAGTGACCTTGCCTTGGTCAAATTGTGCTGGGTTCCCTAGTATTGTGTACTGTCTCACCCTTCACCAAAGTTACCATTTATCTATTGTCTGTTTAGTGTTTTTCCCTCTCCACTCCTCACCTCCCTCGTTACCAACAAAGATTGTTTCTTTTTGTGTGTAAACATTTTCATGAGTTTTTACAGTAGTGGTCTCATACAATATTTGTCCTTTTGTGGTTGACTTATTTCACTCAGCATAATACCCTTCAGGTTCATCCACGTTGTGAGATGTTTCACAGATTCATCATTGTTCTTTATCATTGCATAGTATGCCATTGTGTGTATGTACCCTAGTTTGTTTATCCATTCATCTGTTGATGAGAGCTTAGGTTGTTTCCATCTTTTTGATATTATGATTAACGCTGCAGTGAACATGGGCGTGCATATGTCTATTCATATGAGGGCTCTTATTTCTCTAGGATATATGCCTAGGAGTGGGATTGCTGGATCCTATGATATTTCTACTGCTAGCTTTCTAGGGAAGTGCCATATCATTTTCCAAAATGGTTGTACCATTTTGCATTTCCACTAGCAGTGCACAAGCATTCTGATCTCCCTGCATCCTCTCCAACATTTGTTTTTCTGCTCTTTTGATTCATGCCAGTAATGTTAGGGTGAGATGGTATGTCATTGTAGTTTTGATTTGGATTTCTTTAATGGCTAGTGATTGCGAGCATTTCTTCATGTATCTGACAGCCACCTGATAAAAAAAGGGCTTTTTTAATCTCTGATAAGAACTCTGATATTTTGGATAATAATGAAGCTGTGTCAGTTGATGAGACTGTCCAGTGAAGGGATGCAGGATCATAAATTTAGGTCCTAGAACTGAGTCCTTGAGGGAAAACAAAATGGTAGGGAGGCAGGGAGGGCTCAGCCAGAGGATTAGAATTAGGACAACAGGCAGTGTAACCTCACAGAAGCCAAGGCAAGGGGTGAATGGTTAAGATGAGGGGGTGTCACCAGCACTGAAGGCCGCTGAGAAGCCATATTAGATGAGCACTCAAAACTATCCATGTGGTTTAGTGATTAGTGACAGAAACTCTGGAATTGTGGTCTCAGAAGCAATTCCGGGGGTTCGAGAGTAAATGAGAGATGAGGAAATGGAAAACTTTTGCTGTGAAGGAGAGGAGAGAGAGTCATTCAGGCCCTCTCTGAGGATGGAAGAAGACATGGTTTCCGGCTAGGTTTCTCTGAAGTTATTGTTTAATTAAAAGTGTGGCCCTGTGTCTCACGAATGACATTGTACTAGAACTGAAGAATTCTGATAGTAGTCATGTTTTCCTGGTCTAGGAGTATAAAATAATAATAGTTTACAATAATAGTAACCAAAGTGAACCAACGGTGCTGGACCCACATGGGTTTTTTGGAACCCCACCACTTCTCAGCTTCCTGATAGGTGTAGGAGTACCCAGAGGATTCTTTTTTTTTTTAATCCAAAAATAATTTGTGACATTTATTGAGTGCTTATTGACCCTCACAACAACCCTGTGAGGTAGGTTCTTTTTTTTTATTATTATTATTTACTTTTTTATTTTTATTGTGCTTTAGGTGAAATTTTACACAGCAAATTAGTTTCTCATTAAACAATTAATACACGAATTGTATTGTGACATTGGTTGCCAACCCTGTGATGTGTCAACACTCTCTCCTTCTTCACCCTGGGTTCCCTGTTTCCATTTGTCCAGTTTTCCTGTCCCTCTCTGCCTTCTCATCTTTGCTTTTGGGCTAGTGTGCCCATTTAGTCTCATATACATGACTGAACTACGAAGCACTTTCCTCACGTGTGTTATTGTTTGCCCCATAGACCTGTCTAATCTTTGGCTGAAGGGTGAACCTTGGGAGTGACTTCGCTCTGAGTTAAAAGAGTGTTGGGGGCCATACTCTTGAGGCTTTGCCAGTCTTTGTCAGGCCAGCAAGTCTGGTCTTTTATTCCTGTTAGTTTGAATTGTATGCTACATTTTTCTCCTGCTCTGTCTGGGACCCTCTATTGTCATTCCTATCAAAGCGGTCAGTGGTGGTACCTGGACATCATCTAATTGTTCTGGGCTCAATCTGGTGAAGGTTGTGGTAGTTGTGGTCCATTAGTCCTTTGGATTAATCTTTTCCTTGTGTCTGGTTTTCTTCATTCTCCTTTGTTCCAGCTGGAATGGAACCAGTAGATGTATCTTAGGTGGCTGCTCATGGGCTTTTAAGACACCAGACGCTACTCACCACAGTCAGATGTAGCACATTTACTTTATAAACTATGTTATGTCAACTGAGCTAGATGACCCCCAAGACCATGGTACCCCAGGGGATTCTTGCGTGTGCTCCCAACAGCAGTCCTGTTCTGCCCTGTGCAACCTCCCTTCTGTGCTGTTCCTAATGCTGGTAGTGGGGTCCCCTAGGATGAAAAGGCTCATGTTCTTATAGAAATCTGGCACTAACACTATTGCTTAGATAATATTTGCCTGGGTATTGTGTTCTTAGAATTATTGAATTCCATGCCTGGGGTTCTATTGAAAGCAGTGTGTTTTGTATATATATCCTAACTATAACTGGGGCCCCATGTGGCCCCATCTTTGTATAGTATCAATTAAAATAAAAGTCTCTCAGAATAATATAAGTGGAAGCACTGCCAGTTTTTACATAGTCTTTTGAAAAATCTCCAAGACGAGGACTGGAGGAAGGAGGGGGTACATTCTTGATATGCACAGCAACGCTTCTTAAAAACCTCGTCTCCCCATGCCTCCTTCTCTAAGTATCCTCCACATGGACTGCAGCTGTTCCCATATAACAGTGCTCAGCCAAAAATTCTCCTTGACATCCTATCTCTTCCCTTGCTATTGTCCCTTTCATTTCTCTAAGCAGTGCCCTGTTCAATGCAGCTATACTTTCTACTCATGGCCCTCCAGCTGTCCTAAGCCCTTGAGAAGTGTAGTTAGTCTTTCACTTGAGCTGCTTTTCTCTCAATAATCAACACTACCCATCTCGCCACTCCAAAAATTCTGATGAGTGAAATATTTATCTTTGGTTACCTCTGCAAAGATTACATTATAAGGTAGGTAGAAATGCATGGGGAACTTCAATCTATTATCTCAAAGACTTGAACTCACACGTTACCTGAAGCAGCCTTGGGATTATGCATGGCAGCATTTCATTTATAGGGAAAAGCATTTTGGCAAGATTTCAGTCAGGCTCTGTGGGTGTCTATTTGTGGGCCAGAGAGGGCCAGTGGTAAAAGTTGGATTTAGGCTCACGGGTTTTGATTGATTATTGACAAGGTTACTGTAGAGGTTATAGAGAAAGAAGACTAGAGACTCATGACTGGGTCTAATTGTCACTGACAGCTTAGGATTCTGCACCAAATGCTGTGACTTCTGCCCTGCAGTTGCAGGCTCTTGTTGCGGTTCATTTGCCATGGCTTTGTCACCCTCCATCCGAGTGTCTCCAAACGCAGCCTGAGACTGCCGAGGGGCTCCACCTTGTTTTCCAGGTACCTTGGCCATTTGTTACGGCCCTAAGGTTCTTCTTCCTTTCCACCTCTGGAGCATCTAGAGGCACATCTGGACAGAGTCCATTCCCGAAAGCACATCTTTCTTTTCTTTGCCAGGACTAATCATTCCCCGGCCTCTTCTGTTCAATAAAGGCTTTCCAGGATCATAACAGATTTATTATCATTTGACCTAACCTAAGACAAATGGTTAAGCATTCAGATACAAACTGAAAGGTTGGCAGTTTGAGCCAATGCAGAGGCTCCACGGAAGAAAGGCCTGGTGATCTACTTCCAAAAGGTCACAGCCTTGGCAACCCTACGGAGCACAGCTCTCCCCTGAAACACATGGCAGTACCGTGACTCAGGACTGACTCGATGGCAATCGATTTGGTTTTCTCTTTGGTTTTAAGTAGTTTACAAATGTTAACTTCTTAATCCACATTAATAAGACTGTAAGATAGGTAGTATTATTACTCGAATTTTATTGATGGCAAACCTGAGATACAGAGAATTTATATGGTTAGCCTAAGATCACTCAGCTAGTAAATGAACCTGGGTTCTCTCTCTCCAAAGTATATGCTATTGACCACGACCTTTCATTGCCACTCAAAAAAAGTCCTTTTTTTTTACCATCCTATTTTTTTTTTTACCATCCTATTTTTTTTTTTTATGAGCTATACACAGTCAAGATGGAAGGGACTTATAAAGTGGGCAAAATAGTAGGATCTACCTCAACAGGATGGTGGAAAGGTTAGACGTTCTAGTCCCCGGCACATTATCTATCAGTGATCAATAGCTATCACTTTTATTATAGATTATAAAACTGAGGCCCACTGGGGTTAATTGACTTGCTCAAGGTCACAGGAAGAGTTGGCCATCAACTGGGGAGAAAAAGCCAGTTCTCTCGATTGGCTTAGTGGACACTTGTGCCATTTCTTCTCCTCACAGGGAGTTCAAATAAAATCATTCCGCAAAATGCCACAAAATCTCCAGGCTTGTTTCTCAAGTTGTAAGAACAAATTGCAGTGGGCCCCGCAGTGCCTGTAATTATTGTGGTCACCAACTGAAAACGTGCTGTTTGGTTTTGTCAGTGCAAACAGCCAGCAGTGCTCAGGCGCGCTTGGATTCTTTTTAATATGTAAAGAATTTTCTGGGACTTAATGCCACCAGAATGTCAGAAGAGTTAATGGCAGATGTGGTTGTGGAAACGTTCTGTATTTTTAGACAACCTTTAATTAAAACACTTTGTATGTCTCGGGGACCAAATCATATGCTGCCACTTGAAGGCTGTCAGAAGAGGAAAAAGTATACCAAGCTTCTAAAAGCAGCTTTGCTTATTTTTATCTGAGACGGCGTTAGGGAGCCATTGCAGGGACAAAGCTATCCTTTGCTCGGAAATAATATGAATTTAATACACAAAGCAAATATGCAAATTGATCAACCCATGCAGGTTAACGGGCTGCAGTTAACGAACGTCTGAGGGAGGTGAAGTTAGCTTGGGTCCCCCAGAAGGCTCATGACCTGTAAGACCTTCACAGTAGGTCAATACAATTGCTTTTTGGCTCTGGGCACCTAAACACGAAGTGATTTGCAAGGCTGCACTAATGCACAATCAGAGATTGTTGGAGTTGGAAGGGATTGTAAATATAACTGAAGCAGTGGGCATTTTGACATAGCTATTTGGAAGCAACTGTGTTAGAATGTAAAAATAGTGCTTTTATTGCCAAGTAATGTGCACAACAAAATTCTCTGCCTGCCACTCCATTCCTGAAACCACCCATTCCGTGGTGGTTTTAAAATATGTACAAAGTCTTTGCTACTCCTCCCTTCAGGAGGTGGAGCCCATTTCTCCTCCCTTGGAGAGTGGGCTGGATTCAGGGAACACTTCTCAGGAATAGGATGAAGTAGAAATGACGGTATGCATTTAAATTTCCAAGATTAGATCATAAAAATCATTACAACTTCCTTCTTGATCTTTCTTTTGGATCACTACGCCATGGGAGAAGTCCAGCTAGCACGTCATAAGGATGCCCCAGCAGTCCTTTGGGGAGGCCTGTGTGACATGGAGCTGAGCTCTCTGACCAAGCCAACAAGGAGCTGAGGCCTCCTGCTAGCAGCCACTTGAGTGAGCTTGGAAATAGATCCTCCAGTCCCAGTCAAGCCTTCAGATAACTGAAATCCCTGCTAACATCTTTTTGTTTTGGTAGTAAAATACATATGACAAAAAAAAAAAAAAAAAAATTTGCTGTGTCTACCAGTCTTAAGTGTATAATTCAGTGACATTCATCACATTCACCGTGCTTTTAACCATCACTTCTACTATCCAGTTCAAATTTTTGTTATCACCCCAAACAGAAACTCAGTACCCCTTAAGCAACAACTCTTTATTCCCTTCTCCACACATCCCTGGGTAACCACTGATAAACTTCTGTCTATATATTACCTGCCCTTGATATTTTATATAACGGGAATCATATACTATTTGTCCTTTTCAGTCTGACTTATTTCATAAGTAGAATGTGTTCAAGGTTCATCCATAATATAGCATGTATCAGAACTTCATTTCTCTTTATGGCTGAATAATAGTCCATTGTATGGATATACCACATTCTAAACTGATGAGCATTCAGATTGTTTCCACCTTTTGGCTATTGAAAATAGTGCTGCAATGAACATGGGTGTCCTGCTGACATCTTGACTGCATCCATATGAGACACCCTAAGCCAGAATAACCCAGCTAAGCCACTTCTGAATTCCTGGCCCACGAAAACTATGAGACAATAAATGTTTATTGCTTATAAGTTGCTAAGTTTTGGGGTAATGTTTTATGGAGCCACGATAACCAATATACATCCCTAACGTCAACTCTTTCTCACTTTTACCTAGTCCTTTGCTTAGCCTTATCCCAAGCCTGCTCATCATCCCTTCTCTGAGCTTCTTCACATTCTGGGGTCTCACCTACACTTTAGAATATAAGGCTGGTGGGGGTCGGGAGTGAGGTTCTCTGTTTCACACAGTCTTTGGTACTTATATATATATATATTTTATGTTGCAAGTTTGAACTTTTTTAGGGATTTTCAAAATGTACC
Source organism: Elephas maximus indicus (assembly GCF_024166365.1). Taxonomy (NCBI): domain Eukaryota; kingdom Metazoa; phylum Chordata; class Mammalia; order Proboscidea; family Elephantidae; genus Elephas; species Elephas maximus. The sequence goes on along the minus strand of NC_064831.1, from coordinate 72,110,018 downwards.
CCTAGTGGTACATTTTGAAGCACTTACTGATGAAGATCAAAGACTACAGCCTTCAGTGTGGGTTACACCTCAACATAAAAAAAAAAAAAATCCTCACAACTGGACCAATAAGCAACGTCATGATAAGTGAAGAAAAGATTGACGTTATCAAGGATTTCATTTAACTTGGATCCATGGTCAATGGAAGCAGCAGTCAAGAAATCAAATGACGTATTTCTTGCATTGGGCAAATCTGCTGCAAAAGATCCCTTTAAAGTGTTCAAAAGCAAAGATGTCACTTTGAGGACTAAGGTATGCCTGACCCAAGCCATGGTATTTTCAATCGCCTCATGTGCATGTGAAAGCTGGACAATGAATAAGGAAGACCAAAGAAGAATTGGTGCATTTGAATAATGCGTTGGCAAAGAATATTGAATATACCACGGACTTCCAGAAGAATGAACAAGTCTGTCTTGGAAGGAGTACAGCCAGAATGTTCCTTAGAAGAGAGGATGGTCAGATTTTGTTTCACATACTTTCGATATGTTATCAGGATGGACCAGTCCCTGGAGAAGGACAGCATGCTTGGTAAAGTAGAATATTGATGAAAAAGAGGAAGATCCTCAACGAGATGGATTGACACAGTGGCTGCAACAATGGGCTTAAACGTAACAACTATTGGGAGGATGGCGCAAGACCAGGCAGTGAGTTGGAACCAACGAGACGGCACCTAACAACAACAACAACCCCTGGTGGCATCCAAGACTTCTGTTTCTCTTTCTCTCTCTCTTTTTCAAATTTTATTGTGGTGAAAATATGCATAACAAAACATGCCATATCAACAATATCCAAGTGTACAATTCTGTAACAGTGATTGCATTCTTCAGGTTGTATGCTCATTGTTGCTATCCTTTTCCAAATTGTTCCACCACCATTAACATAAACTCCACACTCCCTAAGCAAAAATTCCTTCTTCCCTCCCACCAGTGGTAACCACCTATAATATTTGGTTTCTATATCTTGGTTTATTTCATATAAGTGAGATCATGCAGTATTTGTCCTTTCGTGACTAACTTAGCCTGCTTGGCATGATGTTTTCAAGGTTCGTCCACATTGCAGCATTCATTAGGACTTGATTTTTCTTTATGGCTGAGTAGTATTCCATTGTGCATACATACACATTTTGTTGATCCCTTCATCTGTCGATGGACATTTGGATTGCTCACACCTGTTGTATGTTGTGAAAAGTGCTACAGTGAACACTGGTCTGAAGGTTTCCTGTTTCTCTCTTAAGGTTGTTGGTAGGATAAGCACTGTGCTCAGAGCATCACGTTGTTGTTGTTAAAAAAATTTTAGTCCGCTCTTTCCTCTATGACTTTGCAATTCAGGTTGACCTCATTTTCATGGTGCGATAGCTTCTACAAGTCCCTCCTTTAACAGTGCCACATCACCATTCCTCAACCTGAACTATAAAATGAGCAGGCTTCCCAAGGGTCCCTAGGAATGTCCTGCTGGTGCTTACTCAGAGTCCTAAATGTTTTGTTCTCTCTTCCCCAACTTGGGATACTCCAAGGGAAAAGTTAACTGGGAGCCATGACCATGACTGTTTCTCATCACTACATCCATCCCCTGAAGACAGGTGTGTGGAAGAGGGCTTACCTACTGCTTCACGCTATACAATTGGGCATATGTTCCTTGGGAAATGTTTTGGTCCCAAGAAAAAATATAATCACACTTGATAGTGAAGGGAAACTATTTATTTAAAAACAGCACGTAGGTAAAACTAAAAATTCTTTGACAAAGATATTCCTGGCTGTCTTTGTGTCAGTTCCGACTGATGGCGATCCCACGTGGGACAGAGTAGACCTGTGCTCTGGAGAGTTTTCGGTGGCTGGTTTTTTGGAGGCAGATCACAAGGGCTTTCTTCTGAGGCATCTCTGGGTGAGCCCAAACCTCCAACTTTTTGGTTAGCAGCCAAATGCCTTAACTGTTTGTGCCACCCAGAAGCTCCATTTGACAAAATATTAGTAAAACTGAAAGGAAGCCAAAAAAGACCTCAGATAGTTTTAATTTGGGGGGAATAGTTTAAATCAGGAATATCGGTGGTAGCTGAGCCAAATTCGGTGATAGGGTTTGAAGTAAACTAAGTTGATAGTTGATTTCCTCCTATGAATGAGTGATGGGATAACACACATTTATCTTTGGTGCTGGTTTAGATCCAGCATTACTGGGAATTAATAGAAGTGGGTAGATTTTTTTTTTCTTAATGATTTGCAGTGAAGGAAGAAAGTCAGAAGTATGAATTCAAATAGAGTAGTAAAGAAATAAACTTGAAGTGAAAATAAAGTCAAGGGATCTAGAATTTTTTTTTAATTTATGAATTTATTGAATTTGGCTTCAAAAATTAATTTCTCTCTTTCAACTTATTCTCAAGGTAGAGCAGAATTCATTTCTAATTTAATGAGCATTATCCGAATTGGTAATATTTCCCCATCCTCTGCCAGGGTTACAGGGAGAGCCACGTGAAGAGAACTCTGAAATTGTTGAAGCAGGAAAGGACCTGAGCTGACTGTACACTATAGTCACCAGGAGAGCCTTCAAATGTCTGGTGAGGCTGTTCCAGGGAAGAGGTGGGATGAAGACCTGGGCCTGTGGAAGTTATGAGCAGGCTGGAGGATTCCTAGGCATTTGTGTGTATGTGTGCGTGGGACGGGGGAAGTCTCTAAGGGAGAGGGGCTACATATCACACTAATGTGGGCATTGATACTGTCATTCAGGATATTATTGTGGGATCGTTCTGTTCATGCCGAACTGCATGTTAGGATGCCCCAATAATATAGGGGTTAAGCACTTAGCTGCTAACCAGAAGGTCGGAGGTTCAAACCCACCCAATGGCTTCGAGGGAGAAAGGCTTGGTGATCTGCTCCTGTAAAGATTAAAATGGATTGCTTCTAGTCGATTCTGACTCATAGTGACCCTACAGGACAGAGTAGAACTGCCCCATAGTGTTTCCAAGGCTGTAATCTTTATGGAAGCAGAGTGCCACAACTTCCTCCCTTGAAGCAGCTGGTGGATTTGAACTGCCGATGTTTAGGTTAGCAGCCGAGTGCTTAATTTTTGCACCACCAGGGCTCTTTCCCCATAAAGATTACAGCCTAGAAAACCTGATGGGGCATTTCTTTTCTGTCACATGGGTTCTATGAGTCGGAATGGACTCTACGGCACCTAACAACAACAACACCTGGAGCTTATGCTTGGGTCTGTCAGTGGTGGGGCCCAGAATTTCAGTGCTTACAAAGCTCCATGGGTAATTCTTACATGCAGTGTGGACTAGAAACTATTGGGATATAGGGCAGTAGGAATTCACAGCCGGTGAGCAAGCTTAGAGCTGGGCTAGAGGAAGGGCCTCAAGAACCATATGGCCCTAGAGCTAGGCAAGATGTGAGCAAGTACAGATGAGAGAGAGGGAAGGGTTGTTGATCTGGTTAAAGACTCACTTTCTAGGTTTGAAAGTAGAGCTAGCTGGTTCTTCTAAACTAGTGGTCTGTGAAGAAAACATAGACTCACAAGGTAAGAGCATGAGTGAATGAAAAGCTGAATGCTGCCTCCTATCTGGACCTGGTGGGGAAGAAAGGGAAGGGTACTGGTGATCTTTCCACAGCCATGGGACCCCTAGGAAACAGTTCTTCATCATCCAATCGAGGAAGGGGTGAGACTTTCATCATTGGTTCTTGCTGCCAGAGAAGTGGCAGAGAGATAGCCACCAGGGACCCCTCTTTTTATAACGAGTAAATGAATGAGTCCTAACTGTTATTGAGAGGGGCCAGATATTACACAGTTTGGCTTCCCAGGTGCAAGCGAACTACCTGTTCTTCATGGATCCAAAACCCAAAACCAAACCCATTGCCATCAAATCAATTCTGACTCTGCTCCTATAAAGATTAAAACCCATTGCTTCTAGTTGATTCTGACTCATAGTGACCCTATCAGACAGAGTAGAACTGCCCCGCAGAGTTTCCAAGGAGTGTCTGGTGGATTTGAACTGCCGACCTTTTGGTTAGCAGGCATAGCACTTATCCACTACACCACCAGGGTTTCCTCTTCATGGATATAAGATAAAATCCAGTTTACATTCATATTTCAAACAGAGCACTGAGGAATAAATTCAAAGTAACACATCATAACGAGCCTGCTTCGCTATTAAAATGAGCAACGTATAGAGTCGCTATGAGTCAGAATTGACTCGATGGCACTGGGTTTTGTTTGGTTTATTGGTTAAAGACAAAAGATTTATTACAGGTGGCATTTGCCTGGAGGACATTCAGATCCCAGAAAGGGGATCATCCTGGGATGTCTTATCAAGACTTCAGACAAATCCCTACCTCACACCATATAAAAAAATTATCTAAAATAGGAGAGCAATGGCCTAAAAATAAGAAACTCTTAGAAGAAAACATAGAAGTAAACCTTTATGACCTTGGATTTGGCAATGGATTCTTAGATATGACTCCCAAAGCATGAGCAACAACTGCAAAATAGATAAATTGGACTTCATTAATATTAAAAACTTTTGTTAATCAAAAGACTTTATTAAGAAAGTGAAAAGACAACCAATAAAATTGGAGAAAATACTGGTAAATCATATACTGGTTAAATATAAAGAACTTTTACAACTCAGTAACAAAAAGACTCATGGTGACCCCATGTCTATCACAGCAGAACTGTGCTCCATAGGGGTTTCAATGGCTGATTTTTTGGAAGTAGATTGCCAGAACTTCCTTCCACAGTACTACTGGATGGGTGAGACAGATAGGGTTAACTGCACCGGTGGGTGGCTGAACAAAAGAGCTTTTAAAAGATTATCATCTAGAAGTTGGGTAAACAGGAACCACACCCTATCACCCTATCGTGAGACAGATAGGGTTAACTGTACTGGTGGAACAAAAGACCTTTTAAAAAGATTACCATCTAGAAGTTGGGTAAACAGGAACCCACTCTGTCAACATGAGATAGGATTGGGGCAGCCCGAGAATGGGCAGCCTGAGAATTACTATCTCCTTCTTAGTGTCTTTCTAGTCCCCTCCTCCTAGCAGGCTCCTTATGCGCAGAGGAGCAGAGTGTGCCTGCTGTTTGACCTTCCTTAGCTCTCCGAAGATGGCGATGTAGTGCTGAAGATCAAGTGCACTTGTGCTATATCGCATAATAAGTGATGCCAAGGGCTGCCGAGAGGACCCCATCTTGAATATCAGCAGGTTCCATCTTGGATTCCAGATGCGTGTGCAACCTAATTAACATACACCGCCATTCTGAGAAGTACCTGGCCCTTGAAAGAAGTCCACGAAATATTCATTACTCTGTTGTCTCCACTGAACCCATATAAGCCCTAGCCTTGCTTCCCTTTTCGAGTCAGTCTTTTGGAGAGGCTTAGATCCCCCCGACTCCTTTTGCTTGACTCAAGCGGAATAAAGCTTACTGAAGATAAAGTTTGTCTTTTGTGTGTATTTTTACTCGGGAAAAGACAAGGATCCTTTGTGTCAGATTGGCAATTGGTAGCGTGGGTTCAAACCAACCTTTAGGTTAGTAGCTGAGCGCAAACTGTTTGCATCACCCAGGGACCTATGCAACACAGTAGCTGGTATATATATTAGATGCTCAGTAAATGTCAGTTCCCTCTCTCCTTTTTTACCTTTCTTAATGTCATGTTGAGTGGGAATTGGCTCCACGGCAACAGGTGTTTTTGTTTGTTTGTTTAATGTCAGGCTGTTTGGCAGTCAAAGCCTCTTTTCGTATTTAAATGGAACTTACTTCTTGGGCCCTAGATAAGTTAAGGGTAAATGATAGGAGTAAAACCAGATTATCATAGAGACAGAATTCTGTGTTATTGGTATGGTGGATGGAATAATGGCTCCCCAAAGATGTTTATATCCTAATCCCTGGAACTTGTGAATAGTTTACTTGGGAAAGAAGAATTAAGGTTGCAGATGGAATTAAGTTTGCTAATCAGCTGACCTTTAAATAGGGAGATTATTTTGGATTATCTGGGTGGGCCCAATGGAATCATAAGAATCCTTAGAAGTGGAAGAGGAAATCAGAAGAGAGATCTAGAGAGAGAGCAATGTAAGAAGGACATTGCCCAACTTTGCTGGAGGACCATAACCCAAGGAACGAGGGTGGTCCCTAGAGACTAGAAAAGGCAAGAAAATGGATTGTCACCTAAAGCCCCCAGCAGGAATGCAGTCCTGCTGACATCTTGACTTTTAGCTCATTTTTTTTTTTTTTTTTTTTACTTCTGACCTACAGAACTGTACAATAATAAATTTGCATTGTTTTAAGCCACTGAGTTAGTCACAGCAGCAATAGGAAATTAATACATTTGGGATGCTGAAAGGGACTATGAAAATGAAGTTGTCTAACCCATTCATATATAAATGAAGATCCCGGGGTCCAGAGAGATGAAAGTGCCCTGTGTAGACATCTAGAAGCCATAAGACTAGCCTAGGGAAGGATGTGGCTTAACTGATCCGCCCCATCTGGCCAGACACTGGCTGCGCCTGTCAACTGGGTCCAACTGGTCCAGGGAAGTGCTGTTCTGACTGCATCCTGGGCGTTCCTTAATAAATGACAACTGAAGGGAGAGCTGAGTATCAGTGAGCCTGTTCTATGGAATAACTATGTTTATAGCTCATTAAGAGTTAAGCTAAGTATAAGTATCTCTAATAACTTACATTTCCTGCACAGATGATAATAATGCTGGTGATAATGCTAAGAACTTTATTAGGGAACTTGGGACATGTTTAACTGGGTGTGGCTATGGGAAATAGTGCTCTCCTGGGCCCTTTTATTTCTCCTTTTTTTAACCATCCTGGTTCTGATTCATTCCTTCATTCATTCCCTTTACATCTCACCCATTCCCACACGTCACGATGGTCTGCTTCAGAATAGGCACTTCCTCATATTTGAGTTTTAAAACCAGTTTTCATTTTTTTTATATGCAAGAGCTCAAATTTCATGTCATTCACAGTCTTTACCAGCTACAGTTTTTATAACTGTAGCCATTTTGTTCCCAGCATGCTCCTTCTAGATCTTCTAGGTTTGAAATTTTAAGGAGGTAGGAATGCTTTTCTCTCTGTCCACCAGTGCTCTGCAAAGTGTCTGCCCTGGCTTTCGTATCTCAGGAGAGGCTTATACCTCTGAGTGTGGACTACCTCTGCTTTGTGTATAATCTCTAGCTCCAGCTCTCAGCAATAGCGATGATGGGAACCTATAGCTCGAGAACTACCTGAAAACCTGTCCACACATTGCACCAAAGTCTTTACCCAGGGTCACTGCTTCCTCAGTTGTTCTTTGAGCTGTTTACCCTGGCGTCGTCCACCTGGGCTCTTGTTGTGTAACACAAAGTTCAACAGCTACCAAGTGTGTCCTACAAAAGGACTTGCTTAAACTTTTGCAGAAAATTGGTTTCTGAGACTCCTTCAGGTTCTGAAATGCCTCATTTTATTTGACAGCCATCCTGCTCTCTCCCTCACCACCTGCATTCTTAGAAAGAACACGACATTGAACTGCAATGTTGAGGTGAGGAGTGGGGTTTCAGGTTTCCCGGGGGCCACAGGTGCAGCACCTGCCTGCGTGGTGCTAAAACTCACTGCCTGAGAATTGTTTTGACTGTGACTTTATGAAAAAACATTGGTGCTTCTTAATGTTTGCACAATCACGGGATTCCAAGTGGTAGAAAAACTTTCTCTGAGAATGTCATAATGCCTTCTGCCCAAAAAAGCCCAAATAGTAAAAAAAAAAAAAAGTAAGAAGCAAAAGGAAGTGAAATAATTTAATCAGATGTCAGAGAATTGAGGAGTTTTCATTATGTATGGTTTTAATAAGAAAAACTGTATACTATTAGAATGTGAATTTAAAACGGGCCAAGCTGTAAAACTTAGATTTCCACTCACTCCCCTTTCTTAAAAAAAAAAACAAAACAGTGTGCTTGTATCAATATTACATAGTTTTGATTTACATCGCTTTTTGTTCTAAAGATGTTGAATATTTCCTCGGCCAATCTTTCACTTTCGTGCCCACATTCCTCCTTGGACGCACAGGCACTTACAGAGTTCTCTTCAATGGCTCCATATGTGGGAAAAAGAGAGAGGGAGAGGAGAGAGAGAGATTTACATTTACTTCTTTTATTGATGATATTGGTGTACTTATTTATTCAAAACATATTTATTGAGTGCCTACGATGACTAATAATAGCCCTGGTGGTGAAGTGGTTAAGAGCTCAGGCTGCTAACCAAAAGGTTGGCAGTTGGAATCCACCAGCCACTCCTTGGAAACCCTATGGGGCAGTTCTACTCTGTCGTATCTACTATGAGTAGGAATTGAATCAATGGCAACAGGTTTTTTTTTTTTTTTTTTTTTTTTTTTATGAGAACTAAAGTGCACCACGCCCAAGCCATGGTCTTTTTAGTAGTCTCATATGCATGCAAAAGCTGGACATTGAAAAATTAGGACAGAAGAAGAATTGACACAGTTGGACTGTGGTATCAACAAAAAATATTAAACACACCGTGGACTGCTAGAAGAATGAACAAATCAGTCTTAGAAGAAATGTTAGCAAAATGCTCCTTAGACATGAGGATGGCAAAATTTTGCCCTCACTTTTGGACAAGCTTCATGAAAGATGAATTTCTAGGAAAGGACATGTTTGGCAAAACAGAGTGTTGGCGAAAATGAGGGGAACCCCCCATGAGATGGACTGACACGACAGCCACAACGGCCTCAAAAATAGCAATGCTCGTGAAGATGGCACAGGACTGGGCCGTGTTGGCACCGCCATCTGTCAGGTCTTCATGAGTTGCAGCTGACTTGATGCCAAGTAACAACAACACTATGGACCAGGCACTGTCCTGTCCTAGTCATTGGTTCTCTGGCTTTGATTCCATTACAAGTTCCTGGATTTCTAAAATGGAAATGTAACTCATTCTGTCTTGTGTGTTGGAAGAAATCACAAATTCCTTTTAAGAAACAGTTTACATGCCTCCCTTTGGTTCACATAAGGCTGCTCAGAGACAAAGAGGCTGATCCTTGGCACAGAGCTCTCATGACACATGACTGCTAATTGCTTTGTGGTGTCATAGATGGGAGAAGAAAATTTGGGAAGTGGGGAGGCTGGAATGAGGCCAGTCAGCTTGGCTCAGTTGCCAGATGACCACCAGGCTTTCAAGATAGCAGTTGGAAAATAAACTTCTGCATCTTCCATTACCACTCTTTTATCATAACTTGGCCATTTATTGTCAAACTTTAGATTATTTTTCCAAGTACTAATAGCATGTTGTTACTGGGTGCCATTGAGTCAATGCTGACCCTATATGACAGAGCAGAACTGCTCCAGAGGTTTTCTAAGACTGTAGTCTTTACACAAGCAGATTGCCAAGTCATTTCTCCCATGGAGCCGGTGGGTGGGTTTGAACCGCTGACTTTTTGGTTAGCAGCCAAGTGTTTAAGAGTTGTGCCACCAGAGCTCCTTGGTAATAGCAGACCTCTGAATAGTTTTTGCCAGCCAAGTGTCTTACAGAACGTATTAAGAAAACATAATCCAAATCTATATTTCTTCATGGTTTTACTCTCGATCATTGTAGTGATGCTGTTGTGCACTGTCCAAACTCACTGGAATCCCTTTGCCATTTTCTTGCTTTCACTTTCAATAGGCGGGAACTGCATCTCTTTGTCAGCCGATGGCCCTCAGGCTGCAGGAACCTGCTCTGCCTGTGCTCACAGAAAGTGGGAATTGCTGGAGAATTTCTGTATGCCCCGGGGATGGCCCTTAACCAGCGAACCATGGGTGTGGGTGTCTAAATACTTCAGCTGCTTTGCCTCCTGATGGGAACCACTCTGAAATATGACCTCACAGCTCCTCTGTCTCCAGAGCTTCTCTGCAGGATTGAACCAAAGCTACCTTCTGGGACTTAGCTCCACATTACATCCTTGCTTGGCCTCCTTCTCACTCCCACACAGGTTTTTCCTGGGACTCCTTCTTAAATAAATCGCTTTTACATAAATCTTTGTGTCTAGGCCCATTTCTGGGAAACCCAACTTAAGGTAATCATTCATCTACTAGGTTATCAGTTCCATGGGGACAAGAATCAAGTCTGTTTTACTTAACATTGTCCTTAAATATAATAGGAATAGTTGTTTTCTTATCTGTGTCTGATCATTCCAGTATATGAAAACTTTATGGATCAGTTTCTGTGGCTTTCTGCTTATTCTCAGTCATGGTCTCATGTCACTTTGTATGCTTGGTTATTTTTTACTATGTGCTAGTCATTGCCCTTGAAAAATTCTTTGTGGAGATTCTTCAAGGCCTAAGTTGAATTTGCCTTTATCCAAAGAGCACTTATGCTTACTTCTGTTAGGCATACGGGGCGCCGTCAATCTGTAACCACTTTAAATTAAATTCACATCTTAATTTAGACTACCTTGTTGATGCATTTGGGCCGTAATTCTGTGTAAGAGCTGATGTGAGTTTATTGCCCCTCAGGAATGGGTTTTGCTCCTTCACCGTTCTCCCTCCACTTTCTGCTCAGCATCATGGCACCTGTCCCTGCAGTGCCATGCTGAGGGTAAGGAGTCCAATTTATTTATGGCTCATTCTTACCCCAAGATCATGGCTTTTCTTTATTATGGCACAACGTAGGGTGTAGAAGGGCCCTATCGGACTCCTTATTTTGGATGGCCCTGAAGCTTTCATTTCTGTCTCTTGGTCCTTAGCCCAGGAGGCCATCAAAAGAATAGTTTGGTTACCCAGCATGGGCAACAAATGTCTAGCAGGGCTAAGTTATCTTTCACTGGGTCCTAGTTTTCTTTCCAATTTTGGCCTGTTAATTCCGAGATGGAAAAGTCTAAAGCTGAGTATAAGAGTGTTTGTGTGAGGGAGCTGGGGCGCTGTTGTTAGGAAGAAGAAAGGGAGATTAGATACTTGTCTGTCAGTTTGTTGTACTGAGGTGGCTTGTGTGTTGCTGTGATGCTGGAAGCTATGCCAGCAGCGTTTCAGATACCAGCAGGGTCATCCATGGTGGACAGGTTTCAGCAGAGCTTCCAGACTAAGACAAACTAGGAAGAAAGACCTGGCCATCTACTTTCAGAACAAAAAAATTAGCCAGTGAAAAACCTTATGGATAGCAGTGGCACTGTCACAGGATGGGCTGTGTTTTGTTCTGTTGTTCTGTGGCTATGAGTTGGAACAGACTCGATGGCACCTAACAACAATAACATTAGATATGATAATGGCTAAATTGAGACTCGAAGGATGAGTAGGAACATTCTAGGTGAACAAAGGGAAAAACACTCTAGTAAAAGGAAGCAGGTCAAGCCAAGTTGTAGAGGTGGCAGAGAGCATCCGTATTTGAGCAGCCTTGCAGGGTTGGCGTCATGGACTGAATTGTGTCCTTCCCAAATATGCGTCAACTTGGTTAGGCCATGATTCCCAGTATTGCGTGGCTGTCCTCCATTTTGTTATTGTAATTAGGGTTTGTAACACTACCCTTAGCCAGGTTACAACCCTGATCCAATGTAAAGGGAGTTTCCCTGGGGTGTGGCCTGCACTACCTTTTATCCTACAAGAGATAAAAAGAAAGGGAAGCAAGCAGAGAGTTGGGGACCTCATACCACCAAGAAAGCAGTGCCAGGAGCAGAGCACATCCTTTGGACCTGGGGTCCCTGGACCTGAGAAGCTTCTCGACCAGGGGAAGATTGAGGACAAGGACCTTCCTCCAGAGCCAGCACAGAGAGAGAAAGCCTTCCCCTGGAGCCGATGCCCTGAATTTGGACTTTTAGCCTACTTTACTGTGAAGAAATAAATTTCTCTTTGTTGAAGCCATCCACTTGTGGTATTTCTGTTATAGCAGCACTAGATGACCAGACAGTTGGTAAGGCCAGATCATGAGAAAGCCTGGAAGGGGAATGAGACTGATGGGGCAGGCATGGGCCAGATAACGAAAGAGTTTAAAAAAAATTTTTTTTATGCTCTACTACAGAGTGTGGTCTTTTTTCTAAGGATAGTTAGAAGCAGCTCAAGAGTTTAAGCAGCAGGACAGGAGTAACACGACCACAGTTATGCTGTGTTCTAGAAAGAGCATCCTTCAAGGAGAATTTAGACCTACTGGTAAGGAAACTGTTTTTGAAGTAGACCATATAGGAAATGAGAAGGGCCTGAACTAAGGCAGTGGCGCTGGTCTTGGAGGAAAGGGGATATAGTTTATGTATGACCAGTACTTGGGATTAATTGAATTGGGGAGTCAAGGGTGGCTATCAGATTTCTAGCTTCAGGTCCTAAGTGAAGAATGGTGCCATTCAGAAAAGAAGAGGGAATATGTTTTAGGGCAATGGAGTAGATGCTGAGTTTAGTTTGGACATGTTGAATTCTAGATGCCTTTGGAATATTGGAAAGGAGACATTCAGTTACCAGTTAGATGTCTGGAATTCAGAGGAAAGATCTGGGCTGGAGATAAAGAGTCATCACTGAGAGGTGGCAATGAAAGCCACGAGTGTAGATATGTCAATCCAAGAAAACATATAGAGTGAAAAGGAAGAGGGTGGAGGTTGGAACCTTGGGGAATAATAATATTTAAGAGACGAGTAGAGGAAAGGGGGCCAGTACAGGAGCCAGAGAAGGAGCAGTCAGGAAGGTAGGAGAAGATTAGGAGGTAATGCTACGCAGAAACAATGTAAGGGTGAGAGAGAGCCAACAGGCTCAAATACAACCGAAAGAATCAGCAAAGACTTTAAAGTATAGTCAAATTGGGCAATTAGGTGGTTATTGGTGACTTGAATGAGAGCAGTTTCAGGTTGAAGTGGTTGGACAGAAGCCAGTCTGGAATAGATTGGGGAGAGAGTGGGAAATGAAGAAATGGAGTCATCTTTTATAGACAACACTTTCCAGAAATTTGACTACAAAAGAAAGAAATAAGATGGTAACTGGAGGGGGTCCCAGGAGGAAGCCCATCTGTAGAAAGAGAAAGTGAGATCAGTGACCGGGGAGAGGAGAATTCAGAAGTATGGAGAGAGTACGGTTAGTATTGCTGGGGTTCTTGTGTCTAATAATGTCTGAGGCTGGTTCCACTTTGATCTTCCTAGTTGTCTGAACAAAAAAATCCCCCCTGCCCACCCTTTATTGGTAAAGTAGAGAGAGTCAGTGAAGCAGAGGGAGACCGTCAAAGAGCTAATTCACACAATGGCAGCAACCATGGGCTCAAACATAGCAACAATTGAGAGGATGGCACAGGACCAGGCCATGTTATTTTCAATCTCTTCATATGCATGTGGAAGCTGGGCAATGAATAAGGAAGACCAAAAAAGAATTCATGCATTTGAACTATGGTGCTGGTGAAAAATATTGAATATATCATGAGCTGCCATAAGAACGAATACATCTGTCTTGGAAGAAGTACAGCCAGAATTCTCCTTAGAAGTGAAGATGGCGAAACTTTGTCTCTTGCACTTTGGACATGTTAGCAGGAGTGACCAGTCCCTGGAAAGACATCATGTTAGGTAAAGTAGAGGGTGAGAGAAAAAGAGGAAGACCCTCAACAAGATAGACTGACACAGTGGCTGTAACGAGAGGCTCAAGCATAGCAACAATTGTGAGAATGGTGCAGGACTGGACAATGTTTCATTTTGTTGTACGTAGGGTGGCTATGAGTCAGAATCGACTCGACAGCATCTAACAACAGAAACAACAACAACAAACACCCTTTTTGTTATTACAGTGAAACCTGTGAGAGCCGGAACTTGACGGGACTGCTTTATTTTTCTGGGTCCCGAAAGTTTTCTGCCTTTGACAGGGTGCAACCTTACCAGTTTTCTATCACTTTCTATTAGTGAAAAATATTTGAGCTTTTCTTCTCTGACATATTTCCGCCCTACACAGGTTCTGGCTTTTGCAGGTTTTACTGTATTATTATTGCCGCCGTTTGCTTAAGCAAGTTTAGATTTCTGTCACAGAGAGTTTGTAAACAGAGCCAGTGAAAGGCACCATGAGGAGTGGGCTCTGCTCTGGTCTAGGAACCTCAAATTCAAGGCTTTGCTTTGCTTGTCTGCATACACCCACTGCCAAGGGCACAACCCAAACGGCAGGGAAAGGCTGCAAGTTCACGGAGAAGAATGAAGCACCATTATGATCTGCAGGCGTTTTATAGATAATTACAGAGCTACAAGGTAGCTGTCAGGATCTTTGCTTGTAAGAGAATCGCATTGTTTTGATAAATCCTTGACTCTGCAGACTTGTGGTACATTTATATTGCCTGCACAGAGCACCATCCTCTTCCCTCCTGGATTACACGATGTTTTTGAACGAGGGCTGACCCTGCAAAACAGAGATTTCAAATTTAAGATTTGACTTTTGCAAAATCGTCTTCTGACAAATGATTGAAATACCAACCTGTTCGTTTCAGAATTTGATGCTGTAAACCCTTGGAGGGAGGAGGCTATTCCCATATCTTTTAGTTTCCAATAGAAGAAGGAATGGAGCATTTACTGAAGGCCTAAAATGTGCTAAGTGCCATACTAGGTACACTCACATAGATCTTCTTGTTTAATTGTCACAACATGTTTGCAATACAGGCATTTTAAGCCCATTTTTTCAGATGAGGAAGTGGAGTCTCAGAGAAATTAATGACTGGTAAACTAGGTAGCTTGGATTTAGATGTTGCTCAGTCTCCATTTTTCCCCCCATTGAACCTTGCTCAGCAGCTTTTATAAGTCAAGATCTGTGCAAGATCTAGGAAAGGCTACATCATAAATGGAAAACATTTCTTGTGCATGAAAAACAATCTCCTGTAGAACAACCTGATTTCATTTGAAATAGAGGCGATTCCAGGCATTAAGTCTTCCAGGGCCAAATCGTGTGATGTCCATTGCAAGTTCTGTGGAAATTCAGAAAAAGGGGAGATCCTTATGGGCTACTGTACTCCAAATGACTTCCTGGAAGAAGTGACTTGAACTTGGCTTTGGCAGATGGAGAGTTTGAGGAGGTAAATAGGACATTTTAGAGCAAAAGTATCATATAGGCAAATCCAGAGATAAGGTATAGTCAAAGATTCCTGCGAGATGTTTAAGAAATTGCTAGACCACAGTAAAGAACAAACTGGGACTGTGGTCTGATTAATTAAGTCAATCAAGATTAGCTTAAACCCAATATAGTAGACAATAGGGAGCTATTATAGAGCTTAAGCAGTGAGCGTTATCCATCCATTTGTCTGTCCATCCGTCCGTCCATCCATCCATCCATCCAACAAACACTCAATGAGTAGTGTTTCTGAGCCTATTTGGAGGACAGAGAAAAAAAAAGCACAAATAGCTGAAATTCTTTGAAGAACGTGAACAAGAAAACAAATTCTGAAGAAACGAGCAAGAATTTTCCTATCTGCCTGTTGAAATTTATAGTCTATCCCTTAGGGTCCACCTCAAATGCCACCTCTTCCCCCAGGCTCCCTGGATGGCTGTGGTTTCTTAACCTTCAATTGTAGTTATTTTTGGACATGTCCCATCTCCTCAGCTGGGCTATGAGGTCAGAGAAATCAGGGGACATGTCTTATTCACCTTGTAAATGTGCACAATTTACAAATCTGTATATCCAATAAACAAGTTCTGAATATACAAAGATGAGATAAATTTAGGGGTTGAGCAGTACTGGGGATGTAGATGATACTTGGAGGAAGTGCTGGGGGTGAGGTGGGTGTGGACAGCAGCAGCAACAGTAAAATGTGCAGGGGAGTCTTGTTCAGAGGAACCCTCAGGCCACACTTGGAGCCCTCGGCACTTGCATCTGTTGAAGGTGTGGGCCATTTCACCATCTCACTGTGCTCCAGCCTCCTCCTTTGTGGATGGGTCCAGCCTGGTCCCTCCCATGCTGTGAGCCAGATTGTCTCAGTGTGGTAACTGCACACTGGGGATGAGTTCGTCACTTAGTCCCATCAAGGCTGTGGTGTAGCACGTGATTCCTTGCAATGCTGTATTGGTTTTGAGCACACTAATGCCATTCCCCAACATGTCTAGACCTTCAATTTATCCCTAGCTTTTGTTATTATTGTTAATTGCTGTCCAGTCAACTCCTACTCATGGTGAGCTTACGTGTAACAGAATGAAATGTTGCTCAGTCCTGCCCCATCTTCACGATTGTTGGTATGCCCAAGTCCATTGTTGCAGCCGCTATGTATTTTGACTGCCTTCCAACCCTGGTGCACAGTGGTTAAAGCGATTGACTGCTAACCAAAAGGTTGGTGGTTTGAAACTCCCAGCAGCTCTGTGGGAGAAAGATGTGGCATTCTGCGTCTGTAGAGATTTACAGCCTCAGAAACCCTATAGGGTCGCTATGAGTCAGAACTGACTTGGCGGCAGTGGGTTTGGGTTTGTTTCCAACCTGGGGGACTCATCTTCCAGCACCGTTTACCAAATACTGTTGTGCTGTGATTCATAGGGTTTTCACTGGCTGATTTTTAGAAGTAGATATTCAGGCCTTTCTAACTAGTCTGTCTTAGCCTGGAAGCTTCCCTGATGCCTGTCCATCATGGACGACCCTGCTGGTATGTGAAATACCGGTGGCATAGCTTCCAGTATTATAGTAACACTCAAGCCACCACAGTACAACAAACTGACGGGTGGTGGATTCCTAGCTTAGACACTGATAAATTCTTGTTTAATGACTAAAAAATACCTTGAACACCTCTGCAGAGGCAAAACAGGTAAAACAAGACAAAAGTACATCTTGCTGGGGTGTCTTTCTCATTGTGCAATGCCTAGCCTTGGTTATTTTATTCATTTAAGTTTAGCCATTGAGATGCTAATGGAAAGAACCAGACTTCCCAGTCACTAACAGTTGGTCGAAATTACAAATCCTGCAATCAACATCACGGGATTGGTATTTGCCAGGACTCATATGCCCAACGTATCATAGGATCATTTAGAAACAACAATAAATTTATACGACCCAGAATGTTACTTCGTCTATTTGCATCAGCCAACATGCTTTACTTGCAAATAGACATGTTGAACTGGAGAGCACAGGCTTCACTATTTGAATGCCAGACCAGCTTCATGCATTATTCTTAAAAGTTGCTAATTCTGTAGATGTCACATCAACATCTTTACGTCAGTGCATTTCTGCTGAATGAATACATTCATGAACATAACTCATGTTGCATTAAAAAGCCCCTTTATCTCACAATTGCACCTGTCGCCGGGTGTCCTCAATTTGCTTAATTGAAGATATTTTTCTGAGGTCACTTGTTTTTCTTTTGGGGGCTAAAGTTCCTGTACAATTTTCCTTTTTACTCACATCTGCAGAGGTTCTCAGAATGCCTGTAAATGAACACTACATGCTCTGTTTTAAAGTCTTAGGTGATTTTCCCCATGGGGCGTATACATTTACTTCTTAGGTCTTGTAATTCACTTGAAAATGCACATTTACTCACACTAATAAAATTTTCTTCCAGCTATATATTTTTCCTGCATTACATCATCTCATTAAGCGCTAGAATCCCTCAAGCCTGGATTTCCCCCAAAGATTGTGGGAAATTTGTGACTGGCTCCGTGAAATGAGCTCTTATTCTGTGATGGTCTAAAAATAGTTGTACCAAACCACAAAAACGTTTTTGCAAGTGACTTAGATCAATGTCTTTCTTTTGTGTTCTGGAGCTATGAGGTGATGGGGCAAGAAGGAGCCTCAGAGATCATCTGGGCAAGATTTGTAATTTACAGATGAGAAAACTGAGTTTCTGAAAAGTAAAGTGATTTACTCACAGTCTACGGAGCTCTAGTGGTGCAGTGGTTAAACATTTGACTGCTAAATGAAAGGTCAATGGTTCAAACCCACCAGCCACCCGATGGGAGAAAGATGTGGCAGTCTGCTTCCATAGAGATTATAGCCTTGGAAATAATAAGGGGCAGTTCTATTCTATAGGCTTGTTATGAGTCACAATTGACTCGATGGCAATGGATTTGGTTTTTTTTTGTTGTTGTTGTTGCTCGGGGTCTTCAGTGAGTCCTTGGTACTCCTCTCAGCTTTGTACCTCACATTTCTGGATTCTTCTCTGTGAAAAGAAAATGTCCAAGTTGCTTGCTTGGAAGATAGGAGAGCAGGAGCTGTAGAATTTTACAGACTTTGATTAAAATCTCAGTTTGATCACTTAGTAGTTATGTTGACCTTGGGAAGCCTCAGCATGTCTCAGTCTCCGCATCTCTAAAATAAATATAATAGTAGTAGATTCCTTATAGAGTTGTTAGGAGAAGTAAATGAGATAATCTAAAAAACGTGATTCATGTAATGCCTGGGATGTAGTAGCTGATCACTGGTTGGTAGGTATCATTCTTATTATTTTTAATGACTATACGTTTTTGGGTGGTGGGTTTTATACGTTTTTATTGAATCTCTGAGTGGTGCAAACGGTTAAGCGCTGGACTACTAACTGAAAGATTGGTGGTTCAAACCCACCCGGAGGTGCATCGAAAATAAATTCTGGCAATCTGTCTCCGAAAAGTCACAGCCTTGGAAATCCTATGGCGCATTTCTTCTCTGCACACATGAGATCGCCATGAGTCAGAGTCAACTTGATGACAATGAACAGCATGCTTCTTTGTGTGTATATGTTACTTGGCTGAGGCAATCAGGAGGTAAAGTGATTGCTTTCCATAAAGAATTGCTTGGGAAAGAAATATTGGTGGAGGGGAGAAATTAAGAGAAATTTGGTGGAGGGGAGAAATTAACTCATATTTTGAATTGGCAGTAGGCACACTCAAAGTTGAGTCATGTTCAAAATATCTGATCCTGCAATTAGGGCAGGGTGCCACTAGGTGGCAGTGATTTCTCAGGCATGGCTGTTATTTTAGCCACCAAACTAGTGATAAATGGAGAGCGAAATGAAATATGTTCCCATGCATATCCATTTTAAAGTGGATCTCCTCATCGCTGCTATATACACACATGATTAAAATAGTGTAATTGAACTTTGAAGTTTGAAACCCTTATTCCATTTTCTGGATGTATCAACTTGGGCAAACCCTTGTGTAACCAACACTCAGCTCAAGAAATAGAACATTACCAGCTCCCCAGATGTCTTCCTTGTGTCTCTGCCAAGACATTATACTCCAGAAGGTACAAACTTGTTTTGCATATTTTTGAGCTTACTATAAATGCAATCATACAGCATGTACTCTTTGATGTCTGTCTTCTTTTGCTTAATATTAGGCTATTGAGACTCATCCCTGTTGCTATGTGGAGCAGCTTGTTCATTTTTCAGTGGAGTGTAGTATTCCATTGTACAACCACACCACTATTTATATACTTGGTCTACTATGGGTGAACACTTGAGTTGTTTCCAGTTTCTGGCTATTGAAAATAATAGTAGTAACGATATTCTTATGAAGTCTTTGGTGTGCATACGTATGCAATGCCCTTGGGTACGTTAGGAATAAGGGTCATAGAATAGACATATATACAGCTTTAGCAAACACTGATCAACAGTTTTCTGAAGTGGTTTTATCAGCAGTCTATGAGAGTTCGGATTGCCCAATACCATTGTCAATATTGGTATAGTTTTATTTACAGAAACATTTTTAGATGGTCTGGCAGATATTTTCCTGATAACTAATAATGTTGAGAAGCTTTTCATATGTTTATGGCCATTTAAAATAAAAAAAAAAAGTTTGTAAAATTCCTGTTCAAGACTGTTGAGTGAACAGACACTTGTTATTTGTCTTTTTTTGAAATGGACATGTAAAGGTTCTTTATGTATTCCAGATAAAAAGCCCTTTCTCCCCCTCAGGGCCTTGCTTTTCACTCTTTTAATGATGTCTCTTGATAATTAGAAATTCTTACTTCATTAAAAGTTCAATTTGTAAGTCTTCCTCTATGTGTGCTTTCTATGATTGTTTAAAAGAAATATTACCCTACTCCAAGATCATGAAGACTGTGTATCGTCCTATGTGATCACCTAGAAGCTTTATAGTTTTACGTATCATATTTTGAATTATACATTTGGAATTCCATGTGGAATTGATTTTCTTTATGGTAAGAGATAGAAATTCACACGTATTTGTTTTTCTGAATATCAGATGGACTCAGCCCCATTTTTTGAAAAGATATCCTTTCCCCACTGTACTACAATATTGCCTTTGATGTAATTCATGTAAATATATATATATGAATATTTCTGGATTCTCAATGCAGTTCCATTGATTTTTTTTTTCCTTGTGTGACTTCCTCCCAGTCTTATTAATAAATAATAAATCTTAACATCTGGAAGTGTAAGTCATCTAAATTTTGTCTTTGTTTTCAAGGTTGTCCTTGTATATCCTTGGGCTTTTTGCATTTCTGTATAAAATTTAGAATCAGTTTGTCAATTTCTAAAAAAAGGATCTGCTGTGATTTGGTTAAAATTTCAATGAATCTATAGATCAACTTGGGGTGAACTGACATCCTTAAAATATTGAGTCTTCAAATCCATGGACATGGTATATCCCTCCAATTATTTAGGTCTTTAAAAATTCCTCTCAGTAACATTTTATAGTTTTTTGTATACAGGTCTTTCACTTTTTATCTGCAGATCCTGACTCTGTCTTCTTCAAACTCAAGGGACAAATTTTACTCTCAGTTCTACCAATCGCCCCTAACAACTTCGGGGGGAAGGTGCAGGTTTGATCTTGGCCTAATGTATTTAAATCACCACACTAGTTTCTGGATTATGATGGCAGGAAGCTAATTTACCTTCCTCCACATTCCCACTGACATAATTGTGAAAATATAGGAGATTCAGATTTTCAACAGGTAGAAGCCAGAAATATTACTTAATAACTTACTAGAAGCCAGGAGGAGTTTCTACTTCACAGAACTTAGTGGAAGCTCCAAGGAACAGTATAAGGCCATAAAGAGGAAAACAAAAACAAAAACAAACCAAACCCGTGGCTGTTGAGTTGATTCTGACTCATCAAAGATTGTAGGAAATTCTTTCCCCATTATAGTGCTTCCTCTTTCTCCCTCCCCCCTTCCCCACTCCCCTTGTTGGTGGTCTATAATTCCCAATAATGCAAATGGAGAAATGAAGCTTTGACAACTAGAAAAATTGAGGAACTAGTGCAAACTGGAGACTAGGTTTTTCATTTACTACTTTTAGCAAGGCAATAAATACACACTGCTTCCGACTGGAAAGATGATGAGCTAGGATACTTCCTTAAGTTAATTAAATTGCAAATCACAGGAGAGCAGGCTAGGAATGGGCAGAGATGTCTGGTTCAACAGGAGACAGCTAGCCTGGGATGGGGACCAAAGCAAAACCACACACGCTTTTTATGAGCAAATATTAAGATTGAGATCTCTCCCTGATCAAAGGATTGCACGTGGGAGAGAGGGAACATGAAACCTCTGAGGAGGAGGAACAGGGTACACTGAAAAAAAAATTTATTATAGGAAAGAGTAGAAAATTTTAGAAAATATCTAACTTGAGCTCAATAAAATTCTGGAGGCCAAGGGTGAGATGAAAACACAATAGACTTTGATGAAAAGGGAGATAATGGTGATTAGAAAAGCTTTTAAGGAAAGTGAAATGGAATGACTTTAATGGTTGATAAGAGGTCTGGAAGCAAAGTTCTCCAGATGTTTTCAGTCATTCAAGATTTATTTTTTAAAAAATATATTTAATCTTTTTTAATGAAAAGAAAATTATAAATTAGATTCCCAAACATACTGTTAAAACTGTTTCACCTGTTAATAAATCTGATTTCTTGAAAAGTTTTTGGCCTTTGTTGCCAATTAAATGGTAGGATTTAAGCTTTTTAAGGTTCCAGATATATAGAGGAATTAGGTACACTGCTTTAAGGAAGGTTAGAACGGGTCTGATAAACAAAACATAGCATTTTGTGTTAAAAATGTAATCAGAGAATCAAAATCAACATTAGCAGTAGTAGGGAAGCAAGTTAATGCTGCAGAGAATTTAATCAGAATTCAGAGCAGTGGTTTTCAAACTGAGCACCCTAGAGCCAAACGGAGGTGACTCAGAGGCTGGTGTAGGGGATGAAAGCGGTTCTAAGGAGTGGGGCCAAAAGCGCTCCTTAAACCAATTACTATCAAGTCGACCCCAGCTCATGGCAACCCCATGTGTGTCAGAGCAGAACTGTGCTCTCCAGTGTTTTCTGTGACTGGTTTTCCAGAAGCAGATCATCTGGCCTTTCTTCTGAAATACCTCTGGGTGGACTTCAACCGCCAACCCTTCGGTTAGCAGCTGGGCACAATAACCGTTTGCACTAACCAGGGAGACTCCTTAGCCCCACTTCAACACAAGCAGCTTATTTTGATCATTTTCATAAAGTTTTGAAAGTCTTGTCATTTGCCTATCTGAAATTGTGTCTGAGAATTGTTTCTGTGGCTAAACTCATTCTGATGTTGAATGAAATTGAGAGAAGCTCACACTCAGAGGGAAATTACAAACAAATAAAAATAATTGTATTATTTCCAGCAAAATAAAGCAGCCCTGGTGGTGATAAGGTTAGAAAGGGTTAGCAGTTTGAACCTACCCACTGGCTCCTCGGAAGAAAAGACCTGCTGATCTGCTCCTGTGAAGCCTAGGAAACCCTATGGGGTAGTTCTACTCTGTCCGTGATATGAGTCAGAACCCACTTGACCACACCTAACAACAACAGCAACAAGAAAATAAATTTGAACACCTCAAAATATGAATTAATTTTAAGGAAAAAAAATCTATAAAAGTTTAGAAGCAGAAAATCTTAAAAAATAGAATAACTATGGACATGGGTTTGCAGAAAAAAAGAAGATGCCAAAATTTATATTTAAAAAAAGATGTAGGGGCCCAGATGTGTGTTTGTATTGGTAGGTTTCTTTCCAATGTAAAGAAATAAAGCAAGAAAATATATGGAAAGTTTCCTCATTTATTTATAAGTAACCTTGGTAACAACGTTGACAAAGATGTCCCTCCACACACAAAAAATTATTGTCCGATTTGAGTTATGAAAATAAGCAAGCAATCTTGAATATAACACTAGCAAATTGGGTTCAGCATTTTATTAAATAAAGATGAATTCATGAATAAATTAAAAACATTCCAGGAATGGAACCTTAATTTGATGTTAAAATATTTTACTATAATGTATATCCATAGGTCAAAAGAAAAATCTCAATAGTAGTAAAAATGGCATTTGTTAAAACTTAAATTCAATTACTGATGAGTGCTAATGCATTAGGAATAGAGACTTCTTCCTTGACATTATCAGGTTCCTATCTGGGTTTCTCTCTCAAAAGCCAAGAGTTTTAACTACAGCCTAATGCAGAGCTAGAAACCCTGGTAGTGTGGTGGTTAAGAGTTTGGCTGCCAACCAAAAGGTTGGCAGTTTAAATCCACCAGGTGCTCCTTGGAAACCTACGGGGCGATTCCACACCATCCTATAGGGTTGCTAGGAGTCAGAGCCGACTTGATGGCAATGAGTTTTTTTTTTCTGGCTAATGCAGAGCCACTTAGTGACAATTTCAATGCATTAAAGCTGGTGGGGAATATAAAACACTGTGAGAACACAGCATAAGCCTCTGGCTTTCAGAGGATGTTAATATTGGAACAAGTCAGAATCACACAGTCCTTTGAGCATTTCATCAATGGAGGTTATCTATTTTGATCCATTCTGTTATGCCTGTGAGTCCAATCAGGAAAATGACAGAACCGGGTGCTATGGCCATGCCGTCCACATCCACATTGATGAGAAGGAGAAAGAAAGATGGAGAGGCTGCTCATTGAAATGCCTTTGATGGGTGATAATTTGATTACAAGGAGCTCAGCTGGTAATTCAAAGGTTGGTGATTCGAACCCATCCAGCAGATTCGAGGGAGAAAGGCCTGGTGATCTGCTTCCATAATGATCACGGCCTAGAAAACCCTATGGAGAGGTTCTACTCTGCCACAGAAAGTAGCTATGAGTTGAAAATTGACTTGACCGTATTCAACAATAACAAGGATTTGATTCCGTTGACCGTCTTCCTCAGTGAAAACAGAAGAGCCATCTCCTTGAAAAACCTGAAGAAATGCAGGCTGATGTTGAAGACTCTGCAAGAGGGAAAGGAGGGAAAAAGCTGTTATTTATTGAGCTTTAACTAGGTTGCTTTACATACATAATCTCTAAAGTTTACAACAGCCTAGCACATAGTCTTTATACTTGTAGCATGGTTGAATATTTACATACACTACTTAGGTATGCAAAAGATATTTTTCAATAAAAATTATTGGACAATATATCATATACATAAAAGACTATATAAAACATCTACGTGCAGCTTTGAGAATAATAAAAAATGTACACCCATCTACCCTCCATCCAGGGCCATAATGCTGAGCCATTGTGTGGAACTCCCCAATCACTTTCCGACCCTTCCCCACAGAGTAAACCACCATCCTGAGTTTGTGTTCATCACTCTTTTACTTATCTTTCTGTTTCAGTACCTATGTATAAGTCAACAAACAGAACAGTATTTAGTTTTGCCTGTTTTAGAACATTTTATGAATGGGATTTACACTATGAGAATGGACCTCACAGAATTCTCACTATAGTGAGCATGATTGACCAAGGACCCCCGCTGATGCACTCTGAAATCCGTGCCATGTTAGTGCCAAAGCCACGTCTCCCATGGGCTGCTCACTGCCATGACTCATTGTGGTGAGGATTCCGAGGCAGAGCTATTCCTGGCACACAGGCCCTTTGGGGCCAACTTTGGTTCAGAGGCTCCTGTAGAACTTTCTTAGTAGGACGCTTCCGCTCAACCTTCTTGCCCTTACTCATTCCCTGAAGGGTCATACTTGCATTGCAGCCCGCTGCCTCTCCAAGCCTTACTCCAGCTCCCCTAGTGCTTTATCTCACATAGGTAATTCCCATAATAAAATCCTTTCACGTTTAATTCCATCTTGGTCTCTGTTTCCTGAAGGACTTGGACTAACATAGTGGTCTTCATTTAAAAACATTTTTTTGATGAACTTTTTGTTTTTGAGTTTCATCAAACATTGATGTGCGAGTTTCTTCTATTTCCTCCACTGTATAGTATCCATTGTTTAAGTGTATTACAATTTATTCAGCTATTTGTCTGTCGATGGACAACTGCATCGTTCCACTTCTTTCCACATTATAAACCAGAGGCCAGAAAACAATAGCCCATGGGCCAGATCCACCTGAAGCTTCGTGACCCACGACATAAGAATATTTTTACATTTTTAAATGGATGAGAAAAATCTAATTACGTATAGTGTTTCATGGCACACGAATATATGAAATTCAAATTTCAATGTCCATAAATAAAGTTTTACTGGAGCACAGCCACATTTATTTATGTAGGTAGCGTCCCTGCTACAGCGGCAGAGTTGAGTAATTGCTGTGTTTTCTGACTCTTGCTATAAACAATGTTGCTGTGAATGATCTCAGACATGCCCCCTGGTAAAAAAAAAAAAAAAAGTTTGTTTTTTTTTTTTTTTTTTTTTTACCAGTACATACGTTTAAAGGTTACTCAGGATACATTCCTGGGAGAGGAATCTCCGGGCTGTAGAATACGTTCACATTTAACTTTATTAGGTAATGCCGAACTGTTTCTCAAACTTACTGCAGTAATTTTGTCTTCTACCAGCTGTAGATGCGAGTCACAGCTGCTCCATATGCATGTCGTATCATGTCATATCCGTACCAGGTGAATGTGAAAAGTTTTCTCATTGTGGCTTTAATAGGCATTGCTTTGATTACTAATGAAATGGAACATATGTGTATGGGCCGTTGGTATTTTCTCTTTACGACAATCCTGTATTTCTTTTACTCATTTTCTCTTTGGTTATTTATTTTATTTCTTGATTAAGGAAGACCAAAGAAGAATTGATACAGTAGAATGATGGTATTGGTGAAGAATATTGAATACACCATGGACTGCCAGAAGAACAAACAAATCTGTCTTGGAAGAAGTACAGTCAGAAGGCTCTTTAGAAGCGAGGCTGGTGAGGCTTCATCTCATGCACTTTGGACATGTTATCAGGAGGGGTCGGTGCCTGGAGAAGGACATCATGCTCAATACAGTAGAAAAAAAAAAAAAAGAGGATCAGTGAAAAAGAAGAAGACCTTCAAAGAGATGGATTGACAAAGTGGTTGCAACAATGGGCTCAAGCATAACAATGGTTGTAAGAATGGCGCAGGACCAGACAGCATCTCGTTCTGTTGTTGCTATTAGTCAGAACCAACTTGATGGCACTTAACAACAATGACAACGACAGTCCTTTATTATTTACTGTGTTGAATTAAATGTTTCATTTACTTTGTGGTCGGTTTTTCATTTTTTCATTAACAAAATTCTTACATTTGAAAGAAGTTTTGTTATGGAAAATTTAAATCATACAAAAAATAGAAGTTCTTAATTTTAACGATTTTAATACAGCTGAGTTTTAAAAGTTATAATCTTCGGGTTTGTGATTTTTATGTTTTAAAAGAAAAAAGTCCTCTTTATCTCCAAATCATAAAGATATTCACATTGGTGCCTTCTGAGAGTTTTATAATTTTCTTTTCATATTAAAATCTTTAACCTACTTGGAATTGATTTTTATGTATTGTATAATGTAAATATCCAGTTTTATTTCTTTCCCACATAGATCACCAATTGTCTCTACACCTTTCATTGAAAATTGCTGCTTTCTCATTGTTATGCTGTATTAGGTGTGTTATCAGGCTAAATGTAAGGATTTTCCTGGAGGTGCACCATCTTGAAGCTATGCCCAGGGAAACAGACCACTAACCATAGTATTCTTGAATTCCACCCATTTGAAGGCTTTGACCCTCTACCCCCACGAATGACCCTAAGGGAAGTTGGTGAGCACCCTAGCATCTTTGATTTACTTCTTTTCCCATCTCTTTCCTTCCCACATTCCTGTGGGCTAGAAAGGCTGGGATTCCCTCTTTTTCTTGTGGGAAGAACTTCCCTCACATCGTATGTGAGTCCCCTCTACCTATGGTTTACAGTAAAGTTCTATGGACTACAAGTTGGCTGGGTTTTCCTCTGATGTGTAAAGAAGTGTTTGGAATTAAGGTTCTTTTTCCCCTCTCTGTTTTATTTTCTAAAGCTTATCTTTCGAAGTCATTGTCTTGCTGTAGAATCAAAGATTATATTAAGTCCTTTTTTCCCTTTACATTCCTTCTGTAACAGGATTAATAAATACAAATTGACAATGTGCACACGAGGAGAAAATAGATGTTGTAACTAAGGACTGCCTGATGTAAAACCCAATTATGTGCAGTATCGGTCGTCTGATTTCTATCTGCTCAAACTGATATTTTGCTCGATTAATGAGGCTTAAATGACATAATGACTTTAACACAATTAGCATGATCTCTGACACCTAATAGATGTGCTCAATAGATACTGGTTGCTATTTTATGCTTCCCAAATCTCCCTGTCTTAGCCAGTACTGCTTTACCGGAAATACGGCAAGTAGGTGGCCTTAAGGAACGGAAATTTATTTTCTCACGGTTCGGGAGGCTAGGCGTCCAAATTCAGGGCACTGGCTATGGCTACAGGGGAAGACTGTCTCTCTGTGGTCATTGGCGGAAGGTGCTTGTTTCAGCTTCCATAGTCCCTGCGTTTCTCAGTTCTTTGGTAATCTTCATTTGTGTGTTTTTCTTCTCCACTTTGTGCTCACTTGTCTTTGTGCCTAATCTGTTCTTTTTATAACTCAAAAGTGATTAGGTTTAAGACATACTTTACACTGATTTTAACACAAGAAAGAAAAATCTGTTACCCAAATGGGATTATATCCATAGGTATAAGGGTTAGGATTCCAACACATATTTTGTGAGGGACACAATTCAATTCATAATGCTCCCCAAATGATGCCCTCATTTTGAAGGTGAGATCATATTTGCACCATTCATGAAACATTTAACTGCATGTTGATTGTATACCTTCTGAAGTATTGGCTGGTGTTACTCTCTAACCACTAATGCATTTGAAATGGCTCCTTAGTTAGATTCCAAGTTCCTTGAGAGCAGACACCACGATGTAGATCTTTTTTGTCTCTGCTGGTGCACTGCAGGCCCATTCATCCACCTCATTTATGTACTCTGTGCCAGGCCCATGCTGGGTATGGGGAACGGGAAGTGGAATAAGCCTCAGTTCCTGCCAGAGGCAGACAAGTAAGTGGACTGAAGTCTTAAAAGATGCTGTGATCAAATGCCAGGGGGCCAAGAAACATTTCATGGAAAAATGGCTCCAAAGCTGCACATGAAAGATGAGGGGGTATTTATTTTCCAGGTGGGCCAGGCATGGAAGGACTTGCCAGGAGGGGGAGCTGTGTGGGCAAAGCACTGAGGTGTGAAATAAAAGAGCAGACCTGGAGAGCTGCAAGCAGTTCAGTGCAACTGGAGTGTGGGTAGGGGTGAAGGTTTGGTGGAGAATAGCCAGGGCAGGATTCAAGAAAATAACAAACGTCATATCATGGCAGCTGGACAATTTGAAGCAGGGACGAAGCATGATCAAATTTGTTTTTAGAAAGATTCCCTTAGCTTGGGTGTGGGTAATGAATTGGGAGGGCTAAGACTTGAGAAAGGGAAATCACCTAAAAGACAATGAGGATTAAAGCTGGTGCATCGGACAAACAAAAATGTGTGCAATTCATGAGTTTCGGTGCCTAAATGATTTTTTATGAAAATGCTTGTTAATGTAACGATGGTTATAATAATAACTGAGCACCTAGAATGGGCTGGGCATTCCAATCAGTTCTGCACATACGGTTTACCATTTAATCCTTGTAACTACTCTATTAACCAAAACCAATCCAAAGCCATTGCCATCAAGTTGATTCCAACTCACAGCAACCTTATTAGGTAGGCACTATTATTATCTCCAAAAGGAGCCCTGGTGGTACAATGGTTAAGTGCTCAGCTGCTAACCGAAAGGAGAAAAGACCTGGCAATCTGCTCCCATAGAGATTACAGCCTAGAAAACCCTATAGGGCAGTTCTCTGTTACACGGGGTTGCTATGAGTCTAAATTGACTTCAGAGCACCCAATGACAACATTATTATCTCCAGTCTACAAAGGAGAAAACTTGGGACACAGAGAGGATAAGTAAATCACTCTGGGTCACATAGCTAGTGAGCTCCAGAGCTGGAATTCATACCCAGGCATCCCAGCTCCAAGAGTTAGTCCCTTAAACCCCTGAACAGTATATTCTGCATAGAATGGGCCTTGATAGAATGTGGGGAAATGTCCTCCAGCTGCAATACTTCCAGGTAATGAGATCCAGATTTAGACAAAGAGAATAAGAGGGAGAAGGTATTGCTGGAGAATATGGGTTTGGGTTCACAAGGTCTGTGTGCTGAGCTCCATATCAGCATTTCTATCCATCAACTCTTGAATATCATCTGAGGGAAAATGGTGGGGTGCCAGCAGAGGGTTGGATTGTAATGACAGCAGGCTCACAGTCTGGGAGAGGAGGATGTCTGAATGGTTAATTCCCTCCCCTCTCATTTAAAAAATTTATTTTATTTATTTTTTGTTGTTGACATATGCACAGGAGAACATATACCAATTCAATAATTTCTACCTGTACGATTCAGTGACACTGATTACTTTCTTCAAGTTGTGCAACCATCCTCATTCTCCTCTTCTGAATTGTTCCTCCTCCATTAACAGAAACTCACTGCTTCCTAAGCTTCTTATCTAACCTTTCGAGTTGCTGTTGTCAATTTGATCCCATATGGATAGTTATTTAAAAGAGCACAATGCTCAAGGCAATTTTTTACTTTGTTTTATTTAACTTACCCTGCTGACACAAGTGATGTTTCAGTTTGGCTTATGTGAAGTTTGACACAGGTAATTATTTTGATTTGTTGCCATCAAAGCTGAATGAGATGAAAGACATCAGGATTAGACTCAATGGATGTTGCAAAAGTTCTCTTAATCTTTTTTTAAGCTGATACATTTTCCAACAGAATCAGATATATTTCTGAATGCATGCTTCTCCTCCCTCTTCTTTACAGTCATCATTTTTAAAATCGAATTCTGAACTCTTAAAAATGTCAGGGTGCCAATTTCCTCAAATCACTTAGATGTTTTTTAAAAAAAATCGCTTCCTCCCTTGGCTGCGAAGGAACCCTGGTGGTGCAGTGGTTAAGAGCTCGGCTGCTAACCAAAAGGTCAGCAGTTCAAATCTACCAGTCACTCCTTGGAAACCCTATCAAGCAGTTGTACACGGTCCTATAGGGTCACTTTGAGTCAGAATCGACTCAGTGGTAATGGGTTGGGTTCTTGGGTTTGGCTGTGAAAACCAGCCACATCTCTGTGGATGGTTCTGCTCTTCACCAGCAGGGGAGCCATTCATGGTTCTCTGGTGCCTGGGCAGCCCCTGGCAGGGCACTTGTACTTTCAGCTCAGCCAACTTGGCTTATGAACAGCACAGAGAAGATTTTGAGACTCAAGGTAGCTTTAAAAGCTTTCTACCTTGTAAAATCCAATTACTATTTAGAGTGAATGGTGCTGTTAAATATAGTTGTTCCTCTGTAAAAGGTAGGAAAGCATCCCTTAATTGGAATTGAATGCAGACTCCAAAAAATGCATCTTGATTAGAGAAAAAAGCAAACGAGATTAGTTTCCTTAGTGTCTTTAATCTGGTGATCTATATTTATGTCTATATCTATAGACATACACACATGCAGGTGCACACAAACAACCCTACACATTAGCCTATGCATTTCCCTATATATATGTATGGGTCAGA
The DNA here is from genome assembly GCF_024166365.1 of Elephas maximus indicus. NCBI lineage: Eukaryota > Metazoa > Chordata > Mammalia > Proboscidea > Elephantidae > Elephas > Elephas maximus. The sequence goes on along the minus strand of NC_064831.1, from coordinate 72,079,268 downwards.
GAAGGAATATTTCTAATAATGTTACAATCAACTGCTTTCTGGCAATTTCTAACCAAAGGACAGGTGCTAACCCAGCTCCAGGTGTTGTATTCTGTGCTGTTGTGATGACTAGCATCTCTAAATCCAAATTTGAACACAACTTGGGCACTCTGTGGAGCTGGAGAAGCTTTCATATAACAAAGCGCCTGAGTCCATTTTTGTGGAGGGTGGTAAACTGAACCACTTAGGAAGATGATTTCCCAAGACAGTCTCCTCCACCTGCTGCTTTTTGTCCAGATCAGAGGCTGTTTTCACGAAAGGTGGCTGAGAGTCAGGGGTCCATATTGCTGGATGGATCTATTTTCTTGCAGATGAATGTTTTCCCAGTGATGTCATCTAATTTTAGGCTGCAGGACATGGAAAGAAGGCACAGACCCACAGGCTGGAAGCACGTGTCAGCGAATCCACTTGTTCACACCCGGAAATGCAGCTTAGAGCGACTCTAACAGAGTTTTTCAGTGAGGGGAAGGTTCTGAAATGCACAAACCCCTACCCATAAGGGAATCGGAGCCCAGCAGAGCTGGGCCTGGGGCTGCCTTCACCAGCCCCAGTAATTCCAGTAACCTGGCTGCATCCAAGCAAGGGTTGGGACATTCCTGCTGCGGTCCCACAGGGCCAGGGAATCAGAATTGGGTAGTCAATAGGAAATATTTTTTAAGCATTCATATTTCTAGTCACAGAAGAAAAAAGATTATGAGTGTTATCATTAAGGTTGTGTGTCAACTTGACTGGGCCATGATTCTCAGTAGTTTGGCAGTTATGATGTTGTTTGGCAGTCATATGATCACTTCATGATGAGATTTGATATAATGTCATCACCCCCATGATGCAATCTGCTGTGAGCAGCCAATCAGTTGAAAGGGAGTTTCCTTGGGGGTGTGGTTCCCATCCAATATAAATGGTGTCTCTGGCAAGACTTGAGAGCTTTTGCTTGCTCTGGATCCTGGGCCTGGCTCCTGTTCATCTAGCCTCTGGTTCTTGGGACTTGAGTTAGCAGCTTACCTGCTGGCTTGCCTACAGATCTTGGGATTCGTTGGTCTCTGCTTGTGAGCCAGAGCTGATCTGCCTACCAATCTTGGGTTCACCAGCCCCTGTGGCTACATGAATCCAGAGAAACCTCCAGCCTGGCCCACAGAATTGGGATGTTCCAGCCTCTACAACCACATGAGCCATTTCCTTGATATAAATCTCTCTCTATATATATTTATATGCTTTACTGGTTTTGCTTCTCTAGAGAACCCAGCCTAAGATGCCCTTTACCCCAAATTTCTAACAAAAAGAAGCAAATTAGAATAATGACCTCAATATATATTGAGGGTGATAACTGGCACTTATTAAGATGTCTTTTAAGACAGCCAGGAGTCCCTGGGTGGCACAAATGACTAAGTGTTTGACTATTAGCTGAAAGGTTAGTGGCTCAAATCCACCCAGAGGTGCCTCAGAATAAAGACCTGGTGATCTGCTTCTGAAAAGTCACAGCACTGAAAATACTATGGAGAGTTCTACTGTACATACATGGGGTCACTATGAGTCAGAATTGACTCAACGACAACAGGTTTGGTTTTGGCTTTAGTATTAAGACAGGCTAAGAAAAAAGGCCTGGTGATCTATATCTGAAAATAAGCCAAGGAAAACTATGGATCACAGAATATTGTCTGACACTTCGACTTGCTTTCTCTGGATGTGTCATCAGATCTCCAAGAAGGACATCATGTTTGGTAGAGTGTCAGCAAAAATGAGGGACACCCTGGATGAAATGGATTGACACAATGGCAACAATAGACTCAGACACGCCAGGGGTCATGAAGACGGCGCAGGACTGGGCAACGTTTCATTCTGTAATACGTAAGTTCTCCGTGACCCAGAGCTAACTCAACACTAATGACGAACTGCGCTAATTTGATGGGAAGTCATGAATGGCTGAACTTGGTAGAGGTAGAAATAGACACAGCCAAATGATTGCCTGAATTTGGAAGCTGACTCAGTGGCTACAGAGGTGTCAGGGAGGAAGTCAAGAATTGTGGTGCTCAAGTTCTGAGTGTGGAATGAGAGGACAGGTGTGCCAGAATATAAACTGGGATGTTGGGAGGAGAACTTCATTTGTAGGAAAAAACAATTCATTCAGGTTTAGACAGTAGTTCTAATGGCCCCATGGGAATTCAACGGGAGAGTCCAGCAGACATCTGGGCAGTTAGAGATGAGGGCAAATCCTTATTTTAGACACACAGCTGCTGCCTCTGAACTCACTTGGGCTTGCCCCTCATGGTACCATGTCTGGGTTGGAGATGAACATGGCATCAGTGCCAGTGGTGCATGGGAGACATGCAGACAACATCCCTGCTGTTGAGAAGGGGGAGCTCTGAGATCACTTGGAATTAGGGTCACCCAGTGGGTGAGCATATGGCCCATGAGATTTCAGCCAAATTCCAACCATTTCAGCCCACTGAGTAACTTAAATTTTGAACGTGAGCTGGTCAGTGAGAATGAGGATAAATTTGCAGTATGTGAATTTGTGTGTTTTATTTCCAGATATCCATTATATAAAACTATATTTTAAAAAAGATAAAATGAAATAAATTATTTCTTCAAGTCAAGGAAAAAGTGTTGGGCAGCTGTGGCAAAGCAGGGGAAAGGCAGGGGCCATTAACCAAGTCCCCTGTGCATTTGGCGATGGGACAGGCTTGAATGTTGTAGAAAACTGATCTGGTCCCCTCTGACTCCAGCTAATGATTTGTCTCTGCGGCTGTGTTTAGACCTGGGGCTGTCATCACCTCTGATGTGGCTTTTGTAGATCAAAAAGGGAGCCAGAGTACAGCCATGTCGCCGCCTGCCACCGCCTGCACCGAGGCCCCAGTGCTGACTTCCAGGGTACCCGGCTGGGGTTCTGCACATCATTACCCAGATTAATGAGGACAGATGGGTTTTTGTATAATCAGCCTTACTCTGCTGCCAGTCTGATTTGGTCACCAGGTGGAATATTTCAGGAATGAATTATTACAAATATAGCAACCAGTTCTGACTTTGGGGAAAAAATAATGATAGGGTGTTAAAGTGTAGAAATCAGAGGATCCTGCATTATTTTGCATGAAGTTTGCCTGAGGGTGGGTGGGTAGTTCAAGATGGGAGGGCTACGGTTTTCAGTTACCTTGATAAAAAAAAAAAATTTTTTTGGTAGCAGGTAACAAAGGGGGAAAAAAATGGAGTGTCTCTCTTGCCTTCCCTTATCATCGCCCCAACTTTTTACTGCTTGTAGCCACCAAGGCTGCTGCTGTAGTTAACACGCAGCCACTCTAGGGTAACTACGACTGTTTGTTTATAAAGAAAATGGAAGGTGTTCACGAACTGGGAGCATGAGGGCTTTGTGTTCCATTTGTCAAGATTTGGAGGATGGGTGGAGGCCTGAACTGGGAAGAGAAGAGAGAAGGCATTGAGAGAGAGAGAAGTGGCGGGAAGGCTGCTAACTGTAATGATGGGTGTTGGACTGAGGGTATCTCTAGCTGGGGTGATGTGAGCTGAGCAGATCCATCAATGATGATGAGGTTTGTCAGTGATTTTTTGTAAGAAATGAGGCCACAATGTCAGAAGCTACTGTATTCACCAGACCATTTCCAGTTGCTTGCAAAAATCATCTCTTTTTAGCTGTTTCTTTTTTGCTGTAAACTCACCTCATTCAAAGTATGGATGGCTTCTCCCCACACAAACAAATTGCTCTTCATCATTGCATCTAGCAAATTCACAATGCACTTTCTTTTCTCTGTGTGTGTGATAATGTGTAAAGATCTCCAAAATGGATTTTTGAGAGAAAAATCAACCGTGGAGAAAAGTAGGTGTGGACCCTTTTCTGTGGTTATTTTTAAAAGCTGGTGTAGTTGAAGGTTCCTAGGAGAATTATTCATGAAGGCCAAAAGGTAGAAATAACCCAAAGTTCCATCATTTGATACATGGGTAAATGAAGTGTGGGATATTCAAACAATGGAATTTGATCTGTTAATAAGAAGAATCAAGTACTTATTCACGATACAAGATGGATGAACCTTCGAAAATCTTACACCGAGTGAAAGAAGCCAGTCCCAAGAGACCACATATTAGATTATTACGTTTACATGAAATGTCCAGAGTAGGAAAATCCATAGTGGTTGCCCAGGGCTGGGGGGTGCAGTGGGGAGAAATGGAGGGTGGCCACTAATGGGTATGAGATTTCTTATTGGGGTGATGAAAATATTCTAAAATTGGTTGTGATGATGGTTGCACAACTCTATGAATATACTAGAAACCACTGAATTGTACACTTTAAATGGGTGAATTGTGTGTGGATTATATGAATTGTATCTCAATAAAGCTGTTACCTATTTAAAAAGTTTGAGTGTTCAAATGTTGGTACAAGCATAATTTTTTTCCTGGTAAGATACTAAGAAATTGTAAACAGTGGTGACCTTTGGCAAAAAGAGGGAGCAGAGGGAGACTTGGACTTCATTTTATACATAGTTAGAGTGTCTGAAATTTTAAGCCATTTACTTACGTTACTTTTATTGTTAAATTGCAAATGAAACGTATCTACACCACTTCTGCTAGTGCTGTACAGAGTAATACTTAGGAGTCAATTTTTTTCTTAATTATTAGCTTGTCCTTCTTGGTTAGACTGTAGCATCCTTTAGGATAAGGACTTCGTCTGCATAGCTTACAACCCCCTCAAGGGCAAAAAAGTACATGGTGGACACTTAGCGAATGTACATTCAGAGATTCTTTTTTTCAAATTGTACTTTAGATGAAGGTTTACAGAACACTAGTTTCTCATCAGTTAGTACACACGTTGTTGTATGACATTGGTTAACAACCCCACAACATGTCAACACTCTCACTTCTCAACCCTGGGTTCCCTACTACCAGCCTTCCTGTTCCCTCCTGGGGCTGCTGCGCTCCTTTAGTCTTGTTTTGTTCCATGCGCCTGTTCAATCTCTGGGTGAAGTGTGAACCTCAGGAGTGACCTCATTACTGAGCTGAAAGGGTGTCCGGGTGCCATGCTCTCAGGGTTTCTCCAGTCTTTGTCAGACCAGCAAGTCTGGTCTTTCTTTTTGAGTTCGAATTTTGTTCTACATTTTTTTCCTGCTCTGTCTGGGACCCTCTATTACAATCCCTGTCAGAGCAGTCAGTGGTGGTAGCCGGGCACCATCTAGTTGTACTGGACTCAGTCTGGTGGAGACTGTGGTAGACGTGGTCCATTAGTCCTTTGGATTAATCTTTCCCTTGTGTCTTTAGTTTTCTTCATTCTTCCTTGATCTTGAAGGCGTGAGACCAGTGGAGTATCTTAGATGGCCTCTCACCCCAGACACTACTCACCAAAGTAGATACTTTCAGAGATTCTTGCTTGCCTTTCAAAATGTGCTTCTTTGACCTGGAGACTTTACTAATGATGAAAGAAGGTGCAACATGAAGGAAAGGGTTGGGGTTTTCATCACTGTCCAGATCAGTATTTATTGAGTACATACTATGCCGCAGGCATTGCACCAGTGTGTGATTTATGTGTACCATCTGATCTAGCACAGCATATCTGGTATACAGTAAGGATAGAAACACTTACCAAAGTGATCTCTTATTAAAAAGATCTGGAAGTTGGCAGACCCAGGGTTGGCTCAGCACCTCAGAGCCACCTTCAATATCCTTTCTGTCTTTCCATTCTGTCATCCTCAGTGAGTCAGTGGTAGGTGACCTCATGGCTGCAAGATGTCTGCTGTGGCTCCAGCATTGTCTTCACATGACAGCATCCCAAGCAAGAAAGAAGCTGGACAGGGCTGAGTAAAAAAAGACATTCCCTTTGGGAAGTTCTCACCATTGGGCAGGAATGAACATCTTTCCTAGAAGGCTCTAGAAGACTTTATCTTTATAGAATCATGTAATATGCCTTTTCTAGTCCCCCAACAGTTTCTGGTAAAGGGTAATGTAATGGTTTTGACCAATTATGATTCATCTGTTGGGGTGGGACACAAAACTGATGTTTCATTGTGGGGAGAGTGGTAGGTAACCACCAGTCTTTACCTCAAGTCTTATAAGGCAGATACTATTCTTATCCTCATTTTACATGAGAAAACTTGGCTAGAAAACTCTGCAAGCAGCCAGAATTCAAACACCGTGGGCCTAACTCCAGCTGTCTGCTTTTAACCACTACATTATGGTACCTTCATGGAAAATCCACCCAGACAAGAACCCAGATAGACTTAAAATATCAAATCATAAGAGCATAAAACATAAATATTTAAAATATAATTATGTGAGATGCAAATATAGAAAGTACAAAACATTTGAACTGGGAAGAACTTTTAAGATCTCCTAATCCAGTGATTCTCAAAGTGTGGCCCCTGACAACCAGCACCCTCAGCATCACCTGGTAACCTGTTAGAAATGCAGATTCTCAGGTTTGACCCCCCAACCTCCTGGACCAGAAACGCTGTGGGCGGGTCCAGAGGTCTACATTACAACATGTCTTTCAGGTGATGCTGACACATGCTAAAGTTTGCAGACCACTGACCTAGACCAACCTCTTCTTTTTAGGGACTTGATCAAGGTCATTCAAACTGTAAAGGAGAAAGAGAGAGAGCTGGAGTCGGAACTGGCATTGAGGTCTCCTGGGTTCTTTGATAAACATTTAAATTATAAATTTTTCCCAAGCATGTGTTTGGAAAGAGACTTAGCACTTTTTAAACAGCATCAGACGCAAACAATTCATTATGAATTTTAATAGTAAAAACAATACTACATGCAGGCATTGTGCTATGTTCTTTACTTACAATAGTTCATTAGATCCTCAAGCAATCGGTGAGATAGGTGGTGTTGTTGTTGGGTGTCCTCAAGTTGGTTCTGACTCAGAGTGACTCTGTGTGACAGAGTACAACTGCCCTGTAGAGTTTTCTGGTGGGTGGGTTTTAACCACCAACCTTTTGGTTAACAGCCAAGCACGCAACCATTTGTACCACCAGGGCTCCTTGAGATAGGTGTATTTACCCCCATTTTATAGATGAGGGAGAGTCCCTAGATGATGCAAATAGTTAACGTGCTCAGCTGCTTACTAAAAGGTTAAAAGTCAGGGTTATCAGAAGAAAGGCTGACTGGCAACCTACTTCTGAAAAAAATCAGTCATCGAAAACCCTAGGGAACATAGCTCTACTCGGACACAAATGGGGTCACTGTGAGTCAATTGACTCGATGGCAACTGGGTTTTTACAGATGAAGGAACTGGAGCTCAGAGAGACTAAACAAGCTGCTCGAAGTTCTTTAATGAGGAAGCCAAAGGCAGGTCTGTTTGGGCTCAGGCAGGTGAGCAGGCTGCATGCGATTCTGAGCCTTGACTTCACTCTCACACTGGAAAAGAAACCGCCGGCAGGTGCTCCTGTCCCAGTCAGGCCCTGGAAGGACTGGAAGTGATGCTGGCCATAATGAGGGACTTCTGAAGCTGTGCAAGCTGCGTGGGGCTGCAGCTATGAGCAGTCGCTGCGTAGGTTTTCTCCTCTCTGAGGGCCACAGTGCCTATTTCTGGCCACCCCAGAAAGCCTTCGGCTGGTCTGTCTTCTCTAACTTTGCAGACACTCCCTTAGGCCTTGTCTTCACGGCCTAGGTGACAGGACCAGGGTCTGGCTGGGTGGGGGCAGGGGGAGAGGGGGAGCTATCAGGACCATGAAATTGCTGCCAGGGTCTGGGCAGCTGTTGTCCAGCAGCTGGAATGTGAGCCAGAGCTCCCACTCAGGGCTGGTTCCTGCAGCATTAGGGTGCAGACACTGGCCCAGCGCCTGGCTGTGGGCCAGAGGGAACTCAATCTGAGCCGCCTCCTCCTGCAGGTCCCCACACCTGGTGCCTGGTATTACAGACTGAAGGGAGTTGTCATAGAATGATGGGCGGCCACAGCTGGAAGGGACTCGAGTGACCATATGATTCAGTGGTTTTCAAACCCTTTAACACCGTGGAGACCTTTCTTCAATGAAACTGTAGGCTGAGAATATGTTGCTGCGTGTCGCTGGGTTGATTCCGACTCATAGCCAATCTATATGACAGAGGAGAACTGCCCCATAGGATTTCCTAGGCTGTACATCTTTACAGGAGCAGATTGCTAGGTCTTTCTCCCATGGAACCCCTAGTTGGGCTCGAACTGCCAGTGTTTCCTTTAGCAGTTGAACACTTAACCACTGCACCGTCAGGCTTCTTAGGCAGTGAATAAAGGAAATAAAAGTAGACCTCCTCAGAGCCTCTGGTGGGTCTAGTGCTCATCTCCTTGAACTCACCCTGTAGAGAGGCGAAATTGAGATACACGGTGGGATTCGAACCTAAGGGACAGAGCCAGGGTCCAGAGTTTAGGTTCTCTGACTCCCGGTGTGATTCAGGACTCAGCCATATTTCTAGGCTTGCTGCTTGGGGAAGCCACTTCCAGTCACTTTGGGGAATCTGTACTCACCTTGAGATGCAGGGGAAACAGAGGTCCTTCTTCCAGAAGGTTGGATGATTAGAGGTTTGAGCCAAGACCCTGGAAGGAAGTGCAAGCTCATGGAATTAGAGGCATGAGTTTAACTGGGATCAGCTCCATACTTCCAGTATCATGAGTGGGAATCAGGGAAACTGAGGGAGGGGCTCCTACCAGTCATAACTTTGAGCAAAGGGAAAAGAAAACCTCTCTGAGACAGACTGGAGAGTCTCAGGATCAAGCTAACAAATAGGTGGCCCCAAGTGTATGAGACAGTCCCCTTGTCCTCTTCTGAGGAAGATGTCAAAAGAACTGAAAGTTTGCTCATACCTCTTGGAGGAGCCCAACATAAGGCAGTGCCACAAACCAGACGAGAGAAAAGATGGAGACCGTGGTTGGGGGAACCATGGTCCTCCAGGAATGTCCCTCACCTGGACCTTAGAGTGAAGAGCAGAGTCATCCCGGCTCCAGCTTCATTTAACACACAAGCCCTGAACTTTATCAGTCGTTAGGTTTTATCCAGCTTCACTAGTCCCTCAGCTTTACCCAAATGCTGGGCTGTGTGTGGACCGCAGTCTTACTCCATACCCAGGCTATATTTCCCTTCAGATACTTTGCTTTAGCCTGTTTATTGGATTATTTCCTTTCTCAGACTTCATCTATATTCAAGATTTTACCTAGCCCACTCACCTTTACTCAATATTATGGACTTCATATAGCCCAAGGTTTGTTTGTTTGTTTATTACCGGACTCAAAACTTTATCCTGCTCCTGCTTCATCAAGTTAAACTCAGAGAGTTAAAACCTACTTTAAAGTGGTAGTAGTGGCCTCAGAACCTGTCTAACTTCAGCAGGGATAATGAGCATCAAGGTGAGCCCAAAGCTGAATCGTATGAGGTGGAAGTCAGACATACCTCCACTCTCCAACTCTCCTACCAGTTCTGACACCAGCCATCCTCCCCACAGCACTCTCTACTTCTCTGCTGGGTTCCAAATTCATTGCAATGGCCACACAGAACTCACAGGTCATATTTTCAGTTAAGGGTTGCTATGAGTCGTAATCAATTCTATGGCAACGGGTTTGGTGTTTTTTTTTTTTTTTTGGTTTGGTATATTAAGGAAGTACAGTGTACAACTTGGGATCAAGATCAACAGGCTACAGCTCAGGACCAGGATCAGGAAGCAGGGTGGCAAAGTCTGGAAGGCTTCCCTAAAGAGAGTACTTCCCTCCCTTCTTCCGCGCAGGTTAGCTCTCTCAGCTTCTCTCGGCCATGCAAGCAAGCAGGCTCTTCTCTCTCTGCTGCATATACCCCCTCTCTTGGCTGTTCAGGCCTCCTCTCAGCCCCCTGAGGACAGGCTCCGTCTTGGGCCCCTGAGGACAGGCCTCCTCTCAGCCCCTTCAGGACAGGCCTCTCTGTGGTCAGTGTCTTCACTGCTGACTGACCCAGCTCGTAGCCAGTATAGCAGTTTGTCTGCTCTCTTAGCTGTATTCCTAGCAGCGGGTTCCTGCTCTTACCATCAACTCTGCCACAGGCCCCTTCCTGGCCTGCTTCTGTCAGCTTACTGCAGGGCCTCTTCCAGGCCTCTCACTGTCTTCTGTCTTACAGCCCTTGACCTGTGTTATGCCTCTTTCGTGAGGTTCTTTGCCTCCGGTTTCTGCTTCTTCTCTCTTCTTGCTTCTTTCCTTCTTTCTGAAATCTCTTTGGGGTTGGCTACATATATAGGCAAACTCCTTGTCAATTTCAAGGCACGGCCATGAACCGGCCAATCCTTTCACCATAGGCCACGGTCACTTCATTTGCATTGTAGGCTATAGTCACTCATTTGCATACGTATGTTGACCAATCCCTGCAAGGTGTGTAAAACAGACCAATCACAGGGCAGGCTACAGCCCAGGGCCAGACAAAAATATCAAACCATCCAGTTGTTTACAGCTTACCCAGCAAATGTCAATCAACCTGGACAAAATAACAGACCCTTTAGGGTAGAAAACTAGGGCAAAGGTAACTCTTCAGGGCTTAGGGAAACAACCTCTCAAGCTGTTTTCCAAAGAACCAAGTCAAAAGGCCATGTAAAGGAATTCATTTCACCACACCTGTCAAATACATTATTTGGCTGAGTTCTCTGAGGCTAGACTACAGTAAATCCTATGTGTATGTTAAGCTTACCATAATATATTTCCATTTTAACAATTTAAATGATCCTAGCATATGCTCATACTTACATGAGCATGAGCATTTCCAACTCATAGTGACCTATGAGTCAGAATCAACTCAATGGCAACGGGTGGTTTTTTTTTTTTGAGCATATGCTCTGGTGGTACAGCGGTTAAGTGATCAGCTGCTAACCAAAAGGTTGGCAGTTTGAATCTACCTAGTGGCTCCACGGGAGAAAGACCTGGTGATCTGCTCCCATAGATTGCAGCCTAGAAAATCCTGTGGGACAGTTCTACTCTGTCTCATAAGCTGAAATCCACCGGATGACATCTAACAACAATAGGCTGATAGGCTGAGCACGGGAAGAGCAGGTATCTGAGCCTGTGCGAAGTAGTGTGTGTGTATGTGTGTATGTGTGTGTGAGTGAGAGAGAGAGAGTGCATCAGAGAGAGAGAGAGAGAGAGACAGCAAGAAATCACTAAACCTTAATGGATCCCTACCAATCCTATTCTCCTTCAATCTCCTAAAAGTGCACCTATCTAGTGGAAGCCCCTCATAGCCCAAAGTTAAGACTTTGCCACATCATCACCTCTCATGATACCCCCTGGAGTTAGCTACATCTAAAATATTGATGGTAATAATTGTAAGGATGATAATTATCATGGCGAGCCCTTAGTGAGTTCTCATTTTAAGCCAGGAAGTGTACATATCTTCTCTCGTTTAATGTTCACAACAAGTAATGTAATTATCCCTGACTCACAGATGAGGAAACAGACACAGAAAGCTGAGGTGACATGCCCAAGGTCACCCAGCTACCTTGTGGTAGGGTTCAAAGTTCATCTACCCAGGGCCCCTCCCGGGCCATGCTCCCCACCTCTTTTCTGTATTTTGCCTCCCAAACCCAAACGTGGGAGTTTTGTATACAATAACCACCTCCTTCAGCAGGTCATGAATACTGTCTTCTTGGGCATTATAACACAAAACGTGGGTGCCTGAGTTCCTGATTTCATCCTGACATTCAGCATGGTGGGGACACTGTGCCCCCATCCACGCTTTCTTTCTTTGTTCCTTTGTCTTGCTGTGTTTCTCCCTCAAGTTGACTCCGACTTACAGTGACTCCATGTGACAGAGCAGAACTGCCCCATAGGATTTTCTTGCCTGTAATCTTTATGGGAACAGATTGCCAAGTCTTTGTCCAGCAGAGCCTCAGGGTGGGCTCAAACTGCCAACCTTAGGTTAGCAGCAGAGTTCTTAACCGTTGCACCACCAAGGGCTCCTTTGATCTTCCATAGTCAACTCCTGTTTCTTGAACAGGGCCCTTCTGAGACCTCGAGTTCACTTTGTGTGTTAGAGCCTTAGACTGAGCTCAAGGTATTGAAAAAAATCTCACTGTGATGCTATGCAGTCATGCCTCTTCCCTTTGGGCACCCAGGTCACACATGTATTTTTATAATGAGCTTCTTCCCTTGTCTTCACTGTGGGCTTAGTTAGACTAGAAAGGATGTCGATTGCTCTTGGTTGAAACCAAGTAAAATAATACAATCATGATCTGCTATTTCTTCCAAACTATCATTCATTCATTTACTTACTTATGATGGTAAAGGAATTGAGAGGAATAGGGGGGACAGTTTGTTAATTCAGATTCATTTACCATTTCTTTGATCATTTTCTCCCAGAGAGGCTTTAGGAATTCCTACAGAACACCGTGTTTACCTTTCTCCCCTAGGTTTTAACGCTAGATTTGCTCATTTGGAACAGTTCGCCACCAGCTTGGGGTCAGGGTAGGGACAAGCCGGTCCATCTGTTCAAACCCCAGAAGGAGCTGACCATGGGTAAGAGGCCCCTCACCTGTTCTCAGAGATGGGTGAGGCACGGGGGGATTTGCCCATTGAGCTCAGTTGGTGCAGAGCCCAGGGATCACAATACTTAGGCCCGCAGAAATGTCTTAATTTCTTTTAAAAACCAGAAGTAGAGGAAGAGAGCTGAAGCTGGATCATGTTCAACTTTATAACAAAAATCAGTTGTAAATATAGTTTTTTTATATATACATATATATATATATTTTTTTATGGAAGAGGGAACCTATGAAAGCCAAAACTTCCAGGGCCCATAGATTACCAAAGACCACAGACTCTCTCCAGCCCATCCCTCTTTCTTCTTTCTTTTCTTCATCTACCTCCTTCCTTCCTTCCTTCCTTCCTTCCTTCCTTCCTTCCTTCCTTCCTTCCTTCCTTCCTTCCTTCCTTCCTTCCTTCCTTCCTCCCTCCCTCCCTCCCTCCCTCCCTCCCTCCCTCCCTCCCTCCCTCCCTCCCTTCTTCTGTCTTTCCTTCCCTCCTTTCCTTCTTTTCTTCCCCTTTTTTCGTTACGACCCCATGTTTCACACCCAAACCCAAACCCCAAAAACCCATTGCCAATGAGTTGACTGTGACTCATAGGGACCCTATAAGACACAGCAGAACTGTCCCATAGGGTTTCCAAGGCTGTAATCGTTATGGAAACAGACTGCCACATCTTTCCTCCTTCCGATCAGCTGGTGGATTTGAATCTGAGTGCTTAACCACTGTGTCACCGGGGCTCCTTCACAGGAGGTGTTCATCTTTGCTGCAGCTTTACCTTAGGCACTCTCCCAGCATTGGTATTTTAATTACTTTGTTGCTGCCACACTGATTTAAAAAGTCAATAAATAATCACCAAATGGTAGCAGAGAAAGAAAGAACCTGTACCTGTTGCCAGTCAAGTCAATTCCGACTCATAGCGACCTTATAGGTCAGACTAAACCACCCCCACAGAGTTTCCAAGGAGCACCTGGTGGATTTGAATTGCCGACCTTTTGTTTAGCAGCTGTAGTACTCAACCACTGTACTACCAGGGAATGCAGAAATTATCAAATGCCGTAGTTTCCAAACCCCTTTCAACTGTAGAACATTTTATTTAAAAAAAAAAAAAAAAAAGACATTAAAGCATTTGCAAAATGAGAAAAGAGGGAATGAGAGAGAGATGGAGAGACAGACAGACAGAAGGACAGACAGAGAGACAGAAAAGGAGAGGAAAAGAATAGAGACAAGAGATCCCACCAATCAAGCAAAAACTACCCATACGGAGTGGCGACACTCATCCCAGTCCCACAGAAGCCTGGAGTTGTTGGCACATTTAGGGCTTTGAGCAGCTGACTCTGCCAAGCACCATCCACCGAGCTCTTCATTCCAGGAGAAGGCCGAGCTGGGAGAGGCTGGCATCTCATCCAAGGCCCCAGGGCTGGCTAGTGGCAGAGCCCATCCTGGTGCCCCGGGGCGCCCCATCAAACTTTCTTTTCCTAGACCTTTCACTTGGGCTGGCTATCAGGATCCACTGATGTCCCTTTAGGAACCATGGGTCAATGCATAATAAGATGAGTTGTAGGGGAGGTTAAAGCTAAATGTTCAAAATTACACTTTTGTAAAATCCTTGCAGTCACGTCATGAATCTTGTGTTATTTACATCGTACAGGCAAGGATCCAAGCCCTTGCCCTTTCCACATATTTTGCTTCCTCTTTAAAGAAGAAAAGTTGGTCAGAGAAGTGCCGGGTCCTTCCTTCTTTTCCCCTCAACCTTTTCTTTATCTCCTGCTTCCTTTCCCTCCCCCATCTGGTCCTCTGATTTGACTGGAACCATGCTCCCTGCTTCCCTTCAGTACCCGTGAACCCCAGATGCAGGCCCGTCCTCAGCATGAAATGAGGAGCCAACAATGCTTTTAAAGCCCTTGAAGAATGTTTTCAATTAGAGTTCACATGACTTGGGCTCTGTTCTTTCAAAGTCAGAGCTAGCAGGCTGTTGGCAGCTGCCAGAGCTATCAGCCAAGCAAGGCAGAGGCAGGGAACCGAGGCAGTAGAGGGAAATGGGCTCTTTGTAAAAACTTGATCATGAAAAGAAAATAAAACACGTCATCATAAAAATTTCATTAAATACATGCAAATAAAAAGAAAGAAGTTGCATTAATTTCACCGTGCACCGTGACACGAGGCGGTCTGCATTTGCATGTCAAGCGTGTTTGAATATAGGCCATCTATGCAGGAGCCCTGCTGCTGCAAAGGTTAAGAGCTGGGCTGCTAAGCAAAAGGTTGGTGATTTGAACCCACCCAGCAGCTCCATGGGAGAAAGACCTGGTGATCAGCTTCCTTAAAGGTTTACAGCCTAGGAAACCCTATGAAGCAGTTCTACTTTGTCACATGGGGTCCCTGCGAGTTAAAAATCAATTTGATGGCACCTAAAAAAAAAAAAAATTTTTTTTTTTTTTTTTTAATATACACACAGTTGAAGCCTGTGAGAGCCGGAACTAGACAAGACTGCCTTGTTTTTCTAGGTCTTGCAAGTTTTCCACGTTTGACAGGGTGCAGCCTTACCACTTTTCTACCCTTTCTATTAGTGGAAAATATTTGAGTTTTCCTTCTCTGACAGGTCTCTGCCTCACACCTGCTCTGGCTTTCGCAGGTCTTACTGTTTATACTCACATTCTACAAACTTTGGGTTTATAGCCATGGGAACATATTTAAATGTTGTTTTGTCATCTATGTTTTCACCTTTCCTGCCTTTTTCATATTGTTAATATTTTTCTGTTATTGAGTCTTCTATACGGCTATATAGGAGAGGAGGAGCCCTTGTGGTACAGTGGTTAAGAGCTTGGCTGCTAGCCGAAAAGCTGGCAGTTTGACTCCACCAGGCGCTCCTTGGAAACTCTATGGGGAAGTTCTGCTCTGTCCTATGCGCCTGCTATGAGTCGGAATTGACTCGACAGCAAGGGGTTTGGTTTTTTTGGTTTATTTTGCTATATTTTAATCTCTACACAGTATCCTTTACATCAGATAAATTATAATTAATTAATATCCTCATATCGTAAATCATTTTGTTTATTTCAAATAGCCTTGCTATAAATGTGCAGCATGATTTAAAAAGACAATTTCGTATTCTCTTTTGGCCTTTGTGGAGGAATATGAAAGGGTAAGAGTGTCTTTGTGTTTTGTGTTCTCTTTTGCCCATGTTTTTACGCTCCCTCTCTCTAAGAAGAGAGCCCAAAGCCTTTGTACTCTTGTCTGCAGAGGCATGAAGACTTTCTTCCTGGCCTTTGTATGAGTCTCAGTTTATTGAGGGGATTATGCAAAGAACAAGGGCAAAGTGACTTTGTTTGGGAGAGGAATTTTGGAATCATAAAAGGGAGGGGAGAGACTGAAAGGATCAGAAGTCGTGCCCAGTTGCTAGAACATGCTTCAGGAGTTGGCAGGACCTTACCGGGTAAGGGCAGGTGAAGGCTGACCATGTACATTGGCAAATGTTCCTATGTCCAAGCAAGGCAAAGAAATCGGCATGGAGGACAGGGATTAGAGCATGGGTGTGGATTGTCTGTCAGAGACCATGTCAGTTTGGGATAAAAGCCATCAGGGTCCATCAACATTGGCCCGATGTAAACTTTCTGGATTCCTTTGACTAGGGACCCCAGGAAGAGAGAGGAGATTCCAAAAAGGACGAAGACTAATTTCCACCTCCCTGGTGGAATGGGATTGCTGCTGTTACATTTATTTTGATTCACAGATTATGAAGTAAATGGATATTGCTTGCATACCCAAATTTACACAGCGAGAAACTTGTCCCACGACTAACATTTTTGCATATATCTGTAATTTTTTTCATTGAGTTGCAATTCTAAAAGTGGAATTGCTACATTAATAAAAAAAAATAGAGATGTATATTTCTTAAGACCTTTTACATTATCCTCAACAATGTTGACTTAATTTTTATACCCATCAGTATAACTCAGTAGTGTTCCTTTTCTACTCAGTAGTTTCTGGCCCGTATCAATGTCAGAATCCCGAAGTCTCTGTCCTTTCCTGCTGGGGGAACTTTCCTAATGAGACACTGGTTTGTTTTTCTAGAAGGAAGAGCCTAAACTCCTTTCTCCAACTGGGGCTCCATGAGAGAATAAAACCATATAGAAAATTATTCCAGTGACTGTTTCCAATTCTCCCAGTGTTAAAACCATTCTAGATACATGTTGCTGTTGTTAGCTGCCATTGAGTTACCTGGTCCTGCACCATTCCCATAATGGGCTGGGAATTGAACCATTGTGATCCATAGGGCTTTCACTGGCTGATTTTTGGAATTAGATTTCCAGGCCTTTCTTCCTCATCCATCTTAGGCTGGAAGCTTCATTGAAGCATGTTTAGCATCATAGCACCACGCACACCTCCACGGATGGATGGACGGTAGCTGCATATGAGGAGCATTGGCTGGGGATTGAACCCAGGTCTCCTGCATAGAAGGTGAGAAATCTACCACTGAACCAACACTGTCCTCAGGGTAAGAGGCCATAATTCTAACCTCTTTGGCCTGTGTAACACACAGGTTAGGGTAGTGCCTACGACACTTGAGAAGAAGTCACAGTGATTTTTCTGTAGGAACTGGGAGGGTGATGGGACTGGGCAGGTCAGGAGAATGTCGAAGAGTTGGACCGTTTATAGACAAACAATAGCTCTTGCTCTTGTTAGTGTTTAGAAACTGATATTTGCAAGTGTTGTTTTGATAGAGTCCTCCCTGTTATTGGATATACCTACTGTCTTGGTTTCCTAATGCTGCTACACTACCATGAGGGTGGCTTTAAAGAACAGAAATTTATTTTCTCTCAATTCTAGAGGCTGAACATCCAAAAGAGGGTGCATTGATTCCTTCCCTGTTGGTAGCCCTGGGCTGGAATCAGAAACATTTAAATGTGTCCAGGGTCACAGGCGTGTTGAAAAGGAGTAGGGCTTATGCTCACCTTGCAGTATGGGGCTTCCCTCATCACAACTTGGTGGCTCCCGTAACTAAAATAGGATTGATTTTTTTATGTTAAAATAAATTCACAGTGTATTTCTTTTGGTGTGCTGTCTGCTCCTGGATTCCTTAGTGATCCTCACATGGCATTTTCTTCCCCCATGTGTGCTGCTTCTGGGTCTAATCTGCTCCTTTTGTAATTCAGAAGTGATTAGATTTAGAATCCACCCTAATTGGTTATGATCTAATTAACATGACATAGGAAACCTATTTCCACACAAGATCACATCTACAGGTGCAATGGCCAAGAATTCAATGCATTTTGTGGGGGCGGGGCAGGGGAACAATTTGGTCCATAATACCTTCATAAACAAAGTATCTTCTCCGTGTCCTAGAGTCAGTCAGATCTGAGTCTGAGACTTCGCTCCACTCGCACTAACTAGCTGTACGAACTTGAACAAGTTCCTTCATCTTCCTGAATCTCAGTTTACTCCATCTGTAGAATGGGGATGGGAGGATTGTTGTGAGAATCAAAATGTATACAAAGCACTTAGCATAGTATCTGGAAGAACAGCGTCCCTGTGTGGCACAAATGGCTAAGCGCTTGACTGCTAGCCAAAAGGTTGATTGTTCAACCTTGGAAGACAGGTCTGCTTCTGAAAGATCACAGCCTTGAAAACCCCATGGAGCACAGTCCTACTCTGACACACATGGGTTGCCATGAGTTGAAATCAACTCAACAGCAACTAACAATAATAACCATAGTCCCTTTTAAGTACAAGAAAAAATACGGATGTCCAGGATTCACAGACAAGAACAGTTCGCCAAGGATTTACAGTTCTTTTGCAACTTGCTAAGTGCTCTCACTTTCATGGTCTCTATTGAACTTCACAACAGTTTGGCAGTGTTGTTGTTGTACTGCCCAGTCGATTCCGCTCATAATGACCCTCTATGATGGAGTAGAACTGTTTCATAGGGGTTCCTAGGCTGTAATCTTGATGGCAGCAGATAGCCAGGTCTTTTCTCCTGTGGAGCTGCTGGTGGGTTTGAACAGCCAACCTTTCAGTTAGCAGCTGAGCGCTTAACCACTGGGCCACTAGGACTCCTTAGTTTTGTGATTAGGGCTGGCATTATTGTCCTCATTTTAGGCATGGGGATACCAAACTTCAAAGAGTTTGGGTAGCGTATCTGGAATTATACAGCAAGTAAAGATGGGAACTAGGGGTGCAAACGGTCAAGCGCTTAACTACTAATGGAAAAGTTGATCGTTCAAACTCACCCAGAGGTACTTTGGAAGACAGGCCTGGCTATCTGCCTCCAAGAGGTGACAGCCTTGACAACCCTATAGAGTGCAGTTCTGCTCTACATTCATGAGGTTGCCATGAGTTGGAACTGACTCTACGCCAACTGGCTTTTTCATTTGTTTGTTTGTTTGTTTTTGTTCTGTTTTGGTTAAGGTGGACCAGAAACCAGAACCAGATTTTCTGACTACTTCCCTATCCTCATTAAAAAAAAAAAAATCCTCATTAGTCACTGGAAATCATGATGTCCAGACTGCACTTGTAATTTAATTCCAGCCTGTGTTATTCAGCTTTAGATTTGAAAAATGTTCTATTTTTCAAGATGATGACAGAAGCCTGCAAAAGCCAGCTGGTCAAATTATAAAGTTACATTTATGTTTCATTACTAATAGTTATCAAATTCTCTTTGTAATTGATTCTATGGGGGTTGTGTATATAATTTTTTCTGTTCAGTTGACCCCCAGATGTCTCCACAGTGGGAATTTTCAGACTTTGTCTGACTTTGGCCCCCAGAATTCAAAGGTAGAGAAATTCCATACTTAGTTTAAGCGCATCTGGTTATACGCGAATTTAAAAAACAACTGTCCCACCATTCATGCTCCATCTCAGCTATCCTCAGCAAACGTAATTATATCTACATCTGGAAGAAACTTCCCCAGTCATATTTGTTGTTGTTGTTGATTCCAATTCATGGCGACCCCATATATGCAGAGTAAAAGTGCACTTCGTAGGGTTTTCAAGGCTGTGACCTTTCAGAAGCAGATCATCAGGCCTTTCTGGTGCCTCTAGGTAGTTTTGAACCATCAATCTTTCTGTTAGTGGTCCAGCACTTAACCGTTTGTACCACCCAAGGACTCCCAAGTCCATAGAGGTATAGACTTTTAGGTCGTCGGTACTGGAGGGGTTGGGAGGTCTCCTATCTCATGGATTTACTGGATAGAAAGCCTGTTAGTAGTTGAACGTTGACTACAGGGGTTAAGAAAGAGATGAGAGTTATTTGGGATAATAGGTGTTATGGATTGAATTGTGTTCCCCCCTGAAGTTATGTTGAAGTCCTAATCTCTGTACCTGTGAATGTAGGCTCGTTTGGGAAAATAGGATTTTTTTTTTGCAGATGTTATCAGTTAAGTAGGATAGTAATCCTTTCTGAGTGGTGTCTTATAAAGAACAGACACACACACCCAGACACCCAGACACCCAGACACCCAGACACACACACACACACGGTAAAGATAGATGCCATGTGATGACGAAGGCAGATGTATCCATAAGCAGCGAAGCAAGGCCAAGGATTGCCAGCAGCCACTAGAAGCGAGGAGGAGAGAGCCGTGGAAACTTCCTCTCTCAAGCCCTCGGTAGAAATCAGCATGCCTGAGACCTTAGTTTGGACTCCCAGCCTCCAGAGCTGTGAAACAATACATTTCTGTTCTTTCAAGCCACTCACTTGGTGGCATTTTGTTATGGCAACCCTAAGAAATTAAGACAATAGGCGTCCAAAGTTCTGGACACAGGGAAAGGTATGAGAAGGGGAAGTTATAAATTTTATTTTTCTTTCTACAAATGGTCAGTGTTTCATTGAAGGAAGATAAAACAAAAAGCTCCCTCCCCATCAATCTCAATATGTATACTTCTCCAGGACAAGGGTCTTGCTGTATCCCCTATGTCTACAACAGTACGTGGTAGATTACAAGTACTCAGGAATACTTGCCAACTGAATGTAGTATCCTCACATTATAAATCACAATGGCCCCTGTTTATCCAGGGGGACTGACGGTTTCTGTTAATGTAATTAAACAAGCCAAGATGCTTTATAGCCATATGTGTTTCTCGGCTAATCCATGGCCCAAGTCTTCTGTATGGATTGTTTGAATCTCTTGTAATAAATACCCTAGTGAAATGTTTTAAAACAGTTACGGAGTGTAACACTTTTGAAGTAACCCAATTTTGAAATAAAATCGTATCAATTTTCAGCTGAATATTAAAACAACCCTGCAAAGCCCAGGTTATAACTTCTGTGTTCCTGTATGTTCTGTTCCCTTTGCCTGGAATTGCTTTCTCCCCACCCACCCTCTCTGCCTCCCTCACCTGAGAAACCCTCCCTATGGCTTCCTGGGGTAGTTCCTTTTTCTGCCATGTTCCTACTGTGAAAAAAAAAAAAAACTGTACCATATATGAATTCACTAAAGCACTTATATCACATAATATTTTTACTATTTCCTTCATTTTGCCTCTTTCAGTGATTAAAAGCTCCAGAGGGCAAGCCATTTAACTGCATATTAACCCTGGAACATTCTGAATACCTAGCACAGCTCCTAGGTGATGGTTTAGATATAACATTAAAAAAGTAAATTTAGTGAATAGATTTAGATTAAAGTTGACTGATTTTCTTTTCTCTTTCTGCGGTGTAGTGAAATGAGCACTAACTTAAGAGTCATTAACCCAGTCTGGTCTTCTACTGTTTATGCCTGTGATTGTGGATTGTTGCTGACAACCTCCACGTTAGCCAGTCTTTGTAGCTGCAAACAACAGAACCCTCTCTACCTGGTCTAAGCAAATGAGATCTATTAAGACATATACATCAAACCCACTGCCGTCGAGTTGATCCCAACTCATAGAGACCCTATAGGACAGAGTAGAACTGACCCATAGAATTTCCAAGGAGCACCTGGTGGATTCGAACTACTGACCTCTTGGTTAGCAGCCATAGCACTTAACCACTACGCCAGCAGGGTTTCCAGACGCATACGTAGCTCACGATATTATAGGGGATATGGAAGAAACAGAGTTTAGTCCGAGCTTCTAGGAGCAAATCCAAAGACTGTATCATTGAAATGAGCCACCAAAGGAGCTGCTGCCTCTCTACAGTTAGGGAGCTGCCCAGTCAGGCAGTCTCCAGATCAGCTACAGACCCCAGAATTCCACTCCTCTGAGGAGCCCTGTACCAGTACAGTGAATGCCTTTATCTTTGCCTGTCTTCTCACTCATACATTCAACTGGATGATGGAACCTAAATCATATTTAGGACTTTAGGACTCATGGAAAGACCTGCGTTGGTGCAACGGTTAAGCACCTGGCTGCTAACCAAATGGTGGGTGGTTCAAACCCAACTAGCAGCTCCACAGAAGAAAGACCTGGCAATCTGCTTTCTGTTAAGATTACAGAA
The DNA here is from genome assembly GCF_024166365.1 of Elephas maximus indicus. Classification (NCBI taxonomy): domain Eukaryota; kingdom Metazoa; phylum Chordata; class Mammalia; order Proboscidea; family Elephantidae; genus Elephas; species Elephas maximus. The sequence goes on along the minus strand of NC_064831.1, from coordinate 72,057,387 downwards.
GAGAAAACTGTATGGGGCAGTTCTACTCTGTCACATGGGGTCGCTAGGAGTTGGATCGACTCAGTGGTACCCAACAAAGTCTCACAGAGTCTGGAAACTGCTGTGTTTGGTTTTTTGGACTATGACCTCAGAGACGCACTTTAGAAGTAGGTTGAAATGGGAACTGAGCAAGCCAATCCACGCACGGTATCCACCACTCAGAACCTCAGATTCCTTATGCGCACAATCGGCATAATAATAACGACATCGATGGCAACAGCAATGTTAGCTGACGTTCATTTGAGCGCTTAACTTGTACCATGTGCTGACTCACGTCCTTTACATGTCTTTACTCACTTAATTCTCGAAACAACACTTTTTTCATTACTCTAATCCTCATTTTAGAGATGCGGAAATTGAGGTGCATAAGCGGTTAAGTCACTTGCCAGGAGTCACAATGCTATTAACGTGGAGGCAGGGAGCGAAGTCATGTCCTTAACCAGCAGGCTACACTGCTTGTCCTGTCCACCACACAGGATTATTGAAAGTTCAAATCAGAACATGTGAGTGGCTTTGCTTTGTTATCTGTGAAACCGAAAACAACTGGCTGCCGTCAAGTCGACTCCGACTCGTAGCGACCCTGTAGGACACAGTAGAACTGTCCCGTGGAGCTTCCAAGGAGCTGCTGGTGGATTCGAACTGCCAACTTTTAGTTAGCAGCCAAGCTTTTAACCATTGTGCCACTATGGCTCCTTTGTCACCTGTGAAGCAAATATACTTTAATATTTTTCCTATCCGTAGAGTATCCCGACTTTATTTTGGCTCCCCCTCACAGCTCACTTTCTTAAGAGATATTGAAGTTGTGAAAAATCATAGATCTTCTGCTGTAACAGAGCCCAAAGTGCTGAGAGAGGTGAGGATCATTGTCCCTATTTCAGAAAGCAAGTGACTATGGCCCAGGGAGTTTAGCCATGGAGATGGTATGATGGGACCCGTGTCTCCCAACTCTCAATTGCATTTCCTCTACTGCATCACACAATTGGAAAAGGGCTTTGAGATGCCAGAAAGGAAAGGAAGGACTCACAGGTCTATTGCTCCCAATGCTATTTGCTCCAAGGCTTTGTGTGGGCTGCTGTCTGTTAGGGTTTCCTTTGGTTGAATTGGACACAGAAATAGTAACTGGGGAAGCTGAATTGTTTAGCAAAGGCAGGGGAGAGCTGGACAGGCATTGCGATTTTTAGAGATCAATGGTACGATGAAACCCACATCAAAGAATCACAGTTTGTAGAAGTATTAACAAAAGCTTTGGGGCACAAATTATACCCTCTGCAATAATAGAGCAAAGATTTTAAAATTGAGTTCTGTCATTGTTACAAGAGTACAGTTCCTGCACACAAAATCAGATGTAGTGGGATATTTCCAATTAATATGAGTACTAAAGAATATGGTTGGGATGCACTGAGTTAAAAAAAAAAAAAGCCAAATAAATAACATTTCATACTGATAATTGATATAAGAAATAAAACATTAAATATATAGTTGAAAGCATCAAAATGACATGTAATAATTTTCAGCCTTTTTATTAAAAGGGGTTTTAATTTTGACTGTCTTTAAAAGCTTCAACTTTAAACTATATAATGCATTATTACTATGCTTAGGATTGAAAACGCAAATGTGCTCAATGACTCATATACTGCAGCTATAGCCAAGTTGCAAGGAATTAACATGGACGTTTAACAAATGACAGGTTTTTTTTTTTTTTTTCCTGCCAAAGTGGCAGAAAATACTTGCTGAAACCATTTTCTCTTGCTGTGCTTATTGTCAAGGAAGTGTTCCTGCCCATATGTTTCAACAACACATTATAGAATCCTTATGTGATGTTTGTCATCTCTTCACAGGCTGTGTCTGGAAGTTTCTAGAGTGTTTGCCTAGGTCAGAGGTTTTAACAATATTTGTTTGTTTTGTATTTAACAGCAGAACCAATTTTGTTTTCCAAGAAGAAATCTTGCATGGAACTCTAGTGGCTCAGGGCTGGGCCTGTGGGAGACAGCCAAGGAAGTTTGTAAGATGGTCACACTTGGGTTTGTATATCAGCGTGCTACTTAAATAACTAGAGGATGGGTTCAGGGGCCCACTGGACCAACTGTGAGACAGACTCAAGCTAAAACTCCACTGATCACTGGACTTCCATAAGCCCCTCCCCTGACTGGTGGACCACAGTGATGTTTAGGGTCTCCTGGAATAGACACTTACTCTGGATATGGATTTTGGACTTGCCAACCTCCACAATCATGTGAGCCAATTCCTTAAAGAAAAAAAATTCTCACGCCGGCAGGCTGGAATCTCTGGCAGTCTTGAGTCCAAGAATCCAGCAGTTTGGGTGCATTGGATGCAGGCTAGAAACTCTGGAAAGGCTATCTGTGCTACAGTCTACAGTCTTGAGGCAAATCCTCCTCTCTTTGGAAAATCTCAAGGTTAACTCTGGCTCTTAGCAAGAGTCACTCTCTGAGCCGGTGTTAGTGTTTCTCCATCTTTTTATTTGCACGATCTTGATAAAATTGCTTAATAATTGCCTTGAGACTCAGCTTTTGCAGGGATAGTGTTAGGACCTCCTTCACTGGGCTGTTGTAAGAATGGAAAACATAATGCCCACAGCATTCACAGCACAGTGCCTGGCACGTGCGCTGGGGGTGAGAATGAGGAGCTTAAAGACCACAGGCCACCTGTTCTTGTTTTTACCCTCCCAGGATTAGCTCACTGCTCTGAGACTTCTACCCTTTGTCTGGACAACTGGGTTTCACCTGCCCAGCGTTAATAACCCTATTGGCCATGGCTCTTCCAATTTTACTTAGTCTTAATGGAATTGAAAACTAGGAGTCCTTGCCCAGTAGGCGGGCATCTGACCCACATGAGGCTGACCAGGTGCTCTCTTCTGGGCATTGAAATCTTGAAGGAAGAGAGCTTGGACTGGCTTATTAGATAAGAGCCCTTCCACTGAATTCCTATTTGTGCTTCAGTAGAAAAATCAAATGAAAACAACCAACCAGCTGCTGTGAGTTGAGTCAGACTCATGGCACCGCCATGTGTGTGAGAACAGAACTGGTCTCCATAGGGTTTTCACTGGCTGATTTTCCAGAAGCGGACCGCCAGGCCTTTCTCCCGAGGCATCTCTGGATGGACTCAAACCTCCAGCCTTTTGGTTAGCAGCGAGTGTGTCAACTGTTTGAACAGACAGAACAGAAGGCTATTTTGTTACTTCCATTCAACATGTAGTAACCAGAATCAGGCCTCCAGCTTTCCATCATCCGAGGCGAGGACGAGCTGTTTGGTGGCCCTGGCCTTTCTCACCCACCTGGGAAGGCCGAACATTCTGGGAGATGAGTGGGAGGTGAAAACTGCCCCAGGATTCAGAGCAGGATCACCTTATCTGGCATCTCTTACTTCCCTTCTAGAAAGAGTCTGTCCCAACCTGCCTGTCTTTCTAGTTTTATTTTTTTTTTCCACAGAAAACCCTGGCCTCACACCCTCTTTCCTAGCCTCCTCCCTCAGCAGCACCTCACTCCTTGGCCACTTTTAAGAGCACCATATATTAGAAATACATATTTCTCCAAATAAAACTTTTGGAGGCACGTTAACACAGAACCTAATGAGATATGCAATCATTGAAGTAGTTTTACTTCAGCCCTTGTTATTATTAAACCATTTTAAAAGGTGTGGGCCCCACTCCTCCCTGGTCCTGGAACAGCAGTCACACCATGACGCCAGGGTCACAATCTGCAACCATGAGCCTCCTTCTATTCTGAGAAATGTTCAACTATATTCCCACTCACCACCCAGCCTCCCCTTCTCCCCCGAATCTGGTTAAATATTGGTTATGTAAAGTATTCCCCCTTTTTTAAATGAGGTGCCATTGTTCATATCTTAAAAAGTGGCAGAATGCCTCTCTAGTTCCTATTCTCTGTATGTGCCATCCCCTCCTTCTCTACCCAAATTGGCTTGTGATGTCATTCCTGGCACAAGGTGTCAGTCAGGGGGAACGTTAATTTGTTTGAGTGGATGTGTTTCAAAGTCATTTTGAAAAAACAAAAAGGTTTGTTATCGTTTATACTGTCAGAAAACACATAGCCTTTGGTGTTGCAGTTTAAAAAATATTTTTTTATATTTCTCTTGAAATAGTAACCTTCTAATAAAACCAAACTAAATCCATTGCCGTTGAGTCAATTCCGACTCATAGCAAACCTATAGGACAGAGTAGAATTGCCTTATAGAATTTCCAAGGAATGCCTGGTGGATTCGAACTGTTGACCTTTTGGTTAGCAGCTGTAGCTCTTAACCACTATGCCCGTGGGGTTTCCAACCTTGGAATAGCTTATTTAAAATCAGTAATTAAAAAATCAGTGGAAAATGAAAGGATTCCAATCTTCGAAGTCTCTTCTTGCACAGACCATTTATTGATAATCATCAATCATCGTTCAACTATGAAGTAATCATTTATTTTCTTATTATGCTCACAAAGGATTAGGGGCCATGCGCATGAGCTCATAGAGCAAACACCAAAAGGAGAGCTCAAAGAGATACATAGAAAATGCTAACTCCATTTTGGTGAATCAGGAAATGTCAGCAGGTTGCAAAGAGGTCTTACAAATAGGTCAGTGGAAGACATCACAGATTGGTTATTCCCATACCACCTACAAACCCCATTTTGCTTGTCCTCCTCTACCCAAGAGGCTGGAAAGCTAAAATATTTTCTCAGACTCCCTTGCAGCTAGGGGTGGCCATGTGACCCAGTTCTGGCCAGTGAAATGTATTCTGCTGAGACTTTCTATTTCTTTGATGAGGCTATTTTTTCATCTATTTCAAGAGAATTCCAAATGGCTTGTTGAAGTGTTTTCATCACAGTGGCTTTAAAATCTTTGTCAAATAATTCTAACATCTCTGTCATCTTGATGTTGATAGCCATTGATTTTTTTTCCATTTATTTTGAGATATTCCTGGCTCTTGGTATGATATGCAATTTTTGATTAAATTCTGGACATTTTAATGTGGTATCATGATAATTTAGATGTTATTAAACCATCTGTTTTAGCTGGCTTCCTCTGACAACTCTTCAGCGGGGGAAGGGGGGTGGTCATCATCTCGTTACTGGCAGGTAAAGGTAGAAGTCCAGCTTCCCCACCTGCCCTACACTGACACCTGAAGGTGGGCTCCTTGCTACTGCTGGGCAGAGTGGGAGTTCCAGCTCCTCACATGGTTTCCTCTAACTCTGCAGTGTAGGGGGCTTATTACCAGCCTGCAGGGATGAAAGTCATGGCTTCCTACTTAGCCTCCTCTGACACCACCCTGGGTGGGGTGTTGGGTGCCTTGTTATAGCCTTGTGAAGGTGGAAATGGAGGCTCCCATAGGCCTTGCTGGCATGGGTGGGGAGGACACAGTTTTTTCCCCTGTGGTGCTTAGCTGGGGTAGAGCTCTTATTGTCTTAAAGTTTTCTGTTTTCCTAGGCTGTCCCTTTCCCGGCCCTTTAAAATAGGCTTTCCAAACCAAACCCAGTGCTGTGGAGTTGATTCCAATTCATAGTGACCCTATAGGACAGAGTAGAACTGTCCCATAGGGTTTCCAAGGAGCAGCTGGTAGATCTGAATTTTAAGTGTAAAAATAATATGAGCTGTAATTTAGACTGGGGTTGTCAAACTTTTTCTCTAATGGATCAGATAGTAATTATTTTAGGCTTTGAGTTATCATATGGTTCTGTTTTATTATTTTCTTTTTCCAAACTTAAAGCAGGAAAATTATTGTTAGCTCACAGGCCAGACAAAAAAGGCTGCTGGGCAGGTTTGGCCATGGGCCTATTGGATCACTGGGCAATCAAAAGTACTCCTAGATGGAGCTCATGCTTCTCACTTTGTGGGGCAATAATTTTTTTGAGAGGGATAACTCAGAGGTCTTTGCTCCATGGGACAGCAGTTCTCCTCATCTCTTACCTGCACAGAGGTGGTAGGTAGGGTGCTCAACGTAGGGTGGTGAGGGGAGTTTTGCCAGAGAAGGTGCTGTTGAGCAGATTCGTGAATGTGAGGCTTTGGGTAATGCATACAGCTTTCGTGCTTATTGTCCTAACACTTAGGCATGTTGGCTAATGGTTTCCTGCTTTTCCTCATGAGGGCACATTTCTCAGCTCCATCAAGATAGGTCCCCTAAGTGGACGTGAGAGCTTAGATCTCAGCCATCTCGGACTAGTAAAACCAGTTGCTGTTCAGTCGATTCTGACTCCTGGCGACCACATACGCATCAGAGTAGAACTGTGCTCCACAGGATTTTCAGAGGCTGATTTTTAGAAGCCGATCAGCAGGGCTTTCTTCCGAGGCACCTCTGGGGGGACTCCGACCTCCAATCTTTCGGTTAGCACCTGAGTGTGTTCACTGTTTGCATCACCCAGGGATTCCACCGCGCCATCTCTAGGACTGCGTTCTTCACCTGGTGGTGGTGTAGATGCTGTGCTGTAGAGGCTGGGGCAGGCCTCTGAGAGTTGCCTGTGGGGTGGTCCTTGATCTGCTGGGTAAGTGGGAAAATCACTTAAATTCTCAAGGTTTCAGTTTTCTCACTTGTAAAAGAGAGAATATTGATGCTATAACATGGAATAACCTTGAAAACATGCTAAGTGGAGTAAGTCAGTCACAAAAGCAGGCAAATACATAGAGACCAAAGTTTCTCTAGAATAGGCGTCTGTATGGAGGCCAAAAAAAGAAAAAAAATTTTTTTTTTTGTGGAGACCAAGGAAACCCTGGCGGCGTAGTGGTTAAGCGCTACGGCTGCTAACCAAAAGGTTGAGAGTTCGAATCTGCCAGGCGCTCCTTGGAAACTCTAAGGGGCAGTTCTACTCTGTCCTATAGGGTCGCTATGAGTCGGAATTGACTCGACGGCACTGGGTTTGGTTTTTGGTTTGGTATGGAGACCAAAGAGCGGGTGGGAGGGGAAAAGGGGAATCATTGCTCACGGGGCACTGAGTGTCTGTCAAGGTGATGGAAACATTGGTGAACAGGTAGTGATGACGGTTCCACCACACAATGAATGTAATCGATTTACCGAATTGTACATGTAAAAAAAAAATTGAAATGGCAATTGTTTTGTTGTATATATTTGTATCCAAAAAAAAAAAAAAATGCAAAAAGAAGAAAGAGAGTGTTGGGATGGATCATCCATAAACCCCTTTCCACTACAATGTTAACTTCACACTAAAGGTCACATTGAAAACCCCACTTCCTAGAGGACCTTCGAAATATTCAGAATCCAGTAACTGGGCACCCTTGTTCTACCTATTGAGTACTAAAGACTCTTCATCAAGAAGCTGAGTGTCTCATCTGATAACTCTTTTTCCTTTAGGATAAAAACACTGGACCTTAAAATGTTGAAGCAATAATCAACATTCTATACTATTGAGGGTATGGAGGAGGTCTGGCTGTGCAGTGGTTAAACACTCGGTTGCTAACCGAAAGGTTGGCAGTTTGAACCCACCGGCTGCTCGGCAGGAGAAAGGTGTGGCAGTCTTCTTCCATAAAGATTGCAGCCTTGGAAACCCTAGGGGGCAGTTCTACTTTGTTCTGTAGGGTTGCTATGAGTTAGAATCGACTTGATGGCAACGGGTTTGGTCTTTATCGAGGGTATTTCTGGAAATTCAATGTGGAGAGCTAAAAATATTCAGACAACCCAATTTTACTTTTCTTCCAATTTTCTGTATAATTCTAGTTAGCTGCGTAGTTGCCAACATTTTCCATTTCCCTCCTCACTTAGAGTGGGAAACTCAGTGTGAACTTCATGCCCAAATATGAGGCTTTTGTAAAAATAAGCAAATTTGAAACATACCTCTTTCTTGATGATGGAGTAGAGGTGTTGGTATCTTTGTAAAATGTAAGAGGAATCTTCTCAGAAAATAATTTAGCAACTGTGTTGGGCTTGAAGAATCTTTGCATCTTTTGACCCTGAAAGCCTTTACCTATTCATCTACCTCAAGGAGAAAATGGTAATTAATGCTGATAAATTCATGGACAAATATGCATATTGTCACATTATTTATAAAGATACTAGCGAAATCTTTAATATTTAGCAATAAAGACAATGTTAAAAATTATGGTACCTTTGCTCAGCAGAATATCATGATGCAATTAAAACAATGTTAACAAAGATGTGCAAAACCACAAAGATACTTTTTAATGCTAAGTGACAACAAGCAAGCAACAAAAATTGAATGCAATGTTTGTTTACAAGTATGCAAAAAAAAAAAGTAGGCTCCTAATTAGTGTGCATTTGGGTGATAAGTTATGTGCTGTATAATTATCTTGTTGAATATTCACAGCAACTCTGAGGCAAGTAAGATTATTCCCATTTCACAGATGAGGAAACTGAAGCTTAGAAAACTTAGCTTGTCCAAGTTTAGAGAGCTAAGAAGTGGCAGAGAGCCAGGATTTGAACCCTGATCTTTCTGGTTTGAAGTCCCTAGGTAGTGCAAAAGGTTAACAGGCTCAACTGCTAACCAAAAGTTTGGAGGTTTGAGTTCACCCAGGGGTACCTCAGAAGAAAGGCCTGGCTGTCTACTTCTAAAAAATCAGCTATTAAAACCCCTTTGAAGTACAGTTTTATTCTGACACACGTAAGGTCACCATGAGTCAGAATTGACTCAGCTGCAACTGGCCTCTGACTCTAAAGCTTTGGTTATACAACCTCCTACAAATTACTTTCAAACATTATTAAAGTTATAAGTCAAAATCTAAAGGGTGTGAGAGAGCTCCTCTGCCTTTGCTGAAATGTCACTGAATTCTAAGCTGCAGGAACGGCGTAGGGCTTGTTGGGCACTCCCTGACACAATCCTGATGCCCTGAATCCTCCAAACAGCCAGAAAGTTCCCTCGGGCTTCTCTCCAAAGAGCAACAACATTCTTCTGGAAAGATGAGATCTGGTGACCAACTCCATGACCAGGGCAGCAACAAATTGCTATTCTTTGGAAAGTTCTTGGTCTTCAAGGATCGCTCAGGAAAGGCATAATTCCAGCTTTAACACTTTGAGCAGCGTGCCTTGCAGCCCTCACTAGTTCCTTTCTTCTTTCTTTAACATCTGCATGTGGATGCGATAAAATTGTGCGGGAAGCTGGGTGCTGGGTGGAGAGGAAGAGCGTGAGTGGTGTAATGGAGCTGTTATTGCCTGCCTCTCCGGCACACATTAGCTGAATAAAACATGTAGTCAATAAAACACAACAAAACAATAAAGCGAAGCCCTTTGGTGCTCTCTTATTGGGTGTTACGCAACCCAGAAACCTGTGGCCATAAAGAGGAGAAGGAGGGAAACCTAACACTTGCAGGAACAAAGGCACTCAGGCACGAGGTTGGAAATAGTGCTAGTAGAGCTCAAGTCATATTCTCTGGGCACCTGGAAGCAGTTAGCTTTGAAAACTGTGCAGGCTTCAGTGACTTCAATGGTCACAGGCCCTCTGTGGGATCTTGTTAGGAACATATATAGAAATGTGCTTTTCATTAGGGAAGTCATTGATCCTGTCCACCAAGATACCTTGTTTTGGGGCAATAAATTTATTAGCCATGGGAAGAAAGATCATTTGCAGCCCTTCCCCCTCCCCCTCTTTTTTGAGACAAGACCCAGGGTTGGGGGCAGCCATAGGTGCCAACGCCTGTAGGCTGTGATTCGAGAAAGTGGTCTCTTTTGACCAGTGGAAAATTGCAAACCAAACCTCAACACTTTGAGTCTCGTCAAGACCAAAAGAAAACTGGAAGTTTTTATTGTCAGTGCCTTGTTAAGACTTGCTGTAAAGTAGGCCGGTGCAATTTGTCTATTTTAGGTTTTAGAAACATTTGTTCTTCCCACAAGAGGTATTTTAAATACCTCCAGGACTAAGACTGCAACCCCAAACTACTCATTTAAAAAAAAAAAAATTTTTTTTTTTTTTTTTGCTTAATTTTAAAACAGATGTTGTTGATGATGCTGATGACAATGGTGATGACCAATAGCCAGGCCCCCACTCCGAGCCTCAGCTATGCCCATGGCTGGCGGGCAGACCTGCCTCCGCCGCCTGGGGGAGGGAGGGGTAAACCTGCCAGGAGCTGACGTGTGTGAGGGATTGAGGAGCCCCATGGGATAGAACTCACCCCAGTGGAAGCGAATCAGATAGAATGAAAAAGGAAAATCTTGGCGAAGTAACAAAAACTGAGTCATCATTGAGGAGAGGCCATTCCGAGTCAAGCCTGATGTATTTTTACATAGATTTGTCTTCCAGCCCAGCCTCAGATGGATTCATGTCTGAGTGCATGGTGGGTTGTGGAGGGCCATCTATAAAAGGTGGAAATGCTGGTTTGGTAAAAACTCTGCGAGACCTTGGGGGGCATGAACAGATAAAAGAGTAGAGTGTAGGATAAATAGGGGGAAAGAGGGTTGCTCTTCACAGGTGCTGGATGCCTTCTGGGGATATTCAGCAGAGAGGGCTGTTGCAGGAGAGGAGGAATAAAACCGCAGATGGCACATGGTGACAGACTGGATTTTATTTGTAAGTATGTGTTAGAAGCTCCCTGTGTTCTCCCAAAATTAATTGGGTATGTTTGCAAGTGCACATGTGTGTATGATGTTTCGGGGGTGTAGGCTTTGCTGTGGGCTATAGTCCTACATTAGTTGAGGGTGGGAGGGAAAAGGGAAACATGGGCTACATTTTTTTTTTTCTTTAAAATTGGTCTTGCTAAGAGTTGCAAGCATTTTGAAAAGAGCAATACGAATATTGCACAAAGGTTTCACTATAATTGAACTTGGATAGCTAAACATACTACAGTAGTTATTGAACCTGCTCTGATGGATTAATCCCACTGCTAAGCTTTACACTTTAAAATACGGCCTCCACACAGGTGCCTGATGTACTTACAGTCCCCAAGCGACTTTAAAAGAATAGCTTCTCCACATTTTTGTGCTACAGCATGCGTGGAAAATATCTCTGCTACATAAAAAGGACTTAAGTATTTCTGTTTCTTCATCATATAGAGAGTTGACTGGGACAACATATTGAATTCCATTTCTCACACATAGAAGGCAGGAGTTATGCTTCTTATATACTACCCCAACATCTCAGTCTTCATTTTGTAATACAAGCTGAAGCAATTTCTCCCCATTTATTCCTGGTCCACTCTGAATAAAAGAAAACACAGTTGTCTTTGTGTGGGTCAGTGAAGTGTTTCTAAAGGCCATTTTCCCTCAGTGCTTGGAGAAACTATTACAGAACCAACAGACCTCTCAGTAAAAATGGCTAAGCAGCACAGACGAGCAATGCCAGTATAAGCTTATGGTAAAACTTTTTAGTCTTAAGATTCTAAACTTCTCAATCTACATGTCTTGCAAACCTCCCCAGTCTTAAGTGCATCATTTTTTCACAGGAAAACTTTTTATATTTTTATCTGTAAATATTTTCCTCTATTCCATCTGTCCGTCCGTCCGTCCATCCGTCCATCCATCCATGTCTTTGTACTTTCCTGCCAGAATTAGTGGCCTACCATGAACTAGTAGTTTAGGATCATATTCGTATTTCTACTACAGTTTTTTTTCCTACCTGAATGAGAATCCAAATCTGTGAAAAACAGCTGTTAATGTTGGCAGGTGAGTTTTATTAAGCAAAATAAAATAATTTATCCAATGTGCCCTGCCTGGACTGGGAGAGTGGGTTATGTGCATTGTACTGTCTCTGTCCTGCCCCTCAATGCTTCATATACATGAAGCATCATGGAACAAGCTCTAAGTGGTGAAAGGATTTCATGTTGCCATATCCCATTGATAGTTACAGAAATTAATGCTGAAAAATAATAATTCCAAAATAAGTTTAAAAGAACCCTTTGTATCTAATAGGGAGGTAGTGAGTATTGAGGCTCAGGACACGTATTAGAGACACCAGAGGCTGAGAGTTATCCACTCATTTAGCCAACAAATATTTATTGAATACCTACCAGGTGCTAGGTGTCCCTGCTCAGGCTTCAAAACATTATATCAGGTTGCAGTCCTATGTGGACACCGCTTCTCCATTTAATTTTGTTTTGAAGGCTCATTCTGAGTGGGAATTAAGTTTTAGGTTCATTTCATTTTTGTTTTTCATTCTGCCTCCTATCTGTCTAAAGACCTTGCTATATTTGTACTGGACCTACAAGTTCCCCACCTGTATTCCTAAGCCGCTGGTCTAGGACCAGGTCTTAAAATGGCTTGAGGGCTCTAGCTCAGTTGTGTTATTGATGATATCACAGATCCAGCTGTAGAACCAGTGAGTGTTTATTCATATTGCCCAGTCTACACTTTGGTCCCTAACTTCTGTAGCTACTATCTATGAAATCGTAGCCTTTTTTTCCAGCCTCCAAGCCTGGCTCTTATCCCATTTCTTAGGGAAACTTTTCATCCCTGTCACTCCCAACTTGAGCTGAACTCCTGGACACTGCCATTTTTTTTTTTTTTGGGGGGGGGGATCCAAAGCCCAGCAGTTCTTCAAATTTATTTCTGTTCATCACTTTAGGTTTCTGTTCCATTTCTGGTCCATGGAGATTTTGTTTTGTTTTGAGCATTTGGCTTACCTATATCAGTATCTATACTTTAAGCATTTAGAGCTGAGAAAGTGTGTTCAAAAGTGCTTCTCTAGCAGTAATCACTGTGTTATATTGATCCCAAGCCCTTATGTTGGTTTCTATTTATACTTGATTTTTAATTGATTAAAAAAAAAGTATTCCTGCTTCACACTTAAAAAAAAAATCATTTCTGGGAAATGGGCCAACCATTCAGATGGTGACAGCTGAGTAGTTGGCTTCATAGGACTATCATGGTCTTTCAGGTTGTGAGAACAAATTTAGCTTTTCAATCACTCTGATTGTGATAAGGATGTAGGGCAAGGCCAATGTGTTAATGGGGTCATATGGTCTCCATTGTGGGAAGAAAAAGATATAAGTATGAAAATCTGAACTTTTGTCTCCTGTTGTCTTGGAGGGGAGGTTAGAAAACCTGTAGCTTGTCTGGCAAAAATGGCAATTGGATCAGGCCTAGCCTTGTTCTCGCCTTCTCCATCTTTCCTTTTATTCCTCATAGCTTCTGTATTTATTAGATCTCAAAACTTGAAGGCTGGTGGATTGTTGTTCAGGAATATTTACTCCTCCTTCCCCAAACTCCATGGGGGAGTATCATTCCCAAGCTTTTGACTCTGGGCTGGGCAGTCACTTTCTTTGGCCAATGGAATGTTAATTATTCTTCTGTGACCAAGAGTTTAAGGCACAGTTTTGCAATTGGGCTTGCTCTTTGGCATTTCTGTTTTCACTATTAGATGAACATACTGGTCTCAGGAAGAAGATAAAAGGCATATGGAGCAGGACAATGCCCGTTTAACATCCCAGCTGAGCTGAGTTTATATTAGTCAATCCGAAGCTGAATTGCAATACATGAAGAAGCTTACCAAGACTGGCAGAGCCACCAAGCTAAGCCGAGTCAAAACAGTTGACCATCAGTTGATCCACATACGTGTGAGCTAAATACTTTCTATGCCACTGATATTTTGTAGATCTTTTTTACACAGAAATAGCTAAAATACCTGAAGTATCATCACTTACTACTCATCTGACCAGGACCTAGTCTCTTTTGGAACCCTAGTGTTTTCTTTTTCCTGTCTCCTGAATATCTTAGTTCTCATTACTACTATTTTACCTCAGGACACTTTCTTTGTATTCCTATGTCTAATTAGAACTGGAGTCTTGCCTTGTTTCTTTCATTCATCCTCCCATTGACTAGGGCTATGCTCCCACCCCAAGTACACTGGCTAGAGCCTGTTCTCTGTTAATATTTGATTTTGCACTTACCTGAATTTCTTCTGTAATACCCTACTTCTTGGCTCCACTCACCTACTCTGTGATTATAGGATTTTTCCTCTTCTACTACCAATTTTTTTTTTTTACTACCAAATACCAACCCCCTTTTAAACGGCTTCCTGGAATTTTCTTTTATTATTTTTCTTGTAATGCCTTTAAATCTTGTTATTTTTTTCCCATAAGTACAACAGTAATATTTGGAATATACAGAGAAGACATTATGATTATCCATAAGCTCTCATACAGGGATAACTCCTATTAATATTTTGATATATTTTACCCTAGTATCAAGCTCAGTCTAGACCTCAGTCATACCTCTACCTTTCTCCTCCATGTTGTTGTATGTACTTGGCCATGATCCATCCTTTTGGAGTTGTACCTGTAGAATGACATAACGTGGACTGCCAGCAGAGATTGTCAGGGAATGGGAGGTTATGGTGAGAAGCATCTAAAAAATGGAAGCCATCAACTCTTCACAGACATGAGACAGAGAAAAAAGAGAGAGAGACCAAACCATCTAGCTGCCCAAACAGGAACTCCTGGGGCATTACTATGGTGGGAATTCTGACTGGGTTCTTGTCTGTTGGTTTACAACCCAGAAGCTAGAGCTTGTGTACTTGGACCAACCCATACCTTGGTGCTCTTTGGTCTCCTTTCTTGTTTTGTGCTATTCATCCACCTCTTTGTTCACATGGTACTTGTACAGGCAGGGCACATCTCTGGCCTCTTTTGATTTCAATCACTCCCTGGCCTTGCCTCCTTGATGCCACCCTCTGTGATCCTTGATGGGACTTGGGTTTCCTTAAGTCTCGTCCACCATACCTTACAGGCTGCCTCTTGGGTTGAATCATTTCTGTTTGTGCCTAATATTAGGCATTAAGAGTCAATTCTTAATCGTTGAGTTGGTATATGTTTTCTTACATATATTTTAGCCATAATAAATAAAAAATCAATTCTTATAGTTTTGGACTTCAGGGGTTGCCTTCTTTCCATATTCTGGGAGCAGCTCCTATAGCTCTCTACATGATGTCTACGCAATCCAGAAATTTGATTTACGCATTCATGTCCGCTCAGGGTTGTCTAACACATTCACTGGCTGGGTATTTGCCTTGGCAAACACTAAGAAGGGAGTAGATGGCTATTTGCAGATAGTGATAAATGCCATTCTTTCAATGGAAAATATAAATTGGTGATGGATTATCCAATGCTTCTTGCTTACTTTACATTGAAACATTCTATTGAACTTACCCTAACTGCAGAATTCTTATAAATAAACAATCCTTCTTGGATTTTATGACTGTGGGCTTGCTGCCAAGTACAAGTATTCCTAGTCTGTGGCATGAAAATCCAGTGAAATAGAACAGAAAAAGCAAATGAGAGAGAGAAATAGGGAGAGGAGAGAGAGAGAAATAGGGAGAGGAGAGAGAGAGAGATGATGGAGCGATTTCCTTGAGAGCAATCATGCCTGTGGTTGCCTTTACAAAGTGCTGTGCATCCACACGCTCAGGGGAGCCCTCCAGGAAGAGGAAAGCCAGCTTGCCAATAGTCACAGAAACTCCTGAAGGCCGAGGGAGCTCCCTGCCCCTGCACAGCTGGTGTTGGATGCTGTCACTCACGCATCTCCCTGCCACTTCTGAAGAATAGCGACTTTCTTGTTTGAATATCAATGTGTGAAGTCAACTGTCCCCTAATCTATACCCACTGCTGGGACAGTTCCAGGGTTTCAGATGAAATACTGCGGCACAAATCTCTTTAAACCTTTCCCAAATAAAAAATTATGCGGAGGCTCGCTAGTGAAAGATTCTCGCTCCCAAGGAATTAAAACACTGGGCTCTGTTTGCCCTGCGGAGAACAAAGTAGCTCAGGAATCAGCTCTCTAATTGGCTGATGTCCATCTGTCCCACTGAGAAGCTGCCTTGCTTGGCCTCACACTCTCCCTGCAGGACCAGTCACCGGGCCAGTGTCTAACTCAGGCTCGGGGGTTATTTTCTCTGCTGCCATATTCATCGGGCGGAGGGTGGGCTGTGCTAAAACGATTGCAAAATGAAACCTTCCCAGCAAGCAGAGTCAAACAGAATTATTGGATCCTTTGCTGCATTGCTTTGCTTGCTTTGGAGACTTAGGTGTGTTTTTCTTTGTTGGATAAGATGCAAATATTTTTCCTCTGTTTTAGATTTGTCTTTTAGCTGCTCTCACAGACCTGGGAAAGACGCAATAATCTACATTGCTGTTATTATTATGATATTGCCTAGGTATTAGAAATTAAATTTGCCTAAGCTTACATTAAAAGCTTGAAATAACTGCTCAATGCTATCTAGACATTTAGTGAAACATAATTGTAAGATATACTGCCTCGATATGTACAGAGGTAAAGGTAAACATAGAATTATATAGAAATTAAAAAAAATTTCATAGTAGTCGTTTGTTTATAGATTACAAAGAGACTTGCCTTTTTTTTTTTTTTTTTTTTTTACAAACCACTGGATAAATTGTAACTCCTCTCTTCATTCTATACACCATGGAGGTGTTTTTAAGGAAAGGACTAACTAATGTGGTCAGATCTTTATTTTGGAAATAGGACTCTGCTGAAGTGAGGAGCGGGAGCTGAGATATGGGGCTGAGAACTGAAGGACAGCAGGAATTCAGAAGAGAGAGTGGATTTGGGCAATACATTGCTAAAGGAAAATGGCCAAGACTTACTGGGTATAAGGAGCCTTCATAGTACAGTGGTTAAGTGCGTGGCTGTTAACTGAAAGGTCGATGGTTCAAACTCATCAGCTGCTCCATGGAAGAAAGATATGGCAGTCTGCTTCCATAAAGATTACAGCCTTGGAGACCCTATGGGGCAGTTCTACTCTGTCCTATAGGGTTGCTATGAGTCAAAATCGACTCAAGAGCAACGGGTTTTTACTGGGCGTAAGGAGTGAGGGAGTCTAGGGTGAGTCTTCATTCAATCTTAAGTATATGATGTGTTAGCAATCCCATGAAATGGTGGAGAAAACCAGCTGCCACAGAGTCATGTCCAACTCATGGTGTTCCTGACTCCTGGTGATCCCATGTGTGTCAGGGTAGAACTATGCTCTACAGGGTTTTCAATGGCTGAGTTTTCGGACGTAGATCACCAGCCCTTTCCTCCCAGTACCTGTGGGTGGATTCGAACCTCCAACCTTTCAGTTAATTGATGCATTAACCATTTCCACCACTCAGTGCCTATAAGTCATTATTCTGGTCAGAACGTGGCACACTCAAGTTGAATAACTTGAGAAGAGTTTAATAGAGAGGCTACTGGCCATTTGAAAGGCAGGGCGAGGTGTAGGCAAGCACTAGAGACAAAGCACTGTCCTGGGCTATAACAGTGGGGCTGTGGCCTCCTTAGCCAGAAGGGGCAGGAGGAGGGAGCAGTCACTGGAATCTAGGGAGAGTTGTGCCCTGAGCACTGCCTGACAGGAGCTGTGGCCTTCAGTATAGCGACACAGTCAACCCATGCCAAGGGAGCAGAAGGCAGCTGAAGAATCAATACCTTTCCCTCCCTCTCCTCACTCTTTTCAGTTTTTTGCCAGGGCCCTCCATTAGCCAAACTCAACCGGAAGCCAGAGACAAGGTAGCCCACTGAAGCTGACCACACAGAGCAGACTCCCAGAGCACAGGGCAGGTTGGAGAAGTGTCGAAAGCAGATCTGGAGGGGCAAACAGGCAACACTGAGGATAAGGGTTGTGCTAAGAAGTTCTGTTTCAGTCAGGATGAATTTGTGGTGCCTGTCTTCATACTAGCGTCCCTGGGTGGTACAAATGGTTTACATGCTCGGCTTCTCTCCCAGGGTGTGCTTGACCTACACCCTGTCCACACCATCCAAACGGCCAATACCCTCTCTATTAAACTCCTCTCACGTTACTCAAATTGAGTGTGCCACTTTCTGACCAGAATGATAACTTATATTCCCTGGGTGGTATAAATGGTTAAGGCATCTTGCAGCTAACCAAAAGGTTGGAGGTTCGAGTTCACCTAGAGGGGCCTCGGAGGAAAAGCCTGGTGATCTACTTCTGAAAAATCAGCCATTGAAAACCCTATGGAGCACAGTTCTACTCTGACACACACGGGGTTGCTAAGAGTCAGAATCAACTTGATGGCAGCTGGTTACTAGGTCACTAAGGTTGTTTAGAGCTTGGAAAGATAGATCAAGTTTGATTCACAGCATGGGAAGCGTCAACCAAAATCCACTGTGAAGCACTTAACACAGTGACTAGCATAATGTGAACACTCAATAAATATTAGCTGCTATTCTTAGTAGTATTAAATGCTGCAGAGAGATGATAGTAAGATACGGCAATCATGAAATGTCATGGTCGAATCCTGATTACAGAGAGTTGGGCAGAGAATGAGAGATGAGTGAGTGGATGCAGGGTGTGTACACTACTCTTTTCAGAATTTTGGTGGTGACGAGAGGAAGAGAAGTAGAGCTAGAGGAGAAGGGAAGAGATAAGGTTAATGGGAGTTGTTCTCTTTTTTCCACGCATGGAAAATAACTGAGCATGTTGATGCAGAAAGTGAAGGGGCCAGTAGAGAGAGGGAGACAAAAATACAGGCAAGAGAAAGAAGGAAATTGAGGGTGTGATACCATGGGGGAAGAAGACAAGGAGGAAAACGAGAATGATGATGGCCATGATGACAATGGTGAGGATGGTGATGCGGATGGTGATGATGGAGAGAAAGAGGAAGAGGAGAAAGAAGAGATGAAGAGGAGGAAGAGAAGGAGAAGGAGAAGGAGGAGAAGGAGAAGGAGGAGGAGGAGGAGGAGGAGAAGGAGAAGGAGAAGGAGGCAGGAAAAGAGGAACACAGCACAAGTGACACCATTAGCCTTGAGCAGGGAGATACTTTTTTGAGACTGAGAGAGGCAAAAACAGGAGTAGACATGATACTTGAGAGATTGAAGGGAAAGAAATAAAGGGAGTTAACATTAGTCTACATTTTCTATCTGCTATAGGAAATAATGACTTTAGCTACCATTGGGAACCATCAAACAAAGTATATATATATATATATATATAATTTTTTTACATTAGTTCATTTAATATTCATGACAGCCTCATAAGATAGACACTATTATTACTATTCCCGTTATTATTATTACTATTATTACTAAACCCTGGTGGCATAGCGGTTAAGTGCTATGGCTGCTAACCAAAAGGTCGGCAGTTTGAATCCACCAAGCGCTCCTTGAAACCATACAGGGTAGTTCTACTTTGTCTTATAGGGTTGCTGTGAGTCGGAATCAACTTGGCAGCAATGGGTTTATTCTCATTTTATAGATAAGGTAACTGAGGCAGATAGGGAATTCAGGAATGTAGGTGGAGGTCTGAGAGGAAACATAAAGCATAATTCCTCTGTGTGATGGATTGAATTGCATCCCCCAAAATATGTGAGCTAATGTAATGTATTCGCCTTCCATATGTGATGTAATGTAAAGTAATATAATGTAATGCAGTGCAATGTAATGTAATTAAGCAATCAGTTGGAGTCATTTCAGTGTAGGGTAGATCCTAAACCTAACCACTTCTGCGTTACAAAGAGAGCAGAATGGGCAGAGACTCACAGACGGGGTGGGGGGCGGGGGGAGACAGATGCCACGGCAGGGAATCAAGGAATTCCTGGGGCTACTGACAAGGAAGAAATTGACAAAGCTGAGGTCCTGATTTGGATTTTAAGCCTCCAGAAAATAAACTTCTGTCCTTTAAAGCCACCCACTTGTGGTATTTCTGTTATGGCAGCACTAGGAAACTAAAATACCCTGGAAAAGGGATGACAAAAAAGTGGCACATCTCTCATCCTGCCCTCTCTGCGCAGGAGCCCTGGTGGTACGGTGGTTAAGTGCTCATCTGCTAACTGAAAAGTTGGCTTGAACCCACCAGCCACTCAGTGAGAGAAAGATGTGGCAGTCTGCTTCTGTAAAGATTACAGCCTTGGAAACGCTATGGGGCAGTTTTACCCTGTCCTATAGGGTCACTGTGAGTAGGAATCAACTCGATGGCAGTAAGTTTACTTTCTTTTTTTTTTTTTTCCCTCTCTGCACTGTTGTAGATTTTACTTCCCCACTGTGAGTGGGGAGGCATCAGAATCCTTCTCAAGAGTGCTTTAGGCAGACACTTGGCTGGTAGAGATGGTTGCCCGAAATCTCTTTGCCTTTCCAGTTCTGGAAGATCTTCTGGAGGCCTGGAGAACTGAGAGGCACTGTGGACACCAGGTGACTAGTTCGTACCAGCCTCTGGGTGCACTTTGGCTTGTGTGGAGTAGGCCTGCTGGGCCCGGCGGGGTTTCTTCATGTACAACTCAGCCTTCTACCTCTTTCTTTTTCCGTCCTTTGCTGGGTCATCATACACATTTCTCCCTTTGTCTCCTACCAGGCAGTTTAGCCCCCACCCATGCCCCTCAATAACCTTCAACTCCAAACACTTTCCAAGATACTTTCCCAAATGAGCGCTGTTGCCTCCCTCAGAAAAACACTAGGGCCAACTGCTACTTTAATAAAACTTTTTTTCCCTCACTTCATTGTACTTGTTTCTTCCTATTCATTTAATACATGAGGATTAAACACATGAAGAATTACCTCTTCGGACCTGGCTTTGCATTAGGAACCCAGAATCACTAATGTCAAAGTTAAAACCCAGGCTGCCAGTTCACGCTTTGCAAAGGATGATCAATGGCTGGCTCAGACCACTTGTCTTAGGCTGGGTTCTCTAGAGGAGCAAAGCCAGTAAAGCATATATATGTATGTCAAACAAACAGCTCAATGATTGTAGAGGCTGGAATGTCCCAAGTCTGTGGATCAGGATAGAGGCCTGTCCCAATTCATGCAGCTGCAGAAGCTGGCCAACATAAGATTGCCAGGTCGATGAGCAGGGCTCCAGCTCACAGGTCGATGAATCCTAAGACCAGCAGACAAGACAGCAAGGTTTCTCCTGATTCACGTAGCTGCAGGGGCTGGTGAACCCCAAGATCAGCAGGTCGGGGAACAGGACACTTGCTCACAGGCTGTGAAGATCTATGAATCCCAAGATTGACAGGTAAGCTGCTAGCTCAAGTCCCAAGAACCGGAGGCCAGACAATAAGACAGCTGCTGAATCCAGAACAAGCCAAAAACCTTGGCAAGGTGAGCAGGAAGGAAGTAGGTGGTGAAGGGCGGAGAAATGAAGCTGAGGGTTCGGTGAGCTGCCACAGGCCCCACT
This sequence comes from Elephas maximus indicus, assembly GCF_024166365.1. Classification (NCBI taxonomy): domain Eukaryota; kingdom Metazoa; phylum Chordata; class Mammalia; order Proboscidea; family Elephantidae; genus Elephas; species Elephas maximus. The sequence goes on along the minus strand of NC_064831.1, from coordinate 72,036,329 downwards.
CCCATCAGTAACACTCAGCAGATTCCATCATGGGGGTGATCACATATCAAATTTCAACAGGGAAGCGATCACATTATACAACTGCCAAAACTCTGAGAATTATGGCCCACCCAAGTTGATACACAATCTTAACCATCACACCACTCATAAATGGGCATAAATCAATTTTGCAGATTGTGTGCTCTTGTGAGCATCCTGTGGTGACATAGCCGCTCAGTCTTCTGAATCACCTCCAGGTTGGTGAAGGTGAACACTGTTCTGCATCTCACTTTTTTCAAGTTGAATTTAGCATAATGCTTGCCCCGGCTTTGATTTTGATTCTTCCCTATGCCTGGATCTTCTTAAAGGGAAACCCGGGCCATCTTTATGGTTTAGGGCAGTGTTTACCTATGTGTGCCACCGATGATAAGCGATGTTATTTTAGGTAGTACACACATGTCTTTTTATTTTAATGGTTTTTATTTTCATATTTACTTTCCATTCAAGACAAATGGTGCTGGTTTCCACTTATGGCAAGGACATGAAGTTTTTTTTTTTTTTTTTGAGTTCCCATATAATTCCCTCTTTTCCTGAATACAGTTTCCACTATTATTAATATCTTACACTAGTGTGGTACATTTATTACAATCAATTATCCAATATTAATACATTACTGTTAAAGTCCATTGTTTACATCAAGGTTCACTCTTTGTGTTGTACAGTCTTATGCATTTTGACAAGTGCATAATGTCATATGTTCACTATTATAGTATCATTCAGGATAGTTTCACAGCTTTTGAAATGTTCTGTACTTCGCCTATTCATTCCTCCTCCCTCCTCTTGATCCCTGGCTAAAGGTTCTTTTGTTTTAAAATAATTTTTATTGTGCTTTAAGTGAAAGTTTACAAATCAAGTCAGTCTGTCACATATAAACTTATATACACCTTATTACATACTCCCATTTACTCTCCTGCTAATGAGTCAGCCCGCTCCCTCCTTCCAGTCTCTCCTTTCGTGACAATTTGCCAGTTTCTAACCCTCTCTACCCTCCCATCTACCCTCCAGACAGGAGATGCCAACACAGTCTCAAGTGTCCACCTGATGCAAGTAGCTCACTCTTCATCAGCATCTCTCTCCAACCCATTGTCCAGTCCCTTCCATGTCTGGTGAGTTGTCTTCAGGAATGGTTCCTGTCCTGGGCCAACAGAAGGTTTGGGGACCCTGACCGCCGGGATTCTTCCAGTCTCAGTCAGACTATTAAGTCTAGTCTTTTTATGAGAATTTGGGGTCTGCATCCCACTGTTCTCCTGCTCCCTCAGGGGTTCTCTGTTGTGCTCCCTGTCAGGGCAGTCATCAGTTGTGGCCGGGCACCATCTAGTTCTTCTGGTCTCAGGATGATGTAAGTCTCTAGTTCATGCGACCCTTTCTGTCTCTTGGGCTCATAGTTATTGTGTGACCTTGGTGTTCTTCATTCACCTTTGATCCAGGTGGGTTGAGACCAATTGATGCATCTTAGATGGCAGTTTTTAGCATTTAAGACCCCAGATGCCACACTTCAAAGTGGGATGCAGAATGTTTTCTTGATAGAATTTATTTTGCCAATTGACTTAGAAGTCCCCTTAAGCCATAGTTCCCAAACCCCTGCCCTTGCTCCTCTGACCTTCGAAGCATTCAGTTTACCCTGGAAACTTCTTTGCTTTTGGTCCAGTCCAGTTGAGCTGACCTTCCCTGTATTGAGTATTGTCCTTCCCTTCACCTAAAGTAGTTCTTCTCTACTAATTAATCAGTAAATAACCCTCTCCCACCCTCCCTCCCAACCCCCGCCCGTAACCACAAAAGAATGGGTTCTTCTCAGTTTGCACTATTTCTCAAGATCTTATAATAGTGGTCTTATACAATATTTGTCCTTTTGTATCTAATTTCACTCAGCATAATGTCTTCCACGTTCCTCCATGTTATGAAATGTTTCACAGATTCCTCACTGCTCTTTATCGATGCGTAGTATTCCATTGTGTGGATATACCATAATTTATTTAACGATTCATCCGTTGATGGACACCTTGGTTGCTTCCAGCTTTTTGCTATTGTAAACAGAACTGCAATAAACATGGGTGTGCGTATATCTGTTCATGTAAAAGCTCTTATTTCTCTAGGGTATATTCTGAGGAGTGGGATTTCTGGGTTGTATGGTAATTCTATTTCTAACTTTTTAAGAAAATGGCAGATAGATTTCCAAACTGGTTGTACCATTTTACATTCCCACGAGCAGTGTATAAGAGTTCCAATCTCTCTGCAGCCTCTCCAACATTTGTTATTTTGTGTTTTTTGGATTAATGCCAGCCTTGTTGGAGTAAGATGGAATCTCATCATAGTTTTAATTTGCATTTCTCTAATGGCTAATGATCGAGAGCATTTTCTCATGTATCTGTTAGCTGCCTGAATATCTTCTTTAGTGAAGGGTGTGTTCATATCCTTTGCCCAATTTTTGATTGGGTTGTTTGTCTTTTTGTGGTTGAGTTTTAACAGAATCATATAGATTTTAGAGATCAGGTGCTGGTCGGAGATGTCATAGCTGAAAATTTTTTCCCAATCTGTAGGTGGTCTTTTTATTCTGTTGGTGAAGTCTTTAGATGAGCATAGGTGTTTGATTTTTAGGAGCTCCCAGTTATCGGGTTTCTCTTTGTCATTTTTAGTAATGTTTTGTATTCTGTTTATGCCTTGTATTAGGGCTCCTAAAGTTGTCCGTATTTTTTCTTCCATGATCTTTATCGTTTTAGTCTTTATGTTTAGGTCTTTGATCCACTTGGAGTTAGTTTTTGTGCATGGTGTGAGGTATGGGTCCTGTTTCATTTTTTTGCAAACGGATATTCAGGTATGCCAGCACCATTTGTTAAAAAGACTATCTTTTCCCCAATTAACTGACACTGGGCCATTGTCAAATATCAGCTGCTCATATATGGATGGATTTATATCTGGGTTCTCAATTCTGTTCCATTGGTCTATGTGCCTGTTGTTGTACCAGTACCAGGCTGTTTTGAGTATTGTGGCTGTATAATATGTTCTAAAATCAGGTAGAGTGAGGCCTCCCACTTTCTTCTTTTTTTTCAGTAATGCTTTACTTACCTGGGGCTTCTTTCCCTTCCATATGAAGTTGGTGATTTGTTTCTGCATCACATTAAAAAATGTCATTGGAATTTGGATCGGAAGTGCATTGTATGTATAGATGGCTTTTGGTAGAAGACATTTTTACTATGTTAAGTCTTCCTATCCATGAGCAAGGTATGTTTTTCCACTTATGTAGTTTCCTTTTAGTTTCTTGCACTAGTACTTTGTAGTTTTCTTTGTATAGGTCTTTTACATCTTTGGTAAGATTTATTCCTAAGTATTTTATCTTCTTGGGGGCTACTGTGAATGGTATTGATTTGGTTATTTCCTCTTCGATGTTCTTTTTGTTGATGTAGAGGAATCCAAGTGATTTTTGTATGTTTATCTTGTTACCTGACACTCTGCCTAACTCTTCTATTAGTTTCAGTAGTTTTCTGGAGGATTCCTTAGGGTTTTCTGTGTATAGGTTCTTTTTTTAAAAATCATCTTAAGTAAAAAAATAAAAAAGAAAAAATTAAGTGGATTGAAAGAAAAGTATTAAGCAAATAATAATAGAGTGGAAACCTGGTGGCGTAGTGGTTAAGTGCTACAGCTGCTAACCATAAGGTCAGCGGTTCGAATCCACCAGGCGCTCCTTGGAAACTCTGTGAAAGGCAGTTCTACTCTGTCCTATAGGGTCACTGTGCGTCAGAATCTACTCAAAAGCAAAGGTTTTTTTTTTTTTTTTTTTTTTTTTTTAATAGAGTGGAGGGTTGTAGGTATTACAAAGCCCTTGGAGTGGTAAGGGAATGACTGTATTGAGAAATCCTGTTTTATTATTGTGGGAAGCAGAAATTCAATAGCAATTTTGGGACCTTTTCCTGAGCACAATGCGCATGTCCCTTGGTGGGCAGTAGAGGGCTCCACTTATTGAAAGCATCGGGCGCCATGCTTCAGTTACTATCAGGTGCAAACTACTCTTAGCTTTCAGGGCTGAGACAGTGACTCCCGTGATGAAAACGGAAGTATGGAAAGAACCAGGACTCAGAGTTAGGAGTTGAAGGACTTACCCCCTTCTCTGCATTAAACATTCATGTGCCCTTGACAAGCTAGTTTTTCCAGACCTCAGTTTCTCATCTGAAGAGTTGAGCAATCCGGGATACATGAACTCTAAGGCTCCTGCTGCATCTGTCTTTGATTCTACATTCTCCCAAGTGCGTTCACCTTGCCAGGCCTGGGCTGTCACAGCATGCTAGGTTAGTGTGCTAGGGTCCCACCTCCATTCTCCTGTTTTGGGTAGAGTATGGTCCCAGCAGCACCTTGGAAGAAAGGTGTGAAAATCTACTTCTGAAACATCAGCCATTGAAAACCATATGAAGCACATTTCTACTCTGACACACACGGGGTCACCACGAGACGGAATCAACTCCATGGCAACTTTTTAAATTTTTATGCTGTGCATATGTGAATGCATGTGATGTTTTCCCGAATCTGGGGCTACTTCAAGCCCTGGAAACCCTGTGGGGCAGTTCTACTCTGTCCTATAGCATCGATATGAGACAGAATTGACTTAATGGCAGTAGGTTTGGTTTGGTTTGGTTTGGAGGCTAATTTGCAGTAATCTAACACTACTGGATCCTTAGTGAGTAGAGAACTGTCTTATTTATTTATTTATTTTTTATGTAATCTAAGTTCTCTTTGGGGCTGGAGACTGCCAGCAATCATCCAAAATGCAATTTTGCTTTTTCCATAGTAATATGTGCAATATTGGGCACATGGCTGCCTAACTAGAGACTACATTTCCCAGGGTTCCTTGCAGCTAGGTGGCTCTGTCCTCTCCCATGAAATGTGAGTGGAGGTGATATTTTGATCTGGAGGGAGGGACTAAGGCATAAAGAACCTACTTTCCCCTTCCACCATCTAGACCATGGACTGGACCACTCACCTTGTACCATGCAGCTAAGAACAACAATCTTGGGAAGAATGGCCATAGGAGCAGAGTGGCCTGAAGTGCTCATCTTGAACTATTAACTGACAGTTAATTAAACTTTACTGTTCTTTATGCTACTGATATTTGGGCATCTCCTCATTCCAGCAGCTTATTGTTTTCTAATTAATAGTACTCCTTCAACAAAGATGAACTCTCGGGCTATTCACATTGGTTGTTGTTAGTTGCTATAGAGTTGATTCGGACTTATGGCCAACCCATTTGTACCAAGTAGTACTGCTCCATAGGGTTTTCAAGGCTGTGATTTTTGAAAGCTGATCACCAGGCCTTTCTTGCGAGGCCTCTGGGTAGGTTTCAACCACCAACCTTTCGGCTAGTAGTTGAGTGCTTAACCATTTGCGCAACCCAGGGAATCCACACCTATGCCCCTCTTTTTGGGCTTAGCAATTTCTGTATTTTATTATATTTATTTGCTATAAAGTCCTTGAAGCCTATGACTACTGATTCATATTTTTGTCTCCAAAAGCACATAGAGGTTGCCCATAAATAGTTGAGTGGAAATAAGAATATATGGATTCTAGAAATCAGCTGGCCAGTCATCTGGCTGTGGGGAAGCATGGTGCAGCCGAGTAAGCCCTGGGTGGTGAGTAAGAGAGTTGAGTTTAGTAGTTTAATTCTAGTTCTGAGAGTAAAAAATAGTGAGAGTGGCAAATTTGACTCTGAGTCTCAGATTTCCTATATTTAAAATGAAGACATCATGTCAGGAGGTGTCTCAGGTTCTGTCTGCCTAGAGTACTTTTCCGTTTCCTCATCACTTAGCTAATAGGAGTTATGCTCCCTTCTAACTTCAACCTAAAGATCACTTCCTCCAAGGATCTTCTTGACCTTCTTCTCCACTTTCCCCAGGCTAGATTAATGACTCTTGAGTATATTTTCACATCATAGCAATTACCATGCAGTGGTGGTTCAGTGACGGAATTCTCCCCTTCCATGCACGAGACCAGGGCTTGATTCCCAGTCAACGCACCTCATGTGCAGCCACCGCTCATCTGCCAGTGGGAGCTTGTATACTGCTACGATGCTAAACAGGTTTCAGCAGATCTTCCAGACTAAGATAGGCTTGGAAGAAAGGCCTGGAGACCTGCTCCTGAAATTCAGCCAGTGAAGACCCTATGGATCACAGCAGTTAGATCTGCAACCCATCATGGGAATGGTGCAGGACCAGGCAGCATTTCCTTCTGTTGTGCATGGGGTTTCCATGAGTCAGGGGCTGGCTTGATGGCAGCTACCAACAACATAGTACTTATTTGTCTGTTTTCCCAGCTTGGTGTTGAGGGCCTGGCTTGTTTCCACTATACCCTTTTCCCTAAGCACAGTGCCTGGCTCAGGGTATGGGCTTAATCAATATATTTTTTAATGAATAATAAATAAATGACTCTGTGAAGGAATAAATGGGTCAAGAATTTCATTTTGCTTTCTAGTCAAAGGAAGCACTATTCCTACAACTACATATCTCTTTTCTTAGTTTCCTGGACCTCAGCTGCATTTTAGAATTTTGTGGCTTAATTTGCATATCCATGGAAAGAAACACGGTACATGTAAACCAAGGTAAGGTTCTGTTTTCTGGCTCCACCTCCATCTGCATAATCTAGCGGGCTAGTTTAGCCTAACTGTAGAGTTCTAACAACACACTGTGAACTTCTAGGCGGTTGACAAAAAAAGATAGTACAAATAATCATTAAAATTATACAAAGATATTTAGACTTATTCCTAAACTCACGCTTCAGGGATTTGCTTGAAAGGGAGGAAATGAGAACTCAGCTGATATCTAGACTCCTGTCCTAAAACCATTAACTCCCTAGAATCTAAATCAAGCCATTAGACTCCAGTATTAATTTAGATTCATCCATGTTGGCTTACTAAGGTGGAAATGGAACGGAGGAAACACATTTGAACTCAGATCCACAAAACTGGGACTGTTTCCTAGCTGGAGAGTCTTTATCTTTCACTTTAAAACCTGGTTATAGGAGCCTAAATGCATTTGTGAAGATTATATTCAAGAAATAAAAACTAGATTGTCTTTAGAAACTGCTGCTATCAAGGTGAAAAACTGCAGATAACTCTTTCGGAAGTGGGTTACACCTGAATCGGAGTATGATAAGCTTAACTAATAATGTCTTGTTGACAAAATATGACATGGGAAGAGAGAGAGACCTCCTTTTTTTTTTTTTAATTTATTTTTATTGCGCTTTAGATGAAAGTTTACAGAACAAACTCTCTTCTTATTAAACAGTACACATATTGTTTTATGGCATTGGTTAACAACCCTACGGCATGTCAACCCTCTTCCTCCTCGACCTTGGGCTCCCTATTACCAGCTTTCCTGTCCCTTCCTGCCTTCTAGTCCTTGCCCCTGGGCTGGTGTACCCCTTTAGTTTCGTTTTGTTTCATGGGCCTGTCTAACCTTTGGATGAAGTGTGAACCTCAGGAGTGACCTCATTACTGAGTTAAGAGTGTTCCTGGGGGCCACACTCTCGGAGTTTCTCCAGTCAAGCCAGTAAGTCTGGTCATTTTTTGTGAGTGAAAATTTCGTTCTACATTTTTCTCCTGCTCTGGCCAGGACCCTCTATTGTGATCCCTGTCAGAGCAGTCAGTAGAGGAAGCTTCTTTAAACACTACATTTTTTCTGTCCTATTGGAAAAGATAATCACCACGGGCTGTGTGTCCATGTGTACAGTTGAAATCTGTGTCTCCTTTCTGTCTTTTCCCAAATGTAATGGGGACAGAGGCAAGGCAATATTCAGAAGGCTAACTTGGAGTGCTACGGAGATGTCTTGGAGGCCCTGGGTGGTGCAAGTGGTTAACATTCTTGGCAGGTAACTGAAAAGCTGGAGGTTTGAGTCCATCCAGAGGCACCTTGGGAGAAAGAAAGGCTGGTGACCTATTTCTGAAAAAACCAGCCATTTAAAACCCTATGGAACACAGCTCTACTCTGATACATATGAAACCTCCATGAGTTGGAATTGACTCAATGGTAAGTGTAAAGAGATGTTTTGGAAATAAACCAAAAATTAAGTCTAAAAGAGAATGATAAAGGTCTATTGCAGTGGTTCTCAACTCTGGGCAGTTTTGTTTCCCCATTCCCAGGAAATATTTGGCAATGTCTGGAGACAGTTTTGCAGTCACAACTGGGTGGAGAGTGCTACTGGCATCTAGTAGGTAGAAGGCAGGGATGCTGTTAAACACCCTACAGTACACGAAATGGTTCCATACAATAAAGAATCATTCAGCCCAAAATATTAATAGTGATGAGGCTGAGAAATTATGGTCTGCTGTGCTAGAGAAATAAAAACAAAAGCCACTGACATATCTTTGGCATCACTCTGCTTTAGAAAACAGACCTGCTGCTATCATATCTGAGAGGTCAGGAATGAGGCATAATGGGACCTCAGCAAAATAGGCAGTCAGAAAGGGGGGGGAGGGAAACCAGTACCGGTCTGTGGGTAATTGACTTGGCAGCGACCAGTGATGCTAGTCACTGTGGGAGTGATTGGCTCTTTAACGTAAAATGTCCTAAGGAGTCTGGTTAGTTCTGGAAGGCCTTGTTGTCTAAAGAGTTGAATTTAGTGGGTGGACCATGGAAGTTTAGTTTTGAAGAAAGAATCTTGACTTCGCAGTCAGGTACAACTGGATTTGCATCCTAGGTTCATACTAGCTGCGTGACCTTGAGCAAACCATTTACCATCTCTGAGTCTCCTGCCATCCCCTCATCTACGAAATGAACATACCTTACTTATTTTATCTTTTCTAAGACATTTCTCACATTTAACATTTCTGTAATTAGGATACCTCTTACAGTTGATGGCATGTCATAGTTTAATTGAAAACACCAAAAAGAACCAAACCCATTGCTGTTAAGTCAATTCCAACTCACAGTGACCCTAAAAGACATGGTAGAACTGCTCCATAGGGTTTCCAAGGCTGTAAATCTTTATGGAAGCAGACTGTCACATCTTTCTCCTGAGGAGTGACAGATGGCTTTGAACTGCCAACATTTTAGTTAGCAGCTGAGCACTTTAACCACTGCGTCAATTGGAAGTGACTTTTTTTCTTAAACTGATGCACACAATAATATTTCTTTTAAGGTATAGTGTCTTACAATCAAATAAAGAGCTGTGGTTATAATACTCATGTTTATGCAGTTCCCAATCAAAATAATTAACCCAAGCCTTGCTATCAAGACTAGAGAGGAAACTAGTCCCTGCCCAAGTTTCTTTAAAATTGCTTCATTGTTTCCATTTAAATTCAACCACCATCTTGGAGAAGAGAATGGGGTCCCATTTTTGTGTCTCTTTGATCCTTAGTAAATTCCGGAGCGCCTCTTCCCTGAAGTGTGTGCTTGTGGACGTGTATGTGTGTGCACGTGTGTGTGCCTGTGTGTGTATGTGTATGCACATGTGTATGTGTGCACATTTATATGTGTGTCTGTGTAGCTGCAAATTGTTCATGTACTCAGTTACTCTCACGGACTGAGTTGTGTCCCCCAGAAATGTGTCAGTTTGGCTAGTCCACGATTTCTAGTACTGTGTGATTGTCCCATTTTGTCATCGAATGTGATTTTCCTATGTGTTGTAAATCCTACCTCTATGATGTTAAAGAGGTGGGATTAGCGGCAGTTATGTTACTGAGGCTGGACTCAATCTATAAGATTAGGTTGTGTCTTAAGTCAATCTCTTTTGTGATATAAAAGGCAAAAGTGAGCAGAGAGACATGGGGATCTCATACTACCAAGAAAGCAGTGCTGGGAGCAGAATGCGTTCTTTGGACCCAGGGTTCCTGTGCAGAGAAGTTTCTAGACCATGGAAGATTTATGACAAGGACATTCTCCAGAACTGACAGAGAGAGAAGGCCTTCCCCTGGAGCTGGTGCACTGAATTCAGACTTCTAGCCTACTAGACTCTGAGAGAAGAAACTTCAGTTTGTTAAAGCCATCTACTTGTGGTATTTCTGTTATAGCAGCGCTAGATGAGTAAGAATTCTAAAACAGCTACTAACCAAAGGTTGGAGATTTGAGTCCACTTAGATGCACATCAGAAGAAATGCCTGGAAGGAGGCACTATAGATAGAAGCACCATGCTGTCCCTCTACAGCAAAGACCTAAAAAACTAAGTAAAACAGATACAAACGTCAATCCTGGAACCCTAAGCATCGAATGAAAGGATAAGAACTAGATCAAGGACTGAGCGGAAGAACTGATGGAGAACAGAGAATGAGGAGAGCTACAGAGAGTAGGCCCCCCCCCGTCCCGACGCCAGCTAACATGGCATGGATTCACCATCTTGGAGCAGAGCCTCTATTGACTGTGGACAGGGAATACAGAAAGGCAACTTCACGAAGCTCCCAATAGGAGACAGAGCAACCCACTCTGTACATCACGTTGTCTCCCTTCTCTCCAGTCTTTCTGCAATGCTTGCCAAGGGTCATACTCCTGAGCATCATTTGTACAGACCTCTGGCCCTCTGGGACCTACCTCATGCCACTACCCTGGCCCCATTCTGCTGTGCACTGCACCCCCAAGCTGCACTGGCATGGGTTCCCAGGCCCCCATGCAGCACCCCTGGCCCTGCCCTGCTGAGTGTCATGCTCCAGAGTGGCACTGGCATGACCCCTGGACCCCGTCCCATGCTGCCCTGACCCCGCCCCACTGAGCACCACTCCCCCAAGCAGGACAGACTTGGACCTCCAGACCCCTGGACCTCACCTTGCCACGCTGCCTGCAGACCCACCTTCCTGGCCCCGGTTTGTGCTGAACACAATTTATCCCTCCCCCTCTGCCCCACTGGACATGTCCTGCTGCACTATAGCTAAATGACTGGTTCTGCCCACCTGGACAAGGTAGTGAGAACTATCATGCCCACAGACAAGCAAGCAACAAAACACACCCAGCCCTTCCGCCCAGACATAACGCTAAAACAAAAAAGCATGACAAAACAAATAAACCTACAATCAATAAAAAAGAAAATAAATCCTGAATGTCTCAGAGACAGCAGACAATATCAAAACATATGAAAAAACAGGACAAGATGACTCCAGTAAGCAACCAAAATAAAACATCAGATGACCTTCTGACAGAAGAAAAGGCACTGGAACTACCTTACAAAACCCAAAACTCATTGCCATCGCGTCGATTCTGACTCATAGCAACCCTATAGGACAGAGAAGAACTTCCCAATATGGTTTCCAGTGAGCAGCTGGTGGATTTGAACTGGCAACCTTTTTAGTTAAGCAGCCAAGCTCTTAACCACAGCACCACAGTCTAATATTAAGGGCTGTCTGAGAGATTAGGAAAGAAATGAAGAAAAACACAGACAAAACTAAGAAAAAAATAAACAAAATCATGGAAAATATAGGTAAAAGCAGAAAAACAGGCAAAGCAATGGAAGAATTCAGGAAAATAATACAAGAACAAAATGTCAAATTAAATAAACAATTAGAAATCATACAAAACAGCAATTAGAAATCCAAAAGAGAAACAAGATTTCAAAAATGAACAGTGCAATAGAAGGTTTTAGGAGAATATCTAAAACAATGGAAGACAGGATCAATGAAATTGAAGACAAATCCTTGGATACCACTTTGAGGAAAAATCAGAGAAAACCTAAGAACTATGTGGGATACAATCAAGAGCAAAAATTTGTGTGTGATTGGACTTATAGAACAGGGGTAAGAAATGGAAAACACAGAGAAGATCACTGAAGATTTGCTGAAAGAAAACTTCCCCAATATCATGAATGATGAAAAGCTGAACATCCGAGAAGGTCAACAAACCCTACATAAGCTACACCTCAGAAGAAAGTCACCAAGTGTCTTAGTCATCTAGTGGTGTTATAACAGAAATACCACAAGTGGATGGCTTTAACAAGGAGAAATTTATTTTCTCACAGCCTAGTAGGGTAAAAAAAAAAAACACCAAAGCAGGTAGGAGTACAAATTCAGAGTGTCAGCTCCAGGGGAAGACTTTCTGTCTGTGTCAGCTCTGGAGAAAAGTCCTTGTCTTCTATCTTCCCCTAGACTAGGAGCTCCTCTGAGCAGGATCCCTGGGTCCAAAAGATGTGCTCTTCTCCCAGCACTGCTTTCTTGGTGGTATGAGGTCCCCACCTCTCTGCAAGCTTCCCTTTCCTGTTCTCTCTTGTAAGATAAAAGGTGTTGCAGGCCACGCCCCAGGAAACTCCCTTTACATTGGATCAGGGATGTGGCCTGAGCAAGAGTGTTACATCTCACCCTAATCCTCTTTAACCACAGGCAGAGATTATGATTTATAACATATAGGAAAATCACAAAATGGAGCACAGCCACATATAGCCTAACCAAGTTGACACATATTTATAAGGGGCACACTTCAATCCATTACACCAAGACCTATCATAATCACACTTGCCAAAACAAAAGATGAAGAAAGAATCCTGACATAAGCTTGAGAAAAATGAAAAGTCACATACAAAGGGAAATAAGACTAAACTCTGATTACTCAGCAGAAACTATACAGGCAAGAGGGCAATGGGATGACATGTATAAAATCTTGAAAGAAATTGCCAACCAAGACTAATACATCCTGCAAAACTCTCACTCAGATATGATGGTGAAATTAGGATATTTCCAGATAAACAGAAATTAAGGGAATATGTGAAAACTTACAAGAATTATTAAAGGGAGTCCCTCTGTTAGAGAACTAACAACATCAGACAACAATCTGAATCTAGAACACGGGACAGCATCAGCCAGATACCTACCTAGGTAATGAACTCTCAAGGATAAAACAAAACTGAAAGACTTACAACAGAGAACCAGAGACGTCAATCTGTAAATGATAACAAGGTCAGAACAATAAAAGGGAATAAACAGTGTAGGTATAGAACTTTCAAATGGAGAGGAAGTCAAGGCAGTATCATGTAAAAAAAAGACTGGTTCAAACTTAGGAAGATTGAGGTAAATTTCAAAGTAACCACAAAGAAAGTTAACTGTCATGGATTGAATAGTGTCCCCCAAAAATATATGTATTAATTTGGCTAGGCCATGATTCCCAGTATTGTGTGATTGTCATCTGATGTGATTTTCGTATGTGTTGTAAATCCTGACTCTATGATGTTAATGAGATGGAATTAGTGGTAGTTATGTTAATGAGGGAGGGCAATCTACAAGATTAGATTGTGTTTTACTACTCTCTTTTGAGATATAAAAGAGAGAAGCAAGCCGAGAGACAGGGGAACCTCATACTACCAAGAAAGCAATGCCAGGAGCAGAGTGCATCCTTTGGACCAGGGGTCCCTGCACTTGAGAAGCTCCTCAACCAGGGGAAGACTGATGACAAGGACCTTCCTCCAGAGTTGAGAGAGAGAGAAACACTTCCCCTCGAGCTGACATCCTCATCCTGAATTTGGACTTGTAGCCTACTAGATTGTGAAAAAATACATTTCTCTTTGTTAAAGCCATCCACTTGTGGTATTTCTGTTACAGCAGCACTAGATGACTAAGACACTAACCTACTCATCAAAATAAAGAAGAAAAACAAAGTCTCTGTAAACAAAAAACTACGAAAATGAAAGAAATAAAAGGATAATCCACAAACAAAAGGAACTCAGCACAACAAAGTAAGAGGAAAAAAACAGAATGCCAGCACCACATACACACACAAAAAGCAGTATAAAATAACAGCAATAAAACAACGATTGATAATCACATTGAACGTAAACAGCTTAAATGCACCCACAAAAAAGACAGAAAGTGACAGAATGGGTTGAAAAATAGGACCCATCAATATGCTGTTTACAAGACACACACCTTAGAAACAAAGACATAATTATATTAAAAATCAAATGATGGAAAAAATATATCAAGCAAACAACAACCAAAAAAGAGCAGAAGTGGTAATACTACTCTCAGATAAAATAGAATTTAAGACAAAATCCACCATAAAAGACAAGAAAGGGCATTATATAATTTCTTCTGGTGGCTGTGGACTTCTTTTACTGTTCTCTTTCAATTTGTTAGAGTTGTGTAGCTAACATTTTGATTTTATCCCTTTCTTCTTTTTTGATGTGTGCCTCTATTGCTATAAATTGACCTCTGAGGACTGCCTTTGCTCTTGTCCCAAAGGTTTTGGTATGATGTGTTTTCATCTTCATTTTTTTCTAGGAATTTTTGGATTCCATCTTAAAAAATCAGTTGGATTCCTATATACCAATAAAGAGAACTATGAAAAGGAGATCAGGAAAGCAACATCAATTATAATAGCCCCTAAAAAATAAAGTACTTAGCAATAAATCTAACCAGGGATGTGAAAGGCTTACACAAGGAAAATTAAAACATGCTACTGCAAGAAACCCAAACAAGACCTACATAAATAGAAAAACATACCATCCTCATGGATAGACTCAACGTTGTGAAAATGTCAATATTACCCAAAGCAATTTACAAATACAATGCAATCCCAATTCAAATACCAACAGCATTTGTTAATGAGATGGAAAAGCTAGTCATTAATTTCATTTGGAAAGGAAAGAGTGCCCATGTAAGTAAAGCATTATTGAAGAAGAAAGACCAAGTAGGAGGCCTTGCACTACCTGACCACAGAACTACTATATAGCTACAGCAGTGAAAACAGGCTGGTACTGGTACAAAGGCAGACACGTTGAGCAATGTATCAGAGTTGAGAACCCAGATGTAAATACATCCACCTATGGTCACCTGATCTTTGACAAAGCCCCAAAGTCCATTAAATGGGGAAAAGACAGTCTTTTTAAGAAATGCTGCTGGCAAAACTGGATGTCCATCTGTAAAAAAAAAGAAACAGGACCCATACCTTACATCATACAGAAAAACTAATTCAAAAACCGATCAAAGACCTAAATAGAAAACCAAAAAAACTATAAAGATCATGGAAGAAAAAAATAGGGTTAACACTAGAGGTCCTAATATGTGACATAAGTAGGATACAAACCATAACTAACAACACACAAACACCAGAAGATAAGCTAGATAACTGAAATCTTCTAAAAATTAAACACTTATTCTCATCAAACGACTTCACCAAAAGAGTAAAAAGAGTACCTGCAGACTTGGAAATATTTTTTGGCTGTGATGTATCTGACAAGGTTCTAATCTCTAAAATCTATAGGAAAATTCAACACCTCTACAACAAAAAGACATATAATCCAATTAAAAAACGGGCAAAGGATATGAACAGACACTTCACCAAAGAAGGCATTCAGGCAGCTGCCAGACACGAGAAAATGGTCTCCATCACTAGCCATTAGAGAAATGCAAATCGAAACTACAATGAGACACCATCTCACCCCAACATTACTGGCATGAATTAAAAAAACAGAAAATCACAAATGTTGGAGAGGGTTAGGGAAGATTGGAACTCTGATGCACTGCTGGTGGAAATGCAAAGGTACAACCATTTTGGAAAACAATATGACACTTTCTTAAAAAGCTGGAAATAGAAATATCACATGATCCAGCAACCCCACTCCTAGGAATATATCCTAGAGAAATAAGTGTGGTCACATGAATAGACACATGCACACCTGTGTTCATTGCAGCATTATTCACACTAGCAAAAAGATGAATGGATAAACAAACTCTGGTACAGACACACAAAGGAATACTGTATAACAGTAAAGAGCAATGATGAATCTGCTAAACATCTCACAACACAGATGACTCTGGAGGGCATTATGCTGAAGGAAATAAGTCAATCACAAAGGGACAAACAATGTGTGAGACCTCTACTATAAAAACTTATGAAAAGGTTTATGCACAGAAAGAAACAATCTTTGATGGTTATAAAGGAGGAGAGGGATGGGGAGGGAAAAACACTAACTAGACAATAGATAAGTGGTAACTTGGTGAAGGGTAGGACAGTACAAAATATTGAGGAAGTCACAACTTGATCAAGGTAATGTCATAGAAGATTCATAGACACATCCAAACTCTCTGAGGTACCAAGTTACTGGGCTGAGGGCTGAGGACTATGGCCTCAAGGGACATCTAGCTCGGTTGGCATAGCATAGTTCATAAAGAAAATATTCTACATCCTGCTTTGGTGAGTATTGTGTCTTAAATCTTGTGAGTGGCCATCTAAGATACTCTACTAGTCCCATACCATCTGGAACAAGAGAGAAAGAAGAAAGTCAAAGGCACAAGGGAAAGCTTAGTTCAAAGGACTAATGGACCACAACTACCATGGACTCCACCAGGCTGAGTCCAGCACAACTAGATGGTGCCTGGCTACCACAGACCGCTCTGACAGGGATCACAGTAGAGGGCTCTGGACAGAGCCGGAGAAAAATGTAGAACAAAATTCAAAGTCACACACACACACACAAAATACCAGACTTACTGGTTTGATAGCCACTGGAGAAACCCTGAGAGTATGGCCCTCAAACACCTTTTTAACTCAGTACTGAAGTCAAACATGAGGTTCAACATTCGGCCAAAGGTTAAACAGGTGTATAAAACAAGTAATAACACAGGTAGTTCAGTCATGTATAGGAGATAAAATGGGCACACCAGCTCGGGGGGCAAGGCCCTGAAGGCAGGAGGGAACAGGAAAGCTGGAAGAAGGGAAATAAAGGACCCCACGGTTAAGAAGGGGAGAGTGGTGACACATCATGGAGTGGACAACCAATGTCACAAAACAATATGTGTTTTGTTTAATGAGAAACAAATTTGCCCTGTAAATTTTCTCCCAAAGCACAATAAATAAATAAATAAATAAAACGTCATTTCAGCTACACACATACATACACGAAGCAAAACAGATAAATCAATTGTATAAAGGCTCAGCCTCACCACCTATGACTTTTTACAGGATTATCTTTTTCCAAATTATTGATAAATGTAGAAATCAAATGACTTAAGATTTGTTCATTATAAATGAAATAAGCTTATCTTTAACTGGAAATTCAAGGTATCTGGCAAAATGTTAAAAAAGAAGAAGAAGAAGATAGACCTGGCTATCTACTTCCAAAATATCAACCATTGAAAATGTTATGGAGTACAGTTCTACTCTGAGACACATGGAGTTGCCATGAGCTGGAGCCAACTCAACGGCAACTGGTTACGATCAGATCTTCAGCAACACAACCTTTCCAGACCACATCCACAGGAAAAGCTCGGCTCCCAAGCACACGCTGTTGCCTGGTTGTGACTGGGTCAGCAGCTGGGCTGTGCTGAGCTGCGGGTGGGCCAAGGCTTTTTGCACCTGGAATCAAGCAGGGCAGAGGATGGCAGCAGCCAACCACCAGGCCCAGAGCCAGGGCTGTGTCTATTCCCCCACCAGGTTCTGCCCCGGAAGATTGTTCCCTAGCATCTCATGAGAGAAGGTCAGGCAGATGAAACGCTGGTTGATAACAGTTGAAAATTAATGTGGAAACGACCAAGCTGCACGATGCTATTTTTCTCTAAATTTTTATTGCATTTCTGGGCATAGCAATAGAAGTTAATAATAGCCACACTCTGCTATTAAAATAGAGTTGTTTACAAAAAGCCTGAATGGAATCATGTGCTGTAGGAGACTTCTGCCACAGGAACGATCTGCTTCTATCATGTGATTATGCCTCAGCAACCACAGGGCACCTGGCAGTCACTCCTACAATGCAGGCACAATGCCTGGGAAGCCACGAAGGGCTGCTTCTATGGTGGAGGTGCTAATTAAAGCCATGCCTCCGGTCATTTCTTCTCTGTAGCAGGACATTTGAATAGTGTCTTTAAAATCAGTAGGATCTACTCAACACTGTATGAAGTTCCTAGATCTACAACTGAATCTACCCAATATGGTAAGAATTGGATAGAATGAAGAATCAGAGAGACCTTCTCCTGTACCTGATGCTGCAACTTCCTGTGTGACCCTGGACAGTTTCTTTAACTTCGTGGAACCTCAGTGTCTGTACAGTGGTGCAACTAGCACTGTTTTTATTGCTGCTAGATAGATAGCTGGCATCAAGTCGACTCTGACTCGTGGTGACCTCATGTACACCAGAACAAAACAGTGCCTGCTTCTGTGTCATCCTCTT
The DNA here is from genome assembly GCF_024166365.1 of Elephas maximus indicus. NCBI lineage: Eukaryota > Metazoa > Chordata > Mammalia > Proboscidea > Elephantidae > Elephas > Elephas maximus. The sequence goes on along the minus strand of NC_064831.1, from coordinate 72,018,239 downwards.
GATCACCAGCATGTTTTGCAGTGGCTTATTAAAGGTATATTGCACCAGCCCTGGGTGCATGGCGCTACTGAGCAATTTCTATTAACTCGATACAGCGCAGTGTCCATCCTTAAGCATGGCAATGTGTTAATTAAAAGATTAGTGAGCTCGACTTGTATTTTTGAGCTGATATTATGGTGAAGTTATCTGATAGAGAGGTATCGGATGGTTGGATGGGGTGCAATTTCGGTGCTTGTCATAGGAGCCATTTTCTGTAGATATACCACTGGTGGTGTGGGGTTAAAAGAAACTGCTTAGTAGTGCCACGTGCCCAGGGCCAGTGCAGTACCAGCCATACTCTAGTTACACCTCTGTGGTTTGAGTCCGTTATTGTGACTGTTGTGCCAATCCATCTCACCAAGGGCCTCCCTAACCCTCATTGGCCCTCTACTTCACCAAACAGTATGTTCTCTTCCAGAGATTAATTCCTTCTTATAATGTGTCCAAAGCAAACAAGGCGGACAATGTTCTGTTGTGATCCATATGATTTTCATTGTCTGATTTTTGAAAGTACAGTAAAACCTGCAAAAGCTGGCCCCGGTGTAAGGCAAAAACCTGTTAGAAAGGAAAAGGCAAACATTTTCCATTAAAATGAGTGATAGAAGAGTGGCAAGACTGCATGCTGTCAAAGGTGGAAAACTTGTGAGACCCAGAAAAAGAAGGCAATCCTATGGAATTCCGGCTCTCACAGGTTTCACTGTGTATTGCCAGGCCTCTCTTCCTAGTCTGTCTTAGCCTAGAAGCTCTGCTGAAAGCTGTCCACCGTGAATGACCCTACTGGTATTTGAAATACCAGTGGCATAGCTTCCAGCATCACAATAAAGTGTAAGCCACTACAGTACAACAAACTGACAGGTGGTGGCTATTGCTATTAACTATCACCAATTTCACATTGTGGGAATAAAATGAGATAAAGTGTATAAAGGTATGTAATAAAATGTAAATATTGCCCTTCATATATATGAGACATTAGAAACTCTACTTGCCATTTATACTTGCTTATAAAGGTCCAGAATGTTTTTTTTCTTGTGAACTTATGATCCCTTTCCTCTATGTTGGCCCAAACCTCTACATGTAAATCAATCCTCCATTCAGCAATTAGAGTGTGACCAAACTCTTCAGATAGGTGTTGGAATATCTGGTTTAGTCAGGGAGAGCTAATACAGTATTCAAGACTTTTTCCAAAGAACAGTATATGGGAACTCCTCATTTTTCTGTAGCTTGTTCCCAGCACGCATTCCTATCCACAAACAGATACCTTTGACCTTAGGAGAACTTTAAGAGAACTATCCCTTGGGCACACTCGAGTCTTGGGTTTAGACCAAAAAACCAAAAACCAAACCCAGTGCCATCGAGTCGATTCCGACTCATAGCGACAAGGCCCTGAATTTCAGTGGTAGCTCTCTACCTCCTGCCCGTGGCTGACTGAAGTTTTCTCCAGTGAGGGCTGAGAGAGGTACACAGCTTGGGAAGGTCCTATGATATTTCAGAGGAAATCATAAAATATTCTGGCTCGATGGCTGTTGTTCCCTCTCGCATTTCATGAATACAGTTTTGTGCCTAGGCTGAGGAAGTCAGCTGTCGATGATTTCTTTTTGACTAGAGTAAAAAGCATTGCTTTTACTTCAACGCTTACCAAGATGGGTGAAAAATGATCTGTTGGGCAGGCTGGCTGGTGGGCAAGCAATGGAAATTGCAGGTTCTCTACTGGGAGCCTCATTGCTTTGTGGGCTTGATGCAGACCGTTAGAAACTCAGCACTTGGCACCGACAGGTCACTCTTCCCCTAGACAGCCAGTTAGATCTCAGTTGGGACAGAGTAACAGGATAGGAGCAGGATGATGTAAGAGGGAGAGTTTGCTGGGAGCTTGCTGCAGACGACAAAACTACCCTTTTGGCCCTTCCAAACTAGATAGTCCCAGGCTATTTCCAAATAGGAGGAAAAAAATCTAATAAAAAATTGATTTTTTTTCCTGCCTACCTATTACAAACAATTTCAGGAGGGCACCTATGAATGATTCCTCAGCTTTACAGGCTTGATAGCATTATTAAAGTCTGAAGATTGATGTTGTTTGGCCTGGAGGATGTCACTGTGTATCTCTAAGCCTCAGTTTCCCTACTTATAAAATAGTAGGCTCAGGCTAGTAAAGCCCCTGGGTGGTGCCAACAGTTAAGCTCTCAGCTGCCAACTTAAAAGGTTGGTGGCCTGAGTCTATCCTGCTGTCCCCTGGAAGAAAGGTCTGGTGATTTACTTCCAAAAAAAAATCAGTCGTTGAAACACTACGGAGCACAGTTCTCTTCTGACGCACAGGGGACACCATGAGTCAGAACTGACTCAGCAGCAACAGATCACTGCGTTAGGCTGATCTAGCTTCAGTGTGCACTCCAGTTTCAAGAGTTCCATAATTCTGTGACTTGCTCTCCTTCCATCCTTTCTGTTACCCATAAACTAACTCTCATGGGAGAACCAGGTTTTTCTCCTGATCTTTCTGGTTTCTCACACCAGCAAGGCGATAAAAACCCAACCAAAAGAGAATACTCTCAGTCTTAATTTTCCCACCTTTCCTTTCTTTTCTGGGGAAACTCATTTCTGTTGTTCTCACACGGAAATGGTTTTATCATGCTCATTTATTCATTCAACAAACATCTGAATGTCTACTATGTGTAAGAAGCTGTGCTCCCTAATGTGAAGAAGACAAAGGTAAACCAGAGATGGCTCAGCCCTAAGGAGCTCGCCCACTAGCAGCGGAGGTAAGACAGGTATGTTCATGCCGTGACAAGTTAGACATGTGCAAGAAAGGGGAGGAGAATGTGACCTAAGGGTTTTGAAGGCAAGGATGCTGTTTATCACATTTAAAGCACTGAATGAATGTGATCATCTTACCATTGCATCATGCTGGTGTTTCCAAAGAATGTTAGGATTTCAGTGCCTTGAAACAGTCCAAGGATAAGCGTCCATTGTCAAATGTGTTTGGGAGAAGTTGCATTCTGTCACCCCTTGGAGATTCATAACGCACGTTGGAGGAGTAAAGGTCCTGATAAGGCTTGTTGTAAAAGGTCCTGAACCTCTTTTAAAGCCCACCTCCATCTCCTCATATATTGGCAAAATATCTATTAATGGTTTTTCGGAAAACGTCGTACTATGAGAAACGCTGTGGAGGCGGAGAAACCATAGGCTCGAGGGACAAAAGCCCTGGACATATTTCCCAGCCTTCTTACTGGTCCTTTGTGAGGATTTTGCTTTTTCCCCCTTCTTGAGGTCAGTGTTAATCTTATTAAAGCCCATACAAAAATGCTAATGAGTCCTGGCTTTTTAGCAGTATGACCGTAGGCAAATTGCTTAATTTCCTTGTGCCTCAGTTTTCTAATCAGTAAAATGGGGCTAATCATAGTGCCTCCCTCACAGGGTTGTAATCAGTTGATGTCAAGCTGACTCTGACTTACGGTGACCCCATGTGTGTCAGAGTAGAACCGTGCTCCATAGGGTTTTCAAGGGCTGATTTTTCAGAAGATTGTCAGGACTTTCTTCTTATGTGGCTCTGGGTGAACTTGAACAACCAACCTTTCAGTTAGCAGACAGGGTGTTAACCATTTACACCACCTGGAGGCTCCTTATAGGGTTGTAATGAGGCCAAAGTGAATTAGTAATTCTAGAATTCTAGTACAGCACTTAGAATAGTATCTGGCAATAGTAGATGCTATGCAATATTTGTTAAATAAAATAAACAAGGTATCCTGCATGCAACAGTGAAGTAGTATTCCCAACCTCTTATTTTGGTCTTTGGCTCCCAACTATGCCTTGTTTTCCTGTTTTTGAATCTGGGCCTCCAAACCGATGCTTATAAAAAAATTCAGAGATATAGGCACTGTGTTGCTGCAGGTGGATGTGTCCAGTGTATTTTCTTTCTTTTGAAATTGTCTAGTTACAGCCTATATTAGCACATTGTTGGCCCAGGTAGAATCTTAGAGGTGGGAGATAATTAAAGCTTAACTTGTCAAAACTTTCTAATTCACAGACCCCAGAAACAGGAGGGATTTGTCCCAGGCCAGACAGCTCTTATCTGCAGAGTCGAAGAACAGAACAGATGGGGCCTCCAACTGCCTCTAATTGCAGTCATTTTTGATATGTTCCGCTGGGTCCTTTATTGAGAGTTTCATACAAGTACTGCCTTTAGGACCTCTGCAGGGTCTGAAGACAGAGGGATCCCAGCTGTATCTCTGGAGCCCCTCTCCGCAGAGGTGAGAAGTTTCCCAGCTTCTTCACTTGACCGTTCTCTGACTCCAAAGCCCATTCATGGCACATGTTCTGGGGCCAGTGGGACCTCAACAGCAAACACAGTTGAGGAGAACAATCTGGTGAGACTGGTTCAGGGCACCAACATTTGTTAGTGAAGGCACATCACACACGCTAATCAATGATAAGCTGAGAGGAAAGGAGAGGAGAGAGAGAAAGAGAACAATTTACATGGTAGAGGGGGTGTTTTCCATCCACCTCTTCAATGAGCACGTTCCCTAGAGTAAGCATGGCTTGAGAAACGTGACTCATCTGTTGTCTGAGCCCATCTAGTCTCCAAGACCTCTCAGAGCTTGAGCATCTCAGCCTTCTTGGTGTGATTATGGTTTTTAAAGACGTGGGGTTTTTGTACAACATAGGCTGAAATACCAGCCAACCACTTCATTGGTAGCCAACCACTTCTTTGGAAGCTCAACCAGAGTCCACAATCTGTTCCAAACTCCTCCTCTACACCCCCCTACCCAAAATCAGGTGTGTTAGACCTACTGAGTTGGAATTTTCAAGGTAAAATTCGACTCTTTGTGACTTTTGCCTTCCATCTGATTTTGAAAGCCAGTCCTTGAGTGAGCCAGGACTGCACTCTGTATGCGGTTCCTGGAGCTTGATATACCCCAAAGCCATGCATAGCACACCTGGCACCCACTCAAGGAGGTTCCTAGCATCCTGTCTGGGAATATTGCCCCAGCAGGCTCATCCATCCATCCATGACCCTGGGACCTATTTCTTTGTTCTGGGGAAGTTTCTGGTCTCTGGGTCACTTCTCCCAGCTGCCAAGCTGCATGCACTAATGACCCCAAAGCCTAAGGCTAGGACTCCCTACCCTCTTTCTGGAAGATCTTCTTCATCATGCTATTAATCGCAACGACAACACTGTAAACATCAACACACTTATTTCACACATTGCAATGGATGGAGAGTTTTTTTCTCCCTCATCTTGCTTGATCCTCTCTTAACTCTGTGAGACGGCCTGGGCAGGTGAGATTGGCTCATTTATTTTAAGACAGAGACTGAGACTCACTGAACAAAGGGAGGAAGGTCTGACCTGGGACCTCAACATTTTGGTCTGTATCCTGGAACTCTTCCCTCCTCACAGTTCCTGGCGGAAGATCCCTCCTCAGGATTGTTGCCGTTGTTAGTTGCTATCAGGTCAGCTCTGACTCATGGTGACCTCAAGTACAACAGAATAAACAGCTGTCTAGTCCTGTGCCATCTTCATGGTGGTTGGTATGCTTGAAGCTATTGTTGCATGCCTTCCAACCTAGGGGGTCCATCTTCTTGCATTCTATTGTGATCCTTAAGGTTTTTATTGGCTAATTTTCAGAAGTAGATCACCAAACCTTTCTTTCTAGTCTGGCCTAGTCTGGAAACTCTATTGAAACCTGTCCACTCTGGGTGATCTTGCAGGTATTTGAGATACCAAAGGCATAGCTTCCAACACCACAGCAACGCAGAAGCCACCACAATGCAACAAACTGCCAGATGGGTGGTAGAGAGTTGTTTTAGGTAGTGGCGAAAAGCCAAAGCCCAAGATGGTCTCCACAAAGCAGCTGTCTTCATTCATTTGTAGTAAGAACCACTGAGGCAAATTCCATTGATATGAACTCCTGAAACATACAGCTCCAAACTCAGGTGGAATGTAGACATTTGATCATTAGACTGAAGATCAGAAAACTTGCTTTCTCATCCTTATTCTGACATTAACTCACTTGAGATATTTGGGCAAGTTATTTTCTATCTAAGGAGGCCTGGCGGCACAACGGTTAAGCACTTGGCTGCTAAGCAAAAAGTTGGCTGTTCAAAACTACCCAGTGGCTCTGCTGAAGAAAGGCCTGGTGATCTGCTCCTAGTAAAGATTAAAATCCATTGCCGTCGAGTTGATTCCAACTCATAGTGACCCTATAGGACAGCGCAGAGCTTCCCCAGCAGGTTTCCAAGGCTGTAATCTTTATGCAAGTAGACTGCCTCATCTTTCTCTCGTGGAGCAGCTGGTGGGCTCGAACAACCAACCTTTGGTTTAGCAGCCAAACACTTAACCACTGTGCCACCAGGGCTTCTCCTATAAAGATTACAGCCTACAAAATGCTATGGGGCAGTTCTACTGTGTCCCATGGGGTCTCTGTGAGTTGAAATCAACTTGACAGCACCCAACAACAACACCTCCTGTCTCTGGGCCTCAGTTTTCTCCAGGACTAATGGTCTATGAATCTAGGGATTCATTGACTACAGAGGGGGCCACAGCCCACACTGAAGACAACATGGTACCTTCGCTCCTCTGGCTCTTCTGCTGTCTTGTCTCACTTCTGAGAATCAACAGGGGAATCAACATTCCTGAGACTGATTCACTTTTCTTATTTCTTTATCTCATCTCCTGTCTCTCTCTTCCTCTTTCGTATCAATAGAGTACTTCTATTTGATCACAGTTATCTACTTCTAAAAATAATTATCAAGTACATATATCCTCCAAATAACCAATTCCTAATTTATGTGGGCTGTCTGTTTCAGCCGTCCTTGGGGAAAATTATAGGTCTTTTTCATCCTGATTTACCTTAACTGAATAGAGAATATTCATACTACCATCACACTGGGAGCCAGAAAAGAACTGGCCATTTCCCCTCACATATTAGAATTATAATGGGTAGTTCAAATATGACATCAGAGTCTTTCCTTTGCCAAGACACAGTGGAATTATATTGAAAACACTGCATTAGCTTAGAAACGGATTACAACAAAAGTGAATTGGACTAGCTAATGCAGAAGTTTATGTTTAAATATAAGGTCCCAAAGCAAAGTTTTCTCTAAGACCCTTGCTCAGGGTTAAATGCAAAGTAAATAACGCTTTGCAATAAGGCCCCTCACTCCTGACACCACCCTGCTGAGGCTGCCTCTGGGATCGTATCTTGGCCTGAGTTTGAAGGATGCTTTTTTGTTCAGCCAATGTCTAACAAGATTTTTACATGTTCTTTTTATTCCCACAGAAGAACAAAAAAAAAAAAAAGAAGGAAAGTCAAATTCATTCCGAATTCCCCCAGGTCTTCACTTCTTTGAATCAATCTTTGGAAATCTAATTCCCCTTCTCCCAATCTGGTCTCAAGAAAACTAAAGCAGTGAACCGGTTGTCTTTGAGTTAATTTTGATTCATGGACACCCCATCCATGTGTGTCAGAGTAGAACTGTGCCCCACAGGGTTTTCAATGGTTGATTTCTCAGAAGTAGATCATCAGGCCTCTCTTCTGAGGCATCTCTGGCTGGACTCAAATTTCCAACCTTCTGGTTAGCAGCTGAGTGCTTTAACATTTTGCACCACCCAGGGACTCCAAGAAAGCTAAAGGAACATAGAAAAAAAGGTGGTTTCATAGCTTCATTGCAGCACGTGATGGTTAACTTGGTGGGGCCATGATTCTTAGTGGTTTGGCAGTTATGATGTAGTTTGGCAGTTTTGTAATGATGCAATCATCGTCCATTTTGTGATCTGATGTAATCACCTCCATGATGTGAACAGCCTATCAGTTGTAAGGGGAGTTTCTTCAAGGGCATGGCCTGCATCCAATGTATATGGATGTTCTGGCAAAGCTTGCTAGCTTTTGCTCTGGATCCTGCATCAGGCTCATCATCTGACCTCCGGTTCTTGGGACTTGAGCCAACAGCCTGCCTTCTTACCATCTTACCATATCTTGGATTTGAGAGCCCCTGCAGTTACTTGAGTCAGGAGAAGCTTCCAGACTGACACTTAACCCATAGACTTGGGACTTGCCAGCTTCTACAAATGCGTGAGCCGTTTCCTTGTGTATAAACCTCTCTCTTTGTATATGTATATGATTTTGATTCTCTAGAGAACCCAGCCTATGACACCACAGTTTCAAGTATCTCAGGAAAACTGAGAAAAATGACTCTGAATTCTGCAATTTGGTCTCCTCTACCAAGTTTCCTGGGGTGAGGACAAATCAATACCAACCAGTTGCCTAGAGTAGCCTGTAACTCATGGAGGTCTCATGTGTGTCAGAGTAAAACTGTACTCCATAGTGTTTTCAATGGGTGATTTTCCAGAAGTAGATCACCTGGCCTTTCTTCCAAGGTAACTCTGGGTAGACTCAAACCATCAACCTTTCTGTTAGCAACCAAGCATGTTAACCATTTGCACCACCCAGGGACTCTGGGGTGAAGACAAGTCTTAGTAAATTCACTTCCTTTGAAGTCCTATACTTTAAAAGACAGGACTGTCCTGACTGTCTCCCTTGTGGGTCTTGCCTGGACATTTAGTCAGGTTTCCTGTGGGCTCTGGAACTTTGTGGAAAGGATTACAGGCAGCAGACTTCTTAAGAAAGAAGCTACCTTTGTTTAGAAAAGTCTGGAATGAGCCACTGGGATGAAGAGGAGAGACTGTGCATGAGAGCTGGCAATAGCTCAAGCCACAAAAGGGAGCAAAGGCAAGAAGAGGGAACGAGAATCTTTGGATCCTGGTTCTTGTGGGGATGAGGAAGGGATTGGTGTGGGCTAGGAGAAGAAGAAAGAAGGAAAGAGAAGAGGGGGAAGGAGGAGATTCTGTGAAAGGAGCCCAGATAACTACCTGTGCAGTAAAGAAAGTTGCTGGACTCAGACTTCATTTTTTTTTTTTTTTTTACATGCGGGCTTCACTGGCTGCAGAATAATAAAGACTTTCAGAGGAGGAGGTGGTAGCTGGAAAGCATACAATGTGATTTGCTCCTGTCACCGTAATGTAAATAAGTCAACTGTCTCCCTTGTAAGTCTTTAGTAACTTTTGCCACATCGACTTGTGCCTTGTGGGAGGGAGGCAGCTGTTGGGTGTGGGGGTGTGGAAATCAGAGGAGGAGCCAGTGTCAAGTCTAGCTCAATGTGGTGACAACCATGGGAAGTGTCTGTGAAGCTGAAATCCAGAGGCAAGGGTGGCCCTGAAAGTGTGGGCCTCCTGATCTTTCACAGAAATGTCTGGAGTGTTTTAGAATTTGAGTTCCCATAATGACTTTCCTATATTTTGAGGGAAAAGGAGACCCCAGTGGCATCTTTTTTATACCTACCACGTGACATTGGTCACACCAAACTCTAGGTGCAGAGTATAGACACCCAGGGAGAGGAAAGCTCTTCTTCCCCTCTCGTATGATTTCTTATCATGTCAGTGGTGTGCACTCTGCTTATTTCCATCTCGTCCACAAAATCACTCTTCCAACTCGAGGAATGGGATCTTCCTCCAAACTCTGCATTTCTTCATGTTGTATTTGTTAGTGGCCGTTGAGTCTGCTCTGACTCATAGTGACCTTATGTATAACAGAATGAAATGTTACACGATCCCGCACCATCTTCATAATCATTGCTATGTTTGATCCATTGTTTCAGCCACTGCGTCAATTCATCTTACAGACATACGCCTTCCCTTGCCTTCACCAACTCTTCGCTTAACCAACCATGATGTTCTTCTTAGCAATCGGTCTTTCTTGATGATGTGTCCAGAGTAAGCAAGCTGAAGTCTCTCCATCCTGGCTTCTAAGGAACATTCTGGTGGTATTTCTTCTTAGATTGATTTACTCATTTTTCTGGTAGTTCACAGTATATTCAATATTCTTTGCCAACACCAAAATTCGAATGCGTATGCCCTTTTGTAAGCTCCATGTATTGGATGCCCAACCCAGACTATGTATGTCCAGTGTTCCTACCGGGCCAACTTATTGGTTTGCATTTTTTTTTTTTTTAAACACTGTGACAGGTCCTAAACTAGATGTTAAGTAAACAAAAAAGAAAGAGATATGTTCTTGCTTTCAGTGAGCTTATAGCCTATTGAGAAAGACAGACGTGGAAGTAGACTGTTATAATAAGATGTAATGAGTTCTGTAAGGGTTTTATGCAAGGTGATATAAGGAGGTAAAAGAGAGGAATTTCTTTTGCTTGGGATTGTGCTGGATGTAGGGGATGGATTGGGAAAATCTGTGTAAAGGAGACTGAGTTCTACCCTACAGGACGGTTGTATCCATGTCCATTAAGGCTTTGATGAGCGTATATGCTTGTATTACATCCGCAGTGACAGGCCCGTGTTTTGCTTACTGTAGTTGTGCATCATACATGCTTGTTATTGACGGCGAAGAAAGCTATACCGCCATGTTAATGAATGAATTATAGACAAGTCCGTAGTGATAGAATCTTAGAAGTCTTCCAGATCAGAAGTAGCAAACTGTTGCCCTACAGGCTGAATTTAGGCTGTAGGTATTTTTGACTGGCTATGTTTTTTTTTTATACCATTTTAGAAAATGGAATTAGTAGCTAACATTTAATAATTGGGAGATTTCATTAAAAAATCTCATTTTTAGTGTCTCTAGAAAAAATTAGATGCAACATTGGATTTTTGCTTGCAGCTGAGAAACAACTGCTTCCTTAAGATGGGCATGAAGTCTTCCATTTTGCCTAGTCCCCACTTGGTCACTCCATTCATTGTGTTTGACTCTTACAGGCATTTCCAGCTTGCCGTCTTGGAACAAACCCTCTACCTCTCCACCTCTCCCCGTTTATTTTTTTTTGGTTATATAATATAACACATGAGAAAATTGAGACCCAGGATGGGAAGTGACTTGCACACAGTGACAAGGCAGGGACTGGAGCCAGGCCTCCTGACTCCCAGGTTCCCACAGACACTTAGCCAGCCTGGTGAGAATTGCAAATCCATTGCCTGAAATGTGGTGTAATTTACTTCATACACATTCCAGGGGAAATTATCTACTCTCCGTCAAATGTTAAGTTGAGACACTGGAAACTGAAAATTAAATCTCAAGCTAAGAAATAAGGAAAAGGAAAGAAAAAAAAAGAAAAGAAAGGGAAAGAATACAAGAACAAAGCAAAGGCTTAGACTATGTTTTACATTTTATGAGCTTTTAATTAAAAGTCTAGAAATGCTTATTCTTGGAGGATGCTAAGGAATCACGTTTGAAGGGGAAGGATAGCTGCAGAGATCGGTTTATTAACATACCAAGCACCTTGGAAAGCTGCAATAATTAGACGCTGGCTGAATTAAAATAACCCGAAACTTGAAGAGTGGAACAAACAGAGCTGTTAAAACTATGATGGGAAATAACCAGAGCTCATGTTTTGTCTTGGATTTACCTGCAAAATAAAATTTCCTAAAGTGTAGGTGGCTTAATGGATTAGTACACTTTGTTAGCACGCCTTTGCTATAGGAGGAAAGTGGGTTTACTGCAAGTTGATTATCAGTATGCCCTGAAGCTTAGGAGATAGCGTCTGAGCCTCTGAGAAGTAGGCTCTCCTGGCAATCTACTTCCACCAGATCACAACCATTGAAAACTTCATGAAGCCCCGTTCTATTCTGACACACACGTTCTATTCTGACACACACGGTGTTGCCATGAGTTGGAATCTACTTGACGACAATGTTTGTTTGTTTTTGGTTTTAGGGTTCTTTCTTTAGAATGTTTACCCAGAAGCTAAATTATCAATTAGATTCTAAGTCATTAGATACATTTTGACAAATTTACCTCCATAAAAATGATCCCAATTTATACTTCTACCTCTAGGGTAAGATGACACCATTATTGCACTGATATAAAGTTATACAACATTAAACAGTTTCTTAAACGCAACATTTTTCAGAGCCTTTAATATGCTGTACATTGAGGATTCCCCAAGAGAGGGTATATTATGAAAAGTTTCACCAACTACGCAAGCAGGGAACGTCCCCTTCCCTCTTCAACTTGTGTGTGTGTTACATCTGAACACCCAGAGGGAGAGTCACTCGGATTTCATAAAAAGCAATTTGGGGAATGCTGCCTTGGATTTATCTTCTTACCTTCATCTTCGCTTTTTGCATCTGATCTCGGTGTATTCACTTTTCATTCTTTTAAATAATGAAAGCATTTAAGGCGTATAGTGTTCTGGGTGCAATTTCAGTCACATTCCACTGGTTTTGAGATGTAATGTTTTCACTGTGGCACTGCTGTTCTTTTCCAGACAACATGGCATTGTAATTTAGATTTTCTCTGGGAGGTAGTTTTTACATTTCCACGTGGTGGCTTTTCAAGTATTCATTGCTAATTTCGCCGGCTTTACGGGAAGAGAAGGGACCCTGTAGTGTTTTTACACCGGGGAACGTGTTGTAGTTTTTATCTTGGCCTAGAAGATCTTTTTTCTGTAAGTGTTCCCCACTCATTTGATAAGGGTATATAGACTGTAAGTTACAAATTTCATTATTTTCTGCAATAAAAAATTTTAATGTTATTGCTCATTCTTTAAATTGCCTGATGTTTTAGTCTCTGTTAAAAAGAGATTAATTTATTCTTCCTTTGTGCCTTGAGGTTCATCAACTTAACCTTCGCCTTGACACGTTTTAAATTCGTATGTTTTTAGGCTATCATATTTGGTACAGAAAGGTTCATGATCGTTATATATTCATTCTTCTTGCTATCTTTCTTCAGCTTAATGTTTTTTTTACGACGAATTCTAATTTGTTTGATGTCGCTCCTCTTTCGTTTGCATTTGCCTGGTATTAGTTCAGGCCCCTTGGGTTTTTTGTTTTTATTTTTTTTTAGGAAGATAAGCATTTTCTGTTTGTGTGTTTATTTAAAATTCAATTTAAATAAATAGATTTAAGTAAATAGGCAACATATGCCTGTATAAAACATTTAAGCTGTACAAAATAATACAGTGAAACATGTCTTCTCACTTTCAGTCCTTTAATATCTCTCCCGGAAACCCTGATGGCGTAGTGGTTAAGAGCTACAGCTGCTAACCAAAAGATTGGCAGTTCGAATCTACCAGGCGCCCCTTGGAAACCCTATGGGGGCAGTTCTGCTCTGTCCTATAGGATCACTACGAGTCAGAATCGACTTGACAGCAGTGGGTCTTTTAATCTCTCTCCTAGAGGTAACCATTGCTACTAGTTTCTGTGCTTACGTAAGTGAATCAGTGTTTGTGACACACACACGCATACATTTTTAAAAACCCAAATTGTAGCATATTATATAGTTTGTTTGTACTTTGCTTTTTTCACTTAACCCATAACTTGGAGAATATTCCATATCTCTTCATATAATTTCACCTTTATAAAAGCTGCAAAGTATTCCACTGTAAGACTATGCCATAATTTATTTATCCATTATCATTCTGGTGGACATTTAGGTTTGAAATTTAGTATGGCCAAAACTGTCTTTATAATCTTCCCTCTCCCAGATGACCAAACCTTCTCTTCCAATATTCCCTCTATGTGAAAGCGGCGTTACTCTTTTTTAGACGTTTAAAACTGAAGCCTTAAACACTTCCTTGATTCCGCCTTCTTCCCCACTCTCTACATCTAATCAGTCATACAGGTCTGTTGATGATGCCACTTAAAGATCTTTCAAGCCTGTTCACTTATTTTTATCCTTTGCTGGAGGGTTCCAACTGCTAAACCTTCGGTTGGCAGCAGAGCTCTTAACCACTTAACTACCAGGGCTCCCTACTTTAAAGTCTAAGATCCTATCATTTCAGGTCCAACCTCTTTCCCTCCTCCCTTATTCTTGAAAGGCTAATTAGCTTTCTGCAAAATATTCAACACCTGAAATTTCAGGGCAGCTATCTATACAGTCGCTATGAGTCGCAATCGACTCGATGGCACTGGGTTGGGATCTACCATCAGAGTAGTGGTTTTTTACTCTCATTGTTAAGTGCTGTCAAGTTGTTTCTGACTCATAGCAACCCAATGTAGTGGAGGATTTCATAAAAACTTTAAAAAAACAAAAAAACTTATCTCCATCTCACTTTGCTGCAGAGCACAACTCTAGAAGCATAAAAAGATCACATTGCCCACAGTGACCACTGTGCCTCCATTACCCACAAATACAACTTCAGGCTACCTCACTTGTTTCTTCCACCACCTGTCTGCCAGTTTTTCATGATGTGGTGACTTATATGTGGCCAGAAACTATGCCACCGTTATTTCAAATACCAGCAGGGTCACCCATGGTGAACATGTTTCAATGGAGCTTCCAGGCTAAGACAGACTAGGAAGAGAGGCCTAGTGATCCGCTTCGAAAAATTAACCAGTGAAAACCCTGTGCATCACAACAGAACGTTGTCTGACTAACTGGCTTTGGACACATCACCAGGAGGGACCAATTGCTGGCTGAGGACCTCATGTTGGGTGAAGTAGAGTGCCACTGAAGATGAGTGAGATCTCAGTGAGAGGGACTGGCACAGTAGCTGCAATGATGTACTTGAACATAGCGGTGATTGTGAGGATGGCACAGGACTCAGCAGCACTTGATTCTATTGTACATGGGGTTGTCATGAGTTGGAGTCAACTCAAGGGCAGCTATCTATCCAATGAAATCTTGTTTCCACTCTGAGCTGACTCTCGTGGTCATCACATCAGTTCACACATAGGACACTGATTTTTTTTTTTAACTTGAAAGCTTTTTAACGACTACTTTTATGCTATAGAACAGTGTCTGTAACTGGCAAATTTTAACAATTACCCAAATTGAAAATGCATTTAACCGTGCTTATTCTTTTAGCCAGAATTAAAGACCATTGTAGAGACTTAGTATTGACTGGGTTTCTCACTTGGTACAAACAGGTTTCATGATTTATGACTATGTCCATTGCACCTTCCTCTCGCTTCTGACTTTAACAATTTGTGGACAGTTTGCTAGGGTGGTTTTGTTCTCTGATGACTTTGCGCACAGAATGCACGGTCCCTTGACCACAATTGTATCAGGATGCACGCATTTGTAAGCATTTAATATTCTGCTTACAGAAATGGCTGGATTAAGCTCATTTTAAATAGCTACAACAATATTTGAAAATAAGTTAGCAAAACATAAACTATTCAATTAAAAAAAAAAGTCCACCATAGAAGTTAATTTGTGGGGCATGAAAATTACCCACTCTTCTGTTTCTATCTTTTTGTTGGAGTGGAGACTCAGGCGAGAGGATGTCCATTCCCACTCCTGGGCTACTAAGCGTGAGGAAGGAAAATGGCGATCAGAGTCTGAGCCAATCCGTTTTACAATCATGCTTTTGTCTCAGCTGGGCCCTTTACTTCTGCTTGATTTTCTGTAGAGTTCTTTGCACATTCTTTTGGGTCCTCCACTGCAAACCAGTTGTCATTGAGTTGATTTGGACTCATGGTGGCCCCACATGTGTCAGAATATGACTGCAGTCCGTAGAGTTTTTCAATGGCTTATTTTTTTGGAAGTAGATCTCCAGGCCTTCTTCCAAGGCTCTTCTGGGTGGACTTGAACAACCAACCTTTCAGTTATTAGCTGAGCACCTTAACTATTTGCACTAACTTGCCTAAGAATCTCCAGGAGAGCTGCTAAAATACAGACTTCTGGTGCTCGCTTCGGAAGCACATATACTAAAATTGGTATGAAACAAGGAAGATTAGCAGGCCCCCTGCGTAAGGATGACAAACAAATTTGTGAAGCGTTCTGCATTTTTCCAATCAAAAATACTGCCTCCACGCATTACAATCTGTCTGACAAGAGCATCAACCCTCTGGGTGGCTTTGTCCACCCTGGTGAAGTACTAACAACTTTGTTATGATGCTGAACGGCTGCGTGGTGGGAACTAAGAAGCGAAGCGAGTACTCACTCTCTGCAAGTCCTTGCTGGTACAGACCAAACCCCAGGCCCTGTAGAAGATGGACCTTAAGTTCATCGACACCACCTCCAAGTTTGGCCATGGCCACTTCCAGAGTATGGGGGAGAAGAAAGTATTCATGGGACTACTTAAGAGAGACAGAATTGTAAAAGGAGAAGAAACTTAATGTCAGGAATAGATCGTGCAGCTGGTGGGATTTCAATAAAAAATTATTTTCTAGCAAAAAAAAAAAAAACAGACTTCTGGGCGTAACTGAGAAATAGTATGATTCCAGAGGTCTGGGGCGAGGCTCAAGAGTTTACGTTTTAACAAGCTTCCAGGAATGCTGATACTCCTGGTTTGTGGACCATGCTCTGAGCGACGCTGCTCCACTGCAGAGAGCTGCACATTTAATGAATCAAGTAATGAGTTAAGCATCTACCTTGTAGTCATCGAAATCTCTGTCTTTTCCCTGCTTGTCTTTTTGAATGTTTCTCTCTTTGTTCTCTTGAGAGAGGAAGAACTTCTTGGTCTGAAGTTACTTTGAAAGAGCCAGAAGACATTCTTCAAAACTGAAACAGGGAGGCCACTGTATTTCAACCAGTATTTCCTGACCACCTGCCAGCATTACACCCCCAATGCTGTTTCTGCTGTAAGAAAATAATGGTGAATAACAGTGTTCCTGCCAAATGTTTGCAGGGTGCCTGAACGTTTTCACCTTTGCACCAACCTCACCCTTCTCAGAGGTAGACTTTCATTTTGACTTTCACATCCCGCCCTGATCCACCCCATTCTCTTTCTCACTGAGTTTTTCTTCCCTGACACACTTTTTTGTTGTTGTTTTCTTTTTCTATCTCCTGCTTCAATTTTCCCCCAAACATTAAATTCATCTATAATCCTGTCCTCCTCCAGTGGCCAGGAGCTTCCCACTTCCCTGTGGAGCCTGCAAACATTTGAGGAATGATGTACTTCGTGAGGGCCAAGGAGCTAAACTGTAACCAATGGGCCCAGAGAGAGTCCTGGCTTCATAAAGAGAAGAAGTTTTTAATACAATGAAAATACAGAGGGCTCTGGATCTTACACTTGGCTAGTGCTGTAGTCTTGGACACGTTTCTTAACCAACTTGGCCTTGCTTTCTATTTCTATAAAGTGAAAATCATAGCATGTATCTTTTGAGGTTGTTCTGAGGTTTAAATGAGATAATGTGGACTTAGTTCAAGGTCTGGAGCATAAGTACTTAATTAAGGGCACATATTTTTTTTTTTTTACTAATGACTGCTTCTTCTAGTTGCCATTGAGTCAATCCTGACTCATAGTGACCCCATGTGTGTCAGAGCAGAACTGTGTTCCATAGAGTTTTCTTTCTTTTTTTTTAAGTGAAAGTTTACAAACCAAATCACCCTCTCATTCAAAAATTTATGTACATCTTGCTATGTACTCCTAGTTGTTCTCCCCCAGCGAGACAGCACACTCCTCCTCTCCACTCTGTATTTCCCATGTCCACTCAGCCAGCTCCTGTCCCCCTCTTCCTTCTTATCTCGCCTCCAGACTGGAGCTGCCCACATAGTCTCGTGTGTCTACTTGAGCCGAGGAGCTCACTCTTCACCATTATTATTTCCTGTCTTATAGTCCGGTCCAATCCCTGTCTGAAGAGTTGGCTTTGGGAATGGTTCCAGTCTTGACCTAACAGAATGTCTGGAGACAATGACCTCTGGGGTCCTTCTAGTCTCAGTCAGACCATTAAGTCTGGTCTTCCATAGGGTTTTCAATGGCCGATTTTTTGGAAGTAGATCACTGGAACTTTCTTCCAAGGTGCCTCAGGGTGAACTCAAATCTTCAACCTTTCAGTTAAAAGCCCAGCACTTCCCCATTTATGCCACACAGGGACTCCATGAGGGAGTTAACACCCCCTAAAGTAATCCCTGGCCAACAGGGAATGGAAGCTAATGAATAAAACCTCTCTTTTCCATGTCTTGAGTAGATGGTTTTGAGGTACGTTCTGCATAGCTCCTCAGAGGGCCGCACCAGGACTGTGTCCCAGTTGCCCACAGACATCACCAGTTGCAACCCTTGACTGGTGTTTCTCCTTTCTTGTTGTGCTCTCCCCAGTTCCTCTACTCTTGTTCCCTGGATCATTTTCAAAATATACTACCTGGACTTGATCCTTTGCCTCAGACTCTGCTTTTGGGGGAAAATCGGTTACAGTAGTACCCTACTACTCTGAAGAGAGGGCAGTGGTGGTTCAGTGGTAGAATTCTTGCCTTCCATGTGAGAGACCTGGGTTCAATTCCTGACCAATGATCCTCTAGTGCAGCTACCATTTGTCTACTAGTGGAGGCTTGCATGTTGCTATGATGCTAAACAGGTTTCAGTGGAGCTTCCAGACTAAGATAGGCTAGGAAGAAAGGCCTGGCAGTCTACTTCCAAAATCAGCCCACGAAACCCCTATCATCACAATGGTCTGATCTGTAACCCATCATCAGGGGATGGTACAGGACCAGGCAGCAATGCATTCCATTGTGCGTGGGGTCACCATGGTTTGGGGGCTGACTCAACAGCAGCCAACAGCAACAACAACAATTATGAAAAACAAGACCTGGATTCTGAGCCTTCCATCCTCACGTGGGCCGAGTTTAGTTTCTAATGAAGTTTAACCTAGTTTTCCCATTAGGCACCTAGAACTGGGTTCCATCTGTGTTTGTAGAGATTCCCTCACTGTTTGAGGGCCTAGATGTAGGGCTGATGTGTGATGATTTCCAGTGCTGGTTTACCCCAAACAACAAGAACAGATTTTATTTGTCTCTTTTAGAGCCATTAGGTATGGTTGGTTTCACTCCAGCTGGAGAAGTAGTAATTATGGTTTGGGATTTCCAGGCCTTGAACATTCTCAGCTTATGTGATAGCTAAGAGAGCCTCTGTCTCTGCCCTGGGCTCCATACATTTGGGGTGGGGGTGTACATTCAAGCAGGCACAAGTTCTCACTGCCCTCTCTAATGAGCTCTGAATAGAGATGGCTATTTTTAACCAACAGTGATGAGATGCCTGTTCTTTTCAAGTTTTCCCAAGAAGTGGGAGTGTTTTTGTCTTCTCTTGCATAGTTGAATCTTCAGAAAAGGTTTAATAAAGCCTCAGTAGAATTTGTATCCAGATGGAATCAGATCAGAAGGAAGGTCTTGTCACTTCTGCAATGCCTTTGATGCTACGTACTGTCGCTTTGTAAAATTTAGGTTTCAACCTTCAAGAAGTTTGTTTTCTAAACCCCTTCACTCCTCATCGAATTAGACTTGTGAACGGGAGACTTAATTCTACGCCCAGGTGACTGAAGACACATTGACTCACACGCTGCAATGGCTGAAACGCAGGAGATTGTTGTAACCTTTCTAAATCTCTGCCATGGATTGTCTTCTGCTTGGGTTATTTTTCATGATTTAAATATTATGCAGGCTTGTACATATCCAAATGTGTAGGTATGTGTGCATGTATGTGTTTATATAAGTTTTTGATTGTAAGATTAGTTTTTATCTGAGCATCGGGACTACAGTGAGGTGTCCCACTCAAAACTTGGAACGAAAGCTGCCCTCGGGCTGCAGCCCTTAGTTTAAACTCGGTATTTTGACACAATTTCAATTTATAGAAGGTTGTAAGACTAGCACAGAAAAATCCCATATATCCTTCACTGGATTTCCCAAGTTTTAAACATTTTACAACGTTTGCTTTGTCATTCTCTCTCTCTCTCTCTATGTATAGAGTCAATCTTGACTCATAGCGACCCTATGTGTGTCAGAGTAGAACTGTGTTCCATAGGGTTTTCAGTGGCTGATTTTTCAGAAGTAGATTGCCAGGCCTTTCTTTCAAGGCACCTCTGGGTGGGCTCGAACTTCAAACCTTTTGGTTAGCTGGTGAATACATTAAGTGTTTGTACCACACACTGTCTCTCTCTCTCTCTACACACACACACACACACAAGCATTCGCATTTATATATGAATATTTTTATATACACACACACATATATATTTTTCTTAACTGTTTGAGAGTAAGTTGCAAGTTGCAGATGTGATGCTCTGCCCCTGAGTACTTCAGTGTGGAGTTCCTAAAAACAAGGACAATCTCCTACATAACAACAACAAAAGCATCAAAATTAGGAAAGTAGCATTGATACGATACTATTAGCTAATCTTCAGATCTTATTCAAATTTTGCTGAATATCCCAACGTCTTTTTGTAGCAAAAGAAAATTACAGACCAGACACTGCATTCAGGAGTCATGTCTCTTTGGCTTCTTTTATTTTTGAACAATTCCTCAGACTTGTCTTTCATGAACTTGACATTTTTGAAGGGTGTGGGCCAGGTATTTTGCAGAGTATCCCTGAATTTGTGTTTGTCTGATGTTCCCTCGTGATTAGACTGAGATTGTGCATTTTTGGCAGGAATGTCACACAAATGAAGCTGTGTCCTTCTCAGTGCTTTGTATCAGGAGGCACATGGTATCTATTTTTCCTATTTCTAGTGATGTTAACTTGTTTTTCTGCTATTAAATTACTATTTTCTCATTGCAATTAATAAGTATTATGTGGGAGTTCCTTTTGAATTCTATACTATCTTATGATGCATCAAACTTTCACTCACTAGCTTTAGCATTTGTTGTTGATTCTTGCCTGAATCAAAATTACTGTGAGAGTTTCCAAATGATAATTTTCTAGAATATAATTCTTAAGGGTTGAGTCTTTTGGATGAACTCAAGAACAATTTTATTAAATATTTACGTTTAAATTATTGAGGTTTTATAATTAGAATTGTGTTATCTTTGTAAATTAATTTTGAGAAATTATTATCTTTGCCATGGTACATGTATCTATTTTTTCCAGGTCTTCTTTTATGTTCTTTAATAGAAACCCATTGTTTCCTTCATATAAGAACAATATGTATTACTGTTTTGTGTTATTTCTAGGAATTTTATACATTTTATTGACATTCCAAAAGGAATCTATTTTTCAGTATGCTTTCTATTTAAAAAATTTTGGAATATATGGAAACTTTCATGTACAATTTGTTTCATATTTTCTTATTTGTTCTAATAATTTTCCAATTGATTATCCTGAGTTTCCTAAAGAAATTATTTTTTGTTTTCAAATAATGATAATTTGGGCAGTTTCTTTTTGATAGTTATACATTCCTTCTTTCATCTTTTTTTCCTATTGTTATTTAATTACTAGTGCTTTCAGAGCAATATTAAATAGCTATGATGATCATGATAACTTAGCTGTGGTCTTGACGCTAATGATAAATTCTCTGGAGTTTTACCATAAGCCAAAAAACCAAACCAGTTGCTGTGAAGTCAATTCCGACTCATGGCAACAACATGTGTGCAGAGTAGAACCGCACTTCATAGAGTTATATATATATATATATATATATATATCCTGGTTTTTAAGAGGTAGGCTGTTAACCAAAAGGTCAGCAGTTTGAATCCACCGGCTGCTCCTTGGAAACCCTATGGGGGAAGTTCTATTCTGTCCTATAGGGTGGCTATGAGTTGGAATCAACTCAATGGCAATGGGTGTGTGTGTGTGTATATATATATATATGCAGAGAGAGAGATATTTATATTATGGAAATGGCACATGTGGTTGTAGAGGCTAGAAAGCCCCAAGCCTGTGGGTCAGGCTGGAGGCTTCTCCTGACTCACATAGCTGCAGGGGCTGGGGAACCAAAAAATCAGCAGGTCAGACAGCAGGCTTCTGGCTCCAGGCTGTGAAGGCCAATGAATTCCAAGATCAGCAGGTAAGATGGCAGGCCACTGGCTCACAGACCAAAGAAGCTGACGAATGCCAAGGTAGGCAGGTAACACGCTAGCTAAAGTTCCAAGAACTGGAGGTCAGATGTAGGATTGGGAGTTAGCAAAAGTCAGCAAGCTTTGCCAGAAAGTCCATATATATTGGAAGCAGGCCACACCCCCGAGGAAACTCTTTTTCAACTGATCGGCTGCTCATAGTACATCTCATCATGCAGATGATTACATTACATATCGCATTATAGAGTTAATTACATCATTACATAGCTGTCAAATGACATCATAACTGCAAAAACACTGAGAATCATGGCCCAGCCAAGTTGACACACAACTTTAATCATCACAGACCCCAGAAGAGAGTTACCAGTCATCAGAACCACACTTGCCAAAACCAAAGAAAAGAAGAAATCCTGAAAGCAACTTGAGAAAAACGAAAAGTCATTAACAAAGGGGAAACAATAAGAGTAAACTCTAATTACTCAGCAGAAATTATGCAGGCAAGAAGGCAATGGGATGACATATATAAAACCTTGAAAGAAAAAAACTGCAAACCAAGAATAATATATCCTGCAAAACTCTCTCTCAAGGAGTGGGGCCAAGATGGCAGACTAGGTGGATGCTACCGCGGATCCCTCTTGCAACAAAGACTTGGAAAAACAAGGGAATCGATCACATACATAACAATCTACGAACTCTGAACAACAAGCACAGACTTAGAGACGGAAAACGAACAAATACGGGCAGACAGTGACCGTTTTCAGAACCAGGAGCCAGCGTACCAGGCAGGTGACCTTCGGAGCCCGATCTGGGGCAGAGCCCGGGGGGCAGAAAGCACAGAAGGGGGGCCCACCCCTTCCCCCCCGAACCCATCCCGGGAGGAAGTCTAGCTGGTTGGCGCGGGCGGCATAGAGGCGCAGCCGGAGGGAGAAGCACCCGGGAGGCAGTGACTGATCTGGGAGTGGGGAGAACAGCGTCCCAGCGGGTGAAACGTCCCGCCGGGAGTTAGGCGAGAAGCGGGCGGGGCGCGAGCGGGGTGGGGGGTCAGCTATATTTCCCTAAAGTGACCCCGGGGCAGGGCCCACACGTTCGTGCGGGAGGACGCACACCCAGTCCGCGCGTGTGGCGCGGCACACCGGAGGGAGAAATCTCCAGAAGTGACTGGTCTCAGAGCGGGGAAAGCAGCGTCCCAGACGGGGAGCCATTCTGCTGGGGTTTGGGGCGCACGTGCGCGCGTGGGCAGGGCTTGAGCGCGGGGTCCATTTTTATTCCCCTGAATTGACCCAGGGGGCGGGCCCACCTGGCCGTGCGGGTGACACCTACCCAGTTCGTGCGAGAGGTGTGGCGCACCGGAAGGAGAAGTCCCTGGGAGGAAGTGACTGGTCCCGGAACGGGGAAAGCAGCGTCCCAGCCGGGAAGTCGTCCTGCTGGGATTTGGGCGTGCGTACGGGCGGGGCGTGACCGCGGGACCCAATTATATTCACCTGAATAGACCCTGGGGGCGGGCCCAACCGTTCTTGCGGGAAACGCCCACCCAGTGCACGCGAGCGGTGCCGCGCACCGGAGGCAGAAGTCCCCGGGAGAAAATGACTGGTCTCCGAGCAAGGAAAGCAGCGTCATAGCCGGGGACCCGTTCCGCCCGGATTTTGGCGGACGGGGGTGGAGCGTGAATGCGGTGTTCAGCTCTATATTCTGTGGTGCTACACTCCTAGCTCTCTGATCCCTCTCCCACCCTCCCCAGGCAGCGCCATTAACATCCGAATACCCGGAGCCAGAGGGAGAATTCAGATAGGAATCTGACTGCATTTTTTTTTAGCTGACTACCTGGAAAATCTAGTTTCCCAGTGATGGCTCAGAGACAGCAGTCCATATCAAACCACATAAAGAAACAGACCATGACAGATTCTCCAACCCCCCAAACAAAAGAATCAAAATCTTTCCCCAATGAAGATGCAATCCTGGAATTATCAGATACAGAATATAAAAAACTAATTTACGGAATGCTTAAAGATATCACAAATGAAATTAGGATAAATGCAGAAAAAGCCAAGGAACACACTGATAAAACTGTTGAAGAACTCAAAAAGATTATTCAAGAACATAGTGGAAAAATTAACAAGTTGCAAGAATCCATAGAGAGACAGCATGTAGAAATCCAAAAGATTAACAATAAAATTACAGAATTTGACAATGCAATAGAAAGTCAGAGGAGCAGACTCGAGCAATTAGAATGTAGACTGGGACTTCTGGAGGACCAGGGAAATAACACCAACATAGCTGAAAAAAAATCAGATGAAAGAATTAAAAAAAATGAAGAAACCCTAAGAATCATGTGGGACTCTATCAAGATGGATAACTTGCGAGTGATTGGAGTCCCAGAACAGGGAGGGGGGACAGAAAACACAGAGAAAATAGTTGAAGAAATCCTGACACAAAACTTCCCTGACATCATGAAAGACGAAAGGATATCTATCCAAGATGCTCATCGAACCCCATTTAAGATTGATCCAAAAAGAAAAACACCAAGACATATTATCATCAAACTTGCCAAAACCAAAGACAAACAGAAAATTTTAAAAGCAGCCAGGGAGAAAAGAAAGGTTTCCTTCAAGGGAGAATCAATAAGAATAAATTCAGACTATTCAGCAGAAACCATGCAGGCAAGAAGGGAATGGGACGAAGTATACAGAGCACTGAATGAGAAAAACTGCCAACCAAGGATCATATATCCAGCAAAACTCTCCCTGAAATATGAAGGCGAAATTAAGATATTTACAGATAAACACAAGTTTAGAGAATTTGCAAAAACTAAACCAAGACTGCAAGAAATGCTAAAGGAGATTGTTTGGCCGGATGACCAATAATATCAGGTACCAGCACAATACAAGGTCACAAAACAGAATGTCCTGATATCAACGCAGCTCAAATAGGGAAAGCACAAAAACAAACAAAGACTAATTCTAAAAAATAAATAAATAAACAAAATAATACACATAACAGGAAATCATGGAAATCAATAGATAAATGATCACAATAATCAAAAAGAGGGACTAAATATAGGAGGCATTGAACTGCCAGATGGAGAGTGATACAAGGCGATATAGAAGGATACAAGTTAGGTTTTTACTTAGAAAAATAGGGGTAAATAAAAAGGTAACCACAAAAAGGAATATCAATTCCATAACTCAAGAAAAAAGCCAAGAAAAACGTAACGACTCAATAAACACAAAGTTAAACATTATGAAAATGAGGATCTCACAAGCTACTAAGAAAAACGTCTCAGCACAAAAAAGCATGTGGAAAAATGAAATGGACAACAACACACATGAAAAGGCATCAAAATGACAGCACTAAAAACTTATTTATCTATAATTACGCTGAATGTAAATGGACTAAATGCAGCAATAAAGAGACAGAGAGTCTCGGACTGGATAAAGAAACACGATCCGTCTATATGCTGCCTACAAGAGACACACCTTAGACTTAGAGACACAAACAAACTAAAACTCAAAGGATGGAAAAAAGTATATCAAGCAAACAATAAGCAAAAAAGAAGAGGAGTAGCAATATTAATTTCTGACAAAATAGACTTTAGACTTAAATCTGCCACAAAGGATAAAGAAGGACACTATATAATGATAAAAGGGACAATTGATCAGGAAGACATAACCATATTAGATATTTACGCACCTAATGACAGGGCTGCAAGATACATAAATCAAATTTTAACAGAATTGAAAAGTGAGATAGACACCTCCACATTTATAGTAGGAGACTTCAACACACCACTTTCGGAGAAGGACAGGACATCCAGTAAGAAGCTCAATAGAGACACGGAAGACCTACTTACAACAATCAACCAACTTGACCTCATTGACTTATACAGAACTCTCCACCCAACTGCTGCAAAATACACTTTTTTTTCTAGTGCACATGGAACATTCTCTAGAATAGACCACATATTAGGTCATAAAACAAATCTTTCCAGAATCCAAAACATCGAAATATTACAAAGCATCTTCTCAGACCACAAGGCAATGAAGCTAGAAATCAATAACAGAAAAACTAGGGAAAAGAAATCAAATACTTGGAAAATGAACAATACCCTCCTGAAAAAAGACTGGGTTATAGAAGACATCAAGGAGGGAATAAGGAAATCCTTAGAAAGCAACGAGAATGAAAATACTTCCTATCAAAACCTCTGGGACACAGCAAAAGCAGTGCTCAGAGGCCAATTTATATCGATAAATGCACACATACTAAAAGAAGAAAGAGCCAAAATCAGAGAACTGTCCTGACAACTTGAACAAATAGAAAGTGAACAACAAAAGAACCCATCAGGCACCAGAAGAAAACAAATAATAAAATTAAGAGCAGAACTAAATGAATTAGAGAACAGAAAAACAATTGAAAGAATTAACAAAGCCAAAAGCTGGTTCTTTGAAAAAATTAACAAAATTGATAAACCATTGGCTAGACTGACTAAAGAAAAACAGGAAAGGAAACAAATAACCCTAATAAGAAACGAGAAAGACCACATCACAACAGAACCAAATGAAATCAAAAGAATCATATCAGATTACTACATAAAATTGTACTCTAACAAATTTGAAAACCTAGAAGAAATGGATGAATTCTTGGAAAAATACTACCTACCTAAACTAACACATTCAGAAGTAGAACAACTAAATAGACCCACAACAAAAAAAGAGATTGAAATGGTAATCAAAAAACTTCCAACAAAAAAAACTCCTGGCCCAGACGGCTTCGCTGCAGAGTTCTACCAAACCTTCAGAGAAGACTTAACACCATTACTATTGAAGGTATTTCAAAGCATAGAAAAAGACGGAATACTACCCAACTCATTCTATGAAGCTACCATCTCCCTGATACCAAAACCAGGTAAAGACATTACAAAAAAAGAAGATTTTAGACCTATATCCCTCATGAACATAGATGCAAAAATCCTCAACAAAATTCTAGCCAATAGAATCCAACAACACATCAAAAAAATAATACACCCTGATCAAGTGGGATTTATACCAGGTATGCAAGGCTGCTTTAATATCAGAAAAACCATTAATGTAATCCATCACATAAATAAAACAAAAGATAAAAACCACATGATCTTATCAATTGATGCAGAAAAGGCATTTGACAAAGTTCAACACCCATTTATGATAAAAACTCTTACCAAAATAGGAATTGAAGGAAAATTCCTCAACATAATAAAGGGCATCTATGCAAAGCCAACAGCCACTATCACTCTAAATGGAGAGAACCTGAAAGTATTTCCCTTGAGAACGGGAACCAGACAAGGATGCCCTTTATCACCGCTCTTATTCAACATCGTACTTGAAGTCCTAGCCAGGGCAATTAGGCTAGACAAAGAAATAAAGGGTATCCAGATTGGTAAGGAGGAAGTAAAGCTATCACTATTTGCAGATGACATGATCGTATACATGGAAAACCCTAAGGAATCCTCCAGAAAACTACTGAAACTAAGAGAAGAGTTTGGAAGAGTCTCAGGATATAAAATAAACATACAAAAATCACTTGGATTCCTCTACATCAACAAAAAGAACACCGAAGAGGAAATAACCAAATCAATACCATTCACAGTAGCCCCCAAGAAGATAAAATACTTAGGAATAAATCTTACCAAGGATGTAAAAGACCTATACAAAGAAAACTATAAAACTCTGCTACAAGAAATTCAAAAGGACATACTTAAGTGGAAAAACATACCCTGCTCATGGATAGGAAGACTTAACATAGTAAAAATGTCTATTCTACCAAAAGCCATTCATACATATAACGCACTTCCAATCCAAATACCAATGTCATACTTTAAGGGGATAGAGAAACAAATCACTAATTTCATATGGAAAGGAAAGAACCCCCGGATAAGCAAAACATTACTGAAAAAGAAGAAGAAAGTGGGAGGCCTCACCCTACCTGATTTCAGAACCTATTATATAGCTACAGTAGTCAAAACAGCCTGGTACTGGTACAACAACAGGCACATAGACCAATGGAACAGAATTGAGAACCCAGATATAAATCCATCCACGTATGAGCAGCTGATATTTGACAAAGGACCAGTGTCAGTCAATTGGGGAAATAATAGTCTTTTTAACAAATGGTGCTGGCATAACTGGATATCCATTTGCAAAAAAATGAAACAGGACCCATACCTCACACCATGCACAAAAACTAACTCCAAGTGGATCAAAGACCTAAACATAAAGACTAAAACGATAAAGATCATGGCAGAAAAAATAGGATCTACCCTAGGAGCCCTAATACAGGGCATAAACAGAATACAAAACATTGCCAAAAATGATGAAGAGAAACCAGATAACTGGGAGCTCCTAAAAATCAAACACCTATGCTCATCTAAAGACTTCTCCACCTACAGACTGGGAAAGAATTTTCAGCTATGACATCTCCGACCAGCGCCTGATCTCTAAAACCTACATGATTCTGTCAAAACTCAACCACAAAAAGACAAACAACCCAATCAAGAAGTGGGCAAAGGATATGAACACACATTTCACTAAGGAAGATATTCAGGCAGCCAACAGATACATGAGAAAATGCTCTCAATCATTAGCCATTAGAGAAATGCAAATTAAAACTACGATGAGATTCCATCTCACACCAACTAGACTGGCATTAATCCAAAAAACACAAAATAATAAATGTTGGAGAGGCTGCGGAGAGATTGGAACTCTCATACACTGCTGGTGGGATTGTAAAATGGTACAACCACTTTGGAAATCCATCTGGCGTTATCTTAAACAGTTAGAAATAGAACTACCATACAACCCAGAAATCCCACTCCTCAGAATATACCCTAAAGATACAAGAGCCTTCACACAAACAGATATATGCACACCCATGTTTATTGCAGCTCTGTTTACAATAGCAAAAAGCTGGAAGCAACCAAGATGTCCGTCAGCGGACGAATGGGTAAATAAATTGTGGTATATTCACACAATGGAATACTATGCATCGATAAAGAACAGTGACGAATCTCTGAAACATTTCATAACATGGAGGAATCTGGAAGGCATTATGCTGAGCGAAATGAGTCAGTTGCAAAAGGACAAATATTGTATAAGACCACTATTATAAGATCTTGAGAAATAGAAAAAACGGAGAAGAACACATACTTATGTGGTTACAAAGGGGGGAGGGAGGGAGGGAGGGAGAGGGCTTTTTATTGATCAATCTGTAGATAAGAACTGCTTTGGGTGAAGGGAAAGACAACACTCAATACAAGGAAGGTCAGCCTAATTGGACTGGATTAAAAGCAAAGAGGTTTCCGGGATAAAATGAAAGCTTCAAAGGTCAGCGGAGCAGGGGCTGGGGTCTGGGGAACATGGTTTGAGGGGACTTCTAAGTCAATAGGCAAAATAATTTTATTATGAAAACATTCTGCATCCCACTTTGAATTGTGGCGCCTGGGGTCCTAAATGCCAACAAGCGGCCATCTAAGATACATCAATTGGTCTCAACCCACCTGGAGCAAAGGCAAAGGAAGAACACCAAGGTCACACGACAACTAAGAACCCAAGAGACAGAAAGGGCCACATGATCCAGAGACCTACATTATCCTGAGACCAGAAGAACTAGTTGGTGCCCGGCCACAATCGATGTCTGCCCTGTCAGGGAGCACAACAGACAACTCCTGAGGGAGCAGGAGACCAATGGGATACAGACACCAAATTCTCATTAAAAGACCATACCTAATGGTATGATTGCGACTAGAGGAATCCCAGAGACAATGCTCCCCAGAACTTCTGATGACACAGGACAGGAACCATCTCCGAAGACAAATCATCAGGCATGAAAAGGACTGGTCAGTGGGGGGGAGAGAGATGCTGATGAAGAGTGAGCTAATTAAATCAGGTGGACACGGGAGAGTGTGTTGGCAACTCTTGACTGGAGGGGGGATGGGAAGATAGAGAGAGAGGGAAGATGGCAAAATTGGCACGAAACGAGAGACTGTGGGGGCTGACTCAATAGGGGGAGAGCAAATGGGAGAAGGGAGTAAGATGTATGTAAACCTACATGTGACAGACTGATTGGAATGGTAAATGTTCACTTGAAGCTTAATAAAAATTAATTAAAAAAAAAAAAAAAACTCTCTCTCAATACAATGGTGAAGTTAGGACATTTCCAGATAAACAGAATCTGTAAAAATCAAGCCAAACTTACAAGAAATATTAAAGGGAGTTCTTCAGTTAGATAATCAACAACATTAGTAACAACACCATGGTCTAGGACACGGGGGAGCGTCACCAGATACCAACCTAGGTAAAGAACTCTCAATAATAAAACAAAGCTAAAAGGCTTAAAACATGGAAACAGAGACATCAATCTGTATGTCAAAACAGTTAAAGGAGGAATAAACTGTGTAGGTATAGAAATTTCAAATGGAGAGGAAGTCAAGGCCATATCAAGCAATAAAAAACTGCTTCAAACTTAGGAAAATAAGGATAAATTTCAAGGTAACCACAGAGAAAGGCAAAAAGCCTACTCACCCAGAATAAAAAAGAAGAAAAACATAAAGTCTTAGTAAACACAAAATCTATACTAACCAAAGAAAAGAAAATGTACAAACAAAAGGGATTCAGCACAGGAAAGTAAGATGAACAAAGAAAATGTCAGTACCACAAGAAAAAAAAGCACAACAATATGACAGCAATAAACTCATATTTATTGATGAACACACTGAAGGTAAATCACTTAAATGCACCCATGAAGAGACAGAGAGCAGCAGAATGGATAAAACAAAACAAAACAAAACACAACCCATCAATATGCTGTCTACAAGATACATGCCTTAGACACAAAGACATACTAATAATCAAAGGATGGAAAAAATGTGTCAAGCAAACATGATCATGAAAGGACAGAAGTGGCCATACTAATCTGAGATAAAAGGGACTTTAAGGCAAAATCAACCATAAAAGACAAGGAAGGACATTATGTAATGATTAAAGGGACAATCCACCAGGAAGACATAACCTTAATAAGTATCTACACACCTAACAACAGGACTCCAAAATACATAAAACAAGCTCTAATAGCACTGAAAAGGGAATTAGACAGTTCTCCAATAACAGTAGTAGACTTTAACACACCACTCTTGGTAAAGGATAGAACATCTAGAAAGAAACTCAACAAACACATAGAAGACCTAAAGGCTGTGGCTCATAGAAATATATAGAACACTTCACCCAACAGCAGAAAATTATACATTCTTTTCCAACACACATGGAACATTATCCAGAATAGACCACATTTTAGGCCACAAAGCAACTCTCAATGAAATCCAAAACATCAAAAAGCATTCTCTCTGATCACAACACCATAAAAGTAGAAATCAATAACAGGAAGATCAAGGAAAAAATCAAACGCGTGGGAACTAAATAACACTTTGCTTAAAAACAACTGGGAAATCAAAGAGGGAATAAAAAGAATTCCTAGAATCAAATGAGAATGAAAACACATCATACAAAACCTTTGGAACATAGCAAAGGCAGTGCTCAGAGGTTGATTCCTAGTAATTAAGCATAGGCATTAAAAAAGAAGGGTGGACCAAAATCAAAATGTTAGATCTACCACTTGAACAAATAGAGAACAGCAAAAGATGCCCACAGCCACCAGAAGAAAGGAAATAATAAAGATTAGAACAGAAATAAATGAAATAGAGAACAGAAATATAATAGAAAGAATCAACAATACCAAAAATTGGTTCTTTAAAAAGATCAACAAAATTGAAAAACCAGTGGCCAAAATGACAAAAGAAAAACAGAAGAGGAAGCAAATAACCCAAATAAGAAATGAGACAGGGGACATTACAATAGACCCAACTGAAATAAAAAGGATCATAAACAATACTATGAAAAATTGTACTCCAAAAAATTTGAGAACCTAGAGGAAACGGACAAATTTCTAGAAACACACTGCCTACCTAAATTAAGCCAAACTGAGATAGGAAATCTGAATAGACCCATAACATTAGGAAAGATTGAAGATGTAATAAAATAACTCCCACAACAACAACAAAAGTCCTAGCTCAGTCGGCTTCAGTGGAGAATTCTACTAAACATTCAGAAAAGAACCGACGCCAGTACTCCTCAAACCATTTCTGAGCATAGAAAAGGAGGGAATACTCCTGAATTCATTCTATGCAGACAGCATAACCCTTATACCAAAGCCAGGCAAAAACACCAAAGAAAATGACAGACCAATATATCTCACGCATATAGACGTAAAAATTCTCAACAAAATTCTAGCCAATAGAATTCAGCATCATATCAAAAAAGTAATATGCAGTGACCACGTGGAATTCATACGACTTATGCAAAGATGGTTCAATGTTAGAAAATCAATCAATGTAATCCATTACATAAATAGAACGAAAGAAAAGAATCACATGACCATCTCAATTGGTGCAGAAAAGGCATTTGATAAAGTCCAACACCAATTCCTGATAAAAACTCTCAATAAAATAGGAAGAGAAGGGAAATTCCTCACCATAATAAAGGGCATTATTCCTAGGTATATTTTTATTGCTACTACTTTGAACAAATGACTTTTTTTTCTACGTATGTTCTAAACTGATTGTCGTGGTTTCCTGGTGCTACTGTAACAGAAATACCACAAGTGAATGGCTTTAATAAACAGAAATTTATTTTTTCACAGTTGAGATGGCTAGAAGTATGGATTCAGGGCGTCAGCTCCAGGGGAAGCTATCCTCTCTCTCAGCTTCGGGGGAAGAACTTTGTCCCTTCCAGAATTCCTCAGAACCTTGGTGATCACCACATTGCATCTATCTTCCCCTGTTTGTGCTCATTTATCTCTGTGCCTAATCTGCTCTTTTTATATCTCAAAGTTTAAGATAAACCCTACAGTGATATGGTCTCATCAACATAGCAAAGAAAATCCTATTCCCAAATGGGATTACAGCCACAGGTATAGGGGTTAGGATTCTGACACGTTTTGTGCAACACAATTCAATCCACAAAACCAAACCCATTGCCACTGAGCAGTAGACTTGCCCAATGCATTACGTTGTTTGATTTCTTGACTGCTGCTTCGTGGGTGTTGATTGTGGACCCAAGTAAAATGAAATCCTTGACAATTTCAGTCTTTTCTCCATTTATCATGATGTTGCCTACTGGTCCAGTTGTGAGGATTTTTGTTTTCTTTATGTTGAGGTGTAATCCATACTGAAGGCTGTAGTCTTTGATCTTCATCGGTAAGTGCTTCAAGTTCTCTTCACTTTTAGCAAGCAAGATTGTGCCATCTGCATATTGCAGGTTGTTAATGAATTCTCCTCCAATCTTGATGCCCCATTCTTCTTCATATAGCCCAAATTCTTGAATTGTTCGCTCAGCATACGGGTTGAATATGGTGAAAGGATACAACCCTGATACACACCTTTTCTGACTTTAAACCATGCAGTATCCTCTTGTTCTGTTTGAACGACTGTCACCTCTTGGTCTATGTACAGGTTCTGCATGAGCACAATAAAGTGTTCTAGAATTCCCATTCTTCACAATGTTATACATAATTTGTTATGATCCACACAGTCAAATGTCTTTGCGTAGTCACTAAAACACAGGTAAACATCTTTCTGGTATTCTCTGCTTTCAGCCAAAATTCTTCTGACATCAGGAATGATAGTCCTCGTTCCATGTCCTCTTCTGAATCTGGCTTGAATTTCTGGCAGTTCCCTGTCAATGTACTGCTGCAACCGTTTTTGAATTATCTTCAGCATAATTTTACTTGCATGTGATATTAATGAAATCGCTCAATAATTTCTGCATTCTGTTGGATCACCTTTTTTTGGAATGGGCATGAATATGGATCTCTTCCAGTCAGTTGGCCAGTTATACAGTGCAGTATATATTGACTATACAGTATATATTTTAAATATGTATATGTATATCTATATACATAAATCAAAAGGTGCACTGCATTGGGCAAATCAGCTGAAAAGACCTCTTTAAAGTGTAGAAAGGCAAAGATGTCACCTTGAGGACTAAGGTGCACCTGATCCAAGTCATGGTGTTTTCAACCACCTCATATGCATGTGAAAGCTGGACAATGAATAAGGAAGACTGAAGAAGAATTGACGCCTTTGAATTGCGGTGTTTGCAAAGAATATCGAATATACCATGGCCTGCCAAAAGAACGAACAGATCTGTCTTGGGAAAAGTACAACCAGAACGCTCCTTAGAAGCGAGGATGGTAAGACTACATCTCACACATTTTGGACATGTTATCAGGAGGGATCAGTCCCTGGAGAAGGACATCATGCTTGCTGGAGGGTCAGTGAAAAAGAGGAAGACCCTCTAAGAGATGGATTAACACAGTGGCTGGAACAATGGGTTCAAGCACAGCAACAATTGTGAGACTGGTACAGGACCAGGCAGCATTTCATTCTGGTGTGCATAGGGTCGCTATGAGTCGAAACCAAATCGACGGCACCTAACTACAACAACAAATATATATGTGTGTGTATATATATGTATACACACACATAATATATATATATATAATATGTTTTTGTTTTTGTTATGTGCCATCAAGTTGCTTCCAACTTATAGCCAACCTATAGGACAGAGTAGAACTGCTTCATAGGGTTTTGCAAGGAGTGGCTGGTGGATTCGAAATGCCAACCTTTTGGTTAGCAGCCAAACGTTTAGCCACTGTGCCACCAGGTCTCCATATATATAATATAGTGCAGTATATATTGACTATGACCACAAAGGAGCCCTAGTGGCACAGTAGTTAAGACCTTGGCTGCTAACCAAAAGGTCGGCAGTTCAAATCCACTAGCCGCTCCTTGGAAACCTTATGGGGCAGTTCTACTCTGTCCTATAGGGTCACTATGAGTCAGAATGGGGTTGGTTTTTTGTTTTTATGACCACAAAATCTGAAGAAATCAGTGCTCTTATAAAACCTTTCTTGATACCTCACCCAACCTCTCCTGATTCTAAATATTATAACTGGGATTTATTTTACCCAACTTCTTGATGACAAATTGTTTTTTTACTGTACCACGAATCTTTCCTTTGAGGAATTACCTGTGACATTTAAGTTCTCTTCTGCAGCCATACTTACAGCAATTGTTTAGATTTAATCCATCTTTAACATATTTTAGGGCTTTCTTCTGTTCTTTTTGTGCCATGGCTCCTCCATGCTTGAATTCTCTGTTTTGATTTATCTCACAATTGGCTGGTATATATCTTCGGGTAAAGTTTTTGGGAAGAATATGGGAGCAGTATGTTTTCTAAGAGCTTGCGAATCTGACAGTCTTCCTTTTGCCTCTGCTCATGAACCATAAATTTGGCCGTGAATAGAATCTCTGGATCACAGCATTTTAAAATCAAAAGTCTGTAGACCTCACTTCACTGCTTTCTGCCATTGAATTATGTGCCCCTTCCACTTTATTTACATCTTTGCTAGAGTATTGCCCACATTATATGGTGATGTAGCTCTTCGTGTGACAGCCTACTACAATGAGCACTTGAGGACCATAGCAATATCCTACTGATCTTTGATTCCCCAAGACCTTTGATACTCCAAGAGCACCACACCCAGCACAGAACTGGTGCTCAGCAAAGGTTACTTGAATTAAGGAATACATGAATAAATAAGCTTCACAAATTATAATGTTCTACATAAATATAAGGGCAAGACCATGATCGGAGGCTCTTCAGTATATATGGAATCCCATAAAATGTTGTTTAAAAGTCTTTCCATTAAAGTTAATGTTATTTTTAGTTCTGTTTATTGATTAATTGATCTTTCAGGTGAGATACAGCTGAGGCTAAAAGTAGAGCCAAGCACAGGAAACTGCTTCCCCCTAGGACTTTGTTGTTAAGAGTGACTTCCCAACTAGAGAGCTGATCACGAGGAGTTACTATTTAGTGAAGGTGAATTAAGTTGGATTTAAAAATAGCCCAGAAGAGGAGCAACCTTAGGAGAAAGCTGACATCCCCATTACAATGGTCTCAATCACTTGGGCAAAGCTCAAACATTATACGCCTAGCACAGTACATGGGCAACATATATCAAGAACGGCCAAGCATCTTTTCTAAGATAGTGCAGCGTGGTAGATAGACAAGTTTCAGAGTCTGACAAAACTAGGCATGAATACCACTGAACTAGCCTGGGATTGTAACATGTATCAGGGACTGGCCTTCAGACTCCTCAAATGTAAAATTGTAGGGCAGTTAGCATCCTGGCCACTGGCCACTGACCACTACATGCTGGTAGCACCCTCCTCTTTTCCTGGTAAGTAGGAGAACTCAGAAGGCTCTCACCCATGCCTGAACATCTCCCAGAGGTGGCATCTCATTGAGAATAGCAATGTTAGCATAAAAATTTAAAAAGAAATTAAAAATTATTGTAAATGCTTTGAAACTTCTCTTATCTAGAGGTAGGGTCTATGTGCCAACCCCTTAAATCTCAAAGTCACAAAGCATGTGTCTGCTTTGTCCAGCTGAATGTGGCAGAAGTGATGCTGTGTGGCTTCTGAGGGTAAGTCATCAACATCCACGCAGCCTCCACTTTGTTCCTTGCAATATTTGTCTTGAATCCCAGAGTCACCAAATAAGGAATCAGACCACCCTGAACCCCCAGCCACATGGAGAGGCCATGTGTCCACTTTTGAGTCCTGTCCTCTCAGCCCAGTTGTCGTACATGAGAAAGAGGAAACTACCAGATGATTCCAGCCCCCAGTTATTTGAGGGACCCCCAGCTGTTTGAGACCTGCTAGGTGAGGCCCCAGACAATGAATGCGGAACAGAGACAAGCCAAGCGAGCTAAGCTTTGAATTCCAGAGGCACAAAACCCATGAACTCAATAAAATGGTGCTTGTTGTATGCCATTAACATTTGGGGTATTTTGTTATGCAGCGATAGGTAACGGGAACACTGGCTATCTAAAAGTATTCTTTAATTATCCAAAACTTTCTCTGCATTAAAAAAATTCCATAATGATAATTGAACTGCAAGTGACAAAATAAAAAAAAAAATATTTGTATCATTTCTAGCAAAGGAAGACTGGTGCTCAATGGTTAAGGGTTCAGCTGCTAACATAAGGATTGGCAGTTCAAACCCACCCAGTGGCTCCACAGAGGAAGGCTGGTGATCTGCTCCCATAAAGATTACCTTTGCAGTAGAGTTGATTCTGACTCATAGCGACCATATAGGACAAAGTAAAACTGTCCCATAGGGTTTCCAAGGCTGTACTCTTTATAGAAGCACTTCTCTTGTTTCTTAAGCCCAATCTGAGGGTGTAAGTGCCTTGCTTATAGTCACAGGTAGCAGTAGAATCAGCCCTGGTCTTTTTCCTTCCAAGTTCAGTGTTTAAGGGTTGCGGGCTATGCAATCATACATATATGTAGTTGATGAATTTCTCATTAAGCCTTGAACTTTAAATCTACATCATAGAAAAGGATGCATTTGTTGGATGTCAGGCACTATTCCAAAGGGCTTACAGGTAGAATTTCATTGAACATTCACAGTATTCCATAACTTTCTATTATTATTCTCATTTTACAGTGGAGGAAACTGAGACATAGAGAGGTAAAGATCCCTGTTCGTGGTCACATGGTTAGTAAGTCCTGTAGTTGGACTTGAACCCAGACAACTTGACCTTGGAGCTGTTGCTCATTACCAATGTCGTTTCCTCTGCGTACATACTCTGTTTAAATAATGGAGCCATCTGCCACTTACTCCTGGGTGTTGGTCCGAGGAGGAATTCTGTGATCGTGTGCACATCTACTGATGCTTACACACCGTAGTGAGCAGTGAAACCGCTCACACTTGTTTTGTTGGATGCTCTCATGCAAGCAGAAGGCAAGATTAGTTCATGCTCAGTTATGAAATCGCAGAGACAGAGATTGAGTGGCATGTCCACAGTGACTCTGAGGATGGCAAATGGACAGTGACCTCAGGACTCCTGAATCTCGGCCAAGTAACTTCCTGCCACACCTCTTTGCCTCAAGGTATCTGTTAGCTTTCAGATATAAAAAAAAAAAATCTGTGAAATACTAAGCCATAAAATGGATGGCTGTTACTGGTAGCATGATTACACCAATTATTGTTGTTGTTAGTTGTTGCCTTCCAGTCAATTCCATCTCATGGCGACCCCATGTGATAGCTACTGAGAATAATAATATTAGTAGTAATAATTTATTGTTAGTTGCCCCCGACTCATAATGATCCCATACACAATGGAATGAGGCGCTGCCTGGTCCTGTGCCGTATCTATGATGGGTTGCGGTTAGGACTGTCGTGATCCATAGGATTTTCAGAAGTAGATTGCCAGGCCTTCTTCCTAGTCTGCCTTAGTCTGGCTGTTCGACAGAAACCTGCTCAGCATCGTAGCAACACATAAGCCTCCACTGACGATGGGTGGTGCATTAGCCTGGAATTGAACCTGGGTCTCTCGCATGGGTGGTGAGAATTCTGTCACTGAACCATCACTGCCCTCACAGTTGCAACAATAGTTTGGTTCTTTCTGTTCAGGCACTATGCTTCACCTTAGGTAGAGTCATGCCCCAAGACAAACAGAAGACATGGAGGTTCATTGGGAAACCAGGATCTTCCCAGAAAACACATTTCCACAGACCTCTTTGCCTGCTCAGAACCCTTTTAGACGAGGGGAGGCAATTTTTGGAGCACCCTCAACAGAAAGGCTCCGAGGATGAGGGGATTCCCTTTGCTAATTCTAAAAGACGCGCTATGTTTTGATGGTTTCAAAGGGTCGAGGATAACAGAATACAAGCAGCGCCACTCATAGTTGGTCTGGCTCTCAAGGTTCAAGGTCGACAAGCTGCTCTTGTTGTGGGCACACTGAACGGGGAGAATTTGTTCACAGGTAGGCAGGGCAAGGGGACACGTCTTCGAATAGTATCTAGAGATGCTGACTTGAATCCAAGCCCTGACTCTAAGGTGTGCCTAGTGTTCTTAGAGAAATGTTGACTTAGGTCTGGCTTTTACCACTTATAGTTCTAAGCACCACCACCGTCGGTTGCTGTTGACTCTGACTCATGGTGACCCCACGTGTTTCAGTGTAAAACTGTGCTCCATAGGGTTTCCAATGACTAATTTTCTGGAAGTAGATTGCCAGGCCTTTCTTCTGAGGTGCCTGTGGGTAGAGTTGAACCTCCAACATTTCAGTTAGCAGCCGATCGTATTAACTGTTTGCATCAGCCAAGGGCTCCATAGCACCAGGCAGGAGAAGACATTAAATTCCTAAAAGAATATTGGAGTAACATTGCCATGAAAACATCACGATCGACTTCCCTGTCAGTATTTATAGCTCTGAACTTTAAGCAGAGCTAACTGGAGCCCATTTTAACCTTCAGAGCTCCAGAGTTAAAAAAAAAAAAAAAAAAAAGTGCCAATAGAATGAAGAGTGAAGAGGGTACTGACTGGGCACTGTCAGATCCACATACAGGTCACATTTCAGGCACCTGGAGAAGGGAAGTCAGAGGAAGGTCACAGAAGCAATTGGCTTTTGGCTTTGCTCTTCCTGGCAAAAGGCTTTACGTACCCTGATAAAAATAGGCAGGGAGGGCGCAAGGTGGAAATTAAATGGAGGCAAATTGTTGGTGTCTTGACACCAAATATACCTTTTGACCTGTTCCGGCAGTTTCTTCAGCAACCATAAACCCTCCCATGGGCTTATTAATAGGAGGCACAGAGAGGCTGATAGGAGGTGATTGGTCCAGTAATCTCCCAGAGGCAGAAGGACCTGGGCCCACAGGTTCCCGTTGTCCATTCTTCTGCAGCCAGTTCAGCCCTATGCAAACACTTAAAAATTTGTTGTTGTTGTTGTTAGGTGTTGTTGAGGTTCCAATTCATAGTGACCCTATGGACAACAGAACAAAATGCTGCCAGGTCCTGCGCCATCCTCACAATCATTGCTATGTTTGAGCTCCTTGTTGCAGCCGCTGTGTCGAAACCATCCTTCCAACCTGAGGGGCTCACCTTCCGGCACTATATCAGACAATGTTCTGCTGCTATTCATAAGGTTCTCACTGACCAATTTTTTAAAAAACAGATCTCCAGGTCTTTCTTCCTAGTCTGTTTTAGTCTGGGGAAGCTCCTCCGGAACCTGTCCACCATGGGTGACCCTCCCCATATTTGAATACTGCTGGCATGGTTTCCAGCATCGCAGCAACACACAAGCTACCACAGTACAGCAAACTGACAGATGCATGGTGGTCGACAAAGGTTTATCTGCCTTTTTTTTTCTTGTTAATAATCTCATTTAGTTTCTTCCCATAGGATAGCCTATTCCTCATTCCTCTTCTGTGTCTAATCTCCCCAGACTCTTACCAGGATTAAATTCTCAAGACTCTGATCCTATTGTTTCTACCTAATTAATCTGGGGAAGCAATTCACACCAATGGGATGCTGTGTGGTCACGAAAAGGGTAATGAACGGAACATTGGGAGACCAGATTGCTTTATTAACTGGGTCGCCTTGGGTTGGTAACTTTACTAGTGTGAGCCTCCATTTCCTAATCCGTAAAATGGGTGCACACTGCATTCTCCAGAGCCCTGATTTTCACAGAGGTGTCTCAGTTACTGGGGGAAGACTGGAAGGGAGGCTGAAGGCTCCACTCAGCCTCTCCCCATTTCTCCCCTTCACTAAAGCCCTCACCCCCAGTTTTTACCTAGTTTATGTATTGAAATGCTGTCATCACCCAGTGTTCATCCATAGGCTTTCCCCACCTGGAGATCCAGCTGAAACGGAGGTGTTGGATCCCTCAATTTCATACCTAGTACAGGTCCATGTGATCCTCTCGATTATACTCAACCCAAGGGAGGGCTAAGTACCTGTGGCCTCTTTTGCCTCTTGGATGTTGGTGTTCTACTCAGTCATACCTGTTGGCCCTGATGTGAAACAATCCTTTAGCTTTTACAACAACGATAACAACACATCCTGTATACAGACATCCATGAGCTTAAAAGACGTTTTTGGTGGCTGGTTCTGGGGAGGGGGTTGCATTCTGCCACTCATAGTCCCTGCCATCTGGCCGGCTCCCTGCCTCTTCCCAACCCTGCTCCTCATCCCTTCCCTGGAAGATTTCCCTGGCAGCTCCAGGTTCTTCCCTTCCTGTTATGTTGAGCAGCCTCTCTCTGCCTCTAAAAACTTGGTGCCAGGTCTCTGAGAGTCACCTTCTATCTTAGGCACGCATCAAAGGAAGTTTTCCAAGAAAGCAGTTCTCTCCCCAAGAGTCTGGGGTTGTTATTTAGGTTGTAACATTTTCCTCTTTCTTCGCATATGATTAGCATTTAATGTGTCAAAAGGGTTTCACTGCTAAACATAGTTTAAAAGTCATTGCACATCCCTAAATTTTCTTGTGACTCTAAAAAAAGAAAACACCAAACCCGTTGTGGTATTTACCTTGTAATCAGTGATACTTCCAGATAAATCGATGCTTTCACCCAATTAGAATATAGCCACTGATATTGATATCGTTTTAATTGTAAAATATTTCAAATACACAAAAAAACTATAAACCAGCATTTTTCAAATTCCAAGTAGCATTTGTTAAGAAAAGAAACAGAATAAAATAGAATGAAAAAATATCAGAGTGCTTCAATTTAGTAAGTGTGATTTTTTTTTCATGAAACTTTTGTTTGCAGGAGCGTGTGTCCCCATCTGCGTGTGCGTGCGTGTGCGTGTGTGTGCTGGATGACAATGTAAAATAATTTCTTATTGTGGATTACGATAAAATGAGGTTGAAAACCATGGTGTAGCCAATACTCTGATAAATACCTATGTACTCTGAATCCAGTTCTGTCATAACATCATGCTATAAGCCCTTCAGGTTTTGTTTCTTTGTTTATGAAAACCTTACAGACAGAGTTAAGGCTGCGGCACCGCTTGCTCTCTCTGCCTGACTCCGTTTCTTCTTTCGCACCCAGAAGTCGGTCCATGATTTGGTGTTGATCATTCTTATGCGTGTTTTGATGCTGTTACTACCTATTAGGCATACGGAGCTGTAAGCCATTTCAAACTATTACTCGTATTAAGTATATGGTGTTGCTTTTCTCATTTAAACATTTTTATAAACTATTTCCAGGAATGCCATTTTGTCACTTTTCATGCTCTCTCAACTTTCAAATTTTGAAATTTCCCCTTGCTGGTATGTGGGGCTCTGGTTCAGTGATTTTTATTGCTGTATAAATATATTCTGCAGTTTTTATACACATTCTATTCTTCAGGGATGATTCCTTTACTATTATGGGAAATATTGCAATGAACATTCTTGTATATCTTCTTGTCCACATATGAGAAAATTATAAAACCGTTTCATAAACCAGAAAACATAGCCTGCCGTATTCATGTTTACAAGGTCACTTTCTCCAAAATAATAAAATGAGGGCCCTACCGTAAACCAATCAAGTCTAAGGTGAAATAAAGACCTAAATGTGTGAAACAAAACCTTAAAAATAAAACGCAGGAAGATATTTTTATTAAATTGAGGTTAGAAAGAATTTCATAAGCAAGAATGTACAAACAGTAAAGGAAAAGATTGAGACTTTCTACTATATTATCATTTAATACTTTATTGAAAAACACACAAGTACAAGTTGATATAAAATTCACAATTTAGGAGAGGATATTTGCATTGTACGAAACTTCCAAAGAACTATAGCTTCTTTAAAAATCATTACACCCAAAGAATTTCCTTTTCTGCCCACCCAAAGTCTCATTATTATTATTTAACTAAGGTGGAATTCATGTAATATAACATTAACCATTTTAAAGTGAACAACTCAGTGGCAATTAGTATGTTCACAATGTTGAGCACCACTGCCTTGATCTAGCTCCACACCATTTTCATCACCCCAAAGGGAAGCCCCGTACCCATTAAGGAATTGCCCCTCATGCCCCTGCCCCTGGCAACCACCAATTTGCTTGCTGTCGCTATGGATTTGCCTATTCTGAATATTTCATATAAATGCAGTCATACATTAGGTGACTTTTTGTGTTAGGGTTCTATCGCTCAGCGTAGAGGTTTATCCATATTGTATCAGGTACCAGTACTTTGTTTCTTTTTATGGCTGGCTAATATTCCATTGTATGGATATACCAAAGTTTGTTATTCATTCTTCCATCAGTGGACATTTGGGCCCACTCTTAAGCTGAGTTTTCTTGCTTATCTATTTGAATGGCTAAGTCTGTTTTTATGCTTTGACTAATCTTGCCCTTGCTTCCCAGAGTGACCTAGTGCCGCCTACATTTCCCTTTGGAAATTGTACCTAAGCCTCACAGCCCTGATTAACCTTGGCTTTTCCAGATTCACACACGTGATTTTAATGGCGCCTTCTTCCAGCCCGTCATTGTACCTTGTTTCATCTTTTCTTGTGAAATATGCCAGAGTCAGATCTTTTAAATAAATTCAAGCTTGCATCAAAGGCTGAACATCCATTTTGGAGAACTACATGTAATAGCCTTACAGCTTGTACACTAATCAGGCCATGATGCTTACAAGTACCTGCCATGGAGTGACCTGAAGCACATTTTAATTTTATTTATTACCACAGTTTTTGCCACACGCCTTGATTAAACCAACACAGCCATGCTGGCCACAGCTGATTGTACCTGGGATCAGTGTATAGTTGAAGACAAAGGAGTAGGGCATGACGGAAGCCAGCCACCTTTGAGATGATTTGAAACCAACTCTGCCCAATAGTAGTACTCTAGATTGGGAAGTAGAAGTCCAGTCCAATCCAATCTTATTCCTTTTTAATGTCTACATACTAGGTGAACCCTGAAAAAGTTAGTCACTTTGATTTTATCATTACTTGTCCCTTCTTTATGACACCCAGTGTACATGTCAAGCTCAGAACTTAGGAACAGAGAATGTTCATGCAGCGAAAAGATGACTCCACATTCCATTCCATGTTACTGTGAGTTCTAATAATGAAACTCCGTCATTAGTGGCCATGCTTGCTCATCTTTCTTTAGTTTCAAAAAATCTGAATAATACCTAATTAATGTAATATAAAAATCAATGTAATGTTTTTTATATATGCGTATATATGTATATGTGTGTGTGTGTATATATATATATATATATATACACACACACGCACATACATATATATAAAAGGAGCCCTAGTGGCATAG
Source organism: Elephas maximus indicus (assembly GCF_024166365.1). Classification (NCBI taxonomy): domain Eukaryota; kingdom Metazoa; phylum Chordata; class Mammalia; order Proboscidea; family Elephantidae; genus Elephas; species Elephas maximus. Next base: position 71,974,354 of record NC_064831.1, on the reverse strand, counting down.
CGGTTAAGAATTCAGCTGCTAACCAAATGGTCAGCAGTTCAAATTCTCCAGCCACTCCTTGGAAACCCTCTGGGCAGTTCTATTCTGTCCTATAAGGTCTCTATGAGCCAGAATCGACTAGATGGCAGCAGGCTCTTTTTTGTTTGTTTGTTTTTTGGTAATATAATATAGGGAGTAACTCTGCTCATAATAAGGACCCTTGGTGGCACAACAGTTAAGCACTCAGAGGCTAACTAAAACTTGGAGCTTCAAACCCACTGATCGGCTCCACAGGAGAAAGACCTGGTGATCTGCTTCTGTAAAGGTTACAGCCTAGGAAACCCTGTGGGGGCAGTTCTGCTCCATCACATGGGGGCAATATGAGTTGAGAATCAACCTGACAGCACCGAGCAGCAATAATCGCTTATAGTAGAGTCACAGGGAGTTAAAACGGAGAGTGCCCACCAAGATCATTCAGCCCCTACCCGTAATTGCGCCATGGTAGGAACTGAGGTTCTGAGAAGTGGGACTATTTGCTCAATGTCACATAATGAGAAGCATCCCGGATGGAGCGCAGGTCTCCTGACTTTTAGTTCAGTGCCTTTTTCTCTCTCCTCTGTTGTCCTTCTATTGTACTAGGCTAATTCAAGGAAGAGATTTTGTAACTTCAGGGAACTCCTCAGGTCTTCCTTTTGTAAACCTGGGATGACATGCTCTCAGTAAAATGGAGAGTAATTGTGTTTGGAACAAGAAGGCTAGGATTTAGGTATCAAGAGTATTAGGCACTCAATCAGAATAGGATGGCCTCGGGGTCTGTGACACACATAAAAATAGAAGGCAATGCTTCAACAGAAATCCAAAGGCTTCCTTACTGCATTATAAGCTGACAGAGAGAAAGGTCTTGATCCTAACAGAGTGATATATGGAAGGATTAATAGAAGTGAACTCAGTTGCAGCTCAGGTGTTGGTACAGCTCGTGATACAAGTCACATCCTCTCTTCCCAAGGAAGGTGAAATGACAGATTCTAAGATGGCTACAGGTTTGGCCGAGATTTCGGATCTAATTGGAAGCTGGTGGGAGCAGACAGATGAGAATACAACCAGCCTGAAGACCAATGCCTGTGGGAAATACGATGTGACTCAGACTTCCCAGGCTGAAAGGAACTGGCTCTTTCCAAAACAGGCATAATGGCCCACAATGAATTCTTGAAAGCCCACATTGCCAAAATTTTGTTCATCAAATGGCCAATTCATTAAACTGATTATATTTATCAATGGTAGTTCTCCAGCCTAAAGCTTTAATGTGACTCCTTTAACAGCTTTGGTGGCAATGTTCATTTTTAGTTACTGATTACATAATGAGATTTTCTAATTATGAACTAATCTAAAATTGTTCTGCCACCTGAGAAATTGGCAAGCAAATTTGAAAATTCTGGAAGTTTGTCCAAGAGAAATCACTCTAAAATGAACATTTTCCATACAAAATATTGTTGTTGTTTTTTTTCAACTCAAACTTCTGCATTTCAAATGTGATAAGTTTTTGTGACTTCAAATTTCTTTCTTTCTTTTTTTTTTTTTTTAGGAGTTTTAATTTCTTTCTAATGCTTTTAAATGTATTTTTCCCTTATTTTGAAAGGCTTTTCAGCAGTTGAAATTTTTTTTGCTAACCCCTTGAATGACATGTCAGCCTTGTATATATTTCTAGCAAGTAACATTTTTAAAATAAGTTCAATCAAAAAGTACAAAAGAAATCAGAATGAACTGGAAACATGTTGCTAAAATGACGAAAGTTTTATTTCTATCAGGAACAATTTGGTTGTATTGATTTGCCTGCAGTTAGCAGAAAAATTCAATGACAAATCTTGAAGCCATTCAAATCAGAGGAAAGGGAATGAAGATTCTTAAAGGAATAACTGCCAGTATTTGTACCTCAAATTTCACAACCCTGGTGGTGGAGTAGTTAAGAGCTATAGCTGTTTAACCAAAAGGTTGGCAGTTTGAATCTAGCAGGTATTCCTTGAAAACCCTGTGAAGCAGTTCTACTCTGTTCTGTAGGGTCACTGTGAGTCAGAATCGACTTGATGGCAAGGGATTTGGTTTAATATATATATATTTTTTAACAATAAATACGAAATTGTGCAAGAAAGATTAAAAATCCTGAAAGTGCTAGGAGATTTACAGAAGCAACAACAAAGAAGACATTAAAAGGATTTCAAAATTGATTCTTAAAAAAAAAAAAAATCCAGATTAGCTAAAAAATTCACATACGACATGCTGAAATTTAGGTTACCAATAACGAAATTTTTATAACTGAGAAAACCATATTTCATCATAAGTTATAAAAATTGAACATTCTTGTAAAAGCTGTTAGATAAAATAGTCCTTGTTAATTGGTTAAGAGCATTTTTGTTAAATAAAGGAATGTGGTGAATTTAGCATTATTTGGTTAATTGTCTTTGTCAAATTGGTGAATTGAATTTCAGTGTGCTGCTTTTTGGCTAAGGTCCCTGGGTGGTGCAAACAGTTTGCACTTGATGACTAACCTAAAAGTTGGCGCTTTGAACCCATCTAGCAGTGCCATGGAAGAAAGGCCTTGCAACCTGCTTCCTTAAAGATTATAACCAAGAAAACCCTATGGAGCTCAGTTCTACTTTGTAACACAGGGGGCCCCCATGAGTTGGAATCGACTTGACAGCAATGGGTTTGGTTTTTGGTGAGTTGACTTTGAACTGGATGGATGCAGAAATGAACAAGTTTTCAGTTGTGGAGAAAGGAAACAGAAGCTGTGCCTAGTGGCCTCCAACTACTCTGTGTAGTATGGAAGAGATACCATCTGTTAATGAGACAGGGCTCATGAAGGGGGGACTCTCTAGAAGAATCCTTGTGAAGTTAAGTCAAGCAATTGACCAGGGACAAGTGATAACATGGCTCAGAGGTACTAAGAGCCCAGATGATAACCACGGACACCAAACTACAGTGATGGTGATGCTTATCAGCCCTCTTCCTGGGCCCACTTTTTCACTTCTTTCAGGTTTCTGCCCAAAGGTCACCCTGAGCACCCTGTGTAAAATAGAATCCTTCATCTTTCCCTATCTTTTTATCCAGCTTGATTTTTTTCCACAATACTAATCTTACTTCTTTGTTCCTCTCTGCTACTTAGAATGCTGTTGTTGTCGGGCTATTGAGTCAATTTTCCACTCATAGCGACTGCATGTGACAGAGTAGAACTGCCCCCATAGGGTTTTCTCATCTGTAATCTTTACAGGGGAGCCCTCGTGGTGCAGTGGTTAAGTGTTTGGCTGCTAGCCAACAGGTCAGAGGTTCGAATCCACCAGCTGCTCCTTGGAAATCTTATGGGGCAGTTCTACTCTGTCCTATAGGGTCACTATGGCTAAGGATTGACACCACAGCAATGAGCAATCTTTATGCAAGCAGATCGCCAAGGCTTGCTCCTGCAGAGGCACTGGGTGGGTTTGAACTGCCTAGTGGATAAATGCGGGAAACCTTGGTGGCGTAGTGGTTAAGTGCTATGGCTGCTAACCAAAGGGTCAGCAGTTCGAATACGCCAGACACCCCTTGGAAACTCTATGGGGCAGTTCTACTCTGTCCTATAGGGTTGCTGTGAGTCAGAATCGACTTGACGGCACTGGGTTTTTTGGTTTTTTTAGTGGTTAAATGTTTCTCCACCAGGGCTCCTTCCCTGGCATGTAAGCTCCATGAAATCAGGACAATGTGTATTTTCTTCACTGCTGCATTCTGTGCCAGGAAGAGTGCCAGACATTGAGACTGTGTTCAATGAATATTTGTTGAGTGAATTAATAAATCAATGAGGGAGTAACATATAAGGACCTCCATTATCAGTCCTGGAGCTATCTCTTTTACCTAATCCTATTTTCTTCTGATGGGTCCTATGGTCTAGACATACTGAAATATCTAGTATTTTTTTCCTGGAGAAAAACCTGCTACTTCTTACCTGCCTATATTTTTTTATTTACTGTGCCTTCTTACTGGAACCTTCTCTACAGCTTTGCTTGTGCTGTAGATTGCTAGGAGTTTAGGTGGTCAGCTCATCACTCAGCCCACCTGTGGGATCTCCTCTCCATCACCAGGAAAAGCTGGTCATTGTTTGGCACATTTCTCAATAGCAGCATAGATCATTCTGGAATGTAAGCATCTGTTTACACAACTCTGTCCACACTATGCTGTGTGTTTCTTACATCAAAATTGTACCTTAATTATCTTTATTTCCCTAGAACCTCACCTAGGGCCCTGAGGTGGCTTGAACTGTATCCCTTCAAAATGAGTGTGAACTTGGCTAGGCCGTAATTCCCAGTATTGTGTGATAGTCCACCATTTTGTTATCTGATGTGATTTTCCTATGTGTTGTAAATCCTATCTCTATGATGTTAATGAGGCAGGATTAGAGGCAGTTCTGTTAATGAGGCAGAACACAGTCTACATGATTAGGTTGTATCTTAAATCAATCTCTTTTGAGATCTATAAGTAAGCAGAGAGACAGGGGGACTTCTTACCACCAAGCATGAAGAATAAAGAGGGGAATGTGCCTTTTGGACCTGGGTCCCCTGCACTGAGAGGCTCCTAGACCAGGGGAAGACTGATGACAAGGACCTTCCCCAGAGCCGACACAGACAGAAAGCCTTCCTCTGGGGCTGGCACCCTGAATTTGAACTCCTAGCCTCTTAGACTGTGAGAGAATAAATTTCTCTTTGTTAAAGCCATCATCTTGTGGTATTTCTGTTATAGCAGCACTAGATAACTAAGACAGGCCCAAGGCCCAATTAAGGTTTCTTGAGCAAATGGCTGGGAGACAAATTGAATTTATTTGTTGGTTGAGACCCTGAGTAGGGGATACCCCGGATTCCAACCATCTTTAGCTCATCCAGGCCCTGTGAACAAAAGACCACACAGAAGGTGTGCATCATAACTGCCTGGGACTTACCCTGCTGAGAGGAACTGAGCTGAAGCACATTTGAGCCACCCACTCTCTTGTGGTCCTGTAACTTCAGGCCTGAACTAGAGTCAAGAAAAAAGCTCTCTATAATCACGTTCCTGGCCTTTATCCTTATCTCCCCACTTGCAAGGTTAAAGGAGGGGCCCAAAAGACTGGCTCAGCCACTGGCTTCAAGATTTCCTCTCTCTGGACTCCAGCCTGATCCTGAGAGCCTTTCAAATAATGGGGTAGGGATGCATTCCTAAGTCTTAACCTACATTGCATGGGAGCCAAGAGGGACGGGGGAACAGGTGTGGAAGCAATCAAAACCAGAAAGCCACTCAAAGATGGCGCTACACTGCATTTACCAGAGGTAGATTGCAATGTCTTTATTCTTAGCTTCATCAACTCTTAAGTAGCTGGAGGCAATTGAATCCTTGGTGCTGATTTCTTCTGTTCTGCAGGGAAGGCAGGAAGTGGAGGGAGGTAAGGCCTTGAAGGTTAACTGCTGCAGCTGCAGCTGCTGCTGCTACCTGTGACCCCTGGTCATCTTCTTTCAGGTAGGGACAGTAATAGATAACCAGACTGATGGCGCACAACATATATGTCAGGGTGTCTCAACCCCTGTCATAGACTGTGTTAGGATAATCTGTTGGCTAAGAGGACATGCAGTGAAACTTGTCTAACTAGTAGTAGTTATTGAATAGTAGTAGAGGAAGGCCCAAGCAAATCCGAAAGTAGTTTTTGTGAAGGCCTCAGTGATGTATAGAAGGTCAGCGAAAAAGCGGAAGATGCTCGAAGAATCGGTGCAGTGGCTGCAACAATGGACTCGAGTATAACAACGATTGTGAGGATGGCACAGAACTGGAAAGTGTTTCTTTCTGTTGTACATAGGGTCTCTATAAGTTGGAACCAACTCGACGGGAACTAAAACAACAATAGTAATTTAGTGGGTTCACATGTTTTTAAGGATGGAATTTGAAAAATTGTGTCTTTCCTTGGCTGTGGCCACTTTTCATTTGGAGACTCCAGGTGCCAAGCAGACTTTCTTCCAACTGAGAGTAACCTACTCTATATAGACAGGACCACCTCTGTAATCCTCTTTTGGGCATCACCCTCTGAAAGCAAGATGCTTCTGTGAAAATGCATGGAAAAAATTACAGAAAAATGTCTCCAAAAGGCATTGGCCAATGCCACCGAACCGTATAGCCAGAACTTACTGCCAGGCCAAACAATAAATGACAAGATGCCTTTGGACATATATCTAGAAAGGGCATATGTGAATTGTAAATGACACCATGATTTTTTTTTTCTTTTTCTTTTTCTAAATACAGTTTTGGCTGTTTGACACTTTGGGAGTTTAGGTGGTCAGCTCTATCATTTTCATCAGATTGAACACCGAAATAGAACCAGTATTGCTAGCGCAGCTTTGGATCTGCTGTCTATTTTTTCCCTCTCAGATACCAGCCTTACCAAAGAGGGTTTCAATTTTAGATATGTTCACTCCCCAGGCAAAAATCCCATGGAAAAAGGCTCTTGGAACAAGATGCAAATGTGCCAGTGACCTACATACGGAGCCCATAAGCCCATCAAATTGCTTCTGCCACTTGAAACCTAGGGAAAATGGAAAAATAACATTGCTTTTTATATGTTGTGCTCCAAAAGGTGCTAAGATTTTTCCAGGGCTATTTTATAAAAGATTATTCATTAGGGGCATTTTCTTTTGTCTCTGTGGCTTTGCCAGATGCCACATTTAAACTAGATGTGCTTATTCATGGAGTAATTAAGGTGTGAAATTACCGCATGTGATATTTTATTTTAGGGCTTTAAAACTGCATGATTCTTTCTCAACCTACTGTAGCAAGAGCTTTAGAAAAAGAGGGGTTGTGAGTTTCAACAGTTGTTGTAAACAAGGCATGTGCATAATATATCTTTACCGCTTTCCTTGGAGTCCCAGGGTGGTACAAATAGTTAAGTGCTTGACTACTAGCAGAAAGGTTGGCTGTTGAAACCTACCCAGAGGCACCTGGTGATCTGCTTCCGAAAGGTCGCAGCCTTGAAAACCCTATGGAGCAGTTCTACTCTGCGACATAGTAACTAACAGCAACGACAACCACTTTCCTTGCAGGTGAGTAGGCAGAAGGTTCATTTGCCTAAATATTTACAGAAGTTAATTTGGGGTTAATACAGCCCAGTTGATTAGTCCAAGGGAATTGTGGATGTCGGGGGAGGGGGCATGTTTGTTTTCTGAAGGTCTGCTTTGGGTAGAGGCACACATTAGAAAAGTGGACTTCATTCCTCTTTGGCAACATTGGAACTTGCCTTTCCTCGGCTGGTTGCACTTTAGGCCTGCCATTTTCCACTGTGCTTGGAAACTCTGTCCCAAAATAACCATAGCACACTTGGATATGTCCCCGGACTGTATTTCTTAGGAGTTTGGGTGTGTTGATGTTTTTCAAAAGGGCCAAGGAAACTTAAAGACTTGGAAGAGCCCCAGACACATCAAGACTGGTAGGAAGTCCAAGCATTGGTGGTTTTGTGTCATGAAGGAAATCAAGGGATAGGAAAAAAATGGGAAATGGGTTGCAGGCCCAGAAAGAGCAAGGATGAGCAAGGAGTGTTATATGACTCAGGAAACTTTCAGATTCAAGTGATAAAAATTACTCCAAACTAGGCAAAAAATAAAGTGGGTGGTGGTGGTGGTGGTGGGAGAGGATTTACTGGTTGAAGTATGTAGGACGTACAGGGGTTGTTAAGCGCCGGTGCCATTGAGTCGGTTCCAACTCACAGAGACCCTGTGCACAACAGAACGAAACACTGCCTGGTCCTATGCCATCCTCACAATGTTTGCTATGTTTGAGCCCATTGTTGCAGGCACTGTGTCAATACATCTCATTAAGGGTCTTCCTCATTTTCGCTGACCTTACTTTACAAATCACGATGTCCTTCTCCAGGGACTGACTGGTCTCTGTACTGAGAGACCAGTATAGGGGTAGTAGAAGCATGAAGAGAAGTGATCAAGAGTCATTCTTTCTTCCTCTTGGTTCTCTGCTTTGTTGAAGTTCACCCTCATTTTCACTTAGCTTTCTCCATGTGGCTGAGAAAATGATCATCAATAGCTGTGTGTCTATAGCCTTAGGCGTCTCAATCCACAGTAAAGAGAAAGAACTACCCAGTTGTCTCTTATTGGTAAATATTCTGGATTGGCTTAATCTGGAGCATGTTGTTCAGGGGATGCGGTGACAAGTTTGTTCTTGGTCACATGTCCACCTCATGTGCTGGGAAGGAGAGAGTGGAGCACTTGATTGACGGCCCTGCCAGAGCTAAGGGCAGTTAGGGAAGAAATCTCCCAGGAAAAAAAGGGTTCTGTGAGCAGGATACAGGAATGGGGAATCTGCTGGACAGACTGTAAAAATAGCCACTACAAACCACCCACCTTTGTCCCTTTCTCTCTTTTTCCACCTGCTTTTTCCAGTTTCCTCATAGCAAATGTCACTGATCTACTCTACCATGTGGATGAGATTATCTTTTGCTTTAGGACTAAAGAAAGGCTCTGGGACAACACTAGAGAGTGGAGAATTTTAGAGGTAGATGCAGAACTTACAGTGTCCACTTTACTGAAAAGGAAGCAAATTCAGAAAGTGACATTTCTGAGGCCACTAAGCTATCAAGTAGCAGAGTTGGAACTAGAACCTGTGGGAACCTTAAAGAAGTAGGTAACTGAAGAAAGGTGTTACCAAAAGAGGTTAGTGGGCTGTCTTCACGAAGCTCTGCAGCCTGCATTTGTGATGACAGGGTCTGGCCCTGTGTGCCATGATGTCTTTTTTAGACCCAGACTGGCAGGAGCTTTGCGGGGATCATGTCTCCAGCTGATTATGGACTGCTTCCAGTCTGACCAGGGAGATGGAGTGAATGCCAGGAAGCAGGCTAGATCCCATTCAGTACATGATCCCCCAGGGGAAGTTTCACTTTGGTGAATTCCCAGCATCCAAGAGTTCATCCAGGAACATTAGGAATGGGGCTGGGCAGACCCTGTCTGTTGTGCAAGGTGAGATTCTCATTGGAGTCAGGGCCTGGATAGGGCTGAGCCTGGAGACAAACAGAGACTAGATAGGGCTGATCCTGGAGACAAACAGGAAGAGACAATGAAATATCAAGAGCCATCTGAGACAACAGCATCAAGAAAGCATCAGGTGTAAGGACAAAGGGTCAAAGGGTTTCCTATGTCTGAGACTATATCTGTCCTTTTCTCTAATCCAGTGCTGTTCAGAAGCTGAATGGCTGTACGTCCTTCCTGCTTGGACAAGCTACCTGCTCATGGCCATCTGAAGCAGGTGGTGGCTAGGATCTTCATTTCTCAAGGGCTGGGTTAGAACTACTGGATTGGCTTCCCAGACTCCTCCAAAACTCCCCTTTCCAAAGGCTGTGCTCAGAAGGCTAAAATTGCAAGTGAAGTAAGTTCAGCTATTTAAAACTCCCGTGACTGCTCTAGGCATGCATCCTATTCTTCAGTTTCCTCTTGGAAGCTTTATACTTCTGGAATCTAACTTCTCGGCCTCCTTCCCACATTGTTTTCAGTGAGCCACATTTCATTGTCCTTAATTAACCTGGTGATATTAATGCTGAGTACACAGATTAGAAAAACCGTTATTTCTGAAATTGAATTTCACTTTTCTCCCCTTCTAGGAAAGGTTGGGACAGCCAAGAATATATAGGTCATGTTTCCAATTATAAAACACCAATGATGCTATTTTTCCTCTTGAACTAATAAAAATAGAAACTAACAAGGGAAGCTGAGCTGTCTGCATGAAGCCAGAAGTCACCAACATGGCTGCTGCAACCCCTAGTTGTTAACCACAGATTTGACTAGCTCATGTGACAGAGGGTGCTGACAGCCAGGATTTTTAAGTAGCATAGTTGCTAGCTGGTACTATCAATATGGAAACGTAAAAAATGGCCCTTGATACCATACCTGTGAAAAGTAAACCATTTAAGCAGTTAAGATAATATGTGTGAAAAAATTGAGCCCTTAGCCCATGAAATGGGGCAATATCAGGTAAGTTGTTTTAGCTTCTGAATTCTTGGAGAGTAGATGCTTGCAACCAGAATGTTCCTTAGAAGTGAGGATGGTGACGCTTCAGCTCACCTCCTGTGGGCATGCCATCAAGAAAGATCAATCACTAGAACAGGACACGGTTGGCAAAGAAGAGGGTCAGTGAAAATGCGGGAAGACTTCAGTGAGATGGATTGACACAATAGCTGTGATAATGGGCTCAAGCATGTCAACGATCATGGAGATGGCACAGGACAGGGCAATGTTTCATTCTGTTGTACATAGGGTCATCATGAGTCAGAGTCTACTTGAAGACCACTAACAACAACAGTAGGTGCTTGCAGGTGAATAAGGTGAAGATAGGCATTTTAGGTAAAGGGAACAGAATTTACGAGGCCTCACTTTTAAGTGTAAAACAGTGATTTATTTATGAAACATTAAGTAGTTTAACATGGCTGTGGTTTAGGCTTCTTTTGGGATTGGTGGTTGGAAATGGAAATGGTGAAGTGATCAAGAGGAGTATTAGATATTATGCCAAGGATTTTATCAAGAGGAATTGGGAGGTCATTGAAACAGGGGAGTGACATGGTCTTAAGTTAGGATTTGAAGGATCAGAGACTGAGTTTATATCATAACCTTGAAAAAAGGAATTTGTGAAGTTGTGGATGTAGATTTTACAAATCGAGGTGCCAGCATATCTGAATTGGGTGACTTCAGACCAAAATTAAAACTTTGTTTTGGAATAAACTAAGATGTTCATTTCTACTCTTCTAAAAGAAACCATTCAGCTTTTTGTCAAAGTTTTACTCCTTGAAAAACAAAAGTCAGAATTTCTAACCTAGTGTGATGGTTAAGGTTGTGTGTCAACTTCACTGGGCCATGTTTCTCAGTGGTTTGGCCGTTATAATGTAGTTCGGCAGTTATGAAATGATGTGATCACCTCCACAATGAGATCTGCTATGAGCAGCCAATCATTTGAAAAGGAAGTTGCCTTGGGGGGTGTGGTTTGCATACAATATACACAGACTTTCTGGCAAAGCTTGCTGGCTTTTGCTTGCTCTGGATCCTGCATCTACTCATCATCATCTGACCTCCAGTTCTTGGGACTTGATCTAGAAGCTTACCTGTCGACATTGGAATTCATTGGCTTTCACAGCATATGAGCCAGCAGCCTGCCATCTCACCTGCGGATCTTGGGCCATCAGTCCCTTCAGCTACATGAGTCAGGAGAAGCCTCCAGCCTGATGCCTGACCTACAAACTTGGGACTTTCCAGCCCCTACAACAATGTGATCCATTTCCTTGATATAAATCTCTCTCTATATATATGTACATATATACACATACATACATCACCGGTTTGGCTTCTCTAGAGAACCCAGCCTAAGACACATAGACAAAGATTTGCTCAGTGCCTGTTATGAATGTTTACACAGCTGGCCCCAGAGAAGACTCTTGATTCAACAGGAGGGTAGGAAAGAAGACTGATAATGTTGTAAATAACTTCATAGCCAGAATAGGTATATATCAAACCTTAGTTCCCTGTTCTGACTCCCAAATAATTTTCACTCATTGGAATTTTTCCACTGTATTTCTGCTAGTTCTTTATAAATTGATAACTAGACAGAGACTAAGTTTGTTAAAATAAGGAGGCAGATCACAGCTATAAAAATCTGACCGTCACACAAAAATTGCAGAGACTACTTTTAACTTATGTAAATAAACTTTCTATCTTAACTGCTTTCAGGGAATTCCCCCAGTGAACGCGTGGGCGCTATCTCATGTGCCCTCTTAAAAAAAAAATGCCATACATACGAAATGTTTACATGTCAAAAGCCTTCAAATTTAGAACTGATTGAATCTCCACTCTCTCCTAACTAATGGTCGATTTCACATTTCAAGGACTCCAGCTAAGTTTGACTCAGCTTGCAATCCATCACTAAACCTCCACATCAAGGACGTTTATATGTTTCACTTTAGAAATATTGCCTTAGCCAAACTGTATCAGGAATAAGAGATTTGCGTTAGGCTAGAAATTAATGTTAAGAAAGTCTGTAGTTTGATAGCCCCTTGTATATTCCTCCTTCCTTCACCAGCAACCTCTTTGATGTAAAACCATTTGCATTTGTTGACTCTGCCTATTAAATACCCTGCTGTTCTCCCTGCAAGGAGGAACACGCACTGCAGTCTGCATAGAACGCCACATGTTTCTCCAGTCCATGGAATGAAATTATTACTTCAATAAAATTTTTGTTTTTTTATTTCTATCAGAGCACCGGCCCGGTATTTACACCAGGACAAGTTGTTAAGAACTTCCACTTAATAGTAGTATCAAGAGGAGGGCAATTGTAGATCTCTCCCTAAAAACTCCCTTAAACCAGTAACTAGTTGCAGTCAAGCTGATCCTGACACATGGTAACCCCATGTGTGTCAGAGTAAAACTGAGCTCCTTAGGGTTTTCGGTGGCTGATTTTCAGAAGAAGATGGTCAGGCCTTTCTTCTGAGGTGCCTCTAGGTGGACTTAAATCTCCAACCTTTCAGTTAGCAGCTGAGCATGTTAACTGTTGCACCACCCAGAGACTCTAAAAACACCCTTAGTGCTCCTAGAAGTCTCTAATATGTTCCTACCATCCAAAAATAGAATCTTCAGTTAGAGGGACTCTTCAAGATATACAGCCCAATGAAGTTCCTCATTGACATAATGGTCACCCAGTTTCTGCAAGAGAAAATTTAGACTCTTGAGGGAGGTCACTGGGTAGTGGAAGAGTGCAAACTGTAGGAAGCCCTTCTATTCATTGTGCCTAAATCTTCCTTAATAAAAAAAAAAAAAAAATTTTTTTTTTTTATTACTGTAGGTGTTAAAGAGTTAACCCCCCAGAGCAATCCTCAATTGATGGCTGTTGGGACTTGGCATACAAATCCTCTCCCTCCTGGGGGGCAGGGCTAGCATAGAATGGAGTGGAGATGGAGCGGGGTGAGGGATAACCTGAGGCATGTTTCCCAGAAATATCAAGCTGCAATTATGCACAAGGTTAAAAAGCACCTGTCTACTAATTAAAAAGTTGACAGTTCAAGCCTACCCAGTGGGTCCACCAGAGAAAGACCTGGAGATCTGCTCCTGTAAAGATTACAGCCTAGAACACCCTGTGGGGCAGTTCTACTCTGTCGCATGAGGTTGCTATTAGTTGAAAATTGATTCACCAGCACCTAACAACAATAACAACATCCACACTGGTAACTGGCTTCATAAAACACTCCTTATTGGTTCTTTCCCTTCTCTGTTTCACTTCCCTACCAGTGCTTGCTAGGATCATCTCTAGCTCTGTTTGCTCTCTAGTCTTTAACTCAGGGGTACCAGCTCTGCCCTCTAGAGAAAATACGTTTGAAAAGATAGTTCAAGTCAGCCTGTTTTGCTAGAGCAGTGGTAACGGTGTAACTGAGGAATTTATTAGAAATGCAAATTTGCAGATCCCATCCCAGCCCAATTGAATCAGAAACTCTGAGCCTGGGGCTGTCAATCAAAGGTTTAACAAACCCTCCAGGTGATTCTGATTCAGGCTAACCTACTCCAAGAACCACTGCTCTAGGGATTGCTGGTTTAGAGAAGGTTAAGAGATTATTTCCAGGACCTTCAAATGCTCCTCAATAACTTTGTGGTTACCCTCCTCTTGATGTATTTTAGTTCTCCAACATCACTTACAATGGGTCCCACATTACAGACATCACCTAGAGGTCAAAATAAACCTACTGGTTTATAAATCCAAGTGGAAACACAGCCATTGGTCCTCTAGAGAGGGTCAAGCAGTCTCAGCTACGTTTTTTCCAAAACTTCCAGAATTCATCTTTCTGAGCTGTCTGCAGCTACTGGTGACAGCCACAACAGTAAGAACGTGTGGCAGGAGGACTCACATTTACACATATTGTCTGTGTCATTCTGTTAGGAGAAGCTAAATGGGGGTGATGGGATGGTGTCATGAAGAATGACGTCTGGTTTCTCAGGTGCATGCTAATTATTTGCCCTGCCTCTGGCTTTTTGATAGAAACTGATGCACCATAGTCTTGTGAAATGAAGCTGTAGACATTCCCAGGTCTTTGCAACAATCACTCTAGAATCTCCCTGAACTTGGTGCCAACTTTTATCCATTTTGATACTACTGCTCTCAAGCACTAGGCTCTTGGTTCTGTCTTTTCCCTTGCTGTCTCCGGTGGTTGACATTTATCTTTCCTCAACAGATTTGAGACCCTTCTATATGCCATCCAACTGGTTCATGACGGCTTATGTTACCTCCAGTGTGAACTATCTATATCTTTGGCCCCAGTGAAAACCTACTTGGTCTTCCTCCAGTCTTACCCCTATCCTGGGTATTTAGACAACACCTACTATCCAGGACATGAGCCAATGCCAATAGCATAGTGGAGATGATCCTGGGGCATATGACAGATGCTGCTAGGCTTGGCAGTCAACATTTTTTTTCAGCAAACAGTTGGGTCCCATTTGTTCTTCAGTCATGGGAAATGGGGGAGCAGCCAAATGACTTTCTGCATTCTAGAGATAGTTTTGATACCATACTCTCTATGCTGTCTTTTTACTCTCAGTCCAGCTGCTTACTCCCTTACTCTTTGTCCATCTTTTTCCCCAGGTCAAGGACTATGCTAAGTCTGCTCGGCAGAGTAAAGAATTATGAGTTTGAGGAAGGAGTCACAGGCCAAGGTGAAAGTACATCCAGGAGGATAAGAGGAGAGGAGGAAAACATGGAACCCAAAAGAATTGAAGAACTGAGACCTTCACCCCGTCCATGCACAGGGGCTAAGGTTCCTGCTGGTGTGGAGATGGTGGGGCAGTGATCCATAACTTAATTTGGAAATCACTGGCAAACTGTGCCAAGAAATCTGGAGATGGGAAACTGATCCTGCCACCTATCAGCTTATCTATTACTGGATGGTTTATGGGAAGAGCTCACATCCGTAGTCAGCAATGATCAAGGGTCATCTCCATCCCTGTTGCTCCCGGCTGAACTCACCAATATCTTTTAAGACAGTCCTTGCATGACGTATCTTCAGATGTTTTCTTCTGGTCAGCTTCTTCTGGAATCTATCATTTATCAAGATGTGCTTTTAAAATATGCTCCACTGTGATGCAGAAGATGGAGAGATGCTGCCAGATTTCTTTAGCAACCATACCACGCATTCAGCTCTTATTAATCTATACAAGCTTGTATGCACTCTTTTTGTATTGTCCTTTTCAATTTCAAAGAAAACTGTGGTCAGAAAACACTCACATCCTATTTACTGATAAAATCAACCATTTGGTAAAAACTATCTCATCTTTCTTCTTTATCACGGTAATATGCCACCTCCCCTTGGAAGTTGTTCTGACCGAGGTATGGATTAAGCACCTTCCTCTTCTTGATTCTTGGCTTTCATTGTTTTATCTTCGTATTGCAGCTATGATTTTCTGTTTCTGAGCCTCTCCTTGGCACCAGGTACAGGGAAATACATTTTTATTCATCTCTTTATCCTGAGTGCCTAGGACAGTGCTTGGTAGAGAGGAATAACCAAATCAGTGTTAAATAAATAAAAAAATGATTTTTTTAGAAATGTATGTCCATCTCACTTATTCTCTGTTTTCACCCCCCTCCCCCCTTAACACCTAGGAAATGATTTTGTTATTCTTTTCAAGACTGCACACTCGACCTGTGTGAACTTCATTGGCCATGCTCCCTCCTGCCTAACCCAGGTTTTGCACTCTCTTTTACATATTCTTTCTCTAGTAATATCAATCTTTGTATCTTCATTCATCGTAAAAGTTCACAGATATCTACTATAAACCTGTTGCCATCGAGTCCATTCTGACTCACAGTGACCCTATAGGACAAGGAACTGCCCCATAGGGTTTCCAAGGAGCAGCTGGTGGATTCGAACTGCTGCCCTTTTGGTTAGCAGCCCAGCTCTTAACCACTAGGACTCTTCTACTATGAAGGGTGGGAGGTTAAAAAGGATGTTCTTTGACTTGCTCTGTGCTTTGAATGACTGTCCAGTGTCCTTTGTTCTATTCACGGCCAAGCTTTTCACGGAAATGGAGGGCTCCATGTCCTTCTCACCAACCTTCTGTCTCCTTCTATTGGTTCCTGTGATGGTTAAGATTGTGTGTCAGCTTGGCTGGGCCATGATTCTCAGTGTTTATATGTGATCACTCCCATAACTGAATCTGCTGTGAGTAGCCAATCAGTTGAAAGGAAGTTTCCTTGGAGGTGTGGTCTGCATCCAAATATAAGCATATGTTCTGGCTTTTTTGCTTACTCTGAATCCTGTGCTGCCTCCTGTTCTTCTGACCTCTAGCTCTTGGGACTTGAGCTATCAGCTTATCTGCAGGTCTTGGAATTTGTTGATCTTCACAGTCTGGGAGTGGGACTCTCCGGCTGGCCAGTATTAGGTTCACCAGCCCCTTCAGCTACGTGAATTGAGAGAAGCCTCTATCCTGATACATGGACTTGGGATGTCTCAGCTTCTACAATCGTGTGAGCTGTTTCCTTGATATAAGTCTCTCTCTAGCTGTATTTATATGCTTTCCTGGTTTTTGCTCCTCTAGAAAACCCAGCCTAAGACAACCTCCAACTCTGCCATTGAAGCCTATGTTGCAAAGCATTAAATCAAGATGGATGGGTACTTGTCGAAGGTATGTGGGAGGATGACTGAGATGACTTTCAAGACTCTTTTAAACCCCAGATTTGAGAAGCCTGTTGTTCACTGCCTTATGCTTTGGTTAAATGCAAGCAAGTCCTAACCTATCTCTGATCTCCCACCAAAAGAGTATGCACATATAAATTGACTGAAGGCTTTTATTACAAGAATCTTTGTGATGCTTTCCCCAGTGATGCAATAGATTTTCATTAAAATGAAATGGCTAATAAAGCAGCCTGTCCAGGTTTAAAAAGACAGAGTCCAAGCCATATTGTTGGACGTGGCCAAAGATACTTTCACACCATCTACTCTGTCCTATCAAGGAGCCCTTTTAATTTTTCGCTTCTTTATTTTTGTAACTAACCCATTCGTACCCCCACCCCTCCTCCTCTAAGTAAGTCAGTCAAAACGTGACCAAGAGTAAACTTGGGAGGGAGAGGTTCTAAAAAAGAGATTGGGGTAAATGGCGTACATTATTCTCTTAAATATGGGGTAGGTAATTATTAGAATGTAGACATTTACTCTAAATGGGTGGCAAAGTACTGAAACACGTTATAAAGTGTCTGTTTTAATATCTGTATCTTGGCTGTTGCTAGGTGACATTGGTACTTTTAATAACATTAAAGGGAGCTAGAAATACTTGCAGATACTTTCCTCATTGAAAATATTACTGGCAAAGGAAAAAAAAGGGGGAGGACATACTGCTGGCTAGTGCAGTGGTATGTTATAAGCTTTCTGTTGCTCATTAAAATACAGTTTAGTTGTTCATATTATTAGCGGTTCAGTTTAAAGTTTTCCTCCAAAATAGCTAAGCCTTCTGATAATGTGACTTGCTGTTGGATGGATTTCTAGATTATTTCCCTGAAGCACAAAAATCCAAAACCAAACCAGTTGCCATCGAGTCGACTCTGACTCATTGCAACCCCAAGTGTGTCAGAGTAGAACTGCTCCATATGGTTTTCATTGGCTTTTTGGAAGGAGATTACCAGGCCTTTCTTTTGTGGCACTTCCACGTGGATCTGAACTGCTGATCTTTCTGTAAGTAGCCATTTGCATCACCCAGGGACTCCCCCTGAAATATAAGTTTAATTTTATTCAATCTTAGTCCATTCCATTTGATCCAAAAGATCTTTACTGAACATCTGCTATGTGCTAAGCAGCCTGTTTAGACACTTGGAACGTGGAGGTGAATAAGACAGTAATTTGGAGAAGAGGCAGTCAGGGAAGCAGACAAAAACATGCTTTAAAGCACAGCAAGTGAAATTTCTTTACTTCTGTTTAAGAAGTGGAAACCCTGGTGGCGTAGTGGTTAAGCGCTACAGCTGCTAACCAAAGGGTCGGCAGTTCGAATCCACCAGGCTCTCCTTGGAAACTCTGTGGGGCAGTTCTACTCTGTCCTATAGGGTAGCTATGAGTCAGAATCGACTTGATGGCACTGGGTTTGGTCTTTTTTTTTGTTTCTGTCTAAGAATGTACACCTCCTTTTCATTACTCGTGCGTCAAAGCCTGTCGAGCTTGAATTTTCCTGTGCCCCTTAGTGGAAGGGTGAGCCCACTCTTGGTCTGTGCTATGTCAAGCTGCATTAAGCAGTTCATTCAAATACAATGCTATTATTGTTCTAATTGGGTTCGGATAATTCTCACGAGAGTACGGGGTCAGTGATTAATTTTAATTTGAAGAATGGAAAAAGGAGAAAAAAAACTCAGAAAACTTCAAAGAAGTGGTGTTTGAGAGAAGACAAGGATTTTGAGATGGGAAAGCTGGGAAAAACGTTTCCAACAGAGAGCTGAGTTTGTAGCGTCAGGGAGAATGTAAATACTTGTTCTATAATCACTACATTTACTGAGCATATACTTGATCCAAGGTCTTAGTCTAAGTGCTTTGCATGTATTAACTCATGGAATCTTATAGCAACCCTCTGAGCAGCTATCATTAAGAAAGTAGAAGCCAGTAAGTAGATCAAGGTCATGCAGTGAGTATATGTGAAGAAGCTGTGGTTCCAAGCCATGCAAACCAGCTTTGGAGTTGAACTCTCATCCATTATTCCACTCTTTCCCTGTGATAGGTAGTCCAGTGTGATTGGCATGAAAGGAATGGAGGTAGGTGGGCTGATAGGTTAGGTCCCTGGGCAGTGCAATAAGTTAAGCACTCTGCTTCTGAAAGGTCACGGCCTTGAAAACTCTATGGAGTGCAATTGTACTCTGCACAGATGGGGTTGTTGTGAATCAGCATCAACTTGTAGGCAACTGGTGCTGGTAGGCTGGTAGGTAGGATGGGACTAGATTTTGCTGGGCCTTAAATGACATGATTAAAGTGTTTATACTTTATCCCTAATATGATGGAGAGCTGGTGAACTATTCCAAGCAGAGCAGTGATAAATCCTTGATTCTGGTGGGTATATGGAGGCTGAACTAGGGTGTGGGCTGCACTGGAGATACAAAAAAAAAAAAAAAAAAGAGAGAGAGAGACTATTGTAAAGCTCAGGTGACAAAATTCAGCCTAATAAATATGTTTTGAGCACTAAGAGACTGGTTGCCAGGACTTCAGGTCTGTCCCAAATAAAATTTTAGTCATAGGTCTTTTTGTAAACATGAGGCTTCCTAATTCCATCCATTCCTGGCTACCATCCAAAATTTGACCTCCTTTGGTCACCTTTTCCATACTCTCATGTTTCTGCTTCTCTGTGCATCTTTCCTTGACTTTCACTATGGACCCTTCTGATCCTATATATTTGCTCTCTGGAACTCCTGTTGTTGTGAGGATATTAAAAAAAAAAAACCAAAAACCTGTTGCCTTCGAGTTGATTCCAACTTGTAGAGACCGTATAGGACAGAATAGAAATGCCCCATAGGGTTTCCAAGGAGCGGCTAGTGGATTTGAACTGCCAGCCTTTTAGGTAACAGCCAAGCTCTTAACCACTGCACCACCAGGAATCCTGTGAGGACATAGTCTTCTAAAATTCCAGACCTCTCACCAAATGCTCACTCCATCTTCTGACTTAACCACACTTGGACCCATGCCAAGGATATGAATTTCTTAACCAAGATGACTTCTTTGTGAGAGTTGCTTTTTTGTCCTAAATAACGTGGTTGGTGGGAGCGTTTGCTTTGTCCTAGTGCTCTACCACTTGCTCCAAATTCTGAGCAAAAATCCATTTCCCTCCAAAGCTGTACTATATGAAGAAGAATGGGGCATCAGGATTGGAAGAAGACTTATTAACAAACTGTGTTATCCAGATGACACAACCTTGCTTGCTGAAAGTGAAGAGGACTTAAAGCACTTACTGATGAAGATCAAAGACCACAGCCTTCAGAATGGATTACACCTCAACATAAAGAAAACAAAAATCCTCACAACTGGACTAATAAGCAAAATCACGATAAACAGAGCAAATATCGAAGTTGTGAAGGATTTCATTCTACTTGGATCCACAATCAACAGCCATGGAAGCAGCAGTCAAGAAATCAAAAGATGCATTGCATTGGGTAAATCTGCTGCAAAAGGCCTCTTTAAAGTGTTGAAAAGCAAAGATGTCACCTTGAAGACTAAGGTACGCCTGACCCAAGCCATGGTATTTTCAATAGCATCATAAGCATGTGAAAGCTGGACAATGAATAAGGAAGACAGAAGAATTGATGCCTTTGAATTGTGGTGTTGGCAAAGAATATTGAATATACCATGGACTGCCAAAAGAACAAACAAATCTGTCTTGGAAAAAGTACAACCAGAATGCTCCTTAGAAGCAAGGATGACGAGACTACTTCTTACATACTTCGGACGTGTTGTCAGGAAAGATTAGTCCCTGGAGAAGGACATCATGCTTGGTAAAGTAGAGGGTCAGCAGAAAAGAGGAAGACCCTCAATGAGATGGATTGACACAGTGGTTGCAACAACGGGCTAAAGCATAACAATGATTGTAAGGATGGTGCAGGACCGGGCAGTGTTTTGTTCTGTTGTACACAGGGTTGCTATGAGTTGGAACTGACTTGATGGCACTTAACAACAACTACAAAGCTCACGCTGTTCATTGGTGATAATATTTGCCAGCTATAAGATTAACCTAAGATGCTGGCATCCACCCCAAACCCAATCATGATCCTGGGGAGCTTCACCCCTCTAGATAATCCATAACCAACACATTAGTTTTAGAGTCCTGTGATCTGTTCATTGTCATTGACCTTTACCTCCATACTTAATAACCCACTGCCCTGGTTACATTGGACCTTGTCATCATTTGGAACAATTCCACTTCTAGCATATGGAGCATGTGCTCAAATAGAATTGGGGTTTTCTGTACCCAGCCTGCTGCTTCAAGGCCATATCCAACTCATCTCAGCAATTTCAACTGCATTTCTTACCCCCTTTGTTTTCCTGTCTAGTAGTTGGCTGTTACTTAATGATATCCTGTGTTCTTAATGATTTCTCTAATGAGTTTGACCATGGGCCATTTTGTGGTCCTCTTTAGTGTTAAGGCACAGTTGAACTGTTTCTTACTTCCTATGTGCCTAGTAGAATCTATGGACACTGTCATGAGCCGCACGCATCAGTGTTAAGATTTGGGCAGGACATTATAGCTCCTTGATATGAAGGTATCAGGAGTGCCCTGACTCAAAGAAGATTTAAAATGCTGCTATGCAGAGCCAATTGGCTTATCAAGAACCAATGATATCAGTAGTTGAGACTTCTGAGGACTACCACCTACAACAATGGGTAAAGTTGGCATTGATTGCCTTGCTTCTCCTGACTCCACTGATGGTAGTCCTAATGTTACAGTGGAAAGTCGGTTGTTGTGGGGATGAGAATGGGAATAGACTGGAAGGTTATTATTAATAACAGACATTGTAAAGAGAAACTTAACTCACTTACCCCGAGAGTTTACTTCCATCATTAAGGACCACAGGAAACTCAAGAAGCTTGAATCTTAAACTCCATCGTTCCCTCTGACCTCATGTTTTCTTTCTATTTCCGCATACTTTACTTCCATTTTCATGTGGAAATTTCTGAAAATCTGCTCTTTAGCAACACAAAAACCTCCAAAGGATTGTTCCCTCTATTTCTGCTCCCTTCCCCCAATACCACGTCACCTCTCTCCTCATTTCCTGTCCCATCCAGCCTAAAAATCATCACTCTCTAACACCTCTTGCTTGCCTTCTCTGTCCTTGTTGTCCTTTGTTCTTCTAGAACATCTACTCTGTTTGATTCAATTATGCATTGTTCCAATTACCCACTTTGCAAACCTACACGTGAGTAGCCAAGCAACGATGGATAAAACCCAGTGAAAACCACTACAGATATCTGCTTTTGTAAGGCTTTTATGGGAATCTGGTCACGTATTTCTCCTGTCACCATCAGCAGCTATGCAAACCCTCCTTACCCTGCTCTAGATTTCCATCCCTGTAAAGTACTCTCAGCAGATGGTGCTTCTACTTCAGAGACAATCAGCAGGCTCACACTCAACCTCCTGGCCTCATACCCATACTTATCCTTCCACATTCTCCCTTCCCTTCTATCTCAGCTACAAGGTGTTCCTCTTTCTCCATCCACCCAGGATTTATATTCCAGTGACTTCTGTTTTGCCAGGGACCCCCACCTCTGTTTCCAACCTTTAATTTCCCTTGACTTATTACCATCTTCTGTGCAGCTCATGATCACGAAAAAGTCTCTCTCACCTTTAAACAAAAAAAACAACAAAAAAAAGAGCAATCACCTTCATATGACCCTGGATCTGCCACTCATACAGCTGTGCTTCATAACTTTTACCTGCTTGAAAGTATGCTTCACACTGTCTTCATTTTCTTATTTCTAGACTTTCTACTTATTTGAGAGTCCAGTAAAACCTGCCTTCTGTACCCATTACCCACTGATGCTCTTATTGCCGAGGTCACCAAAGTTATTCTTGTTGCTAAAGCCACAGATACTTTTCAGCATTCTCGGCAGTATTTGGCACATATGATTACTCCCTACTGAAAACACTATTTTTCTTTGTATGTGTCACGTCAAGAGGTGGTTGTGAGGGAGACTGTGGCATGAAATTTCCACCATGTCCACCCCGATTCAAAGGAGAGTGTGTGTACGATACAACTCTGCTGACTGGATGACAGAAATAAGGGATTATCATTACTGGTTAAGTTCTGTTGTGTTTTATTCTAAAACTTTGCCCTATAGCCTGTAATACCACCCTGCTATCCTACCTATTTTATAGAAGAAACTGGTATCCATAGAGGTCGTGGTGTGTCTGTCAGTTGGTCGTACTGTGGGGCCTTGCATGTTGCTCTGATGCTGGGAGCTATGCCACCAGTATTCAGATACCAGTAGGGTCGTCCACGGACGACAGGCTTCAGCTGAGCTTCCGGACTAAGACAGAGTAGGAAGAAGCACCCGGCAGTCTACTTCTGAAAAGCATTAGCCAGTGAAAACCTTATGAATAGCGGCAGAACATTGTCTGATACAGTGCTAGAAGATGAGCCCCCCAGGTTGAAAGGCACTCAAAAGATGACTGGGGAAGAACTGCCTCCTCAAAGTAGAGTTGACCTTAATGATGTGGGTGGAGTAACGCTTTCGGGACCTTCATTTGCTGATGTGGCATGACTCAAAATGAGAAGAAACAGCTGCAAACATCCATTAATAATCAGAACCTGGAATGTACGAAGTATGAATCTTGGAAAATTAGAAATCATCAAAAATGAAATGGATCACATAAACATCAATATCCTAGGTATTAGTGAGCTGAAATGGACCGGTATTGGCCATTTTGAATCAGACAATCATATAGTCTACTATGCTGGGAATGACAACTTGAAGAGGAATGGTGTTGCATTCATTGTCAAAAACAACTTTCCAAGATCTATCCTGAAGTACAATGCTGTCAGGGAAAGGATAATATCCATACGCCTACAAGGAAGACCACTTAATACGACTATTATTCAAATATATGCACCAACCTCCAGGGCCAAAGGTGAAGAAATAGAAGATTTTTTTCAGCTGCTGCAGTCTGAAGTTGATTGAACATGCAATCAGGATGCATTGATAATT
Organism: Elephas maximus indicus; assembly: GCF_024166365.1. NCBI lineage: Eukaryota > Metazoa > Chordata > Mammalia > Proboscidea > Elephantidae > Elephas > Elephas maximus. Next base: position 71,950,659 of record NC_064831.1, on the reverse strand, counting down.
ACTGGTGATTTTAATGCCAAAGCTGGAAACAAAGAAGAAGGATCAGTAGTTGGAAAACATGGCCCTGGTGATAGAAACGATGTTGGAGATCGAATGATAGAATTTTCCAAGACCAACGACTTCTTCATTGCACATACCTTCTTTCACCAACATAAACAGTGACTATACACATGGACCTTGCCAGATGGAACACACAGAAATCAAATTGACTACATCTGTGGAAAGAGACGATGGAAAAGCTCAATATCGTCAGTCAGAGACGATGGAAAAGCTCAATATCGTCAGTCAGAACAAGGCCAGGGGCCGACTGCAGATCAGACCATCAATTGCTCATATGCAAGTTCAAGCTGAAACTGAAGAAAAGCAGAGCAAGTCCACGAGAGCCAAAATATGACCTCGTGTATATCCCACCTGAATTTAGAGACCATCTGAAGAGTAGATTTGACGCACTGAACACTGGTGAACGAAGACCGGAAGAGTTGTAGAATGACATCAAGGACATCATCCATGAAGAAAGCAAGAGGTCATTGAAAAGACAGGAAAGAAAGAAAAGGCCAAGAGGGATATTGGAGGAGACTCTGAAACTTGCTTTCAAACGTCGAGCAGCTAAAGCAAAAGGAAGAATTGATGAAGTAAAAGAACTGAAGATTTCAAAGGGCCTCTCAAGAAGACAAAGTAAAGTATTATAATGACATGTGCAAAGAGCTGGAAATGGAAAACCAAAAGGGAAGAACACGCTTCGTGTTTCTCAAGCTGAAAGAACTGAAGAAAAAATTCAAGCCTCGAGTTGCAATAGTGAAGGATTCTATGGGGGAAAATATTAAATGACGCAGCTCAAAAGAAGATGGAAGGAATACACAGAGTCGTTATACCAAAAAGAATTAGTTGATGTTCAACAAGAGGTAGCATATGATCAGGAATCGATGGTACTGAAGGAAGAAGTCCAAGCTGCTCTGAAGGCACTGGCTAAAAACAAGGCTTCAGGAATTGATGGAATATCAATTGAGAGGTTTCAACAAACAGATGCAGCGCTGGAGGTGCTCACTCATCTCTGCCAAGAAATATGGAAGACAGCTTCCCGGCCAACTGACTGGAAGAAATCCATATTTATGCCTATTCCTAAGAAAGGTGATCCAACTGAATGTGGAAATTATAGAACAACATCATTAATATCAGACGCAAGCAAAATTTTGCTGAAGATCATTCAAAAACAGCTTCAGCAGTATATTGACAGGGAACTGCCAGAAATTCAGGCTGGTTTCAGAAGAGGATGTGGAACCCGGGATATCATTGCTGATGTCAGATGAATTGTGGCTGAAAGCAGAGACTACCAGAAGGATGTTTACCTGTGTTTTATTGACTATGCAAAGGCATTCGACTGCGTGGATCATAACAAATTATGGATAACATTGCGAAGAGTGGGAATTCCAGAACACTTAATTATGCTCAAGAGGAATATTTACATAGATCAAGAGGCAGTTGTTCGGACAGAACAAGGGGATACGGAAAGGAAAGGTTTACGCCAGGGTTGTATTCTTTCACCATACCTATCCAATCTGTATACTGAGCAAATAATCAGAGATACTGGACTATATGAAGGAGAACTGAGCATCAGGATTGGAGGAAGACTCATTAACAACCTGCCTTATGCAGACGACACAACCTTGCTCGCTGAAAGTGAAGAGGACTTGAAGCACTTACTAATGAAGATCAAAGAGCACAGTCTACAGTATGGATTGCACCTCAACATAAAGAAAACAAAAATCCTCACGACTGGACCAATGAGCAACATCGTGATAAACGGAGAAAAGATTGAAGTTGTCAAGGATTTCGTTTTACTTGGACCCACAATCAACACCCATGGAAGCAGCAGTCAAGAAATCAAAAGATGCATTGCATTGGGTAAATCTGCTGCAAAGGACCTCTTTAAAGTGTTGAAGAGCAAAGATGTCACCTTGAAGACTAGGGTGCGCCTGACCCAAGCCATGGTATTTTCAATTCCATCATATGCATGTGAAAGCTGGACAATGAATAAGGAAGACCGAAGGAGAATTGACGCCTTTGAATTGTGGTGTTGGCAAAGAATATTGAATATACCATGGACTGCCAGAAGAACGAATAAATCTGTCTTAGAAGAAGTACAACTAGAATGCTCCTTACAAGCAACGATGCTAGACTGTGTCTTACATACTTTGGACATGTTGTCAGGAGGGATCAGTCTCTGGAGAAGGACATCATGCTTGGCAAAGTAGAGCATCAGCGGAAAAGAGGAAGACCTTCAACGAGGTAGATTAACACAGTGGCTGCAACAATGGGCTCAAAGCATGGATGGCTTAGTTGCAGGATTTGTTAAGGTCACATAAGGAGGTTGAAGTCAAGGCTAGGGCCCATTTCCACTGACTCTACCTGGTGTTGTTGCCACTCTCCAACCAGCTTTTTATTTATTTACTTTTAATAAATAACATTATTTTTCTTCTTCCCTTTTCTTCATCTCCTTCCTCCCTCCTTCCATTCTCTCTCCCTCCTTCTTTCCTTCCTTCCCGCCTCCCTCCCTCCTTCTCTTCCTCCCTCCCTCCCTTCCTACCTCTCTTCCTTTCTCCTTTCTTCCCCCCTCTCTTCCCCACTCCTTCCTTTCTTCTCCCCCCTCCCCTTCCTTCTTCTTCCTTTCTTTCATTTTCTTAATCATTTTGTTCTTTCCTTTTAAGGATTGTCCAAATATTTACCTTTTCTTTGTTTACGTCTCACCCTGAGTGGAAGCCACAAACATTGTATTATTTGGGCAGGGGAGTCGGGGATGCTTACTTTGAGGTAACTACGTATTAAATTTAAAGTAAGATTGAGTTTCTAAATGTTTGACCCAATCAGGGTAGTTTCCTTTCCATAAACAACACTGCTGGCTGTGTGCACTGGACACCAACTTATTCTGGGAGTAGAGGGCAGGCCTGTTACTGAGTAGGCTCTGCTCCCCAGTTGCCAGACTGCAGTTCATCAGCACTCGATGCTTCATGTGTTTATTCTGACCTTTATACTGCAACAGTGTCATAGAGATTTAGGATGCATTCTTTGCATATGCCAAATCCCTCATCATTTCTCTCATATCTTTTTCCATTATTTCCAAAGCCCTTCTCTGCAAAATCACTTCTCTGCAATCAGCCAGAGATGGATGTCTGCCATATTGCAAATGTCCCAAATGAGGCACCCTCTCTTGTCCATCTGAACTTCTCCATAAAAGGAATATTCTCTGATCAATGAAATTACCTATAATTTGCCATTAGACTTTTTCAGCTAGACTTGCTCAAAGCTGTTTAGCAGTTAGCTGCCGACAAGTCGGCCCATGCACAATGAAACTAAATGCTGCCTGGTCCTGTGCCGTCCCCATGATTGGTTGCGGATTGTACTGTTGTGGTCTATAGGGCTTTCATTGGCTGAGTTTTCATTAGCCTCTCTTCCTGAGTCTGGAGGTCCACTGAAACCTGTTCGGCATCATAGTAACATGCAAGCCACCTCTGACAGATGGGTGATGGCTGTGCATGAGGTACGTTGGTCAGGAATCGAACCCGGGTCTCCCACATGGAAGGCAATAATTCTACCACTGAACCACCGCTAACCCCCTGTTGTTCAAAGTAGGGCGGTGCAAATCGAGTACTTACTTGGACTGCATGAGGTCAGGTAAATATTTTTGAAATAACATTGATTGCTTTTTTTGTTTTTGATAAATAGTATACTTTTTTTGCTTTTATAGAAGGAAAACTGGGAAATAGGCAATAGCACAAAGAATAAAGTAAAAGCCATAGTCAGTTCCACCCAGAAATAATCATTGTGGCAACCAGTATATTTTTATTGAGTCAATTTTCTATGCATATCTAGTTATTTACAATTTTATAAGTGTTGAAGCATTAAATATCCTCATATGCAAAGCTTTGTGACTGTATCTGTTTATTTTCATAGGCTAAATTTCTTGAAATTGAATTGGGAGATCAAACAATATGATTTTCTCTTTGGCTCTTGATACATATTACCAGCAAGGCAATCTGGGAGTGACAATTTTCCTACATCTTTCCCATCACTAAGTATTATAATTAAAAAAAAAATTATAGTTTGATAACTGAAAATGGTTTATCACTATTTCCATTTGCATTTATTTATTGAGACATAAAAATATTTTTGGCCATTTTTGTTCTCTTATTTTGTGAATTATCAGTACTTGTTCTTTGTCAATTTTTAATTGTAGTTTTGATATTCTCCAATTGATAAGTGAGAGTTTCTCATGTATTAAACATATTAACTTACGTAAGTTGCCAATATTTGTTCCCAGTTCATCACTTACTTTTATATATTGATGAACAAAAGTTTTGAGTTTTAATGGAATCAGATCTAAACATCTATTTCTTTATGGCTTATTCTGTGGTTTGTGTAACTAGAATGGTTTTCCTTGCCCTGAGATCAGGTACTTGCTCCCATTTTCTTGCTTTTTTTTCATTTTCTTTAATTTTTGTTTTACATTTTTCTCTGTATTTAATAGTTTAGACTTTATTTCAGTGTAAAGTTTGAGGTAGGGAGTCTAAGTCTTTTCTCCCACTCAATATTTAACTAATTTTTCTAGCACCATTTATTAAATAATTCATTTACATTTATCTTTTTTTAAGTTCTTATATCTACTTATTATATTTATTTCTAAGTCTTTTAGTTGATTCCATTGCTTTTTTTTTTTTTTATTAAGCAAGGACAATTTTGCTTTTAGTATTATGTCTTATTATATAGCAATGCATGTTCCAGCTCTTTTTTATGTCCCAGAATGTTGGCTCTTCTTAATGGGTTTTCCTTTCAGATGAATTTTATAATTGCTTTATCAAGGCCATATCTCTGTCTCCCTCCAGTAAACCCTGAACAGGGATTTTGATTGGGAAAACAGTGGAATCCATAAATGAATCATTTCTTTATGCCCACTTCCTTTTCTTTGTTTAGACAACCTGGGATTTTAAATCTACATTAATATGTAATAAATATTAATATTTTTGCATTCTATTTCTTCTTTTCAAGTATAATTTTTCTGCGGACATGCAGTTTTTAATTCTTTAAAAAAAAAAAAATCAAGAAAATACTCCCCAAAATTACCTCTGTTTCTTGTCACAAATTTTTTTTGAAGTCCTTCTCTTCCTTTTCATTGCTGTTTCTTTTTTTCATTGCATTGCAGGACATTTTCCTAAGCTTCACGATGCTTTTTCCTTAATACCAGTCCTGAAGTAGGTTTGTCCAGGACTGAGGGGCTTCCTGGAATGCAGGATTTTTCATTTTAAACCCAGGATCATCCTGGGCAAACTGGGATGGGTGGTTATCCTCTTAAGTGAAGAGAGGCTGCTCCATCCAAACCAGGCCCCCCCCTTCACTCCTCCCACCCCCAGTGCTCATGTTCCAGTAGATGGATTGGGTTCTGATATTCACATATGATTCCTGCCCAGTAAAAAACTGATGGCACAATGGTTAAACACTAGGCTACTAAACAAAAAGTTGATGGTTCAAACCCACCAGCAGCTCCACAGGAGAAAGACTTGGCAATCTCCTCCTGTAAAGATCACAGCCAAGAAAATCCTATTGGGCAGTTGTACTCTGTCAACAGGGGGTTGCTATGAGTCAAAACTGACTCAACAACACCTATCAACAGCAACAAACAGATAAAACATCTAGTCAAGTGGGACTTATTTTTCCTCGTATAGGGATAGAATTCCTTTTACTTTCAGGTTTCAGCATTCTGCAGATCCTTATGTGCACATCCTAAACTAGTACCGTTCCCTGCTTTTTCCTGCCTCTGGGCCTTTGCACTTGCCGTTTCCTCTGTCTGGGGGATCTTCTTCCAGATTAATGGCTCACTCCTGTGCATTACTGAGATCCTCCCTCAGATGTTACCTCCTCAGAGAGGCCTTCACTCTCTCCTCCATTCCATCTTCCCTCTCCACTTAACCTACATTATTGTTTTTCACTGTCCTTACTGTTTGTTTCCCCAACTATCATGTGGGCTCTGTGTGGGCAGGACTTGGTCTGTTTTATTCTCCAGTCTTTATCCAGTGCCTATTGTATCGCCTGGCATGGAGGAGGCACTCAATACATTTTTTTTTTCCTAAATTGAATACTTTTTGCTGTTGGTTTCTATCCTTATTATGTCAGTGTATACCTTCCTTTCACTACCCATCTATCAGTTTGTCGTACTGTAGTGGCCTGCATGTTGCTGTGATGCTGGAAGTTATGTCACCGGTATTTCAAATATTAGCAGGGTCAACTATGGTGAACAGAGTTCAGTGGGGCTTCCAGACGAAGATAGACTAGGAAGAAAGGCCTGGAAATTTAATTCCAAAAATTTGCCAGTGAAATCTCTATGGATGAAACAGAATATTGTCTGATGTGATGTTGCGAAATGAACCCCCTAGGTTAGAATACACTCAAAATACACACTGGCAGTAACAATGGACTCAAACATGCCAATTATCATGACGGTGGCACAGAGCTGGGCAACGTTTTGGTCTGTTGTACATGGGGTCCTCATAAGTTGGAGCCAATGTGACAGTAACTAACAATAGTACTTTCTTCAGCTGCCTAGATTCTCTGTGTGCTGCTATTTTGGAAAGGAGAGTATTTTTTCCCATTCTATTTGGTGCAAATGGTAATTTTCAGATTGGGCCCAAGCTGCAATGTGTTTCCTTGTTTTAGTTACCTAGTGCTGCTATAACAGAAATACCACAAGCAGACGGCTTCAACAAACAGAAGTTTATCCTCTCAGTTTAGTAGGCTAGAAGTCCAAATTCATGGTGTCAGTGCCAGGGGAAGGCTTTCCTTCTCTGTCAGTTCTAGAGGAAGGTCCTTGTCATCAATTTTCCCGTGGTCTAGGAGCTTCTCCTTGCAGGAACCCTAGGTCCAAAGGATTCACTTTGCAACTGGCACTGCTTTCTTGGTGGTATAAGGTTCCCATGTTTTTCTGCTCACTTCTTTCTTTTATATCTCAAAAGATATTGACTTAAAACACAATCTAATCTTGTATATTGAGTCCCGCCTCATTAATATAACTGCCACTAATCCCATCTCATCAATGTCGTAGAGCTAAGATTTACAACACAAAGGAAAATCACATCAGATGACAAAATGACGGACAATCACACAATACTGGGAATCATGAACTAGCCAAGGTGACACATATTTCTGGGGGACACAATTCAATCCATGACACCCCTTCTGGGCAGAAGCCTCAACAAATTCAAGGTTTCTGGATGATATTCTCAAACATCTCAGTGATATTTAGGGTTAACTATTTTTCTTCTAATATCATGTAGCTTGGGTCACAGTTAGGGTGTTATTTCCTTTAGTTTTCAGGTTTTCACTTAACTTCTCGGGAGCAAGAATCAGGCAGCTTCTGCGACCCCAGCTCATAGCTCCGCTGTCCCCACAGCAAGGCGGAAGGGGCATTGTTCATTCCCTGCTCTTGTGTTTGACAGCCTCCCCAGCTCACTGACAAAAAACCAAAACCCAAACCTGTTGCCATCTAGTTGATTCTGACGCATGGCAGCCCCATGTGTTACAGAGTAGAACTGCTCCATAGAGTTTTCTTGGCTGTAAGAGGAGCCTGGGTGGCCACCATGAGTCAGAATTGACTTGCCAGCAGTGGGTTTAGTTTATTTTTTGGTTCGCTAACTGACAGGTTGGCAGTTCAAACCCACGCAGCCATTGAAAAAAGGTCTGACCAACTGTGTCTGTTAAGATTAGAACCAAGAAAACCCTACGGAGTTATTCTACTCTGTAACATATGGGGTCACCATGAGTTCAGAGGCCAACTCGACGGCAGCTAAAAACAACAATAACAATCCTTGAGGAAGCAGAATGCCAGGCCTTTCTTCTGTGGTACTGCTGAGAGGGTTCGAACTGCCAACGTTTAGGTTAGTAGTCAAGTACAAACCATTTACACTACTCAGATACGTTTCACTGACAAAAGCTCATCTAAATGGAACATGCTGGGAAAATGTCAGGCAAGATGCCTGGGAAACAGATTAAAAACAAACATAGAAAAACACACCAGTCATGTTGGAAAATAATTCAGTCTGAGTTTCAGAAATTCCGACCAGTGGCAAAGTGGAGAATGTTCTGTACAGTTCGTTGTTTGTCTTCTCCGGAAAGGAAAAGGGGTGAGAGGTCCTGTGTGAAACGTCTTCCCTGAGGAGTATGCTCTATCTCTTCCAGTGAAACCAATCTTTGCAGAAACCTGGAGAAACCTCAGTATGGTATCTATGCAGACAGGGCTAGTAGCTGTTTCAAAGTAGAGATGTTTGTTGAGAATGATTCTAGGAAAACCATTTTCTTCTCGAGATGGATGCAAGTGAGTTATGGAAACTTTGGAGGAAATATGGAAAATTATCTGAAACGAAGCAATTTGGCTTACTTCCTTTGGAAAGAGAGTTTTGTTCTCAAACATTTATTGAAAAGCCATCAATATTAACATGTGTTTTCGTGGAGCTCTGAGATGCTTAGAGCACTTTTCAAATTTTGATTTTTAAACCTGTAGGCTGTCTCTCCCCAGCTTTTGATTTGGAAACAGAAATTTATATTGACATTGCAGAATCCTTTCATAAACTTCGTGAGCTTTCCTGATAACAGAAACTTCAATGAAGAGAGTTTGGTAAATCTGAACCAGGTATAAAAAGTGGACAGTGGCTAGAAGGTGTGGAACATCCTTCTAGGCATACAATCCACTCTTTTGCATGGACTCAGAAACATAAATATCCAGATACCATTTTCAAGATCTGATAACTCTTTTTAATTGGGTACCTTCTCTCTCTCCCTCTCAGTTGCCGTCTCTCTCCCTCTCTCCTCTTTTTGTCTCTGTCTTTCTCTCTGTCCCCCTTCTCTGTGTGTGTCTCTCACTTCTCTCCATGTTTTCTCTCTCTCTCAATCTCTTCCTCTTCTTCAATCTCTCCCTCTCTCCTTTTCTTCTCCTCTCTTCCCCTCTGTCTCTCTCTATGTTTGTGTGTCTGTCTCTCTGTCTCTCAATCTCTCTCTCCTCTCTCACTCACATGCAGGTGTTTTTTAAGCTTCTTTGTGTTTTTCTCATTGCAACTCTTCTCCTGAAAACTAGTCTCTTATTTATCTCAGAAAACACTCGGTCAACAGCATTTGCCTGGGCTTGTTCCAAAAGATGAAACTGTATTACAAAATCAGAATAAAGAAGACAAGAAGAATGCAGACAGGCCAACTCTGAAGGAGTGGAGTTTTCTCTGATGTGGAGACTTTACTATGAACTGGGATTTTCTGATTGTCCTAGCTGGGGACCTTTATTATCTTCACCAGTACACAGAGATTACCATTAGCAACTATCTAGAGTGGTGAGACCGCCATTTTTTCTAATGTGATGTGGCTAAAATCAAGATGGCCTCAGGGAAGGGGAAATAAAAAGGGCCACTTTCTCTTCTTCTCAATCCCTTAATTCCCTGCTTCAACACAATGCAGTATAGTATTTCATTCTGTGGACATACCAATGTGCACTTTATCTATTGTTGATGGGCATTTGGGATTTTATTTCCTTCTTTTTTCAGAATTTGAACTCAATGCGTATGTAAGTATGTGTATAAGGGCTTCATGGCAGGTTTGGAGATAACTCAAAACTGTTATGTTTTGTTAGGAGAAAAGCATGCTTAAACTGGATATACTAATATAAATTTGAAAATGTACATGTTGTTGTTGTGAGGTGCTGCCAACTTGATTTCAACTCATAGTGATCCCATGTGACACAGTAGAACTGTCCCATAGGGTTTTCTAGGCTGTAATCTTTATGGAAGCACATCACCAGGTCTTTCTCCCGTGGTGTGGCTGAGTGGGTTCGAATGGCCAACCTTTGATTAGCAGCCGAGCACTTAAAAATACACATAAGATTCACTAAAAGGCTTGCATATGAATGCTTTTAGCAGCACTATTTCTAGTAGCCCCAAACTGGAAAGCACCCAAATGTCCATCAGTAGTAAAACCCCACTGCCGCCAAGTCAGAATTGACTCATAGCAACCCTATAGGAGAGAGTAGAACTGCCCCGTAGGTTTCCAAGGCTGTACGGAAGCAGACTGCCACATCTCTTCCTCGGAGAGGCTGGTGAGTTTGAACCGCTGACCTTTTAGTTATCAGCCAAGCGCTTTAGCCAGTGCCACCAGGGCTCCTTGCTATCAATAGCAGGATGTTTAATTTGTAGAATGAAGTAACTACAGCAACAACAATGAAAAAAACTGCAACTACATGCAACAATATGGCTGCATCTTGCAAAACATAACGTGGCAGGAAAGAAACCAGACACAGAAGAGTGCTTACGGTATGATTCTATTTGTATGTACTGTAATTCAAAATCAGACCAGGCTGATCTGTGTTAGAGGTCTAGACGGTGGGTGCCTTTTGAAGGGAGGGGCAGAGAGGCTGGAAAGGGGCCTGGAGGTGGAGTCTGAAGCACTGGTCGTGCTGTTTCTTGGACTGGACTCTGGCTGCCTGAGTGTGTTCAGTTTATGAAACTTCATCAGGCTGTACACTTAGGATTTGTGCACTTTTCAGTAGGATGTTATACTTCAATAAAGAGTACAAAAAGGGTTTTCAGAGTCTAAAGAAAAAGGAGAAACATTCCTTTCGTAACAGTCCTCTAGTGGAAACATCTCAGTTCCTGGCATTGTTGGCTGGTCCATTCACTTCCCCTTTTCCCCTTTACTCAAGCCATTGCTGTTTGACTCTTCATTTCCCTTTAAGAAACCGTCATTGTTCCTCTCCCCATCCCACCCTCCTCATTCCCAAGGACTGGACTTCCAGCATCAACCCTGCTTCACCAAGCCAAGGGACACAATAAGCCACAGCCTAACATTGCCCAAACTCAGTATTCCGTCTAGATTCTAGAACAACACCCTGGGGCCCTTTGGCAGGACAGTCCAGGCTGGGCTTTAGCATTTTAAGTCTGGTTCTACTGACCTGAGGTGAAGATATGTTCCCTCGTGCTTCCCTCTCACACATACGCACACATCACCTGTGCACAGTTAAACAAGAGCTCTCAGAGGATGGAAGATATAGCCTAAGTCCATATGAAGGATAAAAAAAAAAAAAATTTTTTTTTTGTAAAGGAAACAAAAAAATTCTTTGCAGTCAAGTTGGTTATAACTTGGGGTGACCACATGTGTGACAGAATAGAACTGCGCTCCATTGGGTTTTCTTGGCTCTAATCTTTAGGGAAGCAGACTACCAGGGCTTTCTTTCGCCATGTCACTGGGTGGGTTTGAACCACCAACATTTTTGTTTTTCTCTGTTTTTATTTACTTATTTAATTGTACTTTAGACGAAGGTTTACAGAACAAGCTAGCTTCTCATTAAAGAGTTACTACACATGTTGTTTTACGACATTTGTTAAAAACCCCATGACATATCGACACTCTCCCTTCTCAATCTTGGGTTCCCTATTATCAACTTTTCTGTCCCCTCCTGCCTTCTTGTCCTTACCCCTGGGCAAGGACTCATATTGTTTTGTGGGCCCGTCTAATCTTTGGATGAACGGTTAATCTCAGGAGTGGCTTCATTACTGAGCTAAAAGGGTGACCGGGGGCTATCCTCTTGGCATTTCTCCAGTCTCTGTCAGGCCAGTAAGTCTGGTCTTTTTTTGTGAGTTAGAATTTTGTTCTACATTTTTCTCCAGCTCTTCTGGGACCGTCTGTTGCGATCCCTGTCAGAGCAGTCAGAGGTGGTAGCCGGGCACTATCTCGTTGTACTGGACTCTGTCTGGTGGAGGCCGTGGTAGTTATGAACCACTAACATTTTGATTGGTAGTTGAGTGCAAACCATTTGCACCGCCCAGAAGCCTAAGGCAATGTAATGTGCAACTATTTTCCATCTCTACAACAAGAGCTGTTTCGCCCCATTTTCTCATCCCTCTGTAGCAGCTCAGGTGCAGTCCCTGGAGCCAGGCTGTCGGCTCCAGAATTTACTGTGTTGAGACACTAGACAAAGCCCATAACTGCTCTAGGCTCTAGCTTTTTCCTCTATAAAGTGGGGATGTCAGGGCATACCTTCCTCAAAGGATAGAAGAACTGCTGGGAGGATTCAGCGCGGAGCAGAAAACACTAAGTTTTACCAATGAATGAAATGGTAGGCTTTGTCCAACAGGCCCCGTGCACCTGAACAGTACAGCCAGCTTCCTTGAAACTCACCCACAACTACATAAAGAACCAGCAGAAGCAGAACAACTTCTTGGACTGGTCTTCCTCTGCCTCCAGCCATCGCTGTAAGAGAAAGGGGAGCATAGATGCATTTCTTCTCTTGTCCAGAGCAAACCCCAGGAGAGTTGAACTGCTCCTCGAAGGATGTCCTTTCTGATTTACTTTCAGCACCTGCCTATGAGTAGGGATGAAGCAGGAATTATTAAAACTTGTAGAGGGAGAGCCTTTTCGACCAAGGATTTCTGCCATGAAGGCAGGTGTGGGTCCTTCAGAAAGGGCTGCTCCCTGCTAATTGGGTGGTCTGAGGGCCTTACCCCAGCCACAGGCCTTGCTTCTCATCAGCTGCACTCTCCTGAACCTTCAGTGCCAAGCCTAGGCTCACTCAGACCAACTGCTCTTCTTCTCTCTGGGTTGGAAGAGGATGGTACTGAACACAACCTCCCTTTTGAGGGCTGTCTGTTGGGATGCAGGATGTCCAGATGGTTGGACTTTGTTTTTCCAATTTAGTTGGAAAGGTCAGAGTATTTCTTTTTCTTTTTAATTGTGGTAAAATACACATAACATACAATTTACTATTTTAGTCATTTTAAAGTGTTCAGTTTTAAAACATTTAGGACATTTGCAATGTTGTGCAACCATCATCGCTATCTAGTTATAGAACATTTTCATTATCCAAAAGAAAACCCCATGCCCATTAGCAGTCACTCCCACTCCCTGAACCCCCCAGGCCCTGGCAACCACTAATCTGCCAGACTAATTTTACTGCACCTAGAATTTAGTTTCAAAGAGAATATATCAAGTAATCGCCCTCATCCAATGTGGGTCTTTGTTTTCTTTTTTTATTGTACTTTAGATGAAGGTTCACAGAATAAACTATCTTCTCATTAAACAGTTACTGCACATATTGTTTTATGACATTGGTTAACAACCCCATGACATGTCAACACTCTCCCTTCTCTACCTTGGGTTCCCTAATACCATCTTTCCTGTCCACTTCTGCCTTCTAGTCCTTGCCCCTGGGTTGTTCTGCCCCTTTAGTCTCGTTTTGTTTTATGGGCCTGTCTAAACTTTGGATGAAGGATAAACCTTAGGAGTGACTTCATTACTGCTAAAAGGGTGACCGGGGGTTATATTTCCGGATTTTCTCCAGTCTCTGTTAGGCCAGTAAATCTGGTCTTTTTTTGTGAGTTAGAATGTTGTTCTGCATTTTTCTCCACCTCTGTCCAGGACCCTCTATTGTGATCCCTGTCAGAGCAGTCAGTGGTGGTAACTGGGTACCATCTAGCTGTACCGGACTCAGTCTGGTGCAGGCTGTGGTAGATGTGGTCCATTAGTCCTTTGGACTAATCTTTCCCTTATATGTTTATTTTTCTTCATTTTCCCTTGTTCCTGAAGGGGTGAGACCAGTGTAGTATCTTAAATGGCCACTCACATGCTTTTAAGACCCAGGACGCTACTCACCAAAGTAGAATGTAGAACATTTTCTTTATAAACTATGTTATGCCAATTGAGCTAGGTGTTCCCCGGGACAACCATGGTCCCCACAGCCCTCAGCCCAGCAATTCGGTCCCTCGGGGACTTTGGATGCATCTATGGAGCTTCCGTGATCTTGCCTTGGACAAGTTGTGCTGGCTCCCCCTGTATTGCGTACTGTCTTACCCTTCACCGACGTTACCACTTATCCATTGTCTATTTAGTGTTTTTCCATTCCCACCCCTCCTCTCCCATGCAACCATCAAAGCTTGTTTCTTTTTTTTGTATAAACCTTTTCATGAGTTTTTACAATAGTGGTCTCATACAATATTTGTCCTTTTGTGATTGACTTATTTCACTCAGCATAATGCCCTCCAGATTCATCCATGTTACGAGAAGCTTTGCAGATTCATCATTGTTCTTTATCATTGTGTAATACCCCATTGTGTGTATGTAGCACAGTTTATCCTTTCATCTGTTGATGAGCATCTAGGTTGTTTCCATCTTTTTGCTATTGTGAACAATGCTGCAGTGAACATGGGTGTGCATATGTCTATTCCAGTGGTGATTCTCATTTCTCTAGGATATATTCCTAGGAGTGGGATTGCTGGATCATATGATATTTCTATTTCCAGCTTTCTAAGGAACAGCCATATTGTCTTCCAAAATGGTTGTATCATTTTGCATTCCAGTTCAGTCTTTTGTTAACTGTTGGGTCACTTCTGGATTCCAAAGGAGTCCTCAATACGTCTTCTTTCTATTGAGGGTTTCAACAGATGTAGCCAGAGGTTTCAGGTCCTGGTCAACCCATTTCAAAATTCTCTTTCTTTCCAGCCGCCCTTCCTACCACCCTGTTGCCCTTCTCCCACCAGAGCATGGGTTAGAGGAGGAGTGAGTGGAATTGCAGACTGATTACAGGAAAGTCCGGGCCCCTCACAGCCTCTAGTCACCACACTGTCAAGCAGCCATCCTTGCCTAGACCCCAAGAGCTTGTCCTGGGTCAGGTGCAATGAGCTAAGTAGTGGCCCCCCAAACACTATATCAATGTCCTAATCCCCAGAACATGTTAATAGTACCTTATATGTCAAAATATGTGATTAAATTAAGGATCTTGAGCGAAGGAGCTTATCCTGGATCATTCAGGTAGACCCTAAATGCAATTGACGTATCCTTATAAGAAAGAATCATAGGGAATTTTGAGACAGATACACAGAGGAGACAGGCACACAGAAGGGGAGGAGGCAATGTGACCATGGAGGCAGAGACTGGAGTGATGTGGCCACAAACCAAGGAACACTTGGAACCACCAGAAGCTGGAAGAGGCAAGGAACAGATTCTCCCCTGGAGCCTCCAGAGGTAATGCAACCCTGCCAACATTTGAACAGAACAAAGTGATAGTGCATGGTTTAAAATCAGAAAAGGTGTACATCAGGACTGTATCCTTTTCACTATACTTCTTCAATATGTATGCTGAGCAAATTATCTGAGAAGCTGGGCTATATGAAGAAGAACGTGTTATCGGGATTGGAGGAAGACTCACCAACAACCTGTGACAAGCAAATGATACAAATTTGCTTGCTGAAAGTGAGGAGGACTTGAAGCGCTTACAAGTTAAGATCAAAGACTACAGCCTTCAGTGTGGATTATACCTCATAAAGGAAACAAAAATCCTCACAACTGGACCAAGAAGCAACATCATGAGAGATGGAGAAAAGATTGAAGTTGTCAAGGATTTCATTTTACTTGGATCCACAATCAACACCCATGGAAGCAGCAGTCAAGGAATCGAATGATGTATTACATTGGACAAATCTGCTGCAAAAGATCTCTTTAATGTGTTAAAAAGCAAAGATGTCACCTTAAGGACTAAAGTGCACCTGACCCAAGCCATAGTATTTTTAATCGCTTCATATGCATGTGAAAGCTGGACAATGAATAAGGAAGACTGAAGAATTGATGCATTTAAATTATGGTGTTGGTGAAGAATATTGAATATACCACGAAATCCCAGAAGAACAAACAAATCTGTCTCAGAAGAAGTACAGCCAGAATTCTCCTTAGAAGCGAGGATGGCGAGACTTTGTCTCATATACTTTGGACATGTTATCAAGACTGACCAGTCGCTGGGGAAGGACATCATGCTTGGTAAAGTAGATGGTCAGCGAAAAAGAGGAAGACCCTTAAAGAGATGGACTACACCGTGGCTGCAATCATGGGCTCAAACATAGCGAGATTTTTGAGGACAGTGCAGGACCAGGCAGTATTTTGTTCTGTCGCAATGAGTTGGAAATGATTCAATGGCACCTAACAACAAAAACAAAGAGGCTGCCTGCATTCCATGGCTTGTGGCCATCACCCATCACTCCGACCTCTGCTTCCATTATCACATCTCCTTCTCTGCCTATCCTGTGTCCCTCTTACGAGGATATTTTTAATTACATTTGGATTGATATCATTGATTACCAGACAATGCAGGGTACTCTCTCCATCTCAAGTTCCTTTATTTAACCACATCTGTAAAGTCCCTTTCATCATGTTAGGTCATATATTCACAAGTTCCAAGGATTAGGATGTGGACATCTTGAGGGGGCCATTTTTCACTCTTGCTTTGATATCTCTGGTGACAACAGTTGGCACCTTCTTTTGCTAATAAGAAACGTTCTAGCTCTTTTATGAATCAGGATTCATTTACAACAAACAGAATCTAATCTAGTCAGTTTAAATTGGAAGTGTTCTATCTTATGGCAACAAATGGCTTAGTGAATATTAGCAGGGCTGAAAGAACAGACTTAAGACTGGGCATCCAAGAGTGATTCCTAAAACCAACTGCAGAGTTGGGCTGCCAAGGGAACTGTTGACCTGTTGTTGTTGGAAGCCACCACCAGATTTCCTTCTCCAGGGCCTTGCCACTTTGGTTATAATCCACATCAACAGAATGGAAGTGAAAGAATGGTGGCCCTCCCACTCACCCTTCAGTGTCTCTCCTACTAAAATGGGTTTCCAAATCAGGTCTCACCTAAAGCATATCTTCTTGGTAGGAAATAACAACTAGAACCCTTGAAGTATGAGAATTGGCTTTAGCTTTCCAATCTCTGCCATCCAGGAAGACAAACTAGGGGGTTGGAGTAAATATGGAACAAGCTAAGTCCAGTGACTGCCAGAGGGTCCATTAGACCACACAGTGTGGCATATTTAAATAGATAGATAGATGCCATTGAGTTGACTCTGACTCGTGGTGACCTTATGTACCACATAACAAAAAGTTGCCAGGTCCTGCGTCATCCTCACAATTACCTAATGTTTGAGTCCATTGTTGCAGCTATTGTGCCAATCCATCTCAGCAAGGATCTCCCTTGTCCTCACTGGCCCTCTACTTTACCAAACATGAAATCCTCCTGCAGAGATTGATCCTTCCTGATGACGTGTCCAAAGCAAGTGAGTTGGGCAGTATCGTGTTGTGATCCATAAAGTTTTCATTGGCTGATTATTGGAAGTAGATTGCCAGGCCTTTCTTTCTTCCTATTCTGTCTTAGTCTGGAATCCTGCTGAATCCTGTCCACCATGGGTCACCGTGCTGGTGTTTGAAATACTAGTGGCATAGCTTCCGGCATCAAAGCAACATGCACAGTAGTTACACTGACAGAAGAGTTACATATTTCAGATCCTTCTTATCTCCCGATCAATGTGGTAGCTTCACTGCAAGGGAACCCTGAGGCACCTGTTTACCTTCTGGAACTTTTTGGGTCTTAGAACCATTTGGGTCTTAGAACCATTGTCTATTCATGGTTTTTAGAATGTCCCAGGTAGTTGGGCTCACTTACCCCACCACACATTAACTACAGAAGACACTAAGACATATACCCCACTCACCTCCTTCAAAACCCAGTTCTGGACACCTCTCCCTCCCAGCCTCAACATTGTCTTGGTTAACCCCTTACCTTGGGCTACCCATCAACTCAGTTCTCACAATTCACTCTTTCATGCACTGACACTTTCTGGCTTTGTTTTCATATGTATGCTTTTAGAACTTCAGAATCCTGAAAGGGAGAACCATAGTCTCTATATCTTTCGATCCCTTTCTTCTCTCTACCTGATACCCCTACAAACTGGGTACAAAAGCCTTGCTCTGTACTCTCCTTTCCACCTCTACTTTCTCCAGAGCTCAGCACAAACTCCACCTTCCCTAGAAAACATTCTCTTTCCTCCTAGCCAGCAGTGTTCTTTCCTTTGGTGCCTCTGAACTTTATCTCTTCACTATTTGTGGCATATAATACTTTCATATTCTAACTTCTTGCATTAGTGTCTCACCCTCCTCCCTCCCCTCAAAGGCTGTAAGCCCTGTGAGCAGGAACTGCTACTTGTCTGTCTTTGCTGCTCCCAGAGACAACCACAGTGGCCAGTTCACAGAGTACAATGAATGTTTGTTGAATCTTTTACCCTCTTTGAGACTGCTTCCTTCTTTGGGAAATAGAGGAGCTGTAAAGTCCCTGTGTGGCACATGTAGTTTTCTCATGCTCAGCTACTAACTTAAAGGTTTGAGCTTTGAACCTACCCAGTAACTACCGTGGGGGAAAGGCCTCCTCCTGTAAAGATACAGCCAAGAAAACCCCATGGATTAGTTCTACTCTGTAACATGGGGTTGCCATGAGTTGGAATCAACTCAGCGGCAACGAATTTGGCTTTTTGGTTTCATACACCCAAAGGTAACAGAAATATTTAGAGAGCCTGCTTTGAATGAAAAAAGATGTTAACCAGGAAGCCAGAGATGTATTATGAAAGAAGGTAACAACTTTGCCATTTTAGGTACTTTTTTGCTTACACATCTCTTTGCATACCCCCTGGGCCATATGGCTGGGAGCCTTAGCGTGGGTGAAATGGCAGCCTACCTTGGGAAGGCATAAACCATGGCCAGGACGTGCCTGGCTTGGGTAGGGGTTAGTCTTCCAGGCCTCCCCAGGTATTGCACGTGAGCCACTAACTACCTTCTCTGTTCCTTTATTACCCCAGTTGGGAAATCAGAGTTCAGATGATTAACTTCTGCTGCTTCTTAAACCTGTCAGACAAAGGGTCACTTGAGCAAATGGACTTTGCTTTTTCTGGCCTAGCAAATCCAGAAAACCTCTCTTGCTGGCCAACTTGGCAGGTGTTCTGGAACAGAAGTCCTGGCTGGTAAGTTACAAATAGGGTGTAGTATTGCCATTTGGCTCCTATCTTGTCTGGTTCTCTATGGAAGGATGTGTGTCCTCTGGGCAGGAGGTCTGGTGTGGTGGCAACACACCTAGGGCAGAACTGAACGCTAGAGAACTTACTCTCTGCAGCACACTCATCTGCACCTTTTCTGTTCTTTCCTCCTGCCACCTTCCTTTCATTCACTTCTTACCTTGATTCTCCCAGGAGTAAGGGCTAAAAACAGACTCTTCCAGTACAGTGGAAGATGGAAATTTGTTATATTGCACACACCAAAAAAACCAAACCCATTGCTGTTGAGTTGATTCCAATTCACAGTGACCTTATAGGACAGAGTACAACTACCCCATAGTGTTTCTAAGGCTGTAGTCTTTACAAAAGTAGACTGCCACATCTTTCTCCTGTGGAGCTGGCTGGTGGGTTCAAACTGCCAAACTTTCAATTAGCAGCTGAGTGCTAAACCAATGTGCCACCAGGACTTCTTGTCACATTGGATAGATACACCCTTACCATTCCTGTTCATACAAATTGTCCTGAGCATGTCAGGAAAGGGAACCTGAACCAGCATCTCCACTTTCCTCTTCACTGTCACACCTGCGAGAGCCCAAGATGATCCACAGGTGACTGCCACCTAACACCGTGGCATCATCTCAGGGATGGTAAGCAGGAAAATCACCCCTGTCCACTTCCAATGGTCAAAGGGACTGGTACATGTGAAGTTCTGTCATCACCCCTGTTGTGGGCAAAATAATGGCCCCCAAAGATGTCCACGTCCTAATCCTTGGAACCTGTGAATATGTTACCTTACATAGTAAAAGGGACTTTGCAAATGTGATTAAGGTTGTGAATCTTAAAATGGTGAGATTATTCTGGATTCTTCAGGTGGGCCCAGTGTAATCACAAGGGTCCTTACAAAGGAAAGTGGGAGAGTTAGAGAAGGAGATGTAATGATAGAAGCAGAATTCAAAGTGATGTATGTAGATTAGGAGCCAAGGAATTCAAGCAGCAGCTAGAATCTAGAAAAGACACAAAATGGATTGTCCCCTAGAATCTCCAGAAAGAATGCAGCTCTGCTAACACCTTGATTTTGATGCAGTAAGACTCTTTTTAGAGCCTTGGTAGTACAATGGTTAAGAGCACAGTTGATAATCAAAAGGTCAGCTGTTCGAATCCCCCAGCAGCTCCTTAGAAACTCCATGGGCAGTTCTACTGCATTCTATAGGGTCATTACAAGTCAGAATCGACTCAACAGCAATGAGGTTTTTGGTTTTAAGACTCGTTTTGGGCTTACGACCTCCAGAATTATGGGATAATGATTCATGTTATTTTAAGCCACTATGTTTGTACTAATTTTATACAGCAGCCATAGGAAACTAGTAGGAAACCTCTTGTGGATCCCTTGGAAGGTTGCTACTTTCTGTCAGCAGAAGAGCTAATGATCACTTGCCAAAGGTTAGAAGCAGTGATTTTCATGGATTCTTAGAGGGCTGCAGAATAAGGGAATAGTGGGTAACACCACTGGTTTTCTTCTTGCCCCTGTCTGTTCTGAGGGAGGAGCCAATGGCCCTTAAAAGCCCCATGCCATAGAGAAGGAATCTGCAGCAGTGTTCTGCCACCCAATACTCCATATATACTCTAACCCAAAGGTCAGCGTTCCCTCTGCTGTTGACCCGACCATGTGCCTCCCTGATGATGCTTCCCTCATTCACTGCTCCCTCTTCTCCCTTCCTGTGAACCCTCGACTCCAATTCATAAGTTTAGTCCCACCTATGCTTATGTGCAGGTGACTCTAGCACCCCCTCCTTCTCCTGGTCCCTGATCCATTATAGGGAAACCCCTGCAGTTGTGTTTTTCCTTAGTCGCCTTTACTTCCTCCTCATTTCCATTGAAATTTTGATCTCTTTCTAGGTGATTCAGATGAAATTCTTGTTCCTGCTAGCTACCCTGGCTTCTGTATGGAAGGAGAACTGCTTGCTTCTTTCATGCTCTTCAACGCCATGTTTAGGCCATGGGTCCAATGCACCATTATGCATTGTGTTTCTTGTTCTTTCCATCCACTTTGATCTTATGCCTTTTCTTCCATCCCTTACCACTTTCTGAGATCAACTTATATTTATTTTGATACCAGTCCCTGGAGTGTATTTGTCCTTGCTCTTTTGTCAGGGAACTCTGAACTTTCTGCATGATAGCCCTAAAGCCCTTTTCTTCCAAGGCTAGTTCCCTTATGCCCTGTTCTCCCATCCCTTGTAGAGCCCAGACAACCAGCCTACTTTTTTTTCTCCTCTTTTTTAGAACTATACCACCATTCATTTTTCCTTTGGAACCTTCTAAGCTGCCCCCCCCTTCCAATTAGCTACAGGGTGGGTACACTAGTCAGGAGATGGAAACCACACTAGGTATCTTCACACAGAAAACTTAATATAAAGGAGTGTTCATCAGGCATTAAGGAACTAAAAAGACCAAAAGAAAATACTAATGTAAAAATAGGTATCAACTGCAGGTATCAACAGCCATTCCTCAGGCTGAGGGAACTGGAGGGAAAAATGGAAATCATCTCTGAGTTGAAACCCTAACTTCTGTAAAAGGGCACTGCTCGGCTGAGACCAATGTCTCTGAATTTGAAGAAAAAAAAGGACACAGACTTCTGGACAGAGGGCACTGGCAAGCTGGTGCTGGTATCTCTGAGGGCATGCAGTGAAGCAGGTTCTGCAAGCGAGTGTTGGAAAACTGCGTCCAGGACTCAGTTGCTTTTACTGGAATGAGCTATACCTGGTGGAGTGAAAAACCGAGGTTGGGGTGCCATTGTCAAGACCAGGAAGTAGGGCATACCTTCTTTCTCTTGGGATTGCCAGATTTAGGAAATAAAATTAGAGGACACCCAGTGAAACTTAAATTTCAGATAAATGATAAATAATATTTTAGTATGAGATATTTGGAACATACTTATATTGAATTTTATTTGTCATTTTTCTGGAATTCAGATTTAACTGGGTGTCCTGTATTTTATCTGACAACCCTACCCTGGTCTCTGAGATTACCTCCAGCCACCCTCTAGTACCAGACGTAACAGGAAGCCACTAGCAGAGCAGAAATGTGGTTTGCTGAGTCCTCACTCCAGCATCAGGAGGAGAAGTATTGAAGGGCGAGGTTGGCACTGAAAGACAATGTTTTAATAACTGGCACAGTGAGTTATCTCCTCAGCTCTTCACTCCCTCAGAGTTCTTAGATACTTATTTGGTTGCTCATTCCTCTAGGGAAACTGATGCTAGTATGGGCATTTACTTCTTGGGAAATTCTGAAGATTCCAGAAATTTCCTGAAACTTCCAGGGCATGGGGAGAGTGAAATAATGATGGCGCTGGGTCTCTTCTCTCAGGGCTCCTTTCCCAGGCTCGGTGTTCACCGCTGCAGTGGAACACCTGCTACTCTTGAGTCTATCATGGTTTTGTTTCTGGAGGTACTTGGGCGCTTCTCAACTGTTCTCATCTCTAATAGGCATGAAAAAAAGGACAGTGGTTGGGGATGTGGATGGAGCAGGGGGAGCACAGGCCCAGCTGAGGAAGTGTTAGCGCTCTTCATAAAGTAGCATCATTCATGTTAGTGCTTTATATTCTACCCTCAAAATGGTATAACTGATTGGCAAGCGTTGTTCTCTATGGCAAATGTTGTTCTCTTTGTCTTTACAATAGTAAAAAATAGATTAATAAAAAAGTATAGTTCTGTACAGAAGTTCAGAGGTGACTCTGATGTACAATTAAAATTGAGAACTGCTGCTTTTCAGACAAAGAGTGTTGACAGAAAATATATTTTATGATAAAATTTAAAAGAATGATGTGACTGTCTTGCTCCATCACAGAATGAATAACATTCTGGGAACAAACATGACAAACACGAACAAACAGAACCATAACTTTCATGGCTGATTTCACAGGTTTTGACAGTTCTATTGCTTTCCCAGTGGTTACAATGTTTCCCCTGGGACGTTCTGTTGGAACATAGTCAGGGCGTGTTGGGTCGAACATAGTCAGGGCATGTTGGGTCGCTCGGCATGATGGCTCCACTCAATCTCCTCTCCTTTCTCCACTTCAAGGTCTTTCTTTTTATAGCCTGGGGTTCAAGAGCCTGTCCAATCTGAAAGTCTTCCACTCTGGCAATCTTATTTTCCATTTCAATGTTAGCGCCTCCTCTTCTAGACTGGTGCAAAAGGAAAACTCACTCTCACTCAAATATGCTTATTTATTGAGGAAAAAAAAACTTAAAAGTTGAATATAAGTAGACATAATCCCTCACACCACTGAACTGATTCACTTCTGATACAGCATAAATAGGTTTTTTTTTTAATTTTCCAAAATGAAAATAGCTACCATGTTTCTTTTTCTGGGTGTGAAAGTCATGCATGTTTATTGTAGGAAGTTCAGAAAAATTACAGAATAAAATTTAAATTATGAAAATCCATCTCTCAGAGAAGGTCACCATTTACAGTTGGGAATATAATTTTCAGGATATTTTAATAAACATATACACAGACCTTTTGTTGTTATTTTACCTAAAAAATAGTGTATTACTCATTTTAGCTAAGTTTTACTGCAGCAATTAATTAACTGTGTGTTCTCAGTGGCTTAATAAAACAAAGATTTATTCCTAGTTCATGATATTTTTACAACACAGATTAGCAGGGGCTTTGCTTGACACAACCCTTGTTAGAGCTGAGCTACTGGAGGCTCCACTATCTGGTGGCAGCACCATTTGGACCATGTGACCTTAGTTGCTGCAGGAGGGAAAGAGAGACTGGAGAATCGGGCATGAGCTTTTTACTCCCTCAGCCCAGAAATGACACAAGACACTTCTGCTCATGTTTCACTGGCCAGACATAGTCATATGATCTTAACCAACTTCAAAGAAACAGAAGTATGGCTTCCTGCATGCCCAGGAGAAGAGGAGGACCACATGTTGGTAAATGCTAATGTCTCCCGTTATGAGTCCATATTATACCTGTTAATTTGTAACCTACTGTTTTCAGCTTACGATTTTTTACGAGCATCTTTCCATGGATAGCATTATCACTTTTAGTGGTTGCATGGTATGCCATTGTATAGTCACATTGTGTATTTATGTGTGTATGTGTATATACGTGTGTGTATGTATATGTTAATATTTAACTTTGGTAAGTATATAGATGGAAAAAATTTTGCCATTTCAGCTTTTGTACATTCAGTGACATTAATTACATTTATCATATTGTGTAACTATTACTACTATCTATTTCCAAATATTTCTATCACTCTTAACAGAATTCCTACCATATTTTATTAGGTTGGTTTAATTCTCCTCTAATGAAAACAATGTTGTGAAGAGCATTCTTATACACAGCCTTTGTACGTTTGCCTAATGATTTTTCCTAGTGTAAATGCTCCAAAAATGAAAGTTCCTGGCCAGGGAATATGTGCATTTAAAAGTAAATTGATACATAATGCAAAAAAACTCCTCAGAAAAGACGAGCCAATTGCCTCCTGAGAGCAGTGGTCAAAGTTCTCATTTCCCACACTGTTTCCAAGACCATTGTTGTTGATAGCTGCCGTGAAGTCTATCCTGACTCATGGTGACCCCATGTGTGCAGAGCAGAACTACTCCATAGGGTTTTCAAGGCTGTGGCCTTTCAGAAAGAGATTGCCAGGCCTGTCTTCTGAGGCATCTCTGGGTGGGTTCGAATCGCCAGCCTTCTGGATAGTAGTTGAGTGCTTAACTGTTTGTGCCACCCAGGGACTCTTGAATAAGTTAGAGCTCGTTATATATTAAATATAAAAACTCTTTATGAAATATAATAATATATATACTTATTGGATATATATATTAAGATATATGTAAAAATAAATGTATTATTAAATATATTACGAATATTTTCTCACTATTTTATTTGTTATATAACTTTTTATGGAATTTTTGCTATAAAGAAAATTTTAATTTCAAAGGGATCATATTTATTACTTTTTGTTATATCTATTTTGGTTGTATGACTATCCAAGATTATACAAAACATTTAACTATGTTGTCTTTTATTGTTCTAATTTTTAAAATATTTAAATATTTCAACAATATGTAACTTATTTTGGTGTAAGATGAGAAGTAGGGCAATAAGCTTTTTTTTTTTTTTAATGGGATCCGGTAAAAAGGTAACTTTATGTCTTCCATTTATTAGATAATCTTTTTCTCCCCTCTGATTGGAAGTGTTACTTTTATCATCTACAGGATTTCTATATATATCTTGGAGAACAGTATGTGTTTTCTGTTGTTATTGTGATACTATATTGTAACGTGGTTTAGAATCTAGAAGAGAAAAATTCCTCCTTATTCTTTTCAAAAATTTCTTGACTATTATTATGCATTTATTCTTTCAGTTCAACAGTTCTCAAACCTTTTGATCTGAGAATCTCTTCATACTTTTAAACACTATTAAGGACCCCAAAGAGCTTTTGTTTATGTGTGTTATACCTATTGATATTCACCTAGTGGAAATTAAATTGGAAATATTTAAAATGGTTAATTATCAAGACATTTAAAAAGATGTGCAATGTAACCATTATATGTTAACATAAATAATGCAATTTTTATTAAAATAGCTATATTTTCCAAACAACAGGCACATATCACAGCTATTGAAAAGCAATATCAAACAATTTTGGGCTTTCAAAGAACTCATCATGCCTACATTTAAATATTCAGTTCATTTTTCTTTAAACTCTGAATGATTGGTCTCAGAACGATGCCGCAACGTAACTAGCATTTTAATACTATTTGAAAATATTATGAGGCATAAAACACAATAAAGTCCTGAGGGCACAGAGCTAGGCTACTAACCAAAACGTCTGCAGTTCGAATCCATCAGCTGCTCCTTGGAAACCCAATGGGGTAGTTCTACTCTGTCCTATAGGGTCACTACGAGTCGGAATCGACTCGACAGAAAATTTTTTTTTTTTTTAAAAAAAGCCAAGGGAACTAGAACATTGGTCATATTTTTGTTTCTTATTTATAGTTTTCCCCCATCTATTTGTCATAGATTCCTGCTTTTCATGGGTCAGATAATTCTCTGATATGTTGTTTCGCATTTTGTCACGATCTTTAGGCTTAGACGTGTGCCTGTGAGCTGAGAAAGCTGGTCTCTAATCTTCTTTAAGCCAATGATTCATCCTTAAGTATAAGAAAAATAAGTTCTAAATAATTTTCTTTTTCCTTTTGAACAAAATGTTAAATTCTAAAATAACAAACTTTATGCAACATATAAAAATTTAGGAAAAAATGGAAACATTTGCAGTATTACTGCAAAATCTGACAGCAAGCTGAATTATTTCTTGTTGGTTTCTGCATAGGCACAAAGAAAACGTTAGAATTTCAAAATATTTGTTTGTGAATGTCATTACAGAGATTATTGCAGGAAACAGTAAGAGCACAGTAGAACATAACAGAAGCGTAGGGTACAAACTAGGTTAATCTCTAAAAATGCACGTATTTATACCCTAAGCCTACCACCTTTGAAAATTCTAAGAAACACATGCTGCAAATTCACACCTTCCATTAGCTGTCAGAACAATGACACCATCATCTGTATGGAGCCGCCGGAAAACTCTACTGTGCACTCGTGAAAGAATGAAAGTGAAAATGCAAACAGCATCTTACTATCATAAATTTTTTTTTTTTTACCTGAAAGGATGTTGCAGAGGGGATGCGCAGAGGTCCTCAGACCCCATTTTAAAAACCACCATCCCAGATGACCTTTCCACTGTTCCAGGTGATTTAGAATTATTTTACCAAATTCCAAAAGTAAACTGCATTGGGCATTTTGTTGGAATTACCTTAATTGTGCAGGTTTCGATGCAGCGAACTGATGTCTTTAAGCTTTTATTTATGTCTTTCAACAAAGTTTCATAATTTTTTTTTAATACAACAATTTCCCATGTCTTGTTGAATGTATTACTAGGTATTTTATATTTTTGTTGCATCCCAAGCCTCTTCTATTCTCTTATTTTTCTAAACATTCTCTTTAGTAAGTTTATCCACTCCTATAGCCTCAGATTTTTTTTTTAAATATCTAAATGACTCTAAAACCCTGCCATTTCCTGAACTTCACACTCATACATCCAACACTCTGTTTACTTTTGTCATAATAAAAAATTCTGATATTACAGAAGAGAAAACATTAGTCTTGGGTAAACCAGAAGCCTTCCTTTGGCAAAAATCCATTGGTTTCCATGACAACTTGACCACCACTAGTCTCTCCCAACAAGTTCTCCACCGCCTACACGATGAACTCAAACTCCTTCCTGTGGCGTAGAAACCCTCTACCACCCAGCCTCCTCTTCAGCCCTCCACCCAGATAACCAAAGCCCCAGACACGTCAAACTGCTCCTGGGATCATGCCAGCCTGTCCTTCCATGTCCATTGTCTCTTCAGCTTAAATGCTATCTGCTCTTCAAATCTTTCTTCAACATCCCTAGGCCTCAGGCTGAGTTAATTATCATAATTTTGGACGTTCTGTGCCACTCTGCACATACCTCTGCTATAACGCATCTGTTATTTGTTGCTTCGAGTTGGCTCTGACTTATGGCGACCTTGTGTGTAACAGAAGAAAACTTTGTCCAGTCTGTTAAAACACATATCTCATTGTATCAGACTTCGTTTCTCTGTCTGTCCATCTCACTAGACTGCAAACTCTTTGGGTTCATGGTTAGTATTGTGTTTCTCTCGTGACCCCTAGTACCTGGCCCAGAACATGATACATGGTAGACCCTTCATAGAAACTTGTTGAATTAAATGAATGAATGAATGAATGGATGGATGGATGGGTGGGTGGGTGGGTAAAAAAAGGTGGGTATAGGTAGATAAATAAATAAAACCACATTCTGAATGCTGAACATGCAAACTGAACCTGTAAAGTGACAGGGAATATCACAAACATGAATGTAAAAAAAAAAAATGCCTTTGGTGTTCTGGGAATAAGCTTTGGAAGTTATAAAGGAGCAAATAGTTGACGGTCAGTTGTTCAGTTTCGACTGATCACAACTTTGGAAAGCTTGAAACCAAGGTAAGCTTTGGGAAAATGCTATCCATAGTCGATGAAGAGAATGGCTATTTCAGGTAACTGGGTCATACTCCAGCACTCTGGTCCGCTGCCTGGGTGGTCACAGAAGCTGCCAGTGGAACAGCCCACCGAACACTTACGCCTTTTCAAACTATCAACACAGGAGCTCCCGGCAATCGGATTGTAACAGTCAATTAATCTCTGTGGACGACGTTTGCGTAGCACTTGGAGTTCCCGTAAATGAGCTCCCTGTGGGCTGAGTTACCCTAGTGATAGGAAGGCCGGGCAGGTGGGAGGCCTGGACTTACTGCTCACAGGATGGTCAGAGGGGCTGGGCCTTCCCAGGGAGGCTCTAGGAGCTTGATGAGAAGCTCCTCAATAATCCAGTGAGCCACTATGGAGCAACCTGTGATGGAAAACCCTCATACCAGGTGAGCCTCTTACAGGATTCCTTGCTGATTTTCCCATAGGATCAAGCTGCTGCCTGTCTTATGTCCCGGTTGGAAACCCATGAGCCTCCCACTGTGAAGAAACAATACAGCCTGGAGGTTAAAGACATAATTACTGAGGTGAGCTAGCTTTGGGTTTGAGTCTCAGCTGTGCCGCTTAATAGCCATGTGGTTACTAGCTTCCTAATCTGTAAAATGGGGATAATTATAATTTGTACTCCATAGGGTTGTTGTGGGAGTTTCTGGGTAGCACAAATGATTAAGCAGGTTAAGTATTTGGCTGCTAACTGAAAGGTTGGAGGTTTGAGTCCACCCAGGGGCACCTAAAAAAAAAAAAAAAAAGCCAGGAAATCTACTTCCGTGAAGATTGTTGTTGTTGCTGTTAGTTGCAGTGGAGCCAGTTCCGACTCAGGGCAACCCCATATGGGCAGAGTAGAGCTGCTCCATCAGGTTTTCAAGGCTGTGACCTTTTGGAATCAGATCACCAGGCCTGTCTTCCGAGGAGCTTCTGGGTGGGTTCAAACCGCCAGAGCCAAGACAACTCTGTGGAGCAGTTCTACTCTGTAATACACGGGGTTGCCATGAGATGAAATTGACTTGATGGCAACAGATTTTTCAGGTTCTTGGTGCTGAGCAGGTACATAATGCAACCTGGTGGCTTTCTCAATGCAAGAAGCAGGACAATTGGGGACAATCCTCTCTCTCCTTCCCTCCCCTCCCCTTCCCTCTTCTTGTCTCTCAGTGCTGCTGCAATGCTCTTGGCCCCTCTCTATAATATGGCAGACTCTGTCATGCCCATAAGGAGCACTGGTGGTGCAACAGTTAAGCGCTCAGCTACTAACAGACAGGTCAGTTGTTTGAACCCACCCAGAGGCTCCACAGGAGAAAGACCTGACAATCTGCTTCCATAAAAACTATAGCCAAGAAAACCCTCTGGGGCAGTTCTACTCTGTCGCATGGGGTGACTATGAGTCATAACTGACTTGATGGCACTCGACAACAAGAAAAAGACATACCCGTGAACTGGAACTAGACAATGTAATTGATTTATATACTTGGCACATCGAATCCCATTTGCCCAACATGTGGAAAAGACTACAGTTGGTCCACCTGCTTTCACCATGGGATAATTCAGAGGTTTTGGTATAGTTTTCTTGACGGTCCCTGCAGCATAGGGTAACCCCAAAGTGCAGCACCCTATCCAATTGTAGGGTAACCAGGACCACAAGTAGTGGGCACACAACCATCGGGTGCTGTTAGGAGTAAGATACACTCCTGTCTTCCAGTTGGGGTATCTATATTGCAACCAGTCAGTGGTGTTAGGTATTATCACCTGTTGGACAGTGGAACATAGGAGTCCAGCGGAACACAGGAGTCCAGCCCACTATGTGGGCAGAGGACTTGGAGGGAGATGGTGGGAGGAGGTGGGGGAGACTTGAGGCTACAGGACAATCTCCAAATCTCAAGATCCTTACCTTAATCACATCTGCAAAATCACTTTTCTAATGTGCTGTTTTTAGACGTCATCGAGTCAGTCCTGACTCATAGCCGCCCCATGTACAACAGACGGAAATGCTGCCTAGTCCTGCACCATCCTCACAGTTGTTGCTGTGTTCGAGCCCATTGTTGCAGCCACTGTGTCAATCCACCTCATTGTGGGTCTTTCTCTTTTTCATTGACCCTCTACTTTACCATGTGTCATGGATTGAATTACTTCCCCCTAAAAATGTATGTATCAGTTCAGCTGGGCCATAATTTCTAGCATTGTGTGGTTGTCCTCCATTTTGTGATTGTAATTTTATGTTAAAAAGGATTAGAGTGGGATTGTGACACCACCCTTACCCAGGTCACATCCCTGATCCAATGTAAAGGGAGTTTCCGTGGGGTGTGCCCTGCACCACTAAGACAGGGA
The DNA here is from genome assembly GCF_024166365.1 of Elephas maximus indicus. NCBI lineage: Eukaryota > Metazoa > Chordata > Mammalia > Proboscidea > Elephantidae > Elephas > Elephas maximus. The sequence continues at coordinate 71,920,362 of NC_064831.1, read as the reverse complement.
ACATAAAAAATAAAAAATTTTATTTATTTGTTTATTTATGTTACAGGGAACATAGGGCTCCCCAAATCTGCAAAGTACAGGAAATGGGCCAGGGCACAGAAACAAAGCCATTCCCCAGAACAATGGGACAGGGTATCAGAAAATAGTCCGCAAACTTTAAAGTTGTCTTTCAGAAGCAGCTGGATAAAACCAGCCCCAGGGACATGTGCAGAACATCCACCTGTGACCGCTGTGTGACCTTCTGCCAGGGGCAGTGAGGAGCTGCAGTCACAGACAGGGAATCAAACTCAGGGAGTGAGAGACTGTACAGGTGCGACACCCCATAATAAGGCCTGCTACGAATCCCAGAGGCCTCCAGGACAGAAGCCATCTTAGAAAGCTGCTGTGCGTGCACCTTGGTTAACCTATCCCCGCCCAAAACGGTCTACTTGCTGGAAAACCCCGCCTATGCCTGTGCATAAACATGAATCTTTTCCTGCCCAAGAACTTCCAAAAACCCAGGCAAGTCTTTTGTTGTCTGAGATAGGGGTATGCATTGCTTAGGCCCTCCTCATCTCTGCTTGCAAGCCTCTTCAGTAGAGCGTTGCTGTTGTGGAAAATTCTGCAAGCCTTACCTGTTCATTCTTGACCAGTGGGAGGCAAGAATCTTAGTCAATTCTAGCAACACCACCTTTTATCTCTCAAGAGATAAAAATGAAAGAGAAGCAAGCTGAGAGTTGGGGACCTCAAACCACCAAGAAAAAAGCACTGGGAGCAGAGCACATCCTTTAGACCTGGGGTTCCTACAGAGAGAAGCTCCTAGTCCAGAGGAAGATTGACGAGAAAGACCTTCCTCCAGAGCTGACACAGAGAAAAAGCCTTCCCCTGGTGCTGATGCCCTGAATTTGGAATTTTAGTCAACTTTACTGGGAGAAAATAAACTTCTCTTTGTTAAATCCATCCACTGGTGGTATTTCCGTTATAGCAGCGCTAGATGACTAAGACAGAATTTGGTACCAAGAGAGTGGGGTGCTGCTCTAACAGATACCTAAAATGTGGAAGCGGTTTTGAAACTGTGAATGGATAGAGGAGCAGCAGTGAGAGAAGGCCAGCAGCAGGAGAGAACCTGCAGCAGCAGAGAAGCAGCAGTGACAGAGAACCACTAGCAGCAGAACCAGGAGACCAGTGTCAGACAGCACTGGAGCTGACCTACGGAGTGAGAGAGCTGAGTGCCTGTGCGCAAGAGGCTTCCTGGCAGAGAGGGGTGCCTCTGAGCACTTACCGGTGGAGCTACAGAGCTTTAGAACACTTGTCCCAGCAGGGCAGATGCAGGCATGAGGCCCTAGGAGCCAAGGGGCCAAGAAACCGGGAAGCAGAAGCTGAAGAGACAACACAAGAATCCAAGCTGCCTCAATCTCAAGAGGTATGGCCATGACCTCAGGAGTTTCAAAGGGTGGAGTCATGGTCTCCGGTGTTTCTAAGGGTGGAGTTACCACTCAGATGGACTAGGAGAATGGTGCGTCTAAAGCCAAGGGAGCAGAGTTGCTGTCTGAGTGGGCCTGGAAGGCGGAGCTGAAGCCCAAGGTCGAGGGGCCTCCACCTGGAATCCAGAGAGTGTAGGCAATACCTAGAGTCTAGAGGGCAGGACTATTGTGTGAATGGTCTCAGAGAACATAGAGTTGTTTTCAAAACCTTGAGGGCTAAAGTAATGTGTTCTGCTGCCTTGCTTGGTGCCTGTTATGCCATCTTTCCCTCCGATTTCTCCGATTTATAATGGAAATGTCTAGCTTGTACCTCTTCTGCCATTGCAACTTTGGAAGCAGATAACTTGTATTCTAGATTTCGTAGAAGAAGAGGGATTTTTGGATTTGGGACCTGGAATTGATTTAAGACTTTTGCTGTGGTATGATGGGATGAATATGTTTTGCATGTTACAAGGATGTGTTTTTTTGGGAGCCAAAATGTGGAATGTCATGGATTGAATTATGTCCCCTCAAAAATGTGTATATCAATTTTGCTGGGCATTGTGCAGTTGTCCTCCGTTTTGTGATTGTAATTTTATGTTAAAAAGGATTAGGGTGGAGTTGTAACACCACCCTTACCCAGGTCACATAATAAACTTCTCTTTGTTAAAGACATCCACTTGTCGTATTTCTGTTATAGCAGCACTAGATGACTCAGACACCAAGCATGATGTTCTTCTCCAGAGACTGGCCTACAGGCGTGTAAGGTACATATTCACAGGTTCCAGGGATTATGCTATGGACATCTGGGGGTGGGGGGTGGATTATTCAGTCTACCATAGCCTGCAAGAAAAAATTTGCTGTTCTCCTGTGGGGTGAGAAGTTGTCTGACAGCTTCCAGCTGCAGAACCTTCGAGGTCTGCGACACTGTTCTAGCCAGGAGGCCAAACTCTTCCCAGGCAGCCCCTAGCCAGTGACTGAGCACACCATGGGTACTAAGGTGTAGCCATTCCTGCCCAATGCAAGGCTCATCCATGGACAATCTGCTCCAGGGCTCCCCCTTGGGTTTGCGGAGATTTTATCAGATCTGCCTCGAATTCTGAGGCTTTCCCTACCCAATCCTGCTTCTTTCACAGGAACATTACCTTTCACAGGTGTTGACTCAACTGCAACTAACAACTCCTCCCCCCACATCTCAATAAGCTTTTGCTTCCTGGAGGACCCCAACTGACACAACCAAATCTCACTCTGTTTGCCTTGGGTTTTCTATAAGCCAACACAAGACCACGTGGGACAGTCACAATAGTTTATGATTTGAAAATATTCAGGCAGTGCTGGTTGAATATTCATGAGGTGGCTCCTCCTCTAGGTCACCTTGGGGGGCTTCTCCAAAGTCCCTTCATGGAGAAAGGGAGGGTGGTTAGGGGGCCAGCACGCCACCTTTGGGATGAGAAAAAAGGCACCATGAGAGCGGGAAGGGCCTCCATCAGTCTCTCAGTTATTACTTTTAATTCATAGAAGTTTACTGGGAGGCTGCTGTTGCTAGGTGCCATTGAATTGATTTTGACTCATAGTGACCCCTGTGACAGAATAGAAGTGCCCCACGAAGTTTTCTAGGCTATAATCTGTATGGAAGGAAACCTGGTGGAGCAGTGGTTAAGCAATTGGCTGCTAACTCGAAAAGTTGGTGGTTCGAACTCACCAGGCACTCCACAGCAGAAAGTTGTGGCAATCTGCTTCCACAAAGATTACAGCCTTGAAAACCCTGTGGGGCAGTTCTGCTCTGTCCTATACGGTTGCCATGAGTCACAATGGACTTGATGGCAATGGATTTGGTTTTGTTTTGGTTAATCTGTATGGGAGCAAATCCCCAGGTCTTTATCTCAAAGAGCCATTGGATGGGTTTGAACAACCAACCTTCCAGTTAGCAGTGACCACTTAAGAGTTTGTGCTACTAGGGCTTCTTACTGGGAGGCTGGGGCAATCTATTACGTATGCACAGGAGACTCAAGTTTGCAAACTGTACCTGCATCTACTCCTTTCTGATTCCCCTTGTTAACCCAATGATCACCATGCACATTTGACTGGCAAGGAAACTGAGGCTCATGCAGGTTATGTCATTTGCGAAAACCCCAGAGCCTATGAGGGTGGAGGCAGAGTTTGGACATCCATGACCTCATCTGGGTCTCACAGAGCCTTGGGTGGGGTGGGGGGGCAGTTAGGAGACTTTTAATCCATTTTACCGAGGGGAAGACCTTCCCCTGGTGCCACAGCTGAGTTTCCACCCCAAGACTAGCATCCATTCTTCTATATGGTGATGTCACTCACATAGTGATGTCAATTCTGCACTAATACTAATTAATTAACAATAGTAAGAGTGAGGGCCTGATAGCTTGGCAAAAAATAGATGCCTATAGAGTCAGCACAGTCAGTGACTTCATTTCATAATGTTTATTTTCCATTCATATGGCACTCAGCCTGTCTCATATATTTTTAATGAAAACATTCTATTAATGCCAATGGGATTGATTTTTAAAGGAGCGTTAGGAGCAGCAAAACATGACTCATATGCAGTATTGACTAAGATCCATTATCCCTCCACATTTGCTGTGACCTCAACATTAGTCAACAAAGTGCAATAGGACACCAGTGTGTTTCTACAAACCTGAATCTGAGAATGGGAGAAGGCCTGAGCTCACTGAGATTATGAACATGTGTCCTTTCTGAATGGTCTTGCATGGAGAGCAAACCACAGAGCCAGTCCATGCATGGACAGAATAGGGTATTGGAGAAGCTTCTTGCTGCCCTACTCCTCCCCTCTATTTTGTCCTGCCAGCCTGCGAGACATTAGTGGTTCACAGTACAAAGCAGAGTGCTACAGATATAGGCTGCAGCTTCAGATGCTCTTCATGCCTCAGTTTCCTCACCTTCAAAATGGGGGTAATTATTATACCTAACTCATGTAGCTCTTGTGGGAATTAAATGAGTTAATATATGCAAAACACTTAGAACAGTGCTTGGCACATAATATGAACTATTATTATTATCGTTATTATTAGGAGCCTGGGTGACGCAAGTGGTTTGTGATTGGCTGCTAAACAATAGGTTGGCAGTTTGAACTACCCAGGAACTCCATCGAAGAAAATGGCTGGTGACCTGATTCTGTAAAGATTGTAGCCAATTTGTGGGACTGTCCACTCAACTGGCTTAATACCAATACTATGGTATTGCTTTTAGAGCTTCTGCTTCATCACCTAGTTTGGTGAGTAGTGCATGGGGTCTTGAAACTAGTGAGCAGCCATCTAAGATACAGCAATTGGTCTCTATTTGCCTGGAGTGGCAGGGGAAGGAGACCCAGAAACTGGACTGTGGGTCTAGCTACCTCCATGAACTATTACCTCCTTTGCCATGAGACCAAAAGAACTGGATGGTGCCCAGTCACCATTATGGTGCATTTTGATCAAGAATTCAGTTGATGAATCCTGATCAAAAGAGGGAAATATATGGAAAAAATTTTGAATTTTTATGGAATTCAGACTAACTAGACCCACTGAGGAAAGCTTGGTGGAGTAGTGGTTAAGAGCTGGGCTGCTAACCAAAAGGTTGGCAGTTGGAATCCACCAGTTGCTCCTTGGAAACACTATGGGGAAGTTCTACTCTGTCCTATAGGGTTGCTATGAGTCAGAATTGACTCCATAGCAGTTGGTTTGGTTTTTTTTTTTTTTGGACCCATTGAGACTGGAGGAAACACTGACCTTACTGCCCTGAGAAGACTTTTAAACCTTGAGTTGAGACTATCCTCTGAAGTTATCTTTAAACTAAATAACAGTTCAGCTAAATTAGTAAAGAATGTTTGCCTTGAGCATTGTGTTCTTTTAAAGAATCATCTGTATAAGATAAAATTGGCAACAGTAACTCTAAAGCATAGGTGAGAAGCTTAGGGGGCAATGAGCCTTAGTTAATGGTGGTGAAACAATTTGGGTAGAGACAGCAAGGATGGTGACCCAACATTAAGAATATTACCAAGGTCACTGAACTGTACACGTAGAAATTGTTCAACAGGTGTATGTTCTGTTGTGTGTATTTTCACCAAAAATAAAATAAATATTTCTTGGGATTACAGCCCAAGAAACCCTATGGAACAGTTCCACTCTGTAACACATGGGGTCACCATGAGTCAGGGGCCAACTCAACTGCAGCTAACAACAACAACATTATCATTGTTACATCTAGAAGAAGGAAAATATCAGATCTACCAGAAGCGTGATACAGCCTCTACACCTGGTTCTTTAGGTTCCCAATAAAGATATACACACAGAGTTTCTTTAGTGACAGAAGTTTATGCCTAGATAGAAAAAGTTTTACTCATCAGAATTCTTTGGACAGCACTCAGTTTGTACAGAAATACTACTGATAGCTTCTAGTTGTGAAGAGTTCAACCCAAGGGTCACTGAGTTTACCTCACAAAATGGGCCTGCTGCATTGTCTTTTATGTTTGCTTGGTCTTGCTAACTGGAGGGCCTTTGGAGTTTTTGAGCCTTCATGGGCTTGGGTGTATAAGTCTTGGGCACAGCTGAGTTGTTTTGGGCAATAAAAGAATGAGGAATGAACAGGAGGGAGATGCAGCTGGCTAAGTGTTGCATAAGAGGATGGAGTGGGAGAGAGAGCAATAGAACAACCACAAAACAGAGATAGTGGTGAGGCCGAGACGGATTTTGATAGAACATTTATACTTAATGTGGAATTTTGAGTGGCTCGTAGTAGGAGTTGGGCCTTAAATCTCTTTCTCTGGTCCCTTCCATAAAATCTTTGGTAGAAGAGCAATATTCACTTAGAGAAAAATGTTAGCAATCAAGTGATTCAATAAATGGTAATAGTAATCAAATAGTAATAAAAGAAATGCAAGTGAAAGCAATGATAAACAGTACGATACTATTAAGCAAAAATAAACACACGGTTGTGCTAAAATAATTAAACCAACATGGCTTTTGTCAGGGTCATTTGGATCAAACCTTTGGGTAATCAACTGATGATCTATGTAAAAGTCATACAAACATGAATAGCCTTGAACTCTAATCCTCTTTCTGGGGGATATTGAAAGTCGATTGCAAAATCAACCTCAATGGTAGGTTGCGGGGAGGGAGAAAAAAAATCTTAGAAAAATGTTTAAGTAAAGAATTTTATAACCACTCTATGGAAACTTAGGCGGTCATTAAAACAGTAATTTTAAAGCAAAATAGAAAATGTTTATGATATGATGCTGTCTATAAATAGCAGGATATACCATTATATGTATACCATAATAAACACGCAAGCTATATTTGTGTATAGATAAAGATTAGATGGAAATACAGAAAAATGAAGCTAGCTGATGTGTTGAGGGATGAGATTGTGTGTGTGTGTGTACTTTAAAATTTCAAAACCTCTGTACTTGTTAAGCATCAAAAGGAGATGGAAGGAATGAATACACAGGGTGTCACTGTACCAAAGAGAATTGGTTGACGTTCAATCATTTCAGGAAGGAGCATTTGATTGAGAACCTATGGTACTGAAGGGAGAAGCCCAAGGTGTACTGAGGCATTGGCAAAAAACAAGGCTCCAGGAATTCACAGAATACCAATTAAGATGTTTCAACAAATGAATGCAACACTGGAAGCACTCACTTGTCTGTGCCAAGAAATGTGGAAGACAGCCACCTGGCCAACCTACTGGAAGAGATCCATATTCATGCCCATTCCAAAGAAAAGTGATCCAATGAAATGCAGAAATTATCAAACAATATCATTACCATCACGTGCAAGTAAAGTTCTGCTGAAGATCATTCAAAAGCAGTTGCAGCAACACATCACCAGGGAACTGCCAGAAATGCACGCTGGATTCAGAAGAGGACCTGGAACAAGCGATATCATTGCTGATGTCAGATGGATCCTGGCTGAAAGCAGAGAATACCAGAAAGATGTTTACCTGTGTTTATTGACTATGCAAAGGCATTCAAATGTATGGATCATAGCAAATTATGGATAACATTGTGAAGAATGGGAATTCCAGAACGTTTAATTGTGCTCATGCAGAACCTGTACATAGACCTAGAGGCAGTTGTTCGAATAGAACAAGGGGATACTGCATGGTTTAAAATCAGGAAAGGTGTGCATCAGGGTTGTATCCTTTCACCATCCTTATTCAATCTGGAAGCTGAACAAATAATCTGACAAGCTGGACTGTGTGAAGAAGAAAGCGGCATTAGGATTAGAGGAAGTCTCATTAACAACCTGCAATATGCAGATGACACAACCTTGCTTGCTGAAAGTGAAAAGGACATGAAATACTTACTGATGAAGATCAAAGACCACAGTCTTCAGTATGGATTACACCTAAACACAAAGAAAACAAAAATCTTCTCAACTGAACCAATAAGCAACATCGTGATAAATGGAAAAAAGATTGAAGTTGTCAAGGATTTCAGTTTACTTGCATCCACAATCAGCGCCCTGGGAACAGCAGTCAAGAAACCAAACAATGTATTGCATTGGGCAAATCCGCTATAAAAAATCTCTTTCAAGTGTTAAAAAGCAAAGATATCACTTTGAGGACTAAGGTGAGCCTGATCCAAGCCATTGTGTATTCAGATAACCTCATATGCATGCAACGGCTGGACAATGAATGAGGAAGACTGAGGAAGAATTAATGCATTTGAGTTACAGTGTTGTGGAACAATAGCGAACATACCATGAACTGCCAGAAGAACGAAAAATCTGTCTTGGAAGTAGTACAGCCAGCATGCTTTAGAACAGAGGATGGGAAGGTTTCACCTCATGTACTTTGGACGTGTTATCAGCCCCTGGACAAGGAAATCATGGTTGGTAAATTAGAGAGTCATCAAAAAGAAGGAAAGGCCCTTATTGAGATGGGTTGACACAATGGCTGCAACGATGGGCTCAAACATAGCAATGATTGTGAGGATGGCGCAGACCAGGCAATGTTTTGTTCTGTGGCTATGTGTCGGAACTGACTCAATGACATCTAACAACAACATTCTTGTTGAGATATTGTAGCTATCCTATCTCCTCCTTGGCAAGCGTTTGGGGCAAGCTATGGGACTCAGCCCATTATGTGGCTCTAGGAGCCAGGGCTACGAGTGAGATTAGGCAAAACTTCCTGGGGATGCAACAAGTGACACCTGGTATTTGCAGCCAGGCTCAGGGTGGCTGCAAGGAGAGAGTAACTCTGAGGCATCAAGTTTAGGGATGTAGTTTTCAGTAAAAAATTGACAACAGGAGAATAGACAGGATGGAACACAACAGATAAGATTCCCGGAGACAAAGGGATGATCAAGGTCTTTTAGAAGGTACACATATTTTAGGAAAGAACCAAGTAGTACATAAAATTAGGGAAGGTTCCCATGGTGGTCAAGTCTGTCTTTCTCCCAACTGGCCTGGGCGGGATGATGGTGACCCATACGGTGTCATTATGAAGGTGGATTTCCCTGATCACCCTCTGGGTTGTGTCTTTTCCAGAGGAATAGTTTTTAGAGTTGCGCACGGTACGCCAAGAGCCAGGAGCCTCTCAATGATATACTTTGATTTCTGGTTCTGGGTTGCTGGGCAGATCGCCAGAGGTGAAAGAAGATAGTACAGCCTCCATGAGTAGGGCAGGGGGGTTGAAGTAAAACAAAGTGGACTTTCTGGGAGAGAGACAACTAGAGTCAAATGTTACTGGGCTGAAAAGCTTTAAGACAGAGCAAACGTGTCTTGGAAAAGGGGCAGAAGGATACTGCAGATACAAAGGCTGATACCTCCTGTGGCTCCTGTCCAGAGGAGAGCAGTAGCCACGCTGCCCACAGAGCCTAACCACTTTGCTCTCTTCCTCTTCCCTCCTCATATCTGGACCAAAGCTTGTTCTTTAGACTGTTGTTCTTTATTTGGAGTGACTCTGCTCCCCAGGGGACTTTTGGCAATGTCAGAAGATAATTTTTTTGGTTGTCACACTGGGAGGAGAGGGTGTTCTATTGGTATCTAGCAAAGAGGCCTACAGTGCTCAGGACAGACTCTCACAATAAAGAATTATCTGGTCCAAAATGCCAATAATGCTGAGGGTGAGAAACCCTGCTTTATACCCATTCTACTTACTGGAATACCCTACATCATGGAGAAGAAGAAATGATGATGACGATGACAATGGTGATGGTGGTGATGATATGATGGTGCCCCATACTTACAAAGCACTCAAAATTCTTATGTATTTTTGCCTAGATTAATTCACCAGATCCTTCCAGTTTAATGAGGTGGGCAGGGATTTTTATTCCTATTTTAGTGGTGGGAAAATCTAGTTTGTGAGAGGGAAATATTTTGCCCAAGGTCACAGAGCCAGCATAAGGTAAAGCTGGGGTTAGAAGGATCGGAGTCCCATGATGTCTAACTGTACACTTTCCCCACTGCACTGTGTTGAACTCTATGAACATAAAAAGAGAGAAAGGCTAAATGATGCTCCCAAACCCCAGATTTGCCCAGGGCTTTACACATTAACGATGGAGCCAGGATTCCTCTTTCCCAGGCTGCTACAAACAAACCTACCTGAAAGAGATACATTTATAGAAATTAACAGGGTATTGTGACTGCGGCCATAGTGGTGTTGAGGTTTTAACTGCTTATCTAATTCTGTGTGGTTTGGACCAATTAGAAAGCCACATGCAAAAAGCAACATCCACTAACTTTTTGTTTTTTCCTGGTAGTAGATGATTCACAGTAACTATTGATGGGTGGAGTTTTATAGTCTTTTTCTCCCAGGGTTAAACAATAAGAGGCAAGTGGAAACTTGGAGTCCTTGGGTAGCTCAAACCATTAAGCGCTTGACTACTAAACAAAAGGTTGGTGGCTCAACCCCACCCAGAGGTGCCTTGAAAGACAGCCCAGCGATGTCCTTCCGAGAGGTCACAGCCTTGAAAACCCTATGGAGCAGCTCTCCTCAGCACGTATGGGGTCGCTGTGACTCAGAATCAACTCGACAGCAACTCACAACAAGTGTGAACTTGTTTGGCATTTTTTATTTGCCAAACAGAGCAAAACAAACAAACAAAAATACTCCATTATACCTCATGCATGTAGCAAGCGATTAATGTCCACTGGTTTTCATGAAAACTCACATGTCCAAATACATTTTTCCTCGAAAACACCAAGCATGATATCACCAGTCTTCCTACCCGGGTGCATTGTCCTTCCTTCCTTTAAGTGTGTCACTGAAACCCAACAGGTTAGTGAATAACTGTCTGGGACATAGAGCTGGCATTGTTGAATTGGCAATTACAAAGTGATCAAGAATGGCATCCAGAGAGTTGATCCAAATGGCCAAGTGAAACCATCCAGGGCTACAGAGATATAGCATAGAGGAATCTGAGACATAAGTGATGGGAGCTGGGGAGAGCTAGCTCAGTGGCCCTGTTAAAGAATGACCCAGGTGCTCTGAGCGTGTAATACTCCTTTGAGTATTGAATTACGGTGTTTCAAATAAGGGTTTGTTATGCCGTGAGTAGAGACTATTTTAATAGGGGCACTTTCACCCCAAAGACATTAAAATAATGTTTTTTTGGGGGGGTGGGTTTTAATGGATACTCCACCATCAATCAGTTCGTTGTGCTGCAATGGCTTGTGTAATGCTATGATACCAGAAGCTGTATCATCAGTATTTTTAAACACCACTAGCGTTACCCTTGGGGGACAGGTTTCAGCAGAGCTCCCAGACTAAGAAAGGCTAGGAAGAAAGACTTGGCAATTTACTTCTAAAAATCAGCCAATGAAAACCCTATGTATCACAGAGGACCATTGTCCAGTATAGTGCTGGAAGATGAGCCCTCTAGTTTGGGAAGGCACTCAGACTAGCGGCCATAACAATGGACATAAGCATACCAACAATTGTGAAGATGGTGCAGGACTGGGGAATTTTTCATTCTGTTGCACATGGTGTCACCATGAGTTGGAGCCGAATTGACTGCAGCTAACAACTACAGCAAATGGGTAGTAGATTTCCATATGAGACTCAGGGGTGGGGCCCTGGATGGCATGAAGCTCTAGGTTGCCCCTGGATGTCAGGAACACCTAGAAGTAAAGACTGAAAGACCACTGGGAACACTCCTGGGAGGTTTCTCCTCTCTGCTTGGCTTCATTATGTCAGAACTGCTCCCCCACATGGCAAGAAGCTCCTGCACCTCACACTTCAGAACTGTGCCCCCAGAGAGGGACTAATTCTCCTTGCCCAGATCCACTTAGGAAAACCCAAGGGGTAGACCCTAAGTAGCCACACTGATCACAATGCCCAGCTCTGGGCAGTGAGCTGTGGCCAGGCTGTGCTGTGATTGACTGCCCCCTCTAGAACGAAGATAATTGAACTTGCAGCACTGATCATGGGGATGGCTGAGGACTGGGCTGCAGGACCCAGCAGTGTTTCCATTGAGCATGGAGTCGGCATTCTAACAACAGTAACAACAAATTCACAGCACTTGCTATGTGGCAATCGCTGTTGTAAGCACTGACTCATACTGAGTCGTTTAATCTTCGTCACAACACCATGAGGCACCCGTGAGTTAGATACTATTGCGATCATCCATGTTCCAGGCATGAGGAACCTGAGGCACAGAGAGGTTAAGTGACTTGTCTAAGATAAAACAGCCAGTAAACTGTGGAGCTGGGATTACAATCCAGGCAGTTGTGATTTAAAGTCATGCATTTAACCACTGCTCTCTACTGCATGCTGGAGGGGAGAGGGAGAAAGGTTGTCCAAAGAGGTAGATGTTGTTCCCAGAAGAAAGGAAAGGTTTATGGGCAGACAAAACAAGAGATGTCCACTACTTAATACCCCTCAGCCTCATCAGCTGTGAATTAGAGATGAACTCTACTCCATGTAGTTGCTGGGCAGATGAAGTGGGAAAAGGCATGGGAAGTGCATAGTGCCTGGAGGGCAGGACACACTCTGGAACCCGTGGTTGTCCTCATTTTATTCTCTCTCTGGGTAGCCCTTTGGAACCCTGGTGGCATAGTGGTTAAGAGCTATGGCTGCCAACCAAAGGGTCGGCAGTTCAAATCTACCAGGTGCTCCTTGGAGAGTCTATGGTGCAGTTCTACCCTGTCCTACAGGGTTGCTATGAGTCAGAATCGATTTGACGGCAATGGGTTTGGTTTTGGTTTGGATAGTCCTTTGGAAAACTCTGGGCGCTAAAAGGAAACCAGGGAGAAGGCTTTGTCCATGCTCAGATAGGGGGGCCCATGTTCCCCTGCCGCCTGTTTGAAGGTAGCAACATGAGTGGGGGAGCAGGGTACCCTCAGGAGGAGAGGAAGTGTGGGAGGACGATTTAGGCCTCTTGGCTGGGTCACTGCTCCCCTGCTCCCCAAATAAAGATTCACCTTTGAGGGCTTCCACCCTGGAGGCCCTGTATTTTGTCTCAAGGAAGCTGAGAGCTCTTGGAAGGTCATAAAGGGATTTTTCCTGGCCCCAAAGCATTCATACCCTTAACGCTGGTTGGGTGGCCCCTCTAGACTGAAGTAGGTTCCAAGGTCAGGAGGGAAAAGATGTGTTTGAAAGTGAAGGAGTGGAAGCCTGGGAGTGGGGCACCTCAGCTTCTGAGAAGAGAGGGTGAAACTGCCTGGAGCCAGCAAGGAACGGTGAGGAGGCGCCCTGTGGCTTTCCTGAGAATTGGTGCAGTGGGCCCCTACTGGTTTTCCAGGTGCAGAGGCATCTGAAGTACTTCAGGGCAAGCCTTTCCATTTGTCCAGCCTGCCCCGTGCTAGGTGTGACTTGTGAGCAACGGATACACAGTGGAAAGGAGGTGGAGGCGTGCGGCAGGGCAACGGAAGTTCTGCATGGGTCTGCATCCTATTCCAAGTTTGTTCTCTGTCCGACCCAGAAGCTGGCCCTTTGTCTGCCCTCTCTGTGCTTCTTACCTGGGACCAACTCTCTAGGGTGATGATTTGTTGTGAGGAATAAGATCTTTAAGGAGAATTACACAACTATGATTGCTTACTCTAAGCAAGGCAAGGACGAAGTTGATAAATAGGATGCATCCAAAACTCAGGTTTTCATCCTTGTCCAAGTACACTCACTGTTGCACCAGCACTAACACTCATTTCTGAGCAGACTCCCCCCGACCCAGGAGGCTCTGGACTGCATACCAGAGGGATGAAAGGTAGTTTTGATTCCAGTTGTGGAAAGGAAGTGGAGAGAGTTCAATATTTCTGCCAGAATTCGCTGTAAGATCAAATTTCTGCTTCTTTTTTTTCTTTCAAATGAAGAGAGTTGGACTCACTCCACCTAAACAATAAATCTTGAAATGACCACGTTAATTGCTGTTGAAAGGGAGGAACTGAAATTCCCTTTGATGTGAAGTTAATAGAACTTATTCCTGTTTTTATTTCCTTTCCATAGCTCAAACAGCCCCACAAGCCTTAGCTGTGTCTGACATTTGCATGTTTCAAGCATTGTTCTTTTCACACAAGAAGACTCCGAGTCAGCTATCCATTTCCTCAGGCCACTCTAAGTAGGAATTAAAGAGGTATTAGGGGAACTAGCTCTTTATTATCTTTAATGCCTTGTGAGTGATTGAAGAAAAGCACTTCCTTTGTTAGTGTACTTGGACAGCCGGTTGAAGGCTCATGATTACTGGGCAGGAAACTGGGAAGATGTTTCTAGATCATCTACCCCTTGATTAAGGTAAATTATGTCACCCTTCTCTCATTACACACTTAAGTACACTGGCTTTCACTGCCAATATCAGGTAAGAAATAGTGCAGTTCCGCACATGAGGTTGTCATGAGTCAGAATCGACTCCATGACAACTAACACCACCACCAGCTAAAAGGAGTCCCTGCGTGGTGCAAATGGTTAATGTGTGTTATGGGTTGAATTGTGTTCCTCCAAAATGTGTGGCAACTTGGCTAGGCCGTGATTCCCAGTATTGTGTGGCTGTCCTCCATTTTGTGATCTGATGTAATTATCCTATGTGTTGTAAATCCTAACCTCTATGATGTTAATGAGGAAGGGTTAGAAGCAGTTACATTAATGAGACAGGACTCAATCTACAGGATTAGGTTGTATCTTGAGTCAATCTGTTTTGAAATATAAATGAGAGAAGGCAGCAGAGAGGTTAGGGACGTCCCACCATCAAGAAAGAAGAACTGGGGGTGGAGCGCATTCTGGGGTTCCTGAGCTGAGAAATCCTAGACCCAGCAGAAGATTGATGGTAAGACCTTTCCCCAGAGCCGACAGAAAGAAAAAGCCTTCCCCTGGAGCTGATGCCCTGAATTTGAACTTCTAGCCTCGTAGGCTGTGAGAGAATAAATACCTGTTCGTTAAATCCATCCAGCTGTGGTATTTCTGTTATAGCAGCACTAGATAACTAATACAATGTGCTTGACTGCTAATCCAAGGGTTGAAGGCTCAAGTCCTCCCAGATGTGCCTAGAAAGGAAGTCCTGGAGATCTACTTCTGAAAAGTCAGCTGTTGAAAACCCTATGGAGCACAGTTCGACTCTGACACACATGGTGTTTCCATGAGTGGAAATTGACTCAATGGCAACCGGTTTACCTACTAAAAAGCAAGGCTTGGGTTTGTGATAGGCTTTCTTTGCTTTAACCACGCAGACTATGAACATGGATTAAGCAGCTTCTGTGTGCCAAAAGCTGTGTTAGGCATCAGGAAAGTGGAAATGAATCAGAGCCAGTCCTTGCTCCCAAGGAATTCACAGTCTTGGGGACAAAATGCTAGGCAATTAATTACATGAATTAATTAATTGCTGCATTAATTAATTGATGCAGTTTTATAGGTGCTCAGTAATATTTGCGAAAAGTTCTAGGGAGGCATTAATTCCGACTTGAAGATCAGAGAAGCTGTGTCTTAAAGGATGAGTAGGAGTTCTAAGATCAAAGAAACAGAAAGAATTCAAGGGCATCAGAGAGAACATAAGGCAAGAGGTATAAGAGAGAAGGACTTTTAGGGTAATAGGAATGGTCTCACGTGACCAAGGGCAAGGTGCATAGTGGAGGGGAGGCAAACCAGAAACACCAAACCAATTGCTGTGAAGTTGATTCTGACTCATGGTGACCCCATACATGTCAGAGTAGAACTGTGTTCCATAGAGTTCTCAATGGCTGTGACCTTTCAGAAGTAGGTCGTTGGGTCTTTATTCCGAGGTGCCTCTCTGGGTGGATTCAACTCACCAGCCTTAAGGTGAGTAGCCAAGTGATTAACTGTTTGTACATCCAGGGACTCTACAGTATAGAGCGTAGAAAGGGAAGAAGGGGATGAAGGCCTTGATTTTAAGGAGTTAGGGTTTATTTTATAAAAATAGGGAACCATCATGATCACCTGTGAGTTTTAAAAAATAGCAATTATGTTAGTGCAGAGGTTAGTTTGGAAAGCAATAAGACCAAAGGCAAGAAGACTACTCAAAGGTTATTGTCCAGAGGGAGTTAAAAGAACTCAAAAATGGCAAGAGAATTGAGGATAGAGATGAGAAATCAGATTCTAGAAATATTTTGGGAAAAGCAAAGATTTCGTTAGAAACTTTAAGTTTAAGGACTGGGTCCACCACTTACTTGCTGTTTGATCTTGGGCAAGACAACTTCTCTAAGGTTCAGCTTTCTTGAGCTCTAAAGTTTGGATAATAATAATAATTCTTATTTCACAGACTGAGGATCGCGTGGTGGCCATAATACACCGCATAGACCACTGACTTAGTGGCTGCAGAGTTGGCCCCTGAATCATGGCAACTGGATGCACAACAGATCAAAACACTGCTTGGTCCTGCACCGTTCCCACGACCGGTTGAGGACCAGACGACTGCGATCCATTGGGTGATTTTCCAAAGTAGATCGCCAGTCCTTTCTTCCTGTCCTCATTTGGTCTGGAAACTCTGCTGAAGCCTGTTCAGCATCACAGCATCACACAAGCCTCCAGTGACAGGCGAGTCATGGCTGGGCATGAGGTGTGTTGGCTGGGAAGCAAACCCAGGTTTCCTGCCCATCTGTCAGTGGAGGCTTGTGTATTGCCAGGATGTTGAATAGGTTTCAGAGGAACTTCTAGACTATGATGGACTAGGAAGAAAGGCCTGGCAATCTACTTCTAAAAATCAGGCAGTGAAAATCCTACGGATGGCAACAGTTTGATCTGCAACCGATCATGAGGATGGTACAGGACCAGGCAATTTTTTGTTCTGTTGTGTATGGGGTCGCTTTGAATCAGGGCTGACTTGATGGCAGCTAACAACATCTCCAAAAATCGGAGTGAGTTATCCCTCTTCCCGTATATGTCCAAAGCAATTCAAACCAAACGGACGAAAAGAGAAAGAGGTCACATCTGTAGCTAAACTCGTAACCCTTAACCCCATTAGCTCTTGAATCATGTGAATTTCCTCTTAAAACCCTCAAATCCTGTTTATATCTCAGATGGCAACTGTCAGCTTTTAACTACTCCTCTATTCAGTTTTTTTAATATTCCTAATTATCGCGCAGATGCATGTTCTCATTTGATAATGAAAAACTAAACTAAAAAACCTTTTGTGGATATAATATTTCATTATCTGATTTTTAAGAACAGCTGGAAAAAATCGGGGGAACCACTGGTTTAGGGAAGGGAATAAAAATGGCAACTGTCTTTTGATAGTGACACAGAAATGAGTTGACTGAAATCACTCTCTCTCTCAGTGCCCTGCCAGACCCTCTTTCTTTGTTTCTCATTTTCTAGGTATGGGAAGGGTTTTCACCTACATCATCCTAATACACGATTTCTCAGCCTAGGCACTACTGACATTTGGGGCTGAATACGTCTTTGTCGTGGGGGCTGTCCTGTGCATCGGAGAAAGTTGAACGGCATCCCTGGCCTCTACCCTCTAGATCCAGTAGGGCCTCCTGACATTGCCAAGTATCCCCTAAAAAAAAATCCCCTGGATGGGCAAAATTCCTCCCTAGTTGAAAACCACTGTCTTAAAATATGCAAAAACACTCTGTAAACGCTAAAATGCTATGCAGATGTGTGGAATTAGCTCATTTATTACTTCCAACAGCTGAGAGTTTATATTTCCCAGTTTACAGATGGGTAAATGGGCTGAGGTGTTTAAAGGACTTGCTTAGGGACACTGCAGATCAGTCTTAGCCCAATGTTCTTTAGATAACACTGCAATCGCCACAACTTGCTTTCCAAAGTGTCCTAATAGTTCTCTCTGGAAGGGGAAAGGGTGTTGTCTCCAAGTCACCACTAGAAGACGTATCTCAGGATTAGCTGTGTGGTTCTTGGGCTCCCTAGGATGCTGGAGCCCACACTGGCTTTTCATCCAAACACTGCTGGCATTTATCTCATGTATCTGCATACAGTTCTGATAAGACAATACAGCAGGGGCACATGTTTGCAAAGGAGACATGTGCAAACGCTTTCTAGTGAGTGTTTACTTCAGGTCAAGTTCTTTTCCCAGGAGCATGCATAACTACTGAGGATTCGACCCTTGTGTTTAAATAGCATCAAATGCAATGTGTGAATCTGCAGTGTGGAATAAAACAGAATAAAATGCAATGTGTGGACTCCATACACACACACACACAAGTCGTCTGTGGTCACCAGGGCTGAACTTCTTCTGCCTGCCCAATGTGGGAGACGTAGTTCATCTAATTAAATGGAGCCAGTGCCTCCTGATTCCTTGGTCCAGCTCTCTCTTCTCCACCAAGGAATGGCTTTCATGGCCCAACAAAGGGCTCTGCCTGGAACTCCATGAATTTGTGATAATGTCCCATGTTGGGTTAACTGAACTCTCCTGACAGCAGAGCTGATGCCATCTGCCCATTTATTGACAGCCTTGTCAGCAAAAATCTGGAGTCTGAGGGTTGGCAAGCAGCCAACTGGCTTTCCACTGTCTCTCCAGTGTCTCGGTAACAGATGTTGTGCCTCGTGCCTGGAGCTGCTGTTGGCAAATCGCTGCATGCTCATGTTATTTATCCAGGAGGAGGGAGGGCAGGAAGGCATACATGTTTTCCAGGAAGGAATTTGTGTTCCTTTCCAGGTTCTCTGCAGATTTCAAAAAAAAAAAAATTGAAACTGACTTTTAAAAATGTGAAAAAAAAGATCGGCTTATTGTTCAACACTGAAAAAAAGCAAAAATCATTCCAAACCAAGTAGCTATTTAAGGTGCTGGACTACAAGCCACACAGGTTATGTGGACTTGAGAACTTGCCACAATTCATCTCCCTAAGGAGCTCCTTGGCCTTGGAAGAGGCCTTTTAATTGTACTGTCACACAAAAGTAATTGAGTTTGGAGGGTTTTTTTTTTTTTTTTTGAACAAATAATCCCTCAGTCCTTGTAAGTTCTTATCCTGAGTCAATGTAAATCGATCAGGGTGTTTATTGAATGAATAGGTGGCATAGTGGATAAGTGCTACGGCTGCTAACCAAAAGGTTGGCAGTTCTAATCTACCAGGCGCTCCTTGGAAACTCTATGGGGCAGTTCTACTCTGTCCTAAAGGGTCGCTATGAGTCGGAACCGACTTGACGGCAATGGGTTTTTTGTTTTGTTTTGTTTTGTTTTTAAACAATGAAAGTGTGATCCTGTGAGTAGATCCTCTGTGTGTCTCTGATGGATGAAAGTTTTCTGGCATTATCTTTACCTTTAAAGGAGGAAATAAGAGTAGAGGAATCATTTTTAAGAAATGAATTGCTGTTTTTATATGGAGCTTTGTACACATACATGTCCCAGCCAGCAAGTCCCGGTTGGACATCCCTATCTTAAGAGCCTTGTAAAAGTGGTTTATCAAAGAACCCTTCCCCGCTCCCACCCCTTGCCCTCCAGCCCTAAGTGGTAAGGCTCTCAACCATCGGCTTGTGTGGGCTGTGCCCACTCAGCCACAACAAAAAGTCTTGGATCAGGAGAGGAAAATAGTGTGGAGTATTTTATGGCACCCTGTGTCCCAAGGAAAGGGACCATTCACCTGGGGAGGTGAGGGGAGACAGGTACCTCTGGCAGAGGCATCTGCCACCGGCTCTCTGAGCCAAGGAGGAATACATTCAAGGTGTCTCCCTTTTCATTACTGCTTACTATGCACATTGAAAAGCAAAGCTCCTGACTGGAAATCTGAGGCGTGCCCACTGAAGGAATGCGGGAGGGGACTCCTCTCCCAGCACATAGGACTGAGCCTGTCCAAGGTGGTCCGGGAAATCGCTTGGCCCCTAGGAAGGCACCAGAAGCCTCATGCCACTCTTGGACGTCCGGAATCAAGCAGTGAAACGGTGCACACTGCTTTCTTGTGTGTGGTGCTTCCCTCTGGGGCTCTAAGACAAATGTCACTGTCTTCTCATGAGCTGGTC
The DNA here is from genome assembly GCF_024166365.1 of Elephas maximus indicus. NCBI lineage: Eukaryota > Metazoa > Chordata > Mammalia > Proboscidea > Elephantidae > Elephas > Elephas maximus. The sequence goes on along the minus strand of NC_064831.1, from coordinate 71,900,593 downwards.
TCAAGCATGAATGAGACAATGAAAGCCTGATGCAAATGAGTGCAAAGTACATCTGAGCATAAGCCCCCAAATGAGCTGGAGAATGCATAATTCCCATTTCGGTGTTAGCTTTGCAGCATCAGTACTGTTAATCACCACGTCTGGCATTTGTACTGTGCTTTTCAGTTTAAACATTTTTGTTCATACACATTTCCTTACCCAGTGGAAGGCTTCCTTCCTTGAGGGTGTCCAGGTGACGCTGTCCCTTCAGGCACTTCCTTCAGGTTAGGACAATGGCTTTGTTCTGCATCCTCTCACAGTAGCTAACAAGATCTAGGAAAGTGTTAGATGCTGGCTGTGAGCCTGGGACAGAAGGCTGAGGAGCGTGGCCAGAGGTGTTGGCGATCTGGGGGAGATGAGGCAGCTGAGGGCACCCCTTTACTTGACAGACAAGGATCTTGGCTCTGGGCCAAAATGACTACAGGAAAACATTGCCCTGTGTATAAACCTAAGCTGGGTCCCTGGGCCATGCCTGCAGGTGCAGCCGTGGGGAATGAACAGAAGGCCATCATTAACCTTAATCACACAGAGAAGCGGGGTGGGGGGGCTGTTTCGGAGGTGGGCATCTTTGCCTGGCATGGAGGCACAGCTCCTCTACTCACCGTTGTCATCTGCCTCCCAGATAGGTACCCATTGCTCGCAATTACGTGGTGAAAAGTAAGAGGACATATTTGCTGCTGGTAGGGTAAGCAGACACTGGTTAGGCTGGGAATCAGGGTCAGTGAGGCCTTATCTCTCCAGTCATGTGAGCTTTGGGGACAGGCGTCCAGGACTACAGGCAATGCAGCTTCCAGGCACCATGTCAGGCACGTGTGTCACATCAGCTGAGCGCTCCCAGGAAATCCTCTCCTCCTGACCTCTCCCTCCAGGGAAGCCAAGCTGTGGTGACTGCTGCCTCCACCAACAGGAGCCTCTGTTTCTTCCTCTGTCTCCATTCAAATGGGCCCAGAAGCTGGTGGGACACCCATCTCTCTCTTGGCAGTGGTGCAGGCTGCAAAGGCCAAGACAAAGGCCATTTGGAGCATGTAAGCCTAAGTGAGCCAAGCATAAGAGCTGCTGCTTTTTCAGTGCACCCTGGTGCCAGTCAGCCTCTCCTCCTGGGAGCGAGATGCTGGAGGCTGCGTGGGCTCAGGAATGTTCAGCAGTGAAAGGCGGTCTGTCTCCTGCCTGGTACGGAAGAAATGCTGTCTAAACCAAGCCAAGGATGGCGTCCTCTCGGCTCTGCCTTCCCCTTCTCAGCCTCAGCCTGGCTTTTCTGGACTTGGCGTTTCTAGCTGATGCACAGCTCAGGTGTCCTGGCTAAGAGGCCACCTGGCTGGGAGCAGGTGTGGGGGTCATAGCCTGCTCTCCCCGGCCCTGGATCCTGGCAAGCTGAGAACCCCAGTCAGGGAGGCACCAGCAGTTTGTTCTTTCTTCAGGCCCCAGCTAAGCCCAGCTGCACTCACTCAGTTTTCTGTACCTTAATATTTGCTCTGAGAAGGAGGTGCTGCCTGGCAGGCAGACAACATCCCCTTTTCCTCCTCTTGCTTTCCTGCTCCCCCCTCCAGAGCAGAAAGGGGTCAGGGCTGAGGCCATGACACCACCTCATTGCTAGAGGAAAGGTGGACAGCCCTGCCCGTGTGCTTGGGACCCTTGCTCCTTTCTCTGGGTTGAGCTGCCAATTGGTTGGTGCCCTGCGCAGATGGGATGTGGCCCCACCCATATTTCAAATCGCAACTCCCCAGGGACCCGACATTTCAGGCTAATGAATGAAACAGTCCAGGTAAAAGATAATTGGGAGTAATGGGGTCTCTCTGTTGTCACATCTTCCAATATTTCATGAAAAGCCAGAAATTCTAATTTTTGCATAAAATCTTTGAATTTTTGTATGTTGGCAACAAATTCTGATTTTGTTTTTTTTTTAAGCGCTACGTGAGCCAAGCAAATCACATCTTTAGGGTGTTGGGAGCCCATAGACCATCAGTGAGTGATTTCTGCCCTAAACTCGTGAGGGTCAAACCATAACCCCAGAATCCCTTTTTGGGTCTGGCGAAGGTCAGCCCAGCTGAGGGGTAGTGACTCTTGTTCTAGGTTTTCCTCCTTAAGGATTCTGAGATCCTTTAGGGGTTCTTGTTTAGTTTGTGTTCTTGGAGGCTAGCTGAGGTCTTTCAAAGCAGCAGTAGGTGGAAGGGAGCTGAAACGAGAATGAAAAGACTTTTCTAGTTCCAGCCTTGCCAAAGTTCAATATTTCAATCTAAGTGTATTAGTTTTCTATGCTGTGTAACAAATCCCTAAACTTAGAGGCTTAATATAAACACAGATTTATTGTCACACCATTTCTGTGGGTCAAGAGTCTGGCATGGCTTAGTTGGATTCCCTGCTTAGAATCCCATCAGGCTACAATCAAGGTGTCGCCCAGGGCTGCAGTCTCGTCTGCCACTCAGGATCTCCCTCTAAGCTCTTTCAGGTTGTTGGTACAATTCTATTCCTGTGACTGCAGGACTGAGACCTTCAACTTCTAGAGGAAGCCAGCTGCTTGCTTCCATGTGGCCATCTCCACATGACAGTGTGGTTTTTTCAAGGCCAACAGCAGAATCTGTCTTGCTTTGAGTCTCCCATTACTTTTAAGGACCCACCTGGTTAGGTCAGGCCCACCCAGGATAATCTCCATTTTGATTCACTTAAAGTCAACTGATAAGGGAACTTAATTACATCTGCAAAATTCCTTCACCTTTACCAAATAGCATAACCTAATCACAAGAGTAAAATTCATCTTGGCCTTCTCAGGACACGCTCTTCTTAGGCCCCTCAAGACAGGCATCTCCTGGGCCCCTCAAGACAGGCTCCCTTTGGCCCTGCAGCCTGTCACTGCTGGCTTTGCTGGTGGGCCCCTTTGGGGCCTCTCATTGTCTTCAGCATTACTGCCCTTGACAGTGCTATAGCTTTTTGAGGATGCCCCTCCCCTTCTTTCTCTCTCTGCTTCTTCTCTCTTCTTTCTTCCTTCTGCTTCTTCCCGCTGCTTATCTTCCTGCTTCATTCTGTTGGAAAAACCTCTGTGGGGCTGGCTGCATATATATACACAACTCCTTGTCAATTTCAAGGCATGGCCCCTCCCGGTGGGGGGATACAAATGAACCAATCCCCTCTTCGTAGGTCATAGACACTTCATTTGCATAGTAGGCTGTAGTCACCACATTTGCATGGCCCATAGTGACTTCATTTGCATAGTGTATTGACAAATCCCTCCAAAGTGCATACCAATCACAGGGCAGGCTGCATCTCAGGGCCAAAAGTCAGGTTGTTTACAGCTTACCCAGGAAACGTCAGTCAACCTGGGCAAAAGTAATGAACTCTCTGGGGTAGAAATTAAGGCAAAGGTAACTCCTCAGGGTTTCGGGGAAAATATCTCTCAAACTGCTTTTCCGAAGAACCAAGGCAAAAGGCCACATAAAGGAATTCATTTCACCACACTGTCATATTCACAGTTCCCCCCATACAAAACAAGAGACTTAAACAAAGTGCATACACCAGGGGGCAGGAATCTTGGGGACCACCTCAGAATTCTACCTACCACAATTAAAAAAAAGAAAAAAACTTTTCTCTCTGATTTTCAATATTCTTGTTCATTAAATTAAGGCTATGCTAGATGATTTCTTACATGTGCTTTTTAGATCTCAAAGTGCATCTTGGATTTTTAAAAAAACAAAATCAAACACATTGCTTTCAAGCCAGTTCTGACTCATGGTGACCTCACATGTTACAGAATAGAACTGCTCCACAGGATTTTTTTTGGCCGTACAGGCATAAAAAAAAAAAAAACCTTGGAGATACTGTGGGTTCAGTTCCAGACCACTGAAATAAAGTGAATATTGAAATAAAGCAAGTCCCAGGAATTTTTTGGTTTCCCAGTGTGTATAAAAGTTATGTTTCCACTATAATGTAGTCTATTAGGTGTGCAATAGCATTTTGTCTAGAAAAACAATGTACATACCTTGATTAAAAAACATTTTATTCATAAGAAACGCTAACCATCATCTGAGCCTTCAGAAAGTCGTAATCTTTTTCTAGTGGAAGGTGTTGCCTTGATGTTGATGGCTGCCAACTGATCAGGGTGGTGGTTGCTGAAGGTTGGGGTGGCTGTGGAATTTCTTAAAATAAGACAACAGGGAAGTTTGCCGCATCGGTTGACTTTTCCTTTCACGTAAGATTTCTCTGTAGCCCATGATGCTGTTCGATAGAATTTTACCCACAGTAGAATTTCTTTCAAAATTGGAGTCAATTCCTTCAAATCCTAACAACTAAGTTTATGTAATATTCTAAATCCTTTGCTGTCATTTCAACAATATTCATAGATCTTCACCAGGAGTAGATTCCATCTCAAGAAACCCGTTTCTTTGCCCATCCATAAGAAGCGACTCCTCATCCATTAAAGCTTTGCCATGAAATCGCAGCAATTCAGCCACATCTTCAGGCTCCACTTCTAATTCTAGTTCTCGTGCTGTTTCCATCACATCTGCAGTTACTTCCTCCACTGAAATCTTGTCAGAGGGTTGGCATCAAAGTCATCCACGATGGTTAGAATCAACTTCTCTCAAACTCATGTTCATGTTGATATTTTGGCCCTCTCCAGTGAATCACGAATATTCTTAATGACTTCTAGAATGGTGAATCCTTTCCAGAAAGTTGTCAGTTTACTTTGCCCACATCTATCAGACGAATCACTATCCATGGCCGCTATAGCCTTACAAAATGTATTTCCTAAATAATAAGACTGAAAGTCAAAATTACTCCTTGCTCCATGGGCTGTAGAATGGACGTTGTGTTAGCAGGCATGCAAACAACATTAATCTCCTTGTACACCTCCTGCAGAGCTCTTAGGTGATCGGGTTCATTGTCAGTGATCAGTAATATTTGGAAAGGAATCTTTTATTCTGAGCGGTAGGTCTCAACACTGGGCTTAAAATATCCAGTAAACCATGTTGTAAATAGATACGCTGTCATCTAAGCTTTGTTGTTCCATTTACAGAACACAGGCAGAGCAGATTTAGCATAATTCTTAAGGGCCCTAGGATTTTCAGAATGGCAAATGAGCACTGGCTTCAACCTAAAGCCGCATTAGCCCCTAACAAGAGAGTCAGCCTGCCCTTTGAAGTTTTGAAGCCAGGCATTGACTTCTCCTCTCTAAATGGCATCTTCTTCCAACATAAGACTGTTCCGTCTACATTGCAAATCTGTTGTTTCGTGTAGCCGCCTTCGCCGATCGTCTTAGAAGCGTCGTCTGGATCGCTTGCTGCGGTTTCTACGTCCGCATTGCTGGCTCACTTTGAACTTCTATGTTGAGAAGATGGCTTCTTTCCTTAAACCTCATGAATCAAACTCTGCTAGCTTCAAACTTTTCTTTTGCAGCATCCTTGCCTCTCTCAGCCTTCATAGCCTCTCTTCTCTTCAAGAGAGTTAGGGCCCTGCTCTGGATTAGGCTTTGGCTTAAGGAGAAGTTGTGGCTGGTTTGATCTTCTGTCCAGACCACTAACATTTTCCCTGTATCAGCATTAAACTGTTTTGCTTTCTTATCATTTGTGTAGTCACTGAAGTAGCACTTTTAACTTTCTTCAAGAACTTTGCCTTCACCTTCACAACTTGGCTATTTGGCCCAAAAGGCCTAGCTTTTGGCCTCTCTCGGATTTCAACATGCCTTTCCCTCTAAGCTTGATCATTTCTTGCTTTTGGTTTAAAGTGAGAGATGTTTGACTCTTCCTTTCCCTTGAACACTTAGAGGCTATTGTAGGGTTATTGATTGGCCTGATTCAATATTGCCCTGTCTCAGGGAATAGGGAAGCCCAAGGAGAGGCAGAGAGACAGGGGAGTGGCTGGTCAGTGGAGCAGTCAGAACACACACACTATGGATTACTTTTGCCGTCTTATATGGGCATCATTTCCCGAAGCCCCCCCCATTACAATAGTAACATCAAAAATTACTGATCACAAATCACCATAACAAATATAATAATAATGAAAAATATCGAAATACCACAAGAACTACCAAAATGTGACACAGAGACAGGAAGTGAGCACTTGCTGTTGGAAAAATGGTGCCAATAAACTTGCTCGATGCAGGGTTGCCACAAACCTTTAATTTGTAAGACATGCAATATCTGCAAAGCACAACAAAGTGAAGCACAATAAAGTGAAGTGCAATAAAATGAAGTGTGCCTTTAATCTTTATGGAAGCAGATCGCCAGGCCTTTCGCACACAGAGCCACTGGGTGGCGGGGGAGTTCAAACCACCAACCTTTAGGTTAACAGCCAATCACAAACTGCTTGTGCCACCAGGGACCTTTATATTATAATAACTATAATATTGTCCATTGGAAGAGCCCTAGAGATGAAATAGTGCTCTCAAATTAATTCTAGAACAAAGCTGAAGTTTCCTTCAATCATTTACATTTTATTCACTTCTTGGACTGATAAGATTTCAGACACTTAAATGGTTTGTTGACACCCATGCATTAGAGTTACCTCCTTGGTTGTATTGATCCAGGTCATTAAGATCTGGTTTTCACTAATAGAGATTAAGGCCAGATAATAAACTTAATTGCTTCTGGACCAGAGTTAGTTCAATGGCAGTGAAACCAACTTCCGAGTCAGAGCGGGTTTAATTCTTCTCATGAGGATGTTGGATTAATATTCTGAAAGTTGAGGTTCTTCCCTGTGCATCTTGCCCTCCAGGAGGAAAGGCCAGAGGCTGCAGATACAGGCGGATCACTTGTTCTCGCCCTGCATTTTGCTGTCATTGCTATCCCCTGCCCTTCCCTTCTTTCTAAGCTTCAACTCCAGCACAGGCTTCCCTCCAGACTATTCGCAAGACCCTCAGATCACAGAAACGTCAAGTAAGGAGGATGAAGGCGGTGCCATCTGCCTCTGGAGAAGAAAGACGACGCCGATGTCAGCATCCTCAGAAAGATGCTCTCCTACCGCTGTGGGCTCGTATCCACTAAAGAGCAATCTGTCAGCAGCCACGTTTCTCCACCCAAAGCACAGAAGCTCATTTATTAAGAATTAAACAAGTCTGGGAATGCCGCTCTTTGCTATTGGACAGCAGCAGAAGAGGCAAAGCCTTGCGTAAGGCTTCTGTCAATCTGTAGGGAATACTGGTCTTTCAGTACTCCTCATTCCAAAGGAGCGTGCTAAGGATTTAGGAAAGCCCACCACTCTAAAATCCCCAGGCTGGCATGAAGACTTTTAATGACAGAAACAAAAGTTTGAGAATCTTTGGAAAGTACTTGTTAACTACATGAGCCAAAGAAATCTTTTGGAGACTCTTTAAAAATGTAAGGCTGACTATTCTTTCCCTCCTTTGTATTTGCCTGTGACTCCATCTGAGCCATTGTTAAAAAAATTGAAAACACAAAACAAAATTCCACCACAATTACAACAATAACACCGTCTATTTCTTCCCAACTCTTATCTTACCTTCTGCCCTGATGAGCCTTAGACCAAGTTCAGATGATTGGGGTTTGCAACACATTTTTATCAAGATGCTTTTGACATGGATGTAACCAAAGTATATCAATGAGTGAGTAGAATCTACTCCAGGTACCACAAAAAAGAAACTTCATTGCCACCTAGTTGATTTTATCTCCTGGCAACCCCGTATATTACAGGGTAGAGCTGCTCCACAGGAGTTTCTTGGCTGTAATCTTCATGAAGGCAGATTACCAGAAATTTCTCCTGCGGCTCCCCAGGGTAGATCTGAACTACAAACCTTTAGGTTCGTAGTTGAGCACAAGCCTTTTGCACCACCCAGGGATCTGTTCCAGGTACGAGTTAATTAATAATTGCTCTGTGTTCCCTGTGATTTAAGTTTTGCTTAAAACCAAAACCCACTGCTGTCGAGCTGATTCTGACTCACAGTGACCCCATGGGGTTTCCAAGGCTGGAAATCTCTACAGAAGCAGACTGCCAGGTCTTTCTCCCTTGGAGCCGCTGGTGGTTTTGAACCGCCAACCTTTCAGTTAGCAGTTGATTGCTTTAACCACTGCACCACCAGGGCTCCTTAAGCTTTGCCTGAAAGTCCCAAATTGTTAATTATATAAATATGTTTAACCCCCTGAGCATTATTATTTGGAGAGAGGCAGTATCTTACGGCAGAAGGAACATTGGACAGCAAAGTTAGCAACAAACTCTACCCAGTTCTAGGTATACACCTAACTTTCTGTGATGCTGCAGACTTCTCGAATGATCTCTGATCTTATTTTCCACATCTGTAAAAGGCATGGACCTGGATCAGGTCATGGATTTTCAAACTCTGCTCCTAGTACCATAGGGTTCTATGGAGGTGCTAGAAGGCACCAAGAAGGAGAAAGGGGAAAAGGATCAATGGTGGGTACTATTTTAGTTCAGCAAGTATATTATCCCTCCTTCCACAAGACTTCACTTCTCCATGGTTGGGTATAGCCATGACATTTTCTTGAGCCAAAGAACTGTGTCTGGAAGTGACAGTGTGTCAGTCCTGAGCAGAGACTTTAAGACGTATCATGTCTCCATTTACCCTCTTGCACTCCTGCTCTCTACCATGAGAACATTAAGTCCTAGGTAGGGGGTATGCCTTAAGCCTGGGTCCTGTGATGAGAATACATATGGAGAAGATCTCAACCTACCCCACAACCTGGAATAGAGCCACCACAGCCATCTTGCAGACTTGGGAATGAGAAATAAATATTTGTAATTGTAAGCCACTGAGACGTTGGGGAAAACCCTGAGGGCATAGTGGCTAAGAGCTACAGCTGCTAACCAAAAGGTCGGCAGTTCGAATCCACTAGGCACTCCTTGGAAACTGTATGGGGCAGTTCTACTCTGTCCTATAGGGTCGCTATGCGTCAGAATCGACTTGACGGCAATAGGTAAGACTTTGGGGTTCTTTGTTATGCAGCACTACTGCAGCACAGGCTAACTGATACAGGGCACAAATGGCCTGGCTCTAGGTCCCCAATTCTAGCTTAAGACTGTGGAGCTCTTTACTACGTCACATAACCTCCCTATAGGACTTTCTCTGAATAAAGGAGTTCTGCTACTAAACATGCAGATGAAACACTGTCTGCATTAGATTACTTTTTTTTTTTACTGTGCTTTAGATGAACGTTTACAGCTCAAGTTAATTTCTCACTCAAAATTTTATACACACACTGTTTTGTGACATTGGTTGCAATCCCCACAATGTGTCAGCATGCTCCCCCTTTCCACCCTGGGTTCCCCGTGCCCATTTGTCCAGTTGCTCTCCCTTCGGGCCTTCTCATCTTGCTTTTGGACAGGAGCTGTCCATTTGTTCTACCATATTTGATTGAACTAAGAAGCACATTCCTCACGTGTTATTTTTTGTTTTATAGGTCTGTCTAACCTCTGTCTAAAAAGCTTTGGGAATGGTTTCAGTTGTGGCTTAGCAGAATGTCCTGAGGCCATTGTTTTGGCGGTTCCTCCAGTCTCTGTCAGATTGGTAAGTCTTGTCTTTTCTGGTGAATTTGAATTCTATTCTACATTTTTCTCCCACTCCCTTCAGGACTCTGTTGTGATCACTGTCGGAGTGGTCATTGGTGGTAGCTAGGCACCATCTAGTTCTTCTGGTCTCGGGCTGGTGGAGTCTCTGGCTCATGTGGTCCTTTAGTCCTTTGGGCTAATATTTTCCTTGTGTCTTTGGTTTTCTTCATTCTCCTTTCCTCTAGATGGGTTGGGACCAATAGATGTGTCTTAGATGGCCACTCACAGGCTTTTAAGACCCCAGATGCTACTCAGCAAAGTAGGATGTAGAACATCTTCTTTATGAACTATGTTATGTCAATTGACTTGGATGTCCCCTGAGACTATGGTCCCCAACCCTCAGCCCCAGCTACTAGGTCCCTCATAGTGTTCAGATATGTCTTGGAAACTTCTATGCTTTTGCTTTGGACCAGTTGTGCTGACTTTCCTTGTATTGTGTGTTGTCCCTCCCTTCACCCAAGTTGACACTTGTCTACTATCTAGTTAGTGATTTCCCCTACCCCTCTATCTCCACACTTGTAACCATCAAAGAATGCTTTTTTCTGTGTGTAAACCTTTTCTTGTATTCTTGTAATAGTGGTCCCATAGATTACTTTTTAATGTTTCTTCCAGCTCTGATATTTTGAAAGTCTATGAAATGCCATTTGATCAAAGAAGAGTTTTCTATATACTTGGAGGTTAGTTATTCAAGTCCACCAAAAGTACCTCAGAAGAAAGGCCTGGAGATCTGCTTCCAAAAGATCACATCCTTTGAAAACCCTGTGGAGCACAGTTCTACTCTGACACACATGGAGTCTCCATGAGTTGAAATTGACTTTTGGCAGCTTGCTTGATTTTTTGGTTTTTGGAGAGCATGGCAAGGGCTGGTCGACATCTCAAGGCTGGTCACATGCACAGCATGCAGGGAGATCTGACTCCAAAAGGGTGTGTCCTTCATCTTGGCCTCAATGCTTTTCACAGGCTCAGAAACTGTATGACATGGGGGAAATCTGGTTTTCATGCCCTGTCTTTCAGTCCTTTCCATGCTGTCAATCAGTCCTGTCAGCATACCCTACTCATGGGCAGACTCCCATGCAGTGGACTTTTCCTACCCATCATTCTCCTTGCAAAAGTGATCCTTTCTTGTGTCCTGCAAGATGATCGGCAATCAAATGTAGTGAATAAATTGAGAGACAAAAGTGCTAAAGGTGAAGACAGGTTAAGGTGTTAACTTTCACAGGAATTTAGTCTCATAGGATTTTCCGAAGACTTAGCCCCCACAAAATGAATAATGGTGGGTGTCCCAGGCACCACGAGAAGCCTGTCAGGGAACTACTTTCAGATTTTAGTACTATTTTAAAGATCACAATGGGTGCATCCACTCCTCTGTGAAGAACTCTGGTCCTGATGCACCTGAATAGGCCCTAGGAAATCATTCATTTCAGAGGTCACGCTCTGTGTACAGCTCACCCCTAAAGTTGTTGCCTAAAAGTGACGAAGCTCTGTGACCAACAACTGACTCTAAAACAACCTCAGATTCTGCAACAAAGATAAGAACACATTGTATTAGATGAGTTTTGCCTTCTTTCCCTACTTCCTTCCATACTTCACTTCAGTCTGTTTTTTTAATAAACAAAAACGTATACTACTTAAATTATTTCAATAAAAGGACACTTTGAACATATAACTATGTTCACAGAATGCTTTAATAGACCCTGTGCATCCACTGGTTAGATCAAACAGATGCCAATTTATTTGTTCATGTTTGCTCTGGTGTTTTTTTTTTTTTTGTTAAGTCACAAAGCAATTTCAAAATGTTAAAATATGAGAAAATGGGCCTCCTAAAATCAAGAAGTTATTGTGGGTTAAGGAGAAGGATTAAATATACATTAATAGGCAATTATGGAGATGAGAATACTATGTACGAAAATCAGTGGAAGAGTGCCACAACTGTAATCAGAGAAATCAACCTTAAATACTTCCATTATTTACCACAGTACAAAGCGATCAAGCTCTACAAAAGCAAAAAAACAGTAAAACACTGTGAGAAAAGACACTGAAGGAATTAATGAGGATAAAATTAGAAATAAACAAATCAGGAATAGGATAACATATGTCCCAGGAAGAGATTATACAAAATAAAATTAACTCCTCTAGAGGACTAGTGGAAACCTTGGTGGCATAGTGGTTAAGAGCTATGGCTGCTAACCAAAAGGTCGGCAGTTCGAATCCACCAGGTGCTCCTTAGAAACTCTATAGGGCAGTTCTGCTCTGTCCCGTAGGGTTGCTATGAGCCGGAATTGACTTGAAGGCAATGGGTTTGGTTTTGGTTTAGAGTACTAAAGCTGCCTTGGTAGTACAGTGGTTAAGCCTTGTCTGCTAACAAGAAGGTTGGCAGCTGGAATCCACCAGCCCCCCTTAGCAACCCTACGTGGCAGTTCTACGCTGTCCTGTAGAGTTTCTATGAGTCAGAATCAACTGGATAGCAACAGGTCAGGTCAGATTACAGTACTAAAAATATGAAAGATTGCTCAGTTATAAAGCAAACCTAACTTTGACACCAATACCCAAGATAACAATCAAGAGAAATTTACAGCTAAGCGAATTCATAAAATGTATATGGTTTTTTATCAATCAATCAATCAATAAAACCAAACCCATTGCCATCGAGTTAATTCTGGCTCATAGTAACCCTGTAGGACAGAGCAGAACTGCCCCCTAAGGTTTCCAAGGAGAGGCTGGTGGATTCAAACTGCCAACTTTTTGGTTAGCAGCCAAATGCTTAGCCACTATATAAAAAAATTGAATACAAAAGTGTATTAAAAGAATCTCATAACCAAGCAGGAATTAATTCACAAATGGAAGTTGAAATACTAGAAAATCTATTAATAAATACATAACGACAGATACTATGAGAAAAGTAATCATTGCAAGGCTTTCACAAAATATATTTAACATCGATTTCTGACTTAAATGTACATACAATGCAAGAATTAGTACAATGAAGTAGCTTGTCATAAAAGTTTTTCTTTTTTTTTAATCTGCTATTAAAACAGTGGTTTGTCTTACATTTGGTGGTTTCCTGGGAATCATAAAAGCAAACAAACAAATGTGGGAGTATTTATTTAGTAGAATCTTTTAATTTGCGAATAGTAGCAGACTTTTTTTTGTCTAAAGTTTCACTAACAGTGTCTCCTTATTACTTTCCTCAAAGAATGTGGTATCTATTATTTCTGCTTCTTAAATGTATTACAATTTATTCTGTGATCAAAACAAAATCTTTAAGCAGCCCCTTGGATCCTGGAATAGAATATGTATTGCTTGCTTTTAAAATGTGGAATTTCATCTATGTCTATTAATTCTACTTTAGAAGAATTTGTTTAGTAGAATATTGTTTAAATTTTTCCTGCCTGTTTTTTTTTTTTTTTTTAGTTTTCCTTTTGCCTACTTGCTCTCAAAAACTGAGACTGGTATATTTAAGTCATTCCTTTTAATTGTATTTTTATTTTTTTTCCTGTCAGTCTTCAATTTTTTTTAAACCAATATTACTGTTTGTAAAAATGTTTAGCACAGTTATTCCTTAGTATGACTCAGCCTGAAATTAGCTTCTGGGTCATTTGTTCATGTTTGCTCTGGTGTTTTTTTTTTTTTTTTTTTTTAAGTCACAAAGCCATTTTGAAAATGTTAAAACATGAGAAAATAGGCCTCCTAAAATCGACAAGTCATGGTTGGTTAAGGAGAAAATAAAATATACATTAATAGGCAATTACAAAAATTCAAATACTATATATGAAAATTCCTCTGGGTCATTTAAAGTGATTTTAAGTAAAAATAAGGTCAATGGGTTTGGGAGAGATGGGGACTGTACTAAGGTCTCCTGTATCATTGCATAGAACTCTACATGCTGTGACCTGGGGAGCCAGCACTACCAACCGGAGAGTAAACCAACGGGCAACATGACACACTTCTGAAGCAGATTATCCCCTACCTGACAGTGCGTACTCCACTACAAGTTCATGTTCCGAACTAGTTCTGCCCAGTGCAGCAGAGTATCTTGCTTCCCAGGGTAGTGGTGTGCTTCCTCAACTTCGCAGGCAATAGCACTTAGAAAGAGACTGGATACGACCACACCATATACCTGGTGTAGACATGAGGATAAACAGGCATCCAGATGTGGGAAAATGTCCTTCGGCACACACAGTGATGAGATTGCATTGAGACAAAAGGTCCTTCCTCTTCTAGGACCCATCCACATGCCTCAAACTGCAGCCTTACTTATCTTAAGCATCCGATGTGGAACGTGTTAATAGCAAACCAGTGTAATGGGGTCACTCATTAAATATCTTCTGCATGACTTCTCTAAAGTCTTAGTGGTTTAGTGGTAGAATCCTCGCCTTCCCTGTGGGAAATTCTGGGTTTGGTTCCCAGCCAATGCACCTCATTGTCTGTCAGCGGAGGCTTGTGTGTTGCTATCATGTTAAACAGTTTCAGGAAAGCTTCCAGACAAGACAGACTAGGAAGAAAGGCCTGATGGCCTACTTCCAAAAATCAGCCAATGAAAAACCCTATGGATCACATCAGTCCAAACCACAACCAATCATGGGGATTGCACAAGACCTGGCAGCATTTTGTTCCGTAGTACATGGGGTCACCATGAGTCAGGGGTGACTTGAGGGCAGCTAACAACAACGATAGCGTGATCTCTGGGCAAACAGCAAAGTTAGACTTTTGCTTTCCTCATTCAAGAATAAATCAACAGTTAAAAATATGGTGTAAATGTGAAAAGAATCTGAAACATGCAGCTCAAGATGGTGATTTGAACTAATGTTTTAATTCCCTACCCACTCATCTTCCCACTGAAAGGACCAAAGAAGTATAAAAGAGAAAAAATGTATATAAGAGTTGGAAAGTAGAAAAGGGTGCCACTACAATTGTCCAGAAACTTTGGGGAAATTTAAGAACTGAAGGACTGGAGGAAGCACCAATCAAACTATCATTCAACAAATGTGAAATGAGAAACATTCCCATCAGAATCACCAGAAAATTGCTTTGAAACTCAGAGGGTCAGGGGCTCATGATGGCTGTGATGGGCAGCCAATACAGGCAAAATCAATGCTATGAGTGACCTTGGAGGGGCGGACTGTTGCGGGCCAGCATACAGAGCTCTGGTCCATTGTCCTCCTTGCCAGTCACCACGTGGTGGAGATGGTGTATAAAATAAAAGGAGCCTTTGTGGCACAACTGTTAAGCCCTCAGCTGCTAATTGAAAAGTCAGTGGCTCGAATTCACCCAGCTATTCCTTGGGAGGAAGGTATAGTGGTCTGGCCCCATAAAGATGTCAGCCTGGAAAACTCCATAGGGTAGTCCTACTCTGTCACGTGGGGTGACTAGGAGTTGAACTGAATCAACAACGACGCTACAGTGAGAAGTGGTTAAGCACTGAATCAGTAACCAAAAGGTTGGCGGTCGGAACCCATCCAGAGGTGCCTCAGAGGAAAGGACTGGCAATCTGCTTCGGAAAGGTGACAGCCATTGAAAACCTGTGGAGCACAGTTTTACTCTGCACACACGGGGTAACCATGAGTTGGAATAGACCCTACAGCAACTGCTTCTGGTTTTTTAATGCCACAGTGAGGGAGGGGGCAATGCCACCCATTATTTCAGGTTACCACTCCCAAAATGTTAAAAAAAATGGCAAAGCAATAAGGTCCCTGCTATGCTAACAGATCCTCTGGTAGCTCCCCCTGTGGAGTCTCTGGATAAATATGATCTGTTCCTTAAGGTGTCATGTGTCTTATTTTTGAGGATACTTGTCCTTGCAGTTGGTGGAGATTTATTCTCTCTTGACCCCTGATCTTCTTTCCATGTTTATTCATTTTGTTTTCTTCAGTTTCAATCTCCTGATCTTTGCTGAGAGCCAAGTGGCTTTTTATTTCTATGGAAAGAAATGATCTTTTTACCCATGGAAACATTAGTCATCCTGCCTCCTCATTTTAAAAACTTTCTTCTCTTGAGAAGATGCCAATATCAGGGGTGCACACTCATTCATTCCTCTGGGGATCACTATCAGGGTTGTTTTTTGTAGCCATCACTTCTTTCAATTGAAGCATGAAACTTTGCAGCCCGTGATTTTAAGTCAAATTAAGGCCTAATGGATGGCTTACCACATCATGTGACGTTCCAGAGACTTCACTTACAATAGTATCAAGTGCACTGAGATGAATGAGCTTCACCCTTCAATGGAAATGGGGAAGAGCAGAGTCTGAGTTGACTTTTAGATAAATATTAACAGCCATTTCTTAGAAGCGAAGGTTAAGAAATAATACTCAAACACTTGTCTTTACTAAAACACTTCAATTATGCAAAACCTGAAAATCCATTCTTGTTTTTAAGTGAACACATTAATCTTCCAAGGACTGAGAGAAGTTGTCATGAATTCAGGGAGAGAATAATTTGCTCCTGGTTCTCTTCATCCCTACAGAGCCAGATGAAGGAGCAGAGCAGTCAGTCAGTTCCTGGGGCACTGATCTACAAGGGACGCTAAAACACCACTTTGGTGCACAGACCCTAGGGTGGCCTACGTGCTCAAGCCCTCTATAATCAACGCCCCTTGAGTGTGGTGAGACCGATGGATTCTCACCGATAGAAAAAGTGATAGGCTATCACTCCCGTGATTATGTTACATTTATATACAACTTACAACAGGGTTCAGTTCTGACCACTCCATAATAAGTGGGTTCTGATGTAAGTCGGATACCTCTGTTTTTTTTTTTTTTAGTTTTCATTATTATTGCCTTTTATTATCGGTATCTTTATAAATCCAATCTTTATTTGTCTTTGGGGGTTGGAAACATTACATATAAACATCTGCAAGTGAACATCTGAGAATGATAACATCAGCAAATTATGGACTGTGACATTGTATGTACATATTACTAACACTAAGATGTACAAAAAAAATAATGGATGGTCGTAAATACATCACAAGTCAGGGCCTACTCACACCACCAATCTTTTGGTTAGTAACCGAGCACTTAACTGTTTGCATCACCCAGGGACTTCTATGTGTGGCTAGTGGATATATATATATATATATATCGCTCTGAATCTATCTATCTACATCTGTCTTGCTAACACACACAAAAGTAACTCTCTCTATTGCTAGCTTTGGAGAAGTAAGTTACCATATTACAAGGAGACCTATGGAGAGAGAGCAATGTGACTAGAAACTCCTACTGGCTTCTGGGACATGAGAGTGGCCATGGTCTACAACTAGTAAGAAAATGGAGACCTCAATCCCATAGCCATAGACGAACTCTGCCAATAACCTGAGGAAGCTTGGAACCAGGTCTTTGCCCAGTTGAACCTCTGATGAGACTCAGCCCTAGCCGACACCCGGATTACCACCTGGTAAAACCCTGAAGCAGGAAATCCAGTTTAGCTGTGCCCAAATTTCCAAGGAAGAGAAACTAAGATAATAAATTGTTTGCTGGTTTAAGCCACTGTTTGTGATAATTTGTTCTGCAGCAATGGAAACAAAGGAAAAATATGAAGCACGTGATGGAGGTGGAGAAAATTGAATTTACCAGGAGCCACTGAAGGAGAGTAATAAGCGTGGTTGGAAGAACTAATGTGATGAGCCACTCAAGTTTGGGGGTAGGTTCATTTGTTGTCTTCTAAGGAAAGTAGGCCTAGTTACTGGAGGACTGAGCGAGCTGTGCAATTTTGAAGTCAGAACTGAATTACTCAGAACCATAAAGAAGAACTTGCTTGTTGCCAGCCATCCACAGACTGTTCGATTTTCCCCTGCAGTGTTTAAACTCCAAATGAACGTATGTAAAACACGTATTTAAACAATACTATTTTTGAAGGATGGCAAATTATTTGTCTCTCTGGGGGCACTCACATGTTTTGGTCTGGCTTTACATGTATTATTTTGTTGATAGTGCACACCTGAAGCTAGGCAACAAAGGACTCAGGAGAGCCCACCAGGCTCATGTTGGAGTCCCATTTTCCAAAGGACTGTGGCTTGTGGAGGAAGGTTAACAAACATCTCCAAAGAAGGGCCCCCAAATCTATTCCAAGATTAAGTCTTTGGGAACTTTCTCTCATGGGATGTTTCTCAAACAGGGGCCTTTCCAATGCACTGACTTCTTCTGCTGGGGGTCTGAGAATGAACTGAACTATTTTTGTTTCCTACAGAAAACAGAAAGGGTTTGATTGTACAGTACTGAGCCTAGTTGGTTTTCCTGAAGCCTCTTTCCCCAGGAGCACTGAAGCATGTACTTCTAACAACCACCTTCTCTCTCTGCCTGTTTAGGGGGAGGTGGAGACGAATGGAACATTGTAGACACAGTTTCCAAGAACAGTTCCTTCTCAATGATCTGCAATTCTTATCACAATCATTTTTATTGTTTTATTTTAGATTGCAAGGGTAATAGAGATTTTCGGCAACACATTTCGATCAACACAAATGTGAGAAGTGAAAGTTCCCCTTTATATCCTAAACTCTACAGGAATCCCACTGCCATATTTGGAGTTAACCATTGCTACAGTGTGTGTGCGTGTGTGTGTGTGTGTGTGTGTGTCGGCATGTACGTAAGCTCAGGGTGGTTGTTGTTGTTGTTAGGTGCCATGGAGTTGGTTCCGACTCATAGCAACCCTATGTACAACAGAACAAAACATTGCCTGGTCCTGCGCCATTCTCAAATTGTTGTTTTGCTTGAGCTCATTGTTGCAACCACTAGGTCAAGCCATCTTGTTGACGGTCTTTATCTTTTCCACTGGCCCTCTACTTTACCAAGCATGATGTCCTTCTCCAGGTACAGGTCCCTCCTAATAACATGTTCAAACTACCTGAGATGAAGTCTCGTCGTCCTTGCTTCTAAGGAGCATTCTGATTGTATTTCTTCCAAGACAGGTTTGTTTGCTCTTTTGGTAGTCCGTGGTATAGTCAATATTCTTTGCCAACACCACAATTCAAAGATGTCAATTCTTTTTCAGTCTTCCTTATTCATCATCCAGCTTTCACATGCAAATGAGGTGACTTAAAATACCACAGCTTTGGTCAGGTTCCCCTGAGTCTTCAAGGTGACATCTTTGCTTTTAAACACTTTAAAGAGGTCTTTTGCAGCAGATTTGCCCAATGCAATTCATCTTGACTGCTGCTTCCGTAGGTGTTGATTGTGGATCCAAGTAAAATGAAATCCTTGACAATTTCAATCTTTTCTCTGTTTATCATGATGTCGCTTATTGGTGCAGTTGTGAGAATTTTTGTTTTCTTTATGTTGAAGTGTAATCCATAGTGAAGGCTGTGATCTTTGATCTTTATCAGTGAGTGCTTCAAGTCCTCTTCACCTTCAGCAAGCAAGGTTGTGTCATCTGCATAATGCAGGTTGTTAATGAGTCTCCCTCCAATCCTGATGCCCCATTCTTCTTCATATAGACCAGCTTCTCAGATTATTTGCTCAGTATACAGATTGAATAGGTATGGCGAAAGGATACAACCCTGACGCACACCTTTCCTGACTTTAAACCAAGCAGTATACACTTGTTCTGTCTGAAGGACTGCCTCTTGATCTATGTAAAGTTTCCTCATGAGCACAATTAAGTGTTCTGGAATTCCCATTCTTTGCAGTGTTATGCATAGTTTGTTATGATCCACACAGTTGAATGCCTTTGTATAGTCAATACAACAGGTAAACATCTTTCTAGTATTCTCTGCTTTCAGCCAGGACCCATCTGACATCAGCAATGATATCCCTTGTTCCACATCCTCTTCTGAATCTGGCTTGAATTTCTGGCAGCTCCGTGTTGACATACTGCTGCAGCCACTTTTGCATGATCTTCAGCAGAATTTTACTTACATGTGATATTAATGATATTGTTCTATAATTTCCACATTTGGTTGGATCACCTTTCTTGAGAACAGGCATAAACATGGATCTCTTCCAGTCGGTTGGCCAGGTAGCTGTCTTCCAGATTTCTTGGCAGAGATGATTGAGTACTTCCAGTGCTGCATCCGTTTGTTGAAACATCTCAGTTGGTAGTCTGTAAATTCCTGGAGCCTTGTTTTTTGCCAATGCCTTCAGTGCAGCTTGGACCTCCTCCTTCAGTACCATTGGTTCCTGGTCATATGCTGCCTCCTGAAATGGTTCAATGTCGACCAATTCTTTTTGGTATAGTGACTCTGTGCATTCCTTCCATCTTCTTTTGATGCTTCCTGTGTCTTTTAATATTTTCCCTATAGAATCCTTCAATATTGCAACTCTAGGCTTGAATTTTTTCTTCAGTTCTTTCAGCTGGAGAAATGCTGAGTGTGTTCTTCCCTTTCGGATTTCCAACTCCAGGTCTTTGCACATGTCATTATAATACTTTGTCTTCTCAAGCTGCCCTTTGATACCTTCTATTCAGCTCTTTTACTTCATTATTTCTTCCTTTTGCTTTAGCTACTCAATATTCAAGAGCAAGTTTCAGAGTCTCTTCTGACATCCATTTTAGTCTTTTTATATTTATTGCTCTGCCATCTTTTAATCACTTAACAAAATATCTCAGGTGTTGTATTACCAGTTCATGTAAACTTACCTCATTAATTTTAATAGCTGTAGAATATTCTAAATTGCCTCCCCCTCATGAATACCATACCAATATACACTCACTCATTAAGGTGTGAGAGTGTCTTTTTCCCCACATGCTTGACTCTACAGAATATTACCAGTCTTTTAAACTTTTGCCAATATGGGTAACAAATGGTGTTTTATTGTACTATTGGCTCATTTTGAATAGATTTGACCACCTGTGTATATATTTGCAATTGAGTAATAAATTTTATTTCATTTTAAATAATTTAAATAGTATCAGGTGTTTAGGGCTGTTATATCGGACAGGCCATTTCTACGTTACTTCATTCAGCTTAGCCTGGAGGGCATGGTAAAGAGTTTGGTCTTAGCTCTTGGAACATTATTTGGGTGGTGGGGTGGTGGGGTGGGGGGTGGAGATGGGAAATGAAAGAAGTAGTGAGCATGTTGTATTCACTGTTCATAATGGTCACTCTGTCTTACTGTATTTTTACGAAAATAACCGTTTGTTTGCTCCTCCCTCCCGCCTCCTCCCACCTCTCACCTCCCCCTTCCCCCACCTCCCTCCGCCTTCAGAGGCACCCTCACAAGTGCCGCTCTGCCAACACTTTTCCACATGTTGCTATAAAAAAAAATTCCGCTTAGTGCGCTTACGAGCATACTCCATCTACCTTTCTTTTCAACATCCATGTCTCATTTCTTTTCTTTTTTCTCAGTTACTTCTGCAGTTAGAAGCCCATAAGGCTGTGGAGTAATAACAGCAGGAAACCTTGTCTTGATCATGATTCTCAGGGGAATGCATATAAGTTTCCAAAGTAACCCTGTTGTTGGTTTCTAGTAGATACTTTTTAACAGGTTAAGGGACTGTCCTCCTATCCCTCCTTTTAAAAGAATTTCTACACAAATGAATGTCAATTCAATCATGCTTTTATTTCTTTGTAATTTAAGTACATGGTATTTATTAGTACACACCAACACCTACCTGAGTAGAGTGTCTGCAGTGTCCGCGGTTGGGGCTGGGGGTGGTGAGGCAGGTAAGCGCTGGAGGAGGTGGAGGGTTGGAGGTGGAGGCTTGTATCCCACAGAAGCTTTGGAACCAGTAATTTGTAACTTCATCCCTGGCCTTCCCTTCTGGCATTTCCCAACTGGGTGATGAACTTTCTGTTCCTCTTTTCTCTTGTCCCAAATGTTGTTATTTTTCTTGTTAGATGTTGTCCAGTGGGTTCCGACCCATAGCAGCCCTACAGAACAGAGTAGAACTGCCCTATAGGGCTTCCAAGGAGCAGCTGGTGAATTTGAGCTGCCGGCCTTTTGGTTAGCAGCCGTAATTCTTAACCGCTGCACCACCAGGGCTCCAAACAGGAGATGTCTTGTATCATTCTCATATGTAAATCACATATAAATAATTCTGAATTATCCTTATATTCTTTGGATGAATTTAAGCTGCGACATTCTTTTGATTTTCTGCTAAGTTTGAGTTGATAATATTTTATTGAGAATATTTATAGTCACAGGCGAAGTGAATTACAATCTTCCTTTTTTAGTTATTCTTCTCTGGTTCTGTTACTAGGACTTTGCTAGTCCAGTAAATAAACTGGGAAGTCTTCCCTTGTTTTCTATGCTGTGAAACGCCCTATATTACATATTGTCTATTCCGAGACAGTTGTACAGAACTTGGTGGTTAAACTTTTTGGCCTATGTGTCTTTAGGGCTGAGACTTTAAAATGAGAGCAAAGCCTTTATCACACAACTATGGATAAGCATAGTTAAAAATATCAGATTAAATTGACACTTTGACAACCTCCCCCCATCCCATGCACACACATTCACACACATACATAAGCTATAATCCATTAACAAGACAACACATAATATCTTTCCAGTTTGGATCAGTAAAGTAATTAGAAAAGAAAACTTCATAAAATTCACCATAGCAGTAAAAATAAAAATGCGGGGAGAGAAGTAGCTAAACTGGGCTGACCTCAGGGCTTTTGTGGGGACATTAACCTCTTTTAAAACCAGTTGCTGTTGAGTGGACTCTGGTGGCCCATGTTTGTCAGAGTAGAACTCTGCTCCATAGGTTTTCAATGCCTCATTTTTCAGACATAGATCACCAGGCCTTTCTTCCGAGGTGCCTCTGGGTGGACTCGAACCTCTAATCTTTTAGTGAGCAGCCAAGTGCTTAACTTTTTGCACCACTTAGGGATCTCTTTTAATCATAAAGATCCTGCAGATGCTCCATTCAGCTGGGTTTTCATGCAGCTCCACTTCTCAGGTTTGATTTAGGGTTTTTAAGCATGGTTAACCTTGTCGTGAAAAAGCTCTCCTCCCCGAGGACTCACAAACTGAACTATCATTTTAACTTGCAAATATGCAAAGAGTTTAGTGCAGGGGCTGGCTCATGGTAAGTATTCAGTAAAAGTTGGTTTCCTTCTCCCAAACTGATTAAAAAAAAAAAAAATCCCTTTCACCTAAATGTATCTGCTTCTCCTGCTCACAGAAGGACAGGTAGCCGGTAGGGGCGCTATTTAAGTTAGTAGCTGGAAATGAATGTCAGCTGTGTGAACTTCAGATGCAATCAGAATTCCAGGGTCTCAACTAAATCTGGACTTGGAAAATACTTTTGTAAAAGGCTAAGGAAATCCAGTCAGCCAAACCTCACCTTTGGAGAAGGCTGGACTTTTAGTTGGCTTCCATGTGGATCTCCAACCTCTTTCCTTAAGATCGGGCAGTTTAGAATCCCAAGATGTGCAGAGGTGGACAAGCATATCCAACCGTGGGTTTTCAAAATCGATTAATGCACCCATCTCCCACTTGCGTAAATTTCAGCTTCGGCACCTAGTTCAGAGTTCTCCTTATTATAGCACACATAAAACACAATCGTTTGTTTTACCTTCACAGATTGTTCCGTACATTCTTTCCGTGTTTTGGCTCAATTCACTGGTTCTAATATAAGGCAAGCCTTGTACTTCATCTTAATTCAATAACCTGAAGGGCCATTGTTTTAAGGATGGCTGGGTTTCAATCAGCACAAGCAGACTGGTTCTAAGATGCCAAACAGCTGTTGAATGTGAACATATTTCAGGTGGTTTTAATGTAGCTAGATGTTTGACATCACATGGAAACTGATCTTCTGTGATGAGAATCCCTGCATAACAGCTATAAACCAACAAAACAAAACAAACCCACTGCCATCAAGTTGATTTCAATTCATAGCAACCCTATAGGACAGAGTAGAACTGCCCCATAGAGTTTCCAAGGAGCGCATGGTGAATTCGAACTGTTGACCTTTTGGTTAACAGCCGTAGCTCTTAACTACTACCCCACCAGGGTTTCCTAGCTACAGATAGCTGTATATAAATATGGAAATTTATAGGTATATGGCTGTCATTAATTAAATTATGTTCCCCCAAAAATGTGTGTGTCAACTTGGCTAGGCCATGATTCCCAGTATTCTGTTGTTGTCTTCCATTTTGTGATTGTAATTTTATTTTAAAGAGGATTACGGTGGGATTGTAACACCTTACCGGGTCACATCCCTAATCCAGCATAAAGGGAGTTCCCCTGGGTATGGCCTACACCACCTTTTATCTCTCAAGAGATAGAAGGAAAGAGTAGCTAGCAGAGAGGGAGGACCTCATACCACCAATAAAGTAGCACCGGGAGCAGAGTGCATCCTTTGGACCCAGGATTCCTGCACAGAGAAGCTCCTAGTCCAGAAGAATATTGACGAGACAGACCTTCCTTCAGAGCCCTCAGAGAGAGAAAGCTTTCCCCTGGAGCTGATGCTCTAAATTTGGACTAGATGGTGCAAAATTAAATTTCTCTTTGTTAAAGCCATTCACTTGTGGTATTTCTATTATAGCACCACGAGATGACTGCTGAGACAGGGCAGACACTCTCTGAGCCTACCCAGTTCCCACTCCCCCTTTCTTCCTTAGCAATAGAATGCCAGTTTTGTTCAGGGTGGAACTAGACTACTCATTTTTCCAACCTGCAATGAAGCTAGGGATAGCTATGTGATAGAGTTCTGGTCAATGACATATAAACAGAAATCTCCTAAGGATTTCTGGAAAATGTTTTCGTTTCCTTCATTTTCCTTACATTTTGTTTTTGTTTTCCTTCCTTCTGTTTCCACTTACTTTCCTGCCTGGAACACAGAGTTGAGGCTAGAGTCAGAGCAGCCCTTGTTTGACCATGAGGCAACAAACATGAGAATAAAAGTCACATGCTAAAAACGATGGCATGGAAAGAGAAATGGTGCCTGGGACATTGAATGCCTACCTCAGGACTATTTATTATGTGTGACAAATTAATTCTTATTTGCTTAAGCCACTATGGTTAAGTTACTATTATTGGCAGTTGAACATAATCCTAATTAATATTACAGACAATTTTTATCTGTTTTTCCTAATTTTTATGAATCGTCTCTCCCCTTCCTTCACCTCTCTTTGGGGGAAGATGTTGGTTCATTCAAAGAACATAAATAGAAAGCTCTGCCACTTGTGTTTTCTTATACTGAGCTTATAGTTCCTTTAAGAGCTGATGATTTCCAACAGCATATACAGGGTCATTTGGAAAAGGGACACAATGCAAGACTTGCTGGCTATAGCCAGTGGAAAGGCAAAAGGCTTGATCTAGGTGACTCCTGGTCCTGCTTGTAGAATTCTGCATGAAAGTTACACTGTGTGATAGATATATATGTCTCCATGGACTAGGGATGCCCAGAGACTTTGGAATATCCCTACTTGTGATTCAATAACTCTCATCTTTCAGAAGATGAGCACTCAGGTTCAGGGATGCATAGGGATTACTGATGACAAGTTTGGCATTCTTAGAGTCGACAATGCAACAAACCATTCAAAAGAGCAGAACATCAGTAGAATTTGCACTTAGCACTTGCGTAGATAAGAATTTTGTGTCCTTTCTGTCCATGTTGCACCTTTGGTTTTGATGATGCTTCAGCTTCCTATGGCTCCGTGTGGGGAGAGAATGCCCTGTCCAGTTCATTGGGAGTTATTGACTCTAGCACACTGAGACCCAGGCAAGTTAATTCTTTACTGAGGTAGCTGAGATGAGAATTAATGACCATTTAAAGATCTGATTAGGTCTTGATAATTTAGGGACATATTTCTGTTCACGTTCATCCAGAAATTAAAATAATGAATTGTGAGGCGGGGCCAAGATGGCAGACTAGGTAGACGCTACCTCGGATCCCTCTTGCAACAAAGACTCGGAAAAACAAGTGAATGGATCACATACATAACAATCTACGAACCCTGAACAACAAACACAGATTTAGAGACGGAAAACGAACAAATACGGGGAAGCAGCAATTGTTTTCGGAGCCTGGAGCCAGCGTCCCAGTCAGGCAACCTTTGGCGCCTGATTTAGGACAGGGCCCAGGGGAGCTGGCGGCACAAACAAGGGGCGCAGCCCTATCCCTCTGAACTCACCCCGGGAGGGGGCCCAGGTAGTCCGCGGGAGTGGCGTGACAATGCGGCTGGCGGGACGAGAAGTCCCCGGGAGGCAGCGACTGATTTTGGAGTCAGAGTGCACTGTCCCAGCAGGGGAACCTTGACGTTGGGAGTGGGACTGGCAGCGGAGGATCTGACCGTGGCTTCAGTGGGCCAGATCCCCGGGGGCAATCTCCACACAGCCAGCACACATAGGCGACACGCCCCTTGGGAACCTCAGATAAAATAGTCATTCCAAGCAAGACAAACAACTCGGGCTATATTCTGAGGTGCTACTCTCCTATCTCTCTGATCCCTCCCCCACCCTCCCCAGGCAGCTTCATTAACATTGGAATTTCCTGAGCCAGAGGGAGAACGGCTCCGGTTCCGCGGCGGCTTTGCTTCCCCCCCTCCTTTTTTTTTCTTTTGGTCTTTTCCTAACCCACTCTTCCGGCCTGAGAGAAGGAAACACAAAAAACCCAGGGACCAAAAATCCACACCTAACTGGACTAAAAACACAGAACCAGCTACAGCCAAGCATATATGATCCAAATCTCAGACTTTCATCCTTACAGGGAACAAGGTGGCAGTTATAATCCAAAGGCAGTTCTGATAGGGATCTGACTGCATTTTTTTTTTTTGCGGATTTTCTGGAAAAACTAGTTTCCCAGTGATGGCTCGGAGACAGCAGTCCATATCAAACCACATAAAGAAGCAGACCATGACAGCTTCTCCAACCCCCCAAACAAAAGAATCAAAATCTTCCCCAAATGAAGATACAATTCTGGAATTATCAGATACAGAATATAAAAAACTAATTTACAGAATGCTTCAAGACATCAGAAACGAAATAAGGCAAACTGCACAAAAAGCCAAGGAACACACTGATAAAACAGTTGAAGAACTCAAAAAGATTATTCAAGAACATAGTGGAAAAATTAATAAGTTGCAAGAATCCATAGAGAGACAGCATGTAGAAATCCAAAAGATTAACAATAAAATTACAGAATTAGACAACGCAATAGGAAGTCAGAGGAGCAGACTCGAGCAATTAGAATGCAGACTGGGACATCTGGAGGACCAGGGAATTAACACCAACATAGCTGAAAAAAAAATCAGATAAAAGAATTAAAAAAAATGAAGAAACCCTAAGAATCATGTGGGACTCTATCAAGAAGGATAACTTGCGTGTGATTGGAGTCCCAGAACAGGGAGGGAGGACAGAAAACATAGAGAAAATAGTTGAAGATCTCCTGACAGAAAACTTCCCTGACATCATGAAAGACGAAAGAATATCTATCCAAGATGCTCATCGAACCCCATTTAAGATTGATCCAAAAAGAAAAACACCAAGACATATTATCATCAAACTCACCAAAACCAAAGATAAAGAGAAAATTTTAAAAGCGGCCAGGGAGAAAAGAAAGGTTTCCTTCAAGGGAGAATCAATAAGAATAAGTTCAGACTACTCAGCAGAAACCATGCAGGCAAGACGGGAATGGGACGACATATACAGAGCACTGAAGGAGAAAAACTGCCAGCCAAGGATCATATATCCAGCAAAACTCTCTCTGAAATATGAAGGCGAAATTAAGATATTTACAGATAAACACAAGTTTAGAGAATTTGCAAAAACCAAACCAAAGCTACAAGAAACACTAAAGGATATTGTTTGGTCAGAAAACCAATAACATCAGATATCAGCACAACACAAGGTCACAAAACAGAACATCCTGATATCAACTCAAATAGGGAAATCACAAAAACAAATTAAGATTAATTAAAAAAAAAATGCTCAAAACAGGGAATCACGGAAGTCAATATGTAAAAGCTCACAATAATCAAAAAGAGGGACTAAATACGGGAGGCATAGAACTGTCATACAAGGCGACATAGAACAATACAAGTTAGGTTTTTACTTAGAAAAATAGGGGTAAATAATAAGGTAACCACAAAGAGGTATAACAACTCCATAACTCAAGATAAAAGCCAAGAAAAACGTAACGACTCAACAAACATAAAGTCAAACACTACGAAAATGCGGATCTCACAATTTACTAAGAAAAACGTCTCAGCACAAAAAAGTAAGTCGAAAAATGAAATTGTCAACAACACACATAAAAAGGCATCAAAATGACAACACTAAACACTTATTTATCTATAATTACGCTGAATGTAAATGGACTAAATGCACCAATAAAGAGACAGAGAGTCTCGGACTGGATAAAGAAACATGATACGTCTATATGCTGCCTACAAGAGACACACCTTAGACTTAGAGACACAAACAAACGAAAACTCAAAGGATGGAAAAAAATATATCAAGCAAACAATAAGCAAAAAAGAAGAGGAGTAGCAATATTAATTTCTGACAAAATAGACTTCAGACTTAAATCCACCACAAAGGATAAAGAAGGACACTACATAATGATAAAAGGGACAATTGATCAGGAAGACATAACCATATTAAATATTTATGCACCCAATGACAGGGCTGCAAGATACATAAATCAAATTTTAACAGAACTGAAAAGCAAGATAGACACCTCCACAATTATAGTAGGAGGCTTCAACACACCACTTTCAGAGAAGGACAAGACATCCAGTAAGAAGCTCAATAGAGACAGGGAAGACCTAATTACAACAATCAACCAACTTGACCTCATTGACTTATACAGAACTCTCCACCCAACTGCTGCAAAGTATACTTTTTTTTCTAGCGCACATGAAACATTCTCTAGAATAGACCACATATTAGGTCATAAAACAAACCTTTGCAGAATCCAAAACATTGAAATATTACAAAGCATCTTCTCAGACCACAAGGCAATAAAACTAGAAATCAATAACAGAAAAACTAGGGAAAAGAAATCAAATACTTGGAAACTGAACAATACCCTCCTGAAAAAAGACTGGGTTATAGAAGACATCAAGGAGGGAATAAGGAAATTCATAGAATGCAATGAGAATGAAAATACTTCCTATCAAAACATCTGGGACACAGCAAAAGCAGTGCTCAGAGGCCAATTTATATCGCTAAATGCACACATACAAAAAGAAGAAAGAGCCAAAATCAGAGAACTGTCCCTACAACTTGAACAAATAGAAAGTGAGCAACAAAAGAATCCATCAGGCGCCAGAAGAAAACAAATAATAAAAATTAGAGCTGAACTAAATGAATTAGAGAACAGAAAAACAATTGAAAGAATTAACAAAGCCAAAAGCTGGTTCTTTGAAAAAATTACCAAAATTGATAAACCATTGGCCAGATTGACTAAAGAAATACAGGAAAGGAAACAAATAACCCGAATAAGAAACGAGAAGGACCACATCACAACAGACCCAACTGAAATTAAAAGAATCATATCAGATTATTACAAAAAATTGTACTCTAACAAATTTGCAAACCTAGAAGAAATGGATGAATTCCTGGAAAAACACTACCTACCTAAACTAACACATTCAGAAGTAGAACAACTAAATAGACGCATAACAAAAAAAGAGATTGAAACGGTAATCAAAAAACTCCCAACAAAAAAAAAGCCCTGGCCTAGACGGCTTCACTGCAGAGTTCTACGGAACTTTCAGAGAAGAGTTAACACCACTACTACTAAAGGTATTTCAAAGCATAGAAAATGAGGGAATACTACCCAACTCATTCTATGAAGCTACCATCTCCCCGATACCAAAACCAGGTAAAGACATTACAAAAAAAGAAAATTATAGACCTATATCCCTCATGAACATAGATGCAAAAATCCTCAAAAAAATTCTGGCCAATAGAATTCAACAACATATCAAAAAAATAATTCACCACGATCAAGTGGGATTTACACCAGGTATGCAAGGCTGGTTTAATATCAGAAAAACCATTAATGTAATCCATCACATAAGTAAAACAAAAGACAAAAACCACATGATCTTATCAATTGATGCAGAAAAGGCATTTGACAAAGTCCAAAACCCATTTATGATAAAAACTCTCACCAAAATAGGAATTGAAGGAAAATTCCTCAACATAATAAAGGGCATCTATGCAGTTTTTTTTTCTTTATGCAAAGCCAACAGCCAACATCACTCTAAATGGAGAGAACCCGAAAGCATTTCCCTTGATAACGGGAACCAGACAAGGATGCCCTTTACCACCACTCTTATTCAACATCGTGCTAGAAGTCCTAGCCAGGGCAATTAGGCTAGACAAAGAAATAAAAGGCATCCGGATTGGCAAGGAGGAAGTAAAATTATCTCTATTTGCAGATGACATGATCTTGTACGCAGAAAACCCTAAGGAATCCTCCAGAAAACTACTGAAACTAATAGAAGAGTTTGGCAGAGTCTCAGGTTATAAGATAAACATACAAAAATCACTTGGATTCCTCTACATCAACAAAAAGAACATCGAAGAGGAAATAACCAAATCAATACCATTCACAGTAGCCCCCAAGAAGATAAAATACTTAGGAATAAATCTTATGAAGGATGTAAAAGACCTATACAAAGAAAACTACAAAGCTCTACTACAAGAAATTCAAAAGGACTTACTTAAGTGGAAAAACATACCTTGCTCATGGATAGGAAGACTTAACATAGTAAAAATGTCTATTCTACCAAAAGCCATCTACACATACAATGCACTTCCAATCCAAATTCCAATGTCATTTTTTAAGGTGATAGAGAAACAAATCACCAATTTCATATGGAAGGGAAAGAAGCCTAGAATAAGCAAAGCATTACTGAAAAAGAAGAAGAAAGTGGGAGGCCTCACTCTACCTGATTTCAGAACCTATTATACAGCCACAGTAGTCAAAACAGCCTGGTACTGGTACAACAACAGGCACATAGACCAATGGAACAGAATTGAGAACCCAGATATAAATCCATCCCCGTATGAGCAGCCGATATTTGACAAAGGCCCAGTGTCAGTTAATTGGGGAAAAGATAGTCTTTTTAACAAATGGTGCTGGCATAACTGGATATCCATTTGCAAAAAAATGAAACAGGACCCATACCTCACACCATGCACAAAAACTAACTCCAAGTGGATCAAAGACCTAAACATAAAGACTAAAACGATAAAGATCATGGAAGAAAAAATAGGGACAACCCTAGGAGCCCTAATACAAGGCATAAACAGAATACAAAACATTACCAAAAATGACGAAGAGAAACCCGATAACTGGGAGCTCCTAAAAATCAAACACCTATGCTCATCTAAAGATTTCACCAAAAGAGTAAAAAGACCACCTACAGACTGGGAAAGAATTTTCAGCTATGACATCTCTGACCAGCGCCTGATCTCTAAAATCTACATGATTCTGTTAAAACTCAACCACAAAAAGACAAACAACCCAATCAAGTAGTGGGCAAAGGATATGAACACACACTTCACTAAAGAAGATATTCAGGCAGCTAACAGATACATGAGAAAGTGCTCTCGATCATTAGCCATTAGAGAAATGCAGATTAAAACTACGATGAGATTCCATCTCACTCCAACAAGGCTGGCATTAATCCAAAAAACACAAAATAATAAATGTTGGAGAGGCTGCAGAGAGATTGGAACTCTTATACACTGCTGGTGGGAATGTAAAATGGTACAACCACTTTGGAAATCTATCTGGCGTTATCTTAAACAGTTAGAAATAGAACTACCATACAACCCAGAAATCCCACTCCTCGGAATATACCCTAGAGAAACAAGACCCTTCACACAAACAGATATATGCACACCCATGTTTATTGCAGCTCTGTTTACAATAGCAAAAAGCTGGAGGCAACCAAGGTGTCCGTCAACGGATGAATGGGTAAATAAATTGTGGTATATTCACACAATGGAATACTACCCATCGATAAAGAACAGTGACGAATCTGTGAAACATTTCATAACATGGAGGAACCTGGAAGGCATTATGCTGAGCGAAATTAGTCAGAGGCAAAAGGACAAATATTGTATAAGACCACTATTATAAGATCTTGAGAAATAGTATAAACTGAGAAGAACACATACTTCTGTGGTTACGAGGCGGGGAGGGAGGAAGGGAGGGAGGGAGAGGGTTTTTTACTGATTAATTACCTGAAAAGAACTGCTTTAGGTGAAGGGAAGGACAACACTCAATACATGGAAGGTCAGCTCAACTGGACTGGACTGGACCAAAAGCAAAGAAGCTTCCGGGATAAACTGAATACTTCAAAGTTCAGCAGAGCAAGGGCGGGGGTTCGGGAACCATGGTTTAAGGGGACTTCTAAGTCAACTGGCAAAATAATTCTATTATGAAAACATTCTGCATCCCACTTTGAAATGTGGTGTCTGGGGTCTTAAAAGCTAACAAGCGGCCATCTAAGATGCATCAACTGATCTCAATCCACCTGGAGCAAAGGAGAATGAAGAACACCAAGGTCACACGACAACTAAGACCCCAAGAGACAGAGAGGGCCACATGAACCAGAGACGTACATTATCCTGAGAACAGAAGAACTAGTTGGTGCCCGGCCACAATCGATGACTGCCCTGACAGGGAGCACAACAGAGAACCCCTGAGGGAGCAGGAGATCAGTGGGATGCAGACCCCAAATTCTCATAAAAAGACCATACTTAATGGTCTGGATGTGACTAGAGGAATCCCGGCGGTCATGGTCCCCAAACCTTCTGTTGGCACAGGACGGGAACCATCCCCGAAGACAATTCATCAGACATGAAAGGGACTGGACAGAGGGTGGGAGAGAGATGCTGATGAAGAGTGAGCTAATTATATCAGGTGGACACTTGAGACTGTGTTGGCATCTCCTGTCTGGAGGGGGGATGGGAGGATAGAGAGAGTTGGAGGCTGCCATAGTTTTCACGAAAGGAGAGACTGGAAGGGCTGACTCATTAGGGGGAGAGCAAGTGGGAGTAAGGAGTAAGATGTATATTAACTTATATGTGACAGACTGACTTGATTTGTAAACGTTCACTTGAAGCTCAATAAAAGTTAATAAAAAAAAAAATCTAGATTTGAAAAAAAAAATAACGAATTGTTTGTTTTACTTGCTTTAGTTTAAATTTACATTTTTAAAGGGTTGAAAAAATAAACAAAACTCAAAGCAAAATAAACTGGGTCTTTTTTTAATGAATTGTTTACATGCTTTTTAAAATTTTCTAAATTGCAAAAATAATAAAGAGTATGGCAAGTCAGCATACCTTCTTGAGAGCTTAACACACCTAATCCCACCACCTCAAATACCAGAAACTCAGTTTATTTCCTGGAGGATTCTCAGGGGCTCTCACTCTTTTCCTTCCTATTTCTGCAATTGCACCGGAGTCCCCCGTGGTTTGTAATACTTCGATCTGTGCAGGGTGTGTAGGGACAAGGGGAAGAGTCAGTGATCCGAAGAGGCAAACCCGATGCTCCATCCAGGAGTTGGGTGAGGAATGGCAGGAAGCCTCATCAGTGGACATCTCCGATTCATGGTCCATCCCACCCTCCCATCTCACCTGCTTCCTTAGAAAACTAAAAGTTGTTTACAAAAACAAATTTGAAGGATGGGAGGAATGTTGACAATATTACTCACTGATTTGTCTTAACCATGTGGCTTTAATAGAACTACTGTGACAAAAACCTCCAAATAGTTTACCATAGGATAAAACCTCCACCAACTAAAAACAGTTTTGTTTTGATTACTTGTGTTAAAATATTTAGAGAAGAGAAAAGATGTTTGGAGCCCATAGACTTTCTGGCTGAAGCCAAGAGTGTCAGGTAGAAGAGGCAATGAAGGAGTGAACTAAGGTTATGTTGTTAAAAGAAATGGCCACGTGTCTCCATTTGGAGGAGCTTTTTGGAGGTTAAGAGCAGAGGGCACAGGAGCCAAGGACCCTAGGACCAAAGGAACTAAGTCTTTAGAAGAGAGAACCATGGAAAGAATATAAAGGAAGGTTGTAGAGGGGAGGATTGTGCCAGAGATAATATGATCGAGACTAGCCTCAGCAAGAGCCACCAAGACAAGGAAAAGCATACCAGCTAAGGAGGAGGGGTAGGCTGGGGAGGGACTGGGCCAACTGGTTTGGCCCACCGGCCAACTGGCTGCTCAGCCTTCGAGAAGAGTGTAGCTGAGTGCTCAAGACCAAAGCTCAGGGAGACAAAGTGCTGAATGAATGCATGTTGTGGCCCAGTAAGTGAAACAGACATGACAAGGTACAGACAGACCAACATGTGAGACCAAATACAAAAAAGAGGACAAGGTTCAATTAAGCCAGGGGTCAGCAAACTTTTTCTCTAAAGGGCTAGATAGTAGACATTTTAGGCTTTCTGAGCCATATGGTCTCTGTTACAGCTACTCAAGTCAGCATTGTGGGACAGAAGAGGTCATAGATAATAGTAAACAAAGAAATGTGGCTATGTTCTAGTGGCCACAGATAATAGTAAACAAATGAACATGGCTGTGTTTAATAAAACTTTATTTAAGACACTGAAATTTGAATTTCATATCATTTCCATGTGTCAAAAATATTATTTTGCTTTGGGTTTTATTTGTTTTTTCAACCCTTTAAAAACGTAAAGATCATTCTTAGCTCATGTGCTGTAGGAAACTAGGCAGTAGGCCGTATTTGGAGTCCACGGGCCTTCATTTGCTGACCCCAGTGTTAAACGAATGAAGACACAGTGGTGAGGGAAGTGTGAGGGGCAAGTCTTAGAGGTCTGATAAAATTCTAGGAACCTTTCCACTTGGAACAGTCATCTTCCAAATCCAGGCAGAAATAAATGCGTTTGATACATCAGATTTAGATAACAATTAATCTTAGTGGTTGGAATATTCATAGCATGTTGGTCCTTTAACATAAGTATTTCTCTCATTTTTATAAGCATAAAATCTACCAAAAATCAAACCAATTGTTGTCAAGCCGATTCTGACTCATAGCGACTCCACGTGTGCAGAGTAGAGCTTCTCCACAGGGTTTTCATGGTTGTGGCCTTTTGGAAGCACATCACCAGGTCTTTCTTCCAAGGTGCCTCTGGGTGAGCTAGAACCACTAACCTTTCAGTTAGTAGCCCTGCACTTAACCATTTGTGCCACTCAGGGACTCCAAACATAAAATAGAATGCAAATATTTTATTTTTATTTTAAAAGAAGAAATTGTATTAAATAAAAATAAATGTATTTAATTGTTATTATTATTGCCTTTTACTTTCTTCTTTTTGATACCTGGGATAGGACTAAATTATCAGGTTGTGCCATCCCTGTATTCACCTCCATTCACCAGGGCCACTAGCTAGTGCTATAGTGCCTTAGAGAAATTTTTTAAAGTGTTAGCATATTTCCTGTGAAATCCACACCTTCATTAAGTGACATTAGATCTACTAGTCAAGGGAGAATGACTTTGTTCGGAATCCTTGTTGTTTTCTTCAGAGTCAGCGCATGTTAAATTGCAGCAATCTGCCACCGTCTTTTCTCAAGGAGCATCTTACACAGCTTTCATCTGTGGGAATTCATACTTCTTATTAAGACGAGGCACTGAGATAATAGAATTTGATTGAAAACTATTCCTATTTTGATTAGGTAATTTAGGAGCTTCCTTGAAGCCAGACTGAGCTTCACAAGGCAGCCTCTGCGCCTTTTCCTCTAAGTACCTCCATCTCCTTAGGCCAATGTTTGGGATATAGTACAGGCTCAGGGGATGTTTGCTAATCGAGTAAATGAATGAATGAATAAATGGTTGAGTTGTGTCAGTCAGTGGCAAATACATAGATGTTTTGGGGCAGAAGTTATTCACAGAAACTGCTGCACAAATCTATGCTTCTAGAATTACAGTAGCCCACGTGCTGTAGGAAGTAGCCGGAGTGTGAGTTTCATGGTTAGTGTGCCTTGATTTCATCCTTCAAATCAGGGATCATGGATTTTGTAAAATTGGAGAGCGTATTGTTTGCATAGGACTGCCCAGCTGTGGTTATTATCAGAACCAGTTTTGCCCATGATTTGTTTTGCTAAGTGTCCACTCTGAAATTTGGGTGGACAGGACCACATCTGAGGACATCTTAGTGGTTATATGACATGCTTGGAGATGCTTTTGGAGATGGGGGGCAATTTGGGAAACATTAAGGTCAATGAATGAAGAGCTATAGCTCTAACCAAAACTGAGGAATTATGATGACTTACCCACCTCTTTGAAGTCCCTGGGTGGTGCAGATGGTTAACATACTCAGCTGCTAACTGAAAGGTTAGGCGTTCGTGTCAACCCAGAGGCACCTCAGAAGAAAGGCCTGGTAGTCTAGTTCCGAAAAACTAGCTGCTGAAAACTGTATGGAGCACAGTTTTACTCTGATACATCTGAGGTCTCCATGGGTCAGAATGGGCTTGACGGCAACTGGTTTGGGGATTAACGTTTTCATCCAAGATTAGACAAAAACAAAAGCAGGGAAGACCTGACTTTCAGCCAGATTTGGTAATCGGGAGCAACCATAATTTGGTCCTTTAATTTGGTTCATTGGTTTGTATTTGTCTTTGTTTTCTAGGGCTGCTGTGACAAAACACCACAATGTGGGTGACTTGAAAGAGCAGAAGTGTATTTTCTTACAATTTTGGGCACCACAAGTTCAAATCAGGGTATTGGCTATGTCAATTTCTTCTGGGGGTTTTGAGAGAGGAACTGTTCCGTGGTTCTTTCCTGGTTTCTGGTGGCTACCAGCAATCCTTGGAGTTCCTTTTGCTGCTTACAGATGCATCTGTGTCCATTGTCACATTGTCTCTGCCCTCTCCCTGTTTTGGTGTACTTTGTATGTGTGCTTTGTTCCTTTTCATAAAATATCACTCAGAAGGGACTAGAATTAGGACACTACTCCAATATGACTTCGTTTAACTTAACTGACACATCTGCAAGGAAAAGCCATGCTTCCCCAAACAAGGCCACATCCACAGGTACAGAGATTAGGACTTCAGCATATTTGGAGGCAGACCAATTTGATCTATAATAGTACTGTTATTGTAAACACCTCATGTGAAACAAATGAGACTCTTCCATTTCGTCTTGTATTAACAAAATAACTAGGAGACAAAGGTGGTATGTACTTCTCCCAAAAAGGAATTGGGGTACAAGTTTAGGGAGAGAGGTAGAGCCATCGTCAGATAAAACAGACTCTGTGTTTATCTTGTGATCCCTTCCTCACCCCATTGCTGTCGAGTCAATTCTGATTCATAGTAAACTTATAGGATAGAATAGAACCGCCCCATAGGACTTCTGGGCCTGGAATCTGTACGGAAGAAGACTGCCACATCTTTCTCCTATGGAGCAGCTGGTGGGTTTGAACTGCTGACCTTTTGGTTAGTAGCTGAGCACTTTAACCGTTGTGCCACCAGGGCTTCTTGTTCTGTAGCTTAGGCTTCCTAATCTGCCCCCCTTCTTCAGGTAGCTCTGGACCCGGGTTCTGGGGCAGGTGGGACAAGCATCTGTGCGGGGGTTAAGTGGAATCGGCCTGCCCTGACTTCAGCACCTTGGGGTCCACACGCACTTCTTTATTCAGCCATCATAGGGATGAATAATAATTGCACACATGGTCATCGAGATCTGTTTCTCCTTCCAAGTGCTCACTGCCTGGCTTGAGCTGGGTTGGGATTATGCACATTGGCATCTGGGCCACTGCTTTTCCACTGGCGAAGTGTCAGAGCATTGAAGATCAGCTCCTAATCTTTTCTTGGCCCATGGCTCCCAGAGTTATTGCAAGCTGTAATTGCAGAATGGGGTTGCAGGCTGTTCATGTGGCTGCAACATTTCTTTTATAAGCTTGTACAGAATGTCGGAAGGAAAAGTTTATTTTGCATTTTTATAAGCAAAAAAAAAATGCTTTGTAAGTATCTTAAAACTTAAAAAAAAAAAAAAAAACTGAAAGCATACACCCCTCCCCCGCCCAAAAAAAAAGTCAGCTCTAAGAAAGCTTATTCTTGCTAATCATAAACATCACGTATGTAGTGATCAAGCAACTTCCTGACAAGCTGTACTGCAAGACAGGCCTGGAAGGGTTTTACAGACGCTGACTAGCTCATGAACCACAGCCCATACCAAGCCTTTCCAGTATAGTAGGTGTAGAGCAATTTCACATACTCTTTGGGACTGCTTTGTTCTGCATTGAAATCTGGGAACCAAATGGCCATGGGGTAATTTGAGTCTAAACAGAAAATGGAAACATGTGTGGGAAATGTGGCTGGAAAGAAGCTGGACATTTGATAAGTGTTAATAATGATTCAAAGCATATTCAGTATGTCCATTGGTTGACCTAGAATAAGGTGAAATGACCCATGAGCTTGGCTCAAAACCAAGTACAGGGGAATGACCATAGCAAGAAACTGGGTTTTGGTAGATTCAGTAATTAGGGAAGGTCTTAAGTAAGTTGTATTTGCCCTGCATTCACTAATATGAAGCAGATAGCCAGGCCCAGGAGAGGTTTTCCTATATCACCGTTTAAATCCACGAGGTATTACCTAAGCTACCAAGTTACAATAACAAATAACTGCATTTTCTGGAATCACTGCGTTAGAACTTCAAGAGACCTTAGTGGCCATCTTGTCTCAATCCTCTTCAAGGGAAGGGTTCCTCTCCCTCTAAATTGTAGCATTACTCTGTCTGTCCGCATTGGATTAAGTACTTTCATGGGCAGGCAGCTCATTACTTTTTGAGAAGCTCTTCGGTTAGATAGGTCTCGTTGTTACAAAGTTTATGTTTTTGAGTCTCAGTAATTTCTACAATTTTCTTTTTTCTGCCTTCTGAAGACTCACAAAGCAAGTCTAATTTCTAATCCCCATCATGGTCCCTTTGATCTCTAAAAGCAGCCTTAATGTTGCTCCTGGGTCTTCTAATTGGTAAATAGAAAACATTAAATAAAATGACTAATGACAGCCCAAATACATCAGTAATCACAGTAAGCGTGGTCTTACATCCAGCCACTGTACAGTTCCTGAGCAAAAATTGTGTCAGCAGCAAGTAGTGGCAGCTTGTCTCTTTCTTTCCAGTATTTACACCTCTTCTTTTATTCTATTATTGAATCGGATAGTGCATCCGTACATCCATGCTTCTGTTTCCAAAAGGTCTGTGGATCTGCCCTCTTTTCCACATCTGTACTGCCCTTCCGTTAGCCTAGGCTACCATCATCACTCATCTGAATGACTTGCATCTGCTTCTAAAGTGGTATTCTCATGTCTACTCTGATCCCCTCAGACTACTCTTCCAAGAAGTAGTAGTAATGATTTTCTAAAATTGGTAATTGTATCTTATCACTCCTCTAATCTTTCAATGGCTGCCCAATACACTTAGAATCCAAACTCCAATGAGACATATAGGTCATTTATGATCTTCCGCTAGATAGATAGATAGAGACAGTTGCCAATCTAGTTGACTCAGACTTGGTGAAATGGATTGGCATACTCTCTGCAGTGATGGACTTGAACGTGAAGGCAATTGTGAGGATGACCTAGAAACTAGGCAATGCTTCGTTCTGTCATATGTAAGGCCATCATGAGTCAGAGTCAACTGAATGGCAACTACCTACCTACGTAACCCACACATATCCATATGGCCATATGTTCTCTCAGTGAATGATGGTAATCTTACTCTCATTACCAGTGATTGGACTAAGAATAAGTTTGTGATAAAATTCTGGCTGTTTTTGTTAGGTGCCAACAAGTCGGTTTCAACTCACAGTGACCCTAGGTACAACAGAAAAAGCACTGCTAGGTTTGGCACCATCCTCAAAATCATTGTTATGCTTTAGCTCATTGTTGAAGCCACTGTGTCAATCCATCTCATTGAGGATCTTCCTCTTTTTCTCTGATCCTCTAATTTACCAAGCATGATGTCTTTCTCCAGGGACTGGTCCCTCCTGATAACATGTCCAAATATGTGGGAAGTCTCACCATCCTTGCTTCTAAGGAACATTCTGGATGTACTTCTTCCAAGACAGATTTATTCGTTCTTCTGAAAGTCCATAGTATGAATATTCTTC
Organism: Elephas maximus indicus; assembly: GCF_024166365.1. Lineage (NCBI taxonomy): Eukaryota > Metazoa > Chordata > Mammalia > Proboscidea > Elephantidae > Elephas > Elephas maximus. Next base: position 71,861,071 of record NC_064831.1, on the reverse strand, counting down.
ACCAACACCATAATTCAAAGGCATCAATTCTTCTCCAGTCTTTCTTATTCATTGTCCAGCTTTCACATGCATATGAGGTGATTGAAAATACCATGGCTTGGGTCAGGCACACCTTAGTCCTCAAAGTGACATCTTTGCTTTTAAACACTTTAAAGAGGTCTTTTGCAGCAAATTTGCCCAATGCAATGCATTGTTTGATTTCTTGACTGCTACTTCCATGGGCACTGATTGTGGATCCAAGTAAAATGAAATTCTTGACAACTTCAATCTTTTCTCTGGTTATCATGATGTTACTTTTTGGTCCAGTTGTGAGGATTTTTGTTTTCTCTACGTTGAAGTGTAATCCACACTGAAGGCTGTAGTCTTTGATCTTCATCAGTAAGTGCTTCAAGTCCTCTTCACTTTCAATAAGAAAGGTTGTGTCATCTCCATATCGCAGGCTGTTAATGAGTCTTCTTCCAATCCTGATGCCACATTCTTCTCCATGTAGTCCAGCTTCTTGGATTATTTCTGGCTAATAAGATAAAAGTCTTCTGGAGACTTCTTGAAAGATGCCCTGTTCTAACAAGAGACGGCAGGAGAAAATACCCCTTCCACAGCGCATTGTTATTTCGGCAGAGTAATGTTACAGATGCGAGATGAGCTTGCAAGAATAACACCAATACCCTGAAGATATCAGAGTGGAAATATGGAAAGAAACTGTATCCTTAATGATTCTGATCTATTTAATTAACTGTCCCTGGAGATACTTTCCCTCAGGACTTCTTCATTAATGTCTAAGTCTGTTGGCCTAGAGATTTTTAATACTTACAGGTAAAACAGAGTACCAGAAAAATGTTTACCTGTGTTTTACTGACTATGCAAAGGCATTCAGCTGTGTGGATCATCACAAATTATGGATAATATTGCAAAGAATGAGAATTCCAGAACATTTAATTGTACTTATCAGAAACCTGTGCATAGAGGCAGTCATTTGAACAGAACAAGAGGATACTGCATAGTTTAAAATTAAGAAAAGTATGTGTCGGGGTTGTATCCTCTAACCATACCTATTCAATCTGTATGTTGAGTAAATAATCTGAGAAGCTGGACTATGTGAAGAAGAATGCAGCATCAGGATTGGAGGCAGACTAATTAACAACCTGCAATATACAGATGACACAACCTTGCTTGCTGAAAGCAAAGAGGACTTGAAGCTCTTACTGATGAAGATCAAAGACCACAGCCTTCAGTATGGATTATACCTCAACATAAAGGAAACAAAAATTCTCACAACTGGACCAATAAGCAACATCATGATAAACAGAAAAAAGATTGAAATTGTCAAGGATTTCATATTACTTGGATCCACAGTCAATGCCCATGGAGTCAGCAGTCGAGAAATCAAACAACATGTTGCATTGGGCAAATCTGCTGCAAAAGACCTCTTTCAAATGTTAAAAAGGAAAGATGTCATTTCAGGGACTAAGGTGTGCCTGACCCAAGCCATGGTGTTTTCAGTCACCTCATGTGCATGCAAAAGCTGGACAATGAATAAAAGGAAGACTACAGAAGAATTGATTCATTTGAGTTATGGCGTTGGTGAAGAATATTAAACATAGCATGGACTTCCAGAAGAACGAATAAATCTGCCTCGGAAGAAGTACAGCCAGAATGCTCCTTAGAAGTGAGCCAGGAAGACTTCCTCTCACATACTTTGGACATGGTATCAGGAAGGACCAGTCTCTGGATGGAGAAAGACATCAAGCTTGGTAAAGTAGAGGAAAGATGAAAAACAGGAAGACACTCAATGAGACAGATTGACACAGTGGTTGCAACAATGGGATCAGTTATAACAATGATTGTGAGGATGTCTCAGGACCTGACAGTGTTTTGTTCTACTTGTACATAAGGTCGCTATGAGATGTAACCGACTCATCTGTACCTAACAATAACAACCCAAAGTCACCATTATTATTTAAAATTATCATACAAAGTTTTAGTAAATGAAATAATAACAGAAAGTGAAATAACTGGCAGTAATATAGGAAAATAAGATTTAAATCTATTTCTTGATGAAGATATAATTACCCATCTAGAAAATACAAAAGACAAATAAAAACTTATAGAATTAACAATAGAATAGTATAAATTGGATGAATGTAAGATAAATAATAAGTGGCATTTTTCTTGTTTTGTAAAAAGCAACTAGAAATGGAAATAAGAAAATGACTCCATTTAAAATAGTAATAAAGTACAAAGTTCTTGGTCATAAATTTAACAGGAAAGGCAGAGGATCCTTACAAAAGAAATTAAAAATCTTATTGTTAAACATTTAAAAAGACAGCTAAATAAATGTTTGTGGGTAGGAAGATTTAGTAATAAAATTCCAGTTCTTCTAAAATTTAATATACAATTAAATGCAATTACAATTAGAATCATAACCAGAATTTTTGTTAAATTGAATAAAGGATTTGCAAGTCTATATGGAAGAATAACATGTAAAGACAGCTAAAAATAATAGGAAAATGAACAATGAGGGGAAATTTGCCTTACTTGATCTCAGAATACACTTCAAAGCCATTATGGTATTGGAAATAAGTAACAGATCAGTGAAAATGCATGTAGAAATAGATTACAATATGCATAAATATTTAATATATGACAAATCTCTTTCAGTTACAAGTCCAAAGGATAGTGCAAGCAATTGGCTAAATATCTGGAAGAAAATGAAAATGTCATGCATCTTATACCATATTCAAAAGTAAATTCCAGGCAGATGAAAGAGTTAACAACTGAAGCAATAAAAATATTCCAAGAAAACCTAGGAGACTGTATATGCAAACTAGGAGTGGGAGAGGCCCGAACTGAGATCGGGCACCCAAAAAATTAAAAATGAAGATGGATGTGTAAAAATTAAATGCTTTTGTGAGGCAAAAGATATAGCAGCCAATAAATAAATGAGGGTGAAGTATTCAAAATCCATGTGATAAATGTAAAGTTATTATTTAGAATATACAAGATGTTCTTATAAATTGAGAAGAAAAGATGGAATAATCCAAAAGAAAAGTTAGCAAAGGGTATATATGCATTGATAACTCACAGTATAACAACTCCAAATGGCTTAGAAAATAAGAAAAGTTGCTCAAATTCACTAGTAGTCAGGGAAATGAAAATTAAATTAATGACAATGAATACCACTACATATTCAGACCAGTAAACATCAATAAAAAGATCTATCGCTTGCTCACAGAAACCTTGGAGGAAGTACCCTTATACATTGCTGGTGGCAAGGTAAACTATTGATCTTTTTTGGAAAGAAATCTGATACCATTTATTAAAATCATATATAGCTTTCAACCCAGAAATTTCACTTCTGGGAAAATTTTCTGTAGAAACAGAAGGCTCAGTACATAAGAAGCTACATCGCATCCATTGCCATTGAGTCCATTCTGACTCATAACGACCCTATAGGACAGAGTAGAACTGCCCCATAGGGTTCCCAAGGCTATAAATCTTTACGGAAGAAGACTGCCACACTTCTCTTCTGTGGAGTGGGCTGGTAGGTTTGAACCGCTGACCTTTCAGTTAGCAGTAGAGTGCTTAACTACTGTACCACCAGGGCTCTTCCAGAAGATACACAATTAGATGTTTATTGTAGTAGTGTTGGTACTAGCAAAAACAAGAAGAAATGTAATGCCCATCAAAAGAATGAATCGAAAGAATGCATACCAGTTAATTTGGAAAGCTAGTCACAAGATATTTTTGAGCAACAGAATGAAGAGTGAAAATTATAATATGATCAAATTATTGGAAAGCAAATGATAAGTTTCCCAAACAAAAAACACTATGTGTGTTTGTGAATAGAATTATGTGTATGTATAGAATCATTAGGAATCAGCAAACACATAGGGTTAAGTATAAATAAAAAAATAAATTTTTATTATAGTTACAGTAAATTAAGTGTATATAGGATTAACTATATACATGGGGCTGTACCCAGAATAAGGCAAATGGGGGTCCATTCATGTGTGTGCTCCAGCACATGTGTGTGAGATTAAGTGAAAGTAGATACATATACAGGATTAAATTTGCATATATGTTTATAGAGAGAGAAGATTAGGTATTATGTATGTCTATCCATACAGGAGGAGGAAGATGTAGGTTTATACAGGAGTGATGACATATACTACACATCTATCAGTTTGTGGTACTGTGGTGGCTTGCACGTTGCTGTGATTCTGGAAGCTATGCTACCAGTATTTCAAATATCAGTGAGGTCACTCATGCTGGGCAGGTTTTAGTGGTACTTCCAGACTAAGACAAACTGGGAAGAAAGGCCTGGTGATCTACTTCTAAAGATTAGCTAATAAAAACCCTGAAGATCACAACAGAACACTGTCCTATTACAAATGATCATGAAGATGGTGCAGGACCAGGCGAAGTTCTGTTATACACAGGGTTGCCATGATTTGGAGCTGACTCCAGGCTAACTAACAACAATAATACATATGATTAGATTATGGGTATGATGAGGTGTATATGGTCATGGAGATACATGGATAGAGTTGAAATTGGGACAGTATATAAAGTTTTTTTAATTTTTATAAAGTTGGAGAAGAGCACCCATGCAGAAACAAGAAAAATGAGACTCACAGCAGTTTGCCTTCCACAGCAATTCTGAAATCATAAAGGGGAGAAGTTGTAAGGACTCACAATTCCTTGTTTGGACCCAGGTTCTGCTGTAAGTCCATTGCCCTCTATGAGCTCTGTCTTCTATGAGGTCCTTACTTTTCTGTTATTTTCCTTGACCACATCTGAAGAGTACATTGGAGAATAAGTCCCCCTTGGTGGTTTTTATCTATTTGATGCAAAAAAAAAAAAAAAAGTTGCCTTTAAGTGGATTCTGACTCACTGAGAGCTACGTATTCCAACGCCACACTCCAAATTGTTCCTGAAACATGACTATCTTAAGCCCATCAGACTCGTGGGTAAGAACCATAAACTTACTATCTTTTCATTGAGCCATATGTCCAACCTAAATGATTTATTGGCTGCTAACTTTTTTTTTTTTTTTTTTTGCTTATTCTGGGAAACCCTGGTGGCATAGTGGTTAAAGAGCTATGGCTGCTAACCAAAAGGTTGGCAGTTGGAATCCACCAGGTGCTCCTTGGAAACCCTTTGGGGCAGTTCAACTCTGTCCTATAGGGTCGCTATGAGTCAAAATGGACTGGGCAGCAGCGGGGTTTTTTTTTTTTTAACTCATTCAGAAGTTTTAAAAAAAGGTATCATGTGTAAGATAGTGTGACCTTGTCATAAGGCCTACAATTTTTCTAACTTTTCTTTTGAAAAATTGCAAATTTATGCAGAAGTAGTGAGAACAGTACAAGGAATTTCCACGTATCTTTTTCCTAGATTCATCAATTATTAATTTTTTGCAACATTTGCACACACTCTTTTTCTCTCTCATGCTTGTTTTACCCACACACGTAAGTTGCAATCATGATCTTTTATTCCTAACTACTTCAGCAAGTAACCCCCTAAGAATGAGGACACTCTTATATAACTGTCATATACTAATCAAATTCAGATTATTGAACATTGATATAACCTTCTTATCTAAAAAAAGAAAAGAAAAAAAAAAAAAAAACCAGTGCCATCGAGTTGATTCCGACTCATAGCGACCCTACAGGACAGAATAGAACTGCCCCATAGGGTTTCCAAGGAGCGCCTGGTGGATTACGAACTGCCCGTCGTTTGGTTAGCAGCCATAGCACTTAACCACTACGCCACCAGGGTTTCCTCTTACCCAATCCATATTCAGATGTATCCAATTATCTCAATAATGGTCTTTAGGCCATTTATTTTTCTTACTTACAATAACAAATGACATTTTATTGTCCTAGTTTTTTAGTCTCCTTTAATCTCAGCCTTTCTTTGTCTTTTGTGGCATTGATAATTTTGAAGAGAATGGGTCAGTTTTTTTGTTTTTTTTTTTTAGTATTTCTCAATTTTGGTTTGCCTGATTGTTTTGTCATGGTTACATTTAGTTGTGTGTGTTCTTGCAAGAACTCCAGATAAATGATATTATGTCCTTCTTAGGGCATCACCTACGGATCCTAAGTGTGCTCATTGCTACTACACAGAGCTGTGTCTCTGCAAGGTTAGCAATTCTTTTATGAGCTCATCTCTTACGTCCAGCATTTTTTCAAATGTAGCCAGTAAAAACCAAGACTTGTTACCAGCAGTCTGCTTCCCAATCTCTTTGCCCAAAGTCACCAGCTCATTTGGAAAATGATCTGCCTTCTAAGTTATCAGGGAAAAAATCTGACCCGATGGTTTACCACTGCCTAATGTGGGTCACCATCTTTTCAGCCTCAACATATCACCCACTCCTGGCTAGCTCTGAAGCCAATGCCATATATCTCAGGTTCTGTTGCAATGGTAGCACACCACTCTTAATGCCGTTGTCTGTATCCTTCACCTTAGGCCTTATAAGATATGCCGTCATGTGAAAATGGGCAATTGGATGTGTTATTCATAGGTTTGCAAATTAGCACAGCCTGAACACTGTAAAAATGACCGGAGGACACTATGAGAGACTCTATCAGAAAGGTAATGCCTACATCATTCTGTTCAGCAAGTCTACTTCTGGAATCTATCCTATGAGGACTGCTTGAACATATGCGCAAAGACGTATACACAAAGGTGTTTAATATAGCATCATTTGCAATGGTGAAAAATGGAAAACCACTTTAACTGCTATCAAGAGAGGAATTTTAAATACATTATGATAAAGTCTTACTATGGAATACTCTTGTAGCCCTTAAATAGAAGGAGATACAGCTACATGTTCTGCTACGGTGGCCTTCCTGAAATGCAGTGTTCAATGGAAATACATAAATGAAGAGAAATATATAAAACCTGTACCATAATTCCATTTATGTACACAAAAGAACAAACTGTAATGCTGTGTTTGTATATGTACATATAGAATATAAATGTATGGAACAGAATCTGAAAGGATATACACCAAACTATTAAAAAAAAAAAAGTTTACCTCCGAAGAGAAACATGTAAATTACGGGGTAAACAGTGATGAAAGAGGGCTTTAACATTTTACTCTACATATGGTTCTATTGTTTAAACATCTATGAAAAAGATTGTAGTAATACTTATGCAAATTGATTCACTGGGTAAGTACTGTGGTTTGTAACCAAAGGGTAGGCTGAGCATGTAAAGGCAGTAAGAAGCCTGAACCAAGAATGAAAGAATGGGGAGTGAGGAGAATGTCCATGATCATTGTCATCAAATATTGAGGTGTCTCGGAAGGTGAAAAAGTCTTACATTTATTTTGTATGCCCCTAGAGAGCAGGAGGATGGCAAAAAAAAAAAAATCTCTCAGAACTGTCTAAAGATAGGATGGGCTACTTGTGGGATATAATAAACTTCCTGTCACAGGGATATTGAGGAGTAAATCTAAGCTCTGATAGAAGTTTGGACTAGAAAACATCATTTAATCTTAATGGCTTTCATCTAGAAGTTTCTTGGATGGCCCGAATTTCGATTTTTGATTGTTTTGAGAGACCACCACATATATTCTTAAATGTATAGTTCTTTGTGTTCCTGGGTGGCACAAATGGTTAAGTGTTGGACTGCTAACCAAAAGGTTGTCGGTTCAAACCTACTCAGAGGTGCCTTGGAATTAAGACCTGGTGATCTTCTTCCAAAAGGCCACAGCCTTGAAAACCCTATGGAGTGCAGTTCTACTTGGAAACACATGGGGGAGTCAGAATTGATTCGAGGGCAACTAACAATAGTTCTTGTGGTTCAGCTTTGGCTCTTAGAAAGGCTTTCAGGAATGTTTGAGTCCTGGCTATTGATTCACTTTTAAATCATGGTACCAACAAAATTCCCCAACAGCTGCTTCAATAGGAATACATTCACCACACTTAAATCACCCAGGCTTCTACAAGTAGAGTAGTATTTCTTGGGCCTTCCCTTTGAGTTTCAGTCAAACTACTTACTATTCCAGGTTTCCAGGAAAATAATAAGATCCTCTAGAGTAGTGGGTTATAAGTCCTTTTATGACCACTTTCTCTAGGCAAGCATACATATTTTGTCTCACTTCCATTCACATTTTATTAGACAAAGAGTCATATGGCCATGTTCAACTTTGAGGGGGTTGGAAAGTATAATCCTCTTGTGTGAATAAAAGGAAAGAATAACCAGAAATATTGGTGAGCACTGGGAATATTTACCATAGTGGGATGCCCTCACCTCTTAGGGGAAACACTATACGGGGATTCACAAAATCCTGTGCCTTTTCAAGTCCTGTGGTTTATAACTGTTGGGCCTAAAAAAAAAAAAAAAAACCAATGAGCTAGTCATCTCAAGGCTCTGTTTCTATTTTAGCCTTGAACCAAATTACAAAATGATATCTAATACCATTCTATATGAGCAATACACAAATGACATACTCAAATTAAGATAATTTTAGGAAGATTTTGTCTTAGTTTTGGCTTTCCTGGAAGCAGACTTTGAGAAATGAATTTTAGTGCGACTATTAATTTGGACGGTGAAGAAGACACTAGGAGGAAAATGGGGGAGTGATGCAGGGAAGAGAAGGCAGCTTCCCTAGTGGGTATAGTAGATCGAATATGGCCACAAATTCTTAGGAGCTACACTGATCAAGAGGTGGAGTCTATTTTCCCACCCCTTTAATCTGGGCTGGCCTTGTGTCTTGCTTTGACCAACAGAACACAGTGGAAGTGATGTTGGGACTAGACCAAGAGATCTTGCAATTTCATCTTTTGGCCTCTTGAGAATGGTCTGAGACCACCATATAAAGAAGCCCAAGCTAGCCTCTTGGAGGATGAGGCCATGTAGAGCAGCAACAAGTCATTTTAGCTGAGGTGCCCCAGAGCAAGCTGCCTCTACTTGATTCTCCAGGTGACTATAGCCAGGGATCCCAGATGAAATCAGTAGAAGCTAAGCTCAGTCAAACTTGCTGACCCACAGAATCATTATCAAATAAAATTATTATTATTTTATGTCACTCTAAGTTTGGGGTGATTTCCTATGCAGGAAGAGATAACTGGTATAGTGGGGAATTAGAGTTTATTTACACAGAAAAAAAAAATGGAAAATGGTAAAAAACACATGCTTTAGAATGATCCCACCTAAAGATGAGGGAGCTGAAGTATTTATTCACCAATTCCTGAAAGCCGTTGGTTGAGAGCTGCTTGGGTTTAGGAGTGCCACACATGTGGACAAAGAAGCCTTCCTAGAGCCCAGAAAAAAAAGAAAACAAAAGGTCTCAGGCACAAAAATCCAGGCCCTGGAAGTTGGAAGTCAGCCAAATCACATTGAAAGGTCCAAGGGCAGAACACTGGCAACAGCGGCTACTACAAGTTCATTAAAGCGACCCTTTACGAAAGTATGGGTAAGGTAGAGAAAAATTATAAGGGATGGTGCAGCACTGTGGAGATATTAATATCAATAAAGCCACTAGCCACTTCTATGCCTGACGAAGTGAGAGGAGGGAGTGGTTACTGTCTTGCAGGACACAGCAGAGAAGAAACAAGAGAAACTAATACTTCCTCCTCCCTTTTTCTGATCTCCCGTTGGTTGATCTCCCATTGGTTAAGCCCAACCAGAAGTGAGACGGCAGGACGCCTGTTCGTGTGGTCCACACAGATAAGCCAACTAGGCACAGGATGGAGTGGAGAATGGTGGGGAATGGGATCTGGAGAGGGAAATGGAAGATTTTCAGCTCACATTCTTTATTTGAAACTCGGTGGGGTTATAGACACTGTTTTTACCCATTCCTACCCTCAGACTTTTTAATTTACTACTCATCTAAACAGAGCATCTGTAGGCACAGGTCAATTTGGAGTTTATTATGTGGGTCAATCACCTAGAAAATTCTTTAGAGTTGGAAGCCACAGAATGAAAGAAGGTTTCTATTTCTTTTTTTTTTTAAATAATATTTTATTGTGTTTTAGGTGAAAGTTTATACAGCAATTTAGGCTCCCCTTTAACAGTTTTTATACAAGCAGTTCCATGCCATTGGTTACAATTTTTACGATGTGTCAATATTCTTATTATTTCCATTCTGTTTGTTCTGTTTCCGTTGATCTAGCTTCCCTTCCTGTCCTTGCTGTCTTATTTTTGCTTTTGGGTAACTGTTGACAGTTCTGTTTCATGTAGTTAATTGTTTAAGGGAGTACATTACTCACGGGTGACATTGTTTATTTTATAAGCCAATCTATTATTTGGCTGAAAAATGACTTGCAGAAATAGCTTCAATTCCAAGTTCAAAGAGTATTTTAGGGCAATAGTTTAGGGGTTCCTCTAGTCTCTATCAGTCTAGTAGGTCTGGGCTTTTTTAGGAATTTGAGTTCTGTTCTACATTTTTCTCCCATTCTATCCAATACCTTCTATTGTGTTCCTGGTCAGAATGGCAGGTAGTGGTAGCTGGGCACCATCTAGTTCTTCTGGTATCAGGTTTGATGAGGTTGTAGTTGGGGGCTAGTAGTCCCTTGGACTAGTTTCTTCTTTGAGCCTTTGATTTTGTTAATTCTCTTTCTTTTCATATGAGTACAGACCGCTAGTTGTATCTTAAATGGCTTCTTGAAAACTTTTAAGACCCTAGACGCTATTCACTAAACTCAGATAAGGAACATTATGTTTGGGAACTATGCTATGTCAATTGACAAAGTTGTTCCCCAAGACTATGATCCTAAGTCCTTTGACTCAGTAAACCAATCCTGCAAATTGTTTGGATATGTCTGGTATACCTCTGTAACTGAGCCCCATATGTGGTTTGTTATATATGTGGATATATATGCAGCACACATAAACGTGTATACACTTGCCTACAGATACACCTATACATGCATGTGCGTTTACTTGAATATGCCTTCCTACTCACATATTGCACCCATATCTACCTACTTAACTACACACATATTTTTTGGTTGTTTTTACTGGTGTTGAAAATTTGCATATGTTACAGCATTTATTGAAATTGTCTCTTTTTCTTGTGTACTTCTTAGTGTCTCTCTTTACCTTGGTCAAGTTGTGCTGACTTCATCCACATGTGGGATTGCCTTTCCCATCACTAAAAGTAAACAGTGCCTGCTCTCTTGAAAGCCATTCCCCCTCCTTCTTCTTCCCACCCCTAAAAAAAAAAAAAAAACCTACTAACCATCAAAAACTTTGCTTTCTGTGTGTATATCTATTCTTGATGTTTTATTAGTGGAATGATGCAACATTTGTCTTTTTGTGATTGACTTATTTCACTCAGCATGATGTACTCCAGTTTCATCCATGTTATAAGATGTTTCATGGACTCCTCATTACTCTTTATAGTTTCATAGCATTCCATTGTATGTAGGTACCACAATTTGTTTATCCGTTCATTTGTTAATGAGCACTTAGGTTGTTTCCATCTTTTTGCTTTTGTGAATAATGATGCAATGAACATAGGTGTGCATATGTCTATTCCTGTCCCTGCTCTTATATCTCTAAGATATATACTTAGGTGTGGGATTGCTGGATCATAAGGTATTTCTATTTCTAGCTTTTTGAGAGAACACTATAATGTTCTCCATAATGGTTGTACCATTTTACAACCCACTATCAATTGCTCATATGCAAGTTCAAGTTGAAGTTGAAGAAAATTAGAACAAGTCCACAAGAGCCAAAGTGTGATCTTGAATATATACCACCTGAATTTAGAGACCATCTTGAGAACAGATTTCACCCATCGAACACTAATGACCAAAGATCAGACAAACTGTTAAATGACATCAAAGGCATTGTACATGAAGAAAGCAAGAGGTCAATAAAAAGACAGGAAAGATAGAAAAAAAAAAAAGAATATCAGAAGAGACACTGAAACTTGCTCTTGAACATAGAGTAGCTAAAGCGAAAGGCAGAAATTAAGTAAAAAAGCTGAACAGCAGATTTTAAAGGGTGGCTTGAGAAGACAAAGTAAAATATTATAATGAAATGTACAAAGACCTGGAGATAGAAGACCAGAAGGGAAGAATATGCTTGGCATTTCTCATCCTGAAGGAACTAAAGAAAATATTCAAGCCTCAAGTTGCAGTATTGAAGGATTCTGTGGGGAGAATACTAAAAGACACAGGAAGCAGCAAAGAAGATGGAAGGAATACACAGAGTCACTGTACCAAAAAGAATTGGTCGACATTCAACCATTTTAGGAGGAAGCACATGATCAAGAACCAATGGTACTGAAGGAAGAGGTCCAAACTGCCCTGAAAGCATTGGTGAAAAACAAGGCTCCAGGAACTGACAGAATACCAATTGAGATGTTTCAACAAATGGATACAGCGCTGGAAGTGCTCACTGGTCTATGCCAAGAAATTTGGAAGACAGCTACCTGGCCAACTAAATGGAAGAGATCTGTATTTGTACCCATCCTAAAAGAGATGATCCAACAGAATGCAGAAATTATCAAACAATACCATTAATATCACACACAAGTAAAATTTTGTTGTAGATAATTCAAAAGTGGTTACAGCATTACATTGACAGGGAACTGCCAGAAATTCAAGCCAGATTCAGAAGTGGACATGGAACAAGGACTATCATTGCTGACATCAGATGGATCCTGGCTGAAAGCAGAGAATACTAAAAAGATGTTTACCTGTGTTTCATTGACTATGCAAAGGCATTTGACTGTGTGGATCATAACAAATTATGGATAGCATTGTGAAGAATGGGAATTCCAGAACATTTAATTGTGCTCATGAGGAACCTATACTTAGGCCAAGAAGAAGTCGTTTGAACAGAACAAGGGAATACAGTGTGGCTTAAAGTCAGGAAAGATGTGCGTCAAGGTAGTGTCCTTTCACCATACTTATTCAATCTGTATGCTGAGCAAATAATCCGAGAAGCTGGACTATATGAAAAAGAATGGGGCTTCAGGATTGGAGGAAGACTCATTAAAAACCTGTAATGCAGATGGCACAACCTTGCTTGCTGAAAATGAAGAGGACTTGAAGCACTTACTGATGAAGATCAAAGGCCACAGCCTTCAGTGTGGACTGCACCTCAACATAAAGAAAACAAAAGTCCTCACAACTGGACCAATGAGTAACATCATAATAAACAGAGAAAAGATTGAAATTGTCAAGGTTTTCATTTTAATTGAATCCACAATCAATGCCCACGGAATCAGCAGTCAAGAAATCAAACAACGTATTGCATTGGACAAATCTGATGCAAAAGATCTCTTTAAAGTATTAAAAAACAAAGATGTCACTTTAAGGACTAAGGTACGCCTGGCCCAAGCCATGGTGTTTTCAATCGCCTCATACAGGTGCGAAAGCTGGACGGTGAACAAGGAAGACTGAAGAAGAATTGACCCCTTTGAATTATGGTGCAGGCAAAGAATATTGAAAACACCATGCCTGAAGAATGAACTCTGTCTTGGAAGAAGTACAACCAGAATGTTCATTAGAAGAGAGGGTGGCAAGACTTCATCTCACTTACTTTGAACCTGTTATCAGGAGGGACTGGTCCCTGGAGAAGGGCATCATGCTTGGTAGAGGGTCAGAGAAAAAGAGGAAGACCCTCAACAAGATGGGTTGACGCAATGGCTGCAACAATGGGCTCAAGCATGAGAATGATTGTGAGGATGGAGCAGGACCGGGCAATGTTTCGTTCTGTTGTACATAGGGTGGCAGTGAGTAGGAACTGACCAGACGGCACCTAACAACAACAACAATTTATTAGAGTTCTAATCCTCCACAACCTCACCAACATTTGTTGTTTTCTGATTTTTTGATCATTGCTATTTTTGCAAGGGTGCAATGGTGTCTCATAGTTTTGGTTTGCATCTCCTTAAAGACTAATGATGGGGGTCATCTTTTCATGTATTTGTTGGTCACCTGAATGTCCTCTTTGGTGAAGTGTCTGTTCTTGTCCTTTGCCCATTTTTTGATTGAATTGTTTATCATTTGGCTGCAGAGTTGTTGAAGTTTTCTATGTATTTTAGAGATTGTACATTTATCAGGTACATCATTGCCAAAGATTATTTTCCAGTTTGTAGATTCTCTTTTTACTCTCCTGATAAAGTCTTTTGATGAGCATAAATATTTAATTTTTAGGAGGTCCAAGTTATCTAGTTTATCTTTTGTCGTGCATGCATTTTTATTTTTGTTTGATGAACTATTTATGTCAAAAATTAGGTCCCCTAGTTTTGACCCTAAGTCATCTTCCAGGAACTTTATAGTTTTAGCTTTAACATTTAGGTCTTTGATCCATTTTGAGTTAGTTTTTGTGCACAGTATGAGGTATGGATCCTGATTCAGTTTTCTGTATATGGATATCTAGTTTTGCCACCACCATTTGTTAGACTGTTTCTTTCCCATTGAATGGACTTTGGCCATTTGTCAAAGATCAGCTGTCAGTTGATGGATGGATGTACTTCTGGGTTCTCAATTGTTTTCCATTGGTCTATGTGTCTGTCATTGAACCGGTACCAGACTATTAGGATTATTGTGGCTGTATAGTAAGTTTTGAGGTCAACAAGTGTGAGGTCTTCTACTTTGTTCTTGTTCTTCAATACTACCTTAGTTATACGGGGCTTTCTTCCTTTCCATATAAAGTTGGAGATTAGCTTTTCCATTTCATTAAAGAATGCTGTTGAGTTTTGGATTGGAATTGCATTATATCTAATAGATCACTTTTGGCAGTACTGATATTTTTGCAATGTTAATTCTCCCAATCCATGAGCATGGAAAGTTTTTCCATTTATGTAGACCTCTTTTAGTTTCTTGCAGTAGTGTTTCATAGTTTTCCTTGTATTAGCCTTTTACATCCCTGGTTAGGTTTATTCCTAGGTATTTTATCCTTTTGGGGGCTACTGTAAATGATAACTGATTTCTTGATTTCCTTTTCAGCCCTCCTTGTTAATGTAGAGGAACTCAACTGATTCTTGTGTGTTGATCTTTTACCCTGCCACTTTGCTGAATTCTTCTACTAGTTCCAGTAATTTTCTTGTGAAGTCTCTGGGATTTTCTATGTACAGGATCATGTCATATGGGAAGAAGGATAGTTTTACCTCTTCCTTTTCAATTTGGACACACTTTATTTCCGTTTCTTGCCTTATTGCTCTAGCTAGGATTTCCAGTACAATATTGAATGAAAGTGGTGATAAAGTGCATCCTTGCCTGGTTCCCGTTCTCAAGGGAAATGCTCTCAATCTTTTTCCGATAACAATAATGTTTGCTGTTGGTTTTGCATTTTCACCCTTAATTATATTGAGGAATTTCCTTCTATTCCTATTTTGCTGAGAGTTTTTATCAGGAAAGGGTGTTGAGCTTTATCAAATGCCTTTTTTGCATCAATTGAGATGATCATGTGATTCTTTTCCTTTGTTTTATTTACATGGAGAATTACATTCATTGATTCTCTAATGTTGAACCATTCTTGCATCCCTGGTATGAATCCCACTTGACCATGATGTATTATTATTATTATTGATATGCTGTTGTATTCTGTTGGCTAGAATATTGTTGAGAATTTTTGTGTCTGTATCCATAAGGGATATTGGTCTGTAATTTTCTTTTTCAGTGGCGTCTTTGCCTGGCTTTGGTATCAGGGTTATGCTGGCTTCATAGAAAGGATTCAGGAGTGTTCCTTCCTTTTCTATGTTCTGGAATATCTTGAGTAGTATTGGTGTCAGCTGTTCTCTGAATATTTGGTAGAATTCTCCAGTGAAGCCACTTGGGCCAGGACTTTTTTTTGTTGAGGTTTTTTTTTTTTTTTTTTTTAATGACCTCTTCAATCTCTTCTTTTGTTATGGGTCTGTTCAGTTTTTCTACCTGTGTTAGTTTAGGTAGGTAGTGAGTTTCTAGAAATTTGTCCATTTCCTCTAGATTTTTTAATTTTTTGGAGTACAGTTTTTCATAGTATTCTGTTATGATCCTTTTTATTTCAGTTGGTTCTCTTGTAATGTCACCCATGTTGCTTCTTATTTGGGTTATTTGCATCTTCTCCTTCTTTTATTTTGTCTGTCTGGCCAGTGGTTTGCCAATTTCATTGATCCTTTCAGAGAACCTATGAGTCGGAACTGACTCACAGCAATGGATTCGGTTTTTTAAAGAACCAACTTCTAGTCCCTTTGATTGTTTAGATTGTTTTTCTGTTTCATTTATTTCTGCTCTAATATTTATTATTTCCTTTCTTTTGGCGATTGTTGGTTTCTTTGGCTGCTCTTTTTCTCTTTGTTTGAGTTGTAGGGTTGAAGTATTGATTTGGGCCCTTCTTTTTTGATATGTTCATTTATTGCTATAAATTGACCTCTGAGCACTGCTTTTGCTGTGTTCCAAAGGTTTTGGCATTTTGTGTTTCCATTCCCATTTGATTCCAGAATTTTAAAATTTCATCTTTGATTTCTTCCATTACACAGTGGTTTCCGAAGCCAAAAAACCAAACCCAGTGCCATCGAGTCGATTCCGACTCATAGTGGCCCTGAGGCGGTTTCCAAGCAAGGTGTTATTCAGTTTCCATGTCCTTGATTTTTTTACCTTGGTCTTGTTATTGATTTCTAATTTTATACTGTGATCAGAGAAAAGGCTTTGTATTATTTCAATTTTCTTTATTTATTTATTGAGGCTTGCTTTGTGGCCTAAGATGTGCTCTATTTTAGAGAATGGTCCATAAGCATCAGAAAAGAATGTGTACTTTGCTGGTGCTGGGTGAAGTGTTCTGTACATGTCTAAGAGGCCTAAGTTTATTAATTGTGATCTTTGTATCTGTTTATCTTTCTAGTTGTTCTGTTCATCAACAGTGGTGTGTTAAGTCTCCTACTATTATGTGGATCTGTCTATTTCTCTTTTCAGTGATGTTAGAGCTGTTATTGGGTGCATACGTATTTATTATGGTTATGCCCTCTTGGAGGATTGACCCTTTAATCATTATATAATGTCCTTCCTTGTCTTTTATTGTGGATTTTTCCTTAAACTCTGTTTTACCTTTGCCAATTAATTATTGCCACTCCTGCTCTTTTTTGGTTACTGTTTGCTTGATACATTTTTTTCAGTCCTTTGATTTTTAGTTTATATCTTTGTGTTTAAGATGTGTCTCTTCTACACAGCATATCGATGGGTCATTTTTTTTTTTTTTTTTTATCCATCCTGCCACTCTATGTCTCTTGACTGGTACATTTAAACCATTTATATTCAGTGTGATTATCGATAGGTATGAATTTGCTGCTGTCATTTTGTTGTGCTGTGTGTGTGTGTGTGTATGGTGTTGACTGTTTCTTTGTTCCACATAATTTTCTGTGCTAAGTTTTCTTTGTTTGTGTATTTTCTTTTCATTTCCTTCTTTGTTGTTGATTTTGTGTTTGCTGAGTCTTTTTGATTTTCTTCCTTTTTGTTTTCCTGAGTAGGTATGTTAATATTCTTTGTGGTTACCATGTTTCACTTTTATCTTCCTAAGTTTAAAGCAGCCTTTTATTTCTTTATATCACCTTAACTTCCTCTCCATATGGAAGTTCTATAATTACACAAGTTATTCCCTCCCGCCCCCTTTATTTTTGAAGCTTTCACTGTTTACAGATTGTTGTCTCTGGGTCCTTGTTTTCATTGTAGCCTTATTTTATCTTTGAGGCTTCTTTATCTGAGTTGGTATCTGGCTGAAGCTGTCCTGTGTCTTAATGTCATGTTGTTGTCTGATGTTTTTGGTCCTCTTTTCAGAGGACTCCCTTTAATATATCTTGTAAGGTTGGACTGGTTTTTACAAATTCTTTTAATTTCTGCTTATCTGGAAATGTCCTAATTTTGCCATCATATTTGAGAGACAGTTTTGCTGGATACATTATTCTTGATTGGCAATTCTTTGGATACATAATTCTTGATTGGCAATTCTTTTCTTTCAGGGTTTTATATGTGTTGTACCATTGCCTTCTTGCCTGCGTGATTTCTGCTGAGACATCAGAGCTTAGTCTTATTGGTTCCCCTTTGTAGGTGATCTTTCGTTTTTCCCAAGCTGCTCTCAGGATTCTTTTTTTGTCTTTGGTTTTGGAAAGTTTGATTATGATATGTCTTAGTAATTACCTTTTGGGGTCTATCCTGTACTGGTTTTGTTGTGCATCTTGGATGAATATCTTCTCATCTTTCTGATCTTAGAGAAGTTTTCTACCAGCAGATCTTCAAAATTTCTCTCTGTGCTTTTCATTGTCTCCTCCTGCTCTGAAATTCTAATCATGCGTAAATTATAGTGTCCACATAAATCTTACGGGTCTTCATTTTTCTTCATTCTTTTTTCTGATTGTTCTTCAAGCAAATTAGTGTTAAGAGATTTGTCCTTTATTTTGTTGATTCTGTCTTCCATTGACTTGATTTTTTCCCTATGTCCTTCCATTAAATTGTCCATTTCTGTAATTTTATTATTAATCTTCTGGATTTTTAGTTGCTGTTTTTGTATGGTTTATGAAAACCCTGGTGTTGTAGTGGTTAAGAGCTATGGCTGCTAATCAAAAGATTGGCAGTTCAGATCCAACAGGACTGATGCGTATGTGGTCACATTACCTCCACCTCTTCCAGGTGGGGAGAGTAGGAGAGAGCCACAGACTGGTGTGTGCATGGTTGTGCTGCCGTCGCCTCTCACCAGGAAGAGGGAGGGATGTTGGGCAGGGATTGGACACCACCCAGGGGCATGTTCATATGTGGTCTCCAACAGTTGCTGGGCCTGAGGGGGGTGTAAGCGGCAGGCAAGTGCATGCAGGAATTTCTTAATACCACTTGTCAGGTGGGCAAGAGGGGGTGGTAGATGGGACTGGGCTAGAGAAAGAGGATGGGCTGGTGATATAGTCTCTGGTCAGGTAGTGTGTCTGGGGTATAAGACCCTCTTCCAATTCTGATCAGGAGGGTGGCGGGGGAGTGCACGTCTCTGGCTAGCAGATGTGGGTCACAGGACATTTCTTGTTTGCTTCAGCCAGCAATCAGAACCTGTCTCTGACCTGGGGTGGGGAAGTCCCTCCTGGGGTCTGGTCATGTGGGAGACCTCCAACCAGTACTCTGTGGATTCACCTCTCTGTGTGTGCCAGTCACCCCAGTAGTTGGGGACTGCTACTCACCAGTATGTCTGCCTCCGAATCCTGGCTCCCTCTCTGCTCTGTGGGTGGCAGGATCCCTGTAATTCTCACTCTTCTGTGTTTTCCTTTCTTAGGTCTGGATTATGATCTGCTTACCTTGTTCTCTCCATATTTGTTTGTACAGTTTCTCTGTCTCTTGAGAGAATGCCGTGAAGTTGCCTCCCTGTACTCCTCATCTGAGTAGCTACTGGGTTTGTCTTAAGATGGCCACATCAAGCTGGGACAGCTGGCTGAGCCCCTCCATTCCACGTTACTCCTTGTTTGATGTGTTTGTTCAATTTTTCCTTCCAGTTGGTGTTTGATTCAATTCTTTACCTTTCTTTTCTTGTTGTTCAGGTATCCAGGATTGTTATTTGCATCTGTTTCACTTGTTTATTTGGGTGTTTTCTATAGGGGGTCAGTATGGTGAGCCTGCCTAAGCCACTATCTTGGCTCCTTCCTGTGGACTTCTTTTCATGCTTCTTTTCTATTTGTTTGAGTTGTAGGATCAAGCTATTGATTTTGGCCCTTTCTCCCTTTTTGATGTGTGTATTAATTGGTATAAAGTCTCCTCTGAGCACTAGTTTTGTTGTGTCCCAAAGGTTTTGGTAAGTTGTGTTTTTGATCTCATTTGATTCGGGGAATTTTTTTTTTTTTTTCATTTTTCATTTTTTCTATTACCTAGTAGCTTTTAAGTAGGATGTTATTCAGATCCCGTGTATTTAATTTTTTCCTTGTTCTTTCTGTCATTGATTTCTAGTTTTATAGTGTTATGGTCAGAGAAAATGCTTTGTATTATTTTGATGTTTTTTAATTTGTTGGGGCTTGCTTTGGGGCCTAAAATATGGTCTATTCTGGAGAATAATCCATGTGCATTGGAAAAGAATGTGTATTGTGCTGCTTTTGGGTGGTGTGTTCTGTATATATCTATGAGTTTGAGTTGGTTGATTGTTTATTCAGATTTTCTGTATCCTTGTTGAGTTTCTTTCTAGTTGTTCTGTTCCTCATCAATAGTGGTGTGTTAAAGTCTCCTACTATTATTGTAGAACTGTCTATTTCTCTTTTCAATTATGTTAGAGGTTTTGGAGCTCTGTCATTGGGTACATAAATATTTATTGTGGTTATGTCCTTTTGGTGCATTAACCCTTTAATTATTACGTAATGCTCTTCCTTGTCTCTTATAATGGATTTTGACTTAAAGTTTATTTTGTTAGAGATTATTATTGCTGCTTCTGCTCTCTTTTGAATACTGTTTACGTGATATATTTTTTAAGTTTTTAACCTATTTATGTCTTTGTGTTTAAGGTGTGTCTTTTGTAGGCAACATATTGATTTTTTTTTTTTAATCCATTCTGCCACTCTCTGTCTCTTGACTGGTGCATTTAAACATTTACATCCAGTGTGATTATCGATAGGTATGAATTTACTTTTGCCATTTCATTATGCTTACTTTTGTGGCGCTAAGGATTTCTTTGTTCTAGTTAATTTTCTGTGCTGAGTTCTTTTGCTTATGTATCTTATTTTTGCTTCCTTCATTGTTGTTGATTTTGTGTTTGCTGAGTCTTTTTGATTTTCTTCTTTACTTTGGCAAGTAGATTTATTAATTTTCTTTGTGGTTACTCTGAAATTTACCTTTATCTTCATAAGTTTAAAACAGTGTTTTTATGCCTTGATATTGCCTTGGCTTCCTCTCCATATGGAAGTTCTGTAACTATACAATTTATTCCCCCTTTTTGTTTTGAAGTTGTCATCATTTAAAGATTGACATCTTTGGCTCTCTGTTTTCAGATTTACAGCTTTATTTTGCTTTTCAGAAGTCTTTATTTAGATTAGTATCTGGGAGATGGTATCATGTGTCTTAATCTCAGGTTATTACCTGATATCTTTGGTTCTCTGATTGAAGGACTCCCTTTAATATTTCTTGTAAGATTGGTCTGATTTTTACAAATTCTCTTAGTTTTTTGTTTATCTGGGTATGTTCTAGTTTTTGGTGGATATATGATTCTTGGTTGGCAATTCTTTTCTTCCAGGGTTTTATATATGTCATACCATTGCCTTCTTGCCTGTGTGGTTTCTTCCAAGGAATCAGTGCTTAGTCTTATTGGTGCCCCTTTGTAGGTGATATTTTGTTTTTCCCAAACTGATCTCAGAATTTGTTCTTTGTCCTTGGTTTTGGAAAGTTGGATTATATGTTCTAGTGACTTTCTCTTGGGGTCTAACCTGTATGGGTTCATTGGGCTTCTTGGATGGAAATTTTCTCATCTGTTATGATATTAGGGAAGTTTTCTGCCAATAAATCTTAAAAAATTCTCTCTGTACTTTTTTTCCCCCTGTATTGGAATTCTTATTATGTGTAAATTATTCCTCATGACAGTGTCCCACATAACTCTTAGAATTTCTTCATTTTTCTTCCTTCTTTTTTCTGATTGTTCCCCAAATAAATTAGCATCAAGGGGAGTTGTCCTCTATCTCTCTGATTCTTTCTTCCATTGATTCAATTCTACTTTTATGTTTTTTCACTGAGTTATCTATTTCTGAGATTTTAAAGCTAATCTCCTGGATTTCTAGTTGTTTTTGTATGATTTCTAATTTTCTATTAGTTTTTTTCATTTTGTTCTTGTATGGTTTCCTGAATTCTTCTAGGTTTTTTCTGTGTTTTCCTTGATCCCTTCGATGATCCTATATATAAAAGTCTTTTGAATTCCTTATCAGGTAGTTCTATTACCATTTCTTCCTCAGGAAGGTTTTCTGTCCCTTTATTTTGGTCATTTGTTTGAGCCATCTTATCCTGTTTCTTGATTTGATTTGTTATTGTCTGCCATCTACAAGGCATTAAGGTGTTAACTTATTTATTTATATATTTCTTTATTGATTATATATATAGTCATTTTGTGCTGATTTAACAAAAATCAGACGTATCCAGAGCTCTGTTTTTTCTCTTTCTCTTTAGACTGTCTTTCTTCATTTGCATTATTTTAATTGTTCTTTTTTGTTGTTGTTCTGGTCTATGTGTATGTTGGCTGGGTGTATTTTCCTCTCACTAGTGGGTATGATGTGTTTCACTCACGTGTGAGTCCTCCGCTGGCTAGGCTCTTATGTCATCCCTTACTGGATTGAGTAGAAGTGAGAGAGCAGATGTTTTCTCTGATATTGGGTAACAAGTGTTGAGTGGTCAGAGTTCCTCCAAAGCCCTTGCAAGAACATGCAGTGTTCTGGGTTGGTGCTAGCAGTTAGTGCATTCTCTGGAGGTCAGGGCAGGTTACCTCTGTGTTTGCCGTGAGGGTGTGCTACCCAAATGGATGTGGAAGGCCTGCTGTGTGTGCAAGAATTGGCATCTCAGTAGGTGGTGGGGTATCAAGGGGTTTCAGGGCAAGTGCAGAAGGCCCTGGGAGTGGGATGTGTGACACTGCAGCAGGCTGGACAGTGGATGAGGGCACTAAGATCTGCTTGTTGTTTGGCAGAGGTCCAGATGGTGCCTGTCAGAATGTGACTGGTATTGCTAATGAGGTGATGTGTCTGTCTGGCCAGTTACCAGGGCATGGATGAAGGGAGCATTCTTGCTGGTCACTGGGTTTGGTGCTGTGTGTGCACACCACTGGTTGCTGGGTGGTCAGGGTGAAGGTGCACAGGTCACTAGTCACTGGATGGGTGGCGTGGGAACTAGCACTGCTGGTCACCAGGTGGGCATGGTGGCAAGGGGTGGGGGAGAGGAGCCTTATGCCTCTGGTTACTGACATGGTGGCGGGAGCATATGCTGGTGATCATCAAGTGGGTGCGGCAGCTTGAAGGTAGATGGAGCAGGTGTAGAGCTCTTGCACCCTGATTGGTGGGCATGTTCAGGCTTACCCATGGAAATGCACTACCTGTGCATCAGAGAGGTGGTGGTGGACACAGCCAGACTTGTGTGCTTCAGTGTGGGTCTTCTGTGCCTCAGGGATGGGTGGTGGGAATGGCCAGGCTTGTGCATGTCTGTGTGGGGCTCCTGCACCTCATGGATGGATGGTGGGTATGGCCAGGCTTGATATGGAAGTACTAGCCGCCTGTATCTCAGGGATGGGGTGATGGGTGTGGTCACGCTTGCTCACGTCTCTGTGGAGCTCCTTCACCTCAGTTAGAGTGTAGTGGGCATGGCTGGGCTTGTGCCCTGTCTTAGTCATCTAGTGCTGCTGTAACAGAAATAACACAAATGGATGGCTTTAATAAAGAGAAGCTTATTCTCTCATAGTCCAGTAGACTAATAGTTTGAATTCAGGCACCGGCTCCAGGGGAAGGCTTTCTCTCTTTGTCGGCTCTGGAGGAAGGTCCTTGTCATCAGTCTTCTCTTGGTCTGGGAGCATCTCAGTGCAGGAACCTTAGGTCCAAAGGACGTGCTCTGCTCCTGACACTACTTTCTTGGTAGTATGAGGTCCCCATATCTCTCTGCTTGCTTCTTTCTCTTATATCTCAAAAGAGACTGGCTTAAGACACTCTCTAATCTTGTACACCTTATCAATATAACTGCCGCTATTCCATCTTACTACATCATAATGATGGGATTTACAACACATAGGGAAATCACATCAGATGATAAAATGATAGACAAACATACAATCATACAAGGAAATCATGACTTTGCCAACCTGACAGATATTTTGGGAGGACACAATTCAATCCATGACATGCCATTTAGCACGGACCTCCTGAGTCTCAGGGAAGGGGTGGTAGACGCGATCGGGCTTGCCTGCATCTGTAAGGCCTCCTACGTCTCAGGGAGGCAGTGGGGCATGGTATGGCTTGTGCACTTTGGTTTCATCTGTCTGCTCCTCAGGGCACATGCTAATGCAGATGGCAGGCAAGGTGACTGCTTACACAGGTCTGGTTCAGGTGGGGGTGGGAGGGCCTAGTCATTACTCTGTGCTTTGACTTTTCTCTGGGTGGCTCGCATATACATGGCTGGGTGCCTCCACTAACAAGCAGGCCCTGCACTAATTCCTAGCTCCCTCTCTTCTTTTTTCTCTTCTTGCATTCACCAGAGGCAGGAGCTCTCACCTGCCCCTCTACTTCTCTTCTTCACTCTCCTGCAAATGTGCATGCCCTGTGTACATTTTTTCCTTCTCTAAGGCTCAGATGACTCAGTCTGTTTCGCTTACTCTAGAGGCACTTCCCTGTGGTTCCCTGGTTTCAAAGCTGCACCATTTCCATGCTGCCCCCACTCAGGAGTGCCCCGTCCCTGGCTGTGTCCTGCCTACCTTGTCATTTCTTTCCAGAGTTATTTACACAGAACGTCCGTCACTAGCTGTGCTCTCTTTAAGGTTGCTTTCCTCAGTCCCTCACTCTGGGTTGTTGCTGTTAAGTGCCATCCCAAAATGGCCATGCTGCTCTGCACTGGCAGGCATGGTGTTGCCTATCTGCAAATCTTTGTTTTCCTGCTGGCCTCTTTCTGCCTTTCCTCCCAACTGGTGCTCAGTCTGTTTCTTGAACTCTTCATTTGATGTTCGAGGATCTGAGGTCTTTTTTTTTGTGTCTATTTTACTTAGTTTCTTGAGTCTTCATTATCAGGGTTTTTTTAATGGTGCACGTACCTAAGGCACCATATTTACCAGAACTCCAAAGGTTTCTATTCCTTGTCATCACTTTGGAAACAAAGGGAAACTAGATGAGAAAAAAGGGTGACAACTGGCAACATCAGACCAAGACTTATACTATTGAAGGGGCTCTTCAAAGACCTGGAAACTTCTAAGGTGAAGACAGCACCTAGGAAGGAGACTGTGACAAAGATGCTGTGGTTGGAAACTAAGATCTTAACTGTACTGATTGATTAAATAATCAAAGAATAACTTAGCTCTTTGTAAGATTATAAGATGTTTGTGGTTCTTTCCTCTGGCATTTTTCTGTAACTGTGGACCATTAATTGACTATTTGCAGAACGGGCCATGTACACACCAAGGCTGGTAATGCCTGGAGCTCATCCCTGGCTAGATGGGGAAAGTTGGGACAAGTCTAGAAGAAGTTGGGGTGTGGGCTAGGAGAGTTACTCAAATTCAAAGACCATGCATTGCTGCTATTGTGGCTGCATTTTCTTCTGCCTTCAGGACAGTTTTAATCCTAGATCCAATCTTTGATCATCTTGAAGAGTGAGGATTCCAAGGACAAAGGCGATAGGTTAAATTCTGGAAGCTTTCTGTTCTGATGACTTTATGGTCATAGATTAGTTGAATCCTGCCTCCAATCCACTGAATCTCAAAAACGCAAGTATTTGTGCCTTGATCAGTCAATTTCAAGTGTGAGGGTTGCTACTCATATCCTTTTTTTTTTTTTTAACTCTCTGCAATCATCTCACTTTGGTGCATCTCTCTTTCTAATTCTCCTGTTTTCTTCTGTGCTTCCTTTCTTCTTCTTTTTAAAATCTCCTCTATACGTCTTTTTCTCTGTCAATATTTATTCCTTCTCTCTCTCGCTCTTTTTTTTTTTTTTTGCTGTCTCCCCCTTCTTTCTATCTTTTTGTCCCTTAGTCTACCTATCTTTTATTAATGTCATCTTCCTTGTTGTCATTTAGTCACAGAGATATTTCCTAATTGTATATACTTGGATGAGAAGAGGTGAGAACTATCAGAATTTTTGAGCTAGAGAATATCTTAAAAAGTAGCTCCTGTAACTTCCATAGGCGTGTCTTGCACAACCAACCCAGAACATTGTCTAAGCGGTATTAGATATTCAATCTCAAGTTTGCGTTTTATTTGAAAGATAAGATGCTTAGAAAGGAAAGTCAGTGATGGTCCAGAATGAAGGGGTCATTACTAGGCTGTGGCCTGTGACTCAACACATTTATTTACTTCACATTTACTGAGCCTTCTATAATAACGGCATGAACATCCATACTCATGATCCATTTACTTGGCTATCTGAGCATGTGAATGAGCTCACACAATATCAGATTCGTTTCTTTCGTGTGTGATGACATACAGATATGAATACAGCTCGAGGTCTGTTTTTTCCATGACAGTGTCAGAACACGAATAGAACATGGCAGAGCACACCATCTCATCCTTCTAATTAGCATCACTTCAGTCTAATATTCATCTAAGAGATGAAGCTTCTCAGCACTGGAATTTATTTTTATAACAACAGAGATAACTCCTTTCTACATAAACCATAATCCTTCCCAGATGATGGGGGTGAAACCTTGTCCAAAAGAGCTGACCATCTATTATGATGAATTTAACCACTTAGCTCACATTATCCCACTTAGAGAAGTTTATACTTCTATAAATATCTAGTGCCTTGCTTATCGCAGAAAACAAATTTTTTCTTATTATACTGTAAAGAAGATTACCATTATTGAAAGACACTATGTAATATTTGGTAATAGTATGTTACCCTAGAATCACCTCCCTACTGAATGGTCTTCTGTTTCCAAATTGAGAGCTAATCTCTCCACCAACCACCAAGAAAGAAGACTTGTGGTTTTATATCTTAGCTGAGTTCTCCAGAGAAACAAAACCAGTAAAGTGTATAAATGTATATATAGACAGACTTATATTAAAGAAACAGCTCACATGATTGTAGAGGCTGGAACTTGTCAAGTCCATGATTGGGATAGAATCTTCTTCCGATTCATTCATTCTTTCAACAGGTGCTGGTGAACCCAAGATTGGCAGGTTGGGAACCAGGGCTGTTGCTCACAGGCTTTGAAGATTGATGAATCCCAAGATTGACAGACAAGACCCCAAGGCTTCTCCTGATTCACATAGCTGCAGGGGCTGGCAGACCTAAGATCACCAGCTCAGAGAGCAGAGCTCTGCTCACAGGCTGTGAAGATCAACATATCCCAAGATCAGCAGATAAACTGATATCTCAAGTCCCAAGAACTAGAGGTCAGATGAAACAGAGGCAGCCTCAGGATCCAGGGCCAGCAAAAAGCCAGAATGCCTACTTTTATTTGGATGCAGGCCATACCCCCAAGGAAAATCCTTTTTAACTGACTGACTACTCACAGAAGATCCCATCGTGGGAGTGATTGCATATAAATGCTGAGAATCATGGCCCATCCAAGCTGACATACAATCTTAACCATCATGTATATATATATATATATATGTTTTAATAAAATACCTAAAACTATTCAAATGTATGCAGTAAAGTGATGACAAATTCAAAGCACACTTAATTTTAAGATCTTAAAATTATCATGAAAAGAATGAACATATTTACTTGTTCACTGTATAACTCTTTGAAATGCATTGTGCCTTCTAAATTGTCTAATTTCTTATTTCAGTTTAGAAGAAATTTTACTTTATAGGAATTTTTTTTAATGTAAAGCAGTTTTTGATTTTTTAAATCAATATTTCATTTATGATTCATGTTTTGCTAAAGCAGATAATGTAGTGCCTTAATGGATGGAAATGGATCATGGCAAGGAGGTCAGAAAGCAATTGCTGCCATTAATAATACACGTTCTACAAGGTAGTCGGCAGACAGTGAGTAGGAGACTCTTTAGAATATTCCTGCAGGGGTTTGTTATAAGTATACAAAAATAGCAACTGATTTTCAGAACAGCATATATCAGAGAAGCACACATATTTGTGTGAATATTACCAAGTCTTTGCCTTCAGCAAATAATTTTTCTGCTCATTCAAAAACTGTAGGCAGTTAATTATAGAAGAACTACATATGGTTAGAAAATTCAAGAAAAATAAACTGTGCTAGAAGCCCTAATTGCAGCAGACACTGGGCATGACGTGCCTTTGCTAGGTGATTCATCATTTATATTTTCTTAGTACCCTACTCACAATTGATGTACCTGATCGTTTAACTTTATGACATGCTACACAACCCTGTGAGTGGGACAAGGTAAAGGAAGTTTATTCTGAAATGTGTACAGCCTACATACACATGATTGCATTTAATGCCAGGACAATCCTGGAAGGTGAATGTGACAGCCAGTTGTTATGCTCATTTTACAGATGAGAAAACTGAGGCCTAGCATGGAGCAGTGATTTGCATAATATCTCAGAACTATTAACTGATTGACTTGGAACAATCTTAAGTTTTCTGATTTCAAATCTGTTTTTTTCTCTTTTCTTTGATGCAGCAATATGAAAGTGGCAGAGAGAGAGATTGATTATGTCACCAATCTGGTGTCTTTTAAATAAAATTGCATTTCTTTTAGTGATTTATTTCAGTGGGGTACTGATTGTACACTTTTCTTCCAGCTTCAGCTTTCAGTGATATGGTGGTAGCTTCAAATTAACCACGGTAAAAGTATTTACACCACGGAAATCGAAAGCTGTAATAATATATGCAAATTGTGCAGAAAATAGAATTTTTTTCTTTTTTGATTGTACTTTAGATGAAGGTTTACAGAACAGTTAGTACACATATAGTTTTATGACTTTGGTTAACAATCCCATGACATGTCAACACTCTCCCTTCTCGAACTTGGGTTCCCTATTAACAGCTTTCCTGTCCTCTCCTGTCTTCTAGTCCTTGCCCCTGGGCTGGTGCGCCCCTTTAGTCTCATTTTATTTTATGAGCCTGTCTAATGTTTCGCTAAAGGATGAACCCCCGGAGTGACTTCATTACTGAGCTGAAAGGGTGTCTGGGGGCCATACCCTTGGGGTTTTTCTGTCAGACCAGTAAGTCTGGTCTCTCTCTCTCTTTTTTTTTTTGTGAGTTAGAATTTTGCTCTACATTTTTCTCCAGCTCTGTCCAGGACCTCTATTGTGATCCCTGTTAGAGCAGTCAATGGTGGTAGCTGGGCACCATCTGGCTGTACTGGACTCAGTCTGATGGAGGTAGTGGTACTTATGGTCCATTAGTCCTCTGGACTAATCTTTCCCCTGTGTCTTTAGTTTTCCTTATTCTCCCTTGCTCCCAAATGGGTGAGACCAGTGGAGTATCTTAGATGGCTGCTCACAGGCATTTAAGACCCCAGTTGCTACTCACCAAAGCAGAATGTAGAACATTTTCTTTATAAACTATGTTATGCCAGTTGAACTATATGTTCCCTGAGACCATGGTCCCCACAACCCTCAGCCCAGTAATTTGGTCCCTCAGGGAGCTTGAATGTGTCTATGGAGCTTCCATGACCTTGCCTTGTACAAGCTGTGTTAGCTTCTTCAGTATTGTGTAATGTCTTACCTTTCACCAAAGTTACTACTTATCTGTTTATTCAGTATTTTCCCATCCCTACCCCTTCCCTCCCTCATAACCATCAATCAAAGATTGTCTCTTTTTGTGTGTAAACATTTTCATGAGTTTTTACAGCAGTGGTCTCATACGATATTTGTCCTTTTGTGACTGACTTATTTCACTTAGTATAATGCCCTCCAGATTCATCCATGTTGTGAGATGCTTCACAGATTCATCACTGTTCTTTCTAATTGTTTAGTACTCCATTGTGTGTATGCACCATAGTTTGTTTATTCATTCATCTGTTGATAAGCATCTAGGTTGTTTCCATCTTTTTGCTATTGTGAAAAATGCTGCAATGAATATGGGTGTGCATATGTTTATTGGTATGACAGCTCTTTTTTTCTCTAGAATATATTCCTAGGATGGAATTGCTGGAATCATATGGTATTTCTATTTCTAGCTTTCTAAGGAAGCACCATATTGTTTTTCAAAATGGTTGTATCATCTTGTATTCCCACCAGCAGTACATAAGAGCTCTAATCTCCCCGCAGCCTCTCCAACATTTGTTGTTCCCTGTTTTTTTTTTGTGTGTGTGCCGGTAATGCTGGGGTGAGATGGTATCTCATTGTGGTTTTGATTTGCATTTCTCTAATCCCACCGCTGCCAACTCTATGGAAACCCTGGTGGCGTAGTGGTGAAGTGCTACAGCTGCTAATCAAAGGGTTGGCAGTTAGAATCTGCCAGGCGGTCCTTGGAAACTCTATAGGGAAGTTCTACTCTGTCCCATAGGGTGGCTCTGAGTCGGAATCGACTTGACGGCACTGGGGTTGGTTTTGTTTTTTTTTTTTAATGGCTAGTGATCTCTTCATGTCTTTAGCTGCTTGAATGTCTTCTTTGGTGAAGTGTCTGTTCATTTCCTTTGCCCATTTTTTAATTGGATTATTTGTCTTTTTGTTATAGAGGTGTTGGAATTTCCTGTAGATTTTAGAGATTAGACCTTTGTCGATTTGTAACAGCCACGTATTTTTTCCCAGTCTGTAGGTTCTCTTTTTACTCTTTTGGTGAAGTCTTTTGATGAGCATTAGTGTTTAATTTTTAGAAGATCTCAGTTACTTAGCTTATCTTCTGGTGTTTGTGTGTTGTTATTTATGGTTTGTATCCTGTTAATGCTGTGTATTAGAGCCTCTAGAATTGATGCTATTTTTTCTTCTATGATCTAAATTTTGAATTAATTTTTGTGTATGATGAGAAGTATGAGTCCTGTTTCATTTTTTTTTTTTTGCAGATGGACATTCAGTTTTGTCAAAAAGACTGTCTTTTCCCCATTTGTTGGACTTTGGGTCCTTGTTGAAGATCAGGTGACCGTAGGTGGATGGATTTACATATGGGTTCTCGGTTCTGCTCCATTGGTCAAAGTGTCTGTCCTTGTACCAGTACCAGGTTGTTTTGACTACTGTTGCTGTATAGTAGTTTCTAAGGTCAAGTAGTGCAAGCCCTCCTACTTTATTCTTATTCTTCAGTTGTGCTTTACTTATCTGTGGCCTCTTTCCTTTTTGTACAAAGTTAATGATTAGTTTTTCCATCTCTTTAAAGAGTGTTGTTGGTACTTGGACTGGAATTGCATTGTATTTGTAGATTGCTTTGGGTAGAATTGTCTCTCTCACAATGTTGAGTCTACCCGTACATGAACATGGGAACATGGTATGTTCTTCCATTTATGTAGATCTCTTTTG
This sequence comes from Elephas maximus indicus, assembly GCF_024166365.1. Classification (NCBI taxonomy): domain Eukaryota; kingdom Metazoa; phylum Chordata; class Mammalia; order Proboscidea; family Elephantidae; genus Elephas; species Elephas maximus. The sequence goes on along the minus strand of NC_064831.1, from coordinate 71,830,126 downwards.
GTTTCTTGGAGTAGTGGTTTGTAGTTTTCTTTGTATAGGTCTTTTACATTCCTGGTTAGATTTATTCCCAAGGAGGATGATCCAACCGAATGTGGAAATTATAGGACAATATCATTAATATCACAAGCAAGCAAATTTTTGCTGAAGATCATTCAAAAACAGCTGCAGCAGTATATCGACAGGGAACCTCCAGAAATTCAGGCCGGTTTCAAAAGAGGATGTGGAATCAGCGATAACACTGCTGATGTCAGGTGAATCCTGGCTGAAAGCACAGAATACCAGAAGGATGTTTACCTGTGTTTTATTGACTATGCAAAGGCATTCAACTGTGTGGATCATAACAAATTGTGGATAACATTGCGAAGAATGGGAATTCCAGAACACTTAATTGTACTCATGAGGAAACTTTACATAGATCAGAGGCAGTCGTTTGGACAGAACAAGGGGATACTGATTGGTTTAAAGTCAGGAAAGGTGTGCCTCAGGGTTGTATTATTTCACCATACCTATTCAATCTGTATGCTGAGCAAATAATCCGAGAAAGTGGACTATATGAAGAACAGGGTATCAGGATTGGAGGAAGACTCATTAACAATCTCTGTTATGCAGATGACACAACCTTGCTTGCTGAAAGTGAAGAGGACTTGAAGCAATTACTAATGAAGATCAAAGACCACAGCCTTCAGTATGGATTGCACCTCAACATAAAGAAAACAAAAATCTTCACAACTGGACCAATGAGCAACATCATGATAAACGGAGAAAAAACTGAAGTTGTGAAGGATTTCACTTTTACTTGGATACACAATCAACAGCCATGGAAGCAGCAGTCAAGAAATCAAAAGATGCACTGCACTGGGTAAATCTGCTGCAAAGGACCTCTTCAAAGTGTTGAAGAGCAAAGATGTCACCCTGAAGACTAAGGTGCGCCTGACCCAAGCCATGCTATTTTCAATTGCATCATATGCATGTGAAAGCTGGACAATGAATAAGGAAGACTGAAGAAGAATCGACACCTTTGAATTGTGGTGTTGGTGAAGAATATTGAATATACCATGGACTGCCAAAAGAATGAGCAGGTCTGTCCTAGAAGAAGTACAACCAGAATGCTCCTTAGAAGCAAGGATGGTGAGACCGTATCTTACATACTTTGGATCAGTCTCTGGAGAAGGACATCATGCTTGGCAAAGCGCATAATAAGCAGAAAAGAGGAAGACCTTCAACGAGGTGGATTGACACAGTGGCTGAACAATGAACTTGAGCATAACAACAATTGTAGGGATGGCGCAGGACCAGGCAGTGTTTTGTTCTGTTGTGCACAGGGTTGAGGTATGAGTCAGAACTGACTCAACGGCACCTAAGAACAATAACAACGTTTTATTTTTTTAGGGGCTATTATAAATGGTGTTGCTTTCCTGATTTCGTTTTCATCATTTTCTGTATAGGAATCCAACTGATTTTTGTATGTTTATCTTGTATCCTATTACTACTATGCTGAATCTTTCTATTAGTTCCAGTATTTTTCTTGTGTAGTCTTTTGGGTTTTCTGTGTATAGTATCATATCATCCACAAACAGGGACAGTTTTACTTCTTCATTACCAATTTGGATGCTGTTTTTTTATTTTTCTTGCCTTATTGCTCTAGCTAGGACTTCCAGCACAATGTTAAATAGGAGTGGTGATAAAGGGCATCCTTGTCTTGTTCCTGTTCTCAAGAGGAATGTTTCCAGCCTCTTTCCATTAAGAATGATGTTGGCCATTTATGTTAAAGAATTTCCCTTTTAGACCTATTGAATTTTTTTTTTTTTTTTAAATCAGGAATGGGTATTGAACTTTGTCAAATGCCTTTTCTGCATCGATTGAGATGATCATGTGATTCTTTTCTTTTATTTCTATGGTGGATTACATTGATTGGTTTTCTAGTGTTGAACCATCCTTGCTTACCTGGTATTAATTCTACTAGCTCGTTGTGTATTATTTTTTTGATATGATGCTGAATTCCATTTACTAGAATTTCGTTGAGAATTTTTGCCTCTATAGTCATGAGAGACATTGATCTGTAATTTCCTTTTTTTGTGGCATCTTGGCCTGGGGTTGGCATCCAGGTTATGCTGGTTTCATAGAATAAATTTGGAAATATTTCTTCCTTTTCTGATTTCTGAAATAGTTTGAATATTACTGCTGTAAGCATTTATCTGAATGTTTGGCAGAATTCTCTATTGAAGCCATCTGGGCCAGGGCTTTTTTTTTGTTGTTGTTGGGATTTTTTTAATTATCTTTTGAATCTCTTCTCTTGTTAGGAGTCTGTTCTGATTTTCAAGATCATTTTGTGTTAGTTTGGGTAGGTAATGTGCTTCTAGAAAGTTGTCCATTTCTTCTAGGTTTTCAAATTTTTTGGAGTATAGTTTTTTCATAAAACTGTGTTATGACCCTTTTTATTTCAGTTGGGTCTGTTGTAGTGTCCCCCATTTCATTTCTTCTTTGAGTTATTTGCAGTCTCTCCTGTTTTTCTTTCAACAAATAGAAAATTTTAAAGTATTGGTTAAAACTTTTGATCCATTCACTCAAAGATAGACTTCTAAGTTCAGTGTATTTTGATACTTTGTTTTAATGCCTGTCAGAGCTGAATAAATACCTCACTAAGATTTATAGACCCACAGGGAAGCAGTGTATCCTTGGCTACACTTTCTAAATCAGGATACTTCTTTTTCAATACTATTCACCAGTTATGCAAAGTATTTTGTTAAATTTTGCCACTGAATTTCCATCTTTCCTACAAGTTGCTTTTGTAAACTTGTCACGAGGTAATGTTGTGTTTTCATAATTTTAACAAAAGGGTTCAAAACTCACTGAAACTCTTTGCCTACATGTTCAAACTGAGCTGAGAAAATTCCTTTTCCATGTTTTTAAAGTTTGCAAATCTGAGCACTCTTATGGGTGACATATATCGTATATGTGAACAAAATTACATAATAATGAAAACTTTTCCAAACGTATGCTTTCTCCATTGTATGAGTTCCTTCCAAAAAGTAGTTACTTTCTCATGCATGGTTGAAAGTTGCACTTGGAAGGAACAGATTAAGGGCTTGTGTGTCTGCATTTATAATATCTACTAGGAAGTATTCAGAGTCCCTGGGTGGTGCAACGGTTAACAAACTCAGCAGCTAACCGAAAGGTTGGATGTTCGAGTCTACACAAGCACTTCAGAAGAAAGGCCTGGCAGTCTACTTCCAAAAAACTCAGCCATTGAGAACCCTGTGAGTGGTCATGAGTCAGAGTCGACTCAATGGCAGCTGGTGATGGTGGTGGTAGAGGAAGTGTTCTGAGAGTCACTTAGTACAGAATGATCATAGAAAAGGTCAGTAAATTTGGGACATTCATCTCTTCAAAAATAAAAAAGTGTAGCCATCTTTAATTTTGGAAACTTTGTAAGTATATTGCTGTAAGACAACCAAAGAACCTCATTGTGATTAAAAAATAATGGTATTCACATAAACACATTTACAAGACTTGTGTATATATATATATATACACTTAATTTTATCCATAAATATTATCCTTTAAATATACATATATAAAGTATATATATATATGTATACATGTAAATATATATGTATATGATACTTTATATAGATTATGTGGTGGTGCGATGGTTAAGGGCTCAGCTGCCACCCGAAAGGTTGGCGGTTGGAACCCATTAGCCATTCCTCGAGAGAAAAGACCTGACAATCTCCTCCCATAAAATTACAGCCTAGGAACTCTATGGGGCTGTTCTACTCTGTCCTGTAGGGTCACTATGAGTTGGAATTGACTTGACAGCATGCAACAACGAATATGAATATGTAATCATATATATATATACACAAATACACATACATACTTAGAAAATCTTATCTATACAAATACATGATTCTATACATATTCGTAATCTTATAATCAGAATTATATACGTAATCACATCATACACAAAGTTTGAACTTAATATTATGTATCTATATATTCATAATACTTTGTATATGTACATATATATTTGTATATACGTATATAATCCTGTACAAAATAGCACTAATAAACATATACAATTGCATAATTCTATACATAATATCCACCACCCATCTGTCAGTTTCTCCTACTATGGTGGCTTGCATGTTGCTGTGATGGTGAAATTATTTCCGCTGGTATTTCCAATACCAGCAGAATCACCCACGGTGGCCAGGTTTCAGCAGAGCTTCCAAACTAAGACAGACTAGGAAGGAAGGCCTAGCAATTTACTCCTGAAAATTAACCCATAAAAACTCTATGGATCATAACAGAATATTGTCTGATACAGTGCTGGAAGATGAGCCCCTGGGTTTGTCTCAACAATGGACTCAAACATACTAATGATCATGAATGATGATGGCGTAGGACCAGGCAACATTTTGTTCTGTTGTACGTGGGGTCATCATAAGTGGGAGCAGACTCAGTGAGAACTAGCAACAACAATGTATGATATAATCTTACATGTCTTTCTTTTACTAGGTAGAGAAAGCCGACTCTCCCTTTGTGATATTTGAGACAATTCCTATGTGTGTATGTGCGTGCATGTACCATTTAAGATACTATAATCTGTAGACTCACTTAGCAGGGGCACGTGTAAACTGCATGACTTTGGGTCCAAAGTGTAAACTGAAAGTTGACAATTGAGCAAGCATACAGCTTAGCCTTTCCACATTATGGAACTTCAACTCCTCTCTTGAATTCTTTATAGACATGACTGTTTAACTGTGGACCAAGTGAGGGTGTCAGTATCTGTATTTAATATAAGTCAAGCTGAGTTTTTTTTAAAAGGTTAAAAAGTAAATATAAATTAGTGTTCTAATATTTTCTTTCTGCGACTCAACAGTTCATCCTATGCCTCGGTTTTAATTGAACTCTGTGGCCTCTTGGCTGTGAAACAGACTACCCCAACCTTTCCGGAATGGCCTGACCTCTGCCTCAGCGCCGTGTAGCCAGAACAGCTGCCTAAGCACTCAGCAGCTTTATCTCCTTGCCTTACCTCTCTGATCTGATGCAACAGAACTGGTCTACAGAGTTGCTATTTCCAACACTTTAAAACAGAAATTGATAAGTTCAGCCCAAAGAACCTAAAGGGAGAGACGGATATGAACAGACAATTCAAAATAGAGTGAACACAAGGGGCCAATCAAATGATGCCATTTAAAGGGCTAACTGAAATTGTTGTATCTAACCTACTGAGTGCCCACTGACATAAATTAGCTCTGATTTTCCTAACAATCCTGCAAAGCCATCGTCATAATCCCAGTTTCATTGCTGAGGAAACTGAGGCACGGAGAAAGGTTACATGACTTGTTTAACGATGACACACCTCTCAAGTACCAGAGTTAGCCTTCACATCTAGGCTTCTGGCTCCAAAGCAAACACTTTTTACCCTTAACCCTACTGGATCACAATATGTTGAATATATATATATAATAAAATTAACAAAAGTCATAAATTTATTAATCCATACTACGCTAAACATGCATGAAACAGGTGAAACAGGCAAACTTCTCTGTATGAATAGGGTGTAAATGGACTTAATTTTCTGGAAAGTATTTGGCAATATGAAATGAAACAAAAGCCTTAAAAAGGGTCATCCCGTATGGCTATTTCTAAAACTCTAGCATAAGAAAATAATCCCACAACCACTATGCTTGAAGATGTTTATGCAAGCCTTTTAAAAATCATACAAGGTTGCAAACAATTTATATCTACAACAGTAATTGAATGGATTAGTAAACGATGCTAGATTTTTACTTTAGAATATGATATAATCACTGAAAAGATGTTCACAATTGCGGCACTTTTCACAATAGCCAACACGTGGAAACAACCTAGATGTCCATCAGCCAATGAATGGATAAACAGAATGTGGTACATACGTACAATGGAACACTACTCAGCCATAAAGAGAAATGAAATCCTAATACATGCTACGACATGGATGAACCTTGAAAACATTAGGCTGAGCAAAATAAATAAGTCACAAAAAGGCAAATACTGTATGGCCTCACTTATGAAATAAACAAATACATAGAAACCAAAGGTTATTAGGGATTACCAGGGGTGGGAGGGAGGGGGAAAGGGAGAGTTTTTGCTTGGGTTTATGGTAATGGTGGTGGAATAATTTGGAAAGGTCGGTGGTTTGAACCTACCAGCTGCTCTGCAGGAGAAAGATGTGGCAGTCTGCTTCCGTAAAGATTTATAGCCTTGGAAACCCTATGGGACAGTTGTATTCTGTCCTATAAGGTCACTATGAGTAGAAATTGATTCGACGGCTGTGGGTTTGATTTTTTTTGGTTTCTTAGGGACTTAAGCTTGTGGAACATAGCAGATGCTCAATACATGCTAGTTTTGCTTCTTCTTTCCCTTTGCAGATTCCTTAGCTATGATGTTTAGCTTCTGAGAAGACTCTGATAACCCACAGACATTATGTTACAGACTGAAGAAAACTCACTATCTGTTTATCTGAGACAAAGTAAGGGAGCCCTGGTGACACAAAGGATAAGTGTTCAGCTCCTCGCTGAAAGGTTGGTGATTTGAACCTACCCAGCGGCTCTGTGAATGAAAGACCTAGCAATCTGCCTCCTTAAAGGTCACAGCCTAGAAAACTCAATGGGGACGTTCTACTTTGTCACATGGGGTCACTATGAGTCGAAATTGACTTGAAGTTATCTAACAACAATAAGAAGAAAAGAATCAATATACCCAAACCTAGGAACTGAACTCATTGACAGTCTCTCTCCGGTGCAACGAATGTAAGGCCATGGATACACTGGCTCCCACAGCTTCTGGTTTCTTAATCTCCTTGGGAGCCGTGAATATTTAACAATCTGCCAGAAATGACCCTTCCCCATAATGCTCATATATGCTGAATTTTACATATACTGTGGGGGCTCACAAGTATTCTGAAGTTTCCATGCTGTTGTTTCAGTTGCCGTTGAGCAGCTCTGGTTCATGGTGACCCCATGTACAACAGAACAAAACACTGTTCTGTCCTGCATGTCTTCACCATTGTTGGTGTGCTGAAGCCCACTGTTGTGACTGCTGTGTATTTTCGGTACCTTCTAACCTAGGGGACTCATCTTCTAGCATTGTGTCAGAAAATGTTCGGCTGTGATCCATAGGGTTTTCTTTGGCTAAATTTCAGGAGTAGAACACCAGGCCTTTCTTCCTGGTCTTCTTAGTTTGGAAACTTGCTGAAACCTGTCCACCGTGGTGGTCCTGCTGGTATTTTAAATACTGATGGCACAATTTCCAGCATCATGGCAACATGCAAGTCACCACAGTATGACAAACTGACAGATGGTTGATAGGAAGCTTCTATAGGTCCCACATTACAAAACTTTGGAGAGGTACTTCATTCTAGGAAAAGGGAGAAGTGAGACTTCAGGTGCTGGGGGAGAGTGAAGTCCAGACAAATTCCCTTCATTCTCACTTGGCCTGGTCTCTCACACCCCCAAGATACAGACGAGGAAACCAGCTCAGTGAGTTTAAGGGTCTTGTCAAGGATCGCAGCAAGTGATGATCGTTGAGACGGTAACTGTTTCTTCCACAACACTTTTGTATCAAACCCAGGGATCACAAAGTCTTTGTGTGGCAAAGACCGATAAATATTAAACCACTACTGCTCTGAACTCCATTTAAAACAAAACCAGGTAATTCTGGGAATGGAGATGCTACCTAAAAATCAAATTGGTCCATGTATTCATAATAGCCCCAAGCAAAGAAAAGTAATTCTTTGTGTCAAAGACATAATAGAACTTGTAGAGCCCTGATGCTGCAGCTGTTACTTGCTTGACTGTTAACCGAAAGGCTGGCAGTTAGAACCCAACCAGCCACGCTTTGGGAGAAAGACCTGGCTATCTACTTCCGTAAAGATCATAGCCTAGGAAACCCTATGGAGACTTTCTACTCTGTCAGATAGTATTGTCACGAGTTAGCACATAACAACAATAGAGCCAAATCAATGGTCTATACCCAAATCTTATGTCTTACAGGGATTTTTATGCAAAAATATTCATCAACTCCCACCACTACTATCTCAACCAAACTTGCCTCTAGGGAAGCACTGTGGATAGAAGGTTAATAGAAGTTGGCCTTCATTCAAGTCTGTATAGTACAGTGTCTTAGTGCAGGTATCCCTTTTTTTGTAAATCACTGGATAATAAGTATTTCAGGCTTTGTGGGTCATATATGGTCTCTATCACATTACTTTCTGTTTTGTTTACACTTGTCTGTTGACTCCTGGTTTAGAGTGTAAACTCTGAAGCCAGATTACCTGGGTTTGAATCCTGGCTTATCCACTTCTAGCTTTGTTACCATTGGTGAATTACTTAACGTTCTGTGCCTCAGGAAAATGGAGTTAATAATAAATTATAAAAAATAAATATATGTAAACTATATATATTTATTTTTTATAATTTATTATTAACTAATATAGTAAACTGTATAATACAAATATAAATAATTACATAGCATATATAAATATATAGGAAATCTATATTTAAAAAATATAAAAAGCTTTCTAGAGTGTTGTAAGGATATTTAATTCCTATGAAATACTTAGGAGAGTGATGATATAATTAGCAATACGTGTTGTTGTCATGTGTCGCCAATTCCGACTCATATGTTAGCTATTATGAATAAGTTTGGGAGTGGAGTCCAAGCATGGCTTGTTTTCCCAGAGTCATCCAGGACCTCTAGCTTCCCTGTGGAAGATGGCCGCTGCAGAAAGGCAGCCAACTGCGTTTTTCTTGTTGCACAGGGGAAGGGTAAATACTGTGTGCTAAGAGTATAAAATAGTTCCCATATGCAAAATGGGATAAAAATAGCCCATACCTTACATGGTTGTTTTGAGAGTAAATGGAATGATGAATATGAATTTGCTCATTATAATGTGTAGATCTGGTTATTATTACGGAAGATACCTGATTATAATTACTAAGTAGACAAGAGTTTTTGGCAGTCTTTCTTTGGGTGATACCCTTGATGTAATATATTTTAAGCATGTTTAGCTGGTACACGTTCTTCCTGTTCTTACTCAGACTCTGCATTCCCCTAGGGTGAGGACTTGTCTGAATCAATCCCCTAACCTGTATCTACCCTGAGCACAGGGCCCAGCACATTGCTGTAGCAGGGTAAATGTTTTTCAGATGAAACAGCTTTATTTTTAAGGATAACATAAAGATTGAGGATTTCTATGTTTGCTGGTACTTTCTTTTAGTGACATTTTTAAATCATAAAAGACTTTCAAGATGGCTGTCAGAATAAACACATGCTAAACGCCCAAAATTTCTAATGATAACAGAAAAATACACACAAATAAACAAAACCATTCATGAATACAGTAGAAAACAAAAGGGGGCTTCCTTGGAAGACAAAAGAATATAAGAATTCCTGAAATGGGGACAGAATAGGGGATCATATTGAAGAAGAAAACTACAGGCTAACAAGCACGCAAAGAGGACTATTCAAATATGGGAACTGCACTAAAGGTGGTTTAAGCCTAACGAATAGATACCAGAAGAGCAGGGAGGAGGGTTGGTCTAGGGCAATCATCAAGATGATTATTTGGGATACCACAATAAAGCAGAACATTTTGTCCTCTGTATTTTTTTATATCACCACCTGGTGGTGTAGTGGTTAAAGAGCTCAGGTGCTAACCCAAGCATTGGCAGTTCGAATCCATCAGCTACTCATTGGAAACCTTCTGGGGCAGTTCTACTCTGTCCTCTACGGTCACTAGGAGTCAGAATCTACTCAACAGCAACAAGATTTTTGTTTGTTTGTTTTACTGTCACCACCTAAGGAGCCCTGATAGCTCAGTGGTTAACCACCCCACTGCCAACCCAAAAGTAGGCAGTTCAAACCCACTAGCCTCTCCAAGGGAGAAAGATGTGACAGCCTGCTTCCATAAAGATTACAGCCTTGGAAACCCTATGAGGCAATTCTACTCCGTCCTATAGAGTCGCTGTGTGTTGGAATTGACTCTATGGCAACTGGTTTGGTATTTTTGGTTTTATCACCACCTTGGGCCAAGCATCACACAATAGGATGCTGGCATCTGAAAGGCAAGACAATATACTTTTGTGGCTGGCACTCCTAGGGAGAATGGGGGAACCTCTGTATACAAAAGAATCACTGCTGGAAGTATATTCCATACTATAAGCACAAAATAAAAACATTTCAGATATGCACAGGCTAAGAAAGTTAACCAACCATAGGTCTTCTCTGAATGAATTACTAAAGGGTGTGCTTCAGCAAAACAAAATCGATATTCAGGATATATAAAGTACTTATTTCAAAAAAGAAACAACCCTAATGAAAATAAAAGTCATGGACAGGTAGTCTTGTTTCTAAAAGAGGCAATACAAATGATTAATAAATATATGAAAATATGCTCAACTTCGATAATGAGGAAATGCAAATAAAACAAATGTAAATTTACACTCATCAGAATAATGGCAAGTTGTTATCACATCAACTACGGATGATTTTGTAACAAAATTGGTACTCTTATTCACTGCTTTTGTGACTTTAAATTTTTGTAGCTACTCCACTGTGCAATTTTGGCAGTTTCTATTCTAAGGAAAAATGTATATACCCTATGACTCAGCAATTCCATTTCTGTTTTTACATTAGAGGTACACTTGGAAGTGTCTAATATGAAAGCACAAGTATGCTCACTGCAGCGATGTTTGTAACAGAAAAACTGGAAACAATCATCAAATTGGAATACTTAAATGCACTACGGTACAACCAAACTATGCAGTGCTTATAAAAAAAATGGGGTAGATCTATATGTAGCAATGTGAAAAGATCTCCAAGACATCTTTTTAGGGCCACCCAGGTGGAAAAAGGGACTCAGATCTTGAGTTAATGTCAAAGGCAACTTTATCCTGTACCTTTGGTACATTTTAAAAAGTGAAAATGTATTCAAGTTTCACATTTGAATTAAAAAATAATTTTAAAAGAGTAACGCTGATGCAAGATAGAAAACAGGAAGCACAGAAAAACACAGAGAAATAAGTCTCCAGTCCCACCTTATCGAGATAACCGCTGTTAACACTTTGCTGTGCATACTTCCAGTCATTTTTCTGTACATGAATCGGTTGAGTTGGAAGTATTATTGATTTGCAGGGAAATCCCTTCCTTTGGACGTGAGAAATAAAGTCATGTCAGTGCATAGATGTGGAAGAAATTGACATGTGTGAATTCTGAGAATCCAGGGGAATGTTTATGGATCACTGACACCTTGTAGATAAACAGAATTCAATACAGAGACAATTGCAAAGTGTTTGCATTTTTGGAACTCCAGCAGTGGGTGAGGTTGGGAAGTGGGGAGTTCGACTGAATGAAGCAGAGGGATCAAATATGTGGTACTGCTGCCTTAAATTTCAAATGTACTATCTAGTTAAATATTTTTCACAGTCTTAGAAGGTAGGTATTATCTTAACTTTTTATTTCAATCCCCTTGCGGTCAAGTCGATTCCAACTCATAAGGACCCTATAGGTATACAGAGTAGAACTGCCCCATAAGGTTTCTAAGGCTGTAATCTTTACAGAGGCAGATTGCCACGTCTTTTTCCCATGGAGTGGCTGATGGGCTTGAACCTTTGACTTTTCGGTTAGCACCAGAGTGCTTAAATACTGCCCCACCAGGGCTCCTTGGTTACAATACAGGGGTCAAAGGACACAGAATTGCTTATGTTACCTCCTGCTCACCTTGCCCAGCCTCCAGTGCCGTCGAGTCGATTCCGACTTCTAGCGACCCTATAGGCCAGAGTAGAACTGCCCCATAGAGTTTCCAAGGAGCGCCTGGTGGATTTGAACTGCCAACCCTTTGGTTAGCAGCTGTAGCACTTAACCACTACACCACCAGGGTTTCCCCTTGGTGTTTCACCTTAGTGATACACATTTAGGATAACGATATTAAAATACGAGAAAAAGGCAGCTTCAAGTGGAGCAACACACCTGGGAAAATGGAAGAGTTTGTGTAATAGACAAAGATTGAGATCAAGAGGAGAAGAGTTGCAATTGTGTATACCAGGATGTAAAGTCCCTGGGTGGTACAGTTTGCACTTGACTACTAACCTAAACAGTAATGGTTCAGGCTCACCCAGCAGTGCCATTTTCCAAAGGTCTGGTGATCTATTTCCATAATGATTACGGCAAAGAAAACCCTATGGGGCAGTTCTATTCTGTAACACATGCGGTCGCCATGAATGGGAATTGGCTCAGAGGGCAATGGGTTATAAACCAAAAAACCAAACCAAACCCGTTGCCATCATGTCGATTCTGACTCATAGTGACCTTCTAGGACTGAGTAAAATGGCCCTATAGGGTTCCCAAGGTTTTAACCTTTATGGAAGAAGCCCTGGTGGCACAGTGGCTAAGTGCTCAGCTGCTAACCAAAAGATGGGTGGCTCCAACCCACCAGATGCTCCGAGGGAAAAAGATGTGGTGAGATTTACAGCCTTGGATACCCTGTGGGGGCAGTTCTATTCTGTCCTACAGGGTCACTATGAGTTGGAATCGACTCGAAGGCAGTGGGTTTCTTTTATTTGGTTTCTTAGAGACTTAAACTTGTGGAACATAGAAGACCCTAAACAAAAGCTGTTTCTGATTCTTCTTCTGGTATTTCCCTTAATCCTTGTATGGGGCTTTGAGGGGCCCCGGTGGCACAGAGGTTAAGTGCTTGGCAGCTGACAGAAAGGCCTGTGGTTCAAGCTCACCAGCTGCTCCCAGGGAGAAAGATGGGGTAGTCTAATTCAATAAAGATTCCCAGCCTTGGGAACTATGGGGCAGTTCTGCTCTGTCCTATAGGGTCACAATGAGTCTGAATTGACTTGACAGCAATGGGTTTTTTTTTTTTTTTAATCTTTATAGAAGCAGACTGCCGCATCATTCTCTTATGCAGTGACTGGGGGGTTAGAACCCCCACCTTTCAGTTAGCAGCCTAGTGCTTAATCAGACCCTGCATATGTGGAAATTTGAGGCAATTTTGAGTATGTATTTCCCAAAAAGATGTCTATTTCAACTGTTTTCACATTTGTTGTTATTTTTTCATAATATCATCTTATAATTTTCAAACATTTTATTCATCTGTGTGTTATGTTTTGGTTTTTAATGTTACCTGTGCCTTATCCTTCTTGATCCTTTTTGCCTAAGGTTTATCAGTTTTCTTAGTCATTTCAAAGAACAAGCTTTTGGTTTGTTAATTAAATCATTTCTGTGGGGAGGCACTCTTTTCAACAATTTCAGCTTATATATTGTTATCTCTTTTTTTCTAATTTCTTTGAGTTTATTTTGTTGCATTTTCTTGACCACTAATGAGATGTTGGATTTTCTGTTCTCTGCATTGCCTGTACAATGCCTGGGCAATGTAGAACATATCCCTTATCAAACCCCCATCAAGTCAATTCGGTACCCATCTGAATGAGGTCAGGGCTTGTCCTGAGATCTCAGCTATGAGAAGCAACGCTCACAAGGGAAATGAGCTAGATCATTGCAGTCAACCATTAAACTAAGAGGGGGAAAATATTTGTGGCTTACATATGGTGATTTTCCTGCCCCCAAACTTCATTAGTAGAATTCTCACCTTCCCTGTGGGAGTCGTTGCTGTTATTATGTGCCATCGAGTTGGTTCCGACTCATAGTGACCCTATAGGACAGAGTAGAACTGCACCATACAGTTTCCAAGGAGCGGCTGCTGGATTCGAACTGCCGATCTTTTTGGTTAGCAGTCAAGCTCTTTACCACTGTGCCACTAGGGCTCCATGCAGGAGACCTGAGTTCAATTCCAGGCCAATGCACCAGAAGTACAGACATCACCCAGCTGCCAGTGGAAGCTTGCATGTTGCTATCATGCTGAACACGTTTCAGCAGAGTTTTCAGACCAAGACAGACTAGAAAGAAAGGCTTGGAAATTTGGAAATCTGCTTCCAAAAAATCAGCCGATGAAATCCCCATGGATTGTAACGGTTCCATCACGTTGTGTATGGGGTAGCCATGAGTCAGGGGCCAATTCGACAGTAGCTAACAACAACAACAAACTCTGCAGAGGCATCTTAGTATTGATTATCCTAATAAAATTATAATATTAAGCTTCTTTTGTGTTGAGAACAAAGTAAAATCTCTGAGAGCTGCAGATATGAGACCCAGTGGTCCAGGAAATCAAGTTGGTAGTTCCAGAACTCTGGGAATCAATAGACCAATCTTTAGTCAAGTCTCACCAGTTTTGTTTTGAGACCTTGAGCAAGGTTTAGCCACAGTTAAGGGATTTTCAAATTGCTTATCTTTACCCACTCTGCAAGGAGCCCTGGTGACATAGTGGCTTAGCACTAGGCTGCTAACCAAAAAAGGTTGTCGGTTCAAACCCACCTAGCACTCTGCAGGAAAAAGACATGATGATCTGCTTCCAAAAAAACCAAACCCACTGCCATCAAGTTGATTGCGACTCATAGTGGCTCCAGAGGTTTTCCAAGGCTGTAAATCTTCACAGAAGCAGACTGCCACATCTTTCTCCCTCAGAGTGGCTGGTCAGTTTGAACCACTGACCTTTTGGTTAGCAGCCCAGCTTCTTAACCACTGTACCACCAGGGCCCTTTTCATAAAGATTACAACTCATAAAACCCTCTGAGGCAGTTCTACTCTGTCGTATGGGGTCACTAGGAGTTGAAAATCCACTGGATGGCACCCAACGATGACAACAGCCTACCCTCCAAGAATCTTTGTGAGCATTTCCTCCACAATTGCAGTTTAGGAATCTCCCCCAAGAGAGGCACTGCAATGAACAAAAACAGGAGATCTCAAAGAGACTTGACCATTGCAAGTAGGAAAGAAAACTTTGCATCCAAACAAGCAAAATATTCGCCTTCATGGTGAATGTAACCATTTCTCTGACTCTGACTTCCTTTTCTCAAGTGGCCAAACAATGCCTTTATTCTAACCTTGCAGCACCACGCAGTTTTTCCTTTCAGTTTTCTGTACAACCACTGGAAGAGTTTTTTTCTCTGTCTTGCTACCTGTTTCTTCCATCAGCCTGTGCACAACCGACTGGTTTTTACATTAGTGTGTTTTTATAGCACACAATGGTTTCCTCAGTTACACAACAGACCGAATGCCAATAAACTCTCTTCCCAGTAATGTAAAGCACATTTGAGCACAAGAAGGATTGCATTTTCATGGCTAAAAACAAGCATTTGTTTTTAATTTTCCATGAGAACGCTGCCTCTCAATGCGAGTCACCATCTCCTATCTCGTGAACCCTTTATGCTAAAATCAACACAACTTGGTTAGAAACGTGGGACTCAGGTTTCCATTACATAATATAAAGGGAAAACCCGTATGAGAATCTCTCTTGAATTCCACCATATCAATCAATACTTGTTCAGATTGCTTTAAAAACCAGCCTATATCAAATATACCTCAAAAGAAAAGTTGGACCACAGTCAGTCTAAATGGAAAGAATGTCATTATTTTTACAGCAATAACAATAACCCACTGCCGTCAAGTCAATTCCAACTCATAGCAACCCTATAGGACAGAGTAGAACTGCCCCCATAGGGTTCCAAGGCTGTAATCTTTATGAAACCAGGTTGCCCTGTATTTCTCTCTGGGAGTAGCTGGTGGGTTGGAACCACCAGCCTTGAAGTTAGCAGCCCAGTGCTTAACCACGGCAACGCGAGGGCTCCCTAGCAGTAACAGTAGCAGCGTTATCTTGTTTAATCCTCATAGCAGCAATAAAAAAAAAAAAAATGCTGTTGAGCCAATTCTGGCTCATTTGACAACCCCATATGTTACACAGTAGAATTGTTCCATAGGGTTTTCTTGGCTGTAATCTTTATGGAAGCAGATCACCAGGCTTCCTTCCATGGTGCCACCAGGTAGATTCAAACCACCAACCTTTAGGTTAGTAGATGAGCACAAACCATTTGCACTACCCAGGGACCTTATGAAGGAGGTAATATACTCACAAAAAGAAGTCAATCATGTCTGTTTTCCCCCAGATTCGGCAGGCTCAGAACGCTACATCAACTTCAGCTTTTGGAGAAGTTTTCTTTTCCTCAAGATACTGTCTTTAACTGTTAAGGTGTCTTGTCATAGCTATAAACCACTGATCAAGTAGAGAAGGGCATTTATAAACCATCAACATCTATACTTTTTGTACTGTTGTTGGATGAAAATTTTTCTTTTCAAGATGAAATCTTTAAGTCTTCTTTCCCATCTTTTACTGGCTGGGATGCAGTTCTTTGGTGAAGTCCTAACATGAAGACTTCTCTTCCAAATGACCTAATTGGAAAAGCTTAGAAAAAGTGTTTTAAAAAATTGAGACAATGGTTAAGAGGGAGGGCACTTCAGACAGGCAAACCTGCTGTGATGCTTTCAACAAATGTAAGCTGTTATTTCCTTGGTCCCCACCATCCAAATGTGTCCTACCTGTCTTCTATCAATTCCAAAGATCTAAAGACCTATGTCATCAGCTAATTTGGAGCCCCAGGGTAGTGCAAAGAGTTGATGCTCTTGGCTGCTACCCCGAAGGTTGGAGGTTCGAATGTACCCAGAGGTGCCTTGAAAGAAGGTGATCTACTTCAGAAAAATCAGCCATTGAAAACCCTGTGGAGCATAATTCTACTGCAACACACTTAAGGTCGCCATGAGTTGGAATCAACTTGACAGCAACGGGTTGTATTTTAATGTGAAAGTAATTCTTACTAGGTCACTGACTAGGGCAAAGACTCCATCTCAGTCTCTAACAGAGAAGGAAAGAGAGGTAACACTAACCCAGCACCTACAGGGGCCTGGTATTGTTGCCTTAAACTTCAAATGTATCATCTATATGAATCTTTTCAATAGTCTTACAGAAAAAGTGTTGTTAACTTTTCATTTCTGTAAAATGAGGTTCAGACAGGTTGAGTAACTTGCTTTTTTATACCACTTACTTGATTTATATCAGGCAGAGAATCATTATCACTGAGCAATTAGATTATGAACTGAAGGCAGCATTACGGATCCCTGAAATGGGGTCCACAGACCAGTATCACTGGCACCACCTGAGAGCTTACTAGAACTGCAGCATCTCAGGCCCTACGAATATGTCTACTGAGCCAGGGTCTTCATTTTAACATTGATCCTGGGTAACTGGCACTCTTACGAGGGCTTGGGAACCACCATTATAGAAGAGACACTGGCAACTACCTAGGTTAACTTTATCATTTCATGAATAAGGAAATAGGCCCAAAGAAAACAATATTTTAACTTTGTAAACAGATATATGTTAGCTTATTAAGATGTAAAATATCAAACCTAATCATTTCAAAGCCCCAAACCAGCTTGAAATGATTAGGGTTGATATTTCAAATGAAAATTTGGTTGAGTTCCCAAAATATACAGAGTCAATAAAAAGTACAAATACCAAGATGAAAACATAAAACCATGAAGCTAAGGAAGAAACCTTCATTTGGAAGCATCGGTGACTTTTAAGACGCAAACAAGAATTGGGAATTGTTAAGGTTCTTACTGGGTTATGCAAATGGAAGCGTTACTAATGAGCATTCATTGAACTCTTAATATTACATGCATTACCTCATCTGAGCCCCACTATGACCTTGTGAATGAAAACTATTGTTATTACTACCTCTGTTTTAGCAAATATATTGACTAGCTCAAAATCTTGAAGCAAAAAAGTGGCAGAATTGGCACTAGAAGCCTAGTTTTCCTCCCCCAAAGCTGTGCTCATCACCACCGTGATACTGTGTTTCATCATATACCAGTGGTAGTTCAGTGGCAGAATTCTCACCTTCCGTGCCCAGGGTCAATTCTTGGCCAATGCACCTCGTGCACAGCCATCACTGTCTGTCATTGGAGGCACGTAAGTTGCTATGATGCTGAACAGGTTTCAGAGGAGCTTCCAGACTAAGATGGAATAGAAAGAAAGACCTGGCAATCTACTTCCTGAAAACCCTATGGCTCACAATGGTCCGATCCCATTGTGAACCAAGTTGCTATGATGCACGATGACACAAAATGATACAAAAATATCAGATAATAAACTAAAAATGGAAACTGGTTGCCATTGGGTCAATTTTGACTCATAGAGATCCTATAGGACAAAGTAGGACTGCCCCATAAGGTTTCCAAGGAGTGGTTGGTGGATTCAAACTGCCAACCCTTTTGTTAACAGTCGAGCTCGTAACCAACGAACCATTGGATAATAGGGGTGGGATATTTAGGGAAAGAAGCCAGGTGAAAGTCAGATCAGAAAAGAAGCGACCCTGAAGCAAGCCCCTTGATTCGGATTAGCCAGGGGAATGTGAAGAGCAGAAGATGATGGAGAGACTTGCTTCCAAAGGCTGATCAGTGATGGCCTTTGTCAAGTCACCACAAGGTATTAGCTCAACGTGATGGAGACTCACCAACTTTTTACCATTATGTAAAATAATCTTTATTTTTTAATCCCCATCTTGACCCAAAAAGGATTTAGAATGTGTATTTGAAAATCAAGGGAAATAAACTTTTGACCAAAAAGAAAAGATAAAATAGAAATGATAGATTCAATTTCCTGTGATTTAACAATTTTATGCAAAAACAATGGCTCTCTGAGACTCATGAGAAAACATTCAAACATTTCAGAATATCGTAAAAAATACAAATTTTATTGTTAATCTTTATTTTTATAAAATAATACATGTAATTATGGCAAACTTGGGAAAGAGGAAAATATACAGAAGAGGTACTTATATCCGTACAACCTATAGAAACCGGTTAACATGCTGTTATATTGCCTTTTAGCCTTATCACTATGGGGTTTTTTTTCTTGTTTGTTTGTTGCATATTTTGTTTTGTGGACATCTGACACGTAACATTTTGTACCTAATTTCCCCCTTTAACTTGTGCTTTGGACTTACTTTTTACTGTAAACTCCGCATCACATCCCGTTTATTTTATCATGCTTTAAGTGAAAGTTTACATCTCAAGTTAATTTTTCATCCAAAAATTTATACACACATTGTTTTGTGACATTGGTTAAAATCCCCACAATGTGACAGCATGCTCCCCCTTTCCATCCTGGGTTCCCTATACCCATTCAGCCAGTTGCTACTCCTTCCGGCCTTCTCATCACATCCCATTTAAAAGCTAGTTGACAATCCATGAAGCTGACATACGGTAATTTAACCAACTCTTACCCCATTGATAAAGTTTTTAAGTTGTTTCTAGTTCTTCCCCTCTTTAAAAAGTGTAATGAACTTTTAGATTCATATAAAAACCAAACCCATGGCCCTCGAGTTGATTTTGACTCATAGTGACCCTATAGGACAGAGTAGAATTGCCCCATAGAGTTTCCAAGGAGCGGCTGCTGGATTTGAACTACCAATCTTTGCATTAGCCGTCAAGCTCCTAACCACTGCACCACCAGGGCTCCATTGTTGAGCTAGATGGACAAAATTTGCTGCTTAGCAAGGAAAACTGCACCAGGGTGGAAAACACTTGTTATTAATCCCAGACAGAGTTTGTTCTTCCCCTCACCTGCAAATGTAACACCCATTAGTGCTAATGGAAAACTCAGATGATACATTCAGGGAGGGATGGATTACTCAATAAGCAAGGTACACAGGGTTTTACTGCTTACTGGCTAATCCACCTCTGCATTCATGCAACAAGGGAAGACACCCAAACCAGCCAAACCCACTGCCCTCCAGTACATTTCAAGTCATAGTGACTCTATCAGACACAGTAGAATTGCCCCGAAGGGTTTTCAAGGAGTGGCTGGTGGATTCGAACTGCTGACCTTTTGGTTAGCAGCTGAGCTCTTAACCACTGTGCCATAATTTGATTATATATGAGTTTATTTGGATAGATGTTATTTCAAATGATACGAATATTTGATGTGTTTTTGCCAAATAATTTTCTAAAATAATTAACAACCGGGAAGCTCAGGTCACTACGTTTTCATTGTTATTCCATAGTAAAAATAACATTTTCGTTGTTATTCTACAGTAACTTTCCCCAAACCACAGTTTTCATCAGAGAAGAAAGGTCTACTTTTAGACCCACTCATGATGGTTGTTTCCTTGTCAGTGGCTCTATAGTGCAGTTCTGTATGAAGTTGTAATGGTTAACAAGAAACACGTTGGGTCCGCTTTCATGGGTTTGTCAGCAGCATGTCCCCAGTTACTTCATCCTGAATCAAATAACAACGCATTTCTTCTCATTCCCTGATGAAATTAGTTACTATTGTCTGATCTTTTAAAGCTTTCCTAAATCAGCAGTAAGAAAGCTCTCACATACACACACATTGTGGTTTTTTTTTTTTTTTTTTCATTTTACTTACTGCTATTTTATCTAATTAGGGTCCCTTGGGCGGGGCGGGTGGGGAGAATAGGAAAGCATTTTCTCCAAAACAGGAGTTAAATCAGAAACATGTTTTCAGAAGTCAGTTAGCAGCAGTCCCCTAATTTTTGCCTCCATTTCTTTCTCCTTCACAACTCTTTTGAAAAATAATGCAAGCACGCAAGTTTATTTTAGAAAACAAAGATAAGTGTTAATAAAGGAATAAATAACCCATAATATTATGATTTAGAAACAAACGCTATTAACATTGTATTGTACAAATTCCAAACATATTTATATCTAATCGTATGCGTGATTTTTAAGTATAACCATTCTATGCATCATATTTTACTTAACAGCTTTCTTCACTTAAGGGCATGTCCTCTTATGAAGATGCATTAAGGTATATCAATATTTCTTTTATAACATAATGTGATTGGGTGCATAACATAATGTATGGATACCCCATGATTCGTTTCACCACTGCTTATTGTTGGAAATAGAGAATATTTTCACATTTTTGCTCTATTTATAACCTTGCAATAAACAACTTTGTTCCTGAATATTTGGTAGCAGCCTGAATTATTTGCTCAGGAAAAATTCTTGGGAATATAAATACTGGGTCAAAAAGGGGGCACACACACACAAAAAGACGATGTATTTTAAAATACAATACCTATTAATTATAGAAAATTAACAAATAGAGATAGCCAAAAAGAAAAAAATGGAAGAAAATAGTAATAACCCCACTATATACTATACATACAAGCATGGCTGTGTTTATTTTTTTTCCAGACTTTTTCTATACATATCTATTTGTTGTTGTTGTTAGATGCCATCTGGCCAGTTCCCAAAATTAATGACCCTGCATACAACAGAACAAAATACTGCCCGGTCCTGTACCAACCTCACAATCGTTGTTGTGCTTGAGTCCCTTGTTGCAGCCACTGTGTCAATTCATCTTGTTGAGGGTCTTTTTCTTTTTCGTTGACCCCCACCAAGCATGATGTCCTCCTCCAGGGACTGGTCCCTTCTGATAATAGTTCCAAAGTAAGTGAGAGGAAGTCTTTCCATCATTGCTTCTTAGGAGCATTCTGGATGTACCTCTTCCAAGGCAGACTTATTCGTTCTTCTGGCAGTCCGTAATGTATTCAATATTCTTGGCCAACACCATAGTGCAAAGGCATCAATTCTTCAGGTTTTTTATTCCTTGTCCAGCTTTCACATGTATATGAGGCGATTGAAAATACCATGTCTTGGGTCAGGCACACCTTAGTCCTCAGAGTAATGTCTTTGCTTTCAAACACTTTAAAGAGGTCTTTTTCAGATCTTCCCAATGTGGTACACTGTTTGATTTCTTGACTGCTGCTCTCATGGGTGTTGAATCCTATAGAATCCTTTTCCCCTGTAGAATCCTTCAATACTGCAACTCATATCTTGAATTTTTTTCTTCAATTCTTTCAGCTTGAGAAATGCTGAGCATGTTCTTCTCTTTTGGTTTTCTAACTCCAGGTCTTTGCATACTTCATTATAATGCTTTACCTTGTCTTCTCGAGCCATCCTTTGAAATCTTCTGTTGAGCTCTTTTATTTCATCATTTCTTCCATTAGCTTTAGCTACTCTACTTTTGAAAGCAAGTTTCAGAGTCTCTTCTGTTACCCTTTTGGTCTTTTTTTTCTTTCCTGTCTTTTTAGTGACCTTTTGCTTTCTTCATGTATGATGCCCTTAATGTCATTCCACAACTCATCTTGGTCTTTGGCCATTAGTGTTCAATGAGTCAAATCTATTCTTGAGATGGTCTCTAAATTCAGGTGGGAAATACTCAAGGTTGTATTTTGGCTCTCATGGACTTGTTCTAATTTTCTTCATCTTCAACTTAAACTAGCATATGAGCAACTGATGGTCTGTTTCACAGTCAGCCCCTGGCCTTATTTTAACTGATGATATTGAGCTTCTCCATTGTCTCTTTCCACAAATGTAACCGATTTGATTCCTGTGTATTCCATTTCATGAGGTTCACATCACTGTTCATGTTGTCGAAAAAAGGTTTTTGCAATGAAGAAGTCGCTGGTCTGGCAAAATTCTGTCATGCAATCTCCAGCATTGTTTCTATCTCCAAGGCCATGTTTTCCAACTGCTGATCCTTCTTCTTTGTTTCCAACTTCTGCATTCCAGTTACCAGTAATTATCAATGCATCTTGATTGCATGTTTGATCAATTCCAGACTGCAGAAACTGGTAAAAATCTTCCATTTCTTCATCTTTGGCATTAGTGGTTGGTTCATAAATTGAATAATAGTTGTATTAACTGGTCTTCCTTGTAGGTGTATGGCTATTATCCTATCACTGACAACATTGTACTTTAGGATAGATTAGATCTGCAAATGTTCTTTTTGACAATGACTGTAACACCATTCCTCTTCAAGTTGTCATTCCCAACATGGTAGACTGTATGATTGTTTCTGATTCAAAATGGCCAATACCAGTCCATTTCAGCTCACTAATGCCTAGGATATCCATCTTTATGCATTCCATTTCATTTTTCACAACTTCCAATTTTCCTAGATTCACACTTCATACATTCCATGTTCCGGTTATTAATGAATGTTTGCAGCTGTTTCTTCTCATTTTGAGTTGTGCCACCTCAGAAAATGAAGGTCCCAAAAACTTTACTCCATCCACATCTTCAAGATTGACTGTACTTGGTGGAGGTAGCTCTTCAGTCGTATTTTCAGTGCCTACCCACCTGAGGGGTTCATCTTCTGGCACTATATCAGAAAATGTTCTGCTACTATTCATAAGGTTTTCACTGGTCAGTTTTTCAAAAGTAGACCACCTGTCCTTCTTCCTAGTCTGTCTTATCCTGGAAGCTCAGCTGATACCTGTTCACCATGGGTGACCCTGCTGGTATTTGAAATACCGGTGGCATAGCTTCAAGCATCGCAGCAACATACAAGCCACCACAGTATGACAAACTGACAGATGAGTACCTATCTATTTAGTTGTCCATAATTTAATATGTTTTTCTTACACATCTATTATGTATATCTCAGACATATATCGGGTGGCACCAGTGGTTAAGAGTTTGGCCGCTAACGAAGAGATTGGCAGTTCAAATCCACCAGCTGCTCCTTGGAAACCCTGTGGAGCAGTTCTACTCTGTGCTATAGGGGTGCTATGAGTGGGAATTAACTCAACTGGAATGAGTTTGTTTTTTGGGGGGGTTATATTTGCACACAAAAAAATATATTTTTGCAATAGGTTCACCATATAATGGATGCTTACGGAATACTTGTTGAGTTAATGAATATATGCATAAAAACTGGATGGTTCTGTAGATGCAAGATATTTTTACTTAACAAAATATCTTTTATTCATGTCAATAATTTTCACTTATAGCATTTTATAATAATTTAATAAAATGTATAGTGTAGGAAATAACAATAACTAAAAAAAAATTTTTTTTCAACAATAATAGCACAATTAAATCAAAACATATGTCAAGGCTGAATTAATTGGAAAAATTAGAGTATTAACTCCATGTATTATAAAGTAAAATGAAGTTAAAATTTGGTACTCAGTATAAGAAGTCAGAGAACATATGGAAAAAGAAGCAAGTAATTAATAGTAACATAGATTTTAATTAATTGGAGAACAATTTAGGGTGTGTAGATATAAGAGCTGGATCTTTGAGAAAGCAAAACAAAATAAGTACCAAATCAAAAAATGAGTTGAAGGAGAAGAAGGGTACAACAATTCTAAATTCTGGGTTTTACTAATTTTTTTTTTTTAAACCACACAAATATACAGCATTAGAAGGGTGGCTATAACCGTTGACATAAACGGAATTACAAATTTATAAGAGACCGCTGTACGCAAATAGATGCTAATTGTTTTGACAATTTTGGTGAAGCGCATGATTTCAAGGAAATTATCAGGGAGTAAACTTTATTTATGAGGAAGAAGAAAAACAGAATGTGCCTATAACATTGAAAGTTTGAAAAACGTATCACAGAACTAACTTTCATAAACTGCCAAACCCAGGCAGATTCACAGGCACACTATTTCAAGTTGTCGAAATCTGAATTATTTCTCTGGCATCAGCGCTCTTGCAGAGAATAAGAAAAGAAGTTAACAGTCATCATTTTATGCTGTTATTGACATCCTTACAGAGAAATCTAACAAAGATAACCCAAAGGAAAAAGTCACAGAGCCGTTGAATTTATTAATGCAAACACATAAACCACAGATAAAATAGGAAGTGGTCTTCAACACAAAAATGGAAAGAATAATACACAATGACCAGTTAGGGTTTGTTCCATGATTTTAAAAAGGATTCTTTGTTATGTAATATATTCAGCATAGACTCTGCACTGTAATTACTATTATTTCACATTATTCTAGTGATAAAAAATGGTGCTAAGTATTGAGAGATTCTAGATGCAACCAGAAATTTTTTTTTTCTTGTAATGCCATCGTCACAAAATATTGAGATACCATAAGAAAAAAAAAGTAAAGATTATTTAATGAACTCTCTGTGTTCAAACATATCTGAATCAGATGTATTTTAAGGTCTGTTGATAACGTTGGAAACACTGGTGGCATAGTGGTTAAGTGTTATGGCTGTTAAACAAAAGGTCAGCAGTTCAAATTCACCAGGTGCTCCTTGGAAACTCTATGGGGCAGTTGTACTCTGTTCTATAGGGTCACTATGAATTGGAATCAGCTCGACGACTTTTTTTTTTTTTTTTTTACATAATGTCTGTATTGTTTCTCATATGGCCTGTGTTTTGGTGATGATGGAGGAAGGAATATTAAGTTCACTTTATTGAGAGAGTATTTTAGTTTTACTTCAATAAGGTTTCGTCAAAAAGAATTTTTTTTTTTTTGAGGCAAATTTTGGTTCCTATAATGAGGACTAACCCAAGCCTTGGTATTTTCAATATCCTCATATGCATGCGAGAGTTGGACAATGAACAAGGAAGGCCGAAAAAGAATTGATACCTTTGAATTATGGTGTTGGAGAAGTATATTGAATACACATACCATGGACTGCCAGAAGAACGAACAAGTCTGTCTTGGAAAGAGCATGGCCAGAGTGCTCCTTGGAAGCAAAGTAGGTAAGACTTTGTCTCACATACTTTGGGCACGTTGTTTGGAGGGACCAGTCCCTGGAGAAGGTCATAATGCTTGGTAAAGTAAAGGGTCAGCAAAAGAAAGAAAGACCCTCAACAAGGTGAACTGGCACAGTGGTGGCAACGATGGGCTCTAGCATAGCAACGATTTTGAGGATGGTGCAGGAACGTGTGGTGTTTCATTGTGTTGTATATAGGGTCTCTATGAGTCAGAACAGACTCAACAGCACCTAACAACAACAACATAATGTTGGAACAGCTTTTTTGGTCTAACTTTCTCTCCCACAGATAACAAATATAAACTCTGGATAAAATACATTTTTTTTAATTATTTAAGACATTAGAGGGTGACAACAAGTGTTCAGAAAGTGGAGTGGGTTGAATTCTTGAAATAAATGAACCACATTGCCTGGATGAGATCTATTTTTAGATGACCTTTCCCTAAGGAGCTTTCTAGTTCATCAGACATCGTAAGCTTGAGGTGTGAGAAGATGAAGTTTGGGGATGCCAGTGTGGCTAGAAATTGAGGAGGGAAATTGTAGAAAGGAGGAGAGCCTCTGAGTGAGTCCCAATATCAACATATAAATACCCCTTTAAGGCTTGGCCAACCGTGAACTGCACATATGCAGGGGAGACTCCAAAGAGCTTAGAAGCAAACAACAGTTGGGAGGCTGAAAGAACAAAGCAGGCAATGTTTTTTTTTTTTTTTAATCTGCCACAGGAGAGACAGTAAGGAGCTGTGGTTTGTCAAAGTGCTTATTAAACTACACAGGCTTTCCACAGACTTATTCTATCAAAGTTCAAGATGATCAGCCAGTAGTTTAAATACATGCCAAACACTTTGTGGGGGAAGATACAGAAAACAAAATATCCACGACATATTATTCACAATGTCTAATTTCAATAAAGGAAACTCTTGTGGCATAGTGGTTAAGTCTATGGCTGCTAACCAAAAGGTTGGCAGTTCGAATCCACCAGGTGCTCCTTGGAAACTCTATGGGGCAGTTCTACTCTGTCCTATAGGGTCATTATGAATCAGAATAGACTTGACAGCAATGGATTAATTTCAACAAAAAATTACCAAATACGAGAAGAAACAAGAAATTGTAAACTCGTAATCAAGAAATAAGGCAGTCAATATAAGCTGACCTTAAGATGGCCCAGATGGTAGACTCATCAGACAAGAACTTTAAAGCAATTTTAAATATTCTTAAGGATTTTGATTTGGATTGCAGTCAATCTATAGATCAATACAATATTGTGTATTTCAGTTCATGAATGTGGTAGATCTTTCCATTTATTTAGGTATGAACTCCTGGTTCTCAACAGAGAGATACATAAACATATGTTTATGTATACATATGAACAACATACATACTCGTGTGTGTGTATGTATATATATACATACAGAAACCCTGGTGGTGTAGTGGTTAAGTTCTACAGCTGCTAACCAAAGGGTCAGCAGTTCGAATCCACCAGGCGTTCCTTGGAAACTCTATGGGGCAGTTCTACTCTGTCCTATAGGGTCACCCTGAGTCAAAATCGACTCAATGGCACTGGGTTTTTATACATATTATGTATGTATAAATTCCCAAGCTCCATCTACTGAGAGGACATAGAAGTAATGAAGTGATGACATACCATAACAATGGGCATACCTAGATCTGACACTTGGTTTATAAGTGTCATTCTCTACAATAAGGTACCAGGGTTAGTTGGAGAAAAGGCTGATTCCAGGGCTGTGGCAAGAAAAGTACATGATGAGCCTAAAATGATTTCTCGTGTCAAAAAATCAGAAAGTGTTCAGATGATCATGGGAACACGTCAAAAAGATATAGGAGCCAGCTTGAAATGCTCTCATCTTCCAAACCTGGTAATTTGAGCATCAAAGCAAATAAGGACAATAATATAACTCATCCAATAAAGTAAAACCCATGAGTTCACTCTGATATTAAAATGAATGAATGAATGAGGGAGAAGGGCTTCCTACGGTGAAAACAATGGGGGGAAAAAGAGTTATCTCTGCAGAGGCAAGAGTCAAATGGGAACCTTCTGGGATTATGAAAATGTATTTTTAATATTTTTAGTTATTTGATGAGAGATAATACACATAAGAAGGTCTAAAATCATCAATGGTGCAAAATGAATGAAAATTTGATGATAAGAAGGATGTCTTAGTTATCTAGTGCTGCTATAACAGAAATATCACAAGTGGATGGCTTTAACTAAGAGACATTTATTTTTTCACAGTTTTTTTTTTTAATAGGCTAGAAAACCAAATTCAGGGCGTCAGCTCCAGCAGAAGGCTTCCTATCTCTGTCAGCTCTGGAAGAAGGTCTTTCTTGTCAATCTTCTGCTGGATTAGGAGCTTCTTTCTGCAGGAACCCCGGGTCTAAAGGAAGCGCTCTGCTCGCAGTGCTTCTTTCTTGATGGTATGAGGTTCCCATGTCTCTCTGCTCACTTCTCTCTTTTATTTCTCAAGAGATTGGCTTAACAAACTACATAATCTTGTAGACCTCATCAAATTAACTGCCGCTAGAGTTGGAATCGACTTGACAGCACTGGGGTGGGTTTAACCCATCTTATTACATCATAGTGATAGGATTTACAACACATAGGTAAATCACATCAGAAGAAGACAATCGTACAAGGAAATCATGACCTAGCCAAGTTGACAGATATTTTGGGGGGACACAATTCAAACCATGACAAAGGGTATTTGCAAAGTAATTTCTTATATTCATCACAAAGGGAAAATTAGTAACTTTACATTGGAAAAATCTGGACGATACAAGTTGACATCACCAGTACTGGGATAAGCCATATTGTATATTTCCAGATATGATATTTTGATGAGAACACAATATTGTTTCTGTAATATTCCTGCAACAAGTAAAAAATATGAATCTAACCATGATGAAATACCAGACAAAGCCCAATTTAGGCACATTTACAAAATAATTGACCTTTGCTCTTCAAAAATGTCAAGGCCATAAAAGACAGACTGAGGAAATGTTCTGGATTAAAGGAAACGTAAAACCTGACAACTAAATGCAACCTGTAATCTTTGATAGGATCTTGGATCTGGAAAATAAAATATCTATAAAGAACATATTAGGACAACTGATAAAATTTCCATGTAGATGCTGGATTAGGTAGATATTATATCATTATTATATTTCTGGATTTTGATAAATGTACTATAGTAACGTAAGCAATTATTCTTTAAAAGGTACATGCTAAACTACACAATACTGGGGGAGCCAGCACAGCTTGTTCAAGGCAGGTTCACGGAAGTTCCATAGACACATCCAAACTTCCTGCAGGACCAAATTACTGGGCTGAGGGCTGTGGGGACCATGGTCTCGGGGAACATCTAGCTCAACTGGCATAGTATAGTTTATAAATAAAATGTTCTACATTCTACTTTGGTTAGTGTCCTCTGGGGTCTTAAAATCTTGTGAGCAGCCATCTAAGATACTCTACTGGCCTCACTCCATCTGGAACAAGGGAGAATGAAGAAAACCAAAGACACAAGGCAAAGCTTAGTACAAAGGACTAAGGGATCACAAGTACCACAGCCTCCACCAGCTGAGTCCAGAACAACTAGATGGTACCTGGCTACCATTACAAATTGCTCTAACAGGGATCACAGTAGAGGGTCCCAGACAGGGCTGGAGAAAAATATTGAACAAAATTCTAACTCACAAAAAAAAAAAAAAAAAAGAAGAAGAGACCAGATTTACTGGTCTGACAGAGACTAGAGAAACACCAAGAGTATGGCCTCCAGACACCCTTTTCGCTCAATAATGAAGTCACTCCTCAGGTTCAGCCAAAGAGAGGCAGGCCCATAAAACAAAACGAGACCACAGGGGTACACCAGCCCAGAGGCAAGGACTAGAAGGCAGGAGAGGACAGGAAAGCTGGTAATAGGGAACCCAAAGTTGAGCAGGAAGAGTGTTGACCTGTCATGGGGTTGACAAACAATGTCACAAAACAATATGTGTATTAGTTTTTTAATGAGAAATTAGTTTGCTCTGTAAACCTTCATATAAAGTACAATAAAAATAAAATAAAAGAGCTACCCCCTAAATGATTTAGGGGTAAAGGGCCACAATTTCCCCAATTTACTAATGATTTAGAAAAGATAATAGAATGATAAAACAAAGGGGATAAAATGAAAACTATTGGTGAATATGTGAAGGGGCATACATGAGCTCTGAACTATTTTCACAACTTTTCTGTAAGTTTGACATTATATAAAATAAAAAGTTATAAAACTTGGTATAAAGACTTTGTTGTGTTGTCGTTAGGTGCCGTCAAGTTTGTTCCCACTCATCGTGACCCTACGTACAACAAAACGAAGCACTGCCCAGTCCTGCACCATCCTCACAATCATCGCTATGCTTGAGCTCACTGTTGCAGCCACTGTGTCAATCCATCTCATTGAGGGTCTTCCTCTTTTTCACTGGCCCTCTACTTTACCAAGCATGATGTCCTTCTCCAGGGACTGATTCTTCCTGATAACATGCCCAAAGTATGTGAGATGTAATCTCACCATTCTTGCTTCTAATTCTGGAAGTAGTTTGCCAGGCCTTTCTTCCAAGTGAGGTACTTCTGCTCGGACTCGAACATCTAACCTTTTTGATAAGCAGCTAAGCACATTAACCGTTTGTACCCCCTGAACCAAACCTGCTGCTGTGGAATCATTTCTGACTCATGGCGACCCATTGTGTTACAGAGCAGAACTGAGTGACGTAGTGTTTTCTTCACTGTAATCCCTATGAAAGCAGATTGCAAGGCCTTTTTTTCATGGTGCTGTTGGGTGGGTCTGAACTGCCAACCTTTCAAATAGTTGTTGAGCATAAACTGCACCACCCAGGGACTCCCTAACAGAATACTACCTGGCAATAAAATAGAATGAACTACTGATACGTGGCACAATGTGGATGAATCTCAAAAACAATTCCGCTTAACAAAAGAAGCCAAACACAAAGGACAACATCCTGTATGATTCCATTTATATGAAATTTTATAACCAGTGAATCTAGTCTATGATGATAGAAATTAGAACAGTGGTTGCTTATGGAATAGTGAAGATTGACTGAGAAGGAGCATGAGAGAACTTTCTGGACTAGTAGAAATGTTCTATGTCTTGATTGGAGTGGTATGGGGCAATTCTGCTCTGTCCTATAGGGTCACTATGAGTCGGAACTGACCTGACAGCAATGAGTTATCTACAACACATAACGAGCCCTGGTGGCACTGTGGTTAAGCGCTTGGCTGCTAACAGAAAGGTCAGCAGTTCAAACCCACCAGCCATTCCTCAGAAGAAAGATGTAGTGTTCTGCTTCCATAAAGATTTACATATAGCCTTGGAAACCCTATGGAACAGTTCTACCCTATCCTGAAGAGCTGCTATGAGTTGGCATTGACTCGATGGCACACAACAACAACATACAATGAAATTATATCGTTAAGATCTGTGCTTTTCAACAGACATAAATTTTACCTTCATTTTGAAAAGTACTCTGGAAATATAGCATATTCCATGTGTAGGACATATAGCAAATTATGACAATAAGCATTCTAAAAAAAAAATTTTTATTCTAAAGTCAGTAAAAAAAGTCAGTACATATTCTTAAAACATTACTAGTCAAGGCTAGTCTCTAAATTTTCAGGACTTCAAAGAGGTTCTAATTTCTAAGAGTGAGGGTAATCCCCAAAGCAATAACAGAAAAGAAAAAGGCACAATTATGGCAATTTAACATGATTCCTGGAAAATAAACAAAGAATCAATTAAAAAACTGTTAACAGTGGCAATCCAGAAGACCATTTAGAAAATGAAGTTAAAAAAAAAAAAAAACTGATAGCTTTCCTATACATCAATATAAGTTATTAAAATATAAGGAAGGAATATTTTAATAACACCAAAACTATGAAATACATAGCAATAAATGTAAAGGACATGTAGAATGTATTTTAAAAAAAAGAAAAAAAAACTATTTTGAGAGACATAGGAGAATAAATGGAAAAATATATAATGTTTCTAAATGAAAAAAAGAGCAATTCTCCCTAAATTAACACCGGAAGTACCAAATCCCCAAAACAGTTCTAACTATACACTTGGATTTAGAACGTGCTAATTTTGCTATTTCAAAAAATGGAGAAAGGATAGAGTTTTTAATATATGTTGCTGGAGCAACTGGCTATTTGCTATGAAAATAATAAATTGAAATTCCTACATTCCACCCAACCACAGAATAAATTCCAGATGCCTAAAAGTAAAAGATAAAATTATAAAAGCATAAGAAATAGGTGAATATTTTTACAGTCATTGGACTAGAAAAACCTATAATATCAAAAACAGAAAAAACAAATGTAAAAATTAATGGATGTGAATATATACAAACTATATATCTGGAAATCTAAATATACAATTGCAGTCCCCGGGTGGCACAAATGGTTAATACATTTGACTGCTAACCCAAAAGTTGGAGGTTCAAATCCACCCAACGGTGCCTCTGAAGAAAGGCCTGGTGATCTACTTCCAAAAAAAATCAGCCACTGAAAATCCCATGGAGCATAGCTCTACTCTGACATACATAGGTTCACCCTGAGTCAGAGTCAACTCGATGGCACCTGCTGGTGGTGGAAATATACAATTAAATACAAAAGACAATAAGTGGTGAAAATTTTGCAACATTTATAGCAATTAAAGATAGGTTAATGTTCTTAAGAAACCCTGGTCGCGTAGTGGTTAAGTGCTGTTGCTGCTAACCAAAGGGTTGGCAGTTCGATCCGCCAGGCACTCTTTGGAAACTCTATGGGGCAGTTCTACTCTGTCCTATAGGGTTGCTATGAGTCAGAATCGACTCAATGGCACTGGGTTTGCTTTTTCTTTTTTTTTTAATATTCTTAATATATAAACAGTTTTTCCAAATTAATAAGATATATACATCTAGAAAGGGGTTTCTCAACTGCAGCACTATTGATATTTTGGGCCAGATAAATGTTGTGGGAGGCTGTCCTGTGCATTGTAGGGTATTTCACACCTGCCTCTACTCATTAGATGCCAATAGCGTCACCCAAAGTATCTCCAGAAATTGCCAAATGTCCCCTGGGGCACAAAATCACCCCCAGTTGAGAACTATTGATTTAGAAGGAAATTTTCAGGTTTTTTTCTGAAGGTGGGATTTTATTTGATTTGGAGGGGGCAAAGAGAAAAATAAAAGCATATTTACATCTGTTTCCCAATTGTACTTAAGCCCAAGCGTCGCAATTCTGTAGGTACTAATGTAGTTGCACTAATTGAAATAACTAAGATTTAATACGTTTCAGGCCCTCAAGAACTCCACCCTCTGCAAATGTCTTCCCAGGATTCCTGGAAGTTCCCGGGGGTGACTTACAAGTATACTCCAGACAGTTTGCTTCCTGGGGTCTCTGCTGCTGCACCTCTCCTACTTCTGTGGTCCATCCCTGACTCCCAGCAGGCACTGCTGCAGAACCCTGTGGTCTGTATTAACATGCTACAGCTGCCAGTCATGATCACATGCAACCACAAACCAGTGAAGTCCTCACAAAACCAAAACTCCTACAGAAGTCTATACTGAAGGGAGACTTAGAGACTTTCTTCAGTTATAGTATAGCCTGTTAGTAGGGGCTCCATATCTGCACTGCTGGACTCTTTATGTTTCACAGTGTTTTTGGTAAAAGACTCTAAGCCTTATTCACAACTTCTTGCTCTCTGGAGTCCAAAAGGGCCTGGGCCACAAGGAAAAGGTGACTGACAAATCCCTGTTTACTCACAACTGCCGGTCTCCTGTGCTGACTTAGATTTTTCTCATAGGCTCGGCCTCACCTCATCATCCCTCAGGATAAGTTCTCCATCTGGAAGTTTCTCAGGACAGCCTGTCCACCTCTGTCACCTGACAAGCTAAGAAATGTCTGAACCTACCTTAAATTCAAGCCAAGATGTTGTATGAACTTTCAAAGGAAAATGACTGGGCAGAGATACAAGGAAAAATTAACAAAATTGCTTCTTGAAGAAATGGTTTGTTCCAGGACTGGGCCTGAGAAAGTACAAGATGAGTCAGACAGTAAGGACGTGCTCAAAGAGAAACGAGAGCAGAAGCCCTTTGAAGAGGCTCACATTGGCTAGATCTATGGCGATCTGAGCACCAAAACAAACAAACAAATAAAAACAGCAATTTTATAAACCATAGAATAAAATAAAAATGAAGAGTCCGTGGTGACATAAATAGGTAAAGAAGGGAAGGAAGGGAGAGAGAGAAGAGAAAGCTCTTATTTACAGTTCAATATCAACTAACAAATGTAAAAAGGATCACTGGAAAAGTGTTACATTTCACAGATGAGGCCATGGATGGCTTTTTAAACTTTTGTGTATCAGGGTTCTGTGATTAATTTTTACAATGAATAACTGCTCATAAAAATACGAAAAGTCGCTATGCTAAACTTTTCTCAATGGTGCTCTTATTCTATTCCCTGTGGGTTATATTCACCTTCTACTTTTATACTTGTGAATTTTTGGTGGGTTCTACCTTGTGCTTTTTCTCTGTTTGTTATTTTAGAAAGAGGACAGCTCTTTCCAGCATCCTGCCCGGAGTCACCTGGCTGAGGAGACAAGTGGGGACTGTAAGCTAGCTTCCGATTGGCTTGCTAAGCTGTGATTAATGGTTTGGGGCTATATCTACCCGCAGGGTCACTGTTTTCTAATTCACACATGCCCTGTCCTAGTTTGCCTTTGGCTTTCAAACAGTGTGGGTGGTTCCCCTTGCTGTTCATCTAGTTACCGTTAGATTCTCCTCTTCAGTCTTAAGTCAAAGCCCAGTAGTAGCCACCACATTGCACTAATGATGTAAGATGGGGGTTGAAGTCAAGAGCTGTCCCAGGTGGAAACTTCATCTCTTCAGGTTTCCTCCTCTGGGTTTGTTAGAGATGGTAGGCATGAAATCACCTTTCTTGTCTATCCAAGGAGGGACCTCTTCTATCCAAATACGTGGCGTGGCTATGTCCAACTTCCTGCCAAACTGGGGGTGGAGGGATATCCAAAGATTTCAGGAAAACATATTATTTTTGAGAAGCTGTGCCAGGTAATGAGCTCTACCACCTACAGACTCTCTGTTTAGTGAGTTCTGCATTTTCTTCCAGAAGCCATCAACAAATATTGTTGGTCCTTAGTGGCAATGAAGGCGCCCTGGTGGTGCAATGGTTAAGTGCTGGGCTTCTTTCTAACTGAAAGGTTAGCAGTTCAAACTCACTCATTGGCTCCTCAGGAGAAAAGACCTGGAGATCCGCTCCTGCAAAGATTACAGCCTAGGACAAAGTTGAGACGGGGAGAGAGTTGATATGTTGTGGGGTTGTTCACCAATGTCACAAAATAATACGTGTACTAATTATTTAATGAGAAGCTAGTTTGTTCTGTAAACTTTTCATCTAAAGGACAATTAAAAAAAAAAAAAAAAAAGATTACAGCCTAAGAAAACCTATGAGGCAGTTCTGTACTGTCCTATAGGGCCACTATGAGTTGACTCAATAGCACCTAACAATAAGTGGCAATGGGGTTGCTCCCCAACATTTTTAGAACCACTGTCACACGTACCTCTTGCCCCATAAATTTAGAACTGCAATGAAAATCGTCCTCCACCTCTAGTTCCTCTTTCTGCACCACTTTCTGGAGAAGAATAACTATGAGTCAGCACTCAATGACTTCCTTCAACAGGATCCCTCCTTCACTCTCAAAACTAGTTGCCATCGAGTAGACTCTGACTCATGGGGACCCCATGTGTGACAGAGAAGAATTGCGCTCCATAGGATTTTAGATGGCTGATTTTTCACAAGTAGACCACCAGGCCTTTTTTCTGAGGCAACTTTGGGTGAACTTGAACCTCCAACCTTTTTGTTAGCAGCCAAGCATGCTAACTGTTTGCACCACCCAGGGAGTCCTCCTACAATCTAGGTAGCAGGAATTTGCCAAGGTTTATAGCAGGCAGTGGGCATCCTTCCCAGCTCTCAATGCTGCTACAGGGTTTTCCCTATCTGGAGCTTCCTCTGATTGTTTTGGTCAGTGTCTTTTCCAGGTGGGTGGAGTAGAAAGGGGGAAAGATGCAGAAAGGAGCCTGCTTAGAATGATTTGTCTTCAGGCACGTGCTTCTAGAGAGATATTGGCTGAGAAGCTGGTCCTGTGGGAGAGGAAGTGCAGTGGCCACTGGGACAGGAATTCTGGCTGTCAGGAGTACCTGAACAAAGCAAGACACAAGCCATACTGTCACTCCACTGCCACCAAGAAATATGTCCTGCTTTTATTCAGCCTTCGCAACATGCTAGAACTAAAAACACTAAAAGATAAAGAGCTTGAAGTTACCAAAAAGGATATCCTGGGAGGGGGGAAAATCCTTCTAATGGATACACCAATCCTGCCACCCTCGGAGCACACACTTTCCCAGTTTAAACAAAACCACCATCTCTTATCTCTAGTCTTGGCGATTCCATTGTGTTCTAGACCTTAAGCTGCCTTTGATTCAATTGCAGAAGAACTCAAGGGTTGTAATAAGGATGTGTTTGGGGTGCCTGGAGAGAAAGAGGAGGAGCTGAGAAGCTAATAACATTAGCCAGGCAAAAGGACATGAGGAAAAGAGGATGTTGGCACAGAAGGCCTGCAAGGAAATTGATTTGCGGGGTGGGGAGTAGCAGGTACATCTTTGTAAGCTTGTGAAAGCTGATCCTGGGCAAACAGGCAGAGACCACAGCATGAGAGATCCTGCAGACTTTATCCTAATAGGAAGTCAAAGAAGGGGCCTTAAGGTGAAGTGCAGCAAAAAGAGCTCACCTGGTAACAGACGGAGGCTACACTTGCCTAAGGTTCCAGAAGCAGGTAATGACAGGGCCAAGACTAGGACTCAGATCACTGGGTCCCATCCCAGTGGGTTTGATGTAATTCCAGGTTGCTTCCTTTTTGTGCCCTGGACTCTGTGTGTGTGTGTGTGTGTAGAGAGAGAGAGAGAAGCAATGGGGTGACACACAGAAAAAGACATACAGACAATGACTGGAGACAGATGATGCTCGTTCATTAATTCAACCACCATTTTGCTGAGACCATGGCATGCCCAAGGTGCTTGGTTGAGCAAATTTAAGAGGTGATATTAAAAGTGCAAAAATGCTGAAAAATCTGGGAAAGGGAATCCATCTCTGGTGCATTGGTTTTGATTATTCCTCAGCTATATAAACATCCAAAGAGATGACCTCATATATTCCACAGGCATGACCAAAGACTCTGGCACAGATGGTCCGAAATAAACAATTTCAGTGCAAGCCCATAGCTGCCTGGCCCTGTAACGGCCCTGAGAAGAGCTTAGGCCATCTTTTTTTTTTTTTTTTTAACCACAGTTAAGGCTAAATCAGAAAGAAAATAGGAGTCTTTCTTCATCTGCTCTGTTCTTGGTTTCATGTTTTATAGACGGCCTGCGAAGCTCTCTGCTCAGAAATTTGTGGAAGTAGCATTTCCCTTGTTGACAGGATTCTGCTGAGAACTGGATTTTCTGCCATTTTCTTTACTCTTTCCTCAATGTTCCGCAGTTCTGATTTTTGACAGCCAGCTTTCCATTCCACGCTGATTGTAACTACGCTAAAAGTAACATCTATGTCTGAAAGGCAGGGAATTTTACATTTTTTTTGGCTCTGAAATTTTTCCTGTACTATGAGACACAATTTTTTTTTTTTTTTTATGAGACACAGAAGGCAAGGATTTGTCCTGTTTTTCCCCCAAATCTCCCACAGTGCCAGTACACGCCATCACACATAGTAGGTGCTTTACTCTGAGCACTGCTGAACAGCTCACTGGAACAGCGTGCCTGAGGGGATGCCTGCTGAAATGGTTGAGCTGGGCCAGGACTTGCCAAGACTGGCAGGACCCCAGCCTGGCTTTGTTTTATATGCAAACAGATTTGGGAATGTGACCCCAGTTCTGATTAATTATAAACCTACTGTCACTCAGGCATCCTGTAACCTGGTGGGGGCTCAGAGCCAGGTGTCAATGTTTTAGATAAACAAAAAAAGTATGATGTTTATTGCACCTGCGAGCTTTATTCACCCAAAGAAAATGTTCTTTGCAATATCTAATGTAACTCACTTAATTCATAGAGAGCTACAATTATGAAATCTTTTATTAGTTATAATACTATGCTATGTGATGGTAGGATTTTGGACTATTATAATATTTTCCCAAAACTGGCTCCAGGGAAATATTTTTATTACCTAACAAAGAAGCCTGATTTTAGACCAAGGTATTTCTACAGAACATTTTCATATAACTATTTTTCAATAGGTACATAAAACTATATTCATTTATATAATAATAAAGAGTATACCAAGACCATAAAAATAGAAGCATAGATTCTAGACAGCTTTCTATTAAAATTAAGTAGACGTCACTCTGCCCTTATTAACATGGACAAAAATATAGCAAATCTTAGTTTTTAGACAGAGTAATAAAATACTCCTATCCACCCAGAGGTGCCTTGGAAGAAGGGCCTGATCATGTAGTCCTGAAATACCAGCCATGAAAACCCTATGGATCACAGTTCTATTCTGACACACATGGGGTCACCATGAGTCAAAATCAACTTGATGGCAGCTGGAATACAAAAACAATAACTTCTAAATTTGTAAGTTTTATCATAATTCTGTCTACATTCTTAGTCAAGCTTTTATTTATTGTACATACATTTATGTTGCAACCAAAATGGTCTAGACCCATGGATTCAAAGATGAATAAAACACAGTCCTTACTTGTGAATAACTCACGTGATAAGGAGAAACTTCTGCTTACAGGGTGCCTATTATCTCAGTCTCCTCATGGACGGAGGAATGGATAATAGCAAGATGATCAACCCTATTACCAAGACGAAGAAAGTGGAACACATAAATGTTAACTTACTTGCCAAAGAACACACTTACCAAGCGGAAGAACCTAGATAAAAATCCATGACTGAAACATATGACTCATTAAAAATTCAATTAAAAAAACAGCCTGTATTCATTAATGATTGTTGCGGTGGTAGCAATAGTCTCAAACAGTAATGATTGTGAGGATGGCACATGACCAGGCAATGGTTCCTTCTGTCATACATAAGGTCGTTATTTGTAGGAGCCTACAGCAACACCACCACCTAACAACAGCAAAAATTCGTTAATGAGGGAGACACTGAGCTATTTATTAAAAAATTACACTCCCCTCTCCATTCTAATCCTTCCTTTCCCCAACTACCTCGTTATCAACCTACGTTATTTGGACTGTTGTTGTTAGGTGCCATCGAGTTGATTCTAACTCAAAGAGGTCCCATGTACAACAGAATGAAATACTGCCCTGTCCTACCCCACCCTTATAATCAGTGCTATGTTTGAACCCACTCTTGCAACTACTGTGTCAATCCATCTCATTGAGGGTCTTTATCTTTTTTGCTGACCCTCTACTTTACTAAGCATGGTATCTTTCTCCTTCTGATAACATCTCCAAAGTCTGTAAGATGAAATCTTACCATCCTTGCTTCCAAGACAGGTTTGTTTGTTCTTCTGGCAGTCCAAGGTATATTCAATACTCTTCACCAACAGTGTAATTCAAAGATATCGAATCTTCTTAGGTCTTCCTTATTCACTGTCTAGCTTTCACATGCATATGAGGCAACTGAAAACACGGAGGCTTGGGTGAGGTGCATCTTATTCCTTAAAGTAACGTCTTCACTTTTTAACACTTTAAAAAGACCTTTTGTAACAGATTTGCCCAATGCAATGTTTTGTTTAATTTCTTGACTGCTGCTTCCATGGGCATTAAATGTGGATCCAGGTAAAATGACATCCTTGACAACTTCAATCTTTTCTCCGTTTATCATGATGTTGGTTATTGGTCCAGTTTGAGGATTTTCGTTTTCTTTATGTTGAGGTTTAATTCATACTGAAGACTGCAGTCTTTGATCTTCAAGTTCTTCAAGTCCTCTTTACTTTCAACAACCAAAGTTGTGTCATCTGCATATTGAAGGTTGTTAATGAATCTTCTCTTGTTCAGCATACAGATTGAATAAGCACCGTGAAAGGATACAACTCTGAAGCACGCCTTCCCTGACTTTAAACCGTGCAGCATCCCTTTTTTTCTGTTCAAACAACCACCTCTTGGTCTAAATACAGGGTTCTCATGAG
This sequence comes from Elephas maximus indicus, assembly GCF_024166365.1. NCBI lineage: Eukaryota > Metazoa > Chordata > Mammalia > Proboscidea > Elephantidae > Elephas > Elephas maximus. Next base: position 71,790,405 of record NC_064831.1, on the reverse strand, counting down.
CACAATTAAGTGTTCTGGAATTCTCATTCTTTGCAATGTTATCCATAATTTGTTGTGATCCACACAGTCAAATGCCTTTGCGTAGTCAATAAAACACAGGTAAACATCTTTCTGGTATTCTCTGCTTTCAGCCATGATCCATCTGACATCAGCAATGATATCCCTCATTCCACATCCTCTTCTGAATCTGGTTTGAATTTCTGGCAGCTCCCTGTGGATGTACTGCTTTTGAATGATCTTCAGCAAGATTTTACTTGTGTTTTGATATTAATGATATTGTTTGATAATTTCCCCATTCTACTGGGTCTCCTTTCTTTCAAATGGGTACAAACAGGGATCTCTTTCAGTTGGTTGGCCAGGTCGTTGACTTCCAAATTTCTTAGCATAGACAAGTAAGCACTTCAAGCACTGCATCCATTTGTTGAAACTTCTCTATTGGTATTCCTTCAGTTCCTGGAGCCTTGTATTTTATCAATGCCTTCAATGCAGCTTGGACCTCTTCCTTTAGGACCATGGGTTCTTGATCACATGCTACCTCCTGAAATGGTTGAATGTTGACCAGTTCTGTTTGGTACAGTGACTCTGTGTATTTCTTCCATCTTCTTTTGATGCTCCTACATCATTTAATATTTTCCCTGTAGAATCCTTCAATTTTGCAACTTGAGGCTTGAATTTTTTTCTTCAGTTCTTTCAGCTTGAGAAATGCCAAGCATGTTCTCCCCATTTGGTTTGCTATCTCCAGGTCTTTGCACATTTCATTTTAATACTTTACTTTGTCTTCTTGAGTTGCCCTTTGAAATCTTCTGTTCAGCTCTTTTACTTTATCATTTCTTCCTTTTGGTATAGCTACTCTACTTTTAAGAGCAACTTTCAGAGTCTCTTCTGACATCCATTTTGGTCTTTTCTTTCTTTCCTGTGTTTTTAATGACCTCTCAACCTCACGTATGATGTCCTTGATGTCATTCCACAACTTGTCTGGTCTTCAGTTGTTAGTGTTCAATGCATCAATTCTGTTCTTGAAATGGTCTCTAAATTCAGGTGAGATATACTCAAGGTTGTACTTTTGCTCTTGTGGACTTGTTCTAATTTTCTTCAACTTCAACTTGAACTTACTTATGAGCAATTGATGGTCTGTTCTGCAGTCGGCCCCTGACCTTGTTCTGACTGATGATATTAAGCTCTTCCATCATCTCTTTCCACAGATGTAGTCAATTTGATTAATGTGTTTTCCATCTTTAAAAAAAAAAAAAAAAAAAAACCTAGTCCCAGGTTATAGGGACTAGATTTTTTTTGTTTTTAATGTGAGTTATTTTGAACATTCAAGAAGCATATAGAGATTCCATTTCCAGTAATAGAAGAGTGGCTCCTATTGGACAAAACTTTCTACAGATAACAACTATAAATTCTGGATAAAATATAAAAAGCAATTGTTTGAAGGTGCTGGGGGAATACCAAAAACAGGTAGGAACTGTAGGGAAGTTGAAACATAGAAGAAGGGAATAGTACTGGCTGCTTTCCAGTTTCTATTGCTCTTTGCCTAAGAGAAGACCCCAGTCAGCACCATGTAGGGCTGCTAAAACTTGGGTAGAAACATGCAGTCTTAGAATAGAAAATTTCAGTCTTACTGACTTGAAGAATCAGAAGGTGATCACAGCAGATGAGTGAGATCCTCAAAAGGAGGGAGCCATAGGAGGGAAGTCACTAGTTTTGTGTACAAACCCTTGAACTACATATGTGCAGGATGTCTCCAATCAACCCAGCTAACTAAAAAAAAAAAAAAAATTACAAAGAGATATTTTCATTGCCTCCCACCCAGGGGAGAAAGAATTTGGTGTTTGAGTCTAGAGAAATTAAATGTTTGCTAAAACAAACAAACACACAAAGAAATCAATGTTCTTTAGATGAACACGACACAATATAATCTCTAAAGTTTATCATTCACAACATTCAGTATACTATACAAAATTACTAGACATACAAAGAAACAGGAAAATATCAGCCACACTGGAGAGAAAAGGCAATCAAGGGAGGCTGAGCCTGAAATGAGCCAGATATTGGAAGTATAAGAATTTTAAATAGCTAGGATATAAAGAATATAAAGAAGGTATGTTTACAATGAATCGACAAATAGGAAATCTCAAGAAATAAATAGAAACTAGTAAATATATGAAGAGGAACCAGGATTTGCTGCATTCAAAAACAAAACTTTGCAGACTTCAAAAACCCTAGGTTGATGGTGAAATAGTTGTGCATGGAAAGGGGAAGAATAGAGAGATCAGTATGATTTTTTAATAATTGTATCAGTTTCTTAGTACTGAATATGGATTTTTTTGGGCAAGGACTCCATTTTATTGCTAATATATATGTATACACGGTAGAGTAATAAAAGCAGTAGAAATGCTTCTGTACCGATTTTATCCACTTAAAATCTGCAATGCTTTTAAGTACTTCGGTATCTGGAGAATTAATAAAAAGAAACAGTCATTAATTCTTTTTTTTTTTTAACTCCTCATTCCTCCCTCCCACCAGCCTCCAGTAACCACTGATCTTTTTGTCTCAATGAATTTGCCTATACATAAGTGGACAATATTTGTCCTGTTATCTGTGGCTTATTTTACTTAGAATAAGGTTTTTAAGGTTCATCCATGTGGTGGTATGTATCAGAACTTCATTTCTCTTTATAGCTTAATAATGCTCCATTGTATAGATATACCATGTTTCATTTATCCATTCATCTATTGATAGTCACTTGAGTTGTTTCTACCCTTTGGCTATTGTGAATAGTGCTACAATGAACATTGGTGTACATGCGTCTGTTTGAGTCATTGCTTTAAATTCTTCTGGGCATATACATAAGAGTACAATTCCTGGATCATACGGTAATTCTACATTTGAGTAAATAAATTATTGTTCTGTTTTAAAGCCACTTGTCTTGGAGTAGTTTCTATATAGCTATACATAACAGAAGAAGATCCTAAATAAATTATTTGTGAATTGAATTTAATAGTAGTGCAAAAATTCTAACCTATCATAACTGAGTAAGACAGAGCAGAGTGATCCAGGAATAGATCAATTACTGAACAAATAAATAAACAACTACAACACTATTGATATGTTGAACCACAGAAACAGTTTAAATTAGGAACACACACATACAGTGATCTTAGTAGATATCAAAAGTCTTGGAATAAAATTTAATCCTTAATCCTCCTTTTTCTTTTTTTTTTTAATTAGGGTTCTGGACACTTTTGGTGCCCTGTCCATACTTTCTTTACCTTCCTCAGGATTGCTCCACCTCTCTTCCTGGCTTGTAGACCAATACTTTAGGGTTATTTCCCAGCCTAAGTATTGTTAAAAACCAAACCCATTGCCTTCAAGTTGATTTCGATTCACAGCGACCATATAGGACAGAGTAGAACTGCCCTACAGAGTTTCCGCGGAGCGCCTGGTGGATTCCAACTGTCAACCCTTAGGCTCGCAGCCGTAGCTCTTAACCACTACGCCACCAGGGTTTCCAACCACAGTAGCTCCCTCCTAAATCCTTAACTTAATCACATCTTTTGCCATATAAGGTAATATTCACCGTTTTACCATACTGGGTCATTTTCACAGGATTCAGGAATTAGGATAGGGACACGTCTTTTCTGAGGCCACCATTCAGCCCGTTACAGCTACAGTGTAAAATTAAAAAAAAAATTAGGACAGATGAAACAGCGTGAAAGGACCAAGGGAAATCGAGGCACTGGAGGAATTGAAAGTGGAGATGAGGTGTGTGTTGGAGGAGGTGGGGGGAGCGTGAGCATATCACACAACCTTGTCTCACTAATATTCATTATTTTAAAATACTGATTTTTTCCCTTTGTTTTTGACATTATCAAACATTTTATTTTTAAATAAATATCCAAGGTTAGCCATGGCATGGGAAAAGGAGACACTATTAAACTGCTGGTAGATGTACAGATGGAGACATTAATAAAGCCAGCCTGGAGGGTGCTCGGAGTACTAACCGGAAGTCCTAAAATGCACATACCCCTTGCTCCAGACATTTACTCTAAGAAAATATGCGCTATCGATGTAGTCCATATAGCAGCGAAGAGTATTTAGTAACAGAGGAGAAGGTCATGATACATATCCGTGAAAAACAACAACAAAAAAAGCAGCTTCAAAATCATTGTAAAGGATTATCTAATTAGTATAGGTTATATACATGCGTGACTATGTATAGTGTGCGTGTGTGTAATACATACACATACTATGCACATACAGAGGACCCCTGGTGGCGCGGTGGTAAAGGATTCGGGGGCTAACCGAAAGGTCAGCAGTTCAAACCCACCATCCGCTCCATGGGTGAAAGATGGGGCAGTCTACTTCCGCAAAGATTACAGGCTTGGAAACCCTTTGGGGCAGTCCTGCTCTGTACTGTAGGGTTGCTAGGAGTTGGAATTGACTCAAGAGCAACGGGTAGGTATGCACATGGGAAAAAAAAACCTACTAAATGGGCTAGATTAAAATGTTAGCAGCAATGATATTTTCTTAATGGATGTAGTACATTTGCAAGTTCATTGTATTTTTAAACAAAGCATGTTGCCTGTGTAGTGATGCAATTTGATAAGCATAACGCATGTAATTAATAACTTGATAAAATCTTTTGTAGAAAGTACAGTTCCAATCACCCAGAGTCTTTTCTTAAGAACAAAGTGTTCCTCTATTTTAGATTTATTCTGTTTCAGGAGCATCAGATCAATCTGGTCCTCAAAAAATTGATGAAGCAATTAAAACAAATTCGCAGTAGGGTGATGGGCAAATGTTTACATTAAAATTTAAGGAAAGACACAGGATAACAAGCACCATGTAAAACTATACTTTCAACCGGTAAAACAGCAGGAAACAAAAGCAAGAATGGTTTTATTAGTTGAGGTGGTGCAATTATTTTGGAAAGCTTTGCTTTGGCTTTATTGATGCTTTATAAGGCTTTTTAGTGTCTGCAAAGGAAGTTCAAGTCCAGATGTTTTCACTCCTGCCCTTCCCTACCTGTTTATACAGTAACAATTTCTGCGTACTCAGGATTGCCCGTCGGGCTCCTTAACCTCTCTGTTCATTTTGGAGCGAAGAAATTGCCTTCTTTTTCCCCAGGGCAATTCTGTTCCACCCAGTTTTCTTAAATTGTAAAAAGAAAATTATAAACACCTGTGTGGTATAAAATCTCCTGACCCTGAAAAAAAATTCTTTACTACTCTTTTTCCAATCAGAAACATTTTCTTTTTGCCTGACCGGCTTCCTTTGCCCAATTTTCTGTCATATCAGAGCTCAGAGCCAGTGTTCAGGGGCCTTAACCGAGATTTGGCTCTATTATGATGGCCTGTGGTTGATTTCCAGCTGAAGAAGAGCCTCCTCGTGTATCAGACATTTAGAGGAGCCAGCGTGTTTCCTCCAGAACACTTAAAAAAAAAAAAAAAATTCAAATAAAAGGAGAATTTGTGTATATCTTTGTACCTTATTTTACTTGGACCTTATCTATTCAAATATAATTTCATGCGAGGTCTAGTTAATATTTGGGGGCTAATGCCTTGCTGTTTTGGTTAAGAGCTGTGTTTTTATGTAGAAAGAGGACGGTGGGTGGGAAAGCTTTCTTTTCTGAATGTGCCAGCTGCAAAGCCACAGCTGAGTTATGGCAGGACCACCTAACGTTCTGATAGGGACTCTTTCTAAAGACAGGTGTGTGTCCTCCTCTTGCCTTACTTCCCAGAGTGCCTTGCCCGTCCTTCTCTCCCATACCTCCTTCATAAGCAAGTTTAAGTCACAGATAATCATAGATCTGGAACAGGACTCAGAGATCATGCTGCATCTTACGTTTTTTCCTTTGAAAACAAATATGAAAGATGCGTTGCTTGTCTTATCTTCCTCCACATTTAAAAAATGGCGACAGTAAGGCTACTTACAGCTCTGTAAAGTTCGAAGGGAGCTTTAGTAGCGTCTTAATAATTTGGAAGACTAAAGTTATACACACACATCCAAGAAATAATCTAAATATACTATATTCCAATAAAGGGGATTGGAACGCTATTTTGAATACAGATGTTGTCATTGTTAGTTGCCATCGAGTTGGCTCTGACTCATGGTGACCTTTACGTATAACAGCACAAAACGTTGCCTGGTCCTTCACCATCTTCGTGATCACTGTCATGTTTGAGTGCGTTGTTGCAGCTGTTGCGTAGTGCCTTCCAACCCAGGAGGCTTATCTTCTAGCACTATAACAGACACTATCCTGTTGTGATCCATGAAGTTTTCATTGACTAATTTTCAGAAGCAGATCACTAAGCCTTTCTTCCTAGTTTGTCTTAGCCTCGAAATGCCAATGAAACTCATCTACCATGGATAACGCTGCTGGTATTTGAAAGCAACAATAGTATTAGCATAGCTTCCAGCACCATAGCTACATGCAAGCCACCACAGTAGGCCAAAGTGGCAGGTGAATACAGATAATGCCCCTAATATTATAAGTAAGGTTCAAGGCAGCTGGAGGAGCAACTCAGTTTTGTTCTTCTGTGCCCTTGAGTTGATTTTTCTACTCATAGCAACCCCATGTGACAGAGCAGAACTGCCCCATAAGGTTTTCTAGGCTGCAATCTTTACAGGAACAGATTGCCAAGTCTTCCTCCAGCGGAGTGGCTAGGTGGATTCGAACTGCTGAACTTTCAGCTCACAGCTTAGCCTTTAACCGTTGCCCCAACTCCTTAACTCATAGTACAGAGAAAAAATATAGTGGGATTTGAGAACTCTTTGAGATTTTCTTAGTTACAATTTGTGACCTTGTGTAATTAGTTAAAGTTCTCTAGGATTCTGATCTCCCCTGTGTAAATGGAATTGAACTATTAGGTCACAGTTCCCTTTATTTTATTTATGTGTTCATTCACACGCTGCTATATCCATGATTGAGGTCATAGTAACAACTGGGTAGTTGACTGCTATGGAAGAAGGAGGCATCATCAAACAACTCTTTTGGACACCATTGAATTCAAGGGTCGATTCCCTGCTGGGGCATCTCGTATCCAGAGGAATGGAGTTATATAGGGACTCAGTTATATAGGTAAGTTCCAGGTATATTTAATGCAGTTCTTTGAATTTGGTTTTTGAGAGCCTCCTGCCATAAAGAACCATGGTGGTGGAGGAGTAAAGCAAACGCAGGGATTACAAAAACACTGAAGGTGCCTGGGTTTCATTTCTTGGACTTTGAAGGCTGTGGACATTTCCATAGTTTCCAAACCCCCATACCACACCTTCCGCAGCAGCAACAGTAAAACCAGAGTCACCTGGCAAGAAGAACTATAGCAGCAATATCCATGCCCGTGTTCATAATGTCACTTTTCCATCTTGTTCCAGAATGCTCTTCCAGGGCTGAATAGCGTGTGCATATTTGCACACTACAGATCAGTTATTCTCAGTAAAAACTTTTTTCGGCCTTTATAATGTCCAGAGTTTAAGCGGTGATGACACAGGTACACTCAAAGGTGTACCTTTTTTTTTTAGAATGACAGTTATATATGTCCATTCCAAAAATTAACCTTAGTGTCCTTATGCACTCACTTGCTGGGAACAATGTGTTGTTAGTTGTTGACTCTGTTTGGCCTGACCCATCCTCACAGTGGGTTAGGGGAGTAGACCATTGTGATCCACAGGGTTTCATTGGCTGATTTTTGGAAGTAGGTCTCCAGGTCTTTCTTCCTAGTCCATCTTAGTCTAGAAGCTCACTAAAACCTGTTGAACAGCATAATAACATGAAAACTTCCCCTGACAGATGGGTGGTGGCAGCACATGAGGTACATTGATCGGGAATTGAACCCGGGTCTCCCACATGGAAGGCTAGGATTCTACCACTGAATCACCACTGCCACCGGGAACAGCATAATACATACTACTAAAAAGAGTAAGGATAAAAGGGAGCTCCAAAATAAAGAAGTAGGTAGGAAGAGGGAAAAGCTGGAAGGGTTATTTTACCATTTATCAACAAGGCAGGGTTGATGCCTGATTTAATTTTTATTATTATTTATATCCAGGAAAGTAGTGCATGAACTCCGTGGTCATTTTGTGATCAGTTCCCTGGGACCCTGAGTGAAAAGATCAGTGAGGGCTTTAGAGAATGGTTCCTGGATTGCTACCAAGATAAAATCTCTCCAAAAACATGTGTGTGTTTTTGTCTATGTATGTCATCTTTGGATTCACTTAAACTTTCTGGGTCTAATTTTCTCATTTGGAAAATGGAAATACAAATATTTGCTCAGCCTTCCTGCCTGGGTTTTCATGGGAGTCAAATGTTCATGAAAGAACTCTGTATACAAATTGAGATATGATATTAAATCCTCAAGGGCAAAAGTCCTGCCTGACAGGTAAATGCCATTGTCCCCTTTGTTATTCCGCAATCAGATATAAAATTGTGGTTTTTATGGTGGACCTGGGGTAATTTAGGAAGACAAGTGATAGAATGAAAAAAAAATTAATTTTAAAACTAGGGAAGATAATAAAGGTCTCTAACATAATCCCTTCATTGTAAATATAAATAAATACCTTGCAGCCCAGAGGGAGGGTGTATGGCTGATGGAAGCGGGCCATGCACCAAAATCAATCCTGTAAAAGTCAGTTGGCCAAAAAACAAATTTACAGAATGAACAATTCACTTAATCATTATTTTGCCACACTATTAAATCCAATCCCTACAACCACCATCTGCCCCCTGCCTTTGCCTGTACCCCAGCCCTGCATCTATGCTCAGCCCTGCCCCTTGAGATGCCCCAGCCCCTGAAATTACTATGGCTTTGAGTGTCAAAAGGTCTGCAATAAACTGTCCTAGACCTTGTTTAAGGAATTTGTCATGCCGTTTTTGGTGAAAAGGTGTTTTTAGTAAATATATTTTTGACAAACTGACTTTGAGCCTGCTAGTTCCTTTTAGTCTTAAAAAAATTTTTTTTTTAATTATGGTGTATATATATGTATATAAACCAAACCTGTTGCTGTCAAGTCGATTCCAACCCATAGTGACCCTATTGGACAGAACAGAAGGCCCCTAGGGTTTCCAAGGAGTGCCTGGTGAATTCAAACTGCTGACCTTTTTGCTCAGCAGCCATAGCTCTTAACCACTATGCCATATATAGAGAGAGAGAGAGCCCTGGTTGTGCAGTGGCTAAAATGATGGACTGCTAACTGAAATATCAGCAGTTCAAAACTATGGGGTCACTATGAGTCGGAATCAACTCGATGGCAGTTAAGTTTTTTTGGATTATATATATATACATGGAAACCCTGGTGGTGTAGTGGTTAAGAGGTACAGCTGCTAACCAAAAGGTTAGCAGTTCGAATCTACCAGGTGCTCCTTGGAAACTCTGTGGGGCAGTTCTACTCTGTCCTACAGGGTCGCTATGAGTTGGAATCGACTTGCCGTCAACAGGTTTGGTTTTGGTTTTATAGATATACATATGCATATATATATACAAGAAGAAATTTGCTATTTCAACATTTTTTACATGTACAGTTCACTGACATTAATTACTTTTATCATGTTGCGCAACCATCTTCACTATCCATTTCCAGAATTTTCCATCACCCTTAACAGAAGCTCAAAGTCCCCCCAAGCAATGACTCCCTCTTTCCCCCACCCTCCTACCCCTAACAAAACGTTGCCATCAAGTCAATTCCAACTCATGGAGACCTCATGCGTGGTCCCTGGATGGCACAAATAGTCGTTCGTGCTTGGCTGATAACTGAAAGCTTGGAGGTTCAAGTCCACTCAGTGGCACTGTAGAAGAAAGGCCTGGCAATCCGCTTCCTTAAAGATTACAACCAAGAAAACCCTATGGAGTTCAGCTCTACTCTGTAACACATGGGGTCACCATAACTTCCACCCCTGTAACCAGTAGACTTTAGTCTCTATATTAGTCTACTGTAGATATTTTATGGAAGTGGGATCATACAATATTTGTCCTTTTGCAACTGATTTATTATCTGAAAACCGTATGCATTGGAAAATTATGAAGCAGTCATCAGGAAACTTTTAGGGTAAAGATTTTATTTCATTTGGAGAAAGGGCAATGGTTTGAGAAAAACCTGCCATCTTTTTTTTTTTTTTTTTTTTTTTGGTTCCTAGATATAAAAACCAGAGAAATGTAGTTGTTGAAGCTCAACATCTAGCCCCTTTTGACCCAAGCATTTCTCCTGGCAAAGAAGTCACACCAGTTGTACAAAAAAAAAGAAAGGTGGGGGGGACTGCCTGTATTATCTGTGTCTTTTTAAACTTCAAACATGCTTTTCACATCCATAGTGGCTTAATGGAGTCTGACAACCAACTAATGCTTTAAAACCAGCAGGGATCCTGTTCTGCCCCATAACCTGAAATGAATTATTGATAGACGCTTTCAACCCTCTGTCCTGTCAGATATTTCAAAGTCAGTGTCGGCCTGGGCATTTTCTCATTCAGTCTCTACTGAGGTCAAAATTTGTGAAGTGAGGCTCTCCCAACAGGAAAAAAGAAAGAAGAAAAGGGCCCAGCTGCCTGTGAAGCGTAGAGCTAAATATAATTGCCTTCTCCTCAGAACAAATCTCTGTAAAATATTAGTAACCTCTACCTGTATTAGTGGGACCAGTGTCATTATTCCCTCAAAGTAGGCAAAAAGCTGCATATTTAGAAGGGGCATAACATTAATAAGTACTTTTATAATTAGATAACTTTTAACGGAAGCGCATGTTTTATTTCATGTTAGCCTTGGAGCAATTCTGTGAGGTGGGCAGGGCAAGTACCATTGTTTGCACCCAAAAAGGAAAAGTCTGAGATGCAGAACTGTATAAACTTCCCATTTTCTTTTCCTTCTTCCTCTCCTCGTCCTCTTCCTCCTTTTAACATGTGTAAAACAATGGTGTAATTTTTGTTACTTTGCTGGACAAAGATCTAAAAAGTGATACTTAATGACTCAGACTTTAAAGTCATTCTGCTATGGCAATCTCTGAGTTGGCCATCTCTTCACAAAATAATGGAACCCTGGTGGTACAGTGGTTTAGAGCTCAGGCTGCTAACCAAAGAGTTGGCAGTTCAAATCCACCAGCTGCTCCTTGGAAACCATATGGGGCAGCTCTACTCTCTCCTACAGGGTCACTATGAGTAGTAATCGACTCAACCGCAATGGGTTTGGTTGCTTGTTGTTTTTTTTTTTTTTTTTTGGTCACAAAATAATTAGTACATTATTAAAGTGTTCCTTTTAAATGTTTTAAGCTTACTAGAGTCTGGTAACACAACAAAATGTGAGGATGTGAGTGATAAAATATTTATTCTTAGAAAACTTCCAAATAAAAGGCAAAAGTCAGAATTGACTCAGTGGGAACGGGTTTGTTTTTCTGGGTTTGGTTGTTAAGGGCCGACGAGTCGATTCCCACTCTTAGTGACCCTATAGGACAGAGTAGAATTGCCCTGTAGGGTTTCCAAGGAGTGGCTGGTGGATTTGAACTGCCGACTTTTTGGTTAGCAGCCAAGCTTTTAACTACTGCACCACCAGGGCACCAAAAAGCACTTACGGTCATGAAAATATTTCATATGCAATTTAAAACTTGAAAAATCTTTACTAAAGCAATCTCTTAAAAGTAAAAATTGAACACCAATAAATATCCCCATGCCCATGTGCTTTCTCCATATATGTCGTGATAATGTTTTATTTTGCTTTTTAAAATTAATTATATTCACATTTTTTTCTGGGGTGCTATGTCACTTTCATAATTATTATTTTAACGAACACATATTATTTCATTTAGATAGTTTCCTAAACTTGATTATTGGTTATTGGACATTTAGGCTGTTACCAATTTTTTTCTATAACAAGTAGTACAACAGAGGATGTTTTCATATATATATATTCATTTATTTGAATTATTTCTCTTAATACCTAACATGAATGCTAACACTGGATCAAAGGATAATATTATTTTTCTGGTTTTGGTATGTGTTTCTACACTGATGTCTAAAATTCCAGCTCACAGTAATAGCAGCAATGCATATGTTTCAATGCCATTTGGGTATCACCAACATTCGTCGTTATCATGTTTGTATGTTTTGGAACCTTACATAGTACACAGTATGTGGCAGCTCAGCTCTACAGCAAATATGAAAGGATATCATCAAGCCATTAATAAAACAATATGATATTGGCACTTGAAGAAGCAGATCAGTGAAATGGAACAAAAAGACCATAAATAGACCTATATATATATATATATATATATATTTGTTATGGGGGAATCAAAGCTAACTTAAAGATTGCTTATTCAGTAAGGAAGAAATGGTGGAAGTTATTTTCTAAACTTGGAATAAGAAATATTTTCAACTATGCTATAAAATGCAGAAACCATAAAGTGTTGATAAATTTAACTACATAAAAATACAGATTGTCTGCATAGTTAAGACCCACTATAAACAAAATCAAAACTGGTGGGATTAATGATTGCAAATAATATCATGAAAAAGGCTAATTTCTCCAATGCATAACTAACTCCTACCAATTCATAACAAATCACCCAACAACCAATTTAAAAATGGGCAATAGATATAAACAAACAGTCCACTAAAAAATAAATATAATTTTGTGGAGCATATGAAAATGCTTAATCTCATTAATAATAGAAACACATTAAAACTACTCCAAGAAATATTTTATCTATTAAATTGGTGAAGATCAGAATATTTGATTACAACACTATGGGGAGCATACTGTTTGGAAAAGGCACCCTCGTCCACTGCTGATAGATTCCAATTTAGGAAAAATTATCAAAATTAAAAATGCATAATCCTTTGACCCAGAAATTTCACCATTGGAATATAAACTCACAAAGATGTATCTATAAGGTTATTTATCACACAATGGTAACAAAGAGCTCAGAAGCAGACCCGCACAAAAATAGTCAACTGATCTTTGACAAAGGAGAAAAGGCAATTCAGTGAAGAAAGGGTACTGTTTCAACAAAAAGTGCTGGAAAAATTGAACATCCATATGTAAAAAAATGAAGCTAGGCACAGACCATATACCCTCCAAGAAAATTAGCTCAAAATGGATCATAGACCCAAGTATGAAACTTACAACTATAAAATTTCCAGAGGAAAATGATTTGAAGGAGAAAGTCTTGGTGGCCTTGAACATGGTGGTGAGTTTTTAGATACAAACACCAACAGTGCAATCCATGAAAAATAACTGATAAGTAGGAAGGTGTTAAAATTAAAAATGTCCACACAAGACATTGTTAAGAGAATGAGAAGAAAAGCCATAGTCCAGGAAGGAAAAAAAAAAATTGCAAAACTCATATCTGATAAAGGATTTGTATCCAAAACAGAAAAAGAACTCTTAAAACTCAATAATAAGAAAGCAACCTCATTTATACTTTGCTCTTTGGAATAAAAACTCGGTAGTTGAGACAAACAGCAGAGGGGACACAGGCAAAAGCCAAATTAATAAGGTAGACGTTGAAGCCAAATAAGCAGGCTGCCCAGCTAGCAAATGAGGGGGAGAGAGAGAGAAACTATGTCAAAAAAGTGACATGGAAGGTAAATTCAAATATTTCAGTATCTGCTTAGTAGAAGTTCCTGAAAGGCAGAACAAGGAGAAGTGGAGGAAGGGATATTCAAAGAAAAGGAGCAGGGAGAATTCAGTCTTTAGGAGAGCTTTTGATGATTGTCAGTGTCGTGAATTGAATTATGTCCTCCAAAAAATGTGTGTATCAATTTGGTTGGGCCATGATTTCCAGGGTTGCATGGTCGTCCTCCATTTTGTGATTGTAACTTTATGTTTAAAAGGATTAGGGTGGGATTGTAACACAACCCTTACTCAGGCCACCTCCCTGATCCAATGTAGGTGGAGTTTTCCTGGGGTGTGGCCAGCACCACCTTTTTTCTCTCAGGAGATAAAAGGAAAAGGAGGCAAGCAGAGCATGAGGACCTCATAAAAGAAAAGCACCAAGAAAGCAGCACCAGGAGCAGAGTGCATCCTTTGGGCACTGGGTGCCTGTGCCTGAGAAGCTCCTTGACCATGGGAAGATTGAGGACAAGGACCTTCCTCCAGAGCCAACAGAGAGAAAAACCTTCCCCTGGAGCTGAAGCCCTCAATTTGGACTTGTAACCTACTGGAGTGTGAGAGAATAAATTTCTCTTTGTTAAAGCCATCCGCTTGTGGTATTTCTGTTACAGCAGTACTGGATGACTAACACAGTCAGTTCTCTGGCTTTAAACTAATCAGCCCAAAGATCTATAGTGGAAAACTGATTTGCATGGTGCCTAAAGCATCCCTGTTTTTGTTTACCAACCTGTCACTTTGAAGCATAAGGTCTTCATGGGCCATCCGGAAGGGGCAGTATTGCATAGTGGTTAAGACTGCTGGTAGTGGTTAGGAGAGACAGGGTGTGTTCTGCTGCTTGCTAGTAGTGGCGCTTCAGCATCTACCCATCAAGTAAACGTTTATTTAGCATCTACTATGTGCCAGACTCTGCTTTAGACAGGGGATACAGTGGTGAATCAGATCAGTCCCTGGCCCTCATGGAGCTTCCATTCCAGTAGGGGTGACAGGCAGTAAACAAATACACACGTCATGGATTGAATTGTGTCCCCCCAAAATATCTGTCAACTTATCTGGGCTAAGTTGTGTGATTGTCCACTATGTTATGTGATTTCCCTATGTGTTGTAAATTCTATCACTATGATGAAATGCGATGGATTAGTGGCAGTTATATTGATGAGACCTACAAGATTAGATAGTGTCTTAAGCCAGTCTCTTTGAGATATAAAAGAAAGAAGCAAGCAGAGAGACATGGGGACCTCACACCACCAAGAAAGCAGTGCCAGGAGCAGAGCTTGTCACTTGGACCTGAGGTTCCTGCGTTGAGAAGCTCCCAGACCAAGGGAAGACTGACGACCAGGACCTTCCTCCAGAGCCAACAGAGAAAGAAAGCCTTCCTCTGGAGCTGGCACCCCGAATTCGAACTTCTAACTTACTGGACTGTGAAAGAATAAACTGCTTTTCGTTAAAGCCATCCACTTGTGGTATTTCTGTTATGCAGCACTAGATAACCAAGACAACATGTGATGTAATTCTGAGTAGTGATAAATGCCATAAAGAGAAACCAAGCAGTGTAAGGAGATGGGGAGTGACTTGGGACGTGCTCTTTTAGTTTGAGTGCCAGGGGCCTCTCCAAGGATGTGCCATTTAAGCACGCACGTGAAGCACATGAAGGAACCAACCTTACGAAGATGGAGAAGCATATTCCAGAGAAAAAAAGCAACAAATGCGTATACATTGAGATGGAGCTAACTCAATGTGTTTGAGGTCTGATTAGAAAGCTTAGTCTCTGTTTATTTACCCATAGAAATATGGATAGTATTAGTACCTAACTCATAAGGAATTAAAAGGCATAATCCCTGCAAAGCACATAGTACGTTTCCTGGCACATAGAAGTTTTCAGTAAATGTTAACTCTCATCTTTATTATCTTACAGAGCCTTTGCCTTGAATGGGTTATAATGTAGACTCTATAATACTTTAGCATGCTACTTCTTGCTGCTTGATTTCTGCAAGACTTATTTCTTAAGAATATGCGGATCATATCATTAATGCGGAAACCATGGTGGCGTAGTGGCTAAGTGCTATGGCTGCTAACCAAGAGGTTGAAGTTCAAATCCGCCAGGCGCTCCTTGGAAACTCTATGGGGCAGTTCTACTCTGTCCTATAATCGACTCGACGGCAGTGGGTTTAGTGGGTTATCATTAATGCCTCTTCTCTCTCCAGGGAGCTAGTCTCCTAACTGTTCTTTGTTCAGGTGGCTGTTGACCGACACCTGCACTTGTCCACTCCAAGCTTGTTGGGTTAGTGCTACCTAAGGTGGCAGCCTTCAGCAACTTCATCATGATGGAGGTCAGCCAGTAGCATGCCTTTAGGTCTGCTCACATCATTTACTCTTCTTCCTGTTGGGGGTGGGGATGAGCAGTAGTTCATCTGGTCTGGGTATCAGGAACCCAGCCTGAGCCCTAACTCTTCACCTCTCTGGGCCTCCTTGGCTTCCTCAATTGCAAAACAAGCAAAAGAGTTTTGGGTGACATTGATGAAAGGCTGAAAAATCAAAACAGCATCAAACTAGTCAGAAACAATTATTAATTTCAGTGTAACTGTATGTCGATGCATCTGTAGAAATATCCGCGAGTATATATCAGTTCCCCCGATCACTGCTTTGTCCCATGTCACTGTTCTTGCAGATTCATGCACCACCCTAACCACGTCTGTTGACAGACTCCTGAGGCAAGGTATTCCATTTCACTGCACACCCTTGTTAAAAGAAAAATCAAGTGAGAAATAATTCTTTTGTGAGTTTATTCAAACAGCGATTCATTCATAATGTGGCAGCAACCAAACCCAGATGGATGGGAGCTCTGCAGAAAAACCAGGGGAGAAAGCTTTTATAGAAGAAAGGAGGAAAACAAAGGCTTAAACCTGACTGGCTGGAATTGGTCCCTTATTTGGGTCAGGGGAACTTGGTTTCGGTTGATTTGGCAACTCCTGATTGGCCACTGATAGGTTTCCTTTTGCTTGAGTAAGGAGCGGGGCTCTGGAGTCCTGCTATCCGTAATGGCCCCTCTGACATTTATCGCCCAATTATGGAGGGGGTGGGGTTAGGGTGGGAGTGGGCAGCTCTTATTCTCCATCCTCTTGTCTCCAAGAGAGAACTTGGCCTCTCAGAATGAAACACTTACATCCTTTTTTTCTCCCCACTTCACTCCCTTCCTCCCTGAGAAGACTGCTTTATTTCAGTGATGAAATTTGTGTGGGGGTTTGGGAGGCACAGTTCCTTTAGACATTTTTAATTTGGGAACAACGTGTATACCCTACACATCCATTCTCTTATCTCTTCGCAATGTTGCTAACCGTGGTGGGCGTTGCCCCTGAGAAGGGGTGGTGGGCAATGGGGGGAGCCCTGAAGCTCTGCAGGAGCGTCTTCAAGCTCCATTGCATGGCAAATGCAAGACCCTGCCCTCCAGCTTTACACTACAGGCATGAAGCTGATATTTTTATCTCCATCTTTCTGACTTCCGTATCGTATTTCTCAGTGGTAGCCAAACTGTGGAGAAGGCAAGAGGATGTAACCCTTCCCCGGAAACCCCAGGAACCACTTTTACTCTCAGCAGGGGTACTATGCTTCAACCCATTTCATTTAATGTTCCATTTAAGAGGTTTCTCTGTGACAGTAGACGTTCTCAGTTTCAACAAATAGCCGTTTTACACACTGATCAAAATATAGTGGCAAACTCTGAAGAGTTTTAAAGTAAACTGGGAGCCACTCGTCTAATATTTAATACGGAAATTCCCAACCACGGAATCACAACACACTGGTGTGTTGTGTTATCACCAGTTGTGTGTTCCTCACAGTTGTTCATGCTAAAGGTCAACTACGGATTTGTGAAGGACTTATTCTTCTAAGATGAAAGCTGACATTTATTGAGTGCCCATTATATGTCAGAAAGTTGGCATGCATTGTCTCCAATTCTCAGAGAAACCTGATAAGGTCAGGGCTGTTATTGGAGTCCTGGGTGGTGTAAAGGGCTAAGCACTCGATTACTGACTGGAAGTTTGGTAGTTTGAGCTCACCCTGATGCATTTTGGAAGGAAGGCCTGTAGATCTGCTTCTGCAAGCTCACAGCCTTGAAAACCCTGTGAAGCAGTTCTGCTCCGCGCACATGGGGTCACCGTGAGGCAGAATCAACTTGGCAGCGATGAGTTTGGTTTTTGGATTATTGTTTCTATTTTGCAATGAGAAGACTGAGGCTCAGACAGATGAAAAGCATCGGCCCAAGTTACCTGCCTAAACCAAAAAAACCAAACCCATTGCCGTTGAGTCGATTCTGACTCATGGCGTTATTTGCCTAGTAAATGGCAAAAGTATGCTCCA
This sequence comes from Elephas maximus indicus, assembly GCF_024166365.1. Taxonomy (NCBI): domain Eukaryota; kingdom Metazoa; phylum Chordata; class Mammalia; order Proboscidea; family Elephantidae; genus Elephas; species Elephas maximus. The sequence continues at coordinate 71,772,457 of NC_064831.1, read as the reverse complement.
GACCTGCGTCTCCCAGGGTCCATGTTTCTTCCAAGACACAGTGCTGCTCCCACCTCTGTTGCCAGATGGAAGATATTCCAACGTTTAGGTTGAGAGGTTCTGTGCTCTTGAGGGTAGTCCATGTATGATTTGGATTCTAATTCTGAGAAACAGTTCCTTTAAAGTAGAAATATAACCACCAAAAACCCCAAACCCATTAATGACCCTATTCCCTTATTAATGAGCTCTCTCCAAGGAAAGGATGTTTATGCTCTTTGTTCTTAGGAATTTTCAGGAAATGTCTCTCCTTTTCTGAAAGGTTGGCTCTTTTCACCTGTGAATTTAGACGACACACTTTCCATTAAGTCTCATTAAAGGCCTTAATGATCCTTGGAGCTACCGCAACCAGCAGAGCAGTTCATCTGAGGCCGAGGTGAGGCCACAGTCCTTTTTGTGGAACGCTTATCAAGGGAATCCAGAAACTTAATTAGGCAGGAGGGCTTTTTGAGACCAGCCTGACACAGATCAAAGTTCAGAGGCCCTACTCCCTGTGCCCTCTCTCTGAGTCCATCACAGCAACCTGAGCCGCTTCCTGGTGATTGGGGTTCCTGAGTGAGGGCCCATGAATTCACTGTTGTGAGCTCTGAGGGGAGGCCTTCGCAGGACAAGAAATAAAATCCGAAAGGTGTCTTCTCTGTGCCGTCACCAGGGCCTGAGCAGCCCAATGACATTGTTCCTCTCCGACCAAGATCATGGTTTGTGACACAGTGTAATTAAAAGGTTTGCCAGCTTCTGTAGGAAAACTGGACAGCTCAGGGGAAAATCTCATTTCCTCAAGGGCAGCCAAGGGTAAACAGACTCTGTATTGTGTCCTGGACCGACATACAGGCTGGTCACCAGAGAGAGAGAGATGGCTGTTCTTTCCTTGCCCATTGATTCCTATCGCACTGTGTGAAGACACTAGTTTCCTGTTCAAAGGACAGACAGACATGCTTTCTGATCCAGGACTTTGAACCTGTTTGTTCCAGTTCGAACCCCAGCTGAGAATTTGAACTGGTTCAGAGCCCTGTTCTGATCTAACAGTACTATTCATCAGTGAGATGGGTCCAGGTGTGTCTTGTGACAGAAGCATTTGAATGTGAGGATTTAAAAGCTAAAGGTAGGGAGGCATAGAAATTTATAGGACATTTAATTCCAGCCCCATCCCCATTTTGTAGATGAGAAAACTGAGGTCAATGAAGTTAAATGACTTGCCCTAAGTGACAGAACAGTAGACTCTGGTGCTAAATTGAGGTCCGTGGTCTCACAGCCCTTGAATGTGCTTCAAGCAGAGGGAGGTAAACTACCTGTTAGGATTCCTTCCCCTTGGAGGATGGGCTGGGCTGGAACACCACTGAGGGCCCTTCCAGCATTACAATTCCCCAAGCCCAAGTTCCTCACCGACTTCTCTGGAACATACGGATGTCTTTTGGATAACAGTTCCGAACTTTATAAATGAAGTCTAAGTTTTTTGTTTTGTTCTTTTTTTTTTCTGTAAAAATATCATATTGCACATACTTTTTTTTTGTTGTGGTAAATATGTACATAACAAATCATTTGCCTTTTCACCATTTTTCACGTGTATAATTCAGTGACATTAGTTATGTTTGTCATGTTGATCAACCATGACCATTATCCATTTCCAAATTTTTCCATCACCCTTAACAGAGGTTTAGTGTCCCCTAAGCAGTGAGTCCCCCCTTCCCCTCCTACCTGGCCCTGGTAACCTAAATGAGGCCTAAGCTTTGTCTTTTTGTTTTCCTGGAAACTTGTGTCATAACAAAACAGACCGAAGCGCACAGAACTACAATGTAGCCTTACTCTGAAACAGAAAATTCTGGAGGCAAGGTGTTGTGCTAGGAAGACAATGAGGCCCAGGCTCAGAAGACCAAAGCTGTAGTCCTGCCCTGCTGTGGACTCTGTCACCCAGGGCCCAGCCCTGCCCTTCCCTCTCCAGGCCTGGATGTCCTCACTTCTTGAAGGAGGGTGCTCTAGCATCTACTGCCCTGACGCATCGGCAGGCATCACATGCTACATTAGCCTCGCAGAAGTAGAGCTTTTTCTGTGACCCAGTGCTGCCTCTCTTTAATGAGAGTGTTGGTTTCCCTTCACTGCTTTGAGCCCATGAAACTTCTAAGCATGTCTCTAAATCCAGAAAGCATTCAGGCACCACAGATGTGCTGGACTCTGCTATGTACACCCTGTGTGGTGGGGAATGTAAGCTGAGCCTACAGAATAGCCTGAGATGTGCTCCTTATGGTACCCAGACTCATGCTCCAGGGGTGGGACAGACTTGCACACATAGACCATCAACGGATGGTCTGTGACTTGGTGTGCCTGAGTCCAAGGATGCACGTGAAAAGGGTGTGTGTGTGTGTGTGTGTGTGTGTGTCTAGAGTCAGTGAGAGCCCAGTATGGATGGGGTCTTCAGCATCAAGCTGAGAAGTTGGATTTGATTCTTGTGACATTGGAGACCATCAAAGCCTTTTGCCCTGGGGCGACTCCCTGGTGCTGTGGTTTAGAATTTTAACTCTGGTGGAGTGTATGAAATGCTGAGAGGCAAAAGGCTGGTACAGGAGAAACCCATTTCAAAGGCTGATGGTGAGCAACAGTGAGGGCATGAATTAGTGACTGAAAAGAGATCATGAAACAACAATGAACAAGCTTTTGACTGCATATGAAGAGGGAGGAAGGGGAGAAACCAAAGCTAGCCGATGCCCAAGTGGCTGGGAGGAGGGAGATATTCTAAACTAAGGAGAGGGGGCAGCCATTGAAAACCCTATGGAGCTCTACTTTGATAAAAACAGGATCACCATGAGTCAGAATGGACTCAACAGCAACTGGGTTTTTGCAGCTTTTTTTTTTTTTCCCCCAATAACAGCTGAGCTGTCATATGACCTACTGTGATTTTTGTTTAAGAGAAGGTTAGAATCATCCAGAACCTGTTTCTTTTTTGTTGAGTCAACTCTCAAGTGGATGTAAGTAAACCAAAAGCCAAACCCGTTATCGTTGGGTGGATTCTGATTCACAGCAACCCTATGGGACAGAGTAGAGCCCCCCTTAAGATTTCCAAGGCAGTAATCTTTATGAAAGCAGGCTGCCACATCTTTCATCCGCTGGGTGGCTGGTGGGTTCAAATCGCCAACCTTTCAGTTAGCAGCCAAATGTTTAACCACCGCACCACCAGGGCTCCTAGATGTGTGTAATTGGAGAAAATAATGAAAAATGACTCATAGGGCTTTTCATTATATCAGTCATGCCAAATAACAGCACACTGATCATTATTTGCTGCATCTGGTATAAAATCTACAATAATGAAGTAGTATTTAGTATCTAGTTTACTTCTTTGATTTACAATTTTATTTGCCATTATTTTAATCAATTTGATTAATTTCAATTAATAATTATTTTAATTAATTATTCATAAACTGTTGTGAATAAATTATTGTTGTTGTCAGGTGCCATTGAGTCAGCTCCGACTTATAGCGACCCTATGCACAACAGAACGTAACATTGCCCGGTCCTGTGCCATCCTTACATTCGTTGTTATGCTTGAGCTCATTGTTGCAGCCACTGTGTCAGTCCACCTCGTTGAGGGTCCTCCTCTTTTCCGCTGACCCTGTACTCTGCCAAGCATGATGTCCTTCTCCAGGGGCTGATCCCTCCTGACAACATGTCCCAAGTATGTAAGACGCAGTCTCGCCATCCTTGCTTCTAAGAAGCATTCTGTTTGTACTTCTTCCAAGACAGATTTGTTCGTTCTTTTGGCAGTCCATGGTATATTCACTATTCTTCGCCAGCACAATTCAAAGGCATCAATTCTTCTTCAGTCTTCCTTATTCATTGTCCAGCTTTCACAGGCATATGATGCGATTGAAAATGCCACGGCTTGGGTCAGGCGCACCTTAGACTTCAGGGTGACATCTTTGTTCTTCAACACTTTAAAGAGGTCCTTTGCAGCAGATTTACCCAATGCAATGTGATGTGAATAAAGAAGTCATATTGTTTTTGTTTCTTATTTATGTTTCTCTGAATGCTCCTATAGTAACTAGTTTGGTAATGCTCATTCTTGGTGGTGGCATTGGTGCCCTCCGTCTATTCACGGCGACCCCATGTGACAGGGTAGAACTGCCCCATAGGGTTTTCTCGACTGTAATCTTTACAGAAGCAGATCACCTGGACTTTCTTGTGTGGAGCTGCTGGGTGGGCTCAAACCACCAACCTTTCAGTTAGCAGCAGAGCTAACAACCACCAGGGCTCCTTATAATGCTCATTAAATATCCCTTATTTGAAAAACAAGGAGCCCTGGTGGCCCAGTGGTTAAAGTGATCGACTGCTAACCAGAAAGGTAGGCAGTTCCACCCATTAGAGGTTCCACAGGAGAAAATCTGCTTCCTAGAGATTTACAACCTTATAAAACCCTTTGGAGTTGCTATGAGTCAGAATCCATGTGACGGCAGTGGGGTTGGTTTGGGGTTTGTTTGAAAAAAAACACCTCTTTGTGTCATGACTCCTGAAAGTCAAGGCTCTTTAATATAAAAGCTTAATAACCACCAGACCATTTTTAGCCTTTGAAAAAATTTACTTTGCTCATTGCATATTTTTTGATTCTCTATTTTTATTATCTTAAAGTGCTCAGCTGCTAACCAAAAGGTCGGCGGTTCTAACTCAGCAGCTGCTTCACGGGAGAAACATGTGGCAGTCTGCTTCCATAAAGATTACAGCCTTGGAAACCCTGGGAGGCAGGTCTACACGGTCCTAGAGTGTCACTACGAGTTAGGACCCACCCCCAAAGCATTGGCTTTACTGTTATTATTGGATCATAATTTTGAAAGGGGGGAAAAAAGACAAAAAACAACCTGTATTTCATTAAACAGAATTAATGAAAAATTACTGCTTATCAGAACATAATGAAAGATCACAATACTTACTGAAGTCAAATTATTTGCCCAAATGTCATTCTTCCGTATGTTCTTTTAACCCTTTATTGACAAATAATGCTTTTATTTACTATTACTCTTCTCTGCCTTCTGCTTTTTCATTTTGTTTGAGAATATTCGGATTCTACTAGTCTTCATGATCAGGTCTATTGTTTTTATTATTGGTATTTTCTTGGCTGTTATAATTCTTTTCCTTTTCTCCGTGTTTTGAACATCAGCATTAGAATTTATTATTTTTTTTACTGTGACATAATAAGATATATATGTATTTTTGAAATTTTGAAGCTCCCGTTAGTCTTTTTTCCTTTGTTTTATTTTTTAAGTCTGTTAACTGAATTCCAGTAAGGTACTTTTTTCCCATGTTTGGTAACGTAGAGGGTCAGAAAAATGAGGGAAAGATTCCATGAGATGGATTGACACAGTAGCTGCAGCAGCGGACTCAGACATACCAACAATCGTGCAGATGGCACAGGGCAGGGCAGTGTTTCATTCTGTTACTGAGGTCACTGCGAGTTAGAGACAAAAGCAACAACAATGACAGCCACATTTTCTTCTCATTATATTTGAATTTTGGTACAATCCTTAAATACTCCAAAATTAAGCTAAAATGAAATATAATTCCAGCATACCCTACAACACATTACGTCATGCAGCATAGTGTATAACACAATAACACATTGTATTGAGGCACATAAATGCGTAATCAAATCACGCTCAACGTTACGTGCCCTGACATGTGGGTGAATATGTGTAGGCATTTTGTCCCAGGAACATGCTTCTTCAGACCATATCACTTTGTTGGTGGAATTTTGAGTGCTGTTTCATGGACCCACCAAACCTTGTCAGAGTAAGAAGGGTCAGATACCTTAAAGTGAGATGTAATAAGATGGGCAGAATAAACACGACTTCACACATAGATTGTACACTCTTTGTAGTATGTTACATATTTATGCCCTGCACTCACATGAATGCTGATGAATTTCACTTCAGGTGATTCCCATCGAAAATTATCTGTATGGTATGTTTAAAATTAACCCCGTTCAACAAACCCATTGCCTTCGAGTTGATTCCGACTATAGTGACCCAATAGGACAGAGTAGAACTGCCCCACACAGCTTCCAAGGAGCACCTGGTGGATTCGAACTGCTGACCTTTTGGTTAGAAGCAGTAGCTCTTAACTACTGCACCACCAGGGTTTCCACAGAGCAGAACCACCACATAGGATTTCCAAGGAGCAGCTGGTAGATTCAAACTGCTGACCTTTTAGTTAGCAGCCATGTCTCTTAACCACTAAGCCACCAGGGCTCCTTTGTTTATAATTACTTACACTATATTAAAAACTCAGTTACCCTGGAGTTGAATCTGACTCATGTGTGTCAGAGTAGAACTGTGCTTCATAGGATTTTCAATGGCTGATTTTTCAGAAATAGATTGCCAGACCTTTCTTCCCAGGGGCCTTTGGGTAGACGCAAACCTCCAACCTTTCAGTTAGGAGCCGAGTTTATTAATCATTTGCACGGCCCAGAGACTGCTAAAAACCTTCTCCGTGTACTTTAATAAGAGTCACATGTAAAAGTCTGATCTTAACAAAGAACCCACAGAAAAATGTATAGAACTTATCCCTGTTCCAGCAACCACCACCTACAAGTGCACATCTGACAGGTAAGGCGCACCAACACTTCTCTGCAGGTCCCTTCCTGACCTGTAAGGGGAATTCACCTCTTTCCCATTGAACCTGCCATTCTAGAGTACCAAGTGGAACTGCAAGCCTCCTGGCTAGCTAAACTCAGGAGCCAGACAAGGCTATACATCTACAGAATGAAGTCTGTTGGCCAGTCAACCCAGAGATAGAAAGCCCAGGCCAGGGATCCGGATATTGTCACACTCATTCCTTGGAGGCATCGGGCAGGGCCAGGCTGCACATGAGGGGTTTGGAAAACGGTGAATTGAAACCTATTTCCTTCTGCATTTCCCCTGAGACAGGTTGGTAACATACCAGGGCAACCTTCTTCCTGTCTTTAAGTCTGTTTTCATCCTGAATGCTTAAAAAGATAGCTTCAGGGGATGGGTCTTTGTTTGGGTCAACAAAAGATCTTTGGATTAGATCTCTCTTAGCCTGGGCAGGCAGGTAGGCTTAACTCTTCAAAAAAAAAAAAAAAAAATCAGTTACTATGCCTGAGTTGCTGTCCCAATAACTGGGACAAAGAGATTCATTTTAACATTGGAGGATTGGAAGGAGGAAGGAGGAATTTGGAGAGATCAGAGAGGGTGGTAAAGAACAATGCAAGAATGGCTCAGTAACAACGTAAGGAAGTGCGACATAAGGGATTGGAAAACATTTCCAATTTTCAGGGGTTCTTACTCCCTGAATTTCTCTGTCCAAGGACAATCCAACAATATTGTCTACACTGCTGAAAGCAGAGCCAGAGTCAGGGAGTTATAATTGTTCTTAAGAGGTAATGGCAAATGCAAGACTAGGTTACATTCTTAGCTGAAAAAATAGACATTTTCTAGAAGTTTCCTATTTGGTGCCTGCCCTCTAAGTACAGGAAATATTAACAATGGGCAAAAAATCTTTTCATGCTAAGGCACAACTGGAGCAATGGCTGGAATTGGAGAGGGTAGCAAACTAATATTCAAATGAAGGAATTGTAACAAAGTGGTGTACGAACATTACATGTTAAACAAATGTAGTAATGAAGAGAGGGACAAACCTATCAGTGAGAGCTGTGTGGAATTTGAGAGAAAATTTTAAAAAGGTACAGTGGAGATTTAGACCACAAGCAGTTCATCAGACAGAGAATACTGGTGAAGCTTTCCTAAAAAAGAAAATTCAGAATGGGCAGAGAGATAAGATATAGCAGTGATGTAGAACTATGTTCAAGCCAGGGGTAAATCTAATACCATTTAACCAAAATATTAGCTAAAGGTTCAAAAGAAAAAGTAGGGATGAAGGAGCTCCAAACCAGGGGAATGTTTGGCACAAAGCTTAAACATAATAAAGAAATGAGGATATAGAGTAATGGGGGTGGGGGTGGTGGGGCGGGAGAGGGACGAGAAAAGGTTGATTACAGTTGGAAGTGAATTGACCAGGAAATGGAGTACCAAGCTGGTGAACAAACAGATGTCCAGGTTGTACGGACTTAAATGATGATTCCAAAGAAAACAATAAAAAAATACCAAACCCACTGCTGTCGAGTCAATTCTGACTCGTAGTGACCCTATAGGACAGAGTAGAACTGCCCAATACAGGGTTTCCAAGGAGCGGCTGGTGGATTCAAACTGCCACACTTTTGGTTATCAGTCTTAGCTCTTAACCACTGCGTCCGTCACCAGAGTTTCCAAAGAAAACAATAGGCACAATAATTTTAATGAAAGGCAAGCCAAAAGAAATGATAAAAGCAGGATGCACAGTAGGAATTGCCTAGTGAAAGGGAGTGGGAAGGGCATTGGCAGAGGTGGTAAGTGTGAATTTGGAGAGCATCTCAGGACAAACAGTTGCCGTAAAGAGAATCCGTGGATTCTTATTTTATATCCGATAAGAATTTGATAACTCTCAGACACAGTTGTTTCTGGGACAGCTCTGTAGCACTGGACCCCATACTCAACTCAGAAAGGTATAAATAGGATTTTCCTCTACAGATCTCTGTCCCCATCCAGAAATAATATGGAATGCTTTTAGAGAATGGTCTAAACTGGACCTGGATTATCTTTAAAACTGATAAAGACATGGGGGACCTGAAATTCATTTTAAATATCAATGCCTGTGTCATCTTAGGGGTTGTAAACATCCTCCCTTAATTAAGAGGGGTTCCTTGGGTGGTGCAAACAGTTAAGCACTTGGCTATTAGGTGAAAGGTTGGTGGTTCGAACCTACCCAGAGGTATCTCAGAAGAAAGGCCTGGTGATCTGCTTCCAAAAGTCACAGCCTTGAAAACTATAGAGCACAATTCCACGCTGTCACACAAGGGGTTGTCATGAGTTGGAATAGACTCAGTGGCAACTGGTTGGGTTTGTTTGTTTGTTCCTTTAGTTAAGCCAGTTGCGTATGACACAGATGGAGCATCTTAACCGCAGGCACTTACCTTCACTGTATGTTTGACCCGACGGATACCAGTTTCTCCCTCTTCTCATTGAGCTGGCCAAGATTGTGATGGTTAATTTCATGTGCCTACTCGGCTAGACTTTGGTGCCTAGCTGTTTGGCAAAACACTAATCTAGTTACTGTCATGAAGTAGTTAAACGCCCCCAGTGCCGTCGAGAGTCGAAGTAGCTACGTGTGATTAAATGTTGTCCTTAAGTAAAGCAGATTGCCCTCCAAGATGTGGGTGGGCCTCGGCCAATCAGTGAGGGTCTTAAGAGCAAAAAGTGAGTTTTCCTAGGATATATTCTGCATCCTGACTATACATAGACGTTTTGCCAGAACTCTCTTACCCTTCATTTTTCTAATCACCTGACCTATGAATTTTGGGGCACAAGCCTGCGGGAATCTCCAGCCTGTTGTGTGACCTACAGATTTTGGACTTCCCAGTCCTCCACAATTGTGTGAACCAATTCCTTGAAGTAAATCAGTATCTATCTGTATCTATATCTATCACTGGTTCTATTTTCCTAGAGAACCCTGGCTAACACAAAAATAAAAAATACGGATATTGTGCTTGGGCATAAGAAAAACTTAGAAGACTTTAGCTTCGTGGAAAACGTGGCTCATATACAAATGCTGATTCATGAAGTACTGTCCCAGAGACCTTTATTCCTCTATTTGGGTGACAGACAACTGATCCTTTCCTGAGTATGCCTGTCCTGCATCCTGATAACTCTTAACCACCAGGCTTTCAAATATAATATCATGTCTTGACCAGCCTTCTTTCTGTTATTAGTTCCTGGTGCCTCAGCATTCCTCATTGGTCCTCTCCCCACACTGTGTATATAGTTCTTTACTGAAGCCCAGCCATCTGGTCCTATTATGACCTTGACTTATACATGCCTCTACCCCTGCGAACAAGGTAAGTATAAGGAATTAAATTCTGTCCCCTCCAAATATGTGTTGAATCCTAATTGGTATACCCGTGGATCTAATCCAAACCATCGTGATGCAATCAATCAACCACCTGAGGCCATACCAGTGTAGGGTAGATTCTAAACTTAATCACTTCTGATTTAGGAAAAGATACAAAGGCAAGCACAAACAGAATAAGTCAGATGCCATGTGAGTATTATCACTAAACCAAGGAGCCAAGGAACATCCAGGACTACAGATAAGGAAGGGATCAGCTTAACCAAGACCTTGATTTAGACTTTTAGCCTCCAGTATTGTAAGAAAATTAATTTCTGTTCTTTAAAGCCACTCACTTGTGGTATTTCTGTTAGAGCAGCACCTAGAAACTAAGACAATAAGTAACTGAGAATACCCTGATCTCTTGGAATGGAGTTTCTATTCTTGCAAATAAACTTTGCTTGGAAACTGTATTACTTCTGGTACTCTGCCATCTATTATAACTGGAAGGATCTAAGGATGGAAATACAGAGAGAAGGAGAACTTGAGGAATTTTTTTTTTAAGATAATACGATGATCAGCCTTGGAATTTCTCTAAATGCAGATGGCCAGCCATACTGTTGCCCTTTTCTTTTGTTCATTTTTTCCCTGGGTTCATTGATGCCCTTATCACAAAGAACATCTTCAAAGAAATTCAATGAGCTGGATATCGTCCATCCTCAGTATAGCTACAGAAGGGAAAGCTAAGGGCTGACATGACAACTGTTATCACATATTTGAGGACGTGCCATATGGAAAAGAAGATGCACTTCTGACCAATGGACAGAGTTAACAGGGAGACAGATTTCAGTTCAATGTAAGGGGCATTTTTTAATAATTATAACTATCACACAATGGAATGGATAACCTGGAGACTGCTGAGAACCCTACACAGTGGAAGTGTTCAGGCTGGCACACCATCTGTCAGAGATGCTATCAAACCAGATGACTCACTTTAAAAAAAAAACATTTGTAATAATTATTAGATTAGAATATGTCCACAGGAGATGATTTGAAAGATAAAGCATTAAGAAGAAAAGAAGAAGCATACTTAACTCCACTATCCAGAATTGACCACTGTTAACAGTTTGATGTATTTCCATCTGGCACTGATTTCTGTGCATATAAAAATCTAATATATACTCTGTAAAAATGTATATATCATATATAGCACATGTCTTCACGCAATACATATGTACTACATATACAGTTGTATGTTGTTGTTGTTGTTGGGTGCCATCAAGTCAGTTCCAGCTCATAGAAACCCTATGTACAACAGGACAAAACACTGCCCCATCCTGCACCAACCTCACAATCCTTGTTATGCTCGAGCCCATTGTTGCAGCCACTGTGTCAATCCATCTTGTTGAAGGTCACCCTCTTTCTCTGACCCTCTAGTTTACCAAGCACGATGTCTTTCTCCAGGGGCTGGTCCCTCCTTATAACATGTCCAAAGTATGTGAGATGAAGTCTCACCATGCTTGCTTCCAAGGAGCACTCTGGCTGTACTTCTTCCAAGACAGACTTGTTCATTCTTCTGGCAGTCCGCGGTATATTCAATATTCTTCTCCAACACCATAATTCAAAGGCATCGATCCTTCTTCCATCTTCCTTATTCACTGTCCAGTTTTCACATGCGTATGAGGCAATTGAAAACACCATGTCTTGGGTCAGGCGCACCTTAGTCCTTAAAGTGGCATCTTTGCTTTTTAGCCCTTTAAAGAGGTCTTTTGCGGCAGATTTGTGCAGTGCAATGCATTGTTTGATTTCTTGACTGCTGCTTTCATGGGCATTGATTGTAGATCCAAATAAAATCCTTTACAACTTCATCCTTTTCTCCATTTATCATGATTGTGCTTATTGGTCCAGTTGTGAGGATTTTTGTTTTCTTTATACACTGAACATTATGTTCTTTGATCTTCATCAGTTGTGGAGCTTTCTCATTTTCTTGAAATTCTATAAGAAGATTTTTCTATCTTATTAAACACTCTCCTCAAACATGATTAACCATCACCAATATCTGTTGCCAAATTTTCCGTTACCATAAACAGAAACTCAATGCTTCTTAAGCAGTGACTTTTAACATAAAAATTATAAAATGAAATATGTATTTCTATCAACATCAAGATTTTTGCAAGGGGAGGCAGAGCCAATATGGTGCTACAGTCAGAAGCACCATGCTGTTCCTCTGCAGCAAGGACCCAAAAAACTGAGTAAAACAGATACAAATGTCAATCCTGGAACCCTAAGCACCGAATGAAGGAATAAAGAACTTGATTAAGCACCAAATGGAATAAGAAACTGACAGAGAAGAGAGAATGAGGAGAGCTACAGAGTGGAGGTCCCCTACTAGCTAAGATGGCTGGATTCACCATCTTGAGCTACAGCCACCAAAGAGCGTAGACAGGGAATATGGGAAGGCAAATTCACAGAGCTCCCAGCAGGAGACAACACCCAGTAACCAGGGATACATGCTTTTCCAACTCCCATCCTTCTTCCCTGTATGAGGCCTCCGCCACTTCCAATGGCCCATGGTTGCTCAGCCAGAGAGACACCAGCCCACTGCCACCAGGATTTGCCCTGCTCCCACCATCTGGACCCTTTTGTGCCATCTTCTCCCTTTCTTGACAGGCTGTGATTTTTTTGGTATGTTCATGTTGTTCTTTTATTTTCTTTTATTTCTTTCTGTTTCTTCTCTCTCTCTCTCTCTGTTCCCTCTTTTACTTTATCCCACCCACCTGGCCCTGTGCATCACCTCCATCCCTTCTGAAGGGGCTGTGCTACACAGCTTAGTTGGAGAGTCACTGTATGCAGCCTCCCTGGGTCTTCGCCTCCATCACCAACTGGCTTCCTCAGCACCATTTTATGTATTTATTTACTTATTGTTTCTTTTGTTTTTGTGTCTTCTCTCTCTCTCTCTTCCCTCCTTTCCTTTCTCCCTTCCCCCCAGCCCATGCAGTGCCCCCACCTTCTTGGTGGGCTGTACTGTACCACTTGGCTGGAGAGCTTCTGGAATATTGCCTCCCCAGGTCTGCACCACCCCTAGAGGCTGGCTCCCTTAGCACCATATTTTTTATTTTTCTTTTTTTTATCTTTACCCTTCTTTTCCTTCTCTCTCCTGCTTAGGCCCTGTGCTGTCTCCACCACTTCCTGACAGGCTGTGCCATGCCACCCAACAAGAGAGACATCAGCTCACCTCCACCACAATTATGCCCCACCCCCAATGGCTGGCACCCCATCACCATATTTTTTTTTAACTTGTTTGTTGTTTGATTGTTGGTTTCCTCTCTCTTTCCCCTCTTCCTTTTCCTTTCTCCAGCCCACCTAGTTCCCTGCACCCCTTCTTGGTAGGTCAAGCCATGTTGCTTGGCTAGAAAGCCAATAGCCTACAGACTTCCCAGGTCTGCCCCATTCCCACCTGATGAATCCTACTGCACTATTATTTACTTTAAAAGTTTTTTTTTTACTTTTCTTTCTCTCTCTACTATCTCTTCTTTCACCCACCCACCTAGCTCTGCACATAACGAACTCTCCTTTCCCTTCTGCCTATCTGCACCATTTGCCAAGTGCCACATCCCTGAGTGGTACTGACACAGTCCCCCAGACTTTGCCTTGCACTGCCCCCCAGCCCAGCCCTGTCACCCCAGTTCATGCTGCAAACTACCCATCCCTGCCCCTCCACCCCCACTGGACCCACCCTGCTACACCATAGCTGAATAATGGGCTCTGCCAACATGGACAAGGTGGTGAGAAACACCATACCCACAGGCAAGTAAGCAACAAAACACAGCCAGTCAGCTTGCATAGACATAATAAAATAAAACAAAAAAGCAGGATGAAACAATCAAATCTACAATCGATAAGTGAAGAAAATAATTCCTGAATGTTCTGGACAAAGCAGGCAACATCAAAACATATTCAGAAACAAGAGAAGATGGCTCCAGAAAGTAACCAAAATAAAACACCAGATGACTTTCTGTTAGAAGAAAAGGCACTGGAACTACCTGATGGGGAATTCAGAATTCTAATATTCAGAGTTCTCCAACAGAAGAAGGAAAACGCAGACACAAATAAGGAAAAAATAGACAAAATCATGGAAAAATCAGACAAAATCATGGAAAAGACAGACAAAACAATGGAAAAATTCAGGAAAATGCTACAGGAACAAAATATCAAAATAAATAAACAACTAGAAATCATACAAAAACAGCAATTAGAAATTCAAAATATAAATAACAAGATTTCAGAAATGGATAGTTCAATAGATGGTTAGGAGCAAAAATTTGAAACAGTGGAAGACAGAATCAGCGAAATTGAAGATAAATCCTTGGATATCACTTTGAGGAAAAATCAGAGAAAAGAATGAAGAAAAAAGAAGAAACCATGAGAGCAATGTGGAATACAATTAAGCAAAAAATCTGCTTGTGATTGGAGTCCCAGAACAGGAAGAGAAAATTGAAAACACTGAGGGGATCATTGACGATTTGCTGACAGAAAACCTCCCTGATATCATGAAAGACGAAAAGCCAACCATCCAAGAAACTCAGCGGACCACGTATAGGATAGGCCCCAAAAGAAAAATACCAAGGCAGATCATAATCACACTTGCTAAAACCAAAGACAAAGAAAGAATCCTGAGAGCAGCTTGAGAAAAATGAAAAGTCACATACAAAGAGGAAACAATAGGACTAAGCTCTGATTACTAGGCAGAAACCATGCAGGCAAGAAGGCAACAGGATGACATATATAAACTCTTGAAAGAAAAAAACTTCCAACCAAGAATAATATATTCTGCAAAACTGTCACTCAAATATGGTGATGAAATTAGGAAATTCCCTGACAAACAGACATTAAGGGAATATGTAAAAACCAAACCAGGCTTCGAAGAATTATTAAAGGAAGAATTATTAGTGAAACAACAACATCAGACAATGACCTGAGTCTAGCACATAATACAGCATCAGCCAGATACCAACCTAGGTAATGAACTCTCAACAATAAAACAAAACTGAAAAATTTAGAACAAGGAACCAGAGAGGTCAATCTGTAAATGGCAACAATGTCAGAACAATAAAAGAGGGAATAAACAGTGTAGATATAGAAATTTCAAATGGAGAGGAAGTCAGGGCATTACCAAATAATAAAAGGCTGACTTAAACTTAAGAAAATAGGGGTAAATTTCAAGGTAACCACAAAGAAAGTTAACAAACCTACTCATCACAATAAAGAAGAAAAACATTAAGTCTCAGTAAACACAAAATCTACAAAAACAAAAGAAATGGGGAAAAAAGCCACCAACAAAAGGAATTCAGCACAGAAGAGTAAGAGGAACAAAGAAAACATCAGCACCGCAAAAGAAGAAGAGCACTACAAAATGACAGCAATAAGCTCACACCTATCAATAATCACACTGAACATAAATAGCTTAAAAGCACCCATAAAGGGACAGAGAGTGACAGAATGGATTTTATAAAAAGGACCCATCTATATTTTTTTTTTTTTATATGCTGTCTAAAAGAGACACATCTTAAAAACAAACACATAAATATATTAAAAATCAAAGGATGGAAAAGTTGTATCGAGAAAACAGCAATCAAAAAGGAGTAGGAGTTTCAATACTAATCTCAGACAAAACAGACTTTAAAACAAAATCCACTGCAAAAGGCAAGGCAAGATACTGTATAATGATTAAATGGACAATCCACCATGAGGACATAACCATAATAAATATCTATGCACCTCCAAAATACATAAAACTAACAACACTGAAAAGAGGAACTGACAGTTCCACAATAGTGATAGGAGACTTCAACACACCACTCTTGGTAAAGGACAGAACTTCTAGAAAGAAACTCAGCAAAAAGACAGAAGATCTAAAGGCCACATAGACATATATAGAACACTTCATTCCACAACAGCAAAGTACACATTCTTTTCCGACACACATGGAACATTCTCCAGAATAGACCGCACCTTAGGTCACAAAGCAACCCTCAAGAAAATCTGAAACACTGAGATAATACAAAGCATCTTCTCTGATCTTAATGCCATAAAAGTAGAAATTAACAGGAAGAGCAAGGAAAAAAACTAAATACATGGAAACACCTTGCTTAAACACCACTGGGTAATAGAAGAAATCAAAGACGGAATCAAAAAATTCCTAGAACCAAATGAAAATGAAAACACATTCTACCAAATCCTTTGGGACACAGCAAAGGCAGCTCTCACAAGTCAATTTATAGAAATAGATGCACACATCAAAAAAGAAAAAAGGGACAAAATCAAAACATTAGCTACACAATTCAAACAAATAGAGAAGAGTAAAAGAAATCCACAGCCACCAGAAGAAAGGAAATAATAAAGATCAGAGCAGAAATAAATGAAATAGAGGAAAAAAAATAGAATCAACAAAACCAAAAGTTGGTCCTTTGAAAGGATCAACAAAATCAACAAACCATTGGCCAAACAGACAAAAAAAAAAACAAGAGGATGCAAATAACTCAAATAAGAAATAAAATGGAGGGGCATTAAACAGACACAACTGAAATAAAGAGGATCATAACAGAGTACTATGAGAAACTATACCCCAATGAGTTTGAAAACTTAGAGGAAATGAACAAATTTCTAGAAACACACTACCTACCTATACTAACACAAGCTGTGATTGAAAATCTTAACAGACCCATAACAAGAGAAGAGATTGAAAAGGTAATTTAAAAAAAAAAAAAAAAACTCCCACCAAAAAAAAAAAAGTGGCCCAGATGGCTTCACTGAAAAATTCTACCACACATTCAGAGAAAAGCTTGCACCAGTACCACTAAAAACTATTTCAGAAATTAGAAAAGGAAGGGATACTTCATTCTATGAAGTCAGCATAACCCTGATATTTAAACCAGGCAAAGACAGCACACACAAAAAAAAGAAAATTACAGGCCAATGTTCCTCATGAATATAGATGCAAAAATTCTCAGCAAAATTCTAGCCAACAGAATTCAGCATCATATTAAAAACAAAAATTACACCACTGCCAAGTGGGATTCATACCAGGTATGTAAGGATGATTCAGCATTAGAAAATCAATAAATGTAATCTACCACATAAATAAAACAAAAGAATCACATGATCATCTCAATTGATGCAGAAAAGGCATTTGATAAAGTCCAACATCCATGCCTGATAAAAACACTCAATAAGATAAGTATAGAAGGGAAATTCCTCAACATAATAAAGGACACCTTTATCATTCAGCCAACAACATTCTTAACAGAAAGAGGCTGAAAATACTCCCCCTGAGAATAGGAACAAGACAAGGATAAATCACTCCTTGGAAGTCCTAGCTAGAACAATAAAGCAAGAAAAAAGTAATAAAGGGCATCTAAACTGGTAATGAAGAAGTAAAATTATCCCTATCTGCAGATGATATGATACTATACATAGAGAACCCAAAAGACTCCACAAGAAAACTACTGGAACTAATAGATTCGGCAGAGTTGCAGGATACAAGATAAACATACAAAAATCAGATTCCTATACACCAATAAAGAGAACTAAGAAAAAGGAAATCAGGAAAGCAACACCATTTACAATAGCCCCTAAAAAAAAAAAAAAATTTAGGAATAAATCTAACCAGGAAAGTAGAAGACCTATACAAAGAAAACTACAAAGCACTACTGCAAGAAAACAAATGAGACCTATATAAATGGAAAAAACAAAAACAAAAAAAACCATGCTCATGGGTAGGTAGACTCAACATTGTGAAAATGTCAATTCTACCCAAAGCAGTCTACAAATACAATGCAATCCCGATCCAAATACCCACAGCATTATTTAAAGAGATGGAAAAATTAATTATTGACTTTATATGGGCAGGAAAGAGAACCCACTGCAGAGGTGCCTGATAAATAAAGCACTATTGAAGAAAAAAGTATGAAGTAGGAGGACTCGCACTACCTGACCTCAGAACCTACTACTATACAGCTACAGTAGTCAAAACAGCCTGGTACTGGTACAAGGACAGACACATTGACCAATGGAACAGAATTGACAACCTAGATGTAAATCCATCCACCTATGGCCACCTGATCTTCGACAAAGGATCAAAGTCCATTAAATGGGGAGAGGACCGTCTTTTTAACAAATGATGCTGGCAAAACTGGTTGCCCATATGTAAAAAAACAGAAGAGGACCCATACTTCACACCATACATGAAAACTAATTCAAAATGGATCAAAGACCTAAATATAAAACCAGAAACTATAAAGATTATACAAGAAAAAATAGGGTTAACACTAGAGGCCCTAATACATGGCATTAACAATACAACCATAACTGACAATACACAAACACCAGAAGATAAGGTGGATAACTGAGATCTTCTAAAAATTAAACACTTGTGCTCATCAAAACACTTTACCAAAAGAGTGAAAAGAGAATCTACAGACTGGGGAAAAATTTTAGGCTATGAAAAATTCATCAAAGATCTCATCTCTAAAATTTACAAGAAAATCGAACACCTCTACAACAAAAAGACAAATAATTCAATTAAAAAATGGGCAAAGGAGATAAGCAGACACTTCATCAAAGAAGGCATTCAAGCAGCCAACAGACACAGGAGGAAATGCTTGTGATCACTAGCTATTAGAGAAATGCAAATCAAAACCACAATGAGATACCATCTGACCCCAACATTACTGGCATGAATCAAAAAACCAGGAAATAACAAATGTTGGAGAGGCTGTGGGGAGCTTGAAGCTCTTACGCACTGCCGGTGGGAATGTAAATTGGTACAACCATTTTGGAAAATGATATGGCGTTTCCTGAAAAAGTTAGAGATACCATATGATCCAGCAATCTCACTCCTAGGAAATAAGAGCCATCACATGAATAGACACATGAACAACCATGTTCATTGCAACATTATTCGCAATAGCAAAAATATGGAAACAACCTAAGCACCCATCAACCGATGAATGGATAAACAAACTATTGTACATACACACAGTGGAATAGTATGCAACAATAACGAACGACGATGAATCTGTGAACATCTCACAAGATGAATGACTCTGGAAGGCATTATGCTGAGTGTAATAAGTCAATCACAAAAGGACAAATACTGTATGAGGCCACTATTATAAAAACTCATGAAAAGGATTACACACAGAAAGAAACAATCTTTGGTGGTTACTAGAAAGTGGAGGGCTGGGGAGGGAGAAACAGTAACTAAACAATAGATAAATGGTAACTTTGGTGAAGTGTAAGACAGCACGCAATTCTGATGAAATCAGTACAGCTTGATCAAGGCAAGGTCATGGAAGGTTCATAGCATCTGTAAACTTCATCGAAAGTACAATAAAAAAAAAAAAGCTTTTTGCGAGATACTGAGCAGGTTTTGAAGCACCTCTTACCTTTCCCTACCTCCCTCTTAGCTTCTTTTTGTACGTGTAAATTGAAAATTTAAGGCTAAGCTATTATTGGCAGTGTTACAGTAGTGTCTTGCTTATCCAGTGCTGCTATAACAGAAATATCGCAAGCGGATGGCTTTAACAAAGAGAAGTTTATCCTCTTACACTCCAGTTTTTACTCCAGCAGGCTAGAAGTCTGAATTCAGGGCACTGGCTCCTGAGGAAGCCTTTCTCTCTCTGTCAGCTCTGGAGGAAAGTCCTTGTCATCAGTCTTCCCTTGGTTTGGGAGCATCTCAGCACAGGAACCCCAGGTCCAAAGGATGTGCTCTGTTCGTGGCGCTGCTTTCTTGATGGTATGAGGTCCCCTGTCTCTCTGCTGGCTTCTCTCTTTTATATCTCAAAAGAGATTAGCTTAAGACACTATCTAATCTTATAGAACTCGTCAATATAACTGCCACTAATCATCTCATTACATCATAGTGATAGGATTTACAACACACAGGGAAATCATATCATATGACAAAATGGTAACCAATCATACAACACTGGGAATTATGACCTAGCCAAGTTGACAGATATTTCTGGGGGACAAATTCAAACCATGACACAGTGTTTAATTGAGAGGGCTCTGGTTTGAGTCTTAGTTCTGTCTTACTAAGTGCATGACTAAGCTACGTAATCTCACTGTGACTCAGTTTCCCTGTCCGTAAAATGGAGATAATATTAGTCTCTTCCTCTGAAGGTTTCTGTGAAGATAAACTTATGTAGATTTACAATGGCGTGTGGGACCTAGGTAGAAATCAGTAAAAATTATTACCAGTAATAATATTTTGAGTTTTTTTACATTTAACATATTGTGTTAAATCCTGTATAGTATCAACAAATATTTAAACAAACCTATTTCATCGTTTAGTACCATTGCTTTCAGATCACATCCTTCCCATATCTGAGTCCTTAATATTTATTTATTGCTCAATTAAAAAAGGCTGTGGTATTTCCTTGAGTGTTTTGTTCATGAAGAATGCAGTACATTGACGGAATACTATCTGAGTTCACCCATGGTTACCTTAGTGTGGCCCTCACACATGGACCTGTATTGGTATAGAATTTTCAGGTCTCAGGTCTATAAGATTCTATGGAAGTGTCTCCATCATGAGTCTTCATTTTTTATGTTTTAGGTACAGTTCCAGTTATTTTCTGTTTTAGAAAAGTTTTCTATTGATGTTCTGTTTCAATTTATTTTTATCTACTCTTATTACTAATAATAGCAAACATTATATGATTTTTACAATGTCCCAGCCACTTTTTCAGGTGCTTTAAATATGTAACATTTAATCAATTTTAGTCTATGTAGAAGATGCAGATATTGTTTCCTTTTCACGGATCAGAAGGCTGAGGCACAAAGCAATTAAGTGACTTGCCCAAAGTCCAACAGCTGTTGGCTGGGCCTGCACTGAACCCATGTAGGCTGGTGCCAGGGTCTTGACTCTTAACAACTATGCTAGACATTTATTTTTTAGAAAACTTTGTTATGCCTAGAGTGTCATAGGATTCCTCTTTGTTCTTTAAATTCATTTTTTCCATATATTAGGGTGAGGTCTCATCTTGTAGATTTTGCCTAGAAACGATAATAATGAGAAGAATGATGAAGATGATTATGTTTAAAGTGTTTTCCATGTGCTCATACCTATGCCATGTAAGACACCAAAACTGTTGCCGTTGAGTTGATTTCGAGTCATAGTGACCCTATGGACAAAGTAGGGTCATAGAGTTTCCAAAGCTGACATCTTTACAGAAGCAGACTACCACATCTTTCTCCCTCAAAGCATCTGGTGGGATTTGAACTACCAACCCTTTGGTTGGCAGCCAAGTGTGTAACCACTGCACCACCAGGCTCTTATGTATATATTACACAACTGTATTTCCTTCTAACTTTTCTACATCAACTTTGTTTTTCAAACATTATAAAACCTATCAATCACAAAAATGCTTCTGCTTATAATTTGAGGTCATTAATGAGTTTTCTTTGCACATAAATAAACTCTCAAAACATCATATGTTAAATATGCTATCTTTTCCTCCCATTATTTTATACTAAATCCATTTTCAATGGTCTGTATGCTTGTTCTTGAGCCAGTACACTGTATGACATATTTTAATATTTGAATTGGCAAGCCTCCCCTTATACATTTTATTCAAAATTATGTTGGCTTTTCTTCCATATTTATTCTTTCATGTAAATGTTACAATTCCTTTTTTTAAAAAAAATGTGAATTTTGATTGAAATTATGTTACTGTTATAGTTTTTTTTGACAGAACACTGCAAATCTATAGAGCAATAATTACTGAATTTTGAGGAAAGAAGGTTGTAACACAGATATTATTTCCCATGAAGAGTATCCTGTAAGAATGATGGCATTTGAGAAACATTCTCAAATATGCAAGGGTTCAAAAATACAGCATCCTTGTAATTTTATTAAAAAAAAAAAATTTTGTATATGGACACCAAAATCTTGAAGGAGGGAGCAAAATTAAGATCTCAAGATTGAGGATATCATAATAAAAATAGAACAGATGGTGAGAATTTAAACTAGTTAAAGAGATGCATAAATCAAAATACTAGTAAAGCAGATTACAAACGTAAATGAATATATAGTTTAAAAATAATTCTTGAAATAGAGAACCTATCACATTGGAACTGCTACTTGTTGATCATAACTGAAATTTAAAGCTTCAGGTTGTATTAACAAAGGTAGAAGGCAGGAAGAGGAACATGGAAAAGGAAAAGTGTGCTCAATCAACCGCAAAACCAACCAACCCACTGCAGTCAAGTCGATTCCGACTCATACCCCACTCTTAAATGACAGAAATACAAAAATAGGGCAAATCATTTATGCACCCAATGACAGGGCTGCAAGATACATAACACAAACTTCAACAGAACTGAAAAGTGAGACAGACACCTCCACAATTATAGTAGGAGACTTCAACACACCACTTTCGGAGAAGGACAGGACTTCCAGTAAGAAGCTCAATAGAGACACGGAAGACCTAATTGCTACAGTCAACCAACTTGACCTCATTGACTTATATAGAACACTCCACCCAACTGCTGCAAAGTATACTTTTTTTTCTAGCGCACGTGGAACATTCTCTAGAATAGACCACATATTAGGTTATAAAACAAACCTTTGCAGAATCCAAAACATCGAAATATTACAAAGCATCTTCTCAGACCATAAGGCCATAAAAGTGGAAATCAATAACAGAAAAATCAAGGAAAAGAAATCAAATACTTGGAAAGTGAACAATACTCTGCTGAAAAAAGACTGGGTTATAAAAGACATTAAGGAGGGAATAGAGAAATTCATAGAATGCAACGAGAATGAAAACAATTCCTATCAGAACCTCTGGGCCACAGCAAAAGCAGTCAATTTATATCGATAAATGCACACATACAAAAAGAAGAAAGAGCCAAAAGCAGAGAACTGTCCCTACAACTTGAACAAATAGAAAGTGAGCAACAAAGGAGTCCATCAGGCACCAGAAGAAAACAAATAATAAAAATTAGGGCTGAACTAAATGAATTAGAGAACAGAAAAACAATTGAAAGAATTAACAAAGCCAAAAGCTGGTTCTTTGAAAAAATTAACAAAATTGATAAACCATTGGTCAGACTGACTAAAGAAATACAGGAAAGGAAAAAAATAACCTGAATAAGAAACGAGAAGGGCCACATCACAACAGACTCAACTGAAATTAAAAGAATCATATCAGATTACTACAAAAAATTGTACTCTAACAAATTTGCAAACGTAGAAGAAATGGATGAATTCCTAGAAAAACACTACCTACCTAAACTAACACAATCAGAAGTAGAACAACTAAATAGACCCAAAACAAAAAAAGGGATTGAAAACGTAATCAAAAAACTCCCAACAAAAAAAAAGCCCTGGCCCAGACGGCTTCACTGCAGAGTTCTACCAAACTTTCAGAGAAGAGTTAACACCACTACTACTAAAGGTATTTCAAAGCATAGATACGACGGAATACTGCCTAACTCATTCTATGAAGCCACCATCTCCCTGATACCAAAACCAGGTAAAGACACCACAAAAAAAGAAAATTACAAACCTATATCCCTCATGAACATAGATGCAAAAATCCTCAACAAAATTCTAGCCAATAGAATTCAATAACATATCAAAAAAAAATCCACCAGGACCAGGTGGGATTTATACCAGGTATGCAAGGCTGGTTTAGTATCAGAAAAACCATTAATGTAATCCACCATATAAATAAAACAGAAGACAAAAACCACATGATCTTATCAATTGATGCAGAAAAGGCATTTGACAAAGTCCAACACCCATTTATGATAAAAACTCTCACCAAAATAGGAATTGAAGGAAAATTCCTCAACATAATAAAGCGCATTTTTTATACAAAGCCAACAGCCAAGATCACTCTAAATGGAGAGAGCCTGAAAGCACGTCCCTTGAGAACGGGAACCAGACAAGGATGCCCTTTATCACCGCTCTTATTCAACACTGTGCTAGAGGTCCTAGCCAGAGCGATTAGGCTAGACAAAGAAATAAAGGGCATCCGGATTGGCAAGGAGGAAGTCAAATTATCTCTATTTGCAGATGACATGATCTTATACACAGAAAACCCTAAGGAATCCTCCAGAAAACCACTGAAACTAATAGAAGAGTTCGGCAGAGTCTCAGGTTATAAGATAAACATACAAAAATCACTTGGATTCCTCTACATCAACAAAAAGAACATCAAAGAGGAAGTCACCAAATCAATACCATTCACAGTAGCCCCCAAGAAGATAAAATACTTAGGAATAAATCTTACCAAAGATGTAAAAAGCTATATAAAGAAAACTACAAAGTACTACTACAAGAAACTAAAAAGGACCTACTTAAGTGGAAAAACATACCTTGCTCATGGATAGGAAGACTTAACATAGTAAAAAGATCTGTTCTACCAAAAGCCATCTATACATACAATGCACTTCCGATCCAAATTCCAATGAAATTTTTTAATGTGATGGAGAAAAAAATCACCAACTTCATATGGAAGCCTCGGATATGTAAAGCATTACTGAAGAAGAAGAAAGTGGGAGGCCTCACTCTACCTGATTTTAGAATCTATTATACAGCCACAGTAGTCAAAACATCCTGGTACTGGTACAACAACAGGCACATAGACCAATGGAACAGAATAGAGAACGCAGATATAAATCCATCCACATACGAGCAGCTGAAATTTGACAATGGCCCAGTGTCAGTTAATCGGGGAAAAGATAGTCTTTTTAACAAATGGTGCTGGCATAACTGGATATCCATTTGCAAAAAAAATGAAACGGGAACCATACCTCACACCATGCACAAAAACTAACTCCAAGTGGATCAAAGACCTAAACATAAAGACTAAAACGATAAAGATCATGGAAGAAAAAATACGGACAACATTAGGAGCCCTAACACAAGGCATAAACAGAATACAAAACATTACCAAAACTGACAAAGAGAAACCAGATAACTGGGAGCTCCTAAAAATCGAACACCTATGCTCATCTAAAGACTTCACCAAAAGAGTAAAAAAAAACACCTACAGATTGGGAAAGAATTTTCAGCTATGACATCTCCGACCAGCACCTGATCTCTAAAATCTATATCATTCTGTTAAAACTCAACCACAAAAAGACAAACAACCCAATCAAGAAGTGGGCAAAGGATATGAACATGCACTTCACTAAAGAAGATATTCAGGCAGCTAACAGATACATAAGAAAATACTCTCGATCATTAGCCATTAGAGAAATGCAAAGTAAAACTACGATGAGATTCCACCTCACTCCAACAAGGCTGGCATTAATCCAAAAAACACAAAATAATAAATGTTGGAGAGGCTGCAGAGAGATTGGAACTCTTATACACTGCTGGTGGGAATGTAAAATGGTACAACCACTTTGGAAATCTATCTGGCATTTTCTTAAAAAGTTAGAAATAGAACTACCATACAACCCAGAAATCCCACTCCTCGGAATATGTCCTAGAGAAATAAGAGCCTTCACGTAAACAGATATATGCACACCCACGTTTATCGCAGCTCTGTTTACAATAGCAAAAAGCTGGAAGCAACCAAGGTGTCCATCAACGGATGAATGGGTAAATAAATTGTGGTATATTCACACAATGGAATACTACGCATCGATAAAGAACAGTGAGGAATCTGTGAAACATTTCATAACATGGAGGAACCTGGAAGGCATTATGCTGAGTGAAATTAGTCAGAGGCAAAAGGACAAATATTGTATAAGATCACTATTATAAGATCTTGAGAAATAGTATAAACTGAGAAGAACACATACTTTTGTGGTTACGGCGGGGGGAGGGAGGGAGGGTGGGAGAGGGTTATTTACTGATCAGTTAGTAGGTAAGAACTACTTTAGGTGAAGGGAAGGACAATACTCAATACACTGAAGGTCAGCTCAACTGGACTGGACCAAAAGCAGAGAAGTTTCCGGGATAAACTGAATGCTTCAAAGGTCAGTGGAGCAAGGGCGGGGGTTTGGGGACTATGGCTTAAGGGGACTTCTAAGTCAATTGGCAAAATAATTCTATTATGAAAACATTCTGCATCCCACTTTGAAATGTGGCATCTGGGGTCTTAAATGCTAACAAGCGGCCATCTAAGATGCATTAATTGGTCTCAACCCACCTGGATCAAAGGAGAATGAAGAACACCAAGGTCACACGATAACTATGAGCCCAAGAGTCAGAAAGGGCCACATGAACCAGAGACTTACATCATCCTGAGACCAGAAGAACTAGATGGTGCCCGGCCACAACCAATGACTGCCCTGACAGGGAGCACAACAGAGAACCCCTGAGGGAGCAGGAGAACAGTGGGATGCAGACCCCAAATTCTCATAAAAAGACCAGACTTAATGGTCTGACTGAGACTAGAGGAATCCTAGCAGTCATGGTCCCCAAACCTTCTGTTGGCCCAGGACAGGAACCATTCCCAAAGACAGCTCATCAGACATGGAAGGGACTAGCCAATGGGTAGGAGAGAGTTGCTGATGAAGAGTGAGATACTTGTATCAGGTGGACACTTGAGACTCTGCTGGCATCTCCTGTCTGGAGGGGAGATAGGAGGGTAGGGAGGGTTAGAAACTGGTAAAATTGTCACGAAAGGAGAGACTGGAAGGGCTGACTCATTAGAGGGAGAGTAAGTGGGAGTTTGGAGTAAGGTGTATATAAGCTTATATGTGACAGACTGACTTGATTTGTAAACGTTCACTTAAAGCTCAATAAAAATTATTAAAAAAAAATAGGGCAAATCAGCTAAAATGTTTTTGAATGTTTTAAATCATTAGCAAATGTAAAAACAAGATGTGTAATTTCTAAAACACTGGCCAAGAAAAAAGTTATTTTAGAAGAAGATGGAAAACATATTAAAAGCACATAGGAAATAAAAGTTAAAAAAGCAATATAGAACCAGGTAATAAAAGTCAGATTGAAATATATGACTTTATAACTATTGAAGAAGAACAGGCCATCAGGACTAGAGGAAGACTCATTAACAACCTGTGTTATGCAGATGACACAGAGTTGGTTGCTGAAGGTGAAGAGGACTTGAAGCAGTTACTAATGAAGATCAGAGACCACAGCCTTCAGTATGGATTGCACCTCAACATAAATAAAACAAAAATGCTCACAACTGGACCAATAAGCAACATCATCATAAGTGGAGAAAAGATTGAAGTTGTCAAGGATTTCATTTCACTTGGATCCACAATCAACAGCCGTGGAAGCAGTAGTCAAGAAATCAAACGAGGCACTGCATTGGGAAAATTTGCTGCAAAGGACCTCTTCAAAGTGTTGAAAAAGCAAAGATGTCACCTTGAAGACTAAGGTGCGCCTGACCCAAGCCACGGTATTTTCAATTGCATCATATGCATGTGAAAGCTGGACAATGAATAAGGAAGACCAAAGAAGAATTGACGCCTTTGAACTGTGATGTTGGTGAAGAATATTGAATATACCATGGACTGCCAAAAGAACAAACAAATCTGTCTTGGAAGAAGTGCAATCAGAATGCTCCTTTGGACATGTTGTCAGGAGGGATCAGTCCCTGGAGAAGGACATCATGCTTGGCAAAGTACAGGGTCAGCAGAAAAGAGCAAGACCCTCAACGAGGTGGATTGACACAGTGGCTGCAACAATGAGCTCAAGCATAACAACGATTGCAAGCATGGCGCAGGACCAGGCAGTGTTTCATTCTGTTGTGCATAGGGTCGCTATGAGTTGGAACTGACTCAACAACACCTAACAACAACAACATATATATATAAAACATTTATATATATAACATTTATATACATAAAACCCATTGCTGTTGAGTGGATTCCATCTCATGGCAACCCTGTGTGTTACAGAGTAGAGCTGTTCCATACGGTTGTTGTTTTTTTTTTTTTTTTTTTGGCCGTAATCTTTAGGAAAGCGGATCTCCAGGCCTTTGTTCTGTGGTGCCACTGGGCGGGTTCAAACTACCAACCTTTAGATTTGTAGTCAAGTGCTTAACCATTCGTATGCTCAGGGACTCCATATAATGTTAACAGATAAATGGAAAAGGTGATTTATAAATCACTCTTTACAGAAGTAACAAAAATGAAAACACAGTAATAAATCTAACAAAGCATGTAAAGGACCTGTACTTATCAATTTTAAAAGCTTCCTCAAAGACATTAGCAAGACTTATATAAATGGAGAGACATTCCATGCTTGTGGATAGAAAGATTTTATGTCACAAGATCTTAAATTTCCCTCAATTGACCAATAGATTTAACACAACTCCAGTCAACAGAATTTTTCATAGAACTTGGCAAAAAAAAAAAAAAAACCCAGTGCCATCGAGTCAATTCCGACTCATAGAACTTGGCAAGCTTATACTAAATAAGCAGACATGTCTGAAAAAAAGTGAGAGGAGACGTGTTGAACGATACATCAGGACTTACTAGGAAGCGATCATTTCTTAAGTCGAGTCTGAGTCATGGTGACCCCATGTGTGTAGAGCAGAATTGTGCCCCAGAGGGTTTTCAGTGGCTGATTTTTCAGAAGTAGGTCACCAGGCCTTTCTTCCAAGGAGCTTCTAGGTAGACTTGAACCACCAACTTTTTGGTTAGTAGCTGAGCTGCTTAAACATTTGCACCATGCAAGCAGTCATATCTAAAATAGTGTGTTATTACAGAGGTATAGACAGTGCCCAATTGAATACAAATAGAGAGTCCCAAAACAATGCCCACATCTGCAGGACATTTATAAATGATATGATATGAGAAAGGAAATGTAACAGATCACTGGGAAATGGAGTAGCTAGTCAATAAAATCGGGCTGGAAAACATGTTTATCTATACAGAGGAAAAATTAAATTGCATCCTTACTTTATATGAAAAATAAAATCAGCTCCAAAAGAATTAAAAGAGTAAAAGTGAAAAAAAGATGTACATTTTTTTGTAGAAAATATAGATCTGTCTGTCTGTAAGACTTGGAAAGATTGCTTGAACAGGAACAAGAAGAATATAATAGAAAAGATAGCTAAATTTGCCTAACTTAAAATCTTACTCTTATAAAAATGAAAAGATAAGTTATGTATTGGGAGAAGATATTTGCCACATATATTTAGAAAAAAGGGTTATTCAGTTGTTTTTGTTGGGAAGAAATGGCTTACAATAATTTCGGATGCCTACTAAATGTTATGGAAACCGTGGTGGCGTAGTGGTTAAGTGCTACGGCTGCTAACCACAAGGTCGGCAGTTCAAATTGACCAAGTGTTCCTTGGTAACTCTATGGGACAGTTCTACTCTGTCTATAGGATCACTATAAGTCGAAATCAACTCGATGGTAATGGGTTTGTTTGTTTTTTGGTACTAAAAGTTATAAGAAGATTTCAACACTATAAAAGTTTTTGTTTTTAAATTTTGTTTCTGCTTAGTAACAGACACCACAGATAAAGTTAATGGAGAGCTGACAGACTGGGAGAATACTTAACTCGTTAAGAAAAACACAGGATATCCAATAGGAAAATGGATAAAGAGTATGACAAGAGAATTCACAGGAAGGAAGTCTTAGATGGCTTTCTAATATATGAAGAGATGTTCCAAATCACTGGCAATTTCATTAATCAAAGAGATTCCACTTCACACCCATTTGTTGTTGATATCTGCCATCAACTCAGTATCCAACTCATGGCAAGCCCATGCACAATGGAATGAAACACTGCTCTGATTTTTGGAAGTAGATTACCAGGCCTTTCTTCCTAGTCCATGTTAGTTTAGTCTGGAAGTTCTACTGAAACCTATTCAGTTTCACAGGAACACACAAGCCTCCACTGACAGCTGGGTAGTGACTGTGAGATGTATTGCTTGGGAATCTACTTGGGTCTCCCACATGAAAGGTGAGAAATTCTACCATAGAAACACCACTGCCCCCTTACACACTTCAATTAGTTGAACAAGAAAGTGGATAATATCTTGTCTTAGCAAAGATGCTGAAAACTAGAGCCCTCTCCCTGTTAGTGGGAGCAATCTAGCCAAAGTAAGCAAAATTAAGTATATATGACAACCTGCCCATCTCTTCCCTGAATGTACGCCTTAAGAGTAGTGGATGCCCTTTTAACTCAGTACTGAAGTCACTTTTGAGGTTCACCCTTCAGCCAAAGATTAGACAGGCTCAAAAAACAAACAATAATACACGTAGCTCAACCATGTATACGAGACTAAAGGGGTGCATCAGTCCAGGGACAAGGACCAAGGGCAAGAAGGCAGGAGGTGACAGGAAAGCTGGATGAATGGAAATAGGGAACCCAAGGTAGAGAAGGGGAGAGCTTTGACATATCTCGGGGTTGGCAACCAATGTCATAAAACAATATGTGTATTAATTTTTTAATGAGAAACTAATTTGCTCTGTAAACCACCTAGAGCACAATAAGTAAATAAATAAAAATAAAATATATGAAAAAAAAAAGTAGCGGTTCTCAAACAAGGGTATTTTGTCCCCCCTCCTCCACCTGTGGACATTTGGCTATATCTGGAGACATTTTTCTTGGCACAACTGGGGGGATGCTGCCGGTATCTAGAGGGCAGAGATCGCTAGGGATGCTGCTAAACATCCTACAATGCACAGGACAGTCCCCACAACAAAGAACTGCCTGACACAAAATGTCAATAGTACTGAGGTTGAGAAACCCTGCTCTAAAAAAGCTCTTACACATGTGTGGAAAGGGGCTTGCATGAGGTAGTTTATCACAGTATCACTTGTGGAGGTGAGGAACTGGAATGTGCAGGATCTAATATGAAATAAAACATAAAGTGTCATGAATATACACAAAAGTATGCAGCAGATAGAAGTAACAACAACAAAAAAAAAACACAGAATACAGACAGATTAAAAAGACAGAGTTGGGTGAAAAACAAAAAGGAAGGAATGAAATTAAATCCATAGCTTAGTAAGATTTATATAAAGTATGAATCAAGTAAAATTGGCTATACAGCCAGAATGTTCCTTAGAAGCCAGGATGGCGAGACTTCATCTCACATACTTTGGAAATGTTATCAGGAGGGATCAGTCCCTGGAGAAGGTCATCATGCTTGGTAAAGTAGAGGGTCAGCAAAAAAAAAGGAAGACCCTAGATGAAATGGACTGACACAGTGGTTGCAGCAGTGGGCTCAAACATAACAGTGATTGTGAGGGTGGCACAGGACTGGGCAACGTTTTGTTCTGTGATACATAAGGTTGATATGAGTCAGAACTGACTCGAT
The DNA here is from genome assembly GCF_024166365.1 of Elephas maximus indicus. Classification (NCBI taxonomy): domain Eukaryota; kingdom Metazoa; phylum Chordata; class Mammalia; order Proboscidea; family Elephantidae; genus Elephas; species Elephas maximus. The sequence goes on along the minus strand of NC_064831.1, from coordinate 71,741,221 downwards.
AACACCTAACGACAAAAACAAAAGCACATATACTCAAGGCAACATCATATTTTACAAGCATATATCATTTTAAGGAGCCCTCTGTAAAGTGGTTAAGAGCTCAGGCTGCTAACCAAAAGGTCAGCAGTTTGAATCCACCACCCACTCCTTGGAAACCATATGGGGCAGTTCTACTCTGTCCAATAGGGTTGCTATGAGTAGGAATTGACTTGATGGCAATGGGTTTGGTTTTTTGGTTTGTATCATATTAAAAGGCAGACAGCAAACACATTAGAGAGGACATCTCTGGAGGAAGAGAAGAATGGGAGTGGGAGTCTGGAATGAAGGGGAAAAAATCGATTAAAGTAAATTAACTTAAAGCAGAAAGGAGCCTGGCTCGAATTAATGATGCTGGTGTGTCATGAGTGGAAAATATGATTCATTCAACTCCCTGAACCTGAGGGAAAGTAAGTAAGCAAATAACCAGTAAATATTTTACTCTACAGAGAATACCCTTCTTTTTTTTCTCCAATTACCCCTGGACAATTTATAAAAATTGGTGATATTTTAGAAAGAACCTCAATGCATTTCAAAAATCAGAATTTGTAAAGATCACATTCATGAACATTAAAATAAAGAATGTTTTTTAAAAATGTCTAAATAGATACACCATACTCTTTTAAATTAAAAGAACACTCCCAAGTAATTCTTGAGTCAGAAAGAAAAACAAAAGCAATCATAGGCTTCACAGAAAATAAGGACAAAGATAATTTTGCATCAAACCTTATTAGATGTACTCAAAGTTTTATCTGGTAAAAAATTCATAGGACCTCTACTGCTTTTATTATTAAACAACAAAGAGTAAAATACATGATTTAAGCATCCACTTCAAAATGTTAGTAAAAGAACATCAAAACAAATGCAAGGAAAATAGGAGGAAGGAATCTATGACAATAAATCCAATATTAAAACAGCAGAGAACACAAAAACAACTGATTTTTGGAAAATTAAAAAAGAGGGAAAAAGAATAGGCAATCCTCTGGCAAATTTAGCTAGCAATAACCCAAAGAGAAAATACTTCTAACTGTCCAGCTAGAGACCATAGAATCCTTTCTCACATCTTAAGCAAAAAACCTGGGGGATGGAAAGGTTTATGTCCAGTTCAGTGCTCTAGCAGTAGGAAGGTCAAGTGACAGAGTAGGGGTCTGGGTAGCCCAAATAGCAAAAGGTTGGTGATTCCAACCTACCCGGAGCAACCTCAAAAGAAAGGTCCAAAGATCTGCTTCCAAAAGGTCGTAATCTTGAAAACCCTATGGAGTGCAGTTCTATTCTGCACACCAGGGGTCACCAGGAGTTGTAATCTATTTAATGGCAATAGGTTTGGTTTGTTTTTTATGGGCAGACTCCACATAGGAAATCAGATCATACATATTTTCTCTGGGTTCAAATGGGCTACTGAGCCAAACACAAGCTATTCATTTCCGCTCTTCTGTTCAGCCTCATCTCTTCCCTGAAGTCTCTGCTTCTGATTTCCGGCCCTGGATGAAGACAGCACACTCTAGCTTTCTACTTTTTGTGGTTGTGCTTGCCCTTCTCCCTTCAGGTTCAAGTCATCTAATCAGAGTGGAACAATCCTTAAGACACACATATCCGCTGATACAATCTCTCCAAGCTACTGGATATCAATTCCATTTCTGCCTGAATATCCTCTACTCTATCCCTGCAATGGAGTCCATTCACTCAGGAAGAGATTGTCCTCCAATCTGGTCCCATTGGCAGTATGTCTAGCTGAACTCCCTTGACCACTGTTGCATATGAACGAAATTCTTAAATGCTATTGCAGGTTTTCCTCTATTTATATACTGTTTTGGTCATTTCAATCAATGTTTGGGAGGAGCAAGGATTATTAGATGCCTGGCGTCAATTCACCTTCTTACTCTTGTTGTTGTTAGTTGTTGTTGAGTAGGCTGTGACTCATGGTGACTCCATGTACAACAGAACAAATGTTGCCCAGTCCTGATTCATCTTCACAATCATTGGCATGCTCAAGTCCGTTGTTGCAGCCGCTGTGTATTTTGAGTGCCTTCCAACATATGGGGCTCATCTTCCAGCACAATACCAAACACCATTCTGTTGTGATCCGCAGGGATCAGCAGAGCTTCCAGACTACTACAGACTAGGAGAGAGGCTACTAGAAAGAAAGTCCACTAGGAAAGAGCAATGACAGAGATCTAATTCTGAAAATGAGCCAGTGAAAACCACAGGGATCACAACAGAACATCCTTACTCTTAACCAAAACCAAAACCAAACCCACTGCCATAGGGTCAATTCCAACTCATAGCAACCCTATTAAGACAGAGTAGAACTGCCCCATACGGTTTCCAAGGAGCTCCTGGTGGATTCTAACTGCCAACCTTTTGGTTAGCAGCCGTAGCTCTTAACCACTACGCCACCAGGGTTTCCATTCTTACTCTTAGGTTCTTATAATTTTCTGTAACGCAATCTTGAGCCTGTGTTCCTAAAACAGACATCGTTCTACAGCTCCTGTGCATCCATTTTTAGTTCACATTCACAACAGATAACTGTACCTTCAAGGATCAAAAAAAATTGTCATCATTAAAAAAAAATAATTTCGCTTTTAACTATAAAAGTAATATACCCTCAGTGTAGTAAATCAATAATCCAAAGATGTTTACAGGAAACCATTAGTAATCTTCCTCCATCCACTCTTCAGTTTCATCCACTCCCCTACCCACAGGCCGCAAGCTAACAAATAACAAGGTAGTCCCCAGCTTACAATGTAGTTGAGTTATGATGAATGGCAGTTATGACAGTCCTTTTTTTATATACATCTTACCGTTAGTAATATGAACTACATACAATGCAGTGAGTAATTTGCTGATATTATCGTTCTCAGGTTTAATGTTTGCAACCCCCAAAGACAAAGATACTGATAGGAAAAGGCAATAACATTGAAAACTAAAAGAAAAAGAAAAAGAGGTATTTGACTTGCCTCTGAACTGACTTACAATAGTCACTGGAATGGAACCCTGTCCTATGTCGGGGACTACCTGTATTCACAATCTGGAGTATTTATTTCCATAGTTACCTCTCTGTCCGTTCATATGCACTCTGGTTTATTATGTTAGACATTGAAAATACATAAGGTCTCATATATGGAGATGAGCAGAGGAACCACAGCTCTCTGTCTGGAATTCCTTTGTTTCGCAGTCATTTTGGTACAGAGAAGCGAATAAAGGAAAGTCCCCGGGGTGGTGTAATCAGCTAAGTGCTTGACTGCTTGCTTAAAGGTCAGCAATCCAAACTCACGCAAAGGCACCTTGAGAGACAGCCCTGGTGATCTGTTTCTGAAAGTTCACACCCTTGAACATTCTACGGAGCACAGTTCCACTCTGACCCGTGGGATCACCATGAGTTGGAATCAACTCAGCAGCAACTAACAACAAGATTGAAGAAAGACCCAAAAGAAGGTGTGCCCAAATAACAGACCAAACCCCAGGACCCTGTCCCAGGGAGCCCATCGCCTCTTCAGTCTTAACACAGAAGCTCTGTTTAGTCTGCAGGATTCGCTAGGCTAGTGGCTCAGAACCCTTTGCACTAGAAAACAGGTCAGGTTAGATTTGGAGTAAAACCTGCTTTTCTACTATCCACAGCTTTCCAGAACTAAAAGGAAACTTTTCATAGGATTCTAATAAGGTGACATCTGGTTTCTAATCAGTATTAAAATTATAAGCAATTTATTCACTGTTTAAAAAAAAAATTGTCACATGTTGAGCATTAGGATGACTAGGATCAATGACCTGGGCAGGCCACTGAGGGCCCATTGTAAATCTCTAAAGGAAGCACAGACAGGGTGTGACCCTGAATGAAGTGGAATCAAGTCTAGCGGTACAAGGACCAGATTTCACATGCAGTCTTTATGTCTGTTGCTCTGATCACTTCAGGGCAATTGCTCCAATTCAGGCCTGATATTTGCTGAAGCTTTCTTATTCCCCATGGCAGGAAGCCAATTGCAAAAGGATGGCTTCCCTCCATGCTAACTTGGACAGGTACAAATATTTGAAAGACCTCTTTGTACATCTGTTCCTTGTACATGGAATGGATGTAAGTTTGTGCGGCTTGGAAATGTCAATGAACAGAATTGTTTGATCACCCAAAGGACTTGCCTCGTGGGTGTGTTTTGAAGGGGAGAGGTGTGATGTGACTTATCAGCAAAGGGAGTGTCCATGGCAACCAGCCCCAGGTTGCCTTGGAGATATAGTGCTTTGGAGGGAAGCCAATGCAAAAAAATGCAACGGAATGGAGTCTAGGAAAGAATAATGACACAACCTTTGCACAGGGACAGAATGCTCCAAACATGCACATCGCATTAGAAATGAATGTGTGATTCCATATACAGAAAGCATGCAGCAAACATGTCTACGCTGAGGATTCTGAAATAGAGGGTGTTGAAGCGGAATCTACACTGGCCCTAATTTCAATTAAGCGAAGGGAGCTACATGATTAAACTTTTCGAGCGATTCCTCTATTATTCACCATTAAATAAAGAACTTTCCAAAAAAGAAATAAAAATCTGAAATACAAATCGGAGAGCCAAAAATAAATGAACATCATAATCTCAGTATCGAAGCCTATAAATTCAAAACGGTCTTTTCTTTTTTAATTAAGGCAGCCTTTTACATTCTTGTGTCTCTTGTTTTTCCTGCTCTTACTTTAGTCAGTTTCTATGTCTTTAACAAAAATAGTTCATGTATCGGTGTCTTAGTCATCTAGTGCTGCTATAACAGAAATACCATAAGTGGATGGCTTTAACAAAGAGAATTTTATTCTCTCACAGTCCAGCAAGCTAGAAGTCTGAATTCAGGGCACCAGCTCCAGGGGAAGGCTTTTTTTCTGTCAGCTCTGGAGGAAGGTCCTTCTTGTCAATCTACCCCTGGACTAGGAGCTTCTCCACACAGGAACCCCAGGTCCAAAGGACGTGCTCTGCTCCTGGTGCTTCTTTCTTGGTGGTATGAGGTCCCCAACTCTCTGCTCCCCTCCCTTTCCTTTTATCTTTTGTAAGATAAAAGGTGATGCAGACCACACCCCAGGGAAACTCCCTTTACATTGGATCAGGGATGTGGGTTGAGCACAGGTGTTACATCCCACCCTAACCCTCTTTAACATAAAATTATAATTACAAAACAGAGGACAACCACACAATACTGGGAATCGTGGCCCAGCCAAATGGATACACAGGTTTTTGGGGGAACATAATTCAGTCCAGTCCGTGACAACCAGTATTGGACTTTACCTTCTCAGTCTTCACACTCAGAGAGTTGAGGGAAAGCTCTGCAAATTTTTTATTTTTTAATTTGGAAAAGTGATCTAGGATAGAGCTGCTGATAAGCTTAGACCCTTTCTAACACTGGAACTTGCTGGAAGTGAGGAGGACTTGAAGCACTTACTGATGAAGATAGATCAAAGATTACAGCCTCCAGTACGGATTACACCTTAACATAAAGAAAACAAAAATTCTTACAACTGAACCAATAAGCAACCTCATGATAAACAGAGAAAACATTGAAGTTGTCAAAGATTTCATTTTACTTGGCTCCACAATCAACACCCATGGAAGCAGTAGTCAAGAAATCAAATGACGTATTATATTGGGCAAGTCAGCTGCAAAAGACCTCTTTAAAGTATTAAAAAGCAAATATGTCGCTTTTCACCTGACCCAAGGCATAGTATTTTCAATCACCTTGTATATAAAGAAAACAAAAATCCTCGCAACTGGACAATGAATAAGGAAGAGTGAAGAATTGACACATTTGAATTATGGTGTTGGTGAAGAATATCGAATGTGCCATGGACCTCCAGAAGAAAGAAAATCTGTCTTGAAAAAAGTACAACCAGAATGCTCTTTAGAAGCCAGGATGGCAAGGCTTTGTCTCACTTACTTTGAATCAGGAGGGATCAGTCCCGGGAGAAGAGCATCATGCTTGGTAGAGAGGGTCACCGAAAAATAGGAAGGACCCTCAACAAGATGGATTCACACAGTGGCTGCAGCAATGAGCTGAATCATAGCAATGATTGTGAGGGTGGCACTGGACTGGGCAGTGTTTTGTTCTGTTGTACATAGGGTCACTATGAGTTGGTACTGACTTGATGGCACCTAAAAGCAATAGCAGCACTGGAACTAAAATCCCTAGTGTTTAATCAGTTCCCACAAGATCTAAATGGGAGCCAATTGAAGAATAAATTCAGGAAATGTCTTGTCTTTCAGTATAGGAAAGCTGTGGGCTGGAGTGAAATGGGCTGGGTTTGGGGATCAGGATATCAAAGTTTGAGCCCCAATTGGGCTATTATGAACCTGGGGAAATCATTTTTCTTTTGGGGAAAAGGAAACAACCCAAATATCCATCAACTGACGAATAGATAAACTATGGAACATGAGATAAATAAGTAGATCATTAGATTAATAGGTAGATGGATGGATGGATGGGTGGTGGGTGGGTGGGGAATGGATGGATGGATGGATAGATAGATAGATAGTTGCTGTTGTGTTGACTCTGACCCTGTTATGTACAACAGAACAAAATGTTGCCCCATCCTGCATCATCCTCATGATCGCCAGCATGTTCAGGTCCATCATTGTGACTATCGTGCCAAGACATCTCATCCAGGGTCTCCTTTGCCCTCACTGGCCCTCTGCTTCACCAAACATGATGTCCTCCTCCAACAATTGACCACTCCTGATAATATGTCCAAAGCAAGTAAGACAAACAGTGATTTTTTTGTGATGCATGAAGTTTTCTTTAGCTAATTTTTGGAAGTAGATTTCCAGGTCTTTCTTCTTGTCTGTTTTAGTCTAGAATCTCCATGAAACCTGACCATTGTGGGTGACCCTGCTGGTATTTGAAATACCGGTGGCATAGCTTCCAGCACCATAGCAAAATGCAAGCCACCATAGTATAATACACTGGCAGATGGGTGGTGGATGGAACACTGTTCAACAATAAAAAGGAACAAACTGCTGACACATGTGACAATATGAATGAATCTCAAAAGCATTGTGCTAAGTGGAAAATGACAAGCACAAAACACTAATAGTCTAATTGCTTAATGCATTTATATGCAATTCTCAAAAAGGAAAAGTATAGTAATGGAAAGTAGGTAAGTGATGGCTAGAGGGCAGGGGCTGGGGAAAAGGACTGACTGCAAAAAGGCACAAAGGAACTTTTTAGAGTGATGGATATGCTCTTTGTAATGACTGTGATGGTGGTTACTTGTATATCTATATAGTTCTCAAACCTCATCAAATTGTACACTTAAAATTGGTGAATTTTATTGTATAGAAATTATACCTAATTTTTTTTTTTAATCATGATATCTTGCCTAGTTTCTGAATCTTATCCAGTTTCTAGGCTGAAACCAATTGACTGAAGAAGAAGCCAGGTCCCCAGGAGAAAAAATTCTGTAATAGCACAGCAATTATAAATGATAGTGGGTTCCCCAGGCCTTTCCCAAAGGTACTGCGGCCATTTACTCAGTTAACTGTACCCTGGAGAAAGGGAACTTCCAAACATATCGAGGACTGCAGAATACAGTGTCTAAGCTGACATTCATTCCTGGAGACTCAAGCCATCATCATGTCTTATCCTTCTCCTTTTGAGTGTGAGGCATAAAAAGGTCAGAAAAAATGGAGTCCTGGCCTGCTTCACGGTGGGTCTACTGGGTCCCCAGATTTGCATGACGGTCATTTTTGTGATCCACTGTATAATTGGGATAAGCATATTTTAGTAGTTGAAACAACTCCTGTTATCATTGGTGAGGAAAGCCAAGTGAAAACTCTGAAACTGAACCCTCCCCACCAAAATAGCAAATCAAACATAGTATTGCAGCCCAGGGTTAGGCGGAGGGGGCATATGACTAAGGAAGTAGTATGAGGGAATTTGTGTTGGTGAAATAATTCTACATCCTGATCATCATGGTAGTTACATGAATCTATACATGTGACAAAATTTCTAAACACACACAGACACAATGAGTGCAAGTGAAACTGGTAAAACCTGAATAAGGTTTCCAGCAAAATGCCAATTTCTTGGTTTCGATAATGTACCATGATTATGTAAGATGTTACTACCAGGGGAAGTTGGATCAAGAGTATGTGAGAACTCTGAAATGACAGAATGACAACAGACTTCTCAGTAACATCAAGGAAGGCCAAAAGCAGTGGAATAATATATACAGAGTGTTGAGAGAAAATTACTGTTAACTCTAAAGTGCAAAATCATCTTCTATGAATAAGACCAAAATAAAAATATTTATTAGTAATTTTTTTTTTAAAAACCTGGGAGTATTTACAGCCAAGAGACCTCCTCTAATGGTCCTGTTTAACAGATATACTTTAAGAAGGAAAAAAAAAAAACATAAAATGATAGTCTATGATATAATTTAAAAATATGCAACAAATAAAAAGATCAATAGGTAAAGCTGAGAAACACTGTTTTAATTATGACATTAACAGACACACAGAGAATATTTGAAAAAAAACTACATGAGACAGCAGAGCAAAAATCAAAATGTAACTGTTCTAAAACTGCTATATTATGCAGTAAGTAGGGAGGTGTTTCAAGATACTGTTTAACTTTGAGGATATATTTAAATATGTATGATAAATGTCAAGGGCAACCACACTCATCCAAGAGAATAAACAAAAAGGTAGAACATTTGTATTCAGACCTGTAGGAAAAAAAAAATGTACAACAGGAAAAATGATAAAAAAACAAATTAACAAATCTCAACCACTACAAAAAAGAAGTGAGAAACAAATAAAAAATATAGAAAAAAAGGATGGCAAATAAAAATTTTAAAGGAAGATGATAAAAACAAATCTCAGTATATCAAAATCCAAAATACATGTAAATGAAATAAACCTACACTTTAAAGGCAGAACTTATCTGTTGAATCTTTAAAAATGCACATAAAGTCAAACGTCAAGGATGATTTGAAGTAAAAGGATGAAAAATATGCCCTACAATAGAAAGTTGGAATGGCTATATTACATAAAGAAAAGAGAAGGGCACTCCACATAATGATGATGAAAGGTTCAATCCACCCGAAGAAATAACTATTATAAATTTGTATGCACCTAAATAACACAGCTTCATCATATACAAAGCAAAAATCGAAAAAAAAAAAAATAGAATTAGATGATTTTTAACATACCTCTCTCATTTTATTTTTATTTTTTCACAAATTATTTCTCTCCTGTTAATAAGCTGAACAGATAAAAAACTAACAGGAAAATAATTTTGAATATCAAAATTAACAAGTTTGATGTAATAGACATACAAACTATTTTAAATCCATGAATTAGAGTATATACAGTCTTGTAGACTGTACTAGGTAGAATTCTAAGGATGCCCCCTCACCAAGATTTCTGTTCCCTGTTATCAACCAAACACTAATTTAGGTTCCTCTGTGAAGTGATTTTGCAGATGTAATTAAAGTCCTGAATCAGCTGACCTTAAGATACGGGGATTATCAAATGGGGCTGATAGAATCATATGAGACTTTTAAAAGTGGAGAGTTGAGGGCAGGGCCAAGATGGCTAACTAGTCAGAAGCTTCCACAGAACACTCTTGCAACAAAGGCCTGAAAAAACAAGTGAATTGATTACATATATGACAATCTACGAACTCTGACCATCAAACACAGAACTAAGGAATTGACCTGAGTGACAGTGGAGCAAGAGACCATGTAGAAGCAGCAACGAATTGCTGAGCTCATGCAGTGCCTCGGCTCAAATTCCTTGGTGCTGTTCTTTGGCAGGAATGCAGTGGGGCTAATGGTACTTTCCTGAGACATGGCAAGCAGGGGATACAGCCCTAACCCTCTGGGGCAATTTCAGTGGGGACCCAGCCAGTGTACACAGGCTACACATGCCTCTGGAATCTGAGATAAAACAGCGCTCTCAACACAAGATAAGTCATTTTGTCTAATTACCACTCAGATCTAATAGCTTCCTCTGAAAGTACCCTCTCCTATCTATCTGATCCCTCCCCTCGCTGCCCCAGCTGGCTTCATTAACATTTGAGTTCCCTGGGCCTGAGATATAACTTGCCACATGCTCTCTCTGACCCATTCTTCTGGCCTTGGAGAAGGAGAAAATTAACAAACAGGGGAAAAATACTTTCCTGACTGCCCTAAACTGGAAGCTCAGAGCAGAAGCAGCTCCAGTCCAGGAATAAGCGATCTACAGACTTTGGCTTTCACCCCTACATGGAACCAGGTGGTTATTATAATGCAAAGGCAAATCTTTTAGAGGTCTGACTGTAATTGTTTCAGCTGTGCAGTGGACAGGCAGGCTTTGGAGGTCTGCTACAGCTCTACCTATTAAACAGAGCCCTCACCTACACAAAGAAGGGACCTGAGGGCTGAGGCTCCATCCACACCACCTAGTCACCCATGAAAGGGGTCTGAGGATAGTGGTGCCTACCAGTCTTTACAGGTATAAGCACTGGGTGCCTAAGGTACAGCTGCAGAGCCCACCAACCAGAGCACTCTAGAGAACAGAGGCACTCCTTCCTCACTGACAGGTGGGGGGAAGGCTGTCAGCACCCTGCCGTCCTCAGACTGTCACCCTCTACCACTGCCAGAAACCAGTGCATACAACCATCACCACTACTCCTCTAAGATAGTAGATGAAAGCCTACACCACACACTAGGTGACTGACTATCAGGACACCTGAGCTGAATCTATTCAAGAATAGTGAATGGACTCATAGGCTCATATACCTGGTAACAGCTCTAACCATCTGGTAACAGGACATTAGTGCTTCAAAAGCTCCAATAATCAAGTTAGTGCACTCTAGTAGTCTATCTGGGTATACTGAAATAAAACAAAGCAAGAAGATAGGACACAGTGAGTAAACAAAATAAATTATTAAAATAACATAGATGGCTCTCAGACAACAGTCAATATCAAATCACATAAAGAAGCAGACCATGATTACTTCTACAAACCGCCAAAACAGAGAATCAAGGTCTCTCCCAGATGAAGATGTATTCCTGGAATTGCAAGATGTAGAATACAAAAGGTTAATATACGAAATGCTTCAAGACATCAGGGACAAAATCAGGCAATGTACAGAAAACGCCAAGGAACACATGGATAAGGCAGTTGAAGAAATTAAAAAGATTATTCAAGAACATAATGAAAAATTCAATAACCCGCAAGAATCCATAGAGAGACCGCATTCAGAAATTCAAAACTTTAACAATAAAATTACAGAATTAGACAACGCAATATATTTTTTTTTTTTTAATAGGAAGTCAGACGAGCAGAATTGAGGAAATGGAATGCAGAATTGGGGAGATGGAGGATAAGGCAGTTCACACCAACATATTAGAAGAAAAATCAGATAAAGGAATTTTAAACAATGAAGAAGCCCTAAGAATCATGTGGGACTCTATCAAGAATAACTTGTGAGTGATTGGAATTCCGGAACAGGGATGGATAACAGAAAATACAGAGAGAATTGTTGAAGATTTGTTGGCAGAAAACTTCCCTGACATTATGAAAGATGAAAGGATATCTATCCAAGATGCTTATTGAGCCCCATACAAGGTAGATTCCAAAAGAAAGTCACCAAGACATATTATCATCAAACTTGCCAAAACCAAAAATAAAGAGAAAATTTTAAGAGCAGCCAGGGATAAACAAAAGTCACCTACAAAAAAGAATCGATAAGTTCGGACTATTCAGCAGAAACCATGCAGGAAAGAAGGCAATGGGGTGACATATATAGAGCACTGAAGGAGAAAAATTGTCAACCAAGAATCATATATCCAGCAAAACTGTCTCTCAAATGTAAGGGTGAAATTAAGTCATTTACAGATAAACACAAGCTTAGAGAATCTGCAAAACCCAAACTACAAAAAATACTGAATCTGGTTAGAAAACAACAATATCAGATATCAACACAACACTAGGACACAGAACAGAGCATCCTGATATCAACTCAGAGAGAAAAATAGCAAAAATAAAATAAGATAAAAAAATGCTCAAAACAGGGAATCACTGATGTCATTATGTAAAAGATGACAATAATTAATAAAGAGGGTCTAAATACAGTAGGCATAGATCTTCCAAATGGAGAGGAAATCAAGATGACACAGGGAGATGAGTTAGGTTTATACTTAGAAAAACAGGGGTAAATATTAGGGTAACCACAAAAAATACTAACAATCCCATACTTCAAAATAAATACAAAGTCTCAGCAAAAACAAATTCAACTACAACAAAAAATAGAAACACAAAATTAACAAAGAAAAACTTCTCAGGACAAAAAAGTAAGTGGAAAAATAAAACTGTTGACAACACACACAAAAAAAGCAACAAAATGACAGCACTAAACTCATACCTATCTATAATTACGCTGAATGTAAATGGACTAAATGCACCAATAAAGAGACAGAGTTGCAGATTCAGTAAAAAAACATAATCCAGCTATATGCTGCCTACAAGAAACACACCTTAGACTTAGAGGCAAAAAGAAACTAAAACTCAAAGGATGAAAAAAATGTATCAAGCAAACAACAATAAAAAAAAGAGCAGGAGCAGCAATATTAATTTCTGACAAAACAGACTTTAAACTTAAATCCACCACAAAGAATAAGGAAGGACACTATGTAATGATAAGAGGAAAAATTTACCAGGAAGATATAACCATATTAAATATTTATGCACCCAATGACAGGGCTCCAAGATACATAAACAAACTCTAACAGCATTGAAAAGTTAGATAGACAGCTTCACAATAATAGTAGGAGACTTCAACACTCCACTTTTGGTGAAGGACAGGACATCCAGTAAAAAGCTCAATAAAGACACGGAAGATCTAAATGTCACAATCAACCAACCTGACCTCATAGAGATATACAGAACACTTCTCCCAACAGCTGCAAAGTATACTTTCTTTTCTAGTGCACATGGAACATTCTCTAGAATAGACCACATATTAGGTCATAAAGCAAGCCTTTGCAGAATCCAAAGCATCAAAATATTACAAAGCATCTTTTCAGGCCATAAGGCCATAAAAGTAGAAATCAGTAACAGAAAAATCAGGGGAAAAGAAATCAAATACTTGGAAACTGAACAACATCCTGCTCCAAAAAGACTGGGTTATAGAAGACATTAAGGATGGAATAAAGAAATTCATAGAATCCAATGAGAATGAAAACACTTCCTATCAGCACCTTTGGGACACAACGAAAGCAGTGCTCAGAGGTCAATTTATATCAATAAATGCACACATACAAAAAGAAGAAAGGGCCAAAATCAAAGAACTGTCCCTACAACATTAACAAATAGAGAAAGAGCAACAAAAGAAACCCTCAGGAACCAGAAGAAAGCAAATAATAAAAATTAGAGCAGAATTAAACAAATTAGAGAACAGAAAAACGAATGGAAGAGTTAACAAGACCAAATGCTGGTTCTCTGAAAAAATTAACAAAACTTATAAACCATTGGCCAGACTGACAAAAGAAAAACAGGAAAGGAAACAAATAACCCAAATAAGAAATGAGATGGGTGATATCACAACAGACCCACCTGAAATTAAAAGAATCATATCAGATTACTACCAAAAATTGTACTCTAACAAATTTGAAAACCCAGAAGAAATGGATGAATTCCTAGAAACACACTACCTACCTAAACTAACACAAACAGAGGTAGAACAACTAAATAGATCCATAACAAAGGAAGAGATTGAAAAGGTAATAAAAAAAAAAAAAAAAATCCCAACCAAAAAAAAAAGCCCTGGTCAGGACGGCTTCACCACAGGGTTTTACCAAACTTTCAGAGAAGAGTTAACACCACAACTACTGAAGATATTTCAGAGAATAGAAAAGGACAGAATACTCCAAACTCATTCTATGAAGCCAACATATCCCTGATACTAAAACCAGGTAAAGGCACCATAAAAAAAGAAAATTACAGACCTATATCCCTCATGAACTTAGATGCAAAAATCCTCAACAAAATTCTAACCAATAGAATTCAACAACACATCAAAAAAATAATGCACCATGACCAAGTGGAATTCATACCAGGTATTCAGGGGTGGGGCTGGATTGGATTCAGGGATGGTTCAACATTAGAAAAACAATGTAATCTGCCATATAAATAAAACAAAAGACAAGAACCACATGATTTTATCAATTGATGCAGAAACGGCATTTGACAAAGTCCAACATCCATTCATGATAAAAACTCTCAGCAAAATAGGAATAGAAGGAAAATTCCTCAACATAATAAAGGGCATTTATACAAAGCCAACAGCCAACATTATCCTAAGTGGAGAGATTCTGAAAGCTTTCCCATTGAGAATGGGAACCAGACAAGGATGCCCCTTATCACCACTCTTATTCAACATTGTGCTGGAGGTCCTAGCCAGAGAAATCAGGATAGATAAAGAAATAAAGGCCATCCAGATTGGTAAGGAAGAAGTAAAAGTATCTCTATTTGCAGATGACATGATCTTATACACAGAAAACCCTAAAGAATCCTCAAGAAAACCACTGAAACTAATAGAAGAGTTCAGCAGAGTTTCAGGATACAAGATAAACATACAAAAATCAGTTGGATTCCTCTACACAAACAAAAAGAACATCGAAGAGGAAATCACCAAATCAATACCATTTACAGTAGCCCCCAAGAAGATAAAATACTTAGGAATAAATCTTACCAAGGATGTAAAAGACCTATACAAAGAAAACTACAAGACACTACTGCAAGAAACCAAAAGAGACCTACCTAATTGGAAAAACATACCTTGCTCATGGATAGGAAGACTTAACATTGTAAAAATGTCTATTCTACCAAAAGTGATCTATAGATACAATGCAATTCTGATTCAAATTCCAATGACATTTTTTAATGAGATGGAGAAACAAGTCACCAACTTCATGTGGAAGGGCAAGAGATCCCGGACAATAAAGCATTACTGAAAAAGAACAAAGTGAGAGGCCTCACTCTACCTGATTTTAGAACCTATTATACTGCCACAGTAGTCAAAACAGCCTGGTACTGGTACAACAACAGATACAGAGACCGATGGAACAGAGTCGAGAATCCAGACATAAACCCATCCACATATCGTCAGCTGATACTTGACAAAGTCCCAAAGTCAGTTAATTGGGGAAAAGGTAGTCTTTTTAACAAATGGTGCTGGCATAACTGGATATCTATCTGCAAAAAAAGAAACAAGACCAATACCTCACTCCATACACAAAAACTAACTCAAAATGGTTCAAAGACCTAAACATAAAATCTAAAACAATAAAGATCTTGGAAGAAAAAATAGGGACAACGTTAGGAGCCCTAATACAAGGCATAAACAGAATACAAAACATTACTAACAATGTAGAAGGAAACCAGATAACTAGGATCTCCTAAAAATCCAACACCTATGCTTACCCAAAGACTTCACCAAAAGAGTAAAAAGATTACCTACAGACTGGGAAAAAGTTTCCAGCTGTGACATTTCCGATCAGCACCTGATCTCTAAAATCTACATGATTCTGCAAAAACTCAACTACAAAAAGATAAATAACCCAATTAAAAAATGGGCAAAGGATATGAACAAGCACTTCACTAAAGAAGGCATTCAGGTTGCTAACAGATACATGAGGAAATGCTCACGATCATTAGCCATTAGAGAAATGCAAATCAAAACTACAATGAGATTCCATCTCACTCCAACAAGCCTGGCGTTAATCCAAAAAACACAATAATAAATGTTGGAGAGGCTGTGGAGAGACTGGAACACTTATACACTGCTGGTGGGAATGCAAAATCATACAACCATGTTGGAAATCCCTTTGGCGCTTCCTTAAAAAACTATAAACAGAACTACCATATAATCTAGCAATCCCACTCCTTGGAATCTATCCTAGAGAAATGAGAGCCTTTACACGAACAGATATATGCACACCCATGTTCATTGCAGCACTGTTTACAATAGCAGCAAAAAGTTGGAAGCAACCAAGGTGTCCATCAGTGGATGAATGGGTAAATAAATTATGGCATATTCACACAATGGAATACTACACATCGATAAAGAACAATGATGAATCCATGAAACAATTCATAACATGGAGAAATCTGGAAGACATGCTGAGTGAAATCAGTCAGTTGCAAAAGGACAAATATTGTATTAGACCACTATTATAAGAACTGGAGAAATAGTTTAAACAGAAGAAAATATTCTTTGGTGGTTATGAGAAGGGGGAGGCAGGGAGGGAGAAGGGTTTTCACTAATTAGATAGTAGATAAGTTTTATTTTAGGTGAAGAGAAAGACAACACGCAATACGGGAGAGGTCAACACAACTGGACTAAACCAAAAGCAAAGAAGTTTACTGAATAAAATGAACTCTTCAAAGGTCAGTGTAGCAGGGGCAGGGCTTTGGGGGCCATGGCTTCAGGGGGCATCTAAGTCAATTGGCATAATAAATCTATTAAGAAAACATTCTGCATCCCACTTTGGAGAGTGGCATCTGTTGGTCTTAAAAGCTAGCAAGTGACCATCTTAAGATGCATCAATTGGTCTTAATCCACCTAGAGCAAGCAATAATGAAGAACACCAAAGACAAAAGGTAATTATGAGCCTAAAGAGACAGAAAGGACCACATAAACCAGAGACTACATCAGCCTGAGACCAGAAGAATTAGATGGTGCCTGGCCACGACCAATGACAGCCCTGACAGGGAATACAACAGAGAACCCCTAAGGGAGCAGGAGAGCAGTGGAATGCAGACCCCAAACTCTCTTAAAAAGACCAGACTTAATGGTCAGACTGGGACTACAAGGACCCCAGAAGCCATGGTCCCCCGGTCTTCTGTTAACCCAGGACAGGAACCATTCCCAAAGTCAACTCTTCAGACTGGGATTGGACTGAAATATGGGATGGAAAATGATACTGGTGAAGAACGAGCTTCTTGGATCAAGTAGACACAGGAGACTATGTTGGCATCTCCTGTCTGGAGGGGAGATGAGAGGGCAGAGGGGGCCAGAAGCTGCCCAAACGGACACGAGGAGAGAGAGTGGAGGGAAGGACTGTACTGTCTCATTAGGGGGAGAGCGATTAGGAGTGTATAACAAGGTATATGTAAATTTTTGTATGAAAGACTGACCTGATTTGTGAACTTTCACTTAAAGCACAATAAAAATTAATTAAAAAAAAAAAAGTGGATAGTTTTCTCCTAGTGGTGGCAGAAGATGAGGTTAGAGAGATTCAAAGCATGAGAAGGATTTGACATCCATTAATGGTGGCGCAACGGCTAAGTGCTCAGCTGCTAACTGAAAGGCTGGCAGGTTGAACCTCCCAGTGGTTCAACAAGTGAAAGACCTGGCCATCTGCTCTATAAAGATTACAGCTTAGGAAACCTTGTGAGGCAGTTCTACTCTATCACGTTGGCTGTGAGTTGAAAATCGACTTCCTGGCGCCTAACAACAACACCGATGGCTTCGATGATGGAAGAGGCCATGTGCAAAGAGCAGAGTGTCCTCTAGGATCTAAGAGTGACTCCCAGCTAATAGCCAGCAAGGCAACAGGGACCTTAGTCCTACAACTGCATAGAATTGAATCCTGCCAACAACACAAATTAGGTTGGAAGTGAATCCTTCCACAGAGTCTCTAGATAAGAATCCTACCTGGCCAACATCTTGATTTCAGTTTGTGAGGCCCTGAGCATAGAATCCAGCCATGATGTATGCTAGACTTCTCACCTGCAAAACTGGGAGATAATAAATGGGTGTTGTTTTAGGCCACTAAGTTTGTAGGCTATCACCCATCTGCCAGTTAGTCTTACTGTAGTGACTTGTATGTTGCTATGATGCTAGAAGCTGTACCACCAGTATTTCAAATACAGCGGGGTCACTCATGGTGGACAAGTTTTAGCAGAGCTTCCAGATTAAGACTAACTAGGAACAAAAGCTGGTGATATACTTCTGAAAATTAGCCAGTGAAACCCTATAGATCCCACAGAATATTGTCTGAGTAGACTCAAACATGACAACAATCTTGAAGGTGGACAAGGCAACATTTTGTTCTGTGGTACATGGGGTTGCCATGAGTATGAGCCAGCTCAATGGCATCCAGCTACCACAAGAACAAAGTCTGTAGTAATTTGTCATGCAGCAATAGAAAACTAATCCACAAGCTCACATCTACCCCAATGCCGTCGGGTCGATTCCGACTCACCTCTAAAAATATGAACAATTACCAAGCCATAAAGTAAGTTTCCATAAATTTTCAAAGAATAGGTATTAAACACACTAAGTCCATAACCGCAATACAATGAAATTAGAAATCAATAATAAAAAGCTAAATAGAAATCCCCATATACCTGAAAAGTTTGAAAAAGTCTAAATTACTTATAGATAGAATAATAATAGAAATTTAAGAAAGCAGGGAACTGAATGTTAATGAAAACAGTACATATCAAAATGTATAGACACAATAAAAGTGGTATTTCTCAAGATGTTTCAATGCTTTTGTTAGAAACAAGACTGAAATTTGATGAATTTTATCCAAAGTAAGAAATTAGGAAAAATAACAGGTTACGAAAGCAGAGTTTGTTCCTTGATAAAAGAAGTTAAATAAACTTATGGCTTATTTGTTAAAGGGAAAAAAAGGGAAAGACTAAATAAATAATAGTATTAAATCAAAACTGTACAATTATAGGTTAAGCACAGATTTAAAAAGGAAAACGGGAATTCAATATTAAAGACGTACCAACAAATGTGAAAACTTCAGATGAAATAGAAAATTCTTATAAATATAGGATTTACGAAATCTTTGTCACAAATCAACACAAAATCTGAATAGTTTAAAAACTATTAAATAAATTGAAGTAGTAATTAACCTTATTTCCACAAAGAAAACACCAGGTCCAGTTGGTTTTATAGGTGAGTCCAAACAAACTTGCAAGAAATAGATTGCCCCTTTCTAAGAAGGTCGTCCAAAAGAAAAAAAAAAGGAAATCATCCAGAAACACAACATAAGCCAGCAGAGCTTTGATAAGAAAATCAAATGAGGACAATGCGAGAAAGGAATATAGTAGGCCCACTTAACTTACAAATAGATGCAATAAAGTCCTAAGCAAAATGATAGCTGACTTAAACCAACAGTATATGAAAATGATAATAGGATGAAATTGATTCTATCCCAGAAATACAAGCGATGGCTTAATATTTAAAATATTTTATTGTCATTTACCACATTAACATAGTGAATAGGTAAAGCCATTCATGAGAGATGTGGGACTTCTCTGACAGGGACCTTTGGCTGAAAGACTCCCCATCAATCTGGTTACAATTTTCTTAGATTTCTGCTTCAAATTGAGACTCTTCCTACCCAACCCTCTCTCCTTCCCTCTCTCTTTAACAGGGGTCAGACCCGCATTACAGTCTGATGATTCTTCCTGCCTTCTCCTTCATGAATTTTTTTATGGAAATGATGGGTATCTTGATGGGGGGGGGAGGAGTGGGCATTATAGTTAAGAGACAACAGAAGTGACTGCTATGTACTTGAATACAAAGCATGAGAGATCAGTAAAAGTGAAGTATTGAAAGATCACTAAGGGAATTAAGTCCTTGAAGAGTTACGAGAAAGTACGTCCAGAATACAGATAGAAGGATCAATCTTAGCAAGGGTAAGGGAAAACTCATTCCTGAAGACTAGAAGAAAGTTTGTGAGAATATCCACAGGTACATTCACTAAACAGACAATTAATGAATTCACTATATGCCAGACACTGTACCAGACGAAGGTATTCAATGGTGAATAAACAAGAAGTTTACTGCTCCCATGGAGCCTGCTGTCTAGAGTTTCCTACTGAGAACTACACTAAACACATACAGATTAATGTATAAGTAAACCAAAAAACCAAACCCAGTGCCGTCAAGTTGATTCCGACTCATAGCGACCCTATAGGACAGAGTAGAACTGCCCCATAGAGTTTCCAAGGAGAGCCTGGTGGATTCGAACTGCCGACCCTTTGGTTAGCAGCTGTAGCACTTAACCACTACACCACCAGGGTTTCCCAATGTCTAAGTACAGGTTACTAAGTTCTATGAACCAAGATGCACTGAGAGAGGACGATGGTATGGCCTTAACTTAGAATGAGGAGTCAGAGAAGGATTCAGTGAAAAAATAATTTAAACTGAGACCTAGATGATGATTAGAAGTTAGTCAGATATTAGAGACTTAATAATTTAAACTGAGACCTAGATGACGATTAAAAGTTAGTCAGATATCAAAGACTAGAGAAACCCTGAGAGTATGGTCCCCAGATGCTGTTTTAACTCAGTACTGAAGTCACTCCAAAGTTTCACCCTTCATCCAAAGTTAGACAGGCCCATAAAACAACCGTATATGTAGTTCAACCACATATATGAGACTAAATGGGCACACGAGCTCAGGGGCAAGGACAAGAAGGCAGGAGAAGACAGGAAAGCCAGACAAGTAGAAGTGGGGAACCCAAGGTTGAGAAAGGGAGAGTGTTGACATGTCATAGGGTTGGCAACCAACGCCACAAAACAATATGTGCATTAATGGTTTAATGAGAAACTAATTTGCTCTGTAAACCTTCATCTAAAGCACAATAAAAAAAGAAACAAAAAAAGTCAGATAAAGAGTAATCCAGGTAAATAAAATAGCTTGTTTGAAGACTCTAAGCCAGGGGCTAGCTTGGCTTAATAAAGGAGCTATAACAAAGCCAACGTGCCTGAAGCATAGTGAGTGAAGGAAAGAATACCACGGGATGAGTTTCAGGATGTTGGCATGGGCTGAGATGTCCTGTAAGGCCTTATAAGCCCTAAGAATCTAAATTAATTCAAGGTGAAATAGAAAGCAAATTCAAAGTACTTTTAGTAAGAAGCTGACATTATTTAACTTATATTTCAAAAAGGCCTCTCCGACTGTTGTCTGAAGAATGGATTGCAGGAGAAACGTGAGTGTAAGTAGAGAGACCCTCTAGGAGGCCAAGGCAGCAATCGACCTGAGCGATGATGATGGCTTTTACTAAACAGAGAGAAGTTGAGAGATTTTAGGCATTTTGAGAAGTAGAATGAGAATGATTTACTAAAGAATTGAATATTAGTGGTGAAGTAGAAGAAATAACTCTCCGATTTCTGTCTTAAGCAACCACAGGGATGGAGATGTTGTTTACCGATATGGGGAAAACAGGAATAGGAGAGAGCTGGGTTGAAGAAGATGAAGAGATGTGGCTGGGGGTAATGATGAGAAAATTCTGTTTGGGGACATGTTATGTATGAGGTGCCATGAGAAAGCCAACAGTGGATCTCAAGTGGGAAGTTGGGTATAGGAGAAGTTTTGGATGGATGAAGAGATACTCTGATTAAAAAAAAATCCATTACTGTTGGTCCAGTCGATTCTGACTCATAGCGACCCTAAAAGACAGAGTAGAACAGCCCCACAAGGTTTCCAAGGAGTGGCTGCTGGATTGGAACTGCCGGTCTTTTGGATAGCAGGCATAATTCTTAACCACTATACTACCAGGGGTTTTGGTTAGTGCTATGGCTGCTAACCAAAAGGTCAGCAGTTCAAATCCACCAGGCACTCCTTGGAAACTCTATGCGGGCAGTTCTACTCTGTCCTATAGGGTCGCTATGTGTCGGAATAGACTCAACGGTAAGGGGTTTTTTGGTTTATGCCACCAGGGCCCCACTCTGATGTAGGTTGCATGAAATATCTTAGCATCGAAGGAAGAGAGGTCCTCTATTTAGAAAAAGAAAAAAGAGAGGGAGATTTAGGTTTGGGATATTAGAATAGTGAGAGAGGCTCTGAGGAATGTGGCTCGAATCCTGGGTGTCAACTGAGCATGTTGGGCAGCAGAGTAATTAAAGGCAGACTTGACAGTCTGGATGTGAACTGTGCCCCATCATTCCCAAGACTAGAATTTCTGCTAAATGGAGCCAGTGTTTATGCTTAGCTGCGTAAATATTCCAGAAGGCTCTTGGTCAAATTCCTCTTTATAGGCCTGGAACCCCGTTGGCATTCATTGTATATTTTATGGTTGGTTGGGTTGTTTTTCTTATTTGGAAAAAGAGAAGAACAGAAATTGTGACTGTGAACTATTATTCCCAACTTACGTCCCATCATGTCCTCTGCACACTGTTCTCAGAAAGATTAATTTTACGTTTTAGGAACAAATGGACATGAAACAGCTGGCAAGTGTTCTGGGAGGCAAGTCCGTTCAAATATTGTACCAGCTTGCTCTTTACAATTACTACTAAAGCAAAGAATCTGCTCATTCATCTTGCCTCAATTGAGGCAATAATGTTCTGATTGGATGGCATTAGTGCCACTCATTGGTAACGGTGTTCTGGTTGGATAGCATGACTACCAGCCTTTTTTTTTCTTTTTTTCTTTAGAAGAGCATTGGAGGCCTGATGGAACGCTGTAAGAAACCCCTCTTGCATTTTTTAAGATTTAAATTCTCTGTGTCTGTCCCACACATCAAAGATGGAAGTTTCGGATCTATTCGCGTATATGAAATGATTCATTTCATACGAAGAGGACTGAATGTCTAGGAAGAGAATATCAGACTATTCTGTAAGCGGGGTGTGTGTGTGGGTGTGTGTGTGTGTGTGTGAAATGAATAAATGAATAGCTCTATAACCATTGACTGGTCACTAAGCTTCTTAAAAACAAACAAACCTTTTGCCCTCAAGTGGATTCTGACTCATAGCGACCCTATAGGACAGAGTAGAACTGCCCCACAGGGCTTCCAAGTAGTGCCTGGTGGATTACAACACTGCCAACCTTTGCGTTAGCAGTCCTAGCTCTTAACCACTACACCACCAGGGTTTCCCCTAAGCTGGTGGCATAGTGATTAAGACCTACAGCTGCGAACCCAAAGGTCAACAGTTCCAATCCACCAGGTGCTTCTTGGAAAATCTGTGTGGCAGTTCTACTGTGTCCTATAGGGTCACTGTGAGTTGGTATGGACTCTCCGGCAGTGGGTTTCTAAGCTTCCTAAAAAAAAAAAAAAAAAAAACTAGTGCCATCGTTTTAAGCTTCCTAGTGTCATGAAATTTTACCTCATTGCTCATTAAACTATTCGAATACATTTAGCCTTCAGTAGAGAGTCCCCTCTGACTCTTTCAAGCACCTAGTATAAGAAAGCATTCACAGAGTAAGGAATCATTCCAAATTCGCTCTTGGTTAACCACACCTATGAAGGATTATTCTATTCAGAGTTTAAGGCTATGCCTTTAAGTTGCCCAAGGGAATACTCCATAGTTCAAGCCTGCTTCAGTGGTGTCCTGGTAAATGTGTAACAACCACTTCTCCAGGGGGAAGAAATAGGCCCTCATTTGTAGCACTTACCAATTTCCATGGTGTAAAACTTCCACCATGACCAATTCCAAACTACCAAGGTTTACCAAATGGCTTGTAAATTCCTGAAAATTTGATGATCAGCTCTTGTAAGAGCTGGTGCACCAGCTCCAGCCCACCACTTAACCAAACCAAACCCACTGCCATCCAGTCAATTCTGACTCATTGCAACCCCATAGGGCATCCAAGGCTATAAATCTTTACAGAAGCCAATTGCCACATCTTTCTCCCTCAGAGCGGCTGATGGGTTCTAACCACCGACCTTTTCCTTAACAGTCGATTGCTTTAACCACTGCATGACCAGGGCCCTTTGACCACTTAAGTGGGTTCTCAAATGATTCCTAAATTAATGGCAGCATATTCCAACTGCAGAAAAATTAACCAAACACAATAAGAAATAAACATTCTGTTAGAGCTGACTTTTTAAGTCACTTTCTTAGAACTAGAATCCACAAAAGGTCCAAATTTTGTTAAAGGCCATGCTATTTTGGCTAATATTTTATTTTTAATCATATAAGTGATATCATGCTCATTATAAAACAATTGGAAAATGCAGAAAATAACTTTCTCAGGAAGCACATAGCAATGTCCCTTGGGAACTAATTTGAAAGTCACTGACAGGGTCTGAGAAATGACCCAATGTTTAGGAAATCTGACACACATTCTCTGATCTGTTCTTTACTCAGTAAATTGACCTCACTGACTTAGTGGGTTAAATAGATGCCCCCAAAATTCATGTCCACCCACAGCCTCAGAATACGACCTTGTTTGGAAATAGGGTCTTTGCAGATATAATTAGATAAAGATCTTGAAATGAAAAAGTCCTGGATTCAGGGAGGGTCCTAAAGCCACTGACTGGTATCCTTGTAAGAAGAGAGGGCACAGGCAGAAGAAGAGCATGTGAAGGCAGAGGACTGAGGCATCTACAAGCCAAGGAATGCCAAGGATTGCCAGTAACCACTGGAAGCTAGAAGAGAAGCATTGGATGGTTTCTTCCTCAGAGCCTCCAGAAGGAACCAAGCCTGCTGACACCTTGATTTTGAACTCCTGGCCTCCTGAGTGGTGAGAGAATGTATTCCTGTTGTTGTAAGCCACCCAGTTTGTGGTAATATGTTGTGGCAGTCCTAGGAAAACCATACAGATGTGGTACTAGGAAGCGGGGTGCTGCTGTAACAAATACCTAAAAATGTGGAAGTGGTTTTGGGATTGGATAATGAGCATAGGCTGGAGGAATTTTGAGGCACATGATAGAAAAATTATCAGTGACCATGACTAGAATAGTTTAAGTATCGCTCATTAGAGGACTGAAAAGATGGATGCTATTTTATTAAGGTAAAAGTGATTACTTTAAGCCCATGATTCTGAAAGTGTCGTCCCTGGTCCAGAAGCGTCGGCATCACCCGCAACTTTGTTAGAAATGCAAATTCTTGGACTCTGCCCAGATCTACTGGATCAGCAACTCTAGGGGTGCAGCCCAGTAATCCGTGTGTGTTAACAAGCCCTCCAGGTGAGTCCGATGCGTGCCCAAGTTTGAAAACTCCTGCTAAGTGAAGGTCCCTAGTGGCACAAGCAGCTCGTGATTGGCTGCTAATGTAGAGGTCAACAGTTGGAACCCACCCAGCAGCGCTGTGGAGGAAAGGCCTGACGATCTGTTTTTGGAAAGATTTCATAAAGCCAACAAAACCCTATGGAGCGCGTGTTAACAAAACCGTAACACGTGAGGTCACCGTGAGTTGGAATCGACTCCACAGCAATGGGTTTGGTTTGGGCTCCAAGTGATAGGATTGTTGTAGATTTTTTATTTTCTTCTCTTTACTCCTTTTTTTCTATTAACCATATATATATTTTTAGTCTACAGTATAAATTGTCAATAGTAATGTGCTCTATTTTTAAAGAACACAGTGTCACTTCCGATCGCTGAATGATCCAATGGAAATATTGATATATTCTCTTTGGTCTGTTATTTTTGTAGAAGAGCTAAAGTCAGTGACACTAGTTAATAGTATATTTCATAAAAATACTGTCAAAAAGTCATTGACAATAGTTAATTGTATATTTCATAAACATACTGTCATGAAAACCTTTATCCAATCACCACATACTATGTTATAAAACCCATCCTCTCTCAGCAGTCCATAAATATTACTAAGCAAGGCAAACATGGGCACATCTGACAAGCTTCAGAGACAATAGGCAAAAAGGAAGAAATAATTTAAAAGCCTTTTCGATCTTCTGTGTGCAATGATATGAGTTACTAGTCAGTTTGATTGTCACAAGGAAAGCAGTGCAGTAGCCTAAGCTGGTGATCGAGCTTTGAAAAGAGGATGATAAGAGCTGGACTCTTCTGAGTGAGGTAAGGGCCAGAGCACAGGCCTGTTATACTTTGGGTTTACATCACAGCTTGATTTCATAGTTCATTCATCTTACGCTTCTAAAAACTCATGCAGAGGCTCCACTTTTTAGAACATAAACCATATGGGAACATTAAAACCACAAGACATCGTTTCCAGGCCCCAGTCCAGCCTCATCACTCCCAAAGAGAAACAATGATGAAGAAATAGATTTAAAGTTAGTTTTAGCAAGCATTTGTTTTCCCTCATCAGAAAATAGATTTGGGATAACAACTTCAGATTCTTCTTTTGTAAGATTTTAAGATTACTTAGGATTAAATTTAGCTGTGAGAAGAAAAAAAAATAAGCAAAAACAAAAACGAGGTACCAGCTTATTTTTTTCCCACGTAAAGTAGATGAACTAGGGCATAAAGCTGAGCAAATAACATAATCAGACATTTCACAGAAGAGGAAACATGAATGCCCCATAAGCAGATGAAAAGATGCACCACTTTGTTAGCAGTCAGGGGTACACAAATTAAAATTACAAAAAGATACTAGTTCACGCCAAACAAATTGGCCAAAATCAAGAGGATGGACAATACCAACAGGGGCCACTGAGCTCAGATTCCGATAGAGGTAAAGTGAATTAGTACTATCAGTCTGAAAACCAGTCCAGCATTATCTAGTGAAGGTAATAGTGACATGCCCTGTGGTGTGTCAATTCCCCTCTCAGAATTAGGCATCTTTGATAAAGACTTCCACATATCAGGAGACACATGTAAGAATGTCATGGTGGTGTTTTTATTGTATCCAAAATAATTGGAAACAATCTTAATGTTTGGTGGAAAAATGGATAGAGTATGGTACACACACACAAGTGTGCTCATAAAATGGAATACTATACAGCAGTGAAAATGGATGAATTGCAGCTGTACCCACTAAAATGTATCATATACAAATATAACGTTAAGTGGATAAAGCAAGTCTCAGAAGAAAACATATTGTATGAGAACATTCTTATAAAGTTCAAGAATATGCAAAACTAAAATATACTGTTTATCAATACAAACCTATGTGTTAAAATCTAAAGAAAGGCAAAGGAATTATAAGCACAATATTCAGGACAGTGGCTACCTCTGGGCTGGGGTGATAAGGATATACTGTTGTTGTTGTTAGGTGCCATTGAGTCAGTTCCAACTCATAGTGACCTATGCACAAAAGAACAAAACACTGGCCGGTCCTGCGCCATCCTTACAATTGTTGTTATGCTTGAGCTCATTGTTGCAGCCACTCTGTCAATCCACCTCGATGAGGGTTTTCCTCTTTTCTGCTGACTCTGTACTCTGCCAAGCATGATGTCCTTCTCCAGGGACTGATTCCTCCTGACAACATGTCCAAAGTATGTAAGACGCAGCCTCACCATCCTTGCTTCTAAGGAGCATTCTGGTTGCACTTCGTCCAAGTCAGATTTGTTCATTCTTTTGGCAGTCCATGGTATGTTCAATATTCTTCTCCAACATCAGAATTCAAAGGCGTCAATTCTTCTTCGGTCTTCCTTATTCACTGTTCAGCTTTCGCATGCATATGATGCGATTGAAAATACTATGGCTTGAATCAGGCGCATCTTAGTCTTCAGGGTGACACCTTCGCTTTTTAACACTTTGAAGAGGTCCTTTGCAGCAGATTTGCCCAATGCAATGAGTCATTTGATTTCTTGACTGCTGCTTCCATGGCTGCTGATTGCGGATCCAAGTAAAATGAAATCCTTGACAACTTCAATCTTTTCTCCATTTATCATGATATTGCTTATTGGTCCAGTTGTGAGGATTTTTGTTTTCTTAATGTTGAGGTGCAATCCATACTGAAGGCTGTGGTCTCTGATCTTCTTTAGTAAGTGCTTCAAGTCCTCTTCACTCTTAGCAAGCAAGGTTGTGTCATCTGCATTACACAGGTTGTTAATGAGTCTTCCTCCAATCCTGATGCCCTGTTCTTCTTCATATAGTCCAGTTTCTCGGATTATTTGCTCAGTATACAGATTGAATAGGTGTGGTGAAAGTATACAACTCTGATGCACACCTTTCCTGACTTTAAACCAATCAGTATCCCCTTGTTCTGTCCAGACAACTGCCTCTTGATCTATGCAAAGATTCCTCATGAGCACAATTAAGTGTTCTGGAATTCCCATTCTTTGCAATATTATCCATAATTTGTTATGATCCACACAGTCAAATGCCTTTGCGTAGTCAATAAAACACAGGTAAAAATCCTTCTGGTATTCTCTGCTTTCAGCCAGGATCCCTCTGACATCAGCAATGATATCCCCGGTTCCACGTCCTATTCTGAAACTGGCCTGAATTTCTGGCAGTTCCCTATCGATACACTGCTGCAGCCATTTTTGAATGATCTTCAGCAAAATTTTGCTTGCATGTGGTATTAATGATATTGTTCTACAATTCACGCATTCGGTTGGATTACCTTTCTTGGGAATAGGCGTAAATATGGATCCCTTCCAGTCAGTTGGCCAGGGAGCTGTCTTTCATATTTCTTGGCATAGACGAGTGTGCACCTCCAGCGCTGCATCCGTTTGTTGAAACATCTCAATTGATATTCCGTCAATTCCTGGAGCTTTGTTTTCCTCCAATGCCTTCAGAGCAGCTTGGACTTCTTCCTTTATTACCATCGGTTCCTGATCATATGCTACCTCTTGAAATGGTTGAACACCGACTAATTATCTTTGGTATAATGACTCTGTGTTTTCTTTCCATCTTCTTTTGATGCCTCCTGCATCTTTTAATATTTTCCGGAAAGAATCCTTCACTATTGCAACTCGAGGCTTGAATTTTTGTATGGGTGTATGTATGTATGGGAGTGTGTAAGATACAAAGCATACATGAGTATCACATAGCTAAAGAACTAGAGCATTATTAATACTCTTGAGGTCCCCTATGTATCCATATATAGAGTATTAATAATGCTCTAGTTCTTTAGCTATGTAGTGCTCATGTATGCTTCGTATCTTACACACACCCAAACATATACTCTGATGTACACAGTATTTTATAATAAAAATATGCATAATATATAGTTAATTGAAAGCATATTGCTGCTTTGTCCATATAACCAGTCCTTCCTAGGAGTTGTTTTAGAAATTTTGTAAATCATACCCACAGCTCATCTCTTACATTCAGGCTACACTCCCTCCATCATAGAGCATTTTTCCAAAAGAAGTCCTTGAGTATGTGTACGGGCTGGTTTTAGATGTTAACAGTATAGTCAGCTTTACCTTTCGTCTTTTTCATGAAAACATTCTGGACGGACTTCTTCCAGATCCAGTCTCTCTATGGAACCAGACAACTCTCTTTGAGGGCATTACGCTCATTTGCAGAATTACCTGTAAGCACCACTTACAGGATTTAATATCTTCATATCCTCCTTCTCAATAGCATTTTCATGTACTATAGCTGTTTCTGAAAACCCTGGTGGCATAATGGTTAAGTGCTATGTCTGCTAACCAAAAGGTCAGCAGTTTGAATCCACCAGCTGCTCTTTGGAAACTCTATGGGGCAGTTCTGCTTTGTCCTATAGGATCGCTATGAGTCGGAATTGGCTAGATGGCAATGTTTTGTTTTGTTTATAGCTGTTTCCAAAAGTCTCTCACAATACGTCTGCTGAGCCAGAATCTTCATTTTAATTGGTAACTGGGTAACTGGTACTCTTACGAGGGTTTGGGAACCACCATTATAGAAGAGACACTGGCAACTACCTAGATTAACTTTATCATTTCATGAATGAGGAAATAAGCCCCCCCAAAAACAATATTTTAACTTTGTAAACAAATAAATGTTAGCTTATTAAAGTGTAAGATATCAAACCTGATCATTTCAAGGCCCCAATCCAGCCTGAAATGATTAGGGTTGATATTTCAAATTAAAATTTGGTAGAGTTCCCAAAATATACAGAGTCAATAAGAAGTACAAATACCAAGATGAAAACATAAAACCATGAAGCTAAGGAAGAAGCCTTCATTTAGAAGCATCGGTGGCTTTTAAGACGCAAACTAGAAGTGGGAATTATTATGGTTCTTACTAGATTATGCAAATGGAAAGCGTTACTAATGAACATTCATTGAACTCAATATTACATGCATTACCTCATTTGAGCCCTGCTATGACCTTGTGAATGAAGACTATTGTTATTACTACCTCTGTTTTAGCAAATATATTGGCTAGTTCAAAATCTTGAAGCAAAAAAGTGGCAGAATTGGCACTAGAAGCCTAGTCTTCCTCCCCCAAAGCTGTGCTCATCACCACCATGATACTGTGTTTCATCATATACCAGTGGTAGTTCAGTGGCAGAATTCTCACCTTCCGTGCCCAGGGTCAATTCTTGGCCAATGCACCTTGTGCACAGCCATCACGGTCTGTCATTGGAGGCACGTAAGTTGCTATGATGCCGAACAGGTTTCAGAGGAGCTTCCAGACTAAGATGGAATAGAAAGACCTGGCAATCTACTTCCTAAAAACCAGCCAGTGAAAACCCTATGGCTCACAATGGTCCGATCCCATTGTGCATCAAGTTGCCATGATGCATGATATGATGACACAAAATGATACAAAAATATCAGATAACAAACTAAAAGTGGAAACTGGTTGCCATTGGGTCAATTTTGACTCATAGTGATCCTATAGGACAAAGTAGGACTGCCCCATAAGGTTTCCAAGGAGTGGCTGGTGGGTTCAAATTGCCAACCTCTTCATTAACAGTCTAGCTCATAACAGTCGAGCCATCGGCTAACAGGGGCGAGAGATTTAGGGAAAGAAGCCAGGTTAAAGTCAGATCAGAAAACAAGAGACCCTGAAGCAAGCCCCTTGTTTGGGATTAGCCAGGGGAATGTGAAGAGCAGAAGATGATGGAGAGACTTGCTTCCAAAGGCTGACCAGTGATGGCCTTTGTCAAGTCACCACAAGGTATTAGCTCAATGTGATGGAGACTCACCAACTTTTTACCATTATGTAAAATAATCTTTATTTTTTAATCCCCATCTTGACCCAAAAAGGATTTAGAATGTGTATTTGAAAATCAAGGGAAATAAACTTTTGACCAAAAAGAAAACATAAAATAAAAATGGTAGATTCAATTTCCTGTGATTTCACAATTTTATGCAAAAACAATAGCTCTCTGAGACTCGTAATAAAACACTCAAACATTCCAGAATATCTTAAAAAATACAAATTTTATTGTTAATCTTTATTTTTATAAAATAATACATGTTAATTATGGCAAATTTGGGAAAGAGGAAAATATACAGAAGAAGTACTTATATAGAAACCAGTTAATATGTTGTTATACTGCCTTTTAGCCTTATCACTATGTGAGAGTTTTTTTCTTCTTTGTTGCATATTTTGTTTTGTGCTCTCTGCCCTGAGAACATCAGGTCCTAGGTAGGCGTTATGCTTTAAGCCTGGGTCCTGCCATGAGAATACATGTGGAGAAGATCTCAGCCTACCACACAGCCTGGAACAGAGCCACCCCAGTCATCCTGCAAACTTGGGAATAAGAAATAAATATTTGTAATTGTAAGCCACTAAGACATTGGGGGAAACCCTGGTGGCGTAGTGGCTAAGAGCCACGGCTGCTAACCAAAAGTTGGCAGTTCGAGTCCACCAGGAGCTCCTTGGATACCTTATGGGGCAATTCTACTCTGTCCTATAGGGTCGCTATGGGGGGGAACCAACTTGACTGCACCTAACAACAACAACAACAACAAAGTGGGGATCATAATGGACCGTCCACTTCACAAGATTATTGTGAGGATTAAAGGACTTAATGTACGCAAGGCACTTAGAACAGAGTGGCCATTAATTAAGTGCTAATTAATATAATTATGAGGGGTCAGAAGGAGAAGGAGGCAGCTTTCACTTATAATAAGAGCTCTTGGCACTAGCTCTGCTGTCTTTTGTTGACACTTACTGTTCAGGCTGCCCTTTTGCTCCTCTCATGGTTCTCATTGTGCTATGCAGATGTCACTGACCTTCCTGGATCTTCTGACTTCCCTACTGACCACATATCATCATCCCTGTTGAGGTCCATCTTGAGCGTAGATTTTTGAGAGTGTTAACGACAAATAATTAGGGTTAGAAGAAGAAGAGTTGGTCTAAAACAGCAAGATCCCACGAGGGGAGAGTAAGAATCCCTGGAACGTGGCCTGGAAATTGTGCTTCCCAAGGTGCTCCTTGGCCTTAGCTCTGGTAGGAAATTTAAACCAGACGCGGGTAGACAAAGGGTGGCCCCAGCACTGCACACCACACACACGCACATCAGAGTACACACAGGGGTAGAAAGAAATGACAGCAGCACGGGGACTAAAAAAGCACAAAGCCGAACAACTAGGACCAAAGCAGCAATAAATCCAACAGGTAATTACAAAATTGAAGGCAAGAGCCCTGAATCACAGAACTGGGATGAAAGGACCTGTGCTGGGAAAATAATAACAAGAATCCCTTACAAAGAGGATTCCGAAAAGACGCTTTTTAAAAAATTGAATAGTTAAGAAAAAAAAATGCAGTAAACTTCCTGGCAGAAAATAAGTTACATTAAAAGGAATAAAAGTGGTGATAATGCCTGCAAGACTGAAAGCCAGAAAACAATAAGGCAATATCTTAAGACTTGAGAGGAAAAAATTAAAAAACGGGACCCAAGGATTTTATACTATCCAATTTTTTTAGTGGCGGGAGGGGTCAAGGAAAGGGAAAGACATTTTTAGATATACAGCAACTCAGAAAAAACATCGTCTCCATATTCTTCATGAAAAATGTCCTTCCAGACACGGGCAGTCAGCTGAAATATAAATAAAAATTTGAAAACTAAAGAATGGGAGGATGGTCGTTTTGACTGACTTGCAGGTTTTTTCCCTGTTCAGGAATACCAAGTTTTAGGCTTTTAAAAAAGTAAGGAATTAATTATTCCTAACACTTGCACAATAACAAGTGTACAAATATTATTGTCTTCGTTTCTTACTGCTGCTGTACCAGAAATACCACAAGTGAGTAGCTTTAATAGACAGGAATTTATTTTCTCATAGTTGAGACGGCTGGAAATTCAAATTCAGGGCACCAGCTCTAGAAGGCTCCCTCTGTCTGCTCTGCAGGAAAATCCCTGCCTCAGCTTCTCTAGCCCCTTCGTTCCTCAGTTCCTAGGCCACCTCCACGTGTGTCTATCTTTCCCCTGCCCGTGCTTGCTTGTCTCTGTGTCTAATCTGCTCTTTCTATATCTCAAAAACCATTAGGTTTAAAACACACCCAACTAATCTGTCTTGGTAGAGGTACAGCCAGAATGCTCCTTAGAAGCCAGGGTGGCAAGGCTTCGTCTCATGTGTTTTGGACACGTTATCAGAAGGGACCAGTCCCTGGAGAAGGACATCATGCCTGGTAAAGTAAAGGGTCAGCGAAAGAGGGGAAGACCCTCGAGGAGATGGATTGACACAGTGGCTGCAACGATGGGCTCAAACATAGCAACGATGGTGAGGATGGTGCAGGAGTGAGCAGTGTTTTGCTCTGTTGTATGTGGGTTCTCTAGGAAGTAGAACCTACTTCTATGCGCCTGACAACAACAAACACTGAGATGGACTCATTAACATAACAAATAAAACCTTATTCCCAAATGGGGTTACATTCACAGGCATAGGGTTTAGGATTCCTACGAACAGTTTAAGGGGATGCAATTCAATCCATAGCAGTTGTATTCTATTCTATGAGAATTATTTTAAAAAATCAAAAGCAATATTGCATAGAGCTACTGGAATCCTGGTATACTACACATATGAAATCTACGTCATTTTGAAAGAAATAGAAACTAATAAATACATTAACCTCCATCACGCTCCTCTTCATATCATCCTTTCTCAGTACTTACTTATTCATACCTCTTGCAACTATAAGAATCAGGAGGTACATGACGCTTTCAACTACGTAAATTACATGAAAAAAAATAATAAAATATTAACTGTGGGAGGTAGAATCCTGTGTGGTTGGCTATTTTTTACATTATGATTTTCATTTTTTCTTAAAATGTCTACCCAAAACTAGTATATATGATAGAGAACACATACTACATTAGTGGTCATAAAAATGATATTGAAATCAATGTATGCAATTAGATACACGCTATATGGTCATAACCATGTGAACGATGTACTAAAATTAAATCCCAAATATAAATACAACAACAGCTTAACAACAGTTACTTCTGGGTTGTAGCACTATGGAGGACTGTTTAATCTCCCACCACTTTTTCCGTATTTCCCAAATGTCCTATGATGAGCATATGATCTTTTTATTGTGGGAAATAAAATAATGATAAGATAAAATAAAATCAGGGGGCCTGGCCCAACGGGGTAGAGCGAAGAGAACTACTCCAGTTTTGAAGCTAACAGAAGCTCTCAAGGAATGGCTGGTTACCCCCTGCCATGGTCCTTCCTGGCTGTGACAGCCACAGGGTCCCTCCTGCTGCTCCTGGGATCACATTTTTTCTGGTCAATAAAAAACACTATATACATATACGGACATATATATATACTACACACACCTAAATGTGTATATATATATTTTTTAATATACAAATATATGATTATATATATATTGCACACATACATATAATTACATTAATAATGCTGGAATACAATCTCATGGCAAAAATTCAGACACTACAGACAGAACCAAAGTCTCTCCTGATCTTCAGTCCCGGTCCTCACCTACAGCCCAGAGGTTTGTTATGCTAGACTTTATCAATCTAAAGGAGCCAGTGTGTTCACCATTCCCCTCGTTGTTGTTGTTAGGTGCCGTCAAGTCAGTTCTGGATCATAGCGACCGTATGTACGTCAGAAGAAACACTGATCGGTCCTGCATCATCCTCACAATCATTGCTATGTTTGAACCCACTGTCGCAGCCACTGTATCAATCCATCTTGTTGAGGGTCTTCCTCTTTTTTTGCTGACTCTCTGCTTTACCAAGTATGATGCGCTTCTCTAGGGGTTGGTCCTTCCTGATAACATGTCCAAAGTACATGAAATGAAGCCTTGCCATCCTTGTTTCTAATGAGCATTCTGGCTGTACTTCTTCCAAGACAGATTTGTTTGTTCTGCTGGAGTCCACAGTATATTCAATATTCTTCACCAACACCATAATTCCAAGGCATCAATTCTTCTCCAGTCTCCCTTATTTATTGTCCAGTTTTTCCATGTATACGAGATGATTGAAAATATCATGGCTTGAATCAGGCATACTTTAGTCCTCAAAGTGACATCTTTACTTTTTTAACATTTAAAGAGCTCTTTTGCAGCAGATTTGCCCAATGCAGTGAGTCGTTTGATTTCCTGACTGCTGCTTCCATTTTTGCTTCCATTGGCACTGATTGTGGATCCAAGTAAAATGAAATTCTTGACAACTTCAGTCTTTTCTCTGTTTATTATGACGTTGTTTATTAGTCCAGTCGTAAGTATTTTTGTTTTCTTGCCGTTGAGGTGTAATCCATATTGAAGGCAGCAGTCTTTGAATTTCATCAATAAGTGCTTCAAGTCCTCTTCATATTCAGCAAGCAAGGTTTTGTCATCTGCATATAAAAGTTTGTTAATGAGTCTTCCTGAAATCCTGATGCTGCATTCTTCTTCTTATAGTCTGGTTTCTCAGATTATTTACTCAGCATACAGATTGAATAAGTCTAGTGGAAGGATACAACCCTGATACTCACATTTCCTGATTTAAACCACATGTATCCCCTTGTTCTGTTTGAACAAGGGCCTCTTGGTCTATGTACAGGTTCAGCATGAGCACAATTAAGTGTTCTAGAATTCCCATTCTTCGAAATGTTATCCACAATTTGCTATGATCCACACAGTCAAATGCCTTTGCAAAGTCAATAAAGCACAAGTAAATGTTTATTTGGAATTCTATGCTTTCAGTCAACATCCACCTGACGTCAACGATGATATCCTTTGTTCCACATCTTCTTCTGAATCTGGCTTGAATTTCTGGCAGTTCCCTGTTGAAGTACTGCTGCAACCATTTTTGTATTATCTTCAGCTAAATATCATTTGTGTGTGTCATTAATGATATTATTTGATAACTCTTAGATCATCTTTTTTGGAATGGGCACAAATATGGACATCTTCCAGTCAGTTGGCCAGGTCTTCCAAATTTCTTGGTATAGTCAAGTGAGTCGGAACAGAGTCCATGACACCTAACAAGAACAACAGCACATTCAAGGTAGCACTTTGGTTCTTGTGGACTTGTTTTAATTTTCTTCAGCTTAAATTTGAACTTGCATATGAGCAATTTTGATGGTCTGTTCTGAAGTCGGTTCTTGGTCTTGTTCTGATTTATGATATTGAGCTTCTCCATAATCTCTTTCAATAGATGTAGTCAATTTGATTCCTGTGTATTCCATCTGGCGAGGTCCATGTGTATATCACTGTTAATGTTGTTGAAAAAAGGTATTTGCAATGAATAAGTCATTTGCCTTGCAAAATGCTATCATCTCCATAACCAAGGCCATATTTTCCAACTACTGATGCTTCTTTTTGCTTCCAACTTTCCATTCCAATCACCAGTAATTATCAATGCATTTTGATTTCATGTTCAATTTCAGGCTGCAGAAGTTGGTAAAAATCTTTAATTTCTTCATCTTTGGCATTATTTGCTGGTGTGAAAATTTGAATAAGAGTCATATTAACTGGTTGTCCTTGTAGGCATGTGGATATTATCGTATCACTGACAGCATTCTACTTCAGGTCTTGAATTTTTTTTTTTTTTTTTTTTGACAATGAATGTAATGTATTCCTCTTCAATTTGTCATTCTCTACCTATTAGGCCGTATGATTGTCCAATTCAAAATGGCCAATACCAGTCCATTTCAGCTCACTGATGTCTATGATATTGATCTGTAAGTGTTCCATTTCATTTTTGACAATGTCTTAGGCTGGGCTCTCTAGAGAAGCAAAACCAGTAATGCCTATAAATATGTATATAGAGAGATTTATATCAGGCAAGCAGCTCACACAATTGAAGAGGCTGGAATGTCCCAACTCTGTAGATCAGGATACAGGCTTCACTTGATTCACATAGCCACAGGGGATGGTGAACTGAAGATCAGCAGGTCAGACAGCACGGTTCACAGGCTGTGAAGATTGATGAATCCCAAGATCAGCAGGTAAGGTGCTAGCTCAAGTACCAAGAACTAGAGGTCGGAAGAACAGAAACCACCTGTAGGATTCAGAGCAGGCAAAAGCAAGAATGTCCACTTATATCTGGATGCAGGCCACACCCCCAAGGAAACTCCCTTTCAACTGACTGGCTGAAAAAAAAAAAAGAAAATCCCATGATAGAGGTGATCGCACATAAGCACTGAGAATCATGGCCCAGCCAACCTGACACACAATCTTAACCATCACATACA
Organism: Elephas maximus indicus; assembly: GCF_024166365.1. Lineage (NCBI taxonomy): Eukaryota > Metazoa > Chordata > Mammalia > Proboscidea > Elephantidae > Elephas > Elephas maximus. The sequence continues at coordinate 71,704,020 of NC_064831.1, read as the reverse complement.
ACTTCCAATTTTCCTTGATTCAAACTTTGCACATTCTATATTATGGTTACTAATGGATGTTTGCAACCGTTCCTTCTCATTTTGAGTCATATTACGTGATTACCCACGCGCACGGTAAAATTCTTACTAGCTCATTCAGGCCTTTTTATCTGCACTTATATACATATGTGTTCAGATGTAATTTTATATCATTGATTTATGTGTTTACATAAATGGTAGTTTAATACTCATTGTTCACTCAGCACTCACCCATGGAAAACCTCTTTTAGTTCATGTAGCTCTATCTTTATATTTTCACTTGGTGGCAATAACAAAGATGCCAAACCTAGTTTAAATCTTCTCTGTAATTTCTTCTTTTTTACTTTGATAATTGGTATTTTTTTCATTGCTCTAAAAAATATTAGCAATTAATATGCTTCTTTCTGCATATTTAAACTGGTCCTCTGAATGTTCGCGATCACTAGCTGTTAGAGAAATGCAAATTAAAACCACAATGAGACACCATCTCACCCCAGCATTACTGGCATGAATCAAAAAAAAAAAAGAAAATAACAAATGTTGAAGAGGCTGCAGGGAGATTAGAACTCTTATGTACTGCTGGTGGGAATGCAAAATGATATAATTATTTTGAAAATGATATGGCACTGCCTTAGAAAGCTAGAAATAGAAATACCATATGATCCACAATCCCACTTAAAGGAATGTATCCTAGAGAAATAAGAGTCATCACATGAATAGACATATGCACACCCGTGTTCATTGCATCATTGTTCGCAATAGCAAAAAGATGGAAATAACTTAGATGCCCATCAACAGATGAATGGATAAAAAAACTGTGGGACATACACACAATGGGGTATTACACAACAATAAAGAACAACGATGAACCTGTGAAACATCTCACAACATGATGAATCTGGAGGACATCATGCTGTGTGAAATAAGTCAATCACAAAAGGACAAATATTGTATGAGACCACTACTATAAAAATTCATGAAAAGGTTTACACACAAAAAGAAATCTTTAATGGTTATGAGGGGGAAGGGTGGAAAAACACTAAATGGACAATAGGTAAATAGTAACTTTGGTGAAGGGTAAGACAGTACACAATACTGGGGAAGCCAGTATGACTTGTACAAGGCAAGGTCAGGGAAGCTCCGTAGACACATCCAAACTCCCTGAGGGATTGAATTGTTGGGCTGAGGGCTGTGGGGACTATGGTCTTGCGGAACATCTAGTTCAATTAGCATATCATAGTTGATAAAGAAAATGTTCTACATTCTACTTTGGTGAGTAGTATCTGGGATCTTAAACCCTGTGAGCGGCCATCTAAGATACTCCACTGGTCTCACTCCTTCGGAAGCAAGGGAGAATGAAGAAAACTAAAGATACAAGAGAAAGATTAGTCCAAAGGACTAATGGCCCACAACTACCACCTACTGCACCAGACTGAGTCCAGTACAATTAGGTGATGCCCAGCTACCACCGAGTGCTCAGAAAGAGATCACAATAGAGGGTCACAGACAGAGCTGGAGGAAAATGTAGAACAAAACTCTAACTCACAAAAAAAGACCAGACTTACTGGCCTGACAGAGACTGGAGAAGTCCTGAGAGTATGGCCCCCGGACACATTTTTAGCTCAGTAATGAAGCCACTCCTGAGGTTCACCCCTCATCCAAAGATTAGACAGGACCATAAAACAAAACAAGACTAAAGGGGTACATCAGTCCAGGGCAAGGACTAGAAGGCAGGAGGGGACAGGAAAGCTGGTAACAGGGAACCTAAGACTGAGGATGGAGAGTGTTGACATGTCGTGGGGTTGTTAACCAATGTCATAAAACAATGTGTGTACTAACTGTTTAATGAGAAGCTAGTTTGTTGTCTAAACCTTCATCTAAAATACAATAAAAATATATAGAGAGAACAAACCAAAAAAAACCCCACTGCCGTCGAGTCGATTCCAACTCATTGCGACCCTATAGGACAGACTAGAACTGCCCCACAGAGTTTACAAGAAGCATCTGTCAGATTCAAACTGCCGACCTCTTGATTAACAGCCATAGCACCTTAACCACTACACCACCAGGGTTTCTATATATATATATGTATACATTTATTTAATTATGTATGTATATGTTGGAAACCCTGGTGGTGTAGTGGTTAAGTGCTATGGCTGCTAAACAAAGGGTCAGCAGTTCAAATCCGCCAGGCGCTCCTTGGAAACTCTATGGGGCAATTCTACTCTGTCCTATAGGGCTGCTATGAGTCTGAATCGACTCGACGACACTGGGTTTTTTGGGTTATATATATATAGTGATCCTCTTTATGGAGATATTTAGAAGTAATGTGATACAAGGGATATAAGGTATACGTATTTTTTTTTAACTTTTATTGAGCTTCAAGTGAACATTTACAAATCAAGTCAGACTGTCACATATAAGTTTATATACATCTTGCTCTGTACTCCCACTTGCTCTCCCCCTGATGAGTCAGCCCTTCCAGTCTCTCCTTTCGTGACAATTTTGCCAGCTTCCAACACTCTCTATCCTCCCATCCCCTCTCCAGACAGGAGATGCCAACACAGTCTCAAGTGTCCACCTGATATAATTAGCTCTCTCTTCATCAGCATCTCTCTCCTACCCACTGTCCAGTCCCTTTCATGTCTGATGAGTTGTCTTCGGGGATGGTTCCTGTCCTGTGCCAACAGAAGGTTTGGGGACCATGACCGCCGGGATTCCTCTAGTCTCAGTCAGACCATTAAGTATGGTCTTTTTACGAGAATTTGGGGTCTGCATCCCACTGATCTCCTGCTCCCTCAGGGGTTCTCTGTTGTGCTCCCTGTCAGGGCAGCCATCGATTGTGGCCGGGCACCAACTAGTTCTTCTGGTCTCAGGATGATGTAGGTCTCTAGTTCATGTGGCCCTTTCTGTCTCTTGGGCTCTTAGTTGTCGTATGACCTTGGTGTTCTTCATTCTCCTTTGCTCCAGGTGGGTTGAAACCAATTGATGCATCTTAGATGGCCGCTTGTTAGCATTTAAGACCCCAGATGCCACATTTCAAAGTGGGATGCAGAATGCTTTCATAACAGAATTATTTTGCCAATTGACTTAGAAGTCCCCTTAAACCATGGTCCCCAGACCCCCGCCCTTGCTCCGCTGACCTTTGAAGCATTCATTTTATCCCAGAAACTTCTTTGCTTTTGGTCCAGTCCAATTGAGCTGACCTTCCATGTATTGAGTGTTGTTCTTCCCTTCACCTAAAGCAGTTCTTATCTACTAATTAATCAGTAAAAAACCCTCTCCCTCCCTCCCTCCCTTCCCCGCTCGTAACCACAAAAGTATGTGTTCTTCTCAGTTTATACTATTTCTCAAGATCTTATAATAGTGGTCTTATACAATATTTGTCCTTTTGCCTCTGACTAATTTCGCTCAGCATAATGCCTTCCAGGTTCCTCCATGTTATGAAATGTTTCACAGATTCGTCACTGTTCTTTATCGATGGGTAGTATTCCATTGTGTGAATATACCACAATTTATTTACCCATTCATCCGTTGATGGACACCTTGGTTGCTTCCAGCTTTTTGCTATTGTAAACAGAGCTGCAACAAACATGGGTGTGCATATATCTGTTTGTGTGAAGGCTCTTGTTTCTCTAGGGTATATTCTGAGGAGTGGGATTTCTGGGTTGTATGGTAGTTCTATTTCTAACTGTTTAAGATAACGCCAGATAGATTTCCAAAGTGGTTGTACCATTTTACATTCCCACCAGCAGTGTATAAGAGTTCCAATCTCTCCGCAGCCTCTCCAACACGTATTTTTAATTGAACAGACATTTCCCTCTAATACCTTACAATAAGCATCCCTACTTTTTACTAGCAATGTTGGAAGAGTACCCGTATCTTCTCCCACACTTGATATTATCAAACTTCCTTTTTTTGCCACCCCCATTCTGTTGTATGTAGGAGCATTACATTCTTGTTTTAACTTGCATTTCCCTCATTACTGGTGAGGTTCTGTCTAACTTTTTGACTTTCAGACTTCCTTTTGGTACCTCCTTCATCCCTTCTCACTCTACCCTATCCATCTTAACCCATTTACCCTGGCTGGTACCACCAGCTGGCTTGCCCAGAGGCTAAGACTGTAAAACCAAAAAATGAACAGGAACTTTTGCAGTAAGTTTGTTTGGCCACTAAGGACAACAGGGAATGGTGCATGCCTATTGAATCCCAGCTACCACTTCTTGACCACTTTCTCGTAAACAAGTACCTTCTGCAGTAGAAAATCCACTGGAGTAATAGAAAATTTGGGTTCGGGTGTTGGTTTTCTCACTTCCTAAGTCTGTGCCTTGAGTGAGTTTCTCATACTCTTTTGTTTTCAGATTCACCATTTGTTAAGAAGAGTTGATAATACCTGTTATTCCCACTTTTTACCCTAAATAAGGTGGCCTTTGTCCTTGGCTCTAGAAATACAACCCTTTGAGTACCTTGGTCTGGGACTTCCAGTCCACACCTAAAAATTTGTGCTGGCAAGTGGGGACTGGCCAGACCAGAAAAGACTCACCTGGGAGATCAATATCAAGTAGTCTCAGGAGGCATGATTTAGCCTATCAGGTAGGACAGATCAATAAGACCCCTGAACATGGGGACTCAGAGAGCTTCATGACTGGTGAAAACATCTGCTCTTGGGAGGGTAGTAACCCCTTGGGACATGGAAGCTTCACTTTGGGAACCCTCCCAGACCTCGCTCTATGTATCTCTTTGTCTCCTCTTTGACAATCATAAATCTATAGTCACAAGTATGATATACTCTCCATGAATTGTACGAGTCTTTCCAGCAGGTTTGGAAATCCAAAAAGGCAGTAGGAACTACCAGGTCAAAAAATAAGGGTGCCACATGGGCTCCTGAGCTTATGGCTGGCATCCTGGAGGGGTAGTGGGAAACCAGCCCTAAATTCATGGGCAGCAGATCAGAAGGTTGAGGTATCATGGATTCCCCAAATTTGCTGTTGGCATCTGCTTATTTGGCAGTCTAAAGGCAGTCCTTTTAACTTGTGAGTTTCACCTAGCTCTGGGTGACTAGGGCAGCTGGTGATGGGGATGGAGAAGTGGGAATGTTAGGACTAGATGGGTCTGCACATTTGGGGATTGGACTCATGCTGATTCCTACACCAACTCACTTTACAGGTGTAAATGTACTAGTATGTTCACCATTACCCTAGCTCACAGTAAAATTCTAACTGCTTTTGTTCAGTTCCAAATCGTGTGGCCTTTCCCTTCCTTTTCCCAGTCCCACACAAGTTGTCTGAATTTCCCACCTGATGTTAAGGAAGTTTAAATCTGTCTAGGACTATTAGACGGAGAGTTGTTCACAGGCAGTTGGTCAGTCACATTTAAGATAGCTTAGCACTAAATCACTTTTCTTCCACTTCTTGGTCTTCAAAGAAGAGCCCTCTTCACCTCCCTACTTCAAAGATTCTGCTTTTTCCACTCCTTCTTTCTCATCCAAGTTCCTTCTGCCTCATCCCTCTTCCTTCTGCTTTAAGAGTGGAAAAACTGGCTTTGCAATTACACCTTTGCATCTAGTTCTGTGTGTAATGGTGGTGAGAGACTGGAGCAGACGGGAAAGGAAATACACAAAAAAAAACGCACAAACTCACACTAAAGCTTTGAGGTATAACCTTGTTGCCAAAGGTTAGTGTAAAGAATCAAATGAGATAGTATATATGAATGTGCTTTGTCAACTATAGAGACCCGTACAATTCAAGGAATCATGAACACTAAAATTTTCCAGTGTTTTCATCTTCCAGCCAGGAGTAGCCAATATGAAAACAGCCTAAAAGCCCCATACATCTGGAATCCTGTGCACAGGCTGACAAGCTGGGCTGAGACATACCAGACCTGCCCATATCTTGCAGCCTTCCTGCGGGTAGGATTCTCTCCCTCTCTTACCACTCCTCCCCTCAACAAGGGGCCCTGCCCACTACATCTTGTTATCATCAGGGAAGAGCTGTGAGATGCGTGCTAGTCTAGGTTAGCTCCTTTCATTTCTGAAAGATAAATGGCTCTGGTCCAAGGAAGGAAATGTGCACAGCTGAGTAACTACAGATGATAAGACACAATCTTAGTAGATCAACTCCACCCTCCAAGAGGGCTCTTTGGTAATGGAATGTGTATGGTTTCCTCATGTTTCGCTGACTTGAACATCCTGTGTGCTTTACTCACAGATCTTTGAGCTGTAATAGCTCTGCCCCAGCTCAGCCTGGCTGGGTAGAAGCCATGGGCCAAGCAGTTGGTTTCCCTCATCATTTCCGTTCTGGTTTCTCATTACAGTTTCATGTTCTTGGATGAATCTCCTACTTCCTTAGAAATCAGTTCTTTCTCTCTAAAGAGCTGCAAAAAGAGCACTAAACTTAGCATTAAGGGATCAAGTTCAGGTCTTGACTCCACCACCAGCAAGTAGCTGGAGGGCTTGTGAGCTTCATTTCTTCTCCATGGCGTCAGAGAAAATACAGTGTGAAGTTTTGAGTGCTGACTCTGAAATCCCAGGTCATTTTGTGTGTCTCACTTTCCTCATTAGTAAAATAAGGATAAAATAACACTATACTGAAGTTTTGCAGAGGTTAAGTAGCATAATAGAGGAAAAGCATTTAAAACATCTGACATGTGTTCAGCACCCATCGACTTCAGTGCCTCCATCTGTAAAATGGGAAGACTGGGCTGGGCAATTCTGTGAGGTCTTATACTAGGTGATAGGAATACTCTCCTGTGATATAGGACTGAGCTTTGCAACGTAGAGGCTTTTTACCTCCTTATCATATGCATGTCTCCATGCCCAACCATCTTATTTACGTATGTGTTATCTCTTGCTCATGTTGTACAATTGCCACCATTTTGTAGATGAGCAGTTAGCCTCAAAGGTGATAAGTAAACAAGATAGCAAATAACTCTGCCTGAGGGAATCAGGAAAAGTGGTGCAGGTTTTGATCAGAGTATAGAAGAATAGGATAATTTTGGAGGGGGAAAAAAAAAGCCAAAGATGGGGAGGCAGGTGCAGGGCATTGTTGAAGTCAGGGAGAACATGGAATGTTTGAGACCATGGTGCAGGGGTAGACAGTTTCAGGGGGTAACAGAGATGGAAGCTGAAGTGTTAATCAGGGCCCAAATTATGAATGGTCTTCAATGCCATGTGAAGGAATTTGGACTTTATCCTATCAGGACTTTATCCAACAGAGGTGTTTAAGCAGAGGAGAGATGTTGTTCCTTTCTCTTTCCAGAGAGATAATTCTAGAATCAGAATCTTAGAACTACTGGAGTGGGAAAACCATAGGCAATGATACTGGTTGGGAGGCTGGTGTTAGAGGTGAGAACAAAGACAAAAACAAAGGCAGCTAAGGAGAAGAGTGAGGGATAGACTAAGGAATCCTTTCTCAGGAGCATGTGGCAAAATTTGAAAACTGATTTAATGTGAGCTATGGGGAAATAATTTTCTAATTTAGAGTAATCAAGAAGAAGATCAGGTTAAAGAGGAGTTTCATTTGGGATGTGGTAGGTTTTAGATATCTATGGACCACTCAGGGGGTATGCTTGGTGTTTGCTGATCCATTCTGTAAATACTTTTGTTATCTACTGTGTGCCAGAAGGTATACTGAAGACAGCAGGGTCCCTGCTGTCATACAGCCTATGTTCTAGTGCGGAAGACAGACAAAGTGATTAAGCAGATGAACCAAATAATAACAGATTGTGATATGTGCATTGAGGGGAACAAACTAGATGATAGAAAAAAAAAAAAGGTGAATGGAATAAAATAAAAAATTCGTGATTGGTGTTCAAGAGGGATATCAAAACAAGAAATGATGATTTAGAGTCATTACTGTGCATGTCAATAGTTTGGGTTGTTTGGGAACCATGGGTCCTTTGAGAAAGTGATGAAAGCTATGTACCCTGTTCCCAGAAAACACACACACGCACACTTATAATCAATTAATTGAAGAATCTGAAATTGTCAGGGTAGAAACATAAATGATTTTATTTTATTTGCTCTATCAAATGCTCATCTTTTGCTTAATATCCCTTTCTTTCTTCTTCATGATATCCTGAGAAGATTCCGTAACTTCCCACTCATCTTTGCTTTTGAAAATTTAGCCCGGGTTGGGTTAAAACCTCAACTTCCTATCTGAGACTAAGCTCTCTACCGTCTCCAGCATGGGCTACTCTTTCTGCTGGAGGTTTTGGCTTAGGGAAGGAGTATGGGTACTACACTGGCTGCTCTTTCTTCTCTGTCTTTTAGGGAAGGAGTAGAGATGGGAGTGGAAAAAAATCTCTCCTTGCTCAGCTGGGTAAGGTCAAAGGCCTCTCCTTGTTTGTAGTTATTACGGATTAAATTGTGTCTCCCCAAACTATGTGTTGAAATCCTAACCCCTATACTTGTAGATGTAACCCTATTTGGAAATAAAGTTTTGTTTGTTATGTAAATTAGATCAAATCCTAGTAGGGTGGGTTCTAAATCTAATCATTTCTGAGTTATAAAAAGAACAGATTAGACACAGGGGGACCACACACAAAGGAAAACAGACATTACATGAGGATTGTGTACAAGCAAGGAGCCAGGGAACACCCAAGGCTACTGACAAGGAAGAAAGTGACTTGGCCAAGACCCTGATTTGAACTTTTAGCCTCCAGAACTGTGAGAAAATAAATGTCTGTTCTTTCAAGCCACCCACTTGTGGTATTTGTGTTACAGCAGCACTAGGAAACTAAGACAATTGTTATTGGAATTTTGGCTACACTGATTGGCTATTGATACTCTCAGGAAGCATGTACAGCCTTTTTATTTTCCTGAGGGCCTTCCCATTACACAGAACTGAGTCCCCCCCCCCCCCCGGGGGGTTAAACTCACTGTCTCCTTCTTGGTGCCCTCACCCGATGGGCAGCTCAATTAGGTAGAGTTCTTGCAAGATGACTCAAACACCTTCACCTTCATCAACCAATGACTTACTTAATCTACAGGAAACTCACACATCCTTGCACCTCCAAAGAGGGGGAATACAGGCCTGCTCTCTTACTGTCCGCACCTTCAGCCCCACCGTGTATTTCCTATTCTCTTTTTCTCTGGTCAAAAAGTAATTCCTCTGCCTCAGCTGACATCCTTCAAGGGAGCAAAATGCCAATATTCATTTCTTGCAGAGTCACACAGTCTTTAAAAACTAATCACTTGCAACCCTACCTCACATAAGGAAAATTCTCTTTCCATGCATATGGTACTTCACATTGACAAGAAGGTCCTCCTCTTTCCTGTGCCCTTAGACAGGCTGGGAATGGGATGGTGGGACAGTGGTTGATGATAGGGTAGGTTGTGCCACCTGGTATGAAGGTCTTAGAAAGTCCTGAGATGCGTCATTCCTACTACAGGCAGCTTTTTGGGATTGTCTACAAAACCTGGAGTACCTAACACTCTTTGTCTTGAGCATCAGTGCCTTAGCAGCAATGTCAGGATAATAGAAAAAGTCCCACTCATTACCCTATAATAGGACATAACAGTAAAAGAAAAAGTACTTCAAGAATTTTTGACAAGGAAATTTTAATGTGGGCAACACTTGTGAAAATGGTGGAGGGGATAAACAGCCAAACAGGGTGAGGTGAAGTTATTCCAAGAACAGCGAGAGAAGAAAACCACTACCACTCCTAGGCAGCATGGACAAAGAGAATAGGTGCTGTCCCTGGAGCCTGGAGCTGAGGTCTTCAACAGAAACTAGAACTACAGCAGGCCTGTTCTGTGGAAACTGAAGCCATGGAGGAGATGTAGGCCTGAGGATAGAAGGAAGGGAGAAATACCTCAACTTTTTCCTTCCTCTGACCTCCAATCTCCAGCCAGTGCATCTCCCTAGGCCAAGCCCAGAGGGAAGCCAGCTGACATGAGAACATGAAAACAGGTCCCCTAGGGATAGTGGTCAGATACCTCACTTTAGAGAGCAAATCTGGGAAAAAGCGAGGAATGGGGCCTGGAGGCAAATCAATGATCCACATAAATTAATTTACTCTCTGAGATAGATAGTAGCTAAAGGTGTGCACAAGATAGATATTGCCCAGGACAAGTACATACTGATGGGAATTGAAACAATGACTCTTTGGAAGCTGAGAAACATAATGATAGATTCATTCTTTCACTGTTGAACTGGTGAATGGGAATTAATCTTTGAGAAGTATTTCTCTCATCTATATTATAATGCCTTTCCATGTATCCTTTAAAAGTAGAGTACTTTGCGCCCATTACTTTTGAAATCCATGCTCAGTTAATGGAAAGTAATCTAAAGTTCTGTCCAAACTCATGCCAAGGTGGTAGAACTGTCTCGGACAAACCAGGACTAAGATGGGAGCATCCTGACTTCTTGTTCAACCTGAACATTTTTTAAGCTATAGAAGCGTGCCTGGCAATTGTATTTGGGGTTATGCTCACTAAAATGAATCAAATTTTAGAACAAAAATGACATAATACACTCAGCACTCCGTTATCTAGTCTTAGATAACCCCAGAATCTTTTATATGGAATGCATTTTTCCATTTTTGGCAGCAGATTTTTCTTCATAATTATGCTTGGCTTTGAATGAGGTTTCAATTAGTTTACAGGAGAAGATAGTGGTAATGCCAAAATGCTCCTTCCCGCAAATCTCTTTAGAATACTATAAGATCATTGAAAAATAAATCATTTTTCAGCAGCGGCAACAAGAGAAATGATCTTACCTTCCAAAAATCCTGGCATAAATCTCTCTCATAAGTCATGCCGCAGAGAAAATATCTGTCAATGTCCCATTCAGTCCGCGGGGTCTCCACCTCCATATGTTCACCCAGTGGAACCCGACCTCTCCAGAAACACAGTGACTAAAAGTTTGGACTCTGGAAAAAGACTGGCTGGGCTCTGACCTTAATTCTCAACTTAGAAGCTGTGTGACCTTGAGTAAGTCACTTGTCTTTCCTTTACCTCATTCTCCAAATATGGAAAGCATTTAAAATTCCTATTTTTAAAATGGGAACAGGACTTACGGTTCTGGCTATGACGAAAAGGCTTATATGAGACTAAACTTCCCACTGAGAACAAATACAAATTTGGGATGGCATACAAGAGCAAATGTCTTGAAATCTGTATTTCGCCTATTAACATAGTTACATGAGCTTTATTATTCTTATTTTTTGTGTAATGTATATTTTTTTCTATCTTTTTTACTTTCAACTTTAAGTTTAAAGTGTGTCTCTTACAAAAAGCATTGACTTCATCTTGCTTTTTATCCAATCCGAAAATCTGTGTTTATATGTGTTTAGTCCATTTATGTTTAATCTAATCGTCGATATATTTATTTACTATTTGTCCTTTCTAGCCTTTGCTCTTTTGTTCTTGTTTCACAAATACTTTTTAGTATTCTGTTTTATCTCTTTTATTGTTTTTTGTTTGTTTTTGATATCTTCTATTATTTTTTAGCAGTTGCTCTAAGGATTACAATATGTATCCTTAATTCTTCACCATCTACCTTGAATTAATGTCATAACATTGTATGCACACTGTAAGAACCTGTAACAATATAATTCCATGTACACTGTCTCTTGTCCTTTATGGCATTATCTCAGATATTTTATTTCTACATGTTTTTATCTTGTAATGGACTTTTCATAATAGTATGCTGGCCATTACAAAAACAAACAAATACACACACACACAAAAAACTCAACCCTTTCTGCAGTTATGTTTTCCTTTTTTGTTAAGTCATCTGATTTTTAGAGGATTTAAGAAATGAAAAATATCCTTTTACATTTACTCTAATATTTACCATATTCAACATTCTTCATTGCTTCCTGAAGATCTGAATTTCCGTGAGATATTTCTTTTGTTTTATTTATTTATTCTTAAGTGTCTGCTTTTTTATATACATATTATTAAAAAATGTGTCTTTTAAATTCAATTTTCCAATCATTTGTCACTGCTATATAAGATATTATTGATTTTATGTTAACCTCATTAACAATAAACTTGTTAAATTCTCTTGTTAATTCTAATTTTTTATCTGGAGATTATTTTTAATTCTCTTTATCACAATCATGTTGTCTGTGAATAATAACAGTTTTAGTCATCCTTTCCAAATACTTATGACTTATATTTCTTTTCTCCCCTTATTGTGCTGGCAGGAGTTACAGTGCTGTGTTGAATAGAAGTAGTACTAGTGAACGTCTCCTTTTCTCAGTCTATTTGGGAAAGTTTTCAATATTTGATTATTAAGTATGATATTGGGTGTGAGTTTTTGTAGATATACTTTATCAGATAAGGGAAGTTTCTTTTGATTTCTAGTTTGTTAAGGCTTTTCTTTTTATTATGCTTTTCATATATCCATGTTATTTTTAGCATCTTCTATTCTCATTAAACATAATTGGAGAAAGGGATGAGAGTTTTTTGTGTATTTGTTTATTTACTTTTGTAATAGCCATCATAACTCTGTTATGTAAAATCCATTACAAGATAAGAAAATTATAAGCCAACCTCTCTCATGAATATAGACAAAATATTAACAAATTGTATCCAACAATATACTGAAAGGGTAACACACCACAACCAAGTGAAATTAATTCTAGGGATGCAAGCATGACTTAAAATTTGAAAAATCAATTGATGAAATCCACCATATTAAAAAGAAAAATCCTGTTATCAACCCAAAATGTACAGCGTAAACATAATAGTTTAATACATGGGATATACAAAACTTCTACACTAGAAACTACAATGTATTATTCAGTTTAAATAGATACAATAGAATACATAGAATAGACAATGTTCTTTGATTGGAAGAGTCAATATCATGAAGATGCCAATTTATACAAAATTGACCTGTAGATTTAACATAAGGTGAATCAAAATCCCAGTAAGTATTCTGTGTAGAAATTGAAAGTTGATTATTAAAATGTATAAGGAAATGCAAATAACTGAGAACAATTAAGGTAATCTTAAAGAAGAATGACAAAGTTGGAAAAGGTAAACTACCAGATGTCAAAGTTTATTACAAACTACAGTAATAAAGGCAGTGTGGTATTGGCGCAAAAATAGATAGATGAATGAAATAGATTAGAGAGTCCAGAAGCAAACTAAACATAGAATTACTTGATTTATGACAATGATGATATGGTATTGCTGAGCAAGTGCTAAGAAATAGTACTTATTTGATCAGATATCCATACAGAAAATCATTCAAACTTGACCCCACTTTCCTTCACAAAAATTAAAATTCAGATGGATTGTAGATAAACCAATAATCTTTTTACTCAGATAGTACTGATAGGCAAAGATTTCTTAAGTAGGGCACAAAAAAGTGCTACCCACAAAGAAAATAGATAAATAAATAAATTGGGCTGCATTAAAATAAAAAACTTCTGATTAACACAAAACAACATTAAGAAAGGAAATGACAAGCCTCAGGTTGGAGGAAAATATTTGCAATACACACATTTGAAAAGAAGTTGCAACCAGAATATATAAAGGACATGTACAAATGAATAAGAAAAGGAAAGGCAGCTCAAAAAGAAAAAAAAAAAAATGGGCAAAAGATTTGAACAGACACTTCCCGCAGGAAGATATTGGAATAGCCAATAAACACATGAAAAAGTATTCATCATCATTAGACACGGGGGAAATTAAAATTCAAGCCACTATGAGGTACCATTACACATCTGCCAGAATGGCTAAAATATTATAATGTCTGTCATAAAAAAAGGTAGAAACTGCCCAGCGTTGTGAGAATACAGAACAACTGGAATTCTCATACGTCTTGTGGGAATGTATATCAGTACAACCATTTGGAAAACTATTTGATGATAACTATTAAAGCTGAACAGTTGCACTCTATATGAACCAGAAATTCCACTCCTTGAATAGACCCAACAGAAATTCATAGTATATATGCCCCTAAAAACATGTACAAAAATGTTCATAGTAGCATTATTTGTAAAAGCCAGAAACTGGAATCAACTCCATGTCTATCAACAGCAGAATGGATTAAAAAAAAAAAAGTGATATATTTATATTGTGGAATAAATGAACTATTGCTATATGCAACATAGGTTTCACAAACATAAAGATTGACATAATATAGACCAAAAAAGGGCATACTATATGATTCCATTCATACAAATTAAAAAAAACTGACTAAATGAATCTATAGTGATAGAAATTAGAATGTTGGTGATCTTTGGTCAGGCAGTAATGACAGGAAGTAGCATGAAGGCACTTCTGGAATGCTGATAATACTCTATGATTTCATGGGTATGTTCGCTTCATAAAAATTCACTGGGTTGCACACTTTTGACTTGCATTTCTGTGTATAAATTATACTTCAATATAAATTTACTAAAACAACACAACACAAGGCACCAATTGATGCTTCATAAGTTTTCAAAATATGCAAAATGTAGATAATATTTGTGAGATTCTAGTGACACTGTTGCTGTCATACGTTACTGATCGTTGTTGCTATTAGTTACCATCGAGTCCATTCCGACTCATGGTGACCCCATGTGTGCACAGGAGAACTGCTCCATAGGCTTTTCAAGGCTGTGACCTTTTATAAGCAGATCACCAGGCCTATCTTTGGAGGTGCCTCTGGGTGGGTTTCAACTGCCAACCTTTCTGCTAGCAGTTTAGCACTTCACTATTTACACCACCCAGGGGCTCTGTATTACTGGTGGCTGTATAAATTTCTATGATTTTTGAAAGGCAATTTGGCAATAAAACAAAAACAAATTCTGATAAGGGTCTACTACATTCTAGTTATCAGGTTGTCTTTTCATATGCAATCACATTTTATCTTCACAATGAGAAAAAGATATTATTATCAACATCAAACAGATGAAAAACCAGGTTCTGAAAGTTTAAATGCTTGTTCAATGCCATAGGAATAGCATCTGAGCAAGCCAGAATTCTCACTCAGTACTGTAACTAAGGCATCCCTGTGTGGTACAAATGGTTAACATGCTCAGCTGCTAACCAAACAGTTGAGATTCAAGTCTGACTAGAGACCCTTCAAAGAAAAGGCATGGCAATCTGTTTCTGAAAAATCAGCCACCGAAAACTCTATTGAGCACAGTTCTACCCCGACACGCATAAGGTTGCCATGAGTAGGAGTCAACTCAGTGGCAACTGGTTTACTGTAACTAGAGTAAAGATGCTTGTCAGTATTTTCCCCTAGGGAGATATGAGCATTTTTCCCTAGGGAGATGTTCCCTAGGTGGGGAACTATCAATAAGAGCTGGACAGGGAGAAAAATGAGGAACAGAACTCAAATTCTTAAAAAGTCCAGATTTTCTGGCCCAGTTGAGACCAGAAGACTCCCTGAGACTATCGCCCTGAGATACTGTTTAAACCTTGAACTGAAACTATCCCCTAATATTACCTTTTAGCAGAATAACAGAGTGGCACATGAAATAAAGGACATTACATATAAGTATGATGCTCTACTGAGAAACCATCTATATGAGACCAAAAGGTCAATATTTACTCTAAAGCAAGAAGAGAAGAGTGCTGAAAACTGAGCAACCAGAACACAGTTAAAGAGAATGGTGACATATTGTAAAAAAAAGTAACTAATGTCACTGAAAAATTTGCCTAGAAATTGTCAAATGAGAACCTAATTTACTATGCAAACTTTTACCAAAAATCACAATAAAATATAATCATAAAAAAGAGCTGGATACAAAAAGACCTACCTTATTGCTTTATTTATAATACAGAAAACTGAAAACCTAAGCATCCAAAAATCTGTATGCTTCAATAAATAATGCATTTTAATGGTATGTTATGCAGATATTACATAGCCTTTTAAATGGTAATTATGATTTTTTTTCATACTCTCTGGCTCATAGTATTGAGCTTAAACTATCGAGACACGTCGAATGAATGAATTTTCCAGCAACAAGGAAATACTCAGAATATAATATTAAGTGATAAGACAAAATAAAACCTTTCTGATAACTGTTTAAAAATTATGTGAGCACATATGAAAACATGGAGAAGAAATTCTCAAACATGGAAAAAGGTGATGTACTGTGACAGTGGGGACTTCAGAGAAAATTTTCTTAAAATTTTCCCTTTTCTTTTAGTGCTGCTAAATTAGCATAGTGTATTAAAATGTAAAAATAAGAAACCAACTGGTAAGTAAGAATGAGCAGGCCAGGCTCTATAGCAGGCGGAAGATGTTTTTTTAGAAGACATTTAATTTAATGAGAGTTTGTTGAGGATGACAGAATCATAAATGTCTTAGAGAAGAAAAGAATCTTTGGCAAACCAGAAAAAGTGGCTCCCCTAAGGTCACTTAGTGAATTACTGGCAGTCAACACTAGAGAACCGATATTTTGACTGCAATTAAATGGATTTAAAAATTGGGCATTTTAAGATACCCTCTCACCCGGGCAATAAAGGCAGTGATAAAAAAAAAAAAAAAAAAAACAGAAAACAACAAATGCTGGCAAAGTTGTGGGGAAATTGGAACTCATACACTGCTGATGGGAATGTAAAATGGTAAAACCACAATGGAAAATGGTATGGTGCTTCCTTTAAAAACTAGAAAAAATAGAAATGCCATATGGTCCAGCAATCCCACTTCTGGGTATATATCCTAGAGTAATAAATAAAAGCCATGACAAGAAGGCACAGCCATGCTCATTGCAGCATTATGCATAACAGCAAAAAGATGCAAACAACCTAAGTGCCCATGATGAATGGACAAACTGTGGTACATACACACAATGGAATACTACACAACAGTAAAGAATAATGAGGAGTCCGAAAGACATCTCGCAACTTGGATGAATTTGGAGGACATTATGCTGAGTGAAATAAGTCAATCACAAAAGGACAAATACTGTATGAGACCACTGTTATAAATAGTCAAGAAAATGTTTACACACAGAAAGGAACATTTTTTTTGATGGTTAGCGGGGTGAGAGAAGGAGGGAGGGAAAATCACTAACTAGAGAGTAGACACAAGTTAACTTTGGTGAAGGGAAAGGCAGTACGCAATATGGGGGAAGTCAGCACAACATAACCAAGGCAAGGGAAGATACTGAGAGTACACAAGAGTAAAAGGCAACAGAGGTAAATGCTATAACATACACAATCCAGCTGCAACAGTAATAACAAACCCTAATTTATGAGTGGATACACAAGTAGCTATGTACGCTGAAGAGGTGTGGGAGGGCATATGTGAGTACACCCACGTGCATATATAGGTTTGGCTGTGGATATTTCTACAAACATATTTGTGTGTGCTGCATGTATGCTCATATATGTAATGAAGAACAGAGGGGGCACAGTCATGGAAACAACCTAAACATATCCAAATACCTCCCAGGGCTGAGTTACTGGGCTTGAAAGCTAAGGACATACACAGTCTTTGGGGACATCTAGGTCAATTGGCATAACAGAGTTCATAAAGAAAATGTACTATATCCCACTTTTGTGAGTAGCGTCTTGGGTCTTAAAAGCTTGTGAGTAGCTGTCTAAGATAAAACCATTGGTCTCTTTCCATCCAGAGCAAAGGTGAGTAAAGAAAACCAAAGACTCAAGGAAACAATTAGTCCAAAGGGCTAATGGACCACAGGAACCACAGCTTCACCAGCCTGAGACCAGAAGAACTTGGTGGTCCCTGGCTACCACTACTGACTGCTCTGACCAGAATCACAATAGAAGGTCCTGGTTCGAGTGGAAAAGAAAAATATGTAGAACACAATTCAAATTCATAAAAAAGACCAGATTCAGTGATCTGAGAAAGGCTGGAGGATCCCTGAGACCATAGCCCTTAGATACCCTTCTAACTTGGAACTGAACCCATTCCTGGAGTTTACCTTTCAGCCAAATAATAGACAGGCCTATAAAATAAACAATAACACATCTGAGGAAAGCGTTCCTTAGAACAATCATCTTTATGAGACCAAAAGGACAACATCGGCCCAAATGCAAAGATGAGAAGGCAGGAAAACCCAAAAAAAAAAACCCATTGCCTTCGAGTGGATTCTGACTCATAGTGACCCTAGAAAGCAGGAAGGGGCAGGAAAATCGGAGGAATGGAAATGGAGAACCCAGGGTGGTAATGGGGAGAGTGCCGACACACGGTGGGGAGTGCAACCAACGTCATGGAACAATTTGTGTATAAACGATTCAGTGGGAAACTAATTATCTCTGTAATCCTTCACCTAAAGCACAAAGAAAAAAGTATCTTGCACACACACACACGTGTCAAAGACATGAAAGCAAGGAAAGACTAAGAAACTCACAGATCTGAAGAGATGGAGACATGTCAACCTCATTTAGCAATGTAGTGTCGTGAATTGAATCCTACAGCAGAAAAGGACATTAGTGGAAAAACTGGTGAAATCCAAACAGAACCTACAGTTTAGTTAATAGTATCATATCGACGTTAGTTTCTTAAATTTAATAATTGTGTTACCATTTTGCAAGACCTTAACATTAGGGGAAACAAGGTGCAGGGGATATGGGAACTCTATATTATCTTTGCATCTTTTCTGTAAATCCAAAATTATCTTAAAATGAAAAGTTTTAGGAAAAAAAAAAACACGAGTACCACCTCATCCCCATTAGAATGGCAATGATAAAAAACAAATACACAAAAAACAGAAAACAGTAAGTGTTCAAAAAGTTGAACACAGAACTACCACATGATCCAGCAATACCCAAAAGAAGTGAAAGCAGGAATATAAATAGAAACCTGTACACTAATGTTTATTGTAGCGCTTTTCACAATAGTCAAAACATAGAAACAACTGAAATTTCTACCAACAGATGAATGGATAAACAAAATGTGGTATATACATACAGTGGAATATTACTCAGCCATAAAGAGAGAGAAAGTCCTGATAAACTTCACAACATGAATGAACCTTGAAAACATTATGCTGAGGAAAATAAGTTAGTCACAAAAGGGCAAATACTGTATGATCTCACTTATATGAAATAAGCAAATATATAGAAACCAAAGACTGTTTCCAGGGGCTTCCAGGGGTGGGCGGAAGGGGCAAGGGGAACTTTTTGTTCAGGGGATACTGAGTTTATGTTAATGGTGGTGGGATATTTTGGAAAAGGATATAGAGAATGGTTATACAATGGGAAGAACGTAATCAATGTCACTGAATTGTACATGTAGACGATGTTGAATTGGCATGTGTTTTGTTGTGTATATTTTCACCACAATTAAGAAGAGGTAAATAATAATGCCACAAAAACAGGCTATCTCCACGCGGACGAAAGTAATTGAGCCCTTACCTCACAGCATATACAAAAATTAACTCAAAATGGATCAAAGGCCTTAGTGTAACAGTAAAATTTATAAAACACTTAGAATAAACGTAGGTATAAATCTTCATGACCTAAAATTAGGCAATAATTTCTTAAATATGACACCAAAACACAAGCAACAAAGAAAAAAATAGAAAAATTGTATTTCATCAAAATTAAGAATCTTTTTTTGCTTCAAAGGACACTATCAAGGAAGTGAAAAGAAATCCCACAGAAGGAGAGAAAATATTTACAAATCAGATACCTGATAAAAGAGCCTGTTGTTGTTGTTGTTGTGAGTTTCTGTCCAGTTGATTCTGACTCATGGAGACCCCATGTGTGCAGCGCGAAACTGCTCCACAGGGGTCACAGGGCTGGGACCTTTCAGAAGCAAGTCGCCAAATCTGTCTTCTGAGGTGCCTGTTGGGGAGTTCGCCAGGTTTGTCTTCTGAGGTGCTTCTAGATGTGTTCAAACCACCAGCTTTTCGACTGGCAGAGCACTTGACCATTTTCGACACCCAGGACTCCCCATAAATCATTAAGGAAATGCAAATCAAAACCGTAATGAGATATCACTTCACATCCACTAGGATAACTACAATAAAAAAAGACGGGCAGTAACAAGTGTCGGTAAGCATGGGGAGGAATTGGAACCCTCATACATTGCTTGTGGGAATATAAAATGGTGTAGCTGCTTTGAAAAACTGGCAGTTCCTCAAAAAGTTAAACATAGTTACCATATGACCCAGTAATTCTACTCCTTCCCATATACTCAAAAGAACTGAAAACAGGTGTTTTCAATAAAAACTTGTACATGGATGTTCATAGCAGCACTATCCGTAATAGCCAAAAGGTGGAAACAACCCAAATGTCCATCAACAGACAAACGGATAAACAAATGAAGTATAGCCATGCAATGGAATATTAGTCAGACTAAAAATGAGTGGGAGAGTGGATACATGCTACAACATGGATGAGACTTCATTGTTGTTATTGTTGTTAGATGCCCTGGAGTATTTTCGACTCATGGGGACCCCATGTGAAGGAGAGGAGCTGCCCCATGGGGCTTTCTTGGCTGTGATCTTTGCAAAAGCAGATCACCAGTTCCTTCTTCCACAGATCTGCTGGGTGGCTTTAGAGAACAGATCTTTAAGTTAGCAGTCAGGCACTTGACCATTTGCACCACCAGGTATGCAAAATGAAAGAAGCCAGACAAAATACCACATAGTGTCTGATTCCATACATAGGAGATATCCAGAACATGCAAACCCATAAAGACAGAAAGTACATTAGTGGTTGACTGGGGCTGGGGAAAGGGAAGAGGAGCCCTGGTTGCTCAGTGGTCAAAAGCTTGGCTACTGGCCAAGAGGTCAGCAGTTTGAACCCAGTAGGCGCTACTTGGGAGAGAGATGTAGTGGTCTGCTCCATGAGGATTGCAGTCTTGGAAACCCTGCGGGGACAGCTCTACTTTGTCCTGTGTGGTCAATATGAGTCAATTGACTTGAGGGGAAAGGGTTTTAGGGGGAAAGAGAAAGGGGGGTGACTGCTAATGGATATGGGTTTACTTTGGGGGTAATCAAAATGCTCTGGACTTAGTCGTGATGGTTGCACAAATCTGTACATGTATTAAAAACCACTGAATTTTATACTTTTAAACAGTCAATTTTATGGTATGTGAATTATTATATCAATAAAAATTTTAAAATCTAAAAAAATTTTGACATTTTAAACAATACCAATACCTAAAAATGAAACAGTGCAACAGCTATCATACAAGAGCAAAACTTGGCTGGGAATAAATCATAAAATTGATAATTCTTTTATATGAAAGTAATATACAGTGTATCACAAGTATTTTATGTCTGCATTATATTTATTTTATGGGAATTCCAGCAATTTTTTTTTTTTTCTGTTTCTTTCTTTATTATGCTTTAGCTCTTCTCTAAATGTTTGGTAGAATTCTCCAGTGCAGCTGTCAGGGCAAGGGCATTTTTTTTTTTTGGTTAGGAGTTTTTATTTTTTACTACCTCTTCAATCTCTTCTCTTTTTACAGATCTGTTCAGATTTTCTCAGCTTGCGTTAGTGTAGGTAGGTAGTACGTTTCTAGAAATTTGTCCATTTCCTCTAGATTCTCAAATTTATTGGAATACAATTTTTCCGTGGTATTCTGTTATAGCTATGAGTCGGAATCGACTCGACGGCAATGGGTTTTTGTTCTGTTTTCTCTTATGATACTTTTTTATTACAATTAAGTCTGTTTTAACATCCCCCATCTCATTTCTTATTTGGGTAATTTGCTTCCTTTCCTGTTTTTCTTTTGTCTATTTGGCCAATGGTTTGTCAATTTTGTTGGTCTTTTCAAAGAACCAACTTTTGGTCTCGTTGATTCTTCGAATTGTTTTTCTCTTCTCTATTTTATTTATTTCTCCTCTAATCTTTATTATTTCCTTTCTTCTGGTGCTTTTGGGCTTCTTTTTCTGTTCTATTTCTATTTGTTCAAGTTGAAGGGACAACATTTTTATTTTTGCCCGTTCTTTTTTGATGTGTGCATTTATTGCTATAAATTGACCTCTGATCACTGCCATTGCTGTGTGCCAAAATTTTTGGTATGATATGTTTTCGTTCTCATTTGACTCTAGGGTTTTTTTTAATTCCCTTTTGATTTCTTCTATTACCCAGTTTTTTTTTAAGCAATGTGTTATTCAGTTTCCATATACTTGTTTTTGTTTTTTCTTGCTCTTCCTTTTATTGATGTCTACTTTTACTGCATTGTGATCAGGAAGAATGCTTTATATTTTTTCCATATTTTGGATTTTATTGAGGTTGTTTTGTGGCCTAAAATGTGGTCTATTCTGAAGAATATTCCATGTGTGTTCTACATACGTCTTGAGGTCAAGTTGGGTGATTGTGGCCTTTAGATCTCTAGTATCTTTATTGAGTTTCTATATGTTCTGTCCTTTACCGAGAGTGGTATGTTGAAGTCTCCTACTATTATCGTGGGATTATTTCTCTTTTCAGTGCTGTTAGAGTTTGTTTTATGTATTTTGGAGCCCTGTTGTTGGGTGCATAGATATTTATTAAGTCTATGTCTTCTTGGTGGAGTGTCCCTTTAATCATTATAAAATGTCCTAACTTGTCTTTTATTGTTGATTTTGCCTTAAAGTCTATTTTATCTGAAATTATATTGCTGCTCCTGCCCCTTTTTGGTTACTGTTTGCTTTTTTAGTGTATTCATGTCTCTGTTTCTAAGGCGTGTCTCTTGTAGACAGCATATCGATGGGTCATAATTTTTATGCATTCTGCCACTTTCTTTCTCTCTTTACACGTCCCTTTAAACTATTTACATTCAGTGTGATTAACAGTAACCCAAAACCTGTTTACATTCAGTGTGATTAACAGTAGGTATGAGTTTTTTGCTATCATATTGTGCTTTTTTTGTTGCGGCACTGACATTTTCTTTCTTCCTCTTACTCTCCTGTGCTGAGTTCTTTTTGTTTGTGTGTTTTCTTTTCTTTTGTTATTGTAGAGTTGCGTTTACTGAGCCTTTATGTTCTTCTTCCTTTTTATTCTGATGAGTTGGTTTGTTAATTTTCTTTGTGGTCATCTTGAAATTTACCCTTATCTTCCTAAGTTTGAACCAGTAATTTATTACTTTATATCACCTTGACTTCCTCTCCATTTGAAAGTTCTATACCTGTGCTGTTTATTCCCCATCTTTATTGTTTTGCCATTGTCGTCATTTACAGATTGACATCTCTGTTTCCCTGTTTTAAGTCTTTTAGCTTTGTTTTTTTTGTTTGTTTTTATTGATAGTTTATTACCTAGGTTGGTACCTGGCTGATGCTATCCTGTATCCTAGACTTCAGTTGTTGCCTGATGTTGTTGGTTCTCTAACCAAAGGCCTCCTTTTAGTATTCTTGTAAGTTTGGTTTGATTTTTATGAATTCCATTAATTTCTGTTTATATGGAAATGTCCCAGTTTCAACACTGAATCTGAGAGAATTTTTCAGGATATATTATTTTTCGTTGGAAGTTTTTTTTGTTGTTTTTTTTTCTTTCAAGGTTTTATACATGTCATCCCACTGCCTTCTTGCCTACATAGTTTCTGCTGAGTAATCAGAGTTTAGTCTCATTGTTTTTGCTTTCTTAGTGAGTTTTCATTTTTCTCGAGCTGCTCTCAGGATTCTTTCTTTGTCTTTGATTTTGATGAGTGTGATTATGATATGCCTTGGTGACTTTCTTTCAGGATCTATCCTATATGAACTTCATTGAGCTTCTTGAATAGTCAGCTTTTTGTCTTTCATCATATTTGGGAAGTTTTCTGCCAGTAAATCTTCAACAATCTCCTCTGTGTTTTCCATTTTATTCCCCTGTTCTGGAACTTCCATCACTCACACATTTTTGCTTTTGATTGTGTCTCACATAATTCTTAGTTTTTCTTCATTCTTTCCTCTGATTTTTCTTCAGAGTGGTATCCATGGATTTGTCTTCAATCTTGCTGAGTATGTATTCTATTGTTTCAAATTTAGTCCTAAAACCTTCTATTGAGTTGTCCATTTCTAAACTTCTGTGGTTTATCTTTTGGGTTTCTAGTTTCTGTTTTTGTATGATTTCTAATTGTTTATTTATTTTGATGTTTTGTTCTTGTATTGTTTTCTTGAATTCTTATGTTACTTTGCCTATGTATTCCTTGATTTTGGCTAGGTTTTTGTTGGTTTTGGCTGTTTTTTCCCAAGGTTTTGTCTATTTTTTCTTTGGTTTTGTCTCTGTTTTTCTTCATTTCTTTCCTAATCTCTTGGAAAGCCCTAAATATTAGTCTTTTGAATTCTATATCAGATAGTTGCCTTTTCTTCTACTGGGATGTTATCTGATTCTTTATTTTGGTCACTTTCTGGAGCCATCTTGTTGTTTTTTTTTTTTTAATGTTTTGATATTGTCTGCTATCTCGAAAACAGCAAAGCATTATTTTCTTTATTTATTGATTATATGTTCATTTGGTTTGTCCTCCTCTTTTGTTTTGTTTTGGTATGTCAGGGTGGACAGGCCAGGCGTGTTATATTGTTTGCTCATCTGTGGCATGATAGCACTCATCACCTTGTCCGCGTGCACAGGGCAGCAGCAGGCAGGGTGAGCCCACTTGGCTGCACACTGGTTTGGGAAGATGGCTGAGGGTGGACTGGGTGGGCACTCTCTGCCTCCTGATGTTGGTCCAGCAGTATGAGAGTTCACACCTCCTAACCAGATAGGTGCAGATGTCAAATACGGAGTGGTACGTGCTCACTTCCCAGCATTCAGCAGCTGGTCAAGTTATGGGAGAAGGTGCAGTGTGGGCCCAGTGCAGTGGCAGGCCTGAGCACCAGGGATGCTCTAGCCACAGTGGCAAGTCTTTCGCCGGTGGGGGAGGGGGGAGAGGTTGGCTAAGAAGCTAGGTGAGGGGAAGGAAAGAAAATAAAAGAGAAGAAAGAAGAGAAAAAAGAAGGTAGCTGGAGGGTGGGGGTGGCACAGACCCAGGGGCTGGAGGGAAAGGGGGGAGGTGGTGTATGAGGCTAGGTAGAAAGTAGAAATAAAAAAATAAGTGGCCACACGGTGGAAGCAGTAGTGAACCAATGGCTCTTTAGACACAGTGGCAGGGTAGGATCTGGTGGGAGGAGGTTGGATATGAGACTCGGTTTGAGGGAGAAGGAAACAGAAGAAAAAGGAAAAAAAAAAAAAAAAACTGGCAGTGTGGAGGTGGCCAGTGAGTGGTGGTGAGACAGACCTGAGGGCCAGTTGGAAGTGAGGGGATGTGGTGTACAGAGCTAGGTGAGAGGGAGAAAGAAAAGAAAGAAACAAAATCAAAAAGTAAAATAAAAATGGCAACACAGCAGGAGCTAGGAGGACTCACAGAAGCTGTGGGCTGGTGGCTCTCTAGGGAAGCAGCGCACCATGGCCCATCAGAAATGGTGGAGGTGGTGTATGGGGCTAGGTGGGGGAGAGAAAGAAAAGAGAAAAAAATGGCACTGTGGGAGCCAGTGGGTGGGGTGCTGTGGACCAGGAGTGGCAGCGAGCTAGTGTCTGTCAAGTTGACCGGCACAGCGTTGCCTGTCAGGTAGGGTGGAGGTGGTGTAAGGGCCTAGGTGGGAGGGAGAAAGAGTAGAAAGAAAGGAAAAGAAAAAAAAGTGATGCTACAGGAGCTGGTGGGTGAGTGTGGGGTAGACCCAGGGTAGTGGCAAATCAGTGTCTATCTAGCCAAGCATTGCAGAGTGGCCCACTGGGAAAGGGTAGGGAAGCATGTTTCTCTGGTTACCAGGTGCTCTGTCTCATGTTGGGAGCTCAATGAAGTTGCCCTCCTGGGTCGTTGCCAGCTATGGTCAGAGATGGTGACGCTGTGCTGCATTAGGTGACAGAGTACCTCTTCTACTCTGTAGCTCTCCTCGTCCTCTGTTCTCCATCAGTTTTTATTCCATTCAGTGCTTGATTTAGTTCTTTATCCCTTTATTTGATGCGTTCCAGGTTGATGTTTGTATCTTTTTACTTAGTTTTTCAGGTCTTTGCTGCAGAGGGACAGCATGGTGGTGGGTCTATCCATAGTGCCCTATTGGGTCCACCTCTGTCCCTCTAGCATTCTTAGTATTCTTAAGAATTTTCCACTATGCATACATATGTTGAGATCCCTGGGTGGTGCAAGCGATTTGTGAAGGCTGCTAACCTGAAAGTTGGCAGTTCAAACCCACCCAGCTGTTCCGTGGAAAAAAGACCTGGCGATATGCTTCTATAAAGGTTACAGCCAAGAAATCCCTATGGAACAGCTCTACTTCATAATGCGTGGGGTCATAATGAGTTGGAATCCACTTAATGGCATTTTTTTTAAATACCGTGTTGGGAGTCCCTGTGTGGTGCAAATGGTTAATATGCTCTTCCACTAACTGAAATTTTGGAGGTTCAAGTCTACCCTGAGGCACCTTGGAAGAAAGATCTGGCAATCCACTTCCAAAAAATCAGTCATTAAAAATCCTATGGATCCCAGTTCTACTCTGATGCACATGGGGTTATCATGAGTTAGAATCAACTTGACCGCAACTGATAGACACATGTTGTATAAGAGGACTCTTTGACAAAATAACGCCATGTTTTGTTCAAATGCTTAATTTAGTGGCTATTTGATACTTTGGGTCCAGAAACGTTCACGCTACATACCCTTTTTTCTCATGTTGGGCTTTATTAGTTTAATGCTTTAAACGCAAATACTTGACATTATTTTTATCAGTGTCATCTACAAAAAAGTTTCCATTTGCTTTGGTTCATGGATATTAAAAAAAAAAAAAAACCCTCCTCCTTGTCTGCAATTAGGTTTAATGAGAATAGGAGATGCTAAAAAAATAATATGGATATATTAAAGACATCATTTTAATTTATAGTAGCAGTTACCCTTCACGGATTAAAAGAAAGAGAGTTGGGGCAGACCCTCATTAGAAAAACAGTGGATAGACTGGAAAGAAAATTTAGGGGTGCTTTTAAGAGGGTGATTAGAAGTTAGGTTTCCATGCTCTGTGCCAGTGGGCACTGGAGAAGGAGAACAGGCTAAGGGAGTACAGTGGCTAGACAGACCATTAAATTGGTATTAAACACTTTTCCATATGAAGGAAGTGTCCTCCTGCCAAAAGCCAGGAGCTGAGAGATCAATTTCCATGCAAATGTTGCTGTGAGCGAGCTGGGTAAACTTGGAAAGATTAAGAGGTCACAGGGGTGAGAACCCAGGACGCAGAGCACGTCTGGCTTCACTTCCTGGTAGACTCAGGGAACTCAGCACAAAGCAGCAAGATGAAGGGTCTATATAAACACACAGACCCACTGACGATTTTTTTCCATTGAATTAACTCAACCAGAAATACATTACAAAAATAGAACAAAGCTGGCTTCCATCAGTTTTCACCGCACCAACCCATAAAGGATTTCTTGTACCTTGTCCAAAGCAAAGTGGGGGAATAACAGCTCAGGGCCCAGACTTCTCAGCAGTGGTTTCCTCCACTGACCACCGCCTGACCTCCTCCCAGGACCTCGCTGCAACAAAGACCCTATTGAGTGAAATGCAGCCCAGATGGAGCAGAAGGGTCTCCCAGACTGACTTCCTCCACTAAAATCCTCAAAGCGATTCATTTGCAAAACCTTTCTAATAAGTACCACGTGGAATCCTGGATACCCCTGGGACCTTGGTAAGAATTTCCTTGTGCCATTCAGACCCTGACCTGTGTTAACTAACCCTCGCTAGGAAACACTGACACCGACTTTGAAAAGCAACCTTGGGCTGTCTGAAACAAAGAATGGTACCAACATTTGGGAGTCTTTTAAAAATTGGTCTCCAACCCACTTCATGTTTACAGTTCTGGTAAATGCATTATATGTAGTGTGAAAAGGTAGGCTTTGGAACTAGACAGACTGGACCAGTCTCATCAATTATTGGACAGTGACCTTAAACAAGTTATTTAAACTCTTCTGGCCTCAGTTTCCTTGTTAGGAAAATGAGAATAAGACCTACTTCATAGGATTGTGATGAGGATTAAATGGCAGACTCTGTACAAGTGTCTGACAAGTGGGGATTCGATAAGCCTGAGCTTCCTTCTCCTCCCCCACATAGAATCTGACCTGAACTTGACATGAATGTCCTGTATATATGAAAAGGTTAGAAAATGAATGGGGCATCATATTGGGATTATAAATAATGGTCTGAAACTGTGGCCAAAAATTCCATACATTGTAAAATGTCTTTGGTCTAAGGCACCTGGTGACAATCAATCTAAACCTTTTTGCATTAAATTCTTTAAACATCCGAGCAGAACTTGGGAGTGTTTATAAGGGGGTTAGCTCAAAAAGATACAAGTGAAACTATGATATACTAAAACCAGGGGATAGTGAACATGGAATGCTCGGAAGAGAGATAGGGGGAGCGTCATAAAACCAGTAATTTCTGCACAGAGCACTTTTCACATTGTACTCTATCCATCTGTTGTCTTCTCACAAAAGACAGAGTGGTTTATAGCGACACAAAATCCCTGCCACCGCCAAAGACAGCTCAGAGGGAGGCAAAGTGTGAATTAAAGGGTATGAAGACCGCAGCAGAGGCATGGCCTAGGTAGAGAATTCAACTCTGTCTTAAATGGGTACCTGGCATTTGTTTTATGTTGAAGCGTACACCTTGCCAGTTCTATGGTTTGCTTAGTTCTGTCAAGTTCCTGGCTAAAAAAAAAGCTGGGAGATTCCTAGAAATAAAGAAATAACATGAGAAATCATTTAAAGTCAGAAACTTCGTGTTCAGGGCAGGCAGCAGACCCTCAGACCTATCAAGCTTATACTGTGGAAATACGAGCTACACTATTCACAAAGCCTGGAAACCTCTTCAAGATATAGGACCATTATTGAATAAATTGGGGCCCTTATGGTGAAGTGGTTAAGAGCTCAACTGCTGACCAAAAGGTCGGCAGTTGGAATCCACCAGCCACTCCTTGGAAATTCTATGGGACAGTTCTACTCTGTCCTATAGGGTCTCTAAGAATTGGAATCATCTAGACGGTAACGGGTTTTGTTTTGCTTTTCTGAGTAACTTATTTTAGGTGAGAAATACTGTTTTCTCCCCCCACATTATTCTAGACTTTGTTTTATGTATACATTTAGATCTATAAAATTGGCAATATAATACAATTGAAAGGTGGAGACTGGGAGATGGGTAGAAGTGTGAGAATGTTAATTACCACATCTTTCATAGCAGGAAGTCAATCAACATCATCTAAAACTGAAACATGTGATTAAAAACAAAAAAAAAGACTAACAATTGTTCTGTGCTTGATGGTGAGATTAGGAGACACTGTGCTGCAACTCCTAGCTACAAAAATAATTTTTTGTTTCTTTACCTGGCCACCATTTTGGGGAGTTCATGGCTTTCGATTAGCCCTTCCAACCCCCCTATTTAGATTGACTACTGTTGGTGATTTTGTTGCTGTTTTTGTTGCTGTTGTGGTTTTGTGGTACAAAATTGGCATTCATTACATTATGTGTTATGAAAATGACTTTTTTTCTTAATTTAGATTTATTCCAAAATTTTAACTTGGAACTCACCACGTTGCCTTTTGTTTGTTTTTAGTTTTTTTCTATACTTAACTGTAGTTTGAGTCACATGTGTTGAGTTCGTATGTTGAGTTGAAATCTCCTACCCTACCCATCCGAGTTCCTGGGTGAACTTAACTGATAATCAAAAGGTTGGAGGCTCGAGTCCACCCAGAGGCTTCCCAAAGGCCTGACAATCTACTTCTGAAAAATCAGCTACCTTATGGAATACAGTTCTACTCTGACATATATGGGGTTACCATGAGTTGCAACTGGTTACCTTACCCATCAATGCCATGACAGAAGATCTATGCATTAGCCAAAGGTAATGAGCTGTGTTCACCACTACTTGATGTTCATGAAGGAGGCTGACCTAGTTTGGATAATTCCTGTGAAATGATGGAACATTAACTCAACGAATCCCGGTGAACAAAGGGAAACCGGCAGACTCAAGTCTAGGTTGTAGCCCACACGTCTCTGAGCTATTATTCCTCTTTTGTAGGAGGCTATTTGTTCTACAACTGATGAGAAAACACCTCTTGATAAACTACAATCCTTTTAACAAAATGTACAAGGAAACCACCAGTTGCTGTTAAGTCAACTTTGTGTGGCAAAATTTGAGGTGGCGCTCACTCTCTGAATGGTACAAATACCCCACACTTGCTTGAGCCTGAGAGTGAGTGTCTCTTTAAATTTTTCCTCACTCACCTCACCCTACTTCCAGCCTTAATTCTGTCGCCTGTGTTCTAGTGTAAGATCATCTCAACAGCCTTCTTAAAGCTGAAACCCTGGAGTTTGAAACCTGCCCTGGCTTCGGTAGAGCCTCAGAGCCTACATCTGTTGGTTCCCCTGATGTCTACAAGGCTCCCATGTTTCCTATCCACAGAGATCTACTGGATCCTCTGGGTCCTGAGAAAGAACCCTTTTCCTTACACTCTGAAAAGAACCATGTGCCTGAAGTCTGAAGTATCTCCTTTCTCTCTCAAATTGCTGAAACCTTTGCTGTCTGCAACTCAAAACATGGCTGTGATCACCAGCCAAGGAACTCAAGGAACTAGCCAAAGTTGTCTCTCTCCTCCCCCTTTGGCTGGATTAAGTATCTTGCTTTGTTTCCTTATACCCATTATAAGTGCTCTGTCTTTTGTCACATTATATAGTAACTATTGTTATTAAGTGTCTTTCCCATACTGTAAACTCATCAAGGTTCAATGTCTTATGGATCTTTGAATTTCCAGTATCCAGCTCAGTCTTTGGCATACAAATGACTCCAATGAATGAATGATATGTCTGCAATCTGCTGTTACTTTCGCTCCATCATGATGAAGCTACTCACAGAGAAGGAAGGAAGGAAGGGTTTAGAATGCCATCACCAAAGAGGTGCCGAATTAACCTTCGCCCTTACATCTCAGTATTCCTTACGTAACACACAAAGTAAGACAGATTTCTCCTGAAATTCGAGGAAGTTTTCCTCTGCCCCTCCCTTGACTTTTCAAATGTATAGTCTTACGAAAGAGAGAGAAAGAGACATTTTACTATATTAGTGTAATGAAATTTATTATAATTAAACACTTGAGACTCATTATATCCATTTCTGTTTTTCCATCTGGTGTATTATCTCATTCTATATCACATTTCTTTGGCCTTTCCTGTCACCTGGGTCAGATTTTCTAATCTAGAACTCTTTCTTCTCTTTTTCGTAGTGATTAAAGCTATCTCAGCTTTGCTGAATTCCAAGGGTCCTCCCTGTCTCCAAGGATCTGTTATAAATCTCATGGACAAACAACTTCTGTTGTTTCACTCGAGATGTTCCTCTGCAGCTTGTAACCTGTGCTATCTCCAATTCTGGAACTTATCTTTGAACAACCTTATTGTTTCACCAAAACTCAGGCATTAGCATGAATTATAGCATCACTAATTGCATGTGCATTCTCAAAGAAAATTATATTTCTACTCCTTATCCTGATTTTCTTTGCAGAATTTGTTCTAAGCTTCCTTTTCTGCACTCCTCTATAGGAGTTCAATCACGTGTCTCATCAATCTTCTTTAGGTTTTTGTTTAAATTTTGTTCTCATTAATATTTGGGACAATTTTTCTTTTTCTGACAGTCATAGTTTCTCAGTCTAATTTTCCCTCCTCAAATAGAACATATCCTCCTGGACTATTTTGTTTTGGTCATGTTCATAGGAGTCAACTGTGTCCAATCTGATGTTGTTGATACAAAATATTACTCCTCCCTATTCCTTGAAAGCTATTCATAATGCTGTTGGAGATAAGCAGCAGGGTCATCTAAAGAGGCATGGTGTTTGGCACCTACTGCCAGACCTCCCTCCTTTTCACTGAAAATCTTCTTTAGAACACTCTGTCTTTAAAGAAGAGGAGCAGGGATGAGTCAGAAGTCATCAAAACAATTTTGTCATCAACAACTGACGAATTCTGTTTCTTGACTGGTGCTCTGAAAAGCCAAGAATGTTAACCTTTCTTTGTACTCTCATCCCAGACCCAGCTCTTGTATCAGCTGCTCCCCCAACTCAATTTCTATGTGCCTGTGCAAGTGGCTGTCCCTGGGTGGTGAAAATAGTTAAGCGCTCGCTTGCTAATCAAAAGGTTGGCAGTTTGAATTCACCCAGAGGCACCCTGGAAGAAAGGCCTGGCAATCTACTTCTAAAAGATCACAGTCATTGAAAACCCCATGGAGCATGGTTCTGCTCTGACACACATAGCGTCACCATGAGTTGGGATTGACATGACAACAACTCGTTTGTTTTTCTATTTGTTTTGGTGCATGTGTCAGCCGCGGCTCTAATTTAAAATTTTCCTTGCACAAGCATACTCTCTCTGGAAGGCATGCTCTCAGGTTTTCCTCCTACTTAATTAGTTCTTACTTTCATCACCTCCTCAGTCTTGAGCAATGTTTTGAGTCTACTGGATTCCTTCTGACCTCCACCCAACAAATGGTCATGGCTCACCTCTTGATCATTCTTCTTCAGCCCAACAGCCAGTTCACATTTTGTAATCACATATATGTACCTGGTCTTCTGTCCTCAGTGTACACCCTTGTTGTTGTTATTGACCGTCGAGTCAATTCCAACTCATAGAATCCTATAAGACAGAGCAGAACTGCCGCATAGTGTTTCCTAGACTGTAATCATTATGGGAGCACACCTCGAGGCCTTTTCTCCCATGGAGCCTCTGATGGGTTCGAACTGCCAACCTTTTGATTAGCAGTTTAGAGCAGCAGTATCTAAACCTGGCTCATCATCAAGACCTCATGGGTAGTTTTTAAGAAGAGAGAAAGACAGCAAGAGAGAGAGAAATTGAGGAAGTTTGATTTTCACCAGAGATCTACTAGATTTGAGTTACCAGTATGAGTTCCTAGAATCTTTATCATTAAAACCTTATCAAGTAATTTTAATGATTACTCTGTAGCTAAATCATGGACATGTATCAGAGAGCAGACAATTAGATGTTGACTCTTGAGGAAGTGACCCAAATATTATGGGTCAGTTAGAGATCATTCAAGATGATTGTGTTGAATCTAGAATCCAGAGTCCTGTGGTACAAAAGTAAGTGTCCAAGAGCTATGGAATCCAGTGAATGGCCAGTGGGGCCAACAGCAGCAGCCAATAGGGCCAGCAGTGTGGTCAGTGGGGACAGAAGTAGCAGTGGCAAGCTTCATCAGCGGTATCTTAGCACATCTTTATTGTGGCAGCATCTTAGCTGCGTTTTGCCTCCTAGGACCTGGCCTTTACCCCAGCCTTCCCATGAGTACTGAAAGCTAGCCGGCAACCTTCAAAAAAAACCCATTTCTGCTTGTTTTTATCTTCTCCTATATTGTAAAGGCATACAATATGTAAAGGCATACATTGTCAGCTGAAAGCAGAGAATGCCAGAAAGGTGTTACCTGTGTTTTATTGACTGTCCAAAGGCATATGTGAATCATAACAAATTATGAATAACATTGCAAAGAATGGAAATTCCAGAACACTTAATCGTACTCATGCAGAACCTGTACATAGATCATGAGGCAGTAGTTCAAACAGAACAAGGGGATACTGCATGTTTTAAAATCAGGAAAGGTGTGCGTCAGGTTTGTATCCTTTCACCATACTTATTCAATCTGTATGCTGAACAAATAATTCAAGAAGCTGGACTATATGAAGAATGAGGCATCAGAATTGGTGGAAGACTCATTAACAGCCCTCGATACGCAGATGACACAACCTCGCTTGCTGAAAGTGAAGAGGACTTGAAGTACTTACTGATGAAGCTCAAAGATTACAGCCTTCAGTATGGATTATACCTCAATGTAAAGAAAATAAAAATCCTCACAACTGGACCAATAAGCAATATCATGATAAATGGAGAAAATATTGAAGTTGTCAAGGATTTCGTTTTACTCGGGCCCATGACCAACGCCCACGGAAGCAGGCGTCAAGAAATCAAAAGACGCACTTCATTGCAAATCTGCTGCAAAAGGCCTCTTTAAAGTGTTAAAAAGCAAAGATGCCACTTGGAGGACTAAGGTGCGCCTGACCCACTTATTTTCGATCACCTCATATGCATGTAAAAGCTGGACAATGAATAAGGAACACTGAAGAAGAATTGATGCCTTTGAATTATGGCTTTGGCAAAGAATATTGAATATGGACTGCCGGAACAAACAAATCTGTCTTGGAAGAAACGCAGCAAGAATGCTCCTTAGAAGCAAGGATGGTGAGACTTCACCTCATGTACTTTGGACACGTTATCAGGAGGGACCAGTCCCTGGAGAAGGACATCATGCTTGGTAAAATAGAGGGTCAGCAAAAAAGAGGAAGCCTCTCAGTGAGATGGATGGCAACAGTGGCTGCAACAATGGGCTCAAACCTATTGATAATTGTGAGGATGGCACAGGACCGGGCAGTGTTTTGCTCCGTTGCTATGAGTCGGAATCAATACAATGGCACCTAACAGCAACAACATTTACTTTTTAATCATACCAAGAAGGTGTTTAGGCTTTAGTGCACAATATCCAATTTTTTTTTTTTATGCAACATCACTTTCATTCTTAAGCTTTTAAATTTGCTTCATCTCTTTAGATGAAATAAAATGGTCAAGTCAAAGGCATGACACACCCTGTGAGCCTTTACATTGCTGGGGGTATCTCTCTACTCTCACCTTGATAGATATACTAAAATGCCATAACCTTTTCTTTCTCCTCCAAGACTCCAACAAGTATTGCCCTATTTTGTTTCCAAAATTATCCTTACACTAGGGAAGTGTGTGGCAGCCTGATTTATGTGAATATGCCGTGACTTTTTTTTTTAATTTCTGTCTAGATGCTTATTGAAATTTTACTTTGTACTTTAACGGTTATCTTTGCACTTTAAAAATTTGCCTCATCTGAGCCTAAGAGAACCTTGCTTTTAATTGAACTGCCTGGAATGTGAAAAGGTGGTTTTTTGTTTTTTACTTTTTCTTTTCCAATATCCAAATTTTTAGACATGTCTCCCTATGAGTTGGAATCGACTCAACGGAAACTTTTTGGGGGGGTGGGGCGGAGGGAGGATATTGTATCTTTAGTTATGTTCCTGTTTTCATTCCTAAATTTGTTTATTGGGCATTTTCTTTTTTTCTGATTAATTTGGCCAGAGGTTTAACTGCTGGATTACTCTTTTCATAAAACAGCTATCAATTTTAGTAACTCCTATTTCTATTTCTGATTTTAGCAATTCCTTTCTTAGCTTTATTTTTTCTTTCCTTCTGCTTTCTTTTGGTGTTAGGACTTGCTCTTTTCCCCGCCATCTTCTTGAGTTGAATTCTTATTTATTTTCTTTAGTTCGGAAAGAATTCTCCCATTATGTTTTTGTGCACTTATTCTCTTCCACCTGTTCTGGCTCCTTTATAACAAATCCCCCATCTGTTGATAATGTTTTTGGCATTGTTCATATTTAGAACATCCTCTTTCATGGTTTCCTATGTTAACTGTGACCTCTAAAATCTCGGGGAGCTTTAAAAAGTTGTTTTCCATTTCACCGATTTAATCATTTCCTATATTGGCTCAGTCTTTTGCTGCCTCCAGTAATATTTCAATTTTGACAGGT
The DNA here is from genome assembly GCF_024166365.1 of Elephas maximus indicus. Classification (NCBI taxonomy): domain Eukaryota; kingdom Metazoa; phylum Chordata; class Mammalia; order Proboscidea; family Elephantidae; genus Elephas; species Elephas maximus. The sequence continues at coordinate 71,668,545 of NC_064831.1, read as the reverse complement.
AGTTTTGATACGTAATCATCATTACTTCATCCACTTATATACATATCCTTTATTCTCATCTTGTTTTTTTTTTTTTATTTCAGCCTATTGCTATTCTATTTCAGATAATCTGTATCTATTTAAGTTCTATTCATGATGCCAAAAGTTTCCAGAATTTTTCTTTTGGTTACTGACATATGTCATTTTCAGAATAACACTCTGCCTCTGTGTCTTCTAGATGTGAGTTCTTTTTTCTTGTTATGTTACCTATTTTCGTAGGCCCCTTGTTGATATTCTTCTATTTATCCTCAGATATTGAGAGAATTTTGTTTCCAGGCTTGGAAACATGGTTTATTTATAAACCATATTATTGGATTTCCATTTGTCCTTCTCTGCCCATTTGTACAAATTGTCGTTTCAGTTCTAATTTCCAACCATTCTAAGTCCTGACTTACAAGAAATTGTTTATTGGTATTTCTGATGAAGGTAGCTAAGGGTCTTTCCTATTTTGAACCAAAGAAGTCATCAAAAGCCACCTTTCCTAGTGTGAAAGCCTACTAGAGATATTCATTTGTGTATCTTTTCCTACAATACTTTATTCAAGGGGAATAGCCCTCCTAAAACACGTGAAGCCTATTTCCCTCTCTGCCTAATTGCTTTCTGAGATGTTGAAAATGGTAGCTATAAGAAGGCAAATCCTATAGAACAACGCTCTCACTGCCTCACCAGAAGAGCACCAATGAATGGTATAAAAGTAATCTCTTTTTTGCTTGGTACAATTCTTGGTTTTGGAGAAGGTAACTGAGGCTATCTTTTTTTTTTTTTTAATGTGTGTTCAATTTTATGAAACAGAAGCAAGTTATATCATATGGGACAAATTGGGTAGGTTACTCAATTCAACTCCAAATACTTTACAGTGTCACACTTTCCCAGATGTTAGTGAGAAGCCATGAAAGGCTGCACTGGGGGATTACTGTCAAAGCAGAATTCCGGATTGTATGTCTCAGCTTTTGTTGTTAGATGCCATTGAGTTGTTTCCGACTCATAGTGACCCTGTGTACAACAGAACAAAATGCTGCCCAGTCCTGTGCCATCCTTACAATCGTTGCTATGTTTGAGACCATTGTTGCAGCCTCTGGTTGTACATTCCACATTCCAATTACTGATGGACATTTGCAGCTGTTTCTTCTCACTTTGACTCTTGCTGCATCAGTAAATGAAGGTCCCGAAATCTTCATTCATGTCATTGAGGTTGACTCTACTTTGAGGAGGCAGCTTTCCCCCAGTCGTATTTTAAGTGCCTTCCAACTTGAGGGACTCATTTTCCAGAACTGGACCAGGCAGTGTTCTCCTGCTATTCATAAGGTTTTCACTGGCCAGTTGTTCCAAAAGTAGACCAGCAGCTCCGTCTTCCTAGTCTGTTTTAGTCTGGAAGCTCAGCTGAAAACTGTGAAACCATTAGGTGATCCTTTTCCCTATTACTGAATCTTTTCAAATGTCTATTCATAAATCTGTTTGTGTTGCTGTTATTTTGTTTTTGTTCACTTAAAAAATAGTGAATATTGTGTGTTGGTGTTCATACAGTTTGTGTTGTTTGTTTGCTTTGCTTTGTTTTGTTTTCCGAGAGTTTATACACATCCCTTTTTCCATCATTTAGGTACAAATGATAAAAATGATGGGGGGGGGGGTCCAGTCTGATGAAAGTGTAATTTTCTAAGATTAGGAATCCAATAACTGGTAGAATCAAGAAGGGAGTTACTACCAAAGGAATCGTGGAAGGTAGTGTCTTAGTCATCTAGTCCTGCCATAACAGAAATACTAAAAGTGGATGGCTTTAACAAAGAGAAATTTATTTTCTCACAGTCTAGTAGATTACAAGTCCAAATTCAAAGCATCGGCTCCAGGAGAAGGCTTTCTCTCTCTCTTGGCTGGGAGGAAGATCCTTGTCCTCAATCGTCCCCTGGTCGAGGAGTTTCTCAGGTGCAGGGACCCCGTGTCCAAAGGACAAGCTCTGCTCCTGGCGCTGCTTTCTTGGTGGTATGAGGTGATATGGTGGTATGAGGTCCCCAACTCTCTGCTTGCTTCCCTTCTTGAGAGATAAAAGGTGGTGCAGGCCACACCCCAGGGAAATTCCCTTAACTTTGGATCAGGGAGGTGACCTGAGTGAGGGTGGTGTTACAATCCCACCCTAACTCTCTCAACATAAAATTACAATCACAAAATAGAGGACAACCATGCAATACTGGGAATCATTGTCTAAACAAGTTGATACACACATTTTGGGGTCGGGGACATAATTCAATCTGTGACAGGTAGCTTTATTTTCTCAAGATTTTATTGTAACATGTTTATTATAGTAGCCCAAAGTTATCTGAGTCCTATAGAATAACTCTCTAATTGCCTCACTCTTACAGCTCAAGTTATCATAATCCCTGACTAGTAACTGATTAATCTACACCTCTACCTAGCTTATTTTCTATACATGGTAGTAACCAAAATTGAGCACTACAGATTTGTCCCTATTTTTGTGGAGCTTTGTACTAAGCATAAGATTTATATTCTCCCTATTTACTTTTTTAAAGGCTATTCTTAGCATCAGTCCTGTCTCCCCTAAGAAAGTGATGTTAGTGGGCACGTACTAAGGTTCAGACCTAGGCAACAGCGAATGGAATTGGTTGGTTCTCCTTGAGTCCATTTATTTTTGTTTTTATAGTTTATTTTGTTTTTGTTATTGAAAATATGCATAGCAGAACATATGCCAATTCAACAATTTCTATGCATACAATTCAGTGACATTGATCACATTCTTTCAGTTGCATAACCATTCTTACGCTCCTTTTCTGAGTTGTTTTTGTCCATTAACATGAACTCACTGCCCCCTAAGTTTCCTATCTAATCTTTCGAGTTGCTATTGTCAATTTGATTGCACATAGCTAGACCTTAAAAGATCACAGTGCTCAAAGCTTTGAACCCATTCTTAATAGCACTATATTTTGGTGAAATTTCTGATTTGTACATATTATCTTTTCCTAGAATTGAGTACTGCTATGGATGGTTCCCTATTATTGTGCTTTTAACTTACATCAATCAAAATTTTACAAAATAATGGTAGCTGTATGTATGTGCCCAGATTGCTGTTTTAATCCTAAAGTGGTGTGATCATTTTTTTTTTCTTTTTTATGAGTAGTCTTGCCAAAATTATAAAATGTAACAACATACTTATTTGGTGGATTGCTGTGAATCACTTCTCCTTCCCATGGTCTAAGGTCTGCATTCAAAAAAGAAAAAAAAAGATTTTCTAGCAGTGTAGGCAAAATTATTTTTCTTATCTATCTTCGTTTTTATTATTCTACTTTTTTGAGACAATTATTTATATATTAGTCATAAGTGCTTCATCGCATAATGTGACATAATTGGCAAATTATTGAAGACATGGGAATTCTCTCTTGTCTGTACAGTAATAGTTTTTTATAATAAGAAACACATGTGAGGATTTTTTTTTTTTTCACTATGTCTAGACTTGGGATCTTTCCCAGGAGAGCTTCCAGGTGTTTATCTAAGCATAACAGGCAAAATTACTACATTTTTAGAGGCTGGGAAACAGAAATGGCATAACAAAAAAATAAGTGTGACTGGACAGTCTCATAATTCTAAGATGACTTTAAAAATTGGAGAATCTTGAATGAAATTAATATGCTGGAACTATAGGGTTTATTTTAAGATGAATTTCTATTTATTTGTCTTCAACCGATGCTATTGTTCTCAGTTCTCTTTTCACATTTGGTTCTTCCATATCACTTGTAAAAATGTAAATTTTCCTGTCTAACTTCGATAGTGCAAATGTTCACAGTAGGCCTATGATCTCAGCTCTCAAGTCACTTAATATAATTGCACTAATTCAATGTTAAACTCAAATGCACTCAACCTACTCAGATCCTGTTTTAGAAAACTAAATAATATCCATGCTGATTCACTATAGAAAGCTTATTGATAAATTTCCCTTTCCTTCCTTCAATAATTAAAGCAAATTCTTCAGGATCCACAAAAAGAAAGTTTGCTGTGGCAGTTATTTACCTACTGTGTTCACCTAAACCCACTCTTCTGTACTCTAGTTTGTGTTTCTGGGACTTAGACAATTTGAGCTATGTTTCTTCTTTGCCAGATGACTTCATGTAAGTTTTGCTGATGGGGAAGACTAGAGGGATCTTGGAAAGCAGAAGGAGGATAGAAGGGTTTCTTTTATCTTTCATGCATGCTATTCTTGCTAGTGTTACCTCAGTAGTGGGACTTCTCCACAGCAGCAAAAATTAGCCCTAGACTCCAGATTCTTTCAGCACTCCTAGAACCTTCACCATCATGGGCCTTCAAAGTTATATCAGCTGCAGTAAAAAAAAATCCCTCCCAGAGGTCTGAGCTCCAGGTCCATGGAGCCCCTGTCTCCAAAGTTTTATATACTGATAAGCCCAAACTCTTCCCTTTTTCCCCCCAGTCCTGTGGGTGCTAACTGCTTCTCATGATTTGTGTGTGTGTGTGTGTGTGTGTGTGTGTGTGTTACTTAAGTGTTCCTCTGTGTTCTTTCAATCTTCCAACTCCTGTGTAACCAATTCCCTATATTAAATCCCTTCAATTGAAATATCTGATTTCTATTTTCATGACTGGACCCTAACTGATATTGTATTTGTTGTAGAGTTAGGGGATAGATCCTAAGAATGAGATACTTGTTTACAAATATTGTTCTGGAAAATATTTTGCCACCAATACCAATTTTCAAGACTACCAGCAAAGTTTGCTTTCACCTGGCAAGGACAACAGTACATATTCACAGTCAAGCATCAAAGAGATGTCAATTCTCTTGATCTTTGCTATACTATAGACTTCAGATAGTCTAATCATCTTGACACTCCATAATCATTACACTGGCCCGCTACTTTCATGACGTCTCACTGACTATATCTGATAAGCAACAATTACCAAAAAAAAAAAAAAAAAACTGCCATCAAGTCAATTTCAACTCATAACAACCCTATAGGACAGAGTAGAGCTGCCCCATAGAGTTTCCAAGGAGCAGCTAGTGGATTCAAACTGCTGACTTTCTGGTTAGCAGCCATAGCTCTAAACCACTGTGCCACCAAGGCTCTGAGTAACAATTAGCAAGCACTTTGTCTTGGAGCCCTGGTGGCACAGTGGTTAAAAACTAAGCTGCTAACAAAAAGGCCAGCAGTTCGAATCTATCAGCTGCTCCTTGGAAACCCTATGGGGCAGTTCTACTCTGTCATATAGGGTTGCTATAAGTCAGAATTCACTTGACTGCAACTGGTTTGGTTTTGATTTTTCTTATATGTCTTAATAAGATAAACGCAAGCTGACTGTGGGAGATGAAACCCACAAAAATTCAAGCTCCTGTCACATTGATGAATTTACTAAGGATCTAGTAGTCAGGATATTCCCTCCAAAGTGATGCCAAGATGCCATATCTTGTACTACCTACCACCAAAAAAGGCACTATGTATGGTGGACCTCTCTGAATTTTTGAGGCACATACAACACATTTGAGTGGGATATAGTCAATTTACAGAATAACCTGTAAATATGTTAACTTTGAGTGGGACCCAACGGAAGAGAAGGCCCTACTTAGGGTCCAGACTATAGTTTAAGCTGCTCTGCCACTTGAGTCTTACGACCTGTCAGGTACAAAGATACTCAGTGTATATCAGGCAAAAGTGAATGCCATATGGAGCCTCTTACACGCTGCAATAGGAACATCACCGTGAATATTGTTACAATTTTGGAGCAAAGCCATGCTTTCTTTCCCTGTTTCGTAGACTGGAGAGCTAGAATCATCTGTTCTTCTCTATGCCTCGGCAGCCAATGAATTCTAGGAGCTGTCTTGTTAAATGGGAGCCTTTCCTCCAAAGAGGAGTTTCCATTAGAGTTTCTTCTAAACAGTCCAAACCAGTTTGTGTCCCTTGATTGCTAGCATATCAGAATGAAAGTTGCATACCTGTAAGAAATAACTTCTGTTGATTGAGGATTAATCATTTGCCGAGTCCTAGTAAGTAAGTTCTTTGCAAATCCCTTTGCAAATCCACAAGTTCTTTATCAGGACCTGGTCAAGACTGACAGAGGTTAGAGAGAAAAATCTATACCCCAACTTCCTTCTGGTACATCCAGTTTTCTTATTCCAACTTTTCTGGGATTTTCCATATTTGGAATTTTTATAGATAATGTAATGGAAGCTTTAAGATGGAATTTCAACTGTTGTAATTCAAACTGCCATTTTCTCCAAAGATGGCATGTGTAATTCTTTTTTAATGAAAGTTAAACATTGTGTTGCATTTGGTCACCATATGCCAATGGTATTTTTATTGAATTACGTAAAGTCACAAGCAATTAGTATAATAGTAACAAATTATTTAAAAACTGTGAAGTAGATATTTTCTGTAAAGTCTTGAGGTATAGACATCAATTTATCTCTCCCTTAAGAAGGCAATGAACACTGAAAATATTGCCTTTTCATCAGTTACAGTACTACTAATAATTACTGAGCAGCACGTAGAAGAAAAATCCAATCATTCTACAACTGCCCAATTTCTGGCTAGAAATAGTAAAGACGAAAAGGTCTGGTTTTCTGTCACCGTTTTCCTTGGGTGATCTTAAGCAAGCTAGTATTACTCTCTAGGCCAACAGTCTCATTGTTAAAATAAAAACTCTTCTAGATCGAGAACTATTCCTAAGGATTTGTCCAATTTGAGGGTATTCATTAAAAGCAAGGACTAAATAAATTGATGGATATGCCTATCAGGTCAGTGGCTGTTGCTGATTAGATTCTTCTCAGAATTAATAAGAATCCCTGGTAGTGCAACGGTTAAGCACTCATTTGCTAACCGAAAGGGTGGTGATTTGAACACACCCAGTGGGTTTGTGGGAGAAGCACCTGGCGACTGCTCCCATAAAGATTAAAAAATACAGCCTAGAAAATCCCTATGGGGAAGTCCTACTCTGTCACATGGGGTGGCTATGAGTCAAAAATTGACCCTATCACACCTAACAGTAATAACAATATAATATTTGAAGTGGATGAGAAATCAATAACTCCTAAAAATCAATGTATCAATAAACCAATAAGCCCTCAACTATCACCTATGTTTCCTACCAATGTGTTAGGCACTTTAAAGAGTACAGAAAATTAATAACAAATAACTTTTACTATCAACAAGATTCCAAGCTAGGTAACAGACAGCTAGGTACAAATTGGAACCCTGGCGGCTCAGTGGTTAAGCCTTCGGCTGCTAACCAAAAGGTAGGCATTTCAAATCCATCAGCCACTCCCTGGACACCCTATGGAGCAGTTCTACTTTGTCTTATAGGGTCACTATGAATTAGAATTGACTCAACAGCAATGGGTTTTTTAGGGACAAACTAGAAATTATTGAAAAGCTCTTTGTAAAGTAGATATCTTCTGTAAAGTCTTAAGGTGTAGACATCAGCTCATCTCTCTCTTAAGAAGGCAATGAACACTGTGGATGTTAAAGAGTCACATTATATGATGTGGACTGTCTAGTTCTCATATCTTATTCCTCGTAGGTTGCTGCCAAAACATCGCTCTTTCCCTTCTAAAAAGGTCTTCTGGTTCAACCACTGTTCTTGCTGTATCTATGCCCTTCCTAAATACTTGGAGACAGTTTTGCTAGTCTGAACCCTTTGGAGATCAGAGCACTCTGTGAAGCTCTTTCAGGCCTTCCCTACCACACACAAACCTGTCAGTACTTTCTGTTATCTTCCTGGTTACAGAGACCCACCCAGGCAGAGATGGGATATAGAACCTTCTAAGAGGCACACCAGAATCTAAGCCTTCTTAATTTTTCTTAAAACTCTGCTCTCAGCCCCCAATATGGGAAATATTTTCTCTTTTTAATGGGTGGGAAGTTATGCAATGATCCATCAAATATGTATTCCTTATACCAGTAAATTATTTTTGATCATGAACGTTTACCAATAAAAAAAGCATGGTGGCATACCCTGCCAAAATACATACATTCATTTAAAATCCTACCACTGTTACTAGCTGACAGCTCAAAGAATTCTATATTTTGGTGTGAGATATATTGTTAATGATGATAGATAGAAATCTTCATTTCCAATATTTCAAAATAGCTTGGCTGACTCTTTTTTAGATCTGTTTATATTACCATTTTTAAACCCATGAGATGGCTGACAACTCATTTTGGGAGTAGAACTGTCTGCTCGGCCATGTTCTTACGCATATATTTTACTTTTTTTTTAACTAAAGATTCTTTTTAACTCTTTTAAAGCTACTTGTGTGTGTGTGTTTTAATGTCAGTTTAGTTAAATTTAAGAAATGTAATCCTGAAAGACCACTAACCCAGGTACATAGAAATTATAAAGCATGCTATAGTGAAAGAAAAAAACGAGGATATTAAACTCTCACCAATGTAAAAATCCACTCTTTTTTCAGGTTGCCTCACTAACTGATCATGAGATGAGATCTAAATGAGGGCACCAATGACAATCCATTCCATCAGCAAAGCTAATATTTTTCTTCCCACATTCCAATGCTTTGACTTGTACATTCCTCTTTGGAGAACGTATGCCTCTATTAGAGGCCTGAATTTTTAAAATATGATAGCCTATTCTCTGTTACTGGAAACACTGGTGATGTAGTGGTTAAGAGATATTGCTACTAACCAAAAGTTTAGCAGTTTAAGTCCACCAGGTGCTCCTTGGATGCTCTATGGGGCAGTTCTACTCCATCCTATAGGGTCACTGTACATCAGAATCAACTTGATGGCAACGGGTTAGGTTTAGGGTTTTTTTAATTCTCTGCTAGAACATATTCTCTATGAAGCCACAAACAAGCTAACTGAAGAGAGAAAAGGAGGAAAGGTCACAAGATAAAAAGAAGATGTGAGAACAAAATCTTCCGTTTATATATCAAAACATCATCTTATCTCTCCAGGGCTTGGATGGGTGACTAAAGGGTGGGGCTTTCTAGACAAGGAAAAAGTGTGGACACAGGCAATGGATTGGAGATTACCATAATTACTAGATTGTTTAATAATTATTATATTATTACTAGAACATATGATAAGGGTGGGGCTTCCTGATTGGAGGGTATTGGGAAGTAATGATAAGGAAGATCAGCTGGGCAAAGAAGCACCACACAGAAATCAGACTGAGGGACTAATACCTGGTGCAGTTACATAAGCTAGAAACTTAACTCGTGATCTCTCCATGATGCCTACCCCATCTGTTGATAATACAAATCTATGACCTATTTCTGATTTTTTTTTCTAAATACATTTCACATCTGTCCACTTATCTCCGTCTCTATACCATAACACAAGTATAGCCAGAATGCTCCTTAGAAACAAGGCTGGCAAGACTTTGTCTCACACACTTAGACCTATTATCAGGAGGGACCAGTTCCTGGAGAAGGCCATCATGCTTGGGTAAAGTAGAGGGTCCGCGAAAAAGAGGAGGACCCTCAATGAGATGGATTGACACAGTGGGTACAACAATGGGTTCAAACATAGTAATGTTTGTGAGGATGGCACAAGATGGAGCAATGTTTTGTTCTATTGTATATAAGGTCACTATGAGTTTTTTTTTTTTTTTTTTTGAGTTGGAACCAACTCCACAGCACCTAACAACAATAACCATCATCCTAAACTGCAGCGTTGCAATAGCCTCCTAACAAGTCTTCTGACACCCATCTTTGCCCTGAGTGGTCCTATTCCTACCTACTTCCTCAATCTCATATCCTACCATCCTGCCTCTCATCCTTTGCACTCAGCCACACTGATCGTTTTTAATTTCCTTGAGAAGACTACTCTTTCTCCAACCAGAAGGACTTTGTGTGTCCTGTTACTTCTGTTTGGGATACTCTTCCTGCCCCATGTTTCCATCTACCATTCTTCAGATCCCGAGTCAGTTACAATTTCTTTAAGGAAAATCTCCCTCAATTCCTTAACTAGGTCATATCTCCTATTATATAATCACTGAACCATAGACTTAGAATTGTCATGATATATTGTTTGGAGTCTTTGTTTTCTGTCTTCCACACTTGAGACGGGAGACTCAATCACTATTTATTGAATGAATGATACCATCACCAATGGGTGATTACAGTACCATCTTGAGCAGGGGAGTGAGAAAATGAAGCAAGATTTCAGAACATACCTAAGGAGAAAACAAAACAACAGGACAACTCCATCACCTGAAAATTTTAATACATTTACCTAAGAGGAAACTGAAACCAATTTTCAGAATACATAGTAAAAAACAGTAATGGAAAACTTTATATCGGAACCAATGAGATAAAGAGATAAAGCTGTTGTCAGAGAAAAATTTATGATTTTAAACACTTTTACTAACTAAAAAAAAAAAAAAGTATGACATATATTACCTAAGCATACAATGAAAAAGTTAAGAAAAAAATAATAAGATAAACCTAAGGAAAGCAGAAGGAAGGAAAGATAAAGGCACATAAAGGAGAAATTTAAAGAATCCATTTTGTAATTCTGTTTAAGTAAATTTGAGAATCTCCATGGTGATTTCCTAATAGAATATAAATGATTAAAACCTACCTTAAGAGAGAAATTATAAACAGTGAAGATATATGAAGAAGTAGAAAAGTTTTCTAAGAAGTATCCATACCAAAAGTACTTGGCACAAATATTTTCACAGAAAAATTATAATAAAGTATTAAAATGTTTCCTACAACTTCTGAGAGTTGATGGCTGGAGTGTTAGTGAAAGAGTTTAGTGAAATAGCCAATGTGAAAGAGCTAGTACTAGAAGACTAGCCACCTGGGTCATGTGAAAATTCTTTTGGAGGATGAGGTTGAATTGAGGAAGGAAGGCCCAGTGATCTACTTCCAAATGGCAGGTTCCTTGCACTTGTGATCGCTCCATCTCTTACTCCATCCATAGATAATGCAAAACTGTGACTTATTTCTCACAACTCTTCTCTTCTAAATAATGTGATCATGCATTTTGGTTTTCTACTGATAAAGGTTAAAGACTCTAGTCTTCAGTATGGATACACCTCTACATAAAAAAGAAAACAAAAATCCTCACAACTGAACCAATAAGCAACATCATGATAAACAAATATTGAAATTGTCAAGGATTTCATTTTACATGGATCCACAATCAATGCCCATGGAAGCAGAGGTCGAGAAATCAAATGACACATTGCATTGGGCAAATCTGCTGCAAAAGATCTCTTTAAAGTGTTAAAAAAGCAAAGATGTCACCTTAAAGACTAAAGTGCACCTGACCCAAGCCGTGGTATTTTCAGTCACCTCATATGCATGCGAAAGCCAGGCAGCAAATAAAGAAGACTGAAGAAGAATTGAAGCCTTTGAATTACGGTGTTGGCAAAGAATATTGAATATACCATAGACTGCCAAAAGAATGAATAAATCTGTCTTGGAAGAAGTACAGCCAGAACGCTCTTTGGAAGTGAGGCTGGCGAGACTTCATCTCACATACTTTGGACATGTTATCAGGAAGGATCAGTCCCTGGAAAAGGACATCATGCTTGGTAAAGTAGAGGGTCAGTGAGAAAGAGGAAGACCCTCAACGAGATGGATTGACACAGTGGCTGCAACAATGGGCTCAAGCATAAAAATGATCATGAGAGGATGGAGCAGGACTGGGCAGTGTTTCGTTCTGTCGTACCTGAGGTCCATATAAGTAGCAACCGACTCAACAGCACCTAACAGCAACAACAAAATGGATCTGGATTTCAGAGGCAACCTAAGTTTTTTAGAAGTAGCTAGATTTTAGTGTATAGTAATTACATAAGCCCAATCATAAGCCATTGGACATTGAGACCCATTAGTGGATGACAAGTCACAAGTTAAAGTGACTAAGTGATTACTAAGCTTAATATCCACCACCTGTCTGTCAGTTTGTGATACTGTGGTGGCTTGTGGTTGTTATGATGGGGGAAGCTATGCCGCTGGTATTTCGAATACCAGCATGGTGAACAGGTTTCAGCAGAGCTTCCAAACTAAGACTAGGAGGAAACCCCTGGTAATCTACTTTCAAAACTTATCCAGTGAAAACCCTATATATAACAACAGAATATTGTCTAGTATAGTGCTAGAAAATGGGCCCCCTAGATTGGAGGTTGCAACAATGTACTTAAACCTACCAACAATCATGGGGATGGTCCAGGACTGGGCAATGTTTTGTTCTTTTGTCCATAGGGTCGCCATGAATCGGAGCTGACTTGCTGGCCTAACACCAACAACGTTATTACATGTGCAAAGTTCAGGTGTAGATATGCTGTGTCAATAGTTTAAGCCCATGCGCCTCGGATCAGTATCTGGAGCCGGGAAATTATGGTAATAGATCATGAAACACACAAGTGGTACTAACAGGGAACATTTCCACACTCCACATTATAACATTATTTTGCCAAAGTTCAAAGATATCTGATAGGTTTGAAAATACATCACTATATTTTTAATTTTCATGTCAAAATGACTATGAATGATCATTTTTTCAAAGATTTTCTTTCCCAAAGCTTTGCCAAAAGAATCACATTCTTTAAAAATAGACATGACAATTTGTCTTTTCACTTATGAGATAAGTGTGACTCAAGGCTAGAAGTATGACTTACAACATATTCAATCCAAGGAACTCAGCCATTGACTCTGTAGGGTCTAGTGCTTCAGTGAATAATGTTTTTATAAAATAAGACTCATGTGAACTGAGATTTGTTGCAAAGAATGTGGATAACTGTACACCACACTGCAAAATTCAGAGTTGCAAACCCTTCTATTATAACCACGGTGTACTGATAAGTGTGTATCAGCCAGCTCTTCAGAAGTCTTATAGTGTTCGCCAATGTTCGTGGTGTAAATACTTGAAGCATGGTAGATTTCAAGCCATCAGCTTGACATCCCTGGGACAAGATGCGCAAAACAGCTCTTGTGAGCTGGTGTGAGCTGGTTCCAGCACACTGCTAACCCTAGGTAAATTTTTGCATTCTTTAAGCTTAAATTTTCATTACTGCAAATAAAAGAGAATTATGAAATATGTTCCTGCTCCATAAAGTCAAAATATTTTATGGTAGGAATTGGATGACATTATCTGTATAACAATTATGAAAATTCTAATCACAAGAGTCAAAGTGTTAATTTAAAAAGTTTACATGGAAGTTCTTAAAAACTAGTAGAGCGACCATGTATCATAGTACATCAGATCACTTTAAAATTTAATACAGACATAATTTGATAACATTCAATTTTAAAGAAATAAGTTTAATAGAAAAAAGATACTGGAAATATTTTGTCAAAGTGCAGAATGCATCAATTGTCTTATTTGTGACAATTAATAAATATATAAATCTGATGCCTAATCTTGAAATAATATTAAAGTTTTGAGTACAAGGGTTTTAAAAATTATTTATAGTACTTCTTTATAGTTGTTATTTTTCAAAATCTATCTGACCTCTGGTTTGATGCTTACTCTGTGTTGCCATTATTTCCAACAAATGGAGCAGCACAGCTTACTAGTTACCAGTGAATTGTGTGACTATTCAGAATAAAGACAAAGTAGAAAATCTAAGTGTTCCTGACTCACTCTTCACTAATTAAGGAAGAAATTTGTTGAGAAAAACATTCGCTACATTTTGAATCTGCTACAGCAGGTAAATGGGAGTTAGATTTTTTCAGTTTTTGGAGTTCATCCTGTGGCCGCAGACCTTGAAGGATCAAGAAGTTACTGTATTTGAGAATCCATTGGCCTCATCATCCATAGACACTAGAAGTTTTTCATCCATAGATGCTAGAAGCTCTTTACCATCATGTTGAGATTTGGACATTTTCTATGGTAAAAGTGGTCTTCCTTAACCAAGCTTGAGTCAATTGGAAACCATTGCTATGGTGCTTGAAAAGGGAATTTGAAAGCCTCTATTAAGTTTGCAAAGAGCTCTGGTGGCTCAGTGGTTAAGCCCTCAACTGCTACAACTGAACAGTCTGTGGTTCAAACCCACCAGCAGCTCCGAGGTAAAAAAGACCTGGCAATCTGCTCCAGTAAAGATTACAGCCTAGAAAACTCTATGAGGCAGTTCTACCCTGTCTTATAGGGTCTCTATGAGTCAGAACTGACTTGTAGCACACAGCAATAACAATTAATTCTTCAGAATTCAGTTTAAGGCAAGACCTTGAACGTACTTTACCTAAGAAGCAAAAAGGATTTTTAAATGTGCTCTGTGTGTTTCACCTATTAAATTACTCATCTGTACATCCATTCATTATTCAAATATTTACTCATTCAATAAAGTTACTGAGTAAATACTATATTTCCACCACCCATCTGTGGAAACATAGTCCTTAGAAGGTAGGATGGCGAGATTTTGGCTTGCTGTCTTTGGACACAGCATCAGGAAAGACCAGTCATTAAAGGAGTATGTCATGTTTGGTAAAGAAAAAAGTCATAGAAAACGAAGGAAACCCTCAATGATCCCTCAATGAGATGGATTGACCCAGGAAGTGAAAAAATGGACTCAAGTATATCAATGATCAAGAAGAAGGTACAGGACTAGGCAACGTTTAGTTCTGTTATACAAAAGTCACCATGAGTCAGAGCCAACTTGACCCTACCTAACAACAACAAACATTATATGCCAGACAATGAGTCAAAGATGAGGACAGAGCTGAGAACCAAAGAGACACAGTTCCTGCCCTCAAGCTGTTTATGGACTGGCCAGGAAGAGAGATGTTAAACAAATAATTATAATTATGATGCTTATTTAGCATAGAAAATACAAAGCACTAAGGGAGCATACACTATAGCGAGCTTACACGTTCTGTTAGCAGAAGGAGGAAGGTCTTGCTGGAGAAGTCAGTCGTATTTAAGTTATCACATAAAGGGTGATGCTTTTACGTGTAATTTGTTTTCTTAAATCCAGTCTAAATAAGGACTTCCTAGTGGGATTGGACAAGGGCAAAGTGAGCATGGGAGATTGTAGAAAAATTCTAATCATTTTCAGATTAACAACAATATTCTACAAATAAAGAGTATGTACAACTTTTCCCTCTTATTAATGAATAAGAGGTGGTGTAGTAGATAAGAGCTCGGTGGCTAACCAAAATTTTAGCAGTTCAAATCCACTACCCACTCCTATGGGGCAGTTCTACTCTGTCCTACAGGGTCGCTATGAGTCAGAATCAACTCCACAGCAATGGATTTAGGATCTTTTGTTTGTTTGTTTGTTATTAATGAATAGGAACTCTGACTGGAGAGGTGATTTTTGTTAATTAACAACACTTGGAAATCAAAGGCTTCATCAGTGACAATTGGATTGATTTTATAAAACCTCTCTTGATAATTCAAATAAGTTGCCCAGAGAACTTTGAAAGGATGCTTAGAAAACCTAGTTTTATTTTATTTTATTTTTTATTGTGCTTTAAGTGAGTTTACAAATCAAGTCATTGTCTCATACAAAAATTTATATGCACCTTGCTATGTACTCCTAGCTGCTCTCCCTGTAATGTGACAGCACGTGCTTCTTTGCCAACCTGTGTTCCCCGTGTCCATTCAGCCAGCTCCTGTTTGCCTCTGCCTTCTCATCTTGCCTCCAGACAGGAGCTGCCACAGAGTTTCATGTGTCTTCTTAAGCCAAGAAGCTCACTCCTCACCAGTATCATTTTCTGTCTTATAGTTCAGTCCATATACTGCTGCAGCCATATATCAACAGGGAACTGCCAGAAATTCAGGCCAGTTTTAGAAGGGAACATGGAACCAGGGATATCATTGCTGATGTCAGTTGGATCCTGGCTGAAAGCAGAGAATACCAAAAGGATGTTTACCTGTGTTTTATTGACTATGCAAAGGCATTTGACTGTGTGGATCATAACAAACTATGGATAACATTGCGAAGAATGGGAATTCCAGAACACTTGATTGTGCTCACGAGGAACCTGTACATAGATCAAGAGGCTGTCGTTCGGACAGAACAAGGGGGCATTGACTGGTTTAAAGTCAGGAAAGGTGTGCATCAGGATTGTATTCTTTTACCATACCTATTCAATCTGTATGTTGAGCAAATAATCTGAGAAGCTGGACTATATGAAGAAGAATGGGGCATCAGGATTGGAGGAAGATTCGTTAACAACCTGCATTACGCAGATGACACAACCTTGCTTGCTGAAAGTGAAGAGGACTTGAAGCAATTGCTAAAGAAGATCAAAGACCGCAGCCTTCAGTATGGATTGCACCTCAGCATAAAGAAAAAAAATCCTCACAAATGGACCAACGAGCAACATCATGATAAACAGAGAAAAGATTGAAGCTATCAAGGATTTCATTTTACTTAGATCCACAATCAACAGCCATGGAAGCAGCAGTCAAGAAATCAAAAGACACATTGCATTGGGTAAATCTTCTGCAAAGGACCTCTTCAAAGTGTTGAAGAGCAAAGATGTCACCCTGAAGACTAAGACGCACCTGACCCCAAGCCATAGTATTTTCAATCACATCATATGCATGTGAAAGCTGGACAATGAATAAGGAAGACTGAAGAAGAATTGTTGCCTTTGAATTGTGGTGTCGGCGAAGAATATCGAATATACCATGGACTACCAAAAGAACGAACAAATCTGTCTTAGAAGAAGTAGAGCCAGAATGTTCCTTAGAGGCGAGGATGGTGAGACTGTGTCTTACATACTTTGGACATGTTGTCAGGAGGGATCAGTCTCTGGAGAAGGACATCATGCTTGGCAGAGTACAGGGTCAGCGGAAAAGCGGAAGACCCTCAACGAGGTGGATTGACACAGTGGCTGCAACAATGAGCTCAAGCATAACAACGATTGTAAGGATGGCTTAGTACTGAGCAGTGTTTCATTTTGTTGTGCATAGCGTCGCTATGAGTCAGAACCGACTCGACAGCACCTAACAACAACAACAACAACGACAGTCCAGTCCAACTCCTAAATGAAGAGTTGGCTTCTGGAAAGTTTCTGGTCTTGGGCTAACAGAAGGTCCAGGGACCATGACCTCCGGAATCCCTCTAGTCTCAGTCAGATCATTAAGTCTGGTCTTTTTACGAGAATTTGAGGTCTGCAATCCATTGTTCTCCGGCTCCCTCAGGGATTCTTTGTTGTGTTCCCTGTCGGGGCAGTCATCAGTTGTAGCTAGGCACTATCTAGTTCTTCCCATCTCAGGCTGATGTAATCTTTGGTATATGTGGCCGTTTCTGTCTCTTGGGCTCATCTTTACCTTATGTCTTTGTCGTTCTTCATTTTCCTTTGCTCCAGGTGGGTTGAGACCAATTGATGCATCTTAGATGGTTGCTTTGTTTAGAAAACTTTAGATGAATAAAGATTTGTTGAATAAGGTGAATTCTTCCAACAACATTAAATCATCAAATTCAGAAACAGGTAAATGCAGAAACTGGTCAGGTAAATACTATGAGTTTTCTCCTTATTACCAAAGTAATGCTTAGCTTTAAAAATTGGAAATGCAGAAGAACAGAAAGAATAAAATTAAAATCACCCATATTCCACACTATTGTGTACATCCTGCAATGGATTCCCAGACTTTGTTCATGTGTTATTTGTTAAGGACAGATTAAGTGTAATATCAGAAGTTATATCCCTGGAACGAGAAGAGAGTAGTGAGTATGAGTTTGGAATCCACTGCTTTCCAGTTTTGTGGATTTCTACAAGGTACCTCACCTTTCTTGGCCTCAGTTTCCTCATCTATAAGTTGGGGATAAAAGCCATAACTACATAATAGGATTGTGGTGAAAATTAAACGCGTTCATTCATGTTAAATGCTTTGAACACTGTGTGGCAGAGAGTATTCACTCCACATTAGCTGTGCTTATCTTCTCTATGGTTTTCAAACTGTAAGTTGTCACCCATTTCAGCATGTCATGAAAGTGATTTAGGTGTTGTGACCAATATTAAAAGAAAAACAAAAGAAATGGGAGAAGATAACAGGGATTTCATAAACTTCTGTTAAATGAAAGATGAGAACTTTTTCGAAACTTTTATTTCAACTGTGTGTTTCCGTGTATGTGTGAGTGTGTGTGCATGTGTGTGTGTTGTGTACTGAATCTCACTAATGTATTTTTTAGTGTGGGTCACAGTCAACAAAGTAGAGAAACACTGTTCTAGATCTTACCATAGCTGCTGTCTTGGAACTGACATTTGCTCTCTCAACAATATACCACCAATACCTTTCCACATCATCCAATATTCTTCTACACAATTTTAATGACTGCATAGTATTTACTTACATGAATATAGTTAAATTTTTTTAATAAATCTCCTACTATCTGGGACTATTTTGAGAATTTTTTTTAATATAAAAGAGTTCAAATAATCTACAATCCTTTTTAAACTGATTTTTTTTTTTAGTTTTTCTTTTTCATGTATCCTCTCTTTTTTTTTTCCTGCTCATTTTGTATATGAGCTATGTTAATTTCTTTATCCTCTACAATGTCCTGTAAGGCAAATAAGTTATTAAAGATGTTTTTAAACCTCTCTAATTGTTGGTGTTCTATTATATTGACATGCACAAAGACCCGGAGTTAGAAAACCAAAAGGGAAGACCACACTCAGCATTTCTCAAGCTGAAAGAACTGAAGAAAAATTCAAGCCTCAAGCTGTAATTTTGAAGGCTTCTACGGGCAAAATATTAAGCGACATAGGAAGCATCAAAAGAAGATGGCAGGAGCACACACACTGTACCAAAAAGAATTGGTCAATATTCAACTACTTCAGGAGGTCGCAAACGATCAAGAACAAATGGTATTGAAGGGAGAAGTCCAAGGTGCACTGAAGGCATTGGTGAAAAACAAAACTCTAGGAATTGCCAGGTTGCCAACTGAGATGTTTCAACAAACAGATGCAACACTGGAAGCACTCATTCATCTATGCCAAGAAAATTGGAAGACAGCTACCTGGTTAACCAACTGGAAGAGATCCACATTTGTGCCCATTCCAAAGAAGGGTGATCCAACAGAATGTGAGAATTATTGAACAATGTAATTAATACCGCACATGCAAGTAAAATTTTACTGAGGATAATTGAAAAACGTTTGTGCAGTGCATAGACAAGGAACTGCCAGAAATTCAAGCTGGATTCAGAAGAGGATGTGGAATAAGGGATATCACTGCTGATGTGAGATGGATCTTGGCTGAAAGCAGAGAATACCAGAAAGATGTTTACTTGTGTTTTATTGACTATGGAAGATCATAACAAATATGGATAACATTGTGAAGAATGGGAATTCCAGAACACTTAATTGTGCTCATGTGGAAGCTGTACATAGACCAAGAGGCAGTCATTCAAAAAGAACAAGGGGGTGCTGCATGGTTTGAATCAAGAAAGTTGTGTGTCATATCCCTTTCGCTATACTTATTCAAACTGTATGCTGAGAGAATAATTCAAGAAGCTGGACTATATGAAGAATGTGGCATCAGGCCCTCTTTAAATTGTTAAAAAGCAAAGATATCACTTTCAGAACTAAAGTGAGCCTGAGCCTTCATGATATTTTCAATTGCCTCATATGCATGAAAAAGCTGGACAATGAATAAGGAAGACTGAAGAAGAACTGATGCCTTTGAAATGTGGTGTTGGCAAAGGATATTGAATATACCATGGACTGCCAAAAAATGAACAAGCCTGTCTTTGAAGAAGTACAGCCAGAGTGCTGTTTAGAGGCAAGGATGGAGAGACTTATCTCAGGTGCTTTGGACATGTTACCAGGAGAGAACGGTCCCTGGAGAATGACATCATGCTTAGTAAGGTAGAGAGTCAGTGATAAAGAGGAAGACCATCGACAAGATGGATTGACACAGTGGTTGTAACAATGGGCTCAAATATAGCAAAAATTGTGAGGATGGTGCAGGACCTGGCAGTGTTTCATGCTGTTGTACCTATTGTCGTTTTGAGTTGGAACCAACTCATCAGGACCTAACAACAACGACAATTGTTGGTGTTAATAATAAAATCTTTTGTGGGTCTCCCTGTCACATATTTTGCTTTTTAGAGTCTTTCTTTTTTCTAATTTTTTTTCTTTGTTAATACAATTTGGTTTTTTGATCCTGTATCATATAATAATTATGTGTTACATATCTTATCTTATGAAAATAAACTTTTTTCTTTGCAATCATGCTTAAACCATATTTAAAATGATTATCTAGTCCCATTTCAATGCCACCTGATTTCTGGGATCACTGACAATATTCTTGGCTCACCATTTACTTTTGCTTCATTTCCTGGCCAATGGGGGTATATCTGCAAATAAGTTTTTCACAAGGCTGCAAAGTAGTGTAGAATAAAAATGAAGGAAAATTTTGCAGGGGTGGAGTTTTCTTGGGTTAGAGACTTTTAATCTGAAAACACTCAGTATCACTCTTCTGTTCTCTAACCTTTAGAGTAACATTTTTTGTTCTCTCTGTAGACAACTTTTTTTCTGGTTAAATGTTTTAACATTTTTCTATATCCACATACCTCAGTATGTGTTTGGAATATTTATAAGGTCTGTCTCTCTTTCACTCTCCCTCTCTCTCTATTTCTCTTAACTGATACCTCTTTTAATTTGTAAATATACCCTCCTCTCTTGATTTCATAAAAATGTTCATCTAGAACGGCTTTTCTAACTTCAGCTAACATGATTCTGTAGTCTTTAGCAAAGACAATTGATCAAGTATATTAGTCACGTGATTTAAGTTGTATGCTTCGGATGATATTCCACTTAAAGAACTTAACAAATGAGGAAAAAAAATAATTTATTGTACCATTTATTCTCCAATTATGATTCCAGAGATTCAGAATGAATAGACAAGGGGAAAAAAAAGTTCCTAGTAAGTTTTTTTTGGCCACTCTGTCTGGCATTATCTGAGAAATAGTTCATGACACAATGATTTATGCCAGAGCACATAAATAGACTCATTGCAGTCTCTCTTTCACATACATTTCAATGTCTTCCTTGTAATGCATTTATGAGAGAAGTTAAAAAGTAAGTTTGACTTTGCCTTCATGCTTCTTTTCCTTTTTTTCTTTTTCTTCTCTCTCTCTCTCTCTCTCTCTGTGTTTGCCTCTTCTAAGACCAAAGTGGGTAACCAGAGACAGCCAACATAGTAGTTAAATGTATGGGCCTTAGCATCAGTTAGAAGCCCACAGGAAACTCATAATAGCTTGGAGTGTGTATTTTTTTTTTCTCCTCTACTAGATGTTAAAGTTTTTTTATCCTTCACAGCCCTTGACACCTAATGAGTGCTGAATAAATATTTGTTAAATTCAACTGCCAATTTTGTTCATGGCTATTTCATTTCACAAACCTTGATTTCCATACATTTATGGAAGTATGCATTTCAGATGGGCAAAGGTAAGTACTACAGTAAATAATTTCATTCATTCATTCAATAAAGATTTATTGAACTTGTACCCTCTGCCAGGCACTAGGTGCTAGAGGTAGAGCTGTGAACAGAATAAACAAATCACTTTCCTCTTGGCGCTTACTTCCAGAGGGTACAGACAATAAACAAACAAGTAAATAGATGTATATAAAATGTCTGGTGGTAGTAAGTGAGAAACTGGTATGTCAAACAAGTACAAGTTTGTATTATCTCTACCTCTCCTTTTAAAATATCTTCAGAGATGAGTGGTCCCTTCCCTATCCCTGCAGGAAAATTCCAGTAAGCTCAAGGCTTTTCTGTTCACATTCAGGCAGGTAAAAACAAACAAACAAAGCTTATGATTCTTTATGGTTACAAATATTATCTCAATTTACTAATTAGATTACCTACTCTTTTTTTACTCTTATGTAATAATTAAAACTTTGAGCTGGCCAGTTGCAGTAGGGAGTGGAGACAGGGTTCTCCTCTCTTTGTCCATATGGCCTCCCCAACTCCTAACTTCAGCTTCAGGCCCTCAACGTTGGAGAAAGCTGACCACCTCATACATTCTGGGCCTGGTGAATGGACAGGTATACCTGAGTCTTCCTCTTAGGGGCAGATCTGTAAGTTAATCTGAGATCCTATCCTAGGTACCTCCGATTACAGCTCCTGAGTCCTGGGCCCCTCAGCCTTGAATTCTCAGGTAGTCATTCCATACAAACTCTTGCTGTTGGAGCTCCCTTTCCTCCTGAGCATGACGTAGAATTCAACGCTACTTTCTGGACCATCCTCATCCATATCTTCATGGGAAACAATCATTGCATCATTTTTTCTGCCAAACCCTGAAGTACATTTGATCCCAAAGTAGACACGTGCCTGTCTTGGGCCACTTTACATTTATTTCTCAGGCATGAGTCAGGTATCTGTCCCGAGCATACCCAACCACCCCCAAACAACAGGAAGCACACAGATTCCCAGAGTGACCTTCTTGAAATCACCCATCACTAGGCTTCAGTTCAGAAGGTAGGGAGAATTCACAGTGTAGTTATACCTGTTCCCATTGAAAGAAAAAGGCCTTCCCTCAACCCTTTTCTGACACCTTTTTATATCCTTGATATGGCTGAGTCATGGAGCCATTTTTCCTACGTGTTCTTTTTGAATTCTGCCTATGGTATGGGGAGCTAGGGTTGTGTCCACATTCACTTTAGTGATAGCCATTGGACTCATCTTAGTTAAAAATGAGATGGAAAGAACCTATTTCAACATGTTATTACAGGGCTATGAGGGAAAATAAATCAGGGTGGATGGAGAGAGTGTTTGGGATGAAATGATCAGGAAAGACAACTCTGAAAAGGTGAGAATTGAGTAGAGGCCTAACCGAAGTGAGGAAATGAGCCCTGTGGATATCTCTGGGAAGAGCACTCTAGACAAAGACAACTGTATGTGCAAAGGCCCTGAGGCAGGATTGTGCTTGGCAAGGAAGAGCCAGGAGGTCAGGAGGTCAGGAGGCTGGAGCTAAGTGAGAAGGAGCAGAGAAGTAGGAAATGAATCACTGAAGTAGCAGGAAAATAGTTCACATATGGCCTTGTTGTAGGCCATGGTAAATATTCTTTGGATTTTATTTAAGTGACAAGAGAGTCATTATTTCTTTACTTTAAATGGCAGGAAAACACAAGAGAGGAACTCTGTTACTATAATTTAGCATAAAAAAAAAATACTAAAAATGTAATAACTTGGGACATCAGCTTAGTTGTTCAGTTGCTAACTAAGGCTTTTTATTTCAGCATTCTTATTAGCACACAAAGAAGATTTATGATAGCAAATGAATAAACAAATGGTTTTAGGTCCAAGGAAACCCTGGTGGCGTAGGGGTTAAGAGCTATGGCTGCTGACCAAAAGGTCGGCAGTTCCAATACACCAGGCACTCCTTGGAAACCCTATGGGACAGTTCTACTCTGTGCTATAGGGTCACTATGAGTCAGAATTGACTCGATGGCAATGGGTTTGGTTTTGGTTTTTGGTTTTTTGCTATTAGGTCCAAGTGATTTGCTTCCTTGATTTCCCTTCATAAAAAGCTGATCTTAAAGGGAGACTTATATTTCTGATTCTGTATTTTTCTCTTCTTAAATGTGTGTTAATGTCATTTTCTGCATTGGCCCTCTCCCTTCCCTGAACATCTGAATACAGGTGAAATGAGTTTGAAGACAGCTAAAAGGCAATATTGAAGGAAGGTGTCAGAGATGGTGTGTCAGCTGAGTGGAGCTGGCCAGCCCATGTCCTCATCAGTGTCAGGGTGTGGATGTGCTGGTCAGGATACTGCCTAAAGGAAGCCCAGCCTTGGCATGCGTGTGGAACAGGCCCTGGTGCTGCTTCATTAAGCCACTGCTCAATTGGCTGTAAAGCCCAGGGCAACCCTGCCAGCTGGCCCTCCCAGCACCTGGCTCTGAGCACAGCAGTCAATACCATGGGCTCAGGGAGTCCATCAGCGGTGCAGCCACCAAAGGCCTGCTGCTGCGGTAGGGCTGGATTTGAGTCCAGTTAGGTGGAGAAGAGAATTAAATGTAGGAAAAACCATGTGAGCAAAGGCAGGAACATATAACATTTCCTCCAGGACACAGAAGATCCATTTTAGCTGGAGTAAGAGGCTGAGAAGGGAAGAAAAGGCTAGAGAGGATAGCAGGGGCAGATAATGGAGGGCTAGGCATTGGTTTTGGAAATACCGGTGGTGTACTGGTTAAGTGCTATGGCTGCTAACCAAAAGGTCAGCATTTCAAATTCACCAGGCACTCCTTGGAAACTATATAGGGCAGTTCTACTCTGTCCTATAGAGTCACTAACAGTTGGAATCAACTCAACGGTAACGGGTTTGGTTTTTTTGGTTTAGGCATTGGTTGAAGTCCCTGAGTGGTGCAAACAGTTAACAGCCTCAACTGCTAACCAGAGATTGGAGGTTGGAGTCCCCCTGGAGGCACCTTGGAAGAAAGGCCTGGTGGTCTTCAGATGAAAAATCAGCCATCGAAAACCCTGTGGAGCACAGTTCTACTCTGACACAAATGGGGGTGTCAGGAGTCAGAGCGGACTCCATGGCAACTGGTTTATGCAGTGATATAAGACATGCCTTCGCCTTATTCACAGGATGTATCAACTGGTAGGTAGAAACCATCTCTTCTGTATTCCTTTTAAGAAGGCAGCAAAGTGGAACTGAGAAGAGAGCAAGGGTGTTAGAGCCGAGGTGGTTCTCAACTTAGTCTGCTTATTGGATGGCTTGGGAGCTTTAGTCTTACTGGTGCCTGTATTCCAACCCCTGAGATCTGGATTTAATTGATCTGGGGTGTAAGCAGAGGATGAGGATTTTTGGAAGCCTCCCCCGACATGTGATCCTAAAGTGCAACCAAGGTTGAGATCCACTGCGCTAGAGTCTGATGGCTGATTTGAATTCTGTTTACCAACTGTGTGCATCATTGGATACTCAGGACACTTCTCCAACAGGCACAGTGGGTGCGGTGCCTTGGACCCGTGAAAATTTTAACTTCCTTTAAAATCAGAGGAAAAGAAATGAATATAACCATGCCTGGATTATATTCATCTTTATACCAATGCCATTGTAAAATATCCATTTTTAGTATTTTTTTTTTCTTTTTATGGAAGAAGGAGCTCATGAAATCCAAAGTATCCATAGCCCACAGAAGTCATAATAAGACCCTGCTGGGCCTTACCTTGCCAATCTGTAATGGGAGTAGTAACGCGTTACCTATCTCTGCATTTGCTGCGAGGTTATGTAGGTGCAATTCCCTTCTCTCTTCCCTCTTCAATGGTGGAATCTGTCTAAAACTTATTTTGCATTTATCCACAGCACCCTTACACTACCTCCCCTATCATTGCCTTGAAGCCTCATGAAAACCCTTCTACTCTTACAGAATCATGTATTCTGGCTGTTATTAAGGAACCACATCTAATATGTATTTGTGGGAGGCAGGAAGCAAAAGCCATGCAGAAAAGCCAACCACAGGCCTTTGCAGGTTGCAGATGTTCTGTCACTACTGGTTGTTTTAAACTGGGTGGGAGACAGTGGGCAAGCATTTCAAGAGATAAAATCTTCGCAGCAGATGTGCTGCTGCAGATCTATTACAAGCTGGGCTTGGAAGGGCTCTTAAAATTTCTCCCTGTGGTTTCCAAAAGGAGACCTGGGGCCTAGTGGTTAAGCACTCGGCTGCAAACTGAAAGGTCGGTGGTTCAAACCCACCAGACACTCTGTGGGAGAAAGATGGGCTAGTCCACGTCCACAAAGATTTACAGCCTTGAAAACTCTATGGGGCAGTTGTACCCTGTCCTATAGGGTTGCTATGAGTTGGAATAGACTCGACAGCAATGGGATTTTGGTTTGGTGGTTCTCAAATCTGTCCAGTCATCAAGATCACCTGAAGAACCTCATGCTAGAATTCCTAAATGAGCATTTTTAAGGGCAAGGCTAGGGATAGATAGACAGACAGATAGACAGACAGACAAACAGATACACACACACATATTTTTATCCCCTGAAAAGTTGAATAATCTGCCAGACTTGGGAATCACTGCTTTTTAACAACCCTGTGACAGTAGGGAAACTCTGGTGGCATAGTGGTTAAGTGCTATGGCTGCTAACCAAGATGTCAGCAGTTCGAATCCGCCAGGCGCTCCTTGGAAACTCTATGGGGCAGATCTACTCTGTCCTATGGGGTTGCTATGAGTTGGAATCAACTCGACGGTAGTGGGTTTTTTGTGGGTGCCAGATATTCTCCAGATCCACTCCACACATGCTGTTCTGTGCCCCACAGGAGGACTCTTAGAAGCTGCGTCAATGGGATCCCTGGCCCTCAGGCTTCCAGTTGGGTTTGGTCCCTGGAAGTCACCAGCAGAAGATAGACATGGGGAAGAGAGTGAAACAAGTGGGAGTATTTACCTCCCTGCTCCTCCACCCCATGATTTAACAGTAGAGTCACTGAGTCACACAAATGGTTAAGTGCTTAACTACTGTTCCAGAGGTTGTTGGTTCGTATCCACCCAGAGATGGCTCAGAAGGAAGGTCTGGCAATCTGCCTCCCAAAGATCACAGCCGGGAAAACCCTGTGGAGTACAGTTCTACTGTGCGCACATGGGGTTGCCGTGAGGTGGAATCAACTCAACAGCAACGGGGTTTTTTTTGAGGGGGGGAGGGTGTTCCTCTAAGGAGTGCCTGGGTGGCATAAACAGTAATGTGTTCAACTGCTAACCAAAAGGTTGGCGGTTTGAATACACCCAAAGGCACCTCGGAAGAAAGGCCTCCTTATCTACTTGCAAAACATCAGTCACTGAAAACCCCGTGGAATAGAGTTCTACTCTGACACACACATGGGGTCGCCATAAGTCAGCATTGATCCATAGCAACTGGTTTTACTGGTGTTCCCCCCTCAGGCCTTCTCCTACAGCTATAGCTCTCTTCAGGTTCTAGGAAACACTCCCTCCCTGCGCCCCTTCAGGCAGCTGAAAACCCAGGATGCTTCACCATCCCTTGCTGGTTGCAGTAATTCTGTGTGAACTAAAACAAAACAAAACTCATTGCCATCGAATCGATTTTAACTCATAGCAACCCGGTAGGACAGAGTAGAGCTGCCCCATAGGGTTTCCAAGGAGCAGTTGGTGAATTCGAACTACGGACATTTCAGTCAGCAACTGTAGCGCTTAACCACTGCGCCACCAGAGCTCCCGGTAACACTACGTACACCGATGTAAATAGGCCCGTCATTAAACTCTCCTCAACTGCCCCTTCTGTGGTGCGCTATGCCTGTCCTGCTGAGACCCTGAGCACTTTAATCCTATAATGGAATTTTCTTGCAGGTAATTGTACAGTCTTAATGTGAACACCTTCTAGGACTAGAAACTCAAAGGCAATACCAACATTTATGTTGTGTTATTACAGGTTTCTCTCTATGGATTTTTTTTTAACTAACTTTAACTTTCAGATATTACTATTCTCTGCTTTATCCCTACAGCAATGGTTTGAGATTATTATTATCAGCATCGTTTTAGCTGAAGAAATTGAAGGGCAGGTAACCTGCTTCAAGTCTCACTGTAAGTAGAGCTGGGGCCCTGACCCTTACTCCAGAGCCAGAACCCAGGGTCCTCATGAGACAATATCACAACAGCCACTATCCTGCTCAACTTGTTCTCATTTGATGAGCTCCTCTGCAGCCCGGAGACGAGACAGCCACCATATTCGGCATCTAGAATTTACTTTTCACAAACTGAGTAGGTATGGATTCTGGGCTATGGCCTTCTCCAGTGCACCCTAGCCTCCCTTCATCTTCTGGAAGGGCTTTGTTGAAATCATTTCTCCCAGTGATTAATGGGCCTAAAACTCACGCCATGAATATGGAGGCTGTAGGCTTTGCTTCTTGTTGCTGAGGCAACACTGTAAAATGGAGCGCCGGGCCACATCAGAGTGGGTATTTTCCAGGAAAAATGCCTGCTTCCACTTAAGTTTTATGGGGGTCCCCTCTTCAGAACTCTTTGGAGTACAGGCAGAGCTTTTCTGGTTGAGTCTTTCCTAGAGACGTCTAACAGACCCAAAGCCACATCAGCTACTCTAACAGATAAGGGGGAACAGAGTTCTTTTTTTTTAATGAAGAGGAAATGGCACAGTTTTTTCTTTCGTTTAACTGTTTGTTGTGAGTGTGCTTACCTGGAAGTCATTTTATCCCTTTCCAGGAATCGTTTCTGAACTTGGATGCTGAGATGAGGCCTGGAATAAAGGGATCCTTTTCCTTTTGAGAGAGAAATATTGGATCTGCAGCCTGACCACCTTTCTCTCCTTTTGCAAGTTATTTAACTTTTTCAGGGCCTCAGTTTCCTCATGTGAAACTTGAGATAATGACATCCACTTAAGGGGAAATTGATGTTGTTGTTGGGTGCCATCAAGTCTATTCCAACTCATAGCAACCACACATATCAAAGTAGAACTTCCCCATAGGGTTTCCTAGGCTGTAATGTTTACAGGAGCAGGCTGCCAGTCTTTCTCCTGTGGAGCTGCTGGTGGGTTTGAACCAATGACCTTTTGGCTAGCAGCTGAGTGCTTAATCATTGCACCATCAGGGCTGCCAAGGGTAAATTAGGATTATATCAAATAATAGAATCAACTGCACAAATGTAAACTATGTTCCACCTTTGTGATCTTTGGGACCACATGGTTTTAAAATATTTTGTGTTGCGTTTTGCATCTTATATACAGAGCACATGGATTTGCTTTCTTGAGCAAATTTCTATTTGTCCCCTGCAAATATATTATCCAAGCAAAGCTGGGTCTGACAATGAAGTCAACATCTTCACTCATTCTAATCACTGAGGATCAATGGGGAGTGGAGCACACAGATTTGTGAAAAGTCCATTGGGGTCAAACAGAGTTAGGTTTCAATCCCAGCTCTACTCTGACTGGCAGTTTGACCAGGAAAATCCATTTAATTTGCAGGACCTAGTGAAAATGCGAAAGAGTCCCCGGGTGGTGCAAACGGGTAATGTGCTTGGCTGCTAACCACAAGGTTGGAGGTTCAAGTCCATCCAGAGGCAGCAAGGAAAAAAAGTCATGATGGTCCACTTCCAAAAAATCAATCATTGAAAACCCCACGTAGCACCACAGTTCTACTCTGACACCTATGGGATCACCAAGAGTTGGACTGCCTCAGTGGCAACTGGTGGTTGATAGTGAAAATGTGGGGCCCTTTGTTTAAATTTTATTAACAATGTCAAGACGGTGATAGCAGACTATTAAGCCAAGCATGGACAGGGCCCTTCTGAGCATGGGGCCCTGTGCAACTGCGCAGGTCTCATGCCCGTAAAGCAGCCTTGTCTGTGACCTTGGGGAACTCACTTAACCACTCTGGACCTTGGTTTTCTCATTTATGAAATGAAAGGAGAGTGAGCGCCTGGCAGGACCATGTGAGGAGCGATGCTGATGTGCCTAAAGGGCACAGCACAGACCTTGGCACACAGGACACTTAGCAAGCAGAGCTACTATTCTATCAGTCACAGCCCTTAAAAACATGATTTGGCTTATGGATTGTGGAACATGGTGCTGCTTCTGGGGCTTATTTCTTGAATGGATCACTTCCAATCACACAATGGTCAATGACACTAACAGGGTGGAAAAAGCACTAGATCTAGATGGGGTGGGGTTGAGGGTAACTGTTGTTACCAGCTGCTATTTATGATAAATATGAACTATGATTGTGTCCAAAATCAGTATCAAGAATAAAATCCTTTTTAAAATGAGTTAGAATGTAAGTAGACTAAACACAGAAAAAAGACGTAGCCTCTTTGAGCATTTGATTCTTAACAACCAATGTCAGGTCATTGATATTCAGGGACTGGCAAACTGTGGCCCACCGGCCAAATCCAGCCTGCAAATAAAGTTTGATTGGAACACAGCCACACCCATTTATTTGTACGGTGCCTAGCTTTGCTTTTACACTACAATGGAATTGCTGCATAGTTTCAACAGAGATCTTTTGGACTACAAAAAAAAAAAAAAAAAATTTATAATCTGGACCTTTCCAGAAAAAGTTTGGAAACCCCCGATTAATACAGTCTTTTTAAAGGTGTTGCATGTGTGGGACGAGGTAGTGGGTAAGAATGAATGTGCTTTGTAAAGGGACTAACACTGCACAAATACAAGGATTGCTCCATCCCTGACGCTGACCCACTGCGGTGTTGGGTCTGCTAGAGCCTGCTCGATGCTTGAAAAAATTAAGAAAGACGCAGGACGCAATTAAGTAATCAACAAGTCAACACTTTATTGGGTGCAATTATGGGCAAAGCAACTATCACCTCGGGGTTCCAGGCTGGCTTGCCAAACTGCTGTAGTGCCCAAGCCAGTGCTGCTGGGGAAAAGAATAAAAGGACCAAAAAAATGAAGGAAAACGTATGCTTTCTTCAAAAAAAATCAACTCTTCTCAATTTCTTGTTGTAGCCCTCCCAGCAATCATATAGTTAAAATCTCAGCTGTGCTTTTCTTGGGGAGAAGTGAAAAAAAAAAAAAAAATCCCAATGCTTTAGGAAAACTGCCAACCCTGACAGTGGAGCCCTTAGGTTCTGGGATGGCGAGAAAAGGACTCACGATCTCCTCCATCATGAAAGGCTAAATTTCCAAATGGAACTTTTAGGAGTACATGTTTCATGTTGCTCTCAGCTGCAGAAGTGCTAAGAGCTTTAATAAAGGTATTTGACGTGGCTTTTTCATCCCCCACACATGCTTCCCTGTTGAGATCAGGGCGAATGTTCTATAGCGTTCACACAAAAGCCAGACTGTATGAACCAGCCCGGCTGCTGCGATGCTCTTGGCAGATTTCCATCATTGTTACGATGGGCGGAGAGCCAGGAGGAATTCACCGCAAGGAAGCTGCAGCCAGGGCTTCTGCCCAAAGAGCATGAAATTCTCCCACTCCCAACAGTTGACCACCGGATCTTTCCACGACAAACCTGGCCCCTTCACCAGACCATCCACCATCCTGCCAAATGGGAATAGCAAGCTCCAAAGCAGCTCCTGTCGCTGGTTGAAGCACACCTGCCTCTAAGCAGGAATTCATATTTCCACCCTGAGCACAAAGCCGTGAGTCGAAACCTCCCTTTATCCTGAGATGAGGCAGCGGCGACTAGTGATTGGAGGTGTCTTCTAGGTCTCTGTCAACATATCTGAACAAGTTGATTAAATTCAGTGAGAAGGATAAAAACAACTGAATTTGTAAAACAACTCTCCTTTTTGTCTCAGTGATGCTAGTCTGTTTTATTTAAAAATAATGACCCTGCTGTTTAAGATTATGTAGACCTATAAGAGAACTCCCTCTTTGGGGCAAATGGTTAAGCACCTTACTGCTAACCAAAAGTTGGCGGTTCAAACCCACCCAGAGGCATCTTAGAAAAAAGACCTGGCAATCTGCTTCTTAGAGGTCACAGCCTTAAAAACCCTATGGAGCCATTCCACTCTGCACACATGGAGTCACCATGAGTCGGAATCGATTCAACAGCCACTAACAACAGACCTAGGAAGCTATTAAAATCACTTTGTTATAGTCTTGATTGTTGCAACAAATAGCCACATCTTAGGAGAGGGGAGATGACCTCTCTGGACTAGCTCATTCCTCTGTCACATTCCAGTAATGATAACCACTTCCGGCTAATCATATGAGGATGTTACGAAACGTCACCAGATCACATCTCTGAACTGGCCGTAGTGTGATGCTCACAGTCTGTTCTCCCTCCACTTGTTCTCTACTCTCTCCTGCCCTCTTCTCTACTCATGCCCCCAGAACTCCACCCCTAGTGAGAAGGAAGCTCCTTGTGACAACCTGAGAAATCTCATTCCCAGGGTCCAACCTCCATCCTTCCTAGGATGTGTTCATTATAAACCAAAGACGCATCAGCAAATGGGGGAGAGCTTACATTGAAAATCATAGGAATTTCTGTTCTTAGAGATTTTCATGGCTGTGACCTCTGGGTGGGTTCGAATCACCAACCTTTTTGGCTAGTGGTCTAGTGCCTAACTCTTTGCACCACCCAACAAGCATATACACTATTGAAATGTCATTTAACCATAAATTTGATGCCAGGCCCTCCTCTCGTAGGACAATCTCCAGCTTCTATCTATGACCGCTGAGTGCTCACCGCCCCCTCTCAGGTGTGGATTCTTTGCAAAAAGACTGCTCTTTGTCCCCTATTTTTCCCAACACTCCTTTGCAAAACCTCCCCCTGAGACACCACTTCTGGTCTCCTCCACCCCCCCTTCGGGAAGCCACAGGCTTCTGTTTCTGCCCTTCCTCCTCTCCTTCTCTGACACGGAAGCACTCTTAGAATTTTCTTGAAGACTGCTTGTAGCGAGTTGGGGGCTGATCAAGAAAGAAGATAGGCCCACGAGATAGCGATAGCAGCACTGTACAACAAGCTCTTTACTGGGGCCAACACATTGAGCTGTATGCTGGGGGTGATCCTCCACAGCAGGTCTTCCAGAGACAAGTGGGACAGGGAGCCACGGGAGGGGAGGAGGGCATGAAAGACCCCAGGGAGGAGGAGAAGGAGGAGGGTTTGCAGGCACCACAGGTGAGATCCTCATGCAGCAAGATGGGGAATCTCAGGATCCAGAGGCCAAAAACAGCAGCACCTTAGGGTCCTTATAACTACAGAGTTTGTCTTATCTAAGACTAGCAGATGTTGGGTGCAGTTTTGTGGGGTATGTTAAGCAGGCGGGCTGGAAGTGGCTAAAAATCTGCTTATTGAGGTTATTTTTAAAACAATTGAATGTGTCCAAATTTGAGTCTGGTATCAGTGAGCTTTCTTTTGGGTTAACGGGCCTCAGCTTGCTATGAAGAAATAAACAACTTGAGCCAATACACAGAGGC
The DNA here is from genome assembly GCF_024166365.1 of Elephas maximus indicus. Classification (NCBI taxonomy): domain Eukaryota; kingdom Metazoa; phylum Chordata; class Mammalia; order Proboscidea; family Elephantidae; genus Elephas; species Elephas maximus. The sequence continues at coordinate 71,635,776 of NC_064831.1, read as the reverse complement.
CATCTTTGTCTCATCAAAATATTTTTAAACTTCCCCCCAAAAAAACCAGTTGGCCATCAGATTTCTAGAAATAGAAAAGTCACGAAGTTAAAGCTCAGTGAATGAGATTATATAAAACTTGTGAAGTATTGTATATAAAAACAATGAAAAACTAAAAGAATTAAAGTAATTGGATGTAAATCATTTACAACGACTATGAGAAAATAGTTATGCATGTTGTAAAAAAAATTTCATTTCTTTATATACTAGAGAGAATGTATTTTATTTGCAAATTGATTGTATTATTCATCATTGTTTCTACATTTTAGTTTTTAGTTTGTGGAAGTTTTTGTAAGTAAGTATATTGAATCTTTGTGGCCATATATTTTACAGAGACGTTTTTCATTTTCTCAATTGTGTTTTAAATTATTTTACGGTCCTTTAAATATTTGTGCAATACGAATCTATCATTCACTTTGCCTATTATTTTTCCCTCAGAACCATGCTTAGAAAGGTCTTTCCTTTTCCGTAATTACATAAATTCGCCGGTGTTTTTTGTTTTTGTCTTAAAGTTTACTTTTAATTATTTAATCAATTATTTTCTGTTATGTTTCAAGGTGTGAAGAAAGCTCTCGCTTAATTCTTCCCCTTTATACTATTGCCCGGACATTCCTTTTTACTCTTGTAAGATTCTTTTTTAACTAATCCATGTTTGTCCCACTGATCTGAAATTCCACCTTTAGTGTACACTAGATTTTATAGAACAGACACGTACACATAAACACACAGACACGTACTAGTCTGACTTTTAAAATTTCTATTCTGATCAGTCGTTCTGTTGTGTGCTTACACCAAGTTGTTTAGGTTGTATAAAGCTTGGTACTAAATCTTAACATCCACCCTTTTCCTGGACATTCTTGGCTGCTTGTTCTTCAGATGCGTTTTAGACTCATTTAGTAAATTATTGGGATTATGCTAACTTTAATAAGTTGAGGGAGTACGGAAGAGAACAGAGTATGCTTATATGCTGCCTAGGAAAATATGAACGGTCCCAGCCTTTCCAGAATTCAGCTTGGCAATGTAGATCAAAAACTCTAAAAATATATACTCCCTGAGACCCAGCAAGTCCAGTTTTCATCATCAACTCTAAGTAAGTAAAGATGAGCTCAGATAGGTTTCTATAGATTTCTTTTTTTTTTTAATCTGAAACATACATGAGGACTTTAATGAGACTTATTTCAGGTGTTTTTAAATCTGACAAAGCTTGAGTTGGACTGAGGGGAAAAAGTGAAAGTTTGAGTAGAATATGATTGCTTACTTAAACACTTAGTGTGTGAAGACAGTATATGACTAACACTTTTTCTGAATTTATTCAGAACTTATTCTAATATCTAATTCATTCTTTTTTGTGTGTGTGTGGATTAGGCGACACTTTACAGAGCAAATGAGCTTCCCATGTGATAGTTTTTACGTAAAGTGCTCCATGACATGGGTTCCATTCCCCACATTGTATCAGCACTCTCTCCACTTCCGTCCTAGGCTCCCCTTTTCTGTCTGTCTTGATTTTCCGTTCCCTCCTGCCTTCTTATCTTTACTTTTGGGCAAATTTTGCCCTTTTAATCTCATATATAAATATCTTAAATGTAGTTTGTCATGTGACAACATTGGCAATACATAAATATCCAGTGGCAGGAGATTGATTGAATAAACCATGGTATACTTTTTTTTATACTCATGTAATAAAATTTAACTGAAATACATAATGTGAACCATTTTTCACTTAAAACGTATGATTCCAAGCTCAGTAATGAGACCACTCCTGAGGTTCACCCTTCAGCCAAAGATTGCACAGACCCATGGAACAAAACAAGACTAAAGGCACTCACCGGCCCTGGGGCAGAAACTGGAAGGCAAGAGGGAAGAGGAAAGCTGGTAATAGGGAGCCCAGGGTTGAGAAGAGAGTGTTGACATGTCATGGAGTTGTTAACCAATGTCATACAACAATGTGTGTACTAATTGTTTGATGAGAAACTAGCTTGTTCTGTAAACCATCATTTAAAGTTCAATAAATAAAAATAAAAAGTATGATTCCATTTTGTTAAAAAAAAATCATGACGTGACTAAACAAACAAATCATACATAGATAGTAGTGTGTGGGGAAGTGAGAAAGAGAGTACGGAGGAAAAGTGGAGGGAGGATGGTCCCCAAAGTCCCAAAGTGGCTGAGAACATATTAAGAGAAAGAATATTTTGCACTGGATTTTAATCACTGGAGTTTCTGTAAGGTGGATTGACCTTCTTTCCAAAGGTCCTTTAAATTGTCCTATGTGTGTTTAAGTGTGGGGTGGGGGGAGGACCTGAGAATGGCAGTAACATGATTAGATTTACATATTAACAGGCTCCCTGGGGCTGAAGCGGGGAGAATAGACTATGGAGGAGGAAGAGTGGCAGCTGCGATGTTGGTGACTGTACCAGGGTGAGAACATTGCAGGTGGTGGGGAGTGGGGGTAGTAATAATGCACTGGGAAGGTACAGGGTTTGCTGTGATTCTTATGCATCCGGACTTATATCACAGACTAGTGTCTGGACATATTGATTTAAAAAAAAAATATTGATTTAGGGTGATTTAAATAAACTGCTTTTGCAGGAGTAATTATATTTTGCTATTCCTGAGGTATGTGGCCCATGTTTTCTATGACGTTCACTAAAGGGGCCAATCCATCCCCTAGAGAAACATAGCTGTGATTATGTCACTCCTTTGCTCAACAATAGCTCCCAATGGCTCCCAATGGCTTCCTGTAAAGTTCACATTCCTTGAAGTTGCTCTTCACAAACTGGCCCCAACTTACCTTTCCAGTGCATCTCACAGGACCTCCCTTCGAGCCATCATATGCCTCAGTCAAACCCACTATTCCCTATTCCCATTATATATACCCTGCTGTGTGACTGTCAAAAAATTTACTATCCCTCCCTACTGGGCCCATCCTAGGGGGAGAGTTACTCTCCCCACCAAGCGCACCAAGCTTGATCTGGTCTTTAGCTTTGCCCAATGAAATGGGAGCAAACTTCTGAGCAGAAGCCGCAAGAGCCATTCATAGTTCTGCCCTTATTCTTTCCCTTTTTCCACGAGGCCAGCTTGTTCCCAGTGGGCAGAAGACCCTGAATGGCACTGTCAATTGAAATGGAGGACTCAAGTGAGGGCCCAAATAAATTAGGAGAAGACTAATTGAGGAGTTGGTTTTGAGAAGTTCATTTCTGGAAACCTCAAGTTTAATATTCAAGTTAAACCCCCCAAGTTTACTATCCCCCTCCACACACGCACAAATAGATATCTCTGCCTTTTCTCCCCTCTCCCTTCTCCCGTACCCTTGAACCCACTCCCCTGACAAGCAGGTCCAGGCATACTGTGAGTTCCGCCTAGAGATCTGCACAGTGTAGGATAGGCTCACTTCTGCCCTCACTGGTGGGCACTGAGGTGGTCATTCTGGGAATCTTTAGAATGGGCCACAGGGAAGAGTCATGCACAGACCACATATGCTGTGAGGCTAAACTCTTCACCCCTCCTGGCGTGGGGCTGAGGAGTGATGTTGGCAGCTCTAGAGTAGAGTAGAGTGGACTTTTCTTTATGGAGATTGAGCAGAGTGGTTTTACCTATTTGACTGTGATGACCCATGTTGGATTAATTTCACCAGAACCAGCAGTAGTGCCCTAAGTGTCCCGCATCCCTGGAGTACCTGATTGGACTGTTCACACAGCACACTCAGCTCCACAAGCATGTGTTTTATCTCCTCCCCTAGAGCATGAGCTTCCAAAAGGCAGGGCCGTGCTGTCCATCACCCCTGTCTTCTCCCTGCCTGAAGTCTCCTTCTCAGTCACTGGGTCAAGCATGAGGAGACAGCGTAGTCTATCGGTTAAGAACAGACACTACAGCCACGCTTCCCGGGTCAGAATCCCAACTCTTCCATACACTAGCTGTGTTACCCTGCTCAATTTGCTTACCCTCTCTAAGCCTTGATCCTCATCTGTAAAATGGGCTGATAACAATAGTACATACCTCACGAAAAAAAAAAAAAAAACCTTCATGGTCGAGTCAATTCCAACCCATGGCGACCCTATAGGACAGAGTAGAACTGCCACGCAGGGTTTCCAGGGAACTACTGGTGGATTCAAACTGACGACCATTTGGTTAGCAGCCATAGTTCTTAACCACTGCACCATCAGGGATTAAATCGACTGATACCTCAAAGTCTTTAGAACAGCTTCTAAACACTTCAGTGCTTTACTGTTGTTGTTGGGCGCCCTGATGTCAATTTTCATCTCATAGTGACCCCATGTGAGAGCAGAGCTGTCCCATAGGGTTATCTAGGCTATAATGTTTATCAGAGGATATCACCAGGTCTTTCTCCTGTAGAGCAGCTGGGTGGGTTCGAACAGCCAACCTTTTGGTTAGTAACCAAGTGCTTAACTGTTGCATCACCAGAGCTCCTGTTCAAACCAAACCAAACCTGTTCCTATCGAGTCAATTCTGACTCATCCAAGGGGTGGCTGGTGGATTCTAACTGTTGACCTTTTGGTTAGCATCTGATTGCTTAACTATGGCACCACCAGGGCTTCAGTGCTTCATTAGTGTTTGTTAAATAAATGTTTCTTTCTTATAAAGACTGATAATCCAGTTTATCCTAGATTGATGGAAGTTTATGTTTGTTTTTTTTTTATAGGGTCGTTATGAGTTGGAATCGGCTCGACGGCAGTGGGTTTGGTTTGGTGGGTTTATAGGACAGAGTAGAACTGTCTCATTGGGTTTCAAAGGAGCAGCTGGGGGATTCAAACTGCCGACCTTTTGGTTAGCAGCCGAGCTCTTAACCAATTTGCCACCAGGAGTCCTATGTTTTCTAATACCTCCTAAATAAAAGAGAGCTAGAAAATTGTTTCTGATCATATAGGAATAGATATGATTTATTCTATAAAGTACAAAGGGCAGACCTAGAACCAAACCTATGAGATTCATTTATTATTCAACAGATATTTATTGACAGCCACTGCACTAATCCCGGAGCCCTGGTGGCGCAAATGGTTAAGCATTTGTCTGCTAACCAAAAAGTTCGCAGTTCAAATCCACCAGCCTCTCCTTGGAAACCCTATGAGGCAGTTCTACTTTGTCCTATAGAGTCGCTATAGAGTCACTACAAGTTGGAAATGACTGAACGGCAACAGGTTTGGGTTTGGTTTGGGGATTAGCACAGTGAAAAACAAACTTTCCTACCCACGTGAAGACAGCGTGTGGAAGAGGGCAGGGAGAAAACAAAAAAGATGAATAAGGTAAAAATTCATCTTAGGTAAGTGCTACTAAGAAAAATAAATGAGGGAAGGGGAAGAAGGTTACAAATTTAGAAGATGGCAGCCAGCAATTGAAAGGTCGGTTTAGGGAGGCAGATCCTTTAGGCAGGTTGGACTCAACAATCTTTTGTACAGCTTGGACATTTGATGACTCTAAAAGCAAGTTTGCCTTCTCCCTACACCTCCTGACCTCAGGTGAGGTCAAAGCAAATGACTATGTCTCAACTTTTTGCACGCCCGAGCTAAACATTTAACTTGGAAATTCTTAGAGGAACATGCTGCTGGACCAAGCTAAGCAAACAGAATGGGCCAAATCGAAGTTTGCTGAATTCAATTTTGAAAAGAAATCTTAATTAGAAGCTGTGATGACTGAAGGTTCCCTGCCCCCAGGACAGTTGACTAAACAATTCACGAGGAATAAAGAGAGCCTGAAGCAGGAGTTGCAGATTACTCTCTGTCTGAACTCTCCAAGTGGAAATCCCAGGGTGTTCAGGAAGAGCGAATAATTACATGAGAAGACTCGTGCCAAAAAGAACACAGCCCTTACATTGTGCTTTCAGCTTCTAACACTAACAGGCATAAAACCCCGCTGCTATGATTTGATAGCTTCTGGGTTTATTTATCATTTCTTCTGCAAAGCACACTCGGGTCCCAGTTTTAGAACCTCTGTCATTTGTCATTAAAACTAATTGCTTGTGGGAAAGGAGCCTGGCTTGAGATGGAAAGGCTTGAAGGAAGGCCTTGCCCTGGCTGAGTCCGGCATATCGCTCTCCTTCCTGGGCCTTTGCCCACATATTAGCACACATTTCTAGGCCCTGGTGGACAGCAGTGAGAGAAGAGAAGGGCTTCTTCTGGCACCAAGTTAATGAAGCTTGGCATCATGGCTCCCAAAGCAAGAGGAATCCCTGGGAGCCACCATGATCTAGTTAATGCCCACTGCGCCACAATCAGCCTTCTCAGGAACCAGGCACAGGGCCACATATGCTATGAAGCTGAATTCTTTGACCCTACTCAGCATGGGGCTGAAGAATTTTATCGGCTGCATTGGAGTAGAGGACACTAGGTTTTTCTCTGTGGAGACTAAGCATAGAAGTTCTACCTATTTGACCATGAATGGCCCATATTGAATTAATTTCACCTGAACCAGCAGTAATTTCCTGATTTTCTTGCATCAAGTCCTGGGAAGAGCACAGAAAATATTGAGAAAACACAAAATTATATTTTGAGCACACACTCCTATTTTGCAGATGCGGTGGTTAAGATCTCTGCTGCTAACTGAAAGGTTGGCGGTTCCAACCCGCCAGGGGCAGCACAGCAGGAAAGACCTGGCAATCTGTTCCTGTAAAGATTTACAGACTGGGAAACCCTATCAGGCGGTTCTACTCTGTCTTATAGGGTCTCTATGAGTCAAAATTAGTGACATACAACAATAACATCAACAACAAACCTTTGAAACCAAGGTCCCTAGGTAATGCAAACTGCATTCAACTGCTAACCTAAAAATTGGCAATTCAAACTCATCAAAAGGTAGTGGAAGCCTTTGCCCAGGAAAACCCTATGGAGCCATTCTACACTGTAACACATGGGGTTGCCATAAGTTGGAATCGATGCCACAGCAATGGGTTATGGGCAATACCTTTAGTAACCAACCATTGCTTTAGCAAAGCACATGCTTGTCGGCCTCAGGTAAAGAATGTAAGGGTGCCTAAGACGGTGTGTAGGCAAAGAGAGTGTATTGGAGGCGCTGAAACAGCCCACACCTGTGTAAGAGGGTTAAGCATTTTTTGTCAGGTCTGCCGTTGTACTTGAAAGTGTAAACTTTGCCTAATGTAGGAAAAGAACTTCAACTCCTTATTTATCTTTATCGATCCTTCTTCAAATCAGTAACTAATAGGGATTTCAGACTTCTTCGAGGCAGCCAAGTAAAACAAAGTCCTATGAGCATCAGTCTGGATCATCACCTCTGTCCCGGGTACCATGTCCCCTGAGGCACTGCTGGGATGACTTCTTCTGTATCTCTCAGGCAGATGAACACAAATCCTAACGTCCATGCTTCACTGCCCAAGGGATTTGTAAAATGGCACATTCCTTGCAAAGGATTGGAATAATATATGAAGTTTAAGGAAAACAAATCACATATATGCATTAACGGTTTGGTGAGCAAACCAACTGTATACAGACAGCTGTACACAGGTACATGTTCTTGTACGCAGATACATGTAGCCAATTTTTAAAAGGTTTCTCTATGTGTTGCTGTTACATAACTCACCTACGGCACTCAGCAACATGTCCTGAGCCCCTCATCACAACGACGCAGGCAGTGACTTTTCATTCAGTAGGTCCTAGAAAACATCATTTATTTAATGAGTTCTCTCCTAAAGGACATTTAGCTTACTCCCAAATTTTGACTCTTAAAAATAACTCTCAGGACCAGCTTTTCACATACACTTGTCACATCTGTGTGCTGATCTGCTTAGGGGAAATTCTTGGAAATGGGATTGTTAGATCACAGGTAGATACATTTTGCATTTTGATGCACAGTGCCAGACTTCAGAGGAAAAAGGGGGTGATCGTACACACTCTCACAAATAGTACAGGAGGATGCCTATTTCCCCACATCCTTTCTGACACTGGGGTTTCACCTTTTGTTGTTGTTGTTGTTTGTTTGTTTTCATTTTTCCAGTCTGAAAGGAGAAAAAATACCTTTCAACAAAGCCTCCTATATGTGTTCCTGTAAAAAGTTATTTCTATTGCTTTGATTAATACTCAGCCCGGGTATCATTTCATGTTTTCTGGCCAGATGCAAGGTTTATTGCTTTCATATTCTTTGCACATTTTTCTGCAGATGTTTAAATAATATTCTAACTGTCTTGTTAACACTCTTTTGAATATTAAGGGATATTAGCCTCTTCGTCATATGTTTGGGCAACTTATATTGAAAAATATTTTGCTTTAATCTTGTTTGTGGTGTTTTTAATAATTTATATAGTAAATTTATTAACCTTTTCCTTTATGATTCTTGGCTTTTGTAACATGCTTAGAAAAGCTTTCCCTACCCTAAAGTTATAAAAATACTTACTGTTTCCTTCTAGTACTTTGATTTTTTTTTCCCAGATTTTGTTTTATCCATTTTTTTCATTTTTTTTTTTTTTTAACTTTTTCTGTCTGGGAGCTCTCCTATTCAATTACCATTTACATACTAATAACTCCAAAACTATATTCTCATATCCCCTGAAATCTAAGCCCTTAAAAATCCCGCACATATACTAAGATCATCACTCGATCCCACTAGGTTGCTGACAGAGCAAAACACACACATGCACATGCAAACACATACATGTGCAAACACACACAGACACAGCCTCAGACAGACAATAAACATATATAGGAAGCAATGTAACATTGTTAACTGGTCTGTAGACTCCAAACCATATTACGGTAAACTCTGGTAACTGTACTAGTTGGTCTTTGGATGGCTATGACCATGATATCTTCTGTTCAATTTCACCTCCTCCAAAGCCAGTCCCACGTCTTGAATCTTACCGAACTCTGGATAACCACAAGAAAAGAAGAGCCAGAACACAGAGAGGGAGATGGCCTGGCCTCTTCCCTGGTCCTTCCTTCCTCAATCAAGGACAAGCAAGAGCCAGAGAGAAGCACATTTATATGCAGGGCACTAGCAAGCAAGTCCAATTTGTGTCCCAAAATCTCAGCAGTGAGAATCTTACTTCTCTTTCTAGAGGGAAAAAAAAAAAAATTTTTTTTTTTTTTTTTTAGGTGTAAGGAATATCACGAGCCTATGGAAACCCTGGTGGCAGAGTGGTTAAGTGCTACAGCTGCTAACCAAAGGGTCTGCAGTTTGAATCCTCCAGGTGCTCCTTGGAAGCTCTATGGGGCAGTTCTACTCTGTCCTATAGGGTTACTATGGGTCGGAATTGACTTGAGGACACTGGGTTTGGTTTTTTTTTTTTTTAATGATTCAGTTGTCCCTGGATGGTGCAAACAGTTAGTGCACCTGGCTGCTAACCTAAAGATTGGAGGTTCAAGTCCAACCAGAGGCACCTCGGAAGAAAGGTCTGATGATCCACTTCTGAACAATCAGCCATTAAAAACCCTGTGGAGCACAGTTCTACTCAGACAAACACGAGGCCACCATGAGTTGAGATCAACTGGACAGCAACTCATTTGGTTTTGGTTGGATGATCCTGGCACCCTGGACTGAGACTGGAAGGAGAAAACGTGAAATCTCTCCTCCCTAAATGCCAGACAAATTAAAGGGAGGCAAATACCAATGAATAAAGGGTTTTTAAGCCAAGCAAGAACAATAGAAAAATTTCTCTCAAAGAACGTGGATATTTTAGAAAAGCCCAATGTGGGTCAGAGTAGTACTGGGCTCCACTGGGTTTTCAATGACTGATTTCACGGAAGTAGCTCACCAAGCCTTTCCTCTGAGGTCCCTCTGGTTAACAACCTTTTGGTTAGTAGCCCTGCACTTAACCTTTTGCGCCACCCAGAAGCTTCTATTTTACAGAAACCAAGTCTGAAAAATAGAGCATTAGAGGGGATGTCGATAGTTTCAGCACTCCCCCAACACATGAAACTACTTTTGTCATCATTCTCATCTTTATCAGTTCATCAAAATCCAACAAAATAGGAAAATACTGGTTAATTTTAAAATTACTTTATTTTGGAAATCATTAGAGATCTGAAATTATTAGTCCTGACAGATGCGATGCACATAGGTTTCAAAAACGTGGCGTGATTTAGAAAAAGACAGAAATCTTTAGATACACCCCAACCAGCAAGATTTCAACCTAAAATGAACACTCATTAAGACACGATGCTCATCTAAGTGTTGGGCTATGAAGAACTGGATCAAATTTTTAAAAACATTTATAAAAATATTGATCTCCTCAAAGATGGTGTCTAAAAGACAAGTTATGGTGACAGAGGGAATATGGAGACCCAATGAAAGGTGGATTGGCACAGACGTCGTACCTGAGAGAACACGAACTTTTCAAGTAAGCGAACAATTTCTGTGAAAGTTAAGAAAATGTTTAAAAGAAAATACTTTTAAACGTACTTAAAAATGATTGAATGCTACTGTTCAAAGAATCATGTATACGTTACATAATTGGCAGAAGCAAAACCAAATGAAACAAATATTTACACCATAATAGGAAATAAGCCCTATCCTCTTCCCTTCCCTCCACACGTTCTTATAGCATGTAAGAATGGTACATGAGAAATTCCTATGCAAAAATGAGGAATTACCCACATAGGAGGGACAGAAGGTCAGGGAACAAGTTGAGCCCAGGTGAGGCCCACGGGTGCTGGTAGACTGGAGCGGCTCTGGCTGAACTCAGGAGCCAGTGAGCTGTCACCTAGGGCACTATGCGTGCACACCTGCTTTGGTGTGTGGGTGAGCTCCTCTCATTTAAACACACCTGAATGGGACAGACAGAGGTCTCTGGTAGCTGGCAAAAGCAAAAAACCACTGGCTGTCCTTCCCATTATTTTTGTTGCTGTCGTTGTTAGCTGTCATCCAGTTGGCCCAGGACTCATGGTGACCCCATGCACACTGTAAAGAAATGCTGCCCAGTCCCGCTCCATCCCCGTGAAAGGTTGCACATCAGACTGCTGTGATCCATAGGACTTTCACTGGCTGGTTTTTGGAAATAGATTGCCAAGCCTTTCTTCCTAGTCCATCCTAGTCTGGAAGCTCCCCTGAAACCTGTTCAGCATCCTAGCTTCACGCAAGCCTCCATTAAGAGATGTCTAGTGCCTGCGCATGAAGTGCATTGGCTGGGAATCAAACCCTGGTCTCCTGCATGTGGAAGGTGAGACTTCTACCACTGAACCACCAATGCTCCCTTGGTGATTAAGATACACAAGAAAAGCCACTGTCATTAAAAACCATTCTCCTTCCCACTACTTTTAGCAGTGGTTTACAATAAAGTTCAGGACCTCTTTCCTAGATGAAATCTTATACGGCCCTTCCCCTTCCGCTGACCCCAGATAGCCTCTGAGGCTGCTGTGGAACTATAGGATTCTGAGGAACCTAGTAAAGCTCAGAGGCTGTCCCAATGTGACTGGTACAGGAGGGAAGCTCCTCTCTTCCCCTCCCCTGCCTTTCCCCTTCACTGTCCTCTCTTCAGGGGCTTCAGGCACACCGTACTGCTTCGTTCCTTTTTACCAAACACACCCTCTCCAGCCTACCCCAATGTTTAGTTATTCTGTCCCCTGTGCCTGTCACAGAGTTCCTGGGTAGCACATATGGTTAAGCGCTCAGCTACTAATTGAAAGGTTGGTGGTTCAAGTCCTCCCTAAGGCACCTCAGAAGAAAGCCCAAGCGATTGGCTTCAGAGAAGTCACAGCATTAAAAGCACCGTGGAGTGCGGTTCTGCTCTGACACACACGGGGTCACCAGCAGTCGGAATCGACTCTTCATGGCAACTGTTTTGGTGTTGTTTGTTTTTTGCTTTTTTTATTTGTTTGTCGTTTGGGTTTTTTTGTTTGGTTGGTTTGTTTTGCTTTTTGGTGCCTGTCATTACTCTGTTTTCATCTCTTTCAAAATTTTCTTCATCCTTCCAGCCCACCCACATCAAGGAAGGCCAGAGGGCACTTCCTCAGCCACCACTGCCCAATCCCACAGCACTAGGTTTGTTCCCTGTCAGTCCCCCACTACGTTTAACAGTATTCGTATCTGGGTTATCCACTTCCTGAAAACTCTTTAAGGGCAGAAAGCTGTCTTAGGTAACTTTATATTCTGCAGCAGCTCCTCCCAGTGCAGAAAGGACCAATAAATATTCAGTGATGAGTCTTGATGGCTGCCTCAGTCATTAGCAGCCCCACCACAGAAGCAAAGCTGAGTGCTTTGAGAGCTTCTCAGCAGCTAGGGGTATTTTTGGTGGGAAGAGGTGGGAGGTTTGGGTTAGGGAGGGTACCGTTAAATGCAGTCTCAGAATGTGGAACTCTGCTCTCATATTCTTCCATTTTCCACCATGGCCAAACAACTCTCCACGTCTCTAAAATCTCTGGATCCCTGATCCACCCTGGAGATTTGGTGTGGACTTGGTTTGCGGTGTGGACTTGGTTTGTGGTGTGCCCTGGAATTCTAGAACCACCTGAATAGACAGCATTCAGTCTGGGGCGGTTCCTCATTGGCTCGGCCAACTATCCCAGGGCGCCGGCACCTAGCTGACACTCAAATGTCTTTTTGAAAACAACAAATGAAGTTAACTCTCAGATTCAGAGGTAAAAGTCACGCAGCTGTCTCTGCCCTTGTTTGAGGGACAGAAGAAGAAAAAATAATTAGTAAATAAAGCAAAACACACTACATCCTCATAAAGATACCAGCCTAAAGCCAAAAAATGTTCAATAATCAATACCAATCCAGAAACTCAGAAGTCCCCTGGCAAAGTTCAAGCCATCCTCGGGGGTCTTCCCTCTACCTGGACTCTCAGGACTGGTGCTGGTGTTACCTCCTAGAGGAGCTGCAGGCCAGCTGAGGGCCCGGCACTTCATGCAAGGCTAGGATCTTCACCTGCTTATACTGTTGACCTCTGCTGGAGATGGAAGGAGAGGTCCAAGTTAACAATTTTGCAAGCCCAAGTCTATGGGCTTGTTACAGGAGCTTACATTTGACTATGCAAATACTGTCCCCTAGTGGGGACTTACAATGATACACTGTGAGAGCTCCAAAACCCTACAGTTTATATTTGGAAGGAATCTTAGAATCCTGTCCAGCTCTCTCATGTCATGACTGAGGACACTGAGATCTAGACAAGAAAAAAAAAGACTGTCCCAAGGTCACACACTAAGTGGCCAATTCAGAACTAAACCCTAGAAACTTCAATTCCCACCCTATTATTTGTAACCTCTCTGGTCACATGGGAATCAAAAAAATATTCTTCTGCGAAAACTGTACGTTTCTTGGGAGGGGTGAGGGGAGCACTCTAGAGAAGGCCACTGTCCTTTGCTTTCCTGTATCTCAGAACTAGGCCTTTGGGGTTTCTGTGTTTTTATTTGTATGTGAATGCTTTAGGTACAAATTCTATTCATGGATTTCATTGTGATTTTTGCTTTGTTCTTTAAATTTTTGTGCATGGTTAATTTTTTACAATGATTATCATTTTTACAAAAAACATGAATAGTTTTTTAAAAACAACAAGGAAAGATACAACTATTGTTCTCCTCCTATCTGGAGCAAAGGAGAGTGAAGGGAACAAAAGACACAAGAAAGAAATTAGTTCACAGGACTAATGGCCCATGCAAACCATGGCCTCATCTAGTGTGAGACCAGAAGAACTAGATGGTGCCCAGCTATCACCCACCAACCATTCTGACCAGGAACACAATGAAGGTCCCAGTTAGAATGTGAGAAAAATGTAGAAGAAAACTCGAATTCACGATAAAGACTAGACTTACTGGACTGACAGAGACTAGTGAAACCTCCAAGGCTATCGCCCTAAGATACCCTTTTAACCTGGAACCGAAGCCACTCCTGGAAGTCATCTTCCAACCAAATTATATATTGGTCTCTAAAATAAACAATACATTTGTGAGGAACGTTCTCCTTTAAACAATCAACTGCATGAGACCAGTCAACATTTACCCAAAAGCAAAGATGAGAAAACAATGAGGGGCAGGGAAAATGGGCAGATGAAAACTTGGCAGACAGGGTGGAAATGGCGAGTGGGCTAACACATTGCTAGGACTGTAACCAATGTCACGGAACAATTTGTGTATCAATTGTTGAATGGAAATCTAATTTGCTGTGTCAACTTTCACCTACACACAATAAAATGTTTTTAAAAACAGCAAGGAAAAAGAAAAAAGATATTACTTAAAACATTTAATTTGTGAAAACGACTTCTTTGGCTCCAAAATTTGGGGATTCCTTCACTATCATCTGAAGCAGAAGAAAAAATGAGTCAAGTCAATACTAGGTTTACTTATATATTTTCTTTCACTTTTTTCATTTATTCCCCATGAAAATTAGGGAAAATGAACAGAAGAAACATATATTCATTCATCTTCTCTCACGTTTTGAAGCTACAGGGATCCAGCAGCCAGTGGAGAGAAGGGAAGACTTATCTATGCTCATGGGAGACTGTTAAGTGAAAGCAGCAAAAATTGGTGGAGAGAGCTAGTTTGCCTTCAAAACTCCTTTCAGTCACTCTCCCATCTCCCCTCAGTGGGGTTGGCTTTTCAGGCCTTCAGCCCCACAAGGACAGCTATACATGTCTGGTTCTCTCTTCCCCAGGTCCATGGAATTTAAATCACAAACATGCAACTTTGCAGCAAAAGAAATCCTTTATGTAAACCGTATCCCCCAATCTTACCAGCACACTTGCTCTGTCACTCTCTCTTCCTCTTCTTTTCTTTTCCCACACACCACTAAACCAAACTAAGCTTTCCCTTTAGAGTTAAGGAATTACTAAATGAATAAATGTAGGAAAGGGGGAAATCTAGATTCAATTGAATTTGATTCGATCAAACATCAGTTACCATTGAGTGGACTCTGAGTCATGACAATCACATGTGTGCCACAGTAGGGCTGTGTTCCATAGGGCTTTCAAAAGCTAATGTATTTTTTTTTGATTGATTAATTTACTTATTGTGCTTTAAGTGAAAGTTTACAAATCAAGTCAATCTCTCATACAAAAAGGTGTAAACACTTTGCTATGTACTCCTAGCTGCTCTCCCCCTAATGAGACCACGCATTCTTCCTCTCCACCCTGTATTCCCCATGTCCATTCAACCAGCTCCAGTCCCCCTCTTCCTTCTCATCTCACCTCCAGACAGGAGTTGCCCACATAGTCTCATGTGTCTACTTGAGCCAAGAACCGCACTCCTCACCAGTATCATTATCTATCTTATAGTCCAGTCCAATCCCTGTCTGAAGAGTTGGCTTCAAGAATGATTCCAATCTTGGGCTAGCAAAGGGTCTGGTGACAATAACCTCTGGGGTACCTCTAGTCTCAATCAGGCCATTAAAAAAAAAAAAAGAAAAACCAAACCCAGTGCTGTTGAGTTGGCTCTGACTCATAGCTACCCTATAGGACAGAGTAGAACTGCCCCATAGAGTTTCTAAGGATCATCTGACTGATTTGAACTGCCAACCCTTTGGTTAGCAGCCGTAGCACTTAACCACTATGCCACCAGGGTTTCCATCAGGCTGTTAAGCCCAGTCTTTTTACAAGAATTTGAGATCTGCATCCCAGTGTTCTCCTGCTCCATCAGGGATTTTCTGTTGTGTTCCCTGGCAGGGCAGTGATCGTTGGTAGCCGGATACCATCTAGTTCTTCCAGTCTCAGGCTAATGTAGCCTCTGGTTTATGTGGCCCTTTCTGTCTCTTGGGCTCATCTTTACCATGTCTTTGGTGTTCTTCATCCTCCTTTGCTCCAGGTAGGTCGAGACCAAATGATGCATCTTAGATGGCCACTCTCTAGCATTTAAGACCCCAGATGTCAGTGGCTAATATTTTAGAAGTAGATCACCAGGCCTTTCTTCCAAGGCACCTCTGGGTGGACTCAAACCTCCAACCTTTCAGTTAGCGGTCAAAAACATTAACCATTTGCACCATCCAGGAACCCCTTTTGAATCAACAACCTACGAATACCATTCTTCCTCACTTTTAGGAAACTTTAGTAACAGTGTTTGTCTTAGTCATCCAGTGCTGCTGTAACAGAAATACCACAAGTGGATGGCTTTGACAAAGAGAAGTTTATTCTCTCACAGTCTAGCAGGCTAGAAGTCCGAATTCATGCTACCGGCTCCAGGAGAATGCTCTTTCTCTGTGTTGCTCTGGAGGAAGGTCCTTATTATCAGTCTTACTCTGTTCTGGGAACATCTCAGCACAGAAACCTCAGGTCCCAGCCCTGCTTTCTTGGTGGTATGACGTCCCCTGTCTCTCTGCTCACTTCTCTCTTTTATATCTCAAAACAGATAGGCTTAAGACACTACCTAATCTTGTAGACCTCATCAGTATAACTGCCACTAATCCATGTTATTACATCATAGTGATGGGATTTACAACACATGGGGAAATCGAATCAGATGACAAAATGGTAGACAATCATACAATGGAATCATGACCCAGCCAAGTTGACAGATATTTTTGGGGGGACACATTTCAACCAATGACACCCTGTCCTGTGTCATCCTCAACATCATTGCTATATTTGAGCCCATTGTTGCAACCACTGTGTCAATCCATCTCGTTGAGTGTCTTTTTCTTCTTCATTGACCTTCTACAATACCAAGCATGATGTCCTTCTTCAAGGATTGATACCTCTTGATAACATGTACAAAGTAAGTGAGGCAAAGTCTCACCATCCTTGCTTCTAAGGAGCATTCTGGCTGTACTTCTTCCAAGATGGATTTGTTCATCCTTCTAGAAGTCCATAGTATGTACAATATTCTTTGCCAACACCATAATTCAAAGGAGTCAATTCTTCTTCGGTCTTCCTTATTCATTGTCCAGCTTCCACATGCATATGGGGCAATTGTCAACACCATGGATTGGGTCAGGTACACCTTAGTTCTCCAAGTGATATCTTTGCTTTTTGATGCTTCAAAGAGATCTTTTGCAGAAGATTTGCCCAATGGAATACATCCTTTGATTTCTTGATTTTTGCTTCCACAGGTGTTGATTGCAAATCCAAGTAAAAAATCCTTGACAACTTCAATCTTATCTCCATTTATCATGATGTTGCTCATTGATCCAGTTGTGAGGATTTTTGTTTTCTTTATGTTGAGGTATAATCCATACTGAAGATTGTAGTCTTTGATCTTCAACTGTAAGTGCTTCAAGTCCTCTTCACTTTCAGCAAGCAAGGTTGTCATCTGCATGAGTCTTCCTCCAATCCTATGCCATGTCCTTCTTCATATAGTCCAGTTTCTTGGATTATTTACTCAACATACAGACTGAGTAAGTATGGTTAAAGGATACAACCCCGACATACACCTTTTCTGATTTTAAACCACATAGTATTCCCTTGTTCTGTTTGAATGACTGCCTCTCGGTTTATGAACAATTAAATATTCTGAAATTCCCATTCTTTGCGATATTATCCATAATTTGTTATGATCCACCCAGTCAAATGCCTTTGCATTCAATAAAACACAGATAAACATCTTTCTCGTATTCTCTGCTTTCAGCCAAGATCTACCTAACATCAGCAGTGATATCCTTCATTCCATGTCCTCTTCTGAATCTGGCTTGAATTTCTGGAAGTTCCTGTCAATGTACTGCTGCAACCAAAAGCTGCACTGAAGGCATTCATGAAAACAAGGTTCCAGGAATTGACAGGATACCAACTGAGGCATTTCAGCAAACAGATGCAATGCTGAAAGTGCTCACTTGTCTATGTAAAAAATTTGGAAGACAGCTACCTGGCCAACTGAGGGGATGAGATCCATATAAGTGCTCATTCCAAAGAAAGGTGATCCAATGGAATATGGAAATTATCAAACAGTATCAAGATTTGTGTGTGTATATCTATATATACACACACACATATATATAATGATATAATCTCAGTTATCAAAAATTACTGTGAAGAAGCTAAAAATCGTGATAATAAACCATGTTGGGTTTGAGTCTATTGAGACTTTGTGGTCCTCAATGGAGTTAACATTTCAGATTACAAATCTTACAATCAGGATTAATGTGTAGTGTTTGGCAGGGAGTATTACTATCAAAGAAAAAGCTAGTGTTGACCTTGTGGTGTGTATCCTTCCAGAGTTGTATCCATTAATCCAAAAATAGCTGTGTATCTATGGATATTTACAAACTGAAAGAGATTATATTCTATAAACTACTATATAACTTATTTATGCATGCTTCTACAACAAACGTAGTGGTTGCTTTGTCAATTATTTAGCAAGTCTGCTATGATTGAATAATTTGCTTTTGTTTTCACTCTGGTCTCCCTCGCCAATGTATGAAAGAGTTTGTCTTGAATAACCTATAGGTAACTTTTGGCCTAATTTTCTCACTGAAAAAGTTACCTAGAAATGAATCACTAGATCAAAGAAAATGCACACATTTAAGCCTTTTGATATATATTTTGAAGTTGAGTTTCCAACAATTTTTATCTATTTACTTTTCTTCTGGTGATGGATAAAATTTCCCACTTCTCTTTGTGCCATGAAAACATTCAAATTATCGGCAACATGATGTGGCCACATATCATTCTTCATATTTCAGTTTCCATGGTTTTTATCCTGATCAGATAGCTTTTTTTGTGTTTAGTTGTATTTCACCTTTTGAGAAATTTCTCTTTAAATTCTTTATCCATTTGTCCATTGTGTTCTCATAATTTTTATTGATTTGAATGAACTCTTTACATAATAACAATAGTAACCCCTTATTTGTCAGATATTTCTCCCAGTTTGTTACTAGCTTTTAAATTCTACTCAGGATTGTTTTTATTTAAAAAACTATTTATATCTAGTTAATCTAACTCATTTTTGTTTGTGATTTCTGCCTTCATTGTTATTCATGAAAAAAACTTTCATATTTAACATGTATTTTCATCTACTATTTTCACAGTTTTATTTTTGAGAATTATATCTTAGATATATTTGTTATCTAATTTGGCACAACAGATAAGCAAGTATTTTATATCATTTTTCCCCCAAATGGTTAGCTGGTCGACTCAATGGCATTTATTACATAATCTTTCCTCTCCCCCAGGAATTTGAAATCACACCTGTATTATTTTATATTTTGTTTGGAGGAGACAAGCAATAGACAAACTAACAAATGATACACAGAATAACTTCAGGTAATAATAAATGCTCCAAAATTTTTCACAAAGGCTGCTTTGATAGAGAATAAACTGGCAAGGGTGGGAGTGTCCATACAGTCTGAGATGGGGCGCTTCATTCTGCAGCAATATTTTACCTGAAGCACACTGATGAGAAGCAGGCGTCAGTGAGGATTTGCAGACGTGTGTTCCAGGCAAAGTGAGTGGGAGGCTTGAAGACTCCGAGTGGAAGGAAGTGTAGGATGTTTGAGGAGACCAGCAAGGTCCAGTGAAGCTTGAGCCCAGTGAGAAATGAAGAGAAGAATGGAAAGTAAAATAGAGACATATGGACAAGAGCGGGTCACTTAGGGAACTACAGGTCTTGACAAGGAATAGAGATTGTGTTCTAAATTCAGTGGGCAGAATTAACATATTACTTTAATGAAGTTCCATATAGAATCCCATAGTCTAGAATAATAAAATAACCCCAAAGTTTGTATTTAAAAATAAATGATTTAAAACAAGTAACATGATTGTAATGAGTAGACTTGTGTCCCCTCCTCAGCCAAAAAATATAAATGTTCAAGTACTAACCTCCCTCCTCCATTAATGATTGTAATTTTATTCAGAAACAGGGTCTTTGCAGATGTAATCAAGTTAAGATGGGATCATAGTGGATTAAAAACCAAAAAAATAAACCCATTGCCATTGAGTCGACTCCGACTCACAGCGACCCTACACGACAGCATAGAATTGCCCCACAGAATTTACAAGGAGTGCCTGGTGGATTCGAACTGCCAACCTTTTGGGTAGCAGTGGTAGCATTTAACCATTACGCCAGCAGGGATGAGCCTTAATCCAATGACTAGGATCTTTATAAGAAGCAGAAGATTGAACCCAGAGACAGAAGACAGAGAGAGGATAATGCCATGTAAGATGGAGGCAGAGATTGGAGTAATGTATCTATAAGCCAAGGAATGCCAAGGATTGCCAGCAACCAACAGAAACTACAAAAGAAGCATAGAACAAATTGTCCGTGATAGGCTCCAAAAAGGAATCAACCCTGCTGACACCTTGATTTCAGACTTTTAGCCTCATAAAATCTTAAACTGTAAGACTATCATGACCGTTGCTCTAGTAAAAAAAAAATAAAAAAAAAAAATTTGGGCCTATATAACCGTGGAAATAGTCCTGGCTTTTATTCCAAGCTAATACTTGGGAGACATTATTAATACTTGGGAGACATTATTAAATCAATAGATATTTGTTATGTTGTGCCAGGTACTCTTTTAAGAGAATAGTGAAAATACAATCAAGGTCCTACCCTCATGGAGATTACATTTTAATGGCAATTAGTGAAAGATGGTGATAAGGAAGAAATGTGGATGGTCTCATAGAACGCACTTGTGGAAGCAGTTGTACTCTAGATTGGGTGGTCACAGAAGGCCTCTCGGAGCACATGTCATTTCACTGAAATCTGAAGGATAAAGGGAGCTGGCCATGCAAAGGTCTAAGGGAAAATCTTTCCAGGCAGAGGAAAGACAAAGGCAAAGTGCCAAGGAGTAAATGGGCCTCAGGGACCTAATGAAGTGAAAGAAGGCTTGGCAAAAGAAGTATTGGGCAGAGCCTTAAAAGAGACAGCCTTGGTAGAAATAAAGAATGAAGAATATTGTTCTGCTAGACCAAAGTTTCTCAACCTCGACACTATTCGCGTTTTGTGCCAATTAATCCTCTTGTGGGGGCTGTCTTGTGTATTACGGGATGCTGAGCAGCTTCCCTAGTCTCTACCACAAGATGCCAATAGCGTACTCCAAGTTGTGACAACCAAAATTATCTCCAGGTATTTCCAAATACTCCCTGGGACAAATTGCCCCTGGTTGGGAATCACTGTACTAGACTATCCTGTTCTTTAGATAATGTCTTAATGCCTACTTCTGAAGATTGTGGAATGGGAAAATACTGCTTGAACATCCAGATGGTAGAATAGTTAAATGTTTATGGGAACCAATGAAACCCCTGTGAATGATAGCATGCCTTGTGATTCTTTTCTTTCTGATTGTCCTCTCTTAACTTCGTAAAGCTTTAAGATTACCTATGTTTTCTCTCTGAAGATGAAAAACAAGTAATAAGATCTGGGAACCGAGGAGTCAGGAAACAGTGATATCAGAAGACCAAACTTCAATGACGCCAGAAGGGACCCTAAGAACACCTTGAACAGATCATCGCGACTGGCAGGCAGTTTGCAAGACCACCTCAAAGGGGAATTAAAAATTCTCCAGATTCCTCAGACTGAGCTTTTCTTTCCCTATAAAATCCTCCAGCTGGCCCTTTTGGGGCAGACAGAATTTGGGAGGAATCTATCCCCTCTGTCTCTTGGATACTGTTATGCAATAAAGCTCTCTTGCTGCTTACCTCCCTCCTGTCTCAGTATTGGCTTTGCAGCAGGCGGCTCAAATCCTCAATTTGTGGTAACAATTGGCCTACACCAGTCTGTGGTTCCACTCAGTGTAGCAAAGACAGCAGATGGTGGCACACTTTCCCTACAACCAATGACTGGCTTTATTTTTCTTTTTACTTGCTAGCAGTCAGAGGGGCAGTTATATCATATGCTGATAGTGACCAATGAATTTTGACCAGCAGTCTTCCATTTCCTCAGAAACTATAAAACTGACCCACACAAAGAATCCATTGATGTGGTGTGAGTCATCCACCCAAATCCACACCCTCAGAAGGCCAGCCTCTGAGCTCTCCTTCTTGGCAGTGCTGCAGGAAGCTTCATGCCAGATGATGGACAACTGTGCAGTAAGGAGCTATTACCGTCCCCTGACTGTGGGCTAATTTGAGCCCCTAGTCTTCTGGCTGGCTCGCCAAATTTCTTACCAATTGCCAATCTGACACAAAAGTCCTTGTCTTTTCCCAAGTAAGAATACACGCGAAAGACGAACTTTATCTTCAGCAAGCTTTATTTTGCTTGAGTCAAGCAAAAGGCATCAGTGAAGGACTAAGCCTCTCTAAAAGACTGACTTGTCAGAGTCAGGGAGGTCACAGCTGTTATAGTTTAGGGTCAGATAATTGTGTCATCTTCACTCATAGGTTTTCTGGGAATCGTCAGGCAGTAGTCATCCCTCGGTCACCTTGTGGATGTCTACACATGTTTCAGGGCCGGTTCCTCTGCAAAACAGCTTACAAGGATGTACGTTGTTTGTTCTTTCTTTATCACACATTCAAGCATGGGGTTTTGCATCATTAGCCAAGCACATAAATTTTTTAAGTAAGTTGCAAATTGCATGTGATGCAGGGCTCCTCACCTAGGGGCTCAGTCCCTGTTCC
This sequence comes from Elephas maximus indicus, assembly GCF_024166365.1. Taxonomy (NCBI): domain Eukaryota; kingdom Metazoa; phylum Chordata; class Mammalia; order Proboscidea; family Elephantidae; genus Elephas; species Elephas maximus. The sequence goes on along the minus strand of NC_064831.1, from coordinate 71,613,371 downwards.
TTCCCTATCTCAGAGCCCTGGTGGAGCAGTGGTTAAAGCAATTGACTAAGAACCAAAATGTTGGTGGTTCGAAACCACCAGCAGCTTGGTCGGAGAAAGATGTGGCAGTCTGCTTCCATTAGACTTACAGCCTCAGAAACCCTATGCGGTTGCTATGAGTTGGAATCAACTCAGTGGCAGTGGTTTGATGTTTTTGGGTTTTGTGCAGCAATAGCAAGAGGAGAAAAGGATGTGGAGTGAGGCAACCTGGACCAACTCTGCTGGTCTTCCTACGGCAAGGGACTTTTGGTTGAAAACAATAGTTTCCTTTTATAACTGTCACATGGAGAGGATTTTAATTTAGGCTTTCAGCAAAATCATAAAGAAGAAAAGTCAATGTAGGTGACAGAGTGGATCAAATCTGTGCTGGAATAATGCTTTTGAAATATTTATGGGTTTGTCTCCACCCTATCAATATCTCCTCCATTTGTTTCACCCCTTTCTTCTCAAGATCTGGACTATTATCTGCTCATTAATTCGGAAAAAGAATGTGACAGAAAGAAAAGAAAAAAAGTAGATATTATCTGGCTTTGAATAGCACTAGCATAGGCCTTGACAGAGAAGGGAAGGAATCAAAGGTGAGAAAAATACTTCAGAAAAAACAGGGGAGCACAGGGAAGGTGTCTTAGTTACTTAGTGCTCTCGTACCAGAAATACCACAGTGGGTGACCCTCAAGAACAGAAGTTTATTTTCTCACAGGTCAAGAGGCTAAACGTCTGAACTCGGGGTGTGGCTCTAGGGGGAGGTCTTCACCCCCACCCTTTCAGCCTCTAGGAGCCAGCAATCCTTGGAGATCCTGGGCTTATAGATGCATCTGCCATGCTTATTTGTCTTTATATGATATCTTCTCCCTGTGTGTGTCCCTGCATCTATTCTGCCTTTTTACAACTTGGAAGTGATTCGTTTTAGGACCCACCATACACTGATATAACCTCAGTGACCTAACAAAAGAAAAACCCCTATTTCCAAACAGGGTCATATTTACAGGTACAGGGGTTAGGATTTCAACAGATATTTTGTGTGGGGGAGGCAGGGACACAACTTAATCCATAGCAGAACACAGTCCCCCCGTCCCTCCCCACCTATACACTCACACACACACACACACACACACACACGATGAATGAGGAAAAAGAAGACCACATCTAATGATAGGCGCTAAGACATTTTTTTATTTAAACAAGAGTCCCACCTCCTGTGCAAGCCCAGAGCTGATGTCCATTGCCTTTCTAAAAAGGGTCCCTCTGACAGCAGCCAATACTCTGCCCATTGGTTTATCCAGCAAGAGGGATGTCCTTCTGCACTTGTCCTCTTGAGGACCCCTGGCAACAACCCAGGGCATTTATAAGTCCCACTGAAGGCCATGACCCTGGTCACCAAGTTAGGAAGGCTGGGGTTGTATGAAGGGAGACCCCCAGAACTTGGTTACAATATCTTAATTGAGGGCAAGAAGTAAGAGTGAATGCACCTTCTAGAGGTCACAGATGGCTACTCTTAGTTGGGTGTGTGTGCCCTCCCTAAGATGGAAGCAGAGTTGTGACCCTCTGCTTCCTGTTAGCACCAGCTTTCCCCAAGGCACTAGTAGATATTCAACTTGTCCCTCCAATTGCCCGTTACCTCCATCATTCCCAGTCCAAGCTGCTAAGAGATGAAGTTTCCAAAGTAGAAAGATGGTTGGCACTTCCCTCAACCTGCTCCTATCTGTGTATATCTGTAGAAATTCCCTATGTTACTGGTATACAGATGACATTTTCCCTTTTTCAAGTACTTTTTACTGATTTTCCCTCCTATTTTCATATTTCCTTGGTCATTTCAATGAACATTTGGAAGGGAAACCCATAATCCAGGTGGACTAAATTCCTTCTCTTAAAATTCCACTGTGCATCATTTTTTCCCAGTATCATCTTAACTTCACTATAGTTTGTAGAAAGTCTTTTGACGTTTCTGAAATTTGGGTGTGATGCAAAATTTTCCTCATCTATGGTCATTTCAAGACGAATGTGGGAGAAGGATAAAATTATAAATGTATGGCTTCAGATTGCCATGATTTAATCAGATCCAATAGGTTCTTTTAAAGTATAGCTCCAATTGACCGAGGGTACAGAATATCTGTTCTGGGATTATCTCTGCTGTTTTAGGTGTGGTTCACTGATGCTTCCCAGAGAAATTTTACATTAACAAAAAAATTTCTTAAAGGACATTCTCTTGGATAGTGCCAATACATGCGGCTGCCTTCTTGATTTTTTCTAGTGGTTTGAGCAGACAGAACACTAGGATTCTTTCCCTCTTTGTACCTCCTTTAATTTTCTTTATTGGCACTTCACACGAAAGAAATTGCACAGAGTTAAGAATGCATTTTAGGATCTTTTACTCTGCCAAATTTACTTGCAAATTTTGCTCCTCCTAGAGAATAAAATGGAACACTCTTGACATTGCCAATATTCCTGACTGTAATATCACTTAAGATATTACTTTCTGATTTAGCAATCCCTGAAAGTTGTTCTGCTCTGTGACTTGATACAGACTTTGGCCAATTTGTTCTCTCTTTCTCTAGTACTTTTAACACATTCCCATGCAATATACTAATGCCAGTGTGCAAGTCAGCCAGTTACTCACATCTTCAATAAAACCCTTTTTCTTTTCTAGAGAGATTGTAAAGCTGAAAATGAAGTTTGGGGGTCGGGGGGAGACTTATTTGTCTCTGAAGGCTTTGTATCACGTGTCACTGTTTTGTAGTGACCCTATAGGTACACCAACCACCTTGACTAAATGGGGAAATTCACAGGGTGATGCTGAGCAGGAATTTCATAGGGAGGTTTTTAAATTCTAGGTGAAGGGCATGCAGCTTCGCTGAACTCTGTTGTTAAGATGGGCTTTCTTTTCCATATCCTGAAGGAAAACTGAAGAGATTCCTAGAGGGTTTGAAGAGTTGGTGTCTTAGTCATCTAGTACTGCTATAACAGAAATACCGCAAGCAGTTGGCTTTAACAAAAAGAAATTTATTCTCTCACAGTCTAGTAGGTTACAAGTCCAAATTCAGGGCATCGGCTCCAGGGGAAGTCTTTCTCTCTCTGTTGGCTCTGGTGGAAGGTCTTTCTGGTCAATCTTCCCCTGGTGGAGGAGCTTCTCAGGCACAGGGACCCCATGTCCAAAGGATGAACTCTGCTCCTGGTGCTCCTTTCTCGGTGGTATGAGGTCCCCAACTCTGCTTGCTTCCCTTTCATTTCATCTCTTGAGAGATAAAAGGTGGTGCAGGCCACACACCAGGGAAACTCCTTTTACCTTGGATCAGGGAGGTGACCTGAGTAATGGTGGTGTTACAATCCCACCCTAATCCTCTCGACATAAAATTACAATCACAAAATGGAGGACAACCACACAATACTGGGAATCATGGCCTAACCAAGTTGATATACATATTTTTGAGGGGACATAATTCAATCCATGACAGTTGGGGAATTGGGGATCTAAATGAGGATGACTGCCATGACAGGGATGTGGGGTGCAGGGGGAACCCAGGCAGACTGAGATGACTAGTTTCTGGGAGGACCTCGTTCCCTCCCCTAAGCATTTAAGAATCTGGGGCAGGCACAAGAGGCCCAAACCTGGAACACATAAAAGGCAAGAATAAGGGGTTTTCCTTTTGCCTAAAGAAAGCCTGCCCTATTTGAGGAAAGTCATGCGCAAAGTCTGCTCAGTTCAGGACTGCCAGAGCAGGAAAAAGAAGCCTGGCTGCCTCTGTACCTTCCTGCCCTGCCTTTCCTCTCTTCAATACTATTATCTCTAAAATTAGTCATAATTTGGCTTATAGAAATGGGTAGTGGTGATTCAGTGGTAGAATTCTCACCTTCCATGCTGGAGACAGAGGTTCAATTCCCAGCCAATTCACCTCAAGTGCAACCACCATCTGTCTGTCCGTTGTAGTTTGTGTGTTGCTGCTATGCTAAACAGGTTTCAACAGAGCTTTCAGAGTAAGATGGACCAGGAAGAAAGGCTGGTAATCTACTTCTGAAAATCAGGCAGGGAAAACCCTGTGGATCCAAACACTTTGATCCCCAACAAATCATGGAGATAGTGCAGGACTGGACAGAGTTTTGTTCTGTTGTGCATGTGGTTGCCATGAGTTGGGGCCAACTTTATGGCAGCTAACAACAACAACCATTGTTGAGAGCCCAGCTGGCCAGCCACTGTGCTAAATGTTTTATATTGATGATCTTATTTGATCATTACAATGATCAGGTAGAAATCTTTATTATCCCATTTTTACAAATAAGGAAATTTGGATGTATACGATTTGAGACTGGCTCAGGGCCACTCCATGAGGAAGTGGCAACCCTTAGCCTGTGTTATTTACCCTTAAGCTTTTTAGTTTCCTAAGGCTGAAATTATACATTTTCTTTAAATTGCCTTAATTCGTTTTATATCATTTTAATCTTTTAGGTTTTCAGAATTTCATAGCTCATTTTATCTTTCTTTTACTATGATTTAAAATTTGCATCTATTTGTCCCTTATTTTACGAGTTCTATTATTTACTCTTTAATAATTTAGCATTGACATAATTTTTACATCCTTTAGTGCCTGAGCTTTAATTTCCAGGAGCTAGCACTTTTCCTGGCACATAGAAAGATGAAAATTAACATATGCTGAATAATGAGTGGGCTTCTAGCTTTCATATTTTTGATTTGTTAATCTGCTTTTTAAGCTTCCCTTTAATCATTTTATCTTCTTTTAATTTTTATTACTCACCCTTTTGTAGTTTAACTTTGATATAATTAGATCACTTGGCGTTTTGAGCTAGAGGATTTATCAGCTATGATTGTTTTAATTTCTCCTTTAGTTGTTAATGCTTTAAACTTTTAGTTTTACCTTTAGAAATCCTGATATGTTTCTTTTGCTCCTTTTAATGTCCTTACCCTGGACTTCTAGATTCTTACATTTCAATGTTTTCTTAAACTTTCTACTTCTTTTATTATGTTGTTACTCCGTCTCATCTTTTTATTGTTTTTATCAATAATTTTAATTATTTTCTCGAGATCACTAACCATTAGAGAAATGCAAATCAAAACCACAATGAGATACCATCTCACCCTAGCATTACTGGCACAACCCCAAAATACAGAAAATAACAAATGTTGGAGAGACTGTGGGGAGATTGGAACTCTTATGCACTGTTGGTAGGAATGCAAAATGGTACAACCATTTTGGAAAACGATATGTTACTTCCTTAGAAAGCTCGATATAGAAATACCATGTGATCCAGCAATCCTACTCCTAGGAATATATCCTAGAGAAATAAGAGTCATCACGCGAATAGACATATGCACACCCATGTTCACTGCAGCGTTGTTCGCAATAGCAAAAAGTGGAAACTACCTAGATGCCCATCAACAGAAGAATGGATAAACAAACTGTGGCACTTAAACACAATGAAATACTACACAACAATAAAGAACAATGATGAATTTGTGAAGCATCTCACAACATGGATGAATCTGGACAGCATTACACTGAGTGAAATAAGTCAATCACAAAAGGACAAATATTGTATGAGACCACTACTATAAAAACTGATAAAAAGGTCTACACACAAAAAGAAACAAACTTTGATGATTACAAGGGAGGGGAGGGGTGGGGGTGGGAAAACATTAAATGGCCAATAGATAAGTGGCAATTTTGGTGAAGGCTAAGACAGTACACAATACAGGGGAAACGAGCACAACTTGTACAATGCAAGGTCATGGAAGCTGCATCCAAAACCCACTACCATCGAGTTGATTCCAACTCATAGTGACCCTATAGGACAGAGTAGAACTGCCCCACAGAGCACCTGGCAGATTTGAACTGCCGACCTCTTGGTTAGCAGCCATAGTACTTAAAGACACATCCAAGCTCCCTGAGGAAACAAATTACTGGGTTGAGGGCTGTGGGGACCATGGTCTCAGGGAACTTCTAGCTCAATTGGCATAATATAGTTTATAAAGAAAATGTTCTACTTTCTACTTCGGTGAGTAGCGTCTGGAATTTTCAAAGCCTGTGAGCGGCCATCTAAGATTCTCTGCTGGTCTCACCCCTTCAGGAGCAAAGGAGAATGAAGAAAACTAAGATACAAGGGAAAGATTAGTCCGAAGGACTAATGGACCACTTCTACCACGGCTTCCACCAGGCTGAGTCCAGTACAACTAGATGTTGCCCGGCTACCGCCACTGACTCTTCTAACAGGGATCACAATAGAGGGTCGTGGACAGAGCTATAGAAAAATGTAGAACAAAATTATGACTCACAAAAAAAAAAAAACAGACTCACTGGCCTGACAGAGACTGAAGAAACTCCGAGAGGATGGCCCCTGGACACTCTTTTATCTCAGTAATAAAGTCATTCCTGACATTCACCCCTCAGCCAAAGGTTAAATAGGCCTATACGACAAAACAAGACTAAAGGGACACACCAGCCCAGGGGCAAGGACTAGGAGGCAAGAGGGGGACAGGAAAGCTGGTAATAGGGAAACCCTGGTGGCATAGTGGTTAAGAGCTATGGCTGCTAACCAAAATGTTGACAGTTCAAATCCACCAGGCACTCCTTGAAAACCCTATGGGGCAGTTCAACTCTGTCCGATAGAGTCGCTATGAGTCAGAAAAAGTGGGTTTAAGTGAGATAACGCACATAGAGCTGCAGGGAATAGTTAAGACCTCAATGAACAATAGCTATTATTATACTTATCATTATCTTTGAATGTTAAATGCCCACCAGGTACTGTGCTTGGCATTTAACCCCCATCATTTTATTCAGTCTTCACAATAACTCCCTCATTATTATAAATCATGTTAGTATTTGAGAAACCAGGCTCAATTTGTTAATTAATTTTCTCAATTATTATTTGGTTAGTAAATGCCAGGACTAAAGTTTAAATAGGGGTCTGTTTGACTCAAAAATAATTGGAAATTTTCACTACACAAGGCTGAATTTTCAAGTGACCCATAGAGCTTATTTCAAAATGAAGCAATACTTAAGTATAGATTAATTTATTAGGTATTAAAGTTCAGCTAGAAGGCAGTGGTGGTTCAGTGGTAGAATTCTCCCCTTCCGTGTGGGAGACTGGGGTTTGATCCTGGCCAACGTTCCTCATGTACAGCTACCACCTGTCTGTCTTTGGAGGCTTGCATGTTGCCGTGATGCTGAACAGGCTTCAGCAGAGCTTTCAGGCTAAGACAGGCTAGAAAGAAAGGCCTGGCAATGTACTTCCAAAAATCAGCCCAAAAACCCTATAGATCACAGCAGTTCAATCCCGTTATGTATGGGGTCACTGGGAGATGGCAGCTGACAGCTAACGACAACCAAGTTCAGTTTCTGTCTAAATATTTATTGTTGCTGCTTTTTTACTTCAATAAAAGATATGATTTTGAAAATGCATGACATTTTGAAATAGCTTCTATCAATGCAGAAACGCTGGTGGTGCAGTGGTTAAGAGCTATGGCTGCTAACCAAAAAGTCAGCAGTTTGAATCCAACATGCGTTCCTTGGAAAATCTATGGGGCAGTTCTACTCTGTCCTATAGGGCCATTATGGGTTGGAATCGGCTTGACTCAATAGCAACAGATTTTTTTTTTTTTTCCCCTATCTTTGGAAAACCAGGAGGTGAAAGAAACAAACCTCATGCTTTAATAAATAAGCCAAGTGAATATAAACTTATTCTTTAAGATATATTTTATTATAACATATTACAAATATGCAGAAGATACTGAGAATAATATCATTAACACCCATGCACTTATACCAATATTTAACTATATCGACAATTTTCTGTATATTTTAAAGAAATAAAGCATTACTGATGGGGTTGAAACATTGTACATCCTGCTGTTCTCCTTCCCTAGAGGTAACCCTTGTTCTAAGAGTTGTATGTATCCTTCTCATCCATGTTTTCCTTGGTAGAAATGCTGTTGTTCTTATGTGCCATAGAGTCAATTTTTGGCTCATAATGGCCCCATGTGACAGAATAGAACTGCTCCATGGGGTTTTCTTGTTTGTAACCTTTAAGTAAACAGAGAACTAGGTCTTTCTTCCACGAAGCTGGGTGGGTTCAAACTGCTAACCTTTCCATTAGCAGCCAAGAGCTTAGCTGTTGTGCCACCAGGGCCCTTTTTTATAGAAATAAACAATATATAATATTGTTCCCTTGATTTTAAATTCCATATAAACCATATCATATTGTACACATTCTGCAATTTGCTTTCCTTTGCTCAACAAAATAGTATGATTAATATATATATTACTCATGGGCAATATGCACCATCATTTTTAACAGTAAAAATTGGAGACATCCTCAACGGGATAAATAAATTTTCAGCATAATGTATGAATATACTACATTATTGTGTGAATATCATAATACAGTAAAATGAATACGCTAGAATTATATATAAAAAAAAAAACAGAAAATTTATTTATCCAGTTGAGGATGTCTCCAATTTTTACTGTTAAAAATGATGGTGCATACCACCCATGAGAAATGTGTTCCCTTAAGCCATTAACCATATGAGACCAAACAGCCAACGATTAAGCAAAAGCAAAAATGAGACAGCAAGAGGGGAATGGAAGCCAGATCAATGGAAACAGAACAAACAGAATGAAAATAATGAGAATACTGACACATTGTAAAAATTGTAAGCAATGGCAAACATCAAAATGGCTATGGTTAGCTTATAATAATAATTTTTAAGAGTGAAAAGACCTGATGGGAACTAACTACAAAAGTAATGCAAAGTTAAATAAAGTCAAATAAAAAGTTTTAGACCAAAATATCTTTATAATGATTAACTTTATTTCCAAAGAGCTTTTGATATAACACATGATAATTTTGAGATATAGCACCATACAGTTAGGATATATTAAGAACATATTAAGCTAAATATTTGAATGGCAATAAAAACTTTATAGGTAAAGATGTGAATTCTCTAGTTAAACCATTGTCTTTGATGGTGCTAGATTTAAAGGAAACAAGGTTGCTACCAAGTTAGTAATTGAAATAATAAAATTGTGACACACCATCATGTGCTTATTGTTTAGTATCAGGCAAATATTTTTAACTCAAAAATATTTGACATTTCTCCTGATTTGACTTTTTTCATATAATTTATAACATATTAAATAAATCCTTTTTTCTACTTTTTTTTTATAAAATGGAAATAAATCCTTTGTGGCTTCCTATGAAGTTTTAAAGTTGTCAGGAATTTATCACAGATTGCTGAGAAATAATACTTAAGTTATTTAAAGCACAGATTTTAACAGTAAAATTCTCAGTTTGTTTTTTTTTTTTTTAATTTTTTAAAACCATGGGATTTTGTTTCGATCTAGGAACCTGAATTTAATGAAAGGTTGAACTTTGTCTTTGAGGCAGAGCACATAAAAAATTATTTCTTCAACTTACTAATCAAAGAAAATTTTGTTATCTTAACAGTGAGGAATCCAATTATTTATTTTATATGCTATTTGACATTAAAAAATTTAAAATTCTTATGAATTGATGAAGTAAAAAAAATTTGATGAAGTAAAAGAACTGAACAGAAGATTTCAAAGGGCAGCTCGAGAAGACAAAGTATTATAATGACATGTTCAAAGAGCTGGAAATGGAAAACCAAAAGGGAAGAACACACTCGGTGTTTCTCAAGCTGAAAGAACTGAAGAAAAATTCAAGCCTTAAGTGCAATAGTGAAGGATTCCATGGGGAAAATATTAAACAATGCAGGAAGCATGAAAAGAAGATGGAAGGAATACACAGAGTCATTATACCAAAAAGAATTAGTCGATAATTCAACCATTTCAAGAGGCGGCATACGATCAAGAACTGATGGTACTGAAGGCAGCGAAAAACAAGGCTCCAGGAATTGATGGAATATCAATTGAGATGTTTCAACAAACAGTTGCAGTGCTGGAGGTGCCCATTCATCTATGCCAAGAAATATGGAAGACAACTTCCTGGCCAACTGACTGGAAAGAGATCCATGTTTATGCCTATTCCCAAAAAAAGGTGATCCAACCGAATGTGGAAATTACAGAACAATATCATTAATATCATACGCAAGCAAAATTTTGCTGAAGATCATTCAAAAATGGCTGCAGCAGTATATCGACAGGGAACTGCCAGAAATTCAGGCCAGTTTTAGAAGAGGATGTGGAACCAGGGGTATCATTGCTGATGTCAGATGGATCCTGGCTGAAAGCAGAGAATACCAAAAGGATGTTTACCTGTATTTTATTGACTATGCAAAGGCATTCGACGGTGCGGATCATAACAAATTATGGATAACATTGCAAAGAATGGGAATTCAAGAACACTTAATTGTGCTCATGAAGAACCTTTAAATAGATCAAGAGGCAGTTGTTCGGACAGAACAAGGGTATACTGCGTGGTTTAAAGTCAGGAAAGGTGTGCGTCAGGGTTGTATTCTTTCACCATACCTATTCAATCTGTATGCTGAGCAAATAATCCGAGAAGCTGGATTATATGAAGAAGAATGGGGCATCAGGATTGGAGGAAGATTCATTAACAACCTGCATTATGCTTTTGGTTCTGTACTATTGTTTACGTTTGAATTTCCAAAGTAAAAAGTTTTTTTTTAATTAAAAATCTGTAATTTCAGCATCCAAATATAATCATCACTAGTAACTTTTTAGCAAGTCTTTTTTGAAATAAGAATGTATATAATACATATAATAAAAAAAAAAAAAACACAAACCCAGTGCCATCGAGTCGATTCTGACTCATAGTGATCCTATAGGACAGAGTAGAACTGCCCTATACAAGTTTCAAGGAGCACCTGGCAGATTCAAACTGCCAATCCTTTGGTTAGCAGCTGTAGCACTTAACCACTACATCACCAGTGTTTCCATACATATAATATATACATATAATTAAAATGCAAGTATTTTTGAAGAAGTAATTCTATACATCTCTTCTCATTCTGTTATTTGCACTTAACAATACAAGTATTTCGTATGTCATTAAATACTCTTCTACAATATCTTTTTAATGGCTTCAAAAGGCCCTAGCAGATGCATATATAGTACTTTTTTTTTTTTTTTTTTACTATATTTACTATTTCTCTGTTGTTGGTCATTTGTGTTATTCTAGTAGGTTATTATTTTAAGTACAGTAGCATTGAACTTGCTTGTATGTTGATATTTTTTTAATTATAGTTTATTTAGGAAACATTTTAGTTTTTCTGAAATAAAACATACAAGATGTTTAAGATTCTTGACATTTATTGTCATTGTGCCTTTGTGCTCACTTATTCTCTGCCCAGCAGTATGTGAAAATGCTCACTGACCACTCCTCCTTTAGCAGTAAACCAAACCAAACCCACTGCCATTGCATTTGGGTCAATTTCGACTCATAGCAACCCTATAGGACAGAGTAGAACTATCCCATAGAGTTTCCAAGGAGTGCCTGGTGGATTTGAACTGCCAACCATTTGGTTAGCATTTAACCACTCTGCCACCAGGGTTTCCCCTTTAGCAGTAGATACTATGCTATTTGCTTTGTGGTCTTTAGCAAGTCGCTCAACTTCTTAGTGCCTTATCTGCAAAATAGAAAAAATTAACAGTACTTAACTCATGGAACTATTGTGACGATTAAATGAATTAAAGCATGTTTAACTTCTAAGTACACCGCCTAGTATATTGTAAGTACTCAATAAAGGTATTTGATTTCAACACCCAGCCAGCTGATAGAACAAAGTTGGGGACATGAGACATTACATTTGGCCTAACAATATCTTTTTAAATTAATAGTATCTGGTGCTAAAGGGATACTATTAATTAAAAAACATATATATATGTATACACACACACATATGACAGCAGTGGTAGTGGTTGTTTACACACATATAGTTAATTAGGCCAAATTGATGTCTCATGTTTTAATCATATACACATAGAGTTGTTAAAGTAATTATTACTAAAATGATTTTTTTAATTTTGAAAATAACATAATAATCCTTGAAAGGTATAAAAAATAGCATAATAAAAATATCCTTTTCTAGCACTTACTGAGTACTTACGATATACCAGGCAGTGCACTTAGAAGTTAAACATGCATTAATCTATTTAATCTTCACGATAGTTCCATGAGCTAAGTAGTTATTTTTTCTGTTTTGCAGATGAGGCACAAGGAGGTTGAGCGACTTGCTAACGATCACAGAGCACAGAGCAAATAGTTAACAGCTGAGTTTAAATTTGACCCTGGGCAATCTCACCCCAGATAAAATCTCAAATAATATCTACAAAACTATAAAAATGGAAAATAGAAAGATATAAAAGTATACTAAACTTTTTATTTCACCCACTTATAAGTCAACAGGTGGTTTTATTCTTACCAATGATAATTAGAAAAGAATAAAAGTCAAAGTTATGTTTTATTCTACAAGTGGCTACTTAGTAGTATCAACTTGGAGAATAAAAATCAGATGTGATTTTCAAAAATGTTAAGGAGTTGATCTGAAAGAAAACATATCCTATGCAGCTGGGGGCAGAATCAAAAGAGACAGTAATGAAGCATCAAAAATAGTAAGTATTAAAAATAACTAAACATATCAGTTCTGAACATAGATGTATAAGTCTGATAATTATTTAGTAAATGAGCAGAAAAATCCCAGCTTGGTCAAGAAAACAAATCTGAACTATCCATTTTAAAAGAAATATTACTAAAGCAAAATCACAGAACATTTAAAAGAAAAAAAAATTGGCAAAGATAGAGCTGGCAAGCACAGAAAAAGGAGATGTCAAAGAGCCAAAGATACAAACACACCAAAATGAGAAAACAATCATAAACATCAATGGAAAAAATTAAATGGTATAGAAATATGTACCATAAAAATATTGGAAAAAAATCAGAGGCTGATAGACACATAGTTGTAGGAGACATTATACCTCAATCAGTCTTTGTTGCATGATGGACCAAAAAAAAAAAAAAATGGAGTAACTGGTATGGTTTATCTAATTAACATACTTTATAGAATAATGTTTAAAATCTATGACATGTTTAAATTAAGCTTTGTAATTTCTTATATTAAAAATCAAGATTAGGGGACAATTAAGGAATAGACATTGAGCTGGGTTCTGCACTTATTAAATCATTTTATCCCCAGGAGACAGGTCCTCAATTCACAGATGCAAAATAGAAGTAGGAGAGCCTTTACCAAGGTAAATAGCAAAGCCTGGGTTTAAACTCAGGATCGTCTGCCACCAAATTTTAAACTCAGACATTCAGATATGCAAGCAGAGGATACGGACAGATGTCTGTTTTTAACTGAAGCATAGAAGAAACTCAGCATTTATTTATGTCCACTTACAAGTGGCAATCTTATTTATTCTTATACTTTCATCTCTTTACCTTGAGAAAAACAGCCTTTCTCATCTTAAGTTTGCGCTTCAGTTCCTAATACTGAGTTGCTCCCTTAGTAGTGTTTCATCAAGCTTCCTTACACCCATACCTCCTTTTGATAAACATATATAATTCCCAATCCAGGTTCCCATTTCCCATGCACCCTCCACTGACGTGCAGAAGAGAGTGTCCAGTTGTTCATCTATAAAATTAAGAGAAGGTTGCCGTACAAATTGAAACAAATTATACACATAATCACATCGTGTAATGCCCAGAACATGAAAGAGCTCAATGCTGCTCATTATTAGTAGTATTATTAAGTTTATGATTCAACCCCAAATTTTCTACCTACACATCTTTTACTCTGTACTAAAACAAATTTATTTTGGGGCTTTATTGCTCATTTTTAAGTGAGTACCTTTTCTTCCTACCTACATTTTCTAGCTACTTGCAAGTGACTCGAGATTAGCAAATTCGATTGAGCATTATTCCCCAATGTTTTCTTTCTCTCAAGTATTCTAAGGAATACTGCATGAATGATACTTAAGGAAAACCAAATAATATTGTGAAAACATCATTCCATTTCAATACATTTAGCTCCACGTCATCACTTTTGATGTTCCCATTACTTCTCACTGTATGGTAACTTATTCAATCACTTTCTACTGACAGAGATTGGTTCATTTCCATTTTTTCATTATTATAAAAAGCACTGCATTGTATACCCTTAAAAAAAATTTTTTTTAATATCCTTACAGTGTAATAATAGCCACAATTTGATCTTATTTTTAAAATATCAAACACACACACATACACATATATACAGATATCTGCAAGAAGATAAATCAAATGAATGGACTTTAAAGTGTTTTCCACTTTCCACCTGGCTTTGGTTTGTCTGATTGGTTGGTTAGTTTGGTTTTGACAAGTGTGTAGTAATTTCGTAAACAGAAAAAAAGTATTTTCATTTGGAAATTAAAAAGAAAAAAAAAAACAGACATTTAATTCCGTATCAGAGAAAGGCTATGCTACTTTTAGAAATGCACACCTAATTGAAAATCAATTCCTTCTAGAGTGAATATGCAATTAACTAGCTGGTTTTTTTTTTTTTTTGAGAGAGATAAATCATGCAAATCATGTCTGTGCAAATCATGATATTACCAAAAGGAGTAATTTGTGAAAGGTTATCGAACACCGAAGTATGCATTTCATTGAATCTAAGACACCATTGATTAGAAGTTGCACCGTTATTTTATGTACCGCTAAGAAATGAGAGCGCAACTTCTAATTGGTGGCATCTTAGTACCACTAAGAAATAAGAAGAGGTTTGGTGGCATAGAGGTTAAGCACTGGTCTGCTAATGGAAAAGCTGAACACACAAGCTGCTCTGCAGGAGAAAAGATGTGGCAGTCTGCTTCTGTAAAGATTCCAGGAGGCGGGGCCAAGATGGCTGACTAGGTAGAAGCTACCTCAGATCCCTCTTGCAACAAAGACTCGGAAAAACAAGTGAATCGATCACATAAATGACAATCTACAAACCCTGACCATCAAACACAGATCTAAAGAGTTGATCTGAGTGACAGGTGAGCAAAAAGCTGCACCCCTGAAGCAGCACCTGCTTCTGGAACCGGCAACCAGTGGCACAGCCTTGAGCTCTCACAGTTCCCAGGTGCCAAGTGGCGGAGCTGATTGCAGCTTGCTGAGGTGGGGCGGTCATGGGACACAGCCCTAACCCCTAGCCCCCTGGGGTAACCTCCATAGTGACTCAGCCAGCGCAAGCAGGCTGCACACTGATGAGGCTAATGAGAGAACGAGCAACCACGGGGAAGCAGCGACTGTTTTCAGAGCCAGGAGCCAGCGTCCCAGTCAGAAAATCGTGGAGCCAGGTTTTGGACTGGGCGCAGGGAAGCTGAGCACGGCATCCTGAGACGGCACAAACACAGGATGCAGCCCTAGCCCCCAGAAGTGACCTCGGGAAGCCCAGCCAGTGCACGCAGGCAGCGCAGCAAAGTGGCTGACAGGAGGAGAAGTCTCTGGGAGGCAGAGACTGGTTTTGGAGCCTGGAGTGTTTGGAGCCTGGAGTGCGGCATCCCAGCTGAGGAACCTTGGTGCTGGGCTTTGGACTGGGAGCGGAGGAACTGACCACGGCTTCTGAGACAGCACAAGCACAGGACACAGGCCTGACCCTCGGGGGCAATCTCGACCCAGCCAACACACACAGGCTACTCCCCCTTTGGGAATCTCAGATAAAACAGTCATCACCAAGCAAGATAAGTAACTTTGTCTATATTCCTGGGTGCTACTCTGTCCTTTTTTTTACTCTCTCCTATCTATCTGATCCCTCCCCTCCCCTTCCCAGGCAGTTTCATTAACATTAGAATTTCCTGGGCCAGAGAGTGAAGTGCTCTGTGGTTTTTTGTTTGTTTGTTTTGTTTTGTCTTTTCCTAACCCATTCTCCTGGCCTGAGAGAAGCAGCTACAAAAAACCCAGGGACCAAAAATCCTTCCCTGACTTCCTGAAATTGGACTAAATATAGAGAACCAGCTCCAGCCAAGCATATGAGATCCACTGTCTTGGGCTTTCATCCCTACACAGAACAAGGTGGCTATTATAATGCAAAGGCAATTCTGATAGTGATCTGACTGCAATTGATTTAGGGGATTACTGGAAAGACAAGTTTCCCAGGTCTGATATCTCCACCTATTAAACAGAGCCCTCACTGACCCACAATGGGGAACTGAGGGCTGAAGCTCCACCCAAACCACCTAGCATCCTGCCATAGGGGTCTGAGGATAGTGACACCTACCAATCTGTAGAGGTACATGCATTGGGTGCCTGAGGTACAGCTGCAGAGCCTACCCACAAAAGTGCTTTAGGAATAGACACACCTATCTCACTGGCACTTGGGGGAAGCCTGTCAGCATCCTGCCCCCCCGGAGTGTGACCCCCTGCTCCTACTAGAATCTGGTGCACACAACTATCACTACTCCTCTAAGTGAATAGGGGACAGTCTACACCACACACTTGGTGACCAAAAATCAGATTCTACTCAAGAATAGTGAACAGACGCTTAGGCTTATATATCTGGTAACAGCCCGAACCAGTTGGTCATAGGACATAAGTGATTCAAAGGCTACAACAATCAAGACAGCACAATCTACTAGCCCATCTACGTATATTGATGAAAGAAAGCAAAACAAGATAAGATTCAGTGAGCAAATATAAAACAAATCATTACAATATCTTATAGATGGCTCAGAGACAGCAGTCGATAACAAACCACATAAAGACGCTGACCATGATTGCTTCTACAACTCCCCAAATTAAAGAATCAAAATCTTTCCCAAATGAAGACACAATCCTGGAATTGCCAGATGCAGAATATAAAAAACTAATTTACAGAATGCTTCAAGACATCAGGGATGACCTCAAAATGAAATAAGGCAATCTACAGAAAAAGCCAAGGAACACACTGATAAAGCAGTAGAAGAAATCAAAAAGATTATTCAAGAACATAGTGGAAAAATTAATAAGCTGCAAGAATCCATAGAGAGACAACATTCAGAAATCCAAAAGATTAACAGTAAAATTATAGAATTAGACAACTCAATAGGAAGTCAGAGGAGCAGAATCGAGGAACTGGAATGCAGAGTGGGGGAGTTGGAGGAGAAGAAAAATCAGATAAAAGAATTAAAAAAAATGAAGAAACCCTAAGAATCATGTGGGACTCTATCAAGAAGAATAACTTGCGTGTGATTGGAGTCCCAGAACATGGAGGGATAATAGAAAATATAGAGAGAATAGTCGAAGATCTGTTGTCAGAAAGCTTCCCTGACATCATGAAAGATGAAAGGATATCTATCCAAGATGCTCATCAAACCCCATGTAAGATTGATCCAAAAAGAAATCACCAAGACATATTATCATCAAACTTGCCAAAACCAAAGATAAAGAGAAAATTTTAAAAGCAGCCAGGGGTAAAAGAAAGGTCTCCTACAAAGGAGAATCAATAAGAATAAGTTCAGACTACTCAGCAGAAACCATGCAGTCAAGAAGGCAATGGGATGACATATATAGAGCACTGAAGGAGAAAAACTGTCAGCCAAGGATCATATATCCAGCAAAACTCTCTCTCAAATATGAAGGTGAAATTAAAACATTTACAGATAAACACAAGCTTAGAGAATTTACAAAAACCAAACCAAAGCTACAAGAAATACTAAAGTAAATTGGTCAGAAAATCAATAATATCAGACAACAACACAACACAAGGTCACAGAACAGAACATCCTGATATCAACTCAAGTAGGGAAATCACAAAAACAAATTAAGATTAATTTTAAAAAGAAAAAAATGCTCAAAAAAGGGAATCATTGAAGTCATTATGTCAAAGATCACAATAGTCAAAAAGAGTGACTAAATACAGGAGGTATAGAACTACCATATGGAGAGGAAAACAAGGTGATATAGGATGATACAATTTAGGTTTTTACTTAGAAAAATAGGGGTAAATATTAAGGTAACCACAGACAGGTATAACAACTCCATAACTCAAAATAAAAACCAAGAAAAACATAACAACTCAGCAAACATAAAGTCAACTACTATGAAAATGAGGAACACACAATTTACAAAGAAAAACATCTCAGCACAAAAAAGTAAGTGGAAAAATGAAATTGTCAACAACACACACAAAAAGGCATCAAAATGACAGCACTAAACACATACTTATCTATAATTATGCTGAATGTAAATGGACTAAATGCACCAATAAAGAGACAGAGAGTCTCAAATTGGATACAGAAACACGATCCGTCTATATGGTGCCTCCAAGAGACGCACCTTAGACTTAAAGACACAAACTAAAACTCAAAGGATGGAAAAAATGTATGAAGCAAACAACAATCAAAACAGAGCAGGAGTAGCAATATTAGTTTCTGACAAAATAGACTTTAAATCCACCACAAAGGATAAAGAAGGACACTACATAACGATTAAAAGGACAATTGACCAGGAAGATATAATCATATTAAATATTTATGCACCCAATGACAGGGCTGCAAGATACATAAAACAATCTTTAACAGAACTGAAAAGTGAGATAGACACCTCCACAATTATAGTAGGAGACTTCAACACACCACTTTCGGAGAAGGACAGGACTTCCAGTAAGAAGCTCAATAGAGACATGTAAGACCTAATTGCTACAATCAACAAACTTGACCTCATAGACTTATACAGAACACTCCACCCAACAGCTGCAAAGTATACTTTTTTTTTTCTAGTGCATGTGGAACATTCTCTAGACTGGATCACATATTACGTCATAAAACAAACCTTTGCAGAATCCAAAACATCAAAATATTACAAAGCAGCTTCTCAGACCACAAGGCCATAAAAGTTGAAATCAATAACAGAAAAATCAGGGAAAAGAAATCAAATACTTGGAAACTTAACCTAACTTAACCCTGCTCAAAAAAGACTGGGTTATAGAAGACATTAAGGAGGGAATAAAGAAATTCATAGAATGCAACGAGAATGAAAACACTTCCTATCAAAACCTCTGGGACACAGCAAACGCAGTGCTCAGAGGCCAATTTATATCGATAAATGCACACATACAAAAAGAAGAAAGAGCCAAAATCAGAGAGCTGTCCCTACAACTTGAACAAATAGAAAGCGAGCAACAAAAGAATCCATCAGGCACCAGAAGAAAACAAACAATAAAAATTAGAGCTGAACTAAATAAATAAATTAGAGAACAGAAAAACAATCGAAAGAATTAACAAAGCCAAAAGCTGGGTTCTTTGAAAAAATTAACAAAATTGATAAACTATTGGCCAGACTGACTAAAGAAATACAGGAAAGGAAACAAATAACCCGAATAAGAAACGAGATGGGCCATATCACAATAGACCCAACTGAAATTAAAAATACCATATCAGATTATTATGAAAAATTGTACTCTAACAAATTTGCAAACCTAGAAAAAATGGAAGAAATCCTAGAAAAACACTAGCTACCTAAACTAACACAATCAGAAGTAGAACAACTAAATAGACCCAAAACAAAAAAAGAGATTGAAAAGGTAATCAAAAAACTCCCAACAAGAAAAAAGCCCTGGCCCAGACGGCTTCACTGCAGAGTTCTACCAAACTTTCAGAGAAGAGTTAACACCACTACTGCTAAAGGTATTTCAAAGTATAGAAAAAGACGGAATAGTACTTTTTTTTTTTTCATTCTATGAAGCCACCATCTCCCTGATACCAAAACCAGGTAAAGACACCACAAAAAAAGGAAATTACAGACCTATATCCCTCATGAACATAGATGCAAAAATCCTCAACAAAATTCTAGCCAATAGAATTCAACAACATGTCAAAAAAATAATCCACCACGATCAAGCGGAGTTTATACCAGGTATGCAAGTTTGGTTTAATATTAGAAAAACCATTAATGTAATCCACCACATAAATAAGACAAAAACCACATGATCTTATCAATTGATGCAGAAAAGGCATTTGACAAAGTCCAACACCAATTCATGATAAAAACTCTCACCAAAATAGGAATCGAAGGAAAATTCCTCGACATAATAAAGGGCATCTATACAAAGCCAACAGCCAACATCATTCTAAATGGAGAGAGCCTGAAAGCATTCCCCTTGAGAACGGGAACCAGACAAGGATGCCCTTTATCACTGCTCTTATTCAACATTGTGCTAGAGGTCCTAGCCAGAGCGATTAGGCTAGACAAAGAAATAAAGGGCATCCAGATTGGCAAGAAAGAAGTAAAATTATCTCTATTTGCAGATGACATGATCTTATACACAGAAAACCCTAAGGAATCCTCCAGAAAACTACTGAAACTAATAGAAGAGTTTGGCAGAGTCTCAGGTTACAAGATAAACATAAGAAATCACTTGGATTCCTCTACATCAACAAAAAGAACATCGAAGAGGAAATCACCAAATCAATACCATTCACAGTAGCCCCCAAGAAGATAAAATACTTAGGAATAAATCTTACCAAAGATGTAAAAGACCTATACAAAGAAAACTACAAAGTACTACTGCAAGAAACTAAAAGGGACCTACATAAGTGGAAAAACATGCTCATGGATAGGAAGACTTAACATAGTAAAAATGTCTATTCTACCAAAAGCCATCTGTACATACAATGCACTTCCGATCCAAATTCCAATGACATTTTCTAATGTGATGGAGAAACAAACCACCAACTTCATATGGAAGGAAAAGAAGCCCTGGATAAGTAAAGCATTACTGAAAAAGGAGAAGAAAGTGGGAGGCCTCACTCTACCTGATTTTAGAACATATTATACAGCCACAGTAGTCAAAACAGCCTGGTACTGGTACGACAACAGGCACATAGACCAATGGAACAGAATTGAGAACCCAGATATAAATCCATCCACATATGAGCAGCTGATATTTGACAAAGGCCCAGTGTCAGTTAATTGGGGAAAAGATAGTCTTTTTAACAAATGGTGCTGGCATAACTGGATATCCATTTGCAAGAAAATGAAACAGGACCCATACCTCATACCATGCACAAAAACTAACTCCAAGTGGATCAAAGACCTAAACATAAAGACTGAAACGATAAAGATCATGGAGGAAAATATACGGACAAAGTTAGGAGCCCTAATACAAGGCATAAACAGAATACAAAACGTTACTAAAAATGACGAAGAAAAACCAGATAACTGGGAGCTCCTAAAAATCAAACACCTATGCTCATCTAAAGACTTCACCAAAAGAGTAAAAAGACTACCTACAGACTGGGAAAGAATTTTCAGCTATGACATCTCCGACCAGCACCCGATCTCTAAAATCTATATGATTCTGTCAAAACTCAACCACAAAAAGACAAACAACCCAATCAAAAAGTGGGCAAAGGATATGAACATGCACTTCACTAAAGAAGATATTCAGGCAGCTAACAGATACATGAGAAAATGCTCTCGATCATTAGCCATTAGAGAAATGCAAATTAAAACTATGATGAGATTCCATCTCACTCCAACAAGGCTGGCATTAATCCAAAAAACACAAAATAATAAATGTTGGAGAGGCTGTGGAGAGATTGGAACTCTAATACACCGCTGGTGGAATGTAAAATGGTACAACCACTTTGGAAATCTATCTGGCGTTATCTTAAACAGTTAGAAATGGAACTACCATACAACCCAGAAATCCCACTCCTCGGAATATACCCTAGAGAAACAAAAGCCTTCACACAAACAGATATACGCACACCCATGTTTATTGCAGCACTGTTTACAATAGCAAAAACATGGAAGCAACCAAGGTGTCCATCAATGAATGAATGGTTAAATAAATTATGGTATATTCACACAATGGAATACTACGCACCGATAAAGAACAGTGACGAATCTGTGAAACATTTCATGACATGGAGGAACCTGGAAGGCATTATGCCGAGTGAAATTAGTCAGAGGCAAAAGGACAAATATTGTATAAGACCACTATTATAAGATCTTGAGAAATAGTATAAACTGAGAAGAACCATTCTTTTGTGGTTACAAGAGGGGGGAGGGAGGGAGGGTGGGAGAGGGTTATTTACTGGTTAGTTAGTAGCTAAGAACTACTTTAGGTGAAGGGAAGGACAATGCTCAATACAGGGAAGGTCAGCTCACCTGGACTGGACCAAAAGCAAAGAAGTTTCCGGGATAAACTGAATGCTTCAAAGGTCACCGGAGCAAGGGTGGGGGTTTGGGGACTATGGCTTAAGGGGACTTCGAAGTCAATTGGCAAAATAAATTCTATTATGAAAACATTCTGCATCCCACTTTGAAGTGTGGCATCTGGGGTCTTAAATGCTAACAAGCGGCCATCTAAGAGGCATCAATTAGTCTCAACCCACCTGGATCAAAGGAGAATGAAGAACACCAAGGTCACACAATAACTATGAGCCCAAGAGATAGAAAGGGCCACATGAACTAGAGACTTACATCATCCTGAGACCAGAAGAACTAGATGGTACCCGGCCACAACCGATGACTGCCCTGACAGGTTGCACAACAGAGAACCCCTGAGGGAGCAGGAGAACAGTGGGATGCAGACCCCAAATTCTCACAAAAAGACCAGACTTAATGGTCTGACTGAGACTAGAAGAATCCCGGCGGTCATGGTCCCCAAACCTTCTGTTGGCCCAGGACAGGAACCATTCCTGAAGACTACTCATCAGACATGGAAGGGACTGGACAGTAGGTAGGAGAGAGATGCTGATGAAGAGTGAGCTACTTGTATCAGGTGGACACTTGAGACTGTGTTGGCATCTCCTGTCTGGAGGGGAGATGGGAGGGTAGAGAGGGTTAGAAACTGGCAAAAGGGTCACGAAAGGAGAGACTGGAGGGAGGGAGCCAGCTGACTCGTTAGGGGGAGAGTAAATGGGAGTATGTAGTAAGGTGTATACAGGCTTATGTGTGACAGACTGACTTGATTTGTAAACTTGCACTTAAAGCACAATAAAAATTATTTAAGAAAAAAAAAAAAAAGATTCCAAACTCCCTGCCTTTTAGTCAAGTCCAACTCATGGTGACACTGTAGGACAGAGTAGGACTGTCTCAGAGGGTTTCCAAGGCTGTAATCTTTACAGACCCAGACTGCCACATCTTTGTCCTTCATAGTGACTGGTGGGTTCAAACTGCCAACCTTTCGATTAGCAGCTGAGCACTTAACACCACCATCAGGCTCCCCTTAAAGATTACAGCCTTGGAAACTCGGGGCAGTTCTACTCATCCTATGGGGTCACTATGAATCGGAATAGACTTGTTGGCAATGGGCTAGGTTTTTAGTTTTTTTAAGAGAAAATAAGAAAAGATGCCAAATAAACTATGACATGCCATTGATTATGAAATGCATCCTGATTTCCAAGATGTCTAACTAAATATGAAAACATTTCTATCTTATACTTAGAGTATGGTGTTCACTTCTTGTCATTCATTTATTTACTTACTCATTTATTCAGTATGTGATTTCTTCATTTGGAAAATATTTTTTCAAACCCCTAATATTCAAGGCACTGTTTGGAATTGCCATAAGAATATCCTCTCTGCCTCAGAAAGGCAGAAGGATAAATCTATACAACAGTTTAGTGTTAGATCATAGGTATACAGGAGATATTAGAGAAGCAGAGAGGAGTCATGGGTGGTGTGAATAGTTAAATGCTAGACCACTAATGGAAAGGTTGGGGGTTCAAATCCTGTGGAGTACAGTTCTACTCTGCAACACATGGGGTCACCGTGAGTCAGAATTGACCAGACAGCAACTGGTTTGATTTGGCATTTCTTGTATTTGGAAGACAGCTTCCTGGCCAAATAACTGGAAGAGATCCATATTGTGCCCATTCCCAAGAAAGGTGATCCAACAGGATACAACAGAATTATCGAACAGTATCATTAATATCACACACAAGCACGGTTTTGCTGAAGATTATTCTTCCGTCGGTTCCAGGAGTACATCCACAGGGAATTGCCAGAAGTTCGAGCCTGATTCAGAAGATGATGTAGAAATAGGGATATCATCACTGATACCTGATGGATCTTGGCTGAAAGCAGAGGGTACTAGAAAGATGCTTACCTGTGTTTTGTTAACTACGCAAAGGCATTCAACTATGTGGATCATAACAAATTATGGATACAACTTTGTGAAGAATGGGAATTCCACACACTTGATTGTGCTCAGGAAGAACCTGTATATAGACCAAGTGGTAGTTGTTTGAACAAAACTAGGGGATACTGCATGGCTTAAAGTAGGAAAGATGTGTGTCAGGCCAAGACCCGTGTGACATTAGCAATGATATCTTTCTTTCCACGTTCTCTCCTGAATCCGGTTTGATTTTCTGGAAGTTCCCTGTGAATGTACCACTGGAATAGCTTTTGAATGATCTTCAGCAAAATTTTACTTTTACGTGTGATATTAATGAAATTGATAATTTTCTCTTCTGTTGAGTCACCTTTCTTTGGATTGGGCACAAATATGGATCTCTTCCTGTCACTTGGCCAGGTAGCTGTCTTCCAAATTTCTTGCCATAGATGAATAAGCACCTCCAGCTCTGCATCAGTTTGTTGAAATGTCTCAGTTGGTATTGTGTCAATTCCTGGAGCTCTGTTTTTCACCAATGCCTTCAGTGCAGTTTGGACTTGTCCCTTCAATGCCACTGGTTCTTGATCATACGCAGCCTCCTGAAATGGCTGGAAGTTGACTAATTGTTTTTGGCACAGCGACTCTGTGAATTCCTTTCATCTTCTTTTGATGCTTCCCGCGTCGTTCAATATTTTGTCTATAGAATCTTTCAAAATTGCAACTTGAGGTTTGAAGTTTTTCTTCAGTTCATTCAGGTTGAGAAATGACAAGGATGTTCTTCCCTTTTGGTTTTCTTACTCCAGGTCTTTGCATATTTCATTATACTACTTTACTTTGTCTTCTTGATCCATTCTTTGAAATCTTCTGTTTAGCTCTTTTACTTCACCATATCTTCCATTCGTTTTAGTTACTCTACATTTAAGAGCAAGCTTCAGAGTCTCTTCTGACATCCGTTTGGTCTTTTCTTTCTTTGCTGTCTTTTTGATGACCTTTTGTATTCTTCATGTATGATATCTTTGATGTCATCTCACAACTGGCCATTAGTGTTCAAGGTATCAAATCTGTTCTTGAGATAGTCTCCAAATTCAAGTGGGATATACTCAAGGTCATATTTTGGTTCTCGTGGACTAGTTTTAATTCTCTTCAGCTTCAACTTGAACTTGCTTATCAGCCTTAGAAGGTCTGTTCCTCAGTCAGCCTCTGGCCTTGTTCTGACTGATGATATTGAGATTTTCCATCATCTCTTTCCACAGATATCAGTTTTATTCCTTTCCATCCAGTGAGGTCCACACACTATGTTATTGAAAAATTTATGTTATTGAAAAAAGGTATTTGCAATAAAGAAGTTGTTGGTCTTGCAAAATTCTCTCATGCGATCTCCAGCATCGTTTCTATCACCAGGGCCATATTTTCCAAACATAGAGCCTTCTTCTTTGTTTCCGGTTTTCATATTCTAATCACTTGTAATTATCAATGTGTCTTGATTGCATGTTTGATCAATTTCAGACTGCAGAAATTGGTTAAAATCTTCCATTTCTTTATCTTTGACATTAGTGGTTGGCGCATAAATTTGAATAATAGTCATTTTAACTGGTCTTCCTTGGAGGCATATGGTATATTTTCCTAACACTAGCAGAGTTGTACTTCAGAATAGATCTCAGTAGTTCCTTTTGACAATGAACATGGTGCCATTCCTCTTCAATTTATCATTCCCAGCATAGTAGACCATGTGATTGTCTGATTCAAAATGGCCAATACCAGTCCATTTCAGCTCACTAATACCTAGGGATATCAATGTTTATGCATTCTATTTCATTTTTGACAATTTCCAATTTTCCTAGATTCATACTTCATACATTCCATATTCTGGTTATTAATGAACCTAACATGCATATTTGTATTAACCACTCTCTCCAAATTATCACAATAACAAACATAAATGGATTAAAGCTTGTATGTAAAAGAACTCATAGACTGGTTCCAAGAAACAAATCTAAATTTATGTTATTTAAAACTAAGTAACGCAAATTTAATTTAGACAAATGGGCATTACATTTAAATTCAATGTGAAAAACATTAGCTGATATGAAATGAAGTCATTTATATTGAAAAGAGCAGCAATTTAATGAGGAGCTATTGCCATAAACCTTTATGTAAGGAGTGACATATCATTAAAATAAATAAGGCAATTTTTTTTTTCAATTTTATAAAAAATTTACAGCATAATACAAAGTCTTGATTTTATTTTTCTTCCCGGGGAGGGGGAGGAGCTTTACCAAAGTAAGTTTCTTTCCTGACATATAAATGGTGTGTGCGTGTTATGCCCTGAGACATTTTCATCATTTCCATGTTCTGTTCTTAAGTTCTCCCAGCCTTAGATACATGCCCGATGTTTTCTCCAGAAAGAAGTTATTTAATTCTCTTTAGATCACTTAAGAACAATTGGTGATCTTTCTTTAGATCTCTGGCTTATGCCATGTGACTAACCCAGGGGAAGGAGAGGGACCTGGGGCCTCAGATGGTCCCAGTAGTAATCCTTTCTCTGGGCAGTTTTCCCTGGCTTTTGGCATGTGTTTTGTGCTACAAATGCTTGGGCCTTCTTCTTAGCGAGGGAATAGACCCACCGTCTTAGGATGAGTTCTCTAGAGAAGCAAAACCAGTGAAACATATGTATATATATAGAGAGAGAGAGAGAGGGAGATCCTTACCTCAAGGAAGTGACTTACAAGGTTGTAGAGGTTGGCAAGTCCCAAGTCTGTGGGTCAGGTATCAGGCTGGAGGCTTCTCCTGATGCACATAGCTGCAAGTGCTGATGAACTCAAGATGGGCAGGTCAGATGGCAAGCTGCTCACTCATGGGCTGTGGAGGCTGACAAATCCCAGAATCAACAGGCAATATGACGGCCACTGGCTCAAGTCCCAAAACCAGAGGTCAGATGATGACGAGTTGAATATAGGATCCAGAGCAAGTTAAAAGTCAGCAAGTTTTGCCAGAAAGTCAGCATATACTGGATGCAGGCCATATTTCTGAGGAAACTCCCCTTACAACTGGCTGATCACATCATATCACATCATGGAGGTGATTATATTATATCACAAAGGATATAATATATGTGATATATATAATATATATATCACAAAGGAGGATAACTACATCATTACATAACTGCCAAATTATATCCTTTCATAACTGCCAAACTGCTGCGAATCCTGGCCCCGCCAGGTTGACACAAAACCTTAACCATTACATCCATTTTTATCTTGGATCTGTTTTGTCAGCTTCCAAACTTTGCAATAAAAAAACAATCTCCTTAAAAATTCATTCCTCCAGAACTCTTGCTGTGGCCTTGGTTAGTTCTGTGATATTATAGCGTCCTTGGATCCAGTCTAGAAGAGTCAATGTAAATGGAATAAAGTTCATATGTAAAAGAAAAAAAAAAAAAAAAACTTCTAGAATTTAGAAATCATTTAGGCCTTAGGAAAAAAATTAAGTTCTTTGCTGTACGGTAAAATAGAAGATATCATACAGATATGGAAAGACATACCGTATTCCTATGTGGGAATAGTCAACATCTTCAATCAATTCTTGTTTTTCTTAAAAAAAAAAACCTGTCAATTTAGTGTAACCCAAGACTTATTCCCAATTTTTTTGTGGGGAAGGGTAAGGAAGTGTGGGGATTAGGTTGCAAAAGTTAAGGAAATGGGAAAGCTATTACAAGCAAACATAAATAAAAAATAAAGGATAAGTCCAGTAGTATATACACCAGGCAAAAAATACTTTAAACACGTTGAACTATACAAAGAAGGTGATTTTAATGTTCTAAGAGATGCACTTGAAAATGAAGATGTGATATTTCTAAACCCTTGAATTAAATACAATCTCTTTCAAGTCCTCCCTCCTTGAGAGTACTCCCCAGTCATCTTGATTTGCATTCGTGAATGTCTCCAAACTTTCAATCAAAGGGTCACAGGCCATCTTTTGATTTGACCCCTCAGGTGTCTAATTATAGCCCGTGTGTGTGGTGCAGTGGTTAAGGATTAGACTGCTAACCACAAGGTTGGCAGTTGGAATCCACCAGCCGCTCCTTAGAAGCACTACGAGGAAGTTCTACTCTGTCCTATAGGGTCTCTATGAGTTGGAATCAACTCAGTGGCAGTGGGTGGGAATCAAGTAATTGGGAATGCCCTCATTTTCTCCTCCTTTTACTGGCAACAATTGTCAAACTAATTACAAGTTCCTTCCAAAATAATATTGCCTGAAGTGGAATCAATCAGTCATTGAATACTGTAAACCTGGGCTTCATGGCTTTTATGTTATTATTCTGAATAGGAAGAAAGGATATAATGGGGAAGAATTGTTGAGCCCCCCATTCACCTCACCAGCTATGGGGTGACACTGTTAGGTCAGGACACTACTGAGATGAGTCAGAGAGAGTCAAAGGGAGGGTAAAAAAAAAAATCTCGGATTCGTTTTGTGTGTGGCCACCAGCAGCTGGCTTTTCTGAGTACAGGACACGCAGAAGAGTGTGTCAGTAATAACCACAAGCATAGTCCTCTTTTGCATTATTGAAACATGTTTCTTGGTGAGGTATTTAACAACAGTGGGGGAAATTGCTATGGGAAATATAACCCTGAAGCAGAATAAAAAAGCCGTATGTAGGTTGGGTGATCTTTTAGTTTTCAGCCCAGAAAATCCAGAACAGTGAGAGAATCCTGCTGGTCTTTTCATCTGTATTCTCACTGGTGTTGATTCAAGTATCTCTAAGAGTTATTTCAAGAATCGTTTTCACATATTCACTGATTTTGTTTCTTTTTTTAAGCCTTCTGGAAGCAAAGCCAAGCTGTCGATTGCAGCCATGGAGATAAACAGAGATCTGAAAGGCGTTATTTTGAAGTTTTCTTCTCTTTTAACTATTCTTAACGGGATGGAGCTACCCTAACTACATGGTAGAATCACCTAGGGAGCTTTTAAAACCCTCCAGATGCTCAGAACACATCCATAGCCAATTAAATGAGAATCTTGTCAGGTGTGCAGCAGGCATCGTAGAAGTGGTTGCCTCCTGTTGGCAACATTGTTAGGGACCCAGATTCATGGATATTTTCTAGGTCATCATAAGCTTGTATGTTGGGATAGCTTTTACTTCTTTCACAAATATTTAATCCTCACCACAAGCTGTACGGAGGGTCTTATTCTATTTAACAAATGAGAAGATTAAAGTTTAAACGAGCTTACACATGGAAATGCAAAGTGTGGAATGGAATCCAGGAACCAGAATCCAAGGTAAAACTAGGTCTTCCTAAACTAGTTGCTTTACAAACTTCCCTAGCAACTTACGACCTCACTGAAGAATTCTTACATAAGAAAATGGCTGGATACATATTATCAAAGTTCTAGGAACAGTGGTGAAGGCTACCTACCCCTGATGCCCTTATCATTTCTATTCTGATACAGCCCATGGCTTATAATGAGTATTGAGTCGTTGATTAGAATTCTTTATAGATGTACACAATCTGAAATTTATATGAGAACTCAACGTCCCCAAATAATCCATGATATGATGGGATCTCAGTAATGTATACCATTACCTCTTATGACCAAGCAATATTGATATTGTTTGGGTCTTCTTTTAGTAGCCATGCAACATTGCTTTTTATTAAGATTGCAGATACTGAAATTACCTGGATAGGACATCCACCACCTCATTCATTGTCAGCATTGATTAAATTAATATGATTGCCCAGAAAGGTAAAATTTTCAGTATAACTAAATGTTTGGTTAAAGGAAACAACTTCCCAGATAAAGGAAGACAGTTCATTGGGCCATATTACTAATACTGAAACCAGTCAACAATATGGATGAGCCTTAAAAGCATAATATTAGGATATGAGTGGAAGCGATGGACTAAGTTTCTCCAAAAATACTTTTCTCCATAAAATCAATGAGAACATTGGGGGAAAAAAATCATCAAAATAAACTTTTTTAGAACTCTGGAAATTAACCAAAGCTTGCACAAAAGAGAGTGTTTGTCCAAGAAAAATGGTTGAATCTTGGAAAGAACAGTGAGGTTTGTGACATTTAATGTGCCATATTCCCGCCCCTCTCTCCCCAGCTCCATGGTACCCTTGAAAACCAACAGCCTCCTGACAATCACAGTGAAAACCATCAGGCTCATAACCATCGGAGGGGCCAGAACAGAGTTAGAGCTTTTTGTAAGCCCGATTCTCAGAGAATCTTCATTATTTGATCTGTCTGGAAGTTCTTTGGAAGATCACGCTCTCATGGCTTGTCTTTATTTGACTTTACTCAGAAATCACCAGTGTGAATAGCCTTTTACCCAGGGTTCTTAATGAGTCTTCCTCCAATCCTGATGCTGCATTTTTCTTCAGATAGTCCACTTCTCAGATTATTTGCTTAGCAAACAGATTGAATAAGTATGGTGAAAGGATACAAACCTAATGTACACCTTTTCTGACTTTAAACCATGCAGTATCCCCTTGTTCCTTCAAACAACTGCCTCAGGTTTCACAAGAGCACAAATAAGTGTTCTGGAATTCCCATTCTTTGCAATATTATCCATAATTTTTTAATGATCCATATAGTCGTATGCCTCTGCATAGTCAATAAGACACAGGTAAACATCTTTCTGGTATTCTCTACTTTCAACCAAGATCTATCTAATATCAGCAATGATATCTCTCATTCTGTGTCCTCTTCTGAATCCAGTTTGAATTTCTAGCAGTTCCCTGTCAATGTACTGCCGCAACTGTTTTTGAATTATCTGTAGCAAAATTTTAGTTGCTTGTGATATTAATGATGTTATTTGATAATTTCCACATTCCATTGAATCACCTTTCTTTGGAACAGGCACAAATATGGATCTCTTCCAGTCAACTGGCCAAAAATCATGGCAATGACAAGTGAACACTTCTAGAATTGCATCATTTGTTGAAACATCTCAACTGGTATTCCACCAATTCCTCAAGCCTTCTTTTTTGCTAATGCCTTCAGTGCAGCTTGTATTCCTTCCTTCAATACCATTGATTCTTGATCATATACCACCTCCAGAAATAGTTGAACCTGTCCACAATGGGTGACATTGCTGGTATTTGAAATACTGGTAGCATAACTTCCAGCATCACAGCAACACACAAGCCACCAAGTATGACAAACTTCACATCCAGTAGGGAGGCTCTAATCAAAACTGCAGATGATAACAAGTGTTGGTGATGATAAGGAGAAATTACCGATGAGAATGTAAAATGCTGCAGTAGCTTTGGGAAACAGTTTGGCAGTTGCTCAAAAAGTTAAACATAGAGTTACCATTATTGTTGTTGTTAGGTGCCATTGAGTTGGTTCCAACTCATAGCGACCCTATAAGGCAGAGTAGAACTGCCCCCATAGGGTTTCCAAGGAGTAGCTGGTGGATTTAAACTGCCAACATTTTGGTTAGCAGCCGAGCTCTTAACCAGTGAGCCACCAGGGCTCCAGAGTTACCATATGATTCAGCAATTCTACTCTTTGGCACATACTTAAGAGATCTGAAAACACATGTACATACAAAAATGTGTACATGAATGTTCATAGCATCATTATTTATAATAGCCAAAAAATAGAAACAACCCAGTTGTTCGTAGCCTGATGAATAACTAAATAAATTGTGGTATATCCTTAAACGGAATGTAATTCAACCATAAAAAGGAATGAATGGCGTACTAATATGTGCTACCACATAGATGTATTTTGAGAACATTATGTTAAGTGAAACCAGCTAGAAACAAAAAGGCCACAGGTTTTATGATTCCATTTATATAAAATATTCAGAGTAGGCAAATCCATAGAGACAGAAATTAGATTCCAGTTTTCCAGGAGTTGGGGCAAGGGGGAGATGGCAGTGGGGTTTACTTTTGGAGTGATGCACATGCTCTGGAATTAAACAGTCATACAGTGGTGATGATTGTATGACTCTGTGACTATCCTAAAAACCATTGAATCGTGTACTTTAGAAGGGTGAACTTTATGATATGTATATTTCTCAATTTAAAAAAGAAAAAAAATCATGATACTGAGAAAAAGAAGCCAAAAACAAAACTTCCTTTATGTAAAATTCAAAAGGCAAAGTTAAAATATAGTGCCCAGGAATGTATACTTAGGTGATAAAACTATAACAAAAATTAAAAAAAAGGTGATACCTACCATTGGCCAAACTGACAAAAGAAAAACAGGAGAGGAAGCAAATAATCCAAATTAGAGGAGGACCATTATAACCGACCTGAAATAAAAAGGATCATAACAGAACAATGCAAAAAACTGTACTCCAACAAATTTGACAACCTAGAGGAAATGGGCAAATTTCTAGAAACACACTACCTACCTAAACTAACACAAACTGAGATAGAAAATATGAACAGACCCATAACAAGAGAAGAGATTGAAGAGGTAATTAAAAAAACTCCCAACAAAAACATGAAAAAGCCCTGGCCCAGAAGGCTTCACTGGAGAATTCTACCAAACATTCAGAGACAAGCTCACACCAGTACTACTCAAACTATTTCAGAACATAGAAAAGAAAGGAATACTCCTGAATTAATTATGTGAAGGCAGCATAACCCTGATAACAAAGCCAGGCAAAGACACCGCAAAAAAAAGAAAATTATAGATCAATACCTCTCATCAATATAGATGCAAAAATTCTCAACAAAATCCTAGCCAATAGAATTCAGCATCACATCAAAAAAAAAAAAAAAAAAATACACCATGATCAAGTGAGATTCATACCAGGTAAGCAAGGAAGGTTCAGCATTAGAAAATCAATCAACATAATCTACCACATACATAGAACAAAATAAAAGAATGACATGACCATCTCAGTCAATGCAGAAGAGGCATTTGATAAAGTCTAACACAGTCCTGATAAAAACTCTCAATAAAATAGGAAACTCTTCAGCATAATAAAGGACATATATACAAAACCAACAGCCAACATCATTCTCAATGGAGAGAGGCTGAAAGCTTTATCCATGAAATGGGAAAAAGACAAGGATGCCGTTTATCACCACTCCTATTTAACATTGTGCTTGAAGTCCTAGCTAGAATAATAAAGCAAGAAAAAGAAATAAAGTGCATCCAAACTGGAAAGGAAGAACTAAAACTATCCTTATTTGCAAATGATATGATCCTCTATGTAGAGAACCCCAAAGATTCCACAAGAAAATTACTGGAACTAATAAGATTCAGCAAAGTAGGAGGATACAAGATCAACATACAAAAATTAGTTGGATTCCTATACCGCCAACAGAGAGAGCTTCAAAAAGGAAATCAGGAAGCAATACCATCTGCAATAACCCTAAAAAGATAAAATACTTAGGAATAAATCTAACCAGGGACATGAAAGATCTATACAAAGAAAACTACAAAACACTATCGCAAGAAACCAAAAGAGAACTACGTAAATGGAAAAACAATCCATGCTCACGGATAGGTAGACTCAACATTGTGAAAATGTCAATTCTACCCAAAGCAATCTCCAGATATAATGCAATCTCCATCCAAACAGCAACAGCATTCCTTAAAAAGATGGAAAAGCTAATCACCAACTTTTTGTGGAAAGAAAAGAGGCCCTGGATAAGCAAATCATTATTGAAGAAAAAGAACAAAGTAGGAGGCCTCACACTACCTGATCTCAGAACTTAATATACAGCCATGGTAGTCAAAACATCCTAGTACTGGCACAATGACAGACGTATATACACCAGAGGAACAGAATCAAGAACCCAGATGTAAATCCATCTACTGATAGTCAGTTGATCTTTGACAAAGGACCGAAGTCCATTAAATGGGGAAAAGAGAGTCTTTTTAACAAATGGTGTTGGCAAAACTGGATGTCTATCTGTAAAAAAATTAAACGGGACCTATACCTCACGTCATACACAAAAACTAACTCAAAATGGAGACCAAAGACCTATATATAAAACCTAGAATGTTAAAGATAATGGAAGATAAAAGAGGGACAATGCTAGGAGCATTAATACGTGACATTAATACAATACGAACTGTAACTAACAGTGCACAAACACCAGAAGATAAACTAGATATTTGGGGCTCCTAAAAATTAATCATTTGTGCTCATCAAAAGACTTCACCAAAAAAAGTAAAAAAAAAAAAAAAAAAGAACTTACAGACTGGGAAAAAGTTTTTAGGTCTGACATATCTAACAAGGCTCTAATCTCTAAAATCTATAGAATACTTCAACATCTCAACAACAAAAGGCAAGTAATCCAGTTCAAAAAAGGATATGAACAGATACTTCACAAAGAAGACATTCAGGCAGCTAACATGAGGAAATGCTCAAAATCATTAGCCTTTAGAGAAACGTACATCAGAACTACAATGAGATATCATCTCACCCTTATATTAATAGCACTAATGACAAAAACTTCATCTTACATACTTTGAACATGTTATCGGGGGGACCAGTCCTGGGAGAAGGACATCATGCTTGGTAGAGTAGAGGGTCAGTGAAAGAGGGGAAGACCCTCAACGAGATGGAGTGACACAATAGCTGCAACAGTGTGCTCAAGCATAACAATGATTGTGAGCATGGCCCAGGACTGGACAATGTTTCGTTCTGTTGCACATAGGGTAGCTATGAGTCGGAATCAACTGGACAGCACCTAAAAACGACAACAGTCACAAAAAAAAAACAGAAAATAACAAATGTTGGAGAGGTTTCAGGGAGATTGGAACTCTCACACACTGCTGCTGGGAATGTAAAATGATCCAACCACTATGGAAAACGATATGGTGCAACCTTAAAAATCTAGAAATAGAAATACCATTTAAAAAAACCCAACCCATTGCTGTTGAGTCGATTCCGACTCATAGCGATCCCATAGGACAGAGTAGAACTGCTCCATAGGGTTTCCAAGGAGCACCTGGTGGATTCGAACTGCCAACCTTTTGGTTAGCAGCTGTAGCTCTTAACAACTACGCCACCAGGGTTTCCAGAAATACCATACAATTCAGCAATTCCACTCCTAGGAACATAGCCCAGAGAAAGAAGAGTTATCGCACGAATAGACACATACACACCCAGGTGCACTGCACCATTATTCACAATAGCAAAAAGATGGAAACAACCTAAGTGCTCTTCAACAGATGAATGGATATACAAATTTTGGTACATACACACATCAATAAAGAACAATGATGAATCCATGAAACATCTTACAACATGGATGAATCTGGAGGGCATTATGCTGAGTGAAATAAGTCAATCACAAAAGGACAAATATTTTATGAGATGACTATTATAAAAATCCAAGAAAATGTTTATACACAGAAAAAAACAATCTTTGGTGATTATGAGGGAAGAGAGGGGTGGGGAGAGGAAATCACTAACTAGATAGTGGACTAGTGTTAACTTTGGTGGAAGGAGAGACAACGCACAATATAGGGGAAGTCAGCACAGCTTCAACAAGGCAAAGTCATAGAAGCTTTCCAACCTCTTGCGGGACCAAGTTACTGGGTCAAGGGCTGGGGACCATGGTCTTGGGGAACATCTAGGTCAATTGGCATAACATAGTTCATAAAGAAAATGTTCTATATCCTACTTTGGTGAGTAGCATTTGGGGTCTTAGAAGCTTGTGAGTGGCCATCTAAGATACATCTATTTGTCCCGTCCCATCTGGAGCAAAGGAGAGTGAAAAAAAACAAAAACACAAGGAAAATATTAGTCCAAAGGACTAAAGGACCACATGAACCACAGCCTCCACCAGCCTGAGCCCAGAAGAACTAAATGGTGCCCGGCTACCACCGCTGACTGCTCTGACAGGGATCACAGTAGAGGGTTCTGGACAGAGCAGGAGAAAAATGTAGAAAAAAATTCTAATTTACAAAAAAAAAGACCAGACTTATTGGTCTGACAGAGACTGGAGAAATCCCCAATGTTATGGCTTCCAGAAGCCCTAAATACTCAGAACTGAAGCCACTCCCAAAGTCTACGTTTCCGCCAAAGATCAGACAGGCCTATAAAACAAACAATAACACACATGAGGAATGTGCTTCTCAGTTCAATCAAGTATAC
Source organism: Elephas maximus indicus (assembly GCF_024166365.1). Classification (NCBI taxonomy): domain Eukaryota; kingdom Metazoa; phylum Chordata; class Mammalia; order Proboscidea; family Elephantidae; genus Elephas; species Elephas maximus. The sequence goes on along the minus strand of NC_064831.1, from coordinate 71,577,240 downwards.
GAGACCAAATGGACAACACCTGGCCAACAGCAAAGGCAAGAAGGCAGGAAGGGACAGGAAAACTAGACAAATGGACATGGGGAACCCGGGGTGTAAAGGGAAAAGAGGAAAGGGCTGACACATTGCAGGAATTGTGATGAATGTTACAAAACAATTTGTGTATAAATTTTTGAATGAGAAACTGATTTGTGCTGTAAACTTTCACCTAAAGCACAATAAAATTTTTAAGAAGGTGATATCATAAAAGCCAGGGTAGTGATTATTTTAGGTGGTAAGAAGTGATTTTGGTTAGGAAAGGGCATATGGAGAGGGCTGATGGGGTGCTGGCAAAGCTTTATTTCTTGGTGTGGGTGCTGGTTATCTGGCTGTTCATTTTATAATAACTCAGTGATCTGCACATTCATGTAGTGTGCATATTTCACAATAAAATCTCCTTTTGTTAGAAAAAAATCCATTAATTGGATGCACTACAATTTCCTTAATCATTCCCATATTGTCGGCATTTTGATTGCTTCCAGTTTTTTATTATTCTGAACAACATTGCAATTAACATTTTTGTGCATAAATCTCTTTATAGTTTTCATTATACACTTGGAATAGATTTCCATATGGCAGAATGCAGAACAGAAGATTCAAATATTTGCAATTGATATTATGAGCCCTCAAACAGTGCTTTTCTTTTTTATCTTCTGTGTGGCTTATTTCTACCAAATGCTCTGTTTTTCCAAGTCCTTTCTGAATTCTGATGCTTTCTTTGGATAAGTTAGCTACCCCTCCAAGGCTTTCCCATCTTCCTCACAAGTAAGCTCACTGACCCCTCACTATAAGCTCCGGCTTATGAGGTGATCCTTGTTCTTCCTTGTCATAGTTACCTGTATCAGTGTTCAGGACCATGTTGAGTGCCCTTCTGGTAAGTAAGGGGCTCCTGTACCTGACATTTCTAACCTGTGGCTGCCAGGCAACCTCTGCTCTGCAATACACTCTTTCTTTTTTAAAAAAAAAATAAGTTTTATTGTGCTTTAAGTGAAAGTTTACAGATCAAGTCAGTCTGTCACATATAAGCTTATATACGCCTCTACATACTCCCATTTACTCTCTGCCTAATAAGTCAGCCTGCTCCCTTCTTCCAGTCTCTCCTTTCGTAACCATTTTGCTGGTTTCTAACCCTCTCTACCCTCCCATCTCCCCTCCAGACAGGAGATGACAACACAGTCTCAAGTGTCCACCTGATACAAGTAGCTCACTCTTCATCAGCATCTCTCTCCAACCCATTGTCCAGTTCCTTCCATGTCTGATGAGTAGTCTTCGGGAATGGTTCCTGTCCTGGACCAACAGAAGGTTTGGGGACCATGATCGCCGGGATTCTTCTAGTCTCAGTCAGACCATTAAGTCTGGTCTTTTTGTGAGAATTTGGGGTCTGCATCCCACTGTTCTCCTGCTCCCTCAGGGGTTCTCTGTTGTGCAACCTGTCAGGGCAGTCATCGGTTGTGGCCGGGTACCATCTAGTTCTTCTGGTCTCAGGATGATGTAAGTCTCTAGTTCATGTGGCCCTTTCTGTCTCTTGGGCTCATAGTTATTGTGTGACCTTGGTGTTCTTCATTCTCCTTTGATCCAGGTGGGTTGAAACCAATTGATGCATCTTAGATGGCCGCTTGTTGGCATTTAAGACCCCAGATGCCACACTTCAAAGTGGGATGCAGAATGTTTTCATAACAGAGTTTATTATGCCAATTGACTTAGAAGTCCCCTTAAGCCATAGTCCCCAAACCCCCGCCCTTGCTCCGCTGACCTTCGAAGCATTCAGTTTATCCCAGAAACTTCTTTGCTTTTGGTCCAGTCCAGTTCAGCTGACTTTCCCTGAGCAATACACTCTTAAAACCGTGATGTAACGCCATCTCTGCTATCAAATAATAAGGTTCAAACAGTTTAAAAAAAAAAAAACTTGTACACCAACCATCTTTGCAAAATTATTCACAATAGAGGCGGAGCCAAGATGGCGGACTAGGCAGACGCTACCTCGGATCCCTCTTACAACAAAGACACGGAAAAACAAGTGAATCGATCACATACATAACAATCTACGAACCCTGAACAACAAACACAGATTTAGAGACGGACAACGAACTAATACGGGGAAGCAGCGATTGTTTCCAGAGCCTGGAGCCAGCATACCAGTCAGGTACGGCACAAGCACAGAGACCTGCTCCACCCCCCTGAACTAACCCCGGGAGGGGGACTAGCCGGTTCCACGGGCGGCGTGGGACGCAGCTGGTAGGAGAAGTCCCCGGGAGGCAGTGACTGATCTTGGAGCAGAAAGAGCAGCATCCGAGCCGGGGAACCGTCCCACAGGGATTTGGACTGCACGCAGGTACGCCATAAACACGGAGAGTTGCTCCACCCCCTGAACTAACCCCGGGAAGGTGACCATCCGGGTCGCGCGGGCGGCGTGAGACGCAGCCGGTAGGAGAAGTCCCCGGGAGGCAGCGACTGGTATTGGAGCGGGGAGAACAGCGTCCCAGCCGGGACACTCGGTCGCGGCACAAGCACGGGGAGCTACTCCACCCATCTGAACTAACCCCGGGAGGGGGCCCACCTGGTTCACGGGGGCGGCACGGCCACGCGGCTGGAGGGACGAGAAGTCCCCGGGAGGCAGCGACTGATTTTGGAGTCGAGAGTGCACCGTCCCAGTAGGGGAGCCTTGACGCTGGGCGTGGGGCTGGAAGCGGAGGATCTGACCGTGACTCCAGCGGGCCAGACCCCCCGGGGGCAATCTCCACACAGACAGCACACATAGGCGACGCGCCCGCGGGAATCTCAGATATAATAGTCATTCCAAGCAAGACAAGCAACTCTGGCTATATTCTGAGGTGCTACTCTCCTATCTCTCTGTTCCCTCCCCCACCCTCCCCAGGCGGCTTCATTAACATCTGAATAGCCTGAGCCAGAGGGAGAACTCTGATAGGGATCTGACTGCAGTTTTTTTTTAGCGGATTTTCTGGAAAAACTAGTTTCCCAGTGATGGCTCGGAGACAACAATCCATATCAAACCACTTAAAGAAGCAGACCGTGACAGCTTCTCCAACTCCCCAAACAAAAGAATCAAAATCTTTCCCAAATGAAGATACAATTTTGGAATTATCAGATACAGAATATAAAAAACTAATTTACAGAATGCTTAATGATATCACAAATGAAATTAGGATATCTGCAGAAAAAGCCAAGGAACACACTGATAAAACTGTTGAAGAACTCAAAAAGATTATTCAAGAACATACTGGAAAAATTAATAAGTTGCAAGAATCCATAGAGAGACAACATGTAGAAATCCAAAAGATTAACAATAAAATAACAGAATTAGACAACACACTAGGAAGTCAGAGGAGCAGACTCGAGCAATTAGAATGCAGACTGGGACATCTGGAGGACCAGGGAATCAACACCAACATAGCTGAAAAAAAATCAGATAAAAGAATTAAAAAAAATGAAGAAACCCTAAGAATTATGTGGGACTCTATCAAGAAGGATAACCTGCGGGTGATTGGAGTCCCAGAACAGGGAGGGGGGACAGAAAACACAGAGAAAATAGTTGAAGAACTTCTGACAGAAAACTTCCCTGACATCATGAAAGACGAAAGGATATCTATCCAAGATGCTCATCGAACCCCATTTAAGATTGATCCAAAAAGAAAAACACCAAGACATATTATCATCAAACTCACCAAAACCAAAGATAAACAGAAAATTTTAAAAGCAGCCAGGGAGAAAAGAAAGGTTTCCTTCAAGGGAGAATCAATAAGAATATGTTCTGACTACTCAGCAGAAACCATGCAGGCAAGAAGGGAATGGGACGACATATACAGAACACTGAAGGAGAAGAACTGCCAACCAAGGATCATATATCCAGCAAAACTCTCTCTGAAATATGAAGGCGAAATTAAGATATTTACAGACAAACACAAGTTTAGAGAATTTGCAAAAACCAAACCAAAGCTACAAGACATACTAAAGGATATTGTTTGGTCAGAGAACCAATAATATCAGATATCAGCACAACACAAGGTCACAAAACAGAACGTCCTGATATCAACTCAAATAGGGAAATCACAAAAACAAACAAATTAAGATTAATTAAAAAAAAATACACATAACAGGGAATCATGGAAGTCAATAGGTAAAAGATCACAATAATCAAAAAGAGGGACTAAATACAGGAGGCATTGAACTGCCATATGGAGAGTGATACAAGGCGATATAGAACAATACAAGTTAGGTTTTTACTTAGAAAAATAGGGGTATATAATGAGGTAACCACAAAAAGGTATAACAATTCTATAACTCAAGACAAAAACCAAGAAAAACGTAACGACTCAACTAACATAAAGTCAAACACTATGAAAGTGAGGATCTCACAATTTACTAAGAAAAACGCCTCAGCACAAAAAAGTATGTGGAAAAATGAAATTGTCAACAACACACATAAAAAGGCATCAAAATGACAGCACTAAAAACTTATTTATCTATAATTACCCTGAATGTAAATGGACTAAATGCACCAATAAAGAGACAGAGAGTCACAGACTGGATAAAGAAACACGATCCATCTATATGCTGCCTACAAGAGACACACCTTAGACTTAGAGACACAAACAAACTAAAACTCAAAGGATGGAAAAAAGTATATCAAGCAAACAATAAGCAAAAAAGAAGAGGAGTAGCAATATTAATTTCTGACAAAATAGACTTTAGACTTAAATCCACCACAAAGGATAAAGAAGGACACTATATAATGATAAAAGGGACAATTGATCAGGAAGACATAACCATATTAAATATTTACGCACCCAATGACAGGGCTGCAAGATATATAAATCAAATTTTAACAGAACTGAAAAGCGAGATAGATACCTCCACAATTATAGTAGGAGACTTCAACACACCACTTTCGGAGAAGGACAGGACATCCAGTAAGAAGCTCAACAGAGACACGGAAGATCTAATTACAACAATCAACCAACTTGACCTCATTGACTTATACAGAACTCTCCACCCAACTGCTGCAAAATATACTTTTTTTTCTAGCGCACATGGAACATTCTCTAGAATAGACCACATATTAGGTCATAAAACAAACCTTTGCAGAGTCCAAAACATCGAAATATTACAAAGCATCTTCTCAGACCACAAGGCAATAAAACTAGAGATCAATAACAGAAGAACGAGGGAAAAGAAATCAAATACTTGGAAAATGAACAATACCCTCCTGAAAAAAGACTGGGTTATAGAAGACATCAAGGAGGGAATAAGGAAATTCATAGAAAGCAACGAGAATGAAAATACTTCCTATCAAAACCTCTGGGACACAGCAAAAGCAGTGCTCAGAGGTCAATTTATATCAATAAATGCACACATACAAAAAGAAGAAAGAGCCAAAATCAGAGAACTGTCCCTACAACTTGAACAAATAGAAAGTGAGCAACAAAAGAATCCATCAGGCACCAGAAGAAAACAAATAATAAAAATTAGAGCTGAACTAAATGAATTAGAGAACAGAAAAACAATTGAAAGAATTAACAAAGCCAAAAGCTGGTTCTTTGAAAAAATTAACAAAATTGATAAACCATTGGCTAGACTGACTAAAGAAATACAGGAAAGGAAACAAATAACCCGAATAAGAAATGAGAAGGACCACATCACAACAGAACCAAATGAAATTAAAAGAATCATTTCAGATTATTATGAAAAATTGTACTCTAACAAATTTGAAAACCTAGAAGAAATGGATGAATTCCTTGAAAAACACTACCTACCTAAACTAACACATTCAGAAGCAGAACAACTAAATAGACCCATAACAAAAAAAGAGATTGAAACGGTAATCAAAAAACTCCCAACAAAAAAAAGTCCTGGCCCGGACGGCTTCACTGCAGAGTTCTACCAAATTTTCAGAGAAGAGTTAACACCACTACTACTAAAGGTATTCCAAAGCATAGAAAATGACGGAATACTACCCAACTCATTCTATGAAGCCACCATCTCCCTGATACCAAAACCAGGTAAAGACATTACAAAAAAAGAAAATTATAGACCTATATCCCTCATGAACATTGATGCAAAAATCCTCAACAAAATTCTAGCCAATAGAATCCAACAACACATCAAAAAAATAATTCACCCTGATCAAGTGGGATTTATACCAGGTATGCAAGGCTGGTTTAATATCAGAAAAACCATTAATGTAATCCATCACATAAATAAAACAAAAGACAAAAACCACATGATCTTATCAATTGATGCAGAAAAGGCATTTGACAAAGTCCAACACCCATTTATGATAAAAACTCTTACCAAAATAGGAATTGAAGGAAAATTCCTCAACATAATAAAGGGCATCTATGCAAAGCCAACAGCTAATATCACTCTAAATGGAGAGAACCTGAAAGCATTTCCCTTGAGAACGGGAACCAGACAAGGATGCCCTTTATCACCGCTCTTATTCAACATCGTGTTGGAAGTCTTAGCCAGGGCAATCAGGCTAGACAAAGAAATAAAAGGTATCCGGATTGGCAAGGAAGAAGTAAAGTTATCACTATTTGCAGATGACATGATTATATACACAGAAAACCCTAAGGAATCCTCCAGAAAACTACTGAAACTAATAGAAGAGTTTGGCAGAGTCTCAGGTTATAAAATAAACATACAAAAATCACTTGGATTCCTCTACATCAACAAAAAGAACACCGAAGAGGAAATAACCAAATCAATACCATTCACGGTAGCCCCCAAGAAGATAAGATACTTAGGAATAAATCTTACCAAGGATGTAAAAGACCTATACAAAGAAAACTACAAAGCTCTACTACAAGAAATTCAAAAGGACATACTTAAGTGGAAAAACATACCCTGCTCATGGATAGGAAGACTTAACATAGTAAAAATGTCTATTCTACCAAAAGCCATCTATACATTTAACGCACTTCCGATCCAAATTCCAATGTCATATTTTAAGGGGATAGAGAAACAAATCACCAATTTCATATGGAAGGGAAAGAAGCCCCGGATAAGCAAAGCACTACTGAAAAAGAAGAAGAAAGTGGGAGGCCTCACCTTACCTGACTTCAGAACCTATTATACAGCCACAGTAGTCAAAACAGCCTGGTATTGGTACAACAACAGACACATAGACCAATGGAACAGAATTGAGAACCCAGACATAGATCCATCCACGTATGAGCAGCTGATATTTGACAAAGGACCAGTGTCAATTAACTGGGGAAAAGACAGCCTTTTTAACAAATGGTGCTGGCATAACTGGATATCCATTTGCAAAAAAATGAAACAGGACCCATACCTCACACCATGCACAAAAACTAACTCCAAGTGGATCAAAGACCTAAACATAAAGACTAAAACGATAAAGATCATGGAAGAAAAAACTGGGACAACCCTAGGAGCCCTAATACATGGTATAAACAGAATACAAAACATTACCAAAAATGATGAAGAGAAACCCGATAACTGGGAGCTCCTAAAAATCAAACACCTATGCTCATCTAAAGACTTCACCAAAAGAGTAAAAAGACCACCTACAGATTGGGAAAGAATTTTCAGCTATGACATCTCCGACCAGCGCCTGATCTCTAAAATCTACATGATTCTGTCAAAACTCAACCACAAAAAGACAAACAACCCAATCAAGAAGTGGGCAAAGGATATGAACACACATTTCTCTAAAGAAGATATTCAGGCAGCCAACAGATACATGAGAAAATGCTCTCGATCATTAGCCATTAGAGAAATGCAAATTAAAACTACGATGAGATTCCATCTCACACCAGCAAGGCTGGCATTAATCCAAAAAACACAAAATAATAAATGTTGGAGAGGCTGCGGAGAGATTGGAACTCTCATACACTGCTGGTGGGAATGTAAAATGGTACAACCACTTTGGAAATCTATCTGGCGTTATCTTAAACAGTTAGAAATAGAACTACCATACAACCCAGAAATCCCACTCCTCGGAATATACCCTAGAGATACAAGAGCCTTCATACAAACAGATATATGCACACCCATGTTTATTGCAGCTCTGTTTACAATAGCAAAAAGTTGGAAGCAACCAAGGTGTCCATCAACGGATGAATGGGTAAATAAATTGTGGTATATTCACACAATGGAATACTACGCATCGATAAAGAACAGTGACGAATCTCTGAAACATTTCATAACATGGAGGAACCTGGAAGGCATTATGCTGAGCGAAATGAGTCAGAGGCAAAAGGACAAATACTGTATAAGACCACTATTATAAGATCTTGAGAAATAGTAAACCTGAGAAGAACACATACTTTTGTGGTTACGAGGGGGGGAGGGAGGGAGGGTGGGAGAGGGTTTTTTTATTGATTAATCAGTAGATAAGAATTGCTTTAGGTGAAGGGAAAGACAACACTCAATACATGGAAGGTCAGCTCAATTGGACTGGACCAAAAGCAAAGAAGTTTCCGGGATAAAATGAATGCTTCAAAGCTCAGCGGAGCAAGCGCGGGGGTCTGGGGAACATGGTTTGCGGGGACTTCTAAGTCAATTGGCAAAATAATTCTATTATGAAATCATTCTGCATCCCACTTTGAAATGTGGCGTCTGGGGTCTTAAATGCTAACAAGCAGCCATCTAAGATGCAGCAATTGGTCTCAACCCACCTGGAGCAAAGGAAAATGAAGAACACCAAGCCCACATGACAACTAAGAGCCCAAGAGACAGAAAGGGCCACATGAACCAGAGACCTACATCATCCTGAGACCAGAAGAACTAGTTGGTGCCCGGCCACAATCGATGACTGCCCTGACAGGGAGCTCAGCAGAGGACCCCTGAGGGAGCAGGAGAGCAGTGGGATGCAGACCCCAAATTCTCATATGAAGACCAAACTTAATGGTCTGACTGAGACTGGAGGAATCCCTGCGGTCATGCTCTCCAGACCTTCTGTTGACACAGGACAGGAACCATCCCCGAAGACAACTCATCAGACATGAAAGGGACTGGTCAGCGGGTGGGAGAGAGACGCTGATGAAGAGTGAGCTAATTATATTAGGTGTACACTTGAGATTGTGTTGGCAACTCTTGTCTGGAGGGGGGATGGGAGGATAGAGAGAGAGGGAAGCCGGCAAAATGGTCAAGAAAGGAGAGACTGAAAGGGCTGACTCAAGACGGGGAGAGTAAGTGGGAGTAGGGAGTGAGATGTATGTAAACTTATATGTGACAGACTGATTGGATTTGTAAACGTTCACTTGAAGCTTAATAAAAGTTATTATAAAAAAAAAAAAAAAAATTATTCACAATAGCAGAAAGGTGGAAACAACCCAAGTGCCCATCAACAAATGAATGGATAAACAAAATGTACATACATACAATGGAATATTATTCTTCCATAAGAAAGAAATGAAGTTCTAAGACATATTATGTCATGGCCGAACCTTGAAAACACTATGCTAAGTGAAATAAGTCAGACACCAAAGGACAAATACTGTATGATCCTACATACATGAAATACCTAGAACAGACAAATGTATAGAGACAGAAAATAGATTAGTGGTTACCCTGGGCTGAGAGCCAGGGAGAACTGGGAGTTGTTGATTAATGGGCACAGAATTTCTGCTTGGGGTGATGAAACAGCTTTGGAAACAAATAGTAGTATTAGTTGCACAACACTGGGGGCATGATTAATGCCACTGGATTGTACCCTTGAAAATGGCTGAAATGGCAAGTTTTATGCTATGTATTTCTTACCATAATAAAAAGTATGTCTGCCAAAAAAAAAAATACATAAAGTTAAAAACATGACTCTCATGCAATTTGTAATATAGAACCAGCATGTGTAAAGTATTTTATTCAATTCATTCATTAATGAGGGGCTACAAGGAGAGTGGAGCCCTGGTGGCACAGTGGTTAAGAGCTCGGCTGCCAACCACAGGGTCATCAGTTTGAATCCACCAGCCACGCCTCGGAAACCCAATGGGGAAGTTCTACTCTGTCCTACAGGGTCATTTTGAGTCAGAATCCACTTGAAGGCAAAGGGTTTACCAGAATAGTAAATCTGGCTCAAAGGAGAGTTTAAGGAAGAAAGATTTATGGAGGTAGTCAATCCAAAGAATGTAGAAGCGAATTTACTAATAGATATAAAACTACATAATGTCCAATAGGGTTATGAAATGGTAATTTTGGAGTTATCTGTTTACCAGATACCAGTCTACAAGCTAACATGTAACTTCACAATATGTGGTTCTAGTCAAGTGGTAAAAATAAAAGTCAAACTCAAGTGTGTTCTGCTAGGTAATTATGTAACCCTTATTTTTTTTTTTTTTTAGGAGGGCCTGTGAAACAACACCCCAGTACTACGTGCACTTGTTCTCTTGTTTCATTTCCAAGTGTCGGCCATCTTTCCTAAGCTCACACTTTTTCAGTTGCCCTGAAAAATCACTGAGTTTGTCTTTTGCTATTTTTGAAAATTTTGAAAGACTGGTAGATTATCTTGTAAAATCCAAGTCACTACACAGAAAATGTGTTTTTATTTCTTCCTAAGACCAACACAGTTCTTTCTTTCATTATCTGAAAGCTCACAGCAAGTCAATTCTCTCTCACTGGAAGCCATCAATGTTTTGCAAGATCTAAGAAACCACCCATCATAAAGTTTCCACGCACAGAGCCAATGTCCACGTGTCTCCTAAAACTGTGTTCAGATGACTGGTATAGTGCCTGTGTGCCTTTTTCTCAAAGGAAGAACAAAGTTCCACAGAGAGTTAAGAAACACCTCCCAGTGGGGCCCCTGCAGCTGGCACTTTCATAGTTAGCCACCATATTGCAGAGCACCTTTGCCCTTTTCTCCTGTACGTCTTAACTGCCTTCATTAGAACCACTGGTCATAAACCCTGCTTGTATTCACAAATCCCTCCTAGTCACAAGACTGTCAACTGTTGTATCCTTCTTAGGTATAAAAGGTACCCATAGCACTCCACGGTACCAACACACACACACAACACTGCCAAAAGATAAAAGCACAAAAAGTTGCCATGTTCTTGGCTATCACGTTTTGAGAAAAAAGCATAATAAACAAACAAACAAAAAACCTCCCTGTTAATGAGGCATCGCTCGTTTGTTAACATAATTCCTTTCACTCTAAATTTTGTTTGCGGTCTATCTTTATTAAGGTTTCAGATAAACATTAATGAATCATTTGCATTACATGAATATATGTATAACATAAAACTATTGCAAGATAGCAAGAATAATTGGTGATGAAATTATATTTCCTATGTAATCTGTGAAATAAAAGTCCAAAAAAAAAAATCCATCTCCAGGAAGGAACAATCAGCCTGAAATAAGCAGTGTTGTTATTTGGTCAGCACAAAACAAATGCCTCAAGCAAAGCCGCATCCCAGCTCACAAATTTCATTCCAAATTAAAGACCAGAGTTCCTAGTTACAAAAACGTATTGTGCTCATAATAAGCTGTATATTTACATACACAGTGAGATGCTATTTTTACTAGAATTTTTTATTACCTGAATAAGGGGGACAAAATTATAGGGGACAAAACGATAGGGGATAGGAAAGATAAGGGAGAGGACAGAAGCAAGTTATTTCATCTCTCTCCAATAATGGATTAATATTTCATAGCATGGCAATAGAAAAATAGGTGCGATTTATTGAACATTTGATATGTGGTAAGTACTCTTCTAAAAGTTTTAAAGATGTTTGGTCATCCATGTATTTAACAAATATCTATTGAATGCTTATTATGTGTCAAGCACTATCTTATGTGCCCTAGCACATAAAATAGTTTCTGCCTTCATTATGTTTATCATCTAAAGAAGAGAGAGACCATAAACACAGAAACAAACACAAATACACATAAGCATACACGTGTACAAACGTGCTCTTACATATACATGCATTTGAGTATTTAATCTTAGAGCCTGAAATGCCCGTGGAGTCCTGCTGGCACAGTGGTAAAGAGCTCCACTGCCAACCAAAAAATTGGCAGTTCAAATCCAGCAGCCATCCTTTGGAAACCCTGTGGGGTAGCTGTACTCTGTCTTATAGGGTTGCTACATCGGAATCAACCCAAAGGCAGTGGGTGTGGTTTTTGGAAATGCCCCTTAAAGAAAACAAGCTAATGGAATGCAGAGGTGACTGAATGGGCTGTTTTAACCAGATGGTGATAGGCCTCTCTGAGGAGGTTCCATGAGGAGACCTGGGGAAGAGCTTTCTGAGCGGAGGGATCAGCAAGTGCGAAGGCCCTGAGACCAAACAGAGATCGGCATATTTGAGAGACACAGAAAGAAAACCAGTGGTCATGTTGGATGAGGAAATCGGGCCTATTTAAGGGTTTAAGTGGAAGAATGTTGTCATCTGATTCATTTTTCAAAAATCATGCTGGATGCATTGTAAAGGAATTAGAGTGGAAGCAGGGAGACAGGTGAGGAGTCTATTGAGTTACTACAGATAGAAGATAATGGTGGTTTTGACTGGGTTTGTCAGTGTACAGGGTGAGAAAAGGTCAGATTCTGTTTATATTTTTGAGGTAGTGTGATTAGGATTGGATCATGGATTAAATATGGGGTATGAGAAAAGGGGAGGAATCAAAGACGAATCCTAAGGTTAAATAACACCCTTGCCCTCTCTTATCCTTCTTTGCACAATGGGAAATTGCCACCAGATATTGAAAAACCACCATAACAGCCAAACAAATGTCCCAATACAGTGCAAAACATGGTTAATTTCATGAATAATCAAATAAGTGAACATTTATACAGAAAAATTTCATTTTGTTCTATCAAATTGGCAAAGATTTTTAAATGATATATTAGTATTATTAGTATAATTTTACCTAAATTCATTTAAATTTTATTTTATCAGTATAATTTATAAATGATACGTAAGTATATCAGTATCATTACGGGTGGTTAATGGGCCACCCTCATATCTAGATGTTGTTGTTTTGATGTGCCGTCAAGTTAGTTCTGGCTCCTAGTGACCCCACAGGGCAGAGTAGAACTTCGCCATATGGTTTCCTAGACCGTAATCTTTATGGGAGCAGATAGCCAGGTCTTTTCTCCTGTGGAGCAGCTGGTAGGTTTCAATCACCAACTTTCGGTTGGCTGTGGAGCGCTTAACTACTGCACCACCAGGGCTCCCCATCTCCCAATAAAAAAACCAAACCCTTTGCCTTCGAGTCAATTCCTACTCATAGCGACCTTATAGGACAGGGTAGAACTGCCCCATAGGGTTTCCTAGGAGCACCTGGTGGATTTGAACTGCCAACCTTTTGGTTAACAGCTGTAGCTCTTAACCACTATGCCACCAGGGTTTCCCATATCCCAATAGTGGAACGTAAGTGAATCCAAACACTCTAAAGGGAGATTTGAAAATTTATTTTCAAAAGCCTTCATAGAGTATATGCATTTTAGTATCAATACTATCTTTTGGAATACATCATAAGGAAATAATCAAATGTAGAGCTGGAGTTACGTTCAAAAACATTAATTACAAGAAAAATAAAGGAAAATTAGAAATAATATAGAGGAATGGTTAAACACATTATGCTACAGCCATTTATGCTATTGCTAAAACCATAATTTGGAATAACTTTTGTGATTATAAAATGATAATGATATAAATAATGCTGATGTTAAAAAACACGATGAAACAATTCTACGTCCATAGACATGAACACACATGCAAACGACAGGAAAAAAAAAGCTGAAAGGTTGATGATGGTTTTCTCAGAAAGGTTATATGATAATTACAGTCAATTCTCATTAAGGTATTTGTGTTTTATAAAGGTTTTTCAGGCACTCAATTAGCAAACACCGAGCATTGACCCTTGGGAAAATATAGGGTTAGCTTCTTTAAGCTTCTGGTCACTATCATTTGCGTCAATTGATCGATGTACACCCTTGTTTTATGAGTGTTTCTGTTTAAAAAAGCCAGTGGAAGTAGAGCCAATTCCAACTCAGAGCAATCCCATTGGTGTAAGAGTAGAACTGTGCTCCATAGGGTTTTCAGTGGCTGAGTTTTTGGAAACAGATAACCAGGCCTTTTTTCCAAGGCACCTCTGGGTGGACTTGAACCTCCAACCTTTCAGTAAGCAGCGAGCGTGTTCACTGTCCGCGCCACCTAGGACCCCCCTTTCGTGTGATTTAAGTGGGTCCTTGTGAGAGGTGGAGCCAATTCACTGAGCCCAGGTCACTTTTGCACACAGTTCACTTAGTGGCCATGTCTCTCAGGGGCCCATATCTGGTAAGCTCCCTCACACCTCAACAGGAAGAGGCAAGAGGAGAAACGTAAGTCACAGAGTCTGCTGGAGAGCAGAGGCTCATTTTAGGAACCCAGCACGCTGTGTTTTTGCCACCCTTTGCTGTATCTCATAGAATCAGAGCGCCCTTTTCTCTAAATACTTGTGAAGCAGGAAGAGGAATAAAGCCAGAGATACACTAGCAAACTTCTGCTGTTCCAGGGACCGTATCCAACCAGTTACAAACGCACCTGTACAGATGATTAATTGGTACCTAAACACAAAATGGAAACGAAATTTTCAACCCATTTTGAATACATAGTCTGACTTACAGGATTGTGACTATGAAGACAATGAGTTTTTCCTGAGTATGATGTCCAACGACTCCAGCTGTCATTATTCAAACTTAATTTTATTTTTCGGTATTAAAGTCCATTATGAAAAATTTTCCTTGCATGCTCATTACACCGCCTATGGTTCTCACGTGGCTTTTGGAGGAGAGCAGTACCCTGAAAAGGTGGCTGCTGAAGGGTAATTTAATCACAGTCTCATAAATTACACATACTTTCTGCCTGATCTGAATACAGGGAAAAGTCTTAGGGCGGAAAGAGTGCCTTCCATATTTTAGTTTGATTTCCAAGCCTGATTACATTTGCTTAAACTCAACACACTTGTGATTTTACAAGGACAACAATGTTGTATGATGAAATAAAGCTTTATAAAACTTTTAAAGTTGGTGTTCTTTCCTGGAAACTGAACTTCCATTGCAACCCAAAGATCGTGACATCAAAACCAAAAAACCAAACTCCTTGCTGTCGAGTCAATTCTGACTCACAGGGACCCTATAGGACAGAGTAGAACTGCCCCGTAAGGTTTCCAAGGAGCGGCTGGTGGATTCGAACTGCAGACCTTTTAATTAGCAGCCGTAGCTCTTAACCACTATGCCACCAGGGTTTCCAGTGACATTAAAGGGAACTTATTTCAACCATATATTAAAGAAAATATTTAATAAAAAGGTTGAAAAATTGACTACTGCTTCTTTGCAAAAAAAAAAAGGATAATGGCAAGCATAGCTAAAATTTTTTTTCAAATGAAAGTAATGGGCTTTTAAAAAAATAAAAAACCTGCTTCTGTCAATTCTTTAGGTACATAAGCTCACATCTTCCTAAATCCACCAGTTATAGCAGAAAAGGTTTTAATATCTTGCCAATTTTTCCTTTGAAATGCTTTGCACTGTTTACAGTTTTTTTCATTCCCAAACTCTGTACCAAGTCTTAAGTCTCTCTCTCTTTTGTGTTTACAAGTCTAAGATAGTCTCATATTTCCTCTCTCTAGTTTCTCAGCTACTCATCTAGTCAACACCTAGATTGTCACTTTTATTATATAAATTACCTTATTAAAATCTTCATAATTATCTCCTCAATCAACCCTAGCTCCTTAAACTGATAGGAAAGTAAAAATAATAAGAAGGATATTAACAGCAGCTAATATTCATTGAATGTGTATGTTCCAGACTCTGTTTTAAATGTTTTGTATAGATTTCACTCCTTATTTCTCAAAATAATCCTATAAAACCAAGCCTGTTGCCACCGAGTCGATTCTGACTCATGGCAGCCCTGGTGGCGGAGCAGTGGTTGCTAACCAAAAAGTCAGCAGTTTGAATGCACCAGCTGCTCCTTGGACACCCAGTGGGAGAGCTCTACTCTGTCCTATAGGGTCTCTAAGAGTTGGAATAACCCTATGAGGTAGGTAAAACTATTCACCCATTTTTCCAGATGTGGGGTTGGAGGCAAGAGAGGTTGAGTTGACTCTACCAGCAACAATCAGACTCCAGGGCAGAGGGAGCTTCCCTGGGCCTGGGCTAGAGGTGGGGAGTGAAACAAAAGGAGTGAGGCAGGGTAGCTAGAACCAGATGTGATCTAAACAGCTAGCAGGACTGGTTATTGAAGACAAAGCCCGTGGATAACACTAGAGTAGATATGTTGTTGTTGTTGTCACGTGCCCATGAGTCAATTCCAACTCATGTCAGCCCCATGCAGCAGAGTAGAACAGCCTAGTAGGGTTTTCTTGGCTGTAATCTTTATGGAAGTATATCTCCAGGTTTTTCTCCCGAGGTGTCGCTGTACGGGTTTGAATTGCCAACTTTTTCAGTTAGCAGCCAAGGCCTTAACTGTTGCTCCTTAGAGAAAATACGTGAAAAAAAATTTTTTAAAAACCGAACCTGTTGCCATCAAGTCTATTCTGACTCACAGAAACCCTATGGGACAGGGCAGAACTGCCCCGTAGGGTTTCCAAGGCTGTAATCATTATGGAAACAGATTGCCACATCTTACTCTCCCACAAAGTGGCTGGTCGGTTCAAACCACCAGCCTTTCAGTGAGCAGCCAAACGTTTAACCACTCTGCAACCCGGGCTCCTAAAGAAGGTGTGGGGAGTCTGTTCTTAACACTGAACATAGGAACTTATGAATCAAGTGGGCTGGAGACAAAAAGTTCAGGAACAGGTTGAATAAACAATGCTTATTGACGTGAAAGAGGATTTAGACTAATTCCAAGAATGAAAGGAGAGTCAGTATCTATTTTTATTGGATGGTACTGGGATAAGCCTCAAGAAAAGGCAGAAAAGTAACGGTTTCATCCCTTCCCAAATTATCTAACTGCTCTTTATCCGGCTCCACATCTTCCATAAAATTTTCTCTGAACAGTTCACCTGAATGCTGTTACTCCTCTGACCCTATGCAGCATTCATTATCTTAAATTTCGTTTATGTGTTTTTATATATTCCTAATTCCAAAAAGAATTTAAGGATACTTATTTAATGTTAAGGATCCCTGATGGCACAGTTGCTAAGCCCTTGGTTGCTAACCCAAAGGTCCCTGGTTCAAACCCACCAGCCACTCCGTAGGGGAAAGATGTGGCAGTCTGCTTCCATAAAGATTACATCCTAGGAAACCCTATATGGCAGTTCTACTCTGTCCTATAGGGTCACTATGAGCTGGATTCAACTCAATAGCAATGTTTTTTTTTTAATATTATCATTTAGCTTGTTTATAGATACGTGTCATGTAATTTCCTGGCGGTCGCACTTACATCTGACCAGCCTTTGCTTTCCCTCAGCACGGCTGTGGCAGACCCAATGAAAGTTTTCCCTCCTTTCTTCCTTGCTCTCATACCTGATTTTGTTCAGGTATCCACCTCTCCAGAGTCCCCGGGCACTGCAAATGTTTAACATGCTCAGCTGCTAACCAGAAGATTGGAGATTCAAGTCACCTGGAGGTAATCTACTTCTGAACCGTTAACCCAGTGCCGTCGAGTCGATTCTGACTCATAGCGACCCTGAGCCACTGAAAACCCTGGGGAGCACAGTTCTACTCTGACACACATGGGGTTGCCATGAATCTAAGTGACTTGAGGGCAACTGGTTTATCCACTCCTCCACCCTCGTGATGGATATAAGGCAATCACGGCGGAAGGGCTGAGGAAGGAGGAGAGAACACTTTCCGTTTTTTGAGAAGTGGGCATGTGACAAAGTGCTGACCAATGGACTGTGGGCAGGAGTCAGCCAGGGAGATCCTGGGAAATAGTTTCACACTGTTAAGAAGGACGCACCGGGTTTTTTGTTTTTTTTTTAAGAAGGACACATGAGAACAGGATCTTTTTTCTGCCTCTGGATCCTGTCTAATCTCAGTGAGGTTCTGGAATGACTGAAGCCATTGAAAACTGTGAGGCTCCCAATGAATCTGATACTAAAGAGGACAAAGCAGAGACAAGGAAGAAAGCTGGGTCTGTGAAGGTATCTTTCCGTAACTAAGGTGCTCTACCTTTCTCCTTTCTCCTCTGGACTTCCGGGTATGTGAAATAATAGATTTCCTTAAGACAATTTGATTCTAGGTTGTCTGGTCTTTGCAGTTGAAGTCGTTATAACTAATGGCCTGACACAGCCCTTGACACATAGTGTTGTTATTACCTGTCACTGAGTTGGCCCTGACTCATGGCAACCCGCGTACAATGGGATTGGACTGTTGTAATCCATAAGGTTTTCATTGGCTGATTTTCAGAAGTAGATCACCAGGCCTTTCTCCCTAGTCTTAGTCCAGGTACGCTGCTGAAACATGCATCACGGCAACACACAAACGTCCACCGACAGATGAGTGGTGGCTGTGCTTGGGAATCGAACCCCAGTCTCCCACACAGAAGGTTAGAATTCTACCACTAAACCACCAGCGTCCTCTGACACATAGTAGGTGCTCTATTAATATTGGTTGAAAAATTGAATCAAAAAAAGTTCAATAAATTGTTTCCCAATATAATGGGTTTAGATCATGCTATCATAATACAAGAAAAATTGTCACAGAACAGTATGTTTGAATTAGCTGTTGTGGAAACTGACATCTATTTTTAAATCTATTGTTTTAAATGTTTAACAAGAAAATGATAATATACCACAAACGTTTTATGAAATGTACAATATGGTGGCATATTATGATTTTGCATATTTTAGTGACATAATCTGCTTTTAATCTACAGTAATATTAAATCCACTGCCATCGAATGGATTCTGGCTTATAGTGACCCTATAGGACATGGGTTTTTTTATAGGACAGAGTAGAACTGCCCTATAGAGTTTCCAGGGAGCGCCTGGTGGAGTAACACTGCCGACCTTTTGCTTAGCAACCGTAGCTCTTAACCACTACACCGCCAGTGTTTCCACAGTAATACTAGTTACCGCCAAAATTCGACTTACACTAGCTTCTCTTTTTAAATCAAAGAAGATTAAAAATGTGTATTATAAAAATGGATCAACTGTTGCCATTAATTACGAGATTACCTTTCCATAGCACTTAAACTTTTTTAAACAATTTTACACACATAGTTGGTTTGTTGATACACTATTTACTGCCTCGTGCCTAGAACAGTTCATTACAAAAATTAGGTACTTAATGTGTCATTTTTAAATGAATGAAAATGTTGTTAGATTATCCCATGATTTTAAATGTCCTTTTAACTCCTCTGTTTTCTTTGCCTAAAATGAGACATATATTTTAATAAATGGTTGTGAAAACTGATGCCAGGTTTAAGGGATTTTTTTTTTTTTCCTAAGATTTGAGTCCATTTTTCCATTTTAGCTTTCTAATATTAAAGTAAACAGATAAACTCTTGGCTCCCTAATGAAAAGGTTCAGCTTAGAGGCTGAGATAGCAACTGGAGAATTCATATTCTCCATGTTATATCCTATTATGTCATGTCAAGTGACATAAGCTCAGTTTGGCTGACTTCTTAAGCGCTCTAACGTTGGTTAGTGCCACTGTGTTCTATCCGCTGTTGAGGAATTCACGCTGCAGGCAGTGATGGAGCAGTCGCAGGAAGGCAGACTTGGCCTTAATTCTCTGTGACCAGGGTGAACCGTCTGAACCTGAGCTGCAAGGCATCAGGGATCAATGTTTTGTTTTCTTGGTCTGGGTCGTGTTCTGAAACATGAAAGGAAACATGAGGAACTATCCTGCTGAGATCATTCTAAGGGTTAAAAGAATAAGGAGAGGTCAAGGGCCTCAGCAATTTCAGAGTCTCAGGTTACAGTTTAAAGCCAAATGCTGAGCAGAAAGGGCAGATTAGCAGAGTAAAGCCTTTTCTTACCTTTCTTACCAGGAAGGTATGACTGTTTTTGAAATCACATCTAAGGAAATAAATATGGATAAGACAGGTCCATTGAAACACTTGTTCACTCCTTTTCTGATTTCTTTCGAATGTGGACTTTAAAATATTAAATTTTTTGATGAAACGACATATGGCAACCACCTGGGTATCTAGAACTTGTGCTCACTTAGTAAATGTTAGTTACGTTTCGAATGTGAAGTCAGAGATGCTGAAATGAGAGATGCTGGACTGAAATAAAACACATGTCATGATGGGCATCAATCCATGACAGAAGTTACTCATCTGGCAGACTTTAAGGAAGTGTCTTAAAATTGTCCAAATTGCCCGCATTTTTTTTTCTTCATAATCTCATGGGTTAAATAATAATAATAAAAAAATTGAAATGTGTAGTGTTTTATTAGCATTCATTTTAATATTTTAATATATTTCCATTTTTTTGTTCGATTCATGAGTTTATAAATTCCTAAGTACGTGGTAGAAACCCTGGTGGCATAGTGGTTAAGTGCTACACCTGCTAACCAAAAGATTGGCAGTCTGAATCCACCAGGCTCTCCTTGGAAACTCCTTGGGGCAGTTCTACTCTGTCCTATAGGGTCGCTATGAGTTGGAATCAACGTGACAGCAAAGGGTTTTTTTTTTAAGTACATGGTACGTTTTTTATTTTCATTATGCTATTTCTTCCAAGCTTGATTGCACTGTGGTGAGACAGTATGGCCTGTATGATAATAATTGTTTTAAATGGGTTGAGGTTTGCTTTATGACTTAGAATTTATCCAAATTTTATAACTGTTCCATGTGTGACTGAGAAAAAAAAAATGTATTCTGTAATTGCTGGGTGCTAATTTCATATACCCATTGCCGCCAAGTCAATTTTGACTCACAGCAACCCTATAGGAGAGTAGAACTGCCCCACAGTGTTTCCAGCGAGTGGCTGGTGGATTCAAACTGCCAACCTTTTGGTTTGCAGCCACTCTTAACCACTGAACCATTAGGGCCCCTAATTTTATATATGTCCCCTAAATCTAGCTTGTTAACTGTGTTATCAGATTTTCCAGTTTGTGTGGGGAGTTTGCGTGTGTGTGTGTGTGTGTGCGTGCTCAGCCTACAGGTACTGAGATGGGTATTAAAGTTTACTATTAAAATGATGGGTTTGTCACATTTTCCTTGCACTTAGTTCAATTTTTCTTTATATATTTTGATACAATGTTAGTGATTACATTTAGAATTACTATTTTTCCCTGATGAAACTTTCATCATTGTCAAAGACAGAAAATATCATACTCTGTTATGCATGAAAGAAAAGGAGTTTTATTGAGGAATAATACAGCTCGAGCTGGGTAGCATTAAGTAAAAATACTAACACTCCGCCATTCAAGCAGGGAGAGGGGTCTATCTACACAGAGAACAAAGGAGAGGTGAGGGGTTAATGATTAATAAGAGCAGCTTCAGCTTGAAGTTCTTTGACATTGTAAAGTTCTGGCCACTTGGCCAGGAGGGAGTGAGTTACCGCCTAGGTGAGAAGTGCCAGACTCTTCAGTTACACGTGACTGTAGCCATGAACACATTTTTCCTGGGAACAAATAGTTTACATCTTGACACATTCTTCCCATTAGCAAATTGTTTACATCCCGACCTTCTGTTTCCTGGAAAAATGTGTTGGCCCCGCATTCTTACATCTGACACAAGTGCCTCCAACTTGAAACTTTTCTGTTTACATCATTATTTAGTGATTTTCTATATTTATTGATGTTTTTATCTCAAAACTTATTTTGTTTGATATTAATATAGAGATATCAGCCTTATTTTGATATTTTGTCAGGTGTATCTTTTTTCACTTGTTACTTTTCTGTGCCCTTATGTTTTATGTTAATCTCTTATAATCAACACATAAACTTGGTTTCTTTTTATATCACATAGTTTGTGGCATGTAACTAATGTGCTTAGATCTTTCACTTTTTTGTGTTTTCAAATGTTGGATTTCATTTATCTTAAGTTTTTTTTTTTGTTTTAGTTCTTTTTTTTCTATTCTTTTTTTTTCTCTCTTTTGCCTTCTTTTAGAGTAATTGCACAGTCTCCCCTTACTCCATTATCTTTTGTCTACTATTGGGAAGATATTATTATAATCAGTAAATAAAAGGAGGAGGAGGAGGAATGCAAGGCAAGGCATAGGGATAGTGCCAGGACTGACCATGTCCTCCTCTGCACTGCAGGTTCTGGGGTCAGGAGCCAGGGCTCAGCATGAACTGCAGGCAGAGGGGTGGGAGACAATGACAGAGCAGCTTTAAACTGGAGAATGCAGTCAAGCTTCTATTTAAACCAGACTGGGCTCTTACAAAACTTTTTAATATGAAAATTTTCAAATATATACAAAAATAAAATGAATCCCCAAGTACCCATCACCCAGCTTCAACAATTACCAACATTTTGATGGTCAGGTTTTGTCCTACGTCTTTGTTTTTCCTGAACTATTTTAAAGCCATCTTCAAATATTTTATGATTTCACCAAAATACAATGGATATGCATCTCAAACAGATAGATTTCTTTTTAACACAATCACAACGTCATTGTTATATTTAACAAAATATAAAATAATTTAGAATGGGCTTTTTTAGTACCCTGCTCTTGTGGTTGAAAGGGACTGGAAAACTGAGAGAACCGGCCAAAATGCCATCAAGAGGTGGAAAAAGGAAACATAACTGAGCATGATGGTGGTGGGAGAAAAGTGAACTTGTTTCCAGATTTTGCCAAGTTCAACATATCTAATACACCAGTTATTTATGTTTGATCATAATGTAAGCTCTACATTAATTCATAATGTGTCTGGCACTAACAAAAAAGGGGCCACCAGGTTTAACATGTACAGTTTTGAACTTCGGTAGATAGGGTATGCTCTACTGATGGGAAATGCTTCTAGGCATTTCTTTGCCAAAACCTCCTTTGTCTGTAATAATTCACACAAGCCAATAAAACATAATTTAAAAACGGGTAACTTGATATATATACTATTATTGTTCAATTATACTGCTTGATCTTTTTAAATCTCCATTTTTCCTTTGTAAAATGGGGGTAGAACTAGGATGTGAAAGATAGAGTCATGTTAGAATAAAAAATATATGTAAGACTATTGTACGGTGCTTGGAGTATATAGTTAGTGCTCAATTTATCCATTCATTCTTCCAACAAATATTTAATTGATTACTTTTGATTTACAAGCATTAGTGTCTGGAAATATAGCTTTGAACTTAGTCTCTGCCTTCAAGATGCTTCCATTCTAGTGGATGCAAAAGAGGCTAGCTAGTAAACAACACAATTAATCATTAATTACAACTGAGGGAGAAGTACATGGTGAGACGACAGAAGAACCTGAGCTAATCTGAAAATCTGGGAAAGCTTTCTTGAGAAACTCATGTCAGCTGAGCTGGGAAGCTTGAGTAGAAAATACAGCAAGGCAAATGGGGAGAGTGGAGAGCATCCTAGACAAACCAAAGAAAGAATATATGTGCAGAGGTTTTAGGAACGGATATTTGACCAGGGCATTTGAGGAACTGGACAAAAGGCCACTATGGCTGGAACTTTGAAAGTGAGGGAGAGAATGGCAAGAGACAAATGATGGAGGTAGGCCAGATGGTGCTGGACCTCCTGGGCCGAAGAAAGTATTTTCCATCTTTATCTTAAAAATAATCCTAGATAAAATAGCAGAACAAACCTGGAATTGTACCAATTTTATGCTACTTTTTTTGAGCCAGGACATTCTTCCTCTCAAAGAAATTATACACCCTTGTATATAATTACATATCAGCAGTTCCTGTGCTTTGGGGTTCTCTTTTTCATCACTACTCAAAAAATGTTCCATGATTAATATAATTGATATCACTAAATTGTACACGTGAAAAACCTTGAGTGGGCAAATGTTGTGTTCTATGTGTTTTTACAATAAAAAAAAAAAAAGAAAAACCCATAAAAATGCACCACTGTTTTATTATTGGGGAGAAGATAGTCTCTTAGGGTTTCTATAATCTCTTGTTATATATTATCATTTTCTAAGGCATAATTTAGTATTTCATGTTGATATAATATCCTCTGGTAATGATTTTAATGCCAAATTGTATTTTTTTAGTCAAGCCTGATAACCATAGAGAATAGAGAAATGGACTACCCTACCAATCATCATTATTCATTTATTCAGTCTATACTGAGCTCTCTACAATGTACCACATACCCTTCTAAAGGCTGGAGACAGAGTAGGAAGCCAGGCTGAAGGAGTTCCTGCTGGCTTCAACCACAAACTGTAGCGAGGGGAGGCCAACAATAAATAAATATAAAATGAGATGATTTTTTACGGTAATAAGTGCTAGATGGAAATAACCAAAAAGATGAGGTAGAGAGTGACTGGAATTCATATTCAGTAGAATGGTCAGAAAAGGTTCCTCCAATGAAAGGACATTTGAACTGAGATAGACAGCCATGATACAAGTCAGGAAAAGCATATTTCAGATATTCTCTTACACCCTGGGCTCCAGCTGCCGCAAGTGTCCCTATATTATGAAATTAAACCACAAATTGCAGGACTAAAAGTGTTCATGTTGCTGGGGGCGGAGGGGTGGTGGGATGTGACACAGGCTTCCCTAGGAAGCAGCATCCTTTTTGGAAATGACGTGTGTGGTGTGATGTGGGTGGGGGAGGATGCCTCCCTTGTTTCTTTTGGTAGACCTGTGTCTGCAAGACAAGCTACTGTCAGAACAAGGTAAGGTGGGTGATAATTGTTGATTACAACTTCATCCTATTGATTCCCTTGCCAACTGGGCCATGCCATTCTGTTCATTCATTTAGGGGGCAAAATGTGTGTAGGTCTCTGATTGCTTGTTGATGTTGTTGTTGAGTGCCGTTGAGTCAATTCCAACTCACAGCCACCCCATGTGACATAGTAGAACTGCCGCATGAAGTTTCTGAGGAGCCCTGGTGGCACAGTGATTAAAAGCTTGGCTGCTAACCAAAAAATCAGCAGTTTGAATCCACCAGCTGCTCCTTGGAAACTCTGTGGGGCAATTCTACTCTGTCCTACATAGGGCCGCTATGAGTTGGAGTCAACTAGATGCCAATGGGTTTGGGTTTTTTGGTTTAATCTTTACAAGAGCAGATCACCAGGTCTATTCTCCCACAGAGCCAGTGGTGGGTTCAAACTGCTGCCCTTACGGTTAGCAGTAGAGTGCTTAACCGTTGTGCCACTAGGGCTCCTACTGATTGCATAGAGATGCAATAAAACTTACTTTTTTTAGTGACTCACCTCCCAGACTTTGGCAAATAGCTTTCAGTGACGTCTTTTTCTGTGACTTTATGAGAGACCACAGCAGGGCTTGCTGTCTTAAAAGAGAATGAAACCTAAGGTTATGTAGATCCTTTTTTTTCTTTTCTGAAAGATATCTTTGCATATTTAACTACATGGCAACAAGAGTTTAACAAGTAATTGCTGTAGTAACACATCTTTAAGCACTTAACACAAATTTGTTTCAGAGAGCTGAGCCAAAAGAATCCACCCTCTCCACCCTCTATAGACCCTGCATGAATACAATGCCTGCGGGGTTGCATCAGAGTTCCACAAGCATGTATCTGTTACAGCAATGGGGTATTAGCAAAGATCATGGGCACCTCCCTTCCTTGAAGGGTATCTCTGATGGTGACTTAATGACAAACAGGGCGGTTTCCTTCAGTCTGCCTGTCTCTTGTAAACAACACAAAGGCCCATTGGAAATGGAATTAGATTTTTCTCAGTTCTCTGGTGCCATCTGGAGGTTTAATTCACATCCAATAATTTAATTCTGTAAGACAGTCTTAGATGAGGGACAAAGAGGAATGAGTATAGAATAGCTTGCATCCATAAAGGTAGAGTGAAACGTCAAGACGAGGAAATTACTTAGATAATTTTTATCACATAACATTTCTAATGTAACATAAAACACTTTATTCGTCCTCTGTTTAAGGGGTAGAAAAGAATGAATGCTACAGACAGGCTGTCTATGTTGAAAAGAACTCATTAGGCAGCTGTTCAGTGTATTACTTCACTTGCACTGAGTAAACTCAAGATTAAATTGCATTAGGACAATAGGAAAATATTTGGAGCATTTTTATTTAAGAACTTGAGAAGTTTGCGTTGGTTCAAATCTCAGTTCCACTACCTAAAAATCCTCATCATTTTGCCTACACAGAGCATCATCCTCTCCTAAGGGTGGAGAGTAAAAAGCCACAGCCTCTGCTAGACTCTGAAGGTTCACCCATCCCTGACCCTAACAAAAGTTCTAACCATAACTGTAAGCCTATCCCTAAACCTACCCCTAGATCTAAATCTAACCCCAACACTAACCATACCCCTAGATCTGACCGTAATCCACTCCAGATCCACGTCCAGCATGGCTTCTGAAACCTGCTCCAAATCCACACAGAGATTCACCTCCAAAAGCTACTCCAAACCCATGCTGAGCGTTGTCTCTGGAGCCTACTCCATATCCGTGTTGAGCATCACCTCAGGAACCAGCTTCAGGCCCATGTTGAGTCTGGAAACTGCTTCAGACCTACATTAAGATTCACCTCTGGACCTACTCCAGATTCACACTGCATGGCGCCTCTGGATCCTACTCCAGATCCATGTCGAACATCACCTCTAGAAACTACTCAGGGTCCATATAGAGATTCACCGCCAGAATCTGCTCCAGATCCACATAGATTCTCTGGAACCCTCTCCAGATCCACACTGAGCATCACCTTTGATACCTGCTCCATATCCACATCAAATGTCCCCTCCAGAACCCACTCCAGTTTCACATACAGATTCACTTCCACAACCCTGTCCAGGTCTACATCGAACATCGCCTCCAGAACCTGCTCTAGAGGTAGGTCAGTCTCAGCACCTCCTTCAGCATCAGGTCCTAAGCCAAACTGGCATTAGCTCAGCAACAAAGCCTTCTTGTCCCTTACCTAAGAGGGCATCTCTTTTATTTTTTTGGTGTATTTTTTTCTTGTTCAACATTTACTCTATCTTTTAGTTAATTTTTAATTTTGTTTGACAAAAAATATAGTTTCACGTTTTGATCTTTTAAAGTGTAGAGTTCAGTGGTTTTATACATTTTCACAGTGCTGGTCAACCATCACCACTATCTGGTTCCAGAGCATTTTTATCACCGCAAACAGAAACCCTGTAACCATGAATCAGTCACTCTCTAGTAGCCTCTCCCCCTAGCTTCTGACATTCACAAATTTGCTTTCTGTGTCTATGGATTTACCTAATCTGGATTTTTCATCTAAATGGAATCAAGCAATATGTGCCATTGTGTTGTCAATGTTTTTGATTCAGAGTGTACCATGTGCCTGACTTCATGATAAATACCAGAGGTGGTTAAAGAGGTAAGGGTGAGGAGATAGGCCAGGTGTGAGGAGTGAGAGTTTGGAGAGATCAAGAGGCAGGCAAGTCATGGGAGATGAGGACATGGGGAAGGCCTAAAGAACACCCAGATATGGGTAAAAAGGAGACAGAAGAGGTCAGGAGGCAGCACTTGTATGGTAACTGAGGAAGTGGGAGGAATAAATGGGCAGACCTTGTATAAGGGAAGTTGGGAGAGGCTAGAACAGTTCCACGAGGTTGGATAATGATGAAGTGGGAGGAGCCAGGAGGCAGCCTAGTCATGGTAAGTGAGGAGGGCATGGGGGTGAGGAGGAGGGACAGGCCACAAGAATGCACAGGTGTAGGAGGAAGTAGAAGGGAGGAGTTTGGTGAATGCATCCAACCCAAAAAACCAAACCCACTGCCGTCGAGTCAATTCCAACTCATAATGACCCTATAGGACAGAGTAGAACTGCCCCATAGAGTTTCCAGGGAGAGCCTGGCGGATTTGAACTGCCGACCTCTTGGTTAGCAGCCATAGCACTTAACCACTATGCCACCACGGTTTCCAGTGAATGCATAGGTATGGCCAAAAAGGAGATGCAAAGGACCAGGAAGCCACTGAAGCATCAAGAGTAAGGCAGTGGTTGGGGGCATTAGAAGGCTCAGGTGTAGAGAGTGAGGAGGTAAGAGGGTCAGGAGGCTGCCCAGGTATGAGGGAGGGTGTCTGGCCCTTGTGACTTGTTCCCAGAATGCTGTGGGATTCTTGCTGCCTCATACAGTTGGACACAGGAACATCCAGAAGGCTGCCCTGACCCAGCGCCACCAGCCCAAGCAACCATTGCCCTCCGGGGCCCTAGGTCTTGTCTCTGCTCCCACGGAACAGCTTGACTCTCCTAGAGTTTGTTTTTCCTCCAGACCCAGCCACAGTACAGCATGGGCAGAGAGCTGAAAATTCTTGTGTTTGGCCCCAACTGTCCACGGGTTTCGTGTGTACAGGGGACAACAGGCTCCTTCTCAGGGACTCCCTCCATTCAGAAGGGATCTTTGTTCTGATGGCTAATCAATGCTTTCTATGACACTTTCTGGGCTGAAGTGGGGGCTGGAGCTATAGAAGGGTGAGATGGGAGTTCATTCTCTGTCCTTGGAGATCATTCTAGTCCCTGGGATAAAGGTAGAGGCACTATTTTATCCCCATTTCACAGGGGAGAACACTGGCCCCATACAGCTTAATGGACCTGTCCCAGGTCACCC
Organism: Elephas maximus indicus; assembly: GCF_024166365.1. Classification (NCBI taxonomy): domain Eukaryota; kingdom Metazoa; phylum Chordata; class Mammalia; order Proboscidea; family Elephantidae; genus Elephas; species Elephas maximus. The sequence goes on along the minus strand of NC_064831.1, from coordinate 71,548,673 downwards.
AGCTTTTAAGGAGACCTGCAGACTCCAGGCCCACACTGTGATCCATCACACAGCACATCCAGTACTTCACCCAGAGCCTGTGACCCTAGGGAATTTGCAGAATGAACAAGGGGGCTCTTGGGATCATGGAATTCATGCTCGTAATGTCTGCTTATGTTCATCAAAGGCTTCCTCCACCCTTGTTTGGATCTTGCCATTTATATTTTCTTGCTCTTTGCCCCAGATCACTAGCAACAAGATATCAGAAAGAGGTTTTATTCCATTAAAAAATAACAGAAGAAGAAGAGTGTGTCCTCTATTTAAGGGAAAAGTGATGCCCTTGGAAGTAGCCCCCTGGGCAAAGGCACTGCTGGTCAATCGGTGTCCTGTGTTCATGTCCTTGTAGAACTTGGGTGGGGAAGTCATTTTCAAGGTCTAGAAGAAATGTAGATTCAAAGACTAAACTTAAAACCTTCCTAACCAAGGAAAATGTGATGGTTCAAGAAGAGGAAAAGGAAGAAAATAAGATTTCAGTGTGGATGAGGTAGGCCAGCAATGGATTTACTCTTGGGTGTGGAGAAATTGTGCTATGCTCGTCATGTGTGTTTCCCTAATACAAGCAGAGTCCCCCATGGCCAAGTCTCCATATTAAAAAAAAAAAAAAAAACCAAACCCATTGCTGTCAAATCAATTCCAACTCTTAGTGACCCTATAGATGCAAATAAAGAATTACAAAGGCATCCATGCCTTTTATTATTTTTGTTAACAAGAATCCAATTCTGAACTTACAGCAATGTTTAATAGAGTGGAGTCGCCGTCAACTCTATTGCTTCCTCATCTCTCCAGGCAGACCCTCTCTCTTCCTTAACTCCTCTTTATCGTATAGATCACTTAGCCACTATGTGTGAGAGCTCCCTTCTCCACTCCAGCCTCTCCATCCCTTTTCGCTTCCCATTCTCTATTCATGCTACATGGAGTGCAGTCCTCTCCAAAGACAGCAGGGAAGTGGGAACACATCTCATCCTCAAGACCTCAACACACACTCAAACTCAGAACAGTAACCTGAATTCCATAATCATGAAATTTCAAAAGACACATTTCCTACATTGCTGTGGGAGGATTGGCACATAAAAGTTTTTTAGAGCAGGGATTCCAAACTCAAATGCCCACATGCACATAAGAAAAAGAGGGCAGGAGACCAAGTGTAATATCAGAAGGAGTGGGGGAGACTGTGTAGTCACCACACAGCTCCAGCCAGGGATGTCCTGTAAGAACACAGTCTCGGAATTACCAGATGTTCTGGTTTGTAAAGAGAAATCAGAAATCCAGATTTTTGTGTGAAATTTTCAAGGCACAACATGAGCAAAAAAAAAAAATTGTAGGCAAGATATTGAAGAGTCACTGCTTTACACAGTTGCGACTTTATAACCTCTGCCATCAGGGAACTTGTGTTTGGGATCTTAAAGTCCATTTGAGGATGTTGAGTATAAAGGCATAGGACTCTTCTAGGCTGAGTCCAAAAAAGAGAGTCTGAGGAGATCTCCAATGAAGACTTGGAGTCCTTCACAACTTTTAGTGGGAACACATATTTGTCTTCCTTTCCCTGGAGGAAGAAGAACAGAGGTGCAAGGCCCCCCATGGCAACACCTTGACTGTGCTCATTGACAACACTCTCAACGCCAAGGTCCTACAACAAGTGATCATTCCATCCAATCTAATCTCAAAAATTAAGGAACAGTTGAGTAGGAAAGCCTTTCATTCTCATTCCTTTGATCTGGGTTTTACTAACAAGGTAAAACACTGCCACAAAAGATTAGACTAGTTTCAGTGGGAAAAGCAAAAGCATAGGGAGCTGAGGGGAAGGGTTAGAAATACAATAAAATATAGAAAATGTTAAGCAATTATTTGCAGTCACTGATATACTATGTGAGAGAGCTACCTTCAGGCCTGCCCAAGCACTCTGCTTGGTTGGTCCTTTTATGTAAAAAAATAGTATTTTCCCTGCCAAGATACTTTCTGGGTTCTAGTTAATAACACATTGTAATTTTAGGGTTTCTTTTCTCTTTTATAAACACATAGATATATCAAACCTGTTGCCATCGAGTCAATTCCAACTCATAGCAGCCCTTTGTAGGACAGAGTAGAACTGCCCCATGGGGTTTCCAAGGAGCTGCTGGTGGATTCAAGCTGCCAACCTTTTGGTTAGCAGCCTGAGCTCTTAACCACTGTACCACCAGGGCTCCATATAGATATATAGGTATTGTAAAAAAATGGTGGTGGCAGGGTGTCTGACCTCCTCTAACTTCATGAGTGGGAGAGAGAATCACCATCAGTGTCAACAGCCCAAAACTGATCTCCGTAAAGGTGGAGGTCAGGCATACCTCCACCCTCCAACATTTTAACCAATTCTGACACCATCCGTCCCTCTCACAGCACTCTGCTGGGTTCGATAATTCATTGCAATGGCTACACAGAACTCACAAACCGTACTTAAAGTTATAGGGTTTATTAGGGAAGTAACAAGCTACAATTCAGGATTCAGTTCTTTGATCAGGACAGCCTCTTTTCACCCTTGCCAGCAGGCAGCCTTCTCTCTGGCCCTCAGGCCCTTAGCCCAACTTGATTTATATCAAGGAAATGGCTCACGTGATTGTAGAGACTGGAACGTCCCAAGTCCGTGTGTCAGAATAGAGGTTTCTACTGATTCATGTAGCCACATGGGCTCATGAACCCAAGATCTGCAGGTCAGAGAGTAGAGCTCTTGCTCACAGGCTGTGAAGATTGATGAATTCCAAGATCAGCAGGCAAGACCAAAGGTAAGCTGCTAGCTCAAGTCCCAAGAACTAGAGGCCAGATGAACAGGAGCCAGCTGCAGGATCCAGCACAAGAAGAAAGCTCCCAAGCCTTGCCAGAATGTCTGCTTATAGTCAAGGCAGGCCATACATCCAAGGAAACTCCCTTTCAACTGATTGGCTATTCATAGCACATCCCATCATAGAGGTGATCACATGTCAGATCTAAACAGGGAAGTGATCACAACATTATATGACTGCCAAAACACTGAGAATTATAGCCCAGCCAATTTGACACACAATCTTAACCATCACAGTCTACCCTTGTCAACTTGGCAACTGTACACATATCCTTAAACCACACACGATCTTTGAATAAAGACAATTATAAAGTCATACTTGTGCCTAACATGATACAATGAATAGACATACAACCAAAAATGCACTAGCTGTGTTTACATCTTATATTTCATAAGTGAAGAAAACAAAAATACTTGATGCACACATACAAAGCAGAAATACTCACAAAAATTACCGTCCTCATTTCTGCAACTGATCATGTGGCTGTAATGGTATTTAGAACTACCTTCTTCCACCACCCATTCCATATTCTGTTTGACTTCAGTAAGTATCTCAGCTGGTCATGGCTCTTTGCTTGATGGGGTGACCCAAACTTTCATTCCTGAAGTCTGGGCCATTAGTAATCATGTTGGAATTGGGTTGCTGTAGTTTTCCATTAACTTTAATCACAGGACATGACAGTACCAAATGATGCCCTAAGGAACCTCCTGCACTAGAGACATACTCTTCTTTACCTCTATTATGTAATATCAATCTGATTTCCTCTTGGTAATCAGGATCAATTACACCAGCCAGTGTGGTAAACCCCCTTGTTTGCCTGTTGATCCAGAGGCATAAGGAGTCCAAAGTGGCCAGGTGACATTCTTAGCTTCCAGGTCAATGGAATTAGTGATATGTCTCCAGGTGGGAGCATTCGTTCCTTTGGAACTAAGACTTCTAGACCCGCACAGCATAAGGTTGCAAGCATAGGAAGCAAAAATCTTGAAAGTGGGTCACTAGGGATAATAATGAGTGGTGCCTCTCCCGTTTCCACTCCTTGATTCCTGGGCCCATGAATCCTGGCTATGGGAGAAACAGCACCATATACTGACTGCTATTATAGTGCGCATACAGCCTCCTGGAGAATGTTGCCCCAATTATGCAAGGTATTGCCACCTAGCTGGGACTGTAATTGTGTCTTTAGAAGGCAATTCCATCGTTCTATAAAGCCAGCTGCTTCAGGATGGTGGGGAACGTGGTAAGACCAATGAATTCCATGAGTATGGGCCCATTGCCTCACTTCATTTGCTGTGAAGTGAGTCCTTTGATCCAAGGCAATGCTGTGTGGGATATCATGATGGTGGATAGGGCATTCTGTAAGTCCGTAGATGGTAGTTGTGGCAGAAGCTTTGCATTCAGGGAAGGCAAACCCATACCCAGAATAAGTATCTACTCCAGTAAGAACAAAATGCTGCCCTTTCCATGATGAAAATGGTCCACTGTAATGAACTGGTCACCATGGTGCTGGCTGATCACCTCAAGGGATGGTGCCATACTGGGGACTCAGTGTTGGTCTCTGCTGCTGGCAGATTGGGCACTCTGTGGTGGCTGTAGCCAAGTCAGTTGTCTTAGTCATCTTGTGGTGCTATAACAAAATACCACAAGTGGATGGCTTTAACAAAGAGTTTATTCTCTCACAGTCCAGTAGGTTAAAAGTCTGAATTCAGGGCCCCAGCTCCAGGGGAAGGCTTTCTCTGTCAGCTCTGGAGGAAGGTCCTTGTCATCATTCTCCCCTTGGTCTGGGAGCATCTCAGTCCTGGAAACTCAGGTCCAAAGGAAGCACTCTGCTCCCAGTGCTGTTTTCTTGGTGGTATGAGGTCCCCATGTCTCTCTGCTCCCTCGTCTCTTTTATATCTCAAAATTAATTGTCTTAAGACACTATCTAATCTTGTAGATCTCATCAATATAACTGCCACTAATCCATCTTATTACATCATAGTGATAGGGTCTACAACACATAGGGAAATCACATCAAATGACAAAATTGTAGATGATCATACAATACTGGGAATCATGACCTAGCCAAGTTGACAGAAATTTTGGGGGGACACAATTCAATCCATGACATAGGCCTTGGTGAGTGGAAGTCTATGTTGCTGAGCCCATGCATAACCTCCATCCCTGCCACCATGACCTTTTGGTTCATGAGCCCATTGAGCAGTGATGAGAGTAGCTGGGGAAAGAGGATGACTGGTTCCTACAGAATACATGATCCATTGACTGTTAAAGTTCTCTTCTGCTGAGGTCATCTTTGGTGAACATTCACATAAGACATAAATATCTTCACTTATTTGGCTCATTCAGAGAGGTCTGTCCACATACCTCTCCCCCATACCTCCTTGTCTCCAATTTCCAATCGTGTTCCTTCCAAGTCCCTGACCATCAAGCCAAACCACTGGCCACAGCCCATGAATCAGTATACAATCACACATCTGGCGATTTCTCCTTCCAAGCAAAGTGAACAACCAGGTACACTACTCCATGTTCTACCCATTGGGAGGATGTCCCTTCACCACTGTCCTTCAAAGAAGTCCCAGAAAGGGGCTGTAGTGTTGCCACTGTCCACCTTTGAATGTTGCCTGTATTTCATGCAAAACCATCTGTAAATCAAGCACAAATTTTCTCTTCCTCAGTCAACTGATCATAAGGAACTCCCCATAGGGCCATAGGTGCAGACTGGGAGATGGAAGGTAATGTGACAGGAGTGGAGAACACAGGCATTTGGGTCACTTCCTCATGCAACTTACTTGTACCTTCAGATCCTAGTGGTCTCCAATCTCGTATATACCACTTCCACTTAATGATGGAGTGCTGTTGGGCACGTCCAACTTTATGGCTCTGTTGGTCAGACACACCCAGTTCATGGTGGGCAGCTCAGGCCACTTGGTGACTTGGTGTCCCATGGTTAAGCGTTCAGTCTCTAAAAGGCCCAGTAACAAGCCAAAAGCTGTTTCTCAAAAGGAGAGTAGTTATCTGCAGAGGGCAGCAGGACTTTGCTCCAAAGTCCTAAGGGTCTGCACTATGATTCACCAATAAGGTCCTGCCAAAGACTCCAAACAGCATCTCTATCTACCACTGATACTTCCAGCACCATTGGATCAGCTGAATCATATGGCCCAAGGGACAGAGTGGCTTGCACAGCAGCCTGAACCTGTTGCAGAGCCGTCTCGTTCTGGGCCCCACTCAAAACTAGCAGCTTTTCAAGTCACTTGATAAATAGGCCAGATTAGCACATCCAAATGAGGAATATGTTGCCTCCAAAGTTCAAAGAAGCCCACTAGGGATTGTGCCTGCTTTTTAGTTGTGGAAGCAGTCAGATATAGCAACTTATCCTTCACTTTAGAAGGAATATCTCAACATGCTCCCACACCACTGGACCCCTAGAAATTTCACTGAGTGCAAGGCACCTGAGTTTTTGTGGGATTAATTTCCCACCCACTAGTGTGCAGAGTCATTGATGCTTCCTCTTTACTAGGCCCAATCAGCATAATGCCATCAATGTAATGGACCAGTTTGACGTCTTGTGGAAGAGAAAGGTGATCAAGGTCCTTGCAGACTAAATTATGACATAGGGGTATAGAGTTGATGTAGCTCTGAGGTAGAACACTGAAGGTATATTGCTGGCCTTTCCAGCTGAAGGCAAACTGCTTCTGATGGTCCTTTGAAACAGGTATGGAGAGAAAGGCATTAGCCAGATCAGTAGCTGCATACCAGGTACCAGGAGATATATTAATTTGCTTAAGCAATGAAACTACATCTGGAACAGTAGCTGCAATTGAAGTCACCACCTGGTTAAGTTTTCGATAATTGACTGTCATGCTCCAAGACCCATGTGTTTTTTGCACAGGCCAAATGGGTGTGTTGAATTCGGATATGTTGGGAATAACCACAGCTACATACTTCAAGTCCTTGACAGTGGCAGTAATCTTGGCTATCCCTCCAGGAATGCAATATTGCTTTTGGTTTACTATTTTCCTAGGTACCCAAAAAACCACTGCCGTCGAGTCGTTTTCCTAGGTAGGGCAGTCTTAATGGCTTCCACTTGGCTTTTCCTACCATAATACCCGTTACTCCATTTTTCAGGGATCCAGTGTTGGGGTTTTGCAAATAGGTAAGTAAGTAAATTCTGTCATAAATACAATCAGCTTGAGTTGCAGAGCAAAGTAAAAGATCATCAATATATTGTATAAGGACAGATTTCTTAGAGAATTGCAGATGTTGTAAGCCTGCATGAAGAACCTGAGAACAATAACTGGAAGACTTCTTGAAACCTTGTGGCATGATAGTCCAAGTTAGTTGTTTATTGTTGAGGTGAAAGCAAACAGATACTGACTATGTGGATGTGCTAGGATGCTGAAAAAAAAATGCACTGTATAAATTCACTACTGTAAAGTAATTGGCCTCAACAGGTATCTTAGCTAATAATAAATGTGTGTTGGGGACTACAGGGGATCTGGGTATAACTATTTTGTTTATTTCTCTTAAATCTTGGACAAATCTCCAACCTCAGTTGTTAGGCTCTTGCACCAAGAGCACAGAAGTGTTACATGGACTGGTGCAGGGAATTATTAATTGTTTCTGTAAGAAATCCTCAATAATAAGTTGTAACCTTTTGGTTTCCTCAAGTTTAAGAGGGTGTTGAGAAATTTTAGGCAATTCTCAATCTGGGTAGATTTGCACTTGAATGGATTTGGTGGATTTAATCCTGCCGATGTCTATTGAATTAGTGGCCCAAAGAGTGGGGGGTAATTAGTTGGCTAGTAGACTGGAAAATATTTCCAGGATCTCTTTGGACTTTGAATCAGTATGCTCTAAAACTTGAAACAAGCACACCATAAAAAGGATTCCTCAGAGGTGTCCTTAGAAGAAACAGCAGGAAATCTTAAAATAGTTTCCCCTCTTTCATCAAAGGTGATGGAACAATTCCATTTCATTAGAAAACCCCACCCTAAAAGGCTAACATGAGCATCACCGCAGAGTAGAAAAGAATGGAGATCTTTGATAGATTCACAATTAATTTGAACAGGTTCAGTTTTCATTAAAGTTTGAACTTGATTAGTTACCCCCAACAATATTCATAGTTTGTGTACTCTGGGACAGAAGATGAGATAATGATTTGGGTTTTAGAACTGAAACAGTTATTCCAGTATTTAATAAAAATTTACAGGGTTCCATCTTAAGAGAGCTATTTCAGCCCAATGATCAAGGGAAATAGCTGGTAACAGCCTCTGAGGTTCCCCATATCTTTGTCATTGCAGATCACAATGAGGTAGATGCTTAGGAAAATTTTCATCTGCAGCAGTTGTAGTGGTGGGTCACTTTTTTTCTTGATGTGCTTTAAGTGAAAGTTTACAAATCAAGTCAATCTCATACAAAAATGTATATACACCTTGCTATGTACTCCTATATATGGGGCAGTTCTACTCTGTCCTATAGGGTTGCTATGAGTCGGAATCGACTCGACAGCACTGGGTTTGGTTTTTTGTTTTTATATACTCCTAGTTGCTCTCTGCCTAATAAGACAGCACACTCCTTCTCTCCACCCTGTATTTCCGTGTCCACTCAGCCAGCTTCTGTCCCCCTCTGCCTCCTCATCTCCCCTCCAATGTCTCACGTGTCTACATGATCCAAGAAGCTCACTCCTTACTGGTATCATTTTCTATCTTATAGTCCAGTCCAATCCCTGTCTGAAGAGTTGGCTTTGCAAATGGTTCCTGTTTTGGGCTTACAGAAAGTCTGGGGACCATAACCTCCAAGGTCCTTCTAGTCTCAGTCAGACCATTAAGTCTGGTATTTTTAAGAGAATTTGAGGTCTGCAGCCCACTGCTCTCCTGCTCCTTCAGGGATTCTCTGTTGTGTTCCCTCTCAGGGCAGACTTTGGTTGTAGCCAGGCACCATCTAGTTATTCTGGTCTCAGGCTGATGTAGTCTCTGATTTATGTGGCCCTTTCTGTTTCTTGGGGAGGTCACTTGTTTTTTCCCAAAACATTCAGTTTTCCAATGACCAGGCTATTTACAATAGTGGCAAATACCAGGTATATTTTGTTTGGGGCTGGACTGAAGCTTGGCAAGATTTTGTAATCACTGTAATTGTAATGCCATTAACTTGTTTTGTTTAGCCTGCTTTCCTTGTTATAGGTACTGAGCCAATTGCCAACTTAAAAGTTAGATTGGCGAGCTCATTAATAGGTGCTGTTTCCAAGTCTAATCTATAGTGTTTGACTAAGTCAGACAGTTCTGGAGCAGGCCATTTAGACACATTGAATTAAAAACAATCCCAGCTACCACTTTGGTAAGCATAAGACTCACGTGTTCTGCACAGACTTTGGGTAAACTGTCCATGTAATTATAATTATATTCATTCTGTTGTACATAGGGTTGCTAGAGTCAGAAGTGACTCTATGGCACCTAACAACAGCAACAACATAATTATAAACAATTTCATCCTTTTCCTGCTCATAACTTTGGACTTTTGCCCAATTGATTTTCTGAGGAAATGCCTTTTTAATGGTGTCCAGAAGCTGCTAAGCTTTGGCTCCTGTCTAATCTAACAATTCAGAGGCAGATGTAGTGATTTTTATGGTTAAATATTTTTCTTGGTCTTTCTAGTAAGACTTTTCATCCAGAATTGAACCTTTCCTGGCTTGACTAATGTATTTATCAGCTGAGATAAATCTGTTTCATAGGTTTCGTTCAGATTTTAAATTCTTCTGTAAGTTCTTAAGGATCTTCATGGGGATTAGGAAACTCTTTCATGATCAGGTGACATTCTGCTTTAGACCAAGGAAAGAAAGTAAACTGTGGAGGGTAGCTAGCTTCCCCAGTAGTTTGATTTTGAAAGGCATCTGACATCAGGGTTTAATTGAAGTTATTTCTACTGGATTAGAAACTGGAGTGGAAGGATTAGGGGTTTCAGAGTCAATATTGGCAGCACAAAAGAGAAGATAAGGATATAAAGGTGAAGGTGGGGGGGGCACAGGGGAAATTGCAGGGGAAACAGCAGGAGGAGAAGCTGTAAAGGAAGCATTTGACTCAGTTCGAGATAGGGAGCACTCCAAGGCTTTGTTTGCCTCCTTTAACTCCTTATTGGCTATTGGTAATTTAGAGATAACATCTTTTAAAGAGGCCAATTTAGACTCTCATCTCTTGGAAACTTCTAAGTACCAATTAAAATATGCATCCCATTGAGCTTGTTTGATTTTAGATCCCAGAGATTCTAGTTTTCTGAGCAGAAAAGCAAGTTTGTCAAAGGAAAAAGATCCCCATATTGGCCACTGATTCTCTAAACAGTCTTTGGTTACAGTATGTCAGAAGGACAAAAACAAACATAATCTGGGCCCATAATTCTTGCTCACGTGGTGAGCTGGTGTGCTTGAAAGTACATCTGAAGGTACCTTAGAGTTTTAACTATTCACCAGGACTTCAGTTTCAAAGTCAACTACGCAAACAGATATCAAAAAATAAATCTCAGAGAGGGTAACTTTACCTGAGCAACCCCTGAGTCAGTGCAGAGATAAAGAGACTAATCAGCTCAGCTGGTACCAAAGCTCATGTCTGATGAGATCCAGGGAATCCAGAGAATCCCACTTCTCTGACACCAGCTATGCTGAAAAATATCTAAGAATTGAAATTCTTGATACAGTTAAAACAATGCCAGAGATTCATTAGTCAATCATACAACTCACAAACTGGGCAACATGCAGTATGAGACCGAGTGTTCCAAATAAGATGGGGCAGTGTCTTAGTTATCTAGTGCCGCTGTAACAGAAATACCACAAGTGGATAGCTTTAACAAAGAGAAATTTATTTCCTCACAGTACAGTAGGCTAAAAGTCCAAATTCAGGGCATCAGCTCCAGGGGAAGGCTTTCTCTCTCTGTCAGCTCTGGAGGAAGGTCCTTGTCCTCAGCATTCCCCTGATCATGGAACTTCTCAGGTCCAAAGGATGCGCTCTGCAATCTGTGCTGCTTTCTTGGAGGTATGAGGTCCCCCTGTCTCTCTGCTGGGTTGTTTCTTTTATATCTCAAGAGATTGCCTCAAGACACAAGCCAATCTTGTAGATTGAGTCCTGCCTCACTAACACAACTGCCACCCACCCTCCCTCATTAACATCATAGAGGCAGGATTTACAACATATAGGAAAATCACACAATACCAGGAATTAGGGTCCAGCACAATTGATATACACATTATGGGGGGGACATAATTCAATCCATGACAGGCAGTATGCTGGTTTTTGTAGACCAAGGAACAAAGAAAGTCAGAGAAGGCCAGGTCGTTTTGATCAGTCTTTTGAATATTCATCAAAATGTCTCTTGAAGCCCTTTCTTTCTCAGAATTGTGCTTGGCTAAGAATTGATGCCTTTGAATCATGGCCTTGGCAAAGAATGTTGAATATACCAGGGACCACCAGAAGAACGAACAAATCTGTCTTGGAAGTACAGCCAGAATGCTTCTTAGAAGCAAGGACGGTGAGGCTTCTCATGTGCTTTGAGCATGTTATCAGGAGGAACCAGTCCCTGGAGAAGGACATCATGCTTGAGGGAAGACCTTCAACAAGTTGGATTGATACAATGGCTGCAACAATGGGCTCAAATTATAGCAATGATTGTGAGGATGGTGCAGGGCTGAGCTGCATTTCGTTCTGTTGTACATAGGGTTGCTATGAGTCAGAACTGACTTGATGGCACTTAACAATAACAGTAGCAAGAAAACAAACGATGCAGATCTCAAGAAATCAGTGGTTCCCAAATAGCTAGGTGTCTGCTTCTCTGGAATGTAGGAGCTAAAGACACAGGATTAGGTTACACATAAAGCTGAAGAAACTTGCTAGTTATCATTTCTAAGAAGTTACCCGTTCGTTTCCCTATTATTCTAAACTTTTACGCTGTGAAACCAGACTTCGGCCATGCTCTCTGGGTTTGGCAGAAATGTTATCCTCAGTTTCCACATTTTGTTTTCAAATCAGTCACTAACAATTAGTCCATCCATAAGGAAAAACCCTGAGGGTGAGGTAACTCAGGTACCAGCCATGCAAGTCTGCTGCAGGGGTCCATTTGATCTGTTCAGGTTCTCCAAAAGGTCGCCCTGGCTTCACTTTTTCTGGTATCTGACAAAATTTAACTGAGAAAATTATTCCCTTGCTCTCAGCCTCTCTCAAGTTATTAACATAATGTTAGATTTCCCCTGCTGCATAACTCGTTTATTCATTCCTTTACCTTCAGTATTATTTCTTCTTCCTACCATTTGTCATTTATTTTTACTCAAAATTTTCCACCTTGGGAAGGGACATCAGATTCAGTTGCTGTGCCAGTCTAGATCACTGGTAACAGTACCAATCCAGCAAGCACCTCCCAGTCAGTCCTCTCCTATTCATATGGGGGTAAGGCTGCATACATACAATAGGCTATCTCGACCACTAGACAATAAGGCAGTGTTATGGATTGAATTGTGTCCCCCAAAGATGTGTGTCAACTTGGCTAGCCCATGATTCCAAGTATCATGTGACTGCCCACTATTTTGTCATCTGACGTGATTTTCCCATGTTTGTAAATCTTACGTCTGGCCCAGTGGTTAAGAGCTACAGCTGTTCACCAAAATGTTGGCAGTTCAAATCCACCAGCCACTCATTGGAAACCCTATGGGGAAGTTCTACTCTGTCCTGTAGGGTCACTATGAGTCGGAATCAACTCAGTGGCAACGTATGATGTTAATGAGGCAGGATTAGAGGCAGTTATGTTAATGAGGCAGGACTCAATCTACAAGATTATGTCGTATCTTGAATCAATCTCTTTTGAGATATAAAACAGAGAAGGGAGCAGAGAAACTGGGGGACATCCTACCACCAAGAATGAAGAACCAGGAAGACCCAGGGTCCTTGTGCTAAGAAGCTCCTGGACCAGGACAAGATTGATGACAAGGACCTTCCCCCAGAGCCAACAGAGAGAGAAAGCCTTCCTTTGAATAGGCACCCTGAATTTGGATTTCTAGCCTCCTAGACTGTGAAAGAATAAACTTCTGTTTGTTAAATCCATCCACTTGTGGTATTTCTGTTATAGCAGAAATATAACTAAGACAGGCAGTATTTATTGCCAACCCCAATTTTTCCAGATGGAGGGAAGGTACTATCTATCCCATTACATCCTTGGGAATTCTGTTGTACAGGTTTAGGGGATAGTTACAGTCTTTTGCTTAGAGATCACCCCTGATTTTGGCACCTGCAGCTGCATCCCTGGGCCTGGGACCATAGCATCTGACAGGAAAAAAGCAATTTTAGGTGATGTGGGGAAGAACTGAAGAGTTGCACCAGCATCCTCCCCTACCCTCACTTCCCCAGATCCCAAAGAAGTGTAGGCATCTGTCCAGTGCCTATGCTCCCCTTTCCCCCCTCATGCTGAGTTTGAGTACACACTTATAAAGACATGTAAGCCAGGGTAAGCGTTAGTGTTAGGCGTTACACCTAGGTTTAGGATTAAGTTTAGGGTTAGCAGTAGGGTTAGGGTTAGACCTAGGGTTGGTGTTAGGGTTATGGTTTGTATTATCTCCTCTGTTTTAAATGCTTCCATTGTCCATTCCAATTTTCTATCAAACTATTACTCTGAAGATGATATGCAACATGGTATGTCCATTTAATATGTCTCTTTGCCCACTGCTGCACACCATGGGCTGGGAAGTGCGTTCCTTGGTCTGATGAAATATAATTTGGTGGCCCAAAATGGTACAGTATCTTTTGTTCCAATGCCTTAATGGTGTTTTGGGCATTTTCATCTATTACTGAATATGAAAAGCCCAGTCCAGAGTAAGTGCCTGTTCCCGTCAGAACTTATTTGTAGCCCTCTGGAGCACTAATATCATTGGTCCAATGTAACTGAATCTGACTTCCCAGCTGTGCGCAGGTTTTTGCCCCTGGAGAATCTGCCCCATAGCCATCTGAAACCTCTATCTTTCTTGCTTGGCAGACAAAGAAATCCTTACTGGCGTTTTGTGTCAGAAGGTGCGAGAGGGATATGTCTAGATTCAGCCCATCTCTGCATTGCTGCAACACTCCTATGTCTGCTCATTTCAGGTGGCCACCTCAGTTAAGTGTACCACTTGCTGATGGTTAGGTCTAGGGTTAGGTTTAGTGTTAGATCTTGGGTTATGTGTAGGGTTAGGTTAGTTTTTGGTTGTATCTATGGTTATAGTTAGAGTAGTGTTAGAATTAAATTTAGGGTTAGGGTTACATTTAGGTTTAGGGCTTGGGTAGCTTTACTATTAGAGTTACAGTTAGCATTAGGGTTACATGTAGGTTTAGAATTTAGTTTAGGAATAGGTTTAAGGTTAGGGTGAGGGTTGGATCTAGGTTTACGGTAAGGGTTCAAGTTAGCTTTTATGTTAGGGTTAGATCTAGTGTTATGTTTAGGTTTGGGTTAGGTTTACATTTAGGGGTTAGAGTTCAGGTAAGATCTAGGGTTAAGTTCAGGGTTAAACTTGGGTTTCAGGTTAGATCTATGGTTAGTTTTAGAATTAGATCTAGGTTTAGGGTTAGGATCAGAGCTAGGATTCAGGTTAGGCTTGAATTAGGGTTAGATTTATGGTTATTTTTAGGGATATGATTAGTGTTAGAGTAAGGGTTAGTGTTAGGGTTAGAGTTAGGTTTAGAGTTAAGGTTACTTCTAGAGTTAAAGATAATTTTAGGATTATGGTTGGGGTTAGAGTTAAGGTTAGATTTAGAGTTGATTTTAAGAATAGATTAAAGTTAGATCTTCAGTTAGGGTTAGGTTTAGCAGTAGGATTAAGGTTAGGGTTATCATTAGATCTTGGGATAGAGTTAGTGTTAGGGTAGGTTAGAGTAGGGATAAGGTTATGCTTTTGTTTTGGTGTTTGGCTTAGATTAGCTTTAGAGTTAAATGTAATGTTAGGGTTAGGGTTTGAGTTAGACCTGTTGTTATAGTTAGGTATAGGGTAAACGTTAGCGTTAGGGGTTAGATCTAGGTTTAGGATTAAGTTTAGGGTTAGCAGTAGGGCTAGGGTTAGATCTAGGGTTGGTGTTAGGGTTACGGTTTGTATTAGATCAAGAATTAGTGTTTGAGTGAGGATTTCATTAGGGTTAGGTCTAGGGTTAGTGTTAAGGTTCCATTTAAGTTAAGGTTAAAGTTGGGTTTAGAGTTAGGGTTAGGTGCAGGGGGTAGTGTAAAGTTAGGATTAGATTTAGAGTTTAGGGTTGTCATGGATTGAATTATGTCCCCCCAAAATATGTGTCAACTTGGTTAGGCATTATTTCCAGTATTATGTGATTGCCCTCCATTTTGTTATTGGTATAATTTGGTATAACTGGTATATATTGGTATAAATTGGTAAATTTTTCCTATATGTTTTAAATCCTAATCTCTGCCTGTGGTTAAAAAGGCAAGATTAGATTATGTTGAGGAGGATTAAGTTGGGAGATAACACCCTTGCTTAGGTCACATCCCTGATGTAAAGGGAGTTTCCCTGGGGTGGGTCCTGCACCAATTTTTATCTTACAAGTGATGAAAGGTAAGGGAAGCAAGCAGAGAGGGGGACTTCATACCACCAAGAAAGCAGTGCTGGGAGTAGAGCGCATCCTTTGGACCAGGGATTCTTGAACGAAGAAGCTCCTAGAGCAGGGAAGTGTTAGTAACAAGGACCTTCCTCCAGAGCCAACAGAGAGAAAAAGACTTCCTCTGGAGCTGATGCCCTGAATTCAGACTTGTAGCCTACTAGACTGTGAGTGAATAAATTTCTCTTTGTTAAAACCATCCACTTGAGGTATTTCTGTTACAGCAGCACTAGATAGCTAAGACAAGGGTAATATCTAGAGTTACAGTGAGTGACAGCATTAGATTTAAGTTTACATTTATTGTTAGGGGTAGTGTTACAGCTATGGGTTAGAGGTTAGGGATAGCATTAGGGTTAGTGTTAGATCTAGGGTTTGCACTAGGGTTGAGGTTGTATTTAGGGTTATTGTTATGGTTAGGGTTACAGTTAGGGTTAAGGTTAGATCTAGGGTTAATGTTAGGATTAGTGTTAGGGATAAAAGGTAGGGTTAGGGTCAGGTTCACGGGTACAGTTATGGTTAAATGATAGAGGTTAAAGTTAAGGTTACGGTTATGGTTAAGGTTAGATCATGGTTTAGGTAAGGGTTTGGGTTTGTTCAAGGCTTTGATCTAGTAACTCCATGGGAGAAAGATGTGTTGGTCTGCTTCCACAGACATTTATAGCCTTGGAAACCCCATGGGGTCACTATGAGTCAGAATCAACTCAATGGCAATGGGTGTTTTTTTATCACAGTCACACCTGGGAACTTGGCATCTCCTAGACTTAATCCACCTCAGTGCACTTCTTTCTATCCCTTCTTCCACTCTTTTAGCTGGGCCACTGTTATCTTTTAACTAACCTCCACCTCCATCCATTTTCATACTGCACCAGGGTGCTCTTTCTAAACAGATATTGCTTAAAATGATTCAGTGACTCTCAGGACAAAATAAGCTCCTTATAGTAATTTACATTGCAGTCTAAGGTTTTGCTCTTTAATTGAATTCTACCCACTCTTACCTCATATTAATGATTTGCCAACTCTTCTGCCCTCAGTGCCCTCCTTCTCCTCCCCAGATTAACTCCTATACCTCCTTCAAACCTCAGCTCAGATGTCTTCTCTTCTAGATTCTTACCTGGCTCCTTGGATCTCCCATGCATTCCCAAAGAACTTCCTACCTACATAAACAATTATCATTGCATACTTATCTGCTCCACTAGACTGTGACTCATTGGGGATAGGCACTGTGTCTTTTTCATTAATATGACCTTAATTCCCAGGACATAGTAGGCTCTCTCTTGAGTGAAAGAGTGAATAAGTATGGAACTTTGCACAGTTCATTGTACGAATAGAAATCCCCTTTCAAATGGCTGTGAATGAAGCCTGTACTTCTGGTCTTTAGTTAAGAAGATGTGTTTATGCTTCTCATGGAAGTCATTGGCCAATAAACTTCTCTAAGTTGACTTTTAGGTTGCTTGATGTTTGAGTGGTTGGGTTGATGTTCAGAGTAATAAGAGTGAGTGCAGAACTTAATTTAGCCACAAGATGGAGACTTTATCCTAATCCTAGAAAAACATCTGAGCTGCTGAAATTTCTGTACGTAAAATTTCAGAATGAAATGCCTTAGTTAATATCTAAGACAATCTTTGACCCTATCTACTAGACAGGGAAACTAATTCCCAAAGTGATAACAGAATCTGTTTTCAAATAGGTCAAGTCTAGAACACTAGTTTTGTAATTCCCAGTCCAGTGTTCTTCAGAAAAACATCACTCTTGCCTCCTGTGTCTTCTCTGATGAGGTATGTTTTTTCTCATGCTAAACAAATAATTTGTTTTGTAAGAATAAGCACAAAGCTGGTTCCTATGGGGCAGAGGTTAAAGAGTCTCAAATGTCCATCCTTTCCAAGCTGCTGTACCACTTCATCATCTCTAACATCAACTCCTCCTTCTCCCCTCAGTACTCTCCCTCCCATCTTTGGGTTCCCTAATTTGCTGCAATCTCTCATGGAACTCATGAACCAAACTGTATAAAGGAAATGGTTTGTGCACTTGTAGAGGCTGGCAAGTCCCAAATTTGTGGGTCAGGCATAGGCTTCTCCAGATCCACGTGGCTGCAGGAGCTGATGAACCCAAATGGGCAGTTTGGACCACAGTCTGCTAGTTCACAAGGCTGTGGAAGCTGGCAAATCAGGTCACAGGACAAGTTTCTGGTCCAAGGGGATGTAGAGGCTGGTGAATTCCAGAATCGACAGGTCAGACAGCAGGCCTCTGGGGAGGTCATTTGATCACAAACCAGACACAGGATCCAGATACAGAGAGAGAGAGTCTCACCAGGACACACACACATATCTTAGATGTGGGCCACATCTGGGAAAGGACGTAACTTTAGTAAGAATGCGGCTTGAGTTATGCCATCCTGCAAGACTGCGACTCAAGGCACACCTTACACCAGTCCTGCCTCATCAACATGTAGAGGTCAGGAGCCACAACACATAAAATGGAGGACAACCATACAATACTGGGAATCATAGCTGTCTTAGGCTGGCTTCTCTAGAGAAGCAAAACCAGTAATGCATATAAATACATAGAGAAAGATTTATATTAAGGAAACACCTTGCACAATTGTAGGGGCTGGACAGTCCCAAGTCCTTGGATCAGGATAGAGTCCTTTCCCAATTCACGGAGCTGCAGAAGCTGGTGAATCCAAGATGAGCAGGTTGGAGAGCAGGGATCCCGCTCACAGATTGTGACAGCTGAGGAATCCCTAAGGTCGGCAGGCAAGAAGACTGCAACGTTTCTCCTGAGTCACTTATATGCAAGAGATGGCAAACCCAAGATAGGCAGATTGGGGAGCAGGACTCTTGCTCACAGGCCATGAAGATCAGTGAATCCCAAGATGGACAGGTAAGCTGCTAGCTCAAGTCCCAAGAACCAGAGGTCAGGCAAGAGACAGCTGCTGGATCCAGAAAAAGCCAACAATCTTCGCAAGGCAAACAGGAAAGAAGTAGGCAGTGGAAGGTGGAGAGCTGAAGGCTGAGGGGACGGTGAGCTGCCACAGGCCCCACCCCTGCCTGTACCACTCAGTAGATTCCATCATGGGGGTGATCACATATCACATTTCAATAGGAAAGTGATCACAACATTGTACAACTGCCAAAACATGGCAAATTATGGCCCAGCAAGTTGACACACAATCTTAACCATCACAATGGCCTAGCCAAGTTGACACATAACCCCAATATTCACAAGTTCCATATACCTTATTAGCATAGTCCCAGTCAATCATTGTGTGTGAGTCACAAAGACCATGGCTAGAAGGACCATATTAAGTAATTCATTGTACTGCACATACATTATGAGAATCACATTTCTCCATGTAAGGTATTTTTAAATCTACATTTTCTTTGCATATCTTCCCATTGATATATATCAAGTGGAGAACTCGTTTAAAATTATCTCATAGTTCCACTTGCATTGGCCTATATGCATTGCTGTCCTCATGAAAGACAGAGAAAACCCAAACAAACAAATATCCATCTGTAGCTACCATTGAAAGTGGAGCTGATACGTGGGGTATTTGGATAAATCAAGACATGGTCTCCATCTTCTAGAAGCTTTCAGTTGAGGGGATGTGGCAGAGATGCCAATGAGATGATTGCCATAAAAGAAATACAGTGTTCTTTCTATTAGCAGAGAAGAGGGAAATATCACATCCATTTGAAGATTTGAGTCATTCTTTGGGAAGATGACATTTAGGTAGACCTTGAAGGACCAATGGAATATCAGAAGCCAGAAACAAGATGAAAGCGCAGTGTAGGCAGAGAGACAGCTTTAGAAAATTGTGCAGCCAAGAAGAAAGCTGGAATTTGGGAAGTGGGAGTTCTGTTAGTCAGGATATGCTAGGTTATGCAGTAGTAACAAAGTACCCCAAATCATCAGTGGCTTAACAAACAGTGGCCTATTTCTCAGTTATTGTTATGTCCAACAAGTGTCAAACAGAGCTTTACTCCACATAGTCACTCAGGGACCCAAGCTGAAGTAGGCACCATCATCCTGCAGCTCTGTTATCTGTTTTATGCAATTTTAGTTGCTATCATTGGGGAAGTAAAACTGGAATATTGTGCATGGGATTTCCACTGCCTCTGCCAGAAGGCACTTCTACTCATATTTATTGGCCATAACTAGTCTCACTGCACTAACTTACTGCAAGCATAAGATGAGCAAATGGACATTTGGGTGAGCATTACTCTCTCTGTCACAATAGTATTTCAAAATTAACTATTCAGGACATATATAAGGAGATTCTTTGGGCCTTAATATAGAAAGCCTTTCAAGTTTTGGCTCAACGGTAAATATGTGATGTTCCGTTATTTTAAAAACACAGTTGTGATGTTCAATTCTGAGAACATCACAACTGTGTTTTTAAATAACGGAACATCACATATTAACCGTTGAGCCAGGCTCTCTCAAAACTCAAATAGGGGAGCAAATCTTTTTCCATTACTGTGCTTGTAATTTTTTTAATTAATTTTGCATATGGGCTACTGGTAAGAATGGCTTCCAAGGACCTCTCATAGCTTAATGCCACATCATGGCTATCAGATCAGGGAGTTTCCAATGTCAATGTAAACCAAGGAAATAAACTCCTGGATGCAGCAATAAAGAATGAGAGGTAGATCCACAGGTAGCTTCCACTATTCCATGTCAAAGAACCTTCCAAAAAAGTTGTCGTCTCCTATTTTAACATATAATGAGAAAAAACCTTCGGGATTACCATGACCCCAAAAGATTCAGTCTTGATTTTTATGATAATGTGAAACTTACTGAGCAGCTGAAAAGTTTGGGCATCAGCGCTGGGACCTGGAGGCTCAAATCTGACCAACCACCTTGGAATACATGAAGCCTCTGTTTATTATTTGTCTGCCACCAAAGTACAGCTAGGAACCTTGCCAGAGGAAGTCAGATACAGAAGGCTTGGTTACCTTCTAATGAAGCAAGGTAAAACTATGTCCTTATTTGCTGGTCAAACTTAGGAAGCTGAGTTCTTTTGAAAGCACTATAGTCAAACTAATAAAAAGTTCTGAAGATGTCTCTTCAGTTGTCCAGGACATTCTTCAAATCTTTACTAATAGCAACAGATTGTTAGGGAAGTATTAGTCTGTGTAGATTCAGGTTATACTGACCTAAGTAATTCAAGTAGCTGGTGTTCCCAGACTGATTGTGCTGGTAGGAAGGTTCAGACACATTCAGTGTGTCATGTTGTCCAGATCATGCTGGAATAATGGGGAGGGCAAACAGATGCTTGTGGGGAAGGCATGCTTGTCAGGCAGACAGGAGCCTAATTGCCTCATTAGAGAAGGCCTGGCAAAAGAGTCTGAGCCAAAAATAGGGCGAGACTTATTCAAGAATTTAGACTGGATTTGGGGGAATTCAAATTGAATAGTTCCTTATGGAATGAATGTGGTAACACATGCAGTCTCTTTAATAAGGTGGATCACCATCTGCTGGACATCTCACTGGGTGGGATAGAGTAAAGGACAGAGTAGTAGGGCCAGGGTGCAGGAAGAAGTGCATAGCATCCCTTTTCTTTCTGGTCTTGAAGGTAAGATTTTCAGGATAGTATCCTCTAAATTTGTCATTATTATCTTCTCCAAGTATCCCTCCTACCATCCACCTCCACTGAGTAAGGCAAGGTCTGGGATCAGCTGATTATCACAGGGAAATGTCTTCCTGAATCAGGGATTTTAAATGTGGATGGTAAAATTCCATCTTCAGTGTTCTGAGGCAAACGTCTCCAAGTCCAAGATGGCATACTGTCTTCTCAGTATGGTCTTCCGCAAGTTACTTGTCATCAGAATCTCATTTATAAAAATCAGGCTGTTCATAGCCTACACACACACACTTTGAAATCACAGAACTTCACCACTGGTAATCTGGAGTCTTTGTTTATTCTCTGTACCTACCTCTCCCCATAAAGCAAGACAATGAGATATGAGTCACCTACTACAGAACCAGAACACAGAGACCATAGATACTTGACTGTTAAATTCAAAATAAAAATGGCATCAAAGATGGACAACTGGTCTAAGTGTAAGATAGAAAGAGTTGAGATTTTTCTGTTTTTAGGAGCTAGAGGAGAGAAGGAAGAGACGTGGGAGACCAAAGAGAATGAGAACCAAAAATCTCCAGCAGTAGAAGAAGGCATTGTGAGTCACCATTACCTGATAGCCCAGTTGCCTTTCTTTCTGCCATCAAAGGAAGACCAGCCACCACTGCCTTTTAGTTGTCCAGAGAGAGTGACATCTGTCTATGCCTTGAGAATTTGTTCAGGCCTCTAACCAATGCACATTACATGAATACGCCCCATTCCTTTTTCCATTCCTATTGTCTCAGGGCTGAAGACAATGGAGGAGAACCTTTTCTCACCTGCATTTTGCCCTCTGCTAGGTCAAGGAAAGGTTTCCATTTGACAATATCATCATATTGTCAAATGGAAACCACAGGAGCAAAACTGTTCACTTACTCTTTACGCAGCTCCTCCCTTGAGAACTACATACTGCAGAATTAGGTAGAACTTGGAGAACTCATTCTGAAGGCTCAACATTTTGTTCCAAAACTTCTAATCATTCAATTTCTCATGCGGATAAATCCCTGACTGGCCCTTGCAACAGTCTTTCCCAAATGCCTGATCATGACTCTACTGCCTGAAGAGACTCAGCTCAGGGCTGGGGACTAAGTCTCCTATGACACAGAGGTGAGGAATTTTACAACAGAAGGTTGGCTGTGGCTTGATGATCCAAGGAATTATTCACTTGGGAGTCAGAATTTGAATATAAACTTATAAAATCTCTATTCCAAAAGGATTGTGCTTTGCGTTGGCTCATATTCATTTGAAATGACTTTCTCATGATCCCTGTTCTCCAGGAGCTAATGATATCATTGGAGCAAGACAGTGTTGTGATTGCTATTTCTTTCTGCTCTGAGTAATGGACACCAAGGTCTGGTTTGGGGAGACACTTGCCAGACTTCTACCTATTTATCTGCTTCAGAACCGGCGGACAATGTAATTACATTTTGCTTCACTTCTAATAAAATTTATTGGAAGATTCTTCAGCAGCAGGATAAAATCAAGGTCAGAATATGTGAGCATGACATTGGTAGGGTGAGGATGGCCACTGGGATTAGGGTTAGACAGGTCTGCTTTAAGGACTCACAAAATACATGAAAGAAGGCCCTGATTGCCATACCTTGGAGTGACTGTTCTTTGGGATATTTTTATTACAAAATTGAGACAGACCAAAGGATCTAGCAATCATGCTTCTAGATATTTACTCAAGTGAGTTTAAAATGTACATCCACACAAAAATCTTCACATGAATTTTTATAGCAGCTATATATTTTTTTATATTCATAATTGCCAAAAATTGCAAGCAACCAAGATGTCCTTTAACAAGTGAATGGATAAATGAACTGTGGCACAGTCATACGATGGAATATTATTTAGCAAAAGAAAAAGAAAATGAGCTATCATGCTACAAAAAGATATGGAGGGACCTTAAAGTCATATTGCTAAGTGAAGGAAGCCAGTCTGAAAAAGCTGCACACCCTATGATTCCAACTATATGACATTCTGGAAAAGGCAAAACTATGGAGCCAGTAAAAAGATCAGGGTTTGCCAGTGGTCCAGCGGGAGGGAGAAGGGATAAATAAGTGGATCACAGGGCATTTTCAGGGCAGTGAAATTATTCTATATGATACTGTAATGGTAGTTACATCAGGTTATTTGTCAAAATTCATAGGACCATACAACAGGAAGAGTGAATCCTAAAGTAAACTATGGACTTTAGTTAATAATAATGGATCGATATTGGCTCGAATGTAACAAATGAACCACACTAATGCAAGATGTTACTAATAAGAGAAACAATACACAGGTAAGAGGAGGAATATGGTAGCCCCTGGCACTTGCTCCACAATTTTTCCGTAAACCTAAAACTGCTGTAAAAAAATAAAGCCTATTAAAAAAAAATTGAGACAGGCCATCAATCTTATCAACAAAGACAATGTAATTACGTTATCATTACATGATATAGATGATGCATTATACACTACATCTATAAAAAATAAATATTTAGCAAGATATATTATCTGGTTTAGGGAGCACTAGTTACACAGTGGTTAAAGTGCTTGGCTGCTAACCAAAAAGTCATCAGTGGTGATTTTAGATTTCAGATTTAATGGCTAGGACAATCCAAAGATGAATGGGCTATCTTAGGAGGTAATGATCTTCCATAGACTAAAGGTGCTTAAGCAGAAGCTGGGTGATCAGGTGGAGAAACGTTAATGTAGTGAACCAACTACCTGGTGGAGGAGTTGGGCTAAATGACTCTAAGCTTCCTCTTGCCAAAAGACTCTATGATCTTATTGTGATGACTAGAGGAAGTTGGTAGGTAAGGAGGGGAGCCCTTCTGCAGATATGAGGCTAGTTTCAGATATCTGCAGACAAAAGGAGGGCACTGATAATTAGTGAAGGGGTGCTCAGATGCTTTAATATCAAGGAAACTCAAGCTTTTCTTGTTTGCTCATCCCACTGAGAGCTTAAACCCAACCTCTTCTCTACCCATTCATTATTCAAGTAGCATCTGGAGATGCCTCATCAAGGAGCCTCTGCTTCTACAGTAATTTTCTTGTGATTTCAGGAATTTTCTAACAGTTGAAAAAGGGATTGAATAGCAGGGCTGAGGTTCTAGGCCTGGATGACATAAGCAAGAGGAGCCATTAAAACAAATGAGGAAGTCAGAAAAGGAGGAACTTGAAGAGATGATGGGCTCCATTTTGGACGTGACCAGATTGGCAAGTTCTGAGAGGGCCAATGAAGGAGCCATCTAGTTAGTGGGAACATAGTGGGACGTAGGTAGGCAAAGAGGAGAGAATATTCTGCTGTGAAGAATCAGACAATAGAGATGAGGTGGTGGTGAAGAGACCAGCTTGTTTGCAATATTGAGGCTAGGCTGGACAATAAGTAGGAAGATGATCAAAATTGTGGTCCAGAGCCTGAGTAACTGGAGGATAGTGGGAGCTTTCACTTGTCCCAAAAGGCCATGTAGCTTTCTGTCTGGAATATCCTATCTGCAACACTGCACAGAGGAAGGAGACAAATTTGGAAACTGGGGTTGGGGGCTGACAAATGGAGGAAGTCCTTGAATGGCAGACTGAGAACAAGTGCAGGCTTCATTTGTAATGAGGGTGAGAGAAGGGAGTCACTGAAGTTTTCCCAGAAGAGGTGTGGTAGGACAAAGCAGTGTCATGGCCCCTGGTTAATGGTCCTATCACACAGAAGATTAAATACAAGGTTCTCAGAAGGCCCCAACATCAGATACCTGGGTTAGTGTTTGATTCATCCTTGTGTCCCCAGAGACTAGTTAAGGGCCTGGCACATTGTGGGTGTCAGTAAACATTGAATTAATAAATTATTGAATGAATGAGACTGTACTTAATGAATGAATGGAGCTCATTCAAGGGCAGATAAAAACCTTCATTTGGCTTTAATCCAGCAATGTCTCCTAGGTCTTAGGGGCCCATTGAGCTATCAGCTTCTTAGGTCTAGGATCCCTGGATTGCCATAACTTATACCTTGGATTCTGGTTCCTTAGATCTGTGTCTTCTCTACAACTGGAGTCTCAGTCTTCTTACTCCCATGATGTTTGGCCACATCTTTGGTGACCCCTTCCCTTGTGCCCTGCAGGTGAGGCTGGAAGATAAGAGCCAAAGTTGCGGCTCAGAGCTGAGCGATTGGAGGAGGGTGGCAGCTCCCACTTGTCCCCAAAGGCCACCACAGCTTTCTGTCTGAAACGGCCTACCTGTGCGTCTGCCCTTCCCACCATTCTACTTTCAAATCAATAACTTATCTTTCAATACCCAAACTAAGCAATACTCCTTTCCTCTCTTCTCCCTTCCACAGCCCAAGAACCCATCTATCAGAGCAGAGACCTCACGGCATCCTTGTTTTGTTTGTCTCTCATCCCACTAGACATCAAGTTGCTTTAAGGAGAGGAGGGTCATGTAATTTTTTATTTCATCCCTAAGGAAGTGGACAGGGTCAGCCACAAACTAGTCATTCAAACAAATAAGTGAATGAATGTGTTAATTTATTCCTTATTAACCTGTGCGTACCCCTGCTCCAGCCACATCAGTTCATCCCAGGATAGGCCCAATTTGAGAGTTATGTTTGGGCCTCAATACTATGATGAATTGGAGGGAACAGAGCAGAAGGGTTACGGACAGTAAGAGAGGAATAGAAATTCTACAAAGGAAGATGCCAAAAGATTTCATCAAAGTGATTTATGTAATTGGTGGCAGTGAATTGTACACATGAAAATGTTGAACTAGCATATGCTGTATTATGTATATTTTTACAACAATAATAAAAAAAAAAAGAAGCCAACAAGAATTGTTGATTGGCCAGGCATAAGGGAAAAAGAATGAGAGTGATCGCTGCCCTCAACACTCGACTGCTAACCAAAGGTCAGTGATTCAAATACACCAGCGACAGAAGGAGAAAGATGTGGCAATCTGCTTCCACAAAGACTACAGCCCTGGAAACTCTATAAGGCCAGTTCTACTCTGTCCTATAGAGTCAGTGACTATGAGTTGGAATCTACTTTATAGCAACAGGTTTTTGGTTTTTTTTTTAAGATCTCAGCAAACAACCTCTTGCTAACTTTTTTTCTCCTCCATCTCTGTGTACTGCATTCTCTATTTAATGGCCATTCAGACATAATGTGAAGTCCACCCCATAATTGTTTTCTTGTTGAGCTTCCTTTATGCAGAAAAATGATAATGCAGTTAGGATGCTTTCAAAAGTCCCAGGGGAAATTAATTTGTTTACAAGATCTTGTATCATATGGTTAAGCCAACAAAGAGAAACAGACAGCCCTCTTTCTCAGCCAAGCTTACCCTCTGCTGAGTGAGGTCACTGGGTAGACAATGTTTGCAGGGTCCAAGTGAACCTCAACAGTGGACATTTGTTCTGAACTGTGGTTCTCTAGACACGTGTGCCACACCACAGGGCCATTCTTATTATAAATGCCCCCTCACACCATCCTCAAGGTGTTGCCATTCTCAATTACAATAATTCAGGATCTTATTAGTGTTTGTGTGACTGATTAGTGCAGCAATCCAGCCCTGCTGCTTCCCCTCTGTGGGGTCTTCAGAAAAACAGCCCTCCTCATGAGTTTCTCCTCTAATTTTGCAACCGCCACCGTGGTTTTCTGGCACATGAGGATTATTCCTGCACCCTGATAGGATCACAATGAGTCAGAATCGACTCAAAGGCAAGGGGTTTGGTTTTTGGAGCTTTACACCGGAAGTAAACCATGCAATGCTCAAGCAGATGGCTGTTGTTGTATGCTGTCGAGTTGATTTCAATTCATAGTGCCCCCATAGGACAGAGTAGAACTGCCCCATAGGGTTTTCTAGACTGCAATCTTTAAGGGAGCAGATTGCCAGGTCTTTTCTCCCATGAGCAGCTGGTGGGTTCGAACACCCATCCTTTTGGTTAGCAGCTGAGTACTTAACCACTGCACAAGCAGGGCTCCTTCAACAAATGGTACATGGAAGTTGAAAATAAGCCACACAGAACTGAAAGAAAATAAACTTAAATCAATAATAGGCCTATACCATCTATTGGTGCACTATGTTATAAAATTTCCAAGTTATAGCATTTAATTGTACGTTTGTCATTCTGTATCCTGTATGCCAAGTCTGGATTATCACAGTTTCCAAATTAGTAGGGTGGAAATTTAATAAGATTCTATCATGATCAGGGATGGTTTGTCTTCCTTTCTTAACCTCATGAAAGATACCACTTAACAAATTTGTCCTTGCGTGCAATTGGGCTGGGCAGCCTGTTCAATTAGACAGGACTGGCTTGCCCACCTATCAGTCTGCTCTGGGAGCTGTTCCAGAGCTTCGCGCTGAGCTCTGGGAATGAAGCCCTGTGTCTCTGGACCTTAGCTGGCTGCTTCTCTCACCCATGGCTGCCTGCAGGAAATACAATCACCCTGAGTTAAGTTCTATATATTATGTGACTGCCTACTGTTTGGGCTTGTATATTAGATTCATATGCTCTTTAGGAGGGGTAAGACATTTCTCAGAGCTTTATTTGTACTTGTAGTTGGATTAAAGACCACACATATCTGTTGGGTAGTTAAGAAATATATATGCAATATATATTCCTTGCCAATTCTCTACACAAACCAGGTTAGTTCTCAAAGAATAGCTCATTTCAAACCATTCTAATCAATTTCTCAAACTGAAGTTAAAATAATAGTAATGTTAATAATAATAATGATAATAACCATACTTCATACACAGTTCCTGGGTGGCTCAAACAATTCAAGTATTTGGTTGCTATCTGAGAGGTTAAAGGTTCAAGTCCACCCAGATGCGGCTCGGAAGAAAGGCCTGGTGATCTACTTCTGAAAAGTCAGTCATTGAAAACCCTGTGGAGCACAGCTGTACTCTGACACACGTGGGGTCCCCATGAGTCAACTCAGCAGCACCTATTTTGTGTGTGTGTATTTTTTCTAATACATCATATAAAAGTACTAAGATCAAACCATTCTAGAGATCCTTTCATGATGAGGTTTAAATAATTGTAATATTATAGGCACAACAATAAGACATAGTCACTACTTTTTAAGCTCCCACTATGTCCTAGGCACATATCGCTAATCCTTGCAACAACCTTGCAAGTTCACCTCTATTTTGTAGGTAAGGAAATTAAGACTCAGAGACAGCCAGTGATATCTCCAAAGTAGCCCGCTAGTAAGCAGCAGAGTTCTATTTAATACCTAAACTGTTCAACTCCAAAGTCTATCTTCATTTCACTACATTGAGTAGATTATTTTAGGTGATGAGTTAGATTTGTAATAGAAATAGAACAAATGGTAGACTCAGTTTTTACTTATTTGCATAAGTTAGAGTAACCTCTGTGTTTTTTAGAGAAAGACGTAGTATGTAAACGGCTTTGTTTTATTTTTTCTTTTAAGTAAAAGCATAGCCCTGTCACATGTAGGTTGTTGTTTTTAGCTGCCATCCAGTCAGCCCCTGACTCATGGTAACCCCATGCACAATGGAACAAAACGCTACCCTGTCCTACGCCATCCACATGATTGTTTGCAAATCAGACTGTTGTGATCCCTAGAATTTTCATTGGCTGATTTTTGGAAGTAGATAACCTGAGCTTTCCTCCTAGTGTGTCTTATTGTGGAAGCTCCATTGAAACTTGTTCACCGTCATAGCAGTACACAAACCTCCACTAACAGACTGCTGTAACAAATTACTACAAATTTGGAGACTTCAAACAACAGAAATCAGTATCCCCAGGACAAAATCAAGGTGTTGGCAGGGACTCGTTCCCCTTGGAAGTTGTAGGGGAGACTCTGTTCCTTGCCTGTCCAGCTTCTGGTGGCTACTGGCATCGCTTGGCTTGTGGGTGCATCAGTCTAGTCTAGTCTTCAAGGCCAGCATCTTCAAATCTCTCTCTGTTCCATTTTCATATCACCTCCTCCTCTCTGTGTGGCAAAATCTCCCTCTGTCTTTCTTATTAGGATGAATGATTGCAATTAGGGCCCACCAGATAATACAAAATAATCTCCCCATATCAAGATCAAGAAGAGAGCCATCTACACAGTAAATACTTCAAGAAGTTTCCAGAAGATATGGTAAAATGGAAGAAAATTAAAGGAGACACTTCCGACCAAAATGGTGGCTTAGTCAGACACACGAGGCAGTCCCTCTATAGCAAAGACTTGAGAAACCAAGTGAAACAGATACAGAGGACAGTCCAGAACCCTGAGCATCAAATGAAAGGATAAAGAGCTACCCCACCCACACAGAGATAGGTGGAGAACACTCCAGTGTGGCCAGACTAGCAACCAGAATAGCACACTACCATCCTGCCTGCCCAGATACATCAAAACAAAACATAGCAAAAAATCAGGATGCAGCAAACAAACATACAATTAATAAATATAACAACACCTTAATGCCTTGGAAACAACAGACAATATCAAATCACCCACAGAAGCTGGACAAGATGGCTCTGGCAAGTGGCCAAAATAAAGAACCAGGAAACCTCTCTGAGGAAGAAATGGTAATGGAACTACCTGACAAAGAATTCGAAAGACATAAGTATAGGGCCTTCCAAGAGATCAAGGAAAACACAGACAAAATCAAGGGAAACACAGATAAAACTCCAGAAGAATCTAGGAAATAAATACAAGAACAAAATAAATAGTCAATTAGAAACCATACAAAAACAGCAACTAGAAATCCAGAAGATTAACACTAAAATATCAGAAATAGATGTGCACTAGAAGGACAAAGGAGTAGAACTGAAGCAATGGAAGAAAGAATTAGTGAAATAGAAGACAAGCATCTTGACGTCAATCAGTTAAAGGAACGATCAGAAAAAAAATTGAAGAAAGCCTAAGAGTTATGTG
Source organism: Elephas maximus indicus (assembly GCF_024166365.1). Taxonomy (NCBI): domain Eukaryota; kingdom Metazoa; phylum Chordata; class Mammalia; order Proboscidea; family Elephantidae; genus Elephas; species Elephas maximus. The sequence goes on along the minus strand of NC_064831.1, from coordinate 71,518,742 downwards.
GACACTATCAAGAAGAATAATTTACATGTGATCAGAATTCCAGAAGAGTTAGAGAAAAAGAAAAAAAAAAAAGCACAGAGAAAACTTAATACCATGAAAGATGAGAAGATAGCCATTCAAGAAGCTCAACAAACCCCAAATAGGATATACCACAAAAGAAAATCACTGAGACATTTTATAATCAAACTTGCCAAAACCAAAGGCAAAGAAAGAATCCTAAGAGCAGCTCACGAAAAGTGAAATGCTACCTCCAAAGGAAAACCAGGAAGACTAAGCTCTGATTTTCCAGCAGAAAGCACCAGGCAAGAAAGCAATGGAAAGACAATATAAAAACCTGAAAGAAAAAAATTGCCAACCAAGAATTATTTTACAGCAAAATTTCCCTCAAATATGATTATGAAACTACAAGATTTCCAGAAAAACAAAAATTAAGGAAATTCATAAAAATCAGACCAACTACAAGAAATGCTAAAGGGAGTTCTTTGAACGGAGAATCAACAAGTCAGACAACAACCTGAGATTAAAATGCATGACAATATGACCCAGAAACCAACCCAGGTAAAGATTTTTCAAAAATAAAATAAACCCACAGGACTGATAATAGGGAACCAGAGACATCAAAGTGTAAACTACAACTTCAAAACAAAAAGGAATAAATGATATAGTTACAGAACTTCCATATGGAGGAGAAGTCAAGGTGATATCAAGATAGAACATATTGTTTTACATTTAGGAAGATAAAAGTAAATTTTTGGGTAATCACAAAGAAAATTAATAAACCCTCTCAACAAAATAAAAAAGAAGGAAACCATAAAGACTGAGTAAACACAAAATCAATAGCAACAAAGGAAATGAAAAGAAAATCCATAAAAAGAACTCAGCACAGAAAGATATACGGAACAAAGAAATCATCAGCACAACAAATCGACAGCAGTAAATTCATACCAATCCATAATTCCTGAATATAAATGGATTAAATGCACCAATCAAGAGAGAGCAAGTGGCAGAATGGATAAGAAAATATGACCCATCAATATGTTGCCTAGAAGAGACATACCTTAGATACAAAGATAAAAGTGAACTAAAAATAAAAGGATGGAAAAAAATATATCTAGTAAACAGTAACCAAAAAAGAGCAAGAGTGGCAATATTAATCTATGATAAAATAGACTTTAGGGCAAACACTAACAAGAAAATAGGAAGGGCGTTATATAGCAATTAAAGGGTCAATCCAACATGAGGGCATAATTATAATAAATATCTCTGCATCCAATGAAAGAGCTCCAAAATATATAAAACAAACTGTAATAGAGTTGAAAAGAGAGAGACAACTCCACAACAATAGTAAGACACTTTAACACACCACTGTTGATGAAGGACAAAACAACTAGAAAGAAAGTCAACAAAGACACATAAGATCTAAACAACACAACCAGGCATATCTTAGACATATAAAGAACACTCCACTCAACAAAAGCGCAGTACACATTCTTTTCCTGTATTCATGGATCATTCTCCAAAATAGACCATATGTTAGACCACAAAGCAAGCCTCAATAAATTAAAAAAAAAAAAAATTGAAATAATTCAAAGCATCTTCTTGTATCACAACAATATAAAATTATAAATCAGTAACAAGAAGAACAAGGAAAAAAATCAAATACATGGGAACTGAATTACACCCTGCTTAAAAAACACTGGGTAATAGAAGAAATAAAATATTAAATTTAAAAATTCCTAGAATCAAATGAGAATGAAAACACAACATAATGAAACCTTTGGAATGCTGCAAAAGCAGTGCTCAGAGGTCAATTTATAGCAACAAATGCATGCATCAAAAAGGAAGAAAGAGCCAAAATCAACACCTTAACCCTACACCTCCAACAAATAGAGCAGCACAAAAAAAAAACCCAAAACTAAATGTAAGGGCTCTAATTTATGGCATAAGTAGACTATCAAACATAACTAAAAATGCACAAACAGTAAAAGATAAACTAGACAACTGGGTTCTTCTAAAACTTAAGGAGTCATGACATCAAAAGACTTCTCCAAAAGAGTAAAAGAACCTACAGACTGGGAAAAAAAATTGGGGCAACTACATATAAGACCAGGGGCTAATCTCTAAAATGTATAGAAAACTTCAACACCTCAACAACAAAAAGACAAACAATACAATTAAAAAATAGGCAAAGGACATGAATTGACAACTTTCTCAAAGACGACATTGAGAACGGCAACAAATTTATGACAAGACGCTCGCAATCATTAACCGTTACCAAAAACCAAACCCACTACTGTCGGGTCATAGTGACCCTATAAAAAAAAAAAACCAAACTCAGTGCCGTGGAGTCGATTCCGACTCATAGTAACCCTCTACCCAGTAAACTCCCAGTGCTGCAACCCTCTAAAGAGAGATGCAAATCAAAACAACAACGAGATATCATCTCTCCCTGGCAATGATCAAAAAAACAGAAAAGGACAAATGCTGGTGAGAGCGTAGGGAGATGGGATGAGCAACTGAGGGATCAACTATAGAAACTGGACATCCAAAATATCTCTCTTGGTGAGCTGAACCTAAAATTAGGCCCACCACCCTGCTATTCAAATTTAGAATCCTACAAAAACAAAACCAAACCCATTGCTGTCAAGTCAATTCCTATTCATAGCAACCCTACAGGACAGAGTAGAACTGCCCCATAGGGTTTCCAAGGAGTGACTGGTGGATTCAAACTGCCCACCTTTTGGTTAGTAGCTGAACTCTTAACCACTGCACCATCATGTGAGATAAAATAAAAATGTTATACTGTATCCCACTATCCAAAATGGTCTCAGAAGCTTAAACCATACATAAACTATGAAAAAACATCAGAGGTATAAAAACCCATTGCTGTCAAGTCGATTCCGACTCAGCAACCTCTAGGGCAGAGGAGAACTGCCGCATACAGTTTCCAAGGAGCTCCTGGTGGATTCAGACTGCCGACATTTTGGTTAGCAGCCATAGCTCTTAATCGCTAGGCCACCAGGGTTTCCATCCAAGGTATAGCTTCTGCTGAATGACTATCAATCAGTTTTTCCAGAATTTTTACAAAATGTCTTATATAGGTGAAGATTTGTACCTACTGAGTGTAAAATATAAAATAACAAAACACCGTGTTAAATCCCTTAATGTTTTTGCTCATACACTGTACATTTTCCCTTCAAAATAAAAGTATTACACATGCAAAAAAAAAAAAAGAAGACATGATGACCATTTCAGAATCCCATCCACAGATGATCAGAGGTGCATTTAACAGAAAGCTGCGAGAGGAAATCCTGGCAGAGTCCCATAGACAGCACTATTACAGAGAAATAAGGGATAAATATAAAGAAAGGCCGTGGAGGAAATGAGAACCATTTCTTGTCCAGCCTCTTTCCTCACTGTAGCTTCAAAACATTCAGAATTAGATTGCAGGGGTGAGGGTGATAAAAGCCAGAGTGGCCATTCTACCTAGGAGCTCTCCAGACATGGGTATTTTTCACTGATTCCCATTCTCTGTGATGTTCCTGTTTTAGGAGAGTTCCTGATACAGCAAGAAAGGAGGGTGACTGAGCCACATAAAGGACATGAAGAAAAGGTCATACTGAAGAAAAGAGCTGAGCAAGAGAACTGGCCTCTGGTGGAAGAAGTTGAGAATAAACAAAGGCCAAATTCTTCTTCTTATGTGCTCCCAGCCTCACCTCCTTCTTCACTCCCTCAACTGCAAAGTAATCATAAGGCAGTCTCCACCAGGAAAGATCTGAGAGATAGAGTTTACCAGTATCCCTGGGAACAGTAAAGAAAACCAAAGAATACCCAATCAAATTATAGGGAGCAAATACCATACTGGATTAAACCACCCCTCATTCAAGAAAGAGTGAGTAGAAAAAATTAACATAGAGCCTAATAAAAAAGTTCTGCAAGATAAAAGAGGAAATGAATGTAGCATGAAAAGCGGAGAGAAAAGCATATTTTAGAGAAAGATTTATTACAGAAAATAAAATGCAAATTTTAGGAAATATTTGCTTCTTTCAATGAAATAAAATTAAACTTTCTTTTTGGAACAAGAGATGAAAATTGAGATAATAAGAAAAGAGAGCGTTATAAAAGAAACTGGAAGTTTTCAGGAAATGTAAAGGGAAATTGACATAGCAAGATGAAAACCTGGGTTAGCAGACCCCCAAGAAATATGGCAAGGGTAACCCAAGTCCCAAAAGAGCCATAGGTCAAGTGATAAGGTCAAGGATTATAAAAATAAGGAAAAACCTTAAGCAACATTAGAAACTGGGGAAGGATAACAGTCATATAACACACATTTCAATGACCTTCTTCAAGATACCATGTGGTGTTATTGTTGTTGTGCACCGTCAAGTAGATTCTGACTCTAGAGGACAGAGTAGAACTGCCCCATAGGGTTTTCAAGATGAACACTTTATAGGAGCTGATTGCCAGGTCTTTTCTCCTAGGAAGCCACTGGCGGGTTCGAACCACTGACCTTTGGGTTAGCAGCCAAGCACTTGAGCATTGCACCACCAGGGCTCCTTAAGATACAGTATAAAACCAAAAAACCAAACCCATTGCCATTGCGTTGATTAAGGGTAGAACTGCCCCATAGGGTTTCCAAGGAACCCCTGGTGGATTTGAACTGCCAACCTTTTGGTTAGCAGCCGTAGTTCTTAACCACTACACCACCAGGGTTTCCAAGATACAATATAAAAAATAGATAGACAAAATTAATAAACTGAAGTAGGTCATCAAGAATCTAATCACAATACCCACTATCCCATATGCCCTTCCTGAAAAAGTACAACCATCCTGGCAGAGCAGTACAACCATCTCCTAATCTGAGAGGTAAAAGCCAGAGGCAACAGTAGCCCTGGGAGCTGTATCAATCAAGGTTCAATCAAAGAGGCAGAACAATATATAGGACTTATAATAAGGATTAGAATCTAAACAATTGTGGAAGCTGGGTGGGAAGACTCTGCAAAGGTATGGCAAAGTATCTTTTACGAATTGAATTGTGTCCTCCAAAAAGTTATGTTGAAGTCCCAAATCCTGGTACCTGTGAAAGTGACTTTATTTGGAAATAGGATCTTTGCAGATGCTATCAGTTATCATGAAGTAATATTGGAGCAGAGTTGATCCTAATTCAATGTGAGTGGTATCTTTATAAAAAGAAGAGAAGAGACACAGAAGGAAGAAGGCCAAGCGAAGATGGAGGCAGTAACTGGAGAGATGCATCTACAAACCAAGGACATCAACAGTTGTCAGGAAACAACTGAAAGAAGCTGGGAAGAAGCAAGACAGGTTCTTTCCCTAGAGCCTTCAGAGAGAGCATGGCCCTGCCAACACCTTGATTTGGAACTTCTTGCCCCCAAAACTCTGAGACAACAAATTTCTGTTGTTTTAAGCCACCCAATTTGTGGTATTTTGTTATGGCAGCCCTAGGAAGCTAATACAGTATCTTAAAAAGTATATTTAGTCTGAAATTGCTCAAGGTCAGCTGACCTGGGAGTTGGAAGGGAGAACTGATGTGAAATGGAGGAAAGCAAAGACAGAATAGATTCCCTAGAATGACTGAAACCCATAGGACAAGCTAGAATGCACCTCTCTTTCTCACCACCACCAACCCCAGAGATGCAGGTGACCCACAAGGGAAGTTGATGCCTTTCACCTCAGTGCTGCACACATACCTGGCCAAGGGCTCACAGAAGTTGAAGGAAGAGATCCAGAGGGAGGCGAAGGCCTCTGGGTATGGCCTCAGGCCAACAGGGCAGGCTAGCACATCAGAGATAACATATGTGAGATGCCACAGTGCCTGGTGCCTTTCACCAGCCTTTAGAACTTACAAAATGGCAGCTCCTTCTCTTCCATCTCCCAAATTAAGTCTCTTTTGTGGCCAACATCAACCCAGCACTACCCAGGGAAAGGAGTACTGGGAACCACATTTCCACCTTAGCTACATTGACACAGTATGAATCCACCTCAAAAGACTTGAAGACCCTGTATTTGTGTAACCCCTTTTCCCCATAGAGATCCACAACATTGAAATATATCTGCTTCAGGAAATTGAAGGCAAAGTGTCACTAAACCAAACCCATTGCCGTTGAGTCGATTCTGACTTGCAGCAAACACAGGACAGAGTAGAACTGCCCCATAGGGTTTCTCCAAGGAGTGGCTGGTAGATTTGAACTGCCAACCTTTTGATTAGCAGCTGAGCTCTTAACAACTGCACCACCCATGTTCCAAAGTGTCGCTACAAAATACTAAAAGCTTGCTGTTGGTTGAGCTTCTTGCTGATCCTACAAGGTCCAACCCAATCAGGGAGGTATACTCAACAGACAAACACTCAACCCACCCCTTCAAGTTGTAACTGGACTCCACCAACCCCCTCAAACTTCAAAGACTTCAGGTGGTATCAACAGAAAGGAAGCCAGACAGCCACACCCACAATATGAAAGCTTCTGGAATGAAAGTGAGGTAGGAAATAAAAGATGATGAGAAATGTTAGCAAAAGAAAGAAAAAAGCAGTAAGAAATTTTTCTTTCTTCTGCTGTTGTTCCAGCTTCCCCTCCCTCAGGCTGTTGAACCTCTAAACAAATAATATGTAATTACAAGGAATGAAAAATCCAAGATCTTCACACCATTCTTGCATACAATGAGATTTAAGGTGACAGTAGAATTCACACCTGAACATTTTTTTCTGGGCATATATCAGGCCAAAACAGAACTCTCCTCATCCAAAAATCAACCAACATGGGATCTGGACCTATGAAAACGTGCTCTAAGCCAAAAGAAGAAGACAGAATACTAAAAAGAAAATATGGGTTTTTTTTTTTTTTAGAAGTCTGGTTTCAGGAAATTAAAGGAAATGTTAAGGAAGAAACTGCTTTGCACTTTAAGGAAAAAAATCGAAAAGTCTTCATAAAATGAAAATATATCACAAAGACAAGATGAAAAGGGATGCCAATAAAAATTGAAGGAAAAAATTAAGACAATTTTTCTAAAAGAGATTTAAAAAATCACACTTAGACCAAAGCAAAAAAACAGAAAACAAAGATAAACTTTCATGATTTGGTTGTAGATCACCATATTATAGAGACGTTTGTCCTGAACTCTGCTCTGCTCTGCTCCCTCAGCTGGTCCCCGGATGCTGTTCGGGCTTCTAGCTACTGACTGAGACGTAGCCTTTCTTCAAGGACTTGGAGGAAACGGTGAGAGATGGCAACTCCTTCTCAGAGAAAAAAAGTGGCTGTGCTTTTTAACATCCCTCAAAGATGAGCAAAAATACAAATTTAATCTAAAAATCATTACAGTAAAACCTGAGCCAACTACTAAATGGTTGTCAAAAGAGAAATTCAACTGCTTTCCTTTTCCCCAGTTGTTGAGAAAGTTCAAAATTTTCTTTTCCTAGGACGGTTTTTGTATTTAAATATAAAAAACCAAATCAGTTTCTGTCAAGTTGGTTCTGACTCGTGGAGACCCCATGTGTGCAGGCTAGAACTGCTCCATAGGGTTTTTGATGGCTGTGATCTTTCGGAAATAGGTCGCCAGGCTTTCCTTCTGAGATGCCTCTGGGTGGGTGCAAAATACCAACCCTTAGGTTAGTAGATGAGTGCTTAACCCTTTGCACCACCCAGGGATTCCTTTTTATATATAAACCCCTGGCTGTCTTGTTGATTCCAACTCATAGGGACCCTGTAGGGCAGAGGAGAACTGCCTCACAGACCTCTAAGGCTGTGATTTTTAGACAAACTGACTGCCACATCTTTCTCTCGTGGAGCAGCTAGTGGGTTTGAACTGCCGACCCGTCAGTTAGCAGCCGAGGTTTTAACCACTGTGCCATCAGAGCTCTTTTTTTTTTTTTTTTTTAAGATACAGTCATATGAAAAAGAATTTAGTCTTTGGCAAAGCTCAACAGCGGGGCAGGGCAGGGCAGGGCAGATCTATAATTTATATCCCTGTTGGAATTTATCTGATTATCAGTGTCTCCTTCTAAAGGATTCTGGTGCAGTGGTCACAGTCTGTCTTCACTTATTGTTGGGGGTAATTGTAGCAGACGACAACTCCACCCCACCAGCCCTGTTTATGAAGGCCTCACTATTCTCTAAATGAGTAACAGAGTATCATATGACCCCGAAAGGCAATCTCAGAGCATCTGGTCAATCTTAAATTTATTTGCTGATGATGATTTCATGAGGACTTCTTAAAAAAAAAAAGATTTGTTCTCATGTCTCAACAAAATCAGTTGCTATCCAGAGGATTGAAAACAACCTATCCTTGAACATCTTCCCTGAATAACAGTTTCCAGACCCAAAACATTTTTTCTGAACTTGAAACAAAGGCATTTGGAGGCCCTAAAACAATCTAATGGGCATGTAAATATGTCTCAGGAATGGGAAGTTCCTCTGTAAAATTCAGAGCTGAAAACTTGATAACTAAGAAAAGAGGAACTCAGCAATCCTGACAGGACACACTTTCAGATGTGCTTGGGGAGATATTCTTGGTAATGTCTCAGAATAGAATCCACTTAGCAGAAGAATAAAAATTCTTAACTGATGACATAGGAAATGAATGGTTTTTTCCTGTAAGCTAAGCCATCTGAAGATTTTTGTTAAAACCGCCTGGGATTTATAACAAAATTTTATTCACTCTCTCTCTCTTTGAACTGAAAAGCATTCACATGCTCTACAAACAGGGCTTCTCTTGCTACTTCCTCCCCTTTCCGCGAAAGCAGTTGGTCTCAATAACAAATTTAGCCCATTTTGGTATTGTTTGGATCCTTTCTGATGTTTCCTTCCTTCTTCCTTCCTTCCTTCCTTCCTTCCTTCCTTCCTTCCTTCCTTCCTTCCTTCCTTCCTTCCTTCCTTCCTTCCTTCCTTCCTTCCTTCCTTCCTTCCTTCCTTCCTTCCTTCCTTCCTTCCTTCCTTCCTTCCTCCCTCCCTCCCTCCCTCCCTCCCTCCCTCCCTCCCTTCCTTCTTTCTGTTTTTTTCTTCCTTCCTTCCTTTTTACCTCCCACCCTCCTTTCTTTTTTTTTCTTTTTTAGTGTTGTAATTATGTAGGCATTTGAGGAATTTTTAGTCAATGTATCTATAGGCAGATTTTGGCTTAAATTACAACAATCCAGCTCATCTAAATCCTTTTATCAAACTGTCGGAGAAAGTCAAATGGATGCCAAGTAATTAAGGCCCTTGCATTCAGAAAGCAAGGTTCCCAGCACTTCCTCTTTCTGCCTGGCCCCTCAGAGCACAGAGGAGCAGAAGGCCAGGGAAGAAATGGAGAAGCAGGCTGGGGAGTACGCAGCAGTCATCATGGCTTCACCTCTCATTCATCACCAAAATGAATGCCGTGGACTCAGAGGGAGAGTTTACAACATCAAAGCAAGGACACCATAAGGAAGCCATGGACAAACGTGACCACATTAAAATCTCATTTTACCAACAGTAACTAATAGGGCTGCATTAAATCAATATAAATATGAAGGTGAGCAATGTACATTTGACAACATATTGAATTTTTTTAAAAAGAGCATTCCCATTGATAAACACAAATTTAATTGAGTGTTACTAGATAGGGCATTAGGCTAAAAGGCCACAGGTAACTTGGCAGACAAGTGACCTGATCTCAGGGGCCCCAGATCCATCTCTCATTAAAAAGAAAAAAAAAAAAACCCACTGACATCGAGTCGATACTGACTCATGGTTACCCTATCGGACACAGTAGAACTGCCCCACAGGGTTTCCAAGGAGTGCCTGGTGGATTTGAACTGCTGATCTTTTGGTTAGCAGCTGTAGCTCTTAACCACTTCACCACCAGTGTTTCCTCGTCTGTCATAGGTAGTGTCAAGAGATACTGCCTTCTGGTTCTGCCTTGGATTTCAAATGAAGCAAAGTGGGAGTACTCAGAGAGGTTTCTAGGTGAAAGAAGTTTGTTTTTTATTTATTTTGTCTTCAGTACTGGGGGACGAGAAGGAGTCCTTCCCCTAAAATTAGCTGATTATTTCAATAAGCCTGAAAAAGAAATTATTTTGACGCCAAAGTTGCTGCTATTCAGGAATTGTAGGTAAGCTTCCTCTTACCTCCTTTTATGGCATCTCGTGATAGTATCTTTTACCCTGAAAAACCATTCCAAGGGCTAGCTCTGGCACACAGATTTCTGCTTTGTTCCTATACCCTGAGCCCGAGTTCTAAATGCCTGCCTGATCACCCCGAAACCTGGACCCCTAGGCCAGGACTCTGGCTTGTCAGTGTGTGATAGCCAGTAAGTTCTATCTAATTATTTGCTGATGAATTAATAGAGGAATGAATGAATGAATGAAGTCCCTCTCCTGATATCCATACTATGAGTGGCTGATGGATTTCCTTTCTGCCTCATTGTCTAGTGCCCAGCTCATTCATTTATTCACCCATTTGTTGAGCTCCTAGTGTGTACCAGGCAGAGCATGCATGGTGAAATGAGTTTCTTTATGTGGCCTTTTGCCTTGGTTCTTTGGAAAAACAGCTTGAGAGATTTTTCTCCTGAGCCCTGAGGAGTTGCCTTTACCCTACTTTTCTATTCCAGAAGGTTTGTTACTTTTTTCCAGGTTGACTGACATTTCCTAGGCAAGCTGTAAACAACTCCATGATTCAATACATTTTGTCTGGCCCTGGGCTGCAGTCTGCCCTGTGATTGATAGGCATCTTGCAGGGATCGGTCAATACTTATGCAAATGAAGTGACTATACCCTACTATGCAAATGAAGTGACTGTGGTCTACAGAGAGGGGATTGGTCAGTTCATGGCCCTGGTGGGAGGGCCATGCCTTCAAATTGACCAGGAGTTTGCTTATATATGCAGCCAACCCACAGATGTTGGCGGATGGAGAGAAGAAAGAAGGAAAGAAGCAGAAAGGAGAAGAGGCAGAGAGAGAGAGAGAAGAGAGAAGAAGCAGAGAAAGAGAAAAGACAAGGAATGTCCTAAAAGGGCTATAACACAGGTCATAGGGCTATAACACAGAAAACAGTGAGCTGCCTGTGGAGCGGGGGAGCCTGCAGCAGAGTCAGTGGTGAGAGCAGAAACCTGCCGCTAGGAATGCGGCTAAAGGGGCTGAACAAAACTGCTACATTGGCTATGAGCTGGGTCAGTTAGCAGTGGAGAGGCTGACGGCAGGGAGACGGAAGGCAGAGAGGCCAGTCCTGGGGGAGCCGAGGGGAGGCCTGTGCAGCTGGGAAGGGGTGTGCATGGCGCCAGAGAGAAAGGCCTACTTGCTTGCATGGCCAAGGGGAGCTGGGGGGGCTGTCCTGTGTTGAAGAAGAGAGGGGTGTGCTTTCTGCTTTGGAGGAGGCTTCCAGACTGTGCCTACGTGCTTCCTGATTCTGACCCTGAGTTGTGGCCTATTGATCCTGATCCCGAATTGTATTACCCTGTTACTTCCTTAATAAACCACTTAACTCTAAGTGTGGCCTGAACTGGGGGATGAGATCTTTGGCAGAAAATCATAGTGAACGGTAATTGTGAATAGTTAGCAATGGAAATGGAGTATCCATCTGCCTGGGGACAGGGAGGGAGGCTTGGAGGGGGAAGCTGTTGGCCTTTGCCCAAGGACTAAGATGGGCTGTTGTTGTTGTTGTTCGGTGCTATTGAGTTGATTGAGACTCACAGCAACCCTATATAAGACACAGAACTACCCTATAGGGTTTCCCAGGCTGCTGTAATCTTTATGGGAGCAGATTGCCAGGTCTTTCTCCCACGGAGCCACTAGTAGGTTCCAAATGCTGACCTTTTGCTTAGCAGCTGAGCTCTTAACCATTGAGCCACCAGGGCTCCTTAAGATGGGCTAGACATCCCATTTTACATCATGCAATTTATTTTCAGAATACCTGGATGGGAGTCTTATCTCAAATTCTCATTTTCTTACTGTGAAACTCTAAGAAGCCTCTTCATTTCTCTGAGCCTCAGTCTCATAGGGCCTCTAGAATGATTAGTGTGATCACAGTTAATATAAAACACTTTAAAATGTTAATTATAATTATTATTAATATCCTCTTGAAGTATTGAGGGGTAACATGTCCTAAGTTCTGCAACCTACTTTCAAATAGCGCAGAGAAAAAGTATATCGTTAGATGAAGATAAAACAAATGTTAGCAATTGATGGATCTGGGTTAGGAGTATTCTGCCAACATTTCTTTTTTCAAAACAGAACAAAAGTTGAGAAAACATTATAAATATAGAAGCAGGTAGTCCCCAACTTACGACATATTCAAGTTACGATAAACTGCGCTCACGACCACCCTTTTTTTGGTTTTGTTTTCTTTTTTGTACATTTTATTGCTAATAATACATACTACATACAATGTTGCAGCATGTAATTTGCTGATGTCATCATATCTAGAAGTCTATATGTAATGTTTCCAGCCCCCAAAGACAAATAAATATCAGATTTATAAAGATACTGATAATAAAAGGCAATAATAATGAAACCTTAAAAAAAATGAGGTATTTGACTTACATCAGAATGAACTTACAACAGACTCGTAAGCTGGGGGATACTTGTTAATAAACAAAATGTTGTGACTGTGCCTCACCCTAGTCTCTGCTTGTGAACATGGGCAAGGTTCTTGTCCTCTGCAAGCCTCTTTCTTCAGAGGTAAAAATGGGGAGAAAAATTAGCTCTGCCTTACCTGCTCCCTAATTCTGTGAGTCCACCAGCCATGGTAATAGATGTTAAAAAAATCTCCAGAGAACCAGTTGTCATGGAGTCAGTTCTGACTCATGATGATCTCACGTGTATCAGAGTAGAATTGTACCCATAGGGTTTTCAACAGCTGGTTTTTCAGAAGTAGATTACCAGTCCTTTCTTCCAAGGCATCTCTGGGTGTACTCAAACCTCCAACCTTTCAGTGAGCAGCCTGAGCACATTAACCTTTTTCACCACCCAGGGATCTTAATAGATGTAAATAAAACAAAACAAAACAAAGCCCGTTGCTGTCGAGTCAATTCTGACTCAGCGACCCTATCATCGAGCCCTGTCTGGATGCAAGGGATTATTGATGTGATTATTTGGGTAGCACCAAGTAATCCCTAGATCCCACCCTTTGGCTGTCCGGACTCCAGCCAATCTCCACTGCCGCAGCCACCTTACCGTTACATATGCATGACTGGCCTCCCGGCTTCATCCCTGCTCAGAGCACCAGCTGCAGGAGCAGGGGCACAGTCCTGCTCCTGAGAACTGGACAACAGAGCAGCTCTGCAGCTCCCGTCCAGACACCTCTGCTGGAAAAGAACTCCACCTGCTGACTTTCAGCCCCTGGCCTGCTGCTAGTGACCACAGGCAGCAGGTTGGCTCTCATGAAATCCTCAAAGGCATCCCAGCGCTATAGAAGCATCCGGAGAAATGCCAGCCAGCGCTACCTCTACCAGGAGTCCCTGTTGCTCAGGTGAGCTGGTTCCATCCATCAGCTGGGCAGTGTAGGTGGGTGGGTCACCTGAGCCTTGCTGGGACCTGACCACAGGCCAGAGAAAAGCCTTCATCCTTCTCAGTTCTCCTCCAAATTGAACTCAGAAATTCATTTCTCCAGGTTCTTGTTCATCCGGGGTGGCAAACTCAGCAAAGGGCAGAGAGGGATATGGTTCTACCTGCTGCTTCTTGATAAGGTGGGGCAGGGATCAGAACCAAAAGCCTGCACTCCAACCTTGCTTCCTTGCTGGCCAAATAGCGTGCGTCCTTTCCTTGTTTTCTCTCCAGCCACTCAATCAGCAGTGTCTAGAGACAGCAGATAATACATGTGTCAGAATAAATAAGAGTGTCTGTTGGAAAAGGCTTCAGACTAATTAGAAGTGTGTAAGTGCTATAAGACTGCTAAATGTTTGTATAGGTATATTAAAACCTTTTTAATTTGGAGAAAATTCTCCTTCGACGAAGTCAGAACAATCTGAATTAGAGAATATCAAGGGAAATAATTTCTCTTACTTTTAAGGTATATCGCTGACCATAGCAGAGTACTCTCACCTCCTCCTGAAGAGTTGCATTCAGACTAGCAGATTAATTGTAATTGGGAATAAACATTGCTTCCTGTTGGCCAATAGTTCTCTTAGACAGCAAATATTTCCCTGAAATATTTTGTCTACGTAAAATTTGCTTGGCTAATTTTTTCTTCATAGGTGGTGTCGGTAAAAACTGCTGCCTGATTCTGCCCCGGGTGTCTCAAGTTTCAAATGAAGCCAAGTGGGAGGGGTCTCTGGGTGAAAGAAGTATGGTTTTTATTTATTTTATCTTCATCACTGGGGGACAAGGAGGAGTTCTGCCTCTAAAATTAGCTGATCATTTCAAGGAGCCTGAAAAAGCAATTGTTTTGCCATTCAAGATGCAGCTATTCGGGAGTCATATATAAACACCCTTTCATCTCCTTTTGTGACATCTGCTGCTATCAGACACTATTGTCTCCCATCCTGAGAAACCATCCTCTTCCACTAACCCACTGAAGCAACAGCCAGTTGCTGTCAAGTCTATTCTGGCTCATGGTGGCTCCATCTCTGTCAGAGTAGAGCTGTGCTCCATGGCGTTTTCAATGGCTGATTTTTTAAAAGTAGATGATGGTCAGGCCTTTATTCTGAGGCACCTCTGAGTAGACTCGAACCTCCAAAATTTTGGTTTGCAGCTGAGTGTCTTAACCATTTGCACCCCCCAAGGACTGAAGCAATAGAGTCCAATAGATGCGTTTCAGTGGGCTGCCAATACTGCCAAGTTCTCTCTCTACCTCTCTAGATCTCTGAACTTCCCCCTTGCACACACATACACACACAAATGCACACACTTCATACACACACTTAGTATCCTGAGGCAGTGAGTTGCTGGACTTACCTGGGGCAGGAATATCTTTGCTGGAAGCGGAGTACTCTACTAACCAGATTTCCCCCTCAATGCCCTGATCCATACAGCAACTTGGATGACAGCTTTAATGCCGACGAACCAGGGGACAGCAATGATCCGGAACAAATCTTCCAGAATATACAGTTCCAGAAAGACCTCATGGCAAACATCCGATGCAGACCCTGGCCCATGGGACAGAAGCTGAGAGCCTTGCGGTAAGGGCCTTAAGAGCAATTATTGATTATTGCATGTAAGCTTTCCACTAAGCCACTCCTGTGAGAGGGGTGAGTCCATCACTGTTGACCTAACTTAGAGAAGTCACAGAGATGTCTGAGGGGCCCAGCTGGTTGCCCATACTGGATCTCAAAAGTCGCCAGTCACTCTGTGTGTGTGTGTGCAAGTGTGTGCATCTTTGTCTGTGTTAGGTATATGTTTTGTTGCAGATTGTTTGGTCATCTATCTCAGTTATAAATAAAAAACAAAAAACCAAACCCATTGCTGTCGAGTCTAGTCCGACTCATAGCAACCCTATAGGACACAGTAGAACTGCCCAATACAGTTTCCAAGGAGAGCCTGGTGGATTCGAACAGCTGACCTTTTGGTTAGCAGCCGTAGCTCTTAACCACTATGCTACCAGGGTTTCCCAGTTATAAATACTAGATTTTAACATCATCCCAGGAATGAACAAGATAACCAAACTCGCAACGGACTGGTGTGTTAACCAGAATGAATAGAGACACTCATTTTAGCTGCTCGGCTATTACCTCCCTGGGGCGGAGCGGGGGGGGGGTGGGGGGTGGGGTGGGGAATCTCTGTGAGAAGACTGATTATTATAATACTGAGAATCATATTGAAGAGGCTGTCTAGATAACAGTTAAGTGCTAAAGATTTGAAGGCAGACAGCCTGAATTCAAATACTACCGATACCGCTCACTAGCCACTGGATAATTTTCTTAATTTCTCTAAATACCTGTTCCCTTCTCTTTAAAGTAGAAGTGATGGTGAGAAATAGCACCCCACTCTTGTAACAGTGTTTCCAAAAATGTATCTTGTTAAGCTGTCAGAACTGAGTTACATTAGAATTAGCAAATTAATTGTTACTGAAAACCCCTGATTGCCCTCAGAGTTACTGAATCATAAACTATGGCAGAGGGCTCCAGAACTGTGTGTTTTTAACAAGCACCAGGTTCTTTCATGTACTCAGGTTTGTCTGTGGACAGGGTGAGACCCACTCTTGCGTGTTGCTCTCTGGTGCCCTTTTCTAGATACTAAGCAGATATCCCTTTCTCTCCAGGTCTACCATCTATTAGCCCTGCACTTCTTTCCCATCAAATCATGCCTTCGTTAGATTTCCAATCCCATATCTGTTTTCCACTCTGACCAGGCAGACAGCATGGCCCTCGGGAGACAGGCAGATAGCTAAGCTCATCCATATTTTCACTCTCAAAAGTTTCCAATTAATTCTTCATCTGCCTTCTGTTTCTGTTATCAGTGCTCATCATTTCTACTTCTTTGAGTAAGGAAGGCACTACCTCCATGTTTCAGATAAGAAGGCTGATACTCAGAGATGTTAAGTGACTTATTCAAGGACACACAGCTTTTGAGTGCTAGAATTGAGCCTTAAACCTTGGATTTCTGACTCCATGTCCAGTGTTCTAGTTTATTGAAACATAGGAACTCTATCAAAGTAATCATTAGAGCAATTAAAATGAAAAAAAAAAAAAGTAAAGAAAGAAAAGGAAAAATAAACGAATTTTCTATCAGAATTTCTTAAGATCATATAGAAACAATGATGATTGTTTTCCAAACAGTAGCAAGCTAAGCCTTCTTAACCTTGAGGAAGGAGCATAGCAAATGATGACTTTTCCGTCAGGCCACTTCTGAACAAAAGAACAAACAGGGCCTTGTGCCATATTGTTCGGCTATGTCACTCAGCCAGAGCACCACGATGGCCTGCAAGGCCATGAGTCAGGCCAATGGTCAAGCTCTCAGAGTGCAGCTCTCACTCTGAGCCTCCATTTTTCATGCCCTTGTCACACACATCTCCTTTCCATCACCTTGAGAAGCTACTGGAGCATCGCTTGACTGATTGGACCCACTGAGGCTCATCCTAATGGAAGGTTCAGAAAGCATTGAAGTCTAGCTATTTGGGGATCCAGGGAGCATTGCTGGACACAGATAAAAGCAGGGAGCTGTAGTCTGGAGCAAAAGTCAACCGCTAGGATACAGCAGGTGTGGTTTCTCCTTTAGGGAAGGACATGGTCAGTGCTGGCAGAATCACTATCAGTCTAAGACTGGTCCACCCCTCCACACTACCTCAGCATCCCACTCACACCTTTACCATGATACTTACCACAGCTAATTGCCACTCTCTCGGTCGCTGTTTCTTTATGTCTCTTTCGTCCCTACTAAGCGGTGAGCTCTTCCAGGGCAGGATCTCTTGTCTTATACATCCGTGTATTGCAATGTGCATGGTCCAAAATTAGTATGCAGAAAATGTTTGCAAGAAAAAAATATAAATAAATATAAATGAAATAGATTGTTACTTGGCTTTAATCAGCTTCTATCTTTTAGAGCTTGTAGCATGCATCTCTATGGAAGATGTCCCCCAATGTGGTGCCCATAGCATGGGATAGGACATCAACCCTCCCCCTTGCTTACATTTTTGGTTCTGACCAGAATGAAGCCAGTGCATTGGCTGGGCTATGGGGATAAGGCTATTGCAATGAGGCCAGAAAGGCCCAAGAGCCAGCTCTCTGGTTAGGTCATGTTTTGATGAGACGACTCTTTGTAGAAAAGGGAGCCTGCTTGTTCTTTGGGTTTCCCAAGGAAGAACTTAAAACCAATGAGTATTGCTAGGATGCTTCTCAGGACACACATACAAGAACATCCTAATGAGGAAACCTGTCAGACTAACAAACTGATTCCAAAGAACTAAGTTCATCGACAGTGAGCATAATCAAGCAGAGATTGGCTGACCATTAGATAAATAGTACCCCAGCATTGGAGTCGTGTAGAATCACTACCTAGTGTGACATGAGGTGGCATTCATCTCTTAGAGTCTTCAAGCTAATCTGTCCATGGGACTGTCATTCATTTTCTAATCCTGCTGTTCATTTAGGTGTACACTTAACCATCCATTTCAGTGAACTCGGGCCATTTTCAAGGATTAGTCATTTAATAGGCAGGGACATCAGGTCAACTCGGCAAAGTGGTCAGTTAGTGTGTTAGTCATTTATTTGGGCTGAATCAGGTTGTTCATGGCTTTGTAGACACAACCCCTTTGTTCGCATTAGCCAGACACCACCTTCGTCCGGAAGCACCTCTTCTGACTTTCTCTTTCAAATACTTGGCTGCAGGAGGAAGGCGCTGACATAGATGGTGAAAGGTGGGACACCGGTACCTGCTTCCAGGATGTCCAAAACAAATGATTCCTAGCCAACGGGATGGGATGGGCTTAAAGAAATTCAGTTTTAACTAATTTTGGTATGAATTTGTCATTTGGTATTGATTTGTCTGCTTAAATGTTAAAGAAAATATCTTAAAGGAGCTTTCTGATTCCCAAAAGTCAGAAAATAAAACAGTTGTGTAACTCCACCCCTCTGCCCCCACAGCATCTCATCCCACCTTGTTTAACTATCTGTTCTCATTGTGTTTTCACAAATATTTTGCAAAGATTGGTAGTGTGACAAAATTGTGTTCGCAATCTTTTTCTTTTTCTTTTTTTCTTCTTCTTGCAGACGAGCAAAGGAGATTGTGCTGAAGTTTGAAGGGAGACTGACCAGAACCCGAGGCTACCAAGCAGCAGGTGCAGAGGTAAGGCGCATGCCTGGGGCACTCCCACCCCCACCTGTGGTCTCCAGAGTAAGAAATTGCACTTGTCCTTGCACTTGCCATTGTACTTGGCTGTGAATCTGAGTCATTAACAGCTATAGAGCGGCGATATGAGCTGTAAAGTCTGCATTTCCCAAAGCTTGGATTGTGGTCCCAGATGCTGTCACTTGCCAATTGTATGGAAACCCTGGTGGCGTAGTGGTTAAGTGCTATGGCTGCTAACCAAAGGATCCGCAGTTCGAATCTGCCAGACACTCCTTGGAAACTCTACAGGGCAGTTCTACTCTGTCCTACAGGGTTGCTATGAGTCGGAATCGAATCGACAGCAGAGAGTGTGGGGAGGGGGGCAGGGAGCAAGTATAAGTTAGCAGAAAAAGGATTTCTTCTTTTGGGAGAATGATCTAGCATCTTTCCTGACTTAATCAGGTTCCAGTCACTGTGTCCCTTGTAATGAGAAAGTTACAGGCACATTCCAGTGCTCACTCTCTAACACATGCACGATGCCGAGGTTTTTGTTTCTTGTTATTTTTACCCATTCAGTTTCTTAAAGACAAACTTTAGTATACAGCGAAATTATCTGTTCATAAAGACATTGCGATAATTTTCATAACTGTTTAGAAGATTTAAAAAGATCACTTCTTCTATGAGCCCTACTCCCCAAAGTAGTGTCATTTTTAAATGTCATATATCAGTCTTTACATAAATATTATAAGTTTCACATCATAGCAGTGTACAAACGTCTGCGTCTTGCTTCTTTGTTTACTTGGCATTGTAACATAAGTGTTCGTCCATGTTGCTGTCTAGCTTTTATATTCATCGTTTTCAATGACTGCATAATATCCCACCAGATAAATATATATTAACTTAATCAGTCATTCACCTGCTGCTGATGGATATTTAAATTGCTTCCAATATTTCAGACAACCTGTGATAACTTACCTATCACAATGAAAAAGTATTGGGACTTTTAGTAACAGTAAACCCAATACGGATTTAAAAAAAAAAAATAACAGTTGCCAATGAGTAGATTCCAGCTCATGGCAACCCCATGGTGGGGCCAGGTGGGTGTATTTTGACATCATTCCTCAGAGATTTCCACTGCTCTTGTTCTGGTCTCTGGGTGGTACAAATTCTTTGCACTGGGCTGCTAACCTAAAGGTTGGCAGTTCTCTGTTCTCTGCAGCAGAGTTCCTGGGTAGTTACAAACAGTTAAAGTGCTCAGTTGCTAACTGAAAGGTTAGAGGTTCAAGTCCACCCAGAGGCACCTCAGAAGAAAGGCCAAGCAATCTATTTCTGAAAAACCAACCATTGAAAACCCTATAGAGCACAGTCCTACTCTAAAACACATAGGGTCACTATGAGTCAGAGTCAACTCAACAACAGCTGGTGTGTCCTGTAACAGGACTGTTAGGAATAAGGCAAGCTGGGACCCTAGAGAATATGAACCTTAATACAGACCCTGTGGCTCAGGGCCGAAAGCAGGTGTCCACTCACCTGGTCAGAAGCGCAGAAAACACAGGGGGCTACTTCGGTTCTGGGGCTACTTAAAGTCCTGTGAAGCCACAACTGAAGGTCTCAGAGGGTATGTCTGGGAGAACTCCTCGACGCAGGGTTCCCAGCACCACACCGTTATTGCCGTCATCATGAACGTAAAGCTCTCTAACCCCGCCCCCTCCTTCCTAGCTCTGGCGGAAGTTTGCTCGTCTGGCCTGCAACTTTGTGGTCATCTTCATCCCCTGGGAAATGAGGATAAAGAAAATCGAGAGTGAGTATTTGCACTTAGAGAATTGAGGCAGAGAACACAGTACAAGTAGCTGATCAACAGTGAGGCGAGGCTACGGTATGTCCTGGTGCACACACGTGTGCAGCCAGCGCACATACACATATGTGCTCTGCCAGGCTCCACGTGGCACAAACCCATTGCCGTAGAGTAAATTCCAACTCATAGCAACCCTATAGGACAGGGTAGAACTGCCCCATAGGGTTTCCAAGGAGCAGCTGGTGGATTAGAACTGCTGACCCTTTGGTTAGCAGCCAACCCCTTAACCACTGAGCCATGAGGGCTCAAAGGACATAGAAAACATGGTGTCCATCCCCAGTGCCTCCCAAGACAGGCCCAATTCCATCTCATGCCTTTCCATATTCCACTGGGGCCCTGCTGCCCTCTCTCAGTTCATTCATGCAGCGAGACCCTGCCCAAACCCCAAAGGATCAAGTGAAAAACTATGTAGACGAGTAAGAGGGTGGTAAGGTGGGAAGCTGCAAAAGTACAAAAATTTGTATTTTCATAGATATGATGGTAGCCATTTAGAAAATATGTCCTAGCAAAATAAATAAATCACGTTCACAATCACATTTACAGACATACACACACACTACCAGGAATAAACTTAACAATGTGTATGAAGTAAAGAAAACTGTAAAACTGGACCACTACATATTAAAGGAGTCTTGTGGAGAGACATGGGAAGATTTAATATTTGGAAGGTGTTGATTTTCGCCAATTCAACTTACAAATTTAATGCAATTGCAATAAAAATCCCAATGTAATGTTTTTAGGACTTGACGCAATGATCATAAAACTCATACAGAAGAAAAACACTCAAGAAACTAACCAAAGAAATTTAAAGGTAAAATGCAAATAAACTTGCATAACCAAAATGCTAAAATACATTATAAAGTTTCAACAATTGAAAGAATACGGCAATAGTGCAGGAATTGACTGATAAATCAAGGCAATAAGCAAAAATCCAGAAACAAATAACAGTATATATAGATCTTTAGCATATGCTAATTATGGTGATCAAGCCAGATTTTTCCGTAAACAGAACTGGGACAATTGATTCAACCATTTTAAAGAGTAAATTTGGATCTCTCACTTTCAAATTGCTTTAAATATTTAAATAGAAGACCATGAAAGAATTAAAGAAAATATAGGTGGTACGATCTCAGAGCGGAGGCCTCTCTATAAAATTGAAGGGGAAAATCATTGAGGAATGTATGGTGATATTTCATTACATAATAAAGAAATTTTATATATATAAAAAATAAAGCTAAAAGATGACAAAGAAAAATATTTTCGAATTTTAAAATGAATTTAACATTCTCAGACGTAGCTGGCTGGGATGTAAATTGGAACAGTGTTTCTAGAGAAAAATAATGATATGGACTAAACCTCTTCAAAATGTCTGTTCCCTTGGATAAAACCTTTCCGTACCTCAACAGCCAGAGAAAACAACAGCAGCCACAACAAAATCAATGAACTAGGCTGTATAGTGGATGCTGTCGGCACCCCACCCAGATCCCCTTTACCTGGCTGGCACACCTACTCCTCAGCTGCTCTGAGTGTTGGCTGCTTATGACTTACAGTTGCCCCCTTCTCTAGAGAATTGTCCTTAGCCAACCTGCCCCAGATATTAGGCATGCTTAGCCTACCTCCAATCCCCTGCCCTGCGAGCCCTAATAACCTAGAGCCAATGACCAACTGGCAGAAAGGTAGCTTTCTTTCTCAAAGTAGGTCCAACTCTGCGGTGCGATCCACACTCCAGTGCACCCCATGGGGTCAAGCTAAACTCGGCTCCACATGAGAACACATTTTGCTTAGTTCCTTCCCCTGACCTACTGTGCTTTCCTCATCCCCCTTCTTCTCAGTAAGGTCAATCATGTGTAACAGGATTCTGTTTTCAATCTCTGCTTCTAGGGAACCAAAAAACTAGAGCTTTTTACCCTAGTGAAAAGTTGAACCCTTCCTAAATGTCAAGTAGTAGGGGGTAAGGTTAAATAAATTCATTTGCTCTAACACTATTATAGAAGAATTCCTCTGACATGAGAAAATTTTATCATATTTTGGTAACTGAAGATGCATATTATGGAGCAATCCCAATTTTGTACCAAAAAATTGTACACTGAAGATGACACACTAAAAATATAACTGAAAATAATTTTAGTAGTAATTTTAATTCAGTGTAAGAGATGATATTTTTTGCTTTACTTGTGACTTTTTGTGTTTTTCTATTATGTGAAACTAAATTATGAAGAAAAATTCAATAGATTAGTTTTTAAGTATTGCAAAGATCCACCTGCTCCAGGAAGTCATTGAAATATCACTCACATCTAACTTCTTCTATACAACCTTATTTCCTCTTCAATACATAGAAATTTGTCTTTTAATACACTTTATTTTAGAATAACTTTATAGAAAAGTTGCAAAAAGAGCTCCCATACACCCTTTTTTCCAATATTTTCCTAATGTCAACATCTAGCAAGTTGTTTATATCTTGAAATTAAGGCAAAAGGGCCCTTAGGAAAATCCTTGGAATTCTCAAAACTATGCAGAATAGAAAAGAAATATACCAAATTCTCAAAAGATGATAGCACTTCCTAACATACATGAAATGTAAAGTTGATCAAAGCATTTTATATGGATATGTCATGAAGGAAATTATTGTTGAATAGTAATTTAGCAAATGAGGAGCCCTGGTGGCAAAAAGGTTAAGTGCTTGGCTGCTAACCCAAAGGTTCAACCCACCCAGCCGCTCCAAGGGAGAAAGACCTGGCGATCTGCTTCCATAAAGACTATAGCCAATGTGGGGACCATGGTCTCGGGGAACATCTAGCTCAATTGGTATAACATAGTTTATAAAGAAAATGTCCTACATGCTACTTTGGTGAGTAGCATCTGGGGTCTTAAAAGCCTGTAAGTGGCTATCTAAGGTACTACACTAGCCTCACCCCTTCAGGAGCAAGGAAGAATGAAGAAAACTAAAAATACAAGGGAACTATTAGTCCAAAGGACTAATGGACCACATCTACCATGGTCTTTACCAGACTGAGTCCAGTACAACCAGATGGTACCCAGCTACCACCACTGACTACTTGACAGGGATCACAACAGGGGTTCCTGGACAGAGCTGGAGAGACATGTAGAACAAAATTCTAACTCACAAAAAAAGACCAGACTTACTGGTCTGACAGACTGGAGAAACCCAGAGAGTATGGCCCCCAGACATCCTTTTAACTCAGTAATGAAATCACTCCCGAGGTTCGCCCTTCAGCCAAAGCAGACAGGCCCATAAAACAAAACAAGACTAAAGGGGCACAACAGCCCAGGGGCAAGGACTAGAAGGCAGGAGGGGACAAGAAAGCTGGTAATAGAGAACCCAAGGTCGAGAAGGGAGAGTGTTGACATGTCGTGGTGTTGTTAACCAAGTCATAAAACATATGACATTAGCCAATTTCATAAAACAATGTGTACTAACTGTTTAATGAGAAACTAGTTTGTTCTGTAAACCTTCACCTAAAGTACAATTAAAAAAAAAAACACTGCCAAGAGAACTCTATAGGGCAGTTTTACTCTATCACATGAGATCACGACGGGTTGAAACCAGCTTGACAGCACCCAACAACAGCAATAACAAGTTTAGTAAACTAGGAATTTTTTTTCCTGCAACCATTCCTATAAAACTAATGATCGTCTATAGCCATGCAAGTTACCACTTTTTATGACCACCCTGACTGGCACAACAAAGACATTCTCACTCTATGCCCTGCTAATATGAGAAAAATTTCTCTGTTGCTTTAAAATGAACTTGTGCTGTGAGGATTTTATAGAAACTATTCTCATTATCTTGTCTTCTTTCAGGTCATTTTGGTTCTGGCGTTGCCTCCTACTTCATATTCTTGAGATGGTTATTTGGAATTAACATTGTGCTCACCATAATGACAGGCGCATTCATTGTCATTCCAGAGGTAAGAACTGTTTCGGGAGAAAAAAGTGTACAGCTTATTTAAAAGAGGGGACTTTAAGAGGAGAAAAATAAAACAGCTACTCTTGCTATCGTCATGGGGAGGAGAATGTATGTTTTGAAACAGGGATTGGCAAACTTTTTCTGTGAAACATATAGGAAATATGTTTTGGCCTGTGTCAGCCACACGGTCTTGGTCTCAACTTCTCCACTCTGCTGTTGTAGTGTGAAAGCAACAATTGTCGTTGTTAGGTGCCATCTAGTCAGCTTTCTACTCATAGCAATCCCATGTGACAGGGTTGAACTGCCCCCATTGCAAAGAATTATCTAAGGTTTTCTAGGCTATAATCTTTACAGTAGCAGATCACCAGGTCTTTCTCCCGTGGAGCGCTGGGTGGCTTTGAACTGCCAACCTTGCCATAAGCAGCTGAATGCTTAACAGTTGTGCCAGCAGAGCTCCTTTGAAAGTAGCCATAGAGGATATGTAAATGAATGAGTGTGGCTGTGTTCCACTAAAACTTTATTTACTGACACAAAAATTTGAATTTTGTACAATTTTTTTTTTTAATGTGGTTTATTCTTTTGATTTTTTCCCCAAGCATCTAAAAATGTAAAAACTATTCTTAGCTCTCGGCTCATACAGAAAGAGACGATGAGCTGAATTTGGTGTATGGGTCATAGTTTTCTGACCCTATGTGAAAATAAAACCCATTTCTCCATTAACTTCATCTTCACAAAGTAAATGAGGCCATCCCCCATGCCACAATAATCCACCCAAACCAGCCAGGCCCAACCCTGAGAGAGTACACTCGACAGACCCTGAGGAGGAAGCTCGTCTGCATACACCCCCTCCAAACGCCTGCTACTGGCCTGGGTTCCTGGACCCAGACCTGCCCTCTCTGCTCTATCGTGCACTGTCTTCAAGAACAAGGTCACGTGAGGAGGATCACTGAAATCTACTACTTTAGTCTCCCCCTTTACTCCCATGGGGCATTAGTGAATAAGAAATAGAAAGTCAGGTTATAAGCATACCATAATGAACATACACCTTTAGTGTCTTCCAAAATGAAAACCTGGCCACCCTGGGCTTAATTTTCCACCAATGAGAATGAAGCAGACATCCACCCATGGGTGAGCTCTCAGGTATGGCAACCTCATGGGCACGTGGAGATCAACTGCCGTTTTTTTTGTTCTTTTTTTTTTGGTCCCTTCCCACCCAGAGGACCCCATGGCATCTTTTTCTCTCTCACCAGCTGATTGCAGGCCAGCCCTTTGGAAGCACGGCCAGCAAGGCCATCCCCAAGGAGCACGTTGCATCTGCCCAAGACCTGGACACCGTCTGGTCCCTGGGGGTGAGTTAGATGCTTGGCCTCACTCCTGTCTTGAGGAAGGGGGTGAATGGGCCACAGTCCTGGCATCTGGGAAACAGTAATGACATCAAGTATTCTGTTTGCAGGGCTACCTCCAGTACTCAGTCCTCTTCTACGGCTATTACGGCAGAGAGAGGAGGATCGGGAGAGCCGGCTATCGACTTCCCTTGGCATATTTCTTGGTGGGGATGGCAGTATTTGCTTACAGCTTCATCATTCTTTTAAAAAAGTATGACTGCTCAGTTTCTTAAAACATGTGCCAAATTACTATACGCGTGATCTCATTTAATCCTGTCAATAACCCTGTGGAATTATGGCATAAATGTGCTAATTTTATGAATGAGGAAACCAAGGCTAAAAGAGGTACATTCATTTAAACCAGCGCTGGCCTGAACAGTTACCATTCGAGCCAGGTTTTATGCTGTATTTGCAGAAACAAGCATTATAGAGACTCAGCAATTAATTTAATTTTAGACCATAGAGTAACTGCACTTGTAGTGATAGAAACAATATGATCTAGGTGACCAGAGGTTGCAGAAAGCAAAACATTCTCCTATGGCTGTATGTTTGCCTGTGATCTGGCTACGAATTCTGAAAAGGCTGGACTTGTCTGTGTTGTGATGCCGTTTACGTGTCGAGTTCATCATTGAGAGGAAGCACAGTGTGAAAACAAACAAACAAACAAATTGTCTGGGGAGTAGAAGGTCCCCTCCACCCTCACTGTGAGCCCGTCGGCAACTTGCTTTTCCTGTCTGGGCCTCGTCTGTACACTGGGCAGGTTGGCTCAGAAAATCGCCAGCTTCCCTCCCAGCTTTCAGATCCTGTACTTCTGTATAACCAGTTGCCATCGAGTCGATTCTGATTCATGGCGTCCCCATGCGTGTCAGAGGGGACCTGGGCTCCATCGGGTTTTCTGTGGCAGATATTTTTGGAAGGAGATCACCAGGCCTTTCTTCTGAAGCACCTCTGGGTAGACTAGAACCTCCAACCTTTAAGTTAGTCGCCAAGCACGTTAACTGTCTGCACCACTCAGGGACTCCCGTGCTTCTATATAGGAGCAGGAGAAATGCAGACTGACAGAGAGGCTCTGAATCCTGGGGAAAACCTGGCCCCCACCCCCCGACTCACCTGTTACGTCCTCCTGACTTGTGCTTCCCATTTTTATTCATCACCCTGCCACTTGTGGCAGAAAGCAAGTGCAGACAGAAGTGCATGGGTTTAAAAAACAACAACAGCTTAAAGAGATCCACAGTGACCTGGGGGCCCTCAGGTCTTACTAAGGTTCCCAGCTTAGCGCCTGATAGGCCTCAAGACCCTACCTGGAAGACAGGCCGTTTACTAGATTAATAATGTAAGAAGCACACTGGTAAATGGCGACAAACTCAGGAGCAAGAAGTAAGGATAGAGAGGAAAGTGAAAACCTCATATGAAGAGAAATTGTCTAAGGGACAGGGGGCGTTTCACCTAAGGAGAGGACGAAACTCCTGTTCTTGACCTACCTAAAGGAAAGTCTTGTGTAAGAGGGACTCATCATGCTGTGCGTGGTCCCAAGGGGTAGAGTGACCAGCAGTGGGCTGGAGCTCCAAGAAGATTGATTCAGCTCCAAGGGCGGTATTGTATCCCACAATTCCAGCTGCACAGAGATGGACTGGGCGGGCTCCTGGGACACACACGCCTCCAGTTACCTGCTGACCACCAGGGGGGTAGAACTGCTTGTCAAATAGAGTCACACAATCGCAGGCATGTGTGGCTGCAGCTTTCATGCTGTTCTACGAGGTTGGCTAGGAGACAATAGGGGCTGAAATTCAGCTAGTGGCCTGCTGGCTGAGCAGTGACCTGAGGAGCTGCAGCCACCCACAGGGGCCACCTTTTTCTAATTCACACAATCTGCATGGGCTAGCAAAAGCTGCATACAGTTAATTCCTGACTCTGTTCTTCATGACCCGTTCCTGGGTCCTCTTTTGCAGGATGGCGAAGAACTCCCGTATGAGCCTTGCCAGTGCTTCCAATGAAAACTACACTTTCTGCTGGCGGGTGTTTTGTGCCTGGGATTACCTCATTGGAAACCCAGAGGCTGCAGAGAGCAAAACAGCTGCCATCGTGAACAGCATCAGGGTGAGTGAGCAAGCCTGTCCAGGCTGCCTAGGGAGGGAGCCATGGAGCCTGGGCTCTTTAGTCCACAAACATTTATAGAGTAAGCTGTGACCCTCTGAGATGGATGATAGCTAGGTAGCTAGATAAGAGAGGAAGAAAGAGAGAGAGAGAGATGAAGGAGAGAGAAAGATAGAAATGAGAGAGAGGTAGATCATGGATGGATGGAAGGATGAGAGAGAGGGAGAAAGAGATGAGAGAAAGGTAGATAGATGATGGATGGATGGATGGATGGATGGATGGATGGGCGGGTGGATGGGCGGGTGGATGGGTGGATGGGTGGGTGGGCGGATGGGTGGATGATAGGTAGGTAGGTAGGTGGATAGATAGATATACACACATACACATACATATACAGGCACTTATGTGTTTCTTCCAAGGAAGAAATCCCCCAAATGAGGCAAACCTGCCCCAGGAAATGCACCAAATGATCCAATGGAGTGTGGGAAGAAAATATTGGAATGTCTCTTTTTTGTTTATATTTCATTCCTTTAAAATTTTAGTCTTTGTGTTTTTGATCATTTACATAGCGGATTACTGATATATTACTTGTATATAACTTATAAATGAATAAATACATGGTGGGGATATAAGCTTTTTTTTTTTTTAACTTAGAGGACAATGCAATCAAAAGCATTCAGAGACACGGGTCTAGTAAACAGACAGCTAAGTGGTGCCTGATTTTGAGAGAAAAAAGCACAACCTGATTATCAAAATAATTTACTCTTATTTTACACAAAATTATGACACACCGCCATCTGGCTTTCAATTACAAAGCATATTGATGCAGGCAAGAACGAAGAAGTGAGTGATGACAGCCCCATCCCTAGCAAGTGGGCACCAAAAGCTGTAGAAGGCAGAACTCGGATCCCCCAAAGCACAGCCAGCTGAGAATGCTCTTTGTGGCAGAGAAGTGCTTCCGTTCCCGTGTGTGTTCACCATGAAAGTGGCAGTATCCACAGAGCAAAGCGAGTCAGAGAGAAAGTACGGCGCTCGTTGGCTGGGTCAGAGAACACAGGGAAGCTTGTCATCGATTTTAGGAAGGTTTTCAAAGAAATGGATGGATTTTTTTTTTTAATTAATTTATTTTTTTAACTACTTCAGACACCTGGGAAATGATCCTGCAGAGTTTAGAAAGCAGTCCTCTTTGTGTTGGGTCAAGCCCCGGCAGCATGTCCTTGGCAGTGTAGACCCAGAATGGGAGTTAAGGGGTTCTCTTGGCCAGGACCAATCCGTACTGATGGACAGTCTCCTGGGGTCTCTTTCTTAGATCTATGATGAGCCATTTCTCCCTTTCCCTTCCCATCAGGACATCAGACAATCAAATTTTTTTTTTTTTTTTTTTGTCCTATTCTGTTCACTCCTTCCTTACAACTTGGGAAACACAAACCTAATTTGGGTGCTTCATCTAGGAAGAATTCTGATTTCGCTTTATTAATCTTCTGATGCAGCGTCTCTAAGGGCAAGAGCTCTGCATACACCTGGGGGTGGCTTCAAATCACTCCACCCCACCCCACCCCAGTCAGTGCCCAATTCCAAGCCCCAGCATAGCAGAAACGACGGGGAAAAATCATGTAACTGGTTAAGTCACTTCGGGCCACTCCCTTAGCCCTGAGCTATTTCTTAGACTCCCTCCTGCTCCTGACAGACAGGGCGGCAGTCCCAAGGCCCTGCTGTGTTGTTCTGTTGTGTTGTGCTGTGCTGTGGTGCGTTATGTTGCATTGTGCTATGCTGTGTTGTGTTGTCCTGTGCTGTGTGCTGTGTATGCTGTGCTGTGCGTGCTGTGTTGCGTTGCATTGTGTTGTGCTATGTTGTGTTGTGTTGTGCTGTGCTGCGTTGTGTTGTGCTGTGCTGTGTTGTGTTGCTTGTTTTGCTAGTTTGTTTCCTCTTCCCTTAAAAATTATCTCCATTAATTTTTTTAAAATAGGTCAAAATTCAGAAGTTTCAGGTTATTGGTGAAGTCTCTCTCCCACCAGCACTGTCTGAGAGTACTTGTTACCTGACAACTTTGCCCAGACGATGTGAATCAAACCTTTGAATCTTTGACAATCTGATAGGTTAAAAAATGGTGTCTTGGAATGCTTTCAATTTGCACTTGTTCTCAGTTTATGGACCTTCAAAATTCTCTTTCCTGAGCCCTATCTGTTCACGTTCTTTGAGGGTTTTTTGTTTTTTTTTTTCCGTCTGTTGGAGTTTCGATCTTCTTGTTACCTGGTAGAATCTCTACACATATTAAGAAAATTAGTCCTTTCTTGGTGATACAAGTTTCCAGCGCTTTTTTCTTTTTTCCAGTTTGTTGTCTGCCTTTTGATTTGGTTACAGTGGGTTTTGCTTTGCTGACTTTTAAATTTTTGTGTTGGGTTTGTACCTACTTAGACAGATCTTCCTCTCCTTGAGATGACAATCGAATGTTCCAGCTCAGCTTTACCTCTCCGTGGGAAAAAAATTTCTGATTGGCCACTCACACCATGCCCATTTCCACTTCCCAATCTCCAATTTCCAGTTTTTTCTTTTGGTTATTGGCTAAGGCATTGATTTCAATAGAAGCTTATAGAATGAAGCCTTAGACATGGAACATATGATTAAAAATGCTGGATAAATCATTTCAAATGATTTATGGGTAATGATACTGCTAACCTCTTAATGTCGTGTGCCTTTTTTTAAAGGAGGCTATACTGGAAGAACAGGAAAAGAAGAAAAGCAAAAACCTGTATGTATAAATGTTCCCCACACTGAACTCATTGATAAGCTTTGCTTCAATTTGGTACAAAAATTACCCAGCCATCATGTCTTATTTTCATACATTTTCAGGCAGCTCTTCTTTCTTCTTAATATCCATCCTTCTAGTAACATGATGTCTGAGAACTCTATAATATCTCCGTAGCAGCATTTCAGAGTAGCTCCTCCTTCCATAGATTCTGCAACAAGGATGAGAGAGGCCTGAAGTTAAGCAGTTTCCCTTATTTTTTTTTTACTTAGATAATAAAAGAGGTATTTTTAGCATCGTCTTCCAGTTTGTTAAGTTAAGCAAATGTGTGAATGCTCCTGAGACTAATTTGATTTAGAAACAAATCTCTGGAGTCCTAAAATACAGTATTACCCAATTCTGCTCAGACGCTTTCCAAGGGGATTTCTTAGATTCGAGGTTCTTCTGCTCCAAGTTTTGACACAGACCCTGGTGAAGGGTGAAGCCCTTCACCTAGAGAACTGGTAAAACCTGAAGGGCATTCCCAGGAAGGGACAATGACCCTGTCTTCCTGTGGACAGACATGGCTGTTCGCCTGACGTCCTTGCTAGCTCTTATCCTTCACGTTTAGTTTCTACAAAGCAGAAAGCTTGTGCAGAAAAGGCTGTAGAAAGGACACAGGGAGTTAGGAAACACACTTACCACTGTGGTACTGAGAGGAAGTAGGTGACTCGGTGGGAAGGGCTCTCTCAAGGAGTTAGAGGACAGTTATTAACTAAGCATTACCTGGAACACTCACCTGACCTTTCCAGGCCCTCATCTCCTTACCTGTGAAATGAAAGAATGTCTCCCTTGCTGGTCCCTATGCTGGCTGCTCCAGAGCCCCTCTGAGCCTGCAGTGTGGGCTGCCCACAAGATCCCAGTAACACTCATGCACGTGCAACCAGGAAGCCTGGGAATTAGTCCTCATGGAGCCACCCTTGACCAGTAGGGAATGGGAGGTGATGATAAGTGCTTCCCTAGTTCAGCCTGACACACAATTCTGAGATGCATTTCATAAGCCTTTGGGAAGGTCCTGCAGTTGCCTCTAGCTGTGGCCAGATTCGCCACACATCCTTGTACCGGCTCTCTCACCTCCCCCAGTCACACCCAGACCTTCAGGCCTGCTTTCTGAGATCACTTCACAAATACACTACCCGCAAACAAGCTTTTGCCCCAGGCTCTGCTCTCAGGGAAAGCTGAAGCTAAGACACACCAAAGATGGGAGAAGAAGATGCCTTAAAAATAGGCCAGGTTGGAGTCAGTGACTTTTCCTCTAGTGTTAGGGAAAGTAGATGTTTTTACATGAGTACTGGATAAGTATGGCTGCATATTAGGGGGGCATGCTACATAAAGAAAAAAGCCAAACCAGTTGCCATCAAGTTGATTCCAACTCAGCAATTCTATAGGATGGAGTGGAATTGCCCCATAGGGTTTCCAAGGCTGTAGACTTAACGGGAACAAACTGCCACATCTTTCTCCCATGCAGCAGCCAAGTGCTGTCACCACTGCGCCACCAGGGCTCCTGTCAGAAGGAAAACATATATGTAAACCCTAGCATGACCGTTGGTTCAGAGATCTGCTTCACACTGCATGAGGCAGATGGGAAGTGAGAGCAAATGAGCAAAGTGATGAGCCCCATGCCCCACCTCACCATCAAGCAGCTTCTCCATCTACCCCGCTGATCCAGCAAATATTTATTAATGCTAGGTCTGTTCTAAGAGCTGAGGAGTCATCAGTGAAAGAGACTGAGAGGTCTGAAAGCTTACATTCTAGAGGGAAACAGCAGCTAATAAACTATTAAGCAAATGCATGGTACATTGTCAGATTTCATTAAATGTCAGGAGAAACAGAATCACCACCCTATTTAAGTTCGTTTTCCCTCCTTCCCTGTCTCCTTCCTTTGCTTCTTCCTCTCCTCCCTCCATCTGCTGAACACATTCACTTGAACTCCTATAGCTTAAATGTGTGGACCACGGGACTCCAAATGAAGTGGCAAAGCTAGGACCGAAACCAAATACTCAGACTCCAAAACCAGTATTGTTTGTTTGCTTTTGTTTAAAGCCCCACCGATGCTGGTTTATTGATTTATAAGGCGTCGTTATCACTCAGGAAAGGAGAAATTCTTGAGGGAGGAGGGGGTGATGTTCTGTTGTTGTGGTTTATTTGTTGTGGACTTGAGAGGTGAGTTAATCATTAATCATGATGGCACATTATTATCGTCAGTCCATTCAAGGCACCTCTTTTGTTTTATTTTCTATTGTTTTCCCCCATCAATCCCTGTGCCCACGCCCATTCTCCTTCCCACATTAGTCAGCAATTCTATTGTAATTAATGTATATATCTTTTCAATCAGTATTCCAGATGTGTATTCAGATATATGTATATCTATGAAAAATAGTGTTTTGCATTAAAAAAAAAAAAAAAAAAGCAACGATTCTTCTGGGTAGAGAATCCACTTGGCAGTAAATGTGTTCCTGGCCTTAAATCGGAAACCCTGGTGGCGTAGTGGTTAAGTGCTACAGCCGCTAACCAAGAGGTCAGCAGTTGAAATCCACCAGGCGCTCCTTGGAAACTCTATGGGGCAGTTCTACTCTGTCCTATAGGGTCGCTATGAGTAGGAATCGACTCGATGGCAGTGGGTTTGGCCTTAAATCTCATTAGCCGTGTACCAAGCCCTCTTATCTGCCTCTCCCTCCAGGGTAGTGACCATCTGCCTGAGGATCATTGCCAACATCTTAGTGCTTCTCTCGCTCGCTGGGAGCATCTATCTCATCTACTTCGTGGTGGACCGGTCCCAGAAGCTGGAGCAGTCTAAGAAGGAGCTGACGCTTTGGGAAAAGAATGAGGTACCCACTGCCTGTTACCCGCATGCTCATCTCCAGGGAGACACAAAGTGGCCTGCCCCTCTTATTCCCAGGTGCTTCTTAAGTTGGTTAGCTAGAAATATCTCTAAGAAAAAATTTTAGTCATCTTGTCCTAGGGCATGAACTATAAGGGCTTTGAGCCAAAATGATAGCACCAAGGCTTGGCTCAATGATTTTACCCAGCTCAACTGGGAAAGAATTTGATTCAAAAAACACTTTTCAGTATTCTCATCACCCTTTATCTTTGAGCTGTGCTGACAATACTTTGCTTTTTTTACTTGCTGTTTCTCCACCAACACATTTCCAGATATTGACTTCATCTACAGATGTGCCATTGTTCATGATGGCATTGTGTTACACTGGACGTTATCAAAGTTGACCCTTCACCAACTGTGGAATACTTGGGTGCTTTCCCATTTCTTGATTACAAATTCTGCTTCCGGAACCAGCTCCACATAAATGGACTGTTTTTAAAAAGATTTTTCCCATTTATGGGCATCCTCATGAATAGAAAATTACCAAGTACAAGGTTAAGAATAATTTTAGAATTCTTAATATGCACTACGAGACTATTGTCCCGAAAGGTTGGTCCAATCCACCTCTAAAGGTTTAAAAGGCAGAAATAACATACATGCTACCTCTTAGACTATTTCTATGAAACTGATTATCATCTTTTGGGATTTAAAAAATACAGTGTCTAGGTGACATGACGGCAGTGGTTTGGTTTTAGGTGACATGATATTCATCAATTTGTCCTCAGTGTATGATACTATTTCAAATGCGAAGACTACAGGGGCTCATCTAATCTCTTTCCCTTACCTTTTTCTATTTTACAGCAATTAAGTGGGTTATGTAAATGTGTGCTTGTGTGTTTACATACGGATAGATGGATAATTTTTTTCCAAGATGTACTCAGAATTTGTTTCCTGTTTTAGCTCAAACCTCTTGTTTACCAGCTAAAATTCCAGATCTTTATTTACCATAAGCGAAGAGAAACAATAGCCAGGCACAATTCTCTAGATAATTAATCTTCCTTCCATAGACATAAAGAATATTAAATTACCACTCGGCCTTCCTTTTACTACTGGTAATAGCTACAGTTACTTCCGTCTTCTGCCTAAGGTCAGGGAAGTATAAATAAAAAGAAATGGTAATTGGAAAATGTGGCATAAATGCTAGCAAACCTAAAAGAGCATGCTTGCATGTCCTCAGGTTAAGACAAATTCCTGAAAGGAATGAACCAGGGATAAAGAGGCTGTGACCTTTTGAAAAATGCAAATCAGCAGAGATTTGGTGGAGGTTTTCCATTTTCGGAACGGTGTGGCCCTCCTGAATACCATTGATGAAATATTAGCTGAGAGTAAATGAGGTTGGTGTGTGGGGCCCTGGAGAACCCAGTGTCTGGCTCGTGTTCTTTCTGCAGGTGAGTGTGGTGGTCTCCCTCGTCACCATGTTAGCACCATCAGCCTTTGACCTCATCGCCTCCTTGGAGATGTACCATCCACGAACCACGCTGCGCTTCCAATTGGCAAGGTACCGTCACCTTGTTGGGAACGGCCACATTGTGGCCCCTCTATTTGCCCACCCACAGTGGGAATGTAAGTCACTCGGGAGCCAGCCCTCGATTTTATTCCCCCTCAAAACTTAGCACAGAGCTTTCCCTATGAATGTAACTCAAGGAAAGCAGGATACAAAAGGAGAGAAAGGGAGGAAGGAGGAGGAAGAAGAGGCAGGGAGAAAGGAAAGGAAGGAGGAGTGGGAGCAGGAGGACAAGGATAGAAATGGACTTAAAGGTAGTGAAAAGATCGAGCAGAAGAGGAGAAGAAGCAGGAACAGGAAGAGGAGGAGAAATAAGAAGAGAGGAGGAACAAGAGGAAGAGGGGAAGGAGGGGGAAGAAGAGGAGAGAGGAAGGAGGAGGAAGAGGAGGCAGGGATAGGGATAGAGGAAGGAGCAGACAGGAGAAGGACCAAGAGGACTAGAACAGAAGAAATGGAATAAAACACAACAAAGAGAGCAAGCAGAGGAGGAGGGTATGGAGGAGGAGGAGGTGCAAGAGAAAGAGCAAGAGGGGCAGGAGGAGGAGGAACAAGAAGAAGAGAATGAGGAAGAGAGGAAGGAGGAAGAGGAACAGAAGAAGGGGGAAGGGGAGGATGGAGAAGAGGAAGAGGAGCAAAAAGAGGAGGAAGAGGGGCTGGAGAAGAAGGGGAAGAGGAGTGGCAGAAAAAGCAGATGCAAGAGCAAAGGACCCAAAAGATGATGGAGAGTGTGTCCTGTTTTTCTCATTGTTGAGCTCCCTCCATGGTTGGGCTATGAGCGGTGAAAAAGACTCATGTTGTTTCTCCAGACATGAGAGGAGCACTTAATTCTTTGATGATAAAACCCAAAGGCACAGACTTAAAGCATAAGTTCTTGTGGATATGCCTGGGAGCCCCTGGACTGTACCAGGGTTGTCAATGGCTGAGCCCACAGGTGGTAAATGCAGATCTGAAGGAAGGGCAAACTGAGTGTGTGTCTGAGGGTGAATCCTGGCACACCCCCAACGGGAGTCAAACAACTATATTTCCACCGCTGATTTCATCACTGTCTTCCTACATCACCTTTGAAAAATCCACTTCCTGTCTCTGAAGTTCAGTCTCCCCACCTAGACTTCAAGCTACTAGATTTAGGTGAGCTTGTTTTTAGGTGCTGTCAGAGCCCTGCTTACTTGCTTTCACCCCCACTCCCGTCTCCGTTTGTTTCATCATTTTTTCCCTGTAACCTAATAGCATTCCGTTGCTGTCGTTAGTTGTCGAGTTGATTCTGACTCATGGCAACCCATATGTGCAGAGTAGAACTGCTCCATAGGGTTTACAAGGCTGTGACTTTTTGGAAGCAGACTGCCAGGTCTGTCTTCCGAGGCGCCAACATTTTGGCTAGTAGTTAAGCACTTACCTATTTGTGCCATCTTTCCACAGACCACTTTGAGAAGATCTGCTATCATTCAGGAGTCAGCAAACATTCTCTGAAAAGGGTCTGGTAGTAAATATTTTAGGCTTGGTAAGCATACAGTCTCTGCCACAACTACTCAACTCTGCAGTTGTAGCATGAAAGCCTCCATAGACAATATGGAAATGAATAGGTGTGGCGGGTTCTAATAAAACTTTATCTACAAAAACAGGTGAGGGAGAGATTTGGCTTGCTGGCCATAGTTTTATGACCCCCGAAATCCAGCTTCAAAGATAGAAATACCAGACCAGAAAGAGCAAGGAGTTTTCTAAGACCTCAGAGCAGGGCAGATCTAGGATGTGATCTCAGCCCCCTGCCTCCTGTTGTTGTTGTTGTTAATTGCCATCAAGTTGGCTTCTAACTCATGGCCACCCACTGTGTTACAGAGTAGAACTGCTCCATAGAGTTTTCCTGGCTGTAACATTTACAGAAGCAGATCTCCAGGCCTTTATCTGCAGAGATGCTGGGTAGATTCAAACCACCAATTTCTAGGTTAGCTTGTTCTTATTGTTAGGTGCCATTGAGTTACTTCCAATTCATAGCAGCTCTACACACAAAGAACAAAATACTGCCCAATCCTGCACCATCTTCACCATCATTGCTATCCTTAAGCCCATTGTGGCAGCCACTGTGTCAATCCATCTCATTGAGGGTCTTCCTTTTTTTCACTGACACTCTACTAAGCATGATGTCCTTCTCCAGGGACTGGTCCCTTCCGATAATATGTCCAAATTATGTGAGATGACGTTTCTCAGTCCTTGCTTCTGAGGAGCGTTCTGGCTGTACTTCTTCCAAATCAGATTTATTCTTCTGGCAGTCCATGGTGTATTCAATATTCTTCAC
Organism: Elephas maximus indicus; assembly: GCF_024166365.1. Classification (NCBI taxonomy): domain Eukaryota; kingdom Metazoa; phylum Chordata; class Mammalia; order Proboscidea; family Elephantidae; genus Elephas; species Elephas maximus. The sequence goes on along the minus strand of NC_064831.1, from coordinate 71,481,360 downwards.
AAACACTCTAATTCAAAGGCATCAATTCTCCTTCAGCCTTCCTTATTTATTGTCCAGCTTTCGCATGCATATGAGGTGATTGAAAATACCATGGCTTGGGTTAGGTGCACCTTAGTCCTCAAAGGGGTTAGCAGCCAACTGCAAAATACTCGCGTCACCCAGGCTCCTTCCCTGCTCTTAACCTTGCCTTCTTTGTGCTCCACTCAGCACCTCTTCTGACCTGAAGGAGAAAAGTGCCTTCCTGAGCTCCTTCCTCACTAGCAGGCATTGGAGAGAGTCAATCCCATTATTGCATTTGGGCTAACTGCAATCCTATTACATAGATTGGCCTCATTATTCATGTTCAAAATTAGAGAAACAGTGGCATCGAAAGACTTGCCCCAGATAAATTAGGGGCAATTTGGGTAATAAAAGCAAGACATATTATTTTAGTGCCATTACCTCACCACCAGACCCTGTTACCTTTTTCCAAGCTACAGTGAAAACCAGAAAATGGGGATACCAAGACAGCAGGCGGTTAAACTTATTCAGCCCTTCCTTCAGCCGACACTCAGTGAGTAAACACTGAGGGCCTTGCCCTGTGCCAGGCACTGTGAGTGCAGAGATAGTGAGGTCCTGACATTACACAGAAGGGAATCCCTTCAAATTTGAAGGACAGCCAATGCAATTACAATGGTCCCCCACAACCATGCTTCCTCTTCCTTGTTTCTTTGCTTGCTCCCTGCACACAAGTGGTCAACTCTCCACCTGTGGAGATGAAGGGACATCTGCAGGGATGGCAGACTCACAGTTTCAATTTAGAGTCTTTTCCTCAAGATAAACCTGCTTTCTCTTTTTCATCAACTAACATTGGTTTCATGATTCTCAGATTCCTAGTCATTGTTCCAATGAGGATTGTATAATTCAGTGTCCTATTTTCCCTTCTCATTGTTTTTCTCCAGAAAGACTTCCATTAAGCCCCAAGACTGCATCCTGGAAAATTCCATAACGTGTTTCCAAAGCCTTCCAATTTGGAGAAACTGACATCAAGTCTCTGATCATCGGCTGATCAAGGCTGTTGCTAGCAGAGTCCATCTATTCCCATTTGGTCACATGATGCAGATGTACCCATAGCCCCTCAGTCCCTCAGTGTTTCTGATTGGCTCAGCCTCTATATCAGAACCACACTGAGATCTTGAATTTGTATCTTGCCTCTTCTTAACTGCATCCTCTTGAGCAAGTCCCTTAGTTCTCTCTCTTTTTCAGTTTACTTGTGCCTTAAAGTGGGGATTACAATAATGTGTTCCCCACAGGGTTGTTGTGAGAAACAAACGAGACAATACATGGAAAACCACTTTATAAACCAGAAAGCATGGCACAAAGACACATGTAAGTTACACTATTTAGAGCCCCATTTCCTATGCTACACCCAAACTAAAACCAGTTGTCATCAAGTCAATTCCAACTCACCGAGGGCCCACGTGTGTCAGAGTAGAACTGTGCTCCGTAGGGTTTTCAATGGCTGATTTTTCAGAAGTAGACCACTAGGCCTTTCTTCCAAGGCACCTCTGGGTCAGCAGTTGGGGAGGCATTAACCTATTCATACTACCCAGGGACTCCTCTGCTACACCAAACAAAAAACAAAACAAAACAAAAAAACCTGTTGCTGTCGAGTCAATTCCGACTCAAAGCAACCCTATAGGACAGGGTAGAACTGCTCCTTGGAGTTTCCAAGAAGCTCCTGGTAGATTTGAACTGCCAACCTTTTGGTTAGCAGTGGTAGTGCTTAACTACTATACCGCCAGGGTTTCCTCTGCTACACCAGTGGTTCTAAAATGCTGATTCATGGGTGAGCTACAGAGGAATCACCTGGGAAGGCTGTGAAAGGATTCCCAGACCCCAACCAGACCGACTGAAGCAAAGTGGATCCCGAACGTTCATATTTTTTCCAAATGCTCCCAACATGATTCTGTAGAAAACCAAGTTTGGCAGCCACTGCCTTAGCATATCCATGATAAACCAAAAAACCAAACCCACTGCATTTGAGTCGATTCCGACTCATAGCAGTCACTCCTTAATTGTTGTGAGTGTGGAGAAATGAACTCCTGTGTGGCAGTCTTGTCTCTGAAGTGGGCTTGTGACTTTCAGGGTCCTTGTGCTGTATCTGGGAAATCTCTACAGTTTGATCATCGCTCTCCTGGACAAAGTCAACAGCATGAGTATTGTGGTGAGTGTCCTGTCCTGGAAAGTTGCCCACCCCCACTGCCATTGCCACATGCACGCACACACACACACACACATATGTCAGAGTCATCATCATCACTGTTATCATTGCTTATACTTGCACTCCATACATCATAATCAAAACTCAACCCAGTTGTGATCTTCTCAAGGTAAGGACAGGTAAACAAGACCATTTTCCAGATAAAGAAACTGAGGCCAGGGTTCATGCTAGTATGTGACAGTTCTGGAATAAGAACTGGTTCTTTTGATACCAAGTCTCTTTCCACCATTCTACCCCACTTCCTGGAACTCCACCAGGAAATGTTGCTAACAGCTCTTGCAGGTGATCCCAGGAAGAGCTGCAGGCCATGGGACTCACTCAGAAAATCGGGATAAAAGAATCATCTCATGGACACAGGTCAGAGTGGGCCCCACCCTGGCCCAGCAGAAGATGCCCACTCCCAGCCTAGGATAGCTTTGGTGTCCATTTTAGACCTGCTCCACCTTGTGGATATCTTGAACGGTGGGGAAGGAGAGACGGGGAGGAGGAGGCTTCTCAGGAGGAGGTTGTCTGCTCATGCCATACCATCCCAGCATCAAGTCCTAAGGCTTCTAAGGCAGAAGAGGCCACAGAGAAAACAGTCTGCATCAGGGCTTTGAGGTTGCATATACCTGGGTCTTTGTCTGCCTCTTACCAATTGCATGACCTTGAACATTCAACTTCAACTCTCTGAGCTTCCATCTCCTCATGGTAACATGAGGAAGTGATTCTTAACTGACACACTTGTTGTTAGGATGAGAAGAGATAGCATGTGTTAGTCTAGAAGAGTCTCTGACACTTACTAAAACCTGTTGCCGTCAAGTCGATTCTGACTCATAGTGACCCTATAGGACAGAGTAGAACTGCCCCATAAAGTTTCGAAGGAGCGCCTGGTGGATTTGAACTGCCAACCCTTTGGTTAGCAGCTGTAGCTCTTAACCACTACACCACCAGGGTTTCCTGACACTTACTAGGGATCAATAAATAAATACTATCCATTAAAGCTCTATGTGCCATTACTGGGGCCAGCTCTAGTCAAATGGCTGTCTATAAAGCCGAGACAGAGACAGAGAGAGAGACAGTATTCACTGAAGGATAATGAGGCAATGATGCCGTTGATACCCATGATGGATTCTTATTTACAAGTATATGGACAACTTTTTTCTTCCTCCTTCTTCCTTCATTCCTCCCCTGTTCCCTCTCCTCCCTCTCTCCTCAGGAAGCTGCTGCCAAAAATAACACAAATCACTGGATAGACTCTACTACCTTCTTTGCCACCAGGACCACCCCTGAAGAGGAGAAATGGTCCACAGCTCAGCCTGGGATAGGGCTCAGAAAAAACAGCACGTGGGCCTTGGAAGAGGCTGGTGCCCCAACTTTCATCATGCCCCTCACAGAGGCCAACAGAACTACTCTCCATACCCAGAGTCCACCAGACCAGTGCTGGGAAACATATGTTGGGCAGGTGGTTCCCATCACCCTTACAGAGCTCTTTCACATCCATTTCATCACTCAACCCTAACAAGTTTCTGAGATGTCACTGTCCCTATTTTATAGAAAAGGAAAGTTTAGTGAGTGTGTGTGATTTTTTTAGGTCTCAACGTTCATTATAATAATCAGTCCAAAGACTCTGAAAGTCTTAACCATGCATCAGGCCCTGTGCCAAGGATTTAGTCCATGTAACAATCCTATTATTATCATCCCTATAGGCACAGGTCCCGGGGTGGTACAAATGGTTAACTCGCTTAGCTGTTAATCTAAAAGCTGGCAGCTTGAGTCCACCTAGAGGCACCTTGGAAGAAAGACCTGATGATATGCTTCCAAAAAATCAGCCACTGAAAACCCTAGGGAGCACAGTTCTACTCTGACACACATGGGATCGCCATGAATCAGAATCACCTTGATGGGCCAGTTTTTTCTAGGCACTGGTAAGAAACTGAGGCACAATAGGTTAAGTTACTTGAGGAAGGACCCAAATAGCAAAAAACAGAATGAAGATCCAAACCCAGGTATCTGCTTCAAAATCTGTGCCTTTTGCCTTAGATACTTAATCTCACAGAGACTCACCGGCCCTAGGTATTACCCGTGGAAAGGAACCTCAGGTCTCAAGTAGTCATCTGTGGCTCAGAACCATTTAGTTAATTGTAGTGTAATTACAATTGTCATTGTAATTTCTAGTTAATTGTAATGCTGGCCTTGAATATTCAAATTCAAATTAACAAATATTTAGCAAGCACCCATTATGTACCAGGAACCCATTCCTCTGCCCACTGCATTTATAAATTTGCACAATGCAGATGCCAGTGGCGAGGGCCCAGTGGCTCAACCTCACGGGAATGAAAGAAATAGGTGGGAGGCAGGAGCGTAGGGTGTGGGTGGCATCCCAGGACACTTGTGTTTCAGGAGATGCTGAAGCTGTCCATCATTGACATGCTTTTCACTGTGGCCAGCATTCTGCTCATAGACTTCTTCCGAGGACTCTTCGTTCGCTATTTAAGTGACTACTGGTGTTGGGACCTGGAAAGCACGTTTGTAAGTTAAACATTTTATCCATCGGGGAAGTTCACAAAGCTAAACTCATCTTTTCTGGATGTCTAGGCTGGGAAACAGCCAGCCATAGGCGAGGAGTAAAGTTGGGAGAAAATGTGTGAGGGAAGAGGGAAAGGACGCTCCAAGCTGAGTTTCCACTCCGACTTTGGCATTTACCATTTGTTGGGATGGCCACACAACGATCTCTGTGTCTGCAAGAGCAAAGGAGTCTGTTGTTGTGTGTCATCGAGTTGATTCTGACTCACAGAAACCCTATAGGGCATAGTAGAACTTCCCCATAGAGTTTCCAAGGCTGTACGCTTTATGGGAGCAGATTGCCAAGTCTTTTCTCCCTTGGAGCGGCTGGTGGATTTGAACCGCCTACCTTTTGGTTAGAAGTTGAGCACTTAACCATTGTGCCACCAAGGCTTGAATATAGCGGAAATGGTTTATGCAAATCACTTCAGAACACATTTCATGCAGAAGTTAATTTTCTCTTGTAGCCGGAATATGGGGAATTCAAAATAGCAGAGAACGTGCTACATTTAGTCTACAACCAAGGAATGATTTGGTAGGTATCAAAGCTGCCTCTTGTCTTTGCTGATGTCTCACTCTGGGTAAAGATTTTAATTAATTCAGTTAGTCTGCATGGGACAGAACCAGAATAAATACAGACATAAGAATTAAGAAAGGATGTAAACAGTTCTAATGGAAATATTTTGCATGTATAATAATTTTATTAATAGTTTTCTAATCATTTTGCAGAAAGGAGTGATAAAGGAAGTCCTCCACTTCTAAGCCTCTAGTGGTCTGTACATGAATGAGTAGAATGACTTGTTGAGGAGGATTGGGGAAAGGCAGGGAGGAGCAGCTGCTTCTCTCCAGCAAGGACTTCCAGGAGAGGCCACAACTGGGAACTCAGCCGCCCTGCCGTCAGCTCCCTATCACCCTCCCACACATGCCTCCATATTTCTACTTAGACACTGGGCCCAAAAGTACTGCCATTCCCTAGGCTGACTGATACAGCCTCGGGAGCCCAGAAACTTGGGAAGTCTGTCCACCCAGGGCATCATCCAGGCCAGAGCAATCCTGTCCCTAAAGATGCTGAGGAGCTGAAAGGTGCCATCTGATCCCCATGTATGTGTGTGTCTACAGGGACCAGACAGAGTGACTCTGCTGTCTCTGGTTTTACCGACAGGATCACGATCAGTACTGTTTGTTAAAACACAAAGAAAAAGAAGAACCTCTTTGAGTGATCTGTATATTCAAAAAGCATAACCTCTTTTCATAATCATTCCATAAAATGCATGTGGAATTGAGAGGTATAAAGTAAAACTCCTCTGTTCAAATGCTGTGTGCTTATAGTCCACTGTATTTTGCAACATTTTTTCACAAATATAGCATTAAAATAATATATAACATTTACTTACTGTTTTCCAGATATGAGGCACTTTTATACCTGTATGACTGATTTAATCTTTATAACAACCCTATGAGGTAGCTACTACTATTTTCCCCCATTTTAAAGATGAGGAAACTGAGGCACAGTGAGCTAAGACTCTTACCTGTGATCACAGAAAATGACATTTAAACCTGCCGTGAGAAACCAAAGGTTTCCTTTTAATTAAAACATTTTTACTTATTAAACATATCCTATAAGGAGCCCTGGTGAAACAACGGTTAAGTGCTCAGCTGCTAACTGAAAGGTTAGTGGTTCAAAGCCACCCAGTGTCTCCACAGGAGAAAGATCTGGCAATCTTCTCCCATAAAGATTACAACCTAGGAAACCCTATGGGGCAGTTCTATTCTGTCACATAAGGTAGCTGTGAGTCAAAATCCATCCTATGGCACCTAACAGCAACAACAGCAATATATCTATGCTTATCTTCCTACCACTAAATCCAAATTCCCTAAGTATTATATATCAAATGCACTTCCAGTATAAACTGAGTTAGATCGGAAGACCTGACTTTTGTACCATATCTGACACTTAATTGCAGGATGACTATGTTCCAGTTTCCCTGGGATAACCCAGATTATGCCTGTTGTCTCAGCTCTCAGTCTCAAAGGTATCCCAGCTTGGATGATACAGTTGTTGTTGTTTGTTGTTAGGTGCTGCCGAGTCAGCTACAACTCACGGCGATCCTATGTATGGCAGAATGTAATGTTCCCAGCTTTGTGCCATCTTCACCATCATTGGTATGCTCGAGTCCGTTCTTGAGACCACTGTGTATCTTGAGTGCCTTCCAACCAAGGGTTCATTTTCCAGAACTATACTGGACAATATTCTATTGTGATCCAGAGGGTTTTTATTGACTGATCACCAGTCCTTTCTTCCTAGCCTGTCTTATGGAAGCTCTGCTGAAACCTGTTGACCATGGTTGACCCTGCGGGTATTTGAAATACTGCTGGCATAGTTCCAGCATCATAGCAACACACAAGCCACCACAGTATGGCAAACTGACAGACGGGTAGTGGGGATGATATAGAACCACCCTTTATTGGCAACATGTTTCTGGACAAATCACTTTACTCCCCAGACTTACCTTCCATGTCTGTAGACTCTGGATATTTACCTTCCTTTCCATGATTGCAGGATATTAAATGAGCTAAAATGTGTGAGGATACTTAGCACAACGTCCAGCAAAATTAGGTGCTCAACAAATGTTGGTTGAATTTGAAAGTCATCAATTTATGAACATAGTTCTCACCATAGTTGGGCAAAGTTTGCAGCTTGCCTCAAACTGTAGCTATCCATTCCTTGCCTCCTCACCAGAGGAGTGCCTTCCTGTGGCTAAGTGTGAAGAGAGACACAAACACTTAGTATACCATTGCAAAACGGATATTTTAAAATAGGATCACTGCGCATCTGCAGAAGTGACTTGTCTTATTTCCAGAAGATGAAGGGTTGGGGTTTCAGGCCTTGGTAGGGCTTTTTCAGTTCTGTAAGCATAGGGTGGAAATCCCAAAGTCTCAGAACCATGTTCCTCTGTGAGACTTCTGGACTACAGCACTGGAAGTCACGCAGGAGGAGAACACACGCTAATCTGTCCCTTCCTTATGGCTCCAGGATGGGGGCCTTCTTCTCCCCATGTCTTCCAGCATTCAACGTTCTCAAACTGATTGGACTCATGTACCTGAGGAGCTGGGCTGTGCTGACCTGCAACGTTCCCCACCAGCAAGTATTTCGAGCATCCAGGTCAGTGAGAATAAGTTCAGCTTAGTCCCTGGGTGGTGCGAGTGGTTAATGCGCTCCTCTGCTAACCAACAGGTTGGAGGTTCAAGTCCGGCCAGAGGCACCTCAAAAGAAAGGACTGGTGATCTATTTCCAAAAAATGAGCCATTGAGAACCCTGTGGAGCACAGTCCTACTCTGACACACACAGGGTCACCATGAGTTGGGGTTGACTTAATGGCAACTGGTTACTGGTATATATATATGTGTGTGTGTGTGTGTTTTATATAAGTGTGTATACACATAAAGAAATTCACAAATTAGCTCACACCTACTTACTACATCTTACACATTGTGATATTTTCTATTCTTTTTTAATCCAGTCTAGTGTAATCTAGTCTAGTCTATTTCATTAAAAGAGAGAGAGAGCTAGTTGAGAGTCACTCATTCTATTTCCAGAACTGTGTAGGGACCTTGCACCAAAAAGGTCTGAGCCACCCTCAGGGAAGGCCTGGACAGGCAAGCCCACTAATACCAGTTTCAGGCTCAGGGAACAAGGACCAGGGCTTAATCAGGCAGAACGTTCACCCTGAGCAGCCAAGAGCAGAGAGAATAAGAAGTAGCATGCAAACCACACCCAAACAAGAGAGTCAGGGATCATAATCCAAGGAGCTAAACCATCCCCAGACATGAGATAAGTTCAAGGCTGGGAAGAGGAGAGGAAACCATTTAGTAGGGACCCGGTGATTGGGACAAAAGTCCTAAGATTTTTCCATAAATTGCACTCATTGAGCGACAGCCACGGGGACAGGGGTGTGTTCACAACTCTGAAAACTTGAGGTGAACAGGTGTTCAGCGAATGTCTGTTAGATTTGCTGGATAATAGATCTATGCCCCTCTTAGGCTGGGTTCAATGGTCTGTAAAGTTCCTGAGAGCATGTGACCCTGAGACCCAGGTCCATTCCTAGGGAGCAATGGGAGGAGGCTTTTTTGGTTTGCAAAGAGTCAGGGCTACCATTTCCATGCTGGTTCCTTGAACACACACATTCACAGCGACTGGCCACAGCGTGAGCTCAGCGTGCGGCATTTGATCTCTTTGCAGATCCAACAACTTCTACTTGTCGATGCTGCTGTTTATGCTATTCCTCTGCATGCTGCCGACCGTTTTTGCTATTGTCCGGTACAAGCCATCTCTGAACTGTGGGCCATTCAGGTAAGTTATTTTAGTTTAGTTGGCTCTGCCTGGTTATATAATTCTATAAATAGTACATTTTATTAATATGTCATTTGTGTATAAATATCAGGAACCCTGGTGGCACAACAGTTAAGTGCTCAGCTGCTAACTGAAAGGTTGGTGGTTCAAACCTACCCAGAGGCTCCGAGGGAGAAAGAGCTGGAGTTCTGCTTCTGTAAACATCACAGCCTAGAAAACCCTATGGGACAATTCTACTCTGTAACGTGGGGGTCACATGAGTGAAAAATTGACTCAACAGCACCTAACAACAATGACAACATATATAAGTACATAATGATGTAAAGTTCATTCATTCATTCAATCAGCTGTAGTGGGAAGACCCCTGTTGAATTCTCCCCCTGCTCACACTGATACAAGCACATATGTACCACTTAGGGTCACACTGATACAAGCACATATGTACCACTTAGGGTCTATTCTCGTGTACAATATTAAAATACCCATATGTCCATATATATACACACAACGTGATTACTGACCCCACCATGAGATCTGCATATTAATTAGAACAATACTGGGGATGAAATCATCTTAGGAATGCTAAGTGTCTTTTACGTTCAGGCATTTACTCTAGCTTTGTCACCGACTTTGAGGTTTGTACTCTAGGTATCTATTTGGGGATGTCATGCAGCATCCTTCTGCCTAAAGCAACACGATCTGACGTCATGTTTCTCTTCCCACAGTGGACAAGAGAAAATTTATGACATCGTGTCAGAAACGATTAGGAATGACTTTCCCGCGTGGTTCGGCACTGTGGTTGGGTACATCAGCAGCCCTGTGGTCATCCTGCCAGCTGTACTGCTGCTTTTGTGAGTACGACACCCAGACTTCCCTGCCAGCTGTGGGGACTTGTACTTGCTTGGCTAACAAGAAAATATGGCTGTGGGGACTTGCACGTGCTTGGCTAACAAGGAAATATGGCTGTGGGGACTTCCACGTGCTTGGCTAACAAGGAAATATGGCTTTGCAATAATTACATAAAGTTCATTCAAAACTCATTTATGGAGCCTGATGAAGTAAGCAAGGACTCTGAGTCCCACGCCAGAGGAATAAGCCACTAGGCCGAGGAGTTACAGGGTCTCAGAGAGGAAGGGTGGAGCGAGCACTCCACTCCCATCCAGGTACTTACTGAGTCATCAACAACATCTGCTCGGTTATTGACACTGGAGCGGGATGTCATTATTATCATCATCTTACTCTCCAGAGAGGTCCCTAGGTTGTGCAAACAGTTTGCGCTCAACTGTTACAGTCCTGGGACCCATGGACCCCAGAAAATTAAGTCCTTGTCTTGCCTGCAAGAAAAGAATTACTCGAGGGGGAGACTTGGCTGACTTTTAAAAGGAAAGCCTTTATTAGGAAATGAAAGCGCTGCACAGTGGGGCAGCAGCCGAGTGTACAGCACTCTAGGCAGGCTACTCCCGCGCACAAGTCTTTGTCTCTAGCTTTCATTGCTCGCTAAGATACAGAAGTGAGGTAATAGCGAATCAGGGGTTAGGATTTCAGGTAATTCCTTTTTTGGTATAAGCAGTCCCACAGGGCTCTTTCTTACCTGCATGTGCACTCTGTCCCTCCTGTGGTGCCTGTTTGATTCCTGTCTTGGGTACTTGCATCAGGCAGAAGTCATCCATCGGTCACCTTGGTCACCTTGCAGATGTCTGCGCATGCTCCAGGGACCAGGTCTGGCCGGTCCTTCTGAAAAACATCTCACAAGGGAGTACATTGTTTGTTCTTTCTTTATTACACATTCCAGGATGGGGGTTTTATGTCGTTAGCCAAACACATAGTATTGTAAGTAAGTTGCCAGTCACAGGTACTGCGGGGCTCTTTGCCTAGAGTTTCAGTCCCTGTTTCTTCCCTATCTCACAACTACTAACCTAAAGGTTATCAGTTTGAACCCAGGCAGTGGCACCTCGGAAGAAAGGCTTGGGGAACTGCTTCCATAAATATCATAGCCAAGAAAACCCCATGGAGCAGTTCTACTCTGTAACACATGGGGTCGCCATAAGTCAGAATCAACTCAACAGCAATGAGTATTCTCCAGGAGTTTAATTAACCCTTAAAAGGCATTTCAAAATTCAGCTGGGTGACTTTTGCTTGTTTCTGCTTAGAGGAAAAAATAAAAGCAAATCCAGCTTGATATGTTGTAAAATGTCTCCTCGGTCTTCGCTCCTTCCTTATTGCTAAACCAGAATTCCAGGTGCAGGTCAATGGAGGTTACTGTGAAAAGCAACAAAAAGAAAAGAAAACCAGCCTCTTCCCAGTGCGCTCCAGCCTGAAAACTCCCTGATACACTTTGTCCTTGGAGGAGGGACCAGTGGGTAGCTCACACCTTATGCTTATCTTATGCTGACAACCAGCTGAGCAGGGGCCATGGCCTGCAAAGCAGAAAAGCCAGCTGACATGTACCATCCTGTGTCATCTGTCCTAGCATGCTGATCTATTACCTGCAGAGCATCGCGAGGTCCTTAAAGCTCAGCAACCATCAACTCAGAATGCAGATCCAAAACGCAAGTATCCTGTCAGGTTTGCAATTGTGTGTGTCAGCTGCCGGTCGGACATCTCACCAGTGTGGGTGTACAAATGAGGTCACAGTTCCCAGTTACTGAGACTCTTGGCCGCCCTTACAGTGCAAGGTCACATACCCCAGGGTCTCCCAGAATCAGCTCTATGAATGCCCAGGGAGAGTTGGCAGGAACGAGCCTGTTAGTGTTTTCCCCACTGGCCTCCTTTCTAAGGGGCCCTGCTGATGAGCACTTCTGCCCTCCTCTGTGGCCACACCAAGCTCGGTGTGCCACCATCCCATGTGCAGATTTGGACCTCTGAGCCCAAGGGCACCGTTTATGCTCCAGGACTCCCCTTTTTCATATCCTTTAGATTCTGGTTGGCATTTTCCTCTCTCCTATCAATCTTTTTTTTTTTTTCTATCTGGGACTCAAATCTCATCTCTCAGGGCAGTCAGAGATACTCTCCAAACCTTCCATAATTTCTCCTCCTCTGCATACCCCTGGGGACACAATACTTAAGCAGTGGGCTGCTAACTGAAAGATTCACAGTTCAAACCCACCCAGAGGCTCTGCGGGAGAAAGACCTAGAAATCTGCTCCTGTAAAGATTACAGCCTAGAAAACTCTACAGGACAGTTCTACTCTGTCACATGGGTCACCATGAGTCAAATTGATTTGAGGGCACCCCCTTTTTTTTAATGACAAGCTATGAGTCGGAATCCATTGATGGCACTGGGTACTGGGTTGGGAATGACAATAACAACAACTGCCTAAACCCAGGTGCTCCTCCCAGGGCTGGAACCTAGATGAGGGGATAAGGCACCAGGTTGTAAAATTTAAGGAGGCACTCATTCTCAAGGTCTTGCCAGCCCTGCACTTTCACCACCCTGACAGTGAGTGTCTTCTTAAATTTTCCACCATGGATGCCTTGTGTGCCTCACCTTAGCCCCAGATTCCCATGCAAAAAAACTTCTTCCACCTTTTTCAGTTTTAAAAAAAAAAAAAAGCTTTCATGTATATCAACTCATACTGAGAGACACCAACTCATTTTATAAATAGTCAAATTAAGAATCATTTGGAGTGGCAAAGGGCATTTTTGTGAAAACATACATCTCCTGAAATGTTGATCCGTATTTTCTTTTTTGTGACTCAGGCAAACCATTATTGGCAGTATTTAAATTTGAGTCCACCCAGAGGCCCGTCCGGAGAAAGGCCTGGCAATCTACTTCCAAGAAAACAGCCATTGAAGACCCTATGGAGCACAGTTCTACTCTGACGCTCTTCGGGTCACCGTGAGTCAGAATCAACTGGAGAGCAAGTGGTTTTATTTTGGCTTTAAAGATGACCCATCAAAGAGTTGCCCTTAAAAATAAAACCAGCTAGGCATAAAACTTTAGTCCTCAGATACCGGCATTTACTCACTCAAATAACTAGGCTAAGCCTAGAGCACACTGTCGCCAGGGGGCAGTAGTAGTTCAGTCATGACCCAAGATATGAACAATGCCATATCCATCTTTTTGTTCCCCCGAGAATAGTATTTGTTACAGCTTCTTGCTAAATCCAAAACAAACATATGATTATCATTTACATTTTAGGCAAGATCTGAAGATAAGAAAAAGGTTGCCCAAATGGTAGAAGGTAAGCATACAACAGCATGCAGAGATCTGACATCTCAGTTGGGGGGCATTTAAAAACATAGCCATTTAAGGCGCACTATTGAGTGCCTGGAAACCCTGGTGGTGTCGTGGGTAAGTGCTATGACTGCTAACCAAAATGTCGGCAGTTCGAATCCACCAGGTGCTCCTTGGGAACTCTATGGAGCAGTCCTAAGCTGTCCTATAGACTCACTATGAGTTGGAATAGACTCAACAGTAATGGATTTGGTTTTGCTGTTTACTGTGTGCCTAGGAGGTGCAAACAGAGGTATAACTCTGCCCAGAGGAAACAGAAATGGGACCAAAGAAGGCCACTGAATGGGATAGTTTTGATACCAAGCTAATTGGAAGGGACATATTACCCTTCAGGGTATCACTTGAGTAAGAACCATGGAGCGTGAGAGTTATGCTTCTCCCACTTAGCTTTTTAGAGAGAAGTCAATAAATGAAAATTACTATAAAACCCACTTTAACTATTAAGTATTACTTGCTAATTGAGCATAATTAAGTTTAGGTCAGGTCACCTTCAAAAGCCAGGGTCTACATAGGCTTTCTCAGGACAATACTATTTGCCAATGTTCATTTTCTCAGTTCAAAGCCACATCATTTTTTTTTTTCAGAATGAAGCATGAACTGTTTCCAAAAAGTCGTAATTGTCATATAAGCTTTATTAGATTCATCATGTGGATAAAGAACCAGAGCCCCAAAGCTGTCAAATACCCTGCTCTGCCTCATAGGGCTATCACAGGGTACACCGTAAAGCCTTGAGATTCCTTTGATTCCTCCTTTTAGTCCTTCCCTGGAGCCCCAGTGGCACAGTGGTTAATAGCTCGGCTGTTAACCAAAAGGTCAGCGGTTCGAATCCACCACACACCCCTTAGAAACCCTATGGGACAGCTCTGCTCTGTCCTGTAGGGTTGCTATGAGTCAGAATCTATTCAAATGGCAACAGGTTTGGTTTTTTGGTTTGGTATAGTCCTTCCCAGGTTGCTGGGTGGTGCAAACAGTTTGTTCTTGGCTGCTAACCGAAAGGTTGGTGGTTCGGATCCGCCCAATAATACTGTGGAAGAAAGAGCTGTTGGTCTGCTTCCATAAACATTACAGCCGAGAAAATCCCATGGAGTGCAGTTCTACTTTGCAGCACATGGGGTCACCAAGAGTCAGAATTGGCTCGACAGCCACAAGTCTGGGTTTGTTTAGGTTTTTAGTCCCTTTCAGCTGCCATTTTCTGTGATGAAATAATTTGAATTATAAATTATGAGTTGCCCGCAGATTAGGGGTATCTCCAAGTGCACACAATTGTTTGTAGTTGCAACTATTAGAAGTCATGAAACCCTTCCAACTAAAACAACTTGAATGTGTCATATCCTTGGAGCTGGTCTTCTCACGAGTCCTCCCTCCACCCGCAGCCCGAATCCAGACCCAGGAAGAAAGCATCAAGAGGCTTCCAAAAGACAGTGATATCATCAGTCACCTGTCCTCCACTCACTCAGCCACACCCCAGAATAATGGCAACGTGGTCAATTTTGATTCACCAAGCAGCAGGAGTGGCAGAATAGAGACCGTCACCCAATCCATGCCTCAGAGTCCCAGGGCAGGGCACAGGAGCGTCAGCCCACCTCTTCCTGGCACCTCCAAATCCAGGCAGGAGCATGGTACTCACAGGTGAGGCTTAACTGCAACACAGCTGGAAATCTAGTTGCCTTGAACATGACGCCAGTGATGGCCAAAAGCCAGGGGATATAGAGGCTAAAGAGCCTTTGAGCATTTGAAGGCCTCAACAGTTTCAAGATTCCAATTCTTCTAGAAGGCCATGAGACATACTGTGATACCTGGTATGGAGAAGAAACGGCCATGGGTAGGGAGACAAAAACGAGCCCTGACGGTGCAATGGTTATGCACTCAGCTGCTAACTGAAAGATTGGCAGTTCAAACCTATGCAGCGGCTCCACGGGAGAAAGACCTGGCGATCTGATCCCGTAAAGTTTACAGCCTAGAAAACCCTATGCGGCAGTTACACTCTGTCACATGGGGTCGCTATGAGTCAGAATCGACTCAACAGCACCTAACAACAACCCCGCCCCCAAAAAACCAAACCCCTTGCTGCCAAGTTGATTCCAACTAGCAAAACAAGGGGGACAAAATGTGTTTAAACAAGACAAATTCGTCCTTCCAGTCTCTCCGCCATATAACCTGTCAGCAAACACTCCTGTCAACCTTGAGTATGTATTTCTACAGCCTAGGAAATAAAGTGACTCTTTTGTTTTTTAGCTCCATGTTATTGGCATATTACTGGCTCTGTTATTGGCAAGATCTTTTATATTTTAGCTCCAGGCTGGTCCTGTTATTAGCAAGATCATCATGGTTTTGGCAATTGGGGTCAACCATTTGAGTCTTAATTCTGTAAAGAAAGCAGTAGAATCCTGCATTCCTTTAACGGAGGCAGAACATCCAGAAGGATGGAGGGAACCGGCCTGCGCTGGCTTAAACTCTTACGGAGAATTATATTTAGATCCAAGTGTAACACCCTGAAAGTCATATAGATAAAATAGGGAGATTTGGGGTTCTTGGTTTTGAGGTATTTTAAAGACATTGACTAAGGTAGCAAAGCACTGGCAATCTTGCCATATGAGGAGTAGGTACCAGAACTAGAACTGTTCACAGGAGAAGGAGAGCTGTCTTCACATCTCTATGGGCCTTCACAAGGAGGGATTCAGACACTCCTGGGTGGACCCTGGGGTCAACCCTGGCTACTGGACAGATTCAAGTCTTCATGGGGAAGAACTTTCCAACAGTTAGAGCTCCACCCAGAAGAAACTCAGGAAAGTGCCTGTCAGGCTGGACAGCTGCTTGGCGGGGATGGGAAGGAGCAGTATTTCCAACATGTGCTGCAAGACCATTAGACGCACTCACTATGCGCTTCCAGACAAAAAACACCCTCCACGATGACACATGTGAGCAAAACACCACTTCCCCGACACCCTTCCTGGAGAGTCGCAACGCACGTCATTACATTAAGGGCTCCGAGAATTCCAGCAGTAAAGAGCCTGTTTAACCTAGCTCCCTAAATGTATCCGTGCACATGATCCACAGAATACCCACTGACCGTTTCGTCTTAGCTTCTTTGTGCTGCTATAAGAGAATTATCACAAATGAATGGGTGGCCTTAACAAACAGAAATTTATTTTCTCACAGTTTAGGAGGCTAGAAGTTTGAATTCAGGGCACAAGCTCTAGGGGGAGGCTTTCTCTCTTTTGGCTCTGGGGGAAGGTCCTTATCTTTTTACAGCTTCTGTTCCTCAGGTCCTTGGAGATCTCCCTGTGGTGTGGCCTCTATCTTCCCCCATGTGTCTTGCCTTCTTCTGTCCCTAATCTGCCCTTTTTATATCTCCAACTGATTGGCTTAAGACATGCCCTGTGCTGATATGGACTCATCAACATAGCAAAGAAAACCCATTCTCAAATGGGATTACATCCACAGGTGTAAGGGTTAAGATTCCAACACATAATTTGGGGGGACACAATTCCATCCATAACAATTTTTGAACCTGGTTTGATGAAAATACTGATGGAACTGCTGTCCTAGCTCACAGTACTAAACATGGCTTTGTAATCACCTCTGTCTTAACAGGTATCCACATGGCCCGAGTGCAAGCACAGGTGACATTCACAAGAACAGACCCTGCACACCTGTAATGCTTCAGAAGCACATGGAAGATATTCACTCTGAGCCTCTTTTCCGAAAAGACTTTCAGCAAACCAACCTTTCTCTCCACAGACCAGGAACCTCGGCTTTGGTGGCTTATGGTCATCGACCCCGCACCCCCAGATACTATGTCGTTAATGAACATGACTCTCACAAAAAATCCCATCCAAACTTATGGCCAGAGAGACATTTCAAGATAGATGCTTCAGGTGACATTGTGGAGATGTACCCCAGGGACATGCGACAGTATGTGCCCCGGGCTCCCCACCAGGCTCGGTCTCCACAGCTGAGTGAAGAAGAGGAAGAAATACTGAGGAGAGATTTGATCAAGCAGTCTCTGCACCCACGTTCCCTTACAGACCTCCACTGGGACCCTCATTTTTATATTGGTGAAAGGTCAGAAAGTCAGAGCCTAGCTCCTGAGGACCAGGGAAGGAGGCACTACAAGTCTTGGAATGATGGTTTTGAGGGCCAACTGAAGAGGCCAATGTATGTGCACAGAAAGCCACGCTCCCGGCATGTCCAATACCCACAGCACCCTCTGAAGCCCACAGTAAAGCCCAAGTTTGAACAATCCCTCACAGAGTCTGATTCCATGTCAGTGGCATCCAGTAGTGACCAGCAGAACAGCAGCACTGACCAGTACCTCCAGGTCATCCATAGCCAGCCCAAGACCCCGAGGTCTGTGGGCCAACTTGGCAGGAGGAAGGCCAAATCTGGGCAGGAGCTGACCATGGACCTGAATGACCTGATTTGTTCACATGTCTAGGGGCTTCCTCTGGTGTCCCGTTCATAGAACCAGGCCACTATTGGAGTGCTGGCTTTGGCCTGAAATACGTTCAGTGTGTGATCCTTCCCCTCCTGGAAAAAGAGATGACCATACCTGGTGGTGTCACAGACTGTGTGGGACATATCCAGTCATATCAGCTGCTGGCTGAGATCCTGACGATCACACGGCGGCAGCTGCCTCTTCTAGAGCAACCACACACAAGTCGGTGTCCAGCACATAGCAGCACCTATAGCACATCAAACCATCATCATTTCAAGAAAACATCAGTCCTTTGCCTCCATTTGGGGTACCCACAAATCACAGGCAAGCCAGGCCTCTTATCCAGATCGCAGAAGCCCACCCTGACAGGTCCGCACTTGTCCTCAATGCTATGAGTGAACTGTATGTATTGTCACGCACTCTTCCGACTTAGGAAATTCAGCCCTCCGTAATAAGCACCTGGAAATTAGGTGGCTGCCCTTAAAGACTTCACTGTGCTTTGTTCATATGAAAAAGCAGTTTAGCAATGACAGGGGTAGCCAAAATTTATTGAGAGCTTACTATACTCTGTTTATTGGCCTGTATACCTATATTATACCTATATTAATTAGTCAGCATATTTAGGTTAGAAGTAACAAACTCCCTAAGAGAATTTATTGGCTCATTTAACTGGGAAGAATGGGGAATCAAGCTGGCCTCAAGCTCAACTGGAGCCAAAAAGCCAAATATCTTCAGCATTATCTGTCTTTTCACCTCTCACCTCTATTTCTGTGTTTGTTGACCTCATTTTAGCCTACTGCCAACAGGCTTCCTCCATATGGTAGGTGAAAGAAGAATTCCCAGCCACAGAGAATGCCAGGTTTACATCATCCAACCAATGAACTCAGAGGAAAGAATAGAATTGTTACTCTCCACTTCAGTGTATATAAATCTCAGAGAAGGTCTGTGATTGGTCTGGCTTGGAGCACATGCCTATCTTTTGGCCCAATCAGGCAGAAAGGTGGGACACTGCAGTTAAGCTGCTGTGTTGTAGGGCTGTGCCTGTAGCCAATGAGGCAGAGTGTTTTGATTGTCATCCCTTGACAACCATGTGTAATATGTACTGAAAAAGAACAGTTCCCCCAAAGGAAAGGTTAGGACTGGAGAGATGTGCTGTAACCAGGAGTGGAGAAAGAACTGAGCAGATAAAAATGATAGCAGTTTGCCACAGTGTTTTACACACATCATTTCATCCAACCTTCTCAACAACTACATGAAATAGATATCATTGTCCATCGCCCCCTTAGTACAGGTAAGAAAACTGAGAAACAAAGATGCTCGATAACATTCCCAACATCACACATTTCCTGAGTGACTGAGTAGGATGAAGACCCAGAGGTCTCTGAATCCAAAAACCTCTGCTCTGTGTTATACCAGGCTGTTTCCTTGTTGGGAGGGTTTTTATTTTATGAAGCAGACTAATCAAGTTCACTACCAACTCAAGTTCCAGAGTCAGAGAGACTAATGACTCAAAGAGTCAAAGAGCTTCAAAGACAAATACTTCATCATTTCTTGAAGAAAAGGGTAGGAGAAATCTGCACGTAGCCCTTAGCTTCAGTCACATCTGAACAGGGACTTCAAACTTCAAGGACCTTTGGAGCTTTCTATTTCCAAGCCTTCCTTGCAAAGTTCTTTTGGCATGGAACCTGGGATTTGCCATCTAGGCAGTTCTATTGTTTTAGATGGTGGGGGATAGGGAAGTGAAGGTTGACACGTAGAATAAAATCTTTGAAAATCCTAGTGCTGGAAGGTTTGGATTAGGAAGATACTAGCCCTTAGGCCATATACCTAGAGACAGTTGTTTTAACCAGGAACTAGCCACAGAGCTGTTTCATTAAGTGACAGCCTATGAAATGGAAAATATTTCTAAACAAAGCATCACTGTTATGGATTAACTAATATTATTAATATGTAATATTACTACATCTGTGTGTGTGCTTTCTAGACAGAGTTTGAGACTACTCTGGTGCAGTGGTTAAGAGCTTGGCTGCTAACGAAAATGTCAGCAGTTCGACTCCACCAGCCACTCCTTGGAAACTCCACGGGGCAGTTCTACTCTGTCCTACAGGGTTACTATGAGTCAGAATCAACTCAACAGCAATGGTTTCAACCCCTCTCCTTGGGGGTGGGAGGGAGGGTCTCTCACTTAAATTCACTCATTGCACCAATACGGTTAGATTTGTATCCACATCCCCATGGATGGCACCACTCTCCACTCAATCACCCACACTTGACATCTTGGGCATGAGCCTGACTCTTTCATCTGCCTTCCCTCATCCCACCCAGTGTGTCAATGATTAAGCTCTGTCCATCTCTTAAGCATCTCTCAAATCGTGTATAACTTCTGCTCTGCATCTCCAGTGCCTTGCTGCTGCTTTAGATCAGGCGCTTGGTTTTTCTTTCCAAAATTGTATCTCAGTCTCCTAAGGAGTCTCTATGGCTCCAGGTTTGACCCTTATAGTCTGCCCTGGATTGAATTGTATCCCTCTAAAATACCTGTCAGCTTGGCTAGGTCACGATTCCCTTGTATGATTCTATGATTGTCTACCATCTTATCATCTGATGTGATTTCCCTAAGTGTTGTAAATCCTATCACTATGATATAATACGATGGATTAGCAGCAGTTATATTGATGAGATCTACAAGATGAGATAGTGTCTTAAGCCAATCTCTTTTGAGATATAAAAGAAGGAAGTGAGCAGAGAGACACGGGGACCTCATACCACCAAGAAAGCAGCGCCAGGAGCAGAGCATGTCTTTTGGACCTGAGGTTCCTGCGCTGAGATGCTCCCAGACCAAGGGAAGACTGACGACAAGGGCCTTTCTCCAGAGCCTACAGAAAGACTTCCCCTGGAGCTGACATTCTGAACTTGGACTTGTAGCCTACGAGACAGTGAGAGAATAAATTTCTCTTTGTTAAAGCCATCCATTTGTGGTATTTCTGTTATAACAGCACTAGATGACTAAGACACCATCCGTCTTACTCAGCTACCAAAGAAATCCTTCTAAAACACACATCTAAATGTATTATTACTCCCTAGTCACGGTTTTGCTGTGGCTCGCTATTGCCTCCGGTGTAGAGTCTGTCTTCCTGGTCACAGCATTCTAAGTTGCTCTTGACCTTGATCATGCCTTCCTCTGCCTTTTGCTGCAGCTTCATTAACTGCCAATTCTTCAAGTGCATCCTGTGGTCCAGGAAAACTTCCAGCTCCACCAATCTGACATGTACTTCTCATTACTACGCCTTGCCTCAGGCTGATTCTCTTGTCTGGGATGCCATTTCCCTGGGCATCCAGAAGACCACCCCCTTCTCATCTGGTACGGCTTAGATCAGGAGTCATCTCTTAGCCCAGTGTGGGATCAATGTTCCTTCAACTCTCTTAGCACCCTGGACATACTTCTATTTCAGCTATCAAATTTTAATTTCCAAGAGCTTTTATTTTCATTCTCTGTATGTTTTGTTTCATAGCTCCCTCCTATTCCATGAATGTTATATCTTCTCTTATCTCTCTGAGAATGTTAATTGTAATTTTATTTCTGAAGTTTTCTTCTTCTGCTTCCTATGTTGTCTCTCTTTCATATGAGTTTCTCTCCCCTGCCCTCGCTTTAGTTTGTTTTGGTCCGTGTTTTGTGTTAGAGGCTTTCTTCAAATGTCTTGGCTACACCTTAAACCAAAAATATCCCCTGAAGTCTTCTTTAAACCAAACAATAGTTTAGCTTAATTAATAAAGAATGTCTGCCGTGAACAGTGTGCTCTTTTAAAGAACTGTCTATACTAAATCAAACTGACAACAGCAACTTGAAAGGTTAGATAGAAAACTCAGGAGGTAGTGGGTTTACGTTAATGGAGAAGGAACAATTTGGAAAAGGAGGGTGAGAATGGTTGCACAACTTGAATGAAATCAGTGTCACTGAATTGTACATGTAGAAATTGCTGAAGTGTTGTTCTGCTGTGTATATTCTCAACAACAAAAATTAATTAATTTTTTAAAAGGCCTTGACTGCTCACCTTTAAGAATGAAGCTCTATAAAGCTCTATGTTCTTTGGTGGGCCTTGTCAATTAGTGCTCATCACTGTGTGGGGTGCAGAGACTAACTTAACTATTTCCAAGGAGATTCCAAGTATGTGTATTTTCTTGTCTTTTCTCCCAGAAGAAATCCTCCAATCTCTCCCCTGGTGGGTTTGAGTCTTGCTGCCAGTGCATTTAGAGCTCTTTTTTTTAGCAGATGGGAACTTCCATTCTCACTGAACAGAGGGTTCAGTGATAGGCTTTCAATTATTCCCTTCCTTATCTCTAGCTTGGCATCTCTGCCCTCCCTTGGCTGTGACTTGTGACTCCAAGGCCAGATTATCAGTGGTTTAACTTCACCAAAGTAAACCTCCAGAACTTCTCCTTGAATCAGGGAGAGAATATTGTTATATCAGCTTTCAACCCATCCCCCCATTCTTATTTCTATACGCATTCATCTCTAGCTCCTGAGATTTTTAGGGGTCTTGTGGCATACACTGACATTTTCTGAGGTTCCGTTGCTGCTGGCAGGAGCTTCTGCCTTCTTACATCTATTACACTTCTCTTTCTACCTTCCAGCTTCCACTGGAACAGGAATCTCCTCTCGCGTTATCTCCACCTTTAGGGGCTGATGTCATTTTGCTCCTTTTGCTGACATTCTGATGGAGTTTTGGCAGCAGTGTGCGTTCAACCTGCCTTGCTTAACCAGGAGTGTGCCCCTATTCATTTTCCCGTGATAACTCTTGTCACTCTGAATTCTATCTGTTTATTTTTCTATCTCCTCCACCAGACTGTGAGTGCCTTTGGAGCAAGAATGGTGCTTTATTCATTTCTGCCTCCCAAGTAACTGACACATGAAAAAGACGGTATTTGTTTTCCAAATGCTTAAAACATTGCACATTTATTATCTCACAGCTTTCACAGGTCAGGAGTCTGGATACGGCTTAGCTGGGTTCTCTGCTCAAGATCTCACCAGAGAGCAATCAAGGTATTGACTTGGAAGTAAAAAGACCAGACTTAATGGTCAGACTGGAGAGACCCCAGAAGACATAGCCCCCAGACTCTCTGTTAGCCCAAAACTAAAACCATTCCGAAGCCAACTCTTCTAAGAAAGATTAGACTGGACTATAAGACCTAAAATGATACAGGTAAGAAGTGTACTTCTTAGCTCAAGTAGACACATGAGACTACGTAGGCAGCTCCTGTCTGGAAGCAAGATGAGAAGGCAGAGGGGGACAGGAGCTGGTTGAATAGATGTGGGAAATACAATGTGGAGAGGAGGAGTGTGCTGTCACATTATAGGGAGAGCAACTAGGGTCACATAACAATGTGTGTATAAGTTTTTATATGAGAAACTGACTTGAATTGTAAACTTTCACTTAAAGCACAATAAAACATAGAGGGAAAAAAAAGGTGTTTGCTTGGGATCCTCTTCCAAGCTTACATGCTTGTTGGTAGAATTCATTTCCTTGCAGTTGTAGGACTGAGTCCCTCAGTTCCTAGAGGAGGCCTGCATTTCCCCACCACATGGTCCTCTACATAGCATAGCTATTTGTTTTTTCAAGGCCAGCAAGAGAGTATCTTGCTAGCTTTGAATCTCAAGTTTTTTTTTCTTTTTTCTTTTTCAGGGAAGGCTTGAACTTTCTTTTAAAGGACTTGTCTGATTAGGACAGGGCCACCCTTTTGATTAACTCAAAGTTAACTGATTGTTGTTGTTGTTAGGTGCCGTCGAGTCAGTTTTGACTCATAGCAACCCTATGTACTACAGAACAAAACGCTGCCTGGTCCTGTGCCGTGCTCACAACCATTGTTATGCTTGAGCCCATTGTTGTAGCCACTTCCTCTTTTTTGCTGACCCCCTAATTTACCAAGCATCATGTCCTTCTCTGAGGACTGATCCCCCCTAATAACTTGTCCAAAGTATGTAAGATGTACTCTCCCCACCCTTGCTTCTAAGGAGCATTCTGGTTGTACTTCTTCCAAGACAGATTTGCTCATTCTTTTGGCAGGCCATGGTATTTTTGATATTCTTCGGTCTTCCTTATTCATTGTCCAGCTTTCGCATGCATATGATACAATTGAAAATACCATGGCTTGGGTGAGGTGCACTTTAGTCTTCAAGATGACATCTTTGCTTTTCAACACTTTAAAGAGGACTTTCTCAGCAGATTTGCCCGAGGCAATGCTTCTTTTGATTTCTTGACTGATGCTTACTTGGGTGTTGATTGTGGATCCAAGTAAAATGAAATCCTTGACAACTTCAATGTCTTCTTTTATAGTGATGTTGCTCACTGGTCCAGTTGTAAGGATTTTTGTTTCCTTTATGTTGAGGTGCAATCCATACTGAAGGCTGTGGTCTTTGATCTTCATCAGTAAGTGCTTCAAGTCCTCCTCACTTTCAGCAAGCCAGGTTGTGTCATCTGCATAACACAGGTTGTTAATGAGTCTTCTTCCAATCCTGATGCCCCATTCTTCTTCATACAGTCCAGCTCCTCAGATTATTTGCTCAGCATACAGATTGAATAGGTATGATGAAAGGATACAACACTGATGCACACTTTTCCTGACTTTAAACCATGCAGTATCCCCTTGTTGTGTTCGAACTGCCTCTTGATCTATGTAAAGGTTCCTCATGATCACAATTCAGTGTTCTGGAATTCCAATTCTTCATAATGTTCTTCCATCGTTTGTTATGATCCACACAGTCGAACGCCTTTGCATAGTCAATAAAACACGGGTAAACATCCGTCTGGTATTCTCTGCTTTCAGCCAGAATCCATCTGACATCAGCAGTGATATCCCTGCTTCCACGTCCTCTTCTGAATCCGGCCTGAATTTCTGACAGTTCCTTGTCGATATACTGCTGCTGCCACTTTTGAATGGTCTTCAGCAAAATTTTACTTGCCTGTAATATTTTTGTGATATTAATGATATTGTTCAGTAATTCCCATTTTGGATGGATCATGTTTCTTGGGAATAAGTGTAAATATGGATCTCTTCCAGTCAGTTGGTCAGGTGGCTGTCTTCCAAATTTCTCGGCATAGATGAGTGAGTGCTTCCAGCTCTGCATCCATTTGTTGAAGCATCTCAATTGATATTCCTTCAATTCCTGGAGCCCTGTTTTTTGCCAGTGCCTTCAAAGCAGCTTGGACTTCTTCCTTCAGTACCATCGGTTCCTGATCATATGCTACCTCTTGAAATGGTTGAACGTCGACCAATTCTTTTTGGTATAATGACTTTGTGTATTCCTTTCATCTTCTTTTGATGTGTCCTGCGTCATTTAATATTTTCCCCATGGAATCCTCTACTATTGCAACTCGAGGCTTGAATTTTTTCTTCAGTTCTTTCAGCTTGAGAAATGCTGAGCGTGGTCTTCCCTTTTGGTTTTCTATCTCCAGCTCTTTGCACATGTCATTATAATACTTGACTTTGTCTTCTTGAGCCATCCTTTGAAATCTTCTGTTCAGTTCCTTTACTTCATCATTTCTTCCTTCTGCTTTAGCTACTCGACTTTCAAGAGCAAGTTTCAGAGTCTCTTCTGACATCCATTTTGGTCTTTTCTTTCTTTCCTGTCTTTTTAATTACCTCTTGCTTTCTTCATCGATCATGTTCTCAATGTCATTCCACAACTTGTCTGGACTTTGGTCATCAGTGTTTAACACATCAAACCTATTCTGGAGATGGTCTCTAAATTCAGGTGGGATATACTCAGGGTTGTACTTTGGCTCTCGTCAACTTGTTCTAATTTTCTTCAGTTTCAGCTTGAAGTTGCCTTTGAGCAGTTGATGGTCTGTTCCGTGATCGGCCTCTGGCCTTGTTCTGACTGATGATATTCAGCTTTACCATTGTCTCTTTCCACAGATGTAGTCGATTTGATTCCTGTGTATTCCATCTGGCAAGGTCCATGTGTATAGTCACTGTTCATGTGGGTGAAAAAAGGTATTTGCAATGAAGAAGTCGTTGGTCTTGCAAAATTCAACCATATGATCTCAGGAATTGTCTCTATCACCAAGGTCATATTTTCCAAATAACAATCCTTATTCTTTGTTTCCAACTTTTGCATTCCAATCACCAGTAATTATTAATGCATTCTGAATAAATGTTCGATCCATTTCAGACTGCAGAAGTTGGTAAAACTCTTCAATTTCTTCATCTTTGGCCTTAGTGGTTGGTGCATAAATTTGAATAACAGTCATACTAACTCGTTTTCCTTGCAGGCATATGAAATTTTTCTATCACTGACAGCACTGTACTTCAGGATAGATCTTGAAATGTTCTTTTGGATGATGAACGCAACACCATTCCTCTTCAAGTTGTCATTCCTGGCATAGTAGACCATATGATTGTTCAATTCAAAATGGCCAATACCAGTCCTTTTCAGCTCACTAATGTCTAGGATATCGATGTTTGTGCATTCCATTTCACTTTTGATGATTTCCAATTTTCCTAGATTCAGACTTCATACATTACAGGTTCTGATTATTAATGGATGTTTTCAGCTGTTTCTTCTCATTTTGAGTCATATCACATAAGCAAATGAAGGTCCCAAAAGCTTGACTCCATCCATGTCATTAAGGTCAACTGTACTTTGAGGAGGCAGCCCTTCCCCAGTTGTCTTTTGAGTACCTTTCAACCCAGGGGGCTCATCTTCCGGCACTATATTAGACAGCGTTCTGATGCTATTCACAAGGTTTTCACCATCTAATTCTCTTCAGAAGTAGACTGTTGGGTCATTTTTCCTAGTCTGTTTCAGTCTGGAAGCTCAGCTGAAACCTGTCCACCATGGATGACCCTGTTGGTATCTGAATACCGGTGGCGTAGCTTCCAGCATCACAGCAACATGCAAGCCCCCACAGTACGACAAAATGGCAGACGTGTAGGGGAGTGAACTGACTAGGAACCTTAATTACATCTACAAAATTCCTTCACTTTTGCCATCTAATGTGACCTAAACATGAGAGTGAAATCCTATCACAGTGTCAAGTCCAAGCACACTCAGTGGAGAGGGAGTATACAGGGTATGTACACCAGGGAGAGGGAATCTTGGGGACCATCTCAGAATTCTGTCTGCTGCAGATACTTTATAAGTATTTGTTGAATGATGCGAGTGGGTGCTTGAATAAATGAATGAACTATACTAATAAATTAATCACAAATGACATGGTAATATGATTATATTCCAAGATCTACTGCCAATTCTAAACAGAAAGAAAAGTTCAGTAGATAATGCCATTTTAGGAGTATACCCAGAAAAATTCCCTCCCCCAATTCTTGAAAAAGAAAGCGCGCATTTTCAAATGTCTTACCATGACAGATCCTGGAGCTTACGGTCTGCTCAAAATTCAGTGTTCCACAATGCCACAGGAATGTCTTTTGGGAATAGAGGGGCCCAGAAGAGGCCCATGGTAAGGGCTTTATCTTCCAGGTGCTTGGTCTGGGGCTGCGACCTACATTTCCTAGGACATTGTAATACATTTTAAAAAAGACTGGCTCTATGCCTGGGCACGTGTGGGAGTGGCTGTGTCTGTGTAGGGTGTGGAGGCACTAGCTAGGACTAGAGGACAATCAGGCCCTGTAACATTGCTAAGAAAACCTGAGTGTTTTCAATCCACACTCCCAGGATGAAAGTATGAGGATTACCTTTCAATGAGCAATATAGCTCACATGTACTCCAGTACTTAGTGTTGGGATGTGTCTTTAATTGAGACAAATCTGAACATTAGAGAACAGCACAAAGAACAGTATGACAAACATCCCTATTTTTACTGTGAATGCCAATGACTGTTGAAATTTTATCTTATTTCCATCTAGTCATTCTAGCCTTTTTATTATTAATAGTAATAAAGACAGATATAATCAAAGCCCACTCTGATCAACACACTAAGTTTCATTCCTCTCACACAACCAAGAGTTTGGCGTATGTCTGTTCAGTCAATTGTTTATAGTTGTGTGCATGTGAATATATATGTATAAACATCCATAAACAATACAGATGTTTTATTTAAGTAAATGCTATTCTAATCACTTACTTTGGACACATCATCAAGAAAGACCAATCTCTACAAAAGGTCATCTTGTTTGTTAAGTAAAGTAGAGAGCCAATGAAAACGAGGGAAACCCTCCATGAGATGGCTTGACACAATAGCCATAAGGATGGGCTCAAACTTAAAGATGGTGCAGAGTGAGGCAACGTTTTGTTCTGTTACAGGTAAAGTCACCATGGGTCGGAGCTTACTCAATGGCAACAAACTATGCTGCATGTATCATTGTACATGTTTACGTTTTTTAAGTCTATCGAAATATATAGATCAAGCTCACTTATTAGAGCATATATAATAAAATATACAAATACTGTTGTATAATATTTATCCACTTTCTTATTGATGGACACTGAAATTATTTCCACTTCGTGACTAAAAATTATACTGCACTGAACATCTTTTATGTGTCTTCTAGTGCGCATGCACCAGTATTTACAGAGAGGTGGGTATTAGTACTCCCAAAAGAGAAATTCCTGGCTCATTGGGGATGAGCACGTTCCGTTTTACTACCTGCTTCTATGTTTTCTTCACATATCCAGAGCCACGCACGTTCCCTTGGCAGAGGATGAGAGCAGCATTTTTCTTAAAGCCTCACCAATACTTGATATTGGCCAATCTGGTGAAAAAAGCACACTTTGTTATTTTAATTACTGTGTATTTCTTTGATTGCTAGCATCTTTCTCCATGTTGAGTGGCCATTTTCTCCTTTGTAAATTAATTGCCTACTCAACACCTTTGCTGGTTTTTTCTGTTCGCAGTGGCTATAATCGCTGTGGACAATTTCTCAAGGGCTCCTGACAAAAGCACCCCAGGCAATCAGCCAAGCAGCCCCATTCTCTGAACACTAGCCCTTGTTTACAAAAGTTGTAGCAACAGAAGGCTACAAACCTACACTGTCAAAATGCCTCTCAGTCATTGTAGTTTCACAGGACTGCTTTGTCTTTTAATACTGGTCTAGGAAATGGTCCCTAAGGGGAGGGAAGTGTCTCTACCCTTTGGCCTAACTATTATTGAGGACAGGAACCACACGATTACTACACACACCCTAAACACACCTACGTAGCAAACACACCTACATAGCAAACTCCTCTTAGGTTTCGGAGTACAGAACAAGTGTATCCAGTAAATATAAAGAGTGAATTTCACTTGATAAGAACAATCTGGTAACTATCTCAGTAATCTAAGGATGCTTCCCTTGATCACTCCTGTGTTTCCTTACTCATGAAGGCCAGGAAGGTTGGAGAAAGATCTTCGGCACCCTCTGGAAGACTAACTTCCCTCAGTCTAGGGCGGCATTCTTATTTTCCAGCTGCTCTGTGGGCGTGCGTGTTTTCCTTCTTTTTAGAAATTGTAAGGTTTTTTTTAACTTTTGCTCATTTCTTGGTGATGTTGTTGTTGGCAGGTGCCGTCAAGTTGGTTCTGACAGAACGTAACGCTGCCCGGTCCTGAGCCATTCTCACAATCATTGTTATGCTTGAGCCCATTGTAGCAGCCACTGTGTCTATTCATCTCACTGATGGTCTTCCTCTTTTTCGCTGACCTTCTACTTTACCAAGCATGATGTCCTTCTCCAGGGGCTGGTACAACCAGATAACATGTCCAAAGTAAGTGAGACAAGTATTGTAGTCCTCGTTTCTAAGGAAGCATTCTGGTTATACTTCTTCCAAGACAGATTCTTTCTTTCCTCTGACAGTCCATGGTATATTTAGTATTCTCAGCCAACACCATAACTTCATAGCACTATCCTCATAGGAAGTAGGAGGCAGTAAAGAGTGATGAGTAAAAATGTGGGCTGACCCCAAGAAGATAAAATACTTAGAAATAAATCTTACCAAAGATGTAAAAGACCTATACAAAGAAAACTACAAAGTACTACTGCAAGAAACTAAAAAGGACCTACTTAAGTGGAAAAACATACCTTGCTCATGGATAGGAAGACTTAACATAGTAAAAATGTCTATTCTACCAAAAGCCATCTATACATACAATGCACTTCCAATCCAAATTCCAATGACATTTTTTAATGTGATGGAGAAACAAATCACTAACTTCATATGGAAGGGAAAGAAGCCTTGGATAAGCAAAGCATTACTGAAAAAGAAGAAGAAAGTGGGAGGCCTCACTCTACCTGATTTTAGAACATATTATACAGCCACAGTAGTCAAAACAGCCTGGTACTGGTACAACAACAGGCACATAGACCAATGGAACAGAATTGAGAACCCATATGTAAATCCATCCACATATGAGCAGCTGATATTTGACAAAGGCCCAGTGTCAGTTAATTGGGGAAAAGATAGTCTTTTTAACAAATGGTGCTGGCATAACTGGATATCCATTTGCAAAAAAATGAAACAGGACCCATACCTCACACCATGCACAAAAACTAACTCCAAGTGGATCAAAGACCTAAACATAAAGACTAAAACGATAAAGATCATGGAAGAAAAAATAGGGACAACCCTAGGAGCCCTAATACAAGGTATAAACAGAATACAAAACATTACCAAAAATGACGCAGAGAAACCAGATAACTGGGATCTCCTAAAAATCAAACACCTATGCTCATCTAAAGACTTCACCAAAAGAGTAAAAAGACCACCTACAGACTGGGAAAGAATTTTCAGCTATGACATCTCCGACCAGCGCCTGATCTCTAAAATCTATATCATTCTGTCAAAACTCAACCACAAAAAGACAAACAACCCAATCAAGAAGTGGGCAAAGGATATGAACACACACTTCACTAAAGAAGATATTCAGGCAGCTAACAGATACATGAGAAAATGCTCTGGATCATTAGCCATTAGAGAAATGCAAATTAAAACTACGATGAGATTCCACCTCACTCCAACAAGGCTGGCATTAATCCAAAAAACACAAAATAAGAAATGTTGGAGAGGCTGCGGAGAGACTGGAACTCTTACACACTGCTGGTGGGAATGTAAAATGGTACAACCACTTCGGAAATCTATCTGGTGTTATCTTAAACAGTTAGAAATAGAACTACCATACAACCCAGAAATCCCACTCCTCGGAATATACCCTAGAGAAATAAGAGCCTTCACACAAACAGATATATGCACACCCATGTTTATTGCAGCTCTGTTTATAATAGCAAAAAGCTGGAAGCAACCAAGATGTCCATCAACAGATGAATGGTTAAATAAATTGTGGTATATTCACACAATGGAATACTCTCATCAATAAAGAACAGTGACGAATCTGTGAAACATTTCATAACATGGAGGAACCTGGAAGGCATTATGCTGAGTGAAATTAGTCAGAGGCAAAAGGACAAATATTGTATAAGACCACTATTATAAGATCTTGAGAAATAGTATAAACTGAGAAGAACACATACTTTTGTGGTTACGGGGTGGGGGAGGGAGGGAGGGTGGGAGAGGGTTATTTACTGATTAGTTAGTAGGTAAGAACTACTTTAGGTGAAGGGAAGGGCAATGCTCAATACAGGGAAGGTCAGCTCAACTGGACTGGACCAAAAGCAAAGAAGTTTCCGGGATAAACTGAATGCTTCAAAGGTCAGTGGAGCAAGGGCGGGGGTTTGGGGACTATGGCTTAAGGGGACTTCGAAGTCAATTGGCAAAATAATACTATTATGAAAACATTCTGCATCCCACTTTGAAAAGTGGTGTCTGGGGTCTTAAATGCTAACAAGCTGCCATCTAAGATGCATCAATTGGTCTCGACCCACCTGGATCAAAGGAGAATGAAGAACACCAAGGTCACACGACAACTATGAGCCCAAGAGACAGAAAGGGCCACATGAACCAGAGACTTACATCATCCTGAGACCAGAAGAACTAGATGGCACCCGGCCACAACCGATGACCGCCCTGACAGGGAGCACAACAGAGAACCCCTGAGGGAGAAGGAGATCAGTGGGATGCAGACCCCAAATTCTCACAAAAAGACCAGACTTAACGGTCTGTCTGAGACTAGAGGAATCCCCGCGGTCATGGTCCCCAAAACTTCTGTTGGCCCAGGACAGGAACCATTCCCGAAGACAACTCATCAGACATGGAAGGGACTGGACAATGGATAGGAGAGAGATGCTGATGAAGAGTGAGCTACTTGTATCAGGTGGACACTTGAAACTGTGTTGGCATCTCCTGTCTGAAGGGGAGATAGGAGGGTAGAGAGGGTTAGAAACTGGCAGGAAAGTTAGGGGGAGAGTAAGTGGGAGTATGGAGTAAGGTGTATATAAGCTTATATGTAACAGACTGACTTGATTTGTAAATGTCCACTTAAAGCTCAATAAAAATTATTTAAATAAATAAATAGAAATGTGGGCTGAGGAAACAGAAACTCTGGGTTTGTGCCAGAGCTCTGCCACTTGTTAATTGTGTGACCTATGTGACTCTCAGATTCTTAATCTGTAAAACAGGGATAATATTTTCTAGCTCATAATGCCATGGTATTATTGTAGGGATTAAACTGAATAATACAGGTAAAGTGTTTAGGACAGTGGCTGGCAAGGAGTATTGTCTAAGTAGAAACTAAATACTCCATTTAGGCGCTTTTAGGACTAGACCTAAAAGCACTTGGGCCCACCCCCTGTGTGGTCTAGGTTAGAAGTCAAGTTCCAGCCATTGAGACTACTGGTCCCCCTACCCTTTATAAATCACCGTTGCTGTCAAGTCGATTCCAACTCTTGGCGACTCCATGCGTGCCAGAGTAGAACTGTACTCTACAGTGTTTTCAATGGCTGATTTTTTGGAAGTAGATCACCAGGCCTTTCTTCTGAGGTGCCTCTAGGTAAACTCGAAACTCCAACCTTTCAGTTAGCAGCTGAGCACAATAACCGTTTGCACCACCCAGGGACTCCATATGCTGTTATTGGTTGCCCTTCAGTCTGTTCGACTCATGGTGACCCCATGTGTGCAGAGTAGAATTGCTCCCTAGGGTTTTCAAAGTGGTGATTTTTCAGAAGCAGATCATTAGGCCTGTATTCTGAGGCATCTCTGCGTAGGTTTGAACCACCAAATTTATGTTAGTAGTTGAGAGTTCAACCATTTGCGCCACTCAGGGTTTCCATATATATCTATTTAACACTCAGCTAGGGACTTCAAGTGGGTCTACTCTGGAGAACTAGGTGCAAGCACCCAAGGACAGCCCTGTCAGGACCGCTGACCCATGGAACCTATGGAGCTCAGTCATTCTTTCTTCTTCTTCAGTTCTAAACTGCAGCCTGAAGCAGACTGAAAAATAGATCACCAGCTCCCGCCCTCCCACTGCTCTTGCCAGCTGCTCACCCTGCCCTGTGCAGCCTCCAGAGGCAAAGCTGGCCAGAGCCCTGCCCCAGGGCTGCCCTAACCTGTGAGAACCTCCTGCTGCCAGTTTATCGAAGGCCTCTGGGATAGACACTTCTCCAAACATTTCACATAGCCAGGGTGTCCTATTTTCTGGGAGCAAAGATTACAGCCTCTCGCAGTGCTCAATATCAATGCTCCATGTCCATTTCGGTAAGTGTAAAAACCTGTTTAATGTTTACCATCTAACAAAAGCCTCTTTAGACAGCAAGACTTGTCTTTCGTTCAGCCTGGTTTGCACAGTGTTATTTTCTGTTATACCCCTCCCAAAATTCTAATGGGCCTCCAACCTGAGAAGGTCTCCTAGTTAGAGCTTTATACAAATACTTTACAGTGAATTTTTTTTTTATTTAAAAGCTATATGTGTTAATAATTAACATAATTAAACAGTATATGATATAAAATGAAAATGGAATGTTCTTTGGTATGTCTCCCCACTGTCAACAGTTTATTCTTTACCTTTCTAGAAGTGAATTTTCTAAATATATATACGTGTGTCTAGGTATTTCTTATTCTATCTATACATATGTATTTATACACACACATATGATATTATATGTAAATGTTTACTGTGTGCCAGGCGCCATTCTAATTGAATCATTTGAGTCACATCTTAACCTTATGAGTTAACCCATGTCCGTGGAGTCAATTCTGACTCATAGCAACTCTATAGGACAGAGTAGAGCTGCCTCACAGGATGTCCGAGGCTATAATCTTTACCGGAGCGGATTGCCAAGTCTTTTCTTTCATGGAGCTGCTGGTAGGTTTGAACTGTCATAGGGTTTCCAACCCTATGAGTTAAGTATTAACATTTTTCTCATTTTCCAAATGAGGACACTTAGTTCTGGAACGGTCAATTATTTGCCAAGGTCACAGCTAGTAAGTGGTGATGCTGAGATTCGAACTTAACCAATATCTCAAACACCTGTTCTCTTATCCACACGCTGTTGCGTTTAATTTGCATGTGTTGCACTTAATATATATATTATTGTTATGGATTGAATTGTGTTCCCCAAAAATATGTGTTCTAATTCCTTTATCCCTAGACTTGTGGATGTAATCCATATAGGAACAGGATTTTCTTTACTATATATTAATAAGGCCATATCAGTGCAAATTTCACCATCTTCCTGCCTGGTTGAAAGCCCTTGGGCACGCAGGGAAGCCCTGGTGGCGCAGTGGTTAACATTCAGCTGCAAACAGGAAGGTGGGCAGTTCCAATCCGCCAGCCACTCCTTGGTAACTCCGTCGCTATGAGTGGGAATCGACTGGACGGCAATGGGTGTTTTATGGGTGCATGCAGGACAAAAGTTCAGGTTCTTTAAATAAGCCTATGGTGTAGCTTGTGACCTGTTCTGGCCCACCTGACTCTCCACCGCTGGCACTCTCGGAGTCTTCAGGCTCCAGGACCCCGCGAGAAAGGACTGGCAGGGGGCGGACCCGGCAGGACTGTGCCAGACGCATCTAGGACCAGCCCAGGCTGCGACGGAGCCCGCAGAGCCTGACCGGGAGGCCTCGGACTCCGCCAATCCCAGAGACAGACAGGAGCCGCCTGAGGGTCGGGACCAATCCGGAAGCGGGGGTGGGGCCGGAGGGGCGGGGCTCCAGGCTCCGCCCAGGGCCCGGGCTTTCAGGCCTGGCAGACCCAGGCTCTGCCGCCGCCACCACGGGACTTCACCTGCGACTCCGCGGCCACGCGCAGCCCCGGCGCTATGGACCCGGCTGCGGCCGCGCAGATAAGCGAGGCGGTGGCCGAGAAGATGCTGCTGTACCGGCGAGACAAGTCAGGCTGGAAGATTTGCCGGGAAGGCGTGAGTGAAGAGCTGGGCGGGAAGGGGTCGCGGTGGCCTTTGCTCCCTGGGTCCTGGGTCCAAGGCGACCCCAAGCTCCTCCTCTCCCCGCGTTTCTCTGCACCCCTATATCCCGGAGCTGCATTCAGGAGGGGAATCCACTCGAGGTTGCTTCCTTAATAAATATTGTGCCTACTGTGCTCACATTGACCCCACCAGGAGGTAAGTTTCTGCCCCTTTCATTGAGTGACTCCCCAAGGTCACTTGGCTGGTAAAAATAGTAGTTAGATTTGGTATTCAAAACACCAGGCTTCCAAGCCTTTACTCTGTTCATTACTGCACAAACCCCTCTATTGTTCCCGGAGGGTGGTGTGGGAATACTTTTGCTTACTTGACAAGTCTGATTTTTAACGAGTAGCCCTAAATTGCTCAGGAGAACAAAATGCATTACGGCTATTAAGTTGGTTTAAGAACCGCTCACAACTCTTGGAGCCAGCCTTTGAAGGGACCTCCCCCCAACACGTTTCACAGGGGAGGCAGCTGGCTCGGGACTAGTCTCGGCCTGGGGACCTTGGACAATTACATCTCTCCAGGCCTGGGATTCCTCTTGCGTAAAACAGGGGTTGAGCCTGGTGGTGGCTCCGCCTACCATTCTAAAACTCTGCGATTCTGTGCCTTTTCACAGAGTGGAGTTTCCGTTTCCTGGAGGCCATCTATGGAGTTTCCAGGGAACCTGTAAGTGCAAGCCTCCTTTAAAGTTTGTCAGCGCTGCCGCGCCCTTCCGGATACCTCCTCCACCCGTCTGCTTCCTGAGAGATTCCAGTCGAGCCTAGCACCCTGGCGCCAATTCACTGGACTTGTTTTCCAGAACACCTTTACCTTCTGTTTCTAACTAAACCAGTTTCAGCAAACCATGTTCTTGTGAAAGTTTACCGTCCATTTCTGTAGGTCTACAGGGAGGTGGCTGTCCTAAAGAGAGATGGCAGACATGGCATGGTTCACCCAGTAGTCCTTATAAAACCAAACTGGTTGCCATGGAGCCAAGCATGGCGACCCCATGTGTGTCAGGGTAGAACTGCATTCCATAGGGTTTTCAATGGCCGATTTTTCGGGTGTAGTGGCCTTTGGTCCAAAGGAGCCCTGGAGGTGCAGTGGTTAGAGCACTTGGTTGCTAACCAAAAGGTCAAGTGGTTTGAACCCACCAGCTGCTCCACAGAGAAAGATGTGGTGGTCTGCATCCATAAAGATTTACAGCCTTGAAAACCCTATGGGGCAGTTCTGCCCTGTCCTGTAGGGTTGCTATGAGTCGCAGCGGGCTTGATGGCAGTGAGTTTGGTTTTTGGTTTTTTTCCGAGTCGCTTTTGGGTGAACTTGAACCTCTAACGTTTCTTTCAGCAGTGAGCACGGTAACCATTTGTACCACCCAAGGACACCTAGTCCTTACATATAATCCCAAATAAACAAGTTTGACTGGTGCCTTGGGGTCACATTCCTTTTTGTGCTCCAGGTACCGAGGAGAAGGCATTGTGTGTGGGACCCCTGAGAAGGTGTGGGACTGCGTGAAGCCAGTCGCTGGGGGCCTGCGAGAGAAATGGGATGAGAACGTGAGCAATTTTGAAGTCATTGAAAACATCAGTGATGTAAGTCTTCCCAAACCTGTTACCCCAAAGACAGTGTCTGGGTCCTGTTGCAGTAACCTGACCCTGTCTCCCATGGAGGGGGTCTGTGACACCTTTTGACAATGGGGGCTACCCTGTAGATCCCCGATGCCCAGCAAGCACAGGCAGCCCTCTGCTTGCAACACTCTAGCCCAGGTATGAGTAGGAAGTAGTGTGTTCTAGAGAGTCAGAGAAACCCTAAACAGCTGAGAAAACATGGCAGTCTACCTATGGGCTCTGAGGTCACAGAAGGCAGTGTCTGGAACCTCAGCACTAGGTTCCTCAGCTCTAGGTGTCTGGAGCCTCACTAGCCCCATCAGCACTAGTTTGAAAGGTTGCTCCTTGGTGGGGACATGGTAATTGTAAAAATGGCCTGGCACTGCCATCTGATCTACTCTAACCTCACAAGGGGGAGGGAGAATCAAGACCATCAGCCCAAGGCTGATTCCTGTGAAGCAGAGGTTAGACATGTTGCCTCTCTCCACCATCTTTACCAATTCTGACATCCCCCACCCCTCCCATGGCACTCTACTTCTCTGCTGGGTTCAATAATTTACTGCAGTCATCACACAGGACTCAGACAGTGCTCACGATTATGGGGTTTATTAAGGAAGTAATAGGTTACAATTCAGGTTGAAGAACACTCAGGATACAGTTCTTCCATCAGGATAGCCTCTTCTCAGCATGCTCGCAGGCACACCTCTCCCTAGCCCTCAGCCTCTGCTCTGCTCGGGCCAGTGTTACAAAGCTCTTTTAGCTCTGCTGGTAAGTGCCCAGAGGCACGCCACTCTCTCAGTAAGCCTCGGCCCAAAGACAGTCAGCTTTCTCACTCCATGAGCTGGGAAGCCCACTGCAGCAGCTCTTGCCAGTCTCTCCTGCCACTGTTTCCCTGCTACATCTTCTCACCATCTTCAGTGTTACAGCTCTCTCTCTCTGTCTCCTGGTTCCAGGACCTTCTAAGCGCAGGGATCCCAGGTCCAAAGGACACACTCTGCTCTTGGCTGTTCTTCTCTGGTGGTGGTGGGATCCTCTCTTTCCCACCTCTGGGGTGGCTCATTTCAAGCCTAGTGGATGGCAAAACTGACCAGTCCCCCTGGTGAGCCACAATTACCCTATTTGCACAGTCCCACCCAATCACTTGAGTGGGAGTTACAAGACTGAGGCGAGAAAGTCCACACAGAAGCGATCCATCACACCGCAGTAATGAATTAAGACAGCCCTGGCGAAGGAGTGAGGGTTCTCTGCCAGCTGTGGAAGCATGCCAGGTGGCAGCTTCTGGATTACAGTTTCCTCATTTGTAAAATGTGTGTCATCTAGACCAGCGCTGCCCATTAGAACTTTCTGCGATGTTGGAAGTGTCCTATAACTGCACTACCAAATACAGACCCACTAACTCCATGTGGCCATTAAAAAAAAACCCGTTGCTGTCAAGTTGATTCTGACTGCTGGCAACCGCACGTGTTGCAGTAGAACTGCTCTGTAGAATTTTCTCGTTTATAATCTTTACAGGAGCAAATTGCCAGACCTTTCTTCAGTGACACCTGTGGGTGGTTTCGAACCACCAGTCTTTAGGTTAGTTGTCCAGACGGCTGAAACTAGCCTGCCTCCCTGTAGGCCTGCAGAAATGGACAGTAAGCAAACCATTTGCACCACGCAGGGGTCTCTGCAGGAGGCCACAGAGCTCTTGAAATGTGGCTTGGTGATCTACTTTGGGTAAATCAGCCATGGAGCACCGTTCTAATCTGATACATGTGAGGTTGCCATGAACTGGTATCACCTTGACAGCAACTGTGTTTTTGTTTTGTTTTGTTTCTTTTAGTCTCTTTTATAACAAAACAGGCTCAGAATTAGACTTAAAATCTAATCCCCTCTGTGTGTGTATGTGTATTTTTTCTTTTTTTTTTTTAAGTAGGACTGAGAAAAGTGCTGTTAATCTTATTTATTTTTAATTAGGTTCAGTGTAAGTTTAAACAGCTCCATGGGGCTAGCGGCTACCATAGTAGACAATGCAGATCTAAGTGATCCTGCCCTGGAATCCTCTCTAGCTTTAAGATCCTGTCTCATTTTGATTATAGAAGTTCAGGAAAGAACATCATGACCAGAGCTAATAAGAAAGTTGCCTCGCAGAAACATTGTTGACCTGATTAATTTAAATGGTGTCTTGATGTTGACATCTGTGGACATAGCAGCCTCTTGGGTGCTTACACAGACAGTGTTGTGAAATCTTAAGCTTCAGTTCTCAACTGGTGGGCCAGTAGGACCTAAGTTCCTAGCCTGAACCAAGAATTCACATTTCAGATCACTCCCACAGTTCCTTATCTCAGTAGTTTATGTCACTGTTTCTGAAGGGTAGGCACAAGGTGATTTTAGGTCTCTAACAGTCAAAGTTAAAATTTAATCACGTAGTGAAGTTCAGCAATAACCAGTTGCCATCGAGAGGATTCTAACTCATGGCGTGCCCACGTGTGTCAGAGCAGAACTTGGCTCCATAGTCCCTGGGTGGTGCACACAGTTAACATGCTCAGCTACTAACCAAAAAGTTGGAGGTTCGAGTCCACCCACAGGTGCCTGCAAAGAAAGGCTTGGCGATCTGCTTTGGGAAAATCAGCCATGGAGCACCGTTCTAATCTGATACACGTGAGGTTGCCATGAACTGGTGTCAACTTGACAGCAACTGTGTTTTTGTTGTTTTGTTTCTTTTAGTCTCTTTTATAACAAAACAGGCTCAGAATTAGACTTAGAATCTAATCCCCTCTGTGTGTGTATGTGTATTTTTTCTTTTTTTTGCAGTTGCCTTTTATTACAACTAGTAGTGCTTTTTTTTCCAGTTCTGGTAAAATGAATTTATCTAAAATTTTTAAAAGTGAGCACATTTAGAGAAAAATATTAAGTAACTAAGCATAGGTGATAGGAGAGTTGGCAAAAAATTGTAAAGATACTATGCAAATAATGATACACAAATGACGGAAGATGAGGAGCCAAGGATCAAGGTCCTTAACAGAGAATACAAATGGAATTACAGAATGACCGCATGTAGAATGTTCTTCCTGAAGGTAAAGGGCAGGCATGCAAGCCTGCTCTCACCTCTTTGTCTTGGTACAATGACTGGTGGATGGTGAGAGAGTGAAAGGCCTCGAAAGTTGTTAGATGATACCGGAGCTGGCATAGCAACCATAAAAATGATAAGCGCTGTCATTTACTGAGTCCTTTTATTAAACTGTGTTACATGCTCAGAGCACTTAAACTGAAACCCTGGGGGGCAGTGAGGACAGTTTCGCAGAGGTAAAGAGAGGCGCCTAAGTTCACACGGGTCATAAGAGGCAGACTGGGAGCTGAGAGCTGGCAGGTGACTACAGATCCCCAGGCTCCTAGCCACTACTCGCGCCACCTCCCAGAGCAGCTGCAGAGCTTCTTTGCAGCCCTCAGCCTTCACCCGGCTCCAGTCGTGGGCCCCGCTGTCCTGATCCCTCAGAGGCCCCACAAATGACGTGCTGTCCTCGTGGCTACTCTGTAAGCACCTCTCTTTCCCTCGTTTGCCAGAACCACAGAAAGCCAGGCGCTCACCCCTGGGCAGTTCTACTTCAGTACAGGTTGTTTTTGTCTTCTTGGGCTTTCGGGGGGGTGCTGGTGAGGTCTCCCTCCCTCCCCTAGGCGCCCTGGTTCATCCCCAAGGGGGACCAGTGTACTTCTCCACCCAGGGCTGCTGAGCCAGGCTTTACTGGACCCGCAATCCCTGACACCCACTTCCCTGAAGGCTGGGCCCGCGTCAGCCCAAATCAGCCAGCTCCCCATCCCCTGCCTGGCCCCAGTGAGTCCTGTAGTGCAAGGGTCTTCAAACTTTTTGCTCGCATACCTCCAACATATTTTTTTAGAAATTATATATTATCCCCCACATATCTAGTTGACAGCTAACATTTAGTTGACATCTAATGTTTTCATAAATTGCAAAGCATTTTGTTTTTGACATGCAATAAATCTAGCAATTTAAGATAAAGCAAAAACATCTTTCTTTTAGATGAGTCTAAATAACATGAATTTTTATGTACCATTATCCATTTAAAAAATATGTGAGCAAACTCTTCTTGAATTGTTGGAAATTTTATATAATTTTTTTCCCCAAACTCAAATTTCCTTTCTATTTAGTCCACTGAATTTTATCCAAATATTATAATCTATTCATGAAATGCTTTTATTGATCATCCTGCCACACTTCTCTGCATCATAAATATGTGTGTAAATTAATGATATATATGTAAAAGTCATTTCCTGTGATCATAAGACTCTGAGTGTTAAAAAAATCTGGATTGAGTTGCGGTTGTAATTTATTTAAATAATATGATTGTATTACAAATTTTGACGAAGAACTGTTAAATGTAAAAAGTAAAATATTTTGCATCTCTCCATGAGATGAATGGGAGCTCTTTTTCTAATTAGCTCATGTGTCCATGAAAAGACATGGCTTATTGCTAGAAAGATACAGCCTTCAATAGACATTAACAGCGCAGAAGGGAAAGTATGGGCTACGGTAAGCTCGGGTTTATAAAAAAGCAGAGACGCACTGACAAATGGTAGCTATTTATCATTACTAAAAGGACAAAAATGCAGAGAAATGGCTCTTCCTTGCAGATTGATATTTCTCAGCATGTTTTTAACAAATCTCATATTTTGAATTCTAGGATAGATGATGGCTGAATGGATGGGTGGGTGAGTGGGTAGCTAGGTGGTTGGGTGGATGGATAGATAAGATACAGAGATGGATGGATGGATGATAGATGGGGGGAAGGAAGGGAGGGGGAGAGAGAAGGAAGGAGGGAAAGACACAGCCATGCCATGAGTTCGTTGCATTTATAACATATACTGCCACCTTCAGTATATCTCACCAATGTCCTCTTCATCTTGGTCTTCAGATCGTCTCCAGCAATGATGGATTTTTTTTCTTTTTTCTTTCTTTTTTTTTTTTTAGCAATTATCAAGGGTGAAGGGGTATGACTATTTAAAAAAAAAAAAAAAAATCACTTCTGTTACCCCCTCTACAAGATATCAGAATTCAGAAAAGGCAAATTACTGTTTCTAATACCACACTTGTGCCTTTAATAAGAATATGCTTAAGGAAGGGGAAGACATGAAATTCTGACCCCAGTGTACAGTGCTTTGATTTAACATTGAAACCAGTATCCCTAACTGTCTCTCTGGCACCCTGGGGATTTTACACCCCAGGACAATGCCTGATAGGATGATGGCAGATGGGTGGGGGCCATGCGTGATTTTTCCAGTGGGAGGGGGTCAAGTGGGAAGGGAGACCTGCATGAACGTGCAGCTTGCTCTCAGGTGGGTCATGTTAGGAAGGACACTTGGAGGTTGGCTTATCTGGAAACTGAGTCCTAAACCCCACCCCCCCCCCATTGGAAAGTGCTCATGTACACCCAGGGATCACGTGCCCACCTTGAAGACTAATACTCTGAGTCAAAGATGCCTCTGGCAAAAGGGCTCTCAGCCTGTGGTGCCCCAAGTCTTAATACCGAACAGAGATGAGGAAGAGAACTTTTCCAATCCTTTCTCACCCCCAGACTTCTTCAAACCTGACCTCTCCTTCATTGTGACCTTGAGACAGCTGGGGTCCTTCTGGAGGAGGGGATAGTGCAATAAAGGGGTTCAGAGTGTCCTTAGTTTAGCAAGTTGGAGAGTGGATGGATCGATATTTTGAAGTTGGATGAGGCTTGAGAGGTGCCCCCTCCTAGAGCCAGCAGTAGGGTGAAAGCAGAGAGCCACCTAGGGCACAACTGTTAAGGATACACTTATTCTCAAGGTTGTGCAAGTGCAGGATTGGCCTTAAAAAAGGTGTGCCTCCTTCAATGTTGAGCCCTAGAGCGTTTCTTGCCTCACCCTAATCCTGACTCTCTTCAGATTCCACTTCCACTGTGAGCTTTGTAGGTAAGTTCCTTAACCACTCCAAGCCTCAGTTTCCTCACCCATCAAATGGGTTAATAACAGTGAGGGAATAAAAGAGAGCTTTGGTCTGACCAGGCTCTTGCTAGGTACTCAATAATGGTAACTCTTATAATCCCTCTTGGGATATAACCTCAGAGTGACTAGATGGCCATGAGCAACCAATGTCAGTCTTAGATTTTCTAAATGGGGTATATTTCAGTGAAAGCTGATTCTTTTAGAAGGGCCTTATTCTTGACCCTCCAGGTCGTAGTGCCAACCTACTGTCAATGCTGTCTCTGCTTTTCAGTCCCTGGGAATGGGAATGGGTTGATGAGCCCAGGGGTGGAGTGGGGGCAGGGAGAAGATGTCTGGCCACCAGATGCAGCTGGGCTCCCCTTTGCTTTGGCAGACGCTGTGCGTAAGCAGAACCTCTACCCCCTCAGCTGCCATGAAGCTCATTTCTCCCAGAGATTTTGTGGACTTGGTGCTCGTCAGAAAATATGAGGATGGGACCATCAGTACCAATGGTGAGCAATGGCTGGGGTGCTGCCTAGGCCTTTGTGGGACCCTGGGCTCTCTTTCTCCTCTGCACCCTCTCAGTTCAGTGGACCAGATGGGAGTCACCAGAGAACTCACTGCCTGGGTCTTCCTTCTGTGCTGCTTGCTTTGTGGGCTTTGGGGGAATTCTGGGCCATGGAGGTCTGAGGTGGAAGAGTCACCATGCCAGTGACTTCATTTTTAAGTCCCAGATTGTATCGATGCCTTTTTTATTCCTGCTGAGGGCTCGTAGTTTGTGCCTGAAGGTTTAAGTTTAGCTTCACAAAAGCTCAGCGTGCAAGGATTTTGTGAACCCATGGGAGTGCCACTCTGAGAAGGCTGTGATGCTGGTCCGTTCCTTCTCTCCAGGCAAGAGCAGAGCTCCTGCCCCTGCCCTTTCCTCTGATCTCCACGTGGGGGTGACGCCTCTGTTGGCTGTGATTTGAGAGGGGGCGTCTTCCTCCTCGTACCCCCAAGCCTTACCTTCTGAAATGTTCTTTTCTCTAATATTCTGGCAGGCTTGGGGAAGCTGGCTGTAGGAAGGTGTGTGTAAATGTGTGCGTGAATGCATATGAGTGACTGGGTGTGAATTTGTCTGG
This sequence comes from Elephas maximus indicus, assembly GCF_024166365.1. Classification (NCBI taxonomy): domain Eukaryota; kingdom Metazoa; phylum Chordata; class Mammalia; order Proboscidea; family Elephantidae; genus Elephas; species Elephas maximus. The sequence goes on along the minus strand of NC_064831.1, from coordinate 71,437,592 downwards.
ATGAGTTCCTGTGAATGCGTGTATATGTTTGTGTGCCTGTGTGTGTGAATGTATATGAGTGAGTGGGTGTGAGTTTGCGTGAATGTGTGTGTGCGTGAATGTATGAGTGAGTGTGTGTGGGACTGTGTATACGTGAGTTTGTGTGTATGAGTGTGTGTGTCGGTGTGATGTGTGTGTGAGCATGAATGTGTGTATGTGTATAGGTGTAAGGGGCACTGGGAAGAGTGTAGGAGGGAACTCAGGGCCACGTAACAGTCCTCTTGCTGACTCCCCTAGCCCTGGGTGGTTGAGTCCGCATGCACTCTGGGTGCCCAACAAAGACAGGTCAGTGGCAGCGGCCTGACTGTCTGAAGTTCTGGTTCACTGACCGTCTGCTCTCCCTTCCAGCTACCAATGTTGAGCATCCATTATGTCCTCCGAAGCCAGGTTATGTGAGAGGATTTAACCACCCTTGTGGTTGCTTCTGTGAGCCTCTGCCAGGGTAAGAACAATCTCCTGAACTGAATTACATTCTCTGTTCTTAACTGTGGCCATTCCATTACATCGGGCACATTGATTAAGATTCCCAGTAATAAAAATGCCTAACAGCTCTTTAGGCTTTGATGTTACTAAACACTATTGCATACACATCAGTGACATAATACATGACACGTAAAAAGCTTGTTGCCATTGAGTCACTTCTGACTCATAGCGACCCTGTAGGACAGAGTAGAACTGCCCCACAGGGTTTTCAGGGAGCATCTGGTGAATTTGAATTGCTGACCTTTTGGTTAGTAGCCATAGCTTTTAACCACTATGCCACCAGGGTTTCCAATACATGATAGCATCTGGCAAATGGGAAAGAATTGTGGAGAGGCATTATTCTTGTTTTTGATTTGGGGAATCCTGCCTCAAGCTCCCTAGGTCACGTTGGGCAAGTGTCATGGTCCCATTGAGCAGATGAGTAAACTGAGGCTTGGGGAAGGTCAGAGGCTGGGAGGTCAGCAGAGCAGAGCCTGAGTGCTCTCTATACAGGGTTAGAGGCTGGGAGGTCAGCAGAGCAGGACCTGAGCCCCAAGTAGTCTCTTGGGTGCTCTTTGAGCATGATCTACCAGCCTGGAGCAGCTGTCACCACCCACATTCCAGCAGGTGATTGTCACCCCAGACAAGGAATGGGACAAGGTGCCTAGGCACTGAAGAGTGACTCTGAGTCACTCTTTACATCTTGAGCCGACAGCAGAATTGAGCTTGGGAACTGTTCTGTTCCCATCTTCTCACAGTCGTGGCCAGGTTTTTACCAGGAGCTTTTCTGTGCAATTCAGGTCACTGGTGGATCCTGGAAGCCACCCAAGTTGACAATGAAAGAAATTGCACCTGAGGGTGTGTCCCAGTGTAACCTTGCAGTCCCTGTACATCCACCAGGAGAGGAAATAGTTTGTGTTCTCAGCACACAATCCCATGAGATGAGCCTTGGTGTTGTAACATTTTACTGAACACCCAGACCCATCACCTCTGGGATACTCTTTGCTAAGCTGGCTTTTTAAACATCTCTTAAAAGATGTTAAACATAACAAAATTGTATGAGTTTAAAAATACCATAATGGGCTCCAGCACACAAACACACTCCTACACTCAACTTTGGCCCCCAAATACAGGACTGCCCTGGTGAAGAACCAGGTGGTTTCTGATGGAAGACCAACACCATGCATTTAAAGAACCTGCCATGGCCACCATCTAGGAGCCCAGCTAAGTCCAGGTATTGATCATCAATGTGTTATCTCCAATCTGCAATCAAAAGGAGGGAATGATTTAGGAGATAATATTGGAGCCATTATTCCCTGCCCTTGAGTATAAAGAATGTGACCAAACTGGATCCAGACTCAAGGACCCACAAGGACTCACGAGGACACGTCAACTAGGCCTGGAAGTATAAAGATTATAGCTAGGACAATCCTGGAAACATCTTTTGGCAATGTTTCACATAAACAAATCATTAAACACAGCACAAAAGACCCACATACTTTCCACTCTTATCTTTTTCTGTTAGCCTTTAGCGAGGAGTAAGATTTGCTGGACGAATGAAGACCCTCCTGACTGTCATTACTGAAACCTGTACCAATGATCGTTAAGAAAGACAATTCAAAATGTAGAATCACAATGACCTAACGGTTTCTAGCCACTACGTGAAAAGGTGAAGCTTTCAATGGTTTTGCCCATTTGTAATGGTCATACATCCTGATGATTTTGTAACGTTCCTTGGAATCTGACAGATATGGCTCTAGCAGCATACTTGTCCACTTTCTGACTTTTGCCTATTCTGTGATACTCCTTGGATTCGAGCAGATAGGGCTCAGGCAGCATGCTTGTCCATGTCCTACTTTTGCCTCTTTGAATATATGCTGAGTAAAACCTTTATTTTTGCTTTAAAAACAAGCAAACAAATACAGAGCTGGCCCAGATCCCATGACTTGGGCTGGGGGCACTGACCTCTGCCTCATTCTCTTCTCCTCCTACCTGGCAGAGCCAGGTGTCAGAACCTGCCCTTTGATGTCACCAGGTCTGACAGTGATTTTCAGAGTAAGAGGCGAGCCGTTTCTTCTTAGGGGCTGATTTCCATGGCAACGCACAATGGGAAGAGACCATCACATCTCATGCCAGGTAGCAGAGATGATTGCGTGAATCTTGCAGATGGAGTGATTGGGGTCAGGAAGGTTCCACCAGACCCACTAGCATGCAGATTTTGACTCGAGCCTTGATCTCCCACCTCTTGTCGGCCTGATGAAAAGCACTTTATGTCCCCAAGAAAGCTTTATGTCAAAGTCTGCCACATGGAGAGCTCTTCTTATAAGTCTGAAGCCCACGTTGGTGATTACTCCATTATCATTCTACACATACAGGCTTGTTCTAGGCACTGGGGAACAACAGGAGCAGCAGCAAACACTTAGACAGCACTGCTGTGTGTCAGGCACTGCTCTAAGCACTCTGCATATTCTTACAACAACCCTAATGTGCTATTATTATTCCCATCTTTTAGATAAGGAAACTGGGGCACAGAGAGGTTAAGTAAAATGCCCATGATCACACAGCCAGGAAGTAATAGAGCCAGAATTTAAGCCCAGGCACCTGTCTCCAGAACCTATTCTCCTGATCCATGTACTGACCTCTCAGAACAGATAAACTCCTCTTGGAGTTGAGATTCTAGTGGGAAAAGCAAACACACAGGTCACAGCAGATATACGCACGTGCAATTATCAGGGGTTGGGGTAAAAGCCTTGGAGAAAACTAAAGCCAAATGCAGATGCCAGGGAAAAGTGGGAGCGGGCCTCACTGGTATATGGCATTTGAGAAAAATGCCTGTAAAGGAGCCATGGTATATCTGGGCAGTGCTCCTAGCAGAGGGCTGAGCAGGTCCCAAGTCCCTGACGTGGAAGCAGGTGTGGAGCATTTAGGGATCAGCTCAGAGGCTCTTGCGGCCGGAACACAGCGCGCAAGGGGAGAGGGTAGGAGTTGTGTTCAGAGAGGTAGCTGGGCCAGACCCTGTAGCGTTGTGAAGACTTGGGCATTTCCTGTCAATAAAATGGGAAACCATTGGAGAGTTTTGAACAAGTGGGACCTGCTCTGACTTCAGCATTAACTGGACCACATTGGCTGCTGTGATGGATCTAGAATGTAGGAGACCATGAGCAAGAGCAGAGGGACTAGTTAGGCGTAGCGGTAGTCTAGATGAGAGATGGTGGTGATGACAACTCAGAGTGGCAGCTGTGAAGGAGGGAAGAGGTGTTGGATTCTGGGTTGTTTTCAAGGTGGAGGAGTCTAATTATAGTGGAAGTATTTCTGGCCATCTGTTTCTGTAAAGATCACGGCCAAGAAAACCCTATGTAGTAGTTCTTCTCTGTAACACATGGAATCGCTGTGAATCGAAATCAACTTGATGGCAAGGGGGTTGGTTGGTGGTTCTCTGTGCCCAGGAGTTATGCTAAGTGCTTTACACTTGTTATTTTAATTAATTTTTATAACAAACTGGCAGTGGGTATCATTATCCCAGCTTTTTCTATGAGGAGACTGGGCGACTTAGAGCACCTCTCTGAGCCCTTTTTTCTCCTTCTGTTGACGTCCCATAGTGGTGTACCTGCAATAGCCATCATTCACGTGGTCACTTTGTGATGTATTGATTTGCTTCTTCCTCAGCCATATGTCTTTCCTCCCATAAAGCCCAGTGCTCACCCAGAGGGGAACATGGTCGCTGGGTAAAATTTCTCATTTGCCCGTTTATGTTTCCAGCCCAGAGAGAAGTCTGCATGCGCAGTTTTAGCTCAGTGGTGCCCAATCATGGCAATGCCTCAGAATCCCGGGAGGCAGTAAGGAGGACCTTGGGGGCAAGAGCTTTTAAAAATATAGATTTCTAGCCAACCCTGCCCCAACACACTGATTCAATAGGGCTGGTGGTGTACCAAGAATCAGTATTTTTAACTCACACCTGCCCAGATCTTTCTGATGAAGCCACTCAGGGGCAGCATTCAGAAACCATTCATCCCAGAACTAGGTTTTGCCAACACATATCTGTTTGAAGGTGTTAGGACTATAGTCTCAAGTCAAGCAATTCAGCAGTCATCTATGGATCCTGACTGTGAGCAAAGCTCTGGGCGCTGGTCCCCATGGGTATCAGCGAACTTGGCCTTAGCATGCTGTGTAGAGTTCCTGATAAGGCACTTCTGAGCAGGTGATTAGGGAAGGAGATGATGTTAATGACTGCAGTGACGGGAGGGTTGAATATGTTATAAATGGAATATATAAAAGACTATGGGAGTCCCTGGGTGGTACAAAAGGTTCATGCGCTTGGCTACTAACTAAAAGGTTGGAAATTTGAGGCTACCTAGGGGCACCTCAGAAGAGGGTCCTGGCAATCTACTCCCCAAAAATCAGCCATTGAAACCCTGTGAAGCACAGTCCTACTGTGACACACGTGGAGTCACCATGCGTTGGAATCGACTCAATGTTAACTGTTTTACGAAGTCCAAAGAACCATGAATACTCATCCAATATCTGCCGCAGGAATTGAGAAGGATTTTTTTTAATTGAATTTTGAAAGTAAGGCAGGATTTCAACAGGTAGGTATAATAGGAGATAGCATTCAAAGCAGAGGGAAGAGTAAAAGTCAAGGCACCAACAGGAGTATAGAGTGTGAACCTGGAACAGTAGTTCATTGGAGAAGGGAGTGGAAGGAAGTCTGGCGCCAGGTTGAGGAGGGCCATAAATGCTGCGCTGAAGAATCTGCTAATTATGTAGATTGTGGGTAGCCATTCTTGATTTCTCAGCAAGTGATTAGCTAGAAGAGCCCTGAGTTTAGAAGGTTTGTCTTCTAGCAGTGCGCAGGATGGATTGTTGCAGGATGAGACTGGAGGCAGATGGTCCACTTGGGACACTGCTGTTGAAAGTACAGGTGAGAGGGGATGAGGCCTTCAGCTGGCCCAGTGGGAGGAGGAGCAGAGAGAAGAGTGAAGGTCTCAGCAAAGGTGGAATGGATGGAGGTTGGTGAGCAAGACAGACGTAGATTCTGAATGGTGCTGAGGCTTTGAGATTCGAGGAGGTCCCTGACCTTCAGGCTTAATGCTCCGTGGTGAGATAGGGTATGAGCAGAGGAAAAAAAGCCACCACCAGGGTAGACATGCCATCCTTCATGTTGTTCACTTGCTGGCCCCTGTCCCTCTCTGGGCCTCAGCTGCTTTCTCTGAACATCTGGGGGTGGGCAGCTTCCTAAATGTCTCGGTTCCAACTCCTTGACCTGCATGATGTCAGGAAACATTGAATGGGCAAATGTGATGCTGTATGGGGTTTCTCATAAGGCTCTTATGCTATTAATGGCTCCATTCAACTAAAATGCCAGATGGAGGAGTCCCTGGGTGGCACAAACAGTTATGTGCTCAACTACTGGCTGAAAGGTTGTAGTTTGAACACACAGAGGTACCTCAGAAGGCAGACCTGCCTGGCAATCTGCTTCCCAAAAGTCTCAGCCTTGAAAACCCTGTGGTGCAGTTCTACTCTGCACACATGGGGGCTCGATGATTGGAATCAATTTGACATCAAATAACAAACAATGAAATGCCAAATGGTCTCCATAAAGCTCATTCCATTGTTGCCCTGACCATTGAGAAGTTTGCCACCGTGAAGAGACCCCTCCGTGTCCCTGCCAAGTTGTGTCCCAGCTCCTCCTTTGTGTGCCCCTCACCTAATCTGATTCTGGCTGATGGACTTCACTGCCCCCATTGCCGCAGCCACAATGTCATCACATGTGCAGCCCAGAGAGATCAGCTGCCCTCAGCAAGCCACACCATATGCTGGTGTCAGAACTGGCCCTAGAACACTGGCCTTGACTTCCAGCCCAGGGTTCATGCCATGTACCATATCCCTTCCTCCCTGTGGGCTCCTGCCACCACCTGGCCAAAGTCCTTTCCCACTTGCTCAGGTTAGAGTGTCGGTTGTCTCAATAAGAAGTTCTCAAGTTTTCAGTCTCAAGGCTCCATGATAACTCTTCAAGTCACTGAGGGCTTCAAAGGGCTTCTGTTTATGTGGGGGTATATCTATCAATGTGTACTGGATTTAACATACAAACTGGGAAATGTTTCATTTATTTTAAAATAACAATAAATCCATTATATGTTAATATAAATCACACATTTTATGAAAAATAACTAAGGGTTTCAAAATATAAAAATAGTGACAAGAGAGCCTTTTTTTTACATTCTTGCAAAGCTTTTTAATATTGGGCATAGAAGCTCATATCTGCTTCAACATTCAGTCCGTTGTGAGATCACATATCAGGTGATCTCTGGAAAACTTCGTTGTATACTTGTGAGAGAATGTGACTAAAAAGGCACAAACCATCACGGCTTTGACCTTAAAACGGTCTCCCCAGACCGTGCTGAGAACCGCTGTGTATGTGGATGGAGGGGAGCGTCTTATAGTCTGTTCCTCCCAGGGCCTAGCACTGAGCGAGTTCGCCAAAAACATTTACTGAATGAGTCAGGAAAGAGGGAACTATCTCCTCGGGCTCAGAGTAGGCATTGCTCTCTGCAGAGGGCCTGTGACCCACAAGAGGACAGGTGGCATGCTCCCATCTGAAAAATAAGCAGGTGCAGAAGGGATCCCCAGGTGTTGAGTTAGGGATTCATTAGGGATTAGACAAGCTCTTTGTGTATGGACATCTCTGCCGAGCTGGGCTCCTCTTCTCTGCCTGATGCTTGTCCCCAAGCCTTTGCTGCAGACACATAACAGCTGTGTTTTTCTTTCACAGGGAGCCCAACAAGACCCACGTGGTCACCTTCTTCCACACTGACCTCAGTGGTTACCTCCCACAGGCAGTGGTGGACTCCTTTTTCCCCCGCAGCATGGCTGGGTTTTACGTCAACCTTCAGAAAGCGGTGAAGAAATTTTAAGACTGACACTGTCACTGGTTGGCAAAGAACTTATCCAACTGATGGAGGAGTTCCAGGTTGGGACACCAGAGAGCCTGGGAGAACATGAGATATTCTCTGAGAACATCAACTCAACCCCTCCTGCTTCCTTCTTCTAGTCAGGAGTTGTGTGCGATGTGTCAGCCCTATGCTCTGCCCTCTATCTGGCCCTTTATCCAAGCACAGCTCCTTGGACTTCTGGCCACCTGACAGGGACTCTACCCAGGCCCCATGTGATACACGGTGGTCCAAAGGTTTTATCTGCCAGTCATTATCAGAGACATATTTCCCTGCTTATCAAAACGAACTATCATCAGTACTGAAAACCAGACCCTGCTGCCTTTATACTGTCTAGAGCTCTCAGACCTGCGCTGCAGATCCTGGTGTGTTTTTCTAACACTGTGCAACACTTTTCCCCCTTGAAAAGATATCAGCTTGGAAAATGATGGTTTACAAAATGAGATAAGCATTAAGGAAAAATACTTTATATATATATATTTTTTTTTTTTGCTATGTCTTCAATTCAAGTGGAAACCCTGGTAGCGTAGTGCTTAAGTGCTATGGCTGCTAACCAAGAGGGTGGCAGTTCGAATCTGCCAGGTGCTCCTTGGAAACTCTATCAGGCAGTTCTACTCTGTCCTATAGGGTCGCTATGAGTCGGAATCGACTCAATGGGAGTGGGTTTTATGTTTTTGGTTTCAATTCAAGTGGGTTATTTTTCTTTTTCCTCTCTGAGTTAACCGTCATGCCCCCCGGCAAACCAGACAGTTTGGATTAGTCCAAGGTCAAACCTGTAGCCTTGGGGGTGAATTCTCTTTGGAAGTAATTCTGAATTGAGCAAGCTGCTCATCTCTGCACATGGAAATCTGGAGAGAAGAGCCTCCTTTCCCTCGGGCATTTGCCCTTCTTCGTCCTCTGCTATGGAGCCCAGAAGAGGACTCCACAGGCCTCCAGACCTTGGTCAGGCTACACGTCTGTCTGCAGGAATGATGGAAGAGCAGGCCTCCCTCCAGCAGGGCTGGCTGGAATCCTGCCTCTAGGCTCTGAAACAAACTGCATAACCGCAAGGGGCCATACCCATCCTTTTACATCATCAGAACCGGGAAGCACAGCCTTGCCACCTGTGACTTCATTTCCTCACCAATCAGTGCTGTGCCATCCAGTGAAGGATTCTCTAGTGCCTCCTAGTAACGTCATCTGTGGTCCCACCACCTTCCTTTTCAGGAAGATTCCTCGTATTTGACCAGAGTCTTTTCATGTTGAGTTACTCAGGTTACTGTTGCCTGTGCAGGAAATTTCCAGACAGTCCTCAGCCTTTGCTCCTCCAAATGGAAAATATTTCCCTTATGTCATAGTAACTTACTTCCCAGCATTTGACTTCAGGAGTGACTGTCTCCTGAATGTACCAGGACCTGAGCCAGAGCTCAGTGTCAAGGGGATAGAAAACTCACTTCTTTCTGTGTTCTAATGAAACTACAAATTCCATAGACATGCCATTGAGATCATCCAACACAATAAAACATGATTTGAAAAAAAGAGATCATCCGGCCAACTCCCTTTTCTCATCAAGAAATCTTCACTGGACTCTTGAATTTGGTTAGCTTTCGTTAATCATCCAGTCATTCAGTATGTACTTAGCAGGACTCTACTCTGTGGCAGGGGAGTTCCTGGGTGATACAAAGAGTAAATGCACTTGGCTGCCAGCCAAAAGGTTGGAGGTTTGAGTCTATCCAGTGGTGCCTCGAAAGAAGGGCCTGGTGATCTACTTCTGAAAAATCGGACATTGAAAACCTTATGGAACACAGTTCTACTCTGACACACATGAGTTTGCCATGAGTCACAGTCAACACCATGAGCCAGAGGCAACTGGTTTTTATTCAGTGCCAAGCACGGTTCTATATCAACTCCTCATGAGATGATCTCCCAAATTCAGCCAATTCCGGCTGCACCAGCCAACCCCCCCCCCCCCAAAAAAAACTAACCCTGTTGTCATATAGTGGATTCTGACTCATAGCAACCCTATAGGACAGAGTAGAACTGCCCTATAGGGTTTCCAAGGAGCTACTGGTAGAGTGAAACTGCTGACCTTTTGGTTAGCAGCCAAGCTCTTAACCACTGCACCACCAGTGCCTCAGCCAAGGAAACTTATTCCTTCTCTGAGGTTCGGACCCTGGAAGGCGGTGGTCTTACCAAGACAGAGTCCCCTTGTCCGGCCCCATCTAGCTAGACGGAAGACCAGCCTCCCAAAGACATCTCAGGGGGTCCTCTAGATGTACTGTGCCTGTGTCTCAGCATCAGATTAAACTGACTTGAGCACTGGACTAGGAGCCAGAATACATACATCTATCTGGTTTAAGCTCTGCCACTTAGAAATTGGGCCCCTGGGTCAGTCATTTAACATCTCTGAGCTTCGAGTTCTTGTCTTTAAAAGAAAATATGCAGACCTGAATACCGATCCCAGTGTAGCCCGCTTCTTGAGAGTCCATGCAAATGAGATAACGTATGAATGAGTAAAATGCTGTGCAAAGCCAAGAACTAGGGCTTCCCAGGAGAGGCCCTTAAATGGATTCATTTTCATGGATAATGAGGATGGATTGGCTATTGTGAGCTGTCTTTTTTCTTTTTTTTTTTTTTTTTTTTGCAGCCTTTGAGGATGACTGAAGCATTGTTTTCAAAGGTATTTGAGATGTGTATCGGCTCGCAAGAAGTTGGCTGAGGAGAACTAAATCTCATCTGTAAATTCCAGCGTCCTGGAGTGGGTGAGCTTTTGTCTCAGGACCTTCTTACTGACTTCTGACCTGAAGACCCCTTTGACCTGGAGATCAGTAACCTGGGCAGTAGTAGTGGTCTCACTGGCCCCTCACTGGCCTGGGGGCAAAGGGGACCTTCTAAAACAGTCCAGAGACAGACAGGAGGAGAATACCGGAAGGACCATGGACACAGTGATATTTGTACTCTAGTCCTCAGACAATCTCTGCTCTACCCACATACTTGATTTGCCAGCTCTCCTAAGAAATCTTTCTCCACGTCCCAGGCCCATGGCCAGCTCTATGCTCATCCATTTCATCACCTTCCGGTCTTGATGGAAAGCCACTTTCTCCTTCCCTAGTCTGCCACTTAGAAGATTCATCACCTGGCTGCTTAATAGGACTCAAAATAATTTCCCAATTATAGGAAATGTCACTATCACAGATGGTAACATTCCGGAGGACAAGGAGTATGCCTTCTGTATCTCCATGACCTCACTGCCAAGCTCTGGGCAGGCACACAGTGAGGTTCTGGGGGATAGGTATTGAAATGAGACACACTTTTCATTGTTAGACCATGTCCATCTTCGGTGTTTCTATTAAATCTAAAAAGCTGACACACATGGGGTCTCAAAGTTCTTATCTACAGCAACTGGTTGACAAAGTTTAGAACAGGACACACAAGCCAGCAATAAAAAACATAAACTAAGCCCATTATTTCTCAGGATGAATACAACAGTGAGCTGACACCCACTGTGAAGTCATTAAAGGTTAGGACCTCAGGTGGGTGTTCTAAGACCCCACAACCGGGAAATAGATTCTTAGCTTCCTAAGGACCCAGGGGAGTTCCTGGGTGATGCAAATGGCTAACATGCTTGGTTGCCAACCGAAAAGTTGGGGGTTCAGGTCCACTCAGGCACCTCAAAAGGGAGGCCTAGCGATCTACTTCTAAAAAGTCAGCCATTGGAATCCCTATGGAAACCCATAGTTCCATCCTGACACCCATGGGGTTGCCATGAGTCAGAATCAACTGGACAGCGACTGGTTTTTTATGGACCCAGAAGATGCCACCAGACTACACTAACATCGTCCAGTTGATATTGGCTGGTGTCCAGGCATGGACCAGTAATGTGAAATTTGTCTCCAAGAATGGAGGCTGCCAAGAGCCTGAAGAAAGGTGGGCAACTCCCATGTGGTGGCGAAGGAGTTTATCGGGTAGACTTGCATACGAGGCAGTCCTGGGCGGCCACAGGACGGGAGCAGGTCTCCATACCCCGCAGCGGGAGGGCAGAGGTTTTACAGGGGTGGTGGGCAATAACGGCTGCAGGCCAGGGGCTTCCATAAGAGTGCCTCAGCAACTGGTAGTGAACTAGCGGAAAGCAGGAAGGTGCTCACGTTGAGCCTCACGAAGCCTGTTTCCCCTTCAGTCCACCCTGAGGCTGGATCTTATAATATGGCATGTTCCCCTTCTTTGCCATAGTACAAAAGACCCCATTCCCTCCCTGCCAGGAACAGACATAGAAATGGGGTTGGTCAGGTGCCATACGGTGCCACGCATGTGCAAGAGACAGGGAAAGCTACTGTGTGCCCAGAACAGGGGGAAGGCTTCTCTGGTAAGGGGAAGGAACTGCACGAGAGAAGGCAACCCAACACCCGGCCTCCTTGTCAGAGAATGCTCTGGGCCTGAGGCTACTTAGGCAGCCTGGACGGGAGGTGTAAAGGCAAACCCTTCCCCCAATGGCTGGGAATAACTACTTTTCCTGTTGTGTTTGTGGTCCCTGCCAGACCTTCCCCCACATTCTTATTCCACAGGAGCAGGCAGGGACCTGGTCAAGGGATGCTGGTTGCTGCTAATACCGTCACATTTCTTTGCCCTGACCTTGGTAATCAGGCATTAAGAAGTGAATGAACCAAATCTCCCCTTGGTCAGGCACCTGGAGGTAGCTTACCTACAATACTCTGTGCTAAAGGGCCCCTGGCCTGTTAATCTACCAAATCACAGAAGAGAGGACTCAGTCTCTCTGCCTTACCACTTACCAGTTAGACAAGTCAATTACAGTCTCCAGGCCTTGGTGCCCTTGTCGATAGAATGGCACATGGCCACCTGCTGTAGAAGCTACTGTGATTACTAAAGACAAGGTCCAACGTCAACCACGATGCTTAGCACGTGGTAGGTAAAGGGTAGCAATTTTTACCCTCTCATACTCATGCTGGTTCATTCTCTTGGCACACCTGTCCGCACTTTGAGCTTCACCTGTACTCTCTTTTGCTTACTTGTTCTATTACCTGGTTCCACCTTTGCCTCGAACCCTGGTGGCACAGTGGTTAAGAGCTATGGCTGCTAACCAAAAGGTCAGCAGTTTGAATCCATCAGCTGCTCCTTGGAAACCCTATGGGGCAGTTCTGCTCTATTCTACAGGGTGGTTATGAGTCAGAACCACCTCAATGGCACCTAACAACAACAGCAACACCCTTGTCTAGGATCACTCCTTTGACCCAGTCAAAAATAGTTTTCCAAGTATTTTATGCAGCAGATTGTATTTTCCCAAATTGATCCTGGCAGTATTTTCCCTCACCTTAAAACCTGGGCAGGCGTGTGCCAGCTCTGACCAAAAGAGCGTCGTGGAAGTGATGCTCTGTGGCTTCTGGGGCAACTTCATAAAAAGGATGCCACTTCTTGGCTTTCTCACTCTTGGGACTTTTATTGTTAGAATGCAGCCACCATGTTGTGAGGAAGCCAACACCACATGGACAGGCCACATATAACTGTTCAGACCAACAGCCCCAGCTGAGTTCCTAGTCAACAGCCAAAACCAGGTGCCAGACAGATGAGTGAGTGGCCTTCAGATGGTTCCAGCTCCCAGACTTTGAGTCACTCCCCGCTAAGGCCACGTGGAGCCGAGATGAGCCTGCCCCTTCCCAGCCCTCCCCACCTTGCAGGCTCATGAGAAAAATAAATGTTGCTTTTTCGTGATGGACTATTACACAGCTTTAGTGCTCGGAACATTTTGCAAAGCAGAACAGGGATTTTATATCAAATTATAATAGATCCACTTTATTTATGGCACTGTAATATTATCATTACACTCTCTATATACAGTCTACAGTTTATGTCAGCCACGCCGGTGTGACTCTGCCCTTATATTTGGGACAATCCTCTTGCTGGGTGGGCCCAGAAAGTCCAGACCTGGGCAACAGCCACCAGGAAGCACATCTGTGCTTTCCCCCATCTGGGTGGGGGGCAACAGAGACCCTGAGAATCAGAGGTTGTAGAAGCTACATGCTATGGGCTTTGGGCATCAGCACTGGTGCTCTGCTTAGGGGTCTCCAGTGACTGTGGTCCCCTTGGACTGCACGCTTTTCCTCCTAATGACAACAGTGACAGGCCCATCAGGCAATGCCTTGATGACGTTCCAGGCTTCAAGCCGTGTGAGGCCTTGCACAGTAGCACCAGCCAGTTGTAGGATCTCATCTCCTGGCTGGATGATTTCACTCTGTTCTGAAGCTGCCCCTGGAATAAGGGAGAAGATGATAATGGGCTTCACAGGCCACAGGGCAACAGAAAAGCTTCCCTTCTACCCTTGGTCTCTGAGGAGCCAGGACAGCTGCAAACAGAACAGCACGACCACCCCTCGGTGGTTCTAAAACTAGGTGACTTGGAAGTTGAGGCACATGCCCCAGCTCTCTCTGGCCCTTAGGAAAGGTGTGCCCCATGCTGTCCCCAAAAGAAGGAGACTTCAGGCAGCTCCAAGCCAGAGCCTGGCTGGGAGACATCCACTGTTCAGAGGACACTGGGGAACTGAATCATCCACCAAGTCCCCTTAGGCATGACCCAACATCCCACCCCGTCACCTGCAGGTCTCTCCCCTCTCTAATTAGGTCATCAGCATTGAATGGTAGGAGAAGGGAGCTGGTGAGATCTTCACGGAACAATCTTCTTGGTGTGTTTGGCTCTGAGGCCTGGAAAGGGCCCCTGGGCCTGCGTAAACGGGACATGATCATATGTGGCTCCCAATGTTTCAAGCTGTACATGAAAGCTGTCGTTTTACTGTTTATATGGAAAGAAAAAGGTTCCCATCCATTTGACCCATGATCGTCACATAGACTGCCTAAGAACAGAAACTAACAATAATGATAATAACAAAAATCTGGCTAAATTGTATTGAGCAATTATTACATAACAAGCGCTGTGCTAAATGCTTTGTGTTTATGATAATAACACTGTGAAGTACATACACACTCTTAGTGCTCCCTTTGAGTGGTAAGGAAACTCAAGTCGGTCGCCTGAAGCTTCAGAGCTGCTAAGTGATGGGGCCTGGGCTTATTCCCAGACTTTCCAGCTCCACCACCTGCATTCCTAAGCACGACATCACCCTGCAGCTGACAGGCAAATGGACCAGGAGGGTGAAGGGACTTATCCAAGGTCACACTGCCATAAATGGCAGAACTAACCCTAGAATTGTAAACACTAATGGCGTAGTGGTTGAGTGCTACACCTGCTAACCAAAAGATCCACAGTTCGAATCCACCAGGCGCTCCTTGGAAACTCTATGGGGCAGTCCTACTCTGTCCTATAGGGTTATTATGAGTTGGAACCTATTCAACAACAGTGGGTTTTGTTTTGTTTTGTTTTGTTTAACCCTAGAATCCAGGTCTCCTGACTCTGAACCCGATGTTCATTCCAGGTCAGCCTTCAAAAGTTAAAAATATCTTTCCCAGAATGGGGGTTAACATGGATTCTGGGTGCTATGAGTTGAATTGTGTCCCACAAAAATACCTGTTGAAGTACTAACCCCTGTACCTGCCAGTGTGATTTATTTGGAAATAGTCTTTGCAGCTATAATTAGTCAACATAAAGTCATCCGGGGAGGCCCTAATCCAATAGGCCTGGTGTCTTTATAGAAAAGAAGATGCACAGAGACAGGGAGACAGAGGGTGCCCAGCCATATGAAGACAGAGGCAAAAAGGTTAGAGTTACGCTACCACAAGGCAAGGGACACTAGCAGCATCTAGAAGCTGGCAGAGGCAAGAGAGGGTCCTCCCCAGAGCCTCCAGAGAGAGAGCATGGCCCTGCTGACACCCTGAATTCAGGATTCTGGCCCCCAGGACTGGGAGACAACAAATTTCTGTTGTTTTAAGCTCCCCATTTTGGGCACTTGTTACAGCAGCCCTAGGAAGCTAAGACACCAGGGGAACCACCAGATGAGCCTCAGTCCAGCCTCCAGGTTCCAGCATTGCCACAGAGCCTCCTCTAACAAAAGCCACCAGCTATGGGGGCTCATGGGGGCAGGGATGCCCTTTGGGCCTCAGTGCTAAGAGCCCTCAGAGACACACAGCACCTCTTTGACAGATGAGGAGCCTCAGGAGTGGAAAGAAGGACCATTTGGCAAGTCAGAGGCACAGCTGGGACTAGAACCCAGGCCACTTGACTCCCTGTCCATTGCTTCTCTCTCTACAGCTCCTTGCTCTGTGGCTTGAAGGGTTCCAGCTTGAGAAGCAGCAGAGTTTTATAGGTTAGCTGCAGTTCATTCCCGGTTTTCACAGGCACCAGTGATCCCCACTCCAGGTTGTGTTGAACCCCAATCCATGATTTCAAGCAAAATATCAAAATTTTAGATCAAGGCAGGATTCAGTGGGTCCAGGATTAGGGTGAGGTGAGTGAGGCTAAGTAGTACAAGTGTGGGGTTGGACGGTGTCTTTATTTAAAACATTGCTAAGTTGTTCATCATGGAGTTCTTGGCATCGATTTTGATCTTTTTAAATATTGCATTGAGACACTAATCTTGATCACTGAGTAATTGGGCACCCCCTTCAATTTTGCACCCCAGGCCAGTGCCTCACTTTTCCTGCCTAGGTCCAGTCCTGCTAAACTGTATCAAGCCCAGAACTTCAGCAACCTAGAGGGATTAAGGGGATTTTTTTTTTTTTGAGCCAAGGAGAAAGGACAGAAAAAGCAGAACTGAGCCCTGAGAAGGTTTGCATGCCCCTCAAGAGGATGTGGGTTATGGGAAATCAGTGTGGCCTAGAAGGTGCTCAGAAGCTGTTTGGGTGCCTGGCCACCTGCCCACCAGTGGACAGGATACAGAGCCCAACATACACACACCTTTGAATATCCTGTTAATGGTGAGAGGCTTGTCTCCGTGCAGTGAGCCCTTTCCTCCTTCCAGGCTGAAGCCCAACCCTGCAGAGGTCTTCTCCAGCGTCACTGTGCAGACCATGGCCTCTGCTGCTGAGAAAGACGGGCGCTTCAGTGAGCAATCCTCTCCCAGGCATGACACCCTGGGCATCATGGGAACCCTGGCTGCTGCAGCCGGCTGTACTTGTATGTGTACATGTATACACACATATGCACATGCATATACACACATTCACGTGCAGACACATGCAGACACACGCAGACTCACACATCTTAGACCACACACCAGGTAGCCCACATGTTTCTGGGACCACAGATTACCGAGCAGCCCCACCAGGACTTGCCCCAAGTGGCCAAAGGCAATGCCACCCACAGGGCTCCTGTGAGCTGGGAGAACTTACTGGATTCTACAGACGCATCGCTGGCTACAGAGATTGAGGCTGCAGAGTCAGTGGAGGAGTTCAGGTCCGGCGTGACCTCCAAAGCTGGCTTCCTCGTGACAATCACAGCTTGCCGTGGGTCCCGAGCTTGGCGGAGGATGGCCAGGGCATCTGTGTGCGTGGCCCCTTTGAGAGACTTCCCGTTGATGGACAGGACCTCATTGCCCTTCTGAATAGTCCCTTCCTGGGCAGCCAACCCATTTGGGAACACTCGGTGAACCTGAGCAAACCAAAGGAAGTCAGAACTCAGAAACCTCTAGTTAGTCAAATCAAGAGAATTTTTAGGCCAAGGAAAATAGTTCCCTTTCTGCAAGAGGTGTCAGACAAAATAATTGCATGTCTTTGCTTCGGCTTCTTTAATGACGCAATGTCTTTGCTTTGGCTTCTTTAATGACGCAATGTTATGGGTTGAATTGTGTCCTTCCAAAATATGTGTTGATTCTCTGGCCCTTGTACCTGTGGATGTGATCCTGTTTGTGGTCTCAGTCCCCAGGCTACAAGGCCCAAGTGTGAAGCAAGTATGAAGTCTGTCTCTCTCATCTGTAAAACGAACAGAAACACCACCAATTCCCTGCCCCAAGGTGTCGAAAAGATTAATTTTGACAGCACGCCAATGACTGCCCAGCATGGCACTTGGTCATGGGTGGTGCTCAGTGTTAGTGCCCTTTTAATGAATCTGAAAGGAAGAGATGTGCTCAGACACAGAAGGAAAAAGAGGAAGCTCCAGAGCACATGCTCAGAAAATGTACATTGTGTCTTCCTGGTGTTTGAGTGGCTGCAGTGCCTCAGGGATGGACCGCCACGTGCAGTGGCGAGAAATCTCTACCCAAGGGCAGAGGAAAAGGTCCAAGGTGCTACTCCTATGTGCACACTTTCCATCCTTCTCTTCAAATGGAAAGTGAAAAACTACTACATCAGGTACCACTTTATAATATTCCACTACCTGGTTAGTGACAGAAAGAGGTACTTACTGGTTTCTGTGCTTATTCATGGTAGAAAACTTGGAAAGAGATCAAAGAAGTTGCTGCTCACCCACTGTTAACTCTGAAGGGACCCAAGTCAGTGTTGCAAGAGGCTGTGGTATGTGTTATACTGGGGGATGCTGTGAACTGGAGGGCTTATGTTCAGCTGGGCAAAGGAGTTAAAATGCACCCAGTACAGCCCACATAAAGGACACACTGGGACAGCATTCCTGTGGGAGGACAAGAGTGCACTCGGCTTTAGAGACAGGGGCAGCCATGTCACAGCTCGGCCTGTGAAGATGGCATGGCTAGAAACCACCTCGTCAGGTCTGAGTGACCTGAAGCAGAGGGCACAGGGCAGAGGGCAGCAGCCAATGCTGATTAGATGGCATGGGCCAGATAAAGTGGGCCCACAGGAAGAGATGCAGATGGGCCCAGACCTGCTCCCCTGCCCACACCTACCCCAGCCTCTAGGAGGTGCTAAGCAAACAGGGGGTGGGACCACAAGATCTACGCCTCTGGATATCCATCGTGTGACTGCAGTAAGTGCTGCCTGTTCTCAGCAGTGCGGGTCCCACTGCTCTCAACCAGCCATCGGGCAGCTCCACAATTGTCCAAATGAGCATTTTCCTTCTCCAAATGGGTAAAACCAGGAAAGCAGCCCCCTTGCTGGGTGGTGCAAACAGTTAAGTGCTCTGCTGCTAACCAAAAGGTTGGAGGTGCAAGTCCACCCCAAGGTGCCTCAGAAGAAAGGCCTGGTAATCTACTTCCAAACACTCAGCCACTGAAACCCCGTGGATCACAGCTCTGCTCTGACCTACGTGGGGTCCGAACAGGTCAGAGTCGACGCGACAGCCCCTGGTTTTCTGGTTTCACAGGACCCTGATTTCTCAAGGCCCCTTTCTATCCGCTGAGGACCCTACCTATGCAGGTGAGGGCTCTTTCTGTGCATGTGAGGAGCCTTTATATCCAGGCGAGACCCTTTCTGTACAGGCGAGACCCTTCTTCTGTCCGGGTGAGGCCCCTTTCTGTGCAGGTGTTCTGTGCTATGGATCACAACCGGGTTGTCAATCCGACTGTAAACCTAGAAATGCCCCTGGGGTCATAAACCTCCTCACCTAAATGTTTAATAGTGAACAGGTTACTGACCCATATTTTCAAAGGAGTAGACATAATATTGAATAAAGTTTGGATTGAATTTTTTTTTTAATGCCTTTCCAGAACTTTCAAAAATACAGGCATTAGGGCCTTGACCTCCTCCCTAGGTTCTGATTCAATAGTTCTGCTATGAGGCTTAGGCGTCTGTATTTTTTTTTTTTTTTTTAAGTTTCACAAATGATCTTGCTTTATTTTGGCATATTAAAGTTGCTTGGGATATACAGAGACCTTCTTTGTTAAATTAAGGATTGTGATGAAAATCAAATATGGAGTCACATAGGCGACCCTTACTAGCAGGCTGTCAAAGTGGGGAGGGCAGAACATTCTTCCTGAGAAAGATGGGCCCTGACAGCTCCCCTAATGGCTCGATGTCATGGCTTTCATGTGGCTTGGTGTCATGCATCTTCTGTCCCTCACCACAAGACCCCTTCCTGGCAAGTGTCCCCCTGCCGAGCCCCAGTCTTGGCTCTTACCTGCCCCCATTGCTGGGCCACTCACCGTGATCACCTTGGTTTCTAGATCTGCTCCTCCTGCCAAGCTGAAACCAAGGCCGGCCCCTTCCTCCTTGTGCAAGATGGTGACATGGATGCTGTCTAATTGCTGCAGAAGAAAAAAAAAAGAAACATTATGTGTCTGTACGTGTGTGTGAAACATCTGACTGCAACAGTGTAAACAATTCAAAGAATATTCTAAAGTCAGACCGATTTGATCTCCAATTCCAGTTTGGCCATGCCACAAACTATATCACCTCCTCAGACTTCAGTTTCATCATCTATAGAGGGCGGACTATAATTTCAGGAGTCACGGGAAGCATAGACAAAAAAAAAAATGTATGTAAATCAGAAAATATTGTTCTTTTCCTCCCATACTCATTCTGTCCACACCCACACTCTAGAGACAGACAGTATTGGAGCCGTTTGGTCATGTGGAAACCCCAGCGTTTGGGAGAACACGTCTCTACCGTGCCAGGCCTCAGCGGGATGAGGTAAGGTTAGGACTTTGGACCCACTAAGCCAGGGGTCAGCACTGTTTTGGAGAAGTCAGTGGCTCCTTCTCTCTCCCTGTTCCTCCGAGGGCGCAGCAGCACTAAGGGAGCCCAGCTGACATCTCACCTGGACACCCACTCACAAGCACACCCAGTGCACGGTACGTCCCAGGCTGGACACACATGCACAAACACACCCAGCGCAAGTACGTCCCAGCCTGGACACACACTTATGAGTGCACCCAGTGTACAGTATGTCCCAGCTTGGACACATGCTCAGGAGCACACCTAGAGCCAGTACATCCCAGCCTGGACACATACTCACAAGCACAACCAGGGCACAGCACATCCCAACCTGGACGGCTCTCTGATGGACTACAGTCAGAAGCTCCCACTCCAGTTCAGAGCTACGGTCTCAGGCTACGGGGGCCAGGAAGATAGCTTCAATGAGCGAAACGGGCAGGTGTGTGACACTTAGAGTGATGGAAACTGCAGAAATGGGAACTCCTGCTCAGAAAGGGCAGCTGCTACATAGGAATGCAGGGCTACCAGACTGTTCCCCTTAAAAACAGAGAGATTAGAAATCCAGGCTTTGATTCAGGCTTTGTAATAACAAAATACATCCGCAGGTCCTTCCGGCTCCCCGGCTACCAGTTTGTACCTTGGCTCTAGGGGGTCAATTTAAATCTAAACAATCACTTTCTCGAGTGCCATGAGGGCACCTGGCTTGCAGGTGGTCCTCAGATCCTCTGATGCAGGGTCCCCAAGACCCAGAGGGAGGAATGTACTTCACTGCCGGGCTCCCCCAGCACTAACCCAAATCCCCCAACTTTTACCCAAGTATCAGGTCACTCGCCCTGTAGGAGACTCCTGCCAAGCTTAAAAGCAAATGTTCTCCAAATAAGACCCTAGCAGGACAGCTCTTGGTTATTGACACAACGCTTTTGCCTCCATTATTTCATTGCAGCTGAATAAGGCCCTGGGGGTAATGAGCTTGGTGCACAGGTGAGAAGAGTGAGAGCCACGGAACAGGAAGGGCTCCCAGGGGCACACTGTGTCCATGAGGCTTCACCACATCCTTGACAGGAGGATTACAGCTACCACACCTCCTAGTATAGAAACGGAGGGTGTCCTTGTGCCCTCATCTCAGACTGCGTGCTCCAGGTACAACAAATGCCTGTGTGAACCCTGAGAAGCCCAGGCGGTAAAAGGCCCATGAGCCTGTACTCTTCTGCATGCTGGGCCCCAGCTCGGCCCAACTTTGGGTCATGCTCAGAAACCATATAGGAAGTAGGACTTTCAGAATGACTCAGCTGAAACACAGGGGCCCTGAGACCTGGGGCCTGTCACCTCGGTGAGAACAGGGATCAGTCACCTCAGTGTATGGCAGAAATAATAAAAGCACTATGGTGAGAGCTCTCATAACCCATGCCGTCCACAATGGACAGCTCGTGCTCCCATACGCTAGCTTACTGGAGATTCACGCCAGGACAGCAGGCCAGAGGCTATGGAAATAGCACTGACCCTGCAGACAGGAAACCTAGACTCTGTCATCAAGCACCCTGGTCCATGACCTTCACCTTTCTCATTTATAAAATAGTTAAAAAGATGGAGTAAAACAATGTATTGAAAGCAATAAAAAGCTCCCTTTAATGCAAGATCTTACTGTGGCCAAGAGTCACAATGTCCTCTACCACAGGCAGGACATAACCTGGGTCTGGCATTAGCACCTCGGAGCTCCCTTCTTGAGCCTTAAGGAGTATAGGGCTGCTCAAACTGCCCCCCACTGGCCCCACTGATAAGACCACACAGCCCATCATCAGGCCTTGGTCCCTGGCAAACGCTGACAGAGGAAACCTACCTTTAACATTGATTCATCCAGAACCTTCACTTCCTCTATGAGCTTCTTCAGTTCCTCTGAGCTCAGCAGAGAGATAACAGATTGGCCAGCCTGAGGGGAACTGTGGTTCCAGTCGTCAGCTTCCTTGGGCTCCGTCAGGCCCTCTGTGTATTCTCTCAGCTCCGAAAGGCTTTCATAGGGAGAAACATCCCACAGTACAAATAATAATAGTAACAAAAGCTTGCATTTTTTGCAGAATTACTCTATTCCAGGCACGGTGCTAACCACTTATGTGCATTCTATTATTTGATACAACAAAGCTACAAGTGGATACTAGCATTCATCCACCACAGAGATGAGAAATCGGGGCTTAGGGAGAGTAAATAACTTATCAATGGCCACACAACTATGAAATGCTAACATCCAGGATTCAAAATTACAAATCGTCGTGTGTCCAACTCCAAAGTCCATGTTCTAGACCTCAGCTCTTTGCCACAAAGGGCATCTAATGCTTTGGACACATCTGCACTAATGCCACCATCTCTTGTCTGTCCATTTGTTGTACCATGGTGACTAACTCCTTGCTGTGATGCTGGAAGCTATGCCACCAGCATTTCAAATACCAAGAGGGTCACCCATGAAGGACAAGTTTCAGCAGACTAAGATGGAGGGCATTGGTGGTTCACTGGTAGAATTCTTGCCTTCCAAACGGGAGACCCAGCTTTGATTACCAGGCAAGGTACTTTATACACAGCTACCATCTGTCTTAGTCACCAGTCTAAGACAGACAAGAAAGATCTGGTGACCTCCTTCCAAAAATTAGTCAATGAAAACCCTATGGCTCACTACAGAATACTGTCCGATACAATGTTGAAGATAAGCCCCAGGTTGGAAGGCACTCAAAATACACACTGGCCATAATGATGGACTCAAGCATACTGACAATTGTGAATATGGCACAGGACCAGGCAATGTTTTGTTCTGCCATACATGGGATCCCCATGAGTTGGAGCCAACTCAATGGCAAGTAACAACAAGCACAAATGCCACAGTCAGAACACAGTCAAGGCACCCAGTTTGGCATAAAGGGTATAGCCTGCCACTGAAGCAGGTGCCCTTCCAGATACACTCTTACCTCTGCCATCTTTCACAGATGTTGTCAGCCCCCAGCAACTACAAATGGTAACCACTTCGCATGCACCTGGTCTTCTTCTGAACTCATCTTGGCATGTTGTTGTTATTAGCTGCCGTTGAGTTGGCCCCCAACTCATGGACACCCCATGCACAATGCAACGAAACACTGCCTGGTCCTGAGCCATCCACATGATTGGTTGCAGATTGGACCATTGTGATCCACCAGATTTCATTGGCTGATTTTCAGAAGTAAATTTCCAGGCCTTTCTTCCTATCCCTTCTTAGCCTGGAAGCTCTGTTGAAACCTGTTCAGCGTCATTCCAAACCACAAACCTCCACTACGGACAGATGGTGGCTGTGTATAAAGTGACGTGCCTGGAAATCAAGCTGGGTCTCCCGTTTGGAAGGCAAGAATTCTACCGCTGAACCACCAACGCCCTCTGTCTTGGTACACGTAGCTGGTTTTTTCCAGTTACATTTCATATTTTGCATGAAACCATGGTTTCGGTAATAGCAAATTATTCCTCTCTCTGATAGGTGTTTAGTGTTAAAAAGGTGGAAGGAGTCCTTGCAGCAGTAAATTCTAGTGGTAAGCCTCCCAGTTCCAACCAGAAGAGGTTCTCAGCCAAAAAGCATAATCAACTCATGGTGACCCCATGAGTGTCAGAGTAGAACTGCATTCCATAGGCTGTGACCTCTCAGAAGAAGATTGCCGGTCTGTCTTCTGAGGTGCCTCTGAGTAGATTTGAACCACCAACCTTTTGGCTAGTAGTCAAGTGCTTAACCATTTGTACCACCCAGGGACTCCTCTCAGACACAAAAACACATAAAACAACAGGCAGAGCAATGCTTTAGCTAGTACATCTGGGAAATTTTTAAAAGATGTATTAAAAAAAAAAAAACCCATTGCCATCAAATTGATTTGACTCATAGAGACCCTACAGAACAGAGTAGAACTGCCCCATAGGGTTTTCAAGGCTATAAATCTTTATGGAAGCAAACTCTCATCCTTCTCTCAAGGAGCAGCTGGTGGGTTTGAACCACTGACCTTTCGGCTAGCACCCAAGCTCTTAACCACTGTACCACCAGAGCTTTTAAAAAAGATATATAGGATTAGAAAAGAAAGAAAAATGAGAATGACAAAGAGAAACCCTGGCGAAAACACTCACTTGAGCGAGAACCCCGTGTCTGAGGCAGACATTTCAGCAGAACTATTTGCTGGGTCTTCGTTGGATGATGGCGTTGGAGGTGCCCCTTCCTTGGGGATGCAGGGATTCTGGCCACAGGAGACTGAAGACGGAAGGCAGAGCAAAGATTTCATGACAGCCGATGACACTTGGCTGCTGATGGAGTACAGTCTACTGGTCTTTTCATCCAATGGCCTCACTTCACAGGACTGGGTCCTGGACAGAGGGAAGCTCCGTGCCCGCTGGCTCAGCGTCTTGACAACGGGGCCTTGCGATTCCTCAGTCTGTGCGGATAGCAGCCTCAGAAGAGGGTCTGGGTCAGTGGCGGGGGTCTTCTGAGTGAGCTGCAGCCCTGGGGGAGGGGACTCAGACACACTGGGGTCTCTAGCTTCTGAAGCCGCAGGGGAAGCTGGGGGCAGCTGCTCTTTCTCTGACTGCTGTTGCTCACCTGTGGATGGAGCCCCTCGCACAAAGAGGCCAGAAACCCGTCCTCCCTCTTGCTTTCCAGAAGGTTTTGCTCCGTCTCCAAGGGGGGATTGGAGGCTTAGTCTCTGGGCTCCTCTATCTGCAAGTTGAGAGGAGCCAAATGTTTCAAAAGAGCTGATTCTCTGCTTGATGGAGGAGGAGGCCCGCGGGTGAGGCCCAGAATGCTCCCTGGGTGCAGGTGTTGGCTGGGTGGGTGAGGCTGCACTGGGCAGCCTTTTGAGGTCTGGAGCACGATTCCGCAAACCTTTCAAGCTTTGGCGAAACCAGGCTGGCTTGGGGGCCACAGGAGGACCTTTCTTCACAGTGTTGCTGTCTGCTGTCTTGTAAACTTTGGGAGCACCATTGGCAGCGTCCAACTTTGCCAGGGCCCCATCTGAGTGGCCCTGTGTCCCATCCTCCTCACCCAAGTGGACATTGGGCTGTAGCAGCATGTGGCCATGGTTCTCACTCATTATGGGGCTAAATAAGTTTTTGATGCAGTCAGAAATTCTAATCCAAGGGTCTTCGGCTGTGGTGTCAAGGCTATAGTCCATCCGAGCCTGCCTCTTAAGCAGTGGGTGTTTTATGGGGGATGTTTGATGCACTAGAGAGCAGAAACAAGGCAAAAGCTGTGTATTACACCTTCTGGTGATTTTTCTTCCGAAGTTCTAGTTTAAAGCTGAATAGCAAGAAGGATTCTAGAGGAAGAGATTAGCAGAAGTGGTGGGTCCCCAGTTGGGTGCGTTCCACGTGCTATTACCTGACTGGTGTGATTAACCATTTTCGTCACCCAGGGACTCTGCTACTTTGTCTACATGCAGGTAATTAACCAGCGTGCTCAGCAAAGCAGTGTTTTCGGTACCTAAAGAGCTTATGGGAAGGTTACAAAGGAAAGAAGAATTGTGACAGTGATTCTCAACCGTGGCTGTACATTGGAATCTGGGGAGCTTTAAAAGTATTGACTCCCACCCACGAAATGCTGATTTAATTCACCTGAGGTGCAGCCTGGGCCTCGGGCATTTGAGAAGCTGCACAAGTGATTATAACGTGTATCCTGCTCTATGGGGCTGCCAGGATCCCAGGCAAGCTCTGACAAGTTCAACTCTTCACTACAGGTGGCAACACGTGGGAGTCTATCTTGGAGGACAGCATTGAGCCAGCATCCCATCTGAGCAGGTAGGGGAATCTCTTCCCCTGACTCTTTTCCAGGGACAGAAAGAGGCAGCCCTGAGATGCACACAGTCAAGAACCCAAGCTGATGTGTGGCTCTGCCATGGCCCCTAGGTCTGACCTTTCCCTGGTTAACAGTATGCTACTCTGGCTCTGGACTTTGGAGGATGTTTGGTACAGGAATGCAACTCAGTTTAGCGGGGACTGATCCTTCCTGTCCCATGTCTCAGTGGCAGGCCTCAAGGGAAGCAAACTGCAGAGCATTAGCCTTGATGATATCAAAGAGAAGCTCTACATCATCCAAAAGACCTGGGCAGTTATTACTCACTCCAGGACTTTGGCAAGTGAGTCTTTTGCTGCATTGATAAAATGCTCTGCTTTGAGGAGCTGTTGTTGTGAGAATCAGGAGCCAGAGGGTGAGGAGCCCTTGTCAGTAGAACACCAAGGTGTCCCCTGGTGCATTGCTCAGTTAGGATGACTGACGGCAGAGACGGTAGAGAAGGAGAAGGCTCCATTAGTTGGGCTCCTGCTCTGGGTGAGATGCACCAGGTCCTTCTGTTCGTGATATCACGTAGCTCTCCAAGAGCTGTTCATATGCTTTTTATGTAGCGTTAGTCAAACTGGAATATGGTTTGTAGCCTAAATATTTATTTCACTGCCTCTACTGTGAGTTCCTTGATGTCAAGAGCTGGTCTCTTTCTCTCTCTCTTTCTCCCTTTCTCCAGCGCCTAGCATAGGACCTCATGAAGCCAGTATTTAGTATGTTCTTGCTGAACTGAATCGTATGTTGGGGTTCTGTGTGATTTTCCACACCTTGCTCATGAGTAAACCGAGGCCCAGAAGTCAAAGTAAGTTGCCCAGAGTCACACAGTTAGTGAAAGGCAGAGCCAGGTGTCCTATCCTGGTCTTCCTGACTCCAAAGCCTATGTTCTTTCTACAGAACCAGTAAACATTCAAATCATGTCTGAGTGTTTCCAGATGTACCATCTGGGCAACCGTGCCTATCCACCTCATGGAGGTGGTAACCACCAAGAAAACGCTCCTCTTGTTTTCCGGACACAGTATTCTAGACTTGGAAATACTGAATGCAACATGCTGGAGGCAGCTTCCCAGGACGATGGGTGAGAGCGTCTTTGGATCTCTCCCCAAGTGCTCCAACCAGCAGTTGACTTTCTAGGTTAAACTGTACTCCCTCATTAAAAGTTCATCCCCCCACCTCCACCAACACAGCATCACAGACCCAGCCTGCTGGTTTCCCACCAGAGTTCCTGGCAGCGTCTCTCCTATTCTGCTGCCCACAGCCCCTAGGGAGGATCCCTGACTGATCATCAGCCCAGGCATCCTGTCAGTGCAGAAAGCCCCAGTCCTCAGGCCAAACTCATGTTCTTACCTTACCACTGGACCTTTGTCCAGAGGCCCTTTCTTCTGGGAGATTTAACTGAAAGCCTACCTGGGTTGGCTCTCTTGCCTGGCTGGTCCTCTGTGGAGGCTATAGACTGCGGGGTGACTCCAGGTCCCGGGCAGCATGCAAGGGTGCAGGGGGTTCCCCCTGCCGTGTCTTCCTGCAGTGCGTGGAGTGGCAACAGCTCTCTTGCTTCCTGTGGTGTAAACAGGAAGTGAGACCGTGTCAAAACTGTAGCCTTCAGCTGTGAGAAGGCAAGGCACAATTCGATTGGGGTTGGAGGGCGGATATGAAGCTGCTTATATGAGAAGTTCATCAACAGCATTGTGAAGAGAGTCCTTTCCTCCACTGCACTGTCTTCGTGCCCTGGTGCTGCAAAGTCAGCACCTTCTGGGGGCCTAGAGTTCACTTCCAACAAGCTGGCATCCAGAGCATGTTCTCTCACTGTTGGCATATGTGAAGATCCTGGGGTCTTTGTGACGGGGAAAAGAGGCTAGGGGGATGCCGTAGGGGGCTGGTACTGCTTTCTTTATATCTGAATCCTGGCTCACTAAGCTAAGCTCCCCAGGAGGGCACAAGAGCACCGTTGAAACCTGAGGCAAAGAAAGTTCCACCTTGTCTTTATTAAGCTCAGGTTAGAATGCTCAGAAGAAAATCATGTCAATAGCTTTAGCTGTTGTTATTCAATGTTTAGTAAGCACACTTCAAAGGATGACAAATACTCAGCATCTGTGCTATCGCCCTCCCTTTGCAACACCCGGGGTGACATTATCAATCTAGTGCAGAATTGTTTTTGCCCCCTTGAGCCTAGAAGCAGCCTCAGGCTCCTTCATAAAACAGCCTAGGAAAGAGACAGACCAGGCACCAAGTAGTTATAAAGTATTCTAATAGAATTTGGATTATAATGTAGGATGAATCAGATGCTACCAGAGCCCAGAGGAAGGAGGGAGCACCAGTTATGCCCAGAGAGGTGGAAAAGCCTTCCCTAGAGAGCCGCTTTTTGTCTGGTCCTTGAACAAAAAGTGAGAATTTTCTAGGCAGAGAGGTAGAAGAAGGTCATTCCAGCGACATATACACATAGACAGAAGAAGGGATAAGCATGATAGCTATTCAGAAAAAAACACAAGACATCAGCAAACTGACTCTCCTATATATGATCTTCTGTGAGAGAAAGACTCTCCCCTGCTGGGGTTGCCTCCACGTTACTGACTACTGACGTTCAGTTCAGAGCCAGACGTAATGATGGGCTCTGACAAGGCTGCAGGCTTCCTTCCAGAAGAAGAAGGAAGGAGTAGCAAAGCATTTGAGATTAAAAAAGAAATGACAGGTGTCCTTGGCCTGAGATTCAATATCTATGTTGTCAATAACCATTCCCTGGAAATGAAAGGTCTACAAAAGAAATGTATTTGCAACATGTTTACAAGTGTCCCCTCCCTCAGCCTGGGTTTGCTGTTATAAAGCTGAGCTTTAGGAGAACATTCTGGAAATGCAAAGAGATTAACCACCTCAAAGGAATCATTGGACTTCTTGCAATAGTCCTTTGAAAATCAAGGGCTGGCCAAGACGTTAGAAACTTAATACATCAGGTTGATGGGATCTAAGACTCACATCATACAGAAAAAAATGACATGCGGTTCAAGTTTGATTGAGCTCTAAGGTGACATCTGTCTCCATCTATGGATTGGTAACAATTTTTATAGTTTCTTTTATAGGTATAGCACTCTTGGTATTAAACAAGTAGTCAGTGCAACATTGCATTTTGGAACAGACACAAATGTATTTTGTCTTTTAATCAACACATCTGAAGTCTCACCGTGTTCAAGGTTATTTTAAATGAACCCCTAAAATAAGTTTGGGGTTTGCTCAAATTTTTCTCTGAGTAGTATTTCCTGGCACTGTGTTTGATGGGTGAAGGAGAGAGAAGAGAGCAGAAGGAAGGAAGGAGGAACAGACATGTGCATTTAGCAGGGAGGGGAAAAGGGTATTTTAAACACAAGTGATAGTTTGAGCTGATGTTCTAGAAGAGAGAGAACTGTTCTTTTGTTAAAAAAAATTCTGAAGGTAACTTTGGTTGTGGAAGTTAAGTCCCTTTGAGCTATAGAAGACGGAAAAGATATGGTGCTTGTCCATTAGCAGCTTAGGAAGAGACTTGGGATCCTGGAGAGAAAAGAGGGGGGACAGAGAGAGAGTAGATAGAGAGATAGAAAGATGGATGGATGGATGGATGGACGGACGGACGGACGGACGGACGGACGGACGGACGGACAGACGGACGGATAGGTAGATAGATAGATAGATAGAACATAGAGAGGAATATAGTGAAACCTGTGAGAACTGGAACTCGCCAGGATGCCTTGCTATTCCAGGTCTTGCAAGTTTTCCATCTTTGATAGTATGCAGCCCTACCACTTTTCTATCACTCTTTTTAGTGGAAAATATTTGAGTTTCCCTTCTCAGACAGTTTTCTGCCTTACACAGGTTCCAGCTTTCACAGGTTTTACTGTAGATAGAGATTGACAGAGAGATCGACTAGCTGATCTTAAAGCATGGCGGTACGCTGACATCAAGGTTGAAAATCCCCAATGAGAAATCCCCAAGAATGTCCAAGGAAATTTTAAGAACAGTGATGTCAAGTAAATTGCTTCCTGTTTTCTGTGGTGCTATAATCCCTTCTCTGTGACCCCCAACGCCCAGTACAAGTATGTTGTGTTGGTTGTACTTTCTGGAATAGACTGTATACGGGTCTGTTGGCCATGTGGGCTGAAGTCGACAGAGGAGTGCAGCTGCAGCACGGCCTCAGTGCTGCAGAGCTGGGGCAGGGTGCAGGAGGGAACGGTGGATTCAGATGGGGCTGGTGCCAAAGGTTAGGCAAGGCTGCCTGTGAGGAAGCTCCTCCACCTCCCGCATGGACACTCCTGGCCTGGCCTTCCCTGACAAAACCCCACTTCCTCCTCTAGCCCCTCACTTAGGGATATACCCTTCGCTATATATGGCCTAGCCTGGCCAGGTGGCTCACAGACTTCACCCAGGACAGGCCCATGGGCCAGACAGACCTGCACTGGCAACTCGACTCCCCCTTTTCTGGGCCTTAGCCTGGCTTCTCAGCCTGCTTGGTCTTAATTTGCACTTCTGGACTCAAAGGTCTCGGGCCCGAGAAAAAGTGAAATATTTGCTTAAAGGAGGAAGGGGGGGACAGACCCACCTCCGCACCCCCGTCACGTACCGCTAAGCCAGCCACATTCTGCCTGCTATCAGCACAACTGTACTTCCTTTTAGTAACCTGGCTTCCTCCTCTTCCCACTTCGCTTTCACCCCTCTGCACTCAACACCCCCCTCCCCCAGCCACCCAGCACCATCACTCTGGGGTTTCTTACCCCTCCTGAAGTTGGTTGTTAGAGGGAATTTCCAGAGGCTCCAAAAGCTACCAGCCCAGTGAAGCAGGTGCTGGGGTAAGGATGTGAAAGGCAGCCTAGCACAGTGGTTAACAGACCCAACAAACAAACAAAAAACTCAACCCTTTGCTGTCAAGTCAATTCCGACTTGTGCCGATGCCACTCATTACAAAGTAGAACTGCTCCATAGGGTTTTCTCGGCTATATCTTAACTAAAGCAGACTGCCAGGCCTTTCTTCTCTGGCGCCTGCAATCTTTAGGTTAGCAACGGATTGCAAACTGCTTGCTCCACCCAGGCTCCTATTTCAAACCAAAACAAACCAACAACAACAAAAAAAAAAAACCCAAACCGATTGCTCTGGAGTCGATTCCGACTCACAGTGACCCTGTAAGGACAGAGTAGAACTGCCCCATAGAGTTTCCAAGGAGTGCCTTGTGGACGGGAATTTAAACCAGGCTGATCTGAGACCAGCCTGTTTAAATTCTGCCTCTGCTACTCAATGGCGATGAGAACTCAAGCAAGTAACTCAGTTCCCTCTTTGTGTAATTGGGACCCTCACTTTCAGGCTATTGTAAGGATTAACTGAGGCAATATACATAACATGCTTAGCACTGTGCCTAGGGATAAAAATTGCTCAAGAGGGGGCAACTGCCTGGCCGTCAGTCTGCATTGCTCTAAGGAGATGGTATTGGGCAGCTGAGGAAGAAAATGAGCTCTTTCAGGGGCGTGATGGAGGAATAAACACAGACACTAACACTATGGGTGCCTGAGGTTCTGTGAGGCACCTCTAAGTGGTTACATTTAATCCTCACGACAGCCCTGTGAGAGTCACTCAACCTACCCCCAATTAACAGATGAGGAAACTGAGATTTAGAGACACTGGGTTTTCCCCAAAGCACCACAGCTAAGAAAGTGAGAAGGCAAAGTAAACTGGGAAAGAAATAAGAGCCCGTTTCTCACAATCATATCAGTCTACTCACTTATGAAAGAGAATAGCCAGCTCTTGTCCCCTTTTAGGTGCCGGGGTGGCACACATGATTAACACTCAACTACTAACCTAAAGGTTGACAATTCAAACCTACCCAGAAACACCACGCAAGAAATCCCTGGCAATCTGTTTCCATAAAGATTACAGCCAAGAAAACCCTATGGAGCAGTTCTACTCTGCAACACATGGGGTCACCACAAGTTAGAACTGACTAGATGGCAAGGGGCTTGGTTTTTTGGTTTTACGCCAAAACTCTCCCAAGAAGCAGAGGCCTGAAGATACACGTGCCAAGGGTACTACCCCTTTCCCTTCATGGAATGGGCCCCCAGGAGCTCTGGAAGTGCACCATCATGGTGAACCCTGACAAACCAAAAACCAAACCGAACCCATTGCCGTCCAGTCAGTGTCAACTCATAGCAACCCTATGGGAGAGAGTAGAACTGCCCCATAGGGTTTCTAAGGAGCAGCTGGTGGATTCAAACTGCTGACCTTTTAGTTAGCAGCCTGAAGACCTGAAATTCCAGAGTATTGTGGATGGGAACAAAGAAACCAATGAATAGCTCTGGGGCTTCAGTTTTGGATCTGCTAAGCTTTAAAACTTTCTTTCTTCTTTCCACCCTGAGCTTGAGCTGAGACTCTTCTCTCAGATAATTTAACACAGAGCAGAAGAAACTGTTCTGCCACTCCTAACACCACTGCGAATATTCAAGAACAACCGTGCTTGGCTCAGGAGACCACTCCACCCACCTGACACATGCTCTTACCTGGTCACAGGTGGGCAAATTGTGCCCAGAAGGGCATATAGAGTTGTCTCTCTCTTCCAAACTCTTCTGGGGGTCGCTGTCACTTTTAAAGTATTTTCTGGGTGGAGGCTTGGGCTTGGAGGATGTGGGCTTTCTAACTAAAATCTCAAAGGATTTCTTCAGTCTCAGTGGTGGGTGGTGGTCCTGGATCCCAGGGATGGGCGGGCTCTCCTGGGGCAATCTGGCCCCTGCCGAGGGCGGCACCTGGGTCTCCTGCCCAAGGTGCAGGCTGGTATTCTGAGTGCTGACTTCCAAGTCAGGGGGCTGCTGCTCTCCACCGCCGCTGCAGGGACTCCCTCCTGGGGACCCAGACATGTAGCTGCTGTCACTGCTGGAGCGGACCATGACCTTCTGAGCCCTGCGCTGTGGGGGTGCTGAGTTCTTCTCCCGCTCTTTCTCTAAGGTTGGTCGCCCGTGCCAGCTGCTCTCCAGCCTTTTGACACCTGCGTATGAAGCACAAGGGAGTCTCTACAGCTGAGCTTTGGAAGATAAAAACACCCCCCGCTTTGCTTAGGACAGCCACAGGCAGTACGCCGCGCACCCAGCTGCCTGCTTCTCACCTGAGCTCACTCTGGATTTGGTCCTTGATAAGCTGTATGACTCTAGGTCTAGAGAAATCATTTGACCTTTCTGAGACTCCACGGATGGGCATGGAGATGCTTCATCCAGATTGCCCATCAAGGAAGAGCTTGCTGACCCAGCTGTGGGGAGCAGCCTATATGCAATGACTGATGGAGATGGGGTCATAAAAGCCCAGCCATTTCTGCCCGACTCAGAACAACTCTAACGGGCCATTTGAGTGCCAAAGCTTCAAGGGTTGGCTGAAGCTGTTGGCCCTGCCTTTCAGCTCTACCCCTCCCTCTGCCCAGTGATCCCAAGGACACTCTCTAATAAATATCCTGTGCACTAAACTCCATGTCACAGTTGGCTTCCTGGAGAACCCAAATTACAACACGCCTTTTCTTTTTTTTTTTTCATGAGTGTTTATTTATTTGTTTTGTAGTCCAGTCTAATCTTTAAAGAGTTGGCTTCGAGAATGGTTTTAGTCCTGGGTTAACGGGGAGTCGGGGGGCCATGTCTTCGAGGGTTCCTCTAGTCTCAGTCAAACCATAAAGTTTGGCCTTTATGTGAATTTGAGTCCTGCACCACATGTTTCTCCTGCTCCATCAGGGACCCTGTGTTGTGTTCCCTGTCAGGGCGGTCACTGGTGGTAGTCAGGTACCATCTAGTTCTTCTGGTCTCAGGTTGATGGAGTCTCTGGATTTTGTGGCCCTCTTATCTCTTGGGGTAATATTTTCCATGTGTCTTTGGTGTTCTTCATTCTCTTTTACTCCAGGTGGGTTGGGACCAATTGATGCATCTTAGATGGCCACTTACTAGCTTTTTTTTTTTTTTTTTAACTTTTATTGAGCTTCAAGTGAACATTTACAAATCAAGTCAAACTGTCACATATAAGTTTAAGTACACCTTACTCCATACTCCCACTTGCTCTCCCCCTAATGAGTCAGCCCTTCCAGTCTCTCCTTTTGTGACAATTTTGCCAGCTTCCAACTCTTTCTATCCTCCCATCCCCCCTCCAGACAGGAGATGCCAACACAGTCTCAAGTGTCCACCTGATACAAATAGCTCACTCTTCATCAGCATCTCTCTCCTACCCACTGTTCAGTCCCTTCCATGTCTGATGAGTTGTTTTGGGAATGGTTCCTGTCCTGGGCCAACAGAAGGTTTGGGGGTCTTGACTGCCGGGATTCCTCTAGTCTCAGTCAGACCATTAAGTATGGTCTTTTTATGATAATTTGGGGTCTGCATCCCACTGATCTCCTGCTCCCTCAGGGGTTCTCTGTTGTGCTCCCTGTCAGGGCAGTCATCGGTTGTGGCCGGGCACCAACTAGTTCTTCTGGTCTCAGGATGATGTAAGTCACTGGTTCATGTGGCCCTTTCTGTCTCTTGGGCTCATAGTTATGGTGTGACCTTGGTGTTTTTCTTTCTCCTTTGATCCAGGTGGGTTGAGACCAATTGATGCATCTTAGATGGCCGCTTGTTAGCATTTAAGACCCCAGATGCCACATTTCAAAGTGGGATGCAGAATGTTTTCAAAATAAAATTATTTTGCCAATTGAGTTAGAAGTCCCCTTAAACCACGGTCCCCAAACCCCCGCCCTTGCTCCACTGACCTTTGAAGCATTCAGTTCATCCCGGAAACTTCTTTGCTTTTGGTTCAGTCCAGTTGAGCTGACCTTCCAAGTATTGAGTATTGTCCTTCCCTTCACCTAAAGCAGTTCTTATCTACTAACTAATCAGTAAAAAACCCTCTCCCACCCTCCCTCCCTCTCCCCCAACACGCCTTTTCTTAACTGTAAAATGGGCATAACAGTTCCAATGTCCCTGGGCTTATTTTGAGGGTCAATGTCAAAGAGAGAGAGAATATCTGTGAAGGCTCTTTGAACCTTGTACCAAGAAGTGATTATTTCTCTCCCACTAAGGGTTTTTTAAGGGTGAAGTGAAGCCATAAAAATCGCTGCTTTTCAGCCATAATCCCTCTTTCTCTTCCCGTCCCCACCCAGCCCTTCTTACTGGTTTTCAGCCCCCTCCCCATCCTTTCCAGCACTAGCACCATTACCTATTCTTGAGAAGCCCTCTCCCTGGTGGTAAACTGTCAAAGGTGCCCCTTTCCTAGAATCACAGCTCAATAGGATAGGAGCAGATTGAAGCCCAGCCTCTTGTCCAAATTCCAGCTCACCTGGTGAGGCTGGGACAGCCAGGGGAGCCCCATGAGAGTAGCACCTGCCTTAGGAGCGAGCCAAGGCCAGCCAAGCTCTTAATCCAAATCCTATTGCTTTTTCCTGGTTATAAAATAATGCGTCCTCATCAGAGAAAATTCAGCAACAAAAAGGAAAGACAAAGTAAAAATCTGCCTGTAGTCCTATCAACAAGACATTACCACTGTCAAAATTTTGGCAAGTTTCTTTGTCATCTTTTTCCTGAATATATGCACGCTGGGTAGGTGAAAAGGGTAGAAAATAGTTGAAATAAAATGTTGTGTTCTGCCCCTTTCTCTGAACGTCTCCCCAGATGGTGTAACCTCCTTGTCAATACCCTTGCTAATGGTTGCACATTTTTCTATCATACAGATGTCCTAGTAATGATCCAGCCAATGCTCAATGGCTGGGCACTGAGGTAGTGAGAGTGGGTCATCCTGGAGTCATCCTGCCTGAGCTTCCATCCCAGATCCTCTGCGTACTAAGTGATGTCACTTTGGGTAAGGCAACCTCTTGGAGCCTCACTTTTTCCTGTAAGGTGTACATAGAAATTTGATGTAACAATTCAGTGAAATAATGCATGAAAAGAATTCAGCACAGGGTCTGACACATAATAAGAACTCCATAAATGCTACATGTTACATCACAAGATATTATCATTTCTAAATGCTTTGCGATCAGAGACTGTTGTTAGGTGCCATGGAGTTGATTTCAACTCATCGCAACCCCATATGACACAGTAGAACTACCCTATAGGGTTTTCTAGCCTGTAATCTTTACAGAAGCTGATCGTCAGGTCTTTCTCCCACGTTGCTGCTGGGTGGGTTCGATCCACTAACCTTTCGGTTAGCAGCCAAGAGCTTAACCATTGCGCCACCAGGGGTTCTTGATTAGATACTAGGGCTGGCAAAGTCAAATGCCTACAAGGGGTCTTGTGTGAATGGAAACCTGGTAGATGATAATAGGGAATAGTGGGGCCTATAGAGAACTGGGGAGTTTCTGCCCCACTTAAAATGATTTAAGTTCAAGTATGTAAAATTCTGTACACCCAAGCAAAGCAAAAATGTGGGCCAAATTTGACTGGTGGGCTTCTGGATTTCAACTCTTGTTTACATACCATGCTTTGATGAATGCTGTTATATATCCTTGGCATAAAAAGTGAGTTAATGGCTAAACTCTAAGCTTTCCAAGAAGGCAAAGATATTTCAAGTCAGAGTTCAGCATTTTCCTTACCTTCCAGACTCCACTGATGCCTCTCCTTTCCAAACTTGATGTTCTCCACAGCCTGGGCCACTGCTTCTTTGAGTTGCTGTTCAGAGACCTAAAAAACATCACATCACCTCCGCAAACTAAGACTGGAAACTCCTAGTACTACGGCCCTGTGTCAGGCTCTAAGTACTGTGCTTAGAGCCAAGCTTGGCCCCTGAATTCTAGTTTTTTCCTTTCCAACACATTCAACAAATTGCTGACAAAATCTACTCCCAAACTACCCTAGGCATCCATGGTTCCCCAGCATCTTCAAGATAAGCCCAAAGGCTATCTACAAAGGGGTACCCAAGGTGAACCCCCTCAACTCCTCAACCTTCTCCCTAGTAAAAAAAAAAAAAAACCCGCAAAATTCTAGGCAAACTTAACCACTTCATGGTTTATCTCTGAGGGCTATTCCATTCTTGGCAAAACTATCATCGCGTCATCATCATCAACAGCAATGTCATAGCCATCACCATTACACTGTCTGTGTTGTGACTCACAGGTCATAAATCGCTTTAGAGTAGTAGCTAAGAGTATGAACTTTAGAGTCAAACAGACTCGTGTTCACGTTCCAGTTTCTCCACTTGTCAGTTGTGTACCCTTAGACAAGTTACTTAACCTTCTAAGCCTCAATTTCTTCTTCTGTAAAATACTACTAATAATGGAACCTACTTCACAATGAGGATTGAAGGCTTAAAAAAAAAATCATGTAATGTGCTGAGCACAAATCCTGGCACATGGTAAACTCTCAATAGATGAGAGTTAGCATGAATAGAAGTCCTGTAAGATAAAAAACTTTCCCCATATGAGAGTTGAAGAACCAGAGGCTCTCAGAGGTTGGATGAATTGTCCAAGGTCGCCAAGGATGAGTAGCAGAGCCAGACATGTGCCAGACAGTCTGATGCCAAGCCCTAGGCTCTCTCCTCTCTGCTCTGCACTGCTTGTGTTCATTGGGTCTCCCCTGCCTGAGTGCCTTTGCCAACTCTTTTCTGCTGCACCAAACCCTACCTGTCCTTTACGACCTAGCTCCTTTGTTCCATGGCCCTCACCTCCTATGGCCTCTCTTGTGTATATCCCATTTCCCCAATCAAAATGCAAACTCCTCAAGGTCAGGGACTAAGGCATATGCCCCAGCTCCTGACTCCTACTCCATACTTTTTCACCATACTAGTTAAGAGCCAGCCCTGGTGGCACAGTGGTTGAGCACTTACCTGCTAACCAAAAGGTCAACAGTTTGAACCCACCAGCTGCTCAACAGGAGAAAAATGTGACAATGTGCTTCTGTAAAAATTACAGCCTTGGAAACCCTATGGGACGGCTCTACTCTGTCCTATAGGTCGCTACAAGTCAAAATCAACTTGATGGCAATGGGTCAGTCAAGAGCAGCAAAAGGTTTTCAACTAATTGAGACTCCTTTTGTTTCTTCTATTACACAGGGATTTAGGCTAATCATTTGTTTACCTTAAGGAGGACGCCTACTCTTCTCTAGTGTGTTTATCTTTAATGCTGGATAATTGAATGGGACTGGGTTTAATTCCATTACACAAGGTATACGTTGATCTTCCCCACTATTCCATTCTCTGTCCTCTTCTCTGGGAATCTGGGAGTCAGTCAAGAGCACAGGATTTGGAATTGGACACACATGGGTCTGAATCCTAGCTTTTCTACTTTGTCCTATAGGGTCACTATGAGTCAGAATTGACCTGATGGCAAGAGTTTTTTTTTTTTAGCTCTTCCATTGGTAAGTTCCTTCTAAGTCTCAGTTTTCTCATCTGTGGAAGAAGTAATTGTACTGACTTCACAGGGTTGTACGACCACTGAATGTGACTGTATATGTCACGTCTTTGGCAAACATGCCTGGCACATACCGAGGATTAAATAAATGGAATATCTCCTATACTCATGGCTTCAACTCCCAAGTCTACTTCCAACCTGAATTTCTTTTACCAGCCATTATCATCCCTAAATTTAACTGCCTCCTGGACATCTCCACTTGAAGATCCCAGAGGTACCTCAGTTTCATTGTATCCCACACTGAGACCCTTCTCTTCTCTCCCAAGCCTGTTCTTACTATTCTATTCTCTATTCTGGTGGTGGTGTTACCATTACTCAGTCTTACAGTCTACATATACGCCAATCAACCCAGGCTCCTCCCTCTCTGTTACCCAGAGCTAATCAGCTAACAGATACTCTTTGCGTTGTCTTGTGTTGCCCCTTCCTCTCTATCCTCTTCTCCCATCTGCTGTTTAGTTCAGATCATCATCATCTCTTTCCTTCCTCTTCCCAACTTCTCTCACAACCTCCAGGTTACAACCACTCCATTCTGTCTTCCACAATGTGGTCAGAGTGAAAAAAAAATATCTGAACATGTCGCATCTGTGGCTACAGGTCTCCCCTAGCTCTTCACTGCCCACACAATAAAATACAAACTATTTAGCACCCTGTTTACAACTCTTCA
The DNA here is from genome assembly GCF_024166365.1 of Elephas maximus indicus. Classification (NCBI taxonomy): domain Eukaryota; kingdom Metazoa; phylum Chordata; class Mammalia; order Proboscidea; family Elephantidae; genus Elephas; species Elephas maximus. The sequence continues at coordinate 71,398,884 of NC_064831.1, read as the reverse complement.
CCATGTAACCCCAATGCCTCTGCAACCTTGGTTCTTAATCACTTTTGCCAAGTACCCTACATCCCAGTCACACAGAACTGACCACTCTCCTTCCATCAGTCCCCTTCATGACTTCATAACTTTGAACTTCATGTTCCCACTGCCTGGAACCTTCCTCAAATTCTTTGCCTGGAGAAAACTTGCTTTATAAACCCTCCATTCTGTGTCCGCCTCTGGCTTTCCATTGCACTTATCACTTGGCTTTGCAACTATTACGTCAGTCTCTTAGAGACCATGAACTTCTAGAGGGCAGGGCTGTGTCTTATGAACTCTCTTATCTCTGTATCCTCAGTGTCAAGCTCCAGACCTTCACTTAGCCGGTATTTGTAAAAGATGTTTGGATGAATGATGCTCTTGTATCTGCTAGCAGGGACCCCAGGCCTCTATTTTCCTGTTCTACAGCTGTAACCAGCTACAAAAGCTTCCCTAAGCAAATGGTAATTGCCTCTAATGTCTAGGAGTTTGTCAATGAACCTCTGCTTCAAAACTTGCAACAGGTACTTGGAAATTCAGGCCTAAACCTAGCCATTCATTCATTCCTCATTCCAATTTTAGTACTGAAAGAGTCACCATGGGAAGGAAAGGATGATCCAGCGGGGTGTTACCTGTGGGTCTGGATGTCGGCTAACAATGATGGGGATGGGGCCAGGACTGCAGTGACTCAGAATCTCATAGACTTCGTTGAGCGTCATGCAGTGCACAGGGGAATCATTGATCTCCACAATCTCATCACCACACCTGCAAACACATCGTTAGGAAGCCATCAGCAAGCTAATCAATGTGGCATTTCAATTGTCACTTCCACGGGAACCCATTCCTGGCTGGGCTGTTTGATGAGATCTAAAAATTACATCAGTCCATAGGTCTCGCTAGGCACCTGACTGAAGCTCAGAACAGAGCAGACCAAAGGAAGGCATTCTTCACTGCATGACCCACAAAGTGGAGATATTTCAGAACCAGAAGTGGGTCAACATTAAGCAAAGTTGTTTTTAGCCTTCCTCCTCCCTTCCGCATTTAACTACGTCTGACTAAGACTGAGGGGTGTTGAACAGGGAGAGAAACTGAAATCAAGAAATAGTATTCAGCTGAATGATTGTCACAAAACCTTTAACCGATCACTTCCTACCTTTCTTTGGGCCTCAGTGTTCCCATATATAGAGCAATTGGGAGGAAGGATTGGATAGGACATGTTAAAAGGTAAAGAAGGAATAACTGGGCAGGAAAGAGTTGAGGTTCTCACAGGAAGAAATAAGGAGAGAAGGCTATGGATTTCATTCTAGTTGCAAAGTAGGGAAGAAGGCATTAGCAAACTGAAGAGAAAAAAAATGAAGTAGAAAAGCAAGATTCAATTGACACATGGAAGGCTTGCAAAATCCTTGTTTCATAGATAGGAAAACTGAGGTACAAAGGGTGAAATGACCTCCCTGATATTGCCTAACTCAGGAGTTGGCAAACATTTTCTATAATGGGCCAAACAGTAAACATTTAGGCTCTGGGGGTGATACAGTCTGTACCACAACTACTCAACTCTACCATTGTAGCATGAAAACAGCCACAAACACTATGTAAACAAATAGCAAGGCTATGTTCCAATAAAGCTTTATTTACAAGCACAAGTGGTGAGCCAGAAAGTCATATGTGCCAACCCCTGACCTAACTGGTTATTGACACGACCAGGATTAGAACTCAGGTCTCTTGATCTTTATTTCCCTGTTCCTTTCACTGCTACCTTCTTCTTCTACATTTCTGCTGAGTCAAGTCTTTCTTCACTGTTGCTAAGAAAGTACACATCTTCATGGATGTAACTGATGACCACTGTCCTATAGCACCAAATTCCAAAGAGTGTAGAAACTTCCAAAATAATTCCTACCCAGTTGTAGGCCTAGGAGGAAGCATTCCCTGCCCGAGGGCCTTTAAAACTAACATGATCACTCGGACCCTGCAATTATGTTCAGAATAATAGCACAGTGGCTCAGTAAATTAGCTGTCACCCTCCTGCAGATGACAGCAACAAACCCATCTCTAATTCAAAAGTTCCATAAAGACACCATCCTAAGCAGGGTTTGCCCTTGCGTGTATTGCAATTATAGGAAAACCTTAGACACATGGCAACACTCTCCAGATTTAGCAGAACTCAAACCCAATGAGAGAAGATATTATCTGTACTAAATGTGAATGTAGACATATAAAGTATAATAAGTTAAACTGGGATGAAATGTTGTTATAAATCCAGATCCCTGTGAAATATTTTCAATCGAACAGAAAATTCAGATTTGTACTCATAGGGTCACTATGAGTTGGAATCGACTCGACGGCAGTGGGTTTGGTACTCCCCTTAGAAGTTACTTGTAAAGAAATGTATCTGGAGTGCCTGAAAATATGTTGTTTATCCCGCTGTGAAACTAGGCTTATACTGCTAATTTACTTAATCAGCTTATTTTCCCATATAGAATACACAGGTGTCATGGATTGAATTATGCCCCCCCCCCAAAAATAAAAAAATTTGTGTTTTTTACTGGGTAAAAATATGTGTATCAACTTGGTTAGGCCATGATTTCCAGGACTGTACAGTTGTCCTCCATTTTGTGACTGTAATTTTATGTTGAGAGGATTAACGTGGGATTGTAATACCACCCTTACTCAGGACACCTCCCTGATCCAATGTAACGGAAGTTTCCCTGGGGTGTGGCCCGCACCACCTTTTATCTCTTAAGAAATAAAAGGATAGGGAAACAAGCAGAGATTTGGGGACCTCATACCACCAAAAAGCAGTGCTAGGAGCACAGCATGCCCTTTGGACATGAGGTTCTTGCGCTGAGATGCTCCCAGACCGAGGGAAGACTGACGCATCACAAGGACCTTCCTCCAGAGCCGACAGAGAGAGAAAACCTTCCCTGGAGCTGATGCTCTGAATTTGGACTTGTAGCCTACTTGACTGTGAGAGAATAAACTTCTCTTTGTTAAAGCCATCCGCTTGTGGTATTTCTGTTATAGCAGCACTAGATGACTAAGACAACAGGTAAACCTTACTGAAGCTCCTGTTTATGTCACTATAAATTCTAGATTAGCTAAATCTGAATTAAAATGTGTTTACCTCTTGTTTTCTGTTTTGAACTTGTATTTCCTGAGACAGGGTTTCTTAAACTGTAATGTGTGTACGAACCGCTTTGCTGGAATGCAGGCGCCTCCTTAGAATGCAGATTCCGAATCAGCATGTCTGGGGCAGGGCCTGAGAGTCCGCCTTTCTGACAAGCTCCCAGGTGGTGCTGATGCTGCTGTTCTAGGGACCACACTTTGAGAACAGGGCTCTGAGCCCTGTCTGTATCACTCATCTGAACAGCTCATCTTCAAAGCAAGTTCCTGACATTCTAAGGTGATCCTTCCCTCCGCCATAAATCGGGGTTTTTCCAAAAACAGAAACAAAGACCTACCGGAGCCGTCCATCCAGATGCGCCACAGACCCAGGAGACAGCGTGTGAACAAAGATGCCCGAGATGCACTGGAAGTAGGGGACACTGCACAGGCCGATCCCCAGGCCAACGCCAGCCTCTGGAAGGCACAATAGGGTGGGGGGGACTTGTGACTGAACTCTCCAGGCACCAACTAGTCTACCAGGTGCCTCAGTACCATCATGGATCAGTCACCAAGAAAACCAAACCAAACTCATTGCCACCAAGTAGATTCCGTATCATAGCGACCCTATACGACAGAGTAGAAATGCCCCATAGAGTTTCCAAGTGGCGCGTAGTGGATTTGAACTGCCAGCCTTTTGGTTAGCAGCTGTAGCTCTTAACCACTATACTACCAGGGTTTCCCGATCAGTCAACCGTCCACTAATTATTACGGCACATATTCCATCAGTATTTATGGACCGTCTACTGTGAGCAGGTCCCTGAGTGGTGCAAACGGTTAACATGTTCAGCTGCTAACCAAGGATTAGAAGTTTGAGTCCACCCAGAGGTACCTCAGAAGCAAGGCCTGGTGATCTGCTTTGGAAAAATCAGCCACTGAAAACCCTCTGGAGCGCAGTTCTGCTCTGATACACATGGGGTCACCATGAGTCAGAATCGACTCATGGCAACTGTTTTTTTTTTTTAATTGTGTGCAGGGAGGGCCCTGCCTGAGGTTCAGGGAGGGCCCTGCCTGAGGTTCAGCCAGCGACAGTGACAGACAAGGTCTCTGCTCTCAGGAATCCTAAGTAAGTCAGGTGGGGAAAGGAAGGAAGGAAGAGAAGGAAGGAGAGAGGGAGGGTGCAAAAGACAAAAGGAAGGAAGGAAAGAAGTAAGAAAAAAGGAAAGGAGGAGGAAGGGAGGGAGAGGAAGGTATCAGAAAGCAGTAAGTATTACGGGGAATATTCTAGACAATTACGGGATTGCCTCAGAGGAGGCAAATTTAACCTGAAATATGAATGGTGAGAAGGAGTCAGGGATGTGGAGATGGGGGCAGGACATTCCCAGAACAGGAAACAGATAATGCAAAGTCCTGAGAGCAAGGATAAGCGGAGGTGATGCACAGGACCAGTCAGGAGGCCAGTGAGGCCAGAACATGGCCGGTCACAGGGACAACGGTGTGAGCTGATGCAGGAGAGGGAGGCAGGGGCCTGATTAAATAGGGCTTGGTAAACAAGGCAGTCTCAGTCAAAGGATGTTATTCTCTACTGAGACGGGATGCCATGGAGGAGTTTTGAACAAGGAAGTGACATGATCTAATTTTTATTTTTAAATATGTGACCCAACTGCTCTGGGGAGAAAAAACTAAAAGAGTGGACTCAAGGAGACAGTTAAGAGGCTATTGTTGAGCAAGACAGTGGTGGCCTGGACTTCACTATGGAAGAAGATGGAGAGAGATGGGCATACATGGAACATATCTCGGAGTACTTGGTGGATTTGAACTGCTGACCTTTTGGTTAGTAGCCGTAGCACTTACCTACTACACTACCGGGGTTTCCATATCTTGTAGCTAGACTTACTGATGGATTAAATGTGGGAAAATCAAATAACTCAGGGATTTTTTGGCTTGAGTGACTGGATGAGTGATGATACAGTTTATCCAAGTAGGAAAGCTGGTGGGGGAGCAGGGTTAGGGGATGGGGGACCAAGGGCTTGGGTTTTCCAGAGTTACACTTGAGATGCCCATGAAGTAACCAAATGGACCTGTGGAGTAGGCAGTTGGACAGAGGAATCTGGAACCCAGGGAAGAGGGCAGGGCAGAAGTTAAAGTTTGCAAGTAGCAGCATGTATGCAGTGTTAGGGCCATGGGGCTGATGGGGTATCCCAGAGTCTTTGAAGTGCAGGGCCTGGGGCTGGCCAACATTGGAAGTTCTGAAAACTGAGAAGCATCCAGCAAGAGAGCTAGACGGAGTTTTCAGACAGAAGAGAAAGGCCTTTATTTATTTTGTTTGTTTGTTTTTCTGGCAATTCATGATTCACAAAGCACTTTCACATACAGTTTTACCTTCCAGTGCTGGTCTTCCCAGCAGTTCCATGAGGGAAGCTATGAGAAGTTGTAAGCAGCCCTATCGTGTGGCTGAAGAATTCTAGCTGTGACAGAGCCCAACAACAAAGATCAGAACCCTTCACAGAACCCAGGTTTCCTGACTCTGGAGCAAAAGTTCTTAACCCTAGTGGGTCTCAGAATTGCCTGGGGATACTCTTTCAAATGTAGATCCCTGAGCCTCATCCCTAAAACTGTTGAATCCAGTCTCTGGAAGTAGAGTCTAAGAAGCTGTTGTTCATAAAACAAACAAAAAACCTTCTGTAATATGTTGCTGGAATCCCTGGGTGGTGCAAACTGTTAACCCACTTGGCCACTGACCAAAAGGTTAGAAGTTCAAGCTCACCCAGAGGTGCCTCAGAAGAAAGGCCTGGCAATCTACATCCAGAAAATCAGGCATTGAAAACCCTATGGAGCACAGTTCTACTCTGACACACATTGGGTTGCCATGAGTTGAAATCAACTCAACAGCAACGGGTTGAGGTGTTCCTGATGCCAGTAATCAGTGGAAATCCCACTCAAGGCCAGTGCTGTGTCCACCCCCCAGCCCCACCCCACGGAGCCCAGCAGGGAGAAGACGAAAGCTGTGTCCTCCCTGTATTGCATGCCTTAACTCACTTTGCGCACTGAATATACCTGTTGACCCAAGGCAGCACAGACCTGTATGCACCAAGCATGTATGCCAAGCACCATGCCAGGCTCTGAGGCACATAGAGACATATGAGGCCATGTAGTCTCAGGGAATGTGCCATATACCAGGGAACTAAGACGTACATGCATAAGACAAAGCCCTGCCCAAAAGCAAACTCATTCCCATCAAGTCAATTCCAACCCAGAGCAGCCCTGTAGGACAGGGTAGAACTGCCCCACTGGGTTTCCAAGGCTGTGAATCTTTATGGAAGCAGACTACCACATTTTTCTCCCTTGGAGTGGCTGGTGGGTTCGAATCGCCAACCTTTTGGTTAGTACCTGAGCACTTAACAACTGTACCACCAAACCAAACCCAGTGCCATCGAGTCGATTCTGACTCATAGCGACCCTATAGGACAGAGTAGAGCTGCCCCATAGAGTTTCCAAGGAGCGCCTGGTGGATTCAAAACTGCTGACCCTTTGGTTAGCAGCTGTAGCACTTACTCACTACACCACCAGGGTTTCAGCACCACCAGGGCTCCTCAAAGCCCTATACAAGGAATGAATTACACAGCCTCTTGATCCCACTTCTGAAATATATCTCACACCCATCCTCTTCTCTCCGTCTTCATTCCGACCCTCCTCTGGGACCTGAACTGCTACAACTGGTTTCAAGCTTCTGCTTTGTTACATGCCAAGCACAGCCCATTTTCCATAGAGAAAACGAGGACACATTTTTTAAAGTATATGCTGGAATAGGTGTCCCGACTTCCTTGTTGTTGTTGTTAGGTGCTGTCGAGTCGGTTCCGACTCCTAGCGACCCTGTGCACAACAGAACAAAACACTGCCCGGTCCCGCGCCATCCTTACAATCGTTGTTATGCTTGAGCTCATTGTTGCAGCCACTGTGTCAATCCACCTCGTCGAGGGTCTTCCTCTTTTCCGTTGACTCTGTACTTTACCAAGCATGATGTCCTTCTCCAGGGACTGATTCCTCTTGACAATGTGTCCAAAGTATGTAAGACGCAGTCTCACCATCCTCTCTCCTAAGGAGGATTCTGTTTGTACTTCTTCCAAGACAGATTTATTCGTTCTTCTGGCGGTCCACGGTATAGTCAATATTCTTCGCCAACACCACAATTCAAAGGCATCAGTTCTTCTTTGGTCTTCCTTATTCATTGTCCAGCTTTCACGTGCATATCATGCGACTGAAAATACCATGGCTTGGGTCAGGCGCACCTCAGTCTTCAAGGTGACACCTTTGTTCTTCAACACTTTAAAGCAGTCCTTTCCAGCAGATTTACCCAATGCAATGCGTCTTTTGATTTCTTGACTGCTGCTTCCATGTCTGTTGATTGTGGATCCAAGTAAAATGAAATCCTTGACAACATCAATCTTTTCTCCATTTATCGTGATGATGCTCATTGGTCCAGTTGCGAGGATTTTTGTTTTCTTTATGTTGAGTTGCAATCCATACTGAAGGCTGTGGTCTTTGATCTTCATTAGTAAGTGCTTCAAGTCCTCTTCACTTTCAGCAAGCAAGGTTGTGTCATCTGCATAACACAGATTGTTAATGAGTCTTCCTCCAATCCTGATGCCCTGTTCTTCTTCATATACTGCAGCTTCTCGGATTATTTGCTCAGCATACAGATTGAATAGGTATGGTGAAAGAATACAACCCTGGCGCACACCTTTCCTGACTTTAAACCAATCAGTATCCTCTTGTTCTGTCCGAACAACTGCCTCTTGATCTATGTAAAGGTTCTTCATGAGCACAATTAAATGTTCTGGAATTCCCTTTCTCCACAATGTTATCCATAATTTGTTATGATCCACACGGTCGAATGCCGTTGCATAGTCAATGAAACACAGGTAAACATCCTTCTGGTATTCTCTGCTTTCAGCCAGGATCCATCTGACATCAGCAATGATATCCCTGGTTCCACATCCTCTTCTGAAACCAGCCTGAATTTCTGGTAGTTCCCTGTTGATACACTGCTGCAGCCGATTTTGAATGATCTTCAGCAAAACTTTGCTTGCGTGTGATATTAATGATATTGTTCTATAATTTTCACATTCAGTTGGGTCATCTTTCTTGGGAATAGGCATAAATATGGATCTGTTCCAGTCAGTTGGCCAGGAAGCTGTCTTCCATATTTCTTGGCATAGATGAGTGAGCATCTCCAGCGCTGGATACGTTTGTTGAAACATCTCAATTGATATTCCATCAATTCCTGGAGCATTGTTTTTTGCCAATGCCTTCAGAGCAGCTTGGACTTCTTCCTTCAGTACCATCGGTTCCTGATCATATGCTACCTCTTGAAATGGTTGAACATCGACTACTTCTTTTTGGTATAATGACGCTGTGTATTCCTTCCATCTTCTTTTGATGCTTCCTGCATCATTTACTATTTTCCCCATAGAATCCTTCACTACTGCAACTCTAAGCTTGAATTTTTTCTTCAGTTCTTTCAGCTTGAAAAACACCAAGCGTGTTCTTCCCTTTTGGTTTTCCATTTCCAGCTCTTTGCACGTGTCATTATAACACTTCACTTTATCTTCTCGAGCCACCCTTTGAAATCTTCTGTTTAGTTCTTTTACTTCATCAACTCTTCCTTTTGCTTTAGCTGCTCGATGTTCAAGAGCAAGTTTCAGAGTCTCCTCTGACATCCATCTTGGTCTTTTCTTTCTTTCCCGTCTTTTCAGTGACCTCTTGCTTTCCTCATGGATGATGTCCTTGATGTCATTCCACAACTCGCCTGGTCTTTGGTCACTAGTGTTCAATGGCTCGAATCTATTCTTCAGATGTCTCTAAATTCAGGTGGGATATACTCAAGGTCATATTTTGGCTCTCATGGTCTTGCTCTGGTTTTCTTCAGTTTCAGCTTGAACTTGCACATGAGCAATTGATGGTCTGTTCCACAGTCGGCCCCTGGCCTTGTTCTGACTGGTGATATTGAGCTTTTCCATCGTCTCTTTCCACAGATGTAGTCAATTTGTTTTCTGTGTGTTCCATCTGGTGAGGTCCATGTGTATAGTTGCTGTTTATGTTGGTGAAAGAAATTATTTTCAATGAAGAAGTCTTTGGTCTTGCAAAATTTGATCATTCGATCTCCAGCATTGTTTCTATCACCAAGACCATATTTTCCAACTACTGATCCTTCTTCTTTGTTTCCAACTTTCACATTAAAATCACCAGTAATTATCAACGCATCTTGATTGGATGTTCGATCAATTTCAGACTGCATCAGCTGATAAAAGTCTTCTATTTCTTCATCTTTGGCCCTAGAGGTTGGTGCATAAATTTGAATAATAGTCATATTAACTGGTCTTCTTTGTAGGCATATGGATATTATCCTATCACTGACAGCATTGTACTTCAGGATAGATCTTGAAATGTTCTTTTTGATGATGAATGCAACACGATTGCTCTTCGCGTTGTCATTCCCAGCATAGTAGACTATATCATTGTCCAATTCAAAATGGCCAGTACCAGTCCATTTCAGCTCACTAATGCCTAGGATATCAATGTTTATGCATTCCATTTCATTTTTGATGATTTCTAATTTTCCTAGATTCCTACTTTGTACATTCCAGGTTCCAATTATTAATGGATGTTTGCAGCTGTTTCTTCTCATTTTGAGTCATGCCACATCAGCAAATGAAGGTCCGGAAAGCTTTACTCCATCCACATCATTAAGGTCAACTCTACTTTGAGGAGGCAGCTCTTCCCCAGTCACCTTTTGAGTGCCTTCCAACCTCATCTTCCAGCACTATATCAGACAACGTTCCGCTGCTATTCATAAGGTTTTCACTGGCTAATACTTTTCAGAAGTAGACTTCTGGGTCCTTTTTCCTATCCTGTCTTAGTCTGGAAGCTCAGCTGAAACCTGTCCTCCATGGGTGACCCTGCTGGTATCTGAATACCAGTGGTATAGTTTCCAGCATCACAACAACACGCAAGCCCCCCCAGTATGACAAACTGACAGACACGTGGCAGCCCCCTCCCTTAGAAATCCTTAAAGGGCCTCCAAGTGCAATTAGAAGGAAGTCTAACTGCAAAGTCCCAAGGGGCGTCAGCTGGCCAAACACACCAACGGCACCTCTCACCCTGCTGTCCTTGCTGTCGCAGTACTGGCCTTCCCTCTGCTCCTCACATACCCCAAGCACATATCTGCCACAGGACTTTATACACGCTCCACCCCTAGCTGCCTTCTCTTCATCTTTCAGGTCACTCAGCTCAGGCACACTTGGGAAGAGAGGGTCCCCCTAGCCCTCTGGATTAGCAGTCCACCTGAGGGTGGCAAAGGAAATGGATGTTGATCCCAGCAAATCACAGCTAGAAAGGACCTTCCTTATCCTTCCCCAGATAAGAAAACAAGAGGCCCAGAGAGGGGAAGGGACCTGCCCACGATCGCTTAGCATATTAGTTGCAGAGCTACAATGCCTGGCCCTTTGTATGTATTTGTGTGTGTGTGTATATGTGTGTGGGTGTGGGTGTGTGTAGTTTTGTATATGATTTATATTTTGCTTCATTTTGTTTTGTGTTAACCACTGCACCAGAACGCAGTGACTGTGTTTGGATGGGTGGGCCTGGGCTTGTATAAAGAAGCAAAGGAAGGGAACTTGAAGCCAAGCCTAGCTAACCAATAGCCAAAAATGTGCTAATAGACAATGCCTGCTCTGCCCCTAAGAAGTCCGATGGTGCAGTGGTTAAGCACTCAGCTGCCAACCAAAAGGATGGTGGATCAAACCCACCAGCTGCTCCACGGGAGAAAGATGTGGCAGTCTGCATCCATAAAGATTACAGCCTTGGAAACCCTACGGGGCAGTTCTACTCTGTCCCATAGGGTTGCTATGAGTCAGAATCAACTCAACAGCAACCGGTTCACAGGCCCTGGCCCTGAACTGATGCCAAATGATGAAAGCCTCAGAGACTCAGCAGAGGGAGACCCAGGCCAAGAGTGGAGGAGGACGGACAGAGCCCTATCAGGAGAGAAGGCCATCACTCCCACCTTTCTTCAGAGACACTTCCACCATGATTCTGTAATTGGGCTTGGCAGTGTTGGCAGGAGCCACAGGGCTTTCTGCGGTGAAGGGGCTGCTGTCCTTGTTGGCACAGGTGCTGGAGCTCAGGGAGCGGCACAGCGGCGGAGACAGGTGGCTGGGCAGGGAGTGGGGGGCCGTGAGGCGGGTGCGCACTGTGAGCGTGAGGAGGCCCTTCTTGGCTTGCTGAAAGGAAAAGAGACAGTGCTGAAAACTTCAGCAGCAACTCAGGGGAGGCAATGAGGCCTGGCCTCCATCACAAATATTTCTTAAAAAAATATTTCTTAAAGAAATGCAGCCGTGTGTGCGTGTGCTTAAACACACATACAACAAAAATATATATACATGTATACTATATATATGGATTAAAAAAAACACACATATTTATACTAGATAGATAAATGGAGTCTTGAACTAACTTAAAAAAACTTAAAGAAAAACAATAAATACATCAGTATGAATACATAAAGTGTTTTAAAACAGTTTCGAAAATTGTGAATACTTTAAACATCTCCTACAACTATCTTGATCATTAGTTTCTCAGTAAGTTCTTTTTTAAACATTGTGCTTGATCAGCATCAGCTAGGTGTCTCATGTAAAGGATTCCACATTCTGAGTTTGTAGGCTTGAATCAAGGAGGGCCATGCTGGGAGCTTGGTCCATTTGCCTGAAGGCCCCAGAGTTTGGTCATATGTTGATAAGAAACAGTCACCTTGGCTTTCTGCCTCAGCTGCCACCATGGCACCTGTGAAAAAGCTTGTGGTAAAAGGGGGCAAAAAAAAATGAAGCAGGTTTTGAAGTTCACCCTTGACTGCACCCACCCTGTAGAAGATGGAATCATGGATGCTGCCAATTTTGAGCAGTTTCTTCTAGAAAGAATCAAAGTTAATGGGAAAGTTGGTAATCTTGGTGGAGGGGTTGTAACCATTGAATGAAGCAAGAGCAAGATTACTGTAACCTCCGAGGTGCCTTTTTCCAAAAGATATTTGAAGTATCCCACAAAAAAATATTTGAAGAAGAATAATCTATGTGATTGGTTGTGCGTGGTCGCTAACAGCAAAGAAAGTTACTAATTACAATACTTCTAGATTAACCAGGATGAAGAAGAGGAAGAAGATGAGGATTAAAACTCACTTACCTGGAATATTTTGTATTAGTCCTTGAATAAAACTTGGGAATGAAAAGGGTGGCTATCCTTGTATCTCTGCGTGTGGATTGGACAGAAAACTGGAAATCATAGGGACAGGGCTTCACTTGGGCTCCACTCACTCATTTGTAATACAGTTTTTTTCCCCCTTGAAAACTTCAGTTCTCAGTGTAATGATACCGGAATAGAAATATGCAGCGACTTAAGGGAACAGACGGTGATTTGACATTGACCGGGTAGGTAGGGTGTGGAGAGGTGAGCTTCAGTTAGTCACTATTTTATTTTAAAATATGACAGTCAGTCTTATCTGGCGCACTTTCTCAAAGAGAAAGCGTCAGGAATACAAACATGGGGACTCCTAATTCATTCAAAGCAAAGCAAGTGACTTCTTTCTGGGGTTCTCGTCTTGTGGGGAAATGTCTGTGACAATAAAGACACAGCTTTCTGGGGCATTTGTATCATTTCTGTTTTTTGATTACAAATTACTCTTGATAAAACCGTTCATGTATTCCTCATTTTTTTCCTATAGAAATACAATGTGATTCTTTAGAACTGCTCCTGAGGAGCCCTGGTGGCACAGAAGTTAAGCGCTTGGGTGCTAACCCAAAGGTCAGCAGTTTGAACCCACCAGCTGCTCCTTGGGAGAACGGTGTGGCGACCTCGGAAGCTATGGGGCAGTTCTACCCTGTCCTATAGGGTTGCTCTGAGTCAGAATCGACTTGATGGCAGTGGGTTTGGGTTTGGTTTTAGAATTGCTATCCTCCTGCCGTTGAGAAAAGGTTTTAGAGGGAGATTGTAGCAGTCCCAGGTTTTCAATGAAATAAATCTCTGTACAAAAATGTATTTGTAGAAAAAAAAAAAAAAGAAAAGAAATAGCCACCTTGAATTTCTGCAGAGCATCCTGGTGTGTTAGCCCAGCCATTGATTCACCATTGAGTTCCAGAATTTCATCACCTGTTGAGAGAAGGAGAAGTTGCAGCTCAGAAGAGTGTTGCCCAATCAAGGGGCAGTGTCCTTACCTTGAACTCTAGTCTCCCAAACCTGCCCAGCTTTTTTATGTAATGCACAAAACTCTCTGAAGAACATTTTCTCATTCAGTGCTCACTCCCTGGGAGGCAGGCAGGATAGCGACGATGGGCCTTCCGTGGCATCTCTTATCTTTCAGGTTGAGATCCAGTAGTCTTAGCCAGGCAGCCAGACCTGCCTCCTCTGGTCCCTGCCCAGGCCTCTGCTTCACCTCCTTGCCTCCTGCCTCCCGGCCTGCTTACCCTTTGCTCTGCTGGATCAGTTTCTGATCCAACACTATCTGCATTTTCCACAACGGCCGACACAGTTAAATAGTTGTTCAGAGACATCTTCTGTACTAAAGGGTACTTTTCCTACCTTCTTCGCCAGCCTCTTCCTAATCTTTTGGCCCCTACTGCCTTCATCTCCTTTGTCTTCTCATGGCACTCTGTACCTTCACTGACACAGCACTTGTCACCCTGGATGGTGACCAAGGACCTTGAAAGTCTCTCCCTCACCAGGCTGGCAGCTCCCTGGGAACAAGGGCTTTTGTCCTGTTAATTGACATATCTCCAGGGCCAATTCTGTGTGGGGCCTACAAAGTGCTTAATAAATGTGGGCTGATATAGTGTTTCCAGAATGTAACTTAGGCCCCATTTTACAGAAGAAGAAATTGAGCCCAGAGAGGCCCAAGGCCACATGCTAAGAAAGAAATTAGGACTTGGGATCTTTGACTCCAAGCCCTTGCTTCATAAAGTTATATCCCTGTGATGACAATGTTTTCTGTCCCTATCCACAAATCTAGTGGATAATAATTGGAAAATTTCTCTCTCTTATTCAATTTATTCAATACACAATTAGAGAACAATTTCTCTGTGTTCGACACTGTGCTAGATACTCCAGATGCAAACACTGTTTTCACACTGACTTCTGGGTTTGATTGCTGTTGGAGAGATGTGCTGTTACCTAATTATGGTTCCCTTGTACATAACTGGAAACCCTGGTGGCATAGTGGCTAAGTGCTACAGCTGCTAACCCAAAGATTGGCAGTTCGAATCCACCAGGCGCTCCTTGGGAACTCTATGGGGCAGTTCTACTATAGGTCGGAATCGACTATGAGTCGGAATCAACTTGATGGAAAGGGTTTTTTTTTTAATACGTAATTGTTATGGATTGAATTGTGTCCCCCAAAATATGTGTTGTAAATCCTAGCCTCTACCTGTAGTTGGAAACCCTGGTGGTATAGTGGTTAAGTGCTATGGCTGCTAACCAAAGGATCGGCAGTTCAAATCTACCAGGCGCTCCTTCGAAACTCTACGGGGCAGTTCTACTCTGTCTTATAGGGTCGCTATGACTCCACAGCACTGGTTTTGGTTTTTTATACCTGTAGTTACAGTCCCATTTGGAAATGGGTTTTCTTTGTTATGTTAATGAGACAGTGTTTGTGCAGGGTGTGTCTTCAATCAACCTATTTTGCAGCATAAAAGATTAAACAAGCAAGTAAGCAAGCAGAGGTGGAGGAAGATAGATACCTGCCACATGAAGGTTACCAAGGAGCCAAGAGATAGAAGCTGAAGAGGCAAGGACCTTCCCTCAGAGCCAAGAGAGAAAGAAAGTCTTCCCCCAGGGCTAGTGCCCTGAATTCAGACTTCTAGCCTCCTAACTGTGAGAAAATAAATTTGTTTGTTAAAGCCACTCCCTTGTGGTATTTCTGTTATAGCAGCAGTATATAACAATTATCTATCCTTTTTCTCTGGTTGCTTTTAAGTTGTTTGCTTGTTTTTTCTTTGTATTTGATATTTTGCAGTTTCACTGTGATGTGCTAGGGTTGAAGGAAGCTTTTTGTGTTTCCTCAAGCTGAAGTTTCATGCCTTAAATCAATTCTGGAAAAATCTTAGCCACTATCTGTTTGCATATTGCCTCTTTTTCATTCGCTCTTTCTTTGGCGAATTCCTATTAGATATATTTTGGACCTTCTCAACCTCTTCCCCATGTTTCATTAAAACTTTATCTTTTTTATTGCTCTTTGTTGCAGACTGGGTAATTTCTAGTTTACTAGTTATTCTTACAATTGTATCTAATCTGCTGTTTAGCTTACCCATTAAGTTTTTTAATTTCGATGAGTTTGCTTTTTTAAATTTCTAAATGTTATTTTTTTCACCCCACCTATTTTTTCATTATACACTGCTATTTCCTTTTAGCTTATATCCTTTTTAAAAATCTTTTTGAAAATAATTTTCAACACACTGATTCTATAGTCTCTTTTAGATTCTTCCTTCATCTTAAGTTTTTGAGATCTAATATTCCTCTCTGTTATTTCTGCTGACCTTACCCCAATAGTGAACATTTACTAATATAGTATGTAATATTTTACTGCAAGCTCATTTTCCACAGGAGTTTGTTTTCTGTGGGAATCCCATATACCGCAGGTTGCTACCAAATAGCTTTTCCTTTATTTCCCCTAGGTACTTCTACCCCAAGTGTTTCATTGGTTCAAGACTAATTTTAACATTAATTTCTCAGCTTGGAGTTTTCTGTACTCTGTAGGAACTATAAATGTGGCCTCTATACTTGTACATGATATAGGCTTGGGTTTTCATTTTCTTGAGAGAGATGATTTTTTCCCTTCCAAGAGCCATGGGGAGATTTAAGCCCCTTTGATGTTTCCTTGGAACCTGTTGGTTTTCATCACAGGTAGCTCTTTCAAGATCAAGGCTTCATGTGGGTTCTCAGAGCCTTGCATGGATACAAGGCCATGTCCCCGTCCCTGTGTGGAAATTCAAATCCTAACCCCTAGCCCCTAGCTCTTATGCCTATAAACAGTTCTGCAGCACTCTGAGCCACCACAGCACCAACTCACGAATTTACCACACTAGGTTTAAAGTTGTTGCTTTGTTTTCTAGCACCTGGTAATTTTCATTTCTTTCTTTTCAAATATGGTATTTTATCCCCCAAGTCTGTGGAAATATAAGGTGGAGTTAGCATGAAAAAGGAAGGGTTCAAATCAGCTCAGTTTATTAGGTTGCTGAAACCAGGGTGTAAAATGAAAGGACCTAGTCTTTGTTGTTGAGAGATTCCAAGTCTAGCAGCAAAAACACACTCATTTAAAAAGAAACACAATGCAATTAAATATGTGCTGAAGAAGGATATACAAAGAACATAATTCAGAGATGTCCATTCTTTATTGCATAAGAAACTGAACTTTCTTCAAGTTATTAGGATGTCCATCCCAATGGGGCTGCAGAGCCTGCCTCTGGGCTCTGCAGTGTCCTTATCCTTATTTGACCCTATCTGGTGAAATTTGATTAACCTAGGTTTTGCCAAATAAAGCTTACATAATCACTTTTTGAAAGGGGAATAAAAATAAAACATTATTAATCTTGATCTGTACAACAAACTTTTGTGACAACTGATGTAAACCCTGTAAATTCAGAGACAGATTCTAAAAGTTTACTTTTGAAAGATGTTACAAAAGGTCATTTGATTAATTTTTTTGAGGCTAGAGTTAGGAATTCTAGACTAGCTGAATTGTTTTAGCTCGTTGAAATCCTCTATTTTTATAACCGCAATTAACTAAGGGGCAAATACCCAGAAAAAAAATAATAATAATAAAGCTTGGGTTGGGGAGCTTGCCCCTGAGAAAGAAAACAAAACACAATACTCTCTTTACTTTCCACTTCAATCAGCCCTCCATCCTTTGTTTAAATACAGAAAAGTACAAAAGATAATAAAATAAATGATGGCATGCTCTCGGGATTCTGATCCCACTTGTCTTCCTTTCT
Organism: Elephas maximus indicus; assembly: GCF_024166365.1. NCBI lineage: Eukaryota > Metazoa > Chordata > Mammalia > Proboscidea > Elephantidae > Elephas > Elephas maximus. The sequence continues at coordinate 71,381,743 of NC_064831.1, read as the reverse complement.
CTAATTAGTTTCTCTTCTTTACCTGCCTCTTGATTTAGCTGTCCCCTAAAACTGAGCCTCAGCCCTCTTCTCTGCTCTCTACCATCCTTCATTCACCCTGTGCCTTCAGCTGTTTTCCAAATGCTGACGACCCTGAAATTCAGCCCTAACTCCCTTCCTGAGCTGTTGCCCAAATTTTCATTGTCTGTTTTTTTTTGTTTTTTGTGGGACAGCTCCACCTAGTGATCACCCGGATACTTCAACGTCCACTCAGCTGCTCAAATCTAGACCTCCTCCTTGCCCTCCCCCTCTTTCCCTCCTTTTACTTTGCCTCTTGCCTTGGTTAACAAGTTATCTTTCTCTAGTTTACTAAACTGGAAGCCTTCGCATCTTCTCTGACCAATCCCTCATTTCCCACCTCCATTTAGGTCCAAGTTCTGTCGCCTGTCCTATCTGCCCCTTTGTCCTCCTAGTGTTACTGCTCTAGGACAGGCCCTTAAGAGCTGGCACCTGGTTTTTACAATAGTCTTTTAACTAGCCTTTCTGCTTCCTGTTTCCTGTCTCCTGCCAACCCACTTTATTCTACATTCTGCTTCCTGTATCAACTAAAATTCCTAGTCATAGCTGGTCCCTCCCGTATTCCAAAAACCTTCACTGGCTGCCCGCTGCCCACACAATAAAATCCATAAGATAAAATCCTCCATAATGTTGGGGTTGGCAAACTTTTTGTGTAAAGGGCCAGATAGTAAATATTTTAGACTTTGCAGGTCATACGCTGTTGTAACTATGCAACACGGCTGCTATAGTACAAAAGCAGCCACAGACAACAGGTAAATGAGTGTGTGGCTGTGTTCCAATAAAGCCTGTTAATGGACACTGACATTTGAATTTCACTTAATTTTCATGCGTCACATAACATTATTCGTTTTTCAATTTTTTTTTAACCATTTAAAAAATGAAAAACCATTCTTAGTCCATAAGCAGTATAAAACAGTGCCCATATTTGGCCCATAGGCCATAGTTTGCTAACTCCTGTCCTAATAAATTTATGTGATTAAATGTGGTTAGGTATGATGGTGAATTTTGTGTCAACTTGGCTAGACTGTGGTGCCCAGTCATTTGGTAAAACACTACTCTAGTTGCTGATAAAAAGTAATTACACCAAAAACCAAACCAAACCTGTTGCTGAGGAGTCAATTCCAACTCACAGTGACCTTACAGGACAGGGTAGAACTGCCCCACAGGGTTTCCATAGAGCAGCTGGTGGAGTCCAACTGCTGACCTTTTGGTTAATTGCCAAGCTCTTAACCACTGTGCAACCAGGGCTCAATAAAGTAATTGCATGTGATTAAATTAATTTTGCTTCAAGTAAAGCAAATTACCTTCCATAATGTGGGCCTGAATCAATCAGAAGATCTTAAGAGAAAAAAGGTGTTTCCCTAGGGTATATTCTGCTGCCAGACTATAAAAAGACACTTTGCCAGAAGACTTTTACTCTTTACTCTTCTTATAGCCTGATCTATCTATTTTGGGACACAAGCCTGTAAGAGTCTCCGACCTGTCACCTGACCTACGGATTTAGGACTAGCCCCCACAATCACATGAACTAATTCCTTGAAATAAATCAACGTCTCTCTCTCTCTCTTGTTTTTGTCCTCCCTCTTTCTCTCTCTTGCCCATCTATCATCTATTTACCCACCTGCCTACCTATCAACTCTCTGTCTCTCATTGGTTATGTTTTTCCAGAGTACCCTGACTAAAACACTAGATTTCTAGCTTGGCTTACAGAAACTGGCCTGTCAGAGAGAGTAGGAACTTTGTGAAATCACTTCTTTTTTAATGTCAGCATGCAAACTCTCCCTGACCTACAGTGGCTGCCCGCTGCTACCACTGTCTGTCCCTAAACTTTGCCTCCTATGTTGAAACCTGGAGATCTCCCTGTACCAAGCCTACTGCCCAATTATCCAAACATGGCTTTGGGATGGAATTGAGATCTGGGGGAAGGAAACCCTGACCCTCTAGGAGAAGACAGGAAGCTTGAGAGGAAGCTCTGCATACCAGGACCCTCACTCCCAGGATGGCCAGGTGCTTCCTTCCTGTGAAGAGCTAAGAGGACATAGCGGAGGGGAAGGTGGGCAGAGGGGAAGGGCAGAAAGCTGGGCAGACCATGAACTCCTGAAAAGGAGGGATCATGTCTGATTCCTTTCTCTATTTCTTGGGCCTAGAACTCAGTAGATTCTCAGAGAGTGTTGGTTATGCTGATCTGTTCAAAGCATCGGACCTGGTTCTCCTGGGATTGTGTATTTGGGAGGGCAGAGAGAAAAAAGAAAGTGGGTTTCAATGGATTCCAGCGACAAGAGACAGGAGAAAACAGAAGTGAAAATGAAGGAGACAGATGCTTCAGTGTCCAGCCCCAGGCTGGTGACAGAATCCAGCTGAGACAGCTGTAGTGGTGTCAGGACTGAGTGTGCAAACACACACAGCCGATGTGCCGGTGGTGACGGAGCCATCAGGAGAGCACCTGCAGACCCCAGAATCCATGCCAGCTGTGTTCTGAAGACTCAAGATACATTTTGCATTCCCAATGTCTTCTACTGTCCAGCAATTCTGCTGTTGGTTCCTCAAACATCAATCTGGAATAGGAACGGGATGGGAAATCTACCTTCTTGCAGCCTTCCATCAGCTGCTGCTGCTCCCCCTGCAAAGATGGTTTTGACGTAAATTCCAATGGGGCCGTAAATGCTGTCTTTTCCCCCAACGATGCTGAAGCCCAGGCCCTGGGGAAAGAGGAGGAGAGGTTCGGATTTAGGAGTGTCCAAGCCATCCATCGGGCTGATGTTTCCAGAGTACCTCTGCCTCCTGATAGGAACAAGGGAACCAGGAAGGAGAGAAGGGGCCTCTAGTTCCATAGGTCCAAGGGCTTAACAAAGAAATGGGAGATACAAAGAGCAGTAACTTTGGTTGCAGACTGGCCAGATGTTTTCCACACAGTGCCAGTGATGTAGTGGCAGGAATCCTGGGTGGAGATTACCAACCCAGCTCTATCCCTCCAGCTGGCAGTTCTGGGCAGATCACTTCCTGCCTCAGAGCTTCGATTCCTTCCCTTGTGAAATGATGGCAATAGTTAGAGAAGATACACAGCAGCACAACAAAACCACCGCTGGCAATAATAATGGCAGCAGCTTGCTAGGTAAGCAGCATCCCTTCTCCTGCCAAAGGCCATTCACTCCCCTTCTGCTCTACATCCCACTCCCTCCCTGCTTTGTAAAACCCTTAGCACAAGGCCTGGATTTTGGTGGTGGTGGTAGGTGCCTTGGAGCTGATTTTCAACTCAAAGAGACTCCATGTGACAGAGTAGAACTGCCCCATAGTGTTTTCTAGGCCGTGACCTTTACAGGAGCAGATTGCCAGATCTTTCTCCTACGGAGCCGCTGGGTAGGTTCAAACTACCAACTTGGTTCAAGCCACCACCCTTTTGGTTAGCAACCAAGTGCTTAATGGTTGTGCTACTAGGGCTTCTTCTGGTTTTTGGTAGCCTATTTTATTGCTGATTTGGTTTTGACTCTACCTCAAGCACTTGATCCTTCTAACTCTGCTTGCTCCTCCTCCTGAACTCAACCCTGGCCAGATAGAATGACCCCTCCTACTTGTCATCCCTGTCAATGACGAGGTCTAGGTATATAGGTCTTATCAGTCTGATAGTGGGAACCAAAAAAAAAAAAAAACCCATTGCTGTCAAATCAATTCCGACTCATAGCGATCCTGTAGGTCAGAGTAGAATCGCCCCATACGGTTTCCAAGGACCGCCTGGTGGATTCAAACTGCCAACCTTTTGGTTAACAGCCATAGCTCTTAACCACTAAGCCACCAGGGTTTCCTGATAGTGGGAGGCCAGCCTTATTTCTGAACTCATCACCCATCTCTACAGTCCTGGCTTCTAGAAAAGCCCAGTGACAGAATGAGATGATACATTTGCTCACAACGTTTATTTATTGAATGTTGATTTATCAAGTTTTCGATACACCAAGATCATTTAAACTGTTCTGATCATCTTTGCACGCTTTTGGTACCCTTTTCTATGGTGCCTACTTGTGAACATTTCAAAAAAATTTTAAGGCAGTTTTTCAAGTACTTCTACATAATTTCAAAGGAGCCTTGGTGGCTCAAATGGTTAAGTGCTTGGCTGCTAACCAAAAGGTTGGCAGTTCTAACCCACCTAGCAGCTCTGCAGAGAAAGACCTGAGATCTGCTCCCATAAAGATTACAGCCCAGAAAACACTATGGGGCAGTTATACTCTGTCATGTGGAGTCGGTATGAGTCAAAATCAACTCGATGACACCCAACAACACCACTATCGCCTAATTTTAAGGGGGAAAAGCATTGTGATTTGGTCATCAGAAAATAAGGCTGCTTGGAGAAAGTCAGTATAGGAGGCAGTCACTCCTCTGTGACGAGGGGAGCAATAACCCCAGCATTGCTCATTCTACTCTATTTCTGGGTGAGCTCCCAGGACAAGGAGGGCACAGGGGACAGAGAGTAAGGAATCCAGGTGTGTGGTGGGGCCCCACTCCCAGAAAGACCCTAAGCAGCAATCAGATCCTTCCCTCATACCACACGCCCAAATTATATTACATGGTATCCTAGTTTCCTATGGCTACCATAACAAAACACCACCAAGCGGGTGGCTTTAGAGAACAGAAAGTTATTTCTCACAGTTCTGGAGGCTAAAAGTTCAAATCAGGGTCTGGGCTGTGTTATTTCCTTCTGCGGGGCTCTCTCCTAGTTTCTCGTGGCTGCCGGCAACGCTTGGCATTCTTTTGCTGCTTATAGATGCATCTGCCTCTTTCGTCACACGGCGTCTCCCCCTGTGGGTCTGTGTCTAATCTGTTCTATTTATAAGAGATGACTCAGGAGGGATTAGGTTGAGGACCCACCCTGCTCTAACACAAACTCGTTAATATAACAGACCAAAAGCCCTATTTCCAAACAGGGTTATATTTACAGGTATACGGGTTAGGACTTCACGATACTTTCTGGAAAGCACAATTCAGTCTATAACAAATGGATTTAAGCACTTGGGTTGCCTGGGCTGTAGCAACTGCCTGTGTCTATTCCAGAAGATCTTTAGTGTGCAGGTCAACCCCACGCATAGGGTAGCATCTTTCAGAAGCAGTAGAAAGAAACATTTGGGATGCTCATTCCCCATGCCCACAGTGAATAAGGAAGACTGAAGTAGAATTAATGCATTTGAATTATGGTGTTGGTGAAGAATATTGAATATATTATGGACTCTCAGAAGAACAAACAAATCTGTCTTGGAAGAAGTACAACCAGAATGCTCCTTAGAAGTGGGGTTGGTGAGACTTTGTCTCACTTATTTTGGACATGCTATCAGGAGGAGGGACCAGCCCCTGGAGAAGGACATCATGCTTGGTAAAGTAGAAGGCTAGCGTAAAAGAGGAAGACCTTCAATGAGATGGATTAACACGACAGCTGCAACAACAAGCTCAAACGCAGCAATGATTGTGAGGATGACAATGTTTCCTTCTGTTAGACATAGGCTTGCTATGAGTTGGAACAACTTGACAGCACCTAACAACAACAACACCCCCCCCCCATCACCACTATTTTCCCCCTTTCGATTTCTTGATTATGGGGCAGAAATCAAGATGATGCTTCATCACCTAGAGAGAGCTAGAGTAGTTCTTCATTTTCAGGCAGCTCCAATGGACAACAAAAAACATGATGTGTAGTTGTTAGGTGCCATCAAGTCTACTGCAACTCATAGCATTCCTATGTGACAGAGTAGAAATACTCTATAGCATTTGCTAGGCTATAATCTTTATGGAAGCAGATCACCAGGTTTTTCTTGAGTAGAGCCATTGTGGGTTTGAACTGCTAATGTTTGGGCACTTATCCATTGTGCCCCAGGGCTCCTCATCCTCATATGCTGAGCTGAATCACTACTCTCCACCCTCATCCATCCCTTGACAAGACAGCTCCTCAGGAACTGGTGTTGCTCCAGTATTTTCTGTTGGAAACGACGGTCCTTGCTTACCTTGGCCTGGCCCTTCATCAGCACAATGTTGGAGATGACCGAAGCCTGGAGCGCCCCGGAAGGCTGCAAGAGCTGAGCTGTGCTCAGTGACCGCGTCGGTCTGGAAGTGCCCTACAAGGAAGAAGCAGGGTGGCAGAGGGTGAGCCACGTGCCTTACTGGAGGGCACCACACGCCTTACTGGGAAGGGGGAAGGCCCAGTGAGAAGAGGGACCAAGAGCCCTCTCTCCAGAGGGCACACAGCATGATGATACAAGTGTGCTTAGTGAGGTGTGGGTGGGAGTCTGGTGGGGAAGAGCTTGCTTCAGTGGCCCCAGGACCCAGCTTTGTGAGCTACATCTCCCTACAGACCAACAACGGCCAACAGCTCACTCAAGCTGATCAGAGGTAACATCACAGACCATGCTGTCCTCCAAGACAGCAATTCCCCTGCAGCCAACATCTCAAGCAGAGACTAGGAAGCCACTGCCAGGGATGCTGTCTACAAACTGTGTTCAATTCAAGACACTTTTACTGACAGCCCTTTTTGCACCAGGAGTAGGGTGGTGAATGAAGGGCAGAAACTCAAAGACTTAAAAACCCAGAGCAGAGGTTGCGGGAGAGGAAGACAGATGACTTTATAGCAGAAACAATGTGTGCCAAAGAAAGGCACATGCTGTGTACCACAGGAAGCTGCCCTGGTGAGGGACAATATGGTCTGGAGGTTAGAGTCTGGGCTCTTCCCCTGGCTCTGCCAACTATCAGCTGGTGGCCTTGGAGAAGTGACTTAATCTCTCTGTGCCTTAGTTTCCTCATCTGTAAAATCACAGTACTAATGTTGTTGTTAGCTGTCGTTGAGGTGGCCCCCATCTCATGGTGACCCCGCACAAAATGGAACAAAATCCTGCCCAGTCCTACACCACCTCCATGATGGTTGCAGATTGGGTCACTGTGATCCACAGGGTTTTCACTGGGTTGTGAAGTCACACAGGGCTTTGATCTAATTCTGTCTGCTTAGACTTCAAGATGCCTGAACAAGGACAGCTACTCACCTTGTCAAGCTTCTGTTTCCTCACTGTACATCGAGGGTAATGTTACAGTCCTTTTAAGCTTCTTTTAAGGATTAGAGGCAATATTTGCAAAACAAGTCACTAGGTCATAGAGATTAAAAGTACAGGCTATGAGGTCATAAATTTAACTTCAGGTCCCAGCTCTGCCTCTTATTAGCGATGTGAACTTGTGTTAATTCCTTAATGTTTCCACGTCCCAGTTTCCTTGTCTACCCCTTAGGGTTAGCATTCAGATTAAATAAAGGAATTCTTAGTTCAAAGCCTTCACATATGAGTTCTGTACATGTAACTCTTAATAGCATAGAAGGAGACCTGGTGGTACAGTGGTTAACCACTCAGCTGCTAACCAAAGGTTGCTGGTTCAAATCCACCTAGCAGCTCTGTGGGAGAAAGAACTGGCAATCTGCTCCAATAAAGATTGTTTTTGTTGTTCTTGTGTGCCATCGAGTCGATTCCAACTCAGATTACAGCCTAGTATGGGGCCATTATGAATGGAAATCGACTGGATGGTCCCTAAAAACGTAGAAGTGGTAGCAGTTGCAAGCGCCTGGCACAAGGGTGCACTCTGTAAATGACCATCACTAGTGAGGTACTTTTTCCACAGACGGCCATACTCAAGAAGTGTGCCCTTCTCCTCTTTAGTTTTGTGGGCATAAAATCACTGAGAAAGGCTTTTCCAGCCACTGCTAAGTCCGAACTCTCCAGGTTTCCCTTCCCTCATTCTTACCACAGCCTTTCCTGCTGGGTAGTCCAGTTGTTGGGAGAGTGACTTCCTGTTACTGCAGAGAGAATAAGGCTGCCTGTCTGTGGATGTCACAGAGTTCTTGGTCATGGGAAAATCTATCTCTCCCGGGCAGTAGGGGTTAACACCTAAATTGGGAGAAGAAGAAAAAGAAGAAATCATTTATGCTCCCAAGATGCAAAGTTCAGCTGAGAACAGTATCAGCCTCTGCCAACTTCCAGCCCCTCATCAACCGGAGTGAACATCAACCACTCACTGGGTACATGGTGGGGAGAGAGGCAGTGAGAGCAGTGGCCGGTGTCTTCATTACCTACATGTGTGCTTTCTGGAATCCCGGGGTGCTGCAAGTGGTTAACGAGCTTGGCTACCAACTGAAAGTTTGGAGATTCAAGTCTACCCAGAGGCACCTTAAAAGATAGGCTTAGTGGTCTACTTCTGAAAAATCAGCCACTGAAAACCCTATGGAGCACAGTCCTGCTCCGATACACGGGGTTGTCGTGAGTCCAGGATGACTCTGCGACAATTGGTTTTGGGGATTTTTTTGTACTTTTTTTTTTTTTTTAATGCTTTCTACCCTGCAGTGTGCAGGCAAGACTCTCACATCTTCCATCAACCCAGCAAACATCGGCAGGCATCTCTTACATGGCAGGCAGTGTGCCAGACGCCCAGGAAGCCACGGTGCTAAGTCAAATCCAGTCCCTGCTATCAGGGAGTTTCAATCCCAACCAAGGACAGAAAGGAGGCAGACACACAGAGGGTTCTAGAACAGGTACAAACCAGAAGCCACATGGCCAGAAAGCTGGGAGAACTGCCAGTGCAACATCCAACCTCCCCAAAGACTCTGCCTCTTACACACACACACACACACACACACACACACACACTCACACACAAGCATGGACACACCCCGAACATGAGCCCACAAAGAAGTCAGTTCTTGATTCTTTGGGGACTCTACGAAAATGCAAAGTAATCAGCTTCCTGTTCTCTGTGGGAATCCTAGGCTTCCTTCAGCTAACAAAGTCCTGTACTGGGACGTTCACAGCCGGGCGCTCCTTCAGAGGCTGTCTCAGCTACTCACTGTCTAGCGTTGCCCAACTGAAATAACATAAAAGCCACATATGTAATTTAAAATTTTATAGTCACCACAATTGAAAAGTAAAAAGAAAAAGGTGAGATTAGTGCCAACAAGACGTTTTATTTCGTCTAAAAACCCAAAGTCAGACCTACTGCCACTGAGCTGATTCTGACTCATAGCAGCCCCGTAGGACAGAGCGGACCTGCCCCATGGGGCTTCTGGGGCTGTAGATCGTTAGGGAAGCAGACTGCCATATCATCCTCCCACAGAGTGGCCGGCCGGCTGGAACCGCCGACCTTTCAGTTAGCAGCCAAGCATTTTAACCACCAAGCCGCCAGGACTCCTATATTTCATCTAATATATCTAAATCACTATGATTTCAACATATGAGTACCACATACTAATTATTAACGGTATCCTATTTTTGGTATGATTGTACTTAGCCTTTGAATTCAGTGTGTATTTTATACTTATTGCACATCTCCATTTGTACGAGCCACATTTCAAGTACTAAATAGCCACATATAGCTAAACCAAGCCAAAACCATACCAGTTGCCATCAAGTCAGCTCTGACTCATGACGACCCCATGTGTGTCAGAATGGAACTGTGCTCCATAAGGTTTCAGTGGCCGATTTTTGGGAAGTAAATTGCCAGGCCTTTCTTCTAAGGTGACTTTGGGTAGACTTGAACCTCCAATCTTTTCGGTTAGCAGCCAAGCACGTTAACCACTTGCACAACCCAGGGACTACCATATGTGGCTGATGGCTACTCTATTAATGCAGCTCTTTTTTTAGTGGTCCAGAGAGGGGCAGGGGTTTCCTAAGGCTCCTCACTTCAAGTGAGTAGACAAGGCTTTTCTGGAAAATCCCCCAAGAAGAAGAAGCAAGACTGGTTGTTAGTTCAGAGAGGAAGTAGGCTGGAGCAGGGTTTTGAGTTTGCTTTATTCTCAAGATGAGAAAGACTTGAGCTTGTTTATAGGCTAAAGAGAGGAAGTCACTGGCCTGGAGTAGGTTGATAAAAGAGGAGAGAACAGGCACCCCTGAGGGTATGAGATCCTGAAGGGTAAAGAGAAAAGGGACCACCGTGGGGGGAAAAGAGAGTTCGTGGCCTGGCATAGCTCTGAGAGTGGCTGGAGAGACATTTCCCTGCCAGGACAGTTGCTCCAAGCCATTGGCTCAGTCCATGTAGGTGGTCTTCTCTAACTTACAGGGACCAATTGTCCCCAGATGGACCAGAAGAGAGAGGAAGCCAGAGGGTTAAGAAAACCACCAAGCCCTGGAGGAAGGACACAAAATCATGGGGGGGGGGATGGGGGAGGGACTACAGATAGTCTAGTCCTAACCCTTCCTGTGCATCATATTTATCTGGGGTTTTATAAAAATGCAGATGTTGGTGCCCCACCCAAACTACTAAATCAATTTTGCTAGCGGTGGGGTCTGGAAATCTGTATTTTTATAAGGCTCCCCAGGTGTGATGCAGCTATCATTAGCCCTTTGGAAAACCCTTGATCAAGTTCAACTCCTTACTATATCAGTGAGGAAATGGAGGCTCAGAGGGTTCCAGAGCGGTTAATACGAGGGTCAGGGCCATAACTGGAGCCCCCTGATCCCAGTCTCCCAACCTCTCCACCCCTGCGCTACACTGCAAAGACCTGCTATTTGAAGGAAGGCAGTGGCACATGGTTTGGGTTCAGAGGAAATAAAGGCAGGAACAGGTGTGGCTCACAGAGCAGATTCACCTCTGAGCCACGGGCAAGCCCAGGGGAAGCAACTCAGGTTCCTCTTCCCTCAGCTTCGCCTCTGCCCTTACTGACCCAGGTGACCCTCGTGTATTTGAAAGTTCCTATCCCCACAATGGGTTCAGATTGGCAGGAAGCCCCGGTATGAAGACAGAGCAGGTTCTCTGAAGCTTTGACTGGTCCCAGCCCTCACCTACTCTTTCTGAAAATTACTCAAAGATGCACTCCAGCCAACCAGAAAATGCGCCAAAATTATCATCTCAAGCGTGGGGAGTAGAAACCAGTTAAAGGTAGAGCATTGAGTGAGTTTGTTGAAAATGGGCTTATAAATGCAAAACCCAAAATAATTTTTGAAAGGGAAGCTATATATTGTGATGATTATATAATAATAGTAGTAGTTTGTAATTTAAGGTTAAGTTGAATTATGAAATTGGGGAAGGAACTGGGATGGTTAAAATCATGCTGAATTTCTCATCTTTCATAAGGACAATTTGGAAAATACAGTCTCAATATTAATTAATTAATAAGCTGAAAGTAAACCTAGAGATGAAAATTTTAACTTTCCAAATTATTGCAAAAATTAAACACACACACAACATAGTTTATAGAACAAGAAGAAGAAAAGAAAGAAATGGCAAATGACCACAAACACTTAAATAAAATAAAATAAAAAAATGGAGAAAATATTTTCAAACAAATATGACAGCAAAGTGTTAATTTATCCAAGAAGTTTTTTTTAAATAAATTAATAACAAAACAATGATGATCCCAATAGAAAAATAGGTAAATTTTAAAAAAGAAATGAAGAAACGTTTAACATCATCAGTAACGAGAAGTATTCTATTCCACCTATTATGTAGGCTAGTGTGTCAGTCAAGATTCTGGCAAGAACAGAAGGCACACTCAACTGGAATTTTGAGAAGAATTTGATGAAGGGAGCATTTAGGGAGGGGTGGACTGGGTTAAGGGAAATAACAAAGGCTATTGAGGAACCTAGGAACCAGCATCAGCAGGAAGCTGAAGGGCAGGAAACATCTTACCAGAGCCCAGAGAGAGCTCGAACCATGGAAGACAGACCACCTTGACATGATTTATAGTCACAGAAGGACACAGCCACTGCCAGAACTGTAGCACCAAGACAAAGGGAACAGGGGAAGAAATATCCCAGCACCTATCTCCTCCCATCCTCTAATCTCCTGTTGATGCCTCACTGGCTGAACTCAACGAGAAACCAGAAAGCCAGGGAGACTGGGTAACGATGCTGAATGGAGCGAGCAGGGCTGTCTTCACAGGCGAGCGACTTACACAGTCACACAGGGCCCCAAGCTTAGAAGGGCCCTGCACTTGCTTTAATCCTCTGCTGTTGCCATTTTGAAATTCTTAATTTTTGAACAGGGTGCCTCGTATTTTCATTTTGCATTGAGCCCCGCAAATTATGTAGCCATTCCTGGGTGCAAAGTAGGGCAGGAAAGAGCAGAGAATGGGTGGGTGAGGAGGACACATAGAAAAACCCGTATAGCGAAGATTTATTTAATTAGAATTCAGTATGTGCTTTGATTGAAGAAACAGGCATTCGTACATATTATTGGTGTTAGCTCATGTCTCTGGTGGTGTAAATGGTTAATATGCTTGGCCACTAACCAAAGGGTTGGAGGTTCAAGTCCACCCAGAGGTGCCTCAAAGAAAGGCCTGGCCATCTAACTCTGAAAAATCAGCCATTGAAAACTGAAGCTAACCCCTGAGGTCACCTTGTAGCTAAATAACAAATTAGCTCAAAAAATAATGAATATCACCTGTAAGTACTGTGCTCCAAACAGTCAACAATTACTTTAAAACATAGATGAGAATGTGAGACGGCAGGGAAACTAGATTAGTGGAAATGAAACAACCAGAATGGAAATATTGAGAATGTTCACACACCGTAACCAATGTCACTGAACAACTTGTATAGAGATTGTTGAATGGGAACCTAAACTGCTGTGTAAACCTTCACCGAAAAATGCAACAAAACATTATTTTTTAAAAAACCTATGGAACACCGTTCTACTCTGACATACATGGTGCAGCCATGAGTAGGAGCTGACTCAACTGGTACTGATAGTAATGGCAATAATAGCTCACGGCCCCAGGGTTCCACCTTGAGGAAATTATGCTAAAAGAAAAAAATTAAAATATATGATAAAACCCCAGGGATTTACTAGAAGTGACACAAACAGACATGCGCACACCTATGTTCATCACAGCACTATTCACAGTAGCAAAATGATAGAAACAACCTAAGTGTGTAAAAACATGGTACGGCTCAGCAGTAAAGAAAAATGAGTTCCTGAAACATCTTACAACATGAATGAACCTGGAGTACGTTATGTTGAGTGAAATAAGTCAATCACAAGAAAACAAATATTGTATGCTCTCACTTTTACGAAATGACATGAACAGGTAACTGTATAGAAACTAATGTTCAATAGAGGTTACCAGGGGTGGGGGGTAGGGGAAGAGGGAGAAGCACTCCCTAGGTAATAGTCACTTTTTGTTTATAGAAATGGGAAAGGTGGCACTGAATACACGTGAAGTTTGCACAGCATGCCCGAGGTAACTGGTGTCAGTAAGCTGTACCTAGGGAAAAGGGCTGAATGGGCAAATACTAGCATGTGTATGGTTTTGCAATGATAACAACAACAACAAAAAAAGGAGGGCTACAGAAGTTGACACTAATTAGACATAACCAATCACATCATGGGATTAGTTCTCTTGGTTTGGGCCGTGGTCTCTTAAGACAATCCAGTCGATTGGCATAATATAGTTCTTAAAGGTCTATCTCCCAGAATGGTGATTAGGGTCGGGTCTTAAAAGCTTACAAGTGGCCATCTAAGATACAACTATTGGTCTTTATTCGTGTGGCACAAAAGAGAAAGAAGTAAACTCAAGATTCAGAGAAGGAACCGGAGTACAGGACTAATTGTCTCCATGAACCACCACCTCCTCCACCTTGAGACCAGAACTAGATGGTGCCTGGCTACCACTACCTGATAAGGAACATAATAGAGAAATCCTGATAAAAAGGGAGAAAAATGTGGAACAGAATTTCAAATTCTTAAGGAATCCAGACTTATTGGAGCTATTGAGTCTGGAGAAGTTCCCAACACTATGGCCCTGAGTTGCTCTTCAAAACTTGAGTTGAAATTATCCCCTGAAGTCACCTTTAAACTAGGTAACAGTTCAACCCAAAGAGTAAAAATTATCACCCTTGAGTATTGCGTTGTCTAAATATATATGTATGTATATACACAACACATACATTTATATGGAGCCCTGGTGGCTCAGTGGTTAAGAACTATGGCTGCTAACCAAAACGTTGGCAGTTCAGATCCACCAGCCACTCCTTTTAAACTCTATGAAAACTACTCTGTCCTATAGGGTAGCTATGAGTCAGAATGAACTCAACAGCAATGGTTTTTTGTTGTTGTTGATGCCTTTGTTTGTTTTTTAACCAAAGAGTCAACAGTGATTTTTTTTTTAATAATTTTTATTGTGTTTTAAGTGAAAGTTTACAAATCAAGTCAGTCTCTCACACAAAAACCCATATATACCTTGCTACACACTCCCAATTACTCTCCCCATAATGAGACAGCCCGCTCTCTCCCTTCACTCTCTCTTTTCATGTCCATTTCGTCAGCTTCTAACCCCCTCCACCCTCTCATCTCCCCTCCAGGCAGGAGATGCCAACATAGTCTCCAGTGTCCACCTGATCCAAGAAGCTCACTCCTCACCAGCATTTCTCTCCAACCCATTGTCCAGTCCAATCCATGTCCAAAGAGTTGGCTTCGGGAATGGTTCCTGTCCTGGGCGAACAGAAGGTCTGGGGGCCATGACCACCAGCGTCCTTCTAGTCTCAGTCAGACCAGTAAGTCTGGTCTTATGAGAATTTGGGGTCTGCACCCCACTGCTCTCCTGTTCCCTCAGGGGTTCTCTGTTGTGTTCCCTGTTAGGGCAGTCATCAGTTATAGCCGGGTACCATCTAGTTCTTCTGGTCTCAGGATGATGTAGTCTCTGGTTCATGTGGCCCTTTCTGTCTCTTGGGCTCATAATCACCTTGTGCTCTTGGTGTTCTTCATTCTCCTTTGATCCAGGTGGGTTCAGACCAATTGATGCATCTTAGATGGCTGCTTGCTAGTGTTTAAGACCCCAGATGCCACTCTTCAAAGTAGGATGCAGAATGTTTTCTTAATAGATTTTATTATGCCAATTGACTTAGATGTCCCCTGAAACCATGGTCCCCAGACCCCTGCCCCTGCTACACTGGCCTTCGAAGCATTCAGTTTATTCAGGAAACTTCTTTGTTTTGGTTTAGTCCAATTGTGCTGACCTCCCCTGTATTGTGTGCTGTCTATCCCTTCACCTGAAGCAGTTCTTATCTACTATCTAATTAGTGAATGCCCCTCTCCCACCCTCCCTCCCTCCCCCCTCTTGTAACCACAAAAGAACGTTTTCTTCTCAGTTTAAACTATTTCTCAAGTTCTTATAATAGTGATCTCATACAATATTTGTCCTTTTGCAACTGACTAATTTCAGTCGGCATAATGCCTTCCAGATTCCTCCATGTTGTGAAATGTTTCACAGATTCCTCACTGTTCTTTATCGATGCGTAGTATTCCACTGTTCAACAGTGATTTTAAAGCATAGCTGAGAAGGTTGGGGAGCAGGAAGATTAAATAAGTGGAAGTGAAACAACTAGAACACAGATAACAAGAATGCTGGCACAATGTGAAGAATTTAATCAATGTGGGAATGATCGTATGTTTAGAGACTGTGGACTAGAAATGAGTTTTGCTGTGTATATTTTCACCAAAAATTAAATTAAAAAAAATGATTTAAAAAAGCAACTAGCTGTCCAAAAATAGGAGACGATTAATTTATTGATAGTGCATTCTACAGCAGAATAGCATACAGCTTAGCTCCAGGGGTACGCCCAAGGTCACAGAGATCATTAGCACTGGAAGCCGCATCCAAATCCAAGTGCTCTGGCTCCCAAATGTGACCCCTTAACCACCATACCACTCCACTGCCTCTTACATTTTCCCTGAGAAAATCATCAAAAAATCAAACAAAATTTCATGTATAAATTCAGCAAGGTTCATTATGTTATTGGAAAACTCAGAATAACTTAAATGCCTAATAACAAGGAGTAGGTTCACAAGATCGCGATACTTTCGTATAATGAAATATTATGTAGTCGCTAAAATTGGTGTTTACAAAGAGTTTCCAATGATATGAGAAAAAGCCTATATATATATTTATAGAGAGAGAGAGAGAGATTAGTGTCAGTTTTCAATAGGCATAGAAAGAGAGAAATAATCAAAAATATTAACAGATTATCTCTAATATTGAGATTTGGTGTGGCTTTAATTTCTTCATTTTTTTGTAGTCTACAAATTTTCATGACTTTGTGTTAGTGTTAATCTATTTGCAGCAACTAAGAATCATGATATCTTTCACCTTTCACCCCCACCGTATTACAAATGAGCTGACAGAGGCCCAGGGAGAGAGTGTCCTTCCCAAGGTCAAGAAGCAATCTAGAAGATGGACCAGGATTAAGGCCCATGTCTCCTATCCTCCATTCTTGGGTCTTTCCAACATGGCACTCAAGAGTCTAGAGGGAGAATTGACTAAACCACTGAGAAACTCTAAACGCAAATACAGAAGTCCTCCAGCTGGGCAGGGTATGTACATATGATGAAGAATGGTCTCAGGAAGGCAAGTGGACCACAGTGTTGGTTTAGACCAACTGGACCAGCAGAGATCTTCCTCCCTTCCCAAACCTCCCAAGTCTCAGATATTCAGGAACAGCTGAACTTCATTCCTGAAAACGTTCTGATGAGACACTTACTGGTTGAGTTGCTGCGTGTCCTTTGGTGGCAGGCTTTGGGAAGCAGGAAGTTATTACTTTGTGCTTCTAGTTTTCCAGGCTTTTCTTGAGAGGAAGTTGTGGAAGACTCCTGCAAAACAGTTCTCATGTCTTTTATTCAGCAAGTAATTTAGAATAGAAACATGCACTTAGAAAACTGGGATTTTGACACGACTACGGAAGAATTTTTGAATTATCTGTCTCCACCACTAAATTATTGACTTTATTTAAAAAAGAAAAGTTGCTGTCAATTCGACTCCGACTCATGGTGACCCCATGTGTGTTAGAGTAGAACTGTGCTCCATAGGGTTTCAATGGCTGTGATCTTTCAGAAGTAGATCACCAGGCCTTCCCTCTGAGGTACCTCTGGGTGGTCTTGAACCTTCAACCTTTCAGTTACCTACCAAGTGCATTAACGATTTGGGCCACTCTGGGACTCTTTAGGCTCTATAGGGGTAGGGATTTAAGGTCACTGACATTCATTCATGCATTCATGAAATTAAAAATGAATAAATAGATACTGCATAAATATTGAATTACTGCAGTAAGTATTGAATGAGTATGTCAACTACTATGTATGAGGTTCTTTGCTAGGCATTAGGGATAGAGCAGTGAACAAAACAGACCAGGTCACTACCCTCAGGGAAATAGCGTCTTGGTAAAGGAAGACTGACAATAAATAAGCAAACAAAGGCGCAAAATAATTACGGTAAATGATAAGTGCTATGGATAAAACGGATGAGAAAAGAAATACGGAGTGTCATGAATGGGGCGCCCAGGAGGTTTAAGAGAGGATGATCAGGGAAGTTACCTTGTTCTGGCACACAATAGGCACTAACATTTACAAAACATATTTCCTAAGGTTGAACCATCCATGAATTCTTGAGAACATTATTATCATATTATTGATTTCTATCTGCAAAGATTTAACTTGGGACTTTTTTATCCATATTCATAAGTTCAGTTTGCCAGTGATCTGTTTCTTTTTCTACTTTGCTATATTGATCAAATTTTCTAGGCTCCCTTTTTACACTAGTAAATTGGAAATTCTTCCATTGCACTGAGTATGTAGAATACATAAGCTAAAGATTAAGTATATGAAACAACGTACTTGGACTCATATTTCCCTATCAAGGTCAATAATGAAACATAATATACGACTGTTTCTCGTGTAAGATGAGCACCTGAGAAAGTTTTCACTCTTTCTCGCTCCTCTCCCCAAACTGGAATTTTAGGGACGGAGGTTGATAACGATGCTGATGATGGGAGTCATTTCACCTCTTTTCTGGGAACTATTTTTTATATTGCCATTCTATTTTATAATTCTATTAGCCACGATGATCTTGATTTAATTCTTGAGTTACATTGGTTTCACTACTTACCGTCATAATCCTTTGTGTGTGCGTATGTTCTTTCAGGAAAGCTGTATGTATGGAATGCTTTCGGAATCTTTGCACAGCTAAGAATGTCTTTTTGTGGTTGTCATACTTGAATGGCAGCTTGGCTGAGTATAAAATCTTTGGGCATTGGTTATTTGCCCTGGAACCCATAGATGGATGAAATCCTGCTGAGATTTGGTGTTTAGAGGTTTGCTGGGGGCAGCTGCCATCCTTTGCGGACGTTAATGCCCTTATTCAGGCCAGGCTCGGCAGTGCCTGATTAATTTCGTGTGCCAAGTGTGTGTGAACTGCGGCATCTGGAACGTTCCTCAGAGCCACGGGAGCATCTACTCTTGTATCTTCCTAGGAGCCCTTGTGGCGCAGTGGTTAAGAGCTCAGCTGCTAACCAAAAGGTCGGCATTCCTAACCCACCAGCTGCTCCTTGGAGCCCTATGGGTCGGTTCTACTCCATCCTATAGGTTCTCTATGAGTTGGATCCGACTCAACAGCAACAGGTTTTCAGGAGCCCTCAAATGCTAACTGAAAGGTTGGTGGTTCAAACCTACCCAGTGGCTCCAAGGGAGAAAGACCGGACCATCTGCTTCTGTAAAGGTTAAAGCCAAAAAAAAAAAAAAAAAAAAAACCTATAGGGCAGTAATACTCTGTCACATGGGTTTGCTCTGGGTGGAAAACAACTTGACAACACCTAATAACAACATGTGCCCGATAACCCACCCTCACTTCCAGCGCTTGCCATTATGAGCTTGTGGGTATTTGAGGGCAGGGTTTTGCTGGCATCTGCCCCACTCATTTCCTAGGAAGGCTGTGGTCACTGGCAGGCTAATGAGCCATTTCCTCAATCCTATCTCACCTGTACTATGTCATGTATTATGCAGAAAGATCTCATAGGTTCCAGAATGTGACTGGCCCCTCTCCACGGTTTCCTGTTCTGACATGGACTTCTCCCTGTTTGTATATTCTTTTTTGAATTTTGATGAAAATTTTTGAGATAGAATTAATCAAGTATACTCTTTAGCCATCTGAAGCCAGAAATCCACTCACAGCCTTTTTTCTTTTAAAGAACTGTATCCAGTCCCGACACAAGGGGACCCTGCAAGAAACCATGTATCTACTGCCTTTGATTTATTATACGAGTCGGTGTTTACAATCGGGGAGTTCATCCTGGAGGATTCGTAGGCACTGTTTCCTTTCCAGCAGCAGGTGGCGCTATAACAACTTGAACCAAACCGTCTTCTCATTCTAGCCAGGCTAGCCCAGGGGATTCTTCACAAGGAGAGTGGGAATTATATAGAAGGTGGAATTCAGTCGAAATCTAGAGTCTCTGTATTTTCAGAACTTAGCGTAATGACTGGACCTTTGACTTAATTATTTCATACAATGTAATATAAAAAGATATTTATTCATTACAACAGTCTGAAGAGATCATGTCCTGATTCAAACTTCAAGATTCCCTTCTAGCATTATTTCTACTTCTTAGGCACTCTCTTGAGATTATGGAAGTAAATACTAGAATGGGATTTCAGTAGCTCTTTAGGGCCCACTGAACATAGAGGAGTCTAGCAAAACAGCCAGTATATCTACTTGTCCACAGATCAAGTCTTATTTACAAAGTTCCTTTGAAATGTCTATCTCTCCTCATATATCTAAAAATATGAGAATGAATAAGTACATGAAGCATATGCCAAAGATATAATCCTAAGCAGCTTTAAAAATAATGTCTATAAAGTTTTGTGACATGGGAAAATATCTGTTATTATGCTAAGTAAGAAAAAAATTTTTTGAACTGAGTTTGACTACAACCATGTAAAATATGCATAGAAGAAGGACTAGAAATAGTTACATTAAAATAGTAACATTTACTAAGCACTCAGTCTGTCATTTTGTCATACTGCGGTGGCATGCATGTTGCCATGATGCTGAAAGCTGTGCCACCTGTATTTCAAATACCAGCAGGATTACCTATGGTGGACAGGTTTCAGTAGAGCTTCCAACTAAGACAGACTAGGAAGAAGGACCTGGCAGTCCACTTCTGAAAAACTTGGCTAGTGAAAACCTTGTGAATAGCAGTGGAACACTGTCTGATATAGTGCCGGAAGCTGAGCCCCTCAGGTTGGAAGGCACTCAAAATACCACTGGGGGAAATAAAGGGCATACAGATTGGTAATGAAAAAATTAAACTGTCCCTATTTGCAGATGATGTGATACCATACATCGAAAACCCAAAAGACTCCACGAGAAAACTATTATAACCAATAGAAAGATTCAGCCAAGTAGCAGGATACAAGATAAACATACAAAAATCAGTTGGATTCCTATACACCAATAAAGAGAATGATAAAAAGAAAATCAGGAAAGCGATACCATTTACAATAGGAGAAAAAAAAAATACCACTGGAGAAGAGCTGCCTCCTCAAAGTAGAGTTGACTTTAATGACATGAATGGAAAGCTTTTGAGACCTTCATTTGCTGATGTGGCACAACTCAGCTGCTCAAAATGAGACGAAATACCTGCAAACATCAATTAATAATTGGAATGTGAAACGTACAAAGTATGAATGTGGGAAAATTGGAAGTCGTCAAAAATGAAATGGAATGCATAAAGATCGATATCTTAGGTGTTAGTGAGCCGAAATGCACTGGTATTGGCCATTTTGAATCAGACAATCATATGGCCTACTATGCCAGGAATGAGAAATTGAAGAGGAATGGTGTTGCATTCATCTTCAAAAAGAACATTTCAAAATCTATCCTGAAATACAATGCTGTTGGAGACAGGATAATATCCATATACCTTCAAGAAAGACCAGTTAATATGATTATTATTCAAATTTACACACACACCAACCACTAATGCCAAAGATGAAAAAATTAAAGATTTTTTATCATCTTCTGCAATCTGAAATTGATCAAATATGCAATCAGGATGCACTGATAATTACTGGTAACAGAAATGTGAAAGTTGGAAACAAAGAAGGATTGGTAGTTTGAAAATATGGCCTTGGTGATAGAAATGATGCTGGAGACTGCATGATAGAATTTTGCAAGACCAACGACTTCTTCATTGCAAATACCGTTTTTCAACAACATAAATGGCAACTATACATGTGGACCTCATCGGATGTAATACACAGGAATCAAATCAACCACATCTGTGGAAAGAAATGATGGAGAAGTTCAATATCATCAGTCAGAAAAATGCCAGAGGCTGACTGCCAAACAGTCATATGCTAGTTCAAGTTGAAGCTGAAGAAAATTAGAACAAGTCCATGAGAGCCAAAGTACAACCCTGAGTACCTCTCATCTGAATTTAGACACCATCTCAAGAATAGATTTGACACTCTGAGCACTAATGACTAGAAACCACATGAGTTGTGGAATGACAACAAGGACATCATTCATGAAGAAAGCAAGAGGTCACTAAAAAGACAGGAAAGAAAGAAAGACCAAAATGGATGTCAGAGGAGACCCTGAAGCTGGCTCTTAAATGTCCACCAGCTAAAGCAAATGGAAGAAATGATGAAGTAAAAGAGCTGAACAGAAGATTTCAAAGGGTGACTTGAGAAGACAAAGTAAAGTATTATAAAGAAATTACAAAGACCTGGAGTTAGAAAACCAAAAGGGAAGAACACGCTCGGCATTTCCCAAGCTGAAAGAACTAAAAAAAATTTAAACCTCAAGTTGTCATAGGTGAAGGATTCTATGGACAAAAT
Organism: Elephas maximus indicus; assembly: GCF_024166365.1. Taxonomy (NCBI): domain Eukaryota; kingdom Metazoa; phylum Chordata; class Mammalia; order Proboscidea; family Elephantidae; genus Elephas; species Elephas maximus. The sequence continues at coordinate 71,360,083 of NC_064831.1, read as the reverse complement.
ATTGAACCACACAGGAAATATCAAAAGAAGATGGAAGGATTATACAGAGTCACTGTACCAAAAAGAATTGATCGGCATTCAACCACTTCAGGAGGTAGTATATGATCAAGAGCCAATGGTACTGAAAGAAGAAGTCCAAGCTGCACTGAAGGCATTGGCAAGGAGCAAGGCTCCAGGTATCGACAGAATAACAATTGAGATAATGTTCATTTATGCCAAGAAATTTGGAGGACAGCTACCTGGTAATCCAACTGGAAGAGATCTATATTTGTGCCCATTCTAAAGAAAGATGATCCAACCAAATGAGTAAATTATGGAACAATATCATTAATATCACACATGAGTAAAATTTGGCTGAAGATCATTCAAAAGCAGTACATCAACAGGAAACTGCCAGAAATTCCAGCTGGATTCAGAAGAGGATGTGGAATCAGGGACATCATTGCTGATGTCAGGTGAATCTTGATTGAAAGCAGAGAATACCAGAAAAATGTTTACCTGTGTGTTACTGACTACGCAAAGGTATTCGACAGTGTAGATCATAACAAACTATGGATAACATTGTGAAGAATGGGAATTCCAGAACACTTAATTGTGCTCATGAGGAACCTTTACATAGATCAAGAGGCAGTCATTTGAAAAGAACAAGGGGATACTGCTTGGTTTAAAATCAGGAAAGGTGTGCCTCAGGATTGTATGCTTTCACCATACATATTCAATCTGTATGCAGAGAAAATAATCCTAAAAGCTGGACTATATGAAGAAAAACACAGCATGAGGATTGGAGGAAGATTCATTAACAACCCACGTTATGCAGATGACACAATCTTGCTTGCTGAAAGTAAGGAGGACTTGAAGCACTTACGGATAAAGATCAAAGACCACAGCCTTCAGTGTGGATTACACCTCAACAGAAGGAAAACAAAAGTCCCCACAACCGGACCAATGAGCAACATCATGATAAACAGAGAAAAGATTGAATTTGTCAACGATTTCATTTTTTACTTGGATCCACAATTAATACTCATGGAAGCAAAAAAAAAAAAAAAAGCAGTCAAGAAATCAAATGACATATTACATTGGGCAAATCTGCTGCAAAAGACCTCTTTAAAGCGTTAAATAGCAAAGTCATTGTTTTGAGGACTAAAGTGGGCCTAACCCAAGCCGTGGTATTTTCAATCACCTCATATGCATGCAAATGCTGGACAATGAATAAGAAAGACCAGAGAAGAACTCATGAGTTTGAATTATGGAGCTGACAAAGAATATTGAATATACTATGAGCTGCCAGAAGAACAAACGAATCTGTCTTGGAAGAGGTACAGCCAGAATGCCCCTTAGAAGTGAGGATGGTGAGACTTCATCTCACACACTTTGGACATGCTATCAGGAGGGACCAGTCCTTGGAGAAGGACATCATGCTTGGTAAAGCAGAGAGTCAGTGAAAGAGAGGCAGACACTCAACAAGATGGATTGAGTCAGTGACTGCTATGACTGATGGGCTCAAGCATAGCCAGGATTGTGAGGATGATGCAGAACTGGGCAATATTTTGTTCTGTTGTACATAGGGTTGCGATGAGTCTGAACCCACTAGATGGCACCTAGCAAAAACAAGAACAAGAACAAGAACTGTGTATATGGCAGGAAACAAGACTAAAAGGTCCTGCTCTCATGAATTAACAAGAAGGTGTTTCAGTGATGGGATTATGAATGCACATTTTCTTTTTTTTGAAGCCCTCACGGCACAGTGGTTAAGAGCTCAGCTGCTAATCAAAGGTCAGCAGTTTGAATCCACCAGCCGCTCCTTGGAAACCCTATGGGGCGGATCTACTCTGTCCTTTAGGGTCACTATGAATCAGAATCTATTCAATGGCAACAAGTTTATTTTCTTTTTTACTCCTTTCTGGACTTCCCAGATTTCCTACAATGAGCATGCATGAACAAAAGCAAATGATTCATTTTACATTTATTTCCATTGTCACATTAGTAGGCTTAAGACAAAGTATGTTTATTGTTAAATTTCCTTCTTTCAGTCATCTCTATAAAGTCACATGTCTGAATCATGATTTAAAAACAAAGTATGTTTATTGTTAAATTTCTTTCTTTCAGTCATCTCCATAAAGTCCCATGTCTGAATCATGATTTAAAAATCTCTTGGCAAACAAAATCAGTTGATGGGAAGAGAATCATATGAAGTGGAGCTTTTTCTTTTTTTCCAGATTAGCTCAACGCCACGTTTAAAGGAGAGAATCTTTCTCTTAGGGTTTCAAGGTTGGCTCTAAAAGGCTTATCTTAAGGAAATTGAACCAACCAGATCAGTCACTTGGCCCCTTCAGTTCTCTACATTTTAGAGGCCCAGGCCCTTGTTTCAATGGCATGCAGGGACAGTGGTGTCACCATCCACAGGCAGGTCAAGAGGAGACTCTTCTGCACACACAAGGCTGTGCAGATGAGCCTTTCTCATTCACCATTTGGTATCCTCCAACCAAAGGTGTCTCAGACTTATAGCAAGGTGGGGAAGTAGAAGGCTACTTCACGCCTACCCTCTGCCATGTGTTGTTGTTAGCTGCTGTCAAGTCGATTTTGATTCATGGCAACCCCATGTGTGCAGAGTACAGCTGCTGTATAGGATTTTCAAGGCTGGGAACTTTCAGAAGCAGATCACCAGGCCTGTCTTCCGAGGTGTGTCCAGGAGGGTTTGAACCACCAACCTTTCCGGTAGTAGTCGAGCACTTAACCATTTGTGCCACCCAGAGAGACTCCAGCCTCTAAACTAGCTGGAGACTCCAATAAGTTGCATCTAACCAGACTACTATCAAGCCTTGGATAATTGTTTGACATTGGTGTGCTTCACTTTGACATGGCTATAGTGTGAATTGACTCGCCGGGTGGCTACTGCAAGAAAGAATGGAATGCACTGCCATGAACTGAAAATGAGATCTACGTAGCAATTTTCTAGCAGACATGTAAAAAGAACGTGATTCCTAAAAGCTCCCAAAATTGAGACGATACACAAGTGCTATGGACCTTCAATTTCCTGGACACTGACAAGGGTCCTGTATTCATCCATACGCAGGGACCATTTCAAAAGATGTTTCATTCTTTCCAGTTAGTAATTCCTAAGCTTAATGGTTTCTTCACCAGAGCTCAGCAGTGGATGGAGTTGATAGAGAGTCCTAAGACCAGCAGCATTAAGCCTTTTATGACTCTGGGCTAGTCACTTAATTGTTTGGGCTCAGTTTCCTCTTTTGTAAGCCTAGAGGGTAGACTAGACCTCTAGAACTTTTAGCTCTACACTTTTGCACATAATTGATGATTATATTTAAAGGCTGCAGGACCATTGCCCTCCTTGAAATGATCACATGTCAGAGATATTCACAAGAACAAAATCTCTTCCCTTGGTTCTCAGGGAGCCTGGTCACTCTCGGTGAAGTGTGTCCTGGTTCGAGTGGTTTCTCATCAAAGGAGGCTCTGTAGGAGCCCCGCTAACCTTTGCACAGTACCGCTTCCTTCCCAGGACACAGAACAGAGCCTTTCTGTTCCTCCTTCCAAGGTGGGGCTGTGCTGTAAGCTGAGGATTTGTCACTGAGGTTAGGGGCTGGCAGAGTCACTTCCAGACAGTTTTTCCCTTGTTCTCATCAGAGGCCTCAGCCTCAGGCAACACTTCTGTGGGTGGTGTACCCCATCATTACCTTGGTGGCAGTTTCTACATTTACCAGTTCCACTGCTGATTGAGTGGGAAATGGGGTCAACTGTCCAATGAGTTCATTAAAGGATTTTTCCCAAAATGAGGATCAGCCACGTAGCTACCAGGGCTAAACAGCCAATGCCAAGAAATGGAAAATTCCATGATCCCCATGAAAGCAGGGAGTGAACCCAGGATGGACCTACAGAATTCTGGGGCATTGTGTCCTGTAGGCAAGATGATTCTGGGGCCCAGACTCCTCGCCAAGACTTTTCAGATTCCACGGCTTAATTAAAAAAAAACTAAAAAAAACGGCTTAATTAGGAGAGTTCATTTTGCATGTAGACCCTTGGCATTGCTGATAGAAGCTTGATGCTTCTAGAGTTCGCTGACTACATTCATCTTCAATACAAGCCTTTCCATTTTCTCTTTGAACTGAAGCACTGGAGCTGCTCCAGTCTAAGGGAACCACAAAATGAAATACAACTGTCCTTCCAACAGAGTCTTGTTTCCTGTGGCCAAGTTGATCATGCAGCAACCGACTTTGATCTTTAAGTCATGAGGATTAACTACCAGGTCCCATCAGACTGGTCTGGGATGGCCACACAGTCATGTGGGATGCCAAGACTACATATCCCCTGATCTGGAGGGAAAAGATGGGAACCAGAAACCTACAAGTCCTCCTTCTCCTTCCCTGCATGACCACAGTCACCATGTCATTGCAATTATACTTTAAATATTTCTCAGATTTCCCCAGCATGTCCATTCCCACTGCCTATGTCCTAGTTCATGGTATTCTTTCAGTTTGGGCTATTACAATGACTTATGTTTAAAGGATATTTTTCAACAAATATTGAATATTGTCTCAGACTAGTGTATATCCACATGCACAAGAATGAAGTTGGACCCGGTCCTCGCACCATACACACACACACACAAATTAACTAAAAATGGGTCATAGGCCTACATGTAAGAGGTAAAACTGTAAAACTCTTCAAAGAAAATACAGGAGTAAATCTATATGACCTTAGGTTAGGGAAAACCTACTTAGACGTGATACCAAAAGCACAAGTGACATAAGAGGGACCTCTCTAAATCACACACCTCACAACATGCCCCTGCTTATATTCCTTGAGTGGTTCCTCATCACCTAAAAACCAGGCAACCTGAATCAGCACACGAGATCTCTCCATATCTGGTTCCATCTACCTCTCCATCCTAACCTATACTTTGCTTCTCATTTACAGTCAAGTAGCTCCCAGTTATGCTGTTTAATTTCCTCCAACATTGCTTATCTTTCCATTTTATTTACCTGGTCTGCTCTTTCTTATTCATCTTTTCTACTCAGATCAAGGGCCATCTTTCCAGAATGTCTTCCCTAAATTCTCGTTGTTAGCTGACGTCGAGTTGGCCCCCAACAACAAAACAAAGCTCATTATTGTACTATCCTCATGATGGGTTGCAGATGGGAGGCTTGTGGGCTACAGGGTTTTCATTGGCTGCATTTAGGAAGTAGATTGCCAGGCCTTTCTTCCTAGGTGGTATAAATGGTTTGTGCTTGACTGCTAACCTAATGGTTGGTGGTTCAAACCCACTGAGGAGTACTACAGAAGACAGACCTGCTTCCATGAAGATTCCAACCAAGAAAACCCTATGGAGCAGTTCTACTCTGGAACATGTTGGGTAGCCATAAGTCAGAATCAATTTGACGGCAACTAACAACAACAGATGCTCAAGTTGGGCCAAAGTGTCTTTATCTGGTCTCTCATAATACCTTTTTCTTTTCTAACCCCATTACATTGAAATTATCGGTTTAATGCCTACTCTCTTGAACTATAAATTCCTTGAGGGTAAAGAGTGTGACTTTTCACCAGAGCCTAGCACAGGCTGGCACAACGCTTGTGGGGTGAACTAAACTGAAGTGGATGTGTGGGACCACTTACGTGAAGGATCTGTAGCTTCTAGATAAAGTAGAACAAAATTATCTGTTCAGAGCAGGAGCGGATGAAGGAGTGAGGAGACAGAATAGCCATGATAGGAGAATATCAGATAGTAAGACATGAAGGAAAGGACTTCAGAGCCACAGCCAGGGCCTCTTTGGAGTGGGAGGTCCAACAATGTTTGGGCTGCAGTATTTTGGCTTAAATGGGAAAAAGATATGAAAAGCCAATTTACCAAAAAGAACTATAATTTGTCCCTAAACATCATGAAAATATGTTCAATCACATTGGTAATCAAAACATGTTTGAAAAATGTGGGCAAAATGGAAAGGATATGAAAGAGAGAGAAAAAATAGCAGTGTCCGGTGTTGATGTGAGAGTCCCTGGATGTTACAAATGGTTAAGCACTTGGCTACTAACCAAAAGGTTGGTGGTACAAATCCACCCAGAGGTGCCTGGGAAGACTTGTCAACTACTTTCAAAAGGTCATCCAAAAAAAACCAAACCCGTTGCCTTCAAGCCAATTCCAACTCACAGGGACCCTGTAGAACAAAGTAGAATTGCCCCATAGGGTTTCCAAGGAGAGGCTGGTGAATTCGAACTGCAGACCTTTTGGTTAGCAGCCAAGCTCCTACCCACTGTGCCACCAAGGCTCCTTGAAAGGTCATAGCCGTTGAAAATCTTATGCACAGTTCTACTTTGAAACACATGGGGTTGTCATGAGTCTGAATTGGCTTACAGCAATGCATTTTTTTGTTTTGGTTTTAATATTGGTAAAGATATAGGGAGCAGACATTCTCACATACTGTAGGTGAGAAGGTAAATTTATTTAGCAATTCTGAATGGCAAATTGACAACATGCATCCAAATTTTTTTTAATTGTTTTGATATTTTACTTTTCTGGATTTTTAAGACCCTTTGTCTTTTAGTTATATTAAATGCTTCTGATACATCAAACAGATCATTACATAAGGGAAAAAGTAACGATTAATGCGAAAATTTTAAACGTTTAAAAACTTATTTCAGTTGATGTAAAAGGTTTTTTTTGTGAACTCGGCAGGTTTTTCTTTTTTATTTTGCTTTGGTTGACAAGTTACAGAGCAAATTGGTTTCTCATTCAACAATTGATACACAAATTGTTTTGTGACATTGGTTGCAATCCCTGTGATGTGTCAACACTCCCCTCTTCTCCACCCCAGGTTCCCTGTTTCCTTTCGTCCTGTTCTCCTGCCCCTTCCTGCCTTCTCATTTTTGCTTTTGGGTGAGTGTTGCCCATTTGGTCTCATTTACATGATAGAACTAAGATGCACATTCCTCACTTGTGTTGACTGACGTTTGTTTTATAGACCCGTGTACTCTTTAGCTGAAGGGTGAACTTCAGGAGTGGCTTCAGTTCTAAGTTAGAAGGGTGTCTGGGGGCCATAGTCTCAGGATTCCTCCGGTCTCAGACCAGTAGGTCTGGTCACATCCAAATATTTGATGTACATTCCCTATAACTGAGCAATTACAGTTCCAGAAATTTTTATAGGAACAATGGCAGTGGGTTTAGTGGTTAATTGGACAGGATGTACAAAGATGTATGGGCAAAAATGTGTTCATCACCACATAGTAATAGAAAAACCCAGGGGGGAAATGTTCAATGATAGGGGCATGATTGAAGACATTACAAGAGAAAACCTCTGTTTCTGGTGGTATGGTAGACTAGCTACTCTGATCCTTCTGCTAAACATCATCTGAAGTGTTGGAAGGGATTTAAATCCATTAAAGAAGCAGCAAACAAGTAAGAAATATTCTGAAGCCAAAAAGTAAATAAAAACTGTGCTGCAGCTTTCCCAAGAGGCAAGCAGACTCCAGAGGCTGGCTGTTTCCATGAGATTGTTTGATGAATCGAGTGAACTTAAACTTTGTCTTCATAGCCTTTTTGGATGTAGGGGACAAGGGAAGGTTCCAGCTTCTTCTTAAGATGAGGAGCTTAATAAGATAAACTTTCTGCATGAAAAGGGAGTCCGAAGGCTTATATCCTCCCTGGAAGTATGAACTGGAAGTAAATCCACCCAGCCCTCAGGAACTGCACGAGAATTGTCAGTCTGGAAATGTCCACATTGGAAAGGAAGGATATCTCCCCTGAGAATTAATAACTACCAGCTGGCCCTCACAAGAGTTTGCAATCCTAATCCATACCACATGGATGTCTTGTAAACGCCTAGCCAAGAACTTAGTTTAAAATGGTTCCAGGCTGGTGGTGCCCCAACTACCCGGCAGAAACAAAACTCAGATCTTCTTTAGAGGAACAACTGTTGACTTAAGTCACAAAGATCTCCACAGATAAAGTTAAGGATATACAAACAATCAGAGAAAATAATAATAATATCACACATTTAGACAAAGTACCATAAGAAACAATCAGTAGAAGCAACACACTCTAAAATTAGACCTGCAAAGACTTCAGATAATGGGATTAACAGAAACATAATATAAAACAAATATATTTGATAGTTTAAAGAAAAATTTGAAGAGAGACTATGAAAATGTCCAATCAGACTTGAAGAAAAACCAAGAAATTTAAAAAGTAAAATTATTAAAATTAAAAATTTAATAGGTTGATTAAACAGTGGATTAGACAGCTTTGAAGAGAGGACAAGAGAGTCAGAACGTAGATCTGGAAAAAAACCCAAGATGGCAGTACAAAGAGATGGAAAATATGAAAGAGAGGTTAAGAAACATATAAGAGTGAGAAGCCTAATCAGAGTTCCACAAAGAGAATATAGAAATAATGAGGAAGAAACACACTTTGTATGATAACGTCTAAGAATTTTCTTCTTTTGATGAAAGACATCAATTCACAAATTCACGGATGAATCAGATGAAGCCCAACAAATCCCAAATAAGATAAATAAAAAGAAATCCATACCTAGATTGGAAACCCTGGCAGTGTGGTAGTTAAGTGCAACAGCTGCTTACCAAAGGGTCAGCAGTTCGAATCCACCAGGCACTCCTTGGAACTCTATGGGGCAGCTCTACTCTGTCCTATAGGGTCCCTATGAGTCGGAATCAACTCGATGGCACTGGGTTTGGTTTGTTTTTGTTTATACCTAGATAGATCCTAATAAGACTGCAGAACACCAAAACATACGGAAGACCTTAAAAGAAGTCAGAGAGAAAAGACAATCATCAAACAGGCAACGATTAAATTTAAAGCTCACTTCTCAACAGCAACAGTATAAGCTAAACGACAGTGAAATAATAAATTTAATGTGGTGAGATTTTAAAAAACCATCAACATAGCGTTGTATAACAAATAAAATATCTTCAAAGAAAGAGTAGACTAAAGGTCTTTCAAAGAGAAAATTAAAAAAAAAAAAAAAACCTGAGGAACCTTGCCACAACACACCCTCACAAAGTAAATTCTAAACACAGTTTATCAGGAGGAGGAGACCTGGTCCCAGATTGAAGGACTGTGATGCAAAGAATGACGTTGGAAAGAAACAGTAAATATTTGAATAAATCAAAACAAACAAACAAAAAGGATTACTTGTGTTTTAAAAACTAAAAACTTGTGTTTTAAAAACAGAGTTATACCTGTAACAATAATAGGCCATAAGCCAGTAGGGGGTTCCATTGAAATGAAAATACTCAGTGGTTTTTGTATTGTTCAAGAGAAGGGTAAAAATTTTAACCGACAAGTTTTGTTTTTATTGTGTTTTAGGGGAAAGTTTAAAAATCAAATCAGTCTCTCATACAAAAAGTTATACACATCTTGCTATGTACTCCTAGCTGCTCTTCTAATGAGACAGCACACTCCTCCTCTCCACCCTGTATTCCCCGTGTCCATTCAACCAGCTCCTGTCACCCTCTTCCTTCTCATCTCCCCACCAGGCAGGAGTTGCCCACATAGTCTCATGTGTCTACTTGAGCCAATAAGCTCACTCCTCACCAGTATCATTGTCTATCTTACAGTCCATTCCAATCCCTGTCTGAAGAGTTGGTTTGGGGAATGGTTCCAATTTGGGGCTAACAAAAGGTCTGGGGACCATGACAGTCAGGGTCTCTCCAATCTCAGTCAGACCATTAAGGCTGGTCTTTTTACGAGAATTTGAGATCTGCCTCCCACCGTTCTCCTGCTCCATCCGGGATTCTCTGTTGTGTTCCCTGTCAGGGCAATGATCGGTGGTAGCCAGGCACCATCTAGTTCTTCCAGTCTCAGGCTGATGAAGTCTCTGGTTTATGTGGCCCTTTCTGTCTCTTGGGCTCATCTTTACCATATGTCTTTGGTGTTCTTCATTCTCCTTTGCTCCAGGTAGATTGAGACCAATTGATGCATCTTAGATGGCCTTTTGCTAACATTTAAGACCCCAGACACCTCTCACCAAAGTGGGATGCAGAACATTTTCTTAATACATTTTCTTATGCTAATTGACCTAGATGTCCCCTGAAACCATAGTCCCCAGACCCTCATCCCTGCTATTCTGGCCTTCAAAGCATTTTGTTATATTCAGGAAACTTCTTTGATTTTGGTTTAGTCCAGTTGTGCTGACTTCTCCTGTGTTGTGCGTTGCCCTTCCCTTCACCTAAAATAATTCTTGTCTACTATCAAGTTAGTGAATATCCCTCGCCCTTCCTCTAAACCCTCATAACCATCAAAGAACATTTTCTTCTGTGTTTAAACTTTATCTAGAGTTCTTATAATAGTGGTCTTATACAACATTTGTCCTTTTGCAGCTGACTAATTTCACTCAGCATAATGCCAGATTCCTCCATGTTATGAGATGTTTCACAGATTCATCATTGTTCTTAATCCTTGCATAGTATTCCATTGTGTGAACATACCATAATTTATTTATCCATTCATCCATTGATGGGCACCTTGGTTGCTTCCATCTTTTTGCTATTGTAAACAATGCTGCAATGAACATGGGTGTGCATAGATCTGTTTGTGTAAAGACTTATTTCTCTAGGATATATTACAAGGAGTGGAATTGCTAGATCATATGGTAGTTCTATTTTTAGCTTTTTAAGGAAGCACGAAATCGATTTCCAAAGTGATGGTACCATTTTACATGCCCACCAGCAGTGTATAAGTGTTCCAGTCTCTCCACAACCTCTCCAACATTTACTGTTTTGTGTCTTTTGGATTAATGCCCATCGCGGAATCTCACTGCAGTTTTGATTTGCATTTCTCTAATGGCTAATGATCATGGGCATTTCCTCATGTATCTGTTAGCCACCCGAATGTTTTCTTTGGTGAAGTGCTGCTCATATCCTTTGTCTATTTTTTAATTGGGTTATTCGTCTTTTTGTTGTTGAGTTTTTGCAGTATCATGCAGATTTTAGAGATTAGACGCTAATCAGAAATGTCATAGCTAAAAACCTTTTCCCAATCTGTAGGTAATCTTTTTACTCTTTTGGTGAAGTCTTTGGATGAGCATAGGTGTTTGATTTTTAGGAGCTCCCAGTTATCTGGTTTCTCTTCTGCATTGTTAGTAATGTTTTGTATACTGTTTATGCCATGTATTAGGACTCCTAGCATTGTCCCTATTTTTTCTTCCATGATCTTTATCATTTTAGATTTTACATTTAGGTCTTTGATCCATTTTGAGTTAGTTTTTGTGAATGGTGTGAGGTATGGGTCTTGTTTCATTTTTTTGCAGATGGATATCCAGTTACGCCAGCACCATTTGTTACAGAGACTGTCTTTTCCACCATTTAACTGCATTTGGGCCTTGGTCGAATTTCAGCTGCTCATATGTGAATGCGTTTATGTCTGGATTCTCAATTCTGTTCCATTGGCCTATGTATCTGTTGTTGTACAAGTACCAGGATGTTTTGACTACTGTGGCAGTCTAATATGTTCTAAAATCAGGTAGTGTGAGGTCTCCCACTTTATACTTCTTTTTAATTAATGCTTTACTTATCCAGGGCCTCTCTCCCTTCCATATGAAGTTGGTGATTTGTTTCTCCATCTCATCAAAAAAAGTCACTGGTATTTGGATCAGGATTGCATTGTATCTATAGATCACTTTGGGTAGAATAGACATTTTTATAACGTTGAGTCTTCCTATCCATGAGCAAGATATGTTTTGCCACTTATGTAGGTCTCTTTTGGTTTCTCTTAGTAGTGTCTTAGAGTTTTCTTTGTATAGGTCTTTTACATCTCTGGTTAGATTTATTCCTAAGTATGTTATCTTCTTTTTTTTTTTATGTTATCTTCTTGGGGGCTACTGTAAATGGTATTGATTTGGTGATTTCCTCTTCAAGATTAACTGACACGTTTTGTATCTTGAAAACCTGAATGTGTACATCAAATTTTCTGGGTCAACCATACAATAACAGAAATAGAGTTATAAACTCAGAGTGAATAGAGAAGGGGAAAGAGAATGAGAACATATAATCACTAAAAAGACAAGAAAGCAGAGGAAAAAAACAGGAAAAATAGATAATTTTACAAATACGTACAGTGTGTGTGCATAACTTTTTAAAAAGTCTAAATGACCCTGCTAAAAGACAAAGATTGTCAGAATGTCAGATATAAAACTCATTGCTGTTGAATCGATTGCTACTCATAGTGACCCTATAGGACAGAGTAGAACTGCCTCATAGAGTTTCCAAGGAGCACCTGGTGGATTCAAACTGCTGACCTTTTGGTTAGTAGCCATAGATCTTAACCACTACACCACCAGGGTTTCCATCAGATATAGAAAGATACATTTAAAACATGAGTACAAAAAGGTTAAAAAAAATAAAAACCGTGTGTGTGTGTAACTGAAAAAAATAAAAACTAGATAGATAGTTTGATCAGACAAATGCTAATCAAAATAACACTGCTGTTACTTTATAAATAGACAAAATAGATTTTGAGCAAAAAAATTTAATAGCAGTAAAGAAAATCACTATATAATGACAACTGATTTAAATTGTGAGGAAGATATAACAATTCTAAACTTGTTTATGCCTTTTCAGCACAACATAGCACCAAAATTTGACTGACATAAATCAAAGAAAAATCTAGTATGAGATTTGAAACTGATCTCCCTAAGAAACTGATACATCTCTGACAAAAATGCAGTTAATTATAAAGTGTTTTAAAAAACAATATCTGGAGAGATAGAAAGCAGATAGTGGTTGCCAGGGGTTAGGATGGTGGGGTGAGGGGGTGAATGTGACTACAAAGGGGCAGCATGAGGGAGGTCTTTGTGGCAATGGAATAGTTCTGTGTCTTGACAGAGGTGATGGTTACCTGAATCTACGCATGTAATAAAATGCCATAGAACGATCACATACATTGGACTAACGTCAGTTTTCTGGTTTTGATGTTGTACTATAGTAATGTAAGACATGTCCATTGGGGAAAACTGAATAGAGGGTACACGGGATCCCTTTGTACTATCTTTGCAACTTCCTGTGAACCTATAATTATTTCAAAATAAAAAAGTTTTTTTAAAAGATAAATAGAAAAAAATCCATACGTTTGAAAATTAAGAAACACTTCTAAATAACTCATGGGTCAAAGAAGAAATTATAATGGAAATTAAAAAGAGTTTACGACTGGGCTTTAATGAAAATCTACATATAGAATCTTGTGGAATGTGGCTCAAGATAAAGCAGTACTTAGAGGAAAAGTCATAGCCTTAAGGCTTATATTAAAAAAGAAAAAAGGCTGGAACTTAATGAGTTGATCACCAAAGAAAATAGAAAAGAGAAAATAATAAAGATCAAAACAAAATTAATGAAATAAAAATAAACATAAAATAGGAGGACTGACAAAGTTAAAAGTTGGTTTGGTGAAAAGATTTTAAATTTAGATGAAACTCCATCAAAATTAATTAAGAAAAAACACAAATAACACAAAGGATGAAAAGGAAACATACTTACAGATGTGGTAAAGATTTAAAAAATAATAACAGGATATTATAAACAGATTCGCAGTATAAAAATCAATGTATTTCTATCTATAGTAGTCCCCAACTTACAACAGGGTTCTGTTCCAACAACAACTCTGTGATAAGTTGGTTCTAACATAAGCCAAATACATTTTTTTTAAAGTTTTCATTATTATTGCCTTTTATTATTTATAAATTCAATCTTTATTTGTCTTTGGGGGTTGGAAACATTACATCTGAGAATGAAAACATCAGCAAATTACGTGCTACAACATTGTATGTAGTACATGTTACTAACAATAAGATGTACAAAAAAAAGAGGAGAGTTGTAAATGTGGTTCATCATAACTTGAATATGTCATAAGTCAGGGACAGCCTGTAGTGGCAATGAACACATGGACACTAAACTTAAAATGGATACCATTTACAATCACTCATGCACGCAAATACTTAGGTGTAATTCTAATGAAACATGCACGGAACTTTTATACTACAAACAACAAAACACTCACAAAAGAAATCAAAGATCTAAATAAATGGGGAGACATACCATATTCATGGAACAAAAGATGTACCATAGTGAAGATGTCACTTTTCCCCAGATTTGATACACAGGCTTAACTGCGGTTCCTATCAAAATATCAGCAAGAATTTTTGTACATAGAGACAAAATTACTCTAAAAGTTTTATGGAAAGGCAAAAGAATTAGAATAACTAAAACAATTTTGAAAAAGAAGAATAAAGTGAGAGGAACCAGTCTACCTGATTTCAAGGTTTATTATACAGATACAGTAATCAAGACTGTATAGTACTGGGGGAGGGATATACACATAGGTCAGTGAAACAGAATGTAGACTCAGAAACGGACCCACAAAAGTGTACCCTCTGATTTATGACAACAGTGCAAAAGCAATTCAATGGGAAGAAGATAACCTTTTCAAAAAATGCTGCAACTAGACATCCATTGCTGTTGTTAGGTGCCATTGACTTGATTCCGACTCATAGAAACCCTATGGACAATGGAACGAACCACTGCCCGGTCCTGTGCCATCCTCACAATCCTTGTTATGCTTGAGCCCATTATTGTTGCCACTGTGTCAATACATCTCATTGAGGGTCTTCTTCCTTTTGCTGATCCTCCACTTTACCAAGCATGATGTCCTTCCCCAGGGACTGGTCCCTCCTGATAACATGTTCAAAGTACATGAGATGAAGTCTCATCATCCTTGTGTCTAAGAAGCATTCTGGCTGTACTTCTTCCAAGACACATTTGTTTGTTCTTCTGGCAGTCCATGGTATAGTCAATATTCTTCACCAACACCATAATTCAAAGGTGTCAATTCTTCTTTGGTCTTCCTTACTCATTGTCCAGCTTTCACATGCATATGAGGTAACTGAAAACACCATGGCTTGAGTCAGGCAAACCAAATGACATCCTTGCTTTTTAACACTGTAAGGCAATCTTTTGCAGCCGATTTCCTCAACATAATACGTCATCTAATTTGTGACTGCTGCTTCCATGGGTTTTGATTGTGGATCCAAATAAAAAGAAATTCTTGACAACTTCAATCTTTTCTC
The DNA here is from genome assembly GCF_024166365.1 of Elephas maximus indicus. NCBI lineage: Eukaryota > Metazoa > Chordata > Mammalia > Proboscidea > Elephantidae > Elephas > Elephas maximus. Next base: position 71,345,003 of record NC_064831.1, on the reverse strand, counting down.
TGTTTATCATGATGTTGTTTATTGGTCCAGTTGTGAGGATTTTTGTGTTCTTTATGTTGTAAAATAAAAATTATTTATTTTTTTATGTTGAGGTGCAATCCATACTGAAGGCTGTAGTCTTTAATCTTTATCAGTAAGTGCTTCAAGTCCTCTTCACTTTCAGCAAGCAAGGTTGTGTCATTTGAATTAACCAAAAAAAAAAAAAAAAAAACCCATTGCCATCGAGTTGACTCCAATTCGACCCTAGAGGACTGAGGCAAACTGCCTTATAAAGTTTCCAAGAAGCACCTGATGGATTCAAACTGCCAACCTTTTTTGTTTAGCAGCTGTAGCTCTTAACCACTAGGCCCCCAGGGTTTCCATCTGTATAACACAGGTTATTAATGAGTCCTCCTCCAATACTGATGCCACATTCTTCTTCATATAGTCCAGTTTCTCGAATAACTTGCTCAGCATACAGATTGAATAAGTATGGTGAAAGGATACAACCCTGACGCACACTTTTCCTGACTTTAAGCCACACAGTATCCCCTTGTTCCATTCAAATCACTGCCTCTTGGTCTACTTACAGGTTCCTCATGAGCACAAGTAAGTGTTCTGGAATTCCCATCCTTCGAAATGTTATCCACAATTTTTATGATCCACACAGCTGAATGCCTTTGGATAGTCAATAAAACACAGGTAAACATCTTTCTGGTATTCTCTGCTTTCAGCCAAGATTCTTTTGACAACAGCAATGATATCCCTCATTCAACGTCCTCTTCTGAATCCAGCCTGAACTTCTGGCAGTTTCCTGTTGATGTATGCTGCAACCACTTTTGAATGATCTTCAGCAAAACAACACCCATAGGCAAAAAAAACTTCAGACTAAGTCTCACACCTTATTTAAAAATTAACTCATAATGGACTTAAGGTAAAATGTAAAACTGTAAAACTTTTTGGGAAAAATGAGACACAATTTAATAGCCCCCAGCCAGAGTGGAAAAAAATTTTAAAGTGTGATGATGTAAAGAACTTGTGAAGATGAAAGAGCAGATTGCCAACCAGGAGTCCTATATCCCTTGAAACTCTCCGTTCAGGAATGAAGAGAAAATAAAAATATTCCCAGGTGAATGAAAGCTAAGACAATTTGTTTCTAGCAGACCTACCCCTAAAGAATGGCTAAAGGAAGCTTTCCAAACAGAAATAAATGATAGCAGAAGTTTGGGACCTTCAGAAAGGAAAGAAGAATAGAATGTAAAGATAGAAGTAAACATAATAGACTATCTTTCCCCTCATGACTTTCTTTCGTCATATTTTATGGTTGAAGCAAAAGTTATAACACCATCAGATGTGGTGCTCAGTGGATGTAGAAGAAATACGTAAGACAAGTATATTTAAGAAGTGGGGTGGATAAAGAACATCAAAATAAGGTAGGCTTCTAAACTTAACTCAAAGTGGTAAAATCAACACCAAGAGGCTGTGATAAGTTATGTATTAGTTTCTGAGGGCTGCTATAATAAAGTACCACAAACTGGGTGGCTTAAAACAACAGAAATTTATTCTCTCACAGTTCTGAAGACTAGAAGTCCAAAACCAAGGTGTCAGCAGGGCCATGCTCTCTCTGAAGGCTCTGATGGAAAATCCATCCTGGCCTCTTCCAGTTTCTGGTGATCTCAGGCATCCCTTGGCTTGTGGTAGCATCACTTCTATCTTTGCCTCCATCTTCACATGATGGTCTCCCCTCTGTGTCTGTGTCTTTGCACGGCATTTTCTGTATCTGTCTGTCTCTTCTCTTTTAATAAGGACTTCAGTCATATTGGATTAAGGACCCACCCTACACCAGTATGACCTCATGTTGATTAATTACATCTGCAAAGATGCTATTTCCAAGTAAGACCACATCCACAGGTACTGGGGGTTCGGACTTGAAGTTATCTTCTTGGGGGGCACAATTCATAACACGAATGCACATGGTAATACCATACAATGCAATATACTCAAAAACATAAATTAGTAAGTCAAGATAAAAACCAAAACCAAAACCCGATTCCTTCTCACAGCAACCCTATAGGACAGAGTAAAAGTGGTGCATAGGGTTTCCAAGGAGCAGCTGGTGGATTCAAACTGCCAACCTTTTGGTTAGTAGCCGAGTTCTTAACCACTGCACCACCAGTTCCTATAGAACTCTAAAAAATGTACTTTGCAGTATTCACAGGAAGGCAAAAAAAAAAAAATGGAGAAAACAAATAACAAAATGATGGACTTAAGCCCTAACATATCAATAATTACTTTAAATGTAAATAGTCTAAATATAGCAGTTAAAGAAAATCACTTCAAACATTATGACACAGGTAATTGAAAGTAAAAGAATAAAAAAAGATACATCATGCAAACATTAATCAAAAAAAAAAAAAAAACCCAAATCCGTTGTTATCAAGTCAGTTCCAACTCATGGCAACACCATGTGTTGCACCGTAGGACTGCTCCACAGGATTTTATTGACTATAATCTTTACAGAAGCAGATCACCAGGTCTTTTTTCAGTGGAGCCTCTGAATGGATTAGAACCACCAAACTTTCAGTTAGCAGCTCAGTCCTTAACTGTTGTGCCACCAGGACTCCTTAGAGTGTACAGAGAGAGACTATTTATATATACATTTATATATACATAAATATATATATGGAAACCCTGGTGGCATAGTGGTTAGGTGCTACAGCTGCTAACCAAAAGGTCGGCAGTTCAAATCTGCCAGGCGCTCTTTGGAAACTCTACGGTGCAGTTCTACTCTGTCCTCTAGGGTCGCTATGAATCAGAATCGACTCGACGGTAGTGGGTTTGGTTTGGTTTGGGGTTTATATATATATTTTATACATATATACACACATATATTTGTTGTGTTAGGTGCCATCGAGTTGGTTCCAACTCATAGCAACTCTATAGGACAAAGCAGAACTACCCCATAGGGTTTCCAAGGAGTGGGTGGTAGATTTGAACTGCTGACCTTTTGGTTAGCAGCTGAGCTCTTAATCACTAAGCCACCAAGTTTCCATACGTATATATATATATACCTACTCCTCACTTACCTATTATCTCGTTATTCAACATTTCACATTTACAGTAATAGTAAAAATTCTATTATCTGACTATTTTGCACATTAACAATGTACATCTGGCAGTAACAAATGCCTAGATGTGAGGACATAGTAACACTGGCTGTGATGGCTAAGGTTACGTGTCCACTTGGCTGGACCATGCTTCTCAGTGGTTTGGCAGTTATGTAATGATGTAATTTGGCAGTTATGTAACAATGTAATTTGGCAGTTGTGTAATGATGTAATTTGGCAGTTATGTAATGATGTAATCTGACAGTTATACAATGATGTACTCATCCTCCATTTTTTGTGGTCTGATGTAGTCATCCTCCATTTTCACGTAACACCAATTTTTTCTTTGGAATTTAACCATGTCAATAAGTGAAAAGTGGGAGTATATAAGTGAAGAGTGGATGTATGCGTATACATATGTATACACACACATATACATTTGAATATATATACACATATAGATGCCTATATATAATATATATAATTTTATATACTCAATATTTAATAAAATACTTTTAATCCTGAAAATTAAATTTTGATACATTCCTGTGATTGAATATCACGTAGCCTTTAAAACATTTCCAAACATTCTCCTAAGTTGGCAGTAGAAACATAAACTGATACAGTGACCTATGGCTAGCACATAGAATTCATTCTTCAGTGGGAACACACAAAATTTGGGTTTGGGTGATAAATTACAGTACTAAAATAAGTAGACACAGTATGCCCTAGGAATCCAGAAGGAGAAGATGGCGTCAGCTAAGAATGGGAGAAGGAAGAGGTGGGAGAAGAAAGATGAGGGGGGGATCAGGAAAAGCTTCAGGGCAGATGTTCCACTGAAGCTGGGCCTAGAGGAAGACTAAGATTTGGTTCATGAGGATGAAAGTGAGGAAGATATTCCAGGTGGAGGTAGCAGCAAGAGCAAAGACTTGGAGGCAGTAACCAGTCAGCACACCCAAAGAACAGGGAGCAGCCTAGTCAAGCTGTAATGTATACGCTGTTGTTGTTAGTTGCTGTCGATTCTGACTCATGTCAACCCTATGTGTGCCAAATAGAACTGTTCCGTAGGGTTTTCAAGGCTGTGACCTTTCAGAAGCAGATGGCCAGGCCTGTCTTCTGAGGCACCTGTGGGTATATGAAGGACCATACTGAGAAGTACAGTTGGAAAGATAGACGATTCATTATTTCTCCCCAGTTTCTTTTATTCTCCTGATTCTTTACACCCACCCTTTCTTCACTAACCAAATGGCATCCTTCCAGAACTAATGAGATGCAAAAGACCAACTTATAAAACCAGTTTCCTGGAAAATAGCTCCCAGAATGTCTCCTGGCAATGCAAACAGCAACCAGAAATCATATGGCGTTTGAGAGATAGTCAGCGAGTAAACATTAATCATACCTGTGGGCAGCCCCTCCCAGTTTCCTGCATATGGACCACCCTCACCTCCCTGCCTAGCCTGCCCCCCACATACAGGGGATGCGGCTAGCTCCGTGGGAGTCCTGGAGCCCCCAGCTTCCCTCCCAGTTGCTGTTCTCAGCCTCTACAAGCTGCTCTTCTGTGGCAGGAAGAGGCAACAGGCCAAAGGATTGGGTTTCCCACTCACCAAGGAAGCCTGGCCTCAAAGCCACAGGGTGAGCTGCTCACAGGCGGCAAAACGAAGGAACTTGTCTGCTCAAGTAAGGCCTTGGCCAGCCTCTCTCCACCCACTGCACATGCCCAAGATTCAGACGGTTGATCCGACCTCATTATATCCTGAGTCACACTCCATGCGTGGTAACTTTGCCTAACCAATATTTTGAATTTTTAAAGAAAAGCAGGATTTTCCACCCTACAGATGCATTCCCACACGGATAAAAGCATTTTGCGTCCTTTTAGGAGGACAAGCCCACAGAGAGGACCTCCTGCATCTCTGGACTCATTGCGGCTGCCTTTGACCAGGGACTCCAGACCCCAGCCAGTGGGCATAACCAAAGCAACGCCCATTGTTAACTCATGTGCTGGCTCAAAAAGCCAACGCAAGCATTGGCTATGTCAATAGACTTACTGTCTTAAGGGTGGCCCCATTATACCCATTTACACAACCATTCTTTCAACAAATATTTATAGAGCTATTACTATACACCAGTTGCTGATCTCATCTAGTTCTGCATCCCACAGTGTCGTAAAAAAGAATGCTAGCTCCAGGTGAATGAACATAGATAAGACTTTAAGCCCATTTGCTATTCTGCTAATATTTAGCTAGAGAAACATGGAGAAACAAATGCAGGTGGAAGGCATCAGGTTGAATGCAGGGAGGTCATGCCCCAACCCAGTCTCTTTTTTGGGTCCATTTTATCAAGAATAAATCATACCACTGGTGTGCACAGGCCTGGGTCAAAAGGGTCTCAGAGGAACTGTTTGCTGGGGGATGATGGGAGGTGATCAGAGAATGTGCAGGTGTCCACAAGCTTGCATGTAAGACCCCTTAGCGGAATGGACAGTGCTAGGAGTAACAAAATAATGGCAACCGTGGCCAGGGAATGGCTCTCCCTGTGCCACCACATTTCAGGGTAACACTCCGAGGAGTCCAAGAACTTATTTGAGCTCGGCTAGCTAAGTTATCGGAAACCCTGGTGGCATAGTGGTTAAGTGCTACGGCTACTAACCAAAAAGTTGGCAGTTCAAATCCACCTGCTCCTTGGAAGCTCTATGGAGCTGTTCTACTTCTGTCTTATAGGGTCGCTATGAGCCAGAATTGACTCGATGGCAAGGGGTTTGGTTTTCAACAGGTTTATCCAAATTATTATCCATGTGTATTTGTCAAGATAGGAGGATAGAACAGATATGTTTTTTCAACATATTTTTGACTTGGTGTATGCCTTTTAAATATTTAGACATTTGACATGTAGGTGTCTATTTGTATTCTTGCCCCAGGTCTTGCCCATGTTAGATTAGAGGTAGGCCTGCTTCAAGCAGAAAGAAAGTGATCCCAGTGAGGAACATAGAAATACAGGAAGGAATGAAGAATAACGGAAAGGGTAAACATGTGAACTAATGTGAGTGACCATTGACTGTACAGAACAATAATTATATATTCTCAGGTTCTAAATATAGTAGAATTAAAATGCATGAAATTATGTAGAATTAAAATGCAGAAAAAGTGAGCGTTATGTGTTCTAGGTGAAGTTATGTGTTTTAAGGTGTTAGCATTGTCTGGAAAGTATTACTACTTTCCGGTACCAATTTACTTGAGACACTAATGCATGAATAGCACATGTTATTTTTTTTATGATTAAAAGAATAGTTAATAATAATAACTAACAAGCTAATAGAAGGGGAAATGGAGTAGTAGAAAAATACATTAATCCAAAAGAAGGCAAAAAGAAAGAGAAAACAGAATGTAAAGCGCTCAGAACAACTAGAAACCAAATAACAAGAGAGTAAGTATAGACCCAAATACATCTGAAATTACACTAAATGTAAACAGTATTAATACCCACAATTATAAGACAAAGATTGTAAGAACAGGAGAAAAATAATCTAAACTGCTTTTATACTTTTTATGCTTTTTATACTGCTTGTCAAGGCACACTTCAAATATATGCAAACAGATTGAAGGTAAAAGGAGGAAAAAAGAGATGCCATGCAAACGCTAACCAAAACACACTAGGTGATGCTAGGCTAGTATCAGATAATTGTTCACCAAAACTCATCATTAAACAAAAGAGAGATAATTCAAAATCATAAAAGCGTTAATCCACCAGAAAAATGTAAAAAACTCTAAATGTCTATGCACAAAAGAAATAGAGCTTCACAATATATAAAGCAAAAACTGGCAGAACACAAAGGAGAAGCAGACAAATCTACAATCACTTCTCTCAGTAACTAAGAGAAACAGAATCAGTAAAGATTTAAAAAGACCCGGAAAACATGATTATCAAACTTGCCCTAAAAGACATATATAGGGCACTGCATCCCAACAACAGCAGAATATACATTCTGCCTCAACAAATTTCTAATAATTAAAATCATTCAGAGTGTGTTCTCTGGCCACAGAATAATTAATCCAGGAAGAGAAAGAGAGAGAATGAGAACAAACTAGAAAATTCTCCACTGCCTGGAAATTAAACAATATATTTCTAAATAACCCATGAGTCAAAGAAGAAATCACAATAGGAAGATAATGTAAAATATGTAAATAAACTACTGAAGCTTCTAAACTTAGAGGGCAATTTATAGCCTTGAATTTACTAGAAAAGAAGAAGAGTTGAAAATCAGTTACCTAAACATCTATCTCAAAAAGCTAGAAAAAGAGAAAGTTAAAGAATATATATAAAAAAAAAAAAGAATGTAGAAGAAAGAAAATAATAAGAGCAGTAACTAATTAAATAAAAAATGTAGAACAAAGAAAAAACAAAATCTTGTTCTTGGAAAAGACATAAAATTGATACATCTCCAGAATGACAGAAAATTTTAAAAAGAGAAAAAAAGAAAGTATCAATACCAGGAATGAAAAATGGGCATCACTACAGTTCCAACAATATTTTAAAAGGTACATACACATGCACAAAGGAGCATAAGTAAAATTGGGTAAATCTGTGTAAGATTAATGGATTATATCAATATCAATATGCTGGTTGGGACGTTGTACCACAGTTTTAAAAAATGTTACCATTGGGGGAAATTGGGAAAGGGACAAGGTATGTCTCTATTATTCTTTACAACATCATGTAAATGTTAAATTATCTCAATAAAATTTCAGTTAAAAATCTAATAAGAAAATTTTATGAACAACTTTATGCTAACAAATTTGAAAATTCAGATGAAAGAAATTCCTAGAAAAAAATGCAACTTGCTAAAACTGACACAAGAAGAAATTAAAAATGTAAACGGTTTTGTATCTATTAAATAGATTGAATGGTAATTAAAAACTTCTACAAAGAAATTTTCAAGAGTGGCTTATAGTTGAATTATTCCAACCATTTAAAAAATATAGCACCAATAACAGTCACTCTGTTCCAGAGAACAGAAAAAAGGAAACACTTCCTAGGTTACTTATGAGGTCAACATACTCACAATATGAAAACCAGACAAAGACATTACAAGAAAGGAAAATTTTAGGTCAGTCTCTCTCACAAACACAAATGCAACAATCACAATCAAAACATGAGCATATCAAGTTCAGAGTTACATTAATATATTATATTATAACTAAAAAAAAAAAAAAACTAAGTTGGGTTAATTCCAGGAATACAAGGTTATTTGAACATCAAAAATTAAAAATCTGTCAAGGTAATTCACCACATTTACAAGAATAAAGTAGAAAAATCCACATGATCATCTCAATAAATGCAGAAAAAATCATTAGATAAAATTCACAAATTCAGGGGAGGTGTGGAGAGAACACACCTCCTTGTAAACTACAAATAGAGAGAGATTTCTTTACTCCAGTAAGGGTATCTGTTATGGATTGAATCGTGTCCGCCAAGAATGCGTGCCAACTTGGCTAGGCCATGATTCTCAATATTGTGTGGTTGTCCACCATTTTGTGATCTGATATGATTATCCTAAGCGTTGTAAATCCTAACCTCTATGATGTTAATAAGGCAGCACTAGAGGCAGTTATGTTAATAAAGCAGGACTCAATCTACAGGATTAGGTTGTATCTTGAGTCAATCTCTTTTGAGATATAAAAGAGAGAAGCAGACCAAGAAGAGTGGGACCTCCTACCACCAAGAATGAAGAAAAGGGAGGGGAGTGCGCCCTCTGGGAGAGGGGTCCCTGTGCAGAGAAGCTCCTAGACCAGAGGAAGATTGATAACAAGGACCTCCCCCAAGAGCCGACAGAGAGAGAAAGCCTTGCCCCAGAGCTGGCACCCTGAATTTGGATTTCTAGCCTCCTAGACTGTGAGGCCCTGGTGGTGCAGTGGTTAAGAGCTCAAGCTGCCAACCAAAAGGTCTGCAGTTCAAATCCACCAACCACTCATCAGAAACCCAACAGGGCAGTTCTACTCTGTCCTATAGAGTTGCTATGAGTTGAAATCAACTTGATGGCAACAGGTTTGGCTTTTTTTTTTTTTCAGACTGTGAGAGAATAAATTTCTCCTTGTTAAAGCCATCCACTTGAAGTATTTCTGTTATAGCAGCACTAGATAGCTAAGACAGTATTTACAAAAAAAAAAAAAAAAAAAAACTACAGCAAACATCATACTTATTGGTAAAATAATGAAACTTTCCCCTTGCAGTCAGGAATGAGACAAGATAGCCTGATATTACCACTTCTATTTAACATTGTGCTGTAGGTCTTAGCAACTGAAATAGAGTAAAAAAAAAAAGTATAAAATTGGAAAGGAAGAAATACAGCTGATTTTTTTTAAATGGCATGTTTGTATAGACTGACAAACAAACCAAAAATTCTGATCAAACTTTGGAGGAATTTGTCTTGTAAATGGATTGGAAGATTCAACATTGTAAAGATATCAGATCTACTCAAAATGAACTACAGATTCAGTGCAATTACCAATAAAAATTCCAACAGAATGGCCAAGTCTAATTTGAAGAACAGTGCTGGTGGACTTGAATTTCCAGGTATCAAAAAACTTATTATAAAGCTACAGTGAGTAAGACTGTGGTGTTAGTGCAAGGTTAGAAGGGGGAAAAAAAAGACTAATGGACCAGAATGAAGAGACCAGAAGTAGACACACACTTAATGGTCATCTGACTCATGAAAAAGGTGATACCTCCGTGCAGTGGGCAGACTTTTTAAACACTGGACCTGGCTGAATTAGATACCCTCATAGGAAAAGATAGCCTCTACCTCACAATATATATAAGTATCAATTTCATATGAATGAAAGATCCAAATGCAAAGGAAAAAAACAACAAAGCTTCTAGGAGAAACATGGAAAATACCTTAGGGTGGACCATGACGTCTTTAAAGGCAGTCTAGTAAGTCTGGGACCAGTCTCAACTTGTGGAGAGTGTCTCCCACTCACCCTCACCACCTTTTTTCTTTCTCCCTCCCCCGACCACCGCCCTTTGCATTTTCACCTCCACCCCCACCTGCACACCCCCTTCTCTGAAGCCCTCCTGCACTCTCCAGGGAAGCACTGCCTATGCCCATTGGCCACGTGAGCTTCATGGAGGGGTAGACAGGTGGGACTTCAGCTTGGCCCAAGCTCATTCCGCTTGTTTCTTAGATTGCTTCGATTTCTCGGTAATTTAGATGAATCCATTGCCCTCTAGGGAAGTCCCATAAATTAGGGCATAAGTCACATTACTGCTGTACTCGTAACTTAGCAGGCTCCCTGGGAGCGCAAGCAGTTAACACATTTGGCTGCTAACTGAAAGTCTGGAGGTTTGAATCCTTCCAGAGGGACCTCAGAAGAAAGGCCTGGTGATCTGCTTCTGAAAAATCAGCCACTGAAAACCCCGCGGAGCACAGTTCTACTCTGATACACAAGGGGTCGCCATGAGTCAGAATCAACTTGACAGCAAATGGTTACTGGTTAGCAGGCTCCTCATAGGATATATTTCCCCTACTACTCATCCTCTAAGGAGCCCTGGTGATGCGAATATTAAGCCCTCAGCTGCTAACCTAAGGGTTGCTGGTTTGAATACACCCAGCGGCTCCACTCAAGAAAGGCCTGGGGATCTGCTTCCATGAAGATTATTGCCACAAAAACACTATGCGGCAGTTCTCCTGTGTCACATGGAGTCCCTGTGTGTTGGAATGGACTCAACGGCACACAACAACAAAAACAACTCACCCTCTCCGTGGGACTCTGAACAAGCAAAGCCAGGGACAGAACTGATTATCCTTACTCTTGTCCCCTTCACTAGATGTCAAGTTCCCTAAGGGAAGACACGGTATCAAATTTGTTTCTTTATCCCCAGAGGCTAGCTCCTAGCAGGTGCTTTGGCAATGTGTGGAGCCACAGCAAGAAAGGAGAGGAGAGACAGGGGAACAGGGAAGACAAGGCGAGCTTGGTTGACCTTTAGTTCCAACTCACTGAGCTTCCTTCTCTTTGGCCTCAGCAACCTATTTAAAGGGCACTTTTTTTTTTTTTAATAATTTTTATTGAGCTTTAAATGAACATTTACAAATCAAGTCAGTCTGTCACATATAAGCTTATATACACCTTACTCCATACTCCCACTTACTCTCCCCCTAACTCTCCTGCCAGTTTCTAACCCTCTCTACCCTCCTATCTCCCCTCCAGACAGGAGATGCCAACACAGTCTCAAGTGTCCACCTGATACAAGTAGCTCACTCTTCATCAGCATCTCTCTCCTACCCTTCCATGTCTGATGAGTTGTCTTCGGGAATGGTTCCTGTCCTGGGCCACCAGAAGGTTTGGGGACCATGACCGCCGGGATTCCTCTAGTCTCAGTCAGACCATTAAGTCTGGTCTTTTTATGAGAATTTGGGGTCTGCATCCCACTGATCTCCTGCTCCCTCATGGGTTCTCTGCTGTGCTCCCTGTCAGGGCAGTCATCGGTTGTGGCCAGGCACCATCTAGTTCTTCTGGTCTCAGGATGATGTAAGTCTCTGGTTCATGTGGCCCTTTCTGTCTCTTGGGCTCATAGTTGTCGTGTGACCTTGGTGTTCTTCATTCTTCTTTGATCCGGGTGGGTTGAGACCAATTGATGCATCTTAGATGGCCGCTTGTTAGCATTTAAGACCCCAGATGCCACATTTCAAAGTGGGATGCAGAATGTTTTCATAATAGTGTTATTTCGCCAGTTGACTTAGAAGTCTCCTTAAGCCATAGTCCCCAAACCCCCGCCTAAAGGGCACTTTTTAAAAAACACTTCCCATTTGGAAACAGGTTAATGGGCCAGACAGTGGGTCTGGAATATCCAGTGAGTTCATGCATTTCCTGCTTATAAATTTCTAGGCCTGCTAAGCTGAGATTTGTATGTCTGTTCGTTGTGTTCAGGGAGTCTGACTTGGAGCATTCTCCAACCTGAATTTATCTGCCCGAGTCTGGACGCTCCCCCCGAAGAAGGAGCCCCTGGGCACCTGAAGGCACAACACAGCTTCAGTTGCTTACTTCAGGTTCTGCACATCGGCGCCCAGATTTGGCACCTCACCGGGCAGTGGCTTCGTCAGTCCTTGTTCTGCCAAACACAAGCCGTCCAATAAGGCCTTTTTTTTTTTTTTTTAAGTTGGCTGTTTATTTAACTTCCTTTTCTTTAATTTTTATATTAGGTGTTTCTAGAGGAGAGGCTGATGTCACAAGGTCTGATTCCAGATGTTGTTTTGAAATCAGTGTAACCATGGTATTGCTGGAGGCTGGGAAGTCCGTCTGGGCCGACTGAGTCACGCTGGGCATATGTTGCTCTGGTAAGGGGAGGCAGGGAGGGAGCTCAGGGCAGAGAAGGGAGAAGTGGAGGATGGATTATCACATCCTCTGAGGCTCCTCGGGAAAGGATATTGGGACCAGCTGTCACCTTTGACCTTGGAGATCTAGCACCTTGGATACCGGACCTGCCCAGCTGAAAACCTCACTTGCTTAGAACTCATTGATGGATTGCTAAGGATTATCTGTGTGCCTTAAAAAGGAAAAAAAAAAATTTCATGTCCTGAACTAAATGCTCCCCTTCTCTGCCATCCCAGTTCTTACCACGATTGCCTCAAACTTGACTCAACGGTACACATCGCCCCACCTCCACCCTAAGTGAAGACAACTCTCTTTCTCACCTCTGAGTCCCTGTCTGTGTCCCTGCCTCCCATTCCCACCACTCACCACAACCCTGACTTTTTTACTTGGATATCCATAATTCACCCTGCTTTCCACAGTCACCACCTCCAGGAAGCCCCTTCCAAGTCGGCTTGCCTGTCCTGATAATTGTTCTCATAGTCCTTGCTCTGACCCCTGCCTACCAACCCTACTTCATCTTCTCCCATCCTCCCCTCTCTTCTCCACCGCATGCTTTTCTCCTTGATGCTCCTCAAGCACGTTCTTTTCTTCATATTTTTGCATGCACTGTTCCTTCTGCCTGAATGCTCTTCCTGCAGCCATTCCTATGGTTCATGCCTCAGCTTCATTTGGGTCCTTGTTCCAATAGTACTTTCTTTTTTTGTGTGAAATATATGCAGCAAAACAGACATCAATTCGACCATTTCTACATGTACAATTCAGGGACATTTGTTACATTCTTCAAGCTGTGTCACCTTTCTCAATATCCTTTCCCAATTTGTTTCACCATCTAAGCTTCTCATTTAACCTTTTGAGTTGCTGTTGTCAATTTAATCTCATATAGATAATTCTCTAAATGCTCAAGGCAGACATTCTTTTCTAATTAAGCTAAACTATTGCTTGGTTTCAAAGGTAACTTCAGGGGGTAATCTCCATTTAAGGTTTAAAGGCAATTGTTTGAGAGGGGTTATACAGCCTCAAATGGCTCCAGGGAGTCTGGATTCCATGAGAATCTGAAGTTCTGTTCCACGTATCTTCCCCTTTTTATCAGGATGCTTCTACAGAATCTTTGATCAAATTCAAATATTACTTCTTTAAAGAAACCTTCGTGATCACCTTTTCCAACAGTACAGTAACCCTTCCACATGGCTCTCTATCCCCTTATCCTACTTGACATTTCTTCATAGACCTTCACTATCTAATTGATAACTATGCCCCCCCCACCAGAATAAAAGTTGCATGAGGGCAGGGACTTAGTCTGTTTTGCTCAGTCCCTAGAACAGTGCCTGGTACAGATAGGTGCTCCATAAATGGTTACTGGAATAATGAGGGAACAATTCTCACCCCTAAGAGACACACTCCCTCCTTCCATTGAGCCTCCTACAGCCTTTGTTTCTATCCTTCTGGGAGCATAATTTTACCTTACTTTAAACAAGCTCTTTGAGGGCAGGGGCTGGCTCCCACAGTACAGTGCCTGGCACATAGTAGCTGCTCAGGAAATGCCTGTGCGGTTAAATAGAAGTAATTGAATAATCCATTCTAGATGTCTCCTGGAGTCTTGAGATGATTTTTTAATTTCATTCATCTGGGTAAATTGATATTGTCATTGGTAAATTTGATTCTCGGTTGGCAGACTGTGTACTTTTCACATCGTGATTGGCAAAGTGGGAGCTGGGCCGGGTTCATCGAACCCCTTAGGCTGCTGACTCCTCATTCTACCCTACTGAGCAAGCTCAGGGCATATCAGGGAAGTCACATGATGGCTGATGGAGCAGGGCTGAGCAGGGCTCTCGAAGAAGCTGCTTGTGTTTGGAGGTTACTGGCGCTATCCCCTCCATGGGGACTGACCTCGTAACATGATACGGAACATTACATAATGTTGTTTATTGTATAATTTTAATATAACGAATTTCCTCCTCAGGGAGGCAAGTTGTACAAAGGCCTTTGACCCCTTCCAAATGTACTGGGATGCCTTCCCTACTTGCTGTTAATAGTCGTGCAATTGTGCCTTGTGGGGTTTGGCAGTCGGCTACAGGAGTAACTTTTTAGGCTTGACCCATCACTGGGTGAGCCACACTGGATCCAGGGTTCAGGGATGTTAGAACCCCTGAGAAATCCCACCTTTGTTTGATAGAAGGCTGCCGGCATGGTACTTGATAAGGAATAACAGGAGAGTAAAGCCCTTTCATCAGCCGCTATGTTATGGTAGTACCCTGCCATACCCATCCCGTTAAGATAACCAAAACAGAAATACAGTCTAACAGAAAAGAAAACATACTGAATTTTGGCAGGTCCCAGAACACTGCTTAGTTTTCTCTCTCCTCTCTTCATTGATGGCTTTACTTGGCACCAACGGCACCCACACCTGCATTGGAATTGGCAGGGGGCACTTGGAAAATGTTCACAGCCAGCATTCAGGAAGCAAACCCATTCATGCTATACTCCTTATCCTGCCTTCCATAAGGCCCCTTCCTCTGTTGAGGCCTTATCAGACTGTTTCTAACAGGTTCTCTATTGGGTGTGATTTGACCTGCCTGGTATGCCCAATAGGGCCTGTCTCTAGATGGGAGTGCCCCAGCATTTTACCTACTGCACCTGGCATTTTCCAGCAGGGACCTAGGTTAAGTTAACCTCAGGCTTATGCATTGCCTCACTGCCTATTTCAAGCAGGAGTGTTAACTGATCCCGATTCACTACTCTCCTTATTGGTATAGTTCCAGTGGGCCCTGCCTCTACTTTTTCCTTGCTTTTCCTCAAAATTAGAACTCTGTGGCTTCCTGAGTTTGGAATAAATGAATTCAAAGACTTTCATTTCACAGCACTAGAAACCAGCCTGCAGGCTCTTTCAGCCCCCAAACCTTGAGCATACCTTCATGAAGAATATCCTTCTACAGGTCTTGCCTCTATCACTCCCAGCTGCTTGGAGATTTGCAGCCTCAGAGGCCAGTGCTAGATCAGGAATGCTGCTGGGCCCAGCCTCTGACGTGTCTGCCAGCTGCACAGAGGAGTGGCAAATTCCCTCCTTGCCCCGGCCCAGGGACATCTCAAAGGGATCGGGATATTTCTCATCAGGGCTAGAGCCATCATCACTGGTCTTAGCATTACAGAGGATCAGGGACCGAGAGATGGACCGGAATTTTGCAGATTTCCTGCTCTTTCCAGAACGGCTGTGTGGCTCCATTCTCAGAGAGGCAGTAAAGCTGCCCTTCTTCCTTTCCTGATCTCGGGCCCTCGGCTGCTGGGTGGTGACAGGATTGGGCTTGGTTGCCACTTCATGTGTCCCTGGAAGAAAGAGGAAGCAGGGAGAAGCAATGTTACTTGATGCTGACAAGTGGAGTCCAGGAACTGAGCCATGAATGCCAGAGAGCTATGAGCAGGACAGATGGGGAAACTATCCTTTAACGTCACTGGCCCTGCAGGCTTGCCAGCTCCATAGGTCTCAGTTAATTCCGTGGTTAACGGCCCCTCTACCCCTAGGATCATGGAGGCCTGGCCCAAGAGCTGGCAGGTGTTCAGAGCCTCTCTTGTCCAAACCCTCATTCTACAACAGGGATACCGAGGCTCAGAGAAGGGGAGTGCAAACCCAAGGCCCCAAGGAACACTAGCAGTCCAGCTAGTAGTCACAGAATCATAGGCGAACTCTTAGCAATCACAGAGACCAGCGAGAGATGACAGATACCAGTGCTTTGAAACAGAAGTTTACAGGGAACTTGAGTATATAGAGCAGGTCAAAAGGGAGAGAGGGAAGAAAGGAGGGAGCGGGACTAAGCTCCACATGCTCCGTCCCCTATTACTACCCTTGGTGACCCCAGAATTTATGGAGCTCAGTCTGAAGACCAGTGGTATCTGGGGTCCTCGATTTACTGATGAAGAGCCCAAGACCTAGCCCAGCTGGGTGTCCTGTTAGCACTGGCCTGCCAGCACTGGCCTGCCAGGGCTGATGTGAGAGTAAAAGAAGGAGAAGCACGCGACGTGTCTGCCAAAAGGCTTAGCACCTAACAGCACGTGGCACACATGTGTGCCTTCCCTGGGCCCAATGTCACATGCTGGCCAGTGATCTTGGCAGCCAGGCCTGGGGTCTGCTGCTCCTTTACCTGTCCCCACTGGATCAAATTTTCATGGCCGGCTGGACAGAGACTGGCTTTCCATGCCAGGTCAACAGCTTCACTCTCAGCACAGCCCTGCCTAGCCCAGCTCAACTTCGCCAAGAGGCACCTCCCATGGATTCAGTTTCCATGAGGCAGGTGGCAAAAAGGGCCCTGGTGTTGCATCCAGAGAAGTTCTGACTCCAGCCCAAACCACAGAACAAATCCTGTTGCCAGAACAACAAATTGTGGGAAGCTCTTGGCCCATTGATACTGCTGTTTGTACCCATTCAGTATTGAATTAGGAAAGGCAGACCTTCCAACATTTCCTTACATAGAAAGCTTTTCACACATTCGCCCAAAAGAGAATTTCTCCTTAAAAGAAGACTGTTTTCCGACACCCAACTTTCTGTATTACCTCTTTAATTTTGTCAATTTATTCACCAACCATCCATAGCCACAAATAGGAATGCATAAGTTAATTAAAAATGAATGAAAGAATAAATACTTGATTGTGTGATATCTGAGATGGATGTGTGCCTAAGTATCAGGCACTGCTCTTGAATTGACTCAATGTTGGTCCATCTCACAAAGCACGCTCTTGCCAATAGTCCAAACTCTATACTCCATATCCTGTATCTCAAATGACAGTAAAACCTCACCCATAAATTAATCCAACTCTCTACCACGTTCCATGTTTGGTCACAGGTGACCAAGCCCTGCAGGAGACACCTCCACTCCTGAGCATATTGGTACCGCAAAACATTCACAGCCACCAACTGGGCCTCCAGCTCTGCCCAACGCTCATACTGTGGTTCCACGGTTAGCTTGATCCCCCATTCTCAATAAAGACTAGTATTTCAAAACTTCAGTCTCTTAAAATCTAGATTACCTTTCCCCTCACCGGAAGTAGAATTCATCACCTTCTACTTCATGGAGACATGAAAACCGTCAGATGCCAATTCCCCCAACTTTCTACCATCAAATCTACAAATCCACTTGCCATCTGTACACATCTGTACACACCCTTTGTAATATAATACACATTCGCCCTCCTACTGAGGACAACCCACCCAGCTGTTCTCCGGGCCCCACCCTCCAGTCTTTTCAGGTGTAATAGCAATAACAATAATAAAATCTAACTTTTTTTTAGTACTTGCTATGTACCAGGCACTGTTCTAAGTGCTTTACCATTTAGTCCTCACAAATCTATTGTAGGCTCTGTATCAATCCTCATTTTACAGAAGAGGTAGCTGAAGCACGGAGAGGTTAAGTAACTTTCTCAAGATCACATAGCTAAAGCTCAGAGAAGACAAGAATTAAATCAGGCAGTCTGACTCTGGAGCCTGCACCCTTTATCATGGAGCCTGCACCCTATCATTGGTTATTATTATTTCCTCTCTCACCTTTAGCCTCAATCTCTTCCTGTGTACTGGATCTTTATCATCAGCATGTAAACACTCATGTATTTTCCACCTTTAAAAAATAGAACTGTTGACGCCATAGCCTCCTCCTGTCCCCTGCTTCTCTTTGATCCCCTTCATGTCTTGAACCAATGTTCTACACCCTGTACTTTCTCACCTCGCGTTCACCTCTTCTTTGAGCCTGAGTCCTCAGAGTCTGCTTCTTTCTCCCTAAAACCATGGACATTCTGTTTTATCATTTCTGCGTTATTATGTGCCCCAAAGTCCCGAACCTCAAGTCCAGACGGTGTGATCTTCTTGGTTAAAACCTGCTTCCTTTTGAGAGGTTTTGTGAAGCAGAATATCAACGCTCAGATCTATTGGCTGAGAGATATACAGAATTCCAGCTTTTAGAGTAGTTTTTTATGTTTTTATTTTTTTCTCATTACTCACCTTTTCTTCCACATAACCAAACCCAGTGCCATCGAGTCGATTCCGACTCATAGTGACCCTATAAGCCAGAGTAGAAATGCCCCACAGAGTTTCCAAGGAGCACCTGGCGGATTCGAACTGCCAACCCTTTGGTTAGCAGCTGTAGCACTTAACCACTACGCCACCAGGGTTTCCAGATGTTCCCTTCAAATCCAAGTTGTAACCACCACTCTCCTTTCTGCCACCATCCCCCAAAACAGGCTCTCCCTTGCATTCTGCCAATCCACTTTCCCAGAGCTAGTGACTCCCAGCACCAGGGTTACTATAAATGTTAGCATAGCCAAACCTCTCCCATTTTCATCAGCCTCATTAGGACTCCCCACAGTTCACCTGGGACTCATGGAGAAGGAATTGTGTGTGTGTGTGTGTGCATATGTCTTTGTATGTGTGTTTCTATGTGCTTACCTATATGTCTGTGTGTACATGTGTCCGCATACATGTGTATTTGTGTGTGTTTCTGTGTGCTTGCCTATGTGTCTGTGTGTGCCTATGTGTGTGTGTGTGCCTATGTGTGTGTGTGTCTCTGTCTGCATGCATGTCTCTTTGTGTGGGTGTGTTTCTGTGTGTTTGTCTATGTGTCTGTATGTATGTGTATGTGTCTTTTTGCGTGCATTTCTGTTTGCCTATGTGTCTATATGTGTGTGTCTGCATGCATATGTGTCTTTGTGTGCATGTTTCTGTGTGTTTGCCTATGTGTCTGTGTGTATCTGTATATGTGTATGTGTTTGTGTCTACGTACATGTATGTGTGTTTGGTCACAGTCAGCACCGGTCCATTAGTCACTCGAGAGAGAAAGAGATAATCAGTTTTGTATTAAAATCACTCTGGACTTTTACTAGAAACCCTGGTGGCATAGTGGTTAAGTGCTATGGCTGCTAACCACAGGGTTGGCAGTTCGAATCCGCCAGGCACTCCTTGGAAACTCTATAGGGCAGTTCTACTCTGTCCTATAGGGTTGCTATGAGTCAGAATCAACTCGGCAGCACTGGGTTTGGTTTTTTTTTTGGTTTGGACTTTTACGGCTGCTAAACTGGGAGAGCAGTGTAAATACGGAATTGCTGAGGGTCCCCATGTGGAAAGGCCTGGCTGAGGGAGAAGCCAACACAGAGCAAGTGGAACTCACAGAGGTGGAGACAGAGATGGAGAGAAAGAGGAGACAAGGGAGAGGGGGCAAAGAGAAATAATGTGAGCAGCTGAGTCCAGATGAAATCATATGAGCACCTGGATCCAGCCATGCCTAAAGCCAGTTTTATCTATTCAGTGACATAAACCAATCAATTTCTTTTTTCACTTAAGAAATTCTTCCTGGAATAGTGGTTCTCTCTGATGCTGCTGGCATACAACTTGGAAAGCAGTGACATCCAAGAGCCAAGAGGATTTCGAAACTCTTTTTCATCCCACCCCAAGCCTAGGAGAGGAGCCAGTCACCCAAACTTCCCCATTCCCCTGACCAGTGCATGGCTCTGGTATAACAGCCTCGTGCTTTCTTGCTCCCAGATCACTGCCACAGCCTGAGTGGATTATTGGAGCGTGAATCTGGTTCCCTTTCCCTTCCACACCCTCTCCCACCCCACGATGACTATCACGGCAATGGCAACGTCATTCAGTGGGCATTTTCCAGGAATCAAACACTTGAGGTCCCTCAGGGCTGGGGGCAAGGTTGTATGCTTCACTTGGTGGAAAAGTTGGATGCGTGTAGGATTAGGGAGCTCAGAGGGATCCAATTCCTTGGTGGAAACTGTACTAATCCCAGTGGACCATTTGCAGGAGTGTCTGATAAGGACTGTCAGTTTTTTTTAAAACAAGCTTTTCCACAGGGACTGGTCACTTCTCACGTGGGGATGGTGGGGGCCATGGATGGGAGGTTGGCAGTACACAGGGGACAAGGTGTTAACCCTTTAGGTCAAGAGCAAAGAAAGTTTTCCAAATGAGCCTTGTCATCATGAAAAATGCAAAAAAGAAAGGCAACAATTGCTACAAGGCTGCAGCAGAGAAGGCAGAACTGGACTTCTGTGGAAGCCCACCTTTCCTCCAGGCCTGGCACAGAGAGAGAGAGAGAGAAGAGAGAATAATTGAAAACACAGCACCACGCTCACATGGATCAGCTTAGCTTCAGTAATTGTGCTTAGGACATTGGAACCAGCTATTGCTCCCTAATGGAACCAAATGTCAGCTGAGCTCGGGGGCAAGCCCGTACCCTTCTTCCATTCCAGCTGCCTTGGAAAGGTCGGGCCTAATGAGCTTTCTCTTCTTTTGCCCCAGGCTCCATGAGTAGTTGCCAAACTCATGCCAGATTTTCTCTTCCCCAGACGGAATACTAAACTGGGCTCAGCTACCACAGGATTATCTTACGGGTCTTCTCCAGAGGTTGCCTTGGTCAGCACAGCAAAAGGTTCCAACATGCTAAGCTGAAAGCATCAGCTGCTTCTACTTCCTAGCAGAAAACTCCCAAGGGTCTACTTTTCCCCCAGGAAACTGCTCTCCTACTCCCTGGAGGTCTCCCTTTCCCCCAAAACCATGAAAGTACTTTCTCTTTAGTTAGACCTTCCACAGGATGCTAGAAGTGAAAGGGGTCTCCCCATTACACACTTGAGTAGATTGTGCCCCAAAGAGGGACAAGAACTGACCACTCATTGCGGTTATTTAGTATGTGTTTGTCCGTGGCTCGGCTACCATCTGTACAGAAAACGCAGCACCAAAAAGATAGGGCTGAATTGCAAAGAAATCAATAGTTCCTTCCCTTTAAAGGAGTTTGAGAAACTTCCAGAGTCTGGGCTGGAGAGCAGGATCATTATGTCGTCCTTCCTTCTTTCCTTCTTCCTCTCTCTCTCTCTTCCTTTCTTTTCCTTTTTTCTTTTTCATTCAGCAAGCACTTCTTGAGATACTATGATGTATCCGTCACTACACTACAAAGTTAACTGACTAGAGGAGAGGCCACGGTATTTCCATCTGGATAAAATACACTTAATTCACTGGAGAACTTTGAGAGAGAAAATAACCACATGGAGAAAGAGGAGCTAGTTGGTAAAATGTGTTTCAAATTTCTGAATTCTCCAACAGTGTCCTATATCAAAGCCAAGTTTTAAAGTTTGGTCACTCTGGCCCAGGGGGTATTTTTTGTCTTGAAGCATGACTCACAGATAAGAAATGAAGGGAAGGAGTTTATGGCTCCTTGTCTTTCTAAAAGAGTATCTTTAAGAGGATTCTGTGGGACTTGCAGCTGGGACCAGTTATGTGTATATCTCTATTCACTGTGCACAGGACTAGAGAGACAGATGCCATAACCTCCCTGGGCCTCAGTTTTCCAACTGGTAAAATGGGTAGGTTGGGTTGAACTTAGTTGTTTTTTAATTGTGGTAAAAATAGATATAACAAGGCATTCGCCAACTCAACACTTTTTCCGTGTACAATTCAGTGACATTGATACCGTTCATCGTGTCACACTATTACCACTATGATTTTCCAAATGATGGCACCAGCCTTGACGGAAACTCATTGCGAATTCAGTCGTACTATACATCTATTGTCCTTCTTCCTCTACACGGTTACCTCCTTGAGGGGAGAGACTATATCTCATTAATTTTGTATCCCTAATGCCTGGCTGGAGCCCTGGTGGCACAGTGGTTAAGAGGTGGGCTGCTAACCAAAACTTTGGCAGTTCCAATCTACCAGGCACTCCTTGGAAACCCTATGGGGCAGTTCTACTCTGTCCTATAGGGTTGCTATGAGTCGGAATTGACTTGATGGCAACGGATTTGGTTTTTTGCTGTAGCTTGACACAGAGGCCGGGGCATTTCCATGTTCAACAAATGAATGAGGGACTGGATGAATGTCTCCAAGGGCCCTCCCACTAACCCTTCGGGCACCAGCAGAAGGTGAAACATTCTCAGAGAAAATTTTCCATCTAGAACCACAGAATGTAGGACTACAGGTAACTAGTGGCATCTAAGTGACAAGGATCCCCAGTGGGCTGCACCTGCTCCTGAGGAAAGTTCTAAAGGCATGGGCAAACCCCCAGGGGAGACCCTGACACAGACTGCTGTGCTTTCAGCAGCCCGAAGAATGACTCTAACTGATAAAAGCACAGGAGCAGATGGGGTCATCAGGATGCCTTCAGCAAGACCCATGCCCCTGGGACAGGATAAGCCAAGACAGAACTTTTCCCCTCAGTAAAGGCTGAAAATAGAATTTGTCTTAAGAAGGCTTTAGATCCATTCAAGTAAGGCACGTCCACCCACTCATAATTACTCTGGAGGGATTGGCTAAGGCTCAAACCAAAAAACCAAACCCAGTGCCATCAAGTCAATTCCGACTCATAGCGACCCTATAGGACAGAGTAGAACTGCCCCATAGAGTTGCCAAGGAGCACTTAGCGGATTCAAACTGCCAACCCTTTGGTTAGCAGCTGTAGCACCTAAACACTACGCCACCAGGCTCATTTCTTATTAAATCCCAGTGCTCACAGGAGGGCTTCACACACAGGAGACACTCAATACAAGTTTGTTGCAGAATGAAATAGTGAATTGCACAGAACTGCACACAAGGATGTTCATTCCAGAGTTGTGTGTGTGTGTGTGTGTGTTAAAAGAAATCGTTTGTAAAATATAGTTTCTAACTGGTTTTTGCCGTTATATAAGTAAGTTATGACTTTTGCATATTTATTTCATAAGTGGCAATCTTACAGATCTCTTGTTAATTCTAATAATTATTCAATCGATTTTGTTGAGTTTTCAATCATGCGATCTCTGAATGTTAATAAACTTGCCTCATTTTTAAATATTTGTAATCCATAAATTTATTTCATAATTTTACTGACTAGAGTTTCCAGAACATTAGTAATTAATGGTGGCAACAAAGGTTCTCTGCATCTTTTTCTAGACATTAATGGAAATTCCTCTAGTGTGTTTTCTGGAAGGTAAGACGTTGATTGCTATACTGAAATAAAATTACTTTATCATATTAACCATGTACCCTACTACTTGTAGGAGCCCTGGTGGCACAGTGGTTAAGCACTCAGCTGCTAACTGAAAAGTGGGCAGTTTGAACCCACCAGCTGCTCTGTGGGAGACAGATGTCGCAGTCTGCTTCTGCAAGGATTTAGAGCCTCGTAAACCCTCTGGGGAGCCTCCATCAGACTGAGTCCAGCACAACTAGATGGTGCCTGGCTACCACCACTGACTGCTCTAATAGGGATCACAGTAGAGGGTCCCGGACAGAGCTGGAGAAAAATGGAGAACAAAATTCTAACTCACACACACACACACCAAAAAAAAACAGACTTATTGGTCTGACAGAGGCTGGAAAAACCCCAAGAGTATGGCCCCTGGAGTCCCTTTTAACTCAGTACTGAAGTCACTCTTTTGAGGTTCACCCCTCAGCCAAAGATTAGACAGGCCCACAAAACAAATCAAGACTAAATGGGCACACCAGCCCAGGGGCAAGGACGAGAAGGCAAGGGAGGACAGGAAAGCTAGTAATGGAGAACTCAAGGTTGAGAAGGGGAGAGTATTGACATGTCATGGGGTTGACAAACAATGTCACAAAACAATGTGTATTAATTGTTGAACAAGAAACTAGTTTGCTCTGTAAACCTTCATCTAAAGTACAATAAAAATAAAAAAAGAAAAGATTGAGGCACTTTTATTGTTCTTTTAAGTACCATTGTGTAACTCTTTTAATAGAGAACCGAACTTAGTTGGCTAACATTCTGTTTAGGATTTTTGTATCTATATTCACAAACAGAAATCGTCATCTTGTTCTGTGCTGTCTTAGGTTACAACAGCACTTAAAAGGAATTTGGAGACTGGACATCTTTTCTTATTGTCTGAAATACCCAGTCCAATTATTTACTAAGTGGCTGATGTTCAAATCTACTTAACCTCTGGGACTCAGTTTTTTCATCTGTAAAATGGGAATAATAAGAATAGACACATCACAGCAACTTGTGATAATAAGTTGAAATAATGGATGTAAATCTCAGCATGGTTTGCTGGTAGTATTATTACTGCCACTATGGTCTTTACTATCAGTACTAATGAAAGCTAGAAATTCCTCTCTCGGTATCCTTTTGGCCACAACCCATGCATTTCGATATATGATGTTCTAATTGTTGTTTTAGAAAATGCTCTGTGATTGCAGTTTTGATTTCCAGTTTAAACTCTGTCCTTTAGAAGACTGCTTGTTATTGTTAATCTCATGTGGTTTAATTTCCAAGATTTAGTTTTGTTGTTCTTGTTAGCTTTTTATTAGAAAATTCTAGTTTAATTGAATCGTGGTCATAGGATGTGACCTGGACCCTTTTTATTTGTTGGAATGTATTGGGGCTTACTTTGTAAGCCGTTCCGTGACATGACTAAGCGTTGTAAGTGTTCTATGGACATTTGAAAAGAATGACTATTCTCTGTCTGGAGTTTCAAATATGTTTATATTCAGATATGATATTTGTTGTTGTTAGGTGCCATCCAGTCGGTTTTAATGCACAGCGACCCTACGTACAACAGAATGAAACACTGCCTGGTCTAACACCATCCTCATAATCATTATGTTTGAGCCCAGTGGTGCAGCCACTGTGTCAGTCCATCTCATTGAGAGTCTTCCTGGTTTTCGCTGATCCTCTACTTTACCAAGCATGATGTTCTTCTGCAGGGACTGGTCCCTCCTGATAACATGTCCAAAGTACATGAGACGAAGTCTCGTCATCCTCACTTCTAAGGAGCAGTCTGGCTGTACTTCTTCCAAGACAGATTTGTTCATTCTTCTGGCAGTCCATGGTATATTCAGTATTCTTCGCCAACACCATAATTCAAAGGCACCAATTCTTCTTCAGTCTTCCTTATTCATTGTCCAGCTTTTGCATGCATATGAACTGATTGAAAATACCGTAGATTGGGTCAGGTGAATCTTAGTCCTCAAAGTGACATCTTTGCTTTTTAACACTTGAAAGAGTTATAGTTAAAGTCTTTTGCAACAGATCTGCCCAAATATGATATTACAAATACATGTTGTTGTTGTTGGCTGCCGTCAAGTAGGTTCCAACTCATAGCGACCCCATGTACCACAGAATGAAACACTGCCCTGTCCTGTGCCATCCTCACAATTGTTGCATGCTTGAGCCCATTGTTGCAGCCACTATGTCAGTCCATCTTGTTGAGGGTCTTCCTTTTTCACTGACGCTCTATTTTGCCATGAGCATATGGTTTTTTTTTGTTGTTTTTTTGATGTCCTTCTCCAGGGACTGATCCCTCCTGATAACATGTCCAAAGTATGTGAGACATAGTCTCATCACTCTTGCTTCTAAGGAGCATTCTGGCTGCACTTCTTCCAAGACAGACTTGTTTATTCTTTTGGCTGTCTATGGTATATTCAATATTCTTTGCCAACACCACAATTCAAAGGCGTCAATTCTTTTTCACTCTTCATTATTCATTGACCAGCTTTCGTATGCATCTGAAGCGATTGAAAACACCATGGCTTAGGTCAGGCGCACCTTAGTCCTGAGGATGACATCTTTGCTTTTTAACACTTTAAAGATATGTCTTGCAGCCAATTTGCCCAATGCAATGCGTCTTTTGATTTCTTGACTGTGGCTTCCATTGGTGTTGGTTATGGATTCAAGTAAAATGAAATCCTTGACAACCTCAATCTTTTCTCTGTTTATCATGGTGCTGCTTATTTGTCTAGTTTTCAGGATTTTTCTTTTCTTTACCTTGAGGTGTAATCCATACTGAAGGCTGTGGTCTTTGATCTTCATCAGTAAGTGCTTCCCATCCTCTTCACTTTCAGCAAGTAAGGTTATGTCATCTGCATAACACAGGTTGTTAATGAGTCTTCCTCCTATCCTGATGCCCCATTCTTCTTCACATAGTCCTGCTTCTCGGATTATTTGCTAAGCATACAGCTTGAATAGGTACAGTGAAAGAATACAACCCTGACTCACACCTTTTCTGACTTTAAATCATGTGGTATCCCCTTGTTCTGTTTGAAGGACTGCCTCTTGATCCATGTGCAGATTCATCATGAGCACAATTAAGTGTTCTGGAATTCCCTTTCTCCACAATGTTATCCATAATTTGTTATGATCCACACAGTCGAGTCCCTTTGCATAGTCAATAAAACACAGGTAAACATCTTTCTGATATTCTCTGCTTTCAGCTAGGATTCATCTTACATCAGCAGTGATATCCCTGGTTCCATGTCCTCTTCTAAATCCAGCTTGAATTTCCGGCAGTTCCTTGTCAATATACTGCTGCAGCCCCTTTTGAATGATCTTCAGCAAAATTTTGCTTGTATGTGATATTAACGATATTGTTCAATAATGTCCACCATTTGGTTGGATCACCTTTCTTGGGAATAGGCATAAATATGGAGCTCTTCCAGTCAGTTGTCCAGGCAGTTGTCTTCCAGTTTTCTTGACATAAATGAGTGAGCACTTCCAGTGCTGCATCTGTTTGTTGAAACATCTCAATTGGCATTCCATCAATTCCCAGAGCCTTGTTTTTCACCAATGCCTTCAGTGCAGCTTGGACTTCTTCCTTTAGTACCGTCAGTTTCTGATCACATGCTACCTCTTGAAATGGTTGAACGTCAACCAATTCTTTTTGGTATAGTGACTCTCTGTATTCCTTCCATCTTCTTCTGATGCTTCCCACATCGTTTAATATTTTCTTCGTAGAATTCTTCTGTATTGCAACTCGAGGCTTGAATTTTTTCTTCAAGTCTTTCAGTTTAAGAAATACTGGACCTGTTCTTCTTTTTGGTTTTCTATCTCCTGGTCTTTGCACTTGTCATCGTAATACTTTGTCTTCTCGAGCTGCCCTTTGAAATCTTCTGTTCAGCTCTTTTACTTCATCAATTTTTCCTTTGGCTATAGCTACTCGACGTTCTGTATATATTCAATGTTCTAAGTCATAGAATTCAAAACCTCAAACTCTTTACTTATATTTTGTCTAATTAATCTAAACAAGCTTAGAGTAGTGTGCATCGAAATCTGACACCATATTTGTAGTATATTTCTAACGTCTTTTGTTTTACATATTTCAATGCCTTTGTCGGGCACATAAAATTTTCTGATTTTCATAGCTCCATTTTGGGCTTTTGGTTTTTTTAATCATTTTATAAAAAGTACTTCTTTGTCTATCTAATAGATGCCTCAATTTTTATTCTGTCTGATTGTTAGCATTGCCACTTTGCTTTCTTGTAATACATTTGCATGGTGTCTGCCCATTCCTTTATTTCTAGCTTTATGTGATTTCATTTTAAATGTGTCTCTTGAAAGATAGGTAATTGGATTGGGAGGAGGAGTTTGTTTCTTTAGGTTTTTGTTTCCTTTTTCTTAACTGAATCTGCAGGTCTTCCTTATATATATATAAAACCTACCTATACTGTTGCTATATAACTTTTTTTTTTTTTTAATACTGTTCCTATGAGTCAGAGTCTACTTGACGGCAACAGACTAAGGGTTCTTCTGACAAGTTTTGCTTTCTTTCTTTATATACCACCTTATTGTCATCTTTTCTTGCTTTTCAGTGGAGTTATTCACTCTTTCTTTTTCTTCTTAAGGAATTGGAGGTTACATATCTTGTTTTTATTTTACTAGTGGCTACATAAAGAATTTTTGAAAACTATGAGCATAGTTCATTCTACTATGACATACATGGGGTCACCATGAGTCAGAGTCAACCGGGTTTTGTTTTTTCTTTTTTTATTTGAGCCTACATTTTTCCTCCTCATCAGTGCAAAGGATGCCACAGTATTTAATCCTCCTCCCTACATAAGGTGAGAGGCTAGGAATACTCTTACTTCTGCCCTGAGTTCAACCTCTCAGCTCCTGGAATTCACAGCAAATGACTATTTTGAGTACAATATGTAATATCTCTCTCAAGATTATTTTTTATCACTTGTGTTTTTAAAAATTCTATGGAGCGATTTGAGAAGATGGCGGACTAGGCAGACGCTACCTCGGATCCCTCATACAACAAAGACACGGAAAAACAAGTGAATCGATCACATACATAACAATCTACGAAGCCTGAACCACAAAAACAGATTTAGAGACGGAGAACGAACTAATACGGGGAAGCAGCGATTGTTTCCAGAGCCTGGAGCCAGCGTACCAGTCAGGTACGGCACAAGCACAGAGACCTGCTCCACCCCCAATTTATATCAATAAATGCACACATACAAAAAGAAGAAAGAGCCAAAATCAGAGAACTGTCCCTACAACTTGAACAAATAGAAAGTGAGCAACAAAAGAACCCATCAGGCACCAGAAGAAAACAAATAATAAAAATTAGAGCTGAACTAAATGAATTAGAGAACAGAAAAACAATCGAAAGAATTAACAAAGCCAAAAGCTGGTTCTTTGAAAAAATTAACAAAATTGATAAACCATTGGCTAGACTGACTAAAGAAATACAGGAAAGGAAACAAATAGCCCGAATAAGAAATGAGAAGGACCACATCACAACAGAACCAAATGAAATTAAAAGGATCATTTCAGATTATTATGAAAAATTGTACTCTAACAAATTTGAAAACCTAGAAGAAATGGATGAATTCCTGGAAAAACACTACCTACCTAAACTAACACATTCAGAAGTAGAACAACTAAATAGACCCATAACAAAAAAAGAGATTGAAACGGTAATCAAAAAACTCCCAACAAAAAAAAGCCTTGGCCTGGACGGCTTCACTGCAGAGTTCTACCAAACTTTCAGAGAAGAGTTAACACCACTACTACTGAAGGTATTCCAAAGCATAGAAAATGACGGAATACTACCCAACTCATTCTATGAAGCCACCATCTCCCTGATACCAAAACCAGGTAAAGACATTACAAAAAAAGAAAATTATAGACCTATATCCCTCATGAACATTGATGCAAAAATCCTCAACAAAATTCTAGCCAATAGAATCCAACAACACATCAAAAAAATAATTCACCCTGATCAAGTGGGATTTATACCAGGTATGCAAGGCTGGTTTAATATCAGAAAAACCATTAATGTAATCCATCACATAAATAAAACAAAAGACAAAAACCACATGATCTTATCAATTGATGCAGAAAAGGCATTTGACAAAGTCCAACACCCATTCATGATAAAAACTCTTACCAAAATAGGAATTGAAGGAAAATTCCTCAACATAATAAAGGGCATCTATGCAAAGCCAACAGCCAATATCACTCTAAATGGAGAGAACCTGAAAGCATTTCCCTTGAGAACGGGAACCAGACAAGGATGCCCTTTATCACCGCTCTTATTCAACATCGTGTTGGAAGTCTTAGCCACGGCAATTAGGCTAGACAAAGAAATAAAAGGTATCCGGATTGGCAAGGAAGAAGTAAAGTTATCACTATTTGCAGATGACATGATTATATACACAGAAAACCCTAAGAAATCCTCCAGAAAACTACTGAAACTAATAGAAGAGCTTGGCAGAGTCTCAGGTTATAAAATAAACATACAAAAATCACTTGGATTCCTCTACATCAACAAAAAGAACACCGAAGAGGAAATAACCAAATCAATACCATTCACAGTAGCCCCCAAGAAGATAAGATACTTAGGAATAAATCTTACCAAGGATGTAAAAGACCTATACAAAGAAAACTACAAAACTCTACTACAAGAAATTCAAAAGGACATACTTAAGTGGAAAAACATACCTTGCTCATGGATAGGAAGACTTAACATAGTAAAAATGTCTATTCTACCAAAAGCCATCTATACATTTAACGCACTTCCGATCCAAATTCCAATGTCATATTTTAAGGGGATAGAGAAACAAATCACCAATTTCATATGGAAGGGAAAGAAGCCACGGATAAGCAAAGCACTACTGAAAAAGAAGAAGAAAGTGGGAGGCCTCACCTTACCTGACTTCAGAACCTATTATACAGCCACAGTAGTCAAAACAGCCTGGTATTGGTACAACAACAGACACATAGACCAATGGAACAGAATTGAGAACCCAGACATAGATCCATCCACGTATGAGCAGCTGATATTTGACAAAGGACCAGTGTCAATTAACTGGGGAAAAGATAGCCTTTTTAACAAATGGTGCTGGCATAACTGGATATCCATTTGCAAAAAAATGAAACAGGACCCATACCTCACACCATGCACAAAAACTAACTCCAAGTGGATCAAAGACCTAAACATAAAGACTAAAACGATAAAGATCATGGAAGAAAAAATTGGGACAACCCTAGGAGCCCTAATACAAGGTATAAACAGAATACAAAACATTACCAAAAATGATGAAGAGAAACCCGATAACTGGGAGCTCCTAAAAATCAAACACCTATGCTCATCTAAAGACTTCACCAAAAGAGTAAAAAGACCACCTACAGACTGGGAAAGAATTTTCAGCTATGACATCTCCGACCAGCGCCTGATCTCTAAAATCTACATGATTCTGTCAAAACTCAACCACAAAAAGACAAACAACCCAATCAAGAAGTGGGCAAAGGATATGAACACACATTTCACTAACGAAGATATTCAGGCAGCCAACAGATACATGAGAAAATGCTCTCGATCATTAGCCATTAGAGAAATGCAAATTAAAACTACGATGAGATTCCATCTCACACCAGCAAGGCTGGCATTAATCCAAAAAACACAAAATAATAAATGTTGGAGAGGCTGCGGAGAGATTGGAACTCTCATACACTGCTGGTGGGAATGTAAAATGGTACAACCACTTTGGAAATCTATCTGGCGTTATCTTAAACAGTTAGAAATAGAACTACCATACAACCCAGAAATCCCACTCCTAGGAATATACCCTAGAGATACAAGAGCCTTCATACAAACAGATATATGCACACCCATGTTTATTGCAGCTCTGTTTACAATAGCAAAAAGCTGGAAGCAACCAAGGTGTCCATCAACGGATGAATGGGTAAATAAATTGCGGTATATTCACACAATGGAATACTACGCATCCATAAAGAACAGTGACGAATCTCTGAAACATTTCATAACATGGAGGAACCTGGAAGGCATTATGCTGAGCGAAATTAGTCAGAGGCAAAAGGACAAATATTGTATAAGAACACTATTATAAGATCTTGAGAAATAGTAAACCTGAGAAGAACACATACTTTTGTGGTTACGAGGCGGGGAGGGAGGGAGGGTGGGAGAGGGTTTTTTATTGATTAATCAGTAGATAAGAACTGCTTTAGGTGAAGGGAAAGACAACACTCAATACATGGAAGGTCAGCTCAATTGGACTGGACCAAAAGCAAAGAAGTTTCCGGGATAAAATGAATGCTTCAAAGGTCAGCGGAGCAAGCGCGGTGGTCTGGGGAACATGGTTTGCGGGGACTTCTAAGTCAATTGGCAAAATAATCCTATTATGAAATCATTCTGCATCCCACTTTGAAATGTGGCGTCTGGGGTCTTAAATGCTAACAAGCGGCCATCTAAGATGCAGCAATTGGTCTCAACCCACCTGGAGCAAAGGAAAATGAAGAACACCAAGCCCACACGGCAACTAGGAGCCCAAGAGACAGAAAGGGCCACATGAACCAGAGACCTACATCATCCTGAGACCAGAAGAACTAGTTGGTGCCCGGCCACAATCGATGACTGCCCTGACAGGGAGCACAGCAGAGGACCCCTGAGGGAGCAGGAGATCAGTGGGATGCAGACCCCAAATTATCATAAAAAGACCAAACTTAATGGTCTGACTGAGACTGGAGGAATCCCGGCGGCCATGCTCCCCAGACCTTCTGTTGACACAGGACAGGAACCATCCCCGAAGACAACTCATCAGAAATGAAAGGGACTGGTCAGCGGGTGGGAGAGAGACGCTAATGAAGAGTGAGCTAATTATATCAGGTGGACACTTGAGATTGTGTTGGCAACTCTTGTCTGGAGGAGAGATGGGAGGATAGAGAGAGAGGGAAGCCGGCAAAATTGTCAAGAAAGGAGAGACTGAAAGGGCTGACTCAAGACGGGGAGAGTAAGTGGGAGTAGGGAGTGAGATGTATGTAAACTTATATGTGACAGACTGATTGGATTTGTAAACGTTCACTTGAAGCTTAATAAAAGTTATTAAAAAAAAAAAATTCTATGGAGCCCTGGTGGTGTAGTGGTTAAGAGCTCGGCTGCTAACCAAAATGTTAGCAGTTGGAATCCTCCAGCCACTCCTTAGAAACCCTAATGGGGCAGTTCTACTCTGTCCTATAGAGTGGCTATGAGTTGGAATCAACCTGATGGCAATGGATTTGCTTTGGTTTTTTATCAACAATAAGTATTGAAATTTAACTTAAAATTAGCCTTGTTTTGTGGTCCAAAGGTTAATTCTTTCATCATCATGTCTGCCCCACTGTTTACCCTCGTTTCCCTCTGTTTCTTTCTTGAAATTCATTCTACTGTGATACCAAACCCTTCTGGCCCCTGAATGCTCCGTGCCCTCTCTAGCCTCCAGGCCATGACGCAGGTAGTTCCCAACGCTTTGCCTACTCTCTCTAACCCTTGATTATGTTAAATTTTACTCATTCTTCAGACCCAATCTGTAGATAACACTTCTTTAAAATAAAAACACTCACCCATTCAGATCGCCAAGGAGCCCCAATGGCGAAGCGGTTAAGCCTTTGACTGCTAACCAAAAGGTCAGGGGTTTCAACCCATGAGTGGCTCTGTGGGAGAAAGACGTGGCAGTCTGCTTCCTTAAAGACTGCAACCTTGGAAACCCTGTGGGGCAGTCTGCTCTGTCCTACAGGGCGGCATTGAGTTGGAATCAACTGGACAGCAGTGGGTTGGGTTTGGTTTCATTATTCAAACCCACCAGTGCTTTCTCAGGTGCCCTTCTGTGTGCTCAGAGAACCCTACTGGACCATTAGCATGGCATTAATCTTGCTCTACTGCAATGGCTTGCGTAATCATTGGTCACCTCTACCGAGCTCTCCACCACCCATCTGACAGTTTGTTGTTCTCTGGTGGCTGTGATACCAGAAGCTATGCCACCAGTATTTCAACCACCAGCAGGGTCACTCATGGTAGAAAGGTTTCAGCAGAGCTTCCAGACTAAGACCGACTGAGAAGAAAGCACTGGCGATGTATTTCTGAAAATTAGCCGATGAAAACCGTATGGATCACAGCAGAATATTGTCTGGGAATGAGCCTCCCAGGCTGGAAGGCGCTCAGAATACACAGTGAGCACAAAGGTTTGATCCACAACTGATGGTGAATAACCACCCTCTGGGAGGACAGGGAAGGCAGGTGTGGCTGGAATGTCTGCCCACCTTCTCCAAACATTACCATTATTCGAGATTCTATTCATCCAGTTAAGATAAGGTCAGGGCAGGAAGAGAGAGGGAGATCAGCTCACAGCTGATTTTGGTCAAGGCTATATCAATTGGGACTTAAGAAGCTCTGCGTACACATCTCCACCATTCCAAATTCTACCCAATCTCCCTCAATCCTGCTTTTGAAACTCTTTATGCCTTGACTTACAGTAACAATTTACATTTTACGTCAAGACATACCACATAAACATGCATAATATGTATATAAATATTCATAAATATATAACTAAGTATATGGGGTAGAATTAAATACCTATATAACTAAAATGAAAGTTGCATGAAACAATACCCTTGTTATGGCATAATAAAGTTAAAAAATGAAAAAGATAATATAAATAAGATTTTGCTAAAAATATAAGGCATTCTGATATACTCTATTCTTTTCTTCAAAAAATGTTGTATTACCTACATTTTACAATAAAAAAGGTTTTTCATGTGGCCACAGCTCACTAAACTGATTTCCAATCCACAAATGGGCCATGTATGCAAATCACTATGCCCAGGTTTTCTCACAGCAATTTTGTATGGGTATTCGCTTGGAGGAAACCGTGGTGGTGTAGTGGTTAAGAGCTACAGCTGCTAACCAAAAGGTCACAGCTCAAATCCACCAGGTACTCCTTGGAAACTCTATGGGGCAGTTCTACTCTGTCCCATAGGGTCGCTATGAGTCGGAATCAATTAGACAGCAACAGGTTTGGACTGTTTTTGTTTTAGTCTTCATCTTAATTTCCTTTCTTTGGGCCGCTGAATCGTTTCATGTGTAGGTTGGCTTTGCTGCATTTGCTCAGCCTTGCTGAAGAGACCTAAGCTCACCCAGATTTGGGAGCTGGGCTGGGTCCTGAGATGCAGATCTTTCATCTGCAGATGGAAAGTTGAAGAAAGGGTTGAGGTTTACTCTAGCGCCACTTTGCCAGATGAGAGATGCCATGAGCAGCAGGGAGGGCACAACAGTCAAAGGCCATCCCAGCAGTGGGGGGTGCCACCAGGTCCTTTAAAGAGCCCAGAGTGAGCTCAGCATGTTTGTGATGGCTGCTCCCAGTTGACTGGGCAGGGCAGCCATGTCCTCATTGCTGTAGCTGCCTGTCTCAGGAGCATCTCTGACCCAGCCATGGGTGCCACGTCTACGGAGATCCCCAGCCTGGGAATCTTTGCATCTGGCCCACTTCGCAGAGGCACTTAGCAGACCTGGTGGCATACCCTCTCCTCTGCATCTTCATGTGTGGCCAGCACAGTGGCTCTCCATGGGCTCAGCCCTCCCACCCAGGCGGCCAGCTCCTCCGAAAGCTGTGCTCAGCACCCTGGTCTGCTCTGCGCTCTTTCAGCAGAGACCCCTTGATGGTTCTGGCATACACGGGGCAACCTTGCATAGTTTACAAGACTAACATAGACTTGTCCTTAATTCAATAGGAATCCAAAAGAAGAATTCCAAGTAAATTCCTGATTTCAAGCTGCCTTTCTAACCAAAGTGTGGCACAAATGGTTTGTGCTCAAATATTAACCTAAAATTTGGTGATTTGAGCCCAGGTTTTTACTGGGTAGCAGTGCCATGGAAGAAAGGCCTGGCAATCCGCTTCCATAGAGATTACAGCCAAGAAAATTCTATGGAGCAGTTCTACTCTGTAACACATGGGGTCGCCATGAGTCACAATCAACTCAACAGCAACAGGGTTCTAACCAAATTCCAAGCTCTTGGAGCTGCTTATTTTTGCCTCAAAGGATATTTTTATCCATATATATACATATTTCTGTTCACACTGTCTTGTGTTTTAGTATCAAGAAACATATATGAAAAGGTACTGCAAGCCAAAAAGGACGATGCAAATACAAGGCATTATTGCTATTGTTCAGGTTGTTGGTACTGTTATTGTTGATGTTGTTCATTTATTTACGCAACAAATGTTTCCTGAGATCATGGTGTGCCAGGCACTGGAGATACAGAGAAGACAGGTGTGCGAATGGGTAACCTTCCTCGCGCAGGAAGTTTAATGGTAAAAGCATGAATGAAGGGCCATGGGAGCAGAGCACAGGGAGGGTAAAAAGTGCCCGGGGGCAATCTCTAAGTTGCACCCCCTCAGCCCCAGTTCAAGTGCCCAGGGACCGTCTCTAAGTTGTGCCCCCCCGAATTCAAGCGCCCAGGGGCCATCTCTAAGCTCCGCCCCCTCCCCAATTTCAAGATGAATAGACATCGATACCAGTAACGCATTTGCAGAAACGCCTTTCCCCCTCTTGTCCGGCTGCCTCAGCCAGGTGCCTTTCATATTTTGGAGTCTCAGAATGTAATTCCACACCTCATCTAGCACCCTCTTGGAGTCACTCCCCGGGGCAGATGCTCCCCTCTGCCGGCTCCCCGCCCCCCACGTCTCTGCCAGGACTGGTCTGAAGTGATTAAACCTCCTTGAGATCTATATGTCTCAAGCATCTTTGGGGGCTGCGTAAATGAGCAGCAGGGGCTTCAAAGAAGGGCCTGACCCACCCTGACCGTGCATGCCCCATGGTATTGGGAGTGAGGGAGCTGCCCTCTGGTGCAGTTGTGAATGTTGACCACCACCTAACTGCAGGACACAAAAGAAGGGGAAGAGGGAAAATACCTGACCAGGCCTCTCTTTCCCTGAGAAATGGAAATGGAGCCATAGAAAAAGCAACTCTGAGGCTATTACAGGAAGGCTGCGTGGGGACCTGGAGGTGGGCTCCTGGGACAAAGGAGCACGTGGCTCAGCCCGAAACTGAGCCCAACCACCTGACAGGAGCCAGAGCAGACCTTCCCAGCGCCCTTGGGCAGCAGCAGTTCTGGCTGGTTTCCTCATTTCCAGCAACAGAAAGCAAACACTTCTATAAACCAGAAGAATGCCCACTCGAACTGAACCAAAGCTGGAATTAGTCTCGGGACCCTAGTCTACAATAAGTGGAGTGGCTGACAGGCGGAAAGAACTCGCTTCCCACTGTCACCGAGTGTCACTGTCCCTGGAGAGGAGGGGCCTGGCCTGGGCCAGAGAGGCAGGAACAGCCTCCTCCCCTCGGGCGCTGCCTTCCCCCCTTCCTCTCCCTTCCTTTCTCCCATCTCCTCCACATCCCCAGTACCAAGGATGGAGGGATGGCTGTTAAGTCAGAAATCCCAGAACCAGATGCTGCCTGAACTGCAGAGCGAGTGCAAGTGACACCCTCACCCCACCCCAGCCTCCCACATCTCACCCGGCACCGTGGTGGCCCTGGGATTCCTACCCAAGTGATCCTGGTGTCTGCTCCTGTCCTGAGCTCAGCACAGCTTTCAAGTATGAAATCAAGTTCTAGCAACCAGCACCTCCCCCATTCTAGCCAGAGAGTTCTGCCTCCTGCCTGGTCAGAGCGGCTGCCCAAGGGACGTTCACTCACCTGGCGCCCACCTGCCTCCCTGCGCACAGCCCCCCGGGCTGCCACACCCCTGGCTTCTCTCTGCAGCTGCCCAGCAGGAGCCACAGCACCATTTATCACCAGACAGACTGTGGCCCAGGCCTGGGTCTGAACCAGCGAAGAATGAGAAGCGGATGCCCCTTTCTCATATAGAGAGGCTGGTCTCCCAGTCAGACTCCAGGCTTCAGCGATTGGGATGCTGTGAATTAGACACTGCCCTCACCACCTGCTCTGGGCAGGTGACTCAGGGCAAATGTGTCCAACCTGGCATGGGTTTGCTCAAGGGCCCCCAACCTGAGCCATCTGACTGCTCCATGTGAAAAAGTTTGGTCCAAAAAAAGGGCTGCCAGCGCTGGGAAGCTCGGCCTTGGAACAAAGTCCACCATCTGCTGTGCCAGCAGAGAACACCCAGGGGCCCAGCCCAGCCCACAGAGCGATGGTGGGGCTCCTTGTTCCAGCCCCAGGCTGCTGCTGCATTCCTTAGCCAACCCAGAAGGGACTGGAGGGCAGGAAGGTAAGGAACACGACTCAGTGCCTGGTCCACTGCTAGAAGCTTTACATAAATGTCAACTCACCCAATCTTACCATCAGTCCAGTTAAGTAAATATTATCCTACCCATTTGCAGGTGAAGAAATTACCATAAAACATTCACTGAGAGCCCACTCTTTGCCATGCTGGGTGGGCAGTCACTGGCTCAGCCAAGTCAAGCAACTTCCCCTAGGTCACACAGTTAGCAGGTTATCCAGCCAGGATGCTAGTCGAGATCCCCCTGACTCCAAAGCCTAGACTCTTTTCCATGGTATCACATTGCCTCTGTGCCGCCAAAGGTTCCCTAAAATAATGAACTGGCTGTCAGGGGACTGGAGTTCTGGATGGCACAAACCGTTAAGCACTCAGCTGCTAACCAAAAGTTTGGTGGTTCAAATCCACCCAGAGGCGCTTTGGAGGAAAGGCCTGGTGACCTGCTTCCGAATGATCACAGCCATTGAAAGCTCCATGGAGCGCAGTTCTGTTCTGACACACACGAGGTTGCCATGAGTCAGAGTCCACTCGATGGCAGTTGGTTTAGTTTGGTTTGTATCAGGCGATTACATAACTCAGTGGTTCTCAAAGTCTGGTCCCCAGACCAGGGACACCAGCATCACCTGGGAACTTGTTGGAAATGCATACTGTTGGGCCCCACCCTAGACATCCTGAAGCAGACGCTCTGGGAGGACTGGGGCCCAGCGCTCTGTGTTTTAACAAGCCCTCCAGCTGATCTGACACACGCCCAAGTTTAGAACCAATAATCTAACTTATGCAGAGCATGTTGAAAGCCACGACACAAAGGAACAAGGCATTTTGTGTGTCCCATCAGGATTAACATCGTGTGACCAGGCTGCTTTTCTCCACATGTCCCCTTGGCACGCCTCCTCTAAGGGTGACATTTCACCCATCTGCCCCCAAAGAGCATCCCACATGTCTGTCCTAAGCCAGGCCTCTGTGGGCCGTTTGTATGTGCCGAGCTGGGACGTTTGTGTGGCTGTCTCTTCTAAGTAACAGAATGTGTTCTGACGCTCACCACCAAACGTCTCTGGGCTTCCTGGGGGTTTTAATGAGGGTGTAGGTGCAACCTGTAGGAAGCTCTAGAAATTCCACTCAAGGCTGCAGAGACCCAGCCCCTGCTGGGCACCCAGGCACGTGGTGGGAAGCCTTCTGGGGATAAAGCTGCCTTTGTTGGTGGGTGCGGAGGACAGGTCCACATTGCCAGGCTGGGTCTGGAGTGCAATGGCCGGATTCCTATAGCCAGGGAGTCTGGGCCTTGGTCAGCGCTCCCTGCTCTGCTCACACCCACAGCTTCTCCCTGGTGCAGTGCAGCCGGGGAATGTTCGTGCATTGATTATGGTGTTGTCCTGACCACTCAATCTGAAGCAACCCCAAGGCACTCCCTTTTTCTTCCTTTTCTTTTATTTTCTTCATAGAACTTGTCATCATCTGAAGGTAGCTTGCTAAGGTATTTGAGTACTGGGGTACATTCTATCTCCCTCATCTGGAATATAGACACCCAAAGCAGGGACCTCATCAGCCTTGCTTACTACCAGGGCCCAAGCGTTGTCCACAAAGGCTGTCTCTGGAAGAAAGGATGGGGCTCTTGGGTACCTAGGTAGGTGGAGACCAGCCTCTCCCTTCTTGGACCCTGGAGCTGCAAGTGCCCCTCAAACCCCCTCCTAGACCACCTCTAGCCCTCTCTTACCACATTACGCCTCAATCCAGTTCCGGCTTCGCCCTCTGTTTTCAGATCATGTGTTCTTTCTCAGTCTCAGAAGGTGAATTCATTCCAAAGTGCAGCTGAGACCTTGCCAAGACCACTACTGATCCAGGGTGGTAGGGTGGTATGTAGCTCAAGGCAGAAGCTGTATCACATCTGTGCCCTCCAAGACCTCCTCCAGAAAAAGGAAAGGTAACTTTCCCTCCCCTGCCTAACGCCCTCCAACTCATTGCCTACCCGAGAGAAGGGGAAGGAGATGCACCCGGGAGAAGCCGATCATGGTTAGAAGTGGGACACATGGGTTAGAACTGAGCACTACTTCAAGCTCGGTCAAGATCTCACTACATGGCCTTGGCCATGTCTCAGGTTTAGTTTGCTCATCTGCCAAATAATGGTTAAAACTCCTCTCACAGTGTGTTTTTGAGAGAATGAAACAGTAGAATGAGGAAGCACTCTGCAGACTCATGCTGTTATAAATAATTACACACTCCTTGCATCATTAATTTAATTTTTCCTTAGTATGAAATCTAGAGGGCAAACGAATCAAAATCGTGATCTTCCTTAACTGTGTACTTACATTCACACACACACACACACACACACACTATCATCTGGGATCCTAAGAGGTATTTCAAAATTAACATGGACAAACAGTACTTTTGATTTCCTCCAGTAAAGCACTTTCCTCCCCCAGGCTTCCATATCTCGGAGTTATCAGCACCATCCACCCAAAACTGCACAAACCAAAAAACCCAGTATCAAAAAGTTAAGAACATGAGCTCTAAGAAAAAACATGGGTTTTGAAGCCAGAATCCCTGTGTCCATGTCCCAGCTCAACCGTCCTTTGCCAGGTACATAATCATGGGAGAATTAAGAGGCACCTCCTGTGGACTGGTTTCCTCATCTACAGAATTGTTATTGAAATGGGATCTATCTCACATAGTGGTTGCAGGAATAAATATGCCAATAATACTCGTAAAGTTCTCAGAAAACCGCCTGCCAGAATGCACTCAACGAATGCTGTGCTCTCCAGCTCATTGCCTGCTGAGTGAAGGGGAAGAGAATGCAGCCAGGAGAAGCCTGGCCTTGAGTCAGCCCCAGAGTCATGGTGACCCCATGCACAATGGAACAAATCACTGCCCGGTCCTGTTGCATTCCCCTGATGAGTTGCAGATCGGGCCACTGTGATCCATAGGGTTCTCACTGGCTGATTTTCTGAGGTAGGTTGCCAGGCCTTACTTCCTAGTCTCTTGGTCTGGAAGCTCCAGTGGAACCTGTTCAGCATCCTAGCAACACACAAACCTCCACTGACCAATGGCGACTGTGAATGAGGTGCATTGATTGGCCAGGAATCAAACCTAGGTGTTCCGCATGGAAAGTAAGAATTCTACCGCTGAACCCCCACTGCCCCCTCAATGAATGTTAGCTTTTATTCATCTTGATTCTGTCTCCGCACTGACCCTCCATATCACATGTAGTTTATCAGAGATTCCTGTTGGCTCTACCTCCAGAAGATGTCCCAAATCCATCCACTTCTCTCCATTTGCACTGCCACCATGCAAATCCAAGACACCGTTCGTTGTCTCTTCCCTGATGGCTGCACTAACCTTCTAACTGAAGTTTCCAGTTCCCACTTGGACCTCCAAATCCATTTTCACACAATAGGCAGGTAGATGGTTTTAAAAACACAAGCCAGATCATAGCATGCACCAACATAATATCCCCCCAAGGACTCTGCACTGGTGTTTTCGAAATAAAATCCAAACGCCCTATCACATCCCAAAAGACTTTACATGATCTCATGCCCGTTTGTTCTCTCAACTTCAGCTCCCACCTCTCCCCTCCTTGGTCACAGGACTCCAGTCATCCTGGTCTCCTAGGTCTTTCCTAAGCAGGCCATTCCCATCTTACCCTAAGGCCTTCGCCCTGGCTGTTTTCTACGAAGATTACAATTCTAGCCCTTCATATGGCTGGCTCCTTCCTGACTCAGTATCCTAAATGTGGCCTTTCCTGACCACCTGATCTAAAGCAGACTCCAGCCAGTTGCTGTTGAGTTAATTCTAACTCATGCAACCTCATATGTGTCAGAGTAGAACGGCTCTGCCCAGGGTTTTCAATGCCTGATTTTTCAGCATCAGATCGCCGGACCTTTTTTCTGAGGTGCCTCTGGGTGGGTTCAAACCACCAACCTTTTGGTTAAGTTGAGAGCTTAAGGGTTTGCACCACTCTGGGACTTCAAAGTAGCCCCCAGGCATTCCCTGTAACACTTCCCTCTTTTATTTTCTTCATAGAGCTTGTCCTGTCTGAAGGTGTCTTGTTAACCTATGTGAGTACTTACCTATAGCCTGTCTTTCCCATCCAGAATACAAGCACCCAAAACAGGGACCTCACCAGCCTTTTTGACTACAGGGTCCCCAGCACTAGAACATGCCTGGCCCGCAGGGACTCGATAAACATTCGCTGAATGAACCAATGCTTAACTGAATGAATAAATTAATGACTAATCCCACATAATGAGTTTCTACATTTGTTTGTCTTTTAGAGTTTACTAAGAGGCCTGACAGGCACTTCCTTAGTCTAATTTCTGTGATCAGTCTCAGCATTAAATGGAACTCAGAAAACACATCCACACTCTCTCGCCTAGTTCCGCAAGGCCACAGATAAGGAAATCACGAGAATCTTCTCCCTAGGGGGAGGGATTTTCATTTCAAGAGTGTAGCCAACCGTTTGGATTGTACAAGCACAGTCATTGAGGTTAAGTTATAGCTATACCAGTACCGGATGCCGTCCAGGTGATTCCGACTCACAGTGACCCCATGCATGTCAGAGTAGAACTGTGTTCCACAGGGTTTCAATGGCTGGTTTTTCAGAAGTAGGTCACGAGGACTTCCTTTCAAGGCGCCTCTGGGTAGACTTGAATCTCCAGCCTCTCTGTTAACAGCTGAGCACTTTAACCATTTACACCACCAAAGAACTCCAAACTTTGCTCAGGTGTACAGGTGAAAAAAAAATTTCCTACACTCATCATTTGAACCTAGGAGAAAACAAATTGATAGGTGTAGGATGAGGTAAACATACTTGGAGCTACAGAACCATGACTGACTAATAACAGCAACAACTACCATTTATGCAGCCCTTGCTGTGCGCCACACACCACACTAGACTGTCCACACGGTGTGTCATTGCCACAATGACCCAATAGGGCCAGCACCCTATTTATCCCCATTTTCCAGTAAGGAAGAGGAAACACAGGATGACGAAACAACTTCCCTAAGGCGTCAAGCCAAGGTGCCTGATCAGGTGACCTGATAACAAAGTCCAGCTGGTCCTTGTCCTTGTCACAAAAGCTGACTACGTAGGCCATGCCAACTGAGCAATCTGGACATTCCCACCCATCCCATTCAGCCCCAACCACATGAAAGGGCTTAGAAAGAGTTAAACACCAACTTCCGGTGGAATGGTCACCGCTTCAAAAACGAAAACCAAACCCATTGCCTTTGCGTCGATTCTGACTCACAGCGACCCCGTGTGTTA
Source organism: Elephas maximus indicus (assembly GCF_024166365.1). Classification (NCBI taxonomy): domain Eukaryota; kingdom Metazoa; phylum Chordata; class Mammalia; order Proboscidea; family Elephantidae; genus Elephas; species Elephas maximus. The sequence continues at coordinate 71,302,038 of NC_064831.1, read as the reverse complement.
CAGAGTAGAACCTCTCCGTAGGGTCTTCTTGGCTGTCATCTTTACGGAGCCAACTTGCCAGGCTTTCCTTTCTCAGAGTCGCTGGGTGAGTTCGAACTGCCAGCCTTTCTGTTAGTAGCCAAGAGCAAATTACTTGTGCCACCCAGCTATCTTGATCAGTGCCTAGGTGAATCAGCTTTTCTTTTCAAGACTATTTTTTATTGTGGTAAATATATATATATATATATATATATATATATATATATATATATAACACAAAACATTTGTCATTTCAACGCTTTTCGCATGTACAGTTCGGTAGCATTACGTTCATCATGCTGTTCAACCATCTAGGTGATGCTTTGGAAGGCCAGGATTAGATGGCCTGCCCAGCACTCCCCCGCCCACCCAGACCACCTGGCAACCAGAAAAGGCCAGGTATTAATGGAAGGGACAGCACACCCAAGGGAAGGAGGGGGACAAATGTTTCTACTCAGCAAGACTTTGGCAGGCACGCTGTGTTCGGTTGGGGTCTTGCCTTTTACCAGGGTGTGGGGGCAGCGGAGTCCCTCGTCTGTTACTGCTCTTACAGGATTCGAGAGCTCCCCAACCAGAGGGCCGGCCCCCTCCTGTGCCTTCTGAGACTGGACAAGGCTCCAGGCCTAGGTGGAGCGCCCTCTGCAGGGCAAGGCTGTTATTCTGCCCACTGTTTCAGCCGTTCTGCCCACACAATTATCAGCGGAACGCCGCTTCCTGCTTTGTCTCGGAAAGCAACATTTTTAAAGATGAAGAAATCCCTGCTTTCTTCTCTTGATTTGTTATTGTCATGACATGACTTACTCAATAAGTAAAAATGTTCAATCCCTGCCCAAGGTCATGGGCTTGTCTCCCACATGCCCCTGCAATCCAGCAAGAAGAAAACACTTGAAGTTCTTCCAGATGCTTCTCCATGCCTTCGCCGGCCTCCACCCCGACCCCCCCCGACACACACACAACACACGGTGCCCTTTCCAACCAAGGCACTGGCCAACCCCTGCTTCATGGCTAACTCTCATGTTTTTCAATGTTTGGCTCAGTGTCACCTCCTCCAGGAAGCCTTCCGTGATACCCCCTCCCAACTCACTAATTAAATCAGGCACTGAACTTCTATGCTCCCAAGGCACTCCATGCTGATCTCTACCATCCATGAGTTGGCCTGAGAGAGTAACTGTGAGTTGCTTGATGCCCGGGACTATGTCTTATGTCATTCTGTAGCCCTAGCATCCAGCACAGTGCCTGACACAGTCCAAGCCCTCCCGTTGCCACTGAGTCGATTCCAACTCGTGGCGACCCCATGTGTTGCGGAGCAGAGCTGCTCCATGGGGTTTTCTTGGCTGTAATCTTTATGGAAGCAGATCACCAGGCCTGTCTCCCACAGCATACTGGTTGGGTTCCATCCACCAATCTTCAGATTAATGGCGCACAAAATGTTCCGGATACCCAGGGACCTTGTACGTGATATGCGTGGGTGCTAAGTAGCTGGAGAGGAGGAAATAAGGAGAGGAAAAGAAAGAGGAGAAAAAGACAGGGAGGAGGACGAACAGAAGAAGGGAGAGAGGGATCTTTGTGGCCAGATGCATAGACATAGATAAAATATACATACAGATTTACAAAAATAACAATTGCCATTGAGTTGACTCCTACTCATGGTGACCCTGTGTGCATCAGAGTAGAACTGTGCTCCACAGGGTTTTCAACAGCCGGCTTTTCTAAAGTTGATCTTAGGACTTTCTTCCAAGGCGCCTCCGGGTGGACTCAAACCACCAACCTTTTGGTTAGCAGCCGAACGCTTTAACCGTTTGCATCACCCAGGGACTCCAGACACACAGATAGATGGCTGTAACTAGCTAATGCCCGTGTTTGACTGTGCACACACGAGCCACAGACAGCAGCATATGCTTTGAAAAGAGCACTAGTTCAGGAGTCCCTTGGCTTGAGTTCTTGTGTTGGTCGAGTCTGCTGCGAACTAGCTGTGTGACCTGGGATAAGCCACTCCTCCTTTTCTGAGATTTCTCATTTATAAAATGGATTTTCATTAGACTAAAATAGGAATGCTTATAAAATGGCCTCACTCTACTTGACACTGTATTGGTTCAACAAATATCAGCACTGCCTTCTTTGAACCCCAGCCCCAGAGCCCCATATGCCCTTCGAAATGGGAAGGTGCAGGAGCCAGAAACTCCTGAACTCGGACCCTCTTGGCCTCTGTCTCATCGCATCATAGCAATTCAGACAGCTGGAAACATACCCAGCCTACACTGCACACAGCCCAGTGAGCTGCTTCTGTGTTCATCTTCCCAGTGAAAGATGCACTCACTGCCTCCCAGTCCTGGACCCGTCTGCACTGCAGCAGGCAGCCCACAGGCGCCTTAGTAGGGACAGCTTAGAGCGCGTTACCCGCCCTGAGTCAGATCCACAGGAGCCCTGCTGGAGGCCCTCCCGGTATACAAGTATACACAGAGCCGTGACACAGTTCTCCCCACCACCCAAACGTCAGATCCCACGATGGGGCCACCGACTTTATCTCCTCTGCCCTGGCCTGTTCCTAACCCCACTGTCAGAACCCAAAGCCCAGCCCTAACCCCACACCCAGCGACAGCCTGGACTACTATCTGCATCTTACTTCCCCTCCGGCTAGAATAACCTACTGCTTGGTGCTGTCCCCTCCTCCCAGGACCTCGGCCAGAGTCTGTACCTGAACCCTCCGTGAGGCCTGCCCACCAGAATTAGCGCCTTACAGGCCAAGGGTTCTGCCCTCACTGCCCCGAAGGATAAAGTAGACGCTGTTAGTGTGTCATACTGTGGTGGCTTGTGTGTGGCTGATTCTGGAAGTTATGTCACCAGTATTTCAAATGCCAGCAGAGTCACCCAGGTTTCAGCAGAGCTTCCAGACTAAAACAGACTAGGAAGAAAGGTCTGGCTATCTACTTCCAAAAATTAGCCAATGAAAACCCTATGGATTACAACAGAATACCGTCCAATAGGTTTAAACATGGCAACGATATGTTCTGCTGTATATGAGGTCGACTCAATGGCGACTAACAACGACAACAACATATTTTATTTCACCTGGCCCTTAAATTTAGTGACACATTATATATTGTTAATGCAAAGCACCTGAGCAGGGACATGAACGAGCTTTCTGGAGTAATGGTAATGTTGTAGATCTTGAGAGGATACAGGTGTATACCTTTTTCAAAACTAATTGAATTGGAGCACTTGAGATACATGTATTTCATTGTATATGCATTTTACCTACAAAAGGAACAGTAGATAAACATCGAATTTGAGTTAATGAGATGCATGCTGGAAGTGTTTAGGGGTAAAGTGTGACGATCCCCAAAATCTGCTTTGAAATGCATTCAAAACATAAGATGGGGGCATGGTTGGATAGATGGCTGGGGAGATGGGTAGACACATGATTAGGCAAACAGAGTACAGTGTGACTTGTAGAGTCTAGATAGTGGGTATATACCTGTTTACTATACAATGCTTTCCACTTTTATGTATGTTTGAACAGTTTTATAATAAAATTTTAGAAAAATACAATTGAAAGCAAGCTAAAGCATCAATAATATAAGAATGGCTAAGTAAATTACAGTACGGTCATCTGATGTGGTTGTCGCAAGCCATTAAGAATGGCAGTTCTGTCGACTTTGTAGCAACAGAGAAGTTATCCAACGTCAAGTGACAACATCAGCATGCAAAATAATATGTATGCATTTAAGTGATGACTACTTATTATTTTGGGGAGTTCCCCCAGGGACTCCCAAAAATAATAATAGCGTTGCTAACCCAAAGGTTGGCAGTTCGGACCCACCCAGCAGCTTCACAGAAGGAAGGCCTGGCAAACTGCTTCCATAATTTTTACAGCCAAGAAAACGCTACGGAGCAGCCCTGCCCTGTGACACATGGGGTGGCCGCGAGTCAGAAGCCAACTCCATGGCAGCTAACAACAACAACTGGAAGGTACAGATGGTCACTGTGCTCGGCTGCTAACCCAAAGACTGGAGGTTCAAGTCTACCCAGAGGTGCCTCAGAAGAAAGGCCTGGCAATCTGCTTTCAAAAAACCAGCCACTGAAAATGCTATGGAGCACAGTTCTGTTCTGACACACACAGGGTCACCAGGAGGTGAATCAACTCAATGGCAACTAGTACACAGCTGGTAGTAGTAGTGTTTCTCAGCATCAGTACAGCGTGCTGACTAGGAGCACAAGCTTTAGGATGAAACAACCCTGCCTGGGTTCAAATCTCAGTCTTGCCACTCACCATTTGGAAAAACTCCCTGTGCTTCATTTTTGTTTGCCTGTAAAATAAAGGTTACAGCGTTTGCCTCAACTGAGCCAATGTCCATGCAGGTCCTAAATCGGTACCTGGTGCTAGCGAGCTCTCGGGAGGAGGAAGCTGCCGTGTCACAGACGGCTTCCTGGGGGCACAGTGAGGCCCCTTGTGACTAAGGATGCATATCTGGGAGCTGGCCACCAGGTGTGGAGGACAGAGACGACTGGCTGAGAGGCAGGAAGGCCAGCTCATGAGGCCTTGCCCGACCAGCAAAAAACTCATGCCCTGAGCTAACAAGACACCGTGATTAAATTTTTCAAAGATGCTGCAAGAAAAGCAGATTGGATGGAAGGACACTAAAAAAGCTCCCGGTGGCTAGGTTAAACTGAAATGATTTTCTTTCCTTATTCCTGTCCTGGAGCCCTGGTGGTACAGTGGTTAAGAACTCAGCTGCTAACCAAAAAGTTGGCAGTTCGAATCCACCAGCTGCTTCTTGGAAACCCTATGGGGCAGCTCTACTCTGTCCTGTAGACTCACTGTGAGTCAGAATGGATTCAATGGCAAAGGGTTTGGTTTTTATGGTTAGCCCTATCCTACAAGGTATTGTTCTTGTTAGTTGCCATCAGGTTGATTTCGACTTATGGTGGCCCAGTGCGCGGAGTAGAACTACTCCACAGGGTTTTCAAGGCTATGATCTTTCGGAAGCAGATTGCCAGGACTGTCTTCTGGAGCACTTTAGGTTTGAACCTCCAAAATTTTAGCTAGTAGTAGAGCACTGATTTGGGGGTTTTAGTAGAGCACTGAGCATCTGTGCTAGGGACTCCCATTCTACAAAGTACCCTGAGCACCTCCTCAGGGAAGCCCACCCAGACCCACTAGACTATGTCAGTTCCCCCTCTCAGAGCCTCCCATAGCATGTAGTCCTCTTTGTGATGCTATGTATGTGTGCAGTGTTTTGCTTAGTGGATCTCATTGGATCCCCAGAGCCCAGCACAGTGCCTGGAGCATACAATGTTCTAAATAATAATTTGTTGAGAATGAATTCCAAGTGTTTGGGAAAGTGAATTCACTCTTCATAGATTAAAAAAGAAAATGGTGGGGGTTGGGGTGGCCTCAATAAAATAAATCCAGCTACCTCCATGTTTGTCCCGGGAAACACAATACAGCTCTTCACTGTCAATGATTTATGTCAGTGTCTCATGTGGTTTTACTTTTTCTCTGGGGTGAACGTTGGGGCTGGGGGGAGGGTTTGCAGAATTCTCTTCAAGCCCCACTTCTCACCCTCCAGCCCTATAAGGAGCCCACTAAGTGCAGGGCCCGCCTCCTCCCTGCTGACAGCTGGTCATGGGAAGTCACAAGAGTCCCTCTTATTACTGGGTGGGTCTCCCCTAGTATCTTGGTTCCCATCTTCCAGCAGAAGGATTTGAAGCACATGTCGGGGAGATCACATGACTAGACCACTGTTGGGTACACAACCAACCATCATGGTCACATGTTCAGTCTGGACTTGTAAAATGGCAGAGCTGGAAGGGTTCTTAGAGGCCGTCTCTAGTCCAATACCCTTCCTTCTGCTTTGTGGAAGGGACACCAAGTCCCAGATGCGGAAACAGGCTTATCCAAGGGCCACTGCTTTGTAGGAATTTAACTGGACAGATGTCCCCTGCTTTTAATGACCAAGTTTTCCCACAGCTGAACTCATAAATCTGGTACATTTGCAGCTGAAGACTGGAAGAAAACACACACACCTGTTGTTGGGTCTGATACAACCCCGGTTTTTATTTCATAGCCTCTCCCTTCCTAAGCCCGCTCAGACTTCACAAGTTGAGCTTACAAATCCTTCTGCTATGAAGTCTCACCTCATCACTAAGTCCTCAGACTGCCTGCGTTTTCCTCCTAAGTCAATACCAGCAGTGTTCTCAGATTTGCCCCTTCCTCTCCCATGTCTCATCTGGTACCTAGAGCTGGCCATTCTTCCCTTGGTACGGTTTATAGGACCACTCCCTCCCCTCCACAGCCACCTCCAGGCCCCATCTCACACCTCTCTTTCTGCACCTGGGTCCCACCTCCCCTTCAATTACCCACGACAGTCCCTCCTCTTCCCAACCCCCATTTCTTTTCCTAAGGAACATTTTACCCTATATCTCCTTTGCTCAAGAACTCACACTTAGTTATCCTGTCCTGCCATATCCTAGTCCTACAGTCTACAATCTGTTTCTACAACTTATCAACATATATTGTCCTCTCCAACCAAGCCTATGTCTTCTCTGCCTTTTCCTCTCTCCCTCACCACCCCAACATGCAAGGCCTACTCTCATCTCTAACGTGCTTTAAGTGATAGCCCCTCCTTGGATCTCACTCCCCATTTTCTGAGTCTACCCAAATCTTTTAAGCCCTTGAAGTCTTCCTTAAAACACATCCTCCAAGTCCATTAGAATTGATATTCAGTATTGTACCAAAGAACATTTCCTTATGTCCAATCTTGTTACATGGCCACCGTGTTATCTTCCTGTGGTTGGCAGAATAATGCCCCATATCCACATCTTAATCCCCAAAGCCTGTGAATCGGGTCACCTTACATCAAAAAGGGGACATTGTCTATGTAATTAAGTAAAGGATCTTGGGAAGATTACTCTGGATCATCCAGGTGGGCCCAATGTAATCACAATGGTCCTTTTAAGAGGGACGCAGGCGGAGTCAGAGTCAGAAAAGAAGAGACATCAATTTAAACGTCATCTCCCTAAGAACTCATCAAAAGTAATCCTCCCAAGCAATTCTCCATATTGCCTTCCTTCAAAATACTTCTTCCAGTTACACATCTTTTTGCTTATTTAGTTTTTTAAAAATCTGACTACATGGAATGTACGACAGGGACCATGCTTTTCTTGTTCACCACACTCCCAGCCAACCACAGTGTCAGGCATGTAGCATATGTTCATTAAAAGTTTACTGAGTGAATTAAGTGTCCACAATATATGAAAGACCCTGAATTAGGCCCTAGAGATGCAGTAGTAAAAATCGCATGTATAGTCTTTGACTTCGTGAAAAAAATATCATCCAGAGAAAGAAAAGGGCTCCATCAAGGTTATTGTGTGAATGTTGTGGGGTATTGCCCAAATAAGCCCCCCAACCCTAGGACCCAGCAGCTGACATAAGTGTTGTCTGCTGACGATATCTTAGAGTTGTTGTTGTTGTTGTCATTGTTGTTAGTTACCATTGAGTAGGCTCCAGCTCATGGCAACCTCATGTATAACAGAACAAAATGTTGCCCAGTCCTGTGCCGTCTTCACGATCATGGGCATGTTTAAACCCATTGTTGAGGTTATTGGGTCATTCGATCTCATTGAGGGTTTCCCTCATTTCACTGACCCTCCACTTTACCAACTGTCATGAACTGAATTCTGTACCCTAAAAATATCTGTCAGCTTGGCTAGGGTCATGATTCCCAGTATTGTGTGATGATTGTCTACCATTTTGTCATCTGGTATGGTTTCCCTATGTGTTGTAAAGCCTATCACTATGATGTAATGCGATGGATTAGTGGCAGTTATGATGATGAGACCTACAAGATTAGATAGTGTCTTAAGCCAATCTCTTTTGAGATATAAAAGAGGGAAGCAAGCAGAGAGACATGGGGACCTCATACCACCAGGAAAGCAGTGCCAGGAGCAGAGCATGTCCTTTGGACCTGAGTCTCCTCTGCTGACATGCTCCCAGACCAAGGGAAGACTGATGACACAGACCTTCCTCCAGAGCTGACAGAGAAAGCCTTCCCCCAGAACTGGTGTCCTGAATTTGGACTTGTAGCCTACTTGACTGTGAGAGAATAAACTTCTCTTCGTTAAAGACATCCACTCATGGTATTTCTGTTATAGCAGCACTAGATGACCAAGATATCAACCATGATGTCCTTTTTTAGCTATTGGTCTTTTCAGATGATGTGTCCAGATTAGGTGAGCTAAAGTCTCACCATCCTCACTTCTAAGGATTGCATTTGTATTTGTTGGTTCTGTTTCTTCTAAGACCAATTTGTTCATTCTTCTAGCAGTTCACAGTATATTTAATATTTGTCACCAACACTACAAATCAAATGTGTCAATTCTTCTAACAACTACCCTCAGCCAAAGAGACCTGCCTTGCCCAAGGCTGTGCTCTGGCCCCAGGGGCAGCCCACATCCTATAAGAGGTCAATGCAGGGGCCAAACCCCATAGAATTAGCTGAGGCCTATGTTACAACAGCATCACAGCCCAACTTCTCCCCCTGTCCAGTTCTGCCTCTTTCCCGGTCCCAAGTGTTATTCCTGAGCACACTGTCCAGTCAGCTTTCTCCGCACAAATCTCTGCTTTAGTCTGTTACCAGGGAAGCCCAACCCAGGGCAGGCACGCAACCAGGTACAGGAAATGGCACAACCTCCCCATAAATAAAAGTGAATAAAACACATTCACCAAACATTGAGCACCTATGAAATACCAGGCCAAGTCCTGCCCTGGAAGATTCCTCAGTATAAGTAAATGCATTGCTGTGTCTCCAAAAGGAGACATTCCAAGTGCTTACTCCACTTTCTGCAAGAGGGAGAGGCCCTGGGCTACACTGCACCCTCATGTAGTCTTTTGCTCTGGGTGCTGTGTGATGGTGGCTCTGGGTCAAAATAGGAGAGCAGCTTGCCTGTGGGTGTTGACATATTCCCTCTGTCGTACAGATGCAGTTCGGGGCATTGCACAAGCTTTACCTCACTGAATGCTTTTATGGTCCTGCAAGGTAGGAATTTATTATCCCCATTTTGCAAATGAAGAAACTGAGCCATAGAAGAGGCTTAAAAAGATCCCGAAGATCAAGTAGTGGGTTACTCTCAGAGCTAAGGTTCACCCTTAGGTGGCCAGATCCCCAGTCTTGGTTCCCAGTCCCCACCCTCCACTGCCTTCCTTCAGAGTTCAGAGGATGGTTTAATGCAACCAAACCAAATGGATCCAGGATTCTCGCCGTATCTCCCTGGAGCTGAAAACGTCAGAATGTGCCTCCGACTCGCCTCATTTCCCTTTTTAAAGAAAACCATGTGTTTACTCTCTTATGCCAAAGTTACAACAGAGCTGAAGTTTTGCCAGTGTCGACTTTAAAAGTTGGGCAACGGGGTTCAAATCCTTTTCTCTGATGCCTGCTCATTTATGTTTCGGGAGCAAAAGAAGAAGGCTTTTATAAGGAACGATCAGTGGGGCTACACCTGCAGGAAGGGAGGGACCCTGGCCGGGGTTCCCGGGATCCCCCCACCCCCCCAGTTCTCAGGTCTGCGAGGCTCAAGGGTCCCATCTGCTCCAGGGACTTGCACTCCGCTCTCCCCATGGGGCTGAGCAGCTCCCTCTTCTGTTCTGCTTCATGCCGGAAGAAAGCAAGCCAGAAAGCCGAGCAGAGCTGGTGGGGATCCTGACAGCTACAGCAGTGAAACACAGATGCTTCTGCCCCTGAGCATTGCCCTAGGCACTCCCAGAGAAAGTGGGGGCTTGTAGGAACCACTGCCTTGTCCAGGGCTGACTCTCAACGCCCGCCCCCCGCAAGAGGTCCTGCGATACTCGGCTCACCCCTTTGCAAGCACAGTGAGCACACAGCTAATTTCTGCAAGGACACCCCAGACAGCAGGGACTGTGCCCGGCTGCATCTCACACACACACACACGTGCATGCACACATTCACACACTACACATGTGTGCACACATACTCTCACACATACACATAACACACACACAGCCCCACATGTGTGTGCATGAACAATCACACACTTACATGTGCGTGTACACATACACACACTCACACACACACACACACACATACACTATACCACTTAACCAAAACCATGCTTTCATGCCTCCGAGAGGGTGTCAGGAAAAGTCAAATCCTCCGTTTCCACCTCCCATGAGCCCCGGGAGACAGGCGAAGCAGCTCCACTTACCATTCTCCCATGGCAGGAAAACTCTCTTCTGCAAACTCATGACTCCGGGTTTCCAGGATGAGGGAAAGCGGGAAAAGTCCCTCCAAACCAGGATTCAAGACCGTCGTGGGGGACCAACGGCAGCTTCTATGACTGAGAGTATTTGAATAGGAGTTAAAAACTACAAAGTAACTCCTCGTTAGAACTGTTTCTCCTCCACAGGGAGGGGAAAAAAAAATCCCTTCCCCTTCTGCCAACAAATCTTTAACGTTCAGAACAGTCGCTTCCAACTCCTGCCCTCCTTGAGAAGCAAATGTGTGTAAAGGCAATGTTATTTCACTGAATCAAGCCCTCAGATCATAACCCTTTTCCTGTACCACAAACAGAAATGTAAAACCTCAAACATTCCTCTGGACTCGGAGTCTGTTACGAGAGGGCAGAACGCAACTCCTTCTGAGGTTTAATGTATATGGAAAATGTGCTAAACTGTTTAGATCGTCCCAAGTACTCGAAACTCGGCTCCCCCTCCCGACTTTTTTTTTTCTAAATGAGTTCTTGGTGTGTTTATGTAATTGCAAGGGACAAACACAACACCTAAAACCCTTGCCCAGAGTTGCAGTGATTCATTTTCTCCTTCATACACGCCACACACAAACACAGCGCCTGTTTCATCCAACTGAAAACGCCTTTCATAAAATCTGCAAAGGGCTTGGGCAGAGCAACTCCTGGTAAATGCAGCCTGTGTCCCGGGAAGGGCAGTTGGGCTGGGGGGCAAGTGGAAGCTGACTTTAATTAAGACAAACAGAAGGCGCTCTGACTCCTGCCCAAGGCAGGACAAGAAGGGACTATGGAAAAGGGGACATGAGCCCTGGTGACTGGGATAGCAAACGCCTTCAGCCCACTCAGACCAGTTTTGCCTGCTTGCCTTCTCATACCAGGAGGTTTTATTTTTGGACTTGGACAAGATGAACTATTATTTTAAATGACCGATTTTTGACTGCTGGGTAAAATGAGCCTCCGCCTATGCCCTTGGGTCCCCACCAAAAAAGCCAAAAGAATATACAGTAGGTGGCGAAATGGTCACGGCTAAAAACGGGGAAAGAGGACATTCACACGTTGAAGGGTGTGACGATTTTCTGGACACAGCTATAGGAGATTGGATTGGAGGTAGGCCTGCTCTGTTTGATAGAAAGAGAAAATTTCACTGAGAAGCAAGCGAAACCGGCCTTGGTTCTGTTCCTGAGTTACCTGTCACCTGAGAAGTGCCCCAGGCCTTCTTGGAAGAGGTCCTTGCTCTGGCTGCCACTGACTCTTGGACTGTGTCATTGCCGCCACTCAGGATTTTGAAGAGCTGCAGGTTCACCATCCATCAACACGCCTCCAAGTCACTGTGAGGCTTCCGCCCGCCCACCCCTTCCCCACTACACACACACCTATGCACACGCACGCCTTAGATCATCCTTTATCAAGGCAATATTGCAGGTTGCCAGAAACAAACAAACAAACAAAACCTCTGCAATCAGCACCTGGAGTCCGAACAGCTCCCCCAAAGCAACCCTCATCCCAGGGTGGACCGGGTTCCAGAGCTGGCACTTCCCTGCGGCCAGCCCTACCTTCCTCTAATTAACTAGTTAGCTGCCCAGGCCATGAACTTCGGGATGCCACGGCTGTGCCGTGAGCTTACCTTGAGGGCCAGAAACTGGCCTTTTGTTTAAGGAGCACCCAGCTGCAGCAACAGTGATGGTGGTTGTTGTTAGGTGCCCTGGAGTCAGTTCCAACTCGTAGCAACCTTGTAGGACAGAGTAGAACAGCCCCATAGGGTTTCTGAGGAGAGGCTGGTGGATTTGAACTGCTGACCTTTTGGTTAGCAGACAAGCTCTTAACCACTACGGCACCAGGGTTCCAGCAACAGTGGAGATGGGTTTAATCTACTAAGGCAATGACGATGACGTGATAGGCTGAACTGTACATGTGAAGACTGCTGAAATGGCAAATGTATTGCTACGTACATGTTTACCACAATAAAAAATGTAAAAAAAAAAAAAAGAGAGAGAGAGATGTTATAAGGGAAGCAAGTGCTTAAGAGGCAAAATGTAAAAAAAAAAGAGAGAGAGATGTTATAAGGGAAGCAAGTGCTTAAGAGGCACTGGGTTTCTGTTAAGGGTGACAAAAAAGATTGGAAACAGTAGTGAACACAATTAATGCCACCGAACTGTGCTTATAAAAATGTTTGAGATGCAAATCTTTTGTATATATACTTTACCACCATGAAAAAATGATGTGATAAAGTAATATTTATTGTTGTAGAAATATGTCTACGTTGTATTGCTAGGTAAATAAATAAATCAGGTACAAAGTGAAGTGTATAGTATGATCCACATACTTGAAAAAAAAGTGAACTTTGGAGATGTAATATTGAGGGGTTTTTTTCCCCATGAGTTGTCTTTTTCTCCAACATCCATTTGGGTTTTCCAAAATCTACTATGTTACCCCACGCAGCAATTGGTGTTTTGTTATGCAACAATGTATTGCATAATACGCACCAGCTTTCAATTCACATCATCTCTTAAAAAAAAAAAAATTAAGTCAGATCACTTGCATTGGAACTCCTATGTAGACATCGTTAAATCAATAGCTGTGACTCTGATCTTGAAAGCCGTGGATTTGGATGACAGACACGCACTTAGCCTTGGAGAAAGGAATTGTTATCTGGCATGGCAGGCAGAATAATGGCGCCCCCAAAATATTCACATCCTTATTCCCAAAACCTGTGAATAAGCATATTCACATAACGTAGCAATGTTACACGGCCAGGGGGAATTAAGGCTGCAAATGGAATTAAGATTGCTAACCAGCTGGCCTTAAAAAAAAGAGATTATTCTGGGCTATTAGGGTGGGCCCAATGTAATCCAAACGGGTCCCTTTAAAGTGGAAGAAGGAGGCAGAAGAGGAAGTCAGAAAGAAATCTGAAGATGCTGCACTGTTGGCTTTGAAGATGGAGGAAGGGGCCATGAGCCAAGGCATGCAGGCAGCTTCTAGAAGCTGGAAAGGGCAAGGAAATAGATTCTCCCCTAAAGCTTCCGGAAAGGAATACAGCCCTGCAGATACCTTGATTTTAGCCCAGTAAACTCCTTTCCGAATTCTGACTTCCAGAACTGTAGGGTAATGTCTTCATGTTGTTATAAGGCACTAAGTTCAAGCTAAGTTGTTACAGCAGCAATAGGAAATGAATACACTTAGGTTTATTTTTATTTCGTTGGTTTCTTTGATGTCAGAGGCTTGTCTTTGACTCTGAAGAGCAGAGCCTGGAGGACTCAGGGTACAAACTTCACACCATGAACCATAGATCCGCGAAAAACGTAGGATGATATAAAAGCAGCTCTTTTGTTCTTTTAATCCAAAAAAAAAAAAAGACAAAAGTCTGCCCAACTGGAAGGAGGATGAGGTTCAAAAGGCACAGGTTGGGGCCTTAGAAGGATGCATCTACTGTGCCTCTTCCTGAGGTTGGCACCAAGAGACAGGGCAGCACACACTGGGGACAGGAGAGCCAGGGACCTGTGCCCCACTTCCTGTCTGGAATTCCAGGAGGAAGGTGCTTCATTTGTGTGCCCTGAGCCCACCTGGAATAGAACTGTCCACCTGGGATAATTAGACAAATGTCTTGGGACAATCTTCTGTGTCTGCTGAGGAGGTAAAGGTACAGTTGCAATTCCCTGTGCCTTGGAGAGGAACCCAGAATTGCCAGAACGTGCCAGCCAACCCAGGGAGCCCTTGACAGTTGGATGAGGAGGAAGCAGAGTGAGCTGCATGGATCACAGAACCGGACGCCTTGGCAGCCGATGTGGTGAGGATGGAACCTTCCAGACAAAGCTAACAGGCTCCTTCTGCAGTGAGTGCCAGCAGAGAGGCCAGCGGGAGCCACGTCGCCCTCCTCAGCATCACCGTAGTACATTGTACCCCTAAGCCGAGCCCAGAGTGCACCTGAGGAGAAGGAGCAGGCAGAGAACCCTGAACTGACCGAGCAGTTACCCAGAGGAGACGGGAGTTTAAATCGAAGTGACTACATTTACTCCAAATTGGCAAAATAAATTATCCATCATCCGTGGAAATAAGGGCTTAAAGGGTTAGTTTGGTTACAGAGAAATAGGGTCACATGTTTGTACATCTGATCTTTTCTGTAAATAGCCTATCAGCTATACGCCAGCCAGTTATCACTGGCTAATGGGCTTATGGGTACTTTTTATTTTTTCATTTCTTCTCTTCTGTATTTCCTAATTGTTTTTTCCAAAAGGAACAGGTTTGCTTTCTAGAAAAAAAAGTGTGTGTGTGTGTGTGTGTGTCTGTCTGTCTGTCTGAAGTCCTAGTCCTTGGAGAAGGCCCCTGGGTAGTGCAAATGGTTTGTGCTCAGCTGGAAACCAAAAAGTTGGCAGCTTAAACTCACACAGCAGTGCCCTGGAAGAAAGACCTGGTGATCCGTTTCTATAAAGATTACAGCTAAGAAAACTCTATGAAGTAGTTCTACTCTGTAACACAAGGTCACCCTAAGTCAGAACTGACAGCACAAGACAAGGGTCCTTGGGAGGTCAGAGCAATACACAGATGCGGTGACTGTATTCTCGATGAGGAAAGGGTTTTTGTTTGGTTCACTGATTTATCCCAAGTGCCTAAAACAGAGACTGACACATAGTAGGCACTCAAGAAATATTTGTTGAATGATTTTCTTAACCAGCCAGCATGCTCCTGAGACATCCCAGAGGCCAAGTTCTGCGTTGATGACATTTTGTATCTTATCCTGTGTCTTCCCAGGGGCTTTGGTGGAAAATCAAAGGAGGGGCGTTGGGAATTGCTAACTGGACACCATGTCTTTTGGAGTGAATTTCCCACGTTTGCAGCAGTGGTGAAGCTAAGCAAAAGCTGTGAACACGTGCTTTTCAGCCTCTTGGTTTGAGGTTCCCATGCAGATATATCTGAGATGGAAGGTCCTTGACACTGATGTCTGAGTTTCTGGCCACCACCAGCTCCATGCAGAAGCCACCAGATCACCAAGCTTCCACGAACAGCTCCTCCTTCTTGAAATACGTCCCCCAACCCCAGGTTAGTGCGAATGGGCTTAAATGGCACAACCTCAACTGCAATCTCAAATTATAAGAGAAGGGATAGAATGTAGGGGGTCCTACACTGGGGAAGATTGTCTATTTTTTCCATCCTTTCTGTGCGCGCCTTTCCCTTACGTAAAGCCTCATCCTTGGCCTCCTTTCCTATGTGAAGGATACCTCAAGGAGCATTTTTTGTAGCACCTAGGGGCCTACAACAAAGAATGTGAGGCCCCAGCTCCTACTGGTTTAACCCCATGGAAGAGGTTTAACCTCAACCATCCACATTCCAACTCTCCTTCTTCCTTTTGGTCTCTGGCTGTGGCTCCTTCATCAGTGCCCCCTAATGGCTCTCCTCAGCAAGGATCCTAGGACTGTGCACTTGCTGGAGTTCCCTACCTGCCCAACAAGCTCTGGATCAGGTTCACTTCAGAGGACTGTGTCCCCTTCCTAGGCTGCTCCTAAAGTCCCCCAGACTCTCAGAGCTATGGACACAGACACCTCTGGTTGCCAAGTGGGCCCTACTAAGCTCAGAGCCCATTCTAACCAGGCAGCCAGGCTGTCAGGAGGCTCAGAGGGCCTGAGTGGGGAGGCCAGCAATGAGCCTCATGGTGGTGGGCAGTCACCACCATGCCTGGAGTGAACCCTGAGTCTTCCCAGTTCTTGTGTATCAGCCTCTCTGCCAAGTCTGGTTCTACCTTCCTTAACTGGCCTTGTTCACCCCCTGCCCAGCCTAGAGCCTACTTAAACCCTGCCCCTTGACTGCATACGCCTCTTAGTTTAGCAGCTTCTAGCTTGGAGACAGGACTGTGTAGCCTGTTCCTGCACCATTCTTCCAAAGCCACAAGCTATTGTCCCTGCCGGATTCTAGCACAGGTTACTTCCCTTCACTGGACAGCCCAAATCAAGTTCCACCACTCCATATTATATAATGAATTTTGGTCTTCCCTGGGACCAGTTCCCAGCAGCCCACTTCCTCCCATTTCCCATTGCCTGGGTCTCTGGGTTCCCAGCCAACACTGTCAAATCACATTGAGCACTTAAGAATGAGCTGAGCCAGTTCCTGCCAGCATTTCCCCAAGGTCACAAACCTCTAAGATTTGGTTTCTTCATCGTCCATCATAGCCTGTGCAACAAGTGGCCAGCCATATCCTCCAGGCTCTATAATCAGAAGAGTTCAGCATTGTCCCTCAAACCCTTGGTGGCTTCTCACACACCCTCTCAGATAGGGCTGTTGCACAGAGGGACATGTGACAGCCTGCATGACAGTGACCCCCAGGGAGAGGGGGTTGGCTCAGTGAAAGCCAGTAAACTGTTTCTCAGCCTGACGTGTAATCATTAACCCAGACACCTTCGTCTCTGTGGATGGTAAATACACCCAAAAGTCAATTCTCTTGTTCAACCAACCTGTTCGTTTTAAAATATTTGCTGCTGTTTATCAATTATTTTTGTACACAGAAAATATGGAGAAACCTGGCATACTAAATTATGGCATTTAAGATGTTTTATAATTTTTAAAAACTTATTGTATAGGCAAACTGAGACTCGTACAATATTTGAAGGCAGATAAAAGCACAGACTGGTTCTCTAACCTGGGAGATTTGGTAATCTCAAACCTCAGGAAACATTCCTGAAATTCCAGAAGGTCATCTGTGATAGCTCTGGAAACTACAAAGCAGTCTTAAGTATTAACAACCTAACAGTAATGGTCAGTGTTCATACACCTCCTCGCAGACTGAAAAAAAAAAAACTATCCTATCACCTATATCATCATTTAATTCTCATAGTTCCTCATTTTACAGATATGGAAATGGAGGCTCAGAGAGGTTGAGGAACTTGCCTGGAGTCACAGAGCTAAGAAGTGATGGAGGTGGGACTTAAACCTAGCATCTTATATAAAGACCAGAAAAGTCTATATTACAGTCGCTCAACCAAAAACTAAGCAGCTGCATCAGTCAGCAGTTGCACACATCCCCGAATGAGAAGGCAATGAGCTTTGGTACCCACTCGGAGCCTTGGGTGAGCATAGTCATGAAACCACAAAAGTCAGAGCTGGAGGGGGCTAAGAGATGAGCTAATTCACTTGATTAGCTTTTAGGGGGGCCAGATCTCATTTTGCGAACACTAACTTACATGGAACACCAGTAGACAAAACAGTAAGTGTGAAGTTGGTCTGGTTGAAGGCAAGGTGATGAGTTCGTTGCCCTGCCCACCCTCCCACTTCACCACTCCTTAGCAGCCCCATGGGGCTCTGCTGAGCAGAGCTGGCAAACCCTGTCCAAAAGTAAACATCTCATCATACACATGCAGGTGCTGAGGCCCAGAAGGGAAAACGACTTGCCTGAGGACAAGCATTCATAGAAACACTGAGCATCCTAAAGGCCATCATGCCAACCACTCTTCAGCCACCAGAATCTCTTCCAACCACCACCGCCAGATGGCTGATGAGTGGGGAACTCACCACATTGTTCTATTGTAATCAACCCACTGCAAACCTAAAACTGGAAAAAGAAGAACTAGAAAGATCCACCCTCAGAGCTTCCTTTTTCCACATGGGCTCCCCAGGCGGGGCGACATCCCAGTAAATCGCAAAGGTGGATAGACTTTGCTTTATCAATCTTTCAAACACTTTGTACTTTTGAAAGCACCTTTCACAAATGCTTTATTTCATCCTATATTTTTAATTTATTATAAAATATTTCCTGCAGACCCAAATATATAAAGTTTTGTTTTATTCTGGAAGTCTTTTACTATTTTAATGCAGAAGTTTTACATATTGTGTGTGCAGATAGATATAAAAAAAAATAGATAGATAAATATATAGGTATGTTGTTCTCAGGTGCCGTTGAGTCGATTCTGGCTGATAGCAACCCTATATACAACAGAACGAAACACTGCCCAGTCCTGCACCATCCTCACAATTGTTATGCTTGAGCCCATCGTTGCAGCCACTGTGTCAATCCTTCTCATTCAGAGTTTTCCTCTTTTTCACTGACCCTCAACTTTACCAAGCATGATGTCTTTCTGCAGGGATAGCTCCCTCCTGAGAACATGTCCAAAGTACACAAAATTTCACAAATACTAATTTGACTACATATAAGCCCCAAAAGCAACCTCAAAAAGCAAGCATAGGCCACAAGGAAAAAGCTCGACAGTGGTATATGGCATCCAGAAGTCAATCAACAAGGATTCACTGGGCACATGCACTGCACCAGGCACCATGGTGTGGGGGACCCAGCATGAGTAATTCCTGTGCCTGCCCTCCAGCAACACCCTTTTCTGTCCTCATAGGTCAGATGCAAGCCAACTCTTGGTAGAACAACACCATCACAGTGGGTGCCAGCATTCATGAGGCTGCTTCAGAGGCAGCCCTCCACCTGCTCCTGCTTCTAGCCCCCTTATCAACTTCTCACCAAGTCAAGACTAACATTGATGAATTGAACCCCATGACCCTCAGACTCTGGGGCCTCTGGCTTCTCTCCATGGATACGAAGTGTGCTTACTCTGCTCTGGGAGCAGACCCAATCAATTCAAGATACCAGGTGCCATCTGCCCTGATTGAGTTTTATATGATGGCATGATATTCTAGGCGTGGATTGGATAGTAGGATGAAGAGAGATCATATACAGATACTGTAACTGTAATGGATGATGATGATGGTGGTTGTGATGATGACACTGATGATGATGAGAGAGATCACGGTGATGATGACAGTGATTATGGTGATGGTGATAATGATGATGATGATGGTGGTGGTGATGACTACAGCTACCATTTCCTGAGTGTATACTCTGTGCTAGCCACCACGCTTATTACTTCACACTTGCTACATCTCTTAATTAAGGCAGTCTGTAGGATGCGTAGGATGCCATCAAAGCTTGGTGATCTTGTTTTGATCAAAGATTCTGTAGAAGAATCCTGATCAAAAGGAAGATAAATGAGGCACAGAATACAAAATTCTTAATGGAATACTGGAGAAAAAGACCAGACTTACTGGTCTGACAGAGACTGGAAAAACCCCGAGAGTATGGCCCCCAGACACCCTTTTAACTCAGTACGAAAGTCACTCCTGAGGTTCACCCTTCAGCCAAAGATTAGGCAGGCCTATAGAATAAACAGTAATACACATAGCTCAACCATGTATATGAGACTAAATGGCCACACTGGCTCAGGGGCAAGGACAAGAAGGCAGGAAGGAAGAGGGAAACTCAACAAATGGAAATGGGGAGCCAAAGGTCGAGAAGAGGAGAACTGGCAACCAATGTCACAAAACAATATGTGTGTTAATAGTTTAATGAGAAACTAATTTGCTCTGTAAACTTTCACCTAAAGCACACTAAATTAAAAAAAAAAAAAAAGAAGTGAGGTTGATGAGACTTCATCTCACATATTTGGGACGTGTTATCAGGAGAGACTGGTCCCTGGAAAAGGACATCAGGCTTGGTAGAGAGTCAGTGAAAAAGAGGAAGACCCACAATGAGATAGACTGAAACAGTGGCTGTAGCAATGGGCTGAAACATAGCAACAATTTTGAGGTAATAGCACAGGACCCAGCAGTGTTTTGTTCTACTGTACATAGGGTCACTATGGGCCGGAACCGACTGAATGGCACCTAATGACAGCAATAATAATGCTTAGGATATCTATCTTCAAGCATTCCATTTCATTTTTGACAACCTCCAATGTTCCTAGATTCATACTTTATACATTCCACATACTGATTATCAATGGAGGTTTGCAGCTGTTTCTTCTCATTTTGACTCGTGCCACATCAACAAATGAAGATCCTGAAAGCTTTACTCCATCCACATCATTAAGGTTGACAAATCTTCCCCAGTGGTGTTCTGAGTGCCTCCCAACTTGAGGAGCTCATCTTCCAGCATTTTATCAGACAATGCTCTGCTGCTGTTCACAAGGTTTTCACTGGCCAATTTTTTTAAGAAATAGATCCAGGTCCTTCTTCCTAGTCTGTCTTAGTCTGGAAGTTCCACTGAAATCTGTCCTCCATGGTGGCCCTGCTGGTATTTGAAACAGCAGTGGCCTAGCTTCACAGTAACATGCAAGCCACCATAGTACGACAAACTGACAGATGAACAGTGGGCACCAAATAATAGTTTAACTTAATTAGTAAAGTATATCTGCTTTGAATATCGTGCTTTTAAAAAAAAAAATTATATGGGATCAAATTGACGATAGCAACTTGAAAGGCTAGATGAGAAACTTACGGGGCAGTGAGTTTATGTTAATGGTGGTAGAATAATTTGGAAAAGTGTAGCAAGGATGGTTGTACAACTTGAAGAATGTAATTAATGTCACTGAATTGCACATGTAGAAATTGTTGGAATGTGTACCTTCTGCCGTGTATATGGTCACCAAAAAAAAAAAGGAAAAAAATATTTTAAAAGGCTGGTTATCTCCTCCAAACTAGATGAGAAATCAGGGAAGAAATTGCACAGGCTGTTGACAGATATTGGTGGCCGATCTTTGGCTGGCTGACTGACCATGGAGATTTAGCTAGGCCATCTGTTGTAGCACAGGGAAGAAGATATACAGTGACTCCAGTAGCAGTCCAGGCAGGGACCCAGGAAGCAATAGAGAACCCAGAGAGTGGCAGATGGGGCACACAGATGGCTTCGGAACAAGAACCAACATAAAATTCCCAGGGTAAGCCCTGCCGTGTCATGTTTTTGGTCTCTCAAAGGGGTCATATAGGTAATAAACCTACCATTTAGAGGGTCAAGCAAGCTGTGCTCTTCCTACCTTAGTTCATTTTGGTCTTCTGGTGGAGATATTACTAAGAGGATCCAGCTAGAGAGAACTGGCAGAGGCAGAGGCTTGGCTAGGATGCTGAGATGGAGGCTGGCAAAGAATGCTAAGGCAGGAGGACAAAGGACTATTGTCTAAATCCCACCTCTCCAGGGGAGATTAGATGTGCTTGGGTGGGCTCCAACTCGAAGGAAGCCAATGTCCACCCACGGCCAGGTCTTCTCTCTGAAGCAGTTTAAAATACAAAGAGTTAGCACAAAAGGTCGGAACTCATTTCTCAAGGGAGGCCCAAGAGTCAAGTAGTGAAGACCAAACCCCAACCCTCAGTCCAAAGGACAGAGTAGGAGCTAAGAACACAGTGTGGTGGTGTGGTCCAGAGTAAGCTCAAGGAGGGAAAGCACTCCAGTAATGAGAACACACACTAGGCTCCATGGAGGAGATGGCATTTTAGATTAGCCTCAAAGGCATTTCCACTCTCTCCAGGATGCCTTCTCTACTCCCCTCTCGCCCAGACAATTTCACATTTCTCCCTTTCTTTATAGTGGCCTCAAAGCCAGCAGAAACCATCAGTGAGGTTGTCAGGGCCTGGAGCCTTCCCAACATCAGCATTCCTGTAGGCTTGGTGCTCACTTGGGTTCCTTACACTGTCTGCAGTGGACACCCCAGCTGTTCCCCACGAGGCATTTTTCACCTTTCCTCTTTTTCCGACTGCTCCAGCCTCTACCCCCCACCCTCTATCCCTGACACCTCAATCTATTCCTGTCCTCATCTGCAAGGTTACCCATTTGCAGCTGACACTCATTGTGCCGTGCTGCAGAACCAAGGGAAAGTCGAATAAAAGCCCATATCTGAGCTCCTTTTATTGTGGCCTCATGTTGTCATCTTGCTGTTCCTACTGCTGCTGCTGCTTTTCCACCAGCCTTTCCTCTCCCACCTCGATCTGTGAAAGACCTGGGCCCACAACCTATGGTCACTGTCCTCTGCTCCATTCACTCACACAGTTGAATCTTTCCAGCCAGTTAGGGCCCTGAAAAGTTGCCGTAGTCCTAAAGTCACACCATTAGATGCTTAGACAATGCCACAAATCTCCCTGATCCTTCCTCTTCCCCTAAAACCACACTGGTAACAATTGTCATAAAATCAAAGCTTGGATTCCCTCCACACTGCTCTCATTTCTCTGATGAATTTAATTTTAATTCTGTAACTAGAAAGAATAACTTTCATTTCTTCCCAAGAGGCACTCAGCAATCAGCAAACTGCCACTGAATGGCCACTGGGCTGCCATCCTTAGGAGCTCTCCTATGGAGAAGGATGCAGGGACTGATGCAGTTACATTGCAATGGGACTGTTTTGGGCATAAAACTTAGCCCCAGGGAATGTGGAAGCACAGACAAGTGCACAGAACCTGAACAGTCAGTCACAGAAGCCTTGGACTGAAGAGTTGACTCTCGACCACCAAGTAAGTTAGCCAGATGTGAATGGTGGTAAGCATGTTCAAGCCAGAGGAGCCAGTATACACCAGGATACGGAGACATGAAACAGGAGGATGTGTTCAAGGAACCACAATCCAACATATGGGGAAGGTTGCTGACACCTCCTGTGCTTTCTCTCCCAGCACCATTACTAGATTCCTCATCATCCAAGCCAGGTGTCTACAAGCTATCTCTGACTCCTTCTTATCCCTAACTCCACTTTCAAGTCCTGCTAGTAACATATTCTAAATACGTCTCAAACCCCTTGACTTTTCTCTTTTCCCTGCTACTCCCTGATTTAGAGTCTCAGGCTACCTAGCCTAGAAAACCCTAGAATCTCCTAGCTTCTCTATCTTCCTTCAGTCTTGCGCCCTCAAATTCATGTTCCCCCATAGCCACAGCAATCTGACCTTTGTAATTTCCTACCTAACACTGCCCTAAGATTCCACATAAACTACCAGATAAAACCCAAACCTGATGAACAAGGCATGTAAGACCTTCATTATCTGGCTCCTGCCCACCCTACAGCCTCATCTAAGCCATGGTCTGTGTCAAACTTCATGCTCCAACAACACAGAAGTTGTGCTAATTACCTGCTCCCACCCTGCTG
Organism: Elephas maximus indicus; assembly: GCF_024166365.1. Lineage (NCBI taxonomy): Eukaryota > Metazoa > Chordata > Mammalia > Proboscidea > Elephantidae > Elephas > Elephas maximus. The sequence goes on along the minus strand of NC_064831.1, from coordinate 71,278,879 downwards.
TTTCTCACCTCCTTGCTTTTGCACATGCTGCACCCCCCCTTCTTTACCTTACTCTCCCTTTGAGTCTCAGCTCAGGCATCACCCTTCTAAAACCCTCCTTTGAATGCCCCCACTGCCAACGTGATGTATGCCCCTTTCCCATGCTGCACAAGATCCTCTGCAAATCTCAAATGCTGTGCATCCTGGTGACCAATAAAAATCAGTTTATATGTCTCTCTTCCCCAATAGGTTGTGAGCACATTAAAGGCGAGAACTAAGTCTTACTCACTTGTATGTCTCCTCTTATGAAACTTAATTAATACAAAGGCCTAGTGGTTGCGTGATCAGTAGTGCCAGTAACTGAAAAAGTGAGCACAAAGAGAGCAGCTGGAATGAGAAGGAAGATAAGAGAGCAGTTTGGACATGTGGAATTTGGAGCATCTGTGGGCTACAGAGTGAAAGAAAGACCTGGTGATCTATTTCGAAAAAGAGTACAGCTATTGAAACCCCTATGGTGTGCAGTTCTATTCTGAAACACATGCGGCCACCATGAGTCCAAATCAACTCAATGACAAGGGGCTTTTTGGGTGGGCTACAGCAGGCAGAAAGGCACAGTGGATACAGATGCAGGAACCAGGGGTCAGGAAAGAGATCTGGGCTGGCGATAGAAATCTGAGCATCATCAATATATGGAAAGTAGCTGAAGCCAAGGATTCAGAGTTAAAATAACCTAGAAAGTACAGTAAGAACTATTGGATGAACCATGGACGAAGCCTTAAAAAACCCCATCATTGAAAAGGCAAGCACTGGAATGGACATCAAGACAGAGAAGAGACTAAAGAAAGAGGAAAAAAATTAAGAAGTTCCAACACAGAAGTCAAGGAAGAGGGAGGGTCCGTTTTGCATTTTGTTTTCTCTTCGCTGGCTCTGGCACAAAACAAATAAACCCCAGGAACCTTTGGCAAATTCATCTGGCCTCCTATTTTTCTTGGATGAAAGAGTTGTTTTTAGCATCCCCCTGAGTTAAACAGCTGTCATTTCTAGGGTGCTAAGGAGGAATTTTTTAGGGAACAGCAGATGGACCTAACTAAACTGAGAATCTGTTCAGTGATTCCACCAATTTCCCAAGCCCTGTGCTAATTTGTACAGCCCACAGCTCATTTCCCATAAATTGAAATCCCTTCATATTTGAACGGAAATATAATCCACGTGTTCGTGATCCATTTGCACTTTATGTAACCAAATATTGGGCTGTTGCTGTTTGATGTCCAAGAGACCATCTGAAGAGCCTTTGCAGCCAGAAGTCATGAGTTGCCAAGAAAATAAAGAGGGGACAAACCTTAGCCAGCCCTATCCATAATCAGAGGCCGTCAGCAGGGAATGAATAGGTACAGGGTGAAAGACAGAGGCATCCAATCTGCCAATTATTAGATCAGAGCCATATTCTGTGTCTCAAGCCACAGGCATTTGATGCTAAACAAGCCACATCAACAAACAGGCAATTCCTGGAGAAGAACTATCATTTATGTAACTCTTCGGTTACTGTAGGACATTTAGATTATTTCCAGTTTTGATATTATAAATAAAACTAAAATGAACATCTTTGTCATAAATTTTTGCTCACCTCTCTTATTGTTTCCTGAGGTTAAGTTTCCAGAAATAGAATTTCTAGATCTAAGAGGATACACATGTTGTTAAGTTGCATTTAAAGGAAGAAAAAAAAAAAGCCTCTCTTTGCCTGGAACAGCAGAGGAAGAAAGAGAGTCAAGAATAGGAGGAAGAAATGGAATGTGTGGCTAATTGCCTCCATGAACAACTGCTTCCTTTGCCATGATAGCAAGAAGAACTGGACGGTGCCTGGTTACCATTGCTGAATATTTTGAGCAAAGATTCTATAGCAGAGTCCTGATCAAAAGGGGGGAAATGGAGAACAGAATTTGCAATCACATGGAGTCCAGATTTTCAAGAGCCATGGAGGCTGAATGAACCCCTGAAGCTAGATGGGAACCTTAGGAGCCAATGAGTTTATGTTAATGAGAAAGGTACAGCTCAGAAAAGGAGGGTCAGAAGGGTTGTACAACTCAAAGACTGTAATCAATGTCACTGAATTGTACATGTAGAAACTTGAATCATTGTATGCTTTTGCTGTGTATATTCTTAACAACAAAAATGAATTATTTTCAAAAGGAAAGGAAAGAATTCACTAATTTATCCTCCTACAAGTGGCGAATGAACTTGCCTTTATCGCCACACCTTGCCAAGCATTGAGCATTATCAATGAAATAATCCAATGGAATATTATGAAGTTTTTAAAGCTCTTGTCTTCAAAGGCTGCTACACATTGTATGAGAAACTATAAACACATGAATGTAAAACCGTATAACTGAATATAAATTGTATACAATTATAACTCAATTTTCATTAAATTATCACATATGTGTGACATACATTGTATCACTCAGAATATCAGTTTCAGCTGCAATAACAAAAATCAATTCCCAAATCTCAGTATTTTAATCCAATAGAAGTTTATTTCTCATTCACAGAAATGCTGCAAACCAGCCCACTCTTCAAGGCAGCATCTTCTAAGAGGTGACTCAGGGATGGAGGCTGCTCCCAACTTGTGTCTCCACCACCTGAACATGGTGCCTTCAGAGTTCCACAACAGGACATGAGAGAGCATGGAGAATTGTACAGGTGCTTTTTAATGCCTCAGCCCACAAGGGACACATGTCACTTCCACTCATGACCTGGCCATACCCAACTGCAAGACAGCTAGGAAGACCATATGGATATCTCCAGTGAGCCTTCAATGTCTCAGCCACCGTCTGATCACCAAATATACCTTTCCTCCCTTCTTTCTGCACAAATGCTCACTTCTACCCCATGGGAGACAACCCAAAGGCCCATCCACTCAGCGCAATCCAGCACAGAAGCTGAGCTTCTCCAGCAGATGCACGGTGGTCTCTACGTCAGGTCAAGTGTGGCTCCTCTTGGTGCAAAGAACTATCGCCTGAAGCAGGTGTCTGCAAGCTTTTTCTTAAAGGACCAGAAAGTAGATATTCTAAGTTTGGGGACCATAAGGTCTCTGTTACAAGTACTCAACTCTGCCATTGTAGCGCAAAAGCAGCCACGAACTATACATAAATCCATGCGCATGGCTCTGTTCCAATAAAATTTTATTTATAAAAACAGTTGCAGACTGAATTTGGCCATTCGGTATTAGTTTGCCAACCATTGATCTAAAAGGTCAAGCTACCAACCCTCTACACACCTAGTACTCAGTGGTGGATCAGGGATAGTACAACAGCCATGAACATTCCCATTCAACAAGGAGAAAAATGGAGACACCCAGGAGTCCTTGGTCCATAGAAATTCTGGAAATCCTCTTGGAAGGCCTCCAGCCTGGGGTGGGGAATGTCCCCTGATTAGCCCTTTATTCTGCCCTCTAGAGGACATTCCATTTTTTATCACTTTCTAAGGATACATTTTTTTTTTTAAGGATACATTTTGTAAACCCTGGTGCGGTAGTGGTTAAGTGTTACGGCTGCTAACCAAAGGGTTGGCAGTTTGAGCCCGCCAGGCGCTCCTTGGAAACTCTATGGGGCAGTTCTACTCTGTCCTTTAGAGTCGCTATGAATCGGAATCGATTCAACAGCACTGGGTTTTTTAAGGATACGTTTTGGAAGGTCCTTCCTTTTCCATTACTCCTTTGGCCATATCAGAAGTAGGCTTTGGAAATTTGCTCTCCTTGGGGACTACATAGCTTTTTCAGCTTGCTTGCTGTCTTTAAATGGTTGGAGTTTCAAGGGTCTCAAATAACCACAAGCTGTTTTTTAGGCCAGCATTTCCCCCCCTTTTGGCAGTATTACTCTCAAAACTCAGTAGGCTTCCCATCTGTTTATTTCCAGTCTGTTCCATTTTCCAGGAACCACGCCCATACTTCTTTCAACCTGATTCTCAGATCTGCTTTATTTCTTTACTCCATGTCCCCAAGCCTCTTTCACTCAATACAAGGAACTCTAGTGGCTCAACGTTTAAGAGTCTGGCTGCTAACTAAAACGTTGGAGGTTCAAACGCATGCAGCAGCTCTGCTCGTGAAAGAATCAGGTAACCTGCTCCCATAAAGATTACAGCCTAGAAAACCCTATGTGGCAGTTCTACTCTGTGACATGCAGTCACTATGAGTCAAAATCAACTCAACGGCACCTAACAACACAATGTTCTGCTGGAATCAATGAGGTTTTCACTGGCCAGTTTTTTCAGAAGTAGATCACCGGGTCCTTTTTTCTAGTCCGTCTTAGTCTGGAAGCTCTGCTGAAACCTGTCTACCATGGGTGACCCTGCTGATATTTGAAATACTAGTGGCATAGCTTCTAGCATCACAGCAACACGCAAGCCACCACGGTACCACAACAATAACGGCCTTGAAGAAACCTGTCGTGACTACTGAACTCTGCCGTTGGAGCACAAAACCAGCCACAGACTATGTATAAAGATCACTTTCTACAGCATTTCTGTAGCATATGTACGACCTCGCTTGTATAAAAAGACAAGAAAAGGCAAACGTACAGGGACTAAACTTTTTTTAATGGTTACCAGGAGTGAGAAGGAGGGGGAAAAAGGGAATGAACAGTGATGGGAAGATCGCATTGATTAAGGGTAGGGTTGCACAGCCGATTATTGTAATTGCTGTCAATAAGCTGTACACCTGTAAAAAGTTGAACTGGCAAAAGTTGTTTGATAGATATATTTACAACAACGACAAAAATAAAAAGAAAAAGAGTAGCTGCTGAGGCCGCTTACGTACAACCAAATACCTCATGGGATTTGGTTCCTCGGTTTGGAGGTTTAGGGTCATGGTTTCATGGGACATCTCAGTTAATTGGCCTAATAATCTGTTTAGTGTTTCAGTTCTGTCTCCTAGTTTGTTGCATAGTGCCTGGGGTCTTAAAAGCTTGCAAGTGGACATCAAAGGCACAACTGGTCTCTATTCAACTAAGGAAGAAGAAGAGTCAGGAATAGGAGGAGGGTATGGAATGTGTGGCTAATTGTCTCCATGAACAACCGCCTCCTTTGCCATGAGACCAAAAGAACTAGATGGTGTCCAGCTACCATAAAAAAAAAAAAAAGAAAGAAGAAAATGCTGACCGTGAACATTAGAGTGATGTGGCCACAGTCAAAGAAGGTCAGCAGCCACCTGAAGCTGGAAAAGGCAAGGAACGAATGCTCCCCTACAGCCTCCAGGGGGAGCATGGTCCTGCCCACACCTTTTTATCAGTCTCGTGATTTCCAACTTCTGGCCTCCAGCACTGTGAGAAAATAAATTTCTCTTGCAAACAGCTTATGAAGACTCAAGATGTCTTCCCCCAGTGAAGAAACCTTTTTCACTATATGGAACTGAATATTTCCTAAACGTATCCAACCACAGAAGCACGTGTGTTCCACGTAAATACTAGTAGCATGTATTTTATGACAAATACTTTGGGAAACACTGGCATGAAACATGAACTCTTGTTTATTTACATATATGAAGGATAGAAATCTATGTTTAATTAGTTCCAATAATTAGATCTTACTAGAATGTAAGCTCCATCAGGCCAGAGGTTTTTGTCTGCTTTGCTCATTGCTACCTCTCCAATACCTAAAATGCTGTCTGGCACATTGTTGTTGCTGTTGGGTGCCTTTGAGTCCATTCTGGCTCATAGCAGCCCCATGTGACAGAGGAGAACTGCCCCATAGCGTTTTATTGCTTGTAACCTTCACAGGAGGTGGTTTCAAACCGCCAACCCTTCAGGTAGTAGCTGAGTACTTAACCATTGCCTCACCAGGGCCCCTTTGGCATATAGTAAGCTCTTAATAGCAACTTATTGAATGAATGAGTTAAATACTCTCCAGATTGACAGGGAAGATCAAGCCATATCAAGAAGAGTTACAGTCTCAGATAGGTGGGGTGGCAGAGGGTGCTGGTTTCTAGGCTGAAATGAAGTCTTTTAATCTCCAGAAGCTGGAGGCAGCTCCTGTCAAATGCAGAATCAGTCAGTCACTCAGAGGAAATCAAAGAACCAGGGAGGAGACATCTGATTTTCAAGAAGGGGAAGACAAGGTAGCTATATGCATAATTTTGACGTCTACCCAAAGACACCTTCTAGAATGGATTATTGGACCCTGAGAAAAGAGAGCCCCAAACATGTACAGCAGAAAAGATGCAACAGGAATGTCTCGGACTAACTCACATTGTCTCCATTGGTGAACCCACATTTATTAAGTAGCTTGACTTATCACCTCATCGAATCCATGGTAGAGGAGCAGGAACCTCCAGGAATGGAAAGAGGGCATAAGACATAGATAATACCCTTTCCTCCAGGCTCCTGCCTTCAGCACCAGGCACAATCACAGACACCAAATTCAAAAACAAACAAACCAACCCATTGCCGTCCAGTCGATTTCAACTCACAGCAACCCTATAGGACAGGGCAGAACAGTCCCATAGGCTTTCTAAGGAGCAGCTGGTGGATTCAAACTGCCGACCTTTTGGCTAGCGCTGTAGCTCGCCGTAGCTAAAAGCTTCGCTGCTAATCAAAAGGTCTGCAGATCAAATCCACCAGCTGCTCCTTGGAAACCCTATGGGACAGTTCTACTCTGTCCTATAAGGTCGCTGTGAGTCGGAATCAACTCGACAGCAATGAGATTTTTTCAGACACACCCCTCAAAAAAAGAAGATGTGGCTGGAGGTGACTCGTCAATGTGGTCAGAAAGCTTAAGGGTGGGGTTTCACGCTGGAAGGGGGAACCGCAGCTCAACCCATCTTCTTTGTTTTCTTGCCTTGCTTCTCCTCTCAATCTTTCTTTCCACATCACTTTGGGGCTCTCAGCCTTGTAGGGCTCCTCCACGTCCTGCAACTAGTTCATCACACCTACAAACGTTACTGGGCAGGCCCACTGTGCAGCGTTTTGCCTCCTTTCTTACCCTGGGGAGCTGAGCTAGACAACCCAGAACTCTGAGCCTTCTTTACTACCCTCCCTTGGGCCTGGAGCCCAGGGTTAACTAACCTCTACTTCCCAAACCTTTTAACGTCTGGAAGCAACTGAGCTCTGCAAAGTCCGTACTGCAGAGAATGTCTCCAAAGCACCCCCAGCCTAAAACCAGTATGTTGTTGTTGTTGTTGGGTGATGTCAAGTCAATTCTGACTCACAGTGACCCCATGTGACAGAATAGAACCACCCCAGAGGATTTTCCTGGCTTTAATCTTTACAGGAGCAGATTGCCAGATTTTTCTCCCATGGAACCCTGCCTGCGTGGGTTCAAACAGCCAACCTTGCATTTAACAGCAAAGCATTTAACATTTGTGCCACCAGGGCTCCTTCAAAACCAGGATAACAAGACAAAATTTAAGAATCAGTCTATGACGTTAGGCATTCAAGTCAAAGCCCCAAGACACCATAGGTGTCGCATTCCTAAAGAGAGGCTAGTAAATAGAGTTTACAGAGGAAGAGACCAAACACCACCATGTTACTATTAAAAAGGTGTACAAGAGTAGGCAGTGAGAGATGAGAAGAGGTTTTGGGAACAGAATTGCTGGTGTGTTGAGTCCCACTCCACCTCCCAGAGAGAAGAATGGGAATGTTTTCCCCTCCACCTCAAGTTAAGAGAAAGGAGCTTTAAGGAGATCACTCAGCAAGCTTGACCAGGCTCTTCTCCAGTTGAGGGAAAAACCAAATCCTGTGCTGACTCCCACCTGGAAAGTCTAAAGAGATAAAGGAAGAAATATTGGGTTGCTGCTTTGCCAGTTTAAAAAAAAAAAAAAAAAAAAACAGAGGTGGCTGCGTTCGGACTCTGCACTCCCAGAATCTGTTGGGCCTCGAGGAAGCCATGACTGTTTCCTGTGGACCAGATGTGGGTCACATGAGAGAGAGAGAATGTGGGGTCATCTTCATTCCCAACCATGAGGTCTCCTAGAAGAGCAAAGAGACCTCAGCAGAAAGAACCCAGCGGTATGGCTTGGTGCCTAGGGGCTGAGCATAAGCAACAAGATGGGATAGAGGTACATTTGCCTTCAACAGGAAACTCCAGCTAAGATTCCCAAACCAAAAATCCAAACCCGTTGCCATCAAGTCAATCCCAACTCATGGTGACCTTGTATGTTACAGAGTAGAACTACTCCACAGGATTTTCTTTGTTGTGACCTACATGAAAGGAGATCAGCAGGCCTTTCTTTCCTGGCACCACTGGGTGGATTTGAACCACCAACCTTCCGGTTAGCTGCCAAGAGCAAACTGTTTGTGCCACTCAGGGATCTTTAGCTAAGATTCCCCAGTAGTGGGAAATATCCCTAGAGCGTTCACCAAAATGCTCAAGATAGACCTTCACATTAGCCCATCTGCCAAGACCGGAGAACACAGAAGCTGGATCACCCACTTACCATTGCCTGTCAAGTAAGAACATTCCTGGTGTTCTAATTTCTTTTCCTTCCCCAAGCTCCAGAAACCGAAGTTAGTTAGAGGAGGGAGGAGGCCAACCAGAGGCCTCCTGCTATCATTGACCCAAGCTAAAGGAGAGAAGGCTCAATTTTATATCAAGTTCAGAATTTTTATTATTATTATTATATGGAAAAATGACATTTTAATTGCTAAACAGAGAGTGCTTAAGTGTTTAGCAACATAAAGTCATCAAAGAACACTTGACCAGCTAAGGTACTGGCGGAGTGTTCATTCAGGGGAAAGGGAGGAACTAGCCCCATAGAACAGAATTAAAGGGCTCTTTCTTGGGAGACACCCTAGGTGTTGCAAACAGTTGGCTGTGAACTGAAAACTTGGCAGTTCAAGTCCTCCCAGAGACTTTTCTGAAGAAAGGCCTGGCGATCTTCTTTCCCAAAATCAATCATTGAAAACCCTATGGAGCACAGTTCTACTCTGACATACCTGTGTTCCCACAAGTTGGAGTAGACTGGATGGCAACTGGTTTGGCTTTTTTTGGGAGACAGGAATTAGGTTGCTTTATGAATTCATCCCTTGCTTGTTCAGTGTTTGGGCTACAGAAGAAGAACAGAGAGGAGAGGCAGATGGAAAGGGAACAGGAGAGAGGCAGAGAGGAGAAGGAGCCGGGGGGAGGGAGGTGGTGACAGGAAAGAAACAGTGAGAGGGGAGAGGAGCAGGTAAGAGTACAGAGAGGTACAGAGAGAGAAACAGAAGGGAGAGGGAGAAGGGAAGAGAAACTGACTTTTAGGTCTATGCCCCCACCCCAGCTATCCTGGAAAACAATCACTTCCTCTATCTTTGACCTTCATTTGCCTCTTAAACAGGGACTATCTGTGCCCTGCCCGTTATACTCTGTGGCCTCCTACTTCCAGCCTCCAGAACCCTCCACCTGAGGGCCTTCTTTCCACCCCCTCCCCAGGGCAGGCCAGAAAAGCCAGGAAGTGGATGCCCTTTGTCCATGACAGACTGAAGTGAAGGACAACTCTCCCAGCTGCTCACCCCTCAGGGGGTAACTCTGAGGCACTTTCTGTCTCTGGGGGCTCCTCAGTGGGATCATTTCCCCAAGGTAACCTGCCTGATAAAGCAACTTGTGTTGACTTTCCTCTCTTCCCTGTCTCCCATCGCCCCCCCAAAATAAACTCCTTACACCCACGTCCTTGTCTCAGGGTCTAGTTCTAAAGGATCCCAGGCTAAGACACTCCCCTTCCCATGTCCATCCCAGGAGCAGAGGGCGCTTCCTCCCCTCTTTGCTTTCCAGGGTGGGTCTCTGACCTCCCCCTCTTCCCCTCTTCAGCCATTTCGGAGGCCTCTCTCTTCAGCTGAACGTCTCTGTCCCACAGCAGTGTCCCCCTCCCTGGGGTGAGGGTAGGGGGATATAGAACCAACAAGCTTCTCCCACCATCCTCCCAGACTTCCCCAAGGGAAGAGACCAGATCTCAGCTCAGGGGACCCTCGGCCCCGAGCCAGCCAGGCCTTGTCCTGGTGTGGCAGAGTGCAGGCCCTGGAGGCTAAGCCTCAAGGGCGGGGCTGTTTCCTGCCCGTCTGTTTGGGAGCACATTCAGGAGACATGAGCAGATGTTTGGCAGATGTTCAACCTTTTCCACATTGGCCAACAATAACACAGAGCAGAGACCGTGCAGGGAGAGAGGAAGGGTGGAGACTCCTGGTCAGCAGCTAGGGGCTGCCATGGGAGACACCATCTCCGGCTCCCTCCGGGATGGGGAGGAGGGTGCATGTCCATGTGTGACTCTCATCAGAGAGTTAGAACATGGTGCACAAGTGCCAGGATTCTGGGTGGAGACTGGGGTGGGTCCGGCTGTTTTGCTCAGTTCCCCAGACAACCCAATATGCCAGCCAGCCCAACCAGCCTGGGAGGGCTGGAGGACCTGAAGGACTTTGGATCTATCAGAAGGAAAGGGTTGGGACCAGGTTGGCCAAAATGTGACCCACAGCCCCCTCTTGGACGCTTAGGGTCATCTTTAATGCTCTTTCCCAATGAGACTGACGTGGCTTCCCAATCTCGGCCAACACAGGGCTCCAGACAGCCTCTACTCACCGTCAGAGCTGGTACAGGAGATTAACATCATGTGCACTCCATCCAAGCTTAAAGGGTACAAGTGGGTGACTGAGTTTCTGGGTGCACTAAGGCAGATTGTGGGTGGCTTAGGGAACCCAGCATTGCCTTCGGCTGAGAGCTGCCTATGGCCATGAGTTCATGGCAGAGGTGGGGGAGTGCCCAGTCCTTCCCCACAGTCCCCACCACTGCTCCCTGCTGCCCTCTTCCCTCCATGCCTGTTGGCTGCCCTGGACTGGGTGTAACTGAGCTGAGAGGCTTCCCTTTACATCCTACCTTTCACTGACCCCTTCCTGTCCACTCATTCAGTTACCCTCTGTGGACCTGGTTCTCCCTGTTCCCTTGGAGGGCATGTTTTAAAGCAGGCCCGAATGTACATCTTGAATGCACACCTATGGTCATTCTCCATTATGCACTATAGTATTGATCGATTGCCAATCTTGCTGATTCAATTCAATTCATCAAAAATGCATCCAGGGATTTCTGCCTGAGAGGCAGGACAGCTTAATGGTTAAGCACTCTGATCCTGGATCCAGATTACCTTGATTCACCCTGCTTCCTAATTTTACAACACTGGGTAGCTTAACCTCTCCGTCTCAGTTCCCCGTCCTGCAAGACCCAGATAATGATGGTACCAATCTCATAGGTTATATGTGAGGATGAAACAGGTGAATGAATGCCGAAGGGCTTAGAATGGGGCGTGGCGCACAGTAGGTGCTCAATAAATGTTAGCTATGATGACTTAGCCAGGCTGGTCAATAGCAGAGAGTTTTAGAATGGCCACGCTATACATCACCCTGCCTTCTCCGATTGCAGCTTTGGAGCCCTGGACACGGGGTTCAGAATACAACATCCTGGGGAGAACTCCAGACTTCAGACGGAATGTCTATAAAAAGTCCCAGAGGGGCTGTATTCTAACTTGAACTCCCCTTGGCACAAACCCTTGGAATGCTGTTGAAAGCAGCTTTTACATATGCCTAATGCTCCGTTTCTTTTATAAAGAAAAAAAAATAGTTGAATTGATACCCTGACCAAGGTGCTTTTATGGTTTTTCCTCTCTTAAAATGTACATTTTGAAAACTGGGAACTCCCTCGCATTTTGAAATGAAGTTCAACGCAGTGTCAAGCATTGACTTGTTAGCATTATTAATACTGACACCTTGTGGCCACATTAGAAAACTGCAAGATCAAATTGACAAACGGGGCCTCTTTCCAGGAGACTTCAAAACACGTGTGAATCCGAATCTGGTCCACTCTGCAAGGAGCTTAGCTGGTTGGAAGCTCAACCAGTCCTGATGTCCCAGCAGCCACTGTCATCCAGAGGTGGGGTTTTCAGTCCACCCTGCCTGTCTTCCCTGTGGTCTTAATATGCCCCTTGGAGAACATCTGGGCCATTTCTTCCCTGCAAAATGACCTACAAAAAACCAGTGATGTTTGTAGTGTTCTCTTTCACTTGCAACAGTTCTTTACATGTTAACCGATTGTCTTCCTTACAGCACGGTCAGTCCCTCCTTAGAAATTGGATCCAGGTATTTTTGCAGGCTGTCCTTATAGCAAGCTTCTATGATAACTGAATTTATATCAAATTATTATCAAATAATAAATGCTTCTAAATCATTATTCTTAAAAGTAAGGCAGTTATTTTCCTTCTTAAAAGCTCCATACCCCATCAGGAAATGTGGAGTGAATTTTTTTTTAATCCAGAATTTTCTAATCACAAGTGTGCCACAACTTATGTGCCAGTTTCAAAGACAAAGTGGAGATAAAGGCATTTGTGGTTTAAAAATTGTTACAAAATAAGAAGTTCCTGGGCACCAAGCAGTAGTCTAGCTCAACCAGTAAAGAAATGTCTGTCTTGAGCATTGTGCTCTTTTGAGATCTACCTATATGGGTCAAATTGACAACAGTAACTGGAAAGATTAGAAAGGAAATTTAGGGAGCAGTGAGTTACTGTTAACAGAGGAGGAACAACTCAGGAAAGGAGGGTGAGAATGGTTGCACAACTCGATGAATGTAATCAGCGTCACTGAGTTGTAGAAACTGCTGAGTTGGTGTATGTCCTCCTGTGTGTATTCTCAACAACAACAAAAATAAAATTAATTACTTAAAAAAAAAAGAAGAAGAAGGAGTTACTGGTCACAGAAGTTCTGACCCCCTCAGACAAGGATGAAACAAAAATAGGATAATTACAAGAGAAAGAGGAAAATATTTAACTCCAGAGACAAGGCCAAAGCTCAAAGCTACACATGGTTGATTGTTTTTTAATACATTGTACAGAGTCCAAGCGTGAAAAGTGAGGCCAAAACTTCAGTACTGTTCCGATAGCTTTATTATGTAGGCATAGCTTTAAAAATGAACAAATGATCCTTGTACAAGCTGCCTCTGTGTAGGATCAAAGCAGAGGAAGCTGTTTTTCAGAATTTGGTTGTTGACAACACCTCATCTGTCACCTTCAGACACTCTTTCTGAGTATTCCTCAGGGCTGGTATTTTTTTGTAGCCTAGATGCCCTATACCAATTCAATAATTTTAGTACAGCCTTGTTTTAATATAGTATTCAGAGACTTCTATACTTGACTTAAAAATAACCTGAGGCATGACCAAAATTGTCCATTTCTTTTAACTGTACATTTGATGAGGGCAAGACCCAAGAGCAAGTGTTACTGCGCATTAAGGCTCGTGGCTTGCTCCATGGCGTGGGTGTCCTCCGCCCCGGCTTTGGGCAGGTCCAAAATGGTGGACGAGTCCTTCCTGGGATTCCCCGTGACCAGCATCCAATGATTCTTTGGTTTTTCAACTCTGTGCGAATCCAGATGTGTGTGAGCAGCAACCTCAGCTTCCTTTCCAAAATAGGTCCTGGGGCGGAGAAAGAACACTGGTTGGAATTTCAATAACAACTCTCAATAAGCAGACTGCTATACAAAGTCCTGGAGGCTCTATAAAATATTACATGTTGGCAGGTATGTTTCACCCTGTTTGGGCAAGGATTAAGTGGATAAGCCAAAAAAAAAAACAAAAAACCAAGTTGCTCTTGAGCTGATTCTTACTCATGGCAACCCCCTACGGGCCAGAGTAGAACTGGGCCCCATTGGGTTTTCAATGGCTGATTTTTTCAGAAGTAGATTGCCTGGGCTTCCTTCTGAGGTACCTCTGGGTGGACTGGAACCTCCAACCTTTTAGTTAGCAGCCAAACACATTGTACTATCCAGGGTAGTATCCTACTATAGCTAAAATTCTCTTGTGGGGGAAGGACTTGCAAATAGAAGAGGGGCTTTAATATGATTTTTCATACCATCAAAATTCTATGTGACAAAAAAAAAAAAGTTCTATCTGACAGTATTTCCTTAACTAAAGTTTTTTCATGGCGCACTCTTGAAATTGAACTTCTCTGCTTATATTTACCCCAGCCCCACTCAGGATGCTTACTGCACCTGACAACACAATACCTTATGAACAGATGCCGATGGGCCACCAGTCCCCGATTCGTGTGGCAGTGATTGATGAGGACTTTTGCATTTGCCTTGACAGATAAGGAAAACATGTTATTTGCATTCTGAATTAAGGCCTCCTAAAAGTAAAAAATTGGGGAAAGCACTATACGGTATATTCATGTAAATGTAGTTTTTTTAAAAATGGGAATAACCTGGAAGCCATACATCATGGACTGATTACATACATTATTGCAGATATCCACGTCCAAAGTCAAACTGGAGAAGATGCAATATGGTCAGCGGTTTGTTTGTTTGTTTTAATTGTATTTCAGATGAAGGTTTACCAAACAAGTTTCTCGTTAAACAGTTACTACACATATTCGTTTATGACATTGGTTAACAACCCCACGACATGTCAACACTCTCCGTTCTTGGCCTTGGGTTCCCTGTTACCAGCTTTCCTGTCCCCTCCTGACTTCTAGTCCTTGCCCCAGGGCTGGTGTACCCTTTTAATCTCGTTTTGGCCAGTGGTGTGTTAAGTGAGAAAAAAAGTATATTCACGGTGTCCCTATTTTGTTTAAAAAAAAAAAAAAGTATATGCACAAGAAAAGATAGAAATGATAAGCCACAGCGGTTACCTTCGGAAGGTAGAACTAACTAACTGCTGGCAACTTGCAAATTATTTATTATACTTTTCAAAGTTTGCACAAATAAACATCCATTATGTTTACAAGCAGAAAAAAATAATAAATATTGTTTCAAAATCCTGGCTCATGTAAGCTACAAGCTGTGTGAGAAAGAGAAAAGCAACCCCAACACCCAGAAGCTGGCCTGGCCCAGGCCTGGACATTCTCCTGTTAAACACTGTCAATTTCACAGAAGGTCGGCATCAGACAAGGCCACTCCATGACCATGATGGGTCAAGACAAAAACAGGCTGCTCTGTGATCATGTGTGAACACAGACAAAACACGAACGTTGTCTAAGACACAAAACACCCCGACATCATACACTCCTGGCTAATATGAATGACTGCTGCTGCTTTACAAACTACAACCTCAGCCCCTCTAGTCTGCCGTCCCTCAATTTAATGAGATGCGTAATCATAGAATTAGGAGTCCCAGGGTGGCACAAACAGCTAAGCAATCAACTACTAGCCAAAAGGTTGGCAGTTCGAATCTACCCAGAGGCGCCTCAGGAGACAGACTTGGTGATCTGCTTCTGAAAGGCCACAGCCTTGAAAATCCTAGGGGGCAGTTCGGCTCTGCACAAAGAGAGTCGCCAGGAGTCAGAATTGACTTGATGGCAACTAACAACAACAATCATAGAATTACCCCCCTGCTTCCTGAAAGCATCCAGTCTCAAGGAAACCTCCATTTCCTAGAATCCTCCACAAAATCAACCAACCAAAGCCAAATCCTCTAAGTCCTTTCTAACACCCTCGTACTGAGAGGTGCCAAGGTTCCATGTGGCGTGCGTTCCCCTCAGTGCAACAAGTAATAGACCCAACTTGTTCAGTACAGGCGTGTTCTTGGCTGCAGGAGATTGATATGTGCAGGTTAGCTCAAACAGGTCCTTGTTGTTGTTATTGTTGAGTGCCACTGAGTCAGTTCCAACTTACAGCAACCCTATATGTTGGAGTAAAACTGCCCCATAGGGTTTCCTAGGCTGTAATCTTTACAGGGGAAACCCTGGTGGCGTAGTAGTTAAGAGCTATGGCTGCTAACCAAAAAGTCAGCAGTTTGAATCCAGCAGGAGCTCCTTAGAAATTATGGGGCAGTTCTGCTCTGTCCTATAGGGTCACTATGAGTCAACTCGACAGCAATGGGGTTGGTTTGGTTTTGGAATCTTTACAGAGCAGGTCACCAGGCTCTTCTGTGGAGCCACTGGTGAGTTCGACCCGTTAGCAGCCCAGCACTGAACCACTGTACCACCAAGCCTCCTTCTTAAGGTTCCCATTTTGCAGACGTGTAACCATGTCAGAATGAGGTTCGGAGACCCGTTCCAGACCACGGGGTGAGCTAGCAATGCAGGAAAGAGCTCCTGGTACCTAGGCCACTGCTCCAAGAATAATAACAATAATAAACCACAATAATAGTTAACGCTTCTGAGTGCTTCCTGTAAGCCAAGCTCTTTTCTAATAAGCACTATAAACATGCTAACCATTTGATCCTCACAAAGCTGCATACTGCCAGTTACTGGTTGCCATCAAGTCAACTTTGACTCACGGCAACCCCGTAAGTTTCAGAGTAGAATTGTGCTCCGTAGGGTTTTTAGTGACTGATTTTTGAAGCAGATCTCCAGGACTTTCTTCCAAGGTGCCTCTGGGTGGACTCAAATCTTCACCCTTTTGGTTAGTAGCCAAGTGTGTTAACTATGTGTATCACGTAGGAATTTCAAAACCACATAAGGTAGGTAGTGTTTTTACCCCCATTTTACAGTTAAGGAAACAGAGACACTGACAGTATAAGCCATGGAAATGAAAGGTAATTCCAAGAAGAACAAAGCTTGGCAAAGGCCAACTGAAGAGAAGAAAGTTGTGGAGTGTTTTGTTACAGACAAGGTATCCTCCAGACTGTGGGAGACAACCTCGCGTACTAGTGTCCACCTGGCAGAGCTTGGAGGGAAGCAGACCTTGTCTGGCAGATTCAGAGGGGCCTGTATTTGGGCATCACTTCCTGGAGAGTGGGCAGTGGCCATGGTTGGCCATCTCAACAAACCAGCTCTTCAGATCCTTCCCTGCTGTAATCCCACACTTTCCCAGCGACTTCTAACAACCTTTCATTCACCATCTGCTGGATGGGTCATGAGTGAGTAAGAAAACCTCTGGACCCCCGAAACAATGATGCCTGCTCTTGCCCGCCAGACCTTCCCTTCCTGTCCGGCAGGGCCTCAGGACCCAGTCTCAAAGGCCCAGGGTCCTGAGAAAATGACCAGAAACAAGAAGCAGAAAGGTGCTGTGCCGCAGGACCACTGTGTGCACCTATATGGCTGCCCTGCTGTCTCTTCTGCTGCCCTAAGGCTTCCCAGTCTCTTCAGAAATTAGTGAAGTCCCTGGGTGATGCAAACAGTCAATGCACTCAACTGCTACCTGAACGGCTGGAGGTTCAAGTCTACCAAGTGTGCCTTGGAGGAAAGGCCTGGCCACCTACTTCAGAAAAATGAGTCATTGAAAACCCTGTGGGGCACAGTTCTACTCTGACACACGTGGGGTCGCCATGAGTCCGGGTCAGCTCAAGAGCAGCTGGTTTGGTTTTAGAAATTAGTACTTAACGGAGACCTGAAAGAAAACAGCGCCATAATCCTCACGATCTGTTATGAACTGAATTCTGTCCCCGAAATGTTGAATATTACAGGTTAAAGTCCTAACTCCTGTACCTGTGGATGTGACCTTGTTTGGAACAAGGGTTTTTGAAGGTTAACCTGAGGTCATACCAGCATAGGTTGGATCCTAATCCCACCTGAGTGGTGGATTACAAAAGAGAACAGACACAGAGACACAGGGGAAGATGCTATGTGAAGACCCATGTACAAGCCAAGGAGCACCAGGGATGGTCCAGGAGCCACCAGGAGCAAGAGAGAAGCTTGGAACTGTTTCTCTCTCAGAGCCCTCAGAAGGCATCAACACAGCCGATGCCCTCATTTAGACCCCCGGCCTCCAGAACTATGAGACGGTAAATTTCTGTTCTTTAAAGCCACCTGCTCTGTGGTGTTTTCTTACAGCAGCATTAGAAAACCAAGACACAATCTAAGGTCAGTGGTTCTCAACGTGACAATTAAGTCAGGGGCAGGGCCTGGGCATCAGTATTTTTTTAAAAAAAACTCCTTAACCCAGTTGCCATGGAGTTGACTCCTACTCCTGATGACCCCACATGGCGACCCCACGTGTGTCAGAGTAGAGCTGTGCTCCATAGGGTTTTCAATGGCTGATTTTTTTTTAAGTGGGTCACCAGGCCTTTCTTTCAAGGCACCTCTGGGTAGACTCAAACCTCCAACCTTTTGGTTAGTAGCCAAGCACATTAACTGTTTGCTCCAAGAAGGGACTCCAAAAAACTCCCTAGGTGATTATAATGTGCAATTGGAACTGAGAAATACCAACGCAGGATGCTGCTACAGGGCAAAATGGTACCCTCCAAACTTGAGTTATAGATGAGAGAGTGAGAGAGAGACCTGTGATAAGTCTTCTCTTTAAGGACAGGAATAAATTCCATCCACTTCATGGCACTAGTTCCCATGCCTTCCCTGGGGCCATGCTCACCGGGGTAGGTAAGCCTTCATATTCCAGGCGCAGTTGGGGGTCAATATAGGCAGCCTGCCAGCAGTTCCGGTAGGAGACTTCATCCGTCAGGTACACTTCCTGGAGCCAAGACTTCTTGGATGATTTCAGTAGGGTCCGGTGATCACTTGCTAAATATAACTGAAAACGATAGCAGACAGATGCCAAGTTACAGTGATTTGAAAACCTACCTGAAAATAAAAAGTGATCAACTGGCTGGATATCAAATGTGTTCAAAAGCAGTTTTCAGAAAAAAATCCCTGCTCTCACTGATTGCATGAGAACGCTCAATTTTCCTGTATCTTAGAAATGTCATCTTGGAATGCTGACACTGCCTCTTCCACCTTCGCCTTGAACTCCTTTTCTGCCAGTTCTCTCCTTCCTTCAAATACCAAATTCAGTCTTCTTCTTCCCATTCCAGCCCCCTCCTCCTCTTATTCAGAGCATAGAACCTAGATCAATATTTTATTTATTATAAAAAAAATGTTGCATAAAACTCATTCCATTATTTTAAAAATGTTGCATAAAACTCATCCCACGGCCTTCTGGAATGAACATCCACACTTGGAGTTTGTGTCAGGTTTCTGGCTGCCTGTCCCCTTACCAGAATGCACCCCATCCTGCTGGAAAGTTAGAAATATCAGTTTCCTATTAGCTTTTTGCTGACTCACCTTCACCCTGGCCTTGGAGGTAGTTTCTGCGTATTTTGCCCGGGATTTCAGTAAGCACCTGTCATAGGCAAGGCTGGGCTGTGGGGCACTAAGGGGCCGGCAGAAATGAGTTACCATCTCCAGGAAGCTTTCCAGCCAGCGGCAGGGACGATCAAGTACAGTATGGAAACAGAAGCACCTGTAAGGTACGGGCCGACCAGCAGAGTTGCAGTGAGCTGTGGGAGTGAAGAGATGGGAACACAGTGCTCTTCCTGGGCTCAGGAAAGGCTCCCAGGAGGTGTGCCAGGGAGCCACAGGGGATGGGCAGGGAAGACCAAGATGTGTTATGATGTTGTTGTTGATTGCCATGGAGTTGATTCTGATTCATAGCAACCTCACATGTGCAGAGTAGAACTGCTCCATAGGGTTTTCAAGCCTGTGACCTTTCAAAAACAGGTCACTAGGCCTATCTGCTATGGCCTTAAGTGCCAAGATAAAGAACTGGGACTTAGTCCGGAGAGCAATGGGGAGCCACCGATGACTTTCCAATGGAGGTGGGATATAACCAGACCTGAGCATTTAAAGGTCAACCTGGCAGGACCATCTGGTATAGTTTCAAGTCTAGGTAGACTAGAGAGGCCAAGAAACTGGGCCTTAAGCAAGATAGTGCCATAGGGAATGAATCAGACAGGCCAGAATGCATTGTGAAGGAGCGATGGGATTGGTAATTTATGATATAGGCGGGTAATAGGGTCACTATGAGTCAGAATCGACCCAAAGGCAACGGGTTTTATAAGCAGGTAAAGGAAGCAGATCCAGGGTTATAGTATGGCTTTGGCCTTAGGTGATGGGAAGAATGAGCATGCCATTCAGAGCAATAAGAAAACGAGGACTTAAAATGGCAAAGAATATCAACCTCAAACCACAAAACTTGCCTGTTGATATAAAATAATAATAAGGTCAGGTACAGGCCCAGAAGACCACTATCACCAGAATTTTTATGAATGCCCTGGAAGTGCTTACTAATCCAAAAAAAAAAAAAAAACAGAAATCACAGCTATGAGATTTTGGGAAGATAAAAAAGTCATCATTTGAAGATGAAATTACCATCTACCTAAAAAACCCAAGAGAATCAACTGAGAGCTATTAAAATTAATAGAAGTAAGCGGTTTCATCAAAAGTAGATATAAAAATCAATAGCTTTCTTATATATTTGTTATGTCTATCAAAAGAGCCTCGCTACAATAGCATCCAAAATATAAGCTACCAAGGAGTAACCTTAAAAAAAACTGGCAGCCAATCCAGTGAAAAAAAATTTTACTGAGCAATATAAAAGGATATTTGAATAAATGCAGAGACATCTCAAAAGAAGAAATACTGTAAAGCTACTAAGAACCTGAATCTACTTAATTTTACAATGCCAGTCAAAATTCCAAGGCTTTTTTTTTTTTGGACAAGAGCAGAGGGACTTGAAAAAAAATGATATTATATTTATCTTAAAGATTAAATTTTTAACATAATTTAGAAAAACAAGAGTAATGAGAAGGAACTAGGCCTAGCAGCTTTCAAAATAAAATACAAAGGTATAATAAATAAGATGCTACAGTCCTGGCATAAAAATAGATAACCCAAGTTCAATGGATCAAAATAGAAAAGCCCAGAAACAGCTTAGAGTATATATAATGACTTTATACACGCGAAGGGAAGCATCCTGTGTCAGTGGAGAAAAGAATAATAATAATAAAAAAAATAGAACAGTTACAGCTGACTAGTCCTTTGGGGGAAATTTAAATGTTCACATCAAAGCATTTATGAAAATAAATCCCAAGTGGACTAAAGTTAAAAGTCAACCTGAAAACATCTACAAGTTAATATAAGTTTTTCTTTTCGTCAGATCTCTGGGGTCGACTTTGAAGCTTTAAAGCAATGGAAGAAATTACAAAGAAAAACATGGGTCCATTTTACTAAAAGATGTAAAATATTAAAACAACCTGATTTAAAAGTCAAGCAGCAAATGGGAGAAAATATTATCGACAAATAAGGCAAAATGTTATAATCTATGAAAGAGCAGAAATATAGACCCAACTCAATAAAAAGGTAAAGAAAACCTGATTCACAGGACAGAGGGGAAGAAAGGAGAGAGGGAGAAAATGAAGGAAGGGAGAAGGGGAAAGGGACAGATCAAAAATACGGGGAAAAAATTACAGCACTATAAAATATAAATACCTTTCTTCTCTTTTTGCTTGTTTCTCAAATTAGCAAAAATTTTTACTATAACGTTTATTACTGTTAATAAGTCAGTTGATAAGCCTTCTTATTTACTGTAGTTGAGAGTACAAATTGGTACAACCCTTTACCAAAAGAACTTGTTATATGTATCAATGCTTTTAAATGTGCTCATAGCCTTTTACTAAGAATTCTATATCAAAAAATCTATCCTGTGTATAACCAAACACTTCACGGAATTTGGTTCTTTGGTTTGGAGGTTCAGGGACATGGTTTGGGGACACGGAACATCCCAGCTACTTTACCTAATAACATGTTTAGTGTTTCTGTTCTACCTCCCAGCTTGTTGCATAGAGGTTGGGATATTAAAAGCTTGCGAGCAGCTGTCCAAGGCACAACAAATAGGCTCTATTTGCCTGGAGCAACAGAGGAAGAAGGAGAGTCAGGAATTGGAAGAGGAAATGGATGTGTGGCTAATTGCCTCCATGAACAATTACCTCCTTTGCCATGAGACCAAAAGAACTGGAAGATGCCCGGCTACCATTACTGAGCATTTTGATCAAAGATTCTATAAATGAATCCTGGCCAGAAGGGGTAAAATTGCAAAACAGAATTTAAAATTCACATGGACTCCAGACTTTCCGGAGCCATGGAGGCTAGATGAATCCCTGAAACTATTGCGCTGACATAATCTTTAAACCTTAAACCAAAAATATCCCCTGAACTCTTCTTTAAACCAAATAGTTGTTGTTGTTGTTAGATGACACTGAGTCAGCTCTGACTCACAGTGACCCTATGTACAACAGGACAAAACACTGCCTGGACCTGTGCCATCCTCATAATCTTTACTATGTTAGAGCCCATTGCTGCAGCCATTGTGTCAATCCATCTTCTTAAGGGTCTTCCTCGTTTTCACTAGCCCTCTTCTTTACCAACCATGATGTCCTTCTCCAGGGACTGGTACCTCCTGATAATAGGTCCAAAGTAATTGAGACGAAGTCTCACCATCCTCGCTTCTAAGAAGCATTCTGACTGTACTTTTACCAAGACAGATTTGTTCATTCTTCTGGCAGTCCATGGTATATTCAATATTCTTCCCCAACATCATAATTCAAAGGCATCAATTCTTCTTTGGTCTTCCTTATTCATTGTCCAGCTTTCACATGCATATGAGGCAACTGAAAATACCATGGCTTCCGCCAGGCACACCTTAGTCCTCAAAGTGACATCCTTAGTGACATCTTTACTTTTTAACACTTGAAAGAGGTCTTTTGCAGCAGATTTGCCCAATGCAATACATTGTTTGATTTCTTGATTGTTGCTTTCCTGAGCATTGATTGTGGATCCAAGTAAAATGAAATCCTTGACAACTTCGATACTTTCTCCGTTTAACTAAATGGTAGTTTAGCTTAAGTAGCAAAGAATGCCTGCCTTGAGCATTGCTCTCTTTTAAGATCTAGCTAGACGGATCAGACTGACAACAGCAAATCAAAAAATTAGATAGGAAACTTAGGAGGCAGTGCCTTTATCTTAATGGAGGAGGAACAAATTGGGAAAGGAGGGTGAGAATGTTTGCACAACTCAAAGAATGTAATCCATGTCACTGAACTTTACATCTGGAAATTGTTGAATTGGTGTATGTTTTGCTGTGCATATTCTCCACAACAAAAAATAAAATAAAACTATAAAAAAAATCTATGCTAAAGACATAACCCTTAATTCGTGGTGGAGTAGCGGAAGTTTTAAGCACTTAAACACAGATTGTGCACTGGAGTTTCACGTATAATAGAGAAACACTGGACCAAATCCAACTACCAAATGGTAGACTAAAGGTTAGGTAAATCATGATACATCCATACAATCATAGAGTATGCAGCCATTAAATGTTATCACAAAGAGCTTTCAGAAATGTGTAAAAGTATCCATTTATTTCTATATTTATCAAGGTCACATAGAAGTTTTTGAAATTTTTACAATGTACATATTCAAAAAGTTCAAAGAAAAAAGTAATAGCTCAAAATAGTGTATTCATCATGCTTATATCTCAGTTTTAAAAGGGAATACATAGGAAAACAAACAGAAAATGGGCCAAAATGTCAGTAGTGCTAATATCTAGGTAAGACAATGGGTATTTTCCCTAATTTCTACAATTAAAATCAGGCTTCAGCTTACCATCAATGGTGTGTTACAGTTTAATTGGCAGCATTACTTTTTCTTCGTGGTACAAAATATCATGCTATATCGTACAACGACGAAATCTTCAACTTTCAATGAAAAACTTTATATAGCACCGGCTCTGTTACTTACAAGCTGTGTGACTTAGGGCAAATCGCTGATCCTCTTTGTGCCCCAGTTTCCCCATTGGTAAAAGAGGAGTAAGATAGTCCCTTCCCCCATTGACTCATTTGAGGGATTAATGAGTTAATACATGCCAAGCACTTAGAACACCTCTTGGCATGTAGTAAGGTAGGTATAATAATCCCATTTTATAGATGAGAAATAGACTCAAAAAGGTTAAGCAAAGCCCCATCCCAGAGGTAGCATGCATTCCAGCTAAAATTCAAACCCCAATGTATCTATTCTATTACACCTCCTAACCTTCAAGGAAGAGGTGAAGTGCATAGACGTAAGCTCCCTGACTCAGGCAGACTTAAGCATCTCATGTTGTCCTCCCATATTTGACAAAAGTTTGAAAACCAGAAGTTTAAAAAAGAAAAAAAAACAGACCATATACCTCCTGGTACTGGTAACATTCAACAACCATTAGATGATTGTTGGAGCCCTGGTGGCATTCTGGTTAAGAGCTTGGCTGCTAACCAAAAGGTCAGCAGTTTGAATCCACCGGCTGCCCCTTGGAAATCCTATGGGGCAGTTCTACTCTGTCCTAAATAGGGTTGCTGTGAGTCGGAATTGATTCAATAGCAATGGGTTTGGTTATTTTTTCGTTTGTAATTAATAGATGACTATTAATTAATCCAATCATTTTTTATTAATTAATCCAATCATTTAATTTACAGGTGGAGGTAGGATAAATTTTTACTTTTTGCCACCTGCAATGCAAAAAGGTTTCCCTCCCTTGCTCTTTCACTTTTAAGGGTGCTGCAAAGTTAGAAGGAAAGAATTGGCCCGAAGCTGCCCATGGAAAGTGACAGGCTGAAGCCATATGAAGCCAGATGGGGCCCATGTCTGCAGAGCGCCTGGTCCACTTCAGTTGGCTGCTAATGACCCCTCATGGAAACAAAGCTGACTGATCCAAGGTAGGCATTCAAAATCATGACTCACCATTTTGTCTTCAGATCCTCCTGTTATGCCAAGACAAAAGTTCTGCCCGTATCTAAGGACTTGACCGATGGCATCTCTGTCTACGCTGTCAGAAAAAAAAAAAAAATTTTTTTTCAGTGGGGAATAAATATGATATACTGTAAACTCACTATTAAATCACTCTACACCTCTACTTTTTGTGTTTGCAATTTTGTTTATAACCAGTTTTACTGCTTATGTATATTCACGTACCATAATAGAACTAAATATCTAAATAAAAGGTTTTCTGTTTCAGCCTTAAAATCCACCCACCATCTTATTCCTTGCCCCCAACCCTAGCCAGAGCACAGAATATCCCCACTCTGTAAGCCTTTGGCCAGAGTGGACTGAGCACTACCCAACACGAAGAAATTCTGCTCGAGTGCATTTGACATTTTTAGAGAAAAACCAAAAGGAGTCCTGGTGGCACAACATTTAAGTACTCAGCTGCTACCCAAAAGATTGGTGGTTCAAGCCCACCAATCGCTTTGCAAAAGAAAAGACCTGGAGATCTGCTCCTGTAAAGATTACAGCCTAGGGAACCCTATGGGGCAGTTCTATTCTGCCATATTGGGTCGCCGTGATTTGGAATCAACTCAACGGCACCCAACAACAAAGAAAACTAAAGTAATACATTTGTAGACACTAAAATCTCCTAATTATCCAGGAAACAGAAGTTGTGATCAATTTTTGTTTTATAATGAATTGTCCGTATTCAAAAGAAATTTAAATTGAGAAGCTTCTTTAAGACTTAAAACCTGTTGCCATTGAGCCAATTCCAACTCATCACAGCAACCCTATAGAACAGAGTAGAGCTGCCACAAAGGGTTTCCAAGGAGTGATGGGTGGATTCGAACTGCCGACCTTTTGGTTAGCAGCCAAGCTCCTAACCACCAGGGCTCCCTTTAAGGCTTAAAGGACTGGCTATGTAAACACTGTTATTATAGACTTATAAACTAGTTAACAAAGTGAAAGCAGTAGTTTTCCTTTGTAGTTATATATCTCTTTGTTCTCTAAGGGCTTAATTGCTTATTTTCAAAATCACCTTGAGTCTTTTTTTTTAAATGGGCAATTAATTTTAAAAGAGTAAATTTCTTGCATTAATATAGATATTTTTTAGAGACCCTATAAGACAGAGTAGAGCTGCTCCATAGGGTTTCCTAGGAGTGGCTGGTGGATTTGAACTGCCAACCTTCTGGCTAGCAGCCAAGCTCTTAACCGCTGCACCACCAGGGCTCCAAAAATAACATAGCAACATTAAAAGCAGTGAAAGTACTCAAAGGAGCTCAAAGCATCCTGAGATGTTACCAAGACAACCCACATTACTTCCAGGCAGAATATGAATTTAATTCCCTGGGTCCAATACTTATGAATTAAGCATTTTGAATTAAACACAAATTGCCAATTATCATGAAGTCTAAGAAAAGGGTTTATAAAGACCCCTTGATTAATAATCTTTAAGGTAAGATAACGAGATGAGAATCCCAGAGAATGTTCATACAACCTTCAATGAGCACCGCTCTAATCCCAGGGCATCCGCAAGCTACAAACAGAAACTTACATTAATGATGAAAATAAGTTGAAAATTAAAGTGTCCTACCTCAAAATCACAAAAGTGTTTCTGCCAACCGGGTTCTTGGTTTGAGCTGCACTCAGGCCACAGGGCAATTCCAACTCATCCCTCAGGTGGGCTTTAATTTCATCTGGAGTCATACACAGGCTCAGATCCCCAGTCAGAAACACATCGGCGTCTGTCTCGGCATGGTCAGGGTTCACAAGCATCACTTTGTCACCGTAGTGAATATACCCATCTTCAGATACGGAAAGCTGCATCTGCAATTTTAATAGGAATTTTTTCAAATAAACCATGCAATTCCTGAGTGACCAGGCCTCTCCCAGGTGTATCTTTTCCTTCTCAGACTAGGATCCATTTCTATAAGGGATTTACTTGGATTCCCTCAAATCCTTGTTTTCCTTTTTTTTTTTCCCTGCCACTGCCCCCTCCCACTTTGCCAAGGCAATCAGTAAATCAGATGCTGTCAAGTCGATTCCAACTCATGACAATCCCATGTGCATCAGAGCAAAACGGTGCTCCATAGGGTTTTCGATGGCTGGTTTTTCAGGAGTAGATCAACAGGCCTTTTCTTCCAAGGGACCTCTAAGGTGGACTCGAACGGCCAACCTTTCAGTCAGCAGCCAAGCATGTTAACCGTTAGCATCACCCAGGGACTCCTTGCCAAGGCAAAGCAATCCAGAACCCAGTGCCGTCGAGTCGATTTCAACCCGTAGCGATCCTATATGACCAAGTAGAACTGCCCCATAGAGTTTCCAAGGAGCGTATGGCAGATTCAAACTGCTGACCCTTTGGTTAGCAGCTGTAGCACTTAACCACTATGCCACCAGAGTTTCCAGGCAAAGCAAAGCCCCCAATGATCTCAAATGAAGTCAACTGACACTTTCATAAATCATAAATTTACTCATTACGAATTTATTCAGTATTCGTTGACTATTTTTGTGTATCAATTAAGTGGCATTTTACTTATTTACATACTAATTCATTCATTTCTTCATTTAAAAAATATAGGTAAACATAATTAATAGCCAACTCCTCTCATGTTTCTAAAATCTTGAGGAATTCTAAATGTTTGTGGCTTTCAGATTTTTTTTAAACTGTTATTTTCCAAATGACCACCCATCTATGGAATTTCTGCTTGCTAACATAGATTTACACTTCATTCTACAGAATTTTGAAACCATTATTTGGATTTAAAATTACCTGTCTCAAAAGATGCCCTTTCAGTCTCCTGCTTCTCTGTATGAGAAGTTCCCCCTTGTCTCTTTTCTCTAAGAAGTCTTTCATGAGCTCCTGAAGAGAAAATGAGTGAAGTCCAAAGGGTCAGTAATAGTCCTGAGTAATCCAGATGCTGGTTGGTAGGCTTTAGGTCAGAAGCACCTCAAGTTCAAAAAGCAAAATTTGAGAACAGAAAAAGAAATGTGAACATAATAGGAATGGTAAAAAAAGGAAAAACAAACCATAATTTGAATATTTTCATTTCGTTGTAGAATGCTTGGAGAAATGAAAAAGGCAAGGAAGGAAGAGAGAAAGAAGGAAAGCAAAGCACCTGTGACCACTCCAGCCAGTGGCAATCATGAGTGAGATCTGGAGAGCATCGGCCCCGGCTGAGGTCTCCCCAGGTTGTGTGATGATTGACATTGGAAAGTCTACCCACTCAACCAGAACGAAGCATGGGTGTGGCTTGGCCCAGGGCCTTGTCAAGACAAGGCGATGGAGTACAAAGTCAGGAAAAGGGACGCTAAGGAGGGAGTTGCGGGGAGGGATGTTTAGAGTCTTTTCAACTGACTGCAGTCTCTGAGACTATAAGACTCCAAGGAACAGGAAGAATTTAGTGGGGCTCTGGCCTAAGGGGAGGTCCCTGGGCAGTGCAAATGCTTTGTGCTTGACTGTTAACCTAAAGGGAACCCACTCAGCGGTACCTGCAAGAGAGGCCTGGCGATCTGCTTCCATTATGATTAATAACCAAACCAAACCCGTTGCGATGGAGTCGATTCCGACTCATAGCGACCTATAGGAAGAGTAGAACTGCCCCATAGGGTTACCAAAGAGCGGTTGATGGGTTCGAACTGGCGACCTTTTGGTTAGCAGCCGAGATCTCACGCACTGCACAGTCAGGGTCCCAATCTGTTAGGATTACAGCCAAGAAAATCCTATGGAGCGCTTTAATTCTGTAACACGTGGGTCGCCATGAGTCAAAACCGACCAGAGGGAACAACAACAGACTAAGGAGGAGGCATGAGCTGAAGCCTGGGAGTCAAGGCACGGAATTTGGAGGCCAGGGAAACCAACGGGACAGAGTGTTACAGCGCTCAGACTACAAGGGCCCTGAGAACTGGGTTTGCAGGCCAGCGGAAGGGATTCCTTGGGAGTTCAGGGAAGGATGGGAATTTAGGGGTCTTCCGTGTATTCCTGATGGGAGAGGGGATTTGGGTGCTCAAAGTAGGAAGCTGAACTCAAGGCAAGGTTTGGAGTCCCTGAGCTCCCGAGGACTGGGGGCCTGGGAGCGCTCGCTGGAGTCGGGGGTCCGCGCCCGGCCACGGCCCTCTGTACCTCCTCCAGGTAGACGTCCTCGTTCCAGTTGCCCATCCTGACTCGTGGACCGTACAAGTTCTGCGCCATAGTCCCCTGCTGTCCGGTAAGCAGGCCTGCCTGCGACACCCTTTGCGTTAGCGTTCCCGTCGCCATGACGACGCGACCCCGCGCGATTGGTCAAAGTCGGGGACTGCTGGCCAATGAGTGACAACACAAAGAGCGTTCTAGGTCCTCGCGGACCTCAGGGGAGTCCGCGCCACCCCGTCTCCAAAGCTTATATTTCGTTGAGTATAACCTCAAAGCAGACCGTGGTGGCCTAGTGCTTAAGAGCTACAGCTGCTAACCCAAAAG
This sequence comes from Elephas maximus indicus, assembly GCF_024166365.1. Lineage (NCBI taxonomy): Eukaryota > Metazoa > Chordata > Mammalia > Proboscidea > Elephantidae > Elephas > Elephas maximus. Next base: position 71,250,009 of record NC_064831.1, on the reverse strand, counting down.
TCAGCAGTTTGAATCCACCAGGCGCTCCTTGGGACCCCTGTGTGTGGCAGTTCTGCTCTCTCCTACCGGGTCACTGGGACTCAGAATCCCCTCGACCATAACTGGTTTGGTTTTTTTTAAAACAGGTATGATTGCAAAGCACGCGAAAGGCCTCATTATACTAAGTGCTTCCTCAAGAAAGAAAAAAAAAATTTTTTTTTACTAGACTCTAAACAAAAAGCTGCTATAAAAATACACCGTACCTTTACTTCTCAAGGCAGCCAAGAGGAGTTTTTAATTGGAAACACAGCTTGTGCTTGCAGCCTCATTTTATAATCAGCAGCGGCAGAGGCAGCCGCAGCCAAACCTGGGGTCCATGCCGACTCACGGTGACCCCATGTGTGTCGGAGTAGAACTGGGCTCCATACGGTTTTCAAAGGCTGATTTCTAAGGCACCTCCCTGTGGACTCAACCCACCAACCTTTCAGTTGGCAGCCAAGAAATTTTGCCCTAATTGTAAACCCATACATGCTCAATGCGGAAATGTGGAAGCCAAGATAACACAGAAGGAAGGGGAAAATCGCTCAAAATTTCTCACCCTCAAAAGTAAGAAATACACCATATTAGTATATTTCTGTTTAAACATTTCTGAGGTAGTTCGTTTTTTTGTTTTTTTGGTGTTTTTGTTTGTTTTTTGATATTTTATTGTTTTTTTGACATTTTATTGTTCTTCAGGAGACAGTAAGCAAATTAGGTTCCCATTTAATAATTTTTATACTAATTGTTCCATGACATTGGTTATGGTTTTCACAATGTGTCAACATTCTCATTATTTCCATTCTGTTTGCTCTGTTTCCATTAATCTAGCTTCCATGCCCCTTCTTGCCTTCTCATCTTTGCTTCTGGGTAGATGTTGACCGTTTGGTCTCATATTGTTGATGGTTTAAGGGACCATATTATTCATGAGTGATAATGTTTATTTTATAAGCCAATCTATTATTTGGCTGAAAGGTGGCCTCCAGGTGTAGCTTTAGTTCCAAGTTCAAAGGGTGTCTTAGGGTAGTAGTCTCGGGGGTTCCGCTAGTCTCTATCAGTCCAGTAAGTCTGGTCTTTTTTAGAATTTGAATTTTGTTCTATGCTTTTCTCCTGTTCTATCTGCAACCTTCTATTGTGTCCCTGGTCAGAGTGGTCAACAGTGGTAACTGGGCACCATCTAGTTCTTCTGGTCTCAGACTAGTAAAGGCCATGGTTCGTGTAGGCTATTAGTCCTGTGGACTAGTTTCTTCTTCGAGTCTTTGGTGTCCTTCATTCTCTTTTGCTCCAGGTGAGCAGGGGCCAGTAGTTGTATCTTAGATGGCCATTTGTAAACTTTTAAGGCCTCAGGCGCTGCTCACCAAACTAGGATGTAGAACGTTATCTTTATGAACTATGTTATGCCAATTCACTGAGTTGTCCCATGAGACTATGGTCCTAAGCCTTTTAACCCAGTAAACCAATCCCACGAGGTATTTGGATATGTCTAGGAATTCGTCATAACTGTGCCCCAATGTGCTTTATTGTATATGTGAATACATACGCAGCACATTCAAACATTATATACATAGGCCTACAGATAGATAGTCCATGTTTTTATGAACTTTATAGCATCCCTCCTCCCTTCAACTCAAAGGACAAGCCTGTGATTTGCAAGAACTCTTGATAAAGGCAGAATATACTGTAGCCAACATATTTTTAAATAAAATATTATTTTGTGGGTAGGAGGGATAAACAGTGGATTACCAGAGTCTTGGTGCTGATTGAAATCATTCCATAATTCACCTGTATTTAGTGTCTACTAAGGCAAGACAGGAAACCCTGGTGGTGTAGTGGTTAAGTGCTATGGCTGCTAACCAAAAGGTCAACAGTTCAAATCCACGAGGCACTCCTTGGAAACTCTATGGGGTAGTTCTACTCTGTCCTGTAGGGTCGCTGTGAGTCGGAATCGACTCGACGGCAACAGGTTTGGTTTTTTTTAAGGCAAGACAAACTGAAGACACTGGAACCTTCCTTCCCTTCAGTACACTCAGTCTAAAAGAGATGATAATTCCTGAAAACAAATTACTTCAATGAAGAATGTAGTCAGAGCAATAAAAGATGTGTTGACGAGGGGCCATGGGAGTTTGAGGAACGGTTCATTTCTGCCTTGGGGGGTTGTCTGAGTGAGAATCGGGACGTGTTCCTGAAGGCAGCTTTGTAGCTGGACTTGGAAGGGTCTGAGCCCAAAACTATGCTGGGGAGAGCCTACTGGCTGCAGCATGAGCTAAAAATAGTAACATTCCCACATATTTGGGGATCCACTGGCTCTGTCAGTGCGACACCAGATTTTAGGATACTTCGAAAGGGCAAATGGTACAAAGAAGGTAGGTCACATATTACACCACTAACCATATCCTATAAATTAAGCAACTAAGGCTCAAAGAAGCCAGTGGCTTGGCTAAGTTCAAACTGCTAAAAGTTGCACAAGGCAAAGGAAGGCTCGACCCAGATTTTCTGATTCCAGCGTCCACGTTTTTTTTTTTCTTTTTAAGTGCTTTCATATTCCGGTAAAAATCAGGAATCAAAGAAAGCAACTTTGGTCTCTGTTATTGTTTAACAAGGTTCTAATGATTCAGACATTTGTAAGTCCAGAAAAAGAAGTGTCGTGAATAAAAATTGGAAAAGGATGGGAACACTTTCTTAACGGAAGATAGCGCTGCACTTTTAGGAAACCTAATCCAATCCTGAAAACAGAGGAATAAACGTTGCGAATATTTAAGTAATAAAAATCATGAAAAAACATGAGCAAAAATTCTGAAGGATGAGAAAGTTTTCTTAACAGCAGAAGATATTACTACATTCTTAGAAAATTCAATCCACTCCCTAAATTTTTTTCACTTATATCTGACCATTTAATAAAATAGCTTAGTTAAATGGTCAGATATAAGTGAAAAAAATTTAAATTAATTGTACCTACTTATACTATGTGATGGTTAATTTTGGAGCCCTAGCTGCCTAGTGGCTAAGAGCTTGGCTGCTAATCAAAAAGTGGACAGTTCAAATCCACCAGCTGCTCCTTGGAAACCCTTTGGGGCAGGTCTACTCAGACCTATAGGGTCGCTGTGAGTGGGAATCAACTCCATGGCAATGGGTTTGGTTTCGGGGGTTTTTGTTGTTGTTGCTGTTTTTGTTATTTATCCTGTGTGATGGTTAATGTTGTTTGTCCACTAGGCTAGGCTGTGACTGTCAGTGGTTTAGCAGACACTATGTATCATCCCCCATTTCGTGATCTGATGTGAGCAGCCAATCAGTTGAAGGGAAGTTTCCTGGGGGTGTGGCCTGCCTCCAGCATGGAAGTGGATGTTCTGGCAAAGCTCGCTCTCTCTCTTGACCCTATACGCCTCTCGTTCCCTCATCTCTGGTTCTCGGGACATAAGCCTGCAGAAGTCTCTGGCCTGCTGTCTAACCTGCAGATTTTGGGTTTTTCAGTCCCTACAGCTATGTGAGCCAGCTGAGGTCTTCAGCCTGTCACCCTCAAATTGGGGTCGCCAGCCTGATGTCACCAGCCCCCACAATTGCGTGAGCCATTTCCTCACAACTGTTTTTTGTTCCTTTAAAGAACTCCGAAAGATACACTGCTAATTATGAATTAGAGAGTGGCAGATAGGCATTAAAATAATAATAATAATACATGTCAAGTAACTTAACCAAAGATGTAAATAGATTTTTGACTGTTCAGGGTTTGCAGTATGACTCTGGAGCTTAGCCAAACTAGGCACAACCTGGGGAAGGATGTCATCATCAAGATCAAATTCAACATCATGGTCTCTCTATGACCTCAGCCCAGACCTGGTGGCATACATGTAGCCAAAAATGGGCAGAAGTACCTGGACTGCATCAATGAGCTGATGAATATCTTGTTTGCAAGCCCCAACATCTTTGGTGGGGAAAACATCTGGCAGAAAGTGAGAACCTGCACAATGTTGAACAACCACTGCAAGTCCTTAGCTATAGCCTAACTCTGGTGAAACGAATGGGTGAAGAATTTACCAAAATAATGCAAAACGCTGATTCTCACTCCCGAAGACATGCAGAGCACCTGAAGGGTAAGGCACAGGTGGTGCCATCACCAAGCACATGCAGCACTACCTGGAGGTGAAGGGCACAACAGAGGAGATCTGCCTCTCCTACCTGAGGCGCATCCTCCGCACCTGTTATAAGTTTGATTACAATGCCCAGCAGCAGCAGCTCAGGCCCCCCTACCCTGCACCACTGAGGGCTCCTCAAAATCTGATTAAGACCAGGTAGAAAGTGAAGGCAAGGACTCAGCTGTGCAAATGGAAGAGTGAGCAAATACATCTATGCCAAGGGCCACAGAGACCAGATCCACGTGTGTGCCACCTTCTGCCACATCTACCATCATGCTCTGCATTCCTGCTGGTATGAGGCCCATGACTTCACACTCAAGAAACACCTTCAAGACAAGATCCAGCACACAGACCCACCAGTAAAGATCCCGTACAGTCACGTCATGGTGCAACTGGGGAGCTGTACCTTCCACCAAGGCCTGACCAAGGATGGGCCCTGCTGGACATTTACTCAAGTGGCCAGGTCAAGGAGCTTCTGAGCCAGGGGCTGCTGCTACCCAGCCTGCAGGAGCACAACCAGGAGCAGGAAAAGGTGGAGCAGTGACAGCATGTACCCTTCCACCTGCACACCAGCCTGGAGCTATTGGAGTGTGTCTGTCTGGTGTCTGCCATGTTCTTGGAGATTCCTTGCATAGCCACCCATGAGAGTGATGCCTGCCAATGCATGATCAGCAAGCAGTTCCGTCACTAGCTGCAGGTGGGTAAGCCACAGCCCTTGCTGGGTCCCCCTGAGTCAATGAGGGAACACATGGTGGCCAACCTCAAGTTCATGAGGAGGGGAAACTGGAAGATCTGACACAGTTTTATCATCAGTGAGATGGTAAATGGCAAAATGTGGAACTTCTCCCCAAGGCTGACAAAGTCTGCACTTTGCTGGTTAAGATGATCCAGGGAGAGTCACTGTGAACCTACCTGTTCACCTACAGCACAGTCTATGACTCCATCAGCATGGAGACGCTGACTGACATGCTTGAGCTGGACTTGCCCACTGTGCATGCCATCCATCATCAGCAAGATGATCATTCATGAGGAGCTGATGGTCTCCCTGGACCAGAAGACACAGACAGTGGTGATACACTGAACAGAGCCCATTATCGAGCAAAGCCTGGCTCTATAGCTGGTTGAGAAGCTGGGCAGCCTGATGGGGAGCACTAAGTGGGTATTTGACCACAAGCAAGGTCAGAAAGATGGCTACCACAAAAACGAGGGCCACGGTGGCTAGCGCCAGCAACAGGCTCAAACAGATTACTGATCTCTCTACTCTGTCCCCACGGCTAGACCACTCAACCTTTCAGTCCTAAGCCACACCGCAGTCATGAAAGGTCTATTCAGAGTTGCAAAAAAAAAAAAAATTGTAAATAAAGAAAACTGCAGAGCTCAGAAGATAAAGAGAAACCTGAATAAAAACTATTGGATGAATAGATTAAACCTATTTCTGCCTGTATGGTTTTTCGATTTGCCACATTTAAAACCTCCTGGTTAAAAGAAAATGCTGGCCTTTGTGGCTTCATAATATCAATAGAAGCATTTCGCACATTGAGGGCACGGTTTAGAATGTAGCAAGGATGAACTGGTGTGGATGCATTTCTCCTATTCTGCTGTGGTTTAAAAGCCCAGTAATTATAAAAGTGTTCTGAAAGAAAGGCAACCACTAAAACTTTTACAGTCCAGAGGAGGCAGGGCCAAGATGGCGGACTAGGTAGACGCTACCTCTGATCCCTCTTGCAACAAAGACTCGGAAAAACAAGTGAATCAATCACGTACATAACAATCTACGAACCCTGAACAACAAACACAGATTTAGAGACGGAAAACGAACAAATACAGGGAAGCAGCGATTGTTTTCGGAGCCTGGAGCCAGCGTCCCAGTCAGCGGATTTTCTGGAAAAACTAGTTTCCCAGTGATGGCTCCGAGACAGCAGTCCATATCAAACCACATAAAGAAGCAGACCATGACAGCTTCTCCAACCCCCCAAACAAAAGAATCAAAATCTTTCCCAAATGAAGATACAATCCTGGAATTATCAGATACAGAATATAAAAAAACTAATTTACAGAATGCTTCAAGACATCAGAAATGAAATAAGGCAAACTGCAGAAAAAGCCAAGGAACACACTGATAAAACTGTTGAAGAACTCAAAAAGATTATTCAAGAACATAGTGGAAAAATTAATAAGTTGCAGGAATCCATAGAGAGACAGCATGTAGAAATCCAAAAGATTAACAATAAAATTACAGAATTAGACAATGCAGTAGGAAGTCAGAGGAGCAGACTCGAGCAATTAGAATGCAGAGTGGGACATCTGGAGGTCCAGGGAATTAAGACCAACATAGCTGAAAAAAAATCAGATAAAAGAATTTAAAAAAATGAAGAAACCCTAAGAATCATGTGGGACTCTATCAAGAAGGATAACTTACACGTGATTGGAGTCCCAGAACAGGGAGGGAGGACAGAAAACACAGAGAAAATACTTGAAGAACTCCTGACAGAAAACTTCCCTGACATCATGAAAGACGAAAGGATATCTATCCAAGATGCTCATCGAACCCCATTTAAGATTGATCCAAAAAGAAAAACACCAAGACATATTATCATCAAACTCGCCAAAACCAAAGATAAACAGAAAATTTTAAAAGCAGCCAGGGAGAAAAGAAAGGTTTCCTTCAAGGGAGAATCAATAAGAATAAGTTCAGACTACTCAGCAGAAACCACGCGGGCAAGAAGGGAATGGGACGACATATACAGAGCACTGAAGGAGAAAAACTGCCAGCCAAGGATCATATATCCAGCAAAACTCTCTCTGAAATATGAAGGCGAAATTAAGATATTTACAGATAAACACAAGTTTAGAGAATTTGCAAAAACCAAACCAAAGCTACAAGAAATACTAAAGGATATTGTTTGGTCAGAAAACCAATAATATCAGATACCAGCACAACACAAGGTCACAAAACAGAACATCCTGATATCAACTCAAATAGGGAAATCACAAAAACAAATTAAGATTAATTAAAAAAAAAATACTCATAACAGGGAATCACGGAAGTCAATATGTAAAAGATCACAATAATAAAAAAGAGGGACTAAATACGGGAGGCATAGAACTGCCATATGCAGAGTGATACAAGGCGATATAGAACAATACAAGTTAGGTTTTCACTTGGAAAAATAGGGGTAAATAATAAGGTAATCACAAAGAGGTATAACAAATCCATAACTCAAGATAAAAGCCAAGAAAAACGTAACGACTCAACAAACATAAAGTCAAACACTACGAAAATGAGGATCTCACAATTTACTAAGAAAAACGTCTCAGCACAAAAAAGTATGTGGAAAAATGAAATTGTCAACAACACACATAAAAAGGCATCAAAATGACAACACTGAACACTTATTTATCTATAATTACGCTGAATGTAAATGGACTAAATGCACCAATAAAGAGACAGAGAGTCTTGGACTGGATAAAGAAACACGATCCGTCTATATGCTGCCTACAAGAGACACACCTTAGACTTAGAGACACAAACAAACTAAAACTCAAAGGATGGAAAAAAATATATCAAGCAAACAATAAGCAAAAAAGAAGAGGAGTAGCAATATTAATTTCTGACAAAATAGACTTTAGACTTAAATCCACCACAAAGGATAAAGAAGGACACTACATAATGATAAAACAGACAATTGATCAGGAAGACATAACCATATTAAATATTTATGCACCCAATGACAGGGCTGCTAGATACATAAATCAAATTTTAACAGAATTGAAAAGTGAGATAGACACCTCCACAATTATAGTAGGAGACTTCAACACACCACTTTCGGAGAAGGACAGGACATCCAGTAAGAAGCTCAATAGAGACACGGAAGACCTACTTACGACAATCAACCAACTTGACCTCATTGACTTATACAGAACTCTCCACCCAACTGCTGCAAAATATACTTTTTTTTCTAGCGCACATGGAACATTCTCTAGAATAGACCACATATTAGGTCATAAAACAAACCTTTGCAGAGTCCAAAACATCGAAATATTACCAAGCATCTTCTCAGACCACAAGGCAATAAAACTAGAGATCAATAACAGAAAAACTAGGGAAAAGAAATCAAATACTTGGAAACTGAACAATACCCTCCTGAAAAAAGACTGGGTTGTAGAAGACATCAAGGAGAGAATAAGGAAATTCGGAGAATGCAACGAGAATGAAAATACTTCCTATCAAAACATCTGGGACACAGCAAAAGCAGTGCTCAGAGGCCAATTTATATCGATAAATGCACACATACAAAAAGAAGAAAGAGCCAAAATCAGACAACTGTCCCGACAACTTGAACAAATAGAAAGTGAGCAACAAAAGAATCCATCAGGCGCCAGAAGAAAACAAATAATAAAAATTAGAGCTGAACTAAATGAATTAGAGAACAGAAAAACAATTGAAAGAATTAGCAAAGCCAAAAGCTGGTTCTTTGAAAAAATTAACAAAATTGATAAACCATTGGCTAGACTGACTAAAGAAATACAGGAAAGGAAACAAATAACCCGAATAAGAAACGAGAAGGACCACATCACAACAGAACCAACTGAAATTAAAAGAATCATATCAGATTATTACGAAAAATTGTACTCTAACAAATTTGAAAACCTAGAAGAAATGGATGAATTCTTGGAAAAACACTACCTACCTAAACTAACACATTCAGAAGTAGAACAACTAAATAGACGCATAACAAAAAAAGAGATTGAAACGGTAATCAAAAAACTCCCAACAATGAAAAGCCCTGGCCTAGACGGCTTCACTGCAGAGTTCTACCAAACTTTCAGAGAAGAGTTAACACCACTACTACTGAAGGTATTTCAAAGCATAGAAAATGACGGAATACTACCCAACTCATTCTATGAAGCCACCATCTCCCTGATACCAAAACCAGGTAAAGACATTACAAAAAAAGAAAATTACAGACCTATATCCCTCATGAACATAGATGCAAAAATCCTCAACAAAATTCTGGCCAACAGAATTCAACAACATATCAAAAAAATAATTCACCACGATCAAGTGGGATTTATACCAAGTATGCAAGGCTGGTTTAATATCAGAAAAACCATTAATGTAAATCATCACATAAATAAAACAAAAGACAAAAACCACATGATCTTATCAATTGATGCAGAAAAGGCATTTGACAATGTCCAACACCCTTTTATGAAAAAAACTCTCACCAAAATAGGAATTGAAGGAAAATTCCTCAACATAATAAAGGGCATCTATGCTTTTTTTTTTTTTTTATGCAATGCCAACAGCCAATATCACTCTAAATGGAGAGAACCTGAAAGCATTTCCCTTGAGAACGGGAACCAGACAAGAATGCCCTTTATCACCGCTCTTATTCAACATAGTGCTAGAAGTCCTAACCAGGGCAATTAGGCTAGACAAAGAAATAAAAGGCATCCGGATTGGCAAGGAGGAAGTCAAATTATCTCTATTTGCAGATGACATGATCTTATACACAGAAAACCCTAAGAAATCCTCCAGAAAACTACTGAAACTAATAGAAGAGTTTGGCAGAGTCTCAGGTTATAAAATAAACATACAAAAATCACTTGGATTCCTCTACATCAACAAAAAGAACATCGAAGAGGAAATAACCAAATCAATACCATTCACAGTAGCCCCCAAGAAGATAAAATACTTAGGAATAAATCTTACCAAGGATGTAAAAGACCTATACAAAGAAAACTACAAAGCTCTACTACAAGAAATTCAAAAGGACATACTTAAGTGGAAAAACATACCTTGCTCATGGATAGGAAGACTTAACATAGTAAAAATGTCTATTCTACCAAAAGCCATCTATACATATAATGCACTTCCGATCCAAATTCCAATGTCATTTTTTAAGGTGATAGAGAAACAAATCACCAATTTCATATGGAATGGAAAGAAGCCTCGGATAAGCAAAGCATTACTGAAAAAGAAGAAGAAAGTGGGAGGCCTCACTCTACCCGATTTCAGAACCTATTATACAGCCACAGTAGTCAAAACAGCCTGGTACTGGTACAACAACAGGCACATAGACCAATGGAACAGAATTGAGAACCCAGATAGAAATCCATCCATGTATGAACAGCTGATATTTGACAAAGGCCCAGTGTCAGTTAATTGGGGAAAAGATAGTCTTTTTAACAAATGGTGCTGGCATAACTGGATATCCATTTGCAAAAAAATGAAACAGGACCCATACCTCACACCATGCACAAAAACTAACTCCAAGTGGATCAAAGACCTAAACATAAAGACTAAAACGATAAAGGTCATTGAAGAAAAAATAGGGACAACCCTAGGAGCCCTAATACAAGGCATAAACAGAATACAAAACATTACCAAAAATGACGAAGAGAAACCCGATAACTGGGAGCTCCTAAAAATCAAACACCTATGCTCATCTAAAGACTTCACCAAAAGAGTAAAAAGACCACCTACAGACTGGGAAAGAATTTTCAGCTATGACATCTCCGACCAGCGCCTGATCTCTAAAATCTATATGATTCTGTTAAAACTCAACCACAAAAAGACAAACAACCCAATCAAGAAGTGGGCAAAGGATACGAACACACACTTCACTAAAGAAGATATTCAGGCACTAACAGATACATGAGAAAATGCTCTCGATCATTAGCCATTAGAGAAATGCAAATTAAAACTACGATGAGATTCCATCTCACTCCAACAAGGCTGGCATTAATCCAAAAAACACAAAATAATAAATGTTGGAGAGGCTGCGGAGAGATTGGAACTCTTATACACTGCTGGTGGGAATGTAAAATGGTACAACCACTTTGGAAATCTATCTGGCATTATCTTAAACAGTTAGAAATGGAACTACCATACAACCCAGAAATCCCACGCCTTGGAATATACCCTACAGATACAAGAGCCTTCACACAAACAGATATATGCACACCCATGTTTATTGCAGCTCTGTTTACAATAGCAAAAAGTTGGAAGCAACCAAGGTGTCCATCAACGGATGAATGGGTAAATAAATTGTGGTATATTCACACAATGGAATACTACGCGTCGATAAAGAACAGTGACGAATCTGTGAAACATTTCATAACATGGAGGAACCTGGAAGGCATTATGCTGAGTGAAATTAGTCAGAGGCAAAAGGACAAATATTGTATAAGACCACTATTATAAGATCTTGAGAAATAGTATAAACTGAGAACACATACTTTTGTGGTTACGAGGGTGGAGGGAGGGAGAGAGGGAGAGGGTTTTTTACTGATTAATTAGTAGATAAGAACTACTTTAGGTGAAGGGAAGGACAACACTCAATACATGGAAGGTCAGCTCAATTGGACTGGACCAAAAGCAAAGAAGTTTCCGGGATAAAATGAATGCTTCAAAGGTCAGCGGAGCAAGGGCGGGGGTCTGGGGAACATGGTTTGCGGGGACTTCTAAGTCAATTGGCAAAATAATTCCATTATGAAAACATTCTGCATCCCACTTTGAAATGTGGCGTCTGGGGTCTTAAATGCTAACAAGCGGCCATCTAAGATGCATCAATTGGTCTCAACCCACCCGGAGCAAAGGAAAATGAAGAACACCAAGGCCACACGACAACTAAGAGCCCAAGAGACAGAAAGGGCCACATGAACCAGAGACCTACATCATCCTGAGACCAGAAGAACTGGTTGGTGCCCGGCCACAATCGATGGCTGCCCTGACAGGGAGCACAACAGAGAACCCCTGAGGGAGCAGGAGATCAGTGGGATGCAGACCCCAAATTATCATAAAAAGACCATACTTAATGGTCTGACTGAGACTAGAGGAATCCCGGCGGTCATGGTCCCCAGACCTTCTGTTGGCACAGGACAGGAACCATCCCCGAAGACAACTCATCAGACATGAAAGGGACTGGACAGTGGGTGGGAGAGAGATGCTGATGAAGAATGAGCTAATTATATCAGGTGGACACTTGAGATTGTGTTGGCATCTCCTGTCTGGAGGGGGGGTGGGAGGATAGAGAGAGTGGGAAGCTGGCAAAAATTGTCACGAAAGGAGAGACTGGAAAGGCTGACTCATTAGGGGGAGAGCAAGTGGGAGTCTGGAGTAAGATGTATGTAAACTTATACGTGACAGACTGACTTGATTTGTAAACGTTCACTTGAAGCTCAATAAAAGTTAATTAAAAAAAAAAAAAAAAAACTTTTACAGTCCAATTGGGCAAAGTTAAGAAATAGAACGGTCCCTGGAACGTTCTCGATGATACTGGATGAATGGGTACAATGAGTATCAAGGCAAAGACACGTTTCCCCAAACAGCTTTTCCAGTTCCCTTAATCTGATGGGAAAAGAAAGGGTGTACCTTCACGTCACAAATGAGGAAATGGAAGCACAGAGAGGCTATGGGAAATACCCAGTTAGCATCAGAGCCAGAAATAAAATCCACGACAAGACTGCAGCAAAAGAAGAGGAAGGGAGAAAGAAAAAATAGAAAGAAATGACCTTATGTTTTTATAGTGTATTATACCACATCAGTTCATTTGTTATTGTTGTTGTTAGGTGCCGTTGAGTCAGTTCTGACTCATAGCAACCCCTTGCACAACAGAACAAAACACTGCCCAGTCCTGAGCCATCTTTACAATTGTTGTCATGCTTGAGCTCATTGTGGCAGCCACTGTGTCAATCCACCTCGATGAGGGTTTTCCTCTTTTCTGCTGACCCTGTACTCAGCCAAACATGATGTCCTTCTCCAGGGACTGATCCCTCCTGACAACATGTCCAAAGTATATAAGATGCAGTCTCACCATCCTTGCTTCTAAGGAGCATTCTGGTTGTACTTCTTCTAAGACAGATTTGTTTGTTCTTTTGGCAGTCTGTGGTATATTCAATATTGTTTGCCAACATCACAATTCAAAGGGGTCAATTCTTCTTCGGTCTTCCTTATTCATTGTCCAGCTTTCACATGCATATGATGCAATTGAAAATACCATGACTTGGGTCAGGCGCACCTTAGTCTTCAAGGTGACATCTTTGCTCTTCAACACTTTACACAGGTCCTTTCCAGCAGATTTACCCAATGCAATGCGTCTTTCAGCCAGGATCCATCTTACATCAGCAATGATATCCCTGGTTCCACGTCCTTTTCTGAAACTGGTCTGAATTTCTGGCAGTTCTCTGTCGATACACTGCTGCAGCCGTTTTTGAATGATCTTCAGCAAAACTTTGCTTGTGTGTGATATTAATGATATTGTTCTATAATTTCCACATTTGGTTGGATCACCTTTCTTGGGAATAGGCATAAATATGGATCTCTTCCAGCCAGTTGGCCAGGAAACTGTCTTCCATATTTCTTGGCAGAGATGAGTGAGCACCTCCAGCACTGCATCTGTTTGTTGAAACATCTCAATTGATATTCCATCAATTCCTGGAGCCTTATTTTTTGCCAATGCCCTCAGAGCAGCTTGGACTTCTTCCTTCAGTGCCTTCGGTTCCTGATCATATGCCACCTCTTGAAATTGTTGAACATGGACTAATTCTTTTTGGTATAATGACTCTGTGTATTCCTTCCATCTTCTTTTGATGCTTCCTGTGTCGTTTAATATTTTCTCCATAGAATCCTTCACTATTGCAACTCGAGGCTTGAATTTTTTTCTTCAGTTCTATCAGCTTGAGAAACGCCAAGCATGTTCTTCCGTTTTCGTTTTACATCTCCAGCTCTTTGCACGTCATTGTAAATACTTTACTTTGTCTTCTCAACCCACCCTATGAAACCATCTGTTCAGTTCTTTTACTTCATCAATTCTTCCTTTTGCTTTAGCTGCTCAATGTTCAAGAGCAAGTTTCAGAGTCTCCTCTGACATCCATCTTGGTCTTTTCTTTCTTTCCTGTCTTTTCAATAACCTCTTGCTTTCCTCATGGATGATGTCCTTGATGTCATTCCACAACTCGCCTGGTCTTCGGTCACTAGTGTTCAATGGGTCAAATCTATTCTTCAGATGGTCTCTAAATTCAGGTGGGATATACTCAAGGTCATATTTTGGCTCTCGTGGACTTGCTCTGATTTTCTTCAGTTTCAGCTTGAACTTGCATATGAGCAATTGATGGTCTGTTCCATAGTCGGCCCCTGGCCTTGTTCTGACTGATGATATTGAACTTTCCCATTGTCTCTTTCCACAGATGTAGTCAATTTGTTTTCTGTGTGTTCCATCTGGCGAGGTCCATGTGTATAGTCGCTGTTTATGTTGGTGAAAGAAGGTATTTGCAATGAAGAAGTTGTTGGTCTCGCAAAATTCGATCATTCGATCTCTGGCATTGTTTCCATCACCAAGGCCATATGTTCCAACTACAGATCCTTCTTCTTTGTTTCCAACTTTCACATTCCAATCACCAGTAATTATCAATGCATCTTGATTGCATGTTCGACCAATTTTCAGACTGCAGCAGCTGATAAAAATCTTCTATTTCTTCATCTTTGGCCCTAGTGGTTGTGCGTAAATTTGAATAATAGTCGTATTAACTGGTCTTCCTTGTAGGCGTATGGATAGTATCCTATCACTGACAGCATTGTACAGGATAGATCTTGAAATGTTCTTTTTGATGATGAATGCAACACGATTGCTCTTCGCGTTGTCATTCCCAGCATAGTAGACTATATCATTGTCTGATTCGAAATGGCCAATACCAGTCCATTTCAGCTCACTAATGCCTAGGATATCAATGTTTATGCATTCCATTTCATTTTTGATGATTTCCAATTTTCCTAGACTCATACTTCGTACATTCCAGGTTCCAATTATTAATGGATGTTTGCAGCTGTTTATTCTCATTTTGAGCCGGGCTACATCAGCAAATGACGGTCCCGAAAGCTTTACTCCATCCACATCGTTAAGGTTGACTCTACTTTGAGCAGGCAGCTCTTCCCCAGTCATCTTTTGAGTCCCTTCCAGCCTGGGGGGCTCATCTTCCAGCACTATATCAGACAATGTTCCGCTGCTATTCATAAGGTTTTCACTGGCTAATGTTTTTCAGATGTAGACTGCTGGGTCCTTCTTTCTAGTCTGTCTTAGTCTGGAAGCTCAGCTGAAACCTGTCCTCCATGGGTGACCCTGCTGGTATCTGAATACCGGTGGCGTAGCTTCCAGCATCGCAGCAACACGCAAGCCCCCACAGTACGACCAACTGACAGACACGTGGGTATTTGTGTATGGCCATTACAAGGGGCTGGAAAATCATTCTGTGTTATATGGCTAGCTCTGTGATTTCAAAGACAGACTCTGGAGACAGATAATTTTGGTTGAAATTCCAGAACTAACCACTTACTGGCTGTATGACCCTCTGGGAAAGTCACAACCCCCCCCCCAGCCTCAGTTTCTCCATCTGTTAAATGAAGAAATAATAATGCCCTCCTCGTATAGCTACCATCATGCATAAGAAAGATGATGCTTTCTAGCACCCTTGACACAATGCCTAGGGCGTAGTAATTACTCAATTTCTCCTCCAAATATCCTCCTAGGGACTTCTGTGATCACCACTAAACTGTGGCTTCAATCAGGGAAGGAATATTTTGTTTACCAAAATCCGATAAATACCCAGAGGATACTGGGATGCCCTCTCGAATGCTGCTGGTGGAACAGAAAATGGGAGCAATGATTCTGGAAGGCAATTTTGCATTACGTATCCAAAGCCTTAAAAATAAGTGTATATCCCCCTGAATTTCTACTTCCAAGATAGTATACCAAGGAGACATTTATTTTTAATAGGGAAAAATGGCTAACAACCCACAACCCAAATATCCAATAATAATGAATTATTTCAGTAAATTACAGTGCATCTATATTTTGGAAAAATAGACAGTTTTTAAAAATCATGACATAAGAAGAGCATTTAATGACTTAGAAAATGCTCACAATATATTAAATTAAAATGAAGTTACAGAAGAGTTTTTAATATAAGATCCCATTTTGTAGAAATATATATTCATAGAGAAAATAATATAGTTTATAAAATATGTACATAACATGTGTATATTCTATAGGTATAAATTCATGTATGTTATATCTAATACAATATATATCATATATAATTGTATACATGGATAATCTGCATAATATGTTGTTGTTTATTGTTGTTTGGTGCCGTTGAGTAGGTTCTGACTCACAGCAACCACAGGTACAATAGAATGAAACACGGCCCAGTCCTGCGCCATCCTCACAGCCGTTCTAAGTTTGAGCCCGTTGTTGCTGCCACTGTGTCCATCCATCTCATCGAGGGTCTTCCTCTTTCTGCCTGACCCTGGACCTTACCAAGTACAATCTGCATATGTGTATAACCCATA
Source organism: Elephas maximus indicus (assembly GCF_024166365.1). NCBI lineage: Eukaryota > Metazoa > Chordata > Mammalia > Proboscidea > Elephantidae > Elephas > Elephas maximus. The sequence continues at coordinate 71,233,515 of NC_064831.1, read as the reverse complement.
CATATGTTACATACATACATAGGGCTTTTCTGTTTATCCTAAATTTTCTATAATGAGCATGCAGTATTTTTGAGATCATAAAAAAGACCATATTCTTGAAACCTTCTGGCCCAGTGGCATTCCACACCCGAACTAGAGTTCTGATTTGTGTCACAACGAGAGGAACAGTAGACAAAATCTCTCAGTGGTTAGAGAAACTAGTTTTCTGCTCAAATTCATCCAGACAACTCACGCTACTCAGCTTTTATATAATCGCATTGGATCATTTCTCAAGTTGGTAAGTAATTTTATATCCAGAAGACCCTGGATGGACAAAATCTTTTCTGACCTTTTTTTGAAAGAGCGAGTTTGATTACATAATTGGGCAATGGCGCCCTCGTGTGGCAAGCCCTGAGTACATCTTTTTATCTATAACAAGGAAAAGGATGCCGAGACAGCAGCATGGTCTATGGGCTCAGTGCAGGAGACCACAGTTTGTGAGTCCCTGTTTCCAAAGGGAGTTGTAAAGGTGGGTTTCTAGAACTCATGGTGCAACTTCCCTCACCATTATAAACACTGAGGTTAAGCTCTAGCCAGATGTTAAAAGCCACTGTCTACTTCTCATAAAGCTTTCTCTCCTGTAAATAACAGTTTCGCACCATGTTCTGAGAGTGTCGCAATATGTGAGGTTTCCATACACGATGCCTTGTTTGCCCTTCCTGTTTCCTCTCCTTGAATTTCCTTACCTAAGACTCATCTCCATCTAATTCCTACTAATTCATCAAGACCATCCCGAAGGTCACCTCCTTCACTAACCTCCCCAGACTGGACGGAGCTGGCTGCCCCTCCCCCAACTCCTGCAGCGCTTTGTGTTTCCTCTGCAAAGCCCCGTCACGAGCAATTTTCTCAACAACGAGCAATTTGGTCTGGCGCATAAGCTGCGTGAAAGGGAGGAGTATTTTTCTAGAACAGTGCCTGATACATAACCAGAACACCCAACTCGTTGCCATCGAGTCAATCCTGACTCATGGCAGCCCCATGTGTTGCAGAGTAGAATTGTTCCATAGAGTTTCTTTAGCTGTAAATGCATTCAGCCTCTAGCCAAAAGGTTGGCAGTTCAAACCTACCGGATGGCAATGCAGACAAACGACCTGGAGATCTGTTCCCACAGAGATTAAAACCAAAAACCAAACCCATTGCCACTGAGTCAATTCTGACTCATAGCAACCCTATAGGACAGAGTAGAACTGCCCCATAGGGTTTTCAAGGAGATGCTGGTGAATTTGAACTGCCAACCTTTTGGTTAGCAGCCAAACATTTAACTGCTTTGCTACCAGGGCTCCCCTCATATAGATTACAGCCTAGAAAACCTTATGGAGCAATTCTACTCTGTCACATGAGTCGAAATCGATTCAAAAGTCCCCAACAACAACAATCTTTACAGAAGCAGATTGCCAGACCTTTCTTCCATGGCACTGCTGTGTGGGTTTGAAGGTCCAACCTTTAGGTTAGCAGTCAAGCATAAACCGTTTGCACCACTTAGGGACCTCGCATGATACATAAAGGGTGCTCAAAAGTACATGTGGCATGAACAAATTATTCAGTTATGTAGCCCCCTTTTCCAGCTCTCTTGGGATCATCTGTGCACAGGCAAGTACTCTTACCCCACAGTTGCCGTCATAAATGTTATGCACTGAAAATACACTACTATGCACCTACCAAACACAGAAACTGTATGTTACGCATGGGCTTGGTGACCTCCTGCCTTCTCCAGGCTTTGAACACCTGCTCACCTGGGTCTTATGTGAACCTTGAACTGAGGATGCTGTAGTCATGAGGTGCTTCATTAGGCAGGTCTCAGTTTCCCCACCATCAGACCCTAATTGCTATGATTCCCCCTTCCTCTCTCTCTCAGAGCACAGCCTGAATCTTGTGGGCAGGCAGGAAGCCCTTTTCTATGCATCCCAGGAGAATCGCTATCCCTCTGCTTCCGCCAACCAGCTTCTGGAGTGACTGTGCTATGCTTAGTACCTGCTTGCTCTCTAAATAGCCATGACATTTTCCCAGGCTGCAGAGTAGGCTCTTAACTCACGATCCCACCCCAAGGCACACTCCTTCTGCCCAGCTCTGGGAGCAGAAGGTGATCAGGCTCAGTATGATAAATGAAGTCCTCTGCTCATCCAGCCTGGGTGCCCTGAGACAGGTTGAACAAGATGGAGGGGTTGGAGGCCTTGAGTGGCATAGATGGTTTGTGCTCTGCTACTAACCTAACGATTGAATGTTCGAACCCACCCAGTGACGCTGCAGAAAAAAGCCTGGGCATCAGCTTCCGTAAAGATTACAATTAGGAACACCCTACGGAGCAGTTCTGCTTTGTAACACATGGGGTCTCCATGAGTCAAAAGCAACTCAACAGCACTGGGTTCTTATTCTAGTCTGAGAACCATACCGAGCACTTGAGGGGCTCTTGCCTGCAGCCGTGCTCAGAGTGCAGCCTTGTGCACTGTGGTGGGAACGCATGGCGTTGGAGGAGCTGTTCCCATCCGCAAGCTTCCCGCAGATGGCGATTACAGGCCCCACTGTGATGTGGTGCCAGAACAGGCCTCACATCGTCTGCACTCCCATGGGCTCCCTGCATTTGGTTCCCAAGCAGACAAAAATCACTGCGGAACGTGCAGAAATTTCCATTCTCTAACCAATGAATCACTCAAGAAAAGCGTACTTGTTTTTCTCTGGAATACTTTAATTTTTTGCATAAATGCCCACATTCATTTGAAAGACATTTATTAAATGCTTTGGTGGTGCAATGGTTAAGTGCTTGGCTGCTAATTTACAAGTTGGCAGTTCGAACCCAACCAGCAGCTCCAGGGGAGGAAGACCTGGTGATCTGCTTCCATAAAGACTAAACCAAAAAACCCACTGCCATTGAGTCAATTCCAACTCATAGAGACCCTATAGGACAGAATAGAACTGCCCCATAGGGTTTCCAAGGAGCGATTCAAACTGTTGACCTTTTGGTTAGCAGCTGTAACTCTTAACCACCGCACTACCAGGGCTCCCCACAAAGATTCTAGCCTAGAAAACCCTATGGAGCAGTTCCTACTCTATCACACAGGGTCACTATAAGTGGGAATCGACTGGGTGGCACTCAACAACAACGTGTTAGGCACAGAAGCCTCTTGGGCCTTGAAATGAGCTGCTGGTGAGCCTAAGAAAGTCTTCTAGGTATTAAAACATTCAGGGTGAAAGAGAAGAGCTCCTCAACCTGCCGTCCCCTCATCCATTGCTGGGACCATCCTCCTAAAGGATGTTTTAATGCCAGAGAAGTACTGGAGGTGTTAGAACAAAAGCACAAGGCCATCTGCATATTGCCATCCTCCTCAGCACCCTCCTTTGAGTGGGGGAAAGTGGAGAGTCTAAACAATCATTGCTCCAAAGGACTGCAGAAGAAACGGTGCTCCACTAAATGAGAAATGTGGTGCTATTTGCTACCTTTGGAAAAGAGTGAATACGAGCCTTTCGTCTAGCTACCATTTCATGTGCTGATTGCTGGCTAATTTATTGTCGCAGTGGTTAAAGGGCAAAACGATACCGAGAGCAGTCCAAGTGCCAGTTTGCTAACTCAGAACTGAAGCCACTGGCGAAGTCCACCTTTCAGCCAAAGATGAGACAGACCTATAATACAAACAGTAACACACATGAGGAAAGTGCTTCTTAGTTCAGTCAAGTATGTGAGACCCCGTGGACAACACCTGCCCCAAAGCAAAGAAGACAAGGCAAGAAGGGACAGGCAGGTAAACTGGACGAATGGACACAGGGAACCTGGGGTGGAACGGAAAAGGGAAACAGTGCTGACACATTTCCAGGATTGCAGCCAATGTTGCAAAACAATTTGTGTATAAATTTTTGAATGAGAAACTAATTTGCACTGTAAACTTTCACCTAAAGCACAGTTATTTTTTTATTGCTATATTAAAACCTCTATTAAAGTTTTAATATTTTTAAATTCCTTTATTTAATTCCTGGGACTTCTGGGTTTCTAGAGTAAACGTGCTAAGAATTTGTCTGTTTCTGACTTCAATGAGTTGTTAAATATCATCAATGTTTTTATAAATTTATATCTTTTTTTCAAAAAGAAGATACATCAAAATATAAACATGCATACTCTTTGGATCACCAACCCTATTTACAGTATTTGTCTCTAAGAATAGCTACACAAGTATGAAGTCCGTGCACAAGGCCGTATACCAAGCTGATGCTTGAAATAGTCAAAAGAAAAATAAAATAACCTAGATGTCAATTCATAGGAGAATGGCTTAAGTAAATTATGATCCATATCTCCAATGAAATATTACACCTTAAAAATTGTAATGACTCTTAATTGTACATGTAAAAAAAATGTTTAAATACCAAATGTTTTGTTACCTATATTTGTGCCACAAAAAAAAAAGTATGGACTCCAGACTTTCTGGAGCCCTGGAGGCTGGATGAAACCCCAAAACTACTGCCCTGAGATAATCTCTAAACCTTAAACCAAAAATATCCCATGAAGTGAAGCCTATATATATATATATATCCCATGAAATCTTCTCAAAGCCAAATAATAGTTCAGCTTAACTAGTAAAGAATGTCTGCCTTGAGCATTGAGCTCTTTTAAGATTTCTCAATAAGAGTTCAAATTGACAACAGCGACTCAAAAGATTAAATAGGAAACTTAGAGGGCAGTGAGTTTATGTTAATGGAGGAGGAACAATTCAGAAAAGGAGGGTGAGAATGGTTGCACAACTAGAAGAATGCAATCAACGTCAATGAATTGTACACGTATAAATTGCTGAATTGGCGTATGTTCTGCTGTGTATAATCTCAACAACAACAAAAAATAAACTATTAAAAAAGATATACCATTGATTTATAATTATTACCAGGATTGGATCATAAGCAAAAATTCAGCATTTAAACAACATTTGTGGGTCCCCTGGGCCTGCCTTCTCAGTTCTGCCCTGCATTTAAAAAAAAAAAAAAAAAATCCACTAAATCTAACTACCTTGTAAATTTAGTGACTTAGCTGATGATGTTTGGGTGTCACGGGGAAGAAGCACCTTATGCCCCACATAGCCTGCTGCCATATTGCTCACCCACCTTAACAGGTTTCCATCTTCCAAGTCTACATTCCTAACAGGCAACCTTTCCCCACCCCCACAAAGGCTGGTGGTGAAAGGCCTGCTCCCACTGCTTCATTCACAGTGAGTAGCCTCTCCAGACCAGTCTGCATTCTTCACCCTCGTGGAATTCAACAGCTAATAACACCCAGGCCTTAAACCTAACTCTAAAAACTATCAGCTCCTTACTAACTCATGATCTTGGGGCATAATGAATTGATTCCTCTTTGTATGTTTTAATTTTTCCAAACTTCCAGATTCAAAGACTTAGATATAAGGCATTTGTTAGGAGTCCTTTTACATGATTCCTCAGTGCATGATCTCCAAAGGTTATCATTCTAGAACCTTCCGTATAAGGTCAGGAGGGTGCCTTGTAACTCCCTTGAGTATTGTACCCCTTTGGCACAGCCTAAATCCCACTCATGGAGAACACCTTCCTTATAGCCCCTAATTTTCTCTCGTATGTCTCCTTCCACATCTTCGGAGCTTCAAGTTAAAGCCACCTAACCTCATCTCCTCACTCCACTCCCATGGGGAGAGAGGAAACCAATTCCCATTGTTCCTTGCTCATGCTTGTCCTTACACACTAGTTGGCACTTGCAGCATGAGTTTGGAACATGGTTGAATGTCATTCCCCAGGCCGTTGGCAACCACAACAGGGTAATGTTCAGAAAAGACTAAACTCAGCTACTCCTACCAGACCCATGACACAACTGTGCCCACTATTTCTCTCAGTCCCACAACTTGTCCAGAAATTCCAGGTTCACCAACATGTTCCTTCCACGTAAGTTCTTATCAGGGAAGATGGAGCAATTACTTCTCACTGAATGAGGTGGAAATGACCCACAGTTCAATTCTGCCTGCCAAATATCTCAGTCTCTTCTGTCCTGAGGTCTTTGTCCAGGGTCTTGCCAATCCTGCTGGGAATGTGTCTTAGTTATCTAGTGCTGCTGTAACAGAAATACCACAACTGAATGGCTTTAACAAAAAAAAAAAATTATTTTCTCACAGTCTAGGAGGCTAGAAGTCCAAACTCAGGGTGCCAGCTCCAAAGGAACGCTTTCTCTCTTTGTCGGCTCTAGGGGAAGATCTTTGTCATCAATCTTCGCCTGGGTCTAGGAGATTCTCAGTGCAGGGACCCCAGGTCCAAAGGATGTGCTCCACTCCAGGTTCTTCTTTCTTGGTGGTAGGAAGCCCTTCTCTCTCTGCTCACTTCTCTCTCATTTTATCTTTTATAAAATAAAAGGTGATGCAGGCAACACTCCAGGGAAATTCCTCTTACGTCAGATCTGGGCCGTGTCCTGAGTATGGGTGCTGCATCCCACCCTAATCCCCTTACAACTGTTTGGCTGATCACATCAAATCACACCATGGGGGATGATTACATCATTACATAACTTCCAAACCACCGAGAATATGGCACAGCCAAGTTGACACATATTTTGGGGAGACACAATTCAATCCATGACAGAAGAGCTTAGATTTTTCTGGGCAGCTGATGTGTGGGGAGGAATCTGGAGCAGCTGGTTGAGGCTGGGCCTAATGGGGTGTGACCCTGCCCAGCCAGAGTCTATGATTGAAACACTCTTCTGAAAGACACAGCTCCTCCACACTGAAGAACGGTTCTCTGAGGTTTCGATTTGCAGTCACACGTCCATCCCTCCCACCACCAGTTGCTGTTGACTTGGTTCTGACTCATGGCAGCCCACGCTTGCCAAAGTAGAACTGTGCCCCAAGGGTTTTCAGTGGCTGATTTTTTCAGAAGTAAATTGTCAGGCCTTTCCTTCAAGGTATTTCTGGGTGGACTTGAATCCCCGACCTTTCAGTTAGCAGCCAAGCACATTAACCGTTTTTTTTTACCACCCAGGGACTCCTAATTCTCAGCAGTCCACGTAAGCCCAGCAACCACCTCCACAAACCCCCTTGTCCCCTTATGCAGTCCTATGGCTGAGAATTTAGTGGAACCTCAAAGGGTCATCTGGTTTACCCCAGCCTTCTGTTTTGGGTATGATAAATCCATTCAGCATATCTTGCAGAGTGTGCTGTCTTGTCTAGCATGTTATCATGCAATCTCATAATGGTAAAAAAAAAAAAAAAGAAAGAAAGAAAAAAAGTGGGACTAACTTACCAGGAGGATCTCATAAACATCATCCCAATCCTACCTCCTCCACGGAGAGGTTCTGAATCCCTACTGTCTTGAAAGCATTTGCCAGGACTTAACCTGTCTCTGTTCAGCTGTCTCTGCAGCAGCCACCAAGCCTGGGGAAGACCTATGAAGCCGTCTCCACTGCCCCACCACCCCCTGCCACGGTCTTCTGGCTTCCGCCCAGTTTCAGACCCTTAGCAGAAAGGATGACGAATGAGGAGAGAAAACTAGTTAATGGCTCTGTCTGTGGATGCCTCCTGGCCACATCCGACTGAGCCAATCCCAATTTTTCACGCTGTATTCTGCTGCTACCTTCTCTGCCTTGCAGAAAAAATGTCCCTGATTTTGATGGCTTGACTAGGAATCTGTTTGCCCATTCTTTACCAGTGGAAAGGAACTTGACAACCAGGCTTCACCATTTATTAGCTGTGTGAGCTTAAGCAGGTTATTTCTCCTCTCTATCCTCGATTTTCTCGTTTGTAAAATGGGGATAGTCATACTACCTACTTCATTCAGTCACTGCAGCAAGTAAATGAGTTAACACATACAAATGGGTTTAAACAATGCCAGGCTCAAATTAAATGCTCCCGAAATGTTACCTGTTATCACCACCATCATCACCGCCATCATGATGACATGCTTCCTTCACCCTCCCTCCCGCCCAGCAGCTCCAGGGGAGAAAAGACCTGGCAATCTGCTCCCATAAAGATTACACCCTAGGAAACCCTATGAAACAGTTCTACTCTGTCACATGGGGTCACTAGAGTCAGAATCAACTCAATAGCCCCTAACATCAACTAATATATTTAGGAAACTATGAAGCAAGCATAGTTATTTGTTACTGTGTCTGTCTCCTGGAAGGATGAGAAAATTTGAGAAGACACTAAGCCAAAAAAACAAAAAACCTATTGCTGTGGACTGGATTCTGACTCATAGCGACCCTATAGGACAGAGTAAAACTGCCCCTTAGGGTTTCCAAGGAGCCGCTGGTGAATTTGAACTGCCAACCTTTTCGTCAGCAGCCGAGCTTTTAACCGCTGTGCCACCAGGGCTCCCCGTAACCCTATGGGGCAGTTCTACTCTGTTGTATGGGGTCACTATGAGTTGAAAATCGACTCCACTGCACCTAACAACAAGAAGATGTTATATGCTGATAGTATTTCCTCATTGTATTCAACCCCATAGATCCAATTCTTCCATTCCAAATTAAAATCCAGTTTAAGAACCCAGGAGCCCTGGTGGCTCAGTGGTTAAGAGCTTGGCTGCTAACCAAGAGGCTGGCAGTTCAAACCCATCAGCTGCTCCTTAGAAACCCCGTGGGGCAGTTCCACCCTGTCCGACAGAGTTGCTGTGAGTCAGAATTGACTTGATGGCAATGGGTTTGGTTTTTTGGCTTAAGAATCCAACACCAACTGTGTCTCTTGCCCCATCACCTGTCTTAGCCTATCAGCCCTGGGTCTTGGGGTATCTACAAACTAATCCAGTGCCCACTTGGTTTGCTTGCCAAAGACACAGCCTGCCCTCTCCAGAAGCAATCCAAATTTCTGCGAAAATTCTGAAGTGCTCTGCACAACATGCTGCATGGACCCCCACCGCTCTCATTTCCTGTCAGAGGTCTTGCACAGGAACTGGCCTAAAGAAACTTGAACGTGACCTAGTCCCAGCACCCTCCCAGACATAGCACTCACCCAGCAGCTCATGTGCCAAGATCACAGCCACCCTTTCCTGGATCCTCTCCTTGTGTGAGAATATTCTGAGCACCATTCCTTTTTGTGCCAAATAGATCGTGCTTCTTGGCACTCTTCTCCTAACAGTTTGGTTGCCATGTGACAGAACCATTCTTTGGCGAGGTTCTAGGGTATAATGAGATTCGGGAACAACTGAACGCCAGCCTCAGTTCAATATCCCAGCTGGTATTTACCATCTCTTAATGTACCCTCAGTGCTACACCTTTTGCCATGGAGGAGAGCACTGGTACGGTCTGCAATAGGGTGAAGTCAGCACACGAATAGACAGTCATAATCTGTCCTTCATCTGAGTTTAGGACGATGCCATTGCTAAGTAGGCAGCCTTGCAAAGTATCCCTGCCAGAAAGACCAAGAGCAAGTAGAGGCACACTAACACAGAGCCTATGGAAACAGCCCCCAAGGGGATCGTCCCTGGCACTAGAGGCTAGACCCCCAGCCCACACACAGCTAAAATGCACTGGCATGGCTCTTCCAGTGTTTAACATATTAATACACTTCCTGGTTGTTGTTCGTGGCTGTCAAGCCAGCTCTGGATCATGGCGATACCAGGAACAACAACAAAACGGTGCCTGGTCCTACGCCATCTTCATGATTTGAGTCCACTGTTGCAGACACTGTGTATTTTGAGTACCTTCCAACTTAGGGGGCTCATCTTCCAGTGCTATATCAGACACTATTCTATTGTGACCCACAGAGTTTTCATTGACTAATTTTCAGAAGTAGATTTCCAGGCCTTTCTTCTTTGTCTTAGTCTGGAAGCACCATTGAAACCTGTCCACTATGGGTGACCCTGCTGATTGCTGCAATGCCAGTGACATAGCTTCTAGAGCATCATAGCAACACTCAAGCCAACACAGTACGACAAACTGACCGATTAACAAGATATATTAATAAGCTTGATGTAATAAAACACTTCCTTTAGATTTAATACCGCACAACTGTTAGCAATATGGCATACATGAAGAGGAAGAGAGTAGGTGAGGGAGAATTGCATTCCTTTATGTCAAATCAAATAGATTTTTAAAAATAAGGACTTAGAAATTTAAAATAATACATGAATAAGCTTGATTTCATATATATTTGGCATCTCTGGCCCTCAGTCTCCTCATCTGTGAAAAAGGGGCGGGACTTCCTTCCTGTTGTGATGTCCTGTGTGTGGTAAGAACTCAACTCCAGATTGGGCTATTTGTTGAGCTTTTGGAAGCCCCAGAGCATAATTTATATGAGCTAAGATGTTCGTCCCAGAGTTTTGGACTCATTCCGAGGAAAGGACCAAAATTCCCCTTTGTTCTCAATTATAGACGTGACCTGGGCTTTCCCAGTTCCAACTGCACCGTGTCCTGGGAGGGGCTGCCAGCATCCTGTGAGGGCCAGTGTGGGAAGAGCCCAGCAGGAAGAATTCTTCATTGACACACAAACCGTAGTGGCAGCTCTCCTTCTCGCTGGTCCTCGGCTCCTGACTCTCTCTCTCTCTCTCCCTCCTCTGGCAAACAAGTCCTCTTTGGGGTGAAGGACTGGGCAGGGCTCCTTTCTGGTCGTCTGCTTCAGGAGATAAGTCCTTGATGACTCTCTGCAGCCTCCCATTCAGGAGATAAATTTCCGATTTGGGAGGAAATTAAGCCCCCACCCCACCCCCAGCAGAGTTGCTGCATCTCCCACCCTAGGGCAATGGTGGGAAATGACTACACCCACCCTTCCCCAACCCCGGGGGATTCCAGCATTTTGAAAGTCCAGAGCTGGAAAGATAAACATCACTGCGGATCCCTCACTCCCTCATTGTTCCTCTTCAGCAACAGAAAAGGAACAGAGAACCAGGCTGCACGGAAATGCATCCATCTGCAGGCGTTGTTAAGGGAACCGTTGCTTGACATTACACTCGTGGGCACCTCCCTTTCCTCCTCAGCAACACCCCCACTGACCCTGTAAGGGAAAAAAAAAATTTTTTTTTGACTCTTACTTCCAAAATAAGCTGCACCAGCATGGCCCTGAGAATTCCGCCTCCTATATTCCAGAAATGAAACTTACTATAGTAGAATGAAAAAGAGGAAGACCCTTGACGAGATGGATTGGCACAGTGGCTGCAACAATGGGCTCAAACACAGCAACGGTTGTGATGATGGCACAGGACCAGGCAGTGCTTCGCTCTATTGTACTACGAGTTGCTATGAGTCGGAACAGGCCAGACAGCACCTAACAAAAACAACATTACAGAATAAGCACTAGACTTGGGTCTGGAGAACTAGATTTCTCACTTCCAGGCTGGGTCACTTAGAATAAGTTACTTAACTGCTCTGAGATGGTTAAATGATCCATCAAAGGCAGTAATCTTATCTTCCCTGCCTATTTCACAGGGTTGTCAAACAAAAGGATATATTGAACGCAAACTCTTTTTACAAATTTCAAAGTGCATAACACTGTCAATTCCAACTCATGGCAACCCCATCGTGTGTGAGAGTAGGGTTTTCAATGGCTGTAGGGTTCTGGGTTGGAACCCTTTAGAAGTAGATTGCCAGGTCATTCCTCCCAGGCACCTCTGAGTGGATTCAAGCCTTCAACCTTTATGTTAGTGGCTGAGTACTTACCCATATACGCCTCCCAGGGACTCCAAGATATCACTATAAGGGAATATTATCCATTAGCTCCCACTTATCCCTTTATGTGCCTTACCTGCCAACCCATTTTAATTCCTAATGTTTTTGCCAAACGAGTAGGCCAATATATTTTTTCCTATCCAAGCTTTTGCTCTCACCATTCCCTCAGTCAGAAACGCTCTTCCTCCCCATCTCCGCCTTTGAAATCCTTTCTATCCTTCCTAGTCCAGTTGAAATATCCTTTTTTCCAAGAAGGCGTTCCCATTTTGATTTCTCTTCCCAGAATCAATCTCTCTTCTAGCTTCTCCAACCTGTTCTGTGCTCCTGATGTTAGCACTGACTCCATTCCGCCTCGTATTCAAGTTTTGAGTACACCAGCTTATCCCTGCAACAGACTAACAATTAGCTATTAATGGGCAGAGCCATTTCATTACTACATTCCCAGCACCTGGCATCTAGCCTGGACCAGGGATGCGGCAATGGCGATGGTAAGAAAGAGGCAGGAAAGGACCATCTATGTTATGTGTATGTATGCTTGGATTTATTTGGGGAAAATTTAGAAAACAAAAACCAGTTGCTCACCTACCCGAAAACAGAGACAAGAAGGCAGAAAGGGACAAGAAAGCTGGACAAACGGACACAGGGAACCCAGGGTGTAAAAGGAAAGGGGAAGAGTGCTGACACACTGCAAGGATTACAACCAATGTCACAAAACTATTTGTGTATACTTTTTTGAGTGAGAAACTAGTTTGCGTTGTAAGCTTTCACCTAAAGCACAACAATTTTTTTTAAAAAAGAAAAAAAAACAGTTGCTGCGGCGTCAATTCCCACTCATGGCAACTTCATGTGCTTCAGAGTAAAACTCTGTTCCGTAGGGTTTTCAAGGCTGTGACCTTTTGGAAACAGATCACCAGGCCTTTCTTCCAAGGCACCTGTGGGTGGATTTGAACCACCAACCTTTCAGTTAGTAAACAAGCCCTTAACAGTGTGCTGTACCTGAGACACCTCACTATTTCCCAAAAGACTCTAAGGAAACTTTATAAACTGAGCACAACTCAAAAAAAGAACAAGTTAAAGTAAAAGAGAACAGTGTTTCCAGGCACCTGGGCTGAGTTGTTTACTACAGTTGAACACTGGATTTATCTCTGAATTTCCTGGGTAAAAGGGAAAATGTGCTGGCTCGTATACTTTTCATTGTACAATGACTTAGGAATCAGATTGGAAAGAGAACTTTTTCCTGGCATCGTGTTCAAGGAGAAATTTATCAAGTGGGTCCCCGTCTAACAGACATGAGGTAACACAGTGAGCAGCATCTCCGCCTGGGCTTTTGCAAAACAACACAAATACCTTCAGATGGACAAGTCTTAGATTTGATTGTACTTCAGAGAGAAGAGATTTCTGCAAGGAAATGAGACAATATGGCCCATATCCAAGGCTTTCTCCACACTTGTAGGAGAAGTCTGAAGAACCTAGAGGAAAGAAAAGCGAGTGTGAATCTGTTTAATATCAGATCTCAAAGATCACTTCTAGGTCTTTTTTAAGGATCCTTGGCCAGCTCGCAAGAGCTCAACACAGGCAGAGGCAGGGAGCAAGCCGGAAGCTGGGACGGTAGTAACTCCTTCAAGGTGGCAGACCCCAGAGAAGCTGGTACATGCTGAGCAGAGGGGGCTCTGTGTCCAAGGACAGCTGGTGTCAGACCCTCCGTGGGGGCCTGTACCGGAGGATGTTAAAGGACCTGCCGTTCATCAAGAGGGCATGCCCAGGTCTGGTTAGCCTCTAAGGAGACTTGGAGAAATATGAGGGCCTCACAGATGTCATGGCAGGCAATGAAAACCAAAAAACCGAACCTGTTTCCATCGAATCGATTCTGACTCATAGCAACCCTATAGGACAGAGTAGAATTTCCCCATAGGGTTTCCAGAGAGGAGCTTGTGGATTCAAACTGCTGACCTTTTGGTTAGCAGCCAAGCTCTTAGCCTCTGTGCCACCAGGGCTCAGGCAGGCAATAAAGGAGACAGGAAATGACACAGGACTCTTTATGATGGTAATATGAGAGCCTAGGTCTGAGGGAATGGCTGAATTCTAAGGCTACCAAGATGGAGAACACGGATGCCTACTTCCTGCCTCAGGGTGGGTTGTTTGGAATGTGGGAGCCGTGGGACGTCCAGCTGTGAGGCACAGAGACAGGCAAGGAAGGTGGGAGCTGACCATCTCAACTGGCCTCCTACGATGGCAGGAATTGGGGCCAGAGAAACTTACACCCAAGTACTTACCTCTGTGGCTAGCACAGATAAAAATGTTACGATGTTTGGGTCTTAAACCAAACCAAGAACCAAACCTGTTGACATCGAGTCGATTTTGACTTATAGTAACCCTATAGAGCAGATTAGAACTGTCCCACAGGGTTGGTTTCCAAGGCTGTAGTCTTTTACAAAAGGAGACTCCCACGTCTTTCTCTTGCATAGCGGCTGGTGTGTTCCAACCGCAAACCTTTCAGTTAGCAGTCAAGCACTTAAGAACGGCATCACCAGGGCTTTTTTCTTTGGTTCTTAACCAGAAAAACCAAACCCATTGCCATCAAGTTGATTCTGACTCATAGCAACACTATAGGTTAGAGCAGAACTGCCCCATAGGGTTTCCAAGAAGCAGCTGGTAGATTTAAACTCCTAACCTTTTGGTTAGCAGTCATAGCTCTTAACCACTTCGCCACCAGGGGCTGTTTATCCCCACATCAGAGAAAGAGCACTTGCCTTCCAGGACCTCCTATAACCTTAGGAAAAGCAGCGCTTCACTAAGACTCAACTGCTGAAATATTCCCAGAATTTGCTACTTGTTTTCAGGTTTAGAAAGAATTCTCTCTCTCTCTCTTTTCTTTTTTTCTTTTCTCTCTCTCCCTCTCTTTTTTTTTTTTTCCTTTCTCTCTCTTTCCTTTTTTTGCCGGTTTTCCCAGGATTCCACAGTGGAGCATATCTGGAAAAGCCGGCCCCATCCCTCTCACTCACATGACTCCAGAAGCCTGGCCCAGTTCTTTCTGAAGCTACTTCTAGTTGGGAAGAAGGGCTGGTCTTTCAACATGTCTGACTCCAGTGAGGCTCGTGAATCAAATCATCATCCCATGGTCACCTCAGGTCATCAGAGACATCACAAGGTTGGCTAAGATAGACTTCCCATGGTCTATATCAGTAAGTGCCATGGGAAAGGAGAGGTCAGAGAGAGAGAGAAACTATCAAAAGGCCAGGGGAGGAGACAGCCATGCAGGGACAAAGTGACTCAGATGGCCAGAAAAAACCCTCAGGTAAAAAAAGAAGCAGGTGCTAGCAGTTGGAAGTCAGGCCAGAGTAGAGGTAAAAGATAAGTCCTGCGCGGGGTGGCATGGACAAAACATAGAGAACATCTGCCACCCCTGGGAAAGGGGGTCCAGGCCTCATGGATACAAGGGCATGACTCTACTCGAAGCACCTGGATGGGAGGGAAAAAACACTTTTTCATTCTGCTGAAAAGTCTAGAAAGCAAAGAAGTGAAGGGAAGAATGAATGATTTTTTTTATCGTGTCTTAGGTGAAAGTTTATAGTGCAAATGAGTTTCTCATTAAAAAATTTATATACAAATTGTTTTTGTGGCATGGGTTGCAATCCCTGCAATGTGTCAGAACTCTCCCCCTTTCCCTTTCCACCCCGGGGGGTTCTATGTGTCCATTGGTCCAGTCTTCCCCTCCCTTCCTGCCTTCTCGGCTTTGCTTTGGGGCAGTTGTTGTCCATTTGCTCTTGTATACTTCATTGAAGGGAGAAGCACGTCCTCATATGTTATTGTTTGTTTTATAAGCCTGTCTCATCTTTGGCTGAAAGGTGGACTTGGGGAGTGGCCTCAGTTCTGAGTTAGCGGGGTGTCCTGTGAACATGTTAACCATTTGCATCACTCAGAGACCCCAGTCTCACATACTTCACCTCATTTAATCCTCACAATGCCTTTGAGGTGGGTCTCCCTGTTTTGCTGATAAAGAAAATGAGGTGTAAACAATTAGGCAAATGACTCAAGATCGTGCTTAATCAGTAACAAAGTTGGAATTGAAATCTAGCTCCGGAACAGCTCCAAGCTGGCACACAGGCACATAGGCCAGCTACTGAAATACATTATCAGGAAAAAAAAAAATTTTTTTCGGAGTGAAAGAAAAAAAAAAAAGGATGGACTGCTATCTCCCTGGGAAAATCCTTCAGTGTTCTGTAGCAAAAAAGAAAAGTGGTCAGAACAAACTAGCTAGACCTTCCACTCAAGTTCCCTTCCAGGCTGACTAGTTAATTATTTCTCTTCATTTGTTCTTCTCTTCTTTCCTTCTTCCTTTTCCATTTTTTTTTCTCCCTTCGCCTAATCTCGGCTCCTTGTCCAAAATGGTCGGGGTCGCTGTGAAACTCTAGCTCCGTTTCTGCTCTCCGCCCCCGCCTCTCGGGTCATCCTGCCCCGGTCTGAGGATTGCTGTGATCTTTCGGCACATTTGCACTGCGCAGACGGGAGAGAACGGCCTTGATCTCAGCTGCAGCCTGGTTCTAATTTTAGCAACGACGGAGCTTTGGACTTCCTGAGGTGTCGGATTGCCCGAGCTCTCCTGTTCCCTGAGCTGGGCTGACACCAGACATGTGGAAGAGATTCAGCTCACACCCATGCCTCGGCCGCCTGGCTTTGTCTCAGGGAGTGAGGACAGAGAGTTTCACAATGTCGGAGCTGAGCGATCTGCGTGTAAAACTCCTTTATTTAGGCGAGGGCAGAGGTAGAGAAAGGCAGACAGAATTATTGGTTATGAATGCCTAGCAGAGCTGGGTCTAGTATCCAAGTGTCCTGGCATCTAGTCTTATGTGCTCCCTCCAGTGTCACCCTCTATATAAAAAGGTCGTAACCTGAGGATATACTACAGTCATGTGTCGCTTAACGTCCACAATACGTCTGTGAAATAGGACGTTGTGTGAATGGGACGTTGTGTGAACGTGCTTAAATGTGGTGTAAGAGCATTCACTGGTTTTCCACCTTCGTGTTGGTTACGAACTTGTTTCACTTCCAAATTGATACTTCTCCTTTGCCTCTTGCTGTTGCTATGGCTAGCGCTGGTTTTGCTGTGTTTGGGAGCCATGATGGTAATTAGTTTCTAAAGAAACAAACAGAGATAACACTACAATACTCAAGTGACACGTGATACATGAGATTGGATGCTGCTGCCTACTAGTCGAAGCATACATTGTTATATGGTAAACTCTTTATTTGTAAGTAGGGAAAGTTCATGTTAAAATAATGATAGAAAGTACAGTACAGTACATACATAAGCCAGTAACAAAGGTGTTTATTATGACTACCAAGATACATGTATTATACACCAGACTGAGTCCAGTACAACTAGATGGTGCCTGGCTACCACCACTGACTGCTCTGACAGAGAGCACGCTAGAGGGTCCCAGACAGAGCTGGAGAAAAATGTTGAACAAAATTCTAACTCACAAAAAAAAAAGACCATACTTACTGGCTTGAGAAAGACTGGAGAAACCTCAAGAGTGTGGCCCCCAGACACCCTTTTAGCTCAGTAATGAAGTCACTCCTGAGGTTCACCCTTCATCCAAAGATTGGGCAGGCCCATAAAGCAAAAGGAGAGTAAAGGGGCACGCCAGCCCTGGGGCAAGGACCAAAAGGCAGGGGGGGACAGGAAAGCTGATAATAGGGAACCCAAGGTCGAGAAGAGAGAGTGCTGACATGTCGTGGGGTTGTTAACCAATGTCATAAAATAATATGTGTACTAAATATTTAATGAGAAGCTAGTTTGTTCTGTAAACCTTCATCTAAAGTACAATAAAAGAAAGAGAAAAAAAAGATACATGTATTATAGGTTATATATGTACCATTATATGCCTGACAGCACAATTGCTTTGTGTACAAAAGCCATGAGATATACATGTTGTGTGCTAGAAACTGTTGTATTCACTCTGTCTGGTTACATCTGCTACATCCCATTCTCCAATCAGGATTTCTGCACTCTATTATAACCTTATGGGACCACACATATATATGCAGTTAGACGTTGCCCAAATGGATGTTATGCTGTGCATGACTTATTTCCCTTTTGAAGTATGGTCCATGCAGGAATATTTCCAAATAATTTCCTCATCAATTCAATTATTTTAATGAGGTTAAATTATATACACTGAAATGCCCAGCTCTTATGTGTATAATTTGGTGAATTTTGAAGAACGAATACCCACCTAGTGGTGCAAATGGTTAACACACTCAGCTGCTAATTGAAAGGTCAGAGGTTCGAGCCTGCCCAGAGGCACCTCAGAAGAAAGGTCTGGCAATCTTTTTTCAAAAAATCAGCCATTGAAAACCCTATGGAGCACAATTCTACTCTGACACACATGGGGTTGGTATGACTCAGAATTGACTCAACAGCAACTGATTTTTTGATACACTCTCATCAAGATAAAAGGCACTTACACTGCCCCCAGAAAATCCCAGCGTGCCCCACCTTTCCAGTCAGTCTCCAGCCTGCCCCATAGGCAACCACTGTTCTGATTTCTGTCACTATGGGTTAGTTTTGTTGGTTCTTAGCTTCATATAAATGGAATCATATGGTGTCTGAGAAATGAGCAGGATTCTGATCTGCAAACCACCCAACAGGTGGTCCCAGTTGTGGTTCTCTTGTCCAAGCCTCTCCTTGCTGGGCTAACAAGGAAAGACCCTTAACTGTGGGTCTCCATCTCCTGTGCTCGTGAGGTGGAAAAAGCCACAGTGATGCCTGATACATTGTCAACAAGAGCCATTCAATCTAGTTTCCTGTCACGAGCAAGTTCCATACCTGAGAGTTCTTATTCCACCCTTCCTGTTCTCCTGCTGCAAAGTCTGCAAACCTCCTCAACCAGTTGCCGTTGAGTCGATTCTCATTCAGGGTGCCCCATGTGTGTCAGAGTAGAACTGTGCTCCATAGAGTTTGCAGTGGCTGATTTCTCAGAAGTAGACTGTCAGGCCTTTCTTCCAAGGTGCCTCTGGGTGGACTCAAACTACTAACCTTTTGGTTAGCAGCCAAGGGTGTTAACCATTTGCACCACCCAGGGACTCCACAAGCCTTCTAGTTCCTTAATAATGACTCTTCATCTATGTTTGCTCTCAATATTTTTTCATTAGAACATAAATCCACTTCTTCATCTTCTGTCCACAATAAAGCTGGTGAATGATTCATCAATGGTATAGTAACTCCCTGAGGAAGCTACTTATATTTCATTTCATGATTGTGCTGAGCAGAGATATCCTATAGCTCTATATCCATTCTGAGAACTTTGGCATGTGTCTTAGTTATCTAGTGCTGCTATAACAGAAATACCACAAGTAGATGGCTTTAACAAACAGAAATTTATTCTCTCACAGAATAGGGGGCTGGAAATCTAAATTCAGGGTACCAGCTCCTGGGGAATGCTTTCTATCTCTGTGAGCTCTAGGGGAAGGGCCTTGTCATCAATCTTCCCCTGGTCTAGGAGCTTCTCAGTATACAGTGGCCCCCAGGTCCAAAAGGCATGCTCCACTCCTGATGCTTCTGTCTTGGTGGCATGAGGTCACTCTTTTTCTCTGCTTGATCCTCTCTTTTATATCTTAAAAGAGATTAATTTAAAATACAATCTAATTGTGTAGATTGAGTCCTGCCTTATTAACATCACAGAGGTTAGGATTTACAACACATAGAATAGTCACATCAGATCACAAAATCATGGGCAACCACACAATACTGAGAATCATGGCCTAGCCAAGTTGACACACATTTTTGGGGGACACAGTTCAATCCATAACAGCATGGAACATAGATTTGTGTCATAACTGCTACATACTAACTTGGGTTTAAATTATAACTCTAACAGTGACTGGAAAACCAAGGTCCTGTTCTTGGATCTTTTCATTATGTGTCCTTGGCAATTCACTTGTGCCCAGTGAAAAGGATGCATGCATTAGCAAACAGTGCCTCCTTGAGAACGTCTCTCATCTGGGGTCATCTGCTCTGTGAGGTTACTTCTCCCCTAAGGGACCAATGAATCTTGCCTTACGTCTCTTGCACATATCTTATGGCATGATCTCACAGAACTCTCATGTAAGTGCTCGAGAGCTTCTTGAAGGATGCATCCTTTCTATATTCCAGCATTCAGTGTAAGGACTGGCTCAATAAGGATTAATAGATGAATGAATTAATAAATTACATTGATTCAGCCCAGGAAAGAGTGAGAGATGGGTCTCCCAAAGCATTGGTTCCTACCTTCCCATAAACCAGGGTCCTCCCTCCCTGATCCTGAGCCAGGAAAGATCCTCTGGAGATCCCATGACCAAGATCTTCCCTACTCTTAATAATCTTGGTCCAAGGGTGAGAGATGAAGAACTAGGTGGAAAAAAAGCCATGTATTGAATTTCTCCAATATCATTTAACAGTTGGTTGTCTCAGACTCCCCCTCAACTCTCTCATCTCACCAGGGTGCTCATCTTTAGGGCAATCATAACTGTACTCCCCTTGAGTTCCCTTCTAACACCTTTTCTTTTGTCCCTGTCACAAGCTTACTTGGGTACCCAGCTCTTGTTCATTGGATAACACTTACCACAAAATAAGGAGTTTTCAGTTCCTTAAAGAAGGTCTTGCATTTTCTTCATGTTGTATTTTGTTACCACAATCCTGTCAGCAAGACACACCATTTCATCAAATGCAAGTTTCATCAAGCCCTCCTCTTCCCCAATATCTTTAACAGTTTCCCCCAGTCTCCCTGAATGTATGCTTATGGCTCTTCTCATTGTAAAAGAAAGACAAGTTTCCTTGCTTTGTCTCAACATTCCTGTCCCATTTGACTGCCTCCAACAGTTATCATGGAAGTCTGGCTCTATGTCCCAAGAGCCCCTGAATTGTTCCATTAAGCAAGTGATTTTTAACCACAAGCAGAACCCTAGTCTCAGAGTTTGCTCTCCACTCAAAACCCAAAATGAACAGCAATTCCTTCTTGCGCAGAAAATGGCTGACCTGAGGCCCCAGGTCATGTGAGGCAGGGACTCACCCCTCTCTACTCTGTCCAAAAGCTGCTGCACCAATAGCACTCGAAACCTTTCCAAGGTGGCATCGCTGATCACGTGGTTCAGCGCTGCAGTAGACCACAAAATAGAATAAATAAGGATTCACAGGTCATAAATGATGGACTCAGGGTCAGAATGGATCTTACAAACCTTCTGACTCAACTCTTTAAACTTTTCAAAAGAAGAAACTGAGGGAAGGTGGTGTGCCAAGGTCACAGAGCAAGCAAGCAGCAGCATACACTCTTAGTTGATTTTACCCCAGCTATGAAAACCTCGGCTGCTAACTAGAAAGGTCGGCAGTTTGAATCCACCAGCCGCTCCTTGGAAACCCTATGGAGCAGCTCTACTCTGTCCTGTAGGGTCGCTATGAGTCGGAATTGACTAGGCAGCAACAGGTTTGGTTTTTTTTTTTTTGGTTTACGAAAACCGTATAGATCACAACAATCTTATCCACAACCCATCATGGGGACAGTACAGAACCAGGTATATTTTGTTCTATTGTTCGTGGGGTCACCATTAATTAGGTGCCAACTTAACAGCAGCTAACAACAACAAGGAAGGCATAATTTTAAGTAATATGCTGAGATGGTACCAGACATTCTCAGTCGACCTGAAGAAATGCATGAAATCTTCTGGAAATGTACAGCAACAAAGAATAGTTGTAGCGTTTACAGGTACTGGAGCCCTGGTGGTTCGGTGGTTAAGAGCTATGGCTGCTAACCAAAAGGTCAGCAGTTCGAATCCACCAACTGCTCTTTGGAAACCTGACGGGGCAGTTCTACCTTGTTCTGTAGGGTTGCTTTGAGTTGGCATCAACTTTGCGGCAATGGGTGGGCAGGGAGGCAGAATTAGGCAGAGGTTCCCAGAAGTGCAACTCCTGGCAAAGGTGGTCTGCATACTCATCCACCTGGGAGACCTGGGCAATGGCCCACTAGGATGCCAGTCAGCTTGAGCCAGAAAACTCAGCCCTTGCAGGGTTGAGGGGATGGGTGTGAGGGCTTAAGGCTGTCCATAATTGTGTCTGGAGAAAACACTGTGACGCCAGAAGCTGGGGAGATTAAAGTTGCTAGAAAGAGCAAGTGAGTAAGTGTGTGAGCATTTGAATGTGTATGCGAGTGTGTGTTAGTGTAAGTGTGTGTATAAGTGAGTGTGTGTTTGAGTATGTGAGCATGTAAATGTGTGTGCTTGTGGGTTAGGGAGATCAAAATGTGCAGCGGAGAGGAAAGAATGGAATCGAGAAAGCCCAGGTGGCAGACACACAAAGCATGTAGATTGTTTTCCCTTTGGAAAACACGTCAAAACATCATGGATAAGATACAGCTATTGGTCTCTATTTGTCTGGAGCAAAAGAGAGAAAGAAGGAAACTCAAGAATCAGAGAAGGAACCAGACCACAGGACTAATTGTCTCCATGAACCACTGCCTTCTCTACTGCCTGGTTCTGAGACCAGAAGAACTAGATGACGCCTGGCTACCACTCCCCAACATTCTGATCAAAGACCCAATAGATGGATCCTGATAGGAAGGGAGAAAAATGTCAAACAGAGCTTCAAATGCTTAAAGAATCCAGACTTACCGGACCCACTGAGACTGGAGCAACCCCTGAGACTATGGCCCTGAGATACTTTTTAAACCGCGAAGAGAAACTATCCCCTGGAGTCACCTTTTAACTAAATAGCAGGCTAGCTCAAAAAGTAAAGAATGTCACTCTTGAGTACTGCACTCTTTTAAAAATCTGCCTATATGAGACCAAGTGGCCAAAAGTCGCTCTAAAGCATAGATGAGAAGTTTGGAGGGCAGTAAGATTAAGTAAACGGGAATGAAACATCTAGAACAGAAATAAGGAGAACGCTTACACAATGGAAGAATGTAGCCAGTCACCGGACATTATATGTAGAAATTGTTGAATGGGAACATGTTTTGCTGTGTATATTTTCACCAAAAATATAATAAAATATTTTCAAAAGTTGTAACACTATACTCATGGTTTTTTATAATAAAGCAATAACTTTTTTTAAATTTAAACTAACAACAACAAAAAAAGCATGGAAACACTGAAGAAAAAGTAAAAAGGGAAAACAAAATCTCCCATAGTCCTGTCACTTTGACATAACCACAACTACTTTTGTTCCCTTCCAGTCATTGTCCAAATGCAGACATTTTTCATGTTGCTGTCATAGCGCATAAATCATTTTGTAATCGATAGCTACTCAAAATGGTATTATAAGCATTTTTCCATATGGATGGGCTAATGCAAGATTGGCTATCATTTTCTGAATGATTCCCTGATGGTCTGATATTTCATCTACCTTACAGCTTTAACCTAGTAAAGTTAGGATGAAAATTGGAGCTTTTCCTTCTTATAAATATTTCACTTAGGCTAAATTCCCAGGAAAGTAGGTCAAAGGCCATGCACTATTTCCGCTGTTGATACATACTGTGAAGAATTCCAGCCAATGACACTCCCACCTACATCATGAAATGGTGTCCTCTTCGCTAGAACTCTCCTGCGATGCAAAGCAACTCTTTTCACAAGACTGTAAATCCCTTATGTGCTAGGACCACATCCAATACCTCCTGTGAAGTCTTTCAACACCAAACAGAGTAGATGGCCAAGGGTGGATTCAGGCTTGTGAGGCCTGAAACTTGCGCAAATTAAGAAATCCTCTTTTTTTTTTTTTTTCTTTAAGAGAAAGAATGCAAAGTTCCCAGAATACAATTCAATAAGAAAGTAGCTATCTCAAATGAGAGGGGGAAAAAAAATCAAAAAGAAAATCACAAAATTTTAAAAAGCTAGAAATAACAAAAATTGACAAAATTGAGACAAATAGCATAATACTTTAACTGCCAGACACGCCCCTATAATACTTTTTTCCTACATCTTTGGCTGCATACTCGATCTTCTCTTCGTATGACAACACATTTCAATATCACTTTCCACAGCATTTCCAGTATGGTTGATCAAAATTTGTTTTTCACTATTAACAGGTTACGAAAACGTCTTTCAGCTTGACAACACATCAGTAACATCACATAGACTTTTTAGAACTGTAAAATTTGAGAAAATCCCTACCAAGTTTCCTGCATATATGAGAACAAGTTATCTTTGTAAGTGAATATTGCTTTTATCACAAATTTAAACCAGAATCTGTTTTCCTAATTTGAGCAGACCCTTTGGAGTTACTTATGTTACAACTGCTTTTTAAAAAACAATGTAGGTGCAGCTTGAAGATATTATGCTGAGCAAAATGAGCTAATCACCAAAGGACACATATTGTATGACCTCACTTATACAAAAAGACAAGAAAAGGCAAATGTACAGAGACCAAAGTTTATTAGCAGCTACTAGGAGTGAGAGGAAGGGAGAAAAGGGGATTAACAGTGCTGGAAAAATCACATTGATTAAGGGTAGGGCCGCACAGCTGATTATTGTAATTGTTGTCAATAAGTTGTACACCTGTAAAAAGTTGAACTGGCAAAAGTTGTGTGATAGATATATTTTGAACAATGACAAAAAATAAAAAGAGTAGCTGCTAAGACTGCTTATGTACACCCAAACACCTCATGGGGTTTGGTTCCTTGGTTTGGAGGTTTAGGACGATGGCTTCATGAAACCTCCCAGTTAATTGGCTTAATAACATGTTAAATGCCTCTGTTCTACCTCCTAGTTCCTGGCGTAGTACCTGGGCCTTTAAAGCTTTCCAGTGGCCATCCACTGTACAGTTGGTCTCTATTCACTTGAGAGAGGAAGAAGGAGAGTCAGGAATAGGAGACTATGGAAACTGTGGCTAATTGCTTCCATGAACAACTGCCTCCTTTGCCATGAGACCAGAAGAACTGGAGGGTGCCTAGATACCATTACTGAACACTTTGATCAAATATTTCATAGAATAATCCAGATCAAGTAGGGAGAAATGCAGAACAGAACTTCAAATTCTCATGGACTCTAGACTTTCTGGAGTCACAGAGAGTGGAAGAACCGCTAAAAATATTGCCCTGAGACAATCTTAAACCTTAAACCAAAAATATCCCTGGAGTCTTAAAAGCTAGCGAGCAGCCATCTAAGATGCATCAATTGGTCCCAACCCACTTGGAGCAAAGGAGAATGAAGATCACCAAAGATACAAGTAAAATATTAGCCCAGGAGACAAAAAGGGCCACATAAACCAGAGACTCCATCAGCCTGAGACCAGAAGAACTAGATGGTACCTGGCTACCAACAAAGTCAACTCTGACAGGGAACAAAACAGAGAGTCCCTGAAGGAGCAGGAGAAAAGAATTCAAATTCTGGTAAAAAGATGAGACTTAATGGTCTAACTGATACTGGAAGAATCCCAGAAGACTTGGCCCCCAGACTCTGTTAACCCAGGACTAAAATCATTCCCAAAGCCAACTCTTCAGACAAAGATTAGACTGCACTATAAGACACAAGGAAGCCCTGATGTCTTAGTGGTTAAAAGCCATGGCTGCTAACCAAGAAACTGGCAGTTGGAATCCACCAGGCGCTCCTTGGAAACTCCATGGGGCAGTTCTACTCTCTCCTATAGGGTCACTATGAGTCCGAATTGACTCGACAGCAATGGGTTTGGTTTTTTGTTTTTTTTTTTTTATATAAGACATAAAATGATACTCATGAAGACTGTGCTTCTTAGTTCAATCAGATACACGAGACCAATGGGCAGCTCCTGTCCGGAGGCGAGTTGAGAAGGCAGAAAGGGATAAGAGCTGGTTGAATGGACACAGGAAATCTGGGGTGGAAAGGAAGAGTGTGCTGTCACACTATAGGAATAGCAACTAGGATTATATAACAATGTATATACATATTTTTGAATGAGAAACTAACTTGAGCTGTAAACTTTCACTTAAAGAACAAGAAAAAGAAAAAACAATGAATACAAAAAAAAAAATCCCGTGAATTCTTCTTAAAACGGAACAATAGTTTAGCTTAACTAGTAAAAAATGCCTGCTTTGAGCATTATGCTCTATTAAGAACTATCTTTTTTTTATTTGGGATCAAATTGACAACAGCAACTTGAAAGATTAGGTAGGAACCTTAGCAGGGAGTCAGTTTATGTTAATGAGGGAGGAACAACTCAGAAAAGGAAGGCGAGAATGGTTGCACAACTTGGAGAATATAATCAATGTCACTAAATTGCACATGTAGAAACTGTTGAATTGGTGTATGTTCTGTTTATATTCTCAACAACGACAATATAAACAAAATTTAGGAAAAAAATGTAGACCGAGTCAATGCATTACAGCTTACGAACTTCCTAGTCAGTGGAAAAGTTTTTCTCCCCAAATCGCTGTTTTGTTAATTAGTTATTCTCATGAAAAGTAATGCTAATGGAATATTACTCAGCCATAAAGAGAAATGAAGTCCAGTACATGCTACAACCTTGAAAACATTATGCTGAGTGAAATAAGTCGGTCACAAAAGGACAAATATTGTATGAACTCACTTATATGAAATATCTAGAATAGGTAAGTGTATAGAGACCAAAGTTTATTGGTGGTTACCAGGGGCAGACAGGAGGAAGGGAGAAAGGAGAACTCAGTGTTTAGGGGACACTGAGCACTAGTTAAGGGTGATGGAAAAACTCAGGAATGGTTAAGTCTGATGACTGAACAACATGACGGACATAATCAAGTCGTTGAACCGTATGTATGAAGAATGCTGAAATGGCAAATGTTTTGTTACATATATATTTATCACAATAAAAAAAATGCATAAGAAAATAGATTTTTTTAAACTTTATTGTATATAAGCCCTCCAAGCATAAAAGGAAGCTCAAACTTGCAATCATTTTTCCTACTTTTGGAATTCTCTTGAACATCTAAGTGGTGAAAAGCCACATGGTACAATATAACGGGCATTGAACAGGTCATTGGTACACCTGAGTTCCAGGTCCTACCGTGTCAATAACCCAGTATAAACTTTCACCCTTTGGGCCACACTTTGCCCAGGCTCAGAGAAGTTATCTGACATCGCCAGAGTCCCTAGATTAGCAAGAAGCAGACCAAGGTCTCACACCCAGGCCTTCTGACTCCAAACAAATTTTGCACATTCCTCTGTTTTAGCGCTCACTACTGTATTGTGGAGCCCTTGTGGCATAGTGGTTAAGAGCTTAGCTGTTAACCAAAACGTCAGCAGTTCGAATCTACCAGGTGCTACTTGGAAACCTATAGGGCAGTTCTACTTTGTCCTATAGGGTCGCTATGAGTCAGAATTGACTCAGCAGCGATCGGTTTTGTTTTTTGGTTTACTGTACTGTGTGTCTCCCTCCTTTTCCATCTGTAGGCTCTGAAAGGATAGGGATGACATCTTTTCATATGTATCTTCCCAGCATCCGTCAATGTCCCTGGCAGTAAGTAGCAGCTAGAAAATAAAAGCCATGTGCTGTGCAAACAGAAACTATGTGTATTAGCAGTATCTTAAGTATCTTCCATGGTACTATTGATGAGACCCGCTTAGACTTCAAAGGAAAACAGCGGAAATAGCTAAAAGCAGAAAACGAAGCATGTTGTCTCCTACGGTATGGTTAAGCAGGGACAGCCATAACGTTGTTGATAAGTTATACTCATCCACACACCATTTGTAATGCGGAAGGAAAACTGCTTTAAAATTCGGCTGCAATTTGATCTTTTTTGTTTTGTTTTATTTTTTTAAGGAGGAAGATGACTCTTGTTTTGTTTATGAAAACACTTCGATGGGTCTTTTTCAGCTATGAAAGGAGAATCTAGATGGAAAATGAGCTACATCACAGAGACTGGGGATTCATTTTCTCATAAATCAAGAGGAAAGGGCTGCAGGGTTCCCCAAGCCTTGGAGAAGAGGAAAGATAGAGAAATAAAGGGCTCCCACAGAGAATGGATCCCAACAATGCAGTAGCGATCAAAAATTTAGAAAGTAAAATGGACCTGAGATGGTCAGAGGTGGGAGTGGGACAGTTATCACCTTTTTGGAGTTGTTTCCTAACCTCCCTCTGTTGTCTCCAAATCTCAACAAATGTCTGTTACATACACAGGTGTTGTCAGTGCTTCGAGGAATGGAGAGGAAGGAAGTGTACCATATTTTTGATAAGGCAAATCAAAGACAATAGCCCATGAAGGAGTCTTGGCAAATGAAGTGATAAGATGCATCAGGAGCAGGAATTCACAGTGAGAAGTCACCAAGAGAATACAAGTCTCCTCCCTCTCCCATGGAATCCCCTGTGACTTTAGAGGAACTGCTGGACTTTCCACAGTATGTGGGGTAGCAGGGTGCCAGCAATTTTCTTTGGCAATCATAGCAGAAGTTGGTAGTAAACTCTCCCTAGACACTTTAGTGAACACCTGCTCACTTCCAAATGCCAGTCCCTGCATTTTTTTCCTAGGGTTTTCTCTTATCACTCCAGCTTTCTTGGCTACCATTGCAGTAGGCTGGAAGCACGAGTGAATTAATATCCACACCCACCTACACCTCAGAGCAGCCCTCTACCAATGACAAATGGGTGCCAGTCTCTTTCCATTAGTAGAGGGGATAACTCTGAGATGTGTTTTAACATTGGTTTCTAGGGTTCCCCTGCTGGACTAAGCTGTAGTCACTCTCAGTGGTAGCTGACTTGATAAGGCACTTTATTGGCTGCTTTCCCTTCCTTGACTCACTTTCTGCACCCTGCTCTTCATCTCCCAAATAAAATGCTTGCACCAAAATCCTTGTCTCAAGATAATATTTCTGATGGAGTGTGAAGAGAGATATTAAATGAAAGAGCAGCCCTATAAAGCTGAAGGACTTGGGGACATTCAAACAACACATGGGAAACTCAATGAAGCAGTAAATACTTCTCAAACTCCAGATAAGCTGGAATCCAGATTTTCTGGAGCCATGGAGGCTGGACGAACCACTGACACTATTGCCCTGAAATCATCTTTCAACTTTACACCAAAAATATCCCCCTGAAGTCTTCTTAAAACCAAACAATAATTTAGCTTTAGTAAAGAATAGTAAAGAAAGTTTGCCTTGAGAAGATCAATCTATATGAGATCAAATTGACGACAACAGATTGAAAGATTAGATAGGAAACTTAGGGGACGGTGAGTTTATGTTAATGGGGGAGGAACAACTCAGAAAAGGATGATAATGGTTGCACAACTTGACGAATGTAATCAATGTCACTGAATTGTATATGTAGAAATTGTTGAACTGGTGTATGTTCTGCTGTGAATATTCTCAACGACAATAATAAAAATTAAAAAATAAAAAACAAGATTGAAAAAACAAACAAAAAATAAACTCCATGTAAGCATCAAGAAAAGATTCAGCGCAACATACATGTACGTATGTGCTTCTACAATAGATGCCCATTAAGTACCCAAATGTAAAATCTCCTTCTATTTCCCAAGGACCTTAAGCATTCTTTCTTGCTGCGTGAACCATCTGCTCTACTCTTTAAAAATCTGTTAGAAGGAGCCAGATGGAGTCCATGAGATTTTTGTTTGTGACAGTTTGATTACTAGCCAAAAGGAATGGAGAACAAAATCACCCAGCTTATCCACTTACCAACCCTTGGACACTTGATCTTAAGAGTCCCTACGGATCCAACGTGTTCGTCTCTGTCAATATAAAAGTTGGTGTCCAAAGGGAGACCAGAAATGGTGATGGGTGGAAGGGAAATGGCTGCATTGAACCACAGATGAGAAACTCCCTGTAGAGGGACTGTGATGGTTAATTTCATGTGTCAACTTGGCTATGCTATGATTCCCAGTGGTTTGGCCAAATACTAGACAAGTTGCCGTAATGTAATTTAATATAATGTAATCACTTTCTATAATGTGAGCTAGTATAATCAATGATTCAGTTGAAAGGGAAGTTCCCTTAGGGTTTGGTCTGCCTTCAGACTATAAACAGATATTTTGGCAGAACTCTCTTTCTGGACTCTGAACTCTAGACTCTGGACTCTTCCTGTCACTTGATGTATGGATCTTGGGATGCAATTCTTCAGAAATCTCCAGCATATTGCTTGACCTACAGATTTTGGATTTGCAAGCCTCCACAATCTTATGAGCCAATTCCCTAAAGTAAATCTCAGACTCTCACTCTATTGTGTGCCATCGAGTCAAGTCCATTCTGACAGTTAGCCACCCTATATGACAGACTAGAAATTTTCCATAGGGTTTCCTAGGCTGTAATCTTTATGGGAGTAGATAGATGGCCAGGTCTTTTCTCCCACAGAACCACTGATCTGTCAGTCAGCAGCCAAGCACTTAACCATTGTGCCTCCAGGGCGCCTTCCCTCTCTCATTCTCCCTCCCTCTCTCTCTCTCTATATATACATGTATATATATGAGTCACCACCGAGTAGATTCCAACTCATAACAATCCTATAGGACAAAGTAGAACTACCCCGTAGGGTTTCCAAGGCTGTAATCTTTACAGACGCAGACTGTTGCATCTTTGTACCACACAGAGCATCTGGTGGGTTGAAATCACTGATCTTTTTGGTTAGCAGCCAGGCACTTTAAACACTGCATCACAATTTCTCCCATAGGATTATGCAGAGCAATTTGGTCTTCCCTTCAACACACCCCTCACCATGAAGGCTATGGTCAGGGGGCTGTGTCTTTCTCAAGCTCCCCTCATCAGTGTGCTTTACTCAACAGAAAATCACACTTCCTATGAAGCATCCCACTCTCCTTGTTATGTATTGAATTGTGTCCCCCATCTCACCCCCCAAAAACATGTATTTTTACCAGGGGATGTAATCTTGTTTGGAAATAGGGTCTTTTTTTTTATGCCAATGAGATTGTATCAGAGCAGGGTGGGTCCTAAACCTAATCACTTCTGAGCTATAAAAAGACACAGAGACACACACAGCGGGGAGACAAACACCACAAGAGAATTGTCTACAAGCCCAGGAATGCCAAGGATTGCTAGCAGCTACTAGAAACTGAAACAGACAAGGAAGGACCTCCCGCTAGAGCCATGTCCTGAATTCAGACTCGAGCCTCTTTAACGGTGAATTTCTGTTCTTTAAAGCCACCCACTTGTGGTATTTTTATTACAGCAGCACTAGGTAACTAAGATACCCCTGGAAGGCAAAAGTTACTGCAGGCAATTTTTGTCTTAGTGGAAAAGGGCATTTTCTAATCTATTTGGGATTTTTGCAACTCAAGTGCAAGGGTATGAAAGCACTGATGAGCTTCACAAAAATATAAAGTAACATCTATGTGTACAGAGGCTTTTTTAATCACTTTCCCAAAGTCTAATGTTCTAAGTTTCCCACATCCCAATGTTCTGTTCTCACCCTTTCTTTCCATGCCAGGTGCTGTGGAGCTTGAGCCACCCAGAATAAGCTGAACCTCAGGGCACACTCCTTTGCAAAGAAGAAAGCTTGGATGAGCAGGTGAGTTGGAGAAGCATGACTCTTGGCCCAAGACTAATGACTAGTTAGGCTAGTTATATTTCCCAAGCAAAAAGAAACAAACGCTACCAAATATTGTAGAGACTCAACCTAGTATCTGACAAGACACAGCAGAGCTCCTCGCTCCTGAATGAGGCAGATAGATGTCCTCAAGAGATGAAAAGGGTATTTCCCTTCTTCAAAGAGAGCCCTGCATTCTGTTTCTCTTTATCCATAATAATAAATTCAGTTGTGATTTGAAAAAGCAGAGACCAAAGGGAACTCCAGGGACTGCTTTGGCTTTGGACCTCATTAAATAGTCCTGATTTCTTTTCCCATTGCTTAAGTAGATAATAATATTGCCAATAAATACAGCCCAGTGTGTCTTCTGCCAAAAGCTGGATTAGCGGGTGTTTTAATAAAGTAGAAAATTATATTTAGGAAAAGGAAATTTTACATTGCACATAAAACGAGAGTCTACTGAGTGGGGAGAGCTGGGCCTCAAGCCAGGAGGAATGTAAAGACGAGCACAGAGGGTTGTTGAGAAGACAGAGCTTAGGGTGGAGGAAAACAACGTGCCTGAACAAGTGTGCCCAGAAGGATGAGCAAATGGCTGAGAATGCAAACCTCCAGTCTTGGGGTTCCAGATGGAAACACAGACGTTGCTGTGTGAGGGAACAGTCTTGAAAGTAACACCTAGAAGACAGCCCTTGGAAAGGTCTGAAGAAAAGAAAGAAAATCTGATACAGTAACCTTTTCCATAAAATAATTCAACTCATTTAAATCATATTTTCACTACCCATCTGTCACTGTGTCATACTGTGGTGGCTTGCTTGTTGCTGTGATGCTGGGAGCTATGCCACTGGTATTTCAAATACCAGCAGGGTAACCCATGGTGGACAGATTTCACCAGAGCTTCCAGAATAAGACAAACTAGGAAGAAAGGCCTGGCAATCTACTTCCAAAAATTAGACAATGAGAACCTTAGCGATCACAACAGAACATTGTCCAGCTCTCTTGCTTTGAACATGTCCTCAGTAGAGATCAGCCGCCAGAGGATATCATGTTTGGTGATGTAAAGGGCCAGCAAGGGCGAGGGAGACCCTCACAGAGATGGATTGGCATAACAGCCACAAAATGGATTCAGATATGCTGGCAATTGTGAGAATGAGGCAGGGCTGGATAATATTTTGTTCTGTTGGACATAAGGTCACCATGAGTCCACCTTGATGCCAGCTATCTATCATATTTAACAATGCCAGCCAAGATCTAGATTTGAGTTTGTGTGTTTAATTTCTCTACCTTTCAAATTCTAATTGAAACAGTCAGGTAATTGTTTTAATCTGGGAAAAGCCACATCATCAGTGGCAAATTGGGAAAGGTGGCCTCTTAGCAAGTTCTGACCTAGTTAATCATGCCCCTCTTCTTGGAATGCTTTCTTTGCTTGACTTACTGGATATCTCGCTCTCTGGTTTTCCTCTTACCTAGCTGGCCTCTCTTCCTGTATCCTCACCCCCCTCCTGACCTCTACCTGTTGGAGGGAAACAGGCCTCAGTCCTGAGTCCTCTTCTCCAACTACACTCACTCCCTAGAACTTATCTAGTCCCAGGGCTTTAAATACAACTGATTAATCCTCCTAGATCAAGGCCCCCACCATGTCTTCCTGGACTATTACAATCCTTGCTTCCGTTCTTGTTCACCTCCTTCCCATTCTTCACACAGCCTTAAGAGTGGTCCTTTTAGAACTACATACATGGAAGGGATCAAATTGTTAACAACAAGGGTTAGATAGGAAGCTTAGGCAGCAGTGAGTTTATGTTAATAGAAGAGGAACAATTTGGGAAAGGAGGCTAAAAATGGTTGCAGAACTTGAAGAATGTAACAGTGTCATCAAATTGTATGTGTAGAAATTGTTGAACTGGTGTATGTTCTGCTGTGTGTATTTTCAACGACAACAAAGGAGAAAAATTATTTTAAAAAACAGTGTTCCTTTTAAAACACAAGTCAGATTTCAGCCAACATTTTCAATTAAAATAAATAAATAGTTGCTACAAACTTGGAAAAAAAGAAAAGTCAGATCATGTTGCTTGTTTACTCAAACTCAACAATGGATCCCATCCTACTCACAGTAAAAGATAAAAATCCTTACCATGGTCTCCAGGACCCCACCTAATCAGACCACCGGCTACGTCTGTGACCTCATCTCCTGCTACTCCCTCACTCCACTCCAGCCACACTGACCTTTCTGATATTCCTCAACTATGCCAAGTTTTCTCCTGTCTCAGGAACTTTGCACATGCTGTGCCCTCTGCCTAGAACACTCTTCTCCCAGAAGCTCACGCTTTTTACTTCTTCATTTCCTTCTAATTTCTGCTCAACTAGTGCCTTATCAGAGAGGTCTTCTGTCTTAGGCTGGGTTCTCTAGAGAAGCAAAATAAATGAAGAGTGTATATATATAAATATATGTTGTTGTTGTCAGGTGTCATTGAGTCAGTTCCAACTCATAGGGACCCCATGTACAACAGAATGAAACACTGCCCCATCCAGCACCATCCTCACAGTCATTGATATGTTTGGGCCATTGTTGCAGCCACATTGAGGGTCTTCCTCTTTTTCACTGACCCTCTACTTGACCTAGCATGATGTCCTTCCCCAGGGACCGGTCCCTCCTGATAACATGGCCAAAGTAATTGAGAGGAAATCTCACCATCCTCACTTCTAAAGGGCATTCTGACTGTACTTCTTACAAGACAGATTTTTATTCTTCTGGCTAGTCCACGGTATATTCAACACTCTTCACCAACACCATAATTCAAAGGCATCAATTCTTCTTCAGTCTTCCTTTTTCATTGTTCAGCTTTCGCATGCATATGAGGTGACTGAAAATACCATGGCTTGGGTCAGGTGTACCTTAGTCCTCAAAGTGACTCCTGGCTTTTTAACACTTAAAAGGGGTCTTTTGCAGAAGACTTGCCCCAATGCAGTATGTCCTCTGATATCTTGACTGCTGCTTCCATGGGCATGGATTGCGAATCCAAGTAAAATGAATATGTAAATATACAGAGAGAGATTTTTCTCAAGGAAGTGTCTCACATGGTTGTGGAGGCTGGCAAGTCTGAAATCTGTGGGTCAGACATCAGACTGGAGGCTTCTCCTGATTCCCGTGGTTGCAGAGACTGACGAACTCAAAATCAGCAGGTTCAGCAGGTCAGATGGTAGGCTGTTGGCTCACAGGGCTACAGAAGCTGGCAAATTCCAAAATCGGTAAATGAAATGGCAAGCAGCTGGCTCACAGGGCTGCAGAAGCTGGTGAATCCCAGAATGGGTAGATCAGATGAGAGGCTCATGCACCAAGAACCAGAGGTCAGATGATGACGAGACAGACACAGGATTCAGAGCAATGGAGAGCCTTGCCAGAGCATCCAAATATATATTAGATGCAGGTCTCACCCCTAAGAAGATTTCCTGTACATCAGAATAAAGGCATGACTTGAGTGAGGGTTAAACTTGAGTAAGGGTGTGACTTTAAGGCTGTGACTCAAGATACATTACACCCCACACTAATCCTACCTCATTAACATATAGAGGTTAGGATTTACAATACAGAAAATGGAGGATAATTACATCAGATCACAAAATGAAGAATAATCACACAGTACTGGCAATCATGGCCTTGCGAAGTTGACTCATAACATTAACCGTCACCCCTTCCCTGGTCTCTGTTTAAATTATGTTCCCTCCTTCTTTCATTCTCTATCCTCTGTGATTTGATTTTTGTTCCCACATAATGTACCCCTATATATCATTATATTATATGTTTGCTAATTTGCCGTCTGCCTTTCCCACTAAAATGTAAGCTCTGACTATTGCACCTCCAACCCCTTGAACCGTACCTGGGCACACAAATGATGCTCAATAAACATCTGTGAATGAGCAAATGAGTGGATCAATCAACTAATTTACATGCCAAAAACTTCAGACAATTTTTTTGTTACATATAGTACCCACCATATAGTACAGATGGGACCAAATTAGTTTGAGCACATGAAAAAAAAAAAATAATAATCCTCCTAGGATGTAAGTGGATAAGATCTGCAGCTGATTCACCAAACATTCCCAGGCCTAGATCAGCAGGGGCTGGAGGAGAAGGCCATTTGAGGCATAGTTTTCCTGGAAGATCTCAAAACTCTGAACAAGTGCAAGTAGAGCCTGATTCTCTAGGCAGTGAAGTAACAATACAACGACAGTGGACCCTGGGCTGTGCTGCCCCGATCCCCCTTAAAGGCTGAAGGACTAATGGAGCAAAGGAAGCTGATTACTCAGATGCACCTTACCATCCCTTTACAGCAGGGACCCAAAAAACTAAGTGAAACAAATGAAGACAAATTCCTGGAACTCTGACCATCAAAAAGGAAGGATAAAGAATTGAACTGAACACCAGTTGGAATGAAAAATTGAAAGAATGTGGTGAGACAAGAATAACACGAAATGAAGGGCCGCAACCAACCATCCCAGTGCAACGTATCCATCTTAAGACAAAGCCAGAAGCAACTCTGGAGGGAAAACACACGGAGGCAATCCCACAGTAGGCCTATAAGAGACAGGGGAAACTGTGTAGACATACTCAGAGAGAAGCAAGAGCAGGGAGAAAGCTGAGATCCAGAGCCAGATAACTACAAGTGGTGGACCCTGACCTCAGGGGTGAGTGGCACACACAAGGCAGTGGAGATGTGGAGTGGTGGTGGGAGGTCTCCCTCCTGAACAGACACTGGACAGCCCACCCCCTCACAGTTGGTCAGGAGCAGGTCCCAACTGCTGGCTGCAGCAGATGTGAAGGGCCTGGGCACCCCCATTTGCTAACCTACCCCTACCCTCCTAAGCAGCATACCTCATCTGACCAGGAACCACAACACAAGCTCCCTCCCCACCACCAAGCCCCATCTACCACACCCCTCTGCCTACCTGATGAATGGCGGAAGGCACCGTCCGGTGCATGTGCCCATCAACTACCTACACCCCGCCAGGGCTTGCAGAGCAGTGGAGACTGCGTGCCCCTGTCCAGCGAGAGGCCCAAGCAGCATGACCCTGTGTGAGCCTGCCCACCACTTCCCCTACTCCTTCCACCCAGCAAGAGACACTGGTGCTGCAATTGTGCACACACGTACTACTCCATGCCCCTGCCCCCTTCAACCTGCCTGACAAAAGGTGCAAGAGGTGCCACCCTGCATGCACTCACCCACTGCTCCTCCCCTTCTCCACCTCCACCAGACAAGAGGCATGGACATCAAGACCATGTACGCACCCACCTACCACTCCCTCCCCCTGACTAATAGGAGATGAAAGCAGCTAGACTGTGTGAACACCCACCCACTGCTCCTCCCCCACCCCTTGCCCAGTGTGAGGTGGAGTCAGCACAACAATACACGCACCCACCCACCATCGGCCCCACCACCACCCACTCCCCCTCACCCAGGGAGTTGTGATGACCAAGCCCCTGCTAATGCAACACACCTACCACACCTGCCTCAGCACTCATTTGGCATGGACCACTTTCTGCTCCCACACCACGAAACCAACAACAAACAGCAGCCTACCCCTCTCCAGGTCATACTCAGAGGCCCAGCAAGACTAGCAAACAGAGACCCACACTCACACATCCAGCTGCTGCCACACCCACCAGGAGACAGGTCGTGAGTGCTCAACTGAGGTCAGTCTACTGACCAGGGTAGCACGCCAGCACTGCCTGCCTGCATACATCAAAACAACACAAAAAATCAGGACACGGAGAACAAGATATAATTAATAAATAAATATAATAACACTTTAATGTCTCAGAGACAACAAACAATACCAAATCACCTAAAGAAGCAGGACAAGATGGCAAAAGCAAAGGGCCAAAATAAAGAACCAGAAAATCTCACTGAGGAAGATCAGGTAATCAAACAACGGTAAAAGGAATTCAAAAGACATATAGAGAGCCCTCCAAGAGATCAAGGAAAACACAGAAAAAACAAGGAATGCACAGACAAAATCAAGGAAAGCACAGACAGAATAGTAGAAGAATTCAGAGAAAAAATACAAGAACAAAATGACAAAATAAGTAGACAATTAGAAACCATACAAAAACAGCAATCAGAAATCCAGAAGATTAACAGTAAAATTTCAGAAACAGACAACTCAATGGAAGGACGTAGGAGTAGAATTGAAGTAGTGGAAGACTGACTCAACAAAATAGAGGACAAATCCCTTGACATTAACTTGTTTGAAGAACAATCAGAAAAAAGAGTGAAGAAAAATGAAGAAACCCTAAGACTTAAGTGGGACACTATCAAGAGGAATAATCTATGCCTAGTTGGAATTCTAGAACAGGAGACAATAAAAAGCACAGGGAGAAAATCTGAAGACTGCTGGCAGAAATCTTCCCTAATAGCACAAAAGACGAGAAGCTATCCATCCAAGAAGCTCAATGAACCCCATATGGGATAGGTCCCAAAAGAAAATCACCGAGACATAATCAAATTTTCCAAGACCAAAGACAAAGAAAGGCTCCTGAAGGCAGCTAGCGAAAAATGAAAGATCACCTACAAAGGGAAACCAATATGAATAAGCTTTACCTTCTCAGGAGAAACCATACAGGCAAGAAGGCAGTGGGATGAAATACATAAAATTCTAAAAGAAAAAAACTGCCAACAAAGAATTATATATCCAGCAAAATTGTCCCTCAAATATGTTGGCAAAGTTAGGACATTTCCAGAAATTAAGGAAATTTGGAAAACCAGACCAAACTTGCAAGAAATATTAAAGGGAGTCCTACAGACAGAGAACTGACAACAGCCTGAGATCAAGGCACATGACAGCATCAGTTAGTTATCAACCCAGATAAAGAAGTCTCAAAAACAAAATAACACTAACAGACTGAAAAGAGGGAACCAAAGACATCAAAATGATGACAACTTCAAAACAAAAAGGGGGAATAGATTGTTTAGTTATAACACTTCCATATGGAGAGGAAGTCAGGGTGATGTCAAGAAATTAAAGACTGCTTTAAACGTAAGAAGACAAAGGTGAATTTTAGGGTAATCACAAATAAAATTAACAAACCTACTCAGCAAAATTAAAAAAATAGAAATAAACCATAGAGACTCAGTAAACACAAAATCAACAATGAAAGCAATGAAAAGAAAATCCACAAACAAAATGAACACAGCACAGAAAATTATGCAGAACAAAGAAATGGTCAACACCACCAAAAAAAAAAAAAAAAAAGCACAGTAAAATGTCAGCAGTGAACTTATTAATAATCACATTGAATGTAAATGGACTAAATGCACCACTAAAGAGACAGAGAGTGGCGGAATGGATTAAAAAGCATGACCCATCAACATACTGTCTACAAGAGACACACCTTAGGCACAAAGATATAAATAAACTAAAAATCAAAGGATGGAAAAATATATATCAAGCAAACAATAACCAGAAAAGGTCAGGAGTGGCTATACTAACCTCTGAGGAAACAGACTTAAAGGCAAAATCCACCATAATAGGAAAAGAAGGACATTATATAATGATTAAGTGGTCAATATACCAAGAGGGTATAACCATAGTAAATATATACGCACCCAATGACAGGGATCCAAAATACATAAAAACAAACTCTAACAGCATTGGAAAGAAAAATAGACAATTCCATGATAATAGTAGGAGACTTTAACTCACTGCTTTCGATGAAGGACAGAACAACTAGAAAGAAACTCAACAAAGATGCAGATCTAAATACCACAATAAACCAATTCCACCTCACAGACATATACAGAACACTCCACCCATCAGCAGCACAGTACACATTCTTTTCCGGTGCACATGGGACATTCTCCTGAATAGACCACATTTTAGGCCATAAATTCAAAAACATTGAAATAATACAAAGCATTTTCTCTGACCATACTATAAAACTAAAAAAAAAAAAAAACTAGAAAGGAATAAAAGGGGGAAAAAATCAAATACAGAAAACTGAATGACATCTTGCTTAAACACCACTGGGTCACTGAAGAAATCAAAGAAGAAATTTTTAAAAATTCCTAGAATCAAACAAAAGTGAAAACACAACATACCAAAATCCTTAGGACACAGCAAAAGGAGTATGCAGAGGGCAACTTATAGCTATAGTTGCACACAATGAAAAAGAAGAAAGGCCAAAAATGAAAGCATTAACCCTACAACTTGGACAAATAGAAAGACAACAGCAAAAGGAAGCCCACAGTCACCAGAAGAAATGAAATAACAAGGATTAGAAAACAAACAAAACACAGAACAGAAAAACAATAGAAAGAATCAACAAGACTAGAAACTGATTCTTTGAAAGGATCAATAAAATCAACAAACCACTGGCCAAGCTGACAAGAGAAAAACAGAAGAGGCAAACAACTCAAATAAGAAATGATATGAGTGACATTACAACAGGACCAACTGAAATAAAAAGGATCATAACGGAATACTATGAAAAACTGTACTTCAAGAAATTTGAAAACCTAGAGGAAATGGACAAGTTTCTAGAAACACACTGCCTACCTAAACTAATACAAACTGAAGCAGCAAGTCTGAAGAGATCCCATAACAAAAGAAGAAATTGATGAGGTAATAAAAAAAACTCCCAACTGAAAAAGGCCCTGGCCTGGATGAATTCACTGGAGAATTCTATCAAACATTCAAAGAGGAGCTCATATAAATACTACTCAAACTATTTCAGAGCATAGAAAAGGAAGGAATTCTCTCAAACTCGTTCTATGAAGCCAGCATAATCCTGATAGCAAAGCCAGGCAAAGACAACACCAAAAAAGAAAATTACAGCCCAGTATCCCTCATGAATATATATGCAAAAATTCTCAACAAAATTCCAGCCAGTAGAATTCGATGTCATATCAAAAATATATATATATCGTGACCAAGTGGGATTCATACCAGGTTATGCAAGGATGGTTTAACATTAGAAATCAATTTAATCCACCACATAAATAAAAGAATCACATGATCATTTCAGTTGAAGCAGAGAAGGCGTTTGATAAAGCCCAACACCCATTCCTGATAAAATCATGCAGCAAAATAGGAATAGAAGGGAAATTCCTCAATAAAAGAAAGAGCATTTACACAAAATCAACAGCCAACATTAGTCTCAATGAAGAGAGACTGAAAACAGAAACTAGACAAGTATGTCCTTTATGACCACTCCTACTCAATATTGTATTAGAAGTCCTAGCTAGAGCAATTAGGGAAGAAAACGAAATAAAGGGCATTCAAATTGGTAAGGAAGAAGTAAAACTATCCCTATTCGCAGATATGATCCTGTACGTAGAAAATACCAAAGACTCCACAAGAAAGCTCCTGGAACTAACAGAAGCATTTAGCAAGGTAGAAGGATACATGATCAACATACAAAAACCAATCAATTCCGCTACATCAATATAGAGAACTTTGAAAAAGAAATTAAAAAAAAAAAATACCATTTACTATAGCCTCCTCAAAAATAAAATACTTAGGAATAAATCTAACCAGGGACATGAAAGACTTATATAAAGAAAACTAGAAAACAGTACTGCAAGAAACCAAAGACCTATAGAAATGGAAAAACATACCATGCTCATGGATAGGAAGACTCAACACTGTGAAACCATAAATACTACCCAAAGCACCTACCCAAAGCAATCTATAGATACAATGCAATCCTGATCCAAATTCCAACAGCATTCTTTAATGAAATAGAAAAACTAATCACAAACTTTATATGGAAAGGAAAAAGGGCATGGATAAGTAAAGCATTATTGAAAAAGAGGAATGAAATAGGAGGCCGCACATTACCTGATCTCAGCTACATTAGTCAAAACAGTCTGGTACTGGTACAACGACAGACATGTAGACCAATGGAACAGAACTGAGAACCCAGAAATAAATCCATCCACCTATATACAGCTGATCTTCGACAAAAAAAACAAAGTCCATTAAGTGGGAAAGAGACAGTTTCTTTAACAAATAATGTTGGCAAAACTGGATATCTGTCTGTAGAAAAATGAAACAGGACCCATACACAAAAACTAACTCAAAATGGATCAAAGACCTAAATATAAAACCTACAACTATAAAGATAATGGAAGAAAAAATAGGGAAAATCCTAAGGGCCCTAACATATGGCATAAATAGTATACCAACCATAACTAAAAATACACAAACAGCAGAAGATAAACTAGATCAATGGGACCTCCTAAAAATTAAATGCTTATGCTCATCAATAGACTTCCCTAAAAGAGTAAAAAAGAGAAGAACCTACAGACTGGGAAAAAATTTTTGGCCATGACATATTCAACAAAAACTCTAAAATATATAGAAAACTTCAATACCTCAACAACAAAGAGACAAACAATCCAGTTGAAACATTGGCAAAGGACATGAACAGACACTTCTCCAAAGAAGACATTCAGGCAGCTAACAAATGCTCGAGATCATTAGCCATTAGAAAGATGTAAATTCAAACTACAATAAGATACCATCTCACCCCGACATCAATGACACCAATCAGAAAACAACAAATATTGGCAACGTTATAGGGAGATTGGAACTCTTATACACTGTTGGCAGGAATGTAAAATAGTACAGCCACCATGGAAGACGATATGACACCACATTAAAAAGCTAGAAATAGAAACACCCTGTGATCCAGCAATCCCATTCCTAGGATTATATCCTAAAGAAATAAAAGCTGTGGCAAGAATAGACATATGCACACCCATGTTCATTGCAGCATGATTCACAATAGCAAAAAAATGGAAACAACCTAAGTGCCCCTCCACAGAGGAATGCATAAACAAACTGTGGTACATACATACAATGGAATACTACGCAACGATAAAGAATAATGACGAATCCTTGAAATATCTCACAACATGGATGAACTTGGAAGACATTAGCCTGAGCGAAATAAGCCAATCACAAAGGACAAATATTGTAGGAGATCATTATTATTAAAAAAAAAAAAAAAAAACCCACATGAAATGATTATACACAGAAAAAAAAAAATCTTTAACCCTTACCAGGGAAGGGAGGAGGAGGGAGGATAAATTACTAAATAGATAGATAGAAGACATGTGGTAATATCAGTAAAGGGAAAGGCTATACACTATTCACTATATGGAAGAAATTATTACAACATGACAAAGGCAAAGGAAGGCACTGAAAGGAACACAAGAACAAAGGGCAGCTACGGTAATTACTATAACAGACAATCCTGCAACAACAGTATTAACAAACGATAATTTACAAAGGGATACACGGGCAGATATGTATGCTAAAGAGAGTGGGAGGGTGTAAGGGAGCACAGCAGATATAGGTTAGTTTGTGGATATCTCCACATACACATTTGTAGATGTTGCACGTATACTAATTTAGACAACAGAACACACGAGGGGCACAGTCATGGAAACTTCTTATATACAACCAAACACCTCCCGGAAAGAAGAAACTAGACTTGAAGGCTAAGGACCACAGACTTGGATCATAGATATTTGCATTGATTGGCATAACATAGTGCATAAAAACAATGTCCTACAGCCTACTCAGGTGAGCTGCATCTGGGGTCTTGAAAGCTCACTTGCTGCCATTGAAGATACAACTAGTGGCCTTTTCCTGTCCAGAGTAAAGGAGAGTGAAGAAAACCAAAGACTCAAGGGAGAAATCAGTCCTAAGGGCTAAAGGACCACATGCACCATATCCTACTTGACCCCAAGACCAGTAGAACTAGATGGTGCCCAGCTACCACTACCGGCTGCTCTGACCATGATCACAGTAGAGGGTTCCGGACAGACTGGGAGAAAAATGTAGGACAAAAAAATCAAATTCATAAAAAAATTTTAAAAAAAAAGGCCAGAGTTACTGGCCTGATAGAGACTGGAGGAATCCCCGAGACTGTGGCCCTAAGATACCCCTCTAGCTTGGAACTGCAGCCATTCCCAGAAGCTACCTTCCAGCCAAACAACAGGCCTATAACATAAACAATAACACCAGAAAAGAACGTGCTTCATAAAACAAACAATTATACGAAACCAAAAGGTTAACATTTGCCCAAAAGGCAGTAAGGGGTAAGAAAACCAGACGAAAGGAAACAGAGAACCCAGGGCTGAAATGGGGAGAGTGCTGACGGAGTGTGGGGGTTGCAACCAACGTCATGGAACACTTTGTGTACAATTTGTTGAATGAGAAAATAATTTGCTCTGTAAACTTTCACCTGAAACACAATATAATATTTAAAAAAAAAAAAAAGACTGACAGAAGAACTAGATGATGTCCAGCTACCAATACCAACCGTTCTGATCTGGGCCACAATAGATAGACCCTGATACCAAAAAATAAATAAATAAATAAAACCTTTTGCCATTGAGCCCGACTCGTAGCGACCCTACAGGACAGAGTAGAACTGCCCCATACAGTTTCCAAGGAGTGCCTGGTGGATTCAAACTGCCAACCTCTTGGTTAGCAGAC
The DNA here is from genome assembly GCF_024166365.1 of Elephas maximus indicus. Classification (NCBI taxonomy): domain Eukaryota; kingdom Metazoa; phylum Chordata; class Mammalia; order Proboscidea; family Elephantidae; genus Elephas; species Elephas maximus. The sequence goes on along the minus strand of NC_064831.1, from coordinate 71,189,923 downwards.
AGAACTCAAATTGTTAAAAAGTCTAGACCTACTGGATGAGTTGAGAGTAGAGAACTCCCTGAGACTATCACCCTGAGATACTCTTAAACCTTGAACTGAAACTATCCCCTGAGGTCACCTTTTAGCGAAATAACAGATTTGCAAACTAAATAAAGACTATTACCTGTGAGTACAGTGTTGTATATGAAACCAAAAGGTACTCTAAAGCAAAGATGAGAAGATAAGGGAGCAGGGAAATCAGAGCGCTAAAAGTGGAGCAACCAGAGAATGTTGACATTGTGAAAAATGTAAATAATGTCACTGAACAATTGGTACAGAAATTGTCAAGGGGGAACCTAATTTGCTGTGTAAACGTTCACTGAAAACACAATAGAATATTATTTAAAAAAAGACTGAAGGACTGAGTTCCCAGCTGCTGGACGTGCTGCCAGTGGTCAGCCCTTGACAGGAAAGGACACTACTGCAGACAGTCACTTTTCCCAAGTCCATGTACCCCAGACGAGTCAGCCTACATCTGATGACTGTTAGATGTGGGGGTAGGAAGGCCCAGACCCTAACCCCAACTTGGGACAACTCTGAAAGGCCATCCAAGTTTCAGAACTCCGTGTGGGTTGGCTGAGACTTTCCTGCTTCACAGCCCAATTTTTCCCTCTGCCCGCCTTGCTTTTTCCACCAATGTCAATTCCAAGAGTGTTCCCCCAATAAACTTCCTGCATGCTGATCTCTTCCTCAGAGTCTGCTTGCCAAGAAACTTGACCTGCCAGGATATTTCAGAGCTATTACTGTGTGTAGGATGGGCTGGAGAGAGACAGCGAGAAGGTAAAGCTACCTAACAGTGCACAAGTGTTTCAACAGGGAAACAGATAATGAAATGGGATCTATTCATTCACTGGACCATTACACAGCAGTTAAATAAACTAAAGCCGAATATCCAAAGAGACAATCTCAAAAACATAATCTTGAGTAAAAAAAGGAAACTTACAGAATATACGTGGTATGATAAACCAAAAACCAAACCCACTGCTGTCAAGTCAATTCCAACTCATGGTGACCCCGGGTGTTACAGAGTAGAGCAGCTCCATAGGGTTTTCTTGGCCATAATCTTCACAGACGTAGATTGGCAGGCCTTTCTGCCATGGTGCCACTGGGTGGGTTCAAACCACCAATCTTTAGGTTAGTAGTATAGCACAAACCTTTTCTGTTTTCAGGGACGTAAAGTGTAATAAAAGTATAAAAACATGGACTTGAAGGGCACCCACAAATTTCATGATGGGGTTTGTTCTAAGGAGGAAAGGGGAAGATTGAGACTAAGAAAGTGTACATGGGTGTTCGTAAAATTAGTCTCTGCACTTTTCTGTGTTTAAATGTTTCTCCTGAGTTACAAAAAGAAAATTATTCAGAGATGAACATTAAAAAAATAAAATCACAAAATAATCAAAATACTATATAAGCAAACATTTAACTCGTCTGAAAGAAAAAATGTAATGAGAACAAAATCACAAAAGGAAATCAGCTTGACCTGAAAACACTTTGAGCATACAAAGAAGTGTGAATTTAATTAAGACAAAAGAAAAATCTCAAAAAAAAAAACTGTAATGAAATGACAAAGAATTAATACTCCTAGCTCACAAAAAGCTTAAAAAAAAAAACAGGAAAAGAAAGAAATGAATGGCCCATTGAGAAAAAGCAATAGGCAAAAACAAAAGGGCTATTCACAAAAGAATAAGTATATGGAAAAGAATCAACTCCACGATTAATCAAAAGAATTCAAATTGAAATAAGATTTTTTTTTTTAACCCATCGAAGTGGCAAATTTTTCTTTCTTAAGATAATATGCAACTCTGACAAGCATTGGAGGCTTGAAGAGTAAAGATAAGGAAAAAATTATCATTATTAAGAACAAAAGTATAAATTTGCTGAATAGTTCTGGAAATGATCTGTCAATATATAGTAACAGTCTTAAATATGTGTGTGCTCCTTGATCCACTTCTAGAAATCTGGCTTAAGTGAATAATAGGAAGGTGAACAAAGATTTACTCAATAATACCTTCTGCACTGTGATATTTAGTACCAAAAAATTAGCAAGAGTTAAAATCTTCAGAAATAAAGGAATGCTTAAACAGATTATTATACGTAAAGGAATACTGCACCTTCTAATGGAGTTCCTGAGTGATGCAAATGGTTAACACGTTCGGGTGATTAGTTCGAATTCACCCAGAGGAGACTCGGAAGAAAAGCCTGGTGAGCTACTTCTGAAAGGTCACAGCCACCGAAAACCCTGTGGAGCACACTTCTACTCTGCACACAAGGGGTCGCCATCGTTTGGAATCTGCTCCATGCCAACTGGTTTGTTTGTTTGTTTGTTCTGGTGCACCATCAAAGGCATCTTTCCAAAAAATATAACAACGTGTAAAAACGGCTGACTGTAAGTATGGAAAGTAAGATACTGAGTAACGGATGCTCTTCGGCTTTCAGGGTTATCCATGTGCCTGTTTTCATGCCTAGAAAGCACATACAGGACAAAAATCCGGTTACAAAATAGAACCATCTAATCTCATGTTTAAAATACGCATATGAAAAACTAAATGGCTAGTGACTAAACCATTAACATCGTCTCTGGGTTTGCGGAGTTAAAGGACAGTAATCATGTTTCTACTTTCTGTGACCTATATTTTAAGTATATAACAGAGCTGACAAGGAAGGAGTGTGATGTCAACAATTTCTTGGAAAACTCAAGACGTCAGAGTAACGTATGAGTCAGAGGAAAGAACTGAAGAACTTACATGGTGAAACAGGTCCAGCGGTCAGGGAATCTAACTGTGACAAAAGCTTTAACAAGGCAGAAGAAAGGCCTGGTGATTTGCTTCCGAAAACTACCCAATTAAAACCCTGTGGGTCACCACAGAATATTGCCCGATATAATGCTGCAAGATGGACTCGAGCATACCAGCAATTGTACCAGGCAACATGTCATTCCGTTGTGCGTGGGGTCGCCATGAGTCAGAGCTGACCCGATAGCAGCTAACACCAGCAATGAGGACAGATATTTATGCACCCATTACTGAAAGGATTTAAGGTGGTATCAGTTTACCTCTGCTAAGCTGCTCGGTCTTCATGACTGGCAGGTGGCATCTACACCAACCCAAACAATGAAACAAAAAACCTAATGCTGTCCAGATTCCAACTCATGGCAACCCCATGTGTTACAGAATAGAACTGTTCCATAGGGCAGTGCTGCTGGGTAGATCCCAATCACCAACCTTTAGGTTAGTAGTCTAGCGCAAACCCTTTGCGCCACCCAGGGACAGCACTTGCCCAAGCCCAAAAAACAAACCCATTGCTGTTGAGTCGATTCTGACTCATAGCGACTCTGTAGGACAAAGCAGAACTGCCCCATTGGGCTTCTGAGGAGAGGCTGGTGGATTTGAACTGCCAACCATTTGGTTAGCAGGCTGAGCTCTTAACCACTGAGGCACCAGGGCTCCCTCACCTGCCCAGAAGCACTCAAATGGAGACTTATTCCCCTAGCTTTCAGCCCACCACCTACAACGGCCTGGCCACCCAGCAGGCCCCTCTTCCTCTTGTGACTCCATTCCCCTCTTCCTTAGCTTCCTGGTACCTGTTTCATCCCTGCTGTCCTCATCACCACACGTTGCATCTCGTCCTTAACTCAAGTCGGTCTCTAGGTCTTTGCGTCTCAAATCTACCAGATAATTTATGCGATTTACCCACTCAGGTTGAATTTGAATGCTTAAATTTCAATGCTTAGTCTCGGACTTTGGAATGTTATCCCACATTTCAAATTCTATTCTTTTTATCTATTTGTCAGTCAGAAAAAGAAAACAAAGAACTCAGCATACCAACCACAGGGGCTAAAAACCACCCATTCTTGAACTCAGTGAATTTTTTACAAAACAGCAACACGAAGGCAACGTGCCAAAGAAAAATTGGTAGGCTCCAGTTTGCCTGGACTTTCCTGCCTTCAGCACTGAATGTCCCACACCCCGAGAACCCACTTTGTCCCAGGAAAATCGGGACAGTTTGTCACCTTGGACGTGATCCAAAACCCTTTGGCAGTAACATAGGGCATCCTCTCTGATGCTCAAAAGGGCTTGTTGATTAATTGGACAAAGGCCTGGATATCACGGGAATTTTGAGAAAATCATTTAATTTGGCAGCTAAAATTATATTACCAAATGAGACATTAAATATTATCAAAAGCAAATGGATAATTTCCCTCAGTCGACAATATTGACTTCTCAGTCTCCTAGAATCAAAGAACTTCTTGAAGCTCATTGTATTTATGGGAGGACTATTACCCACTGTCTCACAGTGGATCCTCTAATGAGGCTTAAATTGGTCATTTGTCTTATATCTTAGTATTAGGAAGAGCTGTGTCTCCCATGGGCCACGGGCTTCTGTTTTCTTATGGACACTGTAAATTCTATAACTAATACAGTTTTGCTTTTAACATTGGTTACTAAAGAGCCAAAGAGCAAAACATACAACACAAATGGAACTTTTCTGGGCATTAACTTTGCCTAGAGCTTTATTTTAGTTTTCTTAGCTTTATTTTCCCTTCTAATTTCTTACATTAAAATTGCATTACAGACATTCATTCATTCTGAAGATATTTATTACTAAGTAGGGATAGAACAATGAACAAAACAAAGTCTTTGTTCTCATGCTGCTGACATTTTAGCAAAGAAAGACAAAGAAACAATAAATGTTAGGTGCTATGAGGAAGGGTGTCATGGATTGAATTGTGTCCCCCTAAAGTATCTGTCAACTTGGCTAGGTCATGATTCCCAGTATTGTATGATTGTCCACCATTTTGTCATCTGATGTGATTTCCCCGTGTGTTGTAAATCCTATCACTATAGGGTCATTATGAGTCAGAATCCACTCGATGGCAATGGATTTTTTTTAATGCTGTAATGAGACAGATTAGTGGCAATTATATTGATGAGATCTACAAGCTTAGTGCCTTAAGCCAATCTCTTCTGAGATGTAAAAGAGAAAAGCAAGCAGAGAGACAGGGGGACCTCATATCACCAAGAAAGCAGTGCCAGGAACATAGCACATCAGTTGGACCTGAGGTTCCTGGGCTGAGATGCTCCCAGACCAAGGAAAGGTTGATGACAAGGACCTTCCTCCAGTGACAGAGAAAGAAAGGCTTCCCCTGGAGCTGACACCCTGAATTAGAACTTGTAGCCTACTAGACTGTAAGAAAATAAATATCTCTTTGTTAAAGTCATCCACTTGTGGTATTTCTGTTATAACAGCACTAGATGACTAGGACAAAGGGTAAGGGTTCAAGAGTGAAGGTGGTCATGAGTGGCTGTTACAGAGGCTGTGAAGTCCTCTCAGATAAGGTGACATTTGAGCAGAGGCACAGAAAAACTGGATGAGTGAGTTGCGAGAATAAACAGCAAGTGCAAAGGCCCTGAGGCAGGACACTGTTAGCATGTTCCAGCACCAGCTAAGAGTCTGGTTTGGCTGCGGGGAAGTAAGTAAGGTAGAAGAGTTGAATGGCGCTGAGGTCAGAGAGGTAATGGAGCCAGATCATAAAGGATCTTGTAGGCCCTGGAAAAGATTTCGGTTTTCCTCTGAGCGAGGTAGGAGTCCTCAGAGTTTTGAGCAAGGAGTGACCTGATCCAACATATATTAGAAGAATCACTCTGGCTGCTGTGTTGATGATGGACTGTAGGAGGGTGAGGATAGAAGCAAGATCAGAAAGGAGGCTATTGCAATGGTCTAACCAGAAGATGAGTGCAGGATGGTAGCAGTGGAGGCTGTGAGTAGCAGTCAGGTCCTGGGCATATTTTGAAGGTAAGGCCAATAGGATATGCTAAGGAATGTTGTTGTTGTTAGGTGCGGTCAAGTCGGTTCCAACTCATAGCGACCCTATATATATATATGTACAACAGAACAAAACATTGCCCGGTCCTGAGCCATCCTTACAATTGTTGTTATGCTTGAGCTCATTGTTGCAGCCACTGTGTCAATCCACCTCATTGAGGGTCTTCCTCTTTTCCGCTGACCCTGTACTTCACCAAGCATGAGGTCCTTCTCTAGGGACTGATCCCTCCTGACAACATGTCCAAAGTATGTAAGACACAGTCTCGCCATCCTTGCTCCTAAGGAGCTTTCTGGTTGTACTTCTTCTAAGACCGATTTGTTCATTCTTTCGGCAGTCCATGGTGTATTCAATATTCTTCTCCAACACCACAACTCAAAGGCATCAATTCTTCTTCAGTCTTCCTTATTCATTGTCCAGCTTTCACATGCATATGATGCAATTGAAAATACCATGGCTTGGGTCAGGCGCACCTTAGTCTTCAAGGTGACATCTTTGCTCTTCAACACTTTAAAGAGGTCCTTTGCAGCAGATTTACCCAATGCAATGTGTCTTTTGATTTCTTGACTGCTGCTTCCATGTCTGTTGATTGTGGATCCAAGTAAAATGAAATCCTTGACAACTTCAATCTTTTCTCCGTTTATCATGATGTTGCTTATTGGTCCAGTTATGAGGACTTTTGTTTTCTTTATGTTGAGGTGCAATCCATACCGCAGGCTGTGGTCTCAGATCTTCATCAGTAAGTACTTCAGTCCTCTTCACTTTTAGCAAGCAAGGTTGTGTCATCTGCATAATGCAGTTTGTTAATCAGTCTTCCTCTGATCCTGATGTCCCATTCCTCTTCATATAGTCCAGCTTCTCAGATTATTTGCTCAGCATACAGATTGAATAGGTGTGGTGAAAGAATACAACCCTGACACACACCTCTCCTGACTTTAAACCAATCAGTATCCCCTTGTTCTGTCCGAAAAACTGCCTCTTGATCTATGTAAAGTTTCCTCATGAGCACAATTAAGTGTTCTGGAATTCCCATCCTAAGGAATAGGATGTAGAATGTAAGGATAAGAGAGGAGAGGAGGATGACTTCAAGCTACTGGAATTGGCGTTGAGAAGAGATAGCTTGGCATAATGCAATGGCTCTCAATCCTAGCTGCCCCACTGGAATCATCTGGTGAGCTTGAAAAACCTACCAGTACCTGGTCTCACCTCCCAGAGATTCTGATTTAATTGGCCTGGGGTGAGTTTCCAGCACTGTTGTTATTTGAAACCTCCCTTATGGAACAGAACCATTGAAAGAGTGCAAAGAACACTAGTTGGGAATCAGACAACCTGGGTTCAAACCCCTACTCTGCCACTTGTAGAATGAGACTTTCAGCAAGTTACTAAGACCTTTACGCCTCAGTTTCTTCAACTGCAAAGCAGGAATAACAAAAACAACTCTTTAGGGCTTTAATGAGGATGAGTAGTAACGTATATTAAGTGCCTAGGACATAGTAGTTAACCACAAATGGTACTTGTTATAAAAAATTATTATATATTTTTAGAATAAGTAAAGCAGAAATAAATATAAATAATAAAGAAGACAGACTGTATTTCACTTCAGGTTTCCCAAATTGGTTGAACTGCCCTCTCAGCCAATGACTACTTCCCAACCAGTAGCCAAAGGGCAACATGCCAGGAAGCTAGGGTGCAAGGGTCAGGAGAATTAGAATCTCAGAATCCCAGATTGTTTAATAAAAGAATGTTTTTTAGGTGGTGTCATGTCCACACTTCCTTCCCCTCCTCAATCCCATGACTCTGAATGCTATTAGTGATAACCTCAACAAATGCGCTTTGTTGCCATCCACGGGGCTTAAGATCAGGGGAATATCTAGTAAAGACATGCATGCCAAGGAAAGGAAAACAAGGTGACCTGGCCCGGGTGAGTTTGAGGGATCCCTCAGCCAGTGAAGAGGACCAGGAATGGTTTGGGTCCCATGAATCGTTTGAGGAGAAGAAATTTGTTCCTTCATGGCTCTTCTGCCCCAGAGCACCCTGACACCACAACCATGTCAAGCACTTTGGGGGGTCAGGATTCTCTACAAGGAAGCTCTGAATGAAGTCCTCCTCCTTCTGATCCCTTGTTCTCTCAAGGATTGTCTCGGCTACCTAGTGCAGCTATAACAGAAATACCACAAGTTGATGGCTTTAACAAAGAGAAGTTTATTCTTTCACAACCTAGAAGCCTAAATTCAGGGAGTCAGCTCCAGGGGGAGGCTTTCTATCTCTGCTGGTGCTGGAGGAATGTCCTTGTCATCAATCTTCCCATGGTTTAGGAGCTTCTCAGGCACACGGGCCTGGGTCCAAAGGACGTGCTCTGCTCCTGGCACTGCTTTCTTGGTGATCTGAGGTCCCCCTGTCTCTCTGCTCGCTTCTCTCTTTTACATCTCAAAAGAGATTGGCTTAAAACACAACCTAATCTTGTAGATTCAGTCCTGCCTTATTAACATAACTGTCAATAATCCCATCTCATTAACATCATAAAGATAGGATTTAGAGCACATAGGAAAATCACATCACATGACAAAATGGTGGACAATCACACAATACTGGAAATCATGGCCTAGCCAAATTGACCGATATTTTGGGGGACACAATTCAATCCATAGCAAGCATCTACTTTGATAACCATTTCTCTAAAACTCAAATATCAAAAATAAAAAATAGAGATCATGCTCACTCAAGCAATAGGAGCCACAATGGAATTTTAATTCAGAGAACCTGCTCTAAAATCTTCCATGACAAAGCAAGGACTTAAATTCTTTAGTAATCAGAGGTGTGGGGCCAAGGCAATAGATGTGACTGCACAGTTATCCAACCTATCTGTCCCCTGAGGAACAGATGGGCACTCTGCAGATTCCACAAACTCAATTCAACCTAGCTTAGACAAAGGAAGGGCTCCGTCAACTCAATAACTAAGCCATGCAGAAGACAGATAGAACCAGCTTCAGAAATGACTGAAACCCTGAACTCTCTTTTCTTTTGGGGGCTTCTTATGCTGGTTTTATTCCCTCCTCCTCCAGAGTCCCTTTCTCCTTGGATCACAGCTCTCATCCTCACAGCACCCTGTATAGCAGGCTTCTCTCTCCCACTTCCGTTCAAAAAATCCCATGAGGGGACTTTGATTTGCCTGGCTTGAGTGATGTGTCCATCCTTTTAGACAAGAGGGCGAATTCTATTACCATAAAAAAAAAAAAAGGAAAAGAGCTGAGCAGACAAAAGTAATAGATGCCCACTACAGTTCCCTACCACCACTACTCATGTTTATGGGGCCACTGTCCTTGAAAATTTGGTCCCAAAACTGTACTTTCTGGTTATAGTGCCTACAGAAGCATAAAGTCTGGGTTAATAAATGTTCAAGATTGCTTCATCTCAGTTCCACTCTCACAGACTCGTAAGTCCTTTCTCATGTAGGCACAAAGCTCTGCAACTGAATCATGTTTTACAAAATATCTTGTCCAGAAGGCTGAATTTTTATGTAAACAAATTACCCATATTTTTAAACAAATAACACACGCCTTCTGCAATTGTTTGTGGGCCACGCCCTTCCCCCCCACCCCCGCAAGGTATTTTTGTAAGCACTCTGTACAAATTTGTGTACAGCAACTTGTGGAATAGGATTGGCATGGTGGCACTTGTGATGGTGTCTTGAGGTGTGGGGGGAGGGTGTGGCGACAAACAAACACAGAAGGTGAGTAAAAATGTGGTATTTCAGGTTGTTATAAAAAAATAGGAGAGCTAAAAGTCATTGTTATTGATCACTTTACTAATTAATGTCCTTTCACTGATTCTAGACCCATTCAGAGAGCATTGATGAAAAGCATTTATGATAATTTGTTGCCCCAAACCTGACTTCCACTAACTCAGACTTCCTTAACCTGGGAAAACACAGGCTGTATCAACAGAAGTACTGAGCTAAAACACTTATCATTCATAGACCTTGAACTTTACTAAAGGATGTTGTTGTTGTGTGCCATTAAATCCATTCTGACTCATAGCAACCCCACATGACTGAGTAGAACTACTCCATAGGATTTCCAAGGTTGTAATCTTAATTTATCTTAAAGGAAGCAGATCATCCAGGTCTTTTCTCCCAGGGAGCCGGTGGGTGGGTTCCAACTGCCAATCTTTCAGTTAACAGATAAGTGCTTTAACCATTGCACCACCAGGTCTCGTAGGCTGTTTATCTATTTCAGAGTCTAGAACCTTCCAGAAGAGTTATTTACTACCAGCCCTTGCCTCATTGGTCTCCATCTATTACCCCTGAGCACTCAACCAGACTCACTCATGTATCTCACCTGCATAAGAAAAAGGCTGAAGTATAAACATGAAGAAAAAACACATGCAATAACAAACAATATAATTGCCTACCTAGAAATCCCGAAGAGACTAAACTGCAAAGTTATCAAGACTAATAAGAGTCAAGTAAATTGAATGGATAAAATATCAACATGAAAAAATCAAAAGCTTTCCAGTATGTCATCATTAACTTTTTAGAAAAATGTAGTAGGGAAAAAATTCTCTCCACAGTAGTAAGAGAACTATAAAATACCTGAGACTTACCCTTATAAGACAAGTTTAGACCTCGGTGAAGAAAACAACAAAAGTTTATTGGAGGACATGAGGGCAACTCTGGTTCAGTGGTAGAATCCTCACCTTCCATGCAGGAGATCTGGATTCAATTCCCAGACAGTGCACCTCATGAGTACCTCATAAGGGCCTCATAATCCACGAGTGGAAGCTTGAGTATTGCTACATGCTGGACAGGTTTCAGCCAAGCTTCTAGACTAAAATGGACACGGGAAAAAAGCTTGGCGATCTACTTCCAAAAATCAGCCAGTGAAAGTCCTATGGATCACAATAGTCTGATCCACAACAGATCAGAGATGGTGCAGGACCAGGAAGCATTTCTTTCCATTGTGCATAGAGTCACCATGAGTCAGGGCTGACTCGACAGGAGCTGGCAACATTGGAGAACATAATTCAAACCCAAACCCATTGCTGTTGAGTCAGTTCTACAGAACAGAGTAGGGCTCCCCCATAGCGTTTCCAAGGCTATAATCTTTACGGAAGCAGACTGCTACATCTTTCTCCTGTGGAGAAGCTGGTGGGTTCGAGATGCCAAGTTTTCGGTTAGCAGCCGAGCACTTTACCACTGCACCACCAAGGCTCCTTGAGAGCATAACAGACCTATATAAATAGAGTGAATGCTGTGTTCTCAAATGTCAGGACTTAATATTGTAAAATGTCAGTTATCCCCTCAGTTTATCCGTAAATCCAACACAATCAAAATAAGAATCTCAATGGGATTTGTTTTTATGTAACTTGAAAAGCTAATTCAAAAGCTGACATAGGATGAACAAAAGACAAGAAATTTTTGAAAGAGTAATGAGAAGAGACAAACAGGTACCAAAATGAAAATTAATTCCCCCAAGATATATTTAAAAGACATATATCTCAGGAAAACTAAGTACAGTATAACCCCATTTATATAAACAAATTTTAAACTAAATGTTTCTGTGTTCACATGTATGTGGAAATGGCACATAGGACTGGGGAGATGCGTACCATCCTCTCAAGGGGGCTAATCTCTGGAACGGGTGTAGGAGTGGGAGGTTTAGGGGAGGGGAAGAAAATGAAGAGACAGAGTCTCAATTTTGCAGTCTGGAGTTGGAATTTTAAAAAAACAAACACGTGTCATGAGAATGAAAACAACAAAAATAAAAACAAAATAAACATCCTTAACTTTCTCTATCTGGCCTCTCCCACCACTCCCTGGGCTCCTCCTCTGCCAAGTGTGCCAGGGACCCAGAGCTTCAGTGCCAGGCCCTGGGTGACCAGCAGGCTCTATTCTCCCTCACCTGTGAGCCTCTCCAGCCCTGGGAACCTTTGCCTGGGATGGTGGAACTCTCCACTCCTATCCTTCAACACAGAAGCTGGACTCTCCTAATAAGAAAAGTTTTCCCAAATAACAAGCACCTGGCCCCTCATTTCCAATACCACCTGCCAACTGGGGCACAGGGTCTCCTCTAAGAGCCCCCAAAGAGGACACAAGTAGGATGGCCTCCCTGGCCTAGGGGCTTCTGCTAGGTACCTGCTCTCCATGTCCATGCCTACCCCTACTCCATGTTCCCAAATCCTGGGATGTGACACTTTCTGACAGACAACTTTGGAGGCCCCTATTCCCTTTTTTTTTATTCCCTAGCTTGATCCCTGGTGGTACAGTGGTTAAGAGCTTGGCAGCTAACCAAAATATCAGCAGTTCTAATCCACCAACCACTCCTTGAAAACCCTGTGGGGTAACTCTATTCTGTCCTATAGGGTCGCTATTAGTCAGAATTGACTCGACAGCAACGGGTATTGCCCAAGTTGCTTCAAAAGTCAGACTGAAATTCATTTTAGACACTACAGTTTAAAATGAGACTGCCAGCTTCTATCTCATGACTCCTTTGATAAAACAAGCTCTAAAATGTGAACCAATGTTTATTTTTCTCTAGGATTTTTTTTTTCACTTCATCCTTTTAACTTAAAAATGCATTGTTGTTTTTGGCCCCTGACTCATGGCGACCCCATGCACAACAGAACAAAATGCTGCCTGGTCGTGCACCATTCCCATGATCTGTTGCAGACTGGATCATTGTAATCTATAGGGTTATCATTGGCTGGTTTTCAGAAGTAGATTTCCAGGCCTTTCTTCCTAGTCTGTCTTAGTCTAGAAGGGAGACAGATAGGGTTAACTGTGCTGGCAGAACAAAATAGTTATTAAAAGAGTGCCATCTAGAAGTTGGGTAAACAGGAACCACACCCTGTCAACATGAGATAAGGTTGAAATGGCCCACGAATTACTATCTCCTTGTGCTTTTCTAGTCCCTTCCCCCTTTACAGGCTCCGCATGCCCAGAAGAACAAAGCGTGACTGCTGTTTAACCTTCTTTAGCCCTCTGAAGATGGCGATGTAGTGCTGAAGATCAGTGCGCTTGCACTATATCTCATAATAAGTAATGCCAAGGGCTGCCCAGAGAGCTGCATCTTGAATATCAGTGGGTTCCATCTTGGATTCCAGATGCACGCGCAACCTAATTAGTATGCACCACCATTCTGAGAAATACCCGCCTCTTGAAAGAGGCCCACTAAATATTCATTACTCTATTGTCTCCGCTAAACCCATATAAGCCCTAGCCTTGTTTCCCTTTTCAAATCAGCATTTTGGAGAGGCTTAGTCCCCTGCTGACTCCATTTGCTTGACTCAACCAAAATAAAGCTTGCTGAAGACGAAGTTTGTCTTTTGCATGTATTCTTACTTGGGAAAAGACAAGGACCTTTTGTGTCACATTGGCAGTTGGTAACAGAAGCTCCACTGAAATACATTCGGCATCCTAGAAACACTTGAACCACCACTGACAGAGCATGAGGTGTATTGGCTGGGAATCTAAGCCAGGCCTACTGCGGGAGGGTGAGAATTCTACCACTGAACTGTCCCCGAAGACTTCATGGGATATTTCTAAAGAAAGACAGTAGATTAAAGCCAGATCATGCACACTCCGTCCCCCAATACCTAATGAATTGAAACAAAATAAATTTTAAAAATATTTTAATTCACTTGCAGAAGTCTAACTTTTGAGAGGAAACAGGCTTATGCCACAAACATCTGATAGTGGTGGCCAAAGAAAAGATGGAAGACGGAGGAGCAATGCAGTGTAAATCCCAGCCCAGCCCCTCTGGACTCCAGACTATGTGGGTGGAGGAAAGAGGAGGCTGGGTCGAGTGGGGAGAAGCCTGAGAATTCTCAGTAATATTCATGGGGGCGAAGTCGATCTAAAGAGTATTGGATAAAAATCCCTTGAGAATAGGCGCACCAATGTACCACCTAGAAACTGGCCACCCAGGAAATAGGCCTGGGGTGCAGGGAGGGAGGGAGGCCTACAAGAACAAGCTCCTGGGCTGGAACCTGAGTTAGAAGAAAGACCTAAATGTCAAAGACGAGCCTCCCATCAACCTGAAAAAAGGTACCCACCCTGTGCTTGTGGAATGAGCCCTGGGATGGCCCAATAAATAACATTTGAGATCAGAGAGTCAAGGGCAGGCCTGCAGACAAGGCTGCCCACAGAATCCCTGATGTCTCCCCCTCCCCACAGTGTATCCTTGGGCCACAGAAAAGTGCAGAATGCTGTCAGGTACTCTCACACTGTCACTATGAGGGGAAGGCTAACAGGTTCAGCCAAGTTGCGAAGGGAAAAAAGTTGCAGGCGGTAGTGGCCAGTAACCAGTCCCAATACTAGTTGCCTCCAACTCATGGAGACCCCGTGTGCGTCAGAGCAGAATTGTGCTCCACAGGGTTTTCAATGGCTGATTTTTCAGCAGTAGATTGTCAGGGCTTTCTTCCAAGGCCTCTCTGAGTAGACTCGAACCCCCAACCTTCCAGTTAGCAGCTTAACATGTTAACCATCGCACCGCCCAGGGACACCTCACACTCATTAGGATGGCCATAGTCAAAAAGACAAATAATTACAAGGCAAAAACATGACAAAATAAATGGAAACAACTAGGGAATCTAGGAGCAAATAACAAGTGTTGGTGAGAATGTGGAGAAATTGCACTCTCATACCCTGCTGATGGGATTGTAAAACGATATAGCCACCTTGGAAAGCAGCTTGGCAGCCCCTCAAAATGTTCAAATAGAATTACCACGTAACCCAGCAATTCCTTGCCTAGGTATATACCTGAAGGAATTAAAAAACACATGTCCAAGCAAAAACTTGTACACGCAGCGACTGGAGGAACCCCCGAGACTACAGACCCCAGACACCCTGCTAACTCAGAACTGAAGCCACTCCTGAAGCCCACCTTTCAGCCAAAGATTAGACATTTTTTTTTTATATAGAACAAACGGTAACACACGTGGGGAACGTGCTTCTTAGTTCAATCAAATATACGAGATCAAATGGGCAACACCTGCCAAACGCAAAGACAGGAAGGCAGGAAGGGACAGGAAAACTGGATGAATGGACACGGGGAACCCGGAATGGAAAGAGGAAGAGAGCTGACACACTGTGGGGATTGCCACCAATGTCACAAAACAATTCGTGTATAAATTTTTGAGTGAGAAATTAATTTGTACTGTAAACTTTCACCTAAAGCACAAAAAAATCTTTTTAAAAATTGTACACAAATGCTCATAACAGCATCATTCATAAAAGCCAAAAAGTGGAAACAACCCGAGCAACTGATAAATGGATAAATAATATGTAATATATCCTTACAACAGGATATTATTGAGCCATAAAGAGGAACACAGTACCGATACATGCTAAAACCAGGATGAACCTTGAAACCATTTTAAGTGAAAACAACCAGACACAAAAGGCCACGTATTGTAGGGTTCCATTTATATAAAATCTTCAGAATAGTGTTGTTGGTTATGTCAGAAAACAAGGCAAAAGCAAGACAAAACAAATGGAAACAACCAAAGAACCCAGCAGCGAGGGCGAGATTAAATAGCTCACACTGCATTCCCCACCCCTCTGAGCCAGACCAGCACCACCTCTGGTCTGGACTTTTTTGTGTTCTTATTGTTGGTTTTTTTTTTTTTTTTTATTGTTGTTAGGAGGCCTGGTGGTGCAGTGGTTAAAAGCTCAGGCTGTTAACCAAAAGGTCAGCAGTTTGAATCCACCAACTGCTCCTTGGAAACCCTATGGTGCAGTTCTACTCTGTCCTATCCGGTCGCCATGAGTCGGAATTGACTGGACAGCAACGAGTTTGGCTTTCGGTTTTGTTGTTAGGTGCCATCAAGTTCATTTTGACTCAGAGCGACCTCATGTGACAGAGTAGAACTGCCCCATAAGGTTTTCTACAATATAGTCTCTATGGGAGCAGATCGCCAGGAGCATCTAAAAGATTCTTTGTGTATCCTCTATATTCTCTCCATCTTGCCCAAGTCCATGTCTCATCCTACAGACAGAGACATCTTTTCAAATGCAAATCTGATTATTTTATACACACACACACACACAAACACCCCTTGCTTAATATCCTTCAGAGGCTTCCAGGATAAAACCCAGACTCTTTACCATGACCTATAAGATGCTGCCATAGTCTGGTCTACCTGCCTCTCCAGCCTTATCTCTAGCCTTAATTTCAGTCCTTCGTACTCATAATGCTACCTCCTGCGTCAGGACTTTCGCACGCACTATTCCATCTACTTGGAGGTTTTTATTTTTCATTCTTCTTTGTGTGTATTTTTGTATGTATGAAAATGCCTAAAGTCATATTTTTTTACTTTAATTTTCTGTAATTAAAAGAAAACTACTAAAAAGTTATAAACAATCTTAAAACAAAAACCATTTCATTATTCCTATTGTTTACTTGGCCTTCCCTAAAGAAATCATATCCTGACACAATCTTAAATTGTTTATTGTCCAGACGGCGAAACCTCCTCCACCCTTGTTTACTCACCATCAGTAAGGAGGGTGTCTGCCTGACAAGGGCACTTCTTTCCCTTTTAATTTTCACAAAAGAGAAACTCGGCTGACAGGCGCCTCATATGCAGGCCTCCTGGCCAGGTCTACATTTGTTAGGAGGTAAGGTTTTTTTTTTTTTAAGGGCAGGGACAAACCCCACACTATAATCAAAGACCCTCTGATTGAGTCTGTCCAGAGAATCTCCAATCAAACTCCAACAAATACCTCCCCTAATAGCTATTTTGTGTGCAAAGCAATTTTTTTCAAGTTGTACCATGGTTTCTTCTGAACAGTCTCTCATCAGAAAAGAAAGATGGGAATGAGTACTAGATGTAGTAAAACCAAAACCAAACCAAACTTGTTGCCATCAAGTCAATTCCGACCCATAGCAACCCTATAGGACAGAGTAGAACTGTCCCATAGGGTTTCTGTCTGGGTTATCTAGTACTGCTATAACAGAAATATCACAAGTGGATGGCTTTAAAAAAGAGAAGTTTATTCACTCATAGTCTAGGAGGCCAGAAGTCCAAATTCAGAGTGGCAGCTCCAGCGGAAGCCCTTCTCTCTCTGTTGGCTCTGGGGGAAAGTCCTTGTCATCAGTCTTCCCTGGTTAAGGAGCTTCTAGAGCAGGAACCCCAAGTCCAAAGGACACTATTCTCGTGGCTCTTGTTTCTTGGTAGTATGAGGTCCCTGTCTCTCTGCTCACTTCTCTCTTTTGTATCTCACAAGAGATTGACTCAAGATACAACCTAATTTTGTAGATTGAGTCCTGCCTTATTAACATAACTGCCTCTGATCCTGCCTTATTAACATCATACAGGCAGGATTTATGACACATAGGAAAACCACATCTGATGACAAAATGGTGGACAATCACATATTACTGAGAATCATGCCCCAGCCAAGCCGACACACATTTTGGGGCGGACACGATTAAATCTATAACTGTTTCCAAGGAGCACCTGGTGGATTCGAACTGCCAACCTTTTGGTTAGTGGCCAAGCTCTTAACCACTGTGCCACCAGGGCTCCAGATGTAGTAAACATCCTGCTTAATAATTCAGCCAGACTTTCAAAAATCATATATTTAAAGAAAAAGCATAACCAGTCCCCGAATCATAACACCATAATGAGATGGACAATAGAGCACTTGGAACGCCATTCTCTGAGGACTGGGTTCATATGGAAAGAAAATGAGATGGTTTTCTTGACCTATTAAGAGGTAAGTTTAAAATTCCCCAAAAAGGCAATGATTTTATTTTTTACTATTTTTTTTAATTGCGTAAAATATAGAGGTAACAAAATATTTGGCACTTCAACAATCTTCACACATGTAGTTCAGTGGCGTTAAAATATGTTCATCACGTTGTCCATTCATCACCATTAACCATTCCCAAATTTTTCCACCACCCTTAACAGAAACTCAGTGCCCACAAACAATTGTATCTTCCTTTTCCTCTACCTCCCACCCACCCCTGGTTACCACTTATAAATTTTGAACTCTACAAACTTGCCTATTCTAGATATTTTATATAAGTGGGATCGCACAATATCTGTCCTTTTGAGACTGACTTATTTCACTCAGCAGAATGTTTTCAAGGTTCATCCCTGTATTGACAGGCATCTGGGCTTCATTTCCCTTTGTGGTTAAGTAATATTCCTTTACATGTATGTACCACATTTTGTCTATCCATTCATCCATTGATGGATATTTCGGCTATTTCTGCCTAGTAATCGTATTTTGAAGCCAAGCTTTAAATAAGCTATTTTTTCTAAGGGTTTATCTTGTTCTTCACTGGGAGTCCTGGCATATGCCCCCACAGTACTCTTCATGGCAGAGCTATGGGGATAAGCTGCCCATGTCAACCACCCACCACCTGTGACAGTGACTGTTTCCGACTCATAAGAAAGAAGCAGATGTTCCAGAAGAGGTGGGGTGTTTATCCAATCAGGGCCTTTGTAAAGTCTTCATGGAGAAATGTCCAGGAAAATAAACACTGGGCTGATAGTTCAAAGCTTCATTTCTACAACTTATTCCCATGAAGGATTTTCCTTGGATAGCTTATTAGGGGGAAACTCGGGTGGCATCCTGGTGAAGTGCTACGGCTGCTAACCAAGAGGTCGGCAGTTAAAATCCACCAGGTGCTCCCTGGAAACTCTATGGGGCAGTTCTACTCTGTCCTAGAGGGTCGTTAGGAGTCGGAATCAACTCAGTGGCAGTGGGCTTGGTTTTTTTTGTTTGCTATGTAAGGGTGCAGCTGGCCAAAGACAGCTGATGAACCTGGAGACAGCAATAACTGCTCACTTGAGACAGACAGTAAGCCTCAAGGTAAACAGAACTTCCTACGTAGTTGAGGTGGCTGTCTCGACACAGAAGCTGGCAGTCTCTAACTCCTGAGATCAGCAAAAGTGTCACAGTGTCCCAGGGGATTTACTTGCAGAGAAAGCTTTGACTTTCTTTACACCTGGAGTTTTTACTCCCAAAGCTGCTTTTGAAATAGATTGAGATGAGGTTCCGAATTAGTCACAGTGACTCTTGTTCTGCATACAACTTTGAGAAGCTGTCCAAAGTGAGTCCGCTACACAGGACACTGGATCTGGTGTCACAAAGGGAAAAGAGAGGCCCATCTCCCAAATGCAGAAGGCATTGCATCATTACAGGGCTGGAAAGCAAGGGCTCTGCAGGGCAGGGATAGGCAAATTTGCCTCCTTTCACAGGAAATGGGTGAAGTCTTGCTTGAAATTATTACTCAGACGTTTTGTGTTGTGAAGGAAATGTCTTCTGATAGCGCAAAAGCTATTGGTTTCCTGTTGTGAACTGGGAGTTTCTGGCTTGCCCAAGAATGGACAGGAAAGGAAAGGGTGGTTGTCCCTTGGAAGGCCTTGTTTAATGAAAATGCCAGCTCAGGGCCTTCCAGGACACTCCAAAGGTTCAGGGGAGGCTGGAGGTTGGAAAGAGGTCACGTGAGTAAGGGATGTATCTGAAGAGGGTAGAGAAGCTAGCTGTGTGACACTTGACTTCCACAAACATTTGTTGATTAATTCTATGTGCTGGGTACTGTGCTAGGTGTTGGGTATACCAGATGGCTTTGGTAGCTTCTACCTCTAAATAATAGCCCAATTGTGGAAATTTGGGAGTCCTGGGGGCATACTAGTTAAGCACTTAGCTGCTCACCAAAAGGTTGGTGGTTCAAACCAACCAGCCATTCCATGGAAGAAAGATGTGGCTATCTGCTCCACTAAAAAAAAAAAACCAAACTCACTGCTGTTGAATAGATTCCAACTCATAGTAACTCTATAGGACAGAGTAGAACTGCAACCTAGGGTTTCCAAGACTATAAATCTTTATGCTCAGAGAGGCTGGTGGATTCAAACCACTGACCTTTTAGTTAGCAGCCAAGAGCTTTAACCACTGTGCCACCAGGGCTCCTCCATAAAAATTACAGCCTTAGAAACATTATGAGGCAATTCTACTCTGTCCTACAGGGTCTCTATAAGTCAGAATCAATTCAACAGCAATAGGTTTGGTTTTTTTTTAGTGGAGGCTAATACTAAGATATATTTTGAATAATATGATAAAGGCTAAAATGGAGCTATGCCTAGAGTATTATGACAATGTATCACTGTACCTAGGACAAATATTTACACTTTTTGGCTCAGCTCCCCTTTGTTTATGGTGAGGTCAGGGAAAAAAAGTAGAATATAAGATTTCCCAGAGAGTAGTAATAATTATTGATCATTAACTATGTTCTAAGTGCTTTCTGTGTATTTTCTCATCTGATCCTCACAACCAACTCCATGATGTAGGTCCCATGAGGTTTAGAAAGGATGAGAACTTACTGAAGGTCTCAATTCATACATGGTAGAGCTGGACTGGTGAAAAACAAGGCTCCAGGAATTGATGGAATACCAGTTGAGTTGTTTCAACAAATGGATGCAGCACTAGAGGTGCTCACTTCTTTATGCTAAGACATTTGGAAGAGAGCTACCTGGTCAACCCACTGGAAAAGATCCATATTTGTGCTCATTCCAAAGAAAGGTGATCCAACAGAATGCAGAAATTATTGAACAATATCATTGATATCACATGTAAGTAAAATTTTGCTGAAGATCATTCAAAAGCAGTTGCACCAGTACATCAACGGGGAACTGCCAGAAGTTGAAGCCAGATTCAGAAGAGAATGTAGAATGAGGAATGTCATTATTGATGTCAGATGGATCTTGGCTGAAAGAAACTGTGTGGATCATAACAAATTATGGATAACATTGTGAAGATGGGAATTCCAGAACACTTAATCATGTTCGTGCAGAACCTGCACATAGAACAAGAGGCAGTCATCAGAACAGAATCGAACAGAACAAGAGGATGCTGTGTGGTTTAAAGTCAGAAGACATGTGTGTCAGGGTTGCATCTTTTCTCCAGACTTATTAAATCAGTATGCTGAGCAAATAATCCCAGAAGCTGTGCTATATGAAGAAGAACACAGCATCAGAATTGGAGGAAGACTCATTAACAACCTGCAATATGCAGATAACACCACCTTGCTTGCTAAAAGAGAAGAGAACTTGAAGCACTTACTGATGAAGATCAAAGATCAAAGCCTTCAGCATGGATTGCACCTCAACATAAAGAAAACAAAAATCCTCACAACTAGACCAATAAACAATACCATAATAAATGGAGAAAATATTGAAGCTGTCAAGGATTTCATTTTACTTGGATCCACAATCAGCACCCATAGAAGCAGCAGTCAAGAAATCAAATGATGTACTGCATTGGGCAAATCTGCTACAAAAGACCTCTTTCAAGTGTTAAAAAGCAAAGATGTCACTTTGAAAACTAAGGTATGCCTGACCCAAGCCATGATATTTTCAATCACCTCATATGCATGCAAAAGCTGGAAAATGAATGAAGATCAAAGAAGAATTGATGCCTTTGAATTATGGTGTTGACAAAGAATATTGAATATACCATGGACTGCCAGAAGAACAAACAATCCGCCTTGGAAAAAGTATGGGCAGAATGCTCCTTAGAAGCAAGAATGGTGAGACTTCATCTCACATACGTTGGACATGTTATCAGGAGGGACCAGTCCCTGGAGAAGGACATCACGGTTGGTAAAGCAAAGGGTAAGCAAAAAAGAGGAAGACTGCCAATGAGACGGATTGATGCAATGGTTGCAACAATGGGCTCAAGCAAAACAATGATTGTGAGGATGGCACAGGACTGGGCAGTGTTTCTGTTGTACATAGGGTCCCTTTGAGTAGGAACTGACTCAATGGCACCTAAAAATAACAGAGCTGTATTCTAGCATTAACTCCCTCCATCCACCCCTCCCTTCCACTCCAGAGCCTCCCTTTCCCAATATATTTGGAAATGATAGGGCTTTCCACAAAGCCCCAGATTGGCCCTGAGTCATACTCTTGGCAGGGTGCACCATCTTGCATTTGTCAGTACTGCTATTGGCCACCACTATTTTCCCTGCTGGTCCAACACCAGCAAATTCGAGACTATCTAAGTCCACTCAATGCTGCTACTGCCATGTTCATTTCTGAGGAAGGCAATATGGGAAAGTCTAATCATCCCTTAAAGATTTATCCTGTAGGCCCTTCCCAACACTGCCTCACAGACCTGCACGAGTGAAGCTGATTTTACCGAAGACTTCGGGTAACTAAAGAGAATTACCATGTAGAAGAAGAAATTTTCAATGGTTCACAAAACAGGAACGTTTGCATCATCCAAAAGTAAAGTATCTCTCCTTAAAAGCCAAAAACCACTAGTGAATAATGGTTAATGGTTTGTGGGCACCACCCTATTCCTAGGCTTGCTTCTCTCTCTCTGGCTTTGTCCTATTTTCTACTCCATGTTTCTAGTCCTCACTTGCCATCCAAAAGGGTTCTTGGCTTTGCTCTAAGACCTGTCCTCCCCGCCCACCAGTAAAATCCTTAGTACACAGTCACCTTCAGAGAAGGTGGAGAATGGATCGGAGGCTTTATACCCCACCTATTGCTGTTACTCTTCCCTGGGCACAAGTCCCTACCTCTTTGTGCTTGTATACCTGTGCATTGCATCAGATTGCTGAATGGGAAACAACTGCCTATATCGAATGCAAAAAATGACTGCTCACTTCTTTTTTCTTACCATTTGGTATACACTGCATGCATGCATTCAAATATTTATGAGATTTCAAATAAGTGTCTACCAAAGGCTGAGTACTGTCCTAGGCACTAGGAATTCAAGACAGAAATGCATAGAATATTGTTGTCTTCCAGGAGTGGGTTCTCAGTCTAATGGGGGCACTGTTTGTAGTCCACACTGCAGGATGACTCACTCCACATCCCATCCCAACTCTCCTCTCCCTTTCCCTCCTTTATTATAGAGATTGGAGTCCCTGGGTGGTGAAAATTGTTAACACAGTTGACTGTTAACGAAAAGGTTGAAGTTTCGACTCCACCCAGAGACACCTTGGCAGAAAGACCTGGCAATCTAGTTCTGAAAAGTTGGTCATTGCAAACTGTATGGAATCTTTCTTTTTGCCTTGGTGTGTCCCTCAAAGCAAAATGAGTCACCAGCAGCTCTACTGGAGTCAACCACGGAAATTCCACCAGGGTTCCTACTTTTGCCACGTGTGTTCAGACCGGCACAGTCTTGTCTGGAAATACTGCCTCAACATGTGTGGCCAGTGCTTCCGCCAATATGGGCAGAATATAGGCTTTATCAAGTTGGGCTAAGTGATCTTCCTTGAATGGATTATCCAAGACATCTACCCAACAAAAGAAACAATGCAAACTCTTTGTACATAAAATTAAAAATCTTCAATTAAAAAAAAAATACAAAACCCTATGGAGCACAGTTCTGCTCTGACACACATAGAGTTGCCATGAGTCAGGGCCAACTCAATGGCAACTATTTTGCGGTTTTGTCTATAATACATTGACTCCATTAGACTGGGAAACCCTGGTGGTGTAACGGTTAAGTGCTATGGCTGCTAACCAAAAGGCTGGCAGTTCAAATCTACCAGGAGCTCCTTGGAAACTCTACGGAGGAGTTCTACTCTGTGCTATAAGTTGGCTATGTGTCGAAATTGACTTGACAGCAATGAGTATGGGCCCATTAGACCGAGAACTCCCTTCATAGATTGAAGAGCTAAAAACTTATTTATCTACTCTCCCTTCTAGCTAGCAGTGGCTACGTGATACAGTTCAGTTGATGAAATCTAAAAAGCCTGTTGAGGGATGTTCTGGGAAAACTTTTGCTATTACATGGAAAGAGAGACAGGTACAAACACAGTTTTTTTGCTTCCTGTCTGGAATGCAGACTTGATGCAACTGCCATCTTGCAATGAAGAGGTGACAAGCCAAACACTAAGCATGACAGAGCAATACAGAACGTCCCTGGGTTCCTGATGACATTGCTGAGTGCATTTTCCTGCTTTGAGCTGTCTGCTTTTGCACATCTTATGAGAAAAATAACCTCCTCTTGTCTAAACCACTGTTTGCAGTCAGGACTCAGTTGCTTGAATGCATCCCAAATATATACCTATATGAATCATAACAGCAATGTGAGATGTACTATATTGGGGGCAAGAAAAACAAGCTATGGGCAAGGAGGAATGACCTCAGAAGGAGTTAACCCTGGAGCCAGTCTTGACAGAA
Organism: Elephas maximus indicus; assembly: GCF_024166365.1. Lineage (NCBI taxonomy): Eukaryota > Metazoa > Chordata > Mammalia > Proboscidea > Elephantidae > Elephas > Elephas maximus. The sequence goes on along the minus strand of NC_064831.1, from coordinate 71,165,913 downwards.
CAGGGGGAATTTTTCAGACACACAAAGGCAAGAAGGAACTGAGGCAGAAGGAAACCTGTGTGCAAAGGCAAAGAACCACTAAGAATGCAGCAATGCAGTAAAGAGGGATTAAGAAATGTAGTCATAGATCTTTCATACGGAGAGAAAGACAAGGCGATATAAAAAAATAAAAGTTAGGTTTAAACTTAGAAAAATAGGGGTAAATATTAAGATAACTACAAAGGAGACTATTCCACTCAGCGAAATAAAATACAAGAAAAAAATAGAGACTCAACAAAAACAAAATCAACAACAACGAACAAGAGGAAAAGACAATATATAAAGATAAACTACTCAGCACAAAAAATTAAGTGGGAAAAAGAAACTGTCAACAACACACAAAAAAAGACATCAAAATGACATCACTAAACTCGTACCTGTCTATAAATACACTGAATATAAATGAACTAAATGTACCAATAAAGAGACAGAGAATGGCAGAATGGATAGAAAAGCACAATCCGTCTATGTGTTGCCTACAAGAGACACACCTTAGATTTAGAGACACAAACAAACTAAAACTCAAAGGATGGAAAAAATATATCAAGCAAACAACAGTCAAAAAAAAGCAGGAGTGGCAGTATTAATTTCCAACAAAATAGACTTTAAAGTTAAATCCACCGCAAAGGATAAGGAAGGACATTATGTAATGATAAAAGGAACAATTTACCAGGAAGATATAACCATATTAAATATTTATGCACCCAATGACAGGGCTCCAAGATATATAAAACAAACTCTAACAGCATTGAAAAGTGAGACAGCTTCACAATAATAGTAGGAGACTTCAACACACCACTTTCGGTGAAGGAGAGGACATCCAGAAAGAAGCTCAATAAAACCATGGAAGATCTAAATGCCACAGTCAACCAACTTGACCATACAGACATATACAGAACAACCATCGAACAGCAGCCAAGTACACTTTCTTTTCTAGTGCACATGGAACATTCCCTAGAATAGACGAGATATTAGGTCATAAAGCAAGCCTTAGTAGAATTCAAAACATCAAAATATTACAAAGCATCTTCTCTGACCACAAGGCCATAAAAGTAGAAATCAACAACAGAAACAGCAGGGAAAAGAAATCAAACACTTGGAAACTGAACAATATCCAGCTCAAAAAAGACTGGTTCATAGAAGACATTAAGGATGGAATAAAGAAATTCATAGAATCCATGAGAATGAAAACACTTCTTATCAGAACCTTTGGGACACAGCTAAACCAGTGCTCAGAGGTCAATTTATATCAATAAATGCACACATACAAAAAGAAGAAAGGGCCAAAATCAAAGAATTATCTCTATAACTTGAACAAATAGAAAAAGCAACAAAAGAAACCTTCAGGCACTAGAAGAAAGCAAATAATAAAAATTAGAGCAGAATTAAATGAGATAGAAAACAGAAAAACAATTGAAAGCGTTAACAAGACCGAAAGCTGGTTCTTCGAAAAAATCAATAAAATTGATAGACCACTGGCCAAACTGACAAAAGAAAAACAGGAGAGGAAGCAAATAATCCGAATAGGAAATTAGATGGGCCATGTTACAATAGACCCAACTGAAATTAAAATAATCATATCAAATTACTACGAAAACTTGTACTCTAACAAATTTGAAAATCTAGAAGAAATGCATGAATTCCTAGAAACACACTACCTACCTAAACTAACACAAACAGAGGTAAAACAAATAAATAGACCCATAACGAAAGAAGAGATTGAAAAGGTAATCAAAAAACTCCCAACAAAAAAAGGCCCTGGCCCAGAAGGTTTCACTGCAGAGTTCTACCAAACTTTCAGAGAAGAGTTAACACCACTACTACTAAAGGTATTTCAGAGCATAGAAAAGGATGGAATACTCCCAAGCTCATTCTATGAAGCCAGCATATCCCTGATACCAAAACCAGGTAAAGAATCCACAAAAAAAGAAAATTACAGACCTATATCCCTCATGATCCCTCACGAACTTAGATGCAAAAATCCTCAACAAAATTCTAGCCAACAGAATTCAACAACACATCAAAAAAGTAATTCACCATAACCAAGTGGGATTCATAAAAGGTTTGCAGGGGTGGTTCAACATTAGACAAACAATTAATGTAATCATATAAATAAAACAAAAGACAAGAACAACGTGATTTTATCAATTGATGCAGAAGAGGCATTTGACAAAGTTCAACACCCATTCATGATAAAAAATACTTTCAGCAAAATAGAAATAGAAGGGAAATTCCTCAACATAATAAAGGGAATTTAAACAAAGCCAAACAGCCAAAATCATCCTAAGTGGAGAGAGTCTGGTCTGAAAGCATTCCCCTTGAGAGCGGGAACCAGACAAGGATGCCCCTTATTACCACTCTTGTTCAACATTGTGCTGGAGGTCCTAGCCAGAGCAATTAGTCTAGATAAAGAAATAAAGGGCATCCAGATTGGTAAGGAAGAAGCAGAAGTATTTCTATTTGCAGATGGCATGATCTTATACACAGAAAACCTTAAAGAATCCTCAAGAAAACTACTGAAACTAATAGAAGAGTTCAGCAGAGTGTCAGGATACAAGATAAACATACAAAAATCAGTTGGATTCCTCTACAACAACAAAAAGAACATCAAAGAGGAAATCACCAAATCAATACCATTTACAGTAGCCCCCAAGAAGATAAAATACTTAGGAATAAATCTTACCAGAGATGTAAAAGACCTATACAAAGAAAACTGCAAGAAACCAAAAGATACCTACATATGTGCAAAAACATACCTTGCTCATGGATCCCACTGCCCACTGCCTTCGAGGCTCATGGATAGGAAGGGTTAACATTGTAAAAATGTCTATTCTACCAAAAGTGACCTATAGATACAATGCAATTCTGATTCAAATTCCAACAACATTTTTTAATGATGTGGAGAAACAAATCACCAACTTCATATGGAAGGGAAAGAGGCCCCGGATAAGTAAAGCATTAATGAAAAAGAACAAAGTGGGAGGCTACACTCTACCTGACTTTAGAACCTCTTATACTGCCACAGTAGTCAAAACAGCCTGGTACTAGTACAACAACAGATACATACACCACTGGAACAGAACTGAGAATCCAGACATAAATCCATCCACATATGAGCAGCTGATATTTGACAAAGGTCCAAAGTCAGTTAAACGGAGAAAAGATAGCCTGTTTAACAAACAGTGCTGGCATAACTAGATATCCAGCTGCAAAAAAAATGAAACAAGGCCCATACCTCACAACATGCACAAAATCTAACTGAAAATGAATTGAAGACCTAAATATAAAATCTAAAACAATAAAGAAAAAATAGGGACAATGCTAGGAGCCCTACTACACGGCATAAACAGTATACAAAACATTACTAACAAAGCAGAAGAGAAACTAGATAACTGGGAGCTCCTAAAAATCAAACACCTATGCTCATCCAAAGACTTCACCAAAAGAGTAAAAAGATTACCCACAGACTGGGAAAAAGTTTTTAGCTGTGACACTTCTGATCAGCACCTGATCTCGAAAATCTATATGATGCTGCAAAAACTCAACAACAAAAAGACAAATAACCCAGTTAAAAAATAGGCAAAGGATACGAACAGGCACCTCACTAAAGAAGACATTCAGGTAGCTAACAGGTACATGAAGAAATGTTCAGGATCATTAGCCATTAGAGAAATGCAAATCAAAACTACAATGAGATTCCATCTCACTCCAACGAGGCTGGCATTAAGCCAAAAAACACAAAATAGTAAATGTTGGAGAGGTTGTGGAGAGACTTATACACTACTGGAAGGAATGTAAAATAGTACAACCACTTTGGAAATCGATTTGGCGCTTCCTTAAAAAACCAGAAATAGAATTACCACACGATCCAGCAACCCCACTCCTTGGAATATATCCTAGAGAATTAAGAGCCTTTACACAAACAGATATACGCACACCCATGTTTACTGCAGCTCTGTTTACAACAGCTAAAAGATGGAAACAACCAAGGTGCCCATCAACGGATGAATGCATAAATAAATCATGGTATATTCACACAATGGAATACTATGCATCGATAAAGAACAATGATGAATACGTGAAACATTTCATAACATGGAGGAATCTGGAAGGCATTATGCTGAGTGAAATTAGTTGCAAAAGGGCAAATATTGCATAAGACCGCTATTATCATAACCAGAAAAATAGTTTAAACAGAGAAGAAAATATTCTTTGGTGATTACGAAAGGGAGGAGGGAGGGAAGGAGAGGGGTTTTCACTAATTAGATAGTAGATAAGAATTAGTTTAGGTGAAGGGAAAGACAACACAATACAGGCAAGGTCAGCACAACTGGACTAAACTAAAAGCAAAGAAGTTTCCTGAATAAACTGAACGCTTCCAAGGCCAGCGTAGCAGGAGCGGGGGTTTTGGGACTGTGGTTTCAGGGGACATCTAAGTCAATTGGCATAATAAAATCTATTAAGAAAACATTCTGCATCCCATTTTGGAGAGTGGCTTCTGGGCTCTTAAAAGCTAGCAAGCAAAAAGACAAATAACTCAATTAAAAAATGGGCAAAAGATATGAATAGACACTTCACTAAAGAAGACAGTCAGGTAGATAACAGATATATGAGGAAATGTTCACGATTATTAGCCATTAGAGAAATGCAGATCAAAACTACAATGAGATTTCATCTCACTCCAACAAGGCTGGCATTAATCCAAAAAACACAAAATAATAAATGTTGGAGAGGCTGTGGAGAGATTGGAACACGTTTACACTGCTGGTAGGAATGTCAAATGGTACAACCACTTTGGAAATCGATTTGGTGCTTCCTTAAAAAGCTAGAAATAGAACTACCATACAGTCCAGCAATCCCACTCCTTGGAATATATCCTAGAGAAATAAGAGTCTTTACACAAACAGATATATGCACACCCATGTTCATTGCAGCACTGTTTACAATAGCAAAAACATGGAAGCAACCAAGGTGCCCAGCAACGGATGAACAGGTAAATAAATTATGGTATATTCACACAATAGAATACTACGCATCGATAAAGAACAGTGAGGAATCTGTGAAACATTTCATAACATGGAGGAACCTAGAAGACATTATGCTGAGTGAAATTAGTCAGTTGCAAAAGGACAAATATTGTATAAGACCACTAGTATAAGAACTTGAGAAATAGCTTAAACTGAGAAGAAAACATTCTTTTGTGGTTACGAGAGGGGGGAGGGAGGGAGAGTGGGAGGGGGCATTCACTAATTAGATAGTAGATAAGAACTACTTCAGGGGAAGGGAAAGACAGCACACAATACAGGGGAGGTCAGCACAATTGGACTAAACCAAAAGCAAAGAAGTTTCCTGAATAAACTGAATGCCTTGAAGGCCAGTGTAGCAGGGGCAGGGGTATGGGGACCATGGTTTCAGGGGACATCTAAGTCAATTGGCATAATGAAACCTATTAAGAAAACATTCTGCATCCCATTTTGGAGAGTGGGTCTTAAACACTAGCAAGCAGCCATCTAAGATGCATCAATTGGTCTGAACCCACCTGGATCAAAGGAGAATGAAGAACACCAAGGACACAAGGCGATTACGAGCCTAAGAGACAGAAAGGGCCACATGAACCAGTGACTACATCATCCTGAGACTAGAAGAACTAGATGGTGCCCGGCTACAACCGATGACCGCCCTGACGGGGAACATGACAGAGGACCCCTGAGGAAGCAGGAGAGCAGTGGGATGCAGGTCCCAAATTCTCATAAGACCAGACTTAATGGTCTGACTGAGACTAGAAGGACCCCGGCAGTCATGGCCCCCAGACCTTCTGTTGGCCCAGGACAGGAACCATTCCTGAAGCCAACTCTTCAGACATAGATTGGACTGGACAATGGGTTGGAGAGGAGTGAGCTTCTTGGATCAGGTGGACACTTGAGACTATGCTGGCATCTCCTCCCTGGAGGGGAGGTGAGAGAGTTGAGGGGGTTAGAAGCTGGTGAAATGGACACGAAAAGGGAGAGTGGAGGGAGGGAGTGGGCTGTCTCATTAGGGGGAGAGCAATTGGGAGTATGTAGCAAGGTGTATATAAGTTTTTGTGCGAGAGACTGACTTGATTTGTAAACTTTCACTTAAAGCACAATAAAAATTATATTAAAAAAAAAGCTAGCAAGCGGCCATCTAAGATCCATCAATTGGTCTCAACCCACCTGGAGCAAAGAAGAATGAAGAACACCAAAAACATAAGGTAATTATGAGCCCAAGAGACAGATAGGACCACATAAACCAGAGACTACATCAGCCTGAGACCAGAAGATCTAGATGGTGCCTGGCTACAACTGATGACTGCCCTGACAGGGAACACAACAAAGAACCCCTGAGGGAGCAGGAGAGCAGTGGGATGCAGACCCCAAATTCTCGTAAAAAGACCAGACTTAATGGTCTGACTGAGACTAGAAGGACCCCGGAGGTCATGGTCCCCAGACCTTATGTTAGCCCAAGACAGGAACCATTTCCAAAGCCAACTCTTCAGACAGGGATTGGACTGGACTATGGGATAGAAACTGATACCGGTGAAGAGTGAGCTTCTTGGATCAAGTAGACGCATGAGACTATGTTGTCATCTCCTCTCTGGAGGGGAGATAAGAGGGCAGTGGCGGTCAGCAGCTGGCCAAATGGACAGGAAAATGGACAGTGGAGGGAAGGAGTATGCTGTCCCATTAGGGGGAGAGCAACTGGGGGTATATAACAGGGTATATATAGGTTTTTGTATGAGAGACTGACTCAATTTGTAAACTTTCACTTAAAACACATTAAAAAAAATTTTTTTAATGCAGCAATGGAACTATCAGAAACTGAGTCCAGATTCAGAGAGGAGAGATGGGGCCAGAGAGAGAAATCAAGGGCGAAATCAGTTTAAACTTTATCTTTTGAGCGATAGAGGAGTCCCTGAAAGCTTTAAAGCAGGAATATAAAGAGGGTTTTGTAGTTTGGAAAGATAATTCTGCCAGGAGTGTAAACGATGGACAAGAGAGAGAAATGGGGAAAGGGTGGAGGATGCTGAGAGAGTATTGGAATCTTATCAGTGAAAAATGCTAAGGACATGAACTAACATGCAAGAGGTTCCAAAGGAAAGAAAGAATTTATAAAATAATTGTTGGCTCTACTCTGAAATTGCATAAAATTATACACACACACACACACACACGCATGCACACACACGAATGCACGTGAAAACTGAATAAAGTTTTAGTTTAGTTAATAATATCATGTCAATGTCAATGACCCGGCTTTGATACTGATACTACAGTTGTATAAAATGTCACCATTGGGGGAAGCTGGATGAAGGGTATACCATACTCCATGTACTATTTTAGTAACTTCCTGTGAGTCCATGATGTGAGTCTATTTTGAATTATTTCACAATAAAAAGCTTTAAAAGTTTTTTTTTTTTTTTTTTTCTGTAAGAATCTAGGCTTTTAAAAGAAAATAAACTCTACAGAGAGGGACAGAGGTCAGCCTCCACGCAGCTGAACGTTAAGCAGACAATGGAACAGTGCTTACAGAGCTTTGAGAATGAATCAAAATTCAGATCTGAAGAATGGGGAAGACAGCGTCTAAAAGTACTAAAAGTGACCAAAGATGTCATTTAAACATCGAGCTATCTATGGCATTCCTTTTAATATACTTTCAAAACATTTTACAGATGTGAAAATACAATTCTTTAAAGGCAAGAGGGATTTTGTAAAAATAAGTTAATACATAAATAGATATTAGGTTGTTTTTCCTTTTGCCCTTCTAATTCCTAAGCCAATATATAGCCTCTTGAGCCAGTGGTCTTTGCATTCCCTTCTCAGGAGTGAATGTTCTCTCTGGATGGGGGCTGCTAGGAACAGGTCTGAGATCACCTGGCCTAGAAGGCCCTGCCCTAAGCCACTGCCCCACCTCAGGTTTCCGAAGGGTTCCACATCAGCTCCAGGGCTGCCCACTGATCCGAGTAGCGCCTTCTTTATGCTTTGTCGGATGACTTTGACTGCATTCCCAGTAGCCACACCAGCCCTTTGCAATCACCCTCTGTACTCGTACTAACCTGTCCCTATACCCCTTTAAAAAACAAAACAGTTGTCCTTGAGTCCATGACTCATGGTAACCCCATGTGGGTCAGAGTAGACCTGTGCTCCATAGGGATTTCAATGGCTAATTTTTCAGACATAGACTGCCAGGCGTTTCTTCTGAGGCACCTCTGGGCAGACTCAAACTCTAACCTTTCAGTTAGCAGTCAAGTGTGTTACTATTCGCACATCCCTTTAGTCTGAACCTACTCTCTGGATTCTGATCTGCCATCACCCCTGAGATGGAAGCCCTGGTGGCATAGCTGCTAAGAGCTACGGCTGCTAACCAAAAAGTCAGCAGTTTGAATCCACCAGGTGCTCCTTGGAAACCCAATGGGGCAGTCCTACTCTATCCCATAGGGTTGCTAGAGTCGGAATCGACTCAGCCGCAATGGGTTTGTTTGTTTTATCACCCCTGAGCCTACAGATGAAATCAGGGGCAATTTACCCAACCCTGTTATTTATTTTATTATTATTTTTTTTTGTATATACAGGCCAGCAGGAACAATTTCAGATGAGCCTTTCCCAAACTGTGTTTTACAAAATACTACTATCCCATGAGATATTAATAGGTAGTCTGAAAAAAGAAAAAAAAAGCTCCACTATTAAACTGAGTTAAACAGTTATATAGGGTTGTTTTATTACAAATCGTCTCTGCAATTCGATAGGCTAATATTTATTGTAAATATTATGTCCAAAACTAATCTGGGGGACCTGTATTTGTGGAAATTCTAGTTTCACTATTCAGAATTCAAGACATTTATAGAACCATAGTTTTGGGAAACACTGTTTAATGGTGAAGTGTCTCCAAGGATACCAGCTCCCTTCCTCTCTATACAGCTTTCCTTTCCCCAGCCTACTCCCAAGCCTTACTAGCAAAGGAAACCTGGCTGGGTTCCAGGATTAAGACTTAAGTTCCTTCCATGCAAGAAAAGGAGAAGGAAGCCACCCCATTTCTTGAAGGGTCAGCAATTAGACTGTGAACTCTCGGGGAAGACGGGAGGGACGGGGGGCCAAGGAAGAGGTGGAAAAGTTCAGACTCCCTTTTGTTTCACTCTGATGCAAAACCCTCTGTTTAGAGATGCCTGGCTGACCAGGATGTTGATCTTTCAAAGCAAAGAACAAAATAGGGAGGAAGTAAAGAAAAATGTGGAAATGGTGCAGGAGAGGCACACAGGGATAAATACGGTAATCTCATTATGGATGTTTTTCTATTTCAGTCTCTCCTCTCTACCTCTCAATCTCCTTCTTTCTCTTTCTCTCTCTATTTTTCCTCTCTCTCTTCCTCTTTGCCAGTTTTTGTTGTTGTGTGCCATTGAGCTGATTCCAACTCATAGTGACCCTATACCAAAAAAAACGAACCCATTGCCATCCAGTCAATTCTGACTCATGGTGACCCTACAGGACAGGGTAGAATTGCTTCAGAGGGTTTCCAAGGAGCAGCTGGTGGATTCAAACTACCATTATTTTGGTTAGCAACCCAGTGCTTAAGCACTACACTACCAGGGCCAAGAAGGAGTCCTGGTGGGGCAATGGTTAAGCACTAGGCTGCTAACTGAAAGGTTAGAGGTTCAAACTCACAAGCAGAGGGAGAAAGACCTGGCTATCTGCTCCTGTAAAATTACCAAAAACTCATGGCCATCGAGTCAGTTCCAACTCTATAGGACAGAGCAGAACTGCCCCATAGGGTTTCCAAGGCTGTAATCTTTACAAAAGCAGAAAACCAGACTGCCACATCTTTCTCCTGAGGAACAACTGCTGGGTTTGAACTGCCAACCTTTCAGTTAGCAGCCGAGAGCTTTAACCAAACCACTGCAACACAAGGGCTCTTTCTCTGTAAAGAATACAGCCTAGGAAGCTCTAAGAGCCCGAGGTGCTGAAAGCCCAAGGAACCAGGAAGCAGAAGCCGAAGAGACAAGGAGCACAGGAGGAAGACCTGCCTCAGTCTCAAAGGGTAGGAGAGTAACCTCTTGAATCTCAAAGAGTGGAGGCATGCCTCTGAGGTTTCAAAAGGGTAGGGCCACAGCCTCCTAGGTTTCAAAAAGTCAAATCTTCACAACTCAGTTCAGGAGCATGGGGCTACCTTTCATGAGTGCCAGCAGGATGAGACCCCCAAGCTGAGGGGGCAGGGCTGTATGTCCAAGGGGCAGAAGAATAGGGACTGCCGGGGTCAAAGGCGTGGGGCAGCCACTCAAATGGACTAGGAGAATGGGGCCACCTTAATGCAACGGAGAAGAGTTGCCATTCCAGTGGACCTGGAAGGCGGAGCTGAAGCCCAGGGCTGAGGGGCCTCCACCCTGAAGCTAGAGAGCGTGGCCAACACCCAGAGTCTAGAGGGCAGAGCCCAGTGCCTAAATGGCCTCAGAGAACAGGAGATTGTTTCCAAGCCTTGAAAGCTAACGCAATGTGTTCTTCTGACTTGCTTGATTCCTGTTTTCCCTTCTTTCCCTCCAATTTCTCCCATTTGTAATGGAAATGTCTACCTTGTGCGTGTTCCATCATTGTACTTTGGAAACAGATAACTTGCATTCTAGATTTCACAGATGAAGAGGAATTTTGTAGAAGATGAGATTTTGAACTTGGCATTGATTTAAGGTTTTTGAGGCCAGGACATGAATTTGGGGGGGACCAAAGGGCAGAATGTTATGGATTGAATTGTGTCTCTCAAAAAGGTGTTATCAACTTGGCTAGGCCGTGATTCCCAGTATTGTGTGATTGATTGTCCACCATTTTGAGATCTGTTGTAAATCCTAATCTCTGCCTGTGCTTAATGAGGCAAGAGTAGGTTATGTTAAAGAGGATTAGGGTTGGATGCAACACCCTTACTCTGGTCACAGCCCTGATCCAATGTAAGTCGAGTTTTGCTGGGATGTGACCTGCATCACCTTTTATCTTACAAGAGATAAAAGGAGGGAGAAGTGAACAGAGAGGGACCTCATACCATGAAGAAAGAAGTGCCAGGAGTGGAGTGCTTCCTTTGGACCCAGGGTCTCTGAGCTGAGTAGCTCCTAGACCAGGAGAAGATTGATGACAAGGACCTTCCCCAGAACTGACAGAGAGAGAAAGCTTCCCCCGGAGCTGGTGCCCTGAATGCAGATTTCTAGCCTCCTAGACTGTGAGAGAATAAACTTCTCTCTGTTAAAGCCATCCACTTGTGGTATTTCCATCGTAGCAGCACTGGATACCTAAGACAGGTACCCTCCTCATAAGACTATAATGACTATTGTCTAAATTAACACACGTGGCACATGGATCGGCACTTAGTGAGCCCTCCGTAAAAATATGCTACTCTAAGTACATACAACCAAAAACCAAATCCGTTGCCTTCAAGTCGATTCTGACTAGTAGCAAACTCATAGCAGCCTTATAGGATGGAGTATATTTGCCCTATAAGATTTCCAAGGCTGTAGTCTTTATGGAAGCAGACTGCCACACCTTTTGAGTCTGAACCGCCAAACTTTTGGTTAGCAGTCGAGTGCTTAACCACTGTGCCATCAGGGCTCCTTAGTACAAAGTACAATCTCTATTTTATTGGTGCAAATGGTAAACATGCTGAATTGCTAACCAAAAGGTTGGAGTTTCAAGTCCACCCAGAGGTGCCTTGTAAGAAAGGCCTGGCAGTCTACTTCTGAAAAATCAGCCGTTGAGAACCTCAGCTTAGTCTTATTGACTTTCTTTTGTAAATTACTTTTTGTTTATCCCTAGCTGCTCTTAAAATTCTCTCTTTATCTTTGGTTTTGGGAAGTTTGATTTAATATGTCTTGGTGACTTTCTTTTGGGATCTGCCTTGTGTGGGGTTGGATGAGCTTTTTGGATACATATCTTCTCATCTTTCATGATATCAGGGAAGTTTTCTGCCAACAAATCTTCAACAATTCTCTCTGCATTTTCTGGTATCTACCTCCTCCCCCCCCACCCCCGGTTCTGGTACTCTGATCACTCCCAGGTTATTCCTCTCAATAGAGTCCTACATAGTTCTTAAGGTTTCTTCAGTTTTTAACATTCTTTTAACTGATTTTTTTCTCAAATAAGTTGGTGTCAAGTTCTTTATCTTTAATCTCATTAATTCTGACTTCTACTGCCTCAATTCTGCTCCTATGACTTTCTATTGAGTTGCCTAATTCTGAAATTTTATTGTTAATCTTTTGGCTTTTGGTTTGCTGTCTCTCCATGGATTCTTGCAGCCTATTAAATTTGTCATCATGCTCTTGTATAACCTTCTTAAGTTCCCCTATTGTTTTGTCTCTGTGTTCCTTGGCTTGTTCTGTGTTTCGCCTGGTCTGCTTCCTGATCTCTTGAAGAGCTCTGTATATTAACCTTTTGAATTCTACCTCCAGTAATTCCAAGAATTTATCTTCCTCCGGAAGGTTTCTTGATTCTTTGTTTTGGGCACTTACTGAAGCCATCATGGTCTGCCTCTTTATGTGATTCGATATTGACTGTTTTCTCTGAGCCATCAATAAGTTATTATATAATTTTCTACCTTATGTTTGCTTACTGTGGCCCAACTTCTTGGTTTGTTTTGTTTTGATGTGCCCAAATAGGCAGGTCATGTGAGCTAGTTTGATTATTGGCACCTTTGAAGCTCTCATGTCCTGTCATCAGGTGGTTAAAGTGGTTATTAGGTATGTGAGCCCAGGAGTCTATTTACTTTTCTTGTATGGATTCAGTTCAGGTGTCCAGGTAGTCAGTTACCAAGCGTGTGGCACAGGCTCTCACCTACAGTCCTAGATGGACAGGTGTGATTGGAGTAGACAGAGGCATCCAGATGCAGTAGGGGGTCATGTGCTGAGCAAGGTGGGGGCTGATGGCTACCCCTGAGTGTCTGGGAGGAAAGCATGCCCCTGTTCCCTAAATCACATAGGTGGGTGGGTCTTGCAGCCACGCTGTGGGCATCCAATGCTGGTGGCTGTAAGGACTGGGAGGCACCACTTATTCCTGGACCCTGTCGTGGGTGGCTAGTTGTTGTGGGTGGAGCCACCAGTCCTCAGGTCCCTGACGTGGGTAGGTGAGGACCCTGCTTAATGGGCAGAGTGGTGTCAAATGTCATGAACCTGCCACTCTACCTTATAGCTGATACAGTTGAAATTAGGCTTCACGTATATACCCCATTGTACTGTGCTAACAAGGATCTATGCAGCTGAAACGGGCCCATGCAGGTCTATGCAGAGGTGTAGGCATTCAAAGTCCGTGGACCCCTTATGGCTATGCTTAGGCAAAGGAGCTAAGCCTGCCCTGAGTTCCCAGCTTAGGGGAGCTGGCAGATTATTTTTTCCTGTTTGTTCACCCTCTCCAAAGCCAGGAGAATGGCTCAGGATGTGCGACGGTTCCTATTTCCAGCCCAGGGGATGCAGCAGTTGCTGAAGCCAGCCTGAATCCAGTGCAGAGTGGGGAGGGGCCTGATAAATGGGAGAGAGGTTCTTTCCAAATGGGGTGTTTTTGATGCACGCAGTAGGTTAGATGCATGTACTTATTTTTTGCTGATTGAGCACCACTTCTTGCTGGTTCCGGAGGGTTGAGCAGACTCTCCATCTCTCGATCTCTACCAAAATAGAAAATACATCCCAAGCACCACTGCTTACCTCACTGCACATGCCAGCTAACCCAGCCTGCAGGGTGCTGGTTCCCGCTGGGTCAGGTCTGGCAAATCCTCACTGCTTCTGAACCATCTCTCCCTCCCCCTGCTGCTCAGTCCAATTCCTCAACTTTGTCGTTAATGTTCAGGGCCCCTGGATTGACATATATAATCGATTCACTTGTTTTTTTCGGTCTTTGTTGTAAGAGGGACCACAGAAAGTGCCTGACTAGTCCACCATCTTGGCCCCACCCCACTGAAAACACTATGGACCAGTTCTACTCTGCCACATGTGAGGTCTCCAAGAGTCAGAACCATTGCCCTGGGACTAGGGCTCCCTCCCTGGAACACTTTGCTGAATGTTGTTGCAGCTCAATGTTAATGTTCTGTTTATACAAAGCCAAAGCCTCCTAGTCTTCCCAGTCAAGTGGGTGCTAATACCTTCAGGGACAGTGACTTCCTAGTGACAAATACGGCAACTGGTATTTCCCAATTGCCCTTAAGTCATTGACTGAGCGAGAATCAACTCTTCTAAAAATGTGCCAGAGGGGGAGGTTATAATAAATTCACTGTTGGAGAGGTTTTGGGTTGCCCCTTTTTCCTCTGTATTAAAAGAACGCAGAGAAACATTTGAGCATTTCTAATTTCTAATCTGATCCCTCCCTTTCTCATTGCCACTGATTTCTGGAAGATTGCAAACACTGCTTCTGCTTTCACAGCTGCGCTTCCTCTCTGACCACTGGAATTTAATTCATCTGGGCCCGAAGATTTGCATCTAGTTAATCAGTTAGACCTTCTCTTCCTCCCCCTTTAAATACTTTCGTTCATTCATTCAACAAATAGTCTTGAGCAGCAGCCCTGCATGAGTGCAGAGTTAGCCATTGCGAGACAAAGCTCATTTTCTAATGTCTTAAACATCACTTCCCTCTGCATGACATTTGTTTCATCCTTTTTAGGCTGAAAAGGATGAGTAGTCCCCTTGCTATGGAAAAATGAAAGCAAAGGAGGAGCTGAGCAGTTTTGCTTCCTCTTTGTACTCTGTTAATATTCCTTCAAGCAATGTGCCTTTCCCTGTCTTGTTCTTCTTGATCTAAGCAGAGCCTTAAAAGCCATTTATGATGAGCTCAGCATTTCCCCCAAGCCACTGCTCATTCGGGTCTTCAATATGCTTCATTTGTGCATATAGCCCTGCACCCACCTTTTACATATGATCTAAGTTTGCACCTACAGAGAGCATTTCTTAAATGCCTCTCCCTTTCTTCTCTCATTATGCAGGGTATTAGTCAGGATAAGCTAGTTTTTGCTACAGTAACAAACGACCCCCTTAGATTAAAACAACAACGAACAATTGTTAATTTCTTGCCCACTCAGCCAATGATTCTCCTGTGATGGCTCATCAATACAGGCCAACAGAGGCTCCATCATCCTGTGCTGTACTGCCGGGACATGTGTCCTTCTAGGTCAATGCAATGGGGGAGGAGGTGGGCATAGACACAGACATCCCAATCGCCATTGAGTCAACTCTGATTCATGGCAATATCATATATGTCAGAGTAGAAATGTTCTCCATAAGGTTTTCTTTTTTTTTTTTTTAATTTTCTTATTATTGTTGAGAATATACACAGCAAAACATACACCAATTCAACAGTTTCTACGTGTACAATTCAGTGACATTGATTATATTCTTTGAGTTGTGCAACCATTCTCATCCTCCTTTTCTGAGTTGTTCCACATTAGCATAAATTCACCGCCCCCCTAAGTTTCCTATCTAATCTTTCAAGTTGCTGTTATCAATTTGATCCCATATAGATAGTTCCTAAAAGAGCATAATGCTCAAGGCAGACTTTTTTTTTTTTTTTTTTACTAATTAAGCTAAGCTATTGTTTTGGTTTTAAGAAGCCTTCAGGGGATATTTTTCATTTAAGGTTTAAAAATTATCTTAGAGCAATAGTTTCAGGGGATCATTCAAATTTCATGACTCCAGGAAGTCAGAAGTCCATGAGAATTTTAAATTCTTCTCTACATTTCCCCCCCTTTTGATCAGGATTCTTCTAGAGAACTTTTGATCAAAATGGTAGTCAGGCACCATCCAGTTCTTTTGGTCGTGTGGCAAAGGAGGCAGCTGTTCATGCCCTGATATAATCTTTAAATCTTAAACCAAAAATATCCCCTGAAGTCTTCTTAAAACCAAACAATAGTTTAGCTTAACTAGTAAAAAATGTCTGCCTTAAGCATTATGCTCTTTTAAGATCTATCTAGATATAGATGTAGATATAGATACTCACCACCCATCTGTGAGTTTGTCATACTGTGTTTTTCCTGTGTTGGCTTTCGTGTTACTATGAAGCTGGGAACTATGCCACTGGTACTTCAAATACTAGCCAGGTTACCCACTGTGGACAGGTTTCAATAGAGCTTCCAGACTAAGACAGACTAGGAAGAAAGGCCTGGAAATCTACTTCTGAAAATCAGCCGTGAAAACCCCATGGGTCACAACAGAATATTATCCAATTTAGTGCTAGAAGAGGAGGCCCCTGTGTTGGAAGGCAACAATGGACTCAAGCATGCCAGTGATCATGAGGATGGTCTGTTCTGTGATACATGGGGTCATCATGAGTCAGAACCAACTCAACGGTAACCAGCAGCAGCAACATAGATATAGACATAGACATGGATATATAAATGTCATTCATTTATTCCCACATGGATATAGAGTATGTTTCTACATAAGTGGTGGTCGTGTTTTCTACCATGTAGAAAAGTCCAGCACCTAGCAAGAATGAAACCTACACACCAAAAGAAGTAGGGAAGAAAAATGGAGAGCAAGTTTTCCACATATTCAAGGACCCAAGATTTGATTGTTCCTGAAGCTCAGCTACCCCTCTGCTTTTTGACTCTACACTTTCTTGGTGGCCACAAGCCAACCTCCTTTTCTACAAGCTTGTTCAGATCCAGTTTCTATTGCCTGCAACCAAAAGTCTTCACCAAGGCCTCTCCTCCCCCTCCTCAGGTATTACTCTGAATAGGCCTATAGCCTGAACTAACTATAATATGCTTCAATACTGGAACATTCTAAACACAGTGGAAATAGAGACATGGCTAACTGTACCCTTATTATAAGGCTAGCACTGGACTCAATCCACCCATAAATTAAGAGAAGAAAAGCTCTGTCCCTTCCCCAATTTCATATATCCTGTCAAGCACCTCAGCAGTGAGTGTTGAGATGAACTGTGGGATCAGGGTAGTATAATCAGCTCTGCATGTCCTTGGCCGTCACCAGAATAATTCAAATGCATACCCTGCTGAAGTCACGCAAGAGGGCATCTTGGGTAATATTTCAAAATATTTCCTCTAGAAGCTTTGTGATGTGGAGAATGCACACATTCCATTGCTCCTGGGGCTGGGTGAGTCTGAGAGAGGGGGAATGTTACTGAAGAATCAACACGTGCTGGGGAGTCCCTGGGTGGTGTCTTTAATGCACTTGGCTGCTAACTGAAAAGTTGGAGGTTCAGGTCCATGCAGAGGTACCTTGGAAGAAAGGCCTGGTGATCTACTGCTGAGAAATCAGCCATTGAACCCTGTGGACCACAGTGCTAATATGATACACGTGTGGCCACCATGAGTTGGAATCGACTTGACAGCAACTGGAAACAACTGGACACAAGTCAGGCACTGTGCATTACCTAAATCTGCAATCAGTTGGTGTCTTAGTTATCTACTGCTGCTGTAACACAAACCCACAAGCGTGTGGCGTCAATGAACAGGATTTATTTTCTCACAGTGTAGGAGTCTAGAAGTCTGAATTCAGGGTGCCACTTTAGGGGAAGGCTTTCTCTGTCTCTGTGTCTGCTCTGGGGGAAAGTCCTTGGCTCTTTTTCAGCTTCTATTCCTTACTCCTTTGGGGATCTCATGTGGTAAGGCATCTATCTCCCCCCATGCGTGCTTTTTTGCTGCTTGCCTAATCTGCTCTTTTATATCTCAGAAGAGGTTGATTTAAAACACACCCTATGCTAATACACTACATTAACATAACAAAGAAGAAAATGCATTCCCAGATCGGATTATAACCACAGGTATACCCGTTACTCATTGTCATGGAGTCTATTTCAACTCATAGCGACCCCGCAGGACAAAGTAGAACTGCCCCACAGGATTTCCAAGACTAAATCTTCATGGAAGCAGATTGCTTTTAAACGGGGACAGATTACCCAATAAGCAAGGTATGCAGGGCTTACTTGTGCTTACTTACCAATCTGTAGTGCACAGTTTCACCTGTTTTTCACGTCTTTGGAAAAAAAAAAGTGAAATTGTGCACTATAGATTAGCATGTAAGTCTGTGCATACCTTGCTTACTGTAAACCAGTTCGTACCTTGCTGACTGGTTAATCCACCACCCTGTTGCCACATCTTTCTCCCATGGAGCAGCTGTTAGGTTCGAACTGCTGACCTTTTGGTTAGCAGCTGAGCACTTAATCACTGCGCCACCAGAGCTCCTTACCATAGGTATAGGGATTGGAATTTACAGCACATATTTTTGGAGGATGCAATTCAATCAATAGCAGTTGGTTTACACATGCTATGGCATGAGGAATGTGATCATCATTTTCACAAAAGAGGAAACCAAGACTCCATAATAGGAAGCAGCTTGGTCAAGATCACCAGCTAGTAAGTGGCAAAGCTAGGATTTGAACCCTCACTTTTAGACTCTGGAGTCCCTCCTCTTCCCCTATAACAGCGTACAAATCACCTGGGATTCTCGTTAAAATTCAGATTCGAATCCAGTAGGTCCAGAATCTCGAGTAGAACCCAAGAGTCTGCATTTCTAATGGGCTCCCAGGTGATGTGGACACCAGTCACTGGACTCACTTTGAGTAACAAAGCTTTATGGGACAACATGGTCCTGAGCGCTTATGTTCCCTGAGAATTAGTTGAAAGCTCGGGGAGACATTTTTGACTTTCGTGGACTGTGGAGTTGGTAGACATTTGAGCTAATTTTACAATTCTCTTTTGGGGTAGGGAGGCCTCCAACTAACATCTGGGCTACATAAGTGTTTAGTTGTGCAGCATACAACTAGTGTTTTTTTAAGATGCAAGAGATTCAGAAAACTCCTTTTTTGGTCTGTAGGCAAAAGCATCCCTGGAGAAAGCAGACCTCTCTCTCTGCTGGTCCCTGTTCCTTCCAGGGTTTGCTCTGCACTGCCCAGCTCTTCGCCTCACCTGGAGTGTGTCGGGCACCCCACTTAGCCATCAGGGAGCTGGAGCAGAAGTCCTCTGCATCTCCTTGCACCCCTCCCCCACCACATGCTGTTCAAAAACGTTAAAATTATAGCAATTATGTGAATTGCAGTGAGGATGGAACTGTGAGAAATGGATTCATATGGAGCACATGTTGTAAACCCAGGGGAAAAAATCCAACGTTTCAGGAAAAACAACAATTAAAAGGAAAAAAATTGATTTTATGCATACTCCAGAAAGGGGGTGGGGGGAGTAACGAAACTTGGCCTAGGATACTCCTAGCTGAGAGCTGAGAGTCTAGGAAGCCTAAAATGGCTGTTGGCAGGTCTTTGCTGGGGCGGGGTGTGGTTCCCTCTCTGACAGCTCCAATACACTGTTCAAGGACAAAAGTGGCTTTGAGCTACGCCTCAGAAGCAAGCAAGATGTTGCCACAATATTCTTTCAGGATACCAAATTTGAGCTCATCTCTCATCTATAAAGAGCTGCAGATCTGACGCCATCTCTCAACTCATTTCATTGCCGCCACTTAAAATGGAACCTGTCAAAACTCAAGCGCTTGTCTGGCAATGTCTACGTAAGCTGAACATACACATGCCCTAAGACCTGGCAAGTCTACTCAATGGAACGTACCCAAAAGACATGCATTCAGGTGTTCAGCAGAGATATGTACCAGGATGCTTGTAGAGATCCTATTTGTTCTAGCCTGAACTGGGAACAACTCAATTGTCTATCAGTAAATTGTGGTATATTGTACAGCATGGAGAAAGAGTGAACTATTAACTCTATTCCACAACATGGATGAATTTCACAATATACTGAATGAAAGACAGAAGTAATCTAAAGTATTAGAAATCAGAATGATGGTACACTTGGTGGGAGGGGATGGCACACGGAGGGGTAGATGTCTGGGGTGTTGGTTATGCTCAGTTTCCTGACCTGGGGGCTTGTTACACAAATGTGTTCACTTCATGAAGATTCTTCAAGCTGTGTACTTTTCATGCAATATTTTATAAACCAGTTGCCATCGAGTTGATTCCGACTCATGGTAACCTTATGTATGTTAGAGTAAAACTGTGCTTCATAGGGTTTTCAATGGCTGATTTTTTGCAAGTAGATAGCTGGGGCTTTCTTCTGAGCAGTCTCTGGGTGGACTCAAACTGCCAACCTTTTGGTTAGCAGGCAAACACTTCAACCATTTATATACCATCCAGGGACTCCATATATGTTATACTTCAATTAAAAAAATTAGTTAAAAAAGAAAAAACTTAACAGTCCCCTCAACATCAAAGTCTCTTTTCTTTTAACGATTATAAATCAGCACCTCAGAGGTGCTGCCTGCTGCCTGTTCCCCCTGCTTCCACCACAGCCCAGCTTCGTGGACTCTTTCTTCTATGATGTGCTGGCCTCCTCCCTTCCTGCTTCACAGCCACTTCCCCACTCAGGGCCTCAACCCTCAGATCCATTAGGAATGAAATCGCTGCCTCACTAGGCTGTCTGCGTCCCATCTCTCCCTTCCAGCACCTTCCAAAGCAATTGTTCTATATCTCTGCTTCCATCAGGACCTTCCTATTCAAACTTTCTGTTCCTACCTTTTATATAAACGAGTCAAAGATGGCCTCTGTGTACTGGCCCCCCACAATGTTTACTTCTTCATAGCAATCTGAGGCCCGTTAGCCTAAAACAAGCCCACCGGGGCCCAAATTAAACTTGTACACACCCAATTGTTTTAAAAATAGCCCAAATAAACAGATTTTTAGCCACTTCGAGCAGACCTTCCTTACATAACTGGTAAAACTGTACCCAACATCTGCTAACCATAGATAAAACAAAGCCCTGTAGTTATAAGGACCCTAGGATGCTGCTGTTCTTTGGAGCTCCCTGACCTAGAGACCCTCACCTTGTTACAGGAAGACATGGCCTGGGGCCAGTGAGCTTCCCCCTCCTCTCCTCTTCCCTTCTGGTGGCTCCCTGCACTGCCCCTGCCTCTGGAAGACCTCCTGCTGTTGGGAGCCACCCCTGCATGCAGCCGTGAATGTATATGCCACAATAAATAGCCTGTTGGACAGCCTGCTATCCCATGGCCATCTTTTCCCTTGGTCAGCCCTGAATTCCCTCCAACTCAGGACAAAATTGGTTTGATTCTCCTGGGATCCAGATTTCTGGGCTCATGGAATTGGGGTGACCCACACAGACCATCTGCCCTTAGGTGTCCTTTTGAACCTTGAAGGAACTGATTCCCTAGAGTCCCCCTTCAGGTCAAGTAATAGTTTAGTAAGCAGCTTAACCCATTGCCGTCGCGTCGATTCCCACTCACAGCGACCCTATAGGATGGAGTAGAACTGCCCAATAGAGCTTACAAGGAGTGCCTGCCTGGTGGATTCAAACTGCTGACCTTTTGGTTGGCAGCCGAGCTCTTACCCACTATGCCACCAGGGCTTTCAGCAAGCAGCTTAAAGGAAAGCATTTTACCCTAGGCATTGGGTTCTCTTGGAAAATTATCTATGTGCAGCCAGCTTCAAGAAGCAGGAACTCCAGGATCTGACTAGAGGCTGTTTTAGGATGTATGGCATGTCCTTGGTGACTATTTCTGTAATGTGCCCTGTACTTTGATGTTACTTCCTGAAAAATGAACATGATGGTGACCTATATAACCCGCTTTCTCCCCTCTTCCGGAGTGCCTTCCCAACAAGTTCCGGTGGCACTGCCCAATTGGAATCGTATCTACTCACAATAAATATCTTTTTACGCTAATTTTGGGTGTTTCTCTAAGTAATTTAGGTTTCTGACACTGGCTACACCACCCGCACTGAGCCCGGGATAAAGCCCAACTCCTCTGCATGGCATTCAAGCCCTCTCTCTCTCACTTTTAAAAATCAGGCTACAAGGTCCCTTCCAACTTTATCCACTCTATGCCCCAGAATGAGCCAGTTCTCCAACTAAAACGGTTCTTCAACTCTCATACCTCCTTCTGTGTGTGCTGCCTGTACACATCCAGAGCAAGCAGCAAGTGAGAAAGCCCCAAGTTCCCGCAAGCGCCAGCTCAGATTCCTTTGACCTTCCTGATGAGCCTTGACCTTAGCCTCATTCAACCCCTCTCTCCCTTGAGCTCTGGCCGCCTGTACTTACTTGCCTGGACCATTCAGAACTGACGTCATCTCTGCGCACCCCTTGAAGGGAGCTAGGGAGAAAAAATGTTTCTGAACTTTTTTCCACCCACGCCCAGGCACAGAACATGTGCCCTTCACCATTCAGCGGCAAAGCACCTCTGGCCTCCAGGCCTCTGGCCCCCGGGCCTAGGTCACTCAGATGCTCGATTGGGTCCTGAAACTCCAAAATTCACTTCAAGTAAACTCAGCAGCATAGAAAACGGCCCACTGACTACCAACGATGACACCGCCTGAGTCTCTTCTCCAGCCACACAATGGAGAAGCTGAGTAATGCGTGGAGTTCACTAAAAGACAAGAATTCAGATCACAGAGGTTTTAAGGTCAGCTGAAACACGATTGCCGGATTTTTCCTTCCTCTTGGGTAAAGGCTCTCTGAGAAAAACCTCGTTTTTTCAGAGTATCAAGGCTGGAGTCATTGCCCAGGCAGTTCCTGGACTGCTGGCCGGGCCAGGCGCTCCTCCGCGCTTCCCCCTGGGTCAGGCTGCAGGAGGATTGGAGATGGAAACGACGACGCAATGCTGGCAGGGCAGCCTCTGAGGGAACCGGTGAAACTCTGCCCTCTTGCAGCCCTAAGCATTAAAAGGAAGCAAATTAGCAGAAGCAAGCAGGAATTTGCATGCAAACAATGGGAGTCATCCTTTCTATGAAGGAAAAAAAAGAGGCAAGTTTGAGGCAGAAGGGAAATCATTGGGGGAGGAAAGAGAGTTACTTTAGAAACACAGAACTAAGGCTAAAGCTCTTATTATCATAATTACCCTTCTTAAGAAATTCCATCAAATACCCTTTATTAGATCCTGACCTCAGCCCTTAGGCTCAAAGGAAAAGAGTTAACTTCCTTTGCTTTTTCTTTGCATTTTGGTCTTGACCTCACTTTCCTGAGGCAACACTCATAAAGCAGTCAAGGGACTGAAGTTAGAAGACCTTGGGTTCAAATCCCTGCTGTGCTATTTACTAGCTCTGTGAATATTGGCATATCGTGTCTCCTGTTTGAGCTTCAAGTTCATCATTCATCTGTAAAATTGGGATAAAGACACTTACCTGTAAGAGTTTTAGAAGGTTGAAATGAAATAAGGTATGTAATGGGTTTGGAGGCACCTTGCACGTGCCTGGTGATAGCGGTATTGTTAGGGTTAACATTCATTTCCATTGTCAAATAAATTGCTCTTCATTAAAAAGTGTCTCGTCCTGAAATGCCTACATGACCAACTGCCTCCTTTGTCATAAGACCAGAAGAACTGAATAGCTACCAACACTGAATGTTTTGATCAAAGATTCTGTAGAAGAATCCTGGTCAAAAGGTGGAAAATGTAGAACAGATTTTCAAATTCACATGGAATCTAGACTTTCTGGAGCCATTAAGGCTGGATGAACCCCCAAACTATTGCCTTGAGATAATCTTTAAACCTTAAACCAAAAATATCTCCTGAAGTCTTCTTAAAATCAAACAGTAGTTTAGCTTAACTAGTAAAGAATGTCTGCCTTGAGCATTGTGCGCTCTTAAGATCTATCTATATGGGATCAAACTGACAATAGCGACTTGAAAGATTGCATAGGAACCTTAGGGGGCAGTGAGTTTTTGTTAATGGAGGAGGAATGATTAGGAAAAGGATAAGAATGGTTGTACAACTTGAAGAATGTAATCAATGCCACTGAATTGTACTTGTAGAAATTGTTGAATTGGTGTATATTCTGCTGTGTGTATACATTCCCAACAAAAACAAAAAATAAGATGAATTAAAAAAAAAAAGAAAGCTCCTCCTCCTAAGAGCTTGTCTTCATTTCCTAGCTCCTTGTCACTATAAGCCTGGATCCTACGCCTTCCTTAGAAATCTGGTTTGTACAAAGATGTCCTCCTAGAAACCTAGGCCACTCCAGTGACTTCCGCAAGTCCCCACGGAAACCGTCCCAGATTGCTAAACGTAATTACACACCTAAAAAAAGAAAGGACACACTCCTGCTTACGCACCTCCTTCGATTATTGAAGGAGCATAAAATGCCAGCACTAGAAACAACCTAGGCCGATGGCCTCATTTAAAGATGGGGCTTAGAGAAGACAGCTTGCCCAAGGTCACACAGGGAGGTGCTAGCTAGCCCTATTTAGAACCATTTGCCTTTGACTCCCAGAAAGTACTCAGTCCTGTTCTAGGAGTTTGTGCATCACAAGACAGGGTGTTTTTAAGGAAACCACTTGCAGAGACAACAGAATTCCTTTCCCTCCTACAGGTTAGAGTTATTTGTGTTATTTGTGCTTATATTATCCCCCACCAATGCCTTGTACTTACTAAATATGTGTTGCTCAGTGTAGAGACTGTTCCTATACAATAATGAATAACTTAAAATAAAGATGTTCATTTGTTTCTAGAAATCTATCCATGGAAATGATCAGAAACATTAAAAAAATTATTCATAAAGATATCCACGCAAGTGTTGTCTGGAATAGTAAACCATTGACAAAAAATGCCTAATTACGAGCGCGAGACTAACAAAAATGTAGAACAGCCGTGTGATCGCATTGAAATGATATTTTAATAATATGTTAATTTAATTTCAATAAAATGCGTAAACGTTAAGTAAGAAAAGCAAATTACCAAATAATTTTTAAAAGACTAACCTGGTAAAGAACATATGTAGAAAAAAATTCTTGGAGAGACACACATACAAAATTAAGAGTGGTTATCCCTAAGTCGTGAGTTGTAGGGAATTTCCTTCCCTTACACTTTTTGACATTTTCTAAATTTTCTACAGTGAGTAAGCATTTTTATAACAGAAAAAAAGAAAGTTACCTTCAAAGTAACGATTGAGAAACCCCTATTTAGAAGAGCATCTGCATGAGGCCCATAGAGGATTCCACTGCACCAGGGAAACATCATTTGAGGTACCGAGATTTAGTGCTTTCCAAATGCCATAATGAGCTCTGATAGCACGATGGTTAATAATCACTGGGCTGCTAACCAAACGGTCTGAGGTTCAAATCCACCAGTGGCTCCACAAAAGAAAAGACATGGTGATCTACTCTCAGGAAGATTACAGCTTAGGAAACCCTATGGTGCTGTTCTGTTCTGTCCTATAGAGTCTCAGTGAGTCGGAATCCAGTCAATGGCACACATCCACAACACCTGTCTTAGGCTGGGTTCTCTAGAGGAGCAAAACCAGTAAAGTGTGTAAATGTATATACAGAGAGAGATTTATATTAAGGAAATGGCTCACACAATTGTAGAGGCTAGAAAATCCCAAGTCCGTGGATCTAGTGGATCAGGATAGAGGCTTCTCTTGAATCATGCAGTCACAGGGGCTGGTGAACCCAAGATCAGGAGGTCAGACAGCAGGGCTCTGGTTCACAGACTGTGAAGACCAAAGAATCCCAAGATTGGCAGGCAAGGCAGCAGGTAAGTTGCTAGCTCAAGTCCCATGAACCAGAGTTCAGACAAACAGGAGCCAGCTGTAAGGCTCAGAGTGAGCAAAAGCCCACAAGCCTTGCCAGAAAGTTCATCTATATTGGATGCAGGCCACACCCCCAAGGAAACTCCCTTTCAGCTGATTGGCTACTCACAGCAGATCCCATCATGGAAATGATCACATTGTATCAAATCTCATCATGGAGGCGATCACATCATTATACGACTGCCAAACTACCTCATAACTTCCAAACCACTGAGAATCGGACCAGCCAAGTTGGCACACAACCTTAACAATCACAATACTCAAATGCCATGTGTTTCTCTATATTCCCAGTTCCCTTGCAATTAGACAGGGCATGTGACTGCTTCTAACCAATCAGCTATGACACAGAGCACTTCTATCACCTCTGGGCTGAATCATGGAAGAAGCAGTGGGCTAGCTCTTTCCCTACTGCAGGAAGAGAGGAGATCATGCATTCCAGGTGGTGTAGACCCCACCATCCTGGGTACTTGAGTGACTGTGTATACCAGATCCCTCCACCTCTACCTCACCACTACTACAAGTGTCCTATGTTGAATTTGTAGCATGGAAATAAACTTCTGTAGTTAGGTCACTAAGATTTTCAGAGTTAAATTTGTTGCTTACTCCAGTGGCTCTGAAATTTCCCTACCCATTACAATCACTGGTAACTCTTTTAGACCCCTGGGTGGCACAACAGTTAGTGCTAGACTACTGACCTAAAGGTTGGTGGTTTGAAACTACCCAGAAGCACTGCAGAAGAAAGGCCTGGTGATCCCTTTCTGTAAAGATTACAGCCAAGAAAACCCCATGGGGAAGTTCTACTCTTAACACATGTGGTTTCCATGAGCTGAAACTGACTCGATGGAAACAGGTTTGATTTGTTCAATTGGGGCCTATGATCATTAAGATTGTGTGTCAGCTTGGCTGGGCCATGACTCTCAGTGGTTTGGCAGTTATGATATAGTTTGGCAGTTATATGATGATGTGATGACTTCCATGATAAGATTTGATATAATCTGCTATGAGTAGCCAATGGCCTGCATCCAATATAGGTGGACTTTCTGGCAAGGCTCCTGGGCTTTTGCTCACTCTGGATCCTACAGCTGACTTCTGCTCATCTGACCTCCGGTTCTTGGGACTCGAGCCAGCAGCTTACCTGCTGCCTTGCCTGCCAATCTTGGGATTCGTTGGTCTTCGCAGCCTGTGAGCCAGAGCCCTGCTGTCTGACTTACCAATCTTGGGTTCACCAGCCCCTGCGGCTGCCTGAATCAGGAGAAGCCTCCGGTCTGACCCACAGACTTGGGACGTTCCAGCCTCTACAATTGTTTGAGCCATTTCCTTAATACAAGCCTCTCTCTATATATATTTATATGCTTTACTGGTTTTGCTTCTGTAGAGAATTCAGCCTAAGACAGAGCCCTTTTAACAATCCCAGTGTCCACCATGGTGAATGTAATTAATGTCACTAAATTGTATAAGTAAAAAATGCTGAAGTGGCAACTGTTTTGTTATACATATATTTATGAAAAAAAAAATCCAAATGGCCAAGCCCTCTCTCAGATCAATTAAATTAGACTGTTTTATCTCTGGAAGTAAGACCCAGGCAGTATTATTATTGTTTTTTTTTAACTCCCCAAGTGTATCCCAAGGCTGAGAATCAGTGGGCCCTTTCACTGGTTCTCAAAGGATGGTCTCGACCAGCAGTATTAGCAGCACCTTGGAACTTTTTGGAAATACAAATTATCTGGCCCTATATCAGACCACCTGAATCAGACGCCCTGAAGTGGGGCCCAGCAACTTGTGTTTAACAAGCCCTCCAAGTGATCCTGATGCATGCTCAAGTTTGAAAACAACTGGCCTGGCCTAGGCCGACTAATACAGCCTTATTTCTTCAAGCTTATTAAATCAACATAAACTTATTGGTAAAATTAAGGAGTTGTTTTGTTATATGAAGGCACGTCACAACTCTTCAGAAATGCTTCTTTGCTTGGATTCATCTTTGAAAATATTTTCATACATACTTTTTCAAAAATGATTCCACTCACTCAAATATGTGTGAAAAAAAAAATTTACCTAGGACTCCTCAGAGTAGTAATATTAAAGAAAAATGGGGGAGCACCAAAAAAATATTAACAACTAATTTTGTCAAGCAATACTATTTTTTAAAATTATAACTACTGCGATTACCACTGTTACTTTCATAAGATGACTTTTTTTTAAATATATATATATATATAATAGCAAGTTATCAGGCAAATTTCAAAGATCGACTTTGGTTAAACACATTATTATTTAATAAAATGACACTTTAACACCAAATATAAAGAAATGATAGTCTCAGAACAAAGAAAAGTCCACGAAATGAATGTTAGTAGCCTCACTAACTGTCCTTAGACTGCTGAAATCTTTGTCACACACAAGCCCTGGTTCTCAGCCAGCATCTTGGAACCATTGATCTAGGTGACAATTAAGGTCAACCCCTATTCCCCAGGAGATTATGTAATATTCAAAGGCTTCCAAATTGTACCAGAAGTTGAAACTTCTAATCACTGCTGTAACCTTCAGCACCAAACTGTTAACAACTCACAAATTCTTTCACTTCTTCCCATGCCCCAGTTTCACATAGGCCTCACTGCTTAGCTATTTCATGTCCACAGAACAATTCACCTATTTCCCCAATCCTTGTTATTGAAAATAATAACCATGCCAAAGCATGCTGTTAACAACATCCATAAACAAGGCCCAATTTATAAAGATAGAAGTCATGACCAGCCTGACTCCGCTCACCCAGTACCACCCCACCACCACTCTAAAGAGACAGAGGACTTCCCTCCTAGGGGACAAGTTACTGAGTACAATCTCCATGATTTGTCAGTTTCAGTTATGAGTTAGGTAGATTGTCTGGGAGCCAAGTGTAACATCCCCCCTTTTGGGGAGCTGAGGGGGCATGGCCTGAAATTGACACTCAGTCATTATGACTATGAGCGGCAACAGGGGCCAGCTGAGCAATTCAAGGGGTACCGAGTTCAGATTTATCCCAATATGTTTTGCCCCGAAAAACACTAAACAAGTTGCTGTAGAGTTGATTCCAACTCACGGTGATCCCAAGTGTTTTAGAGTAGAACTGTGCCTCATAGGGTTTAGAGTGGCTGTGACCTTTCAGAAGTAGGTCGCCAGGTCTTTCTTCCAAGAAGCGTCTGGGGTGATTCGAACTTCTAACCTTTTGTTTTAGCAGCTTAACTGTTTGGGCAGCCCAGATTTATTCCTCTGAGCCTTACAAGGTTTGGAAGTTCAGTGATTGTTACTAAAATGCAAGTTATGTTCTACGAGCATTAATTGGTAATATATGAATATAGAGAACGGGTCTTACTTATGCACCATTGATGCCTGGCCCAGAGTAGGTTTTTGGGAACTGTTAGTTGAAACGGCTCAAGTAGATCCAGTTTGGCAGTGGATGAGGCCCCTGGCATATTTAGAAGTCCCTTGATAGAAAGTGAGGCAGATTTTGTGTAGAAGTCAGTGGGCAGAGGGATGGCGCTCCTCGGGGAAATGAAAGGCAGGGGCATTCTGAGACTCTGGTGAGCCTACCTCCAGCTGCTGTGAACTAATCTTTACCGGTTAGGATGCAGCCCTCCTAGGATAAAATAAATTTGGAGGATGGTTTGGGGAAGGGGACCAGTTGTCACCATGTCGACTCTGACTCATGGCGACCTCATGAGTAGAACTGTGCTGTAGGGTTGTCAATGGCTGATTTTTCCAAAGTCCATCACTAAGCCTTTCTTTCCAGGTTCCTCTTGGTGGACTCAAACTTCCAACATTTTGGTTAGCAGTTGACTGTGTTAACCATTTGGACCACCCAGGGACTCAGGGGAGGGGGCCAAATCACCACCATTGAGTTGATTCTGACACATAGCAACCCTATAGGACAGAGTGGAACTTTTTGTTGTTGTTGTTTGTTTTTGTGCTTTAAGTGAAAGTTTACAGTTCAAGTTACTTTCTCATACAAAAATGTATACACACGTTGTTATATGATCCTAGTTGCTCTCCATATAATGTGACAGCACATTCCTTCCCACCCTGGATTTCCCCTGTCCATTTAGTGATCTCCTGTCCCTTTCTGCCTTCTCATCTTGCCTGCAGATGGGAGCTGCCCATTTAGTCTCGTGTATAGATTAAAAAAAAAAAAAAAAAACTTGAGCTAAGAAACACACTCTTTACAAGTATCATTTTATGTGTTATAGTCCAGTCTAATCTTTGTCTGAGCAGTTGGCTTCGGGAATGGTTTTAGTTTTGTGCTAACAGAGAGTCCGGGGGGCCATGTCTTCAGGAGTCCTTCCAGTCTCAGTCAGACCCAAGGCTATAATCTTTACAGAAGCAGACTGCCACATCTTTCTCCCATGGAGTGGTCAGCGGGTTCAAACCACCGACCTTTCAGTTAGCAGCTGAGCGCTTAACCACTGTGCCACCAGAGCTCCTTTGTGGAGGGGGCAGGGAGGTCCAAAGACAGAAAACAGACTCCACCTCTCACAAACGCCTTTTGATTCTGAGTTGTGTTGTCTCCTTTTGAAGAAAAACAGACCCTAGACTGCCTGTGAGCCTTCTGGCAAGTTTTTGAATCATGCTTAAAGAAAGACCACTAAAGTCGTTCTTTTCACTTAGTCCTTAGAGCATTCTTTTTGAAATTAAAAACCACCACCTGAGGAAAGTCTGGGCACTTGGTGACCATCATACCACACCACCCCACACCACAGCTGCTCAGCTTGTGACAAAAACATATTTTTCAGGTTGTGTCAAAATCAAATGCAAAATAATTATAATAAAACTAGGCAAATAGCAGGTTCATCTTGGAATTCAGCCAAAAGGCCAAAACGCCAATTGGCTGCCAACGTGGGGGCCCCAAGGCATTTTTAGCCTCCCCCAGCTCCCCGGTGGCTTGGGCGCAGCATCCCCTTTTTCCTCCCTAATCCTTCAGCTTTTTTCCCCACTCACAGGGGCCTAGGCCTGAGAAGGGAAGAAGCGTGCAGAGTCGCTGCTGGGCACTGCTCATCCCAGGGCTCTACGTAAGTGTGCTATCATATCCCAAACCTGATTATGGGAAGTCATGAGTAATTTTCATATTAAAGCAATTATGGGATTGAAAGCCAGGACTCACTCCCTGGGTCAATTCTCACGCTGGCTTCAAGGGCTCCCTGGGGAATATTGTTCTAAGTCCATTTGTGGAAAAAAAAAAAAAAAAACAACTCCCTTCCTGGGGTGGTGCATCATTTCCATATCCTGCTGGGCCCTGCAACGCCCTGAGGAGCCTGACAAGAATCATCACCAGACCCATAGCTCACAGCCCCAGAGCCCACACTCCTTCCAAGGCCCTGGGGAATGTAGACCAACAAAGGGAAAACATTTGGGACCATCTAGGGCATCTCATCTCTTCCCTTGGAAACCACCCAAGTCCCTGAAGGGTCTACAAAGGATCAGCCATCTCAGGGTAGCCCATAGTCAGTCTCTGGACCCTAGAAGCATTCCGGTCTCAAGGGGTTACCAACTTTCGAGAGGGGTGGGAAAGACAGTTCATGTAAAAAGGCCAACAAAAGCAAAAGTGGAGCTAGGAATAAGAATAGCACGTTGGATGGGCTGAGTGAGATTCGGCACTCAGAAACAGCAGCCTAGGCTGGGACGGTGGCAGATGATGGCCACAGCCTGACTAGGAACTGGTCCTAATTACTCTGGGGCCAGTCCAGTGCACGCTGTTGGTACTTAACAGACATGCTGAAATAGCAACTGTTTGAAGTTGCAGTTCACTATGCTGCACCAAAGGCATGAGTGATGGGAAGGGAGATGATGACAGAAGGCTAACTTGGTGGGGTGGTCCGGGCTGGGCCAGGACGACTCATTAAGCAGCATTGTCCAGGTTCTGGTAGTGTACCTGGGGGGAAGAAACAGACGCAGAAGGCACTAGAAAGGAGGATTTGAAAGAACTTGGTAGCTGACTAGATAAAGGGGATCTAGACAAAGGGAAAGGTTGATGAAATGTTTGCTCCTTGGAGGCTTCCTCCTAAAGCTCGATATGACTCCACATTCAGGGACAGATTATCCAATAAGCAAGGTAAGCACAGTGCTTACCTTGCTTACCAGATCATCTGTAGTGAACAGCTTCACATTTTTTCACCATATCGAAGATTCTGCTTCTAGGTATGCCTAGCATCTATCTCTCTCCCAACCCCACAGCACTTTCCTACAAAATCAAAGCTTATTTTTAAATTCACAGGGCCTGAGAGGGGCAGATGACCCAATAAGCAAGGTAAGCACAGGCTTATTTGTGCTTACTAACCTGTGGTGAACAGTTTCACATGGTGGGTCATCTGCCCCTGACCACATTTACTCATGAAGAAATGTTTATTGAGGGCCTACTATGTGTTACGGTCGCTATGACTCAGGATCAACTCAACGTCAATGAGTTTGGTTCATATTGGGAAGGCACCATGGTGGTGTAGTGGTTAAGCAGTTGGCTGCTAACCGAGAGGTCAGTGGTTTGAACCCACCAGCTGCTCTGCAAAAGAAAGATGTGGCAGTCTGTTTCCGTAAAGAACTACAGCCTTGGAAACCTCATGGGGCAGTTCCACTCTGTCCTACATAGTTGTTATGAGTTGGAATCGGCTCAATGGCAGTGGGTAATGGGTGCCATGTGTTAGGCAACTATGTTAAGTCACTGGGGATGAAAAGATGACTTTACAACCTAATGACACACTCTGGGAATGCAGGTAAGCAGAGAATTACAGTAACTTGATAAGTACTGATATAGGGGAAGTACTGGGTACTACGGGGGCAGTGGTGGTTCAGTGGTAGAATTCTCACCTTCCAAGCAAGAAACCTGGGTTTGATTCCCAGTCAATGCACTTGTTGTTATGATGCTGAACAGGCTTCGGCAGAGCTTCCTGACTAAGACAGATCAAGAAAAAAGGCCTGGTGGTCTACTTCAGAAAATCAGCCGATGAAAACCCAGTGGGTCGCAACAGAATATTGTCTGATATAGTGCTGGAAGATGAGGCCCCTACATTGGATGGCAACAGTGGACTCCATCCTGTGGATCACAGCAGTCCGATCCCATTGTGCATGGGAGTCAGGGGCCCAATCAATGGCAGCTAACACCAAAAGGGTACTACAGGGACCCACAGGAGAGGCTGACACCAGAGCTGAGGAGTGGGAGGTGGGCGGGGCGGGGGTGGTAACAGGGTCGGGGGAGTGGCCCAAGGAGAGGAGGCAGCTTGTGCAAAAACTGGAAAAAGAGAGCAGGAAAATGGAAGGAACTCTAGAGTACTGTCATGGGTAATATTGTTTGGGGGAGCTGTGAGAGAACAGACTAGCTAGAAATGCCTCAGTGAGGAGCTTGGCTTGTATCCTAATATCAACTAGAGAACTATTGAAGGGTTTTGAGTGGGTAGTAACAAAGAAATTTGCATTTTAAAAATCCAAGTGTAAGTTACTTGACAAACCAGAGGTTTTCCTGCTCAAGTATCATGCGGCAGTCCTTAGTGGGGGGGCTGCAGGCTTCCAGGACCATCTGCAAATGGCCCAGGAGGGGCTCAGAACAAAGGTTAAGTGAGGCTCAGGAGGAAATCCACAGAAATCATCACTGTTAAGGTTAAGAAGTAACAGTTACGGGGCATTTCAACCTCAAAGGTCCGAGGGTTTCCATCCTAGAAGTTCATTCATTCACACTGTAGCAAGGTGACTAAGAATGTTGGGCTCCTTCAGACAGACTTTGATTCTTTTCTTTATTCCGCTATTTACTACCTGTGTGGTCCTGGGCAAGTCATTTCAGTTCTGCATCCACATCTGTACAATGAGAACAACTCTTCATCTGTGAAAAGGCTGCTTTAAGGATTGAGGGACACAATGCACAGTGCCTAGTCCTGAACATAAAGCCACTTGCTGTTGAGTCAATTCTGCCTCGTGGTAACCCCATGTGTGTCGGAGTAGTACTGCGCTCCATAGGGTTTTCAATGGTTGATTTTTGGGAAGTAGATTGCCAGGCCTTTCTTCCAAGGCACCTCTGGGTAGACTCAAACCACCAACCTTCCTATTAGCAGCTGAGTACATTAACTGTTTGCACCACCCAGGGATTCCAGCACTGAACATAGTAAGAGCTCAAAAAACACTGGCATTATTATGCTTTCATTCAACAACCGTTTATTTAGCACCCAGACCACCTGCTAGGGGTAATAGCGATGAAGAAGACCATACTCTGGCCTTGGAGGCTCCCAGTCTACCAGCCAGTTCCCCACTCTCCCAGTCAGCTGTATCTTCAGGTGCCCCAGCTCAGCTTTCATTGGTCTGCCACAGTGGCAGGCAACCAGGCCAGGGTCTCTCTGCAGGTAAGCTGGCCCCACTGGCCCCACTCAGGTCTCCTGCTCCAAGGCCAAGCCAGCAGCTTGAATGAAGGGCAGAAAAGCCATTCCGCTTCCTGCTGAAAGACCCAGTGCAAAATAGCCCTACACCCTGCATCAACACTAACTCAAAATTAAAGGGCAGAAAAGAAAAAGATCCTATGGCCTTAGAACAAAGCCCACTCCTCAAGGCACCTGCAAGCTCCGACTGAAAACTACCCAGCAGCTGCGCAGAAGATAAATTCAACGAAATTCCCACTTACATTATATACAGTCACCTGACACCAGTCTACAGGAAAATATAGCCAATTTGATCAAATCCAAGGAGTACGAAGGGTCCAAAAAGCCAAAGGCCTAGACTACAGGATCCTTATTAACGTCAGTTGTGGCTCTTATCCCAGTCTCCCGTAATTTGTTCTACTTTCTCTCACTTCCACTGCATTCTAAGCTCATCTCTGCATTCCCAACACCTAGCACAGAGTCAGTCTTAAGAAATGGCTGCTGGAGACTGTTGAAAAATCCAGGACAAGGCTCCCAATACCTCAGCATCCCCAGGGGGCTGCAAATATTGTACTGCTCTGTGTGGGGTTGGTGAGCCATTCTCTTCCAAGCCAGAAAAAAAAAAAAAAAAAAAAAAGGGCCGAAACAATGTAGGAAGAACAATTTAGGTTAGGCAATTAGGAAGTCCTTCACAAAATCCAAATGAGCTCCCAAGGGACCCTGCAGAATTCACCTCTCCAACTCTATGAGCAACATCCTCAGCCCTGAGATTTGACAGGATATAGTTTCCATCATACAGAATTTCATGGACACGTTTACATGGAAAAAGATCAAATAGCCTCATGTTTTTTAACATTTAAAAATGTTAAATGCGGCATGTAAATAATCCTCATATGTCTAAGAAAAACATTACCCCCATGATGCTAAAGGAAACCCTGGTGGCGTAGGGGTTAAGTGCTACAGCTGCTAACCAAGAGGTCGGCAGTTCGAATCCGCCAGGCGCTCCTCGGAAACTGTATGGGGCAGTTCTACTCTGTCCTATAGGGTCGCTATGAATCGGACTCGACTCGACGGCACTGGGTTTTGGTTTTGGTTTATGATGCTAAAATTATTTATCAAATCTAAAAGGGACGATACTCTGGTGTATTATGGCAAAGCCTAGTTTACACTACTCAGTTATCTAAATAATGAGTACTCTGAAAGCTATGCTTTTCTAGGCCTCTATTTCTCTAGAGTTACATAAATGTACCACAAAAGAAAAGTGTGCCTGAAAAAACGTCTCTATCTTTGGAAGCATTGGAAGTTGATTTCATTGAGGACGGCAAAGGATAGGCTTCTAGACTGTTTCTAACAGTTACTAGCTGTGTGACTTTGACCATCTCTTCTTAAATAAGGTAATGTAGAGAACATGCCTGATATACTGCCAGACCTAGTAAAGGTTTGCTAAACCCAAGATATTTTGCCATCAGCCTTGCTAAAGCTGACACTACTCTAGATCCTACTAATTATATACTAAGCATCATTATCAGCAAGTTGACTATGTGACTGGACTTCACTTAGTAGTGTAGGTCTCAGGTGCAGCCACCACCCCATCTGTCACTGGAGGCTTGCCTGTTGCTATGATGTTGAACAGGGTTTAGCTGTGCTTCCAGGCTAAGATGGACTAGGAAGAAAGGTCTGGAGATCTACTTCTGAAAATTTTAGCCAAGGATCACAAAGGTCCATCCGTAGCCAATCATGGGGATAGTGCAGGACCAGACAGTGTTTCATTCTGCCGTGTGTGGGGTTGCCTACTTGACAGCAGCCAACAACAATCAAGTGTTCTGTGACTGCCCAGGATCAGGAATGGTTCACCCAATAAGCAAGGTATGCACAGACTTACTTGTGCTTACTTATTAATCTGTAGTATACAATTTCACATCGGTTTCACCACATTAGTAAGTAAACACAAGTAAGCCCCTGTAAAGCTTGCTTACTGGTTAATCTTCACCTGCTCAGGATGAAGCAAGAAGCCCTAGGAAGTCAACAATTGCCATTGTTCCATCTAAGATGCATCAGTTGGCTTCAACCCACCTGGATCAAAGGAGAATGAAGAACACCAAGGACACAAGGTAATTATGAGCCCCAAGAGACAGAAAGGACCACATAAACCAGAGACTACATCATCCTGAGACCAGAAGAACTAGATGGTACCTGGCTACAACCGATGACTGCCCTGACAGGGAACACAACAGAGAACCCCTGAGGAAGCAGGAGAGCAATGGGATGCAGACCTCAAATTCTCATAATAAGACCAGACTTAATGGTCTGAGACTAGAAGGACCCCAGCGGTCATGGCCCCCAGACCTTCTGTTGGCCCAGGACAGGAACCATTCCCAAAGCCAACTCTTCAGACAGGGATTGGACTGGACAATGGGTTGGGGAGGGATGCTGGTGAGGAGTGAGCTTCTTGGATCTGGTGGACACTTGAGACTATGCTGGCATCTCCTCCCCGGAGGGGAGATGAGAGGGTAGAGGGGGTTAGAAGCTGGTGAAATGGACACGAAAAGGGAGAGTGGAGGGAGGGAGTGGGCTGTCTCATTAGGGGGAGAGCAACTGGGAGTAAGTAGCGAGGTATATGTAAGTTTTTGTGTGAGAGACTGACTTGATTTGTAAGCCTTCACTTAAAGCACAATAAAAAAAAAAAAAAGAAATACCAGTATTTCCAGAAACCTTAGTAAGCAAGAAGCTTTGCATTAAGCTCCAGAAAATAAAGGATGACAGAACTGGAACACGTGAGCCACCTATGAGTATGAGTCTTTAAAATCATTTCCTATCTATTCAGTCAATATTCTGCCTTAGGTATGTGGGTAATCTAGGTGGAAAAACTCCTATTTTGGTCTGAATTATCAGAGGCATTGTAGCCCATTCTATTTGAAGCATGTCCCATGGACTCTCTTTGGTTATAGGCCACATCTAATGTCACAGCACAGACCCCACTAAAAGAAAGAGCATAAGGGAAATTGCTAACCCTCAAGGCAGATATCAGATGATCTGTTTGCCAGTTCCACAGACCACTTTGCATAGC
Organism: Elephas maximus indicus; assembly: GCF_024166365.1. Lineage (NCBI taxonomy): Eukaryota > Metazoa > Chordata > Mammalia > Proboscidea > Elephantidae > Elephas > Elephas maximus. The sequence goes on along the minus strand of NC_064831.1, from coordinate 71,128,933 downwards.
ATTATGAGCCCAAATGCCTACATATCTCAAAATTTAAATTCCAAGTGATAATAAACTGGAATCCTACTTAAGTTTCTAGAAATATCTTTATCATAAAAAAGAAAGACTATTTCAAGTAGAACCAAGCTGCCAATGAAACTTTTAGGAAAATCTTTATACCAAAATACCACCAGAAGAAGAAGTGCTGGAATGGCTTGCCAATTAATTCTAGAACAGGTAGCTGATTGTCATCAACAAAGGAAACATTGAAACTGAAAGGACATTAAGCCAAAAAAAAAAAAAAAAAACCATTGCTATCCGGTTGGTTCCAGCTCATAGTGACCCTATACGACAGAGTACAACTCCATAGGGTTTCCAAGGAGCAGCTAGTGGTTTTGAACTGCTGACCTTTTGGTTAGTAGCTGTAGCTTTTAACCACTGTGCCACCAGAGTTCCGAAAGGGGGGCATTAGCAAGCATTAAACTGACTTGGGTTTTCTACATATATCGACAATTTCTGGAGGTTCAACATTAATTCAGGTCTCTTAAAAAACATTAAAAATGTGACCAATGCAACTAAGAAGTGATTTTTCACTTGATCAATACCTTGAGTACCATCTAAAATTTAGGCAAATTAGAACAAAATCAGAAACCGCTAACATGTCAGGAACTGCTAACACTCAGGTGACGCACTGTAATTTCAGCCGATTTTTCCAGGTCAGCATGCTCATTGAACTTGGATGCGTAGCAGATATGCTTCCCTTCCTGAGACAAAGGGTTTTAAAAAGCTCCCTTCTCTATCCTCTATTTCAGCATAACCTGGAGAGAAAAAACCCACTACCGCAGAGTCGATTCTGATTCACAGCAGCCCTATAGGACGGTGTAGAACTGCCCAATAGGGTTTCCAAGACTGTAGTCTTCTACAGAAGCAGACTGCCACATCTTCCCCTCGTGATGGGTGGTGGATTCAAACTGCTAACCTTTTGGTTAGCAGCTGAGTGCTTACCCGCTGTGCCACCAGGGCTCCTTACATTTTATTAATAAATACTTAGAAGAGTACACAGATTTACTCAAGCAAAGGAAATTTGAAAAATCTACAAGGTAAGTTGTACATGGCTTAGCCTAGACCTTTAAACAGACTTGTAAACCAAACTACACGAAGTTTAACAGTAAATGGATTCACTTTTAAATTATGCTACTGAATCTAAATTAGCATTTAAACTCTTCCCTGACATCTGAAATGTCTGACTGACATTATGGTTTTAAAAACTTGACATCCAGTGTTTTACAGAACCTGGATAGGTTTGCCACACGAAACTCTACTAAGACAGAAAATAGGGCTGTGTTCATTATTCAGGCCGCCCTTGAAGATGCTACAATATACTTGCTATGTCATATGGCTGGAAGAGGAAACACAAGACAAGTAGGAGAAAACTCACTTTTACGTAAGGTCTTCCGGGTAATATCTTTGATGACTTTATGTAGACAGAACTAGTGGCAAGTAACTCACCTCAGGGTCTTGCGTCTCATGGGAATTCATCGTAAATATGTTATTTAATTTTTACCACAGGAAAACAAAGGCACACATGATGAGATGATGCGCAGAATGAGTAATACCTGCCTACCTCACAAAATTGCTCTAAGGACCCAGTTACATAATATATATGAAAGCCCTTTATAAAGATTAAACATAATAAATGCCTAAGCGCCCACAGGAAAAAATAAAGCCATGATTCAGTCATGGCTGCTACATTTATCTCCTAATACGGTGCTTCTCAGAAATCACCTGGAGATCTTGTCAAAAGCAGGTGCTGTTTGGGTAGGTCTGGGCTGGGCGGGATTCTGCATGTTCATCAAGCTCCCGGGTGATGCCAAGCCACCTCCCTGGGCCGCACTCTGAGAAAAGTTCTAAAAGATCATCCTAATTCTTGGTGCATGGTCGGTCTAAAACAACATATTTCCTAAGAATATTATATTGCAGACTCTGGTTATCCCTCAAGTAGGCTTTGGAGTAAGTCTGTATGCTTTATTTGCTTGAGAATATACTTCATAAACTAAATTGCAAAAAGCTCTTTCTTGGGCAGCCAAAAAGCTAAAGGGTTGATTTTTAATTAGGTTGACTGCTGTTTTGGATTTTCCCAAGAGTCAACAAAGCTTAGAAAGTTAATTTGCCAGTTTACTATTATAACTTCAGTTCACCTCAAAGAATAGCAGGAGATGGGGGAACTCATTACTTGTTAACATACACAGACACACACACACAGAAATAAAAACCTGGATTCTCAAAGATTCCAAATTGGCAGAAGAGATTAAATTATCTTCTCTATTTTTTATCTATACAGAGGAGCCCTGGTGGTGCAGTGGTTAAGCACTTGGCTGCAAACACAAAGCTCAGCGGTTCAAACCCACCAGCAGCTTCACAGGAGAAAAGGCCTGGCAATCTGCTTCCTGCTTTGGTAAAGCTTACAGCCCTGGGTTTCCCCCATGGGGCAGTTCTACTCCATCCTATAGGGTGTCTGTGAATTGCAATTAACTTGATGGCAACAGGTTTGGTTTAGACTATTTAAATGTCTCACAATAGCCAAAGGGGGAAGAAAAAAACATGACTGAGCGAATAGTCCATTGCCATCAAGTTGATTCCAACTCTTAGCTACCCTACAGGACAGAGTAGAACTGGCCCAGTTCCCAAGGAGCACCTGGTGGATTTGAACTGCCAACCTTTTGGTTAGCAGCCATAGCTCTTAACCACTACACCACCAGGGTTTCCTGAGCAAACAGGAAACTTGTAAATGCTGTCACCTTCTGATTTAGAGTTGCAAGAGAATAAAAAGAAACCAGCGGACCCCACAGCCCAGTGAATCTCCAATTCAGGCATGTATCTCCAATGTGGGCATGCATCAAAATTACCTGGGAGGGCTTGATAAAAACCTAGATTGCTTCACCCACTGAGTTTCTGGTTCGATAGGCCTGGGGTCAGTCCCAGGAATCTGATTTCTAACAAGTTCTCAGATGATGCTGACGCTGCCCATCTGTGGCCCACAGCTCAAGCAGCACTGAGTCTAAACAGTAACCTTGGCGAGGGGAGGAATCACGTGTCACTCACAGCTGTGTCCGAGGGCCTAGCACAGTGCCTGGCACACAGTTAAAAACCAGGTGCCGTGGAGTTGATTTCAACTCATGGTGATGACATTTGTGTCCGAGTAGAACTGTGCTCCATAGGGCTTTCAATGGCTGATTTTTCAGAAGTAGATCACCAGGCCTTTCTTCCAAGGCACCTCGGGGTGGGCTCAAACCTCCAACTTTTCAGTTAGCAGCCAAGCACATTAACCATTTATACCACCCAGGGACTCTGGCACACAGTTGTTGCTGTTAGTTTGCTGTTGAGTCAATTCTGACTCATGGCAACCCCATGTATAGAGTAGACCTGTGCTCCACAGGGGTTTCAAGATTGTGACCTTTTAGAAGCACATCACCAGGCCTGTATTCTGAGGCACCTCTGTGTGAGATCACACCTCTGGTAGTCAAGCACTCAACTATTTGGGCCACCCGAGGAGTCCTGGCTCACAGCCTCCAACTAATATCTGTTGAAAGAGTAACTATCATAGCTGCCATTTCCCAGAACAATTTTACCACTTGCTTATGAATACTTGCTGCACGCATCGTATACACACATTCATTTCAAAAACAATTTCACATATGCCAGGCACTACGGCCTCGGACCTCAGGGGGCTTACAGTTAAATACAGATGCTAGTAGCACACTTTTTCCTTAAAGTATCTGAAGAGTTAAATCTTTGCGTATTTCCATTGAAGTGGAAACAGACAACTCACCTATACAAACTAAAAAAAACCTCATGTAGGTAAAAATGGTCCAATTCATTGCATAATACTTCTCCAAAATAATTATTTTTTTAAATCAAAACAAGAATTTGCCTGGAGGGAAGACATTTATCTGTGTCTACACTGGAACCCACAGATGGCCACCTTGCAGGCTCTTCCAGTTGCTGGGGAGCTGGGCAAAGGGCAGCCCAGGGAACCAGCCGCAGGTGAAAGTGCCTTGAAGGCTTGATGTGTTCCTTCTCAGAGTCCTCTGCATTCACCGAGCCCTACTTACAAGGGAGTCTGGCAGTCGTTTTTAAAATTCTCTGGCTGATCTGCCAGTTACCATAGCCACATTCATTTCGAGAAACAGGTGCTTCTGTTAAAATTAGCTGTTTCAAAGTGCCAAATATTTTAGATCTATGCCAATTCAAAAAAAATAAAAGTTGTAAAATAACCAATCAGATGTAACAGATGCTTCCAGAATGACAACACACTTTAGATAATTTTTTGAAAAACATTGACTAAAAATTAGTAAAAGACGGGGGTGGAGATGAGCATAGGGATTTTGGGGGGGACATCTAATTATCTTTTCCGTTTCCAAAATGTCTCACATCAACCCAGAATGAGTAACAGAGAAAGGCCAAGCTTCAAAGAGCCAAGGAAAGACGGAACCCTGCTTTTTTTCTAGTTAAGTCTTTTGTGTGAAAGCCTGTTTTTTCCCAGTTACTTGGGTGGACTGCCATAAATAATGGCTTTTGTTTGAGAACTTAGCCATAATGATTTCCTTCTCTTTTAACCATTCAAAGGAAGAAGGTACTCAACGCGCCCTGGTTGGGATGGTACACATTAAGCCTGTGTAAGAAAACTTGCCCTCAGAAGTCAGAAGGGCCCAAGAATTGATGTCTTAAATTAACTCTAGCGTGACTTAAATTAAAACAAAAATTCAGGCCACCCTGATTTTATTCCTGGAATCACAGTCTCTGTTGACCTCATTAAACCCAATGAAATAAGTCTGAGACTCTCTTTTAAAAACCGAGAGCTGTTTCAGAAACCAGCTTAGCAACCTGGTACATTTGTTGTTGCTGTATATCACTGAGTTGATTCCAACTCACAGTGACCCCATAGGACAGAGTGGAACTGCCCCATAGGGTTTCCTAGGCTGAAATCTTTATGGGAGCAGACCGACAGGTCTTTTCTCCCACGAAGTGGCTGGTGGGTTTGAACTGCCGACCTTCTGGTTAGCAGCCAAGCTCTTAACCGTGACATCACCAGGGCTCCTTCTGGTACATTTGAAGAAAGACCTGTACCCATATCCCTTGCCTAGTCAAGCAACACAGACAGAATTACTGTGAGTTCCTCACTCTGGTTTCCTTTAACCTGTTGAGAAACAGACAAGCGAGGCTCATTTCTAGCTACCTGCTGGAAGAGAAATCCTAACCTTTATCTTAGAGACGGAGGAAAAAAAGAGGTTACAACATTATATTTCTTGAAGTCTGAAACTTTTAACGACTTTAGAGAATAGAGATTTTGAATATTACAAGTCAAAACCTTTCATATACAGAAATATTGAATGCAATTATTATGCGGCTAAGAGAAAAAGCAGGTTTAAAATTAATTTGGTGGCTAGCTAGTTAACTTCATCTAAGCAGATAGGGAAAGTGATTTTTTCTTTCTTTTTGGCTCAAGTTATCCTGGAAATTGCTTCTGCAAGGAACAAATCCAAGGAAAAATTGGCAATTCTTTTTTTTCTTAATCAAATACCAAATTCACAAATTTCTGGCTCTGATTTGATTTTACTTTGTGTTAGTTCCCTGCAGTTTACTATTTATGATTTGTACAGGCTAAATGAGCCACATAATTACAAACTCTACCACTACCTGTGTAGATTCAATAAATAAGAATTAAATAAGTAAAACCTCCTACATACATTCAGAAACATTACTGGCACATGGATTGGGCTACATCGCCGCCCCCCCCCCCAAGTAGTTCCTGAACCTGATCCAGACTTTTAAAAGGGACAGAAGGAGAGGAATAAACATCCTCAAGGTCATCTTCATTTTTTAAAGACTTAAAAAAATGTTAAATCTACCAGGGCCTAAGACAGACAAACAACTGCTCCCTCTGACCATTTTTTTCACATGGATGTACACGACTTTCTATAAGACTCCTTCAAATTTTGAATTCGCGCAGCTAACCAGTCCCCACCTTCCCCAACGCAGGTTTAAAAACCTTTTGCATGTTGAACTTGATGTTCTTGTAATAAATAAAAAATAAATACCTCCATTCAATTAAGCGATCACATAGGCATTTTGATCCCTAACATATTACAATGACATTTTCTTTTTTTCAGATTCGTGGGAACTGCAAAGTTTTAGGCACAACAAATCCCCAGAAAAATGTAAACTGGACAAATTTAAAGCATGTATGTGGCCTTCCCAGTACAGGCACAGTAATACCACTCTAAATTTCTTGGTCTTTCAGTGGGAAAGTATTCAAAACTTAACCAGGTACAGCAAAACTATACATCCCCAAAATGTCTTCAAACGTGTGTGGGATGGACAAACCACATTATAACTCCAAATTTCAGTTAACAAAGCATTTTTCAACATACGATCAACCAGGGCATATCTGCAATCCAGGTCACAAAAATAACCCTTTGCCCACAATTATGTTACTGCTCTAGAAAGTTAACACACTTTCCAGAATAACTCTCCCTCTACTGAACAGTCTAGAATTCTCTACTTTTTTCCTAAAATCATGAGTAATTGGCTCTTGCATGAATAGACCTGTCTATATAAAAGATGCTAAACATTACCACTTGATGGGCTACAGTACTTCTGCAGGTCGGTCATTACAGCCTCTAATCTAGGGTGCTACACAGGAGTTGAAGGAGCCTTCATCTGAAAAAGGCACAATGCAAATCAGACTTCAGCCTGAACCACTGTTCCTTAGGACAGGAAAATGAATGGAGACAAAGGCAGCTAATTTAGTTTCCACCAGAAACTACAAATAAGACGACGCCCCCACTAACAGCCCAGGTCCTCAGCACTATACATGATCCCATCACATGCCTGTCATCTGCCTTTACACAGAGAATTTTACACACACAGTCCTCTCTTCTTCACCTCTGGACAGCTCAAAGGAGTAAATCTTGAGGAAAAAGTTAGAAAGGGGTAGGAAGCGGGGACCGGGTTTCCAGAACACTGTGCGTCGCTGCTACTGAAGGAGGTTACAAGTTCCTTTCTGTAGATGATACGCAGCGTGCAAAACTACAATTATTGAAAATCAACAGTACTTGCAAAATGCCATCTGAGAAACATAACATTTTAATAGATGAAATAAATACTCCAGTACATGCAAGGTAAAAACTTGACATTGGGGGAAGAAAAATCACTCTTTATAGTGTAAATTAAAAAATAAAACACACACTCACAGTAGCTTTCCCCCCATTTGCAAAACACATGGCAAAGTCATACTCTTTCCACACCAAGTATACTCCTAATCCAACACGATTGCTTAAAAAAAATAAAGACATACAAAAAAGGTAGCTACATCCATGTCTAAGGAATGAAAACTGAGGTAACCTTTTCTTCTCTTAATTAAAAAAAAAAAAAAAGACCAAAAAGAAATGAACCCATGACCTCCTTCCTGCCCAATTAATAAAATTTGGTCTTGATAATCCGGAAGACGGGCTGGGGGTGAATAATGACATATTACACCTCTGTCTCAGAGTCCCTACCGTGTATGGGCTGGTGGGCGCCTGGGGCCTCTGAGTGCGTGTGTGTAAGTTGTGTGCAAGGCCCTGCCTTTTGGAAGATTCCTCTCGAGCATTTAACATCAGGGAGTGGGGGCACGGGACTTCACCTATGTTTTCTTTGGTATAAACGGAGGGGGCAGAGAATAAGTATCTTCCTTTAGTCTGGGGTGAAAGAAGGGGTATGGGGGTGCTAATTCACAGAATTGGAATTCACTGGCGGTAAAGTCCTGGGCGAAGACCTCTCCCTTAAAGCCTGAGATAGCAGGGTACAGCCTTCAGACACGGCACAGGCCGAGTTCCTCAGCCTCTCCCTGTGGTCCGACATCTTGGCGCCCCCATCCGGGTGCTGCGCCAGATCCCTGAGGCACTGGGTCAGGAGCACGCAGGCCGACACCACGCTCATGGCGCCGCCCAGGATGGCGGTCTGCACCGCCTTGCCCTCGGCGCTCACGGCTGCCGCGCGACCCAGGAACTGCGGCTCGGTGGCAAAGCCCACTAGGGCGCTCACAGCCTGCACCAGGGGCCCGCTGAAGAGCGCGCAGCGGCTGCGCGCTAGCTCACTGGGTGCGGCCTTCACCTCCCGCACGCAGGCCAGCAGCGCTGAAGCGCTTGTGCTCATGCACTTGACGCCCAGCTTGAACTGCTCTCGTGAAAAGCGGTCCCGAGACTTGTCGCTGGCCAGGGCACATGCGTCCGTCAAGAACTTGAGGTTGCGTGACAGGCCCTGCGACACCTCCAGCAGCAGCTGTGGTGTCATGTCAGCCAGCGGTGTGGCTCGAAGCAGCGCGCAGCCCTGCTCCACCTCATGGCGGCAGCGTGTCACACGGTAGCGGTCCACCAGGCCCGGCTGGGCGGGTTGCGCTCCAGGCGTGGCCACGGCCGCCAGGTAGGCCGCATGAGCCGAACACTCGGTCAGTGACACCACCAGGTCGCCCAGCTCCACCAGGCTGTCCCCTGCCTCTCCAAAGCGGCCCATGTTGAGCTGGCTCTGCACGTCGTGGGTGAGGATGGAGAGCCCCTTGGTGCGCGCGATGATGGTGTCCCGGCACTGCTCAAAGGACTCGGCGCCGGCACAGGAGGAGGCGAGGCCCTCGAAGAGCACTGGACGAGCCTCACTTGACAGCAGCAGCAAGTCGGCTACCAGCTGCATTTTGCCCTTGCAGTGGTCACAGACAGACACCAGCCTCTTCCGCGGCTGCGAGCTGGCCCCGCCGACGGTGCTCACAGGAGCCGGAGAAGCCGCCTCGCCGGTGGGCTTCCCAGCGCTGCCGCTAGCCATCGCGCCCGGGGGGCACTGGCATGCCGCTGGGGAGCCCGCTACCGCCACCACTGCCACTGCCGCCGCCCCCGCGGCCGTCGCGACTGAGCAGGCCAAGGCCGCGGTGCCTTTCCCGAACCATCATGCCATCCACCGCCGCGGGCGGAGGACACCGGGCTGCAGCGGCCAGAGCCCCAGCGGCGTGGTGCAGGTCAGAGGGCCAGAAAACGCAAGAGACTCTTCGGGGCGCGGGGCGGGGCTGCGGCGTCCGGCCTCCTAGAGGGCTTGCAGGAAGCATGAACCGGGGCAGGGCAAACTCACAGTCCGTGCTCCTCGCCGCCGGGCTGCCAGGAAAGTCCCCTCTGCTGGGCCACCGCCTCCTTCCTGGGCATGGCCCGGCCCGGCCGCCAGAGCCGAGAGGGCGGGACGGGGAAGCTGGGAGTTGTCCTTCCTTCCTTTCTTTGAAATCAAAATCCTTTCCTCCGGGAGGAGTGCGGGCGGCGGCCCAGGAGGGCTCTGCTGTCAGCCGCTGCGCTTGAGGCCACCTCGGCTCCCCGGCGCACGTGGGCTTCAGGCGCCGTGACCCCGCAAAGCAGCACTTCCCCGAGACGGCGGCCCAGGTTGGCGCTTTGGGACGCGCGGCCGCTCCGGGCGCATCTCCTGCCTTCTGCTCTCGGGAAGCGTTGCCGGCGGCGGCTGCAGGGCCGAGGGTGTGGCCGGCGCTGGCGCGGCCGCGTCGAGTCAGAGTCGGGCGGGAGCCTGCACTGATTGCGCACAGCGACCAGGCGCCCCGCTCGCTCGCTCGCTCGCCTGCCCGCCACACCCGGGCGTGCCGGGCGCCGCGGCGGTCCCTTCCCGCCTCGCAGTTCACAGACCGCGGCCCGGTGCCCAGGCGGCACGCCCTCCCGGACCGCGCGCTCCGCGGCCCTCCGCCTGCAGTCGGCACGAGTCCATCACCGTCACCTCCACGTCTCGGGCCAACGGCGGCTGAGCTCTCCCAAGGACCCGAGCTCCGCGCATCGGACGCCCCTGCGCGCGTCTTCCCGGCGGCCAAGCCAACTCAGAAGGTCCCCGCGGCGCTGCGGCAACCCGCCCGCGCCCCGGCTCCTGCCATTTTTGTCAACCACCAACTTCCGAGCGAGCGGGGAGAAACTGAAAGGAAGGGCGGGGGCCAAAACGAAGAGGGGAAAACACCCGCTTCCTCTCCCCGAGCGGCTTCACCTCGGAGCAGGGCAGTGGGTGCGCCGCTGCCCGCCCGCCGGTGCTGCTGGAGGCTTTTCCTCTTCCCGTCCGCGCCTCGCCCCCGGGCTCGCCGCCGCCGCCTCGGCCGTAACCTCCCTGGAGCCTATAGAAATCTTTTGTGTGGCGTCACCGCCTTTCGTTTAAATCCCGCTTCCTCCTCTCGCCCTTCCTCCCGCCCCCTCCGCCGCTCCCGGATGCTTGCGCGATGCGCTGCTCCTCCCCCGGGAAGCTGGGTGGCTGCGGGAGGACGCCGCCGCCCAACGCGGACACTGCTGGCCCAGACGCTGCCGCCACTGGGGCAGTGGTCCCGGGTCTCCCCAGCGGTCCCGGGCGGAGTGGCCAGGGCAGTGGAGAGGAGGGAGGCCAGTCCCCGGCTAGGGGCTCTGCGCACACCCACGGGAGGTCGGGGCGCAGCTGCCAGTTGGCCTTACGTAAGCGCTTAGCCAGACGAAGGGGTTCCACGCTCTCCTCCCGGCACAGGGAACACGTCTAAAAGATGACCTGTTTCCTAGGGTAAAGGGAGAGGGACACCCGCCACCATCCCATGGTGATCTGCTGGGGTCCAGCAGTTTCGGTTTACGGGACATCTACTGATCTTCCAGCTCACCTCCTGCCCTTTGTTGTGTTTGATCCTCTTCCACCGTGGGTTCCTGCGGGGATGTGCCGGGTTACGAAAAGAACACCGGATTTAGAGTCTGAAAAGGGAGTGAGATAGTTGCCGCTTCTTTCGTTTAACTAAATATACTTTATGTACGTAGGTAGAGCACGGATTTTGAATCAGCCTTCCCGATGTCAGTCTTATCCCAGCCATTTGTAAGTTGTGTGACTTTGTGCAAGTTTTCTCACAGTATCCATTTTCTCATCTCTAAATCAGATACTTGAGTACTTGAACACTGACCGATTTGAGTGCCTGCCTCATACATTTAAAAAAAAAAAAAAAACCACTGCCATGGAGTCAGACGCGTAGCAACCCTATCGGATTGAGTAGAGCTGCCCCATAGGGTTTCCAAGGAGCGGCTGGTGGATTCGAACTGCCAGCCTTTGATTAGCAGCCGAATGCTTAGCCACTGTGCCACCACCTGTTATAATTATGAGCCTTGATCAGCACCATGTGCCCTGTCATAACCTCTGTTCTTTGTATATTGAATAGCAGTGGCCACTGTTGAGTAGGAGTTAACAGCCTTTGGAGGTAAACATTATGCCCATTTTAGAGATAAAGAAACTGATGATCAGATGCCCTAAGTGACTTCCTAAGGTCAGGAAGACAGCAAAGCGTTGGGTGAGGAGCCCACCCTCACTCCCACCCCCAGCCCCCTTTCCTTTTACCCAGACCCCGTTCTTCAGGAAGTGGTTGAAACCCAGTAAAGAGCCCCACCTCTTAGTCCTAAAATAGACCTCTCTAGACGCCCAGCCCAGAAGAAGCTGGGTGTGTACAGTTAACAGAAATGCCTGTTCCTTTGTCCCATCCTAGGACCCCAGGTCACCTTTTTTCAGCCAGTTGTAAGTGTTGCTTATAACTAGAATGACTTGCAATTCATCATCCAAACTGAAACAGTTGAGAGTGAACAGTGAGGGATGCTATTGATAATTAACCAGGGACAACATAGACAAAGCTCGGTGGATAGTCACCCTACTTATACCCAAAAGTGCCCTTACTTTGCAAACTGAGGTCCATAAAAATGACAACTTTCTAAACAAGCAGCAATGCTACAGGGTTCATCCCTTTTATTTTTCTACAAAGGAAATACACGTAGATCAGCTTGACTTGCTAACCCAGGATTTAGCACCTAAGTCTGTCTTAGCTCCAAAAACTTACTGTGAGGAGGCAGTCATACCGTTCCCTCATTGCCTAGTTTACTCATGAAATTGCTCTGGGGTCAGAGGATTTTGCCCCTGGGGTCCTTTTTTCCTTTCTTTCCACATGTGTAGCCTGTTTTTTTGTTAACTAGAAACCTCAAGTCCAAATAATGAGCTCTATTTGAAAAGTTTGGTATGGCTTTAAAAATTGAAAGGATTGTTTTCTCGGCCATCCCTGTTTCATTTTTTCAGATAGAGCAGCTTCTCCTAAACTGATACTTCCAGGTACTATTTCTGCCTTCCTTTAGATCACCTTTACTTTCTGCCTGTGTTCGTTTACCCCTCAAACGCGGGGTACCAATGTACCACGAGACTGGCCCTGTGCTAGGCACCAAAGCTACATAAGAAGCAAGATAAGTTGATTTTACCCTGAAGAGTAGAATCCAGAGAAGGTGATAGATTCACAAACAGGTAATCACAATTTCCTGTTGGTATAGAAAGAACAAAGTAAATAAACTGTAGCAGAGATAGTACTGCTCACTAAATATTCCAGTGGCAGTTGGGTGGGGTCATGCAATTAGTTCTGACCAATGAAATGCAATTGGAAGTGATATTTTTTATTTCTAAGCAAAGGCAATGAAAAGCCAGTTGGTAATTCTCCACTCTTTCTCTCTTATCCCCGTGCAACTGCTGAGGAGGCTATGGAGCTGAAAGATGGTGGAGCCGCCATTAGCTTAGATGACTGTGTGGAGTAGACCTTCTGTTGACCTGCGCTGGACATGTGATGTGAGCAAAAAGTAAACTTTTGTTGTATTAAGCCACTAAGATTTGAGAGTTGTTTTTTACTGTAACATATTTTAGTCTAACCTGATTAAAAAAAAAAAAGGTCTATTTATATCTACCTCTATAGTTGCTAGAGAAAATGGCTTGACCCCTGGTGATTACCTGGATCAAGGCCAACACTTAAACATTTGATAAATATTTATTGAATGAATAAACTAGCTACAAACAGAGAACTGATTGAGGATTTGGGCAAGAAAGGTAAAACTGACAGAGGCTGGGGCAAGAAGAATTGAAGAAACATCCTTAACTTCCTCCCTTACCTGTTCTAGAAGATACATCCACCACCTGGATTTTAAGGAGGTTTAAGAGAACAGTGTGGACACTCTGGGTTTTGATACCCAACTTTCACACTACCTCCTGAACCCCAGACTCAGTGGACCAAAAACCAAGCTACGTTTGGTCTACATTGCCACCTGGTGATCAGCAAGGGGCACTCTCTGCCCTCATGTCTTTCTCCTTCGGAGTAGTGTCCCTCTGTGGTATTTTTGTGCTCACACAGATGGACCATTTCAATCTCAGGTAATCTTTCTACACTTAGGCAAACATCACCCTTGTCTTAGTTATATAATGCTGCTATAACAGAAATGCCGCAAATGGGTGGCTTTAACAAACAAATTAATCTTCTCACCATTTAGGAGGCTAGAGGTCCAAATTCAGGGTGCTGGCTCTAGGGGAAGGCTTTCTCTCTCTATTGGCCCTGTAGGAAGATCCTTGACTCTGAGCTTCTGCCCCTGGGCAATCTTCATGTGGCTTGGCATGTATCTTCCCCCATCTCTGCTGCTTTAGATTGCTTATGTAGTATGTTTTGTATCTTAAAAGAGATTGACTTAAGATACACCCTACACTAATTATGTCTTATTAACATAACAAAGGAAATTCATTCCCAAATGGGGTTATAACCACAAGCATAGAAGTTAGGAATTACAACACATATTTTGGGGGGACACAATTGAGTCTATAACCTTCGTTGTCTTCCTTTTAATATCTCTTCTAAAGGGAGAGGAATTTCTATCTGGAAAATATATGCCCACCTCTCCTGTCCCCTGATTAACTCATCCCCATGATGGGCAAGAGCTTGACATTCATGGGGCGTGGTTCACGAAGGAACAGGATCACTGTGTGACAGGTTACTCCCCTTACCCAGCATACCCTCTTGCTCTCTGGTGTATTTTGTTCCCATACAACAAGAATACCTGGGCAGAACCTCACGCATCATGCCCGTTCCCTCCCCATCCTCGCCATCCACCCTCCCCACCATCCTCTGTCTCTGTTCACCTGAAATTGTGCATGTGCGGCAGGCTTGTGTGCAGGACCAGGTATGGCTTGGCAGGCACACTTGAGCATTTAAGTCCCAAGGTCTGGAGCTCTGGAATTTTGTCCAATTTATTTTACCAGAGAGCCTTGCATGGCAATGAAGGGTGCTGACAAAGATTAATAAAATGAGTACCCAATTTGTCACGGATTTAATTATGTCCTCCCAAAAATGTGTATATCAGCTTGGTTAGGTCATGATTCCTAGTATTGTGTGGTCATCCTCCAGTTTGTGATTGTAATTTTATGTTAAGAGGATTAGGGTGGGATTATAACACTACCCTTACTCCCTGATCCAAGGTAAAGGGAGTTTTCCTGGGGTGTGGCCTGCACTACCTTTTATCTCTCAAGAGATAAAGGGAAGCCAGCAGAAAGTTGGGACCTCATACCACCAAGAAAGCAGCACCAGGAGCAGAGTGTGTCCTTTGGACTCAGGATCCCTGCTCCTGAGAAGCTCCTCTACAAGGGGAAGATTGAGGACAAGGACCTTCTTGCAGAGCCAACAGAGAGAGAAAGCCTTCCCCTGGGGCTGATGCCCTGAATTTAGACTTGTAACCTACTAGGCTGTGAGAAAATAAATTTTTCTTTGTTAAGCCATCCACCCGTGGTATTTCTGTTACAGCAGCACTAGAGGACTAAAACACCATTTGTCTGTTGGCTAGTGATTTTGGGTGTATTTGCCATTTTCTCAATTTCTGGAGAAGGAAAAGATGAATACTAAAATTCACGCACCCCGAATTCCTAACACTAATCATGCCTAACCATGTTTTGATATCTGTCATGGTGCTTAACACAGAATTAGCAGTCAATATATGTAAGGAGCCCTCGTGGTGCAGTGGTTAAGTGCTCAGCCGCTAACCAAAATGTCAGCAGTTCAAACCCACCAGTTGCTCCACAGGAGAAAAAACCTGGTGACCTGCACCTGTAAAGACTACAGCCTAGGACCCTCTGTGGAGTACTTCTACCCTCTTACATTGGGTTGCTATGAGTCGGAATCAACAGCGCAGAACGTACAGAGATTGATTAGATTTATTACACCCTCACATTGAGCCTCACTGGTCCCCCAAACAGACTCGGGCACTTCTGCCCCCTTGTATCTACTGTGCTTTGTACATGGCGTCAGTGTGACTATTGGCATTGTATATCTGTGACTGTTGGCCTAACTCTTTCCCCCCAGTCCTGTCATCTCCTTAAGGGCAGAGACTTAGTATGTTCATCTCTCCCCAGCACCTAATCCATTGCCTGGTTGTCAATAAATGTTTGTAGAATTTAAAATAAATTAATGAATAGTTCAGTTGTTATGTCTCTTGCAAGGAAGGCACCCCTTTTTTCGGCCAATATTCAGCTGCCTCCAACTTTTACTTAGTAATGGACAGAAAATCGTGGACATTCATGAACCCAGAGCCCCTTTGGAAGTGTATCCGACAGCAGGGACACAGCCTGTGTGTGATCCTGAGCTATAGCTCACAGCTCTGAGGCTAAAGGGTGGACCTGAGCCCCTTGGCTTAGCAAGTGTGTACCCCGTTTCTCTTACAGCGTGTTTGAGAGAGACCAGGGAGATGATTCTTTGGAAACAGAGATTGTGAGTTCTCTAGACATAGTCACCTTGTGTCTGGCTAGATATCTGTTCTAGAAAGTACAGGTAATTTTTCAGATAGCTCAGGTAAAAGTCCTATCTTTTATTTTTGAGGGATTCAGATCTCGTCCCTGAATTTTCAAGGCAATTGTAGTATTGTCAATTAGAATTAACTCTGTATTATTTTGAGAATTTTAGTTGAAATAAGTTTTTTTTTCCCCTTATACCTTGGAAGAGATGGGTATCAGTCAACATTTTGTGGGGCATCAGTGTGTATATGTGTGACCCTCCTTTTTAAAATACAACTGATAAGTTGTTGTTGTTGTTAGTTGCCTATTGAGTTAGCTCTGACTCACAGCAGACATATGTGTAACAGGACAAAGCATTGCCCAGTCCTGTGCTATCCTCACAATTGCTGGCATTTTTTAGACCATTGTTGCAGTGATTTTATAAAATGTTAGATGTAGCAAAATAGGAATACAGATAAAAGATCAAAATAATTTAAAATCGCACCCTGTGATGGTTAAGGTTATGTGTCAGCTTGACTAGGCCGTGATTCTTAGTGGTTTGGCAGGTATTATGTAATGATCCCCTGTTCTGTGATCCAGTGTGAGTAAGCAATCAATTGAAAGGGGAGTTTCCTTGCGGCTGTGGCTTGCATCCAATATATGCTGTATAGATGTTCTAGCAAAGTTTGCCTTGCTGGATCCTGCATCTAACTCATCATTCTCTGGCCTCTGTTTTTTGAGATGCGAGCCAGCAGCCTGCCATCGGACAGTCCTGTTATGGGTTCATCAGCCCCTGCAACCATGTGAGTCAGGAGAAGGCTCCAGCCTGACGTCTGACCCACAAATTTGGGACTTGCCAGCCTCCACAATTGCGTGAGCCATTTCCTTGAAATAAATCTCTCTATACGTTTATAATATATGCTTCACTGGTTTTGCTCCTGTCAAGTACTCAGCTTAAGGCATTTTGTACTGAGAGTGGTTCTAGAGGAACAAAATTGTAAGGATGAGTTTTCTGAACTGGTTCTCAGGTCTGGCTAGTCTTAAAGGCACTGATGACTGCTTGCAGTGGTAAAGAGGGCACCACTTAATCCATGGTGTGAGGTGGCAATAGAAGGACACAAAAAATCACTGCCAGTGGGTCATATATTTGTGAGAAACAAAGCTCTGGGCAGTGGCATATTTGATACTTTTCTACAATTTTGTCAGAAGTACAGGGAGGCTGGTTGGTTGGTCCTGCTTTCTCTAGACAAAGTGGTGAAAGAAAAAGATGAGCTCAGGGGTTCTGGCTCACAGCTCAAGTACTGTATAAAAGACCTGGAAGTTGCCACATGTGCCCTGAAAAAAAGCCTTATTTCTTACAGCAACAGAGCTGATATTGGTGAAAACTAAACCCAGAATCTTATCGTAAGAGTGGCCCAATTACAACACCAACTAAATTCCCAACCTCTGATGTCAGAAGTTAAGTGAGGGCATTGATTGGGAAGAAATGGGATCCTGAAACAGAATGAGGACATATGGGCAGATATTCAGGAAGCTGGGGACACTGAGCTCCTAAATTCCATTAATAACTCCTGTCAACAGAACCAGCCCATTTCCTCCCACCTGAAGAGATTACTCCATCTTTGTCTGCTAAGCCACCCTCCCCAGTAAAACCATTATCCCTTCCACCCCCACGTGATGAGATTAACCCAGCTGTGTCTGAAAAGCCTTTGCCTGAAATATAGCCTGGGATGGTGCCTGGTGCATTGCCTGGGGCATCACCTGAGACAGATGCCTTATAAGACATTGCTAAATGTCTCCACCACCCACCCACATACCCATTTTTGCTTCTAGACCTATAACTATACGTAAGTCCCAGGAAGCCCCAAGAAGTCAAGTAGCAAGTGTGACCCAGGAGGAGGTATGCTACAATCAAAAAGAACTGCTTGATTTTTATAATATGTACAAACAGAAACATGGGCAGTATATGTGGAAATGGCTATTAAGGGTGTGGGGTAATGGTGTAAGGAGCATAAAATTGAGTCAGTCTGAGTTTATTGATGTGAGCCCACTAAGCACAGGTTCTTCAAATAGTGTTTCAGCTCGAGAGGTTAGAAAAGGATCTAATAGCTTACTTGGTTCACTGAAGCATGGATTAAGTGGTGTTGTTAGGTGCCATCAAGTCAGTTCTGACTCATAGTTACCCCACATACTACAGAACAAAACACTGCCTGGTCCTGCGCCATGCTTACAATCATTGTTATACTTGAGCCCATTGGTGGCCTACACTAAATCAAATTGAAATGCCAGATCTGCCTTGGTATACTATAGAAGAAGGTATCTAAACCCTTAGGGAAATTGGCATGTTAGAGTGGATTTATCAGGTTGGAACTACAGACCTGCCCATGGAGTGCCTAGAGGACTCACCTTTTACCACAACGCTAAGGAACAAATTTGTGAAGGGAGCCCCAGCATCCTTGAAGACTGCTGTGGTTCCTATTTTATGAAAGTCAGATTTGACAGTGGGAACTGCCCGAACTGAATTAAGACGCAGTGGGACTAACTGGATTCCTGGCAAGTGAAGTAAGAGCTATTATGGTAGGAAAAGCCAAGTGGAAGCCATTAGAACTGCCTCTGCCTGGGAAAATAGTAAACCAAAAGGAATACCACATTCCTGGAGGGATTGTAGAAATTAGTGCTACAATCAAGGACTTGAAGGATACAGAGGTAGTGATTCCCATCACATCCCCATTCAACTCACCTGTTTGGGCTGTGCAAAAAACAGATGGATCTTTGAGAATGATGGTGGATTATCGTAGACTTAACCAGGTGGTGACTCCAATTGCAATTGCTATTGCAGATTTCGTTTCAGTACTTGAGCAAATTAATACATCTTCTGGCACCTGGTATACAGCTATTGATTTGGCCAATGCCTTTTTCTCGATTCCAGTTTCAAAAGAACACCAAAAACAGTTCGCCTTCAGCTGGCAAGGCCACCTTCACTGTCCTACCTCGGGTATATCAACTCTCTAGCCCTATGACATAATTTAGCCCAAAGAAGCCTTGCTCACCTTTCCCTTCCATAAGATGTCATACTTGTCCATTACATTGATGACATTATGCTGATTGGACCTAGTAAGGAAGAAGTATCAATGATTCTAGACTTATTGGTAAGACATTTGGGTGTTAGAGGGTGGGAAATCAGTACAACAAAAATTTAGGTGCCTTTCACCTCAGTGAAATTTCTAGGAGTCTACCAGTATGGGTCATGTCGAGATACTCCTTCTAAAGTGAAGGATAATTTGTTATATCTGGTCCCTCCTATAACCTAAAAAGGGACACAATGCCTAGTGAGCTTCTTTGAATTTTAGATGCAACATACCCCTCCTCTGGGTGTGCTACCCCAGCCCGTTTATCAAGTGACTTGAAAAGCTGCTAGTTTTGAGTGGGGCCCGGAACAAGAAGAGGCTCTGGAACAAGGTCCAGGTTGCTGTGTAACCTGCTCTGCCTCTTGGGCCATGTGATCCAGCTTACCCAGTGGTTCTTGAAGTGGCAGTGGCAGATAGAGATGCTGTTTGGAGTCTTTGGCAGGCCCCTATTGGTGAATCACAGCACAGACCCTTAGGATTTTGGAGCAAAGCCCAGCTATCCTCTGCAGATAACTAGTCCCCTTTACAGAAATGGCTTTTGGCTTGTTACTGAGCCTTAGTAGAGACTGAATGCTTAACCATGGGCCACCAAGTCACTATGCAGCCTGAGCTGCCCATCATGTACTGGATATTGCTCAACCCACAGAGCCATAAAGTCAGCATGCCGTTATTAAATGGAAGTTGTATATATGAGATTGGGCTCGAGTAGGACCTGAAGGCACAAGTAAATTACACAAGGAAGTGACCCAGATGCCCATGGTCCCCACTCCTGTCACATTACCTCCCTCTCCCATTCTGCACTTAAGGCTTCGTGGGGAGTTCCTTACGATCAGTTGACTCAGGAGAGAAAACACGTGCCTGGTTTACAGGTGGTTCTGTGCAATATGCAGTCACCAATCAGAAGTGGACAGCAGCAGCACTGCAGCCTCTTTCTGGAGACTCCTTGAAGGACAGTGGTGAAGGAAAATCCTCCCAGTGGGCAGAACTTCAAGCAGTGCACCTGGTTGTTCATTTTGCTTGAAAGGAGAGATGGCCAGATGTGTGATGGTGTACTGATTCATGGGCTGTGGCCAGGGGTTTGGCTGGATGGTCAGGGACTTAGAAGGAACAAGATTAGAAAATTGGTGACAAGGAGTATGGGGAAGAGGCATATGGATAGACCTCTCTGAGTAGGAAAGACCAAAGACATGAAGACATTTGTGCCTCACGTGAATGTCCACCAAAGGGTGACCCAGCAGAGGAGGATTTTAACAATCTAGTGGATAGGATGACATGTTCTATGGATACCAGTCAGCCTCTTATCCCAGCCACTCCTGTCATTGCACAATGAGCTCATGAACAAAGTGGCCATGGTGGCAGAAATGGAGGTTGTCTTAGTTATCTAGTGCCTCTATAACAGAAGTACAACATGTGGATTGCTTTAACAAACTGAAGTTTATTCTCTCAGAGTCTAGTAGGCTAGAAGTCTAAATTCAGAGCGCCAGCTCCAGGGGAAGTCCTTTTCTCTTTGTCAGCTCTGGGGGAAGGTTCTTGTCATCAATCTTCCCCTTGTCTAGGAGCTTCTCCACGCAGGAACCCTGGGTCCAAAGGACGCGCTCTGTTCCTGGCACTACTTTCTTGGTGGTACGAGATTCCCCTGTCTCTCTGCTCCCTTCTTTGTTTTATATCTCAAAAGAGATTGGCTTAAGACACAATCCAATCTTGTAGATTGATTCCTGCCTCATTAATATCACTGCCTCTAATCCCACCTCATTAACATCACAGAGAAAGGATTTACAACACATAGGAAAATCATGTCAGATGACTGAACAGTAGAAAATCACATGGTACTAGGAATCGTGGCCTAGCCAAGTTGACACACATTTTGGGGGGACATAGTTCAATCCATGACAGAAGTTATGCATGGGCTCAGCAACATGGACTTCCACTCACCAAGGCTGACTTGGCTATAGTCACTGCTGAGTGCCCATTCTGCCAGCACCATAGACCATCACTGTGTCCCTAAAATGGCACCATTCCTGGGGCAGTCAGTCAGCAACCTAGTGGCAGGTTGATTACTTTGGACCGCTTCCATCATGGAAAGGACAGTATTTCGTTCTCACTGGGATAGACACTTACTCTGGATATGGATTTGCCTTCCCTGCAGATAATACTTCTGCCAAAACTACCATCTGTGGACTTACAGGATGCCTTATCTACCGTCATGGTATCCCACACAGCATCACATCAGATCAGGGAACTCACTTCACAGCAAATGTAGTGTGACGATGGGCCCGTGCTCATGGAATTCACTGGTCTTACCATGTTCCCAATCATTCTGAAGCAGCTGGCTTTATAGAACAATGGAATGGCCTTCTAAGGACACAATTACAGTGCCAGCTAGGTGGCAATACCTTGCAGAGTTGGAGCAGTGTTCTCCAGGAGGCTGTATATGCTCTAAACCAGCATCCAGTGCATGGTACTGTTTCTCTCATAGCCAGGATTTATGGGTTCAGGAATCAAGGGGTAGAAATGGGAGTGGCACCACTCATTGTTACCCCAATGACCCACTTGCAAAATATGTTCTGCGAGCCTAGAGGTCTTAGTTCCAAAGGGAGGAATGCTCCCACTAGGAGACACAACACTGATTCCAATTAACTGGAAGTTAAAAATGCCACCCGACCACTTCGGGCTCTTCATGCCTCTGGATCAAGAGGCAAAGAAGGGAGTTATCAAACTGGCTGGTGTGATTGATTCTGATTACCAAGGGGAAGTCAGATTTATATCATATAATGCAGGTGAAGAAGAGTATGTTTGGAATACTGAAGATCCCTTAGGACATCTCTTGGTACTACCACCCCTGTGATTACAGTCAGTGGAAAACTACAGCAACCCAATTCCAACATGGCCCAGACTCTAGGAATGAAGGTTTGGGTAACCCTGTCAGGGAAAGAACCAGGACCAGCTGAGGTACTTGCTGAAGGCAAAGGGAATACGGAATGGGTGGTGGATGAAGAATGTAGCTCTAACTACCAGCTACAACCGTGTGACCAGTAGCAGAAATGAGGGCTATAATTGTTTTTAGCATTTCTTCCTTGTTTTGTTATACGTGTATGAGTGTATATATATGTATACATATATATATCTCAAATATCTGTTTTCTTTACTCTCTTATTTTGCTACTTATTGTAAACTATAAGATGTAAACAGGGCTACTGTTTTCAGTTGTACTGCTGTTAGTTGTATCATGTTAGGCACAAATATGACTTTATAATTGTCTTTATTTAGAGATTATATATGGTTTAAGGAGATGTATACAGGTGGCAAATTGACAAGGGATGGGTTGTTATGTGTCTACTTGTCTAGGCCATGATTCTTAGTGGTTGGGCAGATATTATATAATCATCTTGCATTTTGTAATGTGATGCGAGCAGCCAATCAGTTGTTTCCTTTGGGATGTGGCCCACATCCAGTATATACAGAAGTTCTGGCAAAACTCGCTTTCTCTGGAGCCTGCATCCAACTCGTCATCCTCTGACCTCTGGTTCATGGGATGTGACCCAGCAGCCTGATGTCCGACCTGCCAGTTATGGGTTTGCCAGCCCCTGCAACCACGTGTCAGGAGAAGCCTCCAGCCTGACGTCTAACCCATGGATTTGGGACTTGCCAGCCTCCATAACTCTGTCCCAGCCTGAGACACTCCCCAAAGAGATAACCTTTATTTATATACTTGTAGCCGTTTTTCTGTGCATACATATCTGTTATGGATTGAATTGTATCCCTCAAAAACGTGCGTCAACTTGGCTAGGCCACGATTCCCAGTATTGTGTGATTTTCCGCCATTTTTTCATCTGATGTGATTTTCCTATGTGTTGTAAATCCTACCTCTGTCGTGTTAATGAGGTAGAATTAGAGGCAGTTATGTTAATGAGGCAGGACTCAATCTACAAAATTAGATTGTATTTTAAGTTAATCTCTTGAGATACAAATGAGAGAAGGGAGCAGAGACATGGGGGACCTCATACCACCAAGAAAGTAGTACCAGGAGCATAGTACGTCCTTTGGATCCGGGGTTCCTGCACTGAGAAGCTCGTACACCAGGGGAAGATTGATGACACGGACCTTCCTCCAGAGCCGACAGAGAGAGAAAGTATTCCCCTGGAGCTGGCACCCTGAATTCAGAGTTCTAGCCTCCTAGACTGTGAGAAAATACATTTCTCTTTGTTAAAGCCACCCACTTACGGTATTTCTGTTATAGCAGCACTAGATAACCTAGACAATATCTATATAATATTAATACTGTTTTATAAACTTTTATCACTTAATAGTATAAAATGAAAATATTTTAATATCAACAAATATGCATCTATGGTATCTCATTATATTTAATGTTTGCATTGTTTTCCATTGTATGAGTGGACTATAGTTTGCAATCTGTAAATGCAGATTTTATAATCTACTGTTGTTGAATATTTAGTGTGGTTCCCATTTCCCACTATATGGAGAGTGTTAGGTAGGATTATTACAATGAGTAAATGAAGAAATACATACGAAGCACCGAGAAGAGTGCCTGCCATGTAGTAAGTGCTAAGTATTATTATTACTGTTACTTTCATTATCTACTTGCTGAGAATCAATTCAGAAGTGCAGTTGCTAATCAGAGATTTCATCTAACTTTCATCCAAAAAAATCCATCCCTGGAAGTGAATGAAAATGCTTGTTTCCTGAGCTTTGCCAAGGCAGCGTATATTAGTCTGGCCCAACCAATAGGTAAAAAATTATATCTTGTTTAAATTTGCATTTCTCTGATACCTGTTGAGGTTATACAATTTTTTTTTCACATATGAATCCGGCATTTATGTTTATCCTTTTGGGAATTACCTGTTCATGTCCTTTACTGTTTTTCAATTGGAGTGCTCATCTTTTCTTTTTAGTGACTTGTAAGAGATTTTTGTATATGCCATGTTGCAGTTCTCCTTACAATTTACTGTTGGCCTTTAAAAGGTTTTCATGGTGATTGATAAACACAAGTTTTAATTTTTCTGTTTAATTATAAGCATCCTGATCTCAGGCTTGCATGTTGCTGTGAAGCTGAGCAGGTTTCAGTGTAGCTTCCAGACTAAGATGGACTTGGAAGAAAGGCCTCGTGATCTACTTCTGAAAATCAGCCATTGAAAACCCCATGGATCACAACAGTCCAATTCTGTTGTGCATGGGGTCGCCATGAGTCAGGAGCCGACTCAGCAGCAGCTAATAACAAGACCCAGGAGGTGTGCTGTGCCTCTTTTCTTGCACTGGAATAAAAAGCAGCAAAAATAAGAAGGATAAATTGTCATTGCCTCCCCCATCTCCACCTCATCCTGGAGACGCCTCCCTCCATATTTCCCCATGATTCAGTCATTAAGGGATTGATGCTTGGCACAACAGGGTTTTCTAGAACCCTGCTGTACCCTTCACATTGGCCTCAGTCTCAGTTCTGACTAGTCAGCGAGTATTCTGTTCCACTTTGTCAATACTTTGAATATCACCTCTGCCTGAGTACGAATATTGCTGGAAGCTCTCGCTTCACCTCCAGATGAGGCATCCGTCCTCTGTTTTGGAGTGACACAGCCTGCATGAGCCCAGGTGAGGACACTAATTAGATCTGAGATTCAGTTTTACCATTCAGACCCTGAACCACTCACAGGCTGAGTTAGGGCGAAACCCCAGAGCAGTGAGAGGCTAGTGGCTTCGTGTCTACTGTGACCACACAATCCCTCACTTCTCTCCTCTCCTCTCGGCCCTACTGCACTGCTTGGGACCTGGATCAGACCCTAATCTCCTCCCACCTGAGTGTTCCTGGCTCCAGTCTTTTTCCTTTTTCAATCCGTCCTCTGTAAGGCTCCCAGTTTAACGATCTTGAGTGTCTCACCTGGCTGATTAGCCCCGACAGTGCTATGCTGGGAGAAAGACACACCGTGTCTTTGAACAGAACCCTGATGGCGCAGTGGTTAAGAGTTTGGCTGTTAATCATGAAAGGTCAGCAGTTCGAATCCACTCCTTGGAAATTCTATGGGGCAGTTCTATTACGTCCTGTAATGTCTCTCTGAGTCGGTATCTATTCAACGGCACTGAGGTTTGGGTTTGTCTTCCAACATACCTGTGCTCAGATTTTTTTGCCTTGCCACCGTACTAGCTATTGACCTTGGACAAATTATGTAATGCCAGAGCCAGGGTTCCCTCTTATTTAAAATAGGGGTATTATCATCATCACTAATTAAACCCCTCAAGCCCTGACCTATAAGCTGCATTGTGTTGTTTTTGTTATTAGGTGCCTTCAAGTCTGCTCAGACTCATAGTGACTTTATTTATAACAGAAAGAAACTTACTATATATTGTTTATTGACTTTGTTGTTGTTGTTAACATGGAGCCAGAATCCCTCTGATAGAAAGACATAAAGGTCTGAACCAGGTCCTAGCTGTGTGACCCTGGGCAAATTATGTAATATCAGAGCCAGGGTTTCCTCTTATTTGAAATACAGATATTATCATTCTCATAGATTAAACCCTTCAGGCCCTGGCCTCTGTTATCTACATTATACTTATTACGTATTGTTTATCTCCTGTTGTTAGTTGCCATCAGGTTGATTCGAACTTATGGGAACCCTGTAAGTATGCAGTAGAACTGTGCCCAATAGGATTTTCAAGCCTGTGACCTTTTGGAAGCAGATCACCAGGCCTGTCTTCCCAGGCACCTCCGGGTGGGTTCAAATCACCAACTTTTCTGCTAGTTGTCAAGCAATGGTTTGTGCCATCCAGGAACTCTAGTCCTCTCCTCTGTTTTTGTTGTTAGGTGCCACCGAGTCTGTTCTGACTCATAGAGACCCTGTGTACAACAGAACGAAACACTGTCCAGTCCTGTGCCATACTCACAATGGTTGTTATGCTTGAGCCCGTTGTTATAGCCACTGTGTCCATCTATCTCACTGAGGGTCTTCCTGTTTTTTGCTAGCCCTTTTTTTTTTTTTTCTACTTTCCCAAGCATGATGCCCTTCACCAGGGACTGATTCTCTACTAGTCCACAAACTCCTGCAGAGCAGAGACCTTGTTATATGAATCTTAACATCACCAGACAGTGCCTCTCTTGGTTCTTGCATGGCAGTTGGCCCTCAGTAAATAAATTCTCAGAGTGTTGAGCTGAATCAAGTTCCAAACACCAAAATAAGTGGTGAAAATGCAATCAATGCAGATGTTTTCACATCTGTGGATTATAGACTGAATTGATCTCCTCCGTAGATGGAAGTCAGTTGTTCTCAGGTGCCGTTGAGTCAGTTTCAGCTCATATGATGAAAGAAACACTGCCAAGTCCTGCGCCATCCTCACAATCATTGCTACGCTTAAGCCCATTGTTGCAGCCACTGTGTCAATCCATCTTCTTGAAGGTCTTCCTCTTTTTTGCTGACTTGCTACTTTACTAAGCACGATGTCCTTCTCCAGGCACTGGTCCCTCTTGATAACATGTCCAAAGTACATGAGACGAAATCTCGCCATCCTCACTTCTAAGGAGCATTCTGGCTGTGCTTCCAAGACAAATTTGTTTGTTCTTCTGGAAGTCCATGGTGTATTCAATATCCTTCACCTACACCATAATTCGAAGGCATCAATTCTTCTTCAGTCTTTCTTATTCATTGTCCAGCATTTGCATGCATATGAGGCGATTGAAAATACCATGGCTTGGGTCAGGTGCACCTTAGTCCTGAAAGTGATGTCTTTGCTTTTTAACACTTGAAAGAGGTCTTTTGCAGCATATTTGCCCAATCCAATACATCCTTTGATTTGACTGCTGCTTCCTTGGGCATTGTTTGTGGATCCAAGTAAAATGAAATCCTTGGCAACTTCAGTCTTTTTCCCATTTATCATGATGTTGCTTATTGGTCTGGTTGTGAGCCCTGGAACTTTTGTACACAATCCCAACAATTTCAGTAAAACACTAAGTGACTTTTAGTCTCTATAACTAGGAACCGTGGGCCAAGAATCCCAGTGCTTTTGCACCTTAACTTGGCAGCTGGCAAAATGAATTACCAGGCTGACCCCTCCCAACAAAGCACATGACTGACCACAGCTGTGCATGTTTTTTTAGCATGACTGCACCAGGACAGGGCTCCAAGCCACTGGGTGGAGCAATGAGCCCTGGGGAGAGAGCTTATGACATTTCCCCTATGATTTCAGAGGGGAAAGGAAAAGAAAAGAAAAATCCTTCTTTTTTTTTAATGAGTTGTTTCTGCTCAATGTCAATAGAAAATGTTGTACATAGTATGTACATGTATAATGCCTGCATGAATCTAGGATATGAAGCACCTCTACGGCGGAAGAGAATTTAAACCCAATGGTCCTAAGAATGAAAGCAAGGCAGACATTGCTTGTTAGTCCAGTCTCCTCTGTCCTTGCTAACAGAGTCCTAGTTTTATTTGGGGTGACAACATACGCAGCTACGAGACAATCTCCCAGCCTCCCTTAGAGGACTAGGTTTCAGCTGATGAGACGTAAACAGAAGTGTTGTGTGGAACATCCTAGTTAAAGGGAGAGGACTCCGTTGAAAGGTGTGCTCCATTTGGCTTCCTCTTTCCTTTGGTGGAATGTGAATTTGATGGCTGGAACTCCAGTAGCCATCCTGGAACTTGGGGTAACCTTGAGAATGGAAGCTACAAGTCAGGATTATGAGTCAGGATGAGAAAGAGGCTCTGTTGCCAACACCAAGGAGCCACCATACCAGACCTAGATGCTTAGCTTCCAGCATCTTTTGTGAAAGAAAAACCAAGCAACTAAAACAAAGCTTTCTATCTTGTTTAAGTCACTTTTTTTCAGTTCAGTTCTCTGTTATATGCAGCTATTAATCCTATTCAAACAAGGCATGAATAAAGAGGCTTACCGTACCTATTTTTTTTT
The DNA here is from genome assembly GCF_024166365.1 of Elephas maximus indicus. Classification (NCBI taxonomy): domain Eukaryota; kingdom Metazoa; phylum Chordata; class Mammalia; order Proboscidea; family Elephantidae; genus Elephas; species Elephas maximus. The sequence continues at coordinate 71,101,310 of NC_064831.1, read as the reverse complement.
CTGATGGTAGAAAAAATGGTAATAAATTCCCATGAATGGGGGATAGTGAAATAAACTGTTAGTGTATTCATACCAAAAAAATATTGTGGAGCAGTATAGTAAAGGTTCTTCATGTCATATTAAGTGGAAAAGACTTAAGGAGCTCAGTATGCTTAATTTATACAGCTTCCTGCCATAAACCACATATAAATGCAACAAAATTATTTCTAGAGATTCTTGGATGTTTGTAAATGTGTAGAAAAATGTATGGAATATATGACAAACTGATAGCTGTGGTTGGCAGACAATAGAATAGGGAGGTGGGGGGGTTAATTAAACTTTGTATGTTTGAGTATTTTACAACTACAGTGAAGGATTATGTCTTTCTTATGTAATTAAAAGTTTAAAAGAAATGAGATCAGTCATTTAAAACTAGTGGAATTTTAAAGTATCTCTGGCCAGAATCTTTTTAGGAAAAAAAGAAGGTGATTCAGCCTTGAAAAGGATTAGTCAGAGCCTACAGTATTAGGTTAAAATGAGAAGAAAAAAAGACGAACTATTTTAAAAATAAAATGTAACGATTTTTTTTAAAAAAGCTTTTTCAAGTTCAGGAGATGAACGGGTCATAAATATATTTATGACCTTCTGAAAAAGTTGTTCTACCTGCCACTACTTTTTAACTGGCAGTTCTCAAAGGAAATTGCCAAAGACTCAGGGGAAACGTGGACACCCTCGAATGCACTTTCTTAGAGCTGGGGCAGCTCCCAAAACTTCCAGGTTCAGTGCATTCCACAGGCGAGGAAACAGAGACCTCGCAGCAGCGCTGCAGGACGATTCCTGGAGGGAACTTTTGGACCTGGCCTTGAGCGTCAGCGTGAAAATGCACAGCCACTGACAAAATGAAAAAGAGGACGCACGGCCCTACTCGGCCACGGCAGAAAGCCGCAGCCGGACCGCAGGAAGAAACCCACCGGGCGGGGCGGGGCAAATATGGCGGAGGGGCGTGGCTTCCGGAGATGCGGGCCGGGGGGAAAGGGACGGGGCGGAGTCCGGTAGGCTGGCAGGGACAGGGGGCGGGGCCACGGGGGCCGCCCGTCCGAGGAGGCGGGGCTGGGCGAGTGTGTGGGCAGGCCCCGAGTCGGCTACGGCGGGGGCGGGCCCAGGAAGCCGGCGGCCGGAGGGGGCGGGGCCGGGGCGGTCCCGGGCAGTAGCGCAGGTCCGGTCTGCGCGGCGGCACGGTCCTGCGCGGCGAAGATGGCGGCCTGCAGCTGGGCGCGCGCGGTCGTGGTCCTGCTCTGTGCCTCTGACCTCCTGTTGCTGCTGCTGCTACCGCCTGGGGCTTGCGCCGCTGGGGACCCGCCCGGAGCACCCGGCGAGGCCACCCCACCCCCCCGGAAGAAGAAGGATATTCGCGATTACAACGATGCGGACATGGCGAGGCTCCTGGAGCAGTGGGAGGTCCGCGACTCGCGCACCCTTTCCCGGTTCTTCTCTGTCCCCGGTCCCTGCTGTGACCCTTTACCCCCTCCTTCGCTTCGTGACCTTTTTGATCTCCGTCTCAGTACTTCTGATCCTCTAACATCCTTTCCACCCATGCCATGAGTCCTTATTGACCCACTCAAGCTACCCTTGACCTTCCGTGTCTCCTCTGACCCCCTCACACCCTGCAGACCCCGCACGAGGCCTCTCATCCCAGTGTCCTGTTCCATCTGTCACCATTTCTCCGACCACTCCACGAGTCAGCCTCTCACAATCCAGCCCCATTTTCCCCTCAGTGCCTGATACTTCTGCGCTGCCCCCGGTGCGCCCAGTGAGCCCTGCAAAAGGGGAAGGAGACTGTTTCCACCCCTGAAGAGCAAAGGCCCGGGTTTCTGCCGTTCCCCCTTTGTGTCGGGGTGAGTGGGTGGGTGAGTGGCATGTGGGGATGATTATCGTTTAAAAGTCATCCTGGCTTTGAGTTCTCACATATTCTAAATCAGTAGCATTTCAGGACTTCCTATTTTGGTATATTTCCCAGGTCGGAGTTTTGTAATTTTGTGGGTGGATTTTTTTTTTTTAGGGGAGAGTTTAGCAGAGGCGTGGTTCTCTGTCATGGAACTTGTATTTTTTATTTAAACGAGCAATGGCTTGTTCTTGTTAAAAGTTTTGTGGTTTGCTACTTGGATCCACTGGACGTGGCAAAGGAGATAAAGTTTATTGGTCAAAACCATCCTGCTGCCTTTCTCCATTCCAAAGGTGATTGTACTGTTGTAGTGAGTTCGCATACCTGGTGGAGTGGAAGTAATAAGCTTGGATTTTACTTACTGTCTGACCTTGAGCAGGTCATCTTTCCCCTCTGAGCCTCAGTTTCCTTATCTGTAAAATGAAGTTTTACTGGATGATCCCATAGTTCCCTTTCAACACTGAAGTTTTGTCATTTTGTGATTATCCCTTTATTTCTTTGTCATGTATCAGGGAAGGTTGCTTTTTAAGCAGAGACCTGGTAGCACAGTGGTAAGTGATATGGCTGCTGACCAAAAGGTCGGCAAACCCTATGGGCAGTTCTACTCTGTCCTGTAGGGTTGCTATGGGTCAGAATCGACTCGATGGCAACGGGTTTGGTTTTTTTGGTTTAGTATAGCAGTAGGTCCCTGGGTGGCACAAACAGTTTGCACTCACCTACTAACCTAAAAATTGGCAGTTCAAATGCATCTAGCAGTGCTGTGGAAGAAAGGCCTGGCGATCTGCTTCTGGAAAGATTACAGCCAAGAAAAACCTATGGAGCAGTTCTACTCTGTAACAGATGGGGTCACCGTGAATTGGAATCGAGTCGTTGGCTTTGGGTAGTGTAGCAGTAATCTCAAGGTTTTGCATGTGTTAGACGTTTTCAGACATGAATTTTAAATGCCGCCTAATGCAGTTGATTGGAAGAAAGCAGACCTGTGTTTTCATCTGTTTCAACAGCTGTTACAAAGGTTGGGGTAGAATTGAGTATGTGTGGATGGTTAACGAAGAGGGAACTTAGTGCAGCAGCCGCTTCCCCATTCACCATCTCCCTTGCAATCTCCCGATCTCTTTTTGGACTCTAGCAAATGAAACCTTTTGATCTGCCAAAGTGAGAACATAACCCCATGAGGAAATTGTACCTTGGAAATGCTCAGACCCTAAGCTAGACGAAGAAGGTGCTGCAGAGATGAGCAAGGGATCCAACTGTCGGGAGCAGTAGATAACAATAGAAATAACCACGACACAAAGTAGAAATTGCTGAGAAAGGAGATGCAGTAGGAACCCCCGAGGAAGGACTTCGTGGAGGAAATGACATTTTAAATAGGCCCAGGAGAAGGGAGAAGGGCATTACTAGTGGGGCAGCAGGAGCTGAGGATGGTGCATTTGGGAACTAGCAGAATTGCACAAATGTTTACAACCCAGGCTCTGGAGATAGACTGCCTGGACTCAACCAGTTGTGAGTTTGGGCTGGTAAGCACCTCTCTGTGCCTTAGTTTCCTCAGCTATAAAATGGAGGTATTACTAGTACCCATCTCTTTAGAGTTGTCACAAGGATTAACAGAATATACGGATAGAACGTAGAACAGTACAACTCAATAGCCGTTAGCTGTGGTACTGTTAATTTTTCCGGTTGGCTGGAATAGACTATATCTGAAGCAAAGTAGTAGGAGATGAGGATGGGCAGGTTGGTGGGAACCAGGTCATGCAAAGCCTTGAATGCTATGGGGTTTGGACTTTAGAAGGAAATATGTAGGCCCTGATGAGTTTGCAGTTAGAACCCACCAGCCGCCCCTTGGAAACTATATGAGGCAACTCTACACTGTCCTATGTGGTTGCTATGAGTTGGAATCAACTCGACTGCAATGGGTTTGGCTTTTTTTGGTTGAGTTTGAAAAGTTGTATTACCACGTATTTGTTGTTGTATGCTGTCGAGTCGATATTGACTCAGCAACCCAATGTGACAGGGTAGAACTACCCCATAGGGTTTCCTAGGCTGTAATCTTTATAGGAGCAGATTGCCAGGTCTTTCTCCCAGGGAACAGCTGGTGGGTTCAAACCACTAACCCTTCAGTTAGCAGCATTTGTGCCACCAGGGCTCCTAATTACCACGTATTACAGTACTGAAAATTTTATAGTTAATCATCTGTAACCTCACCCCAAAACATGTGTTTCCTTTTTCCAAGTGCCCTTCTATTATTGAGTGTTCATTAAATGACAGGACTATTCTGAGCACATTATTCATGTAATCCTTTCACCACCTCTGCGAGGGAGGTGCTTTTTCCAGTTTTCTAGATGATGACGTTGGGCATGAAGAGGTAAGTAAGCTGGGTTTTCAATTCCGTCATTTGTCTCTAGAGCCAGTTCTCTTAGCCATTTTATTACACTGCCCCTCACATTGATAATCAGAGGTACAAATGACAAACAGCGAGAACCGGGAGTAAGCTAGAAGCTACACCAGGAGAGTGGAAGGGAGAAACGAGAGATTTGATGGTCTTTACACGGCTTGGTAGCTGGGTGAATGTGTGACCCAGAAGGTGATTGCATAATGTAGTAAAAGGACAGGGGCTTTGAACCAGCTTTACCACTTGGTAGCTAGGTGGTTCTCTGTTTCCTCGTTTGTAAATGGGGTAATATCCCACCTTGCAGGGTGCCACACAGATTAAGTGAGCTGATGTTTGTAGACATTAGCCACAAACTAATGCCAGCTCCCTTGTCTAGTAGCAGTGATTTTTTCTGTGGGAGAGGATAGCTATCTCTGGGGTGCTTTGTTGTAGGAAACAGTTCTTCCTTCCACAGTGGCGATTCCCAAGTCCATCACCCTCATTCTTTCCCCACAAGTGTGACAGTAAGAGGCTGTACCTCAGATGTATGTAGTGGGGAGAGAAGACAGAACTGCTATCTGTCATTGTGTTAGAACTAATGCTGAGTTTCAGTTGGCGCTAATTTCATTTCACATTGTGTTAACCAGGTGTAATAAGAGGTATGTGTGGGGGGGAGGGTGTCTTTGGAGTCACTGTCACCTCTTTTAGCATGTGACCTTGAGTAAGGGTTTTTTTTTTTAATCCTCTCTAATCCTCATCCTTATGTAAAATGGGGACCTTTTAGCGTTGCTCTGAAAATTCAAGATAATATAGGTGAAGTGCCTGGGGCAGAGTAGGTGCTCTGTAGATAGTAGAAGTTGACTGCCATCAGTGGAGGAATGTGAAAGCAGCTGAAGATGCAGGGCTGGCCTGGAGACAGGGCTGGACCTGTGGTCTGGGGAGTGCCCCACTTAGCCTCCCCTGGTCCCTGCCCTGCCTAGAGGCAAGAATTTGATTGTTTTCAGCATAAGAGAAAGTAATGAGAATAGGTAAGATTACCCAGGGACCTACTTGGGCCAAGAGTTGTGTTTGTTTTTAGTTGTCATCAAATGAAATTCTGATTAATGGCGACCCCATATGTGCAGAGTAGAACTGCCCCATAGGGTTTTCAAGGCTGTGACCTTTCGAAGTAGGTCACCAGGCCTGTCACCCCAGGTGCCTTTGAGTGGGTTCCAACCAGCAACCTTCCTGCTAGTAGTCAAGCGCTTAACCCTTTGCGCTACCCAGGGACTCCAGTCTGAGAGCCAAACTGGGCCATTACCTATATCTAGGGTACTATTTGTCAATTTTTTTTTTCTTGCAACTGAAGCATGCACAAAAGCGTATAAAGTAGAAGTTAAAGTTGCCTGAAGCAATCCTTACCCTTAGCTACTACACTTAAGAATATTTGTGTTTTTATTAAAAAAAAAAAAAAGTCACTCGTGACCTACTGAGTTCATTTCATGACCATAAGTGACATCAACTTGAAAAACTCAAATATTCTAGGATATTGAACCGACCTGAAGCCTTGGTGGGAGTGTTTGAAGGGTATAGACCAGATGTCACGGCGAGGTAGAATAGAATGAAGGCTGAGAAACAGCCTGTGAATTTGGCAACCTGGGGCTCCTTTGCAAGACTGAGAGAAGGGTCTCCTTAGGGTGAGAGTGGTTGGAGGCCAGATTATAGGAGGCTAATGCAGGAGCAAGGAGCCCTGGTGGCACAGTGGTTCAAGTGCTCAGCTGCTAATCCAAAGGTTGGCGGTTCAAACCTACCAGCCATTCTGGGGGAGAAGGATATCTGCGCCCATGAGGTTTATAGCTTTGGAAACTCTGGCTGTTCTCCTGTCTCTTCTAGGGCTGCTTTGAGCCAACAGCAATGGGTTGGGTTAATGCGGGAGCAGGGAGTAGAAATAGCCATGTGTATCCGGTTGCCTTAACAGTTTGCGTTACCCAGGGACTCAGTAGCCACATATACTGAGTGCTGTGCTGTTATTAAATCTCCCAAACAACCCTAGAAAGGAGAGGTTATTATTACTCCCCGAACCCCACTGTGGGTGAGAAAAGTCATTTTCAGATGGTTAAGTAACTTGCCCAAGACCACACAGCCAAGGTGGTGGAGCCAGAGCCGAACCCAGATCCATCTGACAGCAAAGCCCATGCTCCTCTCTACAAGTTACCACCGTCACCTGCTCCTTCAAAGCGAAATGAGGAAGAAACCCTTCAGTTGAGAGGGGGGCAGAGTTGAGAAGGTTGGTGCGTTGTCTGTGTGAGGCCATGGAGATAACTTTTGGTTTTATAAATGAGGAAACAGGCTAGAGGAGCAAGAGATGTTATCCAAGCTGAAACAAGGTCCCAGATCTGATATAAATCTGGGTCACCTTCAAGCACTGCTTTAGAATTCCTATTCTTCTCATCTTGTATTAAAAGCTAAAAGTACAGTATGTTATTACTGGTGTATCTGCCAGTGTCTCAAGCCTTGGCCCTTCAGTGACTTATCAAGAAGACCAAGTAAGCGTGACATAGGGGTTTTTTTTTTTTTTTTGGTAACAGCTTTATTGAGATGTAGTTTACATACCATACAATTCACCCATTTAAAGTGTACATGTCAGTGGTTTTTTAGTATATTCAAGAGTTGTACAACCATCACCACAATCAATTTGAGAACATTTGCATCACCCCAAAAAGAAACCCAGTAACCTTTATCAGTCACACCCCCCTGCTTTCCCTCAGCCCTAGGCAACCGTTAATCTACATTCTGTCTCTACATTTGTCTATTCTGGACGTTTCATATAATGTCATACAATGTGTGCTCTTTTGTGACTGGCTTCTTTCACTTGGCACAAAATTCACCCATGTTGTAGCCAAACAATATTCCATTTATGGACATAAAACCAAAAATAACAAACCTGATGCCCTCAAGCCAATTCCAACTAATAGTGACTCTGTAGGACAGAGTAGAACTGCCCCATAGGGTTCTCAAGGAGTCGCTGGTGGATTTCAACTGCCGACCTTGTGGCTAATAGCCGAACTCTTAACCACTGCACCATCAGGGCTCCATTTATGAATATGCCACTTTTTATTTATCCATTAAGGAACCCTGGTGGCACAATGGCTAAGCACTTGGCTGCTAACTGAAAAGTCGGCGATTCAAACCCACCAGCCACTCCATGAGCGAAAAGACCTGGGGATCTGCTCCCGCATAGGTTACAGCCTAAGAAATCCTATGGGGCAGTTCTACTCTGTCCTGGAGGTTTGCTTTGAGTCAGAATTGACTTGATGGAAACAGGTTAGGTTTTTTGATTTATCCATTCGTCAGTTGATGGACATTTGAATTGTTCCCACTTCTTGACTATTATGAATATTGTTACCATGAACATTCACGTACAAGCTTTTGTTTAGACGTGTTCTCATTTCTCTTGGATATATATCTAGGAGAGAATTGCTTTCTCACATGGTAACTCTCTGTCTAACCTTTTGAGGAACCGCCAGACTGTGATCCAAATGGCCGCACCATCTTACAATCCCACCAACAGTGTGTAAGCTCTCAACTTTCTCTGTATCCTCAGCAGCACTTGTTATTATTTGTCTTTTGGATTATAGCCATCATACCCAAAGGGAAAAAAAAAAAACCAATGCCATCAGGTTGATACCGACTCATAGCAACCCCATACGGCAGAGCAGAACTGCCCCATAGGGTTTCCGAGGAACGGCTGTGGATTTGAACTGCCGGTCTTTTGGTTAGCATCCAGAGCTCCTAACTACTGTGCCACCAGGGCTGCATAGCCATCATAGTGAGTGGGAGATGGTATTTCATTGTGGTTTGTTTTAGTTTTGCATCTAAATTGTACAACCCACTCTCCTGCTATTTTTGAGAACTTGGGGAAAATTTTTTTGAGATTAAAAGTTGCCTTAGAGTTGTTAATTGTTGTATCTTAAAAGGGAAAAAGCCCCTTTGTGTTCGTTCCCCTTACTCGTGCTTGTTGGTTGAACTAGGTGCTTACCTCAGAAGGGATAGCAGATGGGAGAGAAGCTCCCGAACTTCAGAGTGAGCAGAATTCAGTGGTCCTCTTTATGGGGGGCTGTCGCGGTACCTGCTTGCTGTTGCTAGGTAACAACCTACCCCAAAACTTCGCCGTTTAAGTGGCAGCTATTTATTTAGCTCATGATTTTGTGAGTCAGCAGTTTGGGCTTGGATTACTTGGGTGGCCTGAGGTCGCTACCAGCTTGGCTGGGGCCGTCTGGTCTAAGATGGCCTCAGCTGAGGTGGCTTGTCTCTGCTCTATCTGCTAGACACGTTCTCTCCTCTAGTGGTTCCAGGAGAGTGAGCGGAAGCAGGCAAGGCCCTTCGAGGCTTAGATGAGAACTGGTGCGAGACGGTTTCTGTAGCATCTCGTTGGCCAAAGCAAGGCACAAGGCCAGCCTAGATGCAAGGGGTTAAGTGACTTGACCAAAGTCACGCAGCTTGTCTTTATAGGGGGGCCTGCACAGTGACATGCAAAGGGGCATGGTTACGGGGAGGGGTAGGAGGTTTGGGGTGTGTTTATTTCGTATTTCCCATGAACAAGTACAATGTTACATCATCAGGGTGACACAAATGGTTAACGTGCTCAACTGCTAATGGAAAAGTTGGAGGTTTGAGACCACCCAGAGGTGCCTCCGAAGAAAGACCTGGCAATCTACTTCTGAAAAATCAGCCATTGAAAACCCTGTGGCACACAGTTCAACTCTGACACACATGGGGTAACCGTGAGTCAGAGTTGACCCCATGGTAATGATTATAGTTATTAAAACTCAATAATTAACATCTATAGAGTACTTTTATATAATCCATAGTCCATATTTGGAAACCCTGGTGTCGTAGTGGTTAAGTGCTATGGCTGCTAACCAAATGGTCGGCAGTTCGAATCCGCCAGGCGCTCCTTGGAAACTCTATGGGGCAGTTCTACTCTGTCCTATAGTGTCGCTATGAGTTGGAATCGACTCAAGGGCACTGGGTTTGGGTTTTGGTTTTTTATAGTCCATATTCAAGTGTCAGTTGTCCCAATAAAGTCCTTAATAGCTATTTTTCCTCCAGTCCAAAATCTAGTCTGTAATCAGACATTGCATTTACTTGTCATGTCTCTTTGTTGTTGTTGTTAAGTGCTGTCAAGTCGGTTCTGACTCAGCGACCCTATGTACAGCAGAACTAAACATTGCCCGGTCGTGCGCCATCCTCACAGTTGTTGCTGTGTTTGAGCACGTTGTTGCAGCCACTGTGTCACTCCATCTCGTTGAGGGTCTTCCTCTTTTTCACTGACCCTCTGCTTTACCAAGCATGATGTCCTCCTCCAGGGACTGGTTCCTCCTGATAACATGTCCAAAGTACATGAGACAGTGTCTCGCCATGTTCTCTTCCAAGGAGCACACTGGCTGTACTTCTTCCAAGACGGACTTGTTCTTTCTTCTGGCAGTATATTCAGTATTCTTTGCCAACACAATTCAAAGGAATCAGTTCTTTTTTGGTCTTCCTTAATCTTGTCCAGCTTTCACATGCATATGCGGCGATTGAAAATATCATGGCTTGATCAGGCGCACCTTAGTTCTCAAAGTGGCATCTTTGTTTTTTAATACTTTAAAAGATCCTTTGCAATAGATTTGTCCCGTGCAATATGTCCTTTGGTTTCTTGACCGGTGCTTCTATGGATGTTGATTGTGGATCCATGTAAAATGAAATCCTTGACAACATCAATCTTTTCTCCGTTTATCATGATGTTGCTTATTGGTCCAGTTGTGAGGGTTTTTGTTTTCTTTATGTTGAGGTGTAATCCGTACTGAAGGCTGTGGTCTTTGATTTTCATCAATAAGTGCCTCAGGTCCACTTCACTTTCAGCAAGCCATTGGGTCTCTTTGGTCTCCTTTAATTTAGAACAGTTCCTCAGCCTTTCTTTGTGTTTCTTCACCTTGACATATTTTGAAGAATAAGGCCATTTATTTTACTTCATGTCCCTCATTTTTGGTTTTTCTGCTGTTTCCTTAGGTTATATCTTTTTGGTAGGAATACCACTGAAATTATGCTCTGATCTTCATGGTGCATTTTATTAGGAGGCACGTGATGTTGGTGTGGCCCAATATTGACAAAGTTAGCTTTGATGACTTGCCTGTGGTGGTATCTCCCAGGTTTCTACCGTGTAAAGTTACTGTTTTTTCCTGTGTAATTATGAAGTAATTTGTAGGTGGTTAGTTTCAGATGTTCTAAATATCCTGTTTCTTGTCGAATTTTTATCCATTAGTATACATTGATAATTTTCTAACTCTATCATTCCTGTAGTCTTTTGATTACTTATTCTCCTGTTAGTAGTTTATTCATTATTAGTATGGACTCGATGGTTCTTATTTTTTCTTTGGGTTATAAGTCATTACTATCACTATTTATTTTGATGTTCAAATTATTCTATATTTGGCCAATGAGAGCCCTTCAGGTTGGCTCCCGTTTCATTTTGACATGTGCCCGTGATTCTTTGAGTGCTGCCTTTCTGAAGCAAGAAGATATTCTAGGCTCAGCTTATATTTTGTTTGCTCCAGCCCTGGAGTTAGCCTTTTCTCTATGAAATCCTGGTCCTTTTAGATACTTTCATCTCTCTATCAAAAACCATGAGTTCCTTCTGATGCCATGATTCCCAGTCAGCCACAGGGTACATGCATCCCCCTTCCATACTCCAACTTCCTTCCCAAAAGTGAAGAACCTGGCCATCCTTATCTTTAATATTTTTACTTCTGTGCTCAAGCCTAGAATTGATAGAAAGTAGTTTCAGAATTGCTAGTTTAATAAATAAATGTAACTAGAATTGAATATTTGTTTACAGTTCTTATTTTTCAGGTGAAATTGGTGTGTATGAAATGCCCAGATCTTAAATGTACATACAGTGCAGTGAGCTTTGACAAATGAATACACCCATGTAAGCCACCAAAAGAAAAACGAACCCCCTTGCTGTCAAGTCGATTCCAACTCATAGTGACCCTATAGGACAGAGTAGAACTGCCTCTTAGAGTTTCCAAGGAGCACCTGGTGAATTTGAACTGCCAACCTTTTGGTTAGCAGCTGTAGCTCTTAACCACTGCACCACCAGGGTTTCTATGCAACCCACACCCCTATCAAAATATGGAGCATTTCCATCATCCCAGAAAGTTCCCTGTTGTTACTTCACAGTCTGTCCCTCTTCGCACTCTCCCCCACCCCACTCAGAGGCAACCACTGTTCTAATTGCTGACACCCTAGATTAGTGTTGCCTAGTCTTGAACTGTAAATTGGTGGAATTGTATATCTCCTATTGTGTCTGGCTTCTGTCACTCTGTTTTGAGATTTATTGCGTTTATCAGTATTTGTTCTTCATTGCTGGGTAGTAGTTCATTGTATGACCATGCCTGCATTGTGGCCATTATTAGAGTTACCACATTGTGTGGATTCTTAGAGAGTGAAAAAGCTGTGGAAACCCCATCACAACGGGGCTCCCAGTGGTTGGCAACCTGGGGTGATGGATAGCAAGGACTGCCTGAAACTTAAACTTGGTTCGAAAGTCAAATAGAGGAGAAGACCCCCCGAGTTTCCTTTTTCCTGTTATAACTGAAATCACGTACCTGCACCTGGCAGAATATACAGATATTTTTGCCTCTACCAGTTGAGAGTGTGGGACAACAGGTTTGATACTTGCTTTCCCCCCATCCTGATAGAAAGATGATGACATCGAAGAAGGAGATCTTCCAGAGCACAAAAGACCCTCAGCACCTGTCGACTTCTCACAGATTGATCCAAGCAAGCCTGAAAGCATACTGAAAATGACCAAAAAAGGGAAGACCCTGATGATGTTTGTCACTGTCTCGGGAAGCCCCACTGAGAAGGAGATGGAGGAGATCACTGGCCTGTGGCAGGGCAGTCTGTTCAATGCCAACTACGATGTCCAGAGGTAAACCATCAGCGACCTTGCTGAGAACACTGTAGGCTGCAGTGGGCCTCTTTCTGAGGCTGAGCAGGGTGGTACTTACCAAGGGTCCTGAGCCTTTCCTTTCTAGAATTTCCTCTTCTGGATTTCTTTTTCATCCTGAAATTTTATTTATCTTTGTATCTCTAGCTTTTATTTCATCTGAGGAAAAGTAGTAATGTATAGCCTGGTCTTTAGACAGGAACAAATTAGTTACAGTTTGCCAGCTGCTTCCTTTAGATGTTTCTGGTCAATGGAGAATGCTTTTATGTGTAGCTATGTTTACCACTGGTGGCGCGATGTTTAAACATTCGGCTCCTAACCCAGAGGCTGGCAATTTGAACCCACCAGCCACTCTATGGGAGAAAAGATGTGACTGTCTGCTCCTATAAAGATTACAGCCAGGGAAGCCCTGTAGAGCCGTTCTGTTCTGCTCTGTTCTGTCCTGTAGGGTTGCTCTGTGTTGGAATTGACTCGATGGCACATGACGTGTTCATACATAAAGCTTTGGACCAGACTGTTAACAGATAACTAATTAAATGTGAAGGGTCCCAGTTTTCACAGCTCATTTGGCTATGAGAATGTAATTTTAAGGAATCTCCTTTTTTTCTTCCCCTCAACAATAGTTCTGAAATTTAGTGTCTTCAAATGTCTTAGTTTGGAAAGTATGAAACTAATAGAAAAAAACGGAAGGAGTACTTCGTGTCTGTGAGGGCCGAATGCTTTATTTAACTTAAATAGACACTTAAAGAAGAGAGTCAATGTTTTGGTGATAACTAGTCCAGAGGTCCCAGTCTGTGTGGAATGGTGGGAGTGTTATAAACCAAAGGGTGGAGGTATGGAACAGAAGAACCGTGCCCATTGGTCACGCTAGGGGTCTATCCAGACCATATTCTGTTCCCGTTGGCTCCTTGGGGTCTGTTGAGTGTAGGTGTGCCTGGGCTGCTTGCTGTTAATGTTAAGCTCAGGGGTTAAGATCCCGTTCAGTTTCTGGATGTCCTCTTGAGCCTTTCATGGGTCTCTTGCCACGATCCATTCTAAACCAATGGCGTTCAGACTGTATCAGGTGCAGTCTTTTGCCAAGTGAAACCTCAGAATATAAAACAAAAGTAGATGCTTCCTTCCTACCACCAGTGCCACGGCCCCCAAGTCACCTCCGTGCAGGCTCGGAGCTCTTCTAGCCCTCTCTAGCATGAGTGCTCACTTGTGCCATAAAGGAACGTCCAGTGTGTTTCCGGTTTGATCTGAGCTGATATGTTAAGTAGTTTAGAGAGCTGGTATTTTCAAACATTAGGATGTTAGTAGCTACTAAAACCAAAAAAAAAACAAAAAAACTCGTTGCTGTCAAGTCGATTCCGACTCATAGTGACCCTGTAGGACAGGGTAGAACTGTCCCATATGGTTTCCAAGGAGTAGCTGGTGCGTACGTACTGCTGGCCTTTTTGGTTAGCAGTCGAGCTCTTAACCACTGCGCCACCAGAACTCCTAGCAGCTACTAGACCTAAGAAAATAGAACTTTTTGCTCTGTGTTCATATAGAATTTGAAATAAACTATATTTCTTTTTTAATAAATGTCACCAAGTTGCTCTGAGCTGTCAGCACCTTAATGACATGCACTGATTGTATGATTGTGTCTTTCTGTCAAGGTTTATTGTGGGATCCGACCGTGCTATCTTCATGCTTCGTGACGGGAGCTATGCCTGGGAGATTAAAGACTTCTTGGTCAGTCAAGACAGGTGTGCTGATGTAACTCTGGAGGGACAGGTATACCCTGGCAAAGGAGGAGGAAGCAAAGAGAAAAATAAAACCAAGCAAGAGAAGAGCAAAAAGAAGAAGGAGGGAGAGCCGAAGTCTTGGACTTCAAAGGAAGACAATCGAGCTAGGAATAAAAGAGAAGACCTGTAGCGGGCAGCCATGGTGCTCTGCAGAGGGGCAGTAGGACACAGAGAGCCCTGCAAGGGCTCATGAAGGTGGAGGCGGCCTGGGAGACCGTATGCTGGCTGACGTTTTAGTTTCTTAGCAAAGAGTGTGCCTCACGACCAGTTTGTGCTCAGTATAAGAATTGCCATTTAAAAGGCTTCAAGTGAGAAGACTGAAATTTTCTAATTAATATCGGACACTGACAAATTAATGTTTACTACAAAATCATTTTAAATGGGATGAGTGTGTTACTTTTCCCCATTTAAACCTGGCAAATCAGTGATTATACTGGGGACTTCCTGTCCTGTGAATGGGACGCTGGGACCATTCCCTCATCATTGCACCTGCTCTGATCGGATGGCCTGCTGGGTCAGGGCTTTGCATTTTATATTAAGCAAAAGGATACCAGATTCTACTCAGACAAGCTTTAATACTCCTGACTGAATTGACTCAAACTCATCACACTACCAGCATCATTCTCATGACCATATTACGTGGTGAGCGTATCTAGGTGTGAAGTTAGAACACGCGATCAGAGCACTGCAGGGAGCGCCAAAATCTAAATCTACAGTCAGGATGTGTAAACCCAGAATCTGTGCCAAAAGTGCAGACGGTAGAAAATAATGTAACTTGGAAAGCCTAAGTGTTCACTTTGAGTTTTGTTGACTTGAATCCCTCTCGTCAGCTAGAGAACTCTTGGTACCTGGCAGGTTTTACGTGGTCTGTAAAGTTCAGGCTTGGCTCTGTTTTGTTCTCTCAATTAGGAAAACATACTGGCATCGAGGGTTCAGATGTTCATTTAATGTGACAATTTTCAAGTGTGAATAGGGAATCAGCAGAGTCCTTTGCAGGGTGTGGCAGAGGACTGGCTAACCTCGTTTATTTCTAAACATTTATTTTTCTTTGATGATGTGCCTAAACTTGTCATTTTGTATGGTACTAACATGATGTGCTACTTGTTAAAGTCTGGTTTTGCTGTGCGCAAGCTGGAGCCTGCTCTGAATAAGAGTCACAGAATTTACATACCGTTGTCGTTTTTAAGAATTAAATTGTTTGAAAAAATTTCAGTTGCAATTAAAAAAAATTAAATGTAAAACATGTACACAGGTAGACAATTTGAATGGTCAAGAATGGTACAAACTGAAAAATATACGCCCACCCCACTGCCAGTCCTTTGACCAGTGGAAACCACTGTGGACAATTTCTGTTTTTTCCTGAACGTACATTTTCCATCTTCTAGTGTTGTGTGTTTCTTTGTTTTGGCCTCATCCCATTATTCTTATTTTGTTAACTACTCAGACTTCAAGGAGCCCTGGTAGTGCAGTGGTTAAGCACTTGGCCGCTAATTGCAAGGTTGGCAGTTTGAACCCACCAGCCACTCTGCAGGAGAAAGATGTGGCAGTCTGCTTCTGGAAAGATGACAACCTTGGAAACCCTATGGGGTAGTTCTACTCTGTCCTGTAGGATCTCTATGAGTCGGAATTGATTTGACGGCACCAGTTTATTTCATTCTGACTTGCTCTCAATGGACTGCACTCTCTCCATTTTCAGTTCTGTGTTTTGGAGGGGTGGGGATATTTGCCCTGCAGCACCCCCATCCTCCAGGCCTATGCTCATCCAGTGCCCGGGCCTGTGCAGTCGAGGCCTAGGCTGAGGACATTAGGCCCCGTCGGAGCTGATCCCAGCTTCAGTTTGCATGAGCCACTCCAGGAGGAGGTGTTCTTCGTTTCTCGTATCTCACACAGCTTGAACCTAGGAAAATAGATGGCTGGAGCTGCTGCAGCTGTTTTGCACTCAAGAGGAGAGCTGTCTGCAGAGCCAAGACAGGAAGAGCAGGAGAGAGGCTGAGCCCTTGTGGTATCTTTGAAAACCCCTGAGTCCAGCCATGCCTGAAACAAACCTGGGCCCTGGGCCTTTTTGGTTTTGGAACCCAGTGAACCTAGTTTTTTAACTTAAGGTAATTTGTCAGTTTTCTGTCATATGTAGCCACAGTGGTCCAGCATAGAGCAACTATCCTAACTGGACCAAACCCAAACCAAACTCACTGTTGAGTCAGTCCCCACTCATAGCAGCCCTATAGTCCAGAGTAGACCTGCCCCATACGGTTTCCAAGGTGTGACTGGTGAATTCAAACTGCCTTCCACACTACCCCGTATCTTCTGTTCCCACTTAGAAGTCTTTCTGTATCAGGATGTACACATCTACCTCATTGCTTCCTAGGGACTGTGCAGTAACTTCAGCCAGTATTTACTGAGTGTTATGTGCCAGGCACTGCTAGGTGCCAAGGATGGCATAGATGGAGCCCCTGCCTTCATGAAGCTCAGTGATTTGGTGGAGGAAGCCAAGTGTTAATCACAGAAAAAGTAAAATGGCGTTGGTAGAACTATGAAAGTTGCACACAGTGCTATGAGAATATATTGAGCTGGGTGCTAATCTTGAGATGGTCAGAGAGGACAGGAGGAGGAGGAAGGGAGTGATCCAAGAAGAGGAAACAGCCCATGCAAAGGCCCTGAGGCTAGGAGAGTGAGAAGCTGCAGTAAGGCCAGTGAGTAGGCGGTACAGGGCGGGCTGGAGAGGTAAGTAGGTACAGGAGATTTCGAGGCATCCTGAGGAAATGGGGACATTTCAACAGATTTTAAGCTGTGGTGGGGTGGGGGGCAAGTGACAACCCAGTTCGTACTGGCTGCGTTGAAGAATTAATTGAAAAGAAGCACCCCAAACCCACTGACATTGAGTCCGTTCTGGCTCAGCGACCCTATAGGACAGAGCAGAACTGCCCCTGTAGGGTTTCTTAGGCTATAAATCTTTATGGAAGCAGACTGCCATATCTTTATCCCGAGGAGTGGCTGGTGGGTTCAAACCACTGACCTTTCAACCTGGTGCTTAACCACTGCACCACCAGGGCTCCCTAAAAGGGGCACCAGTGGGTGTGAAAAAGTGGAGAGTATTTCAGTGGTTGATGGTGGTCCAGATTAGCGAGACTGGTGAGGTGTGAACCACAGCTTACGTGCACAGCCTCTGCTGCTGGACACGCCAGTTGTCAGGGCTTTTGTTAGCGCGTACGATGCCGTGACGGACACTTTCGAACAAATCTTGCTAAACTTTGTTTATATCTGAAGGGTCAATTCCTAGCAGTGTGAATTCCTGGCACAAACAAAATGAAACATTTTGGTGTATACTACCAAACTGCCCTCTCAAACGGTTGTGCCAGTTTACACTCTTGCCATGATTTCCTCTTATCCTTGCCAGCACTGAGCATCACACTTGCCAATTTAATAAACCAAAAACCCTTGTCCTATTTGGCTACCCTGAAGTCACCGAAATGGAGAGACCAAGTAAAGCTAGAGACACCCAGGGAGCCCCGACTATTGCAGCCCCAGCTGTGAGTCTTCCCAGCCCCGGGGCAGACGAATGAGCAAGTGAGTGAGCTTTCCAGTGCTCCCAGCCTTCAAGCCTCTGAGCGGACACCAAGATGAGCTGTCCCGCACAGCCCTGCCCAGTTTTCAGATTCATGAACAGAGGGAATGTCACGGGTTAAGCCAGAAAATAGAAATTTGTACATACACATAATCTTCATTTATTTTCACTGTCTTTATGTCTATTGATGGAATAAATTTAGATGCTATCTTTGACTATTAGTTATGAAATGAAGAACTTTATTAGATAAATATACATCCTTCCACTTCCTCTGCTTTTGATGGTTATTCTGTAGTTCTAGTACTTACGGTGGATTCCTTTATAATGCTAAACCTTTTTTTTTTTAATTCAACCAACTTAACAATTTTTACCTATTATCACTTAAAAGAGCCCTGGTGTCACAGTGGTTAAACGCTTGGCTGCTAACAGGCCAGCAGCTTGAACCCACCAGCCACTCCGTTGGAGAAAGATGTGGCAATCTGCTTTAATAAAGATTAAAAACAAGCACATTGTCGTCAAGCTGATTCCAACTCACAGCGACCCTGTAGGACAGAGGAGAACTGCCCTTTAGGGTTTCCAGGGCTGTAAATTTTGACAGAACTGCCGATATCTTGATTAGCAGCCAAGCACTTGACCAGTGCCACCAGGGCTCCTTTTATAGATTTCAGCCTTGGAAACCTTGTGGTGGCAGTTCTCCTCTGTCCTACAGGGTTGCTGTGATTCGGGGTCAACAGCAATGGCTTGGTTTTTTGGTTATTATCACTTAACTAGTAACTCCCTACTAGTCAAGGTGAGGAAATTTATGAACATCCTCCTGTCTTTCCCATTTGTTGTTTAATATTATTATAATGACAAGATATTTAATACCCACTTCTTGTAACCATTACTCTCAGTTTTGATGCTTGAGTGATGACAATGTGGTGGGCGTAGCATTTGGGGGTCTGGCCTTTTTCCTCAGCACTTTTATACAGCCATTGCTCCCTCGGAGAGCTCTGAGGCCAGCCTTCATCTTTTCCCCTTAGAAGTGAGCGCTTTTTCTGTCACATTGCCTGGGTCTTGTTTCTTATCCTAACTCTCAGTGGTTTTGGTAGGAAAGGTCCTGATTTAGATGTTTCTGAATTTCTTTTTTTTTTCCTCTCTCTCTCCTAAAACATGGTGTGCCGTTTCCAATGGCGGATTCAGCTATTTATTTATTATCATTTTGGGAAAATGTATCCTGTATTGCTAACTTCTTTTTAGATTTATGTTGGTGTTTTGGGCATCAATTTGTTTCTTAGCACCGAAATGAGATTTTTGTTTTTTAGTCTCTTTCAGCCTTTAATCTCATCTTTGAGCTGTTTTTATTAAAATTCATGTTCTTACTAAGTCCTGTAACTCAAAAGAGTACAAGGGGAGACTCATGCTTCCTGGAGTCATGTTTTTTCCAGACTAGATTACTTGTCTGCCTAGATTTGCCGCAGTCTTCTTTGTTGTTGTTTTCATGTAACAGAGTGGGTCGAGGCCACCACATCTTTGTTTTTTCTCCCTCTTGTTCTTGCTGAGTAGACCATCTTTGCTCAGACCTTGGCAGCAGCCTGCATTTTAGGAGACTTCTCCCTGATTCCCTTCACACATTCTCTGAGATGTGTTTGTTTCCCTGGGAGGTGCCATTCAAGGGCTGAGTTTTACTTTCTCTCCGCTTTTCTAGCACTGAACAGGAAAGGGGGAGGGGCTGGAGCAAGCTGCATGGGGCCATGCCTGACAGGTGTGCCCTGCCCCACTCCTGTGGTTTAACTAGGGGTCCTCCTCCTCTACGGGAGGGGTGACTCCTCTTCCAGGGCGTTGATCTTGAGGCTTCAGAGGGAACACCCAAATTAGCAGTGAACTTCGGACCCTTTGCTCCTCTTGGGGAGGATCAGACTGGGGTATTCTTTACTCTGCTACACTGTTTCTTCCCAAGAACCGTTCTTTCTGCTCCTACAGGAGGGAAGAACATGGCAAATTCAGCATTTAGCTAGGGCAGGAACTAGGGTGAGGGGAGTGAGGGGACACCGCACAACTCGGTAATCAAGAGGAATAATATTTTAATACAATATTTTAAAATACAAAACTATTCCTCAAAAAGTTAAACATAGAACTACCATATGACCCAATCGCAATCCTAGGTAGGTGCCCATGAGACTTGAAAGCAGGATCACAGAGACTTGTGCACCACTGTTCATTGCAGCATTCTTCACAGTAGCCAAAAAGTGGAAACAACCCAAATGCCTATTGCCAGAGGAGAACCGACAGACAAAATGTGGAACATACAATGGAATATTAGTCATAAAAGAAATGAATTCCTGGTGTATGCTACAACATGGCTGAACATTGAAAACATGCTGAGTGAAAGAATTCAGACACAAAAGGACAAATATTGTATCATCCCACTTATATGAAATATAACTAGAACAGGCAAATCCATAGAGACCGAAGTTTATTAGGCTACCAGGAGCCCACCCAAGCCCTTTGCTGTCCATTCGACTCTTTCTTATAGTGACCCTATAGGACAGAGTAGAACTGCCCCATAGGGTTTCCAAGGAGTGGCTGGTGGATTTGAACTGCCGACCCCATAACTCTTAACTACTGCTCCACCAGGGCTCCACTACCAGGGGCCAGTGGGAGAGGAGAAGGAGAAGTTATTGCTTAAGGGGTCCTGAGTTTCTGTTAAGGGTGGGGGAAAAATTTGGGAACGGATAGTGGCGATGGTTGCAACAACATCGTAATTAATGAACGTCATTAATGTTGCTGAATTGTAAGAAAGGTTGCAAAGGCAAATGTTATGTATATTTTTACCACAATAAAAAAAAATCAAAATTAATGTAAAAAAACCATGACAAAGAAAATGTCAACATTTTAAATAAAATCAGGATCCAAGGGCTGAGATTAGGATGAGGTGGCGAGGGTTGGATCTACTATCCTAAACCAACAGTCTTTAGTTGCCATTTCTTTTTCTTTTTCTTTTTTTTTTTTGAGGATGGGACAAAGTATTTATTTCAGTAAAAATGTTTCTTCAAAAAAAAATTATTCCAAAAAAAATTTTTTTGTTGTTTTTAATCTCTTTTCAAACAGTTTTTACTTTGTCAAAGTAGAAAATCTCACACTCTGTTAGGAGTAAAAGAGGAGTTTTGTTGAGGAATAAATAATGGCTATAAAAAATTTATTTTATTTTATTTTTTATAGCTATAGCTGGTTAGGTAGCTGGGGTGGTGTAGTGGGTAATAGCTACGGCTGCTAACCAAAGGTCAGCAGTTCGAATCCACCAGGTGCTCCTTGGAAACTCTATGGGGCAGCTCTACTCTGTCCTATAGGGTCACTATGAGTTAGAATCAGTTCGGACGGCAGTGAGTTTGGTTTTTTTGGTATAGCTGGGCAACACTAGATAAAAATACAAAGTGCTCCACCATTCAAGTGGAGAGAGGGGTCCGTATACATAGAGAACAAAGGAAAGGAAGGGGTTAATGGTTGATAAGATCAGCTTCAATTTGAAGTCCTTTAAAATGTAAATGCCTCCTGCCACTTGGCTAAAAAAAAAAAAGCCAAACCCACTGCTGTCGAGTGGATTCCAACTCATAAAGGGGTGGGTTACCACCTGGGTGAATGGCACCAGCCAGTTCCGTTATACACCATCATACACATTTTTATACACAGTCTTCCGAGGAACAAATCATTTGCATCTTGACACACTGTTCCTGAGTGGCTTACATCCTGACCTTTTGTTTCCTGAGAATGCATCGTGGCCCCATCATTCTTAGTCTGACATGAGTGCCTCCAGTTTGAAACTTTCCCATTTGTAGCTTTAAAAATGTTAAAACGCTTTGAATACATAGGTGCGGGATAAGTTGGTACTTCCAGTATTCCATGAATGAATGAAATGATTTTCAATACAAATAATATGACTGGTCTGTTTGATTTGAAAGGAGTCTTGTTGGCTCAGTGGTTAAGCACCAGGCTGCTAACTGAAAGATCTACGGTTTGAACTCACCAGCTGCTCCACAAGAGAAAATGTGGCAATCTGCTTCCCTAAAGATTTACAGCCTAGGAAACCCCATAGAGAAGTTCTACTCTGTCCTATAGGATTGCTATGAGTTGGAATGGACTTGTAGGCAATGGGTTTGGGTTTTTTTTTTTTTTTTTTTAATTGCAGCACCATGATTTTACTTAACAGACTGAGGCAGTGGAAAGAGTAGGATCAGACCATGGTTCCAGGCATGGCTCTGTTACGCAGGAGTTGTGATCTGATCTCTGTCTCACTCTCTACATTCCTTTCTAGGAACATCTGTTTCAGCCCAAGGCTCCAGCTGCCCTGTTGGCACGAGTGACCCGACCCCCACTCTCCCCACCCTGTGTATGGCCATAGCCAGTCGGGCCAGAGATGGGAATCTGACCCACGGGGAACTCGACCACACACCAGGTTGGCAAATCAGATCCTCTTGGCCACACACTGAATGGTTTAATAGCTGAGTTGGCAGTGCAGCAACTAGAGTGAAGTTTCGAGAACTTCCGTGGGTGACATTTCTGGACTTGCCTGGAATTTCTTACCTCCTGGATCTTGATTGTTCAGGTTGTCTCTGGATTCTGAGAGCTCTGGATCCTTGCGATAAACCTTTAACTGGAGCTAGATTGAAGAGGTTTCGGCAATCGGTCTGATTATCCTACTCTCAGTTACCCATCTATACCAAAGACACTAAACTAGTTGTTGGCAAGTCAACACTGACTCATGGCGTCAGAGTAGACCTGTCCTCCCCTGAATTTTCAGTGGCTGATTTTTTGTAAGTGGATCGCCAGGCCTTTCTTCAAAGGTGCTTCTGAGTGGACTCAAACCTTCAGCCTTTTGGTTAGCAGCCGAGCACATTAGCCGTTTGCACCACTCAGGGCCCCTATCCATCTACAAAAGTCCAACATGTTAGCATTGAGGCGATTCCGACTCATCGCAACCCTAAAGGACAGAGTAGAACTGCCACATATAGTTTCCAAGGCTGTAATTTTTGCGGAAGCAGGCTGCCACGTCTTTCTTCTGAGTAGCACTGGTGGGTTCAGAGCAGCTAGTGGGTTCGAGATGCCGACCTTTCGCCTTTCGGTTAGCAACTGAGCATTTAACCACCGTGCCACCAGGGCTCCTTATCCATCTATAAACCAAAAAGAAAAACCAAACCTGTTGCTGTCAAGTTGATTCCAACTCATAATAACCTGAAGCACACATGTAAACCCACTGCCCCTGGAGTGGCTAGTGGGTTTGAACTTCCAACCTTTGGGTTAGCAGTCGAGCACTTTAACCACAGCGCCACCAGGGCTCCTCAAAGTTCCAAGCATTGTGCCTGTATTGGCACTCTTTCCATACTGTTGAATAATTGCATTCCTTTTAGTTGCTTGGAGCCCTGGTAGTGTGATGGGTAAGTGCTCAGCCAACAGTTCAAATCTACCAGCTTCTCCTTGGAAACCCTATGGGGGCAGTTCTACCCTGTCCTGTAGAGTTGCTAAGAGTCGGAATCGACTCAATGGCAGTGGGTTTGGTTTTTCGGGTTAGTTTGCTCACAATTATCAGTGACGTTACGTTGAGTAGTTCTTCTTTCCTTAGGGTTAGTCCTCTAGTGTCAATTTCAGATTGCTGGAACAAAGGACATGTTTTTACTGTATGTTGCCACCTATGTGCAGAAGAATTGTATCAATTTGTGTGTCACCAGCAATATATGAGTGGATCCATAAATTCTTCAAAAAAACTCACTAGACTTGTGCATTTTAAAGTTCATTGATGTATTGATTCATTCAACAAAAATATTATTGACAACTGGCACACCAGACATAGTGTAATAGATATATAATTTTATTTTAATTTTCATGTTTTTGATTATTAGTGAGGTTTCATGTTCTCCCAATGCTTAACAAAAATCAGTTCCTCTTGTGAAAATTATTCTTATCTTTTGTCCTTTAATCTATTGTGAGCCTGCAATGTTTTGCCAATTTGTGTGCACATTATTGAATATGAAAATTAACCCTTTGACTGTGAAATCCAATGGCAGTATTTTTTCTTGTGGTGAGGCCATGCAGAACCTTCTAGACCAGGTTTGGAGAGTCCAAGCCTGAGGGCTTTACGGTGATATTGGGGTTTTCACTTAGCCTTGCATTAGGAGTCCTTTAGGATGGAAGCCTGAGAAGAAAAGTCCCAAAGAAAAGGAGTGGCTGAATTGGATACCCAGAAGATCAGTTGGTTCTGGGGAACAGAGGGGATATTGATGATAATTACAAGAATGAACGCATTTTGGACTTTAGAGTTTAGACCTGCTTCACGTTATCTGTCGCATTTGAGCCTCACATCTGCCCTGCAGTGGGGGTGTGGGTAGCTCCAGCTGAAGGCTAAGCAAGCCCAGAGGGGAAGGGACTTGCCCATGATCACACAGCCAATGAGTGCTTCTTCATAAAACCCCTATCAACTGAAGTAGAATTGGCCATTCTCTCCACCTTACATCTAGAAAACAAAGGCACAGCTTGAGAAAGTGATTTGGCTAGGACCGAAGGCATCGTTGTCTTCCCATAAAGGAAAAACCAATTTAAAATTGAGGGATGTAGCCACAAGGGGGCAGCAGAGACCCACCAAAAACTCACTGCCTCCATACCACTCACTGCCTTGGTGAGAGCGCTTCAGCTATTCTTTTAACCACCAAATCACTCAGTCCCTGTTTGCAAAATATCTGTGAAAATCTGCATACACTTCCCTCTCTGAATTTCCCTTTGAAATCCACAGCATTAGCTAACTGGGTACACTGTTTAGAAATTTCTACTGTTGTACAGATATTATTTCATCCTCACAGCAACTTTGTGAAGTAGATACTATACTATCCTTCTCATTTTACAGACAAAGAAACTAAGGCACAGAGTATTTTGCCCAAGGTCACACTGCTAGGAAGTGACAAAGCCAGGATTTGAACCCAGGTAGTCAGGCTCCAGAGCCCATGTCCATAACCACCATGGTGATTTGCTTGGGAAGAGAGTGTCTCCCTGTCTCCAGACCTCATTGCAGATCCCAGTGTTTGTGGGTTCCTTCACTCACCAAAGACTACTGAGCACCAGTATGTTCTGGAATTGTGCTAGGTGTTGGGGATGGCGGGGGAATAAGGCAGGTGAGATCCCTACCTTCTTGGTGTTTACAGATTCCCTGAAGATACTGAATGTCATTTGCCATTTTTTGAGCACCCACTATGTGCAGGCTCGTCACAGACTTTATTTTGTTTCCTCTCCATAACCCTGCAAAGGGATGTTAGCATTATGGTGAGGCCCGTTAGAGCACAGGTCTGGAGTTAGGCTGCCCAGCTTTATATTTTATCAGCCCTGTTGGAGCAGTGGTTAAGTGCTTGGCTGCTAACCGCAAAGTTGGCAGTACGAACCCACTAGCCGCTCCATGGGAGAAAGATGTGGCAGTCTGCTTCCATAAAGATTACAGACTAGAAAACCCTATGGGGCAGTTCTACTTTGTCCTTTTGGGCTGCTATGAGTCAGAATCGACTCGGTGGCAACGGGTTTGGTGTTTTGATTCATAATCTTAGGCAAGTTATTTAAAGACATTATCTGAGCCTATAAAACCAAAAAAAAAAAAAAAAAAACAACTGATTGCTGTCGAGTTGATTCCGACTCATAGTGACCCTAAAGGACAGAGGAGAACTGCCCCACAGGGTTTCCAAGGAGAAGCTGGTGGATTTGAACTGCCAGCCTTTTGGTTAGCAGCCGAGCTCTTAACCACTGCACCACCAGGGCTCCATCTGAGCCTATTGGTGCTAATAAAAGATCCTACCTCATAGAAATATTGTTGTTTTGTTGTTGTTAGGTGCCATTGAGTCGATTTTTTGACTCGTAGGACCCTATGTGACAGAAGAGAACTGCCATAGGGTTTTCTAGGCTGTAATCTTTATGGGAGCAGAGCACCAGATCTTTCTCCCAAGGCATGGCTGGGTGGGTTCAAACTGTTGACTTTTCAATTAATTATGAGGATTAAATTTGAAGCACTTAAGACAGCATTCAACAATTATATTATTCTTGTTTTTAGATGAGTAAACAGAGGATTATAGGGGGCACAGCTAGGAGACAGAATGGCAACCCGACCCAGGCCATCCTCCACCGGGCAGTGTTGGGGCTCTGATGGAAATCTAATGGGCCACAGAGATTGGTCCAGAGGGAGAATGGCCGTCTGCCTAGTGCAGTGGGTGGGAGCGATTCCCAGCCAGTTCCAGGCAGGAAGGCCAGCCATTCACACCACCTTTGTTCTGTACTCTCAGAAAGTTGCATGGTTGAGGGTCTTCACCCTTTGATAAGACGGTGTTGTGGGCTGCATTGTGTCCCCGAGAAAAGATATGTTGAGGTCCTATCCCAGTACATACGAATGTGACCTTATTTGGAAATAGGGTCTTTGTAGATACAATTAGTTAAGCTAACATGAAGTCATCCTGGGGTCATCGCTGTTAGGTACCATGGAGTTGATTCCAACTTACAGGGACCCCATGTAACAGAACAGAACTGCCCCGTAGGATTTTCTTGGCTGTAATCTTTACAGGAGCAGATCACCAGGTCTTTCCCCTGAGATGCTGCTGAGTGGATTTGAACTGCCAACCTTCTGATCAGCAGCAGAGCACTTAACTGCTTGCACCATAAGGGCTCCTTCTAGTGGGGTAGAATGGGCCCTTAATCCAATGTGACTGGCGTCCTTATAAGAAGAAAAAAGACAGAGACACAGAGGGAGGACAGCCATGTGAAGACGGAGGCAGAGATTGGAGCGGCACTGCCGTAAGCCAAGGAACGTGGGGCTACCAGAAGCTGGAAGAGACAAGAAGGACCTCACCCGGGAGCCTTCAGAGAGAGCCTGACCCTGTTGACATCCTGAATTCAGACTTCTGACCTCCAGAACTCCGAGAGAATGCATTTTGTGGTACTCTGTTACAGCATCCCTGGGAAACTAAGACGGCCTCACCCTGAAAGGGGCAAAGACCAGAATGAGTGCAGAAGATAACAGGCTGACTTTGCTGGCTGGGATAATGACATTTCCAAGGGCAGCAGGTAAGGAAACCCCCAAACTGAAGCGTTTGGCGTAACTAAGATGGCTGCCACAGAACTAAAACTATATTTTGGGTTAAACTGCAGTTTGACATGAAAACACGGCTCCTGCTCTTCTGATGAGACAATTCAGCTTCTTATAAAAGTTTAACTGCTTGAAACACAGAAAGGAGTGAGGGTCAAGACTTTAGTTTGTATGAGGAATTTATTTGTTAAAAGATGTTCACCGAAGAATGTTTATGCAGCTTGATCCAAGAAGAATGCCTTAGCCAAACGTGTTCCAGGAGGTTAGAATTGATAATGTCAAGAAAGTTTGTAGTTTAACGACCCCCTTGTAACTTTTTGCCATGTGCCCTCCCCTGCTTAGTGCCTGGGAGCACACAGCCCTTTGTTTGCTTCACCTGATAAAAAACCCCACTGCTTTCTCCACACCTTGGAACACTTCTGGCATCCTGCTTGAATGTTAAAGTGTATCCTGATTCGTGAATCTCTATATTCCATAGTAAGACTTTTTGCTTCCACTTCTAGCAGACTGTAAGTTTGTTGCCTCACAACAGGCAGATTTCAGGTCCCGTTCATGTATCACAAGCCAGGAACTTAGGGGCCTCTCAACTTGGTCTGATTCTGGGGAAATCCAAGCTTGCAGCTGGGGCCACCGTGGTGAAGTATCCATAGATCCTGCTGAATTAACTCAAACCTGGAGTTTCTGTCCGACTCTTCATCTCAGCAGACCAACTTGCAGGATTTTTAAATCTTAGAGCTCAGTGCCCTGGCAAACCCAGAGCACTTTTTTCCTCCAGAGGAGTCTGCCTAAGTCTCTGAGGTGACGTTTCAGAGACAGCAAATTCAGCATCTTGAGTCGGGCAGCTTTCTGGGCAGAGAGTTGCAGTCGGAGGAATTCCAGGAATTCCCAGGGACATCTGGTCTGCTTTGTATTTGCTCTTCTTGGCCAGCCTGCATTCTTTCAGGAGGGAGGGAGTGCTACACGGAAGGGCCTGGAAACATGGAGGCCTCTTTGATTTTTGCCTCCTGCTTCAGCCCCAAGTTGGGTGACCTTGAGTGAGATACCTGATGCCTCCAGGCCTGTCCTGCCAGGCTTGGGATTTACATACCAGGGCCCGGAGGAAACAGGATAAGGGGACGGGAGAGACTTTTATTCCAAGGCAACGGAAGTCTCTGACTACCCAATGATTGTCGACTCTGACTCCTGAAAACACCATCTAGAACCTTCCTTAAAAATTCCCTAAGATCTTTGCTCCTCCATTAGCAACTCCTTGAGGGTAAGGATTGTGTCTTCCGCCTTTGGGCTCCTGCTTCTAAAAGTAAATCAAAGTATGCCCTAGGGTGTGAGGTATCACCTCTGTGGGCCTCTCTGGGGCCAAATCAGCATTTTCCAAACAAATTTAACCAATGGACCCACCCATTAAGGAGGAATTTGTCCTTACTACCTGGTGGGCTTTTGTGATACGGAACCAGGAGCAGGGAAAGGGGTAATGGGGTAACCCATCACCCAGTTACCGTAGAGTCAGCTCTGACTCAGGGCGACCCCGTGTGCGTCAGAGTAAAACTGTGCTCCACAGGGTTTCCAATGGCCGATTTTCCAGAAGTAGATTGCCAGGCCTTTCTTCCAAGACACCTCTGGGTGGACTTGAACCTCCAACATTTTGGTTAGCAGCCAAACACATTGTAAGAGTTACAAAGCCTAAACACTAGGAGGAAGGGGGCAGAGGAGAAGCAAGATGTGAGAGAAGTGGGCCTGAGTCAAAGAAACACACAAACAAATGTACAATTTCAGTCTTGAGAAGTGCTATGAAGCTTGAGTAACAGGGATTTCCCTCAGGGAAGTGTGCTGTGGTTGCTGTCTGTATGCTCTCAAATCACGTCTGGTTCTGTAATGTTCTGAAAACACGTAGGTGTAAGTCCTTCTTATATATGCTTCTATAATGATTTTTACACTGTTATGATGTTTTTATAATGCTTTTAAACACCTATGTGAAGTCATTTATAATGTAAAGTTCTAGATAGAGAATTTCTGAACTTAGAAACATGTATTTCTATATTGCTCTCTAACCATCAACTGTAAGTTGTTAGAAAGTTGACCTAACCTTGAAAATAGAAGTATGTGAAGTGGGTCATAAAGAACTTTCTGAAGCTGGGCTGTGTACCTGCCCTCTGTGATAATGGCATGTAACATAAATCAAATCTGTATAAATTAGTAAAACATAAATCTGTAACTAAACAAGTCCCATAATATTTCATTAGTTAACTTGGCCTTGAACCATGTAGTAAACAAGAATATAAATACATCATACACAAGTCCCTTAGTTGGCAATAAAACACAATATAAATTAACAGAACATAAATATGTCATACAACAGTGCTCTTGACTGTCAATAAAACATACCAATTGTAGTTGACCATGACAGCACGCAGAGTGTATAAACCCATGGATTTCTGCTCATTTTTGAAGAAGACAGAAGCAAGTCTCTCTGACTCTCCATCTGAAGACTAAGAAGCCTGCTGAGATTCTGCTCACCATAACCGACCTCAGATCCTTGCTACGGGGGACCTCCTCTGAGTTCGAGGGGTGGTGAAGTCTCTTTCCCAAGACCACTCCTTAAAGGTAAAAGCCTGAAGTCTAAAGATTTGGACTCTATCATTTAAGCTCACATCGTAACTGTTAATTCTGATTCTCCAGTGCTAAATGAATGTCTTGGGGTCTTACTTGCGTGACTTATCATGACTACCTTAAATAAACCAACCAAGTTTATGCATGACAAACCGGAGCTTCTCTTTATTTATTCTTAAGATAAAATCCTGCAGGACAGAGTGGGTATGAGTGGACACAGAGTGAGGCTGGCTAGGAGGCTGAGAAACGGAATGGGAGCATGACCTAGGTGGAGGTGGCGGAGGTGGGGTGTGTGTGCATGTGCACACGTCCACGTGACCTAGGACATGCATGTGTGTGTGTGTATGTGCATGTGTGTGGGCGTGTGGGAATGTGTGCAGGCATGTGCAGATGTGTGCGGGCACATGTATGTATGGATATCTCTCATTTGGGGAATGCTGGGTCAGTTGAGCTCAGAGATCTCTTTTGTCTGTAATATTCTGTGTCTTCAAGAACCCGCAGTGAGCAGTTCCTGTTTGGAGGGGAGATGAGAAGGCAGAGGGGGACAGAAGCTGGCTGAATGGACACGGAATACAGGGTGGAGAGGAGTGTGCTATTTCATTAGGGGGAGAGCAACTAGGAGTACATAAAAATAGGAGTACATAGCAAGGTGTATATCAATTTTTGTATGAGATAGTGACTTGATTTGTAAACTTTCACTTAAAGCACACAAAAAAAGAACCCACAGGGATTCTGCGACTGACTCTGCAAGTACGCAGTTTGTTATTGCAAGCTCTTTGTAAATATTTCGATGAGGTATAATAATTCATGAAACGACCATCATTTATTTAGTCATTCCCCTGTAGTTGAACATTTAGTGGAATCTCTGAACCTGTCATGATTATAAATAATGCCACAGGGAACATCTTTATAAAAAAAAAAAACCTAGGCTTTATTTCCTTAGGCTAAATTCCCGGATAAGTAATTAGTAGGTCAAAGAAGATGAATAGTTTTTAAGGCTGGCTCTTGATTCGTATGCTAAATAGTTTCCAACATAGTTATTTATAATTTTAAACACTCTCTTTATCATGGAAATATTTAAAGTGTGCCTCCCAGCTCTAACAGTTACCAACATTTTAACAGGCATTTTTTGAGGGGATATACTTTTTTTTTTTAATTGTGCTTTAAGTGAAAGTTTACAAATCAAGTCAGCCTCACATACAAAAATTTATATACACCTTGCTGTATGCTCCTAGCTGTTCTCCCCCTAATGAGACAGCACACTCCTCCTCTCTACCCTTTATTCCCTGTGTCCATTCAACCAGTTTCCGTCCCACTCTGCCTTCTCATCTCACCTCCAGACAGGAGCTGCCCACATAGTCTCCTGTGTCTACTTGAGCCAAGAAGCTCACTCCTCACCAGTAGCATTTTCTATCTTATAGTCCAGTCCAAGAAAACGCTGGAGGTGTAGTGGTTGAGAACTATGGCTGCTAAACAAAAATTCAGCAGTTCAAATCCACCAGGCGCTCCTTGGAAACTCTACGGGGCAATTCTACTCTGTCCTGTAGGGTCGCTATGAGTTGGAATCACTCAATGGCAGTGGGTTTGGTTTAGTCCAGTCTAATCCCTGTCTGAAGAGTTGGCTTTGGGAATGGTTCCAGTCTTGGGCTAACAGAAGGTCTGGGTACCATGACCTCCGGGGTCCTCCTAGTCTCGGTCAGATCATTCGGGTCAGATCAGTCTCTTGATTGTTGCCTATTTAGCGTGTTTCAAATGTTTTATTTCAGGTAAAATGTTGCAGTGAATATCCTTGTCACGAATCCTTGTGCACCCCTGTAGCTCTTCTTTAAGAATAAATACTTGGACAGGGAATTTTGGAGACAAAGTCTGCGCACATTTGAAATCATTTTTACATAATACCAAATTGTTTTATAGAAAAGTTCCACAAATTAGTCTTCTAACAACGTTGTCTAAGAGTATCCATTTCTTCTTGTCTTTTATGGTACATTTAATACTTACCAGTTTGGTAAGTGAATAATAGCATCTCACTGTTGTTTCAGTTTGCATCTTATACACCAACAAGGAAAAGCCCTGGTAGCACAGTGGTTAAGCACTTGGCGGCAAACCAAAAGGTCAGTGGTTCAAACCCACCAGCCACTCCGGGGGAGGAAGATACATCAGTCTGCTCCCGTAAAGACTATAGCTTTAGGACAGTTCTACTCTGTCCTGTAGGGTTACTATGAGTCAGAATTGACTAGATGGCAATGGAATTTTTTATACCAATGAGGTGAAGTTTTTAAATGTTTTTTGGCATTTGGCCTTTCCTTTTTTTTTTTTTACCTGTGTCTTCATTTTTTTTTCTTATTGCTTTGTAAGAGCTTCTTCTATGTTATGTATCACTTAGAGTCCCAGGAAGAAACAGATGGCATATTAAGGAGCATTTAGTGAAGGGCCCAGTATTTCCTGTAGTGTAAAAACTTAACCTGCTCAGCCACTAACCAAAAGGTTGCAGTTTCGAGTCCAACCAGGAGTGCCT
The DNA here is from genome assembly GCF_024166365.1 of Elephas maximus indicus. Classification (NCBI taxonomy): domain Eukaryota; kingdom Metazoa; phylum Chordata; class Mammalia; order Proboscidea; family Elephantidae; genus Elephas; species Elephas maximus. Next base: position 71,069,514 of record NC_064831.1, on the reverse strand, counting down.
TGGAAGAAAGGCCTGGTGATCTATTTCTGAAAAATCAGCCATTGAAAACCCTATGGAGCACAGCTGTACTCTGACACACATGGGGTTGCCATGAGTTGGAATAAACTCAAGGGCAAGTGGTTAGTAAAAGGACTATATGCAAATTGTGTGAATAAAGGTTAGGGACCCCAACAAGTGGTAGCACAGTACCCCAGGACTTGCAACTGTGGGGAGCAGTTACCACCCTAGGTCTGGAGACCTGAGCGGAGGGAGCAGTTCCTGGAACACAGGCAGATAGCTACATAGAGATGGCAGATAGCTACATAGAGATGGTCCCTGACAGAAGCTCTGGCTTCCTCTGGCTGTCCTTAAAGGGATTCAGCCAACCCACGGCGACCCAGGGAGAAGCGAGGTGGTGAAATTCATTCCCTGACCCGACACTTTCCTCCCTCTCTTTAGCTCCTGATGGTGCCTCCAACTGGTGGAACTCAACAGGAAGCCAGGGGACCGAGGAACTGTGAATAGAATCGTGTTAGCCTCTGGGGGCACCAGCAGGCTAGGGAAGGTTTTGGAGGACATCTGGGGCAAACAGAAGATACCCAGCACATCCAAGGACATTGTGCATCGTAAACTCATTTCCTCAGTTTGTGAGATACTAGTATTATTTGGATTTTAAATTTTAATATTTTTCTGTAGTCGTATCAATCAATCCTGGTGATTTTTACCTTCAGTGTTTTGGTTACAGAAGCATTGCCATCCCCAACGTTCAACCCAAGATAGAGTATTTTCCCTCTAGAGTGGGAAAGGAAAACAAAAAACCCCTTTAGCCTCTTTCTTCTAAGGGAGTTGACATAGTTCTTTCCAGGGGAGTGTGAATAAGGAAGAAGGAAAAAGAATCGATGCCTTTGAATTATGGTGTTGGCAAAGAATATTGAATATACCATGGATTGCCAGAAGAATGAACACATAACCAATCCGTCTTGGAAGAAGTATAGCTAGAATGCTCCCTAGAAGCAAGGATGGTGAGACTTCAGTCTCAGTTGCTTTGGACATGTTATCAAGAGGGGCCAGTTCCTGGAGAAAGACATCATGCTTGATAAAGTAGAGGGTCAGAGAAAAAGAGGAAGAAGACCCTCAACGGGATGGATTGACACACTGGCTGCAACAATGGGCTCAGACATAGCAATGATTGTGGGCGTGGTGCAGGACCGGGAAGCATTCGTTCTGTTGTACATAGGGGTTGCTATGAGTAGGAACCAACTCGATGGCACCTAACAACAACAACCATGTGAATCTTTATACTCCTCCTTTCCCCTTGGCGTGATTGATTTGTTGAATGAACTGATGTGGTCGAGTCCAAACAAGGAAAGAGTTTTGTTGTTGTTCTCAGTCCTGCCTTCGAATCCCCTCTGTTGACTCAGCTTTCCACCATGATGAGCTGGCTAGCTCCAGCTTGTGAGAACTGATAAACAGAGATTTTGTGAAGTGGTTATGAAACTATCGTAGCCTGAAATTGACCATGATGGGATTAGTTACAGCACGGAGATCAGCAAAAGCTACAAATCAGGGCTTCTCCCTCCCGCCCCTGTACCCTAGTCAGGGAACTGGTTTACCTGCGCATCCCTGCTCCTCCTGAGCCTCAGGCCTCCCCTTTGAGCATCTGCAGCAAAGAATAGGAGGAAAGGCCTATTCTTTTCCTTTTCTTCCATCTTACTTTCCTACGCCACTTCTCCCATCTCTCCCCATTACTGCTGGCTCCTACAGGCCTGGGGCACAGAAGGAGGGATTAGAGGAAGTGGGGTAAAAAGTCTTTAAAAACACCAAACTAGTTGCCATTGAGTCAACCACAACTCATGGTGACTCCATGTGTGTCCGAGGAGAACTGTTGTGCTCCCTGGGGTTTTCAGTGGCTGATTTTTCAGAAGTACATCTGCAGGCCTTTCTTCATAGGCTCCTGTGAGTGGATTTGAACCTCCAATCTTTTGGTTAACAACTGAATGCTCAACCATCGGTGTCACCGGGGGGGACTCCAAAAACTCTTCAATTATTTGTGTTGCTGTAAACTATCCTTAGGTGCACTCTGTTATGGGAGGCGTCCAAATGTTGGTTCTTAGGCACAGGATGTGTTTCTGGATTATTCTGAGTGATATATTTTCCAGTTGAATACTGGTGAAACCCTTTCTTCTTCCTTCGAGTCCTGCCTTCAGAGGTGTCCAATATCCTCTTTCTGCCAAGAACCCCTTCACCTGAGTATGCAGCCATCTGGCACAGGGTGCCTTCAAGCTGGCTCACTCCAGGCCTGTGGGCTTGGCTCAGGGAAACTTCATGCCTCTTTGCCCAGCCAAAAAAGGGAAGTGCGTTTACCCTGAGGCTGCCCTCTGTCCTCCCAGGCACTGCAGGCAGTTCCAGGCTGCCCTACCTTCAGCAACTCCCAGATAACACTTTCAGCCTCTATCCTCCCAGATGTTGGAAACATAGGGCCAGAAAGCTCTCATGCCCAGCTCTGGTTGCAGTTGGGTGGCCAGTGAGTTTGTGGGGCTTAGCGAACATCCAACTGAGAGGTAAAATGTCAGACTCTCCTTCCTGCAAATACCCTCAGTCTTCACAGAGGGGCTCTCTTGGAGCCGTTTCACTTGGTTGAGGCCAGATGTGCCCCCTGAGAGAGGGAGAAATCCCATGGCACACTACTCTTCTCTATTTCCTTCAAAGAACCTCTCCTGGGAGGACTCTCTCCAGCTTCCTTTTTCATAGTCTAGAGATGGCTGAGGGAACCCAGTGTAGCCACCTCTCACCAAGTCCTTCAGGGATGCTTTTAGAACTTCTTTCTCAGAATGTGGGGTTAAGTGTAAGCTATTGCCCTCGACTTTGAGGCTTTGGCCAAATTTCTAAGACAACAGGAGAAGTCTCATTCCAAATACTGATACATTGAGGTCCTTGGAGAAGACAACCCAACTTAAAACTTGATCGCATCAAAGAGAGAATACTTGCAAGGCCTATGCTGATTCTTTGTGCTGTTAAAGGGTGGTGACCCAGAGAAGCCCACTCTTTGCTTAGCAGAGTACCTCAACGTGGACTTAGATATGAAAAGAAGTACCTAGAGCCATTTTTTTTTTAAATTGGTGAGGAGAGCAGAAATGCTCTGCATGGTAATTCATGAGAATTCTAACGTTCCAGAGGCGGCCTGACCCAGGAGTTTACATAAGGTGCGAGTTGTGGGGGGAGGGAGATGGAGGAACTTTCCGGCAATGAAGACTAATCTTTTATTTTGTTTGCTACGCTATATTCCCAATTCTTCGGCAAAATTCAGCTACAAATAACTTCCTTATTTGTAGCTGAATTTTGTTCCTGGTAATTGGGGGGTAATCAAGTAGCAAAGACATCTGCATTTCACATTTAGGCCATTGTGGAGTGGAAAAAGAGACAACAGCTCTATCAGGTGAGAAGAAGGTCAAGGGGAAACACGCAGTCCTTAGGAGAAACGTAGGGTCGTGGATTCGTGTGCATAAGCGTGTGTGTTTTGGCAGTGGTTGGGGTTGCTGAGTTTCTTCAGTCCTATTCGGCATGGGAATTTAAGCAGGTTCATTTAGATATTTAGAGACAGGGTGACTCTCAAATGGTAAAGACACCCCAGTGGCCAACTTGGATTGTGACAAGCCTGTAGGCTGTAAATTGTTTTCTTAATCTGAGCTGTTGTTGTTCTTTGTTGTTGAGCTGATTCCGACTCATGGTGACCCTCACGTGCAGAGCAGTACTGCTCCACAGGGTTTTCAAGGCTGTGACTTTTTGAAAGTGGATCACCAAGCCTGTCTTCTGAGGTGCCTCTCAGTGGGTTAGAACTGCCAACCTTTTTTGGCTAGCAGTCGAGCGCTTAACTGTTTGTGCCACCAAGGGACTCCTCTTTTTAATAAGGAAACTTAAGCCATTTGTGTCCTATTGTAACAGTAATGTTTGGACTCCCCTCTGATAGCTCACTACATGCCATGTGGTTACTTTTATGTTTTCTTGTTATAACCTTTCTAGTCTCTGTTCGTGTAGATCTGAGTCCCTGGGTGGTGCAAATGGCTAACGTGCTTGGCTGCTAACTGAAAGGTTGGAGGTTCAAGTCCGTCCACACAGAGGTGCTTCGAAAAAAAGGCCTGGTGATCTACTTCTGAAAATTCAGCCCATTGAAAACTCTATGGAACACAGTTTACTCTGACACACACGGAGTCGCCATGCGTCAGAATCTACTTGGCAGCAACCAGTCTGTTCTGATCTCATAGGACCATCTCCGCCTGCTCTTATGGCACCCCCTTGAGGCAGGGGCAAGGTAGGATTATGACATGCAAACAAAGCCAAGAGCAAGAGGTAGACCCACAGGGCAATTTCTTGAATCTTATTTTTCTCAGATATCTGTTTTAAAATGAGGCTCACTTTAATACAAAAAAAAAAAACAAGAACACAGGCTGATGGTATCCTTTGCAGTTTACTATGGTATAGCAAGATTTTCTAAACCAGAGCTGATGACCTCTGCTGCAAGCAGAAGGCTCTGGGTGCATCGTTTTTAAAGGGTCCACAGAACATTCCCAAACATGACATTTAAGACAATTCTTCATTTCTCTGACAATGACTCCTAGAAGTGCATATATAATAAATAAATAGAAAATAGATCTTTGTTCATGGTGATGCCTATAAGAAATGTTTACAAACAAAACATACTAGACATCTAACTCCCGAAAAAGGACCAGCTATTTCGGCAACAGGAAAAAGACACATTTCAGTGGAGTGTTGTTTTTCTTAAAGACCTAACTCACTTTAATGCCTACAAACAGAAAGACTGAATAGCAAGAATGTTTTAAGCAATAAGACAAATTGTGCTACCAAGAAAATGCCTAGTCCCTGGCTCTTGGTGAATGATTGAGGAAAGGAAGTTTTATGTACAGATCCTACACGGTTAAACATATATACAACTCTGAGAATTTCCAAATAGATATTTATGAAATGGACTGAACCAAAGACATTCAAAATTCCTGGCCACCTGAAAGTGATCACCCCCTAAGTGGTTCACAGTGTGAGAACCTTGCATTAAAAGAGTTTGAAGACTCCACAAAACTGTGGACAAAAAGAATATGAGGTCATTTCAACTCCCCTTCCCGTGGTCACCAGTCTCCCTGGGAGAGGTCCTTCCTGTGACTTCTGTCTGAGAAGCTGCCGTGTCTTAAGAGATTGAGTCCCATTGTCAGCTCCTCCTGGGGGGAAAGAACTCTATGGCAGTAGACTCAATGTGGGGACTCTCTGAGCCTCAGGTGTACAACTGGGCAGAGGTGAGCCAAGAGAGCCCTCTTTAAAGGGAGGAGTTTGTGGTTGGGCAGGAAAGGGGAAAAAGTCTGGTTCAGCATGAGGCCTGGGAAGACCCTGGTACCTCATGAGAGAGTAAAAACCACAGGTAGAGTTTTACCTCTTCCAGGAGCTCTCTTAGCTCTCTCCATGGTAGGCAGAAGAGAGAACAGGGTATTAAACAGTAGCTGAGAGGGCTTGGGGTGGCCCCAACAGCTCTTCAGACCCAGAAGATGAGCTGAGTTGGTTTACCAAAGACATTTCAGCATGCCCTGATACTGTCTGCCGGGCCATGCCTGCAGAACTGCGGACAGGTAGCACCAGTGGAATAATCGCAGCTGCTGGGCTGCCCCAGCGTGGGAATTCAGGTAGAATAAACACAGTGGAGGCTGCAGAAGCCACCCAAACCAGTGGGAGGTGCAGGTTTGTGTGCACAGAGGGGCAGGAGAGAAATCGTTACTGGCTAATTATATTCTGATCATCTCATTTCCCTTAAAGGGGACTTGTCCCCAAAGCTGGAAGTTATTTCAGGTGAGCCCGGGATACTTCCGGGCTGTTATTGAGGCAGTGCGGTGTGGCAGGAAGTGCTGGGAGTGGGGTTCCCATCCTGGCCCTGCCTTGGCTGTGTGGTTCTTTCCCATTTCAGGGTCTCTTTTCTCCCCCATCTGTAAAAGGGAGGGTTTGGACTAGATGTTTTCTAAGATCCCTTCCAGCTCTAGCTCTGACCTCTCAGGATCATGGAAGTGAGAACACAACCTCCTGTTTCCCAGAGTGCTTTGCTGCTCAGTTCCCGAGATGAGGAGCAAATGAGGTGCCAATGTATGAGCCTCTGGGGCACCTCACCCTCTCCTGGAGTCAGAGGTGGGGCCAGGGATTGAATTCCTAGCGCTCTGGGCATAATAAGCCCAGCCCATTCCTCACTTCTGACTCACGCTTCTCCATAACAGGGTGGGCACAGGGTGACTCAGAAGTCACACAGCTCCGGCAAGCAGTGGCAGGAACAGACCTCTGAAGCACTACAGAGGACGCCTCAACTCAGCAACCCAAATGCCCCCCCACAAGCACTGCTGCCTCCTCCCATGGAAGCCTATCTGGTCCACTCAGTGTGTAAGATCTTTCTGTCCTCTGACTTGCACTGAGCTCCATCTCACCTTGCACTTAGATTTCCATCTGGCATCAGGCATGTGTACTTCACCACCTGCCCCTCAAGACTGGGAGCTCCTTGCCCTAGGAATCGCTTTGTACCCCAGCATCATGTATGGTGCTAAAAAGAATGTTCTCACCTACCGCTGCACCCAAGGTACAATCTGAAAAACCACAGACTTCTGGAATCTAAGCGCGGAAAAGGCCTTTAAAAGTCACCTAGTCCAACTCCCAACCTGCTACCTGAAGTCTCCTGAAAGGTCGAGCACCTCCAGGGGCAAGGGTCATCCCTTCTCCAAAGGGAGCCAATTCCATCTCGGAGAGCTCTATTTACACACCAGCTCCGAAGCCCGTGGAGGTGGGTTCTCGCTTACAGGAAGAACAGTCTCCTTAAGGCCAGGGCTGGCTTTCCCACATCTACCACCCCAATGTGCTCACTGGAGAACATGGGGACCTGTGAAGCAGAAAGACCGAGCCCCTAGCAGGGTCAGGACTCCTTCCAGAGTGGTGGCCCTTTGCTGCCAGCACAGTCCAGTTCTCCTCGAATGGTCCCCATATCCCCCACTGAAGAGGCACAGACAGGAAAGAAGCACCCGAGAGGCTGCAGGAAAGAGCAGGCTTCAGCACTGGCCGACGCTGCCCCGGAGCTACAGGCAGACACTTGAGTAGGGGCAGGTGGGCAGCACCAGGGGTCTCTGATTTCAGCCCTTGGCGCATCACGGCTGACACACAGCCTTCCCAAGCAGCTGCTGGACGGGGGCTGGGTTCCCAGCCACCCTGCCCTGGTCTGCTGCGAAGAGTCTGCAGTGATAGAGTCCACCAAAGGGCGGCATGGGGGGCAGCAGCCATCCTCACAGCTTCTTCTTCTTCACCACAGGGATGGGCACCACTTGGAAGATTTTGGCCTTGTGGTCCTCGGTGTCCAGAGTCACCCAGGTGGGCCGGAAGCTGCCTTTGAAGCCAACGAATGCCATTTTCTCTATAAAGCAAGGACGTATCAGATGAGCAGAAACCCCAAGAGAATGGCTGAGCTCCACCACCTTCCACACTCCCTATTGCCATGCCTCTGTTCCTACCAGGCACACCTGCCCCCTATCACACTGGGCTGGGTCGCCCTGGGAGAACTCTGTACTGAGCTGCTGATGGGCCCTGGTTTTTGTATAATGGGGCATCCATGTCCTCACCTGAACCTCACTGTCTTCTCAACAGAGTGGTGGCTCAGTTTTATACACATGAGAGCAGGTGGGGGAGTGGCGGGGAGAGTGGGAAGTTGGAAGGGGCGGAGCAAGGAGGGCTGGGGGAGGAGACTTTCACAAGCCCTGCCTACTTCCGGCTGCCCCTACAATCACCAGCAGTCCCTGCACCTCTCTGAAGCCCAGTTTTCCCATCTGTCAAGCATTAGCATTCATGTACAAGATCTGCTCCCCAGCTCTAACATTCTATTCCTTTAGACGGAGGTTCTGAGAGGTGATGGGATTTGTCCAAGGTTACAGAACAGGTGGTACAACCCAGGCAAGAACTTTAGAACCTTCAACACTGTGCGAAAAAAACCAAACCCACTGCCATCAAGTCGATTCGATGACTCATAGCAACCACACAGGGTTTCCAAGGCTGTGAACTTTATGGAAGCAGACTGCCACACCTTTCTCCCACAGAGTGGCTGGTGGTTTTGAACAGCCAACCTTTCGATTAGCAGCCGCTCGCTTTAACCACTGTGCCACCAGGGCTCCTTTCAACCCCGTGCAGAGCTCTGTATATTGCAGGTCAGATCTTGACCATTGCAGGGGAATGGGCGTCCGTGTCTACACTCAGGAAGGGCTGCCTGGTCAGCAGACACACATCTATCACCACTGGGAAAGAGCCACCTGATTTAGGCCACCTTCTGCACTTCCGAGTTAGACCACAGGGTCTTCATTTAAAAGACAAAGGACTAAAAAAGATTCTAGGACTGGGCTGGAGAAGACGCTTCTCTTTCCTTGTGTTCTCCTTTGGCTGGTTTTCAGGGTTCTCACTGTTTGCAGTTTTGCTCTGGGAGCTGCCTGGATAAAAGTCCCATATGATGGGCTGCTAGATTTTGTCATCTGTGGTCAGAAGGGCATAGTAGCTAAGAACACTGCCTTTGGGTAGGAAGACTAGAATCCAAATCCTCATCTTCAGCAAGGTACTTAATTGCCTAATTCTCAGTTTCCTCTTCTTTAAATGGAAGCAATAGTACCTGTTGCACTGGCCAGCCATGAATAAGTGAGATAATTATAACACCCTCTGCAGGGTGCAAGGCTGAACACTCAATGATCACTACAATTATCATTACGACTCGTACCTACAGAGCTGCTCTGCACTCCTCTCAGCCTCTCCTAAGGTGCTTTCTGAGCACAGTCTGGGATGATGAGAGTGAGTGTAATGCTGGCGCTCTGTCCTGGCCTCTTCCCTGTGGATTCTGTGTTAGACTTCAACACTGAAGAGCTGTGTGGCCTTGGACAGACCGATTAGACCCTTCGGGCTTTCATTTTCTCCTTCCCTGCATATCCCTGGGAGTCTCTGGATGGAGAAATCGGTCAAGCGCTTGACTACTAACTGAAAGGTTAGCAGTTCAAACCTACCCAGAGGTACCTTAGAATAAAGTCCTGGTGATCTTCTTCTGAAAGGTCACAGCCTTGAAAACCCTGTGGAGCACAGTTCTACTCTGCACCCATGGGGTCACCATGAGCTGGTGTTGACCTGATTGCAACCGGTTGGTTAGTGTATGGACGGTAAGAAGGTAGCATCTTGCCCATTAATTCCATTATATGCATAGTTGTGTTGAAGAGTCCGAGACCGTACCCAAGTTCAGTAGCTAAGAATGTTCTGGACTCAGCAAGGGTAACAACAACCTCCATGCCAGGTATTTGCTCTCTCTGCTTTCCTGGTCAGTTTAAAACCCAGCCCAGATGCCTTACCTTTCAATTTGAGACCCTTGTCTGCTCCCAGCTTTTCCAGCACTCTGGTCCATGGGCCTCTGGAGATGTATCTGCCCTTGGATGCCATGAGAACTATGGAACTGAGCAGAAAGGGACCAATTTGATGAATAATAGAATTAGAGAGCAATTTGAAGTAAGGGGTGATGGTGAGGTCTATAGGGCTGTGTGTGGTGGGACTCGAGTTAGCAGAGCCTGGAGACCTGGCCAGGGATTTGGGAAAGGGCAGCCTCTCCCTCAGGCCGAGCTGACAGGCTCTTTCCATGTGGTGACGAACATCTTAACACCCTCCCACTCATCTGGCTGCACTTGGTGTTCATGTTCTTCTCTAAGCCTGGACTCAGCTCGCTGCTTCTATGTGTCTATCCTCCAACAGGACAGTGTGTACGCAGAGCACACCATGTGGAGGGCCAGGCACATAGTAGGACTTCAGCATGCATTTCTTAATTTGAATGGTCTCAGCCCTGTTTGGATAGGGCTAGGTGGAAACAGAGCGACAGAGAGCCAGAGCAGAAAGAAGGCAGCAAAAAGGGGAAGAGAATGAGGGGAAGAGGCGAATGGGGGCATGGAGCATCTGTTGGCTTGTAAACTGATCCATTAGCCCCTAAGGCTGCTGAAGCCTGGGGACCAGCTGCACAGGCATCACCTGGGAGCTTGTTAGAAATGCAGAATCTATCCCACCCCTTGTCAGAATTTGCTTTTTTGGCAAGATCTCCAGGAGTTTGCGTGGACACTAATAGCTGAGAAGCTTTGTGCTAGAAGACTTCTCCCTAAGTCCATGTCTGCCCTGGGGTCTTCCTTTGGTGGTCCTAGGCTTCACCTGGCCCAGAGCTGGCCTCCTCTAAGCTGCAGAAAGAGTGTGGCAGGTTTGAAATCTTTCTGGGATAAGCCTCACATAGAAGTACTGTGCTCAAGGGACAGTTGGCCTCTTACATTCCTGTCACTTTCCTCTCTGGTAAGGTGACTGCCTCCATTTTGCGAATGGGGAGATGGAGGCAAATAGTTCCTAAGTATCTGAGAGGACTTGTCAAAGGGGAGCCTGTCTGGGAGGGGCAGAGGCCTGAAACAGTGGGTGTGCCCAGCTTGACAGTCCCAATGTACAAAAGACCAACTTGGGGGCAAGAGGTCTCTCTCCTCCCCTGCCTTGGGTTATGTTCAGGCAAAAACAAACAAACAAAAAGAACCCACCAGTTGCCTTGGAGTCAATTTCAACTCGTGGAAACCCCAAGTGTACAGGGTAGAACTGCATCTCAAAGGGTTTTCAAGGCTATGACCTTTCGGAAGCAGACCACCAGGCTTTTCTTCGAAGGCAGCTTTGGGTGGGTTTGAGCACGCCAACCTTTCCGTTAATAGTTGAAAGCTTAGCCATTCGTGCTACCCAGGGAGCACTGGTCAGGGCAAAGTGCTGGAGAAAGGGCCTCTGCAGGGGCTGACTCAGCATGCCAGGCCAGACAGAAGGAAGTGAGCACCTCCCTCAGGAATAGGAACAGGGGCAGAAGCCCAGTGGGGCTCCCAGTTCCCATCTCAAAGGAACAACGTAACCACAGTCGAGACATGGAAAAAACGGAGAAATGGAAAAACCGTATGGGATTCTGGAACCCACTGTTACCCCCAGTTGTGTCCCTTTGGGAGCAGAATGGAAGCTCTTAAAATGCAAAGGGCTTGTGTGCAATAAGAATAGACAAGAAGCCAGCTGGGGGCTGCACTGGGCTCTTAGGAAGGCTGGGGAGGAAAGCGCAGGGGATTGGTGTAGCAAGCCTCTTTAAGGAGAGAGGTTGTATCTCAAACACGTACTGGACTTTAGATTCAGGCTCTGTTCCCAGGAGAATATTTTCCCACCATTCCATTTCAGAAGAAAAGCTGAAGTTCCTTTGGCTGAGCTAAGTCTTCCTGCTGGGGTGGTCAAAATGAAGGTCGTGCCATCCAGTCCAGATGGGTTAGTTCACAGGAGCAGGACCTTAGCCTCCTGTAGGGCTGCTTTACGTGCCCTCTCTGCCTGGTATGGTGTCCCTGGGTGGTGCAAACATTTAATGCACTCAGCTGCTAACTGAAAGGTTGGAGGTTCGAGTTTACTCAGAGACACCTCAGAAGACAGGCCTGGTGATCTACTTTAGAAAAATCAGCCATTGGAAACCCTATGGAGCACAGTTCTACTTTGATACACATGGGGTCGCCATGAACTGGAATCCACTTGACAGCCACTGGTTTGGCCTGGTATGGGATCCCATGGCTTCTATGCCCCTACACCGACCAGCGTGGAGTCTTCCGTGGGGTGGCAGGGTAGAGGTAGCACCGAGAAGCCACTAGAACTTCCCTTAGTGCAGGGATCCTGGATGTTTTTAGTGTGAGCAGCTGCCCCGTTCTTTCCCTGGACCCTGGAACCAGTGATGGTCCCATGGAATGGCGGGGTGGGGGGCAGGTGCAGAGGCACTGGGGAAGGCTGGGTTGGGCCTGCAGTGACAGTGGGGCAGGACCTGCCTTGCCTCCTTCTTTCCAGGAGGTGAGAGAGGGGTCTGGGGGTACACAATTCCTGTCTGGGTACCCAGCGCCATTCAGGGCCTGCCATACCAGGTGCTCAGTGAGTGAGGGATTCCCCTAGACAGGTTCACTGGGGCTGCTGCCGGGCAGAAAGGAGCATTGGACCAGCAGTTCCAAGCCTCTCACCCCTGGAAATAGAAGGGCTCTGCATTTTCACTTCTTGGTCCAGGCTTTGGTATCCTGTTTCATTCCAAGAAAAAACTCTCTGGCCAAAAGGCTTGAAAACGACTGATCTCCAGATGAAATAAATTTACTTTTCCCACACTGGTAAACTTGATCTTTCTCTATGAATATGCAAGTGAAAAATGTAATGCTAAACAAGTATATGCCGAGGGACAGGAGGGGGCACTAACCGGGTAAAGCAAAAGCCCAGTTCTGCTGACCCTCACATAGTGTTGAGCCCACGTCATGCCCACCACAGAGTTAGCTGTGGGGAAGTGCGCTTGTTTTCATTCAATAAGCATTTACGAAGCACCTACTAGGTGGCAGGTACCACTTTAAGCACTTTACTTAGACTTCCTGCTATGCCAGGTGCAGCTCTCAAGTTAATTCTAGACCCATTTCACTGGCCAGCTACTGTGCTGGAAGTGCAAAGATGGATCAGACGGGGTTCCAACACCGAGAAGTCCACAGTCTAGATGGGGGAACAGACATGTCCACAAGACCTATTGGGAGTAATGCTTCAGAAGAGGCCCAACTTTCTGGTTGGATGAAAGAAATCTCATGGAGGATGTGATGTGTGTCTTAGACTTGGAAGGTGGTGGGAATTATCAAAGATTTCTGAGAAAAGGGCAGAGGCGATCCTTACATTTAAGATGCTCAAACTAGCAACCACTATGGAAGATTGATGAGAGTCAGGGAGACTGGAAAAGGGAAGCCTGTTAGGAGACTGGGCCTACTGTCTCGGTGATGGACAGGGCAGGTGTGAGCTGAGCAGTGGTAGAGAGGGCACAGTGGTGGGAATTGGCAAGAGAGCAATAACACGGGCAGAATTGACAGGATCCAGTTATACAGAGCGGGGGATGAAAGAAAGGGAAGAGTCAAGCCCGATACCCAGATTCTGGGTTAGCTGTCTGAATGGTTGACGATGATTTAATCCAAATAGGGATAGCAGGGGGGGTGGCTGGCTTGGGGATTAAAAAACCCCACAAACGAGAATTCAGTTCCATAGGAGACATCCAGGTGGCATTATCCAAGAAGCAGTTGGATATGAATGTCTGGTGCTCAGGAGTGAGATCCGGCCTAGAGATACCCAGAAGCCAGCAGCATTTGCATCACACGGAAGGAGTGGGAGGGAATGAGATCATGCTGGGAGAAGAGGGCCAGGAGAGGCTTCCCATTTGCAACTGGGTAGTCTCATCTGCCTCGGGTGTGACCTACATTCACATCAGCCCTGGCTCCGATAGGAGAGTCAGTAGGAGGCACGGAGCTTTCCCAGCCCAGCACCCAGTATTTGTGGACAGGCCGTGGAGACTATCTAAGCTTTCCCGGACTGGTCAGTGATGCAGGCCTCAGTGATGGAGAAAGGGCCCCAGGGTTGGGGTATATGGTGCCACAGGCCAGTTCTAGAAGCAGAGGCAAGCACTTACTTGTCAGGGAGAGATGCCACGTAATTGAGGAGCTGCCATGGTATGCCCTGTAGAATGGAGTTCCGGAAGCTCATGTGGCTCACCACGTGCCCTTGACTCCCATCAACCACCACCACCTGGATGCCATCTTCCAAGCTGGGGTACTTCTTCCCATCCACCTGCAGACCCAAACAACACAGGGGGTGAATGAGGTCCTGCGAAAGCCCCTAGATTCTCCTGCTAGAGAGGTTCCACGCAGACCCTGAAGACAGAGGTTGGCTATGCAGCTGTTCAAAGCACAAAAGCCTCCTAAATCAGTTCCTTTTAGCTGTCTAGAGTGCGTTGAATAGTGGCCCCCAAAAGATATGTCCACGTGGAACCCATGAATGTGACCGTATTTGGATATAGGGTCTTTGTAGAACTGTGAGAGAATACGTTTCTGTTGTTTTAAGCCACCAGGTTTGTGGTAATTTGTTACAGCAGCTTTAGGACACTCATACACTCTCTCAATGAGCAAAGCAGGGTGCCAGAGGGGCCAGAGCCACTTACCTCAATGTAACCAAAGTCATTCCAGAGGTGGAAGAAGGGCTGTTTGGAGCTTTCCATCTTCACTTCTAAGAAGTGGTCCTGTGTCTTCTGGAAAACACAGTAAGACCCAGTGTGCTTGTTAGGCTTGAGCAGTCAAGTTTATGGCCTGATGGGTGGCCATTCCCCTCATCTCCACCCCTACTCCCTGCTCACAGAAAATGGTTTGTGGAGCTCAGCACATGTCGAGAGAGGAGCTTAACTGGGTCTCAGCCTGACTGAAGCCAGGGGGCCCAGGCTCATCCACTGGCCACTCACCAGCTGAGAACCAAAGAGCTTCTTGGGCATTGGCACGTCCACAACAGCCCTCTCGGTGTACTTGGGGTAAGCTGTGGCCGTGCAGTCACTGACGCCTGCATGCTTTGGGATCAGGGCTTTAATCCTTATTCTCTCACAGCCTTTCACAGAGCAGAAGGCAAACTTCTCTCTCTCGTTCTGCGCTTTCAGCTTCAGGATCAACAGCCTGTACACAGGGAGCATAGCCGGGCATTTGCTTTGACATCCAAACTTCCTCACCAAAGACATTTACCAAGCACTTATGAAGTGCTGGGCAATGCGGGCCGGCCCAACAAGCCTTACATAATACAGCTGTGTCTACTGGAGGGTTACATGTGGTTGCAGAAAAAATACATACATACTGAAGAAAAACTAAGAATAAAGACAATTATTTTCTGAGCACGTACTAAATGCCGTGTCAGGCACACACCATAAAGACATATATTATCTCATTTAAGCCTCAGATAATCTCATGCAGTAGATACTGTTATTATCCCCATTTCCCAGATGGGGAAACTGTGACTCAGAAAAGTGAAGTGAATTATCCAGGACCACAACAGGTAAGGAACAGAGCTGCAATTGTACCCCCAACTCTTTGACTTTGAAGCCCACGCTTTTTCCATCACATCACTGTGCCTGGTAAAGCAAATAAAATCAGTCTTCCTAACTTCTGCTCTCCCCTCAGTCATGATTTACTCCTGCCTTTTGTGAAGGACTATGTTCCGGAGTTGCAGGGAGTCAGATTATGAGGAAGCCAAGGCTCTAACTGGGCACTCGTTGCTCGTTGTTCTTTTGGCTCAGCAAAATGCCTTTTGGCTGATTCTCACGACTGAGACAGTAGATGATATGTAAGGACTATCTAGCCCAGAAAGGAGCCCCGGTGGCACAACGATTAAGTGCTCCGTTAACCTAATATGTTGTTGTTGTCGTTAGTTGCTGTTGAGGCAGCCCCAGATTCAAAGCAACCTCGTGCACGACAGGATCAGACCATTGTGATCCATAGGCTGGTTTTCAGCAGTAGATTGCCAGGCCTTTCTTCCTAGTCTGTCTTGGTACGGAAGCTCTGCTGAAACCTGTTCAGCATCACAGCAACACACAAGCCTCCACTGGCAGATGGGTGATGAATCAAACCTGGGTCTCCTGCATGGAAGGCAAGAAATCTCCCACTGAAATTATGGCAAGTTAGTCAGCAAGGTTAGAAAGTAGTTACAGTAGGCAGGCACTCTGAGTCTGAGTAATAAACGGCACCAAATTTTTAAGGTAGAGTGATCATTAAAAAGAGCCCTAAGAATTCTAAAAACCCCAGGAGTTACAAGTCCTTCTCTTCAGGAGGCAAACATCCTGAAACCCAGCTCGCAGTCCCTAAGGAGATCGATCGTTGAATCAAAGCACAACATAAAAATCAACAGGCATAATGGTTACCGCTACATCTGCGTAAGGTGGCTAGAGAATAAACCATAGACTTGAAAAAGTGTTGATCAAAGAGCTTCCACTTTTTAGGGGCAGTTTTCAAATTTGGAAAAATTCACATCTTGGGAACATCCCATTTTTCATGATCTTAAAAGACGAGGAAATGATGCATGGAAGTGTCAGGGATTTTATTCGCATTTGTTCTTTTCATTGTAATATTTTCTACTGGTGTGTGTGGGGCACTTAATTCCTTCTCCTCCAGTTTTCACGTGGAAGGATTTTTCTAAGTCTTTCTGGGCCCCTGCTCCATCCTTTCACTCACTCCTTCCCAAACAAAAACCAAAAAACTAAAATCAGTTGCCAGCAAGTTGATTTTGACTCATGGCGACCCCATGTGTTACACAGTAGAATTGCTCCATGGGATTTTTTTGGCTGTAAACTTTACAGAAGCAGATCTCCAGGCCTTTCTTCTGTGGCACCACCAGGTGGGTTCAAACTGCCAACTTTTAGGTTGGTAAACCAAAAACCAAACCCATTACCATCGATTCCAACTCCTAGCAACCCTATAGGACAGAGTAGAACTGCCCAATAGAGATTCCAAGCAGTGCCTGCTGGATTTAAACTGCTGATCTTTTGGTTAGCAGCCATAACTCTTAAGCACCACGCCACCATAGTTCAGCAGAAACCATTTGCACCATCCAGGGACCTCACTCCTTCCCAGAGGAGGTGAAGTGACCTGTCTGATTGGTGGGCTTGGGGTATATAGCTCCACCCACAGAGAGCAGACATTCTGGCCTGGCCCTCCATACCCTCACTTTTAGGGCTGGGCTTTATGTGCGGGACCTGCCATTGCTCAGCTGCTGGGGGCCCAGTAGGTAAGTTGGGAGATGGTATTAGGAAGCTCTGTCCTCCAACAGGAACCCTGGTGACACAGTGGTTAAGAGCTCAGCTGCTAACCAAAACGTCGCCAGTTTGAATCCACAGCCACTCCTTGGAAACCCTGAGTCAGAATCAACTCCATGTTAATGGATTTGTGGGGTTTTTTTTTGTTGTTGTTGTTGTTCTCCAATAACTCTATCATCAATAAAGCTATAGTTCCCTCTTCATCTGGTTCTCATCTGTCCCACAATTGGCTCAGAACTTGTGTGGGAAAAGAGATGAACTTATTGGTCCCCAACCCAGTATTTGACTAATGTTTCCAATTTTCAAATTCTGATTTTCCCCTAATCAGACTGATAGAGACATATCTCTCATTAGAATCTGGGAAACATTTTGCTGAGTGAAGGAAGTCAACCACGGAAGGACAAATATTGTATGATCTCACTCTTATGAAACAGCTAGAACAGGTACATGTATAGAGACCAAAGTTTACTAGTGGTTAACGGGTGAGGGGGGCATTGTTCAGGAAGTGCTGGGTATCTGTTTATGGTGATGGAAAATACAGCAACAGATACCTGTGTGGTGATGGTTGTACAACATGATTAATGTAATTGGTTTCACTGAATTGCACATGTAAAAAGTGTTGAATTGGCAAATGTAGTGTTCTATATATATATATAAATATATATATATACACATATACATATACACATGCAGAGGAAACCATGGTAATGTAGTGGTTAAGAGCTATGGCTGCTAACCAAAAGGTTGGCAGTTCAAATCCACCAGGGGCTCTTAGGAAACCCTACGGGGCAGTTCTATTCTGTCCTATAGGGTTGCCATGAGTCCGAATCACCTTGATGGCAACAGGTTTGGTTTTATTTTTGGTATATATATACATATTTTTTATATATGTGTATGTATGTATATAATGGGTTTTTTGGTTTTGGGTATATAAATGTCCAGACATATAAACATATTATTATTTTTATTTTAGGAGCCCTGGTAGTGCAATGGAGCACTTGCTAACTGAATGGCTGGCGGTTCAAACCCACTCAGTAGCTCCATAGGAGGAAGACCTGGCCATCTGCTCCCATAAAGATTATAGCCTAGAACACTCTAAGGGGCAGTTCTGCTCTGTCACATGGAGTCACTATGAGTCCAGATCTACTTAGTGATATCTAAACCAAAACCAAACCAAACCCAGTACCGTGGAGTCGATTCCGACTCATAGCGACCCTACAGGACAGGGTAGAACTGCCCCATAGAGTTTCCAAGGAGCGCCTGGCGGATTCGAACTGCCAACCCTTTGGTTAGCAGCTGTAGCACTTAACCACTACGCCCCCAGCGTTTCCTAGTGGCATCCACCAGCAACAATATGTTTTTTACAATTAAAAAAAAAGAAGAGAAAGCACATGCTATCTATTTCCTTATCATTGGCTGCAGTATAAGAACAGAGAAGCACATTAAAATGAGCTTTTACCCTTACCCCGCTAGGGGGTTTGCTATCAACAGCTTTATCACTTTGGAGATATGATGGCATTCTTAAGATGCGAGACTAAAAATTTGAGGGGGTGAGGGGCGGGAGGAATCAAATTCTTCCCTTTTCTCCATGAACTGACACTCTATCCCCATTACATTTCTTTTGTATAGAACGGAGTACCGTTTAGCAGAAGGTGAGGGCTTTAGATACAGGGAGGTCTGGGTTCAAATCTGACTGTGCCGAGTTGATGCTGTGGTCTCTGTGCTAGTCACTCTTATTTTCTCTGTGTCTTCTTTTCCCATCTTTAAATTAGTGATAATATCATCTGATCCAACCAGGCTGTTGTGAGGATTCGAGATAATCTACCCTGTGTTCTTGATTCTAAGATCCATACCTTTCACTTTTTTCCTCTACTAGGCATATTCCCTAAAATCCACATGGGAATTTCATATTGTGCTTCTTTTATTCCCAAAGCTTAAGGGCTTTCAAAAAGTCATTGATAGATGTACCATCAGCCTTGGAATCAAAGAGCCTAGGAAAGCATCCTGCATTTGATGGGCACTAATTGCATGGTAGTTCTTGGGAGTATTGGAAAGGCCAGGGCACCAAAATGGGGAAGAGCCCTTTCCTACAGCCAAGGGGAGCCTCCTCACCCTGAGTCCTCGTCCCAGTAGTAGTGGCTCCTGCCAGGATAGCTCTGCTCCACTTTTTCCATCTGCAAGGTCCTTATAAAAGTGCCCGTCTTGGACGTTTGCTTCAGCAGGCGATTGTGGACATCGGAGAGGATGGAAAAGGTGGTGCCTCGGGGGTAGCAGAGCATCACTCGGATCCAGTCGCCCCTAGGACCAGAAGTAGAGTCAGGTTATAAGTAAGGATGTTCATCCCACCCAGCCTTCAGGGCATGCCTCGGAGAGAGACCAAAGACTTCTCCACCAAATGACACCTCCATTTTTTATGGGTAAGTTTGAAAGAACATTTGCAATTGGTAATGATTGAGCTGTTAAGTGGTCAAGGAGAGAGGGAGAAAGGGTAACTCCCAGTGACCGAGGAGGTCATGGAATGGGTCAATTGTGTGGCTCTGGGGTCTACCTTGGGGGTGATCCCTAGGGACCTTTGGCTGAGAAAAAGACACTGTCTCAACTGGGTGGTTAAAAGACCACAGGATCTGGAGGTCCAGCATGATGGTAGGGCCCTTTCCATTTCTTGGGCCCCATTTTCAGCATCCAACAAATGCCCATCTCACAGGAATATTGTGACAAGTAAATAATATGCCTTGAAAATTCTTGAACATAAAATACAAAATCCTATACAGAGGGCCTCACTCTAATCACCATACAGAATCTCATCTCTTTCTCTGTAAAATGGTAACAATAATATCTAGATATTTTTACCATTTACTAATCTCTTTGCAAGACCAGACCCTGGGATAAATTCCTGCCATGCATCATCTGACCCGATCCTCATTGCACTCCTACAAAGTACTACTCCCATCTCACAGATGAAGAACTAAGGCTCCAAGAGGTTAGTTAGATGCCCTGCCTAAGGTTGCCCACCCTGCAGAATGGGGGCTGGAGCCCACGTCTTCTGATTCCAGAGCCTGAGCTCTTAACTGCTAGGTAATGTCAATCCCTCTGGGTACCTCCTCCTGCAGGGATGACATGGGCTAGGCTTAGGTTCTGTGAGCAGCCTGTCACCACTGCCTTGAACCCAGTCAGAGCAGCTGTCCCCAGTCCTGTTGCCTCTGGCTGTCCAGCCACTCACTTGTTGAAGTTGATGAGCCAGATGGTGAGCTCAGCGGGGGCCGTCTGGTCCCAGTGGATGGTGTAGCCCTTCTGCAGAGTGATAACCGGCTGGTACTGCTGGTAGTGGGTGCTTCTGGTGAGGGCCCCCTCTAGGAAGAGGGGGTGGCTGGGAAAGTCGTTCTTGATGATCTTCATCCTCAGATTACTCGTCTTGTAGGCCTGAATGTACATCTTTTAAAACCCAAAAAAGGAAAAACACACAACGAGTCTATTACAAAGGATTATTCCAAGTGTCTGGTTAACATCGAACTACAGACTGCACTTCCAAAGGCATTTTCTCTTCACAGCACCCTTTTTAGAAGGCTTGAGTGAAAGAAAGGCCAAATAAGGGGGCAGCTCTTTCTGTGGGTGGGTGCGGCCCAAGCCGGCCTGTGCAATTCATCTTCTGTGTTCTGTGCCTCTTGAAAACAGTGCTCTGCTGAGGAGCTACCAGTGGAAACCTGGGAAAAGACTGCTTAGTAGTCAGCAGATTTGGGCAATTGGAGGAAGACATGGAAGGAAGAGGAAGGGAGAGAAGGGGAAAGAGCACGTTTACAATTCTACTGCAAGGGCAACTTCCCTTAATTATCTGCTGTCCCGACTGCATCTGAGATTAGCCTGGGTGTGGTGCCCAACTTCTCCCTCTGAATGTCAGGGTCTGCCCATGTGGCCAGTCTACGTGGTATGAATGCACACTGAATGAATGAAAAAACAGTTGCCATCAAGTCTATTGCGACTCATGGCGCCCCCATGTGTATCAGAATAGAACTGTATACTCCGTGAGGTTTCCAATGCCCTTCGTTCTGAGGCGCCTCTGAGTGGACTCAAGCCTCCAACCTTCAGTTAATAGCTGTGCTCATTAACCCATTTGCAGCACCAAGGGACTCCACTGGATGAATGAAAGGGATCTTATTTAAGAGAAAAATCAGAAAGCAGGACTGTCAGCCACTGAGTCCCAGAGACCAAACCGCCCCGGTGCTTTAGGGCAGCTTTGATTTAAAATACTGTGTCTTGTTTTAGGACCATGACAAGCCACATGTCTCATAAGTTGTCATCCAGCAGCTGTAGTCGGGCAAGGCCATAATACCAATGTGCAATGACGCTGTACCGCTGGAAGAAAGGATTTATTATCCCCTCTCATTTTTCATTGCCTATAAAATCAAAAGACATTTTAACCCCCCCATAAGTTGTCATGAGGATCAAAAGGTAGAAGGCATATGTAAGATTTCTAAGCGGTAAAGTGAGGGCAAGAGGTTGTTGATAATAATCAACCAGAAGCCAGTTATGATGTGCAGGCACCAATCATCTGTCAGTGGAAGTTTGCATGTCGCTATGATGCTGAACAGGTTTCAGCAGAGCTTCCAGGCTAAGACTAGGAAGAAAGGCCTGGCAATCTACTCCTGAAAATCTTATGGATCACAATGGTCTGATCTGCAAGCGATTATGGGGATGGTACAGGACTGAACAGTGTTTCGTTCCTTTGTGCATGGGGCCACCATTAAAAACAACAGCCAGTTATGATAACCTGGAACACCCTACAGAACACAAGCAATGTTTTGGAAAGAGAGGGTGGAAGATAGGTGGGACACCTAGTCCTTGAGTCAGAGGTGCCATGTAATGCTGAAAGCATGGATGTAAGGCCTGAGGGCTTGGTTACCTTCAGTTATTCAGGGTGCAACTCCTCCCTGTGCTTCCACCTATCTGCTCCCTTCTGACTCTACTTCCCTTCTTATCTTCCTTAGACCATTGCGTCAACCACCCGCTCCCATGATCATCCAATCCCTTGGCCCTTGTTCTGTCCACACATTCCCCAGGTCCACCTTCTCTCCCAGGGCTGCTGAACAAGGCTGGAGGAAATCCCACAGCCCAGGAGATAGGCGCCTCTTCAAATTCCCTGTCTCCAATCTCCACCAAGGATTCAACACTTCCAGGCAATCCTTCCCCTGCATCTTGTCAGTATTTTCCACTCTGTACAGCAGCTCTTCCTAACCCTTATCGCTCTCTGCAGGCCGCCCTCCACAGGCCCACTCCCTGCATTCTCAACGCATGACCTCGCCTGCTACTGCAGAAAGAGACCCGGTCAAGCTGGTGGGAACGCCCTCAACTTCCTGCCTCCTGACCCCAGCTCCTCTCTTCCTCTGGTCTCGCTTCCTGCTAAATGCTAGCCCCTCCCCCTCCTCTGGCACCACCCACCCCACCCTGAGCATGTACCCCTCCTCCTCTGTGCCCATCTTGTCCTCCTCTGCCCTTTCCCTTCACCTGGCATGGCCTTACTCTCCCATCTCTCCTTCAACCCCAGATCACCTAGCTACCCTCTAACACCCATCTCCTAAGTCCACAGAGGCGAGAGCAATGCTGGTCTCACGGGGTGGCTGTGAGGACAATGTTTTCTTTTTTAATTTTATAGTACTTTAGATGAAAGTTTGGAAACCCTGGTAGGGTAGTGGTTAAGAGTTCGGCTGCTAACCAAAAGGTCTGCAGTTCAAATCCAACAGGCGCTACTTGGAAACCCTATGGGGCAGTTCTACTCTGTTCTATAGGGTCGCTATGAGTCGGAATTGACCTGATGCAATGGGTTTGGTTTTTGGTGAAAGTTTACAGTGCAAATTAGTTTCTCATTCAAAAATGTATACACAAATTGTTTTGTGACATTGGTTGCAATCCTTGCATTAGGACAACTTTTTCATGAATGTATGTTTCTTTTCTCCTCTGGGGCCACCAGCGTGTTTCCCTCCTAATTGGACCGTTCTTAATTTTCTCAGACCTTTCTCCCCTATGGCTTACAATAACAATAATAACAACTAACTAATACTTTCAAGTAGTCCTGGTGGCACAATGGTTAAGCACTTGGCTGCTAACCGAAACGTTGGCAATTCGATCCCACCTAGCAGCTGCATGGGAGAGAGACCTGGCAATCTGCTTCTGTAAAGATTATAGCCAAGAAAACTCTACGGGGCAGTTCTGCTCTGTCACGTGGCGTCGCTCTGAGTCGGAACTGACTTGACAGCACCTAACAGCTCTAACAGCCACATGAGGCCACTGAGCATTTGAAATGTGGCCAAGGTTTCTGAAAAGCTGAACTCTTAATTTTATTTTAATTGAAATTATGTTTCAAAACTGAAGCAGTGTAAAATATTTTTCCGTTGAACACAAGTTTGTTGTTTGGCAGGACTACGTTTCACTTTAACTGTTGAAAATTTAGCATCTGGATTGAAACGGACTCTAAGTGCAAAATACACACCAGATTTCAAAGAGTTAGAACAGAAAAAAAATGCAAATGTAAAAATGTCTCATTGATAATTTTTATATGAATTACGTGTTGAGATGATAATAGTTTGAGACTATTGAGTTAAATAAAACATACCATAGTGTATTTTAATTTTAATAAAAATCCATTTCCCCTGTTTCTCTTTACTTTTTAATGCGGCTACTAGAAAATTTATAATCACACATCTGGCTTACATTATAGTTCTATTAAACAACTCTGGTCTAAGCAATTTACCTGCATTATTTGAACCCACCTTCATAATCTCATCAAGGAGGTTCAATTATTATCCCAAATTTATAGATGAGGAAACTGAGGCATCAAGAGTTTAAGTAACTTGCCCAAGGCCACATAGTAAGTGCTGGGGACTGACATGTACCCAAGCATTTGACCTCAGAGTACTTTTCTTCTAAGAATTATGCTTATAAACTATTTTCACTTTGACTTTGTGAAAATCCTACTGAGTAATGGGAGGGAGGAGAAAGAAAGAAGAAGGAAAGAAGCCTATGATTTTCTGGTCTACTACAGAGTCAGGCATACAGTAGGCACTCACTGAATGGTTGTTGCATGAGTGAGTTGAGTGGCTCCCAGAGAGGTGCCCCTAGTGCCTCACCTGTGCGTAGCGGCCACTGCAGATGGCCCCTCTCCAGTCAGGCACATTGATGCAGTCTGGGTGCCGCACCAGCCAGTTGTCATGCTTAGTGAGGTAAGAGCCAGGGTATTCCGACACCGAGCCATCGACATCGTGGAACACGGACGTCTTATCCCCATCCATGTCCAGCTGGTTGAACCAGGGCCCAGGCTCTCCAAAGAACACTCTGGAAGTAATCTAAACAGAGCCCAAGAAAGTTAGGCTGGTCCAGAAGGTAAGGGAAACTGCAGCCGTCATCAGGCCCGGGCAAGGGTTCCGATTTCTGCTAACGTTACAAACGAGCCAAACTAAAGATGCTCTCGGGTGCTAGAGGAAACCACATGCCTAACCCCTCAGATGGAGCCAGAAAACCAGCCAGTGTTCCCTGTGCCTCAACTCCCTGACCCAGTGCATTATCTTGGCCTCCACTCACTGGAGGGCTGGCTGCTATGGGCGACCCAGAGGCTGCTCTGATACACAGGCTCAAGGGCCTGCACAGAGGACGGGAGGATTTAGGAGTGAGTGAGTATGTGTGTGTGAGAGAGAGAGAGAGAGAGAGAAAGAGAGGGAGAGAGAGAGAGCTTTGTGTGGTGAATGTTTCTGTGAGAATATGTGCATATGAGGGAGAGAAAGAGAGACAGGTAGGGGATGTTTGTATGAGAAAGTATATCTATGTGTATAAAATTGTGTGTGTCTGTGTGTGTGTGTGAGAGAGAGAGAGACAGAAAGAGAGAGAGGGAGGTGTGTGAAGAATGTATGAGAAAGTGTATCTATTTGTGTGGGTACATGTGTGAAAGAATGTGTGTGTGTGTTTCAGGAAGAGTTTTTTAGCATGAGTGCTTGGAGATTTCCATGACCTCTTTCAAGCCCACAGTGGCCTGAATAAAGAAATTAAGTAATTTAAGTTTCACTCCTTTCTCCCTCAGCCTGCCAGTGGCTGGGCAGACGGACATAAGCCAGAGCATAGAGGAGGAGGGAAAAGTCTGGGAAATCCACAACCTGAAGAAAATGCACCAGGAGGTCTGAACCTGCCTGATCCCAAAGGTGCCCTTGGCTCTGATCACCTCAATCCCAACTCCTAGTCTGCAGACCCGTCCGTGGCAAGGAGGCCTTGCTGATATTCCACTCTCAGCGAGAGATTCAACAGAGCATCTTCAGAAAAGGCTTCCCTTGAAAACCGCCAGGTTTTTTAGATCAATTGGGCTAACACAGGTGGCCTGGTCACAACACAAAGTATGTGCAGACCAAGACCCTTGGAGGAACGTCCTCAGAATCTTGAGTCCACTGTAAGGTTCCTACTGAGACTTGGGTAAGTTTAGAACAGGGTGAAGGCAAGCGGTCATTTACCCAGACATGACCCGTGGGGCAACCTATGCTTGTACTTTTCCAGTTTGGATGCAGAGAGAGCTGGGACATGGCCCAGCCTGCTTGGAGAAGGCTGTTCAACCCCTGTGGTAGTGGCAACAGCTCAAACTCTAGGCCCCGGGAGACTTGTGAATCACCGCCCAAAGTCTGGGTTTGCAGGAAGTCTGCCCTGGCGCCTCACTCACCGGGACATCCTCAAAGGCAATATTGGTCACGTTGTTATGGGGGCAACTCTGCCAGGCGTTATTCAGGCGGAAGGCCAGAGCGCTGGTGTGCCGACCCTCCAAGGCCACAAACTTCCGGAAAGTGCAGTTCTGGATGTTGATGGGGCCATCGTAGAACTGAATTCCTCGGATTGGAAAATTCCTATCGAGTTAAGGAAGTCAGACATCAGGCTGTGCCACCATGTTGTTTATGCCCTCTGATGGGGTTGGTTAACAGAGACCTTTTGGGCAAAGCCATTCCTGATCCCCACCTCCAGTTGCTCTCCCCACCCCAGACATTATTGATTCTTTAATTCATTCAAAAAACATTTATGGGCACACTACGTGTCAATAAACGAATGCTTGCTGGATGGTTGATTGATTGAATGAATGAATATTTGTCTAGTTGCTGCATAAGTGTTTGTGGATGGTCTTCTACTCAACTATTTCCTCCAATTTTCCCATAATATGAAGAGTCATTGGATAAATGCTGTAAATACTACTACAGAGTGCCAATATCATGTCCCTTGGGAGGCAGAGCTCTTACTCATTGTTGCCTTAGTCTTAGTGGTTGTAATAATTAAATCAGTTTAAGGCCCACATGAGTTTCTCCTCTCTGAGTAAGTCTTTTGACTGGGAGTAAGCTGGATTTGGGAAACAGCGGGGAAAGGAGGGACACAGACTGGAAGGTGATAGAAATGTAGTAAGGGTAATTGTGGTGTAACTTTTTGAGTGGCTCTAGAAGAGAGAGTAAGAAGCCCGGGTGACGTAGTAGTTTGTGATTGGTTACTAACCAAAAGGTTGGTGGTTTGAACCCACCTAGTGGCTCCTTGGAAGAAAAGCCTGGTAATCTGCTTCCATAAAGAAAATTCTATGCACTAGTTCTATTCTGTAAAACATTGGGTCACAGTGAGTCGGAGACCAACTCAACAGCAGCTAACAACAACAAGAGAAGGCAGGTCCTGCTGGGAAGGCAAGACTGTGGACTCAGGAGGGCCCCAGGCGGGTCCTAAGGACCTGGGAATCAGGAGACGGGACATGGCAATGCAGAGACTAGAGAAGAACTAGTGACTTGGAAATTTGCCTTGGGCCTAGCAGGGCAGGTTGCTCAGAGACACTCCTCTCATTTGGCTTGGACTCCCGAGCAGGAATGGGAAGAAAGGACCTGAGTGGGCTGGCTCAGTTTCCTGGAGGACTCCATAGCCCAGCCTTCTCCTTCTTGGACTTTGGCCCCAACTCTAGGCTTACTTATTCTCCAAGTCCAAATTTTGTGTTCATACTGGTGTCTCTACCTCTGGGTCAGGCCCCTCCCCGACCACAGAGAACATAAAGAAGAAAGAATGGAAAAAGGAAAAGGAAGCAGAAAAGGCATCTGTCCGTGGGGGAGAAGATGTACTCCAGCCGTCCCAGATCTTCAACCTTGGCCTCCCCTCAGTTCAGATACGGGTCTTTGGGGAAGTCCCTAGTCACACCTGCCTTGGTACTGTGCCTTCCGTGGATACCAAGGACTTTTTGCATTTCCGTATTTTTATATTTATAATTGATTAACACCATCACTTTATTCCTGATACTCATGGGATGATTCCATGCATTTTTCCATATAAGGTATTTTAGGGAGAGCCCATCCTTACTAGCTCTATATTTTAGTCGTGTGCTTACTTTACCTTCAGACCCCAACCCAGTCTCATACAGGATTAATCACCCATGAGTAGGACTGCACAACCCTAGGTTCCTGCTCTCAAGGCAGTTTGAAGAACCTGCCTGAGTCTTACATAGCCGTCAGGTTTCCATAAACAAGCTCACCTCTGGAAGTCATCAGAACATTCTGGCCCTGGGAGGCTGGTAACCCTCAGTAAAGAAACCCCAAATATGCAGACTCAGAGTTGCTCATAAAAATGATATGAAGGGTTGTTACATCACTTAGGGTAGACAGAAGCAAGGACTTCTCAACAGCATGTGCCAAAGGAGGCTGCAATTCTGCCTTTGCAAAACCGTTTAAGAGATAAATGTCCACTTGGGTTGGGGGTTGCAGGCCTGAGTATGTCTGTGTCCTGACCATAGTAGCATTAATTATATTTTCCTAGAGAAAGGAGGACAGGAAGGGCTGATCTTGGCTTTAGGAGAATCGGGACCACCATGTTGTTCTTGGCTTAGAGCCTTGCTGTCTGGTTTGACTTCTCATCTGAGCAGAACCACCATGAGAAGGTAGAGAAAGTTCCCTCACCACTGACCTAGGCTGTGGTTTTCCGAGGAACTGACTTGCTCATCATGATGATAGCTCATCAACTCTCCAAGTCTCTTACTGCCTTCTCCAACCACATGGTTGTCATCCAACCTTTGTTTGAACTCCTCCAGCAACTGAGAGCCTATGACTCCTCAAGACAGCCCTGCTATTCTGTTGTTGAACACGTCTGACTTCTAGAAAAATCTTTCCTACACCAAGCTAAATCTGTCTTTTAGGACCCATGTAGAATGATCCTACATTTTGTGTGCATGGGGGCCCTGAGAATATGTGACGACACCTCCCACGTTGTCTTCCCAAGCATGTTCCCATCTCCTGGTTGGAAATTTCAATCTGCATGTAACTTAGCTTTGGGTTTTGTCATCCTCCTAGTTCTTCTACTTTACGTGTGCTTTGACCTGACTCTGTCACCTCCCATGGTCTGAGGGAGATGAAATGCTCCAAGTGGATTCTGCAATCACAGGAAAGTGAGACCCACAGTCCCTCATCCTGGATACTGAACTTCCATCAATGCAGTCCAGGACCACATTTTGCGTTTTGATGACCATGTCACCCTGTTGACTCATACTCATACTCAACAATGTTTTTTTTGTTTTGTTTTTTAACTTTCCCTCTTTCCATTCCAGATTTCCTCTAACTCCTTTTTAATCTTCATTGCTTCAATAATTTCTCTGGCTGGTACACAACTAGGGAAGTCATGTTTAAGAGGTAGAAATCACCACCTAGCATCTTTCCTTCCATTGCTGCCACTAGGTTAAGCCACATAGAGCAAAAAAAACCACCATGTTTGCAAACCTACTGGCCTATAGGGAGAGTCCTTCCACTGTGGTCCAAGCCACCCGGGCCCCAGATCCTGTTGTCCATCATCTCTGTTCCCACGTTGCCGCTTTCCCCAACAAACAAGCTGTTCTTTATCTCCTGTTTGGAGCCATCATCATATGGGAAGGTTCCACCACTGTAGAGAGAAGATGTTTGAGATGACATATCCAGAGACAACCTCTCCAAAAGGACCAAACACAATGACAGTTGCTCTTACCTGGCCAGAGTCAGGCCAATGCCATTGTCAGCAAACCTGGGGACAAGAGCAGAAAGTCAGAATGTTCTCTCATTCCTCATTCAGTGAAGGCACAGAGGGAAGGGCCCTTGCCTGCCTTAGAGTCCTACTCTGGATACTGAGTGGGGGAAGCAGAGGGTTTGCTGAGGGAGTTGTGACTCTCCCATTCTGTACAATAAGGGGATATTCTAGGCCACCTACTATTTACTCTCTGACTCCAGAGGGAAAAAGGTAAGCCCGGTGGCTCTCAGTGTTTGATGCTACATTGTGTAAGCAGCCTGCAGCCTGGGCTCCTTGTGCCTCCTTCTCCCAGTCCACCTCTTCCAGCTGTCTGTCCCTTCTGGCCCTTGTTCAGAATGGCCAGTGGATCTCTATGGGGACTCTACATCAGAACTCAGTGTTTGTTGTCTTCTTCATTTGAACCTTAGAGTCCAATGAACCAGAGTTTCAAGTTCCAGTTCAACCACTTATGAGTTGTGTGACTTTGGAAAATTCACTAACCTGTGCTTCAGTTTGTCATCTCTAAAATGGAGATAATAATTCCTATCTTTGAGAAGCATGCTAAGATAAATGAAACCAAGCACTTGGCACATAGTAGGTGCTCAGAACATGCTGGTTTCCTTCCTTCCCTTTGTGGATTGGCATAAGGCCTTAAGAAAGCCAAGCCCAGTGACTATTCAGAGGCAAATCACGGTCCACAGCACCTGGCATTGCAGGCTGAAGCCAATATGCTGGTTTTAGCGGTTGTGGTCACTAGCTGACATCATACTATATCCCTACCTGGTTAGGAATCCCAGAAAACCAAAAATCAGTATATATTGTTCACTCTTTCCAACTTTCCTCTCTTCATGCCCACTGTCACCCCCCTTTGTGTGAACCCCACGTGCTCCCAGCTCACCGGCAGCTGTCCAACCACACGTCCCCGCCCCGCAGCCAGGCCCCATGGTCCTGGTTCTTGTAGGCAATGAAGTGCTTGATGATGGCCGGCTCCCTGGGCTTCAGTGGGTCAGCATCCTTGTGAGGGCTGTATCTGGAACACACCATTGGAACAGCACAGTTAGCGGTTTTGGGGGAACTCCTGGGACCACTCCCTCTGGGGCTTTGTGAGTTTCTCTCTATGCAGAGTGCATGGGAAGACACCAACTAAGCAAAAACCGGTAGGCATTGCCTGGGCTCAAGAATGAACTGTCTGAGCTCATCTCAGAAGCAAGAGGAGGCCTCTTCTCCAGGCTCAGCTCTGTGCAGGCTGCACACACTATCTGCTGTTGTCCACCAGCACCACTGCAGAGCCCTCCCCAGGAGGGGTCACAGCCCAGAGGAAAGCTCTGACAGTCAGTGCCAAACCAGACATGAAATGCGGCTCATGTGGTCTGGGAGGGTTGTCTTGAGACGCCCAGCTCTCCTGCTAATGGGGAGGCGACCTTGAGCTGGTGCCTTTTCTGGGCCTCAGCTCCTCAGCCACAAAAAGGAGTGATGAGCCTGATGCTCACGGATGTCTGGCCTGGTGAAAGTCTTCCATAAACAGCATCACGTCACTGGCATTACCCATTTTTGATGAAGACCAAGCAATTGATCTCTTTAAAGGCTAGTGGTTTTGCTAATTACCTTGAGGTTTGGACAGAACCTTTTAAAAGCAGCCCCTAGCCTTCAACTGGGCTGCAGATGTATTTATAGGCACAGTCTGCATGTTCCTGCCCACTTACCTAATAGTGAAATCCCTTCCTTCTTTTTCTCTTTATATTCTTACCCCAGCACAACTTGCTATGGCCCTGGCCATCCCTGTTGACTTACCAGGTATTGGCATTTGCTGAGGGATCTAGAAAGTGCTAGGAACATGTTTCTCTTTGGCTGCTGGAACCTGAATCCTACGCTTTTGGGATTCACACTTGGCCCTGCTCAGATGTTCACCGTGACACTCCCAGTAACTAGCTCAATGCCGGGCACAAGTAACTGTTCAGCAGATGCTTGGTGAATGAATGAAAGAGAGCAAGGAACTGCGACAAGAGGTCACTGTGGATTCCTGAGGGTTGGCTACCTGGCAGAGATGATGGAGAGGAAGGGCCGCTTGTCCTTGGCAGAGGCCTCAGTGGTTTTGACGCCGTTGTCTATGATCATGCCAGCCTGGGGGAGGAGACACAGGGACACATTACCTTCTGTTGCAGACTGCAGGCATTTTTTCATACCCAGCCTCATTACATACTCTTGAATGCTCCAGAAAATCCAGCTTTGATCTTGGGCTGCATTAATGAAGTAGAGGTTCTGTGGTGGGGGTGAAGAGCCTGCCCTATTCTGCGTTGCTCAGATAGAATCTAGTAACGTGTCCTCTTTGAGGTGCAGGTAAGGAAACTGAGGTCTAGAGAGGTTAAGTCACCTATTCAAGGCCACAGAGCTAAGTCTCAAGAAACAAAATAAAAGGGAACAGAGAGAATGCAACCTGCGCCTTCCTTCAGAACCACGTCCTGATTTTCTTTAGCTGTAGGTCAGACCAACTTTTCATAGTCAACACTACACCCACCCCCACCAAGTAAATGACAAAACCAAACTCAGGCGCTCAGCTCAGGGGACACCAATAGGAGAAGCCCTCCTCACGTCAGCCTGAGTGAAGGCACCTCCTTCCCCTTTTGGCTCTGGCCAGATGCTAAGTCCATGCCGATTCAAGAACAGCCACAAGAGATTATTGTGAATGGCCAGTGGCCTGGAGGCCTCGGAAGGCTGCCCCGTTTTCTCAGGACGCATGCCAGGATGGCAGCTGTTCCTGGCTGCGGCCAAGTGTCTGTCCCGGTGCTAATAATCTGCAGGCCTGGGCCAGGGGAACTAACAGGCCGGCAGGCCAGCGAGGCGCAGTCTGGAAAGACTTACCCGGTAGTTGGAATGTGCTCGGTTGTTATGGAATTTTCCCAGTGGAATGTGCTCTGAATAACCTGGGGAGTACATTCCCACTGAGGGGCCCGTCGGTACATGGTGGAAAATGAACCAAAATCCTGTTTCCTGTTGGGGGAGGGCACAGGGGGAAAGCCACAGAATTCAGCACCAGCTTATCAGGGTGACCAAACAGCCCACATAGCAGGCAGATGAACTACTATCACTCAGACAGGACTGCGCATCCCCAAACACACCTCCATGTGGTCTAGGTTCAGAAGGGATACAGAGAAAAGTATGAGGCAAACGTAATACGTGGGGCCCACTCCGACTGTTAAAGCCCTTTGTAGGGTCCTACTCGAATGGCCATGGGCTCTGAACTGCTGGAGTTCAGTCACTGCAGGGTTTAGGCTCCTTCTCCTGACGCTAATGGGAGGATTTCAGAGGTTCAGCAGAGCTCAGAGCAGGAAGTTCTACTAGTGGCCTTGACTTTTCATTCTACAGATATATCTGGCTTGCTCAGGGTTCCACTGAAGATAAAATGCTGCGGGGGGGCGGGGGGGGGGTGGCAAGAGCACAGGCTGTGTAGACAGAATGTCCATGTTTGTGTCCTGCCCGCCCCTTCCCACTGTGTGTGCCCCTGGGCACGTTAGCTCTCCCTGCCTTTGCTTCCTCACTAATCAGCTGGGGGTAATGATAAGAAAAAAAAAAATTTTTTTTTTTTTTTGGTACCTGGTAATTTAATGCAAAAATCAAATGATTTTTAGCTTAGAACATATACAGTCAATTCTTGTTATTCGCAGTAAAAGCGGTCATTGGTAGTTTCGTGGTAGAATTCTTGCCTCCCATATGGAAGATCAGGGTTCAATTCCTGGTCAGTGTACTCGTGTGCAGCCACCACCCCTCTGTCAGTAGAGGCTTGTATGCTGCTATGATGCTGAACAGGTTTCAGTGGTGTTTCCAGGTTAAGACAGACTAGGAAGAAAACCCTGGCAATCTATTTCCAATAATTGGCCAGTGAAAACCCTATGGATCACAACAATCTGCTGTGCAACTGATCACGGGGCTGGTGTAGGACCAGGCAGCATTTCACTCCATCGTGCATGAGTTGCCCTGAGTTGGGGACTCAGTCAACGGCAGCTAACAGTAACATGTTCTATACAGTCCTTGGGACAATGAATTAGCGAACAGTGATCTCAACCAGGAACCACACACGAGGTGACTCAAGCTTTATGCCACCCTGTGCATGGGCATGTCAGCAAATGGCCACAAAAACACCATGAGTATTATTTCGCTAAATAAATTTTAGCCAGGAGGCAAATTCAAAAACATGAAATCCAAGAATAATGAGGATCGAGTGTGTATTTCAGGCACCATTCTAAGCTAAAATAATTAAATTCTAATAATGAGTTGTGACATATAAAGTGCTTAGCACTCAGTGGGCCATGACCATCAGTACTGTGAAGTGACAGAGCCATCACTTAAAACCAAGTCCACCCGACTCCTCGTCTGAGTGTTTCTTCCTCTTCACTCCAGCCAAGCCTGACTGCATGGACGCCTTGGCTTTGGGCTCCAAACACACACATTTCAAGGTAAGGACAGGTGTCAGCCTTAGCCGTCTGCTACCCCGACCACCATCCCTACTTTGTGCCAAAGAGGGGATATTTCCGCTCACCTCAGATCCTGCAGCAGCACAGTTGATGAGGTTGTTGTTGGGATTGGCCATCCAGAAGGTGGACACAGCACTAGGGGGAGGGGGCAAGAGATTGAATGGCATCATACAAAGGGCTCTCAGGCTGCTGCCCTGGTGGACGCAGCCCAGACACTTTAATGTTGCTTTGAAGAGCCCCTGATCACAGATGTACGAAATCATTGATTTGTTGATCTGAAACCCAGTTTTCTTGTTAAAGTGTGTTGCATTTAAGCATTTAAAATAATCAGAAGCTGAACCAGGTGTGGCGCTTCCAGGAAGAAGCACTTTGAGGGAGAAGCCTGAGACTAACTCTAAAATGAATGTAAATCAAAACAGCCCAGGAAAGTAGCTGGTTCTCAGGGTTGGCACTTTCTCTCTCCCGCTCGCTCTCTCACTCTCTCTCATGTCTAGAAATGGATCCATGAAGTTGGGGCCTGTGTGTTCAGACAGTGGCAGCCGATGAGGCAGCCCCTTCCTCTCATCAAAGGTGCACTGTGTGGCACCAGGAAATTGCCCCACCGGTGGTTCTCCTTGGACAAGAGCGATGCACAGGAGGCAAACTGAGAAGGGAGAAGACACATTCTTGCCTCCTCTCCCAGAAGCTGAGAGCAGATTAAAGGCCGTGAGGTCCAAGTGGCTCAGAAGCCCTGAGTGCGGAAGTGGAAGGATGAGCTGAAAAGCCATGTGAGCAGCTCACAAAAGCTCTCCTGGGCACAGGCCTGGGGCGGGCGCATGGGCACAGAGGAGAGGGAGGCGCTTACTTGCAGTCCTGCCGGGGCTTAGGGATGTATCCTGGATAGGAGTCTTCTGTGATCGTCTTGCACATCTTGCTGTCGCGGTCGGAGGGCAGGAGTGTTCCAGACTTAACAAGTAGACCAAGACAGTGGTCAAAGGTGTTGCGTTCCTCTGGCCCATCTTCCGTGAAGAAGCAATGACCCAAAGAGTTATAGCCCACAACGTCCTTGATCTGCAAGGGTCAAGACGGGGACATTTCATCCAGCATCCAGCTATTCATGTGCTCATTCATTCACTCAAAGAGCCCTCGTGGCGAAGTGGTTAAGCACTTGACTGCTAACTGAAAGGTTGACAGTTTGAACCCACCAGCCAGTTGGCGGGAAAAAGATGTGGCAATCTGCTTCTGGAAAGATTACAGCCTTGGAAACCTTATGGGGCAGTTCTGCTCTGTCCTACGGGATTGCTATGAGTCGGAATTGACTCCACAGGAACGGGTTTATTCTTTCACTCAGCAAACATGTCGAGAGCATCGGCTATACACCAGGCTCTGTGTGGAGCACTGGGGCTTTGGAGATGAGCCTGCCACCGGTGTTGGGGTTGGGGAAGGTAGGGGATGGAGTGGTGACTTTTTTTTTAATTGTGGTAAAAATACACATAACAAAACATTTGCCAATTCAGCAATTTTTATATGTATAATTTAAGGACATGGATTCCATTCTTCACATTGCGCAGCGGTTATAATTAGACTTTTCTGAACTATTCCACCACCGCATTAATAGAAACTCAGTGCCCCCTAAGCTATAACTTCGCCTTTCCCCCCCTCCTCCTCACCCCTGGTAACCACTAATACACCTTGGTCTCTATTCACTTGCCTAATCTAGATATTTCATATAAGTGAGATCGTACATTATTTGTCCTTTCGTGACTCATTTCACTCAGCATGGTTTCAAGGTTCATCCATGTTGTGGCATGTATCAGGACCTCATGTCCCTTTGTGGCTGAGTAACATTCCATTGTGTGTATGTACCACATTTTGTTTACCCACTCATCTGTAGATGGACATTTAGGTTGTTTCCACCTTTTGGCTATGGTGAAAAGTGCTGCAATGAACTTTGGTACACAAGTTTCTGCTTGCGTTCCTACTCTCAACTGTTTTGGGTATATGCCTAGGGTTGGAATTGCTGGGTCATATGGTAATTTTACGTTCAACTTTTTGAGGGATCAGCAGACTGTTTTCCACAGTGGCTGTACCACTTTACATTCCCCCCAACAATGGGTGAGGATTCCAATTTTTCCACATCCTCACCAGCATCTGTTATTTTCTGTTTTTTTTTCCTATCATGAGCATTCTAGTGGGGGTAAAGTAGAATCTCACCGTGATTTTGATTTGCATCTGTCTCCCTAATGACTAATGAGAAGCCCTGGTGGTACAGTGGTTAAAAGCTATGGCTGCTGACCAAAAGGTCGGCAGCTCAAATCCACCAGCTGCTTCTAAGAAACCCTATGAGGCAATTGTACTCTGTCCTCCAGGATCGCTGTGAGTCAGGATCCACTCGACAGCAACTGGTTTGGTTTGGTTTTTTGGAATGACTAACGACACTGATTCATCTTTTCACGTGCTTGTCAGCCATTTGTATATTCTCTTTGGTGAAATGTCTATTCAAGTCTTTTGCCCATTTTTTGACTGGGTTGCTTATCTTTTTGTTGTTAAGTTGTAGGAATTCTTTATATGTTCTTGATATTAAACCTCATCAGATATACGGTTTCCAGGAATTTTCTCCCAATCCTTAGGTTGCCACTTCACTTTGTTGGCAACGTCTTTTGATGAACAAACATATTTAATTTTCATGAGGTTCCATTTATCTATTGACTTTTGTGCTTGTGTTTCTGGTGTCATATCTGGAGTGGCAGCTTTTTAAGTCCCATCCAGTTGGAATGTTATGGCCAAGGCTCTATGGGGTAGGTAAGGGGACAAAACGTCAGACATGAGAGGTTGGGTCCAAGAGGAGACGTGGATAGGAGACCATGTGTGCCTGCTTTGGTGGAGGATTCAGACAAGAACACAGCTTACTAGGATTTAACATGAAGGGATTATACAGAAACGAGAGCAGTGGGTAAGGGTGGTGGGGAGAGCTTCAGCCAGGAGGGAGCATCTGAGCTGAGCCAGGTGGACTTTTTCTTAAGACTAGTGCTGACGTTTCTCATTGTGCCCTCACCCATGAATCTAAGTAGTCTTCTCAGCCCACGCTAGACATTGCCACATTTACAACCCCTAGGCAGAGAACCAGAAAGGGCTGCAAACTCCAGCTCTTCAATGGATGTCAAAGAACCTGGAATGCAGTCTAGATGGTGCATCGAAGCAGTACAGGGATCCTAGACAAATCTCCCAGCCTCTCTGCAACTCACTTTTCCCTACCACACAACGGAGGACTTGAACTCTACCATCTTCGGTCTCTGATATGGATTGAATTGTGTCCCCCAGAAAGGTACCTTGAAGTCCTAGCTCCTGTACCTGTGAATGTGACTCTGTTGGAAATAGAAGTTTTCTTCTGTCATCGGTTAAGTTAAACAAGGTTATACAGGAGTGGGGTGGGTTCTAATCCCGTTCCCTTCTGAGCATTGTCTTATGAAAGTGGAGAACAGACATGGAAACAATCACGCAGAGGGAAGACAGATGGATCCAGTGAGTATGCAGCTACCAGTCAGAACCTGAAAGAGACAAGGAAGGACCTTCCCCTGGAGCTGACAGAGAGAGCATAGCCCTGAATCCAGACTTCCAGCCTCCAGAACTGTGAGAATTAATTTCTGCTCTTTAAAGCCACCAACTTTTTGTGGCATTTTGTTAAGGCAGTTCTAGGAAACTAAGATAGGCCCCTTCTGGGTCAGAATCCCTATGAACTCCTCAATCTTAGAGCTAAAAGCTCCTCAGAGGATCTCTAGCCTGAGCCCTGCCCCCTCCTCCCTGTCCAGGGCTGGACTCTGTTCCTGACAAACCGGCATCCTGAACACCCTAGAGATGAAATGCTTATTACCTCATGAGATCGCCTGTTCCACTGTGGGACACTGAGGATGATGAGAAACACCTTACTTGTCCTGACTGAAATCCTCCCTTCTTCTTGCCCACCCAAGAGTCCTGACTTCCCAGTGACATCAACAAGCAAGGCAAGCTCCAGTTGAATGGCATCCATTCAACTCACACGTATTAATGTACCCACCATCATGACAAAAAAAAAGCCAAACCCACTGCCATAGAGTCCATTCCAACTCATGGTCACCCCATGTATTAGGGAGTACAACTGTTCCATAGGATTTTGTTGGCTATGATCTTAACAGAAGCAGATCACCAGGTCTTTCTTCTGTGGTACTGCTGGGCGAGTCTGAACTGCCGGCCTTTAGGTTAGCAGTCAAGTGCAAGTCAGTTGTGCCACCTAAGGACCTTACCGGCATGCCAGGCCCTGGAAATCCTTATGCCAGCCAAAGACAACTCCCCCCTCGGCACTGTTAACATCTTAAGGGGCTGCCCTGCACATTGTAGGATGTTTACCAGCATCTCTGGCCTCTATCCACTAGATGACAATAGCACTCCTGCCCCTAGTTCTGACAACCAAAAATGTCTCTAGACACTGCCAAGTATTTGCTAGGGAGGGGCGGAAGGACAAAATCACCCTCTTTTGAGAAGCACTGATCTAGGGTGAGCACCCCGATTCCCTCCAGAACCTTTCATATAACAGAACTTGTCTACTCTCCAACACCCAGGTAGCCTTCCTCAGGAAGCATCTGGAAAACAGGCCTCTCCATGTCCCAGCATTGGGCTGGCTCTTATAGCTTTTAATCTTGCTTAAATCTCACAGAACCCCCTAATCATTTATTTATTTATTTATAGAGATGAGGAAAATAATGGTCGGAGGAGTTAAATGATTTTCTCAGGGTCACTCAACCCGTATAAACAAAATCAGGATTGGAACCTTAATTTTCTAACTGTGCCCATTCACTGTATGAACTTTCCTGTTCAGGAAAGGCTCTCTGTTCTCTTGAACAGCGTCCCTCCCTTAATCTTTGTAAGAGTCAAGGGCGTTATCTTGACTCCTATTCAGATCCTCAATAAGCATTTCAGTCAATACCAAGGTCATTTAATGGGGCTGCTTCCTTTTCTCCCAGTGAGCTATGAAAGTTGGTTATAAATAGCCTAGAAAGACAAACATGGGAGGAAAAAGCAAGGAGCATAGGCTTCTGGAGCTAGCAGGGACATCAGAGATCAAGTCCAATGTCGTCACTTTACAGAGGAGGGCACTGATGTCCAGAGACGAGACATGGAGCTTCTGGGGGCATGCAGTGTCTTCGTGGGGGAAACTTGTTCTGACCCAGGCCTCCTGCCTCTAGCCACAGCTCTTTCTCAATCTTATGCAGCCACTTGCCCACTGTCTGGACCACACTTTGGGTGGCCCTTCTTTGAACAGGAGTGAATAACGAATTAAAAAAAAAATTGCCTCCGGTTGATTCCAACTCATGGTGACCTCACGTGTGTCAGAGTACAGCTGTGCTCCATAGGGTTTTCAGTGGTTGATTTCTTGGAAGTAGATCACAGGCCTTTCTTCTGGGCACCTCTGAGTGGTCTCGAACTATCAGCCTTTTAGTTAGCTGCTGAACACCGTTAACTGTTTGTACCACCCAGAGACTCCAAATAATGACTTAAAAACCCGTTGCCATCAAGTCAATTCCGATTCATAGCAACTCCCTAGGACAGAGTAGAACTGCCCCATAAGGTTTCCAAGCAGTGGCTGGTGGATCCGAACTGCCGACCTCTTGGTTAGCAGCCGAGCTCTTAACCACGGCACCACCAGGGCTCTTTTTTTTTCTAACAAATACTGGAGAGATTCCCTCTTAAGACCCTTGCAATGTGCTACAAAGAGGGAAAAGCCCCACTGAGAGGAAGGAAAAAAACTGCTGCTTACACGCATTATCTCATTAATCCTTATCACAACAATTATTCCCTTTCTACAGGTGACGCTAAGACTCAGAAACCTGCCCAAGGTCACTTCCCTTGCAGAGACAGAGTAGAGACTTGATATCCGGTCTGTCTGATTCCATAACTTGAGTGCCAGTCAATACCCAACAGTGCTGGGGGGGGGGACGGAGTGGGGGAACTCTCATGTTGGATTATGTTTCTTCTCATTAGGAGTGGGGTATGGAAGGTATATAGGGTCAAAAGAGAAGCACTATAAGGCAGAAGAAAGCACTGGGTTGGAAACAGAGGACACAAGTTCAAATCTTGGTTCATCCACTAACTTGCCGTGTAACTTGCCTGAGCGTCCCCTGCGTGACTGGGTGAGTTCTAAAGTCCCTTCCAGCTCTGACATTCTACAATTATTCCTTGTTAGAATATTTCCAAGGATTAAATATTTAAGCTGTGGCACAGTTTAAGATTGCTAGATAGACAGACAGATAGATAGGTTGCAAATGGATAAACTGACGCGTACATATAGACCTACAGGTGGCCACCGGGTGCCTACCATGCTAACCAGAATAATGTGTCATTCTCTGCACAACTTGTGTTTTTCTCTTTTTTCTTCTAAATATCTTCCTTGTTAATGGTTGGAAGTCATTAACACAACCCCTTAAAGCTATTTTAAATCTCCAACTGCTGTTTGGTAGAGTTTCTCAACCAAACCCATTGTCATTGAGTTGATTCCGACTTATGGTGACCCACAGGACAGAGCAGAACTGTCTCACAGGGTTTTCAAGTCTGTAGTCTTATGGAAGCCAACCGCCACATCATTCTCCTATGGAGTGGCTGGTGGATTCCAACTGCCTACCTTTTGGTTAACAGCCCAGCTCTTTAACAACTGCACCACGAGGGGAAGGGCTCCCGTTAGGTAGAGTTTAGACATGTGATTACGAAGGAGAAAATTCCTCAGCTCTGCTCAACGATTGAAGACCCACAGCCCCCAGTGACTCCTTCAATTAGGGTGACCGTTTAGTTCATTGTTCAAACCAGGGCATTTTTGAGAGTGAAAGGGGCACTATTACTAATTCTGCTGGGATAACAGGTCTAAAATGGACTGTTCTGCGCAAACCAGGGTGTATGGTCACCCCAGCATAATGATTTCCACCATCAATCGGTATGAAGCAAGAAAAAGAAATTGCTGTTTAAAGCAAACAAATACAAACAGGAATTGACTATACCCATTTCTGCTTTCTAAGGGGCTTGTGTGATATAATTCATATGAGTGAGAAACTTGACAAAAGATGTGATCATGTTTAAAGGAAGACTGGAATTTGGAAGCTCCTACCTGTTTTTTTGTTTGTCTCGAGCTGCTAAAGAGAAAAGCCTTGGAGTCAGGCGTCAGTGGTCATTTATTTAGTTTTGTTTAGTTGAGTCTTAATGAATTTATGAATATGCAAATAGAAGCTGGGAAAGGAAACTGAGAACCAAACTACTCTACCTAATAAGGAAAGAAATGAGTTTCTAAGGCAGCCCAGAAGAGATGGGAGAGGGGAAGGAAAATCAAAAGAGGCAAGAATTCAACAACCATGTTGAGGGTGGGTGTTGAGATCTGAGGGAAAGCTTTGGGTCTGTTGAGGGACTATTCAAAAAAGGGAAACCTGACCAAATGGTCCACAATTACATCAAAACAAAGATGAGAATGCAAGGGAAACAAGATTAATGGAAACCAAACAACCAGAATGAAAATATTGTGATGTTCAGGCATTGTGAAGAACGTAACTAACGTCACTGAACAATTTGTGTAGAAATTGTTGAATGGGAACCTAAAGTGTTGTGTAAACCTTCACCAAAAACACAATATTATTTAAAAAAAAAAAAGAAAAGAAAAGAAGAAGAAAGAAAAGGGGTCCTGTTCCTCTATTTTGTGGTGTTTTCTGTGCTGACCTGCGATGTATCCCTTCCCCCTCACATGTCTTACTCCAATCAGTCAGTAAAAGCCCTGGGCCTATGGAAATCAAGGACATGAGTCTGGGCTCCACATTTGAGCTCACGTGGGAAGGAAAGATGAGAGCATCTCCCCCAGTAGCATTTGCTCTGAAGGAGCGCGTGGTTCACCAGAAGAAAAGGGGCAATTGCTGTTACCACCTCAAGTCGTTTGCGCTGATGCCACAGCACAGAAAACTGCCCAATCCCTCTCGTCTGCAGCGAGCAGGTTGGTCGCGCCACAGCCATGGAACAATACCAAATTTCACATCACTCCAACTCAGGGCAGCAGGAGCTGGACTCCCAGAGGCCACTGCAAAGTAACTACTCACCCGTCTCAGTAACTGGTGCCCTTTAAGGAGCAGACTATTTTTTCCTTTTTGTTTGACTGGTGACCTGCTGTCAGTCAACACTGGTCTAAAATCGGAGCTAAGGATGGTTCAGCCCCCAGTGGCTCTGTACTAAGTGTCTGGATCCAAATGCCTCTCTAGCACTAAGAGTGCCTGGGACCAGCAATGAGCTGGTTGGCATGGAGGGGAGGGGCTGAGGGGATGAGAGAGCCCTAGAACCCTTGCTTCCTGGGAAGGAAGAGCTTACCAACAGGCCATTGGAGCCATGGACGGTGACACAGCGAGAGAACGTGTGGTGGATGGAGAGCTCTTTCACATACGTGGGTGGGTCATAGCCTCCCTTTTCGTCCACATCACCTGCCAGGTGGAAGTGAATCGGGTACTGACCCATCAGCTGCTGTCCCATGTGCTTCAGCTCCACACCTTCCAAGTGCGCCGCCTTGAACCCCAGTGCAAACTGGGAGAGGAGAGACGAGAGTCAGAGGGAGCCCATGAGGTGTTTCACATTCCAAAATGGAGGAGATGTTGCCCTCGAAGTGTTTCATTAATCGCCAGCCCTGGTCCTCAGTGAATCAAAGATATTCTCTATGTGCATATGGGTTAAGTGAGATGCCTGGCCCTTCGTATACCAAGGGAGGCAAGCAAGGGGCTACTAAGGATAGAGCGTAGTTGCAAGGCAATAATGTTTGGAATTGAGAGGTCTGGAGGACCTGTGTCATAGCTGGTGTTTGCTTCAACCCTCCTTTACTGCCTCCTAAAACACTGCATCTTATGGGGACAGGATAACCCTGAGCTCAGCCCGGATGAATCTGGCAAAAAGCATGTCCTAGAAGGGTTGGGGAATCCAGGTTAGGGTGGACCTTTGGGCAACAAGAGCCATCATCCAGCATCTGAGGCTCTCTCCTGGCAGAGGGAAGGCAGATGCTGAGCTGAGACTTTGTGAGAGCACGCTCTGTGGCAGTGCGCATGTAGGTGGTGGGGTGGGGTCTTGCTCAGTGAGCACCCACGTGTTCACGGCATAGCACACCAGGAACCACTCCTAGCTTGCTCAAGGAAACCACTTGACAACACAGAATATCTGCCCTTTAGGGACTCACCGCAAAAGCACAGTCTAAAAGATTCTCAAGGCTCTGGCTCAGCCAACTTCTACTGGGGAAAGATGGTCTTAGGGACATGCTAACCATTCCTTCCAAAAACAGGTGTCAATGGGAATGCCAGCTCTAGCAGTGGCTACTCTGGAGAGCTGTGTTGAGAACGATTCCAAGGCCTAGTTTGAGTTCAGTGAAGAAGAGTGCTCTGATCGCTCAGGAACTGGAAAGGGGGTTGCAGCAGCTTTTATACCATACACCTGCTATTTTTGCTTGTCTCTCTAACCGGGTTCTCAACTAAGGTCAATAATGCTCCCCCCCGCCCCAAACCCCATCCCTAGGAAATGACCGGAAGTATGTAGAAGCATTTTTGGTAGTTACAATGACTTAGGAAGACTACCAGAATTAAACGAGCAGGGGCCAGGGCTGCTAAAAATCTGTAATATAGGACCACAGGGGAAAGAATTATCTCACCTAAAATGCCAGTAGGCCCCCAATCGTGAAACTCTGTTAAGTTTCATTCCATCAGTCTCCTTAGTTAAATTACCAAAAGGTCTTATCTTAAATCACATGATCTTTTCTTTGAAAGAATTATGTTC
Organism: Elephas maximus indicus; assembly: GCF_024166365.1. Lineage (NCBI taxonomy): Eukaryota > Metazoa > Chordata > Mammalia > Proboscidea > Elephantidae > Elephas > Elephas maximus. The sequence continues at coordinate 71,026,590 of NC_064831.1, read as the reverse complement.
ACAGAACTGCAACATAATATGATACTGTCAGCTTTGATCCTGAGTCACTGAAAGCGATGGCCATATGAAGAGCTTTTGGGTGTCTCATGCTAGTCGGGATGCCAGGTAGAGGCACTTTATATAGAGATGCAAAAGAAATTCCTCTTTGAGCTTAATACCAGGGAAAACTGAGCCCCAGTGCACTGGTCTCATTTTCCCTTATTGTGTGGTAAGGACCCTGCAACCCAGTATGTCTCCGTCTTCCTTGACTATCGGGAAACTCACAGATAAATTTAATGCTAGAATTTCTAGTTCCTCTTCCCCTGCTTATCGCCTTCTCTTTGTCTTAATGGATCGATTGGAAATGTGACTTTTTTGTGAATTAAATGCTTGTGCTTTCAGGAAGGACTCAGGGCTCAATAACGAAGGAAGGGAATGAAAGAAATGGTTGGGTTTGGAAGGCTTGAAAACACAGAGAGCAGTATGATGAGTACCATGTGGCCTGGTAGGGGAGAGATGTTCCTGAGTTGGCTCTGTCATCTCTCTTGTTCCCAATATTGACAGGTAAAGCCACATGCCAATGGATAATACATAAGTCTTTCCCAACTCCCAGAAGACACTCTTTGCTTGGTAAAAAAAAAAAAAAAATCCACCTCCTTCTTTCCCATCCCATCCCCTATCAAGATTCCCACCCATAGGCTGGGATTGAGGGAATTTTCCCAGTTAGGTTGGAGTCAGTGTGCTGTCTAACCCTTATCACGGGTTGACAGCCTTAGCCACGCAGACCCATACCTTGATGTGGCCCCCGAAGGTATCAAAGTCAAAGAAGTTGCAGATGTGGTTTCTGTAGGGGTAGCATTTATCCTCCATCTCCCCCATCACCACGATGTTCCGGGTCAGGAGCCCGACCTCAGCCCGCATGTCCACGCCATCGATCTCCTCCCCGATGTGCAGGTACTTTGGTTTCCCTAGGGCAGAAAGGGGGGAGGTTGGAGAATCACAAGTACTGTGTGCCCACTGGGAGGCCTTGGGTGGTGCAAACTGTTAATGGGCTTGGCTGCTAACCAAAAGATTGGAGGTTCGAGTCCACACAGAAGTCCTGTGGAAGAAAGGCCTGGCGATCTACTTTCAAAAAACCAGCCACTGAAAACCCTGTGGAGCAGAGTTCTCCTCTGACACACCTGGGGTCGCCATGAGTTAGAATCAACCTGATGGTGACTGGTTTTGTTTCGTTTGGTTTGGTGTGTCCACTGTTCTCCCGGCTCCCTGCCAGGGGCTTAAACAGAAGCTGCTTATTCATTACCATGCTCTGTGCTTATGGTGGTCGCTGCTCCCACTTTATAGAAGAATAAAACCCAGGGACTTCATGCATTTGAAATAATTTGCCTGAACTTAGAGCCAAGATTCATAGCCGCACATGTTTAGATCTGAAGCCCTTGGCCAAAAAGAAAAACCATTGCTGTCGAGTCAATTCCAACTCATAGCAACCCTGTAAGACAGAGTAGAACTATCTCAGAGGGTTTCCAAGGAGTGGCTGGTGGATTCAAACTGCCAACCTTTTGGTAAGCAGCTGAGTTCATAACCACTGTGCCTGCTAATTGTCCCCCAGTATCTATCTTCTCTCTTGCTTTTCAGGACTAGAATCTCCTGAGATTTAGGTAGGAGAACCTAGGGGACTGCATTTCCCTGCAGTGAGGTGTGCTCACAGAATGAGTGCGTGAGTGCTCTGTGCAACCCCCAGGCTGCCCCTCCTCTTACTGTCTTCCAGGGGCTGGAATGGGGACCTGTGTTGGTGGGCTGGCCTTGCCCATGTAGATGACAGCCATGCCCTGGAGATGTCAGAGGAAAGGAGAGAAGAAACCTCACAGAGCTTACACCCTGGACTGCCTACCAGCTGGGGTTCTTACTGAGATAAAACACAGCCACTGGTTTAAAGCAGCACAAATCCGTATTCTGTTAAGGCAAGCGAGTCCATGTCGTGCTTTCCTCGACCTCAGGCAGAGTGCGTGCCTACAGCCTGGTACTCTGGAAAGACCCAGATCGGAGCTTTCGTGCCCAGCACCGTGGCCGGGCTCTGGGTGCCTCAGTGGTACCACATGAAACAGTGAGGAAGAGCCAGCACTCCAGTCTGTATTGACCTCATCACCACCTTCCTTTCTCCCTCCAGCCTGGACGAGAGGGTGCTCTCTCCCCTTCTGCCGTAGACTACCTCCCTAAAAACCAAAAACACCAAACCAGGTGCTGTAGAGTCCATTCTGACTCACGGTAACTCCAAGTGTGCCAGAGTAGCACTGAGCTCCACAGGGTTTCCAATGACTGGTTTTTTGGAAGTAGATCACCAGGCCTTTTTTCCAAGGTGCCTCTGGGTGGTTTCAAACTTGCAACCTTTGGTAAGTAGCTGAGTGCTTACCAAGGACTCGCACCATCCAGGGACTCCTCCACTACCCCTTCCCTTATTCTTAGGTTCTTGACTCCAACAGCTGGACCCTTCCAGTAGTTTTATTCCTTCCCCCATTTGGGTTCCTCATGTTCTGTTTTCAAATTTTCTAGGCCTTTCCATCCTTAAAAAAGCTAACAAACGAGAAAGCAGAAGGGTTTTGGGCAAAATGCCCAGTTCTGCAACTCTGTGTCTATAGCTGCTGATTCTACTGCCTCCGTTTTCCCTCCACTGTTCTGCTCCTAGCTCTCTTAACACGGATTTCACTCCACTAGATTTAGTGCTAAACTCACTGTAATTTTTCCCTTCCAGTTACCCTGTCCTCCGTCTGCGCAGAAAAACGTATCGTAAGAAACATACTCAGTGGCAAGAGTTCCAACTTTGGAGTTGTCTTTGAGTTACAGGCCCAAATTTTGCCTCTACAACAATTCCAAATTCTTTTCTGGGATAGAGAGCTTAGCCTGGTTCTAAATTCAGCTCGTTCCTGAGACTGCTGAGCTGGCTGGGAGGCGCTTTCTCTTCCATTTGAGGATGCAATTACGGTGAGAAACAATCCTCGTCTGAACCACATCACCTACACCACTTGACTTTCACGTTTGACCTTGACTGAGCAGCGGAGCCCAAACCTCAACCCGGAGCCCCACCAGTGCCCACAAAGGCGGCAGTTATAATTAGCCCTCCAGCCTCACTCGACCTTGCCTTGACCTCTCATGCCCAGGAAGAGCTGGCTTCCCTGCCCACCCAGGCACCTGGCACGCATTCTGTGAGTCTGCAGTATTTCCAAGGATGTTTACTGTTTTGAAATTCTGCAGGCTCAATGAGACAGTGGTTTCCTTGAAGCATCTTAGTTCAAGATATCCACTGCCCGTTTGTCAGTTTGTCCTACTGTGGGGGCTGGCGTGCTGCTGTGATGCTGGAAGCTATGTCACCGGTATTTCAAATACCAGCAGGATCAGCCATGGTGGACAGGTTTCAGCAGAGCTTCCACACTAAGACTAGATAGAAAGGTCTGGCAATCTACCTCTGAAAATTAGCCAACGAAAACCCTATGGATCACAAGAGAACATGGTCCAACTCACTTGCTTTCAACACAGGAGGCTTCTATTGCTGGAGGGGGACATCATGCTTGGTGAAGTAAAGGGCCAATGAGGGCATGGATTGACACAATGGCCGTAACAATGGACTCAGACATGCCAATGATCATAAGGATGACACAGGACCGGGCAATGTTTTGCTCTGTTGTATTTAAGGTCACCTCAAGTCTGAGCTGACTGATGGGAGCTAACAACAACAACAGTTTCAGATGTAAAACTAGAGTGTGGCAAATCTGAGAAAACATCTTCTTTGGAGTCCGTGTTAATTTCCTTTGGCTGCTATAACAAACTACCACTAAGTTAGTGGCTTAAAACATTACAGATCTATTCTCTTACAGTTCTGGAAGTCAGGAGTCTGAAATCAGATTCACTGGGCTAAAGTCAAAGTGTCAGCCTGACTGGATTCTTCCGGAGGCTCTAGGGGAGGTTCCTGACTCAGACCATAGCTGTGAAGCCCTGAGCACACGAGGTCCCTGTCCCTTGGGCTTTTCCTCTATAAAATGGGAATAATAACATGACATATCAAAGCACTCCCGCTGCTAACCGAAAGGTTGTCAGTTCAAACCTACCCGTTGTCAGTTCAAACCCACCCGTTGTCAGTTCAAACCCACCCATTGTCAGTTCAAACCCACCCACTGTCAGTTCAAACCTACCCACTGCTCCGTGGGAGAAAGATGTGGCAGTCTGCTTCCGTAAAGATGTATAGCCTTGGAAACTGTGTCGTACTGGATCACTATGAGTTGGAATTGATTCAACAGCAGTGGATTTTAATAAGGTAGCTATGAAATTAAACGAGTTAACCCATGCATGGGCTGTGCTTAAAACACCACCTGGCTTTCAATAGCATGCAGTAGGTGGCTCGTGTAACTGACCTGACTCCTACGGCTGTCAATGGCATTGCCCTCAAGTTCAGTCTGGAACCCAGAGCTCCAACCACTAACCTCATGCCTATGATGCTGGGAGTTGGTAGAAAGCAGGTTTGGCAACATTCTTTGTTCCATGAGGGAAGCTGGCCAGAGTGCAGGAGAGACTTCCAGGTAGATAGAGGGACTGTGTTTATCAGACTCCCGGGAACTGAGGACATGTAAGTCCAATTGAGAGCTGCAAGAATTATGCCCCCACCTCAAAGCCCCCTAACTGGGCCTTTACACAAAACTTCACCAGTGCTGTCTCTATGGCGGTCAGCTTATCTGTCCCATGACTACATTCACAGGCCACTCCCAGACTGCTATCTTAGGGAAACCCAGTGCTCCTGATTTCCCGGCATCCCATCCTATCTGTGGAGTTCTCCCACTGGCCTCCTCCCTCCCTTCCTTCTCCAGCACTGATATAGGAAGGACAACTAGGGAGAAGCAGCCTTGGCTGAGCCAGATCTTTCCCAAGTTATCCAGGAGCACCCTGGGCAAGAGACGGGAGGGGGCTGGAGAGCAGGGAAGCTTTCTGTGTGCAGGGGCCCCACAGAAGGCTTCAAACACTAACTTTTCCTAGCGGTTACCCTGTGGGTGCCCTGGTTCCCCAACCCTCCCAAGTCCTCTCTACATGGCAGGCCCAGCACTAGGCAGTCTGGGGTGAAGAGAAGCATAAACATCAAGGATCCAGGGGGATAAACAGACACGTACTTATGGCTCCAATGCACCTCATGAGCAGACACCACCCATCTGCCAGTGGAGGCCGGTGATGCTGAACAGGTTTCAGTGGAGCTTCCAGACTAAAACAGACCAGGAAGAAAGGCCTGGTGATCTACTTCTGATAATCAGCCAGTGAAAACCCTACAGATCAGAATGGTCTGATCTGCAACCGATCGTGGGGATGGTGCAGCACTGAGCGGTGTTTCGTTCCATTGTGCACGGGTTCACTGTGAGTCGGGCTGACCGGATGTCAACTAACAACTTGTAGCTCAGACCTAGCAGGGTCCAGTGAGTCAGAGGCTGGGTAAGGGGCGGTCTGCCTCTCTCAGGCCATCAGAGGTGCATGGACAAGCCAGAGGGACTCAGGCTAGAGGGTCTCAGGGAGGGTCAGTTTAAACCACAGAGCACCCAAGGTCCCCCGGCAGTCATTTTTGGGCTGAGATGTAGGGAACAGGGGCCATCGTGGAGGAATGACAAAGTAGCATATGTAGCTTTGGAGCCAGAAAACTCTGAGTTTCAATCCTGCCTCAGATACTGACTTACTGGGTCTATACCAGCCCCGCCCACTAGAGCTTCTTGTGATGATGGACATGTTCTATTCTGTGCTGTCCAATTTGGTAGCCACTAGCCACCTGTGGCTATTGGACACTTGAAATCTGGCTAGTGGAACTAAATTTTTAATTTTATTAAATCTTAATTACATTTACACTTATATAGCCACATTCAGCTAGTGGCTATTCTGTTAGAAAGCACAAGTCTAGACATTTAATTTTTACGAACCCTGTGTCATAGAGAAAACAGGAGTATCAACCTTATTAGGTTACCATGAAGCGTGAATAAGATGTTTTATGTAAAGTGATTGGCATATCATGGGAAACTCAACAAATGTTAATAATAATTATACACACACACCCAGTGTAGTATTTACAGGTAAAGTAGAAAGGTGGGAATGGAAACAGGACAGAAAATAGAGGGGCTTCCAATTGCCCCGTTGGAGGTGTTGGGGATCACACTGTGGCTGGTAAACCATTGAAAGAATTTTTTAGATGATTCCCGTATTTTCATTACTTTGTTACCATCTATTTCCTGTAGGAAAACCTTTAAGATGAGAAAAGGTCTGCCTACTGGGCTTTGCGGGCAGGAAGGAAGGGGGACCCGGGGGGCTCTGTCCATCTCTGCAGCCTGCCTGGGAAGGAAAACCCAAAGAGAGCTGAGGTGGGAGGGCACACTTAGGGAAAAGAGAGAAGCAAGGGTGGGGGTCTTTGCCCCTTGTCAGTGAGGGGCTGGTGAGTCAGGGAATGGGCTTGGTGCTCAGCAGGAGAAATCTGCGCCTCCACTAGACAGACAGACAGACAGACAGACAGACACACACACACACACACACACACACCCCTAAAAAAACTCCAAAACCAAACCAGTTGCTGTCAAGTCGATTCTGACTCATGGTGTCCCCATGTGTTTCAGAGTAGAACTGCATCCCATACGGTTTTCATGGCTATGATTTTCAGAAACAGGTCGTCAAGCTTTTCTTCTGAGGTGCCTCTGGGTGGCTTTGAACTGCCAACCTTTTGGTTAGTATTCAAGCGCTTAAACATTGCCACCACCCAGGGACACCTAGGTTTTTTCCGACACTGCCCACCAGGAGGTGCTGTTTTCATGTGGGACCTAAAGCTTCTCCTTTGACCCTAAAGTGGACAGTCCACTTTGAGCCTTAAGGGAGTCATGAGCTGGCTAGGGTGATATGGACACAGTGCTAAACCAGTGGAGTTCTGAGGGTCCTGAGGGGAATCCAGCATCTTCTCCCCTTGTCCTTTCCTCCCTTGGTACTCAGGGTTCAGATGCAGCCCGAACTCATTCTCTGTCCAGCCTGTTGAGGCCTCCGGAAGCAGCGGGACCAGCACTTATGGCCAAACCACACTGTTGGGTGAGGCGGACATGCCCTGATATTGCACAGGTCCGTTATTCTTGCGGCTGCGCTTGGCACCCTCATGTCTCGGCTGCCCCATCAGCACCTGCTCAAGTGAAATTTCCACCCTAGGGTACGATGTCAGGCGCTTCATCCTCCCAGATGGCCCCAAAGGCTGCCTCAGAACCATGGATAACCTTACAATGAACAGTGACATCAGCTCAAACAGCCTGAATGCCACTACTCCGGCCAAGAGTCCAGGGGAACCTGATATCGCGGAAGGCTTGACCACAATGCGTTATTCCTGGGGGACACAGAAGCCATCTGACAGAGACCCAGAAGACCCGAGCTGATTAGGAACTAGCATCTCTTGGTGCCTCCCGTAAATGCTGACATAGGAAATCTTTTCTTGCGTGGGGAATCCCAATGGGTGTCTGCCCTTTGTGACTCCCCACTGCACTCGGGATAAAGCCCCAATTGCCACCACGGGCTCTCTTTCCCTCCAGCCCCATGCATCTTTCGGTCTGTCTTCTACTCCAGACATTCTGGACCTCTCCCTAGTGGAACACGCCATGCTCCTCCCAGCAAAGGGGTCTTTGCACACACTGTTCCTCTTTTGACAGCGCTTCTCTTCCCTAGTCAACTTCTACTTTCTCCAAACTTCAGCTCAGTCGTTAATTTCTCTGGAAGACTTCCACGACTGCTCCCACTTTGCCAAATGTGCCTTTTGTATGCTCCCACCATCCCTCATATTTCTCCTTCATAGCAGTGATCATGGTTGGAATTTTATTTGTATTGGGATTTACGATTTTGTTGGGACTTCTGATTCCTTGAAAGGAGCCTTGGTGGCACAACAGTTAAGTGCTCAGCTGCTAACCTGAAAGTTGGTGTGGGAACCCACCCAGCGGCTTCTTGGGAGAAAGACCTAGCAATCTGTTCCCATAATGATTAAAAAAAATGATTACAGCCTAGAAAACCCTGTGAGGCAGTTCTATTCTGTCATATAGGGCCCAGTGGCTAAGAGCTCAGCTGCTAACTGAAAGGTTGCTGGTTCAAAACCACCAGCAGCTTCAAGGGAGAAAGATGTGGCAGTCGGCTTCTGGAAAGATTACAGCCTTGGAAACGCTGTGGGACAATTCCATGCTATCTCATAAGGTCGCTACGAGTCAGAATCAATTCCACGGCAACTGACTCACAACTGGACAACAACAACGATTCCTTGATGGATGTCCATTTTCCTTGCCGGACTGCATCCATGCTCACCACTGCATCCCCGGGGCCTGGCCTGCTGCCTGGAACACAGTATGTGCTCTTTAAGTATTTGTTGAATAAATGATGAAACGCCTGCCCAGTCTAGGGGTGGGAGGAGGCTTAAGACTTGTCTCATATGTTGATTAAACATAATGATAAAAATAGTTTGCTTCTGTGCCTTGTTGTTGTTGTTGTTAGGTGCCGTCGAGTCGGTTCCGACTCATAGTGATCCTATGCACAACAGAACGAAACACTGCCTGGTCCTGAGCCATCCTTACAATCATTGCTATGCTTGAGCTCATTGTTGCAGCCACTGTGTTGATCCACCTTGTTGAGGGTCTTCCTCTTTTCTGCTGACTCTGTACTCTGCCAAGCATGATGTCCCTCTCCAGGGACTGATCCCTCCTGACAACATGTCCGAAGTATGTGACTGCACACTCCCTTTGACCATGGACATCCTCACCAGCCAAAACGATTGTATGGAATTTTACTTCCAGTGGTTTCATCATGGATTGAATTATGTTCCCCCCCAAAAGGTATGTATCCACTTGGTTAGGCCATGATTCCCACTATTCTGTGGTTGTCCTCCATTTTGTGATTATAATTTTATGTTGAGAGGATTAGGGTGGGATTGTGACACCACCCTTAGGCAGGTCACCTCCCTGATCCAAGGTAAAGGGCGTTTCCCTAGGGTGTGGCCTGTACCACCTTTTATCTCTCAAGAGATAAAAGGAAAGGGAAGCAAGCAGAGAATTGGGGACCTCATACTACCAAGAAAGAAGCACCGGGAGCAGAGAGTGTCCTTTGGACCCGGGGTCCCTACACCTGAGAAGCTCCTCAACCATGGGAAGATTGAGGACAAGAACCTTCCTCCAGAGCCAACAGAGAAAGAAAGTCTTCCCCTGGAGGTGACACCCTGAATTTGGACTTTTAGCCTACTTTACTGTGAGAAAATAAACTTCTCTTTGTTAAAGCTATCCACTTGTGGTATTTCTGTTATAGCAGTGCTAGATGACAAAGACAGGTTTTATTTCCAAAATAATAGGTATTTCAAATATCTTGGATATGCTTTCTCAATCTATTGTCCTCCTCCCATCCCAAATCTTAATACTTCTTCAGGAGCTATGGCCCCGTGTTGTTGCTAGCTGCTGCCCAGTCAGCCCTCTGACTCACAGAGACCTCATGCACAATGGAACAAAATGGCTGCCTGGTCATGTGCCATGCTTATGATCAGTTGTGGACTGGACTGTTGTGATCCATAGGGTTTTCACTGGCTGATGTTTGGAAGCAGATCACCAAGCTTTTCTTCCTGTGGTCCTGTAGCATCTGATAGTTTCCATGTTCAGTGTTGATTCCCCTTTCTTCAGTAGTACACCCCAATTTTCCTCTGGGGAGCTAACTTTTGATGTAGTCAATGAAGATGCCTTGACCCTCCTAGCCAAGGGATGAGCACGTGACCCACAAGGCCAATCAGTTCCCTTCTCCCTGGAAGGTGGCTCTTGAGTGCTATATCCCAGGAACTACACACAGTTCTTCCAGTGATGCCCTAAAGATACTGCCCTTTAGCTCCTGCTACCCAGATCCCAGAAGCTGCTCTGTTCCTTGTCCTTCTACACCTGGTTGTTCAGTTTCTGCTTTAATTCTCTACACTGAATGTTGTTGTTGTTGTCAGGTGCCGTTGAGTTGGTTCCAACTCATAGCGACCATACGTACAATAGAATGAAACACTGCCTGGTCCTGGCCATCCTCACAATTGTTGCTATGTTTGAGCCCGTTGTTGCAGCCACTGTGTCAATCTATCTTGTTGAGGGTCTTCCTCTTTTTCACTGACCCTCTACCTTACCAAGCATGATGCCCCTCTCCAGGGACTGGTCCCTCCTAACAACACATTCAAAGTCTTGCCATCCTCACTTCCAAGAAGCATTCTGGCTGTACTTCTTCCAAGACAGACTTACTCGTTCTTCTGGCAGTCCATGGTATATTCGATATTCTTTGCCAACACCATAATTCAAAGGCATCAGTTCTTCTTTGGTCTTCTTTATTCATTGTCCAACTTTTGCATGCATATGAGGCAATTGAAAATACCATGGCTTGGGTCAGGCACACCTTAGTCCTCAAAGTGGCAGCTTTGCTTTTCAACACTTTAAAGAGGTCCTTTGAATTGCCTCCCAATAAATTCCTTTTTTGCTTAAGATAGCCAAGTTGGATTCTTTTGCTTATAACCAAAGAAGCCCAACTGATGCATAATTCCCCCTGACTGACAACAATTGGCCTGGATTATGTTTGAGGTTCTTTGGGCTCTAACGGTCTGTGATTCTGGTAGCATCACATAATATAAACCACAAGGCATTGAAGTCAAGGTTTAGGAGACACAACGAGGAGAAAAAGGAAAACCCAAAAGCTGCGGAAAGAAGGGATATAATATTTTGCAGTAGTTAAATTAGAGTCTGTCAAATATTCACTCCTTCCCCTCGGTGTTAATGGGAGAAATCTGCTTCCCCACCCCATCAATTTTGAGTTGGGCCATGCAATTTGCTTTGGGCAATGGAATGTGGGTGTGAGAGCTTACCAGCTCTGAGCCTAGGCTTTAAGAGTCCTCCTGTGTCTACGCTGCTTTTGGTAGGAACTTTCACCCTTTCCCATGGGAAGAACACGTTCTGGGAAGAATGCATTACACGGAGCAGACCTGAACACAACACTCAGTCTGAAGCCAAGCTCAGTCTAGAGCAGCTGAACCCTAGACAACCTGCAGATGCGCGAGTGAGAAATAAACACTTGGCATTGTAAGCTGCTGAGATTCTAAGATGGCTTTTTGTTTTGCTTTGTTATGCACCATTACTGTGGCAAGAGGTGAGCGAGACAGATTTCTCGTGATTTCAGTCAACTTGAAAAAACCTGTTGCCATTGAGTAGATTCTGAGTCATGGTGACCCCACTTGTGTCAGAGTGGAATGCTGTTGCATAGGGTTTTCAACGATTGGTTTTTTGGCGGTAGATCGCCAGGCCTTTCTTCCGAAGTGCCTCTGAGTGGACTCAAACTGCCAACGTTTTGGTTAGCAGCTGAGCATGTTAACTGTTTGTACCACCCAGGGACTCTCAGTCAACTTTAAGCCCAACAATTTTCAGATTCATCCAGCCCAGGAAGGGGTTGGTGAGGGCCTACCTGCCACTTTAACCTGGTTGGAGGCACAGGCTTTGCAGGGAAGCACCTGGAACTCTTCTGCCTGGTACATGGAGTAGTCAGTACTGGCAATAACCAGGGTGTCTCCCGGCTTCCACGACTGTACATTGTCCTCCAGCCTCAGGATGGTGCTGTTCACGTTGGTGTCGATGGTGACTGTGAGCTTCGGCCTCACTATAACCCAAAACAGGAAGGACTGAGATACAGCCCTTGGCTCTTGGCAGACTTTTGGCTGTCCACCGCTTCCCTCCCTTTCCTTAAATAAGTAAATGCCAGGCTTGCCTATCCAAAACTCCAATCACTGGGCTCACCCCAACCCAGTCTGGGTGCCGGTTTTTGAAGTCAACCAAAACCCTACCAGAAAAGAGCCATTCACTAGCTTTGGGCAGAGGGATTTTCCACTAACTCCTCAGTCGGGTTAAATGTGGCTGCGTGACCACACCCACTTTGCTCAAGATATAAAACAAATATAGTTCCTCTCAACTATTATTTACTGTGGCCATCAACCTCTCCCTCCAAAGAACTCCCATTGCTAATGACTGCCTTCTGGAGATGGCCAAGTGCGTCAGCCAACAAACTAACCACTTCCAATCCCTTCTAATGATCACCTCGGGAACTGGGTTTAAAATAATAGCACCCAAAGAGGCCAAGAGCAGTGCATCTCTGTGGGGGAGGGCTACAAGAAGGCCAGCCCTGTCCATCGGGGCCCTGGTGTCTCAGACCAAGCTCTTCCCTTCCTGAAAGGCTTATGGGCAGGGAGTGGCTCTGCAGTCCTGCCAGCACCCAGCACCCTCCCACCATGCCTGTGTTACAAAAGTGCCCTCCAGTGGGAAGCTTGACAGCAGCACTGTGTCACAGGAGATGCCCAGAGGCAGCTGACCTGCCACCCAAACTTGCGATGTGTAGCTGCCTGCTAAGGAACGATCCCACGGCTGTGCTTCTGTTGCCCCAAAGGAGCTGCTTACCGGGCTTGCCACAAAGGAACCTCACACGGTAGCTCTGGCAGGCTTGTCCTCGGTCGTAGCACACAAACCTATAATCCTGGCCTCTTTTGTAGACGACCTCGGTGGTGAGGTTAACTCCATCCACTGTTGTGGCCTGGGAATGGCACCGAAATTATAGGGCAAAGTCACTTTTTTGTGTGTGAAGAAGGAAAACGATGATTAATGTTATAAACATATACTCACAAGTCTAAAATTGTCCCTGCTGCAAGAGCTATTTACAATGGCCCAAGCTTATTATTCCAGCTATTCCCCCCGTCAGCTTCATTATAAGAAAGATGGCATGAAGTCACAGAATGGATAACTGCCTTGCCTGGGGTCCTACAGTACTCAGTATCCAATGTTGCTGACCGTTGATGGAGGCTCTATAACAAATAGGCCCTCTTTTAGGAGCTAGGCAGGCTACTTTTTATGACTTGTACTGCCACCACCAGCACCAAGAGCAGTGGGTGACATTTATTGAGGACTCACTGTGTTCAATCCAGAAGTCCCTGGGTGGTGCACATGGTTAACATGCTCAGCTGCTGACAGAAAGGTTGGAGGTTCAAGTCTACCCAGAGGTACCCCGGAAGAGAGTCCCGGTGATCTACTTCTGAAAAACCAGCCTTGGAAAAGAGTTCAGCTCTGACACACATGGGGTCGCCATGAGCTGGAGTTGACTCGATGGCAACGGATTGGTTGGTTGTCGTAGTTCAGCACACTGGTACTCAAACCTGGCTGAACACTGGACTAACCTGGGGAGTTTTTAAAATTACTCATGCCCCTCCCAAAGAAGAAAAAAATTACTCATGCCCAGGCCCCATCCTGGGAGTCTTAGATGTGATCGTGTCTTGAGTGCGGTCTGGTCTGGGCACTGAAAATTTTAAAAGCTGCCCCGGTGATTCTAGTTGGTAGCAAAATTTGGAGCCATTCTTGTAGTTATGGAGCTAAGTTCTTTACAGATACAGTAAAACCTGTGAAAGCCAGAACCTGTGTAAGGTGGAAACCTGTCAGAGAAGGAAAACGTAAATATTTTCCACTAATCGAGAGCAATAGAGAAGGGGTAAGACTGCACCCTGTCAAAGGCGGAAAACTTGCAACACCTGGAAAACAAAACAGTCCTGTTGAGTTCCGGCTCTCACGGGTTTCACTGTGTTATCTCATTCCATCTTCACAGGAAAGCTATGAGGTTGTCAGTTTTACAGATAAGGAAACTGACTCTTAAAGAAGTAACTTGCCCAAGGTCACAAGGCTAGTAAGTGGGAGAATGAAAACTTCAGTGCAGACATATCCAGCTGCAAAGCCTGTGCTTCCAGCCCTTCCACTCCTGCTCTGGTTACTCACAGACCAAGGTCCTTTGTGTCTATCTCCCTCCCACTGAGCTCTGGGCTCTGGGAAGGCAAGGACCAGGTCTTTGTCCATCTCATGTCCCCAGCCTCCAGCCCTGGGCCTGGAACAGAGTGGGGTCTCGGTTGAGGGAGACTGACTGCGCCAGCAGCTACAGGCCAGGTAGAGGATTTAGGGAGCTGGCTCAGACTAAGGTGGTCCCTGCAAGGTGGGCTCATCCCGGAGCCAGGGTGTGTCTGCATCAAGACTGTGACTGTCATTCAGAGACATGCAGTTTAAGAGCAAGGGCCGCAGTTGTTGTCACCTTTGGCACAGAGAACAAAGGGACCAGGGCTGGGGAAATAGGGAGGGGTAGCATAAACCCAGAAACCCAGTGCCGTCGAGTCGTTTCCGACTCATAGCGACCCTATAGGACAGAGTAGAGCTGCCCCATAGAGTTTCCAAGGAGCGCCTGGCGGATTCAAACTACTGACCCTATGGTTAGCAGCTGTAGCACTTAACCACTACACCACCAGGGGTAGCATAACCAACCTTAAAAAAAAAGGAAAGGAAAGGACTTTTTAGGAAACATTGTTTGGAACCCAGTAGATATGCACTGTCTTTGACTTGAAAGTCCAGCGCATAAATCGGAGTTTCAGCTGCAATTAAAATTCAGCCCTTTCCTTCAAGTAACACACTCACACCCACTGTCTCAGGTGGTCTCTGCAGCAGACAGAGAGGCAGGGGTGGCAAATGCGCGCTTAGAGGAAAATTCCAAGGCTCAGAGGGGTTCAGATGCACACTCAAGGTCACTTGAATGTCGAATCAGCTCCTCTGATTGCCTGATATCCTCCTTTGAAGCCAACCTGCTCTTCAGTAGGGAACCCCATAACATTGCAAACTGAGCCCAAGGACAGCATCAAATGGAGCTGGACGTTTTCAAGGTATAATATCCAACAAACCGATCAAGGGAACAACTGCTAGATTCTGCTCTTCCCCCTCCTCCCCCTTTTTCTATCCTGAAGGATGGCCTCAGTTTGGGATAGGAAGAGTAAAAAGGTCTCTATCACCATTCAGTGAGATGGACCTTCACTTTAAATAGACACAATTTTATTGTTATTGATGATAATTAATAACAATAAAATGTGTTGTTGGGTGCCATCGAGTTAATTTCAACTCATAGCCATCCCATGTGACAGAGAACTGCCCCCACAGGGTTTTCTATGCTGTAATCTTTATGAGAGCTGATTGCCAGGTCTTTCTCCCTCGGAGCTGCTAGGCGAGTTCAAATCGCCAACCTTTTGGTTAGGAACCAAGAGCTTAATTGTTGCGCCAGCAGGGATCCTTAAAACAATAAAATAATGAATAATATTATTTTAAACCTAAACCCATTGCTTCAAGTCTATTCCGACTCATAACGGCCCTATAGGACAGAATAGAACTGCCCCATAGGGTTTCCAAGGCTGTAGTCTTCACAGAAGCATACTGCCACATCTTTCTCCCACAGAGCAGCCGGTGAGTTCAAACCGCGGACCTTTCAGTTAACAGCCAAGCACTTAACCACTGTGCCACCAGGGCTCCTTCAATATCATTAAATTAATAATAAAATAAAAATGATTTTAAAATACTAAAAAACTGACTGAACACTCACTATGGATCTGACACGTCATGTATTGTTGCATTGAATCCACAAAACAACCCCGTGAGGGAAAAACTACTGTCTGCATTTCTGCACATGAGGCAACAGAGGCACTGAGAAGCTAAGTCATGTGACTGATCTCTCTAGGGCTGCAGACTAGGGTGAAGCAAGTGAGGAGCCCAGGGCATAAAATTTAAGAAGGCACTCACTCTCAGTGTTGTGCAAGTGCAGAATCTACTCCTGAGAGGGAGTGCCTCCATAAATTTTGTGCCCTGGGCTTCTCACACTCGCCTGGCCTTAGTCCTGAACCTTCTGATAGGCCACAACTCAGAAGTGACAGAGTTGGGATGTAAACTCACATCTCTATGGCTTCCAAATATATTTTCTTAAGCACCAGGTTAACCTCCCACCTCTGTGCCAGCTGCTGTGGGGATACATAGATGGCCTGATGTGGTCTCACCCCCAAGGAAATCTGGGGAAAGTAGGTCCTCCTAGCCTTGAAGAGTCAGGGCAGTCTGAGCCATGGCTAAAAGAGCAGGTTAAAGAGAAGGAAAAGGAACTCTGAAGTAAGATCCAGGAGTGAATCTGAGTCCTAGCATTGGAACTCACTAGCCATGAGGCCTGGAGCCCATAATGTACCTCAACTTCAGTCTGTAAATGGCTTATCTGTCTCAGAGAAAGGCCAGGAAAATCAACTCACTCCATGACAAGAACAGTTGTGACCTATAGAGTCTTCTTCAAAAGCAAGCCCTGACGATGACTTGATGATTGTGGGTTTCATACCTGTATATCAATGGGGCGGTTGCAGATTTTCCCTGGGTAAGCTGCCCGGAGGTCTAAAATTTTCTCCCCATCTTTCGTGTGAGACACTTTATCATGATGGAACCACTCTGTCCACTCCACATCTAGGCAGAAAGCAAAGAGCAACGTTAGTCAGGAAGGGTCCATGAGGGCAAGTCATGTCCAATGCAGTCCCGAAGCACCCTCAGCAAAATGGGTACTGAATATCATCTATACGTTGTTCCCCCGGCTGGGGGCAGGTGGCCTGCCAGTACCATTTGCCGATTTCCCCGCCTTTTAATGCAAACCATTTGCCGTGGGGTCGACTCCAATTCACAGCGACCTCATGTGAGTCAGAGTAGAGCTGTATGCCACAGGGTTTCCACTGGTTGATTTTTTGGATTGCCTGGCCTTTCTTCCAAAGTGCCTCTGGGTGGATCCAAACTTCCAACCTTTTGGTTAGAAGCTGAGTGTGTTAACCATTTGCACAACCCAGGGACTCCCTTTTAATTAAAAACGCCTCTTACTGACTGTCTTATTTTATAAAAACAATATATATTCTTGGTACCTTTATTGTAATTATAAAAGCAAACGAACAAAAAGGAGAAAAACGAAATCCATCCGTAAAACTATTATCGAAGGATTGCCACCAGGATTGCTTTCTGCCCCAACCATGCGTGAGGTACCTGAAGGTACCTAGTCATGTCTGTTTCTCCTGCTCAGTGCCATTGTCTCGCTCTTAAAAGATATTCTGAGCTACAACATCCATATACCCACCCAGCTTTTTTCACATCTTAACATGTTGAGTCTTATTCGTATCAGATTGTGTTTAAGAAATAAAATACTATAGAAAAAAAAAAAAAAAGGTATTCCATGAACAAAACTAAGTGACTTTGACCCAAACCGAGGTGGAATTCAAATCTTAACAAGATGGGAACCTCCCTTTGGGCTATTTGCCAGTGTGGCTTGATTAATTAAAGACAGCTTCAGTTGCAAATCTAGCTGACTATGAAACAGTTAAGGGGTCCTCCTGGTGCAAGAACGGTGTCAGGGGTGATTCAGCGGTAGAGTTCTTGCCTTCCGTAACGGAGACCCAAGTTCAATGCCTGGCCAATGTACCTCATGTGCAGCCACCACCTGTCTGTCAGTGGAGGCTTGGGCGTTGCTAAGATGCTGAACAAGTTTCAGTGGAGCTTCCAGACTAAGATGGACCAGGAAGAAAGGCCTGGCATCTACTTCCAAAATTCAGCCAATGAAAATCTTACGGATCATAGCAATCCAATCTCCAACGCAGGGATGGTGCAGGACCAGGTGGCATTTCCTTCCATTGTGCATGGGGTCACCATGAGTTGGAGGCCAACTCAACAACGGCTAACAACAATAACAGTTAGCGCATGAGCAAAAATTTTGCTCTGCAAGGACAGTGATTCCTGGCCTTTTATCACACTGGTAGGCTTTATCAAGGTCTTGAGCACTCACCCTGAACCCACTCGCTGGACGAAGAAACGTTGAAATGCTCCCCATGCTCCGTCTGGAACAGCTTAAACACCCGGGCGGCAGCGGAGCCACGATGTCCTGTCAGAGAGACCAGAGGCTTTAGCAACAGGACAGGCCCTACAATTCAAAAGGGCGCAATTCCAAGGCCAAGAAAACGTCCTACACATAGATCTTGAGACATTTCCTTAAAAAAAAAAAAGAGTCCCAAGCAAATCTTTCTACTTGGGAAGCAAATTATTGTCCCTTCTTTTGTTTCAGTTTTGGAGGGTTAGTTGCATTGCTCCATCAAATCCAGAATTTTGGAGTTCCATCATTTCTTACTAGTTCTTCTCGGGGAGTAGAGCCAGCAGCACCTCTCATACCCTTTATCGTGGTAATGATAACGGCCTGTCCGTAGTGTCTTTTTAGCTCAAAATATGATCCTTGCTGGCTCTGTCCCACGTCTCCTCTTTCCAGCATGATTTGTTTTGGATGAAGCCAATGAAGACTTCTTTGAAAATGTAAATATTATTTCGAGTGATTGGCCTTCAATCAGTATTGACATTTGCCACCTTCATGGAACATGGCCAGTTAAGCAGCTGGTCATTCAACTGGGTGCTAGGAAATGGGTCAACTATGTTTTCACAGAAGTGGGACATTCAGAAAGACCCCGATTCTATTATTTAGAGAGACTCCAAAAAGAATCAGGGCTCTTGCCAACCATTTATTACCGTGATATTCAATATGGTCTTCAACTGAAGAAGAGGGATTCCCTTTCACAGTTAGAAAACTCCAAGGGTGTCTGAAACAACACAAAACAAAACAAAATAAATAAAGTCCACTGAGAAGTACCCTCCCTGTTGTTTGGGGGGAATTAGTTCACTCACTGGGCTTCTCTCCTTCAGAAAAACCAGAGCCTCTCTTGGCAAGCCCTGGTGTGGGCTTTCTAGCCACCTGGTTTGCCTGGTGTTTGCTTGTTGTGAGCCTCTTCAGCTCTGTTCTGGCAGTAGACGGGGCATGAATCACAAATAAACAACCAAGCCAGCAGACCTGCTGTACCACCCGCCAGGGTCAATTACGTCCTGAAGCAAGTGCTCCAGTTCCGTTATGAAAACACGTTCCAAGAGAGAAAGGTTCTTTCTCTCAAGCGCAGCATCCCTTGAGTTGAACTCAAGGAAAATGCCAGAGGCTAATGTGACAACCTGGGAGCCTGCACTGAGCCTCAGAAAGAGACCCCTCTTCCTCTTGAAGAGAAGGGGTAGAGAAAAGGGAGGTTTAAAATTTTGGAAACATAGGCACCCATGTCTTTCTTCCATTAAAACATGCACTGCTATAGGGCAGGGAGGTTTTCTTACTCATTTTTGTCTTCCCCATAATTCCTAATGCAGCTCCTCTCTTACTACAGGATCTCAATAGATTTTTGTCCCCCAATATCTTTCATGTTTTTGTCTTGATCTCTTGTGTTGACAGTAAGTTGTTATTGGATGGTGTTTAACTGGGGTTGGGGATTTGACTATGTCATGCTCTTGCTTAACATCCTTCAATGGCTCCCCATTGCCCCTTGGATGAAGACCAAGCTCCTTGGCAGAGAAAACAAGGCCCTCCTGTGCCTGTCTGCCCAGCCACACCGCTCACCCCTCGCCCTCTGTCATACCCTGCTGTCTGCACGTCTCCATTCTTTCAAAATAGCCACATGTTCACCCCTGGGCCTTTGAACCTACTGCTCCCTCTGTGGGAAAACTGCTTGCCCTCATCCTCACCCACAAGCCTGCACTGAAGCTCCACTTGAGCCTCTTGCCCATTCCCTTGCTCTCTCATGCCCCATCATTGTTCCCAGGAGAGCTCAGTTCACCCACCCCGTCTAGCATAGTGTCCCGTGCCAATACTGGCTCAACATTTGCTCAATAGCCACTTATGAATGAACGAATGAAAGAATAAAGGGCACAGAATCCAAGTCTCAGGACTTCCACTGATTTTAGATGCTTTGAGTTTGTCACTCAGAGTGTGTGTGTCTATACAAATAAGAAAGGAGTCCTGGTGGTGCTATGGTTAAGCGCTCAGTTGCTAACTGAAAGGTTGGCAGTTCGAACCCACCAGCCACTCTGCAGGAAAAAAGACCTGGTGATCTGCTCCCATAAAGATCACAGCCTAGGAATCCCTATGCGGGCAGTTCTATTCTGTCCTTTAGGGTTGCTATGGGTCAGAATTGACTTGACGGCACATGACGACGACAACATACAAATAAGAGATAAATATTCAATTCCTGCTGACCTACATACTCTAGCCGTGCAGATGTCTATGATAAAACATGGCGAGTATCAGCCCTTCTATGACTCTTGGTTCATAAGGAAAGAGTACTTGCTAACATTTATTAAGTGCTCATTCTGTGCCAGGCACCATGGCAAATATTTTGCATATATTATCACATTTACTCCTCCCAACACTCTTTGAGATGGTCCCTGACATATCACTGTTTGGGTGATTCACGCAGAGGGTGAGTCGCTTGCCTGCAGTCATACCTGGTAGGAGGTATGGCCCAGACTCAAAGCAAGCAGGTCCTGGGCCCTTAGCCACTGCCTTCTTCTGCCGAGGCCTCAAGTAGCCAGGCCCCTCTACAGTTCTCTCCATCTTGGTCTTTTTGTTTTTATAAAATGGCAAAATGGAGGCACCCTTACTTTTTGCTAACAAAGAAGTCTGGCAATGCCAAGCCATCTTTGTCATCTTTGGCTGCTTGGGTATCCTGCCCAAACCCTTCCCAAAGGAGCAGCCCTGAGCTGTTGGAGAGTGCACCCTGGAACCTGGAGTGCCCATCCCTTCCTGGGGAATCTCTGGGCAGCCAGGAACACGCCTTTGCTCTGAGCCCAGAAAAGGCTCTGGCCTGCCTTCATCTTGCCCATGATCTTGGGAGCTGAAGGGAGGGATGTCACAACCTCCGAACAGCTATGAACAGATCATCTCTACTTTCTACTGAGCTCAGACCTGATTCAACAAGATAAAAAGGTGCTGTTACTGGGGGTCAAGCAGAGCCCTCTTGGTGCCGATGTGCGTGCATGCCAAACGCAGGCGTGATGCTACAATCTGAGGCAAATGAAACACACACTAGAGTACATCAAAATGACTTTTCTTTGGGTCTTTGGCTGGCCAGAGGCACTTCGCATAATCTATAAATAATTGTCTGCCAATCCCCGAAGCACAACATGACCAGGGGTACTCTTATTGCCAAAGAAGGGCAACTAGCTACATTAGCTCCACGTCTAAGGCATGGCTCATGCATACAGTAGGTGCTCAATGAGTATTTTTTAAGTGGCTGATTGAATGAATGAGTTCATATAAAGAGAGAAATTTTGCTTAGGAATATGCTTGTAAGGAAAAACAGTTCCTCAAAAGGTTAGACATAGAACTACCATATGACCCAGCAATTCCACTCCCAGATATATACCCAAAAGACTTCAATACAGAGACTAAAACAGATGCTTGTACCCTGATATTCATTGCAACTTATTCACAATAGCCAAAAGGTGGAAAGAACCCAAGCATCCTTCAACAGATGAATGGATATACAACATGCGGTCCACACAGACCATGGAATATGACTCAGCCATAAAGAGAAATGAAATTCCGATACATGCCATGACATTGATGAACTTTGAAATATTATGATCCTATTATTTTATTATATGAACTATCTAGAATAGGCAATGCACAGAGTCCAAAGTTTATTAGCAGTTACCAGGGGCAGGCGGGCGAGTGGGTGGAGGGGAGTCGTTGCTTAGAGAGCACTGAGTTTCTGTTAAGGGTGAAAAAAAAGTTCTGGAAATACATAATGGTGCAGGTTGCTCAACATGGTCAATGTAATTAATGCCATTGATTCGTACATTTAAAAAAATGGTTAAAATGGCAAATTTTGTTATACGTATTTTACTACAATAAAAAAAATTTTTTAATGCTAAGAAAAAGACTCCCTTTTAAGAACAAGCCCCAAGCGTGTCTAAAGCAGAGAGTGTGTCTGCATCTCCCTCTGCTACCACTTAGAGCTGTGTGGCCATGGGGAAAGGAAAAAAATCAGGCATCACTGAGTTGATTCTGATTAATGGTGACCGCATGTGTGTCAGAGTTGAACCGTGCTCCATAGGATTTTCAATGGCTGATTTTGGGGACGTAGATCACCAGGCCTTTCCTCTGAGGCACCTCTGGGTGGACTCGAACCGCCAACCTTTCAGTTAGCAGCTGAGCGCATTAACTGTTTGCATCACCCAGGGACTCCAAGGCAAAAAGAAGGGGAAGGTCGATTCTAGGTGGCATGGCGTTACTTCAGTGCTTTGGAGCTTGGGGAGGAGAAAGGGCTGGACAGTACCTGAATCCAAGGTGCAGGAAGTGTTTGCTGCCCAGTCTGGTCATCGCCTTCCTGGCTGTGTCATCCAGGTTTCGAGATCCTTCATCATTTACCGCGACAGAAAGGATTCGGCCATTGGGCACCGCGTTCAGATACTGGACCAGACGTTCGCTCTCTTTCTTGGACCTATAGGTGTCAAACCTCAAAAGGGCAGAGAGAAGGGATTTTAATTGTCTTGACAGTAGCCACAAAAGAGAGGTCTAAGCTCATCTTTATGGAAACAACTGACATGCCATCCAAAGGTGCCCAAAGCTGTGATTTTTAAAGAAAGAAGCTTTTATTATACCAAGAAACGATCATCTCAAACTTGACAAAGGTAACCCACCCTCATTCACGTAAAGCATCAAGAAAATACAGAATTAAAAAAAAAAAAAAATTTCTACCACTGGTGAGAAGAATTTCAAAAGGACAGACACAATTTTGTAAAGACCTCGGTTTTCCCCAACGTGAGTATAAAGATTTTGTGCAATTACGATGGAAACTCCAGAAGAATTTGTCTTGGAACCTAACAAACCAAATAGTTCTAAAATGACTCTAGGAAAAGAAGCCAGCATAGACAGCCAAAAAGATTTTGGAAAGAAAAGAACAATGGTGGTATGGGTGGTGACTGTATAGGTGTCCCTGAGACCTCAAACTGATTTTCAAGTGTTTGCATAACCTGGTCCCACCCTGTCTATGGCCCCTCATCTTCCATGATTACTTCCCAAGAAGAGTCTTCTGCAAACCAAGCACATCTCGGTGGCCCATTACCACACCACATGCCCACTCCTGTCTTCACTCAATGACCCCTTTTCACCATCTAATCAAATCCTCACCACCTTTCACAAACTGAAAAAAAACACTTTGCCATCAAGTCAACTCCAACTTATGGCCACCTCATGTAAGTCAACGTAGAACTGTGCTCCACAGGATTTTCAATAGCTTTGACTTTTCAGAAATAATATCACCAAGGCTTTCTTTCAAGGTGCCTTTGGGTGGCTCCAAACTGCCAACCTTTCAGTTTGCAGCCAAGCACCTAATCATTTGCACCACCTGGTAACCATGTGTGTGCGTGTGTGTGTGTGTGCGTGTGTGTGTGTGCGTGTGTGTGTGTGTGTGTGTGTGAGTAGTATCTTTATTTACTCATACGCATTTAGCTATCGGATTCTCGAGGCTGTAGCTACACGCTTTAGGCCAAGAAGATTTGGAGTGAGCAAGCATTCTGTCTTTGTAATCTCCACTGCAGCTGTCTGGATAACTTCTTTTTACCCAGTTCAGTGATGAATTAAGCTTGAAGTTGGAGAACTACAAGGAATGACACCATACTTATTTAGGAAGTAGTGCCAAGGAATCAGCACACACTTGAGGAGCCTGCTCTCTCTTGCATGAAGGTGGACGCTTTCTGGTATCCTCTGCGTCATTCTTGTTCATTCTGGCATCCATCGCTACCTGTGAGCTTGGGTTTGTCCAGTCCCAGGCCGGCGCAGATGGCTGTTACCAGGGATCCAGTGGGGGCTATTTGCTGGTTAAGGGTTTACACAGACCTGGGTTTGAATCCCAGCTCCCGCACTTACCAACTTTGTAACTCTGAGCAAATTTAGCCTCTCTGAGCTAAGCCTCAGCATTTTCATCTGTATAACAGAACCCTGGTGGCACAGTGGTTAAGAGCTCAGCTGCTAACCAAAAGGTTGGCAGTTCAAATCCATCAGCCACTCCTTGGAAACCCTATGGGGCAGCTCTACTCTGTCCTATAGGGCCACTATGAGTTGAAATCTACTCAATGGCAATGATAGATTGCTTTTTTTTTTTTTTTAATGGGGATAATAACAGAATCTGCCTCACAGGATTTTTATGAAGATTAAATCGTTTATGTTGGGTAAAGTAGTAAACACGGTGCTATGCACTGGTTGTATTATTGTTACTAATATTCACCAGAGGGCTGTCCTGTGTGCACCAGAAGCACTTCAGCTCTGCCCAACCCAATCCTGTATCACAGCTATCTCCCCTGCTACCTCTGTCGACACTACCAGCTCGGGCCCTGTTCCTGAGGAGCACCACGTCCCCCTCCTCCAGGAGCTCCAGGATAGCTGTCTCCACTTTCCTGTTTCAGCTGTGTCCTTCCCAGTGGATCTTTCCCTCTGGGTGGCCTGGGACAGCCTCCATAGGGCCTGGACAAGAACCCCCAGGAGTCTGAGGGGCAGGCTGAGCTGCACAACATCTGCCAGCTTACACCAGGGCCAGGGAAGAGGGTGAGAGGGGAAGGAGGGAAGACCTGTCCCTTTTGCCTCTAAATGCCTCTCAAATCCACCCACTTCTCTCCACCTCTTGCCTAGACCACTGAAGGAGCCTCCTAACCATTCCCACTGTTTTGGCTTTTGCCCTCCACAATCCATCCATTCTCCTCACAGCAGCCAGAATAGTCTTTTAAACCAGATCCCATGCCCTTTCTTAAAGTCCTCTGGTGGCTTCCCATCCCACTTAGCATAAACCCCACCTCCTCACATGGCCTTCCAGGTCCCACTCTGCCCTTGCCTACATCTCCAGCATTACTGTGTGTCGCTCTTCCATCGCTCACTGTACTCCAGCATCTCTAGTGGCCTTTCCGTTCTTCTTTGAAAATGTCATGTTCTTTCTCACCTCTGTCCCTCTGCACACACTTTGCTGTGTCCCCCACTGGCTTGAACACTTTCCCTGACTCATGTTGACTCCACACTTTTCAGCTCAAATGGTTCTTCCTTCCGCTGGTCTTCGCTGACCACCCTATGTGAAGCGGTCTTCTCTACCGCGCTCCACCATTTCCCTATGACTTTCCCCCTTAGGCCTGCTAATTGGAATCTGAAACTATGTTGTGTGTGTTTGCGTGGGCTCGCCCCCATTAAATTTGGCTTCATCAGGAAAATGCCTGGGGAGAACTATGACTCCTTGAGAGCACTTCTTCTTTGTCTGTCATTCTCTGTTATACTTCCGGCACCTAGAACAGCGTCTGGCTAGACCATGTGCTCAGTAAGTCCATGTTGAATGAATGAGTATGTGTTTAAGTGAAGGCAAAGCTTACCGGTCAGAATGGATGACCGTCCCCGACTTGGGGTCAATGACATGGACAATGACTCCACGATGACCCCAGCTCCTTTCAAAAAAATAGCCTCCTTCCTCCATGCCACCTGGGCGAAGGGTCTTGCTCAGAAACGTCCAGGAGAGCTTTTTCTGTCCATGCAACTCAAGGGTGCCTCCTCTGCCAACGCCAATGTACTTCAGGCCAAAGTAAGGGTCCGGCTGAACAACCTCATCAGCCCTATGAGAGAGAACAGCTCCCAGAGTCAGCCGGCTCATCTCCTCACCAGGTGCTGAACCCAGAGGAGACGGTCATTGCTCCCATCTCCCATGGTGACTGCTACAGAGTCAGCCACACTTTTGGTGATCACATAAGGTCAGCAAAGATAGTGTTAGCAACCAGCTCTTCCTAAGCCCAACAAAAAGGAGGCCAAAAAATCAAGCAGACGTGCTCGTCATTGGTTTACACGTTGGCCCTTCTTTCAATTGTAATTATCTTATATTTTGGTCCGTATCAGACGGGGACAGGTACCACATACGCTCGTGTATTCTTGCCTATCACATCTTAGAACTCTCAATTGTTTAAAGAGGGAACCCAGCCAGAGGTAAGTACTGCAGGGAATTTTTCTTTATCTTGTCCATCATAACCTATTAAACAAAACCTCGCAGAGCCTCCCTGAGCCATGACATGATTGGAAGGTGGTGGAGAAGCTGGCACGGACTACCGTAATGTAAGCACAGCACCCAGACCACGATCAATAAAATCCCTCATGTACTTCTCCAGCTCATCCAAACCACCGTGTCTGTCTTGTTCATGATTGCGATCTGGCAGGCGCTAATGACAATTCCTGTCTTACAATAAGCCTTGCCGTCTAGTCTCCCTCTCTCCTTTGGAAGGCCTCCTTCCCATCAGATCCAAGAATAGCACTTGACCCATGGAAGCTGTCTACTCACCTTCCATACAAAACGATGCTGAAGTTGCCTTGGAAAGGGCAGTGGGCACTCCCCGCATGCAGTTCTCCTCCATCGTCAATCAGGATGTGCCGGGTGCGCAGAACAATTGGCTCATCGTGGTCTTTAATGACTAGCTTTCCTGTAGAGGTAGGAAGGGGGTGAGGTTTCAGAACAGCAGCGTTAGGGGTGAAACCACAGCAGAGCCAAGGGCAGCCCTCCAATCCCTCATCGCATCCAGGCAGGCCAAGAGGGCACCTCTTTTGAACATTTCAATGCTCGCTCTCCTCCCAAGTAATTACCTTTCTCTTCTTTCTTCCTCACAATGTGCCAATAAGCCCATCTGGTTTCCTGCCATCACTGCAGACACTGCATTCAATGACCAAGCATCCAAAGGTAAAATACACAAGACTGCTCAGAGCACCAACAACGACTTCTTCTAGAAATGCTTCTTTCAACAGGATTGGCCATCTGACAAGCCATTCCTAAGGGCTCAGAGCTAATGGCTATCTCAAAAAGCCAGATGCTCTGACATTAGCCCAAAGCACATGATGTTTGTTCTGTCCATCTGAAGTTATGGCAAACTGCATCCCATCTGCTAGGCTCTGAGGCAATGGAGGAGGGAGGGGCAGATTGGCTTACCTCCCTCTGAGATGTGGATGGTGTAGACTGTGGCAGAAGAGGTGAGCAGCAGCGCCTTGTCCTGGCCGATGTAAACGTGGTGGTCCCGGTCATGGCCAGGGCTCCAGGGTTGAAGCTCAGGGCTCTGGTCAGGGCACTCAGCTGTCATTGCCAAGGACAAAGAGATGTCACAGCTCCCATCCACCAATCTTACCAAGCAAGGATTGCCACAGAGCACAAGGCAGCTCCCAGCCAGCTTCACAGCCCCTGCATCCTCTCTCCAGTTGCCACTGAGCCAATTCTGACTCATGGTAACCCCACGTGTGTCAGAGTAGAACTGTGTTCCATAGGGTTTTCAATAGCTGATTTTTCAGAAGTAGATCACCAGGCTTTTCTTCTGAGGTGCCTCTGGGTGGACTTGAACTGCCAACCTGTTGATTAGCAGCCAAGCTCTTTAACCATTCACTTCACCCCTGGATTCTGCCTCCTCTCGAGCTAAAAGCCAGGCCTTAGAGACCAGGGAGACACCCCCCGGTACAGGAGTCGGGAACCTTGGGGTCTAGTTTCATCTCTTTCATTAGTTCATCATTTATCCGTGGACAAGTCACTTCCTTTTTCTAGGCTCAGTTTCCCCATTTGTAAAAAAAAGGGTAGACCTGCTGATACCTCAGGACATTCCAAAATCTAAAGTTATGCAATTATCTACCTAAATTACTCGGACTCCAAGCCATTTTGTCCCCTGGAAAGCAGTGTTTGAAGAGTTAAGGAAAGTCTTTCCCCTTCTGCATGAGAATTTGACCTTTGGTTAATGTTCTAGCTCTGTTCCCCTAGAAATCTGAGAAAGATGGTTATAACATAAACTATGTCACCAAGCAACACTGCTTATAGCAAATAATTGGCAAGCGGCCTCTAAACTGTAGGGAACAGTAAATGAATAATAAGTACCTGCTTTGGGCATGTCCTTTGTAGGAACGGTGGAATTTATGCCTTTGGAGTCATTATAAGAGATACTATCTCCAGTGGGGCCTGAGGCTTCTAAACAACGGCAGTTCCCACACCTGTCCAATGACACTATTGTTTCTTCTCACCTGAGCCATCACCTGGGAAACCAAAGAGACTGGTTTCTGAATGGCTGTGTGGACTGCCGCAATGGCTCTCCCATGGAACAGAAACACCTGATGCTGCCCTGAGGGCGGGCTCTGTCTCTCACCCCATATCTTCCAACGTGAGTCTGATGCCAAGTGTGGCCAATGGTTGCCTCATGAGTGTGAATATCTAGTTGAATCTAAAAAGCCCCTGTGGAGGGTGTTGGAGAAGTACTTTTCCCCTGGTCCCAACAGAAGCACTGTGAGGACCCTCTGTGTTCATATGGTAACATGGCTGTAATCCAGCAGTGTGCCATGGAGGGGTGCAGGTGGGAGGATGGGCTCAGAAACTCGAAGAATCGCCTGGAATAGCAAAGAAAAATTCATAGAGGCAAAGAGGTGGGAAGAGGCAATGGGGGGGCGGGGCGGGGGGGAGAGAAAAAAAAAAAGAGAGAGAGAGAGCATGTATTACCTCAGAGACTAGGCCCTGATGCCCTCTTTCTTTCATCACTAGAGAGCTAGGAAGTAGGAAACAGTAGACTCCAGAATAACCTGGGGCGGGGAATGGAGAGGTGGGGAGGTGCCCACCGCAAGGGCAAGGTTTCAGATGAGGAAGGCACTGGGGGAGGTCCAGGAAGGAATGGAAGCACAATCCACAGCTCAGGCCCTGAGAAGGGAGCTCAAGGAGGCCACGTCCCTCCAGCAAAGTGGATGCAGTGACCAGTATCTACAAGATGGCACTGGGACCTCAGGAAGGATCTGGCTTCAGTGACATTACTGGCCTGCCAGTTCTCATGTTACTTGATTTCTATTCCTTTATCTCTGGGGTAAGAGTATCTGTCCCATATTTATCTATCTCAAAGAACTGGAAGGGGGTTGTCCCTCTCTATACCTAACAGTACCTGATATGGACCCCCTATGCCCAATTGCATTGCAGCGGCTTCTTTGCCCATCAGGAGGCAGGGACTAGCCTTCTTCTCTCTCCTGCCTAGAGTGGTGCAGGCACTCAGTGGCATGTTTGCTAAGTGAACTCATTCCTCATCCTCAAAACACCCCTCCTTTATGCTCCATCTGCTCGCTGTCAGGCCTAACGTGGCCCTGGATCTCTTTCATTAAGAAGAGAGTTTCGCGTTTCTTGGGCTTTTACTCAAGCAGCTCTTCCAGCTGTTGTAAACCCCAAGGGGCTTAAGCTGTGGCAATAAGATGAAACACTGCAGGGCTGCTCATTCGGGGCTTTCCATTTTAATGTAAGAGCAGGGCCACGGCAAGCTGCTGGGATGGGCAGGGGTGGCTGTCTGCCTCAGAACTCAACAATCAAGGGTGGTCATGGGGTGGGGGCTCCAGAGCCCCTGCCCAGCTGAAGGGCTCTGAGAGCCAATGCCCATCCCTGCACTTGCCTCCAGATCGGGTCAAGTGCACAGCTGGTTTTCAGCAGAGGGGACTGAGGGCCCTGGGCTGCCCTCCAGCTGGTCCTGGACCTGGCATGTCAGTTTCCCCAGCGTGTGGGAAGCACATGTGGTCGACCAGCCAGGCCAGAGGGCCAGGCAAGGAGCCATGAGCATGCTGGGAAGAAACCACTCCAGTCCACCAGACAAAGCCTCAAGGTGTCCTACAGTCTACGTTTCTCGACTGCCCCTTTTAAGGACACAAGTTTGCGTCAGACTTCACAGCTGGACTTGGAGGTGATCAGTCTGACCCCGCAGGCTTTCCCGTCACCAGAGGCACAGGTCCTAGCTCTGCACCACAGCTCAAGCCCAGCAATGACAAGTTCAGCCTGGGATAGACAATCCTTCGTTGGAGCTGGATGTTTGGCTCTTGGTGGAGATCATCTGACAGAGGGTTTTTACTTGCAGAAATCGGTGAGGGGCTGGAAATGGTCAGCACCCTCGCTGAATCTCCCCACGACAGCAGCCAGTGCTGTCTCAGGAAGGGACACACCACATAGGACAGAGAGTGAACAGGCAGACCTGCTGGGAGCCTGCCTGCTTCTCCATCCTCCTACAGAGCAGAGGGAACCAAGGGCCCTGCCTCCTTTCCAAATGGCTTTTGCCCAAATGGCAAGTGAGATGGCCAGGACGTGGGAGGAAACACCCAGCGAAGTACCTGATTATGCTTCCCCGAGGCCCTGAGGTGGATCACTCCAAAGGATAAACCAAAACCCAGCACCTAGCACGCCGTTAACATGTCCTTTGTGTTTGTTAATGGAATAAATGGCTCAAGGATAGATGAATGAATTCGGGTGACATTGTCCATTACCGCATCAAACGTTAAAATATTGGTTGCTTGCTATGTCCTGTAAGGATTGGAAAGATCCTACAAGTAATCACATTGAAGGAATTTCACTGGTTAGGATTCCAGATACTTCCTTCCATCAGTGGGTTGAGAAAAGCAAAAGATATTACAATGTACAGCCCTTCATTCTTATCGTAGAAAAGCATCAACGCCAATTAATAACAGCAGCATTTTTTGAAAAAAGAGCAATCAACAGTGATGGTAATATTAAAAACCCGTTGCCGTTGAGTCATTGCTGACTCAGGGCGACCCCACGTGTGCCAGAACAGAACCGTGCTCCACAGGGTTTCCAGTGGCTGGTTTTTCAGACGTAGATCACCAGGCCTTCCCTCTGAGATGCCTCTGGGTCACCTTGAACCTCCATCGTTTCAGTTAGCAGCCGACTGTGTTAACTGTTTGTATCACCCAGGGACTCCAACGGTAATGTCACAAAGTTCCCATTCAAAATTTAGAAATTGTCCCCCATTTCTTACCTTCCACCCCAGGTTTGATTTATTTGATTCCTGTTTCCTAAAGCCCAGGAAAATTTGCTTTGTGTTTCTGGATATTAATTCAATATCACTCAAAGAAAAAGTTAAAGATATTGAGATTGGAAAAGTAGACCTAACCCTTGTACAGCTTACAACGTGCTTTAACATACCCTAATCTTATGGTGCCAAAGGAGGCGGGAATCACTGAGATCAGGAGCCTCAGGGGTGGCTAGCCAGCTCGCAGATATGTGGGGTGTTTTTTTCTGGCCCCCTTCCAGAGTAGTTATGAAAATTTGAATTCATCACCAACCTTTAAAAAGTAGAGAGCTTTTACCTAAAAATTTAGATTTCTGGCCTCTCAAACTTCAGAAGATGCTGCAACACAGAACCACATTCCTGCACAGCAGCACTGGCCAGAGCTGAGAAGTGGGTGCCCCTTTAGAGGGGTCCAGTGACCACAGTCTACATTTGATCAGCTTCACCCATTGATGCCACGAGCCCGCCTCCTGTAGGCACTGAGTTTGTACCTCCTGGTTTAGTCTAACCCACCATTTTGTGGATGATGAAACTGGAGCCCAGCATGAGACTTTCCCGGGATTACTGAGTTAGCAAGGACGAGTCAGAACCTGACTCTGACCCCACGGCTCCTTCCCCTGGCCCCAGCAGCACTGCTTCACTGAGGGGCTGTATACCCTTCCACGCTGAGATGTGGGGGCCCCACTGCTGTGTGATGGCTCACCTGTGTGTATGGCCCCAGGGAAGCTGGCCAGGATGAGCCAGCTGATGGTCAGCATCGCCCTGGAGCGGCAGCTCGGCCTTCCAGAAGCTCCCATGGCGGCAGAGCGCTCCCTGAAATGCAAGCACGCTGAGGTCAGATGTGCAAACTGGGCAGGGCCCAGGTCAGTGTGCAGACCCGGAGACAGACAGGACCACGTGCACACACAGAACCAGAGGCGACAGACGGAGCAGTCCATGCAGAGCCCTCCCAGCGGCCTCCTGCGGCTGCCACAACCCAGGGCCGGGCAGATCAGGCCAGGAAGTTCTGCCCTCATCCTGCCTGTGTCCTGAAGCTCAGAGACCCAGAGAGGGATGGAATTTCATTCTTGGAGCTCAAGCTTCCTCCCCATCCCCCCAGAATGAAACCTTTTTTCTTAAGTTAAGAAACAGAGACGATGAAAAATACCCCCCCCCACCCCCAAACATAAGCTCAGAATTCGATCCTGCCAATCTGCCTTGTGATCTCAGCTGATCTGTTTAAATTTTCTGGGCCTCAGTTTCCTAATCTGTGGACTGACTTTTAACAGTCAGACCTTTAACAGTCTATGCTTCTGAGACCAGTCTTGGAGCATAATAATTGAACTCCTAAATATGTACGTTATAAGTCCTCTTCAGATTGCCCACCCAAGAGGAAGGTGGGGCAGAGATAGATGATTACCCCCAATATCCATTCTACCCTCCTTCCTCAGTAACAAAATCCCCAGTTTTTATCAGGGCACTTGGCTGCCTAGAATAAAGACCACATTTTCCAGTCTCCCTTGCAGTTAGTTGGGGCCTTGGAATTAAGTTTTGGCCAAGTCTAGCAGAAGTATAGTGTGTATCCAAAGAAATGTCCTTAAGGGAAGGTAAGTGCCTTGCTTCCCTTGTTCTTCCTCCCTGCTGATTGGAATGCAGATAAGATGGCTGGATCTTCAGCAGCTATCTTGGACCCTGTGGTGGCAAAGCAAATGGAAAGAACTGGGGCCTTGACCCTGAGGAGAGCTCTAAACTGGCTATCTATGGATTTATTTTTATGTGAGAGAGAATTAAGCTTCTATTTTATTAAAGCCACTCTTACACTTTTTCCTTTAACTAATACAGAATGTGGTTATGAGAATCTATCTAAATAAGCCAGAAAACAGGAACTTTAAAGAAAAGATACAAGATTTCCCTTTCAAATTATGCCTACTCCTCACTTATTGACTATCTCATTACCCGACATTTCAAATTTACAACAATAGTAAAAAATCTACTATCTATTTTGTGCGTTAACAACATATGTATGGCAGTAACAAACATGGAGGTGCAAGGCAAGAGTAATGCTGGCTACGATGGTAAAGGTTATGTATCAACTTGGCTGGGCCATGATTCTCAGTGGTTTGGTAGTTATGTAATGATGTAATTTGGCAGATATGTAATGATGTAGTCATCTTCCACTTTGTGATCTGATGTGGTCATTCTCCATTTTCATGCAATGCTGATTTTCACATAACAACCTGGTCTTTGGAAGCTAACCATATTGATAAGTAAGGAGTGGGTGTATAATGCTGTTTGGAGAAACATCTGCATTCAAGTTATATGTGGCACACACAGAGCTTAGCTAGACTGGATGTTGGAAGTGGCGAGCTCCGGCTTCTATGCCCATCCCTCAAATCCTCCTCTGAGTATGACTATTATTGTGCCCAGAAACAGATATTCTCCCACACTGACTGAGGGGCCAACATCTATCTCAGCCGACACAGGTTCCTCTCTTTAAACTAGTTCAGCGACAAATCTGATCATCCCTGACCTCTCAGCTCAAAGCCGAGCTCTGTGTGTTTGCTTGGCTAGCTGGGGTGGGTAGGAGGGGCCAGAAACGGGAGCCCAAGCGGGGCCCTTTGCCTGATATATCTCACTCGGGTGTGCTTGGGGAGCCCAGAGAGGGAGGAAACGATACTCTCAGAATCAATGCTGGTGGTGTCCTAATAACGGGCACCTTGCCTGGGCCCAGGTCTGATCTGCCGACAACAGAGCCCATTCTAGTCATTTCTGCAGATTGCTGAAGTCACGCATTGCAGCATCTGGGGATGGCTGCTTTCTCATGGTCCTCAGAAAAGGAGTGTTCACTTTCATGACTCTTGCAATAGAAAGGAGGAGAAACCCGGGACAGGAGTGCTTTCAGAGCCCTCAGGGGAAAGCCACAGCCCTGCTCTCAAGTCCTGATCAGCTTGGAAAAACCAAAGGCAGTTTGTTGTGTGCTGCCAAGAAGCCCCAGATCAACCTGGGGCCTCTCAGAAAGGAAATTGTGCCTTTGGGCCATAAGCTAGCATCTTAGCTTAGTAAAGAAATATGACAGGCACCAAGACGGGATGCAGTAGGGTACGGGCAGCAGTATGGGTGTGGGCACCTAGCCTGTCCTAAGGGACCCTCGCCAAGCCATTTCCTCCTGTGGGCCTCAGACTTCCCATGTGCCGAGTGGGAAGGTTGGTACACATGGGCTTTTAAGCTCTGATATCTTCTGATATAATATCAAAAAAACAAAAACCAAACTTGTTGCCATGGAGTCGATCCCGACTCATGGCAACTCCATGTGGTACAGAGTAGAACTGCCCCACAGGGTTTTCTTGGCAGTAATCTTTACAGAAGCAGATTGCCAGGCCTTTCTTCTGTGGTGCCACTGGGTAGGTTCAAATTGCCACCTTTAGGTTAGTAGTCGAGTGCAGACTGTGCCACTAAGGGACCTTATCATAGATAACTTCAAAGACCAAAAAAACCTCACTTTCTGGATGGATAGAAAAACAAATGCCACTTGGAGAGAATAACGTTCAAATCCCTTTTTCCTAACGTTGAAGAGGCTTCTGCTGCCACCCAGCTATGTCAGAGCCATAGGAGGCAGGGAAGTCTCCCTGCCCAGAGAGGTGAGCCCCACATCACTGAGTGAGTGATCATCCATGCTTGCTTGTCCATGAGGGGCTTCCCAGCACCAGAGTCCGTAAGTCTGGGAAACATTCTGGCAAAATGAATCCCAAGAGGTTCTCAAATTTCATTGGGAATTCTTCACCAAGAATTTCTCAGTTGGCTTTTAAAAGCTTTCTGGCAATGGGAAGTCGGACTCGGGTTCTCCGGCTGGCAAGATACAATCTTGAATTGGTTCCCAGCTGTTGAAGGCCTCAGAAGTCTGCACACTGGCTAATAATGCTAGCAATCTCATCAGGAAGCTGTTGGATTGGGGCTGGCTGGCCGCTGCCCTTGCTGGGTTAGAGGGCTGCTCCAGATGGTCTCTCAATGGCCCTGAGCCCCAGCTCCTTCCTCGGAGGGTGCGGTGAAGCCCTTCAGCAAGCCTGTGAGAAAGAAGAATGCCGACACCCTTTTTGGAAGGCCAGCGCTTCAGGATATTCCACAAGTCTTCACAATAACAAGCTAAGTTTTCCAGGAGCTCAGCACTTCCCAAGTTCAGCTGCCTCTTGGTCTCTGTTTGCCAGGCCTCACAGGGCCAGGGATAGGCAGGCCCAAAGCGGGAGCCAGAGGCTTTGCTGCTCATGTCTGTTCCTGTTTCTCATTGCTGCCATCACACAGCAGGCATCTGGGTCTTTGCTCTTCCTTCAGGTGGTCCTGGCCAGAGCTGCCCGAAGTCCAGGGCTGGTCACCTGCACAGCAAGAGGAGCAGAGTGTTACACAAGGCTCCAGAGAGGCGAGTCCTTGCTCAGTCCTCCCAAAGCAACAGAACTAGCAAGAGCATGCCCCATGGCATGCCGGGCCCCACGGGGATGAGATTTCAGGAGCCAAGACTTCTTTGGGGATTGTCTGATGAAAACCCGGAGGAAGAAGAGGGGAAGAGATAGCTTAAGTTCCAAAGCAGGAAGTGAGCTGAGACCTCCAGGGTGATCTGGGAAGCTTGTTTCTTGGGGTGAGAGTGAGGCCAAATGGGGATAGACACCTCTCCCCTTCTGTCATGGATTGAATTGTGTCCCCCCAAAAATGTTTTTATCAATTTGTCTGGGCCATGATTCCCCACGTTGTGTGGTTGTCTTCCATTTTGTGATTGTAATTTTCTGTTAAAGAGGGTTAGGGTGGGATCCTAACTCCCTTGCTAAGGTCACTTCCCTGATCCAAAGTAAAGGGAGTTTCCCTGGGGTGTGGCCTTCACCACCTTTCATCTGTCCAGAGAGAAAAAGAAAGGGAAGCAAGCAGAGAGCTGGGAACCACATACCACCAAGAAAGCAGCACCAGGAGCAAAGCGTGACCTTTGGACCTAAGGTTCCTGCCCTGAGATGCTCCCAGACCAAGGGAAGACTGATGACAAGAACCTTCCTCTAGAGCTGACAGAGATAGAAATCCTTCCCCTGGAGCCAGCGCCCTGAATTCAGACTTCTAGCCTACTGACTGTGAGAGAATAAACTCTCCATTAAAACCATCTACTTGTGGTATTTCTGCTATAGCACCACTAGATGACTAAGACACCTTGTCACACCTGCATAAGGGCACTTCTTGCTCCAGGCAAATCTAGACAAGACTCAGCTCAGCATCAGCAGAACACTGTGGTGGCCAAGAGCCTAGGCTTCACAGTCATAAAGGCCTTGGGTTCGAAGCCCAGCCTCATAACTTACATTGGGAAAACCAGCTACTCCAGGCCTCATTTCTTTCATGTATAATACTGGAGTGATGGACTCTAAACTCCAGGGTCCTTGTGAAGGTTAAATAAGATACTGCATACGAAGGTCACTGTCCTATGCATTTCTCACAAGCTCCCAGGTGACAATGCTGCTGGTCTGTGGATCACACTTTGAGCAGCAAGGATCTAGTTCAATCTCCACCCTCCCCATTTTACAGATGAGCAAACTGAGGCCCACAGAGTAGAAGACAGTCACTCATGCTGATCAGGAGCAACCAACGTGTGATCCGAGAATTGCTGTTTGGGGCCATTCCTTGACCCCACATTACGGGACATGTGTCATCTTCCTGACCACCCTGCTTGCTTGGGAGAAAGTGGGAGAGAGGGGCAGATGGAGCCCATCCATTCCTGCCTCTGTTCCATGGAGACATCATTTTAAGTCACAGTTTGGAGAGTAAATACATGTCTCAGGTACCCTTTATATGTACCCATAGAGTATTAATTATCTTTACCAAACGAAACATTTCCTTTGATATGGGAAATTCCCACTGGGGGCCACCTGCAGAGCCTAAGATGAGAGATGCTGCAGTTTCCTGGTGATAACAGAGACTCCCCATCATGGACCCCACCCCCCACCCACAAGCACATCGGAGCAAACCCTGCCCAGCCCTGCTCTGCCGTGAAGTCTAAATCCCTCATCATGCCATCCAGTCAATTATAGAGGCTGGAAGCTTCCAAGCCTTTGCCAACTGCAGCCCTGGCAACCATTCTTCCATCCCATCCATTCAGCTCATATGCTGACTGTGCTCTGTAGATGGGACAGGAAGGTAAGAGCCCTGCCCACGAGGATCTCCCAGTCCCCTCTCCATGGGCACACTGCTTCTCAAATAGGTGCCAATGGCTAA
This sequence comes from Elephas maximus indicus, assembly GCF_024166365.1. NCBI lineage: Eukaryota > Metazoa > Chordata > Mammalia > Proboscidea > Elephantidae > Elephas > Elephas maximus. The sequence goes on along the minus strand of NC_064831.1, from coordinate 70,989,820 downwards.
ATTATGAGCGTGACCTTCCCAGCAAACCAGGTATCTCCCAACAGAGTCAACTCTTAATTATTCACTTGACTTTCAACACACGAGTACAAGTAGTTGAGCCGCAGTTACAGTCACAAGTCACATGTAGCTATGCCAAACACATTTGAAGTGCTCAATAGTCACATGTGGCTAGTGGCTGCCCCATTGGATAATGCAGATCTAGAACATTCCATCATTGCAGAAACTTCTATTGGACAGTGCTGGTTTTAGAGCCTTGCTGCTCAGTGTAGTTTAGAAAATCCAAACTAGAGCTATAGCTTGGTTCGGAGCAGTGGTTTTCATGGTGGTGTTGCTGGACCAGCAGAATCAGTATCACCTGCTAGAAATGTAGATTCTCGGCCCTACCCCGGATCTACTGCCCTAGTGAACCCAAAACTGCCCACCATTCTGTGGTTTAACAAGCTGTCCAGGTGATTCTGATACAGTTCAAGTTTGAGAACGAGAAGTTAAAAGGGTCGATTTGTTGTACTGTGGTGGCTTGCATGTGGCTGTGATCCTGGAAGCTATGCCACTGGTATATCAAATACTGGCAGGGTCACCCATGGTGGGCAGGTTTTAGCAGAGTTTCCAGACTAAGATAGACTAGGAAGAAAGGCCTGGCAATATACTTCCAAAAACCAGCCAGTGAAAACCTATGGATCACAACAGAATATCACCCAGTGCAATGCTGGAAGATGAGCCTCCCAGGTTGGAAGGCACTCAAAACACACAGTGGCCTCGACAATGGACTGGAGCATAGCAATGACCATGAAGATGGCACAGGACCGGGCAACATTTTCTTCTGCTGTACACAGGATCGCTATGAGTCGGAGCCAACTCATGGCAACAAACAACAGCAACAACAGTTCGGAGTGTTAATTTAGTTCAAAAGATCAATCCGCAGTTCGGTGTCAACCTCATGAACATTCAACTCAGGTTTCGTCACAAGGTAGAACCAAACTTGAATCTTGGACCTACAGCTTAAGAGCTGTGTGACTTTGTCCAAACCATTTAACAACCTAATCCTCAGTCCCCTCAGCTGTAAAATGGGGGCATAAAAGCTGCTGCCATATAGGGCTGGTGGATGGCATGAGATGATATGACATGGCAGAGTGGCTAGCCCAGGGTAACACTCCATAAATATTCACTTATCACCACCTCCATGATTTGCTAGCCTGCTGTCCACTGCCTGCTGCACCTGGTCCCCAGCTTGCCTTACTAAACGAGATTTGTATGTAACCTGTTTAAATTGTTGACCCTTCATCATCGGTTGAGAGGTACATCTGAACAAGAAATGCTTTTTCAAAGTCTTAAGCAGGAAGCTCCTCCACCCTCCCAAAGGGGCAATATATTTATGGCCTGGGGCAAAAACACAAATACGACATCGTGGGTGCCACATGCTTGGTTCCAGGCAAGGTTCCTGCCTGTATAAGATGAAGCGTGGCAGAAATGCCAGGCAGCGTCCCGATTCCCAGGGCTGTGGGGGCATCAGCCCTGAACTAGTATGCCTGCTGGCTGGAGAGAATACAGGGATGGGGGTCCTGGATTCCTTCAACCTCAGAGCTCAGGGGGGTGGAGAAGGGAAGGTCTACTTTGTAGCCTGGTTCATCCTTTCATTCCAGGAGGGGCCTTATTTACCCTTCACATTCAAGGAAAGTGGAGCTCCCGAAAGATGGGAGGAGGGAGAGAAAAAGATAAAAGATGATTTTCTCTACCATCCCAGTATTAAATTACCGCTCTTCTGGGGGATTCCAGGGGTGAAGATACAACACCTGCCAGAGAAGGGGGGATGCTAAGAAGCAAACAAAGGGCTGTTATGGGAAAGAACGTGCCCAGGGAGTTAGCAGACCGCTGGTTGGTCCCCCGACTATCACACTAATGCGTTACTGGTCCCCAGTGTATTTGCCGATGTTCCCCCGCCCCCTCACCTTCAATGTGCTTTCTCTTTGCCGCTGTCATCCCAGCTGCCACTCTGAGCCTTTTGATATTTTAATAATTCACTTTAAGATTCAATTTCTACCTCCCCTTAGGAGTTTTCCCTGGCCCTAAAGTCTGTGTCCACGAAGGCGTCTTTCTTTGCAGCAGCAGGCTTATGGACAGTCTCTGTGAGTCAGAGCCTGGGCTGCCCTCTCCCCCAGCTGGTTGTGTGCACGGTACTGCCTGAAGAGTGATCGCAGCAGTAAACACTTGATCCTTCGTATTTTTTAAGTGAAAATACCAGCATCAGCAGTTTGCTTGGCATTTCTCCTGGCCTGAAGTTGCCCTATGGGTACCCATTTGTTTCTAAGGTTCAAGGAAGATCTCAACAAAATGCTTCTTGCCCTTACCCTTCACCTCCTGCCAGGGCCGAGCCCTGCATTGCTCCTCACCAGGGCCCTTTTAACGGCCCCTCCATTCCAGCCTTCTTTCTGATGATTGCCTGGCCTGACTGGGACTGGGGGCTCAGAGTCCCACAATAGCTGTATTTCAAGAAGGATAACCACTCCTTGTCTGTCAGTTTACTGTACCGTTGTGGCTTACGTGTTGCTGTGATGCTGGAAGCTATGCCACTGGTATTTCAAATACCAACAGGGTGACCCATGGTGGACAGGTTTCAGCAGAGCTTCCAGGCTAACACAGACTAGGAAGAAAGGCCTGGAGATTGACTTCTGAAAATTAGCCAATGAAAACCCTATGGATGATGACAGAACATTGTCTGATACAGTGCTGGAAGGTGAGCGCCTGGCTTAGGAGGCACTACATAATAGACTCAAAAACAGACTCAAAAATGCCAGCAATTATGAAGATGGTGAAGGACTAGGCAACATTTCGTTCTGTTATACATAAGGTCGCTATGAGTCAGAACCGACTGAATGGCAACTAACAACAGCAACAAGGAGGAGGATAAAATTGGTGCTAAGTACAAGTGGAAAACCTGGTGGCGTAGTAGTTAAGAGTTACAGCTGCTAACCAAAAGGTTGGCAGTTCAAATCCACCAGGCGCTCCTTGGAAACTCTATGAGGCAGTTCTACTCTGTCCTATACGGTCACTATGAGTCGGAACTGACTCGATGGCAGTGGGTTTGACCTTTTTAAGTACGAGTGAGGACATCTGGAGAGTACAGGGTGGTCAAGGAGTGGCTGAGATGAGTCCAGATGTGTGGCCACAGCTAAGTTAAGGAGTTTGGACTTCATCCGGAGAGCATGGGGGCCACCGAACGACTGAAGGAACGAAGGAGAGCAAGTCATTGTGGATTTTTTAAAAATTCTGCTGGCAGGGGCAGGAAGGATGGATGGGAGGAGAAGTAAGGGCAGTCCAGGAACTCTGCTGTGGTTTAATTAATCCAACACATATTTAAGTGCCTACTGCATGTTGGTGGCATAGCGGTTAAGAGCTTGGCTGCTAACCAAAAGGTCGGCAGTTCAAATCCACCAGCCGCTCCTTAGAAACCCCATGGGGCAATTCTGCTCTGTCCTATAGGATCCCTATGAGTCGGAATCAAGTCATCAGCAGTGGGTTTTATATTACAGGTAGGGGGCGGTGTTTGCTCAGTGGTAGAATTCTCACCTTCCTGGCCAATTCACCTCATACACAGCCACCGCCTGCCTGTCCCTGGGGACTTCCATGTTGCTATGATGCTAAACGGGTTTCAGCAGAGCTTCCAGACTAAGATGGACTAGGAAGAAAGGCCTGGCAATCTACTTCTAAAAAATCAGCCAGTGAAAACCCTATGGACCACAACCGTCTGATCTGCAACTGATCTTGGGGATGGCGCAGGGCCAGGCAGCTTTTCATTCTGTTGTGTATGGGGTTGCCAGGAGTCAGAGGCCGATGCGACAGCAGCGAACAACAACATATTACAGATACGATGCCTTCCCCCAGAGCAGAAGCTTAGCGCTCCACCAGTTAACTAGTGGGGAGGGTGGGAGTTGGCATTTAACATGCCCCCACTGAACAAGCAACATGAAAAGATGCTCAACATCACTGGACGTTAGGGAAATGCAAATCAAAACCACAACTGAGATGCTAGTTCACTCCCACTGGGATGATTATGATCAGGAAAGGGGAAACAAGCATTGGCGAGGATGTGGAGAAACCGGAACCCTCAGACATTGCCGGTGGGAATGCAAGCCAGTGCAGCCACTGTGGAAAACAGTTTGGTGGCTCCTCCGAAAGTTAAACATAGAATTACTATATGACCCAGCAACCCCACCCCTAGATATACACCCAGAAGACGTGAAAGCTAAGACTCAGACAGATACCTTGTACGCCAATGTTCGTTGCAGCATTATTCACAATAGCCCAGAGGTGGAAACAAGCCAGGAGTCCATCAACAGATGAACGGATACACAAACTGCGGTGTATACAGACAATGGACTAGTACTCAGCCCTGAAGAGAATGACGTTCTAAGTCATGGATGAACTTTAAAAACATCATGCTGAGTGAAACAAGCCAGTCAGTCACAAAAGGGCAAATACTACATGATTCCACTTACATGAAATACCTAGAATAGGCAAAGGCATGGAGACCAAAGTTTATTAAAGATTAGCTAAAACGGGAGGGAGGGGGAAGGCGGAGTCATTGCCTGGAGGGCACAGAGTTTCTGTTAAAGGTGATGGGAAAATTTGGAAGCGGATAATGGTGATGGTTGCATAACATGGTGAAGGTAATTAATATCACTGAAGTACACACATAAAAAGGTTGAAATGGCAAAAACAGAACAAAGCGCCCCCCCACCACCCCACCCCGGGTGCTTCTGGGTTTGTTGTGGTGTGTACAGGCTTCGACGAACCAACAGTGAGCTTGTATGGATGGGTCTGATTCCATCACCTGGCTGGGCACTGACGACTCATTCTTTTGGTGTGCTGTACCCCTCCCCTATCACCCAGTATTGTAAGTAGATCATGACCCCAACTTACAACTGCCATCAAGGTTCTAGGGTCAAGCAAGCAGAGAGGTAACATGTCAGGGTCTAAAATGCAGACTGCTGGTGGAGTGGGCCTCACAGCACCTGCCTGGAAGTGAGAGACGTTCTCAGAACTGTGAAGCCCTGGAAACTTTAGCTGTTATTAGAGGGGGCTGAGTGAGGTCCTGGTCTTGGGTGTTCAGACTATTTATTTATTATGACGATAATTCTGAAGCACCCGCTTTCTGAGGGCAGAAGGAAAGGGAGGGAATGGAGTGTCAGAAAGATTCATCCAGAGGGCCTGAAGGCACGTGACAACCTGAGCTGAGGTGATCTAGAGGAGTGTGTGTGTGTGTGTGTGTGTGTGAGGGAAGGAGAGAGAGAGAAAGATACCTGTGTGCACGGGTGTGGGTGCGAAAGAGAGAGACAGAGAGAGCTGGACTCCTCTGCAGAGCTTGATAAGCAGGCAGATCACACCCCTGCACTCCAGGGGCTCCAATCCCAGGGGTCTGGGGCAGGACCCAGGGATCTGCATTTCATTTAACACACTCCCTGGATGATGCTGACACAGGTGGTACCACTCTCTGAGGCACAGGTTGGGACCTTTGTTTAGATTCAGGATAGGCTGGTCCTTGCATTTCTGCACATGGAGAAACAGAGGCACCCTTCACACTGGACACAGGCCCTCCTGGGAGCAAAGGCCTTCTGCTCCGAGCAAAGGCCTGTTCCGCGGGAGCAGCCAGAGAGACAGGGCTTCAGCACACCCTTCTGGTGAGAAGCCACCTGCTCCCAGGGCTGGGTGTGCTCAGGAGAGGCAAGGTCCACATGTAAATTTAAAACAAAAGGGGATGAAGTTGAGTTTTACCAAAAGGGAAAACCAGATTTAATGGGCTGTAGGAGAATGTGCTACATTCAAATTGAATGAGGCAGAAAGAGACTCGGGAAGGCCAGGATAAGAATTCCAGGAAGGGGCCTTTGGAGCCCACAGTGGACATCTGTGGGTTTTGCTTGCCTGCCTCCATTCCCTCCTCCTGCCTCCAGCACCTTGATCTTTCTTTGGCCACCATCTCTCCCTCACTCTCAGTCCATGTAGTTCAAGTGGGGCCAACCCACCCACCCAGTTTAACTCTCAAGATAGACGTGTAACCCAACCTGCCCAGGGAATATATCCCATTCCTTGGGCTGCTGTAATTGATTCAGGGGTGGTCACATGACCCAAGATAATTTTTTTAAAAGGGAGGCATTTGCCGAAACTCTTGGGAAAGCATGGTTCTCATCCCACCCTGGTTGTAGAGCGCCTGGGGGCTCTCTTTGCTGCTGTCTTAAAAGAGCCTGCCTGAGAATGAAGTTTGCTCAGAGGAATGCACAGCCTAGCGATGTGAAGAGGCAATACTTGAGCACCCAGATCTAGCTATGCCTGAAGCTAATACTATTTCTGGACTTTTCTATTATGTGAGCCAATAAAGTTGCTTTTATGTTTAAGCCAATTTGACTTGTGTTCCTGACGCTTACTATGGAAACAATCCTGACTAAAAAGGACCCAAAAGTACAAGGCAGGATGAAGGTTACTTCCTTATAAGTCTCTTGGCTCTCATAAAATGTCTTTTTGGAGCCACGAGACCTCATATTACTTTATTGGGAAAAGAGACTTCCTTTCCCCAGTTGTAGCATAAAACATGCATGTCCCAAGGAAGGGTGACCCATATCACAGAGAATGAAGTCACCGCCATGGCCACAGCCCAATACTCTTTCCTGTAGGATTCTTCAAGAGCCATCTAACTACTCTCTCCCCTCCTCAACCCCAATCCATCTTCCACAGACCAAAGATCATGGATCACGGCACACTTCTGCTTAAAACGCTTCAATGGGTTCCCACTGCACCTAGAACAAAGCTGGAACTCCTCACCGGGCCCTGTGGGATCAGGCTCCTTTCCAGCCTCATCTCCCACCTGTCTCTTCCTCTCTGACTCCCCTCGTGCCACACGGGCCTCTTTGTTATTTCCTTGAAGATGCTGAACTCATTCCTGCCCCAGGGCCTTTTCACATGCTGTCCCTCCTGCCAGGAGTAGTGTCCCTCACTCCACCCACCCTCAGGTCTCAGCTTAAAGTCCCTTTCTTAGGCTTTTCCTGACGTCCCTTCCCATCTGAAGATTCTCTTTGTCAGTACTCTTCATGGTATTTATTGCTCTTTTCATTACATTGGCCATAGTTCATAATCAAATAATTATTTATGAGTTTATTTGCTTATTGTCCGTAAGCTCCATGAGAGGAGGGATTGTGGCCATTGGTGGCGCTACTGAGTGTGATCTCGGGACTAGAAGCATCAGCATTGACATCACCTGAAAGCTTGTTAGAAATGCAGAGTCTTAGGCCCAGGCTGCAGACTCCGTCTCCCCAGCGATTCGTGTGCACATTGAAGCGTGAGGAAAACCACTTGCCATTGAGTCCCCTCTAAGTCATGGCGACTCTGTGTGTCAGAGTATAACTGTGCTCCATAGGGTTTTCAATGGCTGATGTTTTGGAAGTAGACCTCCAGGTCTTTCTTCCAAGGCTCTTCTGGGTGGACTTGAACCTCCAACCTCTCATTTAAGAGCCAAGCCTGTTAACAGTTTGCGCCTCCCAGGATCTCCTGAAGTTTGAGAAGAACCGCTCTAAGACACCTTCTGATCCAATCCTTGCTTACCTGGGAGAGGAGTCAGACCTGCTGGTTTCCTGGCATCTCCTCCCATCCCCTCCTCCACCCTCCCAATAGCCTTAAGATTAACCAGTAGGGCTCCAAGCAGGCCATGAGAAGTTCTGCAAAGAGCGGTGGGCCCCAGAGAGCTTCCGTGAGAGCCTGAGACAGGCGTGCAGCCCACGAGGTAAGCCCCTTGGGTTCGGACGCAATAAGGGGCCAGTTTGCTGGCACCTGCTGTGCCTGGAAGCCAGGCTGGAATGTCATGAGGCAGGGCCTGGCAGCAGTTCAGAGAGTGCAGCCTTCCTCCCAGGCGCCTGTTCTCAGCCTCACACAAACCCAGGAAGGGCCGAGACAGCGAATGTTTGCACAGCAGATAGACTCTCTCTACTCCTCCCTCTGCCCGGCCAGATTGGAGTCGCAAGAGCATGCTTGATTTTGCTTCAGGTTTGGGCCAGAGTCCTCCTTTGATCTGAGAGGCTTGTCTTTTCCTGGGTTATTTATTTGTAGAAACCCCTCCGTTTTCTACAACTTCAAATGCACCTACAGGAAGTGACAGCAGGTGGGGCCTGGGCGCATGGGCCTGTTTTACTGCCCTGGGTGCCCCTGGCTCCTTGTGCCTGGGTCAGTTACCTATCACCTTGCACACAGGTGTGACTCACAGCCCTGGGCAATGGAACAAAACCCGGAGTTTGCTGGAGGAAAATGGACTTTGATGACCCTAGCACGGAGTGGTGACCAAAGGAATGAGCTAGAAATTGGGAGACCTGGGTTCTAGCCCTGGGAGACCCTGGGCAAGGCTCCTCTGGCCCTCAGCTTTCTCTGTATAAAGGGAGACCCAGTGACATGCGTATTTTAGTCCTTACACGCAAGGGCTGAGACAGACATGAGTAACGGCAACAGGGCCTGAGCGCTGGGGAGCCCTGACCTACTACTAGAAGACCTCAGAGCTTCACATAATTGCTTCCCCCCCTTCAAAAAACAATGTTATTATGAAAAATTTCAAACATACAGCCAAGTTGAAAGAATTTCACAATGAACACCCATAAACCCACCACCTGGTTGCTAAACAAAACCAAAGCAGTTGCCATCAAGTCAGTTCCAACTCGTGGCGATCCCATGTGGGTCAGAGGAGAGCCGTACTCCACAGAGTTTTCAATGGTTGGTTTTTTAGAAGTAGACTGCCAGGCCTTTCTTCCAAGGCACCTCTGGGTGGGCTCAAACCTCCAAGCTTCCTGTTAGCAGCCGAGCACACTAACTGCTTTGGATCACCCAGGGACTCCACCGAGGTGCTACCAGTAACATTTTGCTGTATTTGCTTTACCACATATCTATCTTTCCATTTCTCTATCCATCTAGAAATCAGTCTTAATTTTGATGCATTTCAACGTAAATCACAGACACCAGTACACTTTCCCCTAAATACTTCAGCATGCATATTATTAACTAGAGTTCAATATCCATTCAGTTCTTTTTTAATTTTTTGAGCTAAAATTTACATACAGTGAAACACACAGGTCCTAGGTGTACATTTGCCGAGCTTTGACAAATGCATTACCTGTGTAACCCAAGGCCTTGCTAAGAGGCAGAATGCTATCATCACCACAGGAAACTCCCTCATTCTTATTTCCAGTCAATCCCTCTCCCAAGAAACAACCCTGTTCAAATGGGAAATATCAGAGCCACATCACAAACTAGTTTTGCCTGTTCTAGAACTTCACATAAATGGAAATATCCAGTAGGTAGTCTTTGGTTGAGAAGTCTTTCACTCAGAATGCTTTTGAGGTTCATCCATGTTGTTCAGTGGATCAGTAGCTCATTTCTCATAACTACTGAGTACCCAATTGTGGGAATATATTACATCACGGAGTTGTTTTCATGTTACCACTCTGGGAGCCCTGGAAGCACAGTGGTCAAAGAGGAAGATGTGGTAGTTGGCTTCATAAAGATTTACAGTCTTGGAAACTCCGTGGGGCAGTTCTACTCTGTCCTATAGGTTGCTATGAGTCGGAATCAACTAGATGACAACATGTTTTTTTTTGGTGGTGGGGGGAGGAATCCCCACACAAAATGGGACCCCGGTGAGAGTGGGGGAGAAAAGAGGCACAACTTTGCTACTAAAATGCAACCCAACAAAGTTCTGTTTGCCACTGTCCTTCTCAAACCCAACAAGATGCTGCAGAGGCAGAATAAACCAAACAAAGCCAAACCTGTTGCCGTAGAGTTGATTCCAGCTCATAGCGACTCTATAGGACAGAGTGGAAGTGCCCCATAGGGTTTCCAAGGCTGTAAATCTTTACTGAAGCACAATGACACATCTTCCTCCCTCAGAGTGGGTGGTGGGTTGGAACTGCTTACCTTTCCGTTAGCAGCCAGCACTTAACCTTTGCACCACCAGGGCTCCTTATCTGGTACATAACAAACGGTAATGGTTGAACCACACGATAAACATACTAATGTCAATGACTTGTACACATGAAGAATGTTAAAAAGGCAATTTGTTACATATATGTGTACCACAAAAAAAGTCACTGTATTTTGGCGAGGAGGAGCTGTGGCTTTTAAAAGACTTGGGTTTGAGCCCTACGTGTACAATTTAGTGGGTGTGAGATTCTGAGGAAGTCCCGTAGGCTCCTTTTAAAACAAGAGTAGCTTAGTAACAGTTTATGATATTAACTCAAAGATTTTTTTTCCTCGTCCTGTTTTTTCTCCTTCTTTTCCTTGCTATCTCCCTTCAAGTTTTGTGTGTGTGTGTGTCTGTGTGTATGTGTGTGTGTGTGTGTGTGCTTTAGGTGAAAGCTTACAGAGCAAGTTAGTTTTCATTCAAAAACACACATACATAAATTGTTTTGTGACATTGGCTGCAATCCCTGCGATGTGTCAGCACGCTCCCCCTTTCCTTTCTACCCTGGGTTCTCCGTGCCCATTCCTCCAGTTTTCTTGTCCCTTCCTGCCTTCTCGTCTTTGCTTTTGGGCAGGTATTGCCCATTTGGTCTCGCATACTCGATTGAACTAAGAAGAACCTTCCTCACGTGTGATATTGTTTGTTTTATAGGCCTGTCTAATCTTTCACTGAAAGATGGACTTTGGGAGTGGTTTCAGTTTTGAGTTAGCAGATTGTCTGGGGGGACATAGTCTCAGGGTTTCCTCCAGTCTCTCTCCAGTAAGTCTGGTCTTTTGTGTGTGTCTGTGTGTGTGTGTGAATTTGGATTTTGTTCTACATTTTTCTTCCACTGTGTTCAGGACCCTCTATCGTGATCCCTGTCAGAACGGTTCCCTTCAAGTGTTTAGGCTAAGATTCCTCCACAGCCCATAAGGCTATTAGTGTCTTCCACTTAACAGAGGTTTTAAGAGAATTAAAAGAGGTAACATATACAAAATGCTTAGGAAAGCATTGGGATGCAGTACGCATTCTACAAACAGTGAATTCCATTACTGGCTGTGCTCTCTAAAAGGGCAAAGCGGTGACTTAGGCCTGAGGAGCACTTTTCAGTGAGGCTTGCCCTGAGAAGTCAGAACACGGGGCATGCAGGTCAGCCTTGGCCTTCCTGCCTAACAGAGGCTATTGACAATGGAATTCAGGTGAAGGGAGTGGGGCCTGCAGAGTGTCTATGGCATCTCCTGGGCCCTCAGCCTGATCTCCCAGGGGCTGCGGCCCACACTTGGTGCATAGCTGGAGGGAGCCACCAGGCAGCAAGCAAGCCCTGGCTGCGTTTGCGTTTGCAAAGCTAAGCTGCAGCCCGGATGCTGGCCTGGGTTCAGCCCGAGTCGGCTGTGTTGCCTAAGAACTTCCAGAGGCTTCAGCTGGAAAAAGTTATGCCTTGCTTTTCCCTGTAAAATGAGAGAGAGCGGCCCTGGCTAGAGAGGAGGTGGCACTGGCAGCTTAGGGCAGGCCTCGCTGGCTCAAAGACAGTCCCACAGACCGTGACAGGGTAGGATGGGGCCCGGACCCCTCAACTGGGGCTGCAGGCCTAGGTCATGGGACTGGCTAGTATCTGAACTCAGGTCTATCTGATTCCAGCTTTTTCCTGCCTCTGACTAGCCGCTGGCTTCCTGGGTATTAAATCTATAAGTTGTACTTCCAGGACTTTGGTGCAAGGAGGGACCTTAAAATGTGTGGAGCCTTGGGAATGTAAAATGGTGCAGCCACTGTGGAGAAGAGGTGGGCGGTTCCTCAAAATGTTGAACACAGAAATGCCATGTGACCCAGCAATCCCAATCCTAGGTAAATACCCAGAAGACGGGAAGGCAGGAACACAAACAGAAACTACACCAATGTTCATTATAGCACTAATCATAATAGCCAAAATGCGGACTGTCCATCACAATAGCCAAAATGTGGAATGTCCAACTGAAATGTCCATTAACAGATGAACGGACAAACAAAATGTGGTATATACATATAATGGAATATTACACAGCCATAAAGAGAAATGAACTCCTGATGCATGCTACTAATGGATAAACCTTAAAAACATCATCCTGAGTGAAATAAGTCACAAAAGGACAAATACTGTGTGATCCCACTTATATGAAATAAGCAAGTATATAGAAACCAAGATTAATTAGTGGTTACCAGAGGTGGGAGGGAGGAGGAAGGGGAAGTTTTTGCTTAGGCAGCATTGCATTTATGTTAATGGTGGTGGAAAAACATGGAAAATGGTAGGGAGAAGGGATGTACAACTTGAAGAATATAATCAATGTCACTGAATTGTACATGTAGAATTGTCCAAGGTCCTATAGCGAAGATTCAAAGCCAGGTTCCAATTCAATTCAACCTGTGTCTATCACGTATTAGGTGGGACAATATGTAATTGTCAACATTCAACCATTTTTTATCTACGAAAATGGCAATTTGCGATCATTCAATCTGTACATTTATCCAGCCTGTCTTATGTGTACACTGCTGTCCCTGGAGCATGTGAGGCGGGGGTGGAGGGCACGAAGATGAGGAAAACCCAGTCCTTGCCCTTTGAGCTTACGTTGGTCACTCTAATCCAACCTCTCTGTTGAGATCTCTTTCCCAAGCAGTCCTACTCTTACTCCGAGGTTCGTGCCATCTGAGTTGGTCATTTACCTTCTCAGAGCTTCATGAGAGAGCTTCATAGATCCCCATATTTTACAGTTCCCAAATCTATGCCTTCAGCCGAGTTCTCAGCTCTGCTCCAGACCCTCTGTGATTCACCACTGCACAGGGTGCCTCCTGGCAGCCATGTTTCCTCAATGGGACTCCTGACTCCTGGGCCAAACTGATTGGACTGGGGTGGGGGTGGGGGTGGGGAGGTAAGACTAACCAAACGGTCAGACTTGGGCTGATCACTTCTGTCCTGGTTCCAGTCCCTTCTTGAGGCCTAGCTTTATTCCTGCCTTTGATTCATGGAGAAACCCTTGTGTCTTTATAATAAATCTAACTCCCATCCTTATAAAAAAAAAAAAAAAGTTTGCTTAATTTAGCTCAACTAAGTTTCTATACTTGCAACCCAAAGATTCTTAGTTCTTCAGCCCATAAAGGAGTGATCTGGTTTTTCCCTTCCAAGGTCTTAAATGGGCACTGGAACATTCCAACACAACAAACACATTCTTCTGCGTGGATCTCTACCCTGTTCTCAATGGCTCCTCTTTGTAACTACAAACCCCATCTATGGGTAGCCAGGACTTTGTAGGCACAGAGAATGTGATTCCCCATGCCACCTCCCATATCCCAGGACTAAACAGGGGTGAGCTAAGCAGCCTTGCAGGACTCATGAAGATGGTACATGTGAGTGTGGACCATTTGGGGCCATTTTGCCCGTCAACTCTTCAGGCACTTATTAGGAGCTGCTCTCTTGTGCACAGTCGAATCCACATTGGAACAAAGACAAGCTGAAAAGCAAATAAACAGCTTCCAGGCACTTAACACTGCACACATGTTGTCTTCCTCCTCCTGGAGGACTGAAGATGGGAGAAGCATGACCTTGTTGGGCTCTTGTCCAGGGTTCTGGCATAAAAGGGTGAAAGGGGCAGAGGGGGTGGTGAGGCTATCCCTGACTTGAAAGCAGAGGAGTCAAGCCCTTCTTTGGATGGGGACAAAAGATGAAAAAGAAACATGTTTCAGTACAAAGAAGGAAGATGCCAGAGGAATGTCTGTGAGCCCGGTCAGATGCTCCCCCTGCCATAAAAACACATTGCTGCCCTCAGTATCAAATGAATACCACTGCTGCTATTAGCTCTTATTTGTATTTCCCCAGTTTCCAAAAACATTATGAAAGTAGCCATTGGTTCCTAAAAGGTTCAGATTCTGATCCAAATGGCACATGTTGAGTGCCTTCTACGTGCCAGGCATGGGCTACTTACCTACTATTGTGCTTAACCCTCACCCCATCCCAGAGAGGTTAAGTGATTCGCCCAAAATCACATTATTGGTAAGTGGACATCTGTTCTAGGGTCCAAATTATCAGACTTACAAGCCATTGCATTTTCTCCTACTGCTCTGTTTTTCTGAGGAACTAACAGTTCCCTTAGCCTTGAACCATCAGACAAGTGCCCTTCCTGCTCAGCAATCTTTGCCTCCGCCCTCTCTCGCTCATGAACTTATTCCATCCACCATGACCTCTTACCTCCTTACCATCTCTCCAACTACAGGCTGTATTGCAGAACCTCTACAGCACCTTCCTGGGTGTTTACAGTGGTCTCCTGATTGGTCTGCCTGTCTCCAACCTCCCTGCCACCAACCCATCATCTACACTGTTGCTAGAATAAACCAGTTGCCATCAAATCGATTGCCACTTATGGTGACCCCATGTGTGTCACAGTAGGTCTGTGCTCCATAGTGTTTTCAATCACTGCTTTTTAAGAAGTAGACCACCAGGCCGGGGGCCTAACTACTGATAATAGCACCAAGGGCAATTAGTGTTAAATTGCTGAATGATCTCTCACAGCTGGCAATGGAAACGGTGATGGCCAGCAGAAACTGCTAATTGGCGCCCCACTCAAACTGCTCCCAGGGCACAGCGTCCTACCTGCACTCCCCTAGTTAGGCCTCTGCACCAGGCTTTTCTTCTGAGGCACCTCTGGGTGGATTCGAACCACCAACCTTTGGCTGGCTGTTGAGGTTTAACCATTTGCCCCACCTAGGGATGCCATTGCCAGAATAGTCATTCTCAAGGGTAGACCTTGTATTTCACACCCTTTTAAAACCCCTGATGTCATATGAGGCTCCCTATGAAGTGACCCCTCCTGCCTACCCGACCATACTTGTTGCCACTCTACACCCCCCACCCCAGCTCCTAGCCCAAGCTCTGGTCACCCAGTACCACCAGAAGGGCCCCCAGTGCCTTGCACCCTCTCATGGTCTGTGCCTTTCCTCACGTTGCTCTTTCTGTCTGGACAGTCCTCTTCCCACATCTCTGCCAAACCCTGCTACCCTTCAAGGGCAGCTTAATGTCACCTTTTCTGTGGAATGTTTAATGCATTCCCAAGAGGAGTTAATCTCAACTTTGTTCCTTATTTCCCATCTCTATAACTTTCTTCCTTATTTCCCATCTCTATGCAGCACTTACTGCACTGTATTATTATTATTATTTGACTTTATTACTACTTCTGAAAATCAACCAGTGACAACCCTATGAATCACAATGGTCTAATCTGCAACTGATCATGGGAATGGTGCAGGACGGAGCAGTTTTGTTCCATTGTGCACAGAGCTGCCGTGAATCAGAGGCCGACTCAGCAGCAGCTAACGATAACAACAAAATTACAACCTCTCATGTTGAAATGTGAGCTCCTGGAGGGCAGGGAACCTTATTTTCTTCACCTCTATGTCCCTGGTCCAGGGTCTGGCACAGATTAGGAATTCAGTAAATGCTTGTTGGATGAATTACAGCATCAATTTACCAGCAGATTAACGAACAAATGACTTGTCTTAACTCTAAAAAGAAACTCACTCAGGGAGGGATTAAATCTGTCAACCAGTCAACTGGCTTACCTCACCATCTTCTTCTGCCCCCCTCACTTGCCCTCTGGCTCTACTGTGGAAGGGCAGTGGGCCCTGAGGTTGTCTGCCAAACCCCTCCTCTTTAGGACCTTCCTTCCCTCTCCCATATAGTCACTACAGGGGCTCCGGCATAAGTCAGCACCATCCTGGTACCAGTCCCAGCTGATTGGTCCACAAGTGAGCACTGGACTCAAGCCAGACCAATGAATCACTTACCTGGGATTCTGAATTTAGGAATATATATATGTACGTAGAGAGAGGGAGAGTTAGAGTTTCAGGACAATTTTACTGCTATGGCAGAAGCTGTTAGATATAAGGCTTCAGGCCTGTTGGCCTCCTTGTCCTCTGCCAGTCCACCCTAAAAGATCAAAAAGCCAATGAGAAGACAGGAGCAAAGGAAGACACAGAGGAGGGAGAAAGTCCTGACAGCAATTTAGCCCTGGTTTTAGTTGTTCCTGAGGCCTGACTTTTCCCTGATGTTTTTATAATACGGTCTTTCAGTCGTATCTAGGATTCCTGGAGCCTTCATATTCTTCTTTTGACTTAAGTTACTTTGAGTTGAGTTTCTGTCACTTACAACTCCAAAGCCCTGAGAAGCAAGGAGGTGAGCAGGCAGACCTGGGGGAAAATTAGGCTTGCCCGTAGCCACAGCACTGCTCTATGACCCAGCTGGACAAACCATGGATCAGCTGCTGTGAGAAGGGGCTCCCTTCCTTCCCCTCTCCTTAACCTTCATGGTCAGCAAAGTCCCTTATACCACGGCTTCTCGTCACCGTATCCTTCAGGACCTATCTCCTAGGAGAAGTAAAAAGAAGACACTTGTAAAGAAGCTGCCACCCACTCTCTCCGTCTGCACATGCCCCAACCCTCTGACTAGGAGCACTCCCTTCCCCAAGCCCCACCAAAGCTCCCCCTGCATCTTTCTGTTCCCTTGGGCCCCCTGGCGCTGACATGGTCCACACTCTCCCCACCTCTTGACTGGACAATCACAACAGTCTCCTCTCTCTCCAGCCCATCTTGCCAACTGAATCTTTCCAAATCACGTATTTGTTATGTTGTGTTCTTGCTCAAAAGCCTTGGTGCTGCCCCTTCCCTACCAACATAACCTACAAATTCTTGATGACTTGGTAGAGTGTGGCTCCTACCTAACTCACCAAACTTGATGCCAATTCATCCTTAGCATTCAGAATGGGCTATCCGCGGTCTCTCAAGTAATCCTTGACTGCTTCTGCCTCTATCTTTGTCTGGAATCCCTTCCTATGTGTTCATTTATTTTGCTTACTTCACCTTATTTCAACTCTGCCTCATCCTTGAGAACTTCCCTGATAATCTCAATGGGTGGCTTGCTTTCTGGTTCACTTTCTTGTTCTTTCTTGTTTTCTCTCTTTCTCTTGTTCATGCCACTTAACCACACATGACTTACAAATTAGAAGAAATTGTATGTGTCCTTCATGACCCTCCAATCCACCTCCCTCATCTGGCCCATGAGTAAACCAGAACCAGCACAGAGGAAGTGACTGGTCCAAGATCTCTTAGGTCACTAGCAGAACCAGTAGCCTATCCTGTTTGGAGGGCTGAGAAAGAGGGAGGAGGCCAGGATGGCTCAGGAGTTTATGGCTGGGGTGGATGCCATTCTCTTGGACCCATTGCCAAGAGAATGGCGAGCAGATTTCACAGCTGGCTGGGAGCCACTGCTGAACTTGAGATGTCATGGGAAGACTAAGTGTAGATGTACAAGGGGCACTTGTGTAGGTGGGTCCAGGTTTCAGGACAGAGGTTAGGGCTAAAGACAGTTCAAGAAGGTCCCTCAATCCAGGGGCACCTCATCAGGGGGCACATTGACTATGACAAGGTTGAGGCCAGATTCTGGGAGAACAGAGCAGATTCCGCTTGGGCCCCTTTTAGGGGGCTGCACCCCAAATGGCAGGGCTGGCCCTGCTTTCAGAGGCTGAAGACATTTGGGGAGCAGCTTCCCATACCCCTTTCTTCCCCCAGGAGCCCCTTCCCATCAGTGGGCAAGTTTCACCCTTTGGGCCAGTAAAGATGTTGGAGGATGTGAAGTCCCCACCCAGGCAAGTGGAGCCTGCAGTCCAGCACCAGCACCTGGCTGCCAGCCAGGCCCACCACCTGCTTGGCCAGGTGCCTCCCCTTTCCTGCCACCACCTGCTCTGACACAGCCTCTGCTTCCACAGGCTCCAGACCACTCTGACTCTCTAAGGAAGTCTCCCTCAGGCATCTAGAAATGGTTTCCTTTCTTTCCTGCTGATGCTAGTTGGAAGAATAACCCCCAAAAGAGAGTCCCCATAAAGAGGGTACTGTGAACTGAACTTCATCTGTCTCCCGAGAAATGCCAGCCACTGTGTGAGTCCAGGCCAAGGAGTAAAGGCTGTGGGCTTAGGTCTTGGCCTGCTGAAGCTCTCCTGGCCCCACCAGCTGTTCCCCAGCCAACAGGCCTGGAAATGCATTACAAGGTGTTAAGTGAGTTGTCTGAGGCCAACCCAAGGTGTCAGAGCACAAGGCAGGAGCAGCTAAGGGCGGCTGTCCAGGAACCAACCTTTCATCAATCCCTTTCCCAGAACTATGGATGTAGGAAAAAGGCTGGTGGTGGCCAGGAGTCAAGGCCAAGACAGAGGAATACATGTGGCCTCAAGATCAACCGCCCCAGACTGAGCAGTGCCCTGCAGGCCTCCCTCTCTTATCTTCTCCAGGTGCTCAGTAACTAACCAATCCACTTTCAGCTTTATCTGGGCCTTCTCCTTCTTAAAGGCCCGAAGTCATCCCCGGTCAACCTGTCACATGTGAGTGCAGGGCCTCGGGGCCTACTCTTGGGGATAAAGGCCCCTTTGTTCTACAAGAGGCACCTCAGGAGGGGTCAGCACAAATGCTGGAAAGCTGTGCATCATGGCAGTGTCATCTCATAGAAAGTCACAGAGCCAGCCCCAAGAAGAGGCACGTGTTTCCATAGTTCACTGTGTCACATCTGATGCCCCTGGTCCCTCTTGGCTGGGCAGGAAGACTAACATCTGTTTCCTGGCCAAGGCACCTCATGTGAGAAGCCACCACCCTTCTGTCAGCGGGGGCTTGCATGTTGCTATGATGCTGAACAGGTTTTCGCAGAGCTTCTAGACTAAGACAGACTGGGAAGAACGGCCTGGTGATGTACTCCCGAAAATCACCCAGTGAGAACACTACGGATCACAAAGATCTGGTCCGCGAGATAGTGCAGGACTGTACGGCATCCGTTCCATTGTGCGTGGGGTGTCTACGGGTCAGGGCCGACCTGATGGCAGCTAACAACGCCAACCTGGCCAGCAATCACCCCACCTCTCCTCAGCATCCCCTTGCTCTTTAAGGTTCTGAACAAGCACCAGGTCCTTATGACCCGCCCAGGGTCACGCCATGCTGGGAGAAGACGGTCTCAACATCCGTCATCTGACCACGTGAACTGAGGACCTGTCTTCTTGATGGCTTGGCTGGCCACTGCCTTGGATGACTGGGATCATCACACAGCCACAAACCACAGCTGCAATCCAAGACATCTGGCTGCAGGGTAAAACTGGCTGGAGGGTAGGGGAAGAAAAATATCTGAGTGTTCTCCCGGGTGGCACAGCAACGAAGGAGCTGATGGCAGCTCTTGGTCCCGGTGGGACTGCGCCGCAGCTATCCCTGCGCGGAGGGGCCCTGAGTTGCTGCTGGCACTGCTGGGGGAGAGCCCAGGCTCCACTGCAGCCCTGGAAGCCTTCTGTTGGCTCTTGTTTCCTTGATTTTATTCCTATGGAGCCTGAAGTTCACTAGTCAGTAGTTTGCAAAAAGCTTCATGAACCAGCTGGGGCACTTTTAAAATATACAAATCCCCAAGAGACCACCCTGGGAGACCTGATTCTGCAGGTTCCGGGATGGGACCCAGGAATCGATATTTTTTAAATGCCCTCGGGGCTTCTCATACAGCACCAGCAAATGGAAACTGCTGACTTCAGCCTCCAGTCTTCACCGGGACAACGATTTTGCTGTTAGCTGCTATGGAGTTGGTCCCTGACTCATGGGCACCCTTCGCACAATGGGTTCAGACTGTTGTAATCCATAGGGTTTTCACTGGCTGATTCTTTGGAAGTAGGTTGCCAGGCCTTTCCTCCTAGTCCATCTTAGCCTGAAAGCACCACTGAAACCTGTTCAGCATCACAGCAACACACAAGCCTCCACTGACAGACGGGGGTGTTGTGCGAGAGGTGCCCTGACTGGGAATGGAGCCCAGATCTCCTTCACGGAAGGTGAGAGTTCTACCACTGAACCATCATAGCCCTCATCGACAGTGATTACGAGGTGTCAACATTTGCAGTTGCTGAACCAAGACGTAGGACTTCACACCTATGCTCGGGAAGTTTGCTTTTCATTTCAGCCACGGTCTTGTCACCCAAGTCCTTTCCCAGCCAGCGGCATCAGAACCTTCAGCAGGTAAGCCTTTCTCGCTCCCATCCAAGCTTCTGAAAAAACAGATAAGCCGGCCTTCACACTGCCGTTAGTCACCAGGCCAGCCTGGGAGTGGCCATTCAGACAGCTGTGAGCCCCAGCGTGAGTTGCTCCCTGTGCCCTGTTCCTCCTTCTCCCCATTAGGATTAGCCATGATTGAGTTTGCCCAAAGGAGCCCTGGTGGTACAGTGGTTAAAGCACTCAGCTGCTAAAGAAAAGGTCAGTAGTTAGAACCCACCCAATGGCTCCAGGGCAGAAAGATGCAGCAGTTGGCTTCCGTAAAGTTTACAGCCTTGGAAACTCCATGGGGGCAGAACTCTGTCCTACAGGGTCACAATGAGTTGGAATCAACTTGGTGGAGTGGGTTTCAATTTTCTGGAGTTTGCCCAGTGCTCTGCGGGAGAGTGTAGTGGGTCAGGGCACACACTCTGGGATCAGCCTGCCTGCACTGGCTTCCGGCTCTGACAGCCACTACTCAGGCAAATTGCTTAGCCTCTCTGAGCCTGTTTCCTCATCTGGAAAATTCAAATAGTCACAGTGCCTGTCTCCAGGGTTGCTGTAAAGATTAAATGAGATGGCACATTTGAAGTACTTAGCTCAGTACCTGGTACATACTACATGCTTGAGAAATGCTAGTTGGTGTCATGGCTGCTGTCTTTAGGACATCTGACAGACCTGGTGGTCTAAGATCCCATGAGCACCACTATCCAAGGAGAAGAGGGCCTTGGTTGGACACATCCAAACATTACTGGCAGTGGCACAATGCTGTGAATATACTAAAAACCACTGAACTCTACATTTTAAAAGGGTGAGTTTTGTGGTATGAAAATTACACTGCAATAAAGCTGTTATTTAAAAAAAAAAAAATCCAGCCACCGCCCATTATTTTCCACGTTCTCTTGTTTTTTTTTTTTTTTTTCTTGGACAAGTCACTTCGTCTCCCTGAGCCTCAGTGTTCTCACCTGTAAAGTGAGGATGAGTGCACTGTGAGGGCTAAGTGACAGAGTACTTGAAATCATGTGGCACATATTTTTAAAAGTATTTTCAAGAACTAGATGGTGTCCGCTACCATCACTAACCACTCTGCCAGGGATCACCATACAGGGTCCCAGACAGAGCGGGAGAAAAACCTAGAACAGAATTCAAATTGACTTACTGGTCTGACAGAGACTGGAAGAACCCCCAAGACTATGGCCCCCGGACACCCTGCCAACTCAGAACTGAAGCCACTCCTAAAGTCCACCTTTCAGCCAAAGATTAGGTAGGTTTATAAAACAAACAATAACACCGGTGAAGAATGTGCTTGTTAGTTCAATCAAGCATACGAGACCAAATGGGCAACACCTGCCCAAAAGCAAAGACGAGAAGGCAGGAAGGGACAGGAAAATTGGATGAATGGACACACAGAACCCAGGGTGGAAAGAGAAAGGGGGACCATGCTGACACATTGCAGGGATTGCAACCAATGTCACACAACAATTTGCGTATAAATTTTTGAATGAGAAACTAATTTGCCCTGTAAACTTTCGCTTAAAACACAATTTTTTTTTTAAAGTATTTCCATGTATCCACTTAAAAATCATTTCACAAATCATTCACATTTAGGGACACTTGATTTGGGCATCCTCCTGTTGTTGCTGTGCGCCATCGAGTCGGTTCCGACTCAGAGCAAACCTATATGACAGAGTAGAACCGCCCATACGGTTTTCGAGGCCGTAATATTTACGGGAACAGATCACCAGGTCTTTTCTCCCGCAGAACCACTGGTGGGTTTGAATCACTGACCTTTCAGTTAGCAGCCAAGCTTTTAACCATTGTGCCACCAGGGTTCCTTGGGGGTCCTCTTAGCACTTAAAAAATAAAAGAGCCTGGGGCATGGTATGCACTGGGTCCTGGGGTTCTGAGCCCTGTTCACATGCGAAGTGGGGTCCTGGGCCACATCACGCCATCCCACCCTCTGCCATCCTCACTCCTGGCCCTGGCCCCAGTGTCTAGAGGTTACTGAACCAGCATCGGGCAGATTCCAGCACCTTTGAAGTCTGGGCCTGGCTCAATCACTCCACCTATCCTTTGTCACCAGGCACTGTTCCCTGGTGATGGCAGGCCCTGAAACACAGGTGGGGACACAGCAAGGAGGCAGCCAGACCCATCTGGCCCTGTCCCAGCCCACTGTGGAGCAGCTGATCAGGTCTAACTGGCTTAAACAAGCCTCAACTGAAAGTGGCAGAAATTCCTCCTTGGGCTGCCACAGCCCCATGAGTCATCCTGGGGGTGGCTTTCAGGAAAAGACTCCCCTCCACGGAGGCAATGACCACCCAAAAAGGCAGGAGGAAGGATCAGGGCAAAGCCATCACCTGGCTAAATCTGGAAGAGGGGCCACAGCTGTTGCTACCCCCTTCTGCCCCCTCTTCTTGGCATCCAGCTTATTTTAATGGTCTCTGCTTCTGGCCTGAGCTTTTTCAGCTATTTTTCCCGGGACCCACCATGTCATTAGGGCAGGGGCACAGGCTGGTAGGTGGGGGGTCAGGCAGAGGGACCCTGAGGCAGCTGAGACTCATCCAGGAAGGGGCAGGGAGGGCAGGGGCAAGGGTCCCATAAGAGCAGGAAGTCCACACCCACTGACCAGCTGCTCCTGAAGCTGGGTGTGGGGACCAGGAGACTGGTTCCCCAGGCTGTGGGGACCTACCTGAGTGGTTACTGGGTAGCAGCCTCGTTGCCTCATCTTCCTGGGAGGGAAGTATGTGAGGCAGACCAGCTTCCCCAAGGTCAGGCACCATGGGCAGTAGTGGTCTAGGGCCGAGGTGAAGCGAGACTAACACTGGTCAGTGTTCTCACTGGTGCTGTCACTAATTCACCAGGAGGCCTTGGGCAACTTCTGGCTCCCCCTGCCTCAGCCTCCCTATCTGTAAAGGAAGGGACTCATACTTCCCCAGGAGCCAGGCCACCATAAGCCTAGCTTTCCTGCTTGGGTAAAAGGAGGATGAGTGAGGGGCAGACCTCTCCTGGCTCCAGGTTGGGCTGCTGGAGCTGGGTAAGACAGCACCCAGGGACAGAGCCCTCACCTCCACCTGGGTGCTGGGAACTCTCCTGCCTACACTTCCAGACCAGAACCACAGACCCATACACTCAGCCATCTCCAAGCAGAGGCAGTCAGTGCAGTGGATAGGAACCACATGGGGGCAGGTATCCTTGGCTAAAACAGCACCAGCCTCATCACAGGTGCTCAGTAAATATTAGTGGAATGAACACATGAATCAGTGGATTGGAAGATGGGCTGTGGCATCACACTGCCTCTACTTGCTACCTATGTGACCTCAAACCAGTTACTTAACATTTCTGAACCTTGATATATTCATCTAAAAAGCGGAGATAGTCACTGTACCTACCCTCAAAGGGCCATTGTGAAGATAAGACATTTAAGACACTCATTGTACGTCTGGCACATAGTAGGTTCACTATTATTACTTACAGGGCAGCTCCACCTGGATGTTCCACCAACAGCTCAAGGGCCAGCTTGTACAATCCAACTCATTGCTCATGGCCTCCACTAGCAAAAATTTTTTCTCTGCCGTTCTTATTCTCAGTCGGTGGTACATCCCTCCACTCAATCATCTAAACAGAAAATGGGGGCTCCTCATGGCTCCTCCCACTCCCTTATCCCTACCCAGAAACCCTTATCCCTAGCACCTCCTTATTCACTACATCCTTCCCACCCTCCTCCCACAGGTCTCTGGAGTCCTTCTTTTCTCCATTCCTGTTGCCATGACCTTGGTGCAGACCCTTATTCTCTCCCAATCTCACTCCAGCTATCCTGGGGAAGTCTTCCTGGCCACGGTTCCCCTGGCTGTGCCCCAGGCGCCTCCAACACCCTGGGCTTCCCTTCAGATTATCCCTGGCTACAATCATTCATCTACACACCTGCCTCTCTCCCTATCGGTCCCTGCATAGCAAGGGGTGAGTTTCCCTGCTCAATAAATGTTTATTGACTGATCAATCAGTGAACACAAGAGACCAAAGAAAAGGTCCTGGTGAGTGGAGGGAGACCAAACGGGAGAAGAAGAGTGAAAGGCAGTGAGGTTGAAAGCTACGTTATGCATTATTTATTACCTTTTAATCCACCATGATTTTATTTAAGAGAGATTATGGTAAACGATGAAACAGAAATAAATCTATAAAGCATGTATAGGTGGTACCCAACTTGTTTCTGTTCCATGAGTATGTTAGTAAGTTGACTTTATAGCACTAGCATTCATCTTCTGATAGAAATTTAAATCGAGGTGTTAGAGACCAACTGCTACTACTTATTAGCTTTTACTATATGCCAGACTGGGAGGCAGTGGTGATTCAGTGGTAGAATTCTCACTTCCTGTCTGGCAGACCTGAGTTCGATCTCCAGCCAGTGCACCTCATGTACAGCCACCACCCATCTGTCAGTTGAGGCTTGTGTGTTGCTATGATGCCGAACAGGTTTCAGTGGAGCTTTCAGACTAAAACAGACTAGGAAGAAAGGCCTGGTGACCTACTTCCAAAAATCATCCGATGAAAACTGTATGGATCACAACGCTGTGTATGGGGTCACCATGAGTCAGGGGCCAACAACAACACACGTCGGGCACTGTGCTAGGTGCTTTTCATGCACAGTCTCATTTAATCCCTGCTTTTTTAGGAAGGGGTTATTATCCCTATTTTACAGATGAGGGAACTGAGTTACAGAAAGGTTGGGTAACTATCTCAAGTTCATAAAGCTAGTAAGGCAAAGAGTTGAGTTGAACCCAGGACACCCTGACCCCAAAGCTCATGCTTTCTCCCCCTATGCCATGTTGCTGTTAATTCCTACCGATAGGATCAATTGTTCTGATTGGTCAGCCACCAGCCTCCCAGCCTCACCATTGGCCAAAAATCTCCCAGGAAGAAGTCTCTGGTTGCCATCAAGGGCCTGTGATGGGGGAAGCCATGGACAGAGGAGAGAAGGAAGGAGGAAGAACCTCCTCCTGAAGACACCTCATGGGCTGGACCAGCAGAATGAGATCAGGCCAAGAGCAACTGGAATGCCTGAAGAGAAACGGGGTCAAAGTTCTGGAAATCATACTCATCTCTCCCTGTCCCTATATCTGTGCCAAGATGGCAGACAAGAACCAAGCAGAATTCAAGCAGTTTCTGCCCTTCTGGGGATGGGTGCAGGGCGAGTTCTGTCCCTTCTTGCCTGTGGACTTGGTGGTCTGTTCTGACACCTTCTCTCACCCCACCCCCATCCCATCACTGCCATGGGGACCTTTTACTTAGGTGCCCTTGGATTTGAAGGCCGAGAGCAGAGAGCACTAAATGGTGGCCTAATCACCATGTCTGGCCCACAGATGTGTACAGTCGAGCCTGCATAGAGTCTTAAAGAATTTTGAAATGTGAGAAATTTCACACGAAAAATCTGAATTTCCAGTTTCTCTGGAAAATCTGAAGATCTGGCAACCCACATCCAAATTGCCACCTGGCAGCCATCCGCTGGAGCTGAGTAGCAGCTGCCTCAACAGCTGGAGCACAGTCCCCCTTGGAGGATGCGATGAGAAGGGAGGGAACCCTCAAGCCATGCCTGGCCATGACCCCGATCCTGGGATAGTAGCCTGGATGCTTCTGACAGCTGAATCTTCCTCCACTGTGGCTGCTGAGGACAGAGTGCTGCTTTGTCAGCTGATGAAGCTGAGGTATGGTGGCCATGCGATGAGGAGCCAGGCGGCCGCCCAGCCTGCTCATTTCTTGACCACCAGGCTCCATCTACTCTAGGAAGCCTCTCGGTATTTCTAAGGTAACATAAAACACCTCTGGCTTGCTGGTCTGGACACTGGGGCTCCCTCATCCCGAGCTGGCCTGTCCAGGGCACCTGGGAAAACACTCAGGCACTGCAGGGCCTGGGGCGGCCTCCCTTCCTGGCTTCTAGCTGGCAGTAACCAACAGTCCCGGCAGTGTGGCCCGTGCAGATCCCCAGAGCTGCAGCCTGTTTACTTCCTCGGGGAGTGCTGCTGGGTCCAGGTCTGTGATGGTGGGGAGGCCATTTCAGAACCACGAGGCAGGCATTTCCATTCCAGTTTCAAGGAGCTCCCAGAAAACCCACAGAAATATTTGAAAACGGCTGCCTTCCCACAATCCCAGAAGCAGTGCCAAGGAGGAGGGCCAGACCTGGCAGGGTTCTGCCCAGGGAGGAGGGTCCTGACAGCCTTGTTGGCCTGAGAGACCCTGGCTGCTCCAGCCCCTGGCTCTAGGCCCCTTGTGAGTCATCCACCAACGCCATGGTCACCAAGCGGAGCACAAGGTAGACGGGACATCTCTTGCTCCTACTCACTCCACCTGGAACCCCACCTCTTAGCACATTCCCAAATCTCACTCACCCACAAGGCCCCATGGGATGCCAGCCCCTCCCCAGATTTCTGGAAGCAACCCTCTGATGGCTCAGGGAGAGCTCTGCCCCCCACTCTGAAGCCCGTCTGGACTTTGAACCTCCTTTTCCACTTCTCTGGTGGCATAGTGGTTAGGAGCTTGTCTGCTAACCAAAACACTGGCAGTTCGAATCCCCCAGGCTGCTCCCTGGAAACCTATGGGGGCACTTCTGCTCTGTCCTATAGCATTGCTATGAGTCGGGGTTGACTCGATGGCAACGGGTAGTAGTTCCACTTCCCAGGTCCTCCTAGAATAGGGTGTTTATGATTTTCTCTCCCCTGCTGGCCTGGGCGATCCTGCAGAGAAGTAGATTGACCCAGCTGCCAGTCCCGACAGCACCCCTTACCAGCTGTGAGACCTTGGACCAGTCATTTCCCGTGTTCGGACAGTTCTGTTTCCTCCACTGTAAAATGGGGTGGAGAGAGCCTAGCTTGCAGGGCTGTTGTGAAGATTAAGGAAGAAAATGTGTGTGATGTGTCCAGCGCCACGCTGGGACACAGTGAAGGCTGCATCAGCATTGAACACATAAAGAACCTGAAGGAATGACTGCCTGGGTGGGTAAGGGCCACACACATCAGGTCTGTGCTGGCCCGCCACAGCCCAAGGGAGCGGGATGGCTGAAGGGAGGGGTTATAATTGCACATCTCCTAAAGCACAGGTCCTTGTGAAGAGTTCCCAGCACAGGCCCCTTCAGTCAACACCAAGCTGGCAACTGGAGCAGACTGAGCGCCCTGGGCTGGCCCTGCTTTCTCGGGCCACATGGCGGCTGCAGAAGCCACAAAGGCCAATGCCGTTTTCTCCCCCAGCTGCCTGGCCTGCACTGCACCACCTAGTACACCAGGTCCTGCTGTGTTGCGGAGTGCTGACCTTTCTTCTGCTGAAGGCACTGGGGGCCTGCCCAGCTCCTCAGCCACTGGAGGTGCTGCCCCTCAGCTGCGCCTGGCTTGGGTCAGGGGAGGCAGAGGGCAGGGAGCCCTAGACTTTGCACTTGACTTCTTTAGATGAGCCTGGCTTGTGGCTCCACATGGACTCCTCCCCCATTTGGGACAAGCTGTCCTTGTTTGTCTCCTTAATTCATTCTTAAGCCTGGCCTCCAATGAAGCCACAAATCACACACGCGCACACACATGCACTCACACACACACACACACGACCTTGACTCCACAGATGTTTTTCTCCCAACTGAGCCTCCTTTGAACAGAGCATTCCTGTGCTGTGGAACGTGGTTCTTGCTGACTGAGGAGAAATGGCATGCGGGCCTCTGGACGGGCAGCTCACCTCAGTCACCGTGGCTCATACCCCATCAGCTGCTGCTCTTCCTCACCTGATACCCAGAAAGCCTCAGCCCAGCCCCAGTCCAACTGCCTCCATTTCCTCCTCCCAGAGGGTTGGTGATGCAGATGGTTAAGTGCTCAGCTTCTAACCGAAAGGCTGGTGGTTCGAAACCACCCAGCAACATCAGGGAAGAAAGACCTGGCAATCTGCTTCTGTGAAGATTACAGCCTAGAAAACCCTATGGGGCAGTTCTACTGTCACATGGGGTGGCTATGAGTCGAAAAGCACTCAAGGTACCCAACAACAGAGGGCTCAGCAACCAACCAAGATGTTTAGGTCCTGAGCGCTGAGGACTCTGTAACTCAAACACCCCAAGAACTTAGCCACGGACACTCACAGAGCAGGTGCATGTCCAACAAGAGCAGGGCAGGAGGTGGGGAGTGCAAGTTTTGGAGCTGGGCAAGTCAATGTTTGCTCTGCCCCTTTCTAGTTGAGTGATTCAAAGCAAGGGCCCAACCTTGGACCTCAGTGTATTCCTGTGTGAAACGGGAATTCTTTCCTCACATATCTGAAGAGATAACGCGAAAGCACTCCATGAATTTTAAAGAAATGTATCAATATTGGTTACCATTGGATATAAGGCATGGGATTAAGTTCCAGGAATTTAAAGACAAATCACACAGGAATTTTTCCCTCAAGGGACGCACCCACTAGTGAGGTGGATGAGAAATGTGCAGGAGCACGGAGGAAAGAGGATTTCTTAGAGGGTCTAGGTGATGCGCTTGGAGAGCTCAGGTGAGGGCAGAGAAACCCAACCAAGCACCTCTGGGCAGTGAAGGGAGGTGGCATTGCACCTGACCATGAACCCAGGGCAGGGTCTGGGCATGCAGGATAGAGATGTGGAGGTGTCCACCCTGGTACAGAACACACACTGGGAACAGAGAAAATGGAAAATATGTTTGTGAAGCTCGGTGAACATTCTCACCTAAGACAGTAGTAAGTAGAGAGGCTGGCGTGCCAGGGGATGACAGCACAGACAAAGGCAATGAGACAACCACTTTCTGCACAGGGAAGGTTTTCTAGGTGCCAGGTGAAGCCTCCAGGTGGGGTGGGCTTACATAAACAATTCCTTGGTTCTACACCGTGAGCTTAGCTAGGCTGACTTTGCTCCCCACCAGCTGGCATCAGGAATGAAATGAGATGAGTGCGAAAAATGTCCCAAAATAAATGCACAGAAAGCCTGGTTCAGGTGCTCTGGAACACCTGAGCTCTTTCTCTTGATGGAAGGCAGATGGAAGAGAAGGAGAACGTTGTCAGGGAGTAGGTATTTGGTACGAGCATTCAAGCAAACCAGCGGCAGCTCCTTGGAGGTACTGAATGTGAATTCTGGCATCTCACCTGAGAGAGGCTGGATAAACAACACGTGGTCTATTCATGCAATGGAATATTACTCACCCGTAAAGAGAAGTGAAGTCCTGATCCATGCTACAACACGGATGAACCTTGAAAAGATTGCGCTGAGTGCAATAAGTCAGACACAAAAGGACAAATACTGTATGAGCCCACTTACATGAAATATCTAGAATAGGCAAATGCATAAAGACCAGAGTTTATTAGTGGTTACCAGGAACTGGAGGGAGGGGAGAGAGGGAGTCATTACTCAGGGACATTGAGGTCCTGTTAAGGGCGATGGAAAAATGTGGAAATAGGTAAGGGTGATGTTTACACAAACTGATGAATTAATATCCCTGAACTGTCAAAAACAAAAAAACTGTACCTGTGAAAAATGTTGAAATGGCAAATGTTTTATTATATATATTTTTACTATAATTAAAAAGAGAAGAGAATTCAAGAGGGAAGAAAGCTCAGCATAACTAACTCTTTAGTTTGAGAAACGGAAGACTGTACCAGAATTGTGAGGCTAGGAGAATGCACCAGCAGCGGAGAGGGTAGAGACATTTTCCAAGCATTCTGGGGTTTAAAGAGAAAAACTTCACATGAAAAATTATTTCCCTCTCCTCTCTATATCAAGTATGAGCCTTTTTATGAGCAAACCAAGTTATATATGACCTATCTCGATGTTTCCCAAAGAACAAAGGGACTTAACATTTTAAAAGGACATTTAAAAATAAACATTGTAGATATTTCCATTTTTATCCAAATTTTCTGATCGTTACCATTATTATTTTAATCCATGGTTCAAGTTGGGGCAAGGCTCTGGTCTGTCCAGACTAGATGTGATCAACAGTGAGGCAGACAGGAAGCAGATTGTGGGAGAGGGGCACCTCAGACGGTCAGGGCACCATCCACCAAGCTCCCTAGGGAAGGGGGAAGCCCTGAAGAAAACCAGGGTGTCCACAAAGCCAGGAAACACAGATAAACACACACAAAGTCTCCATGGACATCCTTAATTATTGTTATTATTATAAAAATATAGATAACATAATATTTGTCTTCAAGGAAATCTTCGATCTGTAAAAAATAAAATATTGTATACTACATTTTTACTCTAATAACACACACCTTCTATGTTTGTCTGCCAACCATGCCCTCCCTGTGAGGAATTTTCATAAGCTTTGCTATCCCTTTTTTTTTTTACATGTTACTATAAAAAAATTAACATAGCACGCTTACAAAAATACCTTGAGGTGGGAGGGCGAGGTTGGCAAACAAACTTAGAAGGCACGCATGCATTATTTGTGTAAAAATATGGTATGTTTCCAAACTCTATGGACACCCTGTAGATTCAGACCTCCAAAAGACAGGACGGTAGACTCCATGCCATCAAGAATATAAGCTCTTCTATGATCTGTAGAACCAGCCCAAAAAAGCACAGATCGGCAAAAGGTAAAGGGTGGCCATCCAAGGTACAACAACTGGTCTCTATTCACCTGGAGCAACAAAAGAAGAGCCTGGGATAGGAGGAGGAAATGGAATGTGTGGCTAACTGCCTCCATGAAAAATTGCCTTCTTCGCCATGAGACCAGAAGAACTGGATGGTGCCTGGCTACCATTACTGAACATTTTGATCAAAAATTCTATAGAAAGAATCCTGATCAAAAAGGGGGAAATGCAGAACAGAATTTCAAATTCTCATGAAATCCAGATTTTCTGGAGCCATGGAGGCTGGATGAACCCCTGAAACTACTGCCCTGAGATAATCTTTAAATCTTAAAACAAAAATATCCCCCGAAGGGAAAGATTAGTCCAAAAGACTAATAAGCCACAACTACCATGGCCTCCACCAGACTGAGTCCAGCACAATTAGATGGTGCCCAGCTACCACCACTGACTGCTCTGACAGGGCTCACAATACATGGTACTAGACAGAGCTGGGGAAAAGTGTAGAACAAAATTCTAACTCACAAAAAAAGACCAGATTTACTGGTCTGACAGAGACTAGAGAAACCCCGAGAGTATGGCTCCCAGACACCCTTTTAATTCAGTGCTGAAGTCACTCCTGAGGTTATCCTTCAGCCAAAAATTATACAGGCTCATAAAACAAAATGAGACTAAATGGGAATACCAGCCCAGGGGCAAGGACGAGAAGGCAGGAAGGGACAGGAAAGCTGGTAATGGAACCCAAGATAGAGAAGGAGAGAGTGTTGACAGGCCGTGGAGTTGGCAGCCAGTGTCACCAAACTATATGTGTATTAATTGTTTAATGGAAAACTAATTTGCTCTGTAAACCTTCATCTAAAGTACAAAAACAAAAAAAAAACCCAAAACCCTGAAGTCTCCTTTAAAACAAACATTAGTTTAGCTTAACTAGTAAAGAATGTCTGCCTTGAACACTGTTCTCTCTTAAGAACTATCTATATGGGATCAAATTCACAGCAGCAACTCAAAAGATTAGATAGGAACCTTGGGGCAGCGAGTTTATGTTAACGGCAGAGGAACAACTCAGAAAATGAGGGTAAGAATGGTTGCACAACTTGAAGAATGCAATCAATGTTACTGAATTGTGCGTGTAGAAACTGTTGAATTGGTGTATGCTCAACTGTGCATATTCTTAACAATAACAAATAAAATAAATTATTAAAAAAAAAAAAAGGTGAAGGGTGGCTGTGCCGGGCTCTGGCCTCCTTGCCAGGTGCAAAAAAAAAATCCAGTGCTGTCGAGTCGATTCCGACTCATAGCGACCCTATAGGACAGAGTAGAACTGCCCCATAGAGTTTCCAAGGAGCGCCTGGTGGATTTGAACTGCCCACCCTTTGGTTAGCAGCCATAGCACTTAACCACCAGGGTTTCCAAGGCACAGGAGACTACAAATGCTACAGCTGAGCAAATATTGTGTTCCTAATCTGCCTTGGGAAACCCTGGTGGCGTAGTGGTTAAGTGCTACGGCTGCTAACCAAAGGGTTGGCAGTTCGAATCTCCCAGGCACTCCTTGGAAACTCCATGTGGCAGTTCTACTCTGTCCTATAGGGTCACTATGAGCCGGAATGGACTCGACGGCACTGGGTTTGGTTTTTGGTTTTACTCTGCCTTGTGCCTGGACTAGGCATTGGTGGGGGCTGGGGACTCCCCTTTCTTTGCCTAGAAACCCCTACTCATTCTTCAAGACTCAGCACTGGTGCCAAGTTCTCCATGAAACTTTCCCCAACTTCCCCAACTCCAGCCCCTAATGCTGGGTCCACCATTTAATGGCCCTCTTCTGTGCCTTCCTGCATCCTGAGGTATACTACGTGTACCAGGATTATCTCTGGGCTTGTGAGCTCTTTGAGGGCAGGCTGCATAATTTATTCTTCTCTGTATCCCTGGAGCCTAGCACAGAAATTAGAGGCTGGAAGCACCTCAGGAAATGATTGGCCAATGAATGTCTGTATGTTTGTCAAGATGGTCCCCATCCCACATTCTACCACAGGAAGCAGGCTAGAACATAGCTAATCCCCATACAAAGTGATAAGTACAAGGCTAGGGGACACAGAGGAGGAAGCAAGTATGCTTGGGGTTGGAAGGTGCTCAAGAAATGCTCAATCTAGGCCTTGACTTAGACCTAGGGGTCACCTGGGGAAAGGAGATCCCAAGCAGAGGGGAGGACAGGAGCAAAAGCATGGTGAATTGGGGGAACTTGGCGTAGCTTAACATGCCCCAAAGAAAAGATATATAAGACGGGACAAGGGAGAGCAGGAGGAAGGTGGAGCTGGGTTGTGAATCTACCGAAAGCCAGGCTAAGAAATATGGCTTCTCTCTCTCCGTCTCTCTCCCTTCCTTTCTCCTTTCCTTCCTCCCTCTTTCAGCAACGAGGACGCAGAATATGTTTTAGTCCAAAGAAACTCATAGCAACCCTATAGGACAGAGTGGAACTGCCCCCATAGGATTTCCAAGTAGTGATTGGTGGATTCGAACTGCTGACCTTTGGGTTAGCAGCCAAACGCTTAACCACTATGCCTCCAGGGCTCCAATGAATTGAATAGTCAAGTGAAAAAAAAAGTGAAGCTTGACCCTCCTTTCATATCCTGTAAAACCTAGTCCCAATGTGGCCTGTAAATCTAAATGTGAAAGAGAAAACAATAAAAATTCCAGAAGAAAACCGGATAGGCAAAGGTTTCTAAAATCAGATCAAATGGACTAACTATAAAGAAAAAGACTGGTACATTGGGCTACATTAATCTATTCATCCAAAAACACCTTCAAGAGCGTGAAGAAGCATGCCACAGAGCAGGAGAAGATACTTGCAGCATGTACACCTGAGAAGGGCTTCTATATAGAATATATGATATGATGGACTTCTCTAAATCAGTGGTTCTTAACCCTGGGTAATTTTGCACCCTCCCTCAGGAACATTTGGCAATGTCTGCAGACATTTTTGGTTGTCACAACTGGCAGGGGAGTGCTACTGGCGTCTAGTGAAAAGAGGCCAGGAGTGCTGCTAAGCATCCTACAGAGCAGACAACAATCCCCCATAATCAAGAATCTTCCAGCCCAGAATATCAATAGTACCAAGCATGATAAACTCTGCTCTAAATTAATAAGAAAAAAGCAGACGATCTGATCAAAAAAATGGGCAAAAGGCTTGAATAGGAAAACCTAGCGACCCAGAAACAACCTCATTAATCAAATGAATATGACAAATTAAAACTGCCTGAGATACCATGACACACCCTGGATGGCTAAAATTAAAAAGACTGCGAATTTCAAGTGTTGGCATAGGTGCAGAACAATTGGAACGCCCGCATACCGTTAACCAAAAACCCGTTGCCATCTCATGGACTCTGACTCACAGAGGCCCCATGTGCGTCAGAGTAGAGATGTGCTCCATAGGGTTTTCAATGGCTGATTGTTTTTGGAAGTAGATCACCAGGCCTTTCTTCTGAGGTGCCTCTGGGTAGACTCAAAAGTCCAAACTTTTGGTTCGAAGCTGAGCACATTAACCCCTTGTACCACCCAGGGACTCCCATACATTGTTAGTGGGAGTATAAATAGGTATAAATACTTTGCCAAGGTTATTAATAGCAGCCAAAAGGTGAACACAATGTCCATGTCAATTAACAATAGGCTGGTTACTAAATAAATGGTGCTGTATTCCTACAAAGGAGCCCTGGTGGCGCAGTGGTTAAAGCAATGGACTACTACCCAAAAGGTTGACAGTTCAAAACCTCCAGCGGCTCCACGGGAGAAACATGTGGCAGTCTGGTTCCATAGAGATTTACAGCCATGGAAACCCTATGGGGTTGCTAGGAGTTGGAGTCAACTTGACAGCAGTCGTTTTTTTGTTTATATTCCTACAAGAGAACACCATGCAGCAATAAAAATGAACAAGCAACAACATGATAGATTTCCACAAACATAATATTGAGCCAAAGAAGCCAGAACCAATAGAGTACATACCGTAGCATTCCATTTATACAAGGTTTTAAAAAATCAAGCAAAACCAATGTATGGAGTTAGAAGTCAGGATAATGGTTACCTATGAGGAAGAGGAAGGGGTTCATGATTGGGAGGAGCCATAAGAGGGGGTTCTGGGGAGCTGGCAGTACTTATTTTGTGATAGTTCTTTGAACTTTACATTATGATTTATGTACTCATATGTATGATATTGTTTCAATAAAAAAAGATTTTAAAAATATATGAAAATACCCACTTTCCAATTATCTCAACTATTGAACACAAAGTATTCTACAAATGTGTACTTTTTCTTTTTTTAAGATAGATATGCTCGGTAGATTCAGCCATTCCTTCTATCTTTGAGATTTGGAAAGGAACTGCCATTCACCATTCATCTGCCTTCATCCCACACTCCGTCCCTCAAAATTGCATCTCTGATATCCAGAGGAAAGATGGTTAAAGAGCTGCTTAGTTTTTAGAAGCATTACTTACTTGGAAGTAATACAGTCCTTGGAAGGAAAAAAAAAAAAGTAATTTACTACATTCTGAGGCCCTTTCTTGCTTTTCAAGATGAGAAGTCCTTATAAATGGGAAGAAGTGTGAGATGAGTCTGAGACACTCAGATATTGACAGCCTGGAAGTTCCAGCCCCAAACGCCTACAGGGTCTGGGTGTAAAACTCAGGGAGTACTGGGGACTGGGAAGCACTGGGGTGCCCATGCCCTGTCTACAGCGGCAGTCGCCACTCAGGCCAGCCTGGCCAGGTCAGCTAATTTGCCAAGAAAAGTGAGAGATTGGTGCGTTAGTTTTCAAGCCTGTCTGACTTCTTCGATACTCGTCACATCCAAAGATGCGGTCCAATTCCCCTATCCTTGAATATGGGCCAGCTTCAGTGGCTTGCTTCTAACCAGCAGGATACAGAAGTGATGCTGTATGAATTTGGGACTAGGTTAGAAGAGGTGCCACACCTTCTACCCCAGTCCCTCTCTAGGGACTCTCTCACCCTTAGAGCCCAGCTGCCGTGCTGTGAGGATGTCAAACAGCCACATGGAATGTACACACGTAGCCCCAGGACAGGTTCCAACAGAGAGCCAGACTTGTGCGCCAAGGAGCCCTCAGGTGGTTCCAGGTCCCAGCCTTTGAGCTGACGCAGAGCAGAGCAGAGCAGAGCAGAGACAGGCTGCCCCTGCCCAGCCCTGCCCACATTGCAATACTGTGGCTTGTTTTAAGGTGCTATGTTTAGGGAAGCTTTTCTAGTCAGTCATGGATAACTGGAGTATCTGGATTTTAACACGAACTTTCAGATTCTGAAAACACTGTATGGGTCGGACAAAACACACCTCCAGGCTATGCATGACCGATGGGCTACCGCTGTGGGACCCTCGATTTATAACCACAGCAAGAAGTTTTAAAGTGCAAAGCCCTGGCACGTATGAGGGCCTCAAGCTAGACTGCCCCCCACCCACAAAAACTCACTCTGATCTAGCTCAAATGCAGAGCATTCATTTTAAGCATAAAAGTGAGAGCAGCTACTGAATCCTGCTGATTTGGGAATCCGCAGTTTTGACCAACTTTTGAGCCAAACCAAAAAAACAAAACAAACTCACCACCATCAAGCCAATTCCAACTCATGCTGACCCCATGTGTTACAGACCAGAACTGCTTCATAGGGTTTTCTTGGCTGTGCTCTTAATGGCAGCAGATTGCCAGGCCTCTCTTCTGCAGCACCGCTGGGTGGGTTTGAACTGCCAACCCTTACATTATAGTTGAGTGCAAACGATTTGTGTCACCCAACAGACCACAAGCAAATTCAAACAATCAGGACTAGGAATGCCCTGGCCCTGGTGTCTGTCTGTCTCTTTCTCTTTGTCTCAAACACAAACATAATTTTAAAACAATGCTTCAGAAACTGAAGAAGTATCTGATATGGTAACTCACAGGCAACACAGAGTAAAGAGTGAATTACTCATGACCGCGACTACAATCATATAATCCGTTCACACCCAGTGAGATGTTACCTAGCTTAAGGGCAAGCATTCCGAACCAGGTTTTCTAAAACAGAAGTGGGACAAGTTGGAGGCATGCCTCCCGCATGGTATATGCCAGGCATTCTAAAGCCACCTCTGCAAACACGTTCCTGTCCTTTATGTCCAGAGCAGGTGAGGCTTGAAATGGGAGCCGTTTGAACGACCATGGATGGGAAATGCTTACAACAGGTTCTTTCCATCTGTCTCTCCCTCGCTGTCACTCATAATCCACCTTCTCCCTGGAGCCCCATTTGTACACAGAGCAGTATGGGGAAGGCTCAGGGAAGGAATGTGGCACTGCCCCCCTGGAAAATGCCCTGTGGCCAGCAGCTGCACCCAGAGGCCCTCTGAGAGGAGGGACAACAAGCTGTGGTGGGTATGGGTACACCTGCCTTTCACCGCCATCCCAGTGCAGCCTGAAACTCTCTTGACATCTAGAACTGGCACTCTCTCAGTCTCCCTCAGTAAGCAGATACTGTAGACACCCGCTAGGGAGCTCAGATACTCCAGATTGGCTTTGGAATCAACAGTGCATGGCGTGGTCACGGGTGCCCTGTGTTGATGATCTCCACGTAAGATACCAGTTCAAGGCGGTCGGCTGGTCCTCCTGCACCCACTGGCTGCTGCTTGATTCTAGAAGAAGCACGATTAGCCCCAGCCATAGTTGCCTTGTCCCACAGATCCAGAGTCTGTACACCCCACACATCCACCCCCCAACATAGCCCTAACCCCTATTCTTATGCTTCCCCAGGAGACTAGCAGGATAGCTGGCTTTAGAAATGCCCTAAGGGCTGTGTAACGCTTTAGACAGCAAGGCGTGGTGGATCCAGGCTACCTGGTTCAGATCGTGGTTCTACCACCCACTAGACGTGTGACTAGGCATGTCTGCTAACGTCTCTGAGGCTCAGGTTCCGCATCTAGAAAATGGGGCCATGATATCTGCTTACATTCATTAAATCATTCAACATTTATTGCGTAATGTTTTTTTGTATACAGTAAATCCATTGCCTTTGAGTCAATTCTGACTCACAGCGACACTATTGTGCCTCTAGGACAGAGTAGAACTGTCCCATAGGGTTTCCAAGGCTATAATCTTCACAGAAGCAGACTGCCACATCTTTCTCCTACAGAACGGCTGGTGGGTTCAAACAGCCAACCTCTCACTTAGTTGCCAAGCTCTTAACCACTGTTCAACCAGTGTTCCTTTGTGTATAGTAACAATGTACTAAGCATAGCGGTGAAAAGACCCTGAATTGGCCCCTCCTGGGTCATGAGTAGATGTTGTTTATGCTGTTAAAAGGCAAGGATTTTTTCCTGGTAACAAAATCTTCCAAAGAAATCACAAAATGGAAGAAATAAAATGTAAGGAATCTCTTAGAAGAAACTAGAGACATTCTTCCATAAGGCGACTCCACAGGGTCCCTTCTCTGCACAAGCTGCCCTTTAGGCAGGAAGGTCACAGTGGTTGGTCCCACTAAGCTCCAGAGCCCCCAAGATTGGCCTTAGCCATGGGCAGAACAGGGTATTGAGAGAAATGATAATTCTAGAACCAGAACGCCAGAAGGATACTCAGGGATGTCTCTACCTGGCTCTCACTCCCTGTGGGCTCAGGTGGGACACTACACGTTCTTAGGAGTCATAACAGCACTACAGTTGATGGTTCATGCCCATCACAGTAACACCAAAGACATATGATTTTTCCCCCCAACAAATGGATCTGAAAGAAATTAAATTACAAAGAAAGCTCATGGGCAGATGTAAAGGTTACCAGCCATCAGCCCAAACATACACGGAACCCTGGCCCACGTATGATTGTGAGACAAGAAGTCTTCATGCCCCAGGTCCCCTTAGAACACTAAAACCAGGGTAGAAGTGGCCAGAACCCCTGGAGCAGTGGCCTGGGTCCCTGTTGAGAGAAAATACACGCACACACACACACACACACACACACACACACACACACACACACACACACCCCTCCCTTCTGATGTTCTAGCTCAGGACACATTCGTTCACAAGGGGCTCTAGGTAAAAGATAACGGCCTGGAGACTGATGAGGGGGGATTCACACACAGTAAGATTTTGAGAAATTCCATAAAGCAAGTGCTGGTCTGCCAGTCCTTCCATTGCTGGTGTTGTTAGTGGCAACTGAGTAGGCCCCTGACTCATAGTGACCCCACACACCCCTGACAAAAACGCAAAACTCCTTGAAAGGGTTTGGTTGACCAAATCCCTGCCTCTGCTGTGCGTTGCTCTGAGATGGCCTTCCAGGTGCATCGACCTGTGGGCAAGAGAGAGGAGTGTTTCTTGTGGGCACAACTGTGGTTGTCCAAATTTATTTGTGAGCAGTAGGCTCCTTCGCTAAAAACTCTTCACAGAATCCTAGCACTTAATAGACAAGGAAACCCTGGTGGTGTAGTGGTTAAGAGCTACCGCTGCTAACCAAAAGGTTGGCAGTTCAGATCCACCAGGCGCTCCTTGGAAACCCTGTGGGGCAGTTCTACTTTGTCCTATAGGGTCACTATGAGTTGGAATCCACTCGACAGCAATGGGTTTATTTTTGGGTTTAACAAGTAAGAGCAGAGTTGCTCCAGTGGGGTGGAGGCTAGCTTGCTATCTCTTCTCCTCAAAACACCCAAGAGACCTCTAGGTAAATCCTAGGGTTCCACAGAACACAGTTTGCGAAGGGCTTATATAAAGGGTGCTAAATGTGGCAGGGTGGGCCAGAAGGATGAAACCATTGGTGACTTTTGAAAGCAGAGCCCCACAGAGCAGTGAAGGCGGGAGTGAGACAGTAGTGAGTTTGTCCAATGTAGAAGCGAACTCATTGGGAGCAGCACAGTGGACCATGGGGTCAGAAAGACCCAACCCACCCTCAGTCTTTCCTATCTCTTACTGGGGGACTTTGGGCAAGTTACCTAACCTCTGAGAGGGTCTCGGTTTCCTCATTTATAAAATGATCTTCATCAAGTTATTACACGGGTTACATAAGCAGGTTATGCCAGGCAGGAGGGGGAAACTCAACCCCTTTAGGGGAGTTAAGTAAGAAATGGAGGAGAAACACTAAGTGAGAGACATTAAGGAG
This sequence comes from Elephas maximus indicus, assembly GCF_024166365.1. NCBI lineage: Eukaryota > Metazoa > Chordata > Mammalia > Proboscidea > Elephantidae > Elephas > Elephas maximus. The sequence goes on along the minus strand of NC_064831.1, from coordinate 70,950,160 downwards.
TGGTGGGCACTACAGCCAACTGGAGACCACCCTGGAGAACGAATGACACACTTAAAGCATTCGAATGATATCAAAGGCCAAGTATATCGCTTTTCTGAGCCAAATTTTGCCTCTGACTGTGACATCTGCCCTCCCATCTGGTACAAAGTATGTCCTTAGTAGTAATAACTAAAAGTAGATGCCCTGTGATTTTACGTTGGTATAATTTAGAAGCCAAAAGAGCACAGCTCAAGTTTAGGCCTTAGATCTCTCCCAGCCTCACCCTGAACAAGTAGTGAGTTTTTGCATAAAGCCACAACTCAGTTTGCACACTGGCACCCCATGAATACCCTTACTATCACCTCAAAAGGCGCTCTATAAAGTGGTGGACATTTGTGGTGCTCACCAGGCTGTACTAAAATAGCTCTCAGCTCATCCTGAGGAAAGGCCTGGAAGCACCCCAGGATCCAGGGCTGCTAAATATTACTGTGCACTGGGAAGACTGCAGGGAAAATGATGGGCAGAGATAGACCCAAGGAGACAAACGAAATTCCCAGCTGGCAACCTGACAGTAAATGAATTTTGTGAATAATGTGAACTATGTAGCATCTGGAGGAAAAATACACTATTCTGTCAACTATAAGGGCTTTCAAGGAAGGACTGTATGTATCTTTAATTCCCCTACTTTGCATAGAGGTTCTTGGGTGGAGCAAATAGTTTGCTCTCAGCTAGTAACTAGAAGGTTGGTGGTTTGAACCCACCCAGCAACACCCCAGAAGAAAGGCCTGGCAATCTGCTTCCATAAATATTACAGCCAAAAAAATATATATATATTACAGCCAAGAAAACCCTATGCAGCCCAGCTCTACCCTCTAACACGTGAGGTCGCCATGAATTGGAATGGACTCAACAGCAATGAATTGTGTTTTTGGACCATGCATAGGGCAGCCTGAGGACCCAGAATGTGCTTGGTTAATGATAAATGATGGAAAGTGATTGCAAGGTGTTGCTGGGAAAAAGACGTGTACACAGTGAAGTTCCTGAGTAATGACTTGTGCAGTTGCAGGTGAGAATGTCTAAAAGGCGAGTTTCTATATGTCATGCAAGCAGGGAGGATGGCCAGGTTGCTCTGGTTCTTTCTTTTATCACTGGTTGTTTAGCTGCCTGAACAATAACGGGCATGAATGCCCCTTGGGTAACCTGTGATGGACATGGGAAGGTGGGAGCAGACATGGCTTCATGGGGGAACTACCTGCAAGATCTTAGTTGGGGGAAAAGGGAGCATTCTCAAAGTCTAAGGGGCCACCCATGGGCCCTGCCATTCCACTTCTGACTGTGCGACACCTGAGATGTCTGGCCAGTCTTGAAACCAGTGGCTTGGCTCCAAAGCGAAATGGCTGACAGAGACTTTGGTTGTCTTATTTTTGTTCTCTCCCCAGATTCCAATGAGCAGGCATGATGGCCTTACTTACGGGTTTGAACCATAGCCACTTACATTGTGGATTGGCTGACTACCAGCATTTGGAGTTGTTTAAATATCAGGTCAGACAGAGGTCTTCCCAGTCCAGCCCTGTCCTGGAAATTCTTATTAACATTTCCAAGAATAAGAGGAGAAAACAATGCCTACTTCGCAGAGGATGGAGGGAAGAGCCCAGGCCTTGGAGTTGGGAATCCTGAATTTTAACCCTGGATCAGATGTTTTGCAGTGTGGGTCCTTAGGCACATCCTTAGCCTCCCCAAGCCTCAGTTTCCTCATTTGTAAAGTGAAAGTAATGCCACCATAGGTCTGTTGTGAGAATTGTTAAATGAAATTACACACACACATACACACAAAGTTCAGTGACCCTTTACAGTGTACTATGAAATAGAGGAAGACCCTCAGGGAGATGGATTGACACGGTGACTGCAACAATGGGCTCAAACATAGCAACGATTGTGAGGATGGTGGAGGACCGGGCAGTGTTTTGTTCTGTTGTAGACAGAGTTGCTGTGAGTCGGAACCGACCTGACGGTACCTGACAACAACACGTACAGTGGGTCTGGTACATAGTAGACACTCAACAACTGTTCTCATCTATAAATGGGGATACTGATACCTCTCAAACCCACCTCACAGCTTTGTTATGACAGCCCATAAGATAACAGAAGTGAGTGGTTTGGGGGTGATGGTTATTCCTCCTTCCTTCTTGGGCTCCTGGTTCACGGGAAATACACACAAACCCAAACGGAGGTCAATGCAGCCACGTTATTCTCGCCCTCAGGTAAAAACTAGGCTGAAGGATGTGCCAGCACATCCCTTGTCCCACTCCAAACTGATGAAAGCTGGGCCTTCAGGTGGGATCAACCTGCTTCCTCCATAGGCCCAGGGAGGTCACTTTCTGAGCTGGAGAAATGTGGGCCTATTGAATCTTCCCTAGCTGGTTCCTACATAGCAGTTCTGGCTCATAGTGGTCCCATGTACAACAGAACGAAACACTGCCCACATGGGAAACAAAAACACAAGTACCCACTCTATCCAGCTCAAAGAGGTCAGAAGAATAAAAGAATACAAAACAATGAGTCCTTGCTATTTAGTAATAGTCTTTAAAAATACTGAGTACATAGCTTCTGTCATCGAGCCAACTCCAATTCCCAGCAACTTTATGTACTACACAACATCGCCTGGTTCTGCACCATCCTCATGATCACCAGCATGTTTGAGCCCATCGTTGCAGCTACTGTGCCAATCCATCTCATCAAGGGTCTTCCTCAGCCTCACTGGTCCTCTACTTCACCAAATACGATGTCCTTCTATAGCAGTTGACCCCTCCTGATGCGTCCAAAGAAAGCAAGTTGGACTATGTTCTGTTGTGATTCCATAAGGTTTTCACTTGCTAATTTTCAGAAGTAGATCACCAGGCCTTTCTTCCTAGTCTATCTTAGTCTGGATGCTCCACTGAAACCTATCCACTATGGGTGATCCTGCTGGTATTTGAAATAGCTTCCGGTATCACAGCAAGACACGAGCCATCACAGTGTGACAAGCTGACAGGTGGTGGTTCAAAGTGTTAATGAAGTATAAATCAGTGAAAAGAGGCAAGATAAGAGGACCTGCCCCCTGACAAAGGAGAGCTGGGCCAGGCCGTAGATGCCAGAATAGGAGGGAGAGGCTGGTGTAGACCACCTCCTCCTCCCCCAGCCTTCACCGCCAAACTGAATTGAAAAGAGGCCAGAAATACCAGATATGTTCACTCCTGGTGCAGAGGCTGAGGACATGGACAGCTCCAGGTGGCCTCAGAAAGGGAGGCTGCTGGTCTGGAGCAGAGGACTCTGAGGGGTGTCTTCACTTGAATCTTAGGAGGCAAGGACAGGGGTAGCAAGCAGAATTCTTAAGGACAGACTGCAAGGTATGCCACTGGAGACTCCGAAAGAAGTGACTTCCCTGGAAGCCGTTTCAACCAGAAGCCCAAAAGATGAGACTCTGAGGCTCAAACAAGAACAGACCACGTGTCTCCAGAGGCCCAGAGTAGGTGGACAGGAACAGATGGAAAAAGCACCAGCAGGAGAGGGTGGGCGAGACATGGGGTGTGAACAGGGCTGCTAGGATCCTGGAGCAGTCAGCAAAAGGGAAAGCAACCATCCTTCACTTTCCCTTCTCAAACGCCCGGCAGATATCACTAATCAAACACAACACCCTTTCCTAGGAATCCCCTCACACTGAGAAGCGAGATGAAACCCATCTGCTACGATCCCAGGCTAGAGGAGATATCTGTAGTCCCAACAGGAGGAAGCATTCAGCGCTGTAGACATGCCAAGTCTACGGGTCACATTGGTCTGCCCTGTTATTTACGTTGTGCTGAACTGGAGTCTTGATGTCTGCACCAAAACACCAAACCTATTGCTGTTGAGTCGATTGGGGCTCACGGCAACCCTATAGGACAGAGTAGAACTGCCCCGTAGGGTTTCCAAGGAGTGGCTAATGGGCCTGAACTGCCAACCTTTGGTTAGCAGTTCAGCTCTTAACCACTGTGCCACCAGGGCTCCTGATGTCTGTACATCCGGGGTTAAATCTCAGCTCTACCAGGTGCTGGCTGAGCTTCAGTTCCTCATCTGTAAGGTGGGGATACGTCACAGGTGGATGTGAGAATCCCAACACGTGGCCCAGTGCTTGTACACATGGCAGATGTTCAAGAAGAGTCAGTCTTTTTTTTTTTTTTTTCTTCTATTGCTCTATCATTTCACCTTCTGGAAGCTCCCTCATCTTGACTCCAGTCCAAATACACAGCACACCGAACATTCTTATCTTCTCTCCCTTTCTCTTCAGAGTTATTAAACCTAGCAAGATTAACTCAGACACTGCTTGGCAGGAGCACGTATTATAAGGGGTGAGGTGAGAAATTGGCGCCTCTTCACATCTACTCTCAGGACGGAAGACCTCAAGGATGATGTGCGTGGTGTGAGGGTTAGAGAAGAAGAAAGGGGTATGGCCCAGCAAACTCATTCCTCCGTATATAACCAGAAGAAACGAAAGCAGGAAGACAAACAGAAACCCACACACCAATGTTCACTGCAGCACTTTCACAATAACCAAAAGGTGGCAACAACCGAAATGCCCACAACAGGTGAATGGATACGTGAAATGCGGTATATCCACACAATCAGCCATAAAGGGACGTGAAGTCCTGACGCGTGCCACCACGTCGATGAACCTTGAAGACATCATGCTGAGCGAAAGCAGTCAGTCACAAAAGGACAAATGCTGCATGATCTCAGGTACACGAAATAAGCAAATATACAGAAGCCAAAGATTATTACTGGTTATCAGGGGTGGGAGGAAAAGGCAAGGGGGGAATTTTTGCTGAGGAGGCAATGAGTTTATGTTAATGGTGGTGGAATAATTTGGAAAAGGGTAGTGAGACTGGGTGTTTGATTAGTAATCGATGTCACTGAATTATACATGTAAAAATTATTAGTGGTGGTATAATTTTTCTTGTGTATATTTTCACTGTAATTAAAAGAAGAAAAAAAACCCATTGCCATCGAGTTGATTTTGACTCATAGAGACCCTAAAGGACAGAGTGGAACTGCCCTGTAGGGTTTCCAAGGAGAGCCTGGTGGATTTGAACTGCCGACATTTTGGTTAGCAGCCGTAGCTCTTAACCACTATGCCACCAGGGTCTCAGGCCTGTGGGAGGGGGCCTCTTGGAGAGCTGACCTGGGGCTGAGAAGTCCCTGCAGGGGCCACATCAGGAGGCATCTGTGGTTGCCAGTGGGATCCTGAGTCCCAGTCCCTGCCCCTAGCAATTCCAGCCCAGGGGTGCCAGACTGGATTCCCCTCACTGATGGTTCTGTCTCCAAAGGGCCCCACACAGACAGACGCTGTGCCTCCTGGCCAACTCTCCAGGGAACCCAAGTGTGTTTCAAACTGGTTGCCATCAATGGAACAACTTTTACTTAACTCAAAGGGGAATTAACTCACACAAATGTCCGTAAAAACCACACAGGCAGACACACTCCCAGGGAACGAGCACACTTGTAAACAGAAGCAGACTCTCACTGTAACAAGGAACTCAAACAAACCATTTCCCAGTTCCCTGCCTGGAATCCTGCTCTCTCCTCCCAAATTTTACTGTGAGAAGGGATCGTGATTTGTTGCCATTTTTGTTTTAAAGCTCAAGATCGCAGAGGCCCAGAGAGGTTACGCAGTTTTCTCAGGACCACACAGCCAGTCAGTAGCCCAGCCAAGAATACCTTTAGGTCCCCTGACTCACAGCCCCATGTTCTCACTTAGTGTGACGATTTCCCAAACTTGGCTCTCGTTCCTGACCATCTGTGTGAGAAGCCAAACGGTGAGGTGTCCTACGTGGCGGCAGATGGAAGTCAATCAAGGCGTATGAACCACATGGCACCATGACAGGGGGAGGGACACTCTCAAACTGGAAATAGCCTCGTTTTAAGCCATAAACAGCAAGAGAGGAGGAAATAAAACCAAACCTTCAGCCAAGAAGCTGTGCTTGGTTCTACAAAAACTTAGCACCCCCCACACCCACCCCGGCCCCCGACGTTCATCATCACTGGGCAAGTGGCTGCTGTAACTGTGGTGTTGACACTGCTAATATCAGAGCAGAGCTTGCTGTGCCGGCCTCATCCACAATCTCTTTTCTCTTTCCTGTGGACAGCCGAAGGGTCTGTGAAAACAGAGGCTACGGAAGAACAAGCTGGTGGAAGCTTAAGGGGAGGCTGGCAATACCCATGCCAAGGGCAACTTGGCCCCCATTTCAGAGACCTGATGCCTGGCACAGACTGGGTTTGGCTTGGAAGGGGTCAGAGCTGAGAGTGCACACATGAGAGGGCCGTCAAAACACCATGAAGTCATTACGAACGTCAATCACCACACTTCCTGCAAGGCCTCAGAGGAGGTGGCCCCTAGGGGCAGGCAGCAGCGAGCAGCGTGCATCCAGCCAACAACCTGGCTTTGAAGGCCTGCCGGGACCAGGCCCTGGGCTCGGCCCTGGGACCGATGGGAAGCAGGTTGCTTGAAAACTCACTTGGTGCCAGGAAGTGGCAGTACGAGGAACGTCAAGGTTCCAGTCATCTGGGAGTCTCAGAGGAGTCCCTGAGCGGCCAAACAGTTAAGCATTTGACTACTAACCAAAAGGTTGGCATTTTGAGTCCACCCAGAGGTACCGTGGAAGAAAGCCCTCGTGATCTACTTCCGAAAAAATCAGCCATTGAAAACCCCGTGGAGCGAAATTCTGCACTAAAACACATAGGGTCGCCATGAGTCACAACTGACTTGATGGCAACGGATGGTTTGGGAAGTCTCAAAACAACCGGGTGCAGAACTATCAGATTTCACCAAACAGCAGAGATGGGGCGAGATTTGGCAAATCGGCACACTTTCGTTGTTTCTTAACCTGAGGGTGAAACACGATCCAATCCTCAGACCAGAGTCTCAAGCTGCAACAACCAAGAGGAAAAGGAAACTGGCTCTGTCACTCTCCGTGTGCCCAATGGAGCCTTCCAACATGGCGGTCTCTAGAAAGTCCTGGCATTTTCAAGAGCTCCCGACATGCAGCCCTTCTAATCCAGAGAAAGGCCCACCTGGGGACAGCTCTGAGATGCCCCTACAGGGATTTGCCACCCAGAGCTGTACCATGAGTATTCCATCTCCTTGAAGCCCCGGTTGTCCTGTGGTTCCTGGCATGTCTCAGTAGCTCTGATAGGAAATTCCATGATATGGAAGGAGACCTCAAAGGATGTTACCAACCAACCAGTTGCCACTGAGTCAGTTCTATCTCATGGCAATCTCGTGTGTGTCAGAATTGAGCTGCGTTTCATAGGGTTTTCTATGGCTGATTTTTCAGAAGCAGATCACCAGGCCTTTTTTCCAGACACCTTGGGTGACTCGAACCTCTAACCTTTTGGTTAGCAGCTGAGTGCATTAAACATTTACACTACCCAGGGATACCCTAAAGTGATGTCAGTACCCCTCTTATCCCAAAAGACTTCATCATCACTCCCTCACACTTCCCCACCCTGATTGGGCGGCAGCCCCGCCAACCTATCTTAGTGGATAAAACCTGTCTACTTTATCTCCTCCAAACCTCCTGAATCTGCCCTCTTAGTTTGAGTCCTTGTTATTTTCACCTGGTTGAGGGCAAAAGCCTCCAAGCTGGTTTCTACCTTTATCTACCTTCTCCCCCCAGCCCCAGGGGGTCTTCTTTGTAAAATGCGCTGCTGTGTTTCCCTGCTTAGACTCTTTCTATGGTTCTTTGTGGGTCACAAACTCCTTAGCATGGTACTTCATACATAACCTGGCCTCTGCTCACCTTTCTGACCGCTAACGGCACTGGTGGGTGAAGCCCCTATTCACGGCTACTGAATACAGTAAGCTAGGGAAGAATGTGGCTAGGCGGCACCTTCTCCCACATGACTCTCAAATATCTACATGCTCACCCTGGACTGCCAGTGGCTGTTTCCCTGCAGGATTAGGTGCTCCAAGGGGCTAGAGGCTGGGTGAAGTTCAGCACTAATATTTGAACCATCAGCCTGGAGCTCAGGGCGCAACAGGCCTTCAGTAAATGTTGGCCGAATGGAACCCTTGTCACTCAACAGTCCCTTTCCAACTCTGCATTCTTCAAGGTTCACATCCTTACAATGAATTCCAAATTTAATGACTTTGAAGCAGATACTGTGCTCCAAACTCCGTATCGGAGACTTTTACATCATTAGTTTGATTCTCGCCGCAACCACGTAAACTAGGTAATGGTTGTTAGTGGTTGTAGTCTATCCCCGACTCATGGTGGCCCTGAGCCCAATGGAATGAAATACTACCCAGTCCCGTGCCATTTCCATGATCCTTTGCAGACTGGATCATTATAATCCATAGCATTTTCACTGGCTAATTTTTAGAAGTAGATTGCCAGGTCTTTCTTCCTAGTCCCTCTTAGCCTAGAAGGTCCCCTGAACCCCACTGAGTGCCATAACAAAACACAAGCCTTCACTGTCAGATGGGTGGTGGCTGTGCATGAGGTGCACTGGCCGGAAGTCTAACTCAGATCTCCCACATGGAAGGCAAGAATTCTCCCACTGAAGCCCTACTGCCCCCGTAAGCTAGACAATAAAAAAAATAATAATAACAATCAAATAATAGCATTCAAAATTTATTGACGTGTCAGAAATTATACTGTGTCCCACATTTTAATTCATTTAATGTACACAGCAACCCAATGAGTTAAGTACTCTTGTAATCTCTGTTCTATAAGTGAGGAAACTGAAGTTTCAAGAGGGTCAGAAGCTTCCCCTAAGTTACCTAGTTCTCAAGTGCCGGGGAATCAAATCCAGACCTATCAGTTTCTGTAGCCTGTGCCCTTAATAACTATTATCACCCCTTTGTACGGATGAGGAAAGTGGGACTCAGAAAGGTCAGGAAGTTAGCTATTCGAAGGAACACAACTAGTAAGAGGCAGTGCCTCCCCCCTTGATTCCACATCCCATGATCTGATCCACCGCCTCTCTGTATCTAGTGACCATAACTGTGGTTCAGGCTGGCTAAGGAAAGAACTGTGAGTCGGCCAAAACCAGGTTCCTAAGATAAGAAAACCCCAAGAAAGCATGAGAATCTGTGAGTATAAAGGATGCACTGTGCTAGCAGTCCTCGGAAAAATTATGCAGGCCAAAGGAAGAAGGACTTGGACTCTGCGTGAATATCTCTGGCAGTTGGGAAGACATGTGACTCATGGTATTTATAAGGAACAGGCTGCCCACTTTCCTCTGACCAGTCTTCCAACCGTCTGGGTAGCAGCACTACCACGGAATACCATTGCCCCGGAGAATTCCAGATTAAATACAGAAAGCCAATCAAGGAAAAGAAGCGCATGCGCACACACACACAAAATGTGTCATGGTTTTGCACTGCTTCCCGGAATTCTGGGACCTTAGATTAGAATGAAGGATTGACAATGAGCAAAAAAGGTTGGATTAAGCTTCACTCTCCTGTCCTTACTGTGCTGGACAGTTTGGGATGCCCTCAATTCAATTCTCAGGCTGAGAGAAATACCTGCTGAAGCCCAGGGGACTCTGGAGGAAGACAGACCAACCTTTGAATCCTAATTCTGCAGTAATGTAGCTGAGTGACCAAGACCTACGACTTGACTGAGCCTTGGTTTCCTCATCCACAGAACAGACTTCTCAAGATCTATGTCTCAAGGATTATGAGGGTCAAATGAGATAATATATACGAAGTACCTTGCGCAAGGTTGTTACATAGTAAGTGTTCAATCAATCCTCCTTCATTCCCTTCCCCTCCCTTTCATGTAAGAGAAGAGCCTTTTCTCTCCTCTTAGGTGGCACAAACAGTTAAGGGCTTGACTACTGGCCGACAGGTTGGCAGTTCGAACCCACCCACAGGCACCTTGGAAGACAAGGCTACTGATCTACTTCCAAACCCTATGGAATACAGTTCTACTCTGACACACGTGGAGTTGCCATGAGTCAGAATCAATTCAATGGCAACCCCACTACCACCCCCAACAACAAAAAGAATAAATTAGGCTGAAAAAAATCTAGCCCATCCTTCTAAATGACTAAAGCAGTGCCTGCTGGACTCTAGGCCCCTGATTTCTTTTCACGAATGCTGTGAAGGGTAAGGAAGGAAGGTACAAGATGTGCTTCCAATGGCCTTCCAAAAACCAAACCCAGTGCTGTCGAGTCGATTCCGACTCATAATGACCCTATAGGACAGAGTAGAACTGCCCATAGGATTTCCAAGGAGTGCCTGGAGGATTCGAACTGCCGACCCTTTGGTTAGCAGCCATAGCACTTAACCACTACGCTACCAGGATTTCCCCAATGGCCTTAAAAAATATAAATAAACTTGAGGAGTGGAACCAGTGCTCCCACTTAAGGTCACATCTTGCCATGATCAAGACATGTATGGATATGACAGAGATTCCAGATAGAAACCAATTTCTGAGCTGCAGCCAATGGCCTTCGGATGAAGGCAAACAAGGAAGCCCAGCCCAGTAAGACATCTGAGACCATCCCTAAAAGCGGCCATCACTCTAGACAGGACCCAACCTCACCATGAGTGAAATCAGATTCCTGGTTTATGAGGCTGGAGATTTCAAATCCTGTGCCTCTCCATGGCTTCCTGAGGTCCTAGCCAGAGGGCAACAGCCATGGCATCAATGTAAGAGCGGAAATGGGTGAGGCCAGTTTAAAAATTATATAATCTTCCATTTTAAAAGAAGGAGTGGATATTTTTGGAAAGAACTGCCTGGGTGAGTTGTTTAACTGCCTTTCTGGATAGCCTGTGGAAGCTCAGAAAATAGTTGGCTCTTTGGGTTTCTAGAAAGAGTGTTGCCTGGTTATCCAAAAGGGAGGGAAGGTGCCTAGGTGGGCCGAATCATCCAGAGAATGGGACTTTACATTGGGACAAAGCAGACTGAATCTGGTCGTTTAAAAGCTATGGTGTCACTCTGATATGTACACTGGGATGAGAGGAGTTGCGAAGCATCATCCGGGATGGATCGCTCCAGGCAAACCCTTTCTTCAGCTACTGAGAAGTGATCCGACGGATACATCTGATCAAGAATGACAAAGACTTAACAGTTGCTTCCACTCCCCACTTCCTTTACCCACATTAGACATCACTAATCAATCACAGCTCTTTTTCTCTGTGATCCCCAGACCCAATCCTTTACACAACTCTCCTGGCAGCCACCAACAAGCAAGAGGAGTAGACATGAGGCGACACTCCTGCACTCTCCCAGCAATAGCTAGTGAGCAGCACACTGCTCAGTTTAGATCCTTGCTATCTCATGGGCTGAACTGTTGAAATAGAAAAGATATTCTGACATTAGGTGCGTGCTCCCTGCAGCACAGAGGTCAGAGCTTCTGTTGTGATACAAAGCCAGCTGGTTGAAGAGTAAACATTCGTACTTGTTCAGGGGCAAATAATAAATACTTTCAAGTATGAAAACAAAACAAGATCAGTTGCTCTCAAGTCGATCCCAACTTATGGCGACCCCACGTGTGTCAGAGTAGAACTGCACTCCATAAAGTTTTCTTTTTTATTTTATTTATTTTGTTGTTGTTGTTGTCGAGAATACATACAGAAAAAAGTACACCAATTCAACTGTTTCTACATGTACCATTTAGTGACACTGATGACATTCTTTGAGGTGTGCAACCATTCTCACCCTCCTTTTCTGTGTTCCTCCCCTATTAACATAAACTCACTGCCCCCTAAGGTTCCTATCTAATCTTTCAAGTTGCTGTTGTCAGTTTGATCCCTTACAGACAGTTCTTAAAAAAGCATAATGCTCAAGACTTTTTTTTAACTAGTTAAGCTAAACCATTGTGTGGTTTTAAGAAGACTTTAGGGGATATTTTTGGTTTAAGGTTTAAAGATTATCCCAGGGCAATGATTTCAGGGGCTCATCCAACCTTCATGGCTCCAAGAAGTCTGGAGTCTATGAGAATTTGAAATTGTGTTCTGCATTTTCCCCCCTTTTGATCAGGGTCCTACTATAGAATCATTGATCAAACTGTTCTGTAACGGTAGTTGGGCACCATCCAGTTCTTCTGGTCTCATGGCAAAGGAGGCAGTTATTCATGCAGGCAATTAGCCACACATTCCATATCCTCCTTCTATTCCTGACTCTCTTTCTTCCTTTGATGCTCCAGATGAATAGAGACCACTTTTGTGCCTTGGATGGCCACTTGCAAGCTTTTAAGACCCCAGGCTCTATATAACGAACTAGAAGGTTGTTAGAACAGAAGCACTAAACATGTTATTAGGCCATTTAACTGGGATGTCCCATGAAACTATGACCCTAAACCTCCAAATCAAGAAATCAAATCCCATGAGGTTTTTGGTTGTACATAAGCAGCTTCAGCAACTACTTTTTTTTGGTCATCGCTGCCTCCGTATGGTTTTCAATTGATTTTTTGGACGTAGGTTACCAGGCCTTTCTTCCGAGGCACCTACGGGTGAACTTGAACTTCCAACCTTTCAGTTAGTAGCTGAGTGCATTAACTGCACCATCCAAACTGTCTACAAATACTTTGATTCTTCCCTCCTTTGGGCCCAAACTTTCCTGCTCTCTTTGAAATAAGTGTGGCCATGTGATTAGCTTTGGCCAGTGGTATCTGAGTAGAAGTAATATATGTCGCATCCAGGTCAAGACTTAAGAGCCAGCGTGTGACTCACCAGATTCCCTTCCCTCCATCCTGGAGATTGCAGAAGCACATACTGGGATGGAGCCTCCGTCAGCCTGGGTCCCTGAGTGACTATGACGGGCAGAGCCTCCTTGCTGGCCCATGTTGGGCATATAGCATGAGCGGGAAATAACTCTTTTTGTATTAAGCTACTGATACTGGGGAGTTGTTTGTTACCACAGCATTGCTTTGCTTACCCTGACTTTCAACCAGCCATTCCACCTGGCCCTCTCAGCAACCTGTTGAATACGTAAAATGTTATTATTCACACTATATAAATAAGAAAACTAACAGCCAGAGAGGTTAAGCAATTTAGAAATGTCCTAACCTTTACTTCAACTGAACAACTACTTATTATAAAAAGCAAAATTTCTACGCTCTGATCATGTAGTTTTCACAAGAGGTATGGCATATCAGCAAGTCATAGATCACACTGAAAAATTAAATATCTGAGAATGGACTAAGAAGCATCAAAATTATTTCCAAAATGACTAAACATAATCATTTAGGAATAAAGCCAGAATTTACCACCACAGCCTCCTAAATTAACAGGCCTTGCTCATCTTTGCAACAGTCCCCCAGATCCTCATATCCAGCCACAACCCATTTACTCCTCAGTGTTCCCATAAGCCTCTCTTGTTCTACTCTCATATTACTTATGGAAATTCTATTCTCCTGTAAGCAATAGCCAATTATTTAAATCACTTTCTCCCTACTTCTTCTCTCTCAAATGACAATAAGATCTCTCTTTTGGGGCAGGCTGCCCCATGATCTTCCCCATTCCCAGCTAAAAGCCAAATACAATCACAATAATTATATTAGCCAATGCATCATGATTTTAGCTCCTGCCTCCTTCTACACGACTTTCTATTTCTATATAAATACATAAATAGCCTTATTGTAAACCCTTTTCTGCCTGCCAACTCCATTCTTTTCTGGAAGTAGGCAGAGTATATGTTACAAATATAAAAAAATAATAATAGGTTTCTTGTTACTCTGTTCGAGCATTCAAATAACACCTCTCTGATGAAGTCATGGGGAGAGGGAAGCATCTCTTCTACTCCATCAGTAGTTCCTATTCAAGAGTAAGGGCACATAAAAACCATATCTCCTGCTGTCGAGTTGAATCCAGCTTATGGTGATACCATGTGTTTCAAAGCAGCACTATGTTCCATTGGATTTTCAAAGGCTGTGATCTTTCAGAAGTAAATTGCCAGGCCAACCTCTGGTTGAATTTGAACCACCAATCTTTCAGTTACTAGCTGAATACTTAGCCCTTTTCGCCATCCAAGGAAACATAAACCAAAAAAGAAAAAAAAGTAAACCAGCTGCCATTGAGTCCATTCCAACTCATAGTGACCCTACAGTACAGGGTACTACTTCCCCCTAGGGTTTCCAAGGCTGTAAATCTTTACAGAAGCAGACTGGCATATCTTTCCCCTGTGGAGCAGCTGGTAGGTTCCAACTGCCGATCTTTCAGTTGGCAGCCAAGTGCTTTAACCACTGTGCCACCAGAGCTCCTTCAAGGACACATAGTAGATTCTTAATCACAAGGATTAATTGGGCACCTAGCTTGTGTCCAGTGCTGGGCCTGGTGTTGTGTAGATACAAGGACATGATGTTCTTTCACCCGCATTAGACCTTGGTCTTCCCTCCCACTGGTCTGTCCTAAGACCCAACTCCATCTCTCCTCACGCTGACATACAACGGAGTGGTTTAAATCCAGCCGATGGGGTAAGGTTACGGCGCCAGCAGAGACCACAAGACCTGATGTCAGTGGAGGCTTTGGAGGGTTCCAGGAAAGAATATTCTGAGGTCTGGATGATCAGGTAGTCTCCCAGAGAAGGTGCAGCTTCAGTTGGGCAGGGAAGCATGGCTTATTTGAGTGGCCTGGGGAGGACGGACTCAGGTGGAGCAGAAGCAAGGTTAGGAGGAGAAAGGAGATAAAACCATAGTGGTGGACATGGCCATCAGCCTGAAGAAGGCTTTGGAGTAGGAGGCAGAAAGGGGCAGAGGAAATATCCAAGTGAACAACCCTTCTGACTTCCCCAAGGGCCCGTTTCTGAAGTTTCAGAGCCTCCCCTCCCTGGGAAACTCTGTCAGTGGTATCTCACCCAGCTCGTCTCAACCACCATTGAGTGGTAGTATGGAGAAGGAACAGTTGGGGTGAGGGGGTCCCTACAGAGATGGGAACGTATGGAAAGATTCTTCTCTCTCTCCTGTTCTCTGGATCAGATGTAATTCTTCAGATGTAATCTGATCTTACCAAATACATGCTTTGTACTGAAATCCATAGGTAGTCACCACACCGTTTTGAAAAGAGCATTGACTTTCCCCTGCAAAATGGCATCGCAAAGGGTTTGCTTTAGAAAGCCACAGTCTCTCTTAACTGGCTTGGATTGTTAAGCATAAACTTCAATCTGGAAGAATATTGGAAAGAGGGCACTGGTGATGGACACATCCCAGGAAAAGTATTTATTCTTGTCTTTCCTTAGCCAAGGAAAGTTCCTTTGCTGGAAAAAGCACCTCACCATCCACCAAGCCGTATGGCGAAGATTATAAATAGAAATAAAGAAGTCATTCTGACATGTTTATCATTTTGCCTTTAACTCCTGGAGCTCCCAAGGCAGAAAAGACCTGGACCTGTCCTCCTCCTCTTTGGAGAAAAATCATAGTTCTTTAGATTTCCAAATAATACCCCATTAATAAAACATGGTCTTTTATTTTTTTTTTTTTAAGGCACTAATTCAGACTCCTTAATTTGAGGCTATTTATCCTAACTTTGCATTTTCATAACTAAGAAAACAAGGAGAAGGAAGATATAAAGGAAAGAAGGCAGGCAGGCAGGAAGGAGACATTCACCGAGTACCTGCTACATTCCAGGAACTGTGCTGTGCATTTTCTGTGTTATCTCATTTAATCCTCATTGCCAGACTATCTGGGAAATATTCTTGGCCTTATTTTTATAAGCAAGGAGTTTGAGGTATAGTAGCTAAATGACTTTCCCAATGTCACACAGCTACATAGGGGCAGGACAAGAACTAGAAGCAAACTTCTTGACATGCAGTCTAAATTTTAACATCTGATATATTCATGAGTCCTTTACGGCCAGCTTTGGTAAATGTCATTCTTGACAGACTTATCGATTTTGCCTTTATCCCCACTCCCATCCCAGGGCTGTGGAGCAACCCAGGGACTCCAGGAGTAGACAGTTTACAAAGGAGTGAAGTCTCAGCTCTGTCCCATACCTTAGCTCATCTGGTCTTCACCACAGTCCGGCGAGTTGGGCTAGACAGGCCATATAATACCCATTTTACAAATGAAGAAATAAATGAAGAATTACAAAGAGATTATGGGGTTTGTCTGCAGTCACAAAGTCAGTGAGTGGTAGAGTTAGGATAAGAACTCAGTTTACCTCACCATCTGTCCAGTGGTTTTTCTATTCCATTACACATAAACTATAGATGGTAGGTCTTCCTTTACATGGGGCAGGAGAGGGGGAAGTTTTCCCAAACAAATAAATTCTTACTGTGATCTCATTGGAAAAGCCCCCTCGGGATTCAGAGAAAGCAAAAGGGGAGATTTTCACCTGCATTGCCCAGCTGCCAGTCACTAAAGGAGGAACATGGAGCACATGGAGTCAGACCTCACTGCTGTGCAGGGCTATAGCCCCGATTCAGACCCACAAGTGTGTGTATGGGGGAAAGGATGCAGAAAATGGATGCCATTGACTTCGCCTGTTGATGGAGGTGTAAAATGTTAACATGCTCGACTGTTAACTGAAAGGTAGGCTGTTCGCCAACCTGAGGCACCTCAGAAGAAAGGCCTGGTGAATCTACTTCCAAAAACTCACCCTTTAAAAACCCTATGGAGCCAATTGGCATAACAAACTGTATTAAGAAAACATTTTTCATCCCACTTTGGTGAGTGGAGACTGGGGTCTTAAACTACTTGCAAGTGGCCATCTAAGATGCATCAAGTGGTCTTAAGCTACCTGGAGCAAAGGAGAATGAAGAACACCAAAGGCGCAAGGTAATTATGAGCCCAGGAGACAGAAAGGGCCACATAAACCAGAGACTACATCAGCCTGAGACCAGAAGAGCTGCATGGTGCCCAGCTACCATGGATGACTGCCCTGACAGGGAACACAACAGAGAATCCCTAATGGAGCAGGAGAACAGCGGGATGCAGACCTCGAATTCTCGTAAAAAGACCAGTCTTGATGGTCTGACTGAGACTGGAGGGACCCCGGAGGTCATGGTCCCCAGACCCTCTGTTAGCCCAAGACTGGAACCATTCCTGAAGCCAACTCTTCAAACAGGGATTGGCCTGGACTATAAGACAGAAAATGATACTGATGAGGAGTGAGCTTCTTGGCTCAAGTAGATACATGAGACCATGAGGGCAGCTCCTGTCTGGAGGGGAGATGAGAAGGCAGAGGGGGACAGGAGCTGGTCGAATGGTCACGGGGAATACAGGGTGGAGAGGAGGAGTGTGCTGTCTTATTTGGAGGAGAGCAGCTAGGAGTACATAGCAAGATGTGTATAAGTTTTTGTATGAGAGACTGACTTGATTTGTAAACTTTCACTTAAAGTACAATAAAGTTTTAAAAAAAGAAACAAACCTATGGAGCACAGTTCTACTCTGACACACATGGGGTCGCTGTGAGTTGAAATCCAATCAGTGGCAACTGGTTTTAGTTAAAAAAAAAAAAAAAAAAAGAGTAATAAAACAAATTTCAAAAAAGCCTATGAAAAACTCTGCCAACATAAAAGAAGATTAATATCCCACCAGAGGCCAGAAACAATAAGTTTGACGAAGTGTCTAACATATAATCTCAACAATTTTTAAGAGTGCATGGGCTCTATGAAGTAAACAAGAGATGAGCTAAGACAACAACAAAGACAAGGTAGGAAAAACAGAGGAAAGGGGGACCCTGTTAGGTTATAAGGAAACTGAAAAGGCAACAGTAGAATTTTAATCTGCACTGGGAGAAGAAAGTAATAGAATTAATGTTGGAGAAAAATTTTCCCAGGTCTTTGCCATGCTGTTCCCTCTTGCTAAAGTACCCTTCCCACCTTCACAGGCCCAAAGCCTACCCATCCTTCAAGGGTCATCAAAAGACCCTCAGTGGGTGATGACATCTTCTATGGTGCCTATGTAGAGTGAATCAAACCTTGAGGTTGTGGGAATAGGGAAGAGTTAGAGAAGGCTCTCAGGCCCTAAGAGGTGGTAATATTAAGCTGGGTTTTGAAGGATGAATAGGAGGTTTTCAAGGACATACCCAGCTTGAAGAGGACCTTGCAAGGCAAAGGCATGAATGGCCAAAGGCATGGAGGTGAAGGCCAGTGTGCAACCCTGGCTGGAGAACAGAGGGGACACTGGAGACCAGGCAGAAATGGAGTTAGGGCCCAGACATGGTTTGCCCTGAGTGCCAACACCACAGGGCTTGGGTGTTATCCTGCAGATGGGAGGGATGTCACAGGTCAATTAAACAAACCTTTGCTGCTGCCACGTAGAGAGCCGAGTGCTAGAGATATCCCAGTGAGTAAAACGTGACCTTCCACCCCTGAGTTGCCCAGAGGCTATCGAGTTCTAAGTGAGAGGCAAACATGATCAAATTCGGTTTATTTGACCATACTTACTAATTGATATAACCTTAATTCATGTTTATATGACACCAAAATTATCCTGAAAAGCATAATTCAGAGGGCTAGCTCTGAAATCACCTGCATGAGTTCAAATTTGGATCATGCCACTTGCTGTATGAGCTGGGGCAAGTCACTTCACCTTTCTGGTGTTTTGGGTTCCTACTCTTAAGACAGTACTGCTGTTCCAATCACAAACGATGACGATGAGGATGATGATGAAGAAGATGATGACGATGGTCCCAGCTAACACTTGAGTGCTTACAATGTGCTAGCCATTGTTTTAAGCACATCTGCACTGACTCGTTTAATCAAGGTCCCTAGGAAATACTATCACTGCTCCATTTTATTAACCCCTCTGAAACACGGAAGTGTTAAGTAACTTGCTGAAGGCCAAGTAGGGTAGTTATTTATTAGCACTTATTTTTATTCTTCATATTCTGCCTTTATTTCTAAGAGAGAAATGCATCAGTAAAAATGAAAATAAATTGTGCCTTGTAACAGGGAAAACATGGTAGTGAGGTAAAGTAGCAGGGTTACTTTTAAGCCCATCCTCCTTGATTTCAGCAGGACTCTGACGTAGGGTTTTCTATGTTCCGTTCAGTGCTCTAAAAGGAGTCCCGGTGGTGCAGCGGTTAAGTGCTTAGCTTAAGCTGAAAGGTTGGTGGTTTGAAACCCCCAGCCACTCTACGGGAGAAAGATGTGGCAGTCTGCTTCTAAGAAGATTTACAGCCTTAGGAACTCTATAGGGACAGTTCTACTCTGTCATTACTGGGTCACTAGGCATCAGATTCAACTCAGGTTTGGCTTTTTTGCTTTTGCTCTGTGCTCTGAATGAAGCCGTTACTGACATCTGACCCATCTCCTTCCACAACAGGGCACATTAACCTTTCGAGATAAAGCGTATCTGATCCCCCAGCCTAAGCTAAGTGTTTTTTAACAGCCTTACTCATTCCAGGGCTTTCTTAGCCTAATATATTAGACCTAGCCATTTGTTTTCCTGCTGTCATTAAGTAAGACTTGACTAGATGTTTTCTATAAACATGTTTAACCATAAATCTGGTTAGTCTGGTCCATGAGCCAATTCTGCCCGTGGAAAAATATGAGACTCCCCCCCCACGCAACTTAAAATATCAAATGGCCTGGGAAATTGCTGTAATAACAGCGATGACAAAAGCAGCTGCCATCTTTAGAGTGTTACTATGCTCTGAGCTTCACACTTCCGGCACATTGGCTTAAGTAGTCTTCACATCAAGCCCATGAGGACGTGGGGACTTCAATCCTATCACCGGAGTCTGCCGACCGCATGGACAGGCTTGGAAGTGGAGTGCTCCCCAGAGCCTTCAGACAAGAACTGAGCCTGGCCAACACCTTGGTTTCAGCCTTGCGATACCCTGAGTAGGGAACTCCGTCATTCCCTGCCAGACTTCAGACCTACAGAACCGTGAGCTAATAAATGCTGTCTTAAGCCACTAAATCTGTAGTAATTTGTTACACAGAAATATTAAACTAATACAGGTAGTCCCCAACTTACACCAGGGCTCCGTTTTCACAACTCCGTCGTAAGTCCGCTCTGACATAAGTCGAATACCTTTTTTTTTAATTATTATTATTGCCTTTTATTATCAGTATCTTTATAAATCTGATCTTTATTTGTCTTTGGGAGTTGGAAACACTACATAAAAACTTACAGATATATTTTAACATTGTATAGTACATGTTACTAATGGTAAGCTGTGCAAAAAGAACAGACTGTCATTAGTGCGGTTAGTCATAACTTGAATACGTCCTACGTCGGGGCCAACCTGCATGTCAGTTTTCCCCAGAACGATTCCATAAGAGAAATTCATTAAGAATATAGACTGAATTGTTATCTTTTCTGCTAAATGATTGAAGAACTATTTAACAGCAATGCTCTTTCTTAGGTTGGTTCAGATGTTGACTTCACAATATAAACACTTTTCCATGTAAATAAATATTCTTTTATAAGATTTTAAATAGCTACATACTATTGCATTGTATGGAGATGCAATAATTGACTCAGCTACTTCCCTACTGCTGGGAATTTGGGAGATTTCCAATTTTTCACTATGATAAATAAAAAACCCAGTGCTTTCGAGTCGATTCCGACTCATAGCGACCCTATAGGACAGAGTAGAACTGCCCCATAGAGTTTCCGAGGAGCGCCTGGCGGATTCGAACTGCAGACCGTTTGATTAGCAGCCGTAGCACTTAACCACTACGCCACCAGGGTTTCCACTATGATAAATATCACTGTTAAAATAATTTTTGAAGATGTGTTTTTCTGCTCGTCCCTGATAAATTGTTTAAGATAAGGTCCCAGAAGTGAACTTGCTGGAGGAATTATGGTGCCCATTTTTAAAGCTTTGATACAATTGATACGTCCACCAGCGTACTCTGACAGGACTCAAACAAATCCCAACACCTGGGCAAACGGAGGAAATTTAGGAAACATCAATCATTTACTCTAACTTCTTCACTCTTGAGCATTCCTATCTATCATCTTGTCTATTTACCGGCACTCCTTTATTTTTCTCTGCATTTTGGGCCAGCAGTCTATACAGCTAATCAAACAAATCACTGATAGGAATTTTAGCAAATTCAACTCTACTTTCTAAAATTTCTTCTAATTCTGCTTTTAATTATCCTAGTCCCTTGTCCATTTCCTTACATTCATTTTTTTAAAACTTTCCCATATGTTATTTCTTTTCAACCTGTTATCTCTTACTTCAGAGTTGCTTTTCTTTTATTGCCGAGGGTTCAAGGCAGATGCTACCTAAACCTGGTTTCTATTTCCTATAGCAAATGTTTGCATTGCTCTTTCTCCATAACTTCGATGCTGTGGTTATTTCCTTCTATTGCATAACATTTTTATAGGCCTGGGTTGTTGTTTGTGTGTGTGTTTTAATTGATTCATCTTTGGTGACACTGGTCTATCCTGGCTTGTTATTTTTCATGCCTCTGGTGTAGGTAGGTGCTCTGAATCCCCTCGCTGGATCTATGGGGTCTATTAGGGTCCTGTCTGCAGACCTGAAGTGAGGAGGCTGGTTTGTGCACATTTATATTCCCAATTCATTCGTGCAAATGGGGGGGAGGGGACACAGGGTTGGGGAGGTGGCTGCACCTGTGGCTGGTATCTTCTGTTTGCTGAAATTCCTAACCTAGACAACTTTTTTATATCGGCTTTGCTGGGGTTTTTTTTTTTTTTTTTTGCTGTTGGCCTGGCCTCCATTCCAGGCTCACAGAGTGCGTGGGAATGGCTACCTTCCCAATACTACTGCTTGTTATGCTGAGGGAGATGGCAGAAAGCCTATGGAGTCAGAAAGTCCCTGTGATCTGCCATAACCTCAGCCCCTACCCTAAGTCTTGAAAAGTCCAGGCACCCACAATGATGTCTTAGTGTCCCCAAAAAGTCGATAACACTAATTACAGTACAAAGCATAGACTTTGTCCTGGCATCCAAAGCCTCCAAAATTTGGATCCAATCTGCCTTTCCAGATTTTTCCTCCTCTGCTTCCTTATAAATATCCTTCTCTACATGTTTTTGCCCGTATTCATCCTTTAACCTTAATAACCCCTTCTCTGCTCTCTGCAATCTATATCTCGCCCATCCCAAGTTAAGGCCCACCTCGTCTTTAAATCTGCCCTGAGCAAGTCCATGATGTAACTCCCTCATGGAAACTCACAGTGCCTTTTGTTACTGATGCTCATTTGGCATTGGTCATCGATTCACTCAGTAGAAGAACCAAGGCATCACAGGCCACATGTTGGTATGGGCACACCAACCTCCCCCCAACCAAAAAAAAAAAAATGTTTTGTAGGATATTCTGGTTGCTAACAGATGCATTCTGCAGACCTCACCTGTGCCCACGCCAACACTCAATTGTTCATTAAACCTAACAAACCCACTGCCATCAAGTCAATTCTGATACACAGCGACCCTGTAGCACCAAGTGGAACTACCCCATAGGGTTTCCAAGGCTGTGATCTTTATGGAAGCAAGCTGCCACATCTTTCTCCCATGGAGCGCAGCTGGTAGGTTCAAACCACTGACCTTACGTTTAGCACCTGAGCACTTTAACCACTGTGCCAGCAGTGTTCCTTCATTGTTCGTTAGCAGTAAGTAAATACACAATGACGAATAGTTCGTTGATAAGCATTACAACTTTTTTTCAGTGTCAGATATTGGGAGATTTCCTTTTACAGCAACTGGCTTAACAAAATAACGGATTAGTGGCTCAGAATGAGTCCTTTGCTAAAAAGTGGGGAGGGGGAGAAGGGGAGGGAATGATTCAATGATGATTCAAATGATGGTCCTTTATACACAAAAATCAAATCAATCAAGACACTAAAAAGGAAAAGATAAAACAGAGATAAAGCTTTCTTCTATTTAGCCCAACCAAATCAGAGATTTTCATCTGGCACGTTGAGTTAATGTTAATAATTTCATTTTCCAGGTCTGTTTGCATATGATTTGTAAATTTGTTTTCGAGTTATAGTTGTATAAGAACCATAAGCTTAAGGAATTTATACCTACTTTTATGTTTGCACACATTTAAATAACAGAATCATAAAGGTAATTTAAGTCAACACTGGACATCCTTGAGAATGTTTTCCCTTTCGAAGGGTCTGTACCTTACTCATGTAAGAGCAACATTGCTTCTGAGCTTCCTAACCACACCGAAACCACCAAAGGGAAGGTGGGTGCATTGGGTTGGCAGACACGCTCTTTAAATACCTAACTCTGTGCTGGGCAAGGACTCAGGCACGAGGAGAGCCTAGCTCACCAGGCGCTCTAAACCTGAAAAGAAGGTCTGCTTGTTTGCATGTCTGCTTTGTAAATATTGTCCAGGGCTGGGCAGGAAGGGGCAGGTTTTAAAAACACCCATAATCATTTTCTTCTGTGTATTCCTTTTGCTTTGGACCTGACTCACAGAGAGAAAACAGTCTTTAGCAGTCTTGTGGGGGAACCAAATCCACTTTCTCCAGGGCTGATTGTGCTCTCTAAGCTGCCTGCTGATTTCATCAGCGTAAGAACTGGGTTCGTTGGGCTGTTTGTGCATAAACCTGCCTCTTCTGCTTTCATGTGGTTGTGGGCGCTCAGGGAAGGATGGATGTTGACACAGAAATTGAGGGTCCTTGTGCTAGCTAGCTAAATGCATGAAGGAAAAAGCATGCGGTTCCTGGCGGCCATGATGGTTCTCCATCAGCCATATACGTGACTTGCTCATGGCTTTGGCGCTCCTAGAAACTCAGGCCTGGGATTCCTCCCACGTCAGAGATGAGCTGAAACCTTTCCAACAACAATGAAAGCAATAACCAAATTCTTTCCCACATGGTCCTTTTGTTTGTCACCTGGTTTAGGAACTATGATAAGAATTCTGTCCGAGCGTGATATCAACTGGAGGGAAGATCTTGGCTTTGCCATAAAAGCAAGATACATTTTCTCTGACATCAGGGTCTTTCCCCAGAGGTTTTGAAATTTTCACCTGATCTGAAAGAATCTCAGATTACCCATCAGCAAAGAAACACGTGCTCCAAGCAAGCCTATTCCTGCCTGGGAACCTGCCTTCGGGTGTCAGGGGCTATGGGTGAAGGGGCCTGGCGTCCTCCTCCAGATGTCAGAGCTAGAAGGGGCCGAGGGACAATCTAGTCCAACCTTCTCATTTTACAGGTAGGGAAACTGAGGCTCAGAAGAGTCAACTTGCCTCAGGTCACACAGCCACTTGATGTCAAAGCTAAAAGTAAAACTTAGAGCTCCTCTACCCTAGTCCAGAACCCTTTCAACCATATCACAATTATGCTCCCCACTCCACCCCCCCCAAAAAAGAGGTTTTCCCACCCTTGACAGTGTCTCACATACTCTCTGGCTGTACAGCAACATCGTTTACAAATAAGGTACCAAAAGGGCAAGATCGTCTTCCACAAGATGCAAGTCATAGGAATCAGAGTCTTTTAGAGCTGAAAAGACATTGTGGGTCCAACTGATTCATTTTCAGGTGGGATAACTGAGGTCCAAAGACAGTCACTCACCTACAGCAGAAAACAAGTCAGAAGCAAAGCAGAGACCTGTGGTCTGGAGCTACAGAGAGACCTGAGCTCAACAGCAGACCTCCCCCACTCCCACTTAGCTGTGTGTCTTCGGGCAAGTTACTTAACTCTCTGGGCTTCTTTTTTCTCATCTATAAAATCTGGGTAGCAAAGAACCAAGCTCGTGGGGCCATGAGGAGGTCTAAATGAGATCATGAATGTGAATACTCATCACAGTGGCTAAAACATAATACGTATCCAATAAGTGACAGCCATCACGGTCACATTCACTGCCTTGTCTCCTAGTCCAGGGACCTTTCCATAACACCATTTTGCTTCTTGCCAGATTTTTTGTTTTGTTTTTTAAAATAGGTTCTGAAATTAAACATTCTTGGTTTGATATTTCCTGATCCAAAGCCTAAAAATTTGGGTTGAAATTGAACTGAATACTTTCAACACATCTATCCGGAGGACAGCGCCCTGCCTGGTCATTCAATGGCTATGTGATCCATCATCCTAGCCCACTCCCGTTCCAGGGAGGAACGCTGCCCCAGTGACCTTCCTCCATGTGGATAGATAGAATCCAGCCACTCCATGGCCCCAAAGGAGGTTCTGTCCACCGTGGGGGTTACCCTGGAGGTGTCAAGTCTGGTTTACATCACCATTTTCTGGGACTGTCCCACCTCCACACTGGGCAAAGAAGGTGAGGCAGTAACTCCTGAGCTCTATACGTGAGGAAATTACAGAGTGGGCACTAGGGGTGGAGGGCAGTTCAGGAGTGAGCTCAGGACTCACCCTCTTATGTAGGGCTCTTGGAAACATCAAGACAGAATAGTGGCATTTAAAAGTCTTTCAGTATGGGAGTAACTGCACCCAGTACAATTGCAAAGTGATTTGCTCCTGGTGATCGTGCCTTTGCAGAGCTGCAAACACATGGCATTGTTTCATCTCTTCAAGCGCCTCTGCCTATGCAGGGGAGGCAGGAGCCCCTCTGAAAGTCTATTCATCCTTCCCACCGCCCAGCAAGGAGCATGGCCGCCATGTTGATGCACGCACTACACCCAAAGCATCCCCTTCTCCTCCTCAACAATAACAACAGGGCTACAATTTTTCAAGTTCCTACCTTGTGCCAGGAACAGAGATAAGCACTGCACATGCACTAGGCCCTTCAGACCTCATAGCGACCAAGGAGGTGGTGACTGTAATTGGCCCCCATTTTATAGTGAGGAAACTAAGGCTCAGAGAGGCTGAGAAAATTGTGAACAAGCACAGAGCCAGTCAGTGGCAGAGCAGGGATATGAACCTGAGTCTGATCCCAGAGTTCAAATGCTTAAGTGCCTCACTCTGCCTCCCTCTTCCCTTAGTGCCTGCTCTGGGCCAGCTGGCTGCTCCCAGCCCTGTCACCAACAGGAAGAAAAGAGGCCAAAGAGGGACAAAGATCGAAGCCAGCAGATGTTGCTAATACTCCTACCACCTCCGGAAAAGGTCTGAATCAAGGAAATGACAAGGATGATGAGTTACGTTCTCCATGGATTTCATTACTCTGCCTGACGCCCCTTCCTGCCAGGACCAGGTGGGACTCAGAGTCAACTGGAATGTCAGCTCCCCATGGAAGGATGGAGAAACTCAGCAAAGCTTCTTAATTCAGAAGATATACCTCTTAACCAAGAGGTGTCCTTCAAGGTAAAATCAAGGTGGGAGGGAAGGAAATGTCTACCTTGGGTCTCCATATTCCTGATCTGTGACTCAGGGATGATCCTTTCTTACCACTTATTTATTTAGGAGGTTAAGGTTAGAACAGTGACAAACTAAAAGCCAAAATTATTCTGAGAAGCCTTTACCTGATGGCAGCAAGCCCAGAGAAAACTTCCTGAGGTAAAGTAGAGGCAGAACTGGGCGACCAGTATTGTGAGCATCGGGAAAGGGTGCCCTGTATGGGCTGATGCAGACCTACGAGCACACAGCTTGGCAGGCTGGTAGTGCCTTTGCACTGAGACAAAGGCACCCCTTCTTTGAGGCAGACAGCCCCATGCCAGGGCACCCAGCTTGGTGAGCAGAGTGGGAAGCAAGCTTCAGCTCTTGGTGCCTCTTCTTTGGGCACTGTTACAGGTTGAATTGTGTCTCTCAAAAAGACATGTTGAAGTTGTAAGTCCTGGTACTTGTGAACATGACCCTGTTTGGGAATAGGGTCTTTGAAGATGTTATCAGTGAACACGAGGTCACACTGGACTAGAGTGAGTTCTAATCCAATCTGAGCGATGTCTCATAAAAAAGAAGAGGTCCAGAGAGACACAGAGGAAAGATGCCATGTGAAGACAGAGGCAGGGATCTATAAACCAACGGGTGCCAAGGGTCATCAGCCATCACCAGAAGTTAGGGGAGAGGCATGGAGCAGATTCTCCCTCAGAGCCCTCAACAGGGATGAATCAACATGGCTGACACACTGAATTAGCACTCCTAGCCTCCAAAACTGTGAGCCAATACATTTCTGTTCTTATAAGTCACCCAATTTGTGGTACTTTGCTACGGCTGCCCTAGAGAACTAATACAGGCACCTCTGTGCAGGTCCCAAGTGGCTGCAGATCTGAGAGAGGACATCAGTTCATCTTCACTGTTCCTTTACAAAATCAGGGGTTTTCCCACCATTTTACAAATATGAAACTCAGCCCTAGAGAAGTTCAGTTGCTGGTTTAAGTTCACACACAGCAAGCCTGTGGCAGAATTCTGAACCCAGGATCTCTGACTTCAAAGTCATTCCTCACCTGACCACATCAGAGGGTAGGCATGTGAACATGAGAGAAACCTTCCAGGGCATGTACCCACAGAGTCGGTTTATCTCAGTCACTCCAAGATGGAGAGGAAAGCAGCAGGAACGGACCCAGAATCACAGGAAAGTGATGTCACCACTCTGCCCACACCCTGTTGTTCGTATTTGAAAAGCGATGAGACCATCCATTAAGGACGGTGCTGGAGTTGTGCCCCTGCCAGCATCCGGTGTGTGGGCAGGCCCTGAGGCGGACACTCCACGGCCTTCACTGCTGAGACTGTGGGTAAAGGCTGGAGCCTCTGCTAGCGGGCCGCCCACACCCTGCTGAGGACAGAGGCGGAGGGCAGCGGGAAGGATGGAAAGGTCAGCAGGGCTTCCTGTGGACTCTGCCACCTGCCCCGCGGCAACTGATGGCTTAACCCAGCCTCCAGGAAGTGCAGCCAAGATTCTGTGTGGCATGTTCCCTTCCCACCTCAGGGTCCCTTCTGTCCCGGGTACCCCTACTCTCAGGTGTCAGCCCCTGTGCCTTGTTACTGCTCTCAACAGATAGACGGCCACCACATCCCAGGGAGATTAACTGATGACTCAGATGCCAGCTGAGATTAATGCAAGTATTAGTATCTATTTGCAGAGCTAAGCCTCAGATAAATAAACATGTAAAAATACTGCAACATGTCACCATGTTAAATATATCCAAGTACAGTAATACTACAGAGTAAATAATTATATCAAAGGTGGGTGTGGTGGATTGAGCAACACCCCCACTCCCCTGAGCCATGTCCTTTACAATGTGACTTCACAGCTTCTCCTATCAAGATTTAGAATCTATCTATAGAAGAATCCTGATCAAATGGGGGGAGGGGGGGCGGGGAGAATGTGGGACAGATTTTCAAATTCCCATGGAATCCAGACTTCCTGGAACCATGAAGGTTGGATGAACCCCCTGAAACTACTGTCCTGAGATAACCTTAAAACTTTAATCCTTAAACCAAAAATATCCCCTGAAGTCTTCTTTAAACCAAACAATAGCTAATTTAGTCAAGAATGTCTGCCTTGACCATTGTGCTTTTTTAAAGAACTATCTATATAGGATCAAATTGACAACAGTAACTCAAAAGGTTAGATAGGAAGTTTAGGGGGTAGTGAGTTAATGGGGGAGGAACAATTCAGAAAAGGAGGGTGCGAATGGTTGCACAACTTGAAGAATGTAATCGACGTCACTGAAGTGCACACATAGAAATCGTTGGGCTGGTGTATGGTCTACGGTGTATATTTTCAACAACAAAAAAGTAAAATAAATTATTTAAAAAGGTAGAATCTAAATTTCTCCCTTCAATATGAACCAGCCTTGCTTTGACCAAAAGAACACAGTAGAAGTGATGGTGTGCTAGTCTGCAGCTCTGGGATTTAAGAGGCTCTATGTCCTTTCTCTCATGGAACCCTATCAGTTCCCTTTAAGATAAACCTGGGCTAAAGAGATATGCTCCAGTCACCCTTAAACCCCCCGTAGACAGCCAGCCAACACCAGACATGTGGGTGAGGCCACTCTAGACCAGACAGCTTCCAGCTGTCCTGCCAGTTGACTGCAGACACAGGAGCCGACCAAGATCACCTAAGCCTCGCCCAGATTAGCAGAACCCCTCGGCTGACCCACAGACCAATAATAAATGGCTGTTACTTTAAGCCAATTGTTCAGGGGTGGTTTGTTACACAGCACTAGCTAACTGATACACTGGAGAAGGGCGGTTAGGGAACACTTCATAGAGAAGGGGATGCCTGGGCGAGGTCAGGAAGAACAAAGAGTAATTTGTTGGATGATTGGGCAGAGAAAACAGCACTTGCAACGGCAAGATGGTGAAGAGCAGAGTTGTGTCAATGGAATCATCACAAGTTCTGGAATGTTGCTGGAGTTTAAAATGAAAGGGAGACACAGCTGGATAAGAAGTGGAGAGGAAGAGAGAGGCAGAGGCAGCCATGAGGACCCCGTGTGCCAGGCTGAGCTGGTCTCCACTTGTCCCCAAACCTCTGGGCCAACAGCTTTGCTTTATAACAAGTTTCTGAAAAGCTGTTTAAAAAGCAGGGGTGGCAAACGTTCTTGCTCCTATACCAAGTACTGAAATATTTCAAATATGGCCAAAGATGATTTTAAAAAAAGTCAATATCCTTGCTAATCTTTTAGAATGTGAACTTCTTTTCTAATTTTGATATAAAGTAAGTTTTTTTTTAAAGATGGTTTGCAAAGGTCCCTCAAAAAACTTGACTTTCGCACATATTTGATGAAAAATAAAGCTTGGAATTAGGAGTAAGTCCCCAAGTCAGATGATACTAAACTCAAAGCTTTTCCAGGATTTTGGTCAAGGGAAACACTCACAGATTAAAAGACACTGCCTCAACCCAGGGTAAGCATCCCAGCTATGGGAAGATGTGAAAAAGCCAGCCACATTCAGTCTTTGGCTCCTTAATTCATTTATTCATTCCATAGGTAGCAGATCTTTCAATAGGCTCTGAGGTGCTATAAATAAATAAGACATGGACCCTGCTCTCACAGCACTCCCAGACAGAGGTCGGAAAGGACATTTGAGTGGATCGTATCATACAACTTATATAGCCTGTAATCATATAGGTACTCTGGGAACCCAGAGACTAGCGGGGTGACTGCAGTACTTCTTTGATGTAATTAATGGTCCCCAGGTGGCGCAAATGGTTTGTGCTCAACTACCCACCTAAGGTTGGCAGTTTGAACCCATTCAGTGGTACCACAGAAGAAAGGCCTGGCAATCTGCTTCTTTAACAATTACAGCCTAGAAAACCTTACGGAGTAGTTCTGCTCTGTAAACACGTGCGGTTGCCATTAGTCGGAATCAGCTTGGATGGTAACAGGTTTGGTTTTTGGTTTTCTTCTGCGATTCAGGCTCATCGCACTATTTGTGAATAAACCTTGCATAAAGTCCCATTTTGTGGGAGAGGCAGCATATGACTGCTCAGAACTGTGACTTCCCTCCAGACCAAGCCTTCCCTAGCCTGGGCCCATGTCAGGGAGCTTCAGTGGGTGGTCTCTCCTAGGCCTTGACTCCCCAAGAGAAACGCAGACGAGGCCTCCAGGGAAGAACTAGCTAGCTAGCTCTCCACCCGCCCAGAGCTACGCGGGGACTGCCCCCAGCTCTGAAGCTCACAGGCCCCTCTGCCTGACGCTTCACTTGCTGAAGTTCTTGGAGCAGAACGGCTGGCCAAGCTGGCCTGGGAGTCATACACCGGCCTGGTCAGTTGAGATGGAATCTCTGAAGGCCGCCCAGATGGTCAGATCAAATGTCTGGCTGCATTCCTGCCAGGCTGGGCTTATCACATTCCTGTCATCTTCCCCACTGGTAACTAGATCAAATAAGCTTTTACTGGCAGCATAAATCAACGGATAAAGGAAAGATTGTTCAATGAAATTGTGCTTGGAAGACAACAGGTTAGTAAATCAAGAGGAAACAGAGTTAGACTCTCTCCTCGCACCATGAACTAAGTTCCAGGCAGATCAAAGAGTTTAAAATCAATCCGCAGGACCGCCAGAAAACTCTAGAATTGTATGCGGGTAGAAGAAATCAAAAAGTAAATAACAGGCAGATTGGACTACGTGAAAATAATTCACATATTTTACAAAACAGCCAAAAAGAAATTCTGAGAGAGAGAACCGCACAAGAGATCAGGTATATTGATAAGAAAAATACAAACACCTCACAAATGGCATCCCATTGAAACCCGTTGACATCGAGTTGATCTGACTCATAGCGACCCTATAGGACAGAGCAGAGCCACCCCATAGGGTTTCCAAGGAGAAGTCGGTGGATTCGAACTGCTGACTCTTCGGTTAGCAGTCAAGCTCTTAACCACCGCACCACCAGGGCTCCATAAATAGGCATATGAACAGACAATTCCAGAAAAAGAAAAAAGGTAGTAAATAAACACATGGCATAGCCTTCAAACTCCCCGGTACAAAGAAATGAAAACTTAAACAATCAGGTATGATTTTCACCTTTTAAATTTTTTTTTTTTTTAATTTCAATAGTACCTAATGCTGGGAAAACAGTGCTGTTATACACAGGGAGTAGCAGTGTTAGTTTTCAGAAACCTTTGGAGGCCATACGGATAAAGAGTCATAAAAATGTCCACACAGCTTGACCTATTAATTCCACTTCCGGAAATCTTTCCTTGGGAGATCACCCAATGTTTGGGACAAGAGAGATGAACAAAAAAATGGTCATTGTGGTATATAATAGTGAAAAATTAGAAATGAGTTTGATGTCTTTTACAGCAATTAAAATGATAATTATGAAGACTGAGATAAAAACTTAAAAATGCTATGCGCATGGTATAATTATATCATCACTACGTAAAAATACACAGTATTAATACTAGAAAAATATTCATCAAAATTTTACAGTGGCTGTCTTAGGTGATGGGATTATGGTATTTTTTCCCCTCTTCTTTTATGGGTCTCTAGTTTCTAAGTAATAAAGGAATATCATTATATGGTTATATTATTTATATGGTGGAAAAATGACATATGCATGCATACGCATAACATATATTCTTTTTCAAAAAGGAATACTATGCCTCCCTTGACCATTCCAACTCGTAGTTATTGCTTCCTCCTCTAAAAGCCTTACAACCATGCTGGGCTAGTACAATAGCTGGAGGGCAGCCCCAAACATTTGTGCAATGAATGAATGGACATTTCCTTTTGATTGCACTGGCCCAAATGCAAACGATTAATGTGCTTGACTGCTACCAAAAGGTTGGAGGTTCAAGTCCATCCGGAAGTACCTCTGAAGAAAGGCCTGGTGATCTTCTTTGAAAAAATCAGCCACTGAAAACCCTACTGAGCACATTTCTACTCTGAAACACATGGGGTCAGAGTTGACTAGATGGCAACTGGTCACTCATAATACTCTAGAGACAGTCTGGGATTGCGTATTAGTTAGGATAGGTTATGTTCTGCCGTAGTAATAAACAACCCCCAAACCACAGGGCTTCTGTCTCGCTCAGGCCACATGCCCATCGTGGGTCTGTGTGTCGGACCCTGTACTACCATCTGCACTTAAGGACCCAGGCTGACCCTCCATCTGGACCATTGCCAGCTGCCACAGCAGAAGGGGGAGATAGATAATTATGCATTGGGCTCTTCAATGCTTCTCTAAGAAGTGACGTATGTTGATTCTGTTCATATTTCCCCAATAGAACAAGACACTTGGCCTCACCTAACTTTCAGAGGGTGGAAAGAGTAATCCACCCCTGAGCACAGAAGAAGAGACTAGATATTGGTAAACAGTAGTGATGTCTACCCCAGGTTGTTACTCAGCTCTTCATACCCACACGACTCTTTATCCAGTAGGACTGGGAGCATCCCTGAGGGGCAGCTGGGCCCCACACATCTTTGCAACTGTCCACTCTGTACTCACCCTACCATACACACACCCATCACTGCCCCTGCCTGGGAAAGCACCCTGGATATTATAGCTGCTTCTTGTAGCATTGGATCATGATGGAGGGTGTGTCTACACCATGCAGAATAGAGGGACCTTGGATTGTATTCAAATAGACATTTTTCCTTACTTCTAATAACCTGGCTCTCCAGTCGCCTCCAGTGCTCCACTCTGACCACCCTGGGTTGGTGCCCACTATTCTCGGAAACAGGCCAAGTTCACCAAGCTGGGCCATTAAGAGCCAGTGGACTGTTTTTTGGGCCTTGCTTTATAAGACTTCTCTGGACATCTCTCATTCTGTAGTCTCATCCCTCACCACATTTGGCTTCATCCACACACTCTGGCCACACTGATCTGCTAACAGCTCCTTTCAGGTTCCAGGTTGTCTGCTCTCCCTCTGCCCTTCTCAAAGGACCAAAAGAAGTGCCTTTCTTGATCAAGAGACAAATTCTTACTACACTTTATAAGGTTCAAATCAAGGATGAATTCCTCTAAGAACAACGGGGTTCTCCCTCTCTTCTGCCCCCCTGTGCCTTGTTAATAAAATTGTATCATATTATTAACACTATTATATTAATATCAATTAATAGTTACATTAGCAATATAATTATTAGTAATTATTATTCTAGTTAATAATGTTTTCTTATTCTCATTTGTTCACATGACAGTCCCTCACCTTGGGTTCTAAGGTAACCCATAACCCATCACCACTGAGTTGATTTTGACTCTTAGTGACCCTATGTTGCTGTTGTTAGGTGCCGTTGAGTTGGTACCAGCCCATAGCAACCCTATAGGACAGAGCGAAACTGCCCCATGCGGTTTCCAAGGAGCAGCTGGTAGATTCAAACTGCTGACATTTGGTTAGCAGCCGAGCTCTTAACCACTGTACCACCAGGGCCCCAGATTGTAAGGTAGGGGGCACGATTTAGTGGGTTTTGAACCCTCCATGTCTGGTCAGAGTGGTGAATTAACAAATGTTTGCTGAAAAAACGACCTAAGCAAATACAGTATCTCTCATGGTTTTATTGATTTACGTGGCACTGGCTCAGAGCTTCAAGCCCTGTATCATTTTCAGTTAACAGGTCAGACTGATAAATGTATCGGTGCTTCATTGCACCCCTAAGTGGGACACTGAACACACACCAGAAGTTGGGGAGTAGGAGCATTTTGCCCAGAAATACCCTTCGTCTACTCATTCATTTCCTGGCAATCTCCCGTCAAGAGCATCTTGGATTTCAAGTCCTCAATCAGAACTAACCAGGATGAAAGCCGGTTCCACCAAGGGTGTGCATTAATGATACTGAATTTCACTGCAGTCCTATCTGTTTACAATGCACACTACAGTTCTGTGTGCAATCAGCCAAGAGAAGCGAATCCAAAACTGTGCTTAAAACCCTTACTAAGTTCTGTTTAAATGTTGTTTAAAAGGCTTGTCATGAAACAAAGCACTTCCTTATGGAAGTATTTTCTGGTCGAAGCTTTGCATAATTGCAATAAAAAAATACAAAATATATCAGAAGCCATTCTGTACTTTATCCTCAATAGAAATAATAACTAAAATCTCCATAGCATTGAAAAGTAATTCATTTTTTTTCAAAGCAATTAATAACCCTTATTGAAAGGACGCAGAACTTCTTGCTTGATCATGTCCCTACTCCTGAATGTGCTTCTTCATCCCAAACCTCTTCTGGTCTTCCTACATCCACCCACATGCTCAGCCCCCAAACCTGGGAGTTCTCCTTGACACCTCCCTCTTCCTCACCCTTCATTCAACCCACCATCCACTTCAGTCAGGTGTGTCTACTAAACCAGAATGCTCCTTATATGTGAGGATGGAGAAACTTTGACTCACTCGCTGACTTTGGACAAGTCATTAGAAAAGACCAATCACTAGAAACGGACAACATGATTTGTAAAGTGGAGGTCAGCAAAAAAGGGGGAAACCTTCAATGAGATGGATTGACACAGTAGCCACAATAATGGACCCACGTATACCAACAATCATGAAGATGGTACAGGACCAGACAAGTTTGTTCTGTTATACATGAAGTCGCATGAGTTGGAGCCAACTTGACAGCAACTGACAGCAACAAAACATCGGTTGGGTCCATCCACATCTCTCCCTCTCTCCTACCCCACCCCAACCTCAGCATCACCACTCACCTAGCCCAGCACTGTAGCTCCCTCAGCTCTTCCTGCCTGTACCTTTGCCAACAATTGCCCGTCGCTACCTCCAACACCAAGTCATCATCCCCCCAAACTATGAAGTCTTCAGAGAGCAGCCATAGGAATCCTTTTGTATATAATTTATTTTATTTTTTGTTGTGTTGAGAATATGCACAACAGGACATACACAAATTCAACAATTTCTACATGTGCAATTCCGTGACATTGTTTATATTCTTCGAGTTGTGCAATCATTCTCACCCTCCTTTTCCAAGTTGTTCCTTCCCCAGTAACATAGACTCACTGCCCTCTAAGTTTCCTATGTAATCTTTCGAGTTGCTATTACCAATTTGATCCCATAAAGATATATGTTAAAAAAAACATAATGCTCAAAGCAGACATTTTTACTAGTTAAACTAAACTACTGCTTGATTTTAAGAAAGCTTCAGGGAATATTTTTGGTTTAAGGTTTAAAGGTTATCTCAGGGCATGAACAGGTGCCTCCTTTTCCATGAGACCAGAAGAACCGGATGGTGCCCAGCCACCATTACTGAACATGTGGTCAAAGATTTTCTAGAAGAATCCTGATCAAAAGGGGGAAAATGTAAAACAGAATATCAAATTCTCATGGAATCCAGACTTTCTGGAGCCATGGAGGCTAGATGAACCTCTGAAACTTTTGACCAGGACAATCCCTTTTTAAAACAAAACCCAGATAATGTAACTCCTCTGCTTAAAGTAGTTTAATGTCTTCCCATTGCTTTTAGGATAAAGTTCATAATCTTGAATTTGGTTTGAAAAATGCTGCATGGCCTCACCCGTCTCTCCGCTCCCTGTCTGACACTCCAGTCTTGCCCTGCTTTTCTCCTCCCTTTCCCTACCCAGCCAAATTGTTCTACTCTCAGTACCTCGTCTCAAGACCTCTACACTTAACCTTCTTGCTACCTGGAACATTCTTGCCCCCTCTCTTGGTCTTTCTACCCCCTACTCATCATCCTTCTAAACTGAAAACCAAACCAGTCGATTCTGACTCATGACGACACCATGTGTTATAGAGTAGATGTGTACTCCACACGGTTTTCTTAGCTGTGATCTTTACAGGAGCAGATTGCCAGGTCTTTTCTCCCACAGAGCCACTGGGCAGATTCAAACCGCCAACCTTTTGGTTAACAACCAAGCAGTTAACTGTTACGTCACTAAGACAACACTAGTGTTAAACTGTGATTAGTGCCAATTAAGGATTTCAGACAGAGATACCAAGTCACACTTGCTGTTTTTTTTTTTTTTTTTTCATTCTGGTGTACAAATCAACTTTTATCCCAGAGCTGCCCCAACCTGTGTCCCGCAGCACATCATTCTCACAAGGCTCTCTGTGAAGATGGAAACAGAGCTCCTTAGACAAATGGTTTGGGAAATGCTACATACTTGCTACCTCCCTTCCTGGAGATTTCCTGACACACACTGGTTTAGAAAGGCCCCACAAAGACCTACAGTCGGTCATGCAGCTGGTCGACTTTGTTTAACCCAGCCTTTCCCAAACGTATTTGGCTTCAGAATACCTACTAACACCCTGAGGAACTGGTGCGCCTGGAAACACACTTTAGGAAATGCTAGCCTAGGCTTAGTCTTCAAAACCATAATTAGTGATAAATTGTTCTAATCTTGCGGACAACCCCACCTGTGGGAAACCTAGCTATGATAACCAGAGGACCACCTCTCAACAGGTACAGCTGCCCTTTACTGGGGTAAGAGACGAGCAGACCGCCAGTGGTGGTTCAGTGGCAGAATGCTTGCCTTTCCTGCAGGAAACCAGGGTTCGATTCCCTGCCAACGCATCTCATACAAAGCCACAACTCGTTTGTCAGTGGAGGCTTGCGTGTCGCTACGATGCTGAAGAGATCTCACTGGAGCTTCCAGACTAAGACAGACTAGGAAGAAAGGCCCGCTGACCTACTTTTCATAATCAGCCAGTGAAAACCCTGTGGATCACAACCTTCAACCCTCAAATGATCACGAGGATGGCATTTTGTTCCGTTATACACGGAACTGCCATGAGTCAGGCCAACTTACTAGCAACGAACAAGAGCTGAGCACCTTCCACAGAAGCCTCACGAGGGGCTGCTGGTAAATGTGTGAGGTTATCCATAACGAGTAAATAAGGACCTTTTAGGCTGTTGGCCTTACACGCCCAAACCGATTACCCTACCCACCCATTGCCATCCGGTTGATTCTGACTCATAGTGACTGTACAGGACAGAGTAAAACTGCCCCATGGAATTTCCAAGGTTGTAAATCTTTACGGAAGCAGACTCCCTGGAGCAGAGTCGTGGGTTCGAACACACCTTTCTCCTGTGGAGCAGCCGGTGGGTTTGAACTGCTAAGTGCTTTAGGTTAGCAGTCAAACGCTTAACCACTGTGCCACCAGGGCTCCTTAAATCAACTGTAGGCCTCTCAATTTCTCCAAATTTCAGAGTGCAGAAGTGGAAAGCAGTCCAGAATGAAAGTGCAATGATTTACCAGGTTGCACTGCTAATCTGGACCAGGAGTTCCTGCCCTCAGGCTGCAGCCCTCACGGTTATCACACGCTGCGGCTCCACACGGCCACTCTCTGTGTGCTACTCTCAGCTAGGGCACAGAGACTCTAGGAAACCTACTTTTTACACCTTCTGAACTGCGTTTTCATCCAAAGTCAGAATAATCCCAATTCCTTTCTCTATTCTACTTCCTATCGACAGCCCTGGGGGACAGCGCTGTAGTTCAGGGCTCAGGCTCTGGAGTGAGCTGGCTGGATCCAGAAGCCCAGGTATGCCATTTGCTAGCTGTGTGGTCTTGGGAAGTTATACAACCCCTCAGTTTCCTCATCTACAAAACAGGGACAAAATAGAAACAGTACTCACCATATATGACTATTGTGAAGTTTAGTGAGTAAATATATATCAACAGTTATAAAAGCGAGTGATGTATAGTAGAGCTCAGTGACTGTTATGAGCAGCTCTTCCTCCAATAGCATTCGTTCGTGAACATGTGTTAAGCATCACTGTGGTTCCGGAGGCGCCATGGTGAGCAAGGGAGACCCGGCCCCTGCTCTCTTGAGGAGCCAGCCTGGCATATCCCACACTCCGGGCACACAATCTTTTCCTCTGTGAACAACCTCCGGAGAATACACCATCATCACCTGGGCCACCCAGGTGGTGGCTGCAGGATTAGCGACTGCCCCCAGTTTCCCAAAAGTCTGACATATGAGAACTCGCCCAGAGTCACAGCATTGCCATCTTGTTTAAAAACTCTGCTTATTCTATCGGGTGTATCGACTAATGAAAGGGCATGCCATTTTTGTACACTTCATATGCCAGATGACAACTCTAAGAAGTTTCCTGCGTATTACTGTACTAACATACATTATCCTATTTTCTGGATGGATAAGCAACTAAGGCACAGAGAGGTGAAGTAACTTGTCAAAAGTCACACAGCTAGTCAGTGGGAGAGGCAGATTTGCAACTTGGTCTGTGGGGCTTCAAACCTCAGGCCTCTTTTCAGTTCATTCAATAAGCTCTAATATTCTATAATCCCTAGAAAATATAAGCTAAAGAGCCTGCAAACTTTCAGGGAAGGAATATGGAGAAGAATAATTCTGCAGTCAAGAAACCTCATGGAGCCCTTCCTAAAATACTTGTTCCTACTTCTCTCTGTTTATCTGCTTAGAACCGTCTTGGAAATACTGGTGATCAGAACCTCATTTGATGTATTTTTGTTGACTGGCAGAGCCCCACGGCTTGGTGACCTCTCTCTCCTCTGGCCACTTGATGGGCAGGCACTCTTAGACTTGCTTTAAGACTGAGGACAATGCTGGGCACAGGGGTGGCAATAAAAATATATCTGTGGATAGATTTAGTTTGCTGAAACTGCCTGGACATCTAGTGGCAATGGCAGTGCAGAGAGGAGATGAACACTCTGGAAGTTCAGCCCTGGGACATCTGCAGACCAAACAGTGTTCGGAGGATCTGCCTTACCCAGTTAAGCTTTTCCTAAACTTGAACTTGGGCAGTGAAACTATGCTGTATGATACTGTAATGGTGGACACATGACATTATGCACTTGTCAAAACCCATAGGACTGTATAACACAAAGAGTGAACTCCAACGTAAACTGTGCATTTCAGTTAATAATATTATACCAATATTGGTTTATCAGTTGTAACAAATGTATCCCGTGAATGCAAGATGTTAATAATAGGAGAAACAGTGTGGGAAGAAAGGGGTTATAGAGAAACTCTGTACTTCCTGTGCAATTTTTCTGTAAACCCAAAACTGCTCAAGAAAATTAAGTCTATTAAAAAATAAAAACAAAAAAATACTTGAACTGGACCAGCATCCTTCCTGGCGACTACTCCCTCCTTTCCAAAGGTGAGCCTTCATAAAAATTCTTCCCTTCATCCCACTCTCCTTCCATCACCTCTGCTGTAAGTCAGGCAAACAAGGCAATTAGGAATTTGCCCAAGAATTTATGGAGCAAAATCCCTTAGCCAAGGGGCTGGCAATAAATCAGCACAAAGGCCAAGGGGTGAGGACTAGTCCACTCCTGACCCCGGCTCTAAGACTGGATATGAAAAACAGACACGTGTCCATCTCAAGGGATATTGTTAGACAAGGGTTTGAGATTACCAGTCCCAGAAATGTTTTCTCAAAGATTTGGAGATCTACCTGCTGAGGGGCCAACCCTCATGCTGGCAGTGACTTGGGCCACAAGATCCCTGAAACATTTCCAATTTGATGCTGTCCCTACTGCCTTGTGTTCGATAATTTCTGCATTCTGTTGGATCAGAAAAATGATAAATGGAAAAAATATTGAAGTTGGCAAGGATTTCATTTTCTCGGACCACAATCAACATCCATGGAAGCAGCAGTCAAGAAATCAAACAATGGATCGCATTGGGCAAACCCGCTGCAAAAGACCTCTGTAAAGGGTTAAAAAGCAAAGATGTCAGTTTGAGGACGAAGGTGAGCCTGACTCAAGTCATGATATTTTCAGTCGCCTCATATGCATGCAACGCTGGACAATGAATAGGGAAGACCACAGAAGAATTGATGCCTTTGAATTATAGTGTTGGCAAGAAATATTGAATATGCCATAGACTGCCAGGAGAACAAACAAGTCTGTCTTGGAAGAAGTATAGCCAGAGTGCTCCTTGGAAGTGAGGATGGTGAGACCTCATCTCACATACTTTGGACATGTTATCAGGAGGGACCAGTTCCTGGAGAAGGAGGTCATGCTTGGTAAGGTAAAGGGTCAATGAAAAAGAAGACCCTTGATGAGATGGATTGACACAGCAGCTGCCACGATGGGCTCAAACACAGGGTGGCGCAAGGCTGGGCAGTGTTTCTTTCTGTTGTACGCAGGGTCACTATGAGTTGGAACCGACCTGACGGCACCTAACAACTAGAGCAACTACTGACTTCGTGCCCTGTTGCCCTGACATCAATAATTCGTTTGGGCAGAGCAGTTTTCCTTGTTGGTGATGGGTCTTTGCTGAGCCCTAGCAGCCACATTTCCTACTCAGCTGGCCTTCTGGAATGGACTTAGCTAAGATCATCAGCCTTAGAAGGGAGGAATACAGGCCAGCCCTAGACATGTCCAGCCACATGCCACTAGCAGCAATGTCCTGACGTCCACCTCCTCATCATACCCATCTCTACCTTAGAGTCATCTGGGTTAAAGCTCAAACTCCCTGACTCAGTACCATCCCCAGCTGGCCCCGCCTTTATGATCTCGTTAGGAGGACACTCCCAGCCCTTCCCTAAACCAGCATTCTCTAGATTCTCTGCACTTAACTCAGCCTATTCCTGCCTTCCTAACCCTCCCTACTCTGGCCAGCAAATTGTACTTTCCTCCAAGGCCCAAGCACATCCCGTTTTCTCCACGTCCCTTTCCCCAGCAGAGTTATTTCTCATCTCTCTGCTGTGCTTCTCTATTGCTTTGTTCATACTCCTCTTACAGCAGAGATTGCAGGGAGTTGAACATCTATCTGCTGTCTGTCTGTCTCCCCAATTAGACTGTGAGCTTCTCCATTGCAGGGAGATGCACTGGAGTCATTCCTAAATCCCAGGAGCCCAGGAAGAATTGGTGAATTAACAATGAGTGCATTCGGGTTGCGATTAC
Organism: Elephas maximus indicus; assembly: GCF_024166365.1. Classification (NCBI taxonomy): domain Eukaryota; kingdom Metazoa; phylum Chordata; class Mammalia; order Proboscidea; family Elephantidae; genus Elephas; species Elephas maximus. The sequence continues at coordinate 70,909,220 of NC_064831.1, read as the reverse complement.
TCTCCAGCTGCCTTCATATGAATCCTAATGCCTGGCTAAACAGGCTTCCTCAAAATTCAAGAACCCAGCACATCAGTCATTGTTAAGAGCATGAGCTTCAGGACTCACACAAACCTGGGTCCCAGTTCCCACAACACCCCCTTTAGCTGAGTGACCTCAGGTGAGGTCACCTTTAGTCACCTGACCTCACCAAGTCTTCTTCATCTATGAATGGGAAGGACGCCTTGCTCAGAGTTGTCAGGAGGATTAAATGGGCTGATGCAAAGTTTTTGCATAGTGACTAAACTTAGTCAGTGCTCAATAAACACTGGATACTAATAATTTTGCTGGGAATTAGCCACAGGGCCACAGGAGTACAGACCTCTGAGACAGTGACTAGCAGGCTCTGGTTTCCTTACCCTCTTCTAGTATCAATTCCCAGGGCAGAATACAAAAGACTCAGCATCAAATTCACTCCACTGAGCAATATATCTGCTTGGAGGCTGGGGCTCAGATGCAGAACTCAATCTTTTATATATTTAACAAATGTTTAACATAGCAGGTATGCTATGTTGCTATGAGTCAGAATCGACTCGATGGCAATGGGTTTTGTTTGGTTTGGTTCAGTTTATGTACATCTCAGGAGTCCCTGGGTGGTACAAACAGCTGAGCATTTGACTGTTAGCCAAAAGGTTGGCAGTTTGGATTTACCCCAGAGGTGCCTCGGAAGAAAGGCCTGGCAATCTGCTTCCAAAAGGTCACAGTCTTGAAAACCCTATGGAATAGCTTTACTCTGCACACACGGAGTCACCATAAGTTGGAATCAACTCAGCAGCGACTAACAACAACAACATGTGGGTGCCTGAGTGGTGCAAAAAGTTTGCTCTTGGCTCCAACCAAAGGGTTATTGGTTCAAACACATCCAGCAGTGCCATGGAAGAAAGGCCTGGCAATCTGCTTCTGTAAAGATCACAGCCAAGAAAACCTTATGGAGCAGTCCTGCTCTGTAACACATAGGGCCACCATGAGTCAGAACTGACTTGATAGCAACCGATTTGGCTTTGGTTTTATCTATTGTATGCCAGTCCTTGGGAATAAAGCAGACCATGAAAGAACCTCTGCCTTTGGGCCCAGCTGGTGTCCCATCCTGAATGAAGAAATGGTTCTTCATTGCACTGGGAAGTGGCTGAGATGCGAGCCAGCCTGTACTCCACACTGGGGGAACCACAGCCTCCTGCACCACGTTCCCAGGGTGGCCACCAAAGGCCCCTTCCTGAAGCCGACATACACCATTCAAACTTGACTCTACCCACTCTCTGTTGCCCCTAACCTTGGAGAGAGGATGTTCTCAAACAACCTCGACAGAGCAGAAGCTCAAGTTCGTGCTTACTGAGTAAGATTCAAGAGAAGCATCGATTTTTTTTATACGTAAAAACTGCTTCTTATTTAGGAATAACTGTATAGGGAGATGTTTCAAGTAAAAACGAACCTCGCTCCATGGTCATTCTCAGGAGATCCCGGGATATGTTCATGTGTTACCATTTGTCATGATATTACCCAATGATTTGAAAAATTTAAAACAGATTTAAGCTCCTTCTCAGCCACCTGGAAAGCTCGTGCGTCTACACAACCCACAATTATGTGGTCAGAGAAATCTGTGCTGAGCCTCTTCGAAGCTGTGAGCCAGACACCATCGAAATTAGCCACACCTTCTCATTTTTACAAAATCATTTAAACACAAAGAAATCCTTGCATATTGAAGTTCCAAACTCAAAATCCTACAAGTGCTTTCTCTTTCACTACCAGGAACTGACTGCAGAAATCTGATGAGCTCAGTGTCTTCTTAAGAAGTCACAGAAATAGAGACACCTCAGCCTATCAGAATCTGCAAAACATTCTCCTATTGTTGTTGTCCCTGGCTGTCAAGTCAGCTCCGACCCATGGCACCCTTGCGTGTAACGGAATGAAGTGTTGCCCGATCCTGCACCATTTCATGATCCACGGGACTATGGACCAGTCCCCCAACCTTCTGCTATGGAACGCCAGAATTCCTTCCCTCTCCAAAAGGGAAGGTAAGCAAGGGAGAAGGAGCGAGGGCGTCGTCAGATCATGGGACAGTCTGAAGAGGACTCACACCCTTCTCCACTTTTCCCAAGGGCGATACACACCAAATTCAAATCTGCAGCCCGATCAGGAGCCTGAATGGGCCTTCAGCCTCACCAAAGCTCATTAACCTCGTCGCCAGCACGGACCTCGACATCGTAAAAGAGGACATGAACAGGTACAGCACCCACTGTAACCACTTCGACCTTCCGACCTGAATAAACCCTGCACGAAACCAAAAACCAAACCAGCTGCTGCGGAGTGGATTCCAACTCGCGGCGACCCCGTGTGTGTCGGAGTAGAACCGCGCTCCACAGGGTTTTCAGTGGCTGGTTTTTCTTCAGTTGACTGCCCGGACTTTCTTTCGAGGCACTTCTGGGTGGCCTTGAACCTCCAACCTTTTGGTTAGCAGCTGAGTGCAAACCATTCGTGCCGCTCAGGAACTCCAGAAAAAACCTGGAGGTTGCGGGGTATTTACCATGGTCAGGACCAGGGTAAGGCGAGTGAGGGTGAAAAATTTAAGAGGGCACTGAAAAAAATGAGTGATCAGTAGATAATATTTTAATGCAATATTTTTTTTTAAATCATAATTCATCCTCAAAAACCCGTGATGAACAAACTATAAAAAAATGTAAATGAAGACAGGCTTAGTATGACTATTTGTTCCTTTTGCCTCGTGCTCCAATATGGCTCCGCCCGGCACTGGCGCTCAGGCAAATTTGTCCCTAATAAGAGGCAGTAGAGTTGCGCCAGCGAGAAGAGCTTGGGGATGGTGGCAGGAGGGGGAGAGGCACGGAGTGAAGCACACTCACAGCTTTGCAATGCTGGTGAAAAACAACCTTTTGCTGAGTTACATAGAAATGGATCTGAAACATAAGGATTAAATTCCTCTGGAAGTAAACACGATTTTTAAAGGAAAGGAAAAGTACTTAGCCACTATGCTTGAGGTTTTCTTGAACCCAAACCCTCAGAAAAGTAGCAAAAGAGTGAATTACTCAGTGCCTGTAACACAGCTTTGAAAGAGGATGTCATAAAACCACCGGTTTGTTTTTTAAAAAATGTTGTTGTTTTTTTAATAGTCTGCCCAAATCTCCTCCCCGACTCTCTCCTCTTGGGCTCATTCCTACTGTTCCTTACAGGAAGGAGCACAGCTTTCCATACTGACTGTGGCCTGGGAGGCTCTGGAGGCCCAGGGCTCAGGGAAGATGCCTTCAGCAGGCTCGAGGAGACCGAGCCAGGAACAAGGGCCCCTATCTCACAGCTCAGACAAGTGCCCTGTGACAAAGGGAGGCAAGGGACGCAGTGGACCAGGAGCTAGACGGGCTCCCAAGGGTGCCCCTGCACCAGCTCTGTACTCCTGGGCCTCACTGTCCTCCTCTTCTGGTGGAAGACACCACAGCCCCTTGGGCAGGGAGGCAGGGACAGCACACGGGTAGTAAGAGCCTCAGGCAACAGACCCACCACTCGGGCTTACTCCCCAGGGTTGTTCCATGGGATCTAGAAAACAAATGTCTGTGGTCATCTGTGAGCCAGCCTAAGTCCAGCTCCTGAGGAAAAGCTTAGCAAGCAAGCGGTTGAATTCCCACGGTTTGGGAGTAAAGTCCTCAGTTCAGGGAGATCCAGCTTCTGTGGCAATGCGACAGGCCCTTGAACTGGAGGACAGGCACCTCCTTCTGACACCCACAGCCCTCTCACCCCCGTCCTCATAATGCGTTTGCTGGTCACCCACCAACACGCCAGCCTTCCCTGAAGCTGCCCAGTTGACCAGGCTATTGCTGCCTGGGGCTTGGCCTGGCAGGCAGACCCAGCCCCCAGGGAACTGCGGGTGCATGTCCTGGAGGGAAAACCTCTCTGCTTTTTCCCTTGGCTGGCGTTCATCACACATCCAGTAGGGTTCTGCCAATTTTCTGAGTTTTCTAGACTGAACGTGCCCTACTTTCATCATCTTAAATAATTCATATGATTAGGTTTTCAGAGCTGGCTCAGTACCTAGGAGGGGCCATGTGGATCTTTCCAAGGATGGGACCACCCATCAGGGAGGGACAGGGCTCCCTTTGGGGGTTGGGTATCAATTTCCTCCTTGAGGAAGTGCAGTAAAAGGCACACAGAAGCCATCGCCATGGACTGGAGCCATCCCTCCATCACCCTGGACTCCCGAGTGGACTCCTCTGCTCCCACCCACAGGCTCACATCTCCTCTTCAAACCCCATGTTCAAAACCCTCCTGCATTCAAGTTTGGCTATTTCATATCAAGGAGAAGGGATGCAAGATCCTGGATGGAACTCACCAAGTCTTACACTCTGCAAATAAACTATTTCTTCTTACCAGATTTTACTGAATCAGAAAAATCTTGGGGTATTTGAAAAGACTGAAAATTAAAAAGCCCATTTTTGCAAGAAGCCTTACAGCTCCATTTGTCTCCTCCTGTGGGCCAGCTGGGGTCCCTGGGTGGTACAAAAGGTCAGGCACTCTAACCCTGAGGTTAGCCGATTGAAAAGGCCTGGAGGTGCGTTGGAGGAAAGGCCCGGCAATCTGCATCTGAAAGGTCACAGCCTTGAAAACCCTAGGAAGCACAGTTCTACTCTGATACATGCGGGGTCACCATGAGTTGGAATTCACTCAACGGCAACTGGTTTTTTGCTGTTGTTATTTTGGTGGCCAGCTACAGTTTGAAATTTCTGGACCAGTCCCTGTCACATATTCCTTCCTACTGGCAGCCCGTGGATCCTAAATCTGTTAGAAAGGGATGATCACGTACGGGATAAGTAAGGTTTTTTTCCACCAAAAATAGTTGACCCAAAACCCAGAATATTAAAAATACTCAGCAAAATAATAATACTAAGATAATATTATTAATATGACTGCCATAGCAAAATGAAATGACCCAGGAAAGAGGCTTTCAAACTATGGCCCTTGGAACCTAGTTCTATGGAACCCTTAGGGGGCTTCAAGACAGAAATCTAGCCCCCACTCCCCAACCGCAGCCACGTTTTCTCTGGTTTGTAAACTGGGATCTAGTAAGATTTTGTTGGAAAACACATTTTATGGTTAAAGTCATTTCTTTCTTTTCTTTTTTTAAATTGTGCTTTAGGTGAGGGTTTACAGGGCTAATTAGTCTCTCATTGGTTAACGTCATTTTTAAACTACTGGTCTAGGGGCCTGAAGCGCCCAGAGACCTACAGCTGCTTGGGGGAACTCTCTCTCCTGTCAGGTGTAGCCCAAGATCTGGGCAGTAAGGGACCTCACACACCTGAGGCAGGTAAGGAGTTTCATGCATCTGAGAAGTTGCAGAAGGTGAGGTGTTTAGACCTGTGTGTGTTTCCGGATCTTTCCCTGTGCCCTTCTTTCTGTATGGAATGCCTCCTAAACTCCACGGCCTATACCTCGCCTTTGCCTGATCAGAAAATCCCTGAAAACCCCTGCAAATCTTTCCAGACTTATGTTCCCTTTTCAGTGAAGCTTCCTGGGATCCCCCCTGGCTGAGCTAATGGTCTCCTTCGCCTCCCCCAGCCTCACCCTCCCTGCCTCCTGACTGATATTTCTCCTGAGTGTCTTCATCACCTGTATGGCAATTGCTATCTTAGATGTCTGTCTCCCCACTAGACTGTTAGCTCTTCAAGGGCAGAGACCACCTATGTGTTCCATTCTGCTTCCCCAGGGCTAACATAGGGCCCACTGCATAGAAGAATATCACAAAATTATACTCTATTTTCTGCTTTGGGATGTGGTGGTAGATGACAGGACCCAAGTTCCCACCTGCACTTTGGGTTGACCAGGATGCATTTGTGACAATCAGTTCATCTCACAGAAATGCCACAGGGAGGGGGAGCTGAGGAAGATAATCGGGCTTAAAATTTCATTCTCAAGTTAAAAAAAAAAAAAAAGCTGTGACCTTTAGACTCAAGTAGAGTTGTTTGAACGTAAACATGCATTCTCTGTGTCTGGAACCAGAGTTAGATGAAATTCCCCAAGTGATCTCTTAATACCAGTGAAATTACATTCAAATGCCTCAGCCAGGCAAAAATAAATCGCCATTTGCACAATGGTCTTGCCCTTAAAAGTAACTCCATCCAGGGAGCTTTGGAAAATTTATTAAGACAGGGAAAAGGGGAAACTTAAAGGAGCCCCAGATACTTAGTCTGCTGATAAGACAGTTTAGGAGTGACAATAGGTATCTCCAAGAATTTGAAGGGTCGTTATAGGGTCATTAGGGGCACAGGCCAGCTGGGCTTCTTCTACACACACAACAGGCACTGACTTAAATTACACCAAAAAGAGTCTGAATCTCAGAAAGCCAGCAGCAATCTAGGCCCTCGCAGCTCAAAGGGGGCGCCCTGGAGCAGCAGCACCAGCATCACCTGGGAGTTTGTTAGAAAGGCAGAATCTCAGGCCCTACCTCAGACTTGCCCATGAAGAACTTGCATTTTTAACAAGCTCCCTGTGATTCATTTGCATAATCAAGTTGAGGAAGCACTGGTATAGCCTCGCCCCTTCATTTCACAGGTGATGAAACAGAGGTCCAGAGAAGCCAGGGAACCTGCCCAAGATCTCCCAACTTGGGCAGGTAGGGAACAGTCACAACGGCCATTACCTTCTAATCCAGTCCCCAAGGTACACTCCCATAGCCTCCATCTTTGCTGACTGGCAGAGCCACAGAAAGGGATGCCTGTATCCTGCCCTCAAGACCACTGTCCTGCCCTTGGTCCCACGGGCTGTCCATGCCTTACAGCACAGAGACTCAGGCCAACAGCATGAACTCCTGACCCCAGAGAGGTCAAGCAGACAGCAGGCTCCTGTTTAGGAAGAGGAGAGACAGCAGTCTGGCATGGGTATTCACATGCCACAAGGAACGGCCCCTGGATGTGCCTTCCTGTTCCAGGAAATGCCGGGCGGCTAAATTCTTACATGACCAGCCGAGAGAAAGAAACAAACAGGGTTTTCAAAAGCAGTTGTCCGGTCAAAAGACTTTCAACTCCAGTTGTAGCTAAATGGACCCATGGCTGCCCCTGCAGAAGATCCAAAGATAATTCCTCAGGGATTTTCCAAACCAAAGGAGCCAGACTGTCCGGGGCTGAAGGAAGGCCTGCCTGTGCCCCCTGAGGCTCCCTCACTTGTGGGGAATGGGAAGGGAAGGAGGGATTCCTGGAGCCCAGCTGAGCCTAGAGGGAGGCCCTGGGCAAGAGCAGGGGTGGGGAGGAGTGGCAGCTCCTCTCCATTCTGGGTGGGGATGTATGCATCCTGGCACAGAGGAAACCCAGCAGAGAGCATATCTATATTTGATGACATTTCTCTGCAAGCAGCCACTCTTCTGAAGAGCAAAGTTTGAACAAAATCTGGCACCAGGGCAGACAGAGGAAAAAGACAAGGCTGGAAAACCCAGGAGAGAGGCTAGGATGGCGTCCAGAGGGAGTGGACTGGGGGCAGGAGGCTGAGATAACAATCCTACCCAAGCCTACCATCCTCCCCAACCTTGCAAAGGTCCCACCTGCCAGGCTCTTGGGAGGAGAGGCTCAGGCCCAGCTGAGCAGCTGGCAAAATAGTAGAAAGGAACTTGGCACTGAAAAATCTCCCCCAGTACCCACTGCCACTCCCATCCTCCCATCAACCTAACCAGATACAAGATAGGAAGAACGTGATCCTCTCCTATTCACTGCCAAAGGACTCTGACGTTGCCTCCGTATGACAGTTGAAGCTAAGTGATATGGAGATAGCTGATGCAGGACCCTGATGCCATCAAACATCTCGATGTTGACCATCAACTGGAAGGAAATATTCAGGTGACAGCCGAGACTTTTCATGGATATGGATGTAGCATAACTTTGTTCTCTTTTAGGAACCCAACCCACATGCGTGCATTTCTCTTTTGAGCTATCACTACAAATGCAAAATGCCTTTATCCGATCAGATTGTGCTACTCTGCAGACCCCAGAGGAGGGACTGAAAACAGGTCACTTAAGCGGTAGGCTTCAAAGGAGGCTGACAAGAGTTAAGTGAATTCACCCCTCTCATCTCGCCGCTGAATGCCACTCTTGCCATTTGATCGGTCTGTCCCAGGCACCCTGCTTCAACAGACCGAATGCCACAGGACCGATGAAGAGTTCCTTTATTACCATTCAAAACAATTCCTCCCCTCGCTGGCCCTGCATGTTCTGAAGCTCAATGGGTTCTTACCAGAAAGTCGTGTGTACTGGAAACCGGAACCTGCATGGGAGTCCAGCGAAGAGAGCCAGGACTTCAAGGTCAGCTAGAGGTCATGTCCTCCTGCTCCATTCACGTCACCAAGTAGATGAGAGTCACAGAAGGACTCCCAGCATCTGCAGACTGCATCCTTCAGCTCCACTCTTTGCAAATGGAGGGATCTGAGATTTTTTCTGATCTACTAAGACAAAAGAAGAAAAAACTAAGAACACCATAACGTCATATTAGCAGAAACTCACTCACGCACACCCGGTTTCTCTCCTTCTCTCTCTCTCTTGCTACTTGAAGAATTCTAGCTGAAAAATTAGAAACATTGTAACTCAACTATCCAACTTTCCATGGCATATCATGATACTGTGTATCAGTGATTTCTACCAGACACAACCCTAGAATGCCAGAGCTGGAAGAGACCTTTAAAGCCCGCTGGAACCAAATAAGTGCTCAGTATTCCAGGCAAGCAGGGTTTTGGTCAAGATCTTCCAGCTAGGCAAGGCTCAAACACGGAGGAGTGTGGCTCCTGCGTGGTAAGGACCACTTCGGAGTTCCCAGACCAGGCTCTGCCCCAGTGTAAGTAACTGTCATGACATCCCGGAGTAATCCAGAAATAGGGCCATTGAGGCCTGTCACTATCAACACCCAAAAGTACTTCACCCCCAGCAAGACCTTGAGGCCCCTTGGAGACCCTACGTCCTCTTGGGAGAGGGAATAGGAATAAATGATCACCAGAAACAGAGGGCTATTACAATATTCTTAAAATAACTTACTTTTCTCTTTCCTCCAAGTGGATTTGGTGGGAAAAACAGGCAACTGATTTGTCTCACACAAAAATTCTTCCATGTCTAATTAAATAAGTTTTGGGGTTGTTGTTGTTGTTGTTGTTTGGCACTGTGACAACTTCTGCACTTTCATCAGTTCCATCAACAAGTTCTCAAAGGTGAAAATAAAGTGGAGACGGAGTGCCTATCAAACAGTTACTAGGTTAGGAGAGAGGGCAGCGGGCTGGTGAACACAGTTCAAAAGAAGTGTACACTGTCTTTAAAAATACACGTGTAATTGCTATCATTTTAAAAGCTTTCTCTGTGCTCAGCAATGGACTCTTTCCACTGTGCCAGTTAATTCTCATAGCAACCCCAAGGTAGACTGTTATTCTCATCTTATTGATGAGGAAACAGCACAGGGCACACAGAGCTGAAGCAACTTTCCCCAAGTCACACCTGTTGACTCAAGAAAAAAAAAGGGGGGGGTGTGCTTGATGGTTTTTAACATCGGTGAGCCTCCATCAGTCATAAACAGGAGCAGACCTTCTAAACTTCTTGCAATTAAAAAATAAATAAATAAAACAAGATACACGCTTCTATATAGGTGGGGATGACAGAAAGTAGAGCTCCATCCAATGTCATTTCTTCCCAGAGGAGGGAGGTTTTTATTTGGTGCACAGATTAATCCCTACAGGCTCTCCCAGCCTGTTTCCAAGCAACCAGCTTGAAACATCATCTACTAAGCTTCTTTAAGTTTGTTACACACTTTGGGGGAAACAACTAGGATCAGACAGCAGCACAGCTGCTTTTGCAAGGCATTGAAACATTCTTTATAAACTTGTTCTATATGATTTCTTCTCCATTCTGTTACTGTCACTATGGAACTAATATATACTCCTAATACCATATTTACTAAATAATTTCATAAAACAGAATACATGACCATATATACTGCAGAGAAAGCTTGAGCCGGATGCCTAATTAGGTCTGGAATTATCTCACTGCCTTGGTCGGATTCTCAAGGGTCGCACATTGATCTCACCTCTTAGGGGTCCCGGTGGTGCGGCAGAAGAACCGAGAAAGCCTGGCTTAACGCGGTGAGGTCCTGTACAGACCCCAGCTGCAGGCTGATCTAGAATTCGGTCACCGACCACAGGCTCGCGTGGGCTGGACTGTCTTTACCTTCCTGAGTGGTTCGTACTACCTCGGGACAAAATACCGAGGGCCCCCGTGGACTAGCAGTCCCTCTCATCCCTGCCTGCGCCCCAGCGCCAGGGAGTGGGACCGAAGTGCCTAACTTCTGCGGAGGCCCAGGGCCGCAAACCTGGAGCGGAGGAAGCGGCTGGGAGCTGTCCATGGTGGCGCCGCGCCTGGGCACGCAGAGCCTCCGGCTCCCCGCCCCCGGGCGCGCCTGGGATAGTTTTCCAAGCCGCCGGGATGGAGAGACGCGCTCCGGGCTAACCACCTCCGGGATGGTGCTGCAGCCAGGCACTGGCGCACACATCAAAAGGTTCGTTTAAAAAGGGAGTTCTTACCTGTGGGCTGCGTTGGCTGCACGAAGCAGGACTCAGGACCTCAAACCCTGCTGCTGGCTGTGCGCCTGGGACCCTCCTCGACGGCGAGATGTAGCTAACAGCCAGTCTGCGGCTATAACGGGCGTATCGCACTCCTTTCTCATGAGCGCACACATCCCGTAGGGTCCACTCCAGAATGTCACTGGCCCTCGCTCCCGGAGCGGCGAGCTGGAGCCCTGGCCACAACTCTGGCGTGCGTTCTTCCAGGTCCCTGCCTTTGCTTAAACGGAATCCATTCCGGAGCCGACCTCCCTTGCCAGGGACCACCAAACCTTCTTCCAGAGCTTCCAGGTTTGGAATCTCAGTCGAAACACCTGCAGGTGCCCTTGAGATCATCTAAAGTCCAGTCGCCTCCGCCCGGCCCCGTGCCAGCGCGTCGCTGGGTACCCAGCACTGTTCTGGAGTGCGCGAGCCGGGTAGCAGCGGGAGAGGGGAACCAGAAAGAAGATCGTGCCGAGGAAGCAGCAGCAGGCGCGCAGACCTGTTGCCAGGCGCACGCCCACAAGTGCACAGTGTGCGCGGGCCTCCTGTCGGCTGGGCTCCTTGACCTGGCCCTTGGTGTAGACCCTCCTGGGCGAGACAGTGTCCTGGCGCAAGCCCCCCGCGCCATTCAGAAGGGGAGAATCTACGGACAGCAGGGCTCTACTCTCGCCAGATGCGCTCTGGGCACGCCGGCGCCCCCCGCACCTGCCGCTTGAAAAGGATCACAGGATCTTAGAGTAATCTCACAGAGGACAGTGACAAGAGCGAAGGACAGACAGAGGCGGACTGCACAACACAGAATGGACAAACAGAAGCGATGGCAGGTCATGTTTTCCCTATGCATGGTGGAGACACAGAACCCGATTCTCCCCTCCCCTCCGAGGTTTAGGACTGTCAGCGCAGCCCTGGCGCGCCCGGCTTGGCCTTCTTACCTCTGGGTAGGTGGTCGAGGCAATGCCACGGCTCGCAAGCCAGGAGAGCAGCGCCCCGGGGATCTGATCGCGCACTGACTGGCACCGCCAACTCCCGGACGTCGGCAATCAAGGGAGCAGCTCGTCTGGGAAATGAGGGTGCAGCCTAGCGGCGCTGCGCCCCGCCGCTCTCCGCGCACAGATTCTGATGCTCCTCGCGCCGCTTGCACTGGCCGGGACCCGCTCCACTACACCGCGCAGCGCTCTACTCGCGCGCTCCCAGCCGGCCCGCCGGAGCTGCCCGTTTTATAGCTGCTGCTGGAGCTGGCAGCGCGTCTCTGACTCCTCCCCCGGTGGCCCCTGACGCCGGCGCGGCACCGGCCCGCCCCCTGCCCGAGCTCCCGCTCTTGCCCAAGTGGGGCGGGGGCCCAGCGCCCCGGCCGGACCCGGGCGGGCTCTGGCGGCCGCTCAGGGAGGCGCAGACAGATTCCGCGGCACCCTGGCCCGCGGAGCCCAGCCCGCAGCGGCCAGGTGAGGGCGCTGGAGCCCAGAGCTCTGCCAAGCGGCGGTAACGAGCCGGCCAGAGCAAGTTCTCGGGCCTAGGAGGGGTTAGGATCGCCGGTGCGCAGGCATAAGAACCCACTCGCTCCGATGGCGTCCCCGGGGAAGAAGAGGCAGTCGACGAAGAGAAGGGCCTGCGTCTGCCACAAAATCGCAGAGAGATGGGGTTCAGAGTTACTAATACCCGGATTTTAAAAAATGTATCAGAGAAGAGTGGCTTTAGGAAGAGGTCCTGGCGTAGAGGCTGGCAGTTCCTCCAAGGGAAAAATGTGTGGGCTTTTCAAAAAGCCTGAGGTTTGAATCCAGATTCAGAAACGACAGTTATGTGGCCTTGGTCAAGGATCTTAAGCTCTCTGGGCCTCAGTTTCCTCATCAGGAAAATGGGTTCTATGATGTTTCCTCACAGGACTTGTGGAAGGATTTCAGTGAGGTCGTCAAAGTACGGATATCGGGCACATCGTAGGTGTTCAGTAAGCTGGAATCCTCTCAGTATGTGGGGGAGAGCTCTGTGCCTCTAACTGGACAGGTCAAAGGGTCCCAAGGATCAAAGTGAGAAGACAGAACTGGTCTAGAGGTTCCCCTACCTGAGGAAGTAGTACCGGTGCAGTGAGGTCCCTAAGGGTCTCCTCTCAGCTCTGTCTCTAACTTGCTGTGTGACCCAGAGGCAATTACTCCCCCTCTCTGGGTGTCAGTTTGGGTTTCTCTTTTTCAGTCTGTGAAATGAGTGCCTTGATACCAGTTCTCCATCCCTCCCACTTCTCGGACATCGCCACTCTGCCTCCTCACCTGGATAGCTATGCTCACATTTCTTCTTCCTTCTAGCCGGTGCCCTGTGAGCACCAACTCTTCCGGAAGGCCTCATTCTAGCAGCATATACTGGCTTATGCATCTAGGTCTGGGCTGTAGGGCCAGGCTTCGGCCAGAACAGAAGCTGCGGGAGTTCGTGTCCACGTCCTCTGGGCGGAGGAGCCATCAGTCACCTGGGAAGCCCCACATTCCACCTCAAAACCTTTCTGAAGAAGCTGGCCTTGCCACTCACTGGAGACAGGTATCAGGATTCTTAGCCCCTTCCCTGACCTCTTGGGAGATAAGGAGCTGGGTCCTAGAGCAAGCCCCTCTCCCCAGGCTTTCCCTTCCAGTAAAATAAAACGGGACCTATACCTCACACATGCCTTCTGGTTCCTTTCCTTTCCCTCTCTCTCTTTAGCATTTGTTTAGTTTTTGTTTATTAATTGTGGTAGGTATATATGTAATAAAACATTGCCATTTCAACACTCTTCATTGGTTTCTTTCCTAAGTAGAAGCCCCCAGGCACCAGATCCACAAACATCTGTGAATTTGTCGGGGGGTTGGAAGGGGGTGCTGAACATTTGGTACAAATGAAGCAAGGTTGGCCTTGAGCCAGTCTTGCTTGGAGCAGAGAGAGCTGACCACGGCGGGATGGTTCCCTCCTCAGCAGAGAGTAGATTTGAAGACTGCAAGGTATGAGCAGAGCTGGGCAGCAGTCTGGTGACAGACCTGCTCCCCAGGTGGCTCAGAGACGAGATGATAAAGGAGGACTCTTGCTTCATGAAGGCCTCTGACAAGTGCTTAGTCATGTTTTCTTCAGGCACAGAAGTGCTCAGCACATTCTTCTGGTGTCCAGCTTTCCTTATCTCAGACCAAGGCCCCGGGAGAAAGAGCAATGTTAATAAATTACAAACAGGCTCCGCGTGTCTAAACCCAGATTCTTCAGCCAGATCTCCATTCAGCACTCAGTGATAAAGAGGGTGTGCCAGGTCTTTCTTTTAGGATTAATGTTAGTAGCATTCTCCTTGCGGATCTACTACACACACATCCCTAAATCCAAGGTCTTGCTCTTATAAATGCAGATACGGGAGCTGGTCAAGAATGGCTGTTTTGGTTCTCTGGTTCTTCCCAGAATCCACCAGCAGGGAGTCTCTATAGAGACAGGGGCAAAGTTCATAAATGGTATGACCTGCCAACCAGAAACTCCAACCCTCCTCCATTCTTCGCATTTACTTCAGGTTTGCCTTCCACAGGTGGGAGGCAGCCCCTCACCCACACCCTGGTGTAGTTAGAACGCCTTGCCTGCTCGTCCCTCCCACAAGCTGTCCAAGGCTGGTGTTTTCAGTCTGCTGGCAGGATTCCGAAGTCTGCCCCTTAGAGCAAGCGTCACCCCACTTTAGTCTCCTAACCTGCAAAGCCAGCCCTCCGCCCCTATAGCCTCCTGCGCCAAACCTCCAGACTTGGGTTTGTTCCCAGGGAAACAGCAGAAAAACCTGAGGTGTGAGGGAATAAGGAGAGATGGGAAGCAGGATGCAGCCAGAGTAGGGCCGCAAGGCTTCCAGCAGAATCCACAACAAATCAAAGCTTGAGGCGTTCCAACCCTAAGAGAAAAAAAACCACGTAGCATCAAGTGGACTCCGGCTGGCTCTCGGAGACCCCTCGGGTGACAGAGGAAACCTGTGCTCCACAGAGTTTTAAATGGCTGGTTTTTTGGCAGTAGATTGCCAGGACTTTCTTCTGAAGTACCCCTGGGTGGACGTGAGCCACCAACCTTTTGGTTAGTATCCAAGTGCCTTAATCGTTGGCATCACCCAGGGATTCCAAACCCAAGAGAGGAAACTCCCAAACAGTAAAAACCCCCAAACCAAACCCATTGCTGTCAAGTCAATTCTGATTCACAGCGACTCTATAGGACAGAGTAGAACTGCCCCGCTGAGCTTCCGAGGCTGTGAATATTTACAGAAGCAGACTGCCACATCTTTCACCCATAGAGCAGCTGGGGGGTCCGAACAGCCAAACTTTCCTTAGCGGCAGAGCCACCAGCGCTCCCTCACAAATAATAAATAATAGGTATATTTAAATTCCACCAACAGGGGTCGCTCTTGGACACCAAGCCTGAAGCTGGCATCTCAAAAGGGAAATTCCCAATCCTGGGTCCTGTGGCCACATTTCCAGGACTGAGAACTGCTAGGTTCCTGTTTTGTTGGACGCAGATGAAGCTGTCCAACCAAGGGAAGTGTCCCCAGTTTTTCTGCCGATGAGGCTGTTCGACCAAGGAGAGTGTTCTCAGTTATTCTGGTGAGTGAAGGTCTATGCTGGAATTAGGGACGGGAAGTCCTAGGACACAGGCCAACCACTTAGGAGCTCTGAAAGTGGATTTCTACATCTTCCTCTTGAAACTGATCATCACCATGGCTGTTTCGGTTTTCTGGTTCTTCCCAGAATCCAGAAGAACTCTTCTTTCCTGTGTTTGTTATACCGAAAATCTACGTGAGCGTCTCTGAGTGTGATGTTTCCATATTACGTATTTCTTTTTCCTAATTCCCCAAAATCATACCTGTCCCTTGCAAAATAACTTTGAAAATTCAGAAGATGCACAAAAGAGAAATTGCCTGATTGCAAACATGATTCGTGTATGTTCTAAAAACTTGAGAAGTACAGGAAAGTAAAAAGGAAAAAAAAATCACTTCTATTTAAAGATAATCTCTGTTAACCTCAGTGTATGGCCAAGTATTTTTCCACATATAACCCAAAAAATCAAACTCGTTGCCGTCGAGTCTATTCGGATTCGTAGCGACCCAATAGGACAGAGTAAGAACTGCCCCACAGGGTTTCCAGGGAAAAGCTGGTGGATTTGAGCTGCCAACCTTCTGGTAACAGCTGAGTTCTTAATCACTGAGTCAGAAGTATTCCATAAATAATTCAATATTTAGCTTAAAATCCTTTTTCTTCACCGGATTTCAGGTTCGGGGAGCATAGGAGCCACGTCTCTCAAGTTCACTCCTATACATCCAATAGGTTCCACAGAGTCCAACATAGCATCAGTTTCTAATTTACAGTGAAATGTGTGAAAGCTGGAGCTTGATGAGACTGCTTTGTTTTTCTGGGTCTCGCAAGTTTTCCTCCTTTGACAGGGTACAGTCTTACCACTTTTCCATCGTTTCTTTTAGGAGAAATTTTTTTTTACCTTCTCTGATAGGTTTCCACCTTATACAGTTTCCAGCTTTACAGGTTTTACTGTAGTTACTTTCATAATGAATGACTGAATGAACACATGAATGAGCATTTTTAATAAAAATAATATACTTTAAATAGATGCTTCATGGAAAAGAAAACCCAAATCGTTCATAAACATTTGAAAAGATGCTCAACTTTTCACATAAACAAAAAGATGCAAATTAAAACTACACTGAAGCACCTCTCAGTTGGCAAAAAGTACAAAAGTCTGATACCACACTTCGTTGGGGGCTGGGGGACAGCTCCTCACACGTATCACTGATGAGAATGTAAGTTGATATAACCTCTGAAGACAGGTTGCCAAGATTTATGACAATATACATGAGCTTTGACTCTGCCATTCCACTTCCAGGAATTTATTCTACAGATATATTTGCACAATGTATAAAATGACATGTATTTAAGGTTATATATTGCAGCCCAATTTGTAACAGTAAAAATTTGAAAACAGCCTAAATTCCTAATCATGGGCTAATTAAATTATATTATATCCACACAATGAGTACTGTTGTTGGGAGTTGGCAAGTCAATTCCTACTCATGGCAATCCCATGGAACAGAGTATTGCTGCCCCATAGGGCTTTCTTGGTTGTAATCTTTATGGAAGCCGATTGCCAGGTCTTTTCTCTCCTGGAGTCACTGGGTGTGTTAGAACTGCCAACCTTTAGGTTAGCAACTGAGCTCTTAACTGTTGTGCCACCAGGGCTCCTTATGGAATACTATGTAGCCCTTAAAAAAATAAGGATAAATTTGGTGTACTAAAATAAAAAATCAAAATGTAAAGCAATGTATCTAAGCATGCTACCATTTATCCAAAAGTATATACAGTAAAATCTGCAAAAACCAGAATCTGTGTAAAGCAAAAACCTGTCACTGTATTTGCATTTACTTATAGACGTATAATAAATGATCCAGAATGATACAAAAGAACCTAATAACGTGGTTTCCTGCTTGGTGCTGGGGATAATCTTGGTGGGGGTGTGGGAAGATGGGAGACAGTGGTGAGAGGCCGGCTTTTTCTTACGTATCTTTTGTACTTTTTTGATTTTGAACCAAGTGAATTTTTTTTAACCAAGTTGAAAAATTCAATAGTTTTTAAATGGCAAAAATGATATCATGTATAATAATGAGCCTGTTTTTCACTTAGTCATATATTCGTAAGCATTTCCCAAGTCTTAAATCTCCTTCAACATTATTTTACTAGTTGCATACCATTTCCTAATATTGACATCATTTGCATAACCATTCCCTTATTACTGGTTTCAGCACTCTAAATAAGGCCGTGATATTGAACATGCTGGCACTTCTCTCCCATTATTTCTTTGGGATAAAATTCAGCAATGCACCTATTTAAGGCCAAGTAACGCTCTAGAAAAGTTGGACCAATTTCCACTCAAGCAATCGATATAGAAGAGGGTCCATTTCCCCAAATGGGAGTCCTGGTGGTGCAGTGGTTAAAGCTCTTGACTGCTAACTGAAATTAGCACTTCAAACCCACCAGCCACTCCAGGAGAGAAAGATGTGGCAGTCTGCTCCTGTAAAGATTTACAGCATTGGAAACCCTTTGGGGGCCGTCCTACTCCGTCCTATAGGGTTGCTATGAGTCGGCATCAACTCAACAGCAAAGGGTTTGGTTTCTTTGGGTTGGCATTTCCCCATAAAGAGCCCTGGTGGCACAATGGTTAAGTGCTCAGGTGCTAACCAAAAGATTGGTTGTTCAAGCCCATCCAGCGACTCCACGGGAGGAAGACCTGGCAATCTGGTCTGGTAAAGACCACAGCCTAGGAAACGCTTTGGGGCAGTTTGAATTGACTTGACAGCACCTAGCAACAACATTTCCCCATGGAGTTCTTGGGTTGTACAAATGGCGTGCTTGACTGCTAAACAAAAGGTTGAAAGTTCAAGTCTACAACAGAGGCTCCTCAGAAGAAAGGCCTGGAGATCCACTTCTGAGAAACCAGCCACTGAAAAGCCTATGGAGCACAGTTCTGCCCTGACACACATGGGTCAGAACGGTCAGAATCGACTCCATGACAACTGGTGTTTTATCTCCTTGTATCTCCTCTAATGCTGACTTTGTTTTTTGCTTCAAATTCCTGTGCCAATTTTTGTAGAAAAATATTATGTTTCATTGGACTTTTAGTTGTCATCGCTTTTATTACCAGCACAGTTAAACACTTTTATGTGAATATTTGTACATTTTCCTTTGGAAATCCCCTGGTCATGGAAGAGAATGTATCAGGGTCAGATAACACTAAGCATTTGTGAGCTTGGTGGATGCTACCAAAGAATGGCTGCAGAGAGGGCTTCAGGCTGCCTCAGTGTTATCTACAGCCTCCTGATGTATCAGTGAAGAACTGCAAAGACATGACAGCCAGACTTTCCATTCTGAAACAGGTAATGGCCTTTCTTTACCCAAAGCCCTCCAATTCACCTCCCAGAGGAAAATCTGGAGACCTTACCATGGCCTCAAAGCCCTGCGTGATGGGGCCATCTGTTGCCATGCCAACCATAGTCACTTTCCATCTTGCTCCCTCAACTTCAGCCACTCTTGCTTCCTTGCTGTTTCTTTAACACACCTACTCTGTTCCAGGCTCAAGCCCTTTGTACTTGCTGTGCCTTCTTCCTGCAATGCTTTCCCACACACTGGCTTCCTCCCCAGATAGGTGCATGACCCCCATTACAAAATTCAGGTCACTGCTCAAAAATCACTCAGAAAGATCCTTCCTATCTTTCCTGTACACATAGTCTCCATCACCATCACTCTCCAGTCCATCCTCTTACTCTGATTTATTTCCCTTTTATTAGCTTGTTTATTGCCCATCTTCCGGCACCACTGGAATGCAAATGCCAGTGGCTCAGAAATATAGTCTGTTTTATGAACTGCTGTATTCCCGGTGCCTAGGACAACGCCTCAGCAGAACAGTAGGCACTCAATAAATCTTTGCTGATTAAGTGAACGAATTTTGATTACTCAACTACAGCATCGGTTGTACCAACAGCCTATTTACAAGAATGTCTGTCTTGAGCATTGTGCTCTTTTTAAGAACTATTTATATGGGATCAAATTGACAACAGCAACTTGAAAGGTTAGATAGGAAGCTTAGGGGGCAGTCAGTAGGTGAGGAGCAGTTCAAAAAAGGAGGGTGTGAATGGCTGAACAATTTGAAGAATGTAGTCAACGTCACCAAGTTGTACATGTAGAAATTGTTGAATTGATGTGTGTTTTGTTGTGTATGTTTTCAACAATAACAAAAAAATAATAACCTATTTACAGAAAGTGGATATAATAAATGTGATTCAGTTTGAACATTTAGATGCTTTTGATGATTCTCCAAGGAACTTAGTGTCTTTCTCAGCATCAAGTCATTCATTTTTAATCCCATAATGCTGTTGGGAGCAGAGTTATGCAGCTGGCAGCCCTACATTTGCATTTCAGGAAAATTAGGGCACTGATCAAAAGAGAGCTCATCACCTCTTTTCTGCAGGGCCGACACGGAACCACCCTTCAAGACCCAGCTCAGATGTCACTGCCACTGAGAAACCTTCTCTGACCTCCCCCACCCTGAGATCCCACGGGACTTGTAGAGAATTCTATTACACAATTCCTTCCAGCAGTGTGGGTGTGTGTGTGTGTGCACATGCAATAATGCTTCTCCACTGAGATTTCTACAGTATTGCTAAACAGAAACTCCTGCCACAGAGAGCAAAATATATGTGACATACCTCTTTAAGGAATTTAGAATAAATGATTTTAGATCGGCGGTTGGCAAGTGTTTTCTATAAAGAGCCAGATAGTATTTTAGGCTTTGTGGACCATACAGATCTCTGTACCGAACTCTGCTATTGTAGCGTGGAAGCAAAACAGACAATACGTATACGAATGAATGTGGCTGTGTTCCAGTAAAAACGTATTTATAGAAACAGGTGGTGGGCCACATTTGGCATGAGAGCAGAGTTTGCCAATCCCTCATCTTACAAATTCTTCTTTTAAAATTTCTTATTGTTTGTGTTTCATCCCAACCCCACCCCCCCCCAAATATACATGCTCATGAGGGGAAAATTTTAAAACAATGCAGTTATGACCACGTGACCAGTTGCAGAAATGAGGACTGTAATTGTTGTATTTCTTCCTTGTATGTGTGCATCAAATATTTTTGTTTTCTTCACTTGTAAAATATAAGATGTAATATTGGGGCTAGTGCGTTTTCAGTTGTACGGGTGTTAGTTATATCATGTTAGGCACAAGTATAGCTTGTAATTTGTCTTTATTTAGAGATTGTGTATGGTTTAAGGAGATGTGCTCGGGTGATGGTTAAGGTTGTGTGTTAACTTAGCTGGGCCATGATTCTCAGTGGTTTGGCAGTTATGTAATCAGGTAGTTTTGCAGTTATGTAATGGTGTAATTTGTTGTTGTTGTTAGGTGCTGTCGAGTCCATTCCAGTGACCCTATGTACAACAGAACGAAACATTGCCCAGTCCCTCACCATCCTCGTGATCATTGTTATCCTTGAGCCCATTTTTGCAGCCACTGTGTCAATCCGTCTCACTGAGGGTCTTCCTCTTTTTTGCTGACCCTCTACTTTACCAAGCATGATGTCCTTCTCTAGAGACTGATCTCTCCTGATAACATGTCCAAAGTATGTGAGATGTAGTCTCGCCATTCTTGCTTCTAAGGAGCCTTCTGGCTGTACTTCTTCCAAGAGAGATTCGTTCATTCTTTTGGCAGTCCATTCATTCAATATTCTTTGCCAACACCATAATTCAAAGGTGTCAGTTCTTCTTTGGTCTTCCTTAGTCACTGTCCAGCTTTCGCATGCATATGAGGTGATTGAAAACACCATGGCTTGGGTCCGGTGCACCTTAGTCTTCAAGGCGACACCTTTGTTTTTTAACACTTTAAAGAGGTCTTTTGCAGCAGATTTGCCCAATGCAATGCATCATTTGATTTCTCGAGTGATATTTCCAAGGATGTTGATTGTGGATCCAAGTAAAATGAAATTCTTGACATCTTCAATCTTTTTTGTTGTTTATCATGATGTTGCTTATTGGTCCAGTTGTGAGGCTTGGATTTGTCAGCCTTTGCAGCCCATGAGCCAGCAGTCTGCCATCTGACCTGCTGATCTTGGGTTCGTCAGCCCTGTAGCTACGTGAGTCAGGAGACTCCTCCAGCCTGATGCCTGACCCATGGACTTGGGACTGCCACTCTCTACAACCATGTGAACCATTTTCTTGAGATGAATCTCTCTCTCACTATATATATTCATTCATTTATATACACTTCACTCATTTTGCTTCTTTAGAGAACCCAGCCTAAGTTGGTGCTCTTACTTTAGAAAATGATTTGGCATTACCTAGGGTAGCGCAAATGGGTAAGCGCTCGACTACTAGCCAAAATATTGGTGATTCAAACCCACACCAAGGCATCTCAGAAGACAGGCCTGGCAATCTGCTTCCGAAAGATCATAGCCTTGAAAACCCTGTGGAGCAGTTCTCTGCACATTTGGGGTGGCCAGGAGTCAGAATCAACTTGAACACAACAAACATCAACAACAGGGAAGTTGAACCACAGATACCCTACAATTCAGCAAGACTCAAAAGGGAGGCTTGGACTAACATCGCCTGGGAACTTGTTAGAAATGCAGAATCTTGGGCCCTACCATGGACCTACTGAGTTACAATCTGCAGTTTAACAAGGTCCCCAGGTAGTCGGTAGGCACAATAAAGAGTGAGAAGCACTTCCTAGAACAATAGTTCTCCTCCTTGGATGCCCATTAGAAACACCTGGGGAGACTTTGAATGTCCAGCTGCCCAGGTCAAACCACAGACTAATTAAATCGGAATCTCTGAAGGTGGGACACAGGCATCAGTATTTTTTAAAGCCGTTTAGGTAATTCCAGTATGTAACTAAGGTGAAGAACCATCACCCAGAGTTCTTCCTTATTATAAGATATACAAATATTAACTTTAATAACAAAAACCTAGAAAATAATGTAAAAATACAACAATAGATTGGACAAATAAATGTGGGTGTATTTGCACAAAGAAATGCCTGGCAATTTACTTCCGAAAACCAGCTGATGAAAATGCCATGGGTCACAATAGCCTGGTCTGCAACCCACTGCGGGGATGGTGCAGGACCGAGCAGCGTTTTGTTCTGTTGTGCATGGGGTCGCCATGAGTCGGGGTCAACTCCGAGGCAGCTAATAACAACATATTTGTGCAATACTATTACAGCAATGAATATGAATAAACTATAGCTATATGGATTAACGTAAATCTAAAAGGCACAGTGGTGAGCGAAAGACGAAAGTAAATACAGACTACAGCAATAATATTACATCTATACAAAATTCTAAAGAGCAGGCATACAGACAGACACAGACACCTTACTGCAAAGGCAAAAAGTAGGGGATGAAAGTCAGAATAGTTGTGACTCTGAGGGATGCTGGAGGACAGGGGATATGATGGGGGGAGAACTGGAAAATGTAGGTTTCTAAAGAAAAAAAAAAATTTTTTTTTTTTTTTTTTATGATCCTAGTAATATTCTTTTTCTTAGGATAGATATTAAGGATATGGATTTTTTTTTTTTTAATTCCTTAAACTGTACAAATATGCTTTATCCACTCTTTTGGATAAAATGTGAAAAATTTTAAAATTAATGTTTTTAAAAGGGCATCTTGCAGATAAGTTCTTCCAAGTTCCCTTCTTAAATGCAACTTGCACTTCCTTGGGCTTCTTTTGCTGCCTCCCACTCCCCCACCCCCCATCCCCCAGCTCCTCCCAGCCCCCCCAGCACCCCCTCCAGCCCCCCAGCCCCCCCACCCCCCCACAACTGGCTTTCTGGGCCCGCACTGTTAGGAGCAGGGGAAACAAAAACAAACCAAACCCTTTGCTGTCGAGTCAATTCCAACTCATAGTGACCCTATAGGCAGAGTAGAACTGCCCCATAGAGTTTCCAAAGAACGCCTGGTAGATTTGACCTGCCGACCTTTTGGTTAGCAGTAGTAGCTCTTAAACACTAAGCCACCAGGGTTTCCAGGATCAGGGGAGAGAGGAAATGAATTGGGAGAATGTATTTGTAGCACGTGAAATAAATAGCCAGTTGCCTGGGTCTTGGCTCCAGGTCAGTCTGTGGCTCCTTGCCCATCTCAGAAAGTGCTGAGTGGGCTCAGGGGCTACATGTGCCTCACAGGCCAGTGTGGGGGTCATCTGGAAGCCTAAAGAAGAGAGAGATGGGGAAAATTCAGAGAAGAGACAGTTCCGATCCAATGACTCTGTCCTCAGCAGTGTTTATTATTGCCTGTTCTATTGCAGTTTTTTGAGCAGTAAATCACATGGAGCATCTGCAAGTGAACATCTGAGAATGGTAACATCAGCAAATTACATGGTGCAACATTGTATGAAGTACATATCACTAACAAGATGTACCAAAAAAAAACAAAACACAGAACAGATGGTCATAAGTGCAGTTCGTCGTAACTGGAATATGAGTGGAATATGTCGTACGTCGGAGACTACCTGTACTGTGCATGTTTGCAAGTGCTGAGGCCGTCTCCACCCACACTCGACACAGCCAGACAGGGCCAGGTGTGAACAAGCTGGGACCTGCCAAATGGTAAATCATTTAGCAGCAGAGTAATGATTAAGTAACGATGTAGCCAGGGCACCCCAGCACAGAATGTTTTACCCTAGGGCTTTCAATGTGTTTTCTGTTTTGTTCTGCACCCAAACCTGGGACATCCACTTAATGAGTGGGTCCAAGCCCCATTACCTCTTGTATAGTAGCATTTATACTCAGAGAAATTCACTCCATCCTTCCATGACTGTGCCGGTAGACGCTACTACCATTTTAGAGAGGAGGAACAAGCCCCGAGCAGCTAAGAGATCTGTCCAAGGTCACAGGATTATATCGTGGCATAAAAACTCCCAGCCAGGCCTGCTGCCTCCCTGCCCGAGGCTCTTTCCACTGTCTGTCTCCCTCCCTCCTCCACTCTAGCCAGTGCAGCCAGGGACCCTGTCCTATGCACAGAGCTCTGACAAACCAAGGCTTCTTCCTGGTTGTGGTGGTATTGCGTGCCATCGAGTCTATTCTGATCCATAGCAACCCTTTAGGACTGAGTAGAACTGGCCCATAGGGTTCCCTGGACTGTGATCTTTATATGGAAGAAGCCCTGGTGGTACAGTGGTTAAGCACTTGGTTGCTAAAAGAAAGGCCGGTGGTTCGAACCCACCAGCCACCCTATAGGAAAGATGCAGCAGTCTGCTTCCACAAAGATTTACAGCCTAGGAAACCCTGATGGGCAGTTCTAGGTTTAGGACGCACCCTACACTGGTATGGCCTCACTAACATAACAAAGAAAACCCTATTTCTAAATAGGATCACATCCAAAGGTATAGTGAGGAGTTAGGATTACAACACGGATTTTAGGGGGGCATAACTCAATCCATAACAAACGGGCTGTTTATATGAGCCCCCAACCTATTGGCTTAGTTACCCTAGCAAATGAGGGGTGATATTTACCCAGGATGACTCCTTCTTGCTGGTAAAAGCAGCATTTTGTGGGGAGCAAGATAGTGCCATCCATTGGGCTTCCAGGTCGAATCCTAGTAACAAAAGATCCTACTGATGTTGGTTCAGGAACCACTTTACCTGAATCCTGAAGGATGGGGTTGGACTTCCCTCTTTGTAAAGGTTTATTTAAGATACAATTAAGCCTCACAATCAGAGATGGAGCCTCTGGTAATATTTTGGTGTATATCCAGAGATTTGTCCATTCCAGTGTTTGTAGGAGGAGTTGGGGTGCGGGTGAGGGGAGAGGGATGGGGGGGAGGGAATCTGGTCCCGTAAAGATTACAGCCTAGGAAATTCTGTGGGGCTGTTCCACTCTGTCACACGAGTTTGCTATGAGTTGGAATTGACTCGATGCACCCAACAACAATAGAATCTAGAGGGACTGAGCCTCTTCAGTCTTGAGACTTTCCACCTGGAATTCTTTACATCTGGTAACACACGTCTCCCTCCACCTTGCCCGTCCTCAAGTGCCCTGACATTCTTGGGCCTTGGCTCTCTCATGAGTATGAGTGGATACTCATTTTTGGATCATTTTGTCAGGTTCTACACACACACACACACACACACACACACACGCCACAAAACAAAACCCTCTTGGGATTTTGACTGGAATCACATTAACTTTATAAATCTATTTTGGAAGAATCAACATATTTAAAATGTTGAGTCTCTCTACCCAGAATCATGGCTTATCACTTACTAGCTTATGTTTTTTAATTAATGTCTTTCAATAGAACACTGTAATTTTCTCCACAATGTTTCTTGTACACTGTGTGTTAGAGTATTCCTAGGTACATTATATTGTGAATTGTGCCCTGGTGGTGTAGATGGTTAACTCTCAGCTGCTGTCTAAAAGGTGGTGGTTTGAACCCACCCAGCGGCTCAGCAGGACAAAGACCTGATAATCTGCTTCTGTAGAGATTACAGCCACAGGAACCCTGTGGGCCAGTTCTACTCTGCCACATGGGGTCGCTAGGAGTTGGAATCAACTCAATAGCACCCAGTGACAACAATAAATAGTACCTTTTTTATTGCATTTTCAACTTTTTTTACTGATGTATAGAAACGAGATTGATTTTTGTATATTGATTTTGTGTCCAGCAACCTAGCTAGACTCTTTTTAAATTTAATAGTTTGTAGATTCTTTCAGGTTTTCTGTATATAGACAAGCATATAGTCGGTGAGTAATATGAGATTTATTTCTTCTTCTCTGTTTCTTTTTTTTACTTTATTTTTGTTGTTGTTGTTGAGAATATACAGAGAAGATACACGAATTCAACAGTTTCTACATGTACAAGTCAGTGACATTGATTACATTCTTTGAGTTGTGCAACCATTCTCAGCCTTTTCTGACTTATTCCTCCCCCATTAACACAAACTCACTGCCCCCTACGTTTCCTATCTAATCTTTCAAGTTGCTGTTGTCAATTTGATCCCATATAAACGGTTCTTAAAAGAGCACAATGCTCAAGGCAGACATTCTGTACTAGTTAAGCTAAACTATTGCTTGGTTTTAAGACTTCAGAGAGTATTATTGGCTTAAGGTTTAAAGATTATCTCAGGGCCATAGTTTCAGGGGTTCATCCATTTCTTTTTAAAAATATATTGATATAATTTACAGTCATAAATTAAGTATATATTCGAACACTTTTTATTAAGTTTACCGAGTTGTGCCACCATCACAATAATCTAGCTTTAGCGTATATTCATCACTCTTTTCTATGTCTTATTTTATTTTTACCCTACTGCACTTGCTAGGATCTTCTGTGTAATTTTGAACAGAGGTGAGAATAGTGGATACTCATGCTAATTGCCAGCTAAAATGAAATGATGTTTTCCATGTTTCCCCATTAGGTATGACGCCTGCTCATTTTTTTTTTTTTTTTTTTTGAGATAACTCTCAGGTTAAAGATGTTTCCTTCTATTCCTAGTTTGATGAGAGTTTTTTTAAATTGTGAATGGGACATTGAATTTCATTAAATGTATTGAGATGATCACGTGATTTTTCCCTTAAAAGTGGGCAGGTTCCAATTAGACTCCCCACCTTGGGAGGGGGCTCTAGGTGTTGTTTACGGCCCCCTGAGTTCCATCAGGCTGAAAAACCAAGGCTCAGGGAAACCTGGGTTAGCAAATCATCTTCAAAGAGAAAACCAGTTACCATGCTCCTCTTCCCCCTTGGTTCTCATCTTTTCTTGGCATTCGGCCTGCACAGCCCTTATTTTGGGCCAGTTCATGCACCTGTTTAAGAAGATTTTTCCATTTTATCCAGTAGTGTTATTTGTTTTCACAGGGAAGGTTGGTCCACATTCCAAGTCTACCACAGAGCAGAAAATGGAAGTTACCAGACAATTTCTTTTGGGCTCATTATTATGCTTTATATCTGTTGTGAATGAGGTCTTCGGCCCATTACACTTTCTAACAGGCTACTACTAGTAAATTGGGAAGTAATTTTTGTACATTCATTTTGTCACTAACCATTTCACTAATCTCTCTTATTAATTCCAAGTCATCACTCGACTGATTCTCTTGGGGTTTTTTTTTGTATGAGATATGCATCTCATTTCTTTTTCTTGCCTTAACGCCTGGTGAGACCTTCTGGATTATGTCAAATAATCACGGCGATAATGTTCATCCTCAAACGTAGAGGGAACGCTGCTAGTATATCAACCTAAGTGTGATGTCTACTATCGGCTTAAGTTTTTTATTTTTCATACTAAGAAATTATCCTTCCATATTTCTGGAAGGATTTCCAAAAAATTCATTATTGCTTTTTTTCATCAATGAGATTACTTACATTGTTTTCTCTAATGATATTTGCATAATCAGAGTAAACCCTATTTGGTCCTGCTGCATCATTCTCTTTTTAACAGAGGATTGGGGAACCCTGGTGGCACAGGGGTTAAAGCGTTCAGCTGCTAACCAAGGTTGGCAGTTTGAACCCACCGGCTGCTCCTCCGCAGGAGGAAGATGTGACAGTCCGCTTCCGTAAAGATTTACAGCCATGGAAACCCTACGGGACAGTTCTATTCTGTCTCACAGGGTCACTATGAGTCAGAATTGACTCAACAGCAGTAAATAACAGAGGATTAGACTTGATTTCCCAATATTTTCTTTAGCACTTTTGCAGCTGTGTATGAGATCAGCTTAGGCTCTCCAAGTGTGTATTTGTGTGTGTGTACATGTGCCTTTGGGGTGATTTTTGTACTGTGGAATTAACTTAATAGTTTTCTAATGTTTGAAAGCATTTCTCCTTAAAACACCTATACCTAATACATTGTTTTGAAGATAATTTGGCTCCCCCCCCCTCCACTTTCTTCAAAGGTTTATTGGTTTATTCTCTTTTGAGAACTCCATCTTAATCAGGTAGCTCTGCCGTCTGCAATACTGCGAGGACAAAGAACTCAGAAGCCCAGAGAATTTAGAGAACAAGGTCAAAATCAGCACCTTGGAGATTACACTATACAGTAGTCCCAATCCCCTGGCACCTACTGTGTTCCTCATCTGGAAAATACTAGAAAAAAAATACTCCTTGTATTCTCCATACTTTCGAGTCCCAGTGGTAAGGAGGGGCAGAGGATGGAAGTAAACCTACAAAAAGGGAAGCACTGAGAGGGTAGACATTGCATTTTCTACTTGAATACAACAGTCGAGAAAACATACCTAGTTTGTTCTCTTCAGACTTGAATCACACTTGTGACCGTTTCCTGATGACCCACAACTCTGTAGACTCTCCATTCCTCCTCCACACACCAAGAATCAGGAAAATGTTCCCAAGTAGAGTATTTTGACAATGCATTGGCTCTTTCAAGCCTCAGACCAAACCAAAAAACCAAACCCAGTGCCATTGAGTCAATTCCGACTCATAGGAACCCTATAGGACAGAGTAGAACTGCCCCATAGAGTTTCCAAGGAGCGCCTGGCGGATTTAAACTGCCAACCCTTTGGTTAGCCACTACACCACCAGGGTTTCCACGCCACCAGAAGGGTTCCCTTATTCCAAATTCAGTCTTCCAACAAGAATGTGCATATACTGCTTTAAAAAAAAACCCAGAAGATAACACCTTTTCTACTTTGAGATCATAAAAATCATTCTACTCCCCAGCTTTGGAAGGACATAAAGCTATTCTGGAACAGAGCAATGATTTAAATTAGCATTTGATTTTCCTGTGATTATAGTGACCAATTCAAATTTGTCTTGTTTGCTCTGCTTAACCTCAGGGATCATAAAACATAGGAACAATAAGCAGAATTAATAATATGGTCATCATGTCTTGCTGTGAATGTTATTCTTAGGTCCTTACTTTAGTGTTTATATAAGGATTTTCACAGGTATAAAGCATGAATTTATATATCATAAATACCGCATATGCCTTTTCTGTACTCTGAAAGGATTTCCATCACTTGATTTTCCCTTCTTGACTGTTGTTGTTAAGTGCCATTGAGTCAATTTCGACTCATAGTGACTCCATGTGACAGAGCAGAACTGCCCCATAGGGTTTTCTAGGCTGTAGTCTTTTTTTTTTTTTTAGTCTTTATCAGCTATAGGGTCGGTCGCTATGAGTCAGAATTGACTCGACGGCAACGGGTTACAGGTAGTCTTTACCAAAGGAGCCCTGGTGGGACAAGGCTGGCAGTTTGAACTCATCAGCTGCTCCATGGGAGAAAGAGGTGGCAGTCTGCTTCCATAAAGATCACAGCCTTGGAAACCCTACGGGGGCAGTTCTCCTCTGTCCTATAGGGTCACTGTGAGTCGGAATAGACTCCATGGCAACTGCTTAGGTTTGATTTTTGGTTTAATCTTCACAGAGCAAGACTGCGGAGTCCCTGGATGGGTTCAGACTCCTAATAGCAGCCAAGGACTTGAGCACTGAGCCACTGGGGTTCCTTCCTG
Source organism: Elephas maximus indicus (assembly GCF_024166365.1). Classification (NCBI taxonomy): domain Eukaryota; kingdom Metazoa; phylum Chordata; class Mammalia; order Proboscidea; family Elephantidae; genus Elephas; species Elephas maximus. The sequence goes on along the minus strand of NC_064831.1, from coordinate 70,879,663 downwards.
ACTAGGGAGAAAGAAGTGGCACTGTATTTTTAAGCCAATAATGTGCGTGTGGTACTTTTTTTTTTTTTTTGGCACCCTTGCCCTCCCCGAGAGATATTCTCTTTAGTGCAATGCTAATTTTTTTTTAAATAGTAACATATAAATCCCATAGTAGAGCCTTCCCCACTCAGTGAAAATAAAGCATAAACCCAATACCCCAACGGAACCCCACTCTGGAAAAAGACTGACTCAGGAAGGGTGACTCTCAGGCTCTCTCTCCTGGGATTCCCTGTGTCACCACACATGCCATTCTTAGGGGAGTGCTGTCCCGTATTCAAAATCAGAAAGAGGGTAGACAAAACCCCTTCTTCAGAACTACATGGTGCCTGGCTACCACCAATGACCACCCTGATGGGACACAACAGACAGTCCCTGACGGAGTAGGAGAAAAGTGGGGCGCAGAACTCAAATTCTAGTAAAAAGACCAGACTTAATGGTCTGAATGAGACTGGAGGGACCCTGGAAGACATGGCCCCTGGACTCTCTGCTGACCCAGAACTAAAACCTATTCTAAAGCCAACTCTTCAGACAAAGATTAGACTGGACTATAAGACATAAAATCATACTCGTGAAGAGTGTACTTTTTAGTTCAAGTAGATACACGAGACAGGCAGCTCCTGTCCGGAGGCGAGATGAGAAGGCAGAAAGGGATGGGAGCTGGTTGAATGGACACAGGAAATTCAGGGTGGAAAGGAAGAGTGTGCTGTCACATTATAGAGAGCAACTAGGGTCACACAACAACGTGTGTATAAATTTTTGTATGAGAAACTAACAAAAACCCTTCTTCAGTTCTGGGAAAAAACTCAGGAGTTAGAATGTATGAGCTACCTCAAATAGGTACAAACCACCATGAAGTCACAAACCAATGATGTGAAAGGGCTTTGCCACCTTCGTTTCTGCTATTGCCAATCTTATTGTTTCCCATGACATCTGGCTGACAAAAGGAAATTTACTAAATACTTTTGGGAGTACAAAAGGGAGAAAGGTTACTAAGGATGTAAACAGCATAGAAATAGGATCAGAAATCAGGTCTCCAGAACCTAGGTTAGCTGTTCTCTAGCTTCCAAAGGCAGCTGCTCCAAGGGAAAAAGGTCTGGTGATCTGCTCCTATAAAGACTGTTGTCATTGGGTGCCATCGATTCTGACTCATATCGACCTCCGGCCTAGAAAATCCTACGGGGCAGTTCTACTGTGTCACATGGGGTCACTATGGGTCAGAAATAGCTCCACTCCAACCAACATGAAGCCCCAAAGGCAGGCCATTGGCAGCGCTTCTTTCCCTTTGCAGTCTCCTGGACTTCTGGGCCAAGTATCACCTCTGGAGCTTCCCTGATGACCCCCTTCGGCAAGCCAGCCCCCTACCCTTCCTAGGCTTCCCCACTAGGTGTCAATCTAAGATCAGAGGTGGCCTGCACACGTGTGTACACATTACTCACACCTGCCTGCTCCCGCATCTTCACACCTTCCCACCAACATTAGCTGTTAATCCCTGCTCAGGAAAGCTTGCTCCAGGAGGATTTTCAACTCATGGTGATCCCACGTGAAGAGCAGAACTGCTCCATAGGGTTTCCTAGGCTGTAATCTTTTTTTTTTTTTAAATAATATTTTACTGTGTTTTTGGTAAAGGTATACACAGCAGTTTAGGTTCCCATTCAACAATTTCTACACAAGTTGTTCTGTGACATTGGTTACATTCTTCACAATGCATGAACATTCTCATTATTTCCATTTTGGTTGTTCTATTTCTGTTAATCTAGTTTCCCTGCCCCCTTACATTCTCATCTTTGTCTTAAAGTACAAGTAGTCCCCAGGTTACAGACATCGGACATAAGGACAACTTGTACTTGCCCTTTAATGTTTATGTAAATTTTAGGCTGTAACCTTTACAGGAGCAGATCGCCAGGTCTTTTCTTCCATGGAACTGCTGGGTGGGTTCAAACTGGCAACCTTTCGGTTAGCAGCCATGGGCTGAACTACTACTGTTCCACCAGGGCTCCTTGGTTGACAATCTGCATATCTCGGTTGGTCCTTTCCTGGTCAGGTGGTCAAAGGACTGAAAAGACTATGGAACACAGTCTACTTTGGTTGATGATAGCACACTCTTTCCTTCCCCAAGACACAGGCACTGTCTTCTCTCTGAGCCAGGTCACTACTAGATTGTCCTGATTAGTTCTGTCTTGTTTTGTGGCCAGAATAGTATTTAGATACTACCTAAACTTTACTGCTAGATGTTTTATACCTGGGCTTCTTCCAAAAGTAATCTAGTTAGTTTCTGACAGAACAAAAGCATACACCTTGAGAAAGAGGAAACCCTGGTGGTGTAGTGGTTAAGTGCTATGGCTGCTAACCAAGAGGTCGGCAGTTCAAATCTGCCAGGCGCTCCTTGGAAACTCTATGGGGCAGTTCTACTCTGTCCTACAGGGTTCCTATGAGTCGGAATCGACTCGACAGCAGTGGGTTTTTTGGGTCTTGAGAAAGATAGTGAAGTTTGTAACTCCACGGGCTTCTTCTTAAACCAAGACAAGATGCAATTTTCTTATTCACGGTTTACTCTGATGGAGAAATGAAGGAAAAAAGCGCACAAGCCCATGCATTCTGATCCATGTTTCCTTTATTCCATCACCAACCACTGTGCTGTATCCAAGCAACAGTACACAGACTGGCAATCAACCGCAATCCAGGTGTACAACAATCTGAGGCATACAGTACATTTAAGGCTTTTAAATTGGAAAAGAATTCAAAATAGAACCAAAGGAACCCCCCCAAACCCAAACCCCCAAACAATACAAGTAGTGTAGCAATGGTAAGCATCTCACATTTCTGATGCTTCTTCGGCGCAGTTCCAGTGTCAAAAAACCAAACAACCTCTCAACGAAAGAGATTAGTTTAGTGAAATTCTAATTACATAAATTCTTTCAAAGCAGAAACTCGGAATTTTGGTCTTGGAAATGTTATAAAATTTTTTTTAATAGCAAAACATAGGAATAAAAACATATTAACAAAATGTATTCAATCATTTACATTACAAACAAGGAATCTGCAGTTCATTGTTGTAGCCTGACCAAAGAATCTATGCCCAATGGGATCGCAAATATGTACAGTACTTTTAAAAAAGCCTACAAGGAGGACTTTACAGAAGGAAAGTCCACGAGGCTCTTTGTTAGATCAACCAATCAAAATATTAAAACTCTGTTGGCTAGTAATAAATTTACAGTTTTAAAAAAAAACCCAGTTTCATTTTGTTTAAGAATATTCCAGTTATATTTATCTGGTTACAGTTGTTGAAGCTGTCCATGGAGAGGTCCAGTAAATTACCCTTCAGCTGATTCATTTGGGGGAAGGATCAGTGTGTTAACAAAAATTAACAAAGGTTTTTCATTACAAGGGTTTTCCAGTTACACTATCACAGCTTCACGAATGGATCGCACCCATGAATCCAGTGGCTGAAAGAGAGCTGCTTGTCAAATACTGAGAACACCGGTGGAGAGAGGATTGAGTCCTGCATGAATGAATCGTAAATGATGGGGAAGGAGGAGACCAGGGATGTGGGCACACTTCATACAGCACTAGAAGGCTGCCTCCACGTTCAGCTCTCACCCCCACCCCGCAAGGTAATGAAGCTGGAGATTGTGCCTGTTCAGTGTAACATGTTGTATGAATTAGTAGAACAACCTCTAGGTACAAAAGGCTGAGATGGCCTCAGCTCTTCGATTAGACACCCTAAAGGCTGAGCACTTCTTCATGGTTACCAAGCCATTACAGCCATCCAGATAAAGCAGGTGCAAAACAGAGGACTCTTCTGTTCACAGTAAATGAGGTAAAATCAAGTCGCCTTCTTCAGGAATTAGGAAGTTCGTGCGATATGAACTGTTTTAGCCTTTCGAGGTATTGTGCATAAAGCTCTATGTCATTATGCCCAGCCCCTTCCACCCAGAGGGGCTCCACGGCTCGGGGGCAGCGCTCGTACATGGCCAGGCCATGGGAGAAATCGATGACCTCGTCCTCTGTCCCATGAATGACCAACACGGGAGAGGTGACTTTAGATATCTTGTCAATGCTGCAAAACAGAAAGGGAACGGGGACAGAAGAGGCATTCCTTTAGTTCCGCTCACTGATAACATGTACGATATTTAATAAGTGAATCAACAATCACAGGCAAGGAAGTAAACACTGTCTTCTTCAATCCCTGGGAGGTGCAAACAGTTAACCAGCAGGGCTGCTAACTGAAAGGTTGGTTGGTGGTTCAAGTCCACCCAGAAGCACCTCAGAAGAAAGACCTGGTGATCTGCTTCTGAAAAAATCAGCCACTGAAAACCCTCTGGAGCACAGTTCTCCTCTGACACAGACGGGGTCACCATGAGTCAGAATCGATTCCATGGCAACTGGTTGTTGCTGTTTTTTTTTTTTAGCATTCATTTTTTAAATGAACTTTTTATTTTGGAATAACTTTACATTTACAGAAAAGTTGCAAAGATAACATAGAGTTCCTATAAACCCCTAACCCATTTTCCCAGGAGGCTAACATCCTAGTATTACCATGGTGCACTTGCCAAAACTAAGCAACCATCGCTGGTGCCGTTATTATTAACTGAACTCCAGACTGCATTCAAATTTCGCCAGCTTTTCCACTAATGCCCCTTTTCTGTTCCAGGGCCCAATCCAGAATCCCAAATTGCATTTAGCCGTTGTGTTTTTGTTCAAGTATTTTATTAAAAACAGAGCCCCTAAAAGCCATCAGACTAACAAACCAGTAACTAATATATTTGATGTTCTCCTATTTATGAGATAAGACTTTAAAAAAAAAATAAACAGGCCAGAATTTATATATCTGAACAAACGTCTCCTTCAGAAGTTGGAGGCTTAACCCACTGCTGCTCTAAATTTTTCAGAACTTTTTTGTTTGAAAGTTAGCTTCAGAGGCGACTAGCAAGATACTCACAAACCCCCGTTCCATAAAAGCTAATGCCTCATTTTTGATCAAACACTGTACTACTTAGCTTGAAATTTTAACGTAATCCCTAGACTGGACTCCAAATGACTTCTGTTTACAAAAATCAAATCTACCCTCAGAGGATGAATATTTGAGGATCTTCGAAAGAATGAGCTGCAGGCTCTGAAAGTATACCCCAAAGAGGAACTCAAAAGGTGCTCGGCATTTCTGGGCTGGGCGTGTGGGACACTCCTCCAACGGGGTGACAGGTCATTTGGCATACGAATATATCAAACCTCTCTTCAACCTGTCCGCCTGCCACAGTCCTTCTTAGGGTTTACCTTTCTTTCCATATTTGACCCTTGTCAGAGTCACAGAATGACATTCACTAGTACGATCTGTGGAATCTTTTCGTTAAAAGTCACGTTGTTAGTTGCAGTCCAGTCAATTCCAACTCATGGCCACCCCACGTGTGCAGAGTAGAACTGCTCTGCAGGGTTTTCAGGCTGTGGTCTTTAGGAAGCAGATCCCCTGGCCTTTCTTCCGAGGTGCCTCTGGGTATGTTCAAACAGCTAACCTTTCTGCTAGCAGTCGAGTGCTTAACTATGTGAGCCACCTAGGGACTTATTTTAAAAATAATAGCTAACATTTACCGTACCAGGTGCTTTGCAAGAAGCACTTTACAAACCAAAGCTCATTTAATCCCCAGTGAAACACAATGAGAAAGGAATTACCACCTCCATTTGACCAGTGAGGAAGCTGAAGTTCGGAGAGATTATTAAATAACAGCCATGAGTCCGGGAGATAATGAAGAGCTCTGACATCAGTTACGCATTCCAAAGATCTACAAACAGCTGTCAGATAGGCTTTATTAACAACTCATGAGCGGCCAGCCACTTTAAGACATCACAGCACTTTAAAGACAGCCCAGGAAGGCTGCAAGACTTGGTCAGCCATGTAATTTGCAAAGATCAAAGCTGCTGGGCCAGTATTCAAATCTGCGGATTAAGAACCTTGTTTGGAAACCTACTTTCTCTCTATATTTAATTTCAAAGTGCCTTCCTCTTCTAAGAATTCAGACGGTTCAATTGCATTCCATTCAGAAAATATTTACTGCTTGATTATCATGGGCCTGGAGTCGCTGGGTGGTGCAGAGGGTTAAAGTGCTCGGTTGCTAACCCAAAGGTGGGAGGTTCGAGTCTACCCAGATATGCCTCAGAAGAAAGGCCTGGTGATTTACTTTCAAAAAACTAGCCAGTAAAAGCCCCATGGAACAGTTCTACTGTGACACATATGGGGTTGCCGTGAGTCGCAATCAGCTCGACGGCAACTGGTTTATAATGGACCTGGCACTGCCCAGAATGCTGCAAAATTTAGGACCTTTACTTCCAGTAGCATGTATCTGAAGCTAAATGCTGCCGCCTGATCCTAAATGTAAAAGAGGTAAAGGAAAACAGACTACCATCCACATAACGATAAGGACTCTTTTTGTTTTAATTTTTTTTTTTTTTGAGATTAAAGGAAAATGTGAAAGTGTCTCCCTTTAAAGAGCTGAACTCACACAGAGACAACACTGCCATTTGGTAGCAATGGACACCATAAGAAAATAGTTACAAGTTCCATTAATGATGAAAGTCAATGTGACCATTAATGGTTTGAAATCTGCTGTATTAATAATTTATAGTATTGAATATGAGAAATGGCATTTATTTGTTTAATTATTTATTGCTGTCCCTACTTACCAACCTTAATTAAGAAAGTTACCTAACCTCCCTAAGCCTCGGTTTCCTAATCTATAAAATGACTACAGTAATTGGACCAGTTTTTCAAGGCTATTGGTAAGATTAAATGGGATAATGAACATAAAATGTTCAGCGCAGGGCCCAGTTTATCAACTAAAGATTAACTGCTAACTGGTTATTAATTAATAAATTCCAATTAGTTGTCATAGCTGTATTTTAAGGTATATGCTAATTTAAGAGTCAGGGAAAAAAAAAAAAAGAAGCCTATTCATTTTGTTGCCAGGGCAACTCCTGGCATTTCTTCCCACAGACATGCTAAATATCTGTCTTTCCACAACTAGCCTCTCATTTCCAATTCAGCACAAATAAAGCCACATTTGAGAAGCCCATTAGCCCTGCTCAACATTCCTAGCCACGCCACTAGGAAGTTGCAGCTCGGCTTTCCCATGAAGTGGAATTTCATTGAATCCTGGCAGATCCGGCACAGACCTGAGGTTCCCCAAAGGTGCCAACGGAAGGGTTCTTTCTGTGAAATGAGACAGTCTGGGTAACAGATGCTTACGCAACCATGTGTGGTTTTTTTTTAAAGCGAGCGACAGCAATTAATGGGTCAATCAAAATCCTAAAGCTGTACATTACTTCTGCTGAGGCCTCTTCTCTTAAACAGAAATATGAGCTGGCCAGTCCTGCCGTCCCAATCTCAGGCCACGGTAGCAGTGGACTTTGAAAAAGTTTAGGTGCACAGACTTTTTGTTAAAAACAATATTTTTTTCAACTTAGGTTTCTTTCCTTTTTTTTTTTAAAGTAGAACTTTTTAAACAGAGGTATGCGAGAAACCAATGTGCTGGGTGCTTCTGCATTTACAGTACAGGTGCCCATCTGCCTGCCTGCCTTCCCATCAGCAGCAACTAGAGCGCAGCAGAGTTAGGTCGGCGGTGGCTCTGCCCCCTCCTATCTGCCCCCTGGCTGCCCCTGTGGGTGCAGGCCCCTCTGCAGGGGAGAGTTCTGATCAAACACAGGGGAGCGGGGTGAAGTGAGCTGCTTTCTGCAGGTTTGGGATTGCAGGTGGGTTTGCTCACTTACACCGTCTCTGCGGCTTGTTTCCAAAGTAACTGACTTCAGCTTTTTAATTCTTTTTACAAAGATTAACTGAGCGTGCTGGCTTTCCCGTTACCTGTCTTGTCTGACTGAAAACAGAAGTTTCAAAACTGTGGATGCTCGTGGTTTTTATCTGAGTGTCTCTATCACTGCTGGCAGAGTGGTTAAGAGCTTGGCTGTTAACCAGAAAGTCGGTAGTTCAAATCTACCAGCTGCTCCTTGGAAACCCTGTGGGGCAGTTCTACTGTATCCTATAGTGTTGCCCTAAGTCACAATCTACTTGATGGCAACCAGTTTGGTTTTTGGTTTTCTATCACTGCTAAAGGAGCCCTGGTGGCGCAGTGGTTAAATGCTTGGCTGCTAGCTGAAAGGTCAGTGGTTCAAATCCACCAACAGCTCTGCGTGAGAAAGATGTGGCAGTCTGCTTCCCCAGAGATTACAGCCTTGGTGGATGGAAGGAAATGGGGAAGGCAGGGTGGAAACAGGGAGAGCGCTGACTCATTGCGGGGATGGCAAGCAATGTCATGGAACAATTTGTGTATAAATTGTTGAAAGGGAAACTAATTTGCTGTGTAAGCTTTCACCTAAAACACAATTAAATGCTCAAAGAAAGAAAGAAAAGATTACAGCCTTGGAAACCCTAAGGGGCAGTTCTACTCTGTCCTACAGGGTTACTGTGAGCTGGAATTGACTTGACGGCAACAGGTTTGGTTTTGGGGTTTTGATATCACTGCTAATTGCCCCATTTTAGCTCCTTGTGAGTCAAAAGGACAGGCCCATCTGAATGTATGAACAAATACTGAACTCTAAGTTCCTTTAAAAAAAAAAAAGTTCCTTTAGGAGATGTGAATACTTCTTTTTATCCTGCACGGTAGCCTGTATACAGCTGGATCAACCAATCCTAGGATATCAGTACAATCAAGGGCCTTGGCCATCATCTGGGGGATTTTCACAAATGAATCAGGCCTGGGGGAGAAGGTTCTCACTAGACTGTATGTCACGTTAACCTCCACGTCCCCCATCGTGCCCAGCACAGGGTCAGACATATGGCTGCACTCAGTAAATATTTACGTATTAGTGGCAATGTGATTCAATTGCTTAAAGTGGCTGCTTAGCACTTGCTTTACAAACGTGAACTTACCTGGGGAAAGCATCAAAGCAGTATGTCTTCCTGGTGTCGGGAAAGGCCACCCGCAAACCGGACATCAGAGGGGAGTGGAGAATGACCGCTGCACATTCATACCGCGAGGCCAAGTCTACTGTGGGGACGGTCCCGATACTCTGACCATACAGAATAATGTTCTCAGGGCTTACGCCGTACCTGGAGAAATCAGAGAGTGCTGCCATTAGCTACGGTATGGAGAAAGAGAGGGAGGGAGGGAAAAAAACACCACCACATCTTAAATCCACAGAATTCCCACATTTATCATCTTAAAATTTACATCATTTAATTGTACACTTCAGCTTAAGACGAACATTAAGTTTGACAAACATAAATGTAAAGGGTCTACGTCAGGATACTCTCTAATAATAAAGATTTCATGTTCCTCAAAATCCTATAAAAATAATGAACATGACACTTTTAGATGGCCAGCTAACTAAATAAATGCACTATAAGGTTCAGTTCAGTGTGACCTACACAGAGTCGTCTCATTTCCTATTAAAAAAACCCAAAGAACCAAACCCACTGCCATCGAGTCGATTCTGACTCTTGGCAACCCTATAGGACAGAGTAGAACTGCCCCACAGAGTTTCCAAGGAGCACCTGGCGGATTTGAACTGCCGACCTCTTGGTTAGCAGCCATAGCACTTAACCACTATGCCACCAGGGTTTCCCATTTCCTATTAGTCCTGTTTATTTTCTTTGATAATCATAAATGCACTTCTAAAATAAAAACGAAAGCATGTTTGGCAAATTATAATATTGTTATGAAGAGCCCTTCAAGGTGAGCTTTTAATAAAACAGAAATGCTATTTATAATTTTAATCTGAAGAAACTATATTTCCTTTAGCCTCTTCTTCTAAACCCTTCTAAGACTTTAAATCCATCAAAGGTGTCCTGATGTAGTCTCTTCCAGTTTCTATTTGGGTAATGTGCTGCAAATGGATAAGCACTTGACTGCTAACCAAAAGGGTGGCAGTTCAACTCTACCTAGACGTGCCTTGGAAGGAAGCCCTGGTGATCCATTTCTGAAAGGGCACAGTCACTGAAAGCCCTATGGAGCACAGCTCTACTCTGATTCCATTTTGTGTGTGTGCGTGTGTGGTGAAAATATACACATACACACCAAAATATCCGCCAGCACAGCTTCTACATTTATAATTCAATGATATTGATCAGATTTTTCATGTTGTATCACCATTATCTCCATCCTTTTCCAAAATATTCTACCGCCATTACCATAAGCTCAATGCCCCCTGCTATGGATTGAATGGCGTCCCCCAGAACATGTGTTGTAAACCCTAAACTCCTATCCCTGTGATGCCTGTGCTGTAATCCCCACCAACAGGGACTCATTAGTACATGAAAGTGCAAATCCAATCCAGGAGATATCATTTTATACCCATGAGACTGGCAAAAATGAAAAAGTCAGACAGTGCCAACGGATGGCAAGGCCATGGAAAAGTGGAACTCGGACACTGTTGTAAGAGTGTAAATAGGGGAACCACTTAAGAAGTCAATCTGACATTATCTGGTAAAGTGCAAGGCTTGTTGTTAGGTGTTGTTGAGTTGGTTTCGACTCAGCAATCCTATGCACAACAGAATGAAACACCGCCTGGTTCTCAGCCAACCTCATAATCATTGATATGCTTGAGCCCATTGTTGCAGTCACTGTATCAATCCATCTTGTTGAGGGTCTTCCTCTTTTCTGCTGACCCTCTACTTTACCAAACATGAAGTTCTGCCCCAGGGACTGATCCCTCCTGATAGTATGTCCAAAGTATGTGAGATGAAGTCTCGCCATCCTTGCCTCTAAGGAGCACTCTGGCTGTACTTCTTCCCAAACAGACTTGTTTGTTCTTCTGGCAATATGCAATATTCTTTGCCAGTGCCATAATTCGAAGGGGTCAATTCTTCTTCAGCCTTCCTTATTCATTGCCCAGCTTTCGCATGCATACGAGGCAATTGAAAACAGCATGGCTTGGTCAGGAGCACCTTAGTCCTTAAAGAAACATCTTTGCTTTCTAACACTTTAAAGAAAGGTCCTTTGCAGATTTGCCCAATGCAATATGTCATTTGATTTCTTGACTTTTGCTTCCATGGGCATTGATTACGGATCCAAGTAAAATAAAATCCATGACAACTTCAATCTTTACTCCGTTTATCATGATGTTGTTTATTGGTCCAGTTGTGAGGATTTTTGTTTTCTTTATGCTGAGGTATAATCCATACTGAAGGCTATAGTCCTTGATCTTCAACAGTCAGTGCTTCAAGTCCTCTTCACTTTCAGCAAGCAAGGTTGTGTCATCTGCATAATGCAGGTTGTTAATGAGTCTTCCTCCAACCCTGATGCCCTGTTCTTCTTCATATAGTCTAGCTTCTTGGATTATTTGTTCAGTGTACAGACTGAATACGTATGGTGAGCCAATAATTCCACTTTTGGGTATAAGTCCTACTGTAGTGCTGCTGTTGTGTGCCATCGAGTCAATTCCGACTCATAGTGACCCTATAGGTTAGAGAAAAACTGTCCCATACAGTTGCCTAGGCTGTAATCTTTATGGGAGCAGATCACCAGGTCTTTTTTTCCCTTGGGCCGCTAGGTTGGTTTGAACTGCCCATCTTTCCGTTAGCAGCTGAGCACTTAACCATTGTGCCACCAGGGCTCCTTTACTGTAGCTCAGACAGCCATATAAAATACTTCCTGGTAACAGCCTTCAGTGAAGAGAACTGTCAATCTGTAACTGAGGGGGATGGTAGGATTTCAGCTCAACTTCCTCCCCCAAGTGACCTGCAACTCCACAGGAAAATGGAGACCCTTAAGAAACCTGGGGAGTACCTGCGTGGTGCAAATAGTTAACATGCTTGGCTGCTAACAAAAGGTTAAAGGTTCGAGTCCATCTAGAGGCACCTCAGAACAAAGTCCTGGCAATCTACTTCCCCCCAAAAAACAGCCATGAAAACCCTATGAGCACAGCTCTACTCTGACACACATGGGGTCACCATGAGTTGGAGTCTGCAACTGGTAGAACCGGTAAAAGGAATCTGAAGAATGAATGGCTATTTCTGGCTAGCAAACATTGGGGAGTGCTTTACAGAGAGCTGGCATCTGGGCTATGCCATGAAGGACAGGCAGGATTTGAACATGTGGAGACAAAAAGTACTTTCTATGTGAGAAGGACAATGTGCGTAAAAATGCAACAGTAGGAAAGTGCAGGGAATATAAGGAGTCCTGTGTGGCTGCCGAGTTTGAGACTGAGCTGGGGACGCTGGCGGGGACACATCTCGGAAGAGCTTGAATGGGAAGCAGATGGGTTAGAGCCTGTCCTGGAGAAGATGAGGTGCTTCTGGAGGAAGAGGTGACAAGAATGAAGCTATGCTTTGGGAAGACTACCCTTTCAGTGGCAGGCAAGCTCAATCACAGAAGCATGAAAAGGAAGCAAGAAGATCAGTTAAAGGACCCTTAAGAATCATACAGGGAAGTGGACCTGGCGCAGGGCTGAGCAATGTCTCATTCCGTTATACGCAAGGCCAAAAGTTGGAGCAGACTTGATGGCAACAGCTGGGAAGAGGAAACAAGAGTACAATAAGAAAGATATGCTCTCTTGTCTCCAGACACAGGTCAGAAAACATCTGGTTCAGAACCAGAGTCCGTTTTCTACCTTCTTTCTTTCTTTTTGAAAAATAATATTTTATTGAGTTTTCGGTAAAGATTTACACAGCAATGGAGGCTCCCATTCAACAATTTATACACAAGCTGTTCAGCGACACTGGTTCTACCTCATTTCTAAAGTCAAGTGTCCGTGTGGCCCCGACCTCTGTGCTTGACACCATCACACAGAACTGTGCCTATGCAACAGAGTCTCTGAAGATGCTGGTCTTGCCTGGTATTCTTGCCTAGAGCTTCATTTGTGTTAGTAAAAGGAGTTTTCATGGTGAGGTTTGAAGAAGTAACTAAAAGCAGCCGCGTTCTATGCGACAATTCATATGTCAGAGGCCATGGATTTGAAAACATGGAATCTTCTAGAAAGGCTGATTTTTTGGAAGTAGACTGCTAGGCCTTTCTTCTGAGGCACCTCTGGGTGGACTCAAACCTCCAACCTTTTCGTAAGCAGGCAAGCATGTTAACCATCTGCACCACCCAGGGACTCCAAAAAACCATTCGTGATCAAGTCAATGCTGACTAGCCTGTTGCCGACAAGTCAATTCACTATAATCCACCTTTGCGCCTACAGTGTCCTTCAAATATCTCTCAGAGGTATCAAATCCAACTGCTTTTTTCTCGGTTCTCATCTGATTCAACTTCTCCTCAGCAGCTCACACTGAGAACGATGCCTTTCTTCTCAAATCCATTCCCTGGCTTCAAAGGCACTTACTGACTCACTTTTGGTCCCTCTGCTTCCCACCCCCCCGCCCCCGGCCCCAAGGTCTTTGTCTCTTTCTCTGGCTTATCTTCCCCAACCACTAATGTTTATTCATATTACACGCCTACATTTTCTCTCCAGATGACTTCATTTAACTCCTGACTTCAACTACCAACTCCATGCAGGTAGTTCTCAGATTTTCACTCTCAGCCCTGGCCTTTCTTCTCAGACCCAGAGCAGAAGGTCCCCTTGAAATGAAATGAAACGACGCTGGTGCCCACCTGGTTCTCAGCACCCTCACTGGCCTCCCCTCTCTCATTTAATCGTCCCAGTCATCCTGAGAGGAGGTATACACATCCCCACTTACACGTGAGGAACGTGAGGATAGGCTGAGCCAACCCGCTCAAGACCTATGGCTAGTGAGTGGCGGGGCTATGAATTTAATACAGGCCTGACTTCAAAGCCCACGTTATTTGACCTGGATAAATTTTACATTCGACATACCTAAAACCAAATTCATTATTATCTTTCCTCAAAACCTTCTCAAACACTTGCTTATCAGGTGGGACTCTAAAAATCATATTTCTCTCAGTTGCCAATCCAGTATCCAAAACCAGGTTGACGACAAATGAAAAGTAGTGAGTTGTTAAATGATTAACTCAACTAAAGATCTAAACTGGGTTCAGCCAGCAGTCTTTTAATTTGGTGATTTTGTAAGCCTTGGGTTAGTTTCTATAGCCGAAAAATGTCACTTTTTAAAAATATGCGTTAAAAAATAGTTGCTGCGTATCTCATTTGGACTAGGCGCAGACCCTCTGGGAGATAGAAAAATGAATATAACATGTTTGATGATTTCAAGGAGCATATAGTCTGGCTGGGAAGTCAAGCGTGTACCCAAAAGTATGGGAGACAAGCAGAAGCAAGGACTCAATGTCACAGCAGATGAAGCAAGAGGGTCAAGAGCAGGTCAGGGTAAGATCTAGGAGGCTGAAGGGCCTTGTTTGCTTTCTGTCAACTATAGGCCTATCTGCATGTCAAAGTGAACACTTTTTATCAGACTCTCTCTGGAATCTCTTCATTAAATCTCTGGTCCTTGACTTAAATGTATAACTAGATGTTTTCAGGCTTTAGGGAAAGCCTGGATATGTTTACGAGACTAAGCATATTCATTTTATGACAGAGTGTCACTATATCTTGCTGGGATAAGCCCAAGATGACCACAGCTTGGGGCCTGGGGCTCCATAGCAGGTTGTTAACACTCTGAGATTTGACCCTTGGCGTGTGGAATCCTGAATGGCTCAGACTTACGCAGAAAGATTAGAAATGGGACAGGACGTTCAGCAAACTAATGATCAGGACTCTGGGGCGGTCAGAGAACCATTAGTTTCACTGCATCTCAGATTTCACCACTACTCAGAACTAAGATCTCGCATCTGAGGTTCTCCTTTTGACAATAACCTGTTTTCCCTCCTCTACTGTCTTCCCCACTAACCCTTCTGTCTTAGTTTCCTAGTGCTGCTATAACAGAAATACCAAAAGTGGATAGCTTTAAAGGACAGAAATTTATTTTCTCACAGTTTAAGAAAAACCAAAACCAAACCCGTTGCCATCAATTCCGACTCACGGTGACCTACAGGACAGCACAGAACTGCTTCAATAGGGTTTCCAAGGAGCGGCTGGTGGATTCGAACTGCCAAACTTTTGATTAGCAGCCATAGCTCTTAACCACTGAGCCACCAGGGCTCCTCTCACAGTTCAGAAGGCTAGAAGTCTGAATTCAGGGCACCAGCTCCAGGGGAAGTCTTCTCTGTCCACTCTGGTGGGAAATCCTTGTTTCAGCTTCTCTAGCATTCTTCCTGGCGTTCTGTGGCGTCTATCTTTCCCCCATTCCTACTTGCTCGCTTCTGTGCCTAATTCACTTTTATATCTCAAGGGATTGGTTTAAAACACACCCTACACTGCTATGACCTCATTAACATACCAGAGAAAACCCTATTCCCAAATGGGATTACCTCCACAGGTATAAGGGTTAGGGTTTACAATACATATTTTTTGGGGGACATAATTCAATCCATAACACCTTTCTTGACTCAATCATGACCTCTAATTCCTCAAATTTCTTCCAGGCCAGTATTCTGATTTCATTTATCTCTATACCTAAGCACGGTCCATCACCTTCAACCCCCAGCATTACAACCACCAGAATCCTTTGACCTCCTGACCATCCTACTGTGCCAGTCCCCAGCCCTAGGCCTAGGCTTAGGTAAGAGAATTTGCCAGAGAAGAAAACAGGAAGGCAGGCTAGAGAGTTGGAGGCTTTTCCTCCTACCACCACCAACATGGCTCCACTAGAATTGCCAGAACAGCATATACAGCCCAGAAAACAGAACCCATGATGTTTCTGATCAGAGTCTACTACAAGGGCTCAGGACCCATTCAGTCCTGGGACAGGCATTTCTTCTCTCTAGGAAGCTCAAGATGTAGTTTAGGAGAAAACATACTAACGTGGCAGCAATAGGCAGTATCATGTAACCGGAGGGGCCAGCCTGGAGAAGCTACAAGGTCAGGAAAAGCCATAGATCTGAGTAGGTGGAAAGATTAAACCTGTTGGACATAGTATCAAGGGGTGAGGTAGGCGGTAGAATCAGGAAGTCTGCATGTGTGGGAAGGGTAGGCCAAGAAAACCAAATAAACAAAAAACAAAACCGGGCAGAAGACTGGGAGGCAAGAACTCGGAACTCAGACAGGGAGCTAGTAGAGCCCAAAGGTCAGAACACACAAAGGCTCTGCAGAATAGGTATGTGGTACCAGCAGTTTAAAGAGGAAGTCTCAACAGAAAAAGACAAGCTAGGAAGAAGAGCTCAGCAGAAGCCCACCTGTAAACTCTCAGGAACATGTGGATAACAGGGTGAAGGGGGCAAAAAGCAGGGTGGATAAAAACATGAGAAAACTCACGATGTACAGCAGCAAACGAGGCATGCTAAGTGAGTTGTCAGGTGGGCCACCTGGGAGTCAAGAAGAAAGCAAGCTCATTGGAGGTCAGGGTGGCCTTACTGTCTTGAAAGGTGTGAAGAATGACGTAGTTTCAACATCAGTAAAAGGTGCTGAATAAAAGCTTGCTATTGACCACTGTCATTCTTAAAATGTTCTTCTCCTATGGTGCCCCAATATCACCCTAGCCAGATTTATTCTTCTCTCTCTAGGCACTCCTGTTTCCTTTGCTCATTCCTCTTTCTTCTCTCATGCTTTAGTATTTCTCCAAGCTCAACTGCCACTCTTTTCTAGAATTTTTTCTCTTTGTATTTGTTTTTTTGTAGAACTCTTCAAATGTTAAGTGCCTACTAGCATAGTGCCTGCCACACAGTAGGTGTGCAATAAATATTTGTTATAAGAATAAATGCGTGACTGGGGTTTCTAAAAGGAACCCTGGTGGTGTGGTGGTTTAGCACTCGACTGCTAACCTAAAGGTTACAGGTTCAAACCCACCAGCTGCCCCACGAGAGAAAGATGTGGCAGTTTTCTTCCATAAAGATTATAGTCTTGGAAACCCTACAGAGAAGTTCTACTCTGTTCTGCAGGGTCGCTATGAGTTGGAATCAACTCGACGGCAGCGGGTTTGCTTTTTTTGTTTTGGGTTTCTAAAATTTGTTTATTCATTCCTGATATCTCATCTTAGCTCCAGTACTCCCTTTTTTTCCTCTCTATCGCTATTTCTTTCTGAGCACACCCCATGGCTTCGTACTCAACATCTCTGTTGTGGATTGAACTGTGTCCCCCAAAAATATGTGTATCAATTTGGCTAGGTCATGATTCCCAGTATTGTGTGATTTTCTACCATTTTGTCATCTCATGTGATTTTCCTATGTGTTTTAAGTCCTATCTCTGTGATGTTAATAAGACGGGATTAGTGGCAGTCAGGTTAATGAGACAGGACTCAAATCTACAAGATAAAATTGTGTCTTGAGGCGATCTCTTTCGAAACATAAAAGAGAAGGGAGCAGAGAGACTTGGGGACCTCATACCACAAAAGAAAGTAGAGCACAAGTCCTTTGGACCCGGGGTTACTGCGCTGAAAAGCTTCTAGTCCAGGGGAAAATTAATGACAAGGACCTTCCTCCGAAGCTGACAGAGAAAGCCTTCCCCTAGAGCTGATACCCTGAATTTGAACTTCTAGCCTACTAGACTGTGAAAGAATAAACTTCTGTTCGTTGAAGCCATCCATGTGTATTTCTGTTATAGCAGCACTAGATGACTAAGACAGTCTCCCAAACTTGATGCTTCAGATTCTCTCCCCAACTGTCATGGTTTGAACCATGTCCTCCAAAACATGTGTCAACTTGGTTAGGCCATGAATCCCAGTATTGTATGGCTGTCCTCCATTTTATGATTGATATAATTTTCCTATATGTTGTAAATCCTAATCTGCCTGTGGTTAATGAGGCAAGATTGGATTATGTTGAAGAGGATTAGGGTGGGATGTAACACCCTTGCTCAGGTCACATCCCTGATCCAATGTAAAGGAAGTTCCCCTGGGGTGTGGCCTGCACCACCTTTTATCTTACAACAGATGAAAAGGGAATCAAGCAGAGAGAGAATCTTACAGCACCAAGAAAGCAGTGTTGGCAGCAGTGCGCGTCCCTTGGACCTGGGGTTCCTGTGAGGAGAAGCTCCTAGTCCAGGGGAATATTGATGATAAGGACCTTCCTCCAGGGCGAACAGAGAGTAGAAAGCCTTCCCCTGGAGCTCAGGCCCTGAGTTTGGACTTCTAGCCTGCTTTACTCTGAGGAAATAAATTTCTCTTTGTTAAAGTCACCCACTTGTGATATTTCAGTTACAGCAGTACTAGATAACTAAGACACCAGCCTTTCCATTTCTACCAATCACCATTCCCTTTACCTCACAGGCTTGAGAATTAGGGCTAATTTTTCACTCTCCTCTCCCTTGTCTCCCCGTATACTCTTAGTCACTAGTAATCTTGCCATTTCTATCTTTAAGGTATTTTCTATACTGATCACTTTTCTGACACCACTTCTGTTGCTCTGTGATTGGCTATACACGTGCTTGGCTGCTAACCGTAAGGTTACAGGTTCAAATCTACCCAAAGGGGCCTCTGAAGAAAGGCCTGGTGATACAGTTTCCAAAAACCGGCCACTGGAAAGCCTGCGGAGCACCACTGTACTCTGACACACTCGGAGCCACCATGAGTCAGAATCAACTCAATGGCAGCTGGTTTACACACAACGGTATCTTGTAGTCAACCTATCAGGATCTGCCTGTCCAGTTCGGTACATGAATAAGCAAAATTTGTCCAAAAATGAATGTCTCCACAGCAAGTACCCAGGGTCTGTTACCCAGATATCTTCCTGGGATCCTTACCATTGCTGTCCCTACATCCACCCAGTTGCCTGACTACTCGAACTACCAGCCTGCTCCGTCCTATCCTTTGGGCTCCTCTGCATCATCCCACGGTTGATGAGGGCCAGGCGTCCTAGTTCCTGACTACTGACCTGGATTCAATCCCTGCCTTACTCTGACTCATGCACCCTGACAGCTTCCCTGTTTCCCTCCTGGCTTCTCCCTTGATAGACAACTCTGGGACTCCCCCATGCCTAATCAGTTTCCACGTCTGACCTTTCCTCTTCTCTCCCAGACCTGCTTTCCTTCGGGTTCTAGCTATATACACTGCCACATTCATGCTGTTCCCCGTTCCAATCCATCTTCCAACGTCTTCCTTGAAAAAAAATTTGTCCTGTTAATTTCCTAGTAGAACCCTGGCAGCTGCCAACTGAAAGGTCGGCAGTTTGAACCCACCAGCAGCACCGTGGAATAAAGATGTGGCGGTCTGCTTCCGTAAAGATTTCAGCCTTGGAAACCCTGTGAGGCAATTCTACTCTGTCCTACAGAGTTGCTATGAGTCAGGATCGACTCAATGGCACTGGGTTTGGTTTTGGGGTTAAGGATAAAAAGTTCATGTCCTCAGATTAACCTCCCTAATCTGGCCCCACTCTACCATCCTGCCCCTTTCTCTTCTCTCCAAGTGAACCCTGTGCCTCTGTGGGTTAGACTCCCCACTGTCTCATCAACACCCTCTGCCTGGAATGTCCCCGCTCCTCTCCTCCCCATTACCTAGAAAACCCTGGGGCTCTTCAGGTCCACTTCAGTCCTTCCTCCTTCACACGCTTTTCCCAACCACTCAGTCTACGCGTGGTATTTTCTTTTTTGAGCCGTTCAGTCAGACACTTGATAGGAGGGCCTATGTGATTAACCATTTCGCGGCATGCCCTACGCTGCCAATGAGATCTTAAGCTCCACTAGAATAGGCAGTGCTGTATATTCCGTGGGTAAATTTCACAACACCCAACTCAGAGATCGCCACACAGGAGACACCTCCTGATTTGAACTAAATGTGATTCTAGCCGAAGGATGTTTTTAAGCAAATTAAAACTAAATTTCATGTATTGTTATCATTCCAAATGATATAATCCACTCGAAATTTAAGGTCAGCCACTTGGGGATCTGGGTAGGAGCAGAAGCTCTTGTGTGAAAAACTAATAGAGATGAGTTAGACCATCAAAGATCATCATAATAATCTAGTAAGGACTGAAGTTTTTAGGCATCACGTTGTTGTTGTTGTTAGTTGCCTTTAAGTCGGCTCTGACTCATGGCGACCTTATGTGTAAGAGAACAAAACACTGCCTGGTCCTGTGCCAAAACACAATACAAGCAATTAAACTCTCCCAGCTTTTACCAAGGGGAAGCCGCGACCCTGAATAACGTCTTTCTGTATCAGGCAGTGTGAGCTGTAGAGTAACCCCTTCGGCTGACACCCACAATGTTTGCTCTTGATCTGTCCAAATGTCTATCATTAGTTCCGGTCACAAGCTATGCTGAGTACAGGCTGACCATCACAAATTTAGCCTTCAAATTCCACTCAGCCTATAGGACAAGCCCCCAGGAACCCTGCAGCCAAGGGCTTTGGGAGCACTATCAGCAGCAAGAGCGAGGGCTGAGTGAAGGAGACTTACAAGGTAAAATCTGTTTGTTTTCTCTTGAGCGTAAGGCTTTCTTTTCTAACAACATGAACAAGGTTAGCTTCCCTAAGATACACTGCATCCTGTTTAAGTTAGTGGGCCTTGACTTTGTCCTTTAGTCAAGAGCGCTCCCATTTATCTTCAGAAGAAGCAACCCTGGCACCGTTCCACTTACTTTGAAGTCAACATTTCAGATATTTCAGAGCTGGAATTCCTAGTGGAAATATTTTGAGACACAGGACAAAGATAAACATACAAGGTAACATGAATATTAACTGAAAGGATGAGGCCTGTGGCTACTGGAGAAAGCCTAATAAATTTGAAGACAAAGCTTCAGAGTTAAAGGACAAGGGAAGCAGGTGTGTAAAAAAGCAAACTGCCACATGGAGGGCTTTCGCCTTCAGGCACATAAATGGCAAATCCATCTTTTACTTTTGGTAACCCAAGCTTAACAAATGTGTGCTTTATATTTTAATTGTGAGGAAGATAAAAAAAATCATCAATAATCTAAACCATGTTTATTTTTACTTTATAAAAATGCCTAAACCATGATTATTTTCCCTTTATAAAAATACATCTTTGTAGGTTTAGAAAGCTTCTCAGTGTTACACGAATTAACGTTTCAGGAATAGGCGTTCACTGGCCGTTAATTCTGATGGCGAGAGCAAAGGAAACACATTTTAAAGTGAGTGCTTGCTGCAGTGGTGCTGTCTGAGAACAAAATTAAAATATTTAAAGGCTGGTGATGTCAGCTGGATATTTGTTTTTTTTTTTTTCTGACCAAGCCAATTGGGTTTAAACGGACACTTCAAAGCGGGATGATTATAACCTGAGGAAGTTTTAAAAACGTGGGCACAATCGAGGAACTCTTTCCACACTTGTTATAAAATAAAACGGACCACATACAACATTAAAAGAAGCCTCACCTACTTCAAGAAACACTCAGTGTCATGGAGGTAAGCCATGTGCTCATGAGTTGCATGTCTTTGGGGGAAATAAAGAAGGAAATGAGATTCAAGCTAAGAAATAACACTAAACCCAAGTATGTTGTTGTCAGTTAATTTGTGACTCATAGCAGCCTCATGTGACAGAGTAGAGCTGCCCCATAAAAAAAAAAAAAAAATTTTTTTTTTTTTTGCCCCATACCTAGGCTGTAATCTTTATGACTCATAGCCATAAAGGATTGCTCATAGCCATATAGGGTCGCTATGAGTTGGAATCGACTCGATAGCAATGAGTTTCGTTTTTAATTTTTGGTTAATCTTTACAGGTGCAGACCGCCTGGTCTTTTCTCCCGTGGAGCTGCTGGGGGTTTGAACCACTGGCCTTTCAGTTAGCAGCCAAATGTTTAACCACTGCACCGCCAGGGCTATGGTCAATAAGTTTCTTAAAATACAGTCAAGAGAATGATGAAAATGGAACTGTGAAGTCAGGCAAAGCTTCCCATGGAGGTTGAACTTGAAGCCAATCCTGAAGGAAGGGAGATTTGAATTAGTCAAGAGAAGAAAGGTAACAGCAGGAGAGGGGGAGTGTCCCGGGAATTGTGACTGGGAGCCCCTCGCTGCTGGAGTTAGGGTTTCACATCAGAAGGTCGCAGAACATAAAAAGAAGGTGGAGCCAGAATATGGACGGGCTTGGGAACGTGCACGAGATGCCAAAGGCATGCAGAGGGGCTGAAGGTTGTGGCAGTGGGAAGGAGAAACAGCTGGGTAAGCGGGGTGTTGAGGAAGACAGGGTTACTCAGATCCAACACCTATGCAGCAGGCAGAGTGAGGAAGGAAAGATTCAAGGGTAATTGTAGAGTTAAGCATTGAGAAAACTGGCAGAAATAGGGAAGTAGAGAAGAAGATAATAGGCGGTTAGCATTTTGTTTGTTTCATAAGGAAGTAAGTTCAGTTTGGGAACAGGCTGAGTTTCAGGTAAACTGTGGAACACCCTAGCAGGGCATATAAAAGTCACCCTCTCAGGGTTAATGAAAAAGCTTCCCTGAATTTTTTTTTTTTTTTTAAGTTGCTGTGAAATTAATATAACATGAAATTAATCATTTTAAAGTGTGCAATTCAGTGGTATTTAGTATATTCATAATGTTGTATAACCATCATCTTCTGCCTAGCTCCAAAACATTTTAACCACTTCAAAATAAAACCCTATACCCATTAAGCAATCGGAAACCCTGGTGGTGTAGTAGTGGTTAAGTGCTACGGCTGCTAACCAAAAGGTCTGTGGTTCGAAATCACCAGGTGCTCCTTGGAAACTCAGTGAGGCAGTTCTACTCTGTCCTATAGGGTTGTTATGAGTCGGAATCGACTCGATGGCAACTGGTTTGGTTTGATATTATTAAGCAATCGCTCCCATTTCCTCCTCCCCCCCAGCGCCTGGCAGCCACCTATCCCTATGGATTGACCTTTTCTGGCTATTTCATATAAAAATAATCATACACTATGTGACCTTTGTGGCTGGTTTCTTTCATTTAGCATGATATTTTCAAGGTTCATCCATGTTGTAGAATGTACCAGTACTTCATTCCTTTTTTTATGGCTGAGTAATATTCCATTATGTGGATATACAACAATTTGTATATCCATTCATCCTTTGTTGGACCTTTGGGTTGTTTCCACCTATTCTGGCTATTGTGATTAGTGCTACAGTCAACACTGGTGTACAAGTATTTGTTTAAGTACGTGTTTTCCATTCTTTTGTTCCTGTTCCATATGTCTGTGCTAGACAGACCACCCTCTGAAGTCTCTTCATTCCATCTGCTGCCAGAGTATAGTGGGACAAGAGTGGCTGGGGAGAGGAAGAAGCCTGGAGAATACAAGCCTACGCAGGAGCACAGCAATCAGGTTCAACAGGGGCACAGCTAATGGCGCACTCTCATTGAGCAAGGCACTGGAGGGACCAAATGGGCCCAGGCCCCCATGCAATATGGACACATCAAAACTTGTATGTACACAGAAAGCTAATGTGTCCTTTTCTTAAACGGACTACTATGACAATGACATAACACACAGAATAAAAAAGGCATTCTAGGAAAATACAATTTACCAAGAGGCTCGGTTATGGGGGACGGCATGCTGATCATTGTAGCCTTTCTTAAACACTCGTTTATTTCAAAACGTATCAGGATACGTTACCTAACTTTTGTAAAGCAGCGTCCACCCTTGTGTATGACGGTAGAATGCAAGAATCAATTTACATTCTACTCCATATGTTTGAAATTTCTTTTCAAATGGTGGTTCAGGGGAGGGTTGACTGTATTAGGTCTAAACCAATCTTCAAAACAACTTAATTCTTTATACCACTCAAGACTGTTTTCTACTCAGACAACACTCTTTCTCTGTGTCAAAGCAAAAATCAACAAGACATGGCATGATGATTTAAAATGAACTCTCTTTGGATCCATTACAATTCAAATAGAACAATTTGCTTGAACTTACTGGAGTAATTATGCATGAAATTGTTCTAATGATAATCGAGAATTTCTTGCCATTCTGTAATTATCTAACATGCTGGTAAAGCCAGAAAATGCTACTTCCCCCCTACAGCTGCACAAATACCTGTAAAATGGTTACGATACCACCTACTGTACAGAATTTCTGAAAGGATTAAATGAGCTGGCTCATGTGAAACACTTAGCACAGGCATCTGACAAAAGAGGTGTTCAACACATGTCACTTCTCCTGTCCACACCAAATACAGGTGAAGGCAGGCACTCAACCAAAATAGAACCTTAATAAACCCACTGGCGTTGAGTGGATTCCAACTCATGGCAACCCTATAGGACAGAGGAGAACTGCTCCACAGGGTTTCCAAGGAGTGGCTGGTGGATTTGAACTGCCAACCTTTTGGTTAGCACCCTTCGCAGGCCATAGCTCTTAACAGCTGTGCCACCAGGGCCCCAGAGCCTTAATGAAGCCCCCTAATCTTGCCTCCAAGAAGTGCAGCTAAAAATAAGGTAGAGATTACATGAAATCTCTGTGATAGGGAAAAACATTAAAAATCTAATTCAATTACCCACTTGATTTAAGCCATAAATCAGAGGTGAAGGTTATTTCTTAGAACGAGAAACACCAAGTGTCCAATTTCCAATTATTGTATCTCACTGTACGGTGAATTCTTACAACAGGTGTAGCAGACAAGACACCGGATGATTCATGAGTCTGACCTACTTGACAATGACTTGCAAATGGCTGTGGATCTGAGACTGCAACACCATAAATCTCTAGTTCCTGCGCTACAATTGCCAAGATGTCGACTATGAAATTCCTGGAAGGTGACATAATGGGGCAGAGGGCATTTTTGACCCACGTATCTCAGATATATGTATATATACATACACACACACACACATATACGTACACATGCATATACATATATACGTACACACACATATACATATATACGTACACACACACACACACATATATATGTAAAAAAATACACGCAATCTGTGAAAGCCAGAACTTGACCTCACTGCCTTGTTTTTCTGGGTCTCACAAGTTTTCCGCCCTTGATAGGGCGCAGTCTTACCACTTTTCTATTGCTCATTTTAGTGAAAAATATTTGAGTTTCCTTCTCTGACAGGTTTCCACCTTACATAGGTTCCGGCATTCACAGGTTTCGTCATTGTTAGGTGCCATCGAGTCCCTCCTGATAAGATATATCCACCATTCTTGCTTCTAAGGAGCATTCTGACTGTAGTTCTTATAAGGCAGATTTGTTCGTTCTTCTGGCAGGCCATGTTATATTCAATATTCTTCACCAACACCATAATTCAAAGGTGTCAATTCTTCGGTCTTCCTTATTCGTTGTCCGGCTTTTGCATGCATATGAGGCGATTGAAAATATCATGGCTTGGGTCAGGTACACCTTAGTTCTCAAGTGGTATCTTTGTTTTTGAACACTTTAAAGAGGTCTTTTGCAGCAGATTTGCCCAACGCAATATGTCATTTGATTTCTTGACTGCTGCTTCCTTGGGCATTGATTACAGATCTAAGTAAAATGAAATCCTTGACAACTTCAATATTTTCTCTGTTTACCATGATGTTGCTTATTGGTCCAGTTGTGAGGATTTTTATTTTCTTTGTGTTAAGGTGCCATTCATACAGAAAGCTATGGCCTTTGATTTTCATCATTAAGTGTTTCAAATCCTCTCCACGTTCAGCAAGCAAGGCTGTGTCATCTGCGTATCACAGGCCGTTAAGGAGTATCTCTCCAATCCTGACACCACGTTCTTTTTCATACAGTCCAGCTTCTCGGATTATTTGCCCGGCATACAGATTGAATAAATACAGTGAAAGGGGGTGGCGTGTAGGTGCGCAGTAACGTTAGCTATTACCCTCCTCAAACACAAACATAAAAGCACTTTGGAATTAGAACGTCCAAAGCTGCAGCCTAAACATTTCTAAAATAAAATGGTACTTTAAAAGTGAACGTTTCTCTTAAATTTGACTTATACTAACCATTTCCTTATCAGATGGCACAAAGGACAATTTCAGCCCCCCTGAATTCTAAATGAGATATTACTATGAAAGTAAAAAAAAAAAACAGTAATAAATAGTAAAATTTTTTACTTTATAGTACCATTTCCTTATCAGATGGCACAAAGGACAATTTCAGCCCCCCTGAATTCTAAATGAGATATTACTATGAAAGTAAAAAAAAAAAAACAGTAATAAATAGTAAAATTTTTTACTTTATAGTAGTATCTCTAAAATCTAAAAGTATTAAAACTGACCACTAACATAAATAAAGAGGATTATATAAATACACGAATGACCAGTACTGTGTTTTTTACAAATCTGGTGGAATAGTCTGCTCAGGGTATCTCAGAAGGGAGGCATAAAACTTCAGGGGAAGTTGGCTAGGATCTGTGTAACAACTCTCTTTAAACATGTTGACCTCCTAGCCTTAAAGATCTTGTTGTTCTTTCCATTACCTGTCCACCTTGCCTGCGTTTAAAAAAAAAAGTAAAGCAAAGGAAAGCCACCCTTTGGTACAGCACAAATATTCTGCTACCTTTTTTCTCTCTTGGAGATGAAAGGGTTCCCTAAGAAGAATCACAAAAGGAAGCCAGGGCAGCAGGTGGAAGACACAGACATACTTCTCCTAGCAATCTCTTTCATTTCCCCAGAATATGAATAAAACCGTAAAAGGACTCCAACTTCTATATTTGAACGCTCAAAGGCAGTTGTTAAGGAGGTCAGCTGCGTTCTAAAATATCACCTCCACCATGTGATTTGTGATTCCACGTACTAGACCGATCCCATGGCCTCCAAATAGCAGACCAGGACTGGGTGACTCAGAGGGCTTCTCAACATGGATATACTTCATTTCCTCTGTCAAGTCAGTCTAAAATAAGACCCTGAGGCAAGTTCAACATCATTTTCTAATCAAATACTATGCAGTGGACAAACAATGAAGCAAACCCTACATCCTTATTTATTGTACACAGGAACCTTTATTGGTCACTAAGAACATCATGTATATGACATTAATACTTCAAAAATACCTGGCTAAGACAAATGCGAACAACAGAGAACAGAGGACGCCCTGAGACTATCACCTTGAGACACCCTTTAAACCTAGACTAAGCCTATCCTAAGATCGCCTTTTAGCAAAATGGCAGAGTGGCACACAAAATAAAGGATGTTACCCATAAGATTGGTGCCCTACTTAAAAACCATCAGTATGAGACCAGAAGGTCAACAAACACTCAAAAGCAAGGATGAGAAGATAAGAGGGCAGGGAAACTAGAGTACTGAAAATGGAAGAAACGGAACACAAAGAGAATGCTGACACACACTGCAATAATCTAACCAATGTCACTGAACAATTTATGCTGCAGTTATCAAATGGGAACTTGACCTGCTGTGTAAACGTTTACCAAAACTCAATAAATTATTAAATAAATAAATAACAACCAGGTAGCCACACCGCATCCCATACACTTCACTGTAACCAGTTACGACGTCCTCGTACCCAGTCTTTGGAGTACATTGCAATAACCAGAGATGGAACAGCAGAAATAGCAGTCAGCGTCTTTCGCAGGCAACCCAGGCCTACAATAACGTATGCTCTGAAGTAAGGGATTCACGAGCGTTTCACCCTCCAAGTCCACATTTCAAACCACGCTTTCGGCTTCTGTGTTTTACACTGGTCCTGCTGGGGTAATGGCACGGCATAAAATACCACAGGCTTCCTATTTTAAATCATTTCAGAAACTGAGAGACTTCATATAAGCTCCATGTCGACAATGCTTCAAACTGCTACAGACGGAGACCCAGGTTTCCGTTCCGAAATGAAACTGTTCTGTCACTGCAAACACTTCAGACTAGAATATCTAGATGCATTTATTAGATACACTGAGGCTTCTGGTGCAGGCAGTTCCATCTTGGGAATCCAGGGAGGCGAGGGCAGGCCGCTCACCAGAAGAACTGGAAGAACTGGATTCCGTGGGCAATGGGAGGCAGGGGGCTTCAGGAGCCACTGCGGGCACCCAGACACTGGGCACACGATGCTAAAAGAGAAAAAGGGGGATGAGAGAAGGTGGTGGGGAAGGACGTGGCTGGGAATCTGCTGCTGACACGTACCTGCTTTGTTCTCAGCATATGGAATTTATCCACTTCCTCTGAGTGAGGCTTATCTATAGGCTGCATATGTGCGCTCCTGGGCACTCACCTTAATTCTCCGTTGACTCAGCTTTTATCGCTTTTCCAGCAGCCTCTCCACTCCAAATCAGCTTCCCCTGGGTTCTTTCCTTTTTCTAAGCCCACTGGACCTCAATCAGTCCCAGTCTCTCTAAAATTCCACCCAAGGTACCAGTGTGTACTTTAACATATTAAACTTTCAAATGTTTTTCCTCACCTCTGAAATGTTCCTATGTTACTATTTCTACTACATCTGACTCCCTGTTGACCATGTACCATGGTTTGCTTTCCATTGTAATTTGGAAGAGTTTTTACTGTAGAATTTTAAAGTCGGCCAGGAACTGCTTTTTCTCCAATTAAAAAAAAAAAAAAATCGAAATGATATAAAATCTTCTAGAAACAATGGGACGCAGACCCGAAATTCTCGTAAAAAGACCAGACTTAATGGACTGACTGAGAGTAGAGGGATCCCGGAGGTCGTGGTCCCCAGACCTTCTGTTAGCCCAAGACAGGAACCATTCCCAAAGCCAACTCTTCAGACAGGGATTGGACTGAACTACGGGATAGAAAATGCTACTAGTGAAGGGTGAGCTTCTTGGATCAAGCAGACACATGAGACCATGTGGGCATCTCCTGTCTGGAGGGGAGATGAGAGGGCAGAGGGGTCAGAAGCCGGCTGAACTGACATGAAAAGAGAGAGTGGAAGGAAGAAGTGTGCTGTCCCATTACCGGGAGAGCAACTAGGAGTATATACCAAGGTGTATATAAATTTTTGTATGAGAGACTGACTTGATTTGTGAACTTTCAATTAAAGCAGAATAAAAATTTCAAAAAACCTTCTAGAAAGTATTAGCAAATGACTTTAGTATAATAGCTCTATTTAGATGCATTTTTATTTTGAAGAGCCAGCATATTACTACCTTTGCTACAACATATCAGAATTCATCGGATTAAAACAAAAACACCCTGAACTAGAATATGGCCAAAATGTTTATGAAAATATTAAGATTTTGTTAAGAATCAATGCTCGATACTTCTTCGGCACAAATAAACTTTATGATACAGTTATAAACATTTTCATAAATATGAGTAGGTGTCAACTTGACGGGAAGTGTTTTTTGCAGGGAGGGGGAGAAGGGGTGACAACTCTGCACACATGCTGACTGGTAGATTCTCTCTGTGAGTCTCCCAGGAATCAGAGATAGAAAGAGGAATAATTTATTCCTCAAATAGCTACTGAGTACCCTCTATGTGCCTAGGGCGCCACATGCTTAGGATACAATGAGGAACAAGAAGGATTTGGTTTTTGCCCTCATGGGGCTTACAATCTAATGATCTGGTTTTGTGTGCTGTTTTTACCCTAAAATAAGAATGTCTAATTTTTAATGTCTTGCTATTTTGTTTCATATGGATGATGCCCATGTGGCCCATATTAACTCTTGGGACTATTACAGACCTTAGAAAACCTGTACTTTCAGAGATTTTTTTTGATTATCTGGAAGGAGATACCATTTTATTTTCCAAAAATATTCTCCGCTTTATTTGGAAATTGGAAGGCCCTTCCTTACGTTGAGTCAAAAGGTCCCTGGGTAGCGCGAACGGTTGGTGCTCGTCTCCTAACTGAAAGGCTGGCAGTTCGAACTCGCCCAAAGGTACCACACAAGAAAGGCCTGGATATCTGTTTCTGTAAAGATTAAGCTAAGAAAACCCTATGGAGCAGTTCACCTCTGTAACATGGGGTCATGAGTCAGGATTGGCTCCATGGCAACTAGTTTTATTGACTTAAAACACGGATGTACTGAAGAAAGTGAGGTCAAGGACCCTGCAATCACAAATCACTAACCCTGACTCTAACACAGAGCTCTTGCCCTGAGGTGACTTACTCTGGATTTATGTGTCAAGTAAGGGAAATGGATTAGGGTGGAATCTGCCCTCTCAGCTACAGTCACTATCAATCAGTTTTCCCTACAGGCTCAGTCCTTTGAGGGGTCAGGCAGATATGCAGGGTTTTTTCCAGGGAAGGGATGAGGTCTTGCCTGCTCATGAACAACAGTTCCCCCACTCTTAGAGGGCTCCCTGTGAGGGGGGGTGGTTCACAATGGCAAGCTCCTTACCCTATCAAAACCCCCAAACCCAGTGCCGTCGAGTCGATTCCGACTCACAGCGACCCTACAGGACAAGGTAAAACCAAACCAAACCAAACCTGTTGCTGTCAAGTCAATCTGACTCATAAAAAAACCCACTGCCGTCAAGTCGATTCGGACTCATAGCAACCCTACAGGACAGAGTAGAACTGCCCCATAGGGTTTCCAAGGAGTGCCTGGTAGAGTGGAACTGCTGACCTTTTGGTTAGCAGCCATAGCTCTTGACCACTACACCACCAGGGTTTCCTCCAACTCATAGGGATCCTATAAGGTAAGGACAGGGTAAAACTGCCCCCCATAGAGAAATCCATAGGGAAGCAGAGCAGCTGGTGAGTTTGAACTGCTGATCTTTCAGTTAGCAGCCCAGAGCTTAACCACTGTGCAACCAGGGCTCCTTGGGCTTTATGTACCTCAAATCCTAACAGCAACCTGCAAGGTGGCATTATCAGCTCCACTGTGAAGACCAGGAGACTAAGGTTTCTTGCAATTAGGTGATTTGTCCAAGGCCATGAAGCTAGTAGGTGGCAGAGCCTGGCTCTGAATCCAGGTCAGATGGCTGCCTCCAAAGCTCAGCCCTCTGCCCTGAGCCACATGTTTCCACAAAGTCACCCAAAATGGCTGCACGCAGGGAGCGAGTAGAAGTCAGGAGTGCAAGAGGCCTGAGGACACCCTCAATGATGTACACAGAATGTCACCCAGGCCCTGCCTCTAGCTACACACACACTTTAAAGTGATGAAGAACTAGAACCTTACTGGGAAACCACAGAATTCACGGTGCAGCAGCAATCAAGCCTGTGAGCAGCGCGCACATTTCCAGGCCAGTCGCTGGTTCTGTCCCACTAGGACCTCTCCCAGACCCTCCAAGTACAGATCTATAAAAAACTCACATGGGGCATCTTTCTTACAGGTACTTTTTCGTTTCTTCTTCCCTTTCACTCACCCAATGTTCTCTCAGGAAAGCTGTCTGATTATATTCTTTTAAAATTGGATACTGATGATATGGCACTGATTGTCAGTCAAAGGATTCAGAGTAACTCAAAAGAATTTGGACTATTCAAATCTTTTAGGATAGAAAGGCTAGCTAAGGCACAGAGAACATTCCTTATCAAAGGTGCAATGAAGATATGAGGTGTCACCAACCAGAGACTGTGATTTCTCAGCTCAAATTTCTCAAGTAACCAGGTACTACAACACGCCCCCCACTGACTAGTTGCCCTAAATCTCTCCTTAGATGCGCTGAACTGCTGAACCACGTTAAGGGATTTAGATCCCTCACTACACGAAAAAAGAAAAGATTTAAAATTTAGCTGTTCGGGAACCTGGAAAACAAATGAAGACCAAGCCTACTCAAGAACTCATCATACCTACTGGAACGTTTTCAAGCAAGCTAAAATATCGTCTTGATTCTGCACTTTGAATTAAATGTTTCTTTCTCCCTTTGTCTTGGACTACAGGATTTGAATGGGGACACACATAATCTCTGACCTGACAGAATTTCTTTTTTTTTTAATTGCACTTTAGATGAAGGTTTACAGAATAAACTAGTTTCTTGCTAAAATTTTTGTACACATATTGTTTTATGACATTGGTAAATAACTCTACAACATGTCAACACTCTCCCTTCTCAACCTTGGGTACCCTATTACCAGCTCTCCTGTCTCCTCCTGCCTTCTAGTCCTTGACCCTAGGCTGTTGTGCCCCTTTAGGCTCATTTTATTTTATGGGCCTGTCTAATCTTTGGCTGAGGGGTGAACCTCGGGAATGACTTCATTACTGAGCTAATATGGGGCCATATTCTCAGGGTTTCTCCAGTCTCTGTCTGGCCAATAAGTCTTGACCTGACAGAATTTATGTCAACTCCCAATACCAGGCAATTAAAGACACACTGAAAGACTAGGCAATCAAAGGAAAACCACTAGAAACATGAAAAGATTCTACACATTTTTAAAAAGGAATAAATCTTACAAATCAGAGTAAATGAGGAGTATGAAACAGAAGCAATGCATAACACATCATTGAGTACAATGCAAATAATAACAACAGCAGTAACAGAACTGGACACAACCCAGAAAGGGGAAAAATTCTTGGGGGGGTAAAAAAAAGCCCAGAAAAACTTTTCTCAACAACCCCTGATTCAAGGAGAAATCAAAATCATAACGACAGATCATTTGAGTAATGAGAGCAGCAGCTATTGAGAGGCAATATAACAATAATCTTGACCATCAAAATAACCAAAGCTGTAATAATATTAAACTGGAATAAGAAATGCAGAGCTTAAAGGATATATGGATATGCATACTTGCTAACAGCCATGAAGCAGGACTTCTCAACTGTCCATGTCTGTGACAATCCATCACTCTTGGACTCAGAACGTCTGAGGAGGAAGAGACTTTAGATAATCTCTGTTCCAAGGGTTCTTGACATGGATCTGTGGACTCTAAGAAATTGTAGAGAAAATTTTCTGTGTCAACGGGTTATGCCGAGTCCTGGTGGCACAGTGGTTAGGAGATCAGGCTGCTAACCATAAGGTCGGCAGTTTGAATCCACCAGTTGCTCCTTGAAAGCCCTATGGGGTAGTTCTACTCTGTCCTATAGGGTCGCTGTGAGTCGGAATTGACTCGACAGCACACAACAACAACAGGTTATGTGTTTTGTCCAAGTTTTAGCGACTTCTGTTTTCTCCATTTTTGTATCCCCAATTAGTCGAGAGCTTTATATCCAGTACGCACTTAAACTCTGAATGAAACTACCCCATATACTAAACACTGTTGGTTAGGCAAACCTCCTTTGTGGCTTTGTGCTTTTTCCCTGAAATTCTCTATTTGACTCTGGTTATTCTGCAGGCTACTGGAATGTAAGAATTATAACAACAGTGGTTATATAACTAAGATAACAAGGAAATCCTACTGGTGAAGGATTTACAAAGCCAATAAAGGGACTTGTAATAAACACTGGCGAAGTAAAGGCATGTTACTCTATTCTCTCCTGATGAAACCCACCAAAAAGATTCCAAGAAAGGAGGGGAGGGAGCCAAAACCTCTATCCTTGATAAAACTAGGAATAAGAAGAAAAAGAACTAGAAGACAAGACAAAAGAATCACTCCAGGGCCCTTTGGCATAGAGGCATGCATTATCCCTACAGACCCACAGAGCTTGAGGGCAACACTCCATTCTAGCCCAGATAGCACACAGCCAGCACCAGCTCATTTTTGGCTCCATTTTACATCTCCAGCCTTATTTTTACTTTTATTATAATTTATCTTTTCCCATATTTTATCCACCACCTGTCTATCAGTTTGTCATACTGTGGTGGCTTACATGTTGCTGAGAGGCTGGAAGCTTTGCCACCAGTATTTCAATTACCAGCAGGGTCGTCCATGGTGGACAGGTTTCAGCAGAGCTTCCAGACTCAGAAAGGCTAGGAAGAAAGGGGTGGCAATCTACATCCAAAAATCGGCCAACGAAAACCTTACAGATCACAAAAGAACACTGTCTGGCTCCTTTGCTTTAGACACATCATCAAGTAGGATCAGCTGTTGGAGGAAGACTTCATGTTTGGTGAAGTACAGGGCTGGTGAGAGCTAAAAGGATGCTTGGTGAGCTGGACTGCCAAATAGCTGCAATGATGGACTCAAACATGCTTGCGATAGTGAGGATGACGCAGGAGCACGCAACCTTTAGTTCTGATGTATATAAGGTCACCATGAGTTGGAACAGGCTTGATGGAAACTATCAGTCTAACTATCTATCTGTATTTTATACACCATTCTAAGCAGGATATCAATCAATCATCAAAATCATTGCATAGTACAGTAACTAATTTCCATAATGATGACCCTGGGTTACCAGTAAGTGGTTTTATTATATATTTTCTGCTAAGGATGGAAAAGAAGTACATATTTTGGAAACATTTTCATCACAAATTGCTGTTTTGATGCTTAAAAGGATATGCACTAGACTAATCTGAAATTCTGCTGTCTAGAACCAGACGAGATTCCCCAGGGAGCTAATCCCGTCTCTCTCATTTCAGAATGCCTGGCCCTCAGCACTGCGCCCTGCACACACAGACCAGGCAAATGCCTGAAGAGTGAATAGAGCCTTGGGAGGCCCAGACAATCAAAATTTTAACTCCATTTAAATATTATCGCTTGGCTCAGTGAAAAGATAAACCTACTCCAAAATTTCTCTCTGGCTTGGAAAACTCTGTGATATAACTCAGCTGGGCAACAGCTGATTTGGGGACTCTGGCCAGAGGTGAGTGCTTACCACCTCCCTCTGCCTTTAAACTTTCATCTGAAGCAGTCAGCTTGGCAGCTTGGCATGGATTGAATTGTGTCCCCCAGGAATACGTATCAACTTGGTTAGGCCATGATTCCCAGTATTGTGTGATTGTCCTTCATTTTGTGCTTGTGATTTTATGTTAAGGAGGATTAGGGTGGGATTTTAACACCCTTACTAAGGTCACATTCCTGATCCAACAGAATGGAGTTCCCCTGTGGCGTGGCCTGCACCACCTTTTATCTCACAAGAGATCAAAGGAAAGGGAAGCAAGCAGAGAGTTGGGGACCTCATACTACCAAGAAAGCAGCACCGGGAGCAGAGTGTGTCCCTTGGACCCGGGGTCTCTGCGTGGAGAAGCTCCTAGTCCGGGGGAACACTGATGAGAAGGCCGACAGAGGGAAAGTCTTTCTCTGGAGCTGATGCCCTGAATTTCTACTTTTAGCCTACTTTACTGTGAGGAAATAAATTTCTCTTTGTTGAAGCCATTCTCTTGTGGTATTTCTGCTATAGCAGCACTAGATGACTAAGACACAGCCTTTCCTGTCAGCTGCTGGTTTCCCTTCCTGGTCAGGTGAGAACAAGGCTCCCTTGGTTCCAGCTCTGAGACTCCGTGGTGGAAAGCAACAGCCCACACTCGGTTTTGTCCTCCTGTCAGAAGGAACGATCCTCACAGACATGCTGACCCTCTTTCTCTCATATATTCTTCCCTAGATTCAAAGCAGAAGCCCTGGTGGCGCAACAGTTAAGCACTCGCTGCTAACCAAACGGTCTGCGGTTTGAACTCACCCAGTGCCTCCGCAGGAGGAAAGATCTGGCCATCTGCTCCTGTAAAGACCAAACCCATTGCCATCAAGTCAACTTCGACTCATGGTGACCCTATAGGACACAGTAGAGCTGGCGCATAGGGTTTCCAAGGAGCAGCTGGTGGATTCAAACTGCCGACCTTTTGGTTAGCAGCCAAATTCTTAACCTGTGCCACCAGGGCTTCCCCATGAAGATTATAGCCTATGAAACCCTATGGAGCAGTTCTACTCTGTCACACGGGGTCACTATGAATCAAAAACGAACTCAACAGCACCTACCAACAACAAGAGATTCAAAGTGGAGCCCATTTCTGACTCTTACACCTGTCCTCCTTCAAAATTATCTAGTTAAAAACATCTGCAGTTGTAATGCAGCAAAGAGCCAAGGAAGCTGAGGTGAAGAGCAACCTGGGGAACTAGCTGTATATATAAAATGGCAAGTGAGTGACTGGG
Organism: Elephas maximus indicus; assembly: GCF_024166365.1. Taxonomy (NCBI): domain Eukaryota; kingdom Metazoa; phylum Chordata; class Mammalia; order Proboscidea; family Elephantidae; genus Elephas; species Elephas maximus. The sequence continues at coordinate 70,843,970 of NC_064831.1, read as the reverse complement.
CCTGTTTTCAAAGGTTGGTGGTTCGAACCCACCCAGCAGTACTGAGAAGAAAAGGTTTGGTGATCAGTTTCCATTAAGATTACCCCCAAGAAAACCCTACGGAGTAGGTGTACTCCATAACACGTGGGGTCGCCGTGAGTCGGAATCAGCTTGTCGGCAACTAAAAACAACAAAGTGGAGCTCAGGATCCCTACCTGAGAGGTCTGTGGTTTTGAGGACTGAATGAGAGAAAATCAAATGCCTCCCACAGCCCTACCTCACAGTAAGTTCCCCACAAATACTAGTTCTCTTTACCTCCCCACACGCTCCTTTTCCGGGGGGGGGGGGGGCATAAAAAATACCCCATTCCAACTCATAGCCACCCTATAGGACAGAGCAGAAATGTCCCACAGGCTTTCTACTTAGTGGCTGCTGGATTCGAACTGCCGACTTTTTAGTTAGCAGCCAAGCTCTTAGAACACCGCGCCACCAGGGTCCAGTTGGCGGGGAGGTTTGGGGGGTGCTAAACGTTGCCAGAATTACATGATTTCACACCATTGTCTTTTGTTTTATTATTTAAACACATTTCAAATACAATACATAGTTCCTAAATTTATATTAAAAATCACCTTAAAGCAATTCTGCTCCATGGCCTGAGCGCCGTGCAGGAGAAGGCCACCCTGACAGCGAATGAGAACATCCAGTTCACCTCACCTGCAGGGATTCCTTGCTCCTGGATGGAACCAGGAGTTAGGAGGGGCTGGTACCATTAACTACGCCAACTACAGCAACTCCCTTTGTTCCCATTCCGTCTGTCCCCAAAAACCTTCAGCAATTTGTCTTTCTTTGCATTTGCCTACAGACAATGTGTTTATAACAACGCAGGTATTTGTTCTATTTTATTTGCTCACTTTAAGTTAATAAAGCATTCCTTTGGAGTCACTTAGTGTGCACTGGCTGAGTCGGATCAAACCCGGAACATTGATAAGATGGAATTTTGGAATCCCCAAAGCCACCACGCTGAATTTCCCTTGGACCGTAGTAATTCAATTTAAGATATAATGAACACAGGCCCTAACAACATGATCTAGTCAGTTGCTTCACTACTAAATACAAAGTCAAGCTGAAAGGGCTGTCAGCATTAACAAAATTACAGGAGTCTCACCTATGGAAAGGCTGGCTTATAGCTGCACAGGGTGTGTCCTAGGCAACTTGGGGTGGGGTGGGGTTGCCATTCACACAAGCTGCAAAGTGGACAGTGGCCCCTGGAGTCATGGGATGGGGTGGCCCTGATCATTGATGTACATCACAACCTTGACAGCTCGCAATAAAGATCACTGGTTAATGAAAATGTGATTTAAAATCTTCCTTTGGCTTCTAGTTAGTTCATGATGATGACCCAAGCCCATACATTCACTTCCCAACCAACCCAAACCCCACTGAAAAAGAAGTACAAATGTTCAGAAAGGAATAAACCTGCAATAGCAGAGGGAATAGGAAGACAGGGCAAATACCAGAAGGCAAGAGACTGCAGTACAATTCTGGTCGACAGAAGGTATATGGCAATGTAATGATGGAAGAAACAGTGAGAGAGTTGTGTACTGGAACACACTATAAGAGGGCTGCTGGGAAGGTGTGAGCCCACCTGAATCCCAGAAAGGCTTTTAGCTCAAAATGAACACAGAACTAAAACTAGGTGAGTTCTAGAAAGTAGGAATAGGGAATTATACAAATTTCCTCCAATTCCGAATACAGGACAACGCCTCTCAGTACCTGTGTACTACAAGTGTACCTATCAAGTGTGAGGGCATAATAAGCACTTTGTAGAAAGTTTACCTTCTACACTCCCATTCCTTTCAAGATGTTAAGAACATGCTCTAGCAAAACTGGAAAGACAACAATGAACATACAGAACCCGGAAAAAAGTGGGTCTAACTAAAAAAAAAAAACTAAGGAGGGTAAAATCAGGGAAGACCCCAGATTACAGCTGAGTCACAGGCAAGGAAGTGACTGAGAGAAGAGACTCCAGAAGGCAAGGTGGGGGTGGGCGTGGAGGAGGGTGGAAGGGAGGAGGCTGGACAATGGGGCGGAGGAGAGCGGGGGTGGTTGTTATGTAAAAGATGGAGTAACAAAGAAGATGGAAGCAAAAAAAAAAAGTAATAAAAAAAATCCAGGAAAAGCAAAACACAGTACAAAGAAGTCATGATTAAAATATGAAACAAACTAAATATATAGCAGGTTTTTAAGCCTTTGTTAGAGTATAACTTTGTACTGATCTAGAATGATCTAGAAACATTTTCTTCGAGTGGTCCAGGTGGTCTGGAAGCCCTGAAATTCTATCTGTAAAGATGAAAACATTATTCTAGCCCATCATGTGGCCCAACAATAACAGTATTGTTAATTTTTAACTTATAGGTTCAAATGATAGAAACCCATTGAAAAACTCAGTTGTGGTTATCAGAAAGAATGTAAATGTTCACAACCTTGATATTGTAGTAGTAAAAGTTGACCTGGTACACAGTTTCAGCTTCCCCAGCAGACGAAGGTAAATAGAGTTGAGATACTGACTAAAGTGGACTGGAACAAGAAATAAAGTTTGTTATTTAAAAATTACAAACATTTAGTGCCCATCAAGAGATGAATAGATAAATTATGGTATATTCACACTGTGGAATACTACACATCGATAAAGAACAGTGATGAATCTGTGAAACATTTCATAACATGGAGGAATCTGGAAGGCATTATGCTGAGTGAAATTAGTTAGTTGCAAAAGGACAAATATTGTATAAGACCACTATTATAAGAACTCGAGAAATAGTTTAAACAGAGAAGAAAATATTCTTTGATGGTTACGAGAGGGGGAAGGAAGGTGGGAGGGAGAGGGGTTCTCACTAATTAGATAGTAGATAAGAACTACTTTAGGTGAAGGGAAAGACAACACGTAATACAGGTGAGGTCAGCACAACTGGACTAAACCAAAAGGAAAGAAGTTTCCTGAATAGACTGAATGCTTCGAAGGCCAGCACACCAGGAGCAGGGGTTTGGGGACCACAGTTTCAGGGCACATCTAAGTCAACTGGCATAATAAAATCTACTAAGAAAACATTCTGCATCCCATTTTGGAGAGTGGTGTCTGGGGCCTTAAAGCTAGCAAGTGGGCATCTAAGTTGCATCAATCGGTCTCAACCCACCTGGAGCAAAGGAAAATGAAGAACACCAACGATACGAGGTAATTATGAGCCCAAGAGACAGAAAGCGCCACATAAACCTGAGACTGTATCAGCCTGAGACCAGAAGAACTAGATGGTGCCCGGCTACAACCAATGACTGCCCTAACAGGGAACACAACAGAGAGCCCCTGAGGGAGCAGGAGAGCAGGGGAATGCAGACATCAAATTCTCATAAAAACACCAGACTTAATGGTCTGACTGAGACCAGAAGGGCCCCGGTGGTCATGGCCCCCAGACCTCCTGTTAGCCCAAGACAGGAACCATTCCCAAAGCCAACTCTTCAAACAGGGATTGGACTGGACAATGGGATAGAAAAAGATGCTGGTGAAGAATGGGCTTCTATGATAAGGAGACACTTGAGACTATGTTAGCATCTCCTATCTGGAGGGGAGATGAGAGGGCAGAGGGGGTCAGAAGCTGGCGGAATAGACATGAAAAGAGAGTGGAGGGAAGGAGTGGGCTGTCTCATTAGGTGGAGAGCAATTAGGAGTATATAGCAAGGTGTATGTAAATTTTTGTATGAGAGACTGACTTGATTTGTAAACTTTTACTTAGGGCACAATAAAAAATTTTTTAAAAGGCAAAAAAAAATACAAACATTGCAAACAGAAGAACACTGAAAATAGGAAGAGACAGTAAGTAACACTGAATCATTAAGTTATTCAATCAACTGATGAGCAGTGGCCTGACTAAAGGGCCCCTATGGGGAGTAAAGTATAGGTATAGGGTGAAGGGGCTCCAGTTCTTAGAGCCCTAGAACCCCTTTGGTGCCCAGCTCCACCCTGTGAACAGAGAACAGAAGTTCAGTTTCTGGAAAAACTGAATCACCAAACCACACAAAAAACCAAACCCACTGCCATCGAGTCGGTTCCGACTCATAAAGACCCGACAGGACAGGGTAGAACTGCCCCATAGGGTTTCCAAGGAGCCCCTGGTAGGTTCTAACTGCTGACCTTTGGGTTGGCAGCCGTAGCTCTTAACCACTATGCCACCAGGGTTTCCAAGGGAGTCACAGAGGCCCACAAATCCTCATGTTTCTTAGCAGAAAGTCAATAAACACTGTCTAAAGTTGCACTGGAGTCCTGGTACCGCAAAGGTTAAGAGCTTGGCTACTAACCAAAAAGTCAGCAGTTTAAATCCACCAGCCACTTCTTGGAAACCCTACGGGGCAGTTCTACTCTGTCCTATAGGGTCACAATGAGTCAGAATCAACTTAACAGCAATAGGTTTGGTTTGAAAGTTGCATTGGTGGTTCAGTGGCAGACTTCTCACCTTCATGTGAGAGACCAGGGTTCAATTCCCGGCCAGTGCACCTCATGCACAACCACCACCTGTCTACCAGTGAAGGCTTGTGTGTTGCTATGACGCTGAACAGGTTTTAGCAGAGCTTCCAGACTAAGACAGGCTAGGAAGAAAATCTGGCAATTCACTTCTGGAAATCAGCCAATGAAAACCTTATGGATCACAAAATGGTCCGATCTGGGGACAACACAGAGCCTAGAAAGTTCATTCAGCTGTGCATGGGGTTGCCACCCTGGGGTCATGAGTCAGGGTTGACGCAATGGCAGATAACAACATCAAAGTTACTCCTGAGTACTGGGAGTGAAGAGGAAGTGCACTGACTTGTTCTTTCCTCATAAGCTCTTGTTTCATTTGTTAGCATACGCATATACAATTTGAGTGAAAACGTTAACTTCCTTCATGAAAATATTATTCTCCCCCCATATGGTTTATTACTATTTTTTCACCAACACATTGGTGTATCTTGGTACCGAACAACACGTACCACTGTATGTACTGAAGTGTATTCTCCATGAGTACCCAAGTGGCACTCTTTCTGAGAACAAAGGAGGCGGATGGTGGTTACTACCTGATATTTCCCCAGTCACAGCTGTATGAAGAAATGAAACATAGGCATTTTTCAGATGCACTCACGAAGTTATTACATTCCACCTCTACCTTACTCTGCCCTTCACAAATCAACTACATCTCTCCTACTGTAGCAAAATGACACCACTGAGCTGGAGTGATGCTACAGCCTCCAAGTCACCAGATGCTAATTTACAGTAATTACGTTTAAGGATCTGATTTGAAAATCAAGACCATATATTAATAAGGTCAATGGCAAGGAGATATTAAAGGGCAAAATATAGGGCTTAAAAATGGAAGACAAAAATTAACACAGATGAATGTCAAAGTTGGAAACAAAGAGGAGGGATCAGTAGTTGGAAAATATGGCCTTGGCGACAGAAATGATGCCAGATAGCATGATAAAATTTTGCAAGATCAATGACTTATTCATTAGAAATACCCTTTTCAACAACATAAATGGCAACTACATACATGGACCTCGCTGGATGGAATACACAGGAATCAAATCCACTACATCTGAGGAAAGAGACGATGGGGAAGCTCATCAGTCAAAACAAGGCCAGGCACTGACTGTGGAATAGATCATCAATTGCTCATATGCAAGTTCAAGTTAAAGCTGAAATTAAAACAAGTCCAAGAGAGCCAAAGCATGACCTTGATTATAAACCCAAAAAACCAAACTCAGTGCTGTCGAGTCGATTCCGACTCATAGCAACCCTACAGGGCAGAGTAGAACCGCCCCACAGAGTTTCCAAGGAGCGCCTGGTGGATCTGAACTGCGGACCCTTTGGTTCGCAGCCGTAGCACTTAACCGCTACACCACCAGGGTTTCCAATATCCCACCTGAATTTAGAGACCATCTCAAGAACAGATCTGACTCATTGAACGCTAATGACCAAAGACCAGACAAGTTGTGGGATGACACCAAGGACATCATACATGAAGAAAACAAAAGGTCATTGAAAAGACAGGAAAAAAAAAGACCAAAATGGATGTCAGAAGAGAATGTGAAATTTGCTCTTGAACACAGAATAGCTAAAGTGAAAGGAAGAAACAGTGAAGTAAAAGAGCTGAACAGAAGATTTCAAAGGGCGGCTTGAGAAGACAAAGTAAAGTATTATAACAACATGTGCAAAGGCCTGTAGTTAGAAAATCAGAAGGGAAGAACATGCTCCCCACTGCTCAAGCTGAAAGAGCTGAAGAAAAAATTCAAGCCTCGAGTTGCAGTATTGAAGGATTCTATGGGCAAAAAGGAAACCCTGGTGGCATAGTAGTTAAGAGCTACGGCTGCTAACCAAAAGGTCAGCAGTTCAAATCTACCAGGCACTCCTTGGAAACCATATGGGGCAGTTCTACTCTGTCCTATACGGTCGCTATGAGTCGGAATCGACTCGACGACAATGGGTTTAAGGGCAAAAAACTGAACGACGCAGGAAGCATCAAAAGAAGATGAAAGGAATATGCAGAGTTGCTGTACAAAAAAGAATTGGTCGATGTTCAGTCATTTCAGGAGGTACCATATAATCAAGAACTGATGGTACTGAAGGAAGAAGTCCAAAGTGCACTGAAAGCACTGGTGAAAAACAAGGCTCCAAGAATTGACAGTATACCAATTGAGATGTTTCAACAAACAGACGCAATGTTCATCTATGCCAAGAAATTCGGAAGACAGCTACCTGGCCAACTGGCCGGGAAAGGTCCGTATTTGTGCACATTTCAAAGAAAGGTGATCCAATAGAATGTGGAAATTATCGAACGATATCATACGTAAGTAAAATTATGCTGAAGATAATTCAAAAACGGTTGCAGCAGTTCACTGACAGGGAATGGGCAGAAATTAAAGCAGGATTCAGAAGAGGACATGGAATGAGGGAAACCATTGCTGATGATGGATCTTGGCTGAACGCAGAGTACCAGAAGGATGTTTACCTGTGTTTTACTGATTATGCAAAGGCATTCCACCATGTGGATCATAACAAATTACAGATAACACTGTGAAGAATGGCAATTCCAGAACACCTAAATGTGCTCATGTAGAACCCGTACCTAGACCAAGTGGCAGTCGTTCGAACAGAACAAGGGGATACTGCATGGTTTAAAATCAGGAAAGGTGTGAGTCAGGGTTGTATCCTTTCACCATATTTATTCAACCTGTATGCTGGGCAAATAATCTGAGAAGCTGGACTGTAAGAAGAAGAACACAGCATCAGGATTGGAGGAAGACTCATTAACAACCTGCAATATACAGGTGACATAAATTTGGTTGCTGAAAGTGAAGAGGACTTGAAGCACTTACTGATGAAAATCAAAGACTATACCATTCAGTATGGATTACACCTTAACACAAAGAAAAGAGAAATTCTCACAATTGGACCAATAAGCAACATCATGGTAAATGGAGAAAATATTGACGTTGTCAAAGATTTCATCTTACTTGGATCCACAATCAACAGCCATGGATACAGCAGTCAAGAAATCAAATGACATATTGCGCTGGGCAAATTTGCTACAAAAGACCTCTTTTAAAGTATTAATAAGCAAAGATGTCACTTTGATGACCAAAGTGCTACGGACCCAAGCCATGGCATTTTCAACCGCCTCATATTCACGTGAAAGCTGGACAGTGAATAAGAAGACTGAAGGATAACTGATGTCTTTGAATTACGGTGTTGGTGAAGAATATTGACTATCCCATGGACTGCCAGAAGAACAAACAAGTCTGTCTTGGAAGAAGTACAGCCAGAATGCTTTTAGAAGGGAGGATGGCGAGACTTCGTCTCATATACTTTAGACGGGTTATCAGGAGGGATCAGTCCCTGAAGAAGGACATCATGCTTGGTAAAGTAGACGCTCAGCGAAAAACAGGGAGACCCTTAATAAGATGGATTGACAGTGGCTGCAACAATGGGCTCAAGGACAGCAACAACTGTGAGGATGGTGCAAGGATGGGGCAGTGTTTTGTTCTGTTGTACACATGGTTGCTAGGAGTCAGAACCAATTCTACAGCACCTGATAACAACAACCAAAAACCTTCAAGGTTGGTTTAAAAAAACAAAACTAAAAGACCAGCCAGACACATAATTTGGTAACAGCTAATACGGAAAAAACTAAACTTGGGGGGAAGGTCTTGTAATTGATCAAAAGCCCCAAATGATGCAAAAGTCTGATGAACCTATCTGATGAGTCTGATGAGAAGAAACCATACTTTCCTACTGTGTGCAGACTCCTAAACCACCTTTCTGACAGCCCAGGTGGACTTCTGTGTCTGATGCTGCTCATACTACAAGCCAGTAGAGTTCAGTGAGGCCAGCAGCAGCACTACTGAGCAGTCCTGGCGAAATCATGTGAACAGTTTATGCAACGGTTTTAGAACTCTGCCCCACAGCATCTTAGGCTCCTCAGCAACCTTGCCAAGGGGAGAAGGTTAGGCCTCCTACTCTAAGTCCAACCATAATTGATTAAAGAAAAAGGGTTCACTTGCCAAATAAGGATTGAAAAACCACTGTTCAAATGCATTTTGCTCTAATATTATAAAATGAGGGGAAAATGGAGAAAATCAAAGTGCTAACGTGAATGAGAAGAAGCGTAAGTCTCATAACCTTCATGTGCTGAGACAAAGATGAAAAGTATGAGACGTTTCAAACCTTTGATGGTTTTGGCCTCCATTGAATGCCCACTGGCCTCTGGCTGTGTGTGTTCAATTGTGAAAGACAAAAACACTCACAGGAGATGTATGAAATGCTAGAAATAAGTGCAGTATTAAAGACCAATTTAAAAGTCAAGATATAACAAGGGAATTAATTTTTTAAATTAGTGCTCAGTGAATGAAAGTCTTATTATAACACATAAGTCTATCATTCTGCTTGCACCAATGCTTTCAGGAATGCATGCGTGTGAAAGTGGCGGGTTTCCCGTTCATTTTTAACAAAGAGAAATTTATTCTCTCACAGTCCAGTAGCCTACAAGCCCAAATTCAGGGTGCCAGCTCCAGGGCTCCAGGGGAAGGCTTTCTCTCTCTGTCGGTTCAGGAGGAAGGTCCTTGTCATCAGTCTTCCCTTGGTCTGGGAGCATCTCAGTGCAGGAACCTCAGGTCCAAAGGAAACGCCCTGCTCCCAGCACTGCTTTCTTGGTGGTATGAGGTCCCCAACTCTCTGCTTGCTTCCCTTTCCTTTTATTTCGTGTAAGATAAAAGGTGGTGCAGGCCATACTCCAGGGAACCGCCCTTTACATTGGATCAGTGATGTGACCTGAGCAAGGGTGTTACATTCCACCCTAATCCTCTTTAACCACAGGCAGAAATTACAATTTATAATACATAGGAAAATCACAAAATGGAGGACAACCACACAATACTGGAAATCATGGCCTAACCAAGTTAACACATATTCTGGGGGGACACAATTCAATCCATGACACCCAACTAGAGGTGCCTCAGAAGAAAGGCCTGGCAATCTGCTCCTGGAAGGTCACAGCCATGAAAACCCTATGGAGCACAGTTCTACTCTGACACACATGGGGTCACCATAAGTCAAAATCGACTCAACGGCAAGTGGTAAGCATGTCTCAGAAACGTTGTTTAACCAACATGCATCCAGACAGAACAACCAGAATGATCCAGAAACACCTCGTACAAAGAATGTTCAAAAGAACTGGGGATATTTAGCATGCACAAGGATGATTAAGGAGAAAAATTTAATTTAAGTTACATTTACCAAGGATCTACCTCGTGTTAGGTGCTGAGGAGAATTAAAACAGAAATGAGATGCTACCTTTGCCCTCATGGAGCTTAAATGAGAGCAGTTTTCGAATATCTGACAGGATGTTAAACGGAATGACAACCAAGGATCAGAAGCAAAGGAAAAAAAAATTTAAAGAATTCAGCTTAACAGAAGAAAAACTGCTCTCATTAGAAATACCCAACAGTTGCTATTCAGATACTTAGTTACTCATTCAAACAACATTGATTGAGATTGAATGGCTATCAATAATACAGGAACTACTGGGCACGGTAAATGTGGGATTCAGGAGGTTGGCTGCCTAGGGTTATGGAGGGTTGGGAGGAGACGGGATGTGTCACATGGTTAGAGGTATATCGTTATCATTTCCCTAGCTTTCATCTAGGAAACGGTCTGATGTACTTAATTACCGCATTTTTATACAGATAACATGCGCTATATTTTTTGCCAACCATGCAACCCTGTCGATTATTATTTCTCTATGTGCGTTATACGTGTGGGTGCGCGATTTACGCGCACATGTTATTTGTGAAAAATACAGCACATCATTAAAACGAATGTAACAGCTAAACGGACAAACAATTAGCAGGCCACGCAAGTGCACCCAGAACCTAAAATTACCATCAATCAAATTTTGTACTTGACGCTAGAAAAAAATTTTTAAAGGAATAAAAAAAGTCTTAAATAAAGTATGTGAGACTAAATGAGTAGATCCTGGACTTCCAGCTTTTACACGTTAGCCAAATCTCCCCCTACACACATAATAAAATGGGGAAATGATGTAGGGTGCCAAATAAAAACTTTTTAAAGACTATTTTAACAACAAAAAAGAGAAGGAGTAAAAATCTCAGAATATTGAATATATTTAGCTTCATGAAAACTCCATTGTCCTTATTTTTCTTATTTTGCTATCCCACCACCCACTGCCGCCGAGTTGTTTCTGACTCACAGCAACCCGACAGGACACTGCTGTGGATGAATGAAAACGTCTTCCTGCACTGTGGACTGGCATTTGGGATCCACTGGATTACTTTACGGTCCCTTCCAATGATCATCTGACTGTGCACTGTATGGTTTCCCTAGCAATGGGAGGGCTAAAACCTCAAAATCCATTAGTAAATATGACGGACTTTACAGGATACATCATGGTTAACTAGAAAAATAATCATGCCCCTTAATACCTCTGGCTTTCATTCAAGAAGAATTAACTTTAATGTGGTGGGAGGAGAGATGGGGGTTAAAATGATCTTCCTTTTTAATGAAGTCTTACACCAGGGATTCATTCTGCCAAGAAACTGACAGAAGGCCCAGACATGGCCCTAGCTCCTCTACTGTTGGAGATCTCTCATTTCAGGGTTAAAGGGACCCTCTCACATTTTAGAAATTGTGAGGGATCTAGAGCCTGGTAAGAAATCAAGAAGCAGGGTGGTTTCCAACAAGTTCATAAGGCTCTTCTTACTTTCTGTCCTCATGGTCATAGAGACAGAAACTTGCCAGAGGCCTAGTGTGGGATTAGTCGGTAAACACTTACTGAGAACTGCTAAATAGCAGGCTCTTGAGTGGCTGGTTATGATAAACATCCTACACGCTGTACCTAACTGTAGGAGGCCACCTGCAATGGTAATTTAAGCTCTTGGAGGATAAGATCCCCCTTCCTGCAGTTGTCTCTCACGGCTATGCACGCTGAAAACGCTCCACCAACACCTCAGACTGATTTTTTAAAGATCTGGACTCCCCATCTAAAAAGAAAACTCCTGCAACTCAGAAGGAAAAACTGTCCTTGTTTCCATGCTCAGGAACAAAATGTTGCTCCGGATCATTTAAAACACGTCACCGTGGCTCTTCAAAACCAGTTTCAGGAATGACAATAAACAGATGTATGAGAATTAAAATGACATTTGGTAAACTGCTACGGTGGTCCCAGGGATAGATGGTGGGTGCCTGGATTAATATAGCTGAACCAGAGCCCCCCAAAAAATACATTTATTGCCGTTGTATCAATTCCAACTCATAGTGGCCCTATAGGACAGAGTAGAACTGCCCCACGGGGTTTCCAAGGATGTAATCTTTACAAAAGCAGACTGCCACATCTTTTTCCCACAAAGCAACCTGTAGGTTCAAATCACTGACCTTTTGGTTACCAGCTGAGTGCTTTAATCACTGTGCCACCAGAGCTCCTACATGAACCAGAAACCCAAATCAAAGCGAACACACTGCTGTTGAATTGATTCTGACTCATAGTGACCTTGTGGGACAGAGTAGAATTGCCCCATAGGGTCTGAACCACAGACACATATAAACAGATATGATATTTTGGAAAGAAAAAATGTGGCGAGGGTGAAGAAGATGGACAAGTAAAAATATAGCTTTGACAACTGCCAGGTAAAGGTGCCAAAAATGAAACTGGAAGACATGGGAGGATAAACAGGCTAAAGGGAAGGTAGTAAGTTCACTCTCTGACATGCTGTGCTTGAGACAGTTTGAATTCTGAGGTAAAGCTGTCCAAATGGAAGCCATCAAGTTATCTAGCATCTCATCTAGTCCAGAATGGCACCTGACCACTAACATGTGCTCAACAAATATCTGTGAAAGAATGAACAAAGAAGCTCAGAAGAACGGCCTGGAATTGAATGTAGAAAAAGTAATTATCATCATATATCTGGGGCAAGTATGCTGAGATAAGCACAGACATTGAAAGTCAGCACTGGGAAACTTTTATTGCCATTTACAGAGTAGTTGTATGTCTGTTGACTTTAACAGTAAAGAAACTGGGTTCATAAGATGAAAGAAAAATATGGAAAAACTACATTGCTGGACCATTTGAACACAACTGCTTTATTTACTGACTGACAAAATCACTAGAAAGCAAACTACAAAAATGACCACTAATACCAACAACTTAAGAGAGGCGGCCAATACACTGGAAAAATTTTAAAGTTAGAAAAAAAAAAAAATTGGAAGGAAAGGACAACACACGATACAGGGAAAGTCAGCACAACTGGACTAAACCAAAACCTAAGAAGTTTCCTGAATACAACCAAACACTTTGAGGGACAGGGTAGCAGGGGCAGGAGCCTGGGGACCTTGGTTTCCAGGGACATCTAGGTCAACCGGCATAACAAAGTTTATTAAGAAAATGTTCTGCATCCCACTTTGATGAGTGGCGTCTGGGGTCTTAAAAGCTTTCAGCGGCCGCCTAAATGCATCAATTGGTCCCAAACCACCTGGAGCAAAGGTGAATGAAGAACACCAAAGACACAAGGAAAATGTCAGCCCAAGAGACAGAAAGGGCCACATAAACCAAGACTCCATCAGCCTGAGAACAGAAGAACTAGATGGTACCTGCCTACCACCAATGACCGCCCAGACAGGGAACACAACAGAAAGTCCCTGATGGAGCAGGGGAAAAGTGGGGTGCAGAACTCAAATTCACATAAAAAGATGACTTAATGGTCTGACTGAGACTAGAGAACCCCAGAAGGCATGGCCCCTGGACTCTGCTAACCCAGAACTAAAACCATTCCTGAAGCCAAATCTTCAGACAAAGATTAGCCTGGGCTATAGAACATAAAATAATACTCGAGAAGAGTGTGCTTCTTAGTTCAAGTAGACACACAAGGCTAAACAGGCAGCTCCTGTCCAGAGACGGGATGAGACAGCAGAAAGGGATAGGAGCTGGTTGAATGGACACAGGAAACCTGCGGTGGAAAGGGGGAGTGTGCTGTCACATTACAGTGATTGCAACTAGGGTCACATAACAATATGTGTATAAATTTTTGTATGATATATTGAACTGTACATTTTCACCTAATGCACCAAAAAAAAAAAAAAAAAAAAAAAAAATCAAGCCTTTCACTCACTACCGGACAGCTACATGAAAGAAACTCATTGCCACTGTGCCGATTCCAACTCATAGCAACCCTATAGGACAGAGCGGAACAGTTACATGGGCAGAGGTCAATCATTTGCTTTCCCAAACTTCCTTTTACTAATTTATCAAGTAGAAATAACAATACCTTTGTTAGGAACAACGAGTGTATGTAAAAGTGTTTTTGAAGATTACAAATCACTTGAGAAATACTGGAGTTCCCTGTTTTCAAATGCCTTTCTTTAAATATAGACCCCTGGTGGGTCAGTGGTTAAGCACTCAGCTGCTAACTGAAAGGTCTGCAGTTTGAACACACCAGCTGCTCCGTGGAAGAAAGATGTGGCAGTCTGCTTCCATAAAGATTACAGCCTTGGAAACTCTATGGTGCAATTCTACTCTGTCCTACAGGGTCGCTATGAGTTGGAATTGACTCGACCGCAGAGGGTTTGGGGTTTGGTTTTTGGTTCTTTAAATACGTACTACTATAAACTTACTTCTTCCCTGCTTTCCTTTCAGTTTTTTAAAATTTATTTTCTCATTTACTCATGGACTCTTCATAACAACCTTAATACATATCACTAACACTTCCCCACATTACAGGAGAGGAAACCGAGGCACCGGGTGGTTAAATAGCGGAGGCAGGATTCAAACTCAGGCAGCCAGGCTCCACTGTCCTTGCTCTTAGCCTCTGCTCCAGGCTGCCTACCCCAAATTTACAAGGATTCTGTTTACTGATCCTAAGCCATCTTCATCGTATCAGAATCCTTAACACAAATGGCAAAGCAGTCAGAATTACAGCATCGAAGTGTTTCAAGGAAGCCAGCTGGCCATCTCACCAGAAAAGAATCATTTCTTTATTCTTTTCAGTTAATTCCCAGAGGTTCAGGAGACATTTTACATCTTCAGAATACCGTTAGACAAAAGTACAGAATTCCATGAAGGACCACCTTGCCAAGGGTGTTCAAAGTCAGCTTTTAAAATGCAAATTGAAGATGTCTTTTTTTTTTCCCCCAGTACTTAAAGATCTGGTAACAATGAAAGATGATGTGTCTAGCCCAGCACCTGACACCCATCAGACACTCAAATATTTGCTGAAGGACTGAAATTTCTAAAAATCTTAATTTCACATCATGTTCAGATGCTGCAACTCTGAGAAAGGAAATCCAAAAAATGTATTACATAACAGTATTAACCTGCAGCACTGCTGTTTAAACTTTTAATTACACATCTTTTTCCATAAAAATGAAAGCACGCACTCTGGGTGCATGTGTGTATGTGCATGTGTGTGTGGCTGTGCATATACACACACATATCGTAGTCCCCCCTTATGCCAGGTTTTGCTTTCCGTGGTTTCAGTTACCGCAGTCAACTTTGATTTGAAATGTTAAATGTGTACGTGGTGGGATGAAATCTCACACCGTCCCACTCTATCATTCACATAACTTTTATTATAGTATACTGCTATAATTGTTCTATTTTATTATTAGTTATTGTTGTTAATATCTTATTGGCCTAATTTATAAATTAAACTTTATCATAGGTATGTAAGTATAGGACAAAACATAGTACATATACGTATAGGGTTTGGTAGCATCCTTGGTTTCAGGCATCCACGGGAGGTCTTGGAACGTTGTCCCCCATGGATAAGGGAGGACTAAATATATGTATATATTTGTGTTTTAAAATAACATATATATGCCTCTACATAAAATTTAAAAGAATAAACATTGAAAATGATAAACAATAAGCAGAAATGTAAGTTCTGGTATTTTCTTTCTGCACCTCAGTGTGTATGTAAACTCAGGCATCTTCCAGAATGCTCACCGCCACCACCTTAGAAAACAGAGATAACAGCAGTCTCTGCCTCACATTATCGTAATGATTAAAATTATGTAACGTGCGACTGTACCTGGACAAAGCAGTCAATGAACAACAGCTAAACCAGAATTAGCACCTAATACAAACCTTCTAACTTATAAATAGAAGAAATGAGATTCAAAGCCATTCTGTGACTATCTAGGCCACATAGCTGTATCACACTGTGTCCACTGTATCATCATGGTGGTCTGGAAGCTACGTGTCCCAGATCTTTTATCTGCGCTCCACTAAATCTAGACACATGGCACAGACCTCTGGAGTTCCCACCCTATTTATTTATCTTTATAGCTATGGTGTTAACTTGGTTCTGGTGCCTGCTTATCACCATGCCAGAGTGCTGATGGGCTGAGACTTACAGCAAGAAGATATTGCTGGAAAACTAGACAGCTAAGATGTGTGCATCACAATGCATGCAAATTTTGTCTAAAAGAAAGACCTGCAGGAAAATAATAATAATAACGTAGATGGGGGGACGGGTGTAGGTACAGATGCTTCAACAATGGCAGAATGCTGACAGCTGTTAAAGGTGGGTGATGAGGTTAAGGGATCCACTTGAACATTCTATGTACTTTGCATATAATTTGAAATTTTTCATAATAAAAGTTTTTTTTTTTTTTTAATAAACAACATGACAAGGGAAAAAAAAGATATAGTTGGCCACAGGTCTTATGGACCAGAAGAGATGAAGCCAATAAATAGGCAGTCAGTAAAACTATAGATAGAATGTCTCCTTCAAAATCTACGTTCTTTTAATTGTCGATATGTGCCTTCCTCAGTAACAACAACACAACCACCTTTTCTTAACTATAAAAATACACCAGAATGAGATGGCCATCATACATATTGAGAACTGTGTGGATGACATGGATAACACCACTGCCAAGAGGCTACAGGTTGACTTGTACATGTTCGTCCTCCCCCATGGACAAGGAAAGAAGGACAGGCATGCCCCTTCTCTGCACACTCCTGATACGTTTCGTGGAGTGATCCCACAGTCAGGTCAAGTTACTCTTCAGAAAACAGCCTTTGTGTTCCCTAAGGAAGGCCAGGCATTTGATGGATCATTTGGCAGGCTGTAGCTCCTTGGGTCCTTATCATCCCTTCCACCTCTCCTGGGCGGGGTTACACATTCACACCCAGCCCTGGAGAGAGGCCTCGGCAGGAAGCTGGGGCTGCAACAGCTACCTGATGCTTCCATTCCCAAATCCAAAGGAGATGAGGACCCCAAATCTTGAACGTGAAAAGAGCCATCAATACAAACACCACCTTTCAGCAACTCTGCCTATTTCTCCAACCAGCACTGGAGGATCTTCCATGTAAGGCATACTGTCCTGGGCAGGGGGTGAGTCTAAGAAAATCATATACAGTCCCTGTCCTGGAGAAGACTGTACTCCTGGGGAGGAGTCAGTGACAGTGACAACTAGCCAAAAGCAAAGTGAAAACAAAAAAACAACCAGTTGCCGTCGAATTGATTCCGACTCATGATGACCCCATGTGTTGCAGAGTCAAACTGTGCTACATAGGGTTTTCATGGCTGTGGCTTTTCGGGAGCAGATTTTCCAACGTTTGTATCTGTTTTCCTTAGTTTTTCAGGTCTCTGCTACAGATGGACAGCATGGTCCATTTGTCTACAGCACCATGTTGACTCCATCCCCCTCTGAAGCATATCTCCTGAGGTGCCTCTGGGTGGTTTGGAACCACCAACCTTATGGTTAATAGCCAAGCACTTAATCATTTGGGAGCCCTGGTGGTGCAGTGGTTAAGAGCTACAGGGCTAACCAAAACGTCAGCAGTTCGAATCTACCAGCTGCTCCTTGGAAGCTCTCTGGGGCAGTTCTATTCTGTCCCATAGGGTCGCTATGAGTCAGAACAGACTGGACAATGCGTTGTAGCTGTTTGAGGCACCCGACCCATTGCCATCTAGTTAATTCTGACTCATAGCAACCCAGGGACTCCTAAAAAACAAGGTGGTAAGAGTTATAATAGAGATACAGTCTAAGAGCTATGGGTACAGGGAAAGGAAAGTCCATGAGTCTTCCTAGAGAAGGCTTTATAAGGGAGCTGTCTGAATGGGTGCCTGAGGGACTCTGTATACCAGTCTGACAGCTGGTGAAGGGCATTCCAGGTAAAGAGCACAGAAGAAACCAACACATTCTTTTTTCTTTCATAAATATACAGGCAGCAATCTTTCATTCTAGGCAGCACTCTTCAAAAAAGAATTGCTGATGAAAGGGACAACTCCAAGAGATTTAGATTCCAATTGATTTCGGTGAAAATTAATTAACTTTGCAGTTCTTTAGAAACTGTGATGATGACAGGATAACTCAAAAATAATAAAAGAACGGATTTTAGAAGAGTCAGATATGTGCTTAAGTCTCCATGAAATGCTTGTTCCATTTTCAGGTGAGAGAGAAAATACAGGGAAATAGGCAGGAGGAATTATAAATCAAAACTAATCTTCATAATACTTAATCCTGCAGAAGTAATTATGGCACTCCCACATTTTACACACCAGGAAATGCTAGTCATCACTGGGCCACTATCAGATATTTAAAAAAAACAATCTAGTGGAAACCAGGATGCTTGCAGTTGAACGATGGGACTCGAGCATAACTGCAGCACACCCAGAAGTACAGAGTCCTCTGTAGGACCTTACACCCGGGCTGCTGGAACCCTCCAAACTCCCGCATCAGGAAACTTTCAGGAGCCTGATGCAGGAGATGGGATTACTGGCAAGACTGTGCAGAGAGACACACATTTAAAATGGTATAGTTGAACACCAACTTTGAGTGGGCCACTGCTACCTGTTTCATCCCCAAGATGGGCTCTGCTATGGGTCGCCACTCAGTTGAAAGGGAGTTCCCTGGGCGTGTGGCCTGCATTGAATATACGCAGACATTCTGGAAAGGCTCAGGGGCTTTTGCTCATTCTGGGTCCTGCATCTGCCTCCTGTTCATCTGACCTCTGGTTCTTGGAGCTTGAGCTAGCAGCATACCTGCAGTCTTGCCTGCTGATCTTGGGATTCATCAATCTTCACAGCCTGTGAGCAAGAGCCTTGCTCTCTGACCTGCTGATCTTGGGTTTGCCAGACCCTGCAACTACATGAATCAGGAGAAGCCTCTATCCTGACCCACGGCCTTGGAACATTCCAGGCTCTACAACCACGTGAACCATGTCCTTGATATAAATCTCTCTCTCTATATATATTTATACACTTTACTGATTTTGTTTCTCTAGAGAACCCAGCCTAAGACATTTGGTACTGAGAATGGTTCAAGAGAAACAAAATTGTAAGGATGAATTTTCTAAATTGGTTCTCCAGTCTGGTTAGTTAAAGATGTTGATGACTCTGCTTCCAGTAGTAAAGAGGGTACTTGCTCATCTGCGGCTTGAGGTGGCAATTCAAACACAAAAAAATATCACCACTAATAGATCAGGTATTGGTGAATGGCAAGGCTCTGGGTGACTGTAATTTTGACACAATGAGAAATATAAGGAAGCTAGTTGCTTGGTCCTACTTTCACTAGACAAACTCGTGAAAGAAAGAGATGGGCTCAGGGTTTCAGAGTCAAAGCTCAATTGCCACATAAACAACCTCGAAATTTCCACTTTTGACTTAAAAAAAAACCCAGTGCCTTCAAAGAAAGCCTTATTTCTTGTAGTAGCAGAGCTGATACTGCCAAAAACCAAACTCAGAGTCTTACTGTAAGAGCAGCTGAATTACAATGCCAACTCAACTGGTAACCTCAAGAGGTGTCTGAAGTTAAAGCGAGGGCACTGAAGAAATGGGATCCTGAAACTTGGAATAGGGACCTCATACCACCAAGAAAGAAGAGCTAGGAGAACAGCGCATCTTTTGGACTCAAGGTTCATGAAGCTCCTCGACCAGGGGAAGATTGGTAACAAGGACCTTCCCCAAGAGCTGACAGAGACAGAAAGCCTTCCCCTGGAGCTGGCACCCTGAACTTGGACTTCTAGCCTCCTAGTCTGTGACAGAATAAATTTCTCTTTGTTAAAGCCATCCACTTGTGGTATTTCTGTTTTAGCAGCACTGGATAACTAAGACAACACCTAACAACATCCCCGGTGAATACGTGTATTGGAAGAGACATCAATTAAAGGACTCACTAGAACCTCATTGGAAGGTACCCTACTTGGTTTTCCTCACAAACCCATGTGTGGCAAAGCTGTAAAGAGTCGAACCCTGGATCCATTTGTTACAACTTAAAGGGGCTAAGACACCTCTTTGGACTTGTCAGCCCTCTGGAGATCTGAAAATTATATTTAAACACCCTTACAGCCAGAAATAGATGACTGCAGAAGTAAACGGCTCATCCCAAGATCATGGAACAAGATCTTACGCATGTAACTGAATTTTATGGATTCTGCTTTGTTATTACAGCTATCCTTATTATATACCTGTGGTCTTATTTCCTGGTAGTTTTATTCACTATGAAAGCCCATTTAAGTCTTATTCTTTTCTTCCTAAGAGTTTCTTCTAACGCTTGGAGAGAGAATGCATTTGTTAAATTAGCCCAATCAGAGGCCAGTACCAGTAATCTGAATGAATGTTGGATTTGCCATCCCTCTCTGCAATCTGTGCATGAAAATTCAGGTCCAGTAGCACTTCTCATTAAATTACAGTATTGTACCCAATGCTACTGTTAACTTCAACCACACCTTTAAACAGGCCATACGTGTTAGACTATGGCATTCCCCTGGATTGCAGGCCCAACCTCAGGCACTATACTTTCATTTAACCCAAACTGTAAACCAGAATTGCTCTAAAGCTGCTTGGGTCCCTTCTGATTGCCAAGATGATCTTCTAATCTCACATGATAGACCCCTAGATTCTGGAAAAATGTTCATGCAGTGAATTTAACAGCATACCAGAGAGGATGGAAGCATGTTTGTACTGAACTTTGGAACCAGATAAAGCTGGAACGACTGTCCGACTGTAATAATTCTTTGGTAGAAAATTGGCTTGAGAAGGCCAATCAAACCATTCCTCCTAGACAATGCTACCAGAAACAGTACGATTTATGCTCCCTATGGGTATGTATTTTTATGTGGAGGATCAGGTTATCCCACAACAGAGGAGCCTACTCCACGTAATCGCCCTTATGACGGGGCTTTGCCTTGCTTAGTTGGCTAGAACATGACAAGTCAATGTACCTTAGGTACTTCAGAAGTCTCCCTTAGATACCCACACCTATAATGAAAGTAAACACTGGACTAGTGATATAAGAATCCTCACTCGGAATAAGAGAGACTCTAATGTCAGAAGATAATACAATAGCTGATACACCTAGGATGAGATGGGTATTCCTCTAAGCACTCTTACCCAAATATAGTATTCCCCAGCTTGAAAGATCTATTTGCAATTTATCTGCTACAATGGCTCAAATTGCAGATGGAATGGCGGCCAACAGAAGTCTTTAGAACATCTTACTAAAATAGTATTAGAGCACAGAATAGCTCTTGATTTCCTCCTAGCTCGACAAGGAGGAGTCTGTGCCATTGCTAACACCTCCTGCTGTACTCGGATAAATACCACAACAGAAGCAGAACAAGATATTAGGAAAACTTTCCAGGAAGTTACTTGGCTAAATTCAATACCTCCTATGCCTGGAGCTCCTTTTTTAGAAGGCACTGGTTCCTGGTTTGCTCTATATGACAAACTGAATTAATCATCTTGATTGTTGTAATAATTATTATAAAACTTGCAAACTCATTGCCATTGAGTCGATTATGACTCACGATGAACCCTACAGGATGGAGTGGAACTGCCCCATAGGGTTTCCAAGGAGCTGCTGGATTCGAACTGCTGACCTTTTGGTTAGCAGCCAAGCTCTTAACCACTGCCACCACCAGGGCTACAATAATTATAGGTCTTGTTACATGTTATATGAAATGCCTGTCTAATGCTTGTAATCAAACTGCAGTCCCTCCTGCTATTCAGAGAATTATGCATCATGAAGGAACTAACTCCTTAAAGGAGACCAACTTTACACCTTGAGTTAGCCTTTCAGGGTGTCAAGTTGTTCTTTCAAATATAGCCTTGCTCCACACATACTCCAACTAGAGGATCACAAAAGCAAAGTGTCTGAGTTGTGGTATGGTGAAGAAGTGGATGAAGAATCCAATTTATGAAAAAGATGAATTCAGTGAAAAAGTCCATGTGGAAGAGAACACTCTCATAATGGTGATCAAAGAATCTTTGTGGAGAGTGTTAATCAAAAGACAGAAGGGTGAAAGAGCACTCTAAAACTAAGACACGTGGCGTAACTAAAATGCCTGACACAGCTCAGGATTAGACACATTTTGTTTTAAACCCCTGCTGCTGCTTGTAAAATATGGGCACCACTTTTGGGCAAAGGAGCCTTATTTTACAAACAAATGTGGCTATGCTTGCTTGACTATGATGCCGGGATGTGTGTGCAGATTGTTCTCAGAAAAAAATGCTTGCCCTCAGGAAGAATGCATCTGAAAATAGATTAACTTATATGAAGAAAGGTCTGTTTGTGGTTGCTAGCCATCTTGTATAAAAAGAAGGCATTCCTTTGTGAACGTCAGAGCACTTTGTAATTTTACTCAGCGCTGCCCAAATTGAGTTGTATTCCTCAATAAAACTCTATCATTTTTCTCCGTACAGAGTTAGTGCTGTTTACACTCTTGACAAGTCACAGTGTGGTCCTTTGATTGCATCCCTAAAGTAATTTACATGTCCCAGTGTTCCTAAAATAGAGACCACCCACCCTTCACACCAGGCCTATTGGCTTAAAGCGCTGATATCTGGTAATCTTTTAACCTTAAACCGAAAGCACCCCCTGATGTGTTCTTTAAACCAAACAATAAGTTAGCTTATTTAGTAAAGAATGTTGGCCTTGAAAATTGTGCTCTTTTGAAAAACTATCTATATGGGATCATACTGACAACAGCAACTTGAAAGATCACACAGGAAGCTTAGGGGCAGGGAGTTCATGTTAATGGGGAAGGAAAAATTAGGAAAAAGACAGCGAGAATGGTTGCACAACTTGAAGAATGTAATCAACATCATTGAATTGTACAGGTAGAAATTGTTGAATTGGTGTGTTTTGCTGTGTATACTTTCAACAACAATGAAATTTAAAAACTGTTGATACCTGGGCCCACTCCAGACTTACCATATCAGAGTCTCTGAAGATGTAGTTCATGCTCTGCTTTAACAAGGAACTCATTCATTCGTGTACTCAACAAATATTCAACGAGCACCTACTAAGTGCCAGGCACAGATCCAGGTACTAGGAAGGAAGTAGCGAGCAGAGCAGACAAAGCAGATTTAGACATGCACTAGGTATTGGATAGAGAAGAATATGAGGCAGAGAGAACTGGCAGCGATTTAAGCACAGGGTATGAAGGGCCAGGATTAAGAGATAGATAAGGAAAACACTGAAAGGAAAAATAACAGAACTTTGTGGCTGGCCAGATGATGCCACGAAGAAGGAGGCATCCAAGAGGACTCTTAAGCTTGGAGCCTGGATAAAAGGGATGATTCAAGGTCAGAACTGCAAGGTGGGTGACCTGGAGAGATAAGAGTTATGTTTACAATACACTGAATCTGAGGTGTGGCAGGACAGCCCAGCAGGCCCAGCTGGAATCCTAAGGACTGGAAGTTTCGATTGAGTCTCAGGAATGGAGACAGAGATTCGGAAGCCTTCTGCAGTTAGATGACAGCCGAAACCATCTTAATCCTTCTTCTGTAATCACATTTTTAATTTAATATGTTCTTAAGTTATCTTCTAGGGTTTCCTTAAGTTCTTAGTAGGAAAAACTAATTTGTTGCAATTAAATATATGATGGCATGTTCATTTTTTAAAATTACTTATTTTGCCCAGTCTAAAATTATATAATAGAGCCCTGGTGGCACAGTGGTTAAGAGCTTGGGTGCTAACCAAAAAAGTTTGGCAGTTTGAATCCACCAGCCCCTCCTTGGAAAACCTATGGGGCAGTTCTACTCTGTCCTACAGGGTCACTATGAGTCGGAATTGACCTGACAGCACATAACAACAACAACACTTATATAATGTAGCCCTGGTGGTGCGGCGGTTAAATGCTTGGCTGCTAACCAATAGGTCAGTGGTTCAAACTTACCACCCACTCCACGGTAGAAAGATGTGGCAGTCTACTTCCGTAAAGATTTACAGCCTGGGAAACCCTATGGGGCAGTTCTACTCTGTCCTACAGGGTCACTATGTGTTGGAATCGACTCAACGGCAACGGCTTTGGTTTTCTGGGGAGTTATATGATGGGAGTCCCTGGATGGTGAAATACTTAATGCACTCTGTTGCTAACAAAAAGGTTGGAGGTTTCAGTGCATTCGGAGATGCCTCAGAAGAAAAGCCTGTCAATCTACTCCAAAACATCAGCCACTGAAAACCCTATGGGGCTCAGTTCTACTCTGACACACATGGGGTCACAATGAGTTGGAACTGACTCGATGGCAGCTGGTGTTGGTGCTAATTATATAAGACAGGATTAGAAGTGATTAGCACGGAAACCTTCTTTTCCAAATACCTATATTAAAATTAACTTGGTAAGAATCTTAGAAAAGAATTTTAAGGACAACAGTGATAGTTAAACACCATTACAACCCAAAATGGAGAATATGAAATATCCTTGAGCTATTTGTGACAACAGGGACAAATCAAATTATTCAAGTTAAAACAGCCCACAAAAATCTTTTCCTGGCCTCACAGACCTCTGCAGTGAATACAGTCATCTTTGCACACGGTGTAGTTATGTGCATAACCATCACTAAAAGCAGTCTTGGATAAGCTGGAATTCTCATTTGATTACCGACCATAATAACAGAGGCTTCAGCAAGCAGAGTTATAATTAACGTCTGGAAATTGACTCTATGTGGATATATTCTGAATACAGGCTTGCTTTACATTTTTCCCCCCTAAGGGACTGCCCACTGTAACCATTTAAAAATATAAACCGAAGGAACAAATTAATAATCAGTTTTGGGGATTCTCCGTGTACCCTTTCATGCAAAACTTTTAAGCAGCTCTTTGTAAGCAAGTCATCTTAGGGTGGGCTCTACTCCGTGATTCAGCAAGTAATTGATACACAGTTAACTATTAGTCTGAGTACTGAATCTGAATGACCCAGACTTCCTGGAGACTGAGGTTTCTAGTTTTATTGTGGTGCCATGGCCCACGCGAGGGTAAATCAATAATGTGAAACTTATCAATGAGCGCTCCATTACACAGAACCTTGAAAACACAACATGAGTCTGAGTAAAAGGCATTGTGGGAACATTCATATTTTAAAAGGAAATACGTGATTCACGTCCCTTGGTCAACATTAGAGAAAGGGAACTATGACTCTGATGATTGAAGGTAATCTTATTATAGTAAAAAGCAACCAGAATGTACTGAGTGGAGAGGCAAGAATGGGTTTCGCCTTCTTCTCCCTCCATCATGAACTCTGCTCAAACAAGTCTTCTGGTTCCTGCCAGAAAACACATGCCCAGCTCCTGAGAGCAACGCCCAGAAACAGCCATGTGGAGTGAGGAAAAAGAGGAATGGTTTGCAAAGTAATTGCAAGGTGTTGGATTACAAGTAAGGTTTCCTTCCTCTCCTTTTAAGATGTCCTTTGGGGATATAAACACCTTGGTAGACAAGTGCTATCAGATTTAAAACACTAATGCATACCATTCCCCAAAGCTAAAACATGATACAGAGAGCTCTCTAGGCCACAAGCAACAGATTCAAAAAGCCTCTTCCTCTTAAACCAAAAAACCAAACCTATTGGCATTGAGTCGATTTTGACTCATAGCAACTCTTCCTCTTAGCTACATATAAAAACATCTTTTACTATTCCTTTACATCCACACCCAGCAAGGTAGGCTTGGCCTAGGTATGACTTACATCTATGCAGAGAGAAAAGGGTAGATCCTTCTGATCTAAATCCTTCTGGTCCTCAGACAATCTGAGCATTTGGTTATTATCGCTCTAATACTTGCATTCCACCTCCTGTCTGTCAGTTTGTTGTCCTGGGGTGGCCTGCATGTTGCTGTGATGCTGGAAGCTATGTCACCAGTATTTCAAATACCAGCAGGGTCACCTATGGTGGACAGGCTTCAGCAGAGCTTCCAGACCTAGACAGACTAGGAAGAACCGTAAATCTACTTCCAAAAATCAGCCAATGAAAACCCTATGGATCATAACAGAATATTGTCTGAGGTAGTGCTGGAAGATGAGTGCACTAGGTTGGAAGGCACTCAAAATACACAGCGGCTGCAACAATGGATTCAAGCACACTAACAACTAGCCAACGTTTCATTCTGTTATATGTGGGATCGCCATGAGTGGGAGCTGACTTGATGGCAACTACCAGCGATAATTGTATTAATAATCCTCAACAACAACTTTGGTAATAATAATAAAAGCAGCTCCCAATGGTTGTGCTCTTATTGTGTATAAGGCAGTGTGATAAGAAACTGATATGAGGCAGTTATTATTATCATTATCAAAGTGAGGCTTAAAAGATTAGGAAACTTGCCTGAGGTCAAACAGCTAGTAAGTAGGAGAGGCAGGAGCTAAACCCAGGTCTGTTTGACTCCAAAATCTGTGCCCTTAACCATAAAACACATGGCAGAAAGCTACTAAGAATTACAGGGAACATTCAATTGTCTTGCCTATGCTACTCTTACATAAGAGCCAGAAACCAGTTACAGCTGCAAATCATATAAATGAAGACCTAAATCTTTAAATCACTTGAAACCTGGGCTCTTTGGCCCCAGCTACACAGAAGTCAGCTGGCCCCATGTGAGGTCCAGTCCTCTTCCCGGTTCTGCCCTCTTTTCTCCTGCCTTCTTTACTCCACACCTACCAGTCCTCCCCTGCCACAATTATATCCAATTACGGACCACTTCTCACAAGTGGCCCCACATCCCCATGGTGGACGACGAATCAGCTGTAGGGCAGGAGAAAGGAGAGGCAACAAAAAAGAACAGGCCTATTGTCTCCAGGCTTTCATTTCCAGACTTACAATGGGAGCCCAGATACATGGTCACAAAAAGGTCACAATGCCACCGCTCTACTGACCTGGTTTAAGAAATTAATTACTGTCTATTCTTAAAGGCTTATGCTCTCTTGTCAGAGTAAACTGTGTCACTTAAGGGGCTGACGAGAGATGATCCCATGGAACTCTCCACAACTGGGAGAGAAGCAAGAACATGACTCAGGAATCAATAGTAGCACCAGTGGACAAAGTGTCCGGGCATACTTGGTCAGGCACGGCCCCCTTCTCTCAGAAGTGCTCCCTTTCATATCCCCCAAGAGGCGGCCACGCTTATTTTTACATTAGAACATTCACCACACCCCAGAGGTACAACTGAGCGAACCACAGGTGAGCACTAGGTATCTATAAACACAACAGATGCCAGCTCCAAGGAAGTGAAGTGGGCAGTGAAGTAAGCAGAAGCTGGCGTGGGGCATGAGGTGATGTGCAAAGAACATGGATAAGAAGAAGCATGTCTGCGGAACAGCGATGGCACAAGCATGCACAGACGATGGGAGAAGCCAAGCTAGCTCAGACAGAGGAAGCTCAACAGGGCTCCCAAGCTCCCAGCTTCAGTTCCCACGAGACTTGGGGGAATTCTGTGAACATGAACTATTTCCTCTCAACAACTGCCCCTTCATTTGGCCTAAGATAGTAGGTTCCTCGCCACCAAAAAGTTTTGAATAAAACCATCTATATTAATGTGTTCAACAACAACAACAAACCTTCTTTAATACTCTTTTTTTCTTCAACTCTTAACCACACAGTATTTTTTATCTACCGAGGGAATTCTGAAGTGGAATCAGGGTTGAGGTTCACTGGACCAGCTGAATCCACTGAGTTTTACAGTGTAGTCTAGAAAAGTAAACTCGAGAACATTTAGTGCTTTTCTTAAAAATCGTGAAGCGCAGACTTACAGAAGGGGCCTGAGACGTAAATCACGTCGTTTGGTCTCCTCCTTTTCAAACAATGGAAAGTGAAGTCCAAACTGTGACACCTCTTGCTCGAGGTAACATAGTGAATTTATGGGAGCTGGAATTAGAACTGATTTCCCTAGTACAAAAGTTCTGTGTTCACAAAACATTGGTAAATCAAAATTTTTAGGCATATTAGGGAAACTTGTTATTTAACACAAGCCTGCCAAAAAAAACCATTCTGTTACCCAAATAATAATTTCCTAAGTCTATGTGCGTTGAGATTTTGAATTCCTAGATACAAAGGTTTCTTAAAATGGAACAGACGTATGGCTTCAACACGAGCTTAAACAAAATCCGATATGAAAGGTAAATCTGCTACCAAAAATGAACACTGCAATTCCTAAAGCCAGATTTTTGGAGTCTTATGTGGGATGATCAATAGACAAGGAAGTAAGTTACTCAAATTGGCAAGACAGTGAGTAGAAACAGGGACAAATTTATAGGTGGGGAGGGAGTCACCTTAACGGGCATGCTTTAAATAGCCTCAGAGTACCCAAAAAAACCTGCTGCCAACGAATGGATTCCAACTCATAGCGACACTATAGTACAGAGTAGAACTGCACCATAGAGTTTCCTAGGAGCGCCCAGGCAGATACGAACTGCCGACCTCTTGGTGACCTCTTGGTTAGCAGCCGCAGCACTTAACCACTACACCACCAGGGTTTCCAGCCTCAGGGTGGTATGATTTAAATGACTTCTGCAGGAGGAAAAACAAAAGCCTCTCCACCCATACGCCCTTGCACCGTGAGAGTTTTAAGGCGGAATTTTAGTTAAGACGGAGTCTCCAAGATTAACCTGAATAAGAGCAAACATTCTTGGAAGAGAAAACACATTAAGGAGTCATTGCCCATTAACACAGAACCGTGAAATTTTGTGTCAGATCCTTTGTAACAGGATTACTGGAGGGAAGTACCAAGACCAGTTGCTGCCAAGTCGATTCCAACACATGGCAGCCCTCTGTGTAGCAGAGTAGAACTGTGCTCCAGAGGGTTTTCAATGGCTGCCATCCTTTGGAAGTAGATCACCAGGCCATTCTTCAGAGGTGTCACGGGGTGGACTCAAACCTCCAACCTTCTGGTTAGCAGCCAAGTACAATAACCGTATGCACCACCCAGGGATGCCAGAGGAAGGTAAGGCGCCCGAAAACAGAACTGTGGATAAGGAAGCTTTGATGGGATAGGGGCAAGAGCTCAGAGCCTGGTGCTGCATAAAAGGGGAAATCTGCAAGCTAGCACAGTGAGGGCAGCCTGAAGAGCCAGGTATCACAAAAAGCACTGGAGGGTAGAGAAGATCCACCAAGGAGAAGGGCTCTGAGTGGACGCCCAAAACACACTTCCCTTACTTCAGTCTCCATGGGTCTGTTCTTGAGCAGAAGCCCTGGTGGCACAGTGGTAAACAGCTTGGCTGCTAACCAAATGGTCTGCAGTTGGAATCTACCAGCCGTTCCTTGGAAGCCTTATGGGGCAGGTCTACTCTGTCCTATAAGGCTGCTACGATTTGCAATTGACTTGATGGCAATGGGCTTTTTTTTTTTTTTTTTTTGGTTCTTAAGAGTTACTTTTTTCCCAGTGGGATGTTCTCATACCGGCTGCCTTGAATTACAGGTCAATATTCTATTTCTTTTCTCCAATATTGTGTTTTCATCTTATGCCAAGCAGCATTTGCACCATGTTCTGTTTTTCTTGTCCCTCATCAAACTCAGGTAGAGGTCCTAGATGTTCTTTCCTTAATGGCACTGTAGCATTCCTTGAGAAGGCTGGAAACAAAGAAGCTGGGTCATTAACTTCGGCATGTCCAGGAAACTCACTCACTACGCCCAGGAGAAATCCGCCCTGAGCGCAGTAACCATAAATGCCACTCACAATCAACACAAGGTGCTTCTCGGGATGCCACCACCTGAAGGAATGCTACCACAGCCTTGCCCAGATTTACAGATTTTCCGACTACAGGTCCTGAAATCAAAAGTTATAAAACAGCGAAACATGAGTACATATCCAAAATGCCTCTAAAACCTAGCCCATCCTTTTACAACAGAAAGAAACGGTTTGGAATGAACGATACTGGAGGGGAACCTAGCACAGAACCTAGTAGAAGCACAGCATCAACAGACGTGCATCTAATGGTTAAGGAGCCCTGTTGGCACAATGGTTAAGTGCTTGGCTGCCAGTTGAAGGGTTGGCAGGTTGAACCCATCCAGCGGCTCCACAGGAGAAAAACCTGGAGAGCTGCTTCCATAAAGATTACAGCCAAGAAAACCCTACGGTTGAATGAATGTAGGAATCAGGGCTTCTAACCGGTTTCCACCCCAGATACCTGAATCGGAATCTACATTTTAACAAAATCCCCAGGTGATTCTTATGTGTAATGAATTTTGAGACCCACTGCTCTCAGGATTGTTTCCCAACCAGCAGCATTAGCATCACCCAGGAACTTGTCAGAAATGCAAATTCTCAGCAGAGGTTCGGACCAGACCAAACTGGTTCCAAGCCCTGGTAGGAATGAAGGAAATGTATCTTTTGTAATTTCCTCTTGCACATCTAGGCACTGGGTGTCTCTTGTTTACCTTCCTCTCTCTGCATTTGCTTTCTGTGGCTGTGTAAATGTTTCTCGATGTTACCAAATGTCTCTCTCCTCCAAGGTCTTTGTCACCAACATCAAACAGAAGGATCAAAGACTACTTCTGTGTATGGCATAGGTAAACAATGATAACAAACTGAATCACAAATGCCCCATTCTCCTGCCTCTCCAGATTAAAATGTTTCACCTAAAATACTCTGCCTGCCTCATACCTCATTCTCAGGTTCTGTGTTTCTTTAGGTTTGTACTTTCAAATCAGCTTGATTTACCCACTCTGGCTTCCCTGGTCCCACTCCGCACAATCTAAAGCTGCTGGTATCCAAGAGGATGGCCTGATATGGGCTGAGTTGCGTCCAACAAAAAGATATGTTGAAGTCTTAAGCCCTGGTAGCTGTGAATGTGACCTTATTTGAAAACTAGGTCTTTACAGGTGTAACCAAGTTAAAATGAGGTCATACTGGATTAGGGTGGGCTCTAATCCAGTCACTGCTGTCTTTATAAAAAGAGGCAACAAGACAGATGAGGGCACCATGTGAAGGCTGAGGCAGAGATTGGAGTGATGTGTCTATAACCTATGGAATAGAAAGCCAACTCCAGAAGCTAGAGAAAGACAAAGCACCCTTCAGAGGTAGCGTGGCCCCACTGACGCCTTGATGTGGGACTTCTGGCCTCTATAACTGTGAGAGAATACATGCCCCTTGTTTTAAGCCACCCTGTGTGTTACTTTGTTACAGCAGCCCCAGGAAATTACTCTCCACCCCTTGAAGGATGTTTGTTGAGGAGTCTAAATCCACCTACTCACACCTTAACCAACAGGCAGCCCTTCTGGTGCAGATTATTCATCGCTTCACTTCCCCCGCTCAAGTAGCAACATTAGGCTCTACTAAGGCCACCCTCATTTCCAGTGTCCTTTCAACAAATATTCTGAAGGGACTCCAATTCATTTCCTCAATGGCTTGTGCTCATAACTTATAACATACACCAGTAACTCACACGTAAATATATCCTAACCTCCGGACTCTGCATCATGCTTCGGTCCTCAACCACCTCTCTGCACTGTTCCCATACCAACTGGCTTCTTTCATGCTAAGTCCACACACCTTCTGGCTTTTGCAAACTCTACCTCCCTACGACTCGTTTTTCAGTTAATTTTCAAATGCTTAAAATAATCACCTGTTGCTCACATAGCAGCAGCCTCCCTCCTAGCCTCCAAATTCACTTCCTCCCAAAACCCTTAACCTAGATTATTCGCCCACCTTAACACTCATCATTTGGAGGGATTTACTGTCTTTATGGAGTCCCTGGGTGGCGCAAACCGTTAAGAGTTTGTCTGTTAACCAAAAGGTTGGCGGTTCAAGTCCATACAAAGGTGCCTCAGAAGACAGGCCTGGAGGTATGCTTCTGAAAACTCAGCCTTTATCCATATATGTGGTGTCTGCGCACTTGTGAGTATTTGCTGTTTAAAGTCCTCCACCAGGGGCTGTGCAGCTTCACTATACATGCACAAGAGCTGACACAGACAGAGAGGTAACGGATAAAGGATGAAGACAGATACAAAGCAAAGGATTCTTCTTCTTCTGTTCAGTAATGACACTTGAAAGTCACAAGAACATCAATATAATGCATACGGAGGGAATCAGACCTCAAGCCGATACATCTTAGCCCCTTTCTTGTCCACAGTTGTACCACTACGTATATTAAAATCTGGAAGTAAAATCAGACCCAAGTAATCATGGGAATCCAACTGAAGAAAAACTGAATTTATCCCATTTATTTATGGCGTACCCATTACGTGCAAAGGAGCCTCGTGGCACAAATGGTTAAGCGCTCGGCTGCTAACCCAAAGGTTGAAGGTTCAAACCTGCTCTGTTGTGTGGGAGAAAGACCTGGAGAACGACTTCTGTAAAAATTACAGCCAAGAAAACCCTATGGGGCAGTTGTACTCTGTCAGACAGGGTCACTACGAGTCAGAATCTACTCAGGTACCCAAGAACAACAGCAATGGACGTGATGTGCAATTCATTAAACACACATTTAACAGATACCTATTATTTTCAGGGACTTTATCAGCTGCTGAGAACATAAAAGGCATGGTCCCTGACCTCAAGGAGTTTTCGGTTTAGTAGAGATACAGTAGTCCCCCCTTAGCCGTGGGGAATACTTTCCAAGACGCCCCGCCCCGTGAATGCTAGAAATGCAGGTAGTACCTAACCGTGGTATACAGATGTCCCCCACTATCTGAAAGTACCAGTATCCCCTGTTCACTTAAAGGAAGCACTCCACAGCTTCTCTTTGGCATACCTGAACTGCCAGCATCACTACTCTTGAGCTTTGGTGCCATTAATAAGTAAAATAAGGGTTACCTGAACACAAGCACTGCAATACTGTGACAGTCGATCTGATGGAGTGGGCAGAGTATACAGCATGGATACACTTCACAAGGGATGATTCACGTCCCAGCGGGACGAAGCGAGCCTTGGCGAGATTTCATCATGCTACTCAGAACGGCGCCCATTTTAAAACTTGTGAATTGTTTATTTCTGGAATTTTTCATTTAATATATTCAGACCTTGGTTGACTGCAGGTAACTGAAACCATGGAATGAGAAACTGGATAAGAGGGGACTACCATTGTCAAAACCCACTGCCGTCGAGTCGATTCCGTCTAATAGCGACCTTACAGGACAGCGTAGAATTGCCCCATGGGGTTTCCAAGGAGCAGCTGGTAGATTTGAACTGCTGACGTTTTAGTAAGCAGCCAAATGCTTAGCCACTGTGTCACCAGGGCCCCAGGCGGGCCCACTGTAGAGCTAAATGACAGCACATAGTAACACAGTGTTACAACTGCAAGTACAGGGGCTAATAAATACCACGTGCACCAGGAACACAGACAAGGCTTCTAATCTAGACAGGATTGAGCATCCCAGGCATAGAAGAGCATTTAAGAAATGCAGATGTGAGCGTGAAGAGGGGGGACAAGGCTCTGGGCCTGTACTTCAGGGGATGCACAGCACTGACATACACACCTTTATAGTCCCCCTGGGTGAATAACCTCAGTACAGTGACAGAGATGACTCAGGACAAGGCAAGGTCTCCACCAGTGTCCCAAGGAGTACGGTCAACCAGGTCAAAAAAGAGAAAGATCCTCAAAGAAGACATGGGAGGGGTGGGGGTGCGAAAGGGGGTCCAACCAGGCATGGAAGAACAGGTACATTTGTGGTAGAAGGCACTCTGCTGTGGCAATGGCTTAGAAGAGGTATAAGTGAGGTGAGGCTAGGGCAGGTTCCAGGCAAAGTTAGAGCAAAAGAACCAGACAGAACAACAGGAGCGGCAATGCCGAAGGAAGGTCGTGGTGGGTGGTGGCGGCTGTTAGAAGCCATCGAGTCAATTTTGACTCATAGTGACCCCACGTGACAGAGTAGAACTGCCTCACAGGGTTTTCTTGGCTGTAATCTTCATGGAAGCAGATCACCAGGTCTTTCTCCCAGAGAGCTGCTCAGTGGATTTAAACCACCAACTTTTGGGTTAACAGCTGAGCGCTTAACAGTTTGCACCACCAGAGCTCCTTGGAAAGTGGTTAAAAACCCCAAAACGAAACCCACTGCTGTTGAGTCAATTCTGACTTAGAGTGACCCTACACGACAGAGTGCCCACAGCATTTCTAGGGCTGTAAAACTTTATGCAAGCAGGCTGCCACATGTTCCTCCTGCAGACCAGCTGGTGGGTTCAAGGCCCCGGCCTTCCGGTTAGCAGCCGCGGAAGGTGGCTAGGGACTGACTAACTTCAGAATCAGGTAACTCCTACATTATTGGAATAACCAAGACCCATAAATGCACCTCTTGAGAAATCTGATCTGACTACATGGCGTAGTGGAAAGAATACTCTTCGCTAGTAGTTAAGAGGCCTCCGGCTGATTCACTAGTCCATTATCACCCCCAGGCCTCTGTCAAATGAAGTTGCAAGACAAGAAAAGCATCCATAAATGGGTTAGGAAATACATTTAGTGCTTCGTGACCAGCATTTTTTCTTCTTTTCTAAAAAAAAAAAAAAAACTAAAGCAGAACATATCCTGATACGCACATTGCCTATAGAAAAATACGATTTTGTGAAACATTTATTTCAGTTATACAGACAAACATGTGTAGGTATGCACTTGGTCAAGACGTAAAATGTGTTTCCTAAAGTGGGTCACAGTCAAAAAATTTTGCAAAGCACGGGGCAAAGGGTTTCTCAGGTTTCTTCAAAGTCTAAGATTCCCCTTTAGGCTTTACATTTTAACTTTTTTTACAGGTGGATAAATCAATCTGGATATGAGTTTTGGTATAAAATTAAATAAGTCATGGCAAACTGTAGACAACCCATTGAACAATTTAAAATTTCACATTACCCAAACAAAGTCATATAAAATGAAATATGTCAAAAGTCTCCAGGAAATAACTACGCCTCACTTAAGTTGTAACACAGACACACCTACATATTCAGGGCAAAGGGTTAGCCTTCCATCTGAAAGGCCTTCATTTTAATGCAGACACCCACACACAGAACACTGTTCCATGGACCTTTTCATACTAAACCTACTCAAGGCAGAATTTTAAAACGTTGAACGTCAATCCTTACTTTTAAGTGCAAATTTTAGCCACCTATTGACTGCACATGACATATACTTTGGAAACCCTTGACTGGAACAGGTGGCTTTTAACTACTTGTGGATTCTGACTCAATACATCTGCATATGATATATTCTCAACTGCCTAAACCATTTTCCAAATGAGGACACAAATAGGCAACAGATGCTAAATACTAAGTACTTCCCTGTTGGACAAGCCATCTTCCCAGACATGCACGGGGTAATTTATGAGCATATCCATGAACCTGAACGGAGACAGAATCATTAATGCCAGCAATCAGCATAAAGCAAACACACATCAGATAAAAACTATGTAACGTCCATTGTAGCAACAGTGCCCACTGTACTTATCCTGGGGACCCTTTCATCTGAGGAAATCATGTCTCCTTAGAGAAAAGACCTCAGGCATTTTCACTATGGCTGCTATGAGGTAGGCGGGATAGGTCATAAATAGAAAAACTGGAGCACAAACAGGTAACCAGGCCTGCCCACTTACCAAACTTTTGTCTAAGTTGAGAATAAAACCCAAGTTTTTTGTTTGTTTATTCAGGTCTAACCACTAAACCATCCCTCCAATCTGTGCCTGACACAAAGAAAGCCTTCCATACTATTTTCCAGTCCTTCCGTGAATGCTAATTCAAGGTCATGAGATTCCTCAAATCTTGTAAGATTCGAACCCTACCTGGGATGTTGCTGAGGCTCCGTGGAAGGTGCCAGCTGACAGCCACCAGCGAACTTCCTGCCCACACAGTGCCAGCAACTCTGCCCACCAGGCAGCAAACTCCTCGCACCATGCGACCCTCCAGCTGCCTCCAAGGCTGCCCATCACTGCCCCGCAGGGCACTTTACAACCGGAAGGTCCTTTTGGAGGTCAACCTGTTTCACCCCCCCCCCCCCAATTTAACAGGGAAGGGAACAGAGATCTAGAGACTCCTGTGTCTTGCCCAAGGTCACTCAGCCTCCGCTGCCAGCTCACACAGACTCAACACAAACCAAGTTGTTTCTTTCTGCCCGGTACCTAAGCACCCCCACGCTGCCGCTTGCGGAGACCTGAGCCACAAAAGACCCAGGCGAATGGAACACCCGGGCGTGCCAAAGCGGCCAAAATCCTCTAAGTTCGGCCGGAACCTCAGGGCTGGCGCGGTTTGTGCAGGAAATGGGAAAAGGCCGGGGATGGAGAAGAAAAGCAAACCCACTGCGGCCGCGGGCTCCCTACTCGCCCAAAGCCCGGAGGCGGGGCCCCTCTCCCTGCAAGCCTCCACAGAGGCCCCCAGGAGACCCGCTCCCCGCCTTCCCACGACTGCAGGCCGTGCCTGGAGACCCCGCTGGGCTCACCGGGTGCGCAGCGCCTGCCACGCGGCGTCGATGTCGGCGTAGAGGTTCTTCTCCGAGGGCTTGCCCGAGCTGACGCCGTAGCCCGAGTAGTCGTAGGAGAAGATGTTGCAGTTGATGCGCGAGCCGAGGCCGATGTAGAAGCTGCACATCTGGCCCAGGTCCACGGCGTTGCCGTGCGAGAAGAGCAGCGTGTAGCGGCTGGAGGGCGCGCAGCGCACGAACATGCAGCCAAGCCGGTTGTCCCGGGCCGTGCGCGAGAAGAAGACCTCGACGGCGTCCAGCTCGCGCTGCGAGTACTGCCAGTCGGCGCGCTCACTGAGGTGCAGGCTGCACGCCCCAGGCCCCGCGCCCGGTCCCTCCTCGGACTGCTGCGGCGCCGGCTGGGCCGCGGCGGCCACCGGGGCCGAGGCGGGCGCGCCGGGCGCACCGGGACCACGCTGCTCCGGCGCCAGCACGGTGTAGGTGGGCTCGGGCGGCAGGAAGGCCAGCTTGGCGGCGATGCGGCTCGGGCAGGGCGGGCAGCAGAAGAGCCAGCACAGCTCGCCCAGCGAGAAGCCGTTCATCCTGGGGCCTGGCTCGGGCATCGGGGCGGCCTCCCACCCGCCGCCGCCGGCCCGGCTGGCTGGCTGCCTGGCTCGCGGAGGGTGGTAGGGCGGGCGCGCAGCGAGCGAGCGGGCCGGCGAGCGCGGAGGGCGGCTGCAGCCCGCCCGCCCGGCGGCAGGAGAGAGGAGGAGGAGGAGGAGAGGAGGCGGGGCCGGCCCTGCGGGCGCGGCGCTCCGAGCCGGGGCGGGTCAGCAGCGGCCCCGCAGCCCCGGCGAGGCGCGGGCGGCCGGGGCCCGCGCGCGGCACACAAAGCCGGCGGCGGCGGCCATGGCCGGCTGGTGCGCGCCGCCCCCCGCTCCCGCACGCCAGCTTGCCGCCGCCACTTCCGGGTTACCGCGCGGCCTCCGCCGCCCCAGGCCCGCGCGCTCGGGCGTCCTGCTGGGACGCGGTAGCGGGGCCCGGCGTCTGGGGCGGGGCTCCCGGATCTCGCCCTTGGGCTCCCCCCCTGCGAGGGCGCGGGCACCTTTTAGGAGCTGGGAAACGCAGAAGCCGTCAGGGTCGCGAGGCCGACAGGAACTGTCCAGTCGCGCAGAGGCCCGGAGCAGCGGCGCGCTGGCCTAAGGAATCTGCAGGGGCCACTGGAGACGCCGTGGGCACCTTAACTGGCCTGGGAAGCGCGTCCCGAGGTGGACAGGAGCTCTCCAGCAGCGCAATGGCCCGGAGGACCTGGGCGCTGGACTTAAGGGTCTGCACACTGGACAGCAGGCCATTCCCAGAGGGGACCGTAGAGGGGGCGCGGGCATCTGCCCAGAGCGGTCTGTTCCCCTTGGTCCTTTCCCCCTGCTATTCCCTTCCCCAAATCCCAGTTTCTGTCAAGGATGGAGGTTCTTGAGAATCTACTGAAAGGGAAATTAATGAGTGGAAGACAGTAGGGACGAACCCGAAATATTTGGCCCTTGGTGCCTATACTGCTTTCTGAGCTGCCTGTTCCTAAATTCTCAGTACCGTAAAGGGTGCTGGTGTTGTGGGATGGGACGGTCATGGAGTATTTCCCTGCTATACCAGGCTGTTTTTGCATATATAGCAATGGCGTTACGTTTCTAAGGACATGATTCCACTTTTAGTAGATCCCCTTTTCTAGAAAAATCGGCTATTATAAAGGTGCATGCTGTATTTAGTAATAGATTATATCGAGGTTGTTATTTCTAATCCCTGGTTGCACCAGATTTTCTGGTAGTAACTGGGTGTCCTTTACTGTCCTAGTTCCTCTATAATTGTTTTAGTTCCAGTATTTTTAGGGGGTCTTAGTTGTGAAAGCTTTCTTATAATTATTCAAATCCTATAATCTTGGCAGTCTGCTTCAAATGATTTTTTTTCAAATATAACTTTGTGCCTTGAAACTGTAAGCTCTGGTGTAATTACAGAGAGCCTTCTATACTTCCTTTCTCTCCGGATTTGGCAACTGAATGCTCTTTCAGGAATTGACAGGAGATACCCTTCTTGGACTGCCAAGCAGAGCAGCTAGAGGCTCGGAAGTTGGCAGCATCACCACTCTGGACTTGTTTTAACTCACAGGTGTCCAGAGAAGAATTTTAACTTTTGCTATGGCATTTACAGAGGAAAATTTGGGGGCTGCTGTATTCACAAATCGGGTGGCTTTAAACAACGGAAATGTATTGTTTCACAGTTCTGAAACTAGAAGTCTGGATCAGGGTATCAGGCATGTTGATTTCTTCTGAGGGCTCTGAGAGAGAAACTGTTTCATGCCCGTCTCCTAGCTTCACTTGGCTCCTGGCAATCTTTGGCATTCCTTGGCTTGTCATGTGTGGGTGTGTGCACGTGCATGCGCACGCCCGTGTCTCTTATAAGGACAGTACTCAGGTTGGATTAAGACCCACCCTACTGCAGTATGGCTTCATGTTAATTTAACTCATGACACCTTCAAAGATACTATTTCCAAACAAGGTCACATTCACAGGTGTTAGGGCTTAGAACTTCAATATTACTTTTGGGGGGACACAACAATCCATCCTTCATCCAAATGAATTTACCCAGACTGATGTCACGAACTTTCAAGAGTTCATTCTGAAAGACCTTTTCTTCACTAAAATTCATTAAAGTTATGCACACATGGTGAAGTTATTCACCTAAAGCCACAGTTTTTGCTTCATAGGATTAGGTTTCTTCTTACAAAAGCTTTATACCTGGCTGCAGGTGGGTCTGCTTTATTTGGGTACTTCATTTCTTATATCCAACATACAGTTTCTCATGCTGAACAAAACCAAACCAAACCCATTGCCATCGAATTGATTCCAACTCATGGCGACCCTATAAAACAGAATAGAACTGCCCCATAGGATTTCCAACACCGTAATCTTTAATAGAAGCAGACTGCCACATCTTTGTCCTGCAGAGCTCTGGGGGGTTCCAAGTGCAGACCTTTTGGGCTCCCTCAGGCTCACAGCACCCTCAATATTAGGTACACAAAATAGGCAAGACATTTCAGATAGCTTACAATCTAATTAGAAGATTCAAAACAGTTTTTAAGGGGGAAAAAAAAGGATCAGCTTTTAAAAGCTGAGAACAAGGTCCTGAATGCTGGCTTAGTGGTGGTATTTCTGTGGAGAGCTAAGATGATAGCCAACTGTGTGACTGACTGCTAATGATCTAATTTAGAAGAGGACTAGAACTTTCGGAACTGAGATGAAAGAATACCTAACACACCCCTGAGCTGATCTTTCTCAAATCCCACTCCTCTCACCTGTCTTTTCATAAGAGTTGAGAAGCTCACAAGGTTCATGAAGGGGAGCCATGATGAAGTCTTAATTGCATGTCTTCTGTGCTGTTGATGGAAAAGACAGACGCTATGTTCCAGATGGCTAGTAGCAGTGTTAACATTGTTAGGAAAATTAAGAAGCCAGATATTTGATTATTTATAACCCGCCTCATTCCACAAAGGATTTATGGCATGTACTTCATATACTACTACTAAATAAGTAAAACTTGACATTTGTTCTCATCCTGTTAGAAGCTACACAGAAGTGGGCTAAAAAAGCAGTTATTCCCCCCAGGAAAGCAAGTTGGTTCAGGTTAGAGTGAATACTAAATTGAGACCCTAAAGTCAGGTGCCACAGAGCAGAGCTTCCCAACTGTTCTCGCCTCGTGGCACATGTAGGCTGTGGTAGTGCTTGTGTGGCACAGTGAGTTGGAAAGATGGGTCGTCTAGAGACTCCAGCTGCCCAGAGGGCTAAGGGGTTCAGTATCTCAGTACACCTCTAACACATCCACAAGCGTGCCAGTGAGCCTTGGCACGTTGGTTGGGAAACTTTAACATGGAGCACAGAAAGAATAAATGTAATCAAAACCACAACGAGAAGCCATTTCACTCGCACTGGAATGGATGAGATAAAAAAAAATAGAAAATAAATGTTGGCGAGGATGTGGGAAAGTTGGAACCCTTACCTGGTTTTATGGCGGTTCCTCAAAAAATTAAAAAAAAATAGAGCTACCGTATGACTCAGCGATTCCACTCATAGGTAAATACCCAAAAGACTTGAAAGCAGAAACTGAAACAGAGACTTGTACACTAATGCTCATTGCAGCACTATTCACAAAAGCAAAAAGGTGGAAACAACCTAAACGCCCATCAACAGATAAATGGATAAACAAAATGTGGATAAACATACAGTGCAATACTACTCAGCCAGTAGGAGAAACGAAGTCTTGATTCATGCTACAATATGGATGGAACATTATGCTGAGTGAAATGAGTCAATCACAAAAGAACAAATATTGTATGACCTCACTTATACAAAAAGATAAGAAAAGGCAAATGTATAGAGAACAAAGTTTATTAGTAGTTACTGGGTGGGGAGGTTAATGGTGATGGAAAAATCGCATTGATTTAAGGGTAGGGTTACACAGCCAAATTATTGTACTTGCTGTCAATAAGTTGTACACTTTGTAAAAAGTTGGATGGACAAGAGTCGTGTGATATATTTTCAACAACGACCAAAAAAAAAAGCTGCTGAGGCTGCTTATGTACACACAAAAATCTCACAGAATTTGGTTTGTTGGTTTGAAGGTTTAGGGTCCGGGTTTCATGGGACATTCCAATAGATTGGCCTAATAACGTGTTTAATGCTTCTGTTCTACCTCTTTAATTGATTGTGTAGTGCCTGGGGTCTTAAAAGCTTGCGAGTGGCCATGGAAGGCACAACCATTGGTCTCTATTCACTGGGAGCAACAAGAGGAAGAAGGAGAGTGAGAATAGAAGGAAGAAATGGATGTGTGGCTAGCTGCCTCCAAGAATAACTGCCTCCTTTGCCATGAGACCAGAAGAGCTAAATGGTGCCTGGCTACCATTACTGAATATTTTGATCAAAGATTTTATAGAAGAATCCTGATCAAAATGGGGAAAATGCAGAACAGAAATTTCAAATTCTCCTGGACGCCAGAGTTCTTGGAGCCATGAAGTTTGGATGAACCCGTAAAACTATTGCCCTGAGATAATCTTGAAACCTTAATCCAAAAATATCCCCTGAAGTCTTCTTAAAACCAAACAATACTCTAGCTTAACTAGTAAAAAAAAGTCTACCTTGAGCATTATGCTCTTTTAAGAACTATATGGGATCATATTGATAACAGCATCTTGAAAGATTACATAGGAACCTTAGGGGGCAGTGAATTTATGTTATTGGGGGAGGAACAACTCTGAAAAGGAGGGTGAGAATGATTGCACAACTCAAAGAATGTGATCAGTGTCGCTAAATTATACATGTAGAAATTGTTGAATTGGCGTGTCTCACCATGTATATTCTCAAAAACAACAAAATTAATTTAAAAAAAGAATAAATGCAAAAAGTCAGGGATTACTGGTTATCCATTTTGATCTTAAAAGAATTTCTGTGTCGAGTCTTCACATCTCAGTGGAGGAAGATCTAACTTTGATTTGGGGTCACACGTATACTTACTAGTACTTATTATGAGTCAGTCACTGAATTGGCCTTGGGAACGCAAAGGTAGCTGTCTTAGTTATGTAGTGCTGTTATAACAAAAATGCTACAAGTGGATGGCTGCAACAAACACATTTATTCACTTACAGTCTGATAGGCTAGCAGTCCAAATTCAGGGTATCAGCTCCAGGGGAAGGCTTTCTCTGTCTGTCATTCCTGGAGGAAGGTCCTTGTCGTCAATCTTCCCGTGGACTAGGAACTTCTCAGCACAGTCACCCCGGGTCCAAAGGATGTGCTATTCTCCTGGCTTTTGTTCCTTAGTGGTATGAGATCACCCTGTCTCTCTGGTCACTTCTCTCTTTTATATATCAAAAGAGATTGGGTCAAGACACAATCCAATCTTGTAGATTGAGTACTGCCTCACTGACATAACTGCCACTAATCCCATCTCATTAACATCATAGAGATAGGATTTACAACACATAGGAAAATCACAGCAGCTGACAAAATGGTGGACAATCACAATACTGGGAATCACGGCCTAGCCAAGTCGACATATATTTCTGGGGACACAATTCAATCTACCACAGTAGCTAAGATACAGGCCCCTTTCCTCAACAAGCTTATTGTATTGTGTGTAACTGAATAACTCATTATCCTGCTAAGCAGGTCAGGATTGATGAACTAAACAATATTCCAAGTCTAATGCTAAATGTAATAGTCTCTGGGATGCTACTATTTAATGTTGGCCCTTTACATATTGAACTTTGCCTAACTTTGTCTTTCATATTAATGTGCTTGATGTTACATTGCCGAGACCACCTTAATTTATAAAAGTAAAACTGTCATCCATGTAGAAGAGAATGATCTGTTTTTATTGATCGTGAGAAAAGGATATTCATGCTAAAAACCAAATCTGCTTATTTAGATGGAAGCTAAAAGAGAAATCTAAGATACATTGCCCTGTTTGATTTTTTTAAAGGAGGGTGGGTACTGGATGCTCTGTGAAGGCAGGGATTATATCTCTTTTGTCCACCACCATATCTCCCATGCCTGGCATAGAGAGGCTTCTCGATAAACATTTATTCAGTAGATAAATAAGACTGAGAGAGCGATTTAGTGAGTGCACCAATAGACCAAGCCTGTTCCTTTTGGTTTGGGCAGTGTTACTACAGTGTGGACTCTGAGGAAGATATGAAGCAACCCAAAGCCAAAGCCAGCATCACACTGCATGGCTCTAATGTCCTCTGCCTAAGGAATTGTGGCGTTCTCCCCTTCTTCCTTACTGTCAGAACTCAAATTTTGTCCTGGGTGATGATACGCAGTCTCCCAGCCTACCTTATGTGAGGATGGGCACATGACATGGTTCTGGCCAATAGGCTCTTAGTGGAGAAGCTTCCGGGAAGACTTTTAACAGGACCAGACTTAGCTTTAATGTTTCCCTTTCTTTTGCTTGGGTTGCAGGCATTATTAACTAGAGTTACGGCAGCCATCTTACAACCATGAGGATGAAATTCACAGTTGAAGATGGTGAGGCAGAAACTAGCCTCTAAGGGCCTTATGGCATTGCCGAATAGCTGCCCCAGCTCTGGACTGCCTTTGTCTGAACTCCATGTTATACGATAAAAATAAATCATTTTATGTCATTGTAGTTATGTCTTTTGTTACCTATATGTAGCCTAATGCAACATTAGCTGATTCAGGAGTCAAAAGCAAATGGTCTTATGCTGTTCTTAACTGCTTTCAGTAAGGACAGAGACTCTTTTATTGATCAACAGTGGAACAGCTATGCTTAAATCCTGTTGTTCCTCATAGAAAAATATTAAAGTATGACAAAATATGGGGTAGAGTTTTGAGGAGATGGCTATCAAACTAACACATCTGAAATGAAATGTGAAGAAAATTAAAGCTTTATACTTTGGAAACAGGATAAATGACACTTGGAGGCTATTCCTCGGTGGCACCGTAGCTAAGCGCTCTCCTGCTAACCAAAAAGTCGTTAGTTCAAACTTTAAGACATTCTGTGGGAAAAAGATGTGGCAGTCTGCTTCTGTAAAGATTATAAAAAAAAAAATCATAGAAAACCCTATGGGGCAGTTCTCCTCTGCCCTATAGGGTTGCTATGAATCGGAATTAACTCCACAGCAACCGGTTTTCATTTTTGGTTTATGTCCGAAGCCTTTAAATTTATAACCCCTCACCCATGCATGACCTTTTGTCAATTTATGAGGCATTTTGACCTAAACGGTGCCATCACACTTTTTACAGATGGAGAAACAGGTTTAGTTAGGGTGAGGGGCCATCATTCATCTAAAAGATTCTGGAGGCAAAATACCTTTTCCCAGAACCTTTTTCAGCCTCAGGGCTATTATCCAAAGTGTTGTAAATGAGTTCACCGGGAACCCAGCTGTGGAAGGCACTGCGATCTACAAAATGCTGAGAAAGCACTACAGAGATAAGAATTGAAAGAAAGAAAACACCAGCCACCCACAGAAATGTGTTTTCACAGTTCCTGTGACTGAGGTCATTCCACGGATGTTTATGTCCTCAAACCTGTATTTCTGACTAATCTCATCCTATCATCTATTCACTGGTTCTCAACAGGGGGGCCATGGAGTTCCGGAAACTGATCACCGAATTTTGACTTGTGAGCCACTTGAGGACAGGAACTGCGCCTACCTTGTTTTTCCTGGTATAATCAGCACCCAACTTGACCTGGCACATAACAGGGACTCAAAACATATTTGCCAGTTGATTGGAATTAAGTTTCTAGTAATCTCTGATCAGATTTTTTTTTTAAGGTACAAAGATGTAATAGTTTAAAAAAAAAAAAGACTAGGTTAAATAAGTAATTTTTTAAATTGGAAAGTGGGAAAGAACAGTCTCTTATATGCTGAATTTGTAAGTCT
Organism: Elephas maximus indicus; assembly: GCF_024166365.1. Classification (NCBI taxonomy): domain Eukaryota; kingdom Metazoa; phylum Chordata; class Mammalia; order Proboscidea; family Elephantidae; genus Elephas; species Elephas maximus. The sequence continues at coordinate 70,799,430 of NC_064831.1, read as the reverse complement.
AATTTTAAAGTGATAACAATCAATATCACAGTATCAGTTTAAGAATTTTTTCAGAGTTTTAGATAGTTGCAGAGTAAAAGAGTGTACACGAATGATTTGGAGTCCCTGGGTCTCATGGTAAACCACGTCAACAGTGTTCTTGTTGTTGTTAGGTGCTGTCAGGTAGGTTCTGACTTGCCGCGACCCTATGTACAACAGAGTGAAACACTGCCCAGTCCTGCACCAGCCTTACAATCATTATCCTTGAGCCCATTGTTGCAGCCACTGTGTCAGTCCATCTCCTTGAGGGTCTTCCTCTTTTTCACTGATCCTGTACTTTACCAAGCATGCTGTCCCTCTCCAGGGACAGATCCTGTCCAAAGTATGTGAGACATAGTCTCGCCTTCCTTGCTTCTAAGGAGCATTCTGGTTGTACTTCTTCCAAGACAGATTTGTTCGCTCTTTTGGCAGTCCATGGTATATTCAATATTCTTCGCCAACACCACAACTCAAAGGCATCAATTCTTCTTCGGTCTTCCTTATTCATTGTCCAGCTTTCACATGCATAGGAGACAATTGACAACACCATGGCTTGGGTCAGGCGCACCTTAGTCTTCAAGGTGACATCTTTGCTTTTCAATACTTTAAAGAGGTCCTTTGCAGCAGATTTGCCCGATGTAATGCATCTTTTGATTTCTTGAGTGATGTTCCCAAACGTGTTGATTGTGGATCCAAGTAAAATGAAATCTTTTCTCCATTTATCATGTTGTTGCTTACTGGTCCAGTTGTGAAGATTTTTGTTTTCTTTGTGTTGAGGTGTAATCCATACTGACAGCTGCGGTCTTTGATCTTCACCAGTAAGTGCTTCAAGTCCTCTTTGCTTTCAGCAAGCAATGTTGTGTCATCTGCATGATGCAGATTGTTAGTGAGCCTTCCTCCAATTCTGATGCCCCGTTCTTCTTCACAGAGTCCAGCTTCTTGGATTATTTCCTCACCATACAAACTGCACAGGTATGGTGGAAGGATACAACCCTGACGCACACCTTTCTTGACTTTAAATCATGCAGTATCCCCTTGCTCTGTTCCAACAACTGCCTCTTGATCTATGTACAGGTTTCTCATGAGCCCAATTAAGTGTCCTGAAATTCCCATTCTTCACAATGTTATCCATAATTTGCTATGATCCACACAGTCATATGCCCTAGCATAGTCAATAAAACACAGGTAAACATCTTTCTGGTATTCTCTGCTTTCAGCCAGGATCCATCTGACATAACCTATGATATCACTCGCTACATGTCCTCTTGGGAATCTGGCTTGAATTTCTGGCAGTTCCTTGCTGATGTACTGTTGCAACTGCTTTTGAATGATCTTCAGCAAAATTTTACTTACATGTGATATCAATGGTATTGTTCAATAGTTTCTGCATTCGGTTGGATCACTTTTCTTGGAAATAGGCATAAATATAGATCTCTTCCAGTCAGTTGGCCAGGTAGCTGTCTTCCAAATTTCTTGGCATAAACAAGTGAGCACTTCCAGTGCTGCATCTGTTTGCCGAAACATCTCAGTTGGTATTCTGTCGATTCCCGGAGCCTTGTTTTTCTCCAGTGCCTTTCAGTGCACTTGCTACTCTTGCTGACACCTTAATATGCAACCCATACTTCTTGTCCCTCTGTTGTGCCCACTTTGCCAATCCCCTTCCCTGGTTAGAATAAATATTTAACAAAGTATTTTGAGCATTTGCTTCGTTCCATGAGGATCAGTAAAGAGCTGGGATACCCAAATCTCAACTTTTTTTTTTACTTTTCATATATATATTTTATATGGGTTTTATATTTAATTTAGAAGATGAAACATGCTTATTGAAAATAAAGGACCAGGACAGCATTCACTGTGGAGCCATTTTCAATGTCAATATGTGGACCCACTTGATCGTTTTTAAATGCCTGCACAGCCTTCCATCTTGTAGGCTGTTGCTTATTATTCCACATTATCGTTTCACTCAACATCTTTGTATTTCTATTTGTGTGTTCCAATAAAGGCTCAACAAATTGGTGGTTAAAAATGTCTCTTAAGTTAGTATTTTTATTACAAAATATACAAATGTGTTTTCTTTACATTTATACATTCAACTTCATTGTTTGTTTCTATACAAACCTTCACACTCTCCACGTCAGTTGAAGAATGAAAGGGACCATTGAAGGTTCCCAGACGACTACCATGTATTAGAAGGATGAGGGTAAAGCAAGGAAATTAGAAAGGGAAAAGCAGTGTCTCCAGGCTCCATTATAGGAGCTCCTGGACCCCTCACTTAAAAAAAAAAAAATAAAAATAACCCATTGCCACTGAAATGATTCCAACTCATGGCGACCTCAAGTTTAGCACCCGTTAATGCTCCCCTCCTGCAGCAGAGACCCCATGGTGGGTAATAACGTTTTCCTGGGCACTGGGACCAGCTTCTACCACTTGGACTTTGATTCCCCTCCAAGCCCAAGCCCATTGCCGTTGAGTTGAGTCAATTCCAACTTATTGATTCGCCTCCAGTACAGTGATATTCACCAATTAAAAATGTTTCAATTGCTCCTATGTCCTATGCTCTCCAATCTTATTCCTTCCATCAGGACTTCTTCCCAAAGTTTGGGTAAGAGTGCCATAAATTTTTCCCCAACACGCCATTTTCTCCCTGCTCTAATCTCTTCTGTCACCTTGTTGTTCTCTCCAAAATATTATATTCCTTTTGTTACTAACAAGCCTGCAATGACTCCCTATTCACTGTATGTCAGTTATTCTAATGCACATCTAGGGCATGCCAGAAACTACCCTTGGATGTCAGAGACACACATGATTTCTCAACTTCTTGGCTAATTTCTTCTCTGTTGACAACTATATCTACCCAGAAACACTAATGTTACTACACATTCACTTTAAACTCAAATACTTTTTCCCACTTCCTTCTACTATTCCTTCCAGGTTCCCTTGAATTCTGATTTTTTGTTTTTTAAATTGTGTTTAGGTGAAAGTTTACAGCTCAAGTTAATTTCTCATACAAAAATTTATACACATATTGTTATGTAACGCTTGGTGCAATCTCTATAATGTGACAACACACTCCCCCTTTCCGCCCCAGGTTTCCCGTGTCCATTTAACCAGCTCTTATCCATTTCTCCCTTCTCATCCTGCCTCTGGACAGGGGCTGGCCATTTAGTCTCCTTTATTTACCTGAAGCACACCCTTTACGAGTATTATTTTATGCTTTATAGTCCAGTCTAATCTTTGAAGAGTTGGCTTCCAGAATGGTTTTAGTTCTGGGTTAACAGAGAGCCTGGGGGCCATGCCTTCTGGGGTTCCTCCAGTCTCAGTCAGACCGTTAAGTCTGGTCTTTTTACATGAATTTGAGTTCTTCACAATGCTTTTCTCCTGCTCCATCAGGGACTTTCTGTTGTGTTCCCAGTCAGGGCAGCCATTGGTGGTAGTGGGCACCGTCTAGTTCTGGTCTCAGGCTTATGGAGTCTCTGGTTTATATGACCCTTTTGTTTCTTGGGATGATATTTTCCTCGTGCCTTTGGTGTTCTTCATTCTTCTTTGCTCCAGGTGTGTTGGGACCAATTGATGCATCTTAGACAGCCGCTCGAAAGCTTTAAAACCCCAGGTGCCACTCACCAAAGTGGGATGCAGAACATTTTCTTAATAAACTTTGTTATGCCAGTTGACCTAGATGTCCCCTGAAACCATGGTCCTCTGACCCCAGCCCCTGCTACTTTGTCCCTCGAAGTATTTGGTTGTATTCAGGAAACTTCTTAGCTGTTTGTTTAGTCTGGTTGTGCTGACTTCCCCTATATTGTGTGTTATCCTTCCCCTCACCTAAGATAATTCTTGTCCACTTATCTAGTTAGTGAATTCCCCTCCCCCCCATCCTCATAACCATCAAAGAATGTTTTCTCCTGCGTTTAAACCTTTTCTTGAGTTTTTAGAATAGGGGGATCATACATTTGTCCTTTTGCGACTAATTTCACTCAGCGTAATGCCTTCCAGATTCATCCATGTTGTGAGATGTTTTGCAGATTCATCAATGTTCTTTATCATTGTGTACATAGTATTCCACTGTGTGTGTACCATAATTTGTTCATCCATTCTTTCATTAATGGGCACCTAGGTTGTTTCCATCTTTTTGCTGTTGTGAACAGTTCTGCAATGACATGGATGTGCATATATCCATTCCTGTAACGGCTCTTATTTCTCTAGAATATATTCCAAGGAGTGGAATTGCTATTTTTTTTTTTTTATGATACCTCTATTTCTAGATTTTTAAGGAAGCGCCAAATCGATTTCCAAAGTGGTTGTAGCATTTTACGTTCCCACCAGCAGTGTATAAGTGTTCCAGCCTCTCCACAACCTCTCCAATATTTATTATTTTGTGTTTTTTGGACTAATGCTAGCGTTGTTGAGGTGAGATGGTATCTCATTGTAGTTCCAATTTGCATTTCTCTAATGGCTAATGGAGACCCTGGTGGTGTAGTGGTTAAGTGCTACAGCTGCTAACCAAAATGTCAGCGGTTCGAATCCACCAGGCACTCCTTGGCTACTCTATGAGGCAGCTCTACTCTGTTCTATAGGGTCGCTATGAGTAGAAATTGACTCAACAGCAACAGGTTTGTTTTTCGGTTTTTTTTAATGGCTAATGATCGTGAGCATTTCCTCATGTATCTGTTAACTGTCTGAATGTCTTCTTTGGTAGAGTGCCTGTTCATATCCTTTGCCCATTTCTTAATTCAGTTATTTGTCTTTTTGTCATTGAAGTTTTGCAGTATCTTATAGGTTTTAGAAACTGGGCCCTGATCAGATATGTCATAGCCAAAAAATTTTTCCCAGTGTGTAGGTTGTCTTTTTACTCTTTTGGTGAAGTCTTTTGATGAGCATAAGTGTTTGATTTTTAGGCGCTCCCAGTTATCTATTTCTCTTTTGATGTTTGTGCATTGTTATTTATGGTTTGTATTCTGTTTATGCCATGTATTAGGGCTCCTAGCGTTGTCCTTATTTTTTCTTCCATGATCTTTATCATTTTAGATTTTATATTTAGGTCTTTTATCCATTTTGAGTTAGTTTTTGTACATGCTGTGAGGTATGGGCCTTGTTTCATTTTTTTGCAGATGAATATCCAGTTATGCTAGCACCATTTGTTAAAGAGACTGTCTTTTCCCCATTTAACAGACTTTGGGCCTGCTCATAGGTGGATGAATTTGTGTCTGGATTCTCAATTCTGTTCCATTGGTCTATATATTTGTTGTTGTACCAGTCCCAGGCTGTTTTGGCTACCATGGTGGTATAATAGGTTCTAAAATCAAATGGTGTGAGGCCTCCCACTTGGTTCTTCTTCAGTAATGCTTTGCTTATTGGGGGCCTCTTTCCTTTCCATATGAAGTTGGTGATTTGTTTCTCCATCTCCTTAAAAAGTGTCATTGGAATTTGAATTGGGATTGTATTTTATCTGTAGATTGCTTTGGGTAGAACTGACACTATCACAATGTTAAGGCTTACTGTCCACGAACGAGGTATGTTTTTCAACTATGTAGGTCTCTTTTAGTTTCTTGCAGTAGTATCTTGTAGCTTTCTTTGTATAGGTCTTTTATGTCTCTAGTTAGATTTATTCCTAAGTATATATATATTTTTTATTCATATTATTTTCTTGGGGGCTATTATAAATGGTATTGATTTGGTGATTTCCTTTTAGAAGTTCTCTTTGTTGCTGGAGAGGAATCCAACTGATTTTTGTATGTTTGCTAAAACCTCCTATTAGTTCAGTAGTTTTCTTGTAAGATTCTTTGGGGTTTCCTGTGTATAAGATCATATCATCTGCAAATAGGGATACTTTTACTTCTTCCTTACCAATTTGGATGCCCTTTATTTCTTTTTCTTGTCTAATTGCTCTGGCTAGGACCTCGAGTACAATGTTGAATAACAGTGGTGTTAAAGGGCATCCTTGTCTGGTTCCCATTCTCAAGGGGAATGCTTTCAGGCTCCATTTAGGATGATATTGGCTGTTGGCTTTGTACAATGCCCTTTATTATGTTTTGGAATTTCCCATGTATTCCTATTCTGCTGAGAGTTTTTATCATGAATGGGTGTTGGACTTTGTCAAATGCCTTTTCTGCATCAATTGATGAGATCAAGTGGTTCTTATCTTTTGTTTTATCAATGTGATGGATTATGTTGATTGTTTTTCTAAGAGTTACGTATACACAGCAAAACTGTCTCTCAAATATGATGATGAAATCAGGGCATTTCCAGATAAACAGAAATTAAGGGAATTTGTAAAAACCAAATCAAAATTGGCACTTTTACATATTCGATGTTGAACCATCCCTGCATACCTGGTATCAATGCTACTTGATTATGGTGAATTATTTTTCTGATATGTTGTTGAATTCTATTGCCTAGAATTTTGTTGAGGATTTTTGCATCTATGTTCATGAGGGATATTAGTCTATAATTTTCTTTTTTTTTTGGTGTCTTTACCTGGTTTTGGTATCAGGGTTATGCTAGCTTCATAGAATGAGTTTGAGAGTATTCCATCCTTTTCTATGCTCTGAAATGCCTTTAGTAGTAGTGGTGTCAATTCTTTTCTGAAAGTTTGGTAAAATTCTCCAGTGAAGCTATCAGGGCCACGGCTTTTTTGTTGTTGTTGTTGGGAGTTTTTTAATTACCTCTTCAATCTCTTCTTTTGTTATAGGTTTATTTAGTTTTTCTAACTAGGTTTGTGTTAGGTAGGTAGTATGTTTCTAGAAGTTTGTCCATTTCCTCTAGGTTTTCAAATTTGTTGGAGTACAGTTTTTCATAGTATTCTGTTATGATTCTTTTCATTTCAGTTGGGTCTGTTGTGATATCGCCCATCTCATTTTTTATTTGGCTTATTTGCTTCCTCTCCTGTTTTTCTTTTGTCATTTTGGCCAATGGCTTATCCGTTTCGTTCATCTTTTCAAAGAACTAGCTTTTGGTCTTGTGAACTCTTTCAATTGTTATTCTATTTCATTTAATTCTGCTTTAATTTTTATTATTTGCTTTCTTATGGTGCCCAAGGGCTTCTTTTGCTGCTCTCTTTCTATTTTGGTTAATGTTTTGATTTTTGTCCTGTCTTCTTTTTGGATGTATGCATTTATCACTATAAATTGACTTCTGAGCACTTCTTTTGGTGTGTCTGAAATGTTCTGGTAGGATGTGTTTTAATTCTCATTTGATTCTGTGGATTTCTTTATTCCGTCTTTGATTTTTTCTATAACCCAGTAGTTTTTGAGCAAGGTGTTGTTCAGTTTCCATGTGTTTGATTTTTTTTCCTTGCTTTTTCTGTTATTGATTTCTACTTTTATGGCTTTATGGTCAGAAAAGTTGCTTTGTAATATTTCAATATCTTGGATTCTGTTAAGGCTTGCTTTGTGGCCTAATATGTGGTCTATTCTGGAGGATGTTCCATGTGTGTTGGAAAAGAAAGTATATTTGGCTGTTGTTGAGTGGAGTGTTCTGTATATGTCCATGAGGTCAAGTTGGCTGATTGTGGCATTTAGATCTTCCATGTCTTTATTGAGCTTCTTTCTGGATGTTCTATCCTTCACCAAAAGTGGTGTGTTGAAGTCTTTCACTGTTACCATGGAGCTGTGTATTGCTCTTTTCAATGCTGTTAAAAAAAAAACCCACTGCCGTTGAGTTAGAGTTTGTTTTATGTATTTTGGTTCCCTGTCATTGGGTGAGTAAATATTTGTTATGATTATGTCCTCCTGGCGTATTGACCTTTTAATCCTTATATAGTGTTGTTCCTTATCCTTTGTGGGGGATTTTGCTCTAAAGTGTATTTTGTCAGAATGCAATATTGCCACCCCTGCTCTTTCTTGATTGTTGTTTGCTTGATATATTTTTTCCATCCTTGTAGTTTGTTTGTGTCTTTGAGTCTAAGGTGTGTCTTTTGTAGGGAACATATAGACAGATCATGTTTTTTTTTTTTTACCCATTCTGCCACTGTCTGTCTCTTTATTGGTGCATTTATTCCATTTACATTCAGCATAATTATTGATAGGTATGACTTTAGTGCTGTCATTTTGATGTTTTTTGTGTGTGTGTTGTTGACAGTTTCTTTGTTCCACTTAATTGTCTGTGCTGAGCCATTTTTCTTCATGTATTTTCTTTTCATCTTTTTCATTGTTGTGGATTTTGTATTTACTGAGTCTTTATGTTGTTCTTCTTTTTTTATTTTGATGTGTAGGATTGTTCATTTCCTTTATAGTTATCTTAAAATTTACTTTTGTTTTTCTAAATTTAAACCAATCTTTTATTTCTTGATATCGCCTTGACTTCCTGTCCATATGAAAGTTCTATCACTACGTTTATTTAGTCCCTATATTTCGTTTTAATGTTGGCACTTTTACATATTCGATGTCTCTGTTTCCCCGTTTTCAGTGTCTTAGCTTTGATTTATTTTTGTGACTTCCCTATTTGGGTTGATACCTGGTTGTTCTGTCCTGCGTTCTAGTTTTGGGTTGTTATCTGATATTATTGATTCTCTAACCAGAAGACTCCCTTTAGTATTTCTTGTAATTTTGATTTGGTTTTTACAAATTCCCTTAATTTCTGTCTATCTGGAAATGCCCTGATTTCGTCATCATATTTGAGAGACAGTTCTGCTGTGTATACATAACTCTCGGCTGGCAATTTTTTTTCTTTCAAGGCTTTATATATGTCATCCTTTTGCCTTCTTGCCAGCATGGTTTCTGCTGAATAGCCAGAGCTTAGTCTTACTGACTCTCTTTTGTAAATGACTTTTCATTTATCCCTAGCCACTCTTAAAATTCTGTCTTTATCTTTGGTTTTGGCAAGTTTGGTTATAATATGTCTTGGTGACATTCTTTTGGGATCTAGCCTGTGTGGGGTTTGATAAGCTTCTTGGATAAATATATTCTTGTCTTTCACAATATCAGGAAAGTTTTCTGCCAACAAATCTTCAACAATTCTCTCTCTATTTTCTGTTATCCTTCCGTGTTCTGGTACTCAAATCACTCGTAGGTTATTCCTCTAGATAGAGTCCCATATTATTCTTAGGGCTTCTTCATTTTTAAAAATTCTTTTATCTGATTTTTCCTCAAATAAATTGGTGTCTAGTGCTTTATCTTCAATCTCACTAATTCTGACTTCTGTTGCCTCAGTTCCGCTCCTATGACTTTGTATTGAGTTGTCTAATCCTGAAATTTTATTGTTAATCTTTTAAATTTTTATTTGCTGTCTCTCTAGGGATTCTTGCAGCCTGTTAAATTTGTCATTATACTCATGTATAACCTTCTTAATTTCCTCTATTGCTTTGTCTGTGTGTTCCTTGGCTTGGTCTGCATTTGCCTAATTTCCTTCCTGATATCTTCAAGAGCTCGGTATATTAATCTTTTGAGTTCTACCTCTGGCAAATCCAAGATTTTATCTTCCTCTGGGAGGTTTCCTGGTTCTTTGTTTTGGGAGCTTGTTGAAGCCCTCTGCTTCTTTATGTGATTTGATATTGACTGTTGTTTCTGAGCCATCAATAAGTTATTATATTTATTTATTTCATGTTTGCTTCTTGTGTCCTAGTTTCTTGTTTTGTTTGTTTTGATATGCCCAAGTAGGCTCGTCGTGTGAGCCACTTTGATTATTGGCGTCTTTGAAGATCTCTTGTCCTGTTACCAGATGGTTGAAGCTGCTACTAGGTATGTGAACCCAGGAGTCTGTTTACTTTTCTTGTGTGGATTCAGCTTAGGTGTTCTGGTAGTCGGTCACCAAGTGTGTGGTGTAGGCTCTCACCTATTGTCCTAGATGGGCAGGGCTACCTAAGGGTGATTGGAGCAGGCACAGGTATCTGGCTGCAGTAGGGGGTTATGTGTTGAGCAAGGTAGAGGGCTGACAGCTGCCCTTGAGTGCCTGGGTGAAAGGTGTGTCCCTATTCCCTAGAGTGTGTAGGTGGGTGGGTTTTGCAGCCAGGCTTTGAGCACCCAGTGCTTTTGACTGTAAGGACTGGGAGGCACCACTTATTCTCAGACCCCTGTCATGAGTGGCTAGGTGATGTGGGTGAAGCCACCAGTCCCTCAGGCCCCTGATGTGGGTAGATGAGGACCATGCTTAATGGGTAGAGTGGTACCAAATGTCGTGAATCTGCTATTCCCCCATATAGTTGTTACAATTGAAAATAGGCTTCAGGTATGTACCCTGTTGTGCTATGCTAATGAGGGTCTATGCTGTTGAAATGGGCCCACAGAGGTCTAGGTAAAGGTGAAAGGCATTCAAAGTGCATGGACCCCTTACTCCTGTGCCTAGGCAAAGGTGTTGTGCCTGCCCTGAGGTTCCGGTTTAGGGGAGCTGGCAGATTATTTTTTCCTGTTTGTTATTTGTACTTTAATTTTTCCCTCTCCAAAGCTGGGAGAATGGCTCAAGGTTCACGATGGGTCCCACTTCTGGCCCAGGGGCATGGCAATCTCTGAAGATGGACTGGGATCAGAGCAGAGTGGGGAGTGGGCGGATGAATAGGACAGAAGTACCTCCCAGAGGGGGAAGTGTTTTTTTTTTTTTTTTTTTTGATCCAGCATGGTAGGTTAGACACTTGCATTTAACTTTTGCAAATCCAGTGCCACGTTCTCCTGGGTCTGCAGGCCTGTGCAGACTCTCCACTGCTCAGTTTCTCCCAGTGTGGAAAATGCATCCGAGCATTACTGCTTGCCTCAGCCTGCACACACCAGCCAATCCATCCTGCAGGGTGCCAACCAGGTTAGGTCCAGCAAACCCACGCTGCTTCTGAACTGTCTCTCCCTCCCCCTGCTGCTCAGTCCAACTCCTCGACTCTGTCTTCGATGTTCAGGGCTCCTAGATCATCATATATAATCAATTCACTTATTTTTTCAGGTCTTTGTTGTAAGAGGAAACACAGGAAGCATCTGACTACTCCACCATCTTGACCCTGCCTCTCCTCATCATTTTTTTACAACTACTTTTTTTATTAAGTTTAATAAAATGGAAGGCAGCTTTGTTCTGTGGAGGAGCCCAAGATTTAGAATGGGGTAGATCTTGATTTGAATCCTAGTTTTGCCACTGATGAGCTGTGTGACCTTCAGCAAACCACTCTCAGAACCTTGGTTTCCCCATCTATAAAAGGGCATGGCAGCACCTTTTAGGTGAAAATGCCTTGTAAATTGACAAAAACTCATGCATGAATGAGGGATTATAAATTGAAATACTTCAGGTTTCAATAGCTCCTCTGCCAGCTGACTCTTCTTTGTATCCGTTTCTACCTATTTACTCCCACCCTAATACTTTCTCTGAGCTTTCTTATTACCCTAAAAGAACCTGCCAAGGAAAAGCTGAAAACACTCATCACTGTTGCCTTCCTGGAGATGCTTTTAAGATACGTATCTGGAAGAACCAAATAAACCTCCCAATGTTACAATTACTACTTGGTCTAAAGCGGAACTTTGAGCAATTCTAAAAGATTTTTCTAATCCTGGCAAAGATTCCCAGAAATCTACCCAAGAATTTAGGTTTTAATTGAAATATATGAGCCTAAACTGGGGAAAAACAAAAAAAACAAAAAAAAAACCAAACCCGTTGCCATTGAGTTGATTCCAACTCACAGCAACCCTATAGGACAGAGTAGAACTGCCCCATAAGTTTCCAATAAGTGCCTGGTGAATTCAAACTGCTGACCTTTTGGTTAGCAGCCATAGTACTTAATCACTGCTCCACCAGGGTTTCCATGTAAGCCTAGCCCAGTAGACTTACATAATTTAGTAAATATGCTAGTAGGGCCAAACGAAACTCATTGCCGTCAAGTGGATTTTGACTCATAGTGACCCTATATGACACTGTAGAACTGCCCCATAGGGTTTCGAAGGAGATGCTGATGGATTTGAACTGCCCATCTTTTGGTTAGCAGCCAAGCTATTAAACACTGCACCACCAGGACTCCTAGTAGGATCAAGGGATGCCCAGAGATGGATGAGAGGCCAACTGGAAAATGCCAAAAAGATCTTTAGCTCTAAGAGCAAATGTCCTTGGTATGGAACTACAACAACAAACTAAAGCCATTGTTAAGTTACTTGCAAATACAATCCCCAAAGTTTTCCCCTGGAAAACTGACTGGGCTAAAATTCAAAGCTATAAATAAGAAAAGGATGAGACTGTTTACAACTCTAGAGATCATTTAACCAAGCTTTTGGCTAAACATTCAGAATTAAACTTAGAGGAGTTGGAATACCTTTCAACTCCATATTCCTAAATGGACACTATCCTGACTTAGCCAACTTTGTCAAATGCCACAGATTAGATTGGGAAAAATGTCCCTAACCCAAAATTGACTACCTCAGCCTATAAACTAGCCCAAACATTGGAACAAAACACTAAAGCCTTAGAACAAAAGGCCAAAGCTAAACAAACAAACAAAAAAAAATGAATGTTGCTGCTATTGCAGCAGTTAAAAACCCAGCCCAGAGGAAAATTCCAAGCCCAGAGAAAGATTCCAAGAAAAAATAAAGAGTTGAGGACAGCTGATTGTTACTATGGTAAGAAAACTAGACATCTTAAAAAGGATTGTATCAAATTAAAAGTTAAATGGAATAACTTTCCATCAGCAGGGTCACCCATGGTGGACAGGTTTCAGTGGAGCTTCCAGACTAAGACAGACTAAGAAGGACCTGGTGGTCTACTTCTGAAAAAACTGGCCAGTGAAATCCTTATGAAGAGAAGCAGAACATTGTCTGATATGGTGCCAGAAGATGAGCCCCTCAGATTGAAAGGCACTCAGAATACAACTGTGGAAGGGCTGCCTCTTCAAAGTAAAGTTGATCTTAATGACAGGAATGGAGTAAAACTTTAAAGACCTATATTTGCTGAAGTGGCATAGCTCAAAGTGAGAAGAAACAACTGTAAACATCCAATAATAATCAGAATGTGGACTGTATAAATTATGAATCTAAGAAAATTACAGGTAGTCAAAAATGAAATACTATGCATAAAGACCAATATTCTAGGCATTAGTGAACTAAAATAGACTGGTATTGGCCACTTTGAATTGGACAATCATGTGGCCTATTATGGTAAGAATGGCAAATTCAGGAGAAAAGCTGTCACATGCATCATCAAAAAAAAAAAAATATTTCAAGATTTATCCTGAAGTACAACGCTGTCAATGACAGGATAAATTCCACATGTCTGTAAGGAAAACCAGTTAATACGACTGTCTTAGTTATCTAGTACTGCTATAACAGAAATACCTCAAATGAATGGCTCTACCAAACAGAAATTTATTCTCTCACAGTCTAAGAGGCTAGAAATCCGAAGTCAGGGTGCCAGCTCTAGGAGAAGGCTTTCTCTCTCTGTCAGCTCTGGGGAAAGTTCTTTGTCATCAATCTTCACCTTGTCTAGGCGCTTCTCAGTGCAGGGACCCTGGGTCCAAAGCATGCGCTCCCTTCCTGGTTCATCATTCTTGGTGGTAGGAAGTTCTTTTCCTCTCTGCTGGATTCTGTCTTTTACGTCTCAAAAGAGATTGACTCAACATACAACCTAATCTCGTAGATTGAGTCCTGCCTCATTAACATAACTGCCTCTAATCCTGCCTTATTAACATGAGCTAGAATTTACAACACACAGGAAAATCACATCAGATGACAAAATGGTGAAAAATCACACAATACTGGGAATCACGGCTTAGCCAAGTTGCACACGTTTTCTGAGGACACAATTCAATCCACAATGATGAATATTATTCAAATTTATGCACCAACCACTAAGGCTAAAGATGAAGAAATGGAAGATTTTTACCAGCTTCTGCAGTTTAAAATTGATCAAATGTGTGATCAAGATGCATTGATAAATTACTGGTGATTGGAATGCAAAAGTTGGAAACAAAGGAGTATCAGTAGTTGGAAAATATGGCCTTGGTAATAGAAATGACACCAGAGATTGCTTGATAGAATTTTGCAACTTATTCTTTGGAAATACCTTTTTTCAAGAACATAAATGGCAACTGTACACGTGGACCTTGCCAGATGGAATACACAAGAATTAAATTGACTACATCTGTGGAAAGGATGGAGAAGCTTAATATCATCGGTCAGAACAAGGCCAGGGGCCAACTGTGAAACAGACCATCAATTGCTCATATGCAAATTCAAGCTGAAGCTGAAGAAAATTAAAAAGAATTCACGAAAGCTAAAATGACCTTAAGTATATCCCACCTGAATTTAGAAACTATCTCAAGAACAGATTTCATGCATTGAACAGTAACAACCGAAGACCAAACAATTTGTGGGATGACATCAAGGACATCATACAAGAAGGTAAAAGGTCATTAAAAAGACAGGGAAGAAAGAAAAGACCAAAATGGATGTCAGAAAAGGCTCTGAAACTTGCTCTTGAAAGTAGAGTAGCTAAAGTGAATGGAAAAAATGATTAAAAATGTTTAATTTTTAATTAAAACAAGATTTCAAAGGGGGGTTCAAGAAGACAAAGTATTATAAAGAAATAAGCAAAGGCCTGGAAGTAGAACACCAAAAGGGAAGAACACCCTTGGCATTTCTCAAACTGAAAGACCTGAAGAAAAATTCAACCCTCGAGTTGCAATATTGAAGGACTCTATGGACAAAATACTGAACCACACAGGAAGCACCAAAAGAAGATGAAAGAAATAACACTGTACCAGAAAGAATTGGTTGACATTCAACTATTTCAGGAGGTAGTATATGATCAAGAACTGATATTATTGAAGGAAGAAGTCCAAGTTGTGCTAAAGGTATTAGCAAAAATCAAGCCTCCAGGAATTGATGGAATACCAACTGAGATGTTTCAACAGATGGAGGTAACACTGAAGGTGTTAACTTGTCTATGCCAAGAAATTTGGAGAACAACTACCTGGGCAATTGAATGGAAGAGATCCATGTTTGTGTCCATTCCAAACAAATAAAATAAGATTTTGCTGAAGAAAATTCAAGAGCAGTTGCAGCAGTACATTGACAGCGAACTGCCAGAAAGTCAAGCTGGATTCAGAAAAGGATCTAGAATGAGAGATATCATTGCTGATCTCAAATAAGTCTTGATGAAAGTAGAGAATACCAGAAAGACCTGCATTTTATTGACTATGTAAAGCATTTGACTGTATGGATCATAACCAATTATGGATAACATTGCAAAGAACGGGAATTCCAGAACACTTTATTGTGTCCATGCAGAACTTGTCCATAGATCAAGAGAAATTCATTCAAACAGAACAAGAGGCTACTGCATGCTTTAAAATCAGGAAGGGTGTGCATCGGGGTTGTAACCTTTCACATATTTATTCAGTCTTATGCTGAGCAAATAATCTGAGAAGTTGGACTATATCAAGAAGATATAGGAGGAAGACTCATTAGCAACCTGCATTATGCAGATGACACAACCTTGCTTGCTGAAAGTGAAGAGGACTTGAAGCACTTACTGATGAAGATCAAAGACTACAGCCTTCAGTATGGATTATACCTCGACCTAAAGAAAACAAAAATCCTCAGAACTGGACCAATAAGCAACATCATGACAAACGGAGAAAAGATTGAAGTTGTCAAGGATTTCATTTTATTTGGCTCCACAATCAATGCCCATGGAAGCAGGAGTCTAGAAATCAAACAATGTATTGCATTAGGCAAATCTGCTGCAAAAGACCTCTTTAAAGCGTGAAAAAACCAAGATGTCACTTTGAGGGCTGAGGTGTACCTGACCCCATCCGAGGTATTTTCAATTGCCTCATATGCATGTGAAAGAAAAATAGATGCCTTTGAATTGTGGTGTTGGCAAAGAACAGGGACTGCCAGAAGAATGAAAAAATCTGTCTTGGAAGAAGTGTAACCAGAGAGCTCCTAGGAAGCAAGGATGGTAAGACTCTTCTCAAGTACTTTGGACATGTTATCAGGACGGACCAGTCTCTGGAGAAGTACATCATGCTTGGTAAAGTGGAAGGTCAGCGAGAGAGAGGAAGACCTTCAACAAGATGGACTGACACAGTGGCTGTAACAATGGCGCAAACATAACAATTGTGAGGATGGCACAGGACCGGACAGAGTTTTTTTCTCTTGTACACAGGGTCACTGTGAGTCAGAACCAACTCCACAGCAACTAACAACAACTTGCCATTGGGTAGAGCCCAACCTACTCTAGATTGAATGGTCTCCAGGGACCATACAAGGGCTTTTTCAATGGTGGCTTTAAATTCTCAAGGGGAAACAATTATCTAAGTTAATGGGGAAATTGGAAAATTTTTAATTGACACTGGTGCCACCCTGTCTACCATCAACCCCACTTGTTTACAGAAGCTCATGCCCCAGAGTACAAAAACTTCAGGAACAGTGGGGGTTACCAATTAAGAACAAACCTTAGGACACTCTCAACCCATCTCTGTGTCTTTGGGTCTAATTAAGACATGCACCCATATTTGCTTAGTCCTGATACCCCAGTTAACCTACTGGGGTAAGATCTTCTATCTAAACAGAATTGCCATTTGGAATTTACTGAAAAAGGAGAAATTTTATTGAATTTGTCAGACACCCATAAGTAAATAGATTTTGAATCAAAAAACATTCGCAATAAGAGTAGGCTCTTTGTTACCTGCAGGCACTTAACCTGCCAGTAGGAATGCGGTTTTTCTGCTTCTTTTACTCCTTTAGACTACTTTCCTCCATACCAGGAACTTTATGGGCCACTGTGTCTGCAAATGTTGGCTGGGTACACTCAGCTGACACATTTAAGATCCAAGTTGATACTTCATTACCTAAAATTTTCCAATAGCCTTTGAAACAAGAAGCCAAAGAAGGGCTTGTTCCTATATTTCAGGATTTCCTTACTAAAGGTTTAATTATTCCCTCTATTAGTCCCTGTAACACCCCTATTCTTCCAATGAAGAAACCAAATAATTGGGGCTGGGGTTTTGTTCAAGGCTTACATGCTATTATCCACATTGTCATTCCCACATTCCCCATAGTTCCCAATCTCCGTTACTTTTTCTAATGTTCACTCAGAGGCCATTCATTTTAAGTGGTTGATTTATGCAGTGCTTTTTTTCAGTATTCTTGTGCACCCTGACAGCTAATATTTGTTTGCCTTCAAGTGGGAAGACTAACAGTATACCTGGACTGTGATGCCTCAAGGTTTCACTGAGCCTCCTACTTATTTTTCTCAAATCTTACGTGCAGATTTGCAGCCTTTAAAATTTACCCATAGATCTACCCTGCTACCGTATGTTGATGGTTTGGTTGTTTGTTCTAGTTCTCAACAGTCCTGTCTTGCGGACAGCATTTTGTTACTGAAACATTTGGCTGATGGTGGACACAAAGGTTCAAGGAGAAACTACAACTGACACAACCTTCAGTAAAATATTTGGGGCGTATAATTTCAGCCAAAGGGATCTCCATCAACCCCAAATGGAAGGAAGCCATTTTAGCCTTCCCTGTCTCTACTACAAAGATACAATTAAGAGGATTTTTAGAACTTTTGTGGCTATTGCCAAACTTTTATATCAATTTTTTCACTATTAGCCCAACCTCCATATCAACACTTGAAGGCTTCTGATCCTGATCATTTTCAACTTTGAAAAGATGATAAGGAAGGCATATTGAAATTAAAAGAATCACTAGTTGATACTCTGGCTTTAGGATTCCCTAACTATAGCCTATATTATAAACAAACAAACTCTCGCCTTCCTGACACCCTCCTCTCTACTCAAGCTTCTAGTCTATCTTTTCCCTTCACTGTCAAACTTTTGGAAAGAGTGATCTATACTCACTGTCTCCACTTCATCCATATTCAATAATCCCAGATTTGTCTGCACATTAAAATTATGTGAATATCTTTTAAAACTTCCGAACCCCAGACCTAGTAAATCACATTCTCACTCCCCAGGTAATCCCAATGTGCAAACAAATTTGAGACTTATCACCATAGCCCATTGTGGCTACTCCCCTGAAGATCAACAATTACCTTCTATTAACTAAGCTGAACGTTATCTTTTTACGCTTTATCCTGTTCCATCTTTCCAAAGCATTTGAAATAGTCACCAACCAAGTACAAACTCCTAGTATACAAAACCTTCTTTCCACAGTGTAGCATCCAACAAAATTGGAACTTGTGATGCTTAGATAAAAAAAACTTTTAAGTGGATTAAAAAAAAACCAAACCCGTGGCTGTTAGGTTGATTCCGTCTTACAGCAACCCTATAGGACAGAGTAGAAATGCCCCATAGTGTATACAAGGCTGTAATCTTTACAGAAGCAGACTACCACATCTTTCTTCTGCAGAGCAGCAGGTGGGTTCAAACTACCTACTTTTCGGTTAGCAGTCAATTGCATAATCTCTGTGCCACCAGGGCTCCTTGATAAGTGAGTTTGTTGTTGTGGTGCTGTCAAGTCAGATCTGATTCATAGGGACCCTATGTTCAACAGAATGAACACTACCCGGTCCGGATAACATGTCCAAAGTATGTGAGACAATGTCTCATCATCCCTGCTTCTAAGAAGCATTCTGGCTGTACTTCTCCCAAGACGGAGTTGTTCGTTCTTTTGGCAGTGCGTAACTGAAAGGCATCAATTCTTCTTCAGTTTTCCATATTCATTGTCCAGCTTTCACATGCATATGATGTGATTGCCAATACCCTGGCTTGGGTCAGGCACACCTTAGTCCTTAAAGTGACATCTTTGCTTTTTAACACTTTAAAGAGATCTTTTGCAGCAGATTTGCCTAATGCAACGGGTCATTTGATTTCTTCACTGCTGCTTCCAGGGGTGTTGATTGTGGATCCAAGTAAAATGAAATCCTTGACACCTTCAATATTTTCTCTGTTTATCATTATGTTTCTTATTGGCCCAGTTTTGAGGATTTTTGTTTTCTTTATGTTGAGGCGTGATCCATACTGAAGGCTGTAGTCTTTGATCTTCATAAGTGCTTCAAGTCCTCTTCACTTTCAGCAAGCAAGGTTGTGTCATCTGCATAATGCAGATTGTTAGTGAGTCTTCCTCCAATTCTGATGCCCCGTTCTTCTTCACAGAGTCCAGCTTCTTGGATTATTTCCTCAGGATACAAATTACATAGGTATAGTGAAAGGATATAACCCCGATGCACACCTTTCTTGACTTTAAACCACGCAGTATCCCCTTGTTCTGTCCAAACAACTGCCTCTTGATCTATGTACAGGTTCCTCACAAGCACAATTAAATGTCCTGGAATTCCCATTCTTCACAATGTTATCCATAATTTGGTATGATCCACACAATCAAATGCCCTAGCATAATCAATAAAACACAGGTAGACATCTTTCTGGTATTCTCTGCTTTCAGCCAGGATCCATCTGACATCAGCAATGATATCCCTGGTTCCATGTCCTCTTATGAATCTGGCTTAAATTTCTGGCAGTTCCTTGTTGATGTACTGCTGCAACTGCTTTTGAATGATCTTTGGCAAAATATTATTTGTGTGTGATGTTAATGATATTGTTCAACAGTTTCTGCATTCGGTTGGATCACTTTTCTTGGGACTAGGCATAAATATAGATCTCTTCCAGTCAGTTGGCCAGGTAACTGTCTTCCAAATTTCTCAGCCTAGACGAGTGAGCATTCCAGCTCTGCATCTGTTTGTTGAAACATCTCAGTTGGTATTCTGTCAATTCCTGGGGCCTTGTTTTTTGCCTATGCCTTCAGTGCAGCTTGGACTTTTTTCCTTCGGTACCATCGGTTCTTGATCATATGTTGCCTCCTGAAATGATTGAAAGTCAACCAATTCTTTTTGGTACAGTGACTCTGTATTCCTTCCATCTTCTTTTGATGCTTTTTGCATCATTCAGTATTTTGTCCATGGAATCCTTCATTATTGCAACTCGAGGCTTGAATTTTTTTCTTCAGTTCTTTCAGCTTGAGAAACGCTGAGCATGTTCTTCCCTTTTGGTTTTCTAACTCCAGGTCTTTACTTGGTCTTCTCAAGCTTCCTTTGGACATCTTCTGTCTGGTTCTTTTAGTTCACATTTCTTCTGTTCACTTTAGCTACTCTACATTCAAGGGCAAGTTTCAGAGTCTCTTCTGACATCCATTTTGGTCTTTTCTTTCTTTCCTGTCTTTTCAATGACCTCTTGCTTTCTTCATGTGTGATGTCCTTGATGTCATTCTACAACTTTCCTGGCCTTCAGTCATTAGTGTATAATGCATGAAATCTGTCCTTGAGATAGTCTCTAAATTCAGGTGGGTTGTGCTCAAGGTCGTGCTTTGGCTGTCATGGACTTGTTCTAGTTTTCTTCAGCTTCAACCTGAACTTGCATATGAGCAATTGATTGTCTGTTCCACAGTTGGCCCCGGCCTTGTTCTGATTGATAATATTGAGTTTTTCCATCCTCTCTTTCCACAGAAAGCTGGTTTAGTGGGACATAATAAGCAACATAGAGCCCTGGTTGTGCAGTGGTTAAGTGATACAGCTGCTAACCAAAAGGTCAGCAGTTGAAATCTACCAGCCGCAAATTGGAAACCCCATAGGGCGATTCTCCTCTGTCCTCTAAGGGTGCTATGGGTCAGAATCGACTTGATGGCAACGGGGGAATAAGCAAAGTGGGGGTGGGACCTGGAACCTGGAAATGATGCACATTCTCTGACTTGGGATGGGCATTAAGAGGGTGCACTCGGCTCTGACAACAGAATGTCCTGTTTGGCAGGCAGAACTTGCTCGTTCACTCAGCAACCGTTTGGTTCCTGCCGTGTGCCACTGCAGTGAGGTAAGTGCTAACAGAGGTGAATATGCACGCCGAAGTTGGGCAAGGAAAAAAGAAGACAGAGGAAGAATCGATGTGTTCAAATTGGTGTTGGTGAAGAAGATCAAATATACTGTGGACTGCCAGAAAAACGAATGCATCAGCCTTAGAAGAAATATAACTAGAATCTTCCTTAGATGCGAGGATGGCAAGACTTTGACTTGCTTACTTTGGACATGTCATCAGGAAAGATCAATCACTAGAAAAGGACATCATGTTTGGTAAGGCAGTTGTTGTTTTTGGGTGCCATTGAGTTTATTTTGACTGTGTTTATTTATAGCGTTTATTTATAGTGACCCATGTGACAGAGTAGAGAAGAACTGCCCCATAGAGTTTTCTTTATGTAATCTTTATGGGAGCAAATTGCCAGGTCCTTCTCCTCTGGAGTGGCTAGGTGATTTCGAACCACCAACCCTTCGATTAGCTTTGGAGGTCTTAACAGTTGCACCACCAGAGCTCCTTTGGTAAAGTAAATGTTCAACAAAAGCGAGGGAAATCCTCAGTGAAATGGATTGACACAACAGCCACAACAATGGGCTCAACAAACATGCCAATGATCACGAAGAGATGTTAATTTTTGCTTGTTTTGTTTCCCCTTCCTTGAAGTCCTTCTACTATTAAGGCAAAACTATAGGCTAATTTGCCCACAGGAAGGAGAGGACAGATACATAATAGAGTTCATACAGCAGGGAGGGAAGACTGGGGCATTACTGCCCAGCAGAAACGGAGTGTAGAAAGGCCTTTGGTGCTTGAAGGAGAGAATGATGGGCAAGAGCAGAAATTGAGTGCCCTGCCGGTGCTGCCCATGATACTGAAAGCTATGCCAGTGGTGTTTCAAATACCAGCAGGGTCACTCATGGTGGACAGGTTTCAGTGGAGCTTCTAGACTAACACAGACTAGGAAGAAAGGCCTGGCAATCTACTTCCAAAAATTAGCCTATGAAAACATTACGGACCACAACAGAATACTGGCGGACATAGTGCTGGAAGATGAGCCCCCTAGGTTGGAAGGCACTACACAATTGTTGCAACAATGGACTCATACATATCAATGATCATGAAGATGGTGCAGGACTGGGCAATGTTTCATACTGTTATACACAAAGTCGCCAGCTTGACAGCTTCTAGCAACAACAAACAAATGAAGCAACAGAGAAGCAGTTACACTCCACTCTTAGGAAAGTAGGCAGTCAGAAATGGCTTCAAAGAAGGTGATTTTTGAGCAAAGGAAAGTATCCAGAACACGTAAGGACAAAGTGGGAGTGGCAACCCAGGAAGTTGGTCAGAACCAGGAAGAGAGAATTCACATGCGTTGAACCTTATCTCTGTGCCAGGAAGTAAGTGGGGCACTGTTACGTGTTGTGTTCCCAGGAAGCAGACTCAGGCGGAGATTAGTATGTGGGCAGTTTATCAGGGAGTGCTCGTGAGATCAATACCTGTGAAAAGGAAGGAACAGAAACAGGATTATGCAGAAGAAGTCCGGCTGTGATGCAGCCTCAATGAAGGCCTCAGCTACCTGCATAAAAAAGGGACCTCCAAAAATCAACGAATTTCAACAGCTTTTCCGTAGCCATACGGCTCGTACATCTTAGAGCAGAAATTTGAGTCTGGTTCTGATTCCAACTTTCATACTCACTCTAAGATGTGCATTCTCAGTGGGGGATACTTAGGTGGTATTAAGAAGAATAATTGAAACCTGGGTTATATACCAAAACCAAAACCCATTGCCATCGAGTTGTTTCTGACTCATAGTGACCCTATAGGACAGAGTAGAACTGCCCCATAGAGTTTTCAAGGAGTGCCTGGTGGATTCAAAATGCTGACCCTTTGGTTAGAAGCTGTAGCGCTTAACCACTATACCACCAGGGTTTCCTGGGTTATACACATTGGGACTAAATTAAAGAGGAATTAGAATGCCAGGAGCAGCACCTTGACGTTCTACTCCAGACAATGGGAAACCATCGTGGATTTTAAATCAGGGAAGTAACATGTGTTATAGAAACATACCAGAAGCAGTAGTGTGAAGGAAGGATTGGAGATGAGGGAAAATGAAAGTCGGTAGACCAGTTAGGAAACCATTGCAACAAACCAAGAAAAACGTAAAGACAGTCTGACCCAATCACTCGTGCCAGGATAGAGAGGAGAGGACAGTTTTGCAAGAAACTAAGAAGGCAGGATGAATAAGATTCATAAAGTAACTGGTGGATGAGGTCAAACATGACCATAAGTCTTGGTTACTGGGAAGTTGATGATTCCACAACTAGAGACAATCTAGAGAGTGAAGCACATTTGAAAGGGAGATAGCAAGTGTGAGTTTCCTGCAGGACAACCTGAAGGAAAGATACAGGAAGCAGGTAGCAATGCTGGTTTGCAGTCCCCACAAGAGGACAGAGCTTTTGAGAGATGTTGGGGAATTAATGAGTGTGATGTTAAAGATTGTGTGTCAACTTGGCTGGGTGATGATTCTTTGAGTTTTGGCAGTTGTATAACGTTGTGGTCACTTCGCTATTGAAATTTGATATGCAATCACCCCTGTGATGGAATCTGCTGAGTGGTACCGGTGGAGGTGGGCCTGTGGTGGCTCATGGCCCCCTCAGGCTTCGTCTCTCTGCCTCCACTGCCTACGTCATTCCTGCTTGCCTTGCCAAGGTTTTTGGCTTGTTCTGGATCTAGTAGCTGCCTCTCGTCTGACCTCTGGCTCTTGGGACTTGAGCTAGCAGCTTACCTGTTCATCTTGAATTCATTGATCTTCATAGCCTGTGAGCAAGAGTCCTGCTCCCCAACCTGCTTATCCTGGACTCTTCAGCCCCTGCAGCTAAGTGAATCAGGAGAACACTTGCGGTCTTGCCTGCCAACTTTGGGATTCCTCGGCCTTCACAGCCTGTAAGCAGGAGCCTGCCCTCCGGCCTGCTGATGTTGGGTTTACCAGCATCTGAGGTTCTGTGAATTGGGAAAGGCCTCTATCCTGATGCATGAACTATCCTGATCCAGGGATATTCCAACCTCTACAATCACATGAGCTGTTTCCTTGGTATAAATCTCCCTCTATATATATTCATATGCCTTACTGGTTTCACCTCTCTAGAGAACCCAATCTAAGACAATGAGATAGAAATGAGTGAATCCATGCTGGTGGATGATCTCTCTGGGGAAGAGAGTGCAGAGGCAGAAGAAAGCTAAGTAGATGCCAATGGGGGATGCCTAAATTAAGGGATGAGTGGAAGAAGAGGAGCCAGTAAAGACATCAGCAAAGAATTAGAGAAGGAAACTAGTGCCTTTCCATGCCAAGGGAAGAATTACAAGGAGAAGGGATCAGCACATCAGCACAGAGTGGAGAACAAACGCATGTGATGTAGTTATCAAGAAATCCTTGCTATCTTTTGAGAGAACACATTCAGTTAAATGGTGAAGATGGAAGTCTAATGAAAAGGAATTGGAGATGTAGTTGCCAGTTTTTATCATGACTGAGAGATTGGAGTATGGAGTCTGTATTAGTTTCCTAATGCTGCCGTATCAAATTACCATAAGTTTAGTAGCTTAAAACAATACAAATTTATTACCTTATGGTTGTGCGGGGGGTGGTGGGGGGTCACAATTCCAAAATCAATCTCCCTGGACTAAAGTCGAGGTATTAGTAGAACTGATTCCTTTTGGAGGCTTTGAGAGAATACATTTCCCTGCCTTTTTCAGCTTCTAGAGGCCTCTTACATTCATTGGCTTGTAGCCCCTTTCTCACATCACTCCAATCTCTTGCTTGCATCACCACATCTCCTACTACTGACTCTGACCCTCCTGCCCACCTTCTATAAGGGCCCTTGTGGTTACATTGGGGCCACCGGATAATTCAGAATAATCTCCCCATCTCAAGATTCTTAATTTAATCACATCTGCAAAATCTATTTTACCATTTAAGGTAAAATATTCACAGGTCCTAAAGATTAGGATATAGATGTCTTTGGGGGTCATTAATATGTCTACAAGGAGTCTGATATCCCTGGGTGGTGTCAACAGTTAACACCTTGGCTGCTAACTGAAAGTCTGAAAGTTCTAGTCCACTCAGAGGCTCTTTGGGAGAAAGGCTTGGCGGTCTACTTCTGAAAAACAAACAATTGAAAACTGTATGTAGCACAGCTCTATTCTGGCACAATGGAGTCGCCACGAGCCAGAACTGACTTGCTGGCAACTGGTGGTGACAGAGCCTGATAGACCTGAGTTTGAACCCTTACTCCACCACATCCAACTGTGTGAGTTTCACTAAGTTACTCCAAGCTTCGGTTACCTCATCTATGTAAATATGGATAATATAGAGCCTATCTCTAAGAGCTACGAAGAAAGACCTGATGATCCACTTCCATAAAATTAGCCATTGAAAACCCTATGGAGCACAGTTCTACTCTGGAACACGTGGGGTCACCATGAGTCAGAATCAACTCAAAGACAGCTAGTGCTTTACTGCTGTCATGGATTGAATTGTGTCCCTGAAAAATGTGCATCAGCTTGGCTAGGCCATGATTCCCAGTATTGTGTAATTATCTGCCGTTTTGTCATCTGATGTGATTTTCCTACCTGTTATAAATCCTACCTCTGTGAAGTTAGTGAGGCAGGATTAGAGGCAGTTATGTTAATGAGTCAGGACTCAATCTACAGGATTAGGTTGTATGTTCAGTTAATCTCTTTTGAAATATAAAAGAGAGAATCCAGCAGAGAGGAAAAGAACCTCCTACCACCAAGAATGAAGAACCAGGAGGGGAGTGCATCCTTTGGACCCAGGGTCCCTGCACTGAAAAGTACTTAGACCAGGTGAAGACTGATGACAAAGGCCTTCCCCCAGAGTTGACAGAAAGAGAAAGCCTTACCCTGGATCTGGTGCCCTGAATTCAGACTTCTAGCCTACTGTACTGTGAGAGAATAAACTTGTTTGTTAAAGCATCCACTTGTAGCATTTCTGTTAAAACAGCGCTAGATAACTAAGACAACGTCTAAGAGACTAAAGATTAAAAGACTAAGGATTTATATATATATAAAAACCCATTGCCATCAAGTTGATTCTGACTCATAGCAACCCTACAGGATAGAGTAGAACTGCCTTATAGGGTTTCCAAAGAGTGACTGGTAGATTCGAACTGCCAATCTCTTTGTTAGCAGCCGAGCTCTTAACCACTGTGCCACCAGGGCTCCCATGTACATATACATATATAAAGAACTAGGAATATATTGGGTGTTCAATAAAAGTTTAGTTACTGTTCTTAATCAAGTGTCTGGCAAAAAAGAGTGGATATGGAATGTGGTTAGAGAAATGTGGTGATGAAGAGTAGAAGAGGAATATGACTATATTTTGTTTTTAGAGAACAGTGTTTCTCTTACAAGATAAAGGAGACTTAGTACTTTTGCAGGTGGAGGGGAATGATAAAACGAGAAGAAACAGAAGATTTGGGACGGGATGTTTGATAGAGCAAGGAGAGGAGAAGCAGGGCAGTAGAGAATGAAGGACACAAATGGAAAGACCAGGCTGGACCAAAGACAATTCTTCACCAACAAGGCCAGTTGTGAACAAGAGAGAAAACGTAAAGCTGAAGGACTTCTTAACCTGGCCAGTAAATTGTGTGTCCGGTCATCTACTGAGAATAAGTGGAGGGAGAAGGAATTGGATGGGTTGACAAGGAAAACTGAAGTTAGAGCCATTGCCTTGGAGTATATGACAATGTGTGATCACAGGTGAGCAGCCGTAAGGACTCAGCTAAGCGTCTGGAAAGGTTTTCATTGTAAAAGAACTTTGCTGAGTAAAGACAGTTACAAAACCAGCCAGTTGTCATGCTTGATCACACTGAACTTTAGGAAGGGATCTCAGGACAGGTTCTCCTTCTTGAAAATTACTTGTGTAATTAGAGAAAGCAAAACTGAAGTGTAAAGTTCATCATTAAATCAGAAGAAGAAAAAACCAGGCAAATGAACATTCATCTGGCTGCATATTCACTACAGAAAAATAGGCCTAACAAGTCCAGCCCCATATCCAAATAATTTCCAGATCTACAAACTTGGGGATGGGATTTATGACTTATAATCAAAGTAAGGAATCTGGAAGAGTTGGGAGGGCAGTTGATTCCCTTGTGTCCTCTGTGAATCAGATATGGAATGACAGAGGGATATCATTTCCACATGGATCCTGCCATAGATTTGGGGGATGACTGGGCAAGGAATGTCCTATATCTACATATATAACCATACAGATCAATCTGGATGTGACTGAAAGAGCTGGCTGTTCTGATTTGCACCAACATTTCTGTGAGGCTGCTGCAAATCAGAATGGTAATACTACCCATTTGTGAACAGATATAATACCTTGTCAGAATCTCTGCAGTCAGGATCCACGCTCGAACCTTGCAGGGAATCAGCAGAGATAGATGGTTGGGGTCCTATATTCAGTAGTGGAGATTCAGACCTCTGAAGGAGCCCTGGTGGCGCAACTGCCAAGTACTCGACTACTAACCAAAAGGTCGGGGTTTTGAATTCACCGCCTGCTCTGTGGGAGGAAGATGTGGCAGTCTGCCTCTGTAAAGACTACAGCCTTGGAAACCCTATGTGGCAGTTCTCCTCTGTCACACAGGGCTGCTCTGAGTCAGGATGGACTTAACCATATTAACTTGACCATATTACTTAACAACAGTAACAATAACAATAAGCCACCCCATGAGCTCTACTGTCCAATCAAGAGAAGGTAGAAGAACTGCCAGGGGAGACCTCAGGACTGCTAGACCCAGGGGGGAAGGAGTGAGGAAGCCAGAGTCACCTCAGCTTAAAAGATAGCAGAAGCTCTATTACTGTTCTTGCCTTGATTGTCTGGGATTGCCAGGACTCTAGACTCCAGAGGTTCTATTGCACTAGCCGGCCAAGTCCAGTGCTCATACCTTTGAGCTAAAGACAGTATTTTTTCACTTAGCCCAGTGTCCTAGCTTCCCTTTGACCCACCCAACTTTACTGAGCAGATCTTTGCTTTGGCATCCTGACCTGAGAGGGAGTATAACTCTCAGATGCTATCGTTGGACAGGAACATCTGGTATCCCGAGTACACTGAACGATTTAGATTAAGGCAACCCACATACAATATGATTAAAGAGCACTGTGAAAATTTCAAATGCTATAAACATGGATAATACAATGATAACTGAGAAGTAACTTGGTTAATTGAAGCCAGTACTCAAAGCTATCCTGTAATTAGAGTATGATTGTTCCTGGTATGCCCTGAAGCACAGCATGGCCCTTTAATGCAAAGAGGCAGGAGAAATAATTTCTATCCCAACAATTTCTGGGATACAGCTTAAACCCAGGACATGATGAGATAGAGCCTTAGGAATTTTGATAAGAGGAGTTCTTGACTTGGACACTCTGTCTGTCTTTACGACATGTGACCTCAGTCACCAGTTGGAAGTTCTAAGAAAGGCTGGATCCTTTACTATGCCTCAGGCTCTCAACAAACCCATCTGGTGGTGAAACGACAGGAAAAGACTTTCCCTGACCAGGCAGTAGATGAGAAAGAAAGATACCAAAAAAAAAAAAAAAAAAAAATCAGGAATGAGGAATATATACATTTTAAGGTCAACAGTTCCTAAGTCAATAACTAGAACTCCAATGCTTACAATAAGGCTTTACCTTTTGTTGAAACCTGTCAAATTCAGAACGTGATAAATTAAAGCCTCCAGGACACTGAACCTTGACAGATTTATTTATTTAAAAAATGTTGCAACATGGTGGATGTAATTGGCCTCACTGAATTGTACATGTGTAAAATGTCGAATGGGCAAATGTGTCATCTATATTTTTACAACCATCAAAAATGTTGTTGTGGAAAGAGTGAGCGTGAATAGGATTGGTATTAAAATATATACGTATTCTGCAGTCTGCTTCAATACTGTTTCACAGGTTTATGTACAGATGTATCATTTCATTCTTGGGCCTCTCCAGTCATCTCCTAAATCTTGAATGCCAGTCAACCGCGGGATCCCCAGCACCTTCACATGGCTAGTCCACCTGCTTTCTGGACATCTCTATTTGATTTGAGTGACTCACAGTCCCCTTCTATTCAAAATGTCCAAAACTGCACTCAGCATCTTCTCCTGATCCAACCCCACTGAGCCAGACCGTCCTCCCAAGTTCCCAACTCAGTGAATGGCACTGCCAGAAAGCAGAAATTTTGGTTCTATCTTTGATTCCTTCCTCTTTTTTCCACCGTTTCCAGTTGCCAATTTTAACTCCTGTCTTTGATGCCATCACTAACTTAATCCAATCTACCATCCTTTCTTGCCTAGATTGTTCTTAGCTTTGAGTTTCTGCCTCAATTACTACCCCTCCCATTTAATGTGATTAGGTCCTGTCCCTATTTAAATACCTGATAGCCCCTTGACATTCAGATAAGGTCTAAACTCCTTTGTATAATTGTGGAGCCCTCTCTTATCTCTCCCACCTCACCTCCAATCTCTCCCCACCTCCCAATCACCTTCTCTCAATTCCTTAAAGAGATCATACTCTCTCTACCCCACTCCCATTAGACTGTGAGCTCCATCGAGGCAGGAACCATGTTTGTCTCAATTATTATCGCATCCCCAAGGCCCAGTACACTGCCTCCTCCTTGGTATACGGTTGTAGGTTCGTGGTTCTCTAGCACTATTCCAGTTTCCCTTCTAACTGTTCTTTTAAAAAATGTATACCTTTCAATCCCCATATTCCTATCTTGAGTTTCTTTCACACCAAGTCACCTTATCCTTGAAAGATTGTATATATTATACTATATCATGATCTCAAATCCACATTATTACCAGCGATACGTGCATTATCGTTTAGGCATCGGACATTGTATGTATCACTTACAGCCCCTTTCGAAATCTTTTTCTCATGTGAATCACCAGGCTTCTCCTGCAAAAGTCATATCTGTCTTCCATAGGAACTGGTTTTACAGGTTTAGCAAGGTATTTGTTTGTCTCTCTCTTTTAAATTCAGTCTAAAGCCCTTCTGATCGGGTCGCCCTGTCTCTAGGACACACACATTCATCCCAACCCTCTTGAAGGGCACTCCATTCCTAACCAAGTGTCAGTTTGCTACTTCACAGGATGGTGATGTTTAGCCTCTTAGACTCTGATAGTCTGCACTTTCTTATGACTAACAAATCACTCCTGCTTTAGTTTTTTTCCTGGTATTTTTATTTTTTAAAATATTTTATTGTGTTTTTGGTGAAAGTTTACATAGAAGTTAGGTTCCAGTTTGACAATTTCTATACAAATTCATCAGTAACATTTGCTACATTTTTCACATTGTGTCAACATTCTCACTAGTTGTGTTCTGGTTGTTCCATTTCCAGTACTCCTGTTTCCCTTATCTTTTAACCTTTGCTTTGGATTAAATGCTGACCTTTTAGACTCATACAGGTTTTTTTTTAGTAGAGCACTGATCTAAGGGAGGAGCTCTGGTGGTGCAGTGGTTAAGAGATCAGCTGCTAACCAAAAGTCAGCAGTTCGAATCCACCAGCTACTCCGCCCTGTAGGATTGCTATGAGTTGGAATTGACTTGATGGCAAAGGGTTTGGGTTTTTTTGATCTAACAGGTAATACCCTTTATTTTGTGTGTCACTCTCTCCTGCTATGAGTCGAATCTACTTGATGGCAATGGGGTTTACCCTTTAATATGGTCATTTTAGGAGGGGAAGGAGAGAACTCCACACATCTCTCCCATCCCCACCACCACCCACATCATCTTCCACTCAAGAGCAGAGGTCTATGAGGTCCGTTCCCCTCCTTTATGGCAGCTGGCCTTGGAGTCTGATTCTCACACATTTACAAAAGAACCCCAATCATGGATGACTTAGCAAGTCTATTTTGTTTTTGAAAGTCTAGTGTGATACGGCTTGTTTTTTTCACCCATGTAATTCTATTAAAGGAATCACTGATCTATCAATTTTTAAGAAACATTATTAGGAAAGTATTGTGAAAAAAATGTCTTGCCCTATGTCAGGCCAAATAAGAAGAAAGGATGAATAAAAAAATATATAGAACAATGAATTCTGAAAAGGTAGAGAAGAAAGTTTGAACAAGTTCATGTTAGATGCCCAAGTCTTCCAGGAATGAGGGGACTGTTCTGAAGATGAGAGTGAGAAGAAGGCGGTATAATTGGATGGAATGAATTTTGAAAGACGTTCTCTTCTCTACGCTTACCTTGCCCTTCTTCGGCTCTGGATAAACACCAACTCCTCTCTCCATTCTTCCTTGTCCTGGGCTGATGAGCATTGCTATGAAGAGCTGTACACCCAAGTTATGCAATGTCAACTGTGCCCTCAATATCACTCACCAGGCCTCTTACTCATTCTTTGTTGACCGATGTCCTGTTCCAGATCAGACCACACCTGGGTATTGCATGCAATTCCAGTAACACATTTCCGGAGGGATCCAGACAGGCCGAAGCACGCTCAGCAACTCAAAACCATGTGACATGAGGGATCCTTGAAGGAATGGTTGACATTTAGCCTGAAAAGTCTAAGAGCTGATTTCAGAAGTCTGAAAGTCTGCCAGGAGGTTCCAAGGAATAGAACTTGGACCAAGGGACAAAAGCTGCAGAGAAAGATTCATGGGTCAATATCAGGAGGAACTTCATAAAAGCTCTCCGTAAGGAGAACGGGCTGCCTCAGGAGAGCATTGCCTTTTGCTAGAGCCAATTCCATGTCATGACTTAGAATTTATTAAATAAATATTTACTCATTTTTTTTTTTTTGATGTGCGGGGGACAAGCTTGTGATCGAAACTGGGTTTCTACCTGGGGTGGGAGGAGACAAAGGTAAACAGATAATTACCATATGGCATTAGACGTGCTATTGTAAAAGGCTACCTAAGGTGGTTCAGGGGAGCTCTGGGGGTGCAATGGTTAAGTGCTGGCTGCTAACCGAAAGGTCAGCAGTTCGAACCCACCAGCCACTCTGAGAGAAAAAAAAGACCTGGTAATTGATCTGCTCCCATAAAGATTGCAGCCTAGAAAACCGTATGGGCCAGTTCTACTCTGTCGTATAGGGTCACTATGAGTTGGAATTGACTCGAAGCTACACAACACCAAGATAGCTCAAAAGAGGAAGTAGCTTCTTCTGGAGGAGTCAGGGAAGGTTCCTGTGAAGGAGGTGGGTTTTAAAAGTCTTGTAGAATGAGGCCAGAGTGTTCAGACAGAGGAAAGAGCATATGCAAAAACACAGAGGAATAAAGTACATGGTGCTATAGCCAAGTGTGAACAAATGGCAAGAAGCTGTAAAAGTAGCTTAAGACCACATTTTGAACAGCCTTAATGCTTTATGTTTACTATGGGACAATGAGGAGCCATTGAAAACTTGAAGCACAAGAATAAAATGTTGAAATGGCAATTTTTTGTTATATACATATATATTTTTTAACCACAATAAAAAAAAAAATAAAAAATATTCGTCTGCCTAAAACCAGAAGAAAAAAATAATAAAACTGTTAAATTAGTGTTGTGGAAAGTTGTACAGTGTTAAATGAGGCAGTGTGTACTTTGAATTGACTGAGATGTGGAGCCTTCGGAATTGGGGCAACGGAGCTGGGAATAGGGAGGAAGGGGCAGAGAAGACAATTATTTCAGAGATAGAATTGACAAGCCTGAGACATGGGGGCTGAGAGAAGGCAGGAGCAGTTGCATATGACTCAGAAGTTTCTGGCTGGAGTGGCTGAGTGGAGGAGGAATACATTGCAGGAGCAGGAGATGATAATGAGATTTATTTTGAACATTCCGACTTCGAGGTACACATGGGACACCCAGTTGGGACAACCTGATAATTCTCAGAAATATGGCCTACAGCCCAGGAGAGGAATGGAGGCTGGTTTAAAAAAAAAAAAAAAAGTCACAGTCTCTATGGAATGGACCCTGTCTACCCAGGATTCCTTCCTTTCTTTTCTCTGGAAATACAATCCTGTTTTTTTTTCTGGGAACAGTTTCTCCCTTCCTAAAATCAGCTGCCGTAAAGCCGACTCCGACTCATGAGGACCTCATGTGCATCAGAGTAGAATTGTGCTCCACAGAGTTTCCAATGGCTGATTTTTCAAAAGTAGATCACCAGGCCTTTCTTTCAAGGCACCCCTGGGGCACAGTCAAACCCCCGATCTTTAGGTTAGCAGCCGAGCGCATTAACCATTTGCGCCACTCAGGGACTCCTCCTACCCTCAGCCCCCATTATAAGGCTCTCACTCACTAGAGCTGACAAGAGCTTACATGACACCATCCCCTGGTCACTGTTGCTTGACCCAAAGGCAGATACCTGACTCAAGACAGACTAGTACGATTCCTTCTCCGGGATTAAAAAAAATTTTTTACAGAAAATTTCCAACATATACAGCCTTGTTTCAGCTGTACTTGCATCCGCTTCATCCTCTCTCACTTTTTTTTGAAGCAAATATCAGGAATTTAGGTCAAACAATGATGACCAGTACTGACAGAGTGAGAATGTCACACGCTGGCATTAGAAAATATAGGACATTTTTGCAGCCATGTTCGTATCGTGATGGGAAAGTCAGACTAAAGTAAAAGAAGATGAAACATACCTAAGGAAAAAAGCAGCAAGAAAGGTAGCTTTTCTTGGGGCGGGACTCTGTTTTATTGTGGTGGAAAGATGTGTAACAACACACACTATCTCAATAATTTCCATACATACAATTCAGTGCCACAGATTACATTCTTCAGCTTGAGCGCCCACCCTCCCTATCCTTTTCCAAATCATTCCAGCACCATTAATATAACCTCAGTGCCCTCTAAGCATCAACTCCCACTTTCCTCCTTCCCTCCTCCCCTGATAATCACTAATAATCTTTGGTTTCTATACATTTGCTTATTTTATCTAAGTGAGATCATGCAGTATTTGTCCTTTTGCGACCGACTACTTTCGCTCAGCATGATGTCTTCAAGGTTCATCCATGTAGCATGCATGGACTCCAGTTCTCTTTATGTCCGAGTAGTATCCCATTGTGTGTATGTACCGCATTTCGTTTACAGCAACTTGACGGACATTTTGGTTCTTTCCACCTTTTGGCTATCGTGAACAGTGCTGCAATGAGCATTGATGACAGGTGAATCTTAGTAGCTGGTGAGCCTGTGGTTCCTAACGTTGCAGAGGTCCCTCCAGTTTGGTTGTTCAACCTGCAGCTTCCATGAGCCAGAAATCTCCCTTCCTGCCTTAACTGGGTCCCTTACAACCAGGAGTCCTGACTAATATACACCAGCATGCACCTAAAGTTTGAAGCCGCCTGGGGAGTGTGTTCTCTCCTATAGGAACAGCTTCTCTCCACGCCCAAATGTACAAATCCTTCAGCACCAGGCTCAGAGGCCACCTCCTTAATGACAACTTCCCTAATCCTAGTAGCAGGAAGTGACCTCTCCCATCTCTGAATCACAGGGCACTTTATCTGAGCACCTTCATGGCGTGCATGCCTCACATTTTCTTTTCTCTAGAGCTGTTTGGGTGTGCCTATTATCTTTCTACACCACCCATTTGTCACTTTGTTCTACTATGATGGCTTGCATGCTGCTATATGTTGGAAGCTATGCTACCGGTATTTCAAATACCAGCAGGGTCACGCATGGTGGACAGGTTTCAGCAGAACTTTCAGACTAAGACAAACTAGGAAGAAAGGCCTGGGGAAAATCACTTCCGAAAATTAAACAATGAAAACCCTATGGATCGCAACAGAATACTGTCCCATATACCCAGTGCCGTTGAGTCGATTCCGACTCATAGCAACCCTATAGTGCTGGAAAATGAGCCCCCTATATTGGAAGGCACTCAAAATACAGGGTGGCTGCAACAATGAACTTGAGCATACCAATGATCATGAAGATGGCCCAGACTGGACAACGTTTCATTCTGTTGTGCACGGGGTCCCGGTGAGTTGGAACAGACTCAACAGCAACTAAGTGGTTTGTGGACCACACTTGGAGAAACAAGGATGTAGGTATCCCAGTGGTTCCCAGACGTGGCAGCTCACTGACACCACCTAGGGAGCTTCAAAAAGTACTGCTTTCAGATAAAAACCCACCCAGTGCCATCGAGATATTGGGATTTAATTCATCTGGGGTGTTGCCCAGGCTTTGGAAATTCTAAAAGTTCCCCAAGTATTTGAATGTGCAGGCAAGTTTGGGAGTCACTGGTCTGTTCAATACAGAATTAGACTCCGAATGGGCTGATCTGAGTCCTACCTCAGTTAGTTTCAGGCTGACTGGGTTACTTTGAGCAAATCAGCTCATTTGTCTGAGCTTCAGTTTGTCCATCTCTAACATGGAGGTGGGGTCCCTGGGTGGCACAACGGTTTGCACTTGACTACTAACTGAAATACTTAGATCCATAATCAAAGCCCATGGAAGAAGCAGACAAGAAATAAAACAACTTTTTGCTGTTAAAAAAAAAAAAAAAAACCTTCATTGTCAAGTCAATTCTGACTCATAGTGACCCTATAGTACAGAGTAGAACTGCCCCATAAGGTTTCCAAGGAGTGCCTGGTGGATTCGAACTGCCGACCTTTTGGCTAGCAGCCGTAGCACTTAACCACTACTCCACCAGGGTTTCCAAAGACCTCTTTAAAATGTTAAAAAGCAAAGATGTTACCTTAAGGACTAAGGTGTGCCTAGCCCAAGACTTGGTATTTTCAACCGCCTCATATGCTTTCAAAAGCTGGACAGTGAATAAGGAAGACTGAAGAAGAATTTATGCATTTAAATTATGGCGTTGCCTTAGAATGTTGAACATACCATGGACTGCCAGAAGAATGAACAAATTTGCCTCCTAAGAAGTATAGCCCGAACGGTCCTTAGAAACAAGGATGGTGAGATTTTATCTCATGTACTCTGGATATGTTATCAGGAGGGACCAGTTCCTGGAGAAGGACCTCATGCTTGGTAAAGCAGAGGGTCAGCAAAACAGAAGAAGACCCTCAATGAGATGGACTGACACAGTGGCTAAAACCATGGACTCAAACACAGCCACAGTTTTGAGGATGGTGCAGGACCGGGCAGTGTTTCATTCTGTTATATATGCAGTTGCTATGAGTTGAAAGTGACTCAGCTGCACCTAACAACAACAACAACTAGCTGGAAGATCGACAGTTCAATCCCAACCAGCAGCACCACAGAAGAAGGGCCTGGTGACCTGTTTCCATAAAGATTACATCCCAGAAAACCCTATGGAACAGCTCTACTCTAATACGTGGGGTTGCCGTGAGTCAGAATCAAATTGATGCCAATGGTTTTCATTTGTTTGCTTGTTTGTTTTTAACATGGAGGTGATAAAACTTACTTGATCTCTCCCGGGAACAAACTAAATAATGGATGGGGAACATTTTGTTACCCCTAAAATTTTACAGGAGCGTAGCGGTGGCTCAGTGGTATAATTCTCGCCTTCCTTGTGGGAGACCTAGGTTCAATTCCTGGCCAAAGCACCTCAAGCACAGCCACCACCTCTCTTGGTGAAGGCTTGCAAGTTGCTATGATGCTGAATAGTTTTCAGTGAAGCTTCCCGACTAAGAAAAACTAGGAAGAAAGTCCCAGCAACCTTCTTCCAAAAAATCAACCTCTGAAAACCCTATGGATCACAATGGTTTGACCCTGTTGTGCACAGGGTCACCGTAAGATGGGGGCTGACTTGACGGCGGGTAACAACAACAACGTTTTGTATGGGTATAAGGAATTACCAAGAATGGGCCTGGATCTGTGCTGACAGCCTCTAGCCACATGTGACTCTTGAGTACTCAAAATGTGGCTAGTGCCACATGTTGAGAGTGTCTTAGGTAAATTGGGTCAAATAAAATATTAAAATTAACTTTACCTGTCTCACTTTTCTTTTGTAATGTGGCTACTAGAAAATTTAAAATTACGTACGTGGGTCATATTATATTTCTATCAGGCAGGGCTGGCCTAGACTCTAAAAAGAAATGGTATGTGGCAGGTAAAAAAAAAAAAAAAAAAAAAAAATTTACATTCCTGAACAATAATGTAGAATCCTACGTTTCTAAATGCAAAACAAATAAATATTGAAAAGAATATCAGGGCATGAGTGGGCTATTTCTATGCCCTGCCAGTTGGTAAAATAAAGCATATTTAGCATCAAGATGGTGCATACATGAAATTAGTTTCTTGGAGGTAAAGTTCAAAGAAAAAGGGTAAATTGTATCCTCAAAGGGAAAAAGAGATGGCATAACACCAAAATGGAAATTGTGTGGAAAAGCACACAGGTTTTGAGGAAAACATGGCAAATGCAGGGAAATCTGGAACTGACTTCTCCGCCTTCCATCTTTCCCTGCCCACAGTCCCTAGACCTTCTCAGGGTTCTGCAAGAGAGCCTAACTTCCAACAGCTGAGGGATTCCTGGCCAGAGCCCAGAGCAAGAGAGAATTCTGCCCTAGTTTCCAGGTGTGGTACAAGCACCAATGCCACTGGGCTACATATGCCAGTGGGTTCGATGGTGCCAAAGGATTTTGTGATAAGGACACCCTAGGAGTCCCTGGGTGGTGCAAACAGTTAATATGCTTGGCTGTTAACCAAAAAGTTGGAAGTTTGAGCCCACCCAAAAGCACCTTGGAAGAAAGGCCTGGTGATCTACTTCTGAAAAATCAGCCATTAAAAACCCTATACAGCATAGTTCTACTTTGACACAGGTGGTGTCATAGTTACTTGTGATTAAAGCAGTTAGGAACATTACCTGCCATTGTGTGGGTAGCCGTCCTCCAATCAGTTGAAGGATTTAAGAGCAAAAAAGGGGCTTTCCCTAGAGTGTATTCTGCCTTTAGACTACAAATAGACATCTTCCCAAAACTCCACTCTTCAATTCCCATCACCTGACCTACAGATTTTGGGACACAAGACTATAGGAATCTCTTCCCCACCACCTGACATACACATTTGGGGACACAAGCCTGACGAAATCGCCAGCCTGTTGCCTGACCTACAAATTTTGGACTTGGCCAACCAACTTGATGTGTGAGCTGATTCTTTAAAATCTGTGTGTGTGTGTATCTTCTTGTAGTTATGGTGCCATTGAATTGGTCCTGACTCATAGCAGCCTTATGTGTAACAGAACAAAATGTTGCCTAGTCCTGTGCCATCTTCACGGGCTCATCTTCCAACACTATGTCGGACAATATTCTGTTGTGATCGATGACATTTTCATTGGCTAATTTGCAGAAGTAGATCGCTAGGTCTTTCCTCCTAGTCTGTCTTAGTCTGGAAGCTCTGCTGAAACCTGTCCACCACGGTTGGCCCTACCGGTATTTAAAATACTGGTGGTGTAGCTTCCAGCATCACAGGAACACACAGGCCGCTACAGTATGACAAACTGACAGATGAGTGGTGGACATGTATCTTACTAGTTCTGTTTCTCTAGAAGACCCTGAGTAAGACAGTTGCCATTTCAGTTTGTGGTTATGACTTCTAAGCTGAACCAGTCATCCAGGTTCTGTACCTTTTCTCTAGCAACATTCAGGTACTCAGGAGCAAGTACAAAGCAAGTCACAAGCTGGGTTGAACCTGAGTTGTCATTTTCCCAGGGAAAAATAATAGAGGGAGAGAGGAACAAGGGAGGGGAAGATATACTAAGGAACCAATTACAATGATGAGAAATGAAGAGACAAAGGAGGTGAAAATTTAATGGGAAAAAGAAGGAGGAGAATCAAAGGACTAAAATTCAAAGAATATTGAAGTGGTTTATTAGAGGAAGTAAGTTGGTAGGAGAGCAAATGCTTGAAATGAAGATTTTAGAAAAGGTAAATTTACTGATGGATACTAGGTCAAGAGGGAGCTCTGGTAGTGTGATGGTTAAGTGCTTGGCTGCCAATCAAAAAGTTGGAGGTTAGAATCCACCAGTGGCTCTGTGGAAGAAAAGACCTGGTGATCTGCTCCTATAAAGATTTCAGCCTAGGAAATCCTATGAGGCAGCTCTACACTGTCATACAGGGTCACTATGAGTCATACAGAGGAGCCCTGGTGGTACAGTGGTTAAAGCGCTTGGCTGCTAATGGGAAGGTCAGCAGTGCAAACCTACCAGCAACTCCGCAGGAGAAAGATGTGGCAGTTTGCTTCTGTAAAGATTATATCCCTGGATACCTTATGGGACAGTTCTAGTCCATCCTATAGAGTTGCTATGAGTTGGAATCGACTCGACAGCACACAACAACAACCGTAGGTCTAGAGTGTGAGAATGGGAAAAGGATGGCTGAGCTAGGGTGGAAGTTAAGGAGGTAAAGGAATTGAAAGGCCAAACATACTGAACAGTTAGATATTGAAGTCACCAAAAATTAAGACAGAGCTGAGAATGGAGAGGAAGACAGCAAGCC
Source organism: Elephas maximus indicus (assembly GCF_024166365.1). NCBI lineage: Eukaryota > Metazoa > Chordata > Mammalia > Proboscidea > Elephantidae > Elephas > Elephas maximus. The sequence goes on along the minus strand of NC_064831.1, from coordinate 70,760,307 downwards.
AGGAGCCAGATTCCTTCATGAATATGGGAGGAGTGACTCAGGAGTCAGTTGGGTGACTGCGAAGGGGTAGGTGGCAGGCCAGCTGTTAGTTGTCCTTGAGTAGATTCCATGGGGACCCCGTGTGTACAAAATAGGAATGGCGCTTCACAGGGTTTTCAAGGGGGGGACCTTTCTGAAGGAGATTCCTGAGGCCTGTCTTCCGTTGCTTCTCTGGGTGGGTTCAAACTGTCACCCTTTTGGCTATTAGTTGAACACTTAATCAGTTGCCACCCAAGGACCTTGGCAGGCCAGCCAGTTGGGTGGAATGAACTGTAAAGGAGTTGGGTGTTGGGAGGGAGAGAGAAGAGAAATCCAGAGAAATGGCTTGGAAGAGGTAACTGGAATCAAAGAAGATAGCTTGACCTCCTCTCTGGACCTTTATCCTTCAGAACAATCTAGATTCAAAAATGGGGCTTGATGTAAACAGCTACTGTTTGTTAAGAGTTTATTGCTCGACACCGGTAAAGCAGTAATCCTCTGAAGTAGGTATCATTATCCCCATTTTACAGATTTGAAACAGTGAAAATCTTTCAGCCCCATGCACAAAATGGAAACACAACCAAATAAGCAAAGCAGGCATACTTGGCTTAAAATGAATAGTTTTAAATAGGGAAAAAAAAACTTGCCATACATAAAAATGTCCAGGTCTTTGTGGTGTTCGTTGAGGGGGCGGGGGGGAGTTCTTATGACAAAAGCATTATATGGTATATTCGGTACCAAAGCCATCTTTAACTATAGGAAAGCAAAAGAACACTGAGAAAATCCACAATCCCACTCAATGGTGTCAAGTATCATTAACACATTAACCTATAATACTCAGACTCTGTGTGTCTATATATTTATATAAATAATCATATTTCTGCCAAAATAGGCTCATATCCATACAGTTCTTTAATCCATCACAATTTATTTAAGCAACCCGCCCATCTGGGGACCTTTATAATGTTTGAATTGCTAGTTACTTAAAGTATCCCATGCTTAATGTCCATGTGATGCTCCTAGGTTAAACAAAGGGGCAACTAGTTGTTTAGTCTGCCTCTCTTGGAAGTTCTTTTTGGTGTGATTTGGGCCATTTGCATTTTTTTCTTCAAATTAAATGTCCTGTTCACTTCTTCTGCCCATGTTTGTATTAAGGAAGATCAAAATTCATCTATATACTTTTAAAAACCAAAGATTACTGCTGTTTTTAATGAATAACTGCAGTGTCCTGTTCTAGCTGTTTCCCGTGACAATTACTAAATGATCTATTATGCTTCTGTGCTTATTTATTGGTTTAGCTATTTTAGATATTCTCTATTGACTGTATGCCATGATGACTGAGAACTTAGCTTTCCCACAATGCCACAGCTCATCATCACCTCGGTCCCACCCCCAACCTCCCTCTCTCACACGTACTGCACACTCATCACTTCCTTTAAACTTCCCATCATAGCTGTATTACAATTTTTGGTTAAATCGGTTGTCATTGCTGAGCTGTGCTTTCTTGTACAGACTTTTGTTTTTCTATGCTTTGGATTTTTTTGGCTTCATTACTGTATTTTTCCATGAATTATTCACAATATTGTTTTGAGTCTGCAATTTGCTCCTCAGTCATATTTCTTATAAGTAGAAGCACATCTGTTTTTTATGCCTTCGTTTATGCCCATTCCCTCCAATAGCTTCCTAAGAAAGGGAATAAAAATTTTCAGGCCTTGAAAGATGGAAAATATTTTTATTTATCCTTAGTTTGATTGATTATCTGTCTGGGAAGAGACTTCTCGGTTGGAAATGAATGTTTCCTCAGAATTTCAAAGGCTTCGCTCTGATCTCACAGAGCTGCTGTTGAGGAGCCCCTGGCTATTCTTACGCTGACCCTTTGTGCCCTAGTTCCTCTTTCTATAAACTTTAGGATTTTTTCATCTTTTCTCAGTCTCTGATATGGTGAAATGTTATGATGGTATTCCTTGGAATTAATCTTTTTTTTTTTTTTTTTAATTGTCATTCTGGAGACACTGGTCCTTCAGTTTTGAGAAATCTTGTGTTACTTCTTCAGTAATTTCCTTCGCCCCCTCTCTTCCCTCCCCCATCCCATTGGTGACCAATGGCAAAGAATGAGAAGAACTGAAGAACCCAACTGAGTTTTTATTTACTAGAAGGACCAATCTGACCAGTTGGAGTTCCTCCTGGGGCGATAAATATACAGCCAATGAAGACAATGGAGCCCCAGTTCCTTTGTTATTCCAAAAGGCCTTAAAATGAAGCTGGAAGGAGTGCTACTTAGAGTAAAAGGCAGAAGGAGGTGCCTTGCCAATTAAGGAAATACATCCTTTAACCTGTATTGTCTCTCCACCACTTACTCCCACCCCCCATCAGTATCTGTCCTTAAAAAATTGCTTGCTCTTGCGAGTTCAATTACTTTGTGTGTGTGTTTCAAATCCTGAAGAAGTGTTGTGGAGGGCCTAAAATCCATGCTAAAAAGACTATTAATGGTTACCAAAAAAAAAAATTTTTTTTTTTTTAGGAGTGGGAAAAAAGGACCCCTGGTGGCACTACTGTTAAGACCTCAGCTGCTAACTGAGATGTTGATGGTTCCAACCCACCCAGACCCTTCACAGGAGAAAGACCTGGGATTTGCTCCTGTAAAGATAACAGTCTTGAAAACCCTGTAGGGTAGTTCTACTCTATCACATGGAGTCACTATGAGTATGACCAGAAGACACCTAACAACAACTAAGGGCTGGGAGGGAGAGGAAAAGGGGGGAGTTTTTGCCTAAGGGGAATTGAGTTTACTTTAATAGTGGTGCAATGATTTGGAAAAGGATAAGGGAGAATGGTTGCACAACTTGAAGAATGTAAACAATGTCACTGAACTGTGTATGTAAAAAATTGTTGAGATGGAGTGCGTTTTGTTATATATATTTTCACCACAAAAAAGAAAAAAAAAAAACAAAACACTCTATCAGTGGTTCTCAAAGTGTGGCCCCTAGACCAGCAGCCTCAGCATCACCTGGGGATTTGTCAGAAATGTGAATTCCCTGGCCCCAGTGCTCTGCCCTAGATCTACTGAATCAGGATCTCTAGGAAGAGGGCCTAGCAATTTGTGTTTTAACAAGCTTTCCAGGCAATTATGAAATACTGTAAAGTTCCAGAGCCACCACAGCACTAGGCCAAGGAACCTGGACTACAGAGTCCGCCCCAGCTCCCAAATTCTTCTGTAGACAAAGGCATCTGTGGTATGTCTGGTTGCTCCCTTGCTCCTTACTCCAGAGGGAGTAATCTGCTGGATTGCAGATGCCTGGAGGGAAGGCAGTGGATCCGGCTCTGTGGGTAGGGATAGCATGTCCTGAAGGGTTGTAGGTGAGGAATCACTGTGAGATATCAAAAAGAAGGTACTAAGTAGAGAGAGGCATTGGTGATGCAGTGGTAGAATTCTTGCCTTCCATTGGGCAGTGATTGGTTCCATTGTATATGGATGGGGCCACCATGAATTGGACACCAACTCAATGGCAGCTGACAACAACCTGTAAGGATTGAGAGTAGAGACTTGGGGGTGAAAAATCTCACTCCTTACATGCTTTTTTTCTCTTGGGGACTATGAAGTTATGGAAAATTTAACTGCCGCTATCCCAAAGTGACCAAAACAGACAAAACTCCCTGCCCTTGTGGACTCAGTAGTCTAGGAGGAGAAGTCACAATAGAAAAAGAATAATACTAAAAAAATATATATATATATTATACCAGAAGCTTGTATGTGTTGAAAGAAGAAGAAATCTGTTTACAGTGACTGGTTTCTGAGTGGACAATAGCTTTCTTCCAGAAACATCCTCAGAGTCTGGCATGTGCTAGGCACTGAGCGAACTGTTGTCTTAGCCAGAAATGGGCCTCTTAGATGTGACTCTTCTCATCAAAATTCAGTAAACCTCCCCTGGTTGTCTCTCATTTAGTGTTGTTGAGGAGACTCTAAGGCGAATATGATTCTTCAAACCACACGAGTAATTTTCTGATTCAGTATTTTTAGATTTTTTAATTTGGATTTTGTGTGAGACCATCTTTTTTTCCTTCTCCTCAGATTTGCTTGGAACGCTGTGTCATGTTTTGATCTGAAGACACATGGATTTCTCAATGATAGATGGAGGGGATGAAATAAAGTGCTAACGTTCTGTCTCCCTAAGCTAGAGTAGCATTTTAGATCAAAAGGGCACACAAGAACTTTATTTAAAAAAAATTTTTTTTTTTTTTAACCTCCAAGGGGTAAGAGAAAATCTTATAAATTCACAGAGAGGAAAAGAGGAAGTAACCTAAAAAGGGTGAGATTCAGATTTTCATCTACTTTTCTTCTGTAACAAGTTATGCTAGAAAATGGAGATTTTTTTTTTTTTTTTTTTTTTTCTTATATGACTTCAAGTACCACTTCGTGTACCCACCCTTATGACTCGCCCCAATTAATGCCCTGGTCAGTATGAAAATGGAGATTTGACTACAAAACTCTGAGGCAAAAAGATAGTCATTATTGAATCCTATACCCAGCAAAACTATTATTTAAGTATGAAGACAAAGTTAAGGACATTTTTTGGTATTTAATGAATCAGAAAGTATGGTACTCATGAATCAGTTCTGGAAAAATTACTTGAAGGAATGTTAGCAAAACAATTACCGATAATGCAGCCATGAAATTTAATGCCTGGTCAAGTAGGGATTCCTAAAATGAATTCCTGATGATTTCAACAGAACATGGTAGAATCGGAAGGAACAAAAACATTTAAAACCCTTGCCTTATTGAGGGGAACCTGTAGACACTGGATTTTTAAATTAGACTTTTAATCATAAGGTAGTTAAGAACTTATAAAAAAAATCAAACATTACAGAAAGATATAAAGCAAAAAGTGAAACTACTTTGTATCTTAATCTCAATTTTCAGAAATAAGCACTGCTAAGAAGAATCCCCGGGGTACAATCAGCTAACACACTGAGCTGCTAACCAAAAGGTTGGAGGTTCGGGTCCACCCAAAGGTGCCGCAGAAGGAAGTCCCAGTAATCTGCTTCCAAAAGATCAGCCCCTGACAACTCTTTGGAGCACAGTTCTGCTCTGACCCACACGGGGTTGCCACAAGTAGGAGTTGATCTGATGGCAACTGGTTTAGTAATTTCTAGAATATTCAAGATATTTTCTGTGCATATATACATGAGTAAAGAGAAAACACATCTTTCTCTTTTTTAATAAATGGGATCATCCCATATATACGTAGTATTCTGCAACTTACTTTATATATCTTGGACTTTTTTTTATATTAGCGTATATGAATCTATGTCATTCCTTTCCAGAGTGGCGTGGTTTTCTACCACAGTCTATATTGCAATTAAAAAAAAAAAAAAAAAGCTTGCTTCCAGATTCTATTACAAACAATTCTTCAATCAACCCACACTTTTGCAAATATATTTGTAAGGAAACTTCTTATCAAATATCTTATTTTTGCTAGTTTGGTGGGTGAAAATAATGCCTAATTATCATTTTCCTTTATTTAACTTTTAGCGAAGTTGAATTTTTTCACACATTTATTAACTAGTTGTATTTTTTTTTCCTTTGAGAATTTACTGTTAACATCTTTGGTAAATTCTTCTTTTGACTTGTTTGCTAGCCATTTGTTATTGCTGTATAAGAGTTCTTTGTGTATTGAGGAGAAAAACTGATTTTCTGTCAGGTATATTACAAATACATTTCTTCAAATTTGTGTTATTTTACTTTATGGCATTTTTGCCATATAGAAGTTTTATATTTTTTATAGGGAGAAAGTTTAGAAATCTTCTCCCTTCCAAATTTTGATTTTTATATTGTGCTCAGACTCTATGGGAAGTTAGTAAATGATATATGTGATTCGTTAAATCAGTGGGAAAAATGGTATCAATGAAAATGACCATCCATTTGGAACACAAGCAGAAGCCACAGAAAGTAGAGAGAGGTATGGAAGATGAATTGCATCCTGGGATAATTAGTTATCTCAGAATGGCAGAAACTGAGACAGAGAGAGAAAGAACACAGGGAATTATACTTAATGGGTGTGGTTTTCATGTGTTCCATATACTAAGGTAGTGAAAACTATTCTATTCTTGTGTCTTGTGTACCCAGAACCTCAGGCCATACCAGATAGCTTATGCTAACAATATGATTTACGATACAGGCCTTGGGCTGTGCTGTATTAGTTTGACCTTTGGAGAGGCTAAGTAACTAAGGTCAGTCACACGGATACCCCATATCTACATGACTGAGCCCCAGTAACAACCCTAGATACTAAGGCTCAGGTGAGTTTCCCTGGTTAGCAATACTTTGTATGAATTGCCACACATCGTTGCTAAGAGAACTAAGTGCTGTCTGTGTAACTCCACTGGGAAAGGACAACCGGAAGCTCGTGCCTGGTCTTTTCTGGGCTCTGCCCTCTTCTGGGCTCTGCCCTATGTGCCTTTTTTATTTGCTGATTTTAATCTGTTTCCTTTCACTGTAATAAATCCTTACTGCGAATATAACAGCTTTTCTGAGTCCTTATAGCAAATCTTGAAGCTGAGGGTGGTCTTGGAGACCAAAACTGAAACTAAAATAATTGCTTTTATAATATCCTATTAAAGTATTTGGAAACCCTGGTGGTGTAGTGGTTAAGTGTTATGGCTGCTCACCAAGAGGTCAGCAGTTCAAATCCACCAGGCGCTCCTTGGAAACTCTATGGGGCAGTTCTACTCTGTCCTATAGGGTTGTTATGAGTCAGAATCGGCTCGACAGCAGTGGGTTTTTTTTTTTTTTTTTAATTTTTTTTTATTAAACTATTTATGAAAAATGTCAAACTTTCATAAAATTACAGAGGTTAATATAACAAACACCCATGAACCCATCACCCAGGATGAATAAATATATTTTGTCATATTTGCTTCAGTTCTTCCTTTCTTTTCTTTTTTTGATTAAAAAATAAAGCAATAGATACAAATCAAGTTTCCTTTGTACCTCCACACCCCCCAGTTCTGTTACCTGTGGAAATCACTACTTTGAGGTTGGTGTATAATTATTGCTATTGGATTTTACACTTTTTTTCCTGTGTTATGTTTGTATACTGTCATGGACTGAATTATGTCCCCCTCAAAATATGTGTATCAACTTTGTTAGGCCATGATTCCCAGTATTCTGTGGTTGTCCTCCATTTGGTGATTGTAATTTTATGTTAAAAAGGATTAGGGTGGGGTTGTAACACCACTCTTACTTACCCAGGCCACCTCCCTGATCCAATGTAAAGGCAGTTTCCCTGGGGTGTGGCCTGCACCACATTTTCTCTCTCAAGAGATAAAAAGGGAAGAGAAGTGAGCAGAGAGTTGGGGACCTCATACCACCAAGAAAGCAACATCAGGAGCAGAGTGCGTCCTTTGGACCCGGGGTGCCTGTGCACGAGAAGCTCCTTGATCAGGGGAAGATTGAGGATAAGGACCTTCTTCCAGAGCCGACAGAGAGAGAAAGCCTTTCCCTGGAGCTGACGCCCTGAATTTGGACTTGTAACCTATTAAACTGTGAGGGACTAAATTTCTCTTTGTTAAAGCCATCCACTTGTGGTACTTCTGTTATAGCAGCACTAGATGACCAAGACATATCCCTTTATGGATTTGCATGTTATCCTCACATGGAGAACTTGCTAATCATCTCTGTATTACTCCAATTTTGGAAAATAAACTGGTGAAATAGGCATGCTTGACTTAATTTTAATCCAACAAAGGTGCTATTAAAAAAAGAGGTGCCAGGCATTGTGCCAAATGCTGTGTTCACAATGGTGTCAGTCTGCTACTCTCATAGAACTTCTAATCTGGAAAATAGAACAAAGCCTTGCTGGATTCAATACATGTTATCTGAATGGTTCTTCCTAAGTACTCTCCATTCCCTCAGTACTTGAGGTTTTTCCTACCAGGTCAGGCCTAAACATCATCACCACCACCACCACCCGTTGCCGTCGAATTGATTCTGACTCATGTTGACCCCGTGTTTGTCAGAATAGAACCATGCTCCGTAGGGTTTTTAATGGCTGATTTTTCAGAAGTAGGTCTCAAGATCTTTCTTTTAAGGCACTTCTGGGTGGACTCGAACCACCAAGCTTTAGGTTAGCATCCAAACTCATTAACCATTCACACCACCCAACCAAACCAAAACCCACTGCCATCAAGTTGATTTCAACTCAAAGAGACCCTATAGGACAGAGGAGAACTACCTCATAGGGTTTCCAAGGAGTGGCTGGTGGATTAGAACTGCTGACCTTTTGGTTAGCGGCCCTGTTCTTAACCACTGTGCCACCAAGGCTCCCTAAATATAACTGGAAAAGAATATTAGAGATCAGATAAAGAGTGTGGTCGAGAGCTGAGAATGTCTCAGGCTTCTGGTTTCCCTATTCAAAGTACTCACCCAGTACCCTGGGCTAACTCAAATCGCCAAGGTGGTGAGCTCTGTAACTCAACAGTGGTGGGAGAAGCAATGCACCCCTCCTAGACTCAGTCACACAGGCTTCTTACATCATGCGTTCCTTGCAGAGCTAGAGAGTCAGGCTCAACCATCAAATCTGTTCTGTATTATAACTTGATTAAAAAAAAAAATTTTTTTTTTTTTAGACCTTACTATATAGTGAGTGAATATAGGTAAGACTCGTTTTATTGGCCACTGATTTGCCTTGAATGAATCATTCTCTTTCTAGCTCCCGTTTTTCAATCTACAAGACAAGATGGCTGGGTTAGAAAACCTTTAAAGTCCATCCAACTTTCACTTTTTAGATCTCTAACATCCTGAGCCTCTATGGCTGGTGAAAAGTGAAGATATTACACAGCGAGGTGATTCAGTTTCAGAATCTTTCCTGGATTCTTAGGGATATATATATTTTTTCCAATGGAAAGGAAAAAAATGTTCCTGGTGCACAGCATCTTCAGGACGATCCTTTGAATGGTGCTGTCAACAGGTTCAGCTCAGTTTTCAACTTACTTTCATTCATGGCTACTTACTGAGCAATTCCTAAGTGTCAGGCAGTTTGTTGGAATGGAAAACTGAGAAGGGATCAAGGTAAATAGATGGCACAGGTGGTGTACAGAGGAAGTCAGACATAGAAGTGTCTTCCAGGTTGGAGGGATGTTAATTAAAGAATTTGTCATGGAGAAAGTGGCATAGTGATGTTAAAAAAAAACAAAAACAAAAACCGTGGCTGTCTAATTGATTCTGACTCATAGCAACACTATAGGACAGAGGAGAACTGTCCCATAGGGTTTCCAAGGAGAGCCTGGTAGATTCAAACTGCTGACCTTTTGGTTAGCAATCATAGCACTTACCCACTATGCCACCGTGGTTTCCCTTTCATATATAGGTATATGTTTTCGTTTAATAAATATTTACTGAACCATTACTCTGTACTGTGCACAAAGACAGTGGAGATACAGTGATCAACAAGACACAAAACCAGAGTCCTTTCCCATAAGAAGTATGATTTCATGTGATGGAGGTTAATGCGGGGTGCCATAGCACTGGTAGTTCAGGGGTAGAATTCTTGCCTTTCATGCAGAGTTCCATTCCTGACCAATGCATCTCAAGTGCGGCCACCACCCATCTGGCAATGGAAGCTCACACATTGTTATGATGCCGAACAGGTTTCAGCGGAGTTCAGACTAAGATGGACTAGGAAGGACAGGCTGGAGACCTACTTCTGACAACTCAGCCAGTGAAAACCCTGTGGATCACAACATCCGACCTGCATCGACCAGAGAGCATATCGTTCAGTTGTGCCTGGGGTCGCCAGGAGTTGAGGGCTGACTTGACAGCAAAAAAAAACCAACAATCAGCAGAACAGGGGACACGTATCCCATCTCAGAGAGGGGCTGTTGAAGATTTCCAGGGGAAGAGGTGGTGCCAGTGTAGTTCTTGAAGGATGTGTAGGAATGATCCGGACAGAGAATGAAAGGGAAAGCATTCTTTGCAAAGGGGATGCCATGCGCAAAGGCTTGGAGGTGGGAGAGAGGACAGTATGCCCGGAGGGTGGTAGTAATTCCATATTTCTGAAGCCAAGTGTACGTGATAAAAAGTGACAAGATGAATGGTAGGGGCCTGTTCATAAAGAGCTATGTGATCAATAAACACACATAAATGCTCCGGCGAAGTGAACCTAATGGGATAGAAGACTAATGTCTTTAAAATAAAAAAAACAGGTAAAAACGACAGGGAAAGATCCCACAGAAATTCTGAGGAAGCATAAATATTCGAAGCCTTGTTTTTCAAGCGTGATAATCACTCCTAACATGTGATTCAACAACTCATCTTTTACAAGGACAGAGGGAGAGGAAATAGGATTTATCATCTATTGAACAGTTTGATTTTCCATTTTCTCCTAAAGTGGAATTTACTTCTCTCCCGGAAAACCACAATCCACATTAAAAAAAAAAAAATAGGAGAAGGATAAATGAGACATAAATATAAACATCCCTCCCCCCCACCCCCTTGCGGGGCAGTCAGCAGACAAAAGGCTTCTTTAGGAGATAGGCCAGTTGCTGTCATAATGAAGTCAGATCAAATTACTCATCACTATTTGTTAACAAAAGGAAAAGAATGGAAGCCCAGGGAAGGCCATAAAAACTGTATCAATTACAAATGATTTCAGGCAAAGCCACTGTATCAGGCACTTTTGGCTTAGTGAGTAAACAAAGAAAATACTCTTTCGAAAGCTGCGTTATTCTTTGCTCATCCTTAGAGCTCCCTCTGTGTTATGGCGTTCTTTGGATATGCCCTTATCCAAGCCCAGAATCCCAGAGCAGGGCAGCATCTCAAAAGGATCCAGCTCAGCCTCCCACCCAGAGCTTTACTCCAAGCATTGCCAACTGGCCAGCATATGTTTTTAATCTAATTTGCAGGCCTGAGCCCTGCCCATAGTTCTCCACAGCCCTCGCCAATGCTATTGCTCTATGGGTCCCTTCACACTCCACACTTCACTCCTGCAGGCCCTGTGGCCTGTGCAGTTCACTGCCCCTGCCAAGCCCTGCAGAGTTGGGTATCCTCAGTGGGGGCAGGGTGACTCTCCTGCCCCAATTAGCTCAGCCAAAATAGTCTTCATCTAGCTCTCTTTCAAGGTCCTTCACTCTTCCTTTGTCTCTCTTCTCTGGACTCACTTCAGTATTTCAGTGGATTAAAAAAAAAAAAGGAGAAAATGCGATTTTGGCTTGCAATAGAAGAAAAACACAGAACCCAAAAGGAGGGAGAGGAGGGCCTAGCTCTGTCCTGCCACAATAACTTATTCATAGCGTTGATGTCATGATGTGGTGGCTTTTACGTTGCTGTGATGCTAGAAGCTATGCCACTGGTATTTCAAATAACAGCAGGGTCACCAATAGTGGACAGGTTTCAACAGATCTTCCAGACTAAGGACAGACTAGGAAGAAAGGTCTAGTGATGTACTTCCAAAAGTTAGCCACTGAAAGCCCTATGGATCACAACAGAACATTGACTAATGTAGTACTGAAAGATAAGCCCCCTAGGTTGGAAGACACTCAAAACACACAGTGGCTGCAACAATGGACTCAGACATGCCAACGATCATGAAGATGGTGCAGAACCCATCAATATTTAATTCTGTTGGACATGGAATCTCCATGAGCTGGAGGTGACTCAACCAACAACAACCAATACCAAGTGTCATTGTGAAGATTAAAGGAAATGCACTTAGTACAATGTTCATATAGCACGTAGAAAGTGCTATGTAATACTTAATTGTCATAATTATTAGTATTCTGTCCTTAGAAACTGTGTTCCTTTGCTATGAATAGCATAGGAAGTACAACCCTAAGGCATCTGCCCTTATCTAAGGGGGTACAGATTTATTGAACTTCTGCACGTCAGGCACTGGGTGTCAATGAGGCAGTGACTCTACCCTCTTGGACTCCAAGATGTACACAGGGAGATAAGACCAGAAGGAATGGGGTAAGGATCTGAAGAGTTCAAAGAAAAGGCCAGTGGTGGGAATACACAGAGAAGGGAAATGAATCCCGTTACAGCACAGAGCTCTCCCGGGGTTTGTACCCCAGTGGGGAGCCAGAGGCTGCCTGCCGTGTCTGGACGGCTGCACTGTACAGAAACTGGTACTGAGCACAGACTCCCTCCACGTGATTTAGGTTCAGCTCTAGGCACAGGGTGAGGAGTCCTCAGCACCAGGCCCTCAGGGTGCTGAGACAGGTGGCAGAGGGCTTCACCCCCCTGGATAAAAGCTTCCACAAAGAGGCAGTGTGGGTTCGTCTGTTTTCAAAACACGGTGTGAAACACACACATTCCTTCACCTCTGATCTCAGCTTGTGCTGTCCTATGCGGCACCTCAATCAATACACTTCGAGGAAGAATAGGAGAGTGAAGAGGGGTAGTGTACGCGGCCACAGCCACTCACCCAACCACAACGCACTGCATCATTGACAGCTGCTGACATTTTTCGCCAGGGCGGATGATGTCTGTGAGCTCTCCTGGGGCCAGTCTCCCTGGTGAAGATGGCATAAGTGTGAAAACGGCAACAGCAACAGGCTATAACAGAAATACCACAAATGGATAGCTTTAACAAAGAGAAATTTATTCTCTCAAAGTCTAGGAGGCTAGGAGTTCAAATTCAGGGTGCCAGCTCCAGGGAAAGGATTTCTCTCTGTCGGCTCTGGGGGAAGGTCCTTGTCATCAGTCTTCACTGGGTCTAGGAGCTTCTCAGCACAGAGACCCCTGGTCCAACGGACATACTCACCTCCTGGTTCTTCATTCTTGGTGGTAGGAGGTCCCCTGTCTCTATGCTGGCTTATCTCTTTTATATCTCAAAAGAGATTGACTCAAGATACATCCGAATCTTGTAGATTGAGTCCTGCCTCATTAACATAACTACCTCTAATCCTGCCTCATTAATGCCATAGAAGTAGGATTTACAACACATATGAAAATCACATCAGATGACAAAATGGTGGATAATCACATAATACTGGGAATCATGGCCTAGATAATTTGATATACGTTTTAGTGGGGACACAATTCAATCCATAACAGCAGCCAAGCACTTAACCATTGTGCCACCAGGGCTCTTCTTACCCACTAGGAATCCCCATTTTTGTATGTGTACGATGGAGGATTATTGGGTGGCTGTGATGATTAAAATTCTTGCAGTACCTAGGGTGACTGACCTTCCAGTTTGCCCAGGACTGAGGTATTCCCTGGGATGTGGGACTTTCAGTGTAAAGCCCAGGACAATCCAGGGAAAAACAAGATGGTTGGTCACTGTATTAGTTTCCTATGCTACTGTAATAAATTACCACAGACTTGGTGGCTTAACACAACAAAAATTTATTTTCTCACAGTCTTGGAGGCCAGAATTTCAAAATCAAAATGTCCTTGCTTGCCACTTCCAGCTTCTGGTGGCTTCAGGCGTTCCTTGGTTTGTGGCTGCATCATGCCAAATTCTGCCTCTGTCTTCACATGGCCTTCTCCTTTGTGTCTGTCTTCTCTTCTGTCTCTCATAAGGATGCTTGTCATTGGATTTAGGGCTCACCCAGGTAATTCAGGATGCTCTCTTCTCAACATCCTTAACATAATCACTTCTGTAAAGACCCTTTTTCCAAATAAGGTCATATTCATAGGTCCTGGGGGCCAGCATGTGGACATGCCATTTGGGGGACCACCATCCAACCTACTACAGCCACCCTACCAGGTCCTGACACATAGCAGATGTTCAACAATGGCAGCTTTTAATACATATTACTACTATTTCTACCACTTTGAATGGTAACCAGTACTTGGGGGCTTACTATTTCTAGGCCCTGTACTAAGTGCTTTGCATACATTAGCTCATTTAATCCTCATAGCCACTCTCTGAAGCAGGTAGCTATTCTCTCAGTTTTGCAGAGGTGGATACCAAGGAGCTGGGATTTGAATCCAAACAGTCTGATCCCATGTCACACGTTGAAGTTAATATGCTGTACTCTCTGTCTCCAAATTTATTAAGCACTAACTACTTGCTGGGAACCCTGGTGGCGTAGTGGTTAAGTGCTATGGCTGCTAACCAAGAGGATAGCACTTCGAATCCACTAGGCGCTCCTTGGAAACTCTATGGGGCAGTTCTACTCTGTCATATAGGGTTGCTATAAGTCAGAATCGACTTGACAGCAGTGGATTTTTTTTTTTTTTTTTTGGTACTTGCTGAAAACCCTGGTGGCATAGCAGTTAAGAGCTATGGCTGCTAATCAAAAGGTTGGCAGTTTGAATCTACCAGGCATTCCTTGGAAAGCCTGGGGTAGTTCTACTCTGTCCTTTAGGGTTGTTATGAGTTGGGATTGACTCAACAGTAACAGGTTCGGTCGGGTTAACTACTTGCTAGGCACTGTTCTGAGAGCTTTGTTGTAGTTGTTACTTGCTATCAAGTCACCTCTGACTCATGCGACCCCATGTTCAACAGAATGAAATGTTGTCCAGTCCCGCACCATCTTCACAATCACTGCTATGCTCAAGTCCATTGTTGTGGCCACTTGTGTATTTTGAGTGTCTTCCTACCTAGGGGGCTCAACTTCCAGCAGTATATTGGACAATATTCTGTTGTGATCCATAGGGTTTTCTTTTCTTTTTTTTTATTGAACTTTAGATGAAGGCTTACAGAACAAACTAATTTCTCATCAAACAACACACACATTATTGTACGACATGTCAACACACTCCCTTCTCAACCCTGCGTTCCCTGTTACCAGCTTTCCTGCTCCCTCTTACCTTCCAGTCCCTACCCCAGGGCTGGTGTTCCCCTTTAGTCTTGTTTTCTTCCATTGGACTGTTCAGTCTTTCGCTGAAAGGTGAACCTAAGGAGTGGCCTCATTTCTGAGCTGAAAGGGTGCCTGGGGGCCATACTCTCAGGGTTTCTCTAGTCTCTGTCAGGCCAGCAAGTCTGGTCTTTCTTTTTGAGTTAGAATTTTGTTCTACCTTTTTCTCCAGCTCTGTCTGGGACCCTGTATTATAATCCCTGCAGAGCAGTCAGTGGTGGTAGCCAGGCACTATCTAGTTGTACTGAACTCAGTCTGGTGGAGGCTGTAGCAGATGTGGTCCAGTAGCCCTTTGGACTAATCTTGCCCTTATGTCTTTAGTTTTCTTCATTCTTCCTTGCTCCCCAAGGGGTGAGACCAGTGAAGTATCATAGATGGCAGCTCACAGGCAATTCATAGGGTTTTCATTGGCTAATTTTCAGAAATAGACTGCCAGCCCTTTCTTCCTAGCCTGTCTTAGTCTAGAAGCTCCACTGAATCCTGTACACCATGGGTGACCCTGCTGGTTTTTGAAATACCAGTGGTATAGCTTCCAGCATCATAGTAACACACAAGCTACCACAGTACCACAAACTGACAGACAAGTGGTGGTCGAAGCGCTTAACCTATGCTAATTTATTTATTTGATACAATGACCCTGTTACTACTCTTATAGAAGAAAAAGAAAGGAAGACTCGTTTGAAAGGGAGGGAGAAATGCATCAGGTGCTAACTGCACAAATACTGAACTTATCCCATAAAGATAGGGTGACCAACTTGCCCCAGTTTCTCCCCTGAAAGTTCACATCCTGGGAACACCCTCAATCCTGGTCAAACCAGGAGGGTTGGTCACCCTATATAAAGAGTTTGTGTGCAGCAGCAGGTCCAGGGAAACTAAGGAGCCCCAACAGTAATTTGGGCAGGAAATGATATCACTAGCAAACAAAAGAATACATGCATATTCAACCTTCCTGGCTATTAAGGAAATGCAAAAAATATATGTAACAATGAGGTTTAAATTTCAGCAAAAGAATAAACGTTTCAAATAATAGTAATAGCACTCAGCAAAGGTTTTGGGAAATGGGTACACTCATCTACCACTGGTGGCATTAGCAAAAGCACCCAGTGAAATATTGTGCAGCCATTAAACCGATGAAGTTTGTGTAGCAATGTGGAAACACGGTATGTAAGGCTAACTGGAAACAGCTGAGTTCAGAATTGTGTCTGTGCTGTGTTTGCCCCAGTGTAACATTTTTGTATGAATGTCATCAGGGCCTGGAAAGGGACTTGGAAAATAAAAACAGCTGATGTGTTAAGTGGTAGGGCTCTGGTAATTTTTTTCCTTTTCCCTGATTTCCATTATTGCTGTTTAATTTGTGTAATAAATGCAAAAGAAAAGGACAACTCCCCCATTGACCCACTTTTCTGTCTTTAGAGGGCCTACAGCTTAATTCTGGCCCCACCCCTCCTAACTTGAGGGGTAACCCCTTCTTCCAAGCCTCATCACTCTTAATGTGTCCCTCTCCTGAGGTCCTCAGCTGGCTCCACATAGGACAGAACTGTAGTTCTGGACCCTTGAAGGTGAGAATCATGATCCATCCCCCTTCTTGTTCACTCACAGTGACAATGTCTGACAGACAATTGTCAATAAAGAAATATTAATTGAACCCAACACTATTGATTTCCTTCTTCTAGTTTCTCTTTTTTCAGAGGAGAAGAGGAAAAATGAGGTGAGAAAACCCTGATATGTCTTAAAGCTATTGGTAGATGATAGATGATGTGAGAAACTTTCTAGGTAATTTGGATCTCTTCATGTAGAAGATAGAAAAGATGAAGGCAAAATACCAGTGTTTTCTGAGGAAGATCCACAGATTCACAGCTATGTGAGGTGAGACTTCAGAGAACACGGAAGCAACAGAGTTGGAAGTTACCTCAGAGACCATCTAGTTCAACCTTTCATTGTGAGACGGAGGAACTGAGATCTGAGAGGAGAGCAATGTGCCTGAAGTAAGTTAGCCATCGAAGTTTCTCAGGCCTGAGTCCCTCCCCCTCTGCACAGGACAGCTTCACCAATAGCAGCTGTTTTTCTGGCCAAGGTACCAGAAATCATCCATGAATCGTTCCCTTTGAGGGTGGCATTTTGATGCCAGGAAGTCATGCTAAATATTAGTTTAGTTTCCTGAAAATGGTAACTCCTGGGCCTATTTTAGGTCATCGTCATCTGAGATAGGATGACTGTCTGTGGATCTAGTGTTAAACTAGGGTCTAGAGGAGATAGAAGTCTTCCATCTGAAGGGATAGGTCTTTAGGGAAAACAGGAGGCTAGGGGAAAGAAGCCCAGAGTGGTTGGATATGGGTGGTTGAGAGAAAGGATGAGGGTAATGAGAGCTAGACCATGGTGGTTGGTGCAAGAACATAGGGTGGTGTCAGAAGGACAATGTGGAATAGAAGACACAAGTTGTAGTACCAGGTGCCTCTTCCATGGTCTAGACCACAGTCTCAGGCAAGGCTTTCTGGAACTTGGTTTCCTCATTCATAAGACAGGTAACAAACAACACCTGCCCTCACTACCAGTGTTATTGTGCGTATCAGATGAGATAAGTTCATAGAATTTTACAACTGGTGGAGACTCTAGAGGCCATCTTTTCCCCATTGGGCAGAGGGGAGACTGGGCCAAGAAGGAGGTGCCTAGCCCAAAGTTACACAGTATGTCAGGGGTAAAGCTGGGCTACAATACAGTCTACCACTCCCAGTCCAAGTGTCTGATGATGGATACCAAAGTTTCTGATAACTGTAAAAAGTGCTGAAGATGCTCACTGAACCAAGACAATCATCCCAAGTGGTCTAGTCAGCAGTGTTTGGTAACGGGCTGAATGAATGGTTGTTCTTCGGACAAGAGTGCTCAGAAACCACTGATCTCAAGGGTCTCCCTCCTTCCATTCCCAGATCCCAAGCCTTCCTCCCACTTCACCACAGGCTCAACAGCCTTTCCCACCGTTTGGGTGTGGAGGCCCAGTCCCCTCAGGCACAGCACACAGACTCTCAGGATGCAGCCTGGGAAATGGATGCCATGAAAGAGATGTAAAGCTGAGGAGAAAGAGGGCTGGAGGTTGGTGCAAGGTGATGGGGAAATGGCTGATACTTAATATGTACAAGCACTGTTGTAAGTGCCTTACGTGAATGAACCCATTCAATCCTCACGAGAATCCTGTGAATCCCCATTTTACAGATGTGGAAGCTGAGGCACAGACAGAATAAATAACTTGTCAAAACTCTCACAACTAAGTAGTTGCGCATGGATTTGAACCTGGACATGCTGCTTCAAGAGGTCGTGCACTCAGTGTTGCACTAGGCAACAATCTGGTGACACTGGAAAAAGTTTCAGTGAAATGCTTACTGCCAGCACTTTGTGGTCTGGCGGAAATAGGGCTAAGGAGGGGGCAGAAAGGCTGGTCCTATTCCCAGCCCGGCTACCAATGTTCTGCATAATTTAAGAGGCCAAGCTAGGCATTGGGCGCTCTGAATCTCAGCTCCCTAGGTGTAAAGTGGAGGAAGGAGTTGCAGCGGAGGCTGTAAGATCCCCTCAATGCTCACATGACATATGCCCCTGTTAAGTCAACAGCTTTCCCAGCAGCATTATGTGGCTGTCTGCTTAGGTCAGTAGAGACAAAACCCAGAGGAAGTTTGAAGCTTCCAAACAGGAGAAAAGCAGTTGTGCAAAAATATTTTGAAAGATGAAGAGACTGTGTCAAAAACAATTGAGGCATTTTCTTTTATTTCCATAGGAAATGATTCAACCTAACCAAAGGTCACTAACGAAAGGGGCCAGTTCAATCACGTTATAAACATCAGAGGCTTAGCAACTCCTCCCAGCCAGCTGGAGAGCCAGCCCTGGCTTCTGTCTGAGATGCTTCTGTGTGTGTTTCTTCTTTAGGCTTGTGCTCAGAACTATGTTTCTCTCTCTCTCTTTTTTTTTCTTGAGATACAAAACTTAAAACACTATTTTTTAAAACAGTGGTTCGCAAACCTGCCTATATTAGAATCACCTGGAGAACTTTAAAAAAAAAAAAAAAGATTGATCCTCACTCCAGGCAACTGAATTTCAGGACCTGGGGTACAGGCATCAGTATTATTTAGAATAAAGTCTCCCCAGGAAGTTCTAACGAACAATCAGGGCTGAGAACCATTGTTCTAAAACTGAGGTCCTCAAATCTTAGCACTCGCTGAGTCCCCTGAAAGACATGTTGAGCACAGATCGCTGGGCCCCCATCCCAGAGTCTCTAATTCACCAGGTCTGGGATGGGCCTGGAGAGCCTACATGCCTAACAAGTTCCCAGGCGATGCTGATGTTAGTTCTGCCAATCTCGGAACCCCACTTTGAGAACCTGCAACTTGAGCTGAGTTCTGCAAATGTATTTGCTGTTAAAGAGCCTTTCAGATCCAGCGGAGCAGGGACGCTCAACGCTAGCTGCTCCTTATAGTCACTCTGGAAGCCTTAGAACATTGCACTGCCCTAGTAGCACCTCATGGTCCCTGGGTGGTGCAAATGGTTTGCACTGGACTACTAATGGAAAGGTTGGCGGTTCGAACCCACCCAGTGGCTCCGTGGAAGGCTTGGCAATCTGCTTCCATAAAGATCACAGCCAAGAAAACCCAATGGAGCAGTTCTACTCTGTAACATATGGGGTTGCTATGAGGGAAAACTGACTTGACAGCAACATGTTTGGTTCTGGTTTTGGTTAAGCAGCACCTCAGACAGATTAAACATAATCCCTCGGTGTAGGACCCAGGCATCAGTATTCTTTAAAGTCTCTCAAGTGATTCCAATGTGCAGCCAAGGTTGAGAACCACTATAGTTCACACACACACACACACACAAGAATGGAAAACTCTTATTCTTGTTTCATGGCTGAGAAAATTGAGGATTAGAAAACTAAGACCAGGCAGCTAGAAAGCAGAGAGGCTGAGGTTTGAATCCAGGCCCCTGGCTCCTCAGCCCAAGCTCTTTGTTTTCACACCAAACACAGCTCTTTCACATTCTGCCAACTCAGGAGCAGGCTGAGGCCCAGAAATAGGCGTGACAATTGGCATGGGGCTGTGGCTTTGGTCACAGGGAAGCAATACAACCCGGAAGCCTTCTGTGGAACCGTGGCAGGTGGTAATTGCTGACAGACCGTGGGTGTTGGGGAGGGAGTTCTGACAGGTAGACCAAGCTAGGTGAGGCTGAAGGAGCCAGGCAGCTCTTCACCCTTTGGGCAGGTTCCACATTCTTCTTTCCCCTACATGTTAATTTTACTGCGATGCTTGGTATCATCCTGATGTTTGAAAACATTGTCCTCAACCCACGGCTCCCACAAATAATTACACAGTCAAGTAGAAACTTGGGTCTACCCACCTATGTTGTGAAGCACCTTACTGCTTGCTTATGATGGTGTCATGGATTGAATTGTGTCCCCCAAAAATATGTGTATTAATTTTTCTGGGTCATGATTCCCGGTATTGTGTGATTTTTTACCATTTTGTCATCTGATATGATTTTCCTATGTGTTGTAAATCCTCCCTCTATGATGTTAATGAGGGGGGATGGGCGGCAGTTGCGTTGTTGAAGCAGGACTCAATCTACAGGATTGAATTGTCTTGAGTGGGTTTGTTCTGGAATATAAAAGAGAGAAGTGAGCCCAGAGACAGGGGACCTCATACCACTAAGGAAGCAGTGCGGGGGTGCGGGAGCAGAGAGTGTCCTTTGGACCTGGGGTTCTTGCTTGAAGAAACTCATAGTCCAGGCAAAGAATGATGAAAAAGACATTTCTCCAGAGCCAACACAGAGAGAAAGCATTTCCCTGGAGCTGACGCCCTGAATTTGGACTTTTAGCCTACTTAAACCCCAGCAACAAAACTTGGCTTACTTAAGGAAATAAATCAACTCATAGCGACCCTATAGGACAGAATAGAATTGCCCCACAGAGTTTCCAAGGAGCGCCTGGCGGATTCAAACTGTCGACCCTTTGGTTAGCAGCTGTAGCACTTAACCACTACGCCACCAGGGTTTCCAGCCAGAGTATATGAATAGCTCTTTCTTCATACCCTCACTAACTGTGGGTATTATTATGATTCTCACCATGTGACATGAAAAATGGCATCTCAATATTGGCTTTCTGTTTCCTTCTTGTAAATTATTGGCAAAGTTGAACTATTTGCATACGTGCATTTTTTTAAAAAGCAATTAGTAGTTTTTTTTTCTTTGAATTTCCTCTTCGAGTCCTCTGTCCTCCATACTCAGGGAGATGATAGAGCGAAAGCTGGCTTTTCAAACATGCCTTACTTAGTCTCCTGCCCTGGTCTTCTTTCCGAACCTGGGGAACACATTTTGGATGACCTTCCAGCCCTCAGGCTATGGTCTGTTTTTTTTTCCCCAGCTCAGCTGTGCTGCTAACGGGCGCGATGCTTGCATTTTCTAGTCTTGTTTCCTTATTCATTTTTTAAAAAAGATTATATTGGATGATCCCCAAGGCCTTTCCCAGCCCTAAAATTCTATGAAACTCTGGTTATTTCTCTGATTTCTCTCTGTCTAAATGAGGGAATTTCTTTTTATAGTTTATAAATTTGGGAAGTCAATACAAATTAAATCAACTTCTTGGCATTATCTAAAGGCTACTTTGTTCCTGAATACTTAGGATAAAAAACAAGGAAGTTCAGTAGTTTATCTGATTTCTTATGAATGGATTTCTCTTTCCTTGTCTATTGCTTTGCTTTTTTTTTTTTTTTAAGAATCCTACTCCTTATCCTGATCAGCAGGATCAAAAGTGTATCACTTGTCACTAAGGAAACTGGATGGGATATTCTTTTTTTTTTTTAAATAATATTTTTTTTGTTTTTTTTTGGTGAAAGTTTACACATCAAATTCGGTTCCCATTTAACAATTTCTATACATATTGTCCAAGGAGCCCTGGGGATACAGTGATTAAAGTGCTCAGCTGCTAACCAAAAGTCAGCAGTTCGAACCCACCAGCTGATCTGGGGGAGGAAGATGTGGCAGTCGGCTTCTATAAAGATTATAGCCTTGGAAACCCTATGGGGCAGTTCTACTCTGTCCTGTAGGGTTGTTATGAGTCAGAATCAACTTGATGGCAGTGGGTTTGGTTTTTGGTACACATACTGTGCAAAGAGCTGGAGATGGAAAACCAAAAGGGAAGAACACACTCGGCGTTTCTCAAGCTGAAAGCATTGAAGAAAAAAATTCAAGCCCCGAGTTGCAGTAGTGAGGGATTCCATGGGGAAAATATTAAATGACACAGGAAGCATCAAAAGAAGATGGAAGGAATACACAGAGTCATTATACCAAAAAGGATTAGTGGATGTTCAACCATTTCAAGAGGTGGCATATGATCAGGAGCTGATGGCACTGAAGGAGGAAGTCCAAGCTGCTCTGAAGGCATTGGCAAAAAACAAGGCTCCAGGAGTTGATGGAATATCAATTGAGATGTTTCAACAAACATATGTAGCCTGGAGGTGCTCACTCGTCTATGCCAAGAAATATGGAAGACAGCTTCCTGGCCAACCAACTGGAAGAGATCCATATTTATCTCTATTCCCAAGAAAGGTGATCCAACCAAATGTGGAAATTACAAAACAATATCATTAATATCTCATGCAAGCAAAATTTTGCTGAAGATCATTCAAAAACGGCTGCAGCAGTATATCGACAGGGAGCTGCCAGAAACTCAGGCTGGTTTCAGAAGAGGACATGGAACCAGGGATTTCACCCCTGATGTCAGATGGATCCTGGCTGAAAGCAGAGAATACCAGAAGGATGTTGACCTGTGTTTTATTGGCTATGCAAAGGCGTTCAACTGTGTAGATCATAACAAACTATGGATAATATTGCGAAGAATGGGAATTCCAGAACACTTAATTGTGCTCATGAGGAACCTTTACATAGATCAAGAGGCAGTTGCTCGTACAGAACAAGGGGATACTGACTGGTTTAAAGTCAGGAAAGGTGTGCGTCAGGGTTCTATTCTTTCACCATACCTCTTTAATGTGTATGCTGAACAAATAATCTGAGAAGCTGGACTGTATAAAGAAGAACAGGGCATCAGGATTGGAGGGAGACTCATTAACAATCTGCATTATGTAGATGACACAACCTTGCTTGCTGAAAGTGAAGAGGATTTGAAGCACTCACTAATGAAGATCAAAGACCACAGCCTTCAGTATGGATTACCCCTCAACATAAGGAAAACAAAAATCCCCACAACCGGACCAATGAGCAACATCATGATAAAAGGAGAAAAGATTGAAGTTGTCAAGGATTTCATTTTACTTGGATCCACAATCAACAGCCATGGAAGCAGCAGTCAAGAAATGAAAAGACACATTGCATTGGGTAAATCTGCTGCAAAGGACCTCTTTAAAGTTTTGAAAAGCAAAGACGTCACCTTGAAGATTAAGGTGCGCCTGACCCAAGCCAGGGTATTTTCAATCGCCTCATATGCACGTGAAAGCTGGACAATGAATAAGGAAGACTGAAGAAGAATTGATGCCTTTGAATTGTGGGGTTGGCGAAGAATATTGACTACACCATGGACTGCCAGAAGAACGGACAACTGGTATTTGGAAGACATGGATGACTTCAGTTTCCGACTGGATGCTGACTGATGTATCCTCCTTCTACAGATCAAAACAGCATTAAGCACTTTCCTAGATATTATTCTCAAGTATGTCTGATTCTCACCATTAATTTTGTGATTAAAAAATTTTCCTCTCAGGTGTGTGTCTTCTCATATCCCTGCTCTTATTGTGAGGGCCAAGGAAATATTGACTGCAGCTCAGGTTGTCCCCACTGGGTTTTCATCACACAATCAGCTACCCTTTTGCAGGTGCTACCTCCCCACCCCCCACAGACTAAAAATAAATAAATCCCTACATGGCCTGGAAGAATTAGGCTTGCCAATTTCATGTCATATCATACTTACAGCTCCGCGGCTTGAGATTAACGGCTGGAGCAGAGCAAAGCAGGCATTGTCCCTGGAGAAGGCCTCTGGGCAGCTGAGCTTCCCTCCCTTGGAACACGGCTGGGCAGAATTCTAAGCACGAAAGTCCTGTTCTGTTGGCATTTCCACTGCGCTTTCACGTTCTATATTTGCAAGACACTTGGATTCCAGACAACGTGTCTTCAGACCCATCTTCTCCCTGGCCATAAGGGAACAAATATTGGCAAAAGTTGGTGTGTTTCAGCCTCTAAAATATCAGTAGGTATCAGAGGGGCTGTCACTGCATGTCTTTCTGTCCTGATTTGCCTCACAATGAGAGATAGGCTATTTATATATTTCTTGCCAAGTGTACAAGCTGCCTGTGTAGACATGCAACTACAATTTTTAAAATTATACACACTTTACAATTGTACAAATCGGTGGCTTTTAGTATATTCACAAGGTTGTACAATCTTCATCATTATCTATTTCCAGAACATCTTCACCATACCAAAAAGAAATCCCATATCCATCAGCAGTCTCTCCCCATTACCTCCCTCCCCCCAGCCCCTAGCGACCGCTAATCTACTTTCCATCTCTAAGGCTTTGCCCATTTTTGGTATTTCGTATAAATGGGATCATACAATAGTTGTTCTTTCGTGACCGATTCCTTTCACTTAGTGTAATGTTTTCAAGGTCCATTCACATTATGGCAGGCATCAGGACTCCATTCTTTTTTATGGCTGAATAACATTCCATTGTATGAACAGACCGCATTTGGCTTATCCGCCCATTAGTTGATAGCCATTTCTGCTTTTTGGCTATGAAAAATGCTGCCATGAACATTCATGTACAAGTTGTTGTGTAGATACGTGTTTTCGTCTCTCTCGGGTATGTGTCTAGGGGTAGAATTGCTGGGTCATACGGTAACTCTATGTTTAACCTTTTGAGAAGCTGCCAGACTATTTTCCAAAGTTTCCACACTATTTTAAATTCCTACCAGCAGTGGAGGAGGGTTCTAATTTCTCTGTGGCTACAATATGACACTGATTCGACTTATATGCAGGACTTCGAACTGGTTCTCTTTGGTTCGAACTCTGCTGAGAATTTGCATTTCTAACATGTTCTTGCTCCATGCTAATGCTGCTGGTTAGGGACCAGTTCTGAGAACCACTAGTAGAGCAGTGGTTCTCAAAATTTGTTATACGTAAGAATCACCTGAGGACCTTGTTAAACTGTAGATTCTGATTCCGTATACTCGGGGTGGAAATGCAAATTCTCAGCAGAGGTTCAAACCAGAATGAGCCAGTTCCAAGCTCTGCCTATATACACCTAAAATACCCAGGGTCTGAGATGTTTTCCTCAAAGACATAAGGCCAAGGTTGGCAGTGAGGTCTCCATCTGGAAGGAGTGAGATCTGTTTTTCTGGGGACATGCCTCCAGAAGTAGTTTTGAGAATAATGCCAATGGCCACACACACTTCCACACGTAATTTTCAGTTATTGAATGTGAGCTTACGGGATACCTTCTGTGGTAGGGGGTGGTAATAGACATTTGTAATTATTTTTGTCCTTTCAGCATCTACACTCTCTTCCTGTATTTGGAGGGTGCTGGACCACTTAAGGCAAAATCTGAAAACGCTGTTCACTTGCTTTCCCAAGACCCCTGGAATCATTGTATGCCCTAGACTTTGGGGAGGAGTCCAGTGACTGTGCAGTCCTCCCTTCTCATGGGAGGTGACCACAGCAGCATTTGGGCCACAGAAGCACTTGTGGGCATGGTGTCAACTTGCTTGTGGTGTTGCCAAACTTTTGTGTCCTATATTAGGCACGCTCGTGGTAGATAAGGGGTATAAATCAGTAGCTTGTTGGCTGAAGCTAGACATCAAATGTGTTGTGGTTGGCTTTCATGGTTTCCTAAACATTGAAAAGTTTCACTTAAAGTCCAAGTTTGCAGTTTATCTGAAAAGACCCAGAAGCTCTAGCAGCCCTGGGCCAGCGTTTCATACATGGCAGCATTTGGCTGGAGCTGAGCAGCTTCACAGGGTAGGCTTTGGGCGGAGCTGGAGCTCTTCAGTTCTGTCCGGTGTCACCCTCCTGCTCCACTTCACTCCTGTACTTCACCTGCCTGGCCCCAAGAAGACATTTGAGTTTGTGAGAAGTATGAGGATTCCTTCCCATATCTTCATACAAGACTGCCTTCCCTTTTGAATGCATGCGTCTTTGTTTTTGTCTGTTTATTTATTTATTTTTATTGTACTTTAGATGAAGGTTTACAGAGCAAAGTAGTTTCTCATTAAACAGTTAGTGCACTTATTGTTTTATAACATTGGTTAACAACCCCACGACATGTCAACACTCTCCCTTCTGGACCTTGGGTTCTCTATAACCAGCTTTCCTATGTCCTCCTGCCTTCTAGTCCTTGCCCCTGGAGTGGTGTACCCCTTTAGCCTTATTTTGTTTTATGGGCCTGTCTAATCTTTGGCTGAAGGGTGAACCTCAGGAGTGACTTCATTACTGAGCTAAAAGGGTGTCTGGGGGCCATACTCTAGGTCTTTCTCCAGTCTCTGTCAGGCCATTAAGTCTGGTCTTTTTTTATGAGTTAGAAGTTTGTTCTACATTTTTCTCTACCTCTGTCCAGTGGTGGTAGCCGGGCACCATCTAGTTGTACTGGATTAAGCCTAGTGGAGTCTGTGGTAGATGTGGTCTATTAGTCCTTTGGACTAATCTTTCCCTTGTATCTTCAGTATTCTTAATTCTCCCTTGCTCCCGAAGGGGTGAGACCACTGGAGTATCTTAGATGGCCACTCAGGCTTTTAAGGCCTCAGACACTACTTGCCAAAGTAGACTGTAGAAGATTTTCTTTATAAACTGTGTTACGGCGATTGAGCTAGAAGTTCCCCAAGACCATGGTCCCCTCAGCCCTCAGCCCAGCAATTCGGTCCCTCAGGGAGTTTGGATGTCTCTATGGAGCTTCCGACTCATAGCAACCCTATAGGACGGAGTAGAACTGCCCCATAGAGTTTCCAAGGAGTGCCTGGCTGATTCGAACTGCCGACCCTTTGGTTAGCAGCCATAGCACTTAACCACTATGCCCCTATAGGGTCGCTATGAGTCAGAATTGACTCCATGGCAATGGGTTTGATTTTTTTTGGTTTATGGAGATTCCATGACCTTGCCTTGTACAAGTTCGGCTGGCTTCCCCAGTATCATGTACTGTCTTATCCTTCACCAAAGTTACCACTTATTTATTGTCTATTTAGTGTTTTTCATCCCCACCCTACCCCCTCGTAACCACCAAAGAATGTTTCTTTTTATGTGTAAACTTTTTCATGAGTTTTTATAGTAGTGGCCTCATACAATATGTGTCCTTTTGTGATTGAGTTATTTCACTCAGCATAATGCCATCCAGATTCATTCATGTTACGAGATCATTCGCAGATTCATCTTGTTCTTTATCATTGTGTAATACTCCATTGTGTGTATGTATCATAGTTTGTTTATCCCATTCATCTGTTGATGGGCATCTAGGTTGTTTCCATCTTTTTGCTATTGTGAACAATGCTGCAATAAACATGGGTGTGTGTATGTCTATTCCTGTGACAACTCTTATTTCTCTAGGATATATTCCTAGGAGTGGGATTGCTGGATCGTATGGTATTTCTATTTCTAGTTTTCTAAGGAAGCACTATATTGTTTTCCAAAATTGTTGTACCATTTTACATTCCCACCAGCAGTGCATTAAGAGTTTCAATCTCCTCACATCCACTCCAACACTTCTTATTTCCTGTTTTTTTTTTTTTATTCATGCCAGTAGTGCTGGGGGGGTGAGATGGTATCTCATTGTGGTTTTAATTTGCATTTTTCTAATGGCTAATGATCGCAAGCATTTCCTCATGTGTCTGTTGGCTGCTTGAATGTCTTCTTTGCTGAAGTGTCTATTCATTTCCTTTGCCCGTTTTTTAAGTGGATTATTTGTCTTTTTGTTGTAGAGGTGTTGGATTTTCTTGTAAATTTCAGAGATTAGACCTTTGTCTGATTTGTAATAGCCAACATTTTTTCACAGTCCATAGGTTCTCTTTTTACCCTTTTGGTGAAGTCTTTTGATGAGCATAAGTGTTTAATTTTTAGAAGATCCCAGTTATCTAGCTTATCTTCTGAAGTTTATGTGTTATGTCCTGTTAATGTTATGTATTAGGGCCTCTAGCATTGATCCTGTTTTTTCTTTTACTAACTTCAGAGTTTTTGGCTTTATATTTAGGTCTTTGATCCATTTTGAATTAGTTTTTGTATATGGTATGAGGTATGGGTCCTGTTTCAATTTTTTGCTGATGGACATCCAGTTTTGCCAGCAGCATTTATTAAAAAGACTGTCTTTTCCCCATTTGTTGGACTCTGGTCCCTTGTCAAAGATCAAGTTACCATAGGTGGATGGATTTACATCTGGGTTCTCAATTCGGTTCCATTAGTCAATGTATCTGTCATTGTACCAGTACCAGGCTGTTTTGACTACTGTAGCTGTATAGTAGGTTCTGAGGTCAGGTAGTGCAAGTCCTACTTTCTTCTTCTTCAATAGTGACTTACTTATCCATGGCTTCTTCCCTTTCCGTATAAAGTTAATGATTAGTTTTCCATCTTTTAAGAACGTTGTTGGTACTTGGATTGGGATTGCGCTGTATTTGTAAATTGCTTTGGGTAGAATTGTCATTTTCACAGTGTTGAGTCTACCTGTCCATGAGTATGGTATGTTTTTCCATTTATGTAGCTCTCTTTTGGTTTTTTGCAGTAGCGTTTTGTGGTTTTCTTTGTATAGGTCTTTTACATCCCTGGTTAGATTTATTCCCAAGTATTTTATTTTTTCAGGAGCTATGAAAAATGGTATTGTTTTCCTGATTTCCTTTTCATCATTCTCTTTATTGGTGTACAGGAATCCAACTGATCTTCGTATGTTTATCTTGTACCCTGGTACCCCACTGAATCTTTCTGTTAGTTCCAGTAGTTTTCTTGTGGAGTCTTTTGGGTTTTCCTTGTAGAGTATCATATCATCCACAAATAGGGAGAGTTTAACTTCTTCATTATCAATTTGGATGCCCTTTATTTGTGTTTCTTGCCTTATTGCTCTAGCTGGGACTTCCAACACAATGTTAAAAAGGAGTGGTGATAAAGGGCATCTTTGTCTTGTTCCTGTTCTCAAGGGGAATATTTTCAGCCTCTCTCCATTGAGAATGATGTTGGCCATTGGTTTTGCATAGATACCCTTTATCATGTTGAGAAATATCCCCCCTATACCTATGTAATTGAGAGTTTTTGTCAGGAACGGGTGTTGGACTTTGTCGAGTGCCTTTTCTGCATCAATTGAGATGATCATGTGATTCCTTTCTTTTTATTTATGTGGTGGATTATGTTGATTGATGTTCTAATGTTCAACAATCCTTGCATACCTGGTTTGAATCCTATTTCGTTGTGGTGTATTATTTTTTTGATATGATGCCAAATTCTATTGGTTAGATGTTTTTTTTTGAGAATTTTTGCATCTACATTCATGAGAGATACTGGTTTGTAATTTTCTTTTTTTTGTGGTGTCTTTGCCTGGTTTTGGTGTCAGGGTTATGCTGGCCTCATAGGATGAATTCAGAAGTCTCGCTTCCTTTTCTATGTTCTGAAATAATTTGAGTATTACTGTTGTAAGCTCTTCTCTGAATGTTTGGTAGAATTCTTCAGTGAAGCCATCTAGACCAGGGCTTTTTTTTGCTGGGAGTTCTTTTTTTTTTTTTAAATTACTTTTTCAATCTCTTCTCTTGTTATGAATCTGTTTCAATTTTCAACATCATTTTTGCATTAGTTTGGGTAGGTAGTGTTTTTCTAGAAATTTGTCCATTTCCTCTAGGTTTTCAAATTTGTTGGAGTAAAGTTTTTCATAATACTATGTTATGATCATTTTTATTTCCGTTGGTTTTTTGTAATGTCCCCCGTTTCATTTCTTCTGTGGGTTATTTGCGTCCTCTCCCATTTTTCTTTTGTCAGTTTGGTCAGTGGTTTGCGGGTTTTGTTGATCCTCTCAAAGAACCAACTTTTCGTTTTGTTGATTCTTTCTATTGTTTTTCTACTCTCTATTTCATTTATTTCTGCTCTGATCTTTATTATTTCCTTTCTTCTTGTGGCTGTAGCCTTTTTTTTTTTTTTATTAACTTTTATTGAGCTTCAAGTGAACGTTTACAAATCAAGTCAGTCTGTCACATACAAGTTTACATACATCTTACTCCATACTCCCACTTGCTCTCCCCCTAATGAGTCAGCCCTTCCAGTCTCTCCTTTCGTGACAATTTTGCCAGCTTCCAACTCTCTCTATCCTCCCATCCCCCCTCCAGACAGGAGATGCCAACACAATCTCAAGTGTCCACCTGATATAATTAGCTCACTCTTCATCAGCATCTCTCTCCCACCCACTGTCCAGTCCCTTTCATGTCTGATGAGTTGTCTTCGGGAATGGTTCCTGTCCTATGCCAACAGAAGGTTTGGGGACCATGGCTGCCGGGATTCCTCTAGTCTCAGTCAGACCATTAAGTATGGTCTTTTTATGAGAATTTGGGGTCTGCATCCCACTGATCTCCCGCTCCCTCAGGGGTTCTCTATTGTGCTCCCTGTCAGGGCAGTCATCGATTATGGCCGGGCACCAACTAGTTCTTCTGGTTTCAGGATGATGTAGGTCTCTGGTTCATGTGGCCCTTTCTGTCTCTTGGGCTCTTAGTTGTCGTGTGACCTTGGTGTTCTTCATTCTCCTTTGCTCCAGGTGGGTTGAGAACAACTGATGCATCTTAGATAGCATTTAAGACCCCAGACGCCACATTTCAAAGTGGGATGCAGAATGTTTTCATAATAGAATTATTTTGCCAATTGACTTAGAAGTCCCCTTAAACCATGGTCCCAAAACCCCCGCCCTTGCTCTGCTGACCTTTGAAGCATTCATTTTATCCTGGAAACTTCTTTGCTTTTGGTCCAGTCCAGTTGAGCTGACCTTCCATGTATTGAGTGTTGTCCTTCCCTTCACCTAAAGCAGTTCTTATCTACTAATTAATCAGTAAAAAACCCTCTCCCTCCCTCCCTCCCTCCCCCCCTCGTAACCACAAAAGTATGTGTTCTTCTCAGTTTATACTATTTCTCAAGATCTTATAATAGTGGTCTTATACAATATTTGTCCTTTTGCCTCTGACTAATTTCGCTCAGCATAATGCCTTCCAGGTTCCTCCATGTTATGAAATGTTTCACAGATGCGTCACTATTCTTTATCAATGTGTAGTATTCCATTGTGTGAATATACCACAATTTATTTACCCATTCATCCGTTGATGGACACCTTGGTTGCTTCCAGCTTTTTGCTATTGTAAACAGTGCTGCAATAAACATGGGTGTGCATATATCTGTTTGTATGAAGGCTCTTGTTTCTCTAGGGTATATGCCGAGGAGTGGGATTTCTGGGTTGTATGGTAGTTCTATTTCTAACTGTTTAAGAAAACGCCAGATAGATTTCCAAAGTGGTTGTACCATTTTACATTCCCACCAGCAGTGTATAAGAGTTCCAATCTCTCCACAGCCTCTCCAACATTTATTCTTTTGTGTTTTTTGGACTAATGCCAGCCTTGTTGGAGTGAGATGGAATCTCATCGTAGTTTTAATTTGCATTTCTCTAATGGCTAATGATCGAGAGCATTTTCTCATGTATCTGTTAGCTTCCTGAATATCTTCTTTAGTGAAGTGTGTGTTCATATCCTTTGCCCACTTCTTGACTGGGTTGTTTGTCTTTTTGTGGTTGAGTTTTGACAGAATCATGTAGATTTTAGAGATCAGGCGCTGGTTGGAGATGTCATAGCTGAAAATTCTTTCCCAGTCTGTAGGTGGTCTTTTTACTCTTTTGGTGAAGTCTTTAGATGAGCATAGGTGTTTGATTTTTAGGAGCTCCCAGTTATCTGGTTTCTCTTCGTCATTTTTGGTAATTGTTTGTATTCTGTTTATGCCTTGTATTCGGGCTCCTAGGGTTGTCCCTATTTTTTCTTCCATGATCTTTATCGTTTGAGTCTTTATGTTTAGGTCTTTGATCGACTTGGAGTTAGTTTTTGTGCTTGGTGTGAGGTATGGGACCTGTTTCATTTTTTTGCAAATGGATATCCAATTATGCCAGCACCATTTGTTAAAAAGACTATCTTTTCCCCAATTAACTGACACTGGGCCTTTGTCAAATATCAGCTGCTCATATGTGGATGGATTTATATCTGGGTTCTCAATTCTGTTCCATTGGTCTATGTGCCTGTTGTTGTACCAGTACCAGGCTGTTTTGACTACTGTGGCTGTATAATAGCTTCTGAAATCAGGTAGAGTGAGGCCTCCCACTTTCTTCTTCTTTTTCAGTAATGCTTTGCTTATCTGAGGCTTCTTTCCCTTCCATATGAAATTGGTGATTTGTTTCTCTATCACCTTAAAAAATGACATTGGAATTTGGATCGGAAGTGTGTTATATGTATAGATGGCTTTTGGTAGAATAGACATTTTTACTATGTTAAGTCTTCCTATCCATGAGCAAGGTATGTTTTTCCACTTAAGTATGTCCTTTTGAATTTCTTGTAGTAAGCTTTGTAGTTTTCTTTGTATAGGTCTTTTACATCCTTGGTAAGATTTATTCCTAAGTATTTTATCTTCTTGGGGGCTACTGTGAATGGTATTGATTTGGTTATTTCCTCTTCGATATTCTTTTTGTTGATGTAGAGGAATCCAAGTGATTTTTGTATGTTTCTCTTATAACCTGAGACTCTGCCAAACTCTTCTATTAGTTTCAGTAGTTTTCTGGAGGATTCCTTAGGGTTTTCTGTGTATAAGATCATGTCATCTGCAAATAGAGATAATTTTTACTTCCTCCTTGCCAATCCGGATCGCTTTTATTTCTTTGTCTAGCCTAATTGCCCTGGCTAGGACTTCTAGCACAATGTTGAATAAGAGCGGTGATAAAGGGCATCCTTGTCTGGTTCCCGTTCTCAAGGGAAATGCTTTCAGGTTCTCTCCATTTAGAGTGATGTTGTCTGTTGGCTTTGCATAGATGCCCTTTATTATGTTGAGGAATTTTCCTTCAATTCCTCTTTTGCTGAGAGTTTTTATCATAAATGGGTGTTGGACTTTGTCAAATGCCTTTTCTGCATCAATTGATAAGATCATGTGGTTTTTGTCTTTTGTTTTATTTATGTGGTGGATTGTATTAATGGTTTTTCTGATATTAAACCAGCCTTGCATACCTGGTATAAATCCCACTTGATCGTGGTGAATTATTTTTTTGATATGTTGTTGAATTCTATTGGCTAGAATTTTGTTGAGGATTTTTGCATCTATGTTCATGAGGGATATAGGTCTATAATTTTCTTTTTTTGTAATGTCTTTACCTGGTTTTGGTATCAGGGAGATGGTGGCTTCATGGAATGAGTTGGGTAGTATTCCGTCATTTTCTATGCTTTGAAACATCTGCAGTAGTAGTGGTGTTAACTCTTCTCTGAAAGTTTGGTAGAACTCTGCCGTGAAGCCGTCCAGGCCAGGGCTTTTTTTTGTTGGGAGTTTTTTGATTACCGTTTCAATCTCTTTTTTTGTTATGGGTCTATTTAGTTGTTCTACTTCTGAATGTGTTAGTTTAGGTAGGTAGTGTTTTTCCAGGAATTCATCCATTTCTTCTAGGTTTGCAAATTTGTTAGAGTACAATTTTTCATAATAATCTGATATGATTCTTTTAATTTCAGTTGGTTCTGTTGTGATGTGGTCCTTCTCGTTTCTTATTCGGGTTATTTGTTTCCTTCTCTGTTTTTCTTTAGTCAGTCTAGCCAATGGTTTATCAATTTTGTTAATTTTTTCAAAGAACCAGCTTTTGGCTTTGTTAATTCTTTCAATTGTTTTTCTGTTCCCTAATTCATTTAGTTCAGCTCTAATTTTTATTATTTGTTTTCTTCTGGTGCCTGATGGATTCTTTTGTTGCTCACTTTCTATTTGTTCAAGTTGTAGGGACAGTTCTCTGCTTTTGGCTCTTTCTTCTTTTTGTATGTGTGCATTTATTGATATAAATTGGCCTCTGAGCACTGCTTTTGCTGTGTCCCAGAGGTTTTGATAGGAAGTATTTTCATTCTCGTTGCATTCTATGAATTTCCTTGTTCCCTCCTTGATGTCTTCTATAACCCAGTCTTTTTTCAGGAGGGTATTGTTCAGTTTCCAAGTATTTGATTTCTTTTCCCTAGTTTTTCTGTTATTGATTTCTAGTTTTATTGCCTTGTGGTCTGAGAAGATGCTTTGTAATATTTCAATGTTTTGGATTCTGGAAAGGTTTGTTTTATGACCTAATATGTGGTCTATTCTAGAGAATGTTCCATGTGCGCTAGAAAAAAAAGTATACTTTGCAGCAGTTGGGTGGAGAGTTCTGTATAAGTCAATGAGGTCAAGTTGGTTGATTGTTGTAATTAGGTCTTCCGTGTCTCTATTGAGCTTCTTACTGGATGTCCTGTCCTTCTCCGAAAGTGGTGTGTTGAAGTCTCCTACTATAATTGTGGAGGTGTCTATCTCACTTTTCAATTCTGTTAAAATTTGATTTATGTATCTAGCAGCCCTGTCATTGGGTGCATAAATATTTAATATGGTTATGTCTTCCTGATCAGTTGTCCCTTTTATCATTATGTAGTGTCCTTCTTTATCCTTTGTGGTGGATTTAAGTCTAAAGTCTATTTTGTCAGAAATTAATATTGCTACTCCTCTTCTTTTTTGCTTATTGTTTGCTTGATATATTTTTTTCCATCCTTTGAGTTTTAGTTTGTTTGTGTCTCTAAGTCTAAGGTGTGTCTCTTCTAGGCAGCATATAGACGGATCGTGTTTCTTTATCCAGTCCGAGACTCTCTGTCTCTTTATTGGTGCATTTAGTCCATTTACATTCAGCGTAATTATAGATAAATAAGTGTTTAGTGTTGTCATTTTGATGCCTTCTTATGTGTGCTATTGACAATTTCATTTTTCCACATACTTTTTTGTGCTGAGACGTTTTTCTTAGTAAATTGTGAGAGCCTCATTTTCGTAGTGTTTGACTTTATGGTTGTTGGGTCGTTACGTTTTTCTTGGCTTTTATCTTGAGTTCTGGAGTTGTTACACCTCTTTGTAGTTACCTTATTATTTACCCCTATTTTTCTAAGTAAAAACCTAACTTGTATTGTTCTATATCGCCTTGTATCACTCTGCATATGGCAGTTCTATGCCTCCTGTATTTAGTCCCTCTTTTTGATTATTGTGATCTTTTACATATTGATTTCAGTGATCCCCTGTTATGAGTTTTTTTTTTTTTAATTAATCTTAATTTGTTTTTGTGACTTCCCTATTTGAGTTGATATCAGGATGTTCTGTTTTGTGACCTTGTGTTGTGCTGGTACCTGATATTATTGGTTTTCTGACCAAACAATATCCTTTAGTATTTCTTGTAGCTTTGGTTTGGTTTTTGCAAATTCTCTAAACTTGTGTTTATCTGTAAATATCTTAATTTCACCTTCATGTTTCAGAGAGAGTTTTGCTGGATATATGATCCTTGGCTGGCAGCTTTTCTCCTTCAGTGCTCTGTATATGTCGTCCCATTTCCTTCTTGCCTGCATGGTTTCTGCTGAGTAGTCTGAACTTATTCTTATTGATTCTCCCTTGAAGGAGACCTTTCTTTTCTCCCTGGCTGCTTTTAAAATTTTCTGTTTATCTTTGGTTTTGGCGAGTTTGATGATAATATGTCTTCGTGTTTTTCTTTTTGGATCAATCTTAAATGGGGTTCGATGAGCATCTTGGATAGATATCCTTTCGTCTTTCATGATGTCAGGGAAGTTTTCTGTCAGCAGATCTTCAACTATTTTCTCTGTGTTTTCTGTCCTCCCTCCCTGTTCTGGGACTCCAATCACACACAAGTTATCCTTCTTGATAGAGTCCCACATGATTCTTAGGGTTTCTTCATTTTTTTTAATTCTTTTATCTGATTTTTTTCAGCTATGCTGGTGTTAATTCCCTGGTCCTCCAGATGTCCCAGTCTGCATTCTAATTGCTCGAGTCTGCTCCTCTGACTTCCTATTGCATTGTCTAATTCTGTAATTTTATTGTTAATCTTTTGGATTTCTACATGCTGTCTCTCTATGGATTCCTGCAACTTATTAATTTTTCCACTATGTTCTTGAATAATCTTTTTGAGTTCTTCAACTGTTTTATCAGTGTGTTCCTTGGCTTTTTCTGCAGTTTGCCTTATTTCGTTTCTGATGTCTTGAAGCATTCTGTAAATTAGTGTTTTATATTCTGTATCTGATAATTCCAGGATTGTATCTTCATTTGGGAAAGATTTTGATTCTTTTGTTTGCGGGGTTGGAGAAGCTGTCATGGTCTGCTTCTTTATGTGGTTTGATATGGACTGCTGTCTCGGAGCCATCACTGGGAAACTAGTTTTTCCAGAAAATCCGCTGACTGGGACGCTGGCTCCAGGCTCTGAAAACAATCTCTGCTTCCCCGTATTTGTTTGTTTTCCGTCTCTAAATCTGTGTTTGTTGTTCACGGTTCGTAGATTGTTATGTACGTGATCGATTCACTTGTTTTTCCGAGTCTTTGTTGCAAGGGGGATCCGAGGTAGCGTCTACCTAGTCCGCCATCTTGGCCCCGCCTCCTGTAACCTTTTTTTGCAGTTACCTTTCTATTTGTTTGAGTTGTGTATCTAAAGTTTTGATTTTGTCCTTTTCTTTTTTGATGTGCGAACACACCCATCTTTGGATGAAGTATCCCAGCAAACACTCCCACTTATTAACGGTGGTTCCCAAACTTGGCTGCAAGTTAGAATCACCCGAGGATTTTTAAAAACACTTCAAATTCCAGGCCACTCCCCAGACCAATTAAATCACAATTTCTGGAATAGAACACAGGCAGTGGTTTCCTGGTAAACATCTAACAATTGACTCTCTGGGGAAGAAGCCTTGATTTGTAGCATTTGCTAATTCCTGTGGTATAAATAGGAGCCCTGGTGGTGTAGTGATTAAGGGCTTGCTTGTTAACTGAAAGGTTGGCAGTCGAAACCTACCAGTCACTCCGCAGGACAAAGATGTGGCGGTCTGCTTTCATAAAGATTACCACCTTGGAAACCCCATGACGCAGTTATACCCAGTCCTGTAGGGTCACTATGAGTCAGAATCGACTGGACAACAATGTATTTGGTCTGTTTTTTTTTTTTTTTGGTGGTGTAATATTCCCATCATGGTTGGTTTCAAGCTACCAATGTGCTGTCATTGAATGCAGAATTGGGAAGAGATGCTTAGTATCAAGCTCTTATGTATTATTTTCACCAACCCCCCTCAAAAAGAAAAGCCAAACCCATTGCCATCCAGTCAATTCCAACTCATAGCGACCATATAGGACAGAGTAGAACTGCCCCATGGGATTTCCAAGGAGCTACTAGTGGATTTGAACTGCTGACCTTTTGGTTAGCAGCCAAGCCCTGAATCACTGTACCACCAGGGCTCCAATATTTTCAAAAGGAAGATGAAAGAGATGTAAATAATCTTAAGGACATAGATAACAGTAAAATAATTAGGAAGTGTTGAGTTTTGAATATTTACTATGTTTTTAATATGATTTTTAAAATTCTAAGTTTACATACTTCAATTTTAAATAATTGCCATGTTAAATAACTGGTCCATAAAATTTCTGAAATTTTAGCAATCAGTTCTTGTGAATTAGTACAAGCTGGCTACAGCCCATGATTGGGACAGATATCAGTATAGTTTGAATTTCCCCTGGTGATTCCAAAGTGCAGACAAATTTGGAAACTACTGCTTTAAAACAATCTTTCTCAAACTATAACATGCATGAGGATCTCCGGAAGGGCTTGTTAAAACATAGATTGGAACATCATTCCCAGAGCTGTACCAAGTCTATGGGGGCATATATCATCCTGATTGCGTCTCCTGTCTTACATAGTTACAGAGGCTGACGAACCCAAGATCAGTAAGTCGGATGGCAGGCCATTGGCTTATGGGCAGCAGAGGCTGACAAATCTAAGATCAGCAGGTAAGATGGCAGGCTGCTGGCTCAAATCTCAAGAACTAGAAGTCAGATGATGATGAGCCAGATGAAGGATCCAGAGCAAGCAAGGGACCTTTGCCATAACTCCTATAAATATACTGTTTAGAGACATTTGGGACTGATAGTAGCTCTAAAGAAACACAATTATAAGGTTGAGTCTTCCAAATTGGTCTAAATTAAGTCTGGTTACTCTTAAAGATATTGATGACTCTGCTTCTAATAGTAAAGAGGGAGCTGCTAATCCATCATGTGAGGTGGCGATAGAAATATGAAAATATCACCACCAGTAGATCAAGTATTGGTGAGAGGTGAGTCTCAAGGTGTCCACATGTTTGATACTTTTCTATGATTTTGTCAGAATGAGAAGCATAGGGAAGCTGGTTTGTTGGTTATACTTTTGCTAGACAAAGTGGTGGTGAAAGAAAGAGATGAGCTTAGGGCTTCAGACTCACAATTCAAGTGCCACATAAATGACCTCAAAGTTGCCACTTGTGCTCTGAAAGAAAACTTTATTTCTTGTAGTAACAGCAGATATTGCTTAAAATCAAACTCAGAGATTTATTGTAAGAGTGGCTGAATTACAATGCCAATTGAATTTGCAACCTCAAATGGTGTCTGAAATTAAAGTGAGGGCATTGATTGGGAAAAAGTGGGATCCTGAAACTTGAGATGGGGACACGTGGGCAGATAATCAGGAAGCTGAGCCCTGCTAGATTCTGTTGAATCACTTCTGCCAACAGAACCAGCCCTCTTACTCTGACCTGAAGAAATTATGCCATCTTTCTCTGCTAAATCAACTTACTCATTAAAACCATTAGCCCCTCCACCCCCGTTTGATGAGATCAATCAGCTGTGTCTGAAAAGCCTTTGTCTGAGATAATGCCTGGGATGGTATCTAAATCATCGACTGGGGAGGCATCGGAGTTATTGCTTGGGGCATTGCCTGAGGCAGATGCCTTAAAAAAACGTTGCTAAATGTACTCAGAATGCATCTCCACCACCAGTTTTGCTTCAATACCTGTAGCTAGACTTAAGTCACAGCAAGCTCCAAAAGGTGAAGTACAGTGTGACCTAGGAGGAGGTACGCTTCAAAAGAACTGCTTGACTTTTCTAATATGTACAAACAGAAACCTAGGGAATATGTGTGGGAATGGCTGTTAAGGATGTGGGATAATGGTGCAAGGAACATAAAGTTGGATCAGTCTGAATTTATAGATATGGGCCCACTTAGCATAGATCCTGCATTCAATGTTTCAGCTCGAGAGGTTAGGAAAGGATCTAATAGTTTATTTGGTTGGTTCACTGAAGCATGGACTATACGGTGCCTACACTAAATCAATCCAAAGTACCAGTCCTGCCTTAACGTACTGCAAAAGAAGGAATACAAAGGATTAGGGAAATTGGCAAGTTAGAGTGGGTTTATCAGGTTAGACCCACAGATCTACATATGGAGTGCCCAGAGGATACACATTTTACAACTGTGAGTGCCTGCCTCCAGTAAATAAATGGGTGTTCCAGCAAGGCTCCTACTCTGGACCTTGCATCTAGCTCATCATCATCTGACCCCTGGTTCTTGGGATTTGAGCTAACAGCTTACCTGCTGATCTTGTGATTCGTCAGCTTCTGCAGCCTGTGAGCCAGCAACCTGCCATCTTGTCTGACCATCTTGGATTCATCAGCTTCCATAGCCTGTGAGCCAGCAGCCTGCCATCTGATCTGTCAATCTTGGATTCATCAGCATCTGCAGCTACATGAGTCTGGAGAAGCCTCCAGCCTGATGCCTGACCCATGGTCTTGGGAATTGCCAGTCTCTACAACTGCATGACCTATTTCCATAAATCTCTCTCTTTCTTTTTATATATGTATATATGTTTTTATGGTCACTGGTTTTACTTCTCTAGAGAACCCAGCCTAAGGCAGGAACTAAGACCTCCAGACCCACGGAGCATTGGGTCATGAGGACAGGAAGAAGAATTTTTGCAAGTGGATCACTAGAGGTAATACTGAGT
The DNA here is from genome assembly GCF_024166365.1 of Elephas maximus indicus. NCBI lineage: Eukaryota > Metazoa > Chordata > Mammalia > Proboscidea > Elephantidae > Elephas > Elephas maximus. The sequence continues at coordinate 70,720,432 of NC_064831.1, read as the reverse complement.
GGTGCCACTCCCATTTCCTCCCCTTGATTCCTGGAACCATGAGTCCTGGCTATGTGAGAAACAGCACCATGTATTGGGCACCAGGTTAGAGCATATACAGTATCCTGGAGAACATTGCTCCAACTCTTAAAGTATTGCCACCTAGCTGGCACCATAATTATGTCTTTAGGAGGCCATTCCATCATTCTATCAAGCCAGCTGCTTTAGGATGATGAAGAGCATGGTAAAACCAGTGAATTCCATGAGCCCATTTGCTGTGAAGTGAGTCCCTTGATCTGAGGCAATGCTGTGCAACATACTGTGTCAATGGATAAGGAAATTCTATGACTCCACAGATGGTAGTTTTGGCAGAAGCACTGCATGCAGGAAAGGCATATCAGTATCCAGAGTATGTGTCTATTCCAGTAAGAACAAAATGCTGCCCTTTTCCTGATGGTCCAATGTAATCAACCTGCCACCAGTTTGCTGGCTGATCACCCTGAGGAATGGTACCATATTGGGGACCCAGTGTTACTGGCAGATTGGGCATTTACCCGCAGCTGTAGCCAAGTTGATCTTGGTGAGTGGAAGTCCACGTTTCTGATCCCATGCATAACCTCTATCCCTGTCACCACGGACACTTTGTTCATGAACCCACTGGGAAATAATAGGAGTGGCTGAGGAAAGAGGATAACTGATTTCCTCACAACTTGTTATCATATCCACATGATTGTTAAAATCCTCCTCTTCTGAGGTTATCTTTTGATGAGCATTCACATGAGACACAAATATCTTAATTTATTTGGCCCTTTCAGAGAGGTCTATCAACATACCTCTTCTCTGTACCCTCTTGTCATCAATTTTCCAATAATGTTCCTTCCAAGTCCCTGACCATCTAGCCAAACCATTGACCATAGTCCATGAAATGGTATACAGTCACACATCTGGCCATCTCTCCCTCTAAGAAAAGTGAACAACCAGGTGTTCTGCCCTTTGGGAAGATGTCCCTTCACCATCATTCTTCAGGGAGGTCCCAGAAAGGGGCTGTAACAATGCCACTGTCTACTTTTGAGTGGACATATCACAAAGACCCATCTGTAAACCAGGCACAAGTTTTCTCTTCCTCAGTCAACTGATCATAACCTCCCCATGAGGCCATAGGTGCAGACTGGGAGAGGGCAAGTAATGCGACAGGAGTGAAGACCATGAGCATTTGGGCCACTTCCTCGTGCAACTTACCTGTGCCTTCAGGTCCTTCTCAGGCCTGATCTCATATATACCACTTCCATTCAATGATGAAGTGCTGCTGTGCACATATGACTTCATGGCTCTGTGGCTCAAACAACACCCAGTTCATGATGGGCAGGTTAGGCCACCAGAGATTTGGTGGCCCATGGTTAAGTGTTCAGTCTCTTCTAAGATCCAATAACAAGCCAATAGCTATTTCTGAAAAAGGAGAATAGTTATCTGCAGAGGATGACAGGGTTTTGTTCCAAAATCCTAAGGGTCTGCACTGTGATTCACTAAGTGGGGCCTGCCCAAGACTCCAAACAGCATTCCTATCTGCCACTGATACTTCAAGCACCAATGGATCAGCTGGATCATATGGCCCAATTGGCAGAGCGGCTTGCAAGGCAGCCTGAACCTTTTGCAGAGCCCTTTCTTACTTTTTTTTTCTTATTCTGGGCCCCACTCGGAGCTATCAGCTTTTCAAGTCACTTGATAAATAGTTGAACACCCAAATATGTTGCCTTCAAAATCTAAAGAGGCCCACCAGATGTTGTGCTTCCTTTTTAGCTGTAGGAGGGTCCAGATGCAACAACTTACCCTTCACTTTGAAAGAGTATCTCAACATGCCCCGCACCACTGGACTTGCAGAAATTTCACTGAGGTGGAAGGTGCCTGAATTTTTGTGGGATTATTTACCCACCATCTAGCATGCAAATGTTTTACTAATAAGTCCAGTGTCATTGACATTCTTCTTTACTTGGTCCAATCAGCATAACATCATCAGTGTAATGCACTAGCGTGACCTCTTGTGGAAGGGGAACGAGATCAAATCCCCTGTGAATTATATCATGACAAAGGGCTGGAGAGTTGATATACCTTTGAGATAGAACAGTGATGATGTATTGCTGGCCTTGCCAACTATAGGTAAACTGCCTCTGGTGTTCCCTTCAAAACTGGAATCAAGAAAAAGGCATTGGCCAGCTCAACAGCGCATCCCAGGTACCGGGAGATGTATTAATTTGCTCAAGCAATTTAACAGCAGCTACAAGTAGAATCACCACCTGGTAAAATGTACATTAATCCACTGTCATTTTTGCATAGTCCAAATAACCAGTTGAATGGGGATGGTCTGGGAATCACCACGGCTGTATCCTTCAAGTCCTTGATGGTGGCAGTAATCTGTGTAATCCCTCCAGAAATGCAGTATTGCTTTTTGTTTACTATTTTCCTAGGTAGGGGAAGTTCTAGTGGCTTCTACTTGGCCTTTCCTACTTACTCCACATGTCAGGGATATACAACTTGAAGAATGTAATCAACATCACTGAATTGTACATGCAGAAGCTATTGAATTGGTGTGTTTTGCTGTGTATAGTCTCAACAAAAAGAACAAAATAAATAAAATTAAAAAAGAAAGTGATTTTTAAAAAAGTATACAATTCAGTATGTTTAGTATATTTGCTAAGTTGTGCAACCATGACCACTACCAATTTTAGAACATTTTCATCACCCCAGAGAGAAATTCTATTAGCAGTCACTTCTCATTTTCCCAAAACTCCTTAGCTTAGAAAATCACTCACACACTTTCTGTCTCTATAGATTTGCCTATTCTGGATATTTCATGTAAATGAAATAATACAATACTTGGCCTTTTGTGACTGGGCTCTTTCCCTTAGAATAATGCTTTCAAGGTTCCTCCAGGTTGTAGCATGGATCAGTACTTCTTTCCTTTTAAGGGGGAATACTATTCCATTGTATAAATATACCATATTATGTTTATCCATTCATCAGTTGGGCATTTGGGTTGTTTCTACTTTTTAGCTATTATGAATAATGCTGGTATGAACATCATTGTACAAGTTTTTATGTGGACGTATGTCTTCGTTTCTCTTAGGTATATTTCTAGGAGTAGAATTTCAAGGCTATATGGTAATTCTATGTTTAACCGTTTGAAGAAATGCAATTTTGCTTTCCAAAGTGGCTGCACCATTTTACAATCCCACTGGCAGTGTGTAGTGTGAAGCGGCATCTCATTGTGGGCTTTTTGGAGAAAGATCATTTAATTATTGACTTGTAAGAGTTCTTTATTAGATATGTGATTTGCAAATATTTTCTCCTATTCCGTGTGTTATTTTTGACTTTCATGATGGTGCACTTTGAAGCACAAAATTTTTTAATTTTGATGATGTCCAGTTTCTCTGTTTTTTGTTGATGTTGTTACTTGTGCTTTTGGTGTTGTAGCTAAGAAACTATTGCCTATCCAAGGTCATGAAGATTTATGCCTATATTTTCTCCAAAGAGCTTTAGAGTTTTAGCTCTTACATTTAGGTTTTGTATCCATTTTGAGTTAATTTTTGTATATAGAATGAAGTACGGGTTCAATTTTATTTTTTGCATGTGGATATCCAGTTGTTCAGCACCATTTATTGAAAAGACTATTCTTTCCCCATTGAATTCTCTTGGCACCCTTGTAGAAAACCAGCTGACCATCAATGTGAGGGTTTATTTCTGGACTCTCAATTTTAGTCCATTGATTTATATGTCTATCCTTATGCTAGTGCCACACTTTCTTGATCATTATATCTTTGTAGTAAGTTTTGAAATCAGGAAATATAATTCCTCCGACTTTATTCCTTGTTAAAGTTTCTTTGGGCTATTCTGGGTTGCTTGAATTTCCACATGAATATTAGAATCAGCTCATCAGTTCTGCAAAGAAACCAGCTGGGATTCTGTTAGGGATTGTCTTGAGTCTGTAAATCAAATTGGGGAGTATTGCCATCTTAACAATATTACGTCTTCCCATCTGTGAATATGGGATTTATTTCTAATTATTTAGAGCTTCCTTAATTTCTTTCAACAATGCTTTGTAGTTTTTGGAGTATAAGTTTTGTACTTCTTTTGTTAATCCATTTTTGTCTTTATTTGTTTTTCCATATTCTTTAGTGAACATGTATTAATTATATAATCATTACAATATTATGTTAAAAAACCAATTATTTGAATGTGTTCTGCATTGCAGATGGACATGTTTTGGGAGCCTTTCAACATCTCCCATAACCTGTGTTAATATATATCTACAATTGGAATTATATATTTAATAGACAAAATATAATATAATATATAAATGCAATATAATATATATTTAAAATTACAATATAATTCCAAATAATTTCATTTACAATTAAATTAATATATATTTACAATTGAGTCAATTTCAGGAAACTATGTAGTTTTTTTTTTTTTTTATGTAGTTTATGTAGTAATTTTGCTGCCAAGTTGGAAACTTGTCTCATTCCTCCCTCATATCCAGAAAACATGGGTCAGAACAGGGTTGGCGTAAGTACCCTGGACTTTGTCTGTGGCCAGTGACTCTAGGCACTTGTGTCTGCTGTATACATCTCACCCCACTTTTATACCATTGTGCCCCTAGAACAGCAGGAACACCAGGGAGAATTATAGCCATTCTCAGGTATGGGTCAGCTATGAGGAATCCATTGACCTGCTGGTTAGTGACATCCTCTATCTTCTGACTCGGGCCCCTGCTATTTCCACCCTAACCATGTGGTCTTCCTTTTCCCAGGCAGCCCATGAAGTGGAGAGGAACAGAGTTCAGCCACAAAGCTTTGGCAAACAAGTTAAGAAGCAAATGGGAACAAGAGCCCTGGGACTTTCCTAAGACAAACAAAGGATTTAAAAGAAAAAACATCATTTAGGAGAACCCAAAACTCCCATTTCCAGATTAAGAAAATAACTAGCTGCAAACAATTTAAAATAATATTTGAAAGCCACTCTACTTTCTGCAAAAAACTCTCTGCCTCATCACAGCACAAAAAATGGTACTTAATCTGAGTTAAGGAGCCCTGGTGGTGCAAATGGTTAAGCACTCAGCAGCTAACTGAAAGGTTGGCGGTTCAAACCCACCCGCTCAGTGGCTCTGCAAAAGACCTGGCTTTCGTAAAGATTACAGCTGAGAAAATCCTGTGGGGCAGTTCTGTTCTGTCACGTGGGGTTGCTATGAGTAGAAAATGACTCAATGGCACCCAACAACAACAAGCTGAGTTTAAGAAATGTTTTTAAGATTGGAAAAGAGTAGTTTTTTTAGTTCAAGAAAGAACTACTGTTAACTGGTCCACCTCAATGGCCCATCCCAACTCTTGGTTCATTCCAGCCTCCCCAAGGGTCTCGTTTCCTGTTAAGTTTCTACTGTCCCCAAACATTTACGTTTCCTCTTAATCATGTTTCCGTAAGAAATGAATTCTCAGGCATTTACCCTTTTGCAATAATGAGTCAAAGCTCAAGGCAGCTCTCAAATATTCTTCTTGTTTGGGTCAGCCTTCCAAAGAATGACACCACAACATTAAGACACAAACGGATGTGACGAGCCTATTGATGCTGGGCTTGGCACAGCCGTGACCAGAGGAACAGAGCTGCAGGGGAAGAAACCATGCAGAGACAGAATACATGTTATTTCCAGATGTGTCATCAGGGATGGAAGGCCCACATGGCCCAGACTTAGAGGCAAAGAGTCAAGGTCCTTGGGAGATCATATAGTCCAGGGTCTCTCACCCCAGCTAACACTTGGGATCAGTAAATACTTTAGACCAAAGGCCTGCAAACTATGGCCCGAAGGCCAAATCTGAGGTACTGCCTGTTTTTGCATGGCTGGAAACCTAAGAATGATGCTTAAAATGTAAAAGGCTGAAAAAAAAAATAAAAGAATGATATTTTGTGACATGTGAAAACTATATGAGATTTAATTTCCATGTCCAAAAATAAAGTTTTGTTAGGACACAGCCACCCATTTGCTTATGGCTGTGTCTGTGGGCGGAGTCCTGGTGGTACAGTGGTTAAGAGCCATGGCAGCTAGCCAAGAGGTTGTCAGTTCGAATGCACCAGTCATTCCTTGGAAAGCCTATGAGAGAGTCCTACTCAGTCCCGTAGGGTTGCTCACTACAGGCTTGCTATAAGTCAGAGTAGACTCAAAGGCAGCGAGTATGTCTATGGCTGCTTTGATGTTGCAATACCATAGTTATATAGTGCAGAGATCTCATGACCCATGAAGCCTGAAATATTTACTTTCTGGCCCTTTATAGAATATGTTTTTTGCCCCCTATTTTAATCTCTTTTCCACAAAACCCAGCAGCAAGAGAAAAGAAGAAAGGAGGAGGAGAAGAAAGTGCCAAGGCACATCATCACCTCCAGGACAGGGAGGCTAGCCTTGCAGATTAGGAATCATTGATTAGGTCTTGCTACCATGTTTCCATGAGCTACACTTTGGATGCAATGAGGGTTATGGACATGCCCAGTAGCTGTCCCTATGGAGCCTATATTGTAGTTTCTCACCCTCCTAGGGCCCTTCCTGCTCACTCAATGTGTCACTGGCCACCATTATGAGACTAGCCATTACTATGCCAATCCCAAGGGAAGAAACAGGCTCCCAAATGAGCTCCATTTGAGAAAAAAACTTGGCAGAAGGAAAATTTGAATGTTGATTCACATGCTTTTGGCTACTAATCGAAAGGTTGGTGGTTTGAACCCACCAAGCGGTGCTTCAAAAGAAAGGCCTGGAGACCTGCTTCAGTAAAGATCACAGCCAAGGCAACGCTATGGAACAGTTTTACTCTGTAATACTCAGAATCAATTCCATGACAACAAGCTCGGTTTTTTGTTTGTTTTTTTAATTCAAGAAATACCTTATGTGGAGAGGCAGCAATGCTGAGTTCCATCCATATACTCAGGATGAGCCTCCTACCCTCTCCCTTTTAATCCACCTTTTGCAGCCCCTGGGCTCAGTCCTGTGTCCTGGAACATCCCAAGTTAGCTCCAACTTGGCCTTTGTTCAGAGATCTGCTGTGGCTGCTGGCAGCAGAAAGGATTTTTCCTGGGAACCCACTCTAGGAGCCTACCAGAACACTGTTTTTGGTTATGTTGAATGATACCCAGACCTTACAAAGCAAATACAGAGACAAACTAGGCAAGTGAAGACACTGGAACCTGGAGTGTCCTGTGAGAAGGGGCTGAAGGCATTGCTACTGGGAGCCGTCCTGGGTGTTGGCTGGGGATGCCATTTTTAGACATCTCAAGGACCATCTTGTGGAAGAAGTTTCAAGGGATCGAAACTAGTGCCAAAGGGTGGAGCAACACTAGATTGGAACTCAACACGAGGAAGACCTTGCTCACGATTTTTGCTGGCCAGAGGTGGAACGAGCTGCCCTGGGAGGCAACGGGCTCACTGCTTTAACAGAAATCCTGTAAGTCATTGAAAATGTGGTTGTATCAGATGACCTCTGGGTGAAAGAATGTCTTCCAGCTCAAATATGCTAGGATTATATGAGTCAGAGGAGAGGCATTGGTGGTTTAGTGGTAGAATTTTCGCTTTCCGTGCAGGAGACCTAGGTCAAATTCCTGGTCAATTCATCTCGTGCTCGGCCATCACCCATCTGTCAGTGGCAGCTTGTGTGCTGCTGAACAGGTTTCAGTGGAGCTTCCAGACTAAGATGGGCTAGGAAGAAAGGCCTGGTGATCTACTTCCAAAAATCAGCCAGTGAAAACCCTATAGATCACAACAGTCCAGTCCTGTTGTGCGTGGGGTCAGGAGCTAACTCACTGGCAGATAACAACAATATACAAATTAGAGGACTCATGGATGAAGGAAAGAGCTTGAGGACTCAGACACTGAATACAATGGCTAAGAGCATGAGCTTTGAAGTCAAAGTTGAACCAAGTTCAAATCGAGATTCCATTACTTTCTAGCTGTTGGTAAAATTAGTTAACTTGAGCTTCAGCTTCCATATTTGTAAAATGGTGATCACAGTCCTTACCTCAGAGAAATATTGTGAGGACTAAATTATGGCATGTTTATTGATGTCGTTGTTGGGTGCCGTTGAGTTGATTTTTGACTTATAGCGATCCCATGTGTCAGAGCAAAACTGCTCCATAGGGATTTTTTAGGCTGTAATCTTTATGGAAGATTGCCAGGTTTTTTCACTAGGTCTTTCTCCCACATAGCTGCTGGGTGAATTTGATCTATCAACCTTTCAGTTAGCAGCTGAGTGCTTAAGTGTTGCACCACCAACGCTCCTTATAGCATGCTTAACCAAAACTAAAACCCAGTGCCATCGAGTTGATTCCGACTCATAGCGACCCTATAGAACAGAGTAGAACTGCCCCATAGAGTTTCCAAGGAACACCTGGCGGATTTGAACTGCCAACCCCTTGGTTAGCAGCCGTAGCACTTAACCACTACGCCACCGGGGTTTCCATAGCATGCTTAGTGCTCAACAAATGGTAGCAGTTGTTACTGAATATTTATTTTGAGAAATAATCATGGGCTGCTGATTATCTTGTACATCATTGTAATCCAAAACGTAGTAGGAAAATTTCTCTCTCTTGTTTTTGTTTTGTTTTTCTTCCTCAGTTTCAAAGCCATTTGAGGTCAGGAAGAAAGGAAATGAAGAAATAAATAAAATAACTCTCTTGGTTACACACCAGTCCTCAGGCAGGAGATGGTGACTGTCCTGTGTGTGTGACTTCCAGGGACCAGTGACAACAATGTGCACTTCATCAGGGCGATTGCCTGAAACTGGACTGTTGAATTTCTTTCCACAACTCAAGATGGTTGGGCAAAGAGGAGAGACACCCGTCAGATACTAAGATGGAAATATGTTACAGATGTAGGTTGGCAGGAATTTGGGAATCAGAGAGCCTCGCATTAATTTGTTTTTATATACTTCCCAAATGTTGTATAACGCCATTAATCAAGAAACTCATTTGGCTGAAAAACAAATGTTGGTGGTGAGTAATGAATACCAGTTTCCGTCACATTTGCCCTTTTCTAGTTGTTTCTGCAGTTCTTAACTTACTGACTTACGGTGTTTAGCTAGCACCAAGGGAGGTTTTTATAAACCACAGGGTGTATCAGCTGCTTTACAGACTTCAGGAAAATGAGCCCATCTTTTTAAAAAAAAGTATAGGACAAATGGAACAACCAGAACAGAAATAATGAGAATGCTCATGGATTGTGAAGAAAGTAAACAATGCCCCTGAACAATTTGTGTATAATTTGATGAATGGGAACCTAAACTGCCGTGTAAACCTTCACTGAAAACACAATCAAATATTATTTAAAAAAAAAAAGTATGGGACAGGTCAACTTAACATCTTGTGCTGGGGTGCAAATACTTTGAGTTCATTTTAATCTAGTCCACCTGAAGACAGTTTCAAAGAAGAGACTCTGAAACTTGCTCTTGAATGTAGAGTAGCTAATGTGAATGGAAGAAATGATGAAGTGAAAGAGCTGAATAGAAGATTTCAAAGGGCAGCTCAAGAAGACAAAGTATCATAATGAGAGACTTCTGGCCAACATGGCCCCATAGACAGAAGCACCATGCCATCCCTCCACAGCAAAGACCCAAAAAACTAAGTAAAACAGAGGCAAACATCATTCCTGGAACACGAAGTGTCAAATAAAGAGATAAAGTCAGCCAAACACTGAATGGAATAAGAAACTGACAGAGGACAAAGAGTGAGAAAAGATACATGCAGAGGTTCCTAAAGGAACACAGATTCGCCATCTTGAACTCCTGTTGGAAATTGGCTGACAGGGAGCACGGGAAAGGAGCTTCATGGAGCTTCCAGCAGGAGACAGAGCACCTGGTAACCAGTGATACACACTTTCCCATCCCCCATCCTCTCACCACTGCTCTACCTCCAAGCTTCCTGGCTGGCTGTGGAGGCTTGGCTGGCAAGGAAGTGCAGCATCTGTGCTGCTTGGGTTCGCCCCACCCACATCACAGATCAGCAAACAGGGGGTCCGGAAAAACAGCTTCATGAAGTTCCCAGCAGGAGACAGCACCCGGTAAAGAGCGATATATGCTTTCCTAACCGCCACCCTGCTTCCCCTTTCGCTTTGGCCTCTTCTGCTTCCTGCCAGCCACAGTCTTTTGGCCAGGAGGCAACTGCTTCTGCCCCAGGCTGCTTGGATTCAACCTGCCCACACTGGCCGGGTCCCTGAGCTGGTGTTGCTTCTTTCCGTCTCTTTTGGTTTCTTCCCTGCCTCCCACCACCTCCCCCTCCTTTCTCTCAGACACCTGGGTCTGTGTGCCATCTTTCCTTCTTCTTGAAAGGTTGTGAAGCCTGGCTGAACTGGGGAACCACTCCCCTGGCCTATGACAGCACGCTGGTGATCCTTGGGGCATTTTTTGCTTGTTTTGTTTCATTCTCTTTTCTCTTTCACACTTGGAGTCCCTTCTAGCTGGGCTGCACTGCACAGCTTAGGAGCCACTCTCGCAGGATCTGCTCAGCCACGTAGGCGGGATCCCTGGGGGCATTTCTTTCTTTTTTTTCCTTCTCTCTTTTTTCCTTTCTGTCTTTCTTCATTTCTTGTCTGTCTATACTTAGCTTCTTTTTCTGTCTCCTGAATACCTGGTGCTGTGTAACATCTATACCCCCTCTAGCCCCTCTGTGCAGCCTAAGGGACTTCCATGGTTCTCATGGCCACACTGTTGGGACCCCTGGGGGCTTTTTTTTTCCCTTTACAAATTATTTAGCTTCCCTCCTTTTTCTTTTTTTCTCTTTTTTTGCTTTTCTCCATTTCTCGGTTTCTCGTCTCTCCACTCCAATAGCAGGCTCCCTTAACGCTCTTTTTTTTTTTTTTCTTGACCTTTGTTTTTGGCTCCTGTTTCTCTCTCCTCTTTCCCATGCCCATATTACCTCCATACATCACAAGCTCCACCCCCCCTTTCCTGCCTACCTGCACTGTGTGCTGAACATCACATCTCTGAGCAGCACAGGCACAGCCTACCAGAACCTGCCTGGCACTGACTCCTGGCCTGCCATATTGGCCCTAGTATACCTAGTGCCACAAACAACCCATCCCAGCCTCTCCCTTTCAGCTGGACCTGCCCTGCTGCATCATAGCTGAATGACTGGCCCAGTCCATTGGACAAGGACGTAAAACATATCGTTACAAAGACAAACAACAAAAAATGCATAGCCTGCCTGCTCAGATATAACCAAAACAAAAAACAACAACAACAAAAAAAAAAAAGGATGAAATATACAATCAAGAAACAAAGAAAATAGCTACCAAATGTCCTGGAGACATTTAATATCAAAACATATAAAAAAAAACAGGACAGGATGGTTCCAGTAGGTGTCCAAAATAAAATACCAGATGACTTTCCATAGAAGAAAAGGTAGTAGAAGTACCTGATAAGGAATTCAAATCTCTAATATTCAGAGCTATCCAAGAGTTGAAGCAAAAAGCAGACAAAAATGAGGAAAAAATAGACAAATTTATGGAAAAGACAGCAAATTCATGGAAAATACAGAAAAAAAATGGAAGCATTCAGGAAAATAACACAGGAACAAAACACCAAAATAAATTCACCACTAGAAATCATACAAAAACAACAGTAGAAATCCAAAAGACAAACAATAAGATTTCACAAATGGAAGGGCTGGGGAACAGGTTTGAAATGATGGAAGACAGGATCAGTGAAACTGAAGACAAACACTTAGATACAACTCTATCTGAGGAAAAATCAGAAAAAAAGGATGAAGAAAAATGAGGAAATTATGAGAATTATGTGGAATACAATCAAAAGCAAAAATTCACGAGGATCGGAGTTCCAGAACAGGGAGAGAAAACGGAAAACACAGAGAGGATCATTGAAGAATTGTTGACAGAAAACTTCCCTAATATCATGAATGATGAAAAGCTTACCATCCAAGAAGCTCAACAAATCCCATTTAGGATAGACCCCAAAAGAAAAACTCCAAGGCATATCATAATCACACTCGCTAAAGCCAAAGACAAAGAAAAAATCCTGAGAGCAGCTCGAGAAAAACAAAAAGTCACATACAGAGGAGAAACACTAAGACTAAGCTCTGATTATTCAGCAGAAACCATGCAGGCAAGAAGGCAATGGGATAACATATAAAAAACCTTGAAAGAAAAAAATCGCCAACCAAGAATAATACATCCTGCAAAACTTTCATTCAAATATGATGGTGAAATTAGGACATTTCCAGATAAACAGAAATTAAGGGAATATGTAAAAACCAAACAAAACATACAAGAATTATTAAGGGAGTCCTTCAGTCTGAAAACAAACAACATCAGACCACAACCTGAATCTAGGATGCAAGATTATACCAGCCAGATACCAATGTACAAAATGAACTCTCAAGGACTGTCCAAAACCAAAAGAATTGCAACAGGGAACCAGACAGGTTAATCTGTAAATGACAACAACAATAAAAGAGGGAATAAACAGTGTAGGTATAGAACTTTCTAATGGAGAGGAAGGCAAGGCGATACCAAGTAATAATAGACTGGTTCAAAGCTAGGAAGATAAAGGTAAATTACAAGGTAATCACAAAGAAAGTTAACAAGCCTACTTATCAAAATAAAGAAGAAAAACATAAAGTCTCAATAAAAATAAAATCTACAAAAATGAAAGAAATGGAAAAGAAATCTACAAACAAAAGGAACTCAGCACAGGAGAGTAAGAGGAAGAAAGAAAATGTTAGTACCACAAAAAAAAAAAAAAAAAAAAGCACTACAAAATGACAGCAATAAACTCACACCTATGAATAATTACACTGAATGTAAATGGTCTAAATGCACCCATAAGGAGTCACAGAGTGACAGAATGGATTAAGAAAAAAAAAACAAAAAACAGGATCCATCATTATGCTATCTACAGGAGACACACCTTAGAAACAAAGACGTAAATTTATTAAAAATGAAAGGACGGAAAAAAATATATCAAGCAAATAAATACCAAAAAACAACAGGAGTAGCAACACTAATTTCATATAAAATAGACTTTGAAACAAAATCCACAGTAAAAGACAAAGAAGGGCACTATATAATGATTAAAGGGATGATCCATTATGAAGACTGAACCATAATAAACATCTACATATCCAATGACAGGGCTCCAAAATACATAAAACAAACTCTAACAGCACTGAAAAGAGAAACTGACAGTTCCACAATAATAGTAGGAGACTTTAATACACTACTCTAGGTAAAGGGCAGAACATCTAGAAAGAAACTCAACAAATCTACAAGAAGAGCTAAAGACCACAATCAGCCAAGTTGACCTCGCAGACATATATAGAATGCTCCACCCAACAACTACAAAGTACAGATTCTTTTCCAATGCACGTGGAACGTTCTTCAAAATAAACCACCTCTTAGGCCACAGAGTAACCCTCAACAAAATCCAAACCATTGAGATAATACAAAGTATCTCCTGTGACCACAATGCCATCAAAGTAGAAATTAACAACAGTAAGAGCAAGGAAAAAAAATCAATTACATGGAAACTGAATAACACCCTGCTTAAAAACCACTGGGCAATGGAAGAAATCAGAGATGGAATAAAAAAATTCCTAGAATCAAATGAGAATGAAAACACATCATACCAAAACCTTTGGGACACAGCAAAGGCAGCTCTCAGAGGTCAGTTTATAGCACTAGATGCACACATGAAAAAAGGAGAAAGGGACAAAATCAAAACATTAGCTACACAACTTAAAAACAAATAGAAAAAGAACAGCAAAAGAAGCCCACACCCACCAGAAGAAAAGAAACAATAATGATCAGAGTAGAAATAAATGAAATAGACAATGGAAAAACAATAGAAAGAATCAACAAAATCAAAAGTTGGTTCTTTGAAAGGATCAACAAAATCAACAAATCACTGGCCAAATTGACAAAAGAAAAACAGGAGAGGATGCAAATAACTCAGATAAGAAATGAAATGGGGACATTACAATAGACCCAGCTGAAATAAAAGGGATCATAACAGAGTATTATGAATAACTATACTCAAATTTGAAAACCTAGAGGAAATGGGCAAATTTCTAGAAACACACTACCTACCCAAACTAACACAGAATGATGTTGAAAATCTGAACAGACCCATAACAAGAGAGGAGCTTGAAAAGTTAATTTAAAAAACTCTCAACAAAAAAGAGCCCTGGCCCAGATGGTTTCGCTGAAGAAATATTCAGAGAAGAGCTTACAACAGTAATACTCAAACTATTTCAGAACATAGAAAGGGAAGCGAGACTTCCGAATTCATTCTATGAAGCCAGCATAACCCTGATACCAAAACCAGGCAGAGACACCACAAAAAAAGAAAACTACAGACCAATATCTCTCAAGAATGTAGATGAAAAAATTCTCAAAAAAAAAAAAAAAAAAGAAAGAAAAACTCTAGCCAATAGAATTCAGCATCATATCAAAAAAAATAATACACCACAACGAAGTAGGATTCATACCAGGTATGCAAGGATGGTTCAACATTAGAACATCAATCAACATAATACACCACATAAATAAAAAGAAAGGAATCACATGATCATCTCAACTGACGCAGACAAGGCATTTGACAAAGTCCAACACCCGTTCCTGACAAAAACTCTCAATCACATTGTTATAGGTGGGAAATTTCTCAACATAATAAAGGGCATCTATGCAAAACCAATGGCCAACATCATTCTCAGTGGAGAGAGGCTGAAAATATTCCCCTTGAGAACAGGAACAAGACAAGGATGCCCTTTATCACCACTCCTTTTTTTTTTTTTAATAATTTTTATTGTGCTTTAAGTGAAAGTTTACAAATCAAGTCAGTCCCTCACACAAAAACCCATATACACCCTGCTACACACTCCCAATTACCCTCCCCTCAATGAGACAGCCTGCTCTCTCCTTCCACTCTCTCTTTCCCTGTCCTTTTCGCCAGCTTCTAACCCCCTCCACCCTCCCATCTCCCCTCTGGGCAGGAGATGCCAACACAGTCTCAAGTGTCCACCTGATCCAAGAAGCTCACTCCTCACCTGCATCCCTCTCCAACCCATTGTCCAGTCCAATCCATGTCTGAAGAGTTGGATTCAGGAATGGTTCCTGTCCTGGGGCAACAGAAGGTCTGGGGGCCATGACTACCGGGTCCTTCCAGCCTCAGTCAGACCATTAAGTCTGGTCTTATGGGAATTTTCGCCACTCCGTTTTAACATTGTGTTGGAAGTCCCAGCTAGAGCAATAAGGCAAGAAACACAAATAAAGGGCATCCAAATTGGTAATGAAGAAGTTAACTCTCCCTATTTGAGGGTGATATGATACTACACATGGAAAATCCAAAAGACTCCATGAGAAAACTACTGGAGCTAATAGAAAGATTCAGCAGAGTTGCAAGATACAAGATAAACATACAAAAATCAGTTGGATTCCTATACACTAATAAAGAGAATGATAAAAAGGAAATCAGGAAAACAATACCATTTACAATAGCCTCTAAAAAAATAAAATACTTGGGAATAAATCTAACCAGTGATGTAAAAGGCCTGTACAAAGACAACTACAAAACACTACTGCAAGAGATCTACATAAATGGAAAAACATACCATACTCATCGATAGGAAGACTCAACATTGTGAAAATAACAATTCTACCCAAAACAATTTACAAATACAGTGCAATCCCCATCGAAATACCAACAACATTCTTTAAAGAGATGGAAAAAATTATCATTAACTTTATATGGAAAGGGAAAAAGCCCCAGATAAATTAAGTACTACTGAAGAAGAAAGTAGGAGGACTCGCAGTACCTGACCTCAGAACCTACTATACAGCTACAGTAGTCAAAACAGCCTGGTACTGCTACAACAACAGATACATTGACCAATGGAATAGAATTGAGAACCCAGATGTAAATCCATCCACCTATGGTAACCTGATCTTTGACAAGGGCCCAAAGTCCATCAAATGGGGAAAAGACAGTCTTTTTTAACAAATGGTGCTGGCTAAACTGGATGTCCACCTGCAAAAAAATGAAACAGTACTCATGCCTCAGACCATATACAAAAAGTAACTCAAAATGGACCTAAATACAAAGCCAAAAATCATGAAGTTCATAGGAGAAAAAAATAGGATCAGTGCTAGAGGTCCTAATACATGGCATTAACAGGATATAAACCACAACCAACGACACACAAGCTCCAGAGGATAAGCTAGATAACTGGGATCTGAAAATTAAACACTTATGCACACTGAAAAACTTCACCAAAAGAGTAAAAAGAGAACTTACAGACTGGGAAAAAAATTGCGGCTATTACAAATCAGACAAAGATCTAATCTCTAAAATCTACAAGAAAATCCAACACCTCTACAATGAAAAGACAAATAATCCAATTAAAAAATGGCAAAGGAAGTGAACAGACACTTCATCAAAGAAGACATCAAAGCAGCAAACAGACACATGAGGAAATACTCACAATCTCTAGCCATTAAAAAAAAAAAGAGAGAGAAGTGCAAATCAAAACAACAGTGAGATACCATTTCACCCCGGCATTACTGGCATGAATTTAAAAAAAAAAAAAAAAAAAAAAGAAGGGAAATAACAAATGTT
This sequence comes from Elephas maximus indicus, assembly GCF_024166365.1. Lineage (NCBI taxonomy): Eukaryota > Metazoa > Chordata > Mammalia > Proboscidea > Elephantidae > Elephas > Elephas maximus. The sequence goes on along the minus strand of NC_064831.1, from coordinate 70,703,801 downwards.
GGAGAGGCTGCGGGGAGGTTGGAACTCTTATGCACTCCTGGTGGGGATGAAAACTATACAACCATTTTGGAAAACGATATGATGCTTCCTTAGAAAGCTAGAAATAGAAATACTGTATGATCCAGCAATCCCACTCATAGGAATGTATCCTAGAGAAATAAGAGTCGTCACACGAATAGACGTATGCACACCCATGTTTATTGCAGCATTGTTCACAATAGCAAAAAGATGGAAACAATCTAGATGCCCCTCAACAGATGAATGGATAAACAAACTGTGGTACATACACACAATGGGGTACTACGCAACGATAAAAAACAATGATGACCCTGTGAAGCATCTCATAACATGAGTGAATCTGGAGGGCATTATGCTGAGTGAAATAAGTCAATCACAAAAGGGCAAATATTGTATGAGACCACTACTATAAAAGCTCATGAAAAAGTTTACACACAAAAAGAAACAATCTTTGATGGCTGCCAGGGAGAGGAGGGGTTGGGATGGAAAAACACTTAATTGACAATAGATTAGTGGAAATTTTGGTGAAGGGTAAGCAGTACACAGTATTGGGGAACCCAGCACAACCCGTACATGGCAACGTCATGGTAGCTCCATAGACACATCCAAACTCCCTGAGGGACTGAGTTACTGGGCTCAGGGCTGTGGGGACCATGGTCTCAGGGAACATCTAGCTCAATTGCCATAACATAGTTTATAAAGAATGTGTTCTACATTCTACTGTGGTGAGTAGCTTCTGGGGTCTTAAAATCCTGTGAGCAGCCATCTAGGATAGTCCACTGGTCTCACCCCTTTGGGAGCAAGGAAGGCTGAAGAAAAGTAAAGATACAAGGGAAAGATTAGTCCAAAGAACTAATGGACCACATCTGCCATGACCTCCACCAGACTGAGTCCAGTACATCTAGATGGTGCCTGGTTACCACCCCTGACTGCTCTGACAGGGATCACAATAGAGGGTCCCTGACAGAGATGGAGAAAAATGTAGAACGAAATTCTAACTCAAAAAGAAAGACCAGACTTGCTGGCCTGACAGAGACTGGAGAAACCCTGAGAGTATGCCCACTGGACACCCTTTCAGCTCAGTAATGAGCCCATTCCTGAGGTTCACCCTTCAGCCAAAGACTGAGCAGGCCCATTGAACAAAACAAGACTAAATGGGCACACCAGCCCTGGGGCAGGGACTGGAAGGCAGGAGGGAACAGGAAAGCTGGTAATAGGGAACACAGGATTGAGAAGGGAGAGTGTTGACATGTTGTGGGATTGCTAACCAATGTCATAGAACAAGGTGTATACTGACTGTTTGGTGAGAAACTACTTTGTTCTGTAAACCTTCATCTAAAGTACAATAAAAAAAAGAAAATCCTATGGAGCTCAGTTCTACTCTGATACACACGGTGTCACCATGAGGTGGAGTCCACTCTAAAGCAACTGTTTTTTGTTTTGTTTTTTAGTACGGTGGGTCCTAATTCAATATGACCGTTCTCCTTATAAAGTGAAGGGAAGCGGACAGAGACATGTAGAAGACAGCCACGTGAAAACAGAGGCAGAGACTGGAGTTATGTCATCACAAGCCAAGGAACACCTGGGGCTACCAGAAGCTAGAAGAGGCAATAAAGGATTCCTCCCCTAGAATCTTCAGACAGACCATGGCGGGCCAAAACCTTGATCCTTAACATCGGACTTCTAGCCTCCAGAACTGTTAGAGAATAAATTTCTGTTATTTTCAGTCTCCACTTTGTGGTACTTTGTTATGGCAGTACAAATGCTTCTCTAAATTCAAAAATTATTTGAACAAATAAAAACTGATTGATGCTACAGTAAAAAAAAAGTATTCTAATGAATTTTGCAAAGACCTGGAGTTAGAAAACCAAAAGGAAGAACATGCTCAGCATTTCTCAAGTTGAAAGAATTGAAGAAAAAATTCAAGCCTCGAGTTGCAGTATTAAAGGATTCCATGGGAAAACTTTGAATGATGCAGGAAGCATCAAAAGAAGATGGAAGGAATACAGAGTCACTGTACCAAAAACAACTGGTCGATGTTCAATCATTTCAGGAGGAACCGATGATACTGAAGGAAGAAGTCCAAGCTGCACTGAAGGCATTGGCAAAAAACTAAGGCTCCAGGAATTTCAGGTTATTAAATTTTTCATTATGTTCTTGAATAACCTTTTTAATTTCTTCAATTGCTTTATCTGTGTGTTCCTTGGCTTGTTCTGCATTTTGCCTGGTTCCTTCATGATCTCATTCCTGATGTCTTTAAGAGTTCTGTATATTAATCTTTTGTATTCTGCATCTGGTAATTCCAGGAATGCACCTTCATCCAGAAGATCCCTTGATTCTTTGTTTTGAGAGCTTATTGAAGTGATCATGGTCTGCTTCTTTATGTGATTTGATACTGACTGTTGTCTCCTAGCCATCTATAAGTCATTGTATTAGTTTATTTTATGTTTGCCTACTGTATCCTTGCTTCTTGCTTTGTTTTGTTTTGATATGCACAAATAGGCTGCTTGAGTGAGCTATCTTGATTGTTTGCACCTTTGAAGCTCTAACATCCTGTCACCAGATGGCTAGAGCTCTTATCAGGTATATGAGCCTAGAAGTCCACTCACTTTTCTTGTATGGATTCAGCTCAGGTGTCCGGGTTGTTGGTCATCAAGTGTGTGGTACAGGCTCTGTCCTACAGTCTTAGAGGGGCGGGGGTGATTGGTGTAGGTACTGGTATCTGGTTGCAACAGGGGGTCACACTCTGAACAAGGCAGAGGGCTGACAACTGTCCCCCAAGTGTCTGTGAGGAAAGCACATCCCTGTTCCCTAGAGCACACAGGTGGGTGGGTTCTGCAGAGGGACCATGGGCACACAATGCTTTTGGTTGTAAGAACTAGGAGGTACCAGTTATCCTTGGACCCCTGTTGCAGGTGGCTAGGTGATGTGGGTAGAGCCCCCAGTCCTTAGGTCCCTGATGTGGGTAGGTGAGGACCCTGTTTAATAGACAAAGTGGTGTCAAACATCAAACACCCACCTCTCCACTGCACAGCTGAAACAGTTGCAGCCTGCCAACAAGGGCCTATTCTCCTGAAATAGGCCCACACAGGTCCATAAAGGGGGGAAAAGTATTCAAAGTCTACGGACCATTTATGCCTGGACAGGAGCTGCTTCTATCTCGAGCTCCCCAGATTAGTGGAGCTGCCAGATTACCATTTCCCCAATTGTGAATTTATTCCTTCTCCAAGGCCGGGAGAATGGCTCAAGGTGCTCAGCATGGCCTATCTCAGGCCCAGGGAAATCGATAGCCACTGAAGCCAGCTTGGGGGCTAGGGGCACATTAAAATATATGCAAGTACTTAGCTTTGGCTGAGAGGGCGGTTCTTCTCTGGCTCCAGAGATGTGAGTACGCTGTGTGGCTGGCTGTCTCTCCCTGAGGAAACTGCATCTGGAACACTACCACCAGCCCCACCATGGTTGCTCCAGAGAATGATGCCTGAGGGTTCCTGGTGATTCAGGCCCAGCAACTCCCTTCTGCTTCTGAACCATCTTTCCCTCCCCCTGCCACTCGGTCCATTTTCTAAGTTTGCCTTTGATGTTCAGGGCCCCTAGCTTGTCGTAAATATAATCATTTCACTTGTTCTTTCGGGTCTTTGTTGTAAGAGGGATTACTGTAAGTGTCTGACTACTCTGCCATCTTGACCCTGCCTCCAAAGCTCCAGGAATTGATGGAATACCAATTGAGATGTTTCAATAAATGGATTTAGTGCTGGACGTACTCATTCATTTACCTGGCCAACTGACTAGAAGACATCCATATTTGTGCCCATTCCAAAAAAAGCTGACCCAATAGAATGAGGAAATTATCAAACAATATCATCAATACCACATGCAAGTAAAATTTTGCTGAAGATCATTCAAAAGTGGCTACAGCAGTACATTGACAGGGAACTTCCAGAAATTCAAGCCAGATTCATAAGAGAATGTGGAATGGGGGATATCATTGTTGATGTCTGGTGGATCTTGGCTGAAAGCAGAATCATACCAGAAAGATGTTTATTTGTGTTTTATTGACTATGCAAAGACATTCGACTGTGTGAATCATTAACAAATTACAGGTAACATTGTGAAGAATGGGAATTCCAAAACACTTAATTGTACCCATAAGGAACCTGTACATAGATGAGGAGGCAGTTATTTGAATAGAACAAGGGGATACTGTGTGGTTTAAAGTCATGGAAGGTGTGTGCCAAAGTTATATCCTTTTACCATACTTATCCAACCTGTATGCTGAACAAATAATCTGAAAAGCTGGACTGGATGAAGAACTGGGCATCAGGATTTCAGGAAGACTCAGTAACAACCGTGATATGCAGATGACAAAACCTTGTTTGCTGAAAGTGAAGAGGACTTGAAGCACTTGCTGATGAAGATCAAAGACTATAGCCTTCAGTATGAATTATACCTCAACATAAAGAAAACAAAAATCCTCACAACTGGACCAATGAGCAACATCATGACAAATGGAGAAAAGACTGAAGTTGTCAAGGATTTCGTTTTACTTGGATCCACAATCAACACTCATGAAAGTAGCAGTCAAGAAATTGGACACTGTATTGCATTGGGCAAATCTGCTGCAAAGACCTCTTCACCGTGTTGAAAAGCAGTGATGTCACTTTGAGGATTAAGGTGCGTCTGACCCAAGCCATGGTATTTTCAATTGCCTGATATGCATATGAAAGCTGGACAATGAACACAGAAGACAGAAGAATTGATGCCTCTGAATTATGGTGTTAGCAAAGAATAGTGAATATACTATGGACTGCCAGAAGAAGAAACCAATCTGTCTTGGAAGAAGTATAGCCAAAATGCTCCTTAGAAGCAAGGATGTTGAGACCTTGTCTCATGTACTTTGGACATGTTATCATGAGGGACCAGACCCTGGAGAAGGCCATCATGCTTGGTACAGTCTCAGCGAAAAAGAAGACCCTTAATGAGATGGATTGCCACAGTTGCTACAACAATGGGCTCAAGCGTAGCAAAGATTGTGAGGATGGGGCAGGACTGGGCAGTGTTTCATTCTGCTGTACATAGGGTTGCTACAAGTGGGAACTGACTCAATGGCACCTAACAACAACAACATTGTTTGGTTTAAAGGAGATTTCAGAGGGTATTTTTGGCTCAGGGTTTCAAGGTTATCTCAGGGCAATAGTTTCATGGGTTCATCCAACCTCAAGGACTCCAAGTCTGGATTTTAGGAGAATTTGAAATTCCATTCTGCATTTTTCCCCTTTTGATCAGAATTATTCTATAGAATCTTTGACATATAGATCACTTGTAATGACTGTAGTGCCTCATTTCTAAGTTTTCAAATTACAACCATACCTCTTATGTGCGTGAATACCACTTTATTTTTCTGTGACTCAACTCGATAGTTCCACAAATGGTAGAACACGCTTGTTCCTCCACTTACATTTGCTTTAAAAATTAGTTTATTTTGGGTCAATAGTGAAATTTAAGATTGCTTCTACTTTTCATCTCCCCCAAGATGACCTAATTTTCAAGGAGTTATCTTGGTGTGGGAGTGCTTCTTTTGTGCTATCTCTGTCCTCACCAGCCTCTGCTGTGTTGATACTTGACCCACCTGAAATTAGACATTGGGTATTGTTCACATCCATGATCCCCATTTTTGGTCAACAGAGACCTGTCCTCCCAGGATCATCCTTTTTCTGACCCCATGCCTCTCACAGCCACTAGTTTTTGTAGCATTTATGGATCTATATTGGGAACTGGGGGACTTTTACTGCTTCTGGAGCACCACCCTGACCATTGCTGATTGCTGCTTAGGGGATGAACTGCCTTGATGTGCTTTGCGAAGGGAGGCATACCCCACTGGTCTGGGTTACCCTCAAACATTTTGGGAAGGTTTCCATCACTACAGGAGTCCCTGGATGGTACAAATGGCTAAGCATTCAGCTACTAACTGAAAGTTGCCTTAGAAGAAAGGCCTGGTAATCTACATCCAACAAAAATCAGCCACTGAAAATCCTATGGAGCAGTTCTACCCTGACACACATGGGGCATGGGGTTGTGATGGTCGGAATTGACTCAACAACAACTGTTTTTGGGGGGCTGGGGTGGGGTGGGGTGAAGGTTTTTATAACTACACCCATGGTCCCATGGTCTGTATTCCACGAAGCAGCCACTAATATCCATACTCCTATGTTGCCCGTTGTGAATCACCTCTTCCTACCTGCTTGTCAAATTCTCACTTCCTTTTTGGATGGGAAGATTATCCTTAGGTCATCATGAGGTCTTCCTTACTCAATGGGAAGGAAAAACTCTACTCAGTCTTCCAAGCTTACCTTTTTATTTTTTGAAGTTCAGATTCTAGAATGTGTAGGAAATCTTTCTAACTTTAACAAAGACTGGATCTTGGAAAATACTTTGGCTACTCTTTCTCTGTGACTTTAAGTAATCCATTTAATCTTTTTAAAAAATTAATTTCATTGTTTTAAACTCTTTCTACCTTCCCCTAAAAAAGAGGATATCAAAAGGTTTTTCCTGCTGCCCAAGTGGAGGATGGGTAGGAAAGCAGAGGATAAAGGCCACAGAATGTCCATAAGATTAAAATTAAATCATTGCCCTGTTATATAAATAAAACTGAAATGAACAATTTCTGTGAGTTTAGTTTTTCCTTCTACTGAGTAATTTTTATAAAATAAATTCCCAGGTCCTGGATGAATGCGTTAAAGAGTATATGCAGAAGTCTGCATGGCTTATGACACATTACTAAATGGCAGTAGAAAGTTGCAAGGGTCATTTCCATGCCTCATGGGATCAGTGCTACAACATTGAGATCAATTATGATCTCTTAGCAGAGGAAAGACCACACATAGTCTGTATAATGCCACAGCCTCATTCTTGGGGGTGAAGCCCTGCATGGTTTAATACCTGAATTTTGGATTCTTGTAGATGTGTGTGGTGATCCTAGTGGAAGTGGAACATCTACTTGTACAGTAACAAGTGTCTGGCAGGGTTGCCCATCTCCTTGACTCCAGCTCTCATCTTCCCATTGCCATGACCCCTTGACTTCCACCTGCAAGCTCTGCAACCATTGGGTCAAACTTGCTGCTTGTTCCACTCATCATGCCTTGTTTCTGCAACCTAGGGCAGTGGGGGTTTACTGGTAGAATTCTTGCCTTCCATGTGGAAGACCTGAGTTCGATTCCTGGCCAGTGCACCTCATGCGCAGCCACTGCCTGCCTGTCAGTGGAGGCTTGTGTGTTGCCATAACGCTGAACAGGTTTCAGTGGAGCTTCCAGACTAAGACAAACCAGGAGGAAAGGCCTAGCAATCTACTTTAGAAAATCAGCCATGAAAACACAATGGTCTGATTTGTAACAGATCATGGGGGTGGTGCAGGACTGAGCAGTGTTTCATTCCGTTGCGTATGGGGTCACCATGAGCTGCGGGCCGGATCGACAGCAGCTGACAACAACAACAACAGACCTCACCTTATGATCTGGGTCTGGTAACCAAGTTTGTATCTTTGTCCTGATATCTACATCTTCATCTGAATAACCTTCAGAGGGTTAGTCCTTATGTAAAGGTCACTGTCAGGCTATGGCATCCTAGATGCTGCCTTTTCCTCACCATTGGACATGCACTCACTGGGGTCCCCAGTGACTCGTAATCTCCAAACTAAGGGACACTTCCAGATATGATCTGGTAGCTCTGTGTCACTTAACATTGCTGATGCTGGTTCCTTAATACATGTCTGTTAGAAAAATTTTATGATTCCCTTTTGGCTTTCTTAAGTGTTGGGAGCTAGTTCACATTAATATGATCAGAAGAAGTGCAGAGGGAGGGAGTTGGAAAAGCATTTTATAATTCATAAATATTTATACTGTACTGAAGGCTCGTTAAAAAAAACTTTTAATTTTGAAATAATTGTAGCAGAGGTCGCACATGAACATACAGAGAAGCCCCATGCACTCTTCCTCCAACGCCCCCACCCAGCGTTAACAACTTACACAGTTATTGCACAGTACTAAAACTAAGAAATTGACATTGGCACAATCCATAGAGCTCATTTAGATTTCACAAAATATATACGCATTCCTTTACAGTTTTATCATGTGTAGCCTTGTGTAGGTGCCCCTAGGTGGTGCAAATGGTTAAATGCTCAACTACTAACTGAAAGGTTGTCGGTTTGAATCCACCCAGAAGCTCCTCAGAAGACAGGCCTAGCAATCTGCTTCTGAAAGATCACAGCCTTGAAAACCCTATGGAGCAGTTCTACTCTGTCAACATGGAGTCGCCATGAGTCAGAACCAACTTTTATGGCAACTAACAACAGTCTTGTGTAACCACCAGCACAATGAAGATACTCAGTCATACCATCATCAAAAGACTGCCTCCTGTTACTTCTTTATAGCTACACCCATCATATTTCTCCCATTCCTAAGTCCTGCAATCACTAATGCGTTCTCCTTCTCTCTACTTATGGTATTCCACGAATGCTAAATAAATAGAATCAAGCAATATGTATCTTTTTGAGATTGGCTTTTTTTACTCAGCATAATTTCCTTGAGGTTCATCCAAGCTGTTGCATAAATTGATAGTTTGTTCCTTTTTATTGCTGAGCAGCATTCCAAGGCATGAACACACCACAGTTTTTTAAATCCATTTACCCACTGAAGAATATTTGGAAGGTTTCCAGTTTGGGATTATTAAAAATAAAACTGCTATGGATATTTGTGTAGAAGTTCCTGTGTAAAATAAGTGCTCAGTTCTCTGGGATAAATGCCCAAGAGCGCAATTGCTGGGTTGTACTTTAAGTCCACTTTTTTAGTTTTGAAAGGATCTACCAGGTTATTTTCCAGAGTGGCTGCGCCATTTTATGTTCCTACCAGCAATGTATAAGCGACCTGGTGTTTCCACATTCTTGTCAGCATTTGGTTTCATCACTATTTTTCACTTACCAATTCTGATAGGCATGTAGTGGTATCTCATTGTGGCTAATGGCTAAAGGTCTCATTTTTTCCTAAACAAAAAAGACTTAGTTTATAAATATAAAATAATCCAGATCAAAGAAATCTGTCCACTGCGACAATCTCAATGCTTAAAGTATTGTTGACAATCTTGATATACTTCCTAATGTCTTGCCTCTTTTAGTAATCTCAGTGTTTTCATTCTCCTGTAGGTCTTTCGGCTCCAACTTAATTCATGGCAACTTTAACCCCAAGAAAGGGGAGAGTGGCTGCCACCTAGAACAAAGAAGCCCATTGTGTAGAGAAAAAGGATATGAGGTAGAGGAAGTCCTCACCAAACAAGAAAAGGAAGTAGAAGCTGATCTGGCAGGTGGGAGAGGGAAATTCAGAAATAATTCATTATCTAATTCAGGAAATATTATTTATCTATGATGTGCCAGGCAATATTCTCAGTGGTTAGGATACATCATGAACAACACAGACAAAGATCCCTGCTCTTATGGAGCTTGGAGTGCTGTCTGAATACAAAAGTGGGAATTTTTAAAATAAACAACTCAACAAAAGAAACCACTTGAAACACCAAATATATTGAGAGAGCATTCAAGGACATTGTGCTGCATCCCATTTCCCTGCTGGGGTCAGTCAGGTGCAATAGTCCAAGGGCAGTCGAGCACAAGCAGATGGACATGGTTTGAACTAGTATTCAGTTCCTCACAGGACAGTGAGAGGATACAGGAGACCCAGCAGCTCCCAAATGCTCAAACAGGGGGATTTGGAGGTGCAAGAAGACCAAGAGATTATCAGAGTCTATGGTATGGACAAGACCAGAAATCATGGGACATTGCAATTGGAGAACAAAGCCAGGTTCATAGACCTTAGAGCAGGTGTTAGCCTGACTCATAAACCCATAAAGCAGGAGACTTATGTTTCCAGCCAAGATAGAGAAACATGTGAATCAAATAAAAACACAGATATAATCTATAAAACAGTGGTTTTCAGACATTGGTCACCAGGTTATGAAAGCCAGCAATTCCTGAGAGAGGTGAGAATGTGAGGTGAACTCTAAGATTTCCCTAGCTTAGTACCTGAAGAGTGTTTCTAGACTGCATCACAGAGAGAGGAAATCCAAGCAAACCATGGCAGCATCCTTGAGTTGAGAAGACAGGGCTGGGAGTCCAGGGAAGCCAAGGAAGCTAGAGCTTGCAAGGCAAATTGTCAGAGTAGAGACTTGCACAGAGAGTGTCATGGATTGAATTGTGTCCCCCCAAAACATATGTCAACTTGGTTAGGCCGTGATTCCCAGTATTGTGTGCTTGTCCTCTATTTTGTGATTATAAATTTATGTTAAAGAGGATTAGGGTGGGATTGTAACACCCTTACCAAGGTCATATCCCTGATCTAATGTAAAGGGAGTTTCCCTGGGCTGTGGCCTGCACCACCTTTTATCTTACAAGAGATATAAGGAAAGGGAAGTGACCAGAGAGTGGGGGCCCTCATACCACCAAGAAAACAGTGCCAGGAGCAGAGCATGTCCTTTGGACCTGGGGTCGCTGCACAGAAAAGCTCCTGTCCAGGGGAAGATTGATGAGAAGTTCGGCAGAAAGAGAAAGCCTTCTACTGGAGCTGATGCCCTGAATTTGGACTTTTAGCTTACTTCACTGTGAGGAAATAAACTTTTCTTTGTTAAAGCCATCCACTTGTGGTATTTCTGTTATAGCAGCACTAGATGACTAAGACAGAGAGAGCTATGGAGATCTTCAGAGAGCCTCTCTTCAGTCTTGCTTTAGCTGAGTACTCATCAGTGAATGTTTGTGAGGAAACTATCTGACACTGAAGAAAGAAATACCCAAAAGGGCAAAGGGAACAATCAGTACACACACAGGGCTAGAAATAATTCTTGTTTCCGTTAGCTAGAGTAGAAAACCTCGTAATTTCTGGGACATCAGGTAGAGTGCTCAGAAGGGACTTATCTCACCAAAGGGGAAAATCAGACCTAGATTAAAGGCTGTTCTGATACCTCCCAACAAAGTTTAAAAGCAGGACTCAAAAGGATCGACCTGTTTCCAAGTAACTCAAATGTGTGCCAGAATAAAGCTCAAGAATATGTACAAGAACAGAAAAATATCCAACACTCAACAATGTAACATTCACAAAGTCTGCCATCCAGTAGAAAATTACCGGGCATTCAAAGAAGCAAGAAAATGTGATGAACAGTGAGTACAAAATTCAATCAATAGAGGCATATCCAGGAATGATACAGATGACAGAATTTGTAGAAAAGGACACTAAATCTGTTTTTTGTAACTATATGCCATATAGTCAATAAGATAGAAGAAAGATTAGAATGTTAAGTAGAAACATTTCACAAAAGTGGCATTATGCTGATAACTCTTCCAGACATTGTGTTAGAAAGTGGGAATACAGAGATGAATTTACCCACACCACATCCAGGGAATTTGTCTTTTCTAGGACGTTTCTGGGGGCATAATCATGTCCTCGGAATAGTAGATTCCAGAAAGAGATAAGAACGCAATACATTTTAATGCAAAAAATAAAACCAAAAAGAACATAACCCCTATCTTTTGCCAGTGAACCCATTAACCTTAAACTGCGGATTCATATCTATTAGAACAACAGGTCTTTCTCTCCTTGTTGCGTGGTTTTCTTTACATCAGCCATGCTCTCTTCTCTGCATGCGGACAATGGGCAAGAAGAGAGGTGGTGTTGTTTCTAGGGATTTATACTCATTGGTCTTATCCAGTCAGATTACTCCACTGGCCCATTTCCTTCGTTGTTGTGGTTGCTGTGAAGGTGGCTTCAACTCATGGTGACCTTACATATAACAGAACAAAATTTTGCCTGGTTCTGTGCCATCTTCATGATCTTTGGTTATGTGTTTGAATCCATTTCCTTTACTAAGTCATAACTCCTGTCATCTCCGTTTCTCTTCCCCTGTCCTAACAAACAACAGAGTGGGATTTGCTTTTCTGGGGACTGTCTTCCTTCCACCTCCCATTTCCCAGAGAAAGTATATTTGAATCCCAAAAAGTGGTACAGCTAGCCCTTAGCAACCTAAGGACCTTACTCTCTAGTTGTGGTCCTGGCTTCCATCCCTTTTCCTGGGTTGAGGTGTCCCTCTGAGCCTGCCCTGGTGTTTGAGGTTAGCCGTTCTAACCTCCTGTGAGTATTCCATCTTCTAGGCTTGTGCAATTGTGCTGGCAGAGGTGGCGGCAGACAGAAGTACCTGGATGGGGGTTCTTAGAGAATAGACCTAAATCTCTCACTTCATCATTTGCATGAAGAGTCAAAGACCTCCTAAGCCTTTTCCTCTCCAGCATTGGGGATGACCAGCTGTTTGTTGTCTCCCTAGGCTTGCTGTTTTTACATCCTCTCCATCTGCTGTTCCAGTTCATGCAACTGTTGCCTCTGCTCACCCAAGTGCTTCTTAAAAAATTCACATGTTTTTTCTTTGGCCTCCACTTTAATTAGTAAGGATGTCTTTTAGCTGCTCATTGCTCTCCTGGATATTATGTTTGGGCCTCCATACTTCTGACACAGAGCATCTGAATTCCTGCATTTCTTTGTGGAAGATTCAGCAACTAGAACCCTCCCTCACCCTTGCCTAGCTTCCTCTGAAATGGCCTCCTAGGTAGGGAACACAGCAGCAGGGCTGCAGCACTCAGGGTGCTCAGCCACTCTCGGGTCTCTGATTGGGCCTCTTCCCCTTCTCTTCTGCAGGACCAAGCTTAGGGTTTCAGTTGTTCCTTTCTCATCCTAAGATTCTCAGAGGCTTGGGTGGGACTGACCAGAGATCTTTTGCTGGTTATTCTCAGGGGAGAAACAAAGTTGTTCTCTTCAGTAAGTTCAGCCTCAATGACTCAGGATTTCCCTCAATGGGCAAAATTGCCAGGTTGGTTTTGCATTCATTTACCACTCCCTTTATGATTTTTTTACTTGGGTAAAATACACATATTTAATGTGCTCAGGCTTCCCAGGGTCAAAGTGGAGTGGTGATTCCCCACAGGTGCAGTAAGTTGAATTTGAAGTAGAAGACTCCTCAGCTTCTGGTGGGATCTTTGTTGCCTGATTCTTAGCCTTGTTTATTTAGAAGGCCCAGGCTGAAATGAGGTTTCCTCCCTTGCTAAGGTTTCTGTGAAACAAAATAAAAATTTTCTGAGGTTTCTGGATCCCTTTTCCTCATCTGCTACCTGAGAATATTGGTCTCTGATACTTGGAATCCCCTCCAGCTCTAGCATCTATGGTCTGAAAAAGTCCCATCAGTTTTTTCTTCCTTTCCGAGTGCTCTGTCTTCTCTGCCATTAAGCGTCAGCTTTCTGGATAGGGTGACCAAATGTCCTGGGTTTCCCTGGACTGAAGGGATTTCCCAGGATTTTGGACTTTCACTGATAAATCTAAGAAAACCCTTTGCCGTTGAGTCAATTGCAACTCATAGCAATACTATAGGACAGAGTAGAACTGCCCCATAGGGTTTCCAAGGAGTGGCCAGTGGATTCGAACTGCTGACCTTTAGGTTAGCAGCCAAGCTCTTAACCACTGTTCTACCACGGCTCCAAAACTAGGAAAGTCTCAGGTAAACTGGGATAAATTGATTACCCCAGTCCTGGTAAGAACAGAAGTGTCACTGAGGACAAAGTCCTCTCCACATCAACAGTAGCAAATATTACTAAAATTAATGATTTAGTAAAGACTAAATTCTTTGTTTTACACTTTAAAAAAATGTATCTTTGCATTACTTTTTACTGGGAGTGGAGCTCTGGTAGCACAGTGGTTAAGCACTAGGCTGCTAACTGAAAGGCTGGTGGTTTGAACTGACAATGACTTGTTTATTATTTATTCTTTCTTTTGCCACAGATCAGCATCTGTTATAGCAGTGTTATCCTAGGTTGGGTTCTTCAGAAGTAGAATCTTAGAAAAATATTCATATGAAACTGATTTGCTTAAGGAGAATTCCCAGGAAAAACCACGATGCTGCCTCCTCCCCCTCCACAGAAGGAAAATATTTCTCTGGATAGTTCCTGCAGTAAAACCAGGGGCAAAGCCTGAGGACACCAAAGCTGAGGCTGCTCAGCTCTTTGTTCCTGCTTTCCACACCTTCCAGACCCCAGAGTTCATCTCTTTCCCTTGAGATCAGCCAGTTTTCACCATAACCGAACGCCAAATACTTTCATCCCAGCTTTCTGATTCTTTCTATCCTCTCGGTTATGGATTGAATTGTGTTCCCCCAAAAGATACACTGAAGTCCTAATCTCCAGTACCTGTGAATGTGACCTTGTTTGGAAATAGGGACTTTGAAAATGTTATCAGTTAATGTGAAGTCATATTGGAGTAAGGTGAGTCCCAATCTAATATGAGCAGTGTCCTATGAAAGAGGAAAAGAGCCACAGAGACACACACAAAGGGAGACAGCCACGTGAAGTCGGAGACCTCAGATAGAATCAACATGGCTGACATTCTAATTTTGAACTCCTAGTCTCCAGAACTGTGAAACAATAAATTTCTTTTGTTTTAAGCCACCCACTTTGTAATACTGTACTCCACTTTCCGGGGGAGCGAGATAGTCTTCATCCCTTACTACTCACACTGGGAAAAATGTCACTCTTCCACCCTTACCTGATGACTAGCCCTTTTAGTCTTGAATTGACACTTCCTTCTCCCAGTGGAAAGTGAGGCTAGGAAATGATAATTTCAAGGTCTTTAGAGTCTTCTTAGCTTTAGGGATCCAGATTTCTCATTGAGTCTACATGACTAGATAGCTATATGTGCTCTCCCACAGGGAGCTCTCAGAACCACATCCTCTCAGAAGAGCAGTTGGGGTCTGAGGGATCACCAAGGTTTCCAATAACCTCTGAATGACATCACTGGTTGCAGGTCTCCATTTTGTGGGCCAAGTTTAAACTCACCCATAGCCACATTGAAAACCTGGGAATAAAGATTCCATGAACAAAATGAATCAACATTGTCTTCAGTGCTTAAGGTGCCTTGTGGAAGAGAAATGCTTACACACTGATAAGTCACTGTGATGTAATGTTGCTTTTTTCCCCTCAACAACCCTAGGGCACATGTCTTTATTTTTGGCACATATACTTAACTCAAAGTGAAATGTGTGGGAAGGGTTAGAAGTTGGGGGTGGTGGTGGCTATAGATCAGAGGAAGGCTGTGTTCCAGTTATACCAATATGGTATCCTACTCAGGGGTTGTAACTATTTCATGATTTAAAGGGTCTTGGGCTTGGAAATGGGAACCCATTGAGCATGCTCCGCAAAAGTTGTATTCCCTAGGTGGTACAAATGGTTAATACATTTGGCTGCAGTGATGGTTAAGGTTGTGTGTCAAGTTGGTTGGGCCATGATTCTCAGTGGTTTAGCAGTTACGATGTAGTTTGGCAATTATTTAATGACATATTTGGCAGTTAGGTAATAATGTAATCAACTCCATGAGATCTACTATGAGAAGCCAATCAGTTGAAAAGGAGTTTCCTTGGGGAAGTGGCCTGCCTCCAGTATATATATATATATTCCAGCAAGGCTCTTGCTCTGGATCCTGCATGCTGCTCACCATCATATGATCTCCAGTTCTTGGGACTTGATCTAGTAGATTACCTGCTGATTTTGGGATTTGTCAGCTTCTGCAGTCTGTGACCCTGTGGCCTGCCATCTTACTTGCTGATCTTAGGTTCGTTAGATCCTGCAGCTACATGAGTCAGGAGAAGCCTTAAGCCTCAGGCCAATCCACAGATTTGGGACTTTCTAGCCTCTACAATTTCCTTGAGATAAATTTCTCTCTGTCTGTCTCTCTCTATATTTGCTTCACTGATTTTACCTCTCTGTTTTGGGTTTCAGAGAACCCAGCCTAAGACATTTGGTATGGAGAGTGGTTCTAGACAAACAAAATTGTAAGGATGAGTTTTCTAAATTGGTTCTCAAGTCTGGTTAGTCTTAAAGATGTTGATGACTCTGCTTCCAGTAGTAAAGAGGGCACTGCTAATCCATGGTGTGAGGTGGTAATAGAAATACACAAAATATCAGCACTAGTAGATCAAGTATTGGTGAGAGGTGAGGCTTTTGGTGATCACATGTTTGATACTTTTCTACAATTTTGTCAGAATCAGAAGTATAAAGAAGTTGGTTGGTTGGTTCTACTTTCACTAGATGAAGTGCTGAAAGAGATGATCTCAGGGCTTCAGAGTCACAGCTCACACGCCACATAAATGACCACAACGTTGCCACCTGTGCTGTAAAAGAAAGTCTTATTTTTATAGTAACAGAGGTGATATTGCCAAAAAACTAGAGTCTTATTATAAGAGTGGCTGAATTACAGAGTCAATTGAATTCCCAAACTTGATGGTGTCTGAAGTTAAGATGAGGGCACTGACTGGGAAGAACTAAGATCTTGAAACTTGGGATGGTAACATATGGGCAGATAATTAGGAAGCTGGGGACAATGAGCCCCTAAATTCCACTGAATCACTCATGCCAATAGAACCAGCCCTCTCACTCCCATCTAAAGAGATTACCCATCTTTTTCAGCTAAGCCAACCTCCCCAGTAAAACCATTAGCCCCTCCACCCCCATCTAATGAGATTAACCCAGCTGTGTTTAACAAGCCTTTATCTGAATCATCACCTGGGGGGATGTCTGAGTCATTGCCTGGGGCATGGCCTGAGGCAGATGCCTTACAAAACATTACTAAATGTTCTCAGAACACATCCCCACCACCCATTTTTTCTTCTAGACTATAACTAGCATTAAATCCCAGTGAGTCCCAAAAGGTGAAGTACAAAGTGTGACCCAGGAGGAGGTATGCTACACTCCAAAAAGACTGCTTGACTTTTTTAATATGCACAAACAGAAACCTGAGGAATATGTGTGGGAATGGCTATTAATGGTGCAAGGAATGTAAAGATGGATCAGTCTGAGTTTATTGATATGGGCCACTAAGCTCAGATTCTTCACTCAGTGTTTCAGCTCGAGAGGTTACAAAAGGACGTAGTAGTTTATTTGGTTGGTTTGCTGAAACATGGGTTACATGGTAAAAAATTAAATCAGGTTGAAGTGCCAGACCTGCCTTGGTACACTGTAGAAGGAATCCAGAGATTTAGGGAAATTGGCAAGTTAGAGTGGATTTATCAGGTTAGACCCACAGATCCATATGTGGAGTGCCCAGAGGACATACCTTTTACCACAACAGTGAGGAACAAATTTGTGAAGGGAGCCCCAGCATCCTTGCAATCTGCTGTGATTGCTATTTTATGTAAGTCAGATTTGACAGTGGAAGCTGCCCTAACTGAATTAAGACATCTAGCTACAATGGGGGTGATTGGACCACATGGTGGTACAGGCCAAGTGAAGGCACTCAACTGACAAAGACAAGTTGGATGTGGTTACTGTAACGGGCAGTGGAGTTAAAGCAGTAATCAGAATTATCTGACTTGTATGGACTTATGGTATTGGCTACTTAGTCGTGGAGTCCCTAGGAGTGAAATAGATGGGAAATCTACTATTTTCTTGATCTGTACAGGTGGAAGAATTCTAGGTCAAGTGAATGGCAGTCTAACTTGAATACCCAGAATAGAGTCACGGCCCCTTAATCAATTACGAGACCTGAGGCAGTTTACAGACCCAACACCCCTTGGATGAAAAGAAGGCTGGGTTCCCTTGAAGAAGGACCTGGCTGCACTTCCACAAATTTATACCGTTAATCTTTCTCCCAGCCTTCCTCAAAGGGATCTATGGCCTTTTATGAGAGTGACTATTCACTGGGGGAAAGGAAATAATCAGACTTTTTGGGGATTACTGGACACTGGCTCTGAACTGACACTAATTCCAGGAGACTCAAAATGTCACCGTGTAGTTAAAACAGCCTGGTACTGGTACAACAACAGGCACATAGACCAATGGAACAGAATTGAGAACCCAGATATAAATCCATCCACATATCAGCAGCTGATATTTGACAAAGGCCCAGTGTCAGTTAATTGGGGAAAAGATAGCCTTTTTAACAAATGGTGCTGGCATAACTGGATATCCATTTGCAAAAAAATGAAACAGGACCCATACCTCACACCATGCACAAAAACTAACTCCAAGTGGATCAAAGACCTAAACATAAAGACTCAAACGATAAAGATCATGGAAGAAAAAATAGGGACAACCCTAGGAGCCCTAATACAAGGCTTAAACAGAATACAAAACGTTACCAAAAATGACGAAGAGAAACCAGATAACTGGGAGCTCCTAAAAATCAAACACCTATGCTCATCTAAAGACTTCACCAAAAGAGTAAAAAGACCACCTACAGATTGGGAAAAAATTTTCAGCTATGACATCTCCGACCAGCGCCTGATCTCTAAAATCTATATGATTCTGTTAAAACTCAACCGCAAAAAGACAAACAACGCAATCAAAAAGTGGGCAAAGTACATGAACACGCACTTCACTAAAGAAGATATTCAGCCAGCTAACAGATACATGAGAAAATGCTCTCAATCATTAGCCATTAGAGAAATGCAAATTAAAACTGCGATGAGATTCCATCTCACTCCAACAAGGCTGGCATTAATCCAAAAAACACAACATAATAAATGTTGGAGAGGGTGCGGAGAGATTGGAACTCTTATACACTGCTGGTGGGAACGTAAAATGGTACAACCACTTTGGAAATCTATCTGGCGTTTTCTTAAAAAGTTAGAAATAGAACTACCATACAACCCAGAAATCCCACTCCTTGGAATATACCCTAGAGAAATAAGAGCCTTTACACGAACAGATATATGCACACCCATGTTTATTGCAGCACTGTTTACAATACCAAAAAGCTGGAAGTAACCAAGGTGTCCATCAACGGATGAATGGTTAAATAAATTATGGTATATTCACACAACGAAATAGTACGCATCGATAAAGAACAGTGACGAATCTGTGAAACATTTCATAACATGGAGGAACCTGGAAGGCATTATGCTGAGTGAAATTAGTCAGATGCAAAAGGACAAATATTGTATAAGACCACTATTATAAGATCTTGAGAAATAGTATAAACTGAGAAGAACACATACTTTTGTGGTTACGAGGCGGGGAGGGAGGGAGGGTGGGAGAGGGTTATTTACTGATTAGTTAGTACATAAGAACTACTTTAGGTGAAGGGAGGGACAGTACTCAATACACGGAAGATCAGCTCAACTGGACTGGACCAAAAGCAAAGAAGTTTCAGGGATAAACTGAATGCTTCAAAGGTCAGCAGAGCAATGGCGGGGGTTTGGGGACTATGGCTTAAGGGGACTTCTAAGCCAATTGGCAAAATAATTCTATTATGAAAACATTCTGCATCCCACTTTGAAGTGTGGCGTCTGGGGTCTTAAATGCTAACAAGCGGCCATCTAAGATGCATCAATTGGTCTCAACCCACCTGGATCAAGGGAGAATGAAGAACACCAAGGTCACACGATAACTATGAGCCCAAGAGACAGAAAGGGCCACATGAACCAGAGACTTACATCATCCTGAGACCAGAAGAACTAGATGGTGCCCGGCCACATCCGATGACTGCCCTGACAGGGAGCACAACAGAGAACCCCTGAGGGAGCAGGAACAGTGGGATAAAAAAAAATGCAGACCCCAAATTCTCATAAAAAGACCAGACTTAATGGTCTGACTGAGACTAGAAGAATCCCGGTGGTCATGGTCCCCAAACCTTCTGTTGGCCCAGGACAGGAACCATCCCCGAAGACAACTCATCAGACATGGAAGGGACTGGACAATGGGCTGGAGAGAGATGCTGATGAAGAGTGAGCTACTTGTATCAGGTGGACACTTGAGACTGTGTTGTCATCTCCTGTCTGGAGGGAGGTGGGAGCGAAGAGAGGGTTAGAAACTGGCAAGACCGTCACGAGGGGAGAGACTGGAAGGAGGGAGCAGGTGACTCATTATGGGGAAAGTGGGAGTATGCAGTAAGGTGTATATAAGCTTATATGTGACAGACTGACTTGATTTGTAAACTTTCACTTAAAGCACAATAAAAATTATTACAAAAAAAATGTCACTGTGGCCCACCAGTCAGAGTGGGGGCATATGGAGGTCAGGTATTAATGGAGTCTTACTTAGCTCATATCCATTTCACAGTGGATCCAGTGGGTCCCCAAACCATCCTGTAGTGATTTCCCCAGTTCCAGAATGCATAAGTGGAATAGACATATTCAACAACTGGCAGAACCACTACACTGGATCCTTGACATGTGGAGTAAGGGCTATTTTGGTAGGAAAGGCTAAGTGGAAGCCATTAGAACTGCTCCTACCTAGAAAAATAGTAAACCAAAAGCAATGCCACATTCCTGGAGGGATTGCAGAGTTTACTGCCACTATTCAGGCTTTGAAGGATGCAGGGGAGGCGATTCCCACCCCAGTCCCCTTTTAACTCACCTATTTGGCCTGTGCAAAAGTCAGATGAATCTTGGAATGGCAGCGGATTATTGAAAACTTAACCAGGTGCGGTCTCCAATGGCAGCTACTGTCCCAGATGTGGTTTCATTGCCTGAGTATATTAATCCATCGCCTGGTACCTGGTATGCAGCTATTGATCTGGCTAATACCTTTTTCTCCATACCTGTTTAGAAGGACCATCAGAAGCAAGTTTGCCTTCAGCTGGCAAGGCTATCAATACAACTTCACTGTCCTACCTGAGGAGTATATCAACTCTCCAGCCCTATGTCATAATTTAGACCGCAGGGATCTTGATTGCCTTTCCCTTCCACACGATGTCACACTGGTCCATTACATTGATGACATTTGCTGATTGGACCTAGAAAGGAAGACGTATCAATCACTCTAGACTTTTTGGTAATACATTCACATGCTGGAGGGTGGGAAATTAATCCAACAAAAATTCTTGCGCCCTCCACCTCAGTGAAATTTCTAGGATTCCGGTGGTGTGTGGCATGTGCAGATATTCCTTCCAAAGTGAAGAATAAGTTGTTACATCTGGCTCCTCCTACAACTAAAAAGGAGGCACAATGCCTGGTGGGCCTCTTTGGATTTTAAAGGCAGCATATCCCTCATTTGGTGTGCTGTTTTGGCCTACTTAGCAAGTGACTCAAAAAGCTGCTAGTTTTGAGCGGGACCCAGAACAAGAGAAGGTTCTGCAAAAGGTTCAGGCTGTCATGCAAGCTGTTCTGCCACGTGGGCCTCCACCTAAACCCTTCACACTCTCTGGAAAACCATGTTCTGTTTGCATGTCTCTCTCCCCTGGGTGTTCCCTCTGTAGCCTCAGGTCCAGTACTGTGCATGGCAGGTCCAAAACCAAACCAAGCCCATTACCGTTGAGTCAATTTTGACTCACAGCAACCCTATAGCACTGAGTAGAACTGCTCCATAAGGGTTCCTAGGTTTTAATCTTTACGGGAAGGAGCCCTGGCAGTGCAGTGGTTAAGCATTTGGCTGCTAACCAAAAGATTGGCGGTTCCAAGTCACCAGCTGCTCCACAGGAGAAAGATGTGGCAGTCTGCTTTGGTAAAGATTTACAGCCTTGGAAGCTGTGTCGGGTCGTGCGCTGAGTGACTCAACTTGATGACAGTGGGTTTGGTTTTGGGTTTAATCTTTACAGAAATAGATGAGTTGATTCCAACTCATACCATGACCCTATAGGACAGAGTAGAACTGCCCCATAGGGTTTCCAAAGAACAGCTGGTGAATTTGAACTGCCAACATTTTGGTTAGCAGCTGAGCTCTTAACCACGGCGCCACCAGGGCTCTTCACATAAAATACTGAACATATATTATTGGTAAACTCAGGGAGATAACTACTATTGTTCCATTTATGAAAAGGACATATTTTTAAAAATCATTCATTTTCTGTATTAAAGAGAGACTACAATTATAGTACCAGCACAGGTGGTAACAAGTATTTGGTCTTTTTCAGAATTTCTGCTCCCCTGCCCCTGTCTTACCATGCTGTGAGTTTCCAGTGTCACAGGCTTGCTCAGCTCTGGGCCAATCTACCACTCTCCAAGGGCACATTTCTCTTTTACATCCTGTGGCTTCTAAATAGGTCCCTGGGTGGTGCAGTGGGTACAGGTGGCACAAGTGGTTTTCGCTGACCGCTAACCTTAAAGGTTGGGGATTCAAACTCACCCAGTGGCTCTGTGGGAGAAAGGCCTAGCAATGTGCGTGTATAAAGATTACAGCCAGGAAAATCCAATGGACCTAACACATGGGGTCGCTGCAAGTTGGAATTGACTCACCGGCAAGGGTTTGGGTTTTTTGGGCTCTAAATTCTTAAGTAACCTGCCCACAGATTTCAAGGTATTGTTGTGAATCATTTATTCCCTTATTCTGACAGGTATTTTGCTTTTTATTATTTTTTATGATTTTATAGATACAGTTTTTGTAAAACAAGTCGTATTAAAAGTTACAAGGATGGTAGGGAAATTCACCTGAAATTTCAACACTTCAAAACTACCATTAGGATATTGCCATACATCTATTATGCACAGGAATGCACGCTTATAAAAGTTCTTATGTAAAGGTAATTGCATTTAATGCTTTTAATTTTTGCTTACTCTCTCTGCTTCCTCACTTCCTGGGACTTGAATACAGCCTAATGAGAATATTTTGTTATTCAGGTGCCTTTGTGTGGGTTCGAACCAATTTTTCAGCTAGTAGTCGAGTGCTTAATCATTTATACCACCCAGGGACTTCATACACATACACTTATAGCCATATACTCCCAGGGACTCCCTATACACACACACACACACACCCCCACACACACACAGCCACATACTCCCAGGGACTCCTTGTACACACACACACACACACACACACAACAGCCACATATTCTCAGGGACTCCCTGTAGACACACATTCATCCACATACTCCCAGGGACTCCCTGTAGACACACACACATCCACATACTCCCAGGGACTCCCTGTAGACACACACATACTCCCAGGGACTCCCTGTAGACACACACTCATCCATATACTCCCAGGGACTCCCTGTAGACACACACACATCCACATACTCCCAGGGACTCCCTGTAGACACACACATACTCCCAGGGACTCCCTGTAGACACACACACATCCACATACTCCCAGGGACTCCCTGTAGACACACACATACTCCCAGGGACTCCCTGTAGACACACACTCATCCACATACTCCCAGGGACTCCCTGTAGACACACACACATCCACATACTCCCAGGGACTCCCTGTAGACACACACATATTCCCAGGGACTCCCTGTAGACACACACTCATCCACATACTCCCAGGGACTCCCTGTAGACACACACATACTCCCAGGGACTCCCTGTAGACACACACTCATCCACATACTCCCAAGGACTCCCTGTAGACACACACATACTCCCAGGGACTCCCTGTAGACACACACTCATCCACATACTCCCAAGGACTCCCTGTAGACACACACATACTCCCAGGGACTCCCTGTAGACACACACTCATCCACATACTCCCAAGGACTCCCTGTAGACACACACATACTCCCAGGGACTCCCTGTAGACACACACATACTCCCAGGGACTCCCTGTACACACCACACACATAGCCACATACTCTCAGGGACTCCCTACACACACACACACACACACAGCCACATACTCACAGATGAACCTACTCAATGTGTTTTTTCAAGTGTTTTTCTCAAAATGGATTCATGTTATTTATACTTCTCTTATTATTGCTTTTATATGCTAACATTATATTGAGGTAATGGTGATATAACCTTTAATGACATAGATGTACTCCAATTTATTCATCTATTGCTCTCAGCAGGCTTTGTGTTAATTCACAATTTCCCCAACTATAAAATGTTGCTTCAATAAACATCCTCATGCATATGTTCATATATTCTGAGGATTTCGTTTCACTAGGATGAGTCTCTAAAAGTGGGGTAAATGTGCAGCTGAGTCAAAAATATGTTTTTGCTTTCTTTTGAATTTAATAGCTATTGCCACATTGCCCTCAAAACGAGTTGTAAGAATTTACACTTCTACCAAAAACGCGTAAGAGAAATCTTTTACGTGCATCCTCACAGGTAGTAGGTATGATCCCTCTTTTGCTCTTTTGCCCATCTATTGCATGAGATATTTCATTCATTGGTACTTTAATTTGCACGTCCCTATTTGTGAGATTAAGTTTTCATTTTCTCGTGTACTGATCTATGTTTAATTATTAAATATTTCCAATATACATCAAATTTGAGAAAAGTTGAACAGACTCCTATATGCTTGTCACAGACATTAAACAGCTGGTTAACATTTTGCCATAATGGCTTCGAATGTTTTTCTTTTTCCATTTCAACCAACATGCCCCCCCCACCCCTTTCTCTTTTCTCGTTCTTAATATATTGGAATTTGCCAGACAAGCAACTCCTTCGTCTTTCCCCATCAATGGAGTTGTATGCATCAGTCCATGTGGGTTTTTTTCTTTTCCCTTTACTACACAGCTATTTACTCACAAACAAAACATGTGATTGCTTTAAATTGTAGAAGTATACACATTTTAAATTAAATATTAAACTTTTAGAATTTTTACATGCTGAAATAAGATTATTTTAAGTTCTGCAATATATTCCCTTGAGTGACTAAATCAGTCTGTTCATTTCTCTCCTGGGTGAACAATTGCTGTGGAATCAAATCAGACTCATGGTGACCTCACGTGTGTGAGTGAGTGGACCTGCGCTCCGTTGGGTTTTCGAAGGCTGATTTTTCAGAAGCAGATCACCAGGTCTTTCTTCTGAGGCACCTCCAACCTTTGGGTTAGTAGCTGAGCATGTTAACCGTTTGTGCCACCCAGGGGAGGATCGTTAGGCTGCTTTCCATTTTGTTTCCTGTTCCAAACAGTGCAACAGATATCCTTTACCTGTTTCCTGTGTGCATGGGGGAATTTTTCTAGGATAGATGTTAGGAATTGGGATCACTGAGTCACAGGGTTTGTGCATCTTTGACATTACTGGCTATTGCCTAATACACTCCAAAGCAATTATACCATTTCCTATCAGCAAGGGGAAGAGTTCCTGTCTCCCCATATCCTTAGTAACAATTGTGTTATCAGACTTTGTAATTTTTGCAAATCTGAGTGATATTTGAAGTTGTCCCACTTTAATTTGGCATTTCCCTTAGTTATTAGAGAGTTTCAGCCTCTTCTAATATATTTAATGCCACTGGAGTTTCCAGGGATTGATAATTCAAACACTTTGAGCATGTACCTATTGTATTTTTCTTACCAGTTTTTATGATTTCTTTATGGACTCTGGATACTACTTTGTTAGATATATAAATTACGAATATTTTCTACCACTTTATTGACTGTCTTTTTTCTTTAAGCAGATCCCACACTTTTGATGATAAAGCTTACCAGTACCTGGTAGGCTGAACGCTCCTCCTTTCTCCTCCTATTCCTTTTCTTGTTCTTCCTCTCTTTTCTTGAAATACCTTATTCGATAATATTTATTGGCTAATTTTTTCCTTTTCTGTGCCAGAGGATATTTGGGATCACCACGTCAAATTCCATAAGAAACTTTGCTGTAACTATTTTTACATCAACTTTAGATATAACTTTTGCACAATAAAGTGATTGTACCATTTTTTGCATGTGTGAGGGTTCTAGTTGCCCCATTTCCTGGACACTTGCTATCATCAGTCTTTGTATATTTTAGTCATTCCAATAGGTGTACACTGTGGTATCTCCTGGTGGTTTTAATTTGCATTTCTCTGATGACTAGTGATGTTGAACATTTTTTCATGTGCTTATTTGCCACTTGTATATCTTCTTTGGTGAAGTGGCCAAATTTTTTTGTGTGCCTGTTTTGTACCGAGTTGTCTGTCTTATTAAGTTGTAAGCCTTTGGTACATCTTTTGCATGTATGTCCTTTGTCAGATAGGTTTGCAAGTTTTCTCCCAGTCAGTGGCTTATCTTTCATTCTTTTAGCAGTGACTTCAGGAGAGCAGATATTTTAAATTTTGATCAAGTCCAATTTATCAGCTTATTATTTTATGATCACATTTTTGGTGGATTATCTAAGAAATCTATGCCTAACTCTAGGTCAGAGGTTTTCTCCTACATGTGTACTTTAAATATGTGCAGTTTATTTTATGTTGGTGGAACCCTGGTGGCACAGTGGTTAAGAATTTGGCTGCTAACCAAAGGGTCGGCAGTTTGAATCTACCAGCTGCTCCTTGGAAACCCTATGGGGCAGTTTTACTCTGTCCTATTTTTTTTTTTTTATAGGGTCGCTATGAGTTGGCATCAATAGTAATGGGTTTGTTTGTTTGTTTGTTTTTTTAATACCTCAATAAAGCTGGAAAAAAACAGCAATGTTAAGTGTTAGGTGGAAAAGGGCTTTCAGGTGGTTTTAGTCTGCTACTTTGCTAGAATGCCAATAGCCCTCTTTTGACAAAGAAAGAATAAGATTGGGAAGTATTTAGTAGTGATTTGAGCACATTAAAATACTAACTTAATTTTGGGAGATTTAAAATTAAAAAAGAGTGTTTGACGAGGACACTACATATAGGGTTTTGGAGTGAGACCTGAGATCAAATCCTGGCTCTGCCATTTTCTTCTATGCGCTCGCAGGTGAGTTCTTCTCTGAGCCCCAGTTTCTTCATCTGGTGGTGGTGGGTGCTGCTGAGTTGACTCTGACTCACAGCACCCATGTGATGCCGTGTAACTACCCCATAAGGTTTTCCAGGCAGTCATCTTCACGGGAGGTCACCAGGTCCTCCTGCAGAGCCACTGGGTGGGTTCAAACTGCTTACCTTTAAGCAGCCAAGTGCTTAACTGTTGTGCCACCAGGGCTCCTTTTCTTCGCGTGTAAAACCAGGAGTAATAGCTACATAAAAGGTTTATAACGATTATCAAAACAGCATTTGCAAAGAGGCTTGTAGAGGGCCTTGCCTAACACAGCAGCTCAAGAAATGTTAGTTCCTTTTCTATCCTAAGCAGTTACATCTCCCTGAAGGGTCCCTCTTTAGCATTCCTGCACTCTACACCTTTACTGGCTACCACACTTAAGAAGGTGTTCATACAAGATCCACCCCAAACTCCAAGGGAGAGATTCCACAAATTGTTCAATTACAAAGTCGGCCTGGACCATTCATTGTTCTGAGCAAAGTCATTTTTATTGTAATGAAATTTTAAAAGGCAGTTACATTAGTTAAACATATACACAACCAACTTTATAACTGTTAGTCATGGAGACCATTCAAGAAATACAAATTATGATTTACTCACAGCACAGTTCACATCCATAAGAAAGGCTAAAAGGGAAACGATTAAGTGCTGAAGTCACCAACCGAAGCCTGTCTGGGAAATCTTTGTTTTTGAAGGAGAATTAGACTGTTACATGAGGCAAGCTGCCCTGTCCTGCACGGCCCGGGAAACCTTCATTTTGGCACTTTCACAGTTAGTGCCCTGCAGACTTTGGCCAGTGGCTTGACCACAACTCCAGCTTCCGCCACAAGACCTGGACACACCTACATGTGAAAATGTACCCACGTAGGGCCTCAGGTTACCCTAGACTCCAGGCACGCAAGGGGATGTGGACAACCAGGTGGCTCACAGCTCCTTAGCCTATGAACCCCCTTGCTGTCAGGCAGATTCCAACCCAGAGCAACCCTTAGGACAGAGAACTGCCCCATAGGGTTTCCAAGGTGCAGCTGGTAGATTCAAACTGCCTACCTTTTGGTTAGCAGGTGATCTCTTAACCAGTGTACACAAGATGGGGACATAAGGGGGCTACATGGACCCCTGGCAAGTCAAGATGCAGCTACTTAATGGCCAAATCCTACTTTCTGGTAATACAGAGCATTTCTACTCTGACTTGTCACTGACTAGAGCTGTTAGGTAACTGGCTTATTCCTGTTTACATGACAGGTAGTAACTGATGGAGCAATGGGCCTAGGGGCCCAGTGTTCACTGTTCTAGCCTAGCTCATATGCAGACAAACCAGTAAGGGGTGGGGGGGGGGGAAGGGGGGAGAGACCCTCATTCATTTCCTCAGGGCCTGTCTCATCTTTTAGCCAAGACTAGTAGGAGCGTTGGAATCTGCAAGTGTGGCTAATCTGGGTAACAGAGAACCACTTTATTGGCATGAAAGACTTAAGCTTCCCAGTGTAAGTTCCATCAATTATCGAAATCTTCTTACTACTGGCCACAGGTATTCAAGAAATAACAAAAGGGTTGAATTTTATACACTGGGAAGCAGAGAAGAATGTGGTTGTGTTGGTGATAGCTCTATTACTTCCTGAAACCAGAACTAAAAACAAAACTAGTGAGGACTGGCATATAGGTAAAATGTTCTAGAACCATCCTTAGCTACTACCGTAATCACTAACTCAGTTCAGTTAAGCCTGCATGTGGCTGCTTCTGTGTCCTCACCAATGGCTCAGGCAGCTACCACATGGCCCTCTCTGTGAAAAACCACCTGCTCGTTTGGCCTAAGGAAACGAAAGTCTAGTAGTTCAGATGAGGTGAGAGTGAGGAAGTGAGACACAGAGCCAAATAAAGTCATAAAGGATGACTTCGGGTGAGAAAGTTCCTCTCACCTTTCCAATCCTGGCTTCAACTCCATCTCAGGTATGGAGAAGGATTTGGGCTGGGTCACTGGCTGAAGGACAAGCAGATAAGAGGGTCCATTAGCTTTCTGGTTTCCAAGGCAGGCCGGCTTCAGAGGTTCTTTGTAACCTGGGATAATCAAACCGTCTAGGTCTTTCTTACTCCAGTTTGCTCAAATACTTGGTGAGAGAATCTCTTGGGTATGGGATTCTCCCTGCCCTGGGCTTCCCGTCCTCCCTCTCTCCATCTATTTTCTTATTGGCCCTATGATGGCTTCTTAGAATCACATCCAAAAAGTGGTATGGGGAATGGAGGAGACATGTAACGCAAGCCAGCCAATCAAATTCCCTGCTGGTACTCCTAGGGCAAAGCTGGAAGGGTAGACATTGGGACCATTTGGTTTTGACACTCCCTAGTATGTCTGGCTTCTGGTCACCCATGAATCTTTACCATCCAGGATCAAGAACTGAGCTGGCTGCAACCTAGACCCCTGTTTAAGTAGGAGAAGCCAATGAAAGGTCCTTGGGAGCAGGGACCACCTCTTATTTGTTTTGTATTCCCTCGGTGCCCAGGACAGACCGGATACCAGGCAGGCTCACAGCAAATGTGTTAACAGATTTACTGCACCTAAGAAAAGCCCCCAACTTCCCCAAATCAGGTGGAAAAAGCAAACATCAAACCCCCGAAACTTCCTAACTCACAGGCTAAAGATCACAACAAGTCTGTTTTCATTTCACCAAGAAATCTGTCTTTGATCCAAAATCTATTTTTGTGCCTTTCTAGAAAATAATTATGCCCACTGCCTGGGGCAAGCTGGAGGCCGCTGGTGGCAGAGGTGGGCCTGGGTGGGGCAGGGCACATGCAAGCAGGCCTGCTCTGGGTCTGGCACTGTCTACATGTGCGAATGTGAGGAGTCTGGACCACCTGCCACTTCTCCAAAGGGAAACGGCTCCTGAGGGAGGAGCAACACCACATGCATTTAAACTCAAGCCCCAATCACCACTGTATACAAAAGGATCCAAAGCTGCTCTGAAACTGCAAAATTAATGTTAACTTAGAGTGTAGGAACTGAGATCACACAAAACTGGCTATTGGCCAAAGGTAGTAGACAGACCATGTTGGACTCTGACAGGTGAAGCTGCCCAGGAGTTCCCTCCTGCCTGCTCTGGATGCCAGACAGGACTGGGGTTTAATGCAGAGCTTTCAAAGGGGTGACAGAAGCACCCCCCAGCTCCTGCCTGCATCATGCCGGGCTCGCTCTGCAGCCTAGAAGCAAGTCTACTTCCCATGGCCTCTACAAAGTGTGAAGATGACACACTGATTGTTTCTGAGCGTTTTCACTACTAAGCCAGTGCCTGACAGGGTATGCCTGGAGGGACTCTGGAAGGGACACCAGGTTTCACTGCCCCAAGGCGGTCCAGTGAAGCTTCTCTCCCAAGAGGAAGCCAACGAGCTGACTGGATGGTGATGTGAACAGGAGGCTGGATGTCACCAAAGGAGAAAACAGGAGCGGCAGAGACAGCTTTTGCTAAAGGGCATGAGGCAGGGCAGGGGAAGCGAGAAACGGGGGGATGGATTCTTAAGCTCATTTCCTCACATCTTGGGGAAACCCAGTAAGCCTGGGGCCACGAGTGGAAAGTCCTAAAAATCTGCTCTTACTCCCGTCTTCAAACCACCAGAGGAATTCAAGGCCCTGATGAGTGTGTGGCTGATGCAGAGCTGGAGTCACACCTGGAACCCAAGTCTTCTGCTCCACAGACCTGCACTCTTGCCCTCCCAAGAGCCTATCTGTTCCCCAGCTGGGCTGAAGAAAGAAGGCCCATGTGGCCCAGAAGAAGTGGTTCCGAGTTCCCATCTCCACACATGGGGTTGACCCCTCAACCATCTTGAGTCGCTGAGCAGAATGCGGCCACTGAGGCTAGTCCTGGGGAAGCACGGCCAGCATGGCCTGGAATACTTGACAAGGCCACAGTCCTGCCCAGCCCATTCACACCTGCAGAGGGGCCTAGGCCTCCGTGACCACTCTGGACAAGACACAGGTGTGCCTTCCTGCAGGCACTAGCATGGACAAGGTTTGCCTCTCATCGATGGAGTAAGGATGAGAAACACTGATGTAACCAGGAATAGAAGCTGTCCAGAGCCAAGTGGGAGAGGGTAGGCGCTCCCACAGGGGGCCTCCTACAGGAGGAAGGGGCTGGTTTCTCTAGGGGAGTCCTTGAGTCTGCACCAGAGGCTTAGACCAAAGAACGGTCCCCAGCCATGATTCCTGGTGACATTGCTGATGTGCAGGCCTGCACCATGTCAGCCCAGCTTCCAGATCCCAGGCCAAGGCCAACAGGGCTGAAAACCAAGGGCCCAGATACCCCCAGTCAGGGTGCTGCTGAACCTGGGGACAGGGGCTCCACATCGGGGTTCTCATGCTCACAATACAGTCTGATTGCTATACACTCACCCTGGCTGTACATGACAGACACGAGGCACAACACATCCATCAGGACAGGAAGTCATGTCACACTGCACAAAGTACACCCGTCCCCCTGTGCAATGGATGCACAGACAGGTTTAGCTGAGCTGAGTGGCGGAGAAGCCAGCACCCCTCGGTGTCCCTGTGCTCTGTGCTCGTCACCGTCAACTCACAGAACAAAGGCTATGCATCCTGCTTCCTCTTTGCTCAGCACCCCCTGATCCCCACTCATCCGGTGAAAGTTAAACACAAGAAGCAACCAGATTTCAGAGTCTTGGGCTGGCCTGCTGGTGCTGCCA
This sequence comes from Elephas maximus indicus, assembly GCF_024166365.1. Classification (NCBI taxonomy): domain Eukaryota; kingdom Metazoa; phylum Chordata; class Mammalia; order Proboscidea; family Elephantidae; genus Elephas; species Elephas maximus. Next base: position 70,672,443 of record NC_064831.1, on the reverse strand, counting down.
GATCACTCTGAGCCTTAAGTGAACTCTGACCAGGTGTAAGGTATCTACTAAGAGATTCTTCACAATCACATTTAAGGGCTGGATATGTCCCCTTCAAAGCACAGATAGAATACAATAAATACAACCAATCCCCAAGCATCGACCAATACCCCTGGCCAGTGCAGAGTGGCCAGGCTGCCTGTTCGAGCTGGGCAATGAGGGTCCATGGGGACAGGGGTGGGGTGCCTTCTGGTGGGGGTCCTGCCCAGGGCAGGCAGGGCGAGGGCAGGTCTGTTCACATCAGAGCTGATGTCACAGCGCAGATAGCACTGCACACGGGAGCCTCGCGCTGCCCAAGGCTACTCAGAAAAAGGCGGGAACATGCCCAGGTCGGCAAAGTCTTCGATGTTATAGTTGCCAGTCCCCTGGGTTGGATCTCCTGGCATGGGCAGCATGTCCTGCAGAAGAGAAAAAAGCCACAGGGGAGTCGGGTCATTCTCCCGCACACTGGGCATGTCCCAGGAGCTCAGCCTGCCACTCACCTTCACTGTCATCTCTCTGGGGCAGCCCAGAATAGTCCCCAGCCCTCTGAGGCCTCAACTATCTGAGACCCTGGGGAATGGTTCCCCCCTCCCCTGGGAGCTGTCATTCCAGCACGCAAACACAACTTCAGGACACAACCTTTGTCTATTTAAAGCCAAGCCCAGGACATTGGGGAGAACCCTGCCTGGCCCCTGCATGCACCCAAATGCAAAAGAAACAAAATGCAAGGTGGGGCAGAAGGAGCTTGTGTGAAGAAGATCTGTGTGGCCTGTATTCATTGTGCACCGTGGGGACAGGGCCAAATCCCTGCATGCTTATTGTACTTCGGTTTAGACAAACCCCTCACGTTCTCTGGGCCTCAGAAAACCCACCTAGAAAGTAGCAGTAGCAATATTCCAGTCCTTATGGCTCATTTCCCGAAGTGTTTTCTGTGGAATTCCAGGCCCATGAGATATCCAGTAAAAAAAAGAACTCCGTGGGCAAATAAATTTGGGGTACAAGGCATACATTACCTACTGTCTAGAAATTCAGTCCTCATGAGTAAGGCAGTCCCCAGGGTACGAACGTCCAACTTATGTATAGCCCGTAATTACGAACCAACCTCATAAAGTTTATTATATTAAAAATTCGAGGTACACACAATGGTTCGTAATAACAAACGTGTGCTACCTTGCCACAAGCATCAAAACACGATTATTACTGTATTACTATATTAAAGATGATTTAATGTACTGGAAAGTGTTTCTTTAATGTTTTTTATGCAAAGAAAGGTACGCTATATACTATATACTAAGATAAAACATTTGACTAAATGACGTTAGATACGTAACTGTTCAGACTTATGTACAAATTCGAGTTAAAGACAGATTCAGGAAAGAAACTTGTTTGTAATCTGGAGACTGCCTGTATAATAAAGACTCTGAGAAGTCCTACAATAAAGAATCTGAATAATTGAGTGTAACCAGTGTGTGACCAAGAATTCTAGCATCTTGACAATTAAGATCCACTTTGGGGGGCTCTGCCTTAGGGGCTGAGGTGACATATAAGGTAAGTACCAGGACTCACACAGGAGGCAGGGGGAACATGAGGGCCATCAGCAAGTCCGTGCAGGCCAGGCTAAGGCCCAGGTGAGGTACTTCCTGCATATTTAAAAGGAGACTGCCCCCTTTTAAATGATATCTGGCCTCTAGACCATTGTCTGTGAATATGCTGGCTGGCCTGCCTGGAAAGGAGTTTGGGATGAAAGCGAGGGTTAGTGAAGAGCTGGCCCTTAGGAAGGGGGTTTATAATCCTAGGAGTCCCCCAGGTGGCCACGATGCAATTCTTGCCCAGGATCTTGAGGCATGTGGAGGCTCTGGGTAAGACACAGAGAGCTTGGGCTCTTGTTACAGGGCCTTTTCCCTCATGCAGACCTGGTGGGATAGGCCAAGCACTTGGCTGAGGGGTAGTCAGTGGACTTGTACCCCATTCAGAGCCTCCAATGAGAACATTTCTGGCTGACAGTGGAGTCCAGAAAACCCCAAGGGGTCAGAGTGCTACTCTGCAGGGCTGTCAGTGGGGCCCGCTATAGCTGCACAGTTAGGCTAGATCTGCCCCAGGCTCCCAGGGATGGACCAGGAAATGTCCCAAACAATGAGCAGTTAAAAGCCCAAGGCCAGGTGCCTGGTGATCTTAACCACCGGGCCTAACTAGAGAGAAGAGCTGAGCCAGGGCTGGGCTGGGCTGGGCCATCCTCCCCTCCTGGGTGGTGGCAGGGGTGACGAGTGGGCCGGGGCAACTGGAGGCAGTCAGGTCTGAAGGAGCCTGCAGCTCCCAGGAGAGGCAGCAGGTGCTGCATCCTGGGCAGGGTCCCCTCGGCCTTGTGCTTTGTGTACCTCTCCTGGGCAGCTGTGGGGCTTGAGGCAGGGGAGTCTCCAACTGCAGCATCCCGCTTTGTCTGCCTCAGCTCAAAGGCTAAAGGCCCCCTCACCTTTGCCAAGTGTGTCTCAGGTTTCTCGCTGGGCAGGACAGGGCTGGCTACGCCTGGACTCCCCTCTAGCTCAGGACTACAATATGACTCAGGCCACGCCAGAACTCACGATCGCCACCGGCTGCGGCAGAGACCGAGGGGGAAAGGAAGCAGAGAGAAGGCGCCGGTACCTACGAGAAGGCGGTGCTCGCTCGATTTACCTGGAACACTTCAGTCTGACTGGGCTGCTGGTGGGAGTGCTGCTCACCGCTCTGCTGACCGTGGTGCTGGCTTTGCCACTGTGACCAGACTTCTGAGGGCCGCCCTTGAAACTGCCCGCTACTTTGTCCACCTTCAGCTGAAAGACCCGACGGACAGGACACTTCCTTTAAAAGCCATCTCATGGTCCCTTGAGCCCGAAGAACCATTGCAGCTCAGAGGGCCCCACACTTCCGAAAGGCTGGCTGGGTGTGTTCCCAGCCCTTTCGCTCTGACTCAGCTAGAAGTCCGTCAGTTTAGCACTAGAGAAGCCAATGGGTAACACAGAAAGGAGAGCCCTCTGAGGAATGGCGCAGGACTTGGCTAGAGAGGGCAGTTCTCTTTGAAGTTTGCCTGCCAGGTGACCAGGCAGTTTAAGCCTTAGGTGTCCTCCATGCCCTTTGTGACCACTAATGGACGCTTCGGTTAGGTGGCTGGGGGCCAGGGGCATGTCTGTGGGACCCAGGGCATGGGTAGGGCCAGTGTTGGCGTGAGAAGGGAGAAGCAGACCTCACCACTTCTAGGCTCTCCCACCAAGGGGGACTTCTCAGTTCCAGGCTGCTGTTTGAAAGGAGTCTGGCCCTCAGCATTTCACTGAGAATTGCCAGTGTCACAATCTGCCCAGGAACTCGGCTAAAGCCAGCCGTACGTGACATTGTACAAGCAAGAGCTGTGATCCCTTACTGTCTGTCCCTTCAGCTGAGAGTATCTTAGTATCAGTTTGTTTGGGAGGGAAGGAATTTGGGGGGGGTGGAGATAAGGATTTTCTGTGGGAATTAGCAAATTAATTTTTAAACGAGCGTGACCTTGCTTTTGTCTATAGTTTAGAAAGAATAGCCAATGGAGAAACAGATGGTTAGAAGAAGAAGCCAAATTTTATCTAAAACTTTTCTTTTTTTTTAAAGATTTACCCAAAAAGAATTCGTTTATCTTAAGGCACATCATAAATGCCAGGAACTTTTTTTTCTTCTTTCAAACCATTCAATAACATTTCGGAGGTGATGGGCTCTCTGTAAAGCTCTGAGTGGTGGGACAGTGCCCATCAACAGCCACGCTGACTACAGGCAACCTCACCCCACCTGATGGGTGGATACTGAGTTAAATCAGTCAAGGGATTTAAATGACAGGGGGGCACTGAGTTAAATGTGTACACACACACACACACACAAATACCCCACACACATTGCCGGAGACCTAACAGGCTTTTAATAAAATCAATGTTGTTAGCTGCCATCAAGTCATCTCTGACTCATGGTGACCCCATGCATTACGGAGTAGAACAGCTCCATAGGGTTTTCTTGGCTGTAATCTTTATGGAAGCAGTTCACCAGGCCTTTCTTTTACAGAGCTGCTGGGTGGATTGAAAATGCCAACCTTTAGGTTCGCAGCCAACTGCAAACTGCTTGAGCTACTCAGGCTTCTCAATAAGCTCCCTTTAATGCCTCATTCTTGGTGCTTTTCCAACTTTGCATGATGACAACGGTTGGTAGGAGTTCTGTGAAATCAGGGAAGGGAGCATTTCCAACTGACTTCAGCACAGGAGGGATTTAAGTCTACTGTGCACATGGAATTTGGTGGTAAACAATACGCATCTGGTAATCTGAATGTCTTTTCTGAATACCCTCATATGCAATTCCAAGGGTCAGGAAGAAATCTTTCTAGAATCATGCCTACTGGCCTGATCTGGAAATCAAAAAATCTCAAATTGGCTGAGAGTAAAAGACAGGCCTGGCTCATAACTGTGGCAAAATCTGCAGCAGCCCCAGCTGGAGCAGTGAGGAAATTCCCACTGCACAGTTGCCGGCCCCGTCTGCAGCCTGGAGAGTGGGAGCACAGCACAGCACAGCACAGCTCATGGATGGATGAACACCGTCACCACAGGGGGCTGAAGGTCAGGGCAAGGTAGACAGTGGACCAGTCCTGAAATACTCTGGGGCAGGATGCGTGACTGCCATTCAGATACCCTCAGGCTTCCTCCAAGATCTTGTTTCAACAATGACTTCCTTGTGGTCTTGCCCATCAAGAATCCTTTCTCTCAGCAATTCCTTCCTCTGGAGATACATTTCTACCTCCCCTCCCCTTTGCCATCAAACTTCTAAAGCCATCCATATACACAGCATCTTCTTCCTTACTTTTCCCTCCCTCCGCAACCCTTCTTAACCCCCAGTAATCACTCCACAGCCAAGTCCGTACTGAGGAACCCAGTCCAACAGGCATTCCAAGAGTCATTCCCAATCTCTCTTGGGTATCCAGCACTCTTGATCACACTCTCCTTGAAACGGTTTTGTTAACTTCTAGGGCTACATTTGCTTTTTATTCCACTACTCCTTCTCAGGTGCAGTGAGAGTCTTACTTATTTCTCTGTCCCCTAGCATATGCTGAAAGCAAGGATCTGAGTCAGGCCTTCCTTCTTATTAATGACTCGATGGGGACAATCACTTCTATTCCCAGGATTCATTGGTTCATTTGGCAAATATTCACTGAGCTCCTACTCTACCCCAGCTGGTGTGTTAGCTTCCTAAAATAGTAGGCCAGTGCTTAAAAACTAACATAGCCCAGTACCGTCTATGAAACAGGTCCATGTTCCTTAGAGTTGGCATCCAATACCCTTCATAAACTGGATTCTGCCTAAGCTTCCAGGCTCATCTCCCACTGCTGTTCTCTGTAACCCCAGTCCCTTTTACCTCAGTCCCATGACAATCCTTAGATTTCCCCCAAACACCTTGCTCTATTGTATCTCTGTGCTACTGCCCATGTGTTCACTCTGCCATGTACACCTTCCCCTTCTCCTGCCTGGAGAATTCTACTCACATTCAAAGCCCTAATAAAATGTGACCTTGTATGAGAAGGCTTTGGCGACTTCCTCAGTCTCTCCTCTTAGCTTGCCTATGGCATTTGTACCATCCTTTATGAACGTACTCATCACACCATATCCACTGCCCTGAAATTGTGAGCAACTTAAGGCCAAGGACCATCTATGTCTATCCTAGTTTTTAGTAAGGTGAGTTTGGCACATAGGGGCTTCAATAAGTATTTGCTGAAGGAAAGAATGAAGAAAGGAAGGGAGCGAGAGGACTAAGAAGGAAGAACATGAACATCCCATAAACTTCTATTTCTACTCAAATCTGAAGCTTCCTGGGCATAGCCAACCTGTGATCAAGCAAGTGCACTTCTTTTTTTTTAATCAGTCTTACCTCAGGGACATTTAGAGATGGGGTAGAGTGGGAAGGGTGCGGATCAGCAGAAGATTGGCTTTCTATTTGTATCTGGGGAAGGCTTGATGTAAAATTTCAGAATAAAAATTCTTAAGCTTCTGTGAAGTGCTTTCCTTACACGTTTACAACAGATGCTCAAGGCCTGGCAGTGGTAATGTCCACACACTGTGAACGCATAAAGTGGGACACAGTAAACATATCAACTATTTGGACTGCTTTGGGAATGGCATGAACTAGTTAAGGAAGGAGGGAAAGAACTTAGTATTTTTGGGTCACTGGCTGTGTGCCAGGCACTGTGCGAGGTATTTCATGTGCATTATTTCTTTTCATTTCCTCTTCACTATAACTCTAAGAGATGGGTCCATTATCCATATTTTTCAGATAAGGAAACTAAGGTTCAAAGATATCAAGAAACTTGCCCACCTCATTTAATCATAATGCCAGAGCCAGGGTTTAAACCCAGGTTTTCTGACTCTGAAGGGCTTGTGCATCCATTTGATAAGCACAGTATATATGCCAAACACCAACTGCGTACTAGACGCTGAATAGTGTATTGACTGAACAGTGTGATCTGCACTGGCCCAATCCAGTAAGAAAAACAGATGAGTAACTAGGCAATTGGAACTGTTAAGGGCTCTCATGAAGGAGGTACAGGCAGCTGTGAAAGGATGTGAGAGTGGGACCTAATTCAGACTTGAGTCTTCCTAGAAGAAGTTACATACAGAGTGAGGACCTGACAGATGAGGTCACTGGCCATGGGATGGAAGAGTTAAGGTGAAAACCCTCATTTCAGCCTCTGCAACTGAAATTATCTTTCCTGAATTGTATTAGTGACCTATCTGACTAAGTAACGAGCAACAACTACAGTGCACCCTCTCCAGGAGCACTGTGGCTTCTCAGTCCAAACCTTGGCCCTGACTGATCTGCACTGCAGAGACGGTGAGCAGGGGCTGCACCTGGCCTGTCTCCAAGATGAACCCACAAGCCTCTTTGTGAAACAAAGCTCTAGTAGTCACCAACATTCTTGTGATTTGCCTTCTTGTTCCAAAAGCCATTGTGTATGGGTACAAACTTTGTGAATCTTGGTGGGCACTGTGGGCTGGGTTCCAGCCATGCTGTATTGCTTTTGATCTTCTGGATTCTTCAGCAAGACTGGGTGTACAGGACACCTGCCAGCCAAAGTGTCCAAACAGATTGTGTTACTGGCTGCCACTATGTGGACCCCCATGTGTCTGTCAGTTTCTTGTACTGTGGGGGCTGGCGCATTGTTGCTGTGATGGTGGAAGGTATGCCACTGGTATTCAGACACCAGCAGGGTCATCCATGGAGGACAGGTTTCAGCTGAGCTTCCAGACTAGGCAGACTAGGAAGAAGGACCCAGCAGTCTACTTCTGAAAAGAGATAGCCCGTGAAAGCCTTATGAATAGCAGCAGAACACTGTCTTATATAGTGCCAGAAGATGAGCCCCCCAGGTTGGAAGGTACTCAAAAGATGACTGGAGAAGAGGTGCCTTCTCAAAGTAGAGTCGACCTTAATGACAGGAATGGAGTCAAGCTTTTGGGACCTTCATTTGCTGATGTGGCCAGACTCAAAATGAGAACAGCTACAAACATCCATTAATAATCAGAACCTGGAATGTATGAAGGATGAATCCAGGAAAATTGGAAATCATCAAAAATGAAATAGAGCGCATAAACATCGACATCCTAGGCATCAGTGAGTTGAAATGGAGTGGTATTGGCCATTTTGAATCAGACAATCATATGGTCTACTATGCCAGGAATGACAACTTGAAGAGGAATGGCGTCGCATTCATTGTCAAAAAGCGTTATCCTGAAGTATAACGCTGTCAGTGATAGGATAATATCCATACGCCTACATAATAGCCATAATAGCCATATGCCTACAAGGAAGACCAGTTAATATGACTATTACTCAAATTTATACACCAACCGCTAAGGCCAAAGATGAAGAAATTTAAGATTTTTACCAAATTCTGCAATCTGAAATTGATCAAACATGCAAACAGGATGCACTGATAATTACTGGTGATTAGAATGTGAAAGTTGGAAACAAAGAAGGATCAGTAGTTGGAAAATATGGCCTTGATGATAGAAACGATGCCGGAGATCGAATGATAGAATTTTGCAAGCCCAACAACTTCTTCATTGCAAATACTTTTTTTTACCAACATAAACAGTGTCTATACACATGGACCTCAAAAGGTGGAATACACAGGAATCAAATCAACTACATCTGTGGAAAGAGACAATGGAAAAGCTCAATATCATCAGTCAGAATAAGGCCAGGGGCAGACTGCGAACAGGCCATCAATTGCTCATGTGCAAGTTCAAGGTGAAACTGAAAAAAATCAGAACTAGTCCATGAGAGCCAAACTATGACTTTTGAGTATATCCTACCTGAATTTAGAGACCATCTCAAGAACAGAAGTGACGTGGTGAATGCTAATGACCGAAGACCAGATGAGTTGTGGAATGACATCAAGGACATGATCCATGAAGAAAGCAAGAGGTCATTAAAAAGACAGGAAAGAAAGAAAAGGCCAAAATGGATGTCAGAAGAGACTGTGAAACTTGCTCTTGAACATCAAGTAGCTAAAGTAAAAGGAAGAAGTTATGAAGTAAGAGAACTGAACAGAAGATTTCCAAGGGTGGCTAAAGAAGACAAAGTATTACAATGACATGTGCAAAGAGCTGGAAATAGAACACTCCTGGCGTTTCTCAAGCTGAAAGAACTGAAGAAAAAATTCAAGCCTCGAGTTGCAACAGTGAAGGATTCTATGGGGAAGATATTAAATGATGTGGGAAGCATCAAAACAAGATGGAAGGAATACACAGAGTCATTACACCAAAAAGAACTGGTCGATGTTCAACCATTTCAAGAGGTGGCATATGATCAGGAACCGATGGTACTGAAGGAAGAAGGCCAAGCTGCTCTGAAGGCATTGGCAAAAAACAAGGATCCAGGAACTGATGGCAATCAATCGAGATGTTTCAACAAACAGATGCAGCGCTAGAAGTGCTCACTCATTTATGCCAAGAAATTTGGAAGAGAGCTACCTGGCCAACTGACTGGAAGAGATCCATATTTATGCCTATTCCCAAGAAAGGTCATCCAACAGAATATGGAAATTATTGAACAATATCATTAACATCACACACAAGTAAAATTTTACTGAAGATGATTGAAAAGCAGCTGCAACAGTATATTGACAGGAACTGCCAGAAATTCCGGTCCGATTCAGAAGACCAGGGCTATCACTGCTGAGGCCAGAGGGATCCTGGCTGAAAGCACAGGTCACCAGAAAGATCTTTACCTGTGTTTTATTGACTATGCAAAGTCATTTGACTGTGTGGATCTTAATAAATTATGGCTAACATTTCAAAGAATGGGAATTCCACTTGATTGTGCTCATGAGGAACCTGTATATAGATCAAGAGGCACTTGTTTGGACAGAACAAGGGACACTGCAAGGTCTAAAGTCAGGAACGGTGTGCATCAGGGTTCTATCCTTTCATCATATCTATTCAATCTGTATGCTGAGCAAATAATCCGAGAAGCTGGACTATATGAAGAAGAACGGGGCATCAGGATTGGAGGAAGATTCATTAACAACCTGCGTTACCCAGATGACACAGCCTTGCTTGCTGAAAGTGAAGAGGACTTAAAGCACTTATTGATGAAGCTCAAAGACTATGGCCTTCAGTATGGATTACACCTCAACATAAAGAAAACAAAAATCCTCACAACTGGACCAAAGAGCAAGATCATGACAAACGGAGAAAACACCGAAGTTGTCAAGGATTTCATTTTACTTGGATTCACAATCAACAGCCATGGAAGCAGCAGTCATGAAATCAAAAGATGCATGGCATTGGGCAAATCTGCTGCAAAAGACCTCTTTAAAGTGTTAAAAAGCAAAGATGTCACCTTGAAGACTAAGGTGCACCTGACCCAAGCCATGGTGTTTTCAGTCGTATCATATGCACGTGAAAGCTGGACAATGAATAAGGAAGACCAAAGAAGAATTGACACTTTTGAACTGTGGTGTTGGCAAAGAATATTGAATACACCCTGGACTGTCAAAAAAATGAACATATCTGTCTTGGAAGAAATACAACCAGAATGCTCCATAGAAGCAAGGATGGCAAGACTGTATCTTACATACTTTGGACATGTGGTCAGGAGAGATCAGTCACTGGAGAAGGACATCATGGTTGGTAAAAAGTAGAGAGTCAATGAAAAAGAGGAAGACCCTCAAAGAGATGGATTGACACAGTGGCTGCAACAATGGGCTCGAGCATAACAACGATTGTGGGCATGGCGCAGGACCAGTCAGTGTTTCATTCTGTTGTACACAGCATTGCTATGAGTTGGAACCAACTTGATGGCACCTAAAAACAACAACACATGGGCCAGCCAAAGGTCAAAATCCTGAGGAGCTTATGGATTTCTAGGCTGTAGAGGAAGGAGGATGACATCTTCCTTTTTTTACTGGAGCTCAGTGCTATAATTTCACTCTTGCTAACCAGTATTTTTCCTTATGAGACTCAGCTGATTCAGAAATTGCCCTAAGATTCAAAGCTCACTTGAAGTCCTGCTCAGTGGGCCTATGTGATTGGGTTTTAGCTCAATGGTTCTCAACGGACAGTGATTTTGCCCCTCAGAGGCATCAAGAAATGTCTGGAGACATTTCTGATTGTCATAAATGGAGGAGTGCTACTGGCATTTAGTGGGTAAAGGCCAAGGATGCTGTTAACCAGCAGACAATGCACAGAGGAGCACCCCCCACCGCCGCCACAACAAAGAGTCATCTGGTCTAACATGACAGTACTGCTGAAATCGAGAAGCTCTGCTGGATAAAGCCAACGAAGAACACCAAAGAGGTAGATCATTTTCTTAGATACCTTCAAGGCTGAAAGCACACTGTAGTTCTCAGTTAAGAACTGCACCTCACAACCCAAGATTTCTGGCTAAGATTTCATATTTTCATCACTAACAAGGACCTGTGAGTCCCTCAAATTTGCTGGTAAGCATACACAGGGCTTAGTCTGGGGTGCAGGATTAAGTGCATGGCGGGACGGGGTACGGTGTCTGCCAAAATTTCCGGTTATTAAGTGTTTTGAAATCCTATCTATTCCCTCACTGTGCTGGTCCCACCTACTGCCCCACCTCTAATTTTGCATCCTATTCCTCACTGAAAGACTCTTTGGACATTTTTTGGAATGGCAAATTCTTTCAATCACCCTCTCCAAAGTAAATCTGCTGGGGTGGGTGGGTCCGGCTGAGATGCACATGGCTCTCTTGAGACAGGGCAGTTGTGTTACGGATGTCTTTCTTGAGCTTTGTAAAGGATACTCGTGCTCGAAGTTGTTAGTGTATTCTGCTGTGTCCCTGATTTGATCTGCTTTGACCTGCCATGACTTAGGTCATGCATGAATGAAATGCCGTAATTACCTCTTCCTAAACTGGAAAGATTATGGGGAACAAGAAGCAACGGATACGATTGTGCTTGCCAAGCCAATACGTTTGGAAGCATACTGAGAAAAAAATAATGTATTTTAGAACCAAAACTGAGAGTGCACATATTTCACACTCACAGCCAACCAAGGAATAAATGCCTGGCCTGCCACAGCCATCTCTGAGACACTTCTCATGGAGCAACCTGTGTGCTTGGGTCCTTGCATTTTGCAAGAAACATCATAATGGCAATGAGCAGATGTCTAGTGGTGGCTGAGCCAGAGAGAAGTTCGGGGACTCAGGTCACATATGCCCCTACCAGTTACCAATTTATTGCCTCTTAGCTCCAAATTCACCCTTCTTTGCTTTGCTTTGTGATACTGGAGCTGGACCCTGTAAACGTTTCCCCTTTGCCAATTGTAAAAGCCAGCCTTCGTCAACAGGGGGTGCTGAAACGAAACCACATGCCATAGCATAGGAAGGGGCTGCTTTTCCTGGTTCAGGTTTTTAAAAAATTTTCTTCTTATAGCTTGTCTCTCAACATTGTGCAGGAGGCCCAGTGACACTCACTCTTCAGCAAGTCTCTCTATCACCCAGAGGGTGGCTTCTTGCAAACCAGCTCCAGCCTGCTGGCACTCTCCAGTGAAATTCTTGGCCACCTGGTGGGTGATGTCTGTAGACCATTTCTGATCCACCTGCACCTTCTAGTGCCACCTCTCTGCCACCTGGCTGGTTGCTTCTACAGGCCAACTGCAGCCCAAGCCCTCTGGCGAGGTTGCTTACCACCAGCAGGGGTGCATTCCTGCAGCAGCCACCCTCTCCACAAGGTCTGACTTGGCCTTTGTGGAGGCGGGGTCTCCTTTTCCAAGTTTTAAGGTCTGTTCTTGTCTACTTTCCCTCAGCCTTAGAGGTAGAAACTGCTCCCTGCATTTGCTATGCCTGTATTCTCTAGGTCTTCCTTTACCACTTTTTATTAGTAAAAAACAAAAACAAAACAAAACTTTATATTCAAAATTCCCTGTTCAAATTCCTGGTGTGGTTTCTGTCTTCTGTGGCCTGACTGACACAACACCTTCCCCATTTAGTTTGTTAAGGAAACAAATGCTTGAATTTGTGAACGCTTAAATAAATGGATTGTGTGATTTCTTAGCTCTGTTTGTGGATGCCACATCTTAAAGAACTAGGTTTTTGAACTGTGACCTGAGTCAGACTGAAATTAAAGCTAAGATTGGAAACAACTGTAACATTCATATAACCCACCCACCCATTCCCATCAAGTCGATCCTGACTCATAGCGACCCTGAAGGACAGAGTAGAACTGCCCCATAGGGTTTCCCAGGCTGTAATCTTTACAGAAGGAGACTGGCACATCTTTCTCCTGCAGTGTGGCTGGAGGGTTTGAACTGCTGACCTTTCAGTTAGTAGCTAAGCGCTTCACCACTGTACCTCCAGGGCTCCTTAACAGTACAGCACATCAAGATAACTCAATAGGCCTGAAATGCAAAAAATGCTTTGAGAACTGGCTCCTGAGAGCTCATGGAACAGAACCAGCATGTGGTTCCTAGAAAGGGGCTGGAAGCCAGGCAGGCCCGTTTTCTCATTAAATGCATGAACTCAATCCACAAAACTATCCTGAGGAGTCCAGCTGAAGTCGAGTTACTGCTCAAAAGGGACCTGTTATGCTTGCTGCCCCTTGATGTCAGCCACGTGGACCATCGCTGGGTGACGTCCAGCAAGTCAGCTCAGCAGGTACTCCAGAACCGCTGCCTGCCCCAGCCAGCAAGGAGGGAGGTCAGGGTCGACTATACTACCTCTCTGGAGGCAGGTATCTGGTCATGGATAACTGACTGAAGACAGGTATGACAGGGTGTTGCCATGCTTATGACCCCTGGTGTTCAACCAGCAGGCCTCGGGCTGCAGCTGTCTCATCCACGCCCTCGAGAGGCCACTGGGGAAGCCACTCAGATCTGCTATATAAATGCTGCCTGTTGTTTTAACTGCTTTGTTTCTTATCAATGAACCTGATCATTAGTGGAGACTGCTCTGATGCATTCCCCACCCACCCATTCTCATCTGCTCTCCTCTCTCACCCCTTATCCACTGTGCCCCACTAGCAACCATCTCGGTAGCAAATAGCCCCTCAGGTCCTCTTCCTACTCACATACCTCCTCTTCTCGTACCCTGACCAGAGCTGGGCTCCCTCTGATGACTCTGCTTCCCGGAAGCCCTCTGAGGTGGAGGCCACTTGCTTCCCACTCCACAGACCTCACGGTCAGGGGGCCTGGCACCACCTCACTCACCACCTCACACCACCCTGATGTGACAGCCTCCACCACGAGCTATCCTTGAGCAGCGTCATCACTGATAATCCTGGCTCCCACCTGCCAAGGTCTTCCCCTCCATCCTCACACCTTGTCACCTTTCTCTCTCTCCTCAGCTTTCTGTCTCTATTCATTACCTGCTCACGCCCCTGCAGGCTGGCTTCAAACACTCCACGTGCATCCTAGTCCACTCAAATGCTTCATTTGGTCAAGGGTCACAAATGAGTTATTGACGGTGAGGCCACGTGAAACTTCTCAACCCGTAATTTATATATTTTATGGTATCTTCCATGGCCTCAGTGGAAGGGTTCCAGCCCCTTTCTCATTCATATGAATCAAGAGGCTGACACTGAGACCTCCGATTCTGGCTTAATTCTAAGATTCCCTGAAGCATGGATCAGAAGAGGATGGTAAGATTACAGAGCAGTGTGGATGGGAGCACACACTGGGCTCACACAGCCCAGGTGTGCATCTTGGCTCTACAGGCATGACTCTACCACTTATCTGCTTTGAGGGCTTGGGTAAGTTATTTGACCTCTCTGTGCCTTATTTATCTATAAAATGGCAATAATAATGGTACCTGCCTCATGCGGCTACTGTGAGCATTAAATGAATTCAAATGTGTGTCACTATTATCATCTGAGATACTTTGAAGGCAACTGTAAAAATAATGGCTGCTAAGCCTTCTGTCCCTCTTTGTGTGACCCTGTCTTGGCCATCAGCATTGTGCAGAGGCCTGAGCCAAGGGCTTTGTCCTACCTGGGGCCCTTCTCCATGTATACTTTAGGGCCTGGCATCTGCTTAGCAGAGACTGGACAGATGGACAGAGCTACAGGTGTCGGATCATTCTTGTAATGGCCACAGTGAAGTGCTCCGAGGCCTTACCAAGGATGACTGTTAGTTCTCCTTGGAGGCCTTTCCTGGCCTTGCTGGACACAAGGACCCTCCTGGCCTTCAGCCACCAGCGTACTCCACTGAGACCTTAGCTGCTGCACCTACATGCTAGCTTGCCCTCCTCCGTTTACCTATCCGTTTTCTCTATCTCAGTCTCTGTACTGTCATCTTCTCCAGGGTTGGGGCCCTCTGGAGAAGATCTGTCCTCCCATTGCTCAGCATGGGGCCTGCCGCTCGCGAATGCGAATGCGTGCTGAGTCAGTCAGTCCAGATGGGTCTCTCCTGTTGCCTGGAATGACTAGGTACCTGTAGTGCTTCAAGTCGGCAAAGCTGCCTTCAGGATGCAGACGGAAAGTTTCACCACACCCAGGTGACGAAATGAGAGGAGAATGCTCTCACATTTAAGGGAGGGGGTGGGTCTCCTGAGAGCCAGAAACTGGGGTGTCTCCTGCATGGAGCTCCTGGCTGACTTGAAGGAACAGCCACAGGGATCCTCCTTTTTAAAGCGGGTGACTGTGGATCTAAATTTAGCTTTATCTAATAAAAACACAAGGATATATAAAGGCCGAACATGAGGACATCCTCCAAGTAAATGGGATTCATGGCTGGAGAGACAAACAAGGCTCCAGAAATGCTGGACCCCAAGGCTGACTGAGGCATAAGTGCTGCTATTAGGAGTGGAGGCAGGTGAGGAGGAGGGGGTGGGCTGAGAACTCCACATCATTGGCTAGGGAGACGGCACAGAGTTTCCAATAAGGCTGGCAGACAAATGGCTTAAATGGAAGCTTTTAACTTGCCCAACGGAAATTCAGCTGTTTGGGCTCAGCTTCACGCCTGAGAATGATTGATTCTGCAGAGAAATGCCCTGTGAGCCACGCTATGAGATGTCACCAACTACAGCACTGCGATAAATGGGCACAGCCTGGGCCTTTTATCAGTATCACAGGGCTCTTCTCTACCCCTCCTTACATGAAATGGAACCCTGGCTGTGGGGGGTCTGCTGGGGGTTCATCAGACACACAAAGAGTGAGCAACGGCAAGGGCTCCTGAGAGATGCGCGAGGGATGGCGCCACCTAATCCTTTATGGCCTGACATTTAACTAAGCTAAGAAAGGTGCTCTTACATGGGACAGCATCCCTCTTTAAGTACTAAACAGAGAGAACTCTACAACGTTTACTTCCACGGTCTGTCAGCCCTGTGATTATTTCCCAGTTTCTTTGCAACAAGACTATTGGGTTTTTTGACTTGGGGGCTCTGGAAATCCTTGTCAGTGGCCATAAACGGTTAAAAAAATCATTCAAAATCACACGAGAGCACAGGAATATAGTACCCAGTGCCTTTAGAGTCAAGTCACAAAAGCACCCAGTCTCTCAGAAATACCACCGGCCTCATCATGGCCAGCAAGAACCCAGGATCTTGGGGACTTCCAAACCTGGTCCTGGGGTTCTGGGAGCTGGGGGCTAAGCCCCAGACTCAGGATGTTCAGAAAGCATTCTGCTCTGGTTGGCTCTCCCAGGACTTCTGTTCCCCATTCCCCACCTACCGAACCCTGGAGTCCTGTTGGCGAGACTGGAGTAGGCGTTCCCGCTTGGCGAGGAGGTAGCTGGGCTGGAGAGAGGGCTGTAGGAAGATGGGTCAGCCGGGTAGGTGTGGCTTGTTCCAATCCCAAAGGGAGATGACTGAGTCTTGCTGGACTGAGATGGGATTTGCTAAAATCAGGAAAAACCAGATAGGAGCATCATCCAATGGCCCTGCCCTGATGCTCCGGGCCTGTCGCTGCTTCCACAGGGGCAGAAGGCAGTGGCAGTGACTACTCGGGGCCCACACCAACTCCCTGTGGCCCTCTTGGATGGCCAGTCACAGGCCTGGTATCAGCCCAGTGTGTGCAGGTCCAAGAACTGCAAGACTGTGCCTTGGATCTTTGGGGCAGGTCTGGTTGAAGTAACCCAATCTGGGGACTCTGGTTTCCGTGGTTACCGAGGCCTTGGTAGTATAAACACAACTCCCTCAAGCCAATCAGCACACATCTTCCCAGTGACTAGGAGGGAGCTGAATGGGTCACAAAACTGCGTATTTTCATGTACTCCTAGGCGAGAGTGGTGAGGGGTAACTGTGAATGGAGGGGCTCTATAGGCCTGGCCCCTTCGCATTAGTTTCCTCAGGTCAGGACTGTGAGGAGAGAAGCTGAAATCAGATGTGGTAAGGCTGTTAGGAACCCTGCTCCAAGGTGCCTGTAGGGCGGCCAGCGCTCCTGGGTGCCCAGTTGTGGTTGGGGGAAGTCAGTGCCAGCTCTGAGCACTGGCCCATCCTTGGAGTCAAGACCCTGGCAGCTCTGCCCATTCAGAAGGGAGGTACCTCTTGGCATCTGGGGGCAGCGCCCTCCCGGATGCCTGTACCTGTCCGGCAAAGGGTGGACGGCTCCCTGTCCATGCCACTTGACTCTGGTTTAGCTGCCGGGAGATTTGGGACATGTTCTGGCTTGTTGACGAGGAGGACTGAATATCATTCACCCCAGGCACGTGGACCACTGAGGAGCTGGAAGAGAAGAGAGTGCGTTTACCCTGAGAAATGCCCTGCCTTGGATGAGTCCACGAGCCCAGCCCACTGTGCCAGGCCCTCAACCGGGCCACCTTCCTGCCTTCTCTTCCCCAGTGCAGCACCTTACTAGATAAAAAGGCCACCACACAGTAAGCCACAAAGCCACGTGGTCTTCCTTCTCTGCCTTCCTTTAGTGCTTCCTCTGCCATCCCAAGTGGTCCTGGTAGCATCTCTTATTTCCTCAGCCTCATTTCCCCTACAGGGGTCTCCCTACCCTCCCTGACTCAAGCCCCAATCCTACCCCTGGGCTTCCTTTGCTCTCAGCACATGGTTTGGCTCCCATGAAAAGAGAAGCTTCTTAGAATAAAAATCAGGCTTGGTGTTCACTTACCCCCTTGTGTTTGGTTAATTTGTTCCTTTGGGGATGCCTGTAAGGCTTAAGGATTCTGGAATAGGATGCAGGCTGCCAGATAGGGAGTTTTGAGCAGAAATCAAAGCTGCCATGGAAACCTGCTGGTATGGCTAGTCCAGTTCCCCAGAGCATGTTCCTATGTACCTCTTCTACTTCCTATCAGTTTATCTTCAATTTAATTCCACCAGTCTTTATTAGACACCTGTTGCGTGCATCACACTGTGCTCAGTGCCGTCTGCATGTGCTTTCACAGGCTCAGTCTATGACCACTTGCCCCTGCTCCTAGGCACTGCTCAGCAGTTCTTCCGTGGGATTTTTCCAGCTATGTTGATTATACAGGGAGCTCATTAAGGATTGGGAGGTGGGAAAAGACTCACATTTTGTTTCCGGCCCCTCCTCCTGCCTCCCTGGGCTAGCTCAGTGTACAGGGCAGAGTTCTGGGGGCCCACAAGTGAATCAAGTGGGCTGGAACGGGGCTAACCACAGAAGGCTTTGGGTGGAGGTGGATTTTCAGCTGGGCTTTGAAACAAAGGCAGCTGATACAGAATGTCATGGACTGAATTGTGTCCCCCCAAAATATGTGTCAACTTGGTTAGGTCACGATTCCCAGTATTGCGTGGTTGTCCTCCATTTTGTGATTATAATTTTCCTGTGTTGTAAATCCTAATCTCTGCCTGTGGTTAATGAAGCAAGATTAGATTATGTTAAAAAAGATTAGGGTGGGATTGTAACACCCTTACTAAGGTCACATCCCTGATCCGATGTAAAGGGAGTGTGGCCTGCACCACCTTTTTTATCTTACAAGAGATAAAAGGAAAGGGAAGCCAGCAGAGGATAGGGACCTCATACCACCAAGAAAGCTGCATCCAGAGCAGAGCGTGTTCTTTGGATCCAGGGTCCCTGCACCTGAGAAGCTCCTAGACCAAGGGAAGACTGATGACAAGGACCTTCCTCCAGAGCCGACAGAGGAGAGAGAAAGCCTTCCCCTGGAGCTGACGCCCTGAATTTGGACTTGTAGCCTACCAGACTATGAGAGAATAAATTTCTCTTTGTTAAAGCCATCCACTTGTGGTATTTCTGTTATAGCAGCGCTAGAAGACTAAGACAACTGGGTATAGTTTTATGAATTGTGTTGTAATATTGTTTTCCTATGCGATCTGATTCCACCTAAGATGGGAGGAACCACTGTAAAATGAGTTCAGTTGCTTACGTTAAGAGGAAGACATTTCATCTTCCTAAAATCAATTCCTCACTTAACACAAGGGTTCTTTACCACTCTCCTTCCGGATGAATGAATGACTTCAGAGGGTATTTTCTGATTGCTCTTTTCTGTGCCCCCAGCCCTTGGGGACTTCCCCATGGCATTGGTAAGGTCCAGCTATTACATTGCTAGCTGGTGCCCTGGCTGAAAGGCAGGGCTTCTTGAGGCCAAGGAAAGGACCTTGGGCCCAGCAGCCCCCATGAGCCTCTGGGCTACAGCTGCCTGCCTTGGTATAGACAGGCAGGTCACAGACCATAGGCAAAAGACTCCAGATGAGGGCATACCTTGGATGTGGGCTCAGGGCTACCTGTGACCATGTTGGACACCAGAGTTGTTCATTCCACACATTCCCCACCCTAAACCAGCTAAGGCCCTTTAGATTTTACAGACATTCTGCCCATTCCACAGGCTTCAGGTCTCATCATTACCTTTCATTCATTCATTCATCCACCCATCCATCTCAGAGACTAATATTTAGTAAGCATCTTCACCCTGCCAGGCTCCACACAAGTGCTGGAGTCCTCCCTTTACTCCTTCCCCACACCGCCAGCTGGCCCTAAAGCCTGCCTTTCCTCCTCTATGACTGTCTCCCAGTCTACCCCACTTTTCTATTTCTACGACAATAGCCTAACTCAGGTCTCAGCATCTCCAGCTGGACTGTCCGTCCTAACTGCCTGCCTCCCTCTCCCTCTGCGCCCACCCACCACTGCCACCTTGAACCCTCTTTAGGACCCCCTTCCTCAAGTCACTCTTTTCGTCCAGTCACTCTTCTCCAAAAGCAGAGCAACAAAGCCAGCCTGGCCCAATGCCCGTGGGACAGTCATCAGTACTGTTTGCCATGTTTGCAGCGCACAGAGCCGATGAGCTCTGAAACCAGGGCCTCCTTTGCAAGGAGGTCTCTTCCCTGCCGGCCCTTGCCCCCTTCCCCCTGGCCAGCATGTACCTGAAGGCCTTCCCCGAGTGGCCGGGGGGGAACGGGCTGCCTTGGGAGTAGATCTGCTGGGTGCCTGCTGCGGAAGCTGAGCTCATCATTTTCTTCTCCGCTAGGAAAACCAGAGCAGAGGGTTCACACGTGAAGGTTCCCAGTCCTAAGAACAGGTGCAGGCCTGGGCAGCCCATCCCCACATAGCCCGCTCTGCCCTCACCGCAGAATAGTTGTCTTTCCTGGGCCTTTCTGACACCTGAGAGCATCAGGGGCTATGGCCAATGCCACCTGAAGGTAAGAGTTTTTTTTTTTTAAGAGGAAGTCATCGTATGAAAAATATGTTGTTAGCTTGTTGTTAGGGACTGTGGAGTAGGCCCCCAACTCAAGGCAACCCCATGCACAACGGAATGAAACACTGCTGGTCCTACACAATCCCCATGATTGGTTGCAGATTGGGCTGTTGTGATCCAAAGGGTTTTCACTGGCTGATTTTCAGAAGTAGATCACCAGGCCTTTTTTCCTCGTCTGAGTCTGGAAGCTCTGCTGAAAACTGTTCAGCATCATAGCAGCACGCAAGCCTCCACGGACAGACAAGTAGTGGCTATGCTTGAGGTGCACTGGCTGGTATTGAACCTGGGTCTCTCACATTGGAGGCGAGAATTCTACCACTGAACCACCGCAGCCCCTTGAAAAATATACACTGAGCAAACTGATTCCTGAACAAACAGGTAAAAGGATTCTAAAGCCCTGAAAGGTTAACAGCTGGCATGTGATGTTGAAAATCTAAATTGACGACCCCCCTGCCTCTTTTTAATTGTTAATTTTATTGTGGTAAAATACACATAAAATTTTCCATTTTAACTATTTTTAAGTGTACCATTCAATGGCATCAATTATGTTCACAATGTTATGCAACCATCATCAATGATCTATTTCCAAAACATTTTCGCCACCTCAAACAGAAACTCTATACCCACTAAGCTCTGTACCTCATGCCCTCCTGCCCCACCCCCAGGCCCTCCCTGGTAACCTCTAATCTACTTCCTGTCTCTATTCATTTGCCTGTTTTAGGTATTTCACGTAAGTGGGATCATACAATGATACTTGTCCTTTTGTGGCTGACTTATTTCACTCAGCAGAACATTTTCAAGGTTCATCCGTGTCGTACTATGTATCACAATTTCATTTCTTTATGGCCGAGTAACGTTCCACTGTATGTATACAAAAGAAGCCCCAGTGGGGCAGTGGTT
Organism: Elephas maximus indicus; assembly: GCF_024166365.1. NCBI lineage: Eukaryota > Metazoa > Chordata > Mammalia > Proboscidea > Elephantidae > Elephas > Elephas maximus. Next base: position 70,651,417 of record NC_064831.1, on the reverse strand, counting down.
AAAGCGCTCAGCTGCCAACCAAAAGGTCAGATGTTCGAACCCACCAGCTGCTCCACAGGAGAAAGATATGGCAGTTGGCTTCTGTAAAGATTACTACCTTAGAAACCCTATGGGGCAGTTCCACTCCGTCCTATGGGGTCACTACCAGTTGGAATCGATTTGACGGCAATGGGTTTGGTTTTGGTGTGGTATGTACACACCACACTTGACACTGGGTTGTTTCCCCCTCATGGTTACTGTGAACAACGCTGCAGTAACACTGGTGCACGTGCATCTGAGTCCCTGCTTTCAAGTCTCTTGGGTACACGCTTGGGAGTGGAATTTCTGGTAATCCCATGGTGAACTTTCTGAGGAACTGCCAAACTCTTTTCTAGCGAGAGCCTTTGTGACAGCTGGGAAGATTAAAAGGGGTAATGAAAGTACTTTCTCAGAAGCTATTTTAGTGAACCCTTCCCACTCCATGGCTAGATATGAGGCATCCTCATTTTGTGGGCGATGAAACACAGTGGAACGGTCCAGAGGACTCAGCTCCGTGGGTTTGAACCCCAGCTCTGCCATACTTATCAGCCTTAGACATGTTATTTAACTCTGCCTTAATTTCCTCAACTGAAAGCTGGAGATAATAGGATGTTGTGGAAATTAAATGAGTGAACCTAAGTGCTGTGTTTTACAGGGTAGCTATGAGTTGGAATCTACTCGACAGGCAGTGGGTTTGGTTTTTTTTTTTTTTTGGTTTATCATTAGTATGGAAACCCTGGTGGTGTAGTAGTTAAGTGCTATAGCTGCTAACCAAAGAGCCAGCAGTTCAAATCTACCAGGCGCTCCTTGGAAACTCTACAGGGCAGTTCTACCATGCCCTACAGGGTTGCTATGAGTTGGAATCAACTCGATGGCAACAGGTTTTTTTTTTTTTGGTATCATTAATATTGTCACAGATGGGAATACTGAAGCACAGCTTGTGCTAGGTCACCTGCCAGTAAGAGAGGGCCCAAAGCTGGAATCCAAGCCCAGTGCTCATTCCACGGCCCCAGAACTACCCTAGTCCTGCCTGCCCTCAGCTAGCAGGTACTGACGTGAGGTCACAGGCTGAGTGACCAGGGCCCCAGACCTGTGTTCCCTGGCCTTCCATGAGGGATGCTCTGAGAGACAGAGCCCCTCAGGCAGCTGAAGACACCCAGGCACAGGTTAGGACATATAATGATTGATGCTTTCTGCCACCATGAATGTAAGCAGGAAACTTAGCTCAGCTGTCTCACCCACAGAGGGAGACTGAAGAAATGGACTGAAACCCCTGCTAGGCTGTTAAGATATTACAAGAGGAAGGAGGTGCTCTCTGTAGCCATTTGAGAAACAGGGATGGGGAAGCGATGGACCAGGTTACCAGAAAGGCACACTCCAGTGTGAGCACTGGAAGCCCTCACTGCTTCTTGTAATTGAAATGCCTAAGGCTACCTTAAGGCTACCTGAGGGGAGCCCTCTGACGCAGTGGTTAAAGCACTCAGCTGCTAACCAAAAGGTCAGCAGTTCAAACCCACCAGCTGCTCCACAGGAGAAAGATGGGGCAGTCTACTTCCATAAAGACGACAGCCTTGGAAACCCTATGGGGTAGTTCTACTCTGTCCTATAGGGTCACTATGAGTTGGGATCGACTCCACTGCCACAGGTTTTTTTTTTTGGTTTTAAGGCTATCTGAAAGAAGCCTTGGTGATGCAAAGGCTAAGTGCTTATTTTCTAACCAAAAGGTCAGCAGTTCGAACCCACCAGCTGCTCCCTAGGAGAGAAGACACGATGATCTGTTCTCATAAAGATTAAAGGCTTGGAAACCTCTACTCTGTCCTATAGGGTCCCTGAGTCGGAATCAACTCATCTGCATACAACAACAAGGCTATGTAAAGCACCCCTCCCCCACCCACAGAGTCCTAAACCGCCAACGTGTCTGGTTCCTACCGGCTGCCATTGGATCAACTCTGACCATGGCGACCCCAGGTGTGTCAGCGTAGAACTGTGCTCCTCAGGGTTTTCAACGGCTGGTTTTTTGGAAGTAGATCGCCAGGCCGTTCTTCTGAAACACCTCTGGTTGGATCTGAACCACTAACTTTTTGATTCGCAATCAAGTGTGTTAACTGTTTGCAACGCCCAGGGACTTCTGTCTTATTCCTACCCACTGCTGTCACGTTGATTCCAACTCATAACCCTACAGGACACAGTAGAACTGTCCCATAGGGTTTCCAAGGCTGTAATCTTTATGCAACCAGACTGCCACATCTTCCTCCCGTGGAGTGGCTAGTGGGTTCAAATGGCCAACCTTTCAGTTAACAGCTGAGTGCTTAACCACTGCACCACCAGGGCTCCTTGGTCTTATTCCTATAATCCCCTAAATCCTTCCTCCCTGATGCGATATGTGAATAAGAGAAATAAAGGTTAATTACATGGTAATTATTTTGTGCTGAGACAGACCCCACATCTGAACTCATCTCTGGCTTGGTGGTGGTTGGACAGGGGGTGGGGGGGGGGGAAGCAGAGCAGGTGGGTCAGCTTAAGTAGACTTGGGCAGGGATGGATGCCCAGGCTGGTGGGCTTGGGGCTGAGAGGCCAGGCATCAGGGACTCTGTGCTGCATCTCCCACACTCATGAACAACCTCTGTGATGCTGTAATAAAGCCGAGTCACTGAGCAGCTTTTCTGGTCCATTTCCTTTTGCTGCAGTGACTGGGGAGCCAGGCAGTGGGAAATCCTTAAAGGAGCGAGCGGCACCCCGGGTGGATGGAGCAGTGAAGGACCTCAGGCTCTCTGGGTGTGTATTTGCAACCCAATTCATACACCTCAAATCTGGGGATAAAGAGCAAGACTGAAGGAGATGGGAGATGAGGCTAAAGGTTTTAGGAATAAGGTAGATTTAGGGAATTCTCTTGACTATAAGTCGGAATCGACTCGACGGCAGTCGGTTTGGGTTGGTTTGGTTTCCTGACTATAACTGGTCTCTGGGTATGTGCTCAGCTGCTGGGTGACAATTAGAACCCATGGTTTTGACACTGTGGAAGAAAGGCCTGGCAATCTGCTTCTGTAAAGATTACAGCCAAGAAAATCCTATGTGACTCTGTTCTAGTCTATAACACATGAGGTCACCTTGAGTTGGAATCAACTCAATGGCAATGAGTTTGGGTTTTTTTTTCCCTTGGCTAGCCATTTTTTTCTCATGTATTTAAATTTTTTTATAGTTGGGTAAATAATAATTTTTTAAATCTTATTTGTACATTTGTAAGGTACAAAACTCAATATACATATATTAAGATCATTATATTATTCAGTCTCATATCTTCATTTTATGTTTTTGATCTACTTCATCTGTTAGAGATGAGGAAAGGCATATTGAAATCTTCCACTACAATTTGGCTTATCAGCATTTTCTCGTATTTCCAACAATCCTGGCTTTCACATGTTTCAATGTCTGTGACATTAATATATTCATCTCAGGTTACATCTTTTATCTGTATAAAATCACCTCTTGGCCCCACTGAACATCCTGGATTTTTCTTTGTCTGGCAATACTGGATTCTACTTTCCTTCTAGGATTCGTAGAGTACCCACCACCCATTCTTTCACGTTAAATAGTTCCATTTCACTTGTTTGGTTGTATTAATATCATTTTTTTGGCATCATATCATTCAGGGGAGGAGCCCAGGTGGCACAACAGTTAAGGGCTCAGCTGCTAACTGAAAGGTTGGTGGTTTGAACCCACCAAGCAGCTCTGCAGGAGAAAGACCTGGCAATCTGCTTTCATAAAAATTACAGCCTAGAAAACCCTATGGGACAGTTTTACTCAGTACATGGGGTCGCTATGAGTCAAAAAATGGACTTGATGGGACCTAACAACAACGTTGGGAAACCCTGGTGGCGTAGTGGTTAAGTGCTATGGCTGCTAACCAAGAGGTCGGCAGTTTAAATCCGCCAGGCGCTCCTTGGAAACTCTATGGGGCAGTTCTACTCTGTCCTAGAGGGTCGCTATGAGTCGGAATCGACTTAACGGCAGTGGGTTTGGTTTTTGGTTTAACAATAACATTATTCACGGGTATCAATCAGGAGCTTCTGTATTTCAATTTATCTCCTTATTCTTGATTTTCATGCTTCCTCGTGATCTCAATTTATGTATTTTTTTTTTCTGAATATTTTGCTAAAAATTGTCTTTTACTTGGCAGTAAGCATTCCTTCCTTCCTTTTTTTTTTCTTCCACCAGTGGTTGTCTTTAGACATAGTAGAAACTATATTTCTCTCTAGTGTCAGGGAGAAAACAGTATATTCTGAAGAGAAATTTCTGTTTACTACCCTCCCCCCATCTCTAACATATGTCTGGATCTTTGCTGAAGTGATTTCAGAATTTGGTTTCAATTTATTTTTTATCTCTTGTATTGTCTAATAATTTTTATGCTAATTCTAGATGTTAGTGGCTTCATTTTCCACCACGACTGCTTTTCTAACTTATCACCTCCATTCTTGTGCTCTAGGTTCAGATTCATTTTGCAGACAAGCGCAATCTCTCTGCAGGTGAGTTCTTCGGAAACGTAAGTGGACAGCATGCTTTGAGTCCTCGCATTTCTAAGAACATCTGTTGTCCACACATATGAGAGACAGCTTGGCTGGTGGAAAAGTTTTGGATCGCCTATTTTCCCTCGGAATTCTCTAGTCATTCCTCCACTGACTTCTGGCATTTATCGTCATAGTGGAGTCTAACTAAGGATTTCCCTTTGTAGTTAGTGCATTTTTTTTTTATCCCTAGGTGTTTGCAGGGTTTTTCTTTTATTCTTGAATTTTTTAAAAAAGTAAATATAACAGACCATGTCTAGGTGTGAATCTCTTTTAAAAATTTTGTCCTGGTATTCCCTGAGCTCCTTCCCAGCTGGAAGACCCAAGCTTTGCATTTTGGGAAAATTCATGCAACTGGCCTTTCTAAGTCCCTGACTTGGAATTTTGCAACATTAAATTTGCTTTGTAGTGACTCCACCTTGTTAGCATTCTACCTTTCTCCACCTCAGCTTTCTCGCTCTCAGAAATGCAATGATGCCCTCTGGAATCACCTTGAGAATAAACACTGGAGATTTTCAAATCTTTCTCCTCTTTATTATAAAAACGCATTTTCAAAGGAGGACATTTGCTCTGATTCCTCTTGTTGGACCCATTCCTCTTCTTTTTTCTTGGCTGTTAACATTTTTTTCCGATTTCTCATTGTTATGGGAAAGTGTTTATGTTTGTACAGTATTAAAAGTTCCAATGGATTTCTCAGAAATATTGTGGGTCTCTGGTCATATATTTCAGGCTTATCTGAGAGGAGGAGAAAACTTTTGGGTATGCTATTGTTTCCTGTTAATGGATGAAACTCTATTACTCAATAAAAGTCAAAGAAATCCTGACGTAGGCTGGTCGTCTGGTAACGGGGCACACTGGGATGGCCAGTGGGAACCAAGAGCAGGGAGCTTCCCTGTGGTGCTAAAAGGTCTATTTTCTGTTTTGTGTTGGCAGCTGGACATTAGGTTGGGTTGGCAACTACTGCCTTCAGTGGGGGGCGGCTCCAGCAGACCCCCTTGCTTCTCAGCATTCTGTCCACACCACAGCCAAGGGGTGATGAAGGCTGTGGTCTCCCACTACATCCACGGGCATCAGGAAGATTGAAGTTTTCTCCCCTTTAAGTGCCGAAAGGCCTGTCAGTCCTTAGTTCAGTCAACACTGTCCGCAGCTTGTTCTTCTAGAGGATTCTACAGTGTTTCCCACTCTTCCTTTTCACGAGTCAACTGGTTTCTCCCTTTAACAGATCCTGCCTATCCTGGACCTTTCAGGAAATCTTTGACCACACAGAAATGAAATCTTTTTCTGAATTTTGGAACAGACAGAAACATTTCCAAATTTTATGTTTTGATAATCTCAGTGGTAATTTGTGTGGGAGAGTGAGACAGTTAAACCATGTGGGCTCCCTTTAAAAAAACAAACAAACGAAAAAACCCCGTCGTTGTTGAGTCGATTTTGAGTCATATGGGACATCTTATGACTAGAACCGCACCAGTCTAACAGCAATAGTGCCATCAATAGACAACCTCGTGACCACCATAAAGGACTGACTGACTGAACTATGGGGCAGCCATATAATGGAATGCTATGCAGGCCATAAACATGATTTAGATTGTTTAACAACCTGGAGATATGTTCATAAGAAGTTGTCAAAAAAAAAAAAAAAATTAATTGTTGAGTGAAAAACGTAAGCTGCCAAATAGTGTGAGCTCAATTTTATAAGGAAAAAGAATATAGTTAAAAAAAAAAATACAGTTAAAAGAAAAGTTAAAAATGATTATATCAGGTGGTGGGACAGTGGATCATTTTAATTTTTCTTTCTACTTCATATTTTTATTTTAAAATATGGTGCTCTCTGCGTTAGGGCTTAAGTTGAGTTCTTTTTTTTTTTTTAAACAGGAACATGTCTTCAGCTTAATGTAGTGCAAAATTATGAATTAATAAAGGTAATTTATTCCAGCCCCTTAAATTTTCAGGATGAGATGTCAGAGGCCCGGGAAGGATTTGTGGCTGCCCGCAGGTAACCAGGCCAGCAGTAGAGAGAATCCACCCCACTCCTGTATTTCATATCCCACAACAGTCACTCAGGGCATCCCTCCCATGGCTCTCTGCCTTTACATGTGGCCGTCGTGAGACGGCCTGAAAGCCACTTAATTCCCACATCCTCAACCTCACAAGACCGAGGAAACTTACATGCACTGATTCCTGCAAACATCTCAGCAAACCGAGGATCCCTTTCCTGGGAAAAGATGGCGTCTGCCTTTTCCACGGACTTCCCAGACTCGTGAACACCGGCTGGTAGGTTGGGGACAGGAACCTGTTTGTGTATTAAAACAAACACAGCAGCAACCCATTTGTGAGGCCCAGAAAATAAGTCTCCACCAGTGCCCAGTCCTCCTATATCAGCCCCCTTCCTTCTGGGATCACTGGCATTTCTGGCTTGGACACTTCACAGGGTAGGCAGCCTTTCTATATAGAAAAGCCAAAAACAGCCGAGGTGGGAGGTATGAACTAGAAGTCACAGAAGGGACAGAGTTATACTGATTACTTTCTTAGAGATAGAGAAAGGAAAAATAACTTACTCTAAACATGAAGAAAGGAGAACATCAAGTTCAATTTAGGAAAGAGGCCAAATACCAACAGATGCTTGTTTCCTCCTGTGGCCCACTATCAGAAACAGCGAGAGGTGAAGTGGGGAGAGGGGAAGAGATAAGAGAAGGAAAGGAGAGAGACTGCAGGTAAAGTGGGGAGACAGCATGACAGAAAGAGATGCATTGAGGAAGAGATGGACGCAGAAAAAAGGCAGGAGAAAGAGCTACAGAGCTAGAGGATTGAGAAGGTTCAGGCTTGCTTATATTGGCTTCTATCTTAGTGCTAGAGTTCATAGCCTTTTGAAATTTCCGTTACCCCTTTGGAATTCTTACTACTGGTTGATTATGGCTCATAGCTCTTCACATGTTTTATACTCTTCCTGGCTCAGTTCTGCATGGAAGAGTCATAGTCAACCACTAGGGGTTCAAAATGCTCTCTGCCCTACAGTGAGTACATGTGGAGGCTGAGTACCCTTTGGGCTCAGGGGCTTAAGCTAAGGGTTGAATTTAGTTCCCAGTTCAGAAGTCCCCAACTTTGGGTTGGAGACAGCTCTAATTGGGAAAGAGTTGTCCAAAAATTCACCTGAGACAAGTCATATGATGACAACCCGTCTCTCTGGTGCACTTCCAATTCTGCCTGCTGCTGCTGAAGTTGCCTGCAAAATAAAAGTCAACAGAGTCAGGAAGAACAGAAGAGATGCCAACACGGAGGAACGAAAGCTTTCCCTGTTCCTCAAAGGCATGGTGGGTGAGACCCGATGGATCTCTAAATTATTTTCAACTTTAATTATTTTATATCCCAAATCAAGAGGGACCCTGGTGGCACAGTGGTTAAGTATTTGGCTGCTAACCAAAAGGTAGGCGGTTTGAAGCCACCAGCTTGCTCCTCAGGAGAAAGATGTGGCAGCCTGCTTCCATAAAGATTTACACCCTTGGAAACCCTATAGAGCAGTTCCACTCTGTCCTTTAGGGTCTCTATAAGTCGATATCATCTCGACGGCAATGGGTTTGGTTTGAGTTATTCCAAATCAGGACTCTAAACCCTGAACTTTAAGTTTATTTAAGGAATAAATTTTGAATTACGACATTGTTTTATGCAATGTAGAAAGACAACAAATCACTTTTTTTTTTTAAGGCAAAATTCAGAGAAACAGTTGGGCTTAATGCTAAGGAGTAGTTGGCTTCAGCTAATGCTTACCCCTAAACTGTCAGGAGTTGACATTATCTCACTCAATCCTCACACTAAACTTTCATAGGGGTTACTTCACCCCCATTTTAAAATTAAGAAACTGAAGGTCAAAGAGGTTAAGTGGTTGTCATAAGTGGTCATGATGCATTAGAACCAGGATCTGACCCAACTCTTCTGATTCCAAGTTGCTCTGGCTCCTTCTATCCACTCTACTAGGCTGCTCCATTTAGGAAAGAAAGTGACTTGTAGGAAAGGCTATTTTAACTTTCTCGGTGTGCGAACTGGGTTATGTACTTCAAAGGGACAATGAATCCTACAGCTCAGAGCCTAAAAACGGGACAGAATTACAGGACCCTCTTCAATTTTAAGGAGCTCTGGTGGTGCAGCAGTTAAGCGCTTAGCTGTAACCAAAAGGTTAGCAGTTCAAACCCACCCAATGGCTCTGGGGGAGAAAGACCTGGTAATTTGCTCCAGTAAAGATTAGAAAAAAAAAACACAAACAAAACTCATTGCCATAGAGTTGATTCTGATTTACAGCAACCCTACAGGACCGAGTAGAACTGCCCCATAGAGTTTCCAAGGCTGTAATCTTTATAGAAGCCGACTGCCACATCTTTTTCCCACGGAGCCGCTGATGGGCTCAAACAACTAACTTTTTGGTTAGTGGCCAAGCCCGTAACCACTGTGTCACCAGAGTTCCCCTTAACGATTACGGCCTAGAAAACCCTATACATCAGCTCTACTCTGTCACTACGGGTCAGTATGAGTCAGAAGCGACTCAATGGCATCCAACGACAACTTTAAATACCAATAAGGATGAGGGGAAAAAATACTGTATGTAATATGCAATTCAAATTACAAATAAAAATCACAGCCCCCATGTTTAATGTAATGGCTTTATAGTAAAACTACTATCACCACACTTTGTTGACTTGTGTGTGGACAGAACCCCTTTGGAAAGCTGTACGATAATCTACCTGAGGAACTGTGGACAGGTTCCTACTCTCCCAGGTAGTCTTCCCTGCTGTGGGGGATTGCACTGTGGAAATTATTCAACAGAGGGAAAATAAGAGCTATCCACCCGGCATCCACTATAAAGTTGGCTGTTGTAACAGGGCAGTGACTTTGTAAATTCTGTATGTTAATTTACTGAGTGAACACTCCACAGTCACTAACAGCGTCCGTTGGGAAACGTGGGAAGGTGTGCATGAGAACATGCGGAAAGTTCAGCACAAAGTGTGAGGCACACTATGGTTATGACTATGAACATTATGTGTCAGGTGGGTAAACGCAATTTGAATGAAACACAGAAAAAACTCTCTCAAGGGGCTGCATCAAATGGAAAGATTGGATTTGCATGGTTTATTTTCACTATTTTGAAACAAGAATGATCTTTGCGACTCCCTGTAACACATGGTCCAGCTCTTTGCTCCTGGCTGTGCTCTGGGCAGGGCGGCAGTGGCCCACAGAGGAGCGGCTCACAGGATGCCCTCCCCTTCACTCCGGGCCTGAGGTGCAGGGAGGGCAGGCTAGACATTCAGCAGGTGGCAAGTGAGGAGGAGGTGAGAGAGGGATAGCAACCTGAGAGGAGCGGCAGGTGGACGTGCTGGCACAGCCTGAATACTCGTGGAGCAAGTAGTTCCAATCAGCAGAAGCACAGACCTGGCGAGGGCTTGGAGGATCCCATTCAGGAGGGGATGGTATGGTTAGGTCAGCCAGAAGTCTGCCAATCGTGGCAGGAAGGTGAGAAGGACACTGCAGGTCTCTCTCCCTACTCTCCCAGGCTGCTGCTCCCTCTCACCCTGCCTTCCCCTCCCTCCAGGATAAATGTTCACTGTTCCAACAAGGACTACCATCCTACGTCTCGCATTCCAGAGTCTTGGGTCCGATGACATGCCATCTTGAGACACAAGATGGGACAAAAATCTGTTCTTTGGGATTTGTGTGACTGAAGCCGTGAACCCCCCGCCGTGGCAGGAATCCGCAGACTACCCTCTTCCCCTTTCACAGGCTTCCCAGAGCCCAACCTGCAACCCACAAGTGCCTTGTCAGGGAATACCAACCTTCCTCCCTTGTGGCTCAGATCCTTTCCCAGCCCAAGAACAAAGCCTTAGGTAGTGGGCAGGGCTACCGTGTGGGGTTGTGCTACTGTGCCCTGCTCCAGGGGGCCTGGCTGAGGACCCTACTCCACAGCCCAACCACACCCTGGTGCAGGTCTGCAATGGGTGGGGAGAGTGCAAGTTTCTAATTTGCGCGAAGGTGTGATAAGGGCCCATGACATCAGGGTGGGAATTCACTGTTAGTTCTGTTCCTCTTTGGGTTCCTAGACCAGAGAAGGAACCCCTGGGTGGTACAAATGGCTAATATGCTTGGCTGCTGACCAAAAGAATGGAGGTTCTAGTCCACCCAGAGGCACCTTGGAAGAAAGGCGTGGCAACCTACTTCTGAAAAAACACTGAAAATCCTATGAAGCACAGTTCTACTCTGACACAGATGGGGTCATCATGAGTCGGAACCGACTTGAAGGCAATTGTTTTTGTTTTGTTTTTTGAAGATGAGGGGAAGCTCCTTATACTGGGATGCAGAAAATAAGGTGTCTGGCTTGGCTGCCAAACGCCCAGGATCCTAACCTCACTGCTCTGTGGTTTGGGCATCAGCATCTCTGCCCAGCCCCAGGCTTCCGCTTCCACAGCCCAGTGCCTGCCAAAGAAGTGCTGACCTGCAGGCCACCCCCAACCCGAGAAAAGGCCTGAGGAGGTTTCTCAGACATTTTACAGCAAAGGTGTAAAAATAAACCTTGGTGTGCTTGCAAATTCCAGAGAGGGAGGAAGCACTGCTGGGCAGAAAGCTGACCGGACACCCAGGCGAGGACCAGGTCTCCACCGCAGGGAAGTGCTGACCTCCATTAGCTGGTGGACAGGCCGGTTATGAGAAACCAGACGCATCAAGCTCAGGCCCTGGCTTCCTGTTGGCTGCCCTCCCTGCACCGGGGAGGTGCAGGATACTGGGCAGATGCTGTCGATTATCACTGACACTCGCTGGACACGGCTTTACTCAGCCTGAGTAAGTGAGGACAGAGCCATTAGGGGGGCATTCAGAGATAGCGGGAAATGGCACCCCTGGGAGTAACTGGAAGCTGGCTGGGAGGCACCTGGGGGCTCAATGAGCTCAGCTGATCAGAGTCGTGCTAATAACACACACCATTGATTGAGTGCTGTCTGCATGCCTGTGTGCGTGGGCATGGATCATATGGGCTGTTAATGAATCCTTACTTCAATCCAGGGAGAAAGTGATTGCAAACCCATTTACATCTAAGGCGAGCTGGTTAAATGACATGCCCAAAGTCACAAGCCAATAAATGCCCTAGACCCAGGTTCATCCGGCTCCAAAGCCCACTCTTTTAGCCAAGATGGGGTCCTGCCTAGACCCTGGCTCCTTGAGGCTGAAGACTTGGGTGTTTCATGTCCTCTGCGGGTTCCTGACTCTGCTCCTCAGGCCTGAGCATCGACAGGCAGCACTACGCTCTCCCCGCAGCTCCAGGCATGTCCCCTGAGTTTTCCATCCACAGAGTCGGAAGGTACGGCTATCACTTCTCCACACGGTGTGCCTCTCTCCCCTGTCCCTCCTGAGCTGCTGTCCCTTCCCAGCGCAGAACGCCTGACTTTCAGGGTGACTGGTCCAGTGCTCTAGTCACTCGGGGCCTCACTGCCACCAGATGGGCATGGGAAGTCCCTCTTGCTATCTCTCCCATTCTGATCTGCCTTCCTTTCTTTTGGGGTTCTCAGCTAGATACTGGGGAAACAGAGATGAACAAGACACACTTGCTGGTTCATAGTCTGGTGAGGGGACAGGGAAACACGGTGACAGGGGATGAGGTAGTATACAAATGGTGTGGCAGGGGCTGCTTCTGACCTCCTCTAAACTTCACAAAGGGAAAGAAAAATCAAGATCAGGAGCCCAAGGCTGATTCCCATGAGGTGAAGGTCAGGAAATGCCTCCTCCTTCTCCCCTTTTTCATCAACTCTGACACCAACCATCCCTCCCACAGCACTCTCTACTTCTCTGCCGTGTTCAATAATTTGTTGCAGTGGCCACACACAACTCACAGACAATACTCATGATTATGGGGTTTATTAGGGAAGTTACAGGTTACAATTTGGGTTCAGGAATGCTCAGGATACATTTCTTCCATCAGGACAGCCTCTTCTCAGCTGTGCCTGCAGATATGTCTCTCTCTGGCCCCTTGGCCTCTGCCTTGCTCGGGCAAGCATTACAAAGCTCTTTTAGCTCTGTGATAAGTGCCCTGAGGAACCCTACTCCACCAGTAAGCCTCAGCCTGAAAGTGCTCAGCTCTAGCTCCATGGGTCAGCAAATCTAGCTCCACCAAGTGCCTGGAGACACCCTACTCTGCAAGAAGCTTCCTGCCCGAAGGTGCTCCATTTTTTCGCTCCGAGGGCAAGGAAGCCCACCTCACTGTTTCCCGCCTATTGCCGGTCTCCTGCCTCTGCTGCTGCCTTTCTTTTCCTCCATTCCTCACCGTCTTCTGCTTCAGTGTTACAGTTCTCTCTTTTGGTCTCCTGGTTCCAGGAGCTTCTCATTGCAGAATCCCCAGTCCAAAGAATGTGTTCCACTCCTGGCTCTTCTTTCTTGGTGGTGGACAATGAATAAGGAAGACTGAGGAAGAATTGATGCCTGTGAATTATGGTGTTGGCAAAGAATATTGAATATACCATGGACTACCAGAAGAATGAACAAATCTGTCTTGGAAGAAGTACAGCCAGAATGCTCCTTGGAGGCAAGGATGGCTAGACTTTGTCTCACATACTTTTGGCATGTTATCAGGAGGGACCAGTCCCTGGAGAAGGACATCATGCTTGGTAAAGCAGAGGGTCAGCAAAAAAGAAGATCTTCAAGGAGATTAACGGCCTCAAACATACCAGTGACGGTGAGGATGGCGCAGGACCGGGCAGCGTTTCGTTCTATTGTACATAAGCGTCACTATAACTTGGAACTGACTCGAGGGCACCTAACAACAATAATCTTTATGGTAGCAGATTACCAGGTCTTTTCTCCTGCAGAGCTCCTGGTGGGTTTAAACTGTCGCCCTTTCGGTTAGCAGCCAAGCACTTAACCACTGTGCCACCAGGGCTCCAGTTAAGGGGTTTGGAATTTACTTGATCCGGGACAGGGAGCAACATGACCCTGTGTGTGTTTTACAAAGATTGCTCATTGGGCCATGCAGGTTGGGTCAACTGGGGCCAGAGTGAAGGCAGGGGGTTCTGGTTAGGAAGGAGGGTCTAGTGATCATGAGAGAGATGGTGAAGGCCTCAACTGGGGAATGATGGGAGTGGCAGAGAAGAGATGGACTAGAGAAAATCACAGATAGACTTCAGGCTCTGTGACTAGTTGTCTGTAGCTGGTGAACGAGAGGAAGGCACTCAGGAAAACTCAGGTTTGGGGCTTGGCTGACTGGGTGTTTCAGCCCCTTATGAGTCCTAAGCTCTGCAGAGACCAGGAAGGCAACCTTCTTGAACTTCTTTTGTACCCGTGTCTACTCCTGCCCATTGCCCAACCAGCTGGGCATGCAGCAGTCAATCGCTAAACACTTGTGGATAAACAACTGGCTTTAAAAGACGTCATACATGACCCTAGGCACAGTGGAGCTGCAAGAAAGTGGACACACGCGACAGCTCAACAAGCAGTTGTGGTTATAAAAACCAACAAAGGCTTTGGAACAAGCGCCGTCACAGGAAAGAGGGCTCAGCCCAAGGAGACACAAAGGACGCTCAGATCACTCCCATAAAGAGGTTTTGGAAACGAAGAAAGCACTGTAGCTAGGTCGTGAAAATGTACAATCACGGAAATGACTCAGGCTCAGAAAGTGTCCAGAACTTGTCTCCATAAAACAGAGTCGATCCCAACCCCAAGACAGGGGCAAGTTTCAAAGCTGTGTCACCAGCAGGTTAATAGCAGTCTGCGTTTTTCTGAAATTTGTTCTGCATCAACAAGATGGGAAAAAACGCAAGGGTGATACAGAGGCCTTCTTTTCAGCAGCTTCACACAAATGCTCAACATTAAGTACTCAATTTCTCCAGGAAGTTTCTTTTGGACGCTCTTGACTGAACTGATGTCGCATTTTCCCCTGCAAGCACAGAGCATTTCAGGATCTTTCCATAGAAGCCTGACTCCAGGATCTTCCCATAGAAGCCTGCCTACTGCTGGCAAAGGTCAGTCTCACAAATTCAAAACAGGGCTGGACCGACCACCTCCTCGGTTACCACTGCCCTCTACCGTCCACAGTGAGCTTTCCCAGCCATCTTTACCAACTAAAGACCTTTCTGTTCAGAGGACAGCCTAGTCCGGCTTCTCGGTATATATAGTCTGTGTCCAAGAGGACTCTGATCCGACAGAACCTCATTGAGCCGCCAAGAGCGAGCAACCTGGGACAAGATGTAGGTCCACCCCGCACACAGCGTTTCTTGTGTTTGGCCACTGCTGCCTGAGTTTCAGAAAAGGAAATGAAAACCTCTGCTGGGGGACGGGTTTTAAGAGGATATTCTACTCTGTAACACATGGGGTCGTCGATGAGTCGAAATCGACTCGATGGCAACAGGTTTTGGGTTTACTTTCCTCCCGGGCCACACCACAGTGCTCCCCCCTGGGCATGTTGTCTCTGAGACTCAGGGGGAAGTAACTCTAGACGGGTGGTGTGCTTACCCATTTCCTGAATTCCAGCACAGGTGGCCTGATGTGGCTGGGGAGGGGCCTGTGACAGGAGGCACGAGCCTGGGGACAAAACTGCAGCTTGAACAGATGTTAAGGAGATCGGGGCTGGTATTTTCCTTCTTCTCGTACTCTGGTCTCTTCCTCCTGTGCCCCCACTGCCTGTACCTGTCTCCATCAGGTCAATGAGCACACCCTGTTTCCCTGGTCCCCTCGATTCCAAGAGCTCTTAAAAGACAGGTCTGTGCTCACTTCCCTCCAGGCCCCACCTGTTGAACAAAGACTAAGCAATGGTTACTAAGCTTGGTCTGTCTGACTCTTACTCCAATGTCTCTAGCTTCACTATTATCTTCAAGGCCAGGGCCCTGCTTCTTGAGTGAAGAAATCACCTTCACAAGTGGGAGAAATAAAAAACTCTTAATTTGACTGAGGCTACCCAGTAGCGACTAGAAAAACCTATTAGTGACTAGATAAGCCCAGTAGTGACTAGATAAACCCAATAGTAACAAGACAAACGTGGGCCCCTTCCAGCCACATCAGCCTCATCTCATGCCCCTGCATGTCCCAGCCTTCCTGACATACCAGGCATGGTTTGGACAAGCTCACATACACTTGGACATCATTTTGGCTTTGTTTGTGCTGGTTCCTTGGCCTTGAATTTCTTTGAGACTAAATCCAGAGGGGAAGTGTTACTTGCCCAAGGTCATACACACTGTGCAGAGATTTGAACCTAGCATCTGGCCCGTAGTCAGGAGTGTGATCTCATTTATTTCTCACAGGTGGGTATTATCATTCCATTTCACAGATGACAAGGTGAAGGCCAAGAGAAGAAGCGACTTGTTCAAGGTCACACGGCCAGGAAGTGGTGAGGCCAAGGCTGGAGCCCAGGTCTGTGTGCTAGCACCCATGGGGGCGGGGGTGGTGAAGCCAGCAGAGGGTCTGGGCACCCCCCAGGCCCAGAGCAGGAAGGAGTGCTAGAAAGACTAGGCTACAGAGAAACCACGTGTCCTGAGTGAGGTACCCAGCCCAGCCCTGTGCTCTAGAGGTTCAGCCTCAGTTCCTCCACCCCCGGCGTCACCAGGACCCAGAAGCCAGGGACAAACAGCTGCCACACCGGGAGGCGGAGAGGGAGCACCAGGCACAGCCCCACTCAGGTGGGCTCCATGCTTGGGAGGGAGAAAGGAGAGAATGAAAATCAGAGTACCTTGGACTGATCATGGGGAGTAGAAGCGGGTTCTGTGGGGGTCATCCCTAGGCCCTTTGGGTTCTTTTAAATCAGCAAGGAAACAAGAAGTAGAAGCATGGAAGGGAAGCAGTGTTGGGGACCCAAAATCTCCCCTAGTCTTGCTTCTTACTACCTACAGGGGTTTCCTGCTGTAGCTAGAGTTTGTTGGAAAACAAGACCCAACGTAAAATCACCAGCCCTAGACCCAAGAAAGGGCATCTCAAGCCCAGCAGAGGGAAGGGGCCACGTACGTACTTGACGTTGGTGTTGGTGCAGATGATGTACTCAATCTCATCTGAATAGGGGTTCTGAAATGTGAAGCTGCTGGTGCGGATCAACATCCACTCCCGGTTCTTGGTACGGAATCGATACATGACTGACAGTACTTGGCCTTTCAGCTTGACCACCTGAGAAAACATTTGGAGAAGGAAGTCAGCGGGAGGAAGGACGGTGCCAGACAGAAGGAGGGAGAGGGAGAGGCAGAGGCAGGGCGGTCACTGTGAGGGCCGTGGACCTCAGAATAGGGGCATTGTAGCCAAAGGGGAGGGGGAGAGAGAGAGAGTGAGGGCCAGAAAGACAGACAGAGAATGAGCAAGTGAGAGAGAGACAGAAACAGACTGAGTGAGGAACAGAAAGACAGAGATAGAGAGACAGCAACAGTGAGTGAGGAAGAGGGTAAGAATGAGGGTGAGTGAGAGATAGTGAGAGACAGAAAGACAGAGACAGAGACAGCAAGAGTGAGAGAGAGAGGGAAAGAGAGTGAACAAGAGAGACAGAAAGACAGAGAGAACCAGAAAGACAGACAGAGAATGAGAGTGAGTGACAGACAGAGGGAGACAGGGGGTAAGAAAGAGAGTGAGTGAGAGAGACAAGGACACAGACAGTGAGGGGTAGAGAGAGCCAAAAAGAGAGAGTGAAAGAAAGGCAGAAAGACAAAGACAGAGCGACGGAGAGAGGGGCAGAGACAGAGGGAGAGAGAGAGACAAAGGACAGAGAAAGAGAGCAAGGGACAGAGAGAGAGTGAAAGAGAGAAAGCAAGCACGCTATTGCTCTACTTCTGCTTTGAAACAGGGCACTGTATTTGGGCCATTCTGGCTTGTGTGTGAGAAACCAACTAGTTGGTGTCCTTTTTATATCATAACTTTCTGATTTTACAAATCAGATCGTGAAAACTCTACAAGCTGGAGTGTTTCTCTTTTTGCCTTGGCTGCTAGGGTACTCTGAGTTTGGTGCTAGTGCTCCCTCCTCCCCAGAGTTCGTATCTCATGTAGGTACCGTCACATTGTATTCATGGGTTTATTTCTTCATACCTCACATTAAAAAATTTTAACCTCTGTGTACTACGTAAATTGGGTCAAATATACTCTGAGAGGACAGGTAATAAAATGATAAATTTGTAGGTATCATGTGTTTGTATGCATGTATCTACGTCCCTATTACTACCCTTATGTTACAATATGTTTTCCAAAACACCTTCAGTGCATTACCACCTCAGGTATATCCTGATGTGTTTGGAGAGGCGGGCTTTACTATTTACAAATGATCATACTGAGACCCACAGAAATTAAGCGACCAAAGATCAGGCGACCTTGGTGGGAAAGCTGGAACAGGCACCACGGTCTTACTTCCAAATCACAAGACTGTCTCTCTGGACACACAGCTCTCTCTTGCATTCTGTGCACACACACACGCTAAGACACACACACTCTGTAAGCATCTGCAGAAACACAAAGACTGTAAACAAGCATGTGTCCGTACACGAGGCGGCATTCACCGCTGAAATGTGAACAGGAGAAGGAGAAAGGATATAAGTGACTGTAGGCCTAGGCCTGGGGTGTAATTATAGCCTCAGGACGCAGTGCCAAAAGCAGGGCTCTCCCCTCCACAGGTGCGTGCAGACCCACCTGACTCAGAGGTCACGGTGTGAGCATAGGTAAGAACGGGAACGTAGTCCCAGGGTAGAGAAGGCCTGACTCCCCAGTTCCTGAGACATCTGTAGGATGTACATTTGTAGTTCATTTCCTGTTTGACATCTGTCATCTTTCCCAGACTACATGCAGCATGGAGGCAGGCACTTCTGGCACCCCGCCAGCCCACCCCAGACCATGCCTAGGCCTGAGTGGGCCATCAGCACACATTTCCCAACTGCCCTGGCGGGTCTACTGGGCCCATGCCCTGGGCTGGTGTAGTGGGCCACCATTCTCTTTCTGTCCCCCCCTGGAGAAGCCAGATTAGCCCCAAGCCCGAGTGTGTCAGACAAGGCTCCCCAGTGGGAAATTCTGGAGTGACAGAGGAATCCTACCAAAGGGTCAAGGAGGGTGGGAGGCCTTGCCTGGAGCCTAGCTGTGTGTAATGCAAGGCTGGGGCACTCAGGGTTACTGCCTGATGGCAAGTCTGCAACCCCAAAACTAAGGATGCCAGAGACCTGGCACTGTCCCCAGAAGGGCCAGAAGACAAGGCCACATGGCCCCTCGGTCAGTGTTCTGAGGGGTACTGCCATGGGGACTCCCCTGTGTCTGCACAGAACACAGGACTAGACAGCTGCCCCCATGTGCTGAGACATACATCTGCTCTCTGAAGACGAGGGTGTAGGGAGCCTTTGTGTTGTTCTTCTAGCTGGAATGCCTGAGATGTGTGAAATTTTTCAGCTCCATGTAACAAACACTTGCAAGGCACCGCCTGTGTACGAAACACGCCTCTTGGAGCTGTGGATAAAGAAGGAAGGGAGCCAGCAGTCCTGCATGCTCTGAGGGGCCAAATTACATGCTAAGTACCTTATATGTGTAATCCCACCATGACACTGTGTGGATCCGGAATGTGAGCCTCAAGGAAGTACATATGCTGCCCGGGGCCTCTCGACTAAGGGTCTGATCACAGCTCTCCCTGAGCCAGGGCCCACTGTCTTCTCATGCATCTCTATTGAAAAGGCAGGCGCCCGGTGCCCAGGGAGCTCCTCGCCTACCAGGGGCAGGACAGACATGTAGATAACTGCACCCAGAGAAAGTCACTGAAACCCCCAAAAGATAGTGCAAGCGTCATGGGGTTACCAGCAGGGCAAGGGGACAGCATGCTCTTGGGGTCCAGAAAGGAGTCTTGGATGGAGATGGGGTTTGGAACAAACGTGGTCGGGGGAAGGTCAAAATGTTGGCAAGGGAGGGCTCTCCTGGGAGGAGGCACAGCATGAGCGAGTATTTGGAGGCTGGCAAAGCTGACGTGCGACTGGGGCTTAGCCATGTAACACAGGCTAGGCCTCACAACCAGGGTGATGCATTCGACGGCACTTCACCGGGGTCACATATACAAAGGACATAAAACCTAGCTCAGCATGTTGTTGTCAGCTGCTACTGAGTCAACTCCTGACTCATGGCCACCCCATGCATGATGGGATCTGTTGTGACCATAAGGTTTTTATTGGCTGATTTTTAGTAGATTGCCAGGCCTTTGTTCCTAGTCTGCCTCAGTCTGGAAGCTCTGCTGAGACCTGTTTAGCATCTGTGCAATGCGTGAGCCTCCACTGACAGATACGTGGTGGCTGCGCATGAAGTGCACTGGCTGGGAATTGAACCCAGGCTTTCTGCATGGAAGGCGAGAATTGTACCCCTGAACCACCACTGGGCTCCAGCCTGGCACAGCCCTTCATAAAAAAAGCTTCCGTCATCATCATCATCATTATCAAAGAGATCTGAGCAGAGAGGAGAGCGATGCGACAAGGCCCTTCCTTAAATCTCACTGGGTTCAACTCTTCCATTTGGCTTCTACATAAATCATGGTACAGAAAGGGAACCCATGAGCAGGGCCGAGTGCAGCATGCGGGATCCCCAGCCCCCAGGCCAGCATACTGTCGCCCCACCAATTCAAATTCCTTCTAAGCTGAATATGCGCTAAGGGTCTCACGTCTAGGCCAGTCAGGTGCTTTTGTTTAAATCCAGAGTTCATGGGCTGACTTTGAGCTGACAGAGCCCTCTCCATTCTTTCGTTCTTTTGTATGAATAAGTCACTTCCCTTTATCAACATTTGTCCCCATTCCCCCCACCAGTGGCCAGAGCCCAAAGAACACTGGTGTGGGGCCGAGGCCCGGCGTGCTTCAGGATGCTCAGCTGCAGCCCGCTGAGCCCCGGGGCGGGCGGGGCGGCCGGCTCTCAGGCACCGCTGCCTCAGCTTCCCTCTGCCAGAGGAATGAGGCTGCTGCTCACAGAGCGAGGGTCACTGAAGCTAGGTACCAGGGTCAGACGTGAAATTCCTTCTCTTCCTTTTCAAAATCAACCAGGGTCTGAGAAGGCCAGCAGTTTGAAGCCTCAGGTGGTCTCTGTCAGATGGAGAGGGCTGTGTGTGCGGTGTGGGGTTGGGAGGGGAAGCTTTGGAGGGAGGCAGGCCTGGGCCCACACCCTAGCCTGTTGCCACCCTGCTGTATGACCCAGGGCAGGATACCAAGCCTCTCTGAGTCCTGGTGTCCACTGTGGAGAAGTGGGGATGACCACATTCACCGTGGGGGCCCAGCGTTCTGTAAGATATTGTACTCCAAAGGGTCTGGCTCGTGATTGGGCATGTAGTGGAGGCCCAGTCACTGTTAGAGCTTCATTTCCATGTACCCAGAAAAGTGAAGCCAACTGACCCAAACCTGACCACTGTGGACTGAACCGTGTCAGAATCCTAGTCCCTGTACTTATGGATGTAATCCTGTTTGAAATTAGAGTTTTCTTTGTTACGTTAACAAGCCCATATGTTTGCAGGGTGTGCCCTAAACCTAATCACTTCTGAGTGATAAAAAGAGCAGACGAGACTCAGAAGTGAACACAAATGTGGGAAGATAGACTCCATGTGAAGATGGCCAAGGAACTGAGGAATGCTGGGGCCACAGGAACTGAAAGAGACAAGGATCTTCCCACAGAGATGAGAGAATCTTCCCCTATAGCCAGTGCCCTGAATTTGGACTTCTAGCCTCCTGAACTGTAAGAAAATTAATTTCTGTTCCTCAAAGCCACCCACTTGTGGTATTTCTGTTACAGCAGCACTAGGTAACTAAGACACCTAAGTTAAACCAATGCAAAGTTCCTAACAAACTCCACATATTTAGGAAAGAAAGGGCATAAAAGGACATAACCTTACAACATTCAGCCATTTTAAACTCATCTTTTTCCAAAATGCAAGCCATCTGCTGGGGGTTATGATCAACTGAGATTGCTTTATTAAATCCCAGTCAAATGCCAGACTCCACGCTACATGGTGGAGATAACGGTGAAAAGCGTGGCAGACTCTGCCAACAGAGAGCTTATGTTTTAGTAGAGAAGACCGGAAAAAAAAAAAAAAAAAAAGACAAATAAATAAAACAATTAAAAACTGGACAACTGGACTAGCTGTTATGCAGGAAAAGTAAGGGCTGCAAAAGGGGCTGGGGGATCTTTCTCAGTTAGAGTGGCCTTAGATGATATCTATGAGATGATGAGTTGAAACCTAAAGGATAAGAAGGCACCAGTCATGAAGACTGAAGACTGAGGGGAAAGCATCCCAGTCAGAGGGAACAACATGTGCAAAGGTCCTGAGATAGGAAAAGGTGTGATGTCCTAAAGAACTAGAAGGTGGCCAGTGTGACTGCAATGTTGTGAACGATGAGGACGAGACCGACAGGGCAGGGCCAGGCAGAGAATGCAGAGTGGGAAGGAGCTTGGTTTTAGTCTAGATACACAGGAAGAGCCACTGGGAGGTCTTAAATGAAAGTGTGGCAAAACCTAGTTAATGTTTTACCAATGGCTTGGAGTGGGACAAGAGTCAAAGCAGAGGCGGTTCAGGAAAGAGGTGACTGCAATTTCAAACGAGAGATGGGGATGGGCTGGCCAAGGTGGGTGAGAAAAAACAGCAGAAGGGGATGGGTGGCAGATGTATGTGGAGATGTGACAGGAGCTGCCGATGGGCTGGATGTGGGGAG
Organism: Elephas maximus indicus; assembly: GCF_024166365.1. Lineage (NCBI taxonomy): Eukaryota > Metazoa > Chordata > Mammalia > Proboscidea > Elephantidae > Elephas > Elephas maximus. The sequence continues at coordinate 70,629,210 of NC_064831.1, read as the reverse complement.
TGAGAGTAAGGAAAGCATGAATGATGTTTCTTGTTTCTGGCCTGAAGAACCAGGTGGATGTAGGGTGAGGGAGACTGGCGACGGTATAAGTGGAGGTGCGAAGTAGTGCCTGGATACTGGCAGGTGTGGAGCTCAGTGGGCAGTCTGGACTGCAGTCACCTGACCAATGGATCAGATCAGGAGGGAGATACTACAGAGAAGAAAGAAGGCAGCCAAGGCCAGGGCCCTGGGGTACCAGAGCTTGTCTAAGCAAGGCAGAAGAGGAGGAACCAGAAAAGGAATCTGAAAGGAAGTGTCTGGAGAGGTGGGAGGAAAACTGGGTCCGGGAATGTTTGAGAAGAAAAGAGCAGCATGGTGCAGGGAGGAGGAGGGGTTAGAGACGTGCCCGCACATGTGGTGGACAACTGGAGTAGGTCCATTCAAAACGTGTGCAAAGCAGGGTGCCAAGCACTGGTTCTCTCAGATGAATGACTACATAGGAATCACTCTTCAAAAGGAACTCAAAGGTCCCTTTTTGGTAACGTTGTCCACTCCATGTCTTTCCCAGGGCTGCAGTGAGACATCAGAGTTCTTTGAAGAAGTGTGTTCTGTTTCTCATGACAGCTCAACTTGGGCTCCCAGTAAAAACTAGCTACCATTGAGTCAATTCCAGATCATGATGACTCCATGTGTGTCAGAGTAGAACTGTGCTCCATAGGGTTTTCAATGGCTGTGACCTTTTAGAAGCAGATCAGCAGGCCCTTCTTCTGAGGCACCTCTGGGTGGACTTGAACCTCCAACCTTTCTGTTAGCAGCTGAGCACATTAACTAACATCCAGGGGCTTGGGTTCAGGAGGTTGCAAATACATAGTGTGAATCCTAGTTCTGTCACTCATTAACCTTAAAGACTGTTACTTCACGGAGCCTTAGTTTCCTCACCTGTGAAATGTGATTGTTGTGAAGATCCAATAAGGTAGTAAATGTAAAAGGGTTCTCCACAGTGCCTGACACCTAGTAGATGCTCAATAAATAGCTAACAGTAGTGATGTTCATGATGCCATTAACAGGGTGGTCATCCTCTCAGGTTCCCAAGAATCATTCTAAATTCCAATCTCAACCTCACTGTCTCTATCCAAAACATCACTAACCCAAAAAATATCTACTCAAGTTGCCTCCTATTTTTAATTCCCACTGTCCCTGACCAATATCCGAACAATTTAAACAGCTTCCTGACTTGCCATTATTTCCAGTAATTTCCCCACATCTGTCTATTCAGTATACTTGAGCCGCCAAAGCTGTTTTCCAAAAACATTGCTCTGCTTGAAATCCTTGAAGAAGTCCTCATGTACCCTTAAATGACTCAGAAGAGAATTTCAGTTCCTTGGCATGGCATCCACCGCCCTTCATAATTTGGCCTCATTTTTTTACCACTGCCCACTTCTTTCCTATAAGTTAGGCAGTATCACGCCAAGCCACAAGGAACTGCTTATAATTCTCCCAATAGACCATGTTCCTTTGCATCTCTGGGTGCTGGCCCTCAGTCTAGAATGTTCTCTCAGTTCTTGTATGCTTATCCTGTATCACTCATCCCAACCGTTCCCTCCTCCAGGAGACTGTTCCGGACTCCTCCCCACACAGTAAATCTCTCTGGCCACTGTGGCATTTTCTTCATGACCCATTACAGCTTTTGCCCTATTCCTCAGTAATTATCTTCCTGATGTGTCTGTCTTCCCCGCTAAGTTCCTTCACGGCAGAGGCCATGACTGATGCCTTAGGTAGGGCCTTGCAGCTGCCTGGCACACAGCAGACCCCGATGGCCTGCCAGCCACACTCACATGTATTCAAGCTTCTACCTCAGCACTGGGTGTCGGCAGTACCTGCTGGAAGCTCTCACGCAGGTGGCTCTGATCCTCAGGGTGGCAGAATTCCAAAATGTCCTTTCCCAGAAGGTCCTAGATAAAACAAACAAGCTTTAATAATTCCAAGGCCCACTTTTCAATATTTATTTACTCACTATTGGACAACAGTGTCCATTTGCATCTGCTGCTTCTCATCTCCTTCAATTCGCCCCACCACGGGGAACACAAAGGTAGATGCAAATTTCCCCTCGGAGCGGTTGTGAAGCTGGCTTCCTGGTGTCCACTCGAAGTCCCACCGGCCTGCTCAATACCAAGTTCCAATTTTGCTGAGGCACTAGATCAGCAGCTTCAGAATGCAATTTTATGCTTGTTTGCCTTGGAGAGGTAAACTGTCATAAAATATTTTAATAAACATAAACAGAAAGCAGAATGACTGCAGGAGAACTGATGATGAGTGGAACTGTTTAAATGCAGAAACTGTAGCTGTCTTGTGGCTGAAGAAATGCTGTTCTCATAAAATAACTGCACTTGTTAGAAGCCTGTTTACTTTCCACCTTCACTAGTCTATGTTTTATTCAAAGGACCAAGCGTTAACCCAAAACAAAGTCCGTTTCATAACAAAACAGACTAGAATAAGATAAACCATCAAAAGGCAACTCCAAATATGTTACAGGAAGTGGTCCAACTGGAAGTGTCTTAAACAGCAAAAAATTTAAACCAACTCATTGGCCAGGACCCAGGTCACCAAATGGCCCAGGTGTGGGCTGATGCTGGCAGTGGAAGGGAAGCCTTATCCATGCACCAGTAAGTGTCCAGATGCTGCCGGAGGTGCCAGTGGAAAAACGGATCTAGCTGGGAATATGTGCCATTGGGGGCTATGGTGAATTTGGAAAGAGATCAAACTCCCCCTTTCTTCTGCCCAAGAATCTCAAGACTTGCATGAACAGAGACAGAGAGAAGAAGCCCTGCTGGCGCAATGGTTAAGGACTTGGCTGCTAATGGACGGATTTGTGGTTTGAACCCACCAGCTGCTCCTCAGGAGGAAGACCTGGCCATCTGCTCCCATAAAGATTACAGCCCAGGAAACCCTATGGCGCAGCTCTACTCTGTCACATGGGGTCACTAGGAATGGAAGATCGACTCAACGGCACCTAACAACCTAAAAGAGAGACGGAATTATATGAAAGGTTCCAATATTCCTCGTTTGGACTGTTTCTAGCTCTAAAACATACACATAAATAAAACGCCTTTTTTTTTTTTTATCAACAAATCCCCAACTTTGTTCCCCTGCCTTTTTAAAAAGGCCTTTTATTTTGAAAGAAATCTAAATCTACAAAAAAGCTGCAAGAATAGTACAATAAACACCTATATACCATTTGCCTAGGTTCAACAATTGCCAATATTTTGTCACATTTGTGTCTTTTTTCTTTCAGGCATATACATGCAAGTATTTAAAAAAAAAAAAACCCTGTTGCCGTTGGGTCCGTTCTGACCCTATAGGACAGGGCAGAACTGCCCCCACGAGGTTTCCAAGGAGCACCTGGTGGATTCAAACCGCTGATATTTTGGTTGGCAATGGGTTACATATGTGTGTGTATATATATTTTTTTAACATTTCTTGCTGAACCATTTGAAAGTAAGTTATAGACATCATGACACTTCTTCCCTAAGTACTTTAGTATGTATCTCATAAAAATGGCATTATCTTACAAAACCACAATATACCATTATTACACCTAAAAAGACAAAAAACACCTAACCCCCCCCAAAAACCCCATTGATATAGAGTTGATTCTGACTCGCAGCAACCCTATAGGACAGAGTAGAACTTCCCCATAGGGTTTCTAAGGAGTGGCTGGTGGATTCGAACTGCCTACCTTTTGGTTAGCAGCCAAGTTCTTAACCACTGTGCCACCAGGGCTCCATTACACCTAAGGGAGTTGATAATTATTCCATAAAATCACCCAATATTCCACCCATGTTAACTCTTTCTCAGTTGTCTCCAAGTGTCTTTTATAGCTGTATGCCTTCAGGTCCAGGACCCAATGAAGGCTCTCACGTCACATATTGTTGTTTTATCTCTTTGATCTCCCTTAATTTGGAAGAATCCCTCCTGCCTTACGGTGTTTCTCATGACACGAAACTCTTTTGTTTTTCCTTAAGAACATGGAACAGAGATTTGAAAAAGTACCCCTCTAAAGAGGGTTTCCAAATACGGTCATGCATCACTTAACTTCCACGACACGTTCTGAGAAATAAAACATTATGTAATTTGGACGTTGTGCAAACACTATATTATATACAACGTCGTCTCCTAACAACATTGTCACTCTGTCTTGAAAAGCGTTAAAGCCTGGCACTGACTTGGCCTCCTTATAGATGAAGGTCCTTTTAGGCATTCGCTTCCTGAATAAAGAGATTTCATCCATAGCAAAAATTTGCTGGGGCAAATAACCTCCCTCTACAATCAGTTTATCTAAGGTTTCAACAAATTCTCCTGCGGCCTTCGCATCAGCACGCGCAGACTCACCACTCACTCTCACGTTATGCAGGGAAAATGTTGTTTGAAGCACTTAAACCACCCTGAGCTAGCACTAAACTGGATGTCATAGTCTGGTCCTGCTTTTTCTTTAAGCATCTTGAACAAACTTTGTGCCTTAGCAGTGACTGTCAACGTGCTAAGAGGGATTCACTTTTCTGTTTGGTTAGCAATCCAAGTCATTAGCAATTCCCCCACATCTGAAACAGGTCCTTCTCGCATTTTCGTTACCTTATAGTGTTCAGTGGAGCTAATCCTTTAACAGCTTGGAGGATTTTTTCTGTTTCTGAGGATCACCATGATAGTGAAGTGTGACATGCCTAAATCACGAGCAACAGCGTTCACTGCTTTTCCCTCTTCGTGTTGTTTAAAAACATTTTGTTTCACTTACAAAGCGATACTTCTCCTTTACCTTTTGCTCCTGCTATCCCTAGTTCTGGTTTTGCTGCATTTAGAAGCCATGATGCACTTCATGGTAATATTTTCAAAAGAAAGTTAAAAGGAGAGATAACACTACAACATTCAAGAGACACGCAATACACAAGGTTGGATACTGCTGCCCACGAGTTGAAGCATGTGTTGTTATACGGTAACCTTTTAAGTAGGGAAAGTTCACGTTAACATAATGATAGAAAGTACTTAGGTGCTTATTATGACCATAAAGACACATGTATTACAGGTTCTGTATGTATTGTACCATTATATCCCTGTCAGTGCAATCACTCTGTATACAAGAGATGTGAGATGCACGTGTTGCGTGCTGGAAGCTGTCTTGTTCAGTATGTCCGGTTATGTCTGCTACATCCTGTTCTTAAGTGATTGGACATTGCTCTAACGGACGTTATGTGGTGCATGACTATGCACTGGAGAAACATGGGGTTAGGCAAAGTTGAGCGGGCATCTTTACTGCAAGAACTTTCAGAGTCTTTCATGTTTATATGCTTGGTAAGCCTCCAAGTAGAAGACTTGGTATTTATCAAAATTGGTCAGAGAAACCCTTTTTAGTGAAAAATCAGCTAGAGAACCAGAGCGGTTAGGGCAAAGAATGATGACCTAATTTTAAGCAGTGCAGTTGCCTACAATGTCCTTTCTTGATTTGGAAAGATATCACTTTCTCCAGGAAGGACGCATGCATTTTATGCTCTACTGTCATAGTGTTGTATCTAGAACAAATGAGATAAGTGCATTTAAAGGAAAGTTAAATCTCTAGCCAACTGCCATGAGCTCAAAACTCTCTACCCACCTGAGGTTGGTAGCCAATCACACTGATGCATCTTGGATCCACAAACGTGATGATCCCATCAGAGTTATGGCGGGATAAGAACTCCGTGGGCACCGACATCCCGTTCATGTCCATGCATACAGGAGAGCTGGTCACCTGGAATGGGGAAAATCCACAGCTGGGGTGGTGTTGACAGAGACAGAGGGAGCTGGCGGCAGAGGTGGAGAATGTGAATAATTCGCATGGATTTAATCTCACAGATCCTTTGGTGCCATTAGTACCATGAGTCTAAAGGGTTCGAATAGCTCCGGTCATACCTCTGACTGTGTAACAGTGTGCCTCTTCCCTTACAGTTCGAGCCTCAGCTTCCTCATCAGTCAGTGGGAAAAACGAAACATGTAATCTCTTAGGGTGGTTGTGAAGTTCAAAAGAGATACTGCATGTTAAACTCAGGCACAATGTCTGGCATATAGCCAATGCTCAATAAATATTAATACCCTTCACTTCTCTCACCTTCCCTTTATTAACAATAGCAAATGAGTCTAAGGAACTGCTCAAAATATGTGGAAAGTATACATCGGTAGAATGAATTTATTCAAGTACCTCTCAGAAAGGAATACCCAAAGTTTGGTAAGCACGAATGGAACTGCTTATTCACCTGCCTGAAAATGGCAAGACCCAGGAAACCAGGCACATGAAGACTAGTGTCCTCAGAATTATGTCTATCATATTCCCACTCATCAGTATGGGGACAACTCTCAATGCCACAAGGAGAATGAACAGCCCAGTTGATTGAGTAGCTACTGTGTGTGCCATTCACTGTGCCAGGGGCTTAATTTACATTATCTCTCTACAACATAGTCAGTTTTAACAAGATAAATAAGACATATTCCCTGCTCTTAAGGAGCTTGCAGTTTAATGGTGGACTAGGCATGCACTCAACTAACCACACTACGACAGACAGTGAAAGAATGGTAACTGACATGTAAACTCAATGGTTTAAGTCCAGGTACAAGAGAATGATTAATTTTGACTAAGGGAATAGGGGAGTCATTTTAGCTGGGTCTTGAAGAATGAGTAGATAGGAAAACGAGAAGAAAGAATGCTAAAAGGAGAAGAGGAAAAAGGAAATGGCAGGCAGAAGAAACAACCTGTGGACACCCACAGAGGTGGGGAAGTACATGGTGGGTTTATGGAAAAGGGAATGGTGCTATTTGGGAATAGGGTGTGGAGAGAGAGGGAGAAAGGAAGGAGATGAGGCTGGATGACCTCATGATGAGTTTGGACTTTACCCTGTAGACAATGGGGAGATGTTCAAGGTACTTAAACAGGGGCATGGTGAAAACAGTACTCAACTTTGCAATAATTGGCACAAGCATGGAGGTTGGACGGATACAACCCCTCAATGCAGCAAGAACCCTGCTGTTTACAACTCATGGTTCTCTTCTTCCACATTCAGCCTCATCCTTGTCCCACTGCATAAGAAATGAAGCCCAGCAAATTCTGAGTATATAGAGATTAGAACAGGGATTCAAACCTACAGTCTCTTGCCCTTTATAATCATAAGCCCTCTTTTGACATTAAAAAGTCTATGAGTTTGGTCTTACCTGGAGTCTTCCAATTGCCACAAGGCAATATTTACTGCCTTGTCCCACTTCAGCATCTTCTTCAGGTATAGTCATTCCTGAAATGAGGAACACCACTGTCATCACTAACATGAGCGGAAAAGGGGCCAAAAGTGCGTGTGAATTTTTTATGCAATTGAAAATACAGATCCACTACTGACTACTCAGGGTTGGAAAGGCAGTCAATGAATTAACTGCCCCGCCCTCACTTCCTGCTCCTCTTCTGCATGTACTTATTTGATAATTTCACGGTACATTATCATCTGCATCAATGGAAAATGAAGAGGAAATTAAGGAAAATGAAAACCAAATCACTCATTTTTACATTTACACAATATGGCTCAATCATGTAGTTATGAAGAAAATTTCAGTAAAGCACCCATACTGGACATTTAAGGTTATATATTTTCAATCACTTCATATGTATGCAAAAGCTGGACAATGAATAAGGAAGACCAAAAGAAGAACTGATGTCTTTGAATTATGGTGTTGGTAAAGAATGCTGAATATACCACGGAATGCCGGAAGAACGAATAAATCTGTCTTGGAAGAAGTATGGCCAGAATGCTCCTTAGAAGCGAGGATGGTGAGACTTTGGACATGTTATCAGGAGGGACCAGTCCCTGGAGAAGGACATCATGCTTGGTAAGGTAGATGGCCAGTGAAAAAGCAGAAGGCCCTCAACGAGATGGACTGATACAGTGGCTGTAACCATAGGGTTAAACACTGCAATGATTATGAGGATGGTGCAAGATCGGGCAGTGTTTCATTCTGCTGTACAAAGGGTTGCTATGAGTCGGAGATGACTCAACGGCACCTAACAATGACAACGAAACATTTCAAGTATGTTGTTGTTGTTGTTAGGTGCCGCTGAGTCGGTTCCTACTCATAGCCACCCTATACGCCACAGTACGAAACACTGCCTGGTCCTGAGCCAACCTTACAATTGTTATTATGCTTGCGCTCATTGTTGCAGCCACTGTATCAATCCACCTTGTTGAGGGTCTTCCTCTTTTCCGCTGACCCTGACCCTGTACTCTGTGAAGCATGATGTCCTTCTCCAGGGACTGATCCCTCCTGACAACATGTCCAAAGTATGTAAGACGCAGTAGTCTCTCCCTCCTCGCCTCTAAGGAGCATTCTGGCTGTATTTCTTCTAAGACAAATTTGTTGGTTCTTTTGGCAGTCCATGGTATATTCAATATTCTTCACCAACACCACAATTCAGAGGTATCAATTCTTCTTCAGTCTTCCTTATTCACTGTCCACCTTTCACATGCATATGATGTGACTGGAAAATACCATGGCTTGGGTCAGGTGCACCTTAGTCTTCAAGGTGACATCTTTGCTTTTCAACACCTTAAAGAGGTCCTTTGCAGCAGATTTACCCAATGCAATGCGTCTTTGGATTTCTTGACTGCTGTTTCCATGGCTGTTGGTTGTGGATCCAAGTAAAATGAAATCCTTGACAAGTTCAGTCTTTTCTCCATTTATCATGATCTTGCTCATTGGTCCAGTTGTAAGTATTTTTGTTTTCTTTATATTGAGGTGCAATCCATACTGAAGGCTGTGGTGTTTGATCTTCATTAATAAGTGCTCCAAGTCCTTTCCACTTTCAGCAAGCAAGGTTGTGTCATCTGCATAACGCAGGTTGTTAACGAGTCTTCCTCCAATCCTGATGCCCCGTTCTTCTTCTTATAGTCCAGCTTCTCAGATTATATTTGCTCGGCATACAGATTGAATAGGTATGGTGAAAGAATACAACCCTGATGCACACCTTTCCTGACTTTAAGCCAATCAGTATCCCCTTGTTCTGTCGGAACAACTGCCTCTTGATCTATATAATGGTTCCTCGTGAGCACGATTAAGTGTTCTGGAATTCCCATTCTTTGCAATGTTATCCATAATTTGTTATGATCCACACAGTCAAATGCCTCTGCATAGTCAATAAAACACAGGTAAACATCCTTCTGGTATTCTCTGCTTTCAGCCAGGATCCATCTGACACCAGCAATGATATCCCCGGTTCCACATCTTCTTTTGAAACCAGCCTGAATTTCTGGCAGTTCCCTGTCGATATACTGCTGCAGCCGTTTTTGAATGATCTCAGCAAAATTTTGCTTGTGTGTGATATTAATGATATTGTTCTATAATTTCCACATTCGGTTGGATCACCTTTCTTGGGAATAGACATAAATACGGATCTCTTCCAGTCAGTTGGTCAGGAAGCTGTCTTCCATATTTCTTGGCATAGACATCTCAATTGATATTTCATCAATTCCTGGAGCCTTGTTTTTCGCTAATGCCTTCAGGGCAGCTTGGACTTCTTCCTTCAGTACCACCTGTTCCTGATCATATGCCACCTCTTGAAATGGTTGAACATCGACTAATTCTTTTTGGTATAATGACTTGGTGTATTCCTTCCATCTTCTTTTGACGTTTCCTGCGTCGTTTAATATTTTCCCCATAGAATCCTATTGCAACTTGAGGCTTGAATTTTTTCCTCAGTTCTTTCAGCTTGAGAAATGCTGAGAGTGTTCTTCCCTTTTGGTTTTCCATCTCTTTGTACATGCATTATAATATTTTGTCTTCTCGAGACACCCTTTGAAATCTTCTGTTCACTTCTTTTATTTCATCAATTCTTCCTTTGGCTTTAGCTGCTCAACATTCAGGAGCAAGTTTCAGAGTCTCCTCCCACTTGTCTGTCATACTGTGGGGGATTGCGTGTTGCTGTGATGCTGGAAGGGATGACACCGGTATTCAGATACCGGTAGGGTCACCCATGGAGGACAGGTTTCAGCTGAGCTTCCAGACTCAGACAGACTAGAAAGAAGGACCTGGCAGTCTACTTCTGAAAAGCATTAGCCAGTGAAAACCTTATGAATAGCAGCGGAACACTGTCTGATATAGTGCTGGAAGATGAGCCCCCAAGGCTGGAAGGCACTCGAAAGATGACTGGGGAGGAGCTGCCTCCTCAAAGTAGAGTTGACCTAAATGATGTAGATGGAGTAAAGCTTTCGGGACCTTCATTTGCTGATATGGTGCGACTCAAAATGAGAAGAAACAGCTGCAAACATCCATTAATAATTGGAACCTGGAAGGTACGAAGTATGAATCTAGGAAAATTGGAAATCGTCAAAAATGAAATGGAATGCATAAACATTGATATTCTAGGCATCAGTGAGCTGAAATGGACTGGTATTGGCCATTTTGAATCGGACAATCAAATAGTCTACTATGCTGGGAATGACAACTTGAAGAGGAATGGTGTTACATTCATCGTCAAAAAGAACGTTTCAAGATCTATCCTGAATTACAACGCTGTCAGTGATAGGATAATATCCATACGCCTACAAGGAAGACCAGTTAATACGACTATTATTCAAAATTATGCACCAAACACTAGGGCCAAAGATGAAGAAATAGAAGATTTTTATCAGCTGCTGCAGTCTGAAATTGACTGAACATGTAATCAGGATGCATTGATAATTACTGGCAATTGGAATGTGAAAGCTGGAAACGAAGAAGAATCAGTAGTTGGAAAATATGGCCTTGGTGATAGAAACAATGCCAGAGATCGAATGATAGAATTTTGCAAGACCAAGGGCTTCTTCATTGCAAATGCCTTATTTCACCAACATAAACAGCGACTATATGCATGGACCTCGCCAAATGGAACACACAGAAATCAAACTGACTACAACTATGGAAAGAGATAATGGAAAAGCTCAATATCATCAATTAGAATAAGGCCAGGGGCTGACTGTGGAACAGACCATCAATTGCTCATATGCAAGTTCAAGCTGAAACTGAAGACAATCAGAGCAAGTCCACAAGAGCCAAAATATGACCTTGAGTACATCCCATCTGAATTTAGAGACCATCCAAAGAATAGATTTGACACATTGAACACTAGTGACTGAAGACCAGACGAGTTGTGGAATGACATCAAGGACATCATACATGAAGGAAGCAAGAGGTCACTGAAAAGCCAGGAAAGAAAGAAAAGACCAAGATGGATGTCAGAGGAGACTCTGAAACTTGCTCTCGAACATCGAGCAGCTAAAGCAAAAGGAAGAATTGAAGTAAAAGAACTGAACAGAAGATTTCCAGTATACGTTGTCAAAATAAAAAACAAATTAAAAAAAACCACCAAAGCTGAAGCTGTTGTCAGTTGAGGGAACAAAACCAATACATCCCCTTGGGGGGTGGGATTTAGGGTTTTTTTAAATGGCTAGAAAGGAGAAATTGGTGATGGTTATGCTAATTAAGACCTGAAAACTAATGCTCCGGATAGGAAGAAATTGATTAAAACAATTCTTGTTCACTGGTCAGAAAGAGCCTGCAGTTAGGCTCAGTAAGGGTCTGTATCTGAGGTCTCTCACGGTACATGGTTCTCGAGCAGCTGTAGCTGGTTAGAGACGCTCTGGTGAAACAAGCGTTTATTTTGTTACCTCCTAGGCAAGTGCGGCTGTTAAGAAGAAAATTTCCCTTTTATGCTGCATAATGCTTTAAACATAAATATTTCCACACTGGGCCAGACCAAAGGTCCACAGTGACACAGTCACACAAGCTCATGAGAACTCATCACTGTAAACCCTGAACTCACTGCCATTGAGTCGATTCTGACTCACAGTGACCTATAGGACAGAGTAGAACTGCCCCATGGGGTTTCCAAGGCTGTAATCTTATGGAAGGAGACCACCACACCTTTCTGCCATGGATCATCTGGTAGATTCGAACTGCCTACCTTTTTCTTAGCAGCCAAATGCTTTAACTGCTGTGCCACCGGGACTCCTTACACAGACCCTGAAGGGCATGTAAAACACGACTATGGTTCTAAGAGTCAGTGAAATGTCACTCCCTCCTCACCCTGGGTATCCCTTTGCGTTCCCCTCTTCTTGCCATCCTTTTCCCATCGGCCTACTGTAGGTAACCAATCTCTAGTTTCCAGCTGATCCTTTACACATAGGAGCGGATGCATGTGTATTTTCTTATATCCCATTCTTTCCTATACGAAGGGAGGCAAATGGTCGTTACTCTTGGATTTCACATATTTCACTTAACAGCATGTCCTGGAAATCACTCCTAATCCATTCATGGAGATCTTCCTCATTCTTTTTTAGAACTGCAGAGTATTGCATTGTGTGGCGGTACCACAGCTTATTCAACCACTCTCCCGTGTATGAGCATTTAAATGTTCCCAATAGTTTGCAATTACAAACAATGCGGCAATGAATCACATTGTGGCCATGCATTTTTCATATGGTGGGAGGCATATCTTCAGGGTAGACCCCTAGAATTGGGATTGCTGGGTTCAAAGTCAGCGCATATGTAGTTTTGTTAGCTGGTCCCAATGTCCCCCCAGAAGGGTCACACCAATCTGCATTCCCAGCTGCCAGCCGGGAGAGGCCCTGTTCCCTACCCCCTCACCAACAGAATGAGCTGTCGTTCTTTTTTTAGTAATTGCCAGTTGGACAGGTGAGAAATGACATCTCAGTGTTGTCTTAATTTGCATTTGTTTAATGATGAGAGAGTCGGAATATTATTTCAAATGTTTGAGGGCCATTAGAAAAATTTTTTTTTTTTTTAATGGAATTGCCCATACTTATCTTTTCCCCACTTCTCTACTGGGTTTTTGGTCCATCGTGCCTCAATTTTTAAGGGTTCTTTATATATTAGAGATATTAGGCCTCTGTGGCCTATGTTGTAAATATGTCTTTTCAGTTGGTTGGCAGTCTCTTGACTTTGCTTATTTTATTGTTTTTTTGTCATGCAAAATTTAAAATTTTTATGCAGCCTTATCCTCTGGCAATATTAAAAGAGTATCATCATAATTTCCTCTAGTACTTTCACAGTTTCATTTTTTACATTTAATTCATTTGTAGTTATTCTTGTGTAGGGTGTGAGATACGGATCTAATTTTATCCACTGGGGGGGTTAAAAGTTGCACCATCAACATTTATTAAGAAGTCCATATTTACTGCAGTGATTTAAGATGACACCTTTATCACGTATGAAATTTCCATACGTATTTGAGTCTAATCTTGGACTTTCTCTTCAATTCCACTGGCCTATTTGTCTATTTAAGCACAAGTACCATGTTTTACCATGTTTTAATTACAAAGGCCTTTTTGCACATTTTAGTGTATGACAGGGTTATTCTCTCCTTGTAGTTTTTTCTTAGCTATTCTTGCATATTTGCTTTTCCATACAAACTTTATTGTAAAACGAATCTATAAAACACCTTGTTGGTATTTTTTTGGGGATTGCATTGAATTTATAACTTCAGAAGAACAGACATGTTTATAATGTTAAGTTATCCTATTTGTTCAAGTCAGCTTTTACATCTTTTAGAAGTATGTTTAAAATTTCTGTGTATAGGTTTTGTACACTTGTTAAAATTATTCCCAAGGGTTTAGTCTTCTTTGTTGCTATTGCAAAGTGGGGTTTCTCCTCCATTACGTTCTCTGTTTATTGTTTATGTAGATAAAGGCTATTGATTTCTATACATTTATGCTGTACTATGCTACTTCACTGAGTTCTTTTGTTGTTTGAGTTAGTTTTATCATTAATTCTCTGGGGTTTTCCAGGTATACTATCATATCATGGAAACCCTGGTGGCATAGTGGTTAAGAGTTCAGCTGCTAACCAAAGGTTAGCAGTCTGAATCCACTAGACACTTCTTGGAAACCCTATGTGGCAGTTCCTCTCTGTCCTCTAGGGTTGCTATGAGTCAGAATTGACTCGATGGCAACGGGTTTGTTTTTTTGGTATCATATCATATGAAAATAGAGATAGTCTTCCTACTTCTTTACACATAGTTTTGTGTGCCTCTAACTGATTTCTCTTGTTTAATTGGATTAGCTAATATTTCTACTACAATGCTGAATAATAACAAAGATAGTGGGCAACCTCCCATTGCTCCTGATCTTAATGAAAATGCCATAAAGCTTCTCCAGTGAATAAGATACCATCTTTTGGACTAGAGTCCCTGGATGGCATAACCGGTTTCTACTCAACTACTAACCTAAGGGTTTTTGTTTAACATTTTTGCAAATCTCTTTTATATCTTGCTTATTAATAGATATCTGGATTCTGATATCTCCTTTTGCATGCAATCAAAATCTGGCCTCACATAGATACGTAGTTGGAAAAGGGAGAAGCTTTTTTAGATGGTTGTAGATATTCTTTTTTGGTATTACTCCAAAACTTGACAAGTGGTAGTCTCTTAAAGAGTAATTGCAATGTGAAATCTGAAACTACATGTTGTGGGTTGATTTGTGTCCCCCCAAAAGATACATTTAAGCCTTAACCTGTAGCACCTGTGAATGTGACCTTATTTGGAAATAGAGCCCTTGTAGATATAATTAATTAACATGGGATAAAACTGGAGTAGGGTGGGCCCTAATCCAATATGACTGGTGTCCTTAGAAAAAGAAGAGAAGAAACATAGAGGGACACAGAAGAAAGATGGCTGTGTGAAGATGGAAGCAGAGATTGGAGTTGTGCTGCCACAAGCTAAGGAACACCAAGGGCTGTGGGCTGTCACCAGAAGCTAGCAGAGAGGCATAGAACAGATTCTCCCCGCTCAGAACCCTCAGAAGAAACCAACAAAGCAGACATCCTGATTTCAGACTGCTAGTCTCTAGAACTGAGAGGCAATAAATTTCCACTGTTTTAAGCCACCTACTTTGTGGTATTTTGTAATGGCAGCCCTAGGAAAACTACTCATTTCAACAAATTTTATACTGTTATATTAAAAAGACTGGTCTATCTAATACTTTGAATGGATCTCTTACCCATGAGTGCTTTTGAAGCATCATATATTGGTCATTTGGAAAATACTGGTTCACCAAATTATGCAGATCTTCTAAATGTTGGCATATTACATTATACAATAACAAAAATCACACTTGTTAATATCACCCTGAATCCCATTAGAAATGTCTCTAGGTATTGGTCAAGCTCACGGTAGTGGATACAAAATTCTAATTTTCACTGGAAAGCTTGGACTTCATCACTGGCAATAAAGACTGTCAACTGTTTTCCTTGAAATGATACGCTCGCTTTATTCATTTTTGTGAAAATTCTCCCAAATACACAAGTTTTAATGACCATAGTTTGTCTGTTAATCATCCTTTCAAGTAAAAATGGTAGTTCATGAAACAAGTGGCTAGTGGAGCTCACAACTCTGCCACACAAGGGCTTCTCCTCCAGATGACCATGCTGCTTCGGTGTGTGAAGTGCTCTATGGATACCTACCAGTTCAGAGTTTAATAAAAACGAATACTATATTGATTCATCAAAAGACATTCTTAAGTGAAACCAGCCTTTAAAACTTGGAATTTCTATTTTTGTCTACTGCAAGGATGTGGTGATGAAAAATACAATGACTTCTAGTAGTTTGGTGCCACTGCCTTGCATTGTGTGAAGGTGCCAGCTGTTCTTATTCACCAATAATTCTGCACCACCAGTGCAGATGTCACCATGGTGAAAAGGGCAAATGACTTCTTAGTGTTATTACGAAAACAATTTTGACTTTGTGAGCCCTGGAAGCTGTTTCAGGGACCCAAGGTCCAGGGGCCACACTTTGAGAACTGTGGCTTTCAGTGTTGCTGTTCCTTAGAGTTTCACCCTTGCCTCTCTTCTGATCCTTTCCCCACTGCCTCCACTTCTAACTATACATTAATGAGACCCAAAACTATGTCTTTCGTCTAGATTTTCTTCTGGAGTTCCAGATCCTGACTCCATCCGCCTACTAAAAATATCTATCTCAGCCTCAAAGCCCCTCCAATCTCAATATTATCCAAATCTTTCCTCCAAACCCCTTCCTCTTTCTATTCTCCTGTGCAAAGACTGTCAGTGATCAACCCATAAACATTTTTTCCTTCTTCCATGCTGGTTTATTCCAAGTGACAATGTGTTCAGCTTATCAGTGCTGTCTGAATGAGTCTGAACACTATTTCATGTTCATTATTAAAAAATAATTTTTTTTTTTTTTTTTGCTTTTCCATTAGAGGTGGTTAGGTAACACAGATCTGGTCTATGAGATGAAGTGAAAGTCCCTGAATGGGGCTTTCAGGAAAGTGCCTTTCTCTGTGTGAAACACAAACACAACAGAGGGACTCTAGTAGCCATCTTGAACACAGGAAAGCCAGAAGCACACAACTAGGATTGTGGAATAAAAAAGCTAGGAGAATATGTCCCTAATTTCATCATAAAGCCACTGCACTAACTCTGGACTGCCTATCTCTGGATTTCCTGGTGTAGAAAGTAGAAAGATGCCAGTGTGATGTGGATGCTATCAGCTTGAGGTGAACTTGAGCTTGCAGCTGTGACTGAAATCCGAGCTGGGCCAGTAGGATGTGATGAGGGCACCAGGGGTATCTGTTACAGTGACTGAACCACTCTGACCCTTTGTTTCCTTATCTATAACATGGGTATGAGAATGCCCATCTCATGGGTGTGTTGTTAGGATTGAACGAGGTGATGCATGTGAAGCATTCAGCCCAAGCCCAGAATGTTAGCTTCCTTCTCACTTCCCCAGCCTCATTCCCCAAGTGCTGGTAAAGACGTGTATTTCTGGACAAAGAAGGCAGTGAGCACAAATGTACTTTTGCCATATTTATGAATCAGGATGCAATGCCAGAATTGGAGGCAGCGGGGATAGCATGGAGAATCCTATAATCTAGTTGGAATGAAGAAAATTTTTCTCAGTACTATCCTTTGGAGGGACCTGTAGGTTTTAGACTCTCGCTTGCTAATACTTGTGACCAATTATCTAAGGCTATCACAATCCAGTTGATTAATTCACTCTTCATTCAACAAGTATTTGGAGATCGTTGCAGATTTTTAACAGTAGTCACACATTCTTTTTATACGCCTTCATTCAAGAGTTGAAGTTAGATTTCCTTGTGACTACTCTGACCAAGGAAGTACAGTGGAAATAACACGGTGTGACTTCTAGACAAGCAGCCTCAGGCATTATGGAGCAGAGACAAGCCATCCTCACTGTGTCCTGGCCAAATTCCTAATCCACAGAATCTGCAGACAGAATAAACTGGTGGTTGTTTAAGGCCAATGAATGAATAAAGTCCATCCCAGACGAAAGACATACCAGCTTAGAAATATAGAAGAGACTTGACGGGGGCCCTAAGATACCAGTCCTTTAAACATATAAACAGGCTCATATATATGAGAGTATTTTAATCCAGCAAGTAAAATAATGTTAATACAGTTACTTGTCTTTTCAGAAATGAAGGGTAAAGTTGTAATTTATTAAACTACTAGATTTGGCCTTAACATGGACAAGTAATCTTTAGTTGTGAATGAGATTCAATCATCTGTTTGCAAAATTCCAGAAAATTTTCAGGAAACCCAAACTTCCTTAAAGGAATAAGTTCTTTTTGTCTAGTCTGAAGATTCTCCTCAGGATCCCGGGCTCAGCTTCTCCATGAGAGGGATGGCATCCAAGTTAGCAGGGTCAAACATGTGTAAAGGTGGCCTTGCCACCAACCCCCATGAGCAGCTGCTGAGATCAAACCACCAGTGAACCTGTCACCATTGTCACTCAGATTACCATGGTCTTGAGGTGTTTGTGGATGACCGACTGCAGGGAAGGCAGGGGCATGGCTCTGGCATTAGCAGGTGGAAAGGATTTAGGATCAAGCTCTCATATGGTATTTGTGACAAAACACTTCTGGGACAGGGCATACTTTGCAATTTCTATGGTCATCCATACACTTGGATTTTTCTCTATTTTCTAAGCATTGCTTATGCAACATTTTCAAATACTGCACTTTTACACAAATAACGGGGCCTTCCACAGTTGT
This sequence comes from Elephas maximus indicus, assembly GCF_024166365.1. NCBI lineage: Eukaryota > Metazoa > Chordata > Mammalia > Proboscidea > Elephantidae > Elephas > Elephas maximus. The sequence continues at coordinate 70,611,151 of NC_064831.1, read as the reverse complement.
TTGTCAACCATGCCCTCCCCTCCATGAGGTATTTCCGTAAGCACTTCTGTACCAATTTTTTTTTCACATGTTGCTGTAAAAAAAATAGCATAGAGTGCTTATAAAAATACCTTGCCTGGGGCAGGGCACAGTTGGCAAACCATTGTGAAAGGCCTGTGTTATTTGCGTAAAAATACAGTGATACACACTCTTTCAAAATGAATTTGACTCTTACAAGGCAACAATAAAAAAATGCATAACCCAATTAAAAAAATGGGCAAAGAATCTGAATAGTTTTAGGTCTTTTAAATTTGTTCAATAATTTCATTTGTAGATTCCTTTATTACATTTTAACTATTTAGGCTTTAAAACATATCATCATATCTGGTAAGTCACTTACTCCCCACTACTCTGTTCATCAAAATTTTATTAGCTATTCTTATATATTTTTTTCCATATGAATTTCAGATTTGGCATTTTAAAAGGAAATCCCATTGGAACAATTATTGGAATTGTATTAAGTCCCAACGGGATAGATTACTTTGGAAGGAATGAAACTGTTTATACGATAAACCTTCATCTCAAAGGATACGCATGACACTTCACCCAGGCAATCGTTCATCTCCCTGAGCATCATTTTCATAGTTTTAGGTAAAGGAATCTTATATATTTCATGTTAATTTTATCAACATGTATTTTATATCGTTGTTATTTTTATAAATGGATATTAATTATATTTTCTAACTGGTTACTAATTTTTTTTAGTATTTTCTAAGTTCCTTCATACTCACACTTTGATTAGATTTTTCTTTCTAAGTAGATAATCACCTCACCTGCAAATTATATTAATTCCATGTTTCTTTTCTTCAAGTACTTCTATTTTTTTTTAATTTATTGTGTTGGCTAGATATTCCAAAACAATATTGAATAATAGTGGTAAGAGTGAGCATTCTGGGTATATTCTTCATTTAATGAAAATCCTTGTAGTATTTCATCATTCTGTAAGATATTGATTCTTGGCTTCAGGTATTTGTTTTGCCTCTGTTAAGAAAGTGTGTTTCTACTCCTACTTTACAAAGATTTTTTTAAATTAAAATAATGAATACCTAAAATTAATTTTATTTGGTCATACAGGTTTTCTCCTTTGATTAATTACATCAGCAGATTTCTTGATGTTAAAGCGCTCAAATATTTTTGAAATTAATATGTATATGTGTAACTATTATCTTGGTTTTTTAATACTTTATTTAGTATCTTTATATTCATAAGTGAAATTGGGTCAGTAGTTTTCTTTTATTGAAATATCCTGGTCAGCTTTTGTATCAAAGTTGTGTTAACTTCAGAAAACAAACCAGTACACTTTCTATTTTTTCCTATGTGATGGAAGTCTTTAAATAATTTGTCCATAAAATCATCTAGGCTTGGCACCATTTGGGGAGCAGTTTTTTGTCAACTTTCAATTTCTTGCCTACCTTTTCACACTTTTTTAAAAAACTTTTTTTGATTCAAATTTGGTTACTCATTTTCCCAGCAATTAGCTTTCTTCCCAAAGACTTTAACACGTATAAATCTGAGTTATAGACACTACTAGTTTATAAGGTTTTAAACGTTCTCTGTTAAATCTGTTCAATCTTAATATGTATTTTTTATTCATTCTTTTTCTTCTTCTTCTTTTATCAGAATTAATCTTGTCAGAGGTTTTCTGTTTTACCAGTCTTGGCAAAGGACCGTTAATCAATTAGATAATTCTTTTGTTTTCTAATATTGCTCGTTTTAATTTTTTTTCAGTAATTCTTTCTACATTGTTTGCTCTTGTGATTTTATTATTCTTTTTCTAGGTTCGTAAGTTAGATCCACAGTTTATTTTAATTTTCCACAGTTAATCACAAAAGCATTTTGCACCACAGCTTTCTTCTAAACACATTTTGGCTATATCTCCTAAGTTTTGCTATGGAATGAGGCCATGGTTGTTAATTACAAAGTAGTCTGTAATTAAGAGTTTTGATTTCCATCCTTCACCAAGAGTTACTCAGGATAGGTTCCTTTGTAAGCTGATTTTTAAAAGATAGCTAGAAGATACAAAGAAGGATTTAGTCATCAACTATTCACCAGGACACCGGCTATGTTCTATGGTCTCTGCTCAGCCTTTTAAATAATACAGAAATGTGTATGATAGGTAGGGACCTCACCTCCCAGGGGCACAGGGTTAGCAAGAGAAACAAACAGATGCAAACACAGCTGTAATACAAAGTGACAACCCAAACCCCCGCGCTATCCAGTCTATTCCAACTCATGGTACCCTGCACGTGTCACAGAGTAGAACTGCTCCATACGGGTTTTTGGGCTGTAATCTTTTTTTTCATTTACCATGTAGCCAGGTAGATTTTCTCACTGTTGCTGTTGGGTGCCATCGAGTCAACTCCCACTCACAGTGACTCCATGTGACAGAGCAGAACTGCCCCGTAGGATTTACGTGGCTGTGACCTTTACAGAAGCAGATCGTCAGGTCTTTTCTCCTTTGGAGCCACTGGGTGGGTTCGAACCACTAACCTTTCAGTTAGCAGCTGAGCCCTTAGCTGTTTATGCCACCAGAGCTATCTTTTTGGCTGTAATCTTTATGGAAGCAGATTGCCAGGACTTTCTTCTGTGGCACTACTAGGTGGGCTTGAACCACCAACCTTTAGGTTAGTAGCCAAAAGCATACTGTTCGCATACCTAGGAACCTTTGACAAAGTGACAAAGTTGACACAAGTGGCTGGGGAAACTTGGCAGAATGCTGGACAAGACTTTATGGAGAAAGATTCACCAAACTGGGCTTTGTACATTTGGTGGGCAGAGCAGAGACTAAGAGCACTTCTGGCTGAGGAATGACATCAGGGGAAGGCAGTACAGTGTGTGGAATGATGGGTCTATCCCAGATACACGTAACATGTGTGGAATGATGGGTCTATCCCAGATACACGTAACATGTGTGGAATGATGGGTCTATCCCAGATACACGTAACATCACCCTCTGAGCAGCCAGACCAAGACTCCGAGCCCCCAACCAATCAGAGGGGAGGCTTCAAAGAACTGCCTTTTGCATAAGATAAAAGGCTACAAAAGCACTCCTTCATTTGGAAATCACCCGTTTATCGATCTCAGCTATCCAGAAACCAGTCTCTATGCAGCCCAGATGTCCAAAGGCCATTCACAAAAGGCCACGCAGAGTATACGCAGAAAAAGGCCCAACTTACAGCCTAGCTTATTTCCTGTCATCCACGTTACTGACAAGTTGTGCTCTCTGGTTTTCTAGACCATGAAGGATGAGAAGCAGCAATTTGTGATTGGATGGGGACAGTATAAAAACCTAGGCACACAGAAAGAAACAAGAAGTGTCAGACATCAGCAGGGGATGGGACAGAGAATTCTTGCTCTGTGTGAAAAGAACTGAAAAAGAAGCAAACAAAACACCACCAGCAGTGCAGCAGTGGGCTGAGACTCCAAATACTTCAAGAAGCCCTGAGGGCAACTTTGAATTGATGCCTGCCCAGCCCTGGACTTTGTAATGAGAGCTCTGAGTCAGCAGGAAAAGATGAAAGCCTGTTTTGCACCCTTTATTGAAAAAGATAAAAATTTCCCCTGTGATGAAGGGCAATATAAACAAAATTAAAAAGATAACCAACAGGCTAGAAGGAAACATTTGCAACATAAATAATAACAAGGAGTTAACAGAACTGCCCTACCAGCTTCTTAGGCTGTAAACTTTACAGAGCAGATCGCCTAGCTTTTTCTCCCTTGAAGCTGCTGGTGGGTTCCAACTGCAGACCTTTCGGTTAGCAGCTGAGTGTTTAACCACTGTGCCACAAGGGCTCCTTTCACAATGTTATGCTGTTGTTGTTGTTAGGTGCCATCGAATCGGTTCCGGCTCATAGGGACCCCATGCACAACAGAACGAAACACTGCTTGGTCCTGCGCCATCCTTACAATCGTTGTTATGCTTGAGCTCATTGTTGCAGCCACTGTGTCAAACCACCTTGTTGAGGGTCTTCCTCTTTTCCGCTGACCATGTACTTTGCCAAGCATGATGTCCTTCACCAGGGACTGATCCCTCCTGACAACACGTCCAAAATATGTGAGACGAGGTCTCTCCATCCTTGCTTCTAAGGAGCATTCTGGTTGTACTTCTTCGAAGATAGATTTGTTCATTCTTTTGGCAGTCCACGGTATATTCAATATTCTTCGCCAACCCCACAATTCAAAGGCATCAATTCTTCTTCGGTCTTCCTTATTCGTTGTCCAGCTTTCACATGCATATGATGTGATTGAAAATACCATGGCTTGGGTCAGGCGCACCTTAGCCTCAAGGTGACATCTTTGTTCTTCAACACTTTAAAGAGGTCCTTTGCAGCAGATTTGCCCAATGCAATGTGTCTTTTGATTTCTTGATTGCTGCTTCCATGGCTGTTGACTGTGGATCCAAGTCAAACGAAATCCTTGAGAACTTCAATCTTTTCTCCATTTATCATGATGTTGCTCATTGGTCCACTTGTGAGGATTTTTGTTTTCTTTGTGTTGAGGTGCAATCCACACTGAAGGCTGTGGTCTTTGATCTTCATTAGTAAGTGCTCCAAGTCCTTTTCACTTTCAGCAAGCAAGGTTGTGTCATCTACATAACACAGGTTGTTAATGAGTCTTCCTCCAATCCTGATGCCCCACATATCTGTCAGTTTGTCATACTGTGGGGGCTTACGTGTTGCCGTGATGCTGGAAGCTACGCCAGTGGTATTCAGATACCAGCAGGGTCACCCATGGAGGACAGGTTTCAGCTGAGCTTCCAGACTAAGACAGACTAGGAAGAAGGACCTGGCAGTCTACTTCTGAAAAGCATTAGCCAGTGAAAACCTTATGAATAGCAGAGGAACACTGTCTGATATAGTGCTGGAAGATGAGCCCCCCAGGTTGGAAGGCACTCAAAAGATGACCAGGGAAGAGCTGCCTCCTCAAAGTAGAGTCGACCTTAATGACGTGGGTGGAGTAAAGCTTTCGGGACCTTCATTCGCTGATGTGGCACAACTCAAAATGAGAAGAAACAGCTGGAAACATCCATTAATAATCGGACCCTGGAAAGTACAAAGTATGAATCTAGGAAAGTTGGAAATCGTCAAAAATGAAATGGAATGCATAAACATTGATATCCTAGGCATTAGTGAGCTGGAATGGACTGGTGTTGGCCATTTTGAATCGGACAATCATATAGTCTACTATGCTGGGAATGACAACTTGAAGAGGAATGGTTTTGCGTTCATTGTCAAAAAGAACATTTCAAGATCTATCCTGAAGTACGGCGCTGTCAGTGATAAGGTCATAATGTTGTAGAGATCTCCCATAACAAGAAAAGCTCAAATCCCCCAGTAGGAAACTGGCCACAAACCATGAACAAGCAATTCACAGGAGAAATACAAATAGTCAACTGCCCAGGAAAGGTGCTCAGCTTCACTAATGAAGAATATCCAATCTAAAACACATCATTTCCCCCAAACTATCGGATTGACAAAATTTACAAAAGGAGGAAAACATTCAGAGTTGGTAGGATGAGGAACCCTGGTGGTGCATTGGTTAAGCACTTGGCTGCTAACTGAAAGGTCACCGGTTTGAGCCCACCAGCCGCTCTGCAGAAGAAAGATGTGGCAGTCTGCTTCCATAAAGATTGCACCCTTGGAAACATTAAGGGGCAGTTCTACTCTGTCCTACAGGGTCACTAGGAGTGGGAAAATGGACCCGCTCCTATCCTGTTTTGCAGGGTAATTTCGTAGTATCTATGGAAACCTGGAAACCCTGGTGGCGTAGTGGTTGAGTGCTATGGCTCCTAACCAAAAGGCTGGCAGTCTAAATCCGCCAGGCGCTCCTTGGAAACTCTACGGGGCAGTTCTACTCTGTCCTATAGGGTCGCTATGAGTGGGAATCGACTTGACAGCTGTGGGTTTTTTGGGTGGACATGGAAACTTAGGAATTCCTGGCTGGTGCTAATAGGTAACAGTACTTGGCTGCTAACAGCAGGTTTGAGTTCACGCTGAGGCTTTTGTAATCAGAAGGAGAAAAAAAATGGTAGAAAAAAAAAAAGAAGGCTGGCACGTGATGTTTTGGTGCTTAAAAACACATGCTTCACGCACCTGGAAAATTTTCTCATGTTGCACCTCATTCTCGAATAAAGTCAGCAACATGACCTTGGTGGACTTAAGTACAACCTTTAGGATTCTGCCCTGGGATGGCTATTACTAAGCAGACGGAAAGTGTCCCTAATGATGGTAGAAGTTTAATTCTAAAATATACGGCAAAGAGTCGCAACATTTCTTTGCAAGTTTACTGCCATTAAATCACGAGAATTAACACGAGTCTTCCTCTGCCTGAAGGGAAAGTGCAAATGAGTATTTTCTACATAAACTTGGACTTAGAAGATAGAGCTTCATTTCCAATAAATTGGAATCTGTAAACAAAGTGTTAGCTAAGAGGCTGCAACAATAAAGACATGCTGAGGTGTAGTGGAGACTCCAGGAGAAAGGAATGAGGAGGCATGAAGACCAATGGCAGAGAGAGGTGGGGGCTCTGAGGTCTTCCAGGCACTGCCCACTGTGAGACCTGAGTCCTTGTGATCACCACTTTCAGAGGACAGGTGGGCTTTCAGTGGGAAGGCAGTGGGCTCTTTTCCAAGAGAAGTGAAAGAATGCTAGACCTCTGATTCTCCCCATGCCTCAGCTGTGGGATCCTATGGCTCGTTTTCAAGAGCGCAGTTGTACAAAGCTCATAGATACAATGATATGCTTCAATGGCTGGCTTCTTCCCTGTTCCCCACTTCTAGAAGCTGAAAGTTCCTCACAGCACAGGACAGGCATCTAGAAGGTAGAGCTGTGTTGGCAGTCCATCGGTCACCCAACCCTGCTGTGGGGCTACACTGGGACTCCAACTTCCATCGTAATAATTCTGCCTTGGGGAACTTGGGGACTGGCTGGTACCAATAGTTCCTACGTGACTTAAATTTTGCCCACTCAGCACTCACCATAGCGTGCCCCTCCTGTAGCCCCTGCATCCCTCTGCTATCATCTGTCACCACCATCAGTGTCTGCTCCATTCTCTCCCCCCCAATGAAGATCAGACTCCACCTGCTCTTGCTCACCCTTCCCAAACTAACCAGTTTCCAAACAAGTCCTTTCTACTCAGCCCTTCCCTTAGGAACTATATTCTTTGCAACCAAAGGCCCACAGCCTGACTGTCCACCTCTTGCAGGCTATGATCTGGCCTGCCTCTACGGCCCCTCCCTGATGGTGACCACCCTCCCCATCAGAGGCTGCACCTTTGTCAAGGTCTGGCGGTCACAGACCTCCCACCCCCAGTGCTGCCTCCACACAACTCTCCTGTTACTGGTGCTAAACAGTCTTTTCTCATTGCAGACTCACCTCGCAACATCCACTCCCACCACTCTCTCCTCTCTACTCCATCTCTGCCTTTCATTCTCCCAAAGCACAGCCATGACCATACTTGAGCCCCTTCTCAAAACACCTCCAAGTCACCCCATTGGTCACCAATTTCAGGGCCATTCATTCTAACTGTAAAACTGATTCTAGTGAATAGTGCCCTGGAAGCACATCTCTGATTCTGGTTTGGTGGTCAGTTCAGCCAAGTAAGAATCTTGATAGTGAGGAAGGGATAACTGACTGAAGAATAAAACAACTTTCTGCTGTAGGCTGGCTGTGCTCTTTTTCCTACAGTATGCTGACCACTCACAGGGGACTTTTAGAAAGTGGCAGAACTGGTCTCAGGAAAGGGTCCTTTAGAGGTAAGACAGTCATTGTCCCTGGTGCTGATACTTGATGTCCAGAAGGCAAGTCTCTGGGAGGCTTGATGGTTATTATGGGCTCTGACTCTAGAGTCACGTGGGCATTGGACTGGATTGGAACCCTGACTCTACCATTTACACTAACGACTAAGCTTCATCCTCTCTAAAAGGCTTCGATTTACTTATCTGTAAAGTCAAAACAATAATAGTAGTCCCTATTTTTATTATAAAAGGCTGCTGTGGGCCTACATATCAAGTGTCTTTGTCATCTAGCGCTGCTATAACAGAAATGCCACAAGTGGATGTCTTTAACAAAGAGAAATTTATTTCTCACAGTCTAGGAGGCTACAAGTCCAAATTCAGGGCACCGGCTCCAGGGGAAGGCCTTCTCTGTCGGCTCTGGAGGAAGGTCCTTGTCATCAACCTTCCCCTGGACTAGGAGCTTCTCTGCGCAGGAACCCTGGGTCCAAAGGACAGCTCTGCTCCTGATGTTGCTTTTTTGGTGGTATGAGGTCCCCCCTCTGCTTGCTTCCCTTTCTTTTTACTAAGGTAAAAGGTGGTGCAGGCCACACTCCAGGGAAATTGCCTTTACGTTGGATCAGGGATGTGAACTTAGTTAGGGCGTTACAATCCCACCTAATCTTCTTTAACATACAATTACAATCACAAAATGGAGGACAACCACACTATACTGGGAGTCATGGCCTAATCAAGTTGACACATATTTTGGAGGGACACTATTCAGTCCATAACATCAAGCATGTAGTGCAGTGCCTGGCATGGAATGCTCAGTGTGTTCTGGCTCTTGTTTTCACTGTGATGCTGATAACGCTGTCCTTGGCATTGGTCCAGAGGTGGAGTCATTCCACCACAGGGCTGCCTTCTGGAGGTGGCAGAGCTGTGCCTGGTACAGCTTCCTATGTAGGGTTTGGGCTACAGACAGGGGCCGGGACGTGCTGTGGAGTTGAGACGGTGGGTCAGCTGTGACTCAGACCCTTATAAGACTTCAGGCTCTCCCTCTGTGAGACAGCAGGGGCTGGCCCAAGATAGGCCCCAGTGTTCCCTTTGGCTTTGACTTTCTGTGGGTCCAAACAACAGGTCAAGGTTCAGCTGTGAGATCAGTCAAGTTTGATATTCTTTCTGAGCACCTAGTAAAGGCTTGCAGTTTGAACATAGCCAGTGGTTCCGTGGAAGAAAAGGCCTGGTGATCTGCTTCTATAGAGATTATTGCCTAGAAAACCCTACGGAGCAGTTCTACTTTATAACACATGGGGTCACCATGAGTCAGTATCGACTCAATAGCAACTAAAAACAACAAGAACAACAGTAGTGCCAGGTAGCACTCTGCTACTGACAAGGGGGTTAGCAGTGAATGAGACCTGGTTCCTATTCTCAAGAAGCTCCCTGGCTGGTGGGGAAACAAATGGAGACCCAGATCACCGCAATGCCACGTCGTTAGCGTTTTGGCAAAGAAAAGAATTTGCTGCTTTGAGGAGAGGCAGGCAGCCAAGGCTGGACGTCAGGGCCAGGAGGAACACCGTCAGGAGGGAGAGCTTCCTGGCAGGGATCGGAATACCTATCAAAGTAGTTTTTAATATGAGCAAGATAATTCCAGCTCTTTTAATGGATTTCAACGATTCCCTAATCGGTTTCACAAGTTCATTTTGCCCTACATTAAATTACCTTCTCTGTGGAAACACTGTTCACTAATGCCATGTCTAAATAAACCCTGGGTAATACAAACAACCGACAAATGAAATGTAACTGGAAACTGTTGCTTGTTATGGAACTCCGCATTGGCCAGAAATGCTTCTTCATTTCTCACCAAGGATTGCATTAACCCTGTGAAAACACTGATGGAAAGCGGTTTAGTAACCCTGGGTGGGGTCTGTCCTGGGACCTACATCTTCACATTTAAATCAGGACTTGCTTGTGTGTTCCACAAAACACGGGGTGGGGGAGAAAACCACCTTCTGCTGTGAGCAATTCAGGGTACTTGTTCCCAGCATGCTTCCAAAGTGTTCTCGGGGGAATAGTAACAAGTCTTAGGCAAAAAATAGTACTTTGGCCAAAAACATTTGAGAAACATAGTTTAAACAAAAATAAAGAGGTTTCAAGACTGTAGGACTTCTCTGAGAATTTAATATGCAACTTGAATGTGCCTAAAGGGGGATATAGAATGAAAAGTTTCCCAAATTTACTGACCACGGAACTTCTTTTTTCATGCTATATCTCTATGGACTTGTGATCTTGAAATATATTTTGGGAAATGCTAAACTACAGATCTCAGGGTTCCTGCTGGTGACTCCAAAGGAAGGGGATCCCTACTTTACAAAGCAAAGTTTTGAAGTACAACTGGCGCTTTGGGCTCAAAAGAGAAAACTGAGACTACCTGAGTAACTACTTATCCCTTCTAAATTACCGTGAAAAGGACCGAGTCTGAAATAAGGAGAAGTATGTATCAGTATGGAACCCTGGTGGCACAGTGGTTAAGAGGCTGGCTGCTAACCAAAAGGTTAGCAGTTCAAATCCACTAGCCACTCCTTGGAAACCCTATGGCGGCAGTTCTACTCTGCCTTACAGGGTTACTATGAGTTGGAATCAACTCGACTACAACAGGGTTTTTAAAAATATATCAGTACGGGGCCTTGGTGGTATAGTGGTTAAGAACTCAGCTGCTAACCAAAAGGTCGGCAGTTCAAATCCACCAGCCACTCCTTGGAAATTCTATGGGGCAGGTCTACTCTGTCCTATAGGGCTGCTATGAGTTGGAATCGACTAGATGGCAATGGGCTTTTGGTTGGTATAGATCAGTACTGGGAGCCACATGGGAAAAAAAACACAAGCATATGAAAAAGAGGGGACTGAGTAAGGAATCAGAGCAAACGTCCCCATTAGAAAAACGGCTTTCATTAAAAAAAGAGGAGGGGAAAAATCTAAATTCAACTTCTCAGTGCGACTTAAGAGGACATTTTTGTTGTCAGTTGCCATGGAGTTGGCGCTGACTCATGGGGGCATTTTGTACAGCAGAAGGAGATGCTGCCCGGGCCTGTGCCGTCTTCATCATCACTGCATGTTTGAGTCCACTGCTGTGGATATTGTGTTGGTCCATCTCACTGAAGGTTTTGCTTGTTTTCACTGACCCTCTACTTTATCAACCGTGATGTCCTTTTCTAGTGATGGGTCTTTCCTGATGATATGTCCAAAGCAAGCAAGCTGAAGTCTTGCCATCCTTGCTTCTAAGGAACATTCTGGTTGTATTTCTTCTGTGACTGATTTACTCACTCTTTTGGCAGTCCATGGTATATTCAATATTCTTTGCCAACACCACAGTCTGAATGCATCCATTTTTCTTCTGTCTTCCTTTTTCATCGTCCAGCTTTCGCATACAGATGAGATGACTGAAGACTGTGACTTCGAAAAAGGCATAACCTTAATTCAGCAAGGACTGAGTTCAGGTGAAAAACATTAATTGCCAAATTAAACAAAAATTAAACAGGAACCAAGAATAGAAGATTTGGATTGAGAAATTCTCCAAGAATTTGGAAGAAAAGAATAAAGGAATTAACGTGATGAACAAAAATCGAAATCCCAGGGATAGCACATCCAGGAAACCGATATGGAACCTCCAGGAGTGAGCAGAGAGGCTGAGAAGGAGCAGCAACTTGGAAAAATAGAAGAATTTCCCCTTGGTGAAGAAAGACGCGAGTCTGCCGACCGAAAGAGCCCACCCAGCACCAATTAAAATGAATGAAAACAGACCTACACTAGACATATCTGAGTGAAAGTCTTAAATTCCAGGGATAAAGAAAAAACAACCTACAAGTGTCATAGTGGAACAAAGAAAAACAGGCTACCTAGAAAAGAGAAACAGAAATTGGTCTCAGGTTTCCCTACAACAGTGACTTCTAAAGACGACAGGGTGATATCCCCCCAGTTCTGAGGAAGAGCCCCGTGACCCAACACTTCTACACACAGCTCTATCTGTGCAACAGGAAGCGTAGCCCCAACTTGCAAAGAATCATAAAAGGTAGCACCCACTCAACCTTCTTCAAAAAAAGTACTTAAAGAATCATCCTAGTACTGAGCAATGAGATGAACTAATGGGGAGAGAATGGTATAGAAGAAATGGGGGGTGAGCCATGGTACCAGGGAGGCCGGCTTAGAGTCTGAATAACTAGATATCACAGTCAGAGAATTTACTACCAATGGCAAACATGTTTCTTGAAAGTGAAGAAGATGATATAAAATAATAATGACCAACTATCTGAAATTTAAATTCTAGATCTAAAGATTATTTTAACATTAATTGGAAGGGGTCAAGGAAGGCAACTGAGTGGAATGCTCAAGCAGGCTGATTCTGGGTCAGGCTCCCTGCATCACCACCCACCAGCTGCAATCCTTGCTCAGTGCCAGCCCGGCCCACGGCCTGCTTTATCTCAGCCATCTCACAACTCCCCCTCTCCACACTCCTCTCCATCTGCACAGCCACTGCTCTAATTCAGGCCTCACAATTTCCCCCTGGGTTATTGCAAAAGCTCTAGTCCCCTTGTCTCCAGGCCTATTCCTGCCCCTCTTCCCACTTCAATCCACCTTCCGGAACTATCTTTAAAAACCTTCAGTGACTTTCAATGACTCTCCACAGGCTGTACAATCAGTTGCCATTCAATTGACTCTGAGTCATGGTGACCCCATGTGTTTCAGAGTAGAACTACTTTCCATATGGTTTTCAGTGGCTGATTTTTCAGAAGCAGATGGCCAAGTCTTTCTTCTGAGGTGCCTCTAGGTGGACTAGAATTTCAAACCTCTCAATTAGCAGCTGAAGGCATTGACTGCACCTCCCAGGGAGTCTATTGTCTACAGAGAAATGTCCAAACTCTGAGGCTTAGGTCTCCCAAGGAGATCTGGGCTATCTCCCCACCAGCCATGGTGAATTACATACGGTTCCCAACACAGCATCTCTCTCTCGATAGAGAAGGCAGAGTATTATTTTAAGAGCGTCAAGAAGGCCTGGTTTTGCAACCTAACCCTACTACTTACTAGCTGTAAACTGCGCAAATTATTCAACTATTCTAAACCTCAGGTGTCTCATCTGTAAAATGGAGCTAATAATAGCACCCATACCTCATGGGGCTGTGGTGAGGATTAAGTAGCATGACAGGTGTAAAGGGCTTTTCATGGTGCCTGGCACGTAGCAAGCATGAACAAATGAAAACCATAATTATTACTACACCTCCCTTGCTCACACTATTTTATATGCCTGTAATACATTTTTTTTTCAATTAGCAAATTCTTACTTCTTTATGTTTCACCTCAAATATTACTCTCTTTGCCTGCTAGCCTCTCAGTAAGCCTTGGCCACAGTGTGTAGGAGGGAGGAGCCAATCTTGGCATGCTAGCAGATGGCGTCTCCCTGCTACGTGCTTCCCCTGTGCATGCCTGTCATGACCCTTGACCCAAGGCTTTGCAATGACCTGCATACCTGCCTGTCCCCGCCACCACACTGTCAGCTCCTTAAGGACAAGAACCACGTCAGACTCACCTTAGGATCCCAAACCTAACAAGGAGCTGGGCGCATAGCAGCATCTCAAGAAGTGTTCACTGAAGGCATGGAAGGAGAAGGCTGAAACACTTGCTGTTATCAACTGAACTGTGCCTCTCAAATATATGTGTTGGAATTCTAACCCCTGTACTGTGGGAATGGAGCCCTGGGGGCAAAGTGGTTAAGAGCTCAGCTGCTAACCAAAAAGTCGGCAGTTCAAATCCACTAGGCACTCCTTAGAAACCCTATGGGACAGTTCTACTCTGTTTTACAGGATTGCTGAGTTGAAATTGACTTGAAAGCAATGGGGTTTGGTTTGTTTTTTTATACTGTGGGAATAGGGTGTTCTTTGTAATGTTAATGAGTCCATTTCAACGTAGGGTGTGCTTCAACCAATCACTTCTGAGATATAAAAAGAGCAGATGAGGCACAGGAGCAAGCCAGCGCTAATGGGGGAAAGATAGATGCCATGTGAAAATCTCCAAGAAACACTGAAAAGAACGCTAGAGAAGCTGAGACAAGGATTTTCTTCCAGAGCAGACAGAGAGCTTTCCCCTGGAGCTGGTGCCCTGAATTTGGGCTTTTAACCCCCCAAACTATGAGAAAATAAAATTCTGTCCATTACAGCCACCCCCTTGTGGTATCTCTGTGACAGCAGCACTAGGTAGCTAAGACACTTGCCAGCTGTCATCCTCCATCTCACAAGCTAAGGGCATGACTTTGCTGGGTGGTGAGGTACCAGGCAGGAGCCTGATGCATGGATGCAACTCGGGCAGGGCCAAGCGGCTGAGGGCTGGAGATAGCAGTACTGAAGTGGCTTCGATACAGATCAGCAGCTTTTGGAGACTTTCAAACAAGGAAAAACAAACATACTATGTACAACATGCAAGCTACAAGAACTGCAGGATGGCTAGAGATGAGCTCATGGCAGGACTGAGGTGCCCGCTGAAGTGAAAGGCCTGTCTGACCACTGCAGAGGCTAGCCAAAACCCTAAAATAACCTCAGGTCTCTGGCATGTGGTGGCCAAGGCTTACCAAAAGCCTAGCAGCAGAAGAAAGAGCAGTGTCAGTCTCATACATGAGGACTCCAGTACTGAACCCCTTCCTGACCCAGATGGTCCCAGTGTGAGGTCACCAGCTCTTAGTCAAGTGCCCCCTCCCCTGGGCCAGATTTTGGTTCTCCTGTGTGGACTCACTGCCAGTTAATCAGACATTTTCCATGGACTGTGGTATGATGAACAAGGATGATCAGATGATGGTTACTGGAAAAGGAGGTCTCTAAGAAATGGCTTCCAGCCCAAAGCTGACTGCCAGTCTATGAAATGCAAGGTGGTGGGTCAGTGACAATGCAGTGGAGGCAATTAATATCTTTAGAATTTCAAAGTTTCTTTGGACTCTGAACACACTTCATAAAGTGCAGAACATAACCTGTCATGGGTGATTTCTGTCAGACTGGAACAACCGAAGTGTCAGACCAGGGGACCCGTGTACAATGGGATGAAACACTGCCCAGTTCTAAGCCATCTTCATGGCTGGTTATAGACGGAACAACTGTGATCCAGAGGGTTTTCACTGGCTGATTTTTGGCAGCAGATCGTCAGGACTTTCTTCCTAGTCCATCTCAGTTTGGATGCTTCACTGAAACCTGCTCAGCATCGTAGCAACACATAAGCCTCCACGGACAGGTGGTGGCTGTGTGTGAGGTACGTTGGCTGGGAATCAAACCTAGGTCTTCCACACTCAAGAAGGTGAGAATTCTACCACTGAACTACCAAATTTACACAGTGTAAAATTTGGTGAGACAGAGCCAAGTATGGCTAATTGGGAAGGCTACTGTGACACAGAAAGGGCTTATGGAATACATCAGAACACACGTGTCATTTACCTTTAACATGGAGGCAGCAGGCAACAGGAGAAGCGCGAGTATACAACTCAGCGTCTCAGGGATAAGTACACATGTTGCAAGTGGGGTGCCAAAGGAATCAGCTTGTAAAGCCACTGTGCGTTCTACAAAGTATACTTCTTCTGCTCACCTTGAGATAATTTTCAAGGTCAGCTGCCGACCTTTTTAGCAACTCTGGTACTTAGGAATCTTCATACTTCCTAATCAAGTCATTGTTTATAATTGAGGAGCAAGCAAGCAAGGACAGCATTCTTTGTGAGCATTTACAAGGCATCATCCAATCGTTAAGTGGTTACTGCTCCAATTCTGTGATTTTATAGTAGGGCAAGGGTGCCAATAACCTCATTTCAACCACCTTATCTAAGCCAGGTGACCGTTTTCATCATCTTAAAAGATTTCTGGGAAAACAGATTCTATAAACTCCTTCAGGAATTCTGGCAAGAAATTCTTTCACATACTCATCTCCCTAGGTCGAGTACCTCTTTTGTCTAGGCAAGAGCCCCTCCCTCCATCCCTCCATCCATCCATCCACCCATCCACCCATCCTTCCAGTCCTCAGTAAGTACATGCTATGGTGCCAGGCCTGAGCCAAGCACTGGGTTGAGAAGATGAACGAGGCACAACCCATGGTTTTGAGGGATCTACTGGCTAACGAGGGAGACTGAAATATAAACAGTAAACACAAAGCAGAGTTACATACGCTGAGGATGTGGTCATCTATCAAAAAGCAGAGTATTAACTGCCACAGAAAAAGCAGTATCAGCTAAGTATCCTGTAGGCATGCTGGAACCATCATATGTTGGGAGACAGACTTGGTTTTAGAACCTCAGTCTTCATAAAAACACAACCAAAAAAATACAAAAATAAATGAAAAAAATACCACTTCTACATTGACTGCAAAACACTTAATCCAATGGTCTGGAATGCTTCTTCAGAAAACTCATATCGATTTCTTAAAAATGTCATTTTTCTCTGATTATTAAAGTTATACAAAAATTTGGAAAACGTGGAAATGGAAAGAGAAGAAAAAAGTGACCAATAATCTACCACACAGACAAAACAAAGATTAATACTGAATGTAAAAATTTTCAGAAACCCTGGTGACGTAGTGGTTAAGTGCTACGGCTGCAAACCAAAGGGTTGGCAGTTCGAATCCGCCAGGTGCTCCTTGGAAACTCTATGGGGCAGTTCTACTCTGTCCTACAGGGTCACTATGAGTTGGTAATCAGCTCGACGGCAGTGGGTTTGGCTTTTTGGTTTAAAGTGTGCTTATACGTTGAAAATTTTTACCAAAAAAAAAAACCCAAATCCAGTGCCGTTGAGTCAATTCTGACTCATAGTGACCCTGTAGGACGGAGCAGAACTGTCCCATAGAGTTTCCAAGGAGCACCTGGCAGATTCAAACTGCCAACCCTTTGATTAGCAGCCATAGCACTTAACCACTACGCCACCATGGCTTCCCATCACACTTTAGCAATTAGTAATTTAAAAATAAAGTTGGGATTGTAATATGTATGCTTTATAACCTGCTATTTTTCTTAACACTTTTTAGCACTTTGCCTTATTTGTGAATATCTTTTGAAAGCATGCCTGTTTAATGGTTGCCTGGCAGTCTATCATATAGATGTTCCATGCTATTGTTAACTGATTTTCTATCACTGAAATTTAGATTAATTCGAGTTTTTCACAATTACAGGCAGTCCCCAGTTACACACATCGGATTTACAGACAACTGGTACTTGCCCTTCAATATTATGTAAATTTGCCCTCATTTTGAAATGACTGAACCAACCCCTACTCGAAGCAAAGTCTTCACCACAACACCTTGGCTGCACATGCAGCGTTTAAATCATTGAATGGGCTTCGAGCCTGCTCTTGCACTAAAGTAAGGCTAAATAAGAGCTGCACGCACCTGTTCCAGCTTACCTACACACTCGATGTAAAGACACAGGAGCGGATCTCCTTCCTAACACCGGGACTGCCTGTAGAATAATGCTTAAATGTACAACGCATACACATTTCTAATTAATTCCTTAGAATAAATTCCTAGCAATACTATTCCTGTAGCTTAAGGAATGCACATGTCATGGACTGAATTCTGTCCCCCCAAAATATCTGTCAATTTAGCTGGGCCATGATTCTCAGTATTGTGTGATTGTTCATCATTTTATGTGATTTTCCCATATGTTGTCAATCTTAACACTACGATGTAATAAGATGGATTAGTGGCAATTACACTGATGACATCTACAAGATTAGTGTCTTAAGCCCATTTCTGGTGAGATATAAGAGAGAAGTGAGCAGAGAGACATGGGAACCTCATACCACCAAGAAAGCAGCGCCGGGAGCAGAGTGTGTCATTCGGACCTAAGGTTCCTGCACTGAGATGCTCCCAGACCAAGGGAAGACTGATGCATCACAAGGACCCTCCTTCAGAGCCGACAGAGAGAGAAAGCCTTCCTCTGGAGCTGGCGCCCTGAATTCGGACTTCTAGCCTACTGGACTGTGAGAGAATGAACTTCTCTTTTTTAAAGCCATCCACTTGTGGTATTTCTGTTATAGCAGCACTAGATGACTAAGGCAGCGCAATTTAAGGCATTTAACACATACTGCTATATTGTTTGGAAACCCTGGTGGCGTAGTGGTTAAGTGCTACGGCTGCTAACCAAAGGGTCAGCAGTTCGAATCCGCCAGGCGCTCCTTGGAAACTCTATGGGGCAGTTCTACTCTGTCCTATAGGGTTGCTATGAGTTGGAATCGACTCGACGGCAGTGGGTTTTTGGTTTGGCTACATTGTTCTTCAGAAGATTTGTGCTAATTTATATGCCCACTAGCAGTAGGTGAAAGTGTCCACTTATCTGAACATTACCAATATTGGGCATTTTTTTTTTTGGTCATTTGTAGGTAATAAGAGATGGTATCAAATTGTTTTCATTTGCAATTGTGACTAACAGGAAGGTTCATCTTTTCCCCATAAGCTTAGTGTATATACACCCCCACACACGTGTGCATGTATCTATATTCATATATATTTTAAACATCCTGTTCATATCTTTTGTCCTTTCTCTCTACTGAGTAAAAATTTGCCTTCTGGTAACCTTCTCTCTTTGGTCCAAGTTATGCCTTCTGCAACTGTCCTAAATAAGTTTAATTCTTCCCTCAAATGACACCCCCTCAAATACTTTAAGACAAAAATCATGTCTCACTTTCTCCAACACCCCCGGCTCCTTCAACCGTTTCTCCTGTGGCAGAGTTTCAAGTGCCGTTGAAGACTCACTGCCTCCATTACCCTGTACACGCCAACGTTCAAGTGACACGAAACTATACATGCTCCCAAATTTTGACACCGAGATGAGTAAGCCCAATTCCCACCTTCAAGGATCTCAGAGTGTAGTGGAAATTAACATGTAAAATAATAGACTACACCTTGGATACAGTGGAGGCCCCCAAGGAGAAACTGATTTAATCTGCTGGGAGTTGGGGTGAAGGCTGGAGGGGGATGCAGGCCATTGCCATGGCCCTTGCCCTACAGGGAGGCCAACTGTCAATGTCTATTGTAGCCTCTTTAAAGACATATAATGTCTTTAAAAGTCAGGAAATAGAGAGCACCATGTGGTACTTTCCCCCATTTTGTTTCGCTAAATGGAGTATGCTTGTTTGACTGTGGGGGTGGTGGGAAGAGTTACATATAAAAAGTAATATGCTTCATAAATCTGGAATTTTGTTTTTTTCTAAGTTGAAGGAAAAATTAAAACCTGTGCAAAATAACTATAAAAACAAAACAAAAAACTAGATGTGACTCCAGAAAAACTTGCCCTGGGTCATTTTTGCAGACTCTCAAGATACAGTCACCTGCACACACCTGGGGCCTCAGCCTCCTTCCTCCACCTTGTCCGCAGGATACTAACAGTTTGTTTTACCATAATAATGGTATTCTCTTGTAATATCAGGCAGGAACTCAAATAAAGTAGTGAGAAACACAGTATTGTGAAGCCAGAAACAAGAAGAGCAATTTGTCTGGCGGAATGACAATGACTAACTAGTTAAAATAAGGAAAAAAAAAAAAAAGAAAGCATCAGGAAAATTGAGATGGTCAGCTTGGAATGGGGTTCCTTGCAACAGAATTTGGCAGTGCCAGTCCAGCACTATTACAAGCCTCTTCAGGAAGCCTCTCTTGATACCCTTGGTGGGCTAGGGTGCATCAACAAGGAACCCCACAGTATGAGTAAAGTGCACTTGGTTTAAAGATCAGCTTCTGGGGACACTTTCCAAATTGGAGAGCTCTTTGCTTGTACTCGTGGAGGTACCTTTGTGCACATGTGACAGTTTCTTTTGTAGGTCATAAGTTGAGATGTGGAATTGCTAGGTCACCAGAACTATGTATCTTCAGTTTCTCTAAAAAATGTCAAATGGCTCTCCTGTGTGTCTGTATCTCTGGATACTACACCAGCATTGAATGAGATCTCCTACTTCTCCATAACCTCTATCAGAGTTTTAATTTTTTGGCCAAAAGGATAAAAATGAAATAGCATCTCATTGTTGTTTCAATTAGCATGAATCTTAGTAGGTGTGAAGTTAAGCATAATATCATATGGGTTTTCTTTTCTTGCCTATTTATACCTTTTGCTTATTTTTCCATTTGCCTGTTCTTTAACTTACTGATTTGTGGAAGCTCTTTAAATCCTCCTAAACTAATGCTAATTCCTTTCCAGTTACATGCATTGGAAATACCTTCTCCTAGTCTGTGATTTATAGTTTATTTTTATGAATGATGTCTTATTGTATAGAAGTTCTAAATTTAGATGTAGTAAAATGCACTGATTTTTAGCTTTAGAATTTGTACCTATTATGTCTTAAGAAATCTCTCCCTGATGTTAAAAAAATATAGTTCTCCATTTTTTCTGTTGTTGTTGTGTGCTGTCAAGTCAGTTTTGACTCATAGCCACCACAGGGTTTCCAATGCTGAAATTTTTATGAGAGCAGAGTGCCAGGTCTTTTCTCCTGCGGAGCACCTGGTGGGTTCAAACTGCTGACCTTTTGGTTAGCAGCTGAGTGCTTAACCATTGTGCCACTAGGGCTACCCTCCATTTCTTCAAATATCTGAAATTTTTGCTTTTCACAAACCCAAAATTTGTTTTTGAGTATAGTATGAAAAAATAATCTAATTTCATCCAAGCCCTTTCATCACTGAATTAGCTTAAAGCTACTTCTGTCAGATATTTCTGAGATTTTACTTTGGTTCATTGGTTTATGAGTCTTTTATTTTCATTACTTATAGCTCAGAAATAACTCTTGTAATTTGTAGGGTAAGTCATCTTCTTTCTCCTCCTTCTTCTTCAAATTCCTCTTGAATAATTTTGGCCTTTTACCATTAAATATAAATTTAAGGATCAACACGTCAAGTTCTAGAAAAAATTAATTTATTTAAAAATATACTTTGATTGGAAATGAAAGGAATTTTTAAAGAATGTAGGGTAACTCTTCCCATATATTAACACGGTAAAACTAGTCATTTGCTTAGATCTTCTTTCATGTCTTTTCATAGAGTTTTATATTTTATCTACCAAGTTCTTGTATTACTCTCAGGCAACCCAACCTCCATCCTAAGCACAACGTAACACTACAGCAATGGTTCTCAGCCAGGGATGATTTTGCCCCCTACCCCACAGGGGACATTTGGCAGTGTATGGAGATATTTTTGTTGTCACAACTTGGGGAGGGTGCTACTGGAAACTAGTAGGTAGAGGCCAGGATGCTCCTAAATACCCTACAATATACAAAACCGCCCTTAAAACAAAGGTTTTTTCAGCCAAAAATTCAGTAATACTAAGGTTGAGAAAAATTGTGCTAGAGAAATTCAAAGCTGGTGGTGTACTTAGGGTAAGCATAGCAACAACAAAACCCAAATCCAGCTCAACTCTTGACTAGATTGACACAACCTCCCAGACTAATGGCCTAGCAGGAGAAAAAGCATGTCCATTTCCAGGCATAAATACTATTCACCTTAGTCTCTATTAGTCTACACATGATGTGTAGCACTCTATTTAAAATTATGAGACACACAAAAAAAGCAAGAAAGGATAACCTCCTTTCAAGAAACAAAGCAATCAATAGACCTAGTCTCAGAGGTAGCCCAGCTGTTAGGAATTTAAAATAATTATGATTGATATGTTGAAGGCTCTAGTGGGAAAGGTGGACAACAGGCATAAATAGATGGGGACTTTCAGCAGAAAGAAATTAGAAGAAAGAGATGAATGGAAATGCTAGAAATAAAAACATGGTAACAGTGATAAAAATTTCCTTTGATGGGCTCACCAGTACACTTGAAAAAGCCAAAGAAAGAATCAGTGAACTTGGAGACAGGTCGAGAGAAATTACCCAAATTGAAGCGCAAAAAGAAAAAAAAAAAAAAAAAGATAAAAACAGAACAGAGTCTCAAGAGCTGTGGGACAATATCAAATGGTTTAGCATAAGTATAATTAAATCCTGCAAAGGGAAAGAAGAGAGACAGATTGAATGAATGGATATATGAGAATAAATGAATATGAGCAGAAAAAAGTTTGAAGAGATAATGGATGAGAACATTCTAAAAATAATGAAAGAGATCAAACCACAGGTCCAAAAATCTCAGAAAACCACAAACAGAATAAATACCAAAACAGACACACACACTCCTAGACATATCTTAGTGAAATCATAGTCAAACTGCTGGAAAACCAAAGATAAGGAGAAAAATCTTGAGGGCATATGGGGGGAAAAAGAGGGACATTACACAGAGGGACAACAATAAGAAATACAGCAGACTTTGTTTCAGAAACTATGCAAGCAGGAAGACACTGAAGTTCTATTTTTAAAGGGCTGAAAGGGAAAAAAGAACAAAAAACAAAACAAAACAAAAAAAGCCCTGTCAACTCAGAATTCTATACCTAGGGAAAATAAAATGTCTGTATGTGTATGCATAAGAAAGAGAGAAAGACTCACGCACCCTGGGTTGTGGCAATGTTCCTAACAATGTACTTTCGATTTGCTTTCGTTAAGTGCTCTGAAGGGTCTCACTAGGTTAGATACCACGCGAGTTTCCCTGACTTTGATTCCATCTTGATGTGGACTGTTTAAATATGGCCTCAATCCAAATGCTGCACAGGTTTGGTGTTTTAATACCTCGTAGGAGATTTTATCTCTACACAGAACTCTGAGCAGAGACAAGCATTCTTATCCTTGCCCTGAGTCAATGAGTAAAATTTTTTCAGCTTCCCTTTATACAGCCCTCCCATAGTCTTGGCTTTATACAGAGATGTCAGCTGTATTTTTCTATACTGCTCAGGTCCAAAAGCTCCTTTTCCTGTACTTTTATGTATGTTAAGACCAAATCCCCTAGATATTAGGATTTTACTTAGATCTGATATCCTCCTGGGCTGCAGTGCCATTAGCTTGTGTTCTTACCTTTCCAGCTATAAGTCTCTCATTTTTGCCACCTGAAGATTTCCCTTTGTTGTTTTGCAAGCTAAGCTATACAGTGATATCTATTTTCTGCTACGTTTTACCCAGCATTTCTGTATTTTGTAGTAGGAACATGGAGGACGGTCATCAGTATTTACTAATTCCAATATGCAATATATTTTTTAGCTGTGATTTTATACTTTTTTCCCCAGGTTTCATAAATTAACGTTGGTTATTATTTCCTATTAGACTCTAAAAATTCTATATTTACATGAACAAAATAAATACGTATTAGTCTATAAAACATCTTTAATGCTAACTTCAATAAAAGCAGGTAATAAGTTAGTTTAAGGCCTTTTTCCCTTTAAAATTTTTCATGTAACTCTGGAATATAGCGTTTACTTCCCTGGCTTTCATGTATCAAAGATGGTATACTAAGCCTTGTGTCATGGATTGAATTATGTCTCCCCAAAAATGTGTGTGTCAATTTGGCTGAGCCATGATTCCCAGTATTGTGTGGTTATCCTCCATTCTGTGACTGTAATTTTATGTTAAAGAGGATTAGGGTAGGACTGTAACACCCTTACTGAGGCCACATTCCTGATCCAATGTAAAGGGAGTTTCCATGGGGTGTGGCCTGCACCACCTTTTATCTTAAAAGAGAGAAAAGGAAAGGGAAGCAAGGAGAGAGTTGGGGACCTAACACCACCAAGAAAACAGTGCTGGGAGCAGAGCGTGTCCATTGGACCCGGAATCCCTGTGCAGAGAAGCTCCTAGTCTGGAGGAAAATTGATGAGAGGCCAACAGAGAAAGAAAGCCTTCCCCTGGAGTTGACACCCTAAATTTGGACTTCTAATGTACTTTACTGTGAGGAAATAAACTTCTCTTGGTTTAAGCCATCCACTTGTGGTATTTCTGTTATAGCAGCACAAGACACCCTGGCTACGACGATCATTTCAAATTGCTATTTTGCCTTTCTAGAGTGCTCTAAGTGATAGAATATAGGAATAACTTGCTAAGGCTCCAATCACTGTTACAAAATTAGTTCTTTTTAGAAACCTTTGTTTCAAACAGCAGGAACTTTTTCCAATTACGAAGATCATTATGTTCCAAATAAAGTGGAAAACAAGACCCTGCCTCTTTCTACAAGAATACATTGCTAACAAGATACCATGGTATGCTGCATGCGGCAAGGTGATATGGAATCCAATTCCCTTGGAACAAGTATGCAGGTGCTGCTTACCTGCTGGTGGCCAGGCCTTGATGTATCCTGTGCAATGGACCACAGCATATTGGGCTTCTCCTTCTTTCACAGGGCCAAGGCCATTCCTAAAGAAAGAACATTTGTGAAATTGTTTTTATCAAATGTGGGGGGGCAAGGATGGCAATGATTCCTTTGACATCTAAGCTAATGTGTTTACTTGTTTGCCTTGTGACTTTGAATCCTGACTTCTTAATAACCTCACTTCCCTTGAAAACCCTACAGAGCACAGTTCTACTCTGATATACATGGATGGGGTTGCCATGGGTTGGAATCAACTCAACAGCAAGTGGTTTGGTTTTATGCAGACTGAAGTTCAAAACAGATTCCATCTCACTTCCAATTCTCATTTCAGCCACCACAGCCCCGCTGTAGGTATCCACTGGTCCCCTCCACAGTTAGTCCCCTCTTCAAGTCAGTTACTCCTTAGCTTAGAGGATCTAAGCTATCTACTAGCACAGCCCAAAAACACACATCAGAAAGGCATACTGACCTGAACCTTTTTCTCATGGTGGTTATTCTGTTCAGAGGAAGGTGGTCCAAAGGAGCATTTCCACACCTAAGATGTGATAAATTTATTAGAATGAGTGAAGAACTAGGTAAGTTTATAAAATGTACAGTGTGGCCATCAAGTAGATGGACCTTAATTGACATTTACAGGTTTATTCAGACGAGACCTATGGCCAATTTCCTCCCAAAGTGGTAGAAGCAGGATTGCACGCCTTTGAATTTCAACTGTCACTGAAAGCCAGGAGAGTGGGACCCACTTTGCAATGCACATCGGAATTGTTTCAGGGCCCAACCCACAAGCTGAGACCCACAGAAAGACTAGGGGAGCCTGGTCATGCTCAATCCTGTAGATCATTCAGTGTAACCGGGTGGCTTTCAGGGAACAAGGGAAAGGGGTGATGACAGCAACAGTGTTTCTTCAGGCCTGAGCAGAAACATCAACTCAAAACAGATGTTGCCAGTTGATGAACAGAAGCATCTTCTCAGGCTCTAGAATCACAGCTGTAGAAACTCTCCCTCCTCCCTTCAATGTTCTGGCACCAGGAATGACCAGACAGCTGCAATCCTGTTGATGGCAGAGGAAAAGTGGGGACGCAGGTCTTTCTGTGAGCCCTTCTCTGGGGGGCGGGGTATGTGAGGTGTCACACTGCCCATGGTGGCTTCTCCTCTCAGTATCCTGGACTCTGAATGTCCAAAGCTGGCATCATGGCCAGGTTCTGACTGGTGCCTGATAAGACTGCTTTTCACATATGTTTCCATTTCCCAACTACATGATAAGTAATGTCCCAATATCTTAATATTCAATACTTCAAAGAAAAGAGTCCAATTTCACTCTGAGGCCCTGGACAACTGCCAGCACCAGCATGGTAGTCACAGCAGACTCAAACCATGCCACTGGTGCCCTTTCCTGGCAGACTGTGACCAGTGTTTTGCTGAAACTAAGATGTCATAGGCTGCTTACTTGGAGAAGCTCATGCTCTCAGCAGATGGCAGTGCTGCCCACCACAGAGGTAAGGCCAGGTAGTGTGGGCCCGGCACTGTGAAAAGCAACTTAAGAGCATGTCCCCAGAGGAGGATCAGAGCACAGAGGGGACTACCTGGTTGACAGGGCAGTGCTAATAGCATTTCAAATAGGCCACTAATACAAACAGTGTACTATGACACGTCTAATTAATGTACTAATAAAGGAATTGCTTAGATGGTGCAATTAAACATTTACACTGCTGGTGCTATACTGAATGCCACTGGTGCTTCAAATACCAGCAGGGTCACCCGTGGTGGACAGGTTTCAGTAGAGTTTCCAGACTAGGAAGAAAGGTCTGGTAATCTACTTCCAAAAATAAGCCAATGAAAACCTTATGAATTACAGCAGAATACTGTCTAACTCACTTGCTTTGGACACAGCATCAGGAGAGATCTAATTGCTGGAGGAGGACATCATAGTTGGTGAAGCAGAAGGCCTGCAAGAGCAGGGAGACTCTCAGTGGGGTGGATTGGCACAATGGCCACAATGGTGGACTTGAAAATGCTGGCAATTGTGAGGATGATGCAGGATCGGGCAATGTTTCATTCTGTTGTACCTACGGTTACCATGAGTTGGAGTCCACTTGACAGCAGGTAACAACAACATGTTAAATGTCTACCAGCCAGGGTGTGCATTTCCTCTGTTGGCTAAAGCACTGGAAGAAGGGCCCTGCTGTGACTATGTTAACTGATGGTGGTTTACCCCGGGTGAGCACTGATGTTTGAATCCTACTGCCCAGTTCTCCCTGTGAGCTGAACAGAGGGGCAGGCGGTCTGCAGAGACTCACTCCTAAGGCAAATGGAGACTTCCAACGTCATCTTGTGACCTGAGGCAAGTGATGAGGGTGATTACATTCGTGTCTTCTGGAAGAATTTCAGATATTCAGTCTGGAGTGGAGCAGACTCAGAGGAAAGGATAGCTACACTCAAATTCCTGCAGGGCCATTTCTTTTAAAAAGGAGCAAAATGACTCTGCTGGCTCTGAGGGCCCAGCTAGAGGTGAGAAGGAGAACGGTTCCAGCTCGACACAGACGATCTTGATGATCTGAGGCCAACTCACCAGGCTGTAGATCAACAAATTTCTTTTTAAAAGAACGCTTGCTTTTAAAAGATCATTTTGAATGAGTGAAGATATAGATGTATTTTCAAGTATCTGTTCTTTGGAATTTCATAGTAGCCAACAGATGCGCAAGCAGGACTCATAGTTCCAGCAGCAAACAGTTGGATGAAAAATGACATTAGTGAGTGCCTCACCTGGGCCAGGGCCTGAGACCCTCAACATCAACAATGTAGGCACCTTGGCAGAGTAGAGGAGGTCCCACAGTGCAGAAGTGGGCTAGAGGCTAAGTTAAGGTCAGTACTGTGTGGAATCAGTGGACTGGCTTTGTTTTAGCCATGATTTGGGGCCCTCTGTGACCTCCTCCTCTCTCTGTCCAGCCTCTGTTGCTATCGCCTTGCTCAACTGAAAGCCTACTGCACTAGGAAAGGACCTTTTAAATTAGAGCCAACACACCACAGGAAGACTGCAGGCTTTGGTATGAACCCCATGGAAGGAGAGCTGCTTTAGAAGACCGAAGGCCAGGGATGGTAGAGAGAAGTTTCTTCTCTGGAGGAGGAGCCTTGCTCACCTGCCTACAGCTCCAGCTCCTGCTGGCTCTCCCTCTGAGGTCCAGGGACTGAGCCTCAGTCCACATCTTCTGGACCCACCAGTAGCAGCTGGCAGCTGATCACTCCTTCCTCCTAGAACTTCTCTTTCACACTCTCGTGTTCTTCTCCTACCTCCCTAGCTACTCCTTCCCAGCCTCTTTTTCTGGTTCTTCTTTATCTCCCTGCTATGGGAGTGCCCCAGGGCTTGGTCCTCTGACCTCTCTTCTCTATCTACATGTACTTCCCAAGTAAGTTCATAAGGTCTCAGCTTTTAAATACCATCTCCATGATGTCAATCCCCAAACTTTATCTTCAGTCCCAGCCTCTCCCTTGAATTCCAGAATTGCATGTCTGACAGGCATCTCAAACTTAAAATGCTTGAAATTCCCCTTCACTCCACACCAGTTCCTCCAGCCATCTTCCCCATCTTTGCAAACGGCAATTCCACTTTTCTGGTTGGCCAGGCAAAAATTTTAGACTTCTCTTTGAATTCTTCCTCTCACATCCTACATTCAGGCTGGCTCTATATGAAATATATTCCAAACCTGAGCACTTTTTGCCATAATTACTATCAACACATCTCTCACCTGCATATTATAATATAGCTTCCTTACTTCTATTATGTTCTCCCACTGCTTCTCTCCTGTACCCTGTCCTCCTGCCTCCCCAAGTCTATTCTCCACACAAAGCCAGGGGGGCTTTTTTTAAAAATATAATTCAGAACATTTACTCATATGATCAAACTCCAGTGGCCTCCCATCTTATTCAGAGTAAAAGCCAAAGTATTATAAGGGCTGACAGACCTAACATTCAATACCTCTCAACTTCATCTCTTACCAGTCCTCCCAACCACATTTAGATGGTGCAGTTTAAATATTTATACTGCCGGTTACTCTCAAGAGAGTAACCTCCCTATTGTTCCCTGAACAGGCTGAGCACGTTCTTTTTTTTTTGTACTTTAAATGAAGCTTTACAGAGCAAATCAGTTTCTCATTCAACAATTAATAAACATACTGTTTTGTGATATTGGTTGCCAACCCCATTACATGTCAACACTCTCCCTGTCTTGACCCTGCGTTCCCCATTTGCAGCTTTCCTATCCCCTCCTGCCTTCTAGTCCGTGCCCCTGGGCTGGTGTGCCTGCTTAGTCTTGTTTTAAGGGCCTGACTACTCTTTGGCTGAAGGGTGAACCCCAGGAGTGGTTTCAGCACTGAGTTAAAAGGGTATCCAGGGGCCATACTCTTGGGGTTTCTCCAGTCTCTGTCAGACCAAGAAGTCTAGTCTTCTTTTGTGAGTTAGAATTTTGTTCTACATTTTCTCTAGCTCTGTCCGGGACCTTCTATTGTGATCCCTGTCAGAGCAGTTGGTGGTGGTAGCCAGGCATCATCTGTCTTTGCGGACTCAGTCTGGTGGAGGCTGTGGTAGTTGTGGTCCATTAGCCCTTTGGACTAATCTTTCCCTGTGTCTTTGGTTTTCTTCAGTCTCCCTTGCTCCAGATGGGGTGGGATCAGGGGAGTATCTTAGATGTCCACTCTCAAGCTTTTAAGACCCTAGACACTACTCACCAAAGTAGGATGTAGAACATTTTCTTTATATAAACTATGTTTATACCAATTGAGCTAGATGTTCCCCGAGACTATGGTCCCCAGGCCGAGCACGTTCTTTGCACTTGCTACCCCTACTTTGTATTCCCATGCCTCACTCCCTTACTTCCTTCAGGTTTCTACTCAAATGCCACCTGTTAGGTGTAACCACCTTAAATAACATATAAATTGATAGCCCCCTACTACTTCCTGGAAAGCCTGGTGGCGTAGTGGTTAAGTGCTATGGCTGCTAACCAATGGGTCAGCAGTTCGAATCTGTCAGGCACTCCTTGGAAACTCTATGGGGCAGTTTTATTCTGTCCTATAGGGTCGCTATGAGTTGGAATCAACTCAACGGCACTGAGTTTGGTATTTTTTTGGTACTACTTCCTACTGCTTCTTAATTTATCTTTTTTCCATATCAGCTATTACTGTCCGGCATACCATGTATTTACTAGGTGTTTTTGTCTACTGTGTACCTTCTTCACTAAAATGAAGCTCTTTGATGGAAAGGATTTTGTCTGCTTTATTCAACACTGGATCCCTAGCACCTTGAAGAGTGTCAGGCACAGGCAGGCCCTCAATATAAATTTGTTGCATAAATGCACAATGAATGAATGACAGGCACCACTATGTCACTGCCTCATTAACTCCATTGCCCAGCTGAAGTGGGCTCTCTATCCTCTACCTCCTGCTTTGCAGTTAATGTCACCCACTCCACTGGGGCCACAGGGTTGAGGGCATAGGGGTGTCTGAACTGGATTTGAGGATTCAAGATTCTTGCTCTCCTTTGCAGATAGGACTAAACTCCCATGGTTACTCCAAAATTCAGTCACTCCAGCATTTTTTCAACAACCATGTATTCATCATATATGTGCAGAACACTCTGCTAAATGTTATAGAAGGCTCAAACGGTATAAATGACAGTTCTATACTCAAGGTAATTGTAATTTACTTGTGGAGCCAAGACTTTAAGGCTTAAAATACCAAACAACAACAATTAAAGACCAATTAAAATATGAGTTGTCATAAGGAAATATAAGACTAAGTATGAAATTAGTAGGTCTTACATAAAATTTTTTTTTTATATAAAATATACTGAAAAATATTGAGCCTGGGGAAGAGGGTGTTGGATTTGAGAAGGGCCCTGAAGGATGGGTAGAAAGGTGATAGATACAATGGACAAGAGGATGCCAATCTAGGGATGGGGAGAAATGGTGAGAGATTAGACAAGGCAGTATGGGAGCAAGGAAGCCCTTCCACGATAGATCAGGGAACCTCTTGTTCACGTGTTGAGGTCAAGAAGATAGAAGTCATCTAGTGAAACCAAGTCTGCATGGGGATCTTAGTAGAGCTGATGGAGGCTTTTTATGGCAGATAAGATGGGAGGAAACTAACCCCTGCCCCTTGTTCACCCACACAGACCTCATCCTGCAGATGAAGGACCTCCGTGAGCCCATGCACATCCTCATGGATGACTGCTGCCCTTCTTTCTTGACTGTCCCAGTCTTTAGGTCCAAGATCCGGCCTAAGAGAGGGAGAGAAGGACATCTGCATGAATACCTCTGCCTTTGATTGGGGTGAGGTGGGGAGAGCGCTCCCCAAATGCTCTGTCAAATGAGGACAAGTGAGATTGTGGATATCATTTTGCTTCTTGGAATTCCCAACATTCTTTGGCAGGAAAAACACAAATCAATGAAATCCACATAATTCAAGATGCCTTGTTTGCTTCACAGAACAGAATATACTTGCTGTCTCTGCTTTGTCAGATTCCATTGCCTCAAGTCATTCTGATTTTGCTGTCTCTCCCCCCACCCTATGGAAATGGCTTATGCCAAGGTCACCAACAACTTCCTTACTGCTAAATCCAAAGCACATTTTTTTCTTTATTTTATCTGACTGTTGTGCTGAACTTCATTCATATGCTGATTTCCTCTAAAAAATTCTACCTGCCCTTGGCTTCTGGGACACCACATTCCACTCTGTTCTGTCTGCCCCTTAACTGCCAGTGTGCCCCAAAGGCTCCATCCTCGGCCATTTCACTGTGTTCCCCTACACGAGTTTATGCACTCCCCAAATTCTGAATGACCACCTCCATAGGCTAACGATCCTAAATCTCCACCTCCGGCCCTGTTACAGATTAAGTTGAGTTCCCCCAAAATATGTGTTGGAATCCTAACACCTGTGCTTGTGGATGTAATCCTGTTTGGAAACTGGGTTTTCTTTCTATGTAAATTAGATCATACCAGAGTAGGGTGGCTGGGCTATAAAAAGGGCAGATTATGCACAACTTGAAGAATGTAATCAATGTCACTGAGTTATACATGTAGAAATTGATGAATTGGCATATGTTCTGTTGTGTATATTTTCACCACCAAAAAGAGAGAAAAAAAAAAAAAGCAGATTTGACACAGAGAGACACGCACACATGGGGGAAGACAGAAGCCATGTAAAGATTGTTGACCAAGCAACCAAGGAATGCCAGAGACTACCTGCAAGGAAGGAACTGACATGTTTGAGACACTGACTTGGACTTTTAGCCTCTGGAACTGTGAGGAAATTAATTTCTATTCTTTAAAGCCACCTGTGTGGTATTTCTGTTAGAACCGCACTAGGAAATGGAGAGATGCACCAGCCCCTCCCTCTCCTTAGCTCCAGATTTATGCCACCAACAAGCATTGCCACAAACATGAAAAACTAAGCCAGAGTTCTGGTTGTCTTCTCTGACTCCTTCCTCTCCCTCACCTCCTGCACAGCTGGTTCTTTTCTCTCTCCCTCCTCTGCCTCAGTCATGGTACCCCCTCATCACCCCTCACTAGAGACCTGCAAGGGTGCCCTCTCTAGCTTCCCGAGATCACCTCTCACGCTGCTGACAGTGATTCACACACATACGACTGTGACTGCCTTGGCTTAAAATTTCACTGCTTATAGGAACTCTTTACAAAGTCCTTCCTAATTTGGGCCCTACCAGTCTCTCAGACTCATTTCTTCTTCATTTCCTGTTGGTCTCACATCTCATACTTTATACCAGCCCTGTTTTCTGTCCAATAGAAATATAATATGAGCCACCTATGTAATTTTAAATTTTCTAATTGTTGTTAGTTGCCATCAAGTCAATGCCAACACATGGCGACTCCACATGCACAGAGTAAAACAAGACCACAGGGTTTTCAAGGCTATGGACTCACTATGAATTGGAATTGGAGCCCTGGTGGCACAATGGTTAAGAGCTTGGCTGAGTTGGAATGGAGTTGATGGCAATGGGTTTGGTTTCTTTTGTCCGTTTGGAAGCAGATCTCCAGGCCTTTCTTTCAAGATGCCTTTGGGTGGATTGGAAACCCTGGTGGTGTAGTGGTTAAATGCTATGGCTGCTAACCAAAAGGTCAGCAGTTTGAATCTGCCAGGTGCTCCTTGGAAACTCTATGGGGCAGTTCTACTCTGTCCTATAGGGTTGCTATGAGTAGGAAGTAACTCAATGGCACTGGGTTTGGTTTTTGAGTGGATTTGAACTACCAACCTTTCAGTGAGTAGCCAAGCATTTAACCATTTGTACCACCCAGGGACTGCTGTAGGATGCACCAAGAACCAGTTGCCACTGAGTTGATTCTGACTCATAGTGACCTATAGACAGGGTAGAATTGCCCCATAGGGTTTCCAAAGCTGTAATCTTTATGGAAGCAGACTGCCACATCTTTCTTCCTTGGAGCGCCTGGTGGGTTCAGACCACTGACTTTTCATTTAGCTGTGGAGTCCTTAACCACTGCGCCACCAGGGCTCCTGTAGGATGCATCAAAACCAAATGAGACCCGCTGCCGTTGAGTCAATTCTGACTCACAGTGACTCTACAGGACAGAGTGGAACTGCCCGGTAGGGTTTCGAAGGAGTGGCTGGTGATTCAAGCCTTTTAGTTTGCGGCTAAGCTCTTAACCACTGCGCCACCAGGGCTCTGTAGGATGCAGAGCCCCTACAAATACAGATACCGGTAATTATTATCATGCTCCAGACTGATCCGGCTTTAAGCAGGCTGTGTATGCCAGAATTCCGCTCAACTGAGAGGCTCAACTCCAGGTCTGTTGGAGCTCTGGCAGTGCCCGAGCATCTGCCGGTGCTCTGCAGTCATCTGCCACCCGGTTTGACACCTGCCCATCTCATTCACTGATGACTTCTTTTATAACGACTGCATTAGTGTAAATTGTCACTTGCTGTATCATCTACCAAGTGGCAAATGGTTTCAGCTGTGAAGCAGGCCAGCATGCGAGTCTGTCAAATTCCAAAGTGCACTCTGAAAATAAATCCCAGCTGCGTAGCACATGAACAGCGGAACATGAGGAAATGAAAAAACACATTTCCCTGAGCCGCTGTCATGACCCCAGGAGACAACTGCCTCCAAGCTCATTTCTCCGTGCAATTCTCCGGTTTCCTCAGGCACAATGAAACCCCTTTCCAGGCTCCTTTGGAATGAAAGCACACCTAACTTTACGCAGTAGGTATGTTCTTGAAAAGTGGTGTGTGAACTGGATTTTTGATAAATGTTATGGCAGTTGAGATGTCTGCAGGCAACTGGCCATTTCCTGGGCAGTGAACCCCAGTATCATGGAAAGTGACTCTCTCCATGTACCACAGTCAACCTGTGCACTCAGTTTGCTTACAATGGGGCTTCCCAGCAAAGAAGCCAGCATGGAGCCATAGCTGCTATTCCAGTGCTCCAGGTCTTCTTCCTGACCTACAGAAACCTTGGGTCTGCTTAAAACCTTGGGTCTAGATTCTAGGGCTGGTTCTAGCAGGTCTCCAGAAGCACAATCGCCCAGGCCAATGCTGACTCCTTCCAGAGAGGCCAAGACCCTTCCTTCCACACCACATCCATGGGAGGACTCATTCTTGTGCAATCCTGTCCCCAGGCTGCTCTCACTCCACTTCCCACCCTGCCTCCTCAGCCAGTTTCAGAACTGCCACTCACCCTGCTCATCTCCCCTCTCTGTACTCTCAACCCATGATTCAAGTCCTCCCCCGTCTCCCTGCCTCCTAATCTCCTCTAGGGTAATTTCTGAAATGCCCACTCCATACATAAATTTCTCCACAGCCTCAGCTCCTTGACAAAATTCCTCCATTCTCTGCCTCCACAGAAACCAGCCTGGCCCAACTGCTTCCCACCAGTGTTCTGCCTGGAGTGGAGGCTTGTTCTCTTGTGTCCCACACGCCTGTGTCTTCCTCTGTCCCCAAAGCCCTTCTAAGCCTCTATTCTCATATACCCTCGGCTCCTTCGGACTAGGACATCTGGCTAGTCCCCCTGCTACCCTTTGGTCCTGTAGCCTTCCAACCTCCACATCACCCCTCCTCACTCATTTTAGATGCTGGCACATCACTCATCGTCCTTCTCTTCACCCCAAGACCTACTATCATCTTCCATGGTTTCAACATCCATGTGAAGGAACCACTCAACATCCTCACCTCTCAGGATTCTGACTTCAATTCTGGTTATATTTATCTCCTCTCCACGGCAGCCACCCACTCCCACCACGTAGTCTGGAACTGTAGTCATTTATAACTGCTCTATCTGATATTTTAACTTCAAACATCCCTGACAGGACCATTATCTGTTGCAGCTACTAGTCCCCTCACTCTGGTCCTCCCACTTCATCTGTTCTTTGCATTCAGGGAGAGTCTTGTGCCTTAAACCTCAACACCCTACCAGCTTCCTTTTCGCAGTACTCAATCTGGACCTGTGGCCCATCACCTCAGCCACTCCCCTAGTACAGACTGAGTTCCTTACTCCCTGTTCTTTCTTTGGAGCTCTGGTGGTGCAGTGGTTAAGAGCTCAGCTGCTAACCAAAAGGTCAGCAGTTCGAATCCACCAGCCACTCCTTGGAAACCCTGAGGCAGTTCAACTCTGTTTCCTATAGGGTCGCTATGAGTTGGAATTGACTCCGTGGCAACAGGTTTGGTTGGTTTTTTATTTGCAAAGTCCACCTGGAAAATTCTCACTTCTGGACCAGTCCAATTCACTTGTCTGCCTTCTCTACTCCTATACCAGGACAGCCAAATCGCGTCAGGGAAAAATCATGTATCATGCACTCTGGTGTCATAACAAATCCAAGGTTTCCAAACTCACCTCCCCCTCCCCTGATCAAGCACTTCTTGTTTCTTGAATTTGGTTTCTCCCATTCCTATCAAAATGTAACCACTCCTTTAAATCCTCCTAACCTCTCAGTTCTTCCTCCTGCTCAATGATCCCACCCCTCCTATTCTGCAGAGAAGACAGCTCTCCCACTTTCTCCTGCTCCATCTATAAACACACAAGACCCTCCTCTGGTCTAGGCCTGCTCTTTCTGCCCAGGCCTGGGTCCTATCCTCCTGTCCCCTATTCAACATCAGAATATCAGCCATCAGACTGATCCTGAGTGAGCAACATGGGTCTCCATCAACAAAGTAGAACCTTTAAAAATGGGGGGAATCCAGGGCTTACATTTGAGGGTTCAAACTTCCTAAGACCATGAAGTCATAAGAAAATCCTCAGAGGTGCTCTGGTCCAATCTGTCCCCGTGCAAATCGCCTTTCCACAGTGTTTCGACAGATCGTCGTCCAGCCTCCACTTAGACATATCCAGTGTCAGGGAGCTCTTTACAGCCAGGATGGCTTGGCAGCTCAGAGGGTTAGGCAGCTCTTTCTTACCCAGAGTCAAGATATGTCTTCCTACAACATCCAGTCGTAGTTCTGGTTCTTCCCTGAAGAGCAGCAAGGAGAACCTCTGCTTTTGTTTCTACAGGATTCTCACCTTCAGGTATTATGCTGCCCGCTATCAAGTTATCAGATCCATCCCCCTTGCCCCAAGTCTTCCTTTTAACTCCAGCACCTCGGATTCTTCCTTTTGAAAACAACATGATTTTCAGGTTTCTCGTCATACCACCCACTGCTCCTCAACCTCCCTGACCCTTTTAGTAGCACCCCTCAAATTTGAACTTGCCAGTGTCTCTCAGGAGATGCAATGGTTAAGAGCTCAGCTACCAACGAAAAGGTTGGCAGTTTGAATCCACCAGCTGCTCCACGGAAACCCTATGGAACAGTTGTCGCGATGAGCTGGACTTGACGGCAACGTGTTTGGTTTTTTTTTCTGTTTTAGTGTCTTCTCAAATTTTCCCACCCCTCCAGGAGAAGACAAACACAGTAACAAATAACTGTACTTGCTTCAGTTTCCTAAATATATTTGTTGTTGTAGGGTGCTATCGAGTCGATTCTGACTATAGTGTCCCCGTGCGACAGAGCAGAACTGCTCCATAGGGTTTCCTAGGCTGTAATCTTTATGGGAGCAGATTGCCAGATCTTTTCTCCCCTGGAGCTGCTGGGTAGGTTCGAACCATCGACCTTTCTTTCAGCTAGTAGCCAAACGCTTAACCACTGCACCACCTGGGCGCCTTAAAGAGATTTATATATATATTAATTATTTAAGCCTCACAGTAACCCCGGGAAGTAGGTATTAATGGAACACCCATTTCACAGATGTGAAATGTAAGTGATTTGTCTCAGATTAAACAGCTAGTGAGAGAGTAGAAAACTCCATCCAGGTTTTCTTACTCCCAGCCCCATGCTTTTTCTACCATTCCACCACAGCCTCTGTTTTTTTTTTTTTTTCCGGTGCTACATCAGAAAGACATCCCATCAGAGCAGACACTGCTGTTGAACCTGGGTGCTGACTTGGTGCATTTTTTCCTTTTGGTCCCTTCACAGAGCTAGGAACCATCAGGTATCTGTCACTCCAAGAGCATCTTGTGTGCCTGGTCACGCTTACTTTATGTCTCTGACCTAAACCTGCATGTCCTCATTAGATCGCTTGGCAAAACCCGAGTTGTCTTTTCCACTTCGTAAGAATGTGGCCCAGAGTCACATGAGGAGGCAGTTGCTCCCAAAAATTGTCTGATTGAAAAAGCTGCCAAATCGTCTGTCCTAAGATGTCCATCTTTGATAGCAGGTGAAGCCTGTCGCCATGAGCTTCTCTCTGCAACACTGGTACCCAGTCTACAGAGCAATTATAGCTCAGGTTACACAATGGCTGCCTTTGCCGAAAAGGCCCTGATAATCTTTCACCACAACCCGCAACTGCGGAAGTAGACATTGTTCTGGATTTGATATATGAAGAACAGTGATTAGCCCCAATCTGAAGCCTGTTATTTCAAAGTATAAGAGGCAGCAACGGTCTGAGTCATAGCTCTTCCACGTGCTGGTTGTGGGAGTTTGAGCAGGTCCCTTGATTTCTCTGAGTCTTTTCTGACTGAAAAATGGGACATGCCTACTTTGAAAGGTTATGTGAAGATCTGAGTATGAACTGAATTGGTCCAGGGCCGAGGACTTCCCAGGTGCACTTGGGAGAGAAGCAACAGGGGGTCAGGAAGTCACTGGAACTGCTAGGAGAGTAACTGACGTGATGGGCCATAGGTCCAGGTTGAGTTCGGAAAAAAGGAAGCTGACAGGGCATTGAGGTTTAAGGCACAAGACTCCAGGCGGGAACTTTGTGAGTCCTGAGACCAGAGAGCCACAGGGAGGGGAGGGTCTGCTCAAGTCCTGGTCATTCAGCCTGGTTACCACCACCGCCTGGCTTCTCCAAGGACAGAGGGTAGGCTGGCCTGCTAGAGGTTAAAATAAAACGCAGAGGGAGCAGCCACAGGCTAAAAGGCTGAAGGATTTGATCTTTTTTTTTCTCCTTAAAAGCTTTTTAAATTCTAAAACCAAAGTGGTCTTTTCAGAAAAATCAAATGTACACACAAATACATTTGTTCTTGTTAGGTGCTATCGATTCAGTTCCCACTCATAGTGCCCCTACGTACAACAGAACAAAACACTGCCCAGTCCCGTGCCATCCTCACGATCATTGCTCTCTTTGAACCCATTGCTGCACCACTATCTATATACACATATGTTGTTGTTGTCAGGTGCCGTTGAGTTGGTTCCGACTTATAGCGACCCTATGCACAACAGAACGAAACACTGCCTGGTCCTGCACCATCCTTACAGTCGTGGTTATGCTTGAGCTCATTGTTGCAGCCACTGTGTCAATCCACCTCGTTGAGGGTCTTCCTCTTTTCTGCTGACCCTGTACTTTGCCAAGCATGATATACGTGTGTACATACATACATATTTTTATGTATATACGTATAAGCCAAAAAGCCAAACCCACTGCCGTCGAGTCGATTCTGACTCATAGCCACCTTATAGGATGGTAGAATTGCCCCATAGGGTTTCCAATAAGTACCTGGTGGATTCAAACTGCTGATCTTTTGGTTAGCAGCTGTGGCTCTTAACCACTACATCACCAGGGTTTCCATATATATGTATACACATATATCATATTGCTATAATGCATACATATAAATATACATAATATATACACACACAGACGCACGTGTGAAGTAAAAATCCCAGGCAATCTTCCACTTCAGAGAAAAACATTGTTAACATTTAGATGTGTTTCCTCTCGATCTTTTTCTATGCATTCCCACCCTTCATTTTAATTAACTGAGTTCTCACAGTATGTATTTTTCTACTTTATGTCATGTAACATTTGTTCATAAGTTTTTTTTATCATCAAACATAATTTTAAAGGCTCTATAATATTATTTTGAGTAGATAATTTACTGTTGGACATTTAAGTTGTTCCCAGGTTTTCTATATGGCAAATAATGCTGTAGTGAACATATACGTAGATTCACACAAAAAAACCAAACCCGTTGCCATCGCGTCAATTCCGACTCATAGAGACCCCGTAGGACAGGGTGGAACTGCCCCATAGAGTTTCCAAGGAGCGCCTGGTGGATTCAAACTGCCGACCTTTTGGTTGGCAGCTGTAGCTCTTATGTACACACAGACACACACAAATAGCAGTCTTGTGTGCTATCGAATCAATTCCGACTCATGGAGACCCTACAGGACAAAGTAGAACTGCCCCATAGAGTTTCCTAGGCTAAATGCTTATAGGTGCAGACTGCCAGGTCTTTTCTCCTACGGAGCAACTGGTGGGTTCAAATCGCCAGTCTTTCAGTTTGCAGCCAAGCGCTTAACCACTGTGCCACCAGGGCTCCTTAGGATAGATTGCTAAAATCGAAATTCCTGCATCAAGTGAGATGATTATTTTTAAGACTGTTGATACCAAAATCCTTGTCTATCACAGTGGGCCCTGCGGTCCACAAAGCAACTGGTATTCTGTTTTTCTAATCAGTGGGATGGAAACAAGAATGATGGTCCATCTCCAAGTTTTCAACTATAATTTTTCATGAAAAGCACAAATGCTTTAAAACAGGGGTTGGCAAGTTATGGTCTGTGGCCCAAATCTAGCCCACTGCCTGTTTTCATAAATAAAGTTTTAATGGAACACAGCCACAACTATTCATTTATGTATTGTCTGTGGCTGCTCTTGTCCTACAATGGCAGAGTTGAGTAGTTGTGACAAAGACTGTACAGCCCACAAAGCTTAAAATATTTACTATCCGGCCCTTTACAAAAAGACATTTGCCAATTCCTGTTTTAGAAGGACGATTATAAAGATTCCAACAATGGAGCATCTTTTACTATGGGCTGAGGGTCCTCCCATAACCGTTTTCAGTAAGCAGATTTTTAAGCATTATTACGGTCGGCAGTCACTTTTTAAAAAAGAAGAATCAGAAGTTTGTCTTGGATAAGATCACAAAAGAAGGCTTTGTGCACATAAAAATGCTCCCCAGGCTACAACAGAAATAAAAATATAAAGTAGAATTATTTCATCAAAAGAATCCTTAAGAAAACTGGAAACATCTTATCTCGGTTAAGAAAGGAGGAAAACCAAGATAGACAGGGAGGAAAACAAGAGAAAACGATTAGCAACACAAGCAAAGCAATGGCCCCGTGATGCACATTTGATGTGATTCCAAAAATGTGTGTCCCCCTGAAATGGGGGCCCAGAGGCCAGAGGAGGCTTCAGTTGCTGTTCCAGTGACAATGTGTTCCCATTCTCAAAAGGTTGACCCCAGCCATTAGAGCAGCTGTAAACACAGGAAAAAACACCCACCACAGCACAGGAATCCAAGCAACGTGCACAAGGCCGGCTTCTGAACAAACTCTGGAGCCATGAGCTTTGTCCAACAAACCTGAGAGAGACTGGGCCTTCTGCTAGGAATGTGGGCACGTTTTCCTCCCATTTCATGATCTCTTGGCAGGTGTCTGGAAATGGCTAAGGGTGTAAGTACACCAATTCACGAGTTATAAACCAGTTACTGTTGAGTTGACTCCAATTCATGGTGACCCCATGTGTGTCGGAGTAGAACTGTGCTCCACAGAGTTTTTGGTGGCTGATTTTTTGGAAGTAGACCACTAGGCCTTTAGGCCTTTCTTCTGAGGTGCCTCTGGGTGGACTCGAACCTCCAACCGTCTGGCTAGCAGCAGAGTGCATTAACTGTTTGTACCACCAAGGACTCATCAGGAATTGTAGCCAAAGCATTTTCTTTCCAAATGGCTCTGGCTGGGTCTGGCAGCAGGGTTGTATAGGGACATCTACTACTCTAACCACCCAGCACTTTCCCCACTACGATGCCTTTTTGAGAAGCAGCTCCATGCTCTTCCTTTATTAGGTAAGTCAGAAAGGAGCTGTCCTCTTACACAATTTCCCATCTCTCTGGCCACAGTGATTAGTTGAGGGTGGCTACCTGACACAAGTTGGGCCAATTATAGTACCTCATCCTCTACCCTGTCCATTGTGATCAGCCCATAGAAGACATGATCCAACCAGGCCAATGAGAGTCCTCTGCAGGCAAACAGTGTCTTCTTCCATCTTTTCTTCCTTTATTATCTACAGGAATCTGAGCAGCAATGGAGAATTGGGTCTAAGAGAACGAAACTGAATATAGAAAGAAGTGAAAACACAGAACAGTGAAAGAACACCCTTGTGGTGTTCAAGTTTTTCATGCCAATAAATTCCCCTGTTATGCCTAAACTAGTTCAATTTTAGCTTTCTTCACTTACAACCAGTGACTGAGACTAAATCAATGGTCTCTGGCCTTTGAAAGGAAGGGGAAGGCCAAGGAAACGAACTTTTTACTTAGTGAGCATTTTACTAAGGGCCAGGTACTGTGGAGCATTTTACATATTGTATCTACATACCAACCCTAGGAAGTGGGCCACACGGTGTAAGAACGTGGGGTGGGGGAGGGACAGTGAGAGCCATTAGTCCTAGGGGGAGAAGTATTTTACTACTGATATTGCCAAGAACATGGAGCCATGTTGGTGCAATGGTTAATCGCTGGGCTGTTAACTGAAAGGCGGGTGGTTCCAACTCACCCAGCAGCTCTGAGGTAGAAAGATGGGGTGATCTGCTCGCATAAAGATTACAGCCAAGAAAACCCTATGGGGCAATTCTACTCTGTCACATGGGGTCACCGTGAGCTGGAATCAACTCAACAGCACCTAACACAACAACATGGCCAGGAACTGTGCATGGAGATAATGAAAAGCTAACTTTTTAGTAGGTTTTATTACTGCTTTCAAATTCTCCATGGACACTGTGCCCCCTCATCGCCAGCCACTGGACAGGCACTCTCAACCATGCCACCTCCTTGGTAACCCCTGAACGGTGTATTGTTCCCATGAGGAAACTGAAGCCCAGCCCACCTGCTGCAGTCGAGTCAATTCCGACTCATAGCGACCCTATAGGACAGAGTAGAACTACCCCACAGAGTTTCCAAGCAGGGCCTGGTGGGTTCAAACTGCCGACCCTTTGGTTAGCAGCTGTAGCACTTGACCACTAGACCACCAGGGTTTCCAGCTGAAGCCCAGAGACTCTAAATGATGCACCTGAGATTGGTCTTTCGGCTGGGAAGGGGAGCAGGCTGCCTGGCTGCCAAGTCTTTAGTCTTCCCAGTGGCAACTCTTCCTGGAAGCTGGGAGGCCACTCTCCACAGCTGAAGATAAGATTGTGCCCACCAAACAGAAGTGGATGGGCATTTAGAGGAAAGGAGGTCAGCAATCTGTAAAGGAGTGTGGCCACATCGTGGTAGTTTAAGGATCAGAAACTCAGACTGGGAAAACAATTCTTTTGGGTTGTGTGTTGCTTTTCGGCTTATTCTTCTGATTTAGTAGAGGCCTTGCAATTGTTCTAACCTCTCCCACCCATTCCTAGGAGAATGAGTGGAATGGGTTTGAGTCTATAATTTGGGAGGATGCCTTGCACACAGTGGCTGTTCATAGCTCTGACCTAAATCATGGCCACTTCTGTAAAGGCTAAGCTCTCATGACTGTGTGGTGGTTGAATTACAACTCCATGCATGCTTCATGTGTCTCTCTTACCTCTATTTTCTAAAGGATCCTTCAAGATTTAGGACTATGGCCTCTCTCTGAAGTACCCCCTACCCAACCTTGAGCCTAATATAGCAATATGGCATTTTCCTTTGCAGTAGAAATGCTGAGCAACTGCTAGAAGCCAAGCTCCTGGTGTCTTTTCAACAACCAGGAGGTGGTAAACACAGACCCTCTCCTAATAACCTGAACCAAATAACTAACACATCTCCTCTTTTCTGGTTCTATATGGTTATCCGGGCAGGGAAAGTTGCTGACTCCCAACGAATGGCAGGCTATGTGTGTACACCGACCAGTTCGGAATGATTTAATCCACTGGGGACACTGGCATTTGAGTCTGGAAGGGCTTTCATAAGAAAGGGTGCATGGTTTAACAGCAGCAGCAGAGTGAA
This sequence comes from Elephas maximus indicus, assembly GCF_024166365.1. NCBI lineage: Eukaryota > Metazoa > Chordata > Mammalia > Proboscidea > Elephantidae > Elephas > Elephas maximus. The sequence continues at coordinate 70,568,750 of NC_064831.1, read as the reverse complement.
GCTTCCTTACTCAGCTCCATCTGGAGGTCGTGTTAAACTCCACCCACCCGGACCATATGCTAGGCGGTAATCTCCCATATAACACATGATGATCACAGCTCAGGCTGGGAGGGGAGGAAGGGGCACTGGGATATGGTGAATTCAGACAGGAATGGACTAGAAAGGACAGACCGGCCACTCCCAGGACGGGAGTCTGCCTTAGAGCAACAGACTTTTCTAAGATTGTCAAAAAAGAGTACCTCTAACATGAAGACTGTTAAGCAATGTCACTGAGGTATACATGTAGAAATTGTTGACCTGGTATATGTCATGTTGTGTGTGTTTTCATCACAATAAAAAAATTAAAGAAGGGTGCATAGAGTCTCTAGAGGCTGGGTGGGGAGCAGGGACCTATTAACCGACCCCACCTAACAGAAAGTGTGAAGTGCAAGTACGGCACCCAAGTGGCTGAGAGTCTGGGGAGAACAAGACATTGTTCCCACCTAACTATAAAACCAACTCAGGAGAGGCCTGGAAAAAGGACAAATGTAGCCCAGAGCAGAGGAAGAGTTTGTGGTCAGAGAGCAAAGGGGGTATCTGAACCCTCTCTGCAAGAGGAGGAGTTAAGGGAGCTCTGGGGGGTGCAGAGGTAGAGCTGGAGGGGAAAGGTGCCCCAGGACAAGGGATCAGGACCTTGCGCTGGGGAAGCAGAGGGATGGGGTCTGAGGATGGGGCAGAGTCCTGATTGGTTGGTGCTGGGTGGGAGAGAGGTGGGAGGTAGGCTGGAAGGGGGCCTCCCTAGGCCCCCAGAGGGTCCACATGCCCAGGAAGGCACCAGCAGAAGCAAGCAGAGGATTCAAGCCTTCAGGGCTGTTCCGAGGTCTCTCACGTGGAGGCAGGAAAGCCATAAACTCCAGCTGCTTAGGAAATGTGCTTCTGACAGACCCGTCTATCCCTTGATCCCCATGGTGTTGTAGGGAATAAATATTGAGTACACTTTGCAAAGGTCAATCATGTTGTAAAAACACAACTTCTACCTTCCCAGGCCGGCTGGGGAAATCCGCATGATTTACATTTTAAATACAGTAATATCAATAATTTAGATTTCAGAAGCAAAAACTTGTAAGAGCAACATCAATATCCAATGCTGCCCATATCTGATACTCAGGCACACAGAGACACCCTAGGGAGTGGGGTGTCTTAGCTACCTGGGAGAGTGCCAGTCTGATGCACAAAGCATGCTGGGAAGTAGCAACAGGACGGCAATGACGGGGATGCTCATTGAGCAGAACGGTGCTCCTGGCTGGCCGGTATTATTTTCAGGGAGTGGGGATAAGCTTGCTGGGAACCATCCCCCACTCTCAAGCCCTCTTTCTTTTCTGACCAAGGAAGATGGTAGCTGGGTTAGGACTCCAGTCTTTGGCCATGGAATAACAAAAGAAACAAAAGGGCTTGTGAGGGCCCTGACCAGGACTTGTGAAAAGAGACTGGGCACTGTGACTAACAGGGCCTGCAGACACTCTACTCAAGCCTCTCTGCCATGCAGCCTGGCTGGAGTGTCATTCCTCCCCGCTCCCCTCCCTGCCATCTGGGGAAGGTGCTAATGAGACGCTAACTAGACAGGGAGCAGGCAGCAGGATGGCTAAGGGAGTGAGCAAAAATCTGCAGGGAGCATCAGTGAGACAATCACATCATGCACAATGGAAAGACAGAGACTGGGACATTTCGGAGTGAAGCTGCACCAAAGGGCAGAGAACTCCAACATGGGGACAGGCCACGCCACTTCTACCACCTTTGACCACGGGGCTCTCCAAGCTCTCTGAAAAGCCCAGTACTTCAGAACTTTCCCCGGCATTCACATTCCAAACATGACGTGGAATCACAGGAGAGCGACATGCTGCAGCCTGCTGCTCTGCTATTCATTGTACAGTCATCACCCCACAGTCCCCCTGCGGCCGGCACCTCTTCTGCTATTTAATCTGTAGACAAAAGTCCAAATTCTTCGTCCAGTTTAGAGTACGCTGGAGTGCGATTTAAAGACACACATTCCTCTTGGGGTATCATGCTACAAAAATGCCAGAAATGCAAGCCTGAGGGTTTTAATTTTAACAGTAAATGATTAACCCCTTTCCCCCTCTTTGGCTGTAAGAAAAAGGCAGCTTGAGATATGGAAAGAGGCCAGGCTGACACAGAGTTCAAGAAGGCACTTTCGGCCCGTGTCTCCCTCCTTCTTAAGTTGCTAATGAAATGATAAAAAAAAAAAAAAAAAGAAAAATAGCAGGAAAAATCTGCATCCCAGCAGAAAAACAGTGGAACAAGTTGATGTGGAGCTGATCGCGACTCATGGGGGCCCCACGTGTGTCACAGTAGAACCATACTCCACAGGGTCTTCAATGGCTTATTTTTCTAAAGGGATCACCAGGTGGCTTATTTTTCTGAGACACCTCTTGGTGGATTCGAACCTCCAGCCTTTCAGCTAGCAGCTGAGAGCACTAAGAGTCTGAACCACTCAGGGACTCCAATAGATCAGAGATGTAGAGAAACTTCTGCAAGAAACAGCGCAGGTGGGATGGATGGAAACAAGTATGAGCAGCCCCATGTTCAACAAATACAAAGGAACGGTCTGCTTGGCAAGGAAATGACAGGGATCCCCAACAGACGCTTCCAAAACCCAAGTAGAAGAGAGCAAACAGGGAGTCAGGAAGCAGAGGAGAAGTGGGCCAGGGTCTCAACAGAGGAAGGTCGGGGCAGAGCTCTCACATCCCCTTGACTGAAGCAGTCAACCTGCCAGGTATAGAGGAGGTGAGGCTGCTGTGGGCGGCTCCCAGGACTGCGTTCCAGTCAGTGCGCAGGCAACGCCCTGCTAACTTCTGGCTGCCATGGTCCATGCACACAGCTGCCTCTGGCTGCAGCTCCCCCCTGGGTCCACCCAGACATCCGGACCCCCAATCTAGAAAAATTAAATCCCTCCCCACCTCCAAAAAAATACACTGGTTATGTTGGGGCATAATCACTGACAGAAACCATTTTAAGTCTTAATAAAAGTTAGAAATATAAGATGAATTAAAAGAGGGTGGGGAACATAGCTTAACGCGTGAGATGACTCAGTATTTAAAGAGAAAGGAACTGACCTGAAAAATTAGAACAAATACCATTCCATGGAACAGACTCCAAAAAGATGATATTTTCAAATACTAAATCTCAGCAAGATTTGAGAAGATCTTTCATACATAAAGAAAATAACCTGAGAGCCAGCAAGGCTGCTTTTAGATGGAAAGCATGATTTCATAATTGAAAACCCAAATGTAGGCAGCAAATAGTGATACTGCTGAACTCAATGAACTAGAAGAAACGTTCAAGATATTCTCCCAGAAGTCACAAGAAAGAAAAAGGATGTGAATGTGATAAGCAAAGGGGTAACATTCCTTGAGAACAGAGTCAGGAGATTTATCACAGGAGTTGCAGAAGAGACTGACAGAGGAGACAAAAGGAGAAGCATTAAAAGATTAGAAGGACGTCTACTTCCAATGAAGATAGAGTAACAGGGTACAGATTTTACCTTCTCTTCTGAAACAATCAAACACCAGGTAAATTATATAGAACAATAGTACTCAAGGCACTGGACATCAGGCAATGAAGGAGAGTAATTCCCGAGACATGGGAAACAACAAGGATCACCCTACTATATATATATACATATACCCAAATATATATAAATATATAAACCCTGATGGTGTAGTGGTTAAGTGCTACAGCTGCTAACCAAAGGGTTGGCAGTTCGAATCCACCACGCGCTCCTTGGAAACTCAATGTGGCAGTTCTACTCTTTCCTATAGGGTCGCTATGAGTTGGAATCAACTTGACGGCACTGGGTTTGGTTTGGTTTTTTGGATGTGTATATATATATATATATATATATATATATATATAAAGAGAGAGAGAAAGAAATTGATTTATCTCAAGGAAATGGCCCATGTGATAGAGGCTGGCAAGTCCCAAGTCTGTGGGTTAGGCATCAGGCTGTAGGCTTCTCCTGAGTCACACAGCTGCAACGGCTGATGAATCCAAGATTGGCAGGTAATACGGCAGGCCGCTGGCTCAAGTCCCAAGAACTGGAGATCAGATGATGATGAGCAGGATGCAGAATCCAGGGCAAGCAAAAGCTAGCGACCTTTGCCAGAACATCCATATATACTGGATGCAGGCCATGCACCTGAGGCAACTCTCCTTACAACTGATTGGATGATCACTTAAAATCACATCATGGAGATGATTACATTATATCACAAAATGGAGGGTAACTACATCATTACATAACCACCTAACTACATCATTACATAACTGCCAAATCATTGAGAATCATGGCCCAGCCAAACTGACACACAATCTTAATCGTCAGAGAATGAGAAGTTCAGAGGGACTAACATAGCTAGAGTTCATAGGACAGAGTATCAGAGGAGAGAGGTGCTCAGAGAAAGAACTCTGGAGATCTGCAGAGGGGGCCCCCATGAATATCCTCCAGAGTTCTACTTGGTGCCGGTATGTGAGGAAATTATGCTAGGTCAAGAAAACAACCAACACAAAGGATTAGAGAGAACAATATCCAGAACTCACATGGGGTTGGGGATGATGCCAGTTCTCAACAGTCAGACAGAAAAGCCTCAGAGCTCACGAGGCATTAAGTAGATCACTGAAAAGGATCCTAACTTAGTAAAAACCAGTTGACATCAACTCAATTCCAACTCATGGCGGCCACATATGTATCAGAGCAGAACTGTGCTCCGTGAGGTTTTCAATGGCTGATTTTCTCAGAAATAGATCACTAAACTTCCAACCTTTCAGTTAGCAGCCAAGTGTATTCATCATTTGGACAACCCAGGGACCCAGAAATAAAAACCCAGTGCCGCCGAGTTGATTCCGACTCATAGCGACCCTACAGGACAGAGTAGAACTGCCCCATAGAGATCCAAGGAGGGATGCCAGCTAATATCATACTTAATGGTAAAAGACTGGATTCTTCGTATGATTAGGAAAAAGACAAAGATGTCTGCACTCATCACTTCTTTTCTATGTTATATACTACATTATTATACTCATAGTGATCTCATGTACCACAAAACGGAACACTGTCCGGTCCTGTGCCATCCTCACAATCATTGCTTTGTTTGAGTCCATTGTTGCAGTCACTGTGTCATTCCATCTTGTTCAGGGTCTTCCTCTTTTTCCCTGACCCTCTTCTTTGCCAAGCATGATGTCCTTCTCCAGGGACTAGTCCCTCCTGAAAGCATGTCCAAAGGATGTGAAACTCGTTATCCTTGCTTCTAAGGTACATTCTGGCTGCACTTTTTCCAAGACAGGTTTGTTCATTTTTCTAGCAGTCCATGGTAAATTAAATATTCTTCAGCAACACCATAATTCAAAGTCATCAATCCTTCTTGAGTTTTCCTTATTCATTGTCCAGCTTTCACATGCACATGAGGCAACTGAAAATACCATAGCTTGGATGAGGCACACCTTAGTCCTCAAAGTGACATCTTTGTTTTTCAACACTTTAAAAAGGGCCTTTGCAGCAGACTGGCCCAATGCAGTACATCCTTTGATTTCTTAACTGCTGCTTCCATGGGCATTGATGGTGCATCCAAGTAAAACGAAATTCTTGACAACATCAATCGTTTCTCCATTTATCATGGTGTTGCTTATTGGTCCAGTTGTAAGAATTTTTGTTTTCTTTACATTGAGGTGTAATACATACTGAAGGATGTAGTCTTTGATCTTCATCAGTAAATGCTTCAAGTCCTCTTCGCATTCTGCAAGCAAGGTCGTGTCATCCGGATATTGCAGGTTGTTAATGAGTCTTCCTCCAAAACTGATTCCGCTTTCTTCTTCACATAGTCCAGCTTCTCGGATTATTTGCTCAGCATACAGTCTGAATAAGATGAGATAAAAGGATATACACCCTGATGCACACCTTTTCTGATTTTAAATCAAACAATATACCCTTGTTCTATTTTTACAAGTGCCTCTTGGCCTATGTACAGGTTCTGCACAAACACAATTAAGAGTTCTGAAATTCCCTTTCTTTGTGATGTTATCCATAATTTGTTATGATCCACACGGTCGAATGCCTTTGCATAGACAATAATACACAGGCACATATCTTTCGATATTAATGATTTTGTTCAATAATTTCCATATTTTGTTGTATCACCTTTCTTTGGAACGGGCCCATATGGATCTCTTCTAGTCAGCTGGCTAGTATCTTGGGATTTCTTCCTTCAGTACCATCGGTTCTTGATCTTATGCTACCTCCTGAAATGGCTGCTACGATAGAAATACCACAAATGGATGGCTTTAACAAACAGAAATTATTTTCTCACAGTTTAGGAGGTTACAAGTCCAAAGTCAGGGTACTGGCTCTAGGGAAAGGCTTTCACACTCCGTTGTCTCCATGCGAAGGTCCTTGTCTCTTCTGAGCTCCTGCTCCTGGGCAATCTTCATGTGGCTTGGCATCTTTCATCTCCCATCTCTGCTTCTCTCACTTGCTTGTTTAATCTCTTTTATATCTCAAAAGAGATTGACCCAAGATACACCCTAATCCTGTCTCATTAACCTAATGTAATCCTCATTGACATAACCTAATCTTGATCCTGTCTCATTAACCTAATGTAATCCTCATTGACATAACCTAACCTAATCTTTTATATCTCAAAAGAGATTGACCCAAGATACACCCTAATCCTGTCTCATTAACCTAATGTAATCCTCACTGACATAACCTAATCTTGCCTAATGGAGCCCTGGTGGTGCACTGGTTAAGAGCTTGGCTGCTAACCAAAAGGTCATCAGTTCGAATTCACCAGACACTCCTTGGAAACCCTATGGGGTAGTTCTACTCTGTTCTGTAGGGTCACTATGAGCCAGAATCGATTCAATGGCAAAGGGCTTGGGTTTTTTTTTTTTTTTTGAATCCTGCCTCATTAACATAACACAACCCATTCACAAATGGAATTGTAACCACAGACAGAGGTTAGGATTTATAACACATATTCTGGGGGAACATGATTCAATCTGTAACAGCCAGGAAGCTGTCTCCCAAATTTCTTGGCATAGACAAGTGAGCACTTCCAGTGTTGCATCTATTTGTTAAAACATCTCAATTGATAACTCTGTCAATTCTTGGAGCCTTGTTTTTCCCTAATGCCTTCAATGCTTAGATTTCTTCCTTCAGTACCATCGGTTCTTGATCTTATGCTACCTCCTGAAATGGCTGAACATAGACCAATTCTTTTTGATTCTGTGACTCTGTGTATTCATTCCATCTTTTTTTTGATGCTTCCTGTGCTGTTCAATATTTTGCCCACAGAAATATTTTGCCCACAGAATCCTCCAAAATTGCAACTTGAGGTTTGAATTTTTTCTTCAGTTCTTTCAGCTCGAGAAATGCCAAGCATGTTTTTCCTTTTTGGTTTTCTAACTCCAGGTCTTTGCACATTTCATTATCATACTTTACTCTGTCTTCTCAAGTCGACCTTTGGAATCTTCTGTTAAGCTCTTTTACTTCATCACTTCTTCCATTCGCTTTAGCTACTCTACATTCAAGAACAAGTCTCAGGGTCTCTTCTGACATCCATTTTGGTCTTTTCTTTCTTTTCTCTTTTTAATGACCTTTTGCTTTCTTCATGTATGATGTCCCTGAAGTCATCCCACAAGTCGCTGGCCTTCAGTCATTAGTTTTCAATGTGTCAAATCTATTCTTGAGATGGTCTCTAAACTCAGGTGGCACATACTCAAGGTCATACTTTGGCTTTTTTGGACTTGTTTTAATTTTCTTCAGCTTCATCTTGAACTTGTATATGAGTAATGGATGGTCTGTTCCACAGGTGGCCCCTGGCCTTGTTCTCACTGATGATATTGTAGCTTCTCCATTATCTTTCCATAGACGTAGAAGCGTTTTCCATCTGGCAAGGTCCACATGTATAGTTGCCATTGAAAAAAAGGTATTTCTGGTTATAGTCTACATATAATGGAGATTCTAACCAGTGCAACAAGGCAAAAAAGTAAACAGGAAAGGAAGAAGAAAAACTGGCTTTATTTGAAGATGATCTTATATGTGGAAAATCTGATGGAGTTTATACAAAAGACGCTAGAACTAATAAGTGTGTTTGCCAAGACTGCAGGATACAAGATCAATACATAAAAACAAGTATTTCCCTGTCCCACTCTCCCCACCACCTCCAACATGTGAATTAGACCCCTGTCACTGTTTTTGGAGCCCTGGTGGCACAGTGGTTAAGTGTTCAGCTGCTAATCAAAAGGTCGGCAGTCCAAATCCACCAGTCGCTCCTTGGAAACCCTATAAGACCGTTCTACTCTGGCCTATAGGGTGGCTATGAGTTGGAACTGACTTGACAGCAATGTTTTTTGTTGTCGTTGTTACTGTTTTTATAGCCTCCTGTTCCTTTCCCTGAGAACACATCACAGTTTTAATTCTATGTTCACTGTATGACCATTCATCTGCCATTTCCCCATAAGAAGACTGGAAGCCCCTTAATGGGTGGTGACCATGTTTTTTGCATTCCCTGCTTTCTTTTCAGTATCTAGCACAGTGTTGGACACTCAATATTTCCTGGATAGATATTTGATTCATTAAACAAAGACATGCAATTTGCCTCATATAGAGGTCTCCCCTCCATCCCGAAGACTTGTTGGCTAAGCCCCAGAGAAGCCCTGGGAAGAAGAGAAGTGAGCAGTGGGGTCCATATCAACATGGCTCTGGCCCTGTGGCTCTAAAGTTTTTTTGACAGGTTGTCTTGGACAAACCTCAGCTGCTCCTGTGGGGAAGCCTGAGAGTCATCACTCCACCCAGGGGCTTCCTTACTTGGAAGGCTGCAGTAGACATGGCTGGTATCTTACCCAGATCTCCTGAATCCCAGTTTGGCTGGTGGATCCCTCCCCCGGCTGCTGAGGGTGCTTCAGATAATGGCTCACACATGCACCTTTTCCAAAGGATTGCTCTCGAAACCTCCTTGAGGGTGCCTTGCCTGAAGATGCCAGGGATTATTATATCTACCAGTCCAGTTACACCCATCCCTCAAGGCCCATGGCCATTGACTGACTGGGCGTTACAAAAGCCCACTCCTTTGCTTCCAGGTGGGACAAGCTCTGTGGTGCAATTTATGCTCGAGAGCTCCCTGTGGGATCAGGCTGAGGCTAGACCTCTCCTGAACCACATCTTTGCCTGGTTGCTTCTCTGACCTATCTTGCTTCTCCCTCACCAGCTCTCTCCATAAACGTGTGCACAAATCCCCACCCAGGTTCCATGTCTACAGAACTCAACCAAAAGCTGTCTATAGTAGGGAAAAAGCGGCAACCAACATTTTGGTGGTGGTGTTAGCTGCTGCTGAGTTGGCTCTGACTCATGGTGACTCCACGTGTTACATAATGATATGTTGCCTGGTCCTGATCCACGTTCATGATCTTTGGTTTGTGTTGAGTCCACTGTTGCAGCCATTATATCAGTCCCTCTCATTGAGGGTTTCCCTTGCCTTCACTGGTCTTCCACTTTACCAAACATGATGTCCTTCTCCAGCGGTCGGTCCCTCCTGATGACACATCCAAAGTAAGTACGCAAGTGAAAGTCTCAGATAGTATTCTGTAACCTGTAGGATTTTCATTGGCTAGTTTTTGGAAATAGATTGCCAGGCCTTTCTTCCTAGTCTTAGTCTGGAAACCACTGAAACCTGTCTACCATGCGTGACCCTGCCGGTATTTGAAATACCGGTGGTAGAGCTTCCAGCATCACAGCAACATGCGAGCCACCCAGTATGACAAATCAACAGTCAGGTGGCGGAACCAACATTTACTGGCACCCACCTAGTATGTGTCAGGCACTGTCCTAGGCACCAACCCTATGAGGAAATGATGGCTCAGAGAGACTCTGAACCTTGTTCAAGATCACCCAGCTGGTCATGGATGGAACTAGGACTAAAACGCTTGGCAGAATCTGTCTCCAAAGTCCATGCCCTTAGCACAATGGCCTTGCAGTCCATGTGTACAGACTCCTAGTCCTACCGAAGAATGTGACCTGTGCTGTTTCAAACAGTGGCAGGAATTACAAGTGGCAGATGTGGGGTGGGGGTAGGGTTTCAAGCTCAGTATAATTACACATTGTTCCAAAGTAGAAAGGGCTACCTGTGAGGTGACCAGCTCAGCCACCACAGATACACAAGAAGCCACATGCCTACTTTACAGGATGTATGGAGGGAAATGTATGACTGAGAGAAGAGTTGGGCTGTGTGACCTATGAGTTCTTGTGACTCTCAGTCCTCAGAATACGTGCACTCAGCTCAAGGTTAAAGACATTGTAAATAGCTCATCGGAGAGTAATTCATGTCAACACCCAAAAGTGGAATACTGAAACCCATCCATCGGATAACTGCCTGAATAAACCACCAGCAAGGGAGGCTTTGCGTTAGAGTTCAAGAAAAGAATGTATAAAAATAAAGGGAAAACTGAATGCAGATGTTTTCCTCAAATTAGCTTCTACTGAAAAAGTAATAAACAGGAAAGATTAGTGTCATAAGTGCATTTTTATTTAACCATTTGGCGTGAGTCATAACATTTCAGAGGGAAACGTGTCTCTCTTTTTCGTTTTTTAGTGAAGCGAAAGGAAACTATTTTAATTTTCTTGATCATGCTGGAGTTTTTGCAATCGAGCTATTTTTAACCAAAGCATTACAAAATATGACCATCAAGTGAGAATATTACTGAAACCTAAATCATACCAGCAGGAAGCAATGATTCGTCTTTTTAAACATCCTAAAGGAACGTGAAACAGTTTTATGTGCCTAAAAACAATCCTACTTCTAGGTTATTTTTGTTAAGAGTTTCCTTTTATACATGGAAAAAAGTTCCTTGTCTAGTTACTTCTTGCGTATCAAAGCTAGGATAAAAGACACTTCATTAAGAAGTCAAGGCTCTAGAGCATTTAAAATGCTGGTACTGCTCATTTTTCAATTGTGTTGCTAACTGATTACATTTTTAACATTTTGTTTGTTGGTGATGGCAAATAAAAAAGTTTCTTTTTTCTATTTTATTTTGTTGCAATTTCTCTCCTACATGTAGAATAGGTTTGGGTTGTATTATTTTATTTTGTGTGTGTGTGTCTGTATGTTTCTTTTTGGAGGGAGTGGATTGGGACTACTGGTTTTCAATCTCTGGTTCACACTTAAATCACGGGAGTTGCTTTTTGAAAATACAGGTGCCTGGGCTTCACCACAGAAAGCAGATTCAGAGAACAGGGTAGAGCCCCAGCATGAGGATTTTTTAAAAAATCCAGTGGGATTCTGGTGTGCCTTGAGGTTGAGAACTACCAGTTTGAGGGCTGGAGACTTTTAAAGCTTACTTACAAAGCTGTAATAAATGTTTTCCAGCTGCTCCTCGGATATTCCTTCTATCAAAAGCCATGACACGAGAATGAAGAGAACAGATCTTTAGGAGGTGATTCTTGGCATTACAAAGGAAGACACAAATGGGTCTTTAATATGGTTAAATCTGTGTGAATTTAAGGCAAGATTCAGAGTTCTCCAGTCTAATTCACATAGATTTATTACGGGATGGAAGATATGTACATTGACCCATTTAAGAGAACTTTAATCTCTGCCCTTTTACCCAGGACAGAGGCAGCCTGCTCTCGCTGGGGAGAGGAAAGACTACTTCTCCGCCTGGACTTTGCAGCAGTACCCCTCCCCGCTCCTCTCTAACCTGGCTAAGATTGATGAAGCAGCATAAGGTCAGGAGTCAGGAGTCTGCAGGGTGAGTTTAAAAATTTTACTTCCTAGCCAGGCAACCTTGAGCAAATTGTTTCACTATATGAGCCTCAGTTTCCTCACCTGCAGAATAAGGGTAACATATTCCCTGCTTATGAAATTAAAATTCGATGATGGGTTGGAGTGTGCCTTGTAAACAGGAAGATGTCCAAAGTAATGTCCAGGTCTGATGTTTTCCATAACCCCTGCCTTCTCATCTCCCTCAGGACCCTAGAAACCACTTCACTTTCTGCGGTCTGAAGCAGGAAGCAGACAGCATGGCTCAAGCAGGGTCTGGAGGATTCTCCATACTTAACTACAAATCTCATTTGATGGGGAGAGGATGGTTCTCTAGTGCCAAAGGACAGAATCCAGTGGGTTGTGTATAAATGAAATGAACTCAGAGTGGTGAGTTTCACTTGTATCACATTGGTAAGTTTTACTTGTGTCCTGGGCTGCCTCCCTGCTTCCCTGCTCCCAGTAAGCCCCTTGTTGGGTAGCTGGGTGTGGCTGATCACTTCTCTGGCAGAGGGATACTCTGTGAATGAATGGAAAACCCTGTCATTCACTGACATTACTGGGCAAGTCTCCTCTTTGAGCCTTGCAAAGCCTGGGTACTCTTCAGTTCTAGCATGAGCCCTTCCCTCAAAAGTTATTACTCTGGACAAAACATGCTAAACCCTCAGACATCGGGCAGGAGGGAAAGAAAAGAGAGGGACTTGGGATTGGGGTGGGGATGGGATGCCCTGGCTTGGCTTTAGGGACCAGCTACAAAGAAGCCTCAGAAAGTCTGCACAGTGGCTGAGTGCCAACCATCTAAGTCCTACCTCTGGCAATAGATTCTGTACCCTGCAGATGGGCAGAGACAGTCTGAGAGGACTAGGTTCCTGCCACAGCAGAATACGTCCTGAGTTGGGGGCCCAACTTCTGTCCCCTCTCAGGTGTGCATGCCTCCTGGCCTCACACTTCTCTCTCTCTTGCTTCAGCTCCTGACCAGCACCCTTCACTTACACCATCTGAACTTGTCCCTTGCTGTGGCCACCTTTCACAGCTCTCACGGGAGTCGCCCTGGCACTCAGGCTCTGGACTGTGTCTGGCTCTGCTTCTGTCTGTGCTGACAGCTCAAAGTGGCAGTTCTGGTCCAAGTCAGTGGGGAGGCAGGCACCAGATGATGAATTAAGTCAGAACACAGGCAGGTGATGAGAGGCAGAAGTCCAGGCTTAGGGCTGGAGCCAGTACCACAGGCAGGGAGAATGATGGCAAGGGACATGCCCGAGGGATTAAACTGCTTGCCCAGGTTTGGATGGGCGACTGAATTCCAGGCCCCACCAGATCTGAGGGGAGGGGGGTGGGGGGTAGAAAGCATGGCTTTTTATCTTGCCTTTGGGCAGACTTAAACGTACCTCAGATGGATGAAGGGTGAACTTTAGTAGGTCCCACTTGAAGGAAATGAGGAGGCAGAGGCCAGGAAAACGAGGCAGAGGAACTGATATGATCCAGGACAGCTGTACTGATGCCCACTTCTGAATCAGCACCATGCAAAGATGGCAGGGCTAGTACAGTCACACTCTCCCCACAGTCCTTGGATTGAGACATTGCTGACTCACAGAGTAGGGTGACTGACGGTTATACAGAATTAACAACACTGAGGAGTCCTACTTCCCAGCAGGGGAAACTGAGCACTTTCTGCATTGCAGGAAATTTGACCTGTAAAAATAGGCTGATGGGTTCAATGGGATCCATCAGTGAAAGCAAACCATCAAAGGAAGTGACAGGAGTTCGTGGTTTGATTCAATGTGTCAAGTTGGGACCACTGAGGAGGTGCTTCCTGCTCTCCATGGTTAAATGCACTCCTAATAGAGATGTGTCAAGTGAAAACAAAGGGTCGCCAAAGACCCTACAAGCCAGCTCTTTAACACTATTTGGGTGGAGAAAGAACTAGAATGAGTGGATCAACACCCCCTTGTTGGTCTTGCTGCCGAAACAGTTCTTAAATCTACCTACTTCTCTCTACTGCCAGCACCCTAACCTGACCCTGCGTCATCTCTTGTCTGGATAACTCCAACATCCTCCCAGCATGGACTTCTTTCAGTCATTCTGCCCCACTACAACACGTTCTCCACTCTGCAGTCATGGAATCCTCTGGTTAGAAAGGTTTAGCGGCCTGTTATTGCTCTGAAAACAAGCACCTACCTTCTACCACCTCCTCACTGGTTATCTTCAGCTCTTTTATCAGATCTCAGTGAGCATCGCTCACTCATGAGAACCTTCTCCAAACCTGCCCAGAACAAGTCAGGTGTCCATATTATGTGTCCTCATTGCACCACAGACTTTCCTTCCATACTACTAATGACGGTGTGTCATTATGTGTGATTGTTTGATGTCGCTCTTTCTCCGTGAGAGCCAGGCTACATCGGTCTTATTCCCCAGTCTATCCCCAACACTTAGCCCAACATCTCACACAGAGTTAGTACTCAATAAACACGTGCTGGATGGATGAATAGGAAAAAAGGCAGTCAGCACATATTCTCAGCTACCCTATCTTCCATCTGAACATGTGACCGATGTTCTGAAGCACAGTGTGGAAGAGAGGACGACATCCTCTGATATATGGGCAAAACTAATAAAGGTCAATGTTCACCCATTTTCCTTTGTCAACAGTTACAAAACACATTTTAGAGGGGCAAGGAGAGTAATGAAGCAGAGCAAGATCTAGATCAGTGTTTAAACATTATCCTCAGTCATTAAAAATGAATGAAATTCCCAAACACTATTGTTAATACTATGCCATATGCCATCTCATGTGTGTTTCAAAGCAGTTCCGTAGGGGATATGTTATTGTCTGCATTTACAGGTGAGGAAACTGAGGCTCAGGAAGGTTAAGTCATTCGCCCAATGTGACACAGCTGGTCAAGTGGAAGGGCCATGAACTGTAAGTGTTGCCGGGTCCATGTGGCTCCAAGTACAGGGACCCTTCAGAGGCCTTCCTCTTCCTTCCCAAGCCCCCATGCCCACACGACTGTCTCTCCTGAGTCTCCGCGGTTAGCACTCATGGGTTGGTGTGTGCCCTCTCTGCATGCAAGGAGAGCCTGGCCTCCAAACGGAGTCTGCAATGTGTGCAAAAACACTGCTCTGACTCCTTTAACTGCTGTGACACCACAGTGATAATGAACCCAGCCGCCGGGCTGGCCAGATTCATGAAATATCTTTCAACGTAAAATATGAGCAAAAAACACAAACAGTTGAACAGCATCAGCATGCTATGTATGCAGCGAAGCAAAACAAGGCAGGTTGTATAAATATTTAACAATGAGAAAGAACTGAACTGGCGCCAAAGGAACATCTGGGATAACAGATCTAAGTCGGCTGTGGTTTCGAGCAGGAGAGTCACTGAGAAGATACAAAAAATAACCAGCCTGTGACTCTCAGATTTCACTCTCACGTGCATTTACCAGGCACCCCTGCAACCCAACTAGAAACGCTTTTTCCGGTGGCCTAAGTGTTTACTACACAATTGGGCAATTTCCAAGGGGCCTAAGACAAATAAACATGCTTCGCTTGCCACTAAAAGACTTTATTTTGATTTCAAAACATCAGAAACCCAATAACAGTGTTAACAGTTGACTCAAGGTAAAATCAGGACTTTTTTTTTTTGTTTTGCCACATTTATCTCTGTTACCTAATATGGCAAGAAACAGACTGATGCATGTATGTAGGATTTCAGATGCTGGCATTCGTCCAAAGATGAAGTTTGGGTATTCCAAAGAAAATACGTTATACATTTCAAAGTATGGTTTTCATGAAGCTACCTTCATGACTGACATTTGGAAAGAGACCATCTTTTTCTAGAACTGATACCACAGGGGTGGATTTCATAGTTCACGGGACCCCTGCGGGACTAATTATCTGCCTGACATTCTTCCACTGAAGGATTCGACTGCTTTGCTGAGCTCAACATGGTTTTGTCCTTGCCCTCTTACAAAGTGTTACGAAGAGAGCCCAGCTGCCTTGGGTGGGCTGAGACTGGATGTTGACAACTGTCTGCTATTTTCCCAGGCACACTCATTGCATAACAAGCATGCTGTCCTTTGTGGGAACATGCATATTCAGGTTCATTTCTGCTCTGGCCTGGGTCTTCACAGGATGACAGTGTGGGAACACCCTCGATTCGTTTTCCTTCTGTTTAGCAGTCCATGATGCTGCCCACTAACTCTGCAAACCTCCTACCAACCTCTGTGGAGATTCTGGGACCTGTGAGCTGATGGAGCGGTGTCCAGGGCTGCTGCAGGTGGCTCTGCTGCCATGCACATTCCCTGTGTCCTGAACAGCAAGGAGAGGCCAGCAAGACTACAGGGATGGACAGCAAGGAGAGGCCAGTAAGACTACAGGGATGGACAGCAAGGAGAGGCCAGCAAGTCTACAGGGATGGCTTCTCTGACTGTTCCCCTCAAAGGCCTGACCCTGTTACCCCCAGAGCTGGGCAGCACAAGCTGGCAACAGAACACATTGGGGGCAGTTCTCATCACTTCATGCCAAAGGATGCCTCAGACCCCAACTGCTGCAACCCAACTTGCTAAGTTCTTTAGTTCAGGGCTTCTCAAACTTTGACGTGTACATAAATCCCCTGGAGATCTTATTACAGTGCAGAGCCTGATGGAGTAGGTCTGGGGTGGGGCCTGGATTCTGCATTTCTAACAAGCTCCCAGGAGATGCAGATGTTGCTGGTCCACAGACCACACTTACCAGGTCTTACCAGGGTTTACTACCCAAGTAACATCTCTGGGTGGCACAAATAGTTTGCACTTGGCTGGTAACCAAAAGGCTGGTGGTTGAAACCTACCCATCAGCACCGTGGAAGCAAAGGGCTGGCGATCTGCTTCCATAAAGATTAAAAAAAAAAATTTTTTTTTTTTTTTTTTTTACAACCTAGAAAACCCCATGAAGCACTTCTACTGTGTAACACATGGGTTGCCATGAGTCAGAATCAACTTGACAACACAACCTTCCAAGTACAAACAGACATTTGCATCAACTTATATAGAAAGACGTTAGTGGCACAGTGGTTAAGTGCTCAGCTGTTAACTGAAAGGTTGGTGGTTCCAACCCATCAGCTGCTCCCCAGGAGAAAGATGTGGCAGTCTGCCTCTGTAAAGATTTATAGCCTTGGAAATCCTAGGGAGCAGTTCTACTCTGTCCTATAGGGTCGCTATGAGTTGGAATAGACTACATGGCAACGGGTTTTGATTTTGTATTTGAAAGATGTTGCATAAAACTACACAGGCCCCATTTTGCTGAGAAGGGAATTTAAACTCAGGGACCAAAGAGCTTGGTAAGGTCAAGCAGACAGGTGGACTCAATCCAGGTCTTGATTTCAATTCCCAGGATGGTTTCACTAAATCAATGGCTATTAAACTTGAGCATGCGTCCGGACTGCCTGGAGGGTGGATAAAAACAGAGATTACTGGATCCTCAGAATTTCTGACTTAAGAGGTCTGGGGTGGAGTGGAGAATGTGCATCTCTAACGAGTTCACAGGTGATGCTCCGGCAGCTGGTCCAGGGACCACACTGAGAACTGCTGCACTAGACCATGCAGGACCCGGGTGACCTCAGTGGCGTCCGACTTTAGTCTTGAAGCTCTGACACCATTCACCACTCATATGCCCTGAACACCATGGAGTTGCATTCCTGGTTTGCCTCTATGAACCAGGGTCCCCGAAGCCCTGGGTTGAGCTGCCCTGCCTGGATTGACTTCTGGGGCCCGAGGAACACAGGCCCATGCTGAGGCTTTCGAGTTTTCTTTGTATCTAGACGCCCCCAAATTCAACAAGCTTCACCTGCATGGAGTACAAGTTCAGCTTGGTAGCAGCTGTTTGGCCTGAGCTGTGTGACCTTGGGATTCTCTCAATGATTTCATGCCTCATGGGCCTCATCTGTGAAATGGGGCCAACACCTCCACAGGCACAGGCCTGGGATGAGGTCCAAAGGATCAAGGGTTCTCGGCCCTACCCGTGCATCAGCATCACCTGGGAAGCTTTTACAAAACACCAGTGCCCAGGCCCCTCCCCAAATCCTGGGCACATGTATTTGCAAAATCTCCCCAGGTGACTGATTCTAGTAGGTTAAGAAGTGCTGCAAAAATGTAAGAGAATTCATAGAATCCATTAATATTTCGCTATTACTGTTGAATGAGAAAATAAAAGCAAAAAGCATCCAGGGTCCCACAGGTGTCCTCTCTCCAGACAAGCAGGGAGACTCCAAAGCGAATGCGCTACCTTTAAATGCTCTCAGGCACACAGCCTGATGAAAGGTATCCCAGCAGAGCTGCAGAGCTAGCTGGCTGGCTGGGCAGGCTCCCCGGGAGCCCGCATCGTGAGCTGCTGCTATCTGTGCCCAGACCACGGCCTGGCCAGAGCCTGTGATCCAAGGCCCCAGGCATCTCTGGACTTTGGCTAAGCCTCTCAGGGAGATAGGGAAGCTCTGTCACAGCTAATGGGGGCCTGTGAGTCATGCACAGGGGCTTCCAGGCCCCAGCCCCCAGGGACCAACCTGGCTCAGCTCTCTCCAAATTATCACCAGGAATCTGGGCTAGAATGGCTAAAATATGGGAGCTCATTCATTCCAGAACAGCTGGGGAGTGTTATCAGTTTTCTTGCCTGGACCAGTCCCTGGACTCCTTTGCATATCCCTGCAGAGGCTGCAGAGCATCCGTGATGGCCAGGCAGGGGTGGTGGAGAGTGCTCGGACAGGCCTCTGCTCAGCCATTTAGGCCCCTCGCTGCTGGACAGAGGAACAGAGTGGAAGGTGCCTTTTGGAAGCCTAGGGTGGGTCTCCAATGTCCTTTGCGAAGACTGAAACGGGTATGGAGTAGAAAAAGGGAAAGGAGAGGCTGATCATGAGGTGAGCTGCCTCCCAGATGGCCTTTCCATAGTCATGCAAAACAGGCATTTATTGAATGGATAAATAAATGATTAAATGAAGGAGTGACTGGAGAGAGAGAGAGGGAAGGAAGGGAGGGAAAGAGAGAAACAGAAAGGAAGAAAAGGCAGAAAGGACAAAAGAAAACAATTCTGCCTCTGCTGGCACCCTTTCCACCTTTGGACAGTTCTGACTATTGCGGAATTCTTCCCTTTACTGTACCAAAGTGCTGACCCAGTTCCCTGAAGGAAGGAAGAGTCCAGAGGAAACAGAACCACAGAAGTGCACTGCAGAGAATAGGCCAAATAAACCTTGTCTTTGAAAGGCCATGGGTTATCCTTTTCCACATAAACTTCCCAGTCAGGGAATCTAGACAATTTCTACCCAGAGCAGCATTTCAGGTCACTTAAAGGCACCTACAGCTTTTGCTCACCAAGATCAAGGTTTTCCAGTGTTCAGCAGCCACAGGGAGGATTTGGGAAAGGCCATCGGAAGACACAGAGGAGAGTTCACTCACTCAGGCTCAAGTGGAGGACCCTGCCCAGCGGTCTTCTACTGCTCTCTGCTTGCCCTCTGACCCCACCCTGTGGGCATATCCAGTTACAGTCACAGGCTGAAGCCTGTGGGACTCCTGGGGCTCCCCTCCTTCCCCACAGCAAGCTGGGGCTCAGTCATTCAGAGATCCACGTAATTATTTCTGCAGCCCATCCCCCTACAACATTTAATTTGATCCCTGGCCTCATCCTTACCTGGTCCATCTTCTGCTCAGAATCCTATAACCCCAAATCCCTAGCATTACCAGTGAGAGAGTATCACTGCCCCTTCTCCAGGGAACACCCGATCCTTTCCCCTCAGAAACCACTGAGGCTTGCCCTTCTAGGCCAGGCAGTGCAGACTTGTTTTGTCTGCCCGGCATCGCTTCCTCCCCCCTTTAGTGACAACACCCTGATTTCTTCCGGAGAATCATCTCTTCCCAACTCTTGGGTGAGGCTGACCTAACACCCTGGCTCAGTGACTGGCCAGGTAGGCAGGTGGCCCAAACCAAGAAGCCAGCCTAGGTATTTGCTAGGGCCACTGGGAAAGGCGTCCTGTTTCTGCTTGTGTTGCTAAGCTGGTAGAATGTATGCCCAGAGCTGCTAGCTGAATACCTCTGCTCACATACGCGGAGAGCCTGCCCGAGAATCAACTCTGCATAAGGAAAGCAAAGCTGGGATATTGAGAAGACGGAGCTTTGTTAGCAGCGTTTGATCACCTGGATCCTTCTGCACGTGAAGTCAATTAACCCTTTTCAGTCATTTGAGCCAATAAATGTCCTTTTTCACTTAAGCCAGTCTGTGTTGGTTTTCTGTCACTTGAACCCAGTCTGGTTCTACAGCTGTTCTTTTTTTATAAGCATGCAGGCCTGGAGGAGGAAGGCACTGGCTCCCTCTGACCAGCCCTTCGAACCTTCTAGGACCCCCAGAGTTCTCAACAACCTGATCACTCCTACAAAATGAAAGTTCAGCTACCCCCGGAAACTGTTTGTGGAGAGATTTTTCCAGGTTTACATCCCATCCAGTTACTCAGTTGGAAATGGCAGACCCCTTTTATCCACCTGTCAAAGTATATCCTTGAACAGAGTGGGGTTCTTCTCCCTGTGAGCCACCTTAAACCCTCTGCCATCAGTAGCCACCTTCAACCTATTACCAACTCAAGTCCTAGGGAATGGACACACTTTCCGCACTGCCCCTGAGCTTCCGGGACCATTGCTACAGGTTTTGCCAATCAGCAATCAAGGGGTCCACAGGCATGAGGCTCAGCAAGGGCTTGGGCTCATGGCTTTGTGCCATGCAACTTGGTTTTATTTCATTTTTGCATCAGTTCCTCTCCTCCAGTCTCCCAGCACTTCTTAGACTGGTGAGTTAAATTGTATACTGGGGCTTTAGGCAAGAGGGTAGACTCAGCATTCCCTCAGAGCTGGAAGGGTCCTTAAGGATTTTCTGGGCTGGGATCAAGAGAATGAGGGTCTGAGGAGGAAGGAACTTGCCAAGAATCACACAGTGAAAACCACATACGGGCTCCCAGCTCCCTTTCCAGAACTCTCTACCATACCTTGCTGATGCTAGTTGAGGGCTCCACACAGTCTCTGCCGCCATTGGTAAATTCCAATTTTAATTCACAAACAAATCAAATAAGTCACTGCTTTGGTCCACACCATTCCATGGTGCTTCCAAGGAGACTTTATATGTCTTCTGCCCACCCTTTGTCACCACCTCTCCACCTAGGGAAAAACTTAATTCGACAAAGAACATCATCGTCACCGCCATTCAAGTTACTGCAGCTCTGTGTAAGCATGGCTTCCCTGGGGTCCCCAAGCCAGCCTCAGTGTCTACAGGCCGCACTGTGGTTAGGCTTCTTGCTCCTCCTGTCACATCACACACACGACCCCTACCAGCCCCCCTCCCTTCAGTATAGGTGACTCCTCAACTCTCACGATGGGGGTATCCACTCACTCCTGACTGAGGGGCTCACAAAAGGGGAACTCCCCTGGGGCAAGTGGGCCTGGTGGCCCCAGTTAAAGCACTCCCACTCTGTCAGGCTCTCACCCTACCTCCCACCAACTGGACCATGTCCTCTCTTTTTGGGATGAAACCAAACAAGCCCGGGGACACAGGAGAGTATGAAAGACCCTAGTCCAAAAATCAAAGACGTCAAGTCATCCCTGAGGCCAGGCTGTGGCAAGTTATTACACCCACACTTTGGCTGGTGCTGAAACTTGTCTCTGGCCCTGTCCTGAGTATCAGTGAAATCCTGAGGCCCTGTCTTAACAGCAGTCCTGTTGAAGTTAGCTCTTCCAAGCTCTCCCTGACCAGATCAGCATGCTTTTATGTTGCATGTTCTGAAAGACTCACATCACATTCTCTCTGGTTCAGAGAGAGACTCAGTCCTCTCTTCCACTCTAGGAATAAGGACCCACTTCTCTAGCCCTCTCTTGTTCCTCACAAAAGGAGCTGATCAGAGGAAGAACTCAGAGGGCTTGGCGGTTCACTTGTCACGGAACTTCACTGGCATCTCGGAGGACTTCCTCCATTGAATCAGCTCTGGTGGCAGTGGCCACCATCCAGTGCCCATTCCAAGGACGTTTCTCTCCAAATATAGTTGATACTGCCTCTTTAAACTCTGCCAGGCACATTAAGACTTCAAATGGGCAGAAATGTCCACCCAACTCTGGCGAGCCAGTTAGCTAAACCCTTGGCCTGAACCTTACCCACCCTTGACCATCACTTCCGCTGCCATCTGCCCCAGCTGTGTCTCCTGACTGGGTTTCAAAAAGCCACATCCTGTGGTCGGATATGGAAGTCTGGGGAAACACAAATCTTTCCAGAGAAAGTAATTTCAGCTGTCAAACCAACACTTTCTGGTTGATTTATTTATCTCTTTCTCATTCCTCCCGTGTATTTAACTTTATAAAGTGGCATGTTCTTTGAGGATTTCTATGCGGCGTTCTCTATATTCTATCCGGGAAGGGGCAGCAGAGCAAGTCTTTCTCTGCCTCTATTTTGACACAGTTGCTTTACATGCATGGAGATCTCGCTGCCAGGTCGTGTGTTACACGTTACATGAGACACAGAGGTGACTTCGACACAGACTCGGTCCTCACACCTTAGATCTCTTTTCTTTCTCCCTTATATAGTACATCATTGATAACTAATACTGAGAAAGTTACTACTATCGCTGTGAAACAGTTGTACTTTTATTGGTTTTGACAGCATCTGATTCAGGCTTTTGATGCTCAGAAGCAAAATACTGACCCATTTATTCATCAGACTTCTGCTGAACACATATTACATGCAAAGCACTGTTAGGCACTGTGGGCAGCCACAAACTCTTAACATGGTCAGGGAGAATGATCAGCACAAATGTATCTGCACAAATAAACAGCACAAATATATTCGTCAGACTGTGGAACGCAAAACTTACGGTATGGTCACTTCTGCTAGAATGCTTCTTTTGAAAACGCAAATTTGGTCTAATTCAATTGATATTTAGGGAACAATTTGCACATTTGCTTAGGCATGATTTCATCTGCGAGACATACTAAATGAATCCAGAAAACTACACGCAGCTAAACCAAGCCACATCCCGTTGCCATGAAGTCAATTCCAACTCATAGTGACCCTATAGGACAGAGGAGAGCTGCCCCACAGGGTTTCCAAGGCTGTAATCTTTACAGAAGCAGACTGCCACATCTTTCTCCCATGGAGCAGCTGGTGGGTTTGAACCGCTGACCTTTCGGTTAGCATCCAAGCGCTTAGCCACTGCGCCACCAGAGCTCCTTCCAAGCCACACAGGAATACAGAAAACACGCACACCTCAAACATCTAGGAGTGACCTCAGTTCACTGCGTGTTATGAGCTGCACCCATCCATATCTGGCGTCACAACTTTCCTTCTGATTTCAGATAATGCTCCTTCCAACGTTTCACAATAAGACAGAGGCTGCAACCCTCTTGCAAGACCCACTTCCACAAGCAAACTTCATGTTGTTTTCAAGGCGAAGGCTCATATTTATGGTAGTATTTATTATTATTTTTTAACCATTTAACATGCATAAAGCTATGCTACCATTTTTATTAGGCTCCTATTTTTGTTTCTTTGTGTCACTAATGAAGCATTTGAGCGTTGTACTCCTAACGTTTTTATTCTCATAAGCCCTGTGGTTTTTACTGCATGATTTTGTATAGTGTAGTGATTTTTAGGAATGCATGTGTTGTGTTATTTAACTGTTTTTAAATGTTTCAATAACCCAGGTAACTGAGGCCTGGGTAATAAATGCCTATGATCAGGATCACAAATAACCACGCTTGCTACACGAACCTCATTACAGAGCATGTGGATCTGACTAAAGTAGCAACACTGACTTCTAGTGGCAATGTACACTAATTGCATGTAAAATACAGAAAAAAAAGACGTATTAAAAAATAAACACTTTTTAAAATGTTATAAGGTGAATGAAGCCTTTACAAAAGTCAAGCCAAATATATCCCTTCTCCTTTAGGCAACTTTTTCTACCTTCAGCTTCCTGGCCTTTTCACTACAAGAAGTTTTGGTCTCTAGAGTCAAACAGCCTCCTAAAAGGAGTTACACTGACCTGTCATCGAGTTCTCTGAGGTGCACAGCTGCTCTCTCAGCTTCTCCACGTCATCAGGATGCACCTGTTCATAGAGGGTGCTTCCAAACCACTCTGACTGGGGCTGGTTCAGAACAGGAGTAACAGAGTCAGACACGTAAATCACTCGCCCTGTCTCAGCTGCGACAACAAACAGAAATCCATCAGCTGCTTCGAGGATGAGATGCTTCAGCTCCTGGGAAGAAAAGATTATGATAAGATCACAGCACTGACAAAGGCCAATTAAACTTGCTTATTAGCAACCCTCGACTTTTATTCAGACATTTGTTCTGGTACACAAATAGAAACTCTGCTTTTTTACTGGTAGATGAGCTGGAAAAATACACAAAGCTTGCACCATCCTTAAGATACAGCCATTCTAAACACTGTTGTTGCTGTTAGCCTTGTCTTAACCAGCCCTCTCAGGAAGAGAGGGAATTTCCTGCCCAGGGGAATGGAAGAACAAAGAGTGATTACCAGAAGACTCTGGGCTGTCAGAAGTATGAACAGCCTCATTCAAATATTTAAACCATAGTTATGCCTCTAGAGCAGAAGCACACAGCACACAGTGCTTGGCACAAAAGGTACTCAATGGAAGGAAGAGAAGGAAAATGAGAAACTGTGGAGAGAGAAGGAAAGGGACTGTGTGCCTCCCCACCCACTGTTTGCCACAATGACAGTGCACTCTGTTCCTCTTCTCTGCCTGTCCTTTCTGAGCTGAATCCTGGCACTGGTGATAAGTGTATCAGCTTACATCTGCTTGTCTGTCAGACTCCCAGGACTCTTTGACAACCATCATCTCACCAGGGTCTCAGGATAACCCTTGGAGGCAGAGGGAATAAATCACTGCCCACATCATTTTACAGTGAGCACAGAGGTTAGGGGCATCACACCCAGGGTCACTCTGACTCACCAGGGCCATGACTGGCACTGAAGGCAGGAAAAAAGATGCTTGGGGTCCATGAATGGGTGGCAGGAAGCCTTGTATCATCCAAAGAGGGATGTGAATGGGGTAAAATCAACTTTGTTAAAATAAGAGGTCTTATCTTTGCAAAGCTGAAGGCAGCTCAAGTTTAGCTACCTGTGTCATTCTCCCTCAAGCTAAGCAGCTCTTTCCTGCTGATGAGATGGGCTCCATTCCTGCAGGGGTTGTTGAACTAACCCTTGCCCAGCATTGGGAGTCCACAGCCACCCTCCGTCCACCTCACACACGGCTCAGCACCAAAGAACAAAGGTATCCCTCCAGGTTAGTAGTCTGTAAACATTTTTTGCTGTGAATCCTCTGTGCAAATGTAATCTTATGTGGAAGCCCCAGTGGAAAAGAGATTAAAGCCCAGCTGAGTGGAAGCAAAACGTGGGGAGTCTAGAGTGTCTAGCCCTGACCGAAATCCCAGTCCCCAAGGAGGTGCCAAGGACCCAAAGGTTAAATGTTGATCTGCTGGTGGGCAGAGCCTGGGGTGCTCTGTAAGTGTCTCTATGCTCTTGGCCAGGTGGGAATTCTAACATCCTCTGGCTGGGAAACTAGTGTGGAAGCTGATTACACAGGGTTTTTTAAGGAAACGTATGTTTTGCCCATTTTTCTGACATTGCCGTCTGCTGTTCTGTGTCTCCTAGACTTGTTCTGAGTTCAGAGGGTTGGGTCAGCATTTTAATTTTTGGTATTGGGAAGATATTCCCAATAGTAGGACCTGTAAAACTAGACCAGGATTCCTGGGGAGGCAGGGATTTCTCTGTCACGGAGGAGGGTAAGTGGAGGCTGCCTGGCTTTACTTAGGTTTTCATATTTTCTTCCAGTAGACAAATAACTATTTGGAAAGGCTGGATAGGACAGAGCCTCACCCTCATCACCAACCCCTCTTTCTACCTGCCACCTCCCTGATTTTCATCTTCTAGGCGTGTGCCACTCATTACCAAGATCATGCGCCCAGAACCCAGAACCAGCCCTGGCTCTAATTCTCCAGTAAAACAAAATAGTAAAGGTTAAGAGCACGGAGTTTAGAGCAAAAGAGATTCAACCATGGTTCTTCCACTCAGCTGGGCAACTGTTGGCAAGTTACTTAACGTTCCCAGCTTCCATTTGTTCATGCAGTTTTTATTGTCAGTGAGTTTGTGGGAAGTCAAATGAGATCCTTCACGTAAAGGACATAGTAAGGGCCGGGCACACAGTAGGTGCTCAATAAATGTAACTGTTATTGTCATTATCCAAGTCACTGAGAGAAATATGGGCAAGACCCATATGATCTGAACAACTGCTTTCTTTTTTAATTCCACTTTCATAATCCTTAGTTGCTTAAAAAAAAAAAAATTTTTTTTTTTTGTTGCTTAGAGATAGATTAATTTCAAATACTGACTAGCAGGATCTTTGTGAGGTTTAAAAAAGAGAAAGAGCCTTTACTAACCCTGGCAGTTCACAGGTGCTTCATAAATTTCCATCTGGTTACCTAGCAGTTATCTAGCCTGTTCCTATACTCCAAGCCCCATGTGAAACAACCTGCATCACTGACTTCCTGATTCTTCATCACCACCATGAGAGGTGGGGGCTATCACTACATTCATTTTTACAGAGGGGGAAGTGAGGCATGAAGCCAGCGCCCTTAACCACCGAGCTCAATGTCCTTCCAGTAGAGGATGTGACTACCAGTGTTGTAGTTTCCAACACCTGTGAGGTAAGAGTATCACAGGGCCATTGTGTCATTAAAGGAAGGATCAAGGATGTAAAGTACCTGGCAAAATGTCTGCTACAAAACCTGTATCAGTACCAGCTGTCGTGGAGTCAACTCTGACTCATGACGATCCCATCTGTGTAAGAGTAGAACTGTGCTCCATAGAGTTTCAAGAGCTGAATTTTTTTCAGAAGTAGATTGCCTTCCTTCTGAGGCACCTCTGGGTGGACCTGAACTTTCAGCCTTTTGGTTAGCAGCCAAGTGCACTAACTTTACACCACCTAAGGACTCCCTGCTTCAGGACCAGCAGTAACGAATGCTACTCCTCTTTCATTGTTCTTTTTCTAAACCTAACTTCCACACATGAACACAGATCCACAGCTCCGGCAGAATAAGTGACTGTCTCTCCACCATGCCTTTTCCATTCCTGCCGCTGAGACTGTGCTGCCCTTGTGTAGAACCCCCTCTTGCTCCCCTCTTTGTAACCACATTGTGTTGCTCTTTCATAGCCCACCAGTGCCGTATTTCCTCTGAGAAGTTCTCTTTGATACGAGGCCACTCCTGCTCCCTTTCATTTTGGCCACACACTGTGTGCCTCACTAAATACTCCACTATTTTACCTGTGCACCCTACATAATTCTGCACTTTTTAACGGCATTCCCTGACAGCCACATCCCTGTATTTTTGCCCCCAGTATGTACCAACGTGAAGAATATTGGATATACCGTGGACTTCCAAAAGAAAGAACAAATCTGTCTTGGAAGAAATATAGCCAGAATGCTCCTTCATCTCATATACTTTGGGCATGTTATCAAGAGGGATCAGTGGCTGGAGAAGGCCACGATGCTTGGTGAAGCAGAGGGTCAGTGAAAAGGAAGAAGGCCCTTAAGATGGATTGACAGTGGCTGCAACAATGGGCTGAGGTATAACAAGGATTGTGAGGATGGTGCAGGACCGGGCAGTGTCCTGTTCTGTTGTATACAGGGTCACTACGAGTTGGAACTGACTCGATGGCACCTAACAAAAACAACAATATACAAATGCCTGCTAAGTGCATTTTATTTATATGATTTACATTTATATTATATTGTTCCTATTATGATTATAACTGCTGCCATTACTTTCATTTTGTTCAGGACCAGCACTAGGCCAGTGCCTAAGAATTGTATTGTTTACTGATTTTTTCCTGTGTCCCATGGCACAATGCTAAGCACACCGTTCAGATGTTCATTTTTTTTTTTTTTTTTGAGTGATGTCTCATGAAGGTATACATGGGAAAGGTAAAATCAGGAGACATAAAGATCTGACAAACACTCCTTGAAGAGGGCTTCCCAGTGAAGATTGGAAACAATTTCCTCAAACTTTAACCCCATTTCCCCAGGCTTATTTCATCTCGGCGACACTGTTATTTTCCCCTCCTTCTAATGATGACATTATTGGGGGGATAGGACAAGTGACAAACAGTGTACCTGCTCTGTCAGGAACGAAGGCTTGTATGCACCATCCGTAGACTTGTTCCCTGTGCCCCTCATGGACTTCATGTGCGAGACAGCCATGCGGAGGATGGTGAGCTTGTCTGGCTTCCGGGCCAGCGCGCTGCACGTGGGGACCATGTCAGAGAGCTCCGTGATGTACTGGGTCATCTTGTTCCGCCTGCGCCTTTCAATCTCACTGTGATTCTCTCTTCCCAGAAAGCACAAGAATGGGGGGAGGGGAGGGAAGAGAGAAGTATCAGACTAGGGTTTAGTGTCTAACAGGATAGAAGAGCACATTGCTAACACCAAGTGATCAAGCGACAGGTAACAACTCATACCAGCTGGGTGTCTTGAACACATATTGGGCAGAGAAGCTCTTCAGATGCCTCAGGAAGTTTAGTTTCTGTGTGCGGCAAGCAAAGGCTTCTACAATTCCTCTGTCTCAACCTCTATTTACTGAAATCTCCTAATTGTTCCAATGAACCTACGTACTTTTGAATGAGCATAAGGAATTAAAACATTATACTTCAGCAGTCTAAAATTAACCCAACATGCTTTCCATGTGCCACATGAATCCCTACATGGGTGTGCACACGTACACATACATACATGCACATACACAAGTGCATACATGTGTTACTGCTTGAATATGTGGTTTACATCGACCCTATAATAAGAAGCATCATAGAGCCTTGCTACTCCTGTGTCACTAAGTAGGCTGTAATGCCACAAATTTACTTCACATAAAGTTATGAACATGCCTTTGTTCTAAGCCCAACACGTTTTCCACAGCATGGTAACAGAACAGGTGTACTCCTGGCTTATTAAACAACAAAGGGCCAGTTTGGGGGGGAAAAAAACACCGTGAGGAATTACTGAAATCAATCCCTGTGATGTGTTAAGATGAAAAACTAGCAGGAAGCATGGCAGAATGTTTCCATCTTGGGTTATTAATACCTGTAGGCTTGAACAGAAGAGTAACAGCTGACCCAGT
The DNA here is from genome assembly GCF_024166365.1 of Elephas maximus indicus. NCBI lineage: Eukaryota > Metazoa > Chordata > Mammalia > Proboscidea > Elephantidae > Elephas > Elephas maximus. The sequence goes on along the minus strand of NC_064831.1, from coordinate 70,539,768 downwards.
TCAACAGCACTACGGCAAAGCCATTACTTGGGATAAAAGAATGATAAAAGTACATCCCGTGTCTGTTGTAGGATTTAGGGTTTCATCGATACTCAAAGAATGAGAACCATACTACTAGCAAGAAAGGAACATGCTCAGGCAAGGCTGCCTCTAAACACTGCACCTATTAATTAGGCTTAACACCTCACCCTCCCAAGTCTGGGGAGCAGACATGCCAATTATGCCTAATCATATGCAAGGAATACATGCCGAGGCCCTCTGTGAACATGCTAACCTTGGGGAAGTAAGACTGGGGTAATGGTCACTGTGGGGAGCTGACCTGGGCCATCGAGGGAGCATCTTCTATACAAGAGCACTGAGCCAGGCACCTGAGGGGACGAGGGTGGCAGAGGAAACAAGCAATGCCCAATTCCTGTCCTTAAGCAGCAGGGGTTCAATTAAGAGAGTAAAGCATATTCCTGGCACAGTGGAGATGAGAGGCAGAATATGACTAAATGCTCCAAGGAAATGGACTGCAGGTCTAGTTGCCTTTATGAAATAGTACCTCTTTTGCTATGAGGCCAGAAGAAATGGATGGTGCCTGGCTAACCCTGCTGAATGTTTTGATCAAGGACCCAACAGATGGATCCTGATCAAAAAGAGTAAAATCGTGGAACAGAACTTTAAATTCACATGGAAACCAGACCTACTAGATCACTGAGACTGGGGGAACCCCTGAATCTGCTGCCCCAAAATAATCTTTAAACCTTGAATCAAAACTATCCCACAAAGCCATCATTAAACTAAGCAAGAGTTCAGCTGAATTAACAAAGAATGTTTGCCTTGAACATGGCACACTCATAAAAATGTATCTATGTGGATTCAAACTGACAACGGTTAATCTAAAGCACAGACAAGAACCTTAAGGGGCAGAGGGTCTAAATTAATGATGAAACAATTAAGAGTAGAGACACTGAGAATGGTGACAGAATGTCAAGTATATAACCAATGTCACTGAACTGTCCCTGTAGAAATTGTGGATGGATTGATGCTTGGTTGTGCTTTGCCACTAGGAATAAAAAAATTAATAAAAAAAGAACATGATTAAATGGTCCAAAAGGCACACAGAAAGTAAAAACCGCAAGCAGTAAGAGGTAAGAGGAGGAAGTGGTCCTGGGTAGGGGTACAGGGGCTGGAAAAGGCAGAGAGGAGGAGCGGGGAGAACCTGAAGTGTCTTCTGGGAAGAGAAGCAGCATGATCAAAGCCTGGAATTGGGAGCAGGCCTTGGAGGGCAGTGAGGAGACGGGCCCCTATGGAGGGGCAGACAGGGGCTTGGAGGAGAGGGGCCAAGGAGAAACAATGTCAGATGATGAAGAGACAGCTGTGATGGTGACCAGGCTGACAACAGGGCCCAGATCTTCCAGGTCCCTGTGGCTGGTTTCTGGGGAGGGGCTCAGAGGTGGGTGAGTCTTATTTGACCGCGGAGACCTGGAGGCTTAGCTCAGCAAGGAGAGTCCTGAGGATGGTCCTCCAGCCCTAGCCACAGTGATAAACCTCAGGGCTGACTCCCTGGAATGTGGAGACATATAGGAGCTGGCACAGATGCTATTGTTCCACAGGGCAAAGACACCAGGGCTTTCAGGCGATTGGGCATGGCCTTTACTGGGGGAGAACAAAGGGAACCAGGGAAAACCAAAAAACCAAATCAAACCTACTGCCATCGAGTCCATTTCAACTCAGAATGACCCTATAGCACAGAGCAGAACTGCCCCACAGAGTTTCCAAGGAGCGCCTGGTGGATTTGAACTGCTGACCTTTTGGTTAGCCGCCATAGCTCTTAGCCACTATGCCACCAGGGTTTCCAACCAGAAAAGGGGGTGGGCAGTTACAAAGAGGGAGAGACAGTGATGACAAAGGGGGATTTGGTTCAGGGTCCCTGCTTTCTATGGTGGATGCAGAATTCTCCCCTGGGAGGGGCAGATGAGCACCTCTCCTCTCTCCACCATTCCCAAGGCAGGTAAGTCCATGGTGGCAGCAGAGCTGGAATCAGCTCTGTCATCAGTGACCCCTGCACTGTCACTATAACCGCCTCTCACAGGAGGCTGCATCGGAACGGCCTGAGTGAGCTCTCTGAGGGCAGTGCCCCCCACCTCGCTGCCTGCGCCTTATCAGGCAGACCAGGTACGGTGAAGGTATGCAGAAACTGCTGGGCTGCTCAGTGCTCACTTGTGGACCCTCGTCACGCAGAAGGAGGACCCAGCTTCTCCACCTCACCGCCCTGCACGCTCCTCTCGCCCGAGGAACACTGGAGGACAGGCTTTCGTCTCATCTCCTGCTCAGAGCAGCTCCCTCAGACTAGCTCGCTCCCACCACCTGGAGTCTGAATTCCTCAGCCTTTTAGGATCTTCCTAATCAGGCCCCACCTACTTCCTCCCACTTGATTCCAACAGTCATTCAGCTACTCAACTCCTCCCAGCGTTCTAAGAACACCATGTTCACTCCTGCTTATCTTCACTTCCAACCAAAAAAAAAAAAAAAAAAACCCGTAGTGACCCTAGAGGACAGAACAGAATTGCCCATAGGGCTTCCAAGGAGGTGGGTTCAAACTGCTGAGTTTTGGTTAGCAGCCAAGCTCTTAACCACTGTACCACCTGGGCTCCAATCTTCACTTCAGCACTCTCCAGATTGCTTTTTCTCCTGAAACTTGTCTTTGCGTCAAATGTCCTGTAAATATCTCTGCATTCTCTCCCATCTTCTCCACACCCACTGCCTGTTGTAGCTGTCAGCACACCACACCTTGCAGCTCATGTCCTCCTGCAGCCACCTGTCTCCAGGCCCATCTCCCTCCAGGTCAGTCTTCAGTGTTATACCCACACCGATATCTCCAAAAATGCAAATCCAACCCTTGCCTTAAAGTGCTTCCTTCAATGATGCCCCAAAACCTAGGGAGTCAGGCTCGAACCTCTCAGCTACTTAACCACGGCAACCACTCCAGTGCAGGGCCAGAAGCAAAGGTGCTTCTGATCCTCCTTTCCAAGAGAGCCTGTACCATACTGCCACAGACCTTCTTGTTTTATAAACATTTTGGGGAAAAAGCATCTTTGTGAGGTTCTTAAATAGAAGTCTAAAGCAATTTCCTCACAGAGACAGTGCTCGATGAACCCAACTCACGGGATGAGGTGCATGAAGACGATGATGCTGGGCCAGCTGTTTACAAACTGACTGTTCACTAACCAGCCCAGAGAACGTTCCGACCATTTTATGAAATAGGACTGGAGGTGTCAGCAGAACGTCAAAATGACAGAGAGCTGCCGGTTACCTAGCAACAAGATTTGATAAATAAGATACTGTAGTTGCTGAATTTATAAAATATATGTGTATGTGGGGATGGGAAACCCTGGTGGTGTAGTGGTTAAGTGCTACAGCTGCTAACCAAAGGGTCAGCAGTCTGAAACCGCCAGGTGCTCCTTGGAAACTCTATGGGGCGGTTCCACTCTGTCCTATAGGGTCGCTATGAGTCGGAATCGACTTGACGGCACTGGGTTTGGTTTTTTTTATGTAGGTATGTGTGTTTAGAGAGAGAGAGCGAGAGAGAGATTGATTCATTTTCAAGACTTCATGGGGATGAGGGGAGAGGGAAAAAAAGGTCTTGTGAAAACAGGACATCATTCCGGGACAAGGTGTGCTGGGCCAAGGCCATCACCATCACAGGTGAGAGGGATCTAGTGTCTGCTTGGAGGAGCTGCAAGGGTGGGGTGGGAGAAGCTGTGAACTTGGCATTTGTGAGTTGTCTAGGCGTACCCACTCGGACACACTCATGACGCAGCAGGTTTGGGGACAGGTGCCACACAGAACGAGATGTGTGCTCCATAGCCCAGACCGAGTCAGGACTGGAGGATCGATCACCGGGAGTTTTTTTGCTTCTCAGAACTCACACAGTGATCACCTCTGCTCTTGAACAATTCACCCAACTATACACGCTCTGAATTACTGGACCAAAGGCCAAGGCTCCTTGCATGCACTCATGATTTGGTAAGGGTATTCCCGACTTCTCATGCAAAAGAAGCCTTAATCCCCTCCTTACCCTCTTACCCTCTGCAAAGGCACATGGCCACCAGGCCTGCAGAGTTAGGCTGAGGGAGCCATCCAGACCAAGACTGACAGCCTCGGCTGGGGTTACAAGAGTCCTTCTCCAGCTGTCAGCTGCCTCTGGTGCGGCTGTGGGTGCAGGCTGGGCCTGGCCCCCACTGACACTCAGGAGGGAAGACCGTATCTTGCAGGGCTTTCAGGGGACATCCTTCAAGTCCTGGTCAGCCCTTCCTGGGCAGCAGGGCAGGGTGTTGTGAAGGCGTGCTGGCCAGAGCAAAGCCATCCTGTGGAGCCCCAGAGTGAAGCTGGACACAGGCCCTGTGAGGGGACCCCCAGACGCATGCCCAGTTCAGCAGCTTGTCCAGCTTCTGAGGCTTCTCCAGAAAGGACAAAGCTCATTCTCTCCTTGAAGAGAAGACATGTACCTGCTTCCCAGAAGCTAGCCAGGGCATGTTTCCTGCCAGACACTGTCTGTCTAGGCTGAAAACAAGGCTCACCCTAAATTCAGGAAATGGAGTCTGAGAAATCCCAGATCTTTCAAAGCCCCGGACTCAGGGTATCTGATAATGCCCATCCCCAATGGGGCACACATCCATGTTTATATGGCACCTTGCAGCTCATCAAGTCATTACACAGGTATCACTGCATTTGATCCTCACAATCACCCTGTAAAGAAATACCTCCTCTTTTCATGGATGAGGAACCTGCAGCTCAGAGAGGCACCATGACTTACCTAAGGCCACACAGCTTGTCTTAAGTGGCCAAGCCAGGACACAAACCAGTACTACTCAATGCCTGCTTTGCCTCTCTCACTATCTCTCCTCAGCAGAGTACTAACTGGTCCTAGATTCAGAGCCAGTGAGCCTGAGAAGCAAACATATTTAAAACCTAAAACACCAAAACCAAACCCGTTACTGTTGAGTTGATTCGAGTAGAATTGCTCCATAGGGTTTTCCTGGCTGTGATCTTAACGATGCGGATCACCCAGACTTTCTCTCACAGTGCTGCTGGGTGGGCTGGAACCACCAACCTTTAAGTTAGTAATTGAGCACTTAACTGTTTGCACCACCCAGGGATCCAGGATTGGAGGGGAAGAAAATGCCTGGCAGCCTCCAAAAAGACACAGCTCAGGACTACTTAGAAATCCAGAAATGATTTCCTCCCCTCTCTCCAGGCGCTATCCAGGTACTGTCATTTCAAAGCAAGGTTAATCTCTTAAGGAAAAAAATGGAAGGTGAGTGGAGCCGTTGAGTAAGGTGAGAAATGCATCAAAAATGGTGCAGGTCAATCACATGAGGGCCAGCGCATCTTCTAGAAAGAATCAACTGCTCCATGTCAGCATGATGTTAGACAACTGGCTCGGTCTGACAAACAGTTCGTTCAAATGTGTTCCAACCCTAACTCTCCCCTAGCTCTAAGGCTAATCCTAACCCACTGAAATGACATGAACTTCTCAAACTAAAGTCCTCAGTGATTCGGCTGCTCATAGGCTACACCCTGCCAAGTTCTACCCAGTTTATCTGCAATACTTTCTTGGTTCATGATAATGGAGGATGTCGAGGCAGGAAGAAAGTTTGGGAAGTTCAAAAGTGCTCGTCTTGAGTGTTGACTCTGCAAAATCATGAACGTTTGGCCAAGACTCCTCCCGCTTTGAAGAGAAGGGTGACTGGTAACAACAGGTGAGATAAAAAGGGCAATCCTTCTTCCTACCTGGCCATCCTCTCTGCATCAGAAGTGCTTTGCGCATCTTCCTGCCTGGAAATAAACAGCTCTCTAAGCTAAGATTCAGAGACTAAGAATTCTGGGAAACGCCAATCCTCTTCTTTTTCTGTTGGGGACAGCAGAACACGCCTACCTTGCACAGTTCTCCATAGCAACAGGGTTTTAATCATCATACCTATAAACAAAGCAGAGCGGTAAGTTCAGACCCAATGATTAAAGCTAAAACAGCGTCACGACATACAAAACCAGAAAAAAATGCATGCAAGGGTAAATACCATGCAAACCATGGGTAAAGGATCAGATTGGCATGGTGAAAACTCAAAGGTCAATTTTGTTCAGACTTTTCAAATTATCATGAATATTTTTACTTTCAGATAACTTTAAAGGTTCACTGGCTTAAAAAAAAAAAAAAAGAAAAGAAACCCACTGCTTTGACTCTGACTCATGGGAACCCACGACTCATATGCTCCATAGGGTTTTTGCCAGGTCTTTCTTCTGCAGTGTTGCTGGGTGGGTTCAAAGTGCCAACCTGTAGGTTAGCAGTTGAGGGTAAACTATTAACTCCTATAAAAAATAAGGAATACTTTTGAACTGGTGCCTTTGTGGGCTATAACCTCACCAGGGGATAGGTGAGTGGGCCACGCAGCTAATAGGGCCTCAGGCAGATCACTTAGAGCTGTTCTTCCAAGGGTGAAAGAGAAGCTAATAAACCCACCAATCAGGGCTAACTGGTCCTGGACTCGGAGCCAGGATGCCCAGTGAGCCTGAGAGGCCAACATATTTATGGCCTATGGGGAAAGAAAATGTCCCCCCTCAGGAGGCCCCAAGCACTGGAGCCAAATCCATGGTAACAGACATGAGAATTCCTTGGAAAGTCTTTTGGGTCTTTTTGGAAGGGGTGCAGAGTCAGAACACAGAAAAAACAGGCTGGTAATATGCAGTGACAATAATTAAAGGTTTGGGAGTGAATGCCTGGTTGTTCCTAAGTTATAAATCTAACATTAAAAAATATTTTAAGGAGCCATGTTTCCACTTTTCTGTTGTAATGAAGAATATTACACATGAATATATATATGTAAGTCACATGAACAGCATGGTGTATAATCTTTGACTCCACAGATGACAGCTCTGGGAGGTCAGCTGTCCCAACTATGAAGTGCATTCAAGACGCCACTACCCACTGGTCTCAGCTGACCCCAACTGCAGGGAAGGGAAACGCATCCACCCAGAGGGCTGTGAAAGTAGGCGCGTGCGCCTTAACCGCTCAGTGTGCAGAGCAGGTCGTTGGGGTTACAGGCTCTGCTGGCTGGGATGGGTGTCGCTCTGACCCTCCAGGTACACCAAGGCCATCCACCAGGGATGAGATTACAGAGGGGCTTGTTTCGACATCCTTGAAGGAGATGCGGCGCCACCACCAGCTGCCAGGGAAGCTCGTCTGCAGAGGAACGCTTTCTGGAGCATAATCAGAGTTCCCCCGAGAAGGACAGTTCACCACCGCCCACTGTTAGGATAGGTGACACAGTAACCGGGCTTCCAGGAGGCAGGAAGTGAGGTCAAGCTGAGTGCTCTCACATGGAGGCTGCTTTCTCCAGGCACAGCCTGGGAAGAAAGCTCCGCAGCCCCACTCCTTACCACCTCTTAGGCAAAAAGCCGCTTCCTTTGCAGCTCACAAGTCCATCTCCTCCACCCTGAAGGCTCCTTATCATGTCACCCATTGGCAGCCCACAGAGAGGGGGCCTCTACCCCAGCACCTTCAACAACTTCATGGGTGAGGTGGCACACACTCCACCCTTCTGGCTCTTTCGGTCCCTTCTCCGATGACCATCCCCTCCTCCACCTGACCTCAGTCAACCTCTGCCATGGTTGCAACTTTTCACTATTTGACCACAACTTCCTACTTTTCTAGCTCTCTCAGACTCCCACAGAATTAGAGCTACTCCTTAACCACATTCCAAGTTTCGGTCTCTGGCCTCCTCCACTTTCTCCTGGTTCCTGGCCTTGCTATATTCTCTCTGCTGTTGGGCCCACAGCTTGGCCTCTTCCGGTGCCCTCTCATCAGCACTTAATTGCCTGAAGCCCCATGTGCATGTGCGTGCGTGTCTGCGACTGATGGGGGCAAGTAGAGAGGCAGCAGGCAGCTTCACATCTACTATTTTATTCACTCTGAGGCCGGCTGTGATGGGCCTGGCTGTGACAAGGTAGCAAATTGGCTATGATTTACTCCCATGTGACTGTGGCCACTTTTTCCAAATCAAAAATTGGGACAGGAGGCCTGATGATAGGCAGGACATTTGAATTTGGGTCCTCCTTGACATCTAAGGGAAGCTGGTTGAACAGACATCTGGGGACAGAAATCATGGCACTGCACCAAGCTAGGATTGAGTCACTAACTGTGTTGGGTACTGGCACCTGTCTCAGCCATCATCTCCACTAGGGCCTCACCTGAGGGGCTCTCTGGACTGATTGTAAGTGCAGAAGCAGGAGACAGGAGAGGCCTCAGGGCGTGTCCTGTACAAAGCACTCTCCTCCTCCCTGGGTGGCAGCCACAGCCACTGGCAAGGAGGGAGGGGTGCGGGTAGACAGTTATCTCCCCCAACTCTGAGCAGCTCCAATGTACCCATCAGCTGGTGGGCCCATCACCAGCCAACTATGATAGAGTAATGCGACCTCTAGAGTCCGGCAAACTCAACCGTATAAACAACAGCTTATGGTGGAAATACAGACCATCTTCCTCTCTTATTTTTAACATGTTGGGGAGAGGATATGGTTCACAGAAGCCTAGGTTTGAACCCCAACTATGTGTAAGCTGACTCACTGACAAGCTTACGAGATAGATGCCCCGGGTCTAGGGTTTCTGCTTTTTAATGACTGGGCCTAACACAATGAGCTCTTTGAGTCCCTGCAACATTTTTTCATCACTGACACCGATCTTCAATGTCAAACAAATGTCCCTCTTCATCTCACTCCTTCTTTATGTTCTGAGACCCCAGGAATCATCATTTCCTGGGGTTAACATGGTATGGAATGTTATCAGGAGGGAAATTTTGATACAGAGGAATCAAAAGTCATTGTTTCTTTATGAAGGGAGTCTGTGTAAGGCGAGAGCACACTAGGACTGGGAGATATGTACCCTCATTTCCGAAGCTAGCTCGGTTTCAGGAACAAAGTGCTCCCTGCTAATAAAAATGTATCCTAAGAGATGGGTAGACACGCAAGCTGGGTTCTGTCCACACCAATGGAAAAACAATAAAAGCTTTTGTCATTGAAACTCACATCTTGTTTTGATTAGAAACTCCAGGGTCATTAGAGATCAAAATGTTATCAATCTCCTATCTACTCTTTCACCCAAAGCTGAAGCCAGGTGCCACTGACGAAAGGAAACGTTTCCAGGGAGGAGAATTTATCTCAAGACAAGGCATTTACTACGGGCTTGGAGACTGGGAATCCTTGTAAAGTAACAAGATGAACGTTCCTCTGGGATTGATGGGAATGCATGTTTAATTCACAACCATCCATGGATAAAAGGAACCATAACCAAAACCAAACTGTTGCTGGTTCTGTTGTTGTTCAGTGGGTTCAGGGCTTGATACGCATATTCATTCTTCTAAACACTTTTTTAAAACGACCAAGGCTGTCAATTCAAATTGTGGATCACGTAGACAGGAGAAAAGACACCATCGCTTGTGGCAGGTTTTCAAGTTCACTGACAACCAAGAATTAAGGAAGGCTTAGGTGATTTTTTTTTTTTTTTGGTTAGGTCATGGGATGGACGTCCAGGCAGGCCCTTACATAAGTAAACTGAGTGTAGCTGGGAATTTGCTAGGTTTGACTGGATGATTTGTGCCTTCCTGCCAACATTGCCAAACTTCTTACCAAAACAAAAGAGTCATGGGGATGGGTCCATCTTATCCCATTTGTATGTCATGTATGTGACACCACTGGCACCCTGATTCAGCATCCTTTCTATGAGGTAGTCTGTACTCATGACAGCCCCACAGAGCCCAGCTTAAGATGCTGTCGTGAGGCCAGTTTAGGAACTCAAAATCAAGTTTTATATCCTGCATCCAGAGTAGGGCCACCCAGGCTTCTCATAACTCTCCTCATTTTCCGTGGTAAAAAAGGAGGCCTTATCTTGATAATTTTTTCTAAACTTGAACTCTAGGTTTGTCTTTTAAATGTGAATCTATTAAAAATAGAAGTCACTGTTTCAAAAACAAAAAAAGTTAAGAACTTATTATTTAACTTTTGATAACCTGGATTGTTCACAGTTAGCTGCCATCAGACCAAATAGTGGCACAGAATGAGGGACAAGTAAGAGGGTCAAACAACAGGCGATGGCTTTTTCAATGACAAAGGGTATTCAATCGCTGTGCATTCCAATAAGGTGACTGCTGGCTCTTGGCTTTTTTTCAATCTAAGGAAAATAAACTCACCTTGAGAATTTGCTGGGACCTTCACCATCCTCATCGTCAAAGTCCATTCTGAAAAATCAAGATCACAAGTGAGCACTGATTATAGGCAGAACATCGTAACTGGTAACATGGGCTACTGGCACATGGTGGGCCTTATCGGACCAGATTGCTGTCCAACAGTCCCAACCCTTGGCGTGCTAAACAAAAACGTCTCCATGTAGTCATCTAATGGATTCAGGACAGGAAGAGGAGGCAAAATGAAAGGTTTTCAGTACGAGCACCATTAATTATACGGCTGGGAACTTTTGCAGAAGTGTTTAAGTATCCACTCATCCCCCCCCCAGGACCCTATACAGGAGGCCAACGGATGGCTTAGGCTGTGTTAGAAAGGTCGACACTCCGTATCTTCCATCATATTTGGGGGATACCTGCTCCCCTCCACATCGTTCATCCCACGTTGAAACTTCCTTTTTTTTACTTTATTCTGTGGTATATTAATAGACCACAAAATCTCAAGGAATTCTGAGGAAGTTTTGAGGGTGGTAAAGGAACTATGAGGAAAAGAGGACATACTACATAAATGGCTGTGGAGGTGAAAATGGTCACCTGGGGCCCAAACTACTCAAATTGGCTGGCTGCTTGTTGAAAAGCATGAAATAACAATTTAGATTTCCACTTTACTGAGCTTCTAAACATAAAACAAAAGGTCTAGGTAGATACTTGTTCAATTAATATCCCAAGCACTCCTTCTCAAAAAACTCGGCCTCTTTTAACATCAATTAATAAATATTGCCCTTGAAGACGTGAGGGCAGAGATGGGGCTGACGTGGTATAAAGTGTACCCCGAGTCGGTGGGGAACAAAATGAGAAGTAATACAGATGTCTTGGCTCTCCTGGACATCCAGAGTGAGTGGAGTTCTTTGGGGAACAATGTCTCACAGCCCCCACATTCTTGGTGGGACTGGAAGGGCAGGGTGAGGCACAGTCCCATGGAGTTCAAACAGAAGGGAGGCCAGTCTTCCCAGCAGCCAGACAGAGAAGCTCCTTGTCTGAGCAGCTTGGTATAAGAACGGGATGTGTGCCCCTGGCCTCAAAGAGTGGGTAGCACCCCACCTCCAGCTTTAAGGGCAAGGCTTCCATAGTGGGTGACCTGCGAAGGCACAGGGCACCGAGGCTACCAGGAAACAGCAGTTTGTAAGAAAAGGAGCCATCCTTGCAACAAGCTCATACAAGGGGCCCCTAATGAGATGAATCAGATTCTCTAGGCTTTTGAGGAACTGGAGGGACTGGGATCAGATGGGGCAAAGGAGGTATTTTTTTCTTCTTAGAAGTTGTTTGTTTTCATTTTGTTTTATGTGCATTGTGGCCAGAGTTCTAATCTGGGCATCATCTTGTTCAGGATGACCTGAAGGGATTCCCTGCCAACGTGGAATTCCTGGTCCTCAGACACAAGGGTTGTACTAGCTGCTAAGGAAAGAACAAAAGGAGTTAGACAGTTAGAGATGACAGCAATATAACAAAAATACCTATGCATAAGAGAAGTGGGGGTAGGGAAGAAAAATAATGAGAAAGGGAAAGAACAGTTAAAAGACCATACACACACCACTAGGGGAAAACACACTTGCTCCCTGAAGCCAAACACCAGCAGCCACTGTAGAGTTGTCTATGTTGTGGACAAACACGAGCTGAATAAATGACTTTCTAAATGAAGCAGCGCTGTCAATATTCTAAGTACTAAGCCATCATCTCACCTTTGCTGAAAACTACATCAGGGAGCTACCACCAAAAATAGGGCTACTAAAGCCTCTTAAGGAAACCCTGGTAACATAGTGGTTAAGTGCTACGGCTGCTAACCAAAAGGTCAGCAGTTCGAATCCGCCAGGTGCTCCTTGGAAACTTTATGGGGTAGTTCTACTCTGTCCTCTAGGGTCGCTGAGTCGGAATCGACTCGACCGCAGTGGTTTTTGTATTCTGCTGCGCTGCAGTGCCACACTGCCACCCAGTGTTCATTATGGGAAATAGCGATTTTGCCACCAACATGAAGATTTCTTAACATCCTTGGGCTGTCAAAAACAGCTTAGGGTTAAGAAGAAGAAGTAACGTTTTCAAACTTCCAATGAATTCATGTATGCATTTAATAAAACCTCAGGTGGGTATGAGATGTGGAATGATCTCTAAAATGCGTTTTAGCTCAAATTGACGTTGAGTATGATAAGGCTTCAGCAAGACACGATTAGTCGGCCTTCTTGCTTCTCAGCCTGCACAAACTTCTGGGTTTTAGGGTGACAAACCATCCAGGTTTTCCCAGGACTGAGGGGATTCCCCGGATACAGGACTCCAGTGCTACAACGGGGATGGTTGGTTACCTGGTTTTGGCAAAGACAGCTCTGTTTTTTACCAGGACCCTCCAGGAGCGGAAAAATGGAGACGTGAGCCATGTGGTCAAGGGTCCCAGCTTGGGCCAGGACAGCTGAGGGTCCATCACACAGAGGGTGTAAGGCAGGGACGAACAGCCTTGCTCTGAGGCCAAAGTTCTCTGAAATCTGCAGGGAAGTTGGGAATCGGGATTCGTCTACGAAAAATCAGGGACCAAGAAACCGTACCTCCCTGCCTCTGCATGAATGTGATCACTGTGTACCGCAAACGGATTCCGTGATTCGGAAAAGCATAAGGTCGGGGAGAAGCCAGGAGTTAAATCAGGACACAAGCAATTGCTCACATCCTCAGGATGACTCACCTGTCCCCGAGACAGGCTCACCTGCTCATACACGAGAGAGAGCGCACAGAACACAGAAAAACCCAACTCCCACTGACACAAAGGACCTTTCAGAGCAGCACTTGCCCAGGTGCTGCCTTTTGTCTTCTGCCACCACTTTAATTTTTCCACTTTAAATACGACCACAATCAGCCTGCTTCTCTCTTTGGCTATAAAAAGCCTAAGTTAATCAATCACCCTTCGCTTTCTGTCTTTTATGTGTCTCTATTATACTGAAGCATCTGGGTAATAAGGAACAGAAAGCAGAATATGACTTGAAGTCCTACTGCATTCATTTTACAGAATTCAGTACAATGAGTGGATGATGTAAGAGTTCGCCAAAGCCGGGCTAAGAATGCTTTCTGCCTCCCTCTCCTGTCAATGAGCATGAGCTCTCACCTTGATAAAAGGCTGTGAAAGGCATTTGTGAGCTTGCACTCATTAAAAGTGAGCAACGTGAATCTTCCTACCACTGGCTGTGTAGTAATAACAGTGCACCATCAAATACAATGCACGAAGGAGAAGTCACTCATGCTCTCACGAGAAAGGATAAAAGGCCCTGCAGCAGGGCCAGTTCCAAGCTTCTGCCAACACGAAGTGAGTGGCACAGGTGCTGCAAACACGCTCCTCAGAGCCGGGCCAGCTCACTGAGCCACAGCAGTGCCAGTACGTAAGTGCTCACCTGGTGTTACCAACTGAATTGTGTCCCCCCAAAATATGTGCTGTAAATCCTAACCCCTACATCTCTGGATGCAATCCCATTTGGGAACAGGGTTTTCTTTGTTACGTTAATGAGGCCATATCAGGGTAGGGTGTGTGTTAAACCAGCCACCTCTGAGATATAAAAGAGCAGATGAGTCACAGAGACAAGTCAGCAGGAACTGGGGAAAGACAGATGCCACGCCACCAGAAGATCGCCAAGGACCTGGGGAACAGAAGCTGGAAAGAGACAAGGACCTTCCCCCAGAGCTGACAGAGACAGAAAGCCTTTCCCAAGAGCTGGTGCCCTGAATTCCAACTTCTAGCCTCCTGAACTGTGGGAAAATAAATTTGTTTGTTAAAGCCAGCCACTTGTGGTATTCCTGTTTTAGCAGCACTAGGGAACTAAAACAACAGGCTAATAACTACTTAAGCTTAAGTGAGTACACTTCTCATTTGACCACATACCAGCAGCCCCTGGGTACTTTGGAGGGAGATACTGGTCTATCAGCTATCTACAATTTGAAAATAGTTTTCCCTCGATCATTGTATTTTAGAAGCCCAGCAGCTAATTCCAGGGCAGTGGAAAGGGGCTGACATATCCCTGTCTGAGCCTCCACCCTTCATCCCTGAAAGGCCAGCTCTGGGGGGCAGACAATCGCTGCTGCTTCCCCTTCAGAAGCACGGATTTTGCCCCTGTGGAAGTGCCCCCCTTACACAGTCCTTCCCTGAGATCAGACATTTCTACAAAAATGCATTTCAGGTGACTTGCTTTGGCAACTTTTCCCACACATGTGGAATCACTTTTCAAAGAATCTGATACTTCTGACCCTTCACCTTGTGTCCCAGCTGCTAGGAGCACAGGCAGCTTGCCTAGAATCCTGAGGAGGAAGGCTCTCAAGCAGCGGGAAGGACATGCAACCCTGAAGAAGTCATGCTGGGCCAGGCATGCAACCGGGAGGATCCGAAACAGGGAGCAGTCTGAGCAGTCCGTTCTCCTTGGCTTTGAAACACTGGGGTGGGGTGGTTAAACTGGGAATTTGAGAGCCTTTCCTCCATTAAAATAATCAGGAGAGAGTGGAAAGACCTAGCCAAGGAACAGGCAGATGGGAAGAAGGCCTGTGTCTCTCGCTACTTCATCTCTCCTGCCACCCTGTTGCTGTGTTACTAGGTGCTGTCGAGTCAGTTCTGACTCATAGCGACCCTATGGACGACAGAACGAAACACTGCCTGATCTTGCACCATCCTCACACAACCGCTGCTATGTTTGAGTCCATTGTGTCAGTCCATCTCATTGAGGGTCTTCCTCTTCTTTGCTGACCCTTTGGTTTACCAAGCATGATGCACTCCTCCAGGGGCGGGTCTCTCCTGATAACATGTCCAAAGCATGTGAGACAGGGTCTCGCCATCCTTGCTTCCAAGGAGCATTCTGGTTGTACTTCTTCCAAGACAGATTTGTTTGTTCTTCCGGCGGTACATGCAATACTCAATATTCTTCGCCAGCACCATAATTCAAAGGCATCAATTCTTCTTCAGTCTTCCTTATTCATTGCCCAGCATTCACACGCATACGAGGCAATTGAAAATACCACGGCTTGGGTCAGACACATCTTAGTCCTCAAGATGACATCTTTGCTTTTTAACACTTTAAAGAGATCTTTTGCAGCAAATTTGCCCAATGCAATACCCTCCACCCTACTCCCCCCTTTTTTTCTTTTCCCTCTCTTCTTGTGTCTCTCCAACTGTGTCCCCATTCTTGGAGACAAGGTGGGAGGACACTGTGCCAACAGGGAGAACAGCAGTTAATGGAGGTACAAGAGTGGAACCCTGACAGGGGCTGCCTGTTTTGGTGAATCTGACTTCCACTTGCTAAGTGAAATGTTTAGGTCATGGTCAAAGAGGTGTTATTAAGATGTTCTCAAGCAGCGCTGGCCTTGAGCACAGAATTTCAGCAAATAATGTAAAAAAGTCAGATGCATGAATTACTATGGAAACAGCAGTGTAAAAGGGAGAGTTCTTTGTGTGGACACAGAGGATAAATCCTTTGAGATCATGGGGCTCGGCAAAAAGAACCAGGGCTGGCTTGTTCCCTCCTCTGAAGAGGAAAAGGGAGCAGGCATGTGGACCCCACAACTGAGGATGCTATCGTTGTTATTATCTAGGACAAGCATCCGAGAGAAGAGCATGCTCAGTGATCTGTCCTCCAGGGGATCAAAGCGTCGAGACCCTTGGAGTGGTACCCGCACCCTCACTTTTGGGTGGCGTGTCGTCAGTTGCTGTTCATCCCCTTTTATCTCTTTTGTTTCTTCTCTTGATATTTTACTTCCTTGGCTATATGTGGTCTTGAACTCTGGGCTCTGCCTCCAGTGCCATGGTGTGCGTGTGTGTGTGTGAGAGAGAGAGATCCAGATCTGGTCGGGAGACAGACAGCTATGGAGGGTTTCTTAAGAAGACTGAGTCCACAGTCAAGACAGAGAGGCAGGTCATCAGTTTCAGGAACAATCAGAAATCAGAGTCTGAAAGCCAGGCTAGGGTCAGAAATGCCAAGGTTCAAAGAAGGAAGAAATCTCAGCTCACTTAGCCCAGGCCCTTGCAGAGCACAGACCCAGCACACCCGCTGCAGGAGGGGTAGAGGAGCTCTGGCAGGAACTGGAAGACAAATGCCCAGTGCAGAGAGGGTTCCTTGTCCTGGGAATACTGGGCTGGGCCTGGGCATCTCTGCAGCACTTGGCCCTGACCCAGCCCACCCGACCTCATCAAAGAGTCCAGTGTCGGCCACTTCTTAAAAAGAACTTGGGCTAGCAATGAGGCTTTGTCCCTAGGGAATGCAAGTTAGAGAGTACACAAGTACTAATTTTAAAAGACCTGAATTTGTTTTTTTTTTTTAAACCAGTAAGTGATTATGTTGCCAGCTCATGCATTTCTTTAGCAACTTAGGCTCCCCTGATTAAGGCGCCTAGTTAGCAAGAGTAGCTAGTTAACATAGGACGGCTGTGTTTTCAGTAAGCCCCAGGGGCCAAGCCACATCATTTATTACAAAGTTAATTTGAGTTTTGCCCTAGGTACCCACAGAGCTCCTTACAGCTCGGCTCATTCTGCTGGAAAGACTATGGCAGTCTGGAGAGAGACCTGGCTGCATCAGCTCCACACCTGGGAATGAGGGCATCTCTGGTCAAACCATTGAACCCAGTTTCTCAGGATTTTTAACCCTCTCAATAATTGTAAAAATCTCAGGCCCTCCTTTAATAACTGGACTACACTAACAACAGGCTTTTTACAATCATTATAAATGATTTACATTTATTATAATGTAAATAAATTTACATTTATTTATAATGAACATGCATTTTCAAACTACCCCCACTTCACCCCAGATTTTGACAGACAGTGGTCCTCGCTGCCTTTAAGAATCTCATGGCTTTGGAGGAAATTCTCAGGTTTAAAATGACCATTAAAAAAGGGACCCACCAAGGACAAGAGGGCAGGAGGGGACAGGAAAGCTGGTAATAGGGAACCCAAGGTTGTGAAGGGAGAGTGTTGACATGTTGTACGGTTGTTAACCAGTGTCACAAAACAATGTGTACTGTTCAATGAGAAACTAGTTTGTTCTGTAAACCTTCATCTAAAGTACAATAAAAAAAGAAGAAAAAGGGAAGAAAAAACAGACCCACGCAGGCCTTGGTGTAACATGACAGTGGCAATGCTAAGGAGCCATGTGTGATCAGAAATTGTATTCAAAGTAAAAATGGATTCCAATTCCTGAGAAACCTTCTTCATCAGATATTGCGTTGAAAATAATGGCAAAAGGGAGTTAGGTGATACAATGAGTCTGAAACAGTTACGTTTTCCTGCAGGGATATTTGTTTTTTAGATCTGTTTATAGTTATAAACACGATACATCACAAGGTGATGCAGTTTTTGGTCCTATCTGCTAAGAGTGATGGTCTTTCTGGTTCCATCAGGACCCAGTATGGTCAACAGAATTTATCACTGTTACCAACACACCTAAAAGACTAGCATGCAGTGCAAGCTGCCTGGCCTTTAGGTGCTGGGCTTTAGCCAATTCTTTTGAAAGGAATTCCTACCAAGGACAGGTAGCCTGAGGAAAGGAGGAAAAGGCACCAGGGTGGATCAATCCTTTGCAGCCCCAGGGGCTGGAACGCAGCTGGGCAGTCTTGCTCTCTGGCTTGTGGGGGGTGTGCAGGGATAATGGTTGAGACCCCTCCCTTCAGAAAGATGGCCTGAGCAAGGCCAGGCAGGATCACAAAGCAAATTCTCACCACAAGGACAAGCAAACAAAGTCCCCAGCTGGGTGCCGAGGCCCAAAACACTTAAGAGGCAAATCATGTGCATATTTAGGGATCTTGCAAAATCTAAACAGGATGCAAACTGCTGAGCTTTCATCCCACAGGACGGGGAGAAACAATATTTTCCTGACAGGTCAAGGGTGCTGCACAACACAGAAGTCTAATTGCTAGGAACACTGAGGTTGCTTACCCGGAACGCCGCTTTCCTCCACGCGCAGGCATGGCCCCCGCCATCCTCACCTGTCCAGTGGCCGCCATGGGGGCAACAGGCAGTGTCACCGATCCAGGTATGTCGGAAGCCATTTCTGGAATTCAGCAAACACGAGAGGTTTCATCAATCCCAGAAAAGCCTAGCAATAAACAAGATGGTTGCAGTGCAGTCCCAAAAGCACCACCTGGGAGGAAAGCCTGAGGACTTGGGTCCTGGGGGCCACTCTGCCCATCACCCCCTCTCTGGGCTCTGCCTTTCTTCCCTGGAGAAGGATGTCTCTGGGCCAAAAAAAAAAAAAAACGGAAAACAGTTGCCACGGAATTGATTCCAACGCACGGTGACCTCACGCACATCAGAGCAGAGCGGCACTGCATGGGGCTTTCAAGCTATGACCTTTTGGAAGCAGATCACTAGGCCTTTCTTCTGAGGCACCTCTGAGTGGATCGGAACCTCTAACCTTTCAGCTAGTAGCTGAGCGCTAAACCACCTGCACCATCCAGGGACTCCTGTCTCCAAGCAAGACTCCCATGTTTAGTGCTTGAAACAGTGACTAAAAAGAATGCAGTTTGGCAGCCTTCATAAGGGACTCGTGTCTCCTAGTTACGTGGAGAGAGATAAGACAGCCAGGAACCCAAGCAGCATGACCAAAGCCTGGGAGGAAGGAGCCAGTACTGGTTCCCCTCAGTGAAACACATGGGGCAGGTCCACTGGGAGTCAGTCCCCTGTGGCAGTGTGGGCTGATGCTCTGGGATCAGAACCCTTGAATGTTTGAGCCCCACTTGGCTCTGACACCCACTCACCATTAAGGACCATGAGGTCCAGGGGCGTTGACAGTATGGCCTCAGGCCCACACTGGCCAGTGATAATGCCAGTCCAGGCCTTCCCAGGGATAAACAGTAAAGAATAAGAAGGGCTGGCATTAGACGACAGTACCCTTCCTGAGCATTTCTTAACACGCTAGACACTTCGGGAAGCCCATTAAGGCAACATTAAGCAGCTCTAACTTCAAAGAAACCACACTTAAAAAGTTTATCCTTTCCACTTTCTGAAGGGTTCATAAATTCAGACCATTAAATGGTGAGATAAGTATTTCAAACAGCATCTCTGATTCTGTTTATTGTTCTTGGAAATGACTTCCACAGCGTTTGCTTTTATTAGCTGAACTCTTACTCAAGGCAGAAGAGAAGCAACAGGCTACAAAAACATATTGCAGAAAGACACAGGGATGACTAGGGGCATCTGGGCCCTTGTTAGTGGGGTGCTGTTGGTGGCAGACACAGGGCGTGGGTTACTGCTCTCTGTCATCTGACAGGTGACACACAATTATGTCCAAAAACATCGTGTTTAATAAACACATCCTAAGGGCAACTTGGGAAACCCTGGTGGGGAAGTGGTTAAGAGTTTGGCTGCTAACTAAAAGGTTGGCAGTTTGAATCTACCAGGCGCTCCTTGGAAACTCTATGGGGCAGTTCTGCTCTGTCCTACAGGGTCGCTATGAGTCGGAGTCGATGCGAAAGCAGCAAGTTAAGGTCAACTTGAGATATTCCACTGAAAATTTCTGCAGAAGAATTTTTAGTCTTAACTTACTCTGTTAAGTTCACAAAAATTTAAGAAGTATTACAGTTTTTTTTTTTTTTTTTTTAACCAACATACACATTGAAAAGTAATTGAGAAAAAAATTCCTTTCTTAAAGTCATCCTCTCCTCTTTAGACAATTACTGTACTGGGTTTGTGACAGCTACACAATATTAATAGAGATGATCTAACAACCCTGTCATCTGCCTGCTTCTGATTAAGAAATTTACATTTTTTCCGAAATGAAGGCTTAAGCACATTAAACTCATTAAGTCCCCAAACTGAAGGGCAGAATCACTGCTAGAGCAAACCTGCGTGAAAATGAAAGTTACCACTTCTTAAAACAAGTTCCACAGACCAGCAGTCCCTCAGGATTCCCCCCCCCCCGCCCAAAAGGGTTACACCATCCAAAACGTTTGGGAAGAGGTACACACTTAATCCCTTTCTTGGAGATTCAAACATCCATTGAAAACATACTGAGAAGCTTGTTTAACTTTGATTGACCCAGCACATTATAAATGTCTCTAACTGTGGAAACTTTTAAAATTTATTAAACTTTTTATAACTTATTAGCACAGCTAGTGCTCCACAGAACACTAGCTTAAGTACTTTAAGGCCAACTACCTCACTCCTGCCTTTGAGGTAAAGAAATTTCAGGCAGAATCTTTGCCATCATCTGCAAATCTAGAAGGTCCATCCCTTCCCCGATCCCAATTCTCCGCCAGTTCGGAGGTGTGAGGGGTGGGAGTGGGGACAGGACGTCAATGCGTAGATTGACAAAAGGTATATACATCGAGTTTTATTTTGGGAAAACAAAAACAAGGCCAGTTATTTCTGTCATACAAGTTACAGAAAGCAAAACTCCACAAAATCTCGACTGTTGGGGAGCAAAGGTTGAGGAATACTCAAAGTCCAAACCTTTCCATAGACAGATTAGGGAAGCAAGGCACAGAGAGGGTAGGGGTCTTGCGCAGGGGTTCCGACAAGGCAGGCATCTCTGCTCCCCTGGCTGTTGCCCTGGGTAAGTCTTGTGTGCTCAGCAAAAGGGCCAGCTTTGTAGGGGCAGGCCCACAACCAGCAGGCCTCTCAAAGACCCCACTGTGCCTATGCCAGTGTCCTCCATACTCGGTGGAAGATGCTAAATTTGTTAACGGGTAGACGAAGCTGGCTTCTACCTGGGGAAATTCTACACTTAATGAAGGTGATGTGGCAGGCAGCTATGCACAGAGACACCTACATGTTTGCATATGCAATGCACGTGCCCTAATGCCAGTGCACTATGGAAAGGGGAGGGGATCGAGGGAGCTTAATATACAAAGGGATCGCCAGAATTTAAAAACAAGGGGCTCATACACATTTCCTGCAAAGCGGACTAATGAAGCAATAACAGAAGGATGGTGGCTCACCACCTCCAACACCATCACAAACCATTTCTTAAGAAGGCCTACTCATTCTAGTTCCATTTCGTCTTCCGTAAACTCCGTTTGTCTATCTTGTATCCATTTCTCTGCTGAGATGGAGTATCTTTCTTATCTATCTGCATGATCTCTTTTTACGATAAAGAAATTTGACTTTATTTTTTCTCATCTGTCACTTCCTTTTCATGCTGGAAAAAAAAAAAAAAAAACTTCTACTATAGAAAAGTTTTAAGAAGCAGAGTTTCAAGGAGACAAGATCAGTTGACCCAACCCCAATTACGCAAGATTCCTTCCTTTCCCCGTAAGTTCTATGATGCTCCCTCTACCCTGTATTTGCACGTAGAACAACTACCTGTTTCTATACTTATCAATTTGTCTTAGCCATCTAGTGCCGCTATAACAGAAATGCCACAAGTGGATGGCTTTAACAAAGAGAAATTTATTTTCTCACAGTCTAGTAGGCTACAAGTTCAAATTCAGGGTGTCAGCTTCAGGGGACAGCTTTCTCTCTCTGTCAACCCTCGCATCAATCTTCCCCCCGACTAGGAGCTTCTTTGCGCAGGAACCCCAGGTCCAAAAGACACACTCTGCTCCTGGCACTGCTTTCTTGGTGGCATGAGGTTCCTCGTCTCTCTGCTTGCTTCTATCTTTTATATCTCAAGAGATTGCCTCAAAACACAATCCAATCCTGTAGGTCCAGTCCTGCCTCACTAACGCAACTGCCACCCATCCTCCCTCATCATAGAGGCAGAATTTATAACATATAGGAAAACCACACAATACTGGGAATCATGGCTCAGCCAAACGGATACACACATTTTTAGGGGGACATAATTTAACCCATGACACTATTTTGTCAATTGTCTAGTTACCTAGGTTTCCTCTAGTATTGCAGTATTATAATATATTCACTAGTGCAAGTTTATCTCACTTTTCATAATTGTCTTTGTTCTTCCTGGTTTATTCTTCCATTGTAATGATAATTTGATTAAGACCTAAAATTTAACCTCAAATTTGGGAATCAACTGTATTACCTTGAACCTACAAATTAATTTTGGGGAAAACTGACATTTTCACAATATTAGAATTCTCAGTCGAGAACTGACATATGCTTATAATTGACTTAAGACTCCCTTTTTTAGCTTAATGAAGTTTTTCATTTTTATCACATAGGTCTCCAAAACTTCTTGTTCGGTTTATTTCTAGATTTTTTGTGTTGTTGTTATGATATACTACTGTGTTGCATGTTATTATCACTGCTATTAATGTGAATGGTATTTTCTTTCCCAGTTTATTTTCTAACTGGTCAGTTGCTGTGAAGACAACTGAATTGCAACAACTCTGTCAGAACTAATTTCAACTGTCCTGACTGACGGCTAAGGTAGGTGTTATTCTCCCCTCCCTCACTGTTAAGGGTGTTATCCTTTCAAAATTTATATGCCTGGTTAGAGAGTTTCTCTGGTCACTATTATGTTTCCTGCCATTTCATGAAATTCTTTTACTTGTTCTAATACCTTTTCCTTGATGCTTTTAAATTTCCTAAATTTACATATCCTATTGACTGCAAATAATGATACTTTTTATTCCTTTTGAATGGTTAAATATTTAATTTCTTTTTCATGTCTTATTTCATTGGCCAGAACTTCCAGACAATATTCAGTAATAATGACCTAAAATGAGCTAAGAAGAGACCATGGGTCTTTGTAGTCAGACATACTTGATTTTAAATCCCAACTCAAAACACTCCCTAACTATCAGAGTGACCACCACTCCAAGTTATCGGGTCATCAATGCAATGTTGTAATACCCTGAAGGGGCATTTTCAGAATTAAGGGTAATGTAAGTAAAGAGTCTGGCACAGTGTCTGGAAAATACACACTCAAACAATGATAATTAAAATTATCATAATTACAGTGATGATAAGCAACCTTGTTTGGTCCTTGAATTTAGTTGGAATGAGCTGCTGGTTTAAGGCAGACATTCTTTATGGGGCCAAGGAAATCTGCTCCTATGACTACTTTTTAAAGTTTATTTAAGGAATGGATGTCTCATTTTATCAAATGCAATTTTGGTAACTAAAATAAAATTTTATATGGTAAATAAACCAAATGGAAGATGCAATCAATGAAACCTAAATTCACTTTAAAAGTTAAATATTTTATCAAATGTCTTTTAGGAACCACCCTTAATAAATTCACACAAAAGTAAAAAACATGTCTCTCTCCTCTGTAGTCTATGTCCATATCTGCCAATGTGATCCGCTGTTGGCCTTCCCTAGAAAAGTGATAATTGCCTCCCAATTCCAGCAACTTTTGTATGACTCAAATATCAGTGGACAAAGCTCTTGGTCATCCCAAAAAGTATTTCCACTCAGGCAAAGTGGCTGGAGGCAGTCACTCGCCAGGTGGAGGTGAAGGCTACCAAAAGCAGGGCCTGGTATATATTGGAGCAGAGAAGACTACATGTTTAGATGGAAAGTGGCTCTGGCCCTGTGAGCATGCTGCAGATTTGTTCTAGGGTTTTGTGTATCGCAGAAGTGAAGAAAAGGGGAAACTGACCACTGCACTGTGCAGAGGAAACTACACCTCAGATACCTAGAGGGTGACCACGTGGCCACAGTCACACCCTGAGGCTATGTGTGTACACGGGTACAGCCCTTCTGGAGGGCAACTCAGCAGTGTGTATCAAGAGACCTTAAAACACCCATGCTCACAAGAAGATCCTAGTGGGTGGAAGGTGTGTGTGCGTCTGCAGTTTGTTATATGCACAGAAAAAGGACTGGAAGATAGATAGATGTCCATCAGTGTGTTAACTGTGGCTATTTCTGCGGTGGGCTAAGAGGTGAGCTATATTCTCCTAAAGGCTCTTTTTGTCTTCGGAATATTCTAGTGTTTTTTTCAAGGATCATATGGGTTTTCTTGACTGTAATCTTTACCGAAGCAGATCACCAGGACTTTCTTGCATGATACCACTGGGGGGGTTCTAACTGCCAATCTTTCAGTGATCAGCCGAGCGCAAACCATTTGAGCCACCCAGGGACCTCTGTACGCGTGTGTCTGTGTGTGTGTCTCTGTCTGTGCGTGCTCTTGAGACAATGTCTCTGTGCCTCACTTTTCTATCTATAAAATGGGGATTATAATACCATGTACCTCATGGCTATTATAAGGATTCAAGTTTAACATCTGTAAAGCATGTAGATTAGTGGTGCCTGATACATAGTAAACACATACATGTGTTTGTTACATGAACACACACACGGATACTAATACAACTTACAACCATCTCTTCCTGTAAGGAATTAAGTCACTTATATGACTGTATTTTTATGGTCCTGTATCTCACAGGGGTGCAGGAAAGGGAACGACGGGCCACAAGGGCAGTATAGCTGTATATTCGTCAGCACCCCACCACTCGTAGGAAGTTCACCCTGGTGATGCTGTTGAAAATGGACGCAAAGGGGGCCAGCGACAAGATGGGCAGCCTGAAAGGGGTTCTCTCTATGCTGCCTCATGCTGCCTTTACGCCTGCTGGCAGCCCCCCTCTATCGCAGGGTCAGATTCAGCGGACAAGCCCTGAGCCCTACCTGGCGCAGAGCTGGGGCCTGAGCTGTATGCCTTCATCCACCTTTACTCCACCAGCCATGCTGCCCTGCCCTCCCCACTCCACCATCTCTGACTCATGTTCTCTCAGGGCTTCAACCTCTCCCCCGACCTTGAACCTGACAAAGGCACAGCTTCTCCTCTACTGATGACGTGTTCTTACCCCAACAACAGCTTCACCTGCATAGAGAAGAGTGCTCTGGCACCCTCACAGCCCTGGGACCCCACAGCCCACCCAGCCCTCGGGGGTGACTCAGGCCAGCAAGTGACCCCTGGAGAAGCCGTCCCTCCCTCTCTACTCCAGCTCCCCTGTGGGCAACCCAAGCAGAGACTGGAACAAAGTTCATCTGAAAGAAAACAAAGGACATGACCTACGCCTTGGTTTTCTCATGCAGTTTAAGGTTTACCACATTTAAACGGGAAAGGGATCTGGGGCAGCCCAGAAACAGTAATGCATCCCATGGACAGGAATACTGCCACATCCCAAAATTCAGATCAACCACAAAACAGATGCAGACTTTTCAATTGTACAAGTAAAAGCATGCAACTGTGGCAAAGGTTTCTGCTCCCTCATGGAGCAAAATTCCATGAAAGAGCTTTCTCTCCTCACAGCCTTCACTTTCCACCTCCCCGTCACCGCACTGGAGAGCTCCCTTCATCACTGGGCCAGCATCCTCTAAAGGCAGACGGTCACTCCTTGGACCCCAACTTTCTCTGTGGATATGGCTCCCTACTCCCTCATCTCAAACTCATAAACATTCTCTGAGTTTCCAAAGCTACATTCCCTTGCCTTCTGCCTCACGGGTTCCTCCTTCTCGGTCTCCTTTCCTGGCTCCTCCTTCTCTACTAGACCTCAAGCCTCTTGGCTAGCTTCCTTCCTCTCTCCTCTGCCTGTCCTCTCCCCATGTGATCTCATCCTGGCACTTGACATGAATGCCAATGCTTTGCTGATGATTCCCAAGAAAAGCCATCAAGTTCTGCTGTAACCTCCTAAGGTCTCTCATCTCCTGGGCTCTGCCCCTGACCCACCTCCGGAGCACCACATGCTCCCCCCGCCTGCATCTACTCTCCCCTCCTATCCCTTCCCCACACAGCAAATCTGGTCAGGCCAGTCCTTGCTTATATCCTTTAATGGCTTCTCTGTGTTAAATGGCTTCTCTATGCTCTTAGCATAAACGGCACGCACTCTGCCATGACCAACCAGGCCCTGCATGGTCAGGCCACCGCCCACCCCTCCTATCCACCTCTCTAAATCCAGCTGCATGGCCCAATCAGTTCCTGAACATACCACGTTCCCTCCTACCTCAGGGCCTTTGCACACGTTATGCCCTCTATCAAGAACACTCTCTTCCCTCTCTTAACTCCTAATCATCTTTTAGATTCAACTCAAACATCACTTTCTCAACAAAGCCTGTCCCTGACCAACCCCCTACCCAAGTCTAGGTCTGGTCCCTGGTGATTCATTCTTAGACTTTTACCTGTCCTATGAATGACGAAGGTCACAGCAGCGCAGGTGAAAGATGACAGGGACCTGAATAAAGGCAATGATGTGAGAATGGAACAGCGAGGAGGGAGCTCAGAAGGTGAAGAGATGATGTCACTGCCTCAAAATACACACTGTGTCAGCTTCAGAGCCCAAAAAGGGATGATTCTAAAAAACTTGGTCACCTGATCCTCCTACACGGAGGCTGTATGGGACAGGCATTTCTGGAACAGGAAGAAAAATATGGGTGGGCTGGCTACATACTCACTTTCACCAGGCCACACAAGCTTGATACACGGGATTTCTGCAGCCAGGCAGAGGTACAACCATTCATGCTGTCCTACAAAAACTTACTCAGAGGGCCCAGTGCTCAGCAGGAGTCTGGCTCTAGATCTGGCTCCTTTACCATCTGATCCTCAGTTTCTCCATCTGCTGTCCATCTGAGAAATGGGGTTAAGTCAGGCCATTATTTCCTTCTGCAGAGGTTGATGTTTCAATTCTAAGAAGCATCTGCAAAGCTCGTGTTTTGAGCTAGGGGCTGTGCTAGAAGCTGAGCAATGGTCAGAGATGAAAGGGGCCTGTTCCTGCCCTCTGACAAGTCCAGTCTTGAGTGGGATGGAGGCACTTGGCCAGGCAATGTCATTCAGAGTGCTAGAGGTGAGTGCTAGGAGACAGAACTGGGCAGCGGGTCGTGGGAATGAGCTGATGGGATATGAGGCTTCCTGGAGGAGGCCACCCCTGTGCTAACCCGGCCACTGACTGCAAAAACGCTTCGGGAGGAATGAACTCTATATAAATGATGCCCTTTTCTTAAATGTATTCTTCGGGTGGCTGCAGAATTTCTGAGCACGTGCATCCATCCTCCCGTTGAGGGACATACTCTCTTACTCACTTCCAGTCACAAGGGCTTTCTGGCCTTTTACCCCAACAGCAACTACCGACAAGATCTAGAATGAATGCCCCCTCCTCAAATGCCGTCTTCTTATACAGGTCTCTGATGGAGGTCCCCCATCATAACCAACTCCAAGTGCAGAAACTAGCAGAAATATCCCTCTTCACAGCAGTTCGACCCCAAACGCAAACCGCCCCAGAGGAAACCGTTCCCCATCACACACACGGGAGAAATGAATGACCTCCTGCTCTCAGACAAACTTGCAGTAGGGTGTGGGGCTCATTTAAAACCACCTTAAAATCAGTACAAGCGAAAGATTTTGAAAGCTTCACTATAATACAAAAAACCCTAACTGGCTCATGATGCAGTATCTAAATACTATTTCACATTTCAAATGCAGACATATTGTGTAGAATTTCCATAAGGCGGTACAGGCAGCGATAACCAGGAAAAATGCAAAACTTGAGAACATTACAGATGAAAGGAACATGAGGAATGAAAAAAAGACATTTTGCCACCCCTCCCCCACTATTTTATCTGAATCTAAATAAATATCCCTTGATCTTCACATTGGAAAAAAAAACTAACCACATGCCGACTTTCACAATACAACAACAAAACATTTTCATGATCACTGAAATAAACAAAAAACCAAAAGGCTCTCTCTATGGGTGGGTGAGGGAGCCAGGGAAGGCAGCAAACCCAAAAAAAACGTTCTCTTCAATATTCATCTGTCTTAGAACAATTCTTTTCGCAGAAAGGATATCAAATATTGCAGCCCTACCTTTTCAGAGGGATTAAACAAAGATCTTTCTTCCTGGTGGCCAACACCTTCTTGGGAGAATCTGTTATCCGTGCAGAGGAAATGTCAGAAACCTCTGCGAGGAAACTAGATGCATTTGTATTCTGCTCAGAAAATGTCATCACAGATCTGTTTACCTTAACTGTGGACCATGATTCAGCCGTGACAACTGTCTTGCATACTGATCAATTTATTTGCAGCAAAATTTCTAGCATTAACTGCTTAGGTTCTGAAAAAAAGAAAACGGTTGCTTGTGCAACCATGGCAGATACACATCTGAAGTATCTACACTGTTATCATTTAGTAACAGTCAGTGAGAGACTATATAGGATTCTTCCTCAAGTACAAGCGAGGGAGGGTCCCCTCCACTTCTGGAAGGAAGGCTTGCACACGATTCCCAGAGGTCCTCTGTAGGGTGGGGTTTCTGTAGCACAATGTACAGAAAAACCATTAGACTGGGAGTTGGGTTTTAAACCAGCAGGTTCTTGCTAGGCTTTAGCCAGCACTGTGAGCCTCTGTAAGAGGTCCTTTACCTGATGGCAGGCTGGTCCAGGGGCTCTGCAACAGGGCAGTAAGTGGCAGAACGGGAAGATGGCTAATGGACCCAGAAGGAGGAAGAGGCCAGCCAGTTCCTCCCTGTCCCAGCTGGTGCCTCCAGCCTGGACACAGCCCTGGCTGTGTCTGAGCCACTCCTTAGCAGGCAGGCTGGTGCTGGCACTAAGGAATAGGAACTAGTCAGCCTGGTGAGATGCCTTCCTGCCCTGGGTCCCCAGGTCCCACTGGGCACTCTGGTGTGCCCTTTGGAACTTGGACACTGGCATTACAGCCCACTGGTGTGTCAGTACCCATGTTTCCAGCAGTGTCTGGGCCCCTGTAACTCCAGCTTCCTTCCCTGCCCTGCTGGCTGAAGTCCAAGTACCCTTGTGCTAGACTTTATAAAAGGGGTAAAAACACAGACCCAGCAAGCAGATGACCAACCAGTAAGTCTAACAGAAGAAAGGTAAAGAGGTTATTGTTGAACAACTCTTGTGATTCTGGAGTAAAACAGTTAGGGTGAACACCACAATCAACCTGCCCCCAGTGAACAAGGGTCCACGGGTTTAACCACAATGGGGACATTTGCCCATGAATGGCCTCAGGTCTAAGCCAAATCCAACAGCAAGAGACCATTAGAGGAAAGCAGGTGTCATCAGCCAAGCAGAAGACAGCCCAGAAACACCGTGGCTGGAAGGCTCAGGTTCTGTCAGCGCACAGGCCGCCCCTAAGAAGGTCTTCGAGAGAGCTGTACCACAAACCTAGGCTGGTGCCCACCAAGGCCCAGGTCTAGAGTCAGGAGCCCACTGCAGCAGAATAGACCTCACAGGGCAAAGAGCAGAGTGTGGGCTCATGGTGGTAGAGCTTGCAAGGAGCCCAAAGCTCTGATTCTTCATGTTCAAAAATATTTGAGAGCCATGTGGGATGGTGAAGGGTTCAAATACTACAGCAAGGAGACTCTTCTGATGAGACAAAGCTTGTCCACCTGAAAGAGCCCTTGAGGCAGGGAGATGAAACTGTCCTCAAATACCTGAGGGACCTTCATGTACAAAAGCAGAGAGACTGCTCTTGATTGCTACAGAGACCTCATCATGCGATTCAAGGATATGAAGGGTCAGGAAAAAAAATGAATGACCCAGATATGTGTTGATTGTCCAGATACAGTTTAAAGTTGAACAGAAATCAAATGAGCTCAAATGTCTGACATAAAGAGAAATGCTAATAAATTATAGAATATCCATACAGATAAAAAATTACTCAGCCATTAAATATCATGATTTTAAAAAGCAATGTCACAGGAAAATGCTAAGGATAAGTTCAAAGAGCTGGATACAAATTCTTACATGCAAACATATATTTACTGGAGATCCAACAAAGTTCAGCTTTGGCCACAATATTTGTTCAAAACCTACCATTTGGCCATGGTTTCTGAATGAATGCCTTGGTTTTTAAAAGGACAAATCTCTGAGCATCTATTTCAATGTCATTTCTGGCATCTCTGAACTTGTGCATCACCAAAGGCCATATGACCATGCAGGCCACCATTGTATCTAATCAGTATAATAACATCAGCACAACAAACAAGTATGCTATAGGAATTTATTGTTCAAGTCTGAATACTTACTTTCGACACAGATATAGAGCTCTGGTGGCACAGTGGTTTGGCTGCTAACCAAAAGGTCGGCAGCTGGAATTCAACAGCCACTCCTTGGATACCATGCGGGACAGTTCTACTCTGTTCTATAGGGTCGCTGAGTCAGAACTGACTCGACAGCAACGTGGTTGTTACAGATAAGCATTCTAGATGTACTTAGATTGAAAATCTCCTTGCATGTGTGATGGATGTTGCAATTCCTCCAATCAGGTGTATTACTGCAAGAGTAAAATGTGTGATAATCCACGACCTTTTGTAAAAGCTATTAATTTTATGTGAAAAACCAGTTATTAAGAACTTCCAAATAGTTAAATGAAAAAGAAAATGAGAAAAATAATACAAATATTAAGAGTGCATATATTTGTTTGTTACTTTGAGGAAGACCATTATATCTATTTTGAGCCAAGAAATGTGTACAGAACGATTATTAAATAAGAATACAAAGAATACAAAGCAGAGTAATAGGTTAGATTTTATCATAATCTAAATCTTTGCAGAACTGTTTGGTATAAGGGCTCTGATAACATTAGACTTTTAAGATTTTTAAAAAATAATTTCTATTCAGAACGTGCATCTTTCAAGAAAAAATTTTATTTTGGAGCTTTAATATCTTTACAAGGATGAATTAATAGCCAATTTTGCCAACTTTGCTACCTCAAAAATTCATAAGGAGGAAAAACTCCAAAATTACATATAATAACATCTACAGTAAATTATCTTCAGTCCAGACATAATCCAGAAAACAAGGAGAACAAATGAAAGAAGAAAGCGTTTGAGAAACATGAAGTCTCCCCAACATATCTCATTCCTCCACTAAACTCAGTTGCAAATGAGCACCCATTTAGTATCACAAATGCAGCACACGAATACAGGAGCCATCTAACGGAGAACAGTGCCCAGGTAGGATGGTTTCTGACCTAGATGGCAAACTTTCACATAGCAACTGACAAGTAATTATAAAATAGTAGTAATACTTATTTTTGCAAAAATTCCAGATTTTCATTCAACAATGGTGATATCCAGCTTCAGCCTCAATCATGGCCAAACGTTGATTTTAACACTCAGCCCTTTACCATTCAGCCAAACTGTGGATTAATTCAGTGTATCTCTAACGTATGGGGGTGTGTGTGTGTGTGTGTGTGTCATGAGGTAAATACACTAAAAACTGAACAAAGCCAAGATTTGGATAGTAAGATCACAGATGCTTTTTATTTTCCACTTATCATTTTCTATAACCTCCAAATTTTTAAAATTTAGAATGCAAGGATCAGGAGCAAGCGTAAGTTGTTTTGGTGAAGATAAATGTCCAGACCCAGGAAGTGGGGTTCCACAGGCAGGCAGCTTGGGAACTCTGCGGAATGCAGCAGTGGAGGAATGGAGCAGGAGACGGAGTCGTGAGTCGTGAAGTCACGTAGCCACCTACTTACAGCTGAACAAACGTATCACAGAGGGAAGGGAAGGAAGTCGGTATGATTTTAATATGAAGTATCTCCTGTGTTCCAGAGAGGTTCGTTAAGCCTCACCACAGGGAGAGAGACATCGTTACCACCAAATCTCAGGTGCGCTAATATTTATTATTTTCTGTTTAGAATAGTAGTAGTAACCGTGCACGGCAAAGGATTTGAAATATTCAGGGAAGTATAAAGAATGGGAGATGAGGCCAGACAAGAGGTGAAGAGACAAAATGGGATAAGAGGGATGCAGAGGGTGAGAATCCACCAAAGAAATACTGGAAGCTTAGATACCTAGATGGGGGAAAAGCTGCCATGACTTCAGAAGTCTGGACAAGGAATAACAGTGATCAGACGAACGTGTATGTTCCTCCTGAGAGTTATCCTGTCCTCACTTCCCCACCTGTGACTTCCTGATGCCAGTGGAGGTAAGGAGCAAAGGCCCCCAACCCTCCACAGCAGAGGAAACACAGTAATTCCGCCCTGTACCATTCAGAAACTTTATCTGGTCATGAACTCCTCATGGCCTCGCCCTCCTCTAAAACATTATGCCTCTACATTTATCTAGCACTTCCTGAGTACCAGACACAGGTTATTGTCACTGTTGTTGGGTGCCTTCAAGTTGATTTTCAACTTATAGTGACCCCATATGACAGAGTAGAACTGCCCCATAGGGCTTTCTAGGCTGTAATCCTTACGGGGAAACCCTGATGGCGTAGTAGTTAAGTGCTACAGCTGCCAATCAATAGGGCGGCAGTTCGAATCCAGCGGGCGCTCCTTGGAAACTCTATGGGGCAGCTCTAGGGTTGCTTTGAGTTGGAATCGACTCGACAGCAATGGGTTTGTTTGTTTGTTTTTCTGTTAATCCTTATGGGAGCATTTCACTAGGTCTTTCTCCCAGGGAGCTGCTGGGTGGGTCCCAACTGCCAACCTTTTCAGTTAGCAGCCAAGGGCTTAACCACTGTGCCCAGGCACAGCACAGCATTAGACCCTGAATATATTAGTTACTTTCAGGAAGACCACTATGTCTATTTTGAGCCAAGAAATGTGTACAGAACAATTATTAAATAATAATACATACATAGAAAGCCAAGATGCCCTCCAGTCCATGAGGAGCCCACCAACATCAGGGAAGAAAAAACAGCAAACAGCAAGAAAAGGGCTGTGTGAATAAGTGATAAAGACAGGTAAATTCAGAGTGCTCTGGGGACTGAAGGTATCAGCCAAGGCAAGCCGGGTATGGAAGTAAGTGGGAAGAGTCCAGAAGGCTTCTGGAGGAGACGAGGAGCTGGTGGAGTTGTAGTGAACACAGTTTAACCTGTAAATAACAGACAAGGTGAGGCAGACCTGAATCCTGCCTCCTGGACTCACCCTGGAAGGAGGGTGGGAT
This sequence comes from Elephas maximus indicus, assembly GCF_024166365.1. Taxonomy (NCBI): domain Eukaryota; kingdom Metazoa; phylum Chordata; class Mammalia; order Proboscidea; family Elephantidae; genus Elephas; species Elephas maximus. The sequence continues at coordinate 70,506,796 of NC_064831.1, read as the reverse complement.
AAACCTCAAACCAGCTGGCATGCAGAGATGTTACAGTCCCAGGCATAAATGGGGCTGTGCAGACAAACCAGGCATATGGCCACCTTACATGTGGACTGTTGGCTCAATCACAATGACAGGCTACTGAACCCATATAAATCATGAAACATTTATATAGAAGCACTCCCAGGACACCAGATTTTTAATAATTTTGGGTCTATTAGTGACCTGGCAATCTTGTTATTGTTAGCTGACATCACGGTGACCCTTGAATCATGGCAACAACAGAATGAAACATTTCCTGGTCCTACAACATTCCCGTGATTGGTTACGCATCAGACAGTTGTGGTCAATACGGTTTTCACTGGCTGATTGTCAGAAGTAGATCACCAGGCCTTTCTTCCTCATCTGTCTGAGTCTGGACACTCCACTGAAACCTGTTCAGCATCATAAAAAAGCAACACGCAAATATCCACTGACAGATGGGTGGTAGCTGCACATGAAGTGAACTGGCTGGGAATCAAACCTGGGTCTCCCTCATGAAAGGTGAGAATTCTACCACTGAACACCCGATGCCCCTTCCCAAACCATCAAGCAACCAAGACTTTCCACACATTTCAGTCAAAACCAGAGGAGCTGGCACAGTGATAGGGACACTTGGGTGGATGCAGTGAAAGCAACGTCGTCAGATTACTACAATCCATCGTTGGCTAGGTGTGCATCTGTCACCCATGACAAGATAAGCTCCCTCAGTACAGGGAGCAGTATCTTTTTGTTTTTCTTATGGAACTGTCACACCCTTCAATGACTGCCACATTTTCCTTGTTCCAAGGTCCCTGGAAACCTTGGGGAGTGCTCAGATCAGTGCTGGATTTGTACATGAGTGGCCCCCACTGGCCTGGATGGGCTGATCGACTCTTTCCAGGTTGTGTGTATTGTGGGGTAGGGGTAGAGGGAGTATGGGAGATGTTTCATTTCCTAGAGCTGCTATAAAAAAGTACCAAACAGTAGACAGCTTTAAAGACCATATTTACAGGTACAAGGGTTAGGACTTCAACAAAACTTTTTGGGAGACACAATTCTAGCCATAGCAGGAGATGATCTTTAACTTCCAATTCTGATTTTTTTCACTGTGACACTAAGGCATAAGAGACCACCCAAGTTGAGAAAATCCCCACGGTCACACCTAATACCCTGGAAGATCAAGCAGATCCCAGCCTATCAGAGACAGAATGAGAGCGAGAACATGAAGACACCAGGAAGGATGGCCTAAGACTTTTTACTCCTCAAACTGAGGATGGACAGATGGTATCTTCAGTCTCTGGGTGCTTTAGGCTGTTTCCTCTGGGATCATTCATCCCAAGAGGAAGCACCTCCAAAGAGCTTATAAGTAAGAAGGAGTTTGACTTAGGAGCTTTGCTATGGATCTGACTGTCTGGTTTGGTCATATCAATGACATATATTTGATCATTCTATTTTCCCGTGGAACTACCTTAGATTTGGAGTGAGGAGAAAATTGACCAGCCATACCCGTCGAACAGGTAAGAGGGGCTGCAGGTGGGACTTGGGAAGTAGGGAGACCATACAAATTTCAGAGCTGGAGTCATGGCCAAGTAGCCATGTGGCCTATTGTATCTAGCTTAGAGAGTGGCCTGGGGAAGCCCAGTTTACAGCTATGATATCAAATCAGGGGGCCTAGGAAGTCCTGGTGGTACCAGGAAAAGCAGCTCTATTCCTGGGGAAGGAGGCCCAAGGAAGCACGGAGAAGCCTTCTTGGGGGGATGGAATAATCCTGAAGATGGCTGATCAGGCCTCAAAACTGGGCATGTTCATGCACAGGCTTCCCTGTTGGCATTTCTCGAGAGTGACAATGATGTCCTATGGGTGTGGCTGCTATAGGAAAGAATGCTGAAAAGAAGGAGATGCCTGGCTGGGGGTGTAAGGGGTCTCTGCTGCTTCCTAGGACTGAAGGGTAGCCATGATACCGGCAGTACAGAGAAAGGGCTGGTGTTCCTTAATGGGCATGGGCTCTGTTGGGAACTTCAGCTGGGCAGCACTAGGCCATAGCATTTCTTCATTCTGAAAAGTTGCATCAGTCAAGGTAATTTCTTCTGCTTTGGAGTCCTGGCATACAGAAGCGGTATTCTGAGAAACGGTGGTAGCACATCAGTTTTATAACCTCTGCCAGTGACATAGTACATCAAATAAGTCCTACATCTGTTCCAATCCACTTGCTGGCATATAGCACACGCCAAACAAATGGTGAGGATTCAGTTCATTGCACAATACAAAATTAGTTTTGTTCAGAGGTGGGTATGAACAGGTCAAAGAGAAAAAAGTTGGGAATTGTATATGAAAGGAATTCTGTTTGCTTTGAACCAATCGTGGTCCTCTGCTTCCTTCAAAATCCTCTTCGCCTCTCTTCCAGAAGAGAGCAGAACTTGGGCCTATTCAATTGAAAAAGTGTGCTTGAAAAAAGGAGTACTTGGAAGGTGAAATTTATAGTCACAGTCTGTTATGGAGTGAACTGTGTCCCTCAAAAAGTTATGTTGGAATCCTAACCCCTGATACCTATGAGTGTCACCTTGTTTGGAAACAGGGTCTTTGAAGATGTTGTCAGTTAACATGAGTTCATACTGGAGTATGTTGGGTCCTAATCTGAGTGGCGTCCTTATAAAAAGAGAAGAGACAGAGAGGCACAGGGGAGACAGCCATTTGAAGATGGAAGCAGAGACTGGAGTTTTGCTGCCACAAGCCAAGGAACGCCTGGCAGAGAGCAAGGCCCTACTGATACCTTGATTTCGGACTCCTAGCCTCTAAAACTAAAAAAAAAAAAAAAAAATTTTTTTTTTTTTTTTTTTCTACGACAGGCTAAATTTCTGTTACTTGAAGCCACCCAGTTTGTGGTATCCCATCACAGCAGCACTAGGAAACAGATGCACAGTCCTACCAGTTCCTCCTCATCGCTTGTGACCTCAGCCCTCCTTCAGCCTCAGCTTCGACATGGATCAGTCGAGGGTACTTCAGATGACGGTTCAAACAAATCAGATAGCTCCTGCGCAATTATCACGTAAGGTTTAACACCCAGAGTAGCTGGGTCCACGCTCAGGTTCCTCACTTGCTCATCCGTGAAACTGGGTGAGTCACAATCTGTCTGACTCGTTTTCGTCTGTAAATTACGGATCACAAATACTACTGTCGCATGAGATAATGTCCAAGAAAGTGTAAATAAGGTCAAATTGTCAACGCCTATTACACAATCAATTTGAGCTGTGAACCAAGAAATACTTTGTAAATGTATCTTAGTAGAGAAGTAGGCAAGGGACAGAAAGCACGCATATTTAAGTCTTTGCAGAAAAAGCACTGGCCACACAGCCTTGGCCTCGCAGGTGAGGTGCTCTGCTGACCCCCCTTTCTGATGTCTGTCCTTTCTCACCTTTTCAACACTAGCTTAGGACCTTACTGCCCCATGGATGGATCACTACAATATCATCCTAGCAAAAACAATTTTGTGCTGGTCAACAGCACCTAGCTGGAAGAATGTTTTTCATTTGTATAATGCGTCCTTCCAAAAAAAAAAAAAATTTAACCAGGGCAATAGTGGTGAAATTTCATTTCCTCTTCTTGCATCCCAAGAGAAGAACAATCTAACGAGACATGATCACGCCCTTGCAATTTGGGGAGTGTCATAACCAAGGTGTGGATGAGGAGTAATCAATAAGCCACGTTTATTTTAAGAAGCACAGACCTCAAGAATTTTCTACCCTGTGCACAGAAGAAGCCAGGCAACCAGTCACCGCTCTGTCTTCTCACTTTTATCCATGCACCCCAAAAATGGTATTCTCTTCTTTTACACGTTCAGTTCTAACAAGCACTTAATTCACTGAGCCATGTGGATAGACTCGGGAACCTGAAAGAGAGAGCAAATTCTGGAACTTGACCCTCAGAAGTCACCCTGCAACAATGCTGCTCCCCTGAAATAGCAATCTCCACCCAAGAGGGTAGAAAAAAAACGGATGCATCAGAATTCCAAATAATAAAGCAACGGCCACTTGGGAGCCATACTTGCAGAAACAGGAAGCACGTTATATACATGCAAGTCAAAGATTATGTAATTAACACTTCAGACTCCTGCGAAGGACATTCTTATTGTGAACTATTTAAAGACAAAGGTGAGCCTGAGCGCCCTGCTCATTTTTATTGATAGAAACAGGGCTAATCTGAGCAGAGCTTCAATACTACAAAACACAAACACAATGTGCCAAGACTTGGTCAAGAGTAGTTGGGTATGCCCAAAATCCCAAGTTAGTTTGCAAAAATATCTCTAGGATGTGTTTTGATTTTAATAGCTTATCTGTTGGTTGGTTTGCTTACGTGATCTTTCAACTTCAACCCTTTGCACTGCAGAACAGGGTTTATTTTTCATAAGGAATTATATGAAACTCATGGCAGGTTCTCAGAAGCAGTCACATCTTCAAAACAAAGATCTTGGGCTTCAATAGTTTCTGGAAGCCTGAGTTTGTGTGAGACAAATTAGAAATCCATTCTCTGTTTGCTTATTTGTTTTTTAGGGCTGTTTTGGAGGAAAACAGTAAAAGCTGTTTTGTCAATAAACCAAAGATAAATTATGACTCAGAGAACTAGAAGGGAAAGGTTCCAGGCAACAGAGAAGCAGTAAGAGTACAATCTCTTTAGTTTCCACCCACAGGGGAAATTTTACCTGATTATTATAGACAAATGGGCACCATAATTATACCAAGAAGGGCATCAGCAGTGACTGGCCAATAAGGGTGTTCAGAAAGGGGTGACACAGGGCGTCCTGACCAGGGAAGGAGCCCCACTGAGGGAAAGGCACCATCTCATCATCCTTCCCAGTGGGCAAGCCTCTGAACCTCTCTGAGGCTATCTCCTCAATAAAAATGGGAATAAAATGTCATAAAATAAAGCTTCACAGGAGTAGTATTCAAACCTAATAAAGTAACCAAACCTGTGACATTCCAAGCACTTGACAGACAGCGGTGTAGACATCTGTTGTATTCCCTGCCCTGTGCCATTCTCCCTGCTGGTGGAAGTACTGAGAGCATCTTTGAGGAATGCCCCTTCTCTCACTTGCAGCCCATTGGCACAGGTAAGTCTGACCCCATGACAGCTCCCGGGGTTTGCACGTGCTCAGATCTAAGCAGTCAGAGCACCACATCCCCGGGCAACAGGGATTGGTTCAGGGATATCACGTTACTATTCCACCCAGTGACTTCTGCTGGAGTTTCCACTGATAAAATATAACTATGCCACCACTTGGGTAGAGCCTGCCGGAGAATAAACCCAACACCAGGGAAAAAGGGCAAATGGACCAAGAGGAAGATCAACAGTGCCTCAAGTATACTGTTAGCACCCTCTGGATCTTCATCTGAAGCCAAGCATCCACTTGCGTATCCTAGTTTTATGAACGATTCCTTTATGACTTGTTTAAGCTATTTTGAAATGGGCTATCTGTCTTTTGGTGCTGAAAGAATCCTGGCAAATACACTGTGATTTTATTTGTTCTTTCTTTCTCTCCCTCTCCATCTTTCTCTCACACATAGGATAAATATTTGTTATTTATATATATGATGAGTTATTTTGACAAGTACAATTCTTTACCAACTATACTACAAATCCTAGCATATTTGCAGAAAAATCTCACCTATTTATATGGATGAGAAATCCTAAATAAGTCTTAGCAAATTAGTCCCAACGTATCTTTTAATAATATTAAAAGAACAATGTAGTGTTCGCATGTACCTTTTATTCCAGGAATATATAGAAAGTTCAACATTAGGAAATCTATCAATAGCTTAAATAAGAAAAAAAAAAATGTGTTTATCTCTACAGACACTTTTAAGACATTTCACAGTTGATTATGTCTCATTACTTTGACAGAAGTATACTCCTAGTATTAGGAGTTCCTGTATGTTTCCATACTTATTCTTCAATGCTGCCACTGGCTCAGACCATTTGAGTATCAGTTCTCAACCCCTTTGTGGAAACGGTCCTCAAATCCAGGATGATGGTGATGGTGATGATGATCCCAATGATGGTAATAACAAAACCAAAACCAAACTAGTTGCCATCGAGTCGATTCTGACTCATATCGACCCTATAGGACAGAGTAGAACTGCCCTATAGGGTTTCCAGGGAACAGCTGGTGGATTTGAACTGCCAACCTGTTTGGTTAGTGAGCCTGAGCTCTTAACTACTGGACCATCAGGGCTCCAATGATGGTAATGGGTAAGGTTTATAGGGCATGGACTCTGCTAGGTACCGTACTAAGAACACTCCATGCATTGTCTTATTTATACACAACTGCTCTCTTGGGTAAATCTGCTGCAAAGGGCCTCTTTAAAGTGTTGAAAAGCAAAGATATCACCTTGAAGACTAAGGTGAGGCTGACCCAAGCCATGGTATTTTCAATAGCATCATATGCACGTGAAAGCTGGACAATGAATAAGGAAAATTGAAGAAGAATTGATGCCTTTGAATTGTGGTGTTGGCGAAGAATACTGAATATACCATGGACTGCCAGAAGAACAAACAAATCTGTCTTGGAGGAAGGACAACCAGAATGCTCCTTAGAAGTAAGGATGGCGAGATTGCGTCTCACATACTTTGGACATGTTGTCAGGAGGGATCAGTCCCTGGAGAAGGACATCATGCTTGGCAAAGTACAGGGTCAGCAGAAAAGAGGAAGACCCTCAACGAGGTGGACTGACACAGTGGCTGCAACAATGGGCTCAAGCATAACAACGATTGTAAGGATGGCGCAGGACTGGGCAGTGTTTCGTTCTGTTGTGCACAGGGTCGCTATGAGTCAGAACCGAGTCAACGGCACCTAACAACAACAGCAGCTCTATGAGGTAGGCACTATTATTATTCTCAGCCACCTGCGGGGGATGCAAACAGTTAAGCTACTAACCTGCGGGGGATGCAAACAGTTAGGCTACTAACCAAAAGAGCTGGTGGTTTAGTCCACCCAGAGGCACCTTAGAAAAAAGTTCTGGCGATCTACGTCCAAACTGTCACAGCCATGGAAAACCTGCGGAGCACAGCTCTATCTGACACGCATAAGGTTGCCAAGAGTCAGGGTCGACTCAATGGCAACTGTTTTTTTCTTTTTGGTTTTATTATTCTCACTTTACCAATAAGGAATTTTAGTTCAGAGGTTAAGTCACACAGATAAGTAACAGGTGAAACGCAAACCAAGGTACATTTGATTTAAAAGTGGATGCTTCTAATTACACAAGACGAAATAGGATATATAAGTTAGGAACATATTCTGTTTTCTAAATTTTTATTCTATTGTGAATTATAAGACCAAAAAGGCTAGAAAGTAAAAGTATACAGTACGAGATAACTCTAGTTAATTTTTTGGCATCTGTGAATCTAAACTCTTTGTCATACACATAGAAATGCAAATATATAGAGATATATTTAATATGCATGTTGTATGTATGTTGTGTGCTGTCAAGTTGATTCCAACTCGTAGTGACCCTATATGATGGAGCAGAAATGCCCCATAGGGTTCCCTAGGCTGCAATCTTTACAGGAGCAGATGACCAGGCCATTTCTCCCATGGAGCCACTAGTTGGTTCCAACTGCCAACATTTCTGTTAGCAGCTGAGTGCTTAACCACTGCACCACCAGGGCTCCTTATATTTAATACAAATGGGATCATATTATTAATCTACTTTTTCAATTAATAAATCTTGAAGCTTTTCCTTGTCGATGAGAATAGACGTGTATCATCATTGTAAAGCCTAAATGACAGGACACTAAAAAACTATACGAACACCTTAAGCATTATTTGTCATTATTGGGCATTTACATTGTTTCCATTGTTTCCATTTTTATAAACTATAATTATAAAAATAGTACACTAGAATTACCTAATCAAAGAGTTTACAAGTTTACTACCATCAAAAAGAAACTTCCTGGCCAACCCAAATTATTATAATGCTTTTCGACTACTGCCAAACTGACAGGCAAAACTAAGTATATATTGTTTTAAGTTTTATTTCATTAGTTATTAATGAATCTAAACATGTTTTCATGTGATTAGGTTTTATTTCCATCACCCATCTGTCAATTTGTCCTACTGTCGTGGCTTGCATGTTGCTATGATGCTGGAAGCTATGCCACTGGTATTTCATATACCGAAAGGATCACCCAAGGTGGACAGGTTTCACTGGAGCTTCCAGGTTAAGAAAGACTAGGAAGAAAGGCCTGGCAACTTCCAAAAATTAGTCAATGAAAGCCTTATGGATCACAATAGAATATCGTTCGACATAGTGCTGGAAGATGAGCCTCCGAGGTTGGAAGGCACTACACAACAGCCACAGCAATGGACTCAGGCATACCAATGACCGTGAACATGGTGCAGGACTGGGACACATTTTGTTCTATTATACATAAGGTCACCAGGAGTTGGAGCTTACTTGAAGGCAACTAATAACAACAACATATTTTATTTATTTTCTGAATTGTGTAAATTCTATGTTTCAAAAAATGTTCCTTTTGGGGTTTTAGTCTTCTTTTTACTGTTTATACACACACACATATAGACTCACATACTCACACGTATACAAACATACATACATATGCACTGGTGAAATGAGTTCATTTATGTGGCCTTTTACCCTGGTTCTTAGGAAAAGCAGCTTGAGAGATTTTTCTCCTAAACTCTGAGAGTTACCTTTGCTTAGTTTTCCACTACAGGGGGTTTGTTACTTTCGTCCAGGTTGACTGACATTTCCTGAGTAAACTATAAAACAACTTGGTTTGATAATTTTTGATCTGGTCCTGGACTGTAGCCTGCCCTGTGACTGGTGTATACCTTGCAGGGATTGGTCAATAGACTATGCAAATGTGGTGCCTGTAACCTACTATGCAAATGAAGCATCTGTGGTCTACTGAGAGTGGATCCGTTAGTTTATGGCCCTCGTGGGAGGGTCATGCCTTGAAATTGACAAGGAGTTGTATATATAGGCAGCCAGCTCAACAGAAGTTTTTCAGACAGAAAGAAACAGGAAGAGAAGCAGCAGGAAGCAGCAGAAGAATGAGAGAAGATGCAGAGTGAGAGAGAGAAAATGGAGACAATGAACCTCCTGAAAGAGCTGTAACACAAGTCAAGGGCTGTAACACAGGTCAAGGGCTGTAACAGTGAAGGCAGTGAGAGGTATGGAAGGGGCCCAGTGGCAGATCCAGTGGCAAAAGGCCCAGAAGGGGCCCGCAGCAGAGCTGGTGGTGACAGATGGTAGGCCCAAGAGAAGCCTGTCCTCAAGGGGCCATGAGGAGCCTGTCCTCAGGGGGCTGAGAGGAAGCCTGTATGGTCGAGAAAAACCAAGAGATCTATCCCACACTGAAGAAGGGAGACTTTGCCTACATGCTTCCCGATCCTCATCCTGAGTTGTAGCCACTTACTTCCTTAACAAACCATTTAACTTTAAGATTTGTATAGCTATTGTAATGGATTATTAAACCCAGAAGAGAATTACAGAGTGCCATGGGAGGCATGACTGGTGTCAGAACTGACAAAAAGGTCGGAGGGTAGAGGTATGTTTGACCTCCACCTCATGGCAATCAGCTTTGGGCGGATCCTGGTCACTATCCCCCCTGAAGTTAGACAGGTTCTGACAATACTATTGCTACTATACTACCCTTTTCGTCCAGACACACAGTAAAACTGGTGAGAGCTGGAACTCAACAGGACCATCTTGTTTTTCCAGGTCTCACAAGTTTTCTAATTTGACAGGCTGCAGTCTTACTACTTTTCTATTGCTCTCTATTAGTAGAAAATATTTGAATTTTCCTTCTCTGACAGGTTTCTGCCTTACACAGGCTACAGCTTTCACAGGTTTTACTGTACACACATTTGAAATTAACTGTTGTATACTTTAAAAATATTTTTCTCTATTGTCACTTAATTTTGTATAAGCTGAATTTTAAAATTTACCTTACTATAAAAAATTTTAAGACATACAAAAAGGAGTGAAAATTTGTACCAATTCCCACATTAAGAAATGGACCACTACCTACACAGTTGAAGCTATAAACTTTCCTAATGAAATCTATAATATATTTTAAACATGTCGCTTGTAAAACGCCTATGGCTAGAATTTTTAATGGAGGCCCCGGGTGGTACAAATGGTTAATGCCCTTGGCTGCTAACTGAAAGGTTGGAGGTTCAAGTCCACCCACAGGCACCTCTATTTTCAAAATATCAGCCACTGAAAAGCCTGTGGAGCACAGTTCTACTCTGACACACACGGGCAGCCACGAATCAGAACTAACTCCATGGCAACTGGTAACTGGTATATTTTTTTAAAAACCCAACTTGACAATGTTTTCTAACCTGGAAAATTTGGTCTATTTATTGGGACTATTTTTATAGACAGATTTATTTCTGGAGCCCTGATGACTCAGAGGTTAAGGGGTCAGTCTGCTAACCAAAAGGTCGGCAGTTCTAATCCAGCAGCTGCTCCTTGGAAACCCTATGGGGCAGTTCTACTCTCATAGGGTTGCTATTAGTCAGTATTGACTCGACAGCAATGGGTTTGTTTACTTGTTTTCTACCACTTCTTTTTTGCTTTCTATTTGTCCCATTTTTTTCTGTTTCTTTTTCCTTCACTTGCTATTGTTTTGTTGGAGCAAGGGATTATACTCTTTATTCCATTATCTGTTGCTATACTAGCTTAAAAGTTATATACTCTATATACATTAATTGTTCTTCTAGAAATATTATCATGCATACTTGGCAAAGTTTAAAATTAACCAAAATTTTCATCCTCCTCCTGAACTACCTAAGAACCTTAAAACGCTTCACCTATGGTCAACTTCATAAAGTAGATGTTATTATTATTTAGACTCACAGTATATTTAGTTTACTCTTGTGTTTATTATTTTCTTTGCTTACTCTTGCTTCCTGCATCCCAAAACTTCCATCTGTGGTCAATTATCATCTTCCAGAAGTAGATCCTTTAGAAGTGCCTTTAATGAGATCGCTAACTCTCTTGATTTGTTTGAACACGTTTTTATTTCCCTGTCATTCTTAAATTACATATTTTCTAAATATAGAATTCTAGGTTTACAATAACTTTCAACTAGCTAACTGAAAATTTCATTCTATTGTCCTCCGGTTTGCATAACTGCTGTTAAAAAATCATTTGTCAATCTAGTTGTCATTCCTGAGTAAGTGATCTGTTGGTTCTGTTACTGCTTTTAAGATTTTGTTTAGGTTTGGATTTCTTTGTGTATTTATCTTGCTTGGGATTTGTTATAGCTTCTGAATCTGGGGCTCTGTATTTTTCATTAGTTCTCTAAAATTATCAGCCCCTTCTGCATTCTCCCTACTAGCTCTGGCTGGAACTCTAATATATGTACGCAAGAAGGAGGTCTCTAACCTCTTTGTCTCATAGCCACTCTTTCATATGTTCTAACTGTCTCTGTGCTGAATTCTCTGTCATTTCTTTAATTCTACTTCCTAACTCATTAATTCTCTATTCATCTGTGTTTAATAGCTGTTTAACCCATCCACTGATTTCCTAATTTGTTTACTTTATTTTTCAGTGCTAGAATTTCCTGACAGCTCACTTGGGCAAACGAACAGGCCAGCCAGCTAGCTACCTTCAACTGGACCCTGAGAGCCTAGTTAATGAGTATCTCACTAGGAACCACAATTAAAGGAAGACCAGAGGCCAATTTCCAATTTTCCCGAGTTATATAAGGCCCAGAGTGTCATAAATGACCTAGAGGAAAGGTGCACCTTCCATTGGAGAAATGATGAGACTGTGTTCCCACAGCCAAGCTGGTGGGGATAGACGGATTTAACTGACTGGCAAAAAAAAAAAAAAAAAGCAGTATGGTGGATTTGCACCCAACTATCATCAGACAAGGAAACCCTGGTGGTGTAGTGGTTAAGTGCTATGGCTGCTAACCAAAAGGTTGGCAGTTTAAATCTGCCAGGTGCTCCTTGGAAACCGTATGGGCCAGTTCTACTCCGTCCTATAGGGTTGCTATGAGTCGGAATCAATTCGATGGCACTGGGTTTGGGTTTTGGGGTTATCATCATACGATTCATATTAGTTATACAATCTGTTTTGTGCATTAAGTTTCGAAACCAGTGAATTATAGAAAAATGACCTTTGTACCATTAGATGCCTTTTGAGATTCCTTTTTACTGATTTTAACAATGTAACCAAGGCTTTCTTTGTGTTTGCAATGACCTGACATACCATGACCAATCTTTTTATTTTTAAACTTTTAATAACTTTTTTCAAGCTGTAAATAGTAGGACACAATTACTTAGTCTAGCTTTTACTGGTTTACCCAATTAGGGAATCTTTGTCTTTTAAAAGAAAAATTAACCTAAGTGCTTCTCTTAAAAGCTACTGTTTTCCACTTGAGGACAGTACACTGAACACATGCCTTCATCTCTTCTTCCTGACACCCCAGTAATGACACTAAAGGAAGTCCAATCCCTAATGCTGACAAACTGACACCAACCCCTGGGGAAGGATTATTTCCTACAGAAATTAAAATCTCCCTAAAGCAAACAAAACACTGGGGGGTGGGGGAGGGGGTGGGGAGGAATGAGAGAAAAAATAGGAGCTGGAGGATCCATTCAGAACGGCCACACCCAACTAACAGGATTTCCAGAAAGAGAGAAAAGGAATTTGGGGAAAAAAAATTACCCACTCCTGGAGTCCCTCTGTGATGCAAGTGGTTAACACGCTTGGGCTGCTAACCAAAAGGTTGGTGGTTTGAGTCCACCCAGAGATGCCTAAGAAGGAAGGCCTGGTGATTTACTTCTGAAAAATCAGCCACTGAAAACTCTATGGAGCACAGTTCTACTTGGACACACATGGGGTCACCATGAGTCGGAGTCAACTTCACAGCAAGTGGTGGTAGTGGTGGGAAGTCAGCGTCTCCAGACTGTAAGGGCCACTGAGAACCCAGCACAATAAATGAAAAAAAAAAATGCACACACCAAGGACAGAGAAGATCAAAGACGGTTTGGTGTGTGTATAGCAGAGGGGGTAGGAGTCATCTATACAGGAAAGCAGTTAGGATGGTACTCCGCTTTCGACAGTAGCACTAGATGCTCCAAGACAGTGGAGAAGTAGCTTTAGCATTCTGAGAGAAACTGATTTGAAGCCTAGCATTCTATAACCACCCTATTCATCAAGCATGTGTGAGGGCAAAATAAAGACATTTCCAGACATCCAAGGACTCAGAAAATTTATCCCCCATGCACAATGAATTTCAGCAAAATGAGAGAGTAAAGCAAGAAAGAGGAAGACAAGTGGACCCTGAAACCCGGGTCCCACTCATCCAGGAGAGCGGTGAAAAGTCTAGAGCTGGGCCCACTGGAGAGGCTGAATGTTGCTAAAATGTATCTAAGGGTACTCTAAAAATCCACTGGAGAAGCAACATCATAAACTGCCAGGAGCAGAACATACGGCATATCAAATGCCCAAGCTCGCCCCAGAGAAGGTGGCACCACTCAAAGGGATCCTCACTATTCAACAGCCTGGAAAAAGCAAAGCTCAGATATCTGGATGACTGCCTGTGACAGCTAACAGCTGTTGGTATTAGGTGCCATCAAGTTGATTTTGACTCATAGAGACCCCATGTGACACAGTAGAACTGCCCCCATAGGGTTTTCTAAGCTGTCATCTTTACAGGTAGGAGCCCTGGTGGTGCAGTGGTTAAGTGCTTGGATGCTAACCAAAAGCTCAGTGGTTTAAACCCACTAGCTACTAAGGGGAAGAAAGGTATAGCAATCTGCTTCTGTAAAGATCACAGCCTTGGAAACCCTATGAGGCAGTTCTACTCTGTCCTATAGGGTGCCTATGGATCAGAATTGACTCAACTGCAGCAGTTTGTTTATTTGTTTTTTAATCTTTACAGGAGCGGATTGCCAGGTCTTTTTCCCACAGAGCTTCTGGGTGGGTTCAAACCAACAACCTTTCAGTTAGCAGCCAAGTGCTTAACCACTGTACCACACCAGGGCTCCTTCGCCGACAGCTAGGAGCAGCTAAATTATCAATTTTAGCAGAAAGAGACAACTTTATCCAGATGTTAGAACAGCAGCACAGTAAATGAGAGTTTTTCTTTATCGTCTCTTTGGATAATAAAGCATCTGACATGGTGGGAGAAAAAATCCATGGAGACTCCTGTCCAGCAAGAGACATTTATTCTTGACTCTTGTGACAGGGTATTACTGTCTGCTGAATCCTTACTACATGCCAAGCATAGCACTTGGTTTTTTTATGTGTTTACCTAATTCTCACAATAACTCTCCAAGGTATTATTATTTAGAAGGAGACAGGTTTTTTTGTTTTTGTTTTTCCTCTTTTAGAGACATGGAAAGGCCCAGAAGGGTTAAGTTCCTTTCTCCAAGTGGCAGAAATGAGATTCCAACCCAGAAGTGGTTATGTCCTTACCATCACAACACACTGGCTCTCCCAGGACGGGGTGAGTCACTCTCATGGTAGTATATACAAGTATATCCACCACCCATCTCTCAGTCTGTCATACTGCGGTAGCTTACATGTTGCTGTGATGATGGAAGTCATGCCATTGGTATTTCAAATACCAGCAGAGTAACCCATGGTGTACAGTTTTCAGCAGAGCTTCCAGGCTGAGACTAGGAAGGAAGGCCTGGTAATCTACTTCTGAAAATTAGCCAATGAAAATCTTATGGATCACAACAGAACACTGTCTGACTTGCTTGCTTTGGACACATCACCAGAAGGGATCAATTGCTAAAGGACAACATCATGTTTGGTGAAGTAGAGGGCCAGCAAAGGACAATGGAGACCGTCGGTGAGATGCATCAGCACAACTGCCACAGCAATGGACTCGAACGTGCCAGTGATCGTGAGGATACAGGACTGGGCAATGTTTCACTCCGGTGTACATAAAGTTGCCATGAACTGGAAGTCAACTCGACAGCAGCTATCTATCTATCTGTATATATGTTCATAAGATCTGTTAACCAAGAACAGATACAATAGAGAAAGAGCTAAAAGACAGATCCTGAACATGGGTTCTGGTGTGGGAGAGAGGCTCAGAGAAATGGGTGGAGGCAGGGGCCAAATGGGAAAGTGGGGGTGCCCTGTGGCTATCTGCTGCCAGTCTCCCCACCTGCCCCAGACTTCCACACAGAGACAGGGCTTACTGTCATCTCTTCTTAAGTGATCTCTTACCCTGAGAGCCTCTAAGGTCTAAGGGCCTTATGCTGGATTCCAAAGCCAAGTGCACTCTGCTGTTCAGGCTGTCCTTCTGCCTAGAGACACAGGGAGATCACATTTCTCAAGTTCTCGAAAGACCATGAAAGTTGCCTGAGAACTGGGACTGTGTCCTTCAGCTTTATTCTCCTAGGACTCTTTAAGACTGTGCCGCGTAAGAGAGGCTTTCATGACCAATCCTCATAGATGAGAAAACCAAGGCCCAAACAGAAAAAGTGGAGTGTTCAAGACCACAGAGCCAGGCTAATGCCAGTCAAGGGCTGGACTAGGCTCTTTCCACCCTCTCATACTGCCCAGAATGTCTAGTTAACACCTCAATTCACTTCTCCCCACCCAGTACAGTTCACTCACTAACCCACTCGCTTCTCTCCCCAAACTGCCCGAAAAGCCAGTGACATGGTGAAAAGAGAGTGCAAATAGGATCAGGAGATTGGCTTCTAAACCTCAGCTCTGCCCCTCACCTGCCAGGCAATCTTGGGCAAAGCTGTCGACCATCTAAGTCCCCATTTCCTCATTACTGAAATGGGGCTATTAAACCCAACAATCAAGAAGACCAAAAGAAATCATGTATACAGAAGACCTGAAGCAGCCGAGTTGGTTGGCAGTGGACACAGAATTGCTGAGTCCTACCCCTGCCTCGTGGATCGCAAAGTGTGGCCCCTGGGCCAGCAGCAACAGGACCACCTGGACACTTATTAGAAATCCAAATCTCGCCTACCCCCCTCCAACCCTGTCCTGCTAACTGGAAACTCTCAGAGGGGGAGGGGGCTAGCACTCTGTTTACCAGTCCTCCTGGTGGTCCTGATATATGGCCAAGTTTGAGAGCCACCAACTTACCTGTTTGAAAGCGCCACCTACTGGCAGAAAGGCCTAACAGATTCTGCATTGTGGGAAGTGGTTGGTTTTCAGCGCTTGCGCATTCAATGTGGCGGGCTTAAAGGAAGAAGCTGCCCTCTAGGAGACCGCAGTGTGTGAAGGCACAGACTGTGTCTTTCTTTCTAACCTGTCTATTCCCAGAACCTAAGCACCATGATTAATACAGAACAGACATTTAATAGATGTTTGTTGAATGAATAAGTGAATCCAAATGAATAAACCTGAACAAAAAAGGCACATGTCCTAACTCTGAGTTCATCCATAAAGGGCTGTATAAAACCACTGTCTTAGGAATCAGCCTGCGGTCAACAGGGCCAGGTGAAGGGCTGGAAGGGGACAGGCAGCCAGCCAGCCACAGAGGAAAGGTCCAGGTGCCCAGGCAGGCCAGGCACAGCATCCACAGCCACAGCCCTCGGCCATCAACAGGGGTCCCCGCGGGTGGTCAGAACCTACCCTGTCTGTCAGGGGCATGGGAGGAGCCAAAACGGGGCACAATCGTTGGGGACAGGGCCCTCTAGTGAGGACAGGGAGGAAAGAGGAACGGGTAACATGGAATTTACTGGTCTGAAGTTAGCAGCTGGATGCAGGGCACATGGCCTGTCTAGGAAAGGGGCAGGCAGCAAGAAGTATAATCACAACACGTCAGGAAGAAGCTGCCTGGAGTCCAGCAGGGTCAGGGAGGGGACTATCCCAAGGCTGCTGTATTCCCTCCCAGGGCTGTGCGAAGCGGGGACAGCACAGAAGGGCCAGGAGGCTTTCCTCACAATGAGACCAGGAAGAGGGAAAGCCACAAGCAGACATGGCTTCCCAACCCTGCACATGCTGAAGAGTCCCTGCCAACATGAGCCCCAAGCACCCCAAGGTGCCAAGGGAAGATGGGGCTTCCTGTTTCACAAGAGACCCCCTCTCTTACTAAGCACATTTGGTGACTTGTTCCCCAAGCCTTCACTGACCAGCTGGAAAGAAGCCCTTGCGTCTGAACCCTGTGCTGTGTTCCACACTACTACAATGACGACGACAACGATGACGACAACGAGAGCCTTGAGAAAATCAATTATAATGAGAAAAGCCAATGCTTACAGAGTGCTTGCTGTGTGCCAGGTACTGTCTTAAACTCTGATACGGAGAACCACTTAATGCTCACCACAACCAAATGAGGCAAATACTATTATCGCCCTCATTTTACATATAAGACAGCCCAGGTGTTGCAAATGGTTAAGTGCTTGGCTACCTGAAAGGTTGGTTTGAACCCACCCAGAGGTGCCTCATAATAAAGGCCTGGTGATCTACTTCTGAAAGGTCACAGACTTGAAAACCCTACCAAGCAGTTCTACTCTGTACACATGGGGTCGCCATGAGTCAGAGGTGATTCAACAGCAATGGGTTTTCTTTGTTTTTCTAACGTATATGGAAACAGTGGCAATGAGAGGGCAACAGCTAGCCAAAGAGCCAAGGTCATCCAGTCCACCACACCCTGCCATAAGGGCAAAGCCAGTGTTTCGCTCACCTTGAATCCTGAGCAAACAGAACAGGTCCAAGTACACAGGGGGTACCCAATAAACGAGTCTCCTTATTTTACAGATGGAAAAACTGAGGCCTTCAATACCTGTACCCTCTCCTGGTAAGCGGTGACGACATCCTCACCATGCTCAGAGTACGAAAAACCAAAAACCCAGTGCCGCTGAGTCGATTCTGACTCATAGCAACCCTACAGGACAGAGTGGAACTGCCCCATAGAGTTTCCAAGGAGCACCTGGCGGATTCGAACGGCCGACCCTTTGGTTAGCAGCCGTAGCACTCAACCACTATGCCACCAGGGTTTCCCAGAATACGAAGAAGTGGGGATTTTTTTTTATTGTGGGGAAAATGTACATAGCAAAACGTACACCAGCTCAACAATTTCTACACATACAATTCAGTGACACCGGTCACATTCTTCACATTGTGCAAACATTATCGCTATCCTTTTAGAAGTGGGCATTTATAGATACCCGTCCAGCAAGACGAACTGCTGGGTAGACCAAACATTTCCATCCTGTCCCATTTCTATGGGTCTGCAATAAAGAAAGGGAGAGTGAAGGCGAGGAGGAAGAAATTCTAAAATCCTTAGCAAACTTTGGAAAACTCATTAAGCTTCTCAGGCAAATTAGGTAAAACAATAAAAAAAAATCTGATTTTTAAGTCACTAAGAAAAAAAAAAAGATGGTCTTATTTTATGAAGCCACAGTAAAACACAGATTATTTTTTAAGGGGGCCTTAGTAGAAGTGGAAACCCTGGTGGCGTAGTGGTTAAGTGCTACAGCTGCTAACCAAGAGGTTGGCAGTTCAAATTCGCCAGGCGATCCTTGGAAACTCTATGGGGCAGCTCTATTCTGTCCTATAGGGTCGCTATGAGTAGGAATCGACTCTATGGCAGGGGGTTTGGTTTTGGTAGCAGAAATAGCAAATTAACTTTCTAAAATAAATGCAAATACACACTGAAACCGGGATATACACCAGCAGCGAAGAATGGGCCAAATCACACACTAATTACTGTTTGAGTGAAGATCCACTTGTTAATTGCAGTGTTTCGGGCGTTCCACACGAGCAACTCACCTGAAAAGCTTTTCAATTTGTATGTCACGAAAGTTGATAATTAAACACTTCAACTTCCTACTGACTTTACTGTTGTTAGGTGCCATCCAGAGCAGCCCTATGTACAACAGAATGAAGCACTGTGCGGTCCTGCACCATCCTCACAATCCTGGCTATGTTTGAGTTCATGGTTACAGACATTGTGTCAACCCATCTCGTTGAGGGTTTTCCCCTTTTAAACTGATCCTCTACTCTACTAAGCATGATATCCTCCTCCAGGAGCTGGTCCCTCCTAATAACTGTCCAAAGCGTGTAGGACAAAGTCTCACCATTCTCCCTTCTAAGGAGCATTCTGGCTGTACGTCTTCCAAGACAGATTTGTTCGTTCTTCTGGCAGTCCATGGCATATTCATATATTCTTCACCAACACCATAATCTGAAGGCATCAATTCTTCTTTGGTCTACCTTATTCACTGCTGAGCTTTCGTATGCATATGAGGCAGTTAAAAATACCACGGACTGAGTCAGGGGCACCTTAGCCCTCAAAGTGACATCATTGTTTTTGAGCATTTTCAAGAGGTCTTTCCCAGCAGATTTATCCAATGCAATATGTTATTTGATTTCCTGATAGCCGCTTTGACGGGTGTTGATTGTGGAACCAAGTAAAATGAAGTCCTTGATAACTTCAATCTTTTCTCCGTTTATCATGTTGCTTATTGGTCCAGTTGTGAGGATTTTGGTTTTCTTTATGTTGATGTGCAATCTATGCTGAAGGCTGTGGTCTTTGATCTTCATCAGTGAATGCTTCAAGTCCTCTTGACTTTCAGCAAGCAAAGCTGTGTCACTGCATATCACAGGTTGTTAATGAGTCTTCCTGCAATCCTCATGACTCGTTCTTCATCTAGTCCAGCTTCTCTGATTATTTGCTTAGCATACAGATTGAGTAAGTATGGTGAAAGGATACAACCCTGACACACAACTCTCCCAATTTTAAACCATGCAGTATTCCCCTTTTCTGTTCGAATGACTGCCTCGTGGTCTACGTACAGATTCCGCAGAAGCAAAATTAAGTGTTCTGGGGTTCCATTCTGCACAATGTCATCCATAATTTGTTATGATCCACACAGCTGAAAGCCTTTGCATAGTCAATAAAACACAGGTAAACATCCTTCTGGTATTCTCTGCTTTCAGCCAGGACCTGTCTGACATTAGCAGTGATATCCCTGGTTCATCGTCCTCTTCTGAATCTGGCTTGAATTTCTGGCAGTTCCCTGTCGATGTACTGCTGCAATCATTTTTTAATTATCTTCAGCAAAATTTTACTTGCATGTGATATTAATGATATCGTTTGATAATTTCCACATTCTGTTGGATCACCTTTCTTTGGAATGGGCACAAATACGGACTTCTTGCAGTGGGCTGGCCGAGTAGCCGTCTTCCAAATTTCTTGGCATAGATGAGTAAGCACCTCCAGCGCTGCATCCATTTGTTGAAACATCTCAGTTGGTATTCTGTCAATTCCTGGAGCCTTGTTTTTTGCCAATGCCTTCACTGCAGCTTGGACTTCTTCTTTTAGGACCACAGATCTTGATCATACGCTACCTCCGGCACAGCAACTCTGTGTATTCTTCCATCTTCTTATGATGCTTCCTGCATTGTTTAATATTTTCCCTGTAGAATCCTTCAATATTGCAACTCGATGCTTGAATGTTTTCTTAGTTCTTTTAGCTTAAGAAATGTCAAGCACGTTCTTCCCTTTTGGTTTTCTATCTCCAGGTCCTCGCACATTTATAATACTTCATCTTCTCGAGCCACCCTTTGAAATCTTTTGTTCAGCTCTTTTAGTGTATCATTTCTTCCTTTAGCTTTAGCTACAACATGTTCAAGAGCAAGTTTCAGAGTTTCCTCTGACATCCATTTTGGTCTTTTTTTCCGTCTTTTTAATGGCCTTTTGCCTTCGTCATGTATGATGTCCTTGATGCCACCCTATAACTCATCTGTTCTTCAGTCATTAGCGTTTAATGAGTCAAATCTATTCTTGATATGGTCTCTAAATTCAGATGGGATATACTCAAGTTCATATTTTGGATCTTGTGGACTTGTTTTAATTTTCTTTAGCTTCAACTTGAACTTGCATATGAGTAATTGATCGTCCGTTCCATGGTCAGCCCCTGGCTTTGTTCTGACTGATGATACTGAGCTTCTCTGTCTCTCTCCACAGACATAGTTGATTTTATTCCTGTGTATTCCATCCTTTGAGGTCCACATCTCAGTTGCAGTTTACGTTGTTGAAAAAGGGTATTTGCAATGACTAGATCATTGGTCTTGCAAAATTGTATCATGCGATCTCCAGCATTGGTTCTATCATCAACGCCATATTTTCCAACTACCGATCCTTCTTCTTTGTTTCCTACTTTCACATTCCAATCACCAGTAATTATCAATGCATCCTGATTCCATATCTGATTAATTTAAGACTGCAGAAGCTCGTAAAAATCTTCAGTTTCTTCATCTTTGGCACTAGTAGTTGATGTGTAAAATTGAATAACAGTCATATTAACTGGTCTTTCTTGTAGGCATATGGATATTACTCTATCACTGACAGTGTTGTACTTCTGGATAGATCCTGAAACGTTCTTTTTGATGATCAAAACAGAGCCATTCATCTTCAATTTGTAATTCCCAGCATAGCAGACCTTATGATTGTCCGATTCAAAATGCCCAATACCTGTCCATTTCAGCTCATAATGCCTAGAATATCAATCTTTATTTGTTCCGTTTCATTTCTGACAACTTCCAAATTTCCTAAATTCATATCTCATATAGTCCACGTTCTGTTTATTAATGGATGTTTGCAGCTGTTTCTTCTCATTTTGAGTCATGCCACATCAGCAAATGAAGGTCCTGAAGGCTTTACTTCATCCACGTCATTAAGGTCAACTCTGCTTTGAGGAGGCAGCTTTCCTCAGTTGTACTTTCAGTGCCTTTCAACCTGAGGGGCTCATCTTCCAGCACTATCTCAGACAATGTTACACTGCTATTCATAAGGTTTTCACTGGTCAATTTTTTTAGAAGTAGATTGCCAGGTCCTTCTTCCTAGTCTGTCTTAGTCTGGAAGCTCTGATGAAACCTCCCCACCATGAGTGACCCTGATGGTATTTGAAATACTAGTGGCATAGCTTCCAGCATTACAGCAAAACATGCAAGCCACCACAGTATGACAAACCGACAAGCATGTGGCTGACTGAATTTATTAAAGACATGATAATCCTTACACAGCTATATTGTAATTATTTCATTTGTTAAATTGGTATTTAGTTTTTAGAGATTTTTTTTTTTTTAATCCCATGGAACCCATACTTGACAAGGAGTATCTGAAGCTACCTATATATGGTATATAGAACTCAGAGAAGGGGCTTGCCAAGCATGTAGGGAACAGCATCTTAAACCACTAATCATACTCCCTTAGCCCTATCTACATACAACCCTGACTTCATCCAGGATGAGACTCACTTTTAAATAATGATCTTTCTGGAACCACTGAGGCTAGATGAGCTCCAAAACTACTGCCCTAAACTAATCTTTGAACCTTAAGCCAAAAATATTCCCTGAAGTCTTTTTTAAACCAAACAATAAAAAACCAAAAACCAAACCCGTTGCCATCAAGTAGATCCGACTCATAGTGACCCCACACGATTTCCAAGGAGTGGCTGGTTGATTTGAACCGTGGACCTTTTGGTTACCAACCGAGCTCTTAAACCATTGCATCACCAGGGCTCCAACCAAACAATAGTTTAGCTTATTTAGTAAAGAATGTCTGCCTTAGCATTGAACTCTTATAAAGAACTATCTGTATGGGACCAAAGTGACAACAGCAACTCAAGAAAGGTTGGCTAGGAAGCTTAGGCAGCAGTGAGTTTATGAGAATGATGGCGGAACCATTTGGAAAAGAAGAATGAGAACGGTTGCACAACTTGAAGAATGAAATCAGTGTCACTGTATTGTACATGTGGAAATTGTTGAATTGGTGTATGTTCTGCTGTGTATAATTATAACAACTAAAAAAATATATAAAAAATAATGAGAAGAATATAAAGAGAAAATCCTTAAAAATAAATAACAAAAAAAAAAGTAACCTTGTGATACATCACTTTTGTGGTATTCCTGGAAGGAAGGAAAGGAGGGAGAGAAGAAGGAAGTGGGGGTGGGGGAAGGAAGGGAGGGAAGGAAGAAGGGTGAGTGAGCACAACCCCACTGTACCTGTTACGCAACATCAGACAAAACCGAATGGAGGGATACCCTAGGGGGAAAAAAAACTGGCATATACTCTACAAAAATCTAAGATCGTGAAACACAAAGGGCTGTGGAATTATTCCAGAATTAAAGGAGACTAAAGAGACATCACAACAGTTATCCTGGACTGAACCCTGAACCCCAAAAAAGTTTCTTTTATTTTGTGTTCTGCTGTGTAAAACAATTGGTAAAATATGAGTAAGGTGTGTGAGTTAAATAATTAAAAAAAAAAAAAGTTGCCACTGAGTAGACTCTGATTCATGGTGACCCCCCAGTGTGTCAGAGTAGAACTGTGCTCCATTGGGTTTTCAACGGCTGACTCTTCAGAAGCAGATCACTGGGACCTTCTTCCGAGGTGCCTCTGGGTGCATTTGAATCGCCAACCTTTCAGTTAGTAGCTGAGCATATGATGGTTTGTGCCACTCCTTTATTTAAATAATACTAATACATTAATGTCAACTTCCTGGTTTTGGTCATAAATTGGAGTTATGTAGGAGAATGTCCTCATCTTAGGAAGTAGACATTGCATTATTTAGAGATAAAAGAGGCATTTGTGTCTGCCACTTATTCTCAAATGATTCAGGAAAAAAAAAATGGGGAAAAATTGATAAGGCAAATATAGTACAACGTTAACAATTCAGTAATGTGGACGAAATGTACACAGGAGCTCTTTGTACTATTCTTGCAACTTCTCGGGAAGCCTAAAATTATTTCAGAATAAAAGATTACCGAAAACTAAACAGCCTTGTGGTACAGACACATCTCTTTTCATTGGTTTAGAGTTAGAGAGACTTGAAGGCCAATTCATTCATTCAGTCAGTCACCAAATATTAAGCACCAATTATGTCCCAGGCGTTGTTCAAGGCTTGGGGGATACAGAAGTCCCTGGCTCCAGGGAACCTGAGCAGCTCCTGTACTATGACGATACCGAGAAAAACCATCATCTGTGCCATCGATGTAGCACAGACGCGACTTAGAAGCTACTGCCAAATCCCCACCCCCTTGGATGTCTAAAGATGTCTTAAATGCAACATGTCCAAGGCCAAACCCATGACCTCCTCCCAACCCCCACCAAAAAAAACTCCAAGCACCGCGAGCCTCGTCCAGCGTTCTCTGTCTTGGGAAATGGCACCGTGTTCACCTCCCTGTCATCTCCTATAACCCATCCATCACCTGGCTCAGCTGGTTTTAGCTCCTAAATATCTCAAGAATTCATCCACTTCTCTCACGGTCCACTGCCACCGGGAACAGGTCTCCACCATCTCCCTGCTGAAATAGCCTCCCAGCAGGTTTCCGTCGCCCAGTCCACCCTGCTGCCAATACGCCCATCACTCAGCAGCCAGAGCAGTCCTTTCCAAAAGCACTTCTGATCACATCACACCCCTGTTCACAGCACGTCAATGGCTCCCTGCTGCATTTGGAAATAAAGGCTCCTTTCTTTTTTAACACTTACTTTAATGATATCCTCATGCACGTTTATTACTGAATAAATGGCCCACTCTTCCACCACACAGTAAGCGCCAGGGAAGCAGAAGCCACGCCTGGGTTTGCACGCCACTGTGAGCACACAGTTGGCATTCAACTAATATTTGTTTAATTAGGTGGGTAAGCAATTAAAATAATTAATGCCTGGCTTGGGCCAGTGAATGGAGAGTGGTGCCATTCACTGCCACAAGGACTCAGGGGGAGGAGTCGATGTAGGAGGTGCCGGCTTTGCAGAATCAGCAGGACACAGGGATAGAGATACCAGCAGACAGAGAAAGAGAAACCTGCAGTTCATGACACTGACTTTAGGGAAATGCACACACTCTGGTCCTGAAATGTGCTGTATACCCCTAACTTATTTCTGTAGAGCTCTTTCTTGGATGGTGGGAAGGAAGTGGTGGGGTCTACATTCTTTTCTGTTCTCTAGCATGCAATCAGTCATTTGCATAAAAAAGCCCCAAGTTACTTTTTTTAGAGACTGGCTGAAACACATAGGTAGCCAACCTGTTTCACTGAGTCTCTCTTTCCACCCAGCACTGAGCACAGCACCCGCTGCATGGTGGGGAGGCGTAGTGCTCAGGGAAGGTTAGTTGAACTGAATTGGAAGTTTTCTGGTATGAAATGCTTTCAAAAAAAGAACGCAGCTGTGATCTTTGATCACATTCATTCATTTTATTCTTTTGGGGACTTGGAATCCATCAAGCATATCAAATTATGGCAAGTGATTCCAGACCGTGCCTCATTTCAAACCGCTGATGTGACAGAAACATCAATGCTGTTCTAAAAATAAGAGTAATAAAAAATTTCTTGCAGTCCTGTTATTTCACATTTAAATTAACTCCCATCACAGATATCATAATTACCTTAAAAGCATCATCTTGTTTTTAGAGCCACTGTGTTTTCTGATGCTGAGCTGGCGGCCCTGGCTGGCCCCATTGTTCTGTCTGCTGCCTACCTCTCTGGAACTTCTGGGTTCCTTCTCAGGCTGCTATCGCCTGGTTGTTGTTGTTGGGGGCTGTCAGGTTGATTTCGACTCAGAGCAACCCCATGTGACAGAGTAGAACTGCCCCCATAGGGTTTCCTAGGCTGTAATCTTTATGGAAACAGATTGACAGGCCTTTCTCCCAAGGAGTCACTGGGTGGGTTCGAACTACTAACCTTTCGATTCGCAGCCAAGCACTTAACCACTGTGCCACGAGGGTCCTTCCATTGGCCAGAGGCCTGCGAAAAGTCCTGTCCCCATAGATCAGGGTTTCTCAGCCTGGGCACCACTGACTTCTGGAGCTGTACGATCCTGTCTTGTGGAGCGCTGTCTGTCCCGTGCATTGCAGGATGTTTTGCAGGATCCCTGGCCTCCACCCACTAGATGCCAGTGCAGTACACTCCCCGTGCCCTTGCTGTGACGACCAAAAGTGTCTCCAGGCACCGCAAATGTGCCCTGGGGGGCAAAACTGCCCCTGGTTAGAAGCACATCTGGCCTCCCTATGGCCAGGTTCTTCAGATGCTCTTCCTCCTGATTTGTCACAGCTCTACTCTAGATAACCCAAACCCACTGCCATCGAGTTGATTCTGACTCACAGTGACCCTACAGGACAGAGTAGAATTGCCTGATAGAGTTTCCAAGGAGCATCTTCTACTCTAGATAAGAAAGGGTATATTTTTGTATAGCTATGCATAAAAATTGGGGGGAGAAATTAGCTTCAGATTTTTTGTTGCCTCAAAGTTTGCAACGCAGCTCATCTACTGATGTCTGTATATATAAGAAAAAAGTAGCTGTCAGGTTGATACCAACTCATGGCAACCCCAAGCATTACAGAGTAGAACCGCTCCATAGGGTTTTCAAGGTTGTGACCTTTTAGGAGATCGTCAGGCCTTTCTTCTGGGGCACTTTCAGATGAGTTTGAACTGCCAACCTTTTAGTTAGCAACTGAGTACTTAACCTTTTGAAACACCCAGGGGCTCCTGAAGTCTATACCAAAAGAAACCAAACCCGCTGCCATCGAGTCGATTCCAACTCATAGTGACCCTACAGGACAGAGTAGAGCTGCCCCATAGGGTATCCAAGGAGAGACAGATTCAAACTGCCGACCTTTTGGTTAGCAGCCAAGCTCTTTAACCACTGTGTCACCAGGGCTCCACTGATGTCTATAGGGCCAACCATTTACCTTTCCTGGCCTCCCTTCAGTCATTTGCAGATTTCAGTGGCTTTTTCCTCAGCTGCTATTGGAGAAACACAGGGAACCATGGGCAGCAGGCAGGAAGGTGCCTCAATCAATAGTCAGAGAACCTCTGAGTGACTGGAATGGCCAGAATCGCAGTGACTGCCCTGCGTGCAGAAGATGACCTTCCTCTCTGTCAGTCCCACCTCCCCATTCAGCTACCAGCAAGGCCCTCAGGAGTCTTGCTCTCAGGATCTAGCCAACGAGCTTGGTTTCAGCTCAGACCAACTCTCCTCGGCCCTCCCAGGCTGTCCTACTTCCAAGGCATTCCTTTTGCCACTGGAGTCTGGACAGAAAGCTGCCTGCCTGGTTCTACCTGCAGCTGCTCTCTACTTTTGCAGAGTTGTGGAAGGAAAGCAAGGATCGCCAAATCAAAAGCAAAACACATTTATCCTCAGTTATTACAACCTCCTGCCTCTGCATTTGAAATGGGAATAACTACCACGACTTACCTACCATCATAAAATACAGGGAGAAAGGCCAGCGGACTCTAGGCATTGCCAGATGTCTTCTGGGGTAAAATCATCCCAGTTGAGAATCACTGGTTTGGCTTTTGTGGAAAGCAAAAGAAAATTATATATACCATTTATCTGTTCAGTTCCAATTCTAGGGTGTTGCTTTAAGTAATTAATCGTATATTTATAGGCTGTTGTTGGCTGCCATCAAGTTGGCCTCTGACTCATGGCAACCCCATACACAGCAGGACAAAATGCTGCCCAGTCCTTCGCCATCCCCATAATCAATTGTGGGTCCAACTGTTGTGATCAATCGGCTGATTTGGGGAAGTATATCACCAGATCTTTCTTTCTAGTACATCTTAGTCTGGAAGTGCCACTGAAATCTGTTCAGTATCATAGCAGCGCGCAAGCCTTCACTGACAAGCCAGTTGGTGGTTATACATGAGGTGCAGTGGCCGGGAATCAAACCCCGATCTCCTGCACAGAAGGTGAGAATTCTACCACTGAATCACCAATGTTCCCATGTAGCTTACAATGTGGTGTATAATACTGACAAACGGGAAAACATAATTACATGCCTAATATAAGAGAAAGGAGCACTGGGGGCACAGTGGTTGAGCGCTCAGGTGCTAACCAAAAGGCCAGTGGTTTGAAACTACCAGCCACTCCTCCGAAGCAAGGTGTGGCAATCTGCTTCTGTAAAGATTACAGCCTTGGAAACCCTATGGGGCAGCTCTACTCTGTCCTGCAAGGTCGCTATGAGTCAGAACAGACTCGACGGCGGTGGATTAATACAAGAGACTGAATTAAAAAATTATGACACAGCCATACAATAAAATATAGTGCAGCCTCTCAAATTGGTATCCCTGGTAGGACACACTGTTAATGAAGGAAAAGCGGTAACGATGCAACACATTCAGAACAATTCTATTTTGCTTATATATCTGCATGTATATATATGATAATATCATGGAAAAAAGTCTGTTAGGACATATGAAAAAATGCCAGTAGTGGGTAGTAGAAATATCTTAGCACTTCTATATAATTTCCCGTTTTTTTTAAATTAACATGTACCTTTACTGTTGCGTTTGGGGGCGGGAGATTGGTTCTGATGATGAAAGAAGCGGACTCCTCAGTAACAGTAGCAGAAAAGCCCAAAGTTCTGCTTTGGCTTCTCTCACAACACAACCAAAACAGTGCAAGATGCCCAGTGTTTCCATACAACCTACAAAGGCAGGAACTACCTACTTGTACCCACGGAAGCAGCAGTCAAGAAATCAAACAACGCACCGCATTGGGCAAATCTGTTGCAAAAGATCTCTTTAAAGTGTTAAAAAGCAAAGATATCACTGTGAGGACTAAGGTGCACCTGACCCAAACCATGGTGTTTTCAATCACCTCATATGCATTCAAAAGCTAGAAAATGAATAAAGAAGACCGAAAAATTGATGACTTTGAATTATGGTGTTGGCAAAGAATATTGAATACACCATGGACTGCCAGAAGAACAAAGAAATATGTCTTGGAAGAAGTGCAGCCAGAGTGCTCCTTAGAACCAGGAACAGCGGGGCTTTGTCTCACATACTTTGGACATGTTATCAGAAGGGACCAGTCCCTGGAGAAGGACAATAGGCTTGGTAAAGTAGAGGGTCAACGAAAAAGAGGAAGACCCTCAATGTGATGGACTGACACAGTGGCTGCAACAATGGGATCGAACATAGCCAACAATTTTGAGAATGTGCAGAACCGGGCAGTGTTTCATTCTGTTGTACTGTAAGTAGGAACCAACTCGGTGGCACCTAATAACAACCTACTTGTAAACATTTTTGCCTTTTCGTGGACTGGTCTGACAAATAGTCAAACTGGCATAGTCCAGAAGCCACAGGATCTCCTCGTATCTGCCAAGGACCTCAGCTTCCAACCTTAGAGCCTGCAGCGTTCCATCAAAGCAGAGCAAATGCATCCTCTGAACGTGCTACTGCCTTCCTGGGGCCCATTTCAACCAAAGCCAACCAGGCGTCAGCCTCGTCTGTCACTGCAGGGAATTGAGCAAGGCATGTAAATTGTCCTCCATACAAAACGGAGCAGAGTCGATGCGGAGGATCCCTTCCAAGATGACCCTAGTGGGATGTTAACAAGGAACCTGATGGAGACAGGCCTTCTACGCCTACCAGCGCATCTCCAGGCTGTTACCAGTTCAACCTACCCTCCCTCTGGGGAGAATTATAGGAGGATCAGTTGCCTTAGTTTGGGTGTCTCCAAGGCTTCCTTACCTATTTATAAAATCTAGAGGAACTGGCTCTGGTCGGGATCATCATGGTAAGATTTTGAGATTGAAATCAGTTCCCACAAATAAAAATCAGAATCTAAATTAGGCAGTTCTGGACCATTTTGTTTCAGAGACCCATAAATATACAATATACCTTTCTTTTTTTCAAGACACTTAAAAGCAGCCACATACAAAAGTATAATGTAATCCCCTGGTGGCCACACACTCATTCACTATCAGAACTTTACTGGATACCTGCTGTATGTGAGGCCATATGGTAGGTGCCAGGGATGCCATGTTGAATGATACGTTCCCTGCCCTCACAGGGCTTCCAGTCAGGCAGGTGACAAGTCATCAATCAAATAACTGCACAATTTACCAGTAAACTGCAGGTTAGCAGAAGCAGGTCAAAGCCAAAGTACAGGCAGGTCCTGGCAGAATGAATTATAGATGCACTTTTCCTGGGTAGAGGGGTCAGGAGAGGTCTCTAATGGAGTGAGAATTCAAGCTGAGGCCTAAAGGAAACAAAGGAGTTGGACAGGGAAACAGTTAGGTGTGGACAGGGGCAGGAATGGAAAAGGGGGAACAAGTGAGTAATTAAGCCTTCCAGGAGGAAGGGCAGAGCAGAAGCAAGAGCCCTCGAGTGGGAAGGAGCTTGACTAGAAATGGGAAATAAGTCTTACGCACTGTTCACCACTGTATCCCCAGAACCTAACTCAATACCCAGCACATAGTAGTTGCTTAATAAATATTAATCGAAAGAATAAATAAATCTCTTTTTCGGATATCACACCTTTCTTTTGATGGAGGCTAAAAGGGCATCAGTTCATCACTGGGCTCCCTGACACGTGCCTACAGGGCAAACTTTACAGTATTTATAGTCTCAAGTCACAATGCCAGCTGACTTTTTCTTAATGTGCAGCATTTTACTGATTCTAAGACACGTGTTTCTAAACATCTCTGAACTCGAGGTGCCTACGACAACCGACAGTATGCCAGAGTTTACCTGGGAGAGTTTAATTTCTTACAGATACATAAAATAATGATGTGTCTTGCCATTGACGGGCTGACAGATTCACTGAAATGCAGTATGCTAAGGAATCTGATCTCTACTTTCCACTAATCAGGCGTTTGCCTCAGCCCAAGGCAATGCTGCTAGACAGTTACAGGCGACGCCAATATTTCTCTCAGGAGCTCTGTATTGGCCCCATGTCTGTGGGGACCAGCTCAGTCCCCAAGAGCACTGAGGAGACAACTACTTTGGAATTCCCATTCCCTGACGGTATCTCATACTTTCCCAAGTCTGTCCACACCCTCTGCTTGAAATGACTCCTAAATTCTCTATAGGAGTCCGTGGGTGGCATACATGGCTAATCACTCGACTACGAGCTGAAAAGTTTGTGGTTCAAACCCACCCAGAGGTGCTGCAGAAGAAAGACCCAACGATCTGCTTCCAAAACGTCACAGCCTTAAAAACCCTGTGGAGCGCAGTTCTACTCTGACACACATGGGGTCGCCATGAGTTGGCCTGACTCAATGGCAACCGATTTGGTTTTTTGTTTTTCTTTTAATTCTCTATAGAGAAAAATCTCTCTCTTCCAAAGGCCTATTATCAGAAGCTACCTCCCCATCATGACACGTACACACCTAATCAACATTCATTTCATTCCACCTTCTGTACATGACATTAGTCTACTCATGCCTCCCCTCTCAGGCTCAACTTTCCAAGGTTAGGGAACACTCCTGCTCAGCTTTGCATTATCCCACGCCCCCAGAAGAGTGCCTGGCACATCTGAGGTGTTCAATATGTTTGCTGCACCAAACCAAATGGCCCTGCATCTAAGGCAATTTGCCCAGAGACGCTTCCTATATGAAACAATCAACTCCAAATTAAAATACCAACAACCAGAAACCTGAAAAAAAAAGTCTAATAACTGATTTCAGAAAAAAAAAAAAAACTCAATTTCTTAAAACATACCTTCGAATTCCATTAAAATATGCAAGCCTTATTAATTCCTCAGCAATTACTCATTTCAGAGGATGTTCGGAGAATGTGTAATTCCAAACGACTATTAGTCTGAATTTGTACCTGATTCCCTCATAAATTCCAAAAGACTGAGATTGAACAATGGCAATGGAAAAACAACCCTGTTTAATTGCGACATTTCAGCTGCTGGAGGCCCTTTAAGGCATGTAAACGATTCAAAGCCTCACTATTTCATATAAATAAGAAAAGATAAAATATCACCCAAAAAGGTAGTAAAACAAATACACACACATGCACATACATGCATACACACGTAACAGAAGACTCCACGACGCAGTCTTCTAGTCTAGAGGACAAACGTCCCCAGCCAGAGGGGAAGGAAAATCAGCCAGTACAACATTACCAGTGGCCAGTGCAGGACTGGGAATACACCAGAAACAGGACAGATGTCAGAGGCCATGGGAGGTAGGAACTAGACCCATGACTGCTGTGGCAGAGCCATAGGAGAACAGGATCCAAACCCTTCTTTTTCCAGCGACCACTCCTCAGCTAGCTTAGCTGGTAGAATCCAAACCTGAAAGCTGAACAGGAGATCTAAAAGAAGAAGATTAGAGTTTAAACCTTGCTCCTACCAACTGAATAACATGAGAGAATAAAGGCTTCAATATCATCTGCCATAATGTACACCCCAAGTGCCCCCACTATACACCACTGAGAAGCGTAATTCCAATGGGTCTGCTGGTGTGCAGTGGTCCTCTGGAAAAAGGTGGAATAAGTAGATGGGGGTGGGGAAGGCAACAGCCTGTGGCCTTTGTACCCCGGGGCACACACCGGCAGCAGAAATAAATCCTAACGTCTCCCAGTCCATTTGCCTGTGTTTACCAAGCTCTTAGTCTTCACAGAGCAACATTTGGGGAGATGGGTGAGGTAGGAATTCAAAGAAGCAACACATGACTTCTGCCCATGAGAGGCAGGCTCCCGTTGACAAGCTTAGGTGCCACGTCTCTTTTTGTTGTAAATTGCCTGTAGAATCTGAAATCTCTCTCTTCAGGTTAAAACCTTTAGTCATATCCCTTGAGTCTAAACCTTTTCACACAAAGAAGTTAGATTCAGATGGGGCAAGGACAGTATGTCCCACAGATGGATAAGAGAACAGGTGATCACCCCAAGAAATTTTCACAGCTGCAGACGGGGCACTTGAGAAATTCTCACCACACTCAAGATCCCTGGTTATCTCCACCAACAGAGAAATGACACAGAAGTCACTGTCTGCCAAGGAGGCCAGGTGTTTACAAACAATACCCGGGGCTTGCACCATTCAGGTCTCCCCTGGTCCAGACACCGGCATCCATGTGCTCAGCACCACCAGCTGGGCAGGTGGGCCTTATTTATTCTGTAGCTCACAAAACAATGTCACGGACAAAACAGCTTTAAACAGTGCTGTGATGGTATGTAAGTTATGTAAATTGCCCCTGTGTTTTCATTCCAATTTCCCATCTTAACCTATGTTAGAAATATCTTATTTAACATTTTCTGCTTTTTCTAATTTAACAGCTTTTAAATCGATCAGTTTGCTATTGATTTTTTTTTGCTATTGATTTTAAGGAGCTGAGCAGGTTGAAATTGTAGGCTTCCATTGCAAGCAAACTGGCCCAGCTGTGCTTTCCACCCAGCCCTGCTCCCACCCAGCCCTGCTCCCACCCAATGTTCTAGAGAGGGGACTCCTGGCCTGTTTGCCCAGGACTCCCTAATTTCTGTTTATGGAGCCTCTTTCCTTGGAGTTACACAGGCACCTCACCTCTGTGTCTCCATGGAAACCTCCCCTTTGTACCTCCTTTACCTCCTCCTCCTCCCTTACCCCAAATCTAATCAGCTGCCACATCTGAACTCCTTTACCTTTCTTTCCTCTCTGTTCCCAGCCACCGCAGCTAACTCGGACCTCCCCAGCACCTGTTCCATTTCAACCTGGCCTCTTCGCCTCCAGTCCTACCCCTCCTATGTATGGCTGACAAATTCATCTTCCAGAGGAACAATGATCACATGACTTCCTTGTTTAAAACCATTGAGGGTCTTCCCAGAAGTGGAGGGACAGAACCCATACTCCTGAGCCTGTCATTCGAAGTTCTCTGAAGCGTGGCCACATCCAAACAATTCCATGTACAATCAATCCCACTGCTCCCTTTGATAACCCCAGTGCACCAACGACTCACCGAACCCTAGGCATGCTCACAGCAAGTCACCATCACTTACGCTATCCCTCCTGCCTGCAATGCCCCTCAGCCCCCTGCTCTGTATATTCAAAATTTCCAATTCTTCAAGATCTCACTAAAATATCCAACCTCCAAAAAACCTTCGCTCACCACCTGGGCTGGAAAGGGTACTTCATTCCTAACTCTCTGATGACACTTGCTAGGCATTGTGACTGTCCTCCCACCACACCCCACCCCCAACAGACGACCTCCCTCTCCTAGGAATTCCCCACAACTGACAACTGGCCTCTGACTCCCTGCTTCCAGCCCATACCCACAGCAGTCAGTGCACAACACCCAAAACTTTGCGACAGCCAGCCTAGCTGTCCCCTTTTTGCCCTCCTTCCACTTTCAAAAACTACCGAAATGAGCACAGATGTCACAGTTCAGCCCCAGATGACAGAGAATGTGACTTGGGCAGGACTGGGGATGCCCCACGCTGTTATCACAGGTTGTACGAACTAATGACTATGATACACACCCGCCAGTTGCCAAAGGGGCAAAGGACCAGCGCTCGATGGCCAGGCGGGCAGGGGAAAATCTGGGGGCCGGAGTTCTACCCTGTTGAATCCTAACTCCAAACTTTTCCCTCCGTCAGTGTGGCACCCTTCTACCCTCCAAGACCCACTGACGCGGAGATGCCACAGGGGCTGGGACCGGAAGAGAAAAATGCGCGGAATGGAGAAGGCAAATATGGTTTTATCGGAGCTTGAGTGGATCCAGGACCGGTCCTTCTGGCTGCCGGGGCTGCAGAATCCGAAGTCCTGCTGCCCGCGAATCCAGGCAGGCGCATCCTGGGGTCTGGGATGGGGCAGAGAGAGGGATATAGATGCTGCGCTCTTGCTGGTGCTGATGTTGAGGCAGCTGCGCGGAGTGACAGCCGCTCCCCCACCCTACCCCGGGACTGAGCGCCCAGCTCCCGGGCCGGAGGACGCCCGCCGCGCCTGGCCCGCGCCGACCCCGGGGCAGGGCCTGCGGGCAGCGGCCGAACGGCCGGGCCGCGCCGTTACTCACCCGGAGGGTTGACTGCCGCCGGGGTTGCCATCTTGCCGGGGAAGGATGGGCGCGCGCCGGCGGGAAGCGGGAGGGGCGCGCGGAGCCGAGCGCCCCCCGGGGCCAGGCGCGGCCGGCGCAGGCCCAGGCGCCGCCGCCGCCGCTGCCGCCGCTGCCGCCGCCACACAAAGGACGGCGCGGGCGGTCGCTGCCTCCGCGCTCTCACCGCCGCCGCCGCCGCCGCCGCCGTTCGCCGCCCCGCCTTTATCTCCTCCTCCTCCTGCTCCTCGGCCTCCTCCTCCGGGTTCAGCCTTTGTCGCGCGGCTGGGGGCGCGCAGTCCGCGCCGCTCGGAAGCCCGGCCCGTGGCTCCCCCGTCCGAGCCGTAGCACCGCGAGACTTGGGGCTGCGGGCGGCTGGACCCCCGAAGTTTGGAGGCTCTGGCTGGAGGGGTGCCCCTGCGGGCGGGGGGAAGCAGGCGGGCGTCCGCCCCCTCGGGCCCGCGTAGGTGCTTGGGCCTGCCCAGGCTGGGGCCTTCAGGCGCACCCCCTCCCGTGCCGCCTTAGTTTGCCCCCCACACCCACATCCCAAATGTCCGGGGGCGCATCATCGAGGGGCGCCGTCCCCAGCCTTGTGGGCCAGGGCGGAGCGGGTGGGGCCGAAGTCCATTAAGATTCAAGAGGGAAACGGGGTCCTTGGAGATGGCCGCAAGAAACAAAGGCGTTCCAGTGCTGCCCACTTAGCATGCCAGGGCCGCGCAACTAGGCTCCTCGGGGCAGAGACCCAGTCCCCGGTGCTGAAGGAAGGACGTCCAGAAATTCCTAAGGTCCCCCACACCTCCAAGGCCACCGCAACACAAAGCTTCAAGGTGCACTCAGTAAACACGTCCAGGCAGAGGCCGCTGGGCCCAAGCTCGGCTACCTTCTCGCCATGGTGATTGTCGTTGGTTATTATCTGAGGTTGCTGCAAGAGCCTTATTTACAATTTTAAGTTGATCATTTAAAATGCTTTTTTTCTGATGCTTTGATTTGCATATCCTGGTAGAGCTGGGCTGCCCAGAGCTTGGAGGGGTTGTTTTCTACCACACAGTAAGATCTGTGTGAAAGGTCATGACTTTTAGGTAGAAAACATCACCATAGTGGTGAATCCATAAACAGATGGATATCATGAAGAGCCTATTAGTCAGATCAATAGTGACAAATACTTCCTGAAGAAAATTCTTATTTGAAAATACACCCCAAGCATTGTTTCTCCACCCCACCATTAGCCCCCACAGTTGGCTGATACAGAAACTGAGGCTCAGGGTAGAGAAGTGCCTTTCCCAAGGTCATATGGTTCAACAGCAGGAGAAGACTTAGAACCGGGTCACCCACATGCTGGGATTTGGTGGCCCAGGGAGGTAGAGTGGGATCGGGTGAGAAGGGATAGAAGAATGGGTAATTGGGGGCCTTGCCTTCTCTCTTATCTCTGGGCGTTAAATAGTTTAAATACCCAGAAACATCGATTGTGTGTGAAAGCCTCCACCCTTAAGTAAACAGTCTGAAATGGAGTGGTTATTCATTGCTGAGTACAGAGCAGCATTTACACAACACAGTGGTCTCGTGCTAATTATGAGAGTTAGTAGACTGTGACCAGTTAACAGGCTCAGGAATTCCACTCAACCTTTAAACAACCTAGAACACTCTTAAAATCCAAAGAAGGCTG
This sequence comes from Elephas maximus indicus, assembly GCF_024166365.1. Lineage (NCBI taxonomy): Eukaryota > Metazoa > Chordata > Mammalia > Proboscidea > Elephantidae > Elephas > Elephas maximus. The sequence goes on along the minus strand of NC_064831.1, from coordinate 70,470,425 downwards.
TTAAATTTGAAGCTGAGATTCACATTAAAAAAAATGAAAGCCGACTCACTGGGTCCATACCACATAATGCTGGACAAAGTACTGTCAAAAATGAGCAGGGCTTGCCAGCCATGGTGCTGACAAGTACTGGTGTTTCAGAGCCTTTTTTTTTTTTTTTTTTTTAACTTAGTGAGAGAAAGCAGTCACCCCAATTCTGTTTCACAGGCCTTTGGATCCTGACACTGGAGACAAAAAGGGCTTCCATTGTGTAATGTATAATGATTCCAGGAATTTTTAACTTCTGTTAACTTCACTTTAAGATACCAAGGGACTAGGAATAGAAGCTTGGCTTGCTGTGGATGTAGAAGGAGTGACCGGGTAAATAATGGTCCACCGTGTGTATAGCTGGAGCCCAGGTGACATAGTGGTTAAAGAGCTCGGCTGCTAACCAAAAGGTTGGCAGTTCAAATCTATCAGCTGCTCCTTGGAAACCCTACAGGGTCGCTGTTAGTCGGAATGGCAACGGGTTTATGTCTATAATTACAGCCCCGGTAGTATAATGGTTAAGTACTCAGCTGCTCACCGAAAGATTGGTAGTTTGATCCCACCCAGTGGCTCTGCTGGAAAGAGACCTGGCAATCTGCTTCTGTGAAGATTACAGTCTAGGAAACGCTAAGGGGCAGTCCTCCTCTGTCAGATGGGGTCATTATGAGATGGAATCAACTTGAGGTCCCCCAACAACAACATGTCTACAACCACAAGCTTTTCCTCTCTCTGTTCCTGCATGTTTCTCTCCACCCTTCCTCCACCATTCTTTCCAACTTCTTTCTCTTCACTGTACAGAAAGACTTTTAGGTCTTTGTTATCCCCACTTCTACCTCTTTATCTTTAATTCTACACAGGTGACAACTGCCCACACCCTCCCCATAAGGCTTCCCGGAGTCCCCATCATGATACACATCACGCCTACGCCCTCTCTCCTCCCTCTCCATCAGGTACTTCATTAACACTCAGAATCACAGACTTATAAAAGGTCAGGGGTGGAGGAGATCTCAGTTTTCTACAAAAAGGCACAAGCACTGGCCTTTGAAGTAGAAAGCCTGGTGCTGTGTCCCTAACTTACTGTATTATCCTTGGAACTTAAACCTCTGTACGTCTCTTTCCCTATACATAAAACAGGGATAATGTTACCTACTGTGTTGAGTTATACTGAAGATTAATTGAATAAGGCAATGCATGTGCCCTACATTTTTTTAAAAATAATTTTTGTTGTGCCTTAAGTGAAAGGTTACAAATCAAGTCAGTCTCTCATACAGAAATTCATATACACCTTGCTGTATACTCCTAGTTGCTCTCCCTCTAATGAGACAGAACACTCCTTCTCTCCACCCTCTATTTTCGAGTCCATTCATCCAGCTTCTGACTCCCTCTGCCCTCTCATCTCCCATCCAGACAGGAGCTGCCCACATAGTCTCATGTGTCCACTTGATCCAAGAAGCTCACTCCTCACCGGTATCATTTTCTATCCCATAGTCCAGTCCAGTCCCTGTCTGAAGAGTTGGCTTTGGGAATGGTTTTTGTCTTGGGCTAACAGAAGGTCTGGGGATCATGACCTCCGGGGTCCTTCTAGTCTCAGTCAGACCATTAAGTCTGGTCTTTTTATGAGAATTGGAGGTCTGCATCACACTGCTGCTCCCTCAGGGGTTCTCTGTTATGTTCCCTGTCAGGGCAGTCATCGGTTGTAGCCGGACACCGTCTAGTTCTTCTGGTCTCAGGCTGATCTAGTCTCTGGTTTATGTGGCCCTTTCTGTCTCTTGGGGTCATAATTACCTTGTGTCTTTCGTGTTCCTCATTTTCCTTTGCTCCAGGTGGGTTGAGACCAATTGATGCATCTTAGATGGCCGCTTGCTAGTGTTTAAGACCCCAGAAGCCACTCTCAAAAGTGGGATGCAGAATGTTTTCTTAATAGATTTTATCATGCCAATTGACCTACATGTCCCTTGAAAACATAGTCCCCAAACCCCCACTCCAGCTACGCTGGCCTTTGAAGCATTAAGTTTATTCAGGAAACTTCTTTGCTTTTGGCTTCGTCCAGTTGAGCTGACCTCTCCTGTATTGTGTGTTCTTTCTCTTCACCTGAAATAGTTCTTGTCTACTAATTAGTGAATGCCCCTCTCCCACCCTCCCTTCCTCCCTCCCTCCCCACTCTCACAACCATCAAAGAATATTTTCTTCTCTGTTTAAACTATTTCTCAAGTTCTTATAATAGTGGTCTCATACAATATTTGTCCTTTTGCAACTAATTTTACTCTGCATAATGCCTTCCAGATTCCTCCATGTTATGAAATGTTTCACGGATTCATCATTGTTCTTTAACAATGTGTAGTATTCCATTGGGTGGATATACCGTAATTTATTTATCCATTCATCCATTGATTGTCCTAAATATTTTTGTTGTTAGTTGCCATGATGTTATATGTCAACTTGGCTAGGCCATGATTCTCAGTATTATGTAATTATCCTCCATTTTATGATTTAATGTAATTATCCTCTATTTTGTGATCTCCCATAAGTACTATAATCACTTCCATAATGTGAGCTGATGTGATCAGCCTACCAGTTGTAACGGGAGTTTCCTCGGGGGTGTGGTCTATACCCAATATCTATGTGGACTTCTGGCAAAGCTCTTTGCTTGCTCTGGATCCTGTTTCCAGCTGGTCATCTTCTGACCTCTGGTTCTTGGGACTTGAACCAGTAGCTTGTCATCTGACCTGCTGACTTTGGGATTCGCCAGCTCCACAGCCCTGCGAGCCTGCAACTTGTTGTCTGACCTGCCGATTCTGGGCTTGTCAGCACCTACAACCACATGAATCAGCAGAAGCCTCCAGCAGATGTCTGACTGATGGGCTTTGGGACTTGCCAGCCTCCACAACCGTGTGAGCAATTTTCTTGAGATAAATCTCTCTCTCTCTAAATATATATGTGTGTGTGTGTGTATATGTGTATACACTTCAGTACTTTTGCTTCTCTAGAGAACCCAACCTAAGATAGTTGCCATCCAGTTGGCTCTGTCTCATGCTGACCTTAGGCATGAAACATTGCCTGGTCCTATATCATCTTCATGATTGTTGGTATGTTTGAGTCCATTGCTGTGGCTATCTGTATATTTTAGAGACTTTAAAATGCTATTCTGCTAAGGGAAGACGAAAACTATGATAAGTCCCTGCCCAAAAGAGATAGGAAGGGAACAGTACAGTTTACCTTCATGGAGAGTGGGCAACAGGCGGTCAGATCCATGTATCCTGACTTAGGTTTTCTGGGCCTACGCCTCAGGCAAGGCATATCAAACGAGTTGGTGGAAAAGCTAAAAGCTGAGGAGTTTTTGACTGCTCCCTATCTGGAAGCCTAGGAGGAGATTGCCACACAGGGTGGTTCGGTAGGGATTGAGGGATGTGGCCAGATAGCTGGATCTGAGGTGGTGCTCCTCCTCCCTCCCCCCTCCCTGCGGCCCTGCTGTGGCCTCTGTGTTGTGGTAGGGACCCAAGTTCCATAGGTGAGAAGACATGGGAGTAGTGAGGGAGTCTAGACTGATGGACACCTGGGTGAGGACTAAGAAGCCATGCTGGGTGGTGAATGAACCATCGCCAAAAACCAAGACCACAGATTTTAATCCCCTGTGCAAGACCTGCTAATGACTCCATACTGGTCACTAGCCAGATGACCAACCCATCCACTGCCTCCACTATGGGCACCCCCCACTGCCTCCACTATGGGCACCCAGACACCATGTAGAAGAGGAACAGGAGAGTGGGAGGATGAGGACACCAGGAAGGCTGCTTGCTCAACTGAAAAAGACTGAGCTATCCAAGAGAGATGATTTTAACCAAAGAGACAGCATTAATTGTCCAGTTTTAAGTTAATTTGATTCAAATAAGTATGGTATGAGTAAATTTCTGATCCTACTACATGGACAAAAAGGGACAGCCTGAAGTGAAAATATAACAGATATGAACATGTCTACAGTGAAAATGTATCCTCCATGAACTTTCAGGGATAAAACCAAATAACATTCAAAACCAAAGCACCCATCTGTCAGTTTGTCGTACTGTGGTGGCTTGCATATTGCTATGATGCTGGAAGCTACGCTACCAGTATTTCAAATACCAGCAGGGTCACCCATGATGGACAGGTTTCAGCAGAGCTTCCAGACTAAGACAGTTGGAAGAAAGGCTTGACAATCTACTTCTGAAAATTAGACAATGAAAATCCTATGGATCGCGATAGAATGTTGTCCAGCATGGTGCCGGAAGATAAGTCCCTTAGGTTGGAAGGTCCTTAACATACACAGTGGCTGCAACAATGGACTTGAGCACACCAATAACAGTGAGGATGACGCAGTACCAGGCAGCATTTCATTCTGTTGTACGTGGCACCGCCATGAGTCAGAGCTGACTCAATGGCAGCTAACAACAACAACAATAATATGGTATTAAAATATATAAAAGGAAAACTACTAGATATTTGAGAAGAAGCTGGCAACTACTACAGTGGCAGTGGAGACTTTACCCAACCTTTTCTAGTTTTTGAAAGATCAAATAAACAAGAGGATAAATGTAAAAAATGTGTGGTTTGTTGTTTACTCGTGGCCATGTCATAGGACCCAAAGGCTCTGCTGCACCTCCCCTCCCCCAATCCCTTCCCTAAGCACGGGTCAAAATTACCCTAGCTCCAAGGGGAAGGTGGGTATCTATGACTGAGTGAGTCCAGAGACAATAATTGGGCCATCAGGCTACCAGCATCATCTTCCTCCCTGGAGTTCTCTGGTTCTTGGGAGTCACTCCCTGGCTAAAAGGAGCCAGTGTTTTGAGACCTGAGCTTTGTTAAGGTATTGGGGCAGCACATACTCACCCTGGCCCTTTTGCTGAGTTTTCTGGCTTTCTTGGTTGCTTGGGCATCTCAACTGGCCTTCTCTACCATATAGAGGAGTCATGGCATAGCAATTTATGCTCTAAGCTGCTCACAGAGCATGGCCTTGGAAGCCAGCTAGGCCCTGTTAAAATCTTGGCAATCTACTTATATGCTTTGTAAGTTAAACTCTACATGCCTCAGTTTCCTCGTCTGTGAAATAGGGATAATAATAGTACTTATAGGGTTTTTGTTAGAACTAGATGAGATCACATTTGTGAAAAGCTTAGAACATTATCTGGCATGTAGTTGGTATAATGTATTGACTGATATTATTGCCGTTATAAGAGTGGTAAAGTTCCATAGACAAATATGAGATGGAGCAAATGAAAAAAAGAAATTCAAAACCACAGCAACTGGCAATTTGGAAAATAACTTAACAATGCCTCTCTGTATCAAAAATTATACCCAGAGAAAAATTCACAACTGCACATACTGCATTATTAAACAGGAATAAATGAAAATAAGTGAGCTCAGCATTCAACTCTTTTGGTCAATCAATAAGGATTCATTTCTTTGTGCATAAAAGCATCCCAACTCAAATTAGCTCAAACTAGCCCTGTTTGGAAATCAGAGTTTTCAATGGTTGATTTTTTGGAAGTAGATCACCAGGCCTATTTTCTGAGGTGCCCCTGGGTGGACTTGAACAGCCAACCTTCCAGTTAGCAGTCGATCACTTTAAACATTTGCGCCACCATTTAGCAAGAACAACAACAACAACAACAACAAAAAATCATAAATTAATCCAAGGGCTTAGTCTTTGAAAAGAATCTCTGTGTATCTGGCTCCACCTACCTGTCTGTTTTTTACCTTTTGACACCCACTGCCTCAACTGACAATTATGCCCCAATAAAACCTAGCTACTTGTCGTTTTCTACATTCACCATGTTATGGATTGAACTGTATCCCCAAAAACTATGTGTTGGAATCCTAACCCCTATACCTATGGCTGTAATCCCATTTGGAGTAGGGCCTTCTTTGTTTTGTTAATGGCCATCTTAGTGTAAAACCAAAAAAACCAAACCCATTGCTATTGAGTCGATTCCCAACTCATAGCCACCCTATAGGGCAGAGTAGAAAGGCCCCAGCCCCGTAGGGTTTCCAAGGAGCAGCTGGCGGATTCAAACTGCCAATCTTTTGTTTAGCAGCCAAATGTTTACCCACTGTGCCACCAGGGCACCCCATGTTAGGGTAGGGTGTGTCTTAAACCTAATCACTCTTGAGATATAAAATGAGCAGATTAGGCTCAGAGACAAGCAAGCACAAATGGGGAAAAGACAGATGCCACTCAGAGATCTCCAAGGAACAGGAGGACACAGGGGCTAGAGAAGTAAGGCAAGGAATTTCCCCCAAAGCAGACAGAGAGTCTTCCTCAAGAGCCGGTGCCCTGAATTTGGACTGCCAGTCTCCTGAAGTGAAAGAAAATAAATACCTGTTCTTTAAAACCACTCACTTGTGGCATTTCTGTTACAGAAGCGCTAGGAAACTAAGACACATCATGATATTTGCTTTGCCAAAATGTCCCTCTCTTCAGTGAACTAGAATAATTGATTGTCTTCTCTCTCCCCAATTTATTAATTGCCTCCTCTCTCTCAGGCGTGTGTCAATTCGTCCGTGAAAGAGTTCCAAATCTTTCTTTTTCCCCTATTATAGTACATAACTCACTGTATGAGAAAAGTCTTTTTTTTTTCCCACTGATCTGTGAGCTACTTCAGGGTAGACTCTGTTTTCATCATTGATTTGCTTCCCCAGTACCTAGCTCATAGCCTGGCCCATACAAGGTATTCTACTAATGTTTATGAGTGAGTGTGTCTTAGTCATCTAGGGCTGCTATAACAGAAATTCCACAAGTGGATGGCTTTAACAAAGAGCAGTTATTCTCTCACAGCCCAGTAGGCTAGAAGTCTAAATTCAGTGCGCTGGCTCCAGGGGAAGGCTTTCTGTCGGCTCTGGAGGAAGGTCATTGTGATCCATCAGTCTTCCCTTGGTCTGGGAGCATCTCAGTGCAGGAACCTCAGGCCCAAAGGACGTGCTGTGTTCCTGTCCCTGCTTTCTTGGTGGTATGAAGTCCCCCTGTCTCTCTACCTGCCTCTCTCTTTTATATCTCAGAGATTGGCTTAAGACTCAATCCAGTCTTGCAGATCTCATCAACATAACTGCCACTAATCCATCTCATTAACTTCATAGTGACAGGATTTACAACAAGCAGGAAAATCACAAAATGGTGGACAATCACACAATACTAGGGGAGCAAGAGGAAAATGAGTATAAAAAATATTCTACTCAGTGCGATTCTTAATTTTTTCCAAGTGCATGGGAAGGATTTCAGTAACTCAATTTGTTGCTGTTGTTAGGTGCCATGGAGAAGATTTCAACTCATAGCCCCTCTACAAGACAGAGTAGAACTGCCCCATATGGTTTTCTTGGCTGTAGTCTTTATGGAGGAACCCTGGTTGCTCAGTGGTTAAGTGCTCAGATGCTAACTGAAAGGTCAGTGGTTTAGTCAGCCTCCATAAAGACTACAGCCTTGGAAACACCACGGGGCAGCCCTACTCTGCCTTTTTGTTGTTGTTGTTAAGTGCTGTCCAGTCGGTTCCAAATAATAGCGACCCTATGAACAACAGAACAAAACACTGCCTGGTCCTGTGCCATCCTCATAATTCTTGTTATGTTTCAGCCCATTTTTACAGCCACTGTGTCAATCCATCTTGTTGAGGGTCTTGCTTTTTTTTTTTTGCTGACCCTCCACTCTACCAAGCATGGTATCCTTCTTTAGGGACTGATCCCTCCTGATAACATGTCCAAAGTGTGTGAGACATAGTCTCGCCATCCTTGCTTTTAAGGAGATTCTGGCTGTACTTCTTCCAAGACAGATTCATTCGTTCTTTTTGCAGTCCATGATATATTCAATATTTTCCACCAACACCATAATTCAAAGGCATCAATTCTTCTTTGGTCTTCCTTATTCATTGTGCAGCTTTCACATGCATATGAGGTGATTGAAAACACCATGGCTTGGGTCAGGCGCACCTTAGTTCTCAAGGTGACATCTTTGCTTTTTAACACTATAAAGAGGTCTGTTGCAGCTGATTTGCTCAATGTTATGTGTCGTTTGATTTCTTGGCTGCTGCTTCCATGGGTGTTGATTGTGGATCCAAGTAAAATGAAATCCTTGACAACTTGAATATTTTCTCTATCATGATTTTGCTTATTGGTCCAGTTGAGAGGATTTTGGTTTTCTTTATGTTGAGATGTAATCCATACTGAAGGCTGAAGTCTTTGATCTTTATCAATAAATGTTTCAAGTCCTGTTCACTTTCAGCAAGCAAGGTTGTGTCATCTGCATAACACAAGTTTTTAATGAGTCTTCCGCCAATGCTGATGCCCCATTCTTGTTCATGTAGTCCAGCTTCTTGAATTATTTGCTCAGCATACAGACTGATTAAGTATGGTGAAAAGATACAACCCTGACGCACACCTTTCCTGATTTTAAACCACGCAGTATTCCCTTGTTCTGTTCGAATGACTGCCTCTTGATCTATGTACAGGTTCTTCATGAGCACAGTTAAGTGTTTAGGAAATCTCATTCTTTGAAATGTTAGCCATAATTTGTCATGATCCCTACAGCTGAATGCCTTTGCATAGTCAATAAAACATAGGTAAACATCTTTCTGGTACTCTCTGCTTTCAGCCAGGACCCATCTGACATCAGCAATGATATCCCTGGTTCCATATCCTGTTCTGAATCCGGCTTGGATTTCTGGCAGTTTCCTGTCGGTGTACTGCTATAGCCGCTTTTGAATGATCTTCAGCAAAATTTTACTTTTGTGTGATATTAATGATATTGTTCGATAATTTCTGCATTCAGTTGGATCACCTTTCTTTGGAATAGGCGTAAATATGGATCTCTTCCAGTCAGTTGGCCAGGTAGCTGTCTTCCAAATTTCTTGGCATAGGTGAGTACTTCCAGCGCTGCATCTCAATTGGTATTCTGTCAATTCCTGGAGCCTTGTTTTTTGCTAACGCCTTCAGTGCAGCTTGGACCTCTTTCTTCAGTACTGTAGGTTCCTGATCATATGCTACCTCCTGAAATGGATCGGCTCTGTGTATTCCTTCCCTCTCTTTTGATGCTTCTTGTGGTGTTTAATATTTTCCCCATAGAATCCTTCAGTATTGCAACTCCATCAATATTGCAACATGAGGCTTAATTTTTTTTTTTTTTTCAATTCTTTCAGGTTGAGAAATGTGAGCATGATTTTCCTTTTTGGTTTTCTAACTCCAGGTCTTTGGATATGTGATTATAATACTCTACTTTGTCTTCTTGAGCTGCCCTTTGAAATCTTGTGTTCAGTTGTTTTACTTTATAATGTTTCCTTTTGCTTTAGATACTCGATGTTCAACAGCAAGTTTCAGAGTCTCTTCTGACATCCATTTTGGGCTTTTATTTCTTTCCTGTCTTTCTAATGCCCTTTGCAGTCCCTGTGAATCAGAATCGACTCACTGGTGAAGGCTTTGGTTTTTGTATTTGTTTTCCTATTTGGAAATCACTGTCATAAATGAGAAAAATTTTATTTCCGCCTAATATGGTTCTTTGGCAATTCTAGCAGGCAATGTGTGTTTGATCCTTTCTTTATGTTATATGTAAAGAGGTAATTTTTGCCTACAAATTCCAAGTGACTTAATTGGACTGGTTAATAATTAATCTCACATTCCATTGTCGTCTACATTGGTTACTGTGATACAACATGGCTAGGCCAAGTTCATTATCCAACTGACTGGTCTGTGGAGGCTCAATCATTAACATGCAAATTACCACAAATAAAGGACAGGTGAGAATGACTTCTTTTCCTATAGGTCACATCATTAGGGGGAAACCAGGGAAGCTTCTGCTTAAGAAAATTTACTGTGAAAACACTTGTCATGTATTGCACTGTGTCTCCTCAAAATACGTTAGGCGATGATTCCCAGTATTGTGTGGTTTTCCTCCATTTTGTGATTGTAATTTTACCTAAAAGAGGATTAGGGTGGGATTATAACACCCTTACTAAGGTCACATCCCCAATCCAATGTAAAGGGAGTTTCCCCGGGGTATGGCCTGCACCACCTTTTATCTTAGAAGAGATGAAAGGGAATCAAGCACAGAGTGGGGACCTCATACCACCAAGAAAGCAGTGTTGGGAGCACAGTGCATCCTTTGGACCTGGGGTTCCTGAACGGAGAAGCTCCTAGTCCAGGATAAGATTGATGAGAAGGACCTTCCTCCAGAGCCAACAGAGAGAGAAAGCCTTCACCTGAAGCCGATGCCCTGAATTTGGACTTCGAGCATACTAGACTGTGAGAAAATAAATCTTCTCTTTGTTAAAGCCATTCACTTGTGGTATTTCTGTTATAGCAGCACCAGATGCCTAAGACAACACTCAGTCTAACTCATTGGGGAGTTAAATTTCGGTCTCCTGAACATCTATTTTAAAGAGTCATAGAATTTTAGAGGTAAGCTTCTGGTTCATATTTTAGAGGTAAACCACCTAGTTCATATTTTGGAGGTAAACCTTAGAAACATTCTAGTTTTTACTGCTTATTGTATTTATTAGGAAATTAAGGGTTAAAGATGAAACGAAGATGTACCACTTTAGCACGTTGGGGGGTGGGGAGGACATTGCAATCACTGTTACTGCCTTGAAACCAAAACTCATTGACATCAAGTCAATTCTGACTCATACCGACTCTAGAGGACAGACTAGAATGGTCCCACAGGCTTTCCAAAGCTGTAAATATTCACAGAAGCAGACTGCCACATCTTTCTCCCACAGAGCAGCTGGTGGGTTCGAACCTCAGACCTTTCAGTTAGCAGCCAAGTACTTAACCACTGTGCCACCTATTACTGGGTCTCAAAGAATAACACAAATATCCATCTTTCCCTATTATTCTCCTGTTGTTGTCGTTAGGTGATGTCAAGTCAGTTTTGATTCATAGTGACCCTATGTACAACAGAATGAAACACTGCCCGGTCCTGCGCCATCCTCACAATCATAGCTTCACGCATCACAGCAACACGCAAGCCACCACAGTAAGACAAACTGACAGAGGAGTGGTGGATTATCCCCCTATTAACAGGAAGTCTAGTCTTCATAAGGTTTCCTACCCCCAGGCATTTTTGGGTGGTTCTCAAGAAACTCTAAATTTTCCAGAAATCTGTCTTGATTGGCTCTTGCCACCCAGTCAGCCATCTTCCTGTGACCTCTAATCCAGGCTCCTCTCCTGGTGAACACCTGTCTCTTCTGGCAACCCTGCTAGATTTCCGCTCTGCTGGACATTGCTGTCAACACAGTTCATGATAGCTGCTGTCCCTAGCCAGCGCCAGCGTTAGAGCAGGCCTGCTGCCTCACTTATAAGAGGCCATCCCCCTTCGTTCTCACCACCTGCTAATGGGGCCAGAGCTCTGAGGCATCTCCAGCTACAACCCCAGGTGCTGACTACTCTGGAACTGGCCCCTCCTCTGTGCTGCTAATTCATTTGCTTCTTACAGTGCAACCAGCTGCAAACCAAACCCTTGCTACTGGCCTGTCTCCATGCGCATACCTCTGACCACTCAAGTGCTCTAGCCCTCCCTACCCCTTAAGGTCCAGGGTTCCAAATCCTTCCAGCTTCCAGAAAGAAGGATGTCTTAGCTTTCAAACGCTGCTGTAACACAAATACCGCAAGTAGGTGGCTTTAAAGAATAAAAATTTATTTTTTTGGAGTTCTGGAGGCTAGAAGTCCAAATAAGTGTCTTGGTCATGTCAATACTTTCCTTGTCAGTAGCCCTGGCATTCCTTGGTTCCTTGGTGATTCTCACGCGATCTCTGTCTTCCCCCTTGAATGCTTGCCTCTGCGTCTAATCTGCTCATTTTATACCTCCAGCCTACACTGGAATGACCTTATCAACATGACATAGAAAAGAAAACCCTATTACCCAACATAATTACATCCACAACTATTGGGGTTAGGATTCCCACATACATATTTTGTGGGGACACAATTCAATCCATAATAAGGGAGAAGTCCTCCCTTATCCACTCCAGAACACACCTCGATTCCTGGCCCAAGACTTCCTACTTTGCTAGAATACTGAAAGTGGGGACCGCCATTCTCTTCCTGACCTACCAGGATGTGATTTGCCCCTTGGGCTCAAAAAGATGATGACAAGAGACTGATCGTGGCACATTTCCCAAGGTCTGGGTTGCCCAATCTTATACATGTTATAACTTTGTATTTCCTTGTAACAGAAAAACAACGGTAAAAATGTGGGATAATAGCAAGGGTGGGCTGGGGTCAAGGGCTCCTCATTCTCAAGTCACCATTTGTGACTTGTGCATCTTTGAGGAAAAATGAGCAAAAGAACACTTAGAAGAAAATGCAAATCCTCAAGGGGTCCCTATTACCTCACGTGAGTGCCTCCAAATAACATTTGAACAGGATATTTGCGTATCAAATCATATTAGTCTTATAGTATCACTGAACAGATGAGTCATACTGACAAATCCCAAAATTCACTGTGAGAACCATTCTGAGTTTTCCCCCTTTACTGTCCTTAGTTTGTTTACACAGTCCTTATGAGAATTTGGTGAGTTGGAGAGGCAACCTACCAGGTGTTAGCAGCCTTACTGATTGTGGTATCTTCCCCCCTCCACCCCAGACAAAACCAAATCAGTTGCCATGGAGTAGATTCAGACTTCTGGCGTCCCCATGTGTTGTAGAGTAGAACTGCAATCAGTAGGGTTTTCAAGGCTGTGACATTTCTGAAGCAAATAGCCAGGCCCTTCTTCTGAGAAGTCTCTGGGTGGGTTTGGGTAGTAGACAAGTGTCGAACTGTCTGCGCCAGCCAGGGACAGCTATTAACATGAGGTGCCCTTGAAACCCTCACTGATATCTCTTTCTTGGGGGCTGAGTCCATTCCTGATTATGAGTTTCCCCACTTGCCCTTCTCCCAGTGCCTAAAGAGAGGAGAAGTTGATCGCTGGTGGCATGATGGTTTCTGAAGGTGACATTGAATTTCTGACCACAGCAGCAGGACACTGAATTCAGGACACTGGCATGAGAATCAGACACCCCAGAACCCAGGGCTCGACTTGGGGATGGGGAATCAATGCAAAATGGATGAAATTGTTTAAGGCACAAGTTGACTTAAAAGAAGGTGTTTCTTGGGTCAAACACAAAAGGATGGGCTAGACAGCCTAAGCAAGACCTGCTAAAGATAAATCCCCGTTAGAATAACTTTAAGGACTTGTCCCAACTAAAAATCTAAAAAACTAGTAAGCAAACATGCCCAGGCATTCCTTTGTCAACAGGAATGTATAGTCTATGAGGTGCCTGGTCAAGGAACTTTCAAGAAGTGCAGTGTGTCCGGGGCCCCAGAGTGATCCCTGGTCATGTGGCTAGGTCTGCCCTTGGAGGGGGATGCATTAGGCTGTCATGGCTCAATGACATTGACTCCAAAGCCATCCTTCTAATCCCTCTTACTCTACTTACAGCTCCTTCTCTCTCTCTCTCTGTCAACACATGTACATGCGTCATCCTGCCCCAGCAACACACAGGATATAATCTTGCTTCCTAAAGAGGCTTTTCCATAAGGAGGTAATGAGCTGCCCAGCCCACAGGATAACTGGTCTACTTGCCATTTATGTTCCCTATTAAAAAGAAATTGTCATTTAGTTAGTTAAGTTTTTCCTTCAGGGTATGATTGGCAATGCTTAAGCTAAAAAAACCAAGGTTCCAGACCACAGGCAGTGGTTTCACCCCAAGGTAATGCTGATCAGCCTCTGACCTTCCTGGAGAGCATCTTAGTCTCATGAATTTCTAATTTTAATCAATACAATCTATCTAACAAAAATATCACATTTATATTTATATGAATAAACAAACAAAAAGTTGCCATTGAGTCAACTCTGCTTCACGGTAGCTCCATGTGTGTCAGAGGAGAACTGTACTCCATAAGGTTTTCAGTGGCAGGTTTTTCAGATGTAGATCACCAGGCCTTTCTTCTGAGGTACCTCCAGGTGGACTTGAATCACCATCTTTTGGTTTGAAGTCAAGTGCTTAACTGTTTGCACCACTCAAGGACATTTCTATGAATATGTGTGTACACCTATCTATATTTATAAAGTGCCTGAAAGACAACAAAATTATTTTGTATATATGATTTTAGGTAACTCTTTAGTGTACTTCTTACTCTCATTTTACAGATCTGGTGACTGATATTCAGAGAGGTTAAGTGACTTGCCCAAAGCCACACAGCTAACAAGTGACAGAGCTAAATAATGTGAAACCAGACTGCTCTGACTTCAAACTTCTTGCTCACTTACTCTCCAAGTGGTCATTTATGGAAAAAACAAAAACAAAAAGCCCTCTCCACTGATAGATGTTATTCCGTTTTAACACAGAAACTTGAAATGTGACTTCCCTTGTTAACTTATTGAAGTAAGTAAGTTGGAATGATTTAGGAGTCTGTCTGTAAACAGAGGAAACAAACAAACAAGAAGTAGACAGGTGTCAGACGGTTGGTTAGCCTTCTATGCCCTGGATAAGAACCGGTCACTCAGATGGCTGGAACTGGCTGTTTGACCACTGAAAACTGGGTACTGCGGTTTCACTGGTCACTGACTGAATCGCACTGTGACAAGTGCTTTGTCCCTTGGCAGTTTCAGCCATACAAATTTCATCCCAGACTCTACTGAATTTTCTGCTGAAATCAAAAGTAAACAAACTGAAATAATGTCATAAATGAATAATTTCTTTTATAGGGATCAGTACAAAGCTGTTCGTATGAGGCAGAGGCTAAAGATGTCCCAAATGTCCAGCTTTTCCAAATTGCTGTACCACTCCACCGTCTCTAACATCAACTACTCCTCCTCCCCTCGGTACCCTTCCCTCCCATCTTTGGGTTATACAATTCACTGCAGTGTCTCACAGAACTCATGAACCATATCAAGGAAATGGCTCATGAAGTTGTGGAGGCTGGCAAGTCCCAAATCCGTGGGTCCGGTGTAGGCTTCTTCTGACCCATGTGGCTGCAGGGGTTGATGAACCCAAACCAGCAGGTCAGACCACAGGCTGCTAGCTCACAAGGCTGCAGAAGCTGGCAAATCAGGTCAGATCATAGGCCACAGGACTGCGAAGGCCGATGAATCCCAGAACTGGCAGGTCAGGTGGCAGGCCTCTGGCTCAAGTCCCAAGAACTGGAGGTTAGGCAATCACCAACTGGATGTGGGATCCAGATGTAGAGAGAGACCCATCAGGGCACCCACATATATACCTTGGATGCAGGGCACACTCCAGGGAAGGGCATAACTTGAGTAAAGATGGGACTTGAGTCACGCCCTCCTGCGAGGCTGTGACTCAAGAGACACCCCTGCCAATTCTGCCTCATTAACATGTCAAGGTTAGTATTTACAACACATAAAATGAGGGACAACCATACAATACTGGGAATCATGGCCCAGCAAAGCCTACACATAATCCCTACCATCACAGATTCCATATAACTTATGTGCATAGTCTCATTTAATCATTGTGTGTGAGTCACAAAGACCATGGCTCAAAGGGCCGTATTAAGTAACTCACTGCACTGCATGTTTCAAAAGTGGAAAGCTGTGTTTCGTAGGGTTTGTGATTAGACTTTGTATTTTGTACCATCAGGAAACTGCCTGGGTTATAGCAGAGGGCGAATGTCCAAGTGATAACCAAGACTGGTGCTTCTCAACTGGGGATGATTTTGCCCTCCAGGGGCATTGGCAGTGTCTGGAGATGTTTTGATTATTACAACTGGGGGATGGGGTGTTATCCATCTGGAAGGTAGAGGCCAGAGATACAGCTAAGCCTTCTGCATTACATAAGACAACCCCCCATAGCAGAGAATTATCTGGTCTAAAATGTCAATAGTGCCAACCAAGGCTGAGAAACTCTGACCTAAGGATCATTGGCATTGCACAAGGAATTTTCTGCTGGGTCAAAACATCCTTACTAGGCTTTTTTCATTAGTTTATTAATTCGCTCATCTATTCATTAATAAAACAAGCATTTACTGAGTTTCTATTTTGTGAAGGGACTATGTGAGGTACAGGGTAGGTTGACGATTAGATAATAAGGTATCGTCCTTTGCCTTCAAGAAGCTGTTAGGGTCATACAAATACCATGGCAAGATCTCCCAGTAACTAAAAGTGGTGCTAACCAGTTGCCACTGAATCAATTCTGACTCATAGCAACTTTACAGGACAGAGTAGAACTGCTCTGCTGAGTTTCCAAGGAGTGCCTGGTGAATTCCAACTGCCAACCTTTTGCTTAGCAGCCATAGCACTTAACCACTATGTCACTAGGGTTTCCAAAAGCAGTGTTAGAAGAGCTTAAACAGAGGCAACTCATTCCCACGGGGCACTTTAGGAAGGCTTCACAGAGGAAGTAGCACTGATGAACTCAAAAAGGGTAGGTTGCCACTCTCAACTCCCTCACGTATTGTCTGGCTTTCACGTGCAGATAAGGTGATTGAAAATATCATGGCTTGGGTCAGGGGTGCCTTAGTCCTCAGAGTGACATCTTTACTTTTTAACACTTTATAGAGGTCTTTTGCAGCAGACTTGTCTAGTGCAACATGTCTTTTGATTTCTTGACTGCTGCTTCCATGGGCGTTGATTGTGGATAAACTCCTTCAATATTGCAACTTGAGGCTTGAATTTTTTTTTCAGTTCTTTCAGCTTGAGAAATGCAGGGCGTGTTCTTCCCTTTTGGTTTTCTAACTCCAGGTCTTTGCACATTTCATTTTAATACTTTATTTTGTCTTCTCAAGCCACCCTTTGAAATCTGCTGTTCAGCTCTTTTACTTCATCATGTCTTCTTCTTTTTTTTTTTTTTAATCTACGTTCAAGGGCAAGTTTCAGAGTCTCTTCTGACATCCATTTTTGTCTTTCTTTCTTGTCTTTCTAATGACCTTTTTCTTTCTTCATGTATGATGTCCTTGATGCCATCCCACAACTCATCTGGCCTTTGGTCATTAGTGTTCAATGCATCAAATCTGTTTTTGAGATGGTCTCTAAATTCAGATATGTCTTAGTCATCTAGTGCTGCCATAACAGAAATACAAGTGGATGGCTTTAACAAAGAGAAATTTATTTCTCTCACAAGCTAGTAGGTTACAATTCCAAATTCAGGGCATCAGCTCCAGGGGAAGGCTTTCTCTCTCTGTCACCTCTGGAGGAAGGTCCTTGTCCTCAATCTTCCCCTGGTCAAGGAGCTTCTCAAGGGCAGGGACCCTGGGTTGAAAGGATGCGCTCTGCTCCTGGTGCTGCTTTCTTGGTGGCATGACATCCCCAGCTCTCTACTTGCTTTCCTTTCTTTTTATCTCTTGAGAGATAAAAGGTGGTGCAGGCCACACCCCAGGGAAACTTGGATCAGGGAGGTGACCTGAGTGAGGGTGGTGTTACAATCCCACCCTAATCTTCTCAACATAAAATTACAATCACAAAATGGAGGACAGGCATACAACACTGGTATCCCTAGGTGTTCCTATTCATTTGATCATTCTGCAGCTGGAAACAACTGACCCTGTCTCTCTTAAACAGTATTCATTATCTCAGATAAGAACTAAGCCTCAGACTTTTTTCTAAAGTTTCAAGAGGAAAATCAGAAGCAACACCAGCATGCAAAATAATGAAAATGTCTGCATAAATTGAGTCAAGGAAAAAAAAAACTAGAAACGATATAAATTCAAGTTAAAGGTGGCCTTAGAGAAACATGTAAGCAGAATATTCTCTGCTACTGCTCCCTGGGAAGCCCTGGTTGCACAGTGGTTAGGAGCTACGGCTGCTAACCAATGGGTTGGCAGTTCGAATCTACCAGATACTCCTTGGAAGCCCTATGGGGCAGCTCTACTCTGTCCTATAGGGTCGCTATGAGTCGGAATTGACTTGATGACAATGGGTTTGTTTTTTTGTTTTTACTGCTTTCTGGGATGTCCAGGAAAAGCAAAAACAACGCTAGCCCACATACAAGCACACTTACAGTTGTTTCAGCTTTAATGTGAGAGCAATGCAGAATACACAGCTTGAATGTGCCTTTTTATTTGCTTCTTGCACGTTATAAATATGTTCAACTGTTCAAATTAAATTGTATCTAAACCAGCTCAAACCAAAGATAACATTTCCTGCTCTCACATGGTATTTGCCCTATTTATTCCAGAACCAACTTGGGAAAACATACTTCTCATCGTATTTTTTCTATTTTACTGAAAAAAGGATGTACAATAAAAGGTGCCAAACTTCATTAGCACATTAACATTATCACATCAAGCGTAGACACATCATTTATGAAGTAAATCAAAGCAAATGATTTCAGTTCCCTGCTTTATAATTAGGGGGTAGAAAAAAGAGTGCTTAAATGCCATCAGATGTATTTGCTGTGGTTATTTCTAACTTACAAGGCTGGAATCTTTGACACCAAAAGAGTGCTTAAATTTATCATCATATTGAAATGAGTCAAAAGTTCAAGCACATATCTTTTTCCACTTAGAGGCTTCTTTTGTCTTTTATTGTACTTTAGATGAAAGTTTACAGAGCAAACTAGCTTTTCATTAAACAATTAATACACATATTGTTTTGTGATATTGATTGCCAATCCCATGACATGTCAGCACTCTCCCTTTCTTGACCTTGGATTTCCCATTACCAGCTTTCCTGTCTCTTCCTGCTTTCTAGTCCTTGCCCCTGGGCTGGTACGTCCATTTAGTCTCATCTTGTTTTACGAGCCTGTCTAATCTTTGGCTAAAGGGTGAACATCAGGAATGACTTCATTACTAAGCTAAAAGGGTCCCGAGGGGCCATACTTTTGGGGTTTCTCCTGTCCGCGTCAGACCAGTAAGCCTGGTCTTTTTTTTTTTTTTTTTGAGTTAGAATTTTGTGCTACATTTTGCTCCAGCTCTGTCTGGGATCCTCTACTGTGATCCCTGTCAGAGCAGTCAGGGGTGGTAGCTGCGCACCATCTAGCTGCGCTGGACTCAGTCTGGTGGAGATTGTGGTACTTGTGGTCCATTAGTCCTTTGGACTAATCTTTCCTTTGTGTCTTTGGTTTTCTTCATTCTCCTTTGCTCCAGGCAGAGTGAGGCCAGTGGGATATCTTAGACGGCTGCTCACAAGCTTTTAAGACCTCAGACACTGCTCACCAAAGTAGAATGCAGAACATTTTCTTTAGAAACTATGTTATGCCAACTGAGCTAGATATTCCCCGAGGGCATGGTTAGAGGCTTCTTTTTGACCTTTGACTTCATACGTAGATGTTCTTTCACTTTCAAAAGCATCCGCCAAAGGGATAATGCTATTGTGAGAAGTTTTGCAAATGAAATCAGTGCTTATGCCAATTTCAAGAGCTAAGGACCCAAAGGACATAAAGTAGGTAAAAACTTGAGGGAAGTTTTCTAGGCTCAGCCTGTCTTTTATTTTGCACCAGACTTTTTTCCAGAAATTTGTGTGGATTTACCGTCTCCAGCCACTTCCACTCAACCATTTTAGGTACTCTGCAATTATAGGTCTTTTTCTTAGAAAGTTATCTGATTTGAGACTGGAGAAAACCTCAAAGTATGGTCCCAGGACATGCTTCTGGCTCAGTAATGAAGTCATTGCTGAGGTTCACCCTTTAGCCAAAGATTAAAATAAAAAATTTTTTTTTTTTTTTTTTTTTTAGCCAAGATTAGGCCAATACAACAAAACAGGACTAAATGGGCACACCAGCCCAGGGGCAAGGAGGAGGAGGCAGGAGGGGACAGGAGAACTGATAATGGGAAACCTAAGGTCCAGAAGGAGAGAGTGTCAACATGTCATGGGGTTGGCAACCAATGTCACCAAAAGATATGTGTGTTAATTGTTTAATGAGAAATTTGTTTGCTCTGTAAACCTTCATCTAAAGTACAATAGAAAAAAAATTATGCAATTTGATGCATCAGATGTGAGTTGTATGGCAATCCGGAAGTTGACAGATAAGACAGAATGCGTGGAGAACGACACTTGCGTTGTCAGTTGCATCATGTGGGCTCTGACTCGTGGCAACTTTACACACAACAGAACAAAATGTTGCTTGGTTCTGTGTCGTCTTCGTAATCACTGGTATGTTTGAGTTCATTGTGTGGCTGTTGTGTTAATCCTCATTGAGGGTTTCCCTCGTTTTCGCTGACAGTCTGCCAAACAGGATGTCCTGTTCTAGTGACTGGTCTTTCCTGGTGCTGTGTCCAAAGTAAGCAAGCCAAAGCCTAGCCACACCCCCTTCTAAGGAGCATCTGGTTGTATTTCTTCTAAGGCTGATTTGTTTGTTCTTTTGGCAGTCCATGGTATATTCAATATGTGTGACCTTAAGCAAATTGCTTTATCTCTCTGAACCTCAGTTTTCTCACATGTAAAAATGGGGACAATGATACCTAATTTCATTGTGCTATTATGGGACTCAATTGAGATAATACAGGTAACAGTGCCTGGTACATGGTAAACAGCTCAAAAGATATTAGCTAGCCAGAGCAAGAATGAGATGACCATTATGGGGCTAAGATGTGGGTGACTAGTTGGACATGCACCTGGGGAATGGGCACTGAACAGCTCTGCACAGCTAGCCCCTTTGAAGGATCACAACTTTCCTTGTATCACTAAAGGGAAACTCCAGGACAAACTAATTCCCAGCTTTTGTGCTTGCCTCTGTTAATTCCAAGGAGCCCTGACTGCACAACAGTCAGACACTTGGCTGCTAACCGCAAGGTTGGCAGTTTGAACCCACCCAGTGGTTTGAACCCACTGAGCAGTTCAGTGGGAGAAAGACCTGGCAATCTGCTCCCATAAAGATTACAGCCAAGAAAACACTACAGGGCAGTTATACTCTGTCACATGGGGTTCCTATAAGTCAAAATTGACTGGATGGCACTTAATAACAGCAACAACAACACACTGGTTGGAACTTTCCTTCAATGCTCAGTTTATTTCCATTTCTTCTGCAAACTTCTGTATCTTCCCAGTCTGAAGTCAGGTCTTCTTCTTCCGACCTCCCACTACACTTTGGCTGTACCGCTTTTTCAGCACTGATCATTTTTTGCCATTTCCAGAGCTATCTGTGCAACTTGAGTCATTTTTCTTCTAGACAGTAAGCATCTTGAACGCAAGGGCTACATCCCAGACTAGTGCTTTACACTATGGGAAATGTCTTAGCCTAGTCATGACTCATTTTCCCTGAGAATTCCCCCTCCCAGTGCAGTGGGCTGCAGCTGCCACATAGTTCTATAAGGTCCAGCCACATGGTCCCAGGACTTAGGTGCTGTCCAGTGCCTGGAAAAACAGAAAATGGCAGACAGAAGAATGAAACAGATGCACAGAGAAAGAGAGATGGGGAGAAAGAACTGCCTGAATATCTGAGGGCTTTGTGATGCTTGGGTACTATCCCTTGAGAGTTTCCATAGCATTCAAGCCTTACTGTTGTTAACCTCCAGAGTTGCCTCCCCCTACCCCGATCCATGGTGACCCCATGCTCAACAGAACAAAACATGGCCCAGTCCTGTGCCATCCCCATGATTGGTTGCAGATTGGATCGTTGTGATCCACGGGGTTTTCACTGGTGGATTTTTGGAAGTAGACTGCCAGGCCTTTCCTCTTACTCTTAGTCTGGAAGCTCTAAGACAGAGCTTAAAAACTGAAACCTGTTCAGTATCATAGCAACACACTAGCCTCCACTGACAGACAGGTGATGGCTGCTCAGAAAGTGTACTGTCCGGGAATCAAACACAGGTGTCCCACATGGAAGGTGAGAATTCTACCACTGAACCACCAATGCCTCATATTCTAGTCTTGTTGTTGTTGTTGTGTGTCATGGAAAGACTCTTAGCGACCTATGTGACAGAGTGGAACTGCTGCATAAAGTTTCCTATGCTATAATCTTTATGGGAGTAGATCGACAGGTCTTTTCTCCTGGAGAGGCACTGGTGGGTTTGGGCCTCTGATGTTCCAGTTAGCAGTAGAGCATTTAATCATTGCACAACCAGGGCTCCTTATTCTAGCCTTAGGTTTTCACAAACCACTTCGGAATCCCTGCCTTCTCTTAGTCCTTAAACTTCTTGGGTTATTTTCCCTTACTTGCAACCAAAATAGTTCAATTAAGATATACATACACTCAAACAGTAGTTTTGACTTTTTATCATAAGATTTGAGTTTTGTAAGCCTAGTGCCCTGGTGGTGAAGTGGTTAAGAGCTTGGCTGCTAACCAAAAGTTCGCATTTCAAATCCACCATCTGCTCCTTGGAAACCCCATGGAGCAGTTCTACTCTATCCTGCAGGGTAGGGAATTGACTCAGCAGCAACAGGTAGTGGCCTCCTCTATCTCTGTGCCATTAAAAAAAAAAAACTGTTCTTTATTTTTGCATTGCAGTAACTCATATTTTACACTTGGTGGAGTTTTCCTGTACTGTAATGTGACCCACCACTGCCTGTTGGTTTGTTGTACTGTGGTGGCTTACATGTTGCTGTGATTCTGGAAGCCATACCACTGGTATTTCAAATAGCAGCAGGGTCACCCATGGTGGACAGGTTTCAGTGGAGCTTCCAGACTAAGGCAGACTAAGAAGAAAGGCCTGGAAATCTACTTCCAAAAATTAGCCAATGAAATCCTATGGATCACAGCAGAATATTATCCAATACAGTGCTGGAAGATAAACTCCCTAGGCTTGAAGTCACTCAAAATAAACAGTGGCTACAACAATGGGTTAATGCATACCAACAATTGTGAAGATGGCACAGGACCAGGCACTGTGTTGTTCTGTTGTGCATTGGGTCGCCGTCAATCAGACCTGGTTCTATGGCAGCTAACATCAATAAAAACAACGAGGAGATTCAACTGTTTGTGTGCTTGTAGATCTCAGACAACTTCAGAGACTTTGGAGACAGGGGTCCTGTTTATTCCCCTCTGTAACCTCCAGGTCTAGCAAAGTACTTAACATGTAGGTGTGCTCAGTGAATGCGTATGGCATGCAAGAGCCAGTTGGTCTACACTCTGCACCTACCAAATGAGCATATTCCAGGTCTCCACACTTGGAGGTATGAAAGAATATACCTCATTCTGCCCCATATTATTCGTGGTTTTGGAGAGCAGACGCATGCTACTAAAGAAATGCAAAGGGGGTGATAATAAAGTCCATCTTTCTGGGTAACTGGGAGGATTAGCAATAATGCACGTAGAGTTCCAATAGCAGAGTAGACAGTCAATAAATGGTTTTTATTGTTTTCAATATTCTCCCTTAAAAAACTCCCCAATAAACATTATAATTTCTCTCAATGCATAATATATGTGACGCCTCTATCACAGTGGGTATATGTACAATTCAGTGATATTGATTACATTCTCCAAGTTGTGTAACCATTCTCACCCTCCTTTTCTGAATTGTTCCTCCTCTATTAACATAAACTAACTCCCTCCCTAAGCTCCCTATCCAACCTTTTGAGTTGCTGTTGTCAATTTGATCCCATATAGATAGTAATTTAAAAGAGAACAATGCTCAAGGCAGACATTCTCTACTAATTAAGCTAAGCTATTATTATTATTATTTTGGTTTAAAGAAGGTTTTAAGGCTTAAAGATTAGTAAATCATATAATTCAAATGAAAGGCTTCCCAGCCAGGGCAGGTAGGTGACTCTTTCCCTCCTTTGAGTTCATATGTTTATTTCTCATCACACTGCATTGTAATTACATTTTGCTTGGGCATTTTCCTGTTCTAGAACATGAGTTATTTATGAGTAGGGAAGGTGACTTACTTCAGTTTTTCCAATGCACAGAACTCTTGAATGCCTGTAGTCCCTCAAGAAGATTTTTCAATCAATGAATCAATCAGTAAATGGGTGGGTGGATGGATGTTGTAAACTTCAACGTGCTACACAGTGGAGAGTAATATGTAGGAATTGACAATGTCTGGAACAGCATTTAATCAGCTCCTTTCCCCACCCTAGGACCACAAAGCTTCTCAAACCTTTCACATAATCCAAGACTTCATCCAAAACCACTTACCCTGCCATCTTGCACTCCACTCCCCAATTTCTTTCCAATCTCTCCTGCTTCTGACATAATGACTCTTTTTAAAATTTATTGTCTTGATTCACTGATTGGACCCAATCCTTATTACCATTGTCTGGTAAGTGGTTCTCAAAGTTGGTACAACATCATGATTACCTGGATGACTTGTTAAAACAGATTTCTGGGTTTCACCCCCAGAGTTTCTGGTTCAGGAAGTCTGGGTTATGGTCTGAAATTCTGCATGTCTAACAAGTTCCCAGGTGATGCTGATGTTGCTGGTCTAGGGGCCACAATTTGAGAACTACTTGCTAAAGCTGTGATCGCTACTTCTTTTTTTTTTTAATTAATTTTTTTTATTGTGGTGAAAATATACATAATAAAACACAGCAATTCAACAAATTTTACATGCATGATTCAGTGACAGGGATTGCATTCTTTAAGTTATACAACCATTCTTGCTATTGTTTTCCAAATTATTACACCAGTCTAAAAGTAATAAACACCTGTTCTGTTAAAGCAAAGCAAGGAGGTTTATTGAAGGTTTGATAACAGTCCAGACTGAGGAAAATGTCTGATTTTACAGAGTGAACATATGCTTCTAAAACACTGAAGCTGCAGAACATTTTTAAAGGATTAGAACAAAGAACTTGAAGTCTACTATTTTGATTGACGTTACAAACTTAGATTAACACAAAGGGGGAGGTTACAGGACACTTCTCTTGTAGAAACAGCTTGCTCAAGTGAAATTTTTCTTGTCAGCCGCTGCCTAGGAGACTTAGATAAGAGTCAGTATCAAGGCCTTCTTCCTGAGACATTGTTTCAGGGAGGATCTTGATAGCTCATGGGAAACGGTGTATTGTTATTCTCTCAGCTTAACCACAGAGAAAAAGAAAACTTTCTTTAGTTTACATTTAGTCACAGGCCTTAAAGAATAAGTCAGTGGTTTGCATATATCAAAAGAAAGGCAAGATGGAGTGGGGCACCAAACTCTAAAGTAGCCATTTTTACTTTGGTCAGGTGCTTGCATTTACTTGCTCTTACTCATTCCCGCCTTTGGATCCAGGATTTTTATGAACATCTTTTGATCACTTTTTTAATGAATGTTTCTTTTGCATGAATTTGAAGGTTTGTGGGTTTTTTTTTTTTTCTTTTTGTGGTTGTTTAAGTTTAGTGAGCTTTTACATTGCTGTTCTTAAGTGGCTGCTGGTCATGGCAAATCTTCGTACTGCTTGGTCTCTTTTCAGTATGCTATAGCTTGGTATTCAGCTTCTGCGATCTCGTGGAGATGGGTTACTAAAGAGCAGGGCCATGTTAGAGGAACAACTTGACTATTTTGAATGGTTAATCTAGGGTATAAACCAAAGACCAAATGCATTGCCACTGAGTCAATTCTGACTCATAGCGACCCTATAGGACACAGTAGAACTGCTCCATAGGATTTCCAAAAAGCAGCTGGTAGATTCAAACTGTTGACTTTTTTGGTTAGCAGCTGAGCTCTTAACCACGGTACCCCCAGGGCTCTGCATCTGTAATACCTATTGCCATTGAGTTGATTCCCACTCACGACCCTTTAGGACAGAGTAGAACTGCTCCATGCAATTTCCAAGGACCAGCTGGTGGATTCAAACTGATGACCTAGTTAGCAGCTGCACTCTTCTGTAATAGAAAGTAAATATTCAGACTTGAAGTCTGGAGGTCTTGGGCTCAGCAGTCTACACCAGTTGTCTGTTTCTGATTCTTGTAATTTGAATTTCACTTTAAATCGTTTGGTGGGCTGGACAGTCCAAACAGGAGTTGCAATTTTCTTTAATTGAGAGAGGTGTATCTAAGTCTTAACTCTTTGTAATTCAGTGGCATAAGGATTAGAAAGGAGAATTATCTATGGTCTTGTCCAACGAGACTTTAGAGAATTTTTTAATTGATGCCTCTTCTAGTATACATGATCCTTTGGAACAATACTAGGCAGATTTGGGGATTTTGGTTTTTGGCCGTCAAAAGTCTCTTTAACTTGTAAAAAAACATTTCTTAGAGTATTGGATTAAAGATGACGATGTTTAACAAGAGTAGAGCTGGTATATGTAACATAAGAGAGGATTGTTTTGTTTGAGGAACTACTTTTCTTATTAATTTCAGTATTCATTTCTTGGAGTGCATAGGTGCAATCATTTAAAACATTCTGAATATATATATATATTTAAATTTTTATTGTGCTTTAAGTGAAAGTTTACAAACCAAGTCAGTCTCTCATACAAAAACTTATATATGCCTTGCTATATACTCCTAGTTGCTCTCCCTCTAATGAGACAGCACACTCCTTCCTGAATATACTTAATTATATTCTGTAACTAACACAATGTTCTTAGTTACAATGTTCTTAGTTACTGAAATAACTGATTCTTATACTAAAAGAGGAAAATGAAAATAAAAATGGTTTCTTATATCTAAAAATTAGAATATTGAACATCAGCAGTATTTTCATTAAGAACTTTGTGGTAATTCAGTTTACTCAGTCCTATTTAGCTAATCTTGGCTCCATGTTATTCTGGATTAGCAGCAATTTGAAAAACTTCATCAGTTTCTACACAAGGGTTCTAAAAAAATCCTGATCCAGTCCAATATCTATGACTGAAATATTACAGTCCTTTTTGTAAGTTGATTTTGTTAATTTTCTGTTGAAACATCAGGTTCAAGCACTCTCAGCCAGTCAGCAATCTAAAACCTATCTGTAGATGACAAAACTTAATATGACCATGATTAACTTATAATAATACTTCTTAAAAGTGAAAGACTTGATGGAAGTTACAAAAGTAATGCAAAACCAAATAAAGTCAATTCAGAGAAAAATATCTCTAAACCTTATTTTCAAAGAGCTTCAGATATAACACATAATAATCTTGAGACATAATAGTACACAGTCAAAATATACTGAGAATATACCAAGATTATCCTATCTCTAAACATGTGAAATGATGTGAATTTCCGTAGCTAAACCATTGGCTTGATGATGCTAGATTTAAAAGAAATTAAGTTGCAATCAAGTAAGCAATTGAAACAATAAAATCATGACATAATATTATGTGCTTGTTTGCTTAGCATCATGCAAATATTACTGACATAAATTTTAATTCAAAGTATGTTTGACATTTTCTCTGATTTGACAGCATGTTTTATGGAACTCATAACATATTAAATAAACCTTTTTTATTATTATTTTATAAAACAGAAACAAATTCTTTGCAAGTTTCTATGACATTTTAATGTTGTCGGGAGTTTATTATAGATTACCAAGAAACAACACTTATTTAAAGCAAACATTTTAAAGATAAAAACTTTAGTTTTTTTTAAAACTGTGTAGCTTGGTTTTAACTCAGGAGTTTTATTTTAATGAGAAACTGAACCTTTATTTTCAAGGCAGATTATATAAAGAAAAAATTAACTCCAACTTAGTAATTAAAGAAAAAATTGTTATTTTAACTGTGAGAAACCCTATCCCCTTTGTTTATGTTATTTGATATTGGCTCTTAAAATTTTTTATGATTTAACCCATTAAACCTTTAGTTGCAAAAAATAAGAACTGATTGTATCAAACAAAACTCTTTAACAAACTTTCTAAATTCCTTATCTTTGTTATATATTTTTCATAACACGAGTTATGAAAAATATAGAGACATTCTCTTAGACCCAAACATACATAAATGTATTTTTCCTCCGTGGGGTAAGTTTAGCTTTTCTTCTTTAGTGTTTTTAACTTTTTATTTAATTTTCTTCTGACTTTGTACTATTTATTATATATTTATCTAAATTTTTCTTTTCTTTTTCTCAATTTGAAACAACCAGTCTTTTTTTTTTATTTTAGGACAGCATTACTATCTTTTCTTTTAACAAAACATATTCCATATATTTAATTCAGCTTGTTACCCAAAAAGATCTTGGAAACTATTTTAAGTTGACATATTATAAAACATAAAAACTTTACTAGAATGGATTTACTTTTATCAATTTCTGGGACTAAAAAAAATAAAAATTTATTTATTTATTTATTTATTAATCCCAGGGACTATTTCATTTATATAAGTACTTATTTATCATTAAGAAGTTAGAGTAAGTTCTTGGAAGAAATACCGTAATCTAATAATACCACCCTCAGGTAAAAAAAAAAAAAAAAATCGTTATATGTCGTCTTAGTCATCTAGTGCTGCTATAACAGAAATACCACAAGTGGATGGGTTCAAAGAAGAGAAATTTATTCTCTCACAGTCTAGTAGGCTACAAATCCAAATTCAGGGCACCAGTTCCAGAGAAAGGCTTTCTCTTCACGAATCTGGAGGAAGGTCCTTGCCATTGATCTTTCCCTGGTCAAGGAACTTCTCAGCACAGGAACCCCAGGTTCAAAGGATGCACACTCCTGCTCTTCATTCTTGGTAGTATGTGGTCTCCCTGTCTCTGTGCTCACTTCTCTCTTTTATATCTCAAAAGAGGTTGACTTAAGACACTATCTGATCTTGTAGATCTCATCAATATAACTGCCACTAATCCATCTCATGGAAACCCTGGTGGCATAGTGGTTAAGTGCTATGGCTGCTAACCAAAGGGCTGGCAGTTCAAATCCACCAGGCTCTCCTTGGAAACTCTATGAAGCAGTTCTACCCTGTCGTATAGGGTCGCTATGAGTTGGAATTGACTCGATGGCACTGGGTTTGTTTTTTTTTGGAATCCATCTCATTACATCATAGTGATAGGATTTACAACACACAGGGAAATCATATCAGATGACAAAATGGTAGATAATCATACAATACTGGGAATCATGATGTAGCCAAGTTGATAGATATTTCTGGGGGACACAATTCAATCCATGACATATGTTTATAACCTTATTTTCTGCATAATTCATACAATTGGTTAAATAAGTGATTTAGAATACTTTTTTCTTTTTAAGACCTTTTTATCAATTAAAATAAGCAACTTGTCTTTCTTCAGTGCACTGCTTAAATATATTAATTTATATCAAAGTTTCTCGGAGTAATTACCAAAAGCCCAGGCATAAAAAGTAGCTTTTCTTTCAACAGAAAAGATAGCCTCATGAAAAACAGTAACTGCTAGCCATGGCCTTTGACTTCATGAAATATGGGAACTCAAACATAACACTAGAGGCAAATTCTCAACACAAAGTGAAACAGGAAAACTATATAAATTTATCAACCTGTGAGGTCCACTCCAGACTCAAGATTATATAATACTATATGACATAAGTAGTTTCTTAGCATCAAACAAAAGCTCCTCAGAGGAAAGAGAAGACAATGCAAAATGGGAACTTATTTTCTTAAAGTGATCACTGAGATTTTAACTTCCGAGTATAGTTTTTGAACAACAAAAACAAAAAAAAACCCACTGCTGTTGAGTCGATTCCAACTCATAGCGACCCTATAGGACAGAGTAGAACTGTCAAATAGGGTTTCCAAGGAGCCCCTGGGGGATTCGAACTGCCAACCTTTTAACCACTGCACCACCATGGTTTCCAATTTTTAAACATGAACTTGAAATCAGCATCCTGGTAATTAATTTCAAAGGTCAGAAGCTTTGGGTAAACTTTGCAGGGTTCCCTGAATTATTTATGAAGCTACCTGGTTGCTTGGTAACACAGAGGCAACACCTCCTTTTGCCTGATTATCATATAGACTCACAAACTAGCTGGTGTAAATAAGGGAGTTCGAGCTTTAACAAGGATTTAATTGACTTTAAATTGCTTACAAACAAATGAACTAGTCAAAATAGGCACACTTGCAAAAATGATTACATTGCACGAGCAAGTGAAAAACAAAATAAACAAAAGCAAAATAAAACAGAGAAAATGAATGAGAGCAGAAAGTTCAAAAGATTCTCAAAATGGTCACCAACTTAAAAGGGTCCCTAATCAGGTACTGCTACATTATGGGACTAAAGTATAATACAGGTAGGGCTGCCACCTTTCCCCTGTGAGTTAGCATTCCTGAGGATTCTGGGATCAAACAAATACCCTCTTTGGGGTTCCTTATCCTTAAAAAGAGCACACTTGAAAGAAAAAAAGCAAGTAACCCTACAAAACAGGCAGGAGTTGCCTCTCCCTGTGAATCTGCAACTCAGGATGAGAATGAAAAAAAAAAATACAAAAGAGAAACAGAGAAGAGAAATATAGACAGATAACCAACCACACATCTCCAGGAACTCAATGCAGAAGGCAGAGTTCGATTCAGGGGGCTGTTTACCTGGGACAACTTCGCCAGGACCCTGGGAAAGTGGAGAGGGCACAAAAAACCTGTGTGGCACCACAGTTCCGATTTCATGATGTTTTGGAAGGTCACCAAAAGGTGATGTACCTCCAAGTCCCTTCGTGCTCACCATTTTATGTCTAACAGTAATAAACACTTACTCAAAGTAAAGCAAGGAGATTTATTGAAGTTTTGATAACAGTCTGGGCCAGGGAAAACATCTGATGTTACAGAGAGAAAAATGCTTCCAAAATGGCGAAGCTGCAGAGACTTCTTAAAGGGCAAGAATGAAGAACTTCAGGTGTGCTATTTTGATTGGATATTACAAACTTAGATTAACACAAAGTGGGCTCACTACAAGCGGGGGCTAGGAGAGGGAAGGTTACAGGACATTCCTCTTTTAGAAACACCTTGCTCAAGTGAAATTTTTCTTGTCAACCATTGCCTACGAGGCCTAGATAAGAGTCAGCATCAAGGCCTTCTTCTTGAGATATTGTTTCAGGAAGGATCTTGATAGCTCCTGGGAAACAGTTTATTGTTGTTCTCTCAGTTTAGCCACAGGGAAAAGAAGAAAATTTTCTTTAGTTTATATGTAGTCACGGGCTTTAAAGGATTTTGCATATATCAAAAGAAAGGCAAGATGGAGTAGGGTCCCAAACACTAAAGCAGCCATTTTCAGTCAAGCACCTCTCTTTACTTGCTCTTACTCAACCACCATTAACATAAACTCAATGCCCCCAAAGCAAAATCTGCCCCCTCCCTCCCATCCCTGGCACTCACTAATTATCTTTGGTTTCTAAGTATTTGCTTATTTCATCTGAGTGAGATTATACAGTATTTGTCCTTTTGTGACTGACTTATTTTGCCCAGCATAATATTTTCAAGGTTCATCCATATTGTGGCCAGCATGTCTCTTTTATAGAGAACCCCCTAGCACCCTCCCACCTGGGAACTGTGAGGGGAAGATAGCAGTAGTTCCATGATGCCGCTGGGTGGCAGCCCCTTCAGAATACTTGTGGAAGAGAAGGGTAGGCTAGGCTTCCCTTTAGGGTTGGATCTTTTAGATAACTGGTATTTCAAGTCACTGGAGCATAGGAACTTGTGCTGGTGAATGTTTAAAATAGGCTGTTGGGGATGGGATAGGGAGGACCCTTGATTTGTAGCATTTGTTGATTTCTGTGGTATAAATATTTACCCTACTGCTGACTTGAAGCTACCCACATCATGTCAACTGGCTCTCAAAAATCCTGAAAATTTAACAATGGGCTCTCATGAGCCATTATGAGCACACCACTGATTGGCACTCCAGTATGCTAGATAGAAACCTGTGTTTTTGCCTTCCTCCTATTGATCCTGGTTTCAGGGTAGCCCTCTATTCCTTTATTCCTTGTTCCTTTCTTATGGATTTCTTGAAGTGGCATTTCTGCTCTGCACCTCTGAACCTGCCTGCCTGCCCCTTCCTCCCAGGGGCTGTCCTTTGGGCTTTAGTGCTTGGTCCAGCCTGGGCTGGGCCTTCCTGGTTTCTGCTTGCTGGTTTCCCTGCTTTGCTGTGATTTCTCCACAGTCTGGCTTGCTTCCCTGCCACCTCCTGCTCAGCCCTCACTGTGCTCTCAGCATCCCTCTGACATGTGAGAGAATCTGACACAGTAAACAATTAATGAAATCAGACCAGGTTCTTTTCCACATTTTATTCAGGAATTACATTTCACACATCATCTCCCTAATTGTTTCCAGGTTCAAAAGGGAAGCTATTAATCCATGGAAAACGTTCACTGTTGGGAAATACCGAGGAGTTCACAGAAGCACAGCTAACCAATGCGTTAGGAAGCTTATGGTTTCTCCTTTTTTAACTGCTGTGATGTTACCCTAACCTGAGGGACAAGTAGGGAGAGAACAGGGTTTATGCTTCTATGTCACCCAGAAAAGCTGCCAAAATGTGATTAAGCTTTTTGAGTTAGAGCTTAATGAAAACACTTTTGCTATTGGTTTCCATGGTTGTCTAATGAATAGAGTGAATACAATTCTAGGAAACAAAAAAGACAGTTTCAAAGCTGGGCAGGATGGAAGACGTATTCTTTCTACTATTTGTGCCTGTGACTTTGATGCCACAGGCCAGCTTGGAAGTCCAGAAACTGCCAGTGGGAGCATTTTCTTTCCAAACCCTGGCATGTTTGAACTTCTTTCTAAACATAAAGACTTAGATCTTGAGGAAGATCCAGTTCCTTCTTGTTGTTAGGTGCTTTTGAGTTGGCTTTGACTCATAGCGACCCCACAGATAACATAATGCCCTGTTCTGTGCCATCCTCAAAATTGTCGCTATGCTTGAGTCCATTGCTGGAGCCGCTGTGTCAATCCATCTCATTGAGGGTCTTCTTTTTGGCTGACCCTTTTACTTTACCAAGTATATGTCCTTCTACAGGGATTGGTCCCTCCTGATAATGAGTCCAAAGTGAGACAAAGTCTCACCATCCTTGCTTCTAAGGAGTATTCCAGCTGTACTTCCTTCAAGACAGATTTGTTCGTTCTTCTGGAAGTCATGATATATTCAATATTCTTCACCAACACCATAATTCTAATGCATCAATTCTTCTTCAGTCTTCCTTTCCATTATCCAGCTTTTGCATGTATGTGAGGTGACTGAAAATATCATGGCTTGGTCAGGCTCACTTCAGTCAACCAAGTGACACCTTTTTTTTTTAAAGATTTTAAAGAGGTCTTTTACAGGAGATTTTCCCAATGCAATATGTCATTGGATTTCTTGACTGTTGAGCTTACGGCTTCTTTTGAAACAGCTTGCCCTGAAGAAGGCAGAGGGGGATGATGCCCTCATGGGATCCCAGATCTTAGGAAAGCTTTCTCATTTCAGGGGGCATTGGTCACAGGGAAGATCCCACAGCTCTTTATACCTCTCTCCTTGGCCACCAGCCAGGTAAGCAGGTCATTGTCCAGGACCCACAGTGGAGGAAAGCATAAGAAAGGCAGGAGGCATGAATGGTGGGCTAAACTCTTTGCCTTCAAGTCAATTCTGACTCATAGTGACCCTATAGTTAAGACTAGAACTGCCCCATATGGTTTCCAAGGAGTGGCTGGCGGATTCAAACTGCTAACCTTTTGGTTAGCAGCTGTAGCTCTTAACCACTGTGCCACCAGGGCTCCAATGGTGGGCTAAAGTGGCAAAAAAAATAAACTGTCATCAAGTTGACTCATAGTCATAGGCTAGGTGGCAGTGTGGAGTAAATTAAAAAGGCTGTGTGATGGGAGGTCTGAGTTCAAGTCCCATCTCTGTCTTTTCTTTCCTGGGGACTGGATCTCTAAATAGTCACTGCTCTGATCCAACCAGTGTCCCCAGTGACTTGAAGGGGAGAGCCTCTATCTTCTTCTGCCTGTTCTGTTTATAAATCATATCCCCTTGCCCTGAGAGATAACTGACTCAAAGAGCTCCAGTTTACTTAACCTCTCTGTGCCCCAGTTTCCTCATGTGTAAAATGGGTATAATAGCTGAACTCTAGCATCATACCTCTAACATAACATCACACTTAAGTCTAAGAGGATCTTAACATTATCATGGCCAAAGCAGAACTCTTGATTCTTCCACATCTAAGCTTACTTTTCCCCAACTGATCCCCTTATTAGTGACCCTGCCATTCACCCAGTGGCTCAGGCACATATTTTGGCCTCCTCTCTTCTGCTCACACCCCACATCCCAATCCGTCAGCAAATCCTGTTAGTTGTATTTTCGAAATATATGCCAAGCTGAACCTCTTCTTACCTCTTCCATCACAACCCTAGTCTATACTCCAAGTCACCAACACTTGTCACTTGGATTCTGCAATGTCCCTGTTGTGGATTCAGTTATATCCCTCCCAAAATAGGTACTGAAGTCCTGGTCCCTCTACCCATGGATATGATCCTGTTCAGAAATAGAGTTTTGGTTATGTTAATGAGGTCATACCAGAGTAGGGCCGGTCCTAAACCTAATCATTTCTGAATTATAAGAGCAGAATAGATACAGATACACACACCAGGGGAAACAGACCACAGAGACAAATGTGTCTACAAGCCCAGGAATGCCAAGGATCACTTGGAAGACACCAGAAATTAGGAGGCTCACAGACAGAATCAACACGGCCAATACCCTGAGTTTTAGTTTCCAGCCCTGTGAAAAATAAATGTCTGTTTTTTAAAACCATCCACTTCTGGTATTTGTGTAACAGCCGCACTAGGAAGCTAAGGGTCTCTAATGGTACAAACAGTTTCCGCTCGACTACTAACCTAAGGTTTGGCATTCAAACCCACTCAGCAGTACCATGGAAGAAAGGCCTGGCAATCTGCTTCCCTTAAGGTTACAGCCAAGAAAATCTTATGAAGCAGTTCTATTCTGTAACACATGGGATTGCCACAAGTTGGAATTGACTTTGTCTCTGACACCTTGTACATCCTACCTTACAACAGTG
This sequence comes from Elephas maximus indicus, assembly GCF_024166365.1. Taxonomy (NCBI): domain Eukaryota; kingdom Metazoa; phylum Chordata; class Mammalia; order Proboscidea; family Elephantidae; genus Elephas; species Elephas maximus. The sequence continues at coordinate 70,435,729 of NC_064831.1, read as the reverse complement.
CCCTTGCTGCCCCCCGCCTTGCTCCACTGCTTTACTTTTCACATAGTTCCTATCACTCCTGACATAGCAATTTTTAATTTCTGTTTCTCTCTCACCAGACTATAAGCTCCATGAAGACAGGGACTTTGGGTGTCTGCTCTGTCTTCAACACCCTAAATAAATCTCTAACACAAAATAGGTGCTTAATAACAATTTGTAAGATGAATGAACCACTACGAGTAGTGTCTAGCAGCTCTCCTCTTTGTACAGTTGAAGTTCATTTCCCTGGGTATCTTTCACCCTACTCTAGACTCTGAAATTAATCTGCCAGGTTGAAAGCATAAAGAAGTATGGGTCTAACACCCCCTGGGAAGATACCTTTAATGGAAGCAGAAGTGTTCAGCACGAAGACATTTTAATACAGGATTCTGGGAGGTTCGTATGCATCCCACCATGTTTCTCATTTGGTACCAATATTACAGCCTCTGATTTCCTCTAATATTCGTTTGTGTAATTATAGTCTATACATAAAAAATGAAATTAATTATTGATGAGTTTATAGTTCTGTTGGATGTATACAAGAGTTATTCAGAGAGTAGTTAAAAAGGAAACCCATGAAAAGATAAATATGATTCTCATGAATTTTTGCTGTGCAGCTTTCAAAGAATGTTCTGGATTTACACATTTATATGAGGATATTAGTTTTATGAATTATCTTTGGAATTAAATGCTTAATATTTTAATATTCCTGCTTATTTTTCTTTGATAAGGAACCAACCGTTTCTGCTAGGTAAAATTCTTCTCTGAAGTTTTTAATATTTAGCCTTACAATTTAAGAATATCAGATCCTCTCCTGCTTGTTTGAAATCTTACTAAAAAATCCTTATTTCTCTTGCATGTTTCCCTTATGTTGCATAAATATGGTTAGGATGGGATATTTAGTTGACTATCATTATTTTTTCACCATTTTATTCATTATTTGTTACAATACTACTAAATACAGCACTTAAAGTTTTTAAGTTGCAGAATATTATGAAAATTTTTACCATTTATATAAAGTTGATAAGCACCCAAAATATTATATATTGTTTAAGTATAAATATATTTATATACATATATCTATATATGATTTTTAATATGAAGAAATGCTTAAGATAACATCCAATTAAAATAAACTATAGAGAATGACAAAAGAGTAAGTTGGAAATCTTTAATACAACTATTTCAGAATCAGATCTGCCTAACAGACAAAAATTATAAAGGGTATGGAGAAATAGAATACAAACAACAAATTTATATTAATTGATATATGTAGAACCTTTGAATAGGGCAACTTTTCTCACTTGCTGTTTAGGTATAACATTCTCCTATGGTCTCCAGATCTAGAATTACAAAAAATATTTGTGATACTTAATATAAGTACACTGCAAACATTTAATGAACATATTTGATGTGCAATTCGGTGGACTCAACAGGCAGTGAAATCCGCTTTGTCAATGTGTGTCACTGAAATTTTTCTGTAACAGATGTGCTGCTATATCCTGGTTCTAGAACATACACACTTTTAGAAACACACCTACAGTGTCCAGGACTTACTTTCAAGAGAGAAAATGGAGAGTGTTATCTTGATCGATGTCGACTTTCAGAACACAGAAGGCCATCAGTCTGCCATGTGTCCCTCACGCAGTTGTAGTTCCCAGCATAGACTCTGCTTACCACCAGGAATGCCAGACACTTTCTCTGTAGCCCAGCTCAGCCTGGAGTTGCTCCTCTGAGCCTCAGAAATGTGCAGAGTCCTCACTGAGGTGGATAACTCTTCCTCAGTCTTCTTTTCCAGATGGGAAACATCTCCAGGGTGCCACTGTCAGTGTGAGAAACAAACATGGCAGCATGTGGATGAATGTGCCTCATATTTGATGGTCTAACTCTAGTGGCTTTTCCTAAATACCCTCTAAACTGAATACAGAAGTCCCATCCTACCACTGAAATCTAGGATGTCTTTTCGGGTTCCAGTTAGCCTCATCTCTCTCTTGCTCCTCCAGAAATAGATGGGCTGTCTTTTTTACTGTCTTATGATCTCAAAACCATGAGGGGAAAAAAAAAAAGAAGTCAATCCAACCATGTGTTATTTCAATGTCAGTAGCTAGAAACTCAGACGGAAAAAGATCCTGAGTTATAACCATTCCCACCCAAGGAGCTCCCATGGGATATATATTGGACAGCCCAAGACCTAGCATCGTTTGTGGAGTTCTGAGTTTTGCTCAGAAAGTCTGAGTCAGCAAGCAGAGCCCAGAAGGTCAAGAAATGTTCTCAATCCAGTCCTGAGTAAGATAGTAATATACTTTCTGATCTTTATGATGTTTTTCTTCTCCTTTCTAGGATGCTGGGCTTAGTTAGCCCTGAGCCTCCGAGAGAGTGGTCACATCCTTTTGGCTCCACTCTCCATTGATGGCCTTAGAGATACAGAATCCATCAGAATGGAGATTAGGAACAGTCTTCACCATCAATCCTTCTCTTCACCCCCATCCATACCTCACATGCAGAGAACCCACTGGCAAAAGGTATCTATAGAGCTCTGGGCACCAGTGAGAGAAAAACCCAGTGACCAACTGGGAAAGCAAAGAACACCACCTGCCAGTAACACCATCCCTGCCAGTAACAAGCCAAAAATGACAACCACCAAACAAGCAAAACCCATCAATCATGGATGGAATGAGCCCTCTAACCCTGGACTTAGCGAACTCACAATTCTTACGAACAGAAGGTCCTCTTCTCCTCTTGGCAGGTCCTCTTTTCATGGGCCACATTCCCTCCTGTGCATGCTGGGAAGGAGGAGGAACATGGAAGTACATGGTTATAGGGATATTCTTTTCTTGTGCCTCATCAGATTTCCCAGGCCTTGTCTGAGCAGGTTCCTTCACTCTACATGAAACCAAGTCAAACCATCCCCCAATTCTCTCCCATCCCCTTCATGTCTCAGAGCTGCCTTCCCTGTGCCCTCCCCCACTCCCCCTTTTCCCCCCTCTGAAACCATGTTCTTCTCTCAACTAATAATTTCACCCACCTTTAGCATCCTGAAGACTTGACATTCATATGAGGCCTGCTTTCCTGCTCTCCTTCTGGGCTGAGGTATTGCTCTCAGCTTGTATCGGCCTCTGAAGCCAATTTTCTGACCCTCCTGCTGGTATACTTGCTCCTGGACCCTGTGTTCATAGTGCAATTGGGACAAGCGAAATTGGAAGAAATTGTGGCTTGGCTGGAGGATTGCATAGAAGGAGCCTGATCATCCTCACTCTACTGATTGCTCTTTGGAGGTCTAAGGGTCATTTGGTGAGACCTCTTTAAGCGTTTTCCCCTTGGGTGTTGGTGACGATAGGTGGGAGCTTCTCTCTGCCTCTTCTCCCTCCTCCGCATTTTGGACAGTTCTTTTTCCAGCCTCCGCAGCTGTAGAGTTTCCTTGTCCAACTGCTCCTGGAGCATTTGAGATGCTCTCTGCATTCTTTCTATATCTGCCACTATGGCCACCATTTGGCGACGCTGGCCCATCAGATCTTTCCGTCTGGGCCTCCGAGGTTCTGGGGCAGGCCGCCGCATCTCCAGCATCTCTTCAAAGAAAACACGACAGCTGAATCCCTCCCTCACTCCATGTCGGGCATGTTCCAAGATGGCCTCCCTGGATGGGAACACGCGGCAGCAGGCCATACAGCGGAAGCCATGCTCCCTAGTCATCAGCCACTCTGGTGTCACTGCGCGGGGCCTCTCGTAGTTGTTGTTCTCCTCCTCCTCCTCTTCCACCTCTGGGGCAAGCTCAGGTGTTTCAGACTCTTCCTCCTCCTCCCTGGACCTGATGGAACTGACCTGGGACCTTGTGTGAGTTATACTGGCAGGAGGACTAATGCTGCTGTCACTTGAAAGTTCAGCTTCAAATATTCGGGGGGGATTTTCCATGTGTGAAAACGCAGCATCTGTTTCCCATTCAACTGCTACTCCCTTTACGGTGCTGACTTTAGTGAAATATGCACACCTTACCCATTGTTCCACCTGCTTCTTTGGGGCCACATGAGAAGAAGATGGCTCATGGGTGGGAGGTGTTGAATTCAAGGCAGAAAAGGGCTCAGTGACCTGTTGGTTCTTGCTGGCACTGTTTAGATTTCTTTTTCTAGAGGGTCCAGATTCTGGTGAGCTTTCCTCTGGGAAATAAGGAGAAACCCATTAGCTCTCTGAGCCTCTGTGTTGCTGTCTATAAATTAGAACTTTGTGCTCGGTGATCCCCAGGTCATGTCTAGCCAGGTGTTCTATCATTCTATGAAATATTATATATAGTATTTAAAAAACAAACAAACCCACTGCTGTCAAGTCAATTCTAACTCATAGCGACCCCATAGAGTTTTCAAGGCTGTAAATCTCTACGGAAGCAGACTGCCACATCTTTCACCCATGGAGCACCAACCTTTCATTATAGCAGTCGAGCACCTTAACCACTGTGCCGCCAGGGCTCCCTGTACACAGTACATATATGTGAACTTTTGGATCCTTTCTCCCTCCGTAGTAGCTCAGTATTTCCTACCTTGAAACATTGGAGCCCAGGCCGAAGTTTGGCCAAGGAAGGTCAAATTCTCATTCCCAGTCTGCAGTATCCAATAGAACTAATCAGAGCCATATCTCATTACCAAAAGTTATTCGTGTGGAGAGAAACAGTGTTAATCCCTTGTACGTTTTGGTAAATTTTGAACCCTTTAACACTTTTGTGTTATAGCATGTTTTTGTGAAATGATGAATTTGTATTTTTGTTTTGAACATGGAAACCACTTTCTTTCATTGATTCTTGATAATATGAACTTTCTTCTATGGACAAATGTAAAGTTTTCTTAGTAAATTTTTAATGTAAGATGTGGAAAAAATATCTGCTTTTTGTGGGCAGTCACTTCCCCTGCAGGAATCGTAGATTAAAAAAAACAGAAGTAGTCTTAACATTTTCTTACAGGTTGTCCAAGATTTTATGATTCAGGAGTTCTTGCTTTCTGTCTGAATAGTGTAAGAATGTTCGGCTCTTAACATGTGAACTATAAAACTATTTTCCTAAGTGTATTTTCCTGACAAATATTTCTTCAATAAAGATCATCCCTCTCAGAGAAAGCAAATGTGTGATGATTATATCTAAAAACTTTGATGCTAGAAGCCAAGTTCTGAGTGGAGAGAACTCAAACAGAAAAAGTGTATGCTGTATGTGTGATATATCTGTGCACCTGTGTGTTGTGTACGAGTTGGGAGTACTGAAGAGAACTTGAATGATTTAGGATAGGGAGTCAATGGGAAGAGAATTAAAAAATATACATGCTGAGGCAGAGAGAAAAAAGAGTGTCAATATGTTAGGCAGATGATGGGACAAGACACCAAGAAAGGCACAGGGAATGACAGGAATGATAGGGTATGGGAAATAGACAAGTAGCAATACTGAATCAGAAATTATATCAGAGGCCTAATGCTATGAATTGAATTGTGACCTCCCAAAATATGTGTTGAGATCCTAGTCCCTGCACCTGTAAATATGACCCTGTTTGAAAAGAGGGTTTTTTGTATGTAAATAAGGTCATACCACAGTAGGATGGGTCCTACGCTTAATTACTTGAGTTATAAAAAAGCAGAATAGACACAAAGACACACACAGAGGAGAGACAGATACCAAGGAATGCCAAAGATCGCTGCCAGACACCAGAAACTAGGAGAAGGAATTAACAGGGCTGAGATCCTGATTTTGACTTTTAGCCTCCGAAACTGTGAGAAAATAAATTTAATTTTTTAAAGCCACCCACTTGTGGTGTATCTGTTATGACAGCACTAGGTTACTAAAACTGGTAAATTATAAACAAACTCTAGGAAGTGTCCTGAAGCCCTGGGGGATAGCATGGCAGGGTAGACGGAAGGTAAATGGAGACCAGAGAGGCCTTGAGAGCAGGCGTGAGACTCCTGCCAACAGCAGCTTCTCTTTAAGCTGTCAAACTGCAGCCCCTGCTCTACCAGCTCTCGGACCTTTCCTTACAAAGAAATGACAGGGGTCTCAGCACCCTGATCCCACCTCACTCTCAGAACCTCCTCCTTTATATTTTTATTTATAAAATTACTCAAATACTGAATGCGTATGTTTTCTGTATATAGAAATAAAGATGAATTTAATGCCTCCTGTTGATACCCTGGTTACCTTCCAGAAGGTGTTAACACAATTCCAAAACTTTATGTATGTGTTTATTTTCTATCTATCCCTATCCACCCATCTATCTATCATCTATCTACCTGCTTACCTACCTATCATCTATCTGTCTGTCTATCTATTCACACACACATTAAATATTAGGAATGGACGGTTTGTTTTATTCTCATTTTGTTTTTTAAATAAGTTCTGCCATTTGTGTTTTTCCTTTACTTTTACGTTTCTGCTGGTTCCCAATTCCCTGGAGATCAGCACTGGGTGTCCACAGCACTATGGGCCCATACTGAGGATCAGCAGGGGCACTGTGGGGCTCCCTGCCACAGCCCCCAGCCTGACCCTTTATTCATCTCCCATGTCTTGCTTCTCTCCAGGTCTTGTCTCGAGGTCACCCTATCTCTAGCTCCCCAGGCTCTCGAGCATCGTGGTTCTTTCTTCCTCAAGGTGATAGAGATCCTAGAATACCTTCTCCTTTGCTAAGTGGTTTCCAACTCTCCCTGAATCATCACCCTTTGAGCATCTTTTGATGGGCCCCAGGTTGTAGGATCAAGTAAATGCCTTCAGAGAGAGCGTGTCCTCTGGGTGCTTTGTGGTGCAGAATCAGGGATTAGGCCCTGGGACAGCAGAGCTGAGGCAGTGCAGTTATGTCTGCAGTATCCCCCATCCTTGAGACTCTGGTTCTCCATGCTTCCACTCTACCCCCTTCCCATCTTTCCCTGTTTCCTCAGTTTTCCTCATTTAAACACCAATCTCTTCTTCTTTTGGGGTCCCATTCCAGACCACCTAACTCTCCTCGCACCCTGTTCAGTTTCTCCCCAACACCAGTCCAAAGCTGTTCGTAGTAAAAATACAGTTTTGCAAACCCACAAGAGTATATCTGTAAAGTATGGTATCCTCTCCTGAGGTATCTTCAAAGCTGACATTGACCACTGTACAGAGACTATAGGTCTGAGTAACTGAGAAATATGTCTGTGCCTGTGCTGTGCAGATCCAAGACTTAAGGTAAGATTCATGTATAATATTCTCTCTCCCTCCCTCCGACTTCTTTCTTTCACATATTCATTGTTAATTCAGATACAAATGTTGACATCTCAGAGCCCATGCTATGCTGCTATGCTGCATGCCTCAAAAAGCCTCCCCTAACTGTACCCCATTCTTTTCTTCCCAGAGAATCTGATTCTCTCTTCCCAGAGAAACTAAACCATCTGCCCAGTGCCCACCTTTGGGGAAAGAGATCTCATCTTACCAGAAGACTTGGGGGTAGGCCTGTTAGTCTTGAATTGATGCTTCATTCTGCCAGGGTGAACCTGAGCCTTGGAGGAAGCCCAGGCTCAGGGTGATGTCCCTCCCCACTTCTATCCTAGTGGGGACGCTGGTTTCTCTAGTTTTTGGAAACTGTTATCTAAAGTCACTCTCCCACAGAAACTCTTAGAGATAAGACCTCCAATTGGGTTCTGAGTGAATGCTAAGGTCCCCAGAACCCTTGTGTGATATCATCACTGACATAGCTCAGTTCCATGGTCCAGGTTTAAACTCAACCATGGCAAAGAGATAAACAATATTGAAGGGGTCAGGAGGAAAATGAATAGACATTGAGCCTTGTATTCCTTAGGGAAGAGAAATACATTGATAGTTAATGATTCAGGGGCTGGCAACCATTTTCTGAAGGAGTCAGACAGTCAATAGGCTTTGTGGACCATGTGTGGTCTCTGTCGCAACTACTTAACTCTGCAAGTGTAGGGCAAGAGCAGCCATTGACGATACATTAATGGGATTCCATAGAAGGCACCGTTTGACAAAAGTTTTTTTACTTAAATTTGAAAATCATGACAATGAACAATGCCCCAAACTCCAATCCACTAGACAATAACAAAGGAGTGTCTGAGTCAATGATCATCAATCAGTGGTAGATTTGGTTCTGTTTGGGCTGTAGAATGGCTTTTAGCGTAGTCTTGCTTTAATTTGAAAGTGTTGCCTATTGGAATATTTCACATAAAAGTTGATAATTCTGCTTTTGGAAAGTGGTCAGATCTGGCTACTTCAGGCCTGCATTTCTGCTTGGCAGCATGCAACTGGAGCTGAGTGGCCAGTGTCCCCTTTACTCTGCTCTCATGTCTCACTTCCCACAGTCCCCACCACTCCTTATCGTCTTAAATCCAGCCCACTTCAGTCATTTATGTCACCTGCCTGGCCTCTGTAGGCATTTGGTTTTGTCATCCTAGATCCTTTGGTGGCCTCACAAATATTGCTTTAAATAAGCAAGGCATCATTTAGAACCTGCAAGTCTGCGTTATACAGGGGCCCCTGGAGTCTCGTATGTGTGAAAAATTTCATCTGTTGCCACTTGAACTACAGCTTGCATCTGCCAGCCCTCTGGTTCCTTTTTAACCACCTCCTCTTCACTCAGGAGGGAGGCTGAGTAAATGTCTCTGCCCCGTTCCCCTTGACCTGCCACTCAGGACAGATGCCAGTCAGCACTACCAGCAAGTACTGGCTCTGGGAACCTTCAGGGTCTCTACTGTGACCTGATTTGGGGGCTGTTGTAAGCCATACAAGCTTAGTGAGCATAAAGTTAGATTTCCCCAAGTGTCTTAGTTTTAGTGTTGCTGTAACAAATGACCATAAATGGGTGATTTTAAAGAATAGGAATTTATTTTCTCACAGCTTCTTGGTGCTCCTGGGCCTGGCATCTGTCTTCCCCTGTGTGTGTGTGTGTGTGTGTGTGTGTGTGTGTGTGTGTGTATCTGTGTCTAATCTGTTCTTTCTAAACTCTGAAGTGATTAGAGTTAGAACCCACCCTACGGAGTATGACCTAACTAACCTAACAAAGAAAAGTCTATTTCCATACAAGACTACATCCACAAGTATAAGTGTTAGGATTCAAACACAGACTTTGGGGGTACTATTTGGTTTTGGTACATCTTATACCTTTTTTTGTCCTATATTTCCTCCAACACTGCTTTATTTATGTTTAGTTTTTTTTGGTAGTGAACCATTTTGATTCATTTTCATTTCCTTCTGTGTAAAAATTTTAGATATTTTCTTTGTTGTTACCACGGGGATTACATTTAACATCCTAAGTTTATAATACCTAGATTGAAGTTTCATTTGAAAGAGGGACAATGAATAAGGACGGCCGAAGAAGAATTAATGCCTTTGAATTAAGATGTTGGCAAAGAATACTGAATATACCATGGACTGCCAGAAGAATGAACAAATCTGTCTTGGAAGAATTACAGCCAGAATGCTCCTTAGAAGCAAGGATGGTGAGACTTTGTCTCATGTACTTTGGATATGCTATCAGAAGGGACCAGTTCCTAGAGAAGGACAGCATGCTTGGTAAAGTGGAAGGTCAGCAAAAAAGAGGAAGACCTTCAATGAGATGGATTGACACAGTGGTTGCAACAATGGGCTCAAGCATAACAACGATTGTGAGGATGGTGCAGGACTGAGCAGTGTTTTGTTCTGTTGTGCATGGAGTCACTATGAGTAGGACCTGACTCAATGGCACCTAACAACAGAAATAAGAGATTGAATTTATTCCAACTTAACTTTAGTAGCTTATAGAAGCTCTGTTCCTATACAGCTCTGTCCTCTCCACTCTTTATATCATTGTTGTAAAAAGTTACATATTTACGCAGCGTGTGACCAATAACATAGATTTGTAAATAGTTTTATGCTTTTCTCTTTTAAAGCATGTAGGAAATAAAAAGCAGAGTTACAAACCAAAAATGCTGTAATAGTGGCTTTTATATTTATCCATGTAATGACGTTTACTGAAGATCTTTATTTCTTTATATGGCTCTGAGTTACTGTCTAACGTCCTTTCATTTCAACCTGAAGGACACCTTTTAGCATTTCTCATAGGGCAGGTCTAGTGGTAACAAACTCCCTTAAATTTTTATTTAAATCTGGGAATGTCTTAATTTCTCCTTTATTTTTTAAGGACAGTTTTGCTGAATACAGAATTCTTGGTTGATGGTTTTTTTTTTTTTTTTTTTCTTTCAGCACTTCAAATATGTCATCCCACTTTTTTCTGGCCTACATAATTCCTAATGAGAAATTGGCTGCTCGTATGTAACAAGTCATTTTTCTCTTGCTGCTTTCAAGATTTTCTTTGTTTTTAGTTTTCAACAGTTTGATAATAATGTGGCTGTGTGGATTTCTTTGAGTTTATCTCACTTTGAGTTTGTTGAGCTTCATGGATGTGTACATTCATCCAAGAAACTCATAAAATTTGAGAAGTTTTTGTCCATTATTTCTTCAAATATTCTTTCTGTCCCTTTATCTCTCTCCTCTCCTTCTAGGACTCCCATAATGCATATATTGTTCTGCTTGATAGTGTTCCATAAGTTCCTTAGGTTCTGTTCACTTTTTTTGTTTTTGCTCCTTGGACTCAATAATTTCAACTGTTCTATCTTCAAATTCATTTATTCTTTTTTTCTCCCAGCTCATATCTGTTGGTAGATTTTTAAAAATCCCTTTAGTGACATTTTCACTTTAGTTATTGTACTTTTCAGTTCCAGTATTTGTGTGGTTCCTTTTTAAAATTTCTATTTCTTTACTGATATTTTCATTTTGTTCCTGTATCATTTTTCTTATTTCTTTTAGTTCTTTGTCTGCATTTTTCTTTAGCTGCTTTAATATACTTAATACTGTTGTTTTAAAGTCTTTGTCTAGTAAGTCCATTATCTGTCCTTCCTCAGGACAGCTTCTGTCACTTTATTTTGTTCTTTTGATGGACCATTCATTTCTGTGTTTTTGTGTGCCTTGTGATTTTATTTTTGAAACTGTGACGGCTGACTATTATAGTGTGGTAACTCTGGAAATCAGACTCATCCTCTTCTCCAGGCCTTGCTTTTTTGTTGTTGTTTTTAAATTATTGAAGGCCATAGTTGTCTGCTTATTTAGTGACTTCCCCTAAATATTTTTGCAAAGACTGACTTCATGTATGTGTGTGGACACTGAAGGCTCTGTTTCTTAGCTTGGGTTTAGCTAGTGTTTTGACGGAGTTTTCCTTGAATGCTGGGAGAAAAATGTCAAGGGAGGAAAACCCCCTCTATCTGTCTTTGAAAATTGGCTCTGTGCTGGGGGTCTCCTTCAGGACTTAGACAGGTTTGCACTGAGCTTAGGGATCAGCCTGAGGTGAATGTGTAGGGTCTTTTCAGGTAATTTCTGAGCGTATTTCTTTAAGCATACACGTGGCTTTCTCAATTCTCTCATATGCATGATGCTTTTGAAAACCATAATTTCAGTCCTTCGAGCAGTACCCAGACAGGCTTAAACATACACATGCAGTAGTTTGGCTGTCAAATCTGCTCTGATCAGTCTAGAGCCAGAGACCAAGATCCCTTTCTAGGAGTGCAGGCCAAAGTGCCACTTTAAAAGTCAGCCAAGAAAGCCAGGGAGGGGATGGGGCACAGGTGGGTAGAAAAATCAAAGCTTTCTTGCCATTTATATGTCAAGTTTTTTTTTGTTTTTTTTTTTGATTCAACATTCGCTTAGTTGCTATAACTCTTCTACGGGGTTCTAGAGTTCTGAGACCATTAATTCTGCCAGGTTCTGCTTACTTTTGTTTTGTTTTGTGGAGGGACAGGACCATGCAACTGTTTACATGGCCATTTTTCTCTGCCCTCTCTTTGTTACATTCTTACAGTATGACTTATAGTCTCACAATAAGATTCAGATTCCACACACATTTCTCTGGACTTTCTTGTGACAGGCATATGACTAGTTAAGGTCACATATTCTTCTCTGCAAGATCCTCCCAAAATTTAGGAGGTCAGTATTCATATCTCCATTTTACCAATGAGAAAACAGCAGCTCAGAGCAGTGGGTTGATGGTTCGTGGTCACACAGCTGTAAGGGGTAAAGTTAAGAACTGAAGCCAGGTCAGGGTAGTTTGGCAACCAGAGACCCTCGTGTTCCCCCTGGGGGGATATCTCTAAGGTTTTATAATCTTTGAGTCCAACCAAGGATTGTCAGGTCGGTAAGGTACTGATTACTGAATCAGTTCCTTCTCCATCCTTCCACCACTGTAACTACCAAGCACATGTAGGAAGCACTTTCCTAAATTGTCCCTCATCCCCAACCACCTCTGCTTCTGAGGTGCCTCTCAGAGGGGATCTTTTGTCTTGCGAGCATAATCGAAAGGTTAAATGAATAGAGCTTTGGCTGCAGGCTTCCAGTGGAGACAGTTATTTCCTTGGAGTCACAGTTGAAGGAACGCCTCCTCTGAATGGGTTGGGGTGGGGTTAAAGTGAGAGTTCAATTCTAGATATTAATATGACCCTTTGAACACTGTAAATCTGCCCTCCCCACACTAACAGTGATACCCATTGTCTTTCTAAAGAGTATTCTCAGAAATCAGAGCAAGTGCTGAACAAGAAGACACATTTTAGAAGATTTAGCTTTCTCTGGGCTTGTATATTGATTAACAATAATGTCTTTGTTTGCTCAGAGATGTGGCTGCCAGGAAGAGGCAGCTATTTTCACAGCTTAGTTTGCTAGAGTTAGCACAACTTTTCTCTGTTCTTCTGCAGACACTGAGAATAAATGATTAATATATTTACTGGGGCACAGGGAAGGAGGACACATGCTGTGACCATCACTGAACAATTCTGCCTTATAATTGTGACCAGTGGAACCCAGGTCACTTCCAGGGAGTGGAGTCCAGAATGTCCACTTGCCAAGTCAGCTGGCCCTGTGAAGAACAGCACCTCCCCTAAACATCAGTTAATATAAGGGTAACAGGCAGTTTTCTGAGGAAGAGCTGAAGAACCACACTTCTGACAGAGGTTTGGTTGGCAGGAGCGCCCTAGCCCTCCAGAGCCTGGTGCTGATGCTGTTCCATGTGTGGGGCCTCATTGCTGGCCCAGCCTTGCCTGCATCCTCTCAGACACAAACAGGCCAGGTCTCCGTCTCAGTCCCTCAAATGTTCTGGTCATAGGAGTCACACCTGATTTAAGGTCGACAGCCAGAGGAGGGTACTGGTGCTCCCTCAGGCCCAGAGGCAGCACTGAGTCAGGACCACCCAGGGGCCCCACAACACACCGTTTACACATCTGTCTTGGTGAGTCTTAGGTAATCTTGGTTGCACAGGGGTAGTTTTTTTTGGTGGGGGGGCTTTAAGTGAAAGTTAAGTCAGTCTTTCATACAAAAACTTATATACACCTTGCTATGTTCTCCTAGCTGCTCTCTCCTTAATGAGACAGCACACTCCTCCTCTTCACCCTGTATTGCCCATGTCCTTTCAACCAGCTTATGTCCCCCTCTGCCTTCTCATCTTGCCTCTAGTCAGGAGCTGCCCACATAGTCTCATGTGTCTACTTGAGCCAAGAAGTGCACTTCTCACCAGTACCATTTTCTGTCTTATAGTTCAGTCCAATTCATGTCTCAAGAGTTGGCTTCGGGAATGGTTCCAATCTTGGGCTAACAGAAGGTCTAGAGACCATGACCTCTAGAGTCCCTCTAGTCTTAGTCAGACCACTAAGTCTGGTCTTTTTATGAGAATTTGAAGTCTGTATCCCACTGCTCTCCTGCTCCATCTAGGGGTTCTCTGTTGTGTTCCCTGTCAGGGCAGTCATCAGTTGTAGCCAGGCACCATCTAGTTCTGGTCTCACGCTGATGTAGTCTCTGGTTTGTGTGGTCCCTTCTATCTCTTGGGCTCATATTTATCTTGTGTCTTTAGTGTTCTTCATTCTCCTTTGCTCCTGGTGGGTTGAGATCCGTTGATGCATCTTAGATGGCCACTTGCCAGCATTTAAGACCTCAGACACCACTCATCAAAGTGGGATGCAGAACATTTTCTTAACATATTTTGTTATGCCAACTGATCTAGATGTCCACAAGGGTAGTTTTATCGATGCTCCTCTGGCTTATAGGAAGGGCAGGGGACAGAAGTGAGAAAGCTAGGAAAGATGGGTACATGGGAAAACACTTTCAGGATTTTGACATCACATTACTCCCCTGGCTTAAGATCCCTGGATGTGCTCTCACTGTCTTCAGTGCCCAACTAGATACCATTTCATGAGCCAACTTCAGTCAATTTAGAGAAGGATTCTAAGGCCTCACTCTTGCTCCATGGGAAAGAGTACCATGACTGATTAGCAATGTCTGCTCTAGGCAAACGAGTGGTGTCACATTGGGGGTGTCATCCATTTGTTCTTCTGGCCATTGGGGTCAAGGGAGCTCCTCGGCTGAGCTCTTTATGACCTATCCCCTTTTCTAGTCTCTTCTCTCTCAAAACACCCTCCCAATGCCCTCCATTCATCCATATCAAACTTCTCACCCTTATCTGAACATATCAGCCTCCTTGTCTCTGTATCTTTGCACATGATATTTCACCTGTGTAGAACAGCGGTACAGTGGTTAAGAGCTTGGCTGCTAAACAAAATGTCGGCAGTTTGAATGCACCAGCCACTCATTGGAAACCTTATAGGGCAGTTCTACTCTATCCTATAGGGTCACTGTAAGTTGAAATTGACTCGATGGCAATGCGTTTTTTGTTTTTTTAAGAAAAGTTTAATTCCCTATAAGAGTTCCAGTTTTCCACTGAAACTACCCAAACTCTGCCTTCCCCATGATGGAAGTAGGGCTCCTCACCCACTCTCTCCTGTTTGCCCCTCCCCACCCACGTACCTCGCATGCCATTCTCCCATAGAAATACACCACACTGTGAGTGTTTGTTGGTCATTTGTTTCACTGGCTTGGTTGTAAACTTCTTGAAAACAAGGTGAGCGTTTAAACAGGGTTGTATCCCCCAGCACTCAGCACTTACTAGGCTCTACACTCACTGCTGAGTGAATAAGCAGGTGCTCACTGCAACCTCTTTGTTTTGTTGTTAGTTGCCACTGAGTCAATTCCAACCATGGTGACCACACAAAGGGTGCAAACGGATAAGTGCTTGAGTGTTAGCCGAAAGACTGGCAGTTTGAACCCCTCCAGAGGTGCCTTGGAAGACAGACCTGGTGATCTGCTCCAGAAAAGTCACAGCCTTGAAAATCCTATGGTGCACAGTTCTACTCTGACACACACAGGGCTGCCATGAGCAAACACCTAGAACCCAGGAAACTGTCTAAGCCTAAGAGAAGTCTGTGTAGCCAGAGGAGCTGGACTTGATGATAAAGGCCATGCTGTGTGGGACCACTTGCTGGCTACAAATGCCAACCCCTGGATGACACACAGGTGTCATTACAACTCTGGTCAACTCCTCGTGGTTACCTGAATCATAAAAATTCATGTCCACGTTGATATCCACAGAAAGGACTTTTCATTTCAATCACTAATGTCTGTCATGGGCCTGGGATGCAGGAGTGGTGGCCTGTTACCCTGTGTTTTCTGGCCCTGATCCAACCGCTAGGGGAAATTCAGGGTTCTTTCTCTTCAGACCACTCAAGAATGTAGATAGAAGGCCATTGTGGGATCTGCTGGGTTCTACTGGGGCCATGGCACTAGGAGTCAGAGAAGAAGGGTATAAACAGCCCAAACCAGGACCTACATCATAGAAAGGGCAGCAGCTGTGACCCCGGACAACAGGGCACATCTTCCCAGAATGGTGGTGGTGGAGGGCTGCTTTGCTTTATGTTAAAACAAAGTCCCATGATGGAGAAGAACAAAACCCTCCCATAAAGACACAATATACACACTGAATGTAACATGTTTGCCCTGTGGCCAGACATTCAGGTATAGAACCAGGTCACATTCTCTCCTCTGTCTTTGGTGGGTTCAGTACAAAAGTCCAAGGAGCTCTAGTTTATGTAGGAAATGTTCCTTCTCATTTCTCTGTGCCTGCCTTTGCTATTTGAGTGGTAAAACCTTGAGCTCAAGGTGATGACATGGGCCCTGAGGAAAGGGGCAGGGAGGCACTAGATCTGCTTTCATGTTAAACTTCAACTGAGGGGCAAAGCAGTCCTGGGCCAGCTACTGGGGCTGGACACCACTATAGGTATTTGAGACCAAAGCTGCAGGGCAAATGAAGAAGGCTTCTTTGGGTGGATGTCCCACTGTGCTACAGGGAACCCTAGAAGCCTGATGCTCAAGGAGTAAGTAATGAGCTGGGGATTCTGGGATTAAGCATCCCAACCTGATCTCTTCCTATCTATGACATTGGCCTTCTATGTTTCCCTTGGAGTAAGTTTCCCATGGAGGGCTCTACCTGGGAGGGCTTGAAGCATCACAGCATCACTGGGGACACAGAAGGGACCCTTCTGGGATGGCCTGCCATAGAGGCATCTGTTCAAGGACACACAGAAGAAATCTACTGAGCACTGTATTAGTCAAAGTTCTCCAGAGAAACAGAACCATAAGATACACGTATGTATGTACAGAGATACAGAGATGTGTTTTAAGCAATTCGCTCATGCAATTGTAGGGACTGCCATGCCCAAAATCTTTAAATCATGAGACCAGCTGGAAACTCTAGCAGTCTAATGTCTGAAGTAGGTGGCCAGGCAGTGGGCTGGAAACTCCAGCAGGATGTCTATAGTCTTGAGGTAAAATCCTTCTCCCTAGGGAAACCTTAGTTTTTGCCCTTTGGGCCTTCAACTGATTGGATGAGGCCTATCCACATTATGGAGGGTTATCTGCTTTACTTAAGGTTAACTGACTTAAATGTTCCCCACCCATTGCTGTCAAGTCCATTCCGATTCATAGTGACTCTACAGGACAAAGTAGAATTGCCTCATAAAACTTCCAAGGAGCACCTGGTAGATTCAAACTGCCGACCTTTTGATTAGCAGCTGTAGCTCTTAACCACTACACCACCAGGGTTTCCCACATGACCCAGCAAGGAAGGAAAGATTTTCCTGTGTATAAATGGGGGAAACTGAGTCTCAGACAGAGTGAGGAGCTTCCACAGGATAGCTGATCATAGTCACAGCATTTACAGAGGAGCCCACTCCCTAGGTCCATTGCCATGAATTATCTCCTTTAATTTAATCCATCTTAACCACTGACTGCATCACCAGGGCTCCAATTTAATCTTTACAAAATGGAACCAGCTGGTAATAATTGTTAAGTCCAGCTACATTTTTCTCTTTGGTGATGACCCTAAATCAGGGAATTTTTCCTTTGAGCAATCTCATACAATAGATCCAACATAGCAGGTGAGAAAACGTGGCTTCAAAGTCAGAAGACCCTGGTTTGGAATCCCAGCTCTCCCACCCTGAATTCACCTTGGGTAATTTGAGTTGCTTCTCTGATCATTATGTCCTCATCTGGACAATGGAGATGTTAACTGCTGCTCTGAGATTTAAACGACAGAATATATGAAATGCTCAGCATTTAGGAAGTGCTTCATAAATGGAACTAACTTTAGGTATTGATGATTCCCAGGCTTCACAAACAACAGAACTGAAACCCAAAAGGTCACTGGCTTAAGGTCATCTGCCTTGCGACAGGACCAGGACTAAACGCTGATCTGTCTGACGCAGACGCCAGGGTCCTTTCCATGCTAGGTACACAAACAACTGGTTTCATAGGGCTGGTCCTGCGTCATCAGGAAACACGTACATTCCCACTCACTGACTGTAGGAAGCGTGTAATACACTTCAGGAAAGTTTCCCTTCCAAACAGTTAAAACATCTGAAAATATTAAGAGTGAACTTCAGTGATCTCAAACATTCACTGACATGCACCAGCTCCAGAACCTTGACTGCCAAAATCCAGAGCCATTCAGCCTTTGTCCACATCAGTGCTTATTTAGAACATTAACCTCAGAGTCCAGGAAACCTGTCAACTTTATAAACACTGCTCTTTCTATCTGGGCCAGGCATAATAATTTAAGGACATTTTCCTTGATTGTATTTCAGTTTTGTATTTAAGTCGTGGAAATACTGTAGAATTTTAACGGAAAGGAAAGATGTGCATCAGGGTTGTATCTTTTCACCATAATTATTCAGTCTGTATGCTGAGCAAATAATCCAAGAAGCTGGACTAAATAAAGAACGGGGCATCAGGATTGGAGGAAGATTCATAAACTCCCTGCAACACACAGATGACACAACCTTGCTTGCTGAAAGTGAAGAGGACTTGAAGCACTTACTAATGAAGAGCAAAGACAACAGACCTTAGTATGGACTACATCACAACAAAGAAAACAAAAATCCTCACAATGGGACCAATGAGCAACATCATGATAAACAGAGAGAAAAACAGTGAAGTTGTCAAGGATTTCATTTTACTTGGATCCACAATCATAGAAACAGTAGTCGAGAAATCAAATGACGTATTGCATTGGGCAAATCTGCTGCAAAAGACCTCTTTAAAGTGTTGAAAAGCAAAGATGTCACTTTGAGGACTAAGGTGTGCTTGACCAAGCCATGATATTTTCAATCGCCTCATATGCATGAGAAAGCTGGATAAAGAATAAGGAAGACCAAAGAATTGTATGCTTCTAACTTATGGTGTTGGCGAATAATGTTGAATATACTATGGACTGCCAGAAAAACGAACAAATCTGTCTTGGAAGGAACAAATCTGTCTTGGAGGAAGTACAACCAGAATACTCCTTAGAAGGAAGGATGGTGAAGCTTTGTCTCACACACTTTGGACATGTTATCAGGAGGGGTCAGTCCCCGGAGAAGGACAGCATGCTTGGTAGAGGGTCAGTGAAAAAGAGAAAGACACTCAAAGAGATGGACTGACACAGTGGCTGCAGAAATGGGCTCAAACATAGCAACGATTGTGAGAGTGGCACAGGACCCAGCAGTGTTTTGTTCTGCCGTACGTAGAGCTGCTATGAGTCAGAGCCAACTCAACAGCAGCTAACAACAACAACAACATACAAACCACCTTGTTATTGCAGATTTAAAAACAATATTTTATTTTTGGTAAAAAAATGCACAGCAAAACATACACTCATTCAACAATTTCTACGTGTACAGCTCATTAACACAGGTACATTCTTTACATCATGTCATCATTCTCTACCCAAATTATTTCACCACATTTGAGTTAGATTCAGTGCCCCTAAACATCTTATCTATGCTTTAGAGTTACTGCTGTCATTATGATGTCATACAGTTGATGCTTTAAAAGAGGGACATGCTCAAAATAAACACTTTTTACTAATTGAGCCAAACTGTTGTTTGGTTTAATGACAACTTCAGGGGACAGTTTTGGTTCACAGTTTAAAGATTATTTCAGGGCATTCGATTCAGGGATTCTTCCAGTCTCAATGGGTCCGGTAAGTCTGGATTCCTTGAGAATCTAAACTTCTGTTCCACATTTACCCCCCTTTTGATCAGGACCCAGCTATGTATCGGTATTTATCTATGAGTAATGGTAGCCAGGATGCTGCAGATTTTGAGTCTGTGCTGAGAGTGTGGCCAGGGAGTGTAAATATTGGTCAGAGAACATTAATTAGAAAGGCAGTATTTTCAGAATGGCTGCCTCTTTCATTAACACTCCAAGGAAATAAACTGCGGAAAGTAGCAGTTTACTAAATCACAACTTAAAAACAGTCATTTAACTTCTAGCTTAACTTTTTTTTTTCAGGCTAATTAAAGCTAATGCTATTTTGAAAATATAACCTCTCTGCCACCATAACCTTATTGATTTCACATTTATATCATAGACATGTAACTGCCAGGAATTTGCTACAATTTTCCACACTTCTCTGAGCTCAGAGTCACATTCTACTTCATGCATCCCATTACTTGAGTGTCATTCAGAACTAATAAATACAACTGGAAAATGTGATTGGGAAGTTAACTCTCTGGAATAAAAAAAAAAAACTCTGGAATAAGGACACATTAATACAAAGATCACATGGAATAAATGGATAAAAAAAATTTTTTTTTTTAAATGGATAGCTTACCTATATTTTCTGTTTTGTAAAAAACATAAAGTCATTTCTTTCAGAGTAGTTTTCCCAGGTAAGTTTTTGCCTGCACTATTTTTTCCCTAATGTGTCCTGAAAAGGAGACACACGTCTTATGCTGAGCCACGCCTGTAAATATAGCCTTAAGCGACATTCAATTTGTAAATCACACGTAAGGCCACAGGTTGTTTGGTCTTACGATGCTCTAAATCCACTTTGAGGTTCACAAAGATCACAAATCAGGTTATCGTAGTTCACCTCAAGAGGCACATTGAGGAGGGGAGGGAAGTACAGGAGACTTGAGTACCAGTTTCCAAAAACAGATCTGTTAATTCACTTGATAAATATTCTGATGTAAAAAAGTCAGACTGGATGGAAGTGTCAAGCCAGATACTCCGGTTCTCTGGTTGGAATTGGGAGGCTCAGGTAACTCCACACGATGACTGGGAAGAACCTGCAGGTTGACACAGATGTGGGTTGACATGGACCCAGTGAAGGTGGGAGGGTGGTCGGGCATTTTTTTTCCTGGGTCCAGAGCCACATCCTTACACCCCATTGTGACCCTTAACTATGCATCCAGTAAGAACACGCATCACCTTGGTCCTTCCTGATGGTCTTTCCTTTCCAGAACTTTCCCTGCAGACAATCTGCTTATCAAACTCAGCTCCATAATACATTCCCAAGAATATTTCTCAGAGCCCTTCTCCAGTGAAATGGGAAAATATTCAAAAACTTGGATTAGGCTTTTAGCAGATCGGACAAAACACCAATCAAGACTTGATGATTCTTTAGAAAGGCTGTCACCAACAAAGCTTTTCCCCAGAGTCACATCAGTTGTGACCTTCACCAGCTACACCGAGAAAAATCTAGTCTATGTTACTGAAGCCACCAAACTAAACCAAATCAAACCCATTGCTGTTGAGTGGATTTGGACTCATAGCGACCCTATAGGACAGAGGAGAATTGCCCCAAAGGGTTTCCAAAGATGTAAATCTTTTTTTTTTTAATAATTTTTATAGTGCTTTAAGTGAAAGTTTACAAATCAAGTCAGTCTCTCACACAAAAACCCATATACACCTTGCTACACACTCCCAATTACTCTCCCCCTAATGAGACAGCCTGCTCTCGCCCTCCTCTCTCTTTTCGTGTCCTTTTCGCTGGCTTCTAACCCCCTCCACCCTCTCATCTCCCCTGCAGGCAGGAGATGCCAACATAGTCTCAAGTGTCCACCTGATCCACGAAGCTCACTCCTCACCAGCATCCCTCTCCAACCCATTGTCCAGTCTAATCCATGTCTGAAGAGTTGGCTTCAGGAATGTTTCCTGTCCTGGGCCAACAGAAGGTCTGGGGGCCATGACCACTGGGGTCCTTCTAGTCTCAGACCATTAAGTCTGGTCTTATGAGAATTTGGGGTCTGTATCCCACTGCTCTCCTGCTCCCTCAGGGGTTCTCTGTTGTGTTCCCTGTCAGGGCAGTCATCGGTTGTAGCCGGGCACCATCTAGTTCTTCTGGTCTCAGGATGATGTAGTCTCTGGTTCACGTGGCCTTTTCTGTCTCTTGGGCTCATAATCGCCTTGTGACCTTGGTGTTCTTCATTCTCCTTTGATCCAGGTGGGTTGAGACCAATTGATGCATCTCAGATGGCTGCTTGCTAGCATTTAAGACCCCAGACGTCACTCTTCAAAGTGGGGTAGAGAATGTTTTCTTAATAGATTTTATTATGCCAATTGACTTAGATGTCCCCTGAAACCATGGTCCCCAGACCCCTGCCCCTGCTACGCTAGCCTTCAAAGCATTGCGTTTATTCAGGAAACTTCTTTGTTTTTGGTTTAGTCCAATTGTGCTGACCTCCCCTGTATTGTGTGCTGTCTTTCCCTTCACCTAAGGTAGTTCTTATCTACTATCCAATTAGTGAATGCCCCTCTCTCACCCTCCCTCCCTCCCCCCTCTCTTAACCACAAAAGAATGTTTTCTTCTCCGTTTAAACTACTTCTCAAGTTCTTAGAATAGTGGTCTTATGCAATATTTGTCCTTTTGGAACTAATTTCACTCAGCATAATGCCTTCCAGGTTCCTCCATGTTATGAAATGTTTCACAGATTCCTCACTGTTCTTTATCAATGGGTAGTATTCCATTGTGTGAACATACCATAATTTATTTATCCATTCATCCGTTGATGGGCACCTTGGTTGCTTCCATCTTTTTGCTGTTGTAAACAGTGCTGCAATAAACATGGGTGTGCATATATCTGTTCATGTAAAGGCTCTTATTTCTCTGGGATATATTCCAAGGAGTGGGATTACTGGATCGTATGGTAGTTCTATTTCTAGCTTTAAAGCTTTTTAAGGAAGTGCCAAATCGATTTCCAAAGTGGTTGTACCATTTTACATTCCCACCAGCAGTGTATAAGTGTCCCAATCTCTCCACAGCCTCTCCAACGTTTATTATTTTGTGTTTCTGGATTAATGCCAGCCTTGTCGGAGTGAGATGAAATCTCATT
Source organism: Elephas maximus indicus (assembly GCF_024166365.1). Taxonomy (NCBI): domain Eukaryota; kingdom Metazoa; phylum Chordata; class Mammalia; order Proboscidea; family Elephantidae; genus Elephas; species Elephas maximus. The sequence continues at coordinate 70,413,223 of NC_064831.1, read as the reverse complement.
GTGGTTTTGATCTGCGTTTCTCTAATGGCTAATGATCGTGAACATTTCTTCTTATATCTGTTAGCTACCTGAATGTCTTCTTTAGTGAAGTGTCTATTCATACAAAGATGTAAATCTTTATGGAAGCAGACTACCACATCTGGAGCCTCTGGTGAGCTCGAACCGACGACCTTTTGATTAGCAGCCAAGTGCGTAACCACTGGACCACCAGGGCTCCAGAGACTAAATTTCAGGCACCGAATTTGGCGAGAAAAAATTTCTGATTCGGTTTTAATCACACCCCTCAATGCAGAGGGCGAACAGCTCCCAAATTGGGAGGCGATGGCTTGGTATCATCACCGAGCCTGACCACAGCTCAGCCCAACTAGCCCCCAGGTTGTGGAGATCTGAGCCCCGCAGATACCGCGGCGCGGCTCCCACCCTGGCAGTCCAGGGCTGCTGTCACCTGCCCGCGCGATCCTGCCCTACACGCCGATGGGGCTCACCGCTGCGGAGGAGGGCCCCCGGCCCGGTGCCCAAGCGGGTCTCCTCGCTGCCCCTGCGGGCCCGGCCCGACCACCGCGGTCACAGCTCCGCCTGCGGCCGACGGGCTCGCTCCGCGGTGGGGACCGCGCGCCGCCCTCGCCGGGCCAACGACGTTGCGCGCCAGCCCCGCCGGCGCCAAGGCGGCCGGTCCAGGAAGCCCCGCAGCGCTTACCTGGAGCGGCCTGTCCGGTGCGCCCGAGGCTCGGCGGACAGCGGCCGGGCTGCGGCTGAGCCAGCCCCCGGGAGGCGCGGGCGAGCCCAGGCCCGCCGCCGAGAGGGGGCTCTGAGCGGAGCCGCGGCGGTCCCGGCATTTTAAAGGCCAGGCAGCTGGATGGTGTTCACGGGGAAACGCAGGGAGAAACTTGGACCCCCGGGCCAGAGCGTGGGCAGCGCGGGAGGGGGCCCGACAGCCCCTCGGAGGAGCACGAGCCAACCTGGGCTACTCTGACTTGCTCTTCAAAAGCTTTCCCTTCGGCTACCTCCTTTACACCGGAAACCATACTGCTCTCAAAAGCTTCCGCCTGCATAATACTAAATAGCGAGACGTTAAAAATATTTCCCTTAAATTTAGGGGCAAGAACAGGAGTTCGTCCACCACCACTGGTGTTAAGCGTTACTGGGAAAATCTGGGGCCCTGGTGGCCCAGTGGTTAAGAGCTCTGGTTGCTAACTGAAAGGCTGGCTGCTGGAATCCTTGGAAACCCTGTGGGGCAGTTCTACTCCTGTCCTGTAGGGTCACTAGGAGTCGGAATTGACTTGATGCCAACGGGTTTGGTTTGGTTTTGGTTTTGGTTTGGGAAAGTCTAGTCAGTGCAATTAGAGAAGAAAAGGAAAGGAAATGTAAAAATGTGGGTGGTATGCCTCCGTTAAAAAAAAGAAAAAAATATATATATATTTCAGAAAGCAAGAGAAAATGATTACTATTTGCAGTAGATGTGATTGTCTAGCTGGAAAACCGAAGTGGATTATTTGAAGATTAATGGAAAAATCTCTTTTTTCCTCCCCATAAGTAGACAGGTTACAAAGTAAATCTACTGAATAAATAATGTTCTTATGTATTTACTAATCAGTTAGAAAACAGAATGAAAAACCTCATTCTCACTCTAACAGAGCCATAAATAGAAATATAAACTTATTAGGGAAATGTGTTCTACTGTTTGGAAAAAGCTACTCTCTACTTGGGGACTAAGGAAGACTTGAATCTATTAAAAGTCACAAGGCTTACTCTTGGGCAAAGAGAAATAAACATTGTAACCTTATCACTTTTTCCTTATTTTTAAATTCAATGCAATCTCCTTCAAATTCCTGGGAGGATTTTCTCTTTACTTTACTTGACATAAGGATTCTAGTCTGGAAGTATAAAGACAGACCAGCCAAGAAAAAATGTTGATAAAGAAGACTATAAGGGAAACAAGCTCTGCTGGTTATGAAAATGAAGGAATGCATGCATGAATGAATGAATGAGTAAAAAAATGCATTTACTGAGTGCTTACTGTTTACAGAAGTACTTTTTCTGTGTTCATGCATTTTATTCATCACAACAACCCTGTGAGGCAAGCACTAATGTTACCGCCATTTTCAGATGAGAAAATTGAGGCTCAGGAAGGATAAGTATCTCACCCAAGGTCATACAGGGAGAAGTGGATCAGGGATTTGGTGCAGGCTTTCTGCTTCTGGAACCTCTGGGTCTGTGTGCTTAAACCTCTATGGTAAAGCAGTAGCGATTCAAACAGTATACTACAGGCCCAAAGATGACCGTTCAGTGGGACAGAACAGAGCCCAACATTAGACCAAAGTAAGAATATGTCATTATGATCAAGTGGTACTTAAATTTGATAGGAATTATGGATTTTTCAGTAGATGGTATTGGAATAACTGGATAGCCATAAGTGGAAGGTGGAAAGCTGATTTCCTACCTGTTCCCCAGAAAGAAAAAATCTCAGATCCATCAAATATCAAACGTAAAAATGTAAAGCCATAAAATAGATGAAAATATAGGCAAACATTTATCATAAATCTGGGAGGTGCCCTGGTGGCATAGTGGTTAAGAGCTTGTCTGGTTGGCAATTCAAATACTCTACCAGTAGCTCCTTGGAAACTCTAGGGGACAGTTCTACTCTGTCCTATAGGGTTGCTAGGAGTAGGAATTGACTGGACAGCAATAAGTTTGGATTTCCGGGCTTGTGGAAGCCTTTCTAAAAATATCATGAAAGCCATAAAGGAAAAGACTAATAGATATGATTACCAAAACATCCAAATAAACTTCTTCATGGAAAAAGACACCATAAACAGAATTGAAAAGTAAACGACAAATAGGGTTGCCGAATTTAGCAAATGAAAAAACAAAATGACTAGTTAAATTTGAATTTCAGATAAATAATGAATAATTTTTTAGTATCAATATGTTCCATTTGTTGCTTATTTGAAATTCAGACTTAAGGAAGGTACTGTTAGAATCGCCAGTTTACAGAAGAGGAAACACGACAGAGGTTAAGCAACTTTCCCAAGGTCTCACAGCTGGGTAATAGGGAAACTGGGGTTTAAACTAGGGCAGTTTAGCTCCAGGGCTCTGCTCCAACAGTTAGGCTATGCTGCATACTTCATGGAATACTGTGGATAGCATGTTAGGATGAATTGGTCCACAGAGTGGAATACTATGTAGCCATTAAAAATGACAATATAACGCTATACTTATTACATAGAAAACACTCATGACATATTGTTAAGTTAAAAAAAAGTCTTCAAAACTGCGTATATAGTATGATCCCATTTATGTAAAACTGAATCTATTTCTATACGCTGATATATACAGCCATAGAGAAATAGCTGGATGAATAATCACCAATATGTTAACAACCTTTCTTTCTGAGTGACAGGATTTCAAGTAATATTTACTTTCTTGTTTGTACTTTTCAAGATGGCTTAGGCTTTTAAAATTATAAACATGTATTATTTAAGTTCAGAAAAAAAGCAAAACAAAATCTCGGGGGAAAATTCCCATTTCAATCTTTTAGCATCTTGATATTCCAGGCTTTCCCTAGCTTATTGTATCTTCCTTCAAATTCTGAGAGCTAGGATCCCTGGCTGGGAACACAAACTAAACAATCATGAGAATTCTTGGCTCCAGGGAAGCCGCAAGAATCCTTCAGCCACCTCCCACCTGGCCTCTGGCTGGAGGAGGAGGAAAGTGCAGTGGGCCACGTCAGGAAAAGTCCAGGTGCTGTTACAAAGGGCCCTGAGAATCCAGGCTACCCCTATCTATTACCAGGGCCTCAGTGACTCCATCTATAAAGAGAAATGTACGAATTAGGGTTTTTCTATTTGCAAGGGACAGAAATCCAAGTTAAACTAGCTTAAGCAATAAGGAATATTCTTAGAGAATTCCAGGAAGTAAGACAACCAAGGCACCTAAGGACTGAGACGGAAATTGGCCTGAGGAACTGGAACCACTGACTCTAAGGCTTCTCTTTCTACTTCTTGTCTCTGCTTCTCTCTGTGCATCTGTTTCATTGTTCTCTGTTACTCTACACTGGCTTCCTCTCCTCTTCAATCCAAGAAAACATGGCAGACTCCCAAGTTTTATAAAATGGCTTCATTCACCCAAAGAGATTAACTTCCTTGGTTTTCGAATTTCCAGATCAGGACTTCATAGACCCATTAACCCACGGACCTCGGTATCAATTAGGATTAGACTGGGTTATGCTGTGGTAATGAACCTCCCCCAAATCTCTGTATATTACAACAGAATTTCTTACTTACACTGAATGTCCATTCTGGGTTGGCGGTGGCTCGGCTCCATGTTGGGAACCCTACTCAGAAACTGAACAGAAGAAGTAGCTGCTGCCTGCAGTATTGTTGGTTGGTCTCATGGTAGAGCGAAAGAGAGGGATAAGGTAATTCATGGGTTGGCTCTAAAAGATGCTGGCAGGGCAAGTCATGTAGCCGAGCCTAATGTCACTGGGGGACAGACATCTACTGCTCCCCAAAGCAATCATGAAGTCAGCAATGCAGCCTGCCACAACCAGTAAACTGTGGCCCAGAGAGTGGGGTTGTGAGAGAACACGCATTGCTGACCACGGTCACTGGATGGAGCAGGCAGAGAGGCCATGTCTTACCTGTCTCCACCCAGGAAAAAAGGGCTGGGAGCTTTGGGCAGACAATGGCATTAATCCTGGCCAGAGCAATCATTAATTGAACACTCTGTGAAGTTGCAAGTGGGCTAAATGGTCCCAGGGCAACTGGGGGCACTGGTAAGATTAGTGACCTTGGAGCCAGATAGCCCTGGGTTCAAGTTCTCCCTCTGCAACTTGCTAGATACCTAACCATGTCACGGCGCTTAACTCCTCTGGGTCCCATCTTCTCAACCATGAAAGAGAGATGACAGGTCCTGCAAGACTATTGTAGAGATCACATGCAACGCCACATGTGAACCACCTAGCAGAATGTCACAGGGTGGGCTCAGCACTCAGTGTTAACATTTAGAAAGATGTCAAGAGAAAGTAGACCACATGCTCCCATCCAGTGTGAATCCGTGCAGTCCCTTATGACCTTATAACTGAACTTGTAACTATGCCACTTTCCCTCTCACTCCCAAAGTGCAGCCACAGCAATCACCTTCAACAAGAATAGTGAAGTCTCACTCACTGGCACTCTGATTAGTGGGGATCTGAGAACCTCTGCTGCTTCTGTGGAAGTTCCCACTTTAATGGAAGGAGAAAAAGCCCTAGACAGGCACCAACCCTGCCCTCCACACCCTATCCCTTTTCTCTGCCCGGCATGGAGATGTCACCGTTGGCATCAGCTTAGATCACAGCCAACTCCTTCCTAGACCACAGAGATGCCATCAAAGGCTCAGAAATGGTACCTGTGGGTCCCTGGCACCTTCATGGGTATCACCACTTTCTGTGCAGCAGGTGTCAAGCATCTGTGACCACAGCATCACAATGTAGCCATGTCCTTCAAGCTTCCCTCGACTGAGCCCTTCTTCCTAGTGAGAAACAAGGGCTTTATTTATTTTGATGGTGAAATTCACAATGAGCCCTTGGGAAAAAAATTTCTCAAGCCTCTGGTTCTAAGCAAGGATGTAACGGATTATGACAAAATGGAGTAGGTTTTCTTTCTGATGAGGTATTTAGCAAGAGGGTGGAAGGCAGTGGTGCGTGGAGCTCGCCTGTACTGGCTCGCAAGAGCAAATCATTACATTTTTAGGAATTTAATGAGCAAATTTTAAATCACTGGTAGCTTGAAATTGGCCAAAGTTGAAGTACTTACACCGCAGAAACTGGCAGATGCTACGAATCAGGGTTTCCTTCCCCCCCTTTTCCCCTGTAGAACCAAAAATAACCAAACCAGGTTCTGTCAGGTTGATCCCAACTCACGGCATCCCTGTTCCTCCCTGGACGTGAAGAGTCCACTTTGGAGGGAAATTTCTGGAAAATCCCCAGCGGCCGCCAAGTGTCTGCATCACAGCACTGCTTCTGCCTCTGCTCTGGGCTCCCTGCCTCTGCCTGGCCTCGGATCAGCTCATCCTTCCCTCCCTAGCCCTGAATTTCAGGGCTAGAGCTCTAGACTGGATTTTAGAACCAGCGGGGGAGACCCTGGGTGGCATAAATGGTTAAATGCTTGGTTACTACTGGCCAAAATGTTGGCGGTTCAAACTCACCCAGAAGTGCCTCAGAAGATAAGCCTGGTGATCTGCTTCTGAAAGGTCACAGCCTTGAAAACCCTATGGAACTGTTCCACTCTGTACACACGGGGTGGCCATGAGTTGGAGTTGACTCAAGGGTAACTAATAACAACAAAACAACATCTCTATCTATCTGTCTGTCTATTTATCCAGAACCAGTGAGAACCAGGCATGGTGACAGCCTATACCTCCTCTGCACTCTGGGGAGGCTGATTGATGACCTCTTCCTAGATGAGTGGGCTCCAGGGAAGGAGCCGGCCCTGCCAGCTGGCCCAGCCCAATGGGGTGTGAGCCCTCGCCCTGGCATCTTCTGTCTCAGACCCACTTCACACACAGGGCAGAGCAGGAGCACATGGTACCTGTTTTGCAGACGAGGAGACTGAGGCCCAGAGACTGAATCTTGGAGGAGCTAGAAGTAGAACCCAAGTCCTCTGAGTCCTTATCTGGAGTGGATTCTGCCACATCCCCGCCTCATGTGGCACACTGTCAAATTGTCACACTGGAAGTTGCTACGGTGTGACCAAGTGACATGAGACCTTCAGGTCTAGTGTCCTCTTAGGCTCTGACAAGCCAAGGACTGAGGACATTCATCTGGAGAGGGGAGACTGAAGGGCACCTCCACTCAGAGTCCTTGAGAGCCTGCCATGCAGAGAAGCGAGAAGAGTCCAGCGAGGGGCAGGTGCGGGGAGGATGTGCCACTCAGCCCAGGACCACTGTCCCTCATGCTTACTGTCACCTGGAGAAGAGAGGCACTGGTCTTCTGTTGTCCATTTCCAGGTGTTAGCGATGGATCTTAAGAAACAAACCAAAGTGGGAAAGACGTGTGACATCAAAAAACATCCTATTAGCTTGTATTTGCTCTACCCTCTGTCACCTCTTAAAGAGGAAGGGCTCTTAGCTCCATTGGTTGAAGGGTTTCTGAGGCACTGTCCCCAGACTTCCTCTTCACTGAGCAGGCCAGAGGGGCAAGCTCAGTCACCAAGGGAGTCTAATCTCAGGTATTGAGGCCATCAGATGTCCCCTCTGCCCGTGTGAATCTTGTGTGACAAAGGTCATGTTTCTCTCTAAGATGCTTCCTCTCTCTGCATCCTATCTGCCATTATGGCTGGTGTGAGGGGTCAGGATGATGCCACCTCAGGAAGGAGGGGGTGCAGAGCAGAGAAAGGGAAAGCTGCCCCTTGCAGTCTGGGGGCTGTGGGAAGGGCATTGGAGACAGGGGGGCTAGCAGCAGGACCAGAGCACAAGTTTCTCAACTAGGACTTTGGACATTATCTCCAAATGAGGTTTATACATAGATGCATTGTGTTTGGGCATGTATGTATAGTAAACATTTAAAATAAAATTTTTACCAATCCATTTTGACACTTTTAAACTTTTTTTATATGTATTGGTAGCCTAAAAAAAAAATATGGCTCAAGATCTTCTCAACAAAAGTCCCTGGCAAATTATACCAGTCAGCAAATATTTACATATTCATAAAACATCCACTGGGTACACATATGAACAAGATATATAGCTTATGCAAATCAGACATTTCCATCATTTCTCAATAATTTCCTGCCCGTATGGGTCCTGTTGTTCTAAGTTTCAACCAAATAATGTAACTTGTCATTGGCCCATCGTCCTGCTTAGCTGTCTGTGATCTGCAGTCACCCAGGAGCTGTGTCAAAGCAACAAGCTGTGGGGTCTCCCTGCCAGGTAGACACTGCCTGGTCCATGCTGGACCCCTGAGCACACTAGCCCTTTACTTCAAAACAGGGCCAAGAATCTCTATCATTGGGCTGCGTGATGAGGGGTTTGGTAAAAGAGAAGATCCTGCCATATGTTGCAACAACAACAACACCCCCTCAAAAAATAAAACAAATAGGGGCTACAGATGTTGATACTTCTTAGACATAACCCGTCACCTCACGGGATTGGTGTTTTTGGTTTGGAGACTTAGGGTCATAGTCTCACGGGACAACTTGGTCAATTGGTATAATCAAGTTTATGTTCTACATCCTAGTTTGGTGAGGAGTTGAGTAGTGTCTGGAGTTTTGAAAACTTGTGAGCAGCCATCTAAGGCACAATTATTGGTCTCTATTCATATGGAGCAAAAGAGAAAGAAGGAAATCCAAGAATCAGAGAAGGAACCAGTCTACAGGACTAATTATCTCCATGAACTTCAAATTCTCAAAAAATCCAGACTTACTGGACTCATTGAGACTAGAAGAATCCCCAAAACTATTGCCCTGAGATACTCTCTAAACCTTGAACTGAAACTATCCCTCAAGTCACCTCTTAACTGAATAAATAGCAGGTTAGCTCAAAAAGTAAAGGATATTACCCTTGAGTACTGACCTCTTTAAAAAAATTATCTCTATGAGACCAAATGGTCAACGGTTACTCTAAAACTTGGGTGAGAAGGTTGTTTTGGGGCAGTGAGACTAAGTTAATGGGAATGGAACAACCAGAATGGAAATAATGAGAGTGTTGACACGATGTGAAGAATGTAACTAATGTCTCTGAGCAATGTGTGCAGAAATTGTTGAATGGGAACGTGTTTTGCTGTGTCTATGTTCACCAAAAATAGAATAAAAAGTTTTTTTTAAAAAGGAGATGATCCTGCTTTGAGAGGCTTGTTCAGGTGTCACTGAGGATGGAATAGTGGCAACGAGTGGACTCAATTCAAGTCTCCTGTGTAACTTTCCAGTAAATACTATACAGATTTGCACGCATCCGCTCAAGTTGCTAAGAGCTTCTGCAGTAAGAATGTAGGCATTACCCTGACTTCAGTCCTCCAAGCTATGCAGCCCAAATCTTGTGTTGCTTGCCAGTAATGCATCCAAAGTGTTAACCTGAAGATCACCCTTACTTCCCCTGGTGGAAGCTCTTTTCTGATTTTGAGAATGCCCTCACCTTTCAACCACCAACTCCAACAGCTTGCCTGCAGCTGTGCTGACATGTTCTGCTTTCTTGCCTGATACAATGGCTGGACAGTCCATGCCTCCTCAGCCATCCTGTCCACTTCCGCTCTGGGCCGGTCCACCACACCCCCCAGGACCTTGTGCCTACACTTCTCCTCTCCTGCTTGATTCATTCGTCTTCCCCTTCCCCCGTGTCGGTCTTGAGCATCAAGCTGTAAGGCTGATCCCTGAGGGTGACTGCATGGGTGTGTGCTTGGGAATGGCAGAAAGGGATTTACAGGACAGAGGGGATCCTAGAGTCCAGGGAGCAGGCCTTTACGTGTGACTTGTGTCTGCAGCCAGAGGATATCCTTCCCTCACCCAGTCCACCTGTGTGGTCAGGAAATGTTTATCCGGAGCCTGTCATGTGCCAGGCTCCATGCCAGAGGCAGGGGCTACAGCTGGGAAGAGAGACAATCACAGTTCTACCCTCTGGAACTTACATTTTGTTGGAGGAGGGTGGGGGACAGACTGACAGCAGGCAAACAAATAAATTCAGGATGTTCAGGAAGTGACAACTGCTATAAAGAATAAACAGGGAATGGGGGATCGGGAGTGACGGAGGGGGGCAGGGTTGCTGTTCACGTGGAGTCGTCAGGGAGGCCTGTGCTGAACATTGTTTCCCAGGTACCCCGTCATCCCTCAGAGCTCAGCTCAAATGTCCCTTCTTCTAGAATGTGTTTGTTGACTTCTCTGCCCAGGTCACCTCCCATTATTAGCTCTCACGGCACACATGCTGTTTCTTATTAAAACATATCAGCATTTCCATTTTATATTATTTACCAGGTTGTTAGGGAGCCCTGGTGCTGCAGTGGTTAAAGCACTTGGCTGTTAACTGAAACGTCAGTGGTTTGAACTCACCAGGTGCTCTATGGGAGAAAGATGTGGCAGCCTGCTTCTGTAAAGATTTACAGCCTTGGAAACCCTATGGGGCAGTTCTCCTCTGTACTACAGGGTTGCTGTGAGTCAGAATCAATTTACAGCAGTGGGTTTGGTTTAGAAGAGGTTGTTAGATTATGGTGCAGTGGTTAAGAGCGATGGCTGCTGACCAAAAGATCAGCAGTTTGAACCCACCAGCCCTCGTCTTACTCCCCTCAGTCACTGTTTGAGCAAAGACCCTTATTGTGTCTACTTTCTATTTCCACTTTCCTGGTGTAACTGTGCCTGTCCCTCTGGGTCATTTTGTTTTTCTGTGTCTCTAGTTAACGCTAGAGTTGGGTTTAATTGTTGTTGCTATTTGTCGTTGTTTATAATCTGGGAGTGTGTCTTTTAAAAGAAGAGGATCAGTTAGGACTTGATGTAATAACTGGTAAGATAATGTGATAAAGGAGAAGTTAATGTGAAACAGGTAAGTAAATGTGCAAAGAGGCAGTTCTGTGCCATTAGCGTTGTTGTTAGCTGCCATCGAGTCAGCTCTGTCTCATGGCAACCCCATGTACAACAGAGCGAAGCAGGGTCCAGTCCTGTACCATCTTCACAATCGTTGGTATGCTCACGTCCATTGTTGCCACCACTGTGTACTCCGAGAGCCTTCCATCTGACCTAGAGGCCTCATCCTCCAGCCCTATATCAGACAATATTCTCTTGTGATTCAGATGGTTTTCACTGGCTAATTTCCAAAAGTAGATTGCCAGGGCTTTCTTCCTAGTCTATTTTAGTCTAAATGCTCTGAAACCTGCCCATCATCGGTAACCCCGCTGGTATTTGAAATGCTGGTGATATACCTTCCAGCATCATAACAATACACAAGCCACTCACAGTACCACAAGCTGCCATATGGGTGGTGGTGCCATTATATATATGGGAGAATGAGTATCACACATGATCTGCTCTGGTGTCAAAATATTCCCGATATGCTTCTGTTCCCACAACACTATATAAGGGGCTTCTCCCTCGTCGTTAAACTGTAGGACATCCTCCAGTCTGAAGTTGGATAATGGCATCTCAGTGTTGCCTTTGTTACCGAACCTGGAAAGGTGTGTCCTTGGCCATTGCACTCAGACTTGCCAATTGCCTGGACACCGGTCTTTAAGAGAAAGTAACTTTATTGCAATGTGCAGAGCAAGGAGCTGGGAGGAAGTTCCTCAGATCCAGTTCCCTAAACTACAGGAAAGGAGAGCTCATAAGTGATTTGGGCAGCAAGATGGCAGCTGTGCAGGTGTTCTGGGGAGGGAAAATTCTAGAAGGTGGCCAGGAAACAGGAGGTGACATTGTTCTTATCAGACCTCTTGCTTCGAAATAGGGTCTAGGTGATGATTTGCCTTCTGATTCATTCCTCCTGTTGCTGCGTCCTCTGTTGAGTTCAATTAGTGGTCATAGCTGGCCATTCTGCTCATGTGGGGCAGGCCAAATCTGATGTGGGCTAGTTTAAGGACTAATGGAAGTTTACTGGCATTAGTCAGGTCAGGTTACACCTTCATTTGTATTTCTCTGATCATGAGTAAGAGCAGTATTTTTTCATATGCTTGAGAGTCTCTTACATTTCCTCTAGTGTTCTAGACTTGGGACACTACCCCCTCAGCTCTTGCAGTTGTTTCCTCGCCTTAGTTTCTTGGCGAATTTCACTTGGTTAACCTCCCTCACAGTGTGGCACCCAGAACTGAGTGCAATAACTTAGGGAGCTGTCTGATCCCTGAGAAAGGACCGAGGCCATCTGCTCTCTTGTTCTGGACACTCTGCTTCTATTAATAGTCTCGGCATTCATTTTTAGCAGCTTCCTCACACTATTGACTGATACTGAGTTCAGAGTCAACCCAACACCTTAATTCCTTTGGAAAATTCCACCGCGTGGCTCTAACATCCCCATTTCTGTAGATGTGCAATTAGCTTTTTGAACCGAATTAAGAGCACCTTGTTCCATTTGAACATTACGTTTCATTAGATGTATGTCATCCTACAAGCTGGTTGAGATTATTTCCGCTTCTGCCTCTGGCACCTGAAGTAGCCTCTAAGGTTTTCAGCTTCAAATCAATGGCACATTTGAATAGTCAGAACTATCTATCCTCATCCCGATCACTAGAAAAAAAAAAAAGGAGGGCAGTGAATGCCAAGGACAGAACCTGGGACAGACTGGGGGATAGTTCCCATCAGGTGGCATTAACCCATTAATGAGCACTCTTTAGGAATGGCCTTAACAGATTTTTTACTGCTTTATCATTATTTTAGAAAAAATATGTATGCTCATCATATAAAGTTTAGAAGAAACAGGAAAATATCAAGGAGAAAATAAAATGCCCCCTCCAGAAAAGACACTGCTAACATTTTAGTGTCTTCTTTATAGAAGACTGTCCAGTCGAGCTGCCTAATATGGTAGCCACAAGCCACATGTGTCTATTAAGCTCTTGAAATATGGCTTGTCCAAGGTTTGATGTGCTGTTAGTATAAAATTCACACTGGATTTTAAAGGCTTAATATAAAAAATGTGAAATACAGCTTTAATAATTTCTTATATTTATAAACTTTGAAATAATATTATTTGGGATATATTTTGGGTCAAATAAATTATATAATTGAATTAACTTGCCCTGTTTCTTTTTATTTTTTTAATGGGCCTACTAGGAAATTAAAAAAAAAAATTTTTATTTTGTTGTTGAGAATATATATACACAGAAAAACATACACCAATTCAATCATTTCTACACGTACAATTTAGTGACACTGATTACATTCTTCGAGTTGTGCAACAATTCCCACCTTCCATTTTGAAGTAGCTCTTCCCCCATTACAATAAACTCACTGCTCTCTAAGGTTCCTATCTAATCATTAGCACTGCTATTGTAACTTTGATCCCACATAGATACTTCCTAAAAGAGCACAATGCTCAAGGCACTGCTATTGTAACTTTGATCCCACATAGATACTTCCTAAAAGAGCACAATGCTCAAGGCAGACTCCGCTAGCAAATATTAAATCACTTATTTAGCATGCGTTTTATTCTTGTTGGACAGTACTGCTATATATCTTCTGTACATTAGATCACCATGACTTTACTATACACACATATATAATCATGAAGGTTCTTGACATGAGGGCATTCATGTTCTTTTTAGGTATGTATTTGATCACACATACTAGAAGAGGCAACCTTTTAAAAATTGCCCAGCATCCCCTTCACCCCCCTTCCCGCCCCAAGGAAGCACCTCACCACGATCTTAGTCCTTGTGACTTGGGTGGCACTGAGTCCACCCCTGGCTGAGAGGCACAAAACTCATCCAGGCCTGGCTAATTGGCCTGTTCCGCTCTCTTATCCACATTGGGCATGTGTCCCTACAAGCCAACTGGAGTAATTCCTGGACGTATACAACTGTTGGAGAAAGTTGTGCTCTGTTTACTGGGAGGGCTCATCTGGTACAAGTCCACACTTCCTGGTGACCACTGTTAACCGCTCACAGAGAATGGCTGCCTAAGAAAGAAGCCAACAGAGAGGGACGTGGTGCAAGAGATGGACAGGGACGGACCACCTTGTTTGGACGCCTGGATTTAGTCAGGCCCCTCAGATACATGAGTTGATATATTCCACTTCCTACTTTTCTCCCCCCTTAATTCAGTTTGAGACAGGTTTCTGCTCTTGCAACCAGAACAGTCCTGACCAGTAAATGTTCTGTGAGGCTTTTGTCTGGGATTGAATGCTTTGGCTGGTACGAGAGACTAGCAATGGTCAGGCATCTACAGCTCATTGGCGTTGTCACTCTTTACCCATTTTATTATGCTGTTAACTCCTCTGAAGTAATAAAAACATGATTTCTGGGGAAATTCCCCCCCACCCCTACCACAAGCCACCTAATATGCTGATAATGTAACTGAAGCAAAACTAAAGTGTTCTAATACTTTATTGTATTTTTATGCATCATTAATTCTATTAGCAGAGCTAGAAGATGCTGAAGATATTAGGACATAACTTTTGACAAAATCAAGGGTCTACTCTATCTCTACCTGTCCCTTTCCATACCCATAAGCAAAAGACCTCCTTAAAGTGTTCAAAAGGAAAGATGTCACTTAGAGGACTAAGCCATGGTATTCTTAATCACCTCATATACATGCAAAAGCCGGATAGTGAATAACAAAGACCAAATAAGAATGGACGCCTTTGAATTACGGTGTTGGCAAAGAATATTGAATATACCATGGACTGCCAGAAGAACAAACAAATCTGTCTTGGAAGAAGTACAGCCAGAATGTTCCTTAGAAGCGAGGATGGCAAAACTTCGTCTCACATACCTTGGACATGTTGTCAGGAGGAACCAGTCCCTGGAAAAGGACATCATGCTTGGTAAAGTAGACAGTCAGCAAAAAAGAAGACCCTCAATGAGATGGATTGACACAGTACTTGCAACGATGGGCTCAAGCATACAATGATTGTGAGGATGGTGCAGGACTGGGCAGGGTTTCTTTCCTTTGTACATGGGGTCACTATTAGTCAGAACTGGCTTGATAGCACCTAACAACAACATTCATACCCATGAGTCCCTGGGAGGTACAAATGAACTACAAACTGAAAGGTTCAAGGTTCAAAACCACCCAGAGGCACCTTGGAAGTAAGGTCTGACAATCTGTTTCTGAAAGGTCATCGCCCTGAAAACCCTATGGAGCAATTCTACTCTGTACACTTGGGGTTGCCATGAGTAGGAATTGACTTGACAGCAACTAACAATAGCAACAGCTATACTTATACCCATATCATCCATGTCTGGTGCTATCTGTGATCACACACTGCCCACAGAACTGTCCCATAGGGTTTTCTTGGCTGTAATCTTTAAGGAACCAGATCGCCACCAGGTTTTTCTCCCAAGGAGCTGTTGGGTTAGTTCAAACCACCAAATTTCAGTTAGTAGCTGAGCGCTTAACCTTTGCACCACCAGGGCTCCTAGACCTATAAGGGTAATTTGGAGGCCATTTCAATTGTGGTTCTGGAAAATTGTTTAAAAATCATTAAAGAAATATTTGTTGAGCACCCACTATATTTTAGGCACTGTGCATGATTTTAGCTCTTCTTTGTCTATCAAGGAAAGCCTGGTGGTGTAATGGTTAAGAGCTACAGCTGCTAACCAAAAGGTCGGCAGTTTGAATCCACTAGGTGCTCCTTGGAAACCCTAGGGGGTGGTTCTACTCTGTCCTATAGGGTTACTATGAGTTGGAATTGACTCGTTGGCAATGGGTTTGGTTTTTTGTCTATCAGAGTTTTGCTTTATGTATTTTTATGCTATTATTTTGCATATCGTCTCACGATTATTAAACTTTTACTGCTGATTATAACTCCCCCAATTTAACTTTCTTTTTATGACATTGTTTTTTCCACTGTACCAGTTGTCAATGTATTTCTTCTCAACTTCCCATTATCTTTCACTCCTCTGTGTTATGGATTTAATTGTGTCCCCCAAAAAACATGTGTTGTAAATCCTAACCCCTGTATCAATGGATGTAATCCCATTAGGGAACATGGTTTTGTTTGTTATGTTAATGAGGCCATATCATTGTAGGGTGTGTCTTAAGTCAATCATTTTTGAGACATAAAAGGAGTAGGTTAGGGACAGAAGAAAGTAAACACAGATGGGGCAGATAAATGCTGTCTTAGCATGAGTTCTTGAGAGGAGCAAATCCAGTGAAACATACATATGCATAAACAGTATAGACAGATTTACGTCAAGAAAATGGCTCACACAATTGTGGGGGGCTGGTAAGTCCCAAATTTGTTGGTCAGACAAAAGACTGATGACTTCCATTGGCTCACGTGGTTGCAGGGGCTGAGGAATCCAAAATCTGCAGGTCAGGCAATAGGCTGGAGGTCCCCGTGGCTTAACATCCCAGAAACCAGGATCAGACGCCAAGAGGATTGCAGGATCCAGAAGAGAGAGAGCTTTGCCAGAACATTCGTTTGTATCATGGATACAGGCCACTCCCCTAAGGAAGCTCCTCTTCCAACTGATTGGCTGCTCACATCAGCTCACAAAATGGAAAGTGATACATACTGTCTGTCAAACCACTGAGAATTATAGCCTAGCCAAGGTGACACATAACATTAACCATCGCAGATGCCTAAAACTGGGGAAGGACTTTTCCCCAGAGCCAAGAGAGACTTCCCCTAAAGGCTGGGCCCTGAATTTGGATTTCTAGCCTCTAAAATGTGAAAAAATAAATTTCTATTTGTTAAAGCCACCCACTTGTGGTATTTCTGTTACAGCAGCACCAGGTAGCTAAGACATTCTGTTTGCAATAATGGAGCGAGATCCTGTAACCATTTTTCCTTTGATAGCTGGCCTGATGTTAAACTTGTCAGAAGAGGTTGCTGAAGTGAAATTGGAGTAGGAAGTGGCCCGATTCCTGCTTCTGGTGACCTCACCTCTCTTCTTTCTCCTATGGTGCTTGGCAGATGTGCGAAGCATCCAGTAGATAATTTTTTTAACGGTTGTATTTAGGTTTAACAAATAAACATCAAACCTACTTTAAAAAAAAGTTTCAAGTCAAAAGCCAAAAAACAATTCCTGAGATTCTCTGTGGCAAGGAATCTATGATGTGCACACTTCCCCACATCTGGCTTCCTAGTCTTTATTAACTAACCCAGGCATCATGAACCCAGCTTATGGTTATATCTGAAAACTGTAGCTTCATAGGTAAAAATAGTTATTTTTTATATTACCCTATTATTTCATTAATTTAGTTCATGATCAAGAAAAGCAGATTCGATAGGCATGTAAGTGACAGATAATAGCAGATCAAAAGTAATGCAACTATTGGGCTTTATACCCTTCATTCTTTCAGCTCAGTGATTTCAAAACCAGAGAGTAATACTTGAAGAGCAATTGAGCAAGAAAACAGAAAAGGTAAAATAAATGATTTCTGCCTAGATAAGAGTGACTCACAGAGTGCTATTTAGTGTTTAATGCCCAACAAGCTTGCCTAATCTCAGTTCCTGTGCCGTCAACTGAAGTATTAAGCATGACTTCATCACATTTATTCCTAGTGATATTAAATAAAACTGAAAGCTCAACAGCACACTAATATGAATGGACTCTGAGTGTGGTCTAATTACTAACCCTAATTTAAAAGAACTCAGGATGTGACATTTATCTTCCAATTATATAAAACAAAGAATTTAGATGTATTCTGTTGAGCAAATACGTCCCTTCTTTAAACAAACCTCTATGGTTCCCTTCAGCTACATGCCATAAAAATGTGTATCCCTGAAGCTTACACTTTAATTTCTGACACTGTGATCAATAATGTACAAACACAAGGTTTAGTGATTGTCTAAATGGATAATCACAGGATCCTAAGTCAGAGCCAGAAAAGACTGAGACGTCTCAGTCCTTTCACCCTGTCCCTCACTACACAGATGAAGGATCTGGCAAGGCCTGGGAAGGTGATTGACTGGAGGTGTACAGCCCCCAGCTCTCCAAGGCTCTGACACAGTGTAAAAAGGGTGATTTGGAGGGTGTTATGGATTGTTTTTTTTTTTTTATGGATTCGACTGTGTTCCCCACAAAATATGTGGTGTAAATCCTAACTCTCATACCCTGGGTTATAATCCCCTTTGAGAATGGGGTTTCCTTGTTATGTTAATGAGGCACTGTTAGTGTAGGGTGTGTTTAAAGCCAATCGCTTTTGAGTTATAAAAAAAGCAGATTCAGCAAGCAAGCAAGCACAGCTGGGGGAACATAGATGCCACGCCACCTGAGATCTCCAAGGAACTAGGAAACAGAAGCTGAGATGAGACAAGGACCTTCTCCCAGAGTCAACAGAGAGAGAGCCTTTCCCTAGAACCAGAGCCCTGAATTCGGACTTCTAGCCTCCTAAACTGTGAAAGAATAAATTTCTGTTTGGTAAAGCCACCCACTTGTGGTTTTCCTGTTATAGCAACTTCTAGATAGAAAGCAACAGTAGGATAGAGAACAACAAGACAACCTGTTCAAACAAAAGAAAAAAATAGAGCTTCTAATTCAAACCCCAAAGTGTTTTACTAAAAATTAAATGTTAGAGCAACTCAAGAGGAATCTTCCTTTTTAAGAAGTTTATTTCAGTTGAGGCCATTTGTCTTCCTTCTGTACTATTTTCAAGAGTGAATTCAATAACTTTACTCTAAAACAAATAGCTCCTGTAAGGCTCAAAGGACAAGAGAGATATTGCAATCCACCAAGTCCAGTAAGATCATTAATTATTTTGCTGACTGCTAAGCACTGGTCCTTAGTTGGTTGAAACGTTATGGGCTAAATGATATCATCTTTAGCATGTCCTGCATTCTAAGCATCCATTACCCATATACTTGGTAAATTAAAAAAAAAAAAAAAACCCAACCCTGTTGCCATCAAGTTGATTCTGACTCATAGAGGCCCAATGAGACAGGGTAGGCTGGCCCCACCCAATAGGGTTTCTGAGGAGCCGCTGGTGGATTCAAACTGCTGACCATTTGGTTAGCAGCCGTAGCTCTTAACCACTGTGCCAACAGGGCTCTACTGAGTGGATTATGTGTCCTCAATACCCCCTCTACCCACCATCTCTGAACACTGTTTGGACCCTCATCTTTCCTTCTGGCTCTTCCAGGGGCTCAGCCCTTAAAGTTTATCAACATCTCCTGGCTCTGGACACGTCTCCCCCTAATCTTAAACTGGGGTCCTACCCCCTGGTCTGACAGTCACTTCAGGCTGCTTCGAACAAATCCCACCAGCCCAGGCCCTAGAAGACCTTCTTCTGAGCACTCTGTGTGCCTCCCCAGATGGGAACGTCTGTCCCTTCAAGCTACACCCTCATCCTCAGTCTGTTCCCAAACAACAGGGTCTGGACGTAGGTAGAGTACCATACTGAATTTACATTTTCCATTTTCTTGCAGTGTGGACGTTACAGACCACAACCCAGGAGATTCCTGATTGCCTCAGAATAACCCACATAGAGTGGCTTGAAGCACTGAAACTTGGCAAGAATCCTCCAACCTCAAACAACCTCTAGATATTTTTAGGGAGAAATAAAACATATTCAGAAAAGAAAGGATATCTGAGTAATTGGGTGAATTTTTCCAGGAAAAACTCCAAACAAACTTGCTTTTCTTTCCTTAAACCAGATTGCAGAAGCCCTTTCCAGTGTAACAGTAGGCATTCTAGCTACCTACATGTGAAAAACAAGTAAATTCCCCATTGCACCAAGTCTTGAAATGCTAAGAGGAAGAGAAATTCAGGTGTGAATCTCTGCATGGTCAAGGCAGAAAGTTTCTACTATAGGGATCACACTTCAGGAACGTGCTCACCAAAATGCTAGGAATGTCCTGGAAGTAGACTGTCAGCCCTCTGGGAAGTAAGAATAGATAACACAGTTGGAAATAGCATAATGCAGAACAGAGATGATGAAATAAGTCTAGGGCCTGGGCACAACCAGAACATGCTAGCATCTGATCTTCTCCTGGCTGAGACTTACATTAGTTGCAAAGGGAGGAGGGATTACAAGACCAACACTGCCATTGTCTTGCAACAGGGCCTCAAGTAAATTCCACATTACCAGGTACAGGTTAAGGCTTTCTTTTGGAAAGGAGGAATTCGCAAATGTAGGGAAGAGGTTGGGGTTCCTCCTCCTCCGGTAGTCCCCATGGAGAGAGGTGCAGGGGCAGGCACTCTGCCAGACACACGGTGTGGGTCTGTGTACCACAGGGAGAGCCTGCTCCCTCCCACTCATCTTTCCCACTGGGAAATGCAACAAGCTTTACCAGTGAAGAAAATATAAAAGATTTGGATGCCAGGCAGTGTGCAGTTGGGTGCAGCTGTTACAGGAGTTGTCTGGAAATGTGGCTTCCCAGAACCTGGAAATGTCAGGTCCCATGAGAAACTGGAGCCCTGGTGGCACAGTGGTTAAGCACTTCGGCTGCTAACCAAAAGGTTGGCAGTTCAAATCCACCAGGTGCTCCTTGGAAACCCTATGGGGCAGTTCTACTCTGTCCTATAGAGTCACTATGAGTCAGAATTGACTCCGCAGCTACGGGTTTAGTTTTTTTGGTTTATCCTTGGTCCAGCTCCCAGAGGGGCCCCAGCCCTAGTTAGCTCATTGTCTGGGCAGAGAGAGCCCAGGGTGATTTTCCAACAGTCCTCATTCCCTGAGCATAGTAAATGAGATGTTGTTGCTTTGAGTCAGCCCCCAACTCATAATGACCCCACGCACAATGCAACGGAACACTGCCCAGCCCTATGTCATCCCCATGATGCAGATTGAACCATTCTGATCCATAGGTTTTTCATTAGCTGATTATCACCAGGCCTTTCTTCCTACTTTGTCTTAGTGTGGAAGCTCCACTGAGACCGATTCAGCATCACAGCGACACACAAACCCCCACTGTCAGATGGCTGGTGGTTGTGATGAGGTGCACTGGCTGGGATTAGGATTCGAACCCTGGTCTCCCTCAGGGAAGGTGAGAATTCTGACTTTGAACCACCACTTCCCTCAAAGCAGTTGCTGTCAAGTTGATTCCAACTCATGGAGACCCCATGTGTGTCAGAGTAGAACTATGCTTCATTGGGTTTTCAACATCTGATTTTTGGAAGTAGATTGTCAGGCCTTTCTTCTGAGGCACATCTGGGTAGACTTGAACCGCCAACCTTTCGGTTAGCAGATGAGCATGTTAGCCTTTTGTACTACCCAGGGACTCAGGGACCCCTCAGAATGATGGCAGAAGGCAGGCAGGTAACATGATGGAAGGCCCAGATGGGAAGTGTGGGAAACCAGAAAGCATGACTTCCAGTCAAAATGACAGCCACCATGAGGCTCTGGTCGAATTTTTTCATGTGGGATTGTGGGCCCAGTTCGGTTTTTGCAAAAAAAGCCTGAGCCCTAGATCTTTTGAAATGTGCAATCTCGTGGTTTTTAATGTTTTTTTCTCTTGAAATGTTCAATCTCATTTTTTTTCCCTCTTGCTAGCCCCTACCTTTGTAACTTCCTCCTTTTCAAAATAAAACTTTAACCTGTATCGGGTGATGTGGAGTTCATTTTTACAAACACCTGTATGCCTAACCTGCCTTAGTGGGCTGCGCCTAACCTCCCTCTGTCGGCTGAATGCGGCCTGTGGGCTGCCAGTTGCAGCCTCTCCTGTCAGTTGTTCGTAATTTGCAATATATTTTAATTCCACAAACATTTGCTTATGATTCCTTTTTGCAAATCTCATTTTATCTGCATAACAGAGATATCAATCTATTCTTCCAAAGCTGCATGGGTTTCCGGAGGAGGGAGGAAGACAGTGTAGTCTACAGCGGTGCTTTACAAATATTTTCCATAATAAAACTCTTTTTTTTTCAAGTGAAACCTTCTCTAGAGCTCCAATATATAAAGCCAATAAAAGTGATAAATAGGTTCTTTTATTTCTACAGTAAAATAGCTTTGTTTTTTCCCCTGAGTGTATAAATAATACACGTTTGTTGGGGAAAAAAATTAAACAATACAAAGCAGTATGAGGAAAAATAACTGAAGGCTCCTGGGATTGGACTTCGTGAGGGGGCACCATGGTTGTCCCCATTCGTTAATGCACCTCCTTCAGCACACACACACCTACACTCAAGTTTACACAAACGGGGTCACGTCGCACTTTACTGTGGAGGCCACTCTAAGTGCACTCTCTCTCCCTCTTGCCTCTCCTTCCTCTCTTCTGTTCCTCCCTCACTCTTCCCATAGCTCTCTCTCCATTCCAACTCCCAACGTATGTTAAGAACCTGACAGGTATTTTTCCATTTCTATCTCCTCCTCCTTCTCTATTTCTATCTTTTTCTCTATCTCAATAGCTGTACCTACATCTTTAATAAAACAGGATTTGAGGATCACTGTTTTCCGAAAACGAATGAGATTGCATCACACATGCCTCTCTGCACTTTGCTTTTCTCGTTCCACAAGGAAACGGACACACACTCACTCTAAACGCACAGGATGTCGGGATATGGATGCATTTCACCCTTTCTGTTAACTGATGCACATTCACGCTCTTTCTGGCTTCGGCCACCACACATAAAGCTGTAGTTAATGTCCTTGTATGTGAATCTTTATGTTTTGGTGCATTTCTTCCCCCTGTGGGCTAGAATCCTAGGAGTAGAATTGTAGGGTCAAAGAGTATGTTTTTAAAAAAAATTTTTTTTAAAGTTACTGCTAGATTATTTTCTAGTGATTTAAAACAATTCTCATTCCTATCAGCGGTGTATCAGACTCTTCTTTTTCCTGAATATCTATGTGTGTCAGAATAGAACTGTGCTCCATAGGGTTTTCAATGGCTGATTTTTGGAAGTAGATTGCCAGGCCTTTCTCCCACGGCACCTCTAGGTGGATTTAAACCTCCAGTTTTTTGGTTAGCAGCCAAGCATGTTAACTGTTTGCACCACCCACAGTGACTGAGAAATACAATGTGTATGTACTTCTATTTTTCAAGGAAAATAGTAGTTTTGTCCCGAAGCAGTAGTTCTTGTTGCTTTCTGTTTTGTTTCTTGTTTGTTTAGCTCTCTAGACTTTGAATAAATTTAGTTTTATGAAAACTTATGGCACTCTTTTCCCCCCTGTGTTTTAATAAACGTATCTTCAAAGACCAGCATTAATCCAAAGGCTAATTTTGGGAAACACTGGCCTAGAAGTTTCTCCCTGATTTTCAAACTCTCGTCACTTTTCTAGCCAGATAATAACTCCCAGATGCGGCAGCGCTCAGCAACGTGTATTTCCTCCATCACAGACACGTCCTTTATCATTTCATTAAGCTGCTTAGCATTTAGTGAGCAGGGAGCCCTGAGCTTGGTCTTCTGTTCGTTATGTGGATGCTGCTTCTTGTGCCTTTTGAAGCTGTTTCACCGATTTTTTATATTTTCATTCCCTACAGAAAGACTTTAGCTGCTCAAAGGACAACGGAATAAAAACTCAGCTTAGCACTAGGCACAGAAATGTGAAAATAATCATGCTTCAAAGAAATGATAGATGACACTACACAGATATTTTCTTGACATTAAATGCTTATGCAAAATACAAAACTCAAGCTAAAGGTCATTATTATGTATTTATCACCTTGTAGCTGTGCATATTTGTCTCTCTTTGTTTACTTGCTAAATTTAAAGTAACTGGATAGAATGTTGTTTGGAAGCTACCTAGAGAACCAAGCAGTAAGGAAAAGAAGCTTTATTTTTGTGTGAGGAAAATATCCATATTAAGATGGTATTAGTGTTAGGATGCTATTTTTGAAGGGCATACAAAATATTCATGAAACATACAGTAAGACTTTTTTAAAGAATCACAAGTGGTTTTCTTCATTACAGTCAACTGTATGATTTAAAACGATTTTAAGAGTATACCTGCATAGTTAAACCAGAAGTATAGATATTAGATAAAGAGAAGTGTGACAGATTTATTTAAGAATTAAAGTAATGAAGCTAAAAAAGCATGTTAGAGATCTTTGTAAATGTGCATTTTCATGGTATTCAAAGACACCTGATCAAATACATAGCCCTGGTGGCAAAGTGGTTAAGAGCTCGGCTGCTAGCCAAAAGATCAGCAGTTCGAATCCACCAGCCACTCCTTAGAAACGCTATGAGGCAGTTCTACTCTGTCCTACAGGGTCACTATGAGTCAGAATCGCCTCGACGGCATGGATTAGGTTTTCACCCAAAACACATACTTATCTACTTGTTGTTTATTTATTTTAAATGTCTACAGCTTTATTGAGGTATAATTAACACTGAACAAGCTGCACATTTTAAAATGTACAATTAAATGAGTTTTGACTTGTACACATACATGAAATCATCACCACAATCGAAAAAAGAAAAATTTAAATTATCACATAAAGTTTCCTTGTGGATTTTGTATTCATCCTCCCTTAGTTACCCTCCACACCTCGTGCACCCTCATCATCCCCACACAACCACTGGTCTGCTTTCCATCACTATGGATTAGTTTGCATTATCTAGAATTTTGTATAAATGAAACCATCCAATATGTACTCTCTCTCTTTTTTTTTTAATCTGGCTTCTTTCACCATCAAAATTATTTTGAGATTCTATCATGCTACTGTGTGTATCAATAGCTTATTCCTTATTTATAGCTGATTAGCATCCAACTGTATGAATACACCAAGATTCACCTGCTAATGGACATCTGGGTTGTTTCCAGTTTGGGGGTATAAATAAATAGAGCTGCTGTGATGCAAATGGCTTGTGCTCAACCACTAACCTAAAAGTTGGCTGTTCACATCCAGCCAGTGGTACCACAGAAGAAAGGCCTGACAATCTGCTTCCATTAAGATTACAGCCAAGCAAAACCTACGGGGCAGTTCTACTTTATAACACGGGGGGCCACCATGAGTCGGAATCAACTCGACGGCAACTAACAATAATAATACACACTCCTGTGCAAGTATTTTTGGGGACGTGGTTTCCTTCCTTTTGGGTAACTATCTAGCAGTGGAATGGGTGGACCGAATAGTTGGTGCATGCTTAACTGTTTAGTGAACTGTCAAACTATTTTGTGACATTTTACATCCCCACCAGTAGTGTATGAGAGTTTAATTTCCTCCACATCCTTGCCAATACTTGTGGAATTTTGTAGACTTCTTTAACACACACAGAATACCTTACCAACTAATGTTGTCACATACACACAATCTCCATTTACTTTTAATTTAGTGAGGCTCAGAAGGATCCTGTTTTAATTTGAAGAGTTCTTTATTTTTTAAATCAACATCACACATTAGTGTGTGTGTGTCTGTGTCTGTGTCTGTATGGTGTACTAAGAGCGTGGGCTCTGTAACAGACTGCCTAGTTTGAAACCCAGTTCTGTCATTAATAATTGTCTAACCTCAGTTTTCTCAGCTGTAAAATGCATCTAACAATTATGTCTACCTTACGGGATTGTCAGGACGATAATTTAATGCATCTAAGGTACCATGTGCTGGGGACACAGTAATTAATCAATAAAAGCTAGATATAATGCAGATGAACTACAATCCTTTCTTTGTTCTTATGGAAGAAAGAGTCCCTGAGTCTTCATCCTAAGGATTGTGAAAGGGGTTATTTGTAAAATAATTGTGTCTCCAATTTAATAAATAACCTTTTACTGACTCTAAAACTAATATACATTCCTTGCAGAGAGAATTTGTCCCTGGGTGGTGCAAATGGTTTGCACTCAACTATTAATCAAAAGGTTAGCAGTTTGAACCCACCCACTGGCATCACAGAAGAAAGCCTTGGCAATCTGCTTCTGTAAAGATTACAGCCAAGAAAATCCTATGGAACTCAGTTCTCCTCTGTCACACATCAGGAGTCCATGAGTCAGAACTGACCCCAATGCAATTGTTACAGAGAATTGGGAAAGCGGGGTTCTGACAACACAGTTACCAACGTGGTTCAGGCTGAGTTGACATGGATGTTATTTCTGTTATGTTACAGAGAAATGGTGGATAAATTAAAACAATTTTGAAAAAATACATAGATGAGTCTCTGGTAATGGCGAGCTAGGATATTCAGACAAATATTCTTGCTGAGGAAAAGTACAAACACTGGGCAAAATATTAAAACCAAAACATAAAAACCTGTTCGAGACTTCAGATTGTTAAGAAGATACAGCAGAATTACTGGGCCATGATCCAGGGGAGGATGGCACCCAGGCCAGGAGACAAGGCGACATGAACAAAATACAGCAGAAACAATAGACAGGGGAAACAGGCTCACAGGGGTTCAGGTATTGCTATTATAAGATATGGACTTTCAAATAACCATACTAGTTATGTCCAAGAAGATAAAAAATAAGACTGAGAATTTCTGCAGAGAACTCGAAACTATAAAATAGAACAAAATAGAAATTCTAGCCTGCAAAAAACAATCAAGATAATAAACCTCAACAGGTGAGATTAACAGTAGATTAGACACAACTAACTGAAGGCAGAATTACTGTCTTAGAATAAGGTCTGGAAAAAATACCCAAAATGAAGCCTGGAGAGACAAGGATAGAAAGCACAGCACAGCAGATAAAAACATAAAGGACATAGGAAGAAATGCTAACATATGCGTAATTGAAGTCCCAGAAGGAAAGGAGGGAGAATAGAGAAGATATATTTGAAGAGAAAATGGCTGAGAACTTTAAAAAACTAATGAAAAACATCAAGCTACAGATACAAATCCCTTTGAATCCCAAGCAGAGGTTTAATTAAAAATAATTAAGGAAGAAAAACAAAAACAAAAACAACAGCAACAAAATAAAACACCTAACATGTCATAGCATACTGCAGAAAACCAACATCAAAAAGGAAATCTTTAAATCAACCAGAGAAAATAAAAATATAATTTTTTTCCCAAATGAGTAACTATTAGACTTATCACTGAGCTCTTAACAGAAACAATGGAAGACAGTAAAACTATAATTCTACAGTGAGGATGAAAAACATTTTCAGAAAAAGATTGAGAGTGTTTATTACTAACAGATCATCACCGGAAGAACCACTAAAGAAGTTATGCTCCTGTAATGAAGAAATTGGGCCCAGAAGGAAAGTGTGGGTACAAGTAACAAAAGTGAGAAATGAAATGGCTAAACATGTTCTTAAATCTAAATGAAATTTGACTGCTGAAAATACAGCACTACTAATTAACTTGGGAGTTTTAAAAATGATGGTCCCCTAAAATACAGCTCTTATGCAGAAGAAAAGACCAAACTGGATGTCAAAAGGTATTTTGAAACTTGCTCTTGAACGTAAAGTTGCTAAAGCAAATGGCAGAAATGATGAAGTAAAAGAGCTGAACAGAAGATTTCAAAGGGCAGCTCGAGAAGACAAAATATTACATTCACAAGTGCAAAGACCTGGAGTTAGAAAAGCAAAAGGGAAGAGCACACTTGGCATTTCTCAAGCTAAAAGAACTGAAGGAAAAATTCAAGCCTCAAGTTGCAATAGTGAAGGATTCTATGGGCAAAATATTGAACAACACAGGAAGCATCAGAATAAGATGGAAAGAACACACAGAGTCACTGCACAGAAAAAAATGGGTCGATGTTCAGCCATCTCAGGAGGCAGTATATGATCAAGAACTGATGGTGCTGAAGGAAGAAGTCCAAGCTGCACTGAAGGCCTTGGCAAAAAACAAGGCTCCAAGAATTGACCGAACACCAATTGAGATGTTTCAACAAACAGATGCAGCGCTGGAGGTGCTCAGTCGTCTATGCCGAGAAATTTGGCCAAGTGACTGGAAGAGATCCATATTTGTGCTCATTCCAAAGAAAGGTGATTTAACAAAATGCGGAAATTATCAAACAATATCATTAATATCAAAAGAGAGTAAAATTTTGCTGAAGGTCTTTAAAAAGCAGTTGCAACAGTACATTGATACAGAACTGCCAGAAATTCAAGTCGGATTCAGAAGAGGATATAGAATCAGGAATATCATTGCTGAAGTCTGATGGGTCTTGGCTGAAAGGAGAGAATACCAGTAAGATGTTTCCCTGTGTTTTATTGACTATGAAAAGGCATTCAACTGTGTGAATCATCAATTATGGAGAACACTTTGAAGAATGGCAATTCTAGAATACTTAATTGTGCTCATTCAAAATCTATGTATAGAACAAGAGGCAGTCTTCAGACAGAACAAGGGGATACTGTGTGGTTTAAAATTAGGAAAACTGTGTGTGAGCACTGTATCCTTTCATCATACTTACTCAATCTGTATGCTGAACGAATAATCCAAAAAGCTGCACTATATGAAGAAGAACATGGCATTAAGTTTAGAAAAAGATTCTTTAACTACCTACCATATGCAGATCACTCAACCCTGCTGAAAGTGAAGAGGACTTGAAGCACTTACTGATGAACAGCAAAGACTACAGCCTTCAGTATGGATTTCACGTCAACATGAGGAAAACAAAAATCCTCACAACTGGATGAATAAACAACGTCATGACAAATGGACAAAAGACTGAAGTTATCAAGGATTTCATTTTACTTGGTTCCACCATCACTCATGGAAGCAACAATCAAGAAATCAAACAATGTATTGCAAATCTGCTGCAAGAACTCTTTAAAGTGTTGACAAGCAAAGGTGTCACCTTGAGGGCTAAGGTGTGCCTGACCCAAGCCATGGCATTTTCAACCACCTCATATGCATGTGAACACTGGACAACGAATAAGGAA
Source organism: Elephas maximus indicus (assembly GCF_024166365.1). Classification (NCBI taxonomy): domain Eukaryota; kingdom Metazoa; phylum Chordata; class Mammalia; order Proboscidea; family Elephantidae; genus Elephas; species Elephas maximus. The sequence goes on along the minus strand of NC_064831.1, from coordinate 70,384,972 downwards.
GATCAAAGAAAAATTGCTGCCTTTGAATTATGGTGTTGGTGAACAATACTGAATATACCATGGACAGCCAGAAAAACAAACAAATCTGTCTTGGAAGAAGTACAGCCAGAATACTCCTTAGAAGCACGAATGGCGAGTCTTTGTCTCACATACTTTGGACATGTTATCAGGACAGACCATTATGCTTGGAAAAGCAGAGAGTGAAAAAGAGGAAGACGCTCAATGAGATGGATTAACACAGTGGCTGCAACACTGGGCTCTAGCATAATAACGACTGTGAGGATGGCACAGGACTGGGCAGTGTTTTGTTCTGCTGTATACAGGGTCACGATAAATTGTAACTGACCTGATGACACCTAACAACAACAACATCCTGTTTGGTTCACCACCAGTCTCTCAGTTTGCTGTACTGTGGTGGTTTGCAGGTTGCTGTGATGCTGGAATCTAGGCCACCAGAATTTTAAATACCAGCAGGGTTATCCATGGTGGACAGGTTTCAGTGGAGCTTCAAGACTAAGACAGACTAGGAAGAAAGGCCTGGAGATTTACTTCTGAAAATTAGTCAATTAAACCCTTACAGATCACAAGAGAATACTGTCCAATTCACTTGCTTTGGGCATGTCATCAGGTGGGATCAATCAGTCCTAGAGGAGGATATCATGGCTGGTGAAGTAGAAGGCCAACAAGGGTGTGGGAGACCCTTGGGGAGATGGATTGGCACATTAGCCATAACGATAGAACCTAAATTGCTGGCAGTTGTGAGGATGACCCAGGACCTGGCAACGTCTAGTTCTGTTGTACCTAAGTTCACCACTAGTTGGAATCAACTCAATGGCAGCCAGCAACATGCTGACTGAGAGGAGAACTGAGATATGAACTCGATACAATATACCAAATATACATGTTAGAAGATCTCATGGTTACTAGTTGGAAATACAGCTTTCAAATCACTAGAAGGAAAAAGAAAGTAAGAAAAATTTGATCATTCCAATAAAAAAAAGAAACAGGAAAGGTAGAATAATAAAAAGATAAAACAGTAAATATGAAGTATAATATTGGAATTATGTCTACATGTATGAGTTAAAGCAAGAAAAAGGGATTAATATCTTAGAAAAAATAAGTATGCTCAGCTTACACTTTCAAGTCCAGCCATATCTTATTTATAAAACAAAATTAAAATATGACAGAAACTTTAAAATTATGTAAATGAAGAAATATCTACTGTCTAATGCTACATGAAGGAACCCTATGCCAGATACTGTTGATACATAAATGATTAAGAAAAGATTCCTTGCAGTCTGGTGAGAGAAACAGCCCACTTAACAAATCCATCAGTTATCGATTGCTGTATAACAAATGACCCAAAAACGAAGTGCCTTAAAACAACAACCAGTTACTTAGCTCACAGTTTTGCGGGTTGGCAGTTTGGGGTTCTTTGGGTCTGGGGCGGACTCAGCCACTCTCGGCTGGGCTCCCTCATGTATCTGGAATCAGCCACCATGTCAGCTGGCAGACAGGGGGTCTGAAATCTTCTCAGCTGGATTTTCTCTCTAATGGTCTCTTGTCATTCAGCAGGCTGGCCTGGGCTGTTCCCATGGGTTCTCAGGGTTTGAAGACCAGCCAGGGGGCAAGGAGGAGCCCTGGTGGTGCAGTGGTTAAGGGCTCAGTTGCTAAAGGAAAGGTCATCAGTTCGGATTCACCAGCCGCTCTGAGGAGGACAGACGTGGCAGTGTCCTTCTGTAAAGATCACAGCCTTGGAAACCCTATGGGGTAGTTCTACTCTGTCCTTCAGGGTCACTATGAGTTAGAATATACTCGATGGTGATAGGTTTGGTTTATGCTAAGACGACAAGCCACAGTGTGTCTGCTCATTTGAAGTCTCTGCTTCTATTAGTCTTGGTACTGTCCCAAAGACCAAAGCAATCACAGATCAGTCCCAATTCAAGGACTGGGGGAAGACTCTTGCTCTTGACGATGGGAGATGCAAAGTCATATAAGAATGCAAGGATACAGAGAGAGGAGAACGTGTGGCCATTCTTGGAACCCTCACAACTGCAATCAAGTCTGTTTTGAGTTGTGGCAGAAGTGTTTCCTAAGGACAACAGGGTACAGAGCAGGGGTGGGAAATTCTACCAGGCGTAGGGTTGGAAAGGCTTCCATCAGGAAGTGATGCTTGACCTAAATTTGGAAATATGAGCCAATGGTTAGGAGATTTTTTTTTTTATGTTTCCAACCACTTGTCTACTCTCTGTATTCCCACAAAATGAGCCCTCTCTGCTCCCACGTTGACAGCTTTTGTTTTCCTTCAAATGCTCAGGCTATCCTCTGCCTACCAACCATAACTTCCCAAGCTCTGCCTTAAAATGTTTCAACAATTTGCTTGTTCCTTTTCTAAATGACTCCCGGACAAAAGCAGAGATCCAGATCAAGCAGAGGACAGTGGACCTTTCCCTGAGGGCTCTCCTAAGCCTCCCAGGCAAGATGGCCATGGAGGTCCTGAGTCTCAGTGCTTTTCTGTGATGCTATAATCCTACCCTTTTTAGTGGCTCCAAGGGAGAAGCATGTGGACAGGCCAAGGAGCTTCACAGTAACATTTCCTGGGGCTTAGAGTCAGGAGGTCAAGAGAGAGTGGGATAGACTTCACCACTGAGTGATGGTAACTTCAGGCAACAGACCAAAAACTCCATTCTGCGCTGGATGCCTACAAAGGGTGAGTCTTTTGGGGGAGTTTCATTCATTTAATCAACACATGTACATTAAGTGTCTCCTATGGGTTAGGTACTGTCCTGCTTTCTGGGATTGCCAAATATGAGGCAGACCCCATCTTTGTCCCCAAGTTATTTACAATCCATTTGAAAGACACGAATTTGAAAATGAGCATCTCCCATGACCCAGTGCTATGATGGAGGATTGATTACTAGGTGCTCTGAATATATAAAGCAGGAGCACAGACTGGGAACCATGGAGGAGGACCCACTCAACAGGAAGGGAGAGAACATCTAGTAGTCAGAGGGAACAGCCTGTGTGAAGCCTAAGAGGCAAAAGAGACCTGAGAGGTGTTCAGAGTGGACGTTGTGTTTCCAGGGCTGGAGAGATGTGATTCAGGGCCAGAGGAGAGGTTTAGTAGAAACAATGGCTCATCACACTCTGCTGTTCCCTCAACTCACAGTTTCCTTCCCTAGGGATGAGAACCTCTTTGAGTGAAAGTTTCAATTCATTTTTAAGACATGATTTCCCTCCCTCCAATCTCCTAGCTCCTGCCACAACAGTTGCCATATTTTTTCTTGGTGCCACATTTAGGTTCAAACTGGGCCCTCGGAACTGAGTGACGTCAGCGATGATGTCACACAAGGGTTACTGGAAGCCTTGGTGCTCACTCAGATCCCAACTGCTTTTTGGAGAGGTTGTCGGTCTGAGGTCTCCTGTGGGAGAGCGACTTTGGACACCAAAAAACAAATGGTTCGACCTAAATCAAGGTCCCCAACTTGTGTGAGTTTGAGACATCATCTCTACGTGGGAGGAGGAGAAACATCTTGCCAGTGACCATCCTTTGTGGTTCATCTTCACCCAGCCAGGATGGAGCGGCAATACGTGAGGAAGAGGCCTTTCTCTAAGGCCCGAGGTAATGACAGGAGGAAAATTCAGTCTCTGTGATGGTTGCTGGGCAGCAAGTGGTTTGATTCCCCCTGGAAACAACGACCACAAGGGATCACAGGAGGCTTTTACTTGAAAAAACTTTCTGTCAATTAGTAGACAATAAGAATTTGTAATATGAAGCAATAAATGAAGGAATAAATACTTGAGTGAACCATAGAATTCTACGGTGATCTGAGGGGCTTTCCAGAACAGTAGCAGACAAGTCAGATATGTAACGGAGCTCCTGCTTTGATACTGGAAAGGAAGGAGGCGGGCAACTGGGGCAGTGGGTACAGGACCAGGGATAAGAGTGGTTATGGGGGCATGTACTAAATTTTTTACTAAGACTGAATTAACATACCATGTGAATTTAAAAAATACATAAAATTTATCAGGAGGTTTTGGGAGTGGGTAGTGTGATGGAGCACAGTACTGCACGTTCATCCAGAGTTCCCAGTCAATATGAGCTACCACAGCCCTCAGCCTGGACTCAGGCAGAAGAAGGTCCCGGAAGGCCCTGCCCCTCTAGCTCTGGGGATTTCTCTTCTCCTCCAAGGTCTCCTGTCCATCTTTTCCCAAGGACTTAACAATTCTTCAAAGCAAAGACAGCTATACGATACATCTCTCTTTTTTTTTAATCGTAAAGTTTTATTTTCTTTTAACTGTGGTAAAAATATACATAAAACATACTAACTCAATAGTTTCTAATGTTTGAGCTGCTGATACTCATTATATTCTTCAAGTCATGTAACCATTCTCACTATTCCCTTCCACAGCATTCTACAGCCATTAACATAACCTCAATGTTCCCAAAGGAAAAAATTCCCCTTCCCCCTCCCTCCTACCCCTGGCAACCACCAATAATCTTTGGTTTCTATCCCACCCAAAAACCCAGTGCCGTCGAGCCGATTCCAACTCATAGCGGTTTCTATATATTTGCTTATTTCATACAGTATTTGTCCTTTTGTGACTAACTTCTTTCACTCAGCATGATGTTTTCAAAGTCTGGCAGGAAAGAATTCTAAAATTCCAACTATAGCTAACCTCAGTTTCTGCTATCATTCCTTGTTCTCCATCCTTTCTCCAACTAGTGTGCCTCACCCCCTTTGTCTTCTCTGTTGCTACCCCATTCTGCTCTTTGGTGGCTGAGCCCTGCTTTCTCTTCCCTCCTTGCTCTCTGTATCCCTCTAACACACTCCTGGCAGGTTCCTCCTCTCCATCTTATCTCTCTCTGGAGCTTTCCCTCCATGCAACACACACGACCTAGCTCCATCTCTTTCTGCATCCTGAGCTTCCAGTCCTTCCCACATATTCAGAATCATACATAGACCTTTAGATTGACATGTACAACCCACCCAGACACACCCAGGTGAGGTGGTTGTGTGTTGCCCATCTGAGGTTTCTGGCATCAAGGTTCTGAGATGTGGACATCTCTTTCTGCCTCACCTCATCTACTAAGGACATGGGCTTCTATTCCGAGAAAAGCAATTTCCATGTGGCTTGGTTAAGAAGGGTACAAGGAAGAGGTATACATGTAAGAGTCTTAACTAAATACACACATTCTTCTCTTTAAGTAAAACGTCTCTATAAAAAGCTTTTCAGTGAAAAGAGGTTGAAAAGAGGTGAGCATTGCTCTCGAGTGTTTACACTCCAAATTTACTAAGAAAATCACCCTAATAGAAAACTTCAAGTCACACATTTATTACGAAGCTTCAGGGGAATGAGGTCATTTGTAACTTACAAAGGAACAAATTGATTGGAATTCTACATATGTGGAATTAAACAAAAATAACTTTTCTAAAAAATAAAAGAAACATAAAGCCACTTTCCAATGGAGACTTTGTCTTTCACAGCAGTGCCCCCAAAGGATGGTGGGTCTTTGGGGAAGAAGAAAGAAACCATGGGGTCTGCAGAGATGGAGGCTGTGGTGATGGAGAGGCCTCCAGGGGTCCCTATCACCAAATCTTTGGGCCCATAGATGAGGATAAGGACCCTGAAAGCTCAAGTAAATTAACTCTCTATTCTCAGAGGTCTCTATCCAAGAGGAAAATGCCCAAGAGTCAACAACGCCCCAAGCAAAGAGCCCAGGCTCCAGGCCTAGGAAGATTCCACGACCATCAGAGAGGTCTTTTCCCTCATCTTCCACTGAGCAGACCTCTCAGTCCTCCAGCTACGGGGCTGCTCCAGAGAAGTGATGGGTCAGGTGCGCATATTTCACCAAGGTGGGCACGGTCAAGGGGGTGGCGGTTGCCTGGCAGACAAAAACCTCCTTTGCCCCCGTGCGCAAGATGCCCCAGGTCTTTGAGGGCGAGCTCTCTGAGGAGAGCACCATCGGCTCTGCCCCCAGTCTGGCCAAGACTGAGTTTCTGGTCAGCACCCTGGAGGCCTGGCAGGAGGGGCCCCAGACTGGTATCCCGGAGCCCAGCTTCCGAGGGGAGGATCTTGGGGAGAGCCCCGGTGCAGCCACCCCGGAGCGGCTGGTGACCTGTGGGCGTGGCTTCCGCTGCTTGGCCTGCTGCTGCGTGTCTGAGTCCCTGGAGGCCCTGGTGGCCCACGCAGAGCATGGGTAAGACAGGGCTTCGGCTGTCGCGTCTTCTTTGAAGAGCTGCTGGAGAGGCAGCTGCCACCCTCAGTCCCTTTGAAGAGCTACTGGAGAGGCGGCTGCCACCCTCAGTCCAGCGCAGGCCCGGACGTTGCCACCAGTTGGCCAGACGCTGCCTGATGGCGGCCAAGAAGAGGGAGGTGAGGGAGAAGACAGCTGTGTGCAGGCGTCTGGAGGAGCAGCTGGAGAAGCAGAGAGAGGAGCTGAATAGGCTGAGGCACCAGCTGGAGAGGCTGGAGAGGCAGGAGGTCAGGCTGCAGAGGGTGCAGGCGGAGCACCAAGGCCAGAGGGGGAAGCGCATGAAGACCTGCTAGCACCCTGGGACTAAGAGGAGCAGAGCCTTTGGGCTGGAAATGTGGGCCCTTCAGGAGAGACCTCCATTCAGGTTAGTTTAACCCAGCTCTCTTGGAAGATCCTTGCCTCCTTTCCCCTGTGCCCCCACCCTCCCACTCCAAGCGCACAGAGAGCTCCAGCCCTAGGGGGATCTGGATGGAAGAAGCCCCAGATAGCTGATGGCAGACACTAGGTCCCCTCAGAGGCTCCCCTGGCCCAGAAGAGGAGAAAAGAGGCCTCATCTAGATGTTGAGGCCTTGGGACACTGAAGATGAGCACAGTGTAAGTAGGGAAAGGGAAATGGGATTTCAGTGGGACTTGGGAGGCTGAGAGGGGACCCTGCAAGACAGCTCTAATGGAGGTGTGATGATGACGGGGTGTCACTGAGTTCGTTGCAGGAGAAGGAATCAGAGAGAAGGCAGGCTGTGGGGAAACCTGCCTGCAGGTGAGCAGTGAACATAAAGCCGTAAACCAAGGAATCTGGGTCCCTTTCCAGCAGTCTACAGGCAGGGAAAGAAGCAGGACTTGGCAGGAGGAGAGGAGGGCGGGGTGAAGGAAAATGAGCTCGCCCCAGCCATGTCTTCTGCCCTTACAGGGTGAATTTGGGTTTATGATTAGGATGCATCATCGTTGTTGCCTCGGTAGGGGAATGTAAGTGGTAGGTGGTGTAGAAAACTCCCCCTGGGTGTTATCTGTTTCTGGATAAGAGTTGATCCAGTGCTTGCAGGATATTTCCTGTACAGCATCTCCTAGGGAAAGGGGTAGGGCTTTGGAACTTTTTCCTCTCCTCTAAATCAAGCTGTTCTTTCAGGTTTTTGACATGTCAGCGAAACGTGCTAATATTTTTTCTTTTTTCTGTGGTCTAACCTGACCTGTCCTGGGGTTAAAGAACTGAAGAAAAAGGTCAACTGAGATGAAGGAAGCAAAAGAGAGGGCAGGCTTCTAAACCCAGAAAGAACAGCAAGAACACAGGTAATCAGAGGTGAGGGTGGGAAGGGGCAAATTCAGGCCCAGACTCAATAGTGGACAGAAAAGCCCAAATCTCAGGCATAGCATCACGTCCCAGGTCTGGACATGACAGGGGCGTATCCATCTTCCTGGAAGATGAGACCTTTACTGTCACAGGGAAACCTTCAGGGACACAGGAAGGGAGAGCAGGGCCTCTAGGATGGGTACCTCCATCCACAGGCTGTCCTGTGTGTATTTCTCAGAGTGACAGAAACACCTCCTGCGTGGGACAGTGTCAGGGGTAGAGGGCAGTGAAGGCTTTCGGGCCAGGTGAATTCTGCAGTCTCCTAAGGATTTCAAAAGGAGTTCCTTTTGAAATCCTTAGGAGACTGCAGAATTCTGTAACTCTCTGTAAGTCATTAGATATGGCACTAACTTTATATTTTTCTGTCTTCTAAGTTACACAAATAATTTAAATAGATGATAACAATTACAGTATCAGAGTGGAAGGGGTTGGCATTCCCAGGTTAGGGAGAGGCTGGTTGGGGAGGTACTGCTTTCTGAAATGTTTTGATCAAATTCTTTCTTCTTAAAAGCTATCTTCTCAGTTGACGTCATCAATGCTCAGTCCTGAAAAGGGCCTAGAATGCACAAGGGTGGGTTATCCAGTGTATCAAGGTGGGGAGGAGGTGGTGACAGCATATCCGGGAAAGAGAATCTTCTAGAGGCGCATGAGTTACCTAATGAATTGTACATGGTGTCCGGTCTCCTTCATTAAGCTGTAGACATGTGTTTGCAAGAGATGACTGATGTCCCAAAGTTATTTTTGGTCATTTCCAGTTACAGACACCAGAAGAGCACATTGGCTTCAAGAACACACAAGAAATCCACTGATCGTAATTATTACTGTCTGTGGTATGCTCTCCTTTCAGTGATTAAAATCTTTGTTACAGAGAATTTTCACGTATTTAAAATATATATCTATGTCATTTATTAATTTCCAAAGCTATGAAATTCATTTTTATTACGTGTCTAAGTATACAAATGTGTATAATGAAAGAGTTACAAGCAGAGTCCCACCCTCATGTATATTCTGTTCCTGCTCCCCCAAGGTATCCAATGTTAATAGACACGTGTATCCTTCACTACATTTCTCTACTGGGACACATATACACAGTCACAGGTACACAAGTAGATCTGCTGGGGTGTTTGCTTTTATGGAAACTTGATCATACTCTACCCACATTGCTGTCGCCCCTTCTTTCACTTGACATTCTGTGTAGACTCTCTGTAAGTCATTAGATATGGCACTAACTCTATATTTTTCTGTCTTCTAAGTTACACAAATAATTTAAATAGATGATAACAATTACAGTACACTTTATCTAGACTTATACATGTTGTTTGGTGCTGTCAAGTTGGCTCTGACTCCCATCAACCCTATGCAGAACACAACAAAACACTGCTGGGTCCTGGGCAATCCTGATAATAGTTGCTATGTTTGCGCCCACTGTTGCAGCCACTGTGGCAGTCAATCTCATTGAGCGTCTTCGTCTTTTTCACTGGACCTCTGCTTTACCTAGCATGGTGTCCTTCTCCAGGTACTGGTCCCTTCTGATAACATGTCCAAAGCCATCCTTGCTTCTAAGGAACATTCTGGCTTCTTTCAAGGCAGATTTGTTCATCTCATACATAACACTACTAAAATGGAAAAACATTATGATCCATGCTTTTTAAGTCCACTCTTCCTGCATGTTCTAGCTCTCCCCCCCCGTCCTTTCCCACAAGTGAATCCAAGGTAATTCATTTCGACAATGTGGTAAGTAGTCTATCTTATCCCTGCTTAAACAAGCCCATGCAGACATACCTGTATCCTCGTCTGTTCATTTATACACACACATACATGTAAACAGGTATTCAAGCATATTCAAACAATTGCTATTGTTTTACCTAAATGTGCTCATTTTATATAGACTTTTCTGCACCTTGATTTTTTCAGTAAACTTCGATAATGCTTCACAGAGATTTCTTCTACTCAACTACTACAGCTCTTTCATTCTAGTGACTCCCTATGTTATGGATGATGTAGCTTTACCATCCATTCTCTATCGTTCCACCACCAATGGAGAGTCAATGTTTTGTCAGCATCAATAATAAACATCCTTTGTATACTACAGGATTTGTTTCTGTGGAGTAGACTCCACAGAGTGAGGTTTCCAGTTCAAAGAATGTTAAAAGTACAGAGCCATGGCCATGTCTTTCCCCTAAAGGCTGTCATAATGCACCTTTCCAGCCATGTCTCAGGGTATCCTTCTCCCCACAGCCCAGCCAGCTATAGATGGTGTTGATTTTTACATTGTGCCACTTTCACTGGGACTTTGATATCTTCTTAACTACCAGTGTTTATTGGTATTATGTTTATTGGGCATGTGGATTTGCTCTGAATGATCTGTTTGAATTCACTGCTCATTTTTCAAGTGCTTAACTTTTATCCTTCTTGTGTAAAATGGAAATTGTTATGAAGCCTTGTGTCTACATTTCACATAATTTTCCAAATCTTTGATTTGTGTATCAATTTTGCAAGCTTTGTCCCCCGGAACAACCAGTTGAGTCAGAGTCATTTATTAAATAAATATAATTTTCTTGAAATAGCACCTTTGTATGAATGGTTATTGTGATTTCTTAGTAGATTTTCTATTTCAGTGGTCTGCTTGTCAGTTTCTGTGCTATGTAATATGATTTGTTCTGTGACTTGATGAGGTGGACACCTGTTACTATTCTGCTAGTTCATGTTTTTGTTGTCTATTCTTTGGTAATGGAGCCCTGGTGTTGCAGTGGTTAAGCGCTTGACTGCTAATTGAAAGAAAGGTCGGCAGGTTGAACCCACCCAGTGGCTCTGAGGCAGAAAGACCTGGCGGTCTGCTCCCATAAATATTACAGCCTAGTAAACCCGATGGGGCAGTCAAATGGGGTCACTATGAGTCAAAAATCAGCTCCAAGGCTCCGAAGAACAACAACATTCTTTGTTCTCTTCTGCACTATTTGTAGCTTATGATTACTCTATACAATTCAAAAACAACTATCTTAATTTTCTCACTGGAAATACATTTCATTTATGTATTAGTTTTGGGGACCTCCATTTAATTGACAAGACTTCCCATTTGGAAATATGGCATGTTTTTTGCATATATTCAGGTTTCATTTTAAGTACTTTAATATATTACTTTTCTTCATATATGTCCTTTGCTGTTCTGGTCAAAACAATGTTTTCCTAAATATTTTATAGTTTTGGACACAGTCTGGTACAGTCAAGTACTAGGGGAAAGAGAACAGTCAGCCCTTCCCACCCTTGTCAATTTTAAACCCTTATGTCTACACTGGAGAGAAACTATTAATCTTGATGTATTTGTCTTTTATTCAGGTACGCAATTATAGCATCATTATTTTCAAAATCTCTTTTAATACTTGTACTAGTTATTTTACTTTTCTAGTTTATTCCTTCACCTTAAAACTATGTTGAGTGACACCAAAATCTTTGCTAGTTCCAAATTTATCCATATGATTTGAATATTTTTCCATTTATCTCACACCCGCTAAGTTTGGGGATAATGTGTTAAGCCCCAATAGATAACTGATGCTCTGACCTACTGACCATTACGGTAATCACACCCAGCTTGGTTCTGACAGTTAGGTTCTTCCGCCTGGCCCCTGGTGCGCTGGGGGGATCCCATGATTTGCATTGCTACTAGGCAGCCCAACTCCCACTAACAACCTGAGCCTACAGAGAACTGCTGTCGTTAGCTGCTGTGCTGTCATTTCCATCTCAAGACAAGCCCACGTGTGCGGTGTAGAACTGCTCAGTAGGGTTTTCAAGACTGTGACCTTTTAGAAGCAGATAGCCACGCTTGTCTTCCACGGTGCCTCAGGATAGGTTCAAACTACCAAACTTTCAGCTAGTAGTTGAGCACTTAACTGTTTGTGGCACCCAGTGAGCCCTACAGAGGATACATATCAGTAAGCTCAGTGTTGCTGATGCCCCCCATAACTCTGCATTTCTTAATGTTTTGATGAAATGGGTGTCCTTCAAGACCTCCGAGAAATGGTCTTCTGTTAAACTAACTCTGGCATGCCCACATATTGGAGACTTTTACCCTATCTTCCAACATCTGACATAACAGTCCCGGCATTTCTATTTCATAGAATGTAGGCCATTGCCTTTTCCAAGCTTCTGAGAGCTATCCCAGCAGCATATTAAACCCATTTCCATAGCCCTGGATATGGGAATAAATGCTTGTTAGGAGAGAGTTCCCCCATGCCAACAAACTCTGCTTGACCCAACTTTACATTAAACTCCCCTTGACTCAGCACCTTCAGCATTCGGTCCTCAGCACACCCCCATCCTGCTCACACAAGGAAGGGAGGTCTTACAGCTCCTTCAGTGTAGTCCCTCCCCCCCTTACCACAACCAGCACTTCCCTGGGTGGGCTATGCTGGTATTTGCCAGCTAAGTATCTGGACAAATGCATGGGACGCTATCTCAGGCCTCTGCAAAGGAAATTGTTGAAGGTAGGTGGGGGCGGGAGTGGAGGAATCAGAACATAAATTATGAACATCCCGGAGGCTGAAATTAAATCAACCCAAATCCCCTAACTGCACACCAGTTGTGGACAGAAACAGCTCCAAGAGAAGGCTTCTCTCATACCAAATGGGAAGGAGGGTCCGTAAAGGAGAGAGGTGGGCAGGTAGGCAGGTGGGCAGACATGTAAATCTCTAGCACAGGAGAATCCATCTCTCTGACCAGAGAATGTAAGGGCCAAAGAGTGTAGAGGAATCTCCATTACGTTTTTTTTCTGTCTCTTGTGAGTTGGTGTCTAGTCAATTCTGCCTCAAAAGGTGTTACTTTTCGAAAGCAAATCGCCAGGCTTGTCTTCTGAGGCGCTTCCTGAGAGGTTCAAACTGCCAACCTTTTGGCTGGTTGTGGAGTGCTTTAGCCCCATAGGCAGAACCAGTCACTTATGTGCAGGACAGAATGAAGAGATTAAAGCCCAAGCATTCCTGCCAGTGGGCCAGGAAAGTACTCCCTCAGACTCAGAGAGCAGCAGAGAAATAAAGAAAGGAGGCAGTGCAAGAAAGAGATTCTATAAACTTGTTATGAACTCCTGGTTCACCCCCCAGATGCATATACATCGCCCTGATCCTGAGAAGCATATCAAATCCTTTAAGAGATGCACTATGGGTTAGGATACCATCAAGGGTCCAGACTGAGTGGCACTCACATAGATTAGACCGGAATCTCACCGCAAAGGCTTCAAAAATTGAACTAACATTTGAGCCACAGAATACACAAGTTGGGACAGAACTTGCAGCCTGAACGTAACTGGGTCAACTGAATGCTAAAAAAAAAAAAAAACCCAAAACAAAAAACTACCTTTTGCATAAAATTTAAGCAAGACTTACGGTGTCGAAATCGTAAGATCAAATTTTATAATGCTTTTCTAATTATGCTCCAAGAAATAACAGGGACACTTTTTTTTAAATAAATGCAAAGATAAATGGATGCTATTTGCAAATGAAAATTTTACATGTTAAAAATACAATGGTAGAAATAAAAAAATTCATTTGATAGTTTCAACAGCAGAATGGTGATGACAGAAAAAAACTAAATGAGTTGAAAAGAAAATATCCATTCTGAAAAGAGAGAAAAAATATGGAAAAAATGGACAGAGCCTCAAGATTCAGAGAAAAAGCCTATTTATTTATTGGAACTCCGGAAGCAGTGGAGAAAACGTGTGCTGTAGAAAAACCTATTTGAAGAAATACTGGGTGAACACTTTCCAAATTTGGTGAAAGACATAAACGTACAGATTCAGAAGCTCAGCAAACCCCAACAGTTTAAACCTGAAGAGTTCCATGGGAAAATACCAGGTTTTTACGCAAATATTGCGTCGTGCTTTTGCAAGCCACACACTGCCCCTCCCCCCGCCCACCTGGTATATTTGCAAGCATGCGATGCTACTTTTTTACACCAACTTGTAAAAAAAAAAAATTAGGTGCTGTTCTTATAAGAGTACCTGGGAGGGGGAGGGCTCAGTTGGCAAAAAATTTCTATAACATGTGCATTACTTGCACAAAAATACAGTAATCATAATCAACTGCAGAATAACAAAGATTAAGAAAATATCCAGGAAGAAGCTAGAGAGAAAACAATACATTTCACATGGGAAAAATAATCTTAATGACTCTTTAGTCATTATCAGAAACCACAGAGCCCAAAAGGTTGGAAAGAACATTTTTTCAACACTGAAAGATCAGAAACATTACCCCAGATTTCAATATCCAATCATTATATTCAGGAGTAAAGAAAAAAAAATGCCATTCTTAGGGAAGGAAAACTAAGAGAATTCGTCACCACCAGACTTCTAAATGAAACACTAAAGGAAGAGCTTCAGGTGATAGACTTGGAATTTCAACCGTATTTAAGGAAAGCAGAAAACGTGGGAAGTATGTGGGTAAATACACTGTGTTAATACTGTAGTCACTGCATAACATGGCGCTAGACATGACTTCGGAAACTTTTTCCAATCTCTTGGAAATGCTTGGGAATATGCTCTTGGTGGCAAATCATTATTAGAGAATGGAATTAATTTTGACAATATCTGAGAGCACAGGAAACAAATTCCCTAGCCTAGATCAGAGTGGGCTCTCTTGCTCCACAAACTAGGGGTGCTGCCCCTGGGGAGCACTCTGAGAGCAGCGTAGGCGGTAAGTCCAGCCTGGGAACCGGAGAGGGGGGACAGGAGTGGGGACCAGGCAGTGCAGCCTCTGTGGCTTTGCCTTCTCCTCTCGGAAGGGCATCTCGAAGGCCTCCACCACAAGTTCCCACCCTTCTGTGTCCACTGTCTGGACCCAAGTCCCCAGATGCCTGCTCTTCCCTGCTATCCCAGCGTACACACTGTCATCAGGCTCAGGTATGTACCCTGGGTCTCACCCTCTATGGCCTTAGGCTTCCCCTAGCTCTGGTGGGACCTGCCAGCCTGGAGGGTCTGAGGTCCGGGCGGGGCTGGTGGGCTGGGACTGTCTGTCACAAAAGGCTCATGAAGCCAGCTTCGTCCTGCTACGCATGCGCTTGTGGTGGGGCAGCCAGGGATCTCGCGCCTCCCCAGGGCGCCCCTCTCTGAGCAGCCCTGCTGTCCCCTCCCCTACAACCGCCCAACTGTCGCCTCCTCGCCTCCTAGTTCTATAGGCTCCTCTTGATGCACAGATGTAACTGGGCACCTCACTGCACCCAGAGTCAGTCTCAGCTAGATTAAAGACCTGAACCTGAAACGCTCAACTTTAAAACTGCTAGAACCAAAAACTTGTCTGGTCCATTCTGACTCATAGGGACCCTAAAGGACAAAGTAGAACTGCCCTATAGGGTTTCCAAGTAGTGCCCAGTAGATTCGAACTGCCGACCTTTTAGTTAGGAGCTGTAGCTCTTAACCACTACTCCACCGGGTTTCCTAAAACTGCTAGATAGGTGGGAAATGACCAAAAAAAAAGTAAATGAAAAAATTTTAACAAAAAGACTAATTACAGAGGATGTAAAAGAAAAAAAACTAACAAAAAATAACAACTACTCAGTTGTATTTTCTCACAGTTCAGGAGGCCACATGTCTGAATTCAGGGCATGGCTCATGTCTACTTTAGCTTCTAGCAGCTTCCATAATGTAACCTCACATTATGGACTCAAGGAGGGTGGGTTGTATCTTTCTTTGCAAATAAGTCTTAGATAAGGCAATTGGTACCTGGAGCAGATACACATTCTCACTTTGGGAAAATGGGAAATCTGGGATTGATTAATTGGCCTGGATGAGGCTGAAAACAGTGATAACCACATAATTCTTAAAGATGAAATCCTAGCAGCCTAAAACATGCAGTGGAAATTTTTCTGAGTAAATTAGCACCAGAAGAGGCCTTTAATAGACTACACCGAATGGGTCAGTAGTTCAAGATCTGCCTACGAAGATGGAATCAACTCGACGGCCAACCGGTTTTGGGTTTGGTAGATCACTTTCAGACAGGTTCCAGCAACGTGTACAAAACAGATCATTTCCATCTGGTACATAGTCAACAAAGAAGAGAAAACTATGAGATGCTCCCCAACTTGGTCCCTAAGGATACTTCAATATTGATACCGAATTAGGAAAGGAAGGTATGAGAAGAGTTACAGGGCGAGCACACTAAGTAACTGAGATGCAGAAACCTCCATAAAACGCCGGCAAAGAAATCCAGCAAAGTGTAAACCATGTAACACGCCACAATCGAGGGGGTTTATCATCAGCGTACAAGCTTGAGTAAACATTAGAGATTTAATAATTTAATTCACCAAATGTGTAGGTTAAGGAAGAAAAGACACAGGCTCACCTCAAGAGATGGTAAAAAGGCAGTGATA
This sequence comes from Elephas maximus indicus, assembly GCF_024166365.1. NCBI lineage: Eukaryota > Metazoa > Chordata > Mammalia > Proboscidea > Elephantidae > Elephas > Elephas maximus. The sequence continues at coordinate 70,369,019 of NC_064831.1, read as the reverse complement.
AAATCCAATCACACTGAGCAAATGTGGAACAGAAAAGGAGCTCCCGAACGTGGAAAACTACAACTAGCATGAGTGTTCCTGGTGAAATGTGGGACATTCTCTTTAAAATTAATTAGCAATAAGATAAGGATGCTTTCTCTCATCATTTCCATTAAATATTTAACACTGGAGGTCCAAGCTAGTACAAAAAGAAAATGTATAACTCTTATTATTCATAGATTATAGCAATGTCTCCACAGAAAAATTTAAAAACCACAGAAAATATTGGAATTAATACTAATCATAAATATAAAATTAAAAATACAGTGAATTTCTATGCATCAGCATGAAGCCGACTCTCTTGTAGCTCTAGTGAAAGCAGAGGACACTGATAGGGAAATAGCGGGATTCAGGTGGGCTAGCCCAAGGCGGGGAGAGCGCTAGTTTACACTGGGCGGGATTTATAAGCACGGGTATGTGTGTTAGTTACCTAGTGCTGCCATAAGAAAAAAAGAACACAGTTGGGTGGCTTTAAAAAATAGAAAATTATTTTCTCACACTTCAGGAGGCTACATGTCTGAATTCAGGGCATGGCTCATGTCTGCTTCAGCTTCTAGCAGCTTCCAGCCACCCTTTGTGTTCCTGGCCTTGCACATGCACCTGTTCCTTTGACTGTCTTCCTCTCCCCATTTGTGTCTGTGTCTATTCTGCTCGTTTTATAACTCAGAAGGGACTAGGTTTAGGACCCACCCTACACTGGTATGGCCTTATTAACATAATTTTAAAAATCCCCTATATCCAACTCAGGTCACATTTACAGGTATAGTGGTTAGCATTTCAACATACCTTTGGGGTTACACAATTCAGTCCATAATAGAGCCCTCACCAGATATTCTGGACTGAGACTACTATCATGAGCAGCTGAGAGTGGTTCTATTTTTTTTCTATATTATTTTGCTATAACTTGTCTCCATGGTCACCCATATGAACTTTGCAGCAACTTATTATGAAGGACCTGGCCAACCTTTCCTAACTATGTCCATTATGTGGAAAAACACACAGTCCTATCACTGAAGCCTTGAGAAATTCATTGATAAGGGTGGAATGGGGTTGGAACAAAGAATTTTCTTCATGGCCTTCATGACGTGGCATAGCTGTTAGACATCCACGTGGAGATGTCAGGTAATAATACTAACAGTTAACACTTACTGAGTACATGCACTGCTGCCAGGCGCTCTTGTGCTTCTCCTTTCTTAAGGTATTTGTTCTGCATGGTAGCCATATGAGGAATGTACCATTATATGCACATTTTATACATGAAGAGGCCGATACAGACATTTAAGCTGACATTTGAGTATGAGTCTGGACCCAGGAGGAGTTGAAATAGCTGGAAGTGTAAATATCGCATCCTCAGCTACAGACAGATGGCTGTGGACTCACAGAGGCATCCCAGAGAGAGGGTGTCAATAGAGAGAGAGGACGAAGCACCGAGCCCAAGAGCACTCTGGTATCTAGATGTTGGCCATGTGAACAGCAGCCAAAAAAGCTCTCTAAAGTCCAGTATGGTTCCTGGAGGGTGGTCTGTCCTTTCTCTTGGCCGCGTTTCCCCACTGCCCCTCCCACCTGCACTGGGTTGTCCCCTTCACGATGGCAGGGACAGTGTGTACCTTTCACCACTTCCCAAGAGCCCAAGATTACAATAACATTGGTATGGAAAACAGAATGATGGAGTCAGGAAGGCTGGTGGTCACATGCAACTAGCTGGAAAGAGAAAAGAGCAAATAAACGAGGGGAGAAGACCGTGAGCCAGAGGAGTGGGAGAAGTGAAATATTTCCTGAGTGCCAAGTAAGGCTGGGCGTCTGCTAGTGGCATATAGTTCCTCATTTAAACTTCAGATGGACACAATGGGTGGGAAAGACATTGTTATCCACTTTCGTCATGCAAATGTTTTATCATCTTTGATTTTAACCGTAACGTTGTGTAAAAACAAATGAGAAAATAGAGAAAAGTATAATAAAAGAATATATCTCATCAACTGAGTACTATTATTTTGCCTCAGCAGCTGCTCGCTTTTGTTGTTGTTGTAAATATACCCCACAATTTTTGCAAACTGAACAAGTTGTACCGGTGTACAAGCTATTGACAGCAATTACATTAATCGCCTATGCAACCCTACCCTTAATCAATGTGATTTTTCCATCACTGTAAACCCAAACTCAGTTTCCATATGCAATACCACCCCTTTACTCCCTCCCTCCTGCCCCTGGTAACCCCTGATAAACTTTTGTCTCTATACGTTTGTCTGTTCTTGTAAAAGGCATGTTTTTGAATTTGAAAGTTCATGACAAGCTACAAGCGTGAATTCATGTGGTAGGAGAAGTTATTTGCAATACATACATCCTACTACAAACTTGGTTCTAGAATATATAAAGAATGATCCCTAAAGGAAAAAAAAAAAGTTTAATAGAAAGATGAGCAAATACTTGAATGCTCTATATAAGATTTCTATATGGACAACATACAAAAAAGGACAAAACTTTACTAGTTATCAGAGAAATTCTAATAAAAAGTCACAATGTGATCCTAATCCCCACACACCAGAATGGCTAAAATGAAAAAAAATGGAAATACCAACTATTTGGTAGAACATGCAGCAATTGGAATTCTAATCTCCTGCTAGTGGAAGTGCAAATTGGTACAACCATTTTAAAAATGTTTTGGCTGTATCGACCTAAGCTGTGAACATACGTATACCCTATGACCCAGTAATTCTACTTCTAGACACACACCCGATAGAAATGGGTGCATACGTTCACCAGAACACATACTTCTAAGCATCTGCTAAGTAATGAATACCCTCCTTCTAAATGCCTAAGTTTTTTTTAATTGTTCTTTAGATGAAGGTTTACAGAGCAAACTAGCTTCTCATTAAACAGTCAGTACATAAATCGTTTTATGACATTGGTTACCGACCCCAGGACATGTCAACACTCTCTTCTTGACCTTGGGTTCCCTATTACCAGCTTTCCTATCCTCTTCTGCCTTCTAGTCCTTGTTCCTGGGCTGGTGTGCCACTGGCGTCTCATTTTGTTTTATGGGCCTGTTTAATCTTTGGTTAAGGGTGAACCTCAGGAGTGACTTTGTTATTGAGCTAAAAGGATGTCTGGGGCCACACTCTTGAGTTTTCTCCAGTCTCTTTCAAGCTAGTAAGTCTGGTTTCTTTTTTTTTTTTAGTTGGAATTTTGTTCTACGTTTTTCTCCAGCTCTGTCCTGAATGGCTCACTTTCAAAGCATTATTCTCTGTCTGTTGTAAGGTGATGTCCATATATAATATGTTTATGTAGAACAGTCTAGAGCTTTCTGTGAAATTCAGGAGCAAATCTCTAGAGGCTCATGTTCTCATAGCTTCTGTTGCCTCTGGAGCTACTGTTTCTATCTGTCCTTCTGCTGGGCTGCATCACACGGAATCAGTTATAAAATTCAACCTCACTTATAAACTCCCAAGAGTCCTACTCACAGAAAAATTTTACTGGCTGTTAAGAATAGGGGAAACCCTGGTGGTGTAGTGATTAACTGCTATGGCTGTCAACCAAGAAGTCAGCAGTTAGAATCCTCCAGGCGGTCTTGGAAACTCTACGGGGCACTTCTACTCTGTCCTACAGGGGCGCTATGAGTCGGAATCAACTCGATGGCGGTGGGTTTTTTTGTTTTTTTTTTTTAATAAGAAGGGGTGTGTAGATAAGGTAGAGAAGGGATTCCTATTGCAGCAAAGCAAAACCTTAAAATGAAATGGCTGGGAATAGTAGGCCTCCCTCTGTAAAAACGCTTTTCTGTATGGAATATCGGAAAATGCAGTTAAGATATGGGTTATGCAAAAAAGCAAAAAGGAGTGCTTGTAGCAATTTGGTTATCATTTATATCATCTGTAAAAATATTTTCAACCACTTTCTCATAGCTTACAGGAAACGAAATTCCAAAAGGACCCATATTTAAAAATAAAATATGCAACCATAAAAATTTTAGAAGAAACTGTGGGAGCTTTTGTTTTGCTTTTTATTGGTAAAAGAGAAAGATTTTCTAAAAATCCCAGAGCTGTGAAAGCTAAAACTGATAAGATACAGATCTTTGGCATATCAAAAACTTTATAAAGAAAGCAAAAATACAGACAAAAAGCTGAAAAGAAATTTGCAGCCTAAGGATTTGAATAGACATTTCTCCAGAGAAGATACAGAAATGGTCAATAATCACATGAAATGAAGCTCAACCTCGTTAGTCATTAGGGAAATGCAAATCAAAACCAAAACGCACTACTATTTCAAAACCACTAAGATGGCTAAAATCAATAGGGTGGACAACAAGTGGTGAGGATGTGGAGAGCCTGAAACCCTCATACATTGCGGGTGGATGTGTAAAATGATCCAGTCGCTTTGGAAAACAGTTTGGCAGTTTCTCAGAAAGTTAAACATAGAGTCAGCATACGACATAGCGATTCCACTCCTAGGTAGGTACCCAGGAGACCTGAAGCACGTTCACATAAAACTTACACAAGAATTTTCATAGCAGCGTTATTCATAAATAGCCATAATGTGGAAAGAACCCAAATGTGACGAACTGATAGAGAAGCTGTGGTATATTCGTAGACTGGAATATTACTCAGCCATTAAAAGGCCATCAGGTACTGATACATGCCACAGTATGGACGAACCTTGAGAACACTGTGCTAAGTGAAAGAAGCCAAACAGAAACGACTGCATAGTGCATGATTCCATTCACAAGAAATGTCCAGAACAGACAAACCAACGCAGACAGAAAGTAGATTGTTGTTTGCTACAGCTTGGAGGAAATGGGTAATAAGGATGACAGCTAATATGTAGGGCGTATATTTACGGGGTACTGAAAATGTTCTGAAAGTAGGTGTTGGTGATTGTTGCACAACTCTGTCCATATACTAAAGACCACGGAATTGTGCACATTCTAAAAGGCTATGTTAGGGCGGGTGAATTCTATCTCAATAGAAGTATTTGTGACTCCTGAAAGACTAACTTTTCATGTAAATATAGAGAATCTATAAATCAGTAGGGGAAAAACAACCCAATTTTACCATGTCTCTCTCCAACCAAAGTGAAGAGGGTACATTCTCCATTAGTACATCTTACTTTTTTTCTCTCTCTTCATTATACAAGTTCTGTTCACATTTTATATAACTCTGAGTTATACGAGTACTAGTCTCCATTTCCTTATGCCTATTTTCACTGTTATAACTACATAAAGAGAGCAGTACCATAAAAAGATAGTTTTCATAAAAACTCACCCACTGACTCATTCACTCAAATCATTTTTTTAATAAATTTTACTGTGCTTTAAGTGAAAGCTTACAAATCAAGTCAGTCTCTCACACAAAAACCCATATACACCTTGCTACACATTCCCAATTACTCTCCCCCTAATGAGACAGCCTGCTCTCGCCCCCCACTCTCTCTTTTTGTGTCCTTTTCGCCAGCTTCTAACCCCCTCCACCCTCTCATCTCCCCTCTAGGCTGGAGATGCCAACACAGTCTCAAGTGTCCACCTGATCCAAGAGGCTCACTCCTCACCAGCATCCCTCTCCAACCCACTGTCCAGTCTAATCCATCTCTGAAGAGTTGGCTTCAGGAATGGTTCCTGTCCTGGGCCAACAGAAGGTCTGGGGGCCAAGACCACCGGGGTCCTTCTAGTCTCAGTCAGACCATTAAGTCTGGTCTTATGAGAATTTGGGGTCTGCATCCCACTGCTCTCCTGCTCCCTCAGGGGTTCTCTGTTGTGTTCCCTATCAGGGCAGTCATCGGTTGTAGCCGGGCACCATCTAGTTCTTCTGGTCTCAGGATGATGTAGTCTCTGGTTCACGTGGCCCTTTCTGTCTCTTGGACTCATAATCGTCTTGCGTCCTTGGTGTTCCTCATTCTCCTTTGACCCAGGTGGGCTGAGACCAATTGATGCATCTTAGATGGCTGCTTGCTAGCGTTTAAGACCCCAGACGCCGCTCTGCAAAGTGGGATGCAGAATGTTTTCTTAATAGATTTTATTATGCCAATTGACTTAGATGTCCCCTGAAACCATGGTCCCCAGACCCCCGCCCCTGCTACACTGTTCTTCAAAGCATTGCGTTTATTCAGGAAACTTCTTTCCTTTTGGTTTAGTCCAATTGTGCTGACCTCCCCTGTGTCTTTCCCTTCACCTAAAGTAGTTCTTATCTACTATCTAATTAGTGAATGCCACTCTCCCACCCTCCCTCCCTCCCCCCCTCTTAACCACCAAAGAATGTTTTCTTCTCAGTTTAAACTATTTCTCAAGTTCTTAGAATAGTGGTCTTATGCAATATTTGTCCTTCTGCAACTGACTAATTTCACTCAGCATAATGCCTTCCAGGTTCCTCCATGTTACGAAATGTTTCACAGATTCCTCACTGTTCTTTATCGATGGGTAGTATTCCATTGCGTGAATATACCATAATTTATTTATCCATTCATCTGTAGATGGGCACCTTGGTTGCTTTCATCTTTTTGCTATTGTAAACAGTGCTGCAATAAACATGGGTGTGCATATATCTGTTTGTGTAAAGGCTTTCATTTCTCTAGGAAATATTCTAAGGAGTGGGATTGCTGGGTTGTATGGTAGTTCTATTTCCAGCTCTTTAAGGAAGCGCCAAATCGATTTCCAAAGTGGAAACTTTACATTCCCACCAGCAGTGTAGAAGTGTTCCAATCTCTCCACAGCCTCTCCAACATTTATTATTTTGTGTTTTTTGGATTAATGCCAGCCTTGTTGGAGTGAGATGGAATCTCATTGTGGTTTTGATCTGCATTTCTCTAACGGCTAATGATCGTGAACATTTCCTCATATATCTGTTAGCTACCTGAATGTCTTCTTTAGTGAAGTGTCTATTCATATCTTTTGCCCATTTCTCAATTGGGTTATTTGTCTTTTTACAGTTGAGTTTTTGCAATATCATGTAGATTTTAGAGATCAGGCGCTGATCAGAAATGTCATAGCTAAAAACTTTTTCCCAGTCTGTAGGTAGTCTTTTTACTCTTTTGGTGAAGTCTTTGGATGAGCATAGGCGCTTGATTTTTAGGAGCTCCCAGTTATCTAGTTTTTCTTCTACATTCTTTACAATGTTTTGTATGCTGTTTATGCCATGTATTAGGGCTCCTAACGTTGTCCCTATTTTTTCTTCCATGATCCTTATCGTTTTAGATTTTATATTTAGGTCTTTGACCCATTTTGAGTTAGTTTTTGTGCATGGAGTGAGGTATGGGTCTTGTTTCATTGTTTTGCAGATAGATATACAGTTATGCCAGCACCATTTGTTAAAAAGACTGTTTTTTCCCCATTTAACTGTTTTGGGGCCTTTGTCAAATATCAGCTGTTCATATGTGGATGGATTTCTGTCTGGATTCTCAATTCTGTTGCATTGGTCCATGTATCTGTTGTTGTACCAGTACCAGGCTGTTTTGACTACTGTGGCAGTATAATAGGTTCTAAAATCAGGTAAAGTAAGGCCTCCCACTTTGTTCTTCTTTTTCAGTAATGCCTTATTTATCCGGGGCCTCTTTCCCTTCCATATGAAGTTGGTGATTTGTTTCTCCATCTCATTAAACAATGTCGTTAGGATTTGGATTGGAATTGCATTAAATGTACAGATTGCTTTTGGTAGAATAGACATTTTTATAGTGTTAAGTCTTCCTATCCACGAGCAAGGTATGTTCTTCCACTTATGTTAAGTCTCTTTTGGTTTCTTGCAGAGGTGTACTGTAGTTTTCTTTGTATAAGTCTTTTACATCTCTGGTAAGATTTATTCCTATTTTATGTTCTTGGGGGTTACTGTAAACGGCATTGATTTGGTGATTTCCTCTTCGATGTTCTTTTTGTTGGTGTAGAGAAGTCCAACTGATTTTTGTATGTTTATCTTGTATCCTGATGCTCTGCTGGACTCTTGTATTAGTTTCAGTAGTTTTTTGGAGGATTCCTTAGGGTTTTCTGTGTATAAGATCATGTCATCTGCAAATAGAGATACTTTTACTTCTTCCTTGCCAATCTGGATGCGCTTTATTTCTTTATCTAGCCTAATTGCTCTGGCTAGGACTTCCAGCACAATGTTGAATAAGAGCGGTGATAAAGAGCATCCTTGTCTGGTTCCCCATCTCAATGGGAATGTTTTCAGGCTCTCTCCATTTAGGGTGATGTTGGCTGTTGGCTATGTATAAATGCCCTTTATTATGGTGAGAAATTTTCCTTCTACTCCTATTTTGCTGAGAGTTTTTATCATGAATGAGTGTTGAACTTCGTCAAATGCCTTTTCTGCATCAATTGATAAAATCATGTGATTCTTGTCTTTTGTTTATTTATGTGGTGGATTACATTAATTGTTTATCTAATGTTGAACCATCCCTGCATACCTGGTATGAATCCCACTTGGTCATGGTGAATTATTATTTTTTTTTTATTAACTTTTATTGAGCTTCAAGTGAACGTGTACAAATCAAGTCAGACTGTCATATATAAGTTTATATACACCTTATTCTGTACTCCCACTTGCTCTCCCCCTAATGAGTCAGCCCTTCCAGTCTCTCCTTTCGTGACAATTTTGCCAGCTTCCAACTCTCTCTATCCTCCCATCCCCCCTCCAGACAGGAGATGCCAACACAGTCTCAAGTGTCCACCTGGTATAATTAGCTCACTCTTCATCAGCATCTCTCTCCTACCCACTGACCAGTCCCTTTCATGTCTGATGAGTTGTCTTCGGGGATGGTTCCTGTCCTGTGCCAACAGAAGGTTTGGGGACCATGACCGCCGGGATTCCTCTAGACTCAGTCAGACCATTAAGTATGGTCTTTCTGTGAGAATTTGGGGTCTGCATCCCACTGATCTCCTGTTCCCTCAGGGGTTCTCTGTTGTGCTCCCTGTCAGGGCAGTCATCGGATGTGGCCGGGCACCAACTAGTCCTTCTGGTCTCAGGATGATGTAGGTCCCTGGTTCATGTGGCCCTTTCTGTCTCTTGGGCTCTTAGTTGTCACGTGACCTTGGTGTTCTTCATTCTCCTTTGCTCCAGGTGGGTTGAGACCAATTGATGCATCTTAGATGGCCGCTTGTTAGCATTTAAGACCCCAGACGCCACATTTCAAAGTGGGATGCAGAATGTTTTCATAATAGAATTATTTTGCCAATTGACTTAGAAGTCCCCTTAAACCATGGTCCCCAAACCCCCGCCCTTGCTCCGCTGACCTTTGAAGCATTCAGTTTATCCCGGAAACCTCTTTGCTTTTGGTCCAGTCCAGTTGAGCTGACCTTCCATGTATTGAGCGTTGTCCTTCCCTTCACCTAAAGCAGTTCTTATCTACTAATTAATCAGTAAAAAACCCTCTCCCACCCTCGTAACCACAAAAGTATGTGTTCTTCTCAGTTTATACTATTTCTCAAGATCTTATAATAGTGGTCTTATACAATATTTGTCCTTTTGCCTCTGACTAATTTTGCTCAGCATAATGCCTTCCAGGTTCCTCCATGTCATGAAATGTTTCACAGATTCGTCACTGTTCTTTATCGATGCGTAGCATTCCATTGTGTGAATATACCACAATTTATTTAACCATTCATCTGTTGATGGACACCTCGGTTGCTTCCAGCTTTTTGCTATTGTAAACAGAGCTGCAATAAACATGGGTGTGCATATATCTGTTTGTGTGAAGGCTCTTATTTCTCTAGGGTATATTCTGAGGAGTGGGATTTCTGGGTTGTATGGTAGTTCTATTTCTAACTGTTTAAGATAACGCCAAATAGATATCCAAAGTGGTTGTACCATTTTACATTCCCACCAGCAGTGTATAAGAGATCCAATCTCTCCGCAGCCTCTCCAACATTTATTATTTTGTGTTTTTGGATTAATGCCAGCCTTGTTGGAGTGAGATGGAATCTCATCGTAATTTCAATTTGCATTTCTCTAATGGCTAATGATCGAGAGCATTTTCTCATGTATCTGTTAGCTGCCTGAATATCTTCTTTAGTGAAGTGTGTGTTCATATCCTTTGCCCACTTCTTGATTGGGTTGTTTGTCTTTTTGTGGTTGAGTTTTGACAGAATCATGTAGATTTTAGAGATCAGGCGCTGGTCGGAGATGTCATAGCTGAAAATTCTTTCCCAGTCTGTAGGTGGTCTTTTTACTCTTTTGGTGAAGTCTTTAGATGAGCATAGGTGTTTGATTTTTAGGAGCTCCCAGTTATCTGGTTTCTCTTCGTCATTTTTGGTAATGTTTTGTATTCTGTTTATGCCTTGTATTAGGGCTCCTAAGGTTGTCCCTATTTTTTCTTCCATGATTGTTATCGTTTTAGTCTTTATGTTTAGGTCTTTGATCCGCTTGGGTTAGTTTTTGTGCATGGTGTGAGGTATGGGTCCTGTTTCATTTTTTTGCAAATGAATATCCAGTTATGCCAGCACCATTTGTTAAAAAGACTATCTTTTCCCCAATTAACTGACACTGGGCCTTTGTCAAATATCAGCTGCTCATATGTGGATGGATTTATATCTGGGTTCTCAATTCTGTTCCACTGGTCTGTGTGCCTGTTGTTGTACCAATACCAGGCTGTTTTGACTACTGTGGCTCTATAATAGCTTCTGAAATCAGGTAGAGTGAGGCCTCCCACTTTCTTCTTCTTTTTCAGTAATGCTTTGCTTATCCGAGGCTTCTTTCCCTTCCATGTGAAGTTGGTGATTTGTTTCTCTATCACCTTAAAAAATGACATTGGAATTTGGATTGGAAGTGCATTGTATGTATAGATGGCTTTTGGTAGAATAGACATTTTTACTATGTTAAGTCTTCCTATCCATGAGCAGGGTATGTTTTTCCACTTAAGTAGGTCCTTTTTAATTTCTTGTAGTAGAGCTTTGTAGTTTTCTTTGTATAGGTCTTTTACATCCTTGGTAAGATTTATTCCTAAGTATTTTATCTTCTTGGGGGCTACTGTGAATGGTATTGATTTGGTTATTTCCTCTTCGATGTTCTTTTTGTTGATGTAGAGGAATCCAAGTGATTTTTGTATGTTTCTCTTATAACCTGAGACTCTGCCAAACTCTTCTATTAGTTTCAGTAGTTTTCTGGAGGATTCCTTAGGGTTTTCTGTGTATAAGATCATGTCATCTGCAAATAGAGATAATTTTACTTCCTCCTTGCCAATCCGGATGCCCTTTATTTCTTTGTCTAGCCTAATTGCTCTGGCTAGGACTTCTAGCACAATGTTGAATAAGAGCGGTGATAAAGGGCATCCTTGTCTGGTTCCTGTTTTCAAGGGAAATGCTTTCAGGTTCTCTCCATTTAGAGTGATGTTGTCTGTTGGCTTTGCATAGATGCCCTTTATTATGTTGAGGAATTTTCCTTCAATTCCTATTTTGGTGAGAGTTTTTATCATAAATGGGTGTTGGACTTTGTCAAATGCCTTTTCTGCATCAATTGATAAGATCATGTGGTTTTTGTCTTTTGTTTTATTTACGTGGTGGATCACATTAATGGTTTTTCTAATATTAAACCAGCCTTGCATACCTGGTATAAATCCCACTTGGTCGTGGTGAATTAATTTTTTGATATGTTGTTGAATTGTATTGGCTAGAATTTTGTTGAGGATTTTTGCATCTATGTTCATGAGGGATACAGGTCTGTAATTTTCTTTTTTTGTGATGTCTTTACCTGGTTTTGGTATCAGGGAGATGGTGGCTTCAAAGAATGAGTTAGGTAGTATTCCGTCATTTTCTCTGCTTTGAAATACCTTTAGTAGTAGTGGTGTTAACTCTTCTCTGAAAGTTTGGTAGAACTCTGCAGTGAAGCCGTCCGGGCCAGGGCTTTTTTTTGTTGGGAGTTTTTTGATTACCGTTTCAATCTCTTTTTTGTTATGGGTCTATTTAGTTGTTCTACTTCTGATTGTATTAGTTTAGGTAGGTAGTGTTTTTCCAGGAATTCATCCATTTCCTCTAGATTTGCAAATTTGTTAGAATACAATTTTTCGTAATAATCTGATATGATTCTTTTAATTTCAGTTGGGTCTGTTGTGATGTGGCCCTTCTCGTTTCTTATTCGGGTTGTTTCCTTTCATGTATTTCTTTAGTCAGTCTAGCCAGTGGTTTACCAATTTTGTTATTTTTTTGAAAGAACCAGCTTTTGGCTTTGTTAATTCTTTCAATTGTTTTTCTGTTCTTTAACTCATTTAGTTCGGCTCTAATTTTTATTATTTGTTTTCTTCTGGTGCCTGATGGATTCTTTTGTTGCTCACTTTCTATTTGTTCAAGTTGTCGGGACAGTTCTCTGATTTTGGCTCTTTCTTCTTTTTGTATGTGTGCATTTATCGATATAAATTGGCCTCTGAGCACTGCTTTTGCTGTGTCCCAGAGGTTTTGATAGGAAGTATTGTCATTCTCGTTGCATTCTATGAATTTCCTTATTCCCTCCTTAATGTCTTCTATAACCCAGTCTTTTTTCAGGAGGGTATTGTTCAGTTTCCAAGTATTTGATTTCTTTTCCCTAATTTTTCCGTTATTGATTTCCACTTTTATGGCCTTGTGGTCTGAGAAGATGCTTTGTAATATTTTGATGTTTTGGATCCTGCAAAGGTTTGTTTTATGACCTAATATGTGGTCTATTCTAGAGAATGTTCCATGTGCGCTAGAAAAAAAAGTATACTTTGCAGCAGTTGGGTGGAGAGTTCTGTATAAGTCAATGAGGTCAAGTTGGTTGATGGTTGTAATTAGGTCTTCCGTGTCTCTATTGAGCTTCTTACTGGATGTCCTGTCCTTCTCCGAAAGTGGTGTGTTGAAGTCTTCTACTATAATTGTGGAAGTGTCTATCTCACTTTTCAGTTCTGTTAAAATTTGATTTATGTATCTTGCAGCCCTGTCATTGGGTGCATAAATATTTAATATGGTTATGTCTTCCTGATCAATTGTCCCTTTTATGATTATGTAGTGTCCTTCTTTATCCTTTGTGGTGGATTTAAGTCTAAAGTCTATTTTGTCAGAGATTAATATTGCTACTGCTCTTCTTTTTTGCTTACTGTTTGCTTGATATATTTTTTTCCATCCTTTGAGTTTTAGTTTGTGTCTCTAAGTCTAAGGTGTGTCTCTTGTAGGCAGCATATAGACGGATCGTGTTTCTTTATCCAGTCCGTGACTCTCTGTCTCTTTATTGGTGCATTTAATCCATTTACATTCAGCGTAATTATAGATAAATAAGTGTTTAGTGTTGTCATTTTCATGCCTTTTTATGTGTGTTGTTGACAATTTCATTTTTCCACTTACTTTTTTGTGCTGAGACGGTTTTCTTAGTAAATTGTGAGATCCTCATTTTCGTAGTGTTTGACTTTATGTTTGTTGAGTCATTACGTTTTTCTTGGCTTTTATCTTGAGTTCTGGAGTTGTTATACCTCTTTGTGGTTACCTTAATATTTACCCCTATTTTTCTAAGTAAAAACCTAACTTGTATGGTTCTATATCGTCTTGTATCACTCTCCATATGGCAGTTCTATGCCACCTGTATTTAGTCCCTCTTTTTGGTTATTGTGATCTTTTACATATTGACTTCAATGATTCCCTGTTTTGAGCATTTTTTAAAAATTAATCTTAATTTGTTTTTGTGATTTCCCTATTTGAATTGGTATCAGGATGTTCTGTTTTGTGACCTTGTGTTGTGCTGATATCTGATATTATTGGTTTTCTGACCAAACAATATCTTTTAGTATTTCTTGTAGCTTTGGTTTGGTTTTTGCAAATTCTCTAAACTTGTGTTTATCTGTAAATATCTTAATTTCGCCTTCATATTTCAGAGAGAGTTTTGCTGGATATATGATCCTTGGCTGCAGTTTTTCTCCTTCAGCGCTCTGTATATGTCATCCCATTGCCTTCCCGCCTGCATGGTTTCTGCTGAGTAGTCTGAACTTATTCTTATTGATTCTCCCTTGAAGGAGACCTTTCTTTTCTCCCTGGCTGCTTTTAAAATTTTCTCTTTATCTTTGGTTTTGGCAAGTTTGATGATAATATGTCTTGGTGTTTTTCTTTTTGGATCAATCTTAAATGGGGTTCGATGAACATCTTGGATAGATATCCTTTCGTCTTTCATGATGTCAGGGAAGTTTTCTGTCAGCAGGTCTTCAACTATTCTCTCTGTGTTTTCTGTACTCCCTCCCTGTTCTGGGACTCCAATCACACGCAAGTTATCCTTTTTGATAGAGTCCCACATGATTCTTAGGGTTTCTTCATTTTTTTTAATTCTTTTATCTGATTTTTTTTCAGCTATGTTGGTGTTAATTCCCTGGTCCTCCAGATGTCCCAGTCTGCATTCTAATTGCTCGAGTCTGCTCCTCTGACTTGCTATTGCGTTGTCTAATTCTGTAATTTTATTGTTAATCTTTTGGATTTCTGCATGCTGTCTCTCTATGGATTCTTGCAACTTATTATTTTTCCACTATGTTCTTGAATAATCTTTTTGAGTTCTTCAACTGTTTTATCAGTGTGTTCCTTGGCTTTTTCTGCAGTTTGCCTTATTTCATTTCTGAGGTCATCCCTGATGTCTTGAAGCATTCCGTAAATTAGTTTTTTATATTCTGCATCTGATAATTCCAGGATTGTATCTTCATTTGGGAAAGATTTTGATTCATTTGTTTGGGGGGTTGTAGAAGCTGTCATGGTCTGCTTCTTTATGTGGTTTGATATCGACTGCTGTCTCCGAGCCATCACTAAGATATTGTAGTGATTTATTCTATATTTGCTCACTGAGTCTTATCTTGTTTTGTTTTCTTTCAATATACGTGGATGGCCTACTAGATTGTGCTGTCTTGATTGTTGTAGCCCTTGACTTACTTATGACCTATTACCAGCTGGTTTGGGCTGTTGCCAGATATATATGCCTGAGTCTATTCACTATTCTTGAGTAGAATCTGATTTTGTGTCATCAAGTGTGTGCTGCACCCTAACACCTATCCACCTCGATAAGTAGTGGTGATAGTTGTGTGCACCAGATTCTATTAGCAGCTGGGGTTCACCCTCCAGGGGGGGCAGGATGCTGACAGGCTTCCCCCAAGTGTCAGTGAGGTACGTGTGTCTCTATTCCTATAGCACCTTGGTGGGAGGGCACTGCAGCTGTACCTTAGGCCCCCAATGCAAGTACCTCTACTGATGGGTAGATGTCACCCTCCTTAGACCCCTAAGGCAAGAGGCTAGGTGGTCTGGGGGGAGCTTCAGTCCTCAGTTCCCTGTTGTGGGTCAGTTAGGGCTCTGTTGAATAAGCAGAGATATCAGACCTGGGTAACTTGTTTTTCCAGAAAATCCACTAAAAAAAACATGCAGTCAGATCCCTATCAGAACTGCCTTTGGATTATAACCACCACCTTGTTCTCTGTAAGGATGAAAGTCCAAGATTTGGATCATATATGCTTGGCTGTAGCTGGTTCTGTGTTTTTAGTCCCATTAGGGATGGATTTTTGGTCCCTGGGTTTTTTGTGGTTCCTTCTCTCAGGCCGGAAGAATGGGTTAGGAAAAGACCAAAAAAAAAGGGGGGGGGCGGAAGCAAAGCTGCCGCGGAGCCGGAGCTGTTCTCCCTCTGGCACAGGAAATTCCAATGTTAATGAAGCCGCCTGGGAAGGGTGGGAGAGGGTTCAGAGAAATAGGAGAGCAGCACTTCGGAATATAGCCAAAGTTACTTATCTTGCTTGGAATGACTATTTTATCTGAGATTCCCGAGGGGCGTGTCGCCTATGTGTGCTGGCTGCGTGGAAATTGCCCCCGAGGGTCTGGCCTGCTGAAGCCACAGTCAGATCCTCCGCTGCCAGTCCAAAGCCAAACGTCAAGGTTCCCCTGCTGGGACGCTGCACTCCCGGCTCCAAAACCAGTCACTGCCTCCCGGGAACTTTTCCCACCAGCCGCGTCACCCCGCCGCCTGCACGGACCGGCTGGGCCACCTCCCGGGGTGAGTTCAGGGGGGTACAGCTGCTCCCCTTGTTTGCACTGTCATAAGATTTTGCGTCCATCTCCCCTGGGCCCAGACCTAAGCCCGGCGCCAAGGTTACCTGACTGGGACGCTGGCTCCAGGCTCCGAAAACAGTTGCTGCTTCCCCGTATTTGTTCGTTCTCCATCTCTAAATCTGTGTTTGTTGTTCAGGGTTCGTAGATTGTTATGTATGTGATCGATTCACTTGTTTTTCCATGTCTTTGTTGCAAGAGGGATCCGAGGTAGCGTCTACCTAGTCTGCCATCTTGGCCCCGCCTCTAATGCTTGGTCTTTTAAGATACTACATTTTGGGGTCATTTGTTACATAGCAATACGTGACTGGTATAACTGTTAATTTGGCTGTTTCTCTCACCAGGCAGTGAGAGGACTTCTCTAAGTCATTTCATCATCAAGAGCAACTGGCGTAGAGTCTCACATGTAGCTGTTATACAGTAAATCTTTATTGACTTAATGGATGAATGAGTAATATGAATTGTATGTGTGAATCTGCACAAATTCATGTGTGCAAAAAAGCATGATATTTCTTAAACCGAATTCCATCTTAGAGCTCTCTGCTTAGAATATTTGGGTGAAATTTTAACTTTACTTATTTTTAGGGTTTTTTTTTTGGTGTCGGTTTATTTTAGGGTGCCCCTCACCCAGATATGCAGTAATTCCTGGGGTCTTTAATGAAGGACCAAGTTTTGGAGAAAAGCTTGAACACACCCATTGCCCAGCCCTATGTGGGCGATCTCTCTAGAAGCATTGGCTCTGCTGCTTCCATTCCCAGCTGGAGCCTGAGAGCCTCGGCAGGGCTGCGAAAACCATAACGGGCTTTATCTACTTATGTGCCTGCATTACCTTTTGAGGTGCTGCCACCTACCCCAGGGCACTATGAAGAGGCAGGGCCCACCCCTTCGCAATATCTAGGACTCTGTTATCCAACTCTCACTCTTCCCCTAGGCTCCAGTTCACTCAGTGTGATTACTCCAGTGAGCTGAGGCTTTTACAACAGATACTTCAGAGTCTCGAAGTTTCAGGGCTTCAACTCTGTAAGTCCAACTACTTCTTTGAACTGAGGTAGGGAAAGAAGAAAAATATAGAAAGATTTTATTTTGAATTTAATGTTTCAATAAAATTTCTTGCCATGCGTTTTCAAAGGGTCCTGCCTAACAATTCCCTCTGTTCTCTTACAAGATGCAGGACAATGAAGAGGGAATGTTTGTTGTGTCATAATCTGCAGAAGGATGCAAAGTGCACATGGAGTCCGTTCCTCCTGATGCTTACACTACAGCACCCCACCCATTTGGAAATCTCTGCAAGTGTTACTGAGTCCCTCACACATCCATAATGAACAGCTTTCAGATTCTCATAAGCAGGAATTATTTGTGTCCTAACACCAACTGCTCCATGGAAGCCCTGTAGGGCAGTTCTACTCTCCCCTAATGGACTGCACAGCAGTGGGTGTTTTGTTTTTGTTTTACAGGGGTAGGGTTGATGTCAGCTGCAGAATCATGTTTTAAAAAGTGTTAACAGGATAGCAGGTAAACCAACAAAATGAAACTGAAATGAAGTGTCTTTTCCACACTTATTGACCACACAGTTCTTTCGAGGTGTTTACTTTTCACTGAGTTCAGAGGAAAGAGAGAACTCTTCATGAGAGAGACACAGCTTGGGACACCTTCAAAATTACATGTCTCGCCCCTGATGTTAGGTAACATTACGTGCTGTTTGGCTGGTTTATCACCTGCCTGCTCCACAAAAATAGAAGGCCCATGCAGGCAGGACCTTGACTGCTGTGTGGGTCAGAGTATCCTGGTTCCTGGCACCTAGGAAGCACTCAAAAATGATTTGAGCGAGGAGGAGGCGGAGCCAAGATGGCAGAGTAGACAGACGCTTCCGTCAAGCCCTCTTT
The DNA here is from genome assembly GCF_024166365.1 of Elephas maximus indicus. Classification (NCBI taxonomy): domain Eukaryota; kingdom Metazoa; phylum Chordata; class Mammalia; order Proboscidea; family Elephantidae; genus Elephas; species Elephas maximus. Next base: position 70,351,127 of record NC_064831.1, on the reverse strand, counting down.
ACAACAAAGACCTGAAAATAAGGAGTGAAACGAGTACATTTGTGACAAGCTGGGAGCCCTGAGCATCAAAGGCAAGCTTAAAAAGCAAACTGAGGGGCAGGGGAAGGAAGAGACCGTTCAGAAGCAGAGAGGAGTTACCAGACCTGAATCACGGGGACCCCTCAGGCACCATTCCCGGAGCGGCAGCGGCGGGCTGGCACTAGCCTTCGGCCGCAGTTTCCTCAGGGAGAAGCAGCCAGCCACACAGCCCACTCACACCTCTGGGACCTGAGGAGAACGCAGTTACCTCAGGGAGAAGCAGCAGCCACACAGGCCACTCACACCTCTGGGACCTGAGGAGAATGCAGTTTCCTCGGGGAGAAGCAGCAGCCATACAGCCCGCTCACACCTCCGGGACCTGAGGAGAATGCAGTTTCCTCAGGGAGAAGCAGCAGCCACACAGCCCACTCACACCTCCGGGACCTGAGGAGAACGCAGTTTCCTCAGGGAGAAGCAGCAGCCACACAGCCCGCTCACACCTCCGGGACCTGAGGAGAACGGCGCTCTCGGCCAAAGCTAAGTACTTGCATATACTTTACCGTGCCCCCCGACACCCCCAAGCCAGCCTCAGCGGGTGAATCCCTAGGCCTGAGATAGACCCTGGTGAGCACCTAGAGCCATCCTCCCAGACTTAAAAAAAAAAATCTGCAACTGAGGGGAAAAGATAATTTGCTAGCTCCATTAACTGGGGGAGCTCAGGACAGAAGCGGCTCCTGTCCAGGCATAAACTGTCCGTGGACCCTGAGCACTTTTCCTTCTGCATGGACCTGTGTGGGCCTATTTCGGCAGGATAGGACCTTGTTGGCAAACTCCAACCATTTCAGCTGTGCGGTGGAGAGATGGCTGTTTGACATTTGACATTGCTTTGCCAATTAAACAAGGTCCTCACCTACCCACATCAGGGACTGAAGGACTGGAAGCTCTGCTCAGGTCACCCAGCCACCCACGACAGGGGTCCAAAGATAACTGGTACCTCCTAGTCCTTACAACCAAAAACTTTGGGTGCCCATGGTCCGTCTGCAGAGCCCACCCACCAGCACGCTCCAGGGAACAGAGATGCGTTTTCTTCAGAGACACTTGGGGGTCAGTTCTCAGGCCCCTGCCTTGTTCAGAGCATGACCCCGTGCTGCAATCAGATACCAGTATATACGCCAAACACCCCTGCCCCTCTAAGACTGTAGGACAGAGCCTGTACCACACACTTGATGATCAGCTACTTGGAAACCTGAGCTGAATTCATACAAGAAAACTGACTGGACTCCTAGACTGATACACCTGATAACAGCTCTAACCAGCTGGGGACAGGACACCAGAGCCCCAAAGGTGAAAATAATCAAGCTAGCTTCCTCAAGCAACCCACAGGGGTATACTAAAACAAAACAAAGCAAGCAGCTATGACACAGTAAGCAAACATAAACTAATACAATAACTTATAGATGGCTTGGAGACAACAGTCAATATCAAGTCACATAAAGAAGCAGACCATGATCACTTCAACAGGCTTTCAAAGCAAAGAACCCATGGATCTTCTAGATGAAAGTGCATTTCTGGAAATACCAGATGCAGAATACAAAAGTTTAATATACAGAACCCTTCAAGACATCAGGAAGGAAATGAGGCAATACGCAGAACAAGCCAAGGAACACACAGATAAAGCAACTGAAGAAATTAGATTATTCAGGAACATAATGAAAAGTTCAATAAGCTGTGGAAAAATCCATAGACAGACAGCAATCGGAAATTCAGAAGATTAACAACAAAATTACAGAATTAGACAACTCAATAGAAAGTCAGAGGAGCAGAATTCAGCAAGTAGAAATTAGAATTTCTGAGCCCAAAGCTAAATCACTTGGCACTAATATATTTGAAGAAAAATCAGATAAAAGAATTAAAAAAAATGAAGAAACCTTAAAAATCACGTGGGACTCTATCAGGAGAAATAACCTATGAGTCATTGGAGTACCAGAACAGGGAGGGATAACAGAAAATACAAAGAAAATTGTTGAAGATTTGTTGGCAGAAAACTTCCCTGCTATTGTGAAAGATGAGAAGATATCTATCCAAGATGCTCATCAAACTCCACATAAGGTAAATGTTAAAAGAAAGTCATCAAGATATATTATAATCAAACTTGCCAAAACCAAAGATAAAGAGACAATTATAAGAGCAGTGAGGGATAAACAAAAAGTCACCTACAAAGGAGAGCTAAAAAGAATAAGCTCTGACTACTCAGCAGAAACCATGCAGGCAAGAAGGCAATGGGATGACATATTTAAAAAATTGAAGGAAAAGAATTGCCTGCCAAGAATCATATATCCAGCAAAACTGTCTCTTAAATATGAAGATGAAATTAAGACATTTCCAGATAAACACAAGTTGAGGGAATTTGTAAAAACCGAACCAAAACTACAAGAAATACTAAAGGGAGTTCTTTGGTTAGAAAATCAATAATATCAGGTATCAACCCAAGACTAGAAAACTGGGCAGAGCAACCAGAAGTCAACCCGGGCAGAGAAATCCAAAAAAAAAAAAGCCCCAAATGGGGTAACAGCGATGTTATTATATAAAAGAAGACAACATCAAAATAATAAAGAGGGACTAAGAAATGTAATCATACACCTTCCATATGGAGAGGAAGATAGGGCAATACAAAGAAATAAAAGTTAGTTTTAAATTTAGAAAAATAGGGGTAAATAATAAGGTAACCACAAAGGAGACAAACTATCCTATTCATCAAAATAAAATACAAGGGAAAAATACAGACTCAGCAGAAACAAAATGAACAACAACAAATATGAGGAAAGGACAGTATATAAAGAAAATCTACTCAGCACATAAAATCAAGTGGGAAAAAGAAACTGCCAACACACAAAAAAGATCAAAATGACAGCACTAAATTCATACCTATCCATAACTACCCTGAATGTAAATGGACTAAATGCAGCAATAAAGAGACAGGGAGTGGCAAAATGGATTAAAAAACTAGACACGTCTATATGCTGCCTACAAGAGACACACCTTAGACTTAGAGACAAAAACAAACTAAAACTCAAAGGATGGAAAAAAATATATCAAGCAAATGACAATCAAAAGAGAGCAGGAGTGGCAATATTAATTTCTGATAAAATAGATTTTAAAGTTCAATCCATCAGAAAGGATAAGGAAGGACACTATATAATGATTAAAGGGACAATACACCAAGAAGATACAACCATATTACATATTTATGCACCCAATGACAGGACTGCAAGAAACATAAACTCTATCGGCATTGAAAAGTGAGATAGATAGCTCCACAATAATAGTAGGAGACTTCAACACACCACTTTCAGTGAAGGACAGGACATCCAGAAAGAAGCTCAATAAAGACATGGAAGATCTAAATGCCACAATCAACCAACTTGACCTTGTAGACATATACAGAATACTCCACCCAACAGCAACCAACTATACTTTCTTTTCTAGGGCACATGGAGCATTCTCTAGAATAGATCACATATTAGGTCATAAAGCAAGCCTTAGCAGAATCCAAAATATTGAAATATTACAAAGCATCTTCTCTGACCATAAGGCCATAAAAGTGGAAATCAATAACAGGAAGAGCAGGGAAAAGAAATCAAACACTTGGAAACTGAACAATACCCTGCTCAAAAAAACACTGGATTATACAAGACATTAAGGATGGAATAAAGAAATTCATAGAATCCAATGAGAATGAAAACACTTCCAATCAGAACTTTTGGGACACAGCAAAAGCAGTTCTCAGAGGCCAATTTATATCAATAAATGCACACATCCAAAAAGAAGAAAGGGCCAAAATCAAAGAATTATCCCTACAACTTGAACATATAGAAAGAGAGCAACAAAAGAGACCCACAGGCACCAGGAGAAAACAAATAATAAAAATTAGAGCTGAACTAAATGAAATAGAAAACAGAAAAACAATTGAAAGAATTAACAAGACCAAAAGCTGGTTTTTTGAAAAAAATCAGCAAAATCGATAAACCACTGGCCAAACTGACAAAAGAAAAACAGGAGAGGAAGCCAATAACCCAAATAAGAAATGAGAGGGGCGATATTACAACAGACCCAACTGAAATTAAAAGAATCATATCAGATTACTATGAAAAACTATACTCCAATAAATTTGAAAACCTAGAAGAAATGGATGAATTCCTAGAAACACACTACCTACCTAAACTAACACAAACAGAGGTAGAACAACTAAATAGACCCATAACAAAAGAAGAGATTGAAAAGGTAATCAAAAACTCCCAACAAAAAAAAAAGCCCTGGTCCGGATGGCTTCACTGCAGAGTTCTACCAAACTTTCAGAGAAGAGTTAACACCACTACTACTAAAGGTATTTCAGAGCATAGAAAAGGACAGAATACTACCAAACTCATTCAATGAAGCCAGCATATCCCTGATACCCAAACCAGGTAAAGACGCCACAAGAAAAGAAAATTATAGACCTATATCCCTCATGAATGTAGATGCAAAAATCCTCAACAAAATTCTAGCCAATAGAATTCAACAACATATCAAAAAAATAATTCACGGGGAGGGGGCCAAGATGGCTGACTAGGTAGATGCTACCTCGGATCCCTCTTGCAACAAAGACTCGGAAAAACAACTGAATTGATCACATACATGACAATCTACGAACCCTGAACAACAAACACAGATTGAAAGAGTTGACCTGAGTGACAGAGACGGAGAAGGAACAACTACGGGGAAGCAGCAACTGTTTTTGGAGCCTGGAGCCAGCGTCCCAGTCAGGTAACCTTGGCGCCGGGCTTAGGACTGGGCGCAGGGAGCTGAACACAACATCTTGTGACGGCGCAAACACAGGGCGCAGCCCTACCCCCCTGAACTGACCTTGAGGGGTGCCCAGCCGATCTTCGCAGGTGGCACGGCCAGGCGGCTGGTGGGAGGAGAAGTCCCCAGGAGGCAGTGACTGGTTTTGGAGCTGGGAGTGCAGCGTCCCAGCCGGGGAACCTTGGTGCCGGCTTTGGACTGGGCACACGGGAGCTGAGCACGGCATCCTGTCACGGCACAAACACGGGGCACAGCCCTACCCCCCTGAACTGACCCCGGGAGGGGGCCCAGCCGGTCCACGCGGGTGGCGGGAGGAGAAGTCCCTGGTAGGCAGTGACTGATTTTGGAGCTGGGAGTGCAGCGTCCCAGCTGGGGAACCTTGACACTGGGCTTTGGACTGGCAGCGGAGGAACTGACCGCAGCTTCTGCGGGCCTGACCCTCGAGGGCAATCTCTACACAGCCAGCACACATAGGCGACACGCCCCTCGGGAATCTCAGATAAAATAGTCATCCCAAGCAAGATAAACAACTTTGGCTATATTCCGGGGTGCTACTCTCTCCTGTTTTTCTGAACCCTCCCCTCCCCTTCCCAGGCAGCTTCATTAACATTGGAATTTCCTGAGCCAGAGGGAGAACGGATCTGGCTCCGCTGCTTTTCTTCCCCCCCTCCCCTTTTTTTTGGTCCTTTCCTAACCCATTCTTCCGGCCTGAGAGAAGCAACCACAAAAAACCCAGGGACCAAAAATCCATCCCTAATGGGACTAAAAACACAGAACCAGCTACAGCCAAGCATATATGATCCATATCTCGGGCTTTCATCCCTACAGGGAACAAGGTGGCTATTATAATGCAAAGGCATTTCAGATAGGGATCTCACTGCATTTTTTTTTAGCAGATTTACTGGAAAAACAAGTTACCCAGGTCTGATATCTCTGCTTATTCAACAGAGCCCTAACTGACCCACAACAGGGAACTGAGGACTGAAGCTCCCCCCAGACCACCTAGCCTCTTGCCTTAGGGGTCTAAGGAGGGTGACATCTACCCATCAGTAGAGGTACTTGCATTGGGGGCCTAAGGTACAGCTGCAGTGCCCTCCCACCAAGGTGCTATAGGAATAGAGACACACGTACCTCACTGACACTTGGGGGAAGCCTGTCAGCATCCTGCCCCCCCTGGAGGGTGAACCCCAGCTGCTAATAGAATCTGGTGCACACAACTATCACCACTACTTATCGAGGTGGATAGGTGTTAGGGTGCAGCACACACTTGATGACACAAAATCAGATTCTACTCAAGAATAGTGAATAGACTCAGGCATATATATCTGGCAACAGCCCAAACCAGCTGGTAATAGGTCATAAGTAAGTCAAGGGCTACAACAATCAAGACAGCACAATCTAGTAGGCCATCCACGTATATTGAAAGAAAACAAAACAAGATAAGACTCAGTGAGCAAATATAGAATAAATCACTACAATATCTTAGTGATGGCTCGGAGACAGCAGTCGATATCAAACCACATAAAGAAGCAGACCATGACAGCTTCTACAACCCCCCAAACAAATGAATCAAAATCTTTCCCAAATGAAGATACAATCCTGGAATTATCAGATGCAGAATATAAAAAACTAATTTACGGAATGCTTCAAGACATCAGGGATGACCTCAGAAATGAAATAAGGCAAACTGCAGAAAAAGCCAAGGAACACACTGATAAAACAGTTGAAGAACTCAAAAAGATTATTCAAGAACATAGTGGAAAAATAATAAGTTGCAAGAATCCATAGAGAGACAGCATGCAGAAATCCAAAAGATTAACAATAAAATTACAGAATTAGACAACGCAATAGCAAGTCAGAGGAGCAGACTCGAGCAATTAGAATGCAGACTGGGACATCTGGAGGACCAGGGAATTAACACCAACATAGCTGAAAAAAAATCAGATAAAAGAATTAAAAAAAATGAAGAAACCCTAAGAATCATGTGGGACTCTATCAAGAAGGATAACTTGCGTGTGATTGGAGTCCCAGAACAAGGAGGGAGGACAGAAAACACAGAGAGAATAGTTGAAGACCTGCTGACAGAAAACTTCCCTGACATCATGAAAGACGAAAGGATATCTATCCAAGATGTTCATCGAACCCCATTTAAGATTGATCCAAAAAGAAAAACACCAAGACATATTATCATCAAACTTGCCAAAACCAAAGATAAAGAGAAAATTTTAAAAGCAGCCAGGGAGAAAAGAAAGGTCTCCTTCAAGGGAGAATCAATAAGAATAAGTTCAGACTACTCAGCAGAAACCATGCAGGCGAGAAGGCAATGGGATGACATATACAGAGCGCTGAAGGAGAAAAACTGCCAGCCAAGGATCATATATCCAGCAAAACTCTCTCTGAAATATGAAGGTGAAATTTAAGATATTTACAGATAAACACAAGTTTAGAGAATTTGCAAAAACCAAACCAAAGCTACAAGAAATACTAAAAGATATTGTTTGGTCAGAAAACCAATAATATCAGATATCAGCACAACACAAGGTCACAAAACAGAACATCCTGATGTCAACTCAAATAGGGAAATCGCAAAAACAAATTAAGATTAATTTTTAAAAAATGCTCAAAACAGGGAATCATTGAAGTCAATATGTAAAAGATCACAATAACCAAAAAGAGGGACTAAATACAGGTGGCGTAGAACTGCCATATGGAGAGGGATACAAGGCGATATAGGACAATACAAGTTAGGTTTTTACTTAGAAAAATAGGGGTAAATATTAAGGTAACCACAAAGAGGTATAACAACTCCATAACTCAAAATAAAAACCAAGAAAAATGTAACGACTCAGCAAACATAAAGTCAAATACTATGAAAATAAGTATCTCACAATTTACAAAGAAAAACGTCTCAGCACAAAAAAGTAAGTGGAAAAATGAAATTGTCAACAACACACATAAAAAGGCATCAAAATAACAACACTAAACACTTAAAAAAAAAAACACTTACTTATCTATAATTACGCTGAATGTAAATGGACTAAATACACCAATAAAGAGACAGAGAGTCTCAGACTGGATAAAGAAACACGATCCGTCTATATGCTGCCTACAAGAGACACACCTTAGGCTTAGAGACACGAACAAACTAAAACTCAAAGGATGGAAAAAAAAATATATCAAGCAAACAATAAGCAAAAAAGAAGAACAGTAGCAATATTAATTTCTGACAAAATAGAGTTTAAAGTTAAATCCATCACAAAGGATAAAGAAGGACACTACATAATCATAAAAGGGACAATTGGCCAAGAAGATATAACCATATCAAATATGTATGCACCCAATGACAGGGCTGCAAGATACATAAATCAAAATTTAACAGAACTGAAAAGTGAGATAGACACCTCCACAATTATAGTAGAAGACTTCAACACACCACTTTCGGAGAAGGACAGGACATCCAGTAAGAAGTTCAACAGAGACACGGAAGACCTAATTACAACCATTAACCAACTTGACCTCATGGACTTATACAGAACTCTCCACCCAACTGCTGCAAAGTATACTTTTTTTTCTAGCACACATGGAACATTCTCTAGAATAGACCACATATTAGGTCATAAAACAAACCTTTGCAGAATCCAAAACATCAAAATATTACAAAGCATCTTCTCAGACCACAAGGCCATAAAAGTGGAAATCAATAACGGAAAAATTAGGGAAAAGAAATCAAATACTTGGAAACTGAACAATACCCTCCTGAAAAAAGACTGGGTTATAGAAGACATTAAGGAGGGAATAAGGAAATTCATAGAATGCAACGAGAATGACAATACTTCCTATCAAAACCTCTGGGACACAGCAAAAGCAGTGCTCAGAGGCCAATTTATATCGATAAATGCACACATACAAAAAGAAGAAAGAGCCAAAATCAGAGAACTGTCCCGACAACTTGAACAAATAGAAAGTGAGCAACAAAAGAATCCATCAGGCACCAGAAGAAAACAAATAATAAAAATTAGAGCCGAACTAAATGAGTTAAAGAACAGAAAAACAATTGAAAGAATTAACAAAGCCAAAAGCTGGTTCTTTCAAAAAAATAACAAAATTGGTAAACCACTGGCTAGACTGACTAAAGAAATACATGAAAGGAAACAAATAACCCGAATAAGAAACGAGAAGGGCCACATCACAACAGACCCAACTGAAATTAAAAGAATCATATCAGATTATTACGAAAAATTGTATTCTAACAAATTTGCAAATCTAGAGGAAATGGATGAATTCCTGGAAAAACACTACCTACCTAAACTAATACAATCAGAAGTAGAACAACTAAATAGACCCATAACAAAAAAGAGATTGAAACGGTAATCAAAAAACTCCCAACAAAAAAAAGCCCTGGCCCGGACGGCTTCACTGCAGAGTTCTACCAAACTTTCAGAGAAGAGTTAACACCACTACTACTAAAGGTATTTCAAAGCAGAGAAAATGACGGAATACTACCTAACTCATTCTTTGAAGCCACCATCTCCCTGATACCAAAACCAGGTAAAGACATCACAAAAAAAGAAAATTACAGACCTGTATCCCTCATGAACATAGATGCAAAAATCCTCAACAAAATTCTAGCCAATACAATTCAACAACATATCAAAAAATTAATTCACCACGACCAAGTGGGATTTATACCAGGTATGCAAGGCTGGTTTAATATTAGAAAAACCATTAATGTGATCCACCACGTAAATAAAACAAAAGACAAAAACCACATGATCTTATCAATTGATGCAGAAAAGGCATTTGACAAAGTCCAACACCCATTTATGATAAAAACTCTCACCAAAATAGGAATTGAAGGAAAATTCCTCAACATAATAAAGGGCATCTATGCAAAGCCAACAGACAACATCACTCTAAATGGAGAGAACCTGAAAGCATTTCCCTTGAAAACAGGAACCAGACAAGGATGCCCTTTATCACCGCTCTTATTCAACATTGTGCTAGAAGTCCTAGCCAGAGCAATTAGGCTAGACAAAGAAATAAAGGGCATCCGGATTGGCAAGGAGGAAGTAAAATTATCTCTATTTGCAGATGACATGATCTTATACACAGAAAACCCTAAGGAATCCTCCAGAAAACTACTGAAACTAATAGAAGAGTTTGGCAGAGTCTCAGGTTATAAGAGAAACATACAAAAATCACTTGGATTCCTCTACATCAACAAAAAGAACATCGAAGAGGAAATAACCAAATCAATACCATTCACAGTAGCCCCCAAGAAGATAAAATACTTAGGAATAAATCTTACCAAGGATGTAAAAGACCTATACAAAGAAAACTACAAAGCTCTACTACAAGAAATTAAAAAGGACACACTTAAGTGGAAAAACATACCCTGCTCATGGATAGGAAGACTTAACATAGTAAAAATGTCTATTCTACCAAAAGCCATCTATACATACAATGCACTTCCAATCCAAATTCCAATGTCATTTTTTAAGGTGATAGAGAAACAAATCACCAACTTCACATGGAAGGGAAAGAAGCCTCGGATAAGCAAAGCATTACTGAAAAAGAAGAAGAAAGTGGGAGGCCTCACTCTACCTGATTTCAGAAGCTATTATAGAGCCACAGTAGTCAAAACAGCCTGGTATTGGTACAACAACAGGCACACAGACCAGTGGAACAGAATTGAGAACCCAGATATAAATCCATCCACATATGAGCAGCTGATATTTGACAAAGGCCCAGTGTCAGTTAATTGGGGAAAAGATAGTCTTTTTAACAAATGGTGCTGGCATAACTGGATATTCATTTGCAAAAAAATGAAACAGGACCCATACCTCACACCATGCACAAAAACTAACCCAAGCGGATCAAAGACCTAAACATAAAGACTAAAACGATAACAATCATGGAAGAAAAAATAGGGACAACCTTAGGAGCCCTAATACAAGGCATAAACAGAATACAAAACATTACCAAAAATGACGAAGAGAAACCAGATAACTGGGAGCTCCTAAAAATCAAACACCTATGCTCATCTAAAGACTTCACCAAAAGAGTAAAAAGACCACCTACAGACTGGGAAAGAATTTTCAGCTATGACATCTCCGACCAGCGCCTGATCTCTAAAATCTACATGATTCTGTCAAAACTCAACCACAAAAAGACAAACAACCCAATCAAGAAGTGGGCAAAGGATATGAACACACACTTCACTAAAGAAGATATTCAGGCAGCTAACAGATACATGAGAAAATGCTCTCGATCATTAGCCATTAGAGAAATGCAAATTGAAATTACGATGAGATTCCATCTCACTCCAACAAGGCTGGCATTAATCCAAAAACACAAAATAATAAATGTTGGAGAGGCTGCGGAGAGATTGGATCTCTTATACACTGCTGGTGGGAATGTAAAATGGTACAACCACTTTGGATATCTATTTGGCGTTATCTTAAACAGTTAGAAATAGAACTACCATACAACCCAGAAATCCCACTCCTCAGAATATACCCTAGAGAAATAAGAGCCTTCACACAAACAGATATATGCACACCCATGTTTATTGCAGCTCTGTTTACAATAGCAAAAAGCTGGAAGCAACCGAGGTGTCCATCAACAGATGAATGGTTAAATAAATTGTGGTATATTCACACAATGGAATGCTACGCATCGATAAAGAACAGTGACGAATCTGTGAAACATTTCATGACATGGAGGAACCTGGAAGGCATTATGCTGAGCAAAATTAGTCAGAGGCAAAAGGACAAATATTGTATAAGACCACTATTATAAGATCTTGAGAAATAGTATAAACTGAGAAGAACACATACTTTTGTGGTTACGAGGGTGGGAGAGGGTTTTTTACTGATTAATTAGTAGATAAGAACTGCTTTAGGTGAAGGGAAGGACAACGCTCAATACATGGAAGGTCAGCTCAACTGGACTGGACCAAAAGCAAAGAGGTTTCCGGGATAAACTGAATGCTTCAAAGGTCAGCGGAGCAAGGGCGGGGGTTTGGGGACCATGGTTTAAGGGGACTTCTAAGTCAATTGGCAAAATAATTCTATTATGAAAACATTCTGCATCCCACTTTGAAATGTGGCGTCTGGGGTCTTAAATGCTAACAAGCGGCCATCTAAGATGCATCAATTGGTCTCAACCCACCTGGAGCAAAGGAGAATGAAGAACACCAAGGTCACGTGACAACTAAGAGCCCAAGAGACAGAAAGGGCCACATGAACCAGGGACCTACATCATCCTGAGACCAGAAGGACTAGTTGGTGCCCGGCCACATCCGATGACTGCCCTGACAGGGAGCACAACAGAGAACCCCTGAGGGAACAGGAGATCAGTGGGATGCAGACCCCAAATTCTCACAGAAAGACCATACTTAATGGTCTGACTGAGTCTAGAGGAATCCCGGCGGTCATGGTCCCCAAACCTTCTGTTGGCACAGGACAGGAACCATCCCCGAAGACAACTCATCAGACATGAAAGGGACTGGTCAGTGGGTAGGAGAGAGATGCTGATGAAGAGTGAGCTAATTATACCAGGTGGACACTTGAGACTGTGTTGGCATCTCCTGTCTGGAGGGGGGATGGGAGGATAGAGAGAGTTGGAAGCTGGCAAAATTGTCACGAAAGGAGAGACTGGAAGGGCTGACTCATTAGGGGGAGAGCAAGTGGGAGTACGGAGTAAGATGTATATAAATTTACATGTGACAGTCTGACTTGATTTGTAAGCGTTCACTTGAAGCTCAATAAAAGTTAATAAAAAAAAAAAGCACACAGGAAAATAACACAAGCAGCAAAAAACACTAAAAAAAATGATAAACCCATTGTACGTTAACGTAAAGTATTTTTCATGAATAACAATTTTTCAAAACAAGAAAATTTAGTGAGGAGAATAACATTACGTTATTTGAAAATCTCTTTAATTGTCTTAACAGAAGAGTGTTGGGCTCTCATTTCTGCTTCTGAATTCAATCTGTTGCATTGTGTCCTTTTGTTTGAAGTACATAAAGAAATCTGGCCTCACGCAAAAAAAAAAAAAAAAAAAAGAGCAAGCATTTACTAAGTTCACAATTTTTCAAGTTGTCAATTTGGGGTTCTTCTGAACTGGGGCAGCCAATTTGCGTCCAAGTCAGCTGGGGGCCAGTTTCACTAAAATCAACTCAGTGAAACCGCTGGATCCTCTCTCCAGTGGTCTCTCATCATCCAGCAGAGTGGCCTGGGTTCGTTCCCATGGGTTCTCAAGGTTTAAGAGCAACGAAAGTGCGAGTCTCAATGCAAAGTCTTTCAACACTCTCCTTGTATCAGGTTCCTTACTATCCCAATGTCCAAAACAATCATAACGTCAATCCCAACAAAGGGGTGTAGAAAGAGTCCTACCACTAATGAAAGGTGCTCCAGAGTCTCATAGAAAGCATGGGCACAGAGACAGGATGAATGTGTAGACATTTGTTAAATCAACCACAACTAGTAAATGCAATTCTCTTTTACGCTTTGTTAAAGTGTTTTGAGGGTACAATGGAGTACAGAGCAAGAAGTGAACAAATCTACCAAAAGAATATTTACGGAAGACCACAACCAGGAAGTGATGCTTGAACCAAGTTGGGAATATGATTGGATAGTTAAGGGGTGACAAAAGGCCCAGGTCCAGGAAACTCCAAGTATTTCCAGAGAGAAGTTTGAGGAGATAGGGTGAAGCCATGGAGGCATTTGATACATTCGTGAACAGGTACAGATCATCCTTCATTTTGTTTTCCAACCACTCCTCCCTGTTCTATACTTTGGAGTCACACAAAACGAGCCCGTAGTATTTCCATGTTGAAACTTTTATTTTCCTTTGAGAAGTCAGCTTCTTCCTCATCACCACCCCAACTTTCTTAATTTCTTCCTCAAATGCTCTCTTCATTTGCTAGTTCCTTTTCTAAATGGCCTCCAAAATGAACACAGAGTCTGGAAGACGCAGAGGTCCTGGACTTTCCCCAAGTATACTCCTGAACCCTCCCATTCTGGCTAACCACAAAAGTCCTGAGTCTTAGCATTTTTAGCTGAGGTCATAAGCCTAATCTGTTCCAACGGGGTCAGTTCTTTTAACCACCATGCTTCACCAGAGAGAAATCCAGCAGATGGGAGGGGAGAGAAAATATTCTAATCACAGGGAAGAGCCTGTGTGAAGCCTCAGAGGGTAAGGAGACCTGAGAGGATTTCAGAGTGGACATTCTATGACCAGGTCTGGAAAGACATGATTCCAACAGAGTCAAATGAGAAGTTTTGGAGAAAGCAACTGCTCATCACACTGTAATGATTCCCTGTACTCTCTCTCTCCCCACCAAGGGGTAGTAACCCCATGGAGTACAGGAAAAGTTGCAATTCACTTTTATTATCTAATCTCCCTTTTCCCAGTCTGCAACTGGCAGTCTTCAAGCCCCTATTTGAACAGTGTCACGTTTTTCCTTTTGCCCTGTTTCATTTTAAAGTTGGTCCATGGAACTAAGCGATGTCAGCAATGGTGTCACACACCTTTTTGGAAGCCATGGTGCTCATGCAGCTCTCACCTGCTGTTTGGAGAGGGTGTCAATCTGAGGTCCTGTGGGAGAGTACCTGGAGCTACTATATCATGGAAATTCAGGACTAAACCAGAGTCCCCAAGTCATCAAAAGGTCACGCATCATGAAGAACTGGTAGAAGGGATAAAGATCCCTCAGAAGATCATTATGTTTGGACATCTTCACCCAGACAGGATGAAACAGTGACACACGAGGAAGAGGCCTTTCTCTAAGACTGTAGATAAGGGTGAGAGGAAAAATTGTCCCAGATTGATGTGTGCTATGGAACAAAGGGTCTGGTTTCCACCAGAAAAGAGAGCCATGATAGGACAAGATGAAAGAATTGAGGTGAATGGATACAGTCATAAGGAGGATTGTCCTGAGAAAGCACTTCCTGTCATTTGGTAGATAATTAACCAAAGTCTTACATCAACAAGAAATGTGGGAATAAATGAGGGATCAAACTAAAGAATTCATTGTGAGTTTGAGAGCTTTCCAGAACAGGTGCAGAAAAGGCACTCTATTGTTTAGGATCTGTACCTGGTGGAAAGGAAGGAAGCCAGTGGACAACTGGGGCAGAGAGTGTAGGATGGGGGAAAGGGTGGTTAGAGAAAAGTGTACTTATTTATTATATTTTCTAATGACATGATATTAATACACTATATGAAGAATTAAGAAAATGTCTCAGGAGGTTCTGGGAGTGGGAGGTTGAAGAGCCCAGAGCCCACATCATTGAGGGCAGAAGAAGGGCTAGCAGACTCCTCTGCTAGATCCAGGAACTCCTCTTCTCCTCCTATGTCTCCTCCCCACCTCTCCCCAAGGGCCTAACAACCCGTCACAGCAAAGATACCCACACGATAGAATTTTCTACATTTCTACAATGATTAATCTGAATTTTGTCTAGGATCTCCAATTTCCCACTCTTTTCAAGCCAGTTTTGTTGCCTTCCCCATTACCATTATCTTTGCTGCCCCCCACCACTACTCCAGTGCTGCCCTCCACTGGCCCTACTTCCTCCTGCTTCCTAGTTTTCTGACTGGCCTCTAAAACCCTTTTTAGAGATCCCCCACCACATCTTCTGTCTGTCACTGAGCTTGCACTCCCGTCCCAAGCTGCTTCCATCTCTTTCTTCCTTAACTCGCCAATCCTACCTTCATACTCAGAAAATACAGACCCTTATGTTGACATACGGCAACTTTTCCCTGTACTCCATGGGGTTATTACCCCTTGGTGGGGAGAAAGAGAGTGCAGGGAATCATTAGAGTGTGATGAGCAGTTGCTTTCTCCAAAACTTCTCATTTGACTCTGTTGGAATCATGTCTCTCCAGACCTGGTCATAAGATGTCCACTCTGAACACTCACACACTCAGTTGATTTGGTTGTGTCTTGGCTATTGAGGTTTATGCCATCAGACTTTCAAATATGGACATCTCTTTCTGCCTCACACTGAAGGAATATTTCTCCTAATGACATGGTAAGAGCTTTCTGTTCAGGGAAAGGCAATTTTAATATCCTGCTGTGAACTGGTTAAGGGTATAAGGAGAAGGTTTAAATTATACATAAATATGCAAATTGTGCTCTCTAAGTATAACTCCTTGTATAAAAGGCCTTCCCTTAAGGGCGACATAAACCAGAGACTTTATCAACCTGAGACCAGAAGAACTAGATGGTGCCCAGCTACCATCAATGACCACCCTGACAGAGAACACTTGGGAGTTTTAAAAATGATGGTATCCTCAAATACAGCCATTATACTGAAAGAAAAGACCAATATGGATGTCAGAGATACTCTGAAACTTGCTCTTGAACATAAAGTAGCTAAAGGAAATGCAACAAATGATGAAGTAGAAGAGCTGAACAGAAGATTTCAAAGGGCAGCTAGTGAAGACAAAGTATGATAATGATATGTGGAAAGACCTGGAGTTAGAAAAACAAAAGGGAAGAACACGCTGGGCATTTCTCAAGCTAAAAGAACTGAAGAATCCAAGCCTCAAGTTGCAATAGTGAAGGATTGTATGGGCAAAATATTGAACAACACAGGAAGCATCAAAATAAGTTGGAAAGAATACACACAGTCACTGTACAAAAAAAAAAAAAGGTCGATATTCAACCATTTCAGGAGGTAGCATATGAACAAGAACTGATGGTGCTGAAGGAAGAAGTCCAAGCTGCACTGAAGGCATTGGCAAAAAACAAGGCTCCAGGAATTGACCGAACACCAATTGAGATGCTTCAACAAACAGATGCAGCGCTGGAGGTGCTCAGTCGTCTATGCCAAGAAATTTGGCCAAGCGACTAGAAGAGATCCATATTTGTACCCATTCCAAAGAAAGGTGATTCAACAAAATGTGGAAATTATCAAACAATATCACTTATTTTAAAAGCAAGTAAAATGTTGCTGGAGATCATTAAAAAGCAGTTGCAACAGTACATCGACAGGGAACTGCCAGAAATTCAAGTTGGATTAAGAAGACGATATAGAACCAGGAATATCATTGCTGATGTCTGATGGATCTTGGCTGAAAGCAGAGAATACCAGAAAGAGGTTTGCCTGTGTTTTATTGCCTACGAAAAGGCATTCAACTGTGTGAATCATAACAAATTATGGATAACACTTCAAGGAATGGAAATTCTAGAACATTTAATTGCGCTCATGCGAAACCTGTACATAGAACAAGGGGATACTGTGTGGTTTAAAATCAGGAAAAGTGTGTGTCAGGGTTGTATCCTTTCATCACATTTATTCAATCTGTATGCTGAGCAAATAATCCAAAAAGCTGCACTATATGAAGAAGAGCGTGGCGTTAGGTTTAGAGGAAGATTCAGTAACAACCTATGATATACAGATAACACAATCTTGCTGAAAGTGAAGAGGACTTGAAGCACTTACTGATGAAGATCAAAGACCACAGCCTTCATATGGATTGCAACATAAGGAAGACAAAAATCTTCCAACTGGACCAATTAGCAACATCATGATAAACGGAGAAGAGATTGAAATTATCAAGGATTTCATTTTACTTGGTTCCACAATCAACACCCATGAAAGCAGCAATGAAGAAATCAAATGATATATTGCAAAACTGCCGCAAAAGAATTGTTTAAGGTGTTGACCAGCAAAGGTATCACTTTGAAGGCTAAGGTGTGCCTGTACCAAGCTATGACATTTTCAATCACTTCATAGGCATGTGAAAGCTGGACAATGTGTAAGAAAAACCAAAGAAGAATTGCTGCCTTTGAATTATGGTGTTGGTGAACAATATTGAATACACCATGGACTGCCAAAAGAACAAACAAATCTGTCTTGGCAGAAGTACAACCAGAATATTCCTCAGAAGCACGGATGGGGAGTCTTTGTCTCACGTACTTTGGACATGTTATAAGGAGAGACCAATCCCTGGAGAAGGGCATTATGCTTGGTAAAGGAGAAAATGAAAGAGGGAGACCCTCAATGAGATGGATTGACGCAGTGGCTGCAACACTGGGCTGTAGCATAATAACGACTGAGGATGGCATAGGACTGAGCAGTGTTTTGTTCTGCTCTGTATAGGGTTGCTATAAATTGAAACTGACCTGATGACACCTAACAACAACAACATCCTGTTTGGTTCACCACCGGTCTATCAGTTTGCTGTACTGTGGTGGTTTGCAGGTTGCTATGATGCTGGAAGCTAGGCCACCAGAATTTTAAATACCAGCAGGGTTATCCATGGTGGACAGGTTTCAGTGGAGCTTCAAGACTAAGACAGACTAGGAAGAAAGGCCTGGAGATCTACTTCTGAAAATTAGCCAATTAAAGCCTTACAGATCACAAGTGAATACTGTTCAATTCACTTGCTTTGGACATGTCATCAGGGGGGATCAACTGGTGAAGCAGAAGACCAGCAATGGTGTGGAAGACGCTTGGTGAGACGGACTGGCACATAAGCCATAATGACGGAATCAAATTGCCGGCAGTTGTGAGGATGACACAGGACCTGGCAACGTTCAGCTCTGTTGTATGTAAGTTCACCATTAGTCGGGGTCAACTTGACGGCAGCTAGCAACAACATAGTGTGTGAGATGAGAACTGACATATGAACTTTATCCAATCTACCAAATACACATGTTAAAAGATCTCATGATTACTAGTAAGGAATGGGAATTGAAAATACACCTTTCAAATCGCTAGAAGGAAAAAGAAAGAAAAATTTGATCATTCCAATAAAAAAAAGAAACAGGAAAGGTAGAATAATAAACAATATAAACAGTGAATATGAAGTATAATACTGGAATTATGCCTACATGTACAAGTAAAAAGGATTAACACCTTAGGAAAAAACATGTACGCTCTGCTCAGACTTTCAAATCCAGCCATATCTTATTTATAAAACAAAATTAAAATACAATGACAGAAAGTTTTAAATTATGTAAATGAAGAAATGTCTACTGTCTAGTGGCTATATGAAGGACCCTATGCCAGATACTGTTGATACATAAATAATTAAGAAAAGATTCCTTGCAGTCTGGTGAGAGAAACAGTCCACTTAACAAATCCATCAGTTATCGATTGCTGTATAACAAATGACCCAAAAACGAAGTGCCTTAAAACAACAACCAGTTACTTAGCTCACAGTTTTGCGGGTTGGCAGTTTGGGGTTCTTTGGGTCTGGGGCGGACTCAGCCACTCTCGGCTGGGCTCCCTCATGTATCTGGAATCAGCCACCATGTCAGCTGGCAGACAGGGGGTCTGAAATCTTCTCAGCTGGATTTTCTCTCTAATGGTGTCTTGTCATTCAGCAGGCTGGCCTGGGCTGTTCCCATGGGTTCTCAGGGTTTGAAGACCAGCCAGAGGGCAAGGAGGAGCCCTGGTGGTGCAGTGGTTAAGGGCTCAGTTGCTAAAGGAAAGGTCATTAGTTCAGATTCACCAGCCACTCTGAGGAAGAAAGACGTGGCAGTGTCCTTCTGTAAAGATCACAGCCTTGGAAACCCTATGGGGCAGTTCTACTCTGTCCTTCAGGGTCACTGTGAGTTAGAATATACTCGATGGCGATAGGCTTGGTTTATGGTAAGACGACAAGCCACAGTGTGTCTGCTCATTTGAAGTCTCTGCTTCTATTAGTCTTGGTACTGTCCCAAAGACCAAAGCAATCATAGATCAGTCCCAATTCAAGGACTGGGGGAAGACTCTTGCTCTTGACGATGGGAGATGCAAAGTCATATAAGAATGCAAGGATACAGAGAGAGGAGAACGTGTGGCCATTTTTGGAACCCTCACAACTGCAACCAAGTCTGTTTTGAGTTGTGGCAGAAGTGTTTCCTAAGGACAACAGGGTACAGAGCAGGGGGTGGGAAATTCTACCAGATGTAGGGTTGGAAAGGCTTCCATCAGGAAGTGATGCTTGACCTAAATTTGGAAATATGAGCCAATGGTTAGGAGATTTTTTTTTTTTTTTTATGTTTCCAACCACTTGTCTACTCTCTGTAGTCCCACAAAACGAGCGCTCTCTGCTCCCATGTTGACAGCTTTTGTTTTCCTTCAAATGCTCAGGCTATCCTCTGCCTACCAACCATAACTTCCCAAGCTCTGCCTTAAAATGTTTCAACAATTTGCTTGTTCCTTTTCTAAATGACTCCCGGACAAAAGCAGAGATCCAGATCAAGCAGAAGACAGTGGACCTTTCCCTGAGGGCTCTCCTAAGCCTCCAAGGCAAGATGGCCATGGAGGTCCTGAGTCTCAGTGCTTTTCTGTGATGCTATAATCCTACCCTTTTTAGTGGCTCCAAGGGAGAAGCATGTGGACAGGCCAAGGAGCTTCACAGTAACATTTCCTGGGGCTTAGAGTCAGGAGGTCAAGAGAGAGTGGGATAGACTTCACCACTGAGTGATGGTACCTTCAGGCAACAGACCAAAAACTCCATTCTGCGCTGGATGCCTACAAAGGGTGAGTCTTTTGGGGGAGTTTTCATTCATTTAATCAACACATGTACATTAAGTGTCTCCTATGGGTTAGGTACTGTCCTGCTTTCTGGGATTGCCAAATATGAGGCGGACCCCATCTTTGTCCCCAAGTTATTTACAATCCATTTGGAAGACACGAATTTGAAAATGAGCATCTCCCATGACCCAGTGCTATGATGGAGGATTGATTACTAGGTGCTCTGAATACATAAAGCAGGAGCACAGACTGGGAACCATGGAGGAGGACCCACTCAACAGGAATGGAGAGAACATTTAGTAGTCAGAGGGAATAGCCTATGTGACGCCTAAGAGGCAAAAGAGACCTGAGAGGTGTTCAGAGTGGACGTTGTGTTTCCAGGGCTGGAGAGATGTGATTCAGGGCCAGAGGAGAGGTTTGGTAGAAACAACGGCTCATCACACTCTGCTATTCCCTCAACTCACAGTTTCCTTCCCTAGGGATGAGAACCTCTTTGAGCAAAAGTTTCAATTCATTTTTAAGACATGATTTTCCTCCTCCCAATCTCCTAACTCCTGCCACAACAGTTGCTGTATTTTTTCTTTTTGCCGTGTTTTGGTTCAAACTGGGCCCTCGGAACTGAGCGACGTCAGCAATGATGTCACACAAGGGTTACTAGAAGTCTTGGTGCT
Organism: Elephas maximus indicus; assembly: GCF_024166365.1. Taxonomy (NCBI): domain Eukaryota; kingdom Metazoa; phylum Chordata; class Mammalia; order Proboscidea; family Elephantidae; genus Elephas; species Elephas maximus. The sequence goes on along the minus strand of NC_064831.1, from coordinate 70,330,117 downwards.
CACTCAGATCCCAACTGCTCTTTGGAGAGGTTGTCGGTTTGAGGTCTCCTTTAGGAGAGCGACTTTGGATACCAAATTACAAACGGTTCATCCTAAATCAAGGTCCCCAACTTGTGAGAGTTTGGGACATCATCTCTATGGGGCAGGAGGAGAAACATCTTGCCAGTGACCATCCTTTGTGGTTCATCTTCACCCAGCCAGGATGGAGCGGCAATACACGAGGAAGAGGCCTTTCTCAAAGGCCCGAGGTAAGGGGGGGGGGGAGGAAAATTCAGTCTCTGTGATGGTTGCTGTGCAGCAAGGGGTTTGATATTCCCTGGGAACAAGGACCACAAGGGATCATTAAGGCTTTCACTTGAAAAAACTTCCTGTCAATTAGTAGACAATAAGAATTTGTAATGTGAATAAATAAATGAAGGAGTAAATACCTGAGTGAAGTATAGAATTCTACTGTGATCTGAGGGGCTTTCCAGAACAGTAGCAGACAAGTCAGATGTGTGAACTTTCCTGCTTTGTTAATGAAAAGGAAGGAGGTGGGCAACTGGGGCAGTAGGTACAGGACCAGGGAGAAGGGTGGTTACAGACTCTTGTATCTAATTTTTTAATGAATTAACATACTATGTGAATTTAAAAAATATATAAAATATCAAGAGGTTTTGGGAGTGGGTGCTGTGATGGAGCACAGCACTGCACAGTCATCCAGAGTTCCCAGTCACTGTGAGCTGCCACAGCCCTCAGCCTGGACTCAGGCAGAAGAAGGTCTGGGAAGGCCCTGCCCCTCTAGCTCTAGGGATTTCCCTTCTCCTCCAAGGTCTCCTGTCCATATTTTCCCAAGGACTTAATAATTCTCCAAAGCAAAGACAGCTATAGGGTAGATTTTTTTTTAATCTTAAACTTTTTTTTAAATTGTGATGCTAACTGAATAATTTCTAATGTATGAATCACTGATACTCATTACATTCTTCAAGTCATGTGACCATTCTCACTATCCTTTTCCAAACCATTCTACAACCATTAACACAACCTCAATGCCCCTAAAGGACAAACTTGCCCTTCCCCCTGCCCTTCCACCGCTGGCAATGACCAATAATCCTTGGTGTCTATGTATTTGCTTATTTCATTAAGTAAGATCATGTAGTATTTGTCCTTTTGTGACTGACTTACTTCATTCAGCATGATGTTTTCAAAGTCCAGCAGGAAAGAATTATAAAATTCCAACTATAGCTAACCTCAGTTCCTCCTATCATTCCTAGTTCTCCATCCTTTCTCCAACTCGTGTGCCCCACCCCCCTTTGTCTTTTCTTTTGCTGCCCCATTCTACCCTTTGGTGGCTGAACCCTACTTTCTGCTCCCTCTTTGCTCTCTGTATCCCTCTAAAACACTCCTGGCACCTTCCTCCTCTCCGTCTTGTCACTCTCTGGAGCTTTCCCTGCATCCAACACACACGACCTAGCTCCATCTTTGTCTGTATCCTGAACTCTCCAGTCCTTCCCACATATTCAGAAATATGCACAGACCTTTAGGTACACATGTACAACCCACCCAGACACACCCAGGAGAGGTGGCTGTATATTGGCCATCTGAGGTTTCTGGCATCAATGTTCTGAGATACGGACATCTCCTTCTGCCTCACCTCATCTACTAAGGACACGGGCTTCTATTCCGAGAAAAGCAATTTTCATCTTCCACTGTGGCTTGGCTAAGAAGGATACAAGGAAGAGGTATACATGTAAGAGTCCTAACTAAATATACATATTCTTCTCTTTAAATATAACTTCTCAATATAAAGCTTTGCAGTAAAAAGAGGTCGAAAAGAAGTGAGCACTGCTCCTCTTTGAGTATTTACACATCAAATTTACTAAGAAAATCATCCTCATAGAAAACTTTCAATGAAGTTTATTATGAAGATTCAGGGGAATGAGGTCACTTCTAAGTTCCAAAAGGACAAATTCATTGGAATTCAACATATGTGGAATTAAACAAAAATAACTTTTTTAAAAAATAAAAGAAACATAAAGCCACTTTCCAATGGAGACTTTGTCTTCCACAGCAGTGCCCCCAAAGGATGGTGGGTCTCTGGGGAAGAAGAAAGAAACCATGGGGTCTGCAGAGATGGAGGCTGTGGTGATGGAGAGGCCTCCAGGGGTCCCTATCACCAAATCCTTGGGCCCATAGATGAAGATAAGGACCCTGAAAGCTCAAGTAAATTAACTCTCTATTCTCAGAGGTCTCTATCCAAGAGGAAAATGCCCAAGAGTCAACAACATCCCAAGCAAAGAGCCCAGGCTCCAGGCCTAGGAAGATTCCACGACCATCCCAGAGGTCTTTTCCCTCATCTTCCACTGAGCAGACCTCTCAGTCCTCCAGCTACGGGGCTGCTCCAGAGAAGCGATGGGTCAGGTGCGCATATTTCACCAAGGTGTGCATGGTCAAAGGGGTGGCGGTTGCCTGGCAGACAAAAACCTCCTTTGCCCCCGTGGGCAAGATACCCCAGGTCTTTGAGGTCGAGCTTTCTGAGGAGAGCACCATCGGCTCTGCCCCCAGTCTGGCCAACACTGAGTCCCTGGTCAGCACCCTGGAGCCCTGCCAGGAAGGGCCCCAGACCTGTACTCTGGAGCCCAGTGTCCCAGGGGAGGATCTTGGGGAGAGCCCCCGTGCAGCCACCCTGGAGTGGCTGATGACCTGTGAGCGCGGCTTCCGCTGCATGGCTTGCTGCCGTGTGTTCGAGTCTCGAGAGGCCCTGGTGGCCCACGCAGGACATGGTGTGAGCCAGGGCTTCAGCTGCCGGGTCTTCTTTGAAGAGCTGCTGGAAAGGCAGCTGCCACCCTCAGTCCAGCGCAGGCCCCGAAGCTGCCACCAGCTGGCCAGGCGTTGCCTGATGGCGGCCAAGAAGAGGGAGGTGAGGGAGAAGACAGCGGTGTGCAGGCGCCTAGAGGAGCAGCTGGAGAAGCAGAGAGAGGAGCTGAATAGGCTGAGGCACCAGCTGGAGAGGCTGCAGAGGCAGGAGGCCAGGCTGCCGAGGGCACAGGCGGAGCACCAAGGCCAGAGGGGGAAGTGCCTAAAGACCCGCTCGCACCCCCAGACTAGGAGGAGAAGGGCCTTTGGGCTGGAAATGTGGGCCCTTCAGGAGAGACCTCCATTCAGGTTAGTTTAACCCAGCTCCCTTGAAAGATCCTTGCCTCCTTCCCCTTTGACCCTCACCCTCTCACCCCAAGTGCACAGAGAGCTCCAGCCCTAGGGGGATCTGGATGGAAGAAGCCCCAATTAGCTGACCATGGACACCAGGTCCCCTCAGAGGCTCTTCTGGCCCAGGAGAGGACAGGACAGGCCTCATCTGGATGGTGAGGTCTCGGGACCCTGAGGATGAGCACAGCCTAAGTAGTGAAAGGGAAACGGGATTTCAGTAGAACTTGAGAGGCTGAGGGGGACCCTGCAAGGATAGCTATAAGGGAGGTGTGATGGTGAAGGGGGAGTCACTGAGTTATTTGTAGTAGGAGGAACCCGAGAGATGACATGATGTGGGGAAACCTGCCTGCAGGTGATCAGTGGGCATAAAGCCCTAAACCAAGGACTCTGGGTCCCTTCCCAGCAGCCTGCAGGGAGAGAAAGAGGCAGGGCTTGGCAGGAGAAGAGGAGGGTGGGGTGAAGGAAAATGAACAAACCCCAGCCATGTCTTCTGGCCTCCTAGGGTGAATTTGGGTTTATGGTTAGGATGCATCATTGTTGCCTCACGAGGGGAATGTAAGTGGGATCTGGTACAGAAAAATCCCCCTGGGTGTTATCTGTTTCTGGATAAGGGTTGATCCAGTGCTTGCAGGATATTTCCTGTACAGCATCTCCTAGGGTAAGGGGTAGAGCTTTGGAACTTTTTCCTCTCTTTTAAATCAAGCTGTACTTTCCGGTTCTTGACATGTCAACCAAAGTTGTTAATTCTTTTTTTTTTTTTTTTTCTTTTTTCTGTGGTCAAATCTGACCTGTCCCGAGGTCAAAGAACTGGAAGAAAAAGGCCGTCTGAGGTGAAAGAAGCAAAAGGGAGGACAGGCTTCTAAACCCAGGGAGAGCAGCGAGAGCACAGGTGATCAGAGGTAAAGGTGGGAAGGGGCAGATTCAGGCCCAGACTCAACCCTGGACAAAAAAGCAGAAGTCTCAGTCGCAACATCAAACCCCAGGTCTGGGGAAGCCCTGGACATGACAGGGGCGTATCCATCTCCCTCGGAGATGAGACTGCAAGTGTCACAGGGAAGCCTCCAGGGGCACAGGAAGGGAGGGCAGGGCCTTTAGGATGGGCACCTCCATCCACAGTCTGTCCTCTGTGTATTCCTCAGCGTGACAGAGACGGCTCCTGCGAGGGAGAGGGTCACAGGTAGAGAAGAGCCAAGGTGTTCAGGCCAGGTAAATTCTGCAGTCTCCTAAGGATCCAAAATGAAATATCAGAGATTCTCAGAGGTATCAGAGTGGGAGAGGTTGGCATTTCCAGGTTCAGAAGAGGCCGGCTGGGGAGGCAATGCTTTCTGAAATGTTGTGATCAACATCTTTCTTCCTAAAAGCTATCTTCCCAGTTCATGCCCTCTATGCTCTATGCTCAGACCTGAAAAGGGCCTAGCATGCACAAAGGTGGGTTATCCAGTGTGTCAAGGTGGGGAGGAGGTGGTAGCAGCATATCTGGAAAAGAGAATCTTCTAGAGGCGCATGAGTTACCCAGTGAATTGCACATGGTGTCCAGCTTTCTACATTTAGCTGTAGACGTGTGCTTGCAAGAGGTGTTTGAGGGTAACTCTACCGACTTCCCAAAATTATTTTTGGTCATTTCCAGTTAAAGAGACCAGAAGAGCTCACTGGCTCCAAGAACAACAAGAAATCCACTGGATCTGATTATTACTGTCTGTGGTGTGCTCTCCTTCCAGTGATTAAAATCCTTTTGTCTGTCATTATAGAGAATTTTCACCTATTTAAAAATATCTAACAAAACACTTTAAAATATACATATGTCTATGATGTTTATCCATTTCCAAAGCTCTAAAATTGTTTTTTATTACATCTTCAAGATTACAGATTTGTATGACAAAAAAGTTATGTAAGGGTCCCACCCTCATATGTAATTTGCTCCTGCTCCCCCAAGGTATACAATGTTAATAGACACATGTGTATTCTTCCCTACATTTCTCTGCAGGGACACATATACACAGTCACAGGTACACAAGTACATCTGCTGGGGTGTTTGCTTTTATGGAAACTTGGTCACACTCTACCCACATTGCTGTTGCCCCTTCTTTCACTTGACATTCTACCTTGATTCTCTGTAAGTCATTAGATACGGCACTAACACTATATTTTTGGGTCTTCTAACTTACATGAATAACTTAAACAGAGGACATCAATTCAGTACACTTTATCTGGAGTTATACATGTTGTTGGCAGGAGCCATCAAATCAGTTCGGACTCAGAGCAACCCTATGCATGACAGAACAAAACACTGCCTGGTCATGTGCAATCCTAATAATCATTGCTATATTTGAGCACACTCTTGCAGCCACTGTATCAGTCAATCTCATTGAGGGTCTTCCCTTTTTCACTGAACCTCTGCTTTACCAAGCATGATATCCTTTTCCAGGGACTGACTGGTCCCTCTTGATAACATGTTCAAAGCCATCCTCACTTCTAAGGAACATTCTGGCTTTCTTCTATCAAGACAGATTTGTTCATCCATACATAACACTACTAAAATGGAAACACATTATCACTCATGCTTTTTAAGTTCACTCTTCCTGCATGTTCTAGCCCTCCTCCCTGTTCTTTCCCACAAGTGAATCCAAGGTATTTCAGGTTAACAATGTGGTAAGTAGTCTCCCTTATCCTTGCTTAAACAAGCACACACAGACATACACGTATCCTCGTCTGCTCATTTATACACACACATAAACATAGACAAGTATTCAAGCATATTCAAACAATTGTTATTGTTTAACCCAGATGCATTCATTTTATGTAGACTTCTCTGCACCTTGATTTTTCAGTAATAGTTCAATAATACTTCACAGAGATTTCTCCTACTCAACTACTACAACTCTTTTTCATTCTAATGACTCCCTAAGTTATTGATGATATAGCTTTACCATAAGTTATCTATTATTTCACCATCAATGGACAGTCAATGTTTTGTCATTGTTAGTAGTAACTATCCTTTGTATACTACAGGATTTCTTTCTGTGGAGTAGACTCCACAGAGTGAGATTTCCAGTTCAAAGAATACTTTAAAATGACAGAGCCATGACCATGTCTTTCCCCTAAAGGCTGTCATAATGCACCTTTCCAGCTATGTCTCAGGGTATCCTTCTCCCCACAGCCCAGCCAGCTATAGATGGTGTTGAGTTTTAAATTGTGCCAGTTTCCCTGGGACTTTGATATTTTCTTAACTATCAGTGTTTCTGAACAACTTGGACTATGTTTACTGGGCATGTGGATTTGCTCTGAATGGTCTGTTTGAATTCACTGCTCATTTTTCAAGTGCTTCACTTTTATCCTTCTTGTGTAAAATGGAAATTTTTATTAAGCCTTGTCATCTACATTTCAAATGATTTTCCAAATCTTTGATTTGTGTATCACATTTTTGCAAGCATTGTCCCCCAAAACAATCAGTTGAGTCAGCACCATGTATTAAATAAATATAATTTTCTTGAAATACCACCTTTGTATGAATGGTTATTGTGATTTCTTAGCAGATTTTCTGTTTCATCGGTCTACTTGTCAGTTTCCATGCTATGTAATATCAATTTGATCTGTTACTTGATGCGGTAGACACCTGTTACTATCCTGCTATTTCATGTCTTTCTTCTCTAAACTTTGGTAAAGCAGCCGTGGTGTTGCAGTGATTAAGTGCTCAACTGCTAATCGAATGAAAGTTTGGCAGGTCGAACTCACCAGGTGGCTCCAAGGGAGAAAGAACTGGCCGTCTGCTCCCATGAAAAATTACAGCCTAGAAAACCCTATGGGGCAGTCAAATGGGATCACTATCAGTCAAAAATCGACTCCAAATCTCCTGAGAGCAACATTCTTTCCTATCTACTGTACTATTTGTATCTTATGATTGCTGTATACAACTCAAAACAACTACCTTAATATTCTGACCGGAAATGCGTTCCACTTATATATTAATTTAGGGATCTCCATTTAATTGACAAGACTTCCCATTTGAAAACATGGCATATTTTTTTGCATATATTCAGGTTTCATTTTATGTACTTTAATACATTAGTTTTCTTCATATACGTCCTTTGCTGCTCTGGTCAAAACAATGTTTTCCTAAATATTTTATAGTTTTGGACACAGTTTGGTACAGTCAAGTAATAGGGAAAAGAGAACAGTCAGCCTTTCCCACCCTTGCCAAGTTTAAAGCCTTACGTTTACATAGTAGAGAAACTATCGATCTTGATGTATTTGTCTTTTATTCAGGTATGCAATTATATCATCATTATTTTAAAAATCTTTTAATACTTATACTAGTTATTTAAATTTTCTAGTTTATTCCTTCACATTAAAACTATGTGGAGTGACACGAAAATTCTTGTCTAGTTCCAAATTTATCAGAATGAGTTGAATATTTTTCCATTTATCTCATACCTGCTAAGTTTGGGGATAATCTGTTATGCCCCAATAGATAACTGATACTTGACCTACTGACCATTATTGTAATTACACACAACTTGTTTCTGACTGTTAAGTACTGCCACCTGGACTCTGTTGAGGTGGGATCCCATGATTTGCATTGCTACTAGGCAGCCCAGCTCCCACTAACAACTGAGTTTATAGAGAATTGTTGTTGTTAGTTGTCATCCAGCCATTTCTGACTCATGACAACCCCATGTGGGCACAGTAGAAGTGTTCAATAGGGTTTTCAAGGCTGTGATCCTTTAGAAGTAGATTGCCAGGCCTGTCTTCCAAGATGCCTTTGGGTGGGTTCAAACTGCCAAACTTTCAGCTAGTGGTCGAGCACTTAACTGTTTGTGGCACCTGGGGACCCATACAAAGGATAGATATTACTAAGCTCCATGTTGCTGGTGCTCCCCTCATCGCCTCATTCCTTATTGTTTTGATGAAATGGGTGTCTTTCAGGATCTCCAAGAAATAGTCATATAGAAAACTAACTCTGGCATGCCCACATGTTGGAGATTTTATCCCCTCTGCCACCATCTGTGTGTGTGTGTGCCACCATCTGACCCAGCAGGTCTGCCATTTCTGTTTCACAGAATGTGGGCCATTGCCTTTCCCAAGCTTCCAAGAGCAATCCCACAGCATATGAAACCCATTTCCAGAACTCTTGCTATGGCAATAAATCCTCATCAACAAACTCTCCTTGACCCAGCTTTGCTTTAAGCTCCCCTTGACTCAGCACCTTCAGCATTCAGTCCTCAGCACCCCCTTCCTGCTCACACAAGGCAGCCAGATCCTCCAGCTCCTTCAGTGTACAGTCCCTCCCCCTCTTACCACAACCAGCACTTCCCCCGGGTGGGCTATGCTGGTATCTGACAACTACGTGTTTGGACAATGCATGGGATGCTATCTCAGGACTCCGCAAAGGAAATGGTTGAAGGTGGATGGCGGGGGGGAGTGGAAATCAAAACATAAAGTATGAACTTTCCAGAGGCTCAAATTCAATCAGCCCAAATCCCAGAGCTGCACACCTGCTGTGGACAGAAACAGCTCCAAGAGAAGCCCTCACTCCTATTATATGGGAAAGAGGGTCCGGAAAGAAGAGAGGTGGGCAGGTGGGCAGGTAGGCAGGTGGGCTGACACCTGAAACTCTGAAAGAGGAGAATCCTTCTCTCTGACCAGAGAATGTAAGGGCCAAAGAGTGTAGCGGGATCACCATTACATTTTCTCTCTGTCTGTGCTGTTAATTGGCACCTAGTGAGTTCGGCCTCAACGGGTGAGACATTTTGAAAGCAGATCTCCAGGCTTGTCTTCCCAGGTGCTTCTTGGTGGGTTCAAACTGCCAGCCTTTTGGCTGGTTGTGGAGTGCTTTGGCCCCATAGGCAGAACCAGTCACTTATGTGCAGGACAGAATGAAGAGATTAAAGTCCCAGTATTCCTGCCAGTGGGCTAGGAAAGCACTCCTTCAGACTCAGAGAGCAACAGAGAAATAAAGAGAGGAGGCGGCACGAGAAAAAGACTCTATAAACTTGTTATGAACTCCTGGTTCACCCCGCAGGTGCATATGAGTTGCCCTGACCCTAAGAAGCGTATCAAGTCCTTTAAGAGCTACACCATGGGTTAGAACACCATCAAGGTTCCAGACTGAGTGGCACTCACGTAGATTACAACTGAATATCACTGCAAAGGCCTCAAAAATGGAACTAACATTTCAGCCATAGAATACAGAAGACGAGAGATCTTGGAGCTTGAACTTAGCTGGGTCAATTGAATGCTAAAACAAAAACAAATCAACAGTTTCTATAAAATTTAAGCAAGACTTATAGCCTTGAAATCATAAGATGCAAATTTTAAAATGCTATTCTAATTAAAAAAACTAAATGCTCCAAGAAATAACAGGGATACTTTTTAAATAAATGGCAAGATAAATAGATGCTATTTGCAAACAAAAATTTTACATGTTAAAAATACAATGGTAGAATAAAAATTCAGTTGATAGTTTCAACAGCAGAATGGTGACGATAGAGAAAAAAACTAAATGCTTTGACATAGATCAGTAGAAAATATCCACTCTGCAAACAGAGAGGAAAAATATGGACAATGCCTCAAGAACTAGACAAGAAGCCTATTTATTTATTGGAACTCCAAAAGAAGTGGAGAAAATGTGTGATGTAGAAAAAAGTATTTGAAGAAAATACTAGCTGAACACTTTCCAAATGTGGTGAAAGACATAAACTTACAGATTCAAGAAGTTCAGCAAACCACAAGTTAAAGAATTCTATGCCCCAATACCATATTTGCACGAAAGTATTGTGCAGGTTATGGATTTTTTGCCAACTAAGTGGGCCTTCCCCCACACCCCAGGTATATTTGTAAGCACACTACGGTAATTTTTTTACAGCAGCATGTAAAAAAAAAAAAAGTGACTGTGCTTATGGAAATACTCGGGAGGGGGAAGGCATGGTTGACAAAATATGTATATATATGTATATAAAATGTGTTATTTGCATAAAAATACCGTACATCATAATCAACTGCAGAATAACAAAGATCAAGAAAATACTCAGGAAGAAGCTGGAGAGAAAACAACACATTTCACCTGAGAAAAATAATTTGAATGACTCTGTATTCACTATCGGAAGCCATGGAAGCCAAAAAAAAAAGATTGTAAAACAACATTTTTTCAACACTAAAGATGGAAATATTAACCCAGAATTCTATATCCAATCATTAACCTTCAGGAGTAAAGCAGAAATAATGCCATTCTTAGGGGAAGGAACACCGAGAGAATTCATTACCACCAGACTTCTCCTAAATGAAACACTAAAGGAAGTGCTTCTGGTGGTAGACTTGGAATTTCAGTCGTATTTAAGGAAAGCAGAAAACATGAGAACTATGTGGGTAAATACACCATGTCAACACTGTAGTTACTGCACAACATGGCGCTGGACATGCCTCTTTGGAAAGTTTTTCCAGTATCCTGGCAAATCACGCTCTTGGCAAATCATTATTAGAGAATGGAATTAATTTTGACAATATCTGAGAGATGTCTGCAGTCAAGTCTCGTGAATAAACAGGAAAATAAATTTTCTGGACTGAAACTAAGGTGTGGTAACAAAAAAATGAGTCTCAATTCCCATGTGGCCATGAGCCAGCTCTGAAGGCCTTCCCCAGAGAGGCATTTCAGGCACATCGGGAGCAAAGGCTTCCTGTTGTTATTGCTAGGTGCCATCGAAGTGGGTTTCTGAGTCATTGGGGCCTAGTGTGAAAGTAGAACTGTTCCGATAGGGTTTCCTGGTTTGTAATCTTAACAGGAGCAGTTCACCCGATCTTTCTCCTTAGAGCCTTTCAGTGGGTTCAAACCACTAACCTTTCGGTTAGCAGCTGAGTGCTCAAACTTTGCACCACCTGGGCTCCTTGGAGCAATGGCAGCACCACAGAATTTGGTAGAAACCTCCCCATGGGCCTTCTGTGAGAGGTAACCACTTGCTTAAGGACCAAGTTTAGTTTTCATATATAGTCACTGTGCACAAAGTCTAAATAAGAATTAGAGTGCTTCCTTGAGTGGACAATATTTTACATGCACTCCATAACCAAAATGCCTCAAGGGCAAAGTTCAATAGTAAACCAAGGCATTTCCCATCAGTCCTTACCTGGGAGGGTCTTCTTGAGGATTTCCTGAGACTCATGGAAGAGGACGTGTAGACACTGCCTTCTTTTTACCTCTTCCCTCCTAAATGAACAGAAACCGCTGCTAAGATGTCAGGTGTCAAGCCCCAAACTCCTCTTCTCGTCCTGTATGTAAGCTGTATAATAAGACCAGGAACCGGGCATTGAGCTGTGTGAAGAGAGCCCAGGAGTATTTCCCATCTTCCAAAGTTTCCAGTTCCAGTGAAATCCTGTTACAAGTCACTATATCAGTGCAGGAGCTGGAAGACTGAAACTCCTGGTCCTCTAACAAGTGGGAAGGGCAGGGTGGGGTTGGGCAGAGCCTCCTTGACCATCACTTGCCCCAAGAGGCTCTGGAGGCTGCTTCATGTTATAAGTCAAAGGCCCTTCCAGCCCAGGCACGTAAGAGCAGGGAAAGACTTTCTGCATTGAGAGAAGAGATGGGCTCAGGAGTGGCAGGTTTGAGGCCATTCAGCTTCGGTGAGATTTTTGGACTCGGGACATCCTGGCTCTTGGTCATATTCACAACTGGGCCTTTAAAGCCTCTCCACCTCTCTCTCCCTCCCAGTTTTGTCCTAGCACCATGGGCTGTGGCTTCTGCTAGTTTCAAGATTTCAGTGTTTCAGTAGCTCCTCGCCCCACTCAGAGGAGGCAGGTTTGCAGGGTGTGAGGGACAAACCCATAGTGCCGCTTAGGTGTCCTTCAACAGAAACACTCCTGAGGGGACAAGCTGGTCTGACTGATCCTGAGACCCAGACAGAGAGAAACCCAGGGGGAGGGAAGGTCATTGGCTTCTGAAAGTGTCAGCACTCTCAGGGTCATGTCCCTGGGGTCATGCCCAATTGCAGGAAAAATGAAGTGGCTCTGAAGCTCAGTGTGTTGACCTTCCAGTACACAGGCCCTGGAAGCTTCTGGAGGATTCTCAGTCTAACCCAGCACTGGGGAAATCCTCACAGGGTGGGGGCAGTGATATTCCTGGGGATCTTTATTCTAACAATCTCAAAGCAGTTGATACAGTCTTGGGAGGTGGGAGGTGAGAAAGCTTGGGACACGGGAGGATGGCAAAAGAAGGAGCCTCCTTTCACTCCCTCTGGAGCCTTGTTCAGGATTTTTTTTTTTTTAATTGCGACTTGGGCTCCAAGCAGGCCTTTATTCTTAAAGTTGTATTTCTCTATATTAATTTATGATCCTTAACTCAAATCTGGAGTTTCAAGCTCATTTTGATAATTCCTCTTTAGTCTGTGGAGACAGGAGCCGGCCTTCAGCCAGTGGTGAGAGTGGAGGAAACAAAGTCCCTAGTCCAGACTGGGGCAGGCTCTGCTGCTCCCCAAACTAGGGGTGATGTCTCTGGGGAGCCCTTCTGAGGGCAGCACAGGTGGCGAGTCCAGCCTGGAGCAAGGGTTGGGGTGGGGGGGGAGGGGCTGTGGTGGTTGTGTGTGTGCAGTGTGGCCTCTGTGGCTTTGCGTTCTCCTCCCAGAAGTGCAACCTGGGGGCCTCCCACCCTTCCTGGGTCATCGTCGGGACGCAAGTCCCCACATGCCTCCTCTGCCTTCCTATCCCACCATAAGCGCTGTGATCAGATTCAGGTATGTACCCTGGGTCTCGCCCTCTGTGGCCTTAGGCTTCCCCCAGTTCTGGTGGAATCTGTGAACCTACCAGGTCTGTGGTCCAGGAGGCTAAGTGCGGTGGGACTGTCGCAATAGGCTCACGAAGCCGGCTCTGTCCCCCTGCCCACTGGCGTATGCCGGTGGCAGCCCGGGATCTCGCGCCTCCCCCAGGCGCCCCTCTCCGCGCAGGCCTGCCCCGCCCCCCCAACCGCCCAACCGCCGCGCCCCTCCTAGGTCTAGAGGCGCGTTCTCTTGATGCACAGATGCAGCTGGGCACCGCGCCGCACCGCACCGCACCCAGAGTCAATCTAGCTAATGACGTGAATCTGAAATGCACGAGTTGAAAACTGCTAGATAGGTGGGAAATGAACAACAACAACAACAAAAGTAATTGAGAAACACTTAACGAAAAGAACAATTACAAAAAAGTTACAATATGTGAGACTGTATTCTGACATCATGGACTCAAACAGGCTGGGTTGTGTTTTTCTTTGCAAATAAGCCTTAGATAAGGGAATTGGTACCAGGAATAGATGTAGGGTCTGACTTTGGGAAAACGGGGGAAAATCAGGGATTGATTAATCGGCCCGGATGAGACTGAAGACGGTGATAACCACATAACATTTAAAGATGAAATCTTAGCAGCCTAGAACATGCAGTGGAAATTTTTCTGATTAGCACCAGAAAAGGCCTTTAATCACTACACAAAAATGGGTCAGTAGTTCAAAATCTCCCTATGAAGAAAATAAGAGGCCAAGACCACTTTCAGTCAGGTTGCAGCAAACAGGCAAGAAACTGAGCATTTTAATTCGTGCAAAGTCGACAAAGAAGAGAAAACTATGAAGTGCTCCCCTACTTCATCCCTAAAGCTACTTTAATACTGACACCAAATTAGACAAGGATGGTATAGGGTTGCTATGAGTCGGAATCGACTCGATGGCAGTGGGTTTGGTTTGGGTTTTTTTGGCAGAAGAAGAGTTACAGGACAAGCACACTAAGTAACTGAGATGCAAAAACCTCCATAAAACGCTGGCAAAGGAATTCAGCAAAGTGTAAACCATGTAACACGCCACGATCAAGGGGGTTATCATCAGCACACAAGCTTGAGTGAACATTAGAGATTGAATAACATAATTCACCAAATGTGTAGGTGGAAGAAGAAAAGTCATGCTCACCGCAAGACATGGGGACAAAGCAGTTGATAAAATCCAGTCACGCTGAGAGATAAGGACTCTGGGCAAACATGGCAGACAAAAAAAACCAAAACAGACAAAAGGAGTTCCCTAAATTGGAAAAATACAACTAACATGATAGTTCGTGGTGAAATGTGGGACATTCTCTTTAAAATTAATTAGCACTAAAATAAGGACGCTTTCTACCATTATTTCTATTAAATATTTGACACTGGAGGTCCAAGCTAGAACAAAATGGCAAGAAAAAGAAAAGCTGCAACTGTTAGCATTCATATAGATCACAGAAATGCCTTCACAGAAGAATTTACAAACTATTGGAAGCATTGAAATTGATACTAGTCATTCATTAGTGTAAACTAAAAAATAACCTGCATTTTTATGCATCAGCATCAAGCTGACTCTGTCGTAGCTCTTAGTGAAAGCAGAGGACACTGACAGGGAAATAGCAGGATTCAGGTGGGCTAGACAAAGGAGGGGAGAGCAGTATTTTACACCAGGCTGGATTTATAAGCATGGGTATGTGTTAGTCACCCAGTGCTGCCACAAGAAAAAAAATAACACAATCAGATGGCTTTAAAGAACAGAAATTTATATTCTCACAGTTCAGAAGGCTAGAAGTATTAATTCAGGGCATGGCTCATGTCTACTTTAGCTTCTAGCACCTTCCAGCCACCCTTTGTTTTCCTGGCCTTGCAGATGCACCTGTCTTCCTCTCCTCATTTGTGTCTGTGTCTATTCTGCTCTTTCTATAACTCAGAAGGGACTAGGTTTGGGACCCACCCTACACTGGTATGGCCTCATTAACATAATTTTTTAAATCCCCTATTTCCAAATCAGGTCACATTTATAGGTACAGTGGTTAGGATTTCAACATACTTTTGGGGTTACACAATTCAGTCCATAATAGAGCCCTCACCAGATATTCTGGACTGAGAGTACTAGCATAAGCAGCTGAGAATGGTTCTATTTTTTTTCTGTATTAGTTGGCTATAACTTCTCTCAATGGTCACCCATATGAACTGTAGAGCAACTTATTTTGAAGGACCTGGCCAACCTTTCCTAATCATGTCCATTAAATGGAAAAACACACACACTCCCATCACTGAAGCCTTGAGAAATTCATTGATAAGGGTGGAATGGGGTTGAGACCAAGAATTGTTTCATGGCCTTGGTAACATGGCATAGCTGTTAGACATTCACGTAGAGATGACAGGTAATAATACTAACAGCCAACACTTACTGAGCACATGCACTGGTGCCAGGACTCTTGTAAGGGCTTCTCCTTTCTTAAGATACTTGCTCTGCATGATAGCCCTGTGAGGAATGTATCATTATAACGTACACTTTACAGATGAAGAAGTCAGTACAGAGAGTTAGGTTGACATTTGAATGAGTTGGGACCCAGGAGGAGCTGAAATGGGTGGAGGTATAAACTTCAGATCCTTAGCTACAGACAGATAGCAATGGACTCACTGATGCATCCTAGAGAGAGGGTGTCAACAGAGAGGAATAAGCACTGAGCTGGGGGCACTCTGATATCTAGAAGCCGGTCAGGTGAACAGAAGCCAACAAAGCTCTCTGAAGTCCAGTGTGGTTCCTGGAGGGTGGTCTGTCCTTTCTCTTGGCTGCATTTTACCACTGCCCCTCCCACCCGCACTGGGTGTCCTCTTCATGATGACAGGGACAGTATGGGCCTTTCAGAACTGTGTCTGCATAACATAGACTCTTCTGGCACGTGGAATCTCTATAAATATTGATTGAATGAAAAATGAAAAAGGGAAATAATGAATGAAATCATAGTTGCTACCTTTGAATACTTTAAGGGACTTCCTGTGTAAGAGGGAGAAAATACGATCTGAGCTGATCCTGAGACTATCTCTTAGTGTTGAAGAATGCTGAATAATAATTAAATAAAAAGGTTCAGTGGCAAAGATCTATGTTAAAAGATGTAAGTATAGGTTGAAGATTACTAGAAACATGCACATTTAATATTTCAACTATAGTCAAATTGCTAAAATTATATAGTCCATGCACACAGCCGAATATAATAATGCAATTTGATGTTGTCTGTGAAATAAAACATTACCATGGAAAAGGCTAATATTGAGTGAAAAGAGCAGGATATAATATTTATGCAAATATACATAAATGTGTGTGATAATACACATACAAAACCCATTGCTGGGGAGTCAGTTCTGGCTCATGGCATTCCCATGTGTGTCAGGGTAGTCTCCAAATTTTCAATGACTAGAATATACTTCTTCTATAAGCAGGAAAAAATTAAAGGAATATATTCAAATAATAAATTAATCAATAGGAATGAAAGAATTAAACCTGTGGAGAGGCTGCCCAGGAACCCAAGATTACAATAACATTGGTATGGAAAGCAGAATGGTGGAGTCGGGAAGCCTGGTGGTCACATGCTTCCAGCTGGAAAGAGAAAAGCAAATAAACAAGGGGAGAAGACAGTGAGCCAGAGGAGTGGGAGGAATGAAATATTTCCCGATTGCCAAGTAAGGCTGGGCCTCTGCTGATGGCATGCAGTTCCTCATTTAAACCTTAGATGGACGCAATGGCTGGCGTAGACACTGTTATCCACTTTCATCATGCAAACATTTCACTGATTTTAACAGTAACGTGTTATAAAAACAAATGAGAAAATAGAGAAAAGTATAATAAAAGAATACACCTCATCCATTGACTACTATTATTTTTGCCTTAGCAGCTGTTCCTTTTTGTTGCTGTTGTAAATATACCACACAACTTTTGCCGAATGAACAACTGACAGCAATTACATTAATCGGTTGTGCAACTCTGCCTTTCATCGATGTGATTTTTCCATCACTGTTTACCAGAACTCGGTCTCCATATGCAGGAACGCCCCTTTATTTCTTCCCTCCTGCCCCTGGTAACCCCTAATAAACTTTTGCCTCTATACATTTGCTTGCTCTTGTAAAAGACGCGTTTCTGAATCTGAAAGTTCACGACAAGCCACAAGGGTGAATTCATGCAGTAGCAGAAGTTATTATGAGTGACTTGGTTCTAGAATACGTAAAGAACAATCCAAAAAGAAAAAGGAAAAAAAAAGTAGACAGTTGAATAGAAAAATGAGCAAATACTTGAACACTCTATAAAAGATTCCTATATGGCCAAGAGACATATGGAAAGTGACAAAACTTCGTTATCAGAGAAATTCTCATAAAAAGTCACAATGTGATCCTATCCCCCACATGCCAGAATGGCTAAAATGAAAAAGATGGAAAATACCAACTACTGGGTAGAACACGGAGCACCTGGAACTCTAAGCTACTGCTAGTGGAAGTATAATTTGGTACAACCACTTTAAAAATGTTTTGGCCATGTCTACTAAAGCTGTGAACATACATATATCCCATGACCCAGCAATTTTACTTCTAGATACATACCCAATAGAAATGGGTACATATCTTCGCCAAAACACATATACTTCTCAGTATCTGCTAAGGAATGAACACCTTCCTTAGGAATGCCTAACTTTTAAAGCATTATTCTCTGTTTCTTGTATGGTGATATCCAGATACAACAATATGTTTGTATAAAAAAGTCTAGAGCTTTCTGTGACATTCAGCAGCAAATCTCTAGAGGCTCATGTTCTCATAGCTTCTGTTGCCTCTGGAGCTACTGCTTCTGTCTGTCCATCTGCTGGGCTGCGTCACATGGAACCAGTTATAAAAGTCAACCCCATCTTACATTCACAAAGGTCCTACTTATAGAAAAATCTTAAAATGAAATGGCTGGGAATGGCGGGCCTCCCTTTGTAAAAATGCTCCTCTATGGGAACGGGATATGGACTATGGGAAAATGCTGTTAAGATATGGGTCATGAAAAAATGAGTGTTTGCAGCAATTTGGTAATCACTCAGACCACCCGTAAAAAATACTTTCGTCCTTTTTCTCATATCTTACACAAAACAATATTTCAGATGGATCAAATATTTAAAATTAAAATATGCAATCACAAAAATTTTAGAAGCTTTTGTTTTCTTTTTATCGATAAAAGACTTTCTAAAAATCCCAAAATATGAAGGCTAAAACTGTTAAGATATATAGACCTTTAGCATATCAAAAAGTGTATGAAGATAGTAAAAATACAGGTAAAAAGCTGAAAAAAAGTTTGCAGGCTAGGGATTTGAATAGAGATTTCTCCAAAGAAGATGTAGAAATCGCCAATAAGCACATGAAAAGAAGCTCAAGCTCATTTGTCATTAGGGAAATGCAAATCAAAACTAAACTGCACTATTACTTCAAAACCACTAAGACCGCTAAAATCAACAGGATGGACAACAACAAGTGGTGAGGATGTAGAAAAACTGGAACTTGTGGCTGGAAGTGTAAAATGATCCTATTGTTTTGGAAAACGGTTTGGCAGTTCCTAAGAAAGTTAAACAGAATTACCACATTACCATACAACATAGCAATTCCACTCCCAGGTCTGTACCCAGGAGAATCAAAAGCATGTTCACATACAAACTTACACAGAAAATTCACAGTAGCATTATTCATAAGAGCCAAAATGTGGAGAGA
Organism: Elephas maximus indicus; assembly: GCF_024166365.1. Taxonomy (NCBI): domain Eukaryota; kingdom Metazoa; phylum Chordata; class Mammalia; order Proboscidea; family Elephantidae; genus Elephas; species Elephas maximus. Next base: position 70,311,439 of record NC_064831.1, on the reverse strand, counting down.
ACCCAAATGTCATGAACTGATAGACAAGCTGTGGTATATTCAAAGACTGGAATATTACTCAGCCATTAAAAGGCATCAGGTACTGATACACGGCACAATATGGACGAACCTGGAGAACACTGTGCTAAGTGGAAGAAGCCAAACAGAAATGACTGCATAGTGTATGATTCCATTTACATGAAATGTCCAGAACAGGCAAACCACCACAGACAGAGAGAAGATTAGTGGTTTTTTTTTATGGCTTGGAGGAAAGGAGTAATGAGGGTGACTGCTAATATGCCTTTATTAGGAAGGGCCTTTATTTATGGGGTACTGAAAATATCCTGAAGCTAGACAGTGGCGATTGTTGCACAAGTCTGTCCATATAGTAAAAGCCATGGTATTGTGCATATTTTAAAAGGCAGTGTTATGGCAGGTGAATTGTATCTCAATAGAAATCTTTGTGACTCCTAAAAGATTATCTTTTCAATTAATGTATAAAACCTATAAATCAGTAGGGAAAAAAAATCCAATTTTAAAATGTCTCCCTCCAAAGCAAAGTGAAGGGGGAACATTCAATTTGTACATCTTATTTTTTTTCTCTCTTCATTATTCAAGCTCTAGTCTCATTTTATGTAACTCTAAATTATACGAATAATTGTCCCCATTTTCCTTATCCCTGTTTTCACTACTGTTACTAAATAAAGACAGCAACACAGTGTTTTTTTATAAAAACCCACCCACATTCACTCAAATCAATTTTTAGCACTTCTTAGGTGTCAGGTACCAGGATACTCTGACAAACACAAGAGACAAGGTCCTGCCTGCATGGGCCTTCTATTTTTTGGAGCAGGCAGATGATAAATCAGCCAAACAGCATGTAACGTTACCTAACATCAGGGAGGGAAACGTGTAATTTTGGAGCTATCTCAAGCTGTGTCTCTCTCACAAAGATTTCTCTTTCCTCTGAACCTGGTGAAAAGTAAACACTTCGAAGGAACTCTGTGGAGTCAATAATTGTGAAAAAGACATTTCATTTCAGTTTTGTTTTGTTGGTTTCACCTGCTGCCCTGTCATTATATTTTTATAACATGATTATGGAGAGGACATCAAACTCCCACCACCCACCTAAAGAAAAAACAAAAAACCCAAACCCATAGCCATCAAGTCAGTTCTGACTCAGAGACCCTATAGGGCAGAGTAGAACGGCCCCATAGGGTTTCCAAGGAGCAGCTGGTGTTAGGACACAAATAATTCCCTCTTACAAGAATCTGAAAGCTGTCCTCTGTGAATGTGTGAGGGACTCAGTAACACTTGCAGAGATTTCCACGTGGGTGGGGTGCTCTAGTGTGAGCATCAGGGGGAATGGACCCCTTGTGCACTTTGCATCCTTCTGCAGATTAGGACACAACAAACATTCCCTCTTCATCGTCCTGCATCTTGTAAGAGAGCAGAGTGAAATTAGGGAGGACCCTTTGAAAACGCATGGCAAGAAATCTTACCATAACATTAAATTCAAAATAAAATCTTCCTACATTCTTCTTTCTTCCCTACCTCATTTCAAGCAGATAGCTGGAATCACAGTGTCGAAGCCCTGAAACTTCAAGACTCTGAAGAGCCCAGGGGAAGAGTGAGAGTTGAATAGCAGAGTCCTAGACATTGGGAAGGGGTAGCACCTACTTCCTGATAGTGCCCTGGAGAAGGTCACATCACCTCAAAGGCTAATGCAGGCACGTAAGTAGATGAAACCTGTTATGCTGTTCACAGCCCTGCCAAGGTTCTCGTGCTCCAGCTGAGAATGGAAACAGCGGAATGAATGCTTCTAAGAGAGATCACCCACATAGGCTCAGGCAATGGGTGTGCTGAAGGTCTTCTCCGAGCACTGGTACGTCATTAGACCCCAGGGATTATTGCATATCTGGATGGGGGAGTACCCTAAAAGTAAATGAGGTTAAAAACTCCCCTCAATTTTGTAAGCAGGGAGCTCTGAGCCTCAATTCATTTTTTTTTTATTAACTTTTATTGAGCTTCAAGTAAACGTGTACAAATCAAGTCAGTCTGTCACATATAAGTTTATATACATCTTACTCCTTACTCCCGCTTGATCTCCCCCTAATGAGTCAGCCCTTCCAGTCTCTCCTTTCGTGACAATTTTGCCAGCTTCCAACTCTCTCTATCCTCCCATCCCCCCTCCAGACAGGAGATGCCAACACAGTCTCAAGTGTCCACCTGGTATAATTAGCTCACTCTTCATCAGCATCTCTCTCCTACCCACTGACCAGTCCCTTTCATGTCTGATGAGTTGTCTTCGGGGATGGTTCCTGTCCTGTGCCAATAGAAGGTTTGGGGACCATGACCGCCAGGATTCCTCTAGTCTCAGTCAGACCATTAAGTATGGTCTTTTTATGAGAATTTGGGGTCTGCATCCCACTGATCTCCTGTTCCCTCAGGGGTTCTCTGTTCTGCTCCCTGTCAGGGCAGTCATCAATTGTGGCCGGGCACCAACTAGTTCTTCTGGTCTCAGAATGATGTAGGTCTCTGGTTCATGTGGCCCTTTCTGTCTCTTGGGCTCTTAGTTGTCATGTGACATTGGTGTTCTTCATTCTCCTTTGCTCCAGGTGGGTTGAGACCAATTGATGCATCTTAGATGGCCTCTTGTTAGCATTTAAGACTCCAGACGCCACATTTCAAAGTGGGATGCAGAATGTTTTCGTAATAGAATTATTTTGCCAATTGACTTAGAAGTCCCCTTAGAGCATGGTTCCCAAACCCCCGCCCTTGCTCTGCTGACCTTTGAAGCATTCATTTTATACCGGAAACTTCTTTGCTTTTGGTCCAGTCCAATTGAGCTGACCTTCCATGTATTGAGTGTTGTCCTTCCCTTCACCTAAAGCAGTTCTTATCTACTAATTAATCAGTAAAAAACCCTCTCCCTCCCTCCCTCCCTCCCCCCCTCGTAACCACAAAAGTATGTGTTCTTCTCAGTTTTTACTATTTCTCAAGATCTTATAATAGTGGTCTTATACAATATTTGTCCTTTTGCCTCTGACTGATTTCACTCAGCATAATGCCTTCCAGGTTCCTCCATGTTATGAAATGTTTCAGAGATTCGTCACTGTTCTTTATCGATGCGTAGTATTCCATTGTGTGAATATACCACAATTTATTTACCCATTCATCCGTTGATGGACACCTTGGTTGCTTCCAGCTTTTTGCTATTGTAAACAGAGCTGCAATAAACCAGGGTGTGCATATATCTGTTTCTGTGAAGGCTCTTGTTTCTCTAGGGTATATTCCGAGGAGTGGGATTTCTGGGTTGTATGGTAGTTCTATTTCTAACTGTTTAAGATAACGCCAGATAGATTTCCAAAGTGGTTGTACCATTTCACATTCCCACCAGCAGTGTATAAGAGTTCCAATCTCTCTGCAGCCTCTCCAACATTTATTATTTTGTGTTTTTTGGATTAATGCCAGCCTTTTTTTTGTTGTTCTTGGAGTGAGATGGAATCTCATCGTAGTTTTAATTTGCATTTCTCTAATGACTAATGATCGAGAGCATTTTCTCATGTATCTGTTAGCTGCCTGAATATCTTCTTTAGTGAAGTGTGTGTTCATATCCTTTGCCCACTTCTTGATTGGGTTGTTTGTCTTTTTGTGGTTGAGTTTTGACAGAATCATGTAGATTTTAGAGATCAGGCGCTGGTCGGAGATGTCATAGCTGAAAATTCTTTCCCAGTCTGTAGGTGGTCTTTTTACTCTTTTGGTGAAGTCTTTAGATGAGCATAGGTGTTTGATTTTTAGGAGCTCCCAGTTATTTGGTTTCTCTTCGTCATTTTTGGTAATTGTTTGTATTCTGTTTATGCCTTGTATTCGGGCTCCTAGGGTTGTCCCTATTTTTTCTTCCATGATCTTTATCGTTTTAGTCTTTATGTTTAGGTCTTTGATCCACTTGGAGTTAGTTTTTGTGCTTGGTGTGAGGTATGGGACCTGTTTCATTTTTTTGCAAATGGATATCCAATTATGCCAGCACCATTTGTTAACAAGACTATCTTTTCCCCAATTAACTGACACTGGGCCTTTGTCAAATATCAGCTGCTCATACGTGGACGGATTTATATCTGGGTTCTCAATTCTATTCCACTGGTCTATGTGCCTGTTGTTGTACCAGTACCAGGCTGTTTTGACTACTGTGGCTGTATAATAGGTTCTGAAATCAGGTACAGTGAGGCCTCCCACTTTCTTCTTCTTTTTCAGTAGTGCTTTGCTTATCCGAGGCTTCTTTCCCTTCCATATGAAATTGGTGATTTGTTTCTCTATCCCCTTAAAAAATGACATTGGAATTTGGATCGGAAGTGCATTGTATGTATAGATGGCTTTTGGTAGAATAGACATTTTTACTATGTTAAGTCTTCCTATCCATGAGCAAGGTATGTTTTTCCACTTAAGTAGGTCCTTTTTAATTTCTTGTAGTAGTGCTTTGTAGTTTTCTTTGTATAGGTCTTTTACATCCTTGGTAAGATTTATTCCTAAGTATTTTATCTTCTTAAGGGCTACTGTGAATGGTATTGATTTGGTTATTTCCTCTTCGATGTTCTTTTTGTTGATGTAGAGGAATCCAAGTGATTTTTGTATGTTTCTCTTATAACCTGAGACTCTGCCAAACTCTTCTATTAGTTTCAGTGGTTTTCTGGAGGATTCCTTAGGGTTTTCTGTGTATAAGATCATGTCATCTGCAAATAGAGATAATTTTACTTCCTCCTTGCCAATCCGGATGCCCTTTATTTCTTTGTCTAGCCTAATTGCCCTGGCTAGGACTTCTAGCACGATGTTGAATAAGAGCGGTGATAAAGGGCATCCTTGTCTGGTTCCCGTTTTCAAGGGAAATGCTTTCAGGTTCTCTCCATTTAGAGTGATGTTGGCTGTTGGCTTTGCATAAAAAAAAAAAAAAATTTTTTTTTTTTTTCCCTTTATTATGTTGAGGAATTTTCCTTCAATTCCTGTTTTGGTGAGAGTTTTTATCATAAAAGGGTGTTGGACTTTGTCAAATGCCTTTTCTGCATCAATTGATAAGATCATGTGGTTTTTGTCTTTTGTTTTATTTATGTGGTGGATTACATTAATGGTTTTTCTGATATTAAAACAGCCTTGCATACCTGTTATAAATCCCACTTGATCGTGGTGAATTATTTTTTTGATATGTTGTTGAATTCTATTGGCTAGAATATTGTTGAGGATTTTTGCATCTATGTTCATGAGGGATATAGGTCTGTAATTTTCTTTTTTTGTAATGTCTTTATCTGGTTTTGGTATCAGGGAGATGGTGGATTCATGGAATGAGTTGGGTAGTCTTCCATCATTTTCTATGCTTTGAAATACCTTTAGTAGTAGTGGTGTTAACCCTTCTCTGAAAGTTTGGTAGAACTCTGCAGTGAAGCCATCCGGGCTAGGGCTTTTTTTTGTTGGGAGTTTTTTGATTACCGTTTCAATCTCTTTTTTTGTTATGGGTCTATTTAGTTGTTCTACTTCTGAATGTGTTAGTTTAGGTAGGTAGTGTTTTTCCACGAATTCATCCATTCCTTCTAGGTTTGCAAATTTGTTAGAGTACAATTTTTCATAATAATCTGATATGATTCTTTTAATTTCAGTTGGGTCTGTTGTGATGTGGCCCTTCTCGTTTCCTATTCGGGTTATTTGTTTCCTTTCCTGTATTTCTTTAGTCAGTCTAGCCAATGGTTTATCAATTTTGTTAATTTTTTCAAAGAACTAGCTTTTGGCTTTGTTAATTCTTTCAATTGTTTTTCTGTTGTCTAATTCATTTAGTTCAGCTCTAATTTTTATTATTTGTTTTCTTCTGGTGCCTGATGGATTCTTTTGTTGCTCACTTTCCATTTGTTCAAGTTGTAGGGACAGTTCTCTGATTTTGGCTCTTTCTTCTTTTTGTATGTGTGCATTTATCGATATAAATTGGCCTCTGAGCACTGCTTTTGCTGTGTCCCAGAGGTTTTGATAGGAAGTATTTTCATTCTCGTTGCATTCTGTGAATTTCCTTATTCCCTCCTTGATGTCTTCTATAACCCGGTCTTTTTTCAGGAGGGTATTGTTCAGTTTCCAGGTATTTGATTTCTTTTCCCTAGTTTTTCTGTTATCGATTTCTAGTTTTATTGCCTTGTGGTCTGAGAAGATGCTTTGTAATATTTCGATGTTTTGGATTCTGGAAAGGTTTGTTTTATGACCTAATATGTGGTCTATTCTAGAGAATGTTCCATGTGCGCTAGAAAAAAAAGTATACTTTGCAGCAGTTGGGTGGAGAGTTCTGTATAAGTCAATGAGGTCAAGTTGGTTGATGCTTGTAATTAGGTCTTCCGTGTCTCTATTGAGCTTCTTACTGGATGTCCTGTCCTTCTCCGAAAGTGGTGTGTTGAAGTCTCCTACTATAATTGTGGAGGTGTCTATCTCACTTTTCAGTTCTGTTAAAATTTGATTTATGTATCTTGCAGCCCTGTCACTGGGTGCATAAATATTTAATATGGTTATGTCTTCCTGATCAATTGTCCCTTTTATCATTATGTAGTGTCCTTCTTTATCCTTTGTGGTGGATTTAACTTTAAAGTCTATTTTGTCAGAGATTAATATTGCTACTCCTCTTCTTTTTTGCTTATTGTTCGCTTGATATATTTTTTTCCATCCTTTGAGTTTTAGTTTGTTCGTGTCTCTAAGTCTAAGGTGTGTCTCTTGTAGGCAGCATATAGACGGATCGTGTTTCTTTATCCAGTCTGAGACTCTCTGTCTCTTTATTGGTGCATTTAGTCCATTTACATTCAGCGTAATTATAGATAAATAAGTGTTTAGTGTTGTCATTTTGATGCCTTTTTATGTGTGTTGTTGACAATTTCATTTTTCCACATACTTTTTTGTGCTGAGACGGTTTTCTTAGTAAATTGTGAGATCCTCATTTTCGTAGTGTTTGACTTTATGTTTGTTGAGTCGTTACGTTTTTCTTGGCTTTTATCTTGAGTTCTGGAGTTGTTATACCTCTTTGTGGTTACCTGAATATTTACTCCTATTTTTCTAAGTAAAAACCTAACTTGTATTGTTCTATATCACCTTGTATCACTCTCCATATGGTAGTTCTATCCCACCTATATTTAGTCCCTCTTTTTGATTATTGTGATCTTTTACATATTGACTTCAGTGATTCCCTGTCATGAGCATTTTTTTTTTAATTAATCTTAATTTGTTTTTGTGATTTCCCTATTTGAATTGATATCTGGATGTTCTGTTTTGTGACTTTGTGTTGTGCTGGTATCTGATATTATTGGTTTTCTGACCAAAAAATATCCTTTAGTATTTCTTGTAGCTTTGGTTTGGTTTTTGCAAATTCTCTAAACTTGTGTTTATCTGTAAATATCTTAATTTCGCCTTCATATTTCAGAGAGAGTTTTGCTGGATATATGATCCTTGGCTGGCAGTTTTTCTCCTTCAGCGCTCTGTATATGTCATCCCATTGCCTTCTCACCTGCATGGTTTCTGCTGAGTAGTCTGAACTTATTCTTATTGATTCTCCCTTGAAGGAGACCTTTCTTTTCTCCCTGGCTGCTTTTAAAATTTTCTCTTTATCTTTGGTTTTGGCAAGTTTGATGATAATATGTCTTGGTGTTTTTCTTTTTGGATCAATCTTAAATGGGGTTCGATGAGCATTTTGGATAGATATCCTTTCGTCTTTCATGATGTCAGGGAAGTTTTCTGTCAGCAGATCTTCAACTATTTTCTCTGTGTTTTCTGTCCTCCCTCCATGTTCTGGGACTCCAATCACATGCAAGTTATCCTTTTTGATAGAGTCCCACATGATTCTTAGGGTTTCTTCATTTTTTTTAATTCTTTTATCTGATTTTTTTTCAGCTATGTTTGTGTTAATTCCCTGGTCCTCCAGATGTCCCAGTCTGCATTCTAATTGCTCGAGTCTGCTCCTCTGACTTCCTATTGCGTTGTCTAATTCTGTAATTTTATTGTTAATCTTTTGGATTTCTACATGCTGTCTCTCTATGGATTCTTGAAACTTATTAATTTTTCCACTATGTTCTTGAATAATCTTTTTGAGTTCTTCAACTGTTTTATCAGTGCATTCCTTGGCTTTTTCTGCAGTTTGCCTTATTTCATTTGTGATGTCTTGAAGCATTCTGTAAATTAGTTTTTTATATTCTGTATCTGATAATTCCAGAATTGTATCTTCATTTGGGAAAGATTTTGATTCTTTTGTTTGGGGGGGGTTGTAGAAGCTGTCATGGTCTGCTTCTTTATGTGGTTTGATATCGACTGCTGTCTCCGAGCCATCACTGGGAAACTTGTTTTTCCAGAAAATCCGCTAAAAAAAAAAAATGCAGTCAGATCCCTATCAGAACTGCCTTTGGATTATAACCGCCACTTTTTTCCCCGTAAGGATGAAAGTCTGAGGTTTGGATCATATATGCTTGGCTGTAGCTGGTTCTGTGTTTTTAGTCCAATTAGGGATGGATTTTTGGTCCCTGGTTTTTTTGTGGTTCCTTCTCTCTTTTTTTTTTCTCTCAGGCCGGAAGAGTGGGTTAGGTAAAAGACCAAAAGAAAAAAAAAAGGGGGGGGGGAAGCAAAGCCGCCGTGGAGCCGGAGCCGTTCTCTCTCTGGCTCAGGAAATTCCAATGTTAATGAAGCCGCCTGGGGAGGGTGGGGGAGGGACCAGAGAGATAGGAGAGTAGCACCTCGGAATATAGCCAGAGTTGCTTGTCTTGCTTGGAATGACTGTTTCATCTGAGATTCCCAAGGGGTGTGTCGACTATGTGTGCTGGCTGTGTGGAGATTGCCCCCGGGGGTCTGGCCCGCTGAAGCCACAGTCAGATCCTCCGCTGCCAATCCAAAGCCCAGTGTCAAGGTTCCCCTGCTGGGATGCTGCACTCCCGGCTCCAAAATCAGTCGCTGCCTCCCAGGGACTTCTCGTCCCGCCAGCCGCGTCACCGCGCCGCCCCTGCGGACCGGCTGGGTCCCCTCCCGGGGTTAGTTCAGGTGAGTAGAGCTGCGCCCCGTACTTGCACTGTGACAGCGCCCAGTCAAAAGCCCAGCGCCAAGGTTCCCCGGCTGGGATGCTGCCCTCCCAGCTCCAAAATCAGTCGCTGTCTCCCGGGGACTTCTCCCACCAGCCGCGTAGCCACGCCGCCCGTGCGGACCGGCTGGGCCCCCTCCCAGGTTCAGTTCAGGGGGGTAGGGCTGCGCCCCTTGTTTGCGCCGTCACAAGGTTTATGAGTTCAGCTCCCCTGGGCCCAGAAGCCCGGCGCCAAGGTTACCTGACTGGGACGCTGGCTCCAGGCTCCAAAAACAGTCGCTGCTTCCCCGTATTTGTTCGTTTTCCGTCTCTAAATCTGTGTTTATTGTTCAGGGTTCGTAGATTGTTATGCATGTGATCGACTCACTTGTTTTTCCGAGTCTTTGTTGCAAGAGGGATCCGAGGTAGTGTCTACCTAGTCCGCCATCTTGGCCCCCCCTAATTCATTTTATTTTTTAAAAAATCATCCTTTTTTTCACATGATTTTGTGCAGACTCACACAAGTCAAATTACTCATTTATGCATTAAGTCAACAAAGATTTACTGCATAACAGCTACACGTCAGACCCTATGCCAGATGCACTTGATGATGAAATGACTCAGAGAAGGTCCCTCACTGCCTGGTGAGAGAAATGGCCAAGTTAACGGGTGTATCAGTCATGGATTGCTGTGTAACAAATGACCCCAAAATGTAGTGTCTTAAAAGAACAACCATTTCCTAAGCTCACGATTTTTCAGGTTGACAATTTGGGGTTCTTCTATCTGGGCCAGGCACAGTGGCTTACAGCAGGGCTTCCTTCTGTGTCTACAATTTGCTTCCAGGTCAGCTGGGAGCCAGTTTGTGTAAAATCAACTCAGTGAAACCACTGGATCCTCTTTCCAATGGACCCTCATCATTCACCAGGTTGGCCCGGGTTTGTTCTCATGGGCTCTCAGGAGTTAAGAGTAACCAAAGGGCAAGACTCAATGCAAAATCCTTTCGTTTCTTTCCTTGTGCTATCCTTGCTACTATCCCAATGGCCGACACAACCATAAGGTCAGCTTCCAACTAACAGGTGGAAAAAGACTCCTACTGCTAATGAAAGGCGTTCCGGAGTCTCGTAGAAGGCACGGGCACAGAGACAGGAAGAACACGTAGTAAACGCACTTGTGTTTTATGCTGTGGTGAAGGGTTTCTCAGGTACAATGGAGTACAGAGCAAGAAGTGGACTCATCTACCAGGAGGAGAGTCAGGGAAGACTACAACCAGGAAGTGATACCTCAACCAAGTTCGGAACATGATTGAATAGTTAAGGGGTGAAAAAAGGCCGAGGATCCAGGAAGCCCCAAGTATTCTACTGGGGCATTTGTTACATTTGTGAACAGGCACAGAGCATCTTTTGTTCTATTGTTTCCCTACCATTCCTGCCTGTTCTGTCCTTTGGGGTCACACAAAACAAGCCCTACCATCCTCACGGTGAAACTTTTATTTTCCCTGGGGAAGTCTGCTCCTTCCTCATCACCACCCCAACTTCCTTAATTTCTTCCTCAAATGGTTGCCCCATTTGCTGGTTTCTTTTCTAAATGGCATCCTAAACAAAAGCAGAGTCTGTCACGGGCTTTCCCCAAGTCAACTCCCAAACCTCCCGTTCTGGCTGACCACAAAATCCTGAGTTTTAGCACTTTTTGGTGAAGTCATAAGCCTAGTATGTTCCAGTGAGGTTAGTTCTCTTCACCACATGCTTCACGAGGGAGAGTAGGCCAGCAGACGGGAAGGGAGAGAACATCCTCTAGTCAGAGGGAAGAGCCTATGTGAAGCCTTAGAGACAAAGGAGACCTGAGAGAGGTTCAGAGAGGACATTTTACGACCAGGGCTGGAGAGACGTGATTCCAACAGAGTCAGTTGAGAGGACTGGAGAAAGCAACTGCCCATCACACTGTTATCATTCCCTGTGCTCTCTTTACCCACCAAGAGATAGTAACCCCTTACAGGGCAGGGAAAAGTTACAATTCATTTTTAGTATCTCATCTCCTTCTTCCCAGTTTGATACTAGCACTCCTCATGCCCCTACCTGAACAGTGTCACGTTTTTCTTGTTGCCATGTTTAGCTTCAAACTGGGCCCATGGAACTGAGCAGTCTCAGCAGTGATGTCACACAGGATTATGGAAGCCTTGGTGCTAACTCAGATCTCACTTGCTTTTTGGAAAGGGTGTCAACCTGGGGCCTTGTGGGAGAGAAACCTTAGCTACTGAATCATGGAAATTCAGGAGCAAGCCAGAGTCCCCAAGTTATCAAAGGTTCATGCTGGGAGAAGGGATAAAGATCCTTCAGTAGACCATTATTTTTAGACATCTTCACCCAGACAGGATGAAATGGTGATACACAAGGAAGAGGCCTTTCTCTAAGACTCTAGATAAAGGTGAGAGGAAAAACTGTCCCAGACTGATGTGTACTACAGAACAAAAGGTCTGATTTCCATCAGAAAAGAGAGCTGTGGTAGGACAAGATGAAGGATTTGGGGTGAATGGATAAGGTCATAAGGAAGATTCTCCTGAGACAGCACTTCCTGTCATTTAGTAGCTAATTAACCAAAGTTTATTTTGTCAATAAAAAATGTAGGAATAAATAAATAAATCTGACTGTAAGTTTGAGAGCTTTCCAGAACAGGTGCAGACAAGGCACTCTATTGTTCAGGATCTGAACATGATGGAAAGGAAGGAAGCCAGTGGACAACTGGGGCAAAGAATGTAGGATGGGGGAAAGGGTGGGTAGGAAGAAGTGTACTTATTGTATTTTCTAATGAGATGGAATTAATATACCACGTGAAGAATTAAGGAAATTTCTCAGGAGGTTCTGGGAGTGGGAGGTTGAAGAGCCCAGAGCCCACATCACTGAGGGCAGAAGAAGGGCTTGCAGACTCCTCCTTAGATCCAGGAACTCCCCTTCCTCTCCTGTGTCTCCTCCCCACCTCCCCCAAGGGCCTAACAGCCCCTCACTGCAAAGATAGCTACAGGATAGAATTTTATGTATTCCGACGTTTCTTAACCTGAGATTCATCTAGGATCGCTAATTTATCACTCTTTTCAGGCCAGTTTTGTTGCCCTCCCCACTACCATTACCTCTGCTGTCCTCCTCCACCCAGTGCTGCCCTCCACTGGCCCTGCTTCCTGCTTTTCTGACTGGCCGCTGAACTGGCCTCTACATTCTCTTGAAAGGTCCTCCACCCCATCTTCTGTCACTGGAGCTTGCACTCCCCTCCCAAACTGCTTCCGTCTCTTTCTTCTTTAACTCACCAATCCTCCCCTCACACTTAGAAAAATACTGACCCTTATGTTGACATATACAACCCCCGTCCCCCAACACACACACAGGTGGGGTGGTTGTGTCTTGGCTACTAAGGTTTGTGCCATCAGACTCTCAAATATGGACATCTGTTTCTGCCTCACCCTGAAGGAGTACTTCTCATAATGACACGGTAACAGGCTTCTGTTCAGAGGAAAAAAAGGCAATTTTAATCTCCTGGTGTAGACTGGTTAAGGGTACAAGGAGAAGCTTTAAATTATACATAAATATACCAATTATGCTGTCTCTTTAAGTATAATTCCTTCTATGAAAAGCCTTCCCTTAAAAGGAATTTGAAAAGAAGTTACAAAGAGGTCACCAATTCTCCTGTTTCAATGTTTACATTCTGAATTTGCTATAAAAAAAAAAAATCACTTTCATAGAAAATAGCTTTTAGAGAAGTCATGTATTATTATGAAGGTGCAGAAAATGAGGTAATTTCCATGTTCCACAGGAGCAAATTCATTTGCCCTTCCAAAAAATGCAAAAAAAAAAAAAAAATTTAATGTGGCGATCCTCTGTTTATATTATAAACTATCACTGGATAAACCTTTGGCTGCTAACCAAAAGGCCAGTAGTTGGAATCCACCAGCTGCTCCTTGGAAACCCTATGGGGGAGTTCTACTCTGTCCTATAGGGTTGCTATGAATTGGAACCTACTAAAAGAAAATGGTTTTTTTTTTTTTAATCAATGTATTATCATTCTTTGAAAAACTATAGAATTTGCTACAAGGTAGTACTATCACTGAAATTTTCTGGAGTAGACTTTATTGTTCTAGAGTATGGTCAGTGCCTGGGGAAGAAGAAAGAAAGCATGGGGTCTGTGGAGGTGGAGGATGGTGGTGATGGAGAGGCCTCCAGGGATCCCTGAGACCAGAGACTTAGGTCACAGTTGAGAAATCAGGGCCCAGAGGGCTCATGTAAATTAACTTTCCGTTATTGCAGGTCTCAACCCAAGAGGAAGTGTCACTCAGGCTAAAACATGAGAACAAAAAGCCCAAGCTCCAAGCCTAGGAAGATTCCTCTACAATCAGTGAGGTCTTTTTCATCAGCTTCCACTAGGCAGAATTCTCACTCATCAAGTTATTCCAGAGAAGCAATGGGTCAAGTGTGAGTATTTTACCCAAGTGTGTAAAGTCAAAGGGTTAGCCATGGTCTGGCTGACCAAAACATCTCATGCCTTTGTCGGCAAAAGCCCCCTGGTCTTGAGGCTGAGTTTTTGAAGAAAGTGAGTGCCATCAGGTCTGCCCTCTGTCTAACCAATGCTGAGTCCCTGGTCAGCATCCTGGAGTCCTGGCAAGAAGAGCCAGGCACCTCCAGGAGCATCTGGAGGAGAACAGACAAGGTCTGAAGAGGCTACCGCACCTACTGGTTCTGCTACAGATGTGGGAGGCCTGGCTGCAGAGGGTGCAGGCATGGCCTCAAGGTGAAAGGATGAAGCACCTGAAGACGCACTAGGACTCTCAGACTGAGTGGAGCAGGGTGTTTGGGCTGCAAAATACGCACCCTTCAGGAAAGAACTCCATTCAGGCCTCTTAAACCCACCTCACCTGTAGGATCCATCCTTTTAGCCCTGTGGCCCTTCCATGCCCCCTCTAGTACATTGAGAGATCCAGCCCAAGAGCACCAGGATGAAAGAAGCCCCAGGATAGCTGACTGAAGACATGAGGTCCACTCAAAAGCTCCCCGGGCCAAAGAGAGAAGACAACAAGCCTCATCTGGAGATGAGGTCTAGAGACCCTGAGAATGAGCACAATGTTTGTAAGGAAAGAGAAATGGGATTTCGGTGGGACATGAAAGTCTGAGAGAGGGCCTCTGCAAAGATAGCTCTAGGGGAGGTGTGACTGTGAAGGTGGGGAGTCACTGAGTTATTTGTAGTACAAGGAACCAGATAGAAGCCAGACTCTGGGGGGAACCAGCCTGCACTTGAGCACTGAGCATAAAACCCTAAACCAATGAGAATCGAGTCCCTTCCCAGCAGCTTCCACACAGATCAGTGATACTTGTTTGGTCTTTCTCTTTTCTGTGGTCTAATCTGATCTGTCCTGAGATCAGAGAATTGGAATAGAAAAGCCTGACTGAGATGAAATGAGCAAAGAGAGGACAAGGCCTCCTAAATCTGATGAAGAAAGAACACAGATAACCAAAGGTGAGCATGGGAAGAGGCACATTGAGTTCCAAGTCCCATCCACAGTATCTCAGGGCCTGGGAATCCCTGGAAGTGCCAGAGGTATGTACTCCCTGGGAGGTGAGACCCCAAGTGTCAGAGGAAGCCCTATGGAGCAAGGAAGGGAGGGCAGGGCCTCTAGGATGGGCACTTCCATACACAGGCTAACCCTGTGAATTTCTCAGAGTGACTGTGACAGATTCTGAGAGGGACGGTTTGAAGCAAAGGAAAGTTAGTTTCCTGAAGAGGGGTGAATTCTGCAGTCTCCTGATAATGAAACAGAAATCCTGTCCTGCTCAGAGGTACTGAGTGGGAGGGATTGTGAATTCCCATCCTGCATAGAGGCTAGCTGGGAGGTTCAACTGTCTAAAGGCCATGTGGCCAAAGTCTTCTTTACCTTTAAAAGATATATCTTCCCTGTTAACCTCCTGCAAATTCAATCCTGGAAAAAGGCCTAGAATATACAAGCATGGGTTTTGCAGTAGAGCAACAAGGGGAGAAGGTGATAGTGGCATATCAGAGAAAGAGAATAGTAGTCTAATGGTCCCTGTGTTACTTGGTGAATCCAGCATTCTTCCTATCTGTAGACATGTACATGCAGTAAATGTTTGAGTAATGACTGAATTAATCCTCACAGAATTCTTTTTGGCCATTTCCAGGTATAGAGACCAGAAGAAGTCATTAGTTCCAAGAGCAACAAATAATTAGCTGGTCTGAGTTTTGTTCAACCTCTGTGTTTGCTCTTCATCGGTTGATGAAAGTCTCTGAATATGGCATTGAAGACAGTGTTTTCTCTATTGTTATGGATTGAATAGTGTCCCCCAAAATGTGTGTCAACTTGGCCAGGCCATGATGCCCAGTATTGTGTGGTTGTCCTCCATTTTGTGATCTAATGTGACTACCTATGTGTTGTAAATTCTAACTTCTATGATGTTAATGAGGCAGGATTAGAGACAGTTATGTTAATGAGGAAGGATATAATCTACAGGATTAGGGTGAATCTTGAGTCGGTCTCTTTTGAGATAGAAAGAGAAAAGTGAGCAGAAAGGAGAGGGACCTCATACCACCAAGGAAGAATGCCTGGAGTGGAGCGTGTCCTTTGGACTCAGCGTCCGCATGCTAAGAAGCTCCTAGACCAGGGGAAGATTGATGACAAGGACCTTCCCCCAGAGCTACAAAGACAGAAAGCTTTCTCCTAGAGCTGGTGCCCTGAATTCAAACTTCTTGCTTCTTAAACTGTGAGAGAATAAATTTCTGTTTGTTAAAGCCGTCCACTTGTGGTATCTCTGCTATAGCTGCACTAGACAACTAAAACACATATATAAAACGATAGTCAAAAAAAATGTTTTAAATATACACACACACACACAATGTTACTCAACTGTAAAAGGTTTTACATTCTTATAACACATTTAACAATAGAGATTTGTATATAGAAGTTATAATCAGAGCCATCCCCACATATGTATACTGTACCTGCTCCCCCAAAGTGTCCAATGTGCAAAGACACATATGTACCCTTTTGTACATTTCTTTTTGCTGGAACACATATACACAGTCCCGGGTACACATGTAAATATGTTGGTTGGTTAGATTTTATGGAAATTAGGTCACACTCTACCCATGTTTTTCTCTGAATCATTCTTCACTTGGCAATTTGTCATGGTTCCTCTAAATCAGCAGACATGGATGTAGCACTATCTTTTTGGTTCTTCTAATTTCTAACTCCCACCACTCTTCTGCCAGTTTGTTGTACGGTGGTGGCTTGCATGTTGCTCTGATGTAAAAAGCTATGCCACCAGTATTTCAAATACCAGCAGGCTCACCCATGGTGGACAGGTTTGAGTGGAGCTTTGGATTTGGACAGACTAGGAAAAAGGACCTAGCAATCTATTTCTAAAAAATTGGCCAGTGAAACCTTACGAACAGTAGCGCAACACTGTCTGATTGAATGCCAGAGGATAACCCCTTTGGTTGGAAGGCACTCAAAATACAAGTGGGGAAGAGCTATCTCCTCAAAGTAGATTCGGCCTTAATGACACAGAGGAAGTAAAGCTTTTGGGACCTTCATTTGCTGATGTGGCACAACTCAAAATGAGAAGAAACTGCTGCAAAGATCCATTAATAATCAGAATGTGGAATGAAGAAGTATGAATCTAGGGAAATTGGAAGTCGTCACAAAAGAAATGGAATGCATAAAGGTCAATATTCTAGGCATTAGTGAGCTGAACTAGCTTGGTTTTGGACATTTTGAACTTGCCGATCATATGTTCTACTATGCCAGGATTGAGATATTGAAGAGAATGGCACCATATTCGCTGATAAAAAGACCATTTCAAGATCAATCCTGAAGTACAACACTGTCAGTGATAGGATAATATCCTTACGCCTACCAGGAAGACCAGTTAATAAGACTGTTATTCAAGTTTACGCACCAACCATGAATGTGAAAGATGAGGAAGTTGAAGGTTTTTACCAAGTTCTGCAGTTTGAAATTGATCAAACGTGATGCATTGATTAATCAAGATGTACTGATAATTACGTGTTTGGAATGTGAAGCAGACGAATCAGCAGTTGGAAAATAAGGCATTGGTGACAGAAATGACACTGAGGCACACATGATAGAATTTGGCAAGACCAACAACTTACTTACGGCAAATACCTTTCATCAACAATATAAACAGTGACTATACTCTTGAACCATTCCACATAGAATAGACAGGAATTAAATTTACGGAAAGAGATGATGGAGAAGGTCAACATCATGAGTCAGAATCAGGCCAGGGCCTGACTGCAGAACAGATGATCAATTGCTCATATTCACATTCAAGTTGAAGCTGAAGAAAATTAAAACAAGTCCATGAGTCAAAGTATGCCCTTGAGTATATCAAATCTGAATTTGGAGACCATCTCAAGAATAGATTTGATGCACTGAACACTAATGATCAAAGACCAGATTAGTTATGGGACGACAGCAAGGACATCATATATGAAAAAACAAAAAGTCATTAAAAAGACAGGAAAGAAAGAAAAGACCAACAAGGATGTCACAAGAGACTGAATCTTGCTCTTGAATGTAGAGTAGCTTAAGAAAATGGAAGGAATAATGAGGTAAAAGAGGTGAACAGAAGGCTTGACAGGACAGGTGGAGAAGACAAAGTAAAGTATGATAATGAAATGTGCAAAGATCTGGAGTTAGAAAACCAAAACAGAAAAAAACACTTGGCATTTCTCAAGCTGAAAGAACTGAAGGAAATATTCAAGCCCCTAGTTGCAACACTGAAGGATTCTATGGGCAAAATATTGAACAACACACGAAGCATCAAAAGAAGATGGAAGGAATACACAGACCCTATATACCAAAAACAATTGGATGACGTTCGACCGTTTCAGGAGGTAGCATATGATCAAGAGCTGACAGTACTGAAGGAAGAACTCCAAGCTGCACTGAAGGCATTGGTGAAAAAACAAGGTTCCAGGAATTGATGGAGTACCAAATGAGATCTTTCAACACATGGATGCAGTGCTGGGGGCGCTCACTTGTCTACGCCAATATATTTGGAAGACAGCTACCTGGCCAACAGACTGGAAGAGATCTATATGTGTGCCTATTACAAAGAGAGGTGGTTCAACACAATGCAGAAATTATCTAGCAATGTCATTAATATCACACACAAGAAAATTTTTGCTGAATATAATTTAAAAATAGTTGCAGCAGTACGTAGACAGGGAACTACCAGAAATTCAAGCTGGATTCAGAGGAAGACATGGAACGTGGGATACCACTTCTGATGTCTGATGGATCTTGGCTGAAAGTAGGGAATATTAGAAAGACGTTTACCTCTTTTTGTTTACTATGCAAGCACACTCGACTGTGTGGCTCATGACAAATTATGGATAGTTTAGCAAAGAATGAGAATTCCAGAACACTTAATTGTACTCGTGGGGAATCTCTACATAGACCAAGAGGCAGTCATTTGAGCAGAACAAGGGGATACTGTGTGGTTTAAAATCAGGAAAGTTGTATGTCATGATGGTATCCTTTCATCATACTTACTCAATCTGTATGCTGAGCAAATAATCTGAGAAGCTGGTCTGTACGAAGAACATGGCATCAGTTTTGGAGAAAGATTCATTAACAACCTGTGATAAGCAGATGATACAATCTTGCTTGTTGAAACTGAAGAGGACTTGAAGCACTTACTGATGAAAATCAAAGACTACAGCCTTCAGGATGGATTACACCTCAACATAAAGAATACAAAAATCCTCACAACTGGACCGATAAGGAACACTGTGATAAACAGAAAATACTGAAGTTGTCAAGCATTTCATTTTACTTGAATCCACGATCAATGCCCCCAGAAGTAGCAGTCAAGAATTCAAACAATGTATTGCACTGGGCAAATCTGTTGCAAAAGACCTCCTTAAAGTGTTGAGAAGGAAAGATGTCACTTTGAGGACTAAGGTGTGCCTGAACAAAGCCATGATATTTTCTATCACCTCACATGCTTGAGAAAGTTGGACAATGAATAAGGAAAACCAAAGCAGTACTGATTCATTTAAAGGATGGTGTTGGCAAAGAATACTGAATATACCACGGACTGCCAGAAAAATAAATCCATTTTAGAAGAAGTACAGCCAGAATGCACCTTAGAAGCAAGGATGGCGAGACTTCGACTCACATACCTTGGATGTATTTTCAGGAGGGACCAGTCCCAGGAGAGGCTCATCATGCTTGGTATATATATATATATCTATATCTATAGATATAGATATATATATAGATATATATAGATATATACATGATTCACTAGTTTTGCTTCTCTAGAGATCCCAGGCTAAGACATTTCGTACCTACAGTGGTTCTAGAGGAACAAAATCTTAAGGATGAGTTTTCTAAATTATCAAGTCTGGCTAGTCTTAAAGGCTCTAATGACTGTTTCCAGTCGTAAACAGGCTATTGCTAATCCATGGCATGAGGTGGCAACAGAAATGCGCAAAAGACCACTGCCACTGGGTCAAATATTTGTGAGAGACAAGGCTCTGGATGATTACATATGTGACACTTTTCTGTAATTTTGTCAGAATAAGAATAATACAGAAGTTGCTTGGTTGGTCCTGCTTTTGCTAGCCACACTGGTGAAAGAAAGAAATGGGCTCAAAGCTCAAGCACCACACACAAGATCTGAAAGTTGCCACTTGTGCCCTGAAAGAAAGCCATATTTCTCGTAATAACAAGGCTAACGCTGCCAAAAATAAACTCAGAGTCTTATCATAAGAGTGACTGAATTACAGTGCCGATTGAATATCCAACCTTGAATGGTGTCTGAAGTTAAAGTGAGGGCGTTGACTGAGAAGAAATGGGATCCTGAAACTCAGGATGGGGATATATGGGCAGATAGTCAGGAAGCTGGGGACAATGAACCTCCAGCTTCTGTTGAATCACCCTTCCTAACAGAACCAGACCGCTTACTCCCATCTGAAGAGATTTTCTATCTTTGTCTGCTAAGCCACCCTTCCCAGTAAAACAATTATCCCTTCCACCTCCATCTGATGAGATTACCCCAGCTGTCCATGAAATGTCTTGTTTGAGTTATCTGCTGGGGTGGTGTCTGGGGCATTGTTTGGGCCATCACCTTAGCAGATGCCTTACAAGACATGGCTGAACATCCCCAGGACCACCACCACCACCCATTTTTGCTTCTAGACCTATACCTAGACTTCAGTCCCAACTAACCCCAAAAGGTGAACTACAAAGTATCACCCAGGAGAAGGTATGCTAAACTCCAAAAGAACTGCTTGATTTTTCTAATATATATATATATTCAGAAACCTGGTGAATATTTGTGGGAATGGCTATTATGCGTGTGGGATAATGGTACAAACAACATAAAAGTGGGTTAGTCTGAGTTTATTAATACAGGCCCAGAAAGCACAGATTCTTCACTCAGTGTTTCAGCTTGAGAGGTTAGAAAAGGATCTAATGGTTTACTTGGTTGGTTTACTGAAGCATGGATTAAGTGGTGGGCTACAATCAATCAAGTGGAAATGGCAGATCTGCCATGGTATATTGTAGGAGAAGGTATCCAAAGGCTGAGGGAAATTGGCATGTTAGAATGGATTTATTAGGCTGGACCCACAGACCCGCACATGGAGTGCCCAGAGGACTCACTTTTTACTATAGCAGTGAGGTACAAATTTGTGTAGGGAGCCCCAGTGTTATTGAAGATTTCTGTGATTGCTATTTTATGTAAGTCAGGGTCAACAGTGAGAACTGCCCTAACTGAATTAAGACACCTAAGTATAATGCGGCTGACTGGACCCTGTGGTAGTAGGAGCCGAGTGGCAGTACTCAATCAACAAAGACAAGGTGGGTGTGGTTACCACAATGGACAGCAGAGTCAAAGCAGAAATCAGAATAGTCTGCTCACATGGATTTATGGCATTGGCTACTTAGTCATAGTGTCCCTAGGACTGAAATAGCTGTGAAATCTATATCTCCCAGTACCTAGTGTCTTAGATATCTAGTGCTGCTAGAACAGAAATATCACAAGTGGGTGACTTTAACAAAGAGAAAATTATTCCCTCACTGTCCAGGAGGCTATAAATCCAAATTCAGGGTGTCAAGTCCAGGGGAGGGCTTTTTCTCTCTGTCAGTCCTAGGGAAAGGTCTTTGTCATCAATCTTCCCCTGGACAAGAAGCTTCTCAGCACAGGGATCCTGGGTCCAAAGGATGCACTGCTGCTGGCACTTCTTTCTTGGTGGTACTGAGGTCCCCCTGTCTCTCTGCTCTTTTCTCTCTTTTATATCTCAAAAGAGATTGACATAAAACACAACTTAATATGGTAGATTGAGTCCTGCCTCATTAACACAACTGCTTCTAATCCTCGCTCATTAATATCATAGAGGTAGGATTTATAATACACAGGAAAATCACATCAGCTGACAAAATGGTGGCTAATCGCGCAATACTGGGAAGCATGGCCTAGTCAAGTTGATTTACATTTTTGGAAAACAGAATTTAATCCATAACACCTAGTATGCAGCTATTGATCTGGTTAGTGCCTTTTTCTCCATACCTGTTTCGAAGTATCACCAGAAACAGTGTGCCTTCTGTCTGACCAGAGTATATAAGGTCCAAATAATGTAGAGGAATCTCCTTTATGTTTTCTCTATCCTACCATCATTTGGCCTCATAGGCAGACCCAGTCATTTAACTGCATGGCAGAATGAAGAGACTAAGGCCCCAACATTCTTGCCAGTGGACCAGGAAGGTAGCTGCTCAGACATCAGACAGCCTCAGAGAGACAGAGACGAGGCAGCTCAAGAGAGGGATACCATAAAGTTGTTTTTCATGCCCCACCCCCCACTCCGACAGTTGCATATGCTTTGCTTGGACCCTAAGAAGTATATCAATCCTTTGAGAACTGCATTATGGGTTAGAACACCATCAAGTTCCCAGACTGAGTGACACTCTCATAGATTAGATCCAAACATCACTGCAAAGTCTTCCAAATCTAGACTGACATCTGAGCCACAGCATACAGAAGTTGGGACAGAACTTGCAGCCTGAACATAACTGGGTCAAAATCAACATTTTCTGTAAGATTTAAGTAAGACGCACAGTCTTGGAATCATAGACAAAAACTTTAAAAAGGTATCTTAACCACGCTCAAGAAGTAACAGGTACACTTTAGATAAATGGAAAAATAAATAGAAATTATTCACAAATGAAAATTTTAGACCTGAAAAATACAGTAATAGAAAAAATTCACTTGATCATCTCAACAGTAGGATGTTGTTGATAGACAAAACAATAAATGAGTTAAAAATAGTTCAGTAGAAAATATCCAATCTGAAAACAGAAAAAAAAATTGAAAAAAAATGAACAGAGCCTCAAAAACAATCCAAAAATATCTATCATTTATTTATTGGAATTCCATAAGGAGGGGAGAAAATATGTGGTGTAGAAAAAAGTATTTGAAGAAATACTGGCTCAACACTTTCCCAATTTGTTGAAAGACATAAACTTACAGATTCAAGAAGCTCAGCAAACCCCAACAAGTTAAACTCAAATAATTCTATGCCCAAATGCCTCATTCTCAATAGTGGAATAACAAGAACCAAGAAAATACCTTGAAAGAAGCTAGAGAGAAAACAACTCCTTTCACACAGGAAAAACAATATGAATGACTCTGTATTCATCATCAGAAGCCATGGAGGCCAAAAGGCTGTGAAAACATTTTTTCAACACTGAAAGAAAATTAACATTAACCCAGAGTTCTATATCCTGTTATTTTCTTCATGAGCAAAGGAAAAATATTGACATTCTCAGGTGAAGGAAAATTAAGAGAATTTATCACCACCAGACTTGTTCTAAATGAAACACTACAGGAAGTTTTTCAGGAATTATGGAAAGCAACAAAGTGGAAAGTGTCTCCTGAAGTTCCCCCTTCAGCCAAAGATTAGACAGGTCTATAAAACACACAATAACACACGTGAGGAAAGTGTTTCTTAGTTCAATCATGTGTATGAGACCAAAAGTGTGAAACCTGCCCAAAAGCACAGAAGAGAGGGCAGGACAGGACAGGAATAATGGCAGATGGAACCCGGGAACTGCAGCATAGAAGAGGAGAGTGTTGACACATCATGAGAATTGCAACCAATGTCACAAAACAATTGTGTATAAATTGTTGAATGAGAAACTAATTTGCTCTGTAAAGTTTCAAGTAAAGCACAATTAAAAAAAAAAAGTGCTGAGTATCCGGGTAAGCATACTATGCCAACCCTGCCGTCAGTGCACAACATGGCGCAGGGCTCGCCTCTTTGGAAAGACTTTCTAGCCTACTGGAAACACTCTGGAATATACTCTTGGTGGCAAATTAGTATGGGATTAATTTTGAGAATATCTGAGATGTCTGTACTCATGTCTGGGGAATAAACTAGATAATAATGTTTTGAAAGCTAAATGAGGTGTGCTAACAAAAAAATAGGCCTGAATTCCCATGTGGGCCGTGAGCCTGCTCTGAAGGCCCTCCCCAGAGAGGCATTTCACGCATGTCTAGAGCAGCAGGAGCACGGGGGAATGCATGTATCAACCTCCCGGAGGGCCTTCTCGGAGGGGTAAGTACTTGCCTTAGTACTAAGCCTAAAAAAAAAAAAAAAGCCTAGTGGTTCATAAATAGTCATTCTGCATAAGGTCTTCAGGTTCAGGTCTGTAATCCAGCTGGGATTCTGTGTGTGCTGCATCTGTGCATCAAAAGAACATGCTTCTAGAAGCAGGATGCTGGGAGAGAGGTGGCTGGGCAGTTGCAGGGCGGGGTGGGGGGGGCAGGTTCTGCAGAGACGGGGCGCCCGAGGGAAGCACGAGATAGTCATTCGGCATGATGTCTAGTCGTTCTGCACAAGGATTAGAATGCTTCCGCCAGTGCACAATATTTTACATGCACGACATAAACAAAGTGACTCAAAGACAAAGCTGAATAATAAACCAAGCCACTCCTTGTCAGTCCTTACCTGAGAGGGTCTTCATGAGGATTTCCGGAGACTGGGAAGGACACAGTAAACGCTGACTTATTTTATCTGTTCCTTCTTCAAGAAATACGAACTGGTGTTGTCAGGTGACAAGCCCCAAACTCCTCTTCTGGTCTGTATGTAAGTTGTGTAATAAAACTGGGAATCAGACAATCCGCTGTGAGCAGACAGACCCAGGAGTATTCCCAGTGCCCCACACCTTTGAGTTCCAGTGAGATCCTGTTCCTAGTCACTAGATCAGCAGAGGAGCTGAAAGACTGAAATTCCTTGTTTTAAGGCAACTTGGGCTTCAAGCAGGCACTTATGGCTGAAGTCGTATTTCTCTGTGTTGATTTGTGATCCTTAAATCTAAAGTTTCGAGCTCATTTTGATAGTTCCTCATTAGTCTGCCTAGACAAGAGTCTGCTCCCAGTCAGTGATGACAGTGGGGGAAACAAAGTCCCTAGCCCAGAGCAGGGCGGGCTTTGCTGCTCCCCAAATTTGGGACGTCGCCCCGGGCAAGCCCTTCTGAGGACAGCGCAGGCGGTGAGTCCAGCTTGGGGTGGGGGGGCACACTGTGGCCTCTGTGGCTGTGCCTTCTGCTCCTGGAATTGCACCCTGGGGGCCTCCAAATGCGGACCCAGAGTTGATGGGTGACCACAATTCCCGCACTTT
Source organism: Elephas maximus indicus (assembly GCF_024166365.1). Lineage (NCBI taxonomy): Eukaryota > Metazoa > Chordata > Mammalia > Proboscidea > Elephantidae > Elephas > Elephas maximus. Next base: position 70,286,709 of record NC_064831.1, on the reverse strand, counting down.
TGGGTCATCGTCCGGACCCACATCGCGATATGCCTCCTGCCCTCCTTCCCAGCATAAGCGCTGTGATCCCGCGTGGCAGAACCAGTTCTCAGTTCCAGACCCTGGGCCTTGCTCCCCTCCATGGCCTTAGGCTTCCCCTACTCCGGGTGGGACCCGCAATCCTGGTGGGTCTGAGCTCAGCACTGGAGTAGGAGGGCTTGGGCCTGTCTCAAAAGGCTCATGGCGCACGCACGTTCCGCCGTCCTGGAGCCCGGGGACTCGCGGTGGGCAGCTGGGAATCTCTTGCCTCCCTCGGCGCCCCTCTCTGCGCAGCCCCGCCCCCCAACCGACCAACCGCCGCCCTCTCTGCATTCTGGTTTAGAAGCATGTTCTCTTAATGCATAGGTGGAGCACACTCAGAATCCCAGCTGGGTTACAGACTTGAACCTGAAACGCACAACTTTAAAACTTCTAGATGGGGGGGGGGGGGGGGAGAGAGGAGTTGGCAGTGAAAAAAAGGAAAAAATTTTAAGAAAAAGAACAATTACAAAAAAAGTATTAGAAGACTGTATCCTCACATTATGGACTCAAGGAGGCTGTGGATACACAACTGCTTGGAGAGCATACTGTTGTATCTTTCTTTGCAAATAAGTCTTAGATGAGGGAATTGGTATGGGAATAGTTGCAGAGGCTGACTAGGGGGAAATCTGGAATTGATTCATTGTCCTGCATGAGGCTGCAAGCCATGATAATCAGTATTTAAAGATGAGATTCGAGCAACCTAGAACGTGCATCAGTATTTTTTCTAAGTAAATTAGTACCAGAAGACGCCTTTAACCACTAAATAAAACGGGTCAGTAGTTCAAGATCTCCCCACCAAGAAAATGGTAGACCTAGATCGTTTCCAGTCCAGTTCCAGCAAACATGCAAGAAACAGTCATTTTAATCTTGTGCATAGTCAACAGAGATTAGAAAACCATGATACTCCCCTAACTTGATCCTTAAGGCTAGTTTAATAATGATAACAAATTAGAGAAGGATGGTAGAAGAAGAGTTACAGGACAAGCACACTAAGTAACTGAGATGCAAAACCCTAGGTAAGATGCCAGCAGAGGAAATCCAGCAAAGTAGAAACCAAGTAACATGCCATGATCAAGGGGGTTCATTGTAGGCATACAAATTTGAGTGCACATTAAAGATTGAATAAGTTAATTCACAATTGCATAGGTGAAAGAAGAAAAGACATATGCTCACCTGAAGAGATGGGGACAAAGCAGTTGATAAAATCCAGTCACACTGAGAGATAAGGACTCTGAGCAAACATGGAACACAAAAGGAGTTCCCTAAATTGGAAAACTACAACTAGCATGATAGTTTATGGTGAAATGTGGGACATTCTCTTTAAAATTAATTAGCATTAAAATAAGGATGCTTTCTATCATTATTTTTGTTAAACATTTAACACTGGAAGTGTAAGCTACTACAAAAAGAAAGAAAAAGTATAACTGCTATTATTCATAGATTATAGGACTGTCTCCACAGAAAATTTTGAAAACTGTAGAAAATATTGGAATTAACAGTAATCATAAATATAAAATAAATTGAAATTTCAATGCATCAGCATCAAACTGACTATGTCATAGCTCTTAGGTAAAAGCAAAGGACACTGATAGAGAAAGAGTAGGTTCGGGTCAGCTAGACCAAGGAGGAAAGAAAATCATTTTGCACTAGGCTGTATGTTAGTTGCCTAGTGCCTCCACAACAAAAAATAACACAACTGGATGGCTTTAAAGAACAGAAATTTATTTTCTCACAGTTCAGCAGGTAGTAGTTCGAATTCAGGGCATGGCTGTAGTGGAGATCCTTCCTTGTCTACCCCAGCTTCTAGTAGATGCCAGCAATCATTTATGTTCCCGGCCTTGTGAATGCGTCTGTCTTCTTTATCTATCTTCCTCTTGGCCTGTTTGTGTCTGTGTGTATTCTGCTCCTTTTATAACTAAGAAGAGTTAGGCTTAGGACCCACCCTACATTGGTATGACCGCATTCACATAATAAAAGGAGACCCCCCCTATTTCCAAACAAGGTCAGATTTACAAGTACAGGGGTTAGGATTTCCATATACATTTTGGAGGGACACAATTCAATCCCTAACGGTAGCTTTACCAGATATTCTGGATTGAGAGTACTCACGTGAACAGCTGAGAGTGGTTCTAATTCTTTGCTACATTTGTTGGCTGAAACTTGTCTCAGTGCTCACCTGTAGGAATGCTGGAGTATTTATTGTGTAGGACTTGGCCAACCTTTCCTAATCATGTCCATTGTGTGGAAAAACACACGCTCCCGTCACTGAAACCTTGAGAAATTCATCAATAAGAATGGAATGGTAGTTGGAACCAAGAATTATTTCATGGTCTGGGTAACACAGTGTAGCTGTTAGACATCCACATGGAGATGTCAGGTAACAAAACGTCACTCCACATGGAGATGTCAAGTATAATATGAACAGCTAATGCTCATTGAGTACCTACACTGGTGCTTGAGAAATTCATCAATAAGAATGGAATGGTAGTTGGAACCAAGAATTATTTCATGGCCTGGGTAACACGGTGTAGCTGTTAGACATCCACATGGAGATGTCAGGTAATAAAACGTCACCCCACATGGAGATGTCAAGTATAATATGAACAGCTAATGCTCATTGAGTACCTACACTGGTGCTTGAGAAATTCATCAATAAGAATGGAATGGTAGTTGGAACCAAGAATTATTTCATGGCCTGGGTAACACGGTGTAGCTGTTAGACATCCACATGGAGATGTCAGGTAATAAAACGTCACCCCACATGGAGATGTCAAGTATAATATGAACAGCTAATGCTCATTGAGTACCTACACTGGTGCCAGGCACTCCTGTGCTTTTTCTTTCATATTTGCTTTTCGTGATGGCTGTATGAGGAATGTATCATTACAATGCATAAAGAGGTCAATACAGAGAGTTAGGCTGACATTTGAGTATATGAGTCTGGGCCCAGGAGGCGTTTGAATGGATGGAGCCATAAACCTCGTGTCCTTAGCTACAAATAGACAGCAGTGGACTCACTGAGGCGTCCTAGAGAGAGAGAGGAGTATGCACCGAGCCCGAGGGCACTCCGGTATCTAGAAGCCTGCCAGGTGAATGGCAACCAACAAAGCTCTCTGAAGTCCACTGTGGTTCCTGGAGGGTGGTCTGTCCTTTCTCTAGGCTGCATTTCCCCAGTGCCCTTCCCACCTGCACTGGGTTGTCCCCTTCACGATGGCAGGGATAGTGTGTACCTTTCACTACTGTATCTGCATAATGTAGACTATTTCTGGCACATGGAATACATTGACTGAATGAAAAATAAACAAAGGATAACTGCACGAAATCATAGTTGATACCTTGGAATACTTCAAGAGGCTTCATGAGTAAGAGGGAGAAAACTTTATCAGGGCTGCTTCTGAGACCATCTCTTAGGCATAAAGAGTGTTAAACAATAATTAAACAAAAAAATTCAATGGCAGAGATGTAAAAAAGATGTAAGTATAGGTTGAAGATTACTAGAAACATGCACATTTATTATTGCAACTGTAGTCAAATTTCTAAAAAACATATACTACCTGCACACAGCAGAATATTATAAAGTAATTTAATGCCTTCATTTAAAAAAAAACCTTATCATGGGAAAAGGCTAATGTTGAATGGAAACATCAGGATATAATATCTGTGTTAATATACATAAATGTGTATGCTAATACACATATAAAACCAGTTACCATTGAGTCAATTCTGATTCATGGTGACACCAATTGTGCCAGAGTATAACTGTACTCCACAGGGTTTTCAATGTCTGATTTTTCACAAATAGATTGCCAGGGCTTTCTTTCATAGCACCTCTGCGTGGACTTGAACTCTGACTTTCTGTCAGCAGCTCAACATATTAACCGTTTGCACCAACCAGGGACTCTAATATATATACATGCCAACATATGCAAGGTAATAGGCATACCAGAATGTTAATAATTTATTGTAGGCATAAGGTATGTTTTGTTGTTATCTATTGCATACTTTCCCATTGTTTCCAAGTTTTTCAGGAATAGAATGTACTTCTTCTACAAGCAGGAAAAATTAATGAGAGATTTTTAAGTAATAAAATAATTAACAGAAACAGAATGAGTAAATCTGTGGCAAGGCAGCCTATGAACCCAAGATTACAGTAACACTGGTATAGAAAGCAGAATTGGGGAGCCCTAAAGCCCAGTGGTCACCTGCATCCAACAGGGAACAGGAAAGAGCAAATAAACAAGGAGAAAATACAGTGAGCCAGAGGAGTGGGAGGCCTCTGTTGTTGGCACAGTTTCCTCATTAAAGTTTAGATGGACACAATGGGTGGGATTATCCACTTTCATAATACAAATGTTTTTATTATCCTTGATTTTAATAGTACTATGTTATAAAATCAAATGATAAAATAAAGTATAATAAAAAAATAAATCCCATCGGTAGACTACTATCATTTTCCCAGGCCACTGAGGAAGGCAGGAGACACACATGAGAAAGAAGATGGAGCAGTGTCAGGACTCATGCTAAATGGGGAGGGGAGGGTTTCTGAGACAGGCCTTAGCTGCTACCAGCTAGGAAAGTAGGCAGCCATGCATGAGCTACCAGAAGAAATGGCACATTATTTCTGAGACCTACCCCAGCTCAATAACAAACTATGGATAACATTGGGAAGAATGAGAATTCCAGAACACTTGATTGTGCTCATAAAGAACCTATACATAGAACAAGACGCAGTCACCTAAACAGAACAAGGAATACTGCATTGTTTAAAGTCAAGAAAAGTGTGTGTCGGTTGTACCCTTTCACCATACCTATTTAATCTGTATGCTGAGCAAATAATCCAGGAAGCTGGACTGTATGAAGAATGAGGCATCAGGATTGGAGGAAGACTCATTAATAACCTGAGATATGCAGATGACACAACCTTGCTTGCTGAAAGCGAAGAGGCCTTAAAGCATTTACTGATGAAGATCAAAGACTACAGCCTTCAGTATGGATTACACCTCAACATAAAGAAAACAAAAATCCTAACAACTAGACCAATAAGCAACATCATGATAAACAGAGAAGATATTGAAGTCATCAAGGGCTTCATTTTACTTGGATCCACAATAAACACCCACAGAAGCAGCAGTCAAGAAATCAAACGACACATTGCATTGGGCAAATCTGCTGCAAGAGACCTCTTTAAAGTGTTCGAAAGCAAAGATGTCACCTTGAAAACTAAAGTGCACCTGACTCGAGCCATGGTGTTTTCAGTCGCCTCATATGCACGCGAAAGGGGGCAATGAATAAGGAAGACCAGAGAAGAATTGAAGCCATTGAATTATGGTGTTGGCAAAGAATATTGAATATACCATGGACTGCCAAAAGAATGGACAAATCTGTCTTGAAAGAAGTACAGCCAGAATACTCCTTAGAAGCAAGAGTGGAAAGACTTTGCCCCACATACTTTGGACATGTTGTCAGGAGAGATCAGTTCCTGGAGAAGGACATCATACTTGGTAAAGTAGCAGGTCATCAAAAAAGAGGAAGACCCTCGATGAGGTGGATTGACACAGTGGCTGCAACAATTGGCTCAAACCTAACAATGATTGTGAGGATGGCCCATGATCAAGCAGTGTTTCGTTCTGTCTGCAGAGGGCCACTATGAGTTGGAACTGACCGGACAGCACCTAACAACAACAACAACCCCAGCTCTCACCCTCACCTCCCACTTTGCCATGCCCAGTGGAAGTGTGGGGTCAAAGATGACCGTCACCCTCTACAGGGTCCTAGCATGGTCATCCTGCTTCCACCACTGTGATCTCCAATTTGGCTGTAGAATTACGGCTTCCTCCTAGTTCTTTTAAACACTGTCTTGCAGCAAACAGTTTTTACAGAATACCCTAAGGAACTATGGAGTAAAACCCTCTCTTGTGGAAGGTACAGTTTCTTTAGGAAGCAGTGGGTGGGTGTGAGATTGCTAAAAGGAGGATTGCATGTGTACAGGAATGTAAACTTGAAAGCCAAACCAAGTGTGAGTCATAATTCTTATGAAGGGCCATTAGACTATTAAAAGTTAGGACTTCTATTCACCTTCTATGCCACTGATATTCCAAATACCAGCTTGCTTACCCATGGTGGACAGGTTTCAGTGAAGCTTTTTGATTAAAACAGACTAAGAAGTAAGGCCTGGCAATCTACTTCTGAAAGTTAGTCAATGAAAACCCTATGGATCACAACAAAATATTGTGTGATGTAGTACTCTAAGATGAACCCTGTGATAGTTAAGGTTGTGTGTCAACTTGGCTGAGCTATGACTCTCAGTGGTTTGGCGGTCGAGATGTAGTTTGGCAGCTATGTAGTGATGTAATACCTCCATAATGGGATGTTATATAATGTAATCGCTTCCATGATGAGATCTGTTATGAGCAGCCCATCAGTGGAAAAGGAGTTTCCTTATGGGTGTGGCCTGCATCCAATATAGGTGGACTTTCTGGCAGGCTTATGGGCTTTTGTGCACTCTGGATCCTGCAGCTGGCTCCCATTCATCTGACCTTCAGTTTTTGGGACTTGAGCTAGCAGCTTACCTACATATCTTGGGATCTGTCAGCCTCCACAGCTTGTGAGCCAGAGGCCTGCTGTCTGGCCTGCCGATTCTGGGTTTGCCAGCCCCTTCCAGCTGGACCCACAGACTTGGGACTTTCTAGCCTGTACAACTGCATGAGCCAATTCCTTGATCTGAATCTGTCTACATATGTATTTATACACTTCACTGGTTTTGTTTCTCTAGAGAACCCAGCCTAGGATAAGCCCCTAGGTTGGAAAGCACTCAAAATACACAGTGCCCACAATAATGGACTAGAGTATACCAAGGATCGTGAAGATGACTCAGGACAAGGTAACATTTAGTTCTGTTGTGCTTGGCATCACCATGAGTTGAAGCCAACTCAACAACAACAACAAATTCATCAAAAGACATCAATAAGAAAAGGAAAATGTGACCCCAGAGTAGGAGTCCTTGCGTGGTGCAAATGGTTAAGTAATTGACTACTAACCAAAAGGTTGATAGTTTGAGCTCACTCAGGATAGCCTCGGAAGAAAGGTCAGGTGATCTGCTTCTGAAAGTTCACAGCCTTCAAAACGCTATGGAGAGCAATTCTACTCTGCAATATATGAGGTCGCCACAAGTCAGAATCAACTCAATGGCGAGTGGTTAAAGTTATTTGCAATACATATATCCTACTGAGGGCTTGGTTTCATAATATATAAAGAACAATGGAAAATTGATACAAAAAAAGGAGACAGATCAAGAAAGAAATAAGCAAATACTTAAACACTCTTTAAACACTCTATAATGGAAGATAACTGTATGGCCAACAAATATATGAAAAGGGACTAAACTTCATTAGTTATAAGAGAAATTCTAATAAAATGTCATAAGGTGATACCCACACATACCAGAATGGCTAAAATGAAAGAAGATGGATAATGCAAACTTTGGGGTAGAATATAAAGCAATTGGAACTCTAATGTACTGCTGGTGGGAGTGTAAATTGGCACCACCACTTTAAAAACTAATTGACCATATTTACTAAAGCTGTGAGCATACATATATTCTATGAACCAGTAATACTACTTCTAGGTACATATCCATTATAAATGGATACTTATGCTCACCAAATACATATACTTGTAAGCATCCTCCAAGGAACAAACACCCTCCTTATGAACGCCCAACTTTTGAGGCATTATTCCTAGTGTGTTGTAGGGTGAAGTCCATATATATTGATATGTGTGTATAGAAAAGTCTAGAGATCTCTGTATTTTCAATCACCTCATATGCATGTGAAAGCTGGACAATAAATAAGAAGAATCAATGCAATTGAATTATGGTGTTGGAAAAGAATTATTGAGTGTACCATGGACTGCCAGAAGATCTAACAAATCTGTCTTGGAATAAGTACAGCCAGAATGCTCCTCAGAAGCAAGGATGGCGAGAATTCATTTCACATGCTTTGGACATGTCAGCAGGAAGAACCAGTCCCTGAAGAAGGATATCATGTTTGGTAAAGTAGCGTTCAGCAAAAAAGAGGAAGACCCTCAACGAATGAGATGGATTGATACAGTGGCTGTAACATTGGGCATAAATCTGAGTAATAGTCGCATTAACTGGTCTTCCTTGTTGGCATATGGATATTATCCTTATCACCGTCAGCATTGTACTTCAGGATAGAAGTTTAATGTTCTTTTTGATGATGAATGCAATGCCATTCCCCTTCAATTTTTCATTCCTGGCATAGTCAACCGTATGATTTTCGGATTCAAAATGGCCAATACCAGTCCGTTTCAGCTAATGCCTGGGATATTGACCTTTACACGTTCTATTTCATTTTTGATGATTTCCAATTTTCCTAGATTCATACTTCATACATTCCATGTTCCAATTATTAATGGATGTTTGCAGCTGTTTCTTCTCATTTTGTGTCATGCCACATCAGCAAGTGAAGGTCCTGAAAGCTTGATTCCATCCACGTCGTTAAGGTTGACTCCACTTTGAGGAGATAGCTCTTCCCCAGTCATATTTTGAGTGCCTTCCAATCTGAAGGGGTCATCTTCTGGCACTATCTCAGACAATGTTCTGCTGCTGTTCATAAGGTTTTCACTGGCTAATTTTTTTTTCAGATGTAGACCACCTGGTCCTTCTTCCTAGTCTGCCTTAGTCTGGAAACTCCACTTAAACCTATCCGCCATGGGTGACCCTGCTGGTATTTGAATACCACTGCCATAGCGTCCAACATCACAGCAACATGTAAGTCCCCACAATACAACAAACTGTGTTGTTGGAGAAAGGTATGCAGGGGCTTAATTGTATTTACTTGCTAATCTGTGGTGCCTCCATTTGTTTGTCAGTTTGTTGTACAGTGGTGGCTTGCATGTTGTTGTGATGCTGGAAGCTATTCTATTGATTTTCAAATATCAGCAGGGTTACCCATTGTCTTAGGATGGGTTCTCTAGAGAAGCAAAACCAGTAAACATATAGATATATATGTAGAGAGAGATTTATATTGAGGAAATGGCTAACATTGTTGTAGAGAGTGGAATGTCCCACGTCCATGGTTTAGGATAGAAGATTCTCCTGATTCATGTAGCTGAAGGGGCTGGCCAACCCAAGATCGGCAGGCTGGAGTGCAGGCTGTGAGGATTGAGGAATCCCAAGATTGGCAGGCAAGGCTGCAGGTAAGCTGCTAGCTCAACTCTCAAGAACCAGAGGTCAGACAAACAGGAGCCAGCTGCAGGATTCTGAATGAGAAAATTCCCACAAGCCCTGCCAGAATAACCACTTATATTCAATGTAGGCTACATGCCCAAGGAAACTCCCTTTCAACTATTTGGCTACTCACAGCAGATCCCATCACGGAGGTGATTACATCGTACCAAATCCTATCATGAGAGTGATCAACAGCATCATATAACTATCAAATCACAGAGAATCATGGTCCAGCCAAGTTGACACACAACCCTAACCATCACACCCATAGTGCACAGGTTTCCACAGAGCTTCCAGATTAAGACAGACTAGGAAGAAGGACCTGGTGGTCTACTTGTAAAAAAAAAAAAATTGGCCATTGAAAACCTTATGTGTAGCAGTGGAACACTGTCTGAAAGAGTGCCAGAAGATGAGCCCCTCAGTCTGGAAGGCACTTAAAATTTGACTGAGGAAGAACTGCCTCTTCAAAGTAGGGTGACCTTAATGATGTACATATTGAGTAAAGCTTTCTGGACCTTCATTTGCTGATGTGGCATGACTCAAAATGAGAAGAAACAGCTGCAAACATCCATTAAAAATCAGGACATGGAATGTACAAAGTATGAATCTAGGAAGATTGTACATTGTCAAAAATGAAATAGAATGCATACAGATTGATATCCTAGACATTAGTGAGCTGAAATGGAATGGTATTGGCCATTCTGAATCTGAAAATCACATGCTCTACTATGCTGGGAATGACAGACTGGAGAGTAATGGAGTCAAATTCATCATGAAAAAGAACACTTCAAGATCTGTCCTGAAGTACAATGCTGTCAGTGACAGGATAATATCCATATGCCAACAAGGAAGAACAGCTAATGAGACTATTATTCAAATTTGCCCACCAAGCAGGAATGCTGAAGGTGAAAAAATTGAAGATTTTTACCAACATCGGCAGTCTGAAATTGATCAAACATGCAATTAAGATGCATTGATAATTACTGGTGCTTGGAATGTGAAAGTTGGAAACAAAGAGGAAGGATCAGTAGCTGGAAAATACAGCTGTGGTGATAGAAACAATGCCAGAGACCCCATGATAAAATTATGCAAGACCATTGACTTCTTCATTGCAAATACCTTTTTTCAACAACATAAATGGAGACTATACACGTGGACTTTGGCAAATGGAATACACAAGAATCAAACTGACTCAGAACAAGGCCAGGGGCCAACTGTGGAACAGACCATCAATTGCTTATCTATAAGTTCAAGTTGAAGCTATAGAAAATTAGAATAAGGCCACGAGAGCCAAAAAATGACCTTCAGTATATCCCATCTGAATTTAGGGACTATCTCAAGAATAGATTTGACTCATTGAACACTAATGACTGAAGACCAGATGAATTGTGGAATGACATTGAGGGCGTCATACATGAAGAGAGCAAAAGATCATTAAAAAGAAAGTGAAGAAAGAGAAGATGAAAATGGATGTTAAAAGAGGCTCTGAAACTTACTCTTGAACTAAAAGCAGCTAAACCAAAAGGAAGAAATGATGAAGTAAAAGAGCTGAACAGAAGATTTCAAAATGCAGCATGAGAACACAGAGTAAAGTATTTTAATGACACGTGCAAAGACTTGGAGTTCGAAAACCAAAAAGGAAGAACATGCTCAGCATTTCTGAAGCTGAAAGAAATGAAGAAAAAATTCAAGCCTCGGCTTGCAATGCTGAAGGATTCTCTGAGCAGTATATTGAATGACACCAGAAGCTTCCAAAGAAGAAGGAAGGAATACACAGAGTCACTGTACCGAAAAGAATTGGTCAATGTTTAACCATTTCAGAAGGTAGCATATGATCAAGAACTGATGGTACAGAAGGAAGAAGTACAAGCTGTATTGAAGGTACTGGCAAAAAACAAGGCGCCAGGGATTGACAGAATACCAATTGAGGTGTAGGTGCTCACTCATCTATGTCAAGAAATTTGGAAGACAGCTTCCTGGCTAACCGACTGGAGGAGATCCATATTTGTGCCCATTCCGAAGAAAGATGACCCAACAGAATGCAAAAATTATCAAACAATATCATTAATATCACACGCAAGTAAAATTTTGCTGAAAGTCATTCAAAAACAGTTGCAGCAGTACAACAGGGAACTGCCAGAAATTCAAGCCAGTTTCAGAAGAGGATGTGAAACCAGGGATATCATTGCTGATGTCAGATAGATCATGGTCAAAAGCAGAGAATATCAGAAAGACCTGTGTTTTAGTGACTATGCAAATCCATTTGACTGTGTGGATCATGACAAATTATGAGTAACATTGCTAAGAATGGGTATTCCAGAACACTTAATTGTGCTCATGAGGAACCTCTACATAGACCAAGAGGCACTCAAAGAGATATTACTTGGTTTAAAGTCAGGAAAAGTGTGTGTCTGGGTTGTATCTTTTCACCATACTCATTCAATCTGTATGCCGAGCAAATAATCCAAAAAAGCTGGACTATATGAAGAAGAACAGGGCATCAGGATTGGGGGAAGAGTCATTAACAACCTGCAATACTCAGATGACACAGCCTTGCTTGCTGAAAGAGAACAGGACTTGAAACATTTACTGATGAGATCAAAGACTACAGCCTTAAGTACAGATTGCACCTCAACATAAAGAAAACAAAAATCCTCATAACTGAACCAGTAAACAACGTCATGATAAATGGAGAAAAGACTGAGGTTGTAGAGGATTTCATTTTCCTTGGATCCACAATCAACACTCAGGAAAGCAGCTGTCAAAAAAATCAAATGACCTTTTGTATTGGGCAAATTGGCTGCAAAAGACTTCTTTAAAGTGTTCAAAAGCAAAGACGTCATTCTGAGGACAAAGGCAGGCCTGACCCAAGCCACGGTATTTTCAGTTGCCTCATATGCATGCAAAAAGCTGGGACAATGAATAAGGAAGGCCAAAGAAGTGTTGACACCTTTGAATTAGCGTATTGGCAAAAAATATTGAATATACCATGGACTGCCAGAAGTAGGAACAAATCTATTTTGGAAAAAGTATGACCAGAGTGCTCCTTGGAAGCAAGAACGGCAAGACTTCGTCTCACGTACTTTGGACATGTTATCAGGAGGGACCAGTCCCTGGAGAAAGGCATCATGCTTGATAAAGTAGAGGGTCAGCAAAAAAGAGAAAGATCCTGAATGAGATGAATTGACACAGTGTCTGCAACAGTGGGCTCAAACATGGTGACAACTGTGAGGATGGTACAGGACTGGGCAGTGTTTCCATCTGTGGTACATAAGGTCAGTATGAGTCAGAACTGATTAGATGCACCTAACAACAACAACACAACGGCAACAATCTGTGGTGAGCAATTTCACAAGGCTTTCACCACATCTTTGACGTGGTGGGGGACAGGTGAAATTGTGTACTGTAGAATGGTGGGAAGGCACAATTGGACCTGTGCATAACCTTGCTTATTGGGTCATTGGGCCGTGACAGTAATAATTCCTGCTTATGAGAATTTGAAAGCTGTTCATTATGGATGTGTGAGGGACTCAGCAATACTTGCAGAAATTTCCAAGTGGGTGGGGTGCTCTGGTGTGAGCATCAGGAGGAATGGACCCCATGTGTACTTTACATCCTTCTGCAGATTATGACACAATCAAACATTCCCTTTTCATTGTCTTGCAAATTGTAAGAGAATGGAGGAAATTTTTAGGCAGGATGCTTTCAAAACACATGGCAAGAAAATTTATTGAAACATTAAATTCAAAATAAAATCTTCCTATATTTTTCTTCCTTCCCTCCCTCATTTCAAGGAGGTAGTATCGGGTTTTTTTTTTTTTGGTTGGACTCACAGAGTTGAACCTCTGGAACTCTGAGACTCTGAAGAGTCTGTGGTAAAAGCCTCAGGTCACTGGAGTAATCACACTGTGTGAAATGAAGCCCAGGGGAAGAGTGAGAGTCAGATAGCAGAGTCCTAGACGTTGGGAAGGGGTGTGAGCCCTGCTTCTCAGGAGTGCCCTGAGGTAGATGGCAGCACCTCAAAGGATAATGCAGGCACATAGGTACACAAACCCCATCATGGTGTTCCCAGTCCTGCCAAAGTTCTCATGCTCCAGCTGGGAATGGAAGCAGCAGGGCCAACGCTTCTAGAGAAGTCACCCATGTAGGCTGGGGCAATGGGTGTTTTGAGGCTCATCTCCAAGCACTGGTCCTTCATTAGACCCCAGGAATTACTGGATATTTGGGTGAGGCGGAAACTTAAAAATAAGTAAGCTTAAAATCCACCTCCCTGCCCCAATTTTATAAGCAGACATGCTTTTTTCCACACATAATTTTGTGCAGATTCACACTTACAATTCGTATTATTCATTTATCCATTAAGTCAACAAAGATTTACCCCATGTCAGACCCCATGCCACGTACTCTTGATGATAAAATAACTCAGGGAAGGTCCTTCATTGCTTGGTCAGAGAAAGAGCCAAGTTAACAGTTGTATCAGTTACATATTCTTTGTAACAAATGACCCCAAAATGTAGTATCTTAAAAGAATAACCATTTATTAAGCCCATAGTTATTCCGGTTGTCAAGTTGGGGTTCTTCCTATCTGGGCCAGGCACAGTGGCTCGCAGCAGGGCTTCCTCATGTGTCTACAATTTGCTTCCAGGTCAGCTAGGAGCCATTTCATCTAAAATCAAACTCAGTGAAACTGCTGGATCCTCTCTCCAGTGGTCTCTCATCCGGCAGGCTGGCCTGGGTCCATTCCCATGGGTTCTCAGGGTTTAAGAGCAACAAAAGGGCAAGTCTCAATGCAAAGCCCTTTCAACTCTCTCCTTGTATCAGGTTTGCTACTATCCCAATGGCCAAAGCAACCGTAAGGTCAGCCCCAACTAAGGGGTGGAGAAAGACTCCTGTTGCTGATGAAAGGCTCTGTAGTCTCATAGAAGGCATGGGCACACAGGGAGGAAGAATGTGTAGACATTTCTAAAATCATCTGCAGCAAGTAAATGTAATTGTGTTTTATGCAGTGGTAAAGGCTATCTTGAATACAAAGGAGTACAGAGCAAGAAGTAGACAAATCTACCAGGAGAAGAGTCAGGGAAGACTACAACTAGGAAGTGAGGCCTGAACCAAGTTGGGAATATGGTTGGATAGTTAAGAGGTGACAAAGACCCAGAATCCAGGAAACCCCAAGAATTCTCCAGAGGCTTCAGTACAAGGTGAGGGATGGCTTGATAAGAAAAGTCTGAGGAGGCAGGGTGAAGCCGCTGGGGCATCTGTGAACAGGCATAGATCATCTTTTGTTCTGTTTTCCAACCAGTCCTCCCTCTTACACAGCTTGGAGTCACACAAAACGAGCCCCTAGTATCTTCGTGTTGAAATTTCTATTTTCCACTGAAAAGCCAGCCCCTCTCTCATCACCACCCCAACTTTCCTAATTTCTTCCATAATAGATCTCCCCATTTTCTGGATCTTTTTCTAAATGGCATCCAGAACAAAACGAGTCGGGAAGAAATAGAGGTCACGGGTTTTCCCAAGTCCACTCCTAAACCTCCCATTCTGGCTGACCATAAAAGTCCTGAGTCTTAGTGCTTTTTGGTGAGGTCATAAGCCTAACCTGTTCCAACAGGGTCAGTTCGCCTCACCACACGCTTCACCAGGCAGAGTAGGCCAGCAGATGGGAAGGGAGAGAACGTCTTCTAGTCAGAGGGAAGAGCCTGTGTGAAGCCTCGAGACCAAGGAGACCTGAGAAGGGTGCAGAGTGGACACTGTATGACCAGGGCTGGAGAAACTATTCAAACTGAGTTAAATGAGAGGATTTGGTGAAAGCAACTGTGCATCATACACTTTCATTCCCTGTATGCTTTCTCTCCCTGCCAAGGGATGGTAACCTCTTGGAGTGCAGGGAAAAGTTTTAATTCATTTTTAATATGTAATCTCCCTCCTCCCAGTCCCCAAGCCCCTCCTTCAACAGTTGCCGTATTTTTCTTGTTGCCCAGTTTCGCTTCAAACTTGGCCCATAGAACTGAGCAGTGTCATCAATGATGTCACACAAGGGTTATGGAAGCCTTGGTGCTCACTCAGATCTCAGCTGCTCTTTGGAGAGGGTGTCGATCTGAGGTCTCCTGCAGGGGAGTGTCTTTAGATAGCAAATCTTGGAAATTCAGGACTACATCAGAGTCCCCAAGTCATGAAAGATTCAGATATCATCAGTAACTGGGAGGAGGGATAAAGATCCTTCAGAAGACCATTATTTTTGGACATCTTCACCCAGACAGGATGAATCAGTGATACAGGAGGAAGAGGCCTTTCTCTAAGACTTTAAATAAGGGTGGGAGGAGCATTCTCCCAGATTGATGAGAGCTAGGGAACTAGGGGTCTGACTTCCACAGAAAAGGGAGCCATGACAGGACAAGATGAAGGATTTGAGGTGAACCGATAAGGTCATAAGGAGGATTGTCCTAAGAAAGCATTTCCTGTCATTTAGTAGATAATTAACCAAAGTTTGGAATGTCAATAAGAAATGTAGGAATAAATCAGTGATCAAACTAAAGAATTCCATAGTGATTCTCAGAAATTTCTGGAATAAGTGCAGAAACAATACTCAATTTTTCTGGCCTCCAAAACTGATGGAAAGGAAGGAAGCCAGTGGACAACTGGGACAGAGAATGTAGGACTGAGGAAAGGGTGGTTAGGGAGAAGTGTATTTCATCATTATATTTTCTAATGAGATGGAATTAATATACCATGTGAAGAATTAAGAAATTTTTCAGGAGGTTCTAGGAGAGGGTGGTGTGAAGGCGCACAGGGCCCACATCATTGTGAGCTGTACAGCCCAACCTGTTAGGGCAGAAGAAGGTCTTTCAGACTCCTTCCCTAGACCCAGGAACTCCCTTCTCCTCCTGTGTCTCCTCTCCACCTCTCCGCAAGGGTCTAACAACCCCTCACAGCAAAGATAGCTACAGGATAGAATTTTTTACATTCCTACTGTACTTAACCAGAGCTTCATCTAGGATTACTAATTTCCCACAGTGTCACAGGCCCATTTTGTTGCTCTCCCCACTACCATTATCTCTGCGGCCCCCCACCCTATGCTGCCCTCCACTGGCCCTGCTTTCTGCTCCTTCCTGGTGTTCTAACACCCTCTTGACAAGTCCCCCACCCCATCTTCTGTCGGTCCCTGGAGCTTTCGCTCCCCTCCCAAACCGCTTCCATTCGTTTCTTTGTTAACTCACCAGTCCTTCCTCCATATTCAGAAATGTACACAGACCCTTAGGCTGAGATATACAACACATCCAGACACACTCAGGTGAGGTTCTTGTGTGTTGCCCATCTGAGGTTTGTGGCATGAAAACTCTCAGAAATGGATACCCGTTTCTACCTCACCCTGAAGGAGTACTTCTCATAACAACATGGTAAGGGCCTTCTATTCAGAAAAAGGCAATTTTAATCTTCTACTTTAGATTTTATATATATATTTTATGTATGTATAAAATACAAATTATTCTAAGTACTCTTCCTCCTATAAAAACCCTTCCCTTAAAAGGATGCTGAAAAGAGTTTAAAAAGTGGTGACAATTCCTCCTGTTTCACTGTTTACACTCTAAATTTGTTATGAAAATCACTTTCATGGAAAATGTCTCTCAGAGAAGTCATGTGTGATTATGAAGGTTCAGGGAAATGAGGTCACTTTCATGTTCCAAAGGAGCAATTTCATTTGGCATTCAACAAATGCCAAAAAAATTAATGTGGAGTCCCTCTATTTGCAATGGAAACGGTCAACGTATTATAGTTCTTTGAAAGGCTATAGACTTCTGTTATAAAGTACCAATATCATAAAAAATTCTCCAGAGGAGACTTTGTCTCCCACAGTGATGTTCCCCAAGGATGGTAGGTCTCTAGGGAAAAAGGAAGAAACCACAGGTCCTGCAGAGGTGGAAGATAGTGATGTTTGACAGGCCCCCAGGGACACCTGAAACCAGAGTCTTAGGTCAAGTTGAGGACCCAGTGCCCAGACAGTTCATGTAAACTAATTCTCTATTATCAGAAGTCTCAACCCAAGAGGAAAGTGCCACTCAGGCTAGAACATCAGAAGCAAAAAAGCCTAAGCTTCAGGCCCAGGAAGACTCCTTAAGAATCCACCAAAAAACCAAACCCAGTGTCGTCAAGTTGATTCCTTAAGAATCAGGGAGGTCTTTTTCCTCAGCTTCCACTGAAAAGGTGTCTCAGTCAATGAGCTACTCCAGAGAAGCAACGAGTCAAGTATGTGTATTTCAGCCACGTGTGTACAGCTAAGGGGGTAGCCATGGTCTGGCAGACCAAAACATTCCATGCTTCTGTGGGCAAGATGCCCCCAGTCTTGAGGCCAAGTTCTCAAAGAGAGCCCCAACGGCTCTGCTCCCAGTCTAAACGATACCTAATCTCTGGTTGGCATCCTGAAGTCCTGGCAAGAAGAGCTGGGCACCTCCAGGAGCATCTAGAGGAGCAGAGACAGGGCCTGGAGAAGCTATAGCACCTACTGGTGCTGCTGCAGATGTGGAAGGCCTGGCTGCAGAGGGTGCAGGCATGGCCTCAAAATGTTGGCCTTCTGGAAAGACCTCCTTTCAGGCTCCTTTTACTCACTGCATCTGTAAGATCCTCACATGTGCCCTTGTCCCCACCCCACTCCCTTAACTGCATGGAGAGCTCCAGCCCTAGGGGGACCCAAATGGAAAAAGCCTCAGGACAGCTGACCATAGATACCAGGTCTGCTCCGAGGCTCTCTTGGAGAGACAGGACAGGCCTCATCTGGAAGGTGAGGTCTTGAGGCCTTGAGGATGAGCACAGCATTAGTAGGGAAAGTGAAATGGGATTTCAGTGGGACTTGGGAGGCTGAGAGGGAGCCTCTGCAAAGACAGCTCTAACGGAAGTGTGATGGTGAAGGGAAGGAGGCGTCACCAAGTTCTTTGTGGCAGAAGGAAACAGAGAGACAGTAGACAGTGGGAAAACCTGCCTGCAGGTGAGCAGTGGGCATAAAGCCCTAAACCAATGACAGTCAATTCCTTTCCCAGCAGCCTCCACACATAATCAACGACACTTGCTTGGTCTTTCTCTTTTCTGTGGTCTAACCTGAACTGTCCTGAGATCAGAGAACTGGAATAGAAAAGCCTGACTGAGATGAAAGGAGCAAAAGAGAAGGCAAGACCTCCTGAACCTGGTGAAGACAGCCAGAACACAGATAACCAAAGGCAAGAATAGGAAGGGGCAGATTGAGACCCAGACTCCATAGGGGCAGAAAAGCCCAAGTCTCATCCACAACATCAAGTTCCAGGGCCTGGGAAGCCCTGGAGGTGCCAGAGGTATGTCCACCCTGGGAGATGAAACCCCCAGTTGGCACAGGGAAGCCCTCAGGGGCAAGGAAGGATAGACATGGCCTCCAGGGCAGACACCTCTACCCATAGGCTGTCCTACTTTATTTCTCAGAGTAGAAGTGAGGCGTCCTATAAGGGACTGGTTGGGGTTGATGGCAGCAAGGGTACTGAAGTGGGTAAATTCTACAGTCTCCTGATAATGAAACAGAAAGCCTGTAATGCTTAGAGTTACTGAGTGGGAGGGGTCTTGCACTCCCATCCCATGCAAAGCCTGGCTGGGAGGTCCACCTGTTTAAAGACCTTGTGGACGAAATCTTCATTATCTTTAAAAGATATCTTTCCAGTTAACTTCCTCTATGTTCAGTCCTGAAAAAATGCCTACCATGCACACCATGGGTTTTCCAGTGGAGCAACTAGGGGAGGAATGTGGTTGTGGCACATCAGAGAAAGAACGGTCTAATGGTCCACGTGTTACTTAATGAATTGCACATGGTGTCCAGCATTCTTCCTTACCCTGTAGACATGTACATGCGGTAGCTGTTTGAGCAATGACTGCATTAATCCTGGCAGACTTTTTTTGGCCATTTCCAGGTATAGAGACAGGAAGAGGTCATTAGCTCCAAGAATAAGCAAGAGATTCACTGGGACTTTTGTTCTGTCTCTGGGTTTGCTCTTCATCCAGTGATGAAAGTCTCTGAATCCAGTACTGAAGACAGTTTTTTCCCTATGTAAAATTAAAAAAAAAAATTTTTTGGGGGGGGCAGGATAAATGTTTTAAATATATACCTATATGTACATTTCTGTGATGTTTTTTAACTTTGAAAGGTCTTGTATTCTTATTATAACACATTTAACAATACAGATTTTTATAAAAGTTATAATAAGAGCCATCCCCACCTATGTAAATTTTACATGCTTCTCCAAGGTGTCCATGTTCAAAGACACATGTGTACCTCTTCAAACATTCCTGTTTGCTGGGACACGTATGTAGAGTCACAGGTACACACGTAGCTCTATGGTTTGTTTGCTTTTCTGGAGATTAGGTTACACTCTACCCACATGTTTGTCTGCACCATTCGTCTCTTGACAATTTCTCTTGGTTCCTGTAAGTCAGTAGGCATGGCAGTAACACTATCTTTTTGGTTATTCTAATTTTTAACTCATATATATACACATAAAGAATTTAAATAAATGGGAACACACCAAAAAAACGAAAAACCCATACTCACTGCCGTTGAGTCGATTCCAACTCATAGCAACCCTACAGGACAGAGTACAGCTGCCCTATGGGATTTCCAAGGAGCAGCTGGTGGATTTGAACCACCACCCTTTTGGTTAGTAGGCGAGTTCTTAGCTACTGTGCCACCAGGGCAATAGCCAAAAAAACCAACCCAGTGCCGTCTAGTCGGTTCCGACTCATAGCGACCCTATAGGACAGAGTAGAACCGCCCCCATAGAGTTTCCAAGGAGTGCCTGGTGGATTCAAACTGCCAACCCTTTGGTTAGCAGCCGTAGCACTTAACCACTACAGCACCATGGTTTCCACCACTAGGGCAATACCACACTATAAACAGTCACATATAACTACAGAAATGAAAACACGTATCATCAATGCTTTCGGAACATACTGTTTCTACATGTTTTAACTCTCCCCTGCCTGTCTTTTCCGACAGATGAATCCAAGGGAATTCACACTAACAATCTGTTAAGTGGTCTATCTCATTATCCTTGCTTAAGCCATTATACACACATATACAACTCTGCAGATTCCCTATTTAAATAACACGTTCATGAAGAAATGTGTATTTTCTTCCTGAAATAATACAATAAATTCACATTATCAAGGTTGAGCAAATCAGTGTTGCTTCTGTGTCCCAGTGGTAGACATTAATTCAGCAGCCAATTTACAAAAAATGTTTTAACAAAATTATTTAAACTGTGAATTCCTCTAAGACTGAAAATATAACAAGTATAAATGCAACATGTTGCACTGAGTTTTTCTTCTTGAAATGAACACATTTTTCTTTCAAGTTTATTTTTTGTGTCCTTTGGTACTAAGTACTTCTCTCTAAGACCTAAACTAAAAGGCTGGGAAGGCTTATCTCCTAGGAAGAAAGCAAAGAGATTTCATTTCCTGACAGAACGATGGGGCCAAAGCAGACCTCAGGGTTGGGAGTCAATCTTGTAATGGGCCCAAGAACTTACATGGATTATGTTTTGTTTCTCTGAGATCTCAGCAAGAGGAGAGACCAGATCAGTCATGGTGCTTCCCGAACTTCAGTGTGCACCCAAATCACCTAAGGATCCTGTTAAAATGCAGAGTCTGAGTCAGGAGGTCTGGGTTGAGGCCCAAGAGTCTACATTTCTATCAAAGTTCCAGGTGCTGCCAGTGCTGCGGGTCTATGGATCCCGGTCTGAGGAGAGAGGTCTTAGAATATCCAAATGAAGGATTCAGGGTCAAGAAGATTCAGGGAATAAAGAGGAAGCATGTACATCAATTCTTCTGGTCAGACCTCTGAGAGGGGTGGGGATCAGAGGTGCCTACAGCAACCATCCTTCATTCCCTACTGCAACCAGGACATCAGGGTAGTAGCCAGAGCTATGGCTGGGTTCCCAGAAGCTCCTTACTGTGCCCAGCCCATCAAGGCACAAAGGAGAGTAATAGGGATTGGTGATGTCAAAAGTGGCCGAGTCTACTTCTATCTTAAGCATAGGTGTGAGTGCTGACCTCGGTCTGTGCAGGCCCAACTTGTGACTCCCTCCTCTGAGACCTGGTGAGGCTCCATGACCTATGGTCAGCACGGAGTTCTTCTATCGGGGACACCTCTGAGACATATTTGATGAGAAGATCTGTGGGCTTGGGATTTTCTCATGGGTTTGGTGTCTGTTCTGGGGCACAGATTTGACACAGGGGGGTCTTTCTTTCTTTCCATGGGGCTCTCTGACCCTTGCTGACATCAGAAGATCAGATGCAGAGAATGTCCAAAGGAGCAAAAAAGAGGGGATGTTGATTGGGCCTGGGTAAGGGGTGTCAACTTGAATCTCAGTGGTGGGAAAGGGACATGCAGCATTTCACTTGCATGTCTCCAGCTTAAAGAGTAGTCAGGAAATCCCGATCTACAGCTTCGGCTTCAAGTGAGAGGCATGGAAAGCCCTGGAGACACCAGAGATGTAACAGTTGTGCCTCCATTATTGGAGAAAAGAGATAGGAGACAGTTTCCCAGTTTGAGTTGTCTTTCTTTGGATTCATGCATCCATGCCACAAATATTTAACTACCTAAAACATACAACACTGGGAAGTGCTCTATGACCTGGGGATATATCAGTGCATAAAAAAAAAAAGCACACAAAAATTCCTGTCCTCACTAAACTTATATTCCAGTGGAGAGACAATAGATAATATATGTAATAAACTAGGAAATATTAAATATGTTAAAGGTGATAAGTGCTAGTAATAAAATAGGGCACACTTAGAGAAGGTGACAAAGACTTCCTCCAGAGCTGATAGAGAAAGCCTTCCCCTGGAGCTGACACCCTGAGTTTGGACCATCAGCCTACTAAACTGTGAGAAATAAATTTCTCTTTGTTAAAGCCATCCACTTGTGGTATTTCTGTTATAGCAGCACCAGATGACTAAGACAGAATTTGGTACTGAGAGAGTGGGGTGCTGCTCTAACAGATACCTAAAATGTAGAAGTGGTTTTCGAACTGTGAATGGACAGAAGACTCAGAAGACAGTGAGGAGAACTGGTAAAAACACCAGAGAAGGTACACATGGTGAGAAATGGCAGCAGAGGACTAGCAGCAGCAGGGAGCCGGCAGCAGCAGATCCAGGAAACCAGTGCCAGACAGCTCTGGAGTCCACCCATGGGGCAAGAGAGCTGAGTGCCTGTGCGCGGAAGGCTTCCTGGTGGAGTGGGGTGCCTCCAGGCACTTATCGGTGGAGCTACTGAGCTTTGGAACACTTGCCTCAGTAGGACAGATGTGGGCATGAGGCCAGAGGGCCGAGAGGCCAAGAAACCAGAAAGCAGAGGTTGAAGAGACAAGGAACACAGGAAGTCAAGCTGCCTTAGTCTCAAAAGGTATGGCCTCAACCTCTGGGGTTTCAAAGGGTGGAGCCATGGCTTCTGGTGTTTCTAAGGGCAGAGTCACCACTCAGAAGGACCAGGAGAATGGTATGTCCAAAAGCCGAGGGAGCAGAGTTGCCACCCCAGTGCATCCAGAAGGCAAAGCTGAAGCCCAGGGCTGAGGAGCCTCTACTCGGAATCCAGAGAGTGTGGCCAATACCTAGAGTCTAGAGGGCAGGGCCATTGTGTAAATGGTCTCAGAGAACAGAGGATTAGTTGCAAAGCCTTGAGGGCTAATGTAATGTGTTCTGTTAACTTGCTTGGTGCTTGTTATCCCTTCTATCCTTCCAGTTTCTTCCATTTGTAACGGACATGTCTAGCTTGTGCCTGCTCTGCCATTGTATTTGGAAGCAGATAACTTATATTCTAGATTTCACAGATGAAGAGGAATTTTTGGATTTTGGACTAGGAGTTGATTTAAGACTTTTGCTGTGATATGATGGGGTAAATGTGTCTTACATGTAGCAAGGACATGAATTTGGGGGGTCAAAGTGTGGAACGTCATGGATCAAACTGTGTCTCCCCAAAATATATGTCAATTTGGTTAGGCCATGATTCCTATTATTTTGTGGTTGTCCTTCATTTTATGATTGTAATTTTATGTCAAAGAGGATTAGGTTGGGATTGTAACCCGCTTACTAAGGTCACATACCTGATCCAATGTAAAGGGAGTTTCTCTGGGGCGTGGCCTACACCACGTTTTATTTTCAAGAGCTAAAATGAAAGAGAAGTAAGCAGAGAGTTGGAGACCTCATACCACCAAGAAAGCAGTGCCAGGGTTCCTGCACAGAGAAGCTCCTAGTCCAGGGGAAGACTGATGACAAAGACCTTCCTCCAGAGATGATAGAGAAAGATTTCCACTGGAGCTGATGCCCTGAATTTGGACTTTTAGCCTACTAGACTGTGAGAAAATAAATTTCTCCTTGTTAAAGCCATCCACTTGTGGTATTTCTGTTACAGCAGCACTAGATGACTAATACAGTTAAAGGTGATAAGTGCTAGTAATAAAATAGGGCAGGGATAGGGAGCATGTGAGTGTGAACGGGAGGGAAGAGTTTGCTGGTTGTAATTTTAAATGGGTGCTCAGGTTAACCCTTAATAAGGATATGGATTTTGAGCAATGAGTTTTAAATAGTGAGCTAATTAGTCACATCTAAATCCTAGATTCTGGGGGCCAGAGGTGGTGCTGGAATGGGCCAGGGCATAGGCAGAGCTGTGAGCTCATTTCAGGGAACCATGGAGATTCCCCTCTCAATATGGCCATGCTGTGCCACCCTGAAATAGGCTATAGAATTTCAGGGCTGGCCCCAGGGAGATAGACAGGTGTTCTGCCCATCTGTGCACTACATGGGTTTTCCCTCTGATTTCTCCTCTGGGGCAGCACACCTGTTTCAAGAAGCTGGACTACGGGAAATGCTCTCCAAACCACACTCCATAAGGTCACCTGTTTTTTTCATTTAACCGGAAGCAGAACCAAGGTGCTCTGGGCAGCTGTGATTAAAGGCATGAGGATGCCTAGTGGGCCCCAGTGATGATATAGACTGATCCTCTTTTCTCAGTTATAGCTTCATAAGTCACATTCATTCAGGCCCTGGACTGCTCCCTGGGCAGGAAGGACTATTCTTGTGTGGTCTCTGTGCCGATTCCTGATTACTTCTGAAGAGTCTGTGTTCATAGGCCATTTTAGGTGCCTCTTCGATAATCTGCCTTCTAGTGACTCTTCTCCATTGGGTTTTTGCCTTTTTTCTATTCACTGAGAGAGATCTTAAGATATTCTGAATACCTATCCTCAGGTAGTTATGCTCATTGCAAATATCTGTCCCCCTCCCCCGAGTTTATGGCTTTTTTCCCCTCCTTTTTCAGCAAAAATGAAAAGTTTATTGGTTTAAAAAATACTGAATTTAAAAAGTGCCTTTTCTGCAGGATTTTCTAAGAATTCACATATTTTCTTCTAGTCACACTCACAGCAGAGGCCTTGGAAACGCGACACTGGTTAATATCATTTTGGACCCCAAACGAGTGGTGTTAACAGAAAAATGGGGCTGAACTCCCACACGTCCAGGAACCAGCCCTGAAGGCCTAACCCAGGGAGGCATTTCAAAGACTTCTGGAGCAACGGGAGCACCTCCCACAGAATTCATGAATGAACCTCTCCACAGGCCTGCTCTGAGGGGTCGCCACTCCTTAAGTACCAAGCTTAGTGCTTAATGTGCTGTCATTCTGCCTACAGTCTAGGTAAGAATTAGAATGCTTCCCTGAGTGGAAAATATTTCATATGTGCTCCATAATCAAAGTGCCTCAGGAAAAAGTTTAAAAGAAAAGCAAGATCCTTCCCACTAGTCCTTACCTGAGAGGGTCTTTGTGAGAATTTCGTAAGACTCACGGAAAAGGACATAGTAAAGGCTGCCTTCTTTTCACCTCTTCTCGCCTTAAGAAAAAACACTGGCGCTAAGATGCCAGGTGTTCCACAGTCTCCTCTTCTTGTCCTGTATCTAAGTTTTGTAATAAAACTAGGTACCAGGTGATCAGCTGTGAGAAGAGAGCCCAAGGGTATTTCCTGTCTGCATCATGTTTGAGCTTCAGTGAAATCCTGTTCCAAGTCACTAGATCAGTGGAGGAGCTGGAGGCCTGAAATTCCTGGCCCTCTGACCTGAGGGAAGCATGCAGTGTGGTTGGCAGAGTCTCCTGGGCCATCCTTTGCCCCAAGAGGCTTTGGAGGTGCCTTCATATTAAAACAAAGGCCTTTCAGGCCCAGCCAATAACAGCAGGGAAAGACTTTCTTCTTTGAAAGAAGAAATGGGCTCAGGAGCTGCAGGTTTGAAGCTTTTCATCTTGGGTCAGCTTTGTGGCTTCAGGTCACCCTGGCCCCTGGCTGCCTACAGAACCGGGCTTTTCTAACTCATCCACCTCTCTCTCCCTCCCAGCTCTCCCCCAGCACCATGGGCTGTGGCTTCTGCCAGTTACAATGGTGTCCTTTCAGTAGCTCCGTGCACCTTTCAGAGGGGGCAGGTTCTCAGAGTGTAGAGCACAAACCCACAGTGCCCTTAAAAACCCAAACCCACTGCCATCAAGTCGATTCCAACTCATAGTGACCTTACCAGACACAGTAGAATGCCCCATAGGGTTTCCAAGGCTGTAAATCTTCACAGAAGCAGACTGCCACATCTTCTCCTGTGCAGTGGCAGGTAGGTTTGAACCACCAAACTCTTGGTTAGCCTCTGAACACTTTAACCACTGCACTATGAAGGCTCCTTACAGTACTTTTAGGTGTCCTGTAACAGAAACTCTGCTGAGAGGACATGGTGCCTGACTAATCCTGAGGCTCAGATGGGGCAAACCTGAGGAGTAGGGTGGGAGTATTGACTTCAGAAAGTCTCAGCATCCTTTGGTCAGTTCCTGGAGTCAAGTCCAAGTGTTGGAAAACAGAAGTGGTTCTGAACCTCGGTGTGTTGAACGTCCAGTACACAGGCCTGGGCATCCCCTGGAGTATTCTCAGACCTTATTCCAACCAGCACTGGGGAAACCATCACGGGGCGAAAGCAGCAATATTCCTGGGGATCTTTATTCCAGGATCTGAAATCAGTTCATACAGTCTTGGGAGGTGGAAGATGAGAAAGTTTGGGACCAGGGAGGGTGGCAAAAGAGGAGGCTCATTTCATATCATTTGGGTTCCTGTTCCACCTCCCCTTCCCCGTTTTTAAGCAACTAGGGCTCCAAGCAGACATTTATTGTTTCGAGCTCATTTTGTTAATTTCTCTTTAGTCTGAGCAGAGTACATTCTGCTCACAGCTAGTGATGAGAATTGGGGAAAAAAATTCCCTAGCCCAGATCAGGGCAGGCTTTGCTGCAGGAAATCCTTGCAGCTTAGCTCCACCATCTTCTTCTCTGTCTCCCCCCAGACTGAGCAAAGCAGAGGGGTGTGTGGGAAACCTGCCACAGCCATGCTCAGAAGGGGTCTGCTCACAGCTGACTTCTAAAATAAAGCCTTCCATTTCATTAGGACCAGAATTACCTGAAGAGCTTCTTAGAAGTGTAGATCCCTAGATACCCCTTCCTCAAGTTCCTGAACAGCTGGAGGCCTGTGGACCACTCTCTAGCACCTTCCATGGGGCTTTTACAGGGTAGGGTCTACCGTGGCAGAGTCATGGGAGGGTGGGGGCAAAAGAACTGACAGATGTCACAGGAGCCAATAAAATGGAGGTGGGAGGAAAAGAACAAAGAAATAGATAGGGCTGAGAAGAAAATCTAGGAAAACATGTCGTTGGAAAGAAACCATCCAACTAAAATCGTGGGACCTCATGTTGGGAGTGCACAGGCCCAGGACCTCAGTGCAAAGCAGCTTCATGAACCAACTCTCCCTGCAGCGTCGGTTGCAGAATGCCACGACGGTGAGAAAGCAGTGCAAAAAATTCAGGTTGGCAAATGGGTCACATGCAGGAGGAACTGCTGCCAGGGCGTGGCTCTCTAAGCACTACCTCACTCTCCCCTTGCGGTGCTGCAGCTCTGTGAGCCTGGGGATCGGCAAGGTCTGGTCGTGGCCCTCAATGCAGGGGTGAGCCCTTGGGAGGACTCTTCCCAGTGCAGTGCAGGCACAGAGTCCAGCCTGGAGAGAGAGGGTCCACCTGGCAGTGTGGCCTCTGGGGCACTGCCTTTTCCTCCCGGAAGTGCACCCCCGGGGCCCCTTATGGGTGGATTTAGAAGGTCACACGGGATTGCGACTCACTCACCCTTGCCCGGCTTCGTAGGGATACCGGACAGCTGACCGACCTTTCGCTCCTTTCGCAGCGGAAGTGCTGCGGGCTATGCAGTGCGCCTGCAGCTCCTCAAGTCTAGGTCCTGGGGCGCCCCCTCCGTGGCGTTGGGTTCCCCCTGAATTCTAGTGGTAGCAATGAGGTGACTGGCTGGGGAGACCCAGAGGGATGAGGGCGGGGGCTGGCGGCCAGCTGGCGGGTATGAGGCGAGCTGGCCCTTCGCCAGAGGCACGCGACCCAGGTTCTGGTCCTCTGCCAGCCGGGCTGGGCCCAGGACCCCTTGAAGCCCTAGAGCGCTCCTCTCCCCGCGCGCGCACAGCGCCCGGTGTGGCCGCCCCAACTGCTCCAACTGCCTCTCCCTGCCTTTTAGTTCCAAAATATGTATCTGTGTGTGTGTGTAACATTTTTGTGCTTTAGGTGCAAATTCACGTAGTAAATTAGTTTACCATTCAGCAATTCATGCACAAATTGTTCCCTGACATTGGTTGCAATCCCCGCAATGTGTCAGCACCCTCCCCATCCCCACCCTGGTGAAAAATGTGTTCTTTTGATGCCCACATGCAACTGGACACCACACTACACACAAAGGCAATCCCAGCTGGGTTTCAGACCCAGACAGGAAAAGCACAGCTTTAAAACAATTAGGGTAAGATATGAAAAATTAGTAAGTACAGACAAAAATAGAAAATAAGAGAATATTTGAAGACTGTATCCTCCCTATTTTGGACTCTAGGAGGCTGTGGACACAACATTGTTTGGAGAGCATACTGTTCATTTCTTTTCAGAAAATACAAAGTCTGAGATGAGGGAACTGGTACCAGGAGTGGATGCAGGAAAGGACCTTTGTGGAAATGGGGAAAATCTGGGACTGATTAATGGGTTTGGATAAGGCTGAAAAGAGTGAATAGCCACATAATCTTCAAAGATGGGTTTCTAGCAGCCTACAGCACATATTAGAAACTTCTCTAATAAATTATTGCCAGAAGATTCCATTAAGCAAAATGGATTGTTGTTGTTGCTAGTTGCCATTGAGTTGAAAATGGATTAGTAGTTAAAAATCTTCCTGCAAAGAAAATAACAGACCTGGATGGCTTTCAACAGATTTCACAAAACATGCAAAGAATACATAATTTTGGTCTTAGACAGGATTCATCAAAGAATAGACGAAGATGAAACACTCCCCAACTTGCCCACGAATCTAAATATGATCATGGTCACCAAGGTCAGTGTATTATCTATCGGTGCACAACAAATTATCCCAAAACTTAGCAGATGTGGGATAAACTATAAAATGTTCAGTTTATTTTGATAAAATTTGTAACTAAACAAAGATAGCTGTATTACTTCTATCCCAGAATATAGTTTTGACAGTGAATGAATAAGCCAGAAATTTTAAATAACAAGAGTAAATATTAAAAGATTCAAAAACTTTTTTTTAATGCTGATATAATTGCAAACCTAGAAGACTAATATAAAATTGCTGATAAAGTGGCAGGATATAGGACAAATATACCAAAGTCAGTGGTATATTTCCAACAAGAAATAAGCACCCAAAAAATGGAAATGGGAAGGATAGACCATTCTCTTTCCTCTGTTATTTGATTGTACCAAATAGAGTCAAAAACAGTAAGATACTTAGGGAAATGTTTTGATAGAAACAGTAAGGGACCTATATGAAGAAAATAATCTATTGAAGTAAATAAAATAAAACCTGATTGAATGCAAAAAATATGCCTGTTCCCAAATGGGAAGACTTGTCAAACAAAAGTCAAGTGTTTCAAAACTAAGATATATATATAATGCGATTCCCATTAGAATCTCAATATAGTTGTCTGTTGCATTGTATACAGAGTAGAACTGCCCCCTAGGGTTTTTTTTTCTTTTTTGGGGGGGCGGGGAGAGAAGGGGGCTGTAATCTTCACAGAAGCAGATCTCCAGGTCTTTCTCCTGTAGAGCTGCTGGGTAAGTTCAAATCGCCAACCTTTCGTTTAGCAGCCAAGTGCTTAACCATTGCACCACCAGGGCTCCTTATACCAAGTAATAAAAATCCAGTACCAAATAATAGACAATCAAAATATGAGAAAGGATAGTAAGTGCAGCCTTGTTTCATTGAATAGTAGATCAAATTAATATGTTATACTAAGCCAAAAAACCCTACCTTCTGCTGTTGAGTCGATTCCGACCCATAGTGACCCTATAGGACAGAGTAGAACTACTGCATAGAGTTTCCAAGGAGCGCCTGGTGGATTCGAATGGTCAACCCTTTGGTTAGCAGCCATAGCTCTTAACCACTGTGCCACCAGGGTTTATACTAGGGACTGAGAAATAAACCAATGGAACACAACAGAAAATTCATAGGGAGATCCTAATAACCATATTTCAACTAGGGAAAATTATGATTTGTTTAATAAATGGTGCTGACTCAACTGATTGTCCTTCTGGAAAAGTATACCAAAATACCACATAGATTTAAAATACAAATCAACAACAATCTTAATAGAAAATTAGGAAGTTACGTGTAAGATTTTCTTAACCTATATAGGAAATCCAGAAATTATAAGGGAAAAGATCGATAGATGTAATTGAGCATAAAACATTTCAATTATTGAAGAGGGGAAAATAGCTTGCAAAAAAAAAAAAAAAGATAGACAAGCAAAAGATTTAGAAATTTGAAATGTAGATGACAAAGGACAAACAACTATTCCTACTTTAAATGAAGGAGACACAAAAATTTGGCACTTGGAAAATGAGCAATGATTTGTTTAAATAATATTTTATTGTGTTTTTAGTGAAACTTTTTTTTTTCTACAAAAATCGTTCAGATTTTTCACAATGTGTCAACATTGCCTTAATTGTGGTCTGTTTCCAGTACTCTAGTTTCTCTGCCCTCTTCTCATCTCTGCTTAGAGTAATTGTCGACCTTTTGGTCTCATATAATGGTTTTTTAATGGAGTGCCATACTTATGGATAATACCCTTTATTTTGTGTGCCAATCTGCTATTTCACTAAAAGATGACCTAAGGGGATGGTTTCAGTTCAAGGTTTAAAGAGTATCTCAGGGCGATAATCTCAAGGAGCCCTCTAGTCTCAACTGGTCCAGTAAGTCTGAACTTTTTAATAATCTGAGTTCTGTTCTTTGTTTTTCTGCCATTTTTTCAGCGTCTATCTATTGTGGCCCTGATCAGAATTGTTGGTAATGAGCAATTACCGACCATTCAGAAAAAATCCAAATGCCCAATAAACATAATCGAAGTTTCAAAAACACTGATAGTTAAGAAAATATCAATCAAAATCCGAGTGAAACTGACACAATTAGAAAATCAACACTACCTATGGCTGGCTGGGCTGTGGGAGAAGGATGCCCTCAGACATGGGTGGAAAGGTGCTGTCATGGACTGAATTATGTCCCCTCAAAAATGTGTATATCAATTTGTCTAGGCCATGATTCCCAGTATTGTGTGATTGTCCTCCATTTGTAATTATAATTTTATGTTAAAGAGGATTAGGGTGGGATCATAACACCCTCACTATGATCCAGTGTAAAGCGAATTTCCCTGGGGTGTGGCCTGCACCACCTTTTACCTTACAAGAGATAAAAGGAAAGGGAAGCAACTGGACCTGAGGTTCCTGCACTGAGAAGCTCCTAGACCAAGGAAAGACTGATGACAAGGACCTTCCTCCAAAGCTAACAGAGATAGAAAGCCACCCTGAATTTGGACTTGTAGCCTATTAGATAGTGAAAAAATAAATTTCTCTTTGTTAAAGCTATCCACTTGTGGTATTTCTGTTATAGCAGCACTAGATGACTAAGACAGGTGCGTTATTACAGCCTTTTAGGGGAAAGACATAGACATGGCTCTATACTTTTAAAACATTTTTTGAACTGGAAATCTCACTCATTAGAATCTACCCCACAGAAAGAAATCCTGTAGTATATAGCAACCCTACAGGACAGAGCAGACCTGCCTCATACAGTGTCCAAGGAGCAGCTGGTGGATTCGAACTGCCAACCTCTTGGTTAGCAGCCGGGCTCTTAACCACTGTGCCACCAGGGCTCCGTGTAGTATATACAAAGGACTGTTATTGTTAATGACAAAAAAAGGAAAAATAAAATTACTGCCCATTGATGATGTGATATTATAATAAAATTGTAATATATAATCAAATATTCTAATAATATTAGAATAATAATATAATAAGAACCATATCATATAATAATACATGGTAGTCGTTAGAATGAAATAGAGCTATAGAAGATGAGTAAGTAAGATCACTGTGAAGTATCATTGAAAAAAGCAAGATACAGAGAAGTATGTATATAAAATGAGCCCATGTGGGTAAAACAACAAATAACTGAATATATTTGAATACAAGTATATATGTATGTGCATAAATGAGTAGATGTGCTTATTTGCATGTGTGAGTATGATGGTTTAAGTAAGAATAATAAGATACAACACTTACCTGATTGTTGATATGAACTACCTTGGATTCAATTATGGGAAGGGACAAGGGGAGGGGAGCTAGAACATGCTGAAAAGACTGTGCTTATCCAGCATAGATGACATGTGTTTGCATTTCTGTAGAATTATATGAAAGTGTATAGGTTGCACAATGTAATTGTTCCCATTTATTTACATTCTTTGTGTATGAGTTAAAAAATTTAGAAGAACCAAGAAGATAGTATTAGCACCGTATCTACTAACTTACAGGGGAAACTTCATTGAATGTCAAGTGAATAAAGGGGCAAGGAGGAATGTGGGTAGACTGTGTTGAAGGTTCTGGAAAAGCAAACATGCAAATAGATCTACATGGATACATACGACTGTAACATGTGTCCCAGAAAAGACAAATATAAGGAAGGACACACGTGTGTCTTTGAACACTGGACACATTGGGGGAGCAGGAGCAAAATACATACGTAGGGATGGCTTGTATTATAACTTCTTTACAAATCTGTGCTGTTACGTAAGTCATAACAAGATTATAAGATCTTTGCAAGTTGTAAAATATCACAGATATGTTTTTAAAACTTTTTTTATGTTGTTGCTGTTGTTAGGTGCCATCAAGTTGGTTCCAACTCATAACGACCTTATGTACAACAGTAGGAGATACTACCCCATCCTGTGCCATCCTCACAATTGTTGCTATGTTTGATCCCATTGTTGCAGCCACTGTGTCAATCCTGGAGGGCAGGGCCTCCAGGGTCTTCCTCTTTTTCTTATATGGGAAAAACAATCTTTAATGTCAAATCAAAGATTTTAATCCCTGGAGAGAGAACACAAACACAGACTGTACAAAAGTCGGACTCTGCAGATTTCATGTTTGGTATATGGAGCCAATGACCTCTTCTGGTCTGTATCCCTAGAAAGGACCAAAAAGACTTCTGTGAGGCTCAATATAGTTATTCCTAATGCATGTACATGTGTATACGCAAAGATGACGGCTGGACACCATGTGCAATTCACTAGGTAACACAAGGCGCACCTTCCTCCCCTCATTACCCTACTGGAAAACCCACCCTTATGCACTCCAGGCCTTTTATCAGGACTGAATGGCAACGGGTTTGGCTTTGGTTTAAACATAGAGGAAGTTAACTGGGAAACTGCTGCTTTTAGGATAATGAAGACTATGGCCATAAGTCTTTGAACAGATGGACCTCCCCAGACATCTCTGCCCACCTTGTATACGTCAGGCCCCTCGCAGTTCTGTACCTCTGAGAATCACAGGATTTCCTTTTTCATCATCCGGTACTGGCAGAATTAACTCCATCTTGAAACTCTCGCTTCTGCCTGCCTCTGACCCTGTCCCTTGCAGGAGACATTACTGTCACTGAGAAATATACACAGGGCAGCCTGTGGATGGAGGGGCCCATCCTGGAGGCCCTGCCCTCCCTTTCCTGCCCCTGAAGACTTCCCTGTGCCATTTGGGGTCTTATCTCTCAGGAGGATCAACATGCCTCTGGCATCTCCAGGGC
This sequence comes from Elephas maximus indicus, assembly GCF_024166365.1. NCBI lineage: Eukaryota > Metazoa > Chordata > Mammalia > Proboscidea > Elephantidae > Elephas > Elephas maximus. The sequence continues at coordinate 70,253,215 of NC_064831.1, read as the reverse complement.
TTCCCAGGGCCTGGGACTCGATGTGTCTATGACTTGGGCTTTTCTGCTCATTGTAGAGTCTGGGCCTGCATCTGCCCCTTCCCGGCCTCACCTCTGATCATCTGTATTCTCCCAGGGTTAGAAGACCTCGTTTGCCTTTGTTCCTATAGTTCCAAGCCAGTCTTTTCCTTCCAGTTCTCTGACCTCAGGATAGGCAGAATTATACCAGAAAAAAAGAAAGAACAAGCTAGTGTCATTGAGATGTCCAAAATCAAACAGAAAAAGAAAGAAAAAGTTCTTACATCCTAGGAAATCCTTTGCATGTGTTTTGCAGACACTACTGGATCTACTGTTATACAGAAAAGGGTGACACCCAGGAGAATTTTTCTAAACCATCTTCCACTCCTCCAAAGAGTCGACAACACTAAATCACAGCAATAAACTCAAATTCCCCCAGTGAGGGCAGTAGGCTTGAATGGGGTGAGCTCTTTATTTCACCACCTCCTCCTCTTTTCCCAACCAGGACCTCCTCCTTTCTCTGCTTGGAGGATGATGGGAAGGGACCCAGAGTTCTTGGTTAGGGCTTTATGCCCACTGCTCACCCGCAGGCAGGTTTCCCCACAGCCTTCCGTCTCTCTGGTTCCTTCTACACAAAGAACTCAGTGACACCCCCTTCATCATCACACCTGTCTTAGAGCTGTCTTTGCAGGGCCTCCTTCAGCCTCCCAAGTCCCACTGAAATCCCATTTCTCTCCCCCTACTTATGCTGTGCTCATTCTCAGTGTCCTGAGACTTCACCATCCAGATGAGGCCTGTCCTCTCCTCTCCTGGGCCAGGGGAACCTCGGAGCAGGCCTGGTGTCTGCAGTCAGCTGTCCTGGGGCTTCTTCCATCCAGGTCCCCCTAGGATTGCAGCTCTCCATGCACTTGGAGTAGGTGGGTGGGGGCACAGGGCTGGGAGGAGAGGTTCTTACAGGGCAGGTGGGTTAAAAGAGCCTGAAGAGAGGCTTTAACAGAACAAAAACCTACCGTCTTGTTGTTGATTTCAATGCATGGTGAACCCAGTTGTTTCAGAGTAGAACTGTACTCCACATCCACACAGTTTTCAATGACTATAATAATACAGAAGAAGATTGCCAGGCCTTTCTTCTGTGGACCACTGGGTGGATTCAAACCACATTATCTTTTGGGTAGCAGCTAATGACAGGACCCACATTTCCCAGTGCAAATGCCCTGCTCCTCCCAGTCCCAGGGTGCTAGCAGGTCTTCAGGCTCTTCCCCCTCTGGCCTTGGTGCTCTGCCTGTGCCCTCTGCAGCCTGGCCTTCTGCCTCTGCAACCCCGCCAGCTAGTGCTTCAGCCTCTTTAGCTCCTCTCTCTGTTTCTCCAGCTGCTCCTCCAGGCGCCTCCAAGCTGCTCTCTTCTCCCTCACCTCCCTCTTCTTGGCGGCCATTAGGTGGCGCCTGGCTAGCTGGTGGCAGCATTGGAGCCTGCGCTGGGCGGAGGGTGGCAGTTGCCTCTCCAGCAGCTATTTATAGAAGACCTGGCAGCTGAAGTCCTGGCTCAAGCCATGCTCGCCCTGCGCCACCAGGGCCTCCCAGGACTTGAACACGCGGCAGCAGGCCACACAGCGGAAGGCACAATCGTGGGTCACCAGCCACTCTGGGGCGGAGGCACAGGACCTCTCCCCGTGCTCCTCCCCTCAGACGCTGGGCTCTGTGGTACAGGCCTGGGGCCCCTCCTGCCAGGGATCCAGGACGCTGAGCAGGGACTCAGTGTTGGCCAGACTAGAGGCAGAGCCGATGGTGCCCTCCTCAGAGAGCTTGGCCTCAAAGACATGGGGCATCTTGCCCATGGGGGCAAAGGAGGTTTTTGTCTGCCAGGCCACGGCCACCCCCTTGACCTGTGTGCACCTGGGTGAAATATCCACACCTGACCCATCGCTTCTCTGGAGCAGCGCAATAGCTGGATGAGTGAGAGGTCTGCTCAGTGGAAGATGAGGGAAAAGACCTCTCTGATGCTGGTGGAATATTCCTGGGCCTGGAGCTTGGGCTTTTTGCTTGGGATATTGTCGACTCTTGGACATTTTGCTCTTGGATAGAGACCTCTGAGAATAGAGAGTTCATTTACATGAGCTCTCACGGCCCTGATCTCCATATATGAACCCAAGGCTCTGGTCTCAGGGATCCCTGGAGGCCTTTCCAGCACCACCATCCTCCATCTCTGCAGACCTCAGCCCTTCTCTCTTTTCCACAGAACCTACCATCCTTTTGGAGGCATTGCTGTAAGCAATAAAATCTCTGCAAAATGGTACTAATGATAGTAGCCATTTCCAAGCAGTGGATTCTGACTCATGGCTACCCCATGTGTTACAGAGTACAGCTGTGCTCCATAGGGTGTTCTTGGCTGTAATCGTTATGAAAGCAGAAGCAAGACCTCTCTTTCAGGACACACCTGTGTGAGTTGGAACCACAAACCTTTCAGTTAGTTGTGGAGCGCAAATGCTTTGTGCCACCGAAGGACTCCTGCTAGTGATAGTAGTACCTTGTAACAAAAGCTTATGTGCTTTGAAGATAATATTGTGGGGTTTCATATTTGTAAATCAAGAATCTTCAAGTTAATTTCTTCGCAGCATTTATATGTTGAATGCCAAGTGAATTCCCTCCTTTGGAACATGTAAATGTCTTCATTTCCCTGAACCTTCTTAATAGTTTGAAACTTCTCCAAAAGATTTCTTCTACAAGAGCGATTTTCTTAGTATATTTAGCACATAAACACTCAAGCAGGAGAAATGCTCATCTCTTTTAACTCTCTTTGAAGGGAAGGCTTTTTATAGAGGCACTGTACTTAAAGTGAAAGAAAAATTTGTATACGTTGTTAAAAGTCTTACAGGTATACCTCTTCCTTGTACCCTTCCTAAACAAGCAATAGTAGAGGCCTAAAGTTGTCTTTCTGTAAACAGAAGTCCCCTCTACAGGTCCATGTTAGATGAACTCCTTCAAGGTCCTTAGGCAGAAAACAGATGACCATATGTATCTGAGAGACTTGATTCCACAGATGTCAGTGGTCAAATACAACCACCCACCTGGGTGTGTCTGGGCGGGTTGTCCATGTCAGCCTAAAGGTCTGTAGGCATTTCTGAATAGGAGGGAAGGTAACTGGAGAGTTCAGAGTGAAGAAAGAGATGGAGGTAGGTTGTATGAGTTGGATGGACAGAAAACTCCAAGGAGAGACACAGTATGGAGAGGAGGAACCTCCCAGGAGTATGTTGGAGAGATAGAGAGACCAAGGAGGGAGCAGAAAGCAGGGCTCAGCCACTGCAGAGCAGCACAGGAGAGCAGCAGAGAAGAAAAAGGGGCGGGTGGTGGAAGAGGACGCTGCATAGGGTGAGGGTGTGCCACTAGGAGTTATAGCATAAGCTCAGGTTCAGTGTGGCAAAATTTTAAAACTTCAATTCTAAAGAGAACTTTAGAGCTTGGAGGAAAAAGGGAAGTCCCTGGAGCTTAGGGGGCAAGTCGTTCCCAGACCTTCTGCTGCCTGAGTCCAGGCTGAGGACTGCTGGAACTCACAGTGACCAGGAACTCTGGGTCAGCGTGGGGTACTGTGTTTGCTCACACTACCCAGTCCCAAAACTCCTCAAATAATTTTATTTCTTTTAATTCATCACATGACTTATCAATTAAATCTCATTAGAACATATTAAAAATAAGTACAAGCCTCCATAACAACCCTTCTTCCTGGTCCTTCACCCACTGCCCCAGGTGACCACTTGCCTCCTTCAATCCCAGAGATATAAGCAGGAATACTGTAGGCCTAAAATATTGAGTGTCTTCTCCTCCCTACTCTGAAAAGCCCTCAGGTTACAGGAGAATTTTATAATTAACCCATTTATTCCTTCATATCACCTACTTTGCTTGTCTACTAAATGGCAGGAAGTACTTTCTCAGCAAAACCCTTAGTGAGCCCAGTCATCCCACATCAAAGGCTTCTTCTTCTCTCCTTGTGGCCCTCTTTTCCAGGGAAACACAACCCCTCACTGCCAGCTCTAATTGATCCAGAAGAATTTTCCTCCCATCCTTACCTCGATTCTTAGAGAAAGGCCTCTTCCTTGCATACCGCTGCTCCAACCTGGCTGGGTGAAGATGAGCCAAAAAGGATGGATCCCTGAAAGAGGTTTCTCCCTCCTCCCAGTTAGAGATGGTGTCCCAAACTCTCACTAGTTGGGAACTCTGATTTAGGAATCACTTTCTGTGCGCTGGTAGCTTAAGTAACTCTCCCGCAGAAGACCTCAGATCAACAACCTCTCCAAAGAGCCATTGGGATCTGAGTGAACACCAAGGCTTCCAGTAACCTTTGTGTGACATCATTGTTGACACCTCTCAGTTCCGAGGGCCCATTTTGAATCCATACACGGCAACAAGAAAAATGTGGCAACTCTTCTGGCAGGGGTGAGGAAGTTGTTATAGGGGAAATACTATAGAAAGAGTGAATTGAACCTTTCACCTGCCCTTAAACAGGTTAGCATCCGTTGGGGTGACTTGAGAGTCCAGGGAATGATAATAGTGTAATGTCTGTTGTTTCCGCCAAGCCACTCCTCTGACACTGTTTGAACCACGTTGCTGCAGTCCTAGGAACACGTGTCCACTCTGAAGCCCTCTCAGGCCTCCTTTGCAGCTGAAGCTTCACATAGGCTGTTCCCTTTGGCTGGAAGATGTTCTCTCCCCTCCCGTCTTCTCCTCGATGAAGCATGGTTGTGAAGACAGCAGACTCCAGCCAAACTCCTGGGCTTTAGTCCCAGCATCTCCACCTACTGGTCATATGACCTTGGATGAGGCATTTAACCTCTCTATACCTCACACCCATCATCTGTGAGATTAAAAGAACTCTATCCTACTCATAGGGTTGTTGAGAGGATGCTATCATTAACAACAGTGACTGCAACAGACTAAGATTGTGTGAATGCTTACCGTTAGAAGAGCCCTGGTGTTGCAATTTTTAAGTGTTGGCTACTAACCAAAAGGGTGTCAGTTCAAACCCACCTAGTAGCTTCGGGGGAGAAAGAGCTGGCTATCCGCTCCCTTAAAGATTAAAAGAAAAAAATTTTTTTTTTTTTTTAGATTACAGCCTTGGAAATTCTATGGGGCTGTTCTACTCTGTCACATGGGGTCAGTAGGAGTTGAAACTGAGTTAATAGCATATAGCAACAACAACAACATTGTATACTTCATATCACAGCTTGCTGATCGTGCCTAAACTACTTGATATTCCTGCTCTAAGTATCAGATCACTCTATAATCCCTACATGATAACACTCCCCACAAACCAACTGTTCATGCAAGATCCTCATTTAAAAATCTGTCTCCTTTAAAAGGATTATAAGCAATTTGGGGGCAAACACAAGGTCTGCCTTATATTTGTAGTCCTAGAAAGTAGGATAGTACCTGACACATAGTAGATACTTGACATATATTAGTTGGATCAATGAATGATGAATGATGAGTCCCCCGAAAGACCCATCCTTTATAGACAATCAGTGAAGAATAAAACCCTTTGATGTGATGCCTAAAGGTGCCATCACTCATGGGTAAACTGTTGACCCAAATTCATTGACCTTCCTGGCTCTGAGCCCCAGAATATGGTACAATTACCCCCTTCCTATGCTTTCTCTTGTACCTTCTGGAAAAGAGTTAGGATTGTGGCCTCACAGAAAAGCCATGAGGTTAAGGACCCCCATGGTCAGCCTACATGGGAGGCCCAGCAGAGCCCTCAGGAAAAGCCCACTGTTCTCTACTGGGCTGCACCTTTGATTTTGTTCTAGGGGGCTTTTTAGAAAAGTAACCAGTAAAATTGTTAAAACCATTTGAGAATGGGTTTTAGAAAGTTTTGTTGGTGGACAGAGGGGAATCTGATAACTTGGAGGAAAACGAAAGCTCTCAGATGAGGAGGAGAGGGGGCTTGTTTTGTGTGACTGCAGAGGGTAGAACAGGGACAAGCATCTCTAAACACAAAAGGACAAAAGAAGATCTTCCTTGTTCAGAAATGTAGTAAAAATGCCCCATTTTTTACACTCATGATACCTATCACCTTGCACTGTGGCCTCAGGAGAATACTTGGGGTTTCCTGAATATGTTGGGGCGTTTCCTACTTCTTTACCACCTGCTGATATTTCCACATTTGGTTCAGTATCATTTCCTGGTAAACTCTTCTCTGACCCTACTGTGTAGAATTTCTCACTCCCTGCTGGGTAGTCCATTGTACTCTAGAAACAATTTGCCACAGCTCAGAACACGCTTGATTGTATTTATTTCTTGTGATTGAGTGTAAAATTGGTGACCTGTTCTTGCTGTCTCTGTACCCATGCCCTTTTAATGTTTCAAGCATCACTTCTTGGTTGAAGCGTTCCTTGACATTATTCCTGGTAGAATATCCTACTCCCTTTTGCCGTTGTCTTTAGGTGCCATTGAGTCAATTCCGACTCATAGAGACCCTATGTACAACAGAACTACTTCCTAATCTGTAAGAATCTTGGGCTCAAGAAAGCCTTGCCATAGTTCAGGAAACACTCGAGTGCTTTTATTTATTGAACCTGAATACAGTATGGCCACGTATTTTTCCTGTTTCTTTTCCACGCCTTTGGAAAATGACCTGGAAGCTGTTTTCATCAGGAGCGGAAGTCTTTATTCACCTCTTGAACTGCAACTGAATTTATGACTGCTTTGGCCATCGGGCAGTACCAAACCTGATAGAAGCAGAGAACTGAGAGGACTTGGGCTTTGGGGCTTGCCCTATAGCTGCTCTGCAAACCCTGAAAACTCATGGGTTTGAGCCAAGGCCAGTGTGCTACATGATTTATGTCTCTCATCAAATTTGGAAAGTGTTCTGCTGTTATTCTTTCTTCTGCACCTTTCTCTCCTCTCTTTTTGGGATGTCAGTGACGTGTTTGCAGGAGAAAAATGCGGCAGTCTGTTCCCATAAAGATTTACTGCCTTGGAAACCCTATGAGGGTGGTTCTACTTTGTCCTACAAGATTGCTAGGAGTTGGGATCGACTTGGTTTTGGTGTGATATGTTTATTGGCGTGTTTGATGTCCCACGGGAACCTCAGGTTCTGTTAATTTTTCTTATTCTTTTTTTCTTCTTTCAGACTGGAAAATTCCAAATGCCTTGTCTTCAAATTTGCTGACTCTGTTCTGCCTGCTCAAATCTGTCATTGAGCCACTCTAGTGAATTTTTTATCTCAGCTGTTGTGCTTTTCAGCTTCATAATTTCCATTTGGTTCATTTTTATAGTTTTTTTTAAATACCTTTATTATAGAAACTATAAAAATGAACCAAATGGAAATTATGAAGAAGAAAAGCATAATAGCTGGAGAAAAATAGTTTCTATAACTTTATTAGAGCCCTGGTGGTGCAGTGGTTAAGAGTTTGGCTGCCAACCAAAAGGTTGGCAGCTAGAATCCACCAGCTTCTCCTGGGACACTGTATGGGGCAGTTCTACTCTGTCCTATAGGGTCACAATAAGTCAGATTCAACTGAATGGCAACAGGTTTGATTTTTACCGTTGTGGACATTTTCTATTTGTTCATACGTTGTTCTCATGATTTACCTCTTTATTAATGGTTTTCTTTATTTCATTGAGCATATTTAAGATATTTGATTTAATGTCGTTGACTAGTAATTCCAATGTCTAGACTTCCTCAGGGATTGTTTCTGTCAGTTTTTTTTTTTTCTTTACTGTATATGAGCCATATTTTTCTGGTTTTTTGTATGCTCTGGAATTTTTTGTTGAGAAATGAAAATTTTGACTATTAAAATGTGGCAACAAAAAAAAAGTGACAGTTCTGGAAATTATATTCCCACCTTCTTCATGGTTACTGCTGTTGCTTGTTGAGGGGTTCAGCCATCCATTTACATAGTGACTTCTTAAAATTATATATGTAAAGTCTGTATTTCACCTGTGAGTGGTCACTCAAGCATCTGTTCCATTATCTCCATGGTCAGTTTGTGGCCTTACAGATATTTCCTTAAATATGGAAATTTTTTAAGGTGTGTATATCTTTCTAGAAGCCCTGTTAGCACAGTGGTTAAGAGCTTGGCTGCTAACCAAAAGGTCAGCAGTTCAAATCCAACAGCTGCTCCTCGGAAATCCTATGAGGCAGTTCTACTCTGTCCTATAGGGTTGCTGTTGGTTGGAAATGACTCTATAACAATGGGTTTGGGTTTTTTGGTTATATCTCTTTTAGCCACTGGATCCTGAAGGGGCTAAAACAGGGCAAACATCCTCAGTGGTCCCTCAAGTAAACACCTGCCCTGCCAAAATGTACAACTCCAAATTTTTAGAGGACAAGGTTCTTATAGTCCATGCTGGTACCAGTTAGCCTCTCTCAGAACAAAAGCTACTGCCCATATGTGTGCGGTCAGGCTGAGGAATGGGTGTTGGTAGCTGGTTCCCCCATGTTTTTCTCTTACTAAAACTCAGCAGCCACTCTCTTCATCAAATAGTCCCCTGGTTGTCCTACGTATCTGATGAGGTAGCGGCTAAGCCCTGTATTAGAAGTACTCCCACCACCATTCTGCTTGACTCTTTTAATGGTGCTCTATCTTCTTTTCCCATACATATCTCCCGAGCCCTGGTGACACAAAGGTTAAGTGCTCCCTGCTAACTGAAAGGTTGGTAATTCAAACCTACAAGGTGGCTCCACAGGAGAAAGACCTGGCGATCTGCTTCCATAAAGATTACAGCCTAGAAAAACCTGTGGAGCAGTTCTATTCTGTCGTATCAGGTCACTGTGAGCCAAAAATGACTGGATGACACCTAACAACAACAGCTTCCTCAGTGGTGTGACTAAATAATAGCAGTCAATTGATGAGATTTCCCCTTTAAGTATACTTTTCTCCAGTTTCTCGTTTCTTTCAATAAACACTCATTACTGTTAAATCAGAGAAAACAAAACTTTTTCAAGGTGAAAAGTGGATAATAATATCTATCTCACACACTGTATCAAGCTAAGGGTTAAATGAGGAATGACATGTGAACATAGCAGAGGGCCCAGCCTCCTATGGCACTCAGGAAACGTGTTCTCCCCTCTGCCTCTCTGTCTTTCCCTTATTGCTCTACTAAGACCTTGAGGGCTGTATATGGCTACAGGCTTCAAGACTTCACAGTTCTGTTTTCCATACCAGTGTACTGTAATCTTGAGCTCATGGGCAGCCTCTCTATAGATTTAATCCTTCCATTTCTATTCACTTATTATTTAAGTCAAGGTTCCACCTCCACTCATTTCGTGGGTCCAGACTCATGTATTTCAAAAATATTGGCCTAACTCTCTGGGTGTCTGCATTTGGAAAGTGTGCATTATAACAGTATGTTCCTCGTATTACTATCATGCAGAGCATATATCTTAAGGAAGGAGAAGCACTTGCAAGAACCCTGTCACCAGTGCATATACTCAGTAAGTGTTAGCTATTAGTATTATTACCCGACATCTCCAGGTGGATGTCTAACAGCTATGCCATGTTATCAAGGCCATGAAACAATTCTTAGTCCCAACCCTTATTCCACTCCTATTAATGCATTTCTCAAGACTTCCATGATGGCAGTATGTGTTTTCTTGCACACAATGGATGTGTTTAGGAAAGTTTGACTGGGTCCTACCTAATGAATTGCTCAGACATTTGAGTGGGCAAACTTTGCTACAAATTTTAGCCAACTAATGTAGCAAAGAATAAGAATCATCCTTGGCTGTTCATGCTAGGACCCTCAATCCAGAATATCTGGTAAGAGTAGTGTTGTGGATTGAATAGTGTCCCACAAAAATATGTGTTGAAATTCTAACTCCTGCAATTGTAAATATGACCCTGTTCGGAAATAGGGGGCTCCCTTTTTTATGTTAATGAGGCCATACCACTGTATGGTTGATATTAAACCTAGTCACTTCTGAGTTATTAAAATATGTAGAATAGATGCAGAGACACACACAGGGGAAAGGAAGGCAGACAGACGGTGGACACAAATGCATCTACAGTGCAGGAACTCTAAGAATTGCTGGCAGTTTCTAGAAGCTGAAATAGAGGGGGAAGGACCTCCTTTTGGAGCTATACTCTGAACTCAGACTTCTAGCCTCCTGAACTGTGAGCAAATACATTTCTCTTTTAAAGCCACCCAAGTGTCGTGTTGTTTGTTATGGTAACTCGTACATGTACCGAGATGATAAATTCAGCCCAATGTAAAATAATGTTCTTTCCTGCTTGGTATTCGTTATTGGTGTTAGCTGCTGTTTAGTCAGACCCTGACTCATGGTGACCCTATACATAATGGGATGAGACCGTTGTGATCCATAGGGTGTTCACTGCCTGATTTTCAGAAATAGATGGCCAGCCCTTTCTTCCTCATCCATCTTAGTCTGGAAGCTCTGCTGAAACCTGTTCGGCATCACAGCAACAAGCAAGCCTCCACTGACAGGTGGGTGGTAACTGTGCTTGAGGTGAATTGGCCTGGAATTGACTGTCGTCTCCTTCATGGAAGGCAAGAATTAGACCACTGAACCACCACTGCCCTCTTCCTCCTTGGTATGGCCCACCAGAGTCCTGCTCTTTCCTCATCAGTGTCCACTGCTTTCACCCAAGAGCTATGACAGGGTCAGCTTCATGCTGACGGATAGAAATTTTATTGGTTGGTTTTTAATTGTGGTGAAAATACATTTTCTTATTTTATGATTACCTATTGCTTTCCAGTCAATTCAACTCATAATGACCCAGTAGGACAGAGTAGAACTGCCCCATATGGTTTCCAAGGCTGTAAATTTTTACGGAAGCCAACTGCCACATCTTTCTCCTGAGGAGCGGCTGGTGGGTTTGAACCGCCCATCTTTTGCTTAGCAGCCGAACACTTAGCTACTGTGCTACTAGGGCTCCTCGTATCTATGACTGAGACTGCTCTGTAATCTATGCCTGATAAATGTTATGCCTTTTCTTTCTTTTTTGTGTCTTACTGTATGAATTTAGATCTCCATTTTAAATGTTTAATAGAAATAACACAAAGCATTCTTATTTTGCTGCTAATTTTAAAGGAAATGTCCAACATTTCCCATAAATACCATATTAATTGTAGTTTTCCAGGTCAGGCAACTCTTCTTCTGTCCCATGTTTGCTCAGAGTTCTTATCTCTCACAGCGACTGGACCTTATCAAGTGCTTTGTCCCATCTCTTCAGGTGAGCCTATGTCTTTTCTTTATAGTTCACCTATACATGTGGTGAACTAAATCATTAAATCTTCAGTGTTCTCTCAAACGTGCATGCCTTCAATAAACCATCTTGATCATCACATATTATATGTTTTATTCTTTGCTGGGTTTCCTTTGCCAGCATTTTACATAGGTTTTTGCATCTCGGTTACTTAGCGTGCTTGTCCTGTAACTCTTCTTCTTCCATCCTTCTCTAATTGGTTATCATTATTAAACTAGCCTTAAGATCCAGTTGGTGAGGGTCTCATGGTTTTCTACTCTTTGTTGCCTGTGTACAAGTTTAAAATTACCTGTTCCTTGCATGTTTGATGATAACCTGACTGAAAATTATCTAAGCCTATTATTTTCTTTGAACAGAGATCTGAAACTACTGATCCATGTTGTTTAGTGGTTAAAGGCTCTTCTGGTACTAATTTACTTAGAAAAATTTCTGCTGCATGTTGTAGGCTGCTAGAATTCCATCTTTAAATATTATCTTGGTTTTCATGGTTTTCAGCCTCATTCAGGCCAACAAATCAATGCCAGATTTTTCCCCTTTTTCCCAAAGTCAGCCTCTGCAACTATTCCTGACACCAATCCCCTTATCTAAGTCTTATTTCCAAAGAAAGATAGGCTCCGTAAGTCCATAATGTGAGGATACAATCTTCTAATTGTTCTTTTTCTGATTTTTTTTTCTTTACTTTCCTTTTTTCTTCCCTTCCCTCCTCCCCCATCTGGTAGTTTTAAAGTTGTAGGTGGTATGTTCAGGTCTTTAACCCAGGTGGGACTGACTCTGTGTGCAGTGCGGTGCCCAGTTGCATCTATGCCGCAGGAGAACGCACTTCTGGAACCAGAAGGTGGGGAGGGCGGCGGTTGGGCAGTTGGCGGGGCGGGGCTGCGCAGAGAGGGGCGCGAGGCTGGCGTGAGGTCCCAGCCGGTCCAGCATTTCAAGGCCCCAGACTCCTGCCAGGCTGCAGGTCCCACCAGAACTAGGGGAAGCCTAAGGCCACGGAGGGCAAGGCCCAGGGTCCGGCTCTGAGGACTTTTCTGCCATGCTTGATCACAACGCATATGCTGGGAAGGAGGGCAGGAGGCCCATCAGGACGTGGGTCCAGAGGAGGACAGGAAGGGTGGGTGAGTTGCGGTCACCGACAGACTCAGGGTCAGCCCATGGGAAGCCCACAGGGCGCCCTTCCAGGAGGAGAAAGCAAAGCCACAGAGGCGGGACTGCTTGGCCGCTGCCCCAGGCTGGACTCACTGTCTGTGCCGCTGCCCCCGGCAAGGCTCCCCAGGGGCGTCACCCCTAGTATGGGGAGCAGCAGAGCTCGCCCTGGTCAGGGCTAGGGAATTTGTTTCCTCCCCCTCATCATTGGCTGTGAGCAGACTCTTCTCTGCACAGACAGAAAAGGAATTATCAAAATGAGCTTCGTACTCCAGATTTGAGTTAAGGATCATAAATTAGCACAAAGGAATACGATTTTAGCAATAAACGCCTGCTTGGAGCCCAAGATGCATTAAGAAAAAAAAAAAGAAGGAGGAGGGGGGAGAAAGGGAGGCATGGAGGGATGGAAGGAAGGAAGGGATGGAGGGAGGGAGGGAAGAAGGGAGGGAGGAAGGGAGAAGGGCAGGAGGAAGGAGGGAGGGAGGGGGAGGAGAGGAGGGAGGGGAGGGGAGGGAGGAAGGGAGGAAGGAAGGACAGAAGGGAGGAAGAAAGGACAGAAGGGAGGGAGGGAAGGAGGGAGGGAGGGAGGGAAGGAGGAAAGGAAGGAAGGAAGGAAGGAAGGAAGGAAGGAAGGAAGGAAGGAAGGAAGGAAGGAAGGAAGGAAGGAAGGAAGGAAGGAAGGAAGGAAGGAAGGAAGGAAGGAAGGAAGGAAGGAAGGAAGGAAGGAAGGAAGGAAGGAAGGAAGGAAGGAAGGAAGGAAGGAAGGAAGGAAGGAAGGAAGGAAGGAAGGAAGGAAGGAAGGAAGGACGGACGACTACTGAAGACCGCAGAGGGAGTTATAGGAGGCTCCTTCTTTTGCCACCCTCCCATGGTCCCAAGCTTTCTCATCTCCCACGTCCCAAGACTGTATCAACTGCTTTGAGAATTGTAGAATAAAGATCCCCAGGAATATCACTGCTCTCACCCCTGAGGGTTCCCCCAGTGCTGGGTTAGACTAAGGACTGAGAATCTTCCATAGGCTTCCCCCACCTGTGTATCAGACAGTCAACACACTGAGGTTTGGAGCCACTTAGAGGAAGGACTTCTGGACAATGACTCCCCCCAACAAAGTTCTGCCCATCTGGGTCTAAGGATCAGTCAGACCATTGTGTACCCTCAGCAATGTTCCTACCCAAGGACACTTAAGGGCGCTGTGGGTTTGCTCCTTCAGCAGGGAGCAAGGAGCTACTGAAAGGACGCCATTGAAACCGGCAGAAGCCACAGCCCAGGGTGCTGGGGGAATTGGGAGGGAGAGAGGAGGATGAGTTTGAAAGGCTGGTTGTGAAGGTGGCCGGGGGCCAGTGTCCTGAAGCCACAAAGCTGACCTAAGGGGAAAAGCCTCACACCTGCCACTCCTAGGCCCTTTTCTCCTTCAAAGGAGAAAGTCTTTTTCTGCCCTTATGAAAATGGGCAGTAATGGCCTTTGAGTTATGACATGAATGAGCCTCCAAAGCCTTTTGGGGCAAATGATGGTTAAGGAGGCTTTGCCAACCCCACCCTGTCCTTCCCTCAGGTCAGAGGACCTGAGCTCCTCCGCTGGTCTAGCGATTTGTAACAGGATTTCATTGGAACACAAACATGTCACAAACTGGAAATACTTTTTGGGCTCATCTTCTCACAGCTGATTGTCTGGTTTTATTACACGACTTAGATACAGGACCAGGAGAGGAGTTTGGGGCTTGACGCCTGACATCTTAGCACCGGTTCCTGTTTCCTGAGGAGGGAAAAGGTAAAAGAAGATAGAGTTTACTCTGTTCTTTTTTCTGAGCCGCAGGAAATCCTTACAAAGACCCTCTCAGGTAAAGACTGTTGGGAAATGTCTTGGTTTACTATTAAACTTTGTCTTTGAGGCACTTGTTTATATCATACATATAAAATGTTTTCCTCTCAAGGAAGCATTCTAATTCTTAGCTAGACGGTCTACAGAATGACTACTTGTTAACAACTAAGCTTGGTAGTTAAGCGAGTGGTTACACCTCAGAGAAGGCCCGAGGAGGGGTTTATATCCTACATTCCCTAGTGCTGCCATTGCTTCAGATATATTTGAAATGCCTCCCTGGGGAAGGCCTTCCAAGCTGGCTAGTGGGCACATGGGAATTCAGACTCATTTCTTTGTTTGTTTGCTACTATCTTTCAATTGGTGTCCAAAATGTTATTATCCAGTTTTTCACCAGATGTGACTACAGACATCTCTCATGTATTTTCAAAGTTAATTTCATTCTCTAATACTGATTTGCCATGAAGAGTGTATTCCAAAGTGTTTCCAATAGACTGGAAAGACTTTCTAAAGAGGGGAGTCCTGGCACTATGTTGTGCAGTGACAGCAGGGTTGGCATAGTATATTTACCCAGATACTTACCACTTTTTACTTTCCATAATTCCTGAATTTCCAAGTCTACCTCCTGAAGAACTTCCTTTAGTGCTTAGACTAAGTCTGGTGGTTATGAATTCTCTTTAGAGTTCCTTCAGCTGAGAATGTCATTATTTTTCCTTTATTCCTGATGAATATTTTCACTGGATATAGAATTCTGAGTTAATGATTCTTTTCTTTCAGCATTGAAAAAATGTTGTTGCAGTCTTTTGACCTCCATGATTTCTGGTGATAACTATAGAGTAATCCAAAATGTTTTCCCCTTTGTGAAATACGTTGTTTTCTCTCCAACTTCTTCCAAGTCATTTTCATTGTCTTTGCTATTCTGCAGTTGATTATGACTTATTTGGGCATAAAGTTCTTTGAATTTAACTTCTTGGCATGTCCTGAGCTTCCTAAATCCATAAGTTTATGTCTTTCACCAAAATTGGGAAGTGTTCAGCCCAATTTTTTTCAAATACTTCTTTCTGCACCTACACAGAATGTCATCTACATGCTGCTATTGAGCCCATCAAGTGAATTTTTAATTTCTATTGGTGTAGTCATACCTAAATTTTTCTCACATCAAAAATTATCATTTGCAAATAGCTTCTGTTTCTTTGGTGATAATATTTACTTTGCCATTTGTTAAAAAGAACTGTTCCTGTTACTTCTTCAAGCTATGGTTACAATAGCTTTTTACACTTTTTCTCTTATGATTCCAAGACTATGAGTCTTGCTTTAATCTTATGGAAAATGTCATTTTTGTTTGTTTCTTTTAGCAAGAAATAGAGCCAGTTATGTTCAGGCTGCAGGTTCTGTCCCATCTCCTGTATGCTGTGGCTCAAATGTCACTTGGGTTTTTGGAGACTTTGAGGACTATTCAGTTCTAATCTATGTGAGTGCCACTCAGTCTGGGACCTAGATGGTGTTCTAACCCATAGTACAGTGCTCAGAGATTCGCAGTGCTTCCTAGGATCAGATCTATGCATGCGCAACTTGGAGGTGAACCAGGAGTTCATACACGACTTTATGGAGTCCTTTTCCTGAGCTGCCTCCTGTCTGTCTCTCTGAGGCTCTGATTTCTGAGGGGCTACCTTCCTGGTCCACTGGCAAGAACATTGGGGCTTTAATCTCTTCATTCTGCCATGCGGTTAAGTGACTGGGTCTGCCTATGGGGCCAAATAATGGTATGGTATGATAGAGAAAACATAACAGACATTGCTCTACACTCTTTGGACTTACGGTATTAGGTGTCTGCCCCCTCTGCCTGCTTGTCCACCTCTCTCCTTTACAGACCATCTTCCCCCCACGATGAGAGAAAGAGAGAAGGATTGTCTTAGAACTATTTCTGTCCACAACTTGAGTACAGTTATGGGATTTGGACCCATTCAATTTCAGCCTCTAGATTGTTCATACTTTATGTTCTGGTTTCCTCCTCCCCCTGCCACCTTCAACAATTTCCTTTGCAGAGTCCTGAGATAGTATCCCATGCATTTGTCCAGATACTTAGTTGTCAGATACCAGCATAGCCCATCCAGGGAAGTGCTGCTTGTGGTAAGGGGGGGAGGGACTGTACACTGAAGGAGCTGCAAGATCTCGCTGCTTTGTGTGAGCAGGACGGGGGTGTGCTAAGGACTGAATGCTGAAGGTGCTGAGTCAAGGGGAGTTTAATGTAAAGTTGGGTCAAGCGGAGTTTGTTGACATGGGGGAACTCTCTCCTAACAAGCATTTATTCCCATATCCAGGGCTATGGAAATGGGTTTAATGTGCTGTGGGATTGCTCTTGGAAGCTTGAAAAGGCAATGACCCACATTCTATGAAATGGAAATGCCAGAACTGCTGCGTCAGATGTTAAAAGATGGGGGGAAGGTCTCCAATATATGGACATCCCAGAGTGGGTTTTCTTAAGACCATTTTTGAGAAGTTCTGAAGGACACTCCTCTCATCAAAATAATAAGGAATGCACAGTACATGGAGCTTAGTGATGTCTGTCCTCTGGAGGCTTAGGTTGTGGGTAGGAGACAGCTACCTAGTAGCAATGGGAATAATGGGGTCCCAGAGCAGCAGAAGCCAGGCGGAAGCACTTAACTATCAGAAACAAGGCATGTGTAATTACCATAATGGTCAGCAGGTCAATGTATTAGTTATCTATTGGGGCATAAAAAATTATCACAAAACATAGTAGCTGTTAGATAAATGGAAAAATACTCCATTCATGCTAATAAAATTTGGAAGTAGACAAAGATACTGTTATTACTTTTATGACCCAACATAGTTTTCTAGGTGAATTAATCAGCTAGAAAAGTTAAGTAATGGATTAAATATTAAAACAGATTTTCTTTTTTTAATGATAATATAATTGCATACCTAGAAAATGAGGATAAAAATTTTGGTAAATCGACAAGCCAAATATACCAAAATCAATGACTTCTCTCCAATCTAGACACAGTGCCCAAAATTGGAAGTTTCAGGGTAGGAGGAATAAAGACCATCCTCTTTACTGCATGATTGCACCAAATTGTGTCCAGAACCATAAATACTTAGGAAAACGTTGTTCTGACAGGAACAGGAAAGAACCTATTTGAAGAAATTCATGTAGAAGAGGAAATAAAGTAAAACCTTAATAAATGCAAAAAATATGACATTTTCTCAAATGGGAAGTCTTGTTTAATCTATGACAGCCCCCAAAAATCAATATACAAATGTATTGCAATTCCCATGAGAATATTTACATAGTTGTTTGTTGAATTGTATACAGTAATCATGGGTTTTTTAATCTTAAGATGCAAAGAGTATAATAGATAACAAAGAACAGACAAAAAAACACGAAAAAGAAGGAGGCTGCTTCACCAAGTAACAGAACAAATATTACATAGCATAGGAGCTGAAGACTAGACCAGTGAGACAAAGCAGCGAATCCACAGAGATTATCATAATAACCGTTAATACAAAGGTGGTATTTCAACTCAGGAAAATTATGGTTTATCTTATAAATGGTGCTGACTCAACTGATCATTCTGGGCAAAAAAAAAAAAACTTCTAAGAATGTGACACATAAGTAATGGATTTGGGAAATAATTAGAAATGTAGATGATAAGGATTAACAACTATTTCCGTTTTATACAAGGAAGACAAAAATTAAGGACTTGCAAAATAAGCAATGAATTCAAAATAACCATTCAGAGCAAATACGAATGGCCAATAAACATAATCAAAGCTGTTCAAAAACACTGGTAGTTAAGAAAATATCAAAGTCCCAGGGAAACTGGCACAATTTAAAAATCAACAACCATCTTTGGCTGGCTGGACTGTGGCGAGAAAGGTGCCCTCAGCCATGGCTGGAAAGGTGCATTATGACTGCCTCTAGGGGAAAGACATGGACCTGGCTCTGTACGTTCTTTGAACTGGAAATCTCACCCTTTGGAATCTATCCACGGAAACAAGTCCCGTAGTATACAAAGGATGGTTATTGTTAATAATGGCAAAAAAAATTGACTGCTTATGGATAGTGGAATGATAGATAAATTATGGTTGAGCTACATCAATAAAATTAAGGAGCCATTAGAATGAAAAAGAACTATACTAGTTAAATAGGAGAAATATCTGTGAAGTATTATTGAAGGAGAAAATCAAGGTGCAGAGAGGTCTATATAAAATGAGCACATCTGGTCTAAACAATAGCAATTGTTTGAATATGCTTCAATACCTGTTTGTGTTTATGTGTGTGTATAAATGAGCAGATGAAGATACATGTACGTCTGTGTGCACTTGTTTAAGCAAGGGTAAGATAGACTACTTACCAGACTGTTAACCTGAATTACCTTGGATTCACTTGTGGAAAAGGACTGGGGGAGGAGAGTTAGAACATGCAGGAAGAGTGGACTTAAAAAGCATGGATGATAATGCATTTCCACTTTAGTAGTGTTATGTATGAGCCTAGATAATGTGTACTGTAATTGTTCTCATCTATTTAAATGCTTTATGTGTTCAAACTTAGAAGACCCAAAAAGGTAATGTTAGTGCCATACCTGATGACCTTCAGGGAATCAGCAATTTATAGAGCCATGTGGGTAGAGTATGACTCAATTTCCATTAAAGCAAACAAACCAAGGGATCTACATGTGAATCTGTGACTGTGTGTATGTGTCCCAGCAGAGAAGTGTAGGGAAAGATACACATGTGTCTGTTAACATTGGACACCTGGGGGGAGCAGGAACAAATTACATATGAGGGTGGGACCATGATTGTAACTTTTTAATTATACATATCTGCCCTCTTAGAGCTGTTACAAAAAAGACTTTTAGAGCTTTGAGAGTTAATAGACATCTAGATACATATTTTAAAAACTTTTGTTCGATTTTTTTTAAACAGGGGGAAAGTATCTTTAACAGCAGACACGAAGATTTTAATCACTGCAAGAAGAGCACACCACACACTGCTCAAAAGTCAGACCCAGCGGATTTCTTGCTCGTTCTTGGAGACGATGAGCTCTTCTGGTCTCTACACCTGGAAATGGCCAACAAGAATTTTGTAAGGGTCCATGAAGCTTCTCGTCAAACCTGTCTTGCGAGCACACGTCCACAGGTAAAGAAGAAGGCTGGACACCATGTGCAGTTCACTAGGTAACCCACTAGAAGATTCTCTTTCCCTGATATGCCATTACCACTTTCTTCCACTTGTTGCTCTGCTGGAAAAGCTACGCTTTTGCATGCTAGACCTTTCCCTGGACTGAACATACAGGAAGTTAACTGGGAAGATGCAGCTTTTAAGGAAAAAGATTTTGACCAATAGCTCTAGGGACAGTAGGACCTCCTCAGCCAGCCTATCCCACTGTGGGAATGTCAGTCCCCTCACTTTCTTGTACCTCTGAGCACCCAAGGCTTTCTGTTTTGATCATCAGGATACTGCAGAATTCACCTCGCCTGAAAGCCCTCACTTCTTCTGTCTCTGACCCTGTCCCTTGCAGGAGAGTCCGTCACTCTGAGAAATACAAACAGGGCAGCCTGTGGATGGAGATGCCCATCCTGGAGGCCTTGCCCTCCTTTCCTTGCCTCTGAGGGCTTCCCTGTGCCACTTGAGGTCTCATCACCCAGGAGGATGGATGTGCCCCTGGCACCTCCAGGGTTTCCCAGGTCCTAGTTCTTGCTGGTGTGGCTGAAACTTGGGCTTTTCTGCTCAATATTGAGTCTGGGCCTGAATCTGCCCCTTCTCACCCTCACCTCTGATCATCTGTTTCTTGCTATTCTCCCAGGGGTAGGAGGCCTCACCCTCCCTTTTGGTATTTTCATCTCAGTCGGGCTTTTTCTTTTGGTCCTCTGATCTTAGGACAAGTCAGGTTATACCACAGAAAAAAGAAAAACCAAACAAATGTCATTGACATGTTCACAGCCAGATGGTAAAACCTGTTTTAAAGAAAAGAAGGAGTGCCAAAGCTCTACCCCTAATCTCCTGGGAGATGCTGTGCAGGAATTACCTCGTAATTACTGGATCTCCTGTTATCCAGAAAAGGAGACCACCCAGTGGAATTTTCTAAACTGTCTCCCACTATACTCCCCCAAAGAGGCCACAACAATGCATCCTAATCATAACCCCAAATTCCCCTGTGAGGCCAATAGTGAATGGGTGAGCTCACTTTACCAGTCCTTCTCTCCTCCTGAAAGGCCCTCCTTCTCCTCTGCCTGGAGGCTGCTGGGAAGGGAAACTGCAGTCCTTGATTTAGGGCTTTATGTCCACTGCTCACCTGCAGGCAGGTTTCCCCACAGCCTGCTGTCTCGCTGGTTCCTTCTACTACAAAGAACTCAGTGACACTCCATCACCATCACACCTCCCTTACAGCTATCTTTGCAGGGCCCCCTCTCAGCCTCCCAAGTCCCACTGAAATCCCATTTCTCTTGCCCTACTTACACTGTGCTCATGATCAGGTTCCAAGACCTCACCGTCCAGATGAGGCCTTTCCTCTCCTCTCCTGGGCCAGGGGAGCCTCTAAGTGGACCTGGTATCTGCAGTCAGCTGTCCTGGGGCTTCTTAGAGGGGAGGTGAGTTAAAGGAACCTGAATGGTGTGGGATTGATTGCAACTTATGGAGACCCCACTTGTTTCACAGTAGAACTGCACTCAATAGGGTTTTCAGTGATTGCCAGGCCTTTCTTCCATGGGCCACTGGGTGGGTTTAAACCACAAATATTGTGGGTAGTAACTGATGACAGGACCCACATTTCCTAGTGCAAAATGTACTACTCTTCCCACTCTGAGGGTGCTAGCGGGTCTTCAAGGCGTTTCCCCATCTGGCCTTGGTGCTCCGCTTGCACCCTCTGCAGCCTTTCCAGCTGGTGCCTCAGCCTCTTCAGCTCTTCTCTCTGCTTCTCCAGCTGCTCCTCCAGGCGCCTGCACACCGCTCTCTCCTCCCTCACCTCCCTCTTCTTGGCAGCCGTCAGGCAGCGTCTGACCAGCTGGTGGCAATGTCAGGGCCTGCGCTGGACTGAGGGTGGCAGCCACCTCTCCAGCAGCTCTTCAGAAAAGACTCAGCAGCTGAAGCCCTGTCTCACGCCATGCTCCGCGTGGACCACCAGGGCCTACAGGGACTTGAACATGCAGCAGCAGGCCAAGCAGAGAAAGGCATGCTCACAGGTCACCAGCCACTCCAGGGTGGCTGTGCGGTGGCTCTCCCCGTGCTCCTCCCCTCAGACTCTGGGCTCTGAGGTGCAGGCCTGGGGCAACTCCTGCCAGGGCTCCAGGGTACTGACCAGGGACTCAGTGTTAGCCAGACTGGGCGTAAAGCCAATGGTGCTCTGCTTTGAAAGCTCGGCCTCGAAGAATTGAGGCATCTTGCCCGTGGGGATAATGGAAGTTTTCGTCTGCCAGGCCACAGCCAACCCCTTAACCTTGTGTGCCTGGGTGAAATATGTACACCTGACCCATCGTTTCTCTGGAGCAGCCCGGTAGCTGGATGAGTGAGAGGCCTGCTCGGTGGAAGCTGAGGGAAAAGACCTCTCTGATGCTCATGGAATCTTCCTGGGTCTGGAGTTTGGGCTTTTTGCTTGGGATGTTGTTAACTCTTGGGCATTTTACTCTTAGATAGAGACCTCTGAGAATAGAGTTCATTTACATGAGATTGAGGGCCCTGGTTCTTATCTATGAGCTCAAGGCTCTGGTCTCAGGGATCCCTGGAGGCCTCTCCAGCACCACCATCCTCCACCTCTGCAGACCTCATCCCTTCTCTCTTTTCCACAGAACCTACCATCCTTTTGGGGGCATTGCTGTGAGCAATAAAATCTCTGCAAAATGTTACTAATGACAGTAGCCATTTCTAAGCAGTGGATTCTGACTCATGGCTACCCCATGTGTTACAGAGTACAGCTGTGCTCCATAGGGTGTTCTTGGCTACAATCATTCTGGAAGCAGAAGCAAGGCCTCTCAGGTCACAGCTGTGTGAGTTTGAACCACTAACCTTTCGTTTTTTAGCAGAGCGCAAAGAGTTTGTGCAACTGGAGGTCCCTACTAGTGACTGCAGTAACTTATATTAAAAGCTTATGCCCTTCGAAGACAGTATTAGGGGGTTTCATATGTATAAATATAGAATCTTCGAGTTAGGTTTTTTCATGACATTTATTTATATATTAAATGCCAAATGATTTTGCTCTTTTGGAACATGTAAATGTCCGCATTTCCCTGAACCTGCATAGTAGCCTAAGACTTCTCCAAAAGATTTCTTCTGCAAGGGTGATTTTCTTAGAATATTTAGCAAGTAAACACTCAGACGGAAGAAATGCTCATCTCTGTTAACTCTCTTTGAAGGGAAGACTTTTTATAGAGGCACTGTACTTAAGGAGGAAACCCTGGTGGTGTAGTGGTTAAGTGCTATGGCTGCTAACCAAGGGGTCAGTGGTTCAAATCTGCCAGGAGCTCCTTGGAAACTCTATGGGGTAGTTCTACTCTGTCCTATAGGGTCGCTATGAGTTGGAATGGACTCAATGGCAGTGGGTTTTGTTTTTGGGTTTTGGTACTTAAAGAGAAAGAAAAATTTGTATACTTTGTTAAAAGTCTTACAGGTTTACCTCTTCCTTGTACGCTTCCTAAACAAGCAACAGTAGAAGGTTTAAGTTGCCTTTCTGTAAACAGAAATCCCCTCTACAGGTCCATGTTAGATGAACTCCTTCAAGGTCCTTAGGCAGAAGACAGATGACCACATGTATCTGAGAGACTTGATTCCACAGACGTCAGTGGTCAAATACAACCACCCACCTGGGTGTGTCTGGGTGGGTTGTCCATGTCAGCCTAAAGGTCTGTAGGTGTTTCTGAATATGAGGGAAGGACTGGAGAGTTCAGAGTGAAGAAAGAGATGGAGGTAGGTTGTGTTGAGATGAATGGACAGAAAACTCCAAGGTGAGACACAGTATAGAGAGGAGGAACCTCCCAGGAGTATGTTAGAGAGAGAGACCAAGGAGGGAGCAGAAAGCAGGGCTCAGCCACTGCAGGGCAACACAGGAGAGCAGCAGAGAAGAAAAAAGTGCAGGTGGTAGAAGAGGACGCTGCATAGGGTGAGGGCGCACCACTAGGAATTACAGCAAAAGCTTGGCTTCAGTGTGGTGAGATTTTAAAACTTCAGTTCTAAAGAGAACTTTAGGACTTGGAAGAAAAGGGAAGTCCCTGGAGCTCAGGGGGCAAGTCGTTCCCAGACCTTCTGCTGCCTGAGTCCAGGCTGGGGATTGTTGGGGCTTACAGTGACCAGGAACTCTGGGTCAGCATGGGGTACTGTGTTCTCTCACACTACCCACTCTAAACCCCCTTGATACATTTCTTTTAATTCATCACATGACTTATCAATTCAATGTCATTGTTGTAGTTGCTGTTAGGTGCCTTTCAGTTGGTTCTGACTCATAGCGACCCTGAAGGACAGAGTAGAACTGCCCCATAGGGTTTCCAAGGAGTAACTGCTACATTCCAACTGCTGACCTTTTTGGTTAGCAGCTGTAGCTCACAATAGCTCCTACCCACTTCAACACCAGGCTCCTCAATCTCATTAGAACACATTAAAAATAAGTACAAGTCTCCATAGCTAGCCAGTCTTTGCCCTCTTCCTACACTCATAGCCCCAGTTGACTGCTTGCCTCCTTCAGTGCCAGAGACATAAGCAAGAATATTGTAGGCCTAAACCACTGAGTGAGTTCTCCTCCCTACTCTGGAAAGCCCTCAGATCACAGTAGACTGTCATGATTAACCCATTTATGCCTTCATTTATTCATTCACATCACACACTTCGGGAAATTGTCTACTAAATGGCAGGAAGTACTTTTCCCAGAGAAAGCCTTAGTGAGCCCCATCACCACATATCAGAGCCTTCATCTTCTCTCCTTGTGGCCCAGTTTTCCAAGGAAACACATCCCCTCATTGCCAGCTCCCATTGATAAGGGAGAATTTTCCTCCCACCATTACCTTGAGTCTTAGAGAAAGTCCTCTTTCTCCTGTATTGTTGTTCCATCCTGGCTGGGTGAAGATGAGCCAAAAAGGGTGTTCTTCTGCAGGAAGTTTCTCCCTCCTCCCAGTTAGAGATGGTGTCCCAAACTCTCACAATTTGGGGACTCTGATTTAGGAATCACTCTCTGTGATTCGGTAGCTTATGTTGCTCTCTCACAGGAGACCTCAGATCGACAACCTCTACAAAAAGCAGTTGGAATCTGAGTGAGCACCAAGGCTTTCAGTAACCCTTGTGTGACCTCATCACTGACATCACTCAGTTCTGAGGGCCCAGTTTGAATCTAAATGCAGCAACAAGAACAATGTGACAACTCTTGTGGTGGGAGTTAGGAAGTTGTTACAAGGGAAATAATATAGAAAAAATGAGCCTTTCCCCTGCCCTCAAACAGGTTACCATCCATCGTGGTGACTTGAGAGTCCAAGAAATGATACCAGTGTGATGGCAGTTGTTTCCCCCAAACCTCTCCTCTGGCATTTTTTGAGCCATGTCTCTGTAGTCCTGGAAATACAATGTCCACCCTGAACCACTCTCAGGTCTCCTTTGCTTCTGAGGCTTCACACAGGCTGTTCCCTTTGACGGGAAGGTGTTCTCTACCCTCCCCCCTGCTGGTCCACCCTCCCTGGTGAAGCATGTTTGTGAAGAGAGCAGACCCCAGCCAAATTCCTGGGTCTGAGCCCCACCTTCTCCACATACTGGCAGTGTGACCTTGGATGATACATTTAACCTCTCCATGCCTCACTTCCATCATCTGTCAGATTAAGAGAACTCTATCCTTCTCATAAGGTCGTTGAGAGGATGCAACCACTGAGAACAGTGACTGCTACAGACTCAGATGGTGTGAATGCTCATTTTTAGAGGAGCCCAGGTGGTGCAATGGTTAAGTGCTGGTGCTAACCAAAATGTTTAAACCCACCTTAGTGGCTCTGGGGTAGAAATACCTGGTGATTTGCTCCTGTAAAAATTACAGCCTTGAAAACTCAATGGGACTGTTTTATTCTGTCACATGGGATCAGTAGGAGTCAGAATTGAGTCGATAGCACATAGCAACAACAACGTTGTTATATTTCAGGTCAGAGCTTGTTGAGGGTACCTAAACTACTTTATTTATAGCCCTGTTTTATGTATCAGATTGCCCTATAGTCCCCACATGGCAACGCTCATGCTGCCCTGTTCCAGGGAGATGATCACTTAAAAATCTGTCACCTTTAAAAGGATTGTAAACATCTTGCGGGTAAACACAAAGTCTGCTTTATATTTGTAGCCCCAGAAAGTAGGACAGTGCCTGACACATTGTAGGTACTCGAAATATATTAGTTGGATCAATGAATGAATGAATGATGACTGTTCAAAATACCCATCCTTTACAGACAATCAGTGCAGAATAGAACTCTTTGATGTGGACCCTGAAGGCACCATTACTCCTGGGAAGGCTGTTGACCCCAATTCATTGACTTTCCTGGCCCTGAGCCCCAGGATATGTTATACTTACCCACTTTGCATGCTTTTTCTTCGGCCTTCTGCTCTCACAGAAAAGCAATGAGGCTCAGGAACTTCATGGTCAACCTATCTGAGAGGCCTAGCAGAGCCCTCAGGAAAAAGCCCACTGTTCTCTGCTGCGCTGCCCCTTGGATTTTGTTCCAGAGGCTATTTAGAAAAGCAACTGGTAAAATTGTTGAAACTGTTTGAAAAGGGATTTTAGAAAATTGTTATTGGCCAGAGGGAAACCTGATAGCTTGGAGGAAAATGAAAACTCTCCAATGAGAAGGAGAGGGAGCTTGTTTTGTGTGACTGCAGAGGGTAGAACCGGGACAAGCATCTCTAAACACAAAAGGACAAAAGAAGATCTTCCATGTTGGAAATGTAGTAAAAATGCTCCAGTGGCTTCACCCTACGTCCTCAGAATTTTTACACTCATGACACCCATCACTTGCACTGTGGCCTCAGGAGAATACTTGGGGTTTCCTGAACATATTGGGCCATTTCCTACTTCTTAACCACCTACTGGTATTTCCACGTTTGGTTCAGCATCACCTCCTGGTAAACTCTTCTCTGACCCTACTGCTGGCAGAGTTTCTCATCCCCTGCTATGTAGTCCATTGTACTCTGGAAACAATTTGCCATAGCTGGGAACACACTTGATTGCATTTACTTCTTGGGATTGATTGTAAAAATGGCCATTCATTCTTGCTGTCTGTGTATCTGTGGACTTTTAATGTTTCCTGAATACCTGAGCCATTTTTCACCCCCTCATCATGCACCCGTATTCCACATTTGCTTCAAGCATCACTTCTTGGTCGAAGCCTTCCTTGACACATTCCTAGTAGAATATCATACTCCCTACTCTGGGAAATTCCTGTACTCAGGAAATGCTTTGCCATAGTTCAGAATACAGTTGAATGCTTTTACTTATCGTTATTGATCACAGTATGGCCACATAGTCTTCCTATTTCTTTACCAAACCAAAAAACCAAACCCATTGCCGTCGGGCGATTCCGACTCATAGCGACCCTATAGGACAGAGTAGAATTGCCCCATAGGGTTTCCAAAGAGCAGCTGGTGGATTTCAACTGCCAACTTTTTGGTAAGCAGCAAAGCTCTTAGCCATTGTGCCACCAGGGATCCTTATCATCCCTTGTGAAATGACCTGGCAGCTCCTTTCATCAATAGAGAAGCCTTTATTTACTTCTTGAATTGCAACCGAACTTATGACTGCTTTGGCCATTGGGCAATACCAAACCTGATACAAGCAGAGAACTGAGAGGACTTGGCCTTTGGGGCTTGCCCTATGGCTGTTCTTCAAACCCTGAAAACTCATGGGTTTGAGCCACGGCCAGTCTGTGACATGATTTATGCTGTTTATCAAATTTGGAAAGTGTCCTGCCAATTTTTTTTTTACATCTTTCTCTCTCTCCTCTCCTTTTGGGATGTCCATGATGTGTTTATTGGCATATTTGGTGTTGTCTCGTGGAGCCCTCAGGTTCTTTTTATCTTACTTGTTCTTCCCTGCCCCCTCCTCGGGCTTCATAATTTCAACCGCCTTGTCTTCAAATTTGCTGATTCTTTGTTCTGTCAGCTAAAACCTGTCATTGAGCTACTCTAGTGAAGTTTTTATTTCAGCTATTGTGCTTTTCAACTTCATAAGTTCCATTTGGTTAATTTTTGTAGTTTCTATACCTTTATTTCACATTTTCTATTTGTTCATGCATTGTTCTCCTGATTTACCTCTTTGATTTTCTTTATTTCATTGAGCATATTTAACATTTTTGATTTAATGTTTTTGGCTGGTGATTCCAATGTCTAGACTTCCTCAGAGATCGTTTCTGTCAAATATTTTTCTTTCCTGTGTATCAGCCATATTTTCTTGGTTTTTTTTTTTTGTATGCTTTGGAATGTTTTGATGAGAAATGTAAATTTTTACTATTAAAATGCAGTAACTCTGGAAATCACATCCTCCACCTTTTCAGGGGTCACTGCTGTTGCTTGTTGAAGGCTTCAGCCTCCCATTTACATAGTGACTTTTTCAAATTATATGTGCAAAGTCCGCATTTCACCTCTGAATGGTCACTCAAGTATCTTTTCCGTTATCTCTGCAGTCATTTTGTGACCTTACAGGTATTTCCTTAAACATGGAGTTTTTTTTTAAGGTGTGTATATCTCTTTAGGGACCTTGATGGAACAGTGGTTAACCAAAAGGTCAGCAGTTCGAATCTACCAGCAGCTCCTTGGAAACCCTATGTCGCAGTTCTACTCTGCCCTATACAGTCACTATGAGTCAAAACTGACCCTATAGCAACAGGTTTGATTTTTTGGCTATATCTCTTTAAGTCTTCCCATAGATGCTACTGGGGTGGACACTGAATCCTGAATGGTCTAAAACAGGGCAAATACCTTCAGTGGTCACTCAAGTAACCATGTGACTCACCAGAATGCACAACTCCAAATTTTTGGAAGACAAGGTTCTTACTGTCCATCCTGGCACCAGTTACCCACTCTAGGAATAAAAGCTACTGTCCCTGTGTCTGTGGTCATGTCGAGGAATGGGGGTTGATAGCTGGTTCCCTCATGTTGCTGTCTTACTAAAGTTCAGCAGCCTCTCCCTTCATCAAGCAGTCCTCTGGTTGCCTCAAGTATCTGATTAGGCTCCAGAGCACTGAAATAGATGGTTCTGACATTTTTTTTTTTCCTCTGAGCTTTGTGCTGCTTTGCTGGAGAGACCAATACTCAGAGCTTTCTACTCTACCATTTTCTATGACATTAAGTTTTTTTCAACTGTATTCAGTTTTTAGCATCACATTCACTCTCGCTTCAAGCAGGAGGAGGTGAAACCATTTGCTGAGCTTCTTTGGATATTTATGCTACAAATCAGGTCTCGTGCCCTACTGATAGCTCAGGAATCAGTGCTCTTGGTTGCCTCTCCCACTCTTATCCTTGCATATTAATTCCTTTTAAAAATAATCTTTCTACAGCTATTTTAGTGGACTTTAAGGAATTAGACGAAGTAAGTATGTATATTCAGTCTTCTGTCTTAAAGTGGAATCATTTACCTTGCCCATTTATTAATTGGGGATTTTATTTTAACCCCTATTGATTTATAGCTTCTGTTTATTTAACTCTAAGTTTGCCCTTTATGAATTATAAATGTTTTTTATTTTGTGTGCTTTAGATAAAAGTTTGCAGTACAAATTAATTTCTTATTCAAAAATTTATACACGAATTGTTTTGTTGACTTTGGTTGCAATCTCCACTATGTGGCAGCATGCTCCCACTTTCCTTTTACACCTCAGGTTTCCCGTATCCATTTCTCCAGTTATTCTGTCCCTTCCTGACTTCTCGTCTTTGCCTTTAGTCAGATGATGCCCATTTGGTTCTATATACTTGATTCAACTAAGAAGCATGTTCCTCATGTGTATTATTTTTTGTTTTATAGGCCTGCCTAATTTTTGACTGAAAAGTTGACTTTGAGAGTGTCTTCAGTTCTGAGTGTCTGTGGGCCATAGTCTTGGGGGTTCCTCCAGTGTCTGTCAGACCAGTAAGTCTGGTCTCACTTTGTGAATTTGAATTTTGTTCTACATTTTCTCCTGCTCTGTCTGGATCTTCTATTATGATCCCTGTCCGAGCCATCGGTGGCGGTAGCCAGGCACCACCTAATTTTTCTAGGCTCAGGCTGGTTGAGGCTATGGTTTACATAATCCGTTAGTCCTTTAGACTAATATTTTCCTTGTGTCTTTGGTTTCCTTCATTCTCCTTTGCTCCGAACATCATGAAACCAATAGATGTATCTCAGATGGCCACTCTCAAGTTTTTAAGACCCCAGACACTACTCACCAAAGTACGATGTAGAACATTTTCTTTACGAACAATATTATGCCACTTGACCCAAATGTCCCCCAAGACCATGGTCCCCAGGCCTAAGCCCCAGTGACTCGGTCCCTCAAGGTGTTTGGATGTGTCTAGGGAAATTTTATGACTTTGCCTTGGTCAAATTGTGCTGAATTCCCCAATATTGTGTTGTCTTCCACTTCACCGAAGTTAACCTTGTCTACTATCTAGTTAGTGGTTTCCCCTCCACACCTGTCTCCTCCATCGTAACCATCGAAGATTGTTTTTTCTGTGTGTAAACCTTTTCTGAGTTATAAATATTTTATGATGTAATCCACACATGGTAAAATTCACTTTTTTAAAATCATATACTTTTACTTATTTTTTTGTTGAGAATACACACAGCAAGACGCACACCAAGTTTCTACATATACCATTTAATGATATTTATTACATTATTTGAGTTCTGTAATCATTTTCATCTTCCTTTTCTGAGTTGTTCCTCCCCCAATAACATAAATTCGCTGCCTCTAAGGTTTCTATCTAATCTTTCATGTTGCCCTTATCAATCTGGTCCCATATAGATAGTTCTTAAAACAGCATAATGCTCAAGGCAAACATTTTTTACTAGTTAAACTAAACTGTTGTTTGGCTTTAAGAAGATAGTACAGGATTTTTTGTTTAAGGTTTAAAGATTATCTTAGGGCAGTAGTTTCAGAGGTTCATCCAACCTTCATGCCTCCAGGAAGTCTGAAGACCATGAGAATTTGAAATTCTGTTCTGCATTTCCCCCCTTTTAGTCAGGATTCTTCTATGGAATCTTTGATCAAAATTTTCCTCTGGCACCATCCAGTTCTTCTGGTCTCGTGGCAAAGGAAGCAGTTGTTTATTAGGCATTTAGCCACATATTCCATATCTTCCTTCTATTCCTGACTCTCCTTCTTCCTCTGTGGTTCCAGGTTGATAGAGATCAATTGTTGTGGCTTGAATGACCATTTGCAAGCTTTTAAGACCCCAGGCACTATGCATCGAACTAGGAGGTAAAATGGAAGCACTAAACATGTTATTAGGCCAATTAACTGGGATGTCTCATGAAACTATGACCCTAAACATCCAAACCAAGAAAGCAAACCCCATGAGGTTTTTGGTTGTACATAAACAGCCTCAGCAGCTACTATTTTTGTTATTGTTGTTGTAGCAGCAAATATGTCTATCACACTTTTGCCAATTCAACTTTTGACAAATGTACAACTTATTGACAGCAATTACAATAATTGTCTGTGCAACCTTATCCTTAATCAATGTAATATTTCCATTACCATTAACCTCCCCACCCCTTTACCTCTCCCTCCCACCTCTGGTAACCACGAATAAAACATTGTTCCTCTGTGTATTTGCCTTTTCTATTCTTTTTATGTAAGTGAGGCCATACAAGATTTGTCCTTTTGCGATTGACTTATTTAACTCAGCATAACGTCTTCTAGTTCCATCCATGTTGTAGCATGTATCAAGACCTCATTTATCCTATTGGCTGAATAGTATTCCATTGCATGTATGTACCATATTTTGTTCATCCATTCATCTTTTTTTTTAAATAATTTTAGTTGTGCTTTAAGTGAAAGTTTACAAATCAAGTCAGTCTCTCACACAAAAACCCATGTACTCCTTACTACATACTTCCACTTACTCTCCCCCTCGTGAGTCAGCCCACTCCTTCCTTCTAGTCTCTCCTTTTGTGACTGTTTTGCCAGTTTCTAACCCCCTCTACCCTCCCATCTCCCCTCCAGACAGGAGATGCCAACATAGTCTCAAGTGTCCACCTGATGCAAGTAGCTCACTCCTCATCAGCATCTCTCTCCAACTCATTGTCCAGTCCAATCCATGTCTGATGAGTAGGCCTTGGGAATGGTTCCTGTCCTGGGCCAACAGAAGGTTTGGGGACCATGACCACCAGGATTCTTCTAGTCTTAGTCAGACCAGTAAGTCTGGTGTTTTTATGAGAATTTGGGGTCTGCATCTCACTGTTCTCCTGCTCCCTCAGGGGTTCTCTGTTGTGCTCCCTGTCAGGGTAGTCATTGGTTGTGGCCGGGCACCATCTAGTTCTTCTGGTCTCAGGATGATGTAGTCTGTAGTTCATGTAGCCCTTTTTGTCTCTTGGGCTCACAATTACCTTGTGACCGTGGTGTTCTTCATTCTCCTTTGATCCAGGTGGGTTGAGACTCATTGATGCATCTTAGATGGCTGCTTGCTAGAGTTTAATACCCAAGACACCACACTTACAAATTGGGATGCAGAACATTCATTCATCTTTTGATAAACAAAAGTCCCATACCCCTTAGCAGTCACTCCTTATTTCCCCTTCTCCTAGTGCGTAGCAACCACTGATCTATATTCTGCCTCTGAGTGTTTACCTCATCTGGGTATTTTGTATAAATTGAATCCTGCAGTTAAGTGTATTTTCTAGCTTCTTTTAGTTACACTAATGTTTTGGGGATTCATCCATCTGGTGGCATCTATCACTTTATCCCTTTTTGTTGCTGAATAGTATTTATTGTACAGATATACCGCATTTTGATTATCCACTCATCAGTTGATATGTATATTGTTTCTACCTTTTGGCTACTATGGATATGCTATTATGAACATTTTGTACAAGTTTTTGCATGAGCATATGTTTCTAATTCTCAAGAATATATACCTAGCAATACAATTGCTGGGTTAGCGGAATCAACTCGATGGCAATGGGTTTGGTTTGGTTTGGATGCCAACTTTACACGTAACATTTTCAGGAAGTGCCAGTCTGTTTCCCAATGGGCTGTACCATTTTACATTCCCACCAATGATGAATGAGGGTTGCAATTACTCCACAGAGTTCCCAACACATTTTATTGTCCATCCCTTTGATTGTAACCATCTTAATGGGTAAGATGTAGAATCTCTTCGTGGTTTTATTTTTATTTCTCTAATGACAAATGAGGAAGTACAACCAGAATGTGTCTCACATACTTTGGACATGCTGTCGGGAGGGATCAATCCCTGGAGAAGGACATCATGCTTGGTAAAGTAGAGGGTCAGCGAAACAGAGGAAGACCCTCAACAAGATGGACTGACAGAGTGGCTGCAAAAATGGGCTCAAGAATAGCAACAATTGTGAGGATGGTGCAGGACTGGGCAGTGTTTCGTTCTGTTGTGCATAGGGTCGTTATGAGTCAGAACTGACTTGACAGCACCTAACAACAACAATGACAAGTGATGTTGAGTATCTTTTCATGTGTCTGTTGGCCATCTGTATACCTTCTTTGCAGAAATTGCAATTCAAGTCTTTGCCTGCAGGTATTTTTTCAGTTTACTCTGTTTTTTTTTTTTTTTTTTTATCATTTAGCTTTTGATATGGCAATGGTTATTTTTTTTTACATATAACTTGTCACCTTTCTATCTTATGGCTTTGCATATTTTAGAATGCATTTCCTCATTATCAGTAAAGAAATTAAACAACACTCCCAAAGTTTCTTGAATTTTTATTTTTTCATATTTTAAATTTAAATATACCATCCATTTGAAGTACCTAGGTGTAAGCTGCAAGTCGATAGACCAAAATATTTATTTTTGGAGATTATTGTTTGGATAGTTACCAAATTGCCACCAAACTAGCTCTTGAATAAACCATCTTGTTCCCCTGTTCCCCATTGTCAAACAAATTGAAAATCATTTTCAGAAAGAGGAAGCCCACCATTCTTACCATTTCATTTTAAATATATTGCTTTGTCACAGTATAAACCTATTATCTTTCATATTTAGCTGTCTGTGATCTTTTCTCTACTAAGCTCATGAAAACTTTGAGGTGAGCAGGATTTTTGTGAAACTAATAGTGAGGGATGATTTCATAGCTGGGCCCGTATGTTCCAGCCTTAAAGAAGGAGAGGTGTAAATAGAAGCCTCAGGGATGGCTTAAACTACGAGAACATGATTCCCTGGAATTTGCCATTTTGTTCTACAAAGGGCTCTAGACTTTTCCATATAAAGATAAATGTATATATCAACTTTACTATACACAGGGAATAACCCCCTAAGCAGCAGTCATTCATAAGGAACGTATTCATTGCCTCAGAGGATATTTAAAAAGAATAGCTATTTTGGTGAACACATGTTTTCATTTCTTTCTGAGTATTTCTCTAGAAGTGAAACTGCTGGGTCATAGGATATGTGTGTTTGTAGCTTTAGCAGACAAAAAGTCTCAAATAATTGCTTAAAGTGGTTGTAGCAGTTTGCACTCTCCCCGGCGGTAGATTAGAGTTCCAGTTGCTCCATGTCCTACCCAGTATTTGGTATTTAGTATCTTTTTCATTTTACCAGTCCTGGTTGGTATGGGGTGGTACCGTATTGTCACTTTGTATTTGCATTTGCCTGATGACTGCAGATGTCTAGCCCCTTTTCTTATGTTTATTG
Organism: Elephas maximus indicus; assembly: GCF_024166365.1. Taxonomy (NCBI): domain Eukaryota; kingdom Metazoa; phylum Chordata; class Mammalia; order Proboscidea; family Elephantidae; genus Elephas; species Elephas maximus. The sequence continues at coordinate 70,219,226 of NC_064831.1, read as the reverse complement.
ATCTTGTATATACTCGCTTTTATAGAATGTCTGTTTAAGTATTTGCTCGTTTTTCTTCTGAGTTGTCTGCTTTTTTTTCTTATTGATTTTCCAGAATTTTTTTATATCCCATAACTAAGTCGTTAGTAAAATATGTGTATGAAAAATAACTTCCCCTACTCTGGCGAACACATTTTCACTCTCTTACTGGAGTCTTTTGATCAACAGAAGTACTTAATTTAAAAAATTCAATAGTTAGGCCTTCATAAGGAGGGTATTCATTCTTGGTTACTATGCATTCCTTACCTCAGGTTTACACTCCTACCAATACACACAACCCTTTCTTAGTAATCCCAGCACTACCTCCACTTTAAGAAACACTTTTCTCTTATGCTGGAGGAGGCTTTACTCCATAATTCCTTATGGTATTTCAGAAAAAGTGCTTGTTGTAAGAAAACATTTGTTGGGAGATGAGGAATCCATAATTCTACAACCAAATTGGAGATCACAATGGTGGAAGCAGGACTACTCTGTTAGGACTCTGTAGAGGATGATTGCATTCTATGAGCCAACTCTCCCGCTAGGTGGGCCACACTGGGAGGTGAGGGTGAGGGCTGGGGTAGGAGTCAGAAGTAACCTGCCATTTTTCCTTGCAGATCGTGTACTTCTGTCTGCTTTCCTAACAGGTAGCAGCTAAGCCCTGTATTAGAAATAGTCCCACCACCATTCTGCTTGACTCTTTTAATGGTCCTTTATCTTCTTTTCCCATACATATCTCCCGAGCCCTGGTGACACAAAGGTTAAGTGCTCCCTGCTAACTGAAAGGTTGGTAATTCAAACCTACCAGGTGGCTCCACAGGAGAAAGACCTCGCGATCTGCTTCCATAAAGATTACAGCCTAGAAAAACCTATGGAGCAGTTCTATTCTGTTGTATCAGGTCACTGTGAGTCACAAATGACTGGATGGCACCTAACAACAACAGCTTCCTCAGTGGTCTGACTAAATAATAGCAGTCAATTGATGAGATTTCCCCCTTATGTATACTTTTCTCCAGTTTCTTATTTGTTTCAATAAACACTCATTACTGTTAAATCAGAGAAAACAAAACTTTTTCAAGGTTAAAAGTGGATAATAATATCTATCTCACACACTGTATCAAGCTAAGGGTTAAATGAGGACTGACATGTGAACATAGCAGAGGGCCCAGCCTCCTATGGCACTCATTCCTGTGTTCTCCCCTCTGCCTCTCTGTCTTTTCCTTATTGCTCTACTAAGACCTTGAGGGCTGTATATGGCTACGGGCTTCAAGACTTCACAGTTCTGTTTTCCATACCAGTGTACTGTCATCTTGAGCTCATGGGCAGCCTCTCCACAGATTGAATCCTTCCATTTCTATTCACTTATTTATTATTTAAGTCAAGGTTCCACCTCCACCCATTTCAGCTCCTCCTGGGTCCAGACTCATGTATTTCAAATATTGGCCTAACTCTCTGGGTGTCTGCATTTGGAAAGTATACATTATAATAATAAAAAAAAAATAATAATACGTTCCTTATATTACTATCATGCAGAGCATGTATCTTAAGAAAGGAGAAGCACTTATAAGAGTGCCTGGCATCAGTGCATGTACTCGGTAAGTGTTTGCTCTTAGTATTCATCTCCACATGAATGTCTAATAGTTATGCTATTTTATCAAGACCATGGAACAATTCTTGGTTCTAATCCCCATTTCCCCCTTATCAATGCATTTCTCAAGACTTTAGTGATGGAACTATGTCTCTTTCCACACAGTGGACATGGTTAAGAAAGGTTGACCTGGTTGAAAATTATAAATTGCTCCAACATTTTCTATGGGTAGCTCTTGAGTCACGTTTGACCCACTAACCAAGCAAAAGATTAGAACCACCCTTGGCTGTTCATTGGAGTATACTCGTTCCAAAGTAGCTCGTTTGGGCAGCTATACTGATAAATTCAGCCCAGTCTAAAATAACGTCTTTCCCTCCTTGGTCTAGCACACCTGAGTCCTGCACTTCCCCTACCAGTGTCCTCTGTTTCCACCGAAGAGCTATGACAGGGCCTGTTTTGTGCTGATATGTAGAAATGAAATATATTTTTGTGTTTTATATTTATGCTAATGTCCTATTTATTATTCTGTTTTCTGTGGTTCTTAGAAGTTTCAATGGTGATAATCTTATCATGTATGAATAATGACAGTTATACCTTATGTGTCTTTTTTAATGTCAACTCGAACTTATATACCTACCATAAACAAATTTGATCATGTATTATTAAATGTTTTATATTTTGCTGTATTCAGTCTGGCAGGATTTTATGCTGGTTTTTCCATCTATTTCCTTTTTTATTGTGGTAAATATATATAAACATTTTTCCTTTCAACATTTTTTGCATGTACAATTCACTGTTGTGCAACCCTCACCACTATCCATTTCCAATTTTTTTGTTCATCCTTAACACAAGCTCATCCTCCTCTAAACAATGACTCCCTCCTAAATTTTTTAGCATGCTTATTCTGTAACATTTTCCTTGTATCATCTTTTTCCAAACTGGCAACTTTTCTAAACTAGCCATATGTATAGAGGCAGCTGGGGATGTGTTTTCTCTTTTTCTATCCTTCTATGGACTTTGTACTCAGCTGAAATGATCAGATTTGTGAAACCCGCCTGAAAGCAATCTTGGCCTGTTATATTCTTGCTAGGAGGATTTTAACTACTGATTTATTTTGTTGAATGATTAAAGCACTCTTCTGGTAATAATTAAGTTGCCACTGTAAGCTCCAGGCTGCTGGAATCCCATCTCCAAATGCGATGTGGGTTTTCACTGTTTTCAGCCTTGTTCAGACCAATTAATCAACCCCAGAATCACCACGGTGGCCAGTCCTTACAACCAGTCCTAGAACCATGTCTCTGGTCTGACTCAATATTTGTTGCAAAGAAATTAACGTAGGTTATGGAAACATTTTTGTGTCCACACCCTCTTCGGGTCCAGAATATCGACAGGGTACATTCTTTCAGTTCTTTCACTTTACTTTTATTTATTTATTCATATTTTCCCCTATCTAATAGTTTTGAAGTTTTGATTTTCACGTTCAGGTCTTTAATCTAGCTGGAATTTATTTTTGTGTGTGGTGTGGTTGTCCAGTTGCATTTGAAGGTCAGAAGAGAACAGACTTTTCTAATGCAAAAGGGGGAAGGCAATGGCTGGGGTGGTTGTGGGACAACAGTTAGAACTGCCAGCAGGGACGCCCGGCCTTACCCTCCCTAACCTGGTGGCATAGGCCTCTGCCTGCCCTATCGCAAGCCTTGCGGGCAGAAGGACCTGAGCCAGTTATCGCCAGACTCCTGCTAGAGGACCAGATCTCGCGGTACCTCCTGGCCTGACCGCCCCCAGCTCAGACCCTCCTGGGGGCAACCTGAATGCAGGGAAGGTTAATGGCCGCAAGGGATCCAGACTTCAGGAGCTCCAGATGCACCGTCTGGCTGGCAGCGCTTCTGCTGCGATAAGAGACAGTGGAGGGGTCGGCCTGCTGCCCGGTATCCCCACGATGACCCAGCTAGGGTGGGTGAATTGCAATCTTACGTGGGCTTCTAAGTCCGACCTTGGAAGGCCCCCGGGGTGCACTTCCTGGAGAAGAGGGCAAAGCCACAAAGGGCACACTGGCTGGGGGACCCACTCTCTCCAGGCTGGCTCACCACCTGCACTGACTCAGAAGAGCCCTCCCAGGGGCATCACCCCTAGTTTGGGGGCCACGACTACACCATGCTGATCTCCAGATTCCTAGAGCAGCTGTGCGCACAGGAGGGCTGGGCATCGCCACCTCCTTGGCAGCAGTTCCTCCTGCGTGTGATCCATTTGCCAACCTGGAATTCTGGGGACAGTTTTTAATCCAGCCTAGCATTCTGGAACAGACGCCGCAGGGAGAGCTGGCTCATGAAGCCCTGGACCAATATGCTGCTTTGCACGGAGGTCCTGCCTGGGTCTTGTGTGCACTGCAGCTCCGCCCAGCACCAGGAGCCATGATTTTAATTGGGTGGTTTTTTTCCAATGACATGTTTTCCTAGATTTTCTTTTTAGCTCTTTTTCTTCATTCTTTTCCTCAGTGGCGTCACTAGGGTTGGTGCCAACCAGCGCGATAACTCATGGTGCCCCCCCATGGACCTCCTCCGGTAGGGGATCATGCAAAATCCTTACTAGTGTTTTTTGTACTAATGTCACTCATAAACAGTAATTCTCATGTATCACTCCTTTTCCTTTAATTACTACTTTGTTCTCAAAAAGTTGTTGATGTAAGTTCACAAATACTAATTACGACAATATTGTAGCTAAAATACCAGAAAATTTGACAAAATCAGCGAATATAAAATCATGGGCAGTAGCAAAAACAAGAGCGATTGCTTGTAGTGCAGGCGGAGGAAACCGCATGATTCCATGGGTCACTGAAATTGGATAATAATGGCAGCTCCGACTGGAGGGCATTAGAAGGTTCAAAAAGTAAATTAACACAGAGGTTTAGCCTTGTAGGTACATTGATACATGTGAGTTGAGCTTATGAAAAAGGTTTTTGTTGTTTTAACTACATGGGTATTTTTATAGGAAATAATGACTTTCTACTGAAACATTGCACAAAAATTGTATAGACAGTCCTTGTAGTGTCATCTCCTCTGACGGTGTCACCTGGTGTGGTCCACGCCTCCCATGCACTCCTAGCAACGCCACTGCTTTTGCTCCCACCTCCATTTTATTGTCTCCTGTGTCATTTATCAGTTCTTTTGCCCCCACCCTCCCGGTGACTATGCTGCTCTAGACTCCACCCCTGTAAGAGCCCCATGGAAGGTGCTGGAGAGTGGTCCACAGGCCTCCCAACTGCTCAGGAGCTTGCGGGGGAGGGGTGGTGTAGGGATCTATGCATCTAAGAAACCCTTCAGGTAATTCTGGTGCTGATGAAGTGGAAGACTTTATTTTAGAGGGCAGCTGTGAGCAGGCCCCCTTCCTGAGCATGGCTGTGAAAGGTTTCCCGTGGTCCCTCTGCTTTGCTTGGTCTAGGGAAAGGCAGAGAAAACAACCATGACAGAAGGCAGTTGCAAGGGTTTTGAGCCTGTCCTGATTGAGTTTAGGGAATTTGTTTCCTCCACTCTCATGACTAGCAGTGAGCTAACTGTTCTCTGCTCAGACTGAAGAGAAACTACCAGAATGAGCTTGATACACTCTAGATTTGATTTTATAGTCTTCAGTTAACAAACGGCAATTCAATATTAGCAGTAATTGACTGCTTTAAAAAGTTGTAAACATAACCCCAAAAGAAATGAAATGAGCCTCTTCCTTTGCCACCCTACAGGCCCCAAGCTTTCTCATCTCCTACCTCTCAAGACTGTATGAAGTGCTTTGAGATTCTAGGAATAAAGTTCCCAGGAATATCACTGCTTTCATCCCTTGAGGAGTTTCCCCAATGCTGGATATACTAAAGTCTGAAAATCCCACAGGGGCTGCCTTAGCCTGTGTATTAGACATTGAGCACACTGTGGTTTGGAGCCACTTCACTTTTCCAGCAATTGGACATGACCCCAGAGACCTGACCCCAAAGCTGCTGAGACTTCCTGAAGCCAGTGCCCCCGCACTGCCAGAGTATCTCTGCATCTGGGTCTTAGGATCAGTTACTACACTGTGTTTCCTCAGCAGCATTTCTGTTGAAGGACACCTAAAAGCGCTATGAATTTATGCCGTGCACCCTGAAAAAAAATTTTTTTTTCCCCTGAAAATTTAACTCCTTTGTGTGGGGCAAGAAGCTACTGAAAAACACTAACGAAAATGACAGAAACCACAGCCCATGGTACTGGGGGAATCTGGGAGGGAAAGAGGTGCAGAAGCTAGAAAGTCCTGGTTGTAGCAGCAGATGGGCCAGCACGACCTGAAGTCACAAAGCTGACCTAAGAGAAAAGGCCTCACACCTAGGCCCATTTCTGTTTCCAAAGGAGAAAGCCTTTCCCTGCTCTTACCCAACTAGATTGTAAAGGCCTTTGACTTATGACATGATCGAGCCTTCAAAGCCTCATGGAAAAAATGATAGTCAAGGAGTCTCTGCCCAACCCCACCTAGTCAATCCTGCTTATTCGGGGTTCAAAATGATCTTGACCAGTTTCTCATTTGCAAAGCCCCTTCTGTGTGTAAGAAGAAATATGTGACTTCTTAGGAAATGCTGCAAGGAAGGTACTTTTTAAATTCAGTATTTTTTTAAACCAATAAAGTTTGTACTGAAAAGTAAAAAGGATAAAAAAAAAAAAAAAGCCAGAAACAGAGGAGAGACATTTGCAATAAATACGACTGTGTAAGATTCAAAATTGTTATGGATTGAATTGTGTCCCCCAAATTATGTATTGAATACTAACCTCTGTGCCTTGGTTATAATGCCATTTGTGAATGGTTGTCTTTGTTATGTTAATGAGGCAGGATTAGTGTAGGGCTATTTTTTTTTTATCTTGAGTCAGTCTCTTTTGAGATTAAAAAAAAGATTAAATGAGCAAGCTCAGAAGCAGAGTTGGGGGAAGAGAGATGCCAAGACACATGGAGATCTCTAAGGAACCAGGAAGCAGAAGCTAAAGAGACAAGGACCTTCCTCTAGAGCTGACAGAGAAAGCCTTCCCCTCGCACCCACACCCTGAATTTGAACTTCTGGCCTTCTAAACTGTGAGAAAATACATGTCTGTTTGTAAAGCCATTCTGTTATAGCAGCACCAGATAACTAAGACAAGAATATATTAACATCTCTCCCAATGCAGAAAAAGGGCAAAAATGAATTGGAGAAGGGAAACTGGAAGGCAAATTGGAGAAAAGAGACCCATAATGGCCTATAAGAGAGGCTCCTCCTCAGAAGTAATCGCAGATACAGAGAGCACAACACAATAGTCCTTCCTACACAGGGAGCAATCCAGGGCCAGGTCCCTGACTGAGAAAAGAGGCTCAGCCTGGACCACCACTGGGGCCGACTCGCCATCCCATGTGCCTTTGACCAGACCTGCCCAGAACAACTTGGCCCTGCTTCTGGCTAAATGAAAACGCCAAGTGACCTTCACTAAGTGGCTGAAGATGGACATGGGAGAGCATTTCCCTTAATGCAGCTTCTCAAAACAGGTGTCTGCTGTCCAAGAGGAGAAAATCAAAGGGAAAACCCATGTGATGCGCAAGTGGGCTGACTGCCTGTCCATCTCCCTGGGGCCAGCCCTGAAATCATATAGCCTGTTTCAAAGTGGCACAACATGGCCATATTGAGAGGGTTCCATGAGATGAGCTCCCAGCTCTTCCCCTGCCCTGGCCCTTTCCAGTACCACTCCCAGCCCCCAGGATCTTGGAATTTGACATGACTAACTAGCTCACCTTTTAAAATTTACTGCTCAAAAGCTGATTCCTCATTAAGGGTTAACCTGAGTACTCATTTAAAATGCACCCAGCAAACTCTTCCCTTCCACTCAAACTCACATACTTCCTAACCCTGTCCTATTTTATTACTAGCACTTATCACCTTAACATATTATACATTTTCCTAGTTTATTACATTCACTATCTACTGCCTCCCTAGTGAAGTATAAGCTTTGTGAGGACAGGAATTTTTGTGTGCCTTATGGACTGATGCATCTCCATTGCATAGAGCACTACCTAGTATACTATGTTTTAGGTACTTAAATATTTGTGGAACGGATGAATGAATCCAAAGGAAGGCACTCGAACTGGAAATCTCTCTCCTATCTCCTCTTCTCACCTATGAGGGGGTACTTGCAGAGATGAGCATAGTCATACTGCAGGATTCAGAGGCATCTCACCTGGCAGAGCCCAAGAAGTTGAAGAACCGAAGTTTGGTGCCTACGCAGACCCTTTGTGCTACCCTGCTTCCTCAGACACTTGGGACCCGCCTGAAGATAAGACCATTCCTGGATCAAGGATCAAGTCCTGCATTCCTCTCTTACTTTCAGTTCACGATTTGAACATTTCACGTGTATTACCTCTTATTGATGTTTGAGCATTACAGGATTGCCATCTAGCGGTTGTTTTTTCGCAGGTTGCATCTGAACTTGTCTTTTGTTTTCTGTCTTATCTAAACTTTTACTCACATTCTTCCTCTGAATGAAGTCTGGGGAGGCTATTTTCTGAAGCGCTTCCAGGTCTCATAAACTGAAAATCTAATCATAGGCACAGGTCGGTCACTTAAAAGCCATAAACGGCAGTTGCCAGCCACAAAGCAGTTAAGGACTCCTGTGTTAGGAAAAACCTGACGTGGGACAGATCAGAGTGCTAGGCTGTCCACGTAGCAAACACCCATGCAACATAAGGAACACATTGGTTTAAGCAACGCACGGTCTGTCTCCACAGCAGAATCCCCTGTTATGTTTTAATCAGACGTTGAGAGTACTGAAATTCACAACCTGTTTTTTTAAATCATTTGTTTTTGTTCACTATCTGAACAGGTTTGAGGAAATTCTCTTTCCGTCACTGGTTTGAGCATTGACTTGGTTATCTAGTACTGCTATAACAGAAACAGTACAAGTGGATGGCTTTAACAAACAGAAGTTTATTCTCACAGTCTAGTAGGCTAGAAGTCCAAATTCAGGGCTCCAGCTCTGGGGGAAGACTTTCTCTCTCTCTCGGCTCTGAAGGAAGGCCCTTGTCATCAATCTCCTCTGGTCTAGGAGCATCTAACATAGGGACCCCAGGTCCAAAGAACATGCTCCACTTCTGGCTCTGCTTTCTTGGTGATAGACAGTCCCCTGTCTCTTGGCTCACTTCTCTCTTTTATATCTCAAAAGATATTGACTCAAGATACAACCTTATCTTGTAGATTGAATCCTGCCTCATTAACATTATAAAGGTAGGATTTACTAAATACATAGGAAAATCACATCAGATGACAAAAAGTGGTGGACAATCATACAACACTGGGAATCATGACCTAGCCAAATTGAGACACATTTTGGGGGGATGCGATTCAATCCATAACAAGCATTTCCATGTCTCTGCTGCCAGGTCTCTCCTGCCACTGCTTCTCACTGTCTTCAGGGTTAGAGCTTGCTCTCTGTCTCTCAGTCTTCTGCTTCCAGGAGTTTTTCAGCACAGGGATTCTGGCTACAAAGGACGTGTTCTCTGTTCCTGCCTGTTCTTCTTTGGTGGTGGTAGGATCCTCCTCTCTACTCTGGAATTGGCTCTCTTTTAAGGCAAAACTGATCAATCCCCTTTGTAGGCCACAATTACCCTATGACGCAGTCCTGCCCAATCACCTGAGGGAGAGCTACAAGACCATGGCTAGAAGGGCCACACAAAAATAATCAATTGTACTGCAGATGCTCAAGCCAGCCTTGTTTTAGATCCCAACAATACTAGTGAGACCATAATTAAAGAACCCAGGAGAAGCCTGATAAATTGCGTAAGGCTTTAAAGGATGTCTTCCCTTTAGTAATAGACTGGACAAAGATTCATTCCTGTGTACAGAAAAAGAATGAGACCATTTATGATTATCAAAATAGGTTGTACCAGAAGTTTGTTGAACAGTCGCTGTTGGATTCACAGGCCCCCAGGGCTATGCGGGCTTTTAACGCAGCATTTGTATCTGGTCTCAATCCTGAACTTTCCACATTGATAAGAAAAAAGGAAACTTTTGGAAACCTACCTCCTATAATTAATTTTCTTAATGTTTCTGTCCCCCACGCAGTCTCAGCTATTTTGAATTCCACATTAATGCAGCACCTAACAGTCAGTAGGCTAACCTCTTATGAGGTCTTTCTGCTAACTACCTCAAATACTCAGTTGCATACTGTAACCTCCTTAAAACCTCCTACCTTGTTGCCCCTTCCTGAAGATTCAGAAACTACTACTCAGGATGGCCTTGACCTAACTGATCAACTGTTAACTCCCAGATGATATTTGCAAGAGAACCTCTCCCTAACCCTTCTTTAATCCTTTTTTTCCCCAATAGGTCATACCTTAAACCAAACCATCTAGCCCTCATTACCAGGGAGGGTGCCACTGTCACTATCTCTACTGAAGTTTTGGAGAGTGGCACCACTGAAGTTACTTTGGCTCAACAAGCTGAGTTAATCATGCTCCACAGAGCTTGCAGATTGGTCTCAGGACAGTCAGTAAGCATTTATACAGAGTTCAGGTATGGAATCGGCATTGTTTATGATTTTAGAAGGCAATGGAATCAAAGGGGGTTCCTAACATCTTCTGGAACCCAGATTAAAAGAGTTCTTTGGTCTCCGACCTCCTAGATGCCTTCTTGCTCCCTTCTGAGAGAGCTGTAATTAAGCTAAAAACCCACCTAAAGTAGTCCCTCAAACAAGAAATTTAAGGAGATAAGCAAACAACTGGCTGCCTCCCAACTTCCCCCTTGCCTTCATGACTGTGGTAATACAACGTGGCGACATGATGAAAAGGAGGGAATTATTGAGAAGGGAACAGATTAACAGCCGATAGTTATGAAATTTGTGTAGTGTGACACAGAATTAGGCAAAGGAATACATATACAGACAGCTATAAAATTTTTGCATACCTACCCACAGGAGGCATCTGAGGCTGAGATTCAAGTGTGAAAGGATCCAGATTGCCAGCTGGATACTGTAGCCAAATTATGGTTTGGGCCAGATGGCAGAGCGGTGTTACCAAGTCTTTGCAACATTACATAATTAAAATTTTACATCAAGATACTCACATGAAACCAGAAGAGCTGATGACACCTATGAAAAGATATTGGTGAGGTGACTTTCTGGAAGCAGCCCATCATATAGTTTCCAGTTTCTGACTTATTTAGCTTCCTTGTCATTTTTGTTGTTTTTGGCCACCTCCATTAATGAAGAAAACCTCTCCCGCCATAAGAATGGCAGTCATTACTGCATTTATGACAGCTGTGACATCCACGATCCTAAAGCAGCAGATAACTTACTAGTTGAGGAAGCAACTGTTAATGGAATTTTGGGGCATAATTTGATTAATCACCAAATTATACCTTCCAAAGGGCAAAAGAAAGCTTGGAGAAAAGGTAGGGTGCAGGCTAAATTGGGACACTGATCTTTGGGAGGCTCCTAACTAGAGGCCTATGCTTCCCAGATCCTTACATGTTACTCTTGCCCTAACTACATCTAGGAAGACTGAAAGTAATGGCAGTGATGTCCAGATATTGGTGGGGACATTTCTGCATCACTGCTGAGAATGTTACTAAACATTGTTCAGGTGCTCCAAGTTCAATCCAAGCAAGACAGTTCAAGCTCTCTCCGGGAGGTACCCTTTCCTCAGCTGTCATGCCACAGACAGTTTTGTGATTAAAAACTTTTTGAAAACATCATTCCCACCTGGGTAACCACAAAGACAATTTGTAGTGACTGAGGTACTCATTTCACCAGACAATAAACAAGTCTGAAGATTTTTGCAACTTCACAAAAACTCCACTGTCCTGAGCATCCACAATTGTCTGCACTGGTGGAAAGGACAAAAGGAGTCATCAAGAACCATCTTGCTAAACTTTCGTCTTCCTTGAATTTGCCCTAGGTCCAAGTCCTTCCACTTATATTGATGGATATATGATCTACACCCTTCAGGCTGCGTAAATTAACCTCACATGAAGTAATTACTGGACAACCCATGACTTTACCTTGCTAGTTGGCTCTGGATGACTCTAATTTCATTCAGACAACCATACTGAAATATTTTCAGGCTATGATCCAATATTCTAAATAGCATGTCTCCTTATTAAGGAGTGCCTATGACTTTCAGAAGTCAGATAATTCCAAATGCCTTCCATTATGCCTGGTGATTATGCCTATTGGAAAAGGCAACAATTAAAAGATGCTCTTGAGCCTAGGTGGAAAGGAGGTTACCTGATCCTTCTCACTAATCCACATGCTGCTAAATTACAGAGGGTTAAAACTTGGATCCACCTCTCCCAGTTGAAGAAAGCTGCCATTCTTGTTTGGACAGTTTAACTGACTGAAGGAGTCAAACTGAAATTCAATCATCACCAGGATGAGAAGCATATAAAATCTGGAGTAGACAGCTCCTCCCAAGATACAGGACCAGGCCTGTAGACTCTTTATTCCTAAACATCATACTACATGAATATAGATATTATTCTCTGCATATTTCTTTTTCTAGTATTTGCTACCCTTTTGCATTAGTACTACATATATTAGTCTACGTTAGTCTGTAGACTAACAACTTTCCCTTGGTGAATGGATGTTATTGAAGTTGTTGCCCTATGCCTAATCCACATACTTTTGAAGTAGCTTTGTTGTATCAATTAGGTTTTATTGACTGGTATGACAGATTTGTATAGGCAAACCTTTCCATGTGCTTTAACCTAGAGACATTCCTTTATATTTTTCTTATCATATTTTGATTATCACTAGGTTATTTGACACATCCACCCTTGTATACTCATATATGCCCTTGTTTGAGGTATCCTATTTCACTTTCTCAGTCAGATGTATGCTAATTGCTCTTGTTTATATCTTCTAGGCAATTTTCCTCCTTTTTTTTTTTTTTTTAATGAAGCCTTTCTTAAGTTCTGTGTTACTATGCCTTGTGATAATCACTGAGGCCTGGAAGTGTTAGATTCGCCCAATCAGCAGTAAGTGCCAGAAAATTAAATGAATGCTGGATATGCCATCCTTCTCCCAAATCTACATTGGAATATTCTGACCCTTTTGTTTTTCCAGTACTGAAGTTACTCAATTATAGTAATGTGCCTAAGACCACTAACAACTTTAGTAAAGCATTCAAGTAGGCCATTCACGTTAGATTATGGTGTCCCCAGACTTGCTAGAATATCCATTTAGTGCCTTTCTTTAATTAAAAAAAAAAAACTAAACACAGTGCCTTTCTTTAATAAAAAAAAAAAAAACTCACCCATTAATTGTTTAACTCGATAACTTACAGCAATGCACAACCCATTCCCTTCACTGGTGATGCTTGACATTATCCTAATTTAGTGGACGATTGTAATACAACATAGTTAAAACTTCCCTATGTGCAAATAACTTATAAATCATAAAAGTTTGGGCATTTATCTATTTGTTATCACTCCTTAAGAGAGACTTGGATAGAAGAAGCAAACAAAACTATCCCTTTTTCTCATAAATTGACCAGGAACAGTGTGATATGTGCCCCATATGGATATATATTCTTACGTGGAGAATCTAATACCGATCACATACTTGGAGGTCTGCAAATTATAACAAACCAAATCCTACTGATAACTTCTATGCTTTGCATTTATCCTGTGTTAAAACCAAACCCACTGCTGTCGAGTCAATTCCGACTCATAGTGACCCTATAGGACAGAGTAGAACTGCACCATAGAGTTTCCAAGGAGCGCCTGGCAGATTTGAACTGCCAACCTCTTGGTTAGCAGCTGTAGTACTTAACCACTAAGCCACCAGGATTTCCTACCCTGTGTAGATGGATAGAATGCGTGGGGTCAATGCACCTTAGGTCGTTTAGGCATTCCCTTAGATGTTCATTCCTACAATGAAAACATACACTGGACCAAAAACAAACCAAACCCATTGGCATCGAGTTAATTCTGACTCATAGCTACACTGGACCAGTGACTTAAAAATCCCATTTTTGCAGAATCTAATGAGAGAATCCTAAAGGAAAGACCTGGAAGTGGATGGGTGGTTCTCTGGGCCCCCCTGCCAATCTACGGCATTCCTGAACTTGAAAGAGCCATTTGCAATCTGTCTATTGTCATGGAAAACATAGCCAGTGATATTCCAAATGGAATGGCAGCTCAAGATTAGTCTTTAAACTTCCTTGTTAAGGTAGTACTAGATTACAGACTAACTCTTGACTTTTTGTTGGCACAGCAAGGTGGAGTCTGTGCCATTGCCAGCACTTCTTTTTGCAGCTGAATAAATACCTCAGGAGAGGCAGAACAGGACATCAAGCAAATTTTCCAGAAGGCAACCTGGCTTCACATTCCTAAGCAAGCAAGCTCTCCATTTTCTGACATTTTTAGCAAGTTACCTAGTGGAATAGGTTCCTGGATAAGATCTGTATTGCTTACTGGATTATTAATTCTCATTATTGTAGTTGTCACCCTTGGAGTATTCAAATGTATTATGAAATGTGCCACTCAGACTGTTACACAGTCTACCAGTTTAATGCCTATGAAAAGAATAATGCACATAGATTCTGTTCATTTATATAATGAGATGGAGCGGCCTCACACCCTGGATTAGGCTTTTGGAAAGGTCAAGTTGTTTTCTCAATGTGGACCTACTCCACTAGTTTCCCCAAGATCACTGAAGTAGGATGGTAAAGGTATGGTATGGTGGAGAAGACTGGTGGTGCCTGACTGTGATGTCGGAGGCCTTAAAATACTACTGTGCATGCCACTAAGGTCTTAAAGAGAGTCCATTTAGAAGAAAGCATGCCTTTAAGTGTGATCAGAGGATGTTCTTTGAAATCCTTGATCAAAAGGATGGAGTGCCGTGGAGGCTCAAAAATGATAGGGCACTGGACCAAAATAAAATGGCTGATCCAGAGCTCATATCCCATCTTAATTTCTGCTTCTTGCTAACAGGCTGTTAATCTTTTACAAGGATCCAACCCTATCACCAAAGAACCTATCACTAAGGAAATGTTTTTCTTTGCCATTAAGTTAAACAATGTACCCTGGGGGGTCTGGACTTAAAGGATAATTGACACCATTGTGTAAAATGTCCTCAGGATATTTTAACAATCTTTTCTCAGAACATGGCTCTGTAATCATCTTGTAAACACCTAGCAACCTCTCCCCAGCACTAACTTCTGCAATTATGCTCCGTACAGTTATGCTGTGTACCCAGTCCCCAAAAGCCAGCTGTAATAATGTAACCAGTGATATCCAAAGTGCCACTTCTCAATGTCCCACCTTTGATTCTCTTACCTCACTGTCCACCAATCAGATTATTGTGGGTTGTTCCTCCTGATTTTACCCTAAAACTAGGGTCCAGCCCCACCTTGGATTCATGGACTTCATTTGCTGAGGTGTCCGTGATTCCCCATTTGAATGATTCTTGGCTTTCAGTAAATCCTTTTATTTTTGTTTCCGTAGAGTCTGAGAGTTTTTTTGTTTTTTAACTCTAGGACCCCTCTCACTTGGTGCTGAAGCTATGAATTGGGATTTTCTGGCCACTCTTTAAGCTGGAAACAAGCAACCAATATACTCCATGTCTGACTCTCACCACTGAGATTCTGGTTGTCACTCCTCTCCCCAAAGCCCCCAAAAAATACCCTCTTTTCTGCTCCTTTGGACTTTCTCTCATATGGTCTTCTGATTGCAGGAATGGTCAGAGAACCACATGGAAAGAAAGACAGACCCCCACTCTCTGTCAAATATATGTCAAAAACAAACACCAAACCCATGGGAAAAACCCAAGTCTGCAGTTCTTCTCATCAAAAATGTCTCAGAGGTGTTCCCTGTAGGAAACGGCTGATCATTGATCATGGAAACACCACTGGTCCAGAATTGAGGTGTCACAGGTTAAGCCTGCAAGGACCAAGATCACCACTCATACCTGTGCTTAAGGCAGAAGTAAACTTGACCTCTTCTTGCTTCACCAATCTATGTCACTCTCCTTTGTGCCTTGATGGGCTGGGCTCATTCAGGAGTTCCTGGGAAACCAGCCATGGCCCTGGCTTCTGCACGGATGTCTCAATTGGGGTTTGGTTTGAAGGATCTTTGCTGTAGACCCCTCTGCTCCCCATTCCTTTCAGAGAGGTTGATGCTCCACAGTTCTTGCCAGTTGAATTGATGTAGATACTCACTGTTTATTCTCTGAATCTTCTTGGACCTGGATTCTTCATTTGAATATTCTAGGCCCCTCAGACTATAATCCATGGTCTAGCAGCACCGGTAGCACCTGAAACCTTGTTATAAATGTATCTTTGGGCCTCAACCCACACCTCCTGACTCAGACACTGCATTTTAACAAGATCCCTGGTGGTTCAAGTGCACATTGAAGTTTGGGAAGCACTATGACTGATCCAGTCTCTCCTTTTGCTGAGATCTCAGAGAAGCCAAACGTATGCATGTGAGTTCGTTGGCCCATTGCGAAATGGGCTGTCATCCCTGAGGTCTGGCCTGGCCCCTGTTTTCTGTCAGTAAATGAAAACTCTTAGGTTCCTCCCTAGGATATAAACCTTCCCTGTCTTCTGTTTGGGGCCTTAGAAGTACTTCGTACCAAAGGACTCAAAAAAATATTGATTGCTTGAAATAAAGTTCTGTATACTTCCAGGAGAAAAACTCAGTGCAGCATGTTGCATTTATGTGTTCATGTATACTTGGTCTGTTTTCAATCTTAGAACAGTTCAGTTTGGGATGACTTTATTAAAACATTTTTTTTGACTGCTGAATTAATGTCTACCTTTTTCCCGTAGTGGTTAAGAGCTGCAGCTGCTAACCAAAAGGTTGGCAGCTCAAACAGGCGCTCCTTGGAAACTCTATGAGGCAGTTCTTCTCTGTCCCATAGGGTCACTATGAGTCGTCCACTGGATGGCAGTGGGTTTGGTTTTTTTGTGGTTTATTGCAACATGTAAACAACACTGATTTGCTCAGCCTTGATAACGTGAATTTATCAAATTATTTCAAGAAGAAATATTTCTTTATGAACGTGTAATATAAATAGGGAATCTGCAGAGTTGTATCTGTGTGTATAATGGTTTAAACAAAGATAATGAGATAGACCACTTACCAGACTGCTCGTATGAATTCCGTTGGATTCACTTGTGGAAGAAGATAGGCAGGGGAGAATTAAAACATGTTGTAAAGAGTATACTTTGACAGCATTGATGATAGTAGTTTTCATTTCTGTAGAGTTATATGTGACGGTGTATAGTGTGTACGTATTGTCCCATTTATTTAAATTCTTTATGTGTATATATGAGTTAAAAATTAGAAGAGCCAAAAAGATAGTGTTACTACCATGTTTACTGACTTACAGGGAACCAAGGTAAACTGTTCAGTGAAGAATGGTGTGGAGAAACATGTGGATAGAGTGTGATCTAATTTCCGTAAAACCAAGCAAACCAACAGATCTAAATGTGTACCTGTGACTCTATATATGTGTATATATGTATATATATGTATATATGTATGTATATGTGACTGTATATATGTATGAAAGGGTACACATCTGTGTTTGAACATGGACGCCTTAGGGGAGCAGATGAATTTACAGATGTGGGAATGGGTCTTATTATAACTCCTTTACAAAAATATGTATTATTAAATGTGTTATAATAAGAGTGCAAGACCTTATAAAGTTAAAAAAAAATCATAGATATATATGTATGTATTTAAAACATTTTTTTTCTTTTTTTATTATTGTACTTTAGATGAAGGTTTACAGAACAAACTAGCTTCTCATTAAATAATTAGTACACGTATTGTTTTGTGACACTGGTTACCAGCCACATGACATGTCAACACTCTCCCCTTCTCGAACTTGGGTTCCCTATTACCAGTTTTCCCGTCACCTCCTGCCTTTTGGTCATTGCCTCTGGGCCGATGTGCCCTTTTAGTTTCATTTTGTTTTAGTGGCTTGTCTCATCTTTGGCTGAAGGGCGAACCTCAGGAGTAACTTCATTACTGAGCTAAAAGGGTGTCTGGGGGCCATACTTTTGGGGTTTCTCCAGTCTCTGTCAGACCAGTAAGTCTGTTTTCTTTTTGTGTGTGTGTTTGAGTTATAAATCTGTTCAACGTTTTTCTCCAGCTCTGTCTGGGACCCCCTGTTGTGATCCCTATCAGAGCAGTCAGTGGTGATAGCCAGGCACCATATAGTTGTGCTGGACTAAGTCTGGTGGAGGCTGTGGTACTTGAGGTTCATCAGTCATTTGGACTAACCTTTTCCTTGTGTCTTTGGTTTTCTTCATTCTCCCTTGCTTCAGATGGGGAGAGACCAGTGGAGTATCTCAGATGGCCACTCACAGGCTTTTAAGACCCCAGACTCTACTCACTAAAGTAGAATGTAGAACATTTTCTTTATAAACTATGTTATGCCAACTGAGCTAGATGTTCCCTGAGACCATGGTCCCCACAGCCCTCAGTCCAGCAATTCAGTCCCTCAGGGAGCCTAGAAGTGTCCACGGAGCCTCCATGACCTTGCCTGGGACAAGCTGTGCTGGCTTCCCCAGTATCGTGCACTGTCCTACCCATCACCAAAGTTACCGCTTGTCTATTGTCTATTTACTGTTTTTCCATCCCCACCCTTGCCCTCCCTCATAATCATCAAAGCTTGTTTCTTTTTGTGTGTTAATTTTTTCAAGAGTTTTTATAGTAGTGGTCTCATACAATATTTGTCCTTTTGTGATTGACTTATTTCACTCAGCATAACACCCTCCAGATTCATCCATGTTGAGAGATGCTTCGCAGATTCATCACTGTTCTTTATCGTTGCGTAGTGCTCCATTGTGTGTAAGCACCACAGTTTATTTATCCATTCATCTGTTGATGGGCATCTAGGTTGTTTCCATCTTTTTCCTATCGTGAACAATGCTGCAATGAACATGGGTGACAGCTCTTATTTCTCTAGGATATATTCCTAAGAGTGGAATTGCTGGATCATATGGTATTTCTATTTCTAGCTTTCTAAGGAAGTGCTATATTATTTTCCAAAATGGTTGTACTATTTTGCATTCATACCAGCATTGCATAAGAGTTCCTGTCTCCCCACAGCCTCTACAATATTTGTTATTCTCTGTTTTTTTGATTCCTGCCAGTAATGTTGGAATGAGATGATATCTCATCGTGATTTTGATTTGCATTTCTCTGATGGCTAGCTATCTCAGGCAATTCCTCATATGTCTATTAGCCTCTTGAATATCTTCTTTGGTGAATTATGTGTTCATTTCCTTTGCCCATTATTTAATTGGATTATTTGTCTTTTTGGTATAGAGGTGTTGGATTTTCTTGAAGATTTTAGAGATTAGACCTTTCTCAGATTCGTCATAGCCAAAATTTTTTTTTCCATTCTGTAGGTTCACTTTTAACTCTTTTGGTTAAGTATTTTGATGAGTGTAACTGTTTAATTTTTAGAAGCTCCCAATTATCCAGCTTATCTTCTGGAGTTTGTGCATTATTAGTTATGGTTTGCATCCTGCTAATGCTGTGCTTTAGGGCCTCTAGCATTGATCTTATTTTTTCTTGTATGATCTTTATAGTTTTTGGTTTTATATTTAGATCTTTGATCTATTTTGAATTAGTTTTTGTGTATAGTGTGAGGTATGGGTCTTGTTTCCTTTTTTTTTTTTTTTTTTTTTTTTGCATATGTACATCCAGTTTTGCCAGCACCGTTTGTTAAAAAGACTGTCTTTCCCCCATTTGATGGACTTTGGACCCTTGTCAAGATCAGGTGACTGTAGGTGACTGGATTTACATCTGGTTTCTCAATTCTTTTTTTTTTTTTCTCAATTCTGTTTCACTGGTCAATGCATCTGTCATTGTACCAGTACTAGGCTGTTTTGACTACCATAACTGTATAGTAGGTTCTGAGGTCAGGTAGTGCACGTCCTCCTACTTTATTCTTCTTCTTCAAAGGTGCATTACTTATCAGGGGCCTCTTTTCTTTCCATATAAAGTTAATGATTAGTTTTCCATCTCTTTAAAGAATGATGTTGGTATTTGGATCAGGGTTGCATTGTATTTGTAGATTGCTTTGGGTAGAGTTGACATTTTCACAATGTTGAGTCTGCCTATCCATGAGCATGGTATGTTTTTTTACTTATGTAGGTCTCTTGGTTTCTTGCAGTAGAGTTTTGTTGTTTTCTTTGTATAGGTCTTTTACATCCCTGGTTAGATTTATTCCTAAGTATTTTATTTTTTAGGGGCTATATTATAAATGGTATTGTTTTCCTGATTTCCTTTTTGTCATTCTCTTTATTGGTGTATAGGAATCCAACTGATTTTTGTATGTTTATCTTGTATTGTAGTTGTCTTAGTCATCTAGTGCTGCTATAACAGGAATACCACAAGTGGATGGCTTTAACAAAGAGAAATTTATTCTCTCACAGTCTAGTAGGCTACAAGTGTAAATTCAGGGCATCAGCTCCAGGGGAAGGCTTTCTCTGTCAGCTCTGGAGGAAGGTCTGTGTCATCAACCTTCCACTGGCCTAGGAGCTTCTCTGTGCAGGAACCTCAGGTCCAAAGGACACGCTCTGCTCCCAGCACTGCTTTCTTTGTGGTATGAGGTCCCCATGTCTCTCTGCTTGCTTCTCGCTCTTATATCTCAAAAGAGATTGGCTTAAGACACTATCTAATGTTGTAGATCTCATCAATATAACTGCCATTAATCCATCTCATGACATCATAGTGATGGGATTTTCAACACATTGGGAAATCACATCAGATGACAAAATGGTAGACAATCATACAATACTGGGACCCATAATCTGGCCAAGCTGACAGATATTTTGGGGGGGACACAGTTTAACCAATAACATTCCACCATTTCACCCCCCAAAATTCATGTCCTTGGCACATACAAAACATATTCACCCCATCATATCATAGCAAAAGTCTTAAATCAAATCCAAGTTCAAAATTGAGAAATTCTGCCTTGTCTGTGACATCTAGATTACAAGTTATCTGCTTCCAAATGTACAGTGGCAGAACAGGCACAAGCTACAAATGGGAGAAACTGGAGGGAAAGAAGGGATAACAGGCACCAAGCAAATCAGCAGAACATATTACATTAGCCTTCAAGGCTTGAAAATAATCCTCTGTTCTCTGAAACCATTTACACAATGGCCTTGCCCTCTAGACTCTAGGTATTGGCCACACTCTCCGGATTCTAAGTAGAAGCGTTTGGCTTTGGGCTTCAGCTCCACCTTCCAGGCCCACTAGGACAGCAACTCTGCTTGGCTTTAGGTACACCATTCTCCTCGTCCATCTGAGTGGGAACTGCACCCTTAGAAACACCAGAGGCCATGGCTCCACCCTTCAAAAGCCGAGAGGTTGTGGCCATACCTTTTGAGACTGAGGCAGCCTGGCTTTCTGTGTTCCTCAGCCTCTTGGCCCTTGGGCCTCATGCCTGCATCTGCCCTACTGGGGCAAGTGTTCCAAAGTTCTGTAGCTCCACCAATAAGTGCCTGGAGGCACCCCACTCTGCCAGTAAACTTCAGCCGGAGGGCATTCAGCTCTCTTTCTCTGTGGCTTGGCAAGCCTAGCTCCACTGATAAGTGCTGGAGGCACCCCACTCCACCAGGAAGCCTACTGTGTAAAGGCACTCAAGTCTCTCACTCCGTGGGTTGGCTCCGGCATGTATCACTGGTTACCAGGTGCTCTGTCTCCTGCTGGGAACTCTTTGAAGCTATCTTCCTGTACTCTATGTCTGCCATACTCAGTTGCTGAGGAGTCCAAGATGGCAAATCTGTGACACATTGGCTGATAGGGGACCTCCACTGTATATCTCTCGTTGTTCTCTGTTCTCTATCAGTCTCTTATTCCATTTGGTGCTTGGTTGAGTTCTTTATCTCTTCATTTGATGCTTAGGGTTCCAGGACTGACGTTTGTCTTTGTTTTACTTAGTTTTTCTGGTCTTTGCTGTGGAGGGATGCATGGTGCTTCTGTCTATAGTGCCACGTTGGCTCTGCCCTATTTAAAACATTTTTGTTGGCTGTTATATAGGGAAAAAACTGTCTTCAACACCGGATTTAGAGACTTTGATTGTGGTTGAAGAGCAAACCCAGAGACTGAGCAAAAGTCAGACCCAGGGAGTTTTTCTTGCTCTTGGATATACCTGGAAATGGTCAAAAAGAATTCTTTCAGGGTGAATTCAGTCATTACTCAAACATCTTCTGCATATACATGTCTACAGGTAAGGAAGAATGCTGGACACTATTAAGTAATAACTGGACAATTAGATTCTTATTTCTCTGATATGTCACTACCACCTCCCTCCCCTCATTGCTCTACTGGAAAATCCATCCATGCGCATTCTAGGCCTTTTTTCAGGACTGAATATAGAGGAAGCTAATTAGTTTTTTTTTAATCGGGAAGATGCAGCTTTTAAAGGTATAGAAGATTTTGGTCACAAGATCTTTAGACAGGTGAACCTCTTCGCCAGACATTTGGAAGGGTGGGAACTCAAGAGCCTCCCCCACCACTACCTCTGAGCATCATGGGATCTGATTTCATCACAAGGTTACTGAAGAACTCAAGAACTCACCCCAGTTAAGAACAATTGCTTCCCTCTGCCTCAAGCTGTCCCTTGCAGGTCCCATCACTGTCACTCTGTGAAATACAAACAGGGTAGCCTATGATGGAGGTGACTGTCCTAAAGGCCTTGCCCAAATTTCCTTGCTCTGAAAGCTTCCTTGTGCCACTTGGGGTCTCATCTCCCAGGGTGAACACACCTCTGGCACCTCCATGGCTGCCGTTCACCTGGCCGGCTTCTAGATATCAGAGTGCTCTCTGGCTCCGTGCTTGCCTCACAATCTCTGTTTACACCTTCTCTCTAGGATGCCTCAGTGAGTCCATGGCTGGCTGGCTGTAGCTAAGGACCTGAGATTTACACCTCCATCCATTTCAGCTCCTCCTATGTCCAGATTCATATTCAAATGTGAGTCTAACTCTCTGTATTGACCTCTTCATTTGTAAAATGTGCATTATAATGATACATTCCTCACATGACTATCATGCAGAACAAAAATCTTAAGAAAGGAGGAGCACTTACAAGAGCACCTGGCACCAGTGCATGTACTCAGTAAGTGTTAGCTGTTAGTATTATTACCCAACATCTCCACGTGGGTATCTAACAGCTATCCCATGTTATCAATGCCATGAAACAATTCTTGGTCCCAACCCCATTCCACCCTTATCAATGAATTTCTCAAGGTTTCAGTGATGGGGTTGTGTGTTTTTCCACATAATGGACTTGGTTAGGAAAGGTTGGCCAGGTCCTTCATAATAAGTTGCTCCAAAGTTCATATGGCTGACCATGGAGACAAGTTATAGCCAACTAATGTAGAAAAAAAAAAAAAAAGTAGAACTACTCTCAGGTGCTCATGCTAGTACTCTTCAGTCCAGAATACCTGCTGAGGGATCTATTATGGACTGAATTGTATACCCCAAAATGTATGTTGAAATCCTAACCGCTGTACCCGTAAATGTGACCTGATTTGGATATAGGGGATTTTTTAAATTATGTTAATCAGGCCATACCAGTGTAGGCTGGGTCCTAAACCTAGTCCCTTCTGAGTTATAGAAAGAGCAGAATAGACACAGACACAAACAGGGGAGAGGAAGACGGTCAAAGGAGCAGGTACATCGACAAGACCAGGAACACAAAGGGTGGCTGGAAGCTACTAGAAGCTGAAGTAGACATGAGCCATGCCCTGAATTCAGACATGTAGCCTCCTGAACTGTGAGAAAATAAATTTGTATCCTTTAATGCCACCCAACTGTTGTTATTTTTTTTTCTTACAGCAGCACTAGGTAACTAACACACATACCCGTGCTTATAAATCCAGCCCAGTGTAAAATACTGCTCTCCCCTCCTTGGTCTAGCCTACCTGAATCCTGTTACTTCCCTATCAGTGTCCTCTGCTTTCACTAAGAGCTACGACAGAGTCAGCTTGATGCTGATGCCTAGAAATTCTCTTTATTTTTTACTTTGTATTTATGATTAACTAGTATTAATTCTAATATTTTCTATGGTTTTAAAATTTTTCTGTGGAGACATTCTTATAATCTATGAATAATAAGAGTTACACATTTTCTTTCTTTTTTCTTTTTGTACTAGCTTGGACCTCCAGTGTTAAATACTTAATAGAAATAATGAGAGAAAGCATCCTTATTTTATTGCTAATTAATTTTAAACAGAATGTCCCACGTTTCACCAGGAACAATCATGCTAGTTGTAATTTTCCACGTTCAGGAACTCCTTTTCTGTTCCTAGTTTGCTCAGAGTTCTTATCTCTCAGTGTAATTGTTTTTATCACTGCTTTTTCACTGTAGATGAGCCTGTGTCTTTTCTTCCTTAACCTACACATGTGGTGAATTGAATTATTAAGTCTCTAATGTTCACTCAAGCTTGTATGCTGACAAGAAACCTCCTCGACTGTGGCGTGTTACATGGTTTATACTTCACTGGATTTCTCTGCCGGCATTTTATGGAGGTTTCTGCATCTGACTTACTTAGTGTGCTCGCCCTGTAACTCTTCTCATACCTTCCTTTTCTAATTTGGTATTAATATTAGAGGAGCCTTAGGGATCAAGTTGGGGAGCATCTCATAGTTTTCTCTTCTTTGTTGACTGTGTACAAGATTGAAATGATCTGGTTTTTTATATATTTGCTGGAACCTGCCTGAAAGTGATCTACCAAACCCAAAACCAGTTGGCCATCGAGTTGACTCTGTCTTTGTAGGGAGACCTTGAACTACTGACCTATTCTGTGTAGTGATTAAAGGCCTCTTCTGGTGCTAATTTACTTAGAAAAATTTCCACTGCATGTTTTAGCATGTTAGGGTTTCATATTTAAATATTATGTGGTTATCACTGTTTTCAGCCTCATCCAGGCCTATTAATCAATCCCACATTTTCCATTTTCCCAAAGTGAGACTGTGTATCTGCTCCTGGTTCCAGTTCCCTTATCTATGACTTATTTGCAAAGAAAGATACAACCCAGTCTCCTTGAGTCCAAATTGTGAGGATACAGTCTCACATTATGTGATTTTTTTTTTTTTGTAGTTGTTCTTTTTTGTTAAGTTTTTCCTTTTACATCTTCTGTAATCGTTCTTTTTGTTACCTTTTTTTCATTTATTTATTTATTTTCATTTCCCACATATCTAGCAGTTTCAGGAAACCTGGTGGAGGAGCGGTTAAGAGCTACAGCTGTTAATTAAAAGATCAGCAGTTCGAATGGACCAGGCACTCCTTGGAAACCCTATAGGGCAGTTCTACTCTGTCCTTTAGGACCCCTATGAGTCGGAATGGACTAGACGACAACGGGTTTTTTTGTTCTAGCAGTTTTAAAGTTGTGCGTTTCAAGTTCATGTCTTGAATCTAGCTGAGGCTGACTCTGGGTGCGGTGCGGTGCCCGGTTGCATCTGTGCATCAAGAGAACGCGCCTCTAGAACTAGGAGGCCGGATGCAGCAGTTGGGCGCTTATGGAGGACCGGGCTGCAGGGCTGCTCAGAGAGGGGCGCCCCGGGGAGGCGCGAGATCCCGGGCTGCCCCACCGTAAACAGCAGGACAGAGCTGGCTTCACGAGCCTTTTGTGATAGTCCCAGCCTGCCCAGCACCACCTGGACTTCAGACCCCCCAGGCTGGCAGGTCCCCCCAGAACTAGGGGAAGCCTAAGGCCATGGAGAGTGAGACCCAGGGTACGTACCTGAGCCTGATCACAGCGCTTATGCTGGGATAGGAGGGCAGAGGAGGCATCTGGGGACTTGGGTCCAGACCGTGGACACAGAAAGGTGGGAACTTGTGATCAGCCTCGGGATCCGAACGTGGAGGCCTTCGAAATGCACTTCCGGGAGGAGAAGGCAAAGCCACAGAGGCCGCACTGCCTGGTACCTGCTTCTGTCCCCCGTCCCCGGTTCCCAGGCTGGACTCTCCTTCTACGCTGCCCTCGGAGTGCTTCCCAGGAGCGGCACTCCTAGTTTGGGGAGCAAGAGGGCATGCCCTGGTCTGGGTAGGAAATATGTTTCCTCCGCTCTCAACGCTGGCTGTGAGCGGACTCTTGTCTACACAGACTAAAGAGGAATTATCAAAATGAATTCGAGACTCCAGATTTGACTTAAATATCATAAATTAACACAGAAATACAACTTTAGCAATAAGTGCCTGCCTGGAGCCCAAGTTGCAGTAAAAAAAAAAAAAAAAAAAAAAAGCTGAACAAGACCCCGGAAGGAGTGAGTGATCAGAGGCTCCTTCTTTTGCCACCCTCCTGTGGTTCCAAGCTTTCTCACCTCCCACCTCCCAAGACTGTATCAACTGCTTTGAGATTGTTAAAGATCCCCAGGAATATCACTGCTCCCACCCCCTGAGAGTTTCCCCAGTGCTGGGTTAGAAAAGACTGAGAATCCTCCAGAAGCTTCCAGGGCCTGTGTACTGGAAGGTCAACACACACAGCTTCAGAGCCACTTCTTTTTTCCTGAAATTGGGCATGACCCCAGGACATGACCCTGAGAGTGCTGACACTTCCTGAAGCCAATGACCCTCCCTCCCCCTGGGTTTCTCTCTATCTGGGTCTCAGGATCAGTCAGGCCAGCTTGTCCCCTCAGGAGTGTTTCTGTTGAAGGACACCTAAGCGGCACTATGGGTTTGTCCCTCACACCCTGCAAACCTGCCTCCTCTGAGTGGGGCGAGGAGCTACTGAAACACTGAAATCTTGAAACTAGCAGAAGCCACAGCCCATGGTGCTAGGAGAAAACTGGGAGGGAGAGAGAGGTGGAAAGGCTATAAAGGTCCACTTATGAAGGTGACCAGGGGCCAGGATGACCTGAACCGCAAAGCTGACCAAAGCTGAATGGCCTTAAAACTGCCGCTCCTGAGCAAATCTCTTCTTTCAATGCAGAAAGTCTTTCCCTGCTCTTATGTGCCTGGGCTGGAAGGGCCTTTGACTTATAACATGAAGCAGCCTCCAGAGCCTCTTGGGGCAAGTGATGGTCAAGGAGGCTCTGCCCAACCCCACCCTGCCCTTCCCACTTGTCAGAGGACCAGAAATTTCAGTCTTCCAGCTCCTAAGCTGATCTCTTGACTTGTAACGGGATTTCACTGGAACTGGAAGGTGTTGAAGATGGGAAATACTCCTGGGTTCTCTTCACACAGCTAAATGCCTGGTTTCTGGTCTTATTACACAGCTTACATTCAGGACAAGAAGAGGAGCTTGGGGCTTGACGCCTGACATCCAAGTAGCAGTTTCTGTTTGTTTAGGAGGGAAGAGGTAAAAAGAAGGTGGCTTCTACTACGTTCTTTTCCATGAGTCTCAGGAAATCCTCAAGAAGACCCTCTCTCAGGTAAGGACTGATGGGAAATGCCTTGGTTTACTATTAAACTTTGCCCTTGAGGCATTTTGTTTATGAAGCGCATATACAATATTGTCCACTCAAGGAAGCACTGTAATTCTTATCTAGAAGTTATGTAGAATGACTATATACGAAACCTAAACTTGGTCCTTAAGTGAGTGGTTACCTCTCACAGAAGGCCCATGGGAAAGTTGCTACCAAATTCTGTGGTGCTGCCATTGGTTCAAGGAGCCCAGGTAGTGCAAAGTTTGAGACCTCGGCTGCTAACCGAAAGGTTAGTGGTTTGAACCTACCAAAAGGCTCTACTTAGTAAAGATCTGGCGAACTGCTCCTGTTAAGATTACAAACCAGGAAACTCTACTGGGGCAGTTGTACTTTCACACTGGGCCCCAATGACTCAGAAATCCACTCGATGGCACCTAGCAATAACAACAGGAAGCCATTGCTCCCGATGTGCCTGAAATGCCTCTCTGGGGAAGGCCTTCAGAGCTGGCTCATGGCCACATGGGAATTGAGACTCATTTTTTTACTACCACACCTTAGTCTCAGTCCAGAAAATTTATTTTCCAGTTTATTCACCAGATGTGACTACAGGCATCTCAGATATTGTCAAAATTAATTCCATTCTCTAATAATGATTTGCCAAGAATGTTTTTCCAAGTGTTTCCAA
Source organism: Elephas maximus indicus (assembly GCF_024166365.1). Classification (NCBI taxonomy): domain Eukaryota; kingdom Metazoa; phylum Chordata; class Mammalia; order Proboscidea; family Elephantidae; genus Elephas; species Elephas maximus. The sequence goes on along the minus strand of NC_064831.1, from coordinate 70,191,570 downwards.
GTGACTGGAAAAACTCTCCAAAGAGGCATGTCTAGCGCCATGTTGTGCAGTAACTACAGTGTTGACATGGTGTATTTACCCACATAGTTCTCATGTTTTCTGCTTTCCTTAAATACGACTGAAATTCCAAGTCTACCACCTGAAGCACTTCCTTTAGTGTTTCATTTAGGAGAAGTCTGGTGGTAATGAATTCTCTCGGTTTTCCTTCCCCTAAGAATGGCATTATTTCTGCTTTACTCCTGAAGGTAATGATCGGATATAGAATTCTGGGTTAATATTTCCATCTTTCAGTGTTGAAAAAATATTGTTTCACAATCTTTTTTTGGCTTCCATGGGTTCTGATAGTGAATGCAGAGTCATTCAAATTATTTTTCTCGGTGAAATGCATTGTTTTCTCTCTAGCTTCTCGAGTATTTTCGTGAGCTTTGTTATTCTGCAGTTGAGTATGATGGACAGTATTTTTATGCAAATATATATATAATTTTTTTTGTGTGTCAACTGTGCTTTCCCACTCCTGGGTATTTTCATAAGCACAGTACACTTTTTTTTTTTTTACATGGTGCTGTAAGAAAATTAGAGTAGTGTGCTTACAAATATATCTGGGGTGTGGGGGAAGGCCCACTCGGTTGGCAAAAAACCCATAACCCGCACAGTATTTTCGTACAAATACAGTACTGGGGCATAGAATTCTTTAACTTGTTGCAGTTTATGTCTTTACCACATTTGGAAAGCGTTCAGCCACTATTTCTTCAAATACTTTTTTCTACACCACACATTTTCTCCACTTCTTCTGGAGTTCCAATATATAAATAGGCTTTTTGTCTAGTTCTTGAGGCATTGTCCATTTTTTTCCCATATTTTTCCTCTCAGTCTGCAGAATGGATATTTTCTACTGATCTATGTCAAAGCATTTAGTTTTTTCCTCTGTCATCACCATTCTGCTGTTGAAACTATCAAATGAATTTTTATTTCTACCATTGTATTTTTAACATGTAAAATTTTCAGTTGCAAATAGCATCTATTTATCTTTCCATTTATTTAGGCATTTTAATATTTGCATGTCATGGTTTCAAGGCTATAAGTCTTGCTTAAATTTTATGGAATTTTTTTTTTTTTTTTTAGCATTCAGTTGACCCAGTTACGTTCAGGCTGGAAGTTCTATCCCATCATCTGTATTCTGTGGCTCAAATGTTAGTTCAAGTTTTGAGGCCTTTGCAGTGATATTCAGGTCTAATCTATGTGAGCGCTAGTCAGTCTGGAACCTTGATGGTGTTTTAACCCACAGTGCGGCTCTTCAAGGACTTGATACCCATATTAGGGTCAGGGCAATGCATGTGCACCTGGGGGTGAACCAGGAGTTTGTAACAAGTTTACAGAATCTCTTTCCTGCACAGCCTCCTCTCTTTATTTCTCTGCTGCTCTCTGAGTTCTGAAGGAGTGCTTTTCTGGCCCACTGGCAGGAATGCTGGGGCTTTGATCTCTTCATTCTGTCCTGCACATAAGTGACTGGTTCTGCCTATGGGGCCAAAGCACTCTACAACCAGCCAAAAGGATGGCAGTTTGAGTCCACCAAGAAGCACCTGGGAAGACAAGCCTGGAGATCTGCTTTTGAAATTCTTACCCTTTGAGGCAGAAATGACTAGGTGCCAATTAACAGCAGAGAGAGAAAGAAAATGTAATGGAGATTCCTCTATACTCTTTGGCCCTTACATACTCTGGTCAGAGAGAAGGATTCTCCTCTGCCAGACATGTACGTGTCTGCTCACCTGCCTACCTGCCCACCTCTCTCCTTTCCAGACCCTCTTTCCCGTTTGGTAGGGGAGAGGGCTGTGCGGCTCTGGGATTTGGGCTGATTTAATTTCAGCTTCTGGAATGTTCATACTTTATGTTCTGGTTTCCCCCCTGCCCCCATCCACCTTCAACCATGTCCTTCTCAGAGTCCTGAGATAGTTGTCAGATACCAACATAGCCCACCCGTGGAAGTGCTGGCTCTGGTAAGAGGGTGAGGGACTGTACGCTGAAGGAGCTGGAGGATCTCGCTACCTTGTGTGAGCAGGATGGGGGTGCTGAGGACTGAAGGCTGAAGGTGCTGAATCAAGGGGAGTTTAATGTAAAGTTGGGTCAAGGAGAGTTTGTTGACAAGGATTTATTGCCGTAGCAAGGGCTCTGGAAATCGTTTTAATATCCCGTGGGATTGCTTTTAGAAGCCTGGGAAAGGCAATGGCCCACATTCTGTGAAACAGAAATGGCAGACCTGCTGTGTCAGATGGTGGCAGAGGAGATAAAAGTCTCCAATATTTGGGCATGCCAGAGTTAGTTTTCTATACGACCATTTCTTGGAGATCCTGAAAGACACCCATTTCATCAAAACAATAAGGAATGAGGCGATGAGGGGAGCACCAGCAACGTGGAGCTTACTAATATCTATCCTTCATATGGGTCCCCGGGTGCCACAAACAGTTAAGTGCTCGACTACTAGCTGAAAGTTTGGCAGTTTGAACCTACCCAAAGGCATCTCGGAAGACAGGCCTGGCAATTCGCCTCTAAAGGACCACAACCTTGAAAACCCTATTGAACACTTTTACTGTGCCCACATGGGGTTGTCATGAATCAAAGATGGCTGGATGACAACTAACAACAACAATTCTCTATAAGCTCAGGTTGTTAGTGGGAGCTGGGCTGCCTAGTAGCAATGCAAATCATGGGATCCCACCTCAACAGAGTCCAGGTGGAAGTACTTAATGGTCAGAAACAAGTTGTGTGTGATTACAATAATGGTCAGTAGGTCAAAGTATCAGTTATCTATTGGGGCATAACAGATTATCCCCAAACTTAGCAGGTATGAGATAAATGGAAAAATACTCAAATCATGTTGATAAAGTTGGAACTAGGCAAAGATTTTGGTATGACTCAACATAGTTTTAAGGTAAAGGAATAAACTAGAAAATTTAAATAACTAGTATAAGTGTTCAAAGAGATTTTTAAAATAATGGTGATATAATTGCATACCTGAATAAAAGACAAATACATCAAGATCAATAGTTTCTCTCCAGTGTAAACATACGGCTTTAAAATTGGCAAGGGTAGGAAAGGCTGACTGTTTTCTTTTCCTCTAGTACTTGACTGTATCAAACTGTGTCTAAAACTATAAAATATTTATGGAAACATTGTTTTGACCAGAACACCAAAGGACGTATATGAAGAAAAGTAATGTATAAAGTACATAAAATGACACCTCAATATATGCAAAAAACATGCCATATTTCCAAAAGGGAAGTCTTGTCAATTAAATGGAGATCCCAAAAACTAATACATAAATGGAATGTATTTCCAGTGAGAAAATTAAGACAGTTGTTTTTGAACTGCATAATCATAAGCTACAAATAGTGCAGTAGAGAACAAAGAATGTTGTTTTTCGGAGCCTTGGGGTTGACTTTTGACTCATAGCGACCCCATTTGACTGCCCTGTAGGGTTTACTAGGCTGTAATCTTTATGGGAGCAGACCGCCAGGTCTTTCCACCTCAGAGCCACTGGGTGGGTTCGACCTGCCGACCTTTCTTTCAATTAGCAGTCAAGCGCTTAACCACTGCAACAGCAGGGCTCCATTACCAAAGAATAGACAACAAAAACATGAAATAGCAGAATAGTAACAGGTGTCCACCTCATCAAGTCACAGAACAAATCAATATTACATAGCACAGAAACTGACAAGCAGACCACTGAAATAGAAAATCTACTAAGATATCACAATAACCATTCATACAAAGGTGCTATTTCAAGAAAATTATATTTATTTAATAAATGACTCTGACTCAACTGGTTGTTCTGGGGGACAAAGCTTGCAAAATTGATACACAAATCAAAGATTTGGAAAATTACGTGAAATGTAGACACAAGGCTTAATAACAATTTCCATTTTACACAAGAAGGATAAAAGTTAAGCACTTGAAAAATGAGCGGTGAATTCAAACAGATCATTCAGAGCAAATCCACATGCCCAATTTTTTTAATAAACATAATACCAATAAACACTGGTAGTTAAGAAGATATCAAAGTCCCAGTGAAAGTGGCACAATGTAACAATCAACACCATCTATAGCTGGCTGGGCTGTGGGGAGAAGGATACCCTGAGACATGGCTGGAAAGGTGCATTATGACAGCCTTTAGGGGAAGGACATGGCCATGGCTCTGTACTTTTAACATTCTTTGAACTGGAAACCTCACTCTGTGGAGTCTACTCCACAGAAACAAATCCTGTAGTATACAAAGGATGTTTATTATTGATGCTGACAAAACATTGACTCTCCATTGGTGGTGGAACGATAGAGAATGTATGGTAAAGCTACATCATCAATAACATAGGGAGTCACTAGAATGAAAAAGAGTTGTTGGAGGAGAAATCTCTGTGAAGTATTATTGAAGTTTACTGAAAAAAATCAAGGTGCAGAGAAGTCTATATAAAATGAGCACATTTAGGTAAAATGATAGCAATTGTTCAAATATGCTTGAATATCTGTTTACATGTATGTGTGTGTATAAATGAACAGACGAGGATACACGTACGTCTGCGTGGGCTTGTTTAAGCAGGGATAAGATAGACTACTTACCACATTGTCGAAATGAATTACCTTGGATTCACTTGTGGAAAAAAACAGGGGGAAGAGAGCTAGAACATGCAGGAAGAGTGGACTTAAAAAGCATGGGTGATAATGTGTTTCCATTTTAGTAGTGTTATGTATGTGACGAACAAATCTGTCTTGAAAGAACCCAGAATGTTCCTTAGAAGCTAGGATGGCTTTGGACATGTTGTCAGAAGGGACCAGTCCCTGGAGAAGGACTCCATGCTTGGTAAAGCTCCGGTCCAGCAAAAAAGAGGAAGACCCTCAATGAGATTGACTGACACAGTGGCTGCAACAGTGGGCTCAAACATAGCAACCATTATGAGGATTGCCCAGGACCAGGCAGTGTTTTGTTGTGTTGTGCATAGGGTTGCTGTGAGTCAGAGCCAAATTGACAGCACCTAACAACATGTAGAAGTCTAGATAAAGTGTACTGTAATTGTTATCATCTATTTAAATTATTTGTGTAACTTAGAAGACAGAAAAATATAGTGTTAGTGCCATATCTAATGACTTACAGAGAATTAAGATAGACTGTCAAGTGATAGAAGGGGCAAGCATAATGTGGGTAGAGTGTGATCAAGTTTCCATAAAAGCAAACACCCCAGCAGATCTACTTGTCTACCTGTGACTGTGTATGTGTCTCAGCAGAGAAATGTAGGGAAGGATATGTGTGTGTCTATTAACATTGGATACCTTGGGGGAGCAGGAACAAAATATACATGAGGGTGGGAGTCTGCTTTTAACTCTTTCATTATACAAATTTGTGTTCTTAGACATGTAATAAAACAGAATTTCATAACTTTGGAAATTAATAAATGACATAGATATATATTTTTAAATAGGTGAACATTCTCTATGACAGACAAAGATTTTAATCACTGAAGGGAGGGCACACCGCAGACAGTAATAATCACTATCAGTGGATCTCTTGCGTATTCTAGGAGCTAACGTGCTCTTGTGGTGTCTGTAACTGGATAGAAATGACCAAAAATAATTTTGGGAAGTCAATCACGTCTTGCAAACACATGTCTGCAGCTAAATGAAGGAGACTGGACACCACGTACAATTCACTAGGTAACTTATGCGCCTCTAGAAGATTCTCTTTCCTGGATATGCTGCCACCACCTCCTCCCCACCTTGACACACTGGATAGCCCACACTTGCGCATTCTAGGCCCTTTTCAGGACAGAGCACTGATGACGTCAAATGAGAAGATAGCTTTTAAGAAGAAAGAATTTGACCAAAGATTTCAGAAAGCAGTACCTCCCCAACCAGCCTCTCCCCAACCTGGGAATGCCAACCTCTTCCACTCTGATACCTCTGAGAATCTCTGATTTTCCTTTTGAAATCCTTAGGAGACTGCAGAATTCACCTGGCCCGAAAGCCTTCACTGCCCTCTACCTCTGACACTATTCCAGGCAGGAGCTGTCTCTGTCATTCTGAGAAATACACACAGGACAGCCTGTGGTTGGAGGTGCCCATCCTAGAGGCCCTGCCCTCCCTTCCTGTGCCCCCGTAGGCTTCCCTATGACAGTAGAGGTCTCATCTTCCAGGGAGATGGATATGCCCCTGTCATGTCCAGACCGGGGACTTGATGTTATGGCTGAGATTTGGGCTTTTCTGTCCACTATTGAGTCTGGGCCTGAATCTGTCCCTTCCTACCCTCACCTCTGATTACCTGTGTTCTTGCTGTTCTCCCTGGGTTTAGAAGCCTGCCCTCTCTTTTGCTTCTTTCATCTCAGTCGACCTTTTTCTTCAGTTCTTTAATCCCAGGACAGGTCAGGTTAGACCACAAAAAAGAAAAAATATTAGCAAGTTCCATTGACATGTCAAAAACCTGAAAGAACAGCTTGATTTAGAGGAAGGGAAAAAGTTCCAAAGCTCTACACCTTACACTAGGAGGTGCTGTACAGGAAATATCCTGCAAGCACTGGATCAACTCTTATCCAGAAACGGATAACACCCAGGGGGATTTTTCTACACCAGCTTCCACTTCTACTCCCCTAACAATGCAACAATGATGCATCCTGATCATGAACCCAAATTCATCCTGTGAAAGCATAAGACATGGCTGGGGCGAGTTCATTTTCCTTCACCCCGCCCTCCTCTCCTCCTGCCAAGCCCTGCTTCTTTCCCTGCCTGCAGGCTGCTGGGAAGGAACCTAGAGTCCTTGGTTTAGGGCTTTATGTTCGCTGCTCACCTGCAGGCAGGTTTCCCCACAGTCTGCCATCTCTCAGATTCCTTCTCCTGCAAAGAACTCAGTGACACCCCGTCATCATCACACCTCCATTAGAGCTGTCCTTACAGGGCCCCCTCTCAGCCTCCCAGGTCCCACTGAAATCCCATTTCCCTTTTCCTACTTCAGCTGTGCTCATTCTCAGGGTCCCGAGACCTCACCATCCAGGTGAGATGTCTCCTCTCCTTTTCAGGGCCAGGGGAGCCTCTGAGGGGACCTGGTGTCTGCCATCAGCTATGTGGGACTTCTTCCATCCAGATCCCCCTAGGGGCTGGAGCTCTCTGTGCACTTGGGGTGGGAGGGTGGGGGCACAGGGGAAAGGAGTCAAGGATCCTCCAAGGGAGCTGGGTTAAACTAACCTGAATGGAGGTCTCTTCTGAAGGGCCCACATTTCCAGCCCAAAGGCCCTGCTCCTCCTGGTCCCGGGGTACTAGCGGGTCTTCATGCGCTTCCCCCTCTGGCCTTGGCGCTCCGCCTGTGCCCTCTGCAGCCTGGCCTCCTGCCTCTGCAGCCTCTCCAGCTGGTGCCTCAGCCTATTCAGCTCCTCTCTCTGCTTCTCCAGCTGCTCCTCTAGGCGCCTGCACACCGCTGTCTTCTCCCTCACCTCCCACTTCTTGGCCGCCATTAGGCAGCGTCTGGCCAGCTGGTGGCAGCGTCGGGGCCTGCGCTGGACGGAGGGTGGCAGCCGCCTTTCCAGCAGCTCTTCTAAGAAGACCCGGCAGCTGAAGCCCCGTCTGACGCCATGCTCTGCGTGGGCCACCAGGGCCTCCAGGGACTCAAACACAGGGCAGCAGACCAAGCAGTGGAAGCCAAGCTCACAGGTCACCAGCCACTCCGAGGTGGCTGTGCAGGGGCTCTCCCCGTGCTCCTCCCCTTGGGCGCTGGGCTCCGGGGTACCAGTCTGGGGCCCCTCCTGCCAGGACTCTAGGGTACTGACCAGGGACTCAGTGTTGGCCAGACTGGGGGCAGAGCAGATGGTGCTCTCCTCAGAGAGCTCGACCTCAAAGACCTGGGGTATCTTGCCCACGGGGGCAAAGGAGGTTTTTGTCTGCCAGGCAACCGCCACCCCCTTGACCCTGCGCACCTGGGTGAAATATGTGCATCTGACCCATCGCTTCTCTGGGGCAGCCCTGTAGCTGGAGGAGTGAGAGGCCTGCTCGGTGGAAGATGAAGGAAAAGACCTCTGTGACGGTCGTGGAATCTTCCTGGGCCTGGATCCTGGGCTTTTTGCTTCGAATATTGTTGACTCTTGGGCATTTTCCTCTTGGTTAGAGACCTCTGAGAATAGAGAGTTAATTTACTTGAGCTTTTGGGGTCCTTAACCTCATCTATGAGGATAAGATTGGGTCATAGTGACCCCTGGAGGCCTCTCTGTCACCACATCCTCCATCTCTGCAGACCCCATGGTTTCTTTCTCCTTCCTCAGCGACCCACCATCCTTTGGGGGGCACTGCTGTGAAAGAGAAAGTCTCTCCGTTGGAAAGTAGCTTTATGTTTCTTTTATTTTTTTAAAAAAAGTTATTTTCCTTTAATTCCACATTTTTGAATTCCAATGAATTTGTTCCTTTGGAAGTTACAAATGACCTCATTCCCCTGAAGCTTCATAATAAATGTGTGACTTGAAGTTTTCTATGAGGGTGATTTTCTTAGTAAATTTGGAGTGTAAACACTTGAGAGCAATGCTCACCTCTTTTCAGCCTCTTTTTATTGAAAAGCTTTTTATAGAGAGGTTATATGGAAAGAGAAGAATGTGTATATTTAGATAAGACTCTTACATGTATACCTCTTCCTTGTACCCTTCTTAACCAATCCACAGTAGAAGATGAAAATTGCTTTTCTCGGAATAGAAGCCCATGTCCTTAGCAGATGAGGTGAGGCAGATGTCCATATCTCAGAACCTTGATGCCAGAAACCTCAGATGGACAACACACAACCACCTCACCTGGGTATGTCTGGGTGGGTTGTCTATGTCAACCTAAAGGTCTGTGTATGATTCTGAATACGTGAGAAGGACTGGAGAGTTCAGGATGCAGAAAGAGATGGAGCTATGTTGTGTGTGTTGGATGGAGGGAAAGCTCCAGAGAGAGATAAGATGGAGGAGAGGTACCTGCCAGGAGTGTGTTAGAGGGATACAGAGACCAAGGAGGGAGCAGAAAGCAGGGTTCCGCCACCAAAGAGCACAATGGGGCAGAACAGAAAAGACAAAGATGGGGCACACTAGTTGGGGAAAGGGTGGAGAACTAGGAATGATAGCAGAAACTTGAGGTTAGCTATAGTTCCAATTTTAAAATTCTTTCCTGCTGAACTTTGAAAACATCATGCTGACTGAAATAAGTTAGTCACAAAGGGCAAATACTGTATGATCTTACTTATATGAAATAAGCTAATATATAGAAACCAAAGATTATTGGTGGTTGCCAGCGGTGTGAGGGAGGGGGGAAGGGGAAGTTTTTCCTTTGGGGGCATTGAGGTTATGTTAATGGCTGTAGAATGGCTTGGAAAAGGATACTGAGAATGGTTACATGACTTGAAGAATGTAATGAGTATCACGGCTTATACATTAGAAATTTTTGAGTTACTATGTTTTATGTATATTTTCACCACAATTAAAAAAAAAAAAACTTTAGGATTAAAAGAAAAAAAAAAACTATCCCATAGCTGTCTTTGCTTTGAGGAATTGTTAAGTCCTTGGAAAAGATGAACGGAAGACCTTGGAGGAGAAGGGAAATCGCCAGACCTAGAGCGCCAGGGCCCTCCTGGACCTTCTTCTGCCTAAGTCCAGGCTGAGGACAGCTCACAGTGGCAGCTCACAGTGACTACGAACTCTAGATGAACGTGTGGTACTGTGCTCCATCACACCACCCACTCCCAAAACCTCCTGATAAATTTTATATGTATTTCTTAATTCACATTATGTATTAATTCAGTCTCGTTAAAAAATTTAAGTACAAGTCTCTGTAACCACCCTTCTCCCTGGTCCTATACCCACTGCCCCAGTTGCCTGCTTCCTTCCTTTCCACTAACAGTGCAGGAGAGTTCACACATCTGACTTGTCTGCTACTGTTCTGGAAAGCCCCTCAGATCACAGTAGAATTCTATACTTCACTCAGGTATTTATTCCTTCATTTATTTATTCACATTACAAATTCTTATTGTCTACTAACTGGAAATTTTTTCAAGTGAAAGCCTCGGTGGTCCGTTGTGGTCCTTGTTCCCAGGGGATATCAAAACCCTTGCTGCCCAGCAACCATCACACAGACTGAATTTCCCTATCGCCCTTACCTCAGGCCTTAGAGAAAGGCTTCTTCCTCACGTATTGCCGCTCCATCCTGGTTGGGTGAAGATGAACCACGAAGGATGGTCACTGCAAGATGTTTCTCCTCCTCCCATGTAGAGATGATGTCCCAAACTCTCACAAGTTGGGGACCTTGATTTAGGATGAACCATTTGTAATTTGATATCCAAAGTTGCTCTCCCACAGGAGACCTCAGACTGACAACCTCTCCAAAGAGCAGTTGGGATCTGAGTGAGCACCAAAGCTTTCAGTAACCCCTGTGTGACATCATCGCTGAAATCACTCAGTTCTGAGGGCCCAGTTTGAAACTAAACATGCCAGCAAAAAAAAAAAAAAATGGCAACTGTTGTGACAGGAGCTAGGAGGTTGGGAGGAGGGAAATTATATCTTAAAAATGAATTGAAATTTTCCCTCAAAGAGGTTATCATCCCTGGGGAAGGAAACTGTGAGTTGAGGCAATAGCAGAGTGTGATGAGCTGTTGTTTCTCCCAAGCCTCTCCTGTGGCCCTGAATCACATCTCTCCAGCCCTGGAAACACAGTGTCCACTCTGAACAGCTCTCAGGTCTCCTTTGCCCCTTAGGCTTCACACTAACTGTTCCCTCTGACTAGTAGACATTTTCTCCCTTCCTGTTGACTGGGTCCTCCTCCATGGTTCCCAGTCTGTGCTCCTGCTTTATGTATTCAGAGCACCTAGTAATCCTCCATCACAGCACTGGGTCATAGGAGATGCTCATTTTCAAATTCGTGTCTTCCAAATGGACTATAAATAACGTGGGGACAAAGATGGGGTTTGCCTCATATTTGGCAATCCCAGAAAGTGGGACAGTACCTAACCCATAAGAGATACTCAATATACATGTGTTGATTAAATGAATGAAGACTCCACTCAAACACTCACCCTTCGTAGCCATCCAGTGCAGAATGGAGTTTATTGGTCTGTTACCTGGAGGTACCATCACTCAGTGGTGGAGTCTATCCTACTCTCTCTTGACCTCCTGACTCTAAGCCCCAGGAAATGGTACTGCGAAGCTTCTTGGCCTGTCGACATGATTCTCCCTTGGAGCCACTAAAAGGTGTAGGATTGTAGCATCCCAGAAAAGCGCTGAGACTCAGGGCCTCCATGGTCAACCTGCCTGGTAGGCTTAGGAGAGCCCTCAGGGAAAAGTCCGCTGTCTTCTTCTTCATCTGGATCTCTGCTTTTGTTTGGGGGCATTTAGGAAAGGAACAAGCAAATTGTTGAAACATTTTGTGGCAGGGCTTGGGAAGTTGTGGTTGGTAGTTAGAGGAGAGCCTGAGGATTTGAAGGAAAATGAAAGCTGTCCACATGGGAGCAGAGAGGGCTCGTTTTGTGTGACTACAGAGGCTAGAACAGGGACAAGTGGTTGGAAACATAAAAAAAAATCTCCTAACCATCCACTCATATTTCCAAATTTTGGTCAAGCATCACTTCCTGGTGGAAGCCTTACCTGACCCTACACCTGGTAGAATTTCCTACCCCTGCTGTGTACTCTGTTGTACTTAAGAAACGCTTCTGCCACAGCTCAAAACAGACTTGATTGCATTTACTTGTTGTGATGGATTGCAAAAATGGCCACACATTCTCTTCTCTCTGTATCCATGCATTCTTATATGACTTTGAAGCTCCTTTCGTCAAGAGCAAAAGTCTTTCTCCAGCCCGTAAATTGGGACTGATGTATGATTGCTTTGACCATTGGGACAGTACGAAGACTAACAGAGGAGACTTGAATTGAGCAGACACACTGGGGCTTGCTCTCTTACCAAAAACCGAACCTATCGCCATTGAGTATATTCTAACTCATAGTGACCCTGAAAACAGAGTAGAACTGCCCCATAGGGTTTCCAAGGCTGTGATCTTTACAGAAGGACACTGCCATGTCTTTCTTTCGCAGAGCAGCTGGTAGGTACAAACCAATGACCTTTCCTTTAGCAAATGACCCCTTAACCACTGTACTAGCAGAGCTCCTCCTTGCCCTCTTGCTGCTCTTCAAACCCTGAGAACCCATGGGAACAGCCCAGGCCACCCTGCTGAATGACAAGAGACCATTAGAGAGAGAATCCAGCTGAGAAGATTTCAGACCCTCTGTCTGTCAGCTGACATAGTGACTGATTCCAGATACACAAGGGAGCCCAGCCGAGAGCGGCTAAGTCTGGCCCAGACCAGTAGAACCCCAAACTGCCAACCCGCAAAACTGTGAGCTAGGTAACTGGCTGTTTTAAGGCACTTCCTTTTTGGGTCATTTGTTATACGGCAATCGATAACTGATAGATTCGTTAACTGGCTGTTGCTCTCACCAAACTGCAAGGAATCTTTTCTTAATCATTTATGTATCAACAGTATCTGGCATAGGGTCCTTCATGTAGCCATTAGAAATTTCTTCATTTACATAATTTAAAAAAGTTTCTGTCATTTTACTTTAATTTTGTTTTATAAATAAGATATGGCTGGATTTGAAAGTCTGAGCTGAGCATACATGCTTTTTCCTAAAGTATTAATCCTTTTTTCTTGCTATTACTCATACATGTAGACATAATTCCAATATTCATATTTACTGTTTATATTTTTTTATTATTCTACCTTTCCTGTTTTTTGTTCGTTTTTTTTATTGGAATGATTGATTTTTTTCTTTCTTTTTTCCTTCTAGTGATTTGAAAGTTGTTTTTTTTTTATTCCTATTCTTTAATAGTAACCATGAGATGTTTTAACATGTGTATTTGGTATATTGTATCAAGTTCATATCTCAGTTCTCTTCTCAAAGAGCATGTTGTTGCTAGCTGCCATTGAGTTGACTCCAACTAAAGGCGAACTTAGGTACGACATGGAAACCCTGGTGGCATAGTGGTTAAGTGCTATGGCTGCTAACCAAAAGGTCGGCAGTTCAAATCCGCCAGGCACTCCTTGAAAATTCTATGGGGCAGTTCTACTCCATCCTGCAGAGTCACTATGAGTCGGAATCGACTCAGTGGCACTAGGTTAGGTACAACAGAAATAAACGTTGCCAGGTCCGGTGTCACCCTCCCAACTGCCAGCAATTTAGGTTCTATCACTATAGCTAATGTGTCAGTCCGTCTCACCAAGGGTCTCCCACACCCTTGTTGGCCTTCTACTTCACCAACCATGAAATCCTCCTCTAGGATTGATTGATCCCTCCTGATGACATGTCCAAAGCAAATGAATTGGACAGTATTTTCTTGTAATCCATAAGGCTTTAATTGGCTAATTTTCAGAAGTAGATATCCAGGCCTTTCTTCCTAGTCTGTCTTAACCTGGAAGCTCCACTGAAACCTGTCCACCATGGATAACTCTGCTGGTATTTAAAATTCTGGTGGCCTAGCTTCCAGCATCATAGCAACATGCAAACCACCACAGTACAGCAAATTGATAGACTGGTGGTGAACCAAACAGGATGTTGTTGTTAGGTGTCATCAGGTCAGTTCCAATTTATAGTGACCCTTTATACAGCAGAACAAAACACTGCCCAGTCTTGTGTCATCCTCACAATCGTTATTATGCCAGAGCCCATTGTTGCAGCCACTGCGTCCGTCCATCTCATTGAAGGTCTTCCTCTTTTTCCCTTTCTTTTTCCCTTTCTCCTTTACCAAGCATAATGTCCTTCTCCAGGGACTGGTCTGTCCTGATAGCATGTCCTAGGTACGTGAGACAAAGTCTCACCATCTGTGCTTCTAAGGAATATTCTGGCAGTACTTCTTCGAAGACAGATTTGTTTGTCCTTCTGGCAGTCCGTGGTATATTCAATATTGTTCACCAACGCCCTAATTCAAAGGCAGCAATTCTTCTTCGGTTTTCCTTGTTCATTGTTTCACATGCATGTGAGGTGATTGAAAATGTCATGGCTTGGGCCAGGCACACCTTAGCCTTCAAAGTGACATGTGTGCTTGTCAGCACCTTAGAGAGTTCTTTTACAGCAGATTTGCAATACATCATTTGATGTCTTGATTGCTGATTCCATGGGTGTTGATTGTGGAACCAAGTAAAATGAAATCCTTGATAACTTCAATCTTTTCTCCATTTATCATGATGTTGCTTATTGGTCCAGTTGTGAGAATTTTTGTTTTCCTTGTATTGAGGCGCAATCCATATGAAGGCTGTAGTCTTTGATCTTCATCAGTAAGTGCTTCAAGTCCTCTTCACTTTCAGCAAGATTGTGTTATCTGCATTTCGTAGGTTGTTAATAAATCTTCCTCTAAACCTAATGCCACGTTCTTCATATAGTGCAGCTTTTTGGATTATTTGCTCAGCATACAGATTGAATAAATGTAATGAAAGGATACATCTCTGACACATACTGTTCTTGATTTTAAACAACATAGTATCCTGTTGTTCTGTCTGAACAACTGCCTCTTGGTCTATGTACAGGTGTTGCATGAGCACAGTTAAGTGTTCTAGAATTTCTGTTCTTTGAAGTGTTATCCATAATTTGTTATGATTCACACAGTCGAATACCTTTTCATAGGCAAACATCTTTCTGGTGTTCTCTGCTTTCAGCCAAGACCCATCAGACATCAGCAATGATAATCCTCATTCCATATCCTCTTCTGAATCCAACTTGAATTTCTGGCGGTTCCCTGTTGATGTACTGTTGCAACTGCTTTTTAATGATCTTCAGCAAAATTTTACTCACTTTTGACATTAATCATATTGTTCGATAATTTCCACATTTTGTTGAATCACTTTTCTTTGGAATGGGCACAAATATGGATCTCCTCCAGTCACTTGGCCAAATTTCTCGGCATAGACAATTGAGCACCTCCTGTGCTGCATGTGTTTGTTGAAACATCTCAGTTGGTATTCTGTCGTTTCTTGGAGCCTTGTTTTTTGCCAATGCCTTCAGCGCAGCTTGGACTTCTTCCTTCAATATCATCAGTTCTTGATCATACGCTACCTCCTGAAATGGTGTTCTTTGTCAGGGCAGTCATTGACGGTATAGTAGCTGGGCACCATCTAGTTCTTCTGGTCTCAGGTTGATGGAGCCTCTGGTTTATGTGGCCCTTGAAGGAAGGCTTTTTATATAAGGAATTATTCTTAAAGAGAGACCATAATTTGCATACTTATATATAATTTAAAACTTCTTATACCCTTAACCAGTTCACAGCAGGTTTATTAAAATTGCCTTTCCCTGAACAGAAAGCTCTTACCATGTCGTTATGAAAAATACTCCTTCAGTGTGAGGCAGAAAGAGATGTCCATATTTGAGAGTTTGTTGGCACAAACCTCAGTAGACAAGGCACAACCACCTCAACTGAGTGTGTGGGTGGGTTTTATATGTCAACATAAGGGTCTGTTTTTCTGAGTACGCGGGTAGGTTTGGTGAGTTAAAGAAGAAAGAGATGGAAGCAGCTTGGAAGGGGAGTGCAAGCTCAGTGACAGACAGAAGATACAGTGGGGGATCTCTCAAGAGAGTGTTAGAGGTCAGTCAGGAAACCAGGAAGCAGGAGGAAGTAGGGGCAGTGGAGGGCAGCACTGGGGTAGGAGTGGGGGGCAGCAAAGATAATGGTAGTGGGGAGGGCAACAAAACGGGCTTGAAAAGAGTGGAAAATTAGAGATCCTAGACAAAATTCAGGTTAAGAAAAGTAGGAATATAAAAAATTCTATTCTGTAGCTATCTTTGCAGTGAGGGAAGTCTTCCCTAAATATTCTTCTGCTAGGTTTGTTCACTTCTTGCTCTGTACTCCGTTGTACCCACAAAACCCTTTACCACAGCATAAAGCACAATTGCTTTTACTTGTGGCTGATTTAAGAAATGTCTACACATTCGTCCTCTCTCTGCGCCTACACCTTCTATGAGACTCTGGAGCGCCTTCGTTAGCAGAAGGAGTCTTTCTCAGCCCCTTAGCTGGGGCTGACATTATGACTGTTTTGGACATCGGGATAGTAGGAAACCTGATATGAGAGAGTTGAAAGACTTTGCAGTGAGACTTGCCCTTTGGTTGCTCTTATACCCTGAGAATCCATGGGAACAAAGCCAGGCCAGCCTGAAAGATGATGAAAGACCAGTGGAGAGAGGATCCAGCTGACCTGGAAGTAAATTGTAGACATGTGAGGAAACCGTCCTGTGAGCCGCTGAGGCTGGCCCAAATCAGAAGAACCCCAAATTGAGAACTTGAAAAATTGTGAGCTTAGTAAATCATTGCTCTTTTAAGACACTACAGTTTGGGGTCACTTGTAACACAGAAATACATGACTCATAACAACTGTTAACTTGGCTGTTTCTCTCACCAGACAGTGAGGGAACTTCTTTGAGTCATTTCATCATCATGAGCAACTGGCATAGAGTCTCACATGTAGCTGTTATACAGTAAATCTTTGTTGACTTAATGGATGAATGAATAATATGAATTGTAAGTGTGAGTCTGCACAAATTCATGTGTGCAAGAAAACGTGATATTTCTTTAAATAAACAGAGTTCAAACTCAGAGTTCTCTGCTTATAAAATTGGGGTGAAATTTTAACCTTACTTCTTTTTAGAGGTTTTTTGTTTTTGGTGTTGGTTTATTTTTAAGGTACTCCTTACCCAGATATGCAATAATTCCCAGGGTCTAATGAAGGACCAAGGTTTGGAGAAGAGCTTGAACACACCTATTGCCCAGCCTATATGGGCGATCTCTCTAGAATCATTGGCTCTGCTGCTTCCATTCGCAGCTGGAGCCTGAGAACCTTGGCAGGGCTGGGGACACCATAACAGGCTTTATCTACTTATGTGCCTACATTATCCTTTGAGGTGCTGCCGCCTACCCCAGGGCATTAGCAAGAAGCAGGCCCCACCCTTCCCAATGTCTAGGACTCTGCTGTCTGACTCCCACTCTTCACCTAGACTCCAATTTACTCAGCGTGATTACTCCAGTGAGGTGAGGCTCTTACAACAGGCTCTTCAGAGTCTGGGAGTTTCAGGGCTTCAACTCTACGAGTCCATCTACCTCTTTGAAATGAGGTTGGGAAGGACGAAAAATATAGTGAGATTCTATTTTGAATTTAAAGTTTCAATAAAATTTCTTGCTGTGCATTTTCAAAGGGTCCTCCCTAATTTCCCTCTGTTCTCTTACAAGATGCAGGACAATGAAGAGGGAATGTTTGTTGTGTCATAATCTGCAGAAGGATGCAAAGTGCATATGGGGTCCATTCCCCCCCATGCTCACACAAGAGCACCCCACCCATGTGGAAATCTCCAGAAGTGTTACTGAGTCCCTCACACATCCACAGTGAACAGCTTTCAGATTCTCATAAACAGGAATAATTTGTGTCCATTATTTGTGTTCTAAGACGAGCCACTCCTTGGTAACCCATGGAAACCCTACCCTGTCCTGTAGAGTTGCTGTGAGTTGGAATCGACTGCACGCCAACTGGTTTTGTTTTGTTTTGGTTTTTTTGGGGGGTTGATGTCAGCTGCAGAAGCATGTTTAAAAAAATGTTGACAGGTTAGCAGGTAAAACCAACAAAATGAAACTGAACTGAACTGTCTTTTTCACACTTATTGACCCTGCAGTTCCTTCAAAGTGTTTACTTTTCATTGGGTTCAGAGGAAAGAGAGAGCTCTTCATGAGAGAGACACAGCTTGGGACACCTCCAGAATTAGACATCTCCCCCCCTGATGTTAGGTAACATTACATGCTGTTTGGCTGGTTTATCATCTGACTGCTCCACAAAAAATAGAAGGCCCGTGTAGGCAGGACCTTGACTGCTGTGTTGGTGAGAGTATCCTGGTTCCTGGCACCTAAGAAGTGCTCAGAAATGACCTAAGTGATTGTATGAGTGTGTGGGTTTTTATAAAAACCATGGTACTGCTCTCTTTATGTAGTTACAATAGTGAAAACAGGCATAAGGAAATGGAGACTAGTACTCGTATAACTCAGAGTCATATACAATGAGGACAGAACTTGTATAATGAAGAGATAGAAAAAAGTAAGATGTACTAATGGGATGCACCCTCTTCACTTTGGTTGGAGAGAGACATGGTAAAATTGGGTTGTTTTTCCCCTACTGATTTATAGATTCTCTATATTTACATGAAAAGTTAGTCTTTTAGGAGCCACACATATTTCTATTGAGATAGAACTCACCCGTCCTAACATTGCCTTTTATAATGTGCACAGTTCCGTGGTTTTTAGTATATGGACAGAGTTGTGCAACAATCACCACTGTCTGGCTTTAGAATATTTTCAATACCCCATAAATATATGCCCTGCATATTAGCAGTCATCCTCATTACCCCTTTCCTCTAAGCCTTAGCAACCACTAATCTACTTTCTGTCTGTGTTAGTTTGTCTGCTCTGGACATTTCATGTAAATGGAATCATACACTATGCAGTCATTTCTGTTTGGCTTCTTAGCACAGTGTTCTCAAGGTTCGTCCATATTGTGCCGTGTATCAGTACCTGATGCCTTTTAATGGCTGAGTAATATCCCAGTCTACGAATATACCACAGCTTCTCTATCAGTTCGTGACGTTTGGGTTCTTTCCACATTTTGGCTATTTATGAATAATGCTGCTATGAAAATTCTTGTGTAACTTTTTATGTGAACGTGCTCCAGTTCTTTTGGGTACTTACCTAGGAGTGGAATTGCTACGTCGTATGCTGACTCTCATAGTGACAACTCGACGGCACTGGGTTTTGTTTTGTTTTTTTTATAGTGACTCTATGTTTAACTTCCTGAGGAACTGCCAAAATGTTTTCCAAAGTGATTGGATCATTTTACACGTCCACCAGCAATGTATGAGAGTTCCAGGTTCTCCACATCCTCACCACTTGTTGTTGTCCATCCTATTGATTTTAGCCGTCTTGGTGGTTTTGAAATAATACTACGTTTTGGTTTTGATTTACATTTCCCTAATGACTAATGAGGTTGAGCTTCTTTTCATGTGATTATTGACCATTTCTGTATCTTCTTTGGAGAAATGTCTATTTAAATCCTTAGCCTACAAATGTTTTTCAGTTTTTCACCTGTATTTTTGCTTTCTTTATATAGTTTTTGATATGCCAAATATCTATATCTATATCGTATCAGTTTTAGCCTTCACAGCTTTGGGATTTTTGGAAAATCTTTCTCTTTTACCAATGAAAAGCAAAACAAAAACTCCCATAGTTTCTTCTAAAATTTTTATGGTTGCGTATTTTACTTTTAAATATGTGATCCTTTTGGAATTTCGTTTCCTGTAAGCTATGAGAAAGAGGATGAAAATATTTTTACAGATGATATAAATGATAACCAAATTGCTGTAAACACTCCTTTTTGCCTTTTTACATGACCCATACCTTAACTGCATTTTCCCATATTCCATATAGAAAAGCATTTTTACAGAAGCAGGCCTGCCCTTCCCAGCCATTTCGTTGTAAGGTTTTGCTTTGCTGCAATAGAAATTCCTTCTCTATCTTATCTACACACCTCTTCTTATAGTCAATAAAAATTTTCTGTGAGTAGGACTCTTGTGAATTTATAAGTGAGGTTGAATTTTATAACTGGTTCTGTGTGGTGCAGCCCAGCAGAAGGACAGACAGAAGCAGTAGCTCCAGGGGTAACAGAAGCTATGAGAACATTAGCCTGTAGAGATTTGCTGCTGAATTTCACAGAAAGCTCTAGACTTTTCTATAGAAACATATCATTATATATGGACATCACCTTACAACAGACAGAGAATAATGCTTTGAAAGTGAGCCATTCAGAACAGAATTGGAGAAAAATGTAAAACAAAATTCTAACTCAAAATTAAAAAAAAAAAAACGGACTTACTAGCTTGACAGAGACTGGATAAACCCCAAGAGGGTGGGCCCCAGACATCCTGTTAGCTCAATAATTAAGTCACTCCTGAGGTTCACCCTTAAGCAAAGAAAACACAGGCCCATAAAACAAAATGAGACTCCAGGGCATACCAGCCCAGGAACAAGGATTGGAAGGCAGGCGAGGACAGGAAAGCTGGTAATAGGGAATCCAAGGTCGAAAAGAGAGACTGTTGACATGTCCTGGGGTCGGTAACCAATGTCATAAAACAATTTATGTACTAACTGTTTAATGAGAAGCTAGTTTGCTCTGTAAATCTTCTTCTGAAGAACAATTAAAAAAAAAAAAGTTAGACATTCAGAAAGAGGATGTTCATTCCTTAGCAGATGCTTAGAAGTATGTGTTCTGGTGAACACATGCCCCCATTTCTCCTGGGTATGTGTCTAGAAGTAGAATTGCTGGGTCATAGGATATATGTATGTTCACAGCTTTAGTAAATACTAGTGGTTGTACCAAATTATACTCCCACTAGCAGTAGATTAGAATTCCAGTTGTTCCATGTTCTACCAAATAGCTGGTATTTCCATTTTTTTTTTTTTTCATTTTCATTTTAGCCATTCTGGTGTGTGAGGGTTAGGATCACATTGTGACTTTTTATTAGATTTTCTCTGATAATTAATGAAGTTTAGTCCCTTTGCATATGTATGTTGGCCATATAGAAATCTTTTATAGAGCGTTCAAGTATTTGCTCGTCTTTCTATTGAATAGTCTTTTTTTTTCTTTTCTTTATGGGTCATTATATATTCTAGAACCAAGTTTCTAGTAGGATGTATGTATTGCAAATAACTTCTCCTACCACATGAATTCACCCTTGTAGCTTGTCATGAACTTTGAAATTCAAAAACATGCCTTTTACATGAACAGGCAAATGTGTAGAGACAATAGTTTATTAGGGGTTACCAGGGGCAGGAGGGAGGGAATAAAGAGGTGGTTTTATTGCATATGGAAACTGAGTTTGGGTTTACAGTGATGGAAAAATCACATTGATTAAGGGTAGGGTTGCATAGGCGATTAATGTAATTGCTGTCAATAGCTTGTACACCGGTACAACTTGTTCAACTGGCAAAAGTTGTGTGGTATATTTAAAACAACAACAGTGAGCAGCTGCTGAGGCAAAATAATAGTACTCAGTTGATGAGATGTATTCTTTTATTATACTTTTCTCTATTTTCTCATTTGTTTTTATAAGACATTAGAGTTAAAAGCAAAGATAATAAAACATTTGCATGATGAAAGTGGATAACAATGTCTTTCCCACCCATTGTGTCCATCTGAAGTTTAAATGAGGAACTATATGCCACTAGCAGACGCCCAGCCTTACTTGGCACTCAGAAAATATTTCATTTCTCCCACTCCTCTGGTTCATGGTCTTCTCCCCTTGTTTATTTGCTCTTTTCTCTTTCCAACTGGTTGCGTGTGACCATCAGGCTTCCTGACTCCATCATTCTACTTTCCATACCTAAGTTATTGTAATCCTGGGTTCTTGGGCAGTGGTGAAAAGTACACACTGTCTCTGCCATCGTGAAGGGGACAACCCAGTGTGGGTGGGAGGGGCAGTGGGGACATGCGGCGGAGGGAAAGGACAAATTACCTTCCAGAAACCACGCAGGACTTCAGAGAGCTTTGTTGGCTGCCATTCACCTGGCCAACTTCTGGATACCAGAGTGCCCTCGGGCTCGGTGCTTCATCCTCTCTCTCTACCGACACCATCTCTCTGGGATGCCTCAGTGAGTCCACAGCCATCTGTCTGTAGCTGAGGATGTGAGATTTACACCTCCAGCCATTTCAACTCCTCCTGGGTCGAGGCTCATACTCAAATGTCAGCTGAAATCTCTGTATTGGCCTCTTCATGTATAAAATGTGCATTATAATGGTACATTCCTCATATGGCTACCATGCAAGACAAATATCTTAAGAAAGGTGAGGCACTTACAAAAGCACCTGGCACCAGTGCATGTACTCAGTAAGTGTTAGCTGTTAGTATTATTATGGGACATCTTCACGTGGGTGTCTAACAGCTATGCCATGTTATCAAGACCATGAAACAGTTCTTTGTTCCAAACCCATTCCACCTTTATCGATGAATTTCTCAAGGCTACAGTGATGGGACTGTGTGTTTTTCCACACAATGGACATGGTTAGGAAAGACTGGCCAGGTCCTTCATAATAAGTTGCTCCAAAGTTCATATGGGTGACCATGGAGACAAGTTACAGCCAGCTAATGTAGAAAAAAAAATAGAACCACTCTTAGCTGCTCATGCTAGTACTCTCAGTCCAGAATACCTGGTGAGGGATCTATTATGGACTGAATTGTGTACCCCAAAAGGTATGTTGAAATCCTAGCCACCGTACCCATAAATGTGACCTGATTTAGATATAGGGGATTTTTAAAATTATGTTAATGAAGCCGTACCAGTGTAGGCTGGGTCCTAAACCTTGCCCCTTCAGAGTTATAGAAAGAGCAGAATAGACACAGACACAAACAGGGGGAGAGGAAGACAGTCAAAGGAGCAGGTGCATCTGCAAGGCCAGGAACACAAAGGGTGGCTGGAAGCTGCTAGAAGCCTAGGTAGACATGAGCCATGCCCTGAATTCAGACATGTAGTCCCCTGAACTGTGAGAAAATAATTTTCTATTTTTTAAAGCCACCCAACTGTGTTCTTTTTTTCTTATGGCAGCACTAGGTAACTAACACACATACCCGTGCTTATAAATCCCGCCCAGTGTAAACTAGCGCTCTCCCCGCCTTGGGCTAGCCCACCTGAATCCCGCTATTTCCCTATCAGTGTCCTCCGCTTTCACTAGAGCTACAAGAGAGTCGGCTTCATGCTGATGCATAGAAATTCACTGTATTTTTTACTTTGTATTTATGATTAACTAGTATTAATTCTAATATTTTCTATGGTTTTTAAATTTTTCTGTGAAGACATTCCTATAATCTGTGAATGATGAGAGTTATACGTTTTCTTTCTTTTTCTTTTTGTACTAGCTTGGACCTCCAGTGTTAAATACTTAATAGAAATAATGAGAGAAAGCATCCTTATCTTATTGCTAATTAATTTTAAACAGAATGTCCCACATTTCACCAGGAACACTCATGCTAGTTGCAGTTTTCCACGTTCAGGAGCCCCTTTTCTGTTCCTGGTTGGCTCAGAGTTCGTATCTCTCAGTGTGACTGGATTTTATCACTGCTTTTTCACCATCTCTTGAGGTGAGGCAGTGTCTTTTCTTCCTTAACATACGCATGTGGTGAATTAAATTATTAAATCTCTAATGTTCACTCTAGCTTGTACGCTGACAAGAAACCCCCTTGATCGTGGCGTGTTACATGGTTTATACTTTGCTGGCTTTCTCTGCCGGCGTTTTATGGAGGTTTCTGCATCTCAGTTACTTAGTGTGTTTGCCCTGTAACTCTTCCCATACCTTCCTTTTCTAATTCGGTATCCGTATTAAAGTGGCCTTAGGGATCAAGTTGGGGAGCATCTCAAAGTTTTCTCTTCTTTGTTGACTATGTACAAGATGGAAATGATCTCTTTTTTGCATATTTGCTGGAACCTGCCTGAAAACAATCTACCAAACTCAAAACCAGTTGGCCATCGAGTTGACTCTGTCTTCACAGGGAGACCTTGAACTACTGACCTATTCTGTGTAGTGATTAAAGGCCTCTTCTGGTGCTAATTTACTTAGAAAAATTTCCACTGCATGTTTTAGGCTGTTAGGATTTCATCATTAAATATTATGTGGTTGTCACTGTCTTCAGCCTCATCCACACCAATTAATCAATCCCAGATTTTCTGTTTTCCCTAAGTGAGACTGTGTATTTACTCCTGGTACCAATTCCCTCATCTAAGACTTATTTGCAAAGAAAGATACAACCTAGCCTCTTTGAGTCCATTACAGTCTCACATTGTCATTTTTTTTTAGTTGTTCTTTTGTTTCTTTTACATCTTCTGTAATTGTTCTTTTTGTTAAATTTTTTTCATTTACTTTTTTTTTTTTTTTTCCATTTCCCACCTATCTAGCAGCTTTAGGAAACCTAGTGGAGTAGTGGTTAAGAGCTACAGCTGCTAACTGTAGGGTCAGCAGTTGGAATCCACCTGGGCGCTCCTTGGAAACCCTATAGGGCAGTTCTACTCTGTCCTTTAGGGTCACTATGAGTCAGAATGGACTAGACCACAACAGAGTTTTTGGTTCTAGCAGTTTTAAAGTTGTGCATTTCAGGTCAGGTCTTTAATCCAGCTGAGACTGACTCTGGGTGTGGTGCGGTGAGGTGCCCCGTTGCATCTGTGCATCAAGAGAATGTGCCTCTAGAACTAGAAGGCTTGGAGGCAGTGGTTAGCTGTTGGGGCGCGGGGACGGGGGGAGGACTGCTGCGCGGAGAGGGGCGACCGAGGGAGGCGCGAGATCCCGGGCTGCCCCACCTCAAGCCCGCGTCCAACAGGAAGGACAGGGCTGGCTTCACAAGTCTTTTGTGACAGTCCCAGCCCACCTAGCCCCCCCCCGGACCTCAGGCCCCCAGGCTGGCAGGTCCCCCCAGAGCTAGGGGAAGCCTAAGGCCACAGGGGGCAAGACCCAGGTTGCGTACCTGAGCCTGATCACAGCTCTTATGCTGGAACAGGAGGGCAGAGGAAGCATATGGGGACCTGGGTCCAGACCGTGGACACAGAAGGGCGGGAATTTGTGGTCAGCCTCAGGATCTGAATGTGGAAGCCTTCGAGATGCACATCCGTCCGGGAGGAGAAGGCAAAGCCACAGAGGCCGCACTGCCTGGCCCCGGCTCCTGCCCCCCTTCCCCTGGCCCCAGGCTGGACTCACCGACTGTGCTGCCTTCAGAGTGCTCCCAGGGGCAGTATCCCTAATTTGGGGAGCAGCAAAGCCTGCCCTGGTCTGGGCTAGGGAGTTTGTTTCCTCTGCTCTCATCGCTGGCTGTGAGCAGACTGGTCTGCACAGACTAAAGATAAATAATCAAAATGAGCTCAAAACCCCAGATTTGACTTAAATATCATAAATTAACACACAGAAATACAACTTTAGCAATAAGTGCCTGCCTGGAGCCCAAGTTGCAGTAAAAAAAAAAAAAAAAAAAACCTGAACAAGACCCCAGAGGGAGTGAGTGATCGGAGGCTCCTTCTTTTGCCACCCTCCTGTGGTCTCAAGCTTTCTCACCTCCCACCTCCCAAGACTGTATCAACTGCTTTGAGATTGTTAGAATAAAGATCCCCAGGAATATCACTGCTCCCACCCCCTGAGAGTTTCCCCAGTGCTGGGTTAGAAAAGACTGAGAATCCTCCAGAAGCTTCCGGGGCCTGTGTACTGGAAGGTCAACATACCGAGCTTCAGAGCCACTTCATTTTTCCTGCAACTGAGCATGACCCCAGGACATGACCCTGAGAGTGCTGACACTTCCTGAAGCCAATGACCCTCCCTCCCCCCTGGGTTTCTCTCTATCTGGGTCTCAGGATCAGTCAGGCCAGCTTGTCCCCTCAGGAGTGTTTCTGTTGAAGGACACCTAATGGCACTATGGGTTTGTCCCTCACACCCTGCAAACCTGCCTCCTCTGAGTGGGGTGAGGAGCTACTGAAACACTGAAATCATTGAAACTAGCAGAAGCCACAGCCCATGGTGCTAGGAGAAAACTGGGAGGGAGAGAGAGGTGGAGAGGCTTTAAAGGCCCAGATGTGAAGGTGACCAGGTGCCATGATGTCCTGAAGCCACAAAGCTGACCAGAGCTGAACAGCTTAAACCTGCCGCTCCTGAGCCCATCTCTTCTTTCAATGCAGAAAGTCCTTCCCTGCTCTTATGTGCCTGGGCTGGAAGGGCTGTTGACTTATAACATGAAGCAGCCTCCAGAGCCTCTTGGGGTACGTGATGGTCAAGGAGGCTCTGCCCAACCCCACCCTGCACTTCCCATTTGTCAGAGGACCAGAAGTTTTAGTCTCCAGCTCCTGCACTGATATAGTGACTTGTAACAGGATTTCACCGGAACTGGAAACTTTGGAAGATGGGAAATACTCCTGGGCTCTCTTCACACAGCTCAATGCCCGGTTCCTGGTCTTATTATACAGCTTACATACAGGACGAGAAGAGGAGTTTGGGGCTTGACACCTGGCATCTTAGCAAAGGCTTCTGTTTGTTTAGGAAGGAAGAGGTAAAAAGAAGGCAGCGTCTACACGTCCTCTTCCATGAGACTCAGGAAATCCTCACAAAGGCCCTCCCAGGTTAGAACTGATGGGGGATGCCTTGTTTTACTCTTAAACTTTGCCCTTGAGACATTTTGTTTATGGAGCACATGTACAATATTATCCACTCAAGGAAGTATTCTAATTCTTATCTAGACTTTGTGCAGAATGACTGACTATATATGAAAACTAAACTTGGTCCTTAAGCAAGTGGTTACCTCTCAGAGAAGTCCCATGGGGAGGTTTCTACCAACTTCCGTGGTGCTGCCATTGCTCCAAGGAGCCCTGGTGGTGCAAAGCTTAAGTGCTTGGCTCCCAACTGAAAGGTTAGTGGTTTGAACCCTCCAAAGGCTCAAAGGAGTAAAGATCTGTCAATCTGCTCCTGTTAAGATTACAATTCAGGAAACCCTTTGGGGACAGTACTATCTTTACACTGGGTTGCAATGACTCAGATATCCACTCTATGGCACCTAGCAACAACAACAAGCCATTGCTCCCAATGTGCCTGAAATGCCTCTCTGGGGAAGGCCTTCAGAGCTGGCTCATGGCCACATCTGAATTGAGACTCATTTTTTGTTACCATATTTTATTCTGGGTCCCAAAATTTATTTTCCAGTTTATTCACCAGACTTGACTGCAGACATCTCTGAGATTTTGTCAAAATTAATTCCATTCCCTAATAATGATTTGCCACCAAGAGTGTATTCCCAAGCGTTTCCAAGAGACTGGAAAAACTTTCTAAAGAGGCCTGTCCAGCGCCATGTTGTGCAGTGACTACAGTATTAACACAGCGTATTTACCCACATAGTTCGCAAGTTTTCTGCTTTCCTTAAATACGGCTGAAATTCCAAGTCTACCTCCTGAAGCTCTTCCTTTAGCGTCTCATTTAGAAGTCTGGTGGTGATGAATTCTCTCAGTTTTCCTTCCCTAAGAATGGCATTATTTCTGCTTTACTCCTGAAGGTAATGATTGGGTATAGAAATCTGGGCTAATGTTTATGATCCTTCAGTGTTGAAAAAATGTTCTTTTCAACCTTTTGGCCTCTGTGGTTTCTGATAATGAATAAAAGAGTCCTTCAAATTATTTTTCCCATGTGAATTGTATTGTTTTCTCTCTAGCTTCTTCCTGGGTATTTTCTTGATCTTTATTATTCTGCAGTTGATTATGATGTACTGTATTTTTATGCAAACAGTGCACATGTTATAGATATTTTTTGCCAACTGAGCCCTCCCCCTCCCAGGTACTCTCATAAGCACAGCACGTAATTTTTTTTTTTTTTTTTTTACTTGTTGATGTAAAAAAATTAGCATCGCATGCTTGCAAATATACTGGGGGGGAGGGGGGAGCATGTGGTTTGCAAAAAACACGTAACACAATATTTGTATAAAAATATGATATTTTCACATAGAATTCTTTAGGTTTAACTGTTGGGGTTTGTTGAGCTTCTGAATCTGTAAGTTTATGTCTTTCACCAAATTTGGAAAGTATTCACCCAGTATTTCTTCAAATAGGTTTTTCTACAGCACACATTTTCTCCACTGCTTCCGGAGTTCCAATAAATATTAAATAGACTTTTCCTCTAATTCTTGAGGCTCTGTTAATTTTTTTCCATATTTTTTCTCTCTTTTCAGAATGGATATTTTCTTTTCAACTCCTTTAGTTTTTTTTTTCTCTCATCACCATTTTGCTGTTGAACTATCAAATGAATTTTTTTATTTCTACCATTGTATTTTTAACATATAAACTTTTCATTTGCAAATAGCATCTATTTATCTTTCCATTTATTTAAGAAGAGTCCCTATTATTTCTTGGAGCATAATTAGAATAGCATTTTAAAATTTGTGTCTTATGATTTCAAGATTATAAGTCTTGCTTAAATTTTATGGAAAATGTTGGGTTTTTTTTTGCTTTTTTTTTTAAGCAGAAAGTTGTCCCAGTTATGTTCAGGCTGCAAGTTGTGTCCTGTTTTCTGTATTCTATGGCTCACATGTTAGTTCAATTTTTGAAGCCTTTGCAGTGATATTTAGGTCTAATCTAATCTACGTAAGTGCCACTCAGTCTGGACCCTTGATGGTGTTCTAACCCATAGTGCAGCTCTTCAAGGACTTGATACGCATCTTAGGGTCAGGACAATGCATGTGCACCTGGGGGTGAACCAGGAGTTCATAACAAGGTTACAGAATCTCTTTCCTGCACAGCCTCCTCTCTTTATTTCTCTGCTGCTCTCTGAGTTCTGAAGGAGTGCTTTCCTGGCCACTGGCAGGAATGCTGGGATTTTAATCTCTTCATTCTGTCCTGCACATAAGTGACTGGTTCTGCCTATGGGGCCAAAGCACTCCACAATCAGCCAAAAGGCTGGCAGTTTGAACCCACCAAGAAGCGCCTTAGAAGACAAGCCTGGCGATCTGCTTTCGAAAACTAACACCCATTCGGGCAGAATTGACTAGACACCAACTAAAGAGAGAGAGAGAGAAGAATAGAATGGAGATTCCTCTACACTCTTTGGCCCTTACTTTCTCTGGTCGGAGAGACGGATTCTCCACTGCCAGAGATGTACGTGTCTGCCCACCTGCATACCTGCCCACCTCTCTCCTTTATGGGCCCTCTTTCCCATGTGATAGGAGAAAGGGCTTCTCTTGGAGCTCTTTCTGTCCACAGTGGGTGTGCAGCTCTGGGATTTGGGCTGATTTAATTTCAGCCTCAGGAATGTTCATACTTTACGTTCTGGTTCCTCCCCACAACCCTTTCTGCCCCACCACCATCCAAATCAACTATTTCCTTCACAGAGTCCTGAGGTAGTTGTCAGATACCAGCATAGCCCATCAGGGAAGTGCTCATTGTGGTAAGAGGGGGAGGGACTGTGCCTGAAGGAGCTGCAAGATCTCACTGCCTTGTGTGAGCAAGACGGGGGTGTGCTGAGGACTGAATGCTGAGTCAAGGGGAGTTTATCTAAAGTTGGGTCAAGGAAAGTTTGTTGACATGGGGGAACTCTCCCCTAACAAGCATTTATTCCCATATCCAGGGCTATGGAAATGGGTTTATATGTTGCTGGGATTGCTCTCAGAAGCTTGGAAAAGGCAATGGCCCACTTTCTGTGAAACAAATGCCAGGACGGTTATGTCAGATGTTGGAAGATAGGGTAGAAGTCTTCAATATGTGGGCATACCAGAGTTAGTTTAATATAAGACCATTTTTCACAGGTCCTGAAGGACACCCATTTCATCAAAACATTAAGAAATGCAGAGTTGAGGGGGGCACCAGCAACATTGAGTTTGCTGATATCTATCCCCTTTAGGGCTCACTGGGTGCCACAAACAGTGAAGTGCTCAACTACTAGCTTACAGCTTGGTAGTTTGAACCCACCCAGAGGCACCTTGGAGGACAGATGTGGCTATCTGCTCCTAAAAGGTTACAGCCTTGCAAACCCTACTGAGCAGTTCTACACTGCATACATGGGGTTGTCATTAGTTGGAAATGGCTTCATGGCAGCTAACAACAGCAGTTCTCTGTAGGCTCAGGTTGTTAGTGAGATCTGGGCTGCCTAGTAGCAATGCAAATCATGGGATCCCAGTGCACCAGAGGCCAGGTGGAAGTACTTAACGATCAGAAACAAGTTGGGTGTGATTACTGTAATGGTCAGCAGGTCAAAGTATTAATTTTCTGTTGGGGCATAACAAATTATCCCCAAACTTAGCAGATGTGAGATAAATGGAAAAATATTCAAATCATATGGATAAATTTGGAACTAGGCAAAGATTTTGGTATGACTAGACGTAGTTTTAAGGTGAAAGAAATTTTGAGGTGAAGGAATAACCTAGAAAATTTAAATAACTGGTATAAGTGTTAAGAGATTTTTAAAATAATGATGATATAATTGCATACCTGAATAAAAGACAAATATATCAAAATCAGTGGTTTCTCTCCAAAGTAGACCTAAGGGTCTAAAATTAGCAAGGGTAGGAAGGGCAGACCGTTCTCTTTCCCCTACTACTTGACTATACCAAAGTGTGTCCAAAAGTATAAAATATTTAGGAAAACATTGTTTTGACCAGAACAGCAAAGGACCTATACAAAGAAAACTAATGTATTAAAGCCTGAATATATGCAAAAAAAAAATGCCATATTTCCAAATGAGAAGTCTTGTCAATTAAATGGAGGTCCCAAAAACTAATACATAAATGGAACACATTTCCAGTCAGAAAATTAAGACAGTTGTTTTTGAACTGTATAAAGTAATCATAAGCTACAAATAGTACAGTAGATAACAAAGAATGTTGTTGTTGTTTGGAGCCTTGGAGCCAATTTTTGACTCCTAGTGATCCCATTTGACTGCCCCATTGGGTTTTCTAGGCTGTAATCTTTATGGGAGCAGACCGCCAGGTCTTTCCACCTCAGAGTCATTGGGTGGGTTCCATCTGCCAAACTTGCTTTCAATTAGCAGTCAAGTGCTTAACCACTGCAACACCAGGGCTCCATTACCAAAGAATAGACAACAAAAACATGAAATAGCAGAATAGTAACAGGTGTCCACTTCATCAAGTTACAGAATAAATCAATATTACATAGCATAGAAACTGACAAGCAGACCACTGAGATAGAAAATCCCCTAAGAAATCACAATAACCATTCATACAAAGGTGGTATTTCAACTCAAGAAAATTATATTTATTTAATAAGTGGTGCTGACTCCACTGATTGTTCTGGGGGACAAAGGTTGAAAGTGTAAAACACAAATCAAAGATTTGGAAAATTACGTGAAATGTAGATGACAAGGATTAATAACAATTTCCATTTTACACAAGAAGGATAAAAGTTAACCACTTGAAAAATGAGCAGTGAATTCAAACAGACCATTCAGAGCAAATCTACATGCCCAATATACATAATCCAAGTTGTTCAGAAACACTGGTAGTTAAGAAGATATCAAAGTCCCAGTGAACCTGGCACAATTTAAAAATCAACACCATCTATAGCTGGCTGGGCTGTGGGGAGAAGGATACCCTGAGACATGGCTGGAAAGGTGCATTATGACAGCCTTTAGGGGAAAGACATGGCCATGGCTCTGTACTTTTAACATTCTTTGAACTGGAAATCTCACTCTGTGGAGTCTACTCCACAGAAACAAATCCTGTAGTATACAAAGGATGTTTATTATTGATGCTGACAAAACATTGACTCTCCATTGGTGGTGGAATGATAGAGAATGTATGGTAAAGCTACATCATCCATAACATAGGGAGTCACTAGAATGAAAAAGAGCTGTAGTAGTTGAGTAGGAGAAATCTCTGTGAAGTATTATTGAAGTTTACTGAAAAAAATCAAGGTGCAGAGAAGTCTATATGAAATGAGCACATTAAGGTAAAATGATAGCAATTGTTCAAATATGCTTGAATATCTGTTTACATGTATATGTGTGTATGAATGAACAGACAAGGATACACATATGTCTGCGTGGGCTTGTTTAAGCAGGGATAAGATAGACTACTTACCACATTGTCGAAATGAATTACCTTGGATTCACTTGTGGGAAAGAACAGGGGAGGAGAGCCAGAACATGCAGGAAGAGTGGACTTAAAAACCGTGGGTGATAATGTGTTTCCATTTTAGTAGTGTTATGTATGAGACAAACAAATCTGTCCTCAAAGAAGCTAGAATGTTCCTTAGAAGCAAGGAAGGCTTTGGACAGCGAAAAAGAGGAAGACCCTCAATGAGATTGACTGACACAGTGGCTGCAACAGTGGGCTCAAACATAGCAACCATTATGAGGATTGCCCAGGACCAGGCAGTGTTTTGTTGTGCTGTGCATAGGGTCGCTGTGAGTCAGAGCCAAATTGACAGCACCTAACAACATGTAGAAATCTAGATAAAGTGTACTGTAATTGTTATCATCTATTTAATTTATTTGTGTAACTTAAAAGACAGAAAAATATAGTGTTAGTGCCATATCTAATGACTTACAGAGAATCAAGATAGAATATCAAGTGAAAGAAGGGGCAAGAGCAATGTGGGTAGAGTGTGACCAAGTTTCCATAAAAGCAAACACCCTAGCAGATCTACTTGTGTACCTGTGACTGTGTATATGTGTCCCAGCAGAGAAATGTAAGGAAAGATACACACGTGTCTATTAACATTGGATACCTTGGAGGAGCAGGAACAAAACATACATGAGGGTGGGAGTCTGCTTGTAACTCTTGCATTATACAAATTTGTATTCTTAGACATGTAATAAAAAAGAATTTCATAGTTTTGGGAATTAATAAATGACATAGATATGTATTTTTAAACAGGTGAAAATTTTCTATGACAAAGATTTTAATCACTGGAAAGAGAGCACACCGCAGACAGTAATAATCAGATCCAGTGGATTTCTTTCGTGTTCTTGAGGTCAGTGAGCTCTTCTGGTGTCTGTAACTAGAAATGACCAAAAATAATTTTGGGACATCAATCACCTCTTGAAAGCACATGTCTACAGTTAAATGAACGAGACTAGACAACACGTACAATTCACTAGGTAACTCATGCGCCTCTAGAAGATTTCTCTTTACCGGGTATGCTGCCACCACCTCCTCCCCACCTTGACACACTGGATAACCCACCCTTGTGCATTCTAGGCCCTTTTCAGGAGTGAGCATAGACAACGTCAACTGGGAACATAGCTTTTAAGAAGAAAGAGTTTGATTAAAAGATTTCAGAAAGCAGTACCTCGCCAACCAGCCTCTCCCCAACCTGGGAATGCCAACCCCTCCCACTCTGACACCTCTGAGAATCTCTGATTTTCCTTTTGGATCCTTAGGAGACTGCAGAATTCACCTGGCCTGAAAGCCTTCACTGCCCTCTACCTCTGACACTGTCCCACGCAGGAGCTGTCTCTGTCACTCTGAGAAATACACATAGGACAGCCTGTGGTTGGAGGTGCCCATCCTAGAGGCCGTGCCCTCCCTTTCTGTGCCCCTGGAGGGTCCCCTGTGATACTTGTGGTCTCATCTCCCAGGGACATGGACATGCCCCTGACACATCCAGGGCTTTCCCAGACATGGGACTTGAAGCTACGGCTGAGATTTGGGCTTTTCTGTACACTATTGAGTCTGGGCCTGAATCTGCCCCTTCCCACCCTCACCTCTGACCACCTGTGTTCTTGCTGTTCTCTCTGGGTTTAGAAGCCTGTCCTCTCTTCTGCTTCTTTCATCTCAGATGCCCTTTTTCTTCAGTACTTTGACCTCAGGACAGGTCAAGTTAGACCACAGAAAAAAGAAAAAAAAATTTAGAAAGTTTGATTGACATGTCAAAACCCAGAAAGAACAGCTTGATTTAAAGGAGAGGAAAAAGTTCCAAAGCCCTACCTCTTACCCTAGGAGATGATGTACAGGAAATATCCTGCAAGCACTGGATCAACTCTTATCCTGAAAGAGATAACACCCAGGGAGATTTTTCTACACCAGCTCCCACTTACATTCCCCTAATGAGGCAAAAATGATGCATCATAATCATAAACCTAGATCCACCCTGTGAGGACGGAAGACATGGATGGGGTGAGCTCATTTTCCTTCACCCCAACTTCCTCTCCTCCTCCCAAGCCTTCCTTCTTTCTCTGCTTACAGGCTGCTGAGAAGGGACCCAGAGTCCTTGGGTCACCGGCAGGCAGGTTTCCCCATAGCCTGTCTTCTCTCTGGTTCCTTCTACTACAAAGAAGTCAGTGACACACCCTTCACAATCACACCTCCCTTAGAGCTGTCCTTGCAGGGCCCCCTATTAGCCTCCCAAGTCCCACTGAAATCTCATTTCTCCCTCCCTACTTACACTGATCATCCTGAGGGTTGTGAGACCTCACCATCCAGATGAGGCCTGTCCTGTCCTCTCCTGGGCCATGGGAGCCTCTGAGCAGACCTGGTGTCTGCGGTCAGCTGTCCTGGGGCTTCTTCCATGCAAGCCCCCCTAGGCCTGGAGCTCTCCAAGCACTTGGGGTGGGAAGGTGGGGGCACAGAAGCTGGTATAGGATCTTCCAGAGGAGCTGGGTTAAAGGAACCTGAATGGGTGTCTCTCCCGAAGGGCCCACATTTCCAGCCCAAAGGTCCTGCTCCTCCCAGTCTCAGGGTGCTAGCGGGTCTTCAGGCGCTTCCACCTCTGGCCTTGGTGCTCTGCCTGTGCCCTCTGCAGCCTGGCCTCCTGCCTCTGCAGCCTCTCCAGCTGGTGCCTCAGCCTCTTCAGCTCCTCTCTCTGCTTCTCCAGTCGCCTGCAGAACCCTCTGTTCTCTCTCACCTCCCTCTTCTTGGCAGCTATTAGGCAGCGCCTGGCCAGCTGGTGGCAGCAACGGGGCCTGCGCTGGGCAGAGGTTGGCAGTTGCCTCTCCAACAGCTCTTCAAAGAAGACCCGGCAGCTGAAGCCCTGGCTCACCCCATGCTCCGCGTGGGTCACCAGCGCCTCCTGGGACTCTAACAAGTGGCAGCAGGCCACACAGCGGAAGCCGCGCTCGCAGGTCACCAGCCACTCCGAGGCGGGACTTTTCCCTATGCTCCTCTCTCTGGATGCTGGGCTCCGGGGTGTGGACATCGGGCCCCTCCTGCCAGGGTTTCAGGACACTGACCAGGGGCTCAGTGTTGGCCAGACTGGGGGCAGAGCCAATGGTGCTGTCCTCCAAGAGCTCAGCTTCAAAGACCTGGGGCATCTTGCCCAACGGGGCAAAGGAGGTTTTGGTCTGCCAGGCCACAGCTACCCTTTTAACCGTGCGCACCTGGGTGAAATATGCACACCTGACCCATCCCTTCTCTGGAACAGCCACATAGCTGGATGAGTGAGAGTTCTGCTCAGTGGAAGGTGAGGGAGAAGACCTCTCTGATGGTCATGGAATCTTCCTTGGCCTGCCGCTTGGCCTTTTTGCTGTGGATGTTGTCAGCTCTTGGGCATTTTCCTCTTGGGTGGAGACCTCTGAGAATAGAGAGTTCATTTACATGAGCCTTCATTGTCCTGGGTCCTCATCTATGAGCCCAAAGATTCTCTCATAGGGACCCCTGGAGGCCTCTCTATCACCACATCCTCCAACTTTGGAAGACACCCTCCTTTCTTTCCTTTTCCAGAAGCTCCACCCTACTTTTAGGGCATTGCTATGGATGATAAAATCTTTGCAAATGGTACTAATGATATTACCTGTTGCCATGGAGTTGATTCTAACTTATGGCCATCCCATGTGTTACTTAGTAGATTTGTGCCCCACAGTGTTTTCTTGGATGTAATCTTTGTGGAAGCAGATGCCGGGCCTTTCTTTGCTGTGTTCCTGGGTGGCTCCAACCACCAACCTTTTGTTTACTGGTCCTGGGCAAACCATTCCTGCTACCCAAAGACCCTACTAATGATGATAGTACTGTATAATAAAAATTTATATACTTTGGAGATAGTATCTTGGGATTTTATATTTGTAAATAAAGAAAATTTAAGTTGCTTATTTTTTTCTGACATTTATTTGTTGGATTCCAAATGAATTTCCTCCTTTGGAACATGAAAAACCTTGCTTTCCTGAACCTTCATAATAATGTGAGACTTCTCTTGAAAAACTTTTCTATGAGAATGATTTTCTTAGTAAATTAATACTGTAAACACTCAATCAGGAGAAATGCTCACCTCCTTAATCTCTCGTATGGGAAGGCTTTTTATAGACAAATTATACTTAATGTGAAAAACAATTTGTACATTTTGTTAAGGCTCTTACACGTATACCTCTTCCTTGTACCCTTAGTAAACAAGCAACGGCAGAAGGTTAAAGTTGCCTTTCTGTAAACAGAAGGCCGGTAACAGGTCTTTGTCAGAGAAACTCTTTCAGAGTCCTTAGGGAGAAAACAGATGATTATATCTGAGAGCCTTGATTCCACAAACATCGGTGGTGAAATACAACTGCCTCACCTGGGCATATCTGGCTGGGTTGTCCATGTCAGCCTAAAGGTCTGTACATGTTTCTGAATGTGATGGAAGGACTGGAGAGTTCAGAATGAAGAAAGAGATGGTAGTAGTCTATGTAAGCTGGCTGGAAGGAGAGCTCCAGGGAGGCACACATGATGGAGGAGGAACATCCCAGGAGTACCTCAGAGGGATACAGAGACCAAAGAGGGAGCAGAAAGCAGAGCTCAGCCACTGCAGGGCAGCACAGGAGAGCGGCAGAGAAGAAAAAGGGGAGGGTGGAGGAGGAAGAGGTGGGTAGGGTGAGGGCGCACCACCACGAGTTACAGCAAAAGCTCAGGTTCCCCGTGGTGAGATTTTAAAACTTCAATTCTAAAGAGAACTTTAGCACTTGGGAAAAAATACTTGGAGGAAAAGGGAAGTCCTGGAGCTCAGGAACATGTCGTGCCCAGACCTTCTGCTTCCTGAGTCCAGGCTAGGGACTGTTGGGGCTCACAGCAACTGGGAACTCTGGGTCAGTGTGGGGTACTGTGTCCTCTCACACCGCCCACTCCCAAAACTCCTTGATACATTTTATTTAATGCATCACATGATTTATGAATTCAGTCTCATTAGAACATATTAAAAATAAGTACAAGTCTTCGTAACCGCTCTTCTCCCTGGTCCTACACCCACTGCCCCAGTTGATCACTTGCCTCCTTCTGTCTCAGAGACATAAGCAGGAATATTGTAGGCCTAAACCATTGAGTGACTTCTCTTCCCTACTCTGGAAAGCCCTCAGATCACAGTAGAATGTCATGATTAACCCATTTATGCCTTCATTTATTCATTCACATCACACACTTTGGGAAATTGTCTACTAAATGGCAGAAAGTACTTTTTCAGAGAAAGCCTTCTGAGCCCCATCTCCGTACATCAGAGCCTTCATCTTCTCTCCTTGTGGCCCACTTTTCCAAGGAAACACATCCCCTCATTGCCAGCTCCCATTGATCAGGGAGAATCATCCTCCCACCCTTACCTCGAGTCCTAGAGAGAGGCCTCTTCCTCTCGTGTTGCCATTCCATCCTGGCTGGGTGAAGATGAGCCAAAAAGGATGGTCTTCTGAAGGAGGTTTCTCCCTCCTCCCAATTAGAGATGATGTCCCAAACTCTCACAAGTTGGGGGCTCTGATTTAGGAATCACTCTCTGTGAATTCAAAGCTTAAGTCACTCTCCCACAGGAGACCCCAGATCGACAACCTCTCCAAAGATCAGTTGGGATCTGAATGAGCACCAACGCTTTTTCAGTAGCCCTTGTGTGACATCATTGCTGACATCGCTTAGTTCTGAGGGCCCGTTTGGAATCCAAACACAGCAACAAGAAAAATGTGGCAGGGGTTAGGAAGTTGCTATAAGGGAAATAATGTAGAAAGAATGAATTGAACTTTTCCCTGCCCTCAAACAGGTTACCAGCCATTGGGATGACATGAAAGTTCAGGGAATGATAACAGTGTGATGGGTTTGTTTCCCCCCAAACCTCTCCTTGAACTCTGTTTGATCCACATCACTCCAGTCCTAGAAACACACGTCCACTCTGAAGTCCTCTCTGGCCTCCTTTGCAGCTAAGGCTTCACATAGGCTGTTCCCTTTGACTGGAAGGTGTTCTCTACCCTCCCCTCACTGATCCACTCTTCCTGGTGAAGCATGGTAGTGGAGAGAACAGACCTCAGCCACACTCCTGGTCTGAGCCCTAACTTCTCCACTTACTGGCAGTATGACCTTGGATGAGACATTTAACCTCTCCATGCCTCACTTTCATTATCTGACAGATTAAGAGAACTGTATCCTTCTCATAAGGTTGTCGAGAGGATGCAACCACTGACAACAGTGACTGCTACAGACTAAGATGGTGTGAATGCTCACTGTTAGAGGAGCCTAGGTAGTGCAATGGTTAAGTGCTGGCTGCTAACCAAAATGTTCAAACTCACCTAATGGTTCTAGGGGAGAAAGACCTGGTGATCTGCTCCCATAAAGCTTACAACCTTGGAAACCCTATGGGGCTGTTCTCTGTCACATGGGGTCAGTAGGAGTCAGAGTTGAGTCGATAGCACCTAAAACAACAACATTGTTATATTTCAGGTTATGGCTTGCTGAGGGTGGCTGAACTACTTGATGTCCCAGCTTTATGTATCAGATCACCAATAACCCCTACATGGCAACACTTTGCCTGCCTCATTCATGGGAGATGATCATTTAAAACTCTGTCTTCTTTAAAAGAACTGTAAACAACTTGGGGGCCAACACAAGGTCTGCCTTATCTTTGAAGTCTCAGAAAGTAGGACAGTGGTTGACACATAGTAGATACTTGATATATGTTAGTCGGATCAATGAATGATGACTCTCTCAAAAGACCCATTCTTTATATATGACCAGTGCAGAATAGAACTCTTTGATGAGGACCCTGAAGGCACCATCACTCATGGGTACTGTGTTGATCCCAATTGATTGAGCTTCCTGGCTATGAACCCCAGGATATGGTACATTTTACCACCTTTGCATGCTTTCCCTTGGGCCTTCTGGAAAAGGTTAGCATTATGCCCTCATAGAAAAGCAACGAGGCTTAGTACCTCCATGGCCTACCTACCTTGGAGGTCTGGTAGAACCCTCAGGAAAAAGCCCCCTGTTCTCTGCTTGGGCTGCACCTTGGATTTTGTGCCAGAGGCTGTTTAGAAAAGCAACTGGTAAAATTGTTGAAACCGTTTGAGAAGGGGTTTTAGAAAGTTGTCGTTGGTGGACAAAGGGGAGCCTGATAGCTTGGAGGAAAATGAAATCTTTCAGACGGAGAGGAAAAGGAGCTTGTTTTGTATAGATACAGAGGGTAGAACTGGGACAAGCATCTGTTGGCACAAAAGGACAAAAGAAGATCTTGCGTGTTCAGAAATGTAGCAAAAATACCCCAAAGGCTTCACCCTATCTCCTCACAATTTTTACACCCCATGACACTCATCAATTGCACTGTGTCCTCAGGATAGTACTTAGGGTTTCCTGAATATATTGAGCCATTTCCTACTTCCTAACCACCTTCTCATATTTCCACATTTGACTCAGCATCACTTCCTGGTAAACTCTTCTCTGAACCTACCCCTGGTAGAACTTGTCACCCCTGCTGTGTATTCCATTGTACTCTAGAAAAAATTTGCCATAGCTCAAAACACACTTGATTGCATTTACTTCTTGTGATTGATTGTAAAAATGGCCACCAATTCTTGCTGTCTCTGTATCCATGCCCTTTTATTTTTTTCTGAGTACCTGAGCTGTTTTTCACTCCCTAACCTTGTGCCCATATTCCAAATTTGGTTCAAATGTCACTTCTTGGTTAAAGTCTTCCTTGACACTATTCCTTGTAGAATATCCTCCTCCCTACTTCTGGGAAATTCTTGTACTCAAGAAATGCCTTGCCATACTTCAGAATACACTCAAGTGCTTTTATTTATTGTAGTTGAATACAGTCGGACCACATATTCTTTCTGTTTCTTTACTATGCCCTTATAAGATGACCTGTCAGCTCCTTTCATCAAGGGAGAAACCTTTATTCACCTCTTTAATTGCAACTGATCTTATGACTGCCTTGGCCATTGGGAAATACCAAGCCTGATACAAGCAGAGAACCCAAAGGACTTGGGCTTTTGGGCTTGCCCTATGGCTGACATACGAACTCTGAAAACTCATCGTTTGATCTAAGGCCAATCTATTCTGTGATCATCAAATTTGAAAAGTGTCTGGCTATCATTTTTTCAAAATTTTTCTACACCTTTCTCTCTCTCCTCACCTTTTGGGAGCCCATGATGTGTTTGTTGGCATGTTTGATGGTGTTCTACAGGGCCCTCGTGAACTTGCTCTGATTTTCTTCAGTATCAGCTTGAACTTGCATATGAGCAATTAATGGTCTGTTCCACAGTTGGGCCCTGGCCTTGTTCTGACTGATGATATCAAGGTTTTTCCATCGTCTCTTTCCACAGATGTAGTCGATTTGATTTCTGTGTGTTCCATCTGGCGAGGTCCACGTGTATCGTCGCCATTTATGTTGGTGAAAGAAGGTATTTGCAATGAAGAAGTCGTTGGTCTTGCAAAATTCTATCATTCAGTCTCTGGCATTGTTTCTATCACCAAGACCATATCTTCCAATTACTGATCTTTCTTCTTTGTTTCCAACTTTCGCTTTCCAATCTCCAGTAATTATCAATGCATCTTGACTGCATGTTCCATCAATTTCAGACTGCAGCAGCTGATAAAAATCTTCTATTTCTTCATCTTTGGCCCTAGTGGTTGGTGCATAAATTTGAATAATAGTCGTATTAAGTGGTCTTCCTTGTAGGCGTATGGGTATTATCCTATCACTGACAGTGTTGTACTTCAGGATAGATCTTGAAACATTCTTTTTGGCGATGAATGCAACACCAAGTTGTCATTCCCAGCATAGTAGACTATATGATTGTCCGATTCAAAATGGCCAATACCAGTCCATTTCAGCTCATGAATACCTAGGATATCGATGTTTATGCCTTCAGTTCAAACTGAAACTGGAGAAAATCAGAGCAAGTCCATGAGAGCCAAAATACGACCTTGAGTACATCCCACCTGAATTTAGAGACCAACTGAAGAATTGATTTGACGCATTGAACTCTTGTGACCGAAAACCAGACGAGTTCTGGAATGACATCAAGGACATCATACGTGAAGAAAGCAAGAGGTCATTGAAAAGACAAGAAATAGAGAAAAGACCAAGATGGATGTCAGAGGAGACTCTGAAACTTGCTCTTGAACGTCGAGCAGCTAAAGCAAAAGGAAGAATTGATGAAGTAAAAGAACTGAAGATTTCAAAGGGCATCTCGAGAAGACAAAGTAAAGTGTTGTAATGACATGTGCAAAGACATGGAGATGGAAAACCAAAAAGGAAGAACATGCTTGGCGTTTCTCAAGCTGAAAGAACTGAAGAAAAAATTCAAGCCTCGAGTTGCAATAGTGAAGGATTCCATGGGGAAAATATTAAACGACACAGGAAGCATCAAAAGAAGATGGAAGGAATACACAGAGTCATTATACCAAAAAGAATTAGTTGATGTTCAACCATTTCAAAAGGTGGCATATGGTCAGGAACCAATGGTACTGAAGGACAAAGTCCAAGCTGCTCTGAAGGCATTGGCAAAAAACAAGGCTGCAGGAATTGATGGGATATCAATTGAGATGCAGCGCTGGAGGTACTCACTTGTTTATGCCAAGAAATATGGAAGACAGCTTCCTGGCCAACTGACTGGAAGAGATCCATATTTATGCCTATTCCCAAGAAAGGTGATCCAACCAAATGTGGACCACACGCAAGCAAAATTTTGCTGAAGATCATTCAAAAAATGGCTGCAGTAGTACATCGACAGGGAACTGCCAGAAATTCAGGCCGGTTTCAGAAGAGAACATGGAACCAGGAATATCATTGCTGATGTCAGAGGGATCCTGGCTGAAAGCAGAGAATACCAGAAGGATGTCTACCTGTGTTTTATTGACTATGCAAAGGCATTCGACTGTGTGGGTCATAACAAACTACGGATAACATTGAGAAGAATGGGAATTCCAGAACACTTAATTATGCTCGTGAGGATACTTTACATAGATCAAGGGGCAGTTGTTCGGACAGAACAAGGGGATACTGATTGGTTTAAAGTCAGGAAAGGTGTGCGTCGGGGTTGTGTTCTTTCACCATACCTATTCAACCTGTATGCTGAGTAAATAATCCGAGAAGCTGGACTACATGAAGAAGAATAGGGCATCAGGATTGGAGGAAGACTCATTAACAACCTGCGTTATGCAGATGATACAACCTTGCTTGCTGAAAGTGAAGAGGATTTAAAGCACTTACTAATGAAGATCAAAGACCACAGGCATGAGTATGGATTGTACCTCAGCATGAAGAAAACAAAAATCCTTACAATTGGACCAATGAGCAACATCATGATAAACAGAGAAAAGATTGAAGTTGTCAAGGATTTCATTTTACTTGGATCCACAATCAACAGCCACGGAAGCAGCAGTCAAGAAATGAAAAGACACATTGCATTGGGTAAATCTGCTGCAAAGGACCTCTTTAAAGTGTTGAAGAGCAAAGATGTCACCCTGAAGACTAAGGTGCACCTGACCCAAGCCATGGTATTTTCAGTCGCATCATATGCATGTGAAAGCTGGACAACGAATAAGGAAGACTGAAGAAGAATTGATGCCTTTGAATTGTGGTGTTGGCAAAGAATATTGAATATACCATGGACTGCCAAAAGAATGAACAAATCTGTCTTAGAAGAAGTACAACCAGAATCCTCCTTAGAAGCAAGGATGCCGAGACTGTATCTTACATACTTTGGGCATGTTGTCAGAAGGGATCAGTCCCTGGAGAAGGACACCATGCTTGGCAGAGTACAGGGTCAGCGGAAAAGAGGAAGACCCTCAACGAGGTCGATTGACACAGTGGCTACAACAATGAGCTTGAGCATAGCAGTGATTGTGAGGATGGCTCAGGACCAGGCAGTGTTTTGTGCTGTTGTGCATGGGATCACTATGAGTCGGATCCAATTTGATGGCACCGAACAACGACAGGGCCCTCAGATT
Organism: Elephas maximus indicus; assembly: GCF_024166365.1. Taxonomy (NCBI): domain Eukaryota; kingdom Metazoa; phylum Chordata; class Mammalia; order Proboscidea; family Elephantidae; genus Elephas; species Elephas maximus. Next base: position 70,148,911 of record NC_064831.1, on the reverse strand, counting down.
CTCCTTTTTTTTTTTTTCCCCCGTGACTGAATAATTTCAATTGCCTTGTCTTCAAATTTGCATATTCTTTGTTCTGCCTGCTCAAATCTGTCACTGAGCCACTCTGGTGAATTTTTATTTTAGATGTACTTTTCAGCTTCATAATTTCCATTTGATTCATTTTTGTAGTTTCTGTACCTTTATTAACATTTTCTATTTGTTCATGCATTGTTCTCCTGGTTTACCTCTTTGTCCATGGTTTTCTTTATTTCATTGAGCATATTTATTTGATTTAATGTTTTTGACTAGTAATTTCAATGTCTGGACTTCCTCAGGGATTGTTTCTGTCAGATTTTTTCTTTCCTATGTATAAGCCATATTTTCCTATTTCCTTGTATTCTTTGGAATATTTTGATGAGAAATGGAAATTCTTACTGTTAAAATGTAGTTAACTCTGGAAATCACAGTCTCCCTCTCTTCAGGGATTACTGCTGTTGCTTGTTGAGGGCTTTAGCCATCTGTTCACACAGTGACTTTTTCACAAATTACATATGCAAAATCTGTATTTTACCTGTGAGTGGTCACTCAGGTATCTGTTGCATTATCTCTGTGGTCAGTCTGTGACCTTACAGCTATATTTTTTCAAGGTGTGTGTATCTCTGTATAGGGTGGATGTAAGTTGAAATCAACTTGACGGCAGTGGGATTAGCGAGTTTATATCTTTTTTATGTCTTTCCATAGGTGCTACTGCTGTCGCCACTGGTCCTGAATAAGCTAAAACAAGGCAAATATCCTCGGTGATACCTCAAGTAGCCACCTGAACCACCAAAATTCACAGCCCCAAATTTTTGGTGGACAAGATTCTTACTGTCGTTGCTGGCACCAGTTAGTCACTCTAGGAATAAAAGCTACTGTCTCCATGTGTGTGGCAGTGCTGAAGAATGGAGGCTGGTATAGCTGTGTCTGCCACGTTGGCCTCTTACTAAAGTTCAGCAGCCTCTCCTTTCATCAAGGACTCCTCTGGTTGCCTTAAGTATCTTATTAGGTTCCAGAGTTCCAAAATAGGTAATTCTGTTTTTTGTTTCTGTTCTTTTTCTAACTTGGTGGGGTTTTTGCTGGAGAGACCACCACTTGGAACTTTCTACTCTGCCATTTTCCATGACATTAAGCTTTTTCAACTATACCCAGTTTTTAGCATCACATTACCTCTCACTTCGAGCGGGACGAGGCAACACCATTTGCTGAGCCTCTTTGGGTGTTTATCCTACAAATCAGGTTTCCTACCCTACTGACAGCTCAGGAATCAGTGTTCTTTGTTTCCTCTCCCAGTCTTATCCTTGTGTATTAATGCCTTTAAAAAAAAGAAAAGAAAATATCTTTCTATGGGTATTTTAGTGGGCTTTAAGGAATTATATTCAATCTTGTATCTTAAAATGGAATCGTTTCCCTTGCCCATTTATTTATTGGGGTTTTTATTTAACCTCTATAGGGTCACTATGACTTGGTAATGGGTATATTCATTTATAGGTTCTGTTTGTTTAACCGAAAGTTAGCCTTTCATGAGTTTTATATACATATATATATATACACGTATATATATGAATGTTTACAGTGCATATTATTTTCTCATTCAAAAATTTATCTATAAGTTGTTTACATTGGTTGCAATCCCTACAATGTGTCAGCACTCTCCCCTTTTCCTTTTCTACCCCGAGTCCCCCATGTCCATTGTCCAGTTTTCCTGATCTTCCTACCTTCTCATCTTTGCTTTTGGGCAGATGTTGCCCATTTGGTTTTGTATACTTGATTGAAATAAGAAGCACACTCCTAACATGTGTTATTGTTTGTTTTCATAGGCCCGTCTAATCTTTGAAAGATAGGCTTTGGGAGTGGCTTCAGTTCTGAGTTAGCACGGTTTCTGAGGTTCATAGTTTCAGGGGCTCCGTCAGTCTCTGCCAGATCAGTAAGCCGTTTTCATTGTGAATTTGAATTTTGTTCTACATTTTTCTCCCACTCCATCCAGGACCCTCCGTTGTAATCCCTGTCAGGGCTGTCAGTGGTGGTAGCCAGGCACCACCTAGTTCTGGGCTGCAACTGGTGGAGGCTCTGGTTCATGTGGTCATTTGTCCTTTGAACTGATATTTTCCTTGTATTTTTTGTTTTCTTCCTTCTCCTTTGCTCCGAAACTGCTGAAACCAATAGATGTATCTTAGATGGCTGCACAAAATCTTTTAGGACCTGAGATGCTACTCGCCAAAGTAGCATGTAGAACATTTTCTCTATAAACTACGTTATGCCAGTTGACCCTGTTGTTCCTGAGACCATGGTTACAAGCTCTCAGCCCCAGTAACTTGGTCCTTCAAGGTGTTTGGATGTATCTAGGAATCTTCTATGACTTTGCCTTTGTCAAGTTGTGCTAACTTCCCCTATATTGTGTGTTGTCTTTCCCTTCACCAAAGTTAACACTTATCTACTATCTAGTTAGTGCTTTCTCCTTACCACCCGTCCCTTCCTTCATAACCATCAAAGAGGGTTTTTTTTCCTGTGTGTAAATCTTTTCTGAGTTATAAATACTTTTATGATATAATTCCCTCACCATAATATTGACTTTTTTAAATTTATATAATTTTATTAATTTTGTCGTTGTTGAGAATATACACAGTAAAACATACACTAATTCAACAGTTTCTCCATTCACCATCTAATGATAATTGGTTATATTCTTTGAGCTGTGTAAGCATTCTCACCCTCTTTTTCTGAGTTGTTCCTCCCCCATTAACATAAATTCACTGTCCCCTAAGGTTCCTATCCAATCTTTCCAGTTGCTGTTTTCAATTTGATGCCATATAGATAGTTCTCGTCTTAGTCATCTAGTGCTGCTATAACAGAAATACCACAAATGGAGAGCTTCAACAAAGAGAAATTTATTCATTCACAGTCTAGTAGGCTAGAAGTCCAAATTCAGGACCTCAGCTCCAGGCGAAGGCTTTCTTTGTCTCCTCTGGAGAAAGGTCCTTGTCATCAATCTTTCCCTGGACTAGGAGCTTCTCCCCACAGAAACCCCCATTCCAAAGGAAGCGCTATGCTCTTGGCATAGCTTTCTTAGTGGTATGAGGCCCCCTTTGTTTCTCTGCTCGCTTTTCTCTTTTATATCTCAAAAGAGATTGGCTTAAAACACTATCTGATCTTTTAGATCTCAGTGATATAACTGCTGCTAATTCATCTCATTAACACTTTAGTAATGGGATTTACAACACATAGAGAAGTCACACCAGATGACAGAATGGTAGACAATCATACAATACTGGGAATCATGACCTAGCCAAGCTGACAGATATTTTGGGGGGATGCAATTCTCCATGACAGTTCTTAAAAGAGCATAATGCTCAAGGCAAACATTTTCTACCAGTTAAGCTAAACTATTACTTGGTTTTAAGAAGATGTTAAGGAATATTTTTGTTTTAAGGTTTCAAGATTATCTCAAGGCAATAGTTTCAGGGATGTATCTAACCTTCATGGCTCCAGTAAGTCTAGAGTAGATGAAAATTTGAAATTATGTTCTGCATTTTCCCCCTTTTAATCAGGATTCTTCTATGGAAACTTTGATCAAAATGTTCAGTAATGGTAGCTGGGCACCATCCAGTTCTTCCGGTTCACAGCAAAGGAGGTAGCTGTTCATGGAGGCAATTAGCCACATTTTCTATATCCCCCTCCTAGTCCTTTCTCTCCTTCTTCCTCTATTGTTTCAAATGAATAGGGATTGATTGTTGTGCCTTTGATGGCCACTTGCAAGCTTTTAAGACCCCAGGTACTGTGTATCAAACTAAGAGATAGAACAGAAGCACTAAACTTGTTATTAGGCCAATTTACTGGGATGTCACATGAAACTATGACCCTAAACCTCCAAACCAAGAAACCAAATCCCATGAAGCTTTTGGTTGTACATAAGCAGCCTCAGCAACTACTCCTTTTTTTTTTATTTGTGGTTGTTATAGATATATCTACCTTACAACTTCTGCCAGTTCAACTTTTTTATAGGTGTACAACTTATTAACAGCAATTACAGTAATTGGCTGTACAACCCTGCCTTTAATCAGTGTGATATTTCTATCACCGTTAACCCTCCATTTTCTCTTAACCTCCCACCCCTGTTAACCACTAATAAACTTTGTTCTCTATACATTTACCTTTTCTTGTCTTTTTCCATAAGTGAGATCACAGAATATTTGTTCTTTTGTGATTGACTTATTTCACTCAGTATAATGTTTTCCAGCTCCATCCAAACTGTAGCATGTATCAAGACTTCATTTCTCCTACTGGCTGAGTAGTATTCCATTGTATTTATGTACCACAGTTTGTTTATCCATTCATCTGTTGATAAAAAAAAAATGTTTTTTAAATAAAGAGATAAAATGAAAATAACAAATGTTGACGAGGATGTGGGAAAGTTGGAAACTTTACCCATTGCTGGTGAGAAGGCACAATGGTACTGTAGTTGTGGAAAATAGTGTGGTGGTGCCTCAAAAACTAAAATAGAGCTACTATATGACCAAACAATTCCACTCTTAGGTATATACCCGCAAGACTTGAAAGCAGGGACTCAGGGACTTGCACACCAAGGTTCATTACAGCACTATCCTCAACAGCCAAAAGGTAGAAATGACCTAAATACCCATCAACAAAATTCGCTCTTTTAATGTGAAAAATTCAGTGGTTTTAGTATATTCACAGAGTAGTGCAACCATCACTGTTCTCTAATTTCAGAATGTTTTCATTTCTTCAAACAAAAATCCCACACTCATTAGCAGTCACTCCTTATTTCCCCTTCTCCTAGCCCATAGCATCCAAATTCTGCCTCTGTGTATTTACCTTGCCTGCATATTTAGTATAAACTGAATCCTATAGTTGAGTGTATTTTCTAGCTTCTTCCACTTGCACTGATGATTTTGGGATTCATCCATGTGGTAGCATCTATTACTTTATTCCTTTTTATGGCTGAAAAATACTTATTGTCTAAATATACCACATTTTGATTAACTACTCATCAGTTGATAGATATTTATATTGTTGCCACTCTTTGGCTTCTATGGATAATGCTATTATGAACATTCATGTGCAAGTTTTTACATGAACATATGTTTCTAATTCTCAAAGATATATACTTAGGAGTGGAAATCCTGGGTTATATCCTAACTGGTTGTGTAACATTTTCAGGGAGTGTCAAGCTGTTTTCAAAGTGGCTGCACCATTTTACATTCCTACCAATGAGGAATGAGGGTTACAATCACTCTACATACTTCCAACACTTTATTGTTCATTGCTTTGATTGTACCCATCCTAGTGGTATGAACTAGAACCTCTTTGTGGTTTTATTTTCATTTCTCTAATGACAAATCATGTTTAGTGTCTTTTCATGTGCTTATTAGCCATTTGTATACCTTCTTTAGAGAAATGGCAATTCAAATCTTAGCCCACATGTATTTTTCCAATTTACTGCCTTTTTTTTTTTCTTTTGTCTTTCCTCACTTAGTTTTTGCTATGGCAGTGGTTATCTTTTTTTACATATAACATATCACCTTTCTAGCTTATGGCTTTGAGTGTTTTAGAATGTGTTTCCTTATTATCAGGAAAAAAAAGAAAAGCTAAACAAAACTCCCATAGTTTCTTGAAGAATTTTTATATTTTCATATTTTAAATTTAAATATGTGATCCATCTAGCAGTAACTAGGTATAAGCTGCAAGTCAGTGGATCAATAAAAAAATTTTTAAAGTGGTTATTGTTTGGATAGTTACCAAATTGCCCCCAAAACTAGTTCCTGAATAAACCATCTTGTTCAACTTATCCTCACTATCAAACAAGTTGAAAAGCATTTTCAGAAAGAGGAAGCCCACCTTTCTCACCATTTTGTTTTAAATATATTGCTTTATTGCAATATAACCCCCTTCTCTTTCTTATTTAGCCACTTATGATCTTTTCTCTATTAAGTTCACCAAAAACTTTGAGGTGAGTGGGATTTTTGTGAAACTAATAAGGCCATGAGCCTCTGGGGATTTGCTATTTTGTTCTACAAAGGGCTCTAGACTTTTCCATATAAAGATAGCTCTATATATCAACTTTACTATTAAAAAAAAAAAAACTTTACTATACACGAGGAATAATCCCCTAAAGAGTAGGCATTCATAAGGAATGTATTCACATGTTTTGAAGGATATTTACAAGTACGTATATTTTGGTGAACACATGTTTTCATTTTTTATGTGTATTTGTCTAGAAGTAAGATTGCTGGGTCACAGGATATGTATGTTCACAGCTTTAGTAGATAGTCTCAAATGTTTAAAGTGGTTGTAGCAGTTTGCACTCTTCCCTGCAGTAGATTAGAGTTCCAGTTGCTCCATGTTCTACCCAGTACTTGATATTTAGTATCTTTTTCATTTTACCCATCCTAGCTGGTGTGGGGTAGTACCATATTGTCGCTTTGTATTTGCATTTGCCTGATGACTACAGATGTCTAGCCCCTTATGTTTATTGATCTTATAGATACTCTCTTTTGTAGAATGTCTGTTCAAGTATTTGCCTGTTTTTCTATTGAGTTGTCTACTCTTTTTTCCTTATTGATTTTCCAGAATTCTTTTTCTATCCCATAGCTAAGTCATTAGTAAACCATATCTATTAAAAGTAACTTCTACTCTGTGGAACATATTTTCACTCTCTAACTGGTGCCTTTTGACCACAGAAATCCTTAATTTTAATAATTTAATAGTTAGGGCTTCATAAGTTTACACTCCTATCAATACACACAACCTTTTCTTAGTAATCTCAGAACTACTGTGACTTTAATAAACACTTTTAGACAAGGAGGTGACTTCAGTCCGTAATTCCTTAGGAGATTTCACAGAAAGTATTTATGGCTAGAAAACATTTTCTGGGGAGATGAAATACCCAAAAACCAAACCCGCTGCCATCGAGTCGATTCCAACTCATAGTGACTTTATAGGACAGAGTAGAACTGCCTGATAGAGTTTCCAAGGAGCACCTGGGGGGTTCATACTGCCAACCTCTTGGTTAGTAGCCATAGCACTTAACCACTACGCCACCAGGGTTTCCATGGGAAGATGAGGAAGCCATAATTCTACAACCAAATCGAGATTAACAATGGTAAAAGCAGGATAACCCTATTAGGAACTCTGTGGAGAATAACTACCAGGGGAGAAAGACCTGGCAATCTGCTTCCGTGAATATTACAGCGTAGCAAAACCTACAGGTCAATACTATTCTGTAGCATCAGGTCACTATGAGTGAAAAATGACTCGATGGCACCTAACAACAACAACCTCCTCGGGGTCTGATTAAATAATAGCAGTCGATTGATGAGATTTCCCATTTGATTCTATTTTTCTCTGTTTTCTCCTTTATTTCAGTAAACAGTTATTACTGTTAAATCCCCCCATGCATCTGTCAGTTTGTCATACTATAGGGGTTTGTGTGTTGCTGTGATGCTGGGAGCTATGCCACTGGTATTCAAATACCAGCAGGGTCACCCATGGCTGGCAGGTTTCAGCTGAGCTTCCAGACGAAGACATACTAGGAAGAAGGACCTGGCAGTCTACTTTTGAAAGAAATTAGCCAGTGAAAAGCTTATGAATAGCAGTGGAACATTGCCTAATATAGTGCTGGAAGATGAGCTCCTCAGGATGGAAGACACTAAAAGTACGACTGGGGAAGAGCTGCCTTCTCAAAATAGAGTAGCCAAATAACGTAGATGGAGTCAAGCTTTCAGGACCTTCATTTGCTGATGTGGCATGACTCAAAATGAGAAGAAACAGCTGCAAACATCCATGAATAATGAGAACATGGAATGTATGAAGTATGAAGCTAGAAAAATTGGAAATTGTAAAAAATGAAATGGAATGTGTAAGGATATATACCCAAGGGATTAGTGAGCTGAAATGGACTGGCACTGGTCATTTTGAATTGGACAATCATATGGTCTGCTATGCCAGGAATGACAACTTGAAGAGGGATGACATTGCATTCATCGTCAGAAAGAACATTCCAAGTTCTATCCTGAAGTACAACACTGTCAATGATAGGATAATATCCATACACCTACAAGGAAGACTAGTTAGTATGACGATTATTCAAATTTACAAACCAACCACTAAGGCCAAAGATGAAGAAATTGAAGATTTTTACCAACTTCTGTAGTCTGAAATTGATCAAACATGCAATCAGGATGCATTGATAATTACTGATGATTAGAATACGAAAGTTGGAAACAAAGAGGAAGGATAAGTATTAGAAAAATACGGCCTTGGTGATAGAAATGATGCCAGAGATCACATGACTGAGTTTTGCAAGACCAACGACATCTTCACTGCAAATACCTTTTTTTCACCAACATAAACGGTGGACTGGATACGTGGACCTCACCAGATGGAATACGCAGGAATCAAATCGACTACATCTGTGGAAAGAGACTATGGAAAAGCTCAATATCATCAGTCAGAACAAGGGCAGGGGCCAACAGTGAATCAGACCATTAATACTTATATGCAAGTTCAAGTTGAAACTGAAGAATATTAGAATAAGTCCACGAGAGCCAAAGTAGACCTTGAATATATCCCACCTGAATTTAGAGACCATCTTGAGAATAGATTTGATGTGTTGCGTACTAATGACCGAAGATCAGACGAGTTGTGGAATGACATCAAGGACATCATACATGACGAAAGCAAGAGGTCATTAAAAAGACAGGAGAGAAAGAAAAGACCTAAATGGATGTCAGAAGAGACTCTGAAACTTGCTCTTGAACATCAAGTAGCTAAAGCACAAGGGAAAAATGATGAGATAAAAGAGCTGAACAGAATATTTCAAAGGGAGACTTGAGAAGACAAAGTAAAGTATTATGATGACATGTGCAGAGATCTGGAGATAGAAAACTAAAAGGGAAGAACACGCTCAGCGTTTCTCAAGCTGAAAGAACTGAAGAAAAAACTTAAGACTCAAGTTGTAACAGTAAAGGATTCTATGGGAAAAATATTAAACGATGCAGGAAGCATCAAAAGAAGATAGAAAGGAAAGTTTAAACACAGAAGAAAATATTCTTTGATGGTTATGAGGGTGGAGAGGGAGGGAGAGGAGTATTCACTGATTAGATAGTAGACAATAACTGTTTTAGGTGAAGGGAAGGACAACACACAAAACAAGGGAGGTCAGCACAACTGGAATAAACCAAAAGCAAAGAAGTTTCCTGAATACAATGAAATGCTTCGAAGGCCAGAGTAGCAGGGACAGGGGCCTGGGGACCATGGTTTCAGGGAACATCTAGGTCAACTGGCATAATAAAATGTATTAAGAAAACATTCTGCATCCCACTTTGGTGAGTGGTGTCTGGGGTCTTAAACACTAGCGAGCAGCCATCTAAGATGCATCAATTGGTCTCAACCCACGTAGAACAAAGGAGAATGAAGAACACCAAAGACACAAGGTAAATATGAACCCAAGAGACAGAAGGGCCACATAAACCAGAGGCCACATCAGCCTGATACCAGAAGAACTAGATGGTGCCCCACTACCACCAATGACTGCCCTGACAGGGAAAACAACAGAGAACCCCTGATGGAGCGGGAGGACAGTGATTGCAGACCTCAAATTCTCATAAAAAGACCAGATTTAATGGTCTGACTGAGACTAGAGGGACCCCAGAGGTCATGGTCCCTGGACCCTCTGTTAGCTCAAGACAGAAACCATTCTGGAAGCTAACTTTTCAGACAGGGATTGGACTGGACTATAAGACAGAAAATGATCCTGGTGCGGAGTGGGCTTTTTGGCTCAAGTAGACACATGAGACTATGTGGCTAGCTCCTGTCTGGAGGTGAGATGAGAAGGCAGAGTGGGATAGGAGCTGGTTGAACGGACATGGGGAATACAGGGTGGAGAGAAGGAGTGTGCTGTCTCATTAAGGGGAGAGCAGCTAGGAGTACATGGCAAGGTGTGTGTAAGTATTTGTATGAGAGACTGACTTGATTTATAAACTTTCACTTAAAGTACAATAAATAAGAAAGAAAGAAGATGGAAGAAATACACAGAGTCATTATGCCAAAAAGAATTGGTCAACGTTCAACCATTTCAGGAGGTAGCATATGATAAGGAACTGATTTGATGGTACTGAAGGAGGAAGTCCAAGCTGTACTGAAGGCATTGGCAAAGAATAAGGCTCTGGGAATCGATGGCATACCAACTGAGACTTTTCAACAAATGGATGCAGCCCTGGAAGCGCTCACTCATCTTTGTCAAGAAATTTGGAAGACAGCTACCTGGCCAACCAACTGGAAGAGATCCATATTTGTACCTAGTTCCAAGAAAGGTGATCCAACTGAATGCAGAAATTATGGAACAATATCGTTAATATCAGACACAAGCAAAATTTTGCTGAAGATCATTCAAAAGCAGCTGCAGCAGTATATCAACAGGGAACTGCCAGAAATTCAAACCAGATTTAGAAGAGGAGGTGGAACCAGGGATATCATTGCTGATGTCAGATGGATCCTGGCCGAAAGCAGAGAATATCAGAAATATGTTTACCTGTGTTTTATTGACTATGCTAAAGCACTTGACTGTGCGGATCATAGCAAATTATGGATAACATTGGAGAGAATGGGAATTTCAGGACATTTAATTGGGCTCATGAGGAATCTGTACATGGATCAGGAGGCAGTCATTCAAACAGAACGAGGGGGGTACTGCATGGTTTAAAGTCAAGAAAGGTGTGCATCAGGGTTGTGTCCCTTCACCATACCTATTCAGTCTGTATGCTGAGCAAATAATCTGAAAAGCTGGCCTATATGAAAAAGAACAGGGCATCAGGATCAGAGGAAGACTCGTTAACAACCTGCGTTATGCAGATGAAACAACCTTGCTTGCTGAAAGTGAAGAGGACTTGAAACACTGATGAAGATCAAAGACCACAGCCTTCAGTATGGATTACACCTTAACATGAAGAAAACAAAAATCCTCACAACTGGACCAATAAGCAACATCATGATAAATGGAGAAAAGATTGAAGTTGTCAAGGATTTCATTTTACTTGGATCCACAATCAACAGCCATGGAAGCAGCAGTCAAGAAATCAAAAGACGCATTGCATTGGGAAAATCTGCTGCAACAGACCTCTTTCAAGTGTTGAAAAGCAAAGATGTCACCTTGAAGACTAAGATGCACCTGACCCAATCCATGGTGTTTTCAATCGCCTCATATGCGTATGAAAGCTGGACAATGAATAAGGAAGACTGAAGAACTGACACCTTTGAATTGCGTAGGCGAAGAACATTGAGTATACCATGGACTGCCAGAAGAAGCCTGTCTTGGAAGAAGTACAACCAGAGATGTTGAGACTGCATCTCACCAACTTTGGATATGTTTTCGGGAGGGATCAGTCCTTGGAGAAGCACAGCATGCTTGATAAAGTAGAGGGTCATGCTTGATAAAGTAGAGGGTCAGTGAAAAAGAGGAAGACCCTCAATAAGATGGACTGACACAGTGGCTGCAACAATGGGCTTAAGCATAGCAACAATTGTGAGGATGACCCAGGACCGGGCAGTCTTTCGTTCTGTTACGCATAGGGCTGCTGTGAGTCAGAAGCAACTCGTCGGCACCTAACAACAACCGTTAAATCAGAGAAAACAAAACTTTCGTAAGGTCAAAAGTGGATAATAATATCTATCTCACCCACTGTATCAATGGAAGGATTAAATGAGGAACTACATGTGAACTCAGCAGAGGGCCCAGCCTCCTATGGCACTCACGAAATGTGTTCTTCTCTCCTCTGGCTCTGTCTTTTCCTTATTGCTCTATTAAACCTTGAGGGCTGTATGTGGCTACAGGGTTCACAATTTGACAGTTCTGTTTTCCATACCAGTGTTACTGTAATCTTAGGCTCACGGGCAGCCTCTGCACAGATTTAACCCTTCCATTTTTATTAATTAATTTATTATTTTAAATCAAGATTGCACCTCCAGCCATTTCAACTCCTCCTGGGTCCAGACTCATATATTCAAATGCTGGCCTAACTCTCCTTCTGGGGTCTTCATCTGTAAAGTGTGCATTATAATGATACATTCCTCATACGGCTATCATGTAGAGCAAATATCTTAAGAAAGGAAAAGCACTTACAAGAGTCCTGGCACCAGTACATGTACTCAGTAAGTGTTAGTATTATTGCCTGACATCTCCATGTGGAAGTCTAACAGCTCTGCCATGTGTCTTAGGCTGGGTTCTCTAGAGAAACGAAACCAGTAAGGCGTATAAGTATCTACAGAGAGAGAGATTTATATCAAGGAAATGGCTCATGCCATTTGGCTGGAGCCATTTGGCTGGAACGTCCCAAGTCCGTAGATCAGGATAGAGGCTTCTCCTGACTCAGGCAGCCACAGGGGCTGGTGGACCTGAAATCAGCAGGTCAGATAGCAAGGCTCTTGGTCACTGGCTGTGAATATCAATGAATCCTAAGATCGGTAGGCAAGACTGCAAGTAAGCTGCTGGCTCAACTCCCAAGAACTGGAGGTCAGATGAACAGGAGCCAGCTGCAGTATCCCAAATGAGCAAAAGCCGCCAAGCCTTGCCAGAACGTCTGCTTGTATTTGGGTGCAGGCCACACGCCCAAGGAAACTCCCTTTTTACTGATTGGCTACTCACAGCAGATCCCATCATGGGGGTGATCACATATCAAATCTCAACAGGGAAGTGATCACAACATTATATGATTGCCAAAACACTGAGAATCATGGCCCAGGTAAGTTGACGCACAATCTTAACCATCACACCATGTTATCAAGGCCATGAAACAATTCTTTGTTCCAAACCCTGTTCCATTCTTATTAATGAATTTCTCAAGACTTCCATGATGGCGGTATGTGTTTTCTTCCATACAATGGATATATTTAGGAAAGTTTGGCCGGGTCCTACCTAATAAATTGCTGTGACATTCCTATGGGCAACCTTTGAGACAAGTTTCAACCAAGTAATGTAGCAAAGAATTAGAATCACTCTCAGCTGCTCATGCTCATTCTCTCAATCCAGAATATCTGATAAGGGTACTGTTAGGGATGAACTGTGTCCCACAAAAATACCTGTTCAAATTCTAACTCCTGCAATTATAAATATGACCTATTTGGATATAGAGGGCTCCTTTTATTATGTTAATGAGGCCATGCCAATATATGGAGGGTCCTAATCCTGGTGGGGAAACCCTGGTGGTGTAGTGGTTAAGTGCTACAGCTGTTAACCAAAGGGTCGGCAGTTCGAATCCACCAGGCTCTCCTTGGAAACCCTATGGGGCAGTTCTACTCTGTCCTATAGGGTTGCTATGATTGGGAATCAACTCAATGCAATGAGTTTGTTTTTTGTTTATTTTTTTAAACCTAGTCTTATGAGTTATTAAAAAGTGCAGAATAGACCCAGAAACATAAACGGTGCAGGAGGGGAGAGGGGAGTGGAAGGCAGATAGTGGATACAAATGCATCTCCAGCTCAGGAGCTCTAAGGATTGCTGGCAGTTTCCAGAAGCAGAAATAGAGGAGGAAAAACCTCCCCGCAGAGCTATGCTCTGAATACAGACTTCTAGCCTCCTGGCCTGTGAGAAAGTACATTTCTTTTTTAAAGTTACCTAATTGTCATATTTTTTCTTACGGTAACTAACACAGGTACCGGTGATGATACTTTCAGCCCAATGTGAAATAATGCTCTTTCCTGCTTGGTATTTGTTGTTAGTGTTAGCTAACATTTAGTCGGCCCCTGACTCATGGCAACCCCACGAATAATGGGAGGTGACCTTTGTGATTCATAGTGTGTTCACTGGCTGATAGATTGCCAGCCCTTTCTTCCTCATTTGTATTAGCCTGGAAGCTCTGCTGAAGCCTGTTCAGCATCACAGCAACAAGCAAGCCTCCACTGACAGGTGGGTGGTAACTGTGCTTGAGGTGAATCGGCCTGGAATTGACTGGGGTCTCCTGCATGGAAGGCAAGAATTCGACCACTGAACCACCACTGCCCTCTTCCTCCTTGGTGTGGCCCACCAGAGTCCTGCTCTTTCCCTATCAGTGTCCACTGCTTTCACCTAAGAGCTATGACAGGGTCAGCTTGATGCTGATGGATAGAAATTTTATTGATTGATAGATTTTTAATTGTGGAGAAAATATACTTTCTTATTTCATATTTATGATTTCCTATTGCCTTTGAGTCAATTCCAACTCATAGTGACCCTATAGGACAGAGCAGAACAGAAAGCCGACTGCCACATCTTTCTCCCAAGGAGCTACCGGCGGGACTGAACCACCCATCTTTCACTTAGCAGCTGAGGATTTAACTACTCTGCCACAAGGGCTCCTTAGAGTTATGATTAATTTTTATTAGTTATAATACTTGTCTTGGTCATCTAGTGCTGCTGTAACAGAAATACCACAAGTGGATGGCTTTAACAAAGAGAAATTTATTTTCCCAAAGTCTAGTAGGCTACAAGTCCAAATTCAGAGTATCAGCTCCAGAGGAAGGCTTTCTCTCTCTGTTGGCTCTGGAGGAAGATACTTGTCATCAATCTTCCCCTGGTCAAGGAGCTTCTCAGCGCAGGGACCTCAGGTCCAAAGGACGCGCTACATTTCCGGTGCACCATTTTTGGGTGTGTGAGGTCACCATGTCTCTCTGCTGGTTTCTCTCTTTAATATCTCAAAAGAGATTGGTGTAAGACACTATCTAATCTTTCAGTTCTCATCAGTTGCCGCTAATCCATCTCATTAACAACTGATAGGATTTATAACACATAGGGAAATCACATCAGATGACGAAATGGTAGACAATCATGCAATGCTGGGAGTCATAACCTAGCCAAGTTGACAGATATTTTGGGGGGACACAATTCAATCCGTAGCAATACTTTCTATAGTTTTAAATTTTTTCTATGGAGACTGCCTTATAATCTATGTGTAATAAAAATTATGCCTTTTCTTTTTCTTGTCTTATTGTAATAACTTAGATCTCCATTTTCAATGTTTTAAAAAAATAATGAAAGAACGCATTCTTGTTTTATTGCTAATTTTGAAGGAGATGTCCAACATTTCACATAAATACAATAATAATTGTAGTTCTCCAGATCAGGGAACTTTTATTCTGTTCCATGTTTGTTCAGAGTTCTTATCTTTCAGAGGGATTGGACTTTATAAACTGCTTTGTCCCCAGTCAACTGCTTTGTCTCCATCTCTTGAGGTGAGCATGTCTTTTCTTCTTTCACCCATGCACGTGGTGAATTAAAGTACTAAATCTCTAATGTTCACTCAAACTTGCGTGCCTACAATAAACCACCTTGATGCTGGCATACTACTTGTTTTATTCTTGGTTGGATTTCCTTTGCCAGCCTTTTACATAGATTTTTGCATCTCGGTTACTTAGTGTGTTTGTCTTGTAACTCTTCTTTTACCATCCTTTTCTAATTTGGTATCATTATTGAACTGGAAACTCTGGTGACATAGTAGTTAAGTGCTATGGCTGCTAACCAAAAGATCAGCAGTTCAAATCCACCAGGCGCTCCTTGGAAACTGTATGGGGCAGTTCTACTCTGTCCTGTAGGGTAACTATGAGTCGGAATCAACTCAATGGCAACGGGTTTGGTTTTGGGTTTTTATTAAACTAGACTTAAGATCCAGTTGGGGGAGTATCTAGTGGTTTTCTATTCTTTGTTGCCTATGTACAAGTTTAAAATTACCTTTTCCTTGCATGTCTGGTGATAACCTGCCTGAAAGTTATCTAGGCCTATTATTTTCTTTATATGGAGATCTTGAACTACTGATTCCTTTTATTTAGTCCTTAAAGGCTTCTTCTGGTACTAATTTACTTAGGAAAATGCCGGCTGCATGTTTTAGACTGCTAGAATCCCATCTTTAAATATTACCTTGATTTTCACGGTTTTCAGCCTCATTCAGTCCGATTAATCAATTCCAGATTTCCCCCATTTTGCTAAAATCAGACTTTGCAACTATTCCTTGTACCAATTCCCTTATCCACCACTTATTTGCAAAGAAAGATTCAACAGTATGTTATCAAGCAGTTTTGTGCCCACAGGCTCCTCAAGTCCATAATGCAAGGATACAGTCTTCAGATACTTTTTCCTAATTGTTCTTTTTCTGGAAAATTTTTCCTTTACTTTTTTTTTTCCATCTCTCTCCCCTCCCCCATCTGGTAGTTTCAACGTTGTGCATCTTATGTTCAAGTCTTCAATCCAGCTGGGATTGACTGTGTGTGTGCGGTGCCCAGTCGCGTCTATGCAACAAGAGAAGGCATTTCTAGAACCAGAAGGCGGGGAGGGCGGCGGTTGGGCGGTTGGGCGGTTGGGGGGGAGGGGCTGCACAGAGAGGGGCGCGAGGGTGGCGCGAGGTCCCTGGCCACCCCACCGCAAACCCGTGGGGCGCTGGACAGAGCCCGGCCTCCTGCGCCCAGCTGGTCCAGCATTTCAAGGCCCCAGACTCCTGCCAGGCTGCAGGTCCCACCAGGCTTAGGGGAAGCCTAAGGCCACGAAGGGCAAGGCCCAGGGTCGGGACCTGAGGACTCCTTCTGCTCCGCCTGATCACAGCGTTTATGCTGATAGGAGGGCAGGAGGCACATCAGGACATGGGTCCAGACAAGGACCCAGGAAGGGTGGGTGAGTTGTAGTCATCCACGGACTCATTTTCTGCCCATGGGTAGGCCGCAGGGTGCCCTTCCAGGAGAAGGAACCAAAACCACAGAGGCCACACTGCCTGGCCCCCTGCCCCCATCACTCCAGGCTGGACTCACCACCTGCCCTGCCCTGGAAGGGCTCCCGAATTTGGGGAGCAGCAAAGCGTGCCCTGGTCTGGGCTAGAGGCTTCGTTTCCTCCACGCCCATCACTGGCTATGAGCAGACTCTTGTCTGCACAGACTAAAGGAGAATTATCGAAATGAGCTTGAGACTCCAGATTTGCGTTAAGGATCATGAATTAATAGAGAGAAATCGAGCTTTAGCAGTAAGTGTCTGCTTGGGTAGAGCCCTGGTGGTGTAGTGGTTAAGTGATAAGGCTGCTAACCAAAAGGTCAGCAGTTCAAATCTACCAGGTGATCCTTGGAAACCCCATGGGGCAGTTCTACTCTGTCCTCTAGGGTCACTATGAGTGGGAATTGACTCAACAGCAGTGGGGTTTTTTTGTGTTTGGTTTTGGTTTTGGAGGCGAAGATTCATTAGAAAGAAAGAAAGAGAAGGAGGGAGGGAAGGAGAGAGAGAGGAAGGAAGGAATCAAGACCCCAGAGGGAGTGATAGAAGCCTCCTTCCTTTGCCACCCTCCCGTAGTCCCAAGCTTTCTTGTCTCACGCCTCTTAAGATTGTACAACTGCTTTGAGAGTTTTAGAATAAAGATGCCTAGGAATTTCACCGCTCTCACCCCCTGAGAGTTTCCCCAGTGCTAGGTTAGACTAAGGACTGAGAATCCTTCTGGCGTTTCCTGGTTCTGTGTACTGGATGGTCAACACACCGAGGTTCAGGGCCACTTAGAAGATGCTGAGGCTGAGACTCCCTGAAGCCAGTGACCTACCTTCGGCCAAAGTTCTCTCCATCTGGATCTAAGGCCATCATGTCCCCTCAGCAGTGTTTCTTTGACGGACACTTAAGGGCACTGTGGGTTTGTGCCCTGCAGGGAGCAAGGGGCTACTGAAATGACATCTTTGAATGGGCGGAAGCCACAGTCCAGGGTGCTGGGGGAATTTGGGAGGGAGAGAGGAAGATGAGTTAGAACGGCTGGGCTGTGAAGATGGCGAGGGGCCAGTGTCCTGAAGCCAGGAAACTGACCTAAGGGGAACAGCCTCACACCTGCCACTCCTGGGCCCTTTTCTCCTTCAAAGGAGAAAGTTTTTCTGCATTTACATGGCTGGGCAGTGCTAGCCTTTGAGTTAGGATATGAACAAGCCTCCAAAGCCTCTTGGGGCGAATGATGGTCAAGGAAGCTTTATCAACCCCACCCTGTCCTTCTCTCAGGTCAGGAGACCAGAGCTCCTCTGTTGGTCTAGCGATTTGAAACAGGATTTCATTGGAACACAAACGTATCACAGACTGGAAATACTTTTTGGGCTCATCTTCTCACAGCTGATTGTCTGATTTTATTACACAACTTAGATATAGGACCAGGAGAGGAGTTTGGGGTTTGACGCCTGACATCTTAGCACCGGTTCCTGTTTCTTGAGGAGGGAAGAGGTAAAAGAAGGCAGAGCTTACTATGTTTTTTCTGAGCTACAGGAAATCCTTACAAAGACCCTCTCAGGTAAGGACTGACGGGAAATGCCTTGGTTTACTATTAAACTTTGTCCTTGAGGCACTCATTTCTGCCATGCATGTGAAATATTTTCCACTCAAGGAAACATTCTAATTCTTAGCTAGACTGTCTACAAAATGACTACATATTAGGCACTAAGCTTGGTAATTAAGCGAGTAATTACTGCTCAGAGAAGCCCAGAGGGGAGGTTTATACCCTACATTCCCTGGTGCTGCCATTGCTCCAGGCATGTTTGAAATGCCTCTCTGGGGAAGGCTTTCAGAGCCAGCTCATGAGCACATGGGAATTCAGACTCCTTTTTTGTTTGTTACCTAAATGTTATTATCCAGTTTATACATGAGACTTGACTACAGACATCTCTCATGTATTTTCAAAGTAAATTTCATTCTCTAATATTGACTTGCCACCAAGAGTATATTCCAGAGCGTTTCGAATAGGCTGGAAAGACTTTCCAAAGAGGGGAGTCCTGCGCCATGTTGTGTCGTGACAGCAGGGTTGGTATAGAATGTTTACCCAGATACTTACCACTGTTCTTGCTTTCCGTAATTCCTGAAATCCCAGGTCTACCACCTGAAGAACTTCCTTTAGTGCTTAGACTAAGTCTGGTGGTTATGAATTCTCTTAGCATTTCATCAATTGCGAATGTCATTATTTTTCCTTTATTCCTGAAGGATATTTTCACTGATTATAAAATTCTGAGTGAATGACTGTTCACTTTCAGGATTGAAACATGTTGCTGCACGGCCTTTTGACCTCCATGGTTTCTCATGACTATAGAGTTATTCAGATTGTTTTCCCCTATGTGAAATACTTCCTTTTCTCTTTAGCTTCTTCTAAGCCAGATTCATTGTCTTAGTTGTTCTGCAGGTGATTATGACTTATTTGGGCATAAAATTCTTTGAATTTAACTAGTTGGCATGTCCTGACCTTCTTGAATCTGTAAGTTTATGTCTTTCGCCAAAATTGGAAAGGGTTCAGCCCATATTTTTTCAAATACTTCTTTCTACACCTACAAAAAATGTCATCTACATTCTGCTATTGAGACTATCAAGCGAATTTTTAATTTCTATTACTGTATTCACACATAAAATTTTCTCATATCAAAAATTACTATTTGTAAATAGCGTCTGTTTCTTTTGTGATAATTACTTTGCCATTTGTTTTTTAAAAAAAGTATTCCTGTTACTTTTTTGAGCTATGGTTACAATAGCTTTTCACACTTTTTCTCTTATGATTCCAAGACTATGAATCTTGCTTTAATCTTATGGAAAATGTCATTTTTGTTTGTTTCTTTTAGCAAGAAAGAGACCCAGTTATGTTCAGGCTGCAAGTTCTGTCCCATCTCCTGTATGCTGTGGCTTAAATGTCACTTGAGTTTTCGAAGCCTTTGCAGACATATTCAGATCTACTCTATTTGAGTGCCACTCAGCTTGGGACCTAGATAGTGTTCTAACCCATAGAACAGCACTCAAAGGATTTGATATGCTTCTTAGGATCAGATCTATGCGTGCGCAACTTGGAGGTGAACCAGGAGTTCATACACGACTTTATGAAGTCCCTTTCTTGAGCTGTCTCCTGTCTGTCTCTCTGAGGCTCTGACTTCTGAGGGGCTACCTTCCTGGTCTACTGGCAAGAACATTAGGGCTTTAATCTCTTCATTCTGCCATGCAATTAAGCAACTGGGTCTGCCTATGGGGCCAAATAATGGTAGGATACAGAAAATGTAACCGAGATTCCTCTACACTCTTTGGAGCTTATATACTCTGGTCAGAGAGAAGGATTCTCCTCCTTCAGAGGCTTAGGTGTCTGCCCATCTGCCTACCTGCCCCCCTCTCTCCATTATGGACCCTCTTTCCTGTTCAATGTGAGAGAGGGCTTCTCTTGGAGCTGTTTCTGTCCACAACTGGTGTGCAGTTATGGAATTTAGGCTCATTTAATTTCAGCCTCTGGAATGTACCTACTTTATGTTCTGGTTTCCTACCACTGTCAACCATTTCCTTTGCAGAGTCCTCAGATAGCTGTCCCATGCATTTGTCCAGACCCTTAGTTGTCAAATACCAGCATAGCCCACGGGGGGAAGTGTTAGTTGTGTTAAGGGGGAGAGGGACTGTACACTGAAGGAGTTGCAAGATCTGGCTGCCTTGTGTGAGCAGGACGGTGGGTGTGCTGAGGAATGAATGCTGAAGGTGCTGAATCAAGGGGCAGTTTAGTAGGAAGTTGAGTTAGAACATGCAGGAAGAATGTACTTAAAAAGCATGGATGATAAGCGTTTCTACTTTAGTAGTGCTATCTATGAGTCTAGATAATGTGTACTATAATTGTTCTCATCTATTTAAATGCTTTATGTGTAAATATGAGTTCAAGCTTGAAAAACCCAAAAAGGTAGTGTTAGTGCCACATCTAATGACCTACAGGGAATCAGTAACTTACAGAGCCATGTGGGTAGAGTATGACCCAATTTCCATTAAAGCAAACAAACCAAGGGATCTACTTGTGAACCTGTGACTGTGTATATGCATTCCAGCAGAGAAATGTAGGGAAAGATACACATGTGTCTATTAACATTGGACACCCTGGAGGTGCAGGACCAAATTACTTATGAGGGTGGGACTCTGATTATAATTTTTTCATTATACAAATCTGTATTCTTAGAGGCATTATAAAAAAGACTTTCAGAGCTTTGGGAGTTGATAAACATCTAGATACATATTTTAAAAATTTTTGTTTGTTTTTTTTTAAACAGGGGGAAAATATCCTTAACAACAGACACAAAGATTTTAATCACTGCAAGAAGAGCACACCACACACTGCTCAAAAGTCAGACCCAGCAGATTTCTTGCTCTTTCTTGGAGATGATGAGCTCTTCTGGTCTCTACACCTGGAAATGGCCAACAAGAATTTTGTAAGGGTCCATGAAGCTTCTCGTCAAACCTGTCTTGCGAGCACACGTCCACAGGTAAAGAAGAAGGCTGGACACCATGTGCAGTTCACTAGGTAATCCACTAGAAGATCCTCTTTCCCTGATATGCCATTACCACTTTCTTCCACTTGTTGCTCTGCTGGAAAAGCTACGCTTTTGCATGCTAGACCTTTCCCTGGACTGAACATACAGAAAGTTAACTGGGAAGATGCAGCTTTTAAGGAAAAAGATTTTGACCAATAGCTCTAGGGACAGTAGGACCTCCTCAGCCAGCCTATCTCACTGTGGGAATGTCAGTCCCCTCACTCTCTTGTACCGCTGAGCATCCAGGGCTTTCTGTTTTGATCATCAGGATACTGCAGAATTCACCTCGCCTGAAAGCCCTCACTTCCTCTGTCTCTGACTCTGTCCCTTGCAGGAGAGTCTGTCACTCTGAGAAGTACAAACAGGGCAGCCTGTGGATGGAGATGCCCATCCTGGAGGCCTTGCCCTCCCTTCCTTTCCTCTGAGGGCTTCCCTGTGCCTCTTGGGGTCTCATCACCCAGGAGGATGGACGTGCCCCTGGCACCTCCAGGGTTTCCCAGGTCCTAGTTCTTGCTGGTGTGGCTGAAACTTGGGCTTTTCTGCTCAATATTGAGTCTGGGCCTGAATCTGCCCCTTCTCACCCTCACCTCTGATCATCTGTTTCTTGCTATTCTCCCAGGGGTAGGAGGCCTCACCCTCCCTTTTGGTATTTTCATCTCAGTCGGGCTTTTTCTTTCGGTCCTCTGATCTTAGGACAAGTCAGGTTATATCACAGAAAAAAGAAAAACCAAACAAATGTCATTGACATGTTCACAGCCAGAAGGTAAAACCTGTTTTAAAGAAAAGAAGGAGTGCCAAAGCTCTACCCCTAATCTCCTGGGAGATGCTGTGCAGGAATTACCTCGTAATTACTGGATCTCCTGTTATCCAGAAAAGGAGACCACCCAGTGGAATTTTCTAAACCGTCTCCCACTATACTCCCCCAAAGAGGCCACAACAATGCATCCTAATCATAACCCCAAATTCCCCTGTGAGGCCAGTAGTGAATGGGTTGAGCTCACTTTACCAGTCCTTCTCTCCTCCTGAAAGGCCCTCCTTTTCCTTTTGGGTGGTAGCTGATGACAGGACCCACATTTCCAACCCAAACACCCTGCTCCTTCCAGTCCCAAGTTGCTAGCAGGTCTTCAGGTGCTTCCCCCTCTGGCCTTGGTGCTGTGCCAGCGTCCTCTGCAGCCAGGCCTCCTGCCCCTGCAGCCTCTCCAGCTGGTGCCTCAGCCTCTTCAGCTCCTCTCTCTGCTTCTCCAGCTGCTCCTCCAGGCACCTGCAGACTGCTTTCTTCTCCCTCACCTCCCTCTTCTTGGCGGCCATCAGGCAGCGCCTGGCCAGCTGGTGGCAGCATCAAGGCCTGAGCTGGGCTGAGGGTAGCCGCCTCCTCTCCAGCAGCTCCCCATAGAAGACATGGCAGCTGAAGCCCTGGCTCACACCGTGCTCCGAGTGGGCCACTAAGGCCTCCTGGGCACGTGGCACATCAGAAGCCACGCTCATGGGTCACCAGCCACTTAAGGGTAGCCCCATGGAGGTCTCTCCCCGTCCTTCTCCCCCTGGATGCTGAGCTCTGGGGTATGGGCCTTCTCCTGCCAGGCTCCAGGGCTCTGACCAGGGACTCTGTGTTGGCCAGACTGGGGCAGAGCCGATGGCGCTCTCCTCAGAGAGCTCGGCATCAAAGACATGGGGCTTCTTGCCCACGGGGGCAAAGGAGGTTTTGGTCTGCCAGGCCATGGCCACCCCCTTGACCGTGCGCACCTGGGTGAAATATGCACACCTGACCCATCGCTTCTCTGGAGCAGCCCTGTAGCTGGAGGAGTGAGAGGTCTGCTTGGTGAAGATGAAGGAAAAGACCTCTCTGATGGTCATGGAATCTTCCTGAGCCTGGAGCTTGGGCTTTTTGCTTGGGATGTTGTTAGCTGCATGGCGCTTTCCTCTTGGGTTGAGACCTCTGAGAACAGAGTTAGTTTACGTGATCTCTGGGTCTTGGGAAGACTTGTCTATGAGCACAAGGGTTTCGTCTTAGGGATCCCTGGGGCCTGTCCATCACCACCATCCTCCACCTCTGGGAAACCCCATCAATTCTCTCTCTTTCCTGGGAACCCCTCACTCCTCTTGGGGACACTACTGTGGGAGACAAAGTCCCCTGGACACAATGACACTAATGATAGTAGTACCTTGTAACAAAAATGTATACTCTGAAAACACTCTAACACATCTTGGGATTTTATATTTATAAACAGAGGATCATCCGCTGTGCCTCCTCCCCCCTTTATTTGCTGAATGCTCAGTGAATTTGCTCCTTTGGAACGTGGAAATTACCTCATCTTCCTGAACTTTTATAATATTTTGTGACTTCTGCAAAAGAAGTTTTCTATGAAAATGATTTTCTTAGTAAATTTAAACATGTAAATGGGAGAATTTTTCACCTCTTTTTAAGGGGAGCCTTTCATAAAAGGAATTATACTTAAAAGTTAGAGAACAATTTGTGTATTTAGTTAAGACTCTAACAGGTATACCTCTTCCTTGTACCCTTCTTAACCAGGCCACAGTAACAGGTTAAAATCGTTTTCTCTTGAAAACAATTGAACAGAAGCTCCTTACCATGCCCTTATTAGTTGAGTGACTTCAGAGTGATGCAGAAAACATATGTTCTTGTGAAAGCTTTGATGTCACAAACCTGAGAGGCCAAGACACAGCCACCTCACCTGCGTGTGTCTAGGAGGGTTGTATGTGTCAACGTAAGGTCTATCTATGTATGTTTCTGAATATGGGGGAAGGATTGGAGAGGTCAGGATGAAGAAAGAAAAAAGATGGAGGCCAGTTGGGTATGTGAGTGTAGGGTGGGGTGGAGGGTAGTGAAAGCTCTCAGAAGCGAGTTAGCCACCAGGCAGAGGACCAAGGATGAAACAGGAATCAGAGCTGGGGGAGTGCAGGGCAGCATGGGGGAGCAGCTGAAAAGATGGAGTAAGGGGGTGGAGGGCAGACACTGCCCGGTGAAGGGGTGCCCAACTAGGAATCACAGAAGCTCAGGTTCAGTTTGTTGTCAGTTGCCGTGAAGTCGATTCTGACTTGTGGCGACCCCGTGTGTTACAGAGTAGAGCTGCTCCATTGGATTTTCTTGACTATAATCTTAATAGAAGTAAATCTCCAGGCCTTTTCTTCCCAGTACTCCAGGGTGAGTTCAGACGGCCCAAGTGTAGATTAGCAGTCTAGCACAAACTGCATCACCTAGGCACCTCCACCTCCTTAACCTCTACTTCAAGTTAAGTAGAGTAGGAACTTAAAATGCTGTCTTGAAGTGAGGCTTTGCTATGACTGGTTGTTAAGCCTTGGAAGAGGAGAAGGGAAGTCCCTGGATCTAGGGGGATTGGGTCTGTCCTGACCTTCTTCTGCCCAAGCCCAAGCTGGTGGCAGCACAGCTCACAGTGGTACGGATACAGTGCTTCCTCACGCCACCCACTCTGATAAGCTCCTGAGAAACTTTACTTCTTTCGTT
This sequence comes from Elephas maximus indicus, assembly GCF_024166365.1. NCBI lineage: Eukaryota > Metazoa > Chordata > Mammalia > Proboscidea > Elephantidae > Elephas > Elephas maximus. The sequence goes on along the minus strand of NC_064831.1, from coordinate 70,124,121 downwards.
ATTCCTGACATGACATATTAATTCAATCTCTTTTGAAAATATGATAAAAATGAATAACAAGTCTCCCTAAACACCCTTCACCCCTGTCCCGGTTGCCCAGTGGCATCCTCAACATAAAGGAGGAGGTTCCCAAGCCTGAACAATTAAGTAACTTGTCTGTGGCTATTCAGAAAGGCCCTTAGAGTTACAGTAGGGTTCATTGGTTCACTCGCTCCTTTATTCACATCACAGTTTTGTTGTCTACTAAATGATAGGAAGTACTTTCTCTGGGAAAGCCACCTCATCACCTCACTCAGAATCCGTATCTTGTCTCCAAATCTTGTCTTTTTTGGGTGAAATCAGACTCTTTGCTGCCCACCTCCTGTCAATCAGGAAGAATTTTTCTCCCACCCCTACCTCGAGTCTTAGAGAGAGGCCTCTCTTTCTCATATTGCCATTTCATCCTGACTGGGTGAAGGTAAACCAAACCAAAACAAAAGGTCCCCCAAAGAATGTTTATCCACCTGTTCCAAGCTCTCACGAGTTGGAGACTCGGACTTAGGAATCACTCTCTGTGAATTGGTAGCTTAAGTCGCTCTCCCTTGGATCAACAACCTCTCCAAAGAGCAGTTGGATCTGAGTGAGCACCACGTCTTCCATAACCCTTGTGTGACATCATTGCTGACATTGCTCAGTTTTGAGGCTCCAGTCTGAACCTAAACAAGACAAAATAAACATGGCAGCTTTTGGGAGGTGTTAGGAGGATTGGGGGAATTTTATAATAAAAATGAATTGAAATTTTTCTCTTCGAAGAGGTTACCATTCTATTGGGAAGAGAAATGTGAGTTCAGGGAATAATAACAGACTGTGATGGACTGTTGTTTCTCCCAAACCTCTCATCTCTGTTTAAATCATGTTTCTCCAGCCCTGGTCACAGAACATCCACTCTGAAGCCCTCTCAGGTCTCCCTTGCCTCTGCGACTTCACATAGATGGTTCCCCCTGGCCAGAAGACATTCTCTTCCCTCCTCTTTGCTGGCCCACCTTCCCTGGTGAAGCATGGTGGTGAAAAGAACAGACCCCAGTCAAACTCCTGGGTTTGAGCCCCAACTTCTCCCCTTACTGGCAGTGTGACCTTGGATGAGGTGGTTAACCTCTCCATGCCTCACTTCATCATCTATAAGATAAAGAGAAACCTATCCTCATAGGTTGTTGAGAGGATGCAATTGGTTATTGCGTGTAAACCACTGGACAGTGGCTGCTACAGACTAGAAGTGAGTGCTCACTGGTCTTTGGCAACTTGGGGCCAAAGACCAGGTCTATCAGTCTTATCTATCTCACTTTTTAATTCAAGAAAGTTGGACAGTGCTTAACATAGGAATCACTCGATATATATTAGTTAGATCAGTGAATGAATGAATGATGACTCCCCCACAAGACTCATCCCTTATAAGCATGCAGTGCAGAATGGGACTCTTTGATCTGGTGCCTGGAGGTGCCATAACTCACGGGTGGGCCGTGATGCACTGTTTCTTGACCCTCTGACCCAGAACCCCAGGAAATGTGGTTATGAAGCCCTTCCTCCATGTTTCTCCTTGTGGCCACTGAAGAAAGGTTAGAATTACGGCGTTGTGCAGATGCACTGAGGCTGAGGACTCTGGGAGATTTAGGAGAGCCCTCGAAAAATCCCTCTGTCGTCTGCTTTTTCCAGACCTCTGGTTTTGTTCTGGAGGCTATGTAGAAGAGGGACCATCAAATTGTGGCAAACGTTTGAGGAGGGGCTTGAGAAAGTTAAAAGGGATGGATAGCGAGGAACCTGACAATGCAGAAGAAAACGAAAGTTCTCCCATGGGGTTGAGAGGGGTCCTGTTTTGTGTGACTCCAAAGGGTAGAACAGGGACAAATGGTTGGGAACACAGTAGAAGAAAAGAAGACCTATGCCTGTTCAGGAATGTATCAAAATGCCCAAGTGGCTTCACGCTATCTCCTCGGACTTTTCTTACCCCATGCCATCCTTATTTGTACTGTGACCTCAGAAGATGACATGGGGAATCCCGAAGGCACCAGGTCATTTCTCATATCGTAACCATTCTCTCATATTTCCAACTTTGGTTCGAGAATCACTTCCTGATTGAAGCCTTTCCTGACCCTACCCCTGGTAAAATTTCCCACCTCTGGCTCTGTGCTCTATTGTACTCACGGAAGAGTTTGCCATAGCTGGGAACAAAATTTCATTTACTTGTTGCGGTGTGTTGAGAAGATGGTTACACATTCTTCCTCTCTGTGTGCCCATGCCTTCTTTGAGACTCCGGAGCTCCTTTCATTAGCAGTAGGAGTCTTTGTCCACCCCTCAGCTGAGGCTGACCGTATGATTGCTTTGGCCGCTGGGACAGTAGCAAACCTGATACAAGGAAAGAGTTGAAAGGACATTGCTTTAAGGCTTGCCCTCTTGCTGCTCTTCAAACCCCAAGAACCCATGGGAACAGCCCAGGCCAGTCTGCTGGAGATGAGAGACCATTGGAGAGAGGGTCGATCCAGCATTTGCAGCCGAGAGGATTTCAGACCCGCTGGCCCCCAGCTGACCTGGCAGCTGATTGCAGAAATCTAAGAGAGCCAAGGTGAGAGAAACTGAGCCTGGTCCAGACCAGAAGAACCCCAAATTGGCAACCTGAAAAATCGTGAGCTCAGTAAATGGTTGTTATGGTTGTTATTTTAAGCCATTAACTACATCCTGAGTTTACTTGTTACACAGCAATAGATAACTGTTACACTTGTTAACTTGGCTCTTTCTCTCACCAGACTGCAATGGATATTTTCTAAATCATTTATGTATCAACGGTATCTAGCATAGGGTCTGACGTGTAGCCATTACAGGCAGTCCCTAGGTTACAGACTAGATCCGTTCTAACTGTGCCTTTAAGTCGAATTTGTAAGTTGGTAACAGGTGCATAGAATTCTTATTTAGCCTCACTTTGGTCCAAGAAATGTTCAAAGCCTTTTCCATGATTTAAAAGCTGCACATGTAGCAAGCGAAGGTGATTGTGATGAAGAATTTGTTGATAATAGGGGTTGATTGGGAGCCCTGATGGCGCAGTGGTTAAAATGGTTGGTTGCTAGCTGAAAGGTTGGCAGTTTGAACCCACCAGCCTGCTCCACAGGAAAAAGAGGTGCCAGTCTGATTCCATAAAGATTACAGCCTTGGAAACCCTGTGGGCCAGTTCTACCCTGTCCTATAGGATCACTATGAGTCAGAATCTATTCTAAGGCAGTGGGTTGTTGTGTAGGGGTTGGTTCAGTTGTTTCAAAGTGAGGGCAAATTTACATTATATTAAAGGACAAGTACGAGTTGTTTTGTTGTCCATCAGAAGTTCGCAACCCAGGGACTGCCTGTATACAATAAATCTTTGTTGACTGAATGGATGAACGCTTAATACGTATTTGTCGTGACTCTGTGCACAAAATCATGTGTGCTGAAAGCATCTTATTTGTGATATTCCCTTAAATAAACTAATTCCACCTCCAAGCCCCATGCTTCTCACACTGGTGGAAAATTTAGCCTTATTTATTTTTAGCGTAACCCGCGTCCAGAATTCACGCAATAGTCTCGGAGTGTAATGAAGGACCACGACGTTGGAGAAGAACCTCAACACACCCATTGCCCCAGTCTATGTGGGTGATCTCTCTAGAAGCATTGACCCTGCTGCTTCCATTCCTCACTTGAGCACCTTGGCAGGACTGTGACCACCATGATGGGATTTGGCTACTTATGTGCCCACATTTGCCATTGAGGTGATGCCAGCTACCCAGGGCATTATCCCGAAGCGGGGTGCACCACTTCCCAACGTCTAGTACTCTCCTGTCCCACTTTACACACGTCTCCCTCCCCTCACCCACCCTTCATCCCCCAATTCACTCAGTGTGATCGCTGAGCTAGGGCTTTTACAACAGACCCGAAGATCCCTGTATTTTCAGCAAATTCTGCCTTGCAGAGCCCAACTATTTCCTTGAAATGAGGTAGGGAAGAAAAATATAGGAAGATTGGATATCCAATTTAATGTTTCGATAAATTATCTTGCCATGCATGTTCAAAGAACGCTGCAAAAAAAAATCCCCTCAGGCCTCTTACAAGTTGCAAGTCATTGAAAACAGAATTTTAAATTGTGTCATAATCTACAGGGAAGGAGGCAAAGAGCAGAGATAGCATTATGTGAATCTCCCACAGTAACTCCCATCCCCTTCTCATGGTGTCTTTACCCTCACACCACACCCACCCCCCTTAGAAGTCGCTGGAAGTATTACTTCATCCCTCACATCTCCACAAAGGGCATCTTTCTGATTCCCACAAACAATAATCACTATGTGTCCCACTGTCAGCTGCGTAATTTTGTTTAAAAAAAAAAAAAAATGCTGAGAGGGCAGCAGCTAAAACCAATAAAATGAAACTGAAATGAAATTTCTTTTTCATATTCATTGAGCTCACAGAGTCCATTTGGAAGAGTTTACTTTTCACGGAGTTCATAGGGAACAGGGCTTTTAGTGAGGGAGAGACAGCTTGGGATGTCCGACCCTGATGTTATATTATCTATGTGGGGCTTGCTTATTTATCGTCTGATCTGCCTCCTCCATGAATAGAAGGTTCCTGAAGACAAGAACTTGTCTATTCTGTTTGTCAGTGTACCCTGGTGTCTGGAACAGTGCCTGGCACCTAGAAAGTGCTCAAAAGTGTTTGTTAAATGAATGGATGGATTTTGATAGGTTGTTAGCTTTACACTGCTTGTTGTTTATTTACATCAGTGAGAATAGGAGTAAGGGAATGGAGGCTATTACTCACAATATACCGTGTTGTTGTTGGGTGCCATCAAGTTGATTTTTGACTCGTAGTGACCCCATGTGTTACAGAGCAGAGCTGCCCCATAGGGCTTTCTAGGCTAGTATCTTTATAGAAGCTGATCACCGGGTCCTTCTCCTGTAGAGCCGCTGGGTGGGTTTAAACCACCAACCTTTTGGTTAGCACCCACCAAGGCTCCTCACAATAGAACTGGATAAATAAAATGAGAGAATATCTTGTATGATGAAGTGATTGAAAAAAAATAAGCCTGACTCTGCCCTAGTGGAATGCACTCGCCTTCCCTTTGCTCTGAAGAGGAACAGTGCTGCTGCTTCCACTCATATTGCAGGATGTGCAGGCGCTGAGCTCCCTTGGCCTGGCTGTGTGTCTGTGTGTTTAAATGCACAAAGTCGTTCTATCAAAAGAAAGAAAGAAAATCCTGCTGCAGCTCAAGCATTACACTACAGACGTTTTAAAAGTGAGTAAACAGACTAACAGAACAGTAAAATGTGCACATTTTCTTACTTGCAATTTTGGAAAAGAGGGGTGCCAGCGTGATAGCTTTAATGTTGTGAAAAATTAGCAAATCTGTAAGTTGTTGTAGAGAGCGACTTCAGTGACTTTCTGCTGTGGTTGATTAAATGCCGACGACATAGACCACAATGTTACACAACTGAGGGATTCCTGTTACATCTTAGTTTGTGCAATTTATACTTCTTGGGGTTATGCAGTGCGCAGCCTTTACAACTGTATGTGGTGGCCCTACCTACAGTGTGTCTGACAAAGTCCTATCTGTATATTCAATCATATTCATGAAGCCACTCTTGAAAGTAAGGGTGATTATTTCTCTTGTGGAAGAAGGGCAGATTAGGACTCAGAGCTAACTGGCTTGTTCAAAGCCACGGAGCTAGTCACTGCAATCTGCCAAACTTTCCTACCTTCTTCAGTATACCTTATCATGAAATTACCTGGAAGGGACACTAGGAATTAACAAGTCCAGTCAGCTCATTTTTTTGTCTGTGTTCAACCTGAGGCCACACAGTCAGGCAGCCAGTTCTTAAAATTCCCAACCAGCACTCCTGGTCTGATAACCTGCACTACGTGAAGAAGCCCTACTGGAGGATCAGGCTGGAGCAATGGATGTGGAAAACCCCAATTCCACTTAGAGCAAAAATTCCCACTCAGAGGAGCACAATGCCTGGATTCAAATCCCATCAAATAGCTTCTCCAGGAGATTTGGCTTGTTGCCACAAGTTGCTCCTTCTCTATAACCCAAGTCTCCACCTCAGCTCTAGAGGATGACCTCCAAGAAGGTTGAGCAGAGCGGTGGGATCCAAGCAGCAGTGACAAGGGAGTCCAGTTGTACCCGTCTAAATAAGGCCAACTCTGTGTATGGCCCAGCACTTGCCCCTGGAGATTTCAGGAACCTCTAATCCAGCTCATAGGACAACAGAATCTGCGGGGTTTTGGTAGAAAGTCATGCCCAAAGTGTGACTCTTGCAGAATGTCTCCAGAACAAAAAGAATGCCCAACCCTGCTCAACATATGGTGCTTGGTACAAGTAAGTTGAATGGATGTTATTGCTACAATGGCTTTCTGTATCTTGCTAGTTTCCTGGGAGAAAAAAATTTCTTTAAAATTTTCTTCCATTATGTTTTACTTTTGTTTCATATAAATAGAATACGGCTGGATTCAAGAGTCTAATCTCAGACTCTCTTCTGAGATCTTTCATCTTTCTACCTTGTTGCTATTACTGATATATTTGGGCTTAATTCTGATATCATATTTTGTTTTCTGCTTATATTTTTTCATTATTCTGTTTTTCCTGCTTATTTATTAGAGTGATCAAATTTCCCTTATTCCTTCTAATGGTTTTAAAATTTCATTTTCAATTCGTATTTGTTAGTACCAAAAAACCAAACCTGTTGCCTTCGAGTCGATTCCGACTCATAGTGACCCTATAGGACAGAGTAGAACTGCCCCATACGGTTTCCAAGGAGTGCCTGGTGGATTTGAATTGCTGACTTTTTGGTTAGCAGCTGTAGCTCTTAACCACTGTGCTACCAGGGTTTCTGATTTGTTAGTAGTTACCTTTAAATCAAGAAGCCTTGGTAGCACACCATTAAGCTCTTGGCTGCAAACTGAAAGGTCAGTGGTTTGAACCCACCAGCTACTTGCTGGGAGAAAAGGTCTGCTCCTTTAAAGATTTAAGCATAGGAAACCCTGTGGGGCAGTTCTACTCTGTCCTATAGTGTTGCTATGAGTTGGAATCGACTCAACGGCACACAACAACAACAACTCTTAGATCTTTTAACATATGTGCTTTATTTAATACTGGACAAAGTCTAAGGACTCCCAGTCTAAGGACTATGTTTTAGGGGACCATTATTTTTAAAACTCTAAATTAATCAATAGTGGTTATAATATTTTCTTTCTAGTAGTCAGATCTCATTTAGATTTAACAATATGTTTAGCCATTTTTTTGCTCACTATTGTTATTTTTATCTACACCTTCTGGTTTTAATTTCATTACAGGAGCATATCCCTTCAGTGGTTCTTTAAGTGATTATCAATGAGTGAGAAACACTCGTCAGTATTTTTCTGAAAATGTCTTTATTTCATTCTCACTACTGAAATATGGTTTAGCTGTCTTCCATTGTTCCTTTAAGAGCTCAGCTAGTTGTTATTTATTTGTTACTGATCTTTTTTCCTCTGGTTGATTAAAAATTATTTTTAATGTTGATCTCTGCAATTTTCTATGATGTTAGATGTTTTATTTGGTTACCGTTGTTTTTGTTTGGACTTTTCGTTTTTGTTTTACAATTATTTTTTAAGTAAACTCCTACTTGGGGTGAAAAGGAATTTGAATCTATACCTTGATGTCTTTCATCAGTTTTGAAAGTTTTCAGCTGTTTTCTCTTCAAATATGTCTTCTCCATTCTGTCTCCTTTCCTTCTCAGACTCCAATTACACATATGTTAGCACTTCTTACTGTGTCCTCTATGTTTTTACCTGCTTTTCTGTATTTACTATCCTTTGTCTATTCATACTTCATTTTGGGTATTTTCTTCTGACCTCCCTCTACATCATTAATTCTCTCCTCAGTTGTGTCTAATCTACTGTTAATGTCACCTGTTGAGGCTTTTTATGTTGATTTTTTTTTCATAATAGAATTTCTATTTTGTTCTACTTTACAATTTCAAGTTCTCTAAAAAGAATTCTCAATCTTGTTTATCTCCTTGAACATAACACGCTTAGTTATTTGAAAGTCTGTGTCTTATAATACCAATACCTACAGCACCGTGAGTCCATTTCTACTGTTTGTTGTTGCTGCTGTGTCTTTTCATGTTGCCTTATCTTCCACTCCATCACCTGTCTGTCAGTGTGTTGTACTATGGTAGCTTTCATGTTGCTGTGATGCTGCAAGTTATGCTACCAGTATTTCAAATCACAATAGGGTTGCCCATAGTGGACAGGTTTCAGCAGAGCTTCCAGACTAGGAAAAAAGACGTGGTGACCTACTCTGAAAATTAGCAATGAAAACTTATGGATCACAATAGAACATTGTCCAACTCACTTACTTTCGACATGCTATTAGGAGGGATCAATTGCTGGAAGAGGACATCATACTTGGTGAAGTAGAGGGCTAACAAGGGTGAGGGAGACCCTCAGTGAGATGGATTGGCACAATAGCCATAACATTAGACTCAAACATGCTAGTGATAGTGAGAATGATACAAGACTTGACAACAGTTAGTTTTATTTTACATAAGATTGCCATAAATTGAAGTTGACAGCAGCTATCTATCGATCCATCTTCCCCCAGTCTGGTTATTCTTAATTGGTGCCAGATGTTGTGTCCACAAAATTACTTAGAGGAATAATTTGAGGTAAGGGGTTCTTATCTTCTTCTGGAGTTGATTTATGTTTGTTTGTGCCAGCCTCCTAGGATTAATAGTAATCCAGGATTCCATGAACCAAGTTGCAAGACATGAGGTGATTTGAAGCTGAGCTCAGTCCTAATCAGTGCCTATCTGAGTTCAGCTCTCACTCCTATTGTGCAGCCCTTTAGCCACCAGCCCCAAACAAAGGTGTGGGCTTCTAAATAACATTCTACCCTGGTTATTGTGAATTCAGCAGGTAAACAAATAGGCACAAATATGCACAGCTAAATAAAGTTATGAATAAGCAATGATGCCCTTCAGTTTTAGTTTTCTGTTTTGAATAAACATTCACTCCCCAAGAAAATATCTGTTTAAGTATATTCTTTGATTTCATTCGAGCTTGGTTAAGTATCTTCTTTCTGTGCCGATTGCTAAGCCGAGTTTTCATTTGGATGTAGTTTGAGCGGCTAAAGTCTTTCTGTTGGGAATGAAAATATAAAAAGTCAGGGAAACAGCTTCAAAAGGCGCAGGAAGCAGCATCTGCATAACGAACAGAAGATGAAGCGCAGCTCAGGGCTCTCTGCTCACTAAATGCTACGCAGCTTAATTAGGTGATAAAAGACAGGTCCATGATGGAGGAAATACCATTGTTGAGCACTGCATCTGGAAGTAGAAAACTGAGAGTTTGAAAACCAGAAAGAAACTTCTAGGCCAGTGGTACCCAAAGTCAGGCTTTAGATTAATGCAGGTTCTTGAAGATAAGTTTATTAAAACACAGCAAGAAAAAAAAAAAGAAGTGCAGTAACTTTTCCTAAAAGTGAATTGACTCAAATTCAAGTCTGGAGATCTAAACAGACAAACAAACCAAGAACCACTACTTTAGGATAAAGCTACTATTTTTCTTGAAAAAGTGAAGGATGTACACATTGTGCTTCTCAGTCACTGTGGCAGACAGACTTCTAAGATGATCCCCAAGGATCCCCACCTCCTGGTGGTCACACCCTTATGTAACCGCCCCCCCCCACCACCTTGACTGTGGGCTGGACCTAGTGATGTGCTTCTACTGAGTAGAATGCAGCAAGAATGATTGATGCCACATCCAAGATTTGGTTATTAAAGAATGACTTGCTAGCGCTCTCCCTGGCTCTTCTTGTTTGCCTGTTCTGATGAACCATATCGTGAGCTGCCCTATGGAGACTGAATCCTGCCAACAACTACGTCAGCTTGGAAGCCATCCATAGCCCCGGCCAACACCTTGATTGCAGACTTGATAGAGAGCCTTAAGTAGATGACCCAGCTAAGCCACACCCAGAATTCTGACCCACAGGAGCTGTGAGATAATAAATGTTGTTGTGTTAAGCCACGGGGTTTTGGGGTAATTTGTTGACGGCAACAGATTACTAATACAGGCGCTGTTGCTCCTAGTGTAGTCCCAACCACTTAAGTACACACAGTCATACCCCACTGCTGTCCAGTCAATTCCGACTCACTGTGACCCTATAGGACAGAAGAGAACTGCACCATAGGGTTTCCAAGGCTGTAAATTTTCATGGACGCAGACTGCCTTATCTTTCTCCTGTGGAGCAGCTGGTGGGTTCCAGCCGACGATCTTTTCGGTTAGCAGCCAAGTGCTTAACCACTGCGCCACCAGGGCTCATACAATCACGGGGACACCTATTTAAGCAAGACAAGAAGTCAAGTTATAAAAGATAAACATGTTTATTTGAATATATGATAGTATTTTAATGTTATATGACAAAAGATTTCAAATTTAAAGTAACCTCTATTTCATAGAGGAAATTGAGTATCGTTAAGTTCCACAGGTAAATGACAGATTTTGTAGTTTTCAGGGTACAATTCTTTCACCTCCCTGGTTAAAGTTAGTCCTAGGTATTTTATTCTTTTAAATGCTATTGTAAATGGAATTATTTTCCTTAATTTTCTTTTCAGAATGATTATTGCAGATGTATAGAAACCCAACTGATTTTTGTGTGTTGACCTTGTACCCTGCCACTTTGTTGAATTCGCTTATTAGCTCTAGTAGCTTTCTTGTGGACTCCTTGGGATGTTCTATGTATAGGCTCTTGTCATCTACGAAAAGGGATAGTTTTACTTCCTTCTTCCCAATCTGGATGCCTTTTATTTCTTTTTCTTTCCTAATTATTTCAACTGTTACTTACAGCGCAATACTGAATAGCAGTGGTGAGAGCAGGCATCCTTTTCTTGTTCCATTTAAGGGGAAAACTCTGTCTTTGACCACTGAGTATGATGCGAACTGTAAGTTTTTCATAAATGCCCTTTATTTCCCTTCTATTCCCATCTTGTTGAATGTTTTTATCGTGAAAGTGTGTTGATCCTCATACTGTCCTGTATTATTTTACTTTTTCCCCCAATAAACATATATTGTTTATATAATGGAGGGGGGACATTAAAGCTATTTTCACTGTGCAAATAAGAGCCTATTTATCACTTTTATCAGCTTGATATATTGGAGCTCTGGAGAAAGTTTCATTTGAAAAAGAGTCTCGCTGCAAAATCTTTTTGCCTCGACTGTGCAGAGTTTAGCAACTGAATTTCTCTTGCTCTTAGCATTTCATGACTTAGGGCAATGGGGAATTCTCTTGCTTCTCATTTGCACTGTGCTATTTTTTTATAGGCAAGGGTCTGGTGGGTATGGGCAAGGGATTTCTCCTATCTGATTTAAGGAAGGAAAAGGAGAATATTTGGGCTGAGTCTTTCTGGAAGAATCCATGCAATTTCTTAAACATCCTTTCTTTTCTGGTTGTTTCCTATTTTCCCCTACAAATGTCTTGAGGTTATTTAAGGTTGAGGGCTTCTTGCCAAGTTTTAAGTGCTTTGAATCAATCTCTTCGGGTTATTATAAGGCAATCAGGAATCTCCTGGGTTGTGGTTTGTAACGTCCGCACTGCGGAAAAATGAAAAATGCAAATTCATTGTGGCGATCTACCCGTGTCCAGACCAGGGGTGGATTAGCCAGTAAGCATGGGATGTACTAGTTTACAGTAAACGAGGTACGCATGGGCTTAACTTGATGTGGTGAAAACCAGACAAAATTGTGCACCATCAAGCCCCTGTGTACCTTGCTTATTGGGTAACCCATCCCTGGCCCAGTCCCGGTTGTTGGGGGACAGAGCTGGAGGTGAGGGTGTTGCTTGGAGGGACAGACGTTCTTATTTGGGGAGGCACACGAAGTGCTCAGGAGAAGGTCTTCAGGGGCCTGGGCTGGTGGGATTTGTTTGAAGCAGTCTGAAGTGACAGTCAGACCAGGGGGTAGGAGCCCAATTTAAGATTAGGGGAGAGATGTGTCCAGAGCCAGGAGATGTTGATAAACATCTGGAAAAGCCAGAAGGAAAGATGAGGGTCCAAACAGTGTTCAGAGATGGTGTCAAGGAAGAGGTAGGTGGAAGGTGTATTGAGGACACATAATCCACTCAGTGTACAGGTAATGGGTTCTTATAATGCAGGACATGCTGCAGATGATAGTATTAATCCCATCACTTTCTAATCAACTGAAAGAACAGTTTGCTTAGCGGTAAGCAAAATAATTAATGATCTTATTGGACTTGGTGGATTGCAATATCTCTCTTGTCCTTTGAGCCTTACGGGAGCTATTTGTTAGAGTAAAGATATTAAATTCATGCTCGAGAGTAGTACAGAAGGAAGACAAATGGCCTTAACTGAAATAAACTTCTTATAAAGGAAAGTTCTCTTTGAATTGGTCTAACATCTAATACTAAAAAACAAACAAACAAGATCCTGGAGTTTGAATTAGAAGCCCTGTTTTTCTTCTTTTGTTTGAACTGGGTGCCTTGTTGCTCTCCAAATCACGTGTTTTTCACTTTGTCTGCACCTTGGAGAACTAGGTGCTGTCTCCCTCGGATCAGTCACCTACTGTCTTAGGCTAGGTTCTACAGAGAAACCAAACCAGTAAAGCGTATAAATATATGTATATAGAGAGAGATTTCTATCAAGGAAATAGCTCATGTGGTTGTATAGACTGGAACATCCCAAGTCCATGGGTCATGCTGGAGACTTCTCCTAATTCATGTAGCCACAGGGGCTGGTGAACCCAAGTCAGACAGCAGGGCTTTGGCTCACAGGCTGTGAAGACTGATGATTTCCAAGATCGGCAGGCAAGACGGCAGGTGAGCTACTAGCTCAAGTCCCAAGAACTGGAGGACAGATGAACAGGAGCCAGCTTCAGGATCCAGACCGAGCAAACGTCCACGAGCCTTGCCAGAAAGTCCACCTATATTGGACACAGGCTACGGCCCCAAGGAAACTCCTTTTCAACTGATTGGCTCCTCCCTCATAGCAGATCCCATCATGGAGGCCATCACATTATATTAAATCTCATCATGGAGGTAATCACTTCACTATACAACTGCCAAACTACATCATAATTGCTAAACCACTGGGAACCATGGCCTAGCCAAGTTAACACACAACCTTAACCATTACTCCAGCCCAGACCCTGCCTGGTCCTTCACCTATATAATGACAGATGTGGTGAAATGACATCTCAGTCCTTTCTAGCTCTAACATTCAGAATCCTGTCATTTTTCCATCTAGACAATATCTAAACCTTATGTTTGTACGTTATTGATCACAGCATTAGAAACTGAAGTGTAAGCTTTAGAAGATATACATTTTTTATAGCATGCAGCTGGAGGGAACCCTAAAGGCTTATTTAAAGAAGGGATATATTTGCTCAGAAGAATACACCTAATTTCTTTGTTTTCTGTAATTAGAAGATAAGTGTCACATTATAAGTTCTTTTAAATCAGACTTATTAAATTAGACTGCACTCTGAGTTTTTATTAATGTACTGTTGAGCTTTCAGTTTTATTTGATATCACTAGAAATAAATGTGATGACACCAAGCTCAATATTTCAGTTGATGGTGCAGGAACTGAGATTAGGCACGTTTACTAAGAATTAAACACTAAATAGCAACCTAGGAATCACTCTTATCCAGGCACAATTCATTTTTTTTTTTTATGTTTTCCATTTTCTTACTCAATTGCTCTTTAAGAATTATTCTCTGGTTTTGAAATCACTGACCTAAGAGAATGAATGATATAAAGCCCAAATAATCCCTCTACCTTTGTCCTGCCATCATCTGTCAAGTCTGCCTTTCTTTGTCAAGTGTTTGGTCATTAAAAAAAAATTACATATATACATATTTATATATGAAGCTACTGTTTTCAAAGATGGAAACCCTGGTGGCGTAGTGGTTAAGTGCTACAGCTGCTAACCAAAGGGTTGGCAGTTCGAATCTGCCAGGTGTTCCTTGGAAACTCTATGGGGCAGTTCTGCTCCGTCCTATGGGGTCACTATGAGTTGGAATCGACTCGATGGCACTGGGTTTGGTTTTTGGTTTTTATTTTCAAACATAACCCTAAGCTGGGTTCATGATGCCTGAGTTAGTTAATGAGGATTAGGAAGTGAGAGGAGGGGAAGTAGAGAAAGTGTGAGGTTCATAAATCCCTCAGCATGAAGAGTATCAGGGATTTTTTTTTTTTTTTAGTTTTTGACTTGAATTTTTTGGTAATAGATGTGATGTTTATTTGTTAAATCTAAAGATAGCCATGAGAATCTTTAAAACATATCAACCTGTAAAGTACCACAAAAGACAAAAACATATAACACTATGCACACAGAGAGAGAAGAATTAGTAATAAGTCTCAAAAAACAGAAACAAAAAGACAGACCAAAGGCCAAACATATCAATGTATGTTAGTTAAATTCTCCTATTGCCAAGGAAAAACTCTGAGATTGCCTGGCTTTATGTCGCTTAAACGATAATTACTTAAAATGGCACGTCGAGATTTTAAATGAAGTGGTAAATAAAATAAATACCAGGTTGACATAAACTGGAAGAGAGCAGGGGTGGATATAGTTCAAGGTAAAAGGCACTGGCCAAGTACATCAGTCAGGGTGAGTTGGCAGACAGAAACCACACAGTTATTTGAATAAGGAAGGTTTAATAGAGAAAATTATTTACTAGGTGGTGGTGGTTGTTGGTGGCTGTCAAGTCGATTCCTACTCAGCCACCCCATGTGTGTCAGAGTAGAATTGTTCCATCAGGTTTTCATGGCTGTGACCTTTTGGAAGCTGATTGCCAGGCCTTTCTTCCAAGGTGTCTCTGAATGGGTTCAAACCACCAACCTTTTGCCTACTAGTTGACCACTTAACCATTTGCACCACCCAATGACACCATTAACTGGCTAATAAGAGATTAATTACTAAGAGACGAAGAGAATTTTAAAGACAATAACAATAGCAGATATAGGAAGCAGTTATTATCTCTTGAGCCCTGGCAGCACAGTGGTTAAGAGCTGCTAACCAAAAGGTCAGCAGCTTGAATCCACCAGCCGCTCCTTGGAAACCCTACGGGCAGTATTATCTCTAGGACTGAGATACAGTAATTGGGAAAGAACAAACTTGGATGGGCCCCCTCCCCACAAGACTGAGATTCTGACACCACTGGAGAGAGGGTTGCGGTAGCCCCCTGGATGGTGGAGAAATTTACTGAGGTGCTATAGACCAAGGCCGGCAAGCAGAAATCACCACTAGGGTGCCAGCAGCACTCACCAGGATGCAGCACTCACCAGGAAGCTGCCCTCTGGAGTGCTGCAGAACTTACCGGAAACCACTGGGGTGTTGTGGGACACTGGAATTCGCTGGTGTGCCAGCTGGGGTGCCTGCGGGGCTCGCTGGGAATCTGCCCACTGGGAGGCCTGCAGACTGTGCTCAGAGGCTGGCTGGGGAACAGACGGAACTTTCAGGGAAGCCATTTTTTTTTCTTTTATTTTAGATGAAGATTGACATAATAAGCTAGTTTCTCATTAAACAGTTAGTACACATATTGTTTCATGACATTGGTTAACAACCCCAGGACATATCAACATTCTCGCTTCTTGACCTGGGGCTGCAGGGAAGCCATTCTTTGGAATGTCAGTGAACTCTCTGGGAAGGTACCCACTGGGGGCTGCTGAAACTTGCTCGAGGTGCTAGTGAGTGTCCTGCACACCTGCCAAGCCTGTAGGAACACGAAGAGACGAAAGCACACCAGAAGCAGGGATAGAAGCCTTCTTCCTCGATTGTCCCTCCAGCACTCCCTTCTGACAAAGTCTAACATTGTGCCGGTTGGAAAAAGGAAAATGTTAAAGGGCCTAGCTCATCACAAAGCAGAGCAATTGAAGGTATATTTGGAGTGGAGAGAAAATGAACTGGCAAACTGGGGAAAAGAGTAAATTGAGAGACGTGTAACCAACAATAAGGTATAACAGTCGTGAAACTATGTACAAAATGATAATGAATACATTAAGCAAGGTTTATTGATAAACAGAAACTTAAATCTTATACGGTGCCTGAAATACAGTAAGTGCATGATAAGGGTTCCTTGAATTATTTTTTTAAACGATTTGCCAGAGTCACAATGGAAATGGCCTCCAAACTATCTCTGTGGCAGGGCCTTACGGTGGCACTCTGTTTGGAAGAAGGAACAGGAGGGGCTTGAAGCTATATTTGCACATCAAGCCAAGGTTTTATTTAGATTATGTATTATTGGGAAGGAATTTGGGAACTAGTGGCTGATAAAATATATGGAGAAATAAAAGCCCTTCTCAGTTGGCATGACCAATAATAACTCATCGGTATCACCCTTAATAATGACTGATTTTAACACAAGCACCGTCACTGCATTGCAGTAAAACAGACTAAACAAGAGACTGAGGAGTTAAATAATATAATTGTTGTGTCCACAGACCTGCGTGTGTATGTATATATATAAAACCAGTTGCCACTGAGCCACCTCCAACTCATGACAACCCCGTGTGTGTCAAAGTACACCTGGGCTCCACAGGGTTTTCAACGCCAATTTTTCTGTGGTAGAATGCCAGGCCTTTCTTTTGAGGCACCTCTGGGTGGACTTGAATCGCCAACCTTTCAGTTGGCAGCCAGGCATGTTAACCTTTTGTGCCACCAGGGACAATATATGATAATGATCATTATATAATTTTAATAGTTTTTATATTATATTATACAATTATATATTTTAATGATAATATTATTATATAATATATAAATGATGTATAATACTATATATCAGGTATTTGTACAGCAAAGATATCAGCAGGGTTCAAATATATATGTCAAACTTTGTACCCTGCAGAATAGCACACCATATTTTCAAA
The DNA here is from genome assembly GCF_024166365.1 of Elephas maximus indicus. Classification (NCBI taxonomy): domain Eukaryota; kingdom Metazoa; phylum Chordata; class Mammalia; order Proboscidea; family Elephantidae; genus Elephas; species Elephas maximus. Next base: position 70,107,209 of record NC_064831.1, on the reverse strand, counting down.
TTACAATTAAACATTACAAAAATTGTTCTTAAATTTTAAGATATAAAAGTTAGAAATTGCAAGGGCCACATTTAACGATTACGATGCAAAGGAAGCTAAAAAATCCAAGCAGATATTAAGACACACTTTCCCAAATTCTGCAGGATAAAAGGAGAGAGGGAATATTATTATGTTCATGTACTTGAGTATCATCAGTCATTTAAAATCACATTTTCAAATATTTCTGACATGGGAAAATGTTTATGTAGAATCATGAGATTAAAAATCATACAAAAAATCTTTACAGAATGCCTAATCTCAAATAGACATAGACTTAGGCAATATGAGTATGGATAAGCCCATTGCCATAAAGTTGATTCTAACTCATAGCAACCCTATGGGACAGAGTAGAGCTGCCCCATAGGGTTTCCAAGGAGCGCCTGGTAGATTTGAACTCCCAAACTTTTAGTTAACAGCCAAGCTCTTAACCATTACACCACCAGGACTCCATGGGTGTGGATATGGACAGGTAAAGATAGAGCCTTGGCTTGGGGAAGGGATATGCCCTGATAGCTTCAGCATCTTCTAGTACTGCTGATAGCATTTAATAACTGCATAAAAACACAATAATGTTATAGAACACTTTAATTTTTCCTCACTTACATCATCAACATAGCAGTTGGCTTAAGGCCAGGGGCAGGGGAGTGATTCTGAAGAAATCATGTTTTTATTTCTTCAGAGGAGTTCACACCAGCGTAGCAAAATGGGTAAAGAGTGGCAACACCAATAAGTCATAGACAGTGGCCCTCTCACCAGCCAAGGCATTCGATCCCACAAAAAAAGCTCACAGCACATGTACTGGTCAGGTCCATTCAGGTTGCAAGTGCGGAAACCTGCCTCAAAGTGAATTAAGGGGAAAAGTTAGGAAGTGAGATATATCGACTCATTGTATTATTTTCCTTCCCTGGGCTGCCATAACAAAGCACGACAAGCTGGGTGGCTTACAAGAAACAAAAACATATTGTCCCACAGCTCCAAAGGCTAGGAGCACAAGTTCAGGGTGTCAGTAGGGCCATTTTCTCTCTGAAAGCTCTAAGTAAGAGCCCTCTCTCTCCTAACTTCTAGTATCCCAGGTTTTCCTTAGCATGCAGCTGTACCATAACTCTGTCCTCACATTGCCTTCTCCTCTCTGCCGATATCTCTGTGTCTCTTCTCTTTTATAGACCACTCAGATTAGATTTAGACCTGCCCTTGTCCAGTATAGCCTCATGTTAACTGATGACATCTTCAAAGACCCTACTCCAAATAAAGCCATGCTCACAGGCACAAGGGGGTTAGAAAGGAGGACACAAACACAATTCGAACTATAATACTCATGGAACTGAAAAGTCCAGGGATCACTGGCCTCAGGCATGACTAAATTCAGGTGCCCAAACAAGGTGGCCTGTACCTGTTCATCTCTTCCGTCTCTGTTGGCTTCTTTCTTAGCCAGCCATTCTCTGTGAGTGATTAACAATGGTCACCAGGAAATGCAGACTTCTATCAGATGGGCCACCCCAGTGGACAGAGAACAACTTTCTCCAACAGTTGTAGAAATCCAGGAACTGCTCCACTTCACCTGACTGGGGTCATATGCCCAACGTGAATAAGAGAGTGGAATAGGCCGGTTAGCTAGGCCTGGACGAGCTGTGTGTCTCTCAGCCAAAGAAGGTGGATTCAGTGTCATCTGAGTCACATGGACTTTGGTGGTGAAGTGCTTCCTCAGGAGGTGCCAGACAGTTAAAAAACTTTTTTTTTTTTTTTTTTTTTGCCCTCTCTAGCACATGCAATAGGTCCCTGGGTGGTATAAATAGTTTGCACTTGACTACTAACTTAAACTTTGGTGGTTTCAACCCACCCAATGTTGCCATGGAAGAAAGGCCTGGCAATCTGCTTCCATAAAGATTGCAGCCAAGAAAACATTATGAATCTCAGTTCTACTCTGTAATACATGGGGCCACCATGAGTTGGAATCAACTCGACAGCAGTGGGCAGCACATGTGATCAGATACATACCAAAACATGTCTAAACATACAGACATAAAGAAGAGCATAGGTGCTTTTCAAGGGCCTTTAAATGTACTCGGATGTAGTCAAACCACGAAGATGTAATGTATAGAATACATACATTTCTGTTCAACAGAAATACACCCTCTCCTCATTTATCGACATGGTTAAGTTTCAAAGACTAGATCGTTATAGGAAATTGGCGTCATGCAAAAATGGACAATGACTACATCATTACATAACTGCCAAATTACATCATTACATAACTGCCAAACCACTGAGACTCATGGCCAAGCCACGTTGACACACAGCCCTAACCATCACAGCCAGTGTTACTCTCACCTCACAACTTGGCGTTCATTACTGCCAGACACTTGTTGTTCATGTGCAAAATAGTCAGATAGATTTTTGTTATTGTCATAAATGTGAAATGTCGGGTAATGAGATAGTCAATAAGTGAGGAGAAGGAGTATAACGTGAGCCACATATCTAATTTTAAATCTTCTAGCAACTACTTTAAAAAGTAAAAAGAAACAAGTCAATTTTAAAACTATAGTTTATTCAAACCAATATATCCAAAATAGTATCATTTCAACTTGTAATCAATATAAAATATTAGTAATGAGATATTTTACATTCTGTTTTTCATATTAGTCTTAAAAAAAAAGTGTATATTTTACACTCAGAGCACATCCCAATTTGGAGCCATACTTCAATTGCTATGAGCATATGTAGCAAGTGGCTACCATATTGGACAGCATAGGTACGTACTATAAAGAAGACAGCAAAATGTTAAAGCACTCTTTTTTTAGAGGAGGAATTTAATTTTCTTCTTTGTATTTTCCCGTAGCTTCTAAATTTTCTGTAATGATCATATATTTCTTCCAAAATAATGCCAAAGCAGTGAAAAGTCTGTTAAGGGCATACCTAAAGAGTGCTCATTAATGGGTTAATGCCACATGATGGGAACTATCTCCCAGTCTGTCCTAGGTTGTGTCCTTGGCATTCACTGCCCAGTTTTTTTTTGTTTGTTTTTGTTTTTTTCTGGTGATTAGGAGGAGGATGGATGGTTCTGACTAACCAAATTTGCCATTAATGTGAAGCTGAAAGCCTTAGAAGCCACCTCCCGTGCTAGAGGCAGAAGCCAAAATAATCTCAACAAGCTGGAATGACGGGGTAGATCTAAGAAAACAGAATTTACAAAGGAAACAATGTACTCTTGATTGGGTTTAAAAAGCTAATTGCACATGTACAGAAATAGGGATGTTATTATAGCCAAACGACAGCATTATCCAAAGGAATTTAAGGGGTTGAGTTGACTGCATACTCAGTATAAATCAATAGTGTGAGGAAGCTGCTAAATGTGAAAATGGGACTGTGTGGATGGAAGGAGGGTGTCCAGAACAAGAGAGCAGATGGCCTTAGTCTTCTTTCAGTGTTCAGACAGCTAGTGAAGTTATTACATTCAGTTCTGTCCTGGGCACCATGCTTTGAGGGAATTAATCAAGTGAAACGTTCCCAGAAGAAAACAAAGAGAGGGAACCACTTCAAGAACTGAAACGGTAGAGTCCGAAGTTGAGAAAACTAGAAGAAGAAATGTAAAGGGCTCTTAAGCAAAGGCAAAAAGGCTCACTCTCATTCACAGTAGGAGAAATACAAATTAAGACAACATTGAGATTCCATTTTCCAAATTCCAGGTTGGCAGACAGTCCAATGACATAATCCATTGTAAAGTCATGAGTTGGAAGACCCTTAAACATTGTTGTGGGGACAGTAGTATACTAAGTGTATTTTGACATCCCGAGTGGGTCATTTTTAATAACCCCCTCCTCTATATATACAAAATTATTTTCAATAAAAAAGGGAAATGAAACAAAAAGTTGTTATTATTATTATTGCCAGAAAAGGAATGCAGGTATTTTTTTCTTTTATTGAACTTCACATTCATAATCATATAAAAATCCCATTGAGGGATTAGCATCCTCAGCTCTTCCTGACATAGTCTCTTAAACGATTTACACCACAGCCTTCCCCCTTTGCAAAACACTACAAACAACACTCAGCACAGAGCTGCTCTGTCATACCGACTTCCTGGCCTTCAGGCATGGGTAAATAGTAGCTATGGGTTTTTATCTGTGGAGTTTTTAAATTAAGAACTCATTCAGTTTGTCTCTCTGACAAATGAATTTAACCTCCCTTTCATAAACTTTGGAAATGTCTCCGATGATTTTCATAAATCAGTTCTGATGAGCTGAGTACTATTGAATGTTGGAAGTATAAGGGCGAGAAAAAACAGTTAATGAAAACTCACATTCATTCTCCACTTCATTTGACACCAGAAATCATTCTTCATGATGCAGTAGAACCAGTATTCCTGTCAGGCCAAAGTGACATAAAATCACCCATTGCTGATAATTCATTGCATTGTACAGAAAGATTTTTCACGGTTGCCCTTCAGCTATTCTAGCTGCCTGAGGCTAATTGCATTTTATCTGTAAAAGCAGGATAGGAGATGACTTGGACTTCAGATATTGCCATAAAGAGAACTAAGTAAAATGAGGGTAGCAGATTCTGGAAAGAATCAGATCATGTAACTCAGGAGCTTGGCTACGGTCGCATGTTGCGGAAAGTAAACAGAGCATAGATCACAATTGCATCTCTACCTAAAGGACAGAGATGGCCCTTTGGAGAGGAAGATTCTTGAAGATTGCAAATTTATGATTAGAATCTTGGAAATTATCCATCACTAGGACAGGCACTGAAAAAGGCACTGAAGGTAGAGGAAATTGGTCTCTTGGATAAAAATAAGCAGTTAACTCCTTGGGTTCAATGTCCCTCATTGCAAAACAGGCGCCGAAGGTGGAATTTGAACCATGTATCTTCTCAGATACCTTTCAGCACCCAAAGTGTATGAGTCTATGTCATGTCACGTAGAAATCTCATTCCCATTGTTTAAGAAAATAATAATAATGCATGAAGAGAAGGAAAAGTCAAATGCTATCAAAGAGAGACATACATTTTAGGGGACTCAGCCAAATTTGCAATGAAAAGAAAACATATGGCATGTGGTATATTATTTAATTCTCCTGTTAAATGCAAATATGCTCTCATTTCAAAAGAAGTGAATGAATCAAAGAATAATTCAGTTTGGCAAAAAGTTAAAACTAGTCTTGAGTGACCAGAAGTCCAAGGGCAAGAAGGAATGACAGTGGTCATAGTAGGAAGGTTCTGGGAGAAGGGTCAAGGCTCAGGTGTTGGAATCTCTTGTGAGTAGACTTTAGGACCTGGGGCCAGAGTGGGATATGGACTAACTTGGATACTGGTACCAGGGCATCTGCACCAAGATTGACCTGGATTGGGAAGCATTGGCCCTGCTACTGATGGCCTCAGGAACTTCTTCCACTTGCTTGAGTCTCTTAGAGCCTTGTCTCAAGACACAAGTCTGCATTTCCCTTAAACAATGAGCCCCTCCAGCCTGGTACTTTGCCTTTAAAAAAAAAAAAAACCTCATTTTTCCTTATCCCATAAGTTTGTTTGTTTGTTTTCACAAATCATAGAAAATTTAGAAGTTTACAGAGGAGTAAAAAGAAAAAAAAAAAAAACATAACCCCACTATATACAGGTTAGGCACCTGTCTACTCAGCCTATTTTAATACAAATGTAAATTTAGTATTTTTTTAAATGGGATAAAACTTAGCATGCACACTGTTTTGTGTGATCCTTCTTAGCTTCGAGATTTGTCTTGGCCATTTCTCCAGGACACTGTTTTCTTTTGCGGCTCCATTTCTGGTGAAGGAGTGTTGCTCCGTATATGGGTCCATCACAGAGTGCTTAGACAGCATTTTATTGCAGGGCATTTAGTTTCGTTACCGGGGCATCCTTGTCAAATCTTAGGGCACACCCAAGAAAGTAGATAAAATTCCTAAAAGAAACTGCTGACTCAAGTGATATACCTAGACACATGTTTCTGCGCAGTTTTTCGGACTACAAATTGCCTTCCATAAAATGGGTCGGCCAACTCTGCCCAGCATTTGAGAGGCTGCGTGCTCCTCCTAGAACTTCACCAACACTTGCTATCTTCCCGTTGGTGTTTTGTGGTTAAGGTTTGTATTTCCAAAAAGGTTGAGCACTCTTTTATATTCTTCTTGGGCATTTTAATACTTCTTTTGTAAAGTGCTCCTTTCTATTGGGGTAGGGTTATCCTTGCATTATTGATTTGAAAGTGTTTTTCATATCTGTTGTATGAAAGAATCAAAGATGGCCTCCGGGTATTGACCCCGGGTTGTTTACTTCTTCATAGCAAATTGAAGTCAGCCCAAAAAGCCCTCTGGCACCAAACTCAAATTTGTACACATCCAATTGTTTTTAAAACTGCCCAAACACAAAGGATATGAACAGGTACTTCACTAAAGGAGGCATTCAGGTAGCTAACAGATACATGAGGAAATGCTCACAATCATTAGCCATTAGAGAAATGCAAATCAAAGCTACAATGAGATACCATCGTACTCCAACAATGCTGGCATTAATCCAAAAAACACAAAATAAGGAATGTTGGAGGGGTTGTGGAGAGACTGGAACACTTATACACTGCTGGTGGGAATGTAAAACGGTACAACCACTTTGGAAATCGATTTGGCGCTTCCTTAAAAAGCTAGAAATAGAACTAGCATAGGATCCAGCAATCCCACTCCTTGGAATATATCCTACAGAAATAGAGCCTTTATGTGAAGAGATATGTGCACACACATGTTCATTGCAGCACTGTTCACAATAACAAAAAGATGGAAGCAACCAAGGTGCCCATAAATGGATGAATGGGTAATAAATTATGGTATATTCACACAATGGAATACTACACATTGATAAAGAACAACGATGAATCATGGACGAATCTGGAAGACATTATGCTGAGTGAAATTAGTCCGTTGCAAAAGGACAAATATTGTATAAGACCACTATTATAAGAACTCAAGAAATAGTTTAAACAGAAGAAAATATTCTTTGATGGTTACGAGAGTCGGGGGGGGAGGGAGGGTGAGGGGTATTCACTAATTAGATAGTAGACAAGAACTGTTTTAGGTGAAGGGAAAGACAACACACAATACAGGAGAGGTCAGCACAACTGGACTAAAGCAAAGAAGTTTCCTGAATAAACTGAACTCTTCGAAGCCCAGCCAAGCAGGGGCGGGGATTTGGGGACCATGGTTTTAGGGGACATCTAGGCCAATGGGCATAATAAAATCTATTAAGAAAACATTCTGCATCCCACTCTGGAGAGTGGTGCCTGGGGTCTTAAACACTAGCAAGAAGCCATCTAAGATGCATCAATTGGTCTCAACCTACCTAGCTCAAAAGAGAATGAAGAACACCAAAGACGGAAGGTAATTACGAGACTTCCTCAGCCTGAGACCAGAAGAACTAGATAGTGCACGGCTACAACCGATGACTGCCAAGACAGGGAACGCAACAGAGAATCGCTGAAGGAGCAGGATAGCAGTGGGATGCAGACTTCAAATTCCCATAAAAAGACCAGAGTTAATGGTCTGACTGAGACTAAAAGGACCCCAGAGGTCATGGTCCCCTGACCTTCTGTTAGCCCAGGACGGGAACCATTCCCAAAGCCAGCTCTTCAGACAGGGATTGGACTGGACTATAAGACAGAAAATGATACTGGTGAGCAGTGAGCTTCTTGGATCAAGTAGACACATGAGGCTATGTGGGCAGCTCTCATCTGGAAGGGAGATGAGAAGGAGAGAAGGTGTCTGTCTTATTAGCAGGGAGAACAACTAGATAAATTTTTATATGAGAGGCTGACTTGATTTGTAAACTTTCACTTAAAGCACTAAAAAAAAATTTTTTTTTAAACTGCCCAAACAGTTTTTTGACCACTTAGAGCCTGCCTATTTTATATACCCTGCAAAACTGCATCTGACATCTGCTAGCCCCAGATAAGATTAAAAACTTGTAGTTACAAGGACACCAAGTTGCTACTGTCTGTAGAGCTCTCTGACCCAGAGACACCCTACCTTGCCACAGAAGGACATCACCTAGGGACACACAAGACTATGCCCCACCTCCTAACCCCAGCTCCCCACAGCTCTCCACCTCCCCCTCTCCCCCCACCCCACTACTTTCCCTCCTCCCTGGGAGTTTCCTCGTCCTCTTCCCCTTATGGTGGCTACCTGTGCTGCTGGCCTCAATAAATAGCTTGTCCTGCAACCCTGCTAACTCACGGTCATGACTTTTTCCTTAATCAGCCCCAAGCGCCCTCAAACTCACTACAATATACTAGAGATAATGCAAATGCTGAAAGTATCTTTTCTACTGGGGACTTAAGTTTTACACGCTTTGTTGTCGCTTTTATGTTAAAATGAGCAGAAGCTTTCGATGACTCCACTCAGGGATGCCTGTAGTTGCTATGAGTCAGAATCAACTTGAAGGCAACAGGTCTAGTTTGGTTTTCTGGAACGGAAGTTTACTCATCCATTCTTTCAACAAGCGTGTATTTCTTGCTGCTTTTAAACCAGACGCTGTCCTAGAACTGGGTCAGAGCAGGGGACCATGAAACCTGCATTCCAGTGATAACATCAGCCATGTAAATAGCAATGTTTCCTTGTGGTACTTCTATGTTTTCATTTATTAATATTTTATTTTTAACATTTAAAAATTTCATGCCTCTGGAATTTATTTGGATACATGGTATATGTCACAGTTTTTAGCTTTATTTTTTCCATTTTTAAAGAATGCTTTTCCTTTTTTCCACAGCTATGAAATATCATCTTTATCATATACTAATTTCTTTATTATACTTAGTTTCTTTTCCTTTTATGTGCCTATTCCTATCATCAGTGCTATTAGCACAAACACTGGCCTCATTCTTTGCCTTTAAAAACAAAATAATAGCTACTTTTTGTCATTTATTCTTTCAGGTGAATTTAAGATCTATTTAACAAATTCCATAAATAATTCTCCTGCAATTTTTGTTAGAATCACGTTTAATTTATATTTTGAGAGAACCGATATCTTGATGAGAACTATTCCATCTCCTTGCTATACCTCTTTTACTATTCAAGTTGTTTTCATGGTCCTCAAATTTGTGCACATCCAATTGTAAAAATATAAAAATTAGAGGTAAAAATTTATCATTTAAAAAAATGCTCAGCTGATTTCTTGCCGAGTTTGTTCTTAAATATTTTATAAATTATACTACTGTTGTGCGTTGCAAAAAAAAAACCAAGCCCGTTGCTGTCCAGTGGATTCCAACTCATAGCCACCCTATAGTCCATTATATTTTCTACCTGATTATTACTAGGACAGCTATGGAATTTTGAATATTTATTTTGTCACCAGCCACTTTATGGAAAGCTTATTCTTATAGTTTTTAATTTCTTCCCCAAAATGTTCTAGGTGAGCATTTGTATTACTTGTAAATAAGTTGTTGTTATTGTTAGGTGCCATCAAGTCGATTCTGATTCATAGTGACCTTATGTACAACATAGGGTTACCTCTCCTGTAGTTACAGAGAAGCAAGACAACAGTTGTGTTCCCCAACTCGTTCAACCCTTTGTACTACAGAACAAAACGCCGCCCAGTCCTGCACCATCCTAACAATCATTGCTATGTTTGAGCCCATTGTTGCAGCCATTGTGTCAATCCGTCCTGTTGAGGGTCTCCTCTTTTTCACTGACCCTCTATTTTACCAAGCATGATGTCATTCTCCAGGGACTGGTCCCTCCTGATAACGTGTCCAAAGTATGTGAGCATAGTCTTGTCATCCTTGCCTCTAAGGAGCATTCTGGTTGTACTTCTTCCAAGACAAATTTGTTTGTTCTTTTGACAGTCCATGGTATATTCAATATTCTTTGCCAACACTGTAATTCAAAGACATCAGTTCTTCATCAGCCTTCCTTATTCATTGTCCAGCTTTTGCGTGCATACAAGGGGACTGAAAACACCATAGCTTGGGTGAAGTGCGCCTTAATCCTTACTGTGACATCTTTGGTTTTTAACACTTCAAAGAGGTCTTTTGCAGCAGATTTGCCCAATGCAATAAATCATTTGATTTCTTGACTGCTGCTTCCATGGGTGTTGATTGTGGATCCAAGTAAAATTAAATCTTTGACAACTTCAATCTTTTCTCCATTTATCATGATGTCACTTGTTGGTCCTGTTGTAAGGATTTTTGTTTTCTTTTTATGATGAGGTGTAATCCATATTGAAGGCTGAAGTCCTTGATCTTCACCATCAAATAAGTAACAATATTTTTCATTCTCCTTCTTGATGATAATACTTCTTTTACTTCCTTGGTTTAATGAAAGAGAACCTCACGGATAATGGCGATAGTAACAGGCATCCTAATTTTTATTCCTGGCTCTAGTGGGAAAGCCATCATACGTTGACTATTGTTTTGAGAGTTGCTCCTCATCATGCTGAAAAAAACCATTTCACGCAGCTGTGTCCACTGAATGTAATGTGCCAAGGCCAGGCCCCACCCCTCTGCCTTTCCTGCATGTATTATCATTGATTTGAAGACGCTGGATGAAGAACTATGACAGGCAATACGGCAGGACCCAGCCACCTCACTGATCAGTGCTGTGAGAGAAAGAAAAAGTAACTGCCATTCTGGTTGGTCAGATCATGGCTGTCTGCATATGGACACAGAGGCACAAAATCGGGTGCCTGCCTTTTTTTTTAATTTTTTTAAGGGTTCTCATCCTCTTGAAAGAAAGCATGGGTGGGTGTTTCTTCACAACTCATCTGTCTAATGTAACCAAGATGTGTCCACACTTCCCTTTTATATATTATATTTTAACTGTGTAGCCCTTAAGATACCGTCAGCCCCCAGGGGACGATATTCCTGTAGCAACACCTCATTCTAATCTCCCATCCAAGTGAACTCTGCATCGTCGTACTTGCCTTTTACCTCCTGGGGCTCTTCTCTCCACTCCAAGCTGCTCTGATCTGAATATAGCATCAACTCCTTCTTTGTCCTTTAACTCCCTAACGCATAACAGGCCTAAAGCTAGTATGTGTATAGCAGAAACTTACTGAAAATTTAGGCTGTGGGAAAGAAGATTACTCCATACAAAAGCAAACAAAATAAATTGAATATTATTACCTGCCTGTGGTAAACTTTCTCAACTACTCCTGATACAAGGAATTTCTCAACAAATCTTGGCCTTTTCTATGTTGCTCTTCGCTATCTTGATATCTTCAGCACTTCCCTCTGTTTTTCAAACCCCTCAACCCTTTTATTCTAAACTTTCTGGCAAACGCCAAAGTCCTCAGCATTTCAGACCTCACACTGCCCATCCAGGTTTTGTGAGGCCCATCACAGCCCAGCAAAGTCTTTCCTTAAATAAAATAACTTGCTTCTCAGAATCTGACCACTTTTCTAGAAGGCAGAAGTGGCCTCAAGTGGTTATTTGTTTTAATAATTTTCCCCCTCCCCTGCCCGCCTGCTTCCCACTATATTTACTGATACTGAGGATTTCTTCCAATTTTTAGAAATCAGCATTCGCTCAACAGCAATGGGTTCTCAATCTTATTTTACAATGGGTGGTTAGTGTTTTCTTCTTCACTCTTGTAAGTATTTTACAGCAAATTGGGAGAGGCAATGTCATAATCTTCTCACCAGACAGCATTCTGAGCCAGACACCCAGGGACCAGGTTTTGATCTTCAACCCATGTTTGCTCAGAGTCATAAAAACCCTGCCTCCCTCTCCCCACCACCAAAAAAAAAAAAAAAAAGAACAGAACGTACAGTATCTACTCCAGGTAGTTGTTAGGTACAAAACAGTTCATAAAATTCCATGGTTGAAACTACTAATTGTCCCCCAATATTTGTTCTTCCTTACCTGTTGCTTCATAACAAACTACCTTAACACTAAGTGGATTAAAGTAATAATTTAATATTTCTCAAAATCCAATGGGTTGGCAGGGCTCAGCTGGGCTGTTCTTCTGTTCCACGTGGTGTTGTCTGGAGGCACTTATGTGGCTACATTCAGCTAGGAGCTAGACTTGGTACCTTAGCTGGGGTGGCTAGAATGGCTGGAGGCTGGCTGGGCCTCTCTGTCTCTCCATACAATCTCTCATCTTTTAGCAGCCTGACTTGAGCTTCTTTACATGGAGACTGGATCCTACATAGTGACAAAGGAAGCTTCCAGTCCTCTTACAGATCTGACAGAAAGAGCACCAAGTTCTATTGTTAAAGCAACTCACAAGGCCAGGACAGATTCAAAGAGAGGTGAAATAGATTCCATCTTTTGACAAGAGAAGCAGGATGAACATACAGGGTTGGGAGCAATTTTGCTGACCATCTTTGAAAACATTCCACCACATTTCCCTACTTCCACTATTACAAGAATTTTTAACTAGGCATGTGGCCACCCAAAACAATAGATTACATTTAACAGCGTCCTTTGCAGGCAAAAAAAAAAAAAAAATTTATTTTTCTGTAGGCAGATGTGGCCATGGGGCCAGTTCTGGCCAACAGGATGAAAGAGCAAGTTGTGTGTGCCCTCCCCCTTCCCTTTTCTGACTGGAATATGATTGTGGTGATGAGCTCTCTGGGATCCTGAAGATAAGATGCCCTAGGAATGGTAAAGTAACAAGATAGAAGGATCCTGGCCCCCTGCCACCAAAGAGTGCCCTATCAGCCCACTGTGCAATGACCCTGTTACCAAAACTGCCATTCCAGCCTAGACTTATAAAGAGAGAAACATCTCTGTCATTTTCCATGTCTGTGTTTGAGTCCCTGTTACATGCAGTGGAACGTATATTCCAACTAATAGATATGTGTTCTAACTTTTCCTTCCATTTGAATTTCTATTTTTTAAGCTTTGTTTCATTTTATACTTATGTAAATGTAATTATTATATATTAGGTATTTTACATGAATATTTATATTTGTAAGCTGAATACATCCTTTATGGAGAGTGAAATAAATTTTACGATTAGATATTCAGTGTAAAGTCATTTATAAACTGAACAGTACTATGCTACCGTCAGAACTTGTCACAATTCCTATAACAGCTTCCCACATCCCTTGGCAAATTTAAGACCCAACATAATTTTCCGAGTTCCTCCTCTCCTAGTTGTTGTTGAATCCAATCACTCGTGGCAGCCCCACGTGTATCAGAATAGTAGTGTGTCCCACAGGGTTTTCAGTGGCTGATTTCTTGGAAATAGATCTCCAGGCCTCACATCTAAGTGCCTGTGGGTGGACTTGAACCTCCAACATTTCAGTTATCATATTAAGGGTTTGCACTACCCAGGGACTAAAGTATTCACTCCTTGACCACACCCAACAGATCTCCAGATCACCTTCTGCTCGTCCTGCTTGGTTTTGAGGAGCTTTTCAAAGCAGCTTCCTTTCTCTTTTCCTCTGATCCACCCTCTCGAACACACTTAGGCACTCAGCACCTTAAACTCAAGCTTTCATTTCTCAACACATTGATCAGCCCAACTAAGCAGCGATGACAACTTGCACATCCCACTTTGGTCATCCACAGGGAGATAGCCGTGAGTGAACACATGCTAGCTAGCATTCTTTCCCTCCCTGGTGTGGCTTAGGCTCCATTAACATGCAGCTCAGCATATCCCTGCAATGCTTGGGACAGTTTAAATGCAGATGGCTGGCTGATAGAGGACTGTGTATCAGATGCCTGTCACACGAATTGTAAATGATCTCGTCCCATCGTCCAGACTATCTGTAGAGAGCAGTTCCCAGTGTTTATTCATTCCTGCCATCTCTGTCATTAGGCAGGCCTCTTCATTAGGAAGGTGCTGCACCAATGCTGGAGAGAGAACAGTGGGAACTGACTGGAACAACTAGGGCTGGACCCAGATAGGGTGGTCAGGTAGCCAGGGCAGGGGTCAGAGGGAGCTAGATAATCTCATTCCTCATTCCAGAAATGGTGAACACCAGGGTTTTCTGATGTAAGAGAGCTCAGAAATTATACCCTTTATCCTTTCTAGAAAAGAGTTACTTGAAGAATTTATGCTCTGATTACCTACTACATAATAACACATTACCCCAAATGATAGTCACATTGCTCAAACTCTGATAGTCTCTGGGTTTGTCTGGTGTGACGTGTTTAAGTAACATGTCTGAGTTCATACAGCAGAGATGGGATTTGAGCCCAGGACATCGGAGTCTAAAGCCCATGCTCTTAAAACACCACTGTACTATAGGGTTACTGTATGAGTCAGTCAGAATCCACTCAAAGATGAAGGATTTATGCCAACGGTACAGACTTGCATATTCTCACACTTGCTTACCCATTATCACTTTAGCTGACCAGTTATCACGTTAAGTCCAAATTGGTTCTCTTCCTGTTAAAAAACAGACTCCCTGAAAAGAATAACAGAATAACAACAAAAAATAAACAAAAAACTCTACCGTTAATAAGGGGCACAGCTAAAAGCAAAATGGCCCAGAGATTTCAACACGGAAGGACAGGCACAGTTACACCAAGAAAGCGGAAGTAGAGAGTAGACTCAGTAAGGGTCTGTGCTCACAGAGTGAGTGATAGAGGATGAAGAGGAAAGGCAGACAAGGCAGGAAAAGAAGGAGAACAGACAGCACGTGTGAGGCAGAGATTGAGAAAAAAGGGAGAATTGCAAATGGCTTGTAGGTAAAAGGCATCCTGGGCCAACTTAAGGAGCCCAAGAAGAGTAGGTCTGGGAAAAGATCTGGATCTGTCCATCCATCGTTTACTGAACAAACGTTTGCAGTAGTGACACAGGGGGCAAACTCAGCCACACCCATGCCCTAAAATCCAACAACCTCTTAAATAATGTAAAATTGAAATACTGATATGTTTTAATAAGAAAGAGCACGTGTGTTGTGAGAGCTAATAATGGGAGATGACCTGGGCAGAGAAGTCAACAAACGCATTCTGGAAGAAGGGACATTTGAGCTGAGCTCTGAGGGATAACGGGCTATCTGGGAAACAACGTTCAGCAAAGGCCTCCCTGACGACTCCACATGAACAGCAACCCCACCCCCCTCCATCACTCCTGATCCCCCATTCCCTGTTTATTCTTTACAGCACTTGTCACTTCCTGAACTTCATGTATTTATTTGTTTGCCTGCTGTCAGTCTGTCCCCCACCCTCCTCCAATAGAACATAAGTTCAGGAGAGTAGAACTGTGATTTTCTCTCTTCCCAGCTGTAGCCCCCGCCCCTGGCATGGAGCCTGGCACATGACAGGCTCTGGATAAACATTTCTTGACCACAAAGAAGAATGGATGCTTGGGTGGACTGGGTCAGGGAAGGATACCCTCTGGCTGCAGACTCAGGTCACATGTAAAGGCCTGCTCCCTGGACTCTAGGAGCCCCTCCATCCCTGTCCTGTGAAACCCCCTCTACCATTTCCAAGCACACTCATGTGGTCACCCTTGTGGAGGAACATTACAACTTGATACTGCAGGACAGACCGGGGGGAGGGGAAGACGGAAGATGCAGCAGGGAGAGAAGAAGTACAGGCACAAGTCCTGGGGCGTGCAGTAGACCAGCCAGGGCAGAAGTGGAGGGATTGCTATAAAGCTGTGGTTGACCCCTTGAGCCATGCAGGAAGCAGATGTGTGGGCACTGCTGCAGGACAGCTGCTGGAATTGGTTGAAAGTTGAGGACATTCTCAGAACCAGAAAAGAGCTTCTACCCAGGGAAGGTAAGGGTGAGCTTGAGAGCAAGGCTTTGGACCCACCATTGACAAGTGACACAAGACTCAGCTCCATGGCTTGGAGGACTGAAGTTGAGGGAGTGCCTGCATTCTTACTGTAGAAGCTCACAGAGAATGGAGGTAATACGCACAAATCTATACAATGTTAACTGGAAAGTGCCCAGAAGTAGGAGCTGGAGACCTGAGCTGAGCCCCTTCTTTGCCACTGTTCCATCCTCAGTGACACTCAGACAAGCCCCTCAAATGTTGAATTCAACCAGAATAATCTCTGTTACCAAATCCCCTCATCTCACTGCCCAAAAATGAGAGGTTCCTGGCCCTGTTTTGATATAAAGGGCAAGTGTGCTTGGGGGTGCAGCATGGCCTAAGGGGTGCCCACCTGGGCAGGGAGACCTCACAGTTTGCTGGGCTTTGACACAGCTGGGAAGCTGCAGCTCACAGAGAGTGAAGTAGGACAATGAGCCAATGACAAGTTGCATCATTTGTTTGAAACCTAGAACAACAGGATCCATATGGGTAGGAAATTATTTAGAAATGATGGAAATGTCTAATTTGCATAAGATATATTTCTTGTTCATATTTGTACCCAGTGGGTGTTTTATGAATATGTGAATATTTGCTGGCTGATTAATATAATATTCTAGGGCCTCTTGATCTTGAGAAGGTTTGAATTAATTGTCTTCAAAGTCCTAGTTGAGAAACATGTGCTCTGGTCCTGCTGCTGGCCCCCTTCTCCCCCAATACCCTGGCCCCCTCCCTGCCCCATGTCAGGTCTTGTGATTACATCACACGCTAGTTGTTATTGTCCACCCTTCTTCAGTTGCTAAAAACCTTCCAGATCAAACTGATACCTGACTGGCTGTCAGAAGACTGAAGACCACCTCCTGCCTCTGTCACTCCTTCAATGCATCATTTCGGGCAGCACCTTCCCTGGCCTGGTGGTGAGAGTACGGCTGGGATGATCCTTAACAAGGAGATGAAGTTCACACTTGACTTCCTACGGGTCTTGTTTATCAAGAGCTGTGATTTGTAATTAAAAAAAAGAATTGTGATTTGTCCAACCCCACAGAGCTGGTCTTATTGAGACCAAGTTAAACCTTCAGACAAATGTTTGTTTCTCCCTTTCATCCACATGAATGGTCTTATTTTTTCTTTATCTCTCACTGAGTCCCCAAGCAAGATCACTGTGGGTCACATCTGCTCCTTGAGAGTGAGATGGACAGGGTGGGCTGGCCCCTGTGAGAACTGTAAGTCATGGCTGGCAGGGGACTTGCTGAAAGAGGCCAGCAGGGGGCGGCAACTAGAGACGCCAACCAAGGAGCATGACACCCAGCTGGCAGCACGTCCTTCCTTGAGGGGATCTGAGCTCACATCTCTTATCCACCCCCCTGGCTGTGGAGTTCCTACTGAGCCAGCGCTACCCTGTGTGCACCTGCGGTGAGAGCACTGGTTCCTGTATGCCCACCTGGGAGGTTCCTATCAGACCATCAGACCCGGAAGCAGAGCCCTTCAGCTTTCTGGACACTCCTGACTCCCAACTCCAGGATTAGGGCCAAAGAGAGGAAACCACAACCAGGTATCAGGCCATATGTCTCTCTACTCAGTCTCTCTTCTACTCTCATGGCCCCCAGACTGAAAGGGATAGCTTTCCCTTTCCCTGCTCTGTACCACCTCCTTCCTGAGGTGGCATCACCCTGACCCTTCACACCAGCCAAAATGTCGGACAGGATACAGAGAGAGGAAGCATCTTAGAGGAAAACAGAACTTGAGGGATATTCAATAACATGCCTTTTGTCACACAAGCTTCAACAGGGTAGAGATGACATCTTGGTGGCCTCAGTGGATGAGATTGTACTCGCTTATGACTGAGCTTGTCCCTCAGGCCATGTAGGACTTGGCTGCCCTGGTCTGTGTACTGAAGCAGAAGTCTGATGATGGCACCTCAGAAACCCTCCAGCTAATGAAGCCCAGTGGGGTAATTAGAGGAGGAGCCTGGGGCAGCTCACTGTATCCATGGAGCAGCTAAACCCCCAGGCTTCAGAAAGGTAGGGGACAGGGTGGTGTCGGAGACCTCGTCACCAGCGGCCCTAGGAATCCTTTCCCTGCCATTGCCATGGACAAGACTCAGCCTCTCCGTGTCTCAGGCCCCAGAACAGAGAACCAGACGCTCTAGCAGCGACCCCAGACCAGCCAGTTTGTGGCCATGACCAAGTCCCATAGGACCAGCTCCCTGCTGGGACCTTTCTCAAGGAGCCAGGCCTCCACCCAGGTGGGGTTGATATGAAAAAGGAGCTGGGGTAATAAATCTCCAGGATAAGGACTGGAGGGTTGAGTCATTTTTCAGTGCTGTTAGCCTTTCTAGCTTGGCTTACGGCAGGTGGTGCAAACGTCAAGAACAGCAAGTTATTTAGTTCCTTGAACGTAGATGCAACACAAGCCTCTGCTCAGCCTCTTCCAAATAGATACCCTTGGTCACTAAGAAGATGGCCCCATCTTTCCCCATTCTAAACCCACCCTACATATCATAGCCAAGGGCATCCTGCCAGGGCCAGGGCCCATATTTAGAATGCTCCAAGGGTTCCCCAGGACCCCTTCCCTCTAGCCCAGCTCTCAGCCTCCTCTCACACGGTGCTGGTAAACGGTCCTGCTCACCGCTTCTGTCTCTCTTTCTCTGTATGACAGCTTTATTGACATATAACTCACATGCCATGAAATTCATACTTTTAAAGTATACAATTCAGTGCTTTCTGATATATTCACAGAGTTGTGCAACCATCACTCTGTTATATTTTAGTACATTTTCATCCCCCAGAAAGAAACCCCACACCCATTAATAGTCAGCCTTTATTACTCCCGCTATCCCCCAGTTCCTGGCAACCACTAATCTACTTACTGTCACTAAAGATTTGACAATTCTAGATATTTCATATAAATGTAATCATATGACTTATTGCCTTTTGGATTCTGTCACTTAATGTTGTCAAGATTCATCCATTTTATAGCGTGTATCAATCAGTCAATCAGTACTTCGTTCCTTTTCAATTCTGAATAATATTCCACTGTATGGATATATCACAATTTCTCTACCCATTCAGCAGTTGAAGGACATTTGGGCTGATTCTGCTTTTTGGCTATTATAAATAATGCTGCTATGAACACTCACGAACAAGTTTTTATGTGGACATACATTGTCAATTCCCTTGGGTAGATACCTGGACGTAGAGTCACTGGTGTCTTAGTCATCTAGCGCTGCCATAGCAGAAATAGCACAAGTGGATGGCTTTAACAAAGAGAATATATTTTCTCATAGTCTCGTAGGTTACAAGTCCAAATTTAGGGAGTCAGCTCCAGGCAAAGGCTTTCTCTCTCTGTTGGCCCTGGAGGAAGGCTTTCCCTGGTCAAGGAGCTTCTCAGGCGCAAGGAACCCGGTGTCCAAAGGAAGGGCTCTGCTCCCAGTCCTGCTTCCTTGGTGGTATGAGGTCCCCAATTCTCTGCTTGCTTCCCTTTCCTTTTTTTCTCTTGAGAGATAAAAAGTGGTGTAGGCTACACCCCAGGGAAACTCCCTTTACCTTGGATAAGGGAGGTGAACTGAGTGAGCCTGGTGTTACAATCCCACCCTAATCCTCTCAACATAAAATTACGATCACAAAATGGAGAATAACCATACAATACTGGGAATCATGGCCTAACCAAGTTGAGGCACACGTTTTTGGGGGACATAATTCAATCTATGACAACTGGGTCATGTGGTAACTCTATGTTTAATCTTTTGAAGAACTACCAATCTCTTTTTCCTCAGTGGCTGCACCATTTTACCTTCCCAGGAGCAGTGTATGGGAGTTCTGCTTTCTCCACATCCTCACACTTGTTATTGCCTGTCTCCCCCCCACCCTTTTTTTTTTTAAAGCCATGCTAGTGGGTGAGAAGTGGTCTCTCATTGTGGTTTTGATTTGTATTTCTGTGATGGCTAGTGATGTTGAGCATCTTTCCAGGTGCCTATTGGTCATTTGCATATCTTCTTCGGAGAAGTGTCAATTCAAGTCCCTCGCCCATTTTTTAATTGGATAGTTAGTCTTTTTATTGTTGAGTTTAGGTGTTCTTTACATATTCTTAAAGTAAGCCCCTTGCCTGATATATGATTCGCAAATATCTTCTACCATGCTGCAGTATCTTTTCACTTGCTTCATAGTGTCCTTCTCACTGTGTCTTGAGTGCGTCTTGACCTCTGTCTGTTCTCTTGCCTTTGATCAGTTTTCGCTTCTCCCAGCATGCCCCTCTTCACTCCTCTTAGTGTGAATCCTGCTCACCCTTCATGATCCAGCTGAATTTCAGCTCCCCCAAGATGCTGTCTTTGACCAGGGTAGCCACATGCCTTTTCATACTCTTTAGTGCATTCACGATTATTTATTTGTTCATTCACCACTCTATGCATTCACTTATTCATATGCTTATTATGTTTATTCAACAACTCTTTATTGAGCACCTGCTATGGTACTATTTCTGTATTGCATGCAGGGACACAGACACAAAAAAGAGAGAAACATACACCTTACTCTTAGGGAGTTTACAGTCTAGCAAAAATGAGGCAGGTAATTAAGTACAATGAGGGATGCAAGTGCCATAATGATGGCCATGACATGCTGAGCATTTACTGAGAGCCAGGCCCTGCTCAGAGACTTTAATTGTGGGTGTTATCTCCTTCCTAATTGGGGCAGAACTCAGGGAATGTCTCCCTGAAGAAGTGCCCTTTAGCTGAGACATGAAGATTGAGAGGAGTTGGGAGCGACGGGCAGGTCCCCACACACACGTGCAGGGCTCCAGAGGACAGGGAGTGTGGCTCCCATGAGGAGCTGCAGGAAGTTGAGAGTAGCTGTGTCAGGAACAGAGAATGTGAGGAGAAAAGGTGGTAGTGTGGGGGGGAGAAAAGGTAGCAGCAGCCAGATGGAGCAAAGGCCTAAAACTCTTCCTGGGAGACTATTGCTCAAACCCCCCACAGGCCTACGCCCACCTAACATTCACCATGCACTATTAATATTTTTTCCTCGCTCATGGTAAACAAAAGAGACTAGCAAATTGTGTCTTTAAACTTCATCAAGGCATGGCAAGATCTATGTGTACATTTTCTGGACAAATATATTTCACATGAGCTGCAAATAGAACACAGGTAATCCCAGATGTAGGACAAGATTCTGTTCCAGCAACTCCATTTAAGTCATTACTGACGTAGATCATATCTATGGCCCTAGTGGCACCTAACACATAAGAGGTGCTGAATAAACGTTTGAGGATTTTAGTGTGTGTTTTTCTGGATGACAAATGGTGTCTGGGTCAGAGCACCCCACACCCACTCACGAGGGCACAGCACAGCTTGTATGACTTGTTCCCTAGGGACTGGAAGAAGGCGGCTCACATTCCTCCACGTGAATGAAAGCACATTGAGCTTGCTTAGCCATGTGGGGGAATTCATTGTTCTTGCCACCATATGTCTAGTGCTGACAACAACGGGGAGGTTGAGGTTTCCAGGATAGACTAGACAGTGAGGGTTACAAATACAACACAAGAGCTGAACAGGCTTTACAGCCTGCTTGGTCCAGACCCTAAAGATCTAATAATGCTGTGTTGGCAACGGCTGCCCCAGAGCTCTGGGCTGCTTCTGTAAAAAGTTCTGATGTGGATGCATTTACTTCAGCAATGGCCAGGGTGGTCAGCCCTGAGGCTCTTCCCTACTGGCCTAGCAGCTCCCGGTCCCTTTGCAGCTCTCGCCCAAGCCCCTCACAACCTCAAGGGCAGCTGAGGCCACAACATATTCCTTACCGTTCTTCTGCACTATCTGGTACAGCAAGAAAAGCAAGTGAATCAGGGTCAACTCTAAATTCAGATCATGCCCAAACCTTATTATCAACTAGGGATTTGTTCTCAGTGGAGTCATTCAATGGGGCACATGGAAGGATGCAGGAACCATGGGGCTTTCTGTATTTGAGTGCCTCACTTGTGCCTCTTCCTACCCCCCATGACCAAAAAAACCAAACCCATTGCCATTGAGTCGATTCCAACTCATAGCAACCCTATAGGACAGAGTAGAACTGCCTCATACAGTTTCCAAGGAGCGCCTGGTGGATGCGAAGTGCTGACCTTTTGGTTAGCAGCCGTAGCTCTTAACCACTACGCTACCAGGGTTTCCATCCCCCCATGACAGCCCTACCTAACTAGAGACCAAGACACATCCCTTTGCTAAACGTACGACTCAGACACATCATATGAGTTGATCAGGAAACTTCAGAAGGTGAACTCTCAAACCTTTTGAATTTTCTACAATGTGACAAATATGAATCAAATGAAAAACAAATATGTTGTGAGGGGAAGGATTCCATTGAATTGGCTGCATTTTTTTTCTTACATTAAATTTTCAGTTTGAATCTTTTTTTTTTTTGGTGAAAATATACACAACAAAACATACACCACTTCAACAATTTCCACACGTACAATTCAGTAACATTGGTTATATTCTTCAAGTTGTGCCACTTTTCCTGACGTTTTCCAGCCTACTTCACTCTCATTAAAGCAAACTCACTGTCCTTCTAAGCTTCTCATTTATCCTTTTGAGTTCCTCTTGTCAAAATGATCACACGTAGATGATTATGTAAAATTGTATAACACTTAATGCAAGCACTCTTTCTGAGTTAGGCTAAATCATTACTTGGTTCAAAGATGACTTCAGGGGATATTTCAGGTTTAAAGTTTAAAGGTTTCCTCAACGTAATAGTTCTGGGGGTCATCTGGCCTCAATGGCTCCAGAAAGTCTAGATTCCATGAGAATTTAAAAGTCTGTTCCTCATTTTCCTCCTTTTGATCAGCGTTCTTCTATGGAATCCTTGAACCAAACATTGACTAATGGTAGTACCTGCTTCATTTTTTTCATAAAAGGGAAATTATGACAAATACAGTGAAAAGTTAATATTTATTAAATTTGAGAGTCAGGTGTGTGGATATTGCTTATACTAAGCTTTGTACTTCCCTGTGGTTTTTGAAATATCCCCATGCAGTGGAGAAGGAAGTAAAGACAGCAATGGCAATGGACAGGGTCGGGGGGAGGGTGAGTGGTGGCGTTTAGAGGGATAAAGCAACTGCCCTGGTGACTGATGGCAATTAGGAGGTTAGGAAGGAGTGATTCTGGGCTGACTTTTGGGTTTATAACCTAGAAATCTGGCTTGGGTTGTGGTACCAGGGCTGAGCTAAGAAACATGGAGGAGTGAATTGGAAAGGAGAAGGTGATCTATTTAATTTAGGCAGTACCTGAGGGCCATTGAAGGGGAGTCTTTTCATTATCACCAAAAATGCTAAACTCTGACCAACAGGTACTTTTACCAAGCCTGCAGATCCATTTATCTGAAGTGAAGAGCATAGTGACAACCATTTGATGACAATCACCAAGGGCTGCATGAAGGATGTCATTAGCAGCAGCATTTAGTGCTCTAGGGAGCCCATTTCTCTCACAGCAGCCTGATATGTAAGCAGCAAAACAAATGTCCTCCCCATTTTATAGATGAGAAAACCGAGGCTGGGGAAATGACATGCCCAAGCCACCAGTCGGTGAGTCTCAGAACATCATTCAGTTCCAAGACCAAACTGATTTTTATGTGCAGCTTCCTGGTCCTCTAGCTATGTCTTCATAAAATTGACATTTAGCTTATTAAGTCTTAATAAGAGATGCAAAAGGAGAAAGAAATAGGAGAGGAAATACAGAGGAGAGGCAGAAAACATGTTCCAAAAAGCATGAAAAGTAGCAAATGGGAGCCCAGTGGGGTGGGGGAGGCAGAAAGCTTTCCCAGATGGCACCGCCTGTAGAAGGGAGCTCTGTGGGAGGGTCTGATAGGAACAGGACCTGCAAGACAAGCGGACCAGGAGAGGAGCAGCTGGAGCTCAGAGCACAGGGTCATGGCCCCTACACTGCAGGAGCCCTGCTGACCCAGGTTCTACTCTTTGCTCTGTCCCTGGCTTGCTAGGTGGCCTCCAGCTTTTTACCTGTTGCCTCTAGACCCAGGTTTTCCCCACAGTAAAAGAGGTGTCAGCCATCCTCCAGGCTATCCAGGGCAGTGGTGAAGATTGGACAGGGTGGTTTAAGTAGACCATATAAAGACCCGTAAACTTAAATGCCATACCAATGTAAAAGACTCTTTTTCCTATCAGCTTTTCATCGTTGGTTCCCAGGAACGAAAAGCAGGGGTTAGGATGTGCCAGCCAGCCATGTGTCATCACCTGCTCCTTCTCCCTCTTTCTCTTCCTCCCTCCCTTTTGATTCTCTTTGTAGTAATAAGTATTTCACCCTCCATCTCCCTCACTCTAAGAGGATAAACTTGCCTCATTCTTCATAGAGAAGAGAGAAGCCTGTTATATCATCCACAAACTGCCTTCACCTGTGTTCTTGCTGCATCTGTCCACCATGTCACAGTAGAGAGGTCACTCTTCCCTGCATAGAGGAAAGATCTTCCTCCTGTACCCTCAGGGTTCTAGAATCATTGGCTACCCCCTCCACGTTCTGCATTGCCAGCTTCTCTTCTCTGCTGGATCCGTCCCATCAACACCCAACGTGCTCAAGTCACTTCCACCTGAAGAAACAAACAAAACAACAAAGTAAAACAGAAAACAAAAAGCATCTTTAACACCATGCACCCCCACCTTCTTCACATCTCAAGAGTTGTCTGACCTTTATTTCTCCATCTCGTTACATCCTGCTCATTCCCCTGCTGACACCAACCTTGGTTCCCTGCAATCACCCTGCTGCAGCTGTTCATGTGAGGGTCACCAGGACCTCAGTGTTGCTGAGTCCCAGGGGTACTTTCCCAGTCCTCACTGTACACGACTTTCTGCAGATTTCGGTGGAGTGACCCTGCCCTTCTTGAAGTTGCCTGCATTGACCTGGGCGGCACTGCCTCTGGAGGCCCCTTACACCTCTCTGCCACTCCAGTCTCCTCCCCTGAGCATTCTTTACTGATATTAAAACACAGGTGTGCCCAGGTAAGTTCTCTGACCATGCCCCTTTCAGCCTTTCATTCATTCAGGCACAGATCCCACAACAGGCCCCGACTTTGTCTCTTCTGAGCTCCAGCCCGATATCTCTAACTGCATCCACAAAATCTCCACTTGAAACATCTCAAACTAAGTCTGAACTAATGATCGAACACTCCCAAATGTGCTTCTCTGCAATGTCCCCTATCTCAGGAAATGGCCTCCTCCACCCTCTCCCAAAGGAGCCCTGGTGGCACAGTGCTTAAGTGCCTGACTGCTAAACGAAAAGTTGGTGGTTCAACCCACCAACCTGTCAGGGGTAGAAAGATGTGGCAGTCTGCTTCTGCAAAGATTTACAGCCTTGGAAACCCTGTGGGGCAGTTCTACTCTGTCCCATAGGGTTGCTATGAATTGGAATTGACTCGATAACAACAGGTTTGGTTTTGGTTTTACCCTCTCCCTATTGACCAAGCTAGAATCCTGAGCATGACCCTTGACAGGCCCTCCTCCCAGACCCTCTATGCCTGGTTCATCACCAAGTCCAGTTGGCTCTACCAGAAGACAATCTGGACTCCTCCCTCTGTGGCACCATCCCTATCCTCACTCTTGTCCAGTCTCCTGGTTGGGTTCCTTTAGTTCAGTCTCCTCAAGCTTCTTTAAGATGCAAATCTGACCAAGTCACTCCTTCTTTAGAGCCATTCTCAGGCTAACCACTGCTTGTAGGATAAGGACAAAATCCAGACTCAGGTCTCTAAGGCCACTCACCTTGACCCTGCTCGCCACTCTGGCTTCCTTTTCTGCCACACCCACCCTTGCCAGAGCCCCCTCTCTGTTCCTCCTTTACCCCTGACTGCCTTATTACTCCAGGGCCTTGGCTCACACTGCTCTCTGGGTCTGCTTTCCCTCTTCCAATGTCTTTCTAGCTCCTACTCCTGCTGCAAGTCTCAACATGAAAGCCACGTCTTCCAGGCACCTCCTCATGGACCCAGATCTGGTCAGGTCTTCCACTGTATCTCTCCCAGCACCTGTTCTTCTCCATCGGGCACTGATCACAATCGTGACCAGACACTGTGTGAGCAGTTCTCTGATGTCTCATTCACCTGTGGTGTTGTAAATTCCATGACAGCTGGGCCCATGCCTTCTTCATTCACTGAATTTATGGAGGGAACTCAGTAAGTCCTTGTTAAATAAAGGAGTATGTGTGTGTGAGAGAGAGAGACAGACAGACAGAGACAGAGAGAACTGCATGTGTGGACAAGGAGGACTGAGAAGACAGAATGAGAGAGTGAGAGAAGCAGTTGTCCCCCTTGGTAGGCTTGTGAGGAATAGGGAGTTACCAGGCACAGCGATGGGGAGGAGCAGATGCACAGAAATGGGTCCCCTCTGTGTTCCCGACTAGAGATGGCAGGTCATCTCCCTAGTAGCCTGGTTTCCCGGGGCAGGTCAACCCAAGCAACGTCAGTGGTGGGGTGGAATCACCGTGGAGAATCCCTGGGACTTAGCTCACACTCTTTGCTGACTTACACTTTCCAGTGACTCATTAGCCTTAGGAGATAAGGCAAGGAGAGATCGCAGGCAGAGATGGAGCGGCCCAAGGTTTCACTTCAGTCTGTCTCCCTTACTGTCCCTGGCTGAAAGCTTTTTAAACGTCTTATCTCCCAGCTTTTCATCTCTCCTGTCTGGGCATACTCTCATGGAAACATAACCTGCCCTACCTGCTAGATACTGGTGAGGTTTGGAGCGTGGTTAGAGGATGGGGGATGCCAGCACTGCCTGGGCTGCACCCTCAGACCCAGCCTTAGTGGGAGAGAAGGATGGACAAGGAATGGACAGGCAAAGAGCCCTGGCCGGTCTCCCCCTGAGGGTTCCTGGCAGCTTCCTAAGGGCCACGGAACACTGAGCAGGCAGTGCCTCCTGGGAAGCATCAGCCCTGACTGGGCCAGAGGAGAGGCAGGAACCACAGAGCAGGATCAGGACTGTGAGGACTCTCCGAGTTCTGAAAACTCTGCCCCTCCCCCAACCCCTGCCATTTGTCACTACTTCTGGCTGCCCAGGGGATAGGCTGCCATGTTTGTCTCTGGAGGTGATGTAGGAAGAAAATAGGGATTGGTCCTGCTCCAAGAAAACCCCCAAGAGACAGAGCTGGGGAGTGGGATGATGCTCCCAAAGGAGGGGGAGCCCCCATAAAGACTGTAGCAAGGATGGAAAAGAGTCCATGGTGGACTTGGGGTTCCTGTGGGGCTTCGCCAACACCAATTATCTCTTCCTGGGAGCAGGCACATCTCAGTACTCCATTACAGACACACGTATACACTACACACATTCATACACACACCGTCACACATACACACTGTGCATACATATATACACATACGCAAACTACACACATACACTGTACATGTGCTTACATAGCACATGTGCACACACACACACAGTCACCCATTCTGGCTGAAGGAGGAGCCAGGGGGCCCAGTGATCCAGGCATATTCTGCCATGAATGACCCAGAACCCAAAGAGGGCAGAGACTTCAGGGAGGGGCTTCTCTACCCTTACTACGCATACAGATCACCTGGTGACCTTGTTAGAACTAAAGGAGCCCACCCTCCAGAGATTCTGATACAGGGAGTCTAGATGGGGCCTATGAATTTGCATCTCTAACAAGAATGCCAATCCCTGGTGTGCTGATCCGGCTGGCTGGGGACCACACTGTGAGGGACTGGGTGGACTGCCTATAGGATGATCACTCTGAGAACAGACAATTGAAGAAGCCTTGGGAGAACCTGGAGACCAGAGATGAGGAGTCAAGGAAACTGGGACATCTATCTGTCTCTCTATTCTTCCTTTCTTGCCCTCTCCTCCCACTTTCTCCAGAATCCTCCCCTTTGCTCCGCTCTAGCCACATCTCCAGAACCACTTTCAGAGTCGTTTCCTTCCTGCCAAGCCTGTTCTCCTCCTCTGTGTCCACTTCACTCCCAGATATTCCCCTCTGACTGTCTCTATATCTCATTCTCGGGCAGAATGGTGTCTCCCTCTCTTGGCTTCTCCAGGTCATCTCCACCCCTGACCTCATTCAGCAAGATGCAACCCAAGGTGCAGGCCAGCTGAGAGTCCTTCCTCTTTAAGAGCTGGCAGAGAGTAGAGCAAATACGTACAGGCTGATAGGGTGTTTTTTCATGCCACACTCTTTCCATGCTTAGGTTCACTTCTTAGGGTCCATCCTTAACACCTGGAAACAGATGATAGAAGAGCAGCACCTCTCTTCTCCAGTGACAGTAAGCATGAGGGACAGTGATTCCACTTGAGCCTCCCCTTGGCTGGGCTTTGCTCCCTTCTCTGCATGGCGGGCCCTCAGGGACCCTGGGCAGAGGTGTTCTTCAGTCTCCACTCTCCCACTGAATGTCCTCAGTCCTTCACTTGTCAGAGCCTAAGTGGACACTCGACCTGGAAGTCTCACACCACTTGGCCACATTGTAACAATTTCCATTGTGACGATTTGACGGTATGCCTCGGGAGGCAGGGGATGTGGCAGAACCCACCTTAAAGAAGGACTCAGGGCACTTAGGTTCTAGTCTTGGCTCCTTCAAGACTCAGTCTCTGGGCCTCAGTTTCCTTGTTTGCAAAACAGGTACCATGTGCTCCTGCTCTGCCCTGTGTATGAAGTGGTTCAGAGACAGAAGACGCCAGGGCGAGGGCTCACACCCCGTTGGGCTGGGCCAGCTGGCAGGGCCGGCTCCTTCCCTGGAGCCCATTCACCTAGGAACAGGTCATCAATCAGCCTCCCCGGAGTGCAAAGGGGAGGGATGGGCTGGCACCATGCCTGTTTCCTGCTGCCTTTCCAGAATCAACCTGGAGCTCTAGCCCTGAAGCACAGGGAGAGGGAGGGAAGGGTGAGCTGACCCGAGGACATGCTGTGTCATCAGGAAGAGACAGGAAGCCCAGAGCAGAGAGGAAGCAGCACCGTGCAGACACTGACTAACAGCTGGGGATTTTCCAGAGCTTTCCTTCCAACTCAGGCTTTTCAGGTCCAGGGAGGAACAAGGATGCCGGATTTGACAGGGAGCTCAGGGCCCCCACACCCTGGTCCAATGGAGAGAGAGACCACAGAGAGCAGGGACTGCTCCAAAGGTGCTGATGGAGCCTTGCTCAGGGTGCCCTTCCTAGCTGTCTCCTAAGCAGCACCGACGTCCTTCCTGAGAATCTCTGGGTCCCTCTCCCTGAGTCCACAGGACCACTAGCCCTGCTCTCTGGGAGAGGACATGCCCGTCAGGACAGAAGCCCAAAGCTGTGCTTTCTCAGGCAGACCCTCTGCAAGAGCCAACACCTATTCCAGTAAATAGAGATTGACCACCAGTAAACGTACAAGGGAGTACATAACGTGGCAGGTGGGAAAATACTATAAACAGTGATAAGAGAGTTGCAGTATTAAAGGCAGACTACGGGGAATGGGGGTGACAAGGAAGAATCAGGGACATGAATGAGGATCTATTATAACAGTTCAAGGAGAAATGATGGTTTCTTGGACAAGGTGATAGCATTAGGATGGTAAGTGGTTGAATTCAGAACGTATTTTGTAGGTAGAGCCAACTTAATTTGCTGGTAATCGGAAGTGGGGAGTAAGAGAAAGAGCATCAAAGATGACAACAGATTTTGGGGCAGAGTGGAATCTGCTCCCTGAGTCTGTCTACGCATGGCGGAACTGATGTCTCTGGGCATGCCCCTCTGTGGGCTCAAGAGAAGGCTGCTTTTGGCTGACCCATGAGCCTGCCATCCACAGACAACAAGCTGCTCGCCCAGACCCAGGGCAATCGTGGAACCTCGGGCCTGGAAGGAACCTCAGAGACCACCCAGTATAACCTGCCCCACCCTGCGCCAGAGCTGAAGCTCCTCAGGAAACCTCCAGGCAGGGGCCACCCACCAGTGCTGTGCTGGAAATTGCTTAACAACTGGCTCAGGGTGGGTAGAGGGGCAGAAGGGGAGGCCGATTTGTAGCATCTGCCAGTTTCTGCAGTGCAAATACTCCCACTGTGGCTGATTTCAAGCTACCAGTGGTTTAAAACTCACTCACAAAATTCCTGAAACTTTAACAACTTCTCCTGCAAGCCGGAACAGGTAGGCTCCAGCTCACCACTGCCCTCCTTCCTCTTGTTGAATGTCTCCTCTGACAGAAAGCCCACTGTATTCAGCCAAAACCCACCCCATCTTTCTTAGAGCCATAGGCTTGGGAATTTTTCCCCCAGTTGGCTCCTCGTGAGTCCAGTCATAGAAATAAAGCCCTTGCTCTCCAACAGGAAGAGAGGCTCAGTGAAGGGAAGCTAGAAGGACATGGCTGCATTGTGGTGTGGTGGTCACAGATGCTTGACACCTGCTGCATGGAAGGTGGCGATACCTATGAAGGTACCAGGGACCCACAGGTACCGTTTCTGGGCCTTTGATGGCATCTCTGCAATCTAAGGTGATGCCAACGGTGACATCTCCATGCAGGGCGGAGGAAAAGGATAGGGTGTGGAAGGCAGGGTTGGTGACTGTCTGGGGCTTTTCCTCCTTCCACAAGAGTAGAGACATCCACAGAAGCAGACAGAGGTTCTCAGGTCCCCACTCAACACAGTGCCAGTGAGTGAGGCTTCACTACTCCCGTTGAAGGTGACCGCTGTGGCCAAACTTTGGGAGTGAGAGGGAAAGTGGCATAGTTTTAAGTTCCGAGACCGGGGATCCCTTCATAAAGGACTACACAGATTCACACCAGATGGGAGCGTGTGCTCTGCTCTCTCTTGTTGTCTTTCTAAATGTTAACACTTAGTGCTGAGCCCACCCTGTGACATTCTGCTAGGTAGTTCACATGTGGAGTTGCATGTGATCTCCATAGTAGATTTGCAGGGACTGTCCTCTCTGTTTCATGTTTGAGAAGATGGGACCCAGAGGAGTTAAATGCCGTGACTTGGTTAGACATCTAGCAAGTTGCAGAGGGAGAACTTGAATCCAGGGCTATCTGGCTCCAAGGCCACTATTTTTCCAGTGCCCTCAGCTGCCCCTAGGACCATTTAGCCTGGTTGCAGCTTCACGGAGCCTTCAGTTAGTGATCACTCTGGTTGAGATTAATGACTTTGTCTTCCCAATGCTCCCACCCCTTTTTTCCTGGGTGGGGACAGGTAAGACTTAGCCTGTCTGCCTGCTCCATCCAGTGGCCGTGGTCAGCAATGCCATGTGCTCTCATGGGCCCATCTCCTTAGCCATAGTTTACTAGGTGTGGGAAGCTGCACTGTTGTCAGTATTATTGCTCTCAAAAGCAGTACATGTCCTTCCTCCAGTAACATTAGGCTCAGCTATGTGACTTGCTCTGACAGCATCTTTAAGAGCTGGCCCATGGATTGCCTTGTTCCTGCTTTCGCTCCACCACGAGACCAACAATGCTCCCGAGAGCGGCTGCTTCTACAGTCTGGATTCTTGAGTGAGGTTTCCAACATGAAGCCACCACCAATCCATGATGGATGTGCAGCGTGAATGTGAAATAAATTCTGTGTTATACGCTGAGATTTAGGGGTTGTTTGTTACTACAGCGTAACCCAGCCTATCCTAACTGATAGCCTGGCCAGTGGGTTAGTGGATCAGTGAAACCTTGGTTTAGAAATTTTAAAAGGAAAGACCAAGAAAGTTAATCTCTTTGGGTGAATGAAGCAATATTATAAAACTCAGGAGCCTGCCGTGTTTTCATGGATTAAACAGGAGAGGAAACCAGTGTAGAGTAAAAGAGAACAATGAAACAGATTCACAGAGAGAAGCAGAGATATGATGTGGAAAGAGAGGCCTTACAGTCAGTGGTTCCAGCTCCTTAGACCACTTTCCATCTCAGTCCTTACTGTTTCTTGGTTGTCTTACTTCCTTGGATTCTCTAAAAATATTTCTTATTGCTTAAACTAGTTTAACTTGGATTTCTGTCTCTTGCAAATATAAAAATCCTAATTTGTACATTTCATTTTATAGATGCAGTCACTGAGGCCTAGAAAAGGAATAGGCTAAGCCTGGGTGCTCAGGGACCCTTGTGACAGCACCTGCACTTTACCTGACATGGCCCAGTGCACTTCCCTCCTCCTTCAGTCAGAGGCCAGGTGTGAGGTGCCTGAGGGAGGCTTGGGGCTTGCCTGGGCCCTCAGCCAGGGATTTTAGCCCACAGAATTTTGCAGTAAAAGACACCAAGCTAGGGGAAAGCCTAGATTATCAAGATGCTGAAAGACTGAATCATAAAACAGGAAATTTCCTCCAATACTTGTTTTCCTTTTTTCTGAACATTTAAATAATGTATCATTGCCTTAATCTCTCAGTGCTGCTATAACAGAAGGACCACAAGTGAGTGACTTTAATGAACAGAAGTTTATTTTCTCATAGTTTAGAAGGCTAGAAGTCCAAATTCAGGGTGCCTGCTCTTGGGGAAGGCCCTCTCCGACTGTTCCAGGGGAAAATCCTTATCTCTTTTAGCTTCTGTCCCTTGGTTTCTTGGTGATCTCCACGTGGCAACAACCTTTCTCCATTTGTGCTTTCTTGCTTCTGTGCCTAACCTGCTGTTTTTATATCTCAAAAGTGATTGGCTTAAGACACACTACACTGATGTGGCCTCATTAACATAACAAAGAAAACCCTATCCCCAAGTGGGATTACATGGACAAACACAGCAGTTAAGATTTACAACACATATTTTGAGGGAACACAATTCAATCCGAAACGATCATCTTAATTCTAAAAACCTAAGTAATTTAGAAAATTACAGGCAAGAAAGTAAAAATCACCGAAACGTCATCACTCAGAAAAAAAGGCTATTGTCTTCATCTGGAAACTCTGGTGGCATAGTGATTGAGAGCTACATCTGCTAACCAAAACACTGGCAGTTCAAATCCACTAGGTGCTCCTTGGAAACTCTATGGGGCAGTTCTACTCTGTCCTATAAGGTCATTATGAGTTGCAATCTACTCGAAGGCAATGGGTTTGGTTTCGGTTTTTTGTCTTCATCTAAAAATTTCTCAATCTCTATACACATCACCATATATAAATAGATTCAATTTTACACAAAGGGGATCTTACTACATATGTAGTTTTGAAAACTTCTTTTTTCATTTAAGAAGATGTCATGAGTATTTTCTGTGTCAATAAGTATAGAGTTATATTGTCATTTTTAATGGCTATGCAGTATCACACTCTAGGGATGAATTCATCCAAACGTGCTATCCATGGTATTCCATTAAGTACACAGCATAGCATAACAGTTAATAGCACGGTCTCTGGAGCAAAACTGCCTTCCTTGGTTTAAACCCCATTTTCTCCATTTCCCAGCGGTGAGACCTTGGGAAAGTTGCTTAACCTCTCTGTCCTGCTTCCTCTTCGGTAAAATGGAGATTCTAACAGTACCCTTCTACTCACAGGGGTTTGTTGATGATTAAATAAGGTAACGCATAGAAAGTGCTCTTGCAATATCCTTAGGAAGGCATCACAAGCCCATGTTTATCACAAACATCTACCGGTATTTTCATCTAATTGCTTTATGGCTCCGCCTTTTTACATTTAATATTTGATGACTCTGGGACACATATTGGTCTGGGGAACAAGGTAGGAAATCAGCTCCCCACCTCCCGCTCATGGCAATCCAGTTATTCCAATACCTATTTTTAAAAAATCCATCTTTCCAAACAATTTGAAGTGCCACCCTTATCAATTTTTCATATACTTTGGCCAAGTTTTGGGGTCTCTGCCCTGCTCCATTGAACGGTCATCTCTGGGCCTGTAGCATACTATTTAATTACTGTTGCTTTATGATAGAGCCAGTGGAGTGTGACAAAGTTTAAGACTCACAGGTTCTGGAAGCAGCATGCTTGCACCAAATCCCTGATCCACTTTTCCCTGTGTGACCTTGGTGAGATACTTATCCTTCCTGAGCCTCAGTTTTCTCATCTCAGTTTTCTCGAAGGGTTATGGTGATGAATAAAATGCATGAACACATGGAAAGCACTTCCTTAAATAGTAAGCACTCAGTCAATGTTGTATTTATTTACTCATTCATTCATGCATGCATACATTTGTTCATTTTCATGTGCAGCAGACCTGATTTTCCTTATACTCTTCTTTATCTATCTATCTATCTATCTATCTATCTATCTATCTATCTATCTATCTATCTATCTATCTATCTATCTATCTATCTATCTATCTATCTATCTATCTATCTATCTATCTATCTATCTATCTATCTATCTATCTATCTATCTATCTATCTATCTATCTATCTATCTATCTTGGCTAGTCTGTCTTCAAGCTTCTAGATGAGACCTAGAATACCTATGCCAAGTTAACGGGAAAATCCTAACAGGAATTTGATGGAGAGCGCATTGAATTTACACACAAGGAAATAGTGAAATGGTTACAACTATATTTCTCCTTACCCAGGAATAGGTTTGTGACTTAATAGATCCAAGTCTTCTTAGTCCCTCAGTAAAGACTGTTTTTTTTTCCAACTAGAAGAACACCTTTCCCTAATAAAAATATATTCCAATCATTTATGATTCTATTATAGTGAGAATGAGATTTTTTTAATTCTCTTTTTCAACTTGTTCTTAAGTATATAAGAAGAACACTATTGATCTGGTATACTTATTTTGTAATCTGCCAATTTATTGTAAAAAAATATTATTTCCATTAATCTTCACTTGATCTACTTGGGTTTTCCAGCTAAACAATTACATCTGCTGCAAATAATAATTGTTTTCACCTGCTTTCATGTCTGTGTGAGTGTGTGTGTGTGTGTATACATATATATATATATATATATGTAAGAGGAAACCCTGGTGGTATAGCGGTTAAGTGCTACAGCTGCTAACCAAGAGGTCAACAGTTCAAATCCACCAGGCACTCCTTGGAAACTCTGTGGTGCAGTTCTACTCTGTCCTATAGGGTTGCTATGAGTTGGAATTGACTCGACGGCACTGGGTTTGGTTTGGTTTTATATATATATTATATATATATATATACACACACACACACACCCCAAACCTGTTACCATGAGTCAATTTCAACTCATAGTGACTCTATTGGAAAGCCTGGTAGTGTAGTGGTTGAGAGCTACAGCTGCTAACCAAAAGGTCAGCAGTTCGAATCCACCAGGTGCTCCTTGGAAACTCTATGGGGCAGTTCTACTCTGTCCTGTAGGGTCGTTTTGAGTTGGAATCAACTCAACGGCAATGGTTTTTTTTGGTTTGGTGGCTCTATTGGAAAGAGCAGAACTGTGCCATAGGGTTTCCAAGGAGTGACTGGTGGATTCGAACCACTGACCTTTTGGTTAGCAGCCATAGCAGTCACCAGGGCTCTCTCTCTTTCTCTCTCTCTCTATGGAAACGAAAAGGGAAGAACACGCTTGGCATTTCTCAAGCTGAAAGAACTGAAGAAAACATTCAAGCCTCAAGTTGCAATAATGAAGGATCCTATGAGCAAAATACTGAAGGACACAGGAACCACTAAAAGAAGATGGAAGAAACACACAGAGTCACTGTACCAAAAAGAATTAGTCGATGTCCAACCATTTCAGGAGGTAGCATTTGATCAGGAACCAATGATACCAAAGGAAGAAGTCCAAGCTGCACTGAAGGCATTGGCAAAAAACAAACCTCCAGGAATTGAAAGAATATGAATTGAGATGTTTCAACAAAGGGGTGCAGCACTGGAAGTACTCAGTCATCTACACCAAGAAATTTGGAAGACAGCTACCTGGCCAATGAACTGGAAGAGATCCATATTTATGGCTATTCTAAAGAAAGGTGATCCAACCTAATGCGGAAATTATCGAACAATATCGTTAATATCACACATAAGTAAAATTTTGCTGAAGATCATTCAAAAGCGGTTGCAGAAGTACATCGACAGGGAACTGCCAGAAATTCAAGCTGAATTCAGAAGAGAACGTGGAACCAGGGATATCATTGCTGATGTCAGATGGATCTTGGCTGAAAGCAGAGAATACCAGAAGGATGTTTACCTGTGTTTTATTGATTATGCAAAGGCATTTGACTGTGTGGATCATAACAAATTATGAATAACATTTCAAACAATGGGAATTCCAGAACACTTACTTGTGTTCATGAGGAACCTGTACATAGATAAAGAGGCAGTCGTTTGAACAGAACAAGGGGATACTGCGTGGTTTAAAGTCAAGAAAGGTGTGTGTCAGGGTTGTATCCTTTCACCATACTTAGTCAATCTGTATGCTGAGCAAATAATCGGAGAAACTGGGCTATGTGAAGAAGAACGAGGCATCAGGATTGGAGGAAGAGTCATTAACAACCTGCAATATGCAGATGACACACCTTGCCTCCTAAAAGTGAAGAGGACTTGAGACACTTACTGATAAAAGTCAAAGACCACAGCCTTGAGTATGGATTGCACATCAAAATAAAGAAAACAAAAATCCTCACAACTGGACCAATAAACGCCATCATGAAAAAC
Source organism: Elephas maximus indicus (assembly GCF_024166365.1). Lineage (NCBI taxonomy): Eukaryota > Metazoa > Chordata > Mammalia > Proboscidea > Elephantidae > Elephas > Elephas maximus. The sequence goes on along the minus strand of NC_064831.1, from coordinate 70,071,012 downwards.
GGAGAGAAGATTGAAGTTGTCAAGGGTTTCACGTTACTTTGATTCACAATCGACTCCCATGAAAGCAGCAGTCAAGAAATCAAATTACAAATTGCATAGGGCAAATCTGCTACAAGAGACCTCTTTAAAGTGTTCCAAAAAGAAAACAAAGATGTCACTGTGAAGACTAAGGTGTGCCTGACCCAAGCCATAGTGTTTTCAATCACCTCATATGCATGCAAAAGCTGGGCAGTGAATAAGACCGAAGAAGAATTGATGCCTTTGAATTACGGTGTTGGCACAGAATATTGAATATACAATGGACTGCCAAAAGAACAAACAAGCCTGTCTTGGAAGAAGCACAGCCAGAATGCTTCTTAGAAGCAAGAATGGGGAAACATGATTGCACATACTTTGGACATGTTATCAGGAGGGACCAGTCCCTGGAGAAGGACATCATGCTTGGTAAAGTAGAAGGTCAGTGAAAAAGAGGAAGACCCTCAAAGAGATGGATTGATTGACACAATGGCAGTAACAATAGGCTAAAAGAGTAACAAAGATTGTGAGTATGGCCCAGGACCAGGCAGTGTTTCTTTCTGTTGTGCACAGGGTCGCTATGAGTTGGAACTGATGGGACAGCACCTAACAACAACATATATATCCATATGTATATGTATATATATCTGCATGGATATATACATGTATACATTTTTTAGAGGCATAACTCCAATATTTTTACATCTTATTTCCTTCTCTTGTCTAATTGTATTGACTAGGCTTTTCCAATAACTTTCAATATCAGTGGTGGTGGCCAGCCTCCTGATCTTGCTCCTAACTTTAAGGGAAATATTTTTAACGTCTCGCTATAGGGTCGCTATGAGTCCGAATCGACTCGCCCGACAACGGCTTTTTTTTTTTTTTAAGGGTCACTAGGAACCGTGGTGGCCCAGTGATTAAGAATGATGGCTGCTAACCAAAAGGTTGGCAGTTCGAATCTACCAGCTGCTCCTTGGAAGCCTTATGGGGTAGGTCTACTCTGTCCTACACGGCCGCTAAGGGTTGGAATCAAAGGCAAGGGGTTTGGTGATTTTTTTTTTTTTAACAGGGTCGCCATGAGTCGGGTAGACTAGATGGCAACTGTTTTATTTAGCATAATGCAGGCGGATGCTTTGAGAGTGGTGTGTTTTCCGGTGTGAAGGAGGTATCAGAAGGGAAGGCTTTTGAAGAGCTTTTGCTCCTCCGAGGGGCTGTCGGGCCCCCTCCCGCGCTGTCCACGCTCTGGCCCGGGGGCCCAAGTTTCTCCCTGCGTTTCCGCGTGAACACCATCCAGCTGCCTCGCCTTTCAAATGCCAGGGCGGCCGCGGCTCCGCTCAGAGCCCCCTCTCGGCGGCGGGCCAGGGCTCGCCCGCGCCTCCCGGGGGCTGACTCAGCCGCAGCCCGGCCGCTGTCCGCCGAGCCGGACCTGGGCAGCACCCCGCGCACCGGGAAGCGCCGCAGCGGGGGACCCGCGGCCGCCGCAGGCTCGGCGCCGGCCGGGCCAGGACCCGGGGCGCACGGGACGGGCCGCGCCAGGTAAGCGCCGCGGGGCTTCCCCAAGCGGCCGCCTTGGCGCCGCGGGGCTGGGGCGCAACGTCGTCGGCGCGGCGAGGGCGGCGCGCGGTCCGCGCCGCGGAGCGAGCCCGCCGGCCTCAGGCGGAGCGGTGCCCGCGGTGGTCGGGCCGAACCCGCAGCGTGGGCACCTGGCCGGGACCGTCGTCCGCAGCGGTGCACCTGATCGGCGAGTAGGGCCGGATCGCGCGGGCAGGTAACAGCAGCCCTGGGCTGCCTGGGTAGGAGCCGCGCCGCGCTCCGGTTTGCAGCACCCCAAGATCATTTCTCCAAGACCTGGAAGGGAGCTGGGCTGGGCTGTGGTCAGGCGCGGTGGTTATACTGAGCCATCGCCTCCCCATTGGGGGGCCCTTGGCACTCTGCAGTGAGGGGTGTGGTTGAAACTGAATCAAAGTTAGAAATTCCTTCTTGCAAAGTTCTGTACCTGAAATTTTGTCTCTTGTGGCTCCAGTAACATAGAGTAGATTTTTCTTGGTGTAGCTGGTGAAGGTCACAATTGATGTAACTTCTGGGAAAAGTTGTGTTGGTGGCAGCTTTTTTAAGGAATCTTCAAGTCTTGGTTGTATTTCTGTCCGCATTTGCTAAAAGCCTAATCCAAGCTTTCAAATATTTTTCCATCTTAGTAGACAAGTGAAGAGGGCTGTTGGTAACATGATTGGGAATGTATTATGGAGCTGAGTTTGATAAGAGCCTCTATTGCCAGCAGGGAAAGTTCTGGAAAGGAGAGACCAAGGTGATGCATGTTCTCACTAGATGCACAGGTAAGGGTCACAATGGGGTGTAAGGATGTGGCTCTGGACCCAGGAAAAAAAAAAATGCCCGACCTCCCTGCCACCTTCATTGGGTCCATGTCAACCCACATCTGCGTCAACCTGCAGGTTCTTCTCAATCATTGTGTGGGGGTTATCTGAGCCTCCCGATTCCAACCAGAGAATTGGAGTATCAGGCTTGCACTGTGTTTTCCTCTCTTACATCAGAATATTTATCGAGTGAATTAACAGTTCTGTTACTAGAAACTGGTACTCAGGTCTGTTGTAGTTCCCTCCCCTCCTCAACATGCCTCTTGAGATGAACATCATAACCCATTTGTGGTCTTTGTGAACCTTCAAAGTGGGTTTAGAGCATCGTAAAACCAAAAGACCAGTCAGTGACCTCAGAATGATGTACAAATTGGATTTTGATTTAAGCTGCATTCTCGAGAACGGCTCAGCATCAGATGTGTGCCTCCTTTGAGGATGTGGGGTGGGGGGCGGGGGGGGTGGAGGGAAGTACAGGTAAAAACTTACCTTGGAAAACTGCTCTGAAAGAAATGACTTTACGTTTCTCTAAAACAGAAAATGTGGATAAGCTGTTCATTTATTCCATGTGATCTTTGCATTCTTATATTCTCGTTCCAAATGGTTATCTTCCTGATCGCATTTTCCGGTTCCGTTTATTATTCCTGAATGATACTCAAGTAATGGGATGCATGAAGCATAATGTGACTCTGAGCTGAAAGAAGTGCGGAAAATTGTAGCAAATTTCTGGCAGTTAGATGTCTAAGATGCAAATGTAAAATAACGTTCTGGTGGAAGAGGTGTTTATTATTATTATTACTAAAGTAGTGTTAGCCTCAGTTAGTCTGAAAAAAGAATGGTTAAACTAGAAGTTCAATGACTGCTTCGATTTGTGACTTAGGGAGCTGCTTATTCCTTCAGTGATTTCCTTGGAGTGTTAAAGAAAGAGGCAGCCATTCTGAATTTACCGCCCTGCTGGTTAATCTTCTCCAACCAATATTTACACGACCCAGCTGCGCTCTCAGCCCAGGCTCAAAATACACAACAGCTAAGTGGTTTGTGTGTGCTATTGTTCAAATTTGACACGATTTCCATAACTAAAATGAAAACCAGAAGGGTATAAAGGAAAATGTCCTTAAATTATCCTGTCTGGCCATAATGGAAAGAACAGTGTTTATAAAGTTGACAGGTTTCCAGGACTCCGAGGTTAATGTTCTAATAAGCACTGATGTGGATGAAGGCTGAATGGCTCTGGATTTTGACAGTGAAGGTTCTGGAGCTGGTCCATGTCAGTGAATGTTTGAGATCACTGACATTCACTCTTCAAAGTGTCAACATTTTCAGATGTTTTAACTCTTTGGAAGGGAAACTTTCCTAAAGTGTATCACACGCTTCCTACAGTCAGAGAGTGGGAATGTACGTGTTTCCTGACGACCCAGGACCAGCCCTGTGAAACCAGTTGTTTGTGTACCTAGCGTGGAAAGGACCCTGGCGTCTGCGTCAGACAGATCGGCGTTTAGTCCTGGGTCTGTCACAAGGCAGATGACCTTAAGCCAGTGACCTTTTGGGCTTCAGTTCGCTCGTTTACGAAGCCCGGGGATCATGAACACCTAAAGTTAGTTCAATTTATGAAGCTCTTTCTATATGCTGCGCACTTTATATATTCTGTCATTTAAATCTCAGAGTAGCAGTTAATATCCCATTGTCCAAATAAGGAAACTAATGACCAGAGAAGCAGCTCGAAATTACCCAAGGTGAATTCAGGGTGGGAGAGCTAGGATTCCAAACCAGGGTCTTCTGACTTTGAAGCCATGTTCCTCTCACCTGGTAGGTTATATCCATGGGCTCAAAGGAAAAATGGCTTGATTTGCATTCATCATCAAAATGAAACATGTAGCTGGACTTAATTGTTATTACCAGCTGGTTCCATTTTGTGAGGATTAAGTTAAAGGCGATAATGTAAGGTAATGGACCTATGGAATGGACTTTTCTGTAAATGCTTGTGACTATGTTCACTTATTCTGTGGAAGCTCCTTTCTCCTGAGACTGAGCGTCCCTCCATTTATACACTTGGAGAATCTTGCCTTCATTGCTGGCTTGTGTGGGAATGACAGGTGATGAGGCATGTGAAAGAGGCTAGCATGTAGTAGGCATTTTGCAAATGGTAGTCCTTGTTAACCATTCCCTTTCATAGTCTGTTCCTGTCACCTCAATGTGGATGTTGGTGCTCGATAGATTTCTTCTGTGTGTCCTTGAACAGGTATCTCTATGGCTAGTCATTCCAGAAGGGTCTCTTTTGTGCCCCCAGTGACGCTGTGATACTTCAAGTCCTTCCAGGTGGAACCCCCATGGAAAGTTTATTCCGAAGGAAATGTAGGGGGCCAACATCACAGATAGGAATAGATCAGGTTGGGATACCCAATGCCAGAATCCCAGCCCATCACTTACTCCTTGAGCCGCAGGCTTCTTGGAGGCCCTGTGACACAGAGGAGCTTCCACACGAAGGAGCCTTCTTCTTTGATCCATCAGCTTTGACCTCAAACTCTGTTATTGGTGTCCAGCCCAGATAGCTGGCCCAGGACTGCTTTGCTCCTCAGTTGAGGTCTAACCTGAAAGCAGATCAGGTGCCTCCCTGCCCCTTTCCTCAGGGCCCACGTCATCAGCTTGGCCTCAAGGTTTTTCTACTCAAACAGCAAAGACAGGCACAGACGGAGGAATGAGAAGAAACAGCATTTCCAGCGTAGATTAGAGCTCCTTGGGGTTTCCTACTGAGCCCACTAAAGACAGAGGAGAGGAAGTCACAACTGTAAGGCAGAATTGTTCAGTGATGGTCACAGCACATGCCGCCCTTTCCATGCCCCGGTTAGAACATTAACGCATTTATTTCCAGTGTCTGCAGAAGAGTAGGGAAAAGTTCCCACCTTTAGCAAACTGAGCTGTGAAAATGGCTGCCTCTCTCCGACAGTGGCATCTCCAAGTGAACAATGGCATTACTGCTGATCAGTATACATACCCAGGCTGAGGGCTGGGGACCATGATCCTGAGGGATATCTAGCTCAAATGGCACAACATAGTTTGTAAAGAAAATGTTCTACAAAAAAAAAAAAATCATCTATATAGTGCCAAATGGTAAACATTTACCCTAAAGCAAAGATGGGGAGTGCGGGGAGACAGGGAAGCTAGATTAATGGGAACAGATCAACCAGAACAGAAATAATAAGAATGTTGACACATGTGGAAAATGTAACCAATGTCATTGAACAATATGTATAAAAAAAAAAAAATGTATAGAAATTGTTAAATGGGAACCTAATTTTCTGTGTAAACTTTCGCCAAAAACACAATAAAATATTTGAATATGTATATACACATACACATATATACACACACGCCCAGGGAAAGCTATGGCTCCTGAAATTTGTCTTCTTCAGCAGTTTCTCTGATTTCTGAGAATACTTCTTAGAAAGACAATGGGTATCTCTGTTGGTGTGGGGAGGGCAGATTTATAGTGTTCAATGGGTCAGATTAATATCTAGAATTAAACTTTCACCTTAACCCCAGCCTAGCCCATTCAGAGGAGGTGTTCCTTTACCTGTGACTCCAAGGAAAGAACTTCTGTCTCTCCTGGAAGCCTGCAGCCAAAGCCCTATTCATTTAACCTTTGCCTACACGCTCACAAAACAAAAGGCCCCTCTGAGAGGCACCTCAGAAGCAGAGGTGGTCGGGAGTGAGGGACAATTTAGGAACGAGTTTCTTACGTGCGGATGGTGATCACAATGGTGGAAGGATGGAGAAGGGGCTGGTTCAGTAATTAATACCCTACTGATTCAGCAGTACTTGGCTGGACTCAAGGATTATAGAACCTTGGAGATATTCTTCCAAGGGGAACACGAGGGTCTTTTGTCAAACTCCCTTGACCTGGCGTCAAGTCTTAACTATACTTCTTACAGCCGTATGACCACGGATCCTCACCCCACTGCTCTCAGCCGTCATTTTCTCTTTGCAGAATGGAGATAGGAATACTGACCTCCTGAATTTTGGAAGGAGCTTGCAGAGGAGAATATGTGTCACTAACTGGCAGGATGCTTGTCACACAGAAGGCTTGGAGGAATGTTTGTGGACTCTGAATCTGGCTGTGAGAATATAACTCACACTGTAAGAATGTAGCAAAGAAATTCTCAAAGCAACATCTGGGAGGCTCATTTTAAAATGCAGATTCAGGGACACTACCCAGAAACCTCCTGAATCAGAATTTCCAGGGGCAGAGCTGGGAATGGGCATTTTTGTTTTTGTCTTTTTTTACATTATTGTGTTGTTTTCATTGTGATTTAGGCAAAAGTTTACAGAGCAAATTAGTTTCTCATCAAACAGTTAATACACAAATCGTTTACTGACGCTGGTTGCCAACCCTGCAATGTGTCAACACTCTCCCCTTCTCCATCCCAGGCTCCCGGTTTCCATTCGTCCAGTTTTCCTGAACCTTCCTGCCTTCTCGCCTTTGCTTTGGGACTGGTGTGCCCATTATTCTCATATTCATGACTGAACTCATGTGTGTTATTGTTGGCCCTATGGAAATGGGTGTTTTAAACAGGGTCTGAGACAAATTACTGGTCACCCTAAACTTTATAGAGTCTGAAGTTTAAGAATTGCTGACCCTGCCTGAGGAAATAAGCACAGTTTCCATACTTCCCTGATTTAAACTTTGAATCCCCCAAAGTCCACAGCACTTTCTGTCTGGACAGAAAAACGAATGCCCTGTTTCTCCTTCCAGACCTAGGGACAGTCGTTAATTTCCACAATGAGCTTCATGCAAGGGCATTTCACAGTTTCTTGGTTTCCAGAAAAGTCACAACAGGGATGGCTGTCCTCATTGCCTGAGTCCAGAGCTTTGTGGTCCAGGCTGACTTAGCCCTGACCTTCATAGTGGCAGCCCTGCAAAATCACAGGAGGACAAACCACAAAGCCGTATCTGTAAAGAAGCTCCTGTCTGGGGCGATCCTGAGTCTGGGACGATCCTGTCTTTTAGCCATTCCTCCTCCACAACAAAAGTCCAAAATTGCTCCATATTGTAACTATGAAGAACTTGCTCATTTCTGATCTGTCTTATGAGATATTTTTTTCACCTTTATATAAAGTAAACTTTAGAATTACAGGCAACTTGCATCTTTGGAGTGCAGAGATTTTAATAACTTAATAAACTGAGTCCTTTGGATTCAGATCAAGAAATGTGTTTACCATCTACTGAAATATATTTTCCTCTGGTAAAATATTTTCCTGATTATAGAAGTTATAGATATACTTTGTAGAAGTTTTGGAAAATACTTAAAAGTATAAACAAAGAAAATAACAACTACCCATGATCCCAGACTCTAACTATCATTTGGGTGTGTTTCCTCCAGGGTTTTTTTTCCTATGCTTACAGGTAACTTTTTGTTGTTATTATTGCCTGTTTGTGTTTTTTACAAAATTGAGATCGTACTGTACTTTCATACCGTGTTGATTTCACTCAACATTTTTCAAGGAGTTAATTTTTCTTTAACAATTCAATAATATTTCACCTTAGGAATGTACCGCATATGTGCCGAGTCAGCCCCTGATGTTGCCCGTTAGGTTGTTTTCCATTTGTTAGTTGACAATGTGGTGAACTTCACGGTACCATTCCTTTTCTTCTGTTAGTATCACTCTTTATTCCATAAAGACATGGATTTACAAAAATAAAAAAAAGCCATGGAATTACGAAATCAAAAAGTATGAACATTTTAAGCCTTTCAATATATATATTACTTATCATTTCTCCCACACCCTCACCAGCAGTAGTAGTATCTTATTTTGTTGGTTTTGTTAATTTGATAGACCAGAAGTGAAATGCCATTGACAATTTAATATTTCTTTGTTTACTAGTCGAGTAGCTTTCTCATAGTATCTATGGGCCATTCATATTTTTTATGAATTTTCTCTTCCTGTACTTGGTTCATTCATTCAGTTGGGTGCTTGTTTATTTTGTACAGATTTGCAAGAAATCTTTATATATTAAGGATATTAACCTTTTGTCTGTCTGTATTGCAAATATATTCAGAATTTTCCATTTGCCTTTTAATTTTTGTTTATGGGGAGGGCTTGGGAGGATTGGTTTAGTGTTTTGTTTACATTCTGGGGTTGGTTATCATCCACTTTTACCTGGGGAAGGATTTAAGCCTCCTGTGAATTAGACAGTATTCCACTTTCTTAGCTTGCAGGGCTGCAGAACTCTTCAGTCTGGGCAAGGTTTCTATGCTAGGCAGGCATTATCTCCTCGAACACAGCCCAGTGGGGCCTGTGAAAATCACATCATACGTGGGGCCTCCAGACAGCTTCCGAGTGGCCTGTGGTCTAAGCACTGTTATGCCGAGAAAGTGCCTGCCTCCTCAGCAGTAGAACTCTCACCCTCTGGTAACTGTTAGGAGAAAAAAGGGCCAGCCTCTAGCCTGGAAGCCTGCAGGGAAGTTTCATGGAGGGGAAAAAACAAATAAACAAACAAAACATTGTACCCGTTCCATACATGAAAACAGCCTTTCTCCACAGAGACAGCATCTGTTAGATTAAAGGAGACCTTAGAGGTGGGCAGTACAGGGTCCTCAGGGATGCTGTGGGGCGGGAGAGAAGACATATGGGGGGCCCTCAGACTCTATCCTCCGGCAAATTGAGCAGATGTTTGTATATTGGGGGCCAATGCAAGATTTTGATTGTTTTAAAGACATGCTACTTTTTAAATAAACTGGAATACAGTGTTCTAGCCCAACCCCCTTATTATTACAAATTGGTAAACTGAGGACTTCCTGACTCCAAGCCCCGTGCCAAGGCCACGCACTTTTCCTCTCAGCCCTGCCTCTTGCCGCTCTCATCAGAAGAGACACTGTCCAAGCTCCACGTGAGCTACGCAGATAAGCTCAGAATAAGGGCTGGTTGAGGAATTACTTCATCCAAATTTGGCAACATCAGTGGTTGAGCTGCAGACATTCACTTGGGCCTGCTCTGTGCCTGGCCCTATGCTGGGTGCTGGGGATGCAGAAAGGACAGACTCCAGCACCTGCCTTTGGGTCTGGCAGGAGACACGAACAAGTGCTCACGTGACCTGCTGGGTGGATTTGAACCACCAGCCTTTCAGGTAGCAGCCGAGCGTTTAACTGTTACACCACCAGGGCTCCTCCCTCCCTAAGTAGTCAGACTGAAATATTCCCTAAGTCAACCGCTCTTCAGCCATGGGCTTTTGAACAGTTCACTTACCCTCTCTGGGACTCAAGGTCCCCCCCTTTGAAATGCATATAAGAATCATCAGCTACTTCACTGGGATGTTGTAGGCACAGAGGAGACCACAGACATCAGTGCCCTTTGAGAAACGAGCAGTGTGTGAGGGGCAGTGCCGTCCTCGTGAGCACAGTGGGTTCTCTACCGGCAGTGATGACCACCTGCTAGGTCAGTCATTCATTCATTTTACAAGTGGTTATTGATCCCTATTATGCACCTAGGCCAGGCGCTGAGGAGTGAATCAAACAGACTGCTCTTTGGAGCTTGTCATCTACGGAAAGAAACATTAAGCAAATAAAGACACAAATAATATATAATTACAAATAATGAAACGTGTGATACTGGAAGAGAACAGGGTGCTGTAGTGGAAAGCAGTGGAGGGCTTACTTTAGGTGTCAGCGAAGGCTTCTGTGATAAAGTAGCCTTTGGAATGGGTCCTGAAGGAGAAGAGGAGGAAAGAGTGTTCTAGACATTCTAAAGGAAAGAATGGTCTTGAGGCTGGAGAGAAAATGGCCCATCTCAGGCACTGAACAAAGGCTGATGAGGCTGGAGCTCAGGGAGAGAGGGGGCTTTAACATGAGATGAAGCTAGGGAGGGAGGCAGGGGTCAGATCACCTAGGGCTTGTTGGGGCTGCCTGGAAACCCATTCACTTAGACCTGCTCTGTGAGCAAAAAAAGTGACCCCCATGTGTTATAAAGTAGAATGGCTCCATACGGTTTTCTTGGAGCCCTGGTGGTACAGTGACTAAGAGCTTGGCTGCTAACCAAAAGGTTAGCTCCTCCTTCAAGACCCTATGGGACAGTTCTACTCTGTCCTATAGGGCCCGTGTGAGTCAGAATCGGCGACAATGGGTTTTCTTATTTAATCTGTATGGAAGCAGATCACCAGGCCTCTTTCCCCCTGCAGTGCTGCTGGGTGAGTTCAAACCACCAACCTCTAGGTTAATATTGAGTACATAGATGTCAGGTCTCAGAGATCTGTGAGGACGAAACCCAATAATCTGTGGTCATGAGCAAACAGGAGGCTGTGGGGTTCAGGGGTAGCATCAGAGAGAGGGGACAAGCAAAAATCTTGGAGTGGAGTTTGATGAGGACTTTGAACAATAGACAGGATTTGGGCAGCAGAGATTGGCATGGTGGCATTTGAAGTAAAGAAAATGATGGCAGAAAAGAATAGCAGCAGGAAAACACAGAGCCGCGGGGTGATGTTAAAATATGTCCACAAATTCTGCATCACCCTTTGGTGTTAGTCCTTCTGCACAGACTCAGAGTAGAGTCGACCCTACCTTCAACAAGGACAATTCTTTACTTTTCCTAAAGATATGACCTGCTAATTCCAACTCATGGCAACTCTTTCTGTTACAAAGTAGAGCTGCTCCATGGGATTTTCTTGGCTGTAATCTTTCTGGAAGCAGATTGCCATGCCTTTGTTCCATGGTGCCACTGGGTGGGTTTGAACCACCAACCTTTAACTTAGTAAACCCAAAAAACCAAACCCATTGCGGTCAAGTCAATTCTGACTCATAGAGACCCTACAGAACAGAGGAGAACTGCTCCATAAAATTTCCAGGGAGCACCTGGTGGATTCGAACTGCCGACCTTTTGGTTAGCTGCCAAACTCTTAATCACTGCACCACCAGGGTTTCCTTTAGGTTAGTGATTGAGTGTAAACCACTTGCCCCCCCGGGGGCCTTTCCGAGGATACAGGCTTCTTAATATACTGCACATTCTCCTTAGCACCTGGAGTCTGCTTTTCCCTAGCCAGTGTCTTCCCTACAGAGCAGGCGGCCACTGGGCCAGCCTCCCACGGCCAACCCTGTGCCATCCTGTACCTTCTCACGGTTTGCTTTATCAAGAAAAATGTAGCCATGTTTATAGCTTTCATTGATTTCAGATCATCCCTCCACAGTGTGTCCCTCCCTGTCCTGAGCATGGAGCTTTGCAATAAATTCTCAGGCCTCAGCTGTTCAACTGACTCTTGTTTGCAGAACTCAGAGGAAAGAAAGCATTAGCAGAGCAGAAGTAGGATTCCTTTGTGTGTGGCAGAAAACAAGCAGACATTTTCAAGGACTCTAAACAGAGGAGGGTAATTAATAAGAATGGGCTGGATTGATCTTCTCATTTCCCACATCCTTGGTGACTGTGATGTGAAAAGTCTTCCAGGCGGAGATCCAGAAGACGGCTGTGATGGACGGGGGACGGTGGAGCCTAGCGCACTGCATTGGACTCCAGCGGAGCCTGACTCCTTTCCACTCTCCAGATGGCCTAGAGCATCCGACTCATTCAACACCCACTGCTCTTCCTCCCTGGAGCCCTAACACAGCACTTCCCACCCATACAAAGATGCTCTTCCACATTGACTACTCCATCTAAGCTGTCAGCCCTGACACATGGGGCATCATTACCCCATTATCATGGTAAGTGAAGGGACTCACCCCGGTCACCCCACTGGTAATTGGTAGACTGAGCCCAAGTTTGAGACTGCCTGCCAAGTCTGCACTTCCTCCGCTTCATCTCTCCGGCTCTCAGTTGGGAGATATTTCCCTGGAGAGACAAAGACAGAGACACCTTTGCATCTGAAATCTTGCAGGAAAGACGGAAGGAAGGAAGATAATGATGGTAAATAACCTGGATTCTCTTAATGAGTTACTACGGCCTAGAGCTAGAGAATAACTCCTGTCGCTTGTCAAGGCATTTGCTGTATCTACTGGGACACCAAGCTGGGAAGACTGTGCCATTGCAGGGTTACTCCCACCCCCAGCCCTCAGTGCTCACTCCCCAAGTGGCCACCCCATGCCTTCCCTTCTAGGCCTCCTGGGGCCTGGCCCAGAGTTCATTGATTGGCAAAGGGAATGCCTGTAGGTAAAGTGTCTTGGTACCCATTTGAGTACCACTGTGTAACTTAGACCCCCCTCCAGGGTCGGAGGTATAACTTAAGGAAGTCTAACTTTGTGTTCAATGAGCTGCGATGGTGCCTAGCAGCCCCCAACAACAAGGCCACAGTAGAGATCCGGAAAGCTCTCAAAGCAAGGCCTTGCCGGCAGCAGTGACTGGCATCTGTCCTGAGTGGCGGGTCAAGGGAAATGAGCAGAATCACGGCCTCCCTCTGAGTGAAGAGGAAGTGGTTAAAAAGGAACCAGAAGGTTGGCAGATGCAAGCTGGAGCTCAAGTGGTCACAGATCAAATCATTTATAAGCCTAAGAGTCCCAGACTCCTGTATAACACAGACTTGCAGGTTCTAAGTGACACCCTGCGTATTTAAAGAAACACTTGCCGGGCCACTAAAGGATCTGGACTGGCAAAACCAAATGTCACCTACGAAGGCCAGGCAGGTGACATAAATGATGTGGGCTGGATCTAAGACAAAGGGAGGGGTGGGGACTGTGGAAAGTGAGACACATGAGTGGAGGAAAGGGGGCCCTGGCCACTCAACATCAGTGCGTGTTGCCAAGCAGAAATGCAGGCCCAGAGTAGCCACCTCTGACCACCTTCCAAATCAGAAATCCTGAATGTTATGCAAAATCTTCCAGTGGGCAACTCCTTGGGCAAAACTAAGCTAAAAGCCACTCTACCACAAACAGAACATATCTTTGGGGACAGTCTACCAGAGAGCCACCCTTTTGTGACCTTTGATTTAGACACTCCCTCGTCATTGTCTAGTGGAGTGGAGTTTGATGTGTTCATCAAGTGATTTTCAAAGTTAAATTAAAAAAAAAAAACTTTTTGCAAGCGAAGTTCTTTGTGGAACCCCAGTTTAGAAAGCAGACCACTCAGAGCTCTTCTGGTTGAAGGGGAGCTGGATGGAGCCACGTCCTGGCATCCTCTTGCTGCCCAGGGTAGCCAGACCCTGGGACCTTAATACCAACCGAACCAAACCAGGTGCCGCCGAGCCAATTCCAACTCGTGGCAGCCCACTGTGTTTCAAAGTAAAACTGCGCTCCATAGGGTTTTCAAAGACTGTGACCTTTCAGAAATAGATTGCCAAGCCTTTCTTCCAAGGTGCCTCTGGGTGAGTTCAAACCACCAACCTTTCAGTTATTCTAAACTTGTTTGATGACTTCCTCCCAAGGCTCACAGGAGCCCCCTTGTGGGCCAGGAGAGTTTCTGCAGATTTCAAAAGCATCTAACTTGCCACTAAGCCACTGAAAGTGCAGAGTGGAGAGGAGACATCCAGGGTACAAAACTCAGCAGAGGGGATGGTCACCCAGCATGACCATGTTGCAGGTCAAAGTGCAGCCTCTCCACCCTCTCTTTGGGTGGCCCCCCAAATCTTCTCAATCTATATAATGTATACTAGATTCGCAGTCCTCTGCCCAGATCAGGTGGCCCCTCTGACCCTCAGTTTGCTCATCTACAAAACAGGAATCCTAATGCCTGCCCTGACCACCTCACAAAGTGTTAAAGGAATGAAAAGATGGGATATAGACGGGCGAGTGTTTCAGATGGTGAAGCCAGGCGGAAGAAAGGGCCTATTATCATTTTGCATATCTGCATTCTTTACTTTCGCCAGATGCGAAGAACTTGTCTTTGGTATTTCTGCTCCTCCTTCCCCCATCTGCACCAGGCTGGCTTCCAGGAAGTGGGCACAGTTGTGGATTTCTGAACGTCCTGGTCATTTGGACGCCCTGGCTGTGCTTGTCAGCTGTGGGTTGAAGGGGAAGGGAATCAAGGAGGGCCACGGCTAGCCTCTGTGACCACCTGTGTCTCCACAGCCCTGATGGGCCTGTTCAATCCCCCCAACACTATGGGGGACAGTGGAATGCAGGGCAAGGGTGCTATCCCCACTGAGCACCCAGGCAGGGAAGCAGAGGTGCATGGAGGGTCCCTGCCCTCGAATGGAGGGCTGGGACGGGAAGTGGTGAGGGAGGTAGAGACGGACATGTGGCTGCTGAAACCTTCTTCATATGTTTGAGCACAACATGGGCTTGAAGCTGAGTGTCACAGGAAACCCAAGAGAGGGGTCCTCAACTCAGGTCAGACAAAGAGGTGATTGAACTTGACCTTGAAAGATTTCCTAAGGGGAGAGGGCTCCCTAGGCAGAAGGGTCTGTGTGAACAAAGGCATGGAAGTGGAAAAAGCCCATACTGTGTTTGGAGCACAATATGTGAGAAACAGAGGGGAAGGGGCAGGAAAGAAAGGAGAGGAGAGGGGAAGGGAGGGAATGAGAGGGGCAGAAGATGGACCCTCTGCCTGGAGTGCCCACTCCACTTAGGAAACTGGAATGTGAAAAATTGGAATGCCCTTCTTGCTGTCTTCCCCACATCCAAACCCCATTCATTCTCCCAGGCTGGCCCCAGACCTCCTCTCTGGGAACCTTCTCAGGAAGCCCCCTGCAGGGCTCCTCGTGCTCTGACCTCCTGAACCGTGACTCAGGGAGCGTTTTAGGTGAGCAGTCACACCCAAGGGCCTTGCTGCCCACAGACTTGTGCTGGGCTCCCAGCTCCACCTTTCAGTTGCTGCCAGCTTGCTAATTGCCTCCGTTTCTTTGTTTCTAAAGCAGGGTCACGTGACCTCCATTACAAGGCTGGGGTAAGGGCACAGTGAGTGTGCACCACATGTTTAGTGCAGTGAATGTGCACCAAGTTTTTAGCACAGTGAGTGTGCACCGAGTATTTAGCACAGTGCATGTGCACAGTGATTTAGCACAGTGGGTGTGCACCGAGTGTTTAGCACAGTGAGTGTGCACCAAGTGTTTAGCGCAATGAGCGCGCACCCACTGTTTAGTGCAGTGAGTGTGCACCGAGTGTTTGGCACAATGCTGAGCATGGTATAAAGGCTGCATGAATAGCACCTGGTATTTGCTGTGGCTTGGCACTCTTCACCCTCTAGAGCTTCTCTCTGTAGACCTTGTCTCCCCAGCAGGTTGCCCTCGGGCCTGGTGTATAAAAAAAACAAAAAGGCAAACGAAGCCAGGTTTCTCTTGGGGACACCCTGGGCCCCAGGATGTCCAGGTGCCTTGCTGGCAACACTGATTTAGAATCACACTGATGCCTAATTCTGAGAAAATAATGCTCCTTGTTAGCAGCTGCTAAAGTCCTTATTCACTGGATCTATTTTCACTGAAATGTGACATTTGCCACTAATTTTTAGATCTTGAACAAAATGTCTCCATAAAACAGATGCATTTTGAAGAGCTCTTCATGAATCAAGGAGACAAATTAGCTTCTAAAATCCTGTTCCCCTTAACAGATGTCAGGAAAGTTCTCAGGACTTCCAGACGGCAGTCTGCTGGAGAGGCTTCTCACTTTGCACAGTGGTTAGGAACAGATTCCTTTGCTAAGAGCTTTTTATTTGGTGGGTGTGGGGAGTGTTGGCAGGCAGCAAGAACATCAGTAAGTCAAGCGTGCAATTCAATTTAACAAATACTATAGGCTCATGCTTCAGTCTAGTAGGCGATCTGAGCCATGTCCCCACCCAGGGCGCCTGGCGGAACAAGTGAAACAAGAGACAGGTATAGGGAGGGAGAACTTGGTCCTAAAGGGTATAAGGGACAGGGGCAAATCCAGGTTTTATGGGGCCTAAAGTTTATGGCTTCCCCCACGCATCTGTCAGCCACTGTGGTGGCTTGTGTGTTGCTGGGATGCTGAAAGCTATACTACCGGTATTTTAAATACCAGCAGGGTCACCCATGGAGAACAGGTTTCAGCTAAGCTTCCAGACTACAACGACTAGGAAGAAAGACCTGGAGGTCTACTTCTGAAAAAAAAATTAGCCAGCGAAAACCTTATTAACAGCAGTGGAACACTGTCTGATATAGTGAGGGAAGATGAGCGCCTCAGGCTGGAAGTCATCAAAATACAACTGGGGAAGCTCTGCCTTCTTAAATAGAATTGACTTTAATGACGTGGTTGGAGTCAAGCTTTTGGGACCTTCATGTGTTGATGTGGCATGACTTAAAATGGGAAGAAACAGCTGCGAATATCTTTTAATATTAGGAACATGGAATGTACCAAGTATGCATCTAGGAAAATTGGAAACCATCAAAAATGAAATGAAACACATAAATGTCGATATCCCAGGCATTAGTGAGCTGAAATGGACTGGTATTGGCCATTTTCAATTGAATAATCATATAGTCTACTATGCTGGGAATGATAAATTGAAGAGGAATGGTGTTGCATTCATCTTCAAAAAGAACATTTCAAGATCTATTGTGAAGTGCAATGCTGTCAGTGATAGGATAATATCCACATGCCTACAGGGATGATCAGTTAATGCAACTATTATTCAAATTTATGCACCAACCACTAAGGCCAGAGATGAAGAAATTGAAGAATTTTACCAATTTCTGCAGTCTGAAATTGATCAAGCATACAATCAAGATGCATCGATAATTACTGGTGATTGGAATGCAAAAGTTGGAAACAAAGAAGGATCAGTAGTTGGAAAAAATGGCCTTGGTGATAGAAACAATGCCAGAGATGGCATGATAGAATTTTGCAAGATACCTTTTCCAACAACACAAACTGCGACTATACAGGTAGACCTCGCCAGAGGGACTACACAGGAATCAAATCAACTACATCTGGCGAAGGAGACAATGGAGAAGTTCAGTATCACCCGACAGAACAAGGCCAGGGGCCGACTGCAGAACAGACCATGGATCGTTCATATGCAAGTTCATGTTGAAGCTGAAGAAAATTGGAATGAAATTCACAAGAGCAAAGTACGACCTTAAGTATACCCCACCTGAATTTAGAGACCGTCTCAAGAACAGATTTGATGCGTTGAACACTAATGACCGAAGACCAAACGAGTTGTGGAATGACATCAAGGACTTCATACATGAAGAAAGCAAGAGGTCATTAAAAAGAAAGAAAAGACCAAAATTGATGTCAGAAGGGACTCTGAAACTTGCTCTGGAACATAGAATAGCTAAAGCAAAAGGAAGAAATGATGATGTGAAAGAACTGAACAGAAGATTTAAAAGGGCAGCTTGAGAAGACAGAGTAAAGTGTTATAATGAAATGTGCAAAGACCTGGAAGTAGAAAACCAAAAGGGAAGAACACGCTCTGCATTTTTCAAGCTGAAAGAACTGAATAAAAAATTTAAGCCTCAAGTTGCAATAGTGAAGGATTCTACAGGGAAAATATTAAACAACACAGGAAGCATCAAAAGAGTCACTGTACCAATAAGAATTGGTCAACATTGAACCATTTCAGGAGGTAACATATGGTCAGGAACCGATGGTATTGAAGGAAGAAGTCCAAGCTGCACGGAAGGCATTGGCGAAAAACAAGGCCCCAGGAATTGATGGAATACCAGTTGGGATGTTTCAACAAACGATGCAGCGCTGGAGGTGCTCACTCATCTATGCCAAGAAATTTGGCCAACCAACAGGGAGAGATCCATATTTGTGCCCATTCCAAAGAAAGGTGATCTAACGGAATGCAGAAATTATCAAACAATATCGTTAATATCACACGTAAGTAAAATTATGCTGCAAATCATTCAAAAGTGGTTGCAGCAGAACATTGACAGGGAACTGCCAGGAATTCCAACCAGATTCAGAAGAGGATGTGGAACCAGGGATATCATTGCTGATGTAAGGTGGATCCTGGCTGAAAACAGAGAATACCAGAAAGATGTTTACCTGTGTTTTATTGACTATGCAAAGGCATTTGACTGTATGGATGATAACAAGTTATGGATAACATAGCAAAGACTCGGAATTCCAGAACACTTAATTGTGCTTATGAGCAACCTGTGCATAGACCAAGAGACAGTCATTTGAGCAGAACAAAGGGATACTGCCTGGTTTAAAGTTAGGAAAGGTGTGCATCAGGGTTGTATCCTTTCTCCATACTTATTTAGTCTGTGTGCTGAGCAAATAATCTGAGAAGCTGGACTATATGAAGAAGAATGGGGCATTAGGATTGGAGCAAGACTCATTAACAACCTGCGTTATGCAGATGACACAACCTTGCTTGCTGAAAGTGCAGAGGACTTGAAGCACTTACTGGTGAAGATCAGAGACCACAGCCGTCAGTATGGATTACACCTCAACATAATGAAAACAAAAATCCCCACAACTGGACCAATAAGCAACCTTGTGATAAACAGAGAAAATATTGAAGTAGTCAAGGATTTCATTTTAGTTGGATCCACAGTCAACACCCACGGAAGCACCAGTCTAGAAATCAAATGCCAATAATTGCATTGGGCAAATCTGCTGCAAAAGACTTCTTTAAAGTGTTAAAAAGCAAAAACATCACTTTAAGGACTAATATGCTCCTGGCCCAAGCCATGGTGTTTTCAGTCACCTCATATGCATGGGAAACCTGGACAGTGAATAATGAAGACTGAATAAGATTTGATGCCTTCGAATTATGGAGCTGGCAAAGAATATTGACTATACCATGGACTGCCAAAAGAACGAACTAATCTCTCTTGGAAGTACAGCCAGAATGCACCATAGAAGCAAGGATGGCAAAACTTTACCTCACATACTTTGGACAGGCTATCAGGAGGAA
Source organism: Elephas maximus indicus (assembly GCF_024166365.1). NCBI lineage: Eukaryota > Metazoa > Chordata > Mammalia > Proboscidea > Elephantidae > Elephas > Elephas maximus. Next base: position 70,051,891 of record NC_064831.1, on the reverse strand, counting down.
CCAGTCCTGAAGAAGGGCATCTGTCTTGCTTGGTAAAGTAGAGGATCAGCGAAAAAGAGGAAGACCCTCAATGAGATGGATTAACACAGTGGCTGCAACAATGGGTTCGAACATAACAACCATTATGAGGATGGTGCAGGACTGGGCAGTGTTTCGTGTGTATGTAGGGTCACTATGAGTTGGAAACAACCGAATGGCACCTAACAAGAACAACAACAAAGTTTTTACTTTAGGAGCCCTGGTGGAGCAATGGTTTAAGCACTGGATTGCTAACTGAAGGGTCGGCAGTTGGAACTCACCCAGTGGCTCCATGGGAGAAACCTGTAAAGATTACAGTTTAGGAAACCCTATGGGGCAGTTCTACTCTGTCATGTGGGGTTGCTCTGAGTTGGAATTGATTCAACGGCACACAGCAACAACAGAATTTATGCAGCTAGGGGAGCTCTCCTTAATAAAGCAGTACAAAATTTTGAAAACAAAATTAAATACAAAAGCTACTCTTAGAATTGAGAAAATAAATCACAGCAAATTACAAATAATAAAAAGATTTTTTTTTTCAAAAAAAAAAAGTGATCACAAATCCATTAATAGTTAACCTATTTTGTTGTTACTGTTCGATTCACCTCTTTGAGATTTTTATTCCTATATTTTCTGGCTGATCTTTGATCTCTTCCTCATATTTTATAAACTCCTTTTAATTTTAATTCTACAGAAAATAAAAGTAATGTCAGTCTTTCCTCTTGCATAGTGGATCAGACTGTGATTTTTATTTCTCTTAGTGTAGAAATATTTCTTAGCTTCACAAGTCATTAAGGTCACACAAATTATCCTATGTGAGGAAAACTCAATCAAAGTTCTTTTGCATATGAGCTGCAAGGTGTCACGGCATTTCCAGTTCTCTTAGGTAGTGACTAATCTTAACTGCTTTGAATTGATGACATTTGTTAGACTGTGTCTTTGATGTCCACACAATAGTGGTATGCGGTATGCATTTTATCTTATCTCCCTGGATATCAGTGTTTTATATTAAACCAGCAAGAAATCACTAAGAGCCACCTAGATGATTGGGCCAGGCCACTTCAGGTCACAGTAAGAGTATAAGCAAGATGGAGACGAGGAGCCCAGTTTGATGAAGGGTGATGTCCAGGTAGACACAGTGAGCGATGAGGCAAGAAAGTACATTGGAGCAGGTAGAGTGTAGGAAGTGGTGTCAAATGCTAGCACACCACTCATGCCCGTTGCCTTTGAGTCAATTCCAACTCATAGCAATCCTATAGGACAGGGTGGAACTGCCCCATAGGGTTTCCAGTTTCCAAGGATTGGCTGGTGGATTTGAACTGCTGACCTTTTGGTTAGCAGCCAAGTTCTTGACAACTGCGCCACCAGAGCTCCTTGAAAATAGACTACCCTGCCTTTAAATTAAGTCATCAAAGGCCTGTTGATGAATCTTTAAGCGTATAAAGGCCCATACAAAGTACTCTTAAAGATCATTAGCCAACAGAGTCAGATGAACCTTGATTGGAATCCTCCCTGCCACTTAACAGCCTATGAAACATTGCCACAGATAACCTCTTTATATGGAAGTCACTAGACCAGATACGTATATCCACTAAACCCAAACTCAACTTCTCCTTGGCCAGATCTTGAAAGTGCTGCAACTTCTTGGAGGCCTCTGGATTGGAGGGAAAGTGCGCCCAGTAGTGGGGAATTAGGGTAGAAAGAGGCAGTAGTCTTACTCAATTGTGGTTAATATGCGGGGTAAGTCAATAGGTGCTGCTATAAAATCATAGAAACTTTTAATAAACCAACTGTGAAGCTATTGTTTCTCAACACGTCCTCCACCTAGGTCTATAAACTTCCGAAGACTGTGATTCCATCTCTCTAACCCTTGCCCAAAGAATTCTGCGCTCTTCAATTTACACCACGCCAAAATGGCAGTTTGGGCATCCTCAAGGGACTCCAATTGTGTGCCTTTTAAATGTTCTTTGAGTTTGGGGAACAAAAAGAAATCTGAAGGGGCAATATCAGGGCTGTAGGGTAGATGGGGTAAGGTTTCTCAACGAAATTCTCTTAGGACAGCCCTTGCTACCCTTGAAGAATGAGAAGGTGCATTGTTGTAATGGAAAAAAATTCCTCGGTGCAGCTTTCCTGGCCTTTTTTTCACCAATGCAGTTTTCGGTTTTCTTAAAACTTCTTCATAATAAGCCCCTGTGATCATCCTGTGTCCTTCGAGAAAATTACCCCTTTGGAATTCCAAAAATCAGTTGCCAAAACCTTCTGAGCAATCTTCACTCTCTTGGCTCATCTTTGAGGTCTTCCCGACCTTCCTTAAAAGGTTTGATCCATCTAAAAACTGTTGTTTTATGTGGGGCAGCTTTCCTATAAACTTGTTGCAAAGCTTCAATAATTTGGGAAGATGTCCACTTTAGTTTCGTTAAAAATTTGATGTTAGCTCTGACCTCAAAATCATTTTTTTCCATGGCACAAAAAGTATCTTTTTTTTCTGAAGACACCTTAACAAGACTAAGACAAGTATATGACTGAGAGAACTTGTCTGCAGTCATCCACTGATCACAGAGACACATTTGAACACGTTTTGTTTGGAATAAACCCCTGCATGTATGAACTGGTACCCTAATAGAAATACTTTTTGACTCACCCTCGTATATCTTACTTCTGAAAATTTTACTACCACTTGAATATATTGTGACAGTGTACCTCTCAGGGTCTTCGAAGTGAGGGGCCCTGAAACGTGAGACCCATTAGCCTCATGGTGAATGCACCTCTGAAATGGGATGTGAAAGGTCCTGTTGGAGAGAGCAGTGGAGCCAGACCTTGGAGACTTTGGCTGGTCAGTGAGGCTGGACATTTCAGGTGCAAGGGTTAATAGGAACAAAGCAAAGCACTCCGTGTGTTCTGGAGCAATGGAGACGAACAGATGGGCTAACGGGGATGCATACAGGAGAGGAAGCAGGGACACTTGGGTGGAACCAGGCCATGGTGGGCCTTGGATACTCAGCTAAGGTGATGGACTTGATTTTGGGGACAATGAGGAGCCGTAGCAAGTTGGCAAATCGTGCAGCTATTTGGGTTGGTTAATTTGGCAGTGGGAATAGGATGGAAAGGTTGGCAGCTGGAGACCATGAGGAGGGACCCAAGTACAGAGTACCATGGAACTTATGGAGGACCTGAAAAGAAGAGCTGAGTGGGAAGAGATTTAGAATGCACGGCTACCAGGGATGTGGGTGGATAGAGAGTGAAAGGTCAAGGAGAACTCTAAGGCAGCCTTGCTCAGTCACTAACTGCCCAGAGTGTTATTTGAAACAATATATATATATATATATTTAAGAAATATATTTAATATTTTATATATATATATATATTTAAGAAACACTGATTGTAAAATAGTTAAACTGGATCTCTCAGAACCTCTAACATAGAGGCCAGCACACTTTTTCTGGAAAGCGCAAAAGAATAAATATGTTAGGTTTGCTGCTCAGACAGCCTCTGTCACAGCTACTCAACCCCACCTTTGTAATGTGGAGGCAGCCATAGACAACATGTAAATGAATGACTGTGACTGCATTCCAGTAAAAGTGTACTTATGGACACTGAGATCTGAATTTCCTATTGTTTTCCCATGTCATGATTTTTTTTTCAACTGTTTGAAAACGTAAAAGCCAGTCTTACCTCATGAGCCATACAAAAACAAGCAGTGGGCCAGATTCAGCCCGCAGGTCAGCTTGCTGACCCCTGTTCGAACATGTCCGAGTACACTGGGAATATCTCGGGGGCTACGAAACACTGCATGAACAACACTCAGGGTGATCCCACTCTGTTCTACCGGACACATTCTGGGAAATGATGTGCTAAGAATTTGAACCTTCAGGATTTAGGATGATTTCCGACAAAAGGTAAGACCAGAAAACAGCTGGTTAAGAGGTGTGTATTTATTTACTGTTAACCAGACATTTTTCTAAGTGTGTTATGTATATTAATCCTTTTGGAATCTTTGCCACCACCAAGAGGTGCTTTGGAAAAAAGGCCCAGTGATCTACTTCCCAAAGATCAGCCATTGAAAACCCTATAGAGCACGGTTCTCCTCTGACACACATGGGGTCACCATGAGTCAGAGTTGGCGTGACAGCAGCTGGTTTACCACATGAGGTAGTTACTGTTGCTATTCCCATTTTGCAGATGAGCAAGCTGAGGTTCAGAAAGGTTCAGCAAGGTTCAGCAATTGGCTCCAGGATACCCAGCTCATATGAGGCAAAGACAAATTCAAGCCTGAGAGAAGGGGGTTTTCAGGGTCACATAGTGATGGTGGGGCAGGGGAAGGGCTCTGGGTCTGGGATCTTAATACAGAACTGTGCCATGATGATTTCGTGGAGCTGGGAGGGCTATCCCAGGACATCCTGGTGAAGATGTCTAACTGGCAGGATGGGCCCTCAGGAGAGAGGTCAGGCTGGAAGTAGAAACAGGGACTTGATTTCCCCTGCAGCCTTCCAGTGTCTCCTCACACCACTCCCACATGCCTGCGGCTCCCAGCCAGCCCAGCCCACAACTAGGTCATGCAAATGAGCACAATTTAGGGCGAGTTGGTTCTGAGATGCAGAGCTGAGGAGGCCCACTGTCCTGGTCAGCTCTCTACCCAGGGACACCTGTCCTGCACCCACTCTGCAGCTCACACTAGAGGTACTCCAGGCACCGGGAAAAAGAGTCCCGTTCTCGGGAACCCATTGTGCAGCTTCTGTGTGAGGCCCTGCCAGCACCTGGGGGTGACCCCACAGGACACCTGGGATGGACATACACACGAGGCCCATTCCAGGCAGGGAGTGGGCCGCCTTGCGTGTCCCTAGCTGGACTAGTGCAAGAGCCCCTTCCCCTGCCTCACCATCTCCCCACGACCCTCTAGGGAACAGCAGTGAAAAGCAGGGGAGGAACCCCAGCAGTGAGGCACAGAGAGGTCAAGTGAGCTGCCCAGGGTCACACAGCCACCAGGGGGCAGAGCCCTTGCTCAAACCCTGGGTGGCAGACCGTCAGCCTGCTGCTCTGTGGCTGCCTCATAGAAGAAGGTCATGGCTAAGGAGCAGGGAATTAAACATGGCAGGCTCGTGTCCAGAACTGGCCTGAGCAATTGTCCACTGTGGGGTATTGGGAGGAGAGAGGAGTGGACCAGTCCCTGCAGCATTTTTGATGCAGGGGACATACTGACAGAGGCAATTTAACACAGTGCCTTCAAAAAGCATGTGGAATCACGGAAAGATTGTCTAATGGTACATAACAGGCAGCCCTGTCTCACCGGATCCCTGACCCTATCTGCCCTGATGCTCACCCATCCCTGGCCCTAATCACTCTAACTTAGCATATTGCTTGGCTAAAAAAAAAAAAAAGTTTAACAATTTGTTTTCTTAGTTTCATCCAAATGCCTCTGATCTCAGAGGAGCAGCATCCAAAATGTCAGGTTCCCGTAATCAATCCGTGTCCCCAACCCTTCTCCCCAAAGCTTGTAAGCGTATTGAAGGAAGAAGGCTGGGTTTTCTTTGTCTTCCGGTTTCTGCGTGATGCCCTGCACAGAAGGGCTGAATTCTCAACAGCCAGCTGGTTTTGCTGATGAGGACGCCAGGCTCAGTGACTCGCTCAAGGTCACTCAACTTTTTCCATGCAGATTGCCTTCTATGCTAAGGGATACTTTTTTTCTCTCTGTTTATGGGGATTGACGAGATAGGCAGGGATGCCTGTAATGGTATCCCCACTCGTGAGCACTTAGAGAACAATGGACAAGCCCCGATGATTCCAGAGGGCCACTGGGGCCACAGGAGTATTTTCTTTTAGTCTTTGCAGATGCAGATGGTCCTGCCACTTGGATGTGCACAGCCTCTGCAGCTGCCTGGCTCTAATTACAGGAAAATAAACTCCTCCCACAGACAGCCAAGTCAGTGGCCCTCAGCCAGCCTGAGTCACTGTGGGGGGTGGGCTTGCATGGCTTCCTGAGCCCCTTGACACCAGGAGGTCTGAGCCTGGCTGGGGGCTGATCCTCGCCAGTGGTGTGCAGCCCCCACCCTGCGATCTCATCGTGGGTAGGAAGGAATGTTCCGTGGGGGACTCAGTTGTTGCAGGGTGTTCTCTTATAAAGAGGAGACCAGGCCATTTGCTGTGTGCTCAGGCTGTATTCTGGGAAAGCCACCACTGAAAGCCAGGTAGGGTTTGCAGTGTGAGACAAGATCATCTTGTCGAATGGCAGCCAGATTAGAGGATTGACGCTTACAGTGAGAAAATAAAAATGAAAAACAAAGGACCAATGGACCGCAACTACCTCAGCCTCCACCAGACTGAGTCCAGCACAACTAGATGGTCCCTGGCTACCACCACCGACTACTTTGACAGGGATTATAATAGAAGGTCCTAGACAGAGCTGGAGCAAAGTGTAGAACAAAATTCTAACTCACAAAGACCAGACTTACTGGTCTGACACAGACTGGAGAAACCCTGACATTATGTCCCCCAAACATCCTTTTAACTCAGTGCTGAAGTCACTGCTGAGGTTTAGCCTTCAGCCAAAGATTAAAAAAAAAAAAAATTAGACAGGCCTATAAAAACAAAACTAAATGAGTACATCAGCCCAAGGGCAAGGACTAGAAGGCAGGAGAGGACAGGAAAGCTGGTCATAGGGAACCCAAGGTCGAGAAGGGAGAGAGTTGACATGTCGTGGCGTTGGCAACTGATGTTACAAAACAATACGTGTATTAATTATTTAATGAAAACCTGATTTGCTCTGTAAAACTTCATCTAAAACACAATAAAAAATAAATAAAAACTTTAGCTAATCATTTTACTGAGTGTTTACTCTGTTGAGTGCCGTGCTAAGCGCTTTACACATATACATATGCTCATTGATTTGTCCCAAAGAGCCAGTGAGATTCATGCTAGTATTATCCCCATTTTAAAGATAAGGACGCTGAGATGTGAGGAAGTTACAGCACTTGTCCAGCGTCACACTGTTAGTAAATCAGGAAGCCGGAATCTGAGTTTAGACATTATGTCTCCAGGACCCAAACGCTGAACCGCTATAGGCTCCTGCTAACAAGCGAGCATTCTGCGTTTGTCTGATTCTGTTTTCAACTGGAAAGCACTTTGAGATTTTAACTATGGCGACTGGAAATAATGACAAAGGCATATATATATACACACTTGTCTATACCTGACTATACATGGCTCTGTCCTTTGGCGGTGCAAAGAGTTAATGAGCTTGGCTGCTAACTGAAAGTTGGAAGTTCAAGTCCACCCAGAGGTGCCTCAGAAGAAAGGCCTGGCAACCTGCTTCTGTAAAACCAGCCATTGAAAACCTTATATAGCACAGTTCTACTCTAAAATGCATGGGGTCACCACGAGTCAAAATCGACTGAGTTGGAGTTGACTTGACAGCAACAACAACATACCTGACTGTATAGCGAAAGAGAAACCATACCTTCTGATGCTTTTGGAAGGTGGAGGGTTTTTTTGGGGGCGGGGGTAGGAGCGGGAGAACACAGAGCAGCACCTTGTTGATGGGGCTTTAAAAGGCTTCTGTCGAAGGGCAGCTTGAGCAAGAGTTGTTGTGTATCACATTGCCTGGGGACTCTCACTGCTCATCCGTGTTCAATTCTATTTCATCATTTGGAGAAGAAAAGTTGATTACTTCCTAAAAAAAAAAAGAAGGAAAGAAATCTGTTCAAGGGCTCACTGCCAGTGATGAGTAATGTAAAAGGTAAATAACTACAGAAGGCCTACAGATGAAATTGCAATCAAATTAGAAATGAAAGCTCAGTTTCCTAAAAATTTTTTGGCCACTAGTCTGATCTAAAATGTTTGGATTATCTCCAAACAAATGAGACTTTGTAAACGATTCCTCCATGATTTGATGTAGCTGGGGTCCAGAGAAGGAGGGGCCATGAGCCCTGGTGGAGCAATGGGTAAAACACTCCACTGCTAACTGAAAGGTTGGTGGTTCAAATCCACCAGCCACTCCATGGGAGAAAAGAACTGGCAGTCTGCTCCCATGAAGATTACAGCCTAGGAAACCCTATGGGGAAGTTCTACTGTGTCCTGTAGTTGGAATTGACTTCACGGCACACAGCAACAACAACGTCACTCTTGGTTCAGGAGCATTTCCCACTTTTCTTTATCTTCACTGCCACTGCCCTAGCCCACAGCTCTGCTCATCTCTCTGGGGGCCTCTTCAAGTGTGCAGGCACTCAATACACGTCATAGTCAGATCCCCCCCCATTCCTGTATCCTTGCTGCCCCTAATAAAAAAAAAAAAAGAAAAAAAATTTTTTTTTAATCTGTCTCTCCAACCACAAGGGACTAGTAGTTCCAGAACCATTGTTGGTCCCATACCCCTGTCTTACCATGGCCCTAGAAGTGCTACATGATCTGGATGCCTGAGACTGGGCTGCCTTTATGAACCTGCTTAGCTTGATAATCATAACAACCTCAGGGGATATAGTGAAGCTTAAACAACACAATGAATTGAAGTGAAAACTATTTCCAAGAGATAAACTATGCATAAATATCAGCAGCTGCTATTCTCAATGTGTACAGACCTTTCCTATCGGAAGGTGGGAAATATTCTTACCATAGTTACTATGCTTTTCTCTTTCTTATTCTTCGGTATGTGACCTTCTCCCTAGTTCATCCTAGGCAACAATCTGCCTGGGAGGAGATTAGAACGTTCCAGGAAGAATGCAGAAAGAAAGGCCATGGTAATATTCAATTCCTGACAATCAAAAATATGATTATGCAGCAGCAGAATAATAGCCTTGCAGCCAGGCTGTTTTCTTGAGAAGAAATTTTCCAAGCTCCTTTATTTCTTTCTTTATTTAGCATATCACGAGCCAATTTGGAGGAACTGGCTCATAAATTCCTCCCATAATGTAGAGCCATACCCATGTCCTTAACTAGGTATTAGCTGCATTTAGAAAGGAGAAGCTGACAAAGGGAAGTAGAAGAAAGCAGGACAAAAATGGCAGAGCTGATGATAAAAGAAAGAGACAGAAGGCAGCGAGGTTTGTGTTTCCTGATTTCTCTTCTCCTGGTTTAGACTTGGAGTCCATAGGATGTGCAAGCAGTTAATAAGCTTAGCTGCTAACCCAAAGGTTGGAGGTTCAAGTCCACCCACATGTGCCTTGGAAGAAAGGCCTGGAGATCTACTTTCAAAGAAGCAGGCATTGAAAACTGTATGGAGCACAGTTCTCCTCTGACACATGGGGTTGCCATGACTCAGACCTGAATTAACAACAACTGGTTTTTAGCTATAGACTGCTAACCTAAAGTTCAGTGGTTCGAAACCACCAGTGGCTCCGAGGGAGAAAGATGTGGCAGTCTGCTTCTGTAGAGATCTACAGCCTCGGAAACCCTGTGGGGTCCCTACGAGTCAAAGTCAACTCGATGGCAGTAGGTTTTTTGGTTTGGTTTTTAGGTTAGATATGGAAGGGCTAGGAGTACATTAGCTAAGTTGAAAGACTATTGAGAGCTGGGAGTCCTGCCCATTTGGGACAGATAGAAAGTAATCCTGGGAGCTTGCCCCATATGAGCCTGGAATGAGGTACACAGAGATGTAAATAGTTGAACACCAGAGTAGAATTAAACTAGATAGACATAACAGGAAAATAACTAGAAAATCTCTAAATATTTAGAAATTAATCCACGTACTTTTAAATACCTGTGGGTCACAGAATAAATTACAATTTAAATCAGAAAATATTTTGAGCTTGTGGGTTACAGCTAAAGTGCTACTGAGAGGGAAATTTAAAGCTCTAAATGCATTTATTAGAAATGGAGAAAGGTCCAAAATCAGTGATTTAACCTTCCAACTCAATATGGTAGGGAAAGAATGACAAATCAAACTCAAAGAAAGCCAAAGGAAGGAAGTAATAAAATAAGGGTAGAAATCAATGAAATAGAAAGCAAACGTACAACAAAATCAACAGTCTGGCTCTTTGAAAAAAATCAGTAAAATCGATAAGCTGATGAAGGAAAGAAAGAAAACACAAATTATCAATATCAGGAATGAAAAAGGGACATTGCTATAGATTCCATGGACATTTTTAAAAAAAGGAAAAGAGTAGTATTAACAACCTTATAACAATATATATGACAATTTAGATGAACAAATTTCTTTTGAAAGTAGAGCTTATCAAAAGTAGTGGTCAGACTTTGGTAAGTGGTGTCTGGGGTTTTAAAAGCTAGCAAGTGGCCATTTAAGATGCATCAGTTGGTCCCGACCCACCTGGAGCAAAGGAGAATGAAGAACACCAAAGACACAAGGAAAATATGAGCCCAAGAGACAGAAAGGGCCACAGAAACCAGAGACTCCTTCAGCCTGAGACCAGAAGAAGTAGATGGTTCCTGGCCACCACCAATGACTGCCCTGACAGGGAACACAACAGAGTCCCTGACAGAGCAGGAGAAAATTGGGGTGCAGAACTCAAATTCTGATAAGACCAGACTTAATTGTCTGACTGAGACTGGAGGGACCCCAGAAGACATGACCCGCGGACTCTGTCAGCCCAAAACTAAAACCATTCCCGAAGCCAACTCTTAAGACAAAGATTAGTGTCATGGATTGAATTATGTCCTCCCAAAATGTGTGTATCAGTTTGGCTGGGCCATGATTCCCGGTATTGTGTGATTTCCCTATATGTTGTAAATCCTACCTCTATGATGTTAATGAGGGAGGATGGGTGGCAGTTGTGTTAGTGAGGCAGGACTCAAGCTTCAAGATTGGATTGTGTCTTGAAGCAATCTCTTGAGATGTAAAAGAGAGAAGTGAGAAGAGAGACAGGAGGACTTCATACTACGAAGAAAGCAGTGTCAGGAGGACAGCACGTCCTTTTAGACCCGGGGTTCATGCCCAAAGAAGCTTCCTGGGGGAAGATTGATGAGAAGGCTAACAGAGAAAAAAAGTCTTCCCCTGGAGTTGACACCCTGAATTTGAACTTTTAGCCTACTTTACTGTGAAGAAATAAATTTCCCTTTATTGAAGCTATCCACTTGTGGTATTTCTATTATAGCAGCACAGGATGACTAACACAATTAGATTGGACTACAAGACTAAAGTGATACTTGTGAAGAGTGTGCTTCTTAGCTTAAGTAGATAAAAAAAAAAAGTAGATACATGAGACTAAATGGGAAGCTCCTGTCCCGAGATGAGATGAGAAGGCAGAAAGGGACAGGAGCTGGTTGAATGAACATGGGAAATACAAAGTGGAAAGGAAGAATGTGCTGTCACATTATAGGGAAAGCAACTAGTGTCACATAACAATATGTGTATAAATTTTTGTATGAGAAACTAACTTGAACTGTAAACACTCACTTAAAGCACAATTAAAAAAAAAAAATAGTGGTCAGATTGAGGGTGATGCTGAGATCTAGCTTTCCCAGGCTACTCTAGTTTGTGTTGGGCCAGTAGTGGGCCTACCATCCCATCACAGAGGCTGGGTGAGCTGAGGGGCCATCAGGCCAGTTGGAGAAAGGGTGAGGGGCTCAGAGATTCTGCAGCCAGGAAGAGCTGATGAGAAGCCAAGTCAACCAAGAAACTCAAAGAACAAACCCACTATTGTTCTGAGATAGTCTTTATTTTTTTTTTTAATAATTTTTATTGAGCTTTAAGTGAAGGTTTACAAATGAAGTCATTCTGTCAGATATAAGCTTATATACACCTTACTCCATACTCCCACTTATTCTCCCCCTAATGAGTCAGCCCTTCCAGTCTCTCCTTCCATGACAATTTTGCCAGTTCCTAACCCTCTCTACCCTCCTATCTCCCCTCCAGATAGGAGATGCCAACACAGTATCAAGTGTCCACCTGATACAAGTAGCTCACTCTTCATCAGCATCTCTCTCCTACCCTTCCATGTCTGATGAGTTGTCTTCGGGAATGGTTCCTGTCCTGGGCCAACAGAAGGTTTGGGGACCATGACCACCGGGATTCCTCTAGTCTCAGTCAGACCATTAAGTATGGTCTTTTTATGAGAATTTGGGGTCTGCATCCCACTGATCTCCTGCTCCCTCAGGGGTTCTCTGTTGTGCTCCCTGTCAGGGCAGTCATCGGTTGTGGCCGGGCACCATCTAGTTCTTCTGGTCTCAGGATGATGTAAGTCTCTGGTTCATGTGGCCCTTTCTGTCTCTTGGGCTCATAGTTATTGTGTGACCTTGGTGTTCTTCATTCTCCTTTGATCCAGGTGGGTTGAGACCAGTTGATGCATCTTAGATGGCCGCTTGTTAGCATTTAAGACCCCAGATGCCACATTTCAAAGTGGGATGCAGAATGTTTTCATAATAGAATTATTTTGCCAATTGACTTAGAAGTCCCCTTAAACCATAGTCCCCAAACCCCCGCCCTTGCTCCGCTGACCTTTGAAGCATTCAGTTTATCCCGGAAACTTCTTTGCTTTTGGTCCAGTCCAGTTGAGCTGACCTTCCATGTATTGAGTATTGTCCTTCCCTTCACCTAAAGTAGTTCTTATCTACTAACTAATCAGTAAATAACCCTCTCCCACTCTTCCTCCCTCCCCCCCCATAACCACAAAAGTATGTGTTCGTCTCAGTTTATACTATTTCTCAAGATCTGAGATACTCTTTAAATCTTGAACAGAAACTATCCCCTGAATCATCTAAACTATCTCCTGAAAAACTAAATAGCAGGTTAGCTCAAAAAGCAAAGAGTTTCACCCTTAAAGGCTGCACCCTTTTAAAAATTATCCATGTGATATCAAACGGACAGCAGTTACTCTAAAGCATAGATGAGAAGTTTGGGGAACAGTGAGACAAAATTAATGGGAGTGGGACAGCTAGTTCGGAAGTAATGAGAATGTTGACACAAACTGAAGAATGTAACCAATGTCACTGAACCTTATGTGTAGAAATTGTTGAATGGGAACCTGTTTTGTCATGTATAGTTTCACCAAAAATACAATAAAATGTTAAAAAATTAAAAAAAAAAAAAGAAAAGAACAAGCCCTAAGATACTACAGCTGGCAACTTAAGCAATGGAGGCCAGCGGTACCCATAGACCAGGCAGGGCTGGGACCTTGCCCAATAGACCAAGTGGACAAAGGACATGCCAGCCAGCATACCCAAGGCTTCTTCCCCCTGGAGTACCATAGGGCACACAATCCACACACCCCTTCTTCCCTCACATCCAGACATGATTGTAGGGAATGATGAAAACAACCGACTATCTAAGGAACTTAACATTTTTTCCTAGACAGCCTGAATGCTGCCTTAAGGTGCTGCATAAAATCATTAAATCAGGCTAAATTTAAACTGGAGTAGACACTTGGCTTGCAAAAAGATCACTGTAGCTCTAGGCAAAATAAAGACAGTGCCTTTTCTCTGCACATCAGAGGTAGTATGAACGGTTTTCAATTTTGTTACATTGCCTTGTTTCCAAGGGGACAATAGGAGGATCAAAGCATAATTTTCCAAAAGTTAAAATCATGACTCTCACACAAATATATAAAGTGATCAATTATCAATGATTTATTTAAGTCATTGATGCAGATCCAGCAAGATGGAAAGGCTGGTTTAAAGAGAATTGGATATAGTGCAGCTCTATAGTCACTGAAAGGAGGGCTGCTTGAATAAGATTTCTAATGTAGATACAGAACGTCTTATGCCATAAAACTGTAACCTTTGAGGTGATCTTTTCTACCTGACAAAATTTTTTATGTTGCTATCAAGCAAGAATCATTTTCATTGCTATCAGTTTTCTACAAGCTATATGCACCCTTAAGAGTTGTGAAATACCCTAATGAGTAGTAAAAAGCAGGTCACACAAAGGAACACGGTCATAGAGAAACAAATAATCGCTGCACCATCTAGACACAGCCAGCAAGACACAGAAAGGACTTGTAGTAATTCTTTTGCCATTTCCAAATCTTGAACAATTTTCCTAAACAGAAGTATGCGAGTGTGTGCTCATGTTTGTGACATTTGACAGATTGTGAATATTTAAGTAATAGGAACGAAACCCTCATTCTTCTCAACAGAGACACCCCCTTCCCAAGCAGGGGAATTTAGAGACACATCATCGTACTTTTCAGACCAGCAGGATACAATTACTATTACACTGCTTCAGATCTGGAAACAGGATTGATTTTCTTCTCTAAGCAATTCTATCCATCTAAGAATTTATTCAAGAACTTTCTGAAAGTAGCTCAGAAATTAATTTGTTGATTTGGGGATGTTTATAAAAATACCTAGACAACCATCTGGAGCAAGGGAGAATGAAGAAAACTAAAGACATGAGGGAAAGATTAGTCCAGATGACTAGTGGACCACAACTACCAGAGCCTCTACCAGATGGAGTCCAGTACAACGAGATGGTGCCCGGCTACCACCACCAACTGCTCTGACAGGGACCACAATTAAGGGTCCTGGATAGAGCTGGAGAAAATTGTAGAACGAAAGTTTAACTCACAAAAAAAAAGGACCAGACTTACTAGCCTGACAGAAACTGGAGAAATCCTGAGACTGTGGCCCCAGACACTCTTTTAGCTCAGTAATGAAGTCACTCCTGAGGTTCACCCTTCAGCCAAAGATTAGACAGGCCCATAAAACAAAACAAGACTAAAGGGACACACCAGCCTAGAGGCAAGGATGAGAAAGCAGGAGGGGACAGGAAAGCTGGTAATAGGGAACTCAAGGTCGAGAAGGGGAGAGTGTTAACATGTGATGGGGTTGGCAACCAATGTCACAAAACCATATGTGTACTAATTGTTTAATGAGAAGCTAGTTTGTTCTGTAAACATTCATCTAAAGTACAAGAAACAACAACAAAAAATATATATATATGAATAAGCTTTATTTATTAAAGAATGGCAACTGTACATGTGGACCTCACCAGAGAGTACACAGGAATCAAATTGATGGCATCTGTGGAAAGAGATGATGGAGATCAATATTGTGATGGTTAAGGTTATGTGTCAACTTGGCTAGGCCATGATTCTCAGTGGTTTGGCAGATATTATGTAATCATCCTCCATTTTTGTGATCTGATATGAGCAGCCAATCAGTTGAAAGCAGAGTTTCCTTGGGGGTGTGACCTGCATCCAATATATATGAATGTTCTGGTAAAGCTCGCTCTCTCTCTCCATCCTGCATCTAACTCATCATCCTCTGCCTCCCAATTCTTGGGACATGAGCCGGCACCCTGCTGACTGACCTGCAAATTTGGGGATTCACCAGCTCTCGCAGCCTCATGAGCCTGCAGCCTGCCATCTGACCTGCCAAATTGGGGTTCGTCAGCCCCTGCAACCACGTGAGTCAGGAGAAACCTCAAGCCTGACGCCTGATACACGAATGTGGGACTTGCCAGCTTCCACAACTGCATGAACCATTTCCTTGAAATAAATCTCTCTTTTTTTTATATGTATGTGTGTGTATGTGTATATATATATATGGAAACGCTGGTGGCGTAGTGGTTAAGTGCTACGGGTGCTAACCAAAGGGTCGGCAGTTCGAATTTACCAGGTGCTCCTTGGAAACTCTATGGAGCAGTTCTACTCTGGCTTACAGGGTTGCTATGGGTTGGAATAGACTCAACGGCACTGGGTTTGGTTTGGTTTTGGTTATATATATATATATATATGTATGTATGTCGGAATCGACTCGATGGCACTGGGTTTGGGGTTTTTTTGGCATACATACACTTCACTGTTTTTGCTCCTCTAGAGAACCCAGCCTACTACAAGACCAGTGGCTGACTGTGGAACAGACCATCAATTGCTCATATGCAAATTCAAGTTGAAGCTGAAGAAAATTAAAACCAGTCCCTAAGAGCCAAAGCGTGACCTTGAGTATATCCCACCTGAATTTGGAGACAAATATGAATAAGGAAGACCGAAGAAGAATTGATGCCTTTGAATTATGGTGTTGGTGAAGAATGTTGAATATATCATGGACTGTTAGAAGAGTGAACAAATCTGTCTTGGAAGAAGTACAGCCAGAATGTTCCTTAGAAGTGAGAATGGTGAGACTCATCTCATGTTATCAGAAGGGACCAGTCCCTGGAGAAGATCATCATGCTTGGTAAAGTAGAGGGTCAGCGAAAACGAGGAGGACCCTCAGTGAGATGGATTGACACAATGGCTACAACATTGGGCTCAAACATAACCAAAAATTTTGAGGATGGCGCAGGACTGGGCAGCGTGTTTCGTTCTGTTGTTCATAGGGTCACTATGAGTCAGAACCAACTTTACAGCAACTGACGACAACATAACATTAAAGAATATTGGATCCATGTCTTTCAAATAATTCTGAATGCCACCAGGAATCCTACCGCCCACCTTGACCATTCCTTCAAAATGGGACTCTTACCCACTTCACCCTAATCAATTCCTCCTATCCAAATTCACTACAAGAATTTGATACTCTATCATATTATGAAAGGAGAATTTTAACATCTTGAGAAGCATTTTCCAGTTTGGATAGAACTCTCTTTATTTGAGATACCTATAAAAGGGTTTTTTTTAAATATTTATTTCTGTGTTTTGTTTTTTTGTTTTTTCGTATTTTTGTGCACCTAACCTTCTCCCCAGGGCCCTGGTGGCCCAGTGGTTAAGAGCTCAGGCTGCTAGCCAAAAGGTTGGCCGTTTGAATCCCCCAGCTGCTCCTTGGAAACCCTATGGGGCAGTTGTGTCCTATAGGGTTGCTGTGAATCCTTCTCCTTATGGAATCCTGGTGGAGCAGTGGTTAATTTGGCTGCTAACCAAAACGGTGGTGGTTTGAACCCACCAGCCACTCTGCAGGAGAAAGATGTAGCAGTCTGCTTCTGTAAAGAAAAAACTAAGTAGAAAGATGATGCATGTTCAGTAACAGCACATATGTAAAATGTAAAGCCCCAGAAAATAACACACAACGTTATATGTGAATACATGCTTATATAGTAAAAATATAAAATATGCATGGATAAAGGAAAACGGGGAGCAAGGTCTGCTTAGAGTCCATACTGGGCTTCAGCTACACCTGCAATGTTTTGTGTCTTTTTGAAAAGGGACGCAGATAAGGAAAAATGTTAATATTAGTTAAAGCTGGATAGTAGGTACACAGATGTCCCCTATGTTCTCATTTTCTGCATTTTGAAGTATTTAATACCAAAATATTGACAGGAAAAATAGTAGATAATATTGAGAAAACAGGTAAAACAATACTAGATAGTAAAAAAATAATTAGAAGGCAAGAAAATATGTACAGTTGATATATAATATCAAAAATTTTAAAACATCATTAAAATAGAGAAACTCCTGGCATGTCTGTCTGGGAGGAAACAGAAATAAATAATATATGCAATAAGAAATGAGCAAAAAGCTAGTAACCACAGCTAAGGCAGACACAAAGTGATAAGAGAATACCATACACAATTTTATGTTTCTGCGATTGATTATTTCCATATTATGGACAATTTCCTAAGAAACTATAAATTTCCTAAAATGCTCTAAGAAGAAGTAAAAAAAAAAAATCTGAATAGAAGAAATTGAGAAGTTGTGGATTACCCATTTCCCAAAAAACACCAGACACAAATTGAGTTCTAAAAACATTTAAGGAACAGATAATTCCTCTTCGCTAAACTATTACAGAACACAGACAGGTAGATAAATTTTCCCAATTCTATGAAACTACCACAATTTTGATACAAAAATCTAACAAAATAGCACAAAAGATAATTGATAGATTCCATTTGTACTTAGAAATGGTTGTAAGAATCCTAGATAAAATATGAACATTTGAATTCAGCAATGTTTTAAAAAATAGTATACCAAGTTGGATTTATCCCAGAGTAGAAATTTGGTTCAACATTAAGCTGTCTTTTCGTAGAGGAGAAAAACGCATGTTCCTATTGAAAAATCCTGAAAATCATTAGAACTAATAATAATAATAGCTGACATTTATTGAGTGTTTACTGGGTATCAGGCACCATGTTAAAAGCTTCACATGCTTTACTTAATCTTCATGAGAACCTAATGAGGCCAGTGTTATTATCATCCTCTATTTTACATGTGAATTTAAGTACTTTGCCCAAGCTACAAACAGCAGCTTCCTTAACTAGATGGAAATTATTTACCAGAAACCAACAGCCAACACCGTATTGGCTAGAACAGGATTTTGACCCTTTGCCTGCTAGGATCTCTGGGCCTGATCCTTGTCAGTCTGTCTCAATTTCCTCAATTTCTCTTTAGCTCCCCAAGGCTGGATCTGCTGCTATTCAGCCCATTATGGGACAGAGGCCCAGCTTCTAACTGGCACAGGAAAAAACATAAAATGAACTTTCTTCACTGTGTTCTGGTGCTAGATTCCACCTTCTGCCATTGGAAGCAATTCAAGTAGAGATTCTCGTTTTAATAGAAATTTTAGATTTAGTGGAATTCCTGGGTGTTGCAAATGTTTAATGTTCTCGGCCGTCACTGAGAGGTGCCTTGGAAAAAAGCCCTAGTGATTTACTTCCTAAAAACCAGCCACTGAAAGCCCTGTGGAGGACAGCTCTACTCCGACAAACGTGAAGTGGCCCTGAGTTGGAACCGACTCACGGGCAACTAGGTTGTTTGCTTGTTTGTTTGTTAGGATTTTGTAGCGATTTTAGTGGCAGTCCATGGATAGTGTCAAGTCATTGGGCTCACCACCAATCAGAACTCAAGGTTCTGGCCCCATGTGGGTATTCTTGATTAAATCACTTGGAGTCCCTGGGTGGCACAAACCGTAAGCCTTCTACTACTAGACAAAAGGTTGGTGGTTCGAATCCACCCAGAGGTGCCTCGGAAGACAGTCTTGGCAATCTGCTTCCAAAAGGTCACAGCCTTGAAAACCCTATGGAGCAATTCTACTCTGCACACACGGGGTTGCCATGAGTCAAAGTTGACTCGACGGCAACAAATAACAGCAATATCTGACCTTGGCCTCTCTAACTCTAAAAGAATGGCATTGAATTGGATGATCTGCAAGGTCGTTGCCTGATTCTATATTGTCTGACTGATGTCCAAAAACAAGGTTCAGATTATTTTTTCAATTGCCTCAAAGTAGATGTCAGCTTGTTGGCCTCCCTGCTGCTAGGTAACAGTTGTAAAATTTGCAAGAAATGTGAACATCTCAATTCGTGGTTGGAAACAAATGAAGTATGCTCTTTGGAAAAGAAATATCTCTTCCCTAGTTTGCAAAACGTGCACTTTTGTGAGTTTACCTTTCAAACACAGAAAATCAATTTATGTAGCTCTAAAGGGGGACATGCATTAATTTGGGTTCAAACTATTTCAAGAAAGCGCCCCCTTTTGCCACATGTCTATCACAAGTAGAGCCAAGAAACATATGCTCCATGCAGATCGGTGGAGCCCGAGCCCTGAGAACAGGGACAACATCTTCGTAGTTTTCCAGTGAAAGATCAGATGAAGACAGACATTGAGACATTTATAAATGTCATCTTGGTTCTGTCTAGCAGAATATCCAAAGAGGTGGAAATTTAGCATTTCTTTTCGAGAGATAAACAGTTGATGATGCTGGGGAGAGGTGGGCATGTTTGCATGAGGAGCCTAAAGCCTCATTATATGGGAACTGATTGAGACTTCACTCCTATGTCCCCAAGATTCAAGTTAGGGAAATCTGCTTCAGTAGACCACCAATTAAAAAAAAAAAAAGTTACTGTGGACTCAAGTGAGTCGACC
Organism: Elephas maximus indicus; assembly: GCF_024166365.1. NCBI lineage: Eukaryota > Metazoa > Chordata > Mammalia > Proboscidea > Elephantidae > Elephas > Elephas maximus. Next base: position 70,032,197 of record NC_064831.1, on the reverse strand, counting down.
CCGTATGTGCCAGTGTAGAACTGTAGACTGTAGTAGACTTCCTAGTTGTCAACCAGCTCCCTAAGGCTGACATGGCATCCTGTGGCCTCAAGGGGGCACTCCATCAAGAAGGCGTGGGGGCCAGCCCCTGATCTAAGTTGGGTTATGCTAAGAGCGATTCCAGATCCTGGGGCTAGTTCCAATCCAACCAACCTGGAGGCTGGTGAGTACCCCAGGATTATGACCCACATGTGTGAGTGAACTTAAGGATATTTGATTTTGGGAATGCAGGCCTGGAGCATTCTTGGCAGCATGCTAAGGAAGGTTGGAAACCTCTCTTCTCTCACCTGGAAGGCTCACAGATGCAGAATCACCTGGGTACTGCAGCAGGGACTGTAGTAGACTTCCTAGTTGTCAACCAGCTCCCTAAGGCTGACATGGCATCCTGTGGCCTTAAGGGGGCACTCCATCAAGAAGGTGTGAGTGACCTGGAACCAGCCCTTTGGTCATAAATAAGCACTTGAGGACTTCTTTAACTAATCAAAAAAATCTAATCAAGATAGGTGATACTGGAGCTTGAGCTGTTCAACTGAAATTTTAACAGGAAATATGTTGCTGTTATTTTGCACCCTCAAAATGATGAGGAATGTAACTGTTAAATGTACAACAGGAGAAGAGTCTAGTGGTGGTCATCAAGCCATTCCCAGCTCTCAGAACAAGAAAGGATGCTCCCAATCCAGGGGAGCTCCAGGTGGCAGAGTCCCGGCTTCACATGAAGGCCATGATGCACTGGAGGACATTGGGCAGCTCCATGGACTCAGCCTTGGTCCAGCTGCTGGACCACAACCCAGCTTGGGCCGGGTAGACACTCTTGAGAAGCATCCATTGTTTAATTTGGGTGTCACTTCATTCTGAGATAATTTACAGTTTTTCTAGAAAAACATCTATATCGTTGGAAAGTTCAATGTACTATTAGCAGGGTTTTTACATAGCACTGCCTCACTGTTGTTAATCTCCTCAGTGAAAAAAAAAAACAAAAACTGTTGCCGTTGAGTCCGTTTCTACTCATAGCAACCCTATAAGACAGAGTAGAACCGCCCCATACAGTTTCCAAGGAGGGGCTGGTGGATTTGAACTGCCAACTTTTTGGTTAGTAGCCGAGCTCATGTGTGCTGTGGAGTCAATTCTGACAAAAAGTAACTCTGTAGGACAGAGTAGAACTGCCCCACAGGGTACCCAAGGACGTAATCTTTACGAGAGCAGATCTTTTCTCCCAAGGAGCCACTGGTGGGTTCGAACCATCAACTTTTAAGTTAGTAGCCAAGCCTCTAGCTCCTTTCCCATTATTCATGGTGTATATTTGTCTTTTCTGTCTCTGTTTTATTTTTCCCCTAGATTCAGCTTGCCAGAGGTTTTTCCAGGTTCAAACTATTTCAGAGAACTTGCTCTAGGGTTTATTTTTCAATTCTGTTCGTTTTCTGTTTTGTAAATTATTCATTTCTGTTTTTAACTTTATTAGTCTTGACTTCCAAATTTTCTTGAAGCCACTTATGTGACTTCGCCAGTTGACTCTGTTTCACTATATTTAATTATTTTTGTTTAGTGATGAAATTTCTGTTTTGCCCCCGAATGTAGTCGCTCACCTTATGACGTAAGTTTTAATATGTAGTATTCTCATTATTTAGAAACCCTGGTGGCATAGTGGTTAAGAGCTACAGCTGCTAACCAAAAAGGTTGGCAGTTGGAGCCCACCAGGTACTCCTTGCAAACTCTATGGGGCAGTTCTACTCTGTCCTATGGGGTCACTATGAGTTGGAATTGACTCAACGGCAATGGGTTTATTCTCATTATTGCAGTTTCCTAAATATTCCATAATTGCATCTGAATTTTCTTGGTGACGCAGTAATTACTTTTCAATGTAATTTAAATCAAGCAGCTTGTTGGTTTTTTGGTTTGCTTAATCCTTTGTGATCAGAAGGTGCAGCCTATGTGACTCCTACTTCTTAACTTTCATGAATATTTTCTTCATAAAGCAATTTTCGTAAATGTTCCATGAACATTTGAAAATAATGTGTCCTCCCTATAGGCAATAAAAGTATTTATCCACCTTATTAATAATATCGGAGCCCTGGTGGCTCATTGGTTAATCACTTGGCTGCTAACCAAAAGGTCGGCAGTTTGAATCTACCAGCCACCCCTTGGAAACTCTATGGGGCAGTTCTACTCTGTCCTATAGGATTGCTGTGAGTTGGGATGGACTCTACAGCAAAGGGTTTTTTGTTTTGTTTTGCTTTTTATTAATACTATTACTCAAATCTTGTATGTCATTCTACTAGTGTTGCAGTTAAAGGTTCAAACATGTCTGGACCGGCACTGAAGTGATGTTCATTGGCATTACCCAAATAATATAAAAAATGTATTGCACTGTAATTTCCTTCCACCTTGCCCCCACCAATTTTATTAGAATAGTATGAAATTTTAGGTACAAATTATTATTATAAATCCTTATATTGTGTAAATCTTTTCTCAAAAAAATATTTTTAACATTTGCATTGTTTATATTTATTATAATTACTTACATAGTAGATTTTGCATTCTTGGTTTTCTTATTCACTGCATGCCCTCCCCACCCTTGAATTCTTTGCTTTGTTTCGGGGCTGATAGAGGGTACCTCTTCAAGCATTTTGTTCTGGGGGAGTTTGTGGACGCACCTGCATGCACAAGCAGGTACTTAAAATTTCTTAAAACCAAAATCAAACCAATTGCCATCAAGTAACTTGGACTCCCGGGAACCTCGCTGATGTCAGAGCAGAACTGTGCGTCACAGGGTTTTCAGTGGCTGGTTTTTCCAAAATAGATCACCCGGTCTCCCTTCTGTGGTGCCTCTGAGTAGACTTGGACCTCTAACCTTTCAGTTAGCAGCAAAACACGTTAACAGTTTGCACCACCCAGGGACTCCTAAAATTATTCAGCTGTCACAGCTGCATAATACCACTTAGTATAGAATTCTTTGTTTATAATCTTCCCCTGCAAAAATCCTAAAAATATTGCTCCTCATCTCAAGTAATTAGTGCTGTGGAAAAGAATCTGACGTCAGCCTGTTGACATCATTTTTCTTCTTCTCTGTAGACAGCCTATTTCTCTCTCTCCATCCTTATAGGATTTTTTTTTTCATTAACTTTGAAAATTAGAGTCTCAGAAAAAAACGTAGGTGTAAGACCTCTTCCCATTAAATATGCCTTAAACACATTAAATAGTCCTTTTAAGCTGAAGAATTAAGGCCTACTTCAGCTGAAGGAACTTTTATTATTTTCTGATTATCACTTATGTTCTCTTCTCTCCTCCTGGAATTTCTTTTCCAAAAATTGAATGACTGGATATGCCATGACCATTATTATTTGATGAATCGTATTCACCTCAGTTTCTCTTTGCTGCTGGGATAAGAAAGTTTCTCTTTAATGTTCCCAGGAAGCTTGAAAATACCCTGAGGCAACCCAGCTGGAACAGAACTCAACCACCTCCTCCCAGGAGGCAAAGGTGTCACGGGCTGAGTTTGGGGTGTGGCTGTGTAGTCATCCCCTCCCTTTCAGCCTGAGGCATAGGCAGGAGCAACCAAAGGGAGGAGACCAGAAGGATATTCTTTTTTTTTTTTTAATAATTTTTATTGTGCTTTAAGTGAAAGTTTACAAATCAAGTCAGTCTTTCACACAAAAACCCATATACACCTTGCTACACACTCTCAATTACACTCCCCCTAATGAGACAGCCTGCTCTCTCCCTCCACTCTCTTTTTTCGTGTTCATTTCGCCAGCTTCTAACCCCCTCATTCCCTCATCTCCCCTCCAGACAGGACACCTGATCCAAGAAGCTCACTCCTCACCAGCATCCCTCTCCAACCCATTGTCTAGTCCAATCCATGTCTGAAGAGTTGGCTTCAGGAATGGTTCCTGTCCTGGGCCAACAGCAGGTCTGAGGGCCATGACCACTGGAGTCCCTCTAGTTTCAGTCGGACCATTAAGTCTGGTCTTATGAGAATTTGGGGTCTGCATCCCACTGCTCTCCTGCTCCCTCAGGGGTTCTCTGTTGTGCTCCCTGTCAGGGCAGTCATCGGTTGTAGCCGGGCACCATCTAGTTCTTCTGGTCTCAGGATGATGTAGTCTCTGGTTCATGTGGCCCTTTCTGTCTCTTGGGCTCCTAATCGCCTTGTGTCCTTGGTGTTTTTCATTCTCCTTTGATCCAGGTGGTTTCAGACCAATTGATGCATCTTAGATGGCCGCTTGCTAGTGTTTAAGATTCCAGACGCCACTCTTCAAAGTGGGATGCAGAATGTTTTCTTAATAGATTTTATTATGCCAATTGACTTAGATGTCCCCTGAAACCATGGTCCCCAGACCCCTGCCCCTGCTACGCTGCCCTTCGAAGCATCCAGTATCTTCAGGAAACTTCTTTGCTTTTGGTTTAGTCCAGTTGTGCTGAGCTCCCCTGTATTGTGTGCTGTCTTTCCCTTCACCTGAAGTATTTCCTATCTACTATCTAATTAGTGAATGCCTCTCTCCCACCCTCCCTCCCTCCCCCGTCTCCTAACCACAAAAGAATGTTTTCTTCTCAGTTTAAACTATTTCTCAAGTTCTTAGAATAGTGGTCTTATACAATATTTGTCTTTTTGCAACTGACTAATTTCACTCAGCATAATGCCTTCCAGGTTCCTCCATGTTATGAAATGTTTCACAGATTCCTCCCTGTTCTTTATCGATGCGAAGTATTCCATTGTGTGAATATACCATAATTTATTTATCCATTCATCCGTTGATGGGCACCTTGGTTGCTTCCGTCTTTTTCCTATTGTAAACAGTGCCGCAATAAACATGGGTGTGCATATATCTGTTGGTGTAAAGTCTCTTATTTCTCTAGGATATATTCCAAGGAGTGGGATTGCTGGGTCGTATGGTAGTTCTATTTCCAGCTTTTTAAGGAAGCACCAAATCGATTTCCAAAGTGGCTGTACCATTTGACATTCCCACCAGCAGTGTGGAAGTGTTCCAATCTCTCCACAGCCTCGCCAACATTTTGAGTTTTTTGGATTAATGCCAGCCTTGTTGGAGTGAGATGAAATCTCATTGTGGTTTTGATCTGCATTTCTCTAATGGCTAATGATCGTGAACATTTCCTCATATATCTGTTAGTCACCTGAATGTCTTCTTTAGTGAAGAGTCTATTCATATCTTTTGCCCATTTTTTAATTGGGTTATTTGTCTTTTTGCAGTTGAGTTTTTGCAGTATCATGTAGATTTTAGAGATAAGGCGCCTATCAGAAATGTCGTAGCTAAAAACGTTTTCCCAGTCTGTAGGTAGTCTTTCTACTCTTTTGGTGAAGTCTTTGGATGAGCATAGGTGTTTGATTTTTAGGAGCTCCCAGTTATATAGTTTTTCTTCTGCATTCTTAATAATGTTTTGTATACTGTTTATGCCATGTACTAGGGCTCCTAACGTTGTCCCTATTTTTTCTTCCATGATCTTTATCGTCGTAGATTTTATATTTAGGTCTTTGATCCATTTTGAGTTAGTTTTTCTGCATGGAGTGAGGTATGGGTCTTGTTTCATTTTTTTGCACAAGGATATCCAGTTATACCAGCACCATTTGTTAAAAAGACTGTCTTTTCCCCATTTAACTGCCTTTGTCAAATATCAGCTGCTCATATGTGGATGGATTTATGTTTGGATTCTCAATTCTGTTCCATTGGTCCATGTATCTGTTGTTGTACCAGTACCCGGCTGTTTTGACTACTGTGGCGGTATAATAGGTTCTAAAATCAGGTAAAATAAGGCCTCCTATTTTGCTCTTCTTTCTCAGGAATGCCTTATTTATCCGGGGCCTCTTTCCCTTCCATATGAAGTTGGTGATTTGTTTCTCCATCTCATAAAGAATATCATTGGGATTTGGATCAGAATTGCATTAAATCTATAGATCGCTTTTGGTAGAATAGGCATTTTTATAATGTTAAGTCTTCCTATCCACGAGCAAGATATGTTTTTCCACTTATGTAAGTCTCTTTTGGTGTCTTGCAGAGGTGTACTGTAGTTTTCTTTGTATAAGTCTTTCACATCTCTGGTAAGATTTATTCCTAAGTATTTTATCTTCTTGGGGGCTACTGTAAATGGCACTGATTTGGTGATTTCCTCTTCAATGTTCTTTTTGTTGGCATAGAGGAATCCAACTGATTTTTTGTGTTTATCTTGTATCCCGATATTCTGCTGAACTCTTCTATTAGTTTCAGTAGTTTTCTGGAGGATTCCTTAGGGTTTTCAGAGTATAAGATCACGTCATCTGCAAATAGAGATGCTTGTACTTCTTCCTTGCCAGTCTGGATGCTCTTTATATCTTTATCTAGCCTAATTGCTCTGACTAGGACTTCCAACACAATGTTGAATAAGAGCGCTGATAAAGAGCATCCTTGTCTGGTTCCCAATCTCAATGGGAATGCTTTCAGGCTCTCTCATTTAGGGTGATGTTGGCTGTTGGCTTTGTATAAATGCCCTTTATTATGTTGAGGAATTTTCCTTCTCTTCCTGTTTTGCAGAGAGTTTTTATCATCAATGAGCTTTGGACTTTGTCAAATGCCTTTTCTGCATCAGTGATAAAATCATGTGATTCTTGTCTTTTGTTTTATTTATGTGGTGGATTACATTAATTGTTTTTCTAATGTTGAACCATCCCTGCATACCTGGTATGAATCCCACTTTGTCATGGCGAATTATTTTTTTGATGTTGTTGAATTCCATTGGCTAGAATTTTGTTGAGGATTTTTCATGTACATTCATGAGGGATATAGGTCTATAATTTTCTTTTCTTGTGAAGTCTTTACCTGGTTTTGGTATCAGGGATATGCTGGCTTCATAGAATGAACTTGGTAGTATTCCATCCTTTTCTACGCTCTGAAATACCTTTAGTAGTAGCAGTGTTAACTCTTCTCTGAAAGTTTGGTAGAACTGTGCAGTGAAGCCATCCCGACCACAGCTATTTTTTGTTGGGAGTTTTTTGATTACCTTTTTAATCTCTTCTTTTGTTATGGGTCTATTTAGTTGTTCTACCTCTGTTTGTGTTATTTTAGGTAGGTAGTGTTTTAGTGTGTTTCTAGGAATTCATCCATTTCTTCTAGGTTTTCAAATTTGAGTAGTTTTTCATAGTAATCTGAGATGATTCTTTCAATTTCAGTTGGGTCTGTTGTAATATCACCCCTCTCATTTCTTATTTGGGTTATTTGCTTCTTCTCCTGTTTTTCTTTTGTGAATTTGGCCAGTGATTTATCAATTTTGTTGATTTTTTCAAAAAGTCAGCTTTTGTTCTTGTTAATTCTTTCAATTGTTTTTCTGTTTTCTATTTCATTTAAAAAAAATTTTTTTATTTCATTTAGTTCAGCTCTAATTTTTATTATTTGCTTTCTTCTGGTGCCTGTGGGTCTCTTTTGTTGCTCTCTTTCTATTTGTTCAAGTTGTAGGGATAATTCTTTGATTTTGGCCCTTTCTTCCTTTTGGATGTGTGCATTTATTGATACAAATTGGCCTCTGAGCACTGCTTTTGCTGTGTCCGAAAGGTTCTGATAGGAAGTGTTTTCATTCTCATTGGATTCTCTGAATTTCTTTATTCCATCCTTAATGTCTTCTATAATGCAGTCTTTTTTGAGCAGGGTATTGTTCAGTTTCCAAGTGTTTGATTTCTTTTCCCTGCTTTTCCTGTTATTGATTTCCACTTTTATGGCCTTATGGTCAGAGAAGATGCTTTGTAATATTTCACTGTTTGGATTCTGCTAAGGCTTGCTTTATGACCTAATATGTGGTCTATTCTAGAGAATGTTCCATGTGCACTAGAAAAGAAAGTATAGTTGGTTGCTGTTGGGTGGAGTGTTCTGTGTATGTCTACGAGGTTAAGTTGGTTGATTATGGCATTTAGATCTTCCGTGTCTTTATTGAGCTTCTTTCTCGATGTCCTGTCCTTCACCGAAAGTGGTGTGTTGAAGTCTCCCACTATTATTGTGTAGCTATCTATCTCACTTTTCAATGCTGATAGAATTTGTTTTATGTATCTTGCAACCCTGTCATTGGGTGCATAAATATTTAATATGATTATATCTTCTTGGTGTATTGTCCCTTTAATCATTATATAGTGTCCTTCCTTATCCTTTCTGATGGATTGAACTTTAAAGTCTATTTTATCAGAAATTAATATTGCCACTCCTGCTCTTTTTTGATTGTTGTTTGCTTCATATATTTTTTCCATCCTTTGAGTTTTAGTTTGTTTTTGTCTCTAAGTCTAAGGTGTGTCTCTTGTAGGCAGCATATAGATGGATCTGTTTTTTAATCCATTCTGCCACTCTCTGACTCTTTATTGGTACATTTAAGCCATTTACATTCAGGGTAATTATGGATAGGTAAGAATTTAGTGCTATCATTTTGATGTCTTTTTTTGTGTGTTGTTGACAGTTTCTTTTTCCCACTTAAGTTTATGTGCTGAGTAGATTTTCTTTATATGTTGTCCTTTCCTCATATTTGTTGCTGTTGATTTTGTTTCTGCTAAGTCTGTATTTTTCCCTTGTATTTTATTTTGATGAGGAGGATAGTTTGTCTCCTTTGTGGTTACCTTATTATTTACCCCTATTTTTCTAAATTTAATACTAACTTTCATTTCTTTGTATTGCCGTATCTTCTTATCTATATGGAAGGTGTATGATTACATTTCTTAGTCCCTCTTTATTATTTTAATGTTGTCTTCTTTCATATAATAACATCGCTGTTAGCCTGTTTGGGGATATATATATATATATATATATATATATATATATATATATATATATATATATATATATATATAATCTTGCTTTGTTTTTTTGGATTTCCCTGTCTGGGTTGACTTCTGCTTGCTCTGCCCAGTTTTCTAGTCTTGGGTTGATACCTGATATTATTGATTTTCTAACCAAAGAACTCCCTTTAGGATTTCTTGTAGTTTTGGTTTGGTTTTTACGAATTCCCTCAACTTGTGTTTATGTGGAAATGTCTTAATTTCACCTTCATATTTAAGAGACAGTTTTGCTGGATATATGATTCTTGGCAGGCAATTTTTTTTCCTTCAATTTTTAAATATATCATCCCATTGCCTTCTTGCCTGCATGGTTTCTGCCGAGTAGTCCGAGCTTATTCTTATTGGCTCTCCTTTGTAGGTGACTTTTTGTTTATCTCTTGCTGCTCTTATAATTCTCTCTTTATCTTTGGTTTTGGCAAGGTTGATTATAATATGTCTTGGTGACTTTCTTTTAAGATCTATCTTATGTGGAGTTCAATGAGCATCTTGGATAGATATCTCCTCATCTTTCGTGATATTGGGGAAGTTTTTTGCCAACAAATCTTCAACAATTCTCTCTGTATTTTCTGTTATCCCTACCTGTTCTGGTACTCCAATCACTCGTAGGTTATTTCTCTTGATAGAGTCCCACATGATTCTTAAGGTTTCTTCATTTTTTTTAAGACTTTTATCTGATTTTCTTCAAATATATTAGTGCTCAAGTTCAGAAATTCTAGCTTCTACTTGCTTAAGTCTGCTCCTCTGACTTTCTACTGAGTTGTCTAATTCTGTAATTTTATTGTTAATCTTCTGAATTTCTGATTGCTGTCTGTCTATAGATTTTTCCAGCTTATTAAACTTTTCTTTATGTTCCTGAATAATCTTTCTAATTTCTTCAATTGCTTTAGCTGTGTGTTCCTTGGCTTGTTTTGCATATTGCCTCATTTCCTTCCTGATGTCTTGAAGGGTTCTGTATATAAAACTTTTGTGTTCTGCATCTGGTAATTCCAGGAATGCACTTTCATCTAGAAGCTCCCTGGATTCTTTGTTTTGAGAGCCTGTTGAGGTGATCATGGTCTGTTTCTTTATGTGACTTGATATTGACTGCTGTCTCTGAGCCATCTCTAAGTTATTGTATTAGTTTATGCTTGCTTACTGTGTCATAGCTGCTTGCTTTGTTTTGTTTTGGTATACCCTTATGTGTTGCTTGAGTGAGCTAGCTTGATTATTTTTGCCTTTGGAGCTCTGGTGTCCTGTCCCCAGCTGGCTAGAGCTGTTATCAGGTACATCAGTCTAGGAGTCCATTCAGTTTTCTTGTATGAATTCAGCTCAGGTTTCCAGGTAGCTGATCATCAAGTGTGTGGTACAGACTCTGTCGTACAGTCTTAGAGGGGCAGGGGTGATTGGCATATATACTGGTATCTGATTGCAGCAGGGGATCACACTCTGAACAAGCTGGGGGGCTGAGAACCGACCCCTGAGTGTCTCTGAGGAAAATGCGTCCCTGTGCCCTGGAGCTTGCTGGTGGGTGGGTTCTGCAGATGGACCATGGGCACCCAAAGTTTTTGGTTGTAAGGACTAGGAGGTACCAGTTATCTTTGGACCCCTTTTGCAGGTGGCTGGGTGACCTGAGTGGAACTACCAGTCCTTAGGTCCCTGATGTGGGTAGGTGAGGACCTTGTTTAATAGACAAAGCAATGTCAAACGTCAAACACCCACCTCTCCACTGCACAGCTGAAATATTTGGAGTTTGCCAACAAGGGCCTATTCTCCCGAAATAGGCCCACACAGGTCCATGTAGAAGGGAAAGGTGCTGAAGGTCCATGGATGGTTTATGCCTGGACAGGAGCTACTTCTGCACTGAGCTCCCCCGGTCAATGGAGCTAGCAACTTATCTTTTCCCAATTGCAAATTTTTTCCTTCCCCAAGGCCGAGAGGATGGCTCTACGTGCTCACCAGGGTCTATCTCAGGCCCAGGGATTCAGCCGCTGAAGCCAGCTTGGGGGTGGGGGGAGGCGGTCGTGGTAAAATATACGCAGATACTTAGCTTTTGCCGAGAGCACCGTCCTTCTCAGGTCCCGGAGGTGTGAGTGGGCTGTGTGGCTGACTGCTTCTCCCTGAGGAAACTGCAGCCGAATGCTAGTACCAGCCCCCCCGCCGCCGCCGCCACCGCTCCAGGAATGGTGCCTGAGGGCTCCCCTCGATTCAGGTCCAGTAACTCCTCTCCACTTCTGAACAGTCTCTTCCTCCCCCTGCCCCTCAGTTCATTGTCTTAGTTTGCCTTTGATGCTCAGGGCTCCCAGCTCGTCACAGATATACTCATTTCACTTGGTTTTTTGGGTCTTTGTTGTAAAGAGGGCTCGCTGGAAGCATCTGTCTATTCCGCCATCTTGGCTCCTCTCTAAAGCATATCCAGAAGGATGTTCTTACCAGTGGGAAAGAGCAATGGAACCTGAAGGCCAAGCTGGAACCCAGAATAAGGGGCAGCTCTTCCCCTCAGTGCAACACAAGTTGAGTGGCTGAGCTAAGAAGAGAGTCCAGGTCCCCATATATCCACTGAATCCATGACCAAGCAGTTGGCTCAAGCACATGTATTGCCAATATGCAGAAGGGAGTCCAAAAGCAAACAGAATCCAAGCAAGTGACAGGTCCAAATTTGGAGTCATCACAGATGGTAAAATTCCTAGAAAGAGTAGGCTCTGGGCAGAGACCAGGAACCATTTAAAGCCGGAAGTGACCAGGAGCTTTCAATGTGTGGAGGCCAGAAAAGCACAAGGCTTTCATTTGATCCACTTGACAATCCCGTGAGATAATTAGCCCTATTTTACAGATGGAGAGATTGAGTCTTAATGGGGCAACTTTTTCTAGATCTTTCTCTAGTAAATAGTTCACCCAGCATTTGAGCCCACATCCATGTGTCTGCAGTGTGGGAGATTTTTCCATCTTACGTAACACTATGTAGTTACTGTGTAGTGTTATTTTTCTTTCTGTTTTTGCTATTCTTCCTAGCCAGTGGAAAGCTAATGCCCATTCCCAACACTGTTCGGGGTATTGCCTTCCAGAAGGGAAGACTTTTTTCAGATGCTTTATATTTGAGAGTATAAGAAGTTCACTAAGGCTTCCTCAACTAATGAGTCTTTTGGCATAAGGACGAGCAGCAGCCTTACTCCAGATCTCCTCTCATTGTCTTCCCATCACCTCTACTAATGTCCTATTGCTGCAGCCTGGTAGACCAGCAGCCCAGGAGGAGGAGGCGCCACAGTTCCCACTGTACCAGGGTCCAAGCCTCAGTTCTTGGTGCTACAACCTCAGCAAGGCCACTCATGATGCTCTCCTTCTCTTTACGCAATTTCTTTCACCTCTCTTTCCCCCGGCTTTGTCTTACCACGTCAGTGCACAGAACTGTTGCACACTTGTTCCACCCACATTTCAGTTTTGGGTTCTGTTTATTTTTTTAATTTTATTTTACTAAGTGGAAGTTTATAGCTCAAGTTAATTTCTCATTCAAAACTTTATACACATATTGTTTTGTGACATTGGTGGCAATTCCCACAATGTGACAGCATACTCCCCCATTTCACCCTGGGTTCCCTGTGTCCACTCGTTCAGTTTCTGTCCCTTCCTGCCTTCTCATCCTGCTTTTCTGACAGCCTGCCAGCAAGACATTGCTCATCGAGTAGCCAGACATCAAGTTCTTGTGTGCCCTTGATTGATTTGTATGTTTCTTCACACTTGGGGGAATAGAGCAAAAATAACCTGTGTCTCTTACAGATTGGATGTAAAAATTAAAAGGATTCCGTACAGAGGTGTGTTATCTTAAGTCTACAGTGACTCGCTGTGGTAGTTTCCTGTTGCCGCTGTAACAAATCGCCACAAATTTAGTGGCTTAAAACAACACAAATTTATTCTCTTACAAGTCAGGGGACCAGATCAAAAATGAGTCTTAGAAGGCTAAAATCAAGATGTCAGCAGGGCTGGTTCCTTCTGGAGGCTGCAGGGAAGAATCTGTTTCTGCCTCTTCCACTTCTAGAGGCTGCAGGCTTTTCTTGGCTCCTGGCCACATCATTCCAGTCTCTGCTTCTGTGATCATATAGCCTCGTCCTCTACAGTAGTCCAATCTCCCTCTACCTCCCTCTTATAAGGACACTTATGATTATATTTAGGGTCCACATAGATATCCAGGATAATCTCCGCATCTCAAGACACTTAACTTAATCACACATCAAAGCCCTTTTGCCATATAAGGCGACATTCACAGTTTCGAGGGATTAGAATCTGGACATTTTAGGAGGACATTATTCACTCTTCCACAGTCCACTCTCAGGCCCCCAAAGATTCACATTCATCCCACAGGCAGAATACATTCATCCCATCCCAACATCCCAAAAAGTCTCAACCCATTACAGCATCAACTCAGAGTCCCAAATCCCATCATCTAAATTAGGCATGGGTGAGACTATGGTCTGATCCATCCTGGGACATAATTCCTGTCCATTTGTGAACTTGTGAAACTGGAAAGCTAGTTATCTGCTCCCAAAATACAATGGTGGGACAGACAATGCTTAACAGTTACAGGCATTTCTCATTCCAAAAGAAAAATAGAAGATAGAAAGGAGTCGCAGTTCCAAACAGTGCTGAAATCCAACCAGACACACTCCACTAGTTTTCAAGGCCTGAAAATAACCCTCTGCAGCTCCAGGCTCTATCCTCTGTGCCCATGACTCCACCAAGGCTCTGCCCTCAGAATTATCCTTCCTTTTAGTTTTAGTTAAAGGGCAGCACATGTTCACAGTTTAGTAGTTTTATCAGCCTGTTTCCTGGCTGTATAATTTTCAGGGCTTCAAACTGGTTCATTTTGGTTTGACACCCTTCTGAGAATTTGCATGTCCAGCCCACATATACTGCAAACTCATATATAATGCAAATTCTCAGTGAGGGGTCGAACCGAAATGAACCAGTTTGAAGCCCTGATAGTTTTGGGAGTCTAACCACCTTCTTTCATTTCATCCTGTCTCTGTCTCTTTCAGTCCAAGCTGGCAGTGTTTCCACTGATATAGTGTTATCAAAAACCTGTGAGTTTCCCATGTATACCATGGGGATTCACTCCATTAGACAAGAGGCCCCTCCATAGATCTTTCCTGGATAACCTCATCTTTATTCCTGTCTACTGCAAGGTGGCTGAGGGGATCCATGTGTCACACACTGATCTCTTCAGCACTAACAAAAGATTGTCCACTCACACCCTTGGACTTGCCTACACAGCACATTTTCCTGACAGTAAATGTCCTAATTTTAGCGTCTTTTGCAGTTTGCATAGGCTGAGGATTTTTGAGGGCAAAAGCCAGATCTGATTTAACTTCAGATGTCTAGAACATACTACACTGCTTGGTCTGACTTTATGGAATATATACAGGGCATTAATTTTCACCTGTCTTGCGTCAGGTTCCCTGAAGCAGATGCGAATACAGTGATTCATGTGCAAGGCTTTTTTTAGGAAGTGCTCCCAGGAGAAACTGGGAAAGGAGTAGAGAAAGCATAGCAGAGAAGGGAAAGAAACCCACCAAGGGTACAGTTTCAAGTGGAGGACCAGCCTCAACGTGATTCCAGGGTGCTCTGGAGCATAAATTACACAACAGGGCTTGCCTCTCCTCAAAACCAGTAAACTGGACTTTCATATCCTGCAGCAGTTAGTCATCAGCTATAGGTCACCCCAAGGTGACATAAACTCCCTGGCATGCGCAGTTCTCTGCACATGTGAGTGAAGCAATTCCAGCAGGGCAAGGGCAGTCTTCTAAAGAAGGTTGCAGGTGTGAGCTACCAGAAGCAAAGCATGCAGAGGCTGGAGGGTAGGCACACCAAGTAGTAAAAGGAACCTAGGAATATCTGGGTGAGATCCACAGCAGCAGCAACATATTATAAAATGATAGAGCAGAAACGGCAGGGTGGTTTATAGAAGTATGATACAATCATGATGCCTTCTCTTAGCAGAAATAATCTCTTTTGTGACTTTCATCTAAAATGGTGCCATTTCATATTACCTCCTTCCCCTGCAAGCTTTCTTAAAAGGTTAAAACACCCCAGTGCCGTCGAGTCGATTCCGATTCTTAAGGTTATAAATGTTTAAATATTAAAAGATGACAAGTGCTAACCACAGGATTCCATTACTGCCATCTCCTCTACGTATCTTTCCAGCCCTGTCGTTGTCATAGTTTTAATCATCTGTTAATATACTCATCATCTTTCTGTTAATTGTCCTGATAGAGGACTGAGGCCAGCAAGTGCAGTCCCACAAGATAATGTGATTGATGGGGGGTTACGACAATGGATGTCTCCTCTGCCCTGAACGGACGCCATCCACTTAACCCACTTGTCGCTGGGGAAGTGATTTTGATAGGTCATCTTTCCTAATGGCTCCACTTCTATTTATAGAACCAGCTTGATTCTTCCACGTGGTCAGCTCTGATCCTTGTTACCCCGAGTGAATTCACAATGTGGCAGCCACCCACTGTTGTAAGTGGCGTGCGTTTTCAGTCGGCCTCATCTTCCTCTTGTTGGAGTCCACAGGGCAGGACTGGTTCTTGGCTTCTTTGACATCTTCTGTGAACCCACACGGGGTTAGCCTAGCCTGGTCCAAAGTGGGAGTGTCCCTCGATCAGACTGCAACCCCACCCTCAAGGAGCTGGCACACAAGCACATAAACAAAGAAATACATCAACGCAAGAAGTGAGGCTGCTGATTCGGAATCCTTCAGGGAAGGGGTGGCCTTGAGTTAGCATCTTTGACAGATCTTCCAAACAGATAACAAAGCTGCAGACTGAACAGGTTTATTATTTTATATTTTCATTAAATTCAGGCCCAAGTGACACAGTGAGGCGACACAGCAGAAATCAAGTCAAGGTAGAGAAGAAAAGGCAAATCCCTCCCTCCTGAACATGCCAAGTTCTCTGGCTGGAAGAGAAAATGAAAACCACGGAACTGGGAACAGTTTCTGGCTCATTTGGTTTGAATCAAGTAGATTTGGAGCTGGACAGAGTTTTACTCTTCTTTGAGGAGAAATACTTTGTTGTTGCTGTTAGGTGCAGTCAATTCTGACTTATAGTGACCCCATGTGACAGAGTAGAGCTGCCCTATAGGGTTTTCTAGGCTGCAGTCTTTACAGGAGCAGGTCGTCAGTTCTTTCTCCTACAGAGCCAATGCGTGGGTTCAAATCGCCAACCTTTCGGTTAGCACCCAAGGATTTAACCTCTGTGCTACCATGTAATACTTAATAGCATTAATACTTAACTCAGTAGTAATGTTGCCTTAGGCTGGGTTCTCTGGAGAAGCAAAACCAGTAAAATGTATAAACATCTATACAGAGAAATTTATATAAAAGAAATGGCTCATGAGGTTGTAGAGACTGGAACATCCCAAATCCGTGGGTCAGGCTGGAGGCTTCTCCTGATTTATGTAGTCACAGGGCTGGTGAACCCAAGATCAGCAGGTCAGACAGCAGGGCTCTTGCTCACAGGCTGTGAAGACCAATGCATCCCAAGATGAGCAGGCAAGACAGCAGGTAAGCTGCTAGCTCAAGTCCCAAGAACTGGAGGTCAGACAAACAGAAGCCAGCTGCAGGATCCAGAGAGAAAAGCCCCACCATCCCCTGCAGACACCTACTCTCCTTTTGAGAAAAGTTTTTGGCTTATTACTGGACTTTTGTAGAGACTGAATGCTTAACCATGGGCCACCAAGTCACCATGCAGCCTGAGCTGTCCATCATGAGCTGGTGTTGTCTGACCCACAGAGCCATAAAGTTGGACGTGCACAGCAGCACTCCATTATTAAATGCAAGTGGTATATATCAGATTGGGCCCAAGCAGGACCTGAAGACACAAGTAAGTTCCATGAGGAAGTGGCCCAAATGCCCGTGGTCTCCACTTCTGCCACATTACCTTCCATCTCCCAGTCTACACCTATGGCCTCATGGGGACTTCCTTATGATCAGTTGACTGAGGAAGAGAAAACTCCTGCCTGGCTTACAGATGGCTCTGCACGATATGCAGACACCACTCGGAAGTGGACAGCGGCAGGCTACAGCCCCTTTTGGAGATCTCCTGCCACCAAGAATGAAGAACCAGGAGGGGGAGTGCGTCCTTCGGACCCGAGTCCCTGAATCAGGGGACGCTTCTAAATCAGGGGAAGATTGATGACGGGGACCTTCCCCCAGAGCCAACAGAGGGAGAAAGCCTTCTCCTGGAGCTGGCACCCTGAATTTGCACTTTAGCCTCCTAGGTTGTGAGAGAATAAATTCCTCTTTGTTAAAGCCATCCACTTGTGGTATTTCTGTTACAGCAGCACTAGATGACTAAGACAAGTGCTTAATATGTTGCTATGTCTCATGAGCACATTACTTTCAGAGAACAGAGAAACAAGACGAGGGAGGCAGCCAACGAATGTATCTGGGGAAATTCAGAGGCCGGTGAAAGGGAAATCTCTGACGTGCAGCCTTGGGTTTATCTTCCCAGACCATCAGTGGTAAAATTCCAGAAAATCAGCTGAAATACCAAGGACATTTTTTTTTAATTTGCTTCAAGCAAAAAAAAAAAAAAAAGTTTCTAGTCTTCTATAACTTTTCTATTGAGTTTCAGTTAAGTTTGAGTTTTTTTAAAAAGTAAGTGTCATATTTTGAAATGCAAAATTGCCCCCATTGGTGTTTTAGTAAATGGTACCAAAGCTTCAGGTAAGTCCAACTTAGGCTCACCCAAGAAGGAGTTGTAAAGGAAACAGAATGGGGTGAAATCATCCCAATCTATGAGCCCACTGACCTTCCTTCCCCAGCCCTGGGTGGGTAGTACATCCTCTGAATGGCCGTGGTGCCTGGGCCATGGTCTTGTCCTGTTGTTATTGTGTGCCATTAAGTCGATTCTGACTCATAGCGACCTCACGTGACAGAGTAGGACTGCCCCATAGGGTTTGCTAGGCTGTAATCTTTACAGGAGCAGATCTCCCAGTCTTCTCTCCCCTGGAGTCACTGGGTGGGTTCAAACCACCAATCTTTTGGCCAGCAGCCAGGTGCTTAACCACTGCATCACCAGGGTTCCTTGCTCTTGTCCTAGAAGTCCTGTAGTTTTCCCCTCCTTACCCATCTCCCCCTTGAGAATATGAATTCCCAACTGTGTTTTATTCACCATGGCACCCCAAGTTTCAAGCTCCATGCCTGGCATTTGATCAGCTCTGGATGCCAATATTGGCTGGTTATTGAACTGGCCTGTCCAAGGTCAGTTTATCAGTGGCATGGGCAGGATTCAGAACCAGGTCCCTTACTCCAGGCCAGCATGCCTTCCCTTTCTCCTCAGCTGCCTCCAGTGATAGGAGAAGTTTGACAAATCAGAATCCCCGTACCATGCCCTTTGAATTGTGACTTGTTGTTAGTTGTCTCCTAAAACCCTCACTTAGATCCTTGTTTCAGGATTTTGCGTTCAGATTATTCTTTTTGTGCTCTGCCTTCCCTGCTGACTCTAGCAGGACTCGTCCCCATTTGGATCTGCTGCACCCAGCCCTAAAATTGCTCACTTGGACAAGTATGTGGGGTCAGCCCAGCTGCCAGGTTCCTTGAGGGTCCCTCATCCACCCAGATCTCAGTTCTGAACAGTGAAGCAATTCACTTGCAGCCGCCCCAAAGAGCTGGCAGATGGAGCATTTGGCTAGTGCAGGCTTGGTGCTGAAGGACAATGCAGTTATGCTGGGGACCACAGAGCTGGCCGCTGGGAACAGCAGCCGAGTTCAGTGTTAAGTTCCCTCCTGGGTGTTGTGTCCTCACTTTGGAACAGAGCTGGACGGAGGCGTGTGCCCGCTGGTAATTAAGGTTAATAAGCACACTCCATCTGGCGGGGAAAGGCAGGCCTGTTCTTTGAGTCCACATTCTTGGCATTCACCCCAGCCAGAAGGATCTAGGAGACACTGACAATGTTGCTGGATTACAGGGTCTGATCCTGGCCCCAGACCAGACAGGGGAGGGTCGCCAGGCAATCTGACTACCTGCAGTCTGTGGGGGTGTCCACTGTTTGGAGAGGCTAGACTGGGATGCAGAATTGTGAAACTCCAGCACGCCCCTCCTTCTGTGAGAGCCACGAATGACCGTGTGGAACAGAAGGCACGGAACACAAGGCACAGGCCTGAGGTCAGAAACCTGGGTTTGTTCCAATTTCACTGCTCTGAGACCCTGAGCAAACCCCTCCTTTTCCCTACACTCCAGCCTCTTCATCTATGAGATAAAGGAAGAGGGCCTGGATCGGTGTTTTGCAAGTGTGGTCCAAGGAACCCTAGAGGTTCCCATGGATGCCTAGGGCCACCCCAGCTGAGGCCAGGGAGGTGGAGGGGTGGGTGTGTGTCAGGGGTTGAAGATCAGTGTGCCATGTACTGCTAGGCTCCTGCTTTACTTGTTTTAGAAATTTAAGATCTAGAAAAGTACAAACAATAATATAGCAAGCACCTACATTTCCATCATGCCGAATTGGCAACATTTATCAAATCGTATTTGCTCCATCTTTGCTTTGTTAGGAAATAAATTCTTGTATTTGTAACTACTACCCTTTCCTATTGAGAGCCGTTTCCTACCAAGCAGTACCACCATCTCGTGTGTGGTGGTCATTTTTTGCCTCTGGTTTTTATTGGTTTACATAGAGCTGTAACATCTTCAAACTTGGTATTTATGTTCGATCTTGACAGAAATCAGACATCGATGGGAACCATATCAAAAGCCATGGTCAAATCAAATCAGTGAATAGTATCTCAAAAGATCCAGTCACGAGACTGTTTTGTTTGTTAGTTTGTTTATCTACTGAGCACTTGCCATGTGCCAGGCCCTGTGCTGAGCACTTACATATATCACCTCGTTTAATCATTTGTAATCATCCTTTTTCATTGTAATTTATTATCAAATATAGAAGTAGTATGTAATTATATTCTGCTTATAAGCAATTCAACAGCCTACATAAAATGATGAAAAACTCCCTTGACACCTTACCTCTCTCTATTAAAAAGAGACAGCTTTCTATTATTGATACACAATAATCCCCAAGACCTATTAAGTGAAAAATTAGGGTGTGGACAGTTTATGTAATTTGCGAAATAAACAAAAAAAATACATAACCACCCATCTGTCCTTCTATATGCATGGAACACCTCTAGACTAGGAGGGTGGATGGGACCTCTCGGGAAGGAACTGGTTCTCTGTGGACAGGGGTGGTTAGGGGACAGCTTCTCACTGTATATCTTCTTGTCTCTTTTACATTTTGAAATGTGTACATGTATTATTTATGCAAAGAAAAGACCTGGCAATCTGCTCCAAGCCCGTTGCCACTGAGTTGATTCCAACTCACAGTGACCCTATAGGACAGAGTAGAACTGCCCCATAAGGTTTCCAAGGCTGTAAATCTTTATAAAAGCAGACTGCCACATCTTTCTCCTGAGGAGCAGCTGGTGGGTTTGAACCACCAACCTTGCAGTTAGCAGCCAAGCACTTAACCACTGAGCCACTGAGGTTCCTGCCGATAAAGATTACAGCCTAGGAAACGCTTTGGGATTACAGCTCTACTCTGTCATTTAGGGTTGCTATGAGTCAGAATTGACTCGATGGCACCTAGCTAAATCATTTATGCAAAACGTTAAACTGAAAAGAAAAAGAAGGAAAGACAAGGAAAGCGAATGGGGCGGCTCCCAGCCCCCCACTCAGGGAGAGCTGCCCGGGCCAGGTCTTTCTGCCAGCACAGGCCATGTCCTTGGAAAGTAAGCCCTCTTCTCTCCTGTTCTCTTTCAGCCTCCACCACCACCAGTGCAGGTGCCTGCTCTCTGAGCAAAAAGGCGCTGTTCCTGCTGGCTTCCCAGCTGTGATGCCTGGCCGTCCTCTGCCTCCTGGAGCAGCCCGACCCTGGCTGTGAGCCCACCCAGTGGCTCTTATGAAGTGGTGACCACTCCGACCAGCAGGTCAGTGTCCACTGGGAGGGGTAAGGAAAAAGACAAGTCAGAGGGTCCGAGTGGGGGGAAAGCACGGTTGCTGTGGTTAGAGATACGGCATGGCCAGCCGGCCCAAAGCTTGAGCAGGCATCTTCCTGAAGCCCCAGAGTGGGTGGGGGATGGATCCCCACCTTGCCCTTGCATCAGAGAAGGCAGAGGCATGCAGAGGGTGTAGGGTGTGGGACCTTGGCTAAGTCCTTTCCCCTCTCCATGCCTCAGTTTCTAAATTTATAAAATGGGCATAGTGATACCTGGCTAGCTTGCTTCCAGGGCTATTGTAAGGATCAAATAACAAACTAGATGTGAAAGCACTTCGTGTAGCACCGGGGCCTGGCGATGATTATCATTGTTCGGTACAGGGAGAGAGAGCCGCAGGCACCGTCTTGTCCTGAGGCTTTCCCTGGCACTGGACTTGCTCCCAGGGAGCCCCTGCTTCATCTGAGTATTCACCAACCACCCACTGGTATCGGGACTGTGGTAGCATTCTCATGCACACTGAATCCCCCCATCCTGTAAGCGGATATTGTTACCGCCCTCAGCAGGTGAGGAACTCAGGACTCAGAGAATTCAGTAAATCACCCCAAGATGAGTGAGTGGTATGTTGGCACACATATGACTGATGGAGTCATAACAATAATCATGAGTTTCCCAGGGCTGCAACGCCAGACAAGGTATCTGGGTGGCTGAAGCTTTGTGCTTCTCAACTAACAGGAATGAGGAAGAAAGGCCTGGCAATCTGCTTCTGTAAAGATTACAGCCAAGAAAACCCTATGGAGCAGTTCTACTCTATAACATACAAGGTCACCATGAGTCAGAATCTACTCTGTGGCAGTGGGTTTGGTTTTGGAGTGTTTTTGCCACTGCCTGGTGGTGGCAGAGCTGGGATTCAGGAGGTCTGTCTGGCTGCCACAACACCTGCAGCTTTCAAAGCATGTCACTGGGGCACAACAGAAGTCCCTCAGAAGTCCCCACGAGGCTGGTAGACCCCTCCTGTCTCCCACCCCTTCCATGAGAGCAGCCCCTCTTTAATCCACTGACAGATTGGTATTCAACATTTGGTTTCGTTGAAATCCAGGTCTCACTACTTTAAAAATATGTACTAATGAACTAATATATTTCTAATGTTTTCCTATCACCTTGAGTTAATGGCTTGGCTGAAGAGCATCATCACAACTTTCTTCCTAAAGCGTTGCAGGGAGTGGAGGTAACTGCAGGGCCTCTATCCCGAAGCCCTCAGCCCCACCCAGGCCCCCTCCCCCCGGCCCACACAGCTCATCTGTCACCTTCCTTGCCATACCTAGGGAGGCACTGGCTTAGGGCTGTGACCAACTGGGGCTCTGAAAGGGATACACGTCTTCCTGTCCCCTCTTTACCCTCATGGGGGGTGACCAGAACAGCAAGCTCTCCCTGGGAGGAATAGGGGAGGGGGTACAAATAATAGGGCTTTCTCTGACCAATGTTCCCAGTCTGCTGAGCGGCCTCCAAGCTCTCTGGGTCCACATTCTACAGGCCCTAGCCACTGTGTCCAAACACAGCACAAAGATAGTTGGCTGCGTCGAGAGGGGCAGACAGCCTCAGTCACACCAGCCCCTATGAACCTTTATGGCCTTGATGGTCATCAGCTAAGACTCTCCCTCCATCCCACGGTGTTTCTCCTTGGGACCTGTATCAGCAAGTTCCCAGCATGAAAGAGATGGCACACCCAAAGGGTTAATTGAAGGGAGTTTAATGAAAGGATATTTACAGAGGTTGGGCAGGGTTAAAGGACACAGGCAAGTGGGCATGACCCTCCTGTCCCCACTACGATGGCTCTTTCTGCAGGGGTGGAAAATGGTTCCAGTCAACCCCAAACCAGAGGAGGAGCTTGCAGTTGCTGCCGCGAGATGGAGCAGCCCACCCCCGAGCCTGTCTACGTCGATGTGGACAAAGGACTGACCCTGGCCTGCTTCGTCTTCCTCTGCCTCTTCCTCATTGTGATGATCATTCGCTGTGCCAAGGTCATCATGGACCCTTACAGCGCCATCCCCACATCCACCTGGGAGGAGCAGCACCTGGACGACTGAGGCGAGGGGGCAATGGGTGGGGACCGAGACTCTTGGCTTTCTCTGGACAAGGGTTCCCAGGATATGCCCCTGGCCACGGGCCTGCCAGCCCATAGAGGGGAGGAATGGAATTGGTCACATGGGGATGGAGGAGGTCTGCCTTAGCCTTGTCTGCTCGCACAGGATCACAAGAGTGCAGTGGTCACGATGCTGTGGGTGTTGCAACCATGGGGCAGTCTGGGGATAAGAGCCCTGGACCAGGGTCAGGAGGCCTGGGCTCCAGTCTGGGGGAATAGCTGTGTGACTGTGGGGCAGTCACCTTCCCTGGTTCCCCTGCACCTTTTGGATTTGGAACCAGGACAGAAACCCACCATCACATAATAGCTGTCTTGTTTGGAGAGTCTCTGCCCTTAAGTGAAGTAGCACAGGCATTAGCCCTCAGGCTCCCAGCACAGACGCCCCACCTGAACCTAAGTCCCTTCCCAGTGGAGGTGGCAGTGACAGGAGAAAGGAAGTGGAAGACACCTCACCTGAAAATTCACAAAAAGCACAGGAGCTGTTCCCAAGCAGGTTTTTTGTTTGTTGTTTCATTTTGTTTTAACTAAAATACAGAGGGATGTATTTTTTCTGTTATCACTGAAATATGCATTTTAGAAATTTGGGAAAATACAGAAGAATAGAAGGGGGAGGAACACATAACCACATCTCCCCAAAGCCGCCATTTTGATATACTTTCTTCCAGTCTTTTTTATATGTATTTTTTAAATAGTCAAGTTCATACTGTATGCATGACGTCATGTCCCTTCACATCACAGCACGGCTATATCCCGCTCCATCAAACCCTCTTCCTGGCCGTGGCCTTTAGTGGCTGCAGAGCGTTCCATCAGTGGACGGGTCAGAATTTAGTAATCACATAGATCCATTGGTTGTACATTGGATTTTTTTTCACTAACTTATCCTCACACAAAATTATTTCACCCAGTAACCTTTTGAGGGTGCACAGTCCACGAGATGACTATTGGGCACAGAGACAGGGGTTCTAGTCCTGCTCTGGCCACTCAAAGACTGTGTGATTTTGGGCAAGTCACTTCACCTCTTGGTGCCTCAGTGCCTCATTGTAAAATGGGGAGGAAAAGCCTTGCCCTTTTTGTTTTGTGTAAACCTCATGTGAATCAAAGGACAGGAGGGGAGAATGCTCTCAAAGTAAATGCCCTGTAGGTGGCCAGGAATAAGTGTTGATGACTCTTCTCAGGGTCTCCCTCCTCCCTCCTCTCTCCACCCTTCCACCCACTTCCTACCCCCATCACCTACATCTATGGCCTCTCAGCTAGAATATTGGGCCACAGCCCACAAACCCGACCAAGTTCCAACTCCCACTTCCTTGCTATATAACCCCAAATAACTCATAGCACCTCACTGAGCCCCAGTTTCCTCATCTGTAAAATGGGAGGAAGAATATCTACCTCACAGGTTGTTGTGAGGATGATATGAAAGACGTTAACATGAGCAAACATTAGTGTTCTTTCTCACACCCACCACCCCAGGAGAAGCTAGGGGTCTGAGCTGGGAAGAGCAGAAGTTCTGGGTTCCCCCTTCTCTGCAGGGCGCAAAAGCCTGGGCTCTCCTCAAATTCCCAGGGCAGCTTCCAACAGGCTAAATCTCCCAGCCAGGACCACTGGTCAGAAGAATACTCACAGCAACCTCCCCCAGCACCTGACCTCAAGGAATATGTGTCTATTAATTTATGTAGTTGTTATTGTCATTAGATTTCCCACAAACAAAATCCAAAGTCAAACTAGACCACCTGAGCTCCTCTTTCTCTGAGTGCATTTATTCCATCCCTCCAAAGTGTGGCCTGCCATTCTTATTAGAGGAGACCCACAGCTGTGAAGAAGTTTAGGGCTCCCTTCCCATCACCTGCACCCCAGCCATGGGTTCCCCATCACCACCACACCACCTGGGAAATGGGTTGCCAAAGCACTGTCACCATTAGGTGACCCCTGAAAGTGGACAAGGGCACAGCTATTCAGGCAGCATTCCAGAACACACCCAGCTGTTCCCTCACTATGTGGGATGCACAAAGGGACAGCTGGCAGAGGCAGTGGACCAAGATACATTCAAGCCTCCATGTAAGGGAAGGATCTGGAACAAAAACCTGTGTTGCCTCAGGCCCGGCAGCAGCCTCCACTCTGCAGCCTACCTCAGAGATACCAAGGACTTCTGTGAAAAGCCCATCAGCATAGGCTTGTAAATCAAACCAACCCCCAATCAGCTCATAGCGGACCCCCAAGGACATGAACAGGTCTTGAAGGTCTCAGGGGAAGCACTTTGAATGCTCGGGAGAGAAGAACAGGAGTCCTAGGCCAATGCTACTCAAACCGTGGACAGCATCTGCAGCCCTGGGGGCTTGCCAGAAAGCCAGGATCATGGGCCCTGTTGCAGACCTACAGAATCAGAATTTCTGGAGGTTGGACCCAGGAATCTAGATTAGCAAGACCCCCAAGTGACTTGTATGCGCATTAAAGTTTGAGAAGCACTGCCCCAGGGAGCCTAGTTATTATTATTTTTTAGCTCTTAGATCTTTTTCATTTCCAATTAATTATTTTTCACACCTAGATTTGCTAATGTTTCCCTATTTCTTGACTTTTTGATGGTAAGAGTAGTAACATTTCAGGAAGGATGGAAAATTAAAAAAAAAAAAACCACATTCAACCCAATTCTCCAACAAAACCGTGATTTTCATTGTGCGTACATATGTTCCCTGTAACCCTTGTCCACGAGCCCTGGTGGCACAGTGGTTAAACACTCAGCTGCTAACCAAAAGGTCAGCTGTTCAAACCCACCCAGCTGCTCCGTGGGAGAAAGAAGTGGCAGTCTGCTTCTGTGAAGATTACAGCCTTAGAAATCCTACGGAGCAGTTCTACTCTGTCCTACAGGGTCACTGAGCTGGAATCAACTCGACGGCAATGGGTTTGGTTTTTTTTGGTTTAATCCTTGTCCACATATAAGGTATACTTTTTATTGATGTCATCAGTTAAATAATTTTCTATCATATTCTGTCTTCTAACACTGCATCATAAGCATGTTTCCACGTTGCTGCTACTGTCTTCATACTTATCATTTTGATGTCTATAAAACTGCCATGTAGTACATGTACATAGGTATCCAGACTCCTATAGTTAAATACTTGGATTGCTTTCATTTTCCCCTATTGTACATGTACCAAAAGGGACCCTGGCAGTGCAAAGATTAAGTGTTTGGCTGCTAACCGAAATGCTGGTAGCTCAAACTCACCCAGCAGCTCCGTGGGAGAAAGACCTGGTGATCTGCTCTAGTAAAGATTACAGCCTAGGAAACCCTATGGAGCAGTTCTACTCTGTCACATGGGGCTACTACAAATGAATATCAGCTCTAGGGCACCGAACAATAACGTGTACCAAGAGAAAAAAAGAAAGATAAAGACAGATGTGATGAATCTCGGGGGCTTGCTCAGGACAGGGGAAGAATGAATATTTAAACTGCACCCGCCCCCTGCAGGAGACACAGCGGGGAGGGAGACCTGCCTAAGAATTTGATGATATTAAGGAAAAAAATGAATTTCAAAGCTTCTCTTTGCTTTATAATGCTAAAGGATGGAGTAGGTAGCAAAGACAAAATTTGGGGTTATGGAGAGAGAGCTAAATTGTCTGGCAAAAGAAGTGAACAGAAGTTTTCTAGGACTGGAAGTTGGCAGAAGGGAAAGAAAAAGCGTTCCGAAAGAGAGCCTGTGAATCTGACCACAGGCCAGGATTTAAAGGAAAACACAGCCAGAGAGAAACTCCTCAGACAGTGGTGCCTGGTGGCGGCTTTTAAGTCATGGCCTGTAATGTGCTCTGCTACAGTCCCTTCATGGCACCCCAAGCCCTCAGTAAAGCCTGATACACAATCCACTTTGTGTCTGTTACTTGGGGCAATGCAAACATCTGGTGGTGGGCAGTGTGAGGGAATGCAATCTAGAAAGGGACAGCAGTCCCAGGGATAAGTGAGATGGCAGAAATATGCAGAAGCAGGAAATCAAAGTGACAGTGACAGGGAAAAAATGTGATCCCAAGAATGCTCAGAAAGGCTGATGATAAGACTAGCTTTGCTAACCTGGAGCATCAATTCCCATCACATCTATTTCATTTTAACCAATTAGTTGCTCAGATGTCCACAGGTTCTCATTAAACTGAAAGACCAGTATCTGCCTGCTGCCCGATTAGGGTTCGTGCCCTGGAGCAGTCGAGCCAATGAAATGTACTCCAAGTCAGAAGGAGTGAGAAAGTTTACTTAGGAAGTGATGGGGATCTGACAGTAATGCAGATTGTCTCTATAGAGTCCCCAAAAGCAATTTTATATTAGAGCTTATACAGAATTTTACAAAGGTTAGAAGTGTCTTCGTAGCCCGCAGATGGCATGGCCGGAGGTTATTCATTACAAGATAGTGACAAGAGACTCTTTATCACGCTAAAGAGATACAAGCCAGACATCTGGGCTCTAATTTCCCTGTGGGGGGTTGTAAGTCACAGGTGAACAGACAGAACAAAACAAAGTTATTAGCATCAGATCAAAATGAAGAGCAAAGTTATTTACATCAGATCAAAACAAAGTCATTAACAAAGGTATGTAGAAAGGAGAAGGCAGGCGGAGGAATGATAAAAACTTACATGTTCGTCATGGCATTAGTTATGTCAAGCTCCAAGTCGCCCACTTTGAAAAGGAGAAAACACGCTGGGGAGTATTAGGGTCACATGCCCATTCTGTAAAATTGTGTCAGAATCCTAGAGGCTTAATCAATCCAAAGAGGGCTGGTCCTGCTTCCAAACACCAGTTGGAAAGAATTGCAAAGCCCGGTTAATCCTCTCGTGTAATTTCCTGCCACATGGTCCCACTGGTGAAGACTGATCCTTCCTTGTATGATGGGTGACAATCCTTAATGCCCTTTCTGGCCCAGTCTGCTGAGCCGTCTTCAAGCAGAGCTCCCTGGGTCCACATTCTACAGGCCTAGCCATTCTGTCTAAACAGCACAAAGATAGTTGGCTGTGTCTGGAGGGGCAGACAGCCTCAGTCACACCAGCCCCTATGAACCTTTATGGCCTTGATGGTCATCAGCTAAGACTTCCCTTCCCTCTAAGATTTTCTTCTTAGGACCTGTGTCAGTCAAGGTCCTAACAGGAAAGAGATGGCTCACCCAAAGTGTTAATTGAAGGACGTTTAATGAAAGGACATTTACAGAGGTTGGGCAGGGTTAAGGGTAAAACACCCAGAGGCAAGCCACAATGTGAAGCCACTACCATCTAGTCCTAAAGGGACAAGGAGGAGAAGTATGTTATCAGAATCCAGGGAGAGCTGTAACAATGGGAGAGGAGTCACCCAACAGGAGCTGTGGCCATAGGTAGAGAATCAAAACTCCTGCCAAAACTGCAGTCCAGTAGAAAAGGAGTTGGAATAAATACCTTGACCTCTCACTTCCTGTCCTCCAGTCTCCTGTCTGAGTCTCCCCTTGACCAAATACAACAAAAGCTAAAGGACAAGGGAACCTGGGTGACCCAGGGCAGATGAAAAATAACCTGCATAATACACCCCTTTTGCCACTCAGCATCCATCCATGAATTTGCTTAGATGGGGGAAAAAATCACATCTCCAACACAGAGAAAGCACAAAGTCCTATCAACCACCATACTGTCTGCGGGTGATATCAATTTAGTGCCACTCCCACCTACAATGTAACTTGTAATGTAGCCTCTACCAGTGCATTGAATATATGATAGCAAAGGGAAGGGTGAGTAAATGAAACAATTAACATAAAAAACATCTGCTAGAGTCCCCCTTCTGTAACTGGTCATGAGGCTAGGTAGATAACCATAGCCTCATTCTGCCATCACCCATTCCACATCCCCTCCACCTTCTGGCAGTCCCTCGGCTTTCTGAGTATTTTATCTGGTAGAATGACCCAAATATTCATTCACAGCAGATCCAAGTTCTTGGTTCCCACAGTTGCCACAGATCCCCAAGAACATGAAGGGACCTTGAAGGCCTCACCTGGAAGCACTTTAGAACTCCCAGAAGAGAAGAACAGGTGCCCTAGGGCAGTGCTACTCAAACTATGGTCCCATGGACAGCATCAGCATCACTGGGGAGATTGTTAGAAATCTAAATCCATGTCCCCCACCCCCAGGCATACATAATGAGAATGTGGGATATAGAGAGTGCCAAGAGGTGCCCCAGTAAATCTCTGGGTTCCAGAGACAGTCCTTATTGTACCCATTGTGTAGCAGCAAACCTATTTCCCTTTGGTAATTGGGATAAATCACCCTGACTATAGAGTAATACCCTTCTCTAGCTACTTGTTCAACACGAGGAATCCGAAATGGCCAAGGACCATCTCAGGTTCCAGTTTAACAGACCCATAACTATGTTCCCTGGTGGAAGCATTTCTTCTTGGTCACTAGGGAACCACCAAGCCCAAGGTTACAAAGATGTTGTTCTTGTTAGGTGCTGTCAAGTCGGTTCTGACTCATAGCCACCCTATGTACAACAGAAAGAAATACTGCCCGGCCCTGCACCATCCTCACAATCCTTGTTATGCTTGAGCCCATGGTTGCCACCACTGTGTCTATCTTTTTGAGGGTCTTCCTCTTTTTCCCTGGCCCTCTACTTTACCAAGCATGATGCCCTTCCCCAGGAACTGATCCCTCCTGATAACATGTCCAAAGTACGTGAGACGTAGTCTTGCCATCCTTGCTTCTAAGGAGCATTCTGGTTGTACTTCTTCCAAAACAGATTTGTTCATTCTTTTGGCAGTCCATGGAATATTCAATATTCTTCGTCAACACCACAATTCAAAGGCATCAATTCTTCTTCGGTCTTCCTTATTCATTGTCCAGCCTTTGCATGCATATGAAGTGATTGAAAACACCATGGCTTGGGTCAGGCGCACCTTAGTCTTCACAGTGGTATCTTTGCTTTTCAACACTTTAAAGAGGTCTTTTGCAGATTTGCCCAGTGCACTGCATCTTTTGATTTCTTGACTCTTGCTTCCATGGGTGTTGATTGTGAATCCAAGTAAAACGAAATCCTTGACAAATTCAGTCTTTTCTCCATTAATCATGATGTTGCTTATTGTTCCAGCTGTGAGGATTTTTGCTTTATATTGAGGCGTAATCCATATTGAAGGCTGTGGTCTTTGATCTTCATCAGTAAGTGCTTCAAGTCCTCTTCACTTTCAGCAGGCAATGTTGTGTCATCTGCATATCGCAGGTTGTTAATGAGTCTTCCTCCAATCCTGATGCCCCATTCTTCTTCATATAGTCCAACCTCTCAGATTATTTGTTCAGCACACAAATTGAATAAGTATAATGAAAGGATACAACCCTGACACACAGCTTTCCTGACTTTAAACCAGGCAATATCCCCTTGTTCTGTTTGGATGATTCTCTCTTGATCTATGTACAGGTTCATGAGCACAATTAAGTGTTCTCAAATTCTCATTCTTCACAATACCCAGTGCCGTCGAGCCGATAGAATGTTATCCATAATTTGTTATGATCCACACAGTCGAATGCTTTAGCATAGTCAATAAAACACCGGTAAACATCTTTCTGGTATTCTCTGCTTTCTGCCGGGATCCATCTGACAGTGATATCCCGGGTTCTACGTCCTCTTCTGAATCTGGCTTGAATTTCTGGCAGAATTTCAGAAGCATTTCTTCTTGGTCACTAGAGACCTACCAAGTCCAATATTACAAGAATGGAAAACAAAAATTCCATAAGTGAGTTTTTAGGTGTAAGAGTGAAGTGAATCACTCTCACCTCCATTCCTTGTTTCCCAGACTAGTTTCTTCTGGCTCTGGGGAACGTGGCAACATAAACTGGCCTCTGGTTTGAGATACATACCTGAGCCTTCTACATGCCTAAATTTTGGCCATGCCAACTGCTTCTGGCTTATGAGGCGTGTGGTAAACCAGTGAATTCCATGGGCATGAACCAACTGCTGCATGGTTGAAGGTCATGTTTGTGATATGTGCTGAGATAAATGAAGCACCACAAATGGTGGTGAAGGCAAAGAAGGCAAATCCATAACCCGGATAAATGTCTATTCCCTCCCTCCTCCATGATGGAAGGGGTCCAATGTAATCAGCCCGCCGCCAAGTGGTCAGCTTGTCTCCCACTACCCACTCCTGGAAAATGGTGCACATCAGGAATTTAGTATTGGCCTCATCCATTGGCAGGTTACATACCCAAAAGTGATGGAAACCAGATTAGCCTTAATGAGGGGAAGCCTATGTTACTGAGCCCAGGTACAGCTGTCATCTCTTCCACTATGGCTGCTAAACTTGGAAACAAATACCATGGCAGCATCTCCACCATTATCTCTATCCTATAAAAGGACTGTTTTTCAAGAATGCTGGGACTCCCCAGTGCATTTCTTAATATCTTGGTGAGAGGGTGGTCCTCTGGGCCCTGCATGGATGTATGGTTTGAGGTTCCCAATCAAGTTGCACCTAACAGACCCTCTCTGATACTCCCATCTCCCTTAGCCTTCAGACTCCTTCCTCTCCACTGTTCCAGGGAAATTCCAGCATCTCAACCACATTGACTGTAGCCCTCTTATTGAGTTCAGACACCGATCAACTTAGAAAACTGTGAATGCCACTCCCAGGTGTTCAAGTAACACATTAAATCCAGAAACTTGTGTGAGTATACCCACATCAATAAATTCAGCCTGATTCTATCAGATATTTTGTCTTCCTTGGTCAAAATTTCTTGGAATCGAGTTCCATACATGCTCACCAGAATCCTAGGGATATGAATTGACAGGATTCTTCAACTTCCTCCATGTTTATGCTGATGACCTTGCACTTCTTCTGACCAATGCTGGGATCTAACTCTAGTTATGGTGAGGAGGGTGGGTCCTACAACCACCCTGGGTGCAGTCATTAAAAAAGGTTTTATGAAAAAGGAGGCTGGTTCTCTCAGACAAGAATCCCTGGGTAGTGCAGTTAACGTACTCAGCTATTAACCAAAAGGCTGGAAGTTAAGTCCACCCAGAGGCACTGCAGAAGAAAGATCTGGCAATCTACTTCTGAAAAATCAGTCATTGGAAACTCTGTGGAGCACAGTTCTATACTGACATTCATGGGGTCACCATAAGTAGGAACTGACTTGACAGCAGCTGGCTTGGTTTTGGTTTCCCCTCAGGTAGGGATGGAGGGGCTGTTTCCACTGGCAAGGAAGGTTCAGGGATCAAAGTTTTCAGCTTCATCTGTGTCTGCCCAGATATCCCTACCCCAATCCTCAGGGTCCTTCTTAACTACTGTCCTTACCATGGCATGAGAGACGTGAAGGATTACACATTTAACTGGCACTGCAGCCCCGCAACCCTTACCTTCAGACATTTCTGCCAGATCCTTAGCCATGTGTGTCCTGCAGCTAAATGAAGGAAAGGATCCCTTTAGTGCTGTGTAAGTACTTTCTGATTTTCCACCTGTGGCTTGGGTTATGAATTCAAGGTTTTGAGTTTATCTTTCTCATTGTGTAAACTCTCCAGGGCAATTATGAGCAGTCAGCCAACCCTACAATTTTGTAATCACCAATGTTCCCATAGCAACAATGCCAATGACGCTTATCCTCCTAATGCATGGCTCTCAACCTGCACTCCATTCTTTGTCACCACTGGCGCTATATTGAGTAATTGTGATATTACTGCTGCCACAGATTTTTAGTGTCCCACTTTCCCCAGAAAGGAGGTTGCAACTGTGCTCATTAAACATGCAAGTAACCCAATTCCAGAATCTTATTTCAGCGTCTGTTTCCTGATGCCACTCCTGGTACCAATTCCTTTTATTAGGCAGGAAGCAGATGGCACACTCAAAGGACTAATTGAGGAAGGTTTAACTTAGGGTCTATTTTCAGAGTTGTAGGCAGGGTTAAGACAAGGAACAGTGAGTAACCCAGGAGTAAGAACAATGAGATTACCACCCCTTGCTCAGGAAGAGAACGGTGGTACCAGGACCCAGCAAGAGCTGTGGGCCACAGGTAGAGGGACACAGGAGGACACAGCCATTGCCAAAACCATGGGCCTGCAGGGAAGGAGGGAGGAGAAGAAATACCCCAGCTTCTTTCCCTTTCTGCATTCAGCTCTCTGCCTATGCCTCCATTGCCCAATCCCAACCAGAAGCCAGAGGGCAGGGAACGAGGTGCTGTTGTCCATAGCAGTCAGCCACCCAGGGCACAGAGCAGGGCAGAGAGGGATGGAGAAGACATCCGGAGGGACAAAGGGAGAATCCTGACTCATAGCGGCCCCATGTGACAGAGTAGAACTGCCCCACAGGGTTTCTAGGCTGTAATCTTTATAGGAGCAGATCAGCAGGTCTTTCTCCTGCAGAGCTGCTAGGTGGGTTCGAACTGCCAATCTTTTGGTTGGTAGCTGAGTGCTTAATTGTTGCACCAACAGTGCTTTTGTGGCCCCAATAGTGAACCAAAACCAATTTTCTAACTTGGAATATTTGGGAAAGGGCCCTGGAGTATCAGCCCCTGACATCTCCTGGGCTTCTTGGGCAGCTTAGTTTACTCTCTCCCTACCTCACACCAAGAAGAGAGGCAGGTGATCTTGCTAAGTTCTATGACATCCTTTTTCCAAGAAAAAAAAAAAATGTCTACTTGCCTAACACACATAACTATGAGGGACCCAGAATGGAGGAGACGTCCTTTAGGCCGAGTACATAGAAGAGCAACTAGTCAATATCCTCGCCCCCGTCCCTTCTAAGGTGACTCCATTTCACACTAGTCATCCCATCAACTGGGGAGATGTTGGGTCTCATTCTGTAGGCAGGATAGGAGCTCAAGGCTTTCTGTCAATATATATTAAGGAAAGAAAACCCCAGAAGGCTAAAGGACTTGGTGACACCCAGGAGGCAGAAACTTGGGCGACATAAACAGTGCTGCTCCTGAGGTTCCCCCGTCAGCCACAGATTAGACAGGCCCATAAAACAGAATGAGACTAAAAGGGCACAGCAGCCCAGGAGCAAGGATGAGAAGGCAGGAAGGGACAGGAAAGAGGGTAACATGGAACCCACGGTCGAGAAGGGGAGAGTGTTGACAAGTCGTGGGGGTGGCAACCAATGTCACAAAACGATATGTGTATTGTTTAATGAGAAGCTAATTTGTTCTGTAAACCTTCATCTAAACTACAATTAAAAAAATAAACAGTGTTGCAGTGAACATCCTTATGCACATGGCTGTTTTCTTCTTAGTTTACCAAATACAGCTGTAATACCATTTGAAAAAAACAGTTTGGTGTTGAGCTTAGAGCTGCAAAACAGGGAATTATTGAATTGTGCAATTACTGTGTAACAGGCGCTTTGGACAAACAGATGAGTATGACGTGGCCTGCCCTTGAGAAGCTCACTTCTCAGACAAGAATCTCTGGGTGGTGCAAACAGTTAACACACTTGGCTGTTAACTGAAAGACTGGAGGTTTCAGTCTACCCAGAGGCACCATAGAAGAAAGGCCTGGCAATTTACTTCTGAAAAAGCAGTCACTGGAAACCCTGTGGAGCACAGCTCTATACTGACACACATGCCGTAGCCAAACAACTACACCATAATTTACCAACCCGAGAAAAATGTTCTCCCAGGGGTTGAAAGTTCTAGAATCCAATCCCAGCTTGGCCATTCACTAGCTGTGTGAAATGAGCAAGTCTCTTGATTTATACAAAAAATACCAGGGTCAGTATGGGGTCTGGAGATGGAGGTAAAACGCAATAATGTCCTCAGGCCTAGGGAAGGGGAGCAGTCTGCCCTCGGACCCATGCTTTAGAGGGCCCAGTATATTTCAAACACGCAGCAGCCTTTTAGCCAGATTTATTTGAGGGCTTCAAGGAAAAGAAGTTGGGGTGATCATGTAGGTTGAAGCCAGGCCAGAGATAAAGGAACAATCTTAAAACATAAGATAGAGAAGCGGGATTTCAGCTGAGTCAAGGGGAGCAAAGGTCGCCCTGGTAACACAAGCCCCCTGGTGAAGGTTTTGTTCTTCCAAATTCAGAGAATAAGTGAATCAATCTTATCTAGAGAGTAGGGGTCCAGGATTACACTGGGCAACTCTGCTGCAAAAGACCTCTTTAAAGTGTCAAAAAGCGAAGATGTCACTTTGAGGGCTAAGGTGCGCCTGACCCAATACACGGTATTTTCAATCGCCTCATATGCATGCGAAAGCTGGAAAATGAATAAGGAAGACCAAAGAAGAACTGACATCTTTGAATTACGGTGTTGGTGAAGAATACTGACTATACCATGGGCTGCCAGAAGAGCCAACAAGTCTGTCTTGGAAGAAGTTCAGCCAGAATGCTCCTGAGAAACAAGCATAGCGAGAATTTGTCTCATGTACTTTGCACATGTTATCAGGAGGGGCCAGTTGCTGGAGAAGGGCATCATGCTTGGTAGAGAATCAGCGAAAAAGAGGAAGACCCTCAATGAGATGGACTGACACAGTGGCTGCTACAATGGGCTCAAGCATAACGACTGTGAGCATGGCGCAGGAGTAGGCAGTGTTTCGTTCTGTTGTACATGAGATCGCTACGGGACAGCACCTAACAACAACAAGGGGCTCAGGAGACCCTGCTGACACCTGGGCTACACAAGATTAACAATGAAATCAGCGAAGCATTAGAAAACATGGCCCCAGGGTGCAACTCTGTAATAGGCAGTTCCGGAAAGCACAGTTCAGCCTCAGAGCCTGATGTTTCCTACCTTGTGTGTGGCAGAGACTACTAGTTGTATACCTCCCCATCCCTCACCCCCAGTATCCATCTCCCCTTCTTCTGTAGCAACCAAATTCTGATTTTAACTGAAGAAGCAATGTGTTCAGCTAAAATACTATACTCCCAGCCTCACTTACAATCAGGTGTGGTCTTGTTCTTGCCAGTGAAATGTAATGAAACTAAGAGAAGCATGGTATGGGACTCCTGGGAAGGCTGCTTGAAGGGACCTAACTCAGCTGCAAGGAGAACCCCTTCTGCTTTTTTTATTTCCTCAATCCACATTTCTTGGTTTTCTCTTTCTTCAGGCCTGTAACTTGAATGTGCTGGCTGGAGCTCTGGCAGCCATTTTGGACCATGAGGTGACTGAGAGGATGAACACCATGTGCTGAGGATGGCAAAGCAGAAGGAGCCAGGATCCTTGATGACACTGTGGGGTTGCCTTACCAACTCCCGGCTTCCAGCCCT
Source organism: Elephas maximus indicus (assembly GCF_024166365.1). Lineage (NCBI taxonomy): Eukaryota > Metazoa > Chordata > Mammalia > Proboscidea > Elephantidae > Elephas > Elephas maximus. Next base: position 69,996,106 of record NC_064831.1, on the reverse strand, counting down.
CAGACTGCTTTTATGTGAGAGAGAAAAGCCAACCTCCTGGACATTCCTCATAAAGGATAAGCATGTACCACCCTTGGAGCATTGTACTGGCTGGTCCCTCTGCCCCCAGATATCCATCTGGCACATTCTCTCACCTCCTTCGGCTCTCTGCAGACAAGCACAAATAAGCTAAGGCACAAAGGCTTTCTATGACCACCCTATGTATAAGAACACTCATATCCGCCAATGTTCCACAGAACTTATCACCATCTACCATACTAGAAAGGAGCCCTGGTGGCTCAGTGTTTAAGTGCTCTGCTGCTAACTGAAAGGTCAATAGTTCAAACCCACCATCCGCTCCACAAGAGAAAGATACGGCAGTCAGCTTCCGTAAAGATTTACAGCCTAGGAAGCCCTATGTGGTAGTTCTGCTCTGTCTTATAGGGTTGCTATAAGTCAGAATCAACTAGACGGCACACTACAACCACCACCACCACCATACTAGAAGTCCCTGGGTGGTGCAAACATTTAAGCACTGAACTACCAGCTGAAAGGTTGGTGATTCGAACTCACCCAGATGCGCCTCGGAAGACAGGCCTGGCAATCTGGTTCCAAGAGGTCACAGCCTTGAAAACCCTATGGAGCAGTTCTACTCTGCACACACGGGGTCACCATGAGTCAGAATCGACTTGACAGCAACTGACAACACCACACTAGCATCTCCTCCTTGTTTCTTTATTGCCTGTCTCCCTCCACTGGAAGCTGAACCTCACGACGGCAAGGCTTTGAGTTATTCTGTTCACTGCTGCACCTCCTGTGCCTAAGACAGTGCCTGGCACAGAGAAGGCACTCAAAAAAAGATCTGGTGAATAAATGAATGAATCCTAAGGGCTGATGCAGGCTCTGCATTCTTAGTCATCCTCCCAGGCCAGGAAGATCAGGACCAGGAAGGGTCACTGAATACCCTCTCTCCCTGTGGTCACTTAGGAACCAGGTTAGGACCAAAGATACCTGTCTGCAGTGGGTGCTGGGAGAGGTGACAGGCAGAGCTCACTCTCCTGACTCTGGGGGCTCTGCCCACCCCAGGCAGCCAAGTCTGCCCCTGGTATGCCCATCCATCAGTCACCCCAGGGAACATGTGACGTGTTGGTGCCATTCTTCTTCCATACTCTAGGGGGCATACTGAGAGGCCTTGGATATCTGATGAGAAAGCCCAACACAGGCCCTCAGCCTCACTAATAAAAATGAGAAAAGAAATTAAAGTGTGTCTGCCAAGGAAGCTGCGCACACCTGGGCCCACTGGGTCAAATCGAGAACACGAGAGGAGTGGGAGGGAGGAGAAAGGGGGAGACTGCTCGGGGCAGGCACCGAGCTTTTGTTAAGGCTGATGGAAAAATCTGGAAACAAATGTGGTGACGGCTGCACAACATGACGAACGTAATTAATGTCACAGAATCATACATGTAAAAAAATGAGGAAATGGCGATTTTTTGTTTGTTTATACATATACTTATCACAAGTGAAAAAAAAAAAAAACCGCGAGAGGCCGTTGGTGCACTTACAACAGGACAGGGCTCAGAGTGCTGACACAGAACAATGGCTTTGTTTATTACTGCATAAAGAACCAGGCCTTCAGCCACAGAGGGAGCCCCAGTTACCAGAGGGCTGGGATCTTCATTTCCAGGGCAGCCAAGCAAGAAAGACTCACGCCGACATGAAGGGGGGCAGCACTTTCCCAGCACACTGGCCGAAGCCAATGCGGTAGCCATTCCCCTGGCAGTACCCTGGAACAGAGGAGAGAGGGGTCAGCCGCAAAGCTGCCAGGCTCACCAGAACCAAGGCCCAGCCAGCTGCAGGCCTCTGAGTGCATAGCTGGGCCCGAGGCAGGAAGGTGCCATCGAAATTACAAACATGCATTTTAAACTGAAGAATAACCCTCCCAGAACCTGGTCGGAGTTGCTGCAACACTTAAGATGGGCTCCTGGGCCCACTCTGACCCCAGGATGCCCTTGACAGCTTTCCTAACAGTGGACAACTCTCCCACATGGGTTTGGGTTCAAATCCTGGGTCTTCCTGAGTTCAAAGCCTGGCTTCTCCACCTACTGACTCCGTAACATTGGACCGCTCTGGATCTCAGTTTCTTCATCTGTAAAACGGATCTAATAATAGGATCTACCACCTAGCAACTGTTGTGAGAATGACATGAGTTAATACCCAGAAAAGTCTGGGAACAGTGCCTGACCCGTGGAAAATGCCCAACAAATGCCAGCTACTGTGTCGATTACGGAGCTGGGTAACTGCGGGCAACTTGCTTCCCCTGAGCTCAGCCTCCTCATCTGCAAGTGGGAATAACAATCCTTGTTTCTCAGGGCTGTGAGGATTAGGTAAAATAAGGGGGTGAAGCTCCCTGCATGATATCTCACGTGTAGATGCTCAACAAATGCTAGCTTCATTCCTTCAAGTCCATCTCAAAGTCATAGAAACGCAGAGAGGAGTAAAAGCCTACCCTTGCCCTTGAGGAGGGTCGGTTTAGTGAGAGGGGCAGGTCTAGGTGAGCGTTACAGCAGAAATGCCTACAGGTGCTGAGAGAGAAGTGTGGAGGAAAGCAGAGGGCAGAAAGGAGGAAACATCTGAGCTGGGCCTTGATGGGTGGGTAGGAGTTCTCAAAAAAGTACATGATGGAAAGTGCATTCCAGGCAGAGGGAACAGTATGTGCAAAGGCACGGACACCCAGTGTGGGATGCATTTTTTAATACGGAGCGCTTCAGTGAGACTGTCATGAGGGTGCTCTGGGAGCCAGATTACCAAGGGCTTTGTGAAACCATGTTAAGGAGTTTGAGCCACATCCTGAGAACAATCAGATGGCACAGAGAGGTTTTCAGCAAAACAGTGACAGCTACGTTTCAGAGATCCCCTTCTAGTGGCCCCAGTGAAACGATGGATCAAAACAACTGGTCTTATCAGTGCCATGTCAACACAGAGGACTTCACACTCCTCAGGTTGGAACACTTCTCCAGGGACCCACGCATTTTTGAGCCCAGATGAGGCAATGGCCAGGGCAGAGCCAAGAATGTGGTGACCAGGCCCACGACAGAAATGACAGCCACTGCCTGGATAGCCCATGATCTTCACTTACATGGAAACACCACTGAGACCACCTCACCAGCTAGAGATAAGCCATAATCTAGAGCTGTGCCTTCAGCTACCCAATGTGAAAAGAGGAAAATGCTGACTCCAGCAACCAAGAGAAAAAAAATCAAACCACCCTGCTGAGAAGACTTGAGGCAATCTGGACATGGAGACCCAAGGCAGACTGAGATGGAGTCCGCCACAATTTCAACAAGTAACATCCTCAACAAGTGATATCCTCAATAAATAACGTCCTCCACAAGACCTCCCAGCCAGCACAAGGGAGAAATTCACTGGGATGGGCCTCATGGCCACTCCTGGCACCCACCCCCAGCAGCAATATGCTCAGTCTGTGCTCTTTCCACCCTTCCCCCCACCATCCCAGTCACCTAAATGGTCCTCCCTGCTTGGGGCTCCTCTGACCTCTGGCCTTTTCTAGAAAGGCAACATCTTAGACCCCACAGTAACATCTCCAAAGGTTTCAGTTCTAGTGCCCATCAGGTTCTGAACCACCCCATCCTCCTGGCATCAGCACTCATGCCAGTCTTCCTGGCTGAGGCTCATCCCTACGGCCTATGAACTGACCTTCAACACTCAGAGACACCATTTGTCAGGGGCAACATCCTTGCCTAGTCTACTGCTCAGTTTCATTACTTTTCTGTCAGTCACTTTGGAATCCCAATGCTCAGAAATATCTAAAACAAAGAAATCTGTTAAAGTAAAACCAACTCCTGGCAGAAATTCACTAATCATCTATCAAAGCGACTAACTTGGAACTGCAGCATCTTTAAAGGGCCTTCTTCCTGGTACGCTGCAAACACTCGGGAGACGCTCAGCTCCCCACCCCACTGCCAGGTTCTCAATAAACCAAAAACAAAATAAAATAAAGCCATTGCCGTCGAGTCGATTCCAGCTTATAGTGACCCTATAGCACAGAGTAGAATTGCCCCATAGTGTTTCCAAGGAGCAGCTGGTGGATTCGAACTGCTGAAATTTGGGTTAGCAGCAGGGCTCTTAACCACTACGCCACCAGGGCTCCAAAAGGTCAGCATTAACTCCTTCCTGCCCTAGAGTTACAGCAGCACCGCCACTCACACAAAGAACAGAATATGGACACACGATTATATCATTTCACTTCTTGACAAGCCAGCGTGGTGGGCAAAGCTAGCCGTGTTCTCCCTATTTCACAGTTAGCATGGAAAATGGCCTGGAGCAGGGTTACTCAACCTCAGTGCTAGTGACATTTGGGGCCAGGTAATTTAATTACTGTGGGACCATCCTGTGCATTGGAGGATGTTCAGTAGTGTCCCCGGTCTCCACCCACAAGATGCCAACAACATCCCCCTAGTTGTGACAATCAAAACTGTCTCCAGATTTTGGCAAATGTCTGGTGAGGGGAAAAAGTGCTCCTTGGTGGAGAACTACTGGCCTGGAGGATGAATGGGGTTTTCCTCTGCACCCGCTCTCCAGCCCACGGGAGGCAAGGCGGAGAAGCTAGGCGACAGGCACACTCATGGAGCGCCAGAGAGGTAAGAACACAAGAAAGTCTGCAGCCTCCTAGCCACTATCCATGGTCCCGGAAGAGAAGGGTTGCTGCTTCTGTCCTCCTTTAACTCCTGACCGGCCTTGCCCAGAAATTCTGAACCAGGAAAGGGAAGCAGTAATGGTGGGAGAGAAAAAAAAAAGTAGACAGGCAGACCCGGTGAGGATGGCTCCATGGGGTGACTACAGGGAAACCAATGGGGGATTTTTATGTTGCTATTGTTTCCAAGTAATTTTGGAGAACAAGAAAGAAGCCACAACTAACCCCAACTATCAACATCAAAAATCTGAGAACAGTAAGAAATGTACGTATCAAGTAAAAACCAACCCAAACTTGTTGCCATCGAGTCAACTCCAACTCTTGGCAACCCTGTAGGACAGAGCAGAGCTGCCCCCATAGAGTGCCAAGGTAGTGATCTTTCATGGTGGCACAGTGGTTAAGAGCTACGGCTGCTAACCCAAGGGTCGGCAGCTCAAATCCACCAGGCACTCCTTGGAAACTCTATGGGGCAGTTCTACTCTGTCCTATAGGGTCACTATGAGTCGGAATCAACTCGATGGCACTGGGTTTTTTTTTTTTTAATCTTTAATGGAAACAGACTGCCAACTCTTTCTGCCATGGAGCAGCTGGTGGGCTCTAACTGCCTATCTTTCAGTTAGTAGCTGAGCACTTAACCATTGCACCACTGGGGTCCTTTCAAGCAGTACCAAAAAACCAAAACCAAATTCATTGCCATTGAGTCAAATCCGATTCATAGTGACCCTATAGGACAGAGTAGATCTGCCCCATAGAGTTTCCAAGGAGTGCCTGGTGGATTCAACTGCCAACCTTTTGGTCAGCAGCCATAGCACTTAACCACTATGGCACCTGGGTTTCCTTAAGCCATACAAAAACCAAAAAAACCAAACCCATTGCCTTCGAGTCAATTCCGACTCGTAGCAACCCTATAGGACAGAGTAGAACTGCCCCATACCTGGTGGCTTTGAACTGCCAACCTCTTGGTTAGCAGCTGTAGTGCTTAACCACTATACCACCAGGGTTTCCTCAAGCAGTACAGAGCAGTGTAAATGCCTATGAGAATAAACGTGTTCCAGCAGGTCACCAGCTGAGCACGAGGTGGAGAGAGAGAGTGAGATTTGGGGGTAGAAGAGTTACATCAAAGCGCTCAGAGATTTCTGCGGTTGTTTGTTTCACCTTCACTCTTGCTGAACACCCCATGGTGTTTATACTCTCATAGAAATGAGAATCTCATTGCACCATACAGAGGGACAAGATGCCATAATGGCTAAAGAGCATGGACCCTGCAGCCCAATCACCTGGATTCAAATCCTGGCTCTACCTTTCACCATCTATGTAATCCTGGGAAAATATAAATCTTTCTTGGCCTCAGCTTCCCCATCTGAAAAATGGGGATAATAATAGTAGCTACCTTGTTGGGAATATAAAATTTAACACGTGTCAGCAGATGTCAGTAGTCTGAATGTTCTATCCCATTTCCAGTGGTTAGAAATTGATTTAGGGACCAGTCACCCATGAAGAGAGAACAGAGAGATGACAAGGTGGCAGCAAAGGCATCTGAGCAGGTACAGTCAGAGAAGTTGGGAGGAGAGCCAGGAAAGAGCCGCAGAAACCAAGCGTGCGTTTCAAGCAAGAGGGTGGCTCATACAACTCGCAGGACTGGATTTCTGGGTTTGAAGGATTAGGAGGACCATAGTCTTGTGGTACATCTCAGTCAACTGGGATAATATAGTTCATAAAGTCACGTGCTACATCCTAGTTTGTTGTGTAGTATTTAGGGTCTTAAAATCTTGTGAGCGGCCATCTGAGACACAACTATTGGTCTCTACTCATCTGGAGCAAAAGACAAAGAAGGAAACCAAAAACTCAAAGAAGAAACCAGTCTACTTTACAAATAGTCTGTCTACATGAACCATGGCCTCTTCTACCCTGAGACAGAAGAACTAGACAGTGCCTGGCTACCAGTAACTACTGTTCTAATCAGGGCCACAATGGATAGACCCTGATAAACCAAACCCATTGCTGTCGAGCCAATTCTGACTCATAGCAACCCTACAGGACAGAGTAGAACTACCCCATAGAATTTCCAAGGCTGTAATATTTATGGAAGCAGACTGTCACATCTTTCTCCTGTGGAGTGGGCTGGTAGGTTTGAACCACCAACCTTTCGGTTAGCAACCAAGCACTCAACCTCTGCGTGACCAGAGCTCCTTGGATCTTGATAAAATGGGAGAAAAATGTGTAACAGAACCTCAAATTCCTAAAATAATAATAAAAAAAAAAAACAGACCTACTCGACCGGTTGAGACTGGAGGACTCTCTGAGACTACTACCCTGAGCTACTCTTCAAACCTTGCACCAAAACTAACCCCGGAGGTCACCTTGTGTCTAAATAACAAATTGGCTCAAAAAATAATGACTATCACCCATAATTACAGTGCTCCTCTAAAAAACCACCTATACGAGACCAAACAGTCAACAATTACTTTAAAACAAAGATGGGAACGTAAGAGGGCAGAGAAACTAAATTAATGGAAAAGGAACAAACAGAACAGAAATAATGAGGATGTTCATGCATTGTGAAGAACTCAGCCAATGTCACCGAACAGCCTGTGTACAAACTGTTGATTGGGAACCTAAACTGCTATGTAAACCTTCACCAAAAACACAACAAATTATTACTTAAAAAAAATAATGATAAAAGAGGGTGGCTCACGAGTGCCAGGTGGCCACAGAGGTCATGGAAGGTGGGGCAGAGCAGTCCACCAACTCTGGTTACCTTAAAAAATCAGCAGACACCCCAATGTCACCTTCTCATTTCTCCATTTACCCCTCTCTTTTCCACAGGTAAATACAAGCACCTAGATCACAGCTACATCCGCCCCTTGGAGTTTCCCTTCTGTATGAAATGCTCTCTCTTTTTTTCTTTTTATTAATATGTAATTTATGCCTCTCCTATCATCAAAACCTAATTCTTCATGCTTGTTTCCAGGGGATTCCACCAAACTGTTGCCATTTCCCTGCTGCCAACATGTGCTGCTTCAGATCAAGAAATTGCCTTTCCCTGAGCATCAATGCCTGGCCTCTATAAATCCTCTCTCGAACAAGGTACTGTATCAACAAACAAGTAAATGATTCTCGCAGCCTCTTGGCTGCTTTCTCCCACCTTCTCTGGCTCCAGCGCGGAGAACACCTGTGAATCCCATCTGCCTATGTACCTCCTTCTAGGCCCTGGACAGCTGCCTGGTCTACGACAGCTTAGTAGGGGGCCTGTATCATGGCAATGACAGAGGGCAGAAGCCTTCATTTCTCCTCTCCCATCCCATCTCCCTCCTCCCTTTTCCTAAACCAAAACTTCAGAAGATGGCCTTCACTCAATCCATAGAACCATGACCAAAGGCCCGGCGGGTAGGTCTAGCAAGCACTACAGGAACAAAACTGGGAAACAAAGCTGGCAAGAGAATCAGAGAACCTGAACTGCATCCTGCCCTCACTAGCTGTGTGATTTTCACCAAGTAACCTACCTCCTCTCAGCCTATGCTTTCTACTCTGTAAAATCAAGCCAATGACACCTAACCCAAAGGCTGCTGTGCGTATGAAACAAAATGGCGAAGTGGACATGCCTACAACATGGTCGGCCCCTGGCAGATGTTCAATAAATACTAGTTACACTGGAATTAGAAAGGGTATGGTAGGGCTATAGGAATGTTGTTGTTGTTGTGTGCCTTTGAACTGATTCCGACACATAGTGACCCTATAGGACAGAGTAAAACTGCCCCTTAGGGTTTCCAAGGCTGTGATCTTTACAGAAGCAGACTGCCACATCTTTCTCCTGTGGAGCTCCTGGTGGGTTCAAATCACTGACCTTTCAGTTAGCAGCTGAGCACTTAACCACTGAGCCACCAGGGCTCTGCTGTAGGAATACCAAAAGAAAAAACCATTGCCACCGAGTCGATTCCAACTCATAGCGACCTATAGAAGAGAGTAGAACTGCCCTATAGAGTTTCCAAGGAGCGCCTGGTAGATGCAAATTGCTGACCTTTTGGTTAGCAGCCAAAAGTTTAACCACTGCGCCACCAGGGCCACCACAGCTATAGGAATAAAAAAAAAATAGGAATAGTAGGGGCAAAATGGGCATTTACTGATTGATTCTGGGAAGTACCACTTGCTGCTGTCTTGAGGGCCACCTGCACCTTCTCTACCACATCCACTTCACTTAGTCCACCGGCCAACAACCATGTCAAACACCCACCACGTGGCTGGTACACAGTCGGACTGCGGAGAAGAGTAAGACCTGGTCCTTGTCCTTCAAGAGCTCTGTAATAGGCTATGAATGGCTGCCCAGAGATATCAGGTGCTGGCCTTGGGATGTCACCTTATGTGGTAAAGTTAGAGTCCCTGGTGGTGCAAATGGTTAATGCGCTCAGCTGCTAACTAAAAGGTTGGAGGTTTGAGTCCACCCAGAGGCACCTCAGAAGAAAGGCCTGGTGATCTACTTGTGAAAAGTTGGCCATTGAAAACCCTATGGAGCACAGTTCTGCTCTGACACACATGGAGTCGTCTTGAGTCAAAGTTGACTTGATGGTGGTACAAATGGTTTGCACTCAACTGCTAACCTAAAGGTTGGCAGTTCGAACCCACCAGCCGTATCACAGAAGAAAAGGCCTGGCAATCTGCTTCTGTTAGGATCACAGCCAGGAAAACCCTATGGAATAATTCTTCTCTGGAACTGACTTGATGGCACAAGACAACAAACAACAATTACATTAAGGATCGTGAGATGAGATGACAGTACAGGGCTAATAAATGCAATGATTCTGGATTATCTGGGTGGGCCCTAGATGCCATCACAGGGGTCTTTATAAGGGAGAGGCAGAGAGAGATTGGACAGACAAAACGGGCAGAGTGGATGTGTCCCGTTTGGAAGTAGGGTTTTTCTTTTGTTAGGTTAACGAGGTCCTACCAGAGTAGGCAGGTCCTAAACCTAATCCTTCCTGAATTGTAGGAGCAGAATAGAAACAGAGACACACAGCGGGAGGGGGGCGGGTGGGGGGGAGACAAACACCAAAAAAGGTCAAGGAACTCCCAGAGCTACTGACAAGGACCTTCCCCTAGAGCCATACCCTGAATTCAGACTCCTGAACTGTGAGAAAATAACTTTCTGTTCTTTAAAGCCTCCCACCTGCACTGTTTTTTGTTAGAGCAACACTAGGTACCTAAGACAACTCCCATTAAGAAATGGCCAAGATGCCGGGCCTTCTAAATGAATAGGTTTTGAAAAAAACATGATGACAGTGATGAAGACAATGATGAAGTCATCATTTTAAAGTGCTCACCATGTACCATGTTCAATATTCAGTTCTTTATGCACTTACTCATGTATAGTGGCTAAGACAGAGTTCTGAAGACTAGCTGCCTCAGTTAGAAACCAGGTTCCATTATTTCCTGGCTGCAAGTCTTGGGCGAGTGGTAGAACCCCACTATGCCTTCATTTTCTCATCTGTAAAATGGTGCACTATTGACACTGCAATGTAAGCCCCATGAGAGCAGAGGCCTCATTTGTATCGTTCACCACTGTTCTAGCGATATAAAGGTAAATAAAATGATCACAGGCCCACCTTCACGAAGCTTTAATCTAACGGGGAGACAGATTTTCAATCAACAAGGGACATACAATCACCAACAGTGAAAAGTTCTAGAAGGAAAGAGGATGCCAGATCCTGACAGCCTGGGGTGGTGAGGGAGAGGTCACAGAGCCTTGTTTAGAAATAGACCAAGATGTGGAAGATGAGCAGAAGTTAGCTGAGGGAGAGTGAAGGGAAGAGCATGGTAGTAGAGGGGACACACTGAGACACTGGAGGGACTGAAAGGAGACAGGCTGGCAGGAGCACAGTTGGCAGGTGGGGAGAAAGAGTGTGGAAGGGGGACACGGTCTGCATGATGCAAGGCAGGCTGGCTGCGGTGCAGAGTGAGGTGTCACCCCAGGTGTGATGAGGGGGTAACCTCAAGTGCCATGGGGATGGGTCACCCAGATGTGATGGAGAGGGGTCAACCCAGGTGCCTGGGGATGGGTCATCCCAGGTGTGATGGGGAGTGGTCACCTCAGGTGCCATGGGGATAGGTTACCACAGCTGTGATGGGGAGGGGTCACCCCAGGGGTGGTGGGGATGGGTCATTTGGGCATGATGAGGAGGGGTCACCCAGGGAGCAGTGTGACTGGACTGGTGTGAGAATGGCTGCTGAGTGGAGAGTGGACTGCAAGCCAAAGAGGCCACCACGGTGGACCATGGAAGATAGCACAGTGGCCAAGACTAGGCAAGGGCACTGGAGAGGAAGAGCAGTGGGCGAACTCTGGGTCGGGTGTGAGGGAGAATCATCAGAACTGACTGACGGACTAGAAAGAGAGGGGGAGATGCAAGGATACCACCTAGGATCCTGGCTTCAGCCACTAAGGAGTGATGAGGTGAAAAATCAGGGGGGCCAGGACAGCTGCCAATTTCTTTAACTCCATTCTCAAAAAAGAAGCACATTATCCCCACTGTCTCGATGAGGAGGCTGAGGCCCAGAGAAGCCGTGCACACAACCACACCACGCCTACATGTGGAGCTGGGACTCAGAGCTGGGACTCCAAACAGGGCTGGCTGACTCCAGTGCCTGTGCTCTCAACTACTGCGCCTCACCTCTTGTTAGCTGCTATCCAGTTGGCACCCGACTTATAGTAACTCCACACACAATGGAACAAAACACTGGTGTCCTGTGCCATCCCCACGATTGGTTGCGAACTGGACTTTTGTGATCCACAGGATGTTCTTCGGTTGATTTTTTTGGAAGCAGATCGCCAGGTCTTTCTTTCTAATCGTCTTAGTGTGGAAGCGCCACTGAAACCTATTTAGCATCGCAGTCACATGTAAGTCTCCACTTACAGAGGGGCGGTGGCTGCCCGTGAGGCATATTGGCCGAGAAGCAAACCTGGGTCTCTGACAAGAAAGGTGAGAACTCCACTAAACCACCACTGTCCTCAGATGAGTCTTTGTGGGACAAATTAAAATCAACTACCTCTTCTTATGCTTTCTGCTGGGATGGCAGGCGGGGTCCTGAGGTGGGCGACAAGCAGTGGCGCCTTCTAAGGCTGATGCCCAGCCAGGAGGTGGGGCTGCTTCAGGGCACCCTTGCTTGTTCAGCCGACGTTCTGCAACTTTCTTTCTAAGAATAAGCCTTCTTCAACATGAACAAATCTGTCTTGGAAGAAGTACGGCCAGAATGCTCCTGAGAGGCAAGGATGGTGAGACTGTGTCTTACATACTTTGGACATGTTGTCAGGAGGGATCAGTCCCTGGAGAAGGACATCGTGTTTGGCAGAGTACAGGGTCAGCTGAAAAGAGGAAGACCCTCAGTGAGGTGGACTGACACAGTGGCTGCAACAATGAGCTCAAGCATAACGATTGTGAGGATGGCGAAGGACCGGGCAGTGTTTCATTCTGTTGTGCATACGGTCGCTATGAGTCGGAACCGACTCGACGGCACCTAACAACAACAACAACATGAGAGGTGTTCATGACACGTGGCCTCTGGAAGCAGCTGACTGGACCACAGAGGACTAAACTAGAGCCAATCAGATTCTCTTTCTTAAGAACCGGAACCAAGAGACAGAGACGCTTCAGTTGGACAGTACTGAAGCTGACGCTGGAGGGACACAGAGTTATGGCTTTACTTGGAGCCAGGACAAGCCAGAGCCTAGGGCAAGCTGGGGGTGCAGGGCTGAGAGCCTGCCCTGCACAGCAAGTGGGTCTGAAGGCAGGATAATGGAGGGACCTCACGAGGAGGTAAAGACAAGACTCTGGCTCCAGAAAGGAACAGAGGGAGCATAGCTGGTGATCTCCTTACCCCTGGGAGGCCAGGGGCCTTTCCCAGGATGGGCCTGGGAGGTTCTCTGTACACTAAGCGTTCCCTGTATGCTTACCAACCAAGCTGGCTTCTGTTCCTTGCAACCAAACAGTCCCTAAGGCACCAGGTACCTCCAGTATCTGACCGAGCATCCTGGCCTCCTCGGAATGGACTGCTCAGGAGTCCCCAGTCACTAACTCATCCACCTCCCCTGAACCCAGACATACGTCACTAGGTCCCTCATAAGGAGTTCACTGTAAAGGGCACAACAAGGAACCTGCCATTATTTCATGGCTTCACTCAGGGAGAAGGGAAAGAAAGCATGACTTCTTTGGATGCTATGGTCTGGGGAGTGACACAATCGTTTTCATTCTCCTGGAATCCAGGTTTCTAGGTTCATGGAATTGGGGTGACCCACCCAGGCCATCTGGTGTCCCTTTGAACCTTGAGCCTTTAAGGAACTGTTTTCCTAAAGTCACCTTCAAGTCCAACAATAGCCTGGTAAGTAGCTCAGCGGAGACCGTCTGGCCTTAGGCATCGGGCTCTTTTTCAGAATTATCTATATGCAGGTGGTTTCCAGGAGCCGAACCCCAAGACCTGATGGAAAATGTCTGGCCTGTCCTTAATGACTCTGCTTCTCCAACGCCTGTAACCCTGCACATGTTCTGATGTTATCTCCTAAGAAATTAACATGACGGTGACCTCTCTAACCTGCTTTCACTGTAACCCTCTTGGATCTATTTGGGCTGACACTGCCCAATTCTCTACTCACAATAAATATATTCTGTGACACTCATTTTTGGTGTCTCTCTAAGCCTTTAGTTTTTTGACAGGAGATTCAGATGTGAAGTCCCCAGGAGCCCAGGCTGGGGAAGGACACAACAAGCAGACATAGAACATGGAATCCCGGCGTCAGGGTGAGTTAGAAGGACAGACCGCTTTCTGGCCAGATGGGACTGCCCGTGGTTAGGCCAGCACACGCCAGCAAGGAGAGAGAGGACCTGCTGGGCCTGGCGGCCCTCACCTGTGATGACGACTTCATCCCCATCCAGCAGAAACTTCCTGGTCTGCCCGTTCCCCAGCTCGATGGCCTTCGTCCCCTTCCAAGACAGCTCCAGCATGCAGCCAAAGCTTTCTGGCTCCTTCATAACAGGGATGGAAAGAGAGGACAGTAAGATTCACGTCTTGGTGAGCACCTCAGCTCCAGGTGGACAATGCTTAACAAGGCTGGGGAGCCCCAGGCGGGGGGCCTCCTCCCACCGAAGACATGGCTTTGTTCCAGACTCAGCAAACCCCTGACGAGCAGGCCAGCTCCTTCAGCTCCCCTCCCCACTCTGAGGCTGCATCTTACCATGAGATCACTACGTGTAACACCCTCCAATTGGGAAGAGATGTCCCACCTAGCAAGAGGGTGCCATTGGAACCCTGCATGTAGTGACTGACACATGCACCACCCAAGGTCACCCTCTCTTAAGATTCCATGACTCCACCATGGGCTCACAATGGCACAGGGAAGAGGGAAACGGCCATAGTGGGGGGCAGGGGGACACTGTGTCCTGGTAGGGTGCAGCATGAGAAGGTGGCACACAAACAGAATCATGGCTTCCGGATTCTACCCCTTGTGACATTCCATCTCTGCCCTATTTAGATAGGGACACAAGCCTCTCATTTGTTTACCAGTCTCTGCAGGTTTGAACTTGGCAAGGCAGCCCATTCCACACACACAGATGGGTGAAGAAGCAGTGAGGAAGGCAGAGCTGTGAAGCGCAAAGCTTGGACTTCTCCTCAGGGTGAGCTGAAGGCCATCCGTTCTGTGTGGGAGTAAGGATGCTGTATCTAGGCAGCCTAGTACTCACCGGCCCACTGACGGTTCCAGAAGCCAGGAGGTCCCCCGGCCGGAGGTTGCAGCCATTGACAGAGTGGTGGGTGAGCTGCTGCAGCATCGTCCAGTACATGTGCTGTGGGGGAGGGACACGAAGGGTGGGGACGAGCAGGAGGGCTTATCCCAGGCCTCCCTGATGCAGCCAAGCCCAGAGCTGCCCACTCACGACACCCTGGCTGCCCCCCAGACAGCTGTCTCAGGTTCCCTACAGCAATGAGAGCAGTAGCGTCACCAGGGGAGTGCAGGGCTACAGGCCACATCGGGTGACACTGTTAGAGGGGCTGACACCAAAATAACTATAAAATTCTTGAGCAGTGTTCCAGCAGAAATTTTTTTTTTAATAAAAATATCCCTGTAGCTAGTTATAACAACAGCAACATTTTTGGTAAGCCCAGCTTACAGGTATCAGTATGTCCACGAGGCTCAAACTCTTGGCCAATTTCCTTTTGAACCTTCTACAGCGCTCCGTCAGAGCTGTCATCACCAGGCGGGGACAATGGCGCCTAGAATCACGCGGCTTCCTCTGCACGCACCCTTGGTTTCGCTGCTGCCCTGACTTCGTAGTCACTGATTTTGCCAAATATCCTGGCGTTTTAGCTACAATATTGTGGTGATTAGTATTTGTGAGCCTAGATCAACAACTTTTCTCTGAATGAAGTGGTAATTAAAGGAAAAAGGAGAAAAATCAAAAACCGCTTCTGCTCGGTAACTAATAATGCTGTAATTCAATGCAGGCAGATTTTACAACACAATGTTACTGTTAGTGTTCATATAGCCTAAGAAATATTGCATGTAAGCATTTTACACCTATATCATATACCATTCTATGATTAAAAACCCACTGCTGTCGAGTCGATTCTGACTCATAGCGACCCTATAGGACACAGTAGAACTGCCCCGTAGAGTTTCCAAGGAGCACCTGGAGGATTCAAACTGCCAACCTCTTGGTTGACAGCCGTAGCACTTAACCACTATGCCACCAGGGTTTCCATTCTATGATTAAAACTGATAATAAACATTACTAAGGTTTCTGTATGGTCTGGTATGGGAGAAGGTCTGTGAGGGGGGTGATAACACAAGTTACCGCACTAGGTGACAACCCCTAGTGACGCCACTGATAAACTGTCCTCCCGTAGAGCTACCCAGGGACTTCCTCCTCCCTTTTTCCAACCTCCTTCACCAGCCAGCCCCATCTCCTCTGTTCCTTCAAAGCCCTGCCCTAACTCACCTCCTCAAAGAAGCCTTCCCTGATAGCCAATATCCCTGCTCAATCCCTCAGTCTGCAACATGTTCATTTGTACGTCATTACACAAGGCCTTGTGACTACCCTTGAGTCCTAAGTTGACATGGTCTATGTCTTCATCTCAATAGAGGTTTCTCGTGAGCAAAGGCCACACTTACATTGTCCCACTTTGGAACACACATTGGGCAATGAAGCCCAGGAACAAGGAGCACTAAGGGAGGTTAGGCAGTGGGGAAAGGAGGCCGAAGCGCCATTTGCCCGTGGAGATTCTCAGATCCACAGCTTCTCAGAACTGCCATTCTGAAAGCTACACATCCAGGTAAAGGAAATCTTGGAAATGGATCCTTGCCCAGGAGCACTTTCATGGAGGTCCCCTTATTTCCTCCTGTTGGCCTAAGGCACCCAGAATAATGCTAAATTAGAAGAGAAACTAAAGAAAATAAAAATGCATCACTGTAGGGGATATTCAAATGGCCAATAAGCACATGAAAAGGTGCTCAGCTGCAAAAGACATCAGGGAAATGCAAACTAAAATCACAATCCCCAAGAAAGGTTAAAATGAAAAAGGCAACCACCACCACTTGTTGGTGAAGATGTGAAGCTGCTGAGCTGCTTATACACAGATAGTGGGAGTATAAATCCCAAAGACCACTTATACACAGATAGTGGGAGTATAAATCCCAAAGACCACTTTGGAGTACTCCTAAGCTGAATATGCACATACTATAAAAAAACCAAACCTGTTGTCGTCAAGTGGATTCCGACTCATAGCGACCCTATAGGACACAACAAAACTGCTCATAGGGTTTCCAAGGCTGTAATCTTTACAGGGGCAGACTGCCACATCTTTCCCCCAATAAGCCACTGGTGGGTTTGAACTGTTGACCTTTCAGTTTCACTTATAATTTGTGCATTTTCATCTATGTGTGTTACACTTCACTTAAAAGTTCACTTAATACACCAGTGTTCATTGCAGCCCTACTCACAAAAGTCAAAAGGTAGCAACAACCGAGTATCCTTGAACAGATGGATGGATAAACAAAATGTAGTCTATCCAGACAATGGAATGTTATTCAGCCACAAAGAGAAATAAAATCCTGATCCATGCTACCTCATGGATGAGCCTTGAAAACATTTTGCTAAGTGAGATAAAACCCCAGTGCCATCGAGTCGATTCCGACTCATAGCAACCCTGTAGGACAGTAGAACTGCCCCACAGAGCTTCCAAGGAGCGCCTGGCGGATTCGAACTGCCAACCCTTTGGTTAGCAGTTGTAGCACTTAACCACTACGCCACCAGGGTTTCCAAGTGAGATAAGTCAGACTCAAAAGGACAAATATTATATGACTCCACTTACATGAAATACCCAGAGTAAGGTTTTTTTTTTTAGGCAAATGCATAGAGACAAAAGTTTATTAATGGTTACCAGGGGCTGGAGGAGAAGGCCTGGTGGTACAGTGGTTAAAGCACTCAGCTGTCAACTGAAAGGTTGTCGGTTCGAACCTACCGTGGGACAGTTCTACTCTGTCCTATAGGGTCACTATGAGTTGGAATTGACTCGATGGCAACAGGTTTGTATTTTTTTGGTACCAGGGGCTGGAGGGAGGGCGAAATGGGGAATCGGTGCCTAAGAGGCATGGTGTTTCTGTTTGGGGAGATGAAAACATTTAGAAATGGATAGTGGTGATGGTAGAACAAAGTGGCAAATGCAATTAATGCCACTGAATCATACACTTAAAAAATGGTTAAAATGACTTTTTTTTTTGCTAAATATATTTTACCACAATAAAGAAATTAATTTATTTAAAAAAAATAATAAGTTACTCCAATCAATCCAGCCTCTGAATAATGCTTAATTAGAAGGAAGACTAAAGAAAATAAAAATGCATTGATTCAGGGGATATTCAAATGACCAGTAACATCTGAGGAAACTCTGGTGGCATCATGGTTAAGTGCTGCAGCTGCTAACCAAAAGGTGCAAACTATCCAGCCTACAGAAACATCTATTGTCCCCCAAGAAAATCACTGGCCACGTCTATGCAGCCTCCTTCTGTGATTCATGGCCACTTCTATAAAGGAACAGGGACGCGGTAGCTCCAGGCCCATGCACTGACCGGGTACTATATCCTCAAATGGGCACCATTCTCCTGCTCCTGCCAGGAAGAAAGCTCCTCCTCTTTCCAGCACTTTCAAACTGTTTCCAGCTTCAAGGCTTACCTTAAAATTGGACCTGCATATGGTAACTGCCCGACTCATTCCTTCTCCTATTGAAAAAAGAACACTGATGAAGAGCCTTAATTCCAACAACCAAGGAGGCCAAAAAAAAAAAAAAAGCCTTGTAATGTGAATTGCTCTGTGGCCTGAGCTTCCTGTTGTCCAACGTAACTCCCCTTAGAGTCCAGGAAACACAGTATGGGGGAAAGTTGGCTACTTCAACTAAGCTCATAACAGAGGAGAACAGAAAGGCTTCCACAGAGATGATCTAGTCCAGGGATGGCTTACACACAAGCTACCATGTCTCCCTCCCACACTCATAGAAGACAACGTTAACTGATAAGGGCACGTGTTCCATCTGAATCCAGATGGAACCTCAGAACCCTTCTTAACACAATGCTCCTGGCTGCCACTCATCAGCTGAGGTGGTGTGCAAATTGAAACCTACTTGTAATCTTTGATGGAGGATAATCTGCCATCCCCACAGGAGCTCTTTAGACAGCTTGGGCCATCTGTCACCTGCCAAACTCCTCCCTTCAATGGTGGGCAGTGTGCTATTTCATAATGTAGTTAACGATATTAATTAAACACCTCATGCCAGCTGTCAGGGCTGTAGCAGGCACCATTCCTGAAAAGTATAATAGTTAGAAAGGTCTTCCACTGCCAGAATCTGCCTTCCTCCCTGGCCCTGGCTTCGCCACGCCACCCAGGACTGGTCCTGGGGTGTGCTCCCTGGGCCCCATGTATGGTCAGGGTAACCCGGGCCTGCTCTTCTCCAGACTCCTTCACCCAGACCCCAACTCAGAGCGTCAGAACTGCAGACTCGGGACTGGAGCGAGGAGAGGGTCTTGGAAACCCTGTACTCAGCCCTCTTTCTTCCAGGTCTTTCTCCTGCACCTCTGAACATTGCACCTCCTAATAACCTTGTCCTTCCCAGTGTGTACGCCCTGGATGAGTTGGTTTCCAGCAGACAGAAAGAAATACCCAGCATGAAAACAAGACAGGAGTGGATTCCAAGGAGACAAGCGGAGGGAAAGGGAGTCAAGCCTAGAACCAATTACACTTGGTTTTAGTCCCAGCCTGGCCAATAGCCAGCTAAGTGACTCTGAATGAACCCCTTTCCCTCTCTGGGCCTCAGTTTCCCAATCTGTAACGTGAAAGAGTGGGACCAGCATCATTTCCCAGAGGGCACTGTGGCAGCTAAGAGGCTGCTGTCTAACAGTCCTTTCTTTTCTCCCAGGACCATCTGCTGCACGGGAGATGGCTTGTGGCTGTGAAGGACCACGCCTCTGAAACAGGAAGTGAGAAAAGACACAGCAGAGCCTGGTGTGTGCAGACAGGACAAGATGAGGACAGAGGTCTAGGTGTTTACTTGGAAAAAGTGGGCACAGGCGGGGGGCATGTGGGGGCGAGCCTGGTGGAGGAGAAAGAAGACGGACTTGGCCAGAGTGCAGTCCAGGGGCCCTATGTGTCGCTGCCAGGCAAATCCACCCTCAGGCCCCTCTCCACGGGTCTCTGAGACTGGGAAGTTATGCCTAGCTTCTTCTAGGTGCAGGCACTGTCAGGCCATTACATGAATGAACTTGCTCAGCCCTCACAACTAATGCATGAGGCCAATGTCATTATTATCTCATTTTTAACAGCTGACCAGTGGGGCACAGGCAGGTTTGGTAACCTGCCCAAAGTACCACATCCAAGAAGGAAGGGGCAGAGCTGGGATTCAAACCTGGACTGTGAAGTCAGGGCCTTTATTACTAATGTTCCACTGGTCTGTTCATGGAGGGGGCTGAGCGGCTCAGGGGACGAAGTCCCATCTGCAAGGGGCCAGGTTGCCGGCTCCATGTGGCCCCAGAGGGCAGAGCCAGGCCTCAAGGACAGGCTTCCAAATAGGCACTTGATACAATGTTCCCCCTGGGAGTGAGGGGTCACTGTGAGCAGAGCCCGGGTAAGAGATACTGGAGAGCAGATGCAAGCTGAGGACCTGGGCTGGACTCGACATTGCCTGGCCCAGAGATTTGAGAGCTCAGTGATATGGGGTAAGTGACCTATGGCCCCAGTGTGGCTCCCCTGGAACACAAGGGTGTTTCTTCCCCTCACTTTCCTTTACAGGAGCCACACATATCTCCAGGGTGCAGCAGGCATATCCCCCCTTTGCAGGAGCTCAAGGAATGTCTGGTTGATGGCTCTTGGCACACACGTCCCCTGAGCCCCTGGGGCACACCCTCCAGCCCCACAATAGTACCTTTCAGGGTGACAGAGAGGTTGATGTTGAAGGTGTAGGGCTGGTCATGGCAGAGATACGGCAGAGGCCTGGGGTCCTGGAAGGGCAGAGCACAGTACAGAGGGTCGTGGGTGGGCAGGGCCAGTGGGACCTTCAGCAGTGGGGCTTGCCAGGCACATGGACCCTGCGTACCAGCACTGTGTCCTTGAATGGTGGGGTGCAGGGGGTAGTGTATGTGTCAGACTCCCAGAAAAGAAGCTGAGGGAGGGGCATCAGCAGGTCAAAGATCACAGGGACCAAACAGAGATGCCCCAGAAAGCCAGGGAATGGGAGAGCCAGGGGAGGTGAGTGGTGGTAGGGAAATGAGGCAAGGCCTGTGTGGGCAGGGCCTCCTGGAAGGCAGAGGTCAGGGGGCTAGGCACAGGCAGACCCGCCTCTGGCGCTGGAGCCAAGCTGGGCTGGAAAGGCCACACTTCTGCCAAAACCACTGTTTTCCCACGGTGTGGCCCACGAACCACCAGCGGTACATGGGATCACTCCTGGTGACCGTATTTTAATACTTTTATATTTCTTTTTATTATCACTTTAACATTATGGCTAATGACGCCCAGAGGGATATAAAGTTCCTTTTTAAAATAAAATAAATAAGTTTTATAATGAGAGCTTTTCATAAAAAGAAATATTAAATAATAGTTCAGAAATGGCAAGAATGGTGAAGGTGGGATACAGTGACCGGCATTTGGAAGGGCTGGTGTAAAGGCAGATGGGCCTTGAAATCTCTGGCAAAAGTAACGTGATGCCCTATGAAGACAGACCTGAAGGAAGGGGTGAGGATGGGAGGGGCCGAGGCAGGCAGAAGGCGGCCGCAGGGCCCAGGGGATACATGGTGAGGGCCATGTAGTAACAGTGAGCATAGGACTTACCAAGAGGGAGAAAAAGAAAGTCTTGGAGGAGCCATCAAGGAGGGACCAAGGGGACCAGAAGGGCAGCCCCACAGGAACCTCATGAGGAGCTGGCTTGTTTTCAGCACAGCAAACATGAGAGCCCCCAGGCCCAGAGATGCAGAGGTGCGCAGGCAGGCAGGCTGGCACAGGGCGAGTTGGTGGTGATAGTCAGTGGGGGCTATGGAGGGAGCAGGGCAGACGCTGAGAGCACAGCCTGGGAGGCCTCCAACTTAGAGATGGAGTTGGAGGGGGGCTTCCAAGGGCTCTGGGAGACATGGGAGAACCGGAACAAGTCGCACCAGAGGCCAAGGAGCGAGAGTGCCTAGAGGGAGAGGAGCTGCAAGAAGTCAGCACTAAAGAGTGATACAGGCCATAGCATTGGCAATAAGGAGATCCCAGGTGACTGTGACTGCTGGTGAGGGGGTGGGGGCTGCAGCCAGATGGTAACGGGCTGGGAGTGAAGAGTAAGATGGTGAGACATGGCTTGGACAGTGAGGCTGGGAACAGGAGGCTGCAGGGACCTGGACCCCTCCCCTTGTTGCTGGGCTCCAAACTGCATTCTATGAGTTGGGCTCCGGAGGGTGCCATTCACACAGAACACAATTCGACGGTGACCAGGAAGTCTTGCAGTGTGGTGGTATCAGCAGGGAGGCCTTCTCCTGCCAACTCACCAGATTTCCCAGGCCTGGGAGGACTCCAAAGGTTACAAAATTCTGTGCTTTCTCTGATGACTGTGCAGGGGGCAAGGAGAGCACGTGGGTACCTGGAAGTCACAGCAACCAGGCTCCCAGGGCACACAGCAACCATGGCCAGGTCATGGACACAGAGCTACCCTCCATAAGATCTGTGTTCCTGATCTGTCTGTGCAGCAGGCAAACAGCCCCAGGGTGGTGAGGCCTGGGTTTGGGGGTGTCCTGCAGAAGGCGTGCTTACCTGCACTGGGTTGGGCACGGCAAAGGGCATAAGAGCGTCCATGGGCACCACCCACGGAGAGATGGTAGTTCCAAAACTCTTCCCAAGGAATGGCCCAAGAGGGACGTACTCCCACTTCTGAATGTCTCGAGCTGCAGAAGGGCAGATTCAAGGCTCACAAAGGCTGACGGGCCTTGCCCCATGGTTCTCTCTTCCCCTCAACCCAGGATCAGACCCAGCAGCGTCCTCTATACAGAGATTGCCCCTAAACTACATGCAACATTAATGCCAAGGACCGCAGTCTTTGATTGAGGTCACTGTTCCAGGTCACAGCAAAGACAAGGATGACCCAGGGCTGTCAGGATATCCCCCACGAAAGGGCTGGTACCTCATCCTGAAACCAGGAGACAGACACTTCCTGGGACTCTCAGAGCCATCTCCTGCTATGGTACCGCATAGCGGCTGAGAGCACAGGCTCAGAAGCTGGGCTGCTTCACTTCAAATCTTAGCTCAGCAACTAAAATCTTTCTGTGCCTCAGTTCCCCATCTGTAAAATGGGAATAAAAATATTACCAATATCCCATAGGGATAGTCCACATGAGGTGCTCAGCACAGGGCCTGGTATATAATAGCCCCAAAACACCATTGCTGTCTAGTAAATTCCAACTCATAGTCACCCTACAGCACAGAGCAGAACTCCTCCATAGGATTTCCAAGGCCGTAAGCTTTACAGAAGCAGAATGCCACACCCTTCTCCCACGGTGTGGCTGTGAGCTCAAACGGCTGACTTTTCAGTTAGCAGCCAAATGCTTAATCACTGCACCACCAGAGCTCCTTGGTATATCATAAATGCTCAATAATATTAGCTGTGGTGTCAAGCTGTATCCCTATTGTACTTATGAGAAAACTGGAGCTCAGAGAGGTGAAGTAACTGGCCTACAACGTCAGAGCCGGGATTTCTGTTCCATATCCAAAACCACACTGTCAGCCACTCTACTGCCTGCCACCTTTGACCAGCACCAGACACAGGAAACCATTCACGGCTTCTGGGAAGTAGTGGCCCAAATACCCAGCGTCGACCTGGTCCCAGCCAGAGAGCAGAACGCGCACAGGAAACTCGACCGCAGGTAGCCCAGCCCTTGTCATTACCACTCCAGTCGTTCATGAGGACCATTCCAAATATGTGCTCGTGGGCCTTGGAAATGGGGATTGGCTCTCCGAATTTGTTCCCAGGACCTACAAAGAAAGCCTGCCACGAGGGAAATTGGTTAGAATCTGGCTGGCCTGCCACCCCAGGCCACTCATCACCTGGAGGGCAAAAGGCTGGCACTTACAAACCACAGCCAGGGGCCAGGCCTGCCACACAGGGCCAGGCAAGACTATGAACCCACTGCATTCCTAAGTCATGACCTGCACAACAGCGGTCACAGGGCCACCCTGGGAAACGGTCTGCAGTGCCCCCCAAGACCCCTCCACCCACACCTCTGATTCCACAGGCAGCTTCCCTGATCGTTCTGTTCTTTCCCCCTTCACCCCATATGCACTTTGCATTTTAAGATTTGACAGCTGCATGAGGCTCTGAAACATGAAAACGCCAGAGTTTGTCTTCATGTCATGGACCATCAAAGGCAGCCTCCTGAATGCAGCAGACAGCCTGACAGGGGCACACCCTTTACCTCCTGACCTCCGACCCCACACCCCAGCACTTTGCCCCAACTCCTCGAAAGAAAAGCAGCATCAGGTCAGCACAATGCCCGTGAATCACAGCCATCAATGGGGGTGGAAACTGGGGAAAGGACATAGCTGTCAAGAGCACACACACCCAGCGATGATATTTGCAAAACCCAAGTCAGTTTTATTTGCTCTGTGACAGTGTTTAAACACTGCACATTTTTCATCAAGATAAAAATACCCAAGGGCACCATCATAGGACAAATCCTACCGCCATCAAGTCCAGATACTTTGTGCTCCCTGCCCCCAATTGTTCACACTCTGACTTCCTGCCTTTTCTCCATCCACACCCCCTCCCACCCCTGGACCCCAATAGGGACCAACACAGGAGAAGTATCTGCCTGCAGAGTCCTTGCTTTCTCCCGGGCCCCGCTCTGGGCACTTCCACCTGAGACTTCTCTCCGGTTCTCACGTGGTACCCATGCTAAGGTGGTAGGGGCCAGAGGGCTGGCTGGGAAGGCCCTGCTACCCTACTGGGGCCTACCTGGCAGTGTCCACCCACTTCTCTCCTCTCTCAACTCTGGAAAGAACCCAAAGATACCCAGGGCAGGTCTAGAGAAACAGAACTCCAGCAAAGCAGTCCGGGTCTCCGGCCATTCTCCCACCTAACCCTGGGTTCCCACTGCCACAGCCCTACTTACTGGGTGGCCCCACAGCCACTTTCCTACACCTGCAGTGAGGAGACACTCACAGCTTCCCGAGGGAGAGCCTGAAACTATGGGTGCTGACTATGGGATGGGAAAGCCCCCCCCCCCACCCCCATCTGCACTTCCCCCGGGGCCTGGGTCTCCATCAGTCATCTGACAGCCTGGCAGCACCCTGAGATACTGCCCTTCTTCCCCGAGTCCTCTCTCCTCCAGCTCCTCCTTCCCATCACCCTCCTGGTCCTCTCACCTTGGGGACTGCCTGAATTTCAGTGCCCTTCTTAAAAATGTGCAGCCCTGCAGCATGGGGGTCCTTGGGGTCATGGAACTGTTCTGATGAGCTGACCGGATCCATGCTGATATCCTGGTGGTGATACTAAACTATGGTTATGCAGGATGTTACCCCTGGGGGAGGCTGCATGAAGGGCATTTGGGATCTTTCTGTATTATTTCTTACAACTGCATGTGAGTCTACAATTATCTCAAAATTTTAAAAAGTGCAGCCCTGGAATGACAGCAGTGTTGAGGCTGTGCGCCCAGACAGAAGTGCAGTAGGGCCTGATACTCCGTACGGCCAGGTGGGGATACCCAGAGCCGCTATTAATTTGCTGAGGATGGGGGAACGGCTCGTTGCTCAGGGCGGCCATGCCAGAGAGCTGTATTGCCATCACTTTTATAGCAAGTACATGTCAATAAAACACCGAAGCACAGCTTACCATTTCCAACTCAAAGTCCAGGAGCTTGCAGGCACCGTAGATGGGAGGCTTAGCTGTAATAACACCAGAAAAAGAGGCTGTTAGGAGTGCCAGGCCAGGGAGCTCACTGCATGGACCCAGACACCTGGGCACCCGGCGGTGCCTAGGTCTTGGGGGCACTCACAGTCATCGGGGCTCATCTGTCCCATGGGCCTTCGGATCGGGGTGCCGGACACCACAACGGAGGAGGCGCGGCCGTGGTAGCCTACCGGTAAGTGCAACCTGATAAAGGAAGACGAAAGAGGGCAGGGTGTCAACTCCGTCATGGGCTGCAAAGTGAATTTTAAAAAACTACAAACAAGAAGAGTCAACCCATAGACATGGTTCAAAAATCAAAAGGTACGTAAGGGTAAACGGTGGGAATAAAATTACGACTTTCTCCCACCCTCGTCTCTAGCACCAGTATGGTGCTGACGCAGACCCAGGAAGAGCTGGTAATGATCATGGTTACCATCTGCTCGGCACTTAGTATGTGCCGGGCATCACGCGAAGTGCTTTTCATATTGTTTCTCTTTTAATGTCACCTTTACAAAAGCCCTGCCCTGCACGTGTCATTAGCCATCATTAAACAGACCCGGCTCTGAAAACTTAAGTGGCTTGACTGGGTCACATAGCTGTGAAGCGGTGGAGTTGGGATTGAAATCCAGGTGGTCTGACCACAAAGTTCTGCAGCTTCCACTGTAGCCTGCTCCCTACCTAATACAATGGGACCCTGCAAACAGATGGTAAAGCTCAAAGCAGAAGAGTCATCCAGGGCAATGCGAACACTGTCAAGAGCTCTGTTTATTAGACAGAAATGTGGGAGAGGAAATGAAACATGAAAGCCAATACAGTTCGCACTTTCAAATGTCAAAACTCATTATAAAGGTATTTAAAATAGCATGGTGCTGACAAAAGAGATCCCCTGAACAATCTGACATATCCAGAAGGCTGGCTGGGAAGCCACATGAGAACACTTAGCACACAATAAATAAAAAGTAGTGAATGTTGTTTAGACAATGAGACCCTGTAGTGCGTTCAGTAAAAACCAACTTCTGTTGAGTTGATTTGGACTCATGGTGACCCCACGTGTGTCAGAATAGAACTGTGCTCCATAATATTTTCAATGGCTGATTTTTTAGAAATAAATTGCCAGGTCTTTCTTCCAAGTGGCATCTGGGTGGACTCAAACTTCCAACCTTTCAGTTAGCAGCTGAGTGCATCAACCACTTGCACCACCCAGGAGTGGGTTCTATAGTGACCCCAAAAAAGACATGTCTACATTCTAACCCCCGGAAAATGTAAACATGACTTTATTTGAGAAAAGTGTCTTTGTAGATGTAAGTAAGTTAAGGATCTCGACATCAGGGCATCCTGAGTTATCCAGGTGGGTCCAAAATCCAATGACAAGTGTCCTTACAAGAGACAGAAGATGAAAAGACATAGAGAAGGGAAGGCCATGTGAGGACAGAGGCAGAGATGGAAGTTATGTGGCCATAAGCCAAGGAATGTCTGCAGCCATCAGTAGCTGGAAGAAGCAAGGAACAAAGTGTCCCCTAGAGCCTTCAGAGGGAGTGTGGCCTTGCCAACACCTTGATTTCAAACTCATGGCCTCTAGAACTGTGATAGAATAAATTTTCACTGTCGTAAATCTGTGGTAATTTGTTACAGAAGGCCCAGGAAACTAATACAGATTCATACCTCACATGAGACATAAAAGAAAATTCCCGATGGATTAAAGATCTAAATGTACAAAGCAAGGCTATAACAAGTACTATGAAAAAATACAGGCTCTATTTTCAAATTCTTAGGGTGGAGAAAGCCTCTCTAAACATGACACAAAAGTAAATGCCACAAAGAAAATGACTGAGCCCCCGGACACCCTTTGAACTCAGTACTGGAGTCACTGCTGAGGCTCACCCTCCAGCCAAAGATTAGACAGGTCTATAGGGCCAACAATAACATACTTGAGGGACGTGCTTCATAGTTCAATCATGTATATGAGACTAATGAGCACACCAGCCCAAAAACAAAGGCGAGAAGGCAGGAAGGGACAGGAAAACAGGATGACCGGGAACAGGGAACCCAGTGTGGAGAAGGGAAGGGTGTTGACACACCGTGGGGCTGGCAACCAATGTGACAAAAACAATCTGTGTATTAACTGTTTAATGAGGAAATAATTTGCTCTGTAAACTTTCACCTAAATCACAATAATAATTTAAAAAAGACCAGACTTACTGGTTGGATGGAGACCAGAGGAATCCCTAAGACTATGGCCCCTGGGCACCCTGCTAACTCAGAACTGAAGCCATTCCTGAAGCCTACTTTTCAGCCAAAGATTAGACAGGACTATAATACAAACAATAACCCATGTGAGGAATGTGCTTCCTAGTTCAATCAAATATACAAGACCAACTGGGCAGCTCCTGTCCAGAGGCAGAATGAGAAGGCAGGAAGGGACAGGAACAGGTTGAATGGTCACAGGGAACCCGGGGTGGAAAGTGGGGTGTGCCGTCACATTGTGGGGATTGCAACTAACGTGACAAAACAATAAAGGTGTAAATTTTTGTATGAGAAATTAATTTGAGCTGGGTCATGGACTGAATTGTGTGTCCCCCCCCCCCGCCCCAAAATATCTGTCAACTTGGCTAGGCCGTGATTCCCAGTATTGTGTGACTGTCCACCATTTTGTCATCTGCTGTGATTTTCCTATGTGTTGTAAATCCTATCTCTATGATGTTAATGAGATAGGATTAGCAGCAGTTATATAAACTCAATCTACAAGGTTAATCTACAGTTTAAGCCAATGTCTTCTGAGATGCAAAAGAGAGAAGCAAGCAGAGAGACAGGGGAACCTCATATCATCAAGAGAGTAGCACCAGGAGAAGAGCGCGTCCTTTGAACCTGCGGATCCTGCACTGAGGAGCTCCTCGACCAGAGGAAGATTGATGACGAGGACCTTCCTCCAGAGCTGAAAGAGAAAGCCTTCCCTTGGAGCTGACACCCTGCATTTGGACTTCTAGCCTGCTAGACTGTGAGGAAATAAACTTCTGTTTTTGAGCCATCCACTTGTGGTATTTCTGTTATAGCAGTACTAGATAACTAAGATGAGCTGTAAACTTTCACCTAAGGCACAGTATAAATAAACAAATTAAACACTCCTTCAAATTAATAAGAGATGAACAACTGAATAGAAAAACTGGCTGAAGGTATGCAAGAATATCTCTGAAAGAATATATAAGAACGGATAGCACTATTGCCTCTGGAGAAGGGAACTGGATGGTGGGAGACAGGAGTGGGAAAGTCTTTTTTCCACTGTTTGCCCTTAAGAACCCTTTGGATTTTGAACCATGTACATGTATTGACTCTTTCTTGTTGCTTTTAATTTCTTAAATGTTTGAACTTTTTTTTTTTGCTTTTAATTTCTTAAATATTTGATATACAAAAAGATATCATAACAAATAATTATATACTGCCAATGAAGCTAAGGAATAAAATGTTGCAATTCAGTTAAATGCCCTTTTCGTATTCCTCCTTGATCATTCCCTCTCCTTCCCTCCCTTTCTGCCCCCTCCCTGAAGAGGGGACCACCGCTGAAATTTGGTGTCCTTCATTCCCCTTATTTCTATACACTTTCACTATTGTGTAGTATTTTTTTGCATCTTGTTATACAAATGGTATTTTATTGCATATGTTTCTTGCACTGTTGTTGTTGCTATTGTGTGCTGTCAAGTTGATTCTGACTCATAGTGATCCTATAGGACAGAGTAGAACTGCCCCATAGGTTTTCCAAGGCTGTAATCTTTACGGGAGCAGATCGCCAGGTCTTTTCTCCTGAAGAGCCACTGGTGGGTTTGAGCCACTGACCTTTCCATTAGCAGTTGAGTGCTTAACCGTTGTGCCACCAGGGCTCCCTTTTCTTGCGTTACTGATTCACAAAAATTATTTTGCAAAAGACTGAGGTAGATTTAAGTTTAAAAGATTGACTCAATAGCAGCTGCCAGACACAGATACATATATATACACATACATGTATGTATGTGTACATATATATTTTAATTTTTTTGTTTTTTTTAATACAAATGAGAGCACAGTTTACATAATACATACCCTCCAGCTTGCTTATCTCACTTAACAATATATCATGCATATCCCTCTTGATCTAACTTATTCTTTCAATAGCTACAAAGCATTGACTACTGTGAATAGATCACAATTTATTCAGCTATTCCTCTACCGATGAGTCTTCAAACAGCTTCCAGCTTTGGACAACTAGAAATACTGTCAAATGACCATCCTCACCCTTGAACACTGACGCGCTGTGCTTTCATTTCTGTAGGACAGACACACACAAGTGAGACTGAGGGTCAAAGGGTATGTTCATTGTACATTTTAAATGCTCTATTTTCTGTACTTTCTGTACTGTGTGGATTAATTACAAAAAGCACATATTATCTTTATTACACAAGATACATCCATAAAGCAAAAAGGCACAGCATGGCTACCTTGTGTTAAACATCTCTAGAGAGGGTCTGTTTGTGCTCATTCTGCTGAAGAAAACGGGGTGGGGATGGCTGAGGCTCTCACACCTGGTTTCAGACATGATTAACCCATTTCCTGGTCTCTCTCCTCACTTCCTGCTGGCCACCTGATACTGATGCCCAAGGACCAGAGTCCCAAAGGGCTAGGCAGTCCCATCAAGTCAACACCACCAGGGCCACCAGACAGACAGGCTGACTGCAAGTGAACTCAGCCTGGAGCCTGCACAGAAGCCTGTCGGCCGGGCTCTACCCTAGTCTGGTTCTGCAGCCTTGGCCTGTTGCTTAACTTCTCTGGGTGGTAACCTGCTCTGTTTCTTTCTCTCCCCTTTTCCTTCTTCATGTTTATTCCAACAGATACCCACCCTGCAGCACAGCCCAACTGAAACTGCTCTTAGAAAAGACTTTTTCCCACCCCAGCGTCTTGTGTGTGGTTGGCAGCACCCAGTCCTGGGGGCGTACTCACTACTGGGTAGGACCTCCACAGTTCCAAGCAACTGCCCCATCCAGAAGGCAGCACAGAACAAAGGAGAAAGGTCACAGCTCTGGGACCTGGGTCAGGCAATGGTCCTGAGCTGGGAGTTAGGAGCCGGTCTCTGGCCACGTTTGTCCTCAGGCAAGTCAATTCCTTCTCTGAGCCTGTTTTCTCGCCTGTAAAATGGGCTAACAATCATGGCCTTGGACCTCCCAGAACTAATGAGAATTAATCCAAGAATGTAGCAACCACATTTTAAGAAATACACACCACCAGACTCATGCGAGGATTCTCATTCACCAGCAATTTCTAAGCTCAGAGAATGCTGAAATGTAAAACTCACCAATAAAACAATAATATGCAGCTTACAAATGGAAGAATCCAGGAAGGATCTTAGTGACTCAGAGGGATTTATTTCCAACCCCTGTGTTCTAGATGAAGTAACTGCAGTTTAGAGAGGTTAAGGAACAGCAGGCCCAGGACTGAGTGGAGATCAGAAGCTGAGGCTGGCTCCCACTTCACTTCCAGAGGTTCCAACAGTATGACCATTACAGTAAGTCCCTGGGTGAAGAATGTCTGACTTACAGACAACTCCTACTTAAGAACGGAATGCCATTAAAGCCTATTGTATTAAAATTTTGAGTTAAATACAATGGTTCATAATAACGAATACACATACTACTTCGTGATGCTCATGAAAATATTGGAAGTGTTTCTTAAGTGCTTCCATACGTAGAAAGGTAATATATGTACTATATACTAAGACAAACATTTGACTAACTGACGCTAAATAAGAACCATATGTCCCTGTCCCAGCTTACCTACCAATCGACTTCAAGTCAGGCTTAGGAACAGATCTTGTTCGTAACCCCGGGACTGCCTTACTGCTTTTCCTCCCCAGTTTGTTTTAGCCCAAGAGGACCTTAACAGCCCCTGGGGACAAACATGTTGCTGGAAAAGGAAAGACAGACTTTGAACATACAGATACAAACCAGTTTGGCATCAAGGCATTGTCCTTGTCCCTGAACATGATGCCAACATTTGTAGCATGCTGCCGAGAGGAGTAGAAGTCCGTGTAGTCTCCTGCAAAGAGAGGCATGAGAGAGCCCAGCAGTGACCCAGACCCTCAGGAAGGATCGTGGAACAGTCCAAGGACCAGGGCGGGAGATGTGAGGAGGGCGAAGCAGGAACACAAGCTCCCGGGGGCCCATGCTCAGGGCGCCAAGGGCTTCGGGGTGCTGTGGGCAGAGCCGGGGGTGTGCTCACGACTGCACTTGCACCTTTCTAAGCTGCCCTGCCTCAATTCTTCCTGCAGTGACAGCCATATGCAACACAAAATAGCTTCACTGAAGATTCATTTCCAAAGCCCCGAGTGAGAAACCAAGGAGAAACAAGGAGCCGGCAATTTCTGAAACACGCAGCGGAGTTTGAACACGACCCGGCGGACCCTGCTCCCAGCATGAGCTTCCAGTTTCTCCACACCTGCCTGCTTCTCATTCCTCAGGTCCCATGGGCCTTCCTCACCAGGCCTTTGCCTAAGCTATGCCAGCCACCTTGTCTCTGTGTGTCCACAGCCTTTCACTTCTTTGAGGGCCCTTCCCCTACGGCCAGTGCCCTGGATTCGGACTTCTAGCCTCCTGAACTGTGAGACAATAAATTTCTGTTCTTTAAAGCCATCCCCATGCTCACTCACTGGATCTCCCTCCTATGAACCCTTCAGCTGAACCTATTATGGGTTGAACTATGTCCCCCCCAAAATATGTGGTGATATCCTAACCCCTATACCTTTGGAGGAGCCCTCATGGTGCAGTGGTTAAGAGCTCGGCTGCCAACCAAAAGGCCGGCAGTTCAAATCCACCAGCCACTCCTTGGAAACCCTATGGGGCAGTTCTACTCTGTCCTGTAGGGTTGCTAGGAATCTACTAGAAGGCAATTGGTTTGTATATCTTTGGAAACAGGGCTTTCTTTGATATGTTAATGAGGTCATATCAGTGTAGGGTGTGTCCTGAACCTAATCACTTCTGAGTTATAAGGAGCAGTACAGAGACAAGCAAGCACAAATGGGTGAAAGACAGATGCCACATGAAGGTCTCCAAGGAGGAATGCTGGGAGACAAGGGTCTTTCCCCAGAGCCGACAGACAGCCCCTTCCCCTACAGCCAGTGCCCTAAATTCACAGTTCTAGTCTCCTGAGCTGTGAGACAATAAATTTCTGTTCTTTAAAGCCACCCACCTGGAAACTAAGACAACACCGTTTTTGGGGAATGCCTCACTGCTCACAGGTGGTGAAGGTATGTGTGTGCATAACTTGCTTTCTTCGCTATTCTGTGGCCTAGTCTGGACCTCATTCTGTTTGATTCTCCCTTAATGCCAAGAACAAGGGCTTACACTTCGCCGGTGCCTAATAAGTGCCTGTTGATTACAACACATGTGGGTGGTTTGCGAGTTGTGGGCACCTGGCTCCCAAACAAAAAAAAAAACCAAACAAGCTGCCATGGAGTTAACTCTAACTCATGACAACTCCATTTGTGTCAGAGTAGAACTGTGTTCCATACGGTTTTCAAAGGCTGAGTTTTTGGAAGTAGATCTCTAGGCCTTTCTTCCAAGATATCTGTGGGTAGACTCAAACCTCCAACCTTGCAGTTAGCAGCCAACTGCACTGTTTTCATCACCCAGGGTCTCTTACCTGTCTTCCATGCAGGAGTAAATCCTTCATCTGCTGGAAGAGCTCTCTTTAGAGTTTACAAACAACTTCTCTTGGCCTATCCTTTCAGTTGCTGCCAACTTATTACTAGAATACACAGGAAAAACCAGTTGGGACAGTTTGCCTATTATCCTTCCTAAATCTCCCATCAAAAAAAAAGAAAAGCTAGTTAGGCCAATACCAACAGCCTAGACTGGAAATGAACATGAGGAAGTATAAAGAGAGAAAGGAAAGTCTATGGAGCCAACTGGGGAAGAGGGGTAGACTGAGCCCTAGTTTCTGCTTCTCGACTTCAGTCCCAAAGCATAGAAATAACAGCTGAGATGTTTTTCAAAAGAATAAATGCATAACAAGGAAACAAAGACAGGTACCATCAACCAATCAGAAATTATGAGGAATCCCTGAGAGATGATTAGTTCGCCAAGAACTAGTTCGCCAAAAAAATGCTGTAGCCCCAAACAAGTGCGAGAGGAGTGCTGGGAGAAGAGGGTGGCTGAGTGGGTACAAGTGAGTCAACCCCTGCACCCCCCACTCTTTACCCAGCTTTTTCCAAACACCAGGCAGCAGAGGCCTTTACCCAGGCTGAAGAGCTGGGCCAGAGAGGCAGCAAAATGTCTCCAGAGGTTGGCAGTCCTCAGGAGAAACAGGAAGCAAGCCCACTGGTGGAAAGCAAAATACTAGAACTCTGCACCTGGAAGCAAGTCCTGCCCCTCTCGCTGGGGGCTGGCTACAGGAAAAGCTGCATCCACAGACAGATAACAGGGTATTTGGTACATAAACAAAGATGAGCACATGAGCCAGAGTCGACCAAGCATCCAGGAAAACCCTCACCATGAAAGAGATGCCAATTCAACCCATGAAAGAAATGACATTCAAGGAAACAAAATTAATAGAGATGCCAGAAGGAGACTTAAAAGAAGCATACTTTCATAGCTTTTAGTAAGAGATCAGTAAGAAAGGACATTGCACACATAAATCAAGAACAGATTGTTTTGTGAAAAAATAACTCCAGATCTGGAATGGAAAATGATTAGAATTTGCCTCTCTCTGACTCAGAGAAGGTCATCCTGGGCTCTTGTCTGCCCTCCTCCCCTACCTGGACAAGACCTCCTTTGTTCCTGCCTTTGGACGCTGGATATACGGTCCCCTCAGCCCCATCTTAGGATGGAAAGCATGTAAGACACAGAAAACCATTTGCAGGTACCTACAGGAAAGCCCTGGTGGCATAGTGGTTAAGTGCTATGGCTGCGAACCAAAGGGTTGGCAGTTCGAATCCACCAGGCGCTCCTTGGAAACCCTATGGCGCAGTTCTACTCTGTCCTATAGGGTCGCTGAGTCAGAATTGACTGCACGGCACTGGGTTTGGTTTTTTTTGGCGGGGGGGGGGGAGGTTACAGAAAAGGAAAATAAATCTGATGCTCCAGCTCTTCTCTTAAAAACAGAAACATGGAAGTGAGTAAGTCTTGTTTCATAAAATCACGGGTCTGACGCATCCAAACTCCCTGAGGGACCAAACTGCTGGGCTAAGGGCTGTGGGAGCCATGGACTTGGGGAACACCTAGCTCAAATGGCATAACCTAGTTTATAAAAAAAATATTCTACACTCTACTTTGGTGAGTAGCATCTGGGGTCTTCAAAGCCTGTGAGCAGCCATCCAGGATACTCCACTGGTCTCACCCCTTCAGGAGCAAGGAATAATGAAGAAAACTAAAGATACAAGGGAAAGATTAGTCCAAAGGACAAATGGACCACATCTACCATGGCCTCCACCAGACTGAGTCCAGTACAACTAGATGGTGCCCAGCTACCACCACTGACTGCTCTGATAGAGATCACAGTAGAGGGTCCCTGACAGAGCTGGAGAAAAATGCAGAACAAAATTCTAACTCAAAAAGAAAGACCAGATTTGCTGGCCTGACAGAGACTGGAAAAACCCTGAGAGTATGGCCCCTGGACACCCTTTCAGCTCAGTAATGAAGTCACTCCTGAGGTTCACCCTTCAGCCATAGATTAGACAGGCCCATAGAACGAAATGAGACTAAAGGGGCACACCAGCCCTGGGGCAAGTCTAGAAGGCAGGAGGGGACAGGAAAGTTGGAAATAGGGAACCCAAGGTAGAGAAGGGAGAGTGTTGACGTATCGTGGGGTTGTTAACCAATGTCATAAAACAATATGTGTACTAACTGTTTAATGAGAAACTAGTTTGTTCTGTAAGCCTATCCTCTAAAGTATAATAAAAAAAAGAAAGGAAAAATCATGGGTCTGAGGGGCAGAAAAGACCTGGCTTAAAACTACGTCTTTGGGTAGATAATATATTATTCCCACTTAATAGAGGTACAAGTAAGGTCTGCAGACATTAAACAACTTGCCCAAATCTGTATTTGAATTCTGACTCTGCCATTTCCTGGCTGTGTATGATCTTGGACAACCCCTTTACTTCTCTGGGTCTCAGT
The DNA here is from genome assembly GCF_024166365.1 of Elephas maximus indicus. NCBI lineage: Eukaryota > Metazoa > Chordata > Mammalia > Proboscidea > Elephantidae > Elephas > Elephas maximus. The sequence continues at coordinate 69,960,859 of NC_064831.1, read as the reverse complement.
TGCTCCATCTGTAAAATGGGAATAACAGTGCCAATCATAGGGATGTTGGGAGCGTAAAGGAAATAATGTACCTAAAGTATGTATCATAGTGCCTGGCATATCGTAGGCCTTTCCTTACCCCTACTGAGCATCACTGTTGTCCTGGCATGGCTATTTCAATTCAATTTCGCATTAGAGAGGCTCAAAGCAGAGCTAAAGGTTGAATCTTTTTCAAATAAGAAAACACATAAGAGCGTGTGTCTTACAGACTGTAAAGTGCGGTACAAACACATATCACTCCAGCGCTTGCTTTAGAATAACACAGCACTACGTTTACGTTCTGCCACAATATCAGCCACCCAGGCGGGGGCCCAGGGGGGAGCCAATGAGGCATTTCAGAGCACGCCTGCTAAATTAAAAAATGTAATAGTGTCTGCCTCCTTGTTTGTTTGTTTTCCAATATATATGTACGGTCTACATTATTCTCACTTAAAAGGGGTTGGAAAACAGTAGAGAAAAGGAAGAATTGAGAGAAAGGAAATACAGGGAAAACTTCTTCATCAGGGAACCAGCGGATGGTGAGCAGTAGAAGGTAAACAATTCTTATCAAACTCGGGTTTTGACTTGAGGTCCCTGGGCGGCACAGTTTATGCTCGGCTGCTAGCCTAAAGGTTGGCAGTTTGAACCCACCCAGAGGTGCCATGGAAGAAAGGCCTGGTGATCTACTGTAAGATCACAGCCAAGAAAACACTACGGAGCTCAGTTCTACTCTGTAACACATGAAGTTGCCGCGAGTCAGAATGCATTTGATGGCAGCAGGTTTGGTTTTGGTTATGTGCTTCCCAACACAGTATTTCAACTATTTATAATCTTTAAACCCTTAGGGAGGGTCAGCAAATACTGAATATATATCTGCCTCTCTTTTGGAAGTGGACTATCTGTATGTAAGGCTTCCTTGGGCTGATCTAGGAACTTAACCACAGAAGCGGGGCAGCGACAGACAGAAGGGCTGCCAGGGCCCAGGCTGTTGGGATGCTCATCTTAGCCAGAGTCTGTGGTCCTAAAGGGACTGGCAGGGTCCACCAGTCTCTAACACGCCTGGACACAAACCCAACAGGCGAGGTCTCCTCACCGGGCTGGTGGACCACGATGAAGGGCTGCAATTTCTGCCTCAGACAGACCCAGTTTCTCTCTTTGCTTCAGGCTAAGGCAGCCTCAACAACTCCAACTTTCTGAATGAAACTCTATTTGGACAGTCTGCCAAGTGCTTAAGTTGGGGCCCTTCACTGCTCTCTGGCCTCTTTCCTCAAAACTGCTGACTCATGGGTTGAGCCCAGAGCACTTGCCCCATAGCCTCTTGGCAGGGCCAGATTAAGGCACGTGGGGGCCCTAAACACTGATAATCTGTGGTGCCCCCTCCTGTTTACTTAGGCATTCGAACAGTACATGTGAGTTATATATATATACATGCGTGTATACAAAATACATATATACACACATAGCTATACATGATGTAACTTCTTTTTAAATGTGACTATAATATTCGCAATTGAACAAAAAACTGGCATATGCCATTTTAGCAGAATGAGACGAACTGAAATATAAAATTTTTAGTGGATACCGGGTACTAAGATTTTTACTATATACCACATTTTCTACAAAAGGAGTATTCCACATATTCTACAACAAAGAAAATCAGTCAGTGAACTTAGTTGTTGTAACAATCAATGTAAAATTCTGTTCATCTTCCACAATGAAAAATTGACTTCTACCAATTTTGCTTTAAACGGCTCATACTTCAGATTTGATACTTGTTTCATAACGAATGCTGTAATTATAAATGAACAAATGAAAAGATGTCATAAGAGAAAATTTAATGGTCACAAAACAAATATTACAACAAACTTCTATATTTTATTTTTAGATTTTTCATCTCTAACATGTTATAATTAAAAACACTTCATTTCATTCTTTGCTGTAACAAACTCTTCAATGATTTCATCACAATTGAGCTGCCAAACAGTACCAACTTCCATATATAGTAAGAATAATGAATCGAGTCTTTCTCGAAGCATCGTTGAAGGCTAGGATTATCGAGTCTTTTTAGGGACAAAAATGGGCTTTCTGTTACACAGTTTGTGATCATTAAAGTTAGGAATATGCGTAAAGCGATTTCAACATTGGGAAATGTGCGTTACAGAGTCATACATGCCTACACGAGTAAAATCTGTCTTTCCTGAATCTATAAACTTAGTCCTCATGTAAGAATGAAATTGTCGGCTCTTCTCCGTAAAGGCTTTTAAGTCATCCGGATGAGCCTGCACTAACTTCTCGGGTGCCTTCACACGTCAGGGATGTCCACATTGTGTGAGGAGGAAAAGCTATTTGAAAGAATTTCATACACTTTCACCCTTCTTTTCATACAAAATTCAAGTGTGTCAATGATGGTGTAGTATGTGGTTACACAAAACTGATCTCTGGCCCTCAATACTTCTGGAGCACTTCCGTCATTTACTTGTTTCTTTCCAATACTTCCACGGCAGTGAACTGCTTGATAATCAGTATTTGGCAGTATTCATTTTGTTGTGTTTTCAAAATCTTCTCTTACACTATGTGAATACCCTGTTAGCGACTGGTAGAGATCTGTGCGTGTCTTTAAATTACTTCTGACTCTTGGAGAGCTTGACTTGTCCACCGACAATGCTGCAATGTATTATTCCACGTAACCAACATAAATACATACTCTAGTGTTTGCATTTTGTTGGCAATGTTTTCAGCTTCTCTTTTGGTATCTTCTTTTTGTGTGTGGTCTTCAGTAATATTTTCTAAGGCATCTAGAATCTGACTGCACAATTCAAGGTGTAGGGACAGGTTACCCAATAAGGTAAGCACATACTTAGGGTCACAAGGGGACTGGAGTTCCCATTGGTTGTCTACCCAGACGTGCACAAGAGCATCCCCTTGTGTTTGTAACATGGCAAAGAGCATTGCTGGCCCTCCTGGCTGAAGTTGCTGGATCAGCAGATATGGATGTACAAGGCTGTTCTCTCAAAATGGATCAGAGACCTGTTTAACTATTAACATAATTTGTCCTTGCCCAGTAATCACTCATGTTGGATCCAGCTGCATATTGGGTGAATGTAGCAAGAGTTAGACGTGACAGCCCACCCCCACCTCTTGTTTATTAGAGAGAAATAGTATACTCCGAAGAGGCTGAAATAAGGAGTTTCAATTACACGAGAGGGGACCACAGGAGACATATGTCAATGAAGGTGTTGAAGTGGTAGGAGCCTCATAGCTTAAATAACTTTGTGGTATCCTCATGACACTTGGTGAACTTTATTTCCAGCCGGCACATTCTTATGAACTAGACCTGGTATCAATTGCATTTAGCAACTGCAGTTCCCTTCCACTGTGACGCTTGCTTTTCCTTGTGTCCTGTCTACTTGGCATGTATGGATCTTTGCTTTGCACAACTGTTATCTCTGCTTTGTTGATCCCCTAAGCATGTGCTTACCTTGCTTACTGGGTAAACCACCCCTGCCTCTTGGGAAAAGAAGGAGATATGATGTGCAAGGAGCCGTGCAGCCAGCCACAACTTGGGGCAGTCTGCAAGCTCCCTGGGAGAGAGTTCTGGTCTTCAGACACAGCCTGAGTTAATGGCAGAAGAGTAACAGCCCCAGAGCCCTTCCTCCGTGTCCTCCCACCACCAGAAAGCAGGGACCAAGGCATTGGCTCTTGGCCCAGTAAGCTGCCTCACCCATATGTCTCAGTGTAGAGACCGTACTCACCTACGGCGGCTGGAAGGTGCATCGCGGCAGAAGCCTGAGAGGCGAATGCACTGAAATAGAACCGGGGGTTTCAGGCCAAGCACGTGGTGAATTGGGGTCCCTGCTCTGATTGCCCACCTATAGGCTCAGCCCACACCACCCCCAAATCTTGCTACAAATCCTCCAACAGGCAGTTTCAGGCTGGACTGGGGCCAGAGCTTTGTCCACGCGCTAAAGCCGACTGGCTCTATGTTCCAGTCTAGGAAACGGGCTAAACTTACTCCTACTCGGGAAACCAGTCAAGGGCACAGACGATGCTGATAAGGAAAAGTGGAGTGAATGGGGGGGGGGGGGCGGCAGGCCTAACCTAGCCTATGAGGCGCAAAGGCAAGCCCAGGCTGCCCACAGCACTCCGCCAACCTGCAGCCCAGGCAGGGGCTGGATGCAGGTGAATCTGACTCAGTAAGGCGGAGGCAGCCAAGCTGTGACTGAGAACAGCACAGACCACCATACAGTTCCCATCAACCCTGCCACGTCCCCTCTCCCCACCAATGTCCACCTGCCCCTCACCGCTTCCGAAGCTCCATGTCATCCCTGAGCCTGGCTTGGCTGGCAGACAGCAAGCTCTGTACCAATGCTCTCGCCTCCTTCCAGGCAGCCTGCCCCAGGCCCATGAAGCTGTTGAGGGTTGGCTAGACCAAAACAGGGAGAAAGATCAGGCACAGGAAAGCCCTGGGGGATACCCCACCAGCCAATGGGAGCCCAGCGTGTCAAGGCCCCTACCACCTATCTCCAGGTCACTCCACCTCTCGAGACCTTAGTTCTTAGTTTTGTCATCTGTTCATCAAGCAGAAGAAAGGTATTGCCTTTCTGTAATGGGCTTCAACCCCTTGGCCTTGCAGACAGTTATCAAAGCCCAGGACCTGCCACCTTTAATAGCTAAACCTGTTATTTTAGTTACCTTGTGCTGCCATAACAAAAAATACCACAAGTGGGTGACTTTAAAGAATAGGAATTTATTTTCTCACAGTTCTAGAGGCTAAAAGTCCAAATCAGGGTCTCGGCCATGTTGATTCTTTCTGTGGGCCTCTCTCCTTTCTGGTGGCTGCTGGCACTCCTTGGCATTCTCAGACATCTGTCTTCCTTCTGTGTGTGTCTGTGTCTAACCTGTTCCTTTCATCACGCAGAAGTGACTAGCTTTAGGACTCAGGCTACACTGGTATGGCCTCATTAACATAACAAAAGAAAACCCTATTTCCAAATACGGTCACATCCACAGGTACCAATGACCAGGATTTCAACACGTATTTTTCTTTCCAATACATATTTTTGTGGGGCACAATGCAATCCATGACATCTGTTAACCTTGGCCTGAACTGAAGTTGAAGGAGGTAGACACTCCAGTCTGCATGGGGGTTCCCAGCCTAAACTGATCCCCTTCACCTGAGTTACAAAGGGGTTTCTTGGGGAAAATGAGGAATTATTACTTAAAGGGTACTGAGTTTCTCTTGGGGAGATGAAAAAGTTTTAGAAATAGTGGGTATGGTTACACAACATGGCAAATGTAAGTAATGTCACTGAAATGTACTCTTAAAAATGACCCTTTGTACTGGTACAACAACAGACACATAGACCAGTAGAACAGAATTGAGAACCCAGATATAAATCCATCCACATATGAGCAGCTGATATTTGACAAAGGCCCAGTGTCAGTTAATTGGGGAAAAGATAGTCTTTTTAACAAATGGTGCTGGCATAACTGGATATCCATTTGCAAAAAAATGAAACAGGACCCATACCTCACACCATGCACAAAAACTAACTCCAAGTGGATCAAAGACCTAAACATAAAGACTCAAACGATAAAGATCATGGAAGAAAAAATAGGGACAACCTTAGGAGCCCTAATACAAGGCATAACCAGAATACAAAACATTACCAAAAATGATGAAGAGAAACCAGATAACTGGGAGCTCCTAAAAATCAAACACCTATGCTCATCTAAAGACTTCACCAAAAGAGTAAAAAGACCACCTACAGATTGGGAAAGAATTTTCAGCTATGACATCTCCGACCAGTGCCTGATCTCTAAAATCTATATGATTCTGTCAAAACTCAACCACAAAAAGACAAACAACCCAATCAAGAAGTGGGCAAAGGATATGAACACACACTTCACTAAAGAAGATATTCAGGCAGCTAACAGATACATGAGAAAATGCTCTCGATCATCAGCCATTAGAGAAATGCAAATTAAAACTACGATGAGATTCCATCTCACTCCAACAAGGCTGGCATTAATCCAAAAAACACAAAATAATAAATGTTGGAGAGGCTGCGGAGAGATTGGAACTCTTATACACTGCTGGTGGGAATGTAAAGTGGTACAACCACTTTGGAAATCTATCTGGCGTTATCTTAAATAGTTAGAAATAGAACTACCATACAATCCAGAAATCCCACTCCTCGGAATATACCCTAGAGAAATAAGAGCCTTCACACAAACAGATATATGCACACCCATGTTTATTGCAGCTCTGCTTACAATAGCAAAAAGCTGGAAGCAACCAAGGCGTCCATCAACGGATGAATGGTTAAATAAATTGTGGTATATTCACACAATGGAATACTACGCATCGATAAAGAACAGTGATTAATCTGTGAAACATTTCATAACATGGAGGAACCTGGAAGGTATTATGCTGAGCGAAATTAGTCAGAGGCAAAAGGACAAATATTATATAAGACCACCAATATAAGATCTTGAGAAATAGTATAAACTGAGAAGAACACATACTTTTGTGGTTACGAGGTGGGGAGGGAGGGAGGGTGGGAGAGGGTTTTTTATTGATTAATCAGTAGATAAGAACTGCTTTAGGTGAAGGGAAGGACAATACTCAATACATGGAAGGTCAGCTCAACTGGACTGGACCAAAAGCAAAAAAGTTTCTGGGATAAACTGAATGCTTCAAAGGTCAGCGGAGCAAGGGCGGGGGTTTGGGGACTATGGTTTAAGGGGACTTCTAAGTCAATTGGCAAAATAATTCTATTATGAAAACATTCTGCATCCCACTTTGAAATGTGGCGTCTGGGGTCTTAAATGCTAACAAGCGGCCATCTAAGATGCATCAATTGGTCTCAACCCACCTCGAGCAAAGGAGAATGAAGAACACCAAGGACACACGATAACTAAGAGCCCAAGAGACAGAAAGGGCCACATGAACCAGAGACCTACATCATCCTGAGACCAGAAGAACTAGTTGGTGCCTGGACACAATCGATGACTGCCCTGACAGGGAGCACAGCAGAGGACCCCCGAGGGAGCAGGAGATCAGTGGGATGCAGACCCCAAATTCTCATAAAAAGACCATACTTAATGGTCTGACTGAGACTAGAGGAATCCCGGCGGTCATGGTCCCCAAACCTTCTGTTGGCACAGGACAGGAACCATCCCCGAAGACAACTCATCAGACATGAAAGGGACTGGACAGTGGGTAGGAGAGAGATGCTGATGAAGAGTGAGCTAATTATATCAGGTGGACAACTGAGACTGTGTTGGCATCTCCTGTCTGGAGGAGGGATGGGAGGATAGAGAGAGTTGGAAGCTGGCAAAATTGTCACGAAAGGAGAGACTGGAAGGGCTGACTCATTAGGGGGACAGCAAGTGGGAGTACGGAGTAAGGTGTATAGAAACTTACATGTGACAGTCTGACTTGATTTGTAAACGTTCACTTGAAGCTCAATAAAAGTTAAAAAAAAAAAAAAAAAATGACCCTTTGCAGGGAAGTAGATTCATGTCCATTTCACATGTGCGTGCACTTCGGGCTCACTCCTAATGGTGGCAGCACAGAGGGCCCTGGAGGCCAGGTGTCCACTCCTCCCAGCCTATCCCTGTGGACCTGGGGGGCAGGGCTCATGGCTCCCTCCCTAAGAGGGCCCTGCCCAGGCCTGGGGCAGGCAGATGCTCAAACAGCTTAATGAGGACGTCAACCAGGTTTGTTGAAGAGCCTCACCCCTGCAACTGGGAATGCTCAGCTCTGCAAAATAGACATCAACTCCAGGACATTCCATCTGGTCTCAAGGCATCTAGAAACCTACTTCAAAGTGTCCCAAGGCCACCCCTGCCAGTCTGTCTCTCCCAGAACAACCCCAGCCTTATTCACCTAAACTGCTGAAGCCGAATGCACTATCTCTATCAGAAATGCCCTCCATTTCAAAGAGCATTGTCTGCAAGGTATTTGCAACAAGTGTCATTGAAATCAGTGACCAGCCATGTGACAGTGTCCTACCTCATCAAAGACATCCTGGTGTTTGGAGAGGACAGGCCCGGTGAAGAGGTGCTTGATGACGCTGAGGTCCAGTATCTGGTCGCCAATCGCCACACCGATCCTCGGTCTTGGCTGGGAGACAGATGGCATGGTCAGCACCAGGAAAAGCCTTGGGGAGGGCTGGGCTCATGTGCACAGAGAGCCTGTCTATGTGAAAAGCCCTGGCCCCCCGATACCCTCTTCGAAGAACAAACTGAAGAATTCGGTCCTTGGCATCCTATCCCAGCTCCCTGGGCCTCAACTGGGCAGAAATTGCCCATGTTCTCTGCCCAGACGAAACCTGGTGCCATCTCTGCTTCCAGGACAAAGAATCTTCATCTGCTGAATGAGAAGTCAAATACCTAAAGCACAACCCTTTGGAGCAGGGAAGGAGCAGAAGCCTAGTCCAAGCCTCATATCCAAGGACCAGTAATACCAGTTGTCAGTGAGTCAGTTCTAACTCATGACGACGTCATGTGTGTCAGAATAGAACTGTGCCCCATAGGGTTTCGGATGGCTAATTTTTCAGAAGTAGATTGCCAGACTTTTCTTCTGAGGAGCCCCTGGGTGGGGTTGAACCTCCAACACTTTGGTTAGCAGTTGAGAATATTAAGTGTTTGCACCCCCAAGGACTTCCTATCCAGGGACAATTGCCAGCTTAAAGGGGCCTGCCGAAAGGTCATGGAAGCTGCATATACACATCCAAACTCCCTGAGGGACCGAAATCCTAGGCTGGGGGCTGTGGGGATCATGGCCTCAGGGAACATCTAGCTCAACTGGCATAACATAGTTCATAAAGAAAATGTTCTACATTCTACTTTTGTGAGTTGCATCTGGGGTCTGAGCAGCCATCTAAGACACTCCACTGGTCTCACCCATTCAGGAATAAGGGAGAATGAAGAAAACTAAAGACACAAGGGAAAGATTAGTCCAAACGACTAACAGACCACAACTACCATGGCCACCACCAGACTGAGTCCAGTACAAACTAGATGGTGCCTAGCTACCACCACTAACTGCTCTGACAGGGATCACAATAGAGGGTCCCGGACAGAGCTGGAGAAAAATGTAGAACAAAATTCTAACTTACTTACAAAAAAAGACCAGACTTACTGGCCTGACAGGGACTGGAGAAACCCCAAGAGTATGGCCCCCAGACACCCTTTTAGCTCAGTGATTAAGTTATTCTTAAAGTTCACCCATCAGCCAAAGATTAGACAAGCCCATGAAACAAAACGAGACTAAGGGGGCACACCAGCCCAGGGGCAAGGACTAGAAGGCAGGAGAGAGCAGGAAAGCTGGTAATAGGGAATCCAAGGTCAAGAAGGGAGAGTGTTGACATGTCGTAGGGTTGTTAACCAGTGTCATAAAAGAATATGTGGTGCTATTTAATGAGAAGCTAGTTTGTTCTGTCAACCTCCATCTAAAGTACAATTTAAAAAAAAGCGGGGGGGGGGGGGGAGCTGCTTATGGTTCCCCACATGTTGGGTGAGGAGCTGGCCCCATTACCAGGCAGTTGGTATATGTTTCAGGTTTAATCTAGGCTTAAGGGGATGCTCTGCACAGCAGAGCAGTGAGTGCTGCACACACCACGGCGAGGGCCTGCTGGCTTGGGTGAATGAGCTCTGCTGTGCTAACACGGAGCAGAGCTCAGGTCATGAGGGAGCACAATGCCCAACTGCTCAGAATGTGCAGGGCAAGTTCCTTTCTGCACCATAAAATCCCACCATCAAAGCTATTATGTCTCAAATATGTGGGAAAGATTGGTCTTTGTCCCCACAGCCCCGAGCTTTGCTTGTCAAAGTCAGGAACCCAAGAGCACATTTGTGGAATCGGTCTCCTGGGGTTCTCTCCTGAGCCCAACTTCCAGCTCTCCTGACCCACTGGCTTGTTTCTCTGCCATTTCAACTCCAGGGAGCATATAGGTAGACCTGTTGTTAGTGTTAAGTGCCGTCAGGTTGATTTTTACTCATAGTGACCCCATTTGATAGAACAGAACTGCCCCATAGAGTTTTCTTGGCTATAATCTTTACAGAAGCAGATCGCCAGGTCTTTCTCTGCACTAGGTGAGTTCGAGTGGCCAACCTTTTGGTTGGCAGCTGAGCACTTAGCCACTTGTACCACCAGGGCTCCTTATAGGCAGGCCTACTAGCTGGCTTTATCTCCATTGGCTGCTCATTCTGGCAGGCTCAGAGAAGATAGGTTAGCGATCTCTCCATGCAGGTCAGCCCCTGGGACCAGGGGTGGACAGGAAGTGCCCTCACCCGGCAGCCCTGAATAGGCTGCTTGAGAGCCTGGCTGTCATTCCCAGCTCCACTGCCAACCCCTTGGGCCTCCGCCTCTCCTCAGGAAAATGGCACCTTCTGTGATCCCCAAGGAGCTGGGCCACCTGGATCTGAGTGCCATCCGATCAGGGGATGCACAGGGTAGACCCTTGGGCTATTTCTCTGACCCTTGCCCCACATCCAGCTGAAAGCAAAATGGAGCCACTAACCCTGAGAAAACTCCAAAATCTAGTCAGAAGCTGTGGTTGACAGATTCTCGGCTTCAACAAAGCCAGGAAGCACCAGGGGGAAGTCACTGCCCTCCTGCTCCAAACTGAGACCTGAGGAGCCAGAAACACAGCCTGAGAGAGGGAGTCCCCATACTTTAGACCTTAGGGTTAGTTTCTTCAGTGCCATTCTAGAAGGAACTCACAACTGGGATCCAGCACCCCTGTGCTCCCAGCCTGCACAGCCATTCACCATTCTGTCACCTTGGACAAATCCCTGATCCTCTCTGGGACTCAGGTTTCCATCTCTATCTTGAGGGAGGTAGCCTAGGGAGAGATATTCCATTTGTCCAAATCTAAGGGAATTCATGTGCATTGTCTCTGTTTTATAAAGTTTTACCCAACTCCCAGCTTGACGTAGAAGAGGGTAAAGTACAGGGTTTGGAGGCTGACAGATACGGATTCTAACCCCAAATGTGCCTCTCACTGGCTGTGAAACCTGGAGCATGATTCTTAGCCTCTCTGATTCCTCATCTGTAAAATGGGCACAACAAAACAATGGCAGGTTTGTTGTGAGAATTCAATTAACTAATATCTGTAAATCTCTCATTGTGAGAGGAGACACAGGGTAGATATTCATTCATACAACATACATTTATTGAGCATCTACTACGTGCCAGCAGTACACTAAAGCAGCTAAGGCCCTGGCAATAGAGAGGAGTGACTTGGTTCCCGCCCTCAAGAAGCAAAATGAAACAAGATGTAGGGATAGGCAAGAACCGTGGTGGGGTGCTGTGGGAACTCATTCAGAGAGGGTGTTTAGGGGAGGCCTCTGAAGAGGTGACATTTAAGCTGAGTCCTGAAGAGTGAGAAGGAACCAGGCATGTACAGAGTAGAAGGAAGAGCATTCCAGACACAAGGAACAACACGTGCTAAGGCCCTAAGGCAGGAAACTGCTCTTGGTGTGTTCCAGAAAATCAACGGCAGCCAGTGTGGCTGGAGAGAAGCAGAAGACCGGTAGGCAGAGGCAGGGCCGGACCACAGGGGCTTTAACAAAGCATCTCCAGATGACTGCCATCCCCCGTTTCTCAGCAGTCACTGTGCCTACCTTTATATACAGTATGTATGTATGACACAGAGTATGTATGTACATATACATGGAGCCCTGGTGGCACAGTAGTTAAGAGCTCGAGTGCTGACCAAAAGGTAGGCAGTTCGAATCTACCAGCCGCTGCTTAGAAACCCTATGGGGCACTTCTACTCTGTCCTATAGGGTGGATATGAATCCAAATTGACCTGACAGCAATGGGTTTGGTTTTTGGTTTTGGATGTATATACATATCTCTATCTATGTATATATCTATGCATATACATACATACAGTATGTACATATATATTACATACATATATATTCTGGAAACGCTGGTAGCATAGTGGTTAAGGGCTACAGCAGCTAACCAAAAGGTTGGCAGTCAAATCCACCAGGTACTCCTTGGAAGCCTGATGGGGCAGTTCTACCTTGTCCTGTATGGTCGCTATGAGTTGGAATTAACTCAACCGCAAGGGTTTCGGTTTCTTTTTTTAGTATACGTTCTGTTGGTCCATGAGCAAGGAGCCCTGAAGGCACAATGGTTAAGTGCTCAGCTATTGAAGGTTGGCAGTTTGAACCCAGCAGCAGCTCCACTGCAGAAAAGACCTGGCAACCTGCTCCCATAAAAGATTACAGCCTAGGAACCCTATAGGACAGTTGTACTTTGTCATAGAGGGTCACTATGAATCAATCTACCCGATGGCACACAACAACAGTCCATGAGCAATGCGCAACTAGGGAGGGGATCTCATGTGTCTTTGATCCCCAACATCTATCTGGGATTCTATAGTTTAGAGCTGAATTGGGAGTTTACCTTTAAAGCTGAGAGCAGAAATCCAAACAAAAAATTCCATAAACAATTCCAAGGGACTCCACTTTCCCCACCGAGGAACCTGTTTATTATTTCTTTGCTGATAACCCCCAGCTTTCTAAGATGTTTTTATGCTAATCAGGATCTAAGATGACTAGACTGGGTCTAGCCCAAAGTTGGGGTTTGAAAAGATTTGCTGAATAAAGGATGAATGAAACGATGGCTGATTAATTCACTCTTGTTCCACCCAAATTATGAAAGACTGCTATGAGTCAGAATCAACTCAAAGGCAATGGGTTTGGTTTTTTGGTTTTGGCGCTGGCATGGAGGAAGGGGAGGTCTTGACATGGCAACTAGACCAGCCTAAAGAGGCAGCCATAGCTATTAGAATATTGGAGTTCCACAGTGGTAGCTTTAGACAAGGTCTGTTAGCTTGAAGGCCCTAAGCCTTCTGGAATGCCAAGGGGCTGCCTCCCCAACCTCAACACTCTTATCAGAGGGCAGTGAGAAGGGGCTCTCTCTCCCAGGCCGCCCTATTTGCTGTCTAATGCACATTCTAATGTGGAAACAGCTGGACATGGTGTCTGAAGGACTCAGTTGCACTCTAACCAAAACCAAACCAAACCTGTTGCCACTGAGTCAATTCCGACTCATAGCAACCCTATAGGACAGGGAAGAACTGCCCCATAGGGTTTCCAAGTAGCAGTTGGTGGATTCGAGCTGCCAACCTTTTGGTTAGCAGTCGAGTACTTAACTACTGTGCCACCAGGGCTTCCGTACTCTAAGGAGGGTTAATTCCAGGTTCTTCTGGGAAAACAAGCCAAAGCACTCTACTGGGGTGTGCTTGCCTCTCGTCAATATTTCCTTCTAATTAATTCGTGCTCCCAGGAAAGGTAAGGGCACACTGCTGAGGGCAAAGTGTTAGAGGCTGGTTGCCCAACTCAGGTTAAGGTTTAACATATTTTGTATTTTGTCCCTCAGTGGGGGGTGGGGAGGCGGAGTGTCAAATTCTTGTGTCCTTGCAACATCTGGCCAGGTCTGGCAATTGTGAAACCACGACTTGACTCACTGGCCACAGGCAAAACCACAAAAAGCCAACCACTTCGGACAAACCACCAGCCGTGGGGGAAGGGACCTCACCTTCTAGGAAGGGGCTGGCTTCCAGAAGCTCCATTTCACAAATATTTCCTGAACACTGTTGAGTCCGAGCAGATTCTGCAGTTCTACAGTTTACAGAGGAGTTCCTGGGTGGTGCAGTTAACATGCTCAGCTGCTAACTGAAAGGGTGGAAGTTGAGTCCACCCACATGCACCCCGGAAGAAAGCCCTCGTTACCGACTTCCAAAGAATCAGCCACTGAAAACCCTGTGGAGCACAGTTCTACTCTGAGACACATGGGGTCGCTGTGAGTGAGAGCCCACTAGACGGCAACTGTTTCATTACAGAGCTGATTCAGGAGCTTGCCTTTAAAGTCAGCAGCAGAAATCCAAGGAAATCCAAGGAAAAAATACCATAAATGATTCCAAGGGGATCCTCTTTCCCCACCCAGAAACCTGCATATTATATATTTCCTAGTAAAACCTCAGTTTTCTAAGATTTCATTGTCACATAGTAAGACTGCACTTAATAAGTGACAATTCGTTTCCCTGCCCAAAAGGGCATCTGAGCAGCAGAAGATGACGGTGAGCCCACACCACCCAGATGAAGAAATTCCAGCCGGAGGCAAAGAAACTTGACATCTTAGATTCCGCAGCTCCTGCGTCAGGAAATGCGTGTGTCCCTTTAAGCGGCTAAAATACCGGGGTTAATTAATGTCCCCGCGGTTCCAGGGTGAGGGGCTAACCTTCCAGATGAAGAATCAGCCATAACCTGGAGTCTCTGGGGAAAAGAAACACACTCCCACAACTTTGGAGATGGCAGCATGATTGCACGCAACTTCTCGGTAACAAGAACCGTACTTGCTCTGCTTAACAGGGAGAGAGGTTTACGTGTTTCGTTTCATTTTGCATTTAATTCTCACACAGCCCTGCAGAAGCTGAGGCTGAGCAGTTTAATAACTTGCACAGCTAGAAAGTTACCTGGCAGTATTCGAACTCACGCGCACTATCCAGGGATGGCTCTTCAAGAGAGACACGTCCCCATGCCTCCACGCACCCACCCTCTCCCACTCCCAAAGGCAGGAACGGGAATGAGGGCTAAACAGCTCCTCAATGACACCAAGGGTCTTCAGGGGTTCTAGCAAGGGGAAGGATGGGCCCCACGTCCTCCTAGGAGCCGGAGGGCCTGGGTTGGACGCTGGCAAGGGGTAAAAAGGGATGGGCGAAGGCCCGAGGCGGAGAGGGCAAGGTGGGGCGGGGGTCCCAGCCTGAGGGGGCGCCCTCCCTTCGCGGGCCGGGCAGCCGAAGCGCAGCAGCTCACGTTGCTTTCGGTGGAGAAGACGCCGTAAGGCAGGTTGTGGATGGGGAAGTCAGACTCCTCGGCCACCGGGATGAAGGACATGATGGCGAGCAGTAGCAGGGCGCCGGGGGTGGACGGTGCACAGGGCTGGGATCTGCCGGGGCGGTCAGGCTGAACCGCGGCCCCTGCGGGACCCGGCCGTCCCTCCGCCCCCAGGCCCGCCCCACAGGGCTGCCCGTGACCTAGGAGAGACCCGGCTCCCGCTCGCCTATTGGCTCCACTGACAGCTCCCCGCCCCCTCAGCCAGCACCGCCCCTCCGGGAGCCCAGCCCCGGACAAGCCCCGCCCCAGGCGGTCCGCCCCTCCGATGGCCCCGCCCCGGACAAGCCCCGCCCCTCCGGGGCCCCGCCCCGGAAAAGCCCCGCCCCAGGCGGTCCGCCCCTCCGAGGGCCCCGCCCCGAGCAAGCCCATCCCCTTGGCGAGCCCGTCTTCTCCCTCGCAAGAGCCTTCGGTCTAGCCGTGGGCACAGAGCCTTTGGTCCTACCTAGAGCTGACCCCATCTTCGCATTTAAGACTGCCCGTTTTTTTTCGCAGGCTTATTTCCCCGGCAGCACGCCTCGCTCAACAGAACGCTTCTCCGTTTCCTGAACACGTTGTTGTTGTTAGGTGCTGTCGAGTAGGTTCCGACTCATAGCGACCCTAAGCACAACAGAATGAAACACTGCCCGGTCCTGCGCCATCCTTACATGAGTATAGCATACATTTTATCCCCAGACGCTGCCTCTGGGATTTGGAAGGCTACCTCGAGTAGCGACCTCTATGCCTTTATAAAACGTGCTAATCCGTCCAGCTATGACACGTCCACTTCTGTATTGGTGAAGGGGACAGTAATGCCGGTTTGGGAGGCTTAAACTAAGGGAAACAATATTCTAAAAATCCTAATTCATATGCTTATTTTACATATTCCAGTGTTAAAATGACGTCGACAGCTGTTGGACCTTGGACAAATTACTTAACCTCGCTGTGCCTCAGCTTACTTTTCTGTATAAAGCTGATAATAATAGTTCCTACTTCACAGAGTTGATAAGAAAATTCAATGAATTAATGTTTGTAAAGGGCTTAGAATAGTGCTGGCACATGGAAACTATACGTACAGGTAAAAATAAAAAAGAGGAAGGGGAGAAGAAAGGAAATTTATATTTTAACTTTTTCCCTTGGGGGTGAGCTGAATGGACTCAGATTGTCTGAATTTGTCAGATTCTCTGACATTTTAGCTGTTTAACTTTGGGCAAGTCAAGTCTCCAAACATCAGTTTTGGCAAGTCTGTAAAATGGGAGTAATAATAATACCTGTTGTTGTTAGGTGCCCTCTAGTCATCTTCGACTCATAGTGACCCCATATACAACAGAAGGAAACAGTGCCCAGTCCTGTGCCATCCTTGCAATCGTTATGCTTGAACCCATTGTTCAGGCCCCTATGTCAATCCATCTCGTTGAGGGTCTTGCTCTTTTTCACTGACCCTCTACCAAACATGATGTCCTTCTCTAGGGACTGATCCCTCCTGATAACATGTCCAAAGCATGTGAGACATAGTCTTGTCATCTTTGCTTCTAAGGAGCATTCTGGCTGTACTTCTTCCAAAACAAATTTGTTCGTTCTTCTGGCAGTCCATGTTATATTCAATATTCTTCACCAACAACATAATTCAAGGCATCAATAGTAATAATAATCAATAATAATACCTACTCACTAGAACTTCTTTGGTGGTCAAATAATGCCTAATACAGAATTAATGATTAATTCTCCCCCCACCCAGTAACATCCAACCAAAAGGCCAGCCATTCCTTTGGTTCTGGGCCTTGCTTTTCTTTATGAAGAAGATATAATAAAAAATAAAGGACACACTATAAAGGTTAAGTGGTCATCACTGACTGAAAGTACATTTAAAATTTAAACACAAACTTTTTAGAAATCTAACAAAAGTATTCTTTTTCTTTTTTTATTATGCCTTAAGTGAAGGTTTATAATTCAAGTGAGTTTCTCATACAAAAACTTATACACACATTGTTATGTGACCCTAGCTGCTCTCCATTCAATGTGACAGCACACTCATCTCCACCCTGTATTTCCTATGTCCATTCAGATAGCTCCTGCCCCCTCTGCCTTCTCTTCTCTCCTCCAGACAGGAGCTGCCCACATAGTCTCACGTGTCTACTTGAGCTAAGAAGCACACTCCTTATCAGTATCATTTTATGTCTGATAGTCCACTCTAATCTTTGTCTGACAAGTTGGCTTCAGGAATGGTTTTAGTTTTGGGCTAACAGAGAGTCCTGGGGCCATGTCCTCTGGGGTCCCTCCAGTCTCAATCAGGCCATTAAGTCTGGCCTTTTTACTAGAATTTGAGATCTGCACCCCACTTTTCTCCTGCTCCACCAGGGATTCTCTGTCGTGTTCCCCCTCAGGGAAGTTATTAGTGGTAGCCGGGCACCATCTAGTTCTCCCGGTCTCAGGCTGATGGTTTATGTGGTCCTTTCTGTCTCCTGGGCTCATAGTTTCCTTGTGTATTTGGTCTTCTTCATTCTCCTTTGCTCCAGGTGGGTTGAGACCAATTGATACATCTTAGATGGCCACTTGGTAGCTTTTAAGACCCCAGACACCACTCATCAAAGCGGGATGCTGAACATTTTTTTAGTACATTAACAAAAGTATTCTTTAAAAAAGAGTTTAAAATTATAAAAGGTATAAGGTACACACTAGTTATAAATAAAAGAGCCAGTATTTGAAACACTTATTTTCAATTAATTTGCTTTGGACATTTTTCACGACGTTAGAGTCAAAGGTTAACGAGTTAGTGGACACGCAAGGAAAGCTGACTTAAATGAAATATTAAAAGAAATTTAAGTCAAAGTCCCAGAAATTATTTTAAAGATTTGTAAAACTAACCCTCCCCTTCAAAAACATTTTAAAAATGAATAATGATAAACAGGCAAAAAAACTTAAAAGTAAACAAGAAGTTGCAACTCCTTTGCCTGGAATATCCTGTCCCTTCTCTCTTCTCAGAGCCCTGGTGGCACAGTGGTTAAGTGATACAGCTGCTAACCAAAAGGTTGGCAGTTCAAATCCACCAGTCCCTCCTTGGAAACCTTATGGAGCAGTTCTACTCCGTCCTATAGGATGGCTATGAGTTGGAATCGACTTGGCGGCAACAGGTTTTTTTCCTCTCCTCTCATTCACTATCTTTCTCTCTGAATCAGTTTAAATTATCCCCATTCTTCACAGGAGATATTTTGTCAACATCCAGACCCAAGTTCCCAGGCAGTTTCTCCCTCTCTTTTTCCGTATCGCCTCTCAAACAAATCTGCTTTTTCACCAAGATCAATGGTAATGTGTATATCAAATAACTTGTAATTAGTAATAAAGTGTTAATATTGTGAATGATTTATGTTTAAAAAAGAAAGAAGTTCGGGCAGATTCAAGGTGCTATCTGTAATGACTTGTGAGCAGTCAGCTAGAAGTTTTTGAGCTGATGTCACAGCCAGAACGCCGGGGACACACCTGGCGGTGTGTTTTCGTGAATGCTTCAGGCACACTTTCAGGAGCCAGGATGCTGTCAGATCCTAGCAAAGGTGGAAGGTGAGATGGTAGTCTGGGCAAGGGTTCCCTGAGGTCCTTGAAGAATGACACAGTGAATGCCTGGAGTTTGGCATTGAAAGAGCAGAGGCTAGAAGCTGGTGAGATAACGTGAGATGACAGGGCCTAAAACCAGAAGGCCTGAGAGGAAGGACTGTTGCAAGTAGTAGGGCTGGTAGCTGAACACCCTTTCCTAGGTCTTGAGGAGACTCTGGCATCATCCACCAAAGCCTGACCAGTGGTCACTAGGGGCTTGATCTGGGCACAGCCTTTTAGCCCTTATCTCTCTGCCAAGCCCTGACCTCAGCTTTGGTAAATCTTCCCTAGGAAGGATAAAGCGCAGTCCCTGGCAGTGGTAGGTAGTCTGACTTATTCTGGTAGTTTCCAGAAAAGGGGAAAGGAAGAGGGGAATGTCCCAACTCCCTCCTGTGGCATTATAAAGAGGCATTTCAGGGAGCACTTAGTACCTAACACACTGGGCTGCTAACCAGAGGCACCTCAGAAGAAAGGCCTGGCAATATACTTGCGAAAAATCAGCCATTGAAAATCATATGCAGCACGGTTCTACTCCGACACACATTGCGTCACCAAGAGTAGGAATCCGCTTGAAGGCAACTGTTTTTTTTTAATTCTAGCTCCTCTTCAACTGCAAGACAATGAATTATGCATATGGTCTGTACCGGCCCAGCCTCCCCTCCCTGAAAGGCAGGTACTGTCTTTCTTATTCTGTGTGCAGCTTTGGCAACACCCAGCAAAACGCCTGACACAGAATAGGTGTGCCATAAATATTTAAGTAAGTAATAAATATAAAACCTTAGACTAAAAGGAAATTAATCAATCACCAACAAGCTCCTACTCTCTGCCAGCAACACAGCATCTTCAATGCCTTTCTTATCGAGCCTATGATGGGCTCGGAGCGTCCACTGAATACACGCAAGTTAAAAGGAAAGCCCAGAAGATGAAAGCCATATAAAGAGAAAACCGACAACCCTTCTTGGGGAAAAGGGGTGGGGCAGATGGGCGTGTGGGAAGGGGTGTGGGAATGAGACGGTTGAAGGGGGAGTAAGATTCTGTCGTTTTAAAATAGACTAGCCAACCCACTAATTATATATAGTGTCTGAAAACTCAAAGCTGTTCTCTATTTGGAAAACAACATTTGAAGTCTCTTGCAAGCACATTATATTTTTTCTCCTCCCATTTTTTGGGGGGGCGGGGCATGGACATAAAGACAACAATAAGAAGAACGACTTTTAAGGGGAAAATGTTGCCCATAATCCCACTAACCTATAGTCTTCACATTTTCATGTTATTCTTTCATTCTCTTTGTATGCACGCATTTTCCCATCTTTGTAAACTTCACATACATGCACTTTTTCAGTCCTTCCCTACATTATTCTCCTGAACATTTCCCTTGGGGCCAAACAGGCTTCATTATTACCATGTTCATTGGCTGAAGCAGTTGCAGTGTTTTAGATTGTAAGCATGATGATGTAGTGAAGACCTTCATGGACAGAACATTTTCCTTTCCCTGGATTATTGTCTAAGGGTAAATTCTTGGGTCAAAGGGTGCGAATGCTTTCAGGACTGGAGGTGAGCTTCAGCACCTCCACCACTGAGGGCTAGTTTGAGCCTCAAGAGCACCATACTCAAGGACCCTTGGAGTTGCAGTGGGTAAACGCTGGGCTGCTAACCGAGTTGGTGGTTCAAATCCAACCAACAGCCCTGCAGAAGAAAGACCTGGTGATCTGCTCCTGTATACAGCCTAGAAAACCCTATGGGGCACTTCTATTTTGTCACATGGGGTCACTCTGAGTCAGAATCGACTCAACAGCACCCAACAACGAGAGCACCGTATTTGTCACTGGGTGGCACAAATAGTTAAGCTCTTGACTACTAATCGAAAGGTTGGTGGTTCAGATCTACCCAGAGGTGTTTCGGAAGACACATTTGACACATTCAACTGATGACGGAAGACCAGATGAGCTGCAAGGACATCATACTTGAAGAAAGCAAGAGGTCATTAAAAAGACAGGAAAGAAAGAAAAGACCAAAATGTCAGAAGGAGACTCTGAAACTTGCCCTTGAACGTCGAGTTGCTAAAGCGAAAGGAAGAAATGATGAAATAAAAGAGCTGAACAGAAGATTTCAAAGGGTAGCTTGAGAAGACAAAGTAAAGTATTATAACGACACGTGCAAAGAGCTGGAGATGGAAAACCAAAAGGAAAGAACACGCTCTGCATTTCTCAAGCTGGAAGAACTGAAGAAAAAATTCAAGCCTCGAGTTGCAGTATTGAAGGATTCTACGGGGAAAATATTAAACAACTCCAGAAGCATCTAAAGAAGATGGAAAGAATACACAGAGTCACTATACTAAAAAGAATTGGCCGACGTTCAGCCATTTCAGGAGGTGCCATGTGAGTAGGAACCAGTGGTACTGAGAGAAGAAGTCCAAGCCGCTCTGAAGGCACTGGCGAAAATCAAGGCTCCAGGAATTGAGGAATACCAATTGAGATGTTTCAACAAATGGATGCCGCACTGGAAGTACTTATTCATCTATGCCAAGAAATTTGGAAGACAGCTACCTGGGCAACCGACTGGTAGAGATCTATATTTATGCCTATTCCCAAGAAAGGTAATCCCATCAAATGCAGAAATTATCGAACAGTATCATTAAAATCACATGCAAGTAAAATTTTGCTGAAGATCATTCAAAAGCAGCTGAAGCAGTATATTGTCAGGGAGCTGCCAGAAATTTGGGCCAGATTCAGGTGAGAACGTGGGACCAGGGATATCACTGCTGATGTCAGATGGATCCTAGGTGAAAGCAGAGAATACAGGAAAGATATTCATCTGTGTTTTATTGACTATGCAAAGGTATTTGTGTGGATCACAACAAATTATGGATAACATTTCAAAGAATGGGAATTCTAGAACCCTTAATTGTATTCATGAGGAGCCTGTACATAGATCAAGAGGAAGCTGTTGGAACAGAACAAGGGGATACTGTGTGGTTTAAAGTCAGGAAAGGTGTGTGTCAGGGTTGTATCCTTTTGCCATACCTATTCAATCTGTATACTGAGCAAATAATCTGAGTAGCTGGGCTGTATGAAGAACAGGGCATCAGGACTGGAGGAAAACCTGTTAACAACCTGCAATATGCAGATGACACAACCTTGCTTGCTGAAAGTGAAGAGGACTTGAAGCACTCACTGATAAAGATCAAAGATCTTGCCTTCGGTACGGATTACACCTCAACATAAAGAAAACCAAAATCCTCACAACTGGACCAATAAGCAACATCATGATAAACAGGGAAAAGACTGAAGTTGTCAAGGATTTCATTTTACTTGGATCCACAATCAACACCCATGGAAGCAGCAGTCAAGAAATCAAAAGACATGTTGCACTGGGCAAATCTGCTGCAAAGGACCTCTTTAAAGTGTTGAAAACCGAAGATGTCACCGTGAAGACTAAGGTGGGCCTGACCCAAGACATGTTGTTTTCAATCACTTCCTATGCATGTGAAAGCTGGACAATGAATAAGGAAGACCGAAGAACTGATGCCTTTGAATTTTGGTGTTGGAGAATATTAAATGTACCATGGACTGCCAAAAGAATGAACAAATCTGTCTTGGAAGAAGTGCAATGAGAATGCTCCTTAGAAGCAAGGATGGCGAGACTTTGTCCCACATACTTTGGACTTGTCAGGAGGAATCAGTCCCTGGAAAAGGACATCATGCTTGGTAAAGTACAGGGTGAGCAGAAAAGAGGATGACTCTCAATGAGATGGACTGACACCGTAACTGCAACAATGGGCTTATGCATAAAGATTGTGAGGATGGTGCGGGACCTGGCAGTGTTTCCTTCTGTTGTACATGGGGTCACTATGAGTCAGGACCGACTACATAGCACTTAACAAGAAGTTTCATCTGTCTTGTTGTGTCACTACAGTTCATTAGTTTTGATTGCCATTTAACATTGTAAGAATATACCATTTTACTCATCTTGTGTATCAACTTGAGTTGCTGAGTTTTTGCTTTTGTGAACATACTATGAAATTCTTACACCTGTCCCCTGTTGTCCATGTGCAGTTTTTTCTGGGGTATACACTTAGGAATGAAATTTTTGGACCACAGGATGTATAAAAATTCAACATTAAAAGGCAGTACCAAACCTTTGGTTGGATTCAATCACGTTATGTTAACACCAGCAATCCATAAAAGATCATGTAGAACCCCTTCAACATTAGATATTGCAAGACTTGTAAAATTTTTGGCCAGTTGAGTGGTATAAAATATTCTCAATGTAGTCTTGATTCACATTGTTACTTCACCCAGTTTGTCACTTTTCACTTTCTTTTGATACCTTAAATGTCTTTTGGTGAATAAATATTCCCAGTTTTAATAGACAAATTTATCTATACTTTTTTTTTTTTGTCCTAAATTAATGTTTTATTTTTTAAGAAGTCCTTTTCTATGCCAGGGTCTAAGTAATAACCTTTACAGTTTTTTTTTTTTTTCTTAGAGTCTTAAATTTTTGTGTTTTACATTTAAGTCCTAATTTTTTTTTAACGGGATGACACAGGGATCAAATTTCACCTTTTCCCATACAGATAAAAATTGCTCCACCTTGAGACTGGAACACTTATACAGTGCTGGTGGGAATGTAAAATGGTACAACCACTTTGGAAATCGATTTGGCGCTTCCTTAAAAAGCTAGAAATACGATCCAGCAATCCCACTTCTTGAAATATATCCTAGAGAAATAAGAGCCTTTACATGAACAGATATATGCGCACCCATGTTCACTGCAGCACTGTTTACAATAGCAAAAAGGTGGAAGCAACTAAGGTGCCCACCAACAGATGAATGGATAAATAAATTATGGTACGTTCACATAACGGGATGCTACACAATGATTAAGAACAATGATGAATCCATGAAACATTATATATATATATATATATATATATATATATATATATAACATGGAGGAATCTGGAAGGCATTATGCTGAGTGAAATTAGGTGCAAAAGAAAAAATATTGTATGAGACCACTATTACAAGAAGTCAAAGAAGTCTAAATGCAGAAGAAAATATTCTTTGATGGTTGCGAGGGTGGGGAGGGAGGGAGAGGAGCGTTTACTAATTAGATAAAATAAAAAAAATATTAGACAAGAACTATTTTGGGTGAAGGGCTAGACAACACACAATACAGGAGAGGTAAGCACAACTGGACTAAACCAAAAGCAGTTTCCCATATACAACCAAATGCTTCAGAGTCCAAAGTAGCAGGGATGGGGGTCCAGGGACCATGGTTTTAGGGGACATCTAGGTCAACTGGCATAACAAAAGATATTAAGAAAACATTCTGCATCCCACTTTGGTGAGTGGCATCTAGGGTCTTAAAACACTAGCAAGCGGCCATCTAAGATGCATCAATTGGTCTCAACCCACCTGGAGCAAAGGAGAATGAACACCAAAGACACAAAGTCAATTTGAGTCCAAGAGACAGAAAGGGCCACATAAACCAGAGACTACATCAGCCTGAGACTGGAAGAACTAGATGGTGCCTGGCTACAACCAATGACTGTCCTGACAGGGAACACAATAGAAAATTCCCGATGGAGCAAAACAGTGGGATGCAGACCTCAAATTCTCATAAGACCAGACTTAATGGTCTGAGACTAGAGGGACCCCAAAGGTCATGATCCCCAGACCTTCTGTTAGCCCAGGACTGGAACCATTCCCGAGGTCAACTCTTCAGATGGGGATTGGACTGGACTGTGAGACAGAAACGATACTGGTGAACAGTGGGCTTCTTGGGTCAAGTAGACACATGAGACTATAGGGCAGCTCCTGTCTGGAGGCAAGATGAGAAGGCAGAGAGGGACAGGAGCTGGTTGAACAGACATGGGGAATATGGGGTGGAGAGAAGGAACATCCTGCCTCATTGGGGGAAGAGCAGCTAGGAGTACACAGCAAGGTGGTTGTGGGTTTTTGTGTGAGCGACTGACTTGATTGGTAAGCTTTCACTTAGAGCACAAAAAAAAAAAAAAGTGCTCCACCTCTAATTACTGAACAGTTCCCCTTCCCCTGATGTGACATGCCACCTCTCCCCTAGGCCGAAGTTCAATCCATGCATTGGTCTGTTTCTGGGAACCCTAGTATATCCCATCAAGAAATCTGTCCATTGGCTAACGTCACGGTATTTTAATTAACACGGCTTCATTATGAGTCCTAACATCTGACAGAGCAAGCCCTCTCCTCCCTGCTCCTTTTCTGAAGTGTCTTAGTCCTTTATTCTGTACCATTTAGATTCATCTCATCAAGTTCCATGAAAAACCTGACGGGATCCTGATTGGAACTGCTTTGAATCTATTTGAGGAGAAATGACATCTTTATGACATTGACTTCCTGTCCATAAACATGTCTCTCTCTCCATTTACTGAGGTCATATTATCTCTTAATTTTTTTTTCTTGAAGATCTTTAACACACACTGTTAATTTCTTAGGTAACTTGGTATTCTGATACTCTTATAAATGTTGTCTTGTGGTATTCTAGTTGTTATTGGAGCAAAGAAATGCAACTGACTTCTGAACATTAACATTTAGCTACCTAACTAAATCCTACTGTTTCTAGTAATTTTTCTCTAGATTCACATAATTTGCAAATAATTCATGTTGTTCCTTCCTTTCTACTTCCTATTCCTTTGTCCTGTCTTACTCCACTGGCTAGGACCTTCAACACAAGTGTGAACCTAAGCAGTGATAAGGGGCTGAAAACAGGCAGCCAGCCTTTCTGACTTTAAAAAGGAATTAGTCTTCTCTTTTCGGAAGATGTTTACTTTTTATTATTATAATTTACATAGACATTATCAGCTTAAGGAAATGCCTTCTAGTCCTCATTTATGGAGAGTTTTTATCACAAATGGGTGTTGAATTCTAATACTTTATATGAATCTACTGAGATGGATAAGTAAAGTAACAAGTAAATAAATTTAAATCTGAAATATGTATTATAATATACTGCTTTCATCTGCTTTACATAATTTATCATGTTTAGAAAGGGTTGGCTGCTGGGTACATTTGAAAACCTCAAGACAAAATGATCTCTTAAGGGTCTTTCTACTCTACAGTTCTCCAAATGCCTGTTTCAATTATGCACTTTCAGTTGCTCTAATCAAGAGGGGGAAAAAAAAGCTTCTACTAGACGCTAATTCAGTGTGGCAGAGTATAGAACAGGGATTCAGACAAGGGCTAGAAAAGATGGCAGAAAGAAGTTCTTGGCTTTGACAAAATGCTGACATCTTCAATTTACAGGAACATAAGACTACCTTTTATCATCATTAGTCATAAACAGAAATGAGACAGACAGTGAATAGTAGTACTCTCACAAAATTAGGCAAGTACAAAACTAAAAGACTAAAAGTTAAAACAAACTACCCAAAAAGAATCACTGGGAAAACAAACAAAAAAAATCATACAAGGAGTATTCTGGTTTTCCTTTTTATTTAATCAAAGACTGGTGGATAAACATAAATACAGCACAATTACTTCAGATCATTCTTCATACTGTATACACGTAGACTGATGAACGTATTCTGAAAGAAACCTGCAGTCAGCAATGAAATGCAAACAGCTTTTCCTTCCCTTGCTCAAAAAAAAAAAAAAAAAAATTAAACCACACAAACTTAGAATCTCATCAGCACACACTCTCTTGTGACAAATGATTCAGACATAAATAGTGGGTGCAAAGAAACTATATGCTAACATATGTATAACCTTTGTTAATGAAAAAACAGAAGCAGCCATAATGATTAAGATACATTCAGTTACTGATAACTAGTTGTGCCCTAAGGGGCATTATCAAAAGAGAAATCGTGCTGCAGAGAAAAGCTATATATACATACACAATGAGAAAATAAACTGCAAGATTAACGCATGCATGTTTAATACTGAAAAAATCACAGCCCTCCAAAATTTCTCCACGTTTGTTATAAAAAGCCCTCTGCACTCAACTAAAATTAAAATGATCTTAAAAGGATAATACTTGTAAAGTTTACTTAAGTCTTTTTAGCCACAGAAACTGCAATGGAAATAAAAGTTCAGAGTCATTTTCAAAACAAAAAGAAAAATCTATTCTTCTGATGACATGCATGATTAAAGGTCTATGCAAGATACATTGCTCTACATTCCCAATGACTAGGAAAAAAAGCTCAAGTCAATTTTTAGTTTGCAGATGGTCAAAGGATTTTGTATTCCAGCAGGAGTTCAAATCTTCTGGATCTTTTCACCAACAACTACTGGGTTTTCTTTTCTGATTTTCTCAGCAGCATCAGCTTTGTA
This sequence comes from Elephas maximus indicus, assembly GCF_024166365.1. Taxonomy (NCBI): domain Eukaryota; kingdom Metazoa; phylum Chordata; class Mammalia; order Proboscidea; family Elephantidae; genus Elephas; species Elephas maximus. Next base: position 69,934,037 of record NC_064831.1, on the reverse strand, counting down.
ATTGTAAGAGCAATTGTGCACATCTGAGTAACGGTGTACACCACAGTAAACATTTCCACACCGGCATTCAAACCCTGAAAGTGGATTAATATACATATGTGAGTTGCATGGAAGGTCTAATTAGCATAATTAAAGTTAAACAAAATCAAGTACTTAGGGGAGCAATCTAAAGAATCACTCTAAGCTAACAAACAGCCTCACGACCTAGTAATGTTCTCAAAATTCACTAGCTGGTAGCTTCATTTCTCATTCGTATCTATAAAGGTAGGTCTTTAACCACATCTTTTTTTCTGAGCTCACTTCTTCACCTGTGACATGGCCATAATTACTTCTTATCAAAAACAGGGTTGTTAAACTGAAAATGCAAAATATTTTTCAAATCCAAATATCACAATGTGAAAAAAAGCATACTATCAGAAAACATAAAATGTAATTAAGACCAAATAAAATCTGTGCAAGAACTGTGAAAAAATAACACTTTGCCCATATTAGCTTTCCTTTGCCAGCCCCCAATGGAGATGCGAATTCTACTTTGGCTGAGTTAATAGCAGAGCACAGGACTTAGAGGCAGGTTGCCTAAGTTTGAATTCACTTACTAATGAAGGCAAATTACTTAGCCTCTCTGTGCCTTGGATTCCGCAACTGTATAGCTGGAAGGATTAAAATGAGTACTGTATTAAGTGCTTCACATATAGTAAGCACACAATAAATGCTACTTATTTTGGGGAAATGTCCAAAGAGTTGAAGCCAAGAGAGATACATAATGAGTGTAGATAGTTTCTGTGTAAAACAAGTCCTGCTCTTCCAAAATTAGGTTTCTATGGAAGGGTGGAAATGTTGGAAAATGCAGCCTAGAAACCAGTATTTCAAAACAATGACGTCTGGTGTCAACTTCCTGTACCACATTTTTTAAATGTGGTAAACATATTCAATAACTTCAAAATATATTCTATAACTTCTTAATAATGAATAAAGAAATGAAGCCAATAATAACACTAATAAAATTAGACAGACGAGTTGGACGATATGAAGAGGATTAGGTCTCAGCCTTCTAATTGTGAATTCCAAGAGGTTATGAGACTATATTTGATACTAAATATGGCTATTTAAAAAATTTCTTATTTGCTCATGTTTGTATTCTTTAATTAAACAAATTCGCCAAAGTTTGGGTTACAGTCTGGGACAGTTTTAAACATCTTTATATGTTGCTGCTGTTGCTATCAGGTGCTGTCGCATCAGTTCTGAGTACAACAGAACGAAACACTGCCAGGACCTGCACCATCCACACAATCATTGCTATGCTTGAGCCCAGTGTTGCAGCCACTCTAACTCCTTTCTCTCCTCATGTCCAATCCATTCCTGAGCCAGAATAATCTTCCTAAAGCATAGTTCTACTCAAAATCGTATTTTCTCTTCAATGCCCATAAGTCAAATTTTTATGCAAAGTATTCAGTATAATGCCTGGCAAAGTAAACACTCAGTACAAGGTAGCTATCTATGGCTATCTACATGTTGTCAGGAGGGACCGGTCCCTGGAGAAGGACATCATGCTTGGTAGAGGATCAGTGAAAAGGAGGAAGACCCTCAATGAGATGGACTGACACAGTGACTGCAGCAATGGGCTCAAGCGTGACAACAATTGTGAGGATGGCGCAAGACTGGGCAGCGTTTTGTTCTGTTATACATAGGGTCGCTATGAGCCAGAACCAACTCGACAGCACCTAACAACCACCACCAACATCTACAGCTGCAGTATCCCTAAGTGGTACAAATTTAACACACTCGGCTGCTAACCGAAAGGTGGGAGGTTTGAGCTGCTGGTCTGCCTCAAAAAGGTTGCCAGTACCCAGAGGCATCTTGGAAGAAAGGCCTAGCAATCTACTTCTGAAAAATTAGCCACTGAAAACCCTGTGGAGCACAGTTCTACTCTGACACACACAGGGTCACCATGAGTCAGGATAGGCTCGATGGCAACTGTGTGTGTTTTTTTCATCTACAGCTGCAACTGCGCTCACCAATTAACCACAGTACTCTTCATTAGCCTTATCTCTTGTTTCCTGACTGACTGCAGCACACAACCACCTTCTTCACACACTCTATACTACAGCTAAATGCCCCATCCGTAGTCCCTGAACGTGCCCTATTTTCTCCTTTCTTTAAGTTTTTATTCATGTTATTCCTTCTGCCTGAATACTATTTCTATCAGTTGTAAGTCCTACCCGTCACTCAAGACGCTGCTGAAACATTCTACCTTCAAGATACTCCCCTTCCTTTTACGTAACTCCGTAGCCCCTTCCTTTTAACTCTGTTCCTAGAATTCCATTAATACTTAATTCTTTACTAAATACTTCCCAATATATTTTTTTTCTTCCTCTCCTAACAACACTGCCATCTGGCAGCTATTTTATAATAGCCAACACGCACTGATATTATGTGGCAGCCCTGGGCTAATCCTTTAAATGCATTAGCTCACTGACTCTTCACAACCTTATAATTACAGAATTATAATGTAAAATTAGCACTATTCTACGTACAGTAACTACTTCATAGCTTTCCTTGTACCTTAAAATATTCTCTCTCATACCTAATTTCTGGCTCCTTGAAGGCAGGAGCCATTCCTTTGTACCCTCATAGCACCTGGTAGAGTGACCTTACTTATCTAATATTCTCAAACTCAGATGAAATGAGTTTTTAAAAGAAAGGTTACTCATTTCACTTTAAGACATATAATTCAAGCTGTTTTTATTTCTTTAAGAAAACACAGAAATTGAAGTGCCCACAATATTCTCTCTCATGGGTACAAAAACTATTTTAATTGAAGTCAGTGACAGTAAAGGATGCATTACTGTAAAATATAATCCTAATTTTAAACCATTTGATTTGAGTCCTTACCAGTAAGTCCCACTTTCTTCCTGCACATGAAACAGCGATTCTTTTTTTGTTTTGGTTTCTCAAGTGACTTGTTTTGCTCTTCGGATGGCTGCTGTGCGGTATCTGGTACTGAAGCTGACAAAAACAGGAAGGTGGTAAAATTTAACTATTCAGTAAGATTTTAATATCTGGGTGATTCTTGGCCCCTACCTCATCCCCACTGATCCTTGTTATTCAGAGGACATGTGAGGAATTACTCATTTAATAGCATGGAAAGATGATCACATTAAATTACAAAGTAGTTTAGATAATATGGCCCCCTTTTTATAAACTATATTTATGTATACACATGCAGAAAATAATCTAAGAGAATATATACTGACATGCTAATAGTGGCTCTAAGCAGTGGATTTTCTAGACTAATTTCTTTTGGTTTAACTGTATTTTCTAATTTTCCTAATAATTATGTATTAAATCAATAAAAGGTACACACACACACAAATACTAGTTGAGTATTCTAAGGGAGCGTGCAAAAAAGTGGCCATATGCATACTTCTAAATATTGTCCAGGGTCAGAACTATGTAGGTTTCTCAGAGAACAAGAAAACAAAGGTGAAATCAAGAATCCATAGAGTACTAAGTATGTTTAAAGTTCTCAGAATGTTTCACATAAAAGGTTTAAGATGTTACGTATAAGATAAATTGATGTATTTTTAGTGCTGAAACCAAGGCCGGCTGCACCAAGATTCAGGTCAAATTACTGTCCCGAAGTAGTGTGTCCCCTCCTGTCACTAGCCTGGCTCTCCTACTGCTGTCACCAGACCTTGCAGGCATCATATCTTGCACCAAAACAGTCAGTGGCTTGCCATCAATCAAGTTCTTAACCTCTCCGAGTTTATCACCAGCTAGGCTTTCCTCAGGAACCCACTGCTGACCCACTCTACACTGGGAATATGTCACGCACCTTTGCTTACACCTTTTATAACCTGTTCAAAAGGACTTCCCTTCTCTCCTTTATTGATCTAGTTCCTCCTTCTTTAAGGGCTGGCTCAAAAACCCCTTCTTCCAAGAAGTCTTCCCTCAGTCCTCTACAGCTTCTTACTCTAATTATCCTTAAGACTCTTAATACCTGAAACTAAAAAACCAAACTCGTTGCCATCAGGCCGATTCCAACTCATAGCGACCCTAAAGGAGAGAGAAGAACTGCCCCGTTGGGTTTCTGAAGAGCAGCTGGTAGATTTGAACTGCCAATCTCTTGGTTAGCAGCCAAGCTGAGCTCTTACCCATTATGCCCCCAGGGCTCCAAGACTCTTAATAGTCTCTACCAGTACTGAGCACTTCACATGTGACCCGTCACACATTGCATCCCATCATCAATGAAAATTTAATGATGTCTTCTCCATTGTTTAAAAATTTTTGATGGCTCCCCACTCGCCCCAGGATAAAGCCCAGAGGACCCTCATGATTATCTTTCTTTCTCCAGCCTCATCTCTCACCATTCCTCAATGATATTCTATGTTTCAGCCATGCTACCTGAATTTTCCCTGAACACATCAAACGGTCTCTCACCTCTGGGCTTTTGTACAAGTTTTCCTTTCTACATGGAATACTCTTTCCATGTGCTTCTCTCATCCCTCTCTTTATCTGGCTAACTCCAATGTAATGTGTCTTCTTGTTTAAGCTTATATCATCAATTCTCACACTATTCCCCTCACCCCCAAACCTTGGGATGGGAAATCCTAACTATGTGTCCCAAGAGTACTTTATACACTGTATACTTCCCTGTTTGACTTACTCTGACTTAACTGTGAATTCTTTGTGGGCAGGAGCCTGTCCTTTTCAGCCCTATTAACAGCTTCTATACCACTGCCTGCTACCACATAGCAGACACTCAATAAATATCTGCTGAATTGAATTAACCGAGCTACTTACCTATTTTATTTACATGCCTTGTTGCCCCAACTACACTGTAAGCCCACTGAGAAGAAGAGTGGTATCTTACTCCCTGTTTCAATCTCCAGTACCTGGCACAGTGAACTACACATAGTAGATACTCAAACATTTTATGTAATGGAGGCTAAGTTGCTTATGTTAACACATGATCTCATATGTTAATAAAATATGATGAATGGCAAAATACTACAAACTAACAAGTAAATATGTACTATCAAAAGACTCCACAGTGTGACTACTCAGGCATGCTGAGGCTAGAAGGCAGATAGTTCTACAAATATAAACATTTTATTTTTTGAATGAGAACACAAATAAACCCTTTTCTTTTCAATAAATATTTCTAGAATATAAGCTCTATGTTTTATCCCCAGCCCCTTTCTGCTATGCGTTCAAATCCTACTGCATATTTCAACAAAGACAATTCACGATAATAACCCTAAGGATCTGTGTAAGGCAAAATGGTCTCTTTTTAAAATGTAAACACACAATCTCTAAAGGTAAGGATCAGCAGATAATCTAAAAGCTGATAAACTAGGGCTCAAATTTGGGACCAATGAATATTAATTATATACCCATGAGAAGCAGGTAAATCCAGCTTATCTAAAACTAGTGGGTGACAGCCTTAATTTAAACATTCACCAAATGAATTATGGCAAGATGATAGATAGCTCTGTAAAAGTCTATGATTCACAGGTATTATCCCCATTTCCTCAGTTTATAGATGAAATTTCAGATCAAAGCACGCCCTATTAAATCCCAGTTATAGAAAGTTAATTTGGTTTTTTAAAAAGGGCCACACAGTGGACTAAAGGCCAAAGGACCATAATCTTACTGGGCCTGAAACATGTAAGTCAGTTGGCTTAGAACGAGGTAGTTTTTCATATTCTGAAATGAGAATTGAAAACAGAGATAGGTGACTGCTACGTTGCATCCATTGGTCCTAATGGACTATTTGGGAAGCCTGTGGGATAGCATAAAGGCTGTGATACAAGCTGTACAGCACTCGCTAACTTAATTTTTATGGGAATCCCAATGAGACAGTCTACTGGCCATTACTGTTAAGATACTTCGAAAAGCACCGGACAGGTTAAAATTAGTTTAACTACCCACATGGAGGATCACATTCAAGAGGAACAAGGCCCTCTGCTCTGGGTCCTGTAAGGAAAAAAAAAAAAAAAGAAAAAAGTGCACAAATATAACAGTAAGTATGCAACTATTTAGCACTATCTGTTTGGAGGCATATTTATATACATGAAGAAAAATAAAACTGAAGGTAACATTCATAGGCAAACCCCAAACATCATCTTAGTATGTACCTGCTTGGTCTCAGCAGTTAGACACAATATCTATGTAATATATATACCCCTTCCCTCAAAGAGTCAAAGCATTTTGAGGTCAGGGACTATTTCTGTTCACTAGTATACATCCAGTGTCCACAAAGAGCAGGTGCTCAATAGATACTTATTGAATGAATGTATACTTTTACAGTGAAGGCTGAGATAAAACTCATTTCTGCTCTCTGGACCTTATTTTCTTATATGCAAAATGAGGAATCGGATCAAATGATCTTTAAGTTATTCCTAGTTCAAAAATTCTGTACAAGAATATTTTAAATGCTCAAGAGAAAAAGAGCCCTCTGCAGTAGCAGTGTCCAATAGAAACATGAGTCACATATGTAATTTGGTATTTTCTAGTAGACACATTAAAAAGTAAAAAGAAACAGGTAAAATTAATTTTAATAAATATATTTCATTAAATTAATAATGTAATTAATATATCAAAATATTGTCATTTTAAAATGTGACCAATACAAAAATTCTTTTACTTTTTATTGGACAGAGCAGCTCCATAGAGGAGATATTTCTATTAACTATCCGGGGGCAAAAGCTGTTACATTCATTCCTAAAACCCAACTTTGTATCATCTTAAAAAGAAAATCTTCAAACTGGTTCTCTCTCCTATCTATCAACTGGATCCAAACACAGTAATTTTCATTATCTGGTTCCAAGTAGCCTTTCCAGCTTTAGTTCCAACACACACTTGCCTGAACCAGGCAGCTCCAACAACTGATCTTCTATTTCCCAAATTTCATGTTTTCCTGCCTGAATGTTTTTGCTCTCACAATTTCTCTTCCAGGAAAATCCCTGTCCACTTTCCCATGCCTATTTTTTTCTTTTCTTTTCTTAGATATAATTCACATACCATAAAATTCACCCTTCACCACGAATTCCAGGACATTTTCATTCCCCCCAAAAGAAACCCCTAGTCCCCCATCCTCCTCAGCCCTTGGCAAACACTCATCTACTTTGTCTCTATGGATATGCCTATTGTGGATATTTCATATAAACAGAATCATGGGACTTTTTGTACCCTGCTTCTTTCACTTAGAATAATGTTTCCAGGATTCATTCATGTTGCAGCATGTATCAGTATTTCATTCCTTTATCTGGCTGAATATTATTCCATTACATGGACATACCACATTTTGTTTATCCATTCATTAGTTAATGGACCTCTGGATTATTTCCACTTTTTAGTTATTATGAATGATGCTGCTACAAGCATTTTTGTACAAGTTTTTGTGAAAACACATGCCTTCAATTCTCTTGGATACATACCTAGAAGAAGAATTGCAAGGTCATATGGTAACTCTGTTTAGCTTTTTGAGGAACTGCCAAACTGTTTTTCCAAGTTTTTCATTCCCACCAGCAACATATGAGGTCCCAATTTGTCCACATCTCTGCCAGCCCTTGTTGTTATTGATTACTGCCATCCTAATGGCTACAAAGTGGTACCTTACAGTTTTGATTTGCAGTTCCCTGATGGTTAATGATGTTGAACATCTTTTCATTTGCTTATTGGTGAGGAGATATATCTATTCAAATCCTTTGGCCACTGGGTTGTCTTTTTATTATTGAGCTGTAAGAGTTCTTTATATATTCTGGATACTAGATCCTTATCGGATATGAATTTCCAAGTAGTTTCTCCCATTCTGTAGGTTATCTTTTCACTCTATCGATAGTGTCCTTCGAAGCAAAAAATTTTTAATTCTGATGCAGTTCTACTCATCTATTTTTTCCCTAGGTGCTTATGCTTTAGGTGTCAGATAATAGCTAAGAAACCACTGCCTAATTCAATTTGTGAAAATTTACCCCTACATTTTCTTCTAAGAGTATAGTTTTAACACTTACTTTTAGATCTTCGATCCGTGTTGAATTAGTTTTTGTGTATGGTCTGAGGTAGGGATCCACTTCTGCATGGGAATCTGAGAGGCTGTCCCAGCATCATTTGTTGAAAAGACGATTCTTTCCCCATTCAATGGTATTAGCACCATTGTTGAAAATCAATTCCCCATAAACGTAAGGATTTATTTTTGGACTCTCAATTCTATTTCATTCATCTATATGCCTATTCTTAAGCTAGTACCACAAAATCTTGATTACTATAGCTTCTAGTAAATTTTGAAATTAGAAATTGTGAATTCTCTTTGTTCTTTTTTTTTCAAGATTGTTTTGGCTATTCTCATTAGCCTATTTTCCATTCTTCAAAGCCAGACGAAATCTCTGACTTTTAATCCACACAGCTTTCTTAAATTAGTCCAAGGAGACTGCATCCCTCTGATTGCTCTGAATCACTAGTTTGACAATTTGGCTTTATATGAAGTCAGGAACCCTCAGAGTTTAAAGAGTCTGAAAATTTCAGTTCAACCTGCACCCAGTGCAGTGATCCCCTCTACACTGTCCCTGACAACACCTCAGCTTTGTTAGAATGCTTTGCTGAGGGAGAGCTTACTACCTCAGAAATTATTTCTCTCTGCTACTGGAGAGAAATAATGTTCTGAGAATAGCTTCACAATTCTTATTCTAAGCCTCCTGTAACTCCAAAATCATTATAAAGAATAAGCATATTCTTCGCAGTTTACAAAACTCATCTCACCTTCATTATCTCACTGACTTTTCATACCCTATATAAAGACAGACATGATTATTAGTCTCCTTCAAAAGTAATGAAGGCTAAGGGAAGTTAAGTGGGAGTATCAAGTACTTACACATCTGCTGTATGAATGCAGAACCTCTGAATCAAAATTCCACACTCTTTTTGCTATGACTCAAGATCTGGGGTACTAAGAGGTTAATCAAAGTTAAGCATATTGTTCAATAAAGCGGGCAGTCAAATATATATATTAGAGTACACCAAAATGCTTTAAAGTTTTTTTTTTTAAGCTAGCTTTTGTAAACTAGAAACCTGAATTACATTCCTAAGTGACACTGTGTGAGCTACTGCTATTTTTTAAATTAAAAAGCATAATTAAATGAGAACCACGCAGCAGCAATCCGTTAAATTCTCAGCTAACTAGAGAAACATTCTTCAGAGTCATGAGGTCAAAATGAAAGCAGTACCACCCACCTGGTGGCAGCATATCGTAATTATAAGCAGAATACCTACAGAGAAAAAAAGGCTACTTCAGGGACACTATCCTGAAAATTCCAATAAAAATGTTAGGAAATTCTGGTTTAGGTACACAGATACTGCTCATATACATGCTTCCATTTGGGATGGTCTTTCTAGCTAAATAAATGTCCTCTGAGGGATGTACATGCAGTGATAATAGAAGAAAAGAGATACCTGGCTAGCTCACCAAACCAGCTGAACTTATCCCAGGATCTGAGGTGAGCTGGACGTGGCATTAGGAACACACACATCCATGACCCTATCCAACTGTCTAATGGAAAGAATACTAGCCTAGAGTCAGGTGACTAGGTTTCAGTTCCAGCACAAACGACCACATGACTTGAGTCAAGAGACTTTTTCTCTTTATGTCTCTTTTCATCCTTCTATTAAATAAATTTAAAAAGAAATTCTGTGTTTGTGCCTGTCCAACAGGGAAATCATAAGCGTGTGTGTGTGTGTGTGTGCAATAAATGAAGAACACATTCTATATTCAACAGTGTAAGCTAAAACTTTTTTTTAAACTAAAGCTGTTAGAGATTTTACACATTGAAAACTAATACTCTCAAATTCAAATGAAACTTATAACTGGTTTTCAAAGACTACTAAGCTGAAATTATGAATGCTTTTTTTCCCAGGCCTTTAAAAGTTAATACTTATTTAATCTAAAAGTAGTTCAAACTATACATGGAAACGGAGTCTATAAATTTTTAAAACCTTCTATAAATTCTTCCAAAATGGTCTCATGACCACCTTTTGCATCCATGTACTCAGGGCTAAGAGGAGAGGACTATAAATGGTACAAAAGTACTTCGTATTATGATAGTTCACCAACCTACAATGTTCACTGTAAAACAACTGATACTGTATCCTTCATCTTTATATTTTTTCCACTGTCAACATTCTAAAACTTATTTCCCAAGACAAAAACATTTTCATAATTAAGAGACTGTTTTCATTCCTCCTAACTTATCTCTCAACACTGCTAAGCAACCTCCGCCTATAGATACTCTCTTTTGGCACTGTGACCAAAAAAACTAACCAGTTAGCTCCACAGACACATTCAAACTTCCTGAGGCATCAAATTGCTGGGCTGAGAGCTGTGGGAACTATGGTATCAGGGAACATCTAGCTCAACTGGCCATAAGAAAGGTTATAAAATGTTCTACATTCTACTTTGGTAAGTAGGTCTGGGGTCTTAAAAGCCTGTAAGTGGCCATCTAGGATACACCACTGGCCTCACCCCTTTGAGAGCAAGGAAGAATGAAGAAAACTAAACATATAAGGGAAAAACTGGTCCAAAGGACTAACGGACCACATCTACCACAGCCTCCAACAGGCTGAGCTAGTACAACTAGATGGTGCCTGGCTACCACCACTGACTGCTCTGACAAGGACCACAACAGAGGGTCCTAGACAGAGCTGGAGAAAAATGTAGAACAAAATTCTAACCCAAAAACAAAGACCCAACTTCCTAGCCTGACACAGACTGGAAAAACCCCAAGAGTATGGCCCTTTCAGCTCAGTAATGAGGCCACTCCGGAGGTTCACCTTTCGGCCAAAGATTGAACATGCAATAAAACAAGACTAAAGGGGCACACCAGCCATGGGACAGGGACTGGAAGGCAGGAGGGAACAGGAAAGCCGGTAATAAGGAAACGAGGGTTGAGAAGGGAGAGTGTTGACATGTAGGGGGCTTGTTAGCCAATGTCATACCACAATGCATGTACTGTTTGATGAGAAACTGGTTTGTTCTGTAAACCTTCATCTAATGATTAAAAAAAAAAAAAAAAACTAACCAGAATCTAGATAACTAATTCCTCTGCAACTCTGCCGGCCCCTTGTTGCTCCTCTTGTTTTTAACCTCTCCTTTTTAACCTATGTCATAGACTTCCAAACCTCAGGCATAATCCTGACCACTCCACACATTTAAACGCCTACTATCCTATCTACAACCTCCAACTGAGCCCTCTCCCTTTGAAATTTGATCACTTATAACCCACTGTATCTAAAATGAAGAAGCCCTGGTGACGCAGTGGTTAAAAATGCTCGGCTGCTAACCAAAAGGTTGGCAGTTAAAGCCCACCGGCGGTCCATGGGATAAGGATGTGGCAGTTGGCTTCTGTAAAGATGCACAGCCTTGGAAACCCTGTGGAGCAGTTCTACTCTGTCCTATAGGGCTGCTACGGGTTGGAATTGCCTCAATGGCAATGGGTTTGGTTTTTTTTCTTTTTTTTTTAACATCTAAAATTTTGTCTAACCACATTGCCACTACAGGTAGTTCCTGACTTACAACAGGATTCCATTCCAACAACTACTCCATTATAAGTTAGTTCTGACGTACGCTGAATACTTTTTTAGTTTAGTTTTCATTATTTCCCCCAGTGCCGTCGAGTTGCCTTTTATTGTCAGTATCTTTATAAATCCAATCTTTGTCTTTGGGTGTTGGAAACATTACATCTGAGAATAATATCAGCTAATTACGCGCTGCAACACTGCATGTTCTCCATATTACTAACGCTAAAAAAAAAAAAAAGTACACGCACACCCTAAAAGCGGATAGTCATTAAGTGTGGTGTGTCATAACTCAAATACATCACAAGTCAGGGACTACTTGTATCATAAAACTGAAAGCTTTAGCATCACCCTTGAGTTCTCATTTCCTATGCCCAATGAATATCTAAATTTTGTGACATCTTCTGTTTCTGCCCTTCCTTAAGCTTTTCTATTTAAAAAAAAAAAAAATTACTCACTTTAGTATTTATAAATTTATGATAATATGCTAGGTGGACTAGAATATTATGTTACCTACAGAAATAGGCAAATTATGCCAGGCACTTGTTGAATCTGAAATCAGAACAAACGGTGTTAGCTAGTTTGGCTAAATTAAAAATTAAACAAATTTAAGCTAAAACTGTCTGATGTATCTACTGCCAGCATGTAAACACCATGCACAATGGGAGGTTTCACTGGTCAGGGTATCTTCTCTCTTTAAACCGTGCCACAGACAGAATGACATATTGCTTATCCTTGGGGGCTTGTTTTCCAAAGTATTCCCCTTCTGTTAATACACAGTTTCCACATACTGGCAGACTATAACTGATTAAACATAGGTTATTCAACAGCCTCCTGAATGGTGTCCTCTGCACTGTCTCTGCCCACTAAGAAAGCTTACCACCACTTTGATCCATACAATGGGGACATAAAAAGCATGGGCAACAAGATTGGAACCATTCCCGAAGCCAGCTCTCCAGACAGGGACTGGACTGGACTATAATATAGGTAATGATACTGGTGAGGAGCTTCTTGACTCAAGTAAACACCTGAGACTATGTGGGCAACTCCTGTCTGAAAGCGAGATGAGAAGGAAGACGGGGCCAGGAGCTGGCTGAATGGACATGGGGCATACAGGGTGGAGAGGAGGCGTGTGCTGTCTCACTGGTGGGAGAGCAGCTAGGAGTACACAGTAAGGTGTATATAACTTTTTGTATAAGAGACTGACTTATTTGTAAACTTTCACTTAAAGCACAATAAATAAACTAAAAAAAAAAAAATTACAGGTAAGAACATGAGGTACCGTGCTATGAATCTAAGTAACTGAATGGGACTATTACACTGTAAGTCACAGAACGGGCAAGTGGAGTGACTGCCAGCCAAGTTACAGTGTCTCCGACAATTTAAGTAAAAAAACAGGAGAAAAAGATTTCCTTCAAATCAGCAGTCCCACTTTGCCTGGAGACAAAATAGTTTTTGGATTAAACTGGCCAAAATAACAAGACAGAATAGTATACCACCACTACCTGTTCATTTAATTATATTTCTCAAACACATTTTGAATTTTCTATGTTTGATGCTGATGATATGTATGTAAGTAGGAAATGGCTCTCAACATTTCAGTCAATTAAATTCTTCAGGATATAAAATACTCTCTTCATAAAGAAAATAAACACAAAAATATGCATTTAAAAAAAGTACATGGCCTAAAATACTCAAACGTTGGGACAGATGACAAAATACACGCTAGTTCATATACAAACCTTGGAGATCTTCTGTTTCAGGTGCTGCTTTGTCCAGAGATGTGCTGTCCACTTGGGAAGATGCTACAGATTCTGATAAAAGGGACTGATTTGATACAGGGCTAGAAAACCAAAAATATTTAGATTTAAAAGATGATCTCCACAAGTGAATATTAACTAAAGCGATACTATATAAGAAGAGTTCAACATATCTAAACAGACCATTAAGACAAGAATAAACAGGTATTTTTTTAATAACTTAAGCATAACCATAAAGCTTTGAAACTAGAGACCAATTTGGATCAAAAGTCTACTGCTTTAGAAACAAAGCAATAGTGTGTGCTTTTGGTATTTCAAGTACCACGTGAATTCATTAAATGAAAACCAGCACGATGAAGACATGCTTAAGGAATCTCAAGACAAAGTTTTAAATGATATACTGGTAGTGGAATTGAACATCTACTATCATGAATTGGGGGGGGCAGAAGGGGGGGGGAACAAAAAACCCCACAGAATAGAAACTTAATATTTGCTTACTAAGATAATAAAAACAAAACAAATATTTCTACACTTTCAGGCTTTTTAATGATATAACTTCAAAATTAAAAAGAAAAAAATGTACTATGATACAAACCGACATGGTTACAACATCACAGTATTTAACAGAACCTGTGATAAAATTGTATTTTTTAATACAAAGTACTAATAATTGCAGAATAAGATTAAAATTTTAAGAACTTAACATGCTTCAAAAGGACTTCGGGGGCAGGTCAGAATATATGATGAGGAAAAATGAGGGAAAAGAAGTCTGAAAAGGAAATCTGACATAACAGACAAACTGCCCTTAATAAAAACAATAAAAACCCTTTTTAACCAGTCAGTAAAAATCAGATAGAAAAAACTGCTCCACAAGCGGCATTACTATAGTTTTCCTTAATAGAACTCATCAAATGTGAAAATATCCTTTATTTTTCATTAGCTTTCCAATTACAGTTCAGAGACTACAGCTTACCTTGGCTGCATAGATGAAGACGTAAAGTCTAATGATGACTGGGCTTCTGGGACACTGCCATCTGTGCACTGAACTGGTAAAGACTCAGACAGACTACTGACAGAAGTTGCTGTAAGAGTACCACACTTCATATTAGCGATTCCGTACTCTGGGCAGTCTAAGACCTTATCTAAAAAATCAAGATAGATTTTCCAAAAATACAGTATACAGGTTTTGTTTTACTTACTATATAATGCTGGTTTCATTATTTTTAAAAAAATTTCAAGAGTTTGCCAATAAAAAATGTGACTATTAATGAGGAAGGGAACCATGTATAAACTGTATATAATTTATAAACTTAACTCCTACTTCTCACTACTGAGTATCACCCAAACCCAAAACGTTAACTCACAAACACCTTCCGAGAACTAGCGTACAAGTGAGATATTTAAAACAAAAAATAATTTAGAAGTGGACATAGATTCAGAATTAATATCTGTGCTTAGCACATTAGGTTATATCATTTTCCCTGTACTTCATATAGCAGAAATGCAGATGGCCATTTAATTAAAGAACAACTATTTGTATTCATTTGAAAAAAGGAATACTAAAATTTGGAGACATTTCAATGAAATCGTTCTAGTTTCTGGCTTGAAAATGAAACAACAAGACCTCATACAAAATTTTAAATGAACTAATAACAGTCTATACTTCCATTAACCACAAAAATCTATACACTCAACCATTAACCTACAAAAGAACTTAGATGAATACTTCTGACATTTTCCTTTTGCAAATCTTATACTCAAAATCCTCGTGATCCTTCTTCCACAACTACTGAAACAAAAAACCCGTTGCCATCAAGTCTGACTCATAGAGACCCTACAGCACAGAGCAGAACTGCCCCATAGGGTTTCCAAAACTGTAATCTTTACAGAAGTAGGCTGTGACATCTTTCTCCCATGGAGTGGCTAGTGGGTTTGAACCGCTGACCATCTGATTAGCAGTCGAGAGCCTAACCAATACACCACTAGGGCTCCTTCATGGAAACAAAAGCCCACCTCAATTCTAAGAAAAGCCTTTGATTCAAAAGGCACGAAGAACCCAAATGAACTGGGTTGAATATCCTTACTTTGAGTCACCCCACTAGACCCCTTCCTTCCAAATGGAGTAGGGTTTTCTCTAAAGTTAGCTGTGGCTATCTATAATCCACTCTTTTGTTCCGCAACTACCCTGGCTGCAAGTCTCCTAAAGAAAAGAACCAAGGTCGTCTTATAGCCCTCGGTATCTTACTTTACAAGATAGCTATATATGTATTTGAGGTTTGTCTATTTTAATCAGGTGAAAAGAGTTCTGCAGCACAGTAAAAAGAAAAGACTATGGAAAGGATTTATAGTATACCTACTCCTCACCTATCAACTATCTCGTTATCCGACATTTCACATTTACAACAATAGTAAAAAAATTATCTATTTTGCGCCTTAACGTCGTATGTCTAGCAGTAACGAATGCTGAAGTGTAACGCTGGCTGTGATGGTTAAGGTTATGTGTCAACTTGGCTGGGCCATGATTGTCAGTAGTTTGGTGCTTATGTAGTGATGTAATTTGGCAGTTATCTAATGATGCAGTCATCCTAAATTTTGTGATCTCATGTGGTCATGCTCCATTTTTGCATAACGCCGGTTTTCACCTAACGACTTGGTCTTTGGAACCTAACTGTGTCAATAAGTGAGGGGTGTAGGTATTTTCCATGGGCAAAGGTACTCTTGTCCCTGTCTCCCCACTGCTGATAATCACAATATATAATGAGAAATTTTACAGATATAAATGTGGTACTATAAGTACAATACTCATAACCTAGCCCTCAACGAGAGCTAATAGGGTCGCTATGAGTTGGAATCGACTGGACGGCACTCGATGGGTGGGTTTATAGGTACAATATGAGGAGGAAAATGTATTAAGAAGCACCAGTCTACTAACCAAGTACATTTCAGTACAGTGTCTTAACCGACTTACTTACCAGGTGGGCTTATTCTACCATTACTACTATTCTGCCTTTGAAGATGTTCTTTATAGCATACGGAACACATGCCATTTGTACGAGGATTTCCATAAAATCCGCAGCCAGTGGAACAAAGCATAGGCACTTGGCTGTGATTAGTTTCTTGAGCCATGTTCCTCTGTTGCACACCTGAAATTTATACAGAATTAGCAAAGAATTCAGACACAAAACTGTAATCATACATTATCCAAATCTGCTTTATATAATAAAGGAAAACCCCACATATACTTCCCCTAAACCACTCTATATAGCTGTCCCAAGAACTAAGGGTAGGGCTAAGAGAGAAAAACTTAGGATCAAAAGAACACACACTGAACTTTCATCTCATACCAACTCTAAACAAGCAGATCTGTGCTGAGTCAGAAAGAATAAAGAACTCTAAGAAAGGTATCTGTTCTGAAGACTCTGTACCACCAGAATGTTTTAGAAAATCCTTTTAAGTCTAGTTAAGTTTGGAGCCTCCTAAAGAGAAATACACATTTTAAGTTTCACTATATATTGCACTACTTAATTTCTAAGCATTTAAACTTTTGCTCCAAGTTCAAGCATTACCTTAAGTAATTTATTTTTTAAAAAACCATTTAACATAATATCAGTGCTGGTGAGGATATGAAGAACTGGGTAGAAGACTAGTAAAATGAGAAACTGGTATAACTTTTCTGGAAAGCAATTTAGAAATTCATCTCAAGAGCCTTGTAAAAGATTGCCCTCTGAACCAATCACTCTCCTCTAAGGGTCTTATTCTAGGGTATAATCAGAAAAAGAACAAAGAATAATATACAAAATGTGCTTTTACAGCATATTTATAATGTTGACAAATTGAAAATAACCTCTATGTCCAACACTGGGAAAACAGATTTTTTTAAAGCATAGTACCTATTTCGTATGCAGGCATTAGAACTATTTTAGAACACTTTTTGATAAAGGAGTAAAATGCTGATAATGAATGAAAAGTATATAAAATATGTCGCTAGTTAGGACAAAAGGAGCATCTATCAATCATTACAAAGGATAGGAAAGAAGGTATCAAAGGGTGGCAAAGCTAACGGTGATTTTTTCAGATTCATGCCTTTCTGTACTTTTTGGGTTTTTTTAAAATACAGATAATGCCGTTTAATTGGAAAAAAAAAAAATACACTGTTTAAGTATTTAAAAACACAACACAAAACTAGGTAGCCAGAGAAGTCAAGTCAACCAGTAAAGTGATGCTGTGACTGAGGAACCAGTATGTCGGCAATCATCAACTTTAGATGGAAGAGCCCTACATTCCATCTTCCCCCCCAGAGCGCATGAATAACATGACAGAAGGTAATAACAGGCTTTTCTTCTTATTTAAAAAAGAAAACAAAACCCCCTAAAGGTTACTCCAAAATGAGTGTATGTGTATGTACAGATGAGTTTATGCACAAAGATCATGAAGGATGAGACTAACCAAAAGAGGAAATGTTGTTTTGATATGGAAATTTCCTTGAATTGTTAAACACTGAAGGGAAGCATTCACTGGTACTGTTACCAGATTTTTACCTCACCGAAACTATGTGAAAAGACAGTTTATTGGGGGAGTTTTAACAAAGCAGCAGGGTTAGCATTTGCCTTTAAAAAATGCTAACCCTGCTGCTTTAGAAAGCATTTTTTCTTTAGCCTAGGAATACAACTTGGCATCCTGCATTTGTTGAGGATTTTTCCACTCATGTTCCTAAGGGATGTCGGTCCGTAGTTTTATTTTATAGGGTCTTTTTCTGGTTTTGATTATCAGGTTAATTGTTCAAGGTCAGGAGCATGGATGGAGCTGCGATTCAACCCAGGTAGTCTGGCTCCAGAGTCCATGCTCGCAATCAGTGGTCCGTGGATCCCTGGGAAGGTCAAAGCTATTTTCATGATAACACTAGTTATCTGCCATGTTGACATTTACACTGATAATGTAAAAGCAAAGACAGGTAAACTACTGGCACTATATCAAGGAGTCAGATCAAGATAGTGCCACCAAACTGTACTAGCCATTACTGTATTTTTCATCACCTCATCCTCAGAGTAAAAACCGTTCATTTGATTAAATCTTGACCCAGAGTACATGTCTTCTTAACATTCTTCATGATAAACTAGAAAGTATACATAAAAGCATTCTTGCTTTATGATGATTTTCTTTAAAAAGTATTTGTGCAACTGTTCAAGTTGAGAGTTGAAATAGTTGCTTTCTTCAAGGAACACAATTTTTATTTGAAAAAAACTGACAAATTCTGGTTATTCAGACTTGGGTATATGGCAGACATTTTCCTGAAAAATGAAGTCAGCCTATCATTTCAAGGAAAACAACTACAGTAAAACCTGTGAAAGCCGGAAACTGTGTAAGGCAGAAACCTGTCAGAGAAGGAAAACTCAAAACTAAAACGAGGTAGGTTTCTTAATAGAGAATGCTAGTAAGCACCCTGTCAAAGGCCAAAACCTTGTGAGACCCAGAAAAAGAAGACAGATCCGGCTAGTTCTGGCTTTCACAGGTTTCACTGTAATAGTATTTACTGCCAAGGACAGAACTCAAGCATTCGAGTTGAAAAAAGTTTCAACAAGTGTCTCCAATCTGGATTACCTGATACTATACCAACATTCGCAAGATCAGCATAAATCAGTGAACAAGTAGTTTCCAGGTGAGCAAGCTATGACGGTACAAAATTTTTCATGAACAAGAGATTCATTCAAAGTGAAAGAAACAACAAATTTTAAAATAACAAAGGACAAAAAGTCTTTTACATGGTTTGGGATTCCACATTGCAACTATCCCTTTAAGAAACTACCAATTGTCCTGAGGGACTGAGTTCCTGGACTGAGGGCTGGGGACCATGGTCTGGAGGGACATCTAGCTCAACTGGCATAACTTAGTTTATAAAGAAAATGTTCTACATCCTACTTTGAGTAGCATCTGGGGTCTTAAAAGTTTGTGAGTGGCCATCTAAGATACTCCACTGGTCCCACACCATCTGGAGCAAGGGAGAATAAAAAAAACCAAAGACACAAAAGAAAGATTAGTCCAAAGGACTAATGGACCACAACTACCACAGCTGCCACCAGACTGAGTCCAGCACACCTAGATGGTGCCCCGCTACCACCACCAACTACTCTAACAGGGATCACAATAGAGGGTTCCGAACAGAGCTACAGAAAAATGTAGAATAAAATTCTAACTCACAAAAAAAGACTAGACTTACTGGCCTGACAGAGACTGGAGAAACCCCAAGAGTATGGCCTCCAGACAACCTTTTAACTCAGTAATGAAGTCACTCCTGAGGTATACCCTTCAGCCAAAGATTAGACGGGCCCATAAAACAACACTAAATGGACACACCAGCCCAGGGGCACGGACGAGGAGGCAGGAGGGGACAGGAAAGCTGGTAACGGGAAAATCAAGGTTGAGAAGTGGAGAGTATTGATACATCGTGGGGTTGGCAGCCAATGTCACAAAACAATATCGTGTATTAACTGTTTAATGAGAAATGAATTTGCTCTGTAAACCTTCATCTAAAGTTCAATTAAAAAAAACAAACAAACTACCAATTGTCAAGTTTTGGTGCAGTACCAAAGGAGAATACCCCCTATTATCTGAAAAGGTTGTGAGAATACCTCTCCTGTTTCAGCTATCTATCTGTGTGACCCAGAATTTACAACACTGTAACAAATTGAATGCAGAGGCAGATATGAGAATTTTGCTATGTTCTATGAAGCCAAACCATAAAGAGATACGCAAAAATGGCAACAATGCCTGCCACTCATCTCACTAAACCATTTGGGGGGTGGTGGTGATTTTTCGTAAAGTATTTTTAAATAAATAAACAAATATTTTAAAAAATTTCTCAGTTTTAATTTCTAATATAAATACTGTTAGATATAACCCACATAAACAAAAGTTCTACAGAGTCCTCAATAATTTTAAAGACTGTAAAGGTCCTGAGACTAAAAAGTTTGAGAATCAATGGCTGTAAACCATGGATTCTCCATGCAGGTGATATTGTCTGCAAAAGGCAAATAGAGATTCTTGGGGGAAGGGGCAGAAAAAAACTTTTTATGTATAAAGCACAGATATACATGCAATACATAAACAGATACACAGTATATTTGTGGAATTAAAATTTTAAAGAGATGGGGGGCCAATTAGAAAAAAAAATCTAAAAAGGCTTCTTAGGGGAGCAATAATGAAAAAAAGATAAACACTGATCTAAGCTACCAACGGAAGCCTTGGTGGCGTAGTGGTTAAGTGCTACAGCTGCTAACCAAAAGATCAGTAGTTCGAATCCACCAGGCACTCCCTGGAAACTCTACTACAGGGCAGTTCTACTCTGTCATATAGGGTCGCTATGAGTCAGAATCAACTTGATGGACAACGGGTTTGGTTTTGGTTTTAAGCCACCAAATATGCTGTACTGCTATTAATGATACTAACATAAAAATTAAAGGAAATTTCCCCTCTGACACTGATACATTGTTTAGTATATGGCTAAGAAATCACAAGTATCCAAGAGAGATAGTAAATATCCTATTTCTATTAAAAACTCAAGTAAATGGTCATAGGTAAAAAGCAAAATATGACCACCAATCTTTTATACTACACTTAATACCTAGTTTTTTTAATACCTGCTTTAGAAGAACAAGGCTAAAATTCAAAACATGTAACACTAGCAATTTCCCAAAGTCAAACTGCCCTGCACAAAAATAAATGAACAATGATTTTCATAGTCAAGAGCTTTCTTGTGAAAAATTATCATCTCTAGCAGATAAAAAGCACAAAGGATTTCACAGGTTACTTAAGAACAACAACAACAACCCTTTATTTACTAATCTTTAGGCTACAAAATGTACCTTTACATAAGATTCAGAAAGACCATAAACCACAAAAGGATATCTTAGTTTACCTCTGGGTGTGGTGACATGCATGGAGTAGCTTTGGAGAAGCTAGAAGACCTGCTTCCCACTGCTACTGCACCTTTTGGGTAGGTACACGATTTGCAGGGTACATCAGTCTGGCACTCAAATGCTCAGGGAGAAAATGAGATAAGAGAAGGGAACGAGAAGGCAGAACAATTCCTTAACTGCTGTACTGTGGAATTTATAAAGCTACAAATCCAAGGAGGTGAAGAGTGAGAATACAGAAAAATTGATTGGTATGGTCCACGGATTGGAGAGAATTCATAAAATGTGAATTCTGACCCTTAATAACATTCATAATCAAAACCACAACCATGATCCTCTCTAAGCCTCCAAACAATACTTAATATTTATTGAGAGTTTACTATGGGCCAAGAACTATTTTATTTATATTATTTAATTTAATTCTCTCAAGAACCCTATGATGTTGGTACTACTGGCATCTCCATTTTAAAAATGAGGAAACTGATATTCAATATGACTTAGTAACGTGCGCAAGGTCACATATCTAGTAAGTAGCTAAGTCAGCAACTTTATCTAAAAAAACGAGGAGAAAAACTGCCAAAGTCCATCCTATCCCCACAAACCTATAATTTTGTGATCATCCATGTATTTTTATTCTTTTCATTTAAAGATAATTTAAAATGTCACTCATTTATTCACCTTTAAGATATTATGCCATCTTAATTAGCTAATTAAACCAATTTCTTGACAAAATTTGTTTTTCCTTTAAGTCTTTTTACCTAAGAAATCCTCATCAGCATAAAAAAATTGAAGATCAAAATTGTAAGACTGCAAACAAAATGTATTATAAGAATTCGGACAAAAGAACAGCAAATAAATGAATGCAACAGAGTCCATTAAACTTCCCCGTGCTTTATTACCTAGAGTTAAGTCACCAAGTTCCAATAATTTTCATTCTGAAATGTCTTGTGCTCATTTCTTTTCAATTCCTATACAGGTTTTTCATTAGTTCACACCAGTGTTATCTTAACAGTTTTTGCTTTCTGTTTTACTGCCTCTCCTCCGAATCGATTTAATTAAATTCCTCTAAGACATCCAGTTCATCATATTCTCTTATTTTATAATTGCCCCAGAGAAGAACACCTGACCTAGCATTCACACTCTACATAATATTGCCCCACAACCAACTAAAGGGCTTTCCACAATGTGACCTCTGCAAAAATTCTCGCATGCCCTTTCCACCCCAGGACATATGTATATTGCCCATACGAGAGCTGGTAGATTCCATGCTCTGAACTCTACGGCAAATCACTGTATGCCACCAGGAAATACTAGTCTCAAATACCTATGACAGGTAAGAGCTTGGATGTGTTATTAAACTTCTGGAGGTCTCAACTCCCTAAGAGGGAGCTAATATCTATATAACCAGATCAAATAAGAGAATACATATAGAAAACATCTAAATAGTGCCTTGCACAGAGGAGAAGTTCAATAACTGCTTTTACTCTGCTTTTCTTAAAAGTAGAGTCCTTTGCTCCCAGATGTTTGAGATGATGTTCATTTCTGGAAACAAGCTTCTAGCTCAAACTGCTTCATTCTTAGTAAATGCTGTCCACTTCAGCACTTCGCCTGTAATAATCCTATCTCAAGAAACGGCTTAAATTCTATTTCTTCTGGGTACATTTCTGCCTACCTCAATACTCGTTTCTCTGCTCTGTATTCCTAAAGAAGCCACCCCTACCACCCTTTTGGGGAATTAATCAACTGCTTCATGGGTATATAATTCATTTACCCAACTAAACTCTTAAGGTTCTTCTTCAAACCCCTGTTAATACCTAATACGAACCGCCACAAAATATTTTGTTGAATAGATTTCATTATTGCTAAAAAGTATTCATGTCAACTAAAAGATGGTTATTTTCAGTTGAAAAGGAGACAAAACAGGTTGACGAAAAATGTTTCATGCTTCAGTACTTGTATCTTACATACTGAAACAGTCAACAGCAAGACTACTACTGCCTACTCAACTAGAACGACGAACAACCTAAGCCAGTTAAAGAATGCATACATGTACTTTTTCACTGTATTGTTTTTTTCTCTCCTCCTGAAATAGGAGTTAATCCAGAGATGTTGCAAACCTGGTTAAATCTAGCCCACAAGCATGTTTGGTTGGCTGGCACATATTAATGTTTTCAAAAAATTGTTAGCATTAGAAAATTGGGGAAACCTCACATAAAAATCCAGATTTCTAGCTTCTCTTGAAAAACCGGAAGGCCTAACAACAGTGGGCTGATGTTCACACAATTAAACTCATCAGCTAAGGTGCCTTTTAGACTGGGCCTGTACTTTCCAGTTCAAGGTTATCTTCAACTTTCAGTTACCTGACTGATCTAATGTATTAACATCTAAGTTTTCAATCTCTATGCTAACACTTAAAGCCTTTCCAATCTGGGATCTTTACTGTTAATTTTCGGAAAATAAACACATACACACATCGTATTTTTACGCAAATAACATACGACTTCTAGAGTAGCACATAAAATACATTGGTATAGCAGTGCTTACGAAAATACCCCGTGGGGCGAGGGCATGGATGGCAAATATAGAAGGCATGTGTTATTTTAGTAAAAATACAGCACATAACATGTTGAGTTAAACAAGGATGCACACTAAACCTCAAAGCTGTACTGCAGGCACAAAGTTGTTGTTAGGCGCCCTCTAGTTGATTCCGACTCAGAGCAACCCTATACACAACAGAACAAAATACTGCATGGTCCCACGCCATTCTCACAATTGTTGCTGCCAGTGTGTCAATCCATCTCGTTGAGGGTCTTCCTCTTTTTTGCTGACCCTCCACCTTACCAAGCATGATGTCCCTCTCCAGGGACTGATCCCTCCTGACAACATGTCCAAAGTCTATGTGAGATGCAGTCTCACCATTCTTGATTCCAAGTACAGCAATCTGGTTGTACTTCTTCTAAGACAGATTTGTTCATTTGCACAAAGTGGTAAGTCCAATTTTATTTATTTTTTAATCACTGGGGAAATAACTATTCAGAATTGGTTAATTCAGAGACTTCTCTTTGTGATTATATCACATGGAGATACTGAGAGAGCAAGGAAGTACAGTACAGTGGTATACCCTACTATAATTTTAAAAAATAACAATTGATCAAAAGAGGAAGACAGTTCTGAACATTGGAACCTACCAGCTATCATATGGGCATTATACATAGGTCGGTGGTTAGGAGGGCATGCAAGAACCTTTGCAGAGATCACAAAAAAGTCCAGTAAAGTTCGTAAAGCAACTAGATCAGAAAGTATGACTTGATATCAAACACCGGGAAGAATGTTACTCACTTTCATAAAAGTATAGGGGCTTTGGATTAGGGTTCCTACTGTACTGAGGATACTTTGTAGTTCTCTCTCTCTGTATAGCAGTCCCCAGTTCCCTACGTCAGACTGTCTTTCCTGCTGTTGCTTGGGCTGAAAGACAAAAAGGGGCGAGTCTGGCTAACATGAGGATAATATCTTTGGAACATCACATATTCTTTCCCAGTCAATAATTAATTCATCACTTTTAACACATTATATAAAAAGATTAAAAATATATATAAGAGACCCCAAAGCTAATTCTAGTAAACACAAACCTCATTTTCCCAGTTACTGCTGTAAGGAAAGTTTCCACTGACTAGTGTGATAAATCTCACACTTGTTTACAGCTGAAGACAGGTAGAAGAACTCTTAGATGGCTCGCATTTACTACTTGTCTAACAATGTTTAAAACAGGGGTTGTTTTCTGTAGATGTTCAGACAGTAAATATTTTAGACAATTCAACTCTATCACTGGAGCACAAAAGCAGCCACAGACAATATGTAAACAAATAAGCATGGCTGTATTGGAACAAAACTATTTATGGCCACTAAGGGAGTTCTTGCATAGTAGTTAAGTGCTACAGCTGCTAACCAAAGGGTCGGCAGTTCGAATCCACCAGGCGCCCCTTGGAAACTCTATGGGGCAGTTCTACTCTGTCCTATAGGGTCGTTATGAGTCGGAATTGACTCAACGGCACTGGGTTTGGTTTTTTTAAGGGAGTTCTTGGGTGGTATAAATGGTTAAGTGCTTGACTACTAGCCTAAAGGTTGGTGGTTTGAACCTGCCCAGAGGTGTCTTGAAAGAGAGGGGTCACGGTCTCGAAACCCCTATGAGGCAAGTTCTATTCTGCACACAGGGGATAGGCTCGAGGACAACTAACACGGACACTAAAATTTGAATTTCATATAATTTTCAAAAATGTCACAAGATCTTATTTTAAAAAAACTTTGTTTTTGTTTGACTCATAGGCTAAACTAAAACAGGCAGAGGGCCAGAAGTTTGCCAATCCCTGGATTAAATAAACAAATGACTTTAATGTAATCATCACTACAGATGATGCTGGGGGGCTAGGGAGAAATGAAACTCAAGTATAGGTACTATTAACTGTGGGATTCCCTAAATTAAGGCTGAATGTAAAATTTAAGTATTATTTGCTCCTGCTAAGGCTCATCTGCCGTAGTTAAGTATATACTATCACCCTGGTGGTGTAGTGGTTAAGTGCTATCGCTACTAACCAAAAGTTCAGCAGTTCGAATCTGCCAGGCGCTCCTTGGAAACTCTATGGGGCAGTTCTACTTTGTTCTATAGGGTCGCTATGAGGCGGAATGGACTCGACGGCAGTGGTGGGTTATCACTCAATAAAGGGGAAGGAACTTATTAAAGGCATTATCTCATCTAAATCTGTGTTCTCAGACATGGCTTATATGGAGAGCTGCGGCTATAACGTGATACATGGCAATAATGCTTTTGATATAAACCCACCTCTATTTAACATACTGTTTTCTACTTATAGAGTCTAAATAAATCTGTGGTTTCTTAATAACTACAAAGCTATTAAACAATTGAGCCTGAAGAGTATCTGTATTTCTGAAGCAGACAGCTTTTGTCTGCCTAGCATGTTTTCCCTCCACACCCTTTCAGGTAACAAAACCTCTCTTTCATGTGGCAAGACCATTACTTCATTTGGTTTGGATAGGCCTGGGCCCTTCTCCCCAGACCCAGACCTGCCTAAGGGATGGAACACATGAACCAAGCCTGGGCATATGATTCAAGCTAGGCCAACCAGTCGTTCTCTGGATTTTACAGGCACAAATGGGAAAGATGCACACTATTCTCTGGGACCACCAATTGTGTAAGCCTGGTGCTGCTGGTCGCCATCACTGACACAAAGCAGAAACAGCTTGCTTAAGAGTTAAAAGGACAATAAAGTAAGCAAAGTTGAAATGGGGCTGGGAAGGAGAATCAAGGGAGAGATGGTTGAACTCCTGTATCTACTTTGCTGAAGCAACTCTACAGCTTAGACTTTCCAGTAATATGAGATAAATTCTGTTTTTGCTTCAATTTGATTTGGTTTTCTGACACTTGCTTCTGAAACTCTCCAACCTAAGAGAACAATCAATGCATATCAAAATGGATGATGCTGCACTAGTTCAGTCAAGAGATATCTTGCCATAAAGTAAAAGAAGTTACTTTAAAAATAGGAAGTAACAAACTCCCACTCTCATTTTCCTTTTAGCATATAAAAAAGTACACAAGTCCCAAGTCTAAAGCTTGATGAATTTTCACAAATTGAACACAACTGTGTAATTGAACACAACTGTGTAACTAGCACCCAGATCAAGAAAGAGAATATCATCAGTACTCCAAAAGCCCTCTCATGCCCCTTTTATTACTACCTCCTCTACCACTACGCTGGCTTCTAACACTCAGATGAGTTTTGTCTATTCTTCAGGTTTTATAAATGGAATTATACGGTGTCTATTTTTTTTTTATCTTCATCTCACATACTTTGGACAGGTACTCAGGAGGGACTAGTCCCTGGAGGACATCATGCTTGGTAGAGGGTCACTGAAAAAGAGGAAGACCCTCAATGAGACAGGTTGACACAGCTGCTGCAACAACGGGCTCAAGTATAACAATGATTGTGAGGATGGTGCAGGACCAGGCAGTGTTTCGTTCTGTCGTTCACAGGGTTGAAAATGGTCAGAGCCGACTCGTCATCACCTACCACCACCACCACCACACACTGTGTCTGGCTTCTCTCAACATGTTTGTGAAATTCACCCATGCTGCTGCATCTAAATATAGTTCATTCATTTCCATTGCTTTATACTATATTCCATTTTATGCATTTACTCATTCTAAAGTTGATAGGGATTTGGGAACTTTCCAATTTTGGACTATTACAAAAACTGCAGTTAAAAGTATTATCGTATGTATCTTTTGATTGGTATATATACGTATTTCTGTTGGATGCTGGGTATATATCTAGGAGTGAAATTGCTGGGTAATAGGGTATATGTATGTTCAACTTTAACAGACATTGCCAAATAGTGCCCTAAAGTGATTATACAAACTTACACTACCCTGGCAATGCAGTTATTTCACATCTTACCAGTACTGAGCATCGTCTGCTGTATTGGGCTGTATGATGGCCCCAAGGATATGTCCACGTCCTAATCCCTGGAATCTGTATTACCTTATATGGCAAAAGACGTGGTTAACGACTGAGTGGAGCTTATCCTGGATCATCCAGGTAGGTCCTAAATGCAATCAATGTATCCTTATGAGAGAGAAGCAGAGGTAGCTTTGAGACATACACAGAGAGGAGACACACAGATGGCAAAGTGTAACTGGAAGTACAGACTGGGGTGATGCAGCCACAAGCAAAGGAATGCTGGAAAAGACAAGGAATGGATTCTATCCTAGTGACTCCAGAGAGTGTGGCCCTACTAACACCGTGATTTTGGTCTTCTGGCCCCAGAACTGTGAAAGAATAAATTTCTGTTTGGGATAATTTGTTATAGCAGCCCTAGAAAACTAATACAACTGCCTATTTTTAACTATTCTTATCGATGTGTAGTGATTTCTCATTGCAGTCTTACAATTTTCATTTCCATGAAGACTAAAGTAGCTGAGCACATCTGCATATGCTTACTGGCTATTTAAGTATCCTCTTTGTACATTTTTTCCACTGAATTATTTGCATTTGCTTAATATGTTACCTACTCTGTGGCTTGTCTTTTCATTCTGAATGGTATTCTGAGACCAAAATTCATCTTAATCTGAATTTTGTCTAACTTTTCAATTTTTCCTTATAGTTAGTGCTTTCTGTATGCTATTTAATAAGCCTTTGTGTACCCCAAGGCCATGAAGACACACACTTATATTTTTCTTCTAAGTTTTATTATTTTACCATTTACATTTAGATCTGTAATCCACCTGTAATTTATTTTATATGGAATGAGGCAGAGGTTAAGGTTCATTTTTTTTCTTCGTATGGACATCTAATTAACCCAAAACCATTTACTGAAAGACTACCCTTTCCCACTATACTACAGTCTAACCTTTTATCCATGAATCAAATGGCCGTATATGTATGGATCTTTTTTCTAGACTCGTGGTCTATTCTACTGGCCTATATGGCTATCATGTTTTAAGTTACTATCGTTTACTAACACATTTGGATTCTTCTGTATCATCTTTTTCTTCATACAGATTTTAGGTTCAGTTCTCCAATTTGTTTTAAAAAAAAAACCCAACCTGTTCGGACTTTTACTGTTGAAACTAAGATGTACAAGCAGAGTATAGCCCTCAATTAATTTAGGACTCAAGTTCCCAATTATGTTTTGTAGTATTCAGTAGAGAGGTCTTACATATCTTTTCTTAGATTTATTCCTAGGTATCTGATTTGTTTATAATCTATTGTAAATGGCATCTTAAGAAAAATCTCATCCTCTGTTTGTTGTTGCATAATACCAAGTCTCCAAGATGGCCTCGCTGTCTTCTGGCATCCAGACCCTTGTATAGCCTCGTCCCACACTGTATCAGTACAGGTCTATGTGATCAACAGAATCCCAGTGATGGTATGTCACTTCCAAGTCTAGGCCGTAAAAGACACTGTAGTTTCTGCCTTGCTCTTTCTTGTGTTACCCCACTCTAGGGAAGCCAGCTACCATGTCGTGCAGAGAGGCCCACATAGTAAGGAATTGAGGCCTCTGGCTATTAGAAGCAGCTCCACCAGCCCTGATCAAGCCTTTGGATGACTGCAGCCTTGTTTGACATCTGGACTGCAATCTCATGACACATTCTGAGCAAAAACCACTCAGCTAAGCCACTTCTATATTCCTCACGCATGGAAACTGTGCGAAATAATGTTTGTTGTTTCAAGCCACTAGGTTTTGGGATAATTTGTTATGCAGCCAAGTGATAATACAGTTGCTGGTATATAAATAGATTTTTTTATACTGACCTTGTATCTAAAAATCCTGGTAAATTCACCTGTTGATTATAATAGTTTGTCTGCAGACCTGGATTTTCTCAGTATGTGATTATGTTGTCTGCAAATAATGACATTTATTTCTTCCTTCCCAATACTCATGTTTCTTTTTCTTGCCTTATTGTACTGGCAGGGACCTCCAAAACAATGATGAACAAAAGCAGTGATACAGTAGGCGTCCTGTTTTTGTTCTTGGTCTCAGAAGGAAAGCTTTCCATATTTCGCCATTAAGTATTATGTTGACTATAGTTTCCTCTTGTAAACAACTCTATCAGATTAAAGAAATTCCTTTCTACTCCTAGTGCACTAAGCTTTTGTCATAAACGGTGACTGGATTTTATCACAAGTTTTTTCTGTATCTATTGAGATGATCATATGAATTTTCTCCTCTTTTTCGATCAATGTGGTGAGAGTTATATTGATTTTGGTGAATGTTAAATCATCTTTCTATTCCTGCAACATACCCAACTTGGTCATTATGAATTACACTTCTCACATATCACTGGATTTTACGATCGTTCTCTACTGAACCCACTCTACTCCTACCACTCCAATAAAACTTGCCTCAAGATCACTAATGACCTCCAGGTTATTAAATACCATACAAGGTCATTTCTCAGTCCTCATTTAATTTGACCTCACATCAGTATTAACTACAGCTATTCACGCCCTCCTCAAAACACTTCAATGAACTACTACTTTCCCCTAGTTTTCCTCCCATCTTTCTGATGTTCCATGTCTTTTCCTGGTTCTTTCTCATTTCCAGAACCTCTAAATAGTGGAGTGTTTCTGGGCTCAGTCCATGAATCTCTTCTATTCTCTGCCTGCTATACTTATAGATTATATCATCCAGTCTTCTGAAAGTCTTATTTCAAAGTGGACTTTTCCGCTTAAGTCCAGATTAGCATATCTAATCCCTTACTTAAAATATACTGTTAAATGTCTATCAAATACTTCAAGCTTGCCCAAATTCCTAATAAAACCAGCTCCACCTGTAGTCTTTCCCATATCACTTAATGATATCATCCTTCCAGGTCAACAAAATGGAGTCACTGATAACCCTTTTTCAATTCCTCAGCAATTTCTATCAGTTCTTTGTTCACAACGTATACAGAAGCTGATTACTCTTCACCACCCTACTGTCACATCTTGGTCCAAGAACTTGTCCCCTGCTTCTAGTCTTATCCTCCTATAGTCTATTTTCAATACAGCATCCAGTGATCCTGTTAAAATGTAAGCCAAATCACACTGCTTGCTTATTCAAAAGCCTCCAATGGCTTCCCACTTCACAAAGAGTAAAAGCCAAACTCCTTACCTGACCTAAAGGCTCTCCATAATCTTGCGCCTCCCATTACTTCTGACCTCCTCGCCTGTTCCTCTCCCTATCATATATACTGCCAAGAATACCAGGCGAGTTCCCATCTCAAGGCCTTTGTACTTGCTGTGCCCTCTCTATCCTCCAGAGATCCTTTTGGCTAGGCTCTCACAACTCCTTCAGGTCTGTGTTCAACTATTATCTTCTCAGGGAGGCCTTCCCTTGCTACCCTATATAAAATTGCCCCCGGTGTCCCTAAATTACCCTTTCCGGTTTTATTTTTCTCCAATGCCCTTATCTCAGTCTTTACTATCAAATTATACTTTGTCTCTCCATTACTAAAATGTTACTTCCATAAGGAGAAGGATTTTGCCTATTTTGTTCAATGATGCTTAAAATAATGCTTGGTACACAGTAGGCATTCAATATTTATAGAATGAATAAATGCTGGCAATGAATTGCCAAGAAGCTTTGCCAACCCCACCCAATTGCATACCACCACTAGCATCCAAGTATTTATCCCAAGGCAAGAAACCAGAACAGGTTCTTTTTAAAGAAATTGAATTTGGTGTCTGAGGGGAGACCTAGGTCTGCCAGCAGGGTCTGCTACATTCAGTTAGGCAGTTTTTGTACTCCATGATGACGCCCAGCGTCATGCTCCCACCTTTTGGGCATCTTTTCCCAATTCAGTCTACTCAGAGAGGGGTTCCTTTAGCAGTCCAGCTAATTTAGCATTCCAAACATTATAATTTTTTATGAGTAAATTAAGTTGTAGTCAATTTTACGTTCTCAAACTGACCTAGGTTCCGTATTACATACCTTAAAGAATTAGAATACGCTACATATAGAATTCTCTACACAAAGCTACTCAATGTTCTTTTTTGAAAAAGCGAGAAAAGCCAACTCAAAATTCTCCTCTTGGCTTCCACATTCATGAATATTTGTCCATTTCTCAAAAAGACTAACATTTAAAACAAGATCCACATACATAAGATCCATATACTTAAGCATTCTCTTCCTTCCCTCCTTTGACCTTAAAGCTTAAAGGCTTTCTCATTCTAGTTTCCTATCCACATACCCTAAATTGTACTCTACCTTGACGGAATCTGAGCATACAGCTCCTAATCTGCCTCCCTTTTCAGAGGAAAGGTCAACTGAAAAAACTGATACATGAATTCAGAGGCACAACTGCCAGCTACTTATAATAATCAACACTGTCCTTCAACGTGAATTGAAATATGAACAATGAACAAAGAATATCGTCTATAAAAACAGAAACACTGTAACATAAGAGAGGAAAAACAAACAATTATTAATTTATTTTTTTCAGATTAGGGATTGATGAACTTTTTCTGTAAAAGGCTAGCCAGTAAATACTTTAAGCTTTGTGAGCCATGTGGTCTCTGTCACAACACTCAACTCTGCCTTGCTATCGTGAAAGCAGACATAGACAATATGTAAAAGAATGAGCATGACTGTATTCCAGTAAAACTTTCTTTACAAGAAAAGGCATTCCGTCAGATTGGACACACTAGCCAGCTGGATCTGGCCAGTGGACCATAGTTTGCCAACCCCTGCTCTAGATCAATGACAAGCACATAGGAGGTACTCAAATGTATGTGGAATGAACAAGTAAATAATTTTCAAAACACTTTAGCTGGAATATTACCAAGGAAGACACAGTAAAAGTCTGAGACTGTAAGTCAGTTTTACCCTCTTCTGTCATAGCGTTTTTATTCAAGGATGCTTTGATACACTTATTTACCAGATATCTGATTGTGGTACCTATCACTCTGCTAGGTACTGTAAGAGACAGAAGTTTACGGTACACGGTTCTGCCCATGAGAATCAACACAAGCAAAAGGATAGGAATGTAAACGTCTGATTTTCACGTATTTGAACAGATACTACATCTAACTCAATGATTACAATATTCCTATCAGTCACAAAAACACGAAATGCTAAAAACACACACACACACACACACACACACACACACAAACAAAATGCTAAGAAGCACCAAAAAACACAAAGTTCTGGGATTTATCACTTTACCTTCATACAAAAACCTACTGCCGTCAAGTTGATTCTGACTCATAGCAACCCCATAGGACAGAGCAGAACTGCCCCATAGGGTTTCCAAGGAGCGGCTGGCTGGCCGGCCTTTTGGTTACCAGCCAAACACTTAACCACTGCACCTCCAGGGCTCCTTACCTCACAGAGGTATGGAAAAATGTATCCCCAAAATGAATGCAGAATATTCCAGATACTGATTTCTCTACTTTAGTTAAAACGTAGTATCTTGAGGGGAGGAGCAACAAATGTATTACGAGAAGAGGCATAAATATAAATGTCTGCAAAACAACTGTTATTTACACAAGTGAACTTGATGTGTAGTATGGCATAGTGGCAATATCATGATAAACGGAGACCATATTGAAGTTGTCAAGGATTTCATTTTCCCTGGATCCACAATGAACAGCTATGGAAGCACAGCAGAAAAGAAATCAAATGACATATTGCACTGGGCAAATCTGCTGCAAAAGACCTCTTTAAAGTGTTCAAAAGCAAAGATGTCACCTCAAGGACTAAGGTGCTCCTGACCCAAGCCATGGTATTTTCAATTCCCTCATATCCATGCGACAGCTGGACAAAGAATGAGGAAGGTCGAAAAAGAATTGATGCATTTGAATAACAGTGAGGGTGACGAATACTGAATATATTATTGATTGCCAGAAAAACAAACAAATCTATCTTGGAAAAAGTACAGCCAGAATGTTTCTTAAAAGCGAGGATGGTTAGACCTCACCTCACTTTGGACATGTTATCAAGAAAGACAAATCCCTGGAGAAAGGATTATGCTTGGTAAAGTAGAGCGTCAGT
Source organism: Elephas maximus indicus (assembly GCF_024166365.1). Classification (NCBI taxonomy): domain Eukaryota; kingdom Metazoa; phylum Chordata; class Mammalia; order Proboscidea; family Elephantidae; genus Elephas; species Elephas maximus. Next base: position 69,900,247 of record NC_064831.1, on the reverse strand, counting down.
GAAAAAGATGAAGACCTTCAAGGAGATGAACTGACACAGTGGCTGCAACAATGGGCTCAAACATTGCAACGATTGTGAGCATGGGGCAGGACTGAGCAATGTTAAGTTCTGTTATACCTAAGGTTGCTAGGAGTCAGAACAGACTCCATGGCACCTAATAACAACACCACAGCATAGTGAAAAAAACAATGGACTGACTTAGCTTAAAGTTATGATTCTGCTATTTCCTACTTGGAAAACATGGTCCTCATATGAAGAAAGAAATGATACCTATCCTTTCTAATTCACAGGATTTGCGGAAGGATCGTATGGTACAGTGACTGTGAGAACACTTTATAACCCATAAACAGCTATATATAGAGCTCAGTTCAGAATTAGGTGGCTTATTTAAGTCAAACATCTGCAGCTAATCATGACAGCCAGAGTTGCAAACTCTCTGCGGCAGTCATAAATCCAAGATTCCTTATTTACTCACAGCTCACAAAGAACAGGTACGTAAAGTGACTTTACACGCAGATAGTGAGTCATCACTTACTAGGAGATCCCTTTGAATCCACCTCACGTCCACCTGGAAGACACCACTTTCTTGTTTAAAGTGTGAGGGAATGGTCTCTAACATCTTCCTCTCAAAAGTTTATAAAATGATGCATCAATTACTCTGGATAACTGCCAACAAATATTTACCAGATATTTATACTTAGTACTTACACTTGTGGGGAACGATAACAGTGAGTATGTGGTCTACTAGGGGCAAGAGTTCCATGTGCCTGGAATACAGCATGGTGGGAAATGATCCCAGAAATAGAGTAAAGCCATATCATGAAGGCTTTGTACTCACACTAAGAAGTCTAAACTTAATCATATATGCAACAGGGAATCTCACACCCTAGAACGAGAAGAGGGTTTAACATTCACTACCATTTTTTATATACTTCATGTTGTTCTGAAAAGGATTTAAGATGATTTTAAAAATATTCACTATGACAACATGAAAATGAAAAGTGTCAATCAAAGGGAAAATGGCAGAAAAAATGAGAAGTCAAGAATATTGTCAATAAACATCATGCATGACCATAAGGATCTATGTAACTGCTAGACAGAAGACTCCTATTTGACTCTGTCCTTCCTACTAGCTAATGCAAAGAAAAAAATATAACTAGGCTCAATATTCAGAAGACAAAATCAACTGCTCAGAAGTACAATTAAACCTGATCCTGATAATACAAGAGCATTTCACCCACAGTTCATATGTAGTACAAAATATATAAAGTGGTCAACAATTATCTCTACAGTAAAATACAAATTTCTGGGGCTTGTATTACCTTTCAATATATACTTTTCAATATAAACTTTAGTTGATGGCAAACTTCAGTTGAATGCTAGTCTATAAGAAGCTAAAGAGTGAAAAATACAATCTTAAACATATCATTCATGCTTGCAATGTAGGCAATCCTTCATTATCTTTATTTCTCAGAATTGTGCTTTTGTTTTATCAAGGACCACTGAGGCAGAAGAACAGGGGTGGGGAGAAGACTGAGAAGGCAGGCTGGGCCACAAAGTCCTACTTCAGGCAGAACAGTTCCTTTTTAGTACTTTTACGCATCAGGTGTCTGCAAAAGATTTCATTTGAACAAAGAGTTTCAAAGGACTAAAACAAATTTGGAAACCCCATTCTAAGTTCCTGATTAAGAGCATACAATGCTCAACCTAAGTCAATCTGGGGTAGAGTAAATATATTATCAAGAGCACTTTAGAGCTTACATGACTAGGCCACCAGCTCAATTACAGGGACACTACCCTCTGAATTAAAATGCTCTGAGCAGCAATCAATTCATCCTGTCAAGTTTTCCAAACTTTTTCCCTAATTAAAAACTTGGCTAAGAAAGCTACCTACCTAGATATGTATCAGTGAGCACTCACTGAAAATGTCAGCTCTTGTTATTATTACTGCTATTATGTACTGAGGAGCCCTGGTGGTGCAGAGGTTGAAGTGTTCAGCTGCTAACAGAAAGGTCTGCAGTTTGAACCCACCAGCTGCTCCACGGGAGAAAGATGTAGCAGTCAGCTTCCTTAAAGATTTACAGCCTTGGAAATCCTATGGGACAGTTCTGCTCTGTCCTATAGGGTCACTATGAGTCGGAATTGACCCGATAGAAGTGGTTTTTTGGCAGGGTTTATTATGCACTAGGCACTGTGCTAAGCACTTTATGTCGGTTATCTCATTTAGTCCTTACTATATCCCTAAGGAGGGGGATAACATTACCCACACACACACATCTTCTTAATCACTTAAAGAAACTGAAGTTAGACATATGCCAATCATTGCCTCCCTGCTTGCATTCCCTTCTAATAGAATCTGTACTACCTATAGCTCTTAGCTCTTCTGTCCTGTTGGTACCATGGGATAACCCCTCCCTCCAGACAAGTTAATTAGACCTAGTTGAATACCTGACCCAATGAACCAATCTAAAGTCTGGGAAGGAGATACAGTGGAGAATATCAAATCCATAAGCATATACCAATTCAATTCCATAAGACTTTCCATAAATCCTTTTAATAGTCCCCTTTCTCTTCAGTTAGAATGGATTTGTGTTCCCATAGGTTCTGGTCTCTGATTAGAGTAGTCCCCACTAAACAGTGAGTTCTTTTAGAACATAAGACCACGTTTATACTTCTTGGTATCTCTCCTAACACCCAGAATATTTCTAACCACACTGTAAAAGTGAATCCAGACTACTTTTGGCCTTTAGTACCTAAACAGATAAAATTCTTATCCTTACAATAAAACCATTAACTGATGCCTAGTTCTTCCCGAATTAAGGTACGACTCATAACACTGCCAGTCTTCAAAGGTGCTTCTAGACTAGAAAAATACTATCATTTAAATATAAAAATTAGTCTGTTTCCATAAAGCACACAGACTGCTCATTTTAATCCAAGAAGTAGTCACTGCTGACAGAACTCATGCATTTCAGTGCTGCCTGACTCACCTGTCCATTCCTTTATCTAAAAATAACATTATGAATTTTGTAAATTACTTAAAAATCACTTTCCCTAAAACTAAAAAAAATATGCCTAACCGTCACCAATTCTTAGAAAATATTTTTGCTTCCTTTCCCCTTATGCTGTGGAGTTACAGCTGATAGAAGAGCTAATCTTTCATGTGCACACAAAATAGTGCTGTCTCATCAATGTCATATGTAATGTAAACACATTTCCTAGATTTAGATTCAACTATCTACAACAGCACTGTCCCATAACAGTGGCCACATGTGGTTACTAAGCATTTGAAATGGGGCTAGTGCGTGCAGCAGCCTGAGAACAGAAAGTAAGGACTTCTGTTCTACTGCACTGGGGATATCTCTAATGATACCTAACTGAAAATACCTTACTTTGTGATTTCCAAATTCTTAATCCTAAGGCCTTAATATCTGTTAATTATTTTGAGGGTTTATAATATACTACCTAGTATTCTTCCATGGCAAGGAAGAGAGGCTTAATAATGATGATAATCACAGTTTGCATGTATTGATGACTCACGACTACCCTATAAGATAGTAAATTATTACTATATTATTTTACAGATTAGAAAATTGAGGCACAGTAATCTGCTCAATACCACAGGACCATCAAGGATCTGAGCCCAGTCGCCTTGACTCTAGAGCCTGTGTACTTAACCACCATGTTACATGGCCTTAAAATAGCTCAGGAATTCCATCCTAATGCATACTGCATAATGCAACAGTAAAAGATGTACATTTCTAAACCTAAGTAAAATTCTATCATAGAAGTGGATGCAGGATCAATGAGAGGCCTACACGATAGTGGTGAGGTAAACGATAGGGCAGGGCAGAGGAGGCAGAATAGAAGCAAGAGTTTTATGTATGGTACTCACATACTTCTACTTGTACTTTCTCTCCTAGCAAAGTGAATTAGCTTCTTAACACTTTCCTCTACTCCCTTAGTAGAAGAGTAATATAGAACACAGGGAATCATCTCAGTGAGATAAAAGGAGAAAAAGAATTTGGAGAGCAAGTTATTACCTTAAACTTTTAACTCCAAATTGTATAGTTATAAAAGGCTTCTCCTGTTCCTATTGTGTCTGTTTAATCTTATTTTAAAAATCGAAGTTTCATTACTGTGTTCCAAAGGCTTCCTTCAACCTTGAATTTTCTCTATTTTTGATACTAATTAAAAAAGACAGAGGAAAGAAGCATGCTAGAGTACTGTAAACAAAATACCAGCACCAAACTAAACTCAGCTTTTTAACGGGAGTTAAATCTCACATTACATATCTTAAAACTTCATTAAGGTGAGATTTGTCATCATTAATCAAGGAGATTATAAAATTTCTTCTGTAGAGCTACTGAAAGATCAGAACTAGATAACCTTTGGAAACTCAGAGAGCGCTGCAAATCTACTGGCCAATACAGAAAAGAATTGGGCAAATTGAAAACACTCCACCTTTAAGTTTTTCACTACTTTTGAATGCAGCTACATGTATCTCCTTCATTTCTGTCAAACACCCTCCAACACTTTCATAACAGTATCTATATTCAGTGTATATTTTTCACATGTTTTCTAAATATCTTGTCCCTCAATGATTCTCAAAACAGTCAATTCCGGTTTTCCTTCAGCCAACATGTTTGGATGTGAAAGAGAAAGCAAATTCATCTCACTGCAAACGCACCATGCAAGTAACATTCGTTCTAATCCTCATGTAACAGTTAACAAGATTTTATAAATATCTAGATGCTCATGATTTTGCTCAATGCAATGTTTTATATTTGAATCACTGCAATGTTTTATACTTTCATCATTCCATCTGTACAAACCATGGAATCTTCTAAATGGGGCGTGGAACACATTCAATTAAGATTTGTACTCCTAAACCCATGACAGTGAAAAAAAAAAAACAAAACGGGAAAGTTGAAAAAAACCCAGAACCCCCAAAATAGATTGTTAATGTGATAATTTTTTTAAGTACTAAGAAAAGAAAAAGATCTTTTTTTCCTTCAACATGATTTATATTATAACCAACCAAACCCAGTGCCGTTGAGTCGATTCCAACTCATAGTGACCCTACAGGACAGAGTAGAACTGCTCCACAGAGTTTCCGAGGAGCGCCTGGCGGATTCAAGCTGCTGACCCTTTGGTTAGCAGCTGTAACGCTTAACCACTTAACCAGTTTCCTTATACAGCACTTAAAAAAAATAAGTTGAAAAGTTTAAGACTTCCAACTGTACTTAGGGACCAAGAATTCTCTTTATTTTGAAGTATATCTGCTCTCTGATGAAAAGAAATTGAACTATCTAAAAATATTAGCTTTTGAAATTATTAAAGTTATTACATTATTTTCAGAAGCAATTTTCTATATGAATATCAAACACCATATCCCTAGAACACATTTTTTATGACTCCTTGGTCAGAGTATCAATTTAAAAAGGCTGAAATCAACTACAAAATAATCACCCAACTAAAGAATTAGAATCTTTTGCTTCACAATACTAAGATTAGTAATGCAAATTCCAATGCTTAGAATAATTCTAAGGATACATGTTCACTATGATACTCAGTTATGAGTGTTACTGTTCAAAAATATTTTATACCACCCACTCCACCCTCATATCCTACCCACCCCTCCCAAAAAAAGACCTAAAAAATGTCTAATCATGCCGACTTAAGTGTACCTTCAAGTGCTTTAGATTAAAAAAATTTTTTTTTTAATTAAGTTACTACGTCCAATTACATAGGGTTACAAGCTTAAGTCTCTACTCACACAGTTGAGGTTGATGAGCAAACAGCTGTCCTGTATCTTGAGACAGACATTAGCTTCCTGCCTTCCCTATCCTCATAAGCAGTTACTTAAAGTTTGAGTTTTATGCAAGAAAACATTTTAAAGCCTTCAGTGTTTTACTGCAGCAGACTTCAGATTCATTCCTGTAACACATTTAACATGAAACACAGTTGAAACAGTTAAAATTTATTATGCAGCACATTTTAATCTTCTAAAATTTTAAGGAGTGCCTTTACTATTATAGCTTACATAAAAGGGGCTGTTAAGTTAAAATTAAGAAATAAAAATTTCCCATTCAGTATCTGACACCACTGAATACTACTATAGAGGTATGTGACTTCATCGTATAGATCCTTCTTCACCTGGCCACAGGCTAGGTAGGCAAGAATTTCGTTTTAGAATCATTTGTGCCCGCAGGACTGGGCAATGTTTCTTTCTATTGTACACAGGGTCACTATGAGCCGGAAAGGACTCAAAGGCGCCTAACAACAACACCACCAGAACTGTTTTACTTAGTTTCATCATTTCCTCATATTATATGTGTGGGCGCAGTATTTACATGGGTGCATTATTTGAGAAAGATATCACAGTAATTTATTTGGGCAAGAATTACCAAAAGATAAAACTAATAGATAAAAGTTTGATGAGAAACACTATATACTGACACTCTTAAAGCATCTCCCCCAAAGTTAATTACAAAAGGAAAACCACTAACTTCTAAAGGGAGGGCCCTGGTGACATCACATTAATCAAAAGATCAAAGTTAATATCACTGATGAGGGGAGAAATGGACATATGATTACTGATGTGATACACGGAGAGGCACAGACCATCACATATGTAGCATTCCTGCCAAAACTACGTTTCTACTTTAATCATGAGGAAACATGACACAAACCCAAATCGAAGGAGATTCTACAGAATGGTCTGTCACTATGTGCACAGCTGTGAGGGACACAAAGATGTAAGACACAAATCCAGTGACTCTTATCATTTAGAAGGGTGAATAAATTAAGATATTATTACCCATCTAATTAAAAATGTTAATACTGAATAATTGATATGTTTTAAATACCGTGATCAATTTTCTATATTCTGCTCATTAAGAACACAGTTGATAAAACAAACACACAACACCACACCAATTTTTTTCTATAAATTCTCTCTGATTATCTTGGTTAACAGTGATTTGGCAGATAAATATTATCTTCTACAAATGGGATAGATATATATAAAAAAAGAAAGCTAAATATAAAAGCATTACTACTAGTCAAAAACAAAGCACAAGTCACTTTGCTGGCCAAAGTAAACCATGTAATTTTCAGGTCATTATCTTTTGATCACACTACATTCTAGGAGCCATCTGTCTTAGACACCATTGTATTTCTAGCATGTGGCACACCTACCCAGAACAGGCACTAAATGTTTACATAATAGATTTAACTTATGACTTGCATTTATCAGCATCACAAAAACAAACACAAACCCTGAACCCCTGTATGTTCACTATAAGAAATCCAATGGTCCATGTAAAGCTCAAATTACCAAAGTGTTTTCCATCTTTAATTTTTATTGGATCAATCAAGGGATGCTTTAGCAGTGTAGAACATACTAATCAGGTCTAAATTAGCTCCTTCCTAGGCCATTAAAGAGTCATCAGTAGATTAATCTATGATGATCTAAAAATAGCCTGCCAAATGACAAGTCCCTGTTTGTTAAAAACCAGTAAGCCAATTGTTGATTCCAACTCACGTCAACTCCACATGTGTCAGAGTAGAACTGTGCTCTACAGGGTTTTCAATTGCCTTTTTTAAATTCCATAAGTCGATCTTCTGAGGCACCTCTGGGTGGACTTGAACCCTTTCCGTTAGCAACCCATCGTGTTAACTGTTTGCACCACTCAGGACTTCCTTTGCTTGTTAAGACTTCCCAATTTTTGTAAATTCTCTTCACGAATTTAACAGCAAACATAGGTCTTTTAAGAAAAACATTCCAACAAAAACTGTATGCAAGTGCAATTGAGTAAGTCCCCTTTTTGCACCGTTAAAGCAGGCTACATGTGTACTTTCACTACTTCTAATGCTGAATAAAGGAGGTTTGGTGGTACAGTGGTTCCAGAGCTTGGCTGCTAACTGAAAGGTTGGTGGTTTGAACCCACCAGCCACTCCATGGGAGAAAAATGTGGCGGTCTGCTTGCATAAGGATTCACAGCCTTGGAAACCCTATGTGGCAGTTCTACTCTGTCCTATAGCGTTGCTCTAAGTCAGAATTGACTTAACGGCAACAGGTTTTTTTGGTTTTTAATGCTGAAAAAACACAAGCAATTTGACTAATTTTCAAGTCTCCCTTAATTAGGGAAAAATAGAAGCACATTAGTTTTAAAACCACTCAGGAGTCAATCACACCTGAATCTGCACTGATCTGGTTTCAACATTAGTAAGATCACCTTGATAACTGTAAGTCCCTGTGTTAGTGATATATGACCTACAAATTGTCTGACAGGTCTTTAAAAAAAAAAAAAAGTTAGCCAAGATCAGGCTTTCCTCTTCGGTTTCTGTGTGTAGTTATAAAAGCCACAAAATAAATTGCTGGGCAACATACTCTTTGACCCCATTCAGCATCCAGATGAAAATTGTTTCCACTTCACCAAGAATGGGCCCTATAATGACTTCCCTATTAGTCTTAAAAATCTGCTGGATGAAGTCCAACTGGCTCCTACTCAACCAAAAAGGTATCAACACATTGCTTTTAAGTTAAAGTCTCAAAAACCTAGACAGCGTGATTCAAAATTTCAAGATAAGCGAGTTTAAAAAGTTGGAGTTTTCCTGGATTGATCACTAAACATGGATTTCCCTAAACAGCCTTCGGATCAGTGTTTCTCAAATATCATGGGTTAATGACATCAGAAAATTACAAATTCGTAGGCCCCAACCCATACTTAATGAATCACTCAAGCTGGGTCCCGAGATTGTTGTTAGGTGCCTCTGTGTCAATCCTGACTCACAGCTACACCAGGTGAGAGTAGAACCACCCCATGGGGTTTTCGTGGCTGTAATACTTATGGAAGGAGGTGGTTTACTCTTTCTCACAAGCAGCTGCTGAGTGGGCTCCAACCACCAACCTTTCCATTAACAGCCAAGCACTTAACCATTGCTCCACCAGGGTTCCCTGGTCCAAGGATCAGTACTCTCTATTGATGCCTCAGCTGCTAACCAAAAGGTCAGCAGTTCGAATCTACCAGCTGCTCCTTGGAAACCCTATGGGGCAGTTCTACTCTGTCCTATGGGGTTGCTATGAGTAGGAATCAACTCAACAGCAATGGGTTACTGATGCCTCTAAATTATGGTGTTGGTGAAGAATACTGAATATACCACAGACTGCCAGAAGAACAAACAAATCTGTCTTGGAAGAGGTACAGCCAGAATACTCCTTGGAAGTAAGGATGGCGAGACTTCGCCTCATGTACTTTGGACATGTTATCAGAGGGGACCAGTCCCTGGAGAAGGGCATCATGCTTGGTAAAGAAGGAAGGGAAAGAGAGGAAGACCTTCATCGAGATAGACTGTCACAGTGGCTCCAACAATGGGGTCAAACACAGCAACGACTGTGAGGATGGAGCAGGACCAGGCAATGTTTTGTCCTGTTATGCACAGGGTTGCTATGAATCAGAACTGACTCAATGGCACCTAACAACAAGAAGCTCCCAAGGGATTCTAATGTATAATATGTTCAAGTTTGAGAACCACTACTTTAGATACATGGAGTCGATGGGTGATGCAAACTGTTAATGTGCTCAGATTTTAACTGAAAGGCTGGAGGTTCGAGTCCACCCAGAAGCATGTCAGAAGAAAGGCCTAGCGATCTACTTCCAAAAAAATCAGGCACTGAAAACCTATGGGACACAGTTCTACCCTGATATATATGGGTCGCCACAATTTAGAATCAGCTCGACAGCAACTGGTGGTACTTCAGGTATATAATGGAAAACATTACTTTAGCAAAGAGCACACAATACGTATTTACAGCTGAAAAGAAAATAATTTCAAATTCCTGTGATGGTGATAACTTTAGAATAATTTCGGTCAACTAAAATAGGCCAAAGGATACATCTCCCAACCCCTACACCTCACTGTCCCCCAAAAGAACTGTTCAAAAAAATCCAATGATTTCCCACTATAAACTTCGCAAAATTACTATTTGAAATTTTAGCAAATGTTTTTGCAGGCTAGACATAAGAACATATGGCTAGTACTAACTATAATAGCTGATAGGAACCAAGCGTAAGTTTTACTTTTTCACCAGTTTTTAATAAGCATGGTGTTAAAATAAGGATAATATTAATAGAGACCCACTACACAGATTTGGGGGCATAAAAATTATGAGTAAAATTTTGGGGAAGTGGAGTTTAAGGTCATAGGGAGAGTTTAACAAGAAGATAAACAAATAACCAAAACCAAACCCACTGCTGAGTAGATTCCGACTCACAGCAACCCTAAAGAACAGAGACCTGCCCCATAGAGTTTCCAAGGCTGTAATCCTTACAGAAGCAGACTGCCCCATCTGTCTCCCAAGGAGCAGCTGGTGAATTTCAACTGCCAACCTTTCAGTCAGCAGCCAAGCACATAGCCACTGTGCCACCAAGGCTCCCAAGATGATCCACCTTGAACTACTACTGCTGGGGTGATGATGGTTCATTTTACATGCTTAACTCTGAATTGCTGGAGAAACACTGTGAAAAAACTGAAAAAGAACATGGGATCTTCCAATTTCAAGATTGCAGAGCAAAAACGTTTCTCTTCTCTCTCAAAACTCATGCTATAACAAGCAGAACAAGATGCAGGAACATAAACTTTGTCTTCAATGAAACAGGACCAACCGTAATCCTGAACCACAATATATTTATGATGATGGTAAGTGAATGAAGGAATGGCAAACGACTTACCAAAGAGAAGAAAAGCCAAATATAAGTAACTGATGGAGGGAAAGGTGCCAGTGTGAGCCATTTGTCCCATAGAACCACTGGAGTTGTCAGGAAAAGTTTGTATAAATAAAATTTACACCCCCGCTCTATTCACCAGTCCCCCTCCCACATGAAAGAGGTCAACCAACCAACAGAAAAGTATCACAGAGAAATAAAACTTCCAAGAAACTGTACATAATCACCTATCAAAGGACATCTGCTGGAAAGAGTAAGACCAAGACAACCACCATCTGGAAGAAAATAGGTTGGTTTTATTTCCATTTTGCAGATAGGAGAGATACGCAAAGGGAGGCACTGTACTAGGCACTTTACATACCATCTCAAAATTTACGGAGTTATACTTTTCAGCATATCACATTTAAAGCATGCATGCAATATCCATTTCTCAAAATCTTGGAAGCTACACAGGCAGCTCATTCAATTTACAGCAAATGTCTCCCACATAATCTAAATGGCAAAGCCAGTCCTCATCAGCCTCCCCCCCAGTTTGTGTACCTTAGCTATAAATGAAAAGGTTATGCAGGGCCAAATGCAGGTGTACAACTAAGGTTCCTTAAGACCTAAGGGGTAAAGTGCAAAAGCTGCAGCAGCTAAAAAAAAAGAAAAACCAAAAAAGCCATTTTGAAGAGAAAAAAATCTCTGGCTTTACTCTCTACCTCAATTATTTCCAGAGGGTGAGGACCTCTGAGAACTGAGTTTTATCAGCTTTTCACTTGTTTATTCATTTTTTCATAAAATAGGTAACATATGCAACACATAAATAAAACATTTTGACTTCAGAGCCCAAAGAGAATGTATCTATACCAGTATTAATCCATTATCTTCACGTTTTGCAGAGGATGAGAACGTCTACAGTTAATTTTGGAGCCCTGGTGGCACAGCGGTTAAGCATTTGGCTGCAAACCAGAAGTAGGCAGCTTGAATCCACCAGCTGCTCCACAAGAGAATGACGTGGCAGTTTGCTTCTGTAAAGATAACAACCTTAGAAACCCTATAGGGCAGTTCTACTCTGTCCTGTAGGGTTGCCATGAGCCAGAACAGACTCGATGGCAATGAGTTTGGTTTTTGGTTGGTATGTTTAAGAATGAGAACTTTACCTTTTTTTCTTTCTAAACTTTTAAACCAACTATTCTTCAATAAATGTTGCATCGAAAAGATGGAATGCCTATTCAGGATACATACTCTGATTAGGCCAAAGTAAATTATGAAATAATTAGGCCCCTTGGGATTATAATCTTTAAAAATACTCAGCTGTGGCTAACAGCTGATAGAAACCCTGAGGTACAATTATCTGGCTACCTACACTCTATGTACTTTCAACATTACTTAATACCTTTTCATCTCTTTTATTCTAGCTGTTTAAGGAGCAAGACCTAACAAATGACAGGCAATATACAAAATATTTTACCAGTGGTACAAAATAATTCTACCTCTTCCTAGCAATCAACACTCAGTTTTCTTTCCTTCTTTCTTAACATACTGCTAAAAAACTAACAGTCACTTAGATGTATTTACCATATTTTCACACACTGCCTTCTATGTTTGTTTGCCAACTGCTTCCTCTCCCCTCCCCCCCACCCCGCCCCAGTATTTTTGTAAGTGCCACTATGCCAAGAATTCTGGCTAGGATAAAATAAGTTTGTCTTCCTAAAGTCATTCATACATACAATTTTTGTTTTGTTTCAAGGTATACTATAAACTCAAAATCAAATGACCACAATCATCAAGCCAGGATATCATTTTCTCCCTACTAATAAACACCCTGAATTATGTAGCACTCTAATTTTTTTTTTTTTCTAATTATAAGAATACCCACTCTCATTACAAGAGTTAAAAAACCCAGTGCCCTCGAGTCAAGGTACTGAAAATATAAGATGGCTTTTCTGATTTTTCAACTGAATAATCACTACAAATCATTCATTCTTAATTTGAGAAATAAGTTTTCGGAACTGTCAGAGAATATAAATTTAAATTGAAGAATGTTATCAGCCGCTAACAGTGTCACAGTGCAGTATTAAATGTATATACTGACACTTGGGATCTGGTTCTTATTAGAAACAATGAAGAACAAGCCCAGGATACTGATGACAAATCAGCAATCTTTAGCTTTATTTTTCTCTAACATATCTCACTCTTGGTTTTTATAAGAAATAAGACACCATAAAAGAAATAAGGTAATTTTATCTGAATGGAACTCTTTTGTGAAAGCAAAGTGACAAGAGATTCTAACAACCCATTTCCTTCAAGGGCACATATGATCATCATGATAAAGCTATCAAAGTTATTGGAGGAGTCATATATGGTTGGAATTTAATAATATACAAACCATCAAGCATTTGGAGCCTTCAGAGATTCTTGCAGGGCCCTGCTTTCTCATTCACACTTTCTCTAGTTTCATGTGCATCCATCCCCCCAACCCCATACTCTGATGTAAAATCACACAACAGAGTGATAAACCACACACATCTGACTAAAAAGACAATATAATATTAATGAAACTTACTTTGAAGGTATTTCCTTTAATCACTTCTCTTCCCCCTACTTGCCAAATGGGGTCACACCTTATGGAAACCACATCTTTTAAATCAAAACCTAAGATGTGTGATATAACAACAAAACCAAAAACCAAACCCATTGCTGTTGGGTCAACTGCAACTCATAACGATCCTATAGAACAGAGCAGAACTGCCCCATAGGGTTTCCGAGGAGTGGCTGCTGGATTCGAAATTCCAACCTTTTGGTTAGCTCTTAACCATATGCTACCAGGGCCCCCGATACTAATAACACGATAGTATATATTATTGAAAAAAATGCATCTTTATTTGGGGCGTGGGCAGAGACATCAGGCTACCTGAAATTTCTGTGCTGCTTCTAGTGTGTGACCCTGTATTTTATGGATGCCAAAATGATGAGATTTCTAGAATATTCCAGAAAGTCTAGGAAGTCAATAAAAAAGAATATTAGAAAACTGGGATGCCCAATCTCCTGTCTGGAGGGGAGATAGGAAGGTAGAGAGGGTTAGAAACTGGCAAAATTGTCATGAAAGTTGAGACTGGAAGGGCTGACTCATTAGGGGGAGAGTAAGTGGGAGTATGGAGTAAGGTGTATATAAGCTTATATGTGACAAACTGACTTGATTTGTAAACGTTCACTTAAAGCTCAATAAAAATTATTTAAAAAAAAAACTGGGATGCCCAAAGATGTACAGCTCATGGAGCCATATCCCAAAATCCTATCACCTGTTCGATACCTTTTAAGTACTCTAGCTCAGGTTACAAAGCTCTAACTAGCAACTATGAGTACATGTCTCCCAAATATGACCCTAGCTCAAATCATTCTCCTGGGTTCTCTTTTTGCTAACTGCCTACTAGATAGACATTCATTTAGATGCCTCCCAGGAAAAAAGATCATGAGGTGAGATACAGGGCACAGTGAACTAAGAAAAACTAGCAGTAGTTAAGTCGGAGGAGCAAGACATGATAAATAGAATTGAGAGAGCCAACAAAAAAAAAGTTTTACCTGTACTGTCTCCTCTAACCTAAGGTGGAAATTATCACCACCCCCATTTTAGAGATGAGAAGCTGAGGCTTGCAGAGATTATGGAACTTGCTCAGGTCACATAGCTAGTTAGGCGGTAAAGCAAGGATCTGAACCCGGATAATCTGACTCCAAAGCCCAAGCACCTGTATGTGCTAAAGTCCTAAGAAGAGATGAGATGTAGATTCTGACAGGTGAGGTGTCGTCACTGGTCAATTCAAGACACATTTATTGACCATTAAGTCTGTGTTGGAGTCCTTGGGTGGTATAAATGGTTAATGCACTTGGCAACTAACAAAAACGTTGCAGTTCAAATCCACCACCCAGAAGTAACTCGGAGGGCCTGCAATCTACTTACGAAAAATCAGCCACCGAAAACCCTATGAAGCACAGCCCTACTCTTTGACACATACAGGGTCGCTATGAGTCTGAATCAACCGGACAGCAACTGGTAAGTATGTGTCAGGTACTCAAGAAACAAAAAATGTCTATCTGGGTTCAAATTCTTGCTTTACCACTTAATAGCTACGTGACCTAAATAATAAATTCCTGAGCTATTGTGACCTGAATAAGGAATGACCACTATTCTCAGAAAGAGACAAATTAACAAGTCACAATATAAAATTAAACCATATAAGTAGTAACAAGGAAGAGAAATCATAGACTAGAGGGAATGATAACCTCTGTCTAATGGAAAGGAGAATTATTTTGCTTAAAGAGATGTGCTGATTAACACTTTGAATTAGAATAAAGAAAGGCCATTCCAGGCAGAATAAAACATGATACCATGATTCCACATAGTGTACTCAGGGAACAGCAAGTAGATTGATAGTACAGTATCTAGGCTGCTAGAGTTAGGCCAGATTCCAGATGAATAAAAAAATAATGAGCAATATACATAGTCCAAGCATCTACAGAGAAAGTCAAAATCCAGGCTAAAACAAATGGGCGGGGGGAGCCCAGTTAGCGTTAGCAAACCCCGTGCCGTCGGGTCGATTCCGACTCATAGCGACCCTATAGGCCAGAGTAGAACTGCCCCATAGTTTCCAAGGAGCACCTGGCGGATTACAAACTGCTGACCCTTTGGTTAGCACCTGTAGCACTTAACCACTACACCACCAGTTAGTGTTACAGAAAAGGGTATTCCATTTTCATAAACATGGGAGTCCACACAAATGATCAATCCAAGGTAAGCAGCTGGAGTGTAGAACTATGTCTTCATATGAATTCACCATGTATTTGAATGGAAGAACACAAAAATAAATAACGCATGGTCCCTAGCCTTTAAAGATTTCAGTTTCAGTATAATTGGAAAATGTGTTAAATTATTACTAACCAGAATGATTAACAGTCAAAGAGGTTATGTGTATGGCATAATGGCTGAACAAAAGGAGTTTCTGCGTAGGTCTCTCAGGAAGATGGGAAAAACAGCGTACCAGGCAGAGGCATGCAAAAGTGAACAGAGGTGTGACATGGTGTATCTGTAGAAAATGCAAGTAGTTTGGTAAGGCTCAAGCATAGGGTACAAGTGAGGACGCGGTGAAACATAAGGATAAATGTACGAGTAAGTGCAAGATCATGGTGGGCCTCTATTATAGGTAAAAAAGCAACAAAGGAAAATCCTCCAAGTGTTGAGAAAGAAGAGAACATAGAGGCGTGCTGTCCAATAGAGTAGCTACCAGCAATATGTGGCTACTGAGCACTTGAAATGGAGCTAGTGGAAATGAGGGACTAAATTATTAATTTTAATTTATTTAAATTGACAGAGCCATTATTGCCTGCCATATCAGAGCTGATCTAGAGCACATGTAAAGGTAATTGCTTTGTCCAGGAAGTATATATCTTCCAAAAAGACAAGGGAGAAGACAAAGATACAGGTGTTTATAAGTTAGGAGAGGTGACAGAAAGTTGAGGACATTCACATGATAATATCAATGATTTCTAGAAAGTCAGAGACAAGTGTGAGGTCAAAGCCTTGAAGAATGGAGAAGGCTTGAAATAGCCAGTAAGAGGAAAGGGTGAGGGCTATGATCAAAAGGACTGCCAAGTCTAAGCCTGAAGTTGTAAGCTGTTTAAAAAAAAAAAAAAAGCTATTTACATTATTGGCACAATTGGTAAAACAGAATATGGAGAGTGGATCAAATAGCAGTCCTGCATAAACTTCCTGATTTTGATAACTTACTCTCATTATTTAAGAGAATACTCTTGTTCTAAGGAAATACACAGTGAAGTGTTTAGGAGTAAAACAGTAAGTCTCTAGCTTATTCTCAAATGATTGAGAAAAAAATGTATATATATATACACATACATATATAAA
The DNA here is from genome assembly GCF_024166365.1 of Elephas maximus indicus. Taxonomy (NCBI): domain Eukaryota; kingdom Metazoa; phylum Chordata; class Mammalia; order Proboscidea; family Elephantidae; genus Elephas; species Elephas maximus. The sequence continues at coordinate 69,883,615 of NC_064831.1, read as the reverse complement.
CAGCAATATGTAAAAAAAATTGGCATGGGGCGCTTACAAAAACATCTCACAGGGGAGAGCGCAGCTGGCAAACAAACATAGAAGGTGCACATTATTTGCGTAAAAAAACAGTATACAAGAGAGTGTGTACATATATGCCAAAAAAAAAAAAAAAAAGGGACAAAGCTGAACAATTGGGGAATCTAAGGAAAGGGTATATGAGAGCTCCTTGTACTACTCAAGCAACTTTTCCGTAAAGGCTCGGAATTAAATAAAAAGTTACAGAAAAACTCATACTGGTGTCAAAACATAAAACTGTGTGATTTTCTTTAGTAGCATGAAGCACCTCAGGTTTAGAAGGAGAGGATATAGATGGTAGAACTGGCCCAAGGTTGGGAATTAAGAATACTGGACGAAAAGTCACTGAAAAGGAAAACTGGAGCTAGAGCAAAGGAGGAAAAAAGTGGGACTGAGGCTGGAAATCTTGACAAAGCTTAAAGCTTAGTGTGGTGGTAAAAGGTCAGAATTAGAATGACAGGTTACTGCCAGGAAGTAGGATATTAATAGGAAAGGCAAATTAGCCCGAGAATTCGAAAGCACCTCACAGACAAAGACTGACCATACCAGTCTCTGCTGAAGAGAAACAGCAACCAGAACTCTCGTGTACTGCTGGAGGAATGTAAAGGAAGATAGCTGGGCTATTCTTAGAAAGCTAAACATGTGTTAGTTGTCTTCTGCCCCAGTAATTCCACTCTAGGTATCTACCCATGAGAAAACATATGCCATACAAAGACATACACAAATGTACATATAGCAGCATTATTCATAATAAGCAAAAAGTAGAAACAATACAAATGTCCATCAACTGGTAACTGGATAAACAAAATATGGTGTATCTACACAATGGAATATTACTACTCAATAATAAAGAACCAAACCTCTGACAGATGCTACACCATGGATGAACTTTAAAAACACTGTTAGGAGAAAGGAGCCAAACACAAAAGATCACATATTTTATGAATCCATTTATAGGATATATCCAGAAAAGGCAAATCTATAGAGACAGAGAGCTGATTACTGATCACTTAAGACTGGGCATGGAAATGGGAAACGACTGCAAATGAGCATTAGGGATCTTTTTTGAGTGATGGAAATGTTCTAAAGCTGGATTGTGATAACTGCAACTCTACAAATTTATTAAAAATTATTAAATTGAATATGTAAAATGGGTGAATTTTAGAGCATGTAAAACATACTTCAATAAAGAAAAAAATTTCACCTACCAAATTAGAAATTATTAAAAATCAATAGTACTTATTGGTGTAGATGATGACGCCCTTTTCTAGTGATCGGTCTTGCCTGATGATGTGTCCAAAGCAAGAAAGCCGAGTCTCAACAGCCTTGCTTCTAAGGTTGTATTCTGGTTGAGTTCTTCTAAGGCAGACTTGTGTTTTTTGACACTCCTGGTATATTCAATATTATTCACCAACACTATAAATTCAAATGCAAAAATTCTTCTGTCTTCTTTTGTCACTGTCCAGCTTTTAGCATGCATGAGGCAGCTGAAAACACCATGGCTTAGGTCAGGTGCACCTTAGTCATCAAAGTTGACACCTTTTTAAAACTTTAAAGTATTCTGCAGATTTGCACAATGCAATACATCACTTGATTTCTTGACTGCTGCTTCCATGGACGTTGATTGTTGATCCAAGCAGAATAAAATCAGTGACAATTTCAATTTCTTAACTTACCATGGTTGGTGAAGTAAAGGGTCAGCAAAAATGCGGGAAAACTTTAATGAGATGGACTGACACAACAGCCAACTATCTTAGTCACTCAGTGCAGCTGTAACAGAAATACCACAAGTGGATGGCTTTAACAGAGAGAAATTTACTCTCTCACAGTCCAGTAGGAGAGAGTCTGAATTCAGAGCACCAGCTCCAGGGGAAGGCTTTCTCTGTCAGCTCTGCAGAAAGGTCCTTGTCATCAGTGTTCCCTTGGTCTGGGAGCATCTCAGGGCAGGAACCTCAGGTCCAAAGGATGCGCTCTGCTCCTGGTGCTGCTTTCTTGGCGGTTTGAGGTTCCCAACTCTCTGCTTGGTTCCCTTTCATCTCTTGAGAGATAAAAGGTGGTGCAGGCCACATTGCAGGGAATCTCCCTTTACATTAGATCAGGGATGTAGCCTGAGCAAGGGTGTTACATCCCACCCTAATCCTCTTTAACCACAGGCAGAGATTATGATTTATAACACACAGGAAAATCATAAAATGGAGGACAACCACGCATGACTTAACCAAGTTGACACATTTTGGGGGGACACAATTTAATCCATTACACCAACAGTGCACTTAAACATATCAATGATCATGAAAATGGTGCAGGACTGGACGATGTTTCCTTGATAAACATAGGATCACCATGAGTTGGAGGTGACTCAATGGCAACAAACAACAACACTGGTGTGGGTGCAGAGAAACTAGCCTTTTTTTTTTTTAATTTTTTTTAGGGAGACGATAAAGTAGTACAATTTTTCTCCAAGACAACATGTAAAGGTTGAAAATGCATATACGTTTTAGCCCAACAATTCCACTTTTAGGAATTTATCCTAAGGACATAATCATGGCAGCACTGTTTATTAATAAAAAAAAAAATAAATAAACCCAAAAGTTAAAATAATAGAGGGTTGGTTAAGTAAACTATGGTACCTCATAAAACAGAACGCTACGTAGCCAATAACAATGATGTGGTCACTTACTAGACTTATGTAAGCATCTTCAGGGCAAGGGCTAGTTCTTTTACTGTTATATTTTCAACAACTGGTATACTACCTGGCACATAGCAGACATTCAAATGTTCTGAGTGAATACAAAATATTTAATTACATGGAAAGATTTTACAATATACGCTAAAGTTAAACATGCACACATACATACAACCTGGGTTTCAGAAACAGTATGTACATTGTGATCTTCCATTCAAAAAACTGAAAACATGTCACCATGTGTATAGGGAAAACGCTAGAAAGATATAGGCAAAAAAAAGTTTTAAAAATTTCATAAGTAGAAATGCTTCAAGCAATGATGAAGTCCAAGGCTTGGTGAGTTGCTAAAGCTCCGTGGAGACAGAGGTCATGGGAGTTGAAAAAATGAATTTACTTTGAAGCTTGAATTTATTTATTCAACAAATATTAATTATACACTGTTCTAGGCTCTGAGGAAACAGAGATAAACGAAGACAACCAAAATCCCCACATATGCGGACATGAAAAGTCACCTGGATGGCTGAATGAAAAGGGAAACATAAGGCAGGTGCCAAAATTCTCAATGAATGTGGGAGAATGGTATAGAGAAGCTAATGAACAGGAATGGCAGCCTTTACAGAAGGATCACAGAGGTTTTTTTGTCTGGAAGAGTAATGGGCTGAAAACAACAAACCAAACCAAACCCATTGTTGATTCCAATTCACAGCAACCCTACAGGACAGACTAGAACTGCCTCGTAGGGTTTCCAAGGTGCAGCTGGTGGATTCAAACTGCCAACCTTTTGGTTAGCAGCCGAGCTCTTAACCACTATGCCACCATGGCTCAGATGTCACTTCTTTTTAACTCCTTAGTGTAGAGTATGGATAGTGTGGAGTATGGAAGAATGAGCAGCCACCACTTGAGAGGACCACAGGAAGAGTAGTGTCCCTTGGGAAGAGTAAAGCTTCATTTAAGGCTTGAGACAAAGAAGTATTCTGAGAACGGTTAAGTATCTTATTTACTACAGAGAAGAGCTCTAAAGCAAAAGATGGAGGAGGAGTAAACTGCATCTGGTATGGAACCAAGGGGGCATGATGGAGATTAACTGACCTCAAAGTTCTTAACTAGGTTCAGGCTGCAGTATTTTGAGGCCTGATGATGTAACATGACACTGACCCAGTCCTCAGGGGCTGGGACAGCATGTCTTATTTATCTCTATAGCCTCCAAGTCTAATGTAAGGCCAGATCTGCAAGCTAGTACAAACAAAAATCCTCAATGATTTGACAAGAAAATCTTAAACCTCAAAATTGAACATGGTTTAGTAATCGGTTCCAGAAAAGGTTGTGTGAGTTAGACATTTCTTTCAAGGGAACTATCATTCTCTTTGTCAACATGGCTTAACACGTTAGTCGTTTCTAACTTGTTCCTCAAATGTAAATTAGTAATCAGGTCCCTCCTTAATATTTCTCACCAGACCATTTTATGCCACTACGCCTGGTTTAGGCTCCCATCCCTCCCACTTCTTAGCCGTTTATGCCTCAGTTATCAGGTATATCTCCTAAGTCTCCCTGTTAATCTCTTGTCTCCCTGTTTGTACTGAACTCACTTCCCCTGACTACATTCCTGACAGATGGGCTTGAACACTGTGGGTATCTTAAAATGGTCAAGAAGTAAACAGAGAAGCAGAGTGCTATATATTAAAAGTCAGAGCCTGGTTTCAAATTTCAGCTCCATTTTCTACTAGCTGTGCAACCTTGAACCCCCAAGCTACCACGCCACTGCCAAGTGATACCTGAAGCAAACAACATGATCAGACCACTCTCCGGATCAACGATCTAAGAGTCCGCCAGTACTAATAGGATCTACTCCGCCTGCCTACCCAGCCTCATTCTCTTGCCACTCTTCCTCACGGGCCTTGAAGCTCTAAAGCTCCATGCTCTTACACCTCCACGAACATGTTTTTTTCTCAAGTTGTAAGGCCTATCCTATCCACACCCCTTTCACTCATTCTGGTTAACTGAGATTCATCTTCTAAATCTTAGTACCACCACTTCTTTCTCCATAAAGTCTTCTTTTACTCTCTCTCTACTATTAAAACCTGTTCTTTTTCTTTCTTATATCACCTAACATCTAAATTCTCTGCATATGTCTCCCCCAAAATATCAGATTTTTTTGCCTAGGCATAACACTGACAAATTTGTGACTCTCTGTGATTGTGGATACCACCACCAAGCTCACCGGGCTGTTGAGAGGTTTGAAATAATGTATGTAAAGAAGAAAACATGTGTAAGAACTAAGACCATAAACCTTTTAGAAGAAAACGGATAAAGCTTCAAAACCTAGTTTTTGACAATGGATTCTTAGATATGACACCAACAACACAACCAACAAAAGACAAAATAAACTGCACTTCATCAAAATTAAAAACATCAAAATATCAAAGGGCTTTTATCAACAAAACAGAGAGACCACCTACAAAATGGGAGAAAATATATCATAACCATATATTCAACAAAGGTTTTATATCCAAAATACATAAAGTACAACTCAAAAACAAAAAGACAACTCAAATTTTACAACGGGCACAAGACTTAACAGACATTTCTCCAAAGAAGATACATAAATGGCCAGTAAGCACATTTTGAAAAGACACTCAATACCATTAGTCATTAGAGAAATGCAAATCAAAAGCACAATGAGATACCACTACATACCCACTAGGATAGCCCTGGTGGCGCAGTGGTTAAGAGACTGGCTGCTAACCAAAAGGTTGCCTCTTTGAATTCACCAGCCGCTCACTCCTTGGAAACTCTATGAGGCAGTTCTACTCTGTCTTATAGGGTCGCTATGAGTTGGGATCGACTCGATAGCAATGGGTTATGGGTTAGGATGGCTAAAGGAGCCCTGGTGATGCAGCTCTTGAGCATTCCACTGTTAACCAAAAGGTTGGTGGATTCATGGTAGAAAGACCTGGCAATCTGCTTCCATAAAGATTACAGCCTAGGAAACCCTGTGGGACAGTTCTATTCTGTCACGTGGGGTCACTACGAATCAAAAACCAACAACGACAGAGTAGCTAATATCAGAAAAGCAGAAAATAGCAAGTGTTGGCAAGGATGTAGAAAAACTGAAACCCTTACCCACTGCTAGTGGGATTGTAAAACGTTGCAGACATGTGGAAAATAGTTTTGTGCTTCCTCAAAATGTTAAACATAAAATTACCATATGACCCAGCAATTCCACTCTTAGGCATATTCCCAAAAGACCTGAAAGCAGGGATTCAAACAGATACCTGTACACCAAGGTTCACTGCAGCGTTATTCATAATAGCCGAAAGTTGGAAACAGTTGATGTCCATCAACAAAATGTGGTATATACGTAACAATGAAATATTCTGCCATAAAGAGAAATTAAGTTCTGTTAACATACTACAACCTGGATGAACTTTGAAAACATTATGCTAAGTCAGACACAAAAGAACAAATATTGTATGATCGCACTTAAACAAAATGTCTAGAATAGGTAAATACAGGAGACAAAATTTATTAGTGGTTACCAGGGCCTGGGGGGAGGGGAGAAGGGGAGTTATTACTTAAGGGATACTGAGCTTCTGTTACTGTTGTTAGGTGCCACTGAGTCAGTGCCAACTCAGAGCAACCCTGTGTACAACAGAATGAAACACTGCCCAGTCCTTCGCTATCCTCACAATCGTTGTTATGTTTCAGCCCACTGTTGCGGCCTCTGTGTCAATCAATCTCATTGAGGGTAGTCCTCTTTCTCCCTGGCCCTCTAACTTATGATATCCACCTTCAGGGACTGGTCCTTCCTGATAACATGTCCAAAGTATGTGAGACAAAGTTTCGTCATCCCTGCTTCCAAGGAGCACTCTGGCTGTACTTCTAAGACAGACTTGTTCGTTCTTCTGGAAGTCCATGGTATATTCAATATTCTTCGCCAACACCATAATTCAAAAGCATCAATTCTTCTTCCATCTTCCTTATTCATTGTCCAGCTTTCTCATGCTTATGAGCCGATTAAAAATATCATGGCTTGGGTCAGGTGTACCTTAATCCTCAAAGTGACAACTTTGCTTTTCAACACTTTAAAAAGGTCTTTTGCAGTAGATTTGCCCAATGCAATAATACACTGTTTGATTTCTTGACTATTCCTTCCATAGGTATTGATTGTGGATCCAAGTAAAATGAAATCCTTGAAAACTTTAATCTTTTCTCCGTTTATCATGATGTTGCTTATTGGTCCAGTTGTGAGGATTTCAGTTTTCTTTATACGGAAGTGTAATCCATACAAGTCTTTGATCTCTATCAGTAAGTGCTTCAAGTCCTCTTCACTTTCAGCAAGCAAGTTGTCTTCTGTGTCTCCCAAGTTGATAATGAGTCTTCCTCTAATCCTGATGCCACGTTCTTCATATAGTCCAGCTTCTCGGATTATTTGCTCAGCATACAGATTGAATAAATATGGTGAAAGGACACAACACTGACCACACCTTTCCTGATTTTCTGTCTAGGGAGATGAAAACCACTTGAAATGGATAGTGGGATGGTTGTATAATATTGTGAATATAATTAATGTCACCGAAGCATACGGTTAAAATGGCAAAAAAGGAAGAAGAAAGCACAGTACATAATAGGTGTTCAGGCCATCACCATTTTTATCTACACCATATCCATGTCAGAGGAACTGTTATAAAAGAAAATTAACGGAGGTGAAGACAGACCTCAAATAATTGATAAATTTCTAAGAGGAAATTCTGATTTTGAGTTCACAGGAAATCAAAGAACCAGAACTTGTAAACTCAGCAAAAGCAGGGGGGGTGGGGGGAGAAGCAATAATCCGATTCTCATGAAACCTTCAGGGGCCTGGGATTCTACCAATTTCTATCATTTGATGTTCACTGATATAAAAATAATCCTTGTGATACTCCTCTGTCAATCTTTCCTACCTTTCCCAGGGGGTCACTTGAAAGTGATCCTGAGATCATAAACCAAGGTTTAGGAACATTAATAAAATTACTCAAGATTATCACAGAGCTTCATAAATAAAAACTGGCAGTCTCCATCCCTTGAATTTCTCTCCCTCTCCAAGCAAACCTGCATGCCAAGTTCACGCTCTGGTGTCAGACTTCTCAATTTGAATTCAGACTCTACCACTTTACCAGTTGTTTGACTATTGTCAAGTTGCTTAACCTCTCTATGCCTCAGTATGCTCATCTGTGAAATGGAGATAATAATATCCACCACATGATACCATTGTGAGATTTAAAAAAAAAATAGTGTCTGACCCAGGGTTCCATAGATGAGCTAAAACTATTACTAAATTAATTGTCCCAACACTGTTTTCACCACTTCTCTGCACAGAAGTATTCAACAGTTCACTACTGCTCATAGTCACATTTCCTCATCCTGAGTAACCTCCAGGCCTCTCCCTCACCTCTCAAGAATCCCAGGAGGTTGATGCTTAATAATGGACAAGTGAAAAATTATATGGCACCTCCTGAACCAGGAAAACTTTGGTGGGAGAATTTAGAATCCCTTTCTTTACCATTTCAGGGTTGTCCTTCTGTACTTGACTGGAATAAAGCTTTGGCTTTACATCCAAATTTTTTTTAAAAAAAAAGAAGGCTGAGTGTTACCTGGGAAGTCTCTAATATATCTAACAAATCTTCAAGGTATGTCTTTGATTTCATTTTATCTAATTTCCTGATTATCCCACCTTATGGTGATCCTTCTCCCCACTGTGCTTCTACAGCAATCATTTATATGTAACAGGCGATCATTTGGCACTTAGACAATACAGACTTATCCAATAAAAAACACTCTAAATTAAGAATCTGCTTATTGAAGCAATTATTTTAGATAATTAACAGACCTTTTCAGTGTAAGTTTTGATTTTAAAATAATCTGCCAAGAATAATTTTTCATACTAAAATAAATGTTTTATGAAGTTCTACAGCTACAGAGATTTGGTACTCATTTAGAGAAGAGACACACTATGTATTTTAGATAATTATCTAAAATTTTCAGAAAAATTATGTACATATTCTGTTTATCAAAGCTAAGTAAAAACATTCTTTCCAAGTTATTGAATGAACTGTCATTTTGCATTTTTATTATTTAGAAAAACAAGATAGTTTTAGATAATAAAATATGCCAAATTAAAATGCTAGAGAGTAGAATGGCACTCTAAAAAAAAAAACTGCATTTTTATTATTTAGAAAAACAAGATAGTTTTAGATAATAAAATATGCCAAATTAAAATGCTAGAGAGTAGAATGGCACTCTACTCTCCTTTAAGTACCTTTAGTACCAAAAGACCCAACAGATGGGGATATTACTGTTCAAAGGAGAAATCTTTGATTAGTAAAAACATTCCTGCTTTTATAACAGGTGATCATAAATTTTATTATATTAATAAGCCTATACCCCCCATTGCAATTACCTTTAACTCCCAGCTGTAGTTAAGGGTTCAACCCCTTCAAAGAAACTTTACCTATATTCCCAAATGCTTATCCATTTGATCTTTTTTCTTTACCATCAAGTTGCTTCCATAGTTATAGACAAAAGGGCTATTGTTTTGGTCCAATGCAGATCCTTTGGCTTTAAAATATGTTTTTTAGGGGGGGAGGGCCTTGCAGGGAAAGAGAGAAAGAAAATTAAAATGATTCCAAATTAACTATCACTCAGTTTACCCTTAATTTTCCTTTTACTGAGGTTGGCTTCAGTATTTAGCTTTTTTAAAACTATGTAATATTTGATACAAAATAATATATGTAGCCAGATAATCTGTAGAGATTATCTGATTTGTGTTCACAGATAGATGCTTTATACACCTGGCGGAAAAAAGAGCACAAGGTCCAGTTATTTATGGAGGTCATTAACATTTCTAACAGCTAAGATAAAGTGCTTTCACACTTTGCCTAATCTTCCTCTTACATAGGTTGGTCTCAAGCCTTTATTAAGTGTGAGGAATTCAACAGCTTCAAAATTCAAAACTAACCACATAGAGTGGAAAACTACCCTTATTTTTCCCGTGTCTCATTCTTATATCTTCTTACACTCTGGAGATGCTGAAAGTGCCTCATGTCTTTTTTGGAATGCTCCAAAAAATTGTCAGAAATGCTTTCTGAAAATGCTTGTTTTCCTAAAAGCAGTTTTAGACTTAGGGAGCAAGTTTTGTGTATGCCCTAAAAGGAGGAACGGCGAATAGTTGGTTATGGAGTAGTGGGGGGGGGGGGGGGGGGAGGATGAGGAAGCAAGCAGGGGCCAGTTTAGGAAGGTTCAGTGGTTATGAGAAAGGACTTTGGTCTGGCATGCCTCAGTTCAAAGTGTGCTAGCCAGTTAGCTAAGGCAACCTTGAACAAACTAGTTAGCCTTTCTAAATTGTCTCACTTGCTAAATGAGGTCAACAATACCTAACTCATTAGGTTTGGGGACTACCTGAGAGCATGTTTAGTGTAGAATTAGCTGGCATTATTATTCACCCTAGGTAATTAAGTCAAAGTTCAAAGGGCAACAAAGAGTCACTAAAGAATTTTAAGTAGACAAAGACAGACATGGCTGCATAGTTTAGAAATGGAGAGGCAAAACTGAAACTCAAAGATCAGTTAGGGGGCTGTTTTACTCATTCATGTGAGAAACTACAGCGGCTTGTGCCAAGGTGTGAAGCAAAATAGCAGATTCCAGAGATACTGAAGATTTAAAATCGACAGGACTTTGGGGTTAACTGAGGGTGAAGGAGAAGAATGAGATTCAGGTTCTGGCTCTGATGGTCGTACCATCCTTTACTGGAACAAGAAGAAAAAGGGGGTTTGAGGACTGCTGTTGGGAGGACAAAATAAGGAGTTAAGTGTTAGCCTTGCTGGATTAACACAGGCATGGAATAAACATTTAGTGAGCTCAAAAAATATGGATCTGGAGTGCAAGAGAAATATAGGAACTCCAGATACAGATCTGGGGAGCAATAACATACACAAGTCGTTAGCTGAAGATATGGGACTAGGAAAAGGGGGGAGGGGAGGAGAAAAGGTCAGAAGTCTATGAAACTCTAATACTTAATGACTGAAGGAGGAAAAATCTGCAAATGACGCAGAGGTCACAAATAGGAGGAAGTCCAGGCAACGTCATGAAACTCGGGAAGAGTTTCAAGGAGGAAAAAGTAGTCAATAGTGCCTTCCAACTGCTGCTGAGACATCAAATAAGCACTCACAAAGATCCACAGGGCTAGGAAAAGGGATAAGTACCCAGGGTGATTATACTGGGAAAGGAGGAAAAAAAAAAAAAAAAGATACAAAGAGAGATAGAAGGATCTGCTTTCTTCTACCGAAATGCTGCTAGCCACAAAACGTTCAAGTTTATTTCTTCTAGTGTCATCCAAACACAGAAAACCAAATTCAGTCAAACAGCCTCTTAAACATACCAGTTAATGAATGAGCATGTCCTAAGTTATCAAGAAAAAAGTTACCTCCTAAAACATTTACCTAATTTTATAGAGAAGCCATATAAGAAAAACCTTACAAAACTGTTAAGTTCCCCTATTACAGAGAACAAAGAGATCTTATAATATTAAGCCACTGGTTCTAGGTTCTTTCAAGTTCTTACCAGGTTAATGTCCATTAAAATTTTTCCTTATGTTATTCCTTAACCAAGAAAATCACTGCACTCCCCTTAAATAGCAATTAACAATAGAGACTTTGAATACATTTAATATCCCCTCTGGATCAGTTTTTCCCCTTCATTCTAAGAGAATAAAAGACAGCTATTACTCTTCATATCCTATCCCTATTTCATGGTATTTAGGCCCATTGAAGAGATTCAGAAAACTGGTTTTCTTTATGAAGCCAGCCTACTAAAAGGATACATCCCAGTTCTATCAACCAGGACCAGTACAGTTGATACTAGAACTCAAAGTTCTAGTGTTCCCAAAGTACCAAAACAAAACAGAAAAACCCAGTGCCATCAAGTCGATTCCGACTCATAGCGACCCTACAGGACAGAGGAGAACTGCCCCATAGAGTTTCCAAGGAGCGCCTGGCAGATTTGAACTGCCGACCCTTTGGTTAGCAGCCGTACCACTTAACCACTATGCCACCAGGGTTTCCTCCCCAAAGTACAGCAGTAGGTAAATCTTTACCTTGGGTACTCATTAAAATTTAATATATGGCCAAACTTGAAATGGCCTTCACTAAAATCGTTACATTTACATTATCTTCACCTCTACCTAGCAGCAATAAAATTAGATTTTGTTAGGAAGAAAAGCAATACAGCTCTCAAATTCAGAACAAGGGAAATATCTGTGATATAAATATTTAAACATCAGCCCAAGTTTTAAATATGTAAATGTGATTCATGTTATATCATGAATAGCGATTACCGATATTATTTCTGACACACAGCAAATTTAAATACGTCAATAATGCATTTCCTAATAATAATTTCATTGATTAAAAGTCATCAAACACCTGTAAACCAATAATAGAAAATTTAAGCTTTCTCTTTTATTATGAACGTTAAGAAAATTGAAGTATCTGGAAAAATCAAACTTTTCAGCGATGAAAAACGATTTAGACATTAAAAAAAAGTTCCCTGAGACAAGCACAACGCTCAAAGTACCAAACTTTAGTTCTAAAAGTTAGCCCTAAGTTATCAGTAAATTGGAAAAAAAAAAAAAAATTACAGAAAATAAGTTAAATCATTTAAATTGTAAAATATACTAGGGTTTCAGGATCACACATGCTCAACTACCAGTTACATCAATGAGTCACAGCTCAGGCCACGGCTTATCACTTGCCTATTAGTAAAGCAACACTTTGTCTTAAATTTTGCTTTAAAAAACACTTTACTCTGGAACATCAGGCAAACAGTTTATAAACCCAAACTGTTTCCGCCTGTTCCATTTAGCAGACTAGCTGTTAAGAGTCTACCTAATCAGCTGCCGCTGCCAAAGGAGGTACGTTCTTAGAGACAAACGACCTATGTCTAATATCACTGTGTATACGTGTGTGTTATCCTGCCTTTAACTGCAAACTTATGAAATACTGGAAAGGTGCTGACATACCATTTTAAAACCTAGAACTAAACATGCTAATTCTCCATTTCTGTATTATAAAAAAAAAAAAAAAAAATCAAGATTCAAAATGCATACATAGCCACAAAGGCAATTCAAATCTGTTTGGAGACAGGTAACAGTAATATTAAGCGGCACTCTAGCCCCATCTCTAAAGACATTTCTGATAGATTTTCTTGGAAGAAAATATTTCTTCTGATATGTTATTACCAGAAGAAGCACATTCTAAGGAAAGCTGGCTTGAAAAACCACCAAAATCAAAACCCATTGCCCTGGAGTCTGTTCTGACTCATAGAGACCCTATTAAAAAAAAAAAAAAAAACCCAATAGCCGGTATAAAATATTAAGCCCCCTACTTACTGATAACAACACATATAAAAAATAAATTCAGTTTCCTTCAGATGATTTTAATGTCCAGAATACGGATTCAGATCCATCTACATCTTGGAAAATGGGAGTTTAAAATACACTATAAGTTTAGGCAAAACCTAATCAGCACGTCAGAGCACTTCATAGGCACATTTTAACAGAAAATTTAAGGGGCTACCTACCTATTAGAATTATGAAGCACATTCTGCTGGTGGCTATATGAATTGGCCAAACCTTTTAAAAAGCAATTTGGCCACTAAAGTATTCATACTCTTTGATGTAGAAAGCTCACACCAGGGAATTTTTCCAAAAGAAATAAATCTTAAAAAAAAAAAAGGAAAATACTTCAAAGCTACACATAGAAGCCTGTTCAACACACTGCCACTTAAAATGGTGAAAATTAGGAACAACCTAAATGTACAACCAGCAAGACGAGGTAAATTAAGGTCCATCAACTTAAGAGCTATCAAAATTAAAACTGATATAGTTAAGTGAAATATATATATATGTATATATATATGTATATATATAACTGCACTTATTTACAATTATGGAAAATACAAATAAGGTAAGGCATAGAAGGAAAATGAGACCACTACACAATAATCTTTCTGTGGATCTGTGGGTAATTTTTCTTGATTTTATTACTATTATAATGCTGTTGAAGCAACAGACAGGATAGGAAAGCAGTGATTTAAAAGCCTCTGTGTGATCTGGAACAAGTAGCAGAGGTTGTAGAACAACTATCAGAGCAAAGAGCAACAACATAAAGAAAACGGTCTCTGAAGAAAAATTCTGGTACTGACACACACTAGAATTATTTCCTAAGTAAAAAAGGCCAATACATTCACAGATACTTTTTTAAAAAGTTCTGGTAGCCTGCCTATAGTTTTTAAAAATATAAATTCATTCATTTCCCGTTTCAAAAGGCTGTTAACTACTTATCTCCAGCTTTGAAATAAATGAAGAGTTTGAATGAAAGAGAAAGCAGTTTCACCTTGTTCTCTATGAAATGAATCAATGAACTTTTTAAAAGCAAAGTTAAAACCATGAATGTATTAAAAATGTCAACATATTACTAAATTTAAAATGTATTATATCGAAGTTAAATGGGGGCGGGGTAAAAAAAGAAAAACAGGTGGCATTTAAATCCCTTAAAAAGAACAAATCTAAGCTTACCACCTTTACCTCTTTCAGCTACGTAATAACATCTTAAGTTTGAGGAAAATGACATATCCAACAGATCTCCTCCTCAAGATGTCATTTATAAAAACTGACGAATGACTGCTCAACCATCCAGTCCGGGATAAAGGTCTGTTATTGGAAATTATTCTAATTCCATTTTTTTTTAATGACACTCAAATTCTGAACTGAAAATAATCATAGAAGAAAGTCAGTTTGATTCTCTGAACACCTATTTCCTGTCCAAACAGCCCTTTTGTTCTGCTTCCCTGCTAAATTTTAATGTTCGGTTTGCATCAGAAAATGGAAACAATGACAAAACCTAGCATACACAGAAACATAAAGCAGCAAAAGTGTAAAATAAATAATCATTAAAAGATCAGAACAAAAATCCTACCAACAAAACCTCCACAATTTTCTGTTTGCTTCACCTCAGATTAACTTCACTTGAAGCTGTACTCCAAGGCAACCAAACCTGAATACCAAGCTCCACCTTCTCCAATTCTAGTGGCTAAAGAGCAAAATCTCCTCCCTGTTAGTGAAACAGATAATTGTGATTGGATACAGCTAATATCCATTATTTTAAAGAACTTTTCCTCGCTAGCAGGTTAGGTTAAACACACTAAAACCCCCTGGATAAGCTGGTTTCTTAAAGACACAGTAGGTCATGTTTCAGTTTTTCCATCACATACAATTTGCTTATTACTCTTTTGTCTAGGTGAAAAACATACAAGTAACATAAATGAAAGTCTCCCAGAAGCAGCTTTATTTACAGTTCAGTGTCCAATTGTTTAAAATATAATTCTTTTAACCTCAATCATTTGCTATTTTTACAAAGTCATGAAGGTAGTTTTAAAAAGACAGATTTCCTTTTTCAACAGAGCTCACATTTTGTCTGAAAATTTTAAAACAGCAGCAGAAAGTCTATTGCAAAATTTTGCTGAAAAATAGAACAAAGTTTTTTTTTCTCTAAGACTTAGAAAGAGAATAAGACCATAATGTAAGTCAAAATATACTGCACTAAGATAGTGAAAGCAAAAGGTTCACTTCTAAGCTATCTTTTAAGTTCTGACATGTGAGCGTCTTGCCAAGGTTAATGCTTATCCATTGTAAACGAAGACCTAGAAGGAAAGGCAACTTGTTCCAATGACATGTTCTGGTATAAAGTTCAGAAAGGTTGCCGTTTTTGTTTTTTTAAAAAGGGTGCTAACTATCTTGCACCCTACTTGAGTGCTACTTCAAGGTGGCATGGACACCCTAAGGTGCAGCTGAAGGGTATATTCTTCTTAAAGTACTAAGATACATCAAAACGGTATATTTTCTACAGAGTCTGAAGAGATACTATCCAGGTACTCTGATTTAAAAAAAAGGGCAGTCACT
This sequence comes from Elephas maximus indicus, assembly GCF_024166365.1. Taxonomy (NCBI): domain Eukaryota; kingdom Metazoa; phylum Chordata; class Mammalia; order Proboscidea; family Elephantidae; genus Elephas; species Elephas maximus. Next base: position 69,867,881 of record NC_064831.1, on the reverse strand, counting down.
TTATACATTACTAAGTTTGCTATATTTTACTATATAAGTTTATATGTTTTAATTAGAAACACCTTTTAGTAGGCTGGCCCATCAAATATTACTCAAATACTAATCATTATCTGATCAATTCAACAGTACATAATTTGTTTACTAAAGCATAACTTTCCCCTCTACCAAAAACACTGAGTCCTTTTTAAAAATTCAAAAATAAAGCAAATTAGAGTGGTTTCTTTTAAAAATACTTGTTCAATAGGTATATATTAAAGACTTTTTATTTAAATTTATGGTTTTCCAAATTCAAATTCTTGGAAGCATTTTTCCTCAAAGAAAATTCATATATTAGAACAACACAAAGCCAACAAACTTGTTTTGAATACAAAGAGAAGTCTTCGTATCAAACGGAAAATTCACATAATTGCAACCTGACATGAATATGGAGCACTACCCTGCAGAAGCCCAAACAGCTGCATAATCCATTATGCCCATTAAGTGGACAAATTGAAAGAGCCAATTCACAGAGGTCTAGTCCCAAGATCCTTTGCAAGGATTCACTGCTTTGAATGCCCAGCACTTGCGAGTCAAGTTCAGGTTTTCTTTCCTCTGTGAGGACGCTCTTGCAAAAAAGAACACTGGAAGCAAGAAGAGGTACCAGAGCAATCAGCAGAAAGGATGCATATTTTGATTTAGAGTGTAAAATGTGAAGAAAATGTATTGTAGATGGCTAGAAATTTTACAGGGTTATACAAAAACAGATGGCAAACATTCTAACCTTAAAATTTGGCAACTAAATATTGGTCAACAGTTATGGAGACCAAATAAACCTTTGCTCTGACACCAATTTTCACTTCAAGGTTAATCATCTGTATGAAACAGACACGTATTACATGCACTAACGTATTACCAAATCTACTCTCAATCTGCACCTAAGAGAAAACAAAAGAGGAATATAGAGCTAGCTATTCTGGATTGTTCAGGGATCTCCAGGACCTAGCTGAAAGAACTGTGAGATGGTAAGTATTCTTTTAGGTGGCATAGAGGTTAAAGTTAAGGGTGTTTTATTATGTTTCTAAATCAGCAGCAATGGAAAACAACAAAAATAAATAAAAGGAAAGCAGTACCACAACAATAAAACTTATAACTAAGATTTTATGAAAACAATATTGCTTCATAGAAACAAGAGGACTGCAAAAGCTCCAAGACTCCCTGATAGTATGTGACAATATCACTTTTTGAACACCAAGTATTCAAAGGATGTATTGTATATCCTTTGTGGGAACCCAAAGGATTTTTCCCCAAACATTATCAGCTAAAACAGATTTAAAAGAGAACAAAATACTGAACAACTTGGTGCCATTTCACTTATGATTTAAAAAAAAAAAAAAAAGACCTTATATAATCAATATCTAGGCTACTAAGAACAACCTTTGGTAGAATATGTACAGAGCAGGGTGAAAATTTTCTCTGACTCTTAAAGGACCGAAAAGAGCTCAAGCTGCTCTTGCTACAACTGAAATGAATCCCAAGGCATTCCCCGTGGACACCAGAAGTGGTTTACGCAGTACTTGATGAAAGGACCACCCTGCCGTGAGCAAAACATGACTGGGGTCACTAAGAATGTAAAAACAAAGTCTGAAAACCACAGTCTACTGGGGGAAAAACATATTTTGAAAAATATTTCCCTGATAAATACACACTGCCTACAAAGTGAGGTATATATTTGTATTTGCTACCCCTGACACACAGCTTCTAACTCATTAAGGGGAAAAAAAATTTTTTTTTTATATATGTAAGGGTGGGGATGATAATGGCCCATTCCACCAAAACAATGAACACAACGAAACATCAAAGAAACATATAGATAATAAAGAATAAACCAAGATGATAAAAGAAGTATCCTTCTATACCAAAAAAACCAAACTCGTTGCTGTGGAGTCAATTCCAACTCATAGCAACTCTACAGGACAGAGCAGAACTGCCCCATAGGATTTCCAAGGAGCACCTGGTGGATTCGAACTGCCAACCTTTTGGTAAGCAGCTGTCTCTCTTAACCATTACCACACCAGGGTTTCCATCCTTCTACAAAACAAAGTAAACTGCTTTGTGTAGACCTAAAAGGAATATCAATATTACCAGTATATCTAGACCAAAGTATAAGCAAAGAACAAAGCATTCATAGTCCCCAACTAAGATCTAATAGTCACAAACTTTCATGTGCCAAATAACAGACCTGTGGATCATCTAATTAAACAAACTGCTAAGCATAGAAAATTGGGCAGAAGACAGAATTGGCAGACCTTAAGATCCCTTTCTCTACTTAGCAGCCATGTGAAAATAAGCAAGTGAAATTAATTGTGGTAGTACACAATACATATCACTAAAATATCATTGCTTCAATATGTGACCAATATTTTAAAAATTAAAACATGTTCATTCATTTTGGTACTAGAAATCCAGTTCATATTTTATTTTATACTTATACCCAGACCCGTCTCAATTCAGACTTGCCACATTTCAATAGCCAGGTGTGGCTATTTAAATTTAAATAAAAAATGATAGCCATTAGCCATGTGACTATTTAAATAAATCTCCATTACTGCAGACTATATTTCTACTGTCCTACACAATAACCACTAGTTACACGTGACTATTTAGCACTTGAAATGTGACTTGTAAGACTGAAGAACTTAATTTTTAATTTTAATTAATTTGAGTGTAAATAGCCAGAGTGGCTGATGGCTACCATACTGGAAATTGCAGCTCTAGAGGAAGAAACAGACACTAAAACAAATCACACACATTTAATGAATTGCAGTTGTCAGTAGGGTTACCCAAAAAATGCCCAATATGAATAGAGCACTTAAAGTCAACAGGAGGGCCTTCCCTACTTTAATGCAACAAGGAAGAATTCCTTAAGGAAAAAACACTTAAGCAAAAGAATGGCATATGTAAAGGGCTTGAATAGAAAAAACCCAAAACCAAACCCGGTGCCATCGAGTCGATTCCGACTCTTAGCGACCCTATAGGAAAAAGTGAAAATACAGTATAAATAATTAAGAAAAAGGAGCAAGATAATCTAAGTTACCTGTAGGAGACTGATTTAGATCATTTAATCTAAATTGGATGGGGGAGGAAGGAAGTAGCCCTACAACTTGGAAACTATACCCTTTGCCATCAAGTCGATTCTGATTCATAGGGACCCCAAAGGACCGAGTGGAACTGCCCCAAAGAGTTTCCAAGGAGTGACTGATGGATTTGAATTGCCGACCTTTTGGTTAGCAGGTAAGCTTTTAACCACGATGCCACCAGGGTTTCTGGAAATTACAAGTGTCTCCCAAATAAGTCCCGAAATATAAAGCTTGTGCCACTCTCCTCACTCAGTAAACTCCAGTCATTCTGACCTCCTGTGCAATCCTGAATCAAGCCAAGTAATTTTACATCCGCTCTGTGCTAAGCAGTTGCCTTCACTTGGAAACTTCCCCTAGCTCCTTCCTGACCTAATACTCAGAATCACCTTTCCAAATTTCCTACACGGGGCAACCTTTGGTGCAGTAGTCTGGTTCAAAGATGGAGCATGAGGCTCAAAATCGTTTGCAAGGCACATGGAGTTTTTTAAAAACTCAGTTTGTCCTAAAAAAAAAAAAAAAAAAGAAATGTTCTGACAGATGGGGGAAGCAAAAGAAACTCCCCCCGTCAGAGTTTGGCACCACTGCTAAGAGTAAATGTTACATCCTCAGAAAGACATTCTCAGAATAGCCAATTAGCACTCTCCAATCTATATACAAACCAAACCCAATCCAATCCACTGCTGCCAAGTGGGTCCCAACTTATAGTGACCTAGAGCAGAACTGCCCCATAGGGTTTCCAAGGAGCCGCTGGTAGATTCAAACTGCTGACCTTTTGGTAAGCAGATGAGTTCTTAACCACTACTGCCACCAGGGCTCCTTGATCTCTTTAAAAAAAAAAAAAAATGAAAGAAAACAAACCCATTGCCCTGTGAGTCAATTCTGACTTACAGAGAACCTATAGGACAGAGTAGAACTGTCCCATAGTTGCCAAGGAGCGGCTGGTGGATTCAAACTGCCGATCTTTTGGTTGGAAGCCATAGCAACCAACCAAAAGATCAGGAGTTCGAATCCACCAGCGCCCCTTAGCAACTCTATGGGGCAGTTCTACCCTGTCCTATAGGGTCTATGATTCGGAATAGACTCCATGGCAACAGGTTTGGTTTTGGGGTTTTTTTTGGGTGGTACAAATGGTTAAGCGCTTGCCTACTAACCCAATGGTTAGTGGTTCGAATTCACCCAGAGGCACCTTTGAAGAAAGGTCTGGCATTCTACTTCTAAAAGGTCAGAGCCACTGAAAACCGTATGGAACACAGTTCCACTCTAACACACATGGGGCCACCGTGAGTCAAAACTGACTTGACAGCAACTGCTTTTTTATAAAGTAGTAGCTTTATTTCAAGGCAATAAGAAAAAGAATAATTTTTTTTAATGGTGTTGAAATAACCGGTTAACTAGGAAAATAAATAACATTATTTCACTTCACGTTATATGTCAAAATAAATACCAGATAACAGAAAGAGATAGATGTGAGAAATGAAACCGTAAAAGAACCAGAAAAAAAGTTATCTGTACGGGAGAATTCTTTAAATATAAAAACAAAGTAGAAACCATGTTGTTATTGTTAGTTGCCATCTAGTAGAGTCCAGCTCAAGCTAAGGGAAGAAAGTATTAACCTAGATTTATTAAAAGGTAAAAATTCATATTAAAAAACACTGTAAGCAAATAAACAGCAAATGAAGAGCTAGGAAAAAATATTTTAGTTATGACAAATGTGTTACTACCCTAAGTATATATAAAAAAAAAAAATATAAAAGGAGTATCACAAATATAAAACACTCCCCAAAATGGGCAAAAGAAAAACTAGAAAATACCCAATATCCATACCTTTATTCATCATCACAGTTGATTTTTAAAAAATGTATAGTAATTCCTATGAAATAGGAAGGACAGCTGGAAGTACAGGACTCAATATTGGTAAAGATAAGGAGGAAATGTATATTCTCTCATACTTTTGTCATTATACTCTAATTGTTGGTTAAACTTTTAAAGGACCAATGGGCAGTATTTATGCAAAGTCTTTAAAAAGTTCATACGTCTTGACTCAAAAATTCTACAACTAAGACTAAAACCAAAAAAAACCCAAACCTGTTGCCGTAGAGTCGATTCCGACTCAGAGTGACCCTACATGACACAGCAGAACTGCCCCACTGGGTTTCCAAGGGGCGCTTGGTGGATTCAAACTGCTGACCTTTTGGTTAGTAGCTGTAGCTCTTAACCACTATGCCACCAGGGTTTCCTCAAGAAATAAATCCTAAAGAAATAATAAGAAATCCAAAGATTGAGCTCTTAAGATGATCTTCACCACACTAAAACAGAAAAAAGGATAAAACAGCACAAGCTACACACAATAGATGGCTAGTCTAATTACAGAGCTATCTTAAGATGAAATACTACATACCCTTTAAAAAACATATTAATAAATGGGAATGCAGTTGTGGGCATCAGGAAATCCCTGCTCTAGAGTATTTTATATTCAAGCAGGGGAGAGAGACAATAACCAAACAAAGAAAAAACAATTTCAGATAATAGGTTCTATGAAGAAAGCAAGCATAATCAAGCTTGGTCAGCAAAGATGCTCAGTAAAGATATCTCTGAGGGGTGACATTTGAGTAGAAATCTGACTGAGTGTTCTAGACAGGATGAACAGCAATTTTAAGGCAATAAGCTTGGCATGTTCAAGGACCACAAGAGGCCGGTGTACCTGGAGGTGAATAAGTCAGGAGGAAGAGCGGTAGAAGACAGGTCTACGAAGCTGGCAAGGCTAGAAAATCTAGGGTAGTACTCTCCAATACAGTAGCCACTACTCACTTTTGGCCACTGAGCACTAGAAATGTAACTAGTCCAAATTGAGATAGACTAGAAGTGAAAAGTCGGAATCCACTTGATGTCAATGGATTCAGTATGGTTTTCTGGAAGTGAAAAATACACACTGGATTGGGAAGACAGTATGAAAAAAGGAAAGCAAAATATCCTATTAATAACTTCTTATTTACATGTTTAAATGATAACATTTTAGGTTAAATAAAATATACTTCACCTGTTTCTTTTCTTTTAAGTAATGTGGCCATCAGAACACTTTAAATTACTATGTGGCTCCCATTGGACATTTGCTGGCTAGGGTATCATAAGCCATAGTACAAAGTTTGAATTTTATTTTGTGTACAGAAAAGCCACTGGACGGTTTTGAACACTGCAGTAAGATAATCTAATTTACACATTTAAATGCCTGTGCTCCATAGGAGTAGCCAGAGTAGACTGCAGAGGAGCAAAAGTTGAAGCAGAGATACCAGTTAGATGACTACTGTACCATCTTACCACCACCTGTCTGTCAGTTTGTTGTACTGTGGTAGCTTCTGCACTGCTGGAAGCTATGCCACTGGTATTCAAATACCAGCAGGGTCACCCATGGTGGACAGGTTCAGTGGAGCTTACAGACTAAGACTAGGAAGAAAGGCTTGGTGATCTACTTCCAAAAATTAACCAGTGAAAACTTTATGGTTCACGACAGAACACTGTCCAAGTTGTCTGCTTTGGACATGTCATCAGGAGGGATCAATCACTGGAGGAGGAGATCATGTCTGGTAAAGTAGAGGGCCCGCGAAGGAGATGGATTGGCACAACAGCCACAATGATGGACACAGTTATGAGGATGATGCAGGACTGCGCAGCCTCTAGTTCTATTGTACGTAAGGTCACCATGAGTCAGAGTCCACTAGACAGCAGCTATCTATCTACACCTAATACTGGTTAGAATTCAACATTTAATTGTTCAGGATATGAAGAATACACAGAAAGACCAGGAGTATGCTAGCCAAAAATGGTAACAATGGTTATCTCTGGTAGTATTATGAATGACTTTTCTCTGTAATTTTTCTATTTCTTTTGAAAGTTCCCAAAACAAAATACATTACCCTTATAATCAAATAAAAAATTAATTTTTTAAAGCAGGATAATACAGCCCTAACAAAACATTCTGATTATTTGTCTGAAAGCTACATATACCACAAAAAATGAAACCATCTCACACTTTCAGATAAAAACAGGTTTTTCAAAGCCAAACATAAATGCATGTTACACACAACCTTCTATCTTCAGAAAATTAAGGAAATATTGCTACCTAATTTGTGTCACTGCGTTGCTGTTAGCATGATAAATAAAACAGATCCCTCTGGAAGCACACCTTGAGGGTATTCCTAACTTGAGGATAAGAAAGGAAAAAAAGACTTAAATGTGTGGTTGACATTTCCTGGAATACCCACTACATTTCTTTCTCCAAAAATGTTCCAAAAGACACATTCACTGTAAATCCACAGAAAAACATCTTGGTCCTAATTGCTTCTCTAAAAGGCTCTGCCACTTGATATGTGCGTGCTTCCTTAACTACAGTCTGTGCAAAACTGGTATGATAAGGGGCAGCCTTCTTTTACATAAGTATGCTAAAGCACAAGAGACATTTTAATTAACTTGCCAGAGATTAACAGCAGGGTGTAGGAGAGAAATAGAATGATTTATTTTACACACAGTCAAGGTTTTTTCCTACTAACCTACCACTTTTGCACTGAAAAAAGGAAACAGCAAATAGTGCCACGCTTTTTATAATGTGATTTGCAAATGAAGAGACTAATTATATATTGATTAACAGGGATCTGCTTCTAAGCAAGTGTTCAACAACTATGAACCAATCACTACGGTATGAATATTCCATTTAAATGCAATACAAAATCCCAGTGTGATCCGTTCAATTTATTCCTAGTATCTCAATCCATTCTATGCTGGCTACCTAAAACAGTCTACTCTAAATTTACAGCTACATATTTACTCTAGAGACACTCTAGCACTTGTGCACCGGGAGCCAGAAACAATGTATGTTCATAGAGCACAGTTCTTAATAGCGATAAAACCAAAAAGAAAAACCCACAAACAACTTAAACGTGCACGAGTTATGGCAGATTAGCACAATATCATACAGCAATGAAAACGCGTGAAACACAGTTGCATGCTATTTTTATAAAAGCAAACTAAACACACTGTATTTGGGCATGCAAATATATGTGGTGAAACTTTTTTAAAGAGGCGAAATGATAAACACAAAATTCACTAGACTAAAAGGATTACTTCAATGCGAAGAGGCAAAGAAACTCCTGAGTAGATGCATGTTTTGGCAAAGTTCCAGTTCTTGCTTGGGTGGAGGGGTCCAGGTTTTTTACTATGTTTTATGGTTTTACCTATATGGCATTAAGAATATTCCTTTGTTAAGTGTTTAGATATATTTTCTGATTACTCAGGGACTTTGAATGGCTTTATTGAAGTATGACTGACACACAATAAACTGCACATGTTTAAAGTGTAAAATTTGGTAAGTTTTGACATATGTATACACCCAGTAAATTGTCAATACAATCAAGATAATAAAGAAATCTATCACTTCCTAAATTCTCCTTCTGTAAGTTTGTAATCCCTGCCTCCCTTAGATTTTAAAATGTAACAGAACAAAAATGAAAACTTGTTTTGTAAACTTAAATATGTATATTTTGCAAAAAAGAACACTTCGCCCAGACATCCTGAAGACTGTATGCAACCCGATACCTAAGTGCCCTAATTGGCGATGTAATTACTACATAACTCACCTTACACGTTTAAGGTATTTTACACGGAAAAATCAAATTCCGGACTCAATAACACTTCAAAGCCCTTCAGATGGCTCGGTTTTCACCGCCAAACACTGTAATATCAATTGTCTACGTGTAACTCCAAGGCCCTAACTTCCTCAGAGCGGTTAGCAACTTTCTCGCTGGGGAGATGAGTCCTCGGGTTTTAAATCTGAGATTAGTGCTACATCACAGAAGGACGTCAAAATAACTTCAAACACAACAGCCTTATGCACTTCCTTAGCTACCTGTTTACGCAGCTAGACACAAACTTGAAAACACTACTTCAAAAGAGCTGAAAAAATATTCGGAAATCCTGAGTAAACAAAACATCCACAGAGACGAGGACGCACTCCCGTCCCCTCGGCCGGTCCGAAGGCTCCGACGCGCCAGCCTTCCCCCCGCGCTGGCGCTGGAGACACCGCAGGTGCAAAAACGTCCCATAAAGGACCTCGGACGCGGAGAGGCGGGGCGGAGACACGGCGGGTTCTGGTGACAGGGACGCGCCGGGTGCCCGGGCCCCTCCGACCCCCGCCCGCCAACTGCTCGGCATGGGATCCGGGCGGCGAGCGTCGCCGGCCGCCGCAGGGAGCGGGACATTCCGGCCGCCCTGGCGCTGCCACCCGGGCGAGCAGCCGGCCCGGGACCGCGAGCGCCCGGCGCGCGCTTCCGAGAGAGCCAAGAGCGCCCGAGCCCGCCCGCCGGGTCCCAGCCCCTGCCCCCGGGGCCGGGAATCCCCTCGCCCCTCGCCTCAGCGCGAACGCCCGGCCAGGGCCCGCGAGCCAGCCGCGGGCTCACCACCTGCTGCGCCGGCCGGCTGCCCTCCGCTTCCGGCTCGCCGGCGCCGGGAGGGGCCGGGGGCGGGCCTCGCTGCCTCTCGCCTCAGCCCGGTGGGGGAAGGGATCGGGAGGGGGAGGGGCAGCGCCGAGCCGGCCGGACCCCACAGGCCGCCCTCCTCACCTGGCGGCGGCTCTCTCCGCCTGACGTGCTGCCCGCCGCCGCCGGTCGCCGCCGGTGAATGGGGACAGGTGAGGCCGCCGAACCCCAGCTCGCTCCGGCCCCGCCGCCGCCGGCCCCTCCGTCCGCTGTTTATTAAACTTTTCTGTTTGGTTGTTCGTCCTGTGACGCAACCGCAGAGGAGAGCCCGGGATTGGCGGACACCAGGCGTTGACGCCGCACCCCCCGCCCCTGTCCTCTGCCTAATTATTACCGGCCCGGGCGGAGCCGCAAGGCGGAGGAGGTGGGGAGAGGCGGGCCTAGGGCTCAGAGCTCGCGACGATTGGCCGGAGCGTAAGAGAAGAGGCGGGGCAAAGTGAGGAAGGCGCTCCTCCACTGCCCCCTTCTTTGCCCTCCCTCAATGGCCTTTCCTGCCACGGTCTCTCTCCTTTCTACTCGGGCGGGAGGGCAGTACTAGGGGTCCTGCGGAGATTTAAAGGGTCTGGAGATGGAGATTCAGGTTCCTCTACTACCTCACCGGGAGCGGCGTGCTCCTGGCTCAGGATTAAGGCGTCAGAAAGAGCTGGCGCTCCACCTACCAGTTGTGCAAGACGGAATTGTGAGCTTCTCTCCTCACATGCAACCCCGTGCTCCTATTTTAGCTAGCGCAAAGTCCGAGTTCTGGGTGCGTATTGGAAGGCAGTACTCTGCCCTATCCTGAGCCAGGATTTCGGAAGAGAAGCAAGACTAGAAGCGTGCTTCCACACGTGTGCAACAGACACATGCACGGGCACACAGGCCCCCACGAGTACCCCCTGCTTCCAGCTTTTTTGCAAAAGCTCGGGTCTCAGTTCCCAGCTGCCTGGTGCGGATCGTGATGCTGCGCTGGGGTAGAGAGTGATGAAGAGGATGGCTCTCCCGAGGTTTCTTAGCCTTGGGGCTCATGTGCAGCGTAAGCAAGAAGTATGTGACACCTAGTTGGAGTTCATTCAGCCCAACCATGAGTGAGGGGTTCGGATGGGAACGACAGGCAGGCGGGGGCCGGAGTCCTGAGGATCTTTATTTTTAAATTTGATATTTGGTTCGCCATGGATTTTTTCTCATATTTGATTTTTAAAAATATGGTATTAAAATATTACCTTGATTACTGAGTTTTTTTGTGCCACCTTAAATGTGCCTGAGGTGAGTGCATCACTCGCCTCCCCCTAGTTACGGCCGAGAGGATTCATAGCTCAATTGGGGAGGGAGGATTTTGACAAAAGATAGGGATCTTGCAATGAGCCTTTGCATAAAAAAAAAAAAAAAAATTTTTTTTTTTGCATAAGAAGTGGTTAATTATGGAGAAGAGTCCCTGGGTGGTGCAAACAGTAAACGCTGGACTACTAGCCTAAAGGTTGGAGGTTCAAACCCACCCAGAGGCACATCAGAAAACATGGGATTCCGGTGAGTCAGAATTGACTGGATGGTAAGGAGGACAGAGGTGAAAAAGTTTTTCAAGGCAGTAGCAATGGCTTCTGGAGCTGTTCCGGAAACAGAAGGAAATGCTTTCTTGCTCCCCTAAAGAGGCAGGAACATACAGTGCAGGTTTGAAGAACAGGGTGTGCTGTGTTGTGAGGTGTGTAGATGCAGAGGTGACAGCTTCTTCAGGGGAATAGGTAAGGAATGTAATGTGTAAAATTGAGCCTGATTTAAGTAATAGGAGCAGGAGAGTGGCAAGCTGCAAAGCGCTTGATCAGGCCCTGAAGGCATTCAAAATGTTTTTTAAAAAAGCAATCAAATTCAATTAAAACAAGCACTGGCTAACCCAACAAAAGAGGATTTTTTGTTTGTTTGTTTTCCCAAGGACATCATCTCTGGAAATGGAGATCTGTTTAGACAGATAGCTTTAGGGTCAGTTATTACAGGCATTGAAAGCCAAATTAAAGAGGAAACTTTACTTAGCTGGGCGTCTCCTCACGTGGTTTCTCACAGCATGGAAGTTTCAGGAATATAAGGAGCGAGAGTGAAGCTCCCCCCTCTTCTAACCCCTTTAGACTTTGCTTGGAAATCACCCATGGTCACTTCTGTCATATTCGCTTGATCAAAACAGGTCACCCAACCCTGTGCCGTCGAGTCGATTCTGACTCATAGTGACCCAAATCAAGAAGTAGAGAACTATACTTCACTATTTGAAGAAAGGAGCTTACAAAGAATTTGTGGCCATTGTAATCCACTTCACCACCCTACCTTTTCAATACTGTTTCCAAGGAAGGGCCCACCCACTTCTGACACAAGTGGGAACTGGCTAGGGGAAGGGCCAGAACAGAAGTACCTTTAAAAAAACTTTTCAGAAACTTCTGCTTATAGGGCTTCCTCTAATGACTTTTCACCAGTCTAGAAACCAGAGATTCTCAAGCTTTTTTGGTCTCAGGATCCATTATTTATTAAGGACCCCAAAAAGTTCTTGTTTATGTGGGTTATATCTATATATTTATTCTTAGAAATTAAAACCGAAAAATTTTAAAAATATTTATTAATTCATTTAAAAATAACAGTAACACGCTAACATAAAGGACATTTTTTAATGAAAAAACTTTTTCAGGATATAAGTTAGAATAGCATGACCTTACTTTTTTGCAAACCTCTTTAACATTTGGCTTAACAGAAGTTAGCTTGATTTGCATCAATCTGCTGCAATATCAACATGTCACGTAGCCTCTGGAAAACACTATACATCATGAGAGAATAACAGTGACAAAGACAAATAATGACAATGTTATTATGATGGAGCTCTGGTCGCACAGTGTTTAAGAGCTGTGGCTGCTAACCAAAAGGTTGGTAGTTCGAATCGAAACTAGCCGCTCCTTGGAAACCCTTTGAGGCAGTTCTACTCTTTCCTGTAGGATCACTATGAGTTGGAATCGACTCTGTGGCAAAGGGCTTGGTTTATTTTCATTATTATTATGATACTTATGAAATAATACTAACTCATTATTTGCCACTTTCCCTGAAAGGGGGCAATGGTGGTTCAGTGGTAGAATTCTTGCCTTCCATGTTGGAGACCCGGGTTCAATTTCCAGCCAATGTACTTCCTACTGAGCTACCACCTGTCTGTTGTTGGAGGCTTGCCCAAAAATTAGCACATGTTCCGATCCTGTTGTATAAGGGGTCACCATGTGTTGGGGCCCACTCAATGACAGCTAACAACAAAAACAATTATGAAAATAGTTTTGATCTCACAGGCCTACTGCAAACAACTTCAGAACCGCTGGTCCAAACCACCATCATGATAACATATCCATTGCCGTCCAGTCCATTCTGACTCATAGTGACCCCATGGGATTTCCACAGGGTTTCCAAGACTGTAATCTTTATGGAAGCAGACTGCCACATCTTCCTCCTTCGGAATAGCTGGTGGGTTTGAACCACTGACCTTTAGGTTGACAGCGGAACACTTAACCACTGGCCCCCAGGACTCCTCATGATGACATAATGGCTTAAAATTGTTAAAAGGTTACTATACTTGAAGAAGGTTCTCAGGTAAGTAGCTCCCTCAACTCATGGACAAGCTTCTCCCCATCTCCTACCATTCATTACATTCATAATGCCAGTCCTATTCATGACCTCAACATTATGCGTGTATTGTCTGCTTATCCCTACCAAACTCCTATTCATCCCTCAAAACCCAGTATAAATTCCTGTTCCTTGGTGAAGACTTTCTTGAATCCTATAAGAAAATTAGGGCTCCCCATAAAAAAAAAAAAAAAAAAAAAAAAAATTTTTTTTTTTTATGGGGCAGTTCTACTCTGTCCTATAGGGTCTCTATGAGTCGGAATCAACTCAACGGCACTGGGTTTCTTCTGTTCTGTGTTTTCTCACTTTATTTCTGCTTGTCTAATAGTACTTATGTTAAAGTGAAATTTATCAGTCTGTATGTTTGCCTTCTCCCTGGTATGCAAGAAACTAATTTTTCTGAAGTTTGATTTCTTTTTTCCTACTGGTTTGAGATAAGGATGTAAATTGGTTTATTTCCAAATCTCTGACCTATTAACAGAATGTATCTTTCCTTTCCCTATGGTTTTGTGCAAGGCTTTCTTTATCATATATTAACTTTTTCTACATAATAGATTCTAGACCTGGGCTTTTCCCCTAGTCTTGTTAGTCTCGTTCAGCAGTGTGTTTTTGCTAAGACCTCTGCTATTTTAATCACGTTGCTTTATAGTATGTTTTAATATCTACTAGAGCTCGGCTTTTCACCACCCATTGCTCTCCTTCTGAATTTTATTTGAAATTCTGATGTGTTTATACCTTCAGGTTAACTTTAGAATAATTGTGTCAGTTTCCCAGAAATATCCTGCCAAGATTTTAATTGGGATTGCATATGCCTGAAACAATTTGGGGCAGCAGAGCCAGAAATTTGCATCTTCACAGTGTTTGGATGGTCCATCAAGAAATCTGCTGAGGTTTTTTTCATTTACAATCTTCTTCTTTTTTTTTTTAACTCTCAATACAATGTATTTCTAAAGTCTGGGGTAGATTCAGGCTTGTTCAGCCTTCCAAGATGAAGTGGGAAGACAGGAATCTCCAAAGTTCCTGCCTTTGTATCATCGATTGCATTTTCTTGTTGGTTGCAGTCTCCAGGACCTGTTTATGTCTTACGTAATAAGGAAAGAGCTAACTGTCTTCTGCTATCCTCCCATGTTGTTCCTTGATAGGTTTTCCCAAAGTTGTAGAGAAATTTAAATAGCGAGAGAATATAAAGTGAAGTATTATAAAAACAATTTGGTTTAAAATAATACAGATAATTTTAATTTTGCTTCATAAATTATTCTCCTGAATAAAAGTGTACTTGTTACTGAATTAAGACATAGACCGAGGTACAAGTACCTCTTACGATTTTTATGATAACACATTCTTCCCATCAAAGAGGACTCTACATAAGGCAAAACCTACCTCTCAACTTAAAAAAAAAAGCACTTTTAAACCATGTCCAAAATGGAATTTTGCCAAGTAACACCCACGTATTCCATGACTTAATTTTCTTAGCCAGGACTGGCTACCTGCTTCGAAGAGGTCACAACCTTGAAATCCCTATGGAGCAGTGCTACTCTGCACACACGGGGCCACCATGAGTCAGAATCAACTTGATGCCAACTAACAACAACAAATTGTAATTACTAGCTACCCCTAGTCTGTCAGTGGAGGCTTGCCTGTTGCTGTGATGCTGAACAGGTTTCAGAAGAGCTTCTAGGCTATGACAGACTAGGAAACAAGGCCTGGTAATCTGTTTCCAAAAATCAGCCGGTGGAAACCCTGTGGATCACAATGGTCTGATCCACAGCTGATCGTGGGGATTATGCAGGACCGGGCAGTGTTTTCATTCTGTTGTGCATGGAGTTAACAGCAGCTGACGACAACAACAAGCAGAAAGATGTATTCATTGACTAATAAAAGCTAATAAACCCAGTACTGATTGGTTATTTATGTTGAGTCCTGTGCTAAGCATTTTAATTGTATTATTTGACAAAAACATCCCAGTACCCACGCGAATATAGTCAGCTTATTTTTGGCAAAGGCACAAAGTCAATTTCAACGGAGAAAGGATGGTTTTTCAACAAACGGTACTAGAATAATTGGACTTCCTTATGGAGAAAAAAAATGAACGTTGACAGAGATCTTACACCTTTCATGAAAATTCACTCGAAATGGATCATAGATCTAAGTGTAAAAAACAAAACTATAACACTTCTAGAAAAAGGTATAGGAGAAAAATCTATGCACCTTTGGTTTGGTGATACACCAAAAGCACAATCCATGAAAGAGAAAATACATAAGCTGGATTTTTTTTAATTAAGTACCTTTGCTCTGCAAAAGGCACTGTTAAGAGGAAGAGAACACAAGCCACAGACTAGGAAAAAAATATTTGCAAAACACGTATCTGATAAAGGACTTATATCCAAAATACACAAAGAAGTCTTAAAACTCAACAATAATTCTCTAAGAAAGATGTACAAGTGGCCAATAAGCAGTTGAAAGGATGCTCAGCATCATTAGTCATTAAAAAAAAAAAAAAATTTTTTTTTATTAGTCATTAAATTTAGGGAGAGGCAAATCAAAACCACAGGGAGGTACCACTTCACACCCATTAGGATGGCTATTATATACATATATTTTTATAAAAAAGGCAAATATCAAATGTTGGCAAGGATGTAAGGATCCCTGGTAGTGCAGTGGTTAAGCACTTGGCTGCTAACTGAGAGGTCAGCAGTTCAAACCCACCAGCTACTCCTTGGGAGAAAGGCGTGGCAGTCTGCTTTCATAGAGATTTACAGCCTTGGAAACGCTGTGGGGTGCCTCATAGGGTTGCTATGAGTTGGAATAGACGACGTCATCAGGTGGCAAGAATGTAGAGAAATTGGAACACTTGTATGTTGCTGGTGGGAATGTAAAATGGTGTAGCCAATGTGGACAACAGTTTGGCCGTTCCTCAAAAAGTTAAACATAGGATTATAATATGATCCAGCAATCCATCCTAGGTATGTACCCAAAAGCCTTGAAAGCAGGGCCTAAAACACTGCACACCAATGTTCACTGTAGCATAAGTCACAATAGCCAAGAGGTAGAAACAACCCAAGCGTCCATTAACGAATGGATACACAAAATGTGTATATATATAAAATGAAATACTATTCCGTTATAAAAAGGAATGAAGTTCTAACATACTACAGTGTGGATGAACCTTGAGAACATGCTAAATGAAACGAGTCAGACACAAAAGGACAAATATTGTGTGATCCCATTTATATGGAATAGGCAAATGCACAGACGCAGAAAGTAAAATGGTGGTTACCAGGGGCTGATGGAGGGAGCAATAGATAGCTGTTAATGGTTACAGAATGGGTTTGGAAAAAAATAATGGTGGTCATTATACAACATTGTGAGTGTAATTAATGTCACTGGATACTAAACATTTGTTATTAGGGAAATACAAATTAAAAGTACAGTGAGATATTAGAATGGCTAAAATAAAAAAATCTGACAATGTAAATTGCTGGTGATGATATGGAGTAACAGGAATTCTCATTCAATGCTGGTGGGAATGCAATACAGTATGGTCACTTTTGAAGAGTGCTTGGCAGGTTCTTAGAAAACTCAGAATGCTCTTACCATACAATCCTACAATCACTCTCCTAGTATTTACCCAACTGGTTTGAAGTGTATCACATTCAATGTTGTGCCATCATTACCACCATTTGTTTCCAAAAAGTTTTCATCACCCTGATCAAAAATGTGCACACAAATGTTTATAGCAACTTTATTTATAATCCCAAAAATCTAGAAGTAACTAAAGTGTCCTTCAATAGGAGTATGGATAAACTGTGGTACACCCATAAAATGATATGCTATTCAGTGATAAAAAGGAATGAACTTGTGTGTGTGTGTGTGTGTGTTGAAATCTTTTATTTTTTTGTACTTTAGATGAAGGTTTACAGAGCAAACTAGTTTCTTGTTAAATAAATAATACACATATAATTTTGTGACATTGGTTGCAAACCCCACAACAGGCTGTTTTGACCACAGTAGTTGTATAGCAGGTTCTGAGGTCAGGTAGTGGTAGTCCTCCTACTTTATTCTTCTTCAATAGTGCTTTACTTATCCGGGGCCTCTTCCCTTTTCATATAAAGTTAATGATTAGTTTTTACATCTCTTTAAAGAGTGTTGTTGATATTTGAATCTGGATTGCATCATATTTGTAGATTGCTTTGGGTAGAATTGACACTTTCACAATGTTAAGTCTACCTATTCATGAGCGTGGTATGTTTTTCCATTTATGTAGGCCTCTCTTGGTTTCCTGCAGTAGTATTTTATAGTTTTCTTTGTGTAGGTCTTTTACATTCCTGGTTAGATTTATTCAAAAGGAATGAACTTTTAAGCCAGGCAAAAACGTGGAAGAAACTTAAATGCATACTGCTAAGTGAAAGAAGCCAATCTGAAAGGACTGCATACCGTTTCATGACGTTCTTGAAAAGGCAAAACCATAGAATTGGTAAACAGATCAGTGGTTCCCAGGGGCCCAGGAGAAGACGTTTGGAGAGGTGAAGCACAGGGACTTTTTTCAGGTGGTGAAACTACTCTGTATAGTACTGTAATGGTGAATATATGACACTATGCATTTGTCAGAGCCCACAGAACTTTACAGCACAAAGAATGAACTTTATGCAAATTTGAAAAAGTCATGAGTTCAGTGGATCCCGACTGTGACAAAGAATCTGACTATAACACAAACGTATGAAAAATCTCACTGAAGATTGGGGGGAGGTGAGGGATTGCTAACCTAATAACTTTGGAAAGGAGAGGCGTTTATAAGATTAAAGGCAAAAGGAGCTGTACTTCCACACTGTACTCTGGTTGATAAAGCTGTTTTCCACAGTGGTAATAACTGCGGCTGCTAGCTGGAAGGCTGGAAGTTGAAGTCCACTCAGGGATGCCTTGGAAGCAAGGCCTAGTGATCTACTTCTAAAAAATCAGCCACTTAAAATCCGATGGAACACGGTTCTACTCTGACACACATTTGCTTGCCATGAGTTGGAATTGACTCAATGGCAATTGGTCTGCTTCTTACAGGTTAAGAATTCCAAAAACACTAGGAATTGAACAGTTAAGTAAATAAGTGGAAGAGAGTGGGAGCCAGATTTCTCACTGTTGGAGTGAGAGGTTACAGACAAGGGGAGAAGATCAGAAAGATCCATGTGGTACTGGATTAGAGTTGGAAGCATCGGTATGAACTCGTGTTTAGCGTGATATAGAGACAGGTGGGTACATATAGGTTAGTATATACACGTGTATTTCCTTGGTTTGTCAGCTGAGAAGACCTAGAAGCAAGGACACTCCAGTAGCAATGAGCACATCCAGCACGTGGATCTTGGTTTCCAATACCATTCTTTAATAAAAGGAACCAGGGATCCTCGGCGAAATGGCTGCTTCTAGAACTGAGGCAGGAAATGCACAAAATGAGCCTGGAGTGTCTTGCAATACTAGAAGTAAAGAAATGCTCAAAAAAAAAAAAGTAACAATAGGGATATATCAACGGGACACAAGAACCTACTAAAAGAGCTCTCAATGGCCAAAACGGGAACAATCTGAGCAATAAAATAAAGAATGTAGTATTGGATTGTAACCCAAAGTATAAGACAAATGTCTGTGGCTCCATGCTCATGTAAAAATAAGTGGTTAAATAAATAACTCTGTGGGGGAGAATAGACAAATGTCCTATGCAGAAGAATTCCAAGTAATTTATGCAGATACTCTGCCCTCAAGGATGTGGAGCATAACACTTCACTCAAGTGTGGGCTGTGCATATAATGACTTCCTGAAAGAATATTGTATGGAAAGGGAGGAAAAGAGTAACTTTACAGTGGAGAAACCAGACAAATACTACCTCTGCCAGGTGATCAAGATCAGCATCAATGGTGATGAGTCCCATTGATGGTATGTACCGTTGATACGATGTGATGACGATAGCATTTCTGTGATCTTTCTCCCCAAAACCCACAAACCCAGTGTAACCATGAAAAGAACATCAGACAAATACCAATCAAGGGACAGTCTACAAAATATCTGGCCAGTACTCCTTACAACTCTCACGGTCATCAAAACCCAGGAGCGTCTGAGAAACTCACAATCTAGAGGGGCCTAAGGAGACATGACAACTAAATGTAACGATGTATCCTAGATGGGGTCCTGGAAGAGATATAGGACATTAGGTAAAAACTAAGGAAGTTTAAGTAAACTATGGACTTTAGTTAATAATAATGTATCAATATTGGCTCATTAATTATGGCAAGAGGGCTGTGGTGCTTCATGGTAGAATTCTCACCTTCTGTACAGGTAGACCTGGGTTTGCTTCCCAGCCAATGTACCTCATGCACAGCTACCACCCATCTGTCTGTCAGTGGAGGCTTGTATGTTTCTATGATTTTGAACAGGTTTCAGCAGAACTTCCAGACTACGTGGGAACTAGGAAGAAAGGCCTGGTGATCTACTTTCAAAAATCAGCCAGTGAAAACCCTATGGATCACAACTGACCTGCAACCAATTACGGGGATGGCGCAGGACTGGGCAGTGTTCATTCCACTGTGCGTGGGGTGGCCATGAGTCAAGGGTTGGCTCTATGGCAACTAATAACAACAATTGTGACAAATGTACCATGAGATGTTGATAACAGGGGAAATTGGATGTGGGATATATGGGAACTTACTACTTTTATAACTTTTCTGTAAATGTGAAACTGTTCTAAAATAATAATTTTATTAAAAAAAAAAAAACCTCTCAGTAACCACTCAGACACTCCTCAGAACAGAAAACCTTTCTGTTCTCCACTGAACTCACATGTGTCAGTGACCTGCCTTGCTTGGGCCTTGGGCCAATAGACCCCACTAGTGACCAGTGGTAGGGTGTAGCTGACTCAGTGAGCAAGATGGATGGATGCCCAGCTATGACTTGGAATCTAGCACTGAGGTGAAGAAGACGGGGTGCCAGATATTTTCCTTTTACCTTGTTAAGTCCACTTTTTCATGTTTTTCTCCCCAACTCTGTGCCCTGAGAGGCTGACCAATATGGACTGCCTTAGTGAACATCATTGCTCTTTGGCCTCTAGT
The DNA here is from genome assembly GCF_024166365.1 of Elephas maximus indicus. Lineage (NCBI taxonomy): Eukaryota > Metazoa > Chordata > Mammalia > Proboscidea > Elephantidae > Elephas > Elephas maximus. Next base: position 69,847,544 of record NC_064831.1, on the reverse strand, counting down.
TGTGCTTGGTCTCTGGGGATCACTGGTAGGAGGTGGGAGGGAGGGAGGAGTGTGAATTTGGGGTATTTATTCTTGGTTCTAGCCTTGCTAGGTCACAGAGAGTTGGCTATGTTCTTCTACTGAAGGCCACAGCTCCTAACAGTGGCCCTTTCCATTCTGCTACTCTTCCCAGAATCCAGTAACAGCTTCCTCCCTTTTATCAGCCCAAACCACACCCTCCACCTTAGCACTGTGTATGCAGATTAAATGTAGCAACTAGCAACCTCACCGGTGTCCTGGGTACCAGGCAAATATGTGTTTATTCACTGAGGACCCTCAATAAATGTTCTTTAAATGAATGAACGAGTCAATGAAACATGAGACCCTTGTGACAATACAGCTATGTGGTTAGAGCACCCGGCAGTCAGTGGTGAGCTCAAACCCTGGCTTCTTCACTTACCAGATGAGTGATCTAGGGCAAGTTGTTTAAATTCTCTAATCTTCGATTCCTTACCTTTACTGTGGACAATATCTTCTATACTAGGTTGATCAAATGAAAAATAGTCTATGCAAAATGCTTAGCACAGAGTCTGGCACAAAAATAAGTGTTGAGTAAACAGTAGTTGTAAATGTTATCTAATAAGTTATCTAATCCAGTCGTGACTAAAATTAGATAGTCTTTTGCAATAGACAAATGAGTAAGGACACAAACAGACACTTAGCAAGCAAGTACAGTAATTGGCAAGCAAAGTTGTCAACATGTTCAACCTAGCAAATACGCAAAGAAACTGTGAGATACCGTGTCTTGCCTCCAAGATTAGAAAACTGTTTTAATAATACTCAAAGCTGGCAAGAACACAATGAAACAGGGACTCTCAGTCACTCATTTTGAGCTAAAAAATGCCAGAATATATGACTTTTCAAAATGTAAAATGCATCTACCTGTGACCCAGTGGAGCCCTGGTGGCGCAGCGTTGAGTGCTAAGCACCTAACCAAAAGGTTGACAAATTGAATCCACCAGCTACTCCCTGGAAGCCCTATGGGGCAGTTCTACTGTGTTCTACAGGGTCTCTATTAGTCGGAATCGACTTGATGGCAGCGGGTTTGGTTTTGGTTTTTATGATCCAGTAATTGTACTTCTGATAATCTAGACCACAGAAATAATTATACAAAGGGATATGTACAAAGATGTTCCTAACAACACTGTTTGTAATAGTGACAGATAGATAGATAGATGATAGATAGATAGATGATAGATAGATGATAGATAGATAGATGATAGATAGAGAGAGAGAGAGAGAGAGAGAGAGAGAGAGATAGATAGATAGATAGATAGATGATAGATAGATAGATAGATAGATAGATAGATAGATAGATAGATAGATAGATAGATAGATAGATAGATAGATAGATAGATAGATAGATAGATAGATAGATAGATAGATGATAGATGATAGATAGATAGATAGATAGATAGATAGATAGATAGATAGATAGATAGATAGATAGATAGATAGATAGATAGATAGATAGATAGATAGATAGATAGATAGATAGATAGATAGATAGATAGATACCTGTTGCCATTGAGTCAATTCCGGCTCATAGCAACCCTATAGGATAGAGCAGAACTGCCCCCATAGCGTTTCCTAGGCTGTAATCTTTACAGAAGCAGACTGCTGGGGAGTTTGAACTGCTGATCTTTTTGATTAGCAGCCGAAAACTTAACCACTACTCCACCAGGGCTCCTTCCAATAGATACCAAAAACAAAACAAAAAAACTCATTACTATTGAGTCAATTTCGACTCATAGGGACCCTATATAGATAGAAACGACTGAAGTATCCATCAGTTACGAATGCCTAATTAAATTATGATGCAGTCATCCTATAGATTGCTATGTAGCTGTTAAATACAACAAGTTATTCTCCAGGGCTGCTGCATACTGGTGTGAGGTTATTCACCACACAAGGGAACCACAGCCAAGGGGGCATCACTTACATCTTAGACGTGTACTGCGATCTGAGAGCTCGAAGGCCCTTAAGAGTTAATACTGGCACACATGGCCGTGTACAGATTCAGGAGACAATGCATTCACTGGCACACACATGAGCATGGATCTACAACCTGTCTCACATGTATTCTGGGAGCCCACCACAGTCCCTTCTTGTTCACCTGCTGCCTCAATTCCTGTCCCTTGTCCAACTCCGTATCTCACATGAATCCCTCATCTGGAGATGAAGAATGCGCTTTCTAGAGGGCTGAGCACCCCAGTGTCCAGGGAGTACAGGGTGTAAGTGAGTGATAAGGTGCCTATGTGTGCACAGCCAGGCACTGCCATGGCTCTGGAAAGCGCCCCTGGCAGAGCCGGTCAGACTGTGCAAATACGCACTAACTTAAAAAAGATTTTATTTGAGGAAGGAGTACCTTTTTCTTAATCTGGTCAAGGCATTGAATGGGCTAGTGATGGCCTTGTTGATTTCTAGAAGGAGAAGGAGGGAGAACATAAATTGCAGAACAATAGGTATAATGTGATTCCAGCTAAGTAAATATGTACATATATGTAAATGCATAGAAAAGAGACTCTTGCTAGCAGCTCTCACCGGAATGTGAGTGGGGTGAAGAGGGGAAGGCAGACTGTGAGGTTTTGCTCTTTTTTCTTTATAGTTTGAATTTTTTACAATGTGAATGTATCCATGTGTTACTTGTATAATTTTAAAAAATAAGGTAAAATTGGGAATAACACCAACAACAAAGAAATGGCAAAATGAGGTTCACCAACTATAGCCGTTCAGTAGTATATTTCAGCTTACAAAGAGTCTATAATAAGGCAGAAGAGAAAGTTCTATGGATATGACAATATGTCCATAATACATTTAATGAAAATGAAGTGGTAAGTTTCAGAAGAGTACTATGTTCTAATCACATCTGTGTTAAAAGCATAGACATGTGTACATACTATACATAAAATAAACACCTGGAAAGATAGACACCAAGTTGAAAATAGTGGTTATTATTGCTGACCTATGGGTTTGGGTGGTGACAGGAAACTTAATTCTGAAGGGCTAGCATTTTTTATAATGAATACACATTTATTTCAAGTAAATTATGTATTAAGAGATATCTAAATTACATGTATGTATGTATATATATCTATGGATGTATATGACTCCTGGTGGCTCAGTGGTTAAGAGCTCGCTTGGCTGCCAACCAAAAGGTTGGCAGTTTGAATCCACCAGCTCCTCCTTGGAAGCCCTGTGGGGTAGTTCTACTCTGTCCCACAGGCTGGTTATGAACTGGAATCAACTCGATGGCAACAGATATGTGTATGTATATATGCACCTAGGAAAATAGATGAGAGATAACCCAAAGTGTTAACAGTAGTTTTCTCTGAGTAATGAGATTATGGGTGATTATTATTATTATTATGAGCTTACATTTGACTGTGTATTTTAACATCTGACAATTTTTAAAAACCAAAAGGTAAAAAAGAACGAAAAGACAGAACTAATAAAATTGTATATAGTATAATCACTGGTTGGTGAAAATCAGTAAAATATTTGCACGTGGAAGAAAAAACACCTGGGAAAAACTATAATTAGTGGAAATTTGAATATTAAGATTTTCCGCCCTCCTTTTCAGAATTTTCCAAGTTTACTATTATGAATGAGTCTTGGTTCTGGTACTCAAAGAAAGGATGCTCTTATTTTTAAAATAATAATAAAATTAAGTATGCTCAAAGATCATCAATTTAGGGGTGAAGAAATTTATGGTCAAGCATGGCGTTTGCTGTCAAAGGGAATGCAGGTCTGGGGAGCCCTTGCTGGATGGGTTCCAGAGCTCCTTCCATTCTCCCTCCAAAGCCACCATTTCATTCCCTTTCTTAGGTTTTGAGAGTGAAAAGTAGGTGCCTCTGCCGGAAGTCTCCTTACAACCCAACTAACCGACGGGAGACCCCCCAGTGGCCTCCAGCTCCCGGTTGGTTTATGCTGTTGAGGGCTAGGGTGACTGAGGTCCAACATCCCTGAGGCAGTGACTGCGTAGTCCCAGTTTTCCTAGGACTTTTCCAGTTTTAGCACTGGAAACCCCTCTGTCCCAGAAAAACCAGGACAGCTAGTCACTGTATGAGGAATTATGCTTGCAAGAACATTGAACTAGGAACTGGGAGGCCAAGGTTCTCACCCAACTCCCTGTGTGGTATGCTATTTCGCCTCTCTAGGCCTCAGTTTGCTTATCAGTACAACAATAGCACCCACTCTGACTCTACCTGAAAGAGTCATTTCAAGGAACAAAAGAAAACAATGTAGGTGAAATTGCATTCTAAATTAAGGGTTATGTTCATCTAGGGAGTCAACTGTCAGGGTAGATTTTTTCCTTGGAAGAATTAACTGGAGCTATGGAGCATGCCACAATTGTGTATTCTTATCACAGATTGCTCTCCATTTTTCTCCTTGACACCTCTCATGCCCATCTTGAGAAAGGTAGACAGATATCTGACTGCTTTGAAATTTGCTCACGGGCCCAAGCCAACAAGTCTCCAGCTTTAATGAAGTGTGACTCCCCAGTGGTAGCTCTGGGGCAGAGGTTGATGAACTTTTTGTGTAAAAAGTGAAAATAGAAAATACTTCAGGCTTTGTGAATCGTATGGTCTCTGTCAAATCTACCCAACCCTGTGGTTACAGTGCAGAAGCAGCCGTAGACAATACATAAAGACATTCTCAACTGTAGCACTATTGAAATTTTGGGCTGGGTAATTCTTTGTTATGCTGGCTATCCTGTGTACTGTTAGATGTTTAACCTCCACCTGGCCTCCACCCACTAGATGCTAGTAGTATCCCTCAGTTGTGACAACACAAAATGTCTCCAGACAAATGCTCCCTATGGGGTTGGGGAAGAGTACAGAATCCCCCCAAGCTGAGAACTACGATGTAAAGGAATGAATGTGGCTGTGTTCCAATGAACCTTTGTTTACAAAAACAGGTGGGTTGGGTTTGCCCTGTAGGCCATAGTTGGCCAACCCCTGCAGCAGGCAATGGGGACTGAAGATGCCAGTTCTGACCTATAGCTTTGTGGATGGGACCCGTGGTTGGAGAGTGATGAGGTCATTTCAGGAGACCCAAAATATTAAGCCAGATTTCCCTTCTGAAACCTTGTCCCTTGGACCTAGCCAAGTCCCAAGCCAAAGATCTTCGCCACATCTTAGGTTGCTGGAGTTTTTAGAGCTTGTTGAGGCAGTGCTGCTGTCGCGGTTGAGAAGGCTTAAAGAAGCTTTAATATTTTTACTGTGCATCCCAGTTAGGGTTAAAGGGTTTCAGGAAAGAGCGGTATTAGATGCCATGACACACTTCCCTGGCTTTCCTCGTAGTTTTCTGCTTTCTTCCTCACCATTTCCACAATCTTCAACCAGCCTAGAAGCTATATTGCTGAACCTTCAACGATTTCCATTTGGTAGCCAAAGCATGTTAGTCCGTTTCATGTGGAAAGTGATTATGTTTCACGCTTGTCAGTCAACCCTCTTTGCCCTGACTTGTAGAAAGAGAAGGGAGAGGATGCAGGGGAGGGGGGCACCAGACTCCAGAGGGAGGAGAGGCTATCGCAGAGGTTACCATGGAAGGGCTGGTTAGTGGTGACCCGGCCTGTTGCCCTCCATGCTGGGCATATTTCACTTCCTGAAAGCGCCAGCTAATAGGAGCTGCATGGTAATTTACATCGAAACAGGAGATAGTTTCCTTGTCACACTGTGCTCACAGGCTGAGCCCTTACCAGTTATATTTGAAGGAATGACAACATGAGTTACCCTTAGGGAAGCTAGTTTTCTAAAAGCCCTCAGCAGGGGGTTGCAGAAGGACCTTAAACGACGGTGGCAACCAATGGTACCTACCTGCAGGCTGGCCACCTGCACCATGCAGGAATCAGTTGTCGATTAGAGCAATGGTTCTCAAATTTGTGTGTGTATCAGAATCACCTGGAGAATAATAGCGACCTCAGAGGCCCAGGCTTGTTGAAGCAGAAGAGGGGCTGGGCCCTTATAGGTTTACCAACTTCCCCGGGTTATACTGATCCCAACCAGAGTTTGAGAATTGTTGGGTTGAAATCTTGCTACTCAAAGCGTGGTATGTGGACAGGCAGCATCAGCATCACCTAGAGCTTGTTAGCAATGCAGCAGCTCTGAGCTCACCCCAGACTTATGGAATCATCTGAATTGTCATTTAATAAGATCCCCAGGGAATTTGTGTGCACCTTACTACTCTGTCCTATAGGGTCGCTATGAGTTGGAATCGACTCGACGGCAATGGGTTTACAGTCTGAGAAGTCCTGGGTGGGGTCATAAACTGACTAGGCAGTGGATTGGCCCCAGAACAACGCTCCAGGCCCCAGGAAGAGACCTAAGCTGAGCAGGACCAGCCACCAGGATTAGTTCAGGGCAGAGTGACACATGTGAACTGATAGAAACAGAGAATAGTCCAGTCAAACAGAGGGAGGGAGAAGGAGTGGTGTGTCATTCAAAGAAACGGATCCTGGGTCTGGGCTACAAAGAAATCTTGGGGAGCAATACAGGCCTCCCTCCACCCTGGCCAGAGGCCAATTACAATAGGCTCCATGCATCCATTTGCGGGGACTCTCACAAGCTGTCTGTGCTTTGCCCAGGCTTTCTGCTTCAGGCCAATGACTGGAAGCTTTACTAATGAATATTATTTTCAGCTTTCCAGTCTGAGGACGAAATTCAGATTCTCTGTTTTGCACACCCTGGCATCCAGCTTGCACTCAATGGTGTTGCTCCAGGAAACTCTCTGGCGACTCTGCTCTTGACCATGGGCCCCTGCCAGCATTGCTTCTCGCTCCTAGTTGTGTGTGGGGACTAACGCATTTGAAACAGTCCTAGGTGGTCTTGAAGACAGCCTCCTCTACGTGACTTCCTGTTTCTGGGTTCTGCTAACCGCCCTCTCCACTAGTCCTCAGGCCTAAGCAGTAAGATCTCTATGGCTACTTACTGCTGGGCACTGAGCTATCCCTATGGTTCCCCTATAGACCACCAACAACTTTCTAAATGGCCCCTCCGTAAATAAATTTTGCTCACATTGTTCTGATTTGACTATGCCACCTGTTGGGACCTTGAACGATACAATTAGGAATGTTCATTCCCTTCCAGGGAGATCTTAGCCCAACCCACCAAGGTGCCAACAGGATAAACTCACCAGAATCTAGGAGTCCAACATTAGAATAAGAGATGCACAATAAGGGGCTCATTTCTTTACAAGAAATGAGTATGCAGGGAAAACTTCCTAACATTGGGCAGGACCCTACCGTATCGGTAACAAGACATCTGGAAGGGAGTGAGCATCTACCTACCAAGGCAGATACCTAAGCAGCACCTAGAGGCCCATGTTATCTGCAGAGTGTAGAAAAACATGCCCTTCCCACACAGGTGGGAGGCTGGGCTCAGTGACCCAGACAGTTCTTCCCAGCACTGAGTTCGTGATTCTACAAATAGCCCCATGCTCCTCCCACGCCCTCTTCACAGCTCTCCAGGGACTCAGTCGTTAGCTGGTGGTATATGTGTTGATTGGGAAGGAGAAGAGGGAAGATTGGCACTTGGCTTGGTGCCTGTTTTCACCTCCTCAGCTGGCTGGCTGTAACTGACCCTGAAAGCATAGCTCAGGAGGAAAGGCAGAGCCCACAGGAGTTGCCAGCTCAGAGATTCAGAAATGTCAGCAGATTTCCCAGAGAGGGTATCGGGTACAACATGCAGCAGGATCTTCATTTAGGCAGCTGCCAGACTTCAGACCATGGGCCACTGGGCAGCCAGCACACTGGAGGGGGATACCCCAGCACCAGGCCATATGAAGTCTGAAGAAACAAGGCCACCTAGGGTGGAAGGGCAGGGTGCTGTCAGATACTGTCCAAGGGGTCTGAGCAGCCTTACAGGGTTCCCATGAAGTAGAAAAACGAGAGCTGGGTTTCAGGCCACATGGGTGCTCCAGGCTGTTCCCTAGGGTTTAGAGGTCCTGAGTTCAACTGGCGATGAATAAGGCTTGAGGGGACACATGGCCTGAGTCAGTGACTTGATTTAAGGCTTACTGAATGGAGTGGCCAAGACCATTCCTAACTCATTCATTATTGAGCCCCTGCTCCATGGAGTGCTGTGCTACGTGCTGATAGAGTGATTATAGGACCAGCGGGGTCTCTACCCTCCTTCACGGAGCTCACAGCTGACCTTCCTGCCGAGGTGTAGCTGAGTCAGCAGCCAGGAGTTTTTAGTGGCCTGAATCTTGGGAGCTGGGGCACGTAATCAGAGAGACAGGTGCTGACAGTAAAGTAAGATTCTTCCCCACAGCTGTTAAGGGCACGCCCTCTATTACCCTGAATCCAGACCAGCCTCCCTGGAATGTGTGCAGACAGGCAAGTGCAGCAAAGGGCACAGATTTTAGGATGGCCACATGTCCCATTTTACCCAGTGCTAAATGGGGACAGCTGGTCACCCTAGTACAGAGTGGTGAGGCCCAGGGATTGAGGAAGAGTTTTAGTCCTCAGGCAGCCAAGAGTAAGTAGGGGCAAAGTCAGGCGTAAAGTCATTGTTGGCCCCAAGGCAAAACCCAAAGGCTGGATTCCTGAGAATGTGAAGGTTGCAGGGTTGGTGTTTGTTCCCAGCAGCTCTGAGGGGCCACACAGCTGGGTATTGGGGGAACAATTAGTCAGTGGCATCTCTGACCCAGATACCTCCAGTTCTGTTTCTTTAGTCACTCATACATGAGGAAATGAATTCAAGAACACTTAAGATCAAATAATACGTTTAGGTTTGAGTGTCTGCTACCGGTGTTCCCTGGTGCTTTGTTCTCCTATCACCTTGGAGTGTAAATGCTTATTATTTGACTGTCTTTCTCATCCGATTCACCCACAGAACAAGGAGTCTGGTGACTTAGTGTCTAGCACATAATAGGGACTCACTAAATGTTTAATGAATAAATGTATGAAGTTACAATCCAGCTGTTACAGAAAGTAGGAGCCAAAAGGGCAGAATGAAATGGTGAGACAGTGATAATTTTGAAAAGCGGTAAGTCAAAACAAGAGGGCCAGAATAGACACGATAGGAAGTCTGGTTTCAGGCAAGCAAACAAGCAAAGAGGCCTTCAGACTAGAACCTCACAACTGACCGTAGGGCCTGTGTTGCTCGATTTCCTGGCAAAGTTTCTGTTTGTTTAGGGGCCTCCCCTCCAGCTGGTCTGACGGCCAGGCCCACTGTTCTCTCATTTCTCCAAAACTACATTTGTTTCCACAGACCAAGGGTCAGGCACTGGGTTGGGCATAGGCAAGGGGCAGAGGCTAAAAGAAAAGGGACCACTCCTAGGGGTGTATGTGTCCCAGGAGAACTCAGCCCAGGAACACACACAGACATACACATACACACAGAGAGATATATACACACACAGACACACACACACAGACAGGGACACACGCACATTCTTATATACAGCCATAACACAGTAAAGAAGCATCAGGTGTGAGTGTTTCATTTTGGAGACCAGTGGCGTGACCTGCCAGGTGTAAGCCAGGCCTTTTACAGCAAATAGAAGGATGCCATCCATGGGTGACCTGGGCCTGCCCCGCTGTGCCTTCCTTGTCTCTTGCACCTGCTTGCTACCTCTGCCAGCTCTGGGCTTGTCTCTAGACATGACTCCTGCATGCAACTGGCACGTATGTGCTCCACTTGGCTCTCAGCCCCTTCTGTGCTGACTGATGCTGGCGGTTGACTTGTGTTTTACTCACTCACAACTCCACCCTCTCCTGCCTGCCTGACTTTGATGTTTTGGTGTTTTCTTCTCGTACCTATCAACTCATTAAATATTTATATGTAATATGTCCTCTGTGTAGGCAGTGGGCTTGGTGCTGGGGCTATCCTGGCAAACAGACAGGTTCCTGTGGAGCTCATTATGGGGGAGGAGGGGGACAATGACCAGTCGCTTATATACACTGTGATAAATGCTATGATGGGTGTTAAGCACCTGTGGTTATAGGGTGGAGTAGGGACTGGAGGTGCACAAGCCTGAAGTATGGAGACCAGCCGTGGAGTAGGCTGTGCCATGAATTATACCTTCATTTCTTTATTTGTTCATCACCAATCCCTTCATTTATTCATCGATTCATTGAAACACCTATTAAGTGGCCGGCACTTTGGGCATACAAAGATAAAAAAAAGGACTAGGTCTTCTGCCACATTGGACTCCACAGTATACCCTGCTCCTGTCTGCCCCAGGGCCTTTACACTCACTGTTACCTCTGCTTGGAAGATCTTAGTCCCATCCTCCTTTGCCAAGTTACCTCCTTTATCCTTCAGAGCTCAGCTCAAAGGTCACCTCCACAGGGAAGACTTCCTGGCCCCTTGACCAGTTCAGGGCCCCATTATGATGCTCTCTTAATACCCTGTGATTTTCCTTCATAGCACTTATAATTACACTTTTTTTTTTAGTGGAACTATTTCACTAATGTTGGTGCCTCAATCATCTCTGTCAGGGACTGATTTATTATAGTATTTATACTGCCTGACATATGTCAGTGCATTTAATAAATACAAACTGGATGGATGGATGGATGGGTGGGTGGGTGGGTAGATGGATGGGTGGGTGGGTGGGTGGATGGATGGGTGGGTGGATGGATGGATGGGTGAATAGATGGATGGATGAATGGATGCGTGAATAGATGGATGGATGAATGGATGGGTGAACAGATGGATGGATGAATGGATGGGTGAACTGGAGCTGAGGCAGACTATAGGCAGACTGACCCAATAATCAGGGCTGAACAGAGATGAGAATGGGTGAACAGGCCAAGGCAGCAGAAGTGGGAAGTCTGAAGAATGGATTTATAGGAGAGAATCTGCAGGATTTGATCCCTGGTTGACTATCACGGGTGAAACAGAAGGAGGAATGCAAGGAGAAAACCAGGGTTCTGACTGAGGGGCTAGGGAGATTGGATATACAAAAGGGGATGTTTGGAGGTATGGGATAAAGAAGATGAGTTCATTTTCGGAGCTGCTGAATTTGAGATATCTGTTTTTCTCTTTTTTTTAATTGTAGTTAGAATGATATTGCACTAAAAAATTAACTGCACAATTTCAATGGCTTAACACAATAAAAGTTCATTTATTTTGTCCCTGTGGTAGTCGAATGCCAGTGTTTGGGCTTAGCATGGTAACGTGGTGGTTTAGGGACCCAGGCACCATCCGTCTTGTGGCTGCACCAAAAGGCCTGTACACGTTCTCCTGGGGCCTTGGAGCTGAGGGGGAAAGAGAGTAGAGAATGCACACCTGATTCTGAACCCCTTTGGTCCGGAAGTGCCACCTAGCACTTTATGAGGCAGAGTCTACACCCCAAGCTAACAACATCAGACTCTTGCTTTCTTAGACTCCCTTGAGGACAAGCATAGGTACATGGCCTAGGCTCAGTCGTTCAGACACTTTCCCCCAGACTTTGATTTGGAAGCTAATGACTCAAAGAAGTAGCAGCCAAAGAGAATACATCTGGATGAGGGAAGCAGCAGCAGTGCCCACCGCTGCCAGTATTCAAAGGCTGTGGTGGCAGCTGTCTCAGCCGCAGCATCCAATAATACCGGCTCAAAATGCTATGCCTGTGTCCACTGATGGCAGTTCTGTGCATGATCTTTGACACTATTCCTTGCTATGTTGCTTTTTCAGAGATCTTGTGAGCCACTCAATATTTTTTAATAAAAATTTTTTTCTGCTTCAATGAGCCAGAGTTGTTTTCTGTTGCTTGTAACTAAAAACTTGGTCTTACACAGGCCAAGTATAAATGTGCAGAGAGTAGTTGGATATGCAGGTCTAGAATTTAGCAGATCTGGGCCACAGATATCCACGGAAATGGACTGAAGCCATGGGATTGGATAAGATTGCTCCAGGAGGCTGTGTCATGACAACGGAAGAGGGCTTTGCCTGGAGACTTGTGTCGAGTTCACTTAGCCAATTTTCTGCTTCTACTTTTTTTTTTTAAATTGAAGTGAAAGTCACATAACATAAAACCAATCATTTAAAAGTAAACAATTCAGTGGCATTTAGCACATTCGCAATGTTGTATAACCACCACCTCATCTAGTTTCAAAATATGTTTATCATCCCAAAAGGAAACCCCGGTACACATTAAGAACTTGTTCCCCTTTCCCCCTCCCTCTAGCCCCTAGCAACCACCAATCTGCATTCTGCCTCTATAAATTAACCTATTCTGGATATTTCATATAAATTGTATCATACAATACGTGACCTTTAATGTCTGCTTTCTTTCCCTTTGCATAACGTTTTTGAGGTTCTTCCATGTTGTAGCATGTGTCAGAACTTCATTTCTTTTTAGGACTGAATAAAATTTCATTGTATGGATAGGCCACAATTTGCTTATCCATTCTTCTATTCACGGGCATTTGGCTGCTTCTACCTTTTAGCTATTGTGAACAGTGCTGCGATGAATATGCAGGTACATGTATTTGTTTGAGTCCCTGTTATCAATTCTTTTGGGTATATACCTAGAAATAGAATTACTGGGTTTTATGGTGATTCTGTGTTTAACTCTTTGAGGAAACCCCAAACTGTTTTCCACTACAAGTGAAACATTTTACTTTGCCACCAGCAATGTACAAGGGCTCCAATTTCTCCACATACTTGCCAACACTTGTTATTTTCCATTTTTTTAAATTTATACTAGCCAACCTAGTATAAATTTTTGCAGTTTTGATTTGCATTTTTCTAACAACGAATGATGTTGAGCATCTTTTCTTGTGCTTGTCAGCCATTTGTATATATTCTATGGAGAAATTTCTATTCAAGTTTTTTGCCCATTTTTTTAATTGGGTTATTTGTCTTTTTTTTTTTTTTTGGTGAGTTGTATTGTGCTTCTACTTTAATGATAGGGCTTTTTCTTTTTGAGGCTGCCCCAGATGACTTCAGCCATTATGGTGATAATTACAACCCCACTTATCCAGGGTGTAATAGTAAATACGTGACATGTGCTGCACCCTCTTTACCAATGCTATCCTAATGCCAACAACCTCTGGTAATCACAACAGGAATTTCTACTCAGTAATAGCATTTTTTTTTTTTCACAATGAGCCCAGACACAAGCCTTAGAACCCTTTTCAACATAGCAGTCCAAACAGCCCTAATATATCCATGGAAGTTGGTTTCTGAGATGTAGCCTACTTGATAGTTTAGGCCTATAGTTTTACAGTTTACACAGCATGTTCATATCCATTATCTTTATTTGCTTTTCTCTACAGCCTGATGAGATAGTAGGTACTAGGCCTGTTTTACAGATGAAAAAATTGGAATCTCAAGGAGTTAAATGACTTGATTGATTACACATATAAATCATGGCAGAGTCAGGATTTGAACTCAGGGATCCTGATTGTAAATCCCAACCCTTTATCTATACAACCAGGTAGTCCTCACCTCTGCATCCTCTAGGGTACAAGAGCATTGTACTCTAATTCATTTGAATGCATCTCAGGAAACAGAGACAGTCAAGGAAAGTTGAGAAGCCTCCTCAGCTGGCCCAGCAAAGAGTAACGGCTCATTTGGTTGGGAAATGTTATATTTCAGATAAAGCAGCCTCCCAATCTCTAGTTGGAGTGTGGGTAAATCCTTGGTTCAGTGTTCTAAGAAGCCACAGGTGTATGCCAATGAGGGGTGGAGCACAGTAACCTCTAATTGTCCAGGCAAGTAGGCCTTGAGCATCTTGAATGTTGGGCCATGGGAGCAGAGTTATAGACACTGAGATTTAGGGACAGAATTTTGTTCAATAAATCATGATTTTTTTTTTTTAAGTAAACATGTTCTGATCTTTCAAGGACACACACTGAAAAGAGTGAAAAGACAACCTACAGACTGGGAAAAAAATCTTTGGAAATGACATATCCAATAAGGGTCTAATCTCTAAAATATATTGTCGTTGTTAGGTGCCATCAAGTCAGTTCCAACTCAGAGCGACCCTATAGGACAGGGTAGAACTGTCCCATAAGGTTTCCAAGGAGCAGCTGGTGGATTTGAACTGCCGATCTTCTGGTTAGCAGCCTGAGCTCTTAACCACTTTACCACCAGGGCTTCCTAAAATATATAAAAAAAATATATAGAAAACTTAAACAATTCAACAACAAAAAGACAACCCAGTTAAAAAATGGGCAAAGGACATGAACAGATACTTCACCAAAGAGGACATTCAAGCAGCTAACAAACACATGAAAAGATGGTCACAATCATTAGCCGTTGTTGTTGCTGTATGTATAACGGAACAAAAACCCTGCCAGGTCCTGTACTATCCTCACAATCACTGCTGTGTTTGAGTCTGTTGCTGGAGCCACTGTGTCAATCCATCTCATTGAGAGTCTTCCTCTTTTTTGCTGACCCTCTACTTTACCAAGAATGATGTCCTTCTCCAGGGACTGGTCCCTCCTGATAACATGTCCAAAGTCTGTGAGATGATCTCTTGCCATCCTTGCTTTTAAGGAGTATTCTGACTGTACTTCTTCCAAGACAGATTGGTTCATTCTTTTGGCCAAACCCAAACTGACTTCTGTCAAGTTGATTTTGACTCATACTGATCCTGTAAGACAGAGTAGAACTGCCCCATAGGGTTTCCAAGGCTGTAAATCTTTATGGAAGCAGGCTGCCATGCCACATCTTTCTCCCAAAGAACGGCTGGTGGATTGGAACTGCCAACCTTTCAGTGAGCAGCTGAGCACTTCAACCACTGTACCACCAGGGCTCCTTGTTTTTCTGGCAGTCCATGATATATTCAATATTCTTTGCCAACACACCATAATTCAAATATACCAAGAACACAATTAAAGGGAATCTTGACATGTTATGAAAAATGTAACTAATGTCACTGTACAGAAATTGTCAAATGGGAATCTAATTTGCTGTGTAAACATTCACTGAAAACAAAATAAAATATTATTTTTTAAAAAAGGACACACACCAGGCCCAATTAAATGCACCAAACCGCATGTGGTGGACACATGATTTGTATACTTATATCCATTCTGAGAGGCTAGAGCCAAAAAAGGAGCCCTGGTGGTGCAGTGGTTAAGCACTCAGCTGCTAACCCAAAGGTCCATGGTGGTTCCAAATCACCAGCCACTCCTCAGAAGAAAGATGTGGCAGTCTGCTTCCGTAAAGAGTACAGCCTTGGAAACCCTATGGGGGCAGTTCTGCCCTGTCCCATAGGATCGCTATGAGTCAGAATCGACCTGATAGCAACAGGCTCGCCTTGGCTTGGCTTAGAGCTAAAAATGGCATTTTCCAGACCCCCTTGCACCTAGACTACAAGATGTGAATTGCTTTCTACTAACCAGATATATTGGAAACCCTGGTGGCGTAGTGGTTAAGTACTATAGCTGCTAACTGAAGAGTCTGCCAGAAGCTCCTTGGAAACTCTATGGGTCAGTTCTACTCTGTCCTATAGGGTCACTATGAGTCGGAATTGACTTGACAGCACTGGGTTTTTTTTTTTTTGGTTTTTAACCAGATATATTTGCATGTGACGCTGAGTTATGTAGGGGGAGAAACACAGCAGGGATTGTGCCGGAGGCTTTATGACTCCTGATTCAGAAAGCAGCTTCCTGGAGGTGGCTGAAGTGGCAGCTTCTTTCTTCTGAAGCTAGTTTAGTTGGTCATGAGAAACAGGAGGTCTCTGGGCTTCCCAATTCCACGTTGTGGTTTGAGGAGTCCTTCCTGGATCCTCATTCCAGCGTCTGTCTCTTTAGTCCCCAGTGGTGTCACTAGAGGGTTTGGACCATGCTGTCAGAGACGGTGACACAAAATGACTGTCTATAAAATTTTTGTGCAGTGTTTTGGCGGAAATCTATTATTTTTATAAAAATAGCTCTGTGGTTACTTATAGCAACAAGAACATTTTTCGTAAGCCCGGCTTACATGTATCAGTACACCTACAAGGCTAAAACCGTATGCTAATTCACTGTTTGAAGCTTCCAATGTGCCCTGCGGAAGCCGTCATTATTACCCAATCACCGCGATGCTTCGAATCACGTGGTTTTGTTTATACGCGCTACAAGCCCGCCCTGTTGTTTTCCTTGCTGCGGGTGTTTTTATAGTCACTGATTTTGTCACATTTTCTGGTGTTTTGGCTACAATATTGCTGTAGTTAGTATTTGTGAAACTATATCAGTAACTTTTTAAGAGTGAACTAGTCATTAAAGGAAAAGAGGAGTGAATTACGATTTACCGGTAACATTAGTACGAGAAAGATTACTAAGAATTCCCTATGGTCTGGTATGGAAATAGGTCCATGGGGGGAGGTATTACGGATCGAATTATGTCCCCCCGAAATGTGCATCAACTTGGTTAGGCCATGATTGCCAGTATTGTGTGGTTGTCCATTTTGTGATCTGATGTGATGATCCTATTTGTTGTTAATCTTAGCCTCTATGATGTTAATGAAGCAGGATTAGACACGGTTATGTTAATGGGACAGGACTCAATCTACAGGATTAGGCTATATCTTGAGTCAACCTCTTTTGAGATATAAAATAGAAGAGAAGGACCTCATCATCACCAAGCAAGAAGAGCCAGGGGCAGAGAACATCCTTTGGACTCGAGGTCCATGCGCTGAGAAGCTCCTAGATCAGGAGACGATTGATAAAAAGGCCCTTCCCCCAGAGCTGGCAGGGAAAGAAAGCCTTCCTCAGGAGCTGGTGCCCTGAATTCAGACTTCTCGCCTCCTAGACTGTGAGAGAATACACTTCTGTTTGTTAAAGCCATCTTCTTGTGGAATTTCTGTTTTAGCAGCGCTAGATAACTAACACAGGGGGTAACACCATGAGTTACTACACAGGGCAGCACCAACCCTAGTGATGCCATTGTTAGCCCCTCCAATGATTCTGTGATCCGTTTTTAGTACTGAATAAATACCTCTTTGTTTAAACTCACTGGGGTGGCTTCTGTGTTCTGCAGCCAAGCACTTGACCAATATCCATGCCTGGTAGGAATGTATCTGCCTGCATCTGGGTTGTTCCTGGAACTCCCAGGCCTTCATAGAAGTGAGCTCTGAGCACTAGGTTGTGCTGCTGCTCTAGCTGAGTGAGTGTTCTCACTCGGAAAGAGAAACCAGGCCCTCTGGAAGTTAGGCAGCTTCTGGTTGAGCAGGTAGCTACTGTTCCTAAATATCTGTGGTGCTCCTGGAAAGAAAGAAGAGAGCTGTACCTTGAGCACCTCTTTCAATCACTGTGACCAGGGGGCTGCATTCTATATAGCAGCAGTCCTTCAGTCCCACGGTTGGGTATGGAGAAAGAGAGAGAGACAGTGTGTGTGTGTGCTAATACTAAAGGACAAATTCTTTGGGTCCTTAAACTAAACACTGGTCCCCTGGGTCATGTAAAGTAACTACTGGACCTTGTTGAGAAACCCAGAGTTGAGGATAACTCTTGGTTTCTGTCTCTGAAACGGCCTGTGTTGCAGCACCACCTGAAATTTGACCTGCAGCAGTCTCCTGGCCTGGAGAAGAAGGGATGTGGAAAATATGGCTCTTAGCCCAGACAGCCCTGAGTTTCTACTGTGTAACCAACTCTACACTTACCACAGAAGCAGGCCTTGGCTTCTGGCCCATCTTCTCTTCCCAGGGATCTAAGATGCTGGCAGAGGTGTAAAAGTCTTTGTTAGTAGGTTTCTCCCAGCCTTGGGATCCATGCCACAAGAGGTCTTGGACCAGAGACCTGTAGCCTCAGCTTACTTTTGCTTCACCTGATCCCAGAAGAACCGAAGGTTCTAGAGGGGAGAAGGAATTGCAGGCTAACAAGATATGAATGTCTGACTTTTATTTATTTTTTTATCTTTGATGCTCCTTGAGAGTCATTTGACCCCTTTTCGGGGATAGGGCAACTTTTCTAGGACTGAATAAAACACTTCCCCTCCAAGGAAGAAATACAAATCAGGTGATCGTGTGTTTTGTTTTTAATTGGCCCTTTTCCTTCCCCCCACCATCCTACTCCCTGTCACCTCAAGAATGAGAAACTAATGTTTCTGTTCCTAGAGAATTGGGTTGAATTTTCTTTTAAGTCAATTTTATTAAGGTAAAGTTTGCGTACACACACACACACACACTTAAAATGCATCCATTTTAAATATACAGTTTGATGAGGTTATTTTCATTTCACTGAGTTTTTTTAAGTGTAAATACCCACGTAACTACCAGCACAATCAAGGTATGGAGTATTTCCATCACCTCAGAAAGCTATCGTGTCCTCCTTTGCAGTCAATTCCTGTCTTCCCCCAGCCCCAGGCAACCGCTGGCTTGCTTTCTCTGCCATTACAAGATTAGTTTTACCCATTCAAAAATTTCATATAAACAGAATCATACAGTATGTCCTTTTTTGTGTCTGGCTTCTTTTGCTTAGCATAATGGTTTAAAATTTTATGTGCTGTGTGTGTTGGTAGTCCCTTCCTTTTCATTGCTGATTAAGATTCCATTGTATGGGTATACCATTTTTGTTTACCCATTCCCTTGTTGATGGACATTTGGGTTATTTCTAGTTTGGGGCTCTTATGAGCAAAGCTGCTATGAATATTTGCGTATGCTTCTTTGTGCGGGCATATTTTTATTTCTTTTAGATAAACTACACAATGGTAGAATTGCAAGGTTGTATGATAAGTTTGGACCCCTGGTGGCATAGTGCTTGAGAGCTTGCCTGCTAACCAAAAAGTCAGCAGTTTGAATCCACCAGCCATTCCTTGGGAACCCTACAGGGCAGTGCTACTCTATCCTATAGGGTCACAATGAGTTGGAATTGAATTGACGGTAACGGGTTTGGATTTTCTTGTTATGATAAGTTTAAAAGGAGCCCTGGTAGTGCAGTGGTTAAGTGTTCGGCTACTAACCAAAAGGTTGGCAGTTCGAGCCCACCTGTTATTCCCCAGGAGAAAGATGTGGCAGTCTGCTACAGTGAAGATTACAGCCTTGGAAACCCTAAGGGGCAGTTCTACTCTGTCCTATAGGGTTGCTATGAGTCAGAATCGACTTGACAGTGGGTTTGGTTTTTGTTATTTTTATAATTTTTATTGTGCTTTAAGTGAAAGTTTACAAATCAAGTTTGTCTCTCACATAAAAACTTATATACACCTTGTTACATACTCCCAATTACTCTGCCCCTAATGCGAGCCCGCTCTCTCCCTCCACTCTCTATTTTCGTGTCCATTTCCCCAGCTTCTAACCCCCTCTACCCTCTCATCTACTCTCCAGGCAGGAGATGCCTACATAGTCTCAAGTGTCCACCTGATCCAAGAAGCTCACTCCTCACCAGCATCCCTCTCCAACCCATTGTTCAGTCCAATCCCTGTCTGAAGATTTGGCTTTGGGAATGGTTCCTGTCCTGGGCCAGCAGAAGGTCTGGGGGCCATGACCTTTGGGGTCTCTCTAGTCTCAGTCAGGCCATTAAGTCTGGTCTTTTTATGAGCATATGGGGTCTGTATCCCACTGTTCTCCTGCTCCCTCAGGGGCTCTCTGTTGTGTTCCCTGTTAGGGCAGTCATTGGTTGTGGCCAGGCACCATCTAGTTCTTCTGGTCTCAGGATGATGTAGTCCCTGGTTCATATGGCCCTTTCTGTCTCTTGGGCCCGTAATTACCTTGTGTCCTTGGTGTTCTTCATTCTCCTTTGATCCAGGTGGGCTGAGACCAATTGGTGCATCTTAGATGGCTGCTTGCTAGTGTTTGAGACCCCAGATGCCACTCTTCAAAGTGGGATGCAGAATGTTTTCATAATAGATTTTATTATGCCAATTGACTTAGATATCCCCTGAAATCATGGTCCCCAGAGTTTGGTTTTTATGATAAGTTTATGCTTAACTTGATAAGAAATGGCCAACTATTTTCCAAAGTGATCTTACTATTTTATACCCCCACCAGCAGTGTATGGAAGTTCTAGTTCTTCGACGTCCTCTTCACACTTGATATTGTCAGTCTTTTTTATTTCAGCCATTCTAGGGAGTATGTAGTAGTATGTCAATCTGGTTTCAATTTGCATTTCCATGGTGACTAAAGACGTAAAACTTCTGTTCATACGCTTATTAGACATTTATATACTGGTACCTATTGTAAAATGGCTAGACAAACCTTTTTGACCATTTAAAAAAATTGGATTATTTGTCTTGTTATTGTATTGTCAGAGTTCTTTATATATTCTGAATATAAGTCCTCTGTCAGATACATGTATTGCATTTTTTTTTTTTTTTTTTGCCTTCCCGTCTGTGGCTTGTCTTTTCATTTTCTAACGATGTCCTTTGAAAAGGAGATTTTAATTTTGATGAAATTCAATTTATCAATTTTTTTCTTTTGTGGTTTGTTTGATGGGCTATTTTGTGTGTGTGTGTGTGTGTGTGTGTGTGTGTGTGTGTGTGTGTATGAAGTGATCAGGCTCTTCCTAATAGGAACTCCAGGGCGATGGTAAGATAAAATGAGAGAAAAGGACATTTGGCCTGGATAGGAACTTGGAAGGAGCCCTGGTAGTGAAATGGTTAAAGATTCAGCTGCAAACCAAAAGATTGGTGGCTTGAACCCATCAGCAGTTCTGCAGTAGAAAACTCCTAGCTATCTCTTTCTATAAAGATTATAGCCTGGGAAACCCTAAGGGGCAGTTCTATTATGTCAGATAGGGTCCCTATGAGTTGAAATGGACTCAATGGCACACAACAACAACAGGAACTTAGAGGAGCCTAGGAAGGAAGGAAAAATCGAGAAGGAGGTTTCAAATGCCAGGAACTTTAACCAGGAAAGTGGAAAAGTGGAAACAATAATATTAGTAAAAAAACAGAAACTAAAAAGAAACAAACAAAAAACACAGTTGCCATTGAGTTGATTCCAATTCATGGTGACCCCACGTGTGTCAGAGCAGAACTGTGCTCCACAGGGTTTCCAAGGGCTGATTTTTCAGACGTGGATCACCAAGCCTTTCTTCCAAGAAGCCTCTGGGTGGGCTCAAGCCTTCAACTTTTCAGGTACCAGCCTAGCAGTATTGCGTGCTTACTATATGTCAGGCTCTGTTGTAGAATCTCCACTTACACAATTTTCACAACAACCTTGTGGAACAGGTGCTATTGTTTAGCCCTGCTTTAATGATGAGGAAACCCTGGTGGGTAGTGGTTAAGAGCTACAGCTGTTAACCAAAAGGTCAGCAATTCGAATCTACCAGGTGCTCCTTGGAAACCCTATGGGGCAGTTCTACGCTGTTCTACAGGGCCGCTATGAGTTGGAATCAACTCAACGGGCAACAGGTTTGATTTTTGGTTTTTTACTGGTAAGGAGACTGAGTCACAGGGAGATTAAATAACTTGCCTAAAGTCATATAACTAGTAAGTGGAAGAGCCAGGATTTGAACCCATGAAGTATACCTCATGGCTTTTAACCACTACACCATGCCTAAGTAGGGCTCCTGGCTGGTAAGTACCTGGTGAATAGGCTTAAAAAAACCAGCCTCAGGAGCTCTGCTTGAGAAGTCAAGAATCATGATCCACTGGTGCCCTCACCAGAGGACCACCCAGGCTACATATTAATGAGTTACTCAGTTGTCACCTAAGGGGGAACTAACGTGAATTTCTGGTACCACCAGATTCAAACCAATATTTCGTGGCACACGGAAATACACAGCTCATGCCCAAAACAGGCTAGGGTGTTGGAAGACAGCTAGACCTGCTACTTGACCACTGCCCCTGCCCCCTACTCCCCGCCCCCGCGAGTGTTCTCATGGGGTTTTACCTTTAACTTCCCACTTTCTGAAGTTTATTTCCATCCCTGCCTGGGACTTCCCGCAGTCCTGGACACTGATCTCTGTATCTGCTGTCTCCTAGCTTTACCTCTAGCCTGTCTGTATCATTTTGGTCCTTTGCCCCTGTTTGTTCCCCAGCTCTGCGGGACTTATTCCAGAAGCTCACAACCCACTGCTCAACCTCACAGGCTGAGGGCTGGGAGAAGCCAGGGAATACGGGGCTGGTTCTGGGCTTCCATTCCATTTTTGCAGTTCGGGTTGCCAGCTACTCTTCACAAAGATGTGAAAAATTATACACAGTGAGCAGACTTCAAAAAAAGCATTCGAAGAGACAAAACTTTTTTTATTTCACTTTTTTAAGTCATGAGAAAAACCTATACATTTGAGATCATTATTCCTTCAGAGAATCAGGATAGTGCCTGGCTTCTTTGGAATAGAAAGAATAGCTGTGTATAAACATTTACAGATAAATAGTTGACAAAAAACAGAGGAGAGACTAGAGAATGGGAACAGAAAAATTATTAAGTATAATTAAAATACTTCTCTCTTGAAAAGTCTGAGGTAAACAAGACTTCAGGAGGTTCAGAGCCAGCAGATAATTGGATATAATGTAGCTTGAGGGCTCAAAGGAGAGAGATGAGTTATTGGTAATTATAAATGACTGAGTTTCAGCTTGGCCACTTACATCTTGTTCTCTTCAAAGTCATGCAAAATGTATCAGTGCATCAAATTAGGAAGGCTCAGCTTTTGACCTATAGTTACAATCACCTCAGTTTTCTTGTGACTGAATATGGAACAATTAATTCCAACTAGAAGGAGCAGGTCAAAAAGGTCAAGAACCTGCAATTAGATGTGTCCATTGGGTGCCTGGCTGTGGAAACCAGGGAGGGTGTTGCTAAGCAGTGGGCACGGTTCTAGGTGAATGATTGACACCTGGGAACAATGGTAGAGCATGATTGGGGGGGGACACATCCCCCTACAATAACATGCCTCTCTCCCAACATTTTGACTTCATTTACTGATGTCATGCCAATATCCTGACTTTGCAGAGCTGGGAAGGAATGTATTGGCAAAAAAAAAAAAAAAAAATTGGACAAAATATGATGGTATGTGCAGCTGGTGAAACAAATCAGAATTTTATAGTAAAATTCTGTTTTCGCTTTCATTCTATCAGGTCAAAGACTAAAAGCAAAGACAAACTCAGTCCTCCCTGGTGAGAGGCACACAGGAATGGGAAGGCAGGAGCTGGCAGTATCCGGAGACCAGGAAGGATTCACAGGCTCTAGAAGGGCTGGGGGCCAGGCAGGTTAGCAGGACAGAGACCCAGGCAAAGAGTTTAGGTCCCTATGACACAGGGACTCTAGGATAGAGAATCAGCAGCCAGACTGCCTTGGAGCTGAAGCCCCTTCCTTAATGATCCCAGGGCTCCCTAAGTCTCCCCTGTCTTAGAACCTGGCAAAGGGAATAACATGCAGATGGGAGTCAGGGGGCCACAGCAGTGGGGGACAGGGAGTCAGAAGCCTGGCAGGTGCTGACATGATCAAGGACGAGTGGTCAGCTGACTTCCTACTCACTGGTGTGCACTCTTCTTCATTAGCTCACTTTCCAACTCATTTGAAGGGTGTTTGCTTATATTTGGTGCTCTTACTCACCTAATGATGGTGAGAAGAGGGTTTCCAAGAAATTCCGCTAATCCAAGAACTTTGTGCGGAGGAGTTGAGATGAAAGGGCGTGGCTGGGGAGAGGGCTTGAGGAAACCTATCTGGACTATAGCAGGCCTCTGTAATGTAAGGCTCCTCTATTATTCCTTTGACACCATAATCCACAAGGGTTGTCTATGGAAAATCTCTGGGAACAGTTTGAGCTTTTTGTATTTAGTAGCAGCTGGGACCCAACCTACCTGTGAGATCACCTCATCCAACTAATTACCATAATTGCTGAATCCATTTGCTGACCTTGGTCTAGCCTCAGTAATGGTGATGAATGGAGGCATGGAGCCAGTCAGTCAGCAGTATTTAAGGAACATTTACCAGGCATAGGAGTACCTGGGTGGTACAAATAGTTAATTTGGCTGCTAACCAAAATGTTGGAGGTTTGAGTCCATTCAGAGGTGCCTTGGAAGAAAAGCATGGCAATCTATTTCCAAACATCCCAGCCATTGGAAACCTTATGGAGTACAGTTCTACTCTGACACACATGGGGTTGTCATGAGTTGGAACTGAATTGACAGCAACTGGTAATTTGTATCAGGCATAGAGTGCTATCTAGGTTGCTGTGGGCAGGGCTGGATTATCCAATAAGCAAGGTATGCATAGACCCAACTGTGCCTTCCCACCAATCTGCAGTTCACAATTTCACCTGTCCCCCACTATGTCAAAGATGTAGTGAAACCCATGTGAACTTGCTCACCACAGATTAGCACATAAATAAAATTAACCCTGTGCGTACCTTGCTCCGTGCAAGCTGGTGCATACTGTGCTTGCCGGGTCATCTGTCCCTGGCTGTGGGGGATGGCAAAGAAGCCAAAGATTTGGTAGCGGATTTTCTTTCAGAGCCTTCTAATCTGAGTTGGAAAGGAAGCATCACACAGACTGGGGGAGTCTGCTGTTGGGAAAATGCCTGGTGTGTACTATCATTTAGTTCCACCTCTGGAATAAAGTGGCACACCCTTACAATAGTTATTAAAAAAAAAAAAAAAAAAAGCCCTAAAAAATACAGGAAAAAAATAATAAAAGGAGAGGCTCCCCCATCGACGAGGTGGAACTTTATGCAAAACATCAAAGAACTTCCTTCCACTAGCAGACACAGTGCCCTCTTGGCTGGGCACCCAGGTGTGGGGTACAACTTTCACAGTCATATGTGGTGGTTCTATTTATAGTGCTGCATAATCTGGCCCCAAATTATCATTCTGGCCTCCTCTCCCACTTCTCTCTTCTTTGTTGTGGGGCCAGGAGACAACCCTCCATGCCTCCACCATGCCATTAACTCAGCGTTCTAGGTCCGTAAAACCCCTGCTTCTCTTCTCTACCTGGTGAAGTTAGTTCCATGTATTCTTTTTTGTTCAGTAATTTTTAAGCCTCTTTTTTTTTTTCTTCTTAATATTGTGAAATATAACACTGACTCAGAAAAGTGTGTACAACATAAATTCACAGCTCCATGAATTCTTATAAAGCAACAATCCAGGTAACCCAACACTCAGGTCAAGAAGTAGAACTCTCCTAGCACCCAACACTGGCCTCTTCCCCTTCCACTCCTCCCGCCCCTCCTCAGGCCTTTTCTAGTTACAATCCTCTCTCTCCACCATTCTGACTTCTATGGGAACCACTTCCCTGCTTGTCTTTTTCTTTTTACCATATAGTAATGCAACCCTAAACTTTATGGTTTAGTTTTTAAACCATATGTAAATGGAATCATGTAGTACGTAGTCTTGTTTCTAACTCCTTTGGCTCGCTTTATATTTTTGAGATTTATCAGGTGGTTGTGTGTTGCTGTGGTTAGGTTACTTACAATGTTGTATAGGTTTCCATTGTATAAATACACCACAAATTAACCATTCTACCGTGGATGGGCATTTGGATTCTTTCTAGTTATTTTGATTATGAATAATGCTGCTCTGAACATTCTTTTGCGTATGTCCTGCTCTATGTGTACATGTATTTCCGCTGGCTACCAACCTAGGAGTGGGATTTCTGGGTCTTAGAACATGTATGTTGTCAACTTTAATACATACCGCAAACCAATTATTGTACCAGAAGGTTTCTATTTCCAGTCAATTACAACCCCCTCCCTAAGACAACCAGTATTCTAACTTTTATTTATATGTTTTTCCTCCTATTATTAGACATTTCAGGTGTTTCAGTCTTTGGCTATTATGAATAAGTTGCTATGAGGACTCTTACAATGTCTTTTGGTGGATACAGCACAGATTTCTCTTGGTCATGTATCTATGAATGGGGTTGCCCAGGTCATGGTGTTGACATATGTGTAAAACATTCTAAACCTACTACTACCTTCAAGTCGGTTTTGACTCATAGCAGCCCCTATAAGACAAAGTAGAACTGCCCCCATAGGGTTTCCAAGGCTGTAATTTTTACGAAAGCCTTCTGCAACATCTTTCTCCAGCAGAGTGGCTGGTGGGTTGACCTGTGTATAGATACTGCCAAATCTTTTCCAAAGTGATTATACCAATTTACACTCCCAAAAGCAATGCAAGAGAGTTCCAGTTGCTCCAAATCCTCATCAACAATTAGTAGTGTTAAACTGTAAATTTTAGCTGTTCTATTGGATGTGTATCATTTTGTAGTTGAATTCACATCCCTAATGAGTAATGATGTGGTGTACCTTTTTATGTGTTTATTATATCTTTTTTAAAATGAAGTTCCTGATCAAGTCTTTTGCCTATTTAAAAAAAAAAAGTGGTTTGAATTTTTTATTAATCTGTGGAAGTTCTTTACATATCATAGTTATGAGTCCTTCGTGGAATACATGTTTTACAAATACCTTTTCCCAGTCCATGGCTTGCCTTATTACTCTTAAATAAGGTCTTTTAACAGGGGGTCCCTGGGTGGCACAAATGGTTAAGCACTCCAGTACTGAAAGATTGGCAGTTCAAAAACCACCCAGAGTCTTCCAACTCATGTTATATAGCTCTCCATTTATTTAAGTTTTCCTTAATTCCTCTGAATAATATTTAGTTTTCTACAGAAAGATTTTCTACAAAAAGGTTTTCTACATCTTTTCTTAGACTATTGCTATATACTTGATATTTTTGATGCTATCGTAATGGTATTTTTTTTTTAAACCCTCTTACTATGGAAAATATTCAAATGTATACAAAATAAACAGAAAAGTTTAATGAACCCTATATACCTATCATCCAGCTTTAACAACACCCAACATTCTGCCATTCTTGTTTCATCTAAACCTTCCCCCCCACTTCCATTCAATTATTATTTGCTTACATTTCTTTTTTCTTGAGTAAAATTTAGATACACTGAAATGCACAAATCTTGACTACACAAATTTTACAAATGAATCTCCTTGTTTAAAGGAAAGCCATGTAAGATATAGAACATCCCTATCATCTTAGAAAGTTCCCTCATGCCTCCCTTTCAATCTCTCCTGACCCCAAAGTAACCACTGTTCTCATTTCCTTTTCACCTTAGTTTTCCTATTCTAGTTGTCGTTAGGTGCTGTTGAGTTGGTTCCCACTCATAGCGACCCTATGCACAACAGAACGAAACACCACCAGGTCCTGCGCCAACCTTACAATCATTGTTATGCTATTCTAGAGCTATGTTATGTTATCCTATTCTAGATATCCATATAAATGGAATCATACTGCATGCATTCTTTTGTGTCCAGGTTCTTTCTCTTAGCAAATGCCTGTTAGATTCATCCACGTTGTTGCATGTTTGAGTAATTCATTCCTTTTTTATTGCTGAGTAGTATTATATCGTATGGATATACCACATTTTTGTTTATACATTCTTCTGTTGATGGATATTTGGGTCATTTCCAGATTTTGTCTATAATGAAATAAAATTGCTGTAAACATTTGTGTACAAGTCTTTTTGTGTGTATGTATATATATATGTTTTCATTTTTCCTCTGTAAATGCCTAGAGGTGGAATTGTTGGATCAAAAAGGAGAGTATATTTTTCCCTAGGATTTTATTATGAAAAAATTCTAACATGCACAAAATCAAACACATTTTATAGTGAATGAAAACTTGTATACCTAGTAACCAGATTCTACCATTAACATTTTACTCTACTGGTTTCATCAGGTATTTATCCATTTTTTCATCGCTCTATCCATTGATTGGAAACACTGGCGGCATAGGGGTGAAGTGCTACAGCTGCTAACCAAAAGGTCAGCAGTTCGAATCTACCAGGTGCTCCTTGGAAACTCTATGGGGGCAGTTCTACTCTGTCCTATAGGGTCTCTATGAGTCATAATCGACTCTGTGGCAGTAGGTTTGGTTTTTGGTACGCATTGACTGGAGCTCTGGTGGCACAGTGGGTAAGATCTATGGCTCCTAACCAAAAGGTCAGCAGCTCGAATCCACCAGCCTCTCCTTGGAAACTCTATGGGGCAGTTCTACTCTGCCCTATAGGATTGCTATGAGTTGGGATCCACTCAACAGGTCAGGTCAATCCATTGATTAAGGAGCTCTGGTGGCACACAAAGGAGCCCTGGTGGTGTAGCGGTTAAGCGCTTGGCTGCTAACCGAAAAGTTGGAGGTTTGAACCTACCAGCTGCTCCATGGGAGAAGGATGTGGCAGTCTGCTTCCGTAAATATTTACAGCTTTGGAAACCCTATGGGGCAGTTCTACTCTGCCCTATAGAGTCACTATGAGTCAGAAATGATTCAATGGCAATGGTTGGTAGCTTGAACCCACCCAGCATCTCATCAGGAGAAAAGACCTGGCGATCTGCCCCCATAAAGATTACAGCCTAGGAAACCCTATGGGGAAGTTCTACTCTGTCATATTGGGCCACTATGAGTCAAAAATTGACTGGACCGTACCTAATAACAACAAACAATATCTGTTGATTAATCCATTTTATTTTGGTGAAGTGTAAATTTCAGACATTTGTACACTCCTTTAGAGTTCTTTTTAGAGTTCAGCATGCATATTAGGAACTAAATTTATTTCCTTATAGTTTTTTCTTTTGATAAAAATTTACAGTCAATTAAATGCACAAGTCTTAAATGTACATTTGCTCAATTTTGACTAGTGCATATGTAAACTCAAACTTGCATCAAGATATAAAATATTGCTATCATCCCAGAATATTCTTTTATATCCTTCACAGTCAATTCCCACTTTCTCCCCTGAGAGATAAAATAACTCTTTGAATTTTTTTTTCCCAACCAGAGATTAGTTTTACCTTTTCTAGAATGTCATATAAATGGAATTAAACAGTATTTACTTTTTTGGTAAGGCGTCTTTCACTCAGCACAATGTTTTTGGCATCCATCCATCTTGCTTTCTGCATCAGTAGTTTATTCTTTTTATTACTGAGTAGTATTACTTTTTTTTTTATTACATTGTATGTGTATATTCCAGTTTGTTTACCTGGCATCCTACTGATGACATCTGAGTTGAAAAGGGTGCTAACAAAAATTTTCACAAGATTTTGTATAAACATATATTTTTCATTTTTCTTGGGTAAATACCTAGCAATGGAATTGTGAGTCATATGGTAAAGTGTACTTTTAACTTTAGAAGAAAATGCCAAACTGTTTTCCAGAGTGGCTGGATCACTTTACGTTCCTACCAGCAAAGGATGAAAATTCCAGTTGCTCCACGTCCCCATCAATATTTGGTAAATGTTATTTTCTTAAACAAATAAAAAAGGAATGAACTACTCAAACATGCAACAACATGGATGAATCTAACAGGCATTTGCTTATTGCTGGATATGAAAATACAGCAGTTTTTTGTACATTGACCTAGTATTCTTACAGTGACCTCATTATATTTGCTTATTAATCCCGATAAATTACCTATTGATTCTTGTGCATTTCGATGTACATATTATCATTCTTGAATGATGACAGCTTTTTTTGTTTCCAATAGTTGTGTCATTTATTTATTTTTTCTTAACTTATTACACTGGCTAGGCTTTATATCAGCCAGTTCCTTTCAGGGAAAGGAATTTTTGCCAGGTGGTTTAAATGAGGAGACTTTAATGAAGGGACTGCTTTCAGAGATATAAAGCTAAAAACCAGCTGAGTTGAGTCTGACTCACGGCGATCTCATGTGTGTCAGAGCGGAAATGTGCTTCATAGGGTTTTTAATGGCTGATTTTTCAGAAGTAGACAGCCAAGTCTTTCTTCCAGTGGGCCACTAGGTGGACTTGAACCACCAACCTTTTGGTTAGCAGCCTAGCACTTAACAATTTACACCACCCAGGGGCTCCTACAGAGATATGGATGGCATTAAAGGAACAAATAAGTGATGGTAGAGCCATCAGTGACTAGAAACAGCAGGAAGCTTTTACCGTGTTCGGGCTGAAGAGCACCCAGTGAGAGCTGGGGTTAGGGAGCAGGAGTCACCCTTTGACAGTGGTAGTCCTGGACGATGGTTGCTACAGCCCGAAAAGCAGGGCTGGGGTAGGGAGGCAACAGCCCAGCCTATCTCTCCTACCTCTGATCTCCACTGGTTGAACCCAACTGGAAGCCAGTTGGCAAGAGAGCACCAGCAATGCAGTTCACCAGGGTCAGCTCCTGGTGTCCCGAGCAGGGCAAAGAAGGGCAGAGGATGAAGCTGGGGTGTGTGCTGAATGGAAAATAGCCAGCAGACCCCTGATACAATGCTGAGTAGAAGTAACGACGACAGGCACTCTCATTTTTCAAAGGGAAAGCTTTCAACATTTCATCATTAAAGTACGATGTCTGCTGCAGCTTTTTTCTGTAGATACCCTTTATTAAATTAAGGAAGTTCTTTTCCATTATTAATTTAAATTTTTCATCCAAGATGGGTATTGCATTTTATCTAATGTTCTGTACTTACTGACCAAAAAAACCCCAAGCCCATGGGTATGGAGTCATTTCCTACTCATAGCGACCCTATAGGACAGAGTAGAACTGCTCCATAGGGTCTCCTAGGCTGTAATCTTTATGAAAGCAAATTTGCCAAATCATTCTCCTGCAGAGTGGCTGGTGGGTTCAAACTGCTGACTTTCTGGTTAGCAGCCAAGAGCTTAACCATTATGCCACCAGGGGCCCATACATTTATTGAGATGATCCTACAATTTTCCTTATTATGTTAACGTGGCAAATTATACTGAATGATTTTAAAACATCAAACCAACTCTGAATTTCTGGAATAAACCTAACTTCATCACGGTGTGTACATCAAAATTACTCACGGCTTCTCAGTTGTCCCTTCCAGAAGTCAGTAAATGCCTCCATGGGAGAAATGGCTCAAACAATAGACTCAACTTTCTGCATTTTCTTCCTCTCTTGTATTTCGGCCCAGTAATATTTACAGCCTCATTACCTCTCTACTGTCCTCAAGCAGGTGTTCTAGTTGTCCTCAACACGAGGGCTGTTCTAAATCACTTAGTCCACCATCACTGAAAGTAGAAACTCGACTCCTACATATTCTTCAAAGTCCAGCTCAAATGCCACCTCCTCTTTGAAATCCTTCCCTACCTCACAGTCTGTATAATTATCCCTTTCCATACCTGCCTCCTTAGCTCGATTTTAAGATTCTTGATGGGAGAGGCACATCGTGGCTATCTTTGTGGTTATAGAGTCTGTCATTATATGGTATGGGGTCAATGAATGTCTGGCAAACCTAATGACTAAATCCTTTAAGAGAAACATAAAATCACAGAACTGGAAAAGCTCTTGAAGTCACTATGTCTTGTAGTGAGCTTTGTTGTTGTTGTTGTTTTGTTTTTTAAAAGCAATAGAACTCTTCTTTCAAATGAAATCTTATGCAGAACACACTGTACAAAATTCAGAAAAGTGGAGGTTCTCTAATGGAGTTGTGGGTGTTGGGGAAAATAGAGCCCCAGTCCTTCAGTCCTCCATCTATCCCTCATGGGAGTCCCTGAGGCACTTCTCTAGAAACCTAACCCAAAACCAAATCCATTGCTGTCGAGTCGATTCTGACTCATAGCAACCCTATAGGACAGAGTAGAACTGCCCCCATAGGGTTTCCAAGGCTGTAATCCTTATGCAAGCAGACTGCCATATCTTTCTCCTGAGGAGCAGCTGGTGGGTTTGAACCACTGACCTTTTGGTTAGTAATCAAGTGCTTAACCACTGTGCCACCAGGGGAGTGGTATAGAAAACTAGTGCCCTGCAAATCAGTTTCAGTTCTTCTTTTGCTTGGCACCCAAGATGTCTTCATACCCTGGGAAAAGTCACCACAGTGGGAGATTAGGAGTTGTGGAACCGGAGATGGGAAAGAAAGACCACCAGCACAGTGCTTCATATCTTGGCTCATTCACAGGCAGGTCATTTTTAGGTAAGAGTACACATGAAACTGAGGATCTAGAAACTGGTTTCCTTAGAACACTGTGCCTGGCTACTCTTTGGAAAGTACTCCTCAGAAGTACACATTCCACATGTGCCTGACTTTTATTCCTATCTCTTTGGCCCTCTTTTTGGGTATCATACAGGAGCTCTACTTCTAGAAGCTCACTAGCAATGTCAGGGTTTCCCCTGGGTACTGCCCTTTGCTTTTTTTTTTTTAATTAACTTTTATTGAGCTTCAAGTGAACGTTTACAAATCAAGTCAGACTGTCACATATAAGTTTATATACATCTTACTCTGTACACCCACTTGCTGTCCCCCTAATGAGTCAGCCCTTCCAGTCTCTCCTTTCGTGACATTTTTGCCAGCTTCCAACTCTCTCTATCCTCCCATCCCCCCTCCAGACAGGAGATGCCAACACAGTCTCAAGTGTCCGCCTGATATAATTAGCTCACTCTTCATCAGCATCTCTCTCCTATCCACTGTCCAGTCCCTTTCATGTCTGATAAGTTGTCTTCAGGAATGGTTCCTGTCCTGTGCCAACAGAAGGTTTGGGGACCATGACCACCGGGATTCCTCTAGTCTCAACCCGACCATTAAGTATGGTCTTTTTATGAGAATTTGGGGTCTGCATCCCACTGATCTCCTGCTCCCTCAGGGGTTCTCTGTCATGCTCCCTGTCAGGGCAGTCATCGATTGTGGCCGGGCACCAACTAGTTTTTCTGGTCTCAGGATGATGTAGGTCTCTGGTTCATGTGGCCCTTTCTGTTTCTTGGGCTCATAGTTGTCGTGTGACCTTGGTGTTCTTCATTCTCCTTTGCTCCAGGTGGGTTGAGACCAATTGATGCATCTTAGATGGCCGCCTGTTAGCATTTAAGACCCCAGACGCCACATTTCAAAGTGGGATGCAGAATGTTTTCATAATAGAATTATTTTGCCAATTGACTTAGAAGTCCCCTTAAACCATGGTCCCCAAACCCCCGCCCTTGCTCCGCTGACCTTTGAAGCATTCATTTTATCCCGGAAACTTCTTTGCTTTTGGTCCAGTCCAATTGAGCTGACCTTCCATGTATTGAGTGTTGTCCTTCTCTTCACCTAAAGCAGTTCTTATCTACTAATTCATCAGTAAAAAACCCTCTCCCTCCCTCCCTCCCTCCCTCCCCCCTCATAACCACAAAAGTATGTGTTCTTCTCAGTTTATACTATTTCTCAAGATCTTATAATAGTGGTCTTATACAATATTTGTCCTTTTGCCTCTGACTAATTTCGCTCAGCATAATGCCTTCCAGGTTCCTCCATGTTATGAAATGTTTCACAGATTCGTCACTGTTCTTTATCGACGCGTAGTATTCCATTGTGTGAATATACCACAATTTATTTACCCATTCATCCGTTGATGGACACCTTGGTTGCTTCCAGCTTTTTGCTATTGTAAGCAGAGCTGCAATAAACATGGGTGTGCATATATCTGTTTGTGTGAAGGCTCTTGTTTCTCTAGGGTATATTCCGAGGAGTGGGATTTCTGGGTTGTATGGTAGTTCTATTTCTAACTGTTTAAGATAACGCCAGATAGATTTCCAAAGTGGTTGTACCATTTTACATTCCCACCAGCAGTGTATAAGAGTTCCAATCTCTCCGCAGCCTCTCCAACATTTATTATTTTGTGTTTTTTGGATTAATGCCAGCCATGTTGGAGTGAGATGGAATCTCATCGTGGTTTTAATTTGCATTTCTCTAATGGCTAATGATCGAGAGCATTTTCTCATGTATCTGTTACCTGCCTGAATATCTTCTTTGGTGAAGTGTGTGTTCATATCCTTTGCCCACTTCTTGATTGGGTTGTTTGTCTTTTTATGGTTGAGTTTTGACAGAATCATATAGATTTTAGAGATCAGGCGCTGGTTGGAAATGTCATAGCTGAAAATTCTTTCCTAGTCTGTAGGTGGTCTTTTTACTCTTCTGGTGAAGTCTTTAGATGAGCATAGGTGTTTGATTTTTAGGAGCTCCCAGTTATCTGGTTTCTCTTCGTCGTTTTTGGTAATGTTTTGTATTCTGTTTATGCCTTGTATTAGGGCTCCTAAGGTTGTCCCTATTTTTTCTTCCATGATCTTTATTGTTTTAGTCTTTATGTTTAGGTCTTTGATCCACTTGGAGTTAGTTTTTGTGCATGGTGTGAGGTATGGGTCCTGTTTCATTTTTTTGCAAATGGATATCCAGTTATGCCAGCACCATTTGTTAAAAAGACTATCTTTTCCCCAATTAACTGACACTGGGCCTTTGTCAAATATCAGCTGCTCATATGTGGATGGATTTATATCTGGGTTCTCAATTCTGTTCCTGCCCTTTGCTTTTTTGTAGCCCATGTTACCCCACCTACTTGGGTAATCTCAACCTCTTCCAAGACTTCAGAACTATAAATACATAATGACTCCTAACCTCTACCTGAAACACCCCTCTTAAGCTCCAGACCCACTGTAGCCTCCTGTGAACGTTCCGTAGGTACCCCAAACTCAGCCTGTCCTAAGCTGATCTCATCTTCTCCACCAAACATGCCCTTCCTAGATTTCTTAACCTTAGTGAGGGTATCCCTTACTTGACTCTTCCTATTTCCTTATTCTCGTATCATTGGTCACTTGGTCATTGGTTTTGATTTCCTAGTGACGCTCAGATGCATCTTTTCCTCTCCATTCTCATTATCTCCACTTTAATTTGGGACCCGAGCATGTCTCCCCTAGTTACAAAAGCGTTACAAAATTTCAAAAGCATCCTAACCAGGCTCCATCATTTCTGGCTCTCTTCCACCCAGACTCTCCTCTGTTTTTGGGACGTTTCTTATAAAATGCAAATCTGACTCGGTGCCCATTACCTACAGGATAAGGTCTACTCTCCCTAGTATGGCTCAAAGACCCTTTATGGCCTAGACTTTCTTCCTCTGGTTGTTGATTGGAGTCTGGAAATATTAAATCCTTTGCAGTTCTCCCACCTTCTGTTCTCTTTCCACCCCTCTCCCTCTGCCTCTATCATCCATCCACATCTCCTTCTCGGCCTGGCAGACTCCCATGCATGCTAAAGCTTCCGCTCCACTGTAATCTCATCTGGGAAGCCTTCCAACTCACCCCGTGTTCCCCTTTATCAGAGCACTTGGCACGTGGGATTCTGATCCTCAGTGCCTCTGGTTGTCTCCCTCACTAGGTTCTGAGTGACTAAAGAGCCACATCTTTCCTCCCAAATCCCCAGTGCATAGCAAAGAGCTGTCATAGACAAGGTCCTCCTTAAAATACGAAGGAAGTGTGTGGCAGGCACAGCAGACCCAGCCACCCAGATTTGCAGGTGTTTCCCCATAAGGAGTTGCTATTGCCACTTACCAGAGACTTCTGGTTTTCTCATTCCAGGCTGAGCCTTTGGTAATGGTGGCTATAGCCATTTCCAGCCCCATATTAAGCACAGAAAGAGACAAGGGAGCTCAGACTCTGCAGGGGTTCAGTTTCTCTGCTGCAGTCCCATGTGAAAACACGAGATGGCGCCCTGCGGAGGCCTATTGGTAGCCTCTTTTTCCTGCCCAGGCCACCAACAGCCAAACCAAACCCTCCCCTCCCCCCGGTTGCCGTGGAGTGGATTCCGACTCACAGCTCCCGTATAGGACAGAGTAGGACTGCTCCATAGGGTTTCCAAAGAGTGGCTGGTGGATTCAAACTGCCAACCATTTTGATTAGCAGCCAAGGTCTTAACTGCTCCACCAGGGCTGCCCACCAACAGCAGGGGCCACCAAAATCCAGAGTCACTGACAGGATTGATATTCAATTTGTTTGTTATAATGAATAGAACTAACGAATGTTTGCATTTACTCATTGACATCCGTAGGTGAATTTAAGAAAAAATTTTAAGCAACGTTTTTATCTTTATGTTATAGAATCACACAGCCCTGGTTTTTAATTTGGACTCTCCTACTTATTAGCTGTTACTTGTTGAGTTCTGGGCCTTGGATTTCTCTTCTGTGAAACAGAATTAGTAATACCTCTTACGAAGTTTAAATGAAATAAAATTTAGTAGGTTCTCGGCAGAATGCCTGGCACATACTAGATGTTCAATAATTTTTTTTTTCCTTTTAAAAGTCATTATATCACCTTATGTACCTCCTAGACCCTCTGTTTTGTTTTAAAACAGCTTCTATATGTCTAATTGCTCCTTATTCTTGCCTAGAACTCCTTGAGGGCAGGACTTGTCTGAATTTTCCCCATCTTCAGCACCCAGCTCAGAGCTAAGTCCATAGCAAACATTCAATAAATATTCAGTAAAAGGATGATAGTTTTTTAATAGCATTCCTCCCTTCTCCTCCCTTAATATCCTTTTCCTGGGCAAGATAAAATGCTGAGCTATTCAGGTCTAAGTTCTTGGCTATTTTTGCTTAAAACACACAATGAGAGAAATACAGCAAAACCTGAACTGGTACGTTTGCTGCAAGTGACCCCAAAGCCCGTCTGCGTCCGCGCAACACCTACATCTCAAGGGTGCGAAAAGAGCCAGGCAGCCTGTCCGGAGTCGGGGGGTTAGAAAGGCGATCCTTCTGGGGCAGACTTGTCTTACCCTTCAGGCAGACATTTGATCACCTTTGTGGGCAAGAGACCTGGGCTTGGCTGGCCAGGAGGGTGAAGAGCAGAAAGGGTGAGTGGGCTGGCATCACCTCCTTTCAGTTTGGGCTCCCCTCTGTTATCCTGCCAGCCCCTCTATTCCTGTGGGAGGAGGCCCAGGTATCTCCCCTGAGAACATTCTCCCTGGCCTGGGGTGAGCTGTACCTTCATGTGGAGGTGCCAGCCCATCCAGATTTGAAATGGGGAGCAGCCTCAAGTTCCCTCTGGTTGAGGGAAGAACTGACTGAGCACATGACTCTGTGCTACAAACAGTTCACCAGTGAGTGGCAATCGAGATGTGAAGAGCTGCTTTGTGTAGAGGCGCTGAGGTCTTCAGACCTCTGCTTGGAGCCCTGGCACTTCCTCAATATGCCCAAAGTGCTACAGAACACAGTCCACATAATGAAACAAGGAGAAATATCCTCTGACAATTAATTCGTCTGTACCTGGAACAGCAGAGTCCCTGGGTGGTACAAATTGTTAAGCACCCGTCTGTTAACCGGAAGGTTGATTGTTCAAACCAACTCAAAGGCACCTTGCCAGGAAAGGCCTGACGACTGCTTCTGAAAGTTCACAGACATGAAAACTCTATGGAGTGCAGTTCTACTTTGACACAAGTGGGGTCGCCATGAGTCAGAATTGAGTCAATGGCAACTGGTACCTGGAGTAGGTACCTAATGGGGGCTCAGCGGTAGAGCAGCCCCAGGGGGAGGCCTTCTTACAACCCCCAGCTTGGCCAATATTTTCTGTCTTCCCCTGTCTGACTTTTGTTTCTTTCTTCCTTTCTTGTTTTTACGTATGTGATAGTTCAAATGACTGAGAAATGGGAAGTGGGAGTAGGAGATTCTGGAAACCACCCCCATACTTTTCTGATGCTGAAGTTTTATGGCTGCTGACAACCGTTGCTGGGGATAGGGGTGGAATTACCAAAAGTGATAAAGGGAGGGAGTTTCCTTTGGAAGGCACCTTTCATTACACAGGAGGGATAACCCCCACCCCTAGGGTATAAGAAAATAAAGGTCTTAAAGACACTCAAATTCAATGGCACTTCTACTCTTTAAAAACTTCTTTACTGTGGAAAATTTTAAACATACGCGAAAGAGTATTAATGGGGACCCCCATAGGTTTTCACACAGCTGCAAAAATTTCCAACATTTTCACATCCTACTTCATCTCTCCCCCAACTTTTTACTTTACTTTTGCTAAAGCAGAAGCAACTCTTATTTTAGGAGTCTACAAAGCACTTTAAAAAATCTAAGATGGAGCTGGCAGAGAATTTGGAAATGTGCTGGTCTAACTTTTCTAGAGAGAAACTGAGGCCCGGAGAAGAAGCTGGGCATAGGAAGTCTGAGGCTGAGCCTGGACTAGAAACCAGGCCTTTGGACTTCCCGAGCCTAGGGCCCTTCCTGCTCCAGGTAAGGAGCAGCCACTGCATGTTGCAGCAAAA
Source organism: Elephas maximus indicus (assembly GCF_024166365.1). Taxonomy (NCBI): domain Eukaryota; kingdom Metazoa; phylum Chordata; class Mammalia; order Proboscidea; family Elephantidae; genus Elephas; species Elephas maximus. The sequence goes on along the minus strand of NC_064831.1, from coordinate 69,809,720 downwards.
TCTACTGTGAAGGAGGGAAAGTGTTAGGAGAACGCTGAAAGACTCATAAATCATGAGAGGATAATGAAGCAGTTTACACTGTACAGAGCTTTAGAGTTTGTAAAACATCATCGTTTTGATTAGTACATTTGATCCCGCAACATCTATGAATGATACGTGCCATAGAAGGGGAAAAAGAGATTCAGGAAGGTAAAAGGATTTAAGTCGGTGCAGGGCCAGGCTAGCACCCAGGTCTCAGAACCCCTGTCCCAGCCCAGGGCCTTTCCCTCTGCTAGGCTGCATCCCTGCAGGAAGGTGGGGTGCTTCAGAGCTCTGCCCCATGCTCTCTGGGACCTGGTGGACTTGGGAACTCAGGTATCCCTTGCACTTTTGCCCTGAGAGGTAAAATCAAAGTGGGTGTGAAGGGAGGAAATCTGGCCTCTTTATGAGATCCAGACATTGCTGAGATGCATTGTGGGTTCTGGTTTAAGACAGGCAGCAGGGAATTCCTGAAACTCAGGGATACTTTCCGTAGTACTAGTGGCTGAAGGTGATAGAGGCAGAGGGAGGGCATGGAGTATTCCAGCAGCCTTTGGGGATGGAGGGCTATGGCATGACCTGGAGCGAATTTTTCCCTCACGGCCCAGACGGGCAGCATTGTGGGGCAGGGCAGAGATAGCACCTTAGCGTTTCAGGCAGTGTGAGGGCAGCTTCTGAGGGCTGTGGCGAACAAGTCAACTTTGCCCACGCTGTCCTGCAGAGTACTATATTCACATGTGCTCTAAGTCCCAAATACCGAACTTTCAAAGGGTCTTGGGACATACAGAAGTTATGGTCAGCAGAGGAGAGGCTGCTGCTTCCCTCCAGTGCCCTTAGGTAGTGGAGTGTTGGGGCAGTGGAGGAGGCCTCTCTGACTGAGGGTTTACTGTGGGCCAAAGTCCTGTGCTAAGTATGGATAGAGATAGATAAGAAGGTTCCCCAATGGTGCAAATGGTTTGTGCTCAACTGCTAACCTAAAGATTGGTAGTTCAAACCTACCTGGTGGTACCATGGAAGAAAGGCCTGGCAATTTGCTCCCATAAGGACTGTGGCCAAGAAAATCTATGGAGGAGTTCTATTCTGTAACACATGGGGTCACCATGAGTCAGAATTGAATGGGCAGCAACAGGTTTGGCTCCTGGTTTTTATATTTTATAGATACAGATAGATAGACAGACAGACAGACTATATATATTTTGCTGAGTGGTGCAAGTGGTTAACATTCTTGGCTGCTAACCAAAAGGTTGGAGGTTCCAGTCCACCCTGAGATGCCTCAGAAGAAAGGCCTGGTGATCTGCTTCCAAAAAATCAGCAATCGAAAACCCTGTGAGCACAGTTGTACTCTGACACACATGAGGTTGCCATGAGTCAGAATTGACTTGACAGCAACTGGTCTATGTATATGTGTACATACACACATAAAAAAAATTTTTTTTTTTATATATATATATATGTGTATATATATATGTTGTTTTTGTCGTTAGATGCAGTTGAGTCGGCTCCAACTCATAGTGACCCTCTGTACTACAGAACAAAATGCTGCCTGGTCTGGCGCCATACTCACAATAGTTGTCTTGCTTGAACCAATTATTGCAGCCACTGTGTCAATCCATTTTGCTGAGGGTCTTCCTCTTTTTCACTGACCTTGTACTTTACCAAGTGTGATGTCCTTCTCCAGGGACTGATCCCTCCTAATAACAGGTCCAAACTATGTAAGACATAGACTCCTCATCCTCACTTCTAAGGAGCATTCCGGTTGTACTTCTTCCGAGACAGATTTGTTCTTTCTTCTGGCAGTCCATGGTATATTCAATATTCTTCGCCAACACCACAATTCGAAGGCGTCAGCTCTTCTTCGGTCTTCCGTATTCATTGTCCAGCTTTCGCGTGCATCTGAGGCGATTGAAAACACCATGGCTTGGGTCAGGCAAACCTTAGTCCTCAAGGTGACATCTTTGCTTTTCAACACTTTAAAGAGGTCTTTCGCAGCAGATTTGCCCAATGCAATATGTCTTTTGGTTTCTTGACTGCTGCTTCCATGGGTGTTGATTGTGAATCCAAATAAAATGAAACCCTTGACAAACTCAATCTTTTCTCCATTTATCGTGATGTTGCTTATTGGTCCCGTTGTGAGGGTTTTTGTTTTCTTTATGTTGAGGTGTAATCCATACTGAAGTGTGTGGTCTTTGATCTTCATCAGTAAAGTGCTTCAAGTCCTCTTCACTTTCAACAAGCAAGGTTGCGTCATCTCCATAATGCAGGTTGTTAATGAGTTTTCCTCCAATCCTGATGCCCTGCTCTTCTTCATATAGTTCAGCTTCTCAGATTATTTGCTCAGCATACAGATTGAATAGGTAGGGTGAAAGGGTACAACCCTGATGCACACTTTTCCTGATTTTAAAACACGCAGTATCCCCCTGTTCTGTTCGAACAACTGCCTCTTGATCTAAGTAAAGATTCCTCAGGAGCACAATTAAGTGTTCTGGAATTCCCATTCTTTGCAATGTTATCCATAATTTGTTATGATCTACACAGTCGAATGCCTTTGCATAGTCAATAAAACACAGTTAAACATCTTTCTGGTGTTCTCTGCTTTCAGCCAGGATCCATCTGACATCAGCAATGATATCCCTGGTTCCACGTCCTCTTCTGAATCAGGCCTGAATTTTTGGTAGTTCCTTGTTGAATACTGCCGCAGCCACTTTTGAATGATCTTCAGCAAAATTTTACTTGTGTGTGACACTAATGATATTGTTTGATAATTTCTGCATGCAGTTGGATCACCTTTCTTGGGAATAGGCATAAATATGGATCACTTCAAGCCAGTTGGGCAGGAAGCTGTCTTCCAAATCTCCTGGCATAGAAGAGTGAGCGCTTCCAGCACTGCATTGGTTTGTTAGTTGAAACATCGCAACTGATATTCCATCAATTCCTGGAGCCTTGTTTATTGACAATGCCTTCAGTGCAGCTTGGACTTCTTCCTTTGGTACCATCGATTCCTGATCATATGCTACCTCCTGAAATGGCTGAACGTCAATCAACTTTTTTTGGTATAATAACTGTGAATTCTTTCAATCTTCTTTTGATGCTTCCTGCATTGTTTAAAATTTCCCCATGGAATCCTACACTATTGCAACCTGAGGCTTGAATTTTTTCTTCAGTTCTTTCAGCTTGAGAAATGCCAAGCATGTTCATCCCTTTCGGTTTTCTATCTCCAGCTCTTTGTACGTGTTCATTATAATACTTTACTTTGCCTTCTCAAGCCACCCTTTGAAATCTTCTTTCAGTTCTTTTACTTCACTGTTTCTTCTTTTTGCTTTAGCACATGACATTTGAGAGCAAGTTTCAGAGTCTCTTCTGACATCTATTTTGGTCTTTTCTTTCTTTCTTGTCTTTTTAATGACCTCTTGCTTTCTTCACGGATGATGCCTTTGATGTCATTCCACAACTCACTTGGTGTTCGGTCATCAGTATTCAATGCACCAAATTCGGGGAATTCTCTGCTGCCTGTCCTGAACCAGAACCCGCGATGCGTCTCAGCAATGTCTGGATCTCATAAAGAGCCCAGATGTTCTCCCCTTACAAAGCCACTTTGGTTTTACCTTTCAGGGCATCTGTGGAAAGAGAGGATGGAAAAGCTCAATATCATCAGTCAGAACAAAACCAGGGGCTGACTGTGGAACAGACTGTCAACTGCTCATATGCAAGTTCAAGTTGAAACTGAAGAAAATTAGAACAAGTCGACAAGAGCCAAAGTACAACCTTGAGTATATCCCACCTGAATTTAGAGACCATCTTAAGAATAGATGTAGTCGATTTGATTCCTGTGTATTCCATCTGCCGAGGTCCACGTGTATAGTTGCCGTTTATGCTGGTGAAAAAAGGTATTTGCAATGAAGAAGTCGTTGGTCTTGCAAAGTTCTATCATGTGATCTTGGCATTGTTTCTATCACCAAGGTCACATTTTCCAACTACCGATCCTTCTGTTTCCAACTTTCTCATTCCAATCACTAGTAGTTATCAATGCATCCTGATTGCGTGTTCGATCGATTTCAGACTATAGAAGCTGGTGAAAATCTTCAGTTTCTTCATCCATGGCCTTAGTGGTTGGTGCATAAAATTGAATAATAGTCGCATTAACTGGTCGTCCTTGTAAGTGTATGGATATTACCCTATCACTGACAGCACTGTACTTAAGGTTAGATTTTGAAATATTCTTTTTGATGATAAATGCCACATCAGCAAATGAAGATCCTGAAAGCTTGACTCCATCCATATCATTAAGGTGGACTCTATTTTGAGGAGGCAGCTCTTCCCCATTCGTATTTTGAGTGTCTTCCAACCTAGGGGGCTCATCTTCTGGCACTATATTAGACAATGTTCCTCTGCTATTCATAAGGTTTTCACTCACTAATTCTTTTCAGAAGTAGACTGCTGAGTCCTTCTTCCTAGTCTGTCTTATTCTGGAAGCTCCGTTGAAACCTGTTCAGCATCATAGTAACACACAAGCCTCCACTGACAGAAGGCTGAGAATGAGGTTCATTGACTAGAGAGAGTATATATTAAACTGTGACAGTACATACAATATACATTTGTGTGTGAAGTGCCAGTTTGTTTGCTTTTTTATATGAACCACTGAATAAGTAGGCTTTAAAGTCTGTTTTAAAGTAACAAGGCTGATCTCTTCAAAATTCTACATGGATCAATCTGCCTAGTAGTAACCAAATATTTAATCCTTCTGACTCCAACTACTAACTGTGAGTTTCCCCTCTTACATGCAAGACTGCTGACAGGATAGCTGCAGAAAAGTCATGAACAGCTAACCTGCTTGCAAAAGCCAAATACTGCCAGCACTTCCCAGGTTTTCACAAAAATTTCACTTTTGCCTTAGGTATACCATTAGCAATATTATACGGGATTTATTTTAAGGTAGTTGCAAAGATGCCGATAATGGGCATTTTTCCTATTTACAGTCAGTTCTTGGAATAGCTTTAGTACATTGAAAGTAGCTGGTTTTTGCGTGTGTGTGAGAGGAGGGAACTCAGCAAAACAAAAGCACGTCTTCAGGTCATTCACAAGGTAAAAGAATTATCTGTTGGACTTGACATCATTCCCATACTCTCTTACTTTCCTACTTCCTTTTCAAAAAAGTTAGTCTTCCCTTCCAAAGAAATATTCTTCATAAAGTCAAATGGATTTCCTACCATGAAAATCTTGCTGAAACCTAGTTGCAATACAAGTCTGTGTGCCAAAAATTTCAGGTGTTGTTGTTGTTAGTTGTCGTGGTGGAGCTGATTCGACTCGTGGTGATCCCACGTGCACAGAGTAGAACAGCTCCATAGAGTTTTCAAGGCAGTGACCTTTCGGAAACAGATCGCTGAGGTGCCTCTGGGTAGGTTTGAGCCGCTAATTTTCAGGCTAGAAGTTGAGAGCTTAACTGTTTACACCACCCAAGGATGATATAAATTCAGTGTAATGCCTCGTTAACAAGCGATTCATTCCAATAAACCTGAAAACAAGGCCTCAGGTTTTCCTGTCCTAATAACACTGATAATTATTTCTTTTATTTTTTACTCTGAAAGTCCATATAACACATGTTTAAATATTAGACAGGCAAAGTTAGTGCAAACCTCCTCTCTGCTAGCAAGTTAATTGGAAAATGGGATTCCAGGCCTTAATCCTTGTTTCTTGAGGCAAAGTATCTTTACAAAATCATCAGAAAAGAAGGTGTTCTCCACTGCCTCAAGGCTATAACCTGTTTTCCAAGAGTAGCTTCTTTGTTCCCAGTCAGGCCTCATCAGCCTTCTTCTTTACATCAGGCATCATTTCAAGGGCATCAGAAAGAAAGCTCTCTTTGGAATCGTTAATGTAAGTGTCAATAAAGAGTCAACATTTCAGAATGCAAGCTTTTCCTGTCACCTTGAAGTGACAAGAAACATCATGCTTCTGCAATCTGTACTTTTTGATTAAATCACCCGCCAAGTTTTCATGACCAGCCCATCACTTAGAGCAAAGAAAGCCAGACCCTATGATTTAAAACAAACGAACAAAACTCTTTCCTCAGGCTTCAGGGCTTCCAGTGCAGAATGTCCTTGGAGAGACCTACCTCCTCGACTGTCCTATAAGCTTTCTTCTTGCACATCTGCCAAATATCATGGTATTATAGGAAAGATGGCACACAGGCATGATTTTCTTTCAGTCATGGTTCATCCTCCACACGGTGGCAGGTACTTTTGTTTTAATGGGCTCAGAAAACTCCTGGAAGATCTTCTTATTGCTCTTACTGGTGAGGAACTGGCAACGTGTTCTCCTTATCTGCCAAGCTGAGCCTCTTCAATGGGGAAAGGGGACCAACTATTGCTGGTGGTCAGGTGACGGTATCTAGAGAGTGATGCCAGGAGGCATGGAGGAGGGGATGTGTGTACAAAGTGAATGGAAAGAATGGGTTGTTCTGGGAAGAGTAAACTCTAAGGCAAGAATAGAAGCAGAAAATCAGTTGGGAGGCCATTGCATTTTCCAGGCAAGAGATGATGGTGGTTTAAACTAGATTGGTAGCAACAGAATTAGTTGGATTTGGGATATATTTTAAAGATAGAGCTGTTAGAATACACTGATAGATTGCATATGGAGTGTGAGATAAAAAGAGAAGTCAAGAATGGCTCCAAGGGTTTTGGGCTAGGTGGATGGTGATGCCGTTCGCTGAGATGAGGAACACTGTGGCAGAAATAGGATAGGGGGCAGGTGAGAAATCAAAAGTTTAGTTTTGACGTATTAAGTTTGAGATATCAATTAGATGTTTAAGTGGAGAGGTTAGGTAGACATTCAGGTATACAAGTCTAGAGGTCAGAGGGAAGGCACGCTGGACATATAAATTCTAAAAGGCCTAGAATTCTGAATAAGACCACAACAATCCACACCTGCCATACCTATATTGGTCTGAGCCAAGAGAGAATCCAAAAGTTTCTTCCCTGCTCTTTTCCTCCACACATTGCCATTGGCCATAGTTAAGAAGGCCATGCCTGCACAAGAACAATTTGCTGGAATGGTGGGGAAAAGAGCTAAATGGAGTGGGCTCAAGAGAAAATGGGATGAGAGGAAACGGAGAAAGAAAGTACAGATAACTCTTTTAAGGAGCATTGCTATAAAGGGCAGTAGAAAAATATGATGGCAGCTGTAGGGAAAAGGGATTCAAGACGGTTTTTTTTTTTTTTCATTTAAGATGAGTAGAATTTCAAAATGTTTATCTTGCTAATGGGAATGATCCAGCAGTGAAGGAAAAATAGTTGATCTAGGAGATTGTGCAGATAATTGCAGGGCAAGTCCTGGATGAGAAGGGTTGGGATCCAATGCCTTCATTGTGGGGAGGAGAGAGAGTTGCTACCCAGACCATATTGAATTAAGCCCCCTGGAAAGTGCAGTTCTATTAACCAGAAGAAGAGAGAAGGGGTGCTGGGAAGGGAGAAACCCCTGATGCTTACTACACCTCTAACTTATTACAGAAACTGCTCTATTCTACTACGAACAGTGTTTTTCTCCTCAGGAATGTTTTATTCTTACTTTTAAGAATTTTCTCAGTGGAGTCTAAGCTTGTTCTTCTCCATGTAGACTATATTAGGGAAATGTATTTATTTGAAGTCCTTTAGTCACAACTTTAACTCTGACAATAAGAAGAATTTATTGGAAGGACTTTAAGATGTTACAGGTACCTAAACTATAAAAAAATGGGAAGGAACAATCAGAACTGGAGACTTGAAGGCTAGGATGAGTTCCCTGTCCCCGTCTGTCATCTCCTCTCATTCCTGCAAAAGGGCTTTATTCACTTTACCAACTTCCTTCACATAGTGAGAAACAGTCATTAAAGCTACTGGGTCATACAGCCCATAACTTGTGTACTAGAGAGGGCTGTTATCCTTGCTTTGTTATAAAATAAACAAAAAACTTGCAGAAGGGCCCTGACTGCCTCTGATAGGGTCACATACCTACCCCTGAGTTGATCAACTGGCCAGGGGTTACAGTGTTTTGTAAAAAGCTGGCACTTCCACTTTGAACCATGTGATTGGAGTTGGTGAGTGGAAAAGTTTCTCAGAAAAAAGGAAGTGCTATTTCTAAAAGAAGGGAAGGGTGCAGGGCAGATAAAACAGTAGATTTCCTATAATAACCAGGTCAGGAAAGATCCATGTTTTTCTTTACCAAGGGAGGGACTGCCTTGGTATGTGGTGTAATAGTTTGGATTATTCAGCAGTTGTTCACTTCCCTTCTCCTCTCACTAGAGGGTTGGTCACACAACTTGCTTTGTCCAAGGGGGGTGTTAAGAGATGTGACTCAAGCGGAGGCTTGAAATGAGCTTTGAGGTTGGGTTTGCCCTCTTGTGCTTCTGTCATTTCCATGAGAAAAATACACCCCAGGAAGCCCTCTAGTCTCAGAAGAATGAGAGACATGTGGAGCAGAGCCAAATGAGCTGACCCACTGCAGTGCGATGAATTGCTTTTGTAGGACTTTCTAGCCATGGTCTTGTAACTCCCACCAAATGATTCAGTGGGACCATGGTAATAAGGTATATGGAATCCTAACGAGGGCATTGAGCCATCCCAGAGGCGGGAAGGGAAGGATCTCATCACCACCAATGAAGAAAAGCAAGGAGTGAAGCGTTGTCCTCTGGATCCCTGCGCTCAGAAGCTCCTGGAACTGAGAGAGGGGGAGAGAGAGAGAGAGGGAGAAAGGGAGGGAGAGAGAGAGAGAGAGAAAGAGGGTGGGAGGGAGGGAGAGAGAGAGGGAGGGAGAAAGAGAGGGAGGGAGGGAGGGAGGGAGGGAGAGAGAGCGACAGCACAGGGCAGGGGTGGAGGGGCCAGAGAGATGTGTAGGTGCAAGCACGAGCACGGCCGAGAAGAGGCTGTCCTGATGGAAGAAGTGTATCCAGCGCATTCCGCAATCTGAATTGTAACCTGTTACTTCACCTGTAAACCTTGTAATCGTGAGTATTGTCTGCGAGTTCCGTGTGGCCCTTGAGACAAATTATGGAACCCGGTAGAGAGTGCCACAGGAGGGATGGTTTGTGTCAGAATTGGTAAAGATGGTGGAGAGAGGAGGCATGTCTGACCTCCACCTCATAGGAATCAGCCTTGGGCTGTTGATCTTGAATCTCCTTCCCCCTCGTGAAGCTAGAGGAGGTCAGATGCCGCCTCCACGCCATTTTTACAACCACAGACCAGGAGCTTGAGGCAGAGTTGCCCCAGTTGGATGTGCAAGCTTGTAGGCATGATACTGAATGATTTTTGTGATATGGTACTGAGTTTGGGGGAAGCACTGTTGTAGTAATAGTCAATGGATACAGCTAGTAATAGAAATCGTAGTCCTCATTGTCAGTCTGAAGGCTTCAAGTCAGAGTTTGGAAAAATCAGGCAATTCCTTGCATTCTGCGCTTTACACTGACTTCTCCTGAGAAGGCCTCACCTTTACAAACTCTTTAAGGCTTGAATAATGGCAATGCTTGTAGGATAAAGGTCATCTTTCTACTCTCTCCTCAATGCTACTTCTGAGCCCTTGAGCCACTCCTATTTTCCACCAAATCCGGTCAAGTCTGTCCTGTAAGGGTCTCTATAGGCTTTCTGCTCCTCTTTAATTATTGCTGTTATCCTGGCTCAGGTCTTACCTCTCACCTAAATTACCTCAAGAGATTCCTAGTACTCAGAACATATAAAGAACTCTTCAGCTCAATAATAAGACAGACGACTCATTTTTTTTTTTTAATGGGCATAAGATTTAAATATACACTTCACAAAAAGAAGATTTGCAAATGTACAATAAGCACAGAAAACATTCAACATTATTAGCCATCATGAAGATGCAAATTAGAACCACAGGAAGAAAAAAAAAAAAGAAACTCATTGCCTTGAGTGATTGTGACTCATAGCGACCCTATAGGACAGAGTAGAACTGCCCCATGGGGTCTCCAAGGTGGAATTTGAACTGCTGACCTTTATGGTTAGCAGCCGTAACTCTTAACCACTGCTCTACCAGGGCTCCACAATGAAATACCACTAAACACCTACTATAATGGCTAAAATTAAAAGATTTGATAATACCAAATGTCAGCAAGGATGTGAAGCAGAACTCTTATATGTTGTGATGAGAGTGCCAAATACAGTAACTTTGTACAGTAACTTTGGAAAAAAGTTTGGCAGTTTCTAATAACGTTAAGCTCACCCTTACAAAAACCAAACTAAGACAAAATAAGCCACTTACCACATGATCCAGCAATTCCACCCCTAGATATTTACCCAAGAGAAATGGAAATATATATCCATGCAAATATTTGGACAGCAACTTTGAAAAACCGTTTGGCAGTTTCTTGTAAAGTTAAACACACACTAAACCACAAAACCCAGCAATCTCAGTCCTAGGTATTTACCTAGAAGAACTGAATACTTATGTTTATAAAAAAAAAAAAAAACTGTATGCAAATGTTTATAGCAGCTTTATTCATCATGCCAAAAACTGTAAACAATCCAAATGTCCATCAACAGAAGAATGGATAAACGAATTATGGTATGTCCATGCAATGGAATATTACTCAGCAATAAAAAGGAATGAACCACTGGTATACTCAACAACGTAGCGTAATCTCAAAATCATTGTGCTAAGTAAAAGAAGCTAGATACAAGAGGGCACATACTAGTTGCTTTCATTTTAATGGAACCCTAGGGTAAAAAAATCTAACCTATTGTGATGACAAGCAGATCAATGGCCCATAGCGAGAGGGTAGTATGTGATGGACTGCAAAGGGACATGAGGAAACGTCTGGGGGTGGTGGAAATGTTTTATATTTTGATAGGGATGCTTACATGGGTGTTTGTATTTGTCAAAACTCCCCAAAGTGTACATTTAAATTAGGTGGATTTTATATTTGTAAATTACACCTCAATAAAGTTGATTTATTAGAAAAGGCTCTGTTATTCCTGACTCCAGTCTCCCTAAGAGTCAATCCATTAGATGTTGTACTGTCCAAATAAAAAACAAACAAAAATTCCAAAATACCAGCTGCCATCAAATCAGTTCCGACTGATGCGCGACCCTGTGTGTGTCAAAGTAGAACGGCATTCCATCAGGTATTTAATGGCTGGTTTTTCAGAAGCAGATTGCCAGGTCTTTCTTCCAAGGTACCTCTGGGTGGGTTTGAACTGCCAGTCTTTTACTTAGTTGCTGAGCCCTTAACCATCTGCACCACCCAGGAACTTCTTACTGTCTGAATAACCTTCCTAAAATGCAGATCTGACCATGTTACTCTCCTGCTTAGAACTCTTCACCCAAACCAAAACCAAGGTCGAGTTGATTCTGACTCACAGTGACCCTATACCCACTGCCGTCGAGTCGATGCGGACTCATAGTGACTCTACAGGAAAGAGTAGAACTGCCCCATAGGGTCTCCAAGGAGCGCCAGGTGGATTTGAACTGCTGACCTTCTGGTTAGCAGCCGTAGCTCTTAGCCACTACACCACCAGGGTTTCCAGAGTAAAACTGCCCCATAGGGTTTCCAAGGAGCGCTGGTGGATTCAAACTGCTGACCTTTTGGTCTTAGAACCCCTCACAGGCTCCTCATATTTTACGGAGTCCATTCTGAACTCCTAGCTCAGTACACCAGACTGCTACAACCTGAAGTCAGCCACCCTCTCCCAACTCATCCACAGCCCTTGATTCTACACCTGAGCCTCATCAGGAACATGCTTCTTGATTCACCCCTGTGTACACTGACCAGTGCTATGCTTTTTGCCTGGTGATATCCTATTGGTCTCATAAGAGACCGATGTCATCTCAAATGTCACCCTCCTCTGGGGAGGCCGCCTTTCTCCTCCAGGCTGGCTTGGCCACACCCTTCTTGGAACCTTCATGTCATTTTTTGTTGTGGCACTTAACATTCTGAAGTTGAACCCCATACCACTGTGAGCACTGTCTTAACAAAACAGAACCCTCATATATATATCCCTGAAGCCCAGCACAGGGCCTGACAAGTGGTAGGAGCTCAGTAAAGATTACAGAACAATCGTCTGAGTGAGTGGGTGCATGAGTGAGTGAATTCGGCTCTCTATACTTTGCTCATCAGTGTATTTTGAGGCCTTGGCTCTCACTAAGAATTGCCCTCGAGGGGCCCGGTTTCACTTACCATCACCAAGGTCTTCTGTTTCCTTGGTATGTGTTGAATCTTTGCCATTCTTTTTAGGGCAGTGGAAAGTCCAAGGCTGTCTACCCAAACCACTTAAATGTCCTATCCAAATAACCTTTCCTCTGGTACTCCCCCCGAAATGTCATTTGGGGAAAGGAAATAAAATTTTGCTTTTGCTTTGCTGAACTTACCAGAGACACTGAGAAAGTTTCAGCTATTTCAGCATTAGTGTGAATATGAAGCAGGCCATTTGTAAAGTACTCAACATTATGGGCAATTCTAAGAATAGAATCCAGTCAACATCTATCAGTGGCTTTCATGTGCCAGATACTGTGCTGGGTCTTCTGAAGGAATCAAAGACAAGTAAGACAATCCTTGTCCTAGGGGAGCTGCCAGTCTAGAGACTAGCGAAGGGTACAAGGAGCACACCAATAACTGCTGCATAGGATACACCAGAGATCTTCTATTACATAAGCAAAAATTTCCATGGGAACTTTTTCCTGGCTAGTTTGAGTTAGGGAAGGCTTCATTTGACAGGGCTTTGAAGATGGGGGAGGAGTTAGAGATGCAGGAATGAAAGAGAAAAGGCATTCCGGTTAGAGGTGACAGGAAGTACAATGTTCCGGAGCCAGGAAAGCACCAGGAAACGTCAGGGCAGGGCAGGCAGCGCAAGGGTCTAGAGTGGGGAGCTTAGATTGAGTAGGCAGGCTGAGAGCATGAAGGGCCTTTTAGGAGTTTGGGCTCCTCTATGGTCGACCTTACGGGATCCTGAGCTGGTTAGTGGGATGATCAAAAACCAAAACCAAACCAGTTGCCCCTGAGTCGATTTCAACTTGTGGTGACCCCATGTGTATTAGAGTAGTGCTGTGCTCTGTAGGGTTTTCAACGGCTGATTTTTCAGAGGTGGATTGACAGGACTTTCTTCCAAGGCAACTCTGGGGGGGGGGACTCAAACCTCCAACTCTTCGGTTAGCAGCTGAGTGTGTTAATAGTTTGTACCACCCAGGGACTCTGTGGGATGACCAATGGGTATTCAAAGGGTATTCAAGTAAGATTCAGAGAGAGTAAAAGGGGCTGGGTTGAGCACATATCTGCACATCCAGGAGAAGATGAAGAAAGACAAATTATTGATGTTTATGTATTATACTCAGATATTTTAATTCATGTGGGATCATCCATATTTTAACCTTCTTCCTGGCTTCCTTTCCCTTGGCTTTCTTCCTGCCCTCCTCTATCTTCTTCTTCATTTTATTTGTAGCCCCTACAACCTTAGTTAAAACATTCCACCCAACTAGCCAGGTTTATTGCCACATCTCTCCTCTCTCTGCCTCTCACACTCCTTCGTTCTCAACTAGTGGCTCTCTCCAGTCGATCTTCAGCCTCACTCTCAAATATGACAGAAAACTTAGAGAAAATCCTACTAGCTTGTTTTGATCATAAGATCTCCCAGAAATCAGTCTTCTCAGGTAGAAACCAAAATCCCACCAGGAGCCTCATTACACTGGGCCTCTGGTTTTCTTGATGGGGAATGAACTTGCCACCACAGTGTTTTCCGATTGTCAAGGCTTGGCCCCATGGGAACAAGAGAGATAACAGGGGGAAGGACATGCAGGTGGTTTCTTGTGGTTATTTCCCCCGTCTCCTTTGTGTTACTATTGATGACCATTACTGTCTACAGAGGCCTTTGAATAGGAAAGTAATCATGACACGCTTTGAGAAGACGAAAACCAAGTGTGGGAATTCCCCTGAGTCACCACCTCTAAAGCAGCCAAAAGCCCAGCATTGCCCTTTCAGGTTCCGCCTTTGGGGAAAAAGGAAGTTGGCCTTAGTTGCCTCCCCTCAGGTCACGCAGCCAGGACCCAGGTCCTGGGGCTTGGATTCCCCTGGCTACTCAACAGCCATGATGGCTTCAGAGTTCTTCCCTTCTATCTCCCATCAAAAGTTATACCTTCTGTCAGCCATTGTTCTCTGCTCACTGATCAGAGCAGGAAGCGGACTAATAACATAATGGGATCCCTGCAATCAGGAGGGAGAGAAAATGAGACCTCCTCCTAGGCAAACTTGCCTCGACCTACTTAGAAGACTTCTGTCTTGAGAGGGCTGTAATCCAGAGGATTCTTAGCCCCATAGCAACCTGGTGGGAGCAGGGCTGGATAGGCAGCCTTTGGTGTATCCCCTGGATCGCCCAAAGGTTAGAGTTGCCTCCCTGCTTTACCAATCCCCAAAATTGTATGAGGTGAAATCGATTAAATTGTACACAATTGTGTCTGTAAGTGTCCTTGTATGTGAGCTGCACATTGTGGCAATTTTAAAACATGGCTACAAATTCTGTGATACTCTTCCTTATGGAGAGAGGCGTTCTATGCTCCCTCCCCCTGAATTTGGTGGGCTTGGAGGTCCAGTAATTAAGAGCCCAGTTGCTATCCAAAAGGTCACCAGTTCAAACCCACCAGCCACTCCTTGGAAACTCTATGGGGCAGTTCTACTCTGTCCTACAGAGTTACTATGAGTCGGAATTGACTCGATGGCAACGGGTTAGGGTTTGGTTTTGGTGGTTACTTCTGCCAATACAGTAGGGTGGAAATGATGCTCTGTGACTTCTGAGACTGGATCATAACTGACCATTCAGCTTCTACATTTTGTACTGAAACATTTGCTCTTGGAGGCGTGAGCCACCATAGGAGAAGTTCGACCACCCTAGAGTCTGCCCTGCTGGAAGACCACAAGGAAAGGGTCTGAGATACATGAAGAGAGAAGCATAGCCAATCCCCAGTTTTGCTAGCCACAGCTTTTTGACCCATTCCTGTTAAACCCCAAACATTATGGAGCAGAGATGGGTTTTCCCTACTGAAGCCTTCCCAAATTTCAGGTTCATGAGCAAAATATGTTATTATTGTTTTGAGCCACTAAGTTTTTGGGGGTAGCCTGTTATATAGCAAGAGATAACTGGAACGTACATGTATAAATGTGACAATTATTGTAAGCACAATGAATATACATGAGATTGTACTTCACGTATACATATATGATAATTGCAGTAATGCAGCCCGAAAAGCACTTTACAAATAAAAGAAGTTGCTAATTAATTATTAGAATAATTTGTACTCCTCTTAGGGTTATTCTCATGACAAACAAAGTAGTTCCCTTGGTCCTAGCCAGGACTCCATACTTCTTCAGTAGAAAGGTCTAGACCAAATGAGCATAGGAAAACCTTGGCCAGGCCACAGGGGCATGTGATAATCAACACACTCCTTCCCCTCTTCTTCCCCCTCCGCCACTAGCCCAACATAGATCAGTGTCACACATGTGGATTTCCCAGAACCTCACAATTGTTCTGTGGCCTGAAAACCTGGCTCTGTGGCCTTAGCATGGTCCCATGAACGGCCCCCATATTTGAAGTTACTACAGCAACCAGGCCTCCTGTAATTACTCCCTTCTCCACTTTCTTTGACTGCCTATTATATGGCATAGTTGAAATCTTTGAGGGCAAGTATTTTTATCTCCAGCACCTAACACAGTGCCTGGTACATAGTAGCAGCTTAGTGTATGCTCTTGAAATATTTGAATATATATATGGTTTCCAGACTCCACCCCTTCTGGTTCACTCTTACAGTGTACTCAGGTGGATTTATAATTTTATACAAAATCCCAGATGTGGAAAGAGTACCTCGGAGGATAGGGAACCATGAGTTGGTCCTTATGGGCCTGTATACTAGACCCCTGTGAATGCAGACTCAGGTTGTAACAGCATTGAAAAAGGACGCCTCCCTATGTGTTCATACTTAGTTCATGACTAATAACTTGCCTCTGACCCATACTTCCCTCCACCCACTCCACCCAACTCTACCCCAGCCTTTTTGCACTTCACATACAAAGAAATATATCTTCTTCTTCTTTTTTTTTTGGTGGGGCGGTAAAGAACTTTTTGTCCTTCTCTCTCCCACAATATTTAAGAAGTTTCAAGGCAACACATTTTTGGATCCAGAAGGTCAGGAATATAAAGCTCTAAATGTAGTTGGCCCCAGTTGTGGTATAAGTACACTTCATTTGTTCAACAAAGATTGACTACCACCCTTTCCTGGGTCTGGTTTCGGCCCTGGGGAGACAGGAAGAAAAGATAGACCCTGTCTTCAGAATGCTGAACTGCAACTCTGAAGCCACACGCAGGATTGTAGTGTGGTGGGAGAACTCACTCTTCCCATTCTTTTGCTGGTTCTTACAATGTGCAAAGATGATTTGAGGAGAGAAAGCAGCCTGCTCTTGGCTTTGTGCCTCTGTGCTTCTGTGGGCCTATGGGCATAGTCTAAGAAGGCACAGGCTAACTTTCCAAGGGGAAGTCCTGGAGAAGTGGCTTCGCCAACTATCCATATGCTCCTCTGTTTTACACAGGTCTCATGTCAATATGGTACTCCAAGAAGAAAATGCCAAGAGGGTATTAGATGCCCGAGGGATTCATTGGGGTAGATGTCTGTAAGGGAAAAAGGGAAGGGAGCTGGAGGAAGCTGGGAGAGCTGTCAGACAACAGACCTTCACAGGCCTGATTTCCATGAAGAAGAGAGGGTAGGAAGAGTCTTAGACTGTAGTGCAGTCTAAGAAAGTTCATCAAAGCTGATGGGGGAGTCATTGAGCCAAAGCCACTCATCAAAGGAGGGTGACTTACAGGAATGGGCCATCTTAGTATTCTTGTTAGGCTCAGTTGGTGGCTGAGAACAGCCTGTGGGAAGCATGGCCTCAGTGCAAACTCCTGGTAGATTCAGAGCATAGCAGTGGGGCCTTAGTCAATTACACTTCTGCAGTAGGAGGTCTGAGAGGCACATTTTCATGGCCACCACAAGTCCCTATTAACCAGGACTTTAAGCAGCACCTTTTCCTTCCTCCTTCAACCCTATAGTGATAGTTCAAAAATACAAGTTATATATAACTTTTTTTTCTGTTTCAGCTGTTCATAGACACTGATGCAAAGAGTCAAATTCACTGCATGCATACATGGAAAAAAAAAGTGAATTCAATTTCTCCAGAGACCGTGAATTGTCTCCTCTTCATCCCACCCACTACTCTTGCCTACTAGCAATATTGGTTCATCAGTCAATGGAAAGAGGCAGCTAGTAGACAGGGACATAGTTCTTCACCTTTCCCAAGTATTTGGTAACTACCTTAATTGCCATGTACTCTGATGAGGAGACTTGAAATCTTCTTCCAAATCCACAATGCTCCTTTGATCCAGGAATTTCACCAATATCATTAATATCACACACAAGTAAAATTTTGCTGAAGATAATTCAAAGGCAATTGTAGTACATTGACAGGGAACTGGTAGAAATTAAGAAGAGCACGTGGAACAATGGATATTATTGCTGGTGTCAGATGGATCTTGGCCAAAAGCAGAGAATACCAGAAAGATGTTTACCTGCGTTTTATTGCCTATGCAAAGGCATTCAACTTTGTGGATCATAAGAAATTATGGATAATATTGTGAAGAATGGGAATTCCAGAACACTTAATTGTGCTCATGAGGAACCTGTACATAGACTAAGAAGCAGTCATTTGAACAGAACAAGGGGATACTGCCTGCTTTAAAATCAGGAAAGGTGTGTATCAGTGTTGTATCCTTTCACCATACTTATTCAGTCAATATGCTGAACACAGTCTAAGGAGCTGGACCATATGAAGAAGAATGTGGCATCAGGACTGGAGGAAGGTTCATTGACAACCTGTGATACGCAGATGACACAGCTTTGTTTGTTGAAAGCGAAGAGGACTTGAAGCACTTACACTTCAACATAAAGAAAACAAAAACCGTCATGACTGCACCAAAAAGCAACATCACAATAAATGGAGAAAACATTGAAGTTGTCAAGAATTTCATTTTACTTGGATCCACAATCAATACCCACGGAAGCAGCAGTCAAGAAATCAAAGGACATATTGGATTGGGCAAATCTGCTGCAGAAGACCTCTTTAAAATGTTGAAGAGCAAAGATGTCACTTTGAGGACTAAGGTGCATCTGACCCAAGCCATGCTGTTTTGAGTCACCTCATACGCATGGGAAAGCTGGTCAATGAATAAGGAAGACCAAAGAAGAACTGGTGCCTTTGAATTATGGTGTTGGTGAAGAATATTGAATAACCACGGGCTGCCAGAAGAATGAACAAATCTGTCTTGGAAGAAGTACAGTCAGAATACTCCTTAGAAGCTAGGATGGCAAGACTTCATCTCACATACTTTGGATATGTTATCAGGCGGGACCAGTCCCTGGAGAAGGACATCATGCTTGGAGGAGGGTCATAGAAAGAGTAGGAAGACCCTCAACCAAATGGATTGGCACAGTGGGTGCAACGATGAGCTCAAGCATAGCAATGACTGTGAGGATGGTGCAGGACTAGGTAGCGCTTGGTTCTGCTGTGCATAGAGTTGCTATGAGTTGGAACAGACTCCATGTCAACTAACAATGACCACAACAACAACAATTTCACCATCTCAGCCAACTGTTTCACAGAATTGCTACCAACGCTGAAAGATTGCGTTTTACTTTAAATTGTGCATCTATGAAGTTATGTTATTAGTGGATAAAGAGATGACTCAGAAGCCAAATTTCTCATCAATTTGTAAAAGAACAATGGGTAACTAGTGTTGATTAAGTGCCTATTTCGTGCCAGGCATGGTGGTGAGTACTTTGCATAGATCATTTCTTTTAACTTCATATCAACCCTCATTTTTTGCCTCATTTTATGCATTAAGCACAAACCCATTTTACAAATTAAGCACAGTGAGCAAGGGGAGAGGGATTTGCCTAGGGCTGAGTCCAGGTCTTCGGACTCCAAGTCTGGTGTTCCTTCTGGCCCCATGTTTTCTGACCCATACATTGACTTAAGAACATTAACTAAGGGTTCTGGCTTGAAGCAGAACTTTGTTTTCTATCTACCAAAAGTTCTGGAGTAAATGAGAGGTATTATGGATTGAATTGTGTCCCCCCAAAAATATGTGTTGTAAATCCTAACCTCTATGCCCATGGTTATAATCCCATTTGGGAATGGGTTGTCTTTGTTATGTTAATGAGACAGAATTAGTGTAGGTTTTTTTTTTTTTTTTTTAATATCTTGAGTCAGTCTCTTTTGAGATGTAAAAGAGATTAAACAAGTAAGAGAGCAGAGGAAAGATGGGATAAGATAGAGGCCAAGATGCATGGAAATTTCCAAGGAACCAGGAAGCAGAAGCTGAAGGGACAAGGACCTTCCTCCAGAGCCAAGAGAGAGAAAGACTTCCTCTAGATCCGGCACTCTGAATTCTAACTTCTAGCTTCCTCAACTGTGAGGAAATAAATTTCTGTTTGTTAAGGCCACTGCGATATTTCATAGCAGTACTAGCTATCTAAGAGGTGAAAACCGAAGGGAATATTTCTTTTCCTCTCCCCATATCACTCTGACTGAAGTACCAAAGCACCAAGGCTGATAGTGCCAGAGCAATTCTGAGAGGTCCTTGTTCCCTGTTCCTGGGTGGTTCTCTGGTCTCCATTCCAAATGGCCGTAGGCAGTTTTCATTGATATTTTTTAGCCACTGGGCAGCATTTAAGATTTTACTGTTGAATAAACTACTTAGAGAATGAGGAAGTGGCATCTCTCTTTGAAACTTTTTGCCTTTTAAACTTTCTCTTTCACATATAGCCTACGCAAGTGAAGTCATTAAGAGGAAGGATACTGTAAAGTGAGACAAACAGAAATTCCACCAGCCTCCAGATATCGTTATGTGTCATAACTCTGCCAAGGTCTGTGAGCTTTAGCTTTAGATTGGCTCAGCAGCTTCCAGGGGAACCAGCTCAAGGCTTTGCTCTGCACCAGGCTGAAGATGACTGACTGTGAGTTTGGATACATTTACAAGCTGGTCCAGGACTATCTGAAGTACGTCCTGCAGATACCACAACCTGCAGCTGGTTCAAGCAAAACGTCCAGAGTGTTACAAAATGTGGCTTTCTCAGTTCAAAAAGAAGTTGAAAAGAATTTGAAACCCTGCTTGGACAATTTTGTTGTCATCTCCATCGATACCGCCCAAACAATATTCAAGCAAGTGATGGAAAAGGAATTTGAAGATGGCATCATTAACTGGGGAAGAATTGTGACCATATTTGCATTTGGAGGTATTCTCATCAAGAAACTTCTAAGGGAGCGAATTGCCCCAGATGTGGATACTTACAAGAAGATTTCTTCTTTCGTTGCTGAGTTCATAGTGGATAACACAGCAGAGTGGATAAGGCAAAACGGAGGCTGGGTATGTGTGATGAAAATATTTTTCATTATTCTTTACTGTGAAATAGGAATTGACAGATTCCTTACTAATTAAAAAAAAAAATCTACCTAAGGATTCTATTTTCCTTGGGTGGTGGTTTATTTTAAATTTCTTTTTTTAGTTTTTAAAATAAAAATGACTTTCTGGTTCATTTTCATTTCGATGAATCCTAGAAGATTATAGCTGAAAAACCCTTGTGTTTTCAGTTTTCATTCCTAACAGTGACAGTACAGAATAGCACAGTGCAGTCCCAGTAATGAGGTTGGGGGCTAATAAAGCACCTTTCTAATGCATCTTCTGAACAGCAAAGGTATTCTAATCTAGGACTTAGCTTTTACTAAGTTTGTCATGGGAGTCCCTGGGTGGTGCAAACAGTCAAAGTGCTTGGGTGCTAACTGAAAGTTTAGATGTTCGAGTCTACCCACAGGCACCTCAGAAGAGAGGCCTGGTGGTCTACTTCCAAAAAAATCAGTCATGGAAAACCCTCTAGGGCACAGTTCTACTCTGACACATGTGTGCTTGTCATGAGTTGGGGGTGACTCAGTGGAGACTTTTTTTTAAAGGTTGTCATGACAGCATAGGATTAAAACAAAACTGTTACATTTATTTTTTGTTGCAAAATACCGGTGGAAATTTTTGCAAATTCGTTACTTACAAATGGATTTTTTCTTTTTTTCTGTTTTTTAATACAGCAAATTCTGGGCTGTTAAAGTTTATTGACAAAAATAACGCACAGTACCCTGCTGTGACTTAGTAGCCAAAACAATCTTTATTCGAGGATTTTCAAATAAAGAATTTCAAATAAAAATTTACTTTATTATCTGCTAATATTACTGAGTGCCTCAAAAAGCCAAGACCATATGGGGCCCTATATTGGAACTCGTGTTGATAAGTTGGTAAGAATGCACCTTCAGGTGTAGCTTTCCTTTATGTTCCAATACACTTAATACTTAATTTTTTAAAAATAATTTTTAATTAGGTAAGTTATGCATGAATATATTTGCTTTAGAAAAAAAGCTAAAACTTCACAGACAAGCACTTATACCCTCTCTTCAACCTCCAATACTGCAAAACATGCCTCTTGAATATATATATATATATATTTTTTGCCTGTAAAACAAGCCTATTGAATATATCCACAACAAATAGTCCTTTTTTGTAAACATTTTTGTATGTATAAATAAAGAGTACCCAAAAAAACCAAACCCAGCACCGTCGAGTCTATTCCGACTCATAGCGACCCTATTAACCTGGTACTTATTCTGAAACTCACTTTTTCTACTCGAGCATATTTAAAACAGTGTTTTTAAAAATGCTATATGTATTCTGTTGCATGTAAATGCCATTGACTGGCCATTTCTACATAATGGCAATTTAATTTCCAGTTTGCTATCACAAACAACACTTCACTGAATAACTTTATATATGTCTTCCCTGTACACATGTGTTTCTCTAGGGTGGATAGTGGGATAGAGAATTGCTGGGACATGGTGTATGTACATTTTATTAGTTTCCCTAGATCCTTGCTCTCCAACAGGTCCCTGGGTGCAGCAGTTTGTGCTTGACTACTAACCTAAAGGTTGGCAGTTTGAACCCACCCAGCTGCACCACAGAAGAAAGGCCTGGTGATCTGCTTCTGAAAAGATTACAGTGAAGAAAACCCTATGGAGCAGTTCTACTCTGTAACACATGGGGTCACCATGAGTAAGGACAGCCTGGACGGCAGTGTTTTTTTTTTTTCTCTCCAAAGTGGCTCTACCGAGTTACACTCCCATCAGCAGCTTATCACGTACCCAACGCTTCCCGTCACCACAACGAATGCTGTTGTTTGGTGCTGTTGAGTAGGCCTCTGACTCACGGCAACCTCATGCACAATGAACAAATGCACCATCCCGACGGGTTGTGGATCCGACTGTTGTGATCCAAAGGCTTTCCGATGGCCGATTTTTGGAAGTAGATTGCCAGGACTTTCCTCCTAGTCTGACTTAGTCTGGAAGCTCTGCTGAAATGTGTACGGCATTATAGCAATACGCAATGACAGTCAGGTGGTGGCTATGCGTAAGGTACATTGGCTGGGAATCCAATACAGTCTCTTGTTTGGAAGGTGATAATTCTACTACTGATCCACCACTGCTCTCCGCCAATGTTAACCAAATTCACTGCCGTCAAGTTGATTCCAACTCATAGAGACCCTACAGGACAGAGCAGAACTGCCCCACAGGGTTTCCAAGGAGTGCCTGGTGGATTCAAACTGTGGCAGCAATCTGTCAAAACTTTCCCATACTGTGGGGTTAAAGAAATGTATTTAGTCTATCTTGCTGTTTTAACTTGTGTTTCCTGGATTACTAATGAAATTAAGCAACTGTTTTTTTTTTTTTTTTGGCTCATACAGAAACTAAGTCTATTTTTTCTTCTTTAAAAAAAAAAAAAAAACACCTCATTGTGGAGAAGCCCCTCCCCCTTCCCCTAAGGGCCGGAGGCTGTGAAACCAAAGGAGGTTGTGAAAGATAGCTGGAAAATCAAGTACAAGGGGGTGGGGACAGAGACTATCTTGTCACCCTTAACACTGCCCAACCAAGTGGGGTGGAAGGGAAGGGGGAGTGAAGAGCTGCATTTCCATGACAACCACTTGCCTACCCCTTATGTTGGTGGAAAGAAGGGAGAAGGCCCTTAAGTCTTCCTGGAGGCTTTCCCCTCTCAAGACTTCAAGTAGTGGTTAACAGTCAGGCCTAGCTGTGGGGGAAGAGAGGCCATGGCAGGAAGCCTAGGTGGAGGGGCATCCCACTCATGCCTTGGCCTTGCGGCCTCTGTGACTAATGCTAGAGCCAGCCAGGTCCCACCAAGCTAGCGGGGGCCAGGCTTGCAGCGTGGAGTCCCTTCCTCTTCCTCCTCCTCACCTGAGGCTTCAGCCTCAGGCTCTTCTACAGAACCCTCAGGCCCCAGGGTGCTTGGGGGCTGAGGACGGCCTTGCTTTGCCTGCCCAGGACCCCAACCAATTGGAGCCCCTGCACGTTTGCGAGGCACTTCTCAGTTTCTAGTTGTGGGGCTAGAGACTCTGGATGCAGGCAGGTCGAGTGCAGTTTTGGGGTGAACGAGGTCGCGGGAGGAGTCAATTCCAACCCACCTGGCTCATTCTCCACTAAATCCAGGTCATCTTGAATTACAGCCACCACCATGGACCCTTCACTCTTAACGTCCCCGCAGTCCCTCTGCTTCAAGTCACAGACAAGCCAGGAGGGTGAGGGGGCAGCCTCTATCTTTATCAGAAAAACTGCCTTCACTGTCCACCTGGCCCTGCGGTTGCTTCTGCCTCCCCAGTCCACAGCTCTCAAGGACAGAAGAGCTATCATGGTCCAAGACAGGGAGCTGACTAGGCCAAGGTGATGGTGGATTCTTGGGTGGTCGGCCCCGCTTGCACTTGGATGGGGACATTGAAATGGTGATCGTGGTGACAGTGTTGGCGACAGAAGCAGGACAGGCTAGGAGTAGTGGGAAGTATGGCAAAGGTGGTGGTAGTGGGAGTGGCTGTGTCCAACTCTCTAAGTTGCCATCCCCTGGAGAAGAAATGGTCCCAGGGATGGGCAAATCTCTGCCTTAGGAGGCCAGCCACGCCTTCTTTTCTCTACAGGTGACAAGATGATGGGCTCGGGTTTGTGAATTGACTGGGGTCCAAGAGGGTGGGGCCCAGGAATAAGCTGGGGTCCTACAGCAGATTCTGCAGTAATGAGGGTCTCTGCCCCAGGGACTGGGGCAGCCTGTCAGTTTTTCCCTTAGAGGTGGATGAGGGTGAGATTAAGCATCTTTTCATGTGCTTACTGCTCATTTTTATTTCTTGTTTAGAGAATTGCTTGTTTATATCTTTTGGCCGTTTCCTATTATTTTGTCTTTTTCATATTGATTTGTAGAATTTCTTTGCATATTCTGGCTACCAATTATTTTTATATATGTTGCAGATACCTTCTAGTTTGTCTTTTAAAACTACAGATGTCTTTGGTTATTATAAAAGTTGTGAAGTTTGATATAATCAAAGTTATTAATCTTTTACTTGAAGTCTTCTACATTTTTTGTCTTATTTAAGGTCTTTCTGCACAATAATGGGCCTGAAGCAACCACTGTCCTTTCTCAATCATCCTATTCCTCCTGGGACTCAGCCTGGCTTGGGGCTGGGTAGAGCATGTGAGATGCTTGGTCATGCCTTCTTCTAGCTGGCTGTGGAAAGCTATACTAAAGGACTGATGGAGGAGCTCAGGCTGTTGAACAAAGGTCAGCAGTTCGAATCTACGAGCTGCTCCTTGGAAACTCTATGGGGTAGTTCTATTCCATCCTGTAGGGTCACTGTGAGTCGAAATTGACTCCACGGCAATGGGTTTGGGTTTTTATATAGGTTTCAGCTGGAGGCAAAAGTTCTCTAGTATGGAGGCTCATAGGTGAGCCTGTAGAGAAATACTAGTTTGCAAGCTCTGTGTAGGCAAGGACTGTATTCTGAGTGCCTACCATGGTACTTGGAACAAATACCCACTGCTGTCGAGTCGATTCCGACTCATAGCGACCCTATAGGACAAAGAACAAATAGGCAGTTAATAAATGTTACTTAAAAATTCACGTTCTTAACAATAAATCTTGTGAGCTCCTGGAACTCATCACCAGTGGAGGGTGTGAAATCGTCTCTGAGAAATTCTTGATGTGTATTCTTCTTTCAGGGGGTGGTACAGGTGTATGGTGTGAGTATGGCAGGATGAACCGATCCTGAGTACGGATGTAATTAGACGCGTGCGCACACACACGAATGCACATAAACACTCTCACTGTCACTCTGTCTTCACAAAGCAGGATTTTCTTCCCTTTATGCAGATTATAAGCTCTTCGCCTTTACACCTGAATATCTTAGTTTGTAGACATGATAGAAACACCCTTTAAGATGTCATTTCAAAGCAACCTGATATTCCTTTTCTGGCTTGCATGTGACATTGATTCTGTTAATTATGGGCAGTGTTTTTTGAGTCAGTATATACTGGCATATTCGGAGCCCTGGTGGCACAGTGGTCAAGAGCTTGGCTGCTAACCAAAAGGTCAGCAGTTTGAATCCACTGGTTGCTCCTTGGAAACCCTGTGGGGCAGTTCTACCCTGTCCTATAGGGTTGCTATAAGTTGAAATCAAATCGATGGCGATGGGCTATACTGGCACGGCAAATTGACATCTTCTTTTCACAGCGATGTTGATGAATCTGCTCACATCAATGAATGTACGCTAGGATGATTCACTGTAGGGGGAAATGGCACAGTCTCATGCCTATGCTAGCAGAGTCAGATGTTTCACACAGAGGAAAAGAGTAGAAAAGGCATTCACAACTTTACCAAGATACAAGAACAACCTTCTTGCTTTCTACCCTTTTGGATAAAACTCAAAAACCACTGATCATAAAGTACACAATCTACTATCCTGTCTATAACCCATTAATCTGTTGCCATTGAGTTGATTCTGACTGATAGTGACCCTACAGGACCCAGTAGAACTGCCCCATAAGATTTCCAAGGCATTTAATCTTAACAGAAGCAGACTGCCTCATCTTTCTCCCTCGGGGAGGCTGGTGGGTTCAAACCACTAACCTTTCAGGTTAGTGCACCACCAGGGCTCCATATCCTGTCTATGTTGTTAGGTGCTGTCAAGTCTGTTCCGACTCATGGTTACCCTACATACAACAGAATGAAACATTACTCAGTCCTGTGCCATCTTCACAATCATTGCTATGCTTGAGCCCATCATTGCAGCCACGGTGTCAGTTCATTTCATTGAAGGTCTTCCTCTCTTTCTCTGACACTTTATTTTACCAAACGTGATGTCCTTCTCCAGGGACTGGTCCCTCCCGATAACACGTCCAGAGTACGTGAGATGAAGTCTTGCCATCCTTGCTTCTAAGGAGCATTCTGGCTGTACTTCTTCTGAGACAGATTTGTTCATTCTTCTGGCAGCCCATGGTATATTCAGTATTCTTTGCCAGCACCATAATTGAAAGGTATCAATTCTTCTTTGGTCTTCCTTATTCATTGTACAACTTTCACATGCATATAAGGCGACTAAAAATACCATGGCTCGGGTCAGGTGCACCTTAGTCTTCTAGGTGATGTCTTTGCTCTTCAACACTTTAAAGAGGTCCTTTGCAGCAGATTTACCCGATGCAACGCGTCTTTTGATTTCTTGACTGCTGCTTCTGTGGGCATTGATTGTGGATCCAAGTAAAATGAAATCCCTGACAACTTCAATCTTTTCTCCATTTATCATGATGTTGCTTATTGTCTATAATCATCCATATTTGTTTGACATGGGCTCCAAATTATAAATGCATGGCTATAATGAAAGATGAGAAGACCATTTGGCCTACAACCAGAGAATACAATAATTTAATTACATTTTAAAAGTGGTTCAAAAATGTGGTATGTAAGGAACAGCATAGATGTTAAGAATATGATCTCTGAGTCAGACAGATCTGGGTTCATTTTCTGGCTCCAGTGCTTACTACATGTGTGACATGAACAAGTTGTTTGACTTTCCTAAGCCTTGTTTCTTCACCTGCAAAACAGGAGAATAATCTACCTATCTCCTTGGACCAGCATAAGGATTAAATCAGTATATATATTATATAGTATAGTATACTATAACATAACATAAAATATAAAATATAATATATAATGGGGATTCATACGCTCATTCTTTATTTTCTTTCTCATGTCATCAGCTTGAGTCATTTTTCTTTCCTTCACTCTCTCTCTCGTTTGCTGCTTCTCATCTCTTTTTCTTCCTCTTTCCCAGTGACTATTACTTTGTCCTGTCACCTCTGCCAGTCTGAAGTGCTGAAAATGGATGAGCTCTCACAAGATCTGAGAAGCTGTGCTACTTTTCAGCTGTCTTCAGCATTCATTAAGGATGATTCTTAAACTCATTAGAATGTGCTTAAGACAAAACTCAAGTCTTACCCCTTGGGATCACCCTTCCTTTTGAGCTAGGTGGCTTTCCTACTTTCTCCCCCTTTGATAAAATATTCTCCAATGCCTGTGCTAGTGAAGTGCAATGAACACTCGACACTCAGCTCCACAGTGGAGCAATCATGTCTATTTAATGTACCATTGTATACCCCATATGCAGTACAGGGCCTATTGCATAGAAGGCACTCAACAAATATTTGTTGAGGAAATAACTGAGTGAGCTAACATTGAGTAACATTGAAATTGGAGGTTTATCCATTCATCTGCTGATGGGCACTTAGGTTGCTTCCATATTTTTGCTATTGTGAATAATGCTGCTATAAACATGGGTGTGCACATATGTGTTCGTATCACGGCTCTTATTTCTCTGTGATATATACCTAGTAGTGGGATTGCTGGATCATGAGGTATCTCTATTTCTAACTTTTTAAGGGAGCACCATGCCACTTTCTACAGTGGTTGTACCATTTTGCAATCCCACCAGCAGTGTGTGATAGTTCCAGTCTCCCCACACCCTGCAAGCATTTGTTGTTTTCTGTTTTTGATCACTGCCATTTTTGCTGGGGTGAGATGATATCTCATTGTTGTTTTGATTTGCATCTCTCTAATAGCTAATGATTGTGAATATCCCTTCATACATTTGTTGGCCGTCTGAATGTTGTCTTTGGTGAAGTGACTGTTCGTGTCCTTTGCCCAATTTTTAAAACTGGGTTGTTTGTATTTTTGTTGTTGAGGTGTTGAAGTTTTCTATACATTTTAGAGATTAGTCCCTTGTCAGATATGTCATTGCAAAAAATTTTTTCCCAGTTTATACTGTCTCTTTTTACCCTTTTGGAGAAGTATTTTGAGGTGCATAAGTGTTTACTTTTTAGGAGTCCCCCATTGTTTAGTTTATCTTCTGGTGCTTGTCCATTTTTAGTTATGTTTGATAGTCTATTTATGCCATAATTTAGGGCCTTTAGGCTTGCCCCCATTTTTTCCCATGATCTTTATAGTTTTAGGTTTTCCATTGAAGTCTTTGATCCACCTTGAGTTAGTTTTTGTATATGGTGTGAGGTATGGATCCTGTTTCATTTTTTTGGCAAATGGGTATCCAGTTGTGCCAGCACCATTTGTTAAAGAGACCATCTCCTCCCCATTTAATGGATTTTGGCCCTTTGTCAAAGATCAGCTGTCCATAGGTGGATGGATTTACTTCTGGGTTCTCAATTCTGTTCTGTTTGTCTATGTGTCTATTGTTGGTCCAGTACCAGGCTGTTTTGACTACCATGGCTGTATAGTAGGTTCTGAGATTGGGAAGTGTGAGGCTTCTTCCTTTATTCTTCTTCTTCGGTAGTGCTTTGCTTATTGGGGGTCTCTTTCATTTCCATATAAAATTGGTGATTAGTTTTTCCATTTCTTTAAAAAATGTTGAAGGAATCTGGATTGGGATGCATCTATAGATTGCTTTGGGTGGCATTGACATTTTCACAATGCTAAGTCTTCCTATCCATGAGCATGGTATGTTCTTCCATTTATGTAGGTCTCTTTTGGTTTCTTGCAGTAGTGTTTTGTAGTTTTCTTTGTGTAAGTCTTTTACTTCCCTGGTTAGGTTTATTCCTAAGTATTTAATCTTTTTGGTCTATTGTAAATGGTATTGTTTTCCTGATTTCCTTTTCAGAGTTCTTTATGTAAGGGGAGAGGAATCTAACTGATTTTTGTATGTTGATCTTGTATCCTGCCACTTTGCTGAATCCTTCTATTAGTTCCAGTGACTTTCTTGTAGAATCTCTGGGATTTTCTATGTATAGGATCATATCTTCTGCAAATAGGGATAGTTTTACTTCTTCCTTACCAATTTGGGCACTTTTATTTTTCTTTATTCCCTTATTGCTCTGGCTAGGACTTCCAGTACAATATTGAATAGGAGTGGTGATAAAGGGCATCCTTGTCTGGTTTGTGTTCTCAGAGGGAATGCTTTCAGTTTCTCTACATTAAGAATAATAGTATATATTTACTTTCATATAATAGTTTTAAGAAACAAATAGCATCATTAAAGGGAATGTTTTTTAAAAAGAAGAAAAATTACTCCACCACCTTAACATACCCACATATCCACATATGCACATTATATGAAATTACAGTTAAGGTGTGCATGGAAGTTTTTTTTTTAACATAACATTGTATTATAAATATTTGCAACACTGCCTCACATATTCTATGTTAACATTTCTAATGGCTACAGAATATTCCACCAATTCGATGCATCATAGTTTGATTAACCAATTTGAAATTGCTAGATATTCAGGTTGTTTTCCATTTTCTTCTCTTAGAAAAAATGCTTCAATATTGAACAAGGATATGGATTTTCCTCATGTTTGAGAAAACTGTCTCCTGATAAATTTTTAACAATGGAATTACTTTTCATAAGATATGAGTATAATTATGCTATTCATACATATTGGAATACATAGCACTTCCCCAAAACATTGTGTTAATGTAACAAGGTCAAAACAGCCTTACACTGGGATTGGGTGGTACTATTAAAAATAATGAAAAGAGACTTAAAATTATAAGGTGAGTTTAATAGGTTTCAAAAACAATAAAATTGTATCAAAATGTGAATTTCTTTGACCGCTAGTAATGTTGAATTTTTTTCCCCATATACTTGTTAATGATTCATAGCTCTGTCTCCAGTAGAGTTTGCTTTTTCAACTATTGAGGGCTTGATGACTTTTTCTTGTATATGAATGAACTGTTTCATGGTAAATGTAAATATTTTCCTAGTCTGTTCTTTCAATATTTACTTATTTTTTCTTTTTATTGTGATTTAGGCCAAAGTTTACAGAGCAAATTAGTTTCTCGTTCAACAATTTATACACAAATTGTTTTGTGACATTGGTTGCAATCCCTGCAGTGTGTCAACACTCTCCCCTTCTCCAACTCGGGTTACCCATTTCATTCATCCCATTTTCTTGTCTCTTGCTGCCTTCTCATCTTTGCTTTTGCACAGTTAATTTTAGTTTTTTACAGTTTTTAATCTTCATACAATTGAATTTTTCAATTTTTTCCTTCGTTTGCTCTCTTTACTTTAGAAATTGAATGTCCATAAAAACATGACATGTTAACTGCTCAGTCATAATTGACCATTATCATTTTCAAAATAATAAAAAATCATCTTAGAGTATCTGAGTATACTTGCCAAATATGGAATTTATGAAAATGAACAATGAAGTGGATGAGAATTTAGAACTTACGGGAAATGTGTGAGTGTGTAAGGGCAAGAGGGGAAAAGGATGAAGAAAAGGGAACGATTTCTTCTTTCTGTTAGGGCATGACAGCATATGTCTCCCACCACAGAGAAAGAGCATGACCTATGCTTAACACATAGGCAGCAGCTGGCTTTCTTGAACAATCTTTCAAACAGAAAGTGCCCCTGACTGGTGTTAATTTTCTTTGCCAGTGATGTTCATGGAGATGACTCCAAGTCACTAAAGAGCTTCCAAGCCACTTCCACACATCAGAGATATGCTCTATTTACTTTTTGGTATTAGGCATACTAGGTTAGGCCTTGAAGACATCTTTGTAACCCCCAAATTTGGAACTCTCTAGATGTAAGGCAAATGTTTGCTGGATGAACATTTAAAAAAATAATTTTCATTATTTTCTAATCCTTTTGGCAGTTGTTTGGAAATTTGTAGTTGAAGTAATGGAGTGGAAAGGACAGTGGAAAGGTCCAGGCACTAAGAAGTTGGGTAACCTTAGCAACTTATTCTTTCTTTCTGGGCCTCACTTTCCTCACTGGTAAAAATAAGAGAGAGCGTTAGACTGGTTGATTTCACAGCTACTTTTTAGTGAAGATACTCTATAATTATAAATAGCAAATTAATTAAATAGAGTGTCCACTTTACTGGGGTAGCCTTTTTTAAAATAAAACTACATCTCATCAAAAATAAAATGAACTGTAATAGAAGCAATTAATAACCTTTTCATAGGCTCTAAGGCACTGACTTAATCTGGATTTACTGTGACTTCTCATAAGTTTCAGTACAAAGCAGTTTACAAACATTAACTTATATTTCAATGCTAGACAGCTGAGAACTAAAGAGAAAGAAAAAAAATGAGACTATCCTTCAGAACTGTGTTATCCAATACAGTAGCCACGAGTCTGCGGCTATTTAGCAGTTGACGTGTGGCTAGTCTGAATTGAGATATGCTCTCAGTACAAAGTACACATTGGATTTTGAAGATTTGGTATGATAAAAAGTAATGTAAATATCTCACTAATAATTTTTATATCGATTACCTGTTGAAATGATATTTTGATAAATTAAAATATTTAAAGAATAATTTTGCCTATTTCTTTTTACTTTTTAAAATGTGACTACTAAAAAATTAAAATTACATATGTAGCTTATATTACATTTCTATTGTACAGTGCTGCCCTAGAAGGATCTAGAAGGGAGATACAATCTACTGCCTTCAAGTTGATTCCAACTCATAGCAACCCTACAGGACAGAGTAGAACTGCCCCATAGGGTTTCCAAGGCTGTAAATGTTTATTGAAGCAGACTGCCACATCTTTCTCCCACAGAGCTACTGGTTTTGAACCACTGACCTGTCAGTTAGCATTCAAGCACTTTAACCAATGCACCATAATAATGATGAACAGAATAAAATTAGTGAAAGTACAGAGAAGATACTCTTTGCATTATTAAAATGAAAGTTTTTTTTTTTTGCTTTTTAGTCCAGCAAACTTAGTTTTCACTGATGTTAAATTTATTCTCTTACAGGAAAATGGCTTTGTGAAGAAGTTTGAACCTAGGTCTGGCTGGCTGACTTTTCTGGAAGTTACAGGAAAGATTTGTGAAATGTTATTTCTCCTGAAGCAATACTATTGACTGAAAAGCACACTCCATGTTGTGAAACCTGCCTAATTTTCCTGACTCTTGCAAGAACTATTGCCAACACTTATAAATAAACAACTTGATGATGTAACTTGACTTCCCAGAGTTATGGAGATTTTGTATAATTTTCAATTTTAACAATAAACTATGTGTTTGTCTCTCTATATAATTTGTGTCCTACTTTTTTGGCTCTGCCTGGAAGTCCAACAAAAGGGTAAAGCAAAATACAGGAGTTAGGTATTGAATTAAGGGGATAATGACCAATCTTTAGGTCCGCAAATTTGGTTCCAATATGGGAACACTGTATCTTGTTCTTGACCTCTCACCCTTCCTTTTCTTCCCACAATGTAACTCCGTGGGGCTGGGATTAAAGTTGTTGATGGATCTAATAAAAAAAAAAAACAGAGCCCCTCCCTCTCAGTCATGCATATTATCACAGCAGATTTGTTAATTAATGCTTTACCTCTGAGGTATGTGTATTAACGACAGGAATTAGGACACTTGGACAAGTCAGTAGGGAAATATTTTTGGTACAGTTAGCTTTGGCATACTTCTCAAATCCCATCTGAGAGACAACTACGTATGCCACCTGGGGTTTGCGTCTATTAAGGGCAGGGTAGGATTCAACATTTTCTTTTACCTCTTGCTGCCATGTATCCCCCTTCTCCCCCCACACCCTAAGTTTTAATTCATTTTTGCTTTAATCAGAGCTAAGTGGTGAGAATGAATAGTCATGAATGGACATAACAGGAAGCACGTATACAGGTATTGCTACCTGGAATACATTTATACAAGAAACCTCAAAGCAAGGCATTTGCTCTAGAATGACCTCTTAACAAAGTGACATTGAGAAATCAGTGACTATTTTTGGTTTGGTCTATGACCTGGACTTTCAAACTGTAGTTTGCTATGTGTTCTGTTTATTACTTAGAAAAAAAAAAGGCTTTTATGAACCTCAACTTTTACCTCATGCCATATACAAACATTAACTTGAAACACATCTAAATGTAAATGAAAACTGTAAAACTTCTGGAAGAAAGCATGAGAGAAAATCTTCACAATTTTGGGGTAGGCAAAGATTTCTTAGATAGAACACAAAAAGTTCGAATCACACACGTGCACATACACACAAATGATAATTTGAACCTTATCAAAATTTTAAAATTCCAGTCTCAAAAAGACACTGTAAAGAATTCGAAAGGGGCCATATAAATTATACCTCAATAAAACTGTTAAAAAAAAAAAAAGGCAAGCCACAGAAAGGGAGAGAATATATACCACACTTATGTCTGACAAAAGACTTGTATCCACAGTATATACAGTGCTCTTACAAGCCAATAGCAAGATGACCATCAACCTAATTTTAAAAGATCTGAACAGACACTTCACAAAAGAAGTTATACAAATGGCCAACACCCATGGAAAAGATGCTAGCACCATTGGACATCAGGGAGATGCACATTAAAACCACAATGAAAGGCCATTAAACACCCTCCAGAAAGGCTAGAATGAAAAAGATCGACAATAGCAAGCCTTGAAGGAGATGTGGAGCAACTGAAATTCTCATACACTTCTGGTGATAATGTAAAGTTGTCCAACCACTCCGGAAAACAGTCTGACAATTTCTTATAAACATAAACTTACCATAAATTTATTGCTGTTGAGTCAGTTTTGACTCACAGAGACCCTATAGGACAGAGTAGAGCTGCCCCACAGGGTTTCCAAGGCTGTACTCTTTATAGAAGCAGATTGCCACATCTTTCTCCGTTGGAGTGGCTAGTAGGTTCCAACTGCTGACCTGTCAGTTAGCAGGTGAGTGCTTTAACCACTAGACTACCAGGGACCCTTATACTTACCATAAACCCATTGCCACTGAGTCATTTCTGACTCATAGAGACCCTATAGGACAGGGTAGAACTGCCTCATGGGTTTTCCAGGGAGCCACCGGTGGATTCAAACTGCTGACCTTTTTGTTAGCAACCTGCGCTCTTAATCACTGTGCCACCAGGGCTCCTAGTGCTCCACAAAAAAACAAAAAAACAAACCTGTTGCCATCGGGTGGTTTCTAACTCATAGCAACCCTATAGGACAGAGTAGAACTGCCCCATAGGGTTTCCAAGGAGCAGCTGCTAGATTCGAACTGTCAACCTTTTGGTTAGCAGCCACGCTCTTAACCACTGTGCCGCCAGGGCTCCAGGTGCTCCATAACCCAATGAAAAAAGGCCAAACTCAATGCCATTGAGTCAATTCCAACTCATAGCCACCCTATAGGACAGAGTAGAACAGCCCCATAGAGTTTCGGAGGAGCACCTGGTGGATTCGAACTGCCAACCTTTGGTGCTGCATTTTTTTTTTTTTTTTCTATTGGTGCTGCATAGGACCCATCAATTTCACTTAGGTATGTACCCAAAAGTAATGAAAACGTATGTCCACACTATTCATAGAGCTGTACTTACAATAGGCCCCCCCAAAAAAGGAAACAACTCAAATGTTCAAACAGGTGAATGGATAAACAAATTGTGGTATATCCAGATAATGGAATATTACTCAGCAATAAAAAAGAATAGACTACAGATGCATGCAACAGAGTGGATGAATCTCAAAAGCACTACGGTGAGTAAAATAAGCCAGTCACAAAAGAGCATTATAGTGTATTACTCCATTGACATGAA
The DNA here is from genome assembly GCF_024166365.1 of Elephas maximus indicus. Taxonomy (NCBI): domain Eukaryota; kingdom Metazoa; phylum Chordata; class Mammalia; order Proboscidea; family Elephantidae; genus Elephas; species Elephas maximus. Next base: position 69,774,725 of record NC_064831.1, on the reverse strand, counting down.
ACTCTAGAAAAGACAAATCTAATACATAGTGACAGAAAACAGATAAGTAGTTGCCTGGGGCTGAAGTGAGCAGATTATCTGGAAAGGGATATTTTAGAGTGATGAAAATGTTCAATATCTAGACTGTGGCCATGGTTATGTGGGTATACAAATTTGCAAAACTCAATGAAATGTACACTTAAAATGGGTGCATTTTATCATAGATAATTTTTTTTAATGCATATCTCAATGGAATTGATTTAGCAAAAGTTTTTGTTTTGTGAAAAATGATAAACACTTTATAAACAATAGGATGTACATTGTGTTGTTTTTTTTAGGTGCTGTGGAGAACTGCCCCATAGGGTTTTCTAGGTTGGAATCGACTCAGGGAATAGCCTCATGGATTTTGGTTTAATCTTTATGGGAGCAGATTTCCAGGTCTTTCTCCCATGGAGCTGCTGGGTGGGTTTGAACCTTCAGGTTAGCAGCTGAGTGCTTAACCACTGTGCAACCAGGGCTCCTTAGGAGATAAATACAAAACAAAAAGAGAGAAATGAATCTTATCTTAAATACAAAGCGAAATGACAAAATCATGAAGTACTATTTATTACTTTCTTTCCGTTGTTATTTAAAAGGACTTCATTGTTGTAAACCGGGGCAGTTCTGCTCTGTCCTATAGGGTCCCTATGAGTTGGAATCGACTCGATGGCAGTGGAGTGAGTTTTTCACTGTTGTAAAACTAAAGTTTTTGGCACTATACATGGCTTTCCCTGCATGCTTGGGCCCTTCATTTGCCCCACTTCATTTCAGTTGTGTCTGCCTCGGTGGTCTGTCTCTTCTGCAGCCTCCTTAACCCTTTTTCAGTACTTCCCAGACACTTGCACATGTTGGTCCTTCTGCCTGGAACACTTCCTTATCTCCTCACCTGCTTAATGCTTACTTATCCTTCAGATTTCAGCTTAAAGGTCACTTCTTCAGGGATTCCCTCCCTAATTACATTCCCCTCTTAGTTTCTGAAAACACCATTGTCTCAATTACAGTTCTATACGTGTATTATTTTTAAATCACTGTCTGTTTCCCCGAAAGTAAATCCTACGAAGGCAGGAACCTTGGCTGTTTTTGCTCACCATTTTATCTCAGAGCCTAATTCAGAACCTGGTAAATAATAAGAGCTCAATAAATATTTGTTTAAAAAAATAAATGGATAAGCATTAGCTGAGTTCTTGGAATAGGTAACAAATGAGCTGAGATGAGATTGAACATCATGTTCTTAGTAATAGCATGAAAGAGAGTAACGACTGCCAATTATTGGTTGTTTTTCTCGTGCTAGGTGCTTTGGATGTGTGATCTCCTTTCATCTTCACGGAAGCCCCTGAAGGTAGATGTATCCCCATTTTACTGTCGAAGGTACAGGCTTACAACCAGTAAGAAAATTGCCCCAGGTCATTGAGTTGGGTGGGTGGGTTAGAGGCAGCATTTGGACTCATTTTGGACTCTGAGGTCCCTGCTCATACTCAGCACTTTTCTCCTGACCTTGTGGTGCCTCCCAGGCCCTCCACTTCCTTCCTCATCCCTTTCACAAACTGAAACTGCATGTGAAGGCCAGCTGGGTGAAACTTGTCTCCCCACTGATGATCAAGGCCATCAGCTGGCCAGGGGGGTGTCCTCATACTCTCTCATCTTTACCCTTCACCCTTTTATGTGTGCGCTTCCTGTAGTATCACCCCCATCTCAAACTGGTGATCGTGATTTAGAATATGGAAGCTGTTTGCAAAGGGTTCAAAGTTGCTGACAGGGAACTGTTGCTTTGTGCAATCCCATAGAAAACGAAAATAAAACAAACCTATTTATAATTGGTAACTTCTGTGGTTATTTCTGCTTGAAGATGCTATTAGGAACATATCATATAGATGAGGCATGGTTAAATCATTTTTCCATGGTGTTGGTGGGTTTTCTCTTTATTCATCTTCCTTGTGACCAAAGGCAGCATTTTCAAGACACCTGACTGGGCCTTGGGCTATGATTTATTGCCTTAACAGAGTAAATCTAACTGGCTCCCAGGAGAAGCAAGCCCATAACCGATGTTGCCCTAAACTGTTTTAAAGTTGAAGGCAGTTGACACTGCTACTTGACCAATAGAAGATGTATGTATAGGAACAGTTAAGCATTATAAACACTTGCGACACAACTGTTTTGACACAATTTAATTCCCATTGACCTTGCTTCCTATTTCACTGAGAATAGACAGAGTTAGAACTTCCACATCGTCTCCACCCTTGTATCTACCTACCTATTCTGCATCTGTGCTGGTATATTTTCCTTCTCTTCTATTACTGTGAATAATTGTTCTAAGGCCAACCTTACACTTGCACATTAGATCTCATTCCTCATCACCTAGGCAGGAATGTCTCTCAGACTCACTCTTCTGTATCACAGTCTTCCTCTCTCTACTGCATAGGTCCTATTACCACACAGACATGCTGTAATTTCTTCTATTGTAAAAACAAAACAAAACACACAATCTTGGCACTACCTGTTTTTCTGCTCCTCTTCAGAAACTCCTCAAGAGAGCCATCTATGCTTGCTGTGTCAGATTCCTCTGCTCTCACTGTCTCTTGAATCCTACCAATCAGGCTTTCCTTCCACCATTAAGTTCAAGGGTTAATTTCTGTTTTCAACTTTCTTGACATAGTGACATTTGACGTGGTGAATGACTCTCTATTTATTGATACGTATTTTCATTCGACTTCTGAGATACCACCCTCTCTTGGTTCTCCTTCTATCTCACTGGCCATTCTTTCACTGTCTCCTTTGATGAATCTTGCTCATCTCCCTAACTCTACCTCCCCAACTCTAAATACTGGAGCACCAAAGGGCTGGCCCTTGACTTTCTTCTGTTCTTTACCTACACACACATTCTAGATTTCTCATCCAGTCTCAGGATTTTAAGGATCAATCATATGCTGGTGACTCCCAAATTCATATTTCCAGCCCAGACTTCTCCCCTGAACTCCAGAATGACATATCCAACTGCTGACCTCAAATCTCTCTTCTTGGATATTTAACAAGCTTATCAAACTTGTCGTTGTTAGGTGCTGTCCAGTGGATTCTAACCCATAGTGACCCTGTGTACAACAGAATGAAACACTGCCCAGTTCTGTGCCATCCTCACAATCACTGCTGTGTTTGTTGAGCTCATTATTGCAGCCACTGTGTCAATCCATCTTACTGAGGGTTTTTTTCCTTTTTGTTGACTCTCTACTAAGCATGACTTACTTTTCCAGGGACTGGTCCCTACTGACAACATGTCCAAAGTATGTGAGATGAAGTCTCACCATTCTTGCTTCTAAGGAGCATTCTGGCTGTGACAGATTTGTTCACTCCTCTGGCAGTCCACAGTATACTCAAGATTCTTTGCCAACACCATAGTTCAAAGGCATCAGTTCTTCAGTCTACCTTATTCATTGTCCACCTTTTGCATGCACGTGAGGCTGTTGAAAATACCATGGCTTGAGTCAGGCACACCTTAGTCCTCCTAGTGACATCTTTGTTTTTTAACACTTTCAAGAGGTCTTTTGCAGCAGATTTGCCCAATACAATATGTTGTTTGATTTCCTGAAATCAATCTTATTATACCCAGATCTGAAATCTGATCCTCAATACTCCCAAAACCTATAAACCCTATATCTTTTGCCCTCTTAGTTAATGGGATCTCCATCTTTCCACTCAGCCAAAAATCCTTAGAGTCTTTGACTCTTTTCATTACCCTACATTCAGGAAATACTATTTGGTTTTATCATCAATATACGTTCAATATTCAACTACTTCTCACCATCTTCACTACTACTACCCTGATGCAAGCCACCTAAAATCTCCTGTCTAGATTTTGTAATATCATCTAGAGTTAATTCCTTCCGCAGAAAAATAGGGTAGTGCTGAGAGATTCTGCCCTTGCCTCTCTACAGTTTATTCCCAACATGCGGCCAGAAGGATCCTTTACGATGTGAAACAATGTATGTTACCTCTCCAATCAAAACTCTCCAGAGGTTTCCGCTTGACTCAGAGTAATAGCCTAAGTCCCCACAATGATCTACAAGGCTTTCCACGATCTACCTTCCTTGTGAACAACTTGACCTTCCCTCTCCTTTGCTCAAGTAGCCTCACCGTTGTTCCTTGAACATGCCAAGTGCACCCTGTATCACAAGTCTAAAGCCTCTTATGTTCCTCTGAGTCTCCTTTTCAGCATCCCAATTTCTACCCTGAATAATATATGACTCCCTAAGATAAGAAATTTTGAGAAACAGGGATGTCAATGACTCTACCATAAGACCTCCACCCCTAAGCCCACAGAGCTCACTGGGAATTTAGAACCTTAATGAGTTTTGCACTTAGTGTCATAGATACATACAAGAGCTGGTGCTCTGAAAAGTATAATCCTTGATGGAAATGCAGAGTATGATTGCTGAAATGTTGTTATTCTCAGGGGTTTAGAATCAACGAGGATGACTCTTTCTCCCAAGAAAACCAAAGCCTTACCCAACTGGACAAGACTCTTCTATTGTTAAACCATTCTGCCCAGGGCACAGAACCATTCAGGGTAGCCATAGGTACCCAGGAGAACAATACCTCCAAAGTTCAGTAGAAGCCTTTAACCTAGAGCGTCATCCTCCCATAGCTCTGGGGTTGTCTCCTCTAGTGATTCCTCTCACTGCTCCGCTTTCCTACTTACTATGTCTTTTTGTCTTGACCCTTGCTGATTTTCAACCAGCTCCTCAAAGCAGAAACTTGGTTTCTGGAGGTCATCTTTGAATCTACCTCTCCTTCATTCTCCTTATTCAATCAAAAATTGACCAAGTCCTGGCAATTTTACTTCTTTTTCTTTTTTTTAATTTTTATTGTGCTTTAAGTCAGTCTGTCACACAAAAACTTATATACACCTTGCTACATACTCCCAATAATTTTCCTTCTTAAATATCTCTTTGTCCACCCACTTTTCTCCTCCTTAATTCCTATTCTAGTCCAAGCTACCACTACTTCCTGCCTGGACCACAGCTAGAGCCTTCTTACTGGTGTACTCACATCCATTTCTGGCCTCCTCCAGTATATTCAGTATGGTCCACATATCAATCTTAAAATGTAAATCTGAAGAGAACCCCTGATGGAACAGGAGTACAGTGGGATGCAGGCCTCAAATTCTTGTAAAAAGACCAGACTTAATGGTCTCACTGAGACTGGAGGGACCTCAGAAGTCATGGTCCCCAGACCTTCTGTTAGCCCAAGACTGGAACCATTCCTGAAGCCAACTCTTCAGACAGGGATTGGACTGGACTATAAGACAGAAAATGATACTGGTGAGGAGTGAGCTTCTTGGCTCAAGTAGACACATGAGGCTATGTGGGCAGTTCCTGTCTGGAGGTGAGATAAGAAGGCAGAGGGGGATAGGAGCTGGTTGAATGGACACAGGAAATACAGGGTGGAGAGGAGGAGTGTGCTGTCTCATAGGGGGAATGCAGCTAGGCGTACATAGCAAGGTGTATATAAGTTTTTGTATGAGAGACCGACCTGATTTGTAAACCTTCACTTAAAGTACAATTGAAAAAAATATATAAATCTCATGTCACCCCTCTGTTTAAAACCATTCAGTGGTGTTTCATTACTCTTAGGAGAAAAACTCAAATTCTTCTACAATACCCTGTGTAACCTCCCCTCACTACTTGAGCGTGGGCTTGGCTTGGTGACTTACTTCCAAAGAATAAAGTATAGAAAAGAGAAAAAAAGTAACCTCATAGTGGAGAAACCTGTAAACACTACTTTGGACAGCTGATTACGGTTAACAGCAATAGTGGTAAATCAGGTTGATAGCATACACCCCTGATATCACGTGATGAGAAGGGCACTTCACCCCTTGGTATTCTTCCCCAAAACTCATAACCCCAGGAAAACATCAGACAAATGCAAACTGAGGGACAGTCTACAAAATGCCTCACAAAAACCCAAACCAAATCCATTGCTGTGAAGTCAATTCCGACTCATAGCGACCCTATAGGACAGAGTAGAACTGCCTCATAGGGTTGCCAAGGAGTGGCTGGTGGATTCGAACTGCTGATCTTTTTGTTAGCAGCCAAGCTCTTAACCACTGCACCACCAAGGCTGTCAAAGTCATGGAAAACAAGAAAAGACTGAGAAACTGTCACAGAATGGAGGAGACTAAGGAGACATGACAACTAAATGCAATGTGTTATCCTTGAACAGATCCTAGAACAGAGGAAGGACATCAGTGGAAAAATAGGGAAACTCAAAGTCTGAAGTTTAGTTAACAGTAATATACCAGTGTTGGTTTCTTAGTTTTAACAAGTAGGCTATGGTAATGTAAGATGTTAACATTAGGGGGAATTGGGTGAGGGGTATATGGAACCAATTGTACTATCTTGCAATTTTTATGTAAATTTAGAATTATTCCAAAACACAAGTTTACTAAAACAAAACAGACAAACAAAAACAACCCATTATCATCTGGATTCTATTTCTTTAGTCTCACATCATTATGCTTCTTTCTCCTGGCTCTGTACTGATTAGCCATTCTGGTCATCTTTCAACTCCTCTAAAATATCCTGCTACTTTTAGGGCCTTTGACTGTTGTTTCTTACTGGGAAACTCTCCACTCTTCCCTACCTCCCTGCTCTCATTTACCCTCTCACCCAGTTAATGCTTATTCAACCTTTAGATTTCAGCTGAAAAGTCATTTCCACAGGATGGGGGTGGTGGTGGGGAGGAAATGGGTGTTACCAGGCAACCTCCTGATCTGTCTAAACAGATAGAATGCTCTGTGCAGGCTGGCTATATTGTGGTTTGCATGATAGTTCTATTTCTCCCTGCAAATTAGCAGTTGTTATGTGTCAATCTATTGTGCTGCTGTTGTTGTTAGGTGCTGTCGAGTCAGTTCCAACTCAAGAAGACTCAGTGTACAACAGAACTAAACACTGCTGGGTCCTGAGCCACCACAATCATTGCTATGCTTGACCCCATCGTTGCAACCACTGTGTTAATAATCCATCTTGTTGAGGGTATTCCTCTTTGCCGCTGATCCTCTACTTTACCAAGCATGATATCCTTCTCCAGGAATTGATCTCTCCTGATAACATGCCCAAAGTATGTGAGACATAGTCTCGCCATCCTTGCTTCTAAGGAGCATTCTGGTTGTACTTCTTTCAGGATAGATTTGTTCATTCTTTTGGCAGTCCATGGTATATTCAATGTCCTTCGCCAACACCACAATTCAAAGGCGTCTATTCTTCTTCAGTCTTCCTTATTCACCCTCCAGCTTTCACATGCATATGAGGCAACTGAAAACATTATGGCTTCGGTCAGGTGAACCTTATTCTTCAAGGTGACATCTTTGCTTTTCAACACTTTAAAGAGGTCTGTTGCAGCATATTTGTCCAATGCAATGCGTCTTTTTTTTTTTTTTTTTTATAATAACTTTTATTAAGCTTCAAGTGAACGTTTACAAATCCAATCAGTCTGTCACATATAAGTTTACATACATCTCACTCCCTACTCCCACTTACTCTCCCCGTCTTGAGTCAGCCCTTTCAGTCTCTCCTTTCTTGACAATTTTGCCGGCTTCCCTCTCTCTCTATCCTCCCATCCCCCCTCCAGACAAGAGTTGCCAACACAATCTCAAGTGTACACCTGATATAATTAGCTCACTCTTCATCAGCGTCTCTCTCCCACCCGCTGACCAGTCCCTTTCATGTCTGATGAGTTGTCTTCGGGGATGGTTCCTGTCCTGTGTCAACAGAAGGTCTGGAGAGCATGACCGACGGGATTCCTCCAGTCTCAGTCAGACCATTAAGTTTGGTCTTCTTATGAGAATTTGGGGTCTGCATCCCACTGCTCTCCTGCTCCCTCAGGGGTCCTCTGCTGAGCTCCCTGTCAGGGCAGTCATCGATTGTGGCCGGGCACCAACTAGTTCTTCTGGTCTCAGGATGATGTAGGTCTCTGGTTCATGTGGCCCTTTCTGTCTCTTGGGCTCTTAGTTGTCATGTGGGCTTGGTGTTCTTCATTTTCCTTTGCTCCAGGTGGGTTGAGACCAATTGCTGCATCTTAGATGGCTGCTTGTTAGCATTTAAGACCCCAGACACCACATTTCAAAGTGGGATGCAGAATGATTTCATAATAGAATTATTTTGCCAATTGACTTAGAAGTCCCCGCAAACCATGTTCCCCAGACCCCCGCGCTTGCTCCGCTGAGCTTTGAAGCATTCATTTTATCCCGGAAACTTCTTTGCTTTTGGTCCAGTCCAATTGAGCTGACCTTCCATGTATTGAGTGTTGTCTTTCCCTTCACCTAAAGCAGTTCTTATCTACTGATTAATCAATAAAAAAACCCTCTCCCACCCTCCCTCCCTCCCCCCCTCGTAACCACAAAAGTATGTGTTCTTCTCAGGTTTACTATTTCTCAAGATCTTATAATAGTGGTCTTATACAGTATTTGTCCTTTTGCCTCTGACTCATTTCGCTCAGCATAATGCCTTCCAGGTTCCTCCATGTTATGAAATGTTTCAGAGATTTGTCACTGTTCTTTATCGATGCGTAGTATTCCATTGTGTGAATATACCACAATTTATTTACCCATTCATCCGTTGATGGACACCTTGGTTGCTTCCAACTTTTTGCTATTGTAAACAGAGCTGCAATAAACATGGGTGTGCATATATCTGTTTGTATGAAGGCTCTTGTATCTCTAGGGTATATTCCGAGGAGTGGGATTTCTGGGTTGTATGGTAGTTCTATTTCTAACTGTTTAAGATAACGCCAGATAGATTTCCAAAGTGGTTGTACCATTTTACATTCCCACCAGCAGTGTATGAGAGTTCCAATCTCTCCGCAGCCTCTCCAACATTTATTATTTTGTGTTTTTTGGATTAATGCCAGCCTTGCTGGTGTGAGATGGAATCTCATCGTAGTTTTAATTTGCATTTCTCTAATGGCTAATGATCGAGAGCATTTTCTCATGTATCTGTTGGCTGCCTGAATATCTTCTTTAGAGAAATGTGTGTTCATATCCTTTGCCCACTTCTTGATTGGGTTGTTTGTCTTTTTGTGGTTGAGTTTTGACAGAATCATGTAGATTTTAGAGATCAGGCGCTGGTCGGAGATGTCATAGCTGAAAATTCTTTCCCAATCTGTAGGTGGTCTTTTTACTCTTTTGGTGAAGTCTTTAGATGAGCATAGGTGTTTGATTTTTAGGAGCTCCCAGTTATCGGGTTTCTCTTCATCATTTTTGGTAATGTTTTGTATTCTGTTTATACCTTGTATTAGGGCTCCTAGGGTTGTCCCAATTTTTTCTTCCATGATCTTTATCATTTTAGTCTTTATGTTTAGGTCTTTGATCCACTTGGAGTTAGTTTTTGTACATGGTGTGAGGTATGGGTCCTGTTTCATTTTTTTGCAAATGGATATCCAGTTATGCCAGCACCATTTGTTAAAAAGGCTGTCTTTTCCCCAGTTAATTGACACTGGTCCTTTGTCAAATATCAGCTGCTCATACGTGGATGGATCTATGTCTGGGTTCTCAATTCTGTTCCATTGGTCTATGTGTCTGTTGTTGTACCAATACCAGGCTGTTTTGACTACTGTGGCTGTATAATAGGTTCTGAAGTCAGGTAAGGTGAGGCCTCCCACTTTCTTCTTCTTTTTCAGTAGTGCTTTGCTTATCCGGGGCTTCTTTCCCTTCCATATGAAATTGGTGATTTGTTTCTCTATCCCCTTAAAATATGACATTGGAATTTGGATCGGAAGTGCGTTAAATGTATAGATGGCTTTTGGTAGAATAGACATTTTTACTATGTTAAGTCTTCCTATCCATGAGCAAGGTATGTTTTTCCACTTAAGTATGTCCTTTTGAATTTCTTGTAGTAGAGCTTTGTAGTTTTCTTTGTATAGGTCTTTTACATCCTTGGTAAGATTTATTCCTAAGTATCTTATCTTCTTGGGGGCTACCGTGAATGGTATTGATTTGGTTATTTCCTCTTCGGTGTTCTTTTTGTTGATGTAGAGGAATCCAAGTGATTTTTGTATGTTTATTTTATAACCTGAGACTCTGCCAAACTCTTCTATTAGTTTCAGTAGTTTTCTGGAGGATTCCTTAGGGTTTTCTGTGTATATAATCATGTCATCTGCAAATAGTGATAACTTTACTTCTTCCTTGCCAATCCGGATACCTTTTATTTCTTTGTCTAGCCTGATTGCCCTGGCTAAGACTTCCAACACGATGTTGAATAAGAGCGGTGATAAAGGGCATCCTTGTCTGGTTCCCGTTCTCAAGGGAAATGCTTTCAGGTTCTCTCCATTTAGAGTGATATTGGCTGTTGGCTTTGCATAGATGCCCTTTATTATGTTGAGGAATTTTCCTTCAATTCCTATTTTGGTAAGAGTTTTTATCATAAATGGGTGTTGGACTTTGTCAAATGCCTTTTCTGCATCAATTGATAAGATCATGTGGTTTTTGTCTTTTGTTTTATTTATGTGATGGATTACATTAATGGTTTTTCTGATATTAAACCAGCCTTGCATACCTGGTATAAATCCCACTTGATCAGGGTGAATTATTTTTTTGATGTGTTGTTGGATTCTATTGGCTAGAATTTTGTTGAGGATTTTTGCATCAATGTTCATGAGGGATATAGGTCTATAATTTTCTTTTTTTGTAATGTCTTTACCTGGTTTTGGTATCAGGGAGATGGTGGCTTCATAGAATGAGTTGGGTAGTATTCCGTCATTTTCTATGCTTTGGAATACCTTTAGTAGTAGTGGTGTTAACTCTTCTCTGAAAATTTGGTAGAACTCTGCAGTGAAGCCGTCCGGGCCAGGACTTTTTTTTGTTGGGAGTTTTTTGATTACCGTTTCAATCTCTTTTTTTGTTATGGGTCTATTTAGTTGTTCTGCTTCTGAATGTGTTAGTTTAGGTAGGTAGTGTTTTTCAAGGAATTCATCCATTTCTTCTAGGTTTTCAAATTTGTTAGAGTACAATTTTTCATAATAATCTGAAATGATTCTTTTAATTTCATTTGGTTCTGTTGTGATGTGGTCCTTCTCATTTCTTATTCGGGTTATTTGTTTCCTTTCCTGTATTTCTTTAGTCAGTCTAGCCAATGGTTTATCAATTTTGTTAATTTTTTCAAAGAACCAGCTTTTGGCTTTGTTAATTCTTTCAATTGTTTTTCTGTTCTCTAATTCATTTAGTTCAGCTCTAATTTTTATTATTTGTTTTCTTCTGGTGCCTGATGGATTCTTTTGTTGCTCACTTTCTATTTGTTCAAGTTGTAGGGACAGTTCTCTGATTTTGGCTCTTTCTTCTTTTTGTATGTGTGCATTTATTGATATAAATTGACCTCTGAGCACTGCTTTTGCTGTGTCCCAGAGGTTTTGATAGGAAGTATTTTCATTCTCGTTGCTTTCTATGAATTTCCTTATTCCCTCCTTGATGTCTTCTATAACCCAGTCTTTTTTCAGGAGGGTATTGTTCATTTTCCAAGTATTTGATTTCTTTTCCCTCGTTCTTCTGTTATTGATCTCTAGTTTTATTGCCTTGTGGTCTGAGAAGATGCTTTGTAATATTTCGATGTTTTGGACTCTGCAAAGGTTTGTTTTATGACCTAATATGTGGTCTATTCTAGAGAATGTTCCATGTGCGCTAGAAAAAAAAGTATATTTTGCAGCAGTTGGGTGGAGAGTTCTGTATAAGTCAATGAGGTCAAGTTGGTTGATTGTTGTAATTAGATCTTCCGTGTCTCTGTTGAGCTTCTTACTGGATGTCCTGTCCTTCTCCGAAAGGGGTGTGTTGAAGTCTCCTACTATAATTGTGGAGGTATCTATCTCGCTTTTCAGTTCTGTTAAAATTTGATTTATATATCTTGCAGCCCTGTCATTGGGTGCGTAAATATTTAATATGGTTATGTCTTCCTGATCAATTGTCCCTTTTATCATTATATAGTGTCCTTCTTTATCCTTTGTGGTGGATTTAAGTCTAAAGTCTATTTTGTCAGAAATTAATATTGCTACTCCTCTTCTTTTTTGCTTATTGTTTGCTTGATATACTTTTTTCCATCCTTTGAGTTTTAGTTTGTTTGTGTCTCTAAGTCTAAGGTGTGTCTCTTGTAGGCAGCATATAGATGGATCGTGTTTCTTTATCCAGTCTGTGACTCTCTGTCTCTTTATTGGTGCATTTAGTCCATTTACATTCAGGGTAATTATAGATAAATAAGTTTTTAGTGCTGTCATTTTGATGCCTTTTTATGTGTGTTGTTGACAATTTCATTTTTCCACATACTTTTTTGTGCTGAGGCGTTTTTCTTAGTAAATTGTGAGATCCTCACTTTCATAGTGTTTGACTTTATGTTAGTTGAGTCGTTACGTTTTTCTTGGTTTTTGTCTTGAGTTATAGAGTTGTTATACCTTTTTGTGGTTACCTCATTATATACCCCTATTTTTCTAAGTAAAAACCTAACTTGTATTGTTCTATATCGCCTTGTATCACTCTCCATATGGCAGTTCAATGCCTCCTGTATTTAGTCCCTCTTTTTGATTATTGTGATCTTTTACCTATTGACTTCCATGATTCCCTGTTATGTGTATTTTTTTTTTAATTAATCTTAATTTGTTTGTTTTTGTGATTTCCCTATTTGAGTTGATATCAGGACGTTCTGTTTTGTGACCTTGTGTTGTGCTGATATCTGATATTATTGGTTCTCTGACCAAACAATATCCTTTAGTATTTCTTGTAGCTTTGGTTTGGTTTTTGCAAATTCTCTAAACTTGTGTTTGTCTGTAAATATCTTAATTTCGCCTTCATATTTCAGAGAGAGTTTTGCTGGGTATATGATCCTTGGTTGGCAGTTTTTCTCCTTCAGTGTTCTGTATATGTCGTCCCATTCCCTTCTTGCCTGCATGGTTTCTGCTGAGCAGTCAGAACATATTCTTATTGATTCTCCCTTGAAGGAAACCTTTCTTTTCTCCCTGGGTGGTTTTAAAATTTTCTGTTTATCTTTGGTTTTGGTGAGTTTGATGATAATATGTCTTGGTGTTTTTCTTTTTGGATCAATCTTAAATGGGGTTCGATGAGCATCTTGGATAGATATCCTTTCGTCTTTCATGATGTCAGGGAAGTTTTCTGTCAGAAGTTCTTCAACTATTTTCTCTGTGTTTTCTGTCCCCCCTCCCTGTTCTGGGACTCCAATCACCCGCAGGTTATCCTTCTTGATAGAGTCCCACATAATTCTTAGGGTTTCTTCATTTTTTTTAATTCTTTTATCTGATTTTTTTTCAGCTATGTTGGTGTTGATTCCCTGGTCCTCCAGATGTCCCAGTCTGCATTCTAATTGCTCGAGTCTGCTCCTCTGACTTCCTAGTGTGTTGTCTAATTCTGTTATTTTATTGTTAATCTTTTGGATTTCTACATGTTGTCTCTCTATGGATTCTTGCAACTTATTAATTTTTCCAGTATGTTCTTGAATAATCTTTTTGAGTTCTTCAACAGTTTTATCAGTGTGTTCCTTGGCTTTTTCTGCAGATATCCTAATTTCATTTGTGATATCATTAAGCATTCTGTAAATTAGTTTTTTATATTCTGTATCTGATAATTCCAAAATTGTATCTTCATTTGGGAAAGATTTTGATTCTTTTGTTTGGGGAGTTGGAGAAGCTGTCACGGTCTGCTTCTTTAAGTGGTTTGATATGGATTGTTGTCTCCGAGCCATCACTGGGAAACTAGTTTTTCCAGAAAATCCGCTAAAAAAAAACTGCAGTCAGATCCCTATCAGAGTTCTCCCTCTGGCTCAGGCTATTCAGATGTTAATGAAGCCGCCTGGGGAGGGTGGGGGAGGGAACAGAGAGATAGGAGAGTAGCACCTCAGAATATAGCCAGAGTTGCTTGTCTTGCTTGGAATGACTATTATATCTGAGATTCCCGCGGGCGCGTCGCCTATGTGTGCTGTCTGTGTGGAGATTGCCCCCGGGGGGTCTGGCCCGCTGGAGTCACGGTCAGATCCTCCGCTTCCAGCCCCACGCCCAGCGTCAAGGCTCCCCTACTGGGACGGTGCACTCTCGACTCCAAAATCAGTCGCTGCCTCCCGGGGACTTCTCGTCCCTCCAGCCGCGTGGCCGTGCCGCCCCCGTGAACCAGGTGGGCCCCCTCCCGGGGTTAGTTCAGATTGGTGGAGTAGCTCCCCGTGCTTGTGCCGCGACCGAGTGTCCCGGCTGGAACGCTGTTCTCCCCGCTCCAATACCAGTCGCTGCCTCCCGGGGACTTCTCCTACCGGCTGCGTCCCACGCCGCCCGCGCGACCCGGATGGTCACCTTCCCGGGGTTAGTTCAGGGGGTGGAGCAACTCTCCGTGTTTATGGCGTACCTGCGTGCAGTCCAAATCCCTGTGGGACGGTTCCCCGGCTCGGATGCTGCTCTTTCTGCTCCAAGATCAGTCACTGCCTCCCGGGGACTTCTCCTAACGGCTGCGTCCCACGCCGCCCGTGGAACCGGCTAGTCCCCCTCCCGGGGTTAGTTCAGGGGGGTGGAGCAGGTCTCTGTGCTTGTGCCGTACCTGACTGGTATGCTGGCTCCAGGCTCTGGAAACAATCGCTGCTTCCCCGTATTAGTTCGTTCTCCGTCTCTAAATCTGTGTTTGTTGTTCAGGGTTCGTAGATTGTTATGTATGTGATCGATTCACTTGTTTTTCCGTGTCTTTGTTGTAAGAGGGATCCGAGGTAGCGTCTGCCTAGTCCGCCATCTTGGCTCCGCCTCCGCAATGCGTCTTTTGATTGCTTGACTGCTGCTTCCATGGGTGTTGACTGGGGATCCAAGCAAAATGAAATCCTTGACAATTTCAATCTTTTCTCCATTTATGATGATGTTGCTTATTGGTCCAGTTGTGAGGACTTTCGTTTTATGTTCAAGTGTAATCCATATTGAAGGCTGTAGTCTTTGATCTTCATCAGTAAGTCCTTCAAGTCCTTTTCACTTTTAGCAAGCAAGGTTTTGTCATCTGCATAACGCAGGTTGTTAGACTCTTCTTCTAATCCTGATGTCCCATTCTTCTTCATAGTGTCCAGCTTCTTGGATTACTTGCTCAGCATACAGACTGAATAGGTATGGTGAAAGGATACAACTCTGACATAAGCCTTTCCTGACTTTAAACACCTCAGTATCTCCTTGTTCTGTTCGAATGACTGCCTCTTGATCTGTGTACAGGTTCCTCATAAGCACAACTAAGTGTTCTGGAATTCCCACTCTCCTTAATGCTATCCATAATTTGTTATGATCCACAAAGTCGAATGCCTTTTTGCATAGTCAATAAAACACAGGTAAACATCTTTCTGGTATTCTCTGCTTTCAGCCAGCATCCATCTGACATCAGCTATGATATCCCTGGTTCTGTGTCCTATTCTGAGCCTGGCTTGAATTTCTGGAAGTTCCCTGTAAAATAAACTGCTGCAGCAGCTTTTGAATGATCTTCAGCAAAATTTTACTTGCGTGTGATATTAATGATATTGTTTGATAATTTCCACATTCGGTTGGATCACCTTTCTTGGAAATAGGCATAAATATGGATCTCTTCCAGTGGGTTGGCCAGGTAGCTATCTTCCCAATTTCTTGGCATAGACGAGTGAGAACTTGCAGTGCTGCACTCGTCTGTTGAAACACCTCAACTGGTATTACATCAATTCCTGGAGGCTTGTTTTCGCCAATGCGTTCAGTGTAGCTTGGACCTCTTCCTTCGGTACCATCAGTTCCTGATCATATGCTACCTCCTGAAATGGTTGAACATCAACTAATTCTTTTTGGTATAGTGACTTTGTGTATTCCTTCCATCTTCTTTTGTTGCTTCCTGCATCATTTAATATTTCACCCATGGAATCTTTGAATATTGCAATTCAAGCGTTGAATTTTTTCTTCAGGTCTTTCAGCTTGAGAAATGGCTGAGCATATTTCCGTTTTGGTTTTCTATCTCCAGGTTTTTGCACGTGTCATCACACTTTACTTTGTCTTCTCGAGCCGCCCTTTGAAATCTTCTGTTCAGCTCTTTTACTTCATCATTTCTTCCTTTTGCTTTAGCTACTTGAAGTTCAAGAACAAGTTTCAGAGTTTCTTCTGACCCATTTTGCTTTTTTCTTTCTTTCCTATCTTTTTAATGACCTCTTCCTTTCTTCATGTATGATGTCTTTGATGTCATCTCACGACTTATCTGGTCTTTGGTCATTGGTGTTCAATGCATCAAATTCATTCTTGAGATGTTCTCTAAATTGAGGTGAGATATAGTTTTTTTTTTTTATAGTCAAGTTCATACTTTGGCTCTCGTGGACTTGTTTTAATTTTCAATTTCAACCAGAACTTGCATATGAGCAATTGATGGTCTATATTTATATTAAATATACGTATATTAAATATGCAAACCCTGACTGTGTAGTGGTTAAGAGCTACGGCTGCTAACCAAAGGTCAGCAGTTAGAATCTGCCAGGTGCTCCTTGGAAATTCTATGCGGCAGTTCTACTCTGTCCTATAGGATCGCTATAATTCGGAATCGACTCAACAGCAATGGTTTTTTTTTTTTTTTAATTTATTCCCCTTTCCTTATTTGTAACTTGTTTCTCCAAAAGAGAGAAACCTGGCTCTCATTATCCACAATATACTTATTTGTTCAATTCTAATATATACAGTTTCACAATTGCTAATCTATACTTCTATTAAAAACAAATTTGCTAATTATCTGTATAAAGTTCTTTTTTTTTTTTTAGCCTTATGAGATATAGTCAAAGTATGATTTTCCAATGTTACTCGTTAGTTCTTTTCTCCCCCACCCAGTTATTGCTGTTAGGTGCCTTCGAGTCAGTTCCAACTCAGTGACTGTGATGGTTAAGGTTGTGTTTCATTTTGGCTGGGCCATCATTCTCAGTGGTTTGGCAGTTGTATGAGGCTGTGATCACCTCTATGATGAGATCTGCTGTGAGTAGCCAGTCAGTTGAAAGGGAGTTTCCCTGGGCGTGTGACCTGTATCAAATATAAGTGGACATTCTGGCAAGGCTCATCAGCTTTTGCTTGCTCAGGATTTTGCAGCTGGCTCCTGTTTGTCTGACCTCCGGTTCTTGGGACTTGAGCTAGCAACCTACCTGCGGTCTTGCCTGCCGATCTTGAGATTCATTGATCTTCACAGCCTGTGAGCAAGAGCCCTTCTCCATGACCTGATGATCTTGGGTTCACCAGCCCCCAAGGCTACGTGAGTCAGGAGATGCCTCTATCTTGACCCATGGACTTGGTATGTTTTAGCCTCTACAATCATGAGAGCCATTTCCTTGATATAAATCTCTCTCTACATGTTTTGGAAACCCTGGCGGCGTAGTGGTTAAGTGCTACAGCTGCTAACCAAATGGTCAGTAGTTCGAATCCGCCAGGTGCTCCTTGGAAACTCTATGGGGCAGTTCTACTCTGTTCTATAGGGTCGCTGTGAGTCAGAATCGACTCAACGGCACTGGGTTTGGTTTTGGTTTGGTATACATGTTTATACACTTTACTGGTTTGGCTTCTCTAGAGAACTCAGCCTAAGACGATGACCCTACGTATAACAGAATGAAACACTGCCCGGTCCTGCGCCATCCTCATAATCGTTGTTATGCTTGAGCCCACTGTTGCATCATTCAGGGTCTTCCTCTTTTTCACTGTCTACTTTATCAAGCATGATGTCTTTCTCCATGGACTGCTCCCTCCTGATAACAGGTCCATAGAATGTGAGATGAAGTCTCATCATCCTTTCTTCTAAGGAGCATTCTGACTGTACTTTTTCTAAGACAGAATTGTTTGGTCTTCCATCACTCCATGGTATATTCCATATTTTTGGCCAACACCATAATTCAAAGGTGTCAATTGTTCTTTGGTCTTCCTTATTCACTGTCCAGCTTTCATGTGCAATGGTTGTTATTCAGTTATAATACAGTTAGGTTCATTTGTTCCTGTTTGTGTTCTATTTTGGTTTCCCCTACACCTTGGTTAATTTTATGTATGTGCGTATGTGAAACATTACCATGGTTTTAAGAGCCAGAGCTGCATAAAAAGGGATAATCAGAGAGACGTCACTCTCATTCCTGCTACCCCATTCCTATTCTCTCATTCTTTCCACCTTGTTCCCATCATTCCTAGTAGGTATCCCAACTTACTTTATGCTTCCTGTATTTTTTTTTTTTTTTGAACAAATGAGCAGACACATGTGTATTATCTTTTACTCCCTTTTTTCTTTAGGCGCCCTGGTGGTGCAGTAAAGAGCTTGGCTGTTAAGCAAAAGGTCGGCAGTCTGAATCCACCAAATGCTCCTTGGAAACCCTATGGGGCAGTTCTAATCTGTCCTATAGGGCCGCTATGAGTCAAAATCAACTCAACTGTGAATATGCATGTACAAGTTGTACAAGTTTTTGTGTGAACACATTTTCAAGTTTTTTGGATATATCTTGGAATGGAATTGCCTGGGTCATACAGTAGCTCAGTTTATCTTTTTGAGGAACTATGAAACTGTTTTCCACAGCAGCCATACCATTTTACAACCACCAGCAATATATGGTTCCAATTTCTCCACATCCTGACACTTAATGTTTCCCACTTTTTTGATTATAGACATTCTAGAGAGCGTTACGTGGTACCTCTGTGGTTTTAATTTGCATTTCCCTAATGGTTAAGTGCTACGGCTGCTAACCAAGAGGTCAGCAGTTCGAATCTGCCAGGCACTCCTTGGAAACTCTATGGGGCAGTTCTACTCTGTCCTATAGGGTCGCTATGAGTCGGAATCAACTTGATGGCAGTGGGTCTGGTTTTTTTTTTTTTTAATGGCTAACAATGCTGAGCTTCTCACGTGTGTATTGGACATCCGTATATTTTATGCAAGTCTTTACCCAATTTTAAATTAGATTATTTCTATTTTTATTGTTGAATTGTAAGAGTTATATATATATATATATATATTCTGGATGCAAGTCCCTTATTAAACATCTGATTTGCAAATATTTTCTCTCATTTTGTAGGTCGTCTTTTCATTTTCTTGATTGTGTTCTTCGAAGCACATATCTTTTTCATATTGATAAAGTTCAATTTATGAATTTTGTTACTTGTGCTTTTGGTGTCATGTCTAAGAAACCACTGCATAATTCAGAGTTACAAAGATTTATGTTTATGTTTTCTTCTAGAAGTTTTATAGTTTTAACTCTTTACTTTGAGTTAAATTTTGAATATGCAATGAGGTAGAGTTCCAACTTCAATCTTTTGCATGTGACTATCTAGTTGTCCAGCACCATTTGTTGAAGACTATTCTTTCCCCATTATCTTGACACACTTGATTTCCTGGATTCTCAGTTCTATTTCATGAATCTATGCATCTAATCTTATGCCAGTACCACGCTGTATTGATTAATGTGGTTTTGAAATAAGTTTTGAAATTGTGAAACATGAGTTCTCCAACTTTGTTCTTCTTTTTCAAGACTGACTTGGCTATTCTAAGTTCCCTGTATTTCCACATAAATTTTTGCTTCAGCTTATCAATTTCCGCAGAATAGCCAGTTGAAATTTTGATAGTGATTGCATCAAGTTGGAGATCAATTTGGGGAGTACTGCCATCTGTCTAAGGATGAGTTCTCTAGGGGAGCAAAACCAGTGAAGCATATATGTATATACATAAAAGAGAGAGAGAGAGAGATTTACCTCAAGGAAATGGATGGCAGTTGTGGAGGCTGGCAAGTCCCAGATCTGTGGGTCGGGTGTCAGGTTGGAGGCTTCTACTGACTCATGTGGTTGCCCGAGCTGGAGAATCCCAAGATCTGCAGGTCAGGCAGAAGGCTGTTGGTTCATGTCTCAAGAATCAGAGGTCAGAGGATGAGGAGTCAGGTGCAGGATACAGAGCAGGCAAGCTTTGCTAGAACATCGGTATATATTGGACGTAGGCCACACCCCCAAGGAGACTCCCTTTTCAACTGATTTGCTGCTCATATCAGATGGAGGATGATTACATCATTACATAACTTTCAAACCACTGAGAATCATGGCCCAGCCAAGCTGACACAAACTTTAACCATCACACGTTAACAATATTAAGTCTTCTTCCAATTTATAAACATGGGATGTCTTTCCATTTACGTAGGATTTCTTCCAACAATGTTTTGTATTTTTTAGTTTAAGTTTCACACTTTTTTTTGTGGATTTCTTAGTATTTTCTATATAAAAGCTCATGCTATCTGAGAATTCACTTCTTTCCATTTTGGGTGCCTTTTTTTTTTTTTTCCTAAAGCCCTGTACCTCAATTTTTAAGTATTCTGTATATATGGCACAGCGGTTAAGAGCTCAGCTGCTAATCAAAACGTAAGCAGTTTGAATCCACTAGCTACTCCTTGGAAACCCTATGGGGCAGATCTACTCTGTCCTATAGGATCATTACAAGTCATAATCGACTCTGCGGCAATGGGTTTTGTTTTGTTTTGTTTATATATTAATAGGTAAGCTGTTTATGGTATATGTTGCAAGTTTGTCAGTTGTCTTTTTACTTTGTGTATATATTTATGCCATAAAAATAAAAAAAGTACACAGTCAACTTTATCAATCTTTTCTTTTAATACCTCTGGATTTTGATTCGTACACTCTACATTGAGGTCAACGAGGAATTGTCCTGTTTTCTTCTAGCACTTGCATAGTCTCATTTTTTTTTACACTTAGATCCCAATCCATCTGGAATTTTTTCTTGTGCACTGAGCGAGGTATAGATCTATTTTATCTTTTAAAAAATGGCTCCCCATTTGTTGCAGCACCATTTATTAAAAAGCACTTCTTTGCCAGATGATTTGAGACGCTATTTTTTATCATATACTAAATTTCCATATAACTTTATTTCTGGACTTTGTACTCCACTGGTCTATTTGTGTATTCAAGTGCTAGTACCCCATTGTTTTTATCATAGGGTTTTTATAAAATGTTTCAATATTTGGAAGGGCTGGTCTCCCCTTGTGGTTTTTCTTTTTCAGTGTTTTCCTAGCTATTCTTAAATGTTTTTTTCCACATACACTTTAGTGCAGTTATTTATTAACATAAAACTTGATAAATTTTCACGTAAACTTGCCAAATTTTCTTATTAACTTCCAGCTTGAAATTATTTTAAAGTATAATTTCTTTATTCATCAAATAATTAACTCAGTTTTTCACTGGCTTAAAAAAAAAAAAAACTGGGTGGCAATGTATGACGGGTAAATCTGATATACAGGAGCCCCTGAGCTACCATATTCTCTCCTCCCAATCCAGGTCAAATGCTCAAGAGAAAGGAACACTTGGTGTCTCCATTTTCTCATCCCTTGTTTCTAAAGGAATAACCAAAAAAAAAAAAAAAAAACCCAAACCCGTTGCCGTCGTGTGGATTCCGACTCACAACGACCATATAAGACAGAGCAGAACTGCCCCATAGAGTTTCCAAAGAGAGCCTGGCGGATTCAAACCGCTGGCCTTTTGGTTAGCAGCCACAGCATTTAACCACAACGCCAGTTATTCTATAGTGACAATATTGTTGGACTCTGAGCCTATTTTTTTTTTTTCTGAGCCTATAATGAACATGGCAACTTATTGAGTCTTCCATTCTTCAGAGGTGAACAGAAGATGTGTTCTGATCTAGTAAGGGAAGCTTCCTCCCACCAACTGGAAAAAAGGGCTTGGGGAAAAAGGGAGTAATTCTCTATGTAATTAGCAGGAGCTAAATTCTTCAACTGCCTTCTTCCGTCTGCCTATCATGTTTCTTTAGTTCTGTTCTCTCTGCCTGCCTTTCCCTTATTTTCAAGCCCCAAAGAGGCTCAGCACTGCACGACACAGGCATTGAAGGAAATCAGTGAACGCTGTCTGTTGCCTTTATAATACATTTTCTACTGGTATTACTACCTCTATGGTCTAGATGAGGAAACTGAGGCTCAGGGACGGTAAGCGTGTTGTCCGAGGTGACAGAGCTAGCACGTAAAGCAGTAGGGCACCCAAGCACACACTGCTTTCGCTTCTAGTTGCTTGGGAAGGGGCGGGATTAGACCGCTAAGGCCGCACGAAGGTTGAGTCCGTAGGGCAGGGGGCGTGGTGGGGCGTGGCGCGCCACGGGCCCAGCGATCCGAAAGCTGTGGGCGCACCTTGCGGAGCCGAGACTCTCCCACAGGTCGGCGGACCCAGCTGGGAGCGGACACGGGCGGGGGCTGAGCCCGAGGGCGCTGAGGGGAGGGCCCGGACCCAACCTCGGCGTGAAATGGCGGCGGCGGCGGCAGCTGTGAGAGGTGCCAAGCAGAGCTTGCGGGCCGAGCTGAAGCAGCGTCTGCAGGCGATGAGCGCCGAAGAGCGGCTACGCCAGTCCCGTCTGCTGACCCAGAAGGTGCGAGACCGCGCGGAGCCGGAACCAGAGCGGACCGACCCGCAGAACGCCCAGGCGGCACCAAGCTCTTGGATGTGCGCAGGCGCCGGCTTCCAGCGCGCGCACGTCCCTCCCAGCGCGCGCACGTTTCCCCGGCTCGCGCACGGCCCCGCCCTCCTTCGCGCCTACGTGTCTTCCTTGCTCGCGCACGTACCCCTGGCGCGCGCCCGTTTCTCCGGCTCAGGCTCGGCCCAACGCAGTTGTCGCTACGCTCCGACTCATAATGGCGGGGAGAGAGGGAGGTGCTGAGTATGGTGGTGCTAGTGGTTGATGGACATCTCCTTGGGAGGGGGGTGTGGTTGGGCAGACGGCACCTGTGGTGCTTCAGAAGTCCTTCGTTCAGTAATAGAGGGTGCTGAGGTGAGGCAAACAGGAGAGCAGGATGAGGGCAGAGGGTCCTGTGGAGGTGAGGGGTGGATCGCCTAAGCGCTGAGGTTTCTTAAGTGAGTCTTCAGGTGAGTTAGGAGTGCAGCCATATCAGTAAACTGACCAGAAAGATGCAGTCACTTCAGAGCGGTGAACACCAAGAAAGATGGAGAGATTTGCAAAGGACTGAAGACAGATATTGACTGCATTTCGCTGAGCACATGTAGGGCTGGGGCTGTCTGTGTCTCAGCTGCAGTGCCTAGCATTTTCCTGTCACATAGTAGTTGACTATTAAATGGTTATTTTCATGAGGAGAAGAAAGGACTGATTTTCTTAGGTAGGCTGCCCGAGAAGGTAGGTATCAAAAGAGAGAAATTAGGGACATGAGCAAGATTGCCTTGTCTGTTGGTTAGATGTCAGTTTTGTTTCTAGGCCTTTCGCTGCCTGACTTGCTGTGTATTTTGTGTGATGTCAGTTTCCTTATCAGTAAAACGGAAGTCACATTCTGTTGTAAAGGCATCTACTGAAGATGTCTGAGAGATTAATTTCTGTTGGACACTAGAACACCAAAAAAAAAAAAAAAAAAAAATCACTATCCCATGAATTTTTTTTCTTTGGAGCTACTGAGATCTGGATTTAATTCACTACTTACTAGTTTTGTGTGGCCTTGGCCAAGTCTCCTAATTACATATTAGTAATTCTGTTGGAAATCAGACTAGGAATCTATCTTCCCCATCATCCTGTCTCTGACAGAGATAACAATGGCAAGGGAGTTCCTTTCCTTGGTGACCGTTGAAATTACATACATCATAAGAATTACTTTATTATCCTCGTTACTCTATCATTAGTTTCTCAGCTTAAGTTTCCCATGGAATAAGGAGACACAGCAAATACACCCCCTCCCTCTACTTCATATATGTAGGTGTGCATGAATGAATTTATGCAAATGTTACTTTATTCATTCAGAATGAATTATTTTAGCTGTCATGATGAAAGTATTTCTGGGTGCTTTAGTGTATATGGAGAAATACACAATCGTGTCCTTTTTAGGTGCTTAAAATTTAGTTCATGTATTTTGAACACCTACTGTAATCTATACTTTGTTATATACTGGGGTTATAGGACTGAAAAGATGTGTGGTGGTTGTTGCCCTAAAAGGAGCAGAGAATCTAGAAGAAGAAAAGATGTGTATGTAGAATTGCAGAGCAGCCCTGTATGATAAAGGTAAATACCAGTGCTGTGAGAACATAGCCTGGGGGAGAGGAAATGTGAGAACTTTTTATAGGGAAAAGTTAGAGATGAATTTTGCAGGACAAGATGTGATGGGAAAGATGAGGAAAAACAAGTGCAGGACTCATTTAACATGGACTTAGGAACTACAATGGCTACACTGGCAATCTGCTACTGTAAAGATTACAACCAAGAAAACCCTGTGGAGCAGCTCTACTCTAATACATGAGTTTGCCAGGAGCCGGAATTGACTCAATGCCGGTGGAGTTTTATTATTTTATTTGTTTTTTGGGAGCTACCCAGACTTGGATTTATTCTGACTTCACTGTTTATTAGTTTTGTGTGGCTTTGGGTAAGTCTCCTAATCTATCTCAATCTCTGATTTATTTATGAAATGAAATATTACCAGCCTCATGTAGACCTGTTGTGAGAGTTAAAGGGTATGTAAAGGAACGTATTCAGTGCTGTACATATTTTTGATACATTCTTTAACCCATTGCCCTCGAGTCCATTTTGACATATAGCGACCCTGTAGGACAGAGTAGAACTTCCCCAAAGGATGTCCAAGGAGCGCCTGGTAGATTTGAACTGCCCACCTTTTTTGGTTAGC
This sequence comes from Elephas maximus indicus, assembly GCF_024166365.1. Taxonomy (NCBI): domain Eukaryota; kingdom Metazoa; phylum Chordata; class Mammalia; order Proboscidea; family Elephantidae; genus Elephas; species Elephas maximus. The sequence continues at coordinate 69,750,090 of NC_064831.1, read as the reverse complement.
TCTTAAACTCTGTGCCACCAGGCCTCCAATATATTCTTTAGGAAGAGTATATTGGCAGTATTTTGGAAGATGGGCTGGGGAGAGGAGAAAGACAAAAAGATGTGGAGACCAGTAAGAGGCTGTTGTGATAATTCAAGTGGGAGGTAATCAAGATGCGAAATAGGAAAAAGCAGGTAAACGGGAAACTCTCAGTGAGAATCAGCAGGACTTGGCAAGTGATTGAATAGAGGTCAGAGAAGACTGGAAGGGGAAGAGTCCCCTGTGATTCCACAATTCAGAGGTAGGGAAGATGGTGTTACATTACTAGGTGCAAGGATTGTTGGAGTTGGGTAGATTTTGGAGGGGAATGGAGAAAATAAAGATGAATTCAGTTTGGTTTCTTTGTCTTTAGCAGATTAGAATTCATAAACTCTAGTTGGGAATAGTACCTACATAGAGGCAGAACTCTGATAGCAAGAGAGTGACAATTTAGAGCTGTATCAGAGGAGGAGAGAGAAAAATTAAGCAGATCCATTATCATTGGAATTAAATACATTTTATCCCATACAAACATACATACGCATACAAGAAGTAAGTTTTGCAACATAGTGTTTATTCTCACTATGTGCAAGAAACTTCTGTATTTTCTGTTTTATTCTATTTCATAACCACTGTTGATTTCATGACCAACCAATAGATCATGACCTGAATATCAACAAAAAGCAAAGGTGAAAGAAATGTATTGTGACTACAACAGTGTTTTGCCATAGTGAATGTTCAGCAAAGGTATTAAGTGATGCCCTTTTCCCTCTAATTAAGCAAAAACCATATTTATTCATATTGGCGGGGAAACCCTGGTGGTGTAGTGGTTAAGTGCTACGGCTGCTAACCAAAAGGTCGACAGTTCGAATCTACCAGGTGCTCCGTGGAAACTCTACGGGGCGGTTCTGCTCTGTCCTGTAGGGTCTCCATGAGTCAGAATTGACTTGATGGCAGTGGGTGGGTGGGTGGTGATTCATATTGGCACCTTTTTTATAATTTATGAATTTGTCAGAAAAGTAATAAATGAGTAGTAAAGAAATTCAAGCTTTTGCCATATCTTGATGCTTGGACTAAATAAGATGAGGAAATTGGTGCCCTTTTATTTCTTTTTTTTTCCACTCCATCTTGAAATCTCTGACACCTGTATTATTACATTATCAAGTTTTATGATATTCTGTAACTATAATGAGTCTACTGAGCATTTTGTGTGGCTGATTTATAAATTTGAAATGTCAGTAAACAACATATAAAGTATTTTGAATGCCTAAATATTACTGTAGAATCAAGTTTTATGATTGAATCTGTAAGAAAAGGATATATAATTCTCTGTCACTAGATATGCGTAGCTTGGAGAGGAATGTGTAAGCATTAATACCAAATATTTTCTTTTTTATTCAGAATCTACTGATTGCCCAAAATGGTGCCATGTTTTAGCTTATACCTATTTGGACCATACTTATCTAATGTAACTCTTTGTTTTCCTAAGAGTTTCTAATTGCTTTTTTTTTTTTTTTTTTTTGACAGAACAAGAATATGCTTTTATGATATCAATAGATTCTTAGTCATTTTTATCTGTTAGAATGAATCTTGAAAGCACTCCAACCCCCTGCTCCTGGTTGGTCTGGTTGCCTTCTGCTTCTTTGCACAGCCATTGCCCTGAAGTTCCTTTCTACTCTACTTCTGGGTAAGGGCTCTTTCTTGACGTCAGTACCTTCCTCTTTTTTGGATTCTTTTCTTCCTTTTATTTCCGCCCCCCCAGAAAATGTGTATGTGAGGTAAACTTTTTTTTTTTTTTAAATAATTTTTATTGTGCTTTAAGTGGAAGTTTACAAATCAAGTCAGTCTGTCACATATAAGCTTATATACACCTTACTCCATACTCCCACTTACTCTCTGAGGTAAACTTCTGAATACTTTAAAAAGTATTTTTAAAATACCTTTTTAAACATGTTAGAAAGTGTCTATATTTTACCTACCTTCATATTTGTTTGCTAGTTTGGATCCCAAATTTCAAATTATTTTTCCTCGTTCTTTTTGGTACCGTTGGCCTCCACTCAGACTGAACACCAGTGTCTTTGTTTGTCTAATGTATCTTTGATTATGTCTTCTCCTTTGGGATTTTCTGGAATTCCTGTTAATGAAATAGTAAAAAATCCTAGACTGATTTTTCTATTTGTTGACATTTTTTTCCCCATTTCTTTCTTTTTCCTATTCTAAGCCTGTCTCTTGAATTGTTCTAATTTTGGCAATTAAAAAAAATTTTTTTCAGGTTTTGAAACTTTATTTACATATTAAAATTTGCATTCCAGTTATTAAAATTATTAAAATCATTTGAACAACAAAAAAATGACACTGTAATTAAACTGTAGTGTATACCCGCAGGACGCCTTGGACTAGCTTTGCTTTTACTCTCTCTATATTATTCACTGTTATCCCACCCAGCTCCTCCCTTCGCCAACAACCAAGTTCTTTTCCTTCCCATCCAGCCAGACAGGCTAATGGGAGGGGCAGGTGCAGCCTTCGTTGTCAGTAATTCTTGCTTCTTTGATGTGAAAAGGGGTAACACAGTCATTTAAACTTGACCCAGCTTTTTTCTTTGCATCTTACAAAGTTAAACAGCTAAAAGAAGGAAAATAAGAAGGCAATGCTTGTGGAATGTACAGTGCATATCGGTGGTGTGGCCTCATTAAGATTTGCCTGCTTGGCTCTCCTCTTCGTTTCTTTTGAAGGCAGTGGATTTTTCTCTTGCGTTTCTGTGTTCTTCAGTTTCGACTTACCAAATTTCTCAATTTCAGCCACACCAGGTTTGTCAGACATGGTTGTGGAGGAAGCCAGCAAAGCTCGAGCAAAGGGAGTCAGTCCATATGCGCAGTGGCCGCTGAGATGGCAATTTTAATTTCCAGTTATTACCAAATGTTCTGCAGTTCGAATCCACCAGCCAGTCCTTGGAAGCCCCGTGGGGCAGTCCACCCTGTCCTGTAGGGTTGCTGTCAGTTGGAACTGACTCGATGACAGTGGGTTTGGTATTTGGTCTATTCTGTGATTGCTTCTTTTTCATCACAGCCTGTTACTGTTTTATAGTTGTGGTTATCTTGAATTTCTCTGAGAAAACTAGAATTTTAAGAAACATTCTCTGTTCTCTGCATTTATCTCATATTCCTTCTGGGTCATTTTTGTTTATTTTTTATCTTCTATTTTGTTTTTTTAACTCTGTGGGGCAGTTTTACTCTGTCCTGTCGGGTTGCTGTGAGTCAGAATCTACTCGGTAGCAATGGGTTTTTGGTTTTATTTTGTACTTCCAAAGTTTTTGGTGATTCTTTATTATCTGTATGTATGAAAGTGTGATAAGTAGTGGGATTTCCTTTGCCTTTTGTAGTCGCTTTGGGATTCCATGGGAAGAATGGATTCTGCCTCCACTACATCTGTATTCTTTGAGTGTGGTGATCTGCTTCTGTCTTGTCTTAAATACTGTTGCGTCAGCTCTGTGTCTCACAGAAATTAGTCAGATCTCTATTCTCTTGTTCTCAGTGCTGTAATGGATTTTCTTTTTTGTGCTTCTTTACTGTCATATAAATGAGATTTAAGGAAAGATTTAATTCAGTCTAACACTGAATTTTAACTGATGTTTGTAACTCCTTAGTCAGCTCTTATTTTCCTTATTCAGCTTTCAAGAGAACAAGGAAGATATTTAAGTTTCGCTACTTCGGGTGTCAAAACCTCAGGTCTGCCCAAGGTCTGGGTTTCATTTTCATTTGCTTTACCTATTTCAGGGTTCAAAACAACTTTGTAACTTACTGCCCTGTCTACATAATTTCTGTGTGCCTTTTTATTAGGAATAACTTGACTGTATCTTTCTGCCAGTAACATTTCGAAGATGCTTTTGCAGTACTTTTTCTTCTTAGCTCTGAGAACAGGAAAGAATAGAGGAGGAAGGGGAAAACAAAGGTCTCGGTAAGCTCCTGAGATTGGTACTGTTCTATGCAGGCAAAGCTCATAACCTGCCACCTGCATGTAGAGAGTCTTTACCTCTTAAGACCTCCCATTGTCCATCTTTGTGAAAATATTAATATCATTTGAGTAGAAGAGGATTAGAAAACAAGATGAGGGTAGGTAGAACAAAGAGAATTATAAGGCATGTCCTTTATCTCCAAGGAACTTACAGTCTGATTAGAAATACTACATTTTAAGGCACATGAAACAATAATTAGTTAAATGTCAAGTGGTGTATTAACTGTAAATGGAATAAGAATTCTGCAAAAGTCAGGAAATGTAGGGCTTGAGTTAGGTTTTAAATGGGCTGAATTTAGGAGGAGAGAAACCTGACAAAGCAGTAAAGAAGATGGTGGGAGCCACGGTTGAGAATCAGAATAAAGCGGAGAAACTAGGAGAACCACATGGGATGACCGAAGTCTATTTAAGTGGATAGATGGGGATCAAGCCTGGAATTCCTAAGATGGACAGCAGGTCCCCACAGTGACTTTTTAATGGATATTTTACACCTCCTAGATAGACTGGGTATGGAGAGAGATGTAAAGGGATCAGAGACGTAGGTGTTAGATTCAGAGCTACAGGGAGTCTGCATTTTCTGACCCACTACACCACTCTGCCTTTTTGGGATGGGAGGATAAAAAGTTGGAGACGGCTGGGCAAGAAGCGAAAAACTGTTAAGGGGATCACTATTTTTTAAAAGTGTAACCTTGGAAAAATATGATTGCCATCATTTCCCATTCAGGTGATTGCCCACAGTCAGTATCAAAAGTCCAGAAGAATTTCCATCTTTCTGAGCATGCAAGATGAAATTGAGACAGAGGAGATCATCAAGGACATTTTCCAACAAGGCAAAACCTGCTTCATCCCACAGTACCAGTTCCAGAGCAACCACATGGAAATGGTGAAATTAGCATCACCTGAGGAAATTTCTTTGCTTCCCAAAACGTCCTGGAATATTCACCAGCCTGCTGAGGGCGAGGTTCGGGAGGAGGCCTTGTCAACTGGTAAGTATTATGGTGTTAGAACTGACATATTAGAACATTGTCAGACTGTGTTGTTAGACCTCTGATCCACCTTTACTTTTGGGTCAGTGGGAGTTGCTTTTCCTATAGAGACGAATTTGTGTTCCACTTATATTCCAGGACACTCACATTACCTCAATGTAATGCCTTCTGTAAACTATGAGGCATAAACTATAGTAATAGTAAGGCACCAAGATATTTTTGCCTTAGCCTAGGCTCTTACCCTAACCCTGTGGGTTGAATTCTGCATTTTTCCCTGGGTAATCTTACTGTTTCTCATGGTTCCAGTTATAGTCTGAATGCTAATGAGCTCCACATTTATATTTCTAGCTCAGATCTGTCAACTACCTTCCTGACATTTCTACTTGGATATCACAGGGGCATCTCAAAAACAGCATGATCCTAACCAAATCGTATTCTCCTCAGTCCTTACTCCCATGTGTTCATCTCAATGTATGGCAGCACTAGCCACCCAGGTGACCATGCCAGAAATCTCGGGGTCATCCTTGACTCCTCTGTTGCCAAGTCCTGATGATTTCACCTACTGAATATTTATTGGATCTGCACATCTGTTGCTGCTACTGGAGTCTAAATTACTATGGTCTCTTGCATAGGTTACTCTAAAAGCCTCCTAACTCTTCTTCTCGCCCATATCTTGCATACCTTCTCCTCCCTCTCAATCCATTATCTACCTAGCAATTGAAACAATATTTCTAAAACACAGATCTGACCACTACTCTCACCTTTTTAAAGTCCTTCAGTGATTTCCTGCTGTCCTTAGGTTGAAATACTCCTTAACAAGGCTCTTCCTGTTCTGGGCCCTGCTTCTCTTCCAGTTTCGCATATTCCTACTCCCCCACTTCATAGTCTGATTTCCAGCCCCTCTGATTGTCAGTTTCCCAACCCCACTTTGCATTCTCTAATGCTGGCCCTTTATCCATGCTATTCCCTGGCCAAACACTGCTTGAGAGATTTTATCATTATCAAGCTATCAAAGAGCTGAAAATAAAACAAGCTTAGGGTACCATCTGATAAAACATTACCTCAAACCTGTCTTACAGGTGTACATTTTTGACAAAAACTTAAATGGTTGCGAAGAAATTCCTTCTCCCAGCACAGTTGTATGCAGTTTTCTTTTTATGTTCTGTCTCCTTCTAATATAACATCATAACCTGTAAAACCAGTAAGATCAGGCAGTGGGGACAGGGTCAAAGGCTCATTGTAGTAGGGGGATTCTACTTTGCTACTTTAACTTTTCTCCATATTATCCACTCCTGAGCTTTATTAGCCATCTGGACACCAAAAGCACATTGGATCCACCTCCCCGATGTCCTGCATCAGTAGACCAGACGAATCCCAGAATTGTAAAACACCATTGTATCTTCAAGGGAAAATACTGTGAGCATTTAAAGACAATGAGACAGTAATGGAGTGCAGCGTATCCTGGGGTAGCCCAGCCTTACTCATAAGGGAAGACAGTACGTTGTGGGCTCTGACATTGCTCACCCTAATGCAGCTACTTCTCCAGACTAGAAGGCTTAAGGGTGAAGGCCAGGCTACTTTCCCAATTCTGATAAACTCTGTCTTGACAGCGCCTCCAGTGCTTTTGTCATCTCCATAACGTCCCTGCTCATTGAAGTTCTGCTTAATTGTTTCCGGTAACCAGCTCCTCCAGAGGCAGCCCATCCCTTTGTAGAACATCTCTCTAACCCTTCTAGAACATCGACCTTAGGTTGAGCTAAAATATGTCACCTTATACCTTTATCTATTTGTTCCACCTAAGTGCAACAAGGGGAAGAGTAACAAAGAAGTACAATCTATCCTCTAAGTTGCACTTCCTGGTTAGGATAAACTCAGTCCGAATAAATGAGCTAAATCATTTATATGCGGTTTTTAGCACATCACTTACAACCTAGGAGTGATTCAGTAAATGATAACATTATGAACTTCAAGCATGGAAGGCAGAATTAATCAGTATATGATAAACTGATGATTAGCTGAGCATTTAAAATTTTGATAATTTCCAACATTTTCTGAGCATCTACTTTATGCCAGACACTGTTAGGTCTAGAAAGATATGGTCTTAGATCTCAAGGGGCTCACAGTCTAAATGGGGAGGCAGAAAATGTATGTAAGTATTCCAACCTGCAATATATGTCAAATGTAAGTGTCAAATGAAAAGATACAGAATATGAAGAATATAGGAGTTGAGGACTTGGGCCTGAAGTGAAAAACGTCCACCCCAACATTGTTTCTTTTTATTTCTCCTCCATAGCATTTATCCAAGCTGATTTGTGACACTAGTGGCTTTTCCTCCACGTGTTTTTCTTTGAAGATATTTGCTATCTGGGTTGCAGAGGGAAAGGGGATTATGTCTGTAGTTTCTTGTGGTTGCCGTCTGGGGGGCTGATGCTCTCCGTTGGGGTTTGTAGCAGTGTTCGAGTAGGCGGTCTTTGCTGTTTGTTATCTCCCAGCATCACACTCTGCACCGAGGATTTTTACCTGCATCAGCAGCTTGAAATGTGGCAACTTCAGTGCCGAAGCATAGATCTAGCTTCACAGCGTTTGGCACAAGCTGATCAGAGCTCAGATTGGCCTTGGCATAGCTATGCACCCTATTTATCTTTCTAATTTGCTTATACTCTTGCAGCTTAGAAGACAGTGAGCTTTGGTGTCCTCAGTTGCAATTATAAGTTCCTAAGCAGAAATTTTCACATAGGATATTCTTGTATCATGTATAAGGCAAAATAAACAGATTGTTAGAAGAAATAGAGGGGCCACCTGTTCACTGGACCTACCCTCAAAGTGAGGGCTATTTAGGCAATTAGATTAGCCAGGAATCTTCCCATTGCGAGTACATACTAATCTGATTCAATTTGGCTTAAGCAAAAATGGGATTTGATTGGCCCAATGATTGAAAAATCCATAGAAAGGCTAGCTTTGAGTATGGCTAGATCAATGCCATTAGGACCCAGTCTCTTTCAGCCTTTTGACTCTGCCTTCTTCTGGGTTAGCTTTATCCATTGGTGCCACATGGTGGCTCTTGGCACCTCTGGGCCTCACAGCATCCTTACTGCTAGCAGTTTGAACAGAAAAGAGCAAGTAATTCTGTTTTCTAACAGTCCCTGTGAAATCCTAGACCTGTGTAATTCTCATTGACCTACATTGGGCCAAATGGCCATCCTGTATCAATCATTGGCCAGGGAGAAAAGATAAGCTGACTGGCTTAGGCTGGAGCATATGTCCACTGCAGTTCTACCCATATCAGTGAACTGAGAAGGGGGTAGGAAAAGCAGGTGTTTCCAGAAGAAGGAAGAATGGATACTGGACAGTTCATCAAAATTCAAATTCACCTACGTTGTCAGTCATTTCTGAAATTCTGTAGAATATAATAAGCTCTTTGCCGTCATAACTTTGTCAGTGCAGATTTTTAAAATTTTTGAATCTCTGGAGACTTTGGGAATTCATATCTATGTATAGATACCTGAAAGATAATTTAAATAATGATCACAATGAAGACTTTCTAGTCTTCAGCCAAAACTTTTTAGTAATTGAATGAAGCAGTGTCAAGGACAGAGTCTTTGAACACAACGTGGACAACAATCTTATAGGTTGTTCATGATCAGTACTTTTCAGGGGGTTAGGTTGGGTTCATTGAAAGTAATTTGAATTAAATTGACCTCATTGCTTTCTTTAATAGGGTTGCATAGCATTTGAAAGAATACAATAAAGATAGATATAAATTTCATCAAGGCATTTGACAGAATCATGATACCCTTGGAGATGATGTTATTATGTGCCATCTAGTAGATTCTGAGTCATAGCGACCCTATAGGACAGAGTGGGACTACCCCATAGGCTGAAGTCTTTATGGAAGCAAATTGCCAGGTCTTTTTTCCCCCCACAGGGCGGCTGGTGGGTTTGAACCACTGACCTTTCAGTTACGTGAGCAGAAATGTGAAACACACAAAGAGAATGACAAAAATGAATTTAGCCAAAGGCTTAACAGTTGTGCCACCAGGGCTCCTTTACTCTTGAGGATAGTTAAAGAAATTTGGATTAGGTCATAATTCTTTATTCAGAAAATACTTACCAAGCAGCTATTTTGTGTGAGGTGTGATGAGGATATAGTGGTGAACAAGATTGATCTGGTCCTCACCTTTGTGGAGTTAATTAGCATGCTGCCCTCACCGAGGCAGGTTTGTGTGGGCATGTCACAGGGCTCTCTTGTTTGTGCTGTCCTGTTCAGCTTTTTGTTGCCACTTAGATGTTCCACTGTTCCCTTAATGTCAATGTATCTAAATTCATTCTTATTCTCCTTGTGTTTTCCACATTTCTGTTAAAATACGGTAATTCTAGTAGCCAGTTTGAACAGAGTTATCCTTGTCTCTTTCTCACCCATCCAGTTATCAAGTATGATCACAGTTTTCTTTGTAATGTTTTTATCACGCATCTCTTTCTAATTTCAGTTTTGGGGAATCCTGTGTCTGTGATTTTAATTTTTCATATGTTTTCCATTGGAATAAACTTTAAGTTGGTTTCCTGGCCAGATTAAGTTTCCTAAAATACCTTTTTGCACAGGTTAACTACCCTGTTCAGACCTTTCACTGTATACTGGATAAGTTTTTATAGCTGAACAGACCCTGGTTCCTGCTAGCTATTTGTTGCCAAAAAGGGATGTTGGATAAAATCCAAAGGTTCAGACCACTCTCAGGACCTTACTTGTCTTTCTGCCTTAACTGTTGCTCCTTTCCCAGACAATCAAGTTGTCAAGCAATGAAGAACATGGACTTTGGGAATCAGATAACTCTGCATTTAAATTTTAGTTCTGCCACTTACTCGCTGTGAATGTGGGAAGGTCGCCTAACTCCTTTCAGTTTCCACTTTATGGCCCATAACTGGATATAACGAAACCTGCATCATAGATCTGTTACGAAGCTTAGCTGTGGTAGTGTCTGTAAAGAGCTTAACACATACTAAGGGCTTAGGAAAGGTGGCCTCTCACTGCCGTTGTGGCTGCTGTTGTATTTGCTGCTGTTGAATTATCATCCAAGAACACACTTTGTGCGTTACTGTGAAAGTGACTCTGCTTCTTCTGTTTTTCCAGGCTCACATGTCTCGTGTGCTCTTTCAGGTCAGTACCTTCTAGTCTAGTGCTGAAGATCATTGGCTTAGGAGTCAGCCTGAGTTCACATCTTGGCTTTATCACTTGATTACATTACCTAACATCACAAAGTGCAGATGTCCGTGTCTGAGAATTGGGGATAATAATAGTACCCACGCTCTGTATTGTTGAGAGACTGAAGTAAAATTCTGTATGCAGAGTACCTAGCACAGTCCTTCATGTGGTTGGAGGTCAATAAATTATTATTAGTCAGTGTAATTATCTTCTCCAAACCTTCTCTGACTGTCCTCAGTATACTGGTTCCTTCTCTAATTCTCATTCACCTGGTGCTTAGCATATGTTCCCGTGGTTTATTATTTTTCCTTGCGAGTGTATTTCTTTTCTTTCCTCATAGGCTTAGACTCTTTAAGAGCAGAGACCTTCTCCTAAATCATTGGTATTTTTGGTGCCTAGCACCATGTGTTCTACATACAGATTTTCAGTAAAAAGTTCTTGAGGTGAAGCCAAAGTTTATTATGAATTCATAGAATGTTTATATAAATTAATAGATTTTTGAAACTTTATAGGAAAGCTGCATTTTAAAAATCATTATAAACATGTATATCCACCACCACCAGCACCACCACTACCAACTGCTGTTGAGTCCGTTCCGACTCATGACGACCCCATGAGTTCCAGAGTAGAACTGCATAGGGTTTTCATGGCTGTGACCTTTTCGTAATAGATTTGCCAGACCATTCTTTCTGACACACCTCTGGGTGGGTTCGAACTGCCAACTTTTTAGTTAGTAGCTGAGTGCTTAACCATTTGTACCACCCAGGGATTCTAGCCTGTGCACAGGGGCATTTAAAAAAGTATAACAGGAATAGTTGTTTTATTAGATGCTGTGACATTTTTGGGAAATTCTGGTGGCATAGTGGTTAAGTGCTACAGCTGCTAACCAAGGGGTCAGCAGTTCATATCCACCAGGTGCTCCTTGGAAACTCTATGGGGCAGTTCTACTCTGTCCTATAGGATTGCTATGAGTCGGAATCAACTCCATGGCAATGGGTTATGGGTTAGGTGACATTTTCATTAGTTAATTGTGAGTAAAGGGTTAACATCAGTCTTGGGCTAAGCTAGAACTGCGTGAGGGAATTACCTTGCAATCTGACTTCTCACTGCACTGATATTTGGGAAGAGATAGACTTAAAATAAATGTAGAATGTTGTGTCTTCCTTCTCTGCTGGGTAGTAATGTATTGGGAGCTATGAGTTGGCATGTACATCTTTGGCTTAGGGGACTAGATCTAAAAGATTAGTGGGAAACTGAGGCTGTAGCTTCTGTGTGTCAGGGTGACTTACATCTATTTTGCCTCTTGTCAGTACCTTGTGTGGGTGGGGTGGGGGGACAGAAGAAGCTGCAGGCCAGAGTAGCTGCTGGGCCTGGGATGAGACCAAGATGCTGTACCTTCTGCATCTCTTGCTCTCTGTCTGTCTGTAAAGCTAAGTAAATGTGGTGACAAGAGACTGAAAGCCTTTTTTGTCTCCAGAATCTGAGCGCCAAGTCAAATGTTTTAACAACTGCTGGATTGGTACAGAATTTTCAGTCTCGTTTATGGGTATTACTTCATAATGTTCTTTGGAGACTCTTAACACCCCTGCTACCACAAATGACTGTCACAGTGTCCAAGAATATTATTTTTGTTTAATTTTAAGATCCTACATGTTTTGATGTTTTGATAGGATTTACAGCAACAGCCCCTGCTGTTCCTGGAAGTAGCGTTTCCAAACCTTTAACACGTCTCTTTTTCTGAACAGATATCCCCCTCATTAATTTTGTTTGAATTTTCAAAATAAATAATCATGACTTAAAATAAATCAGAGCAGTTGTAATTGGGGCGCATGCTTTTGCACATTACCCATGCCCCAAGCAGTTGAGAACATTGCCTTTAGAGTTTGGCACTGTGGGAGGTGCAGCAAACCCTTCGGGTCCTCACTTCATCTTCTTCGTTTTCAGACAGGATAACTGAAGCACAGGGAGGTCAAGTGACTTCCCCAAGGACACACAGGCAGATAATGATAATGCGACAGTCACCAAGTTCTCTGGGTTTCCACTCCAGTGCCCTTTGAAGTACCATTTCTTTTCTTAATGCCTCTTTCATGAAGATTGCTTTATCACCTGGATTTTCTGCCTTTCTCTCTCCTGACTGCGCACTACATCAGAACCGTAATTCATGGACCAGGTACTCTTGGTAATTGTATTTATGGGAACATTGTCCTATTTTCCCGAGGAAGAACCTTCACCGAGTCACATGCATCTGAAAGCACACTGGTCATGAAGTTAAGCTTTTTCGGAGTCGTTTTGTATTCAACTAAATACACAGGAAGAACAGCCAAGGCTCTTATTTATAACGGGGCCTTTGATTTGAATGGTAAGTACACCCATGATAGGCTTCCTCGGAGCTGTGCCAGAGTTGTCTGTTTTATCTTTTGCGATAGCAACTTCAGAATATATTCTCATTTCAGAGAGTGGTAATTTACTTTTTGTTAACTCCTAGCCCATTATGATTAAAAGATACTTCTTTAGGGGTTACAGCCTGTTATTCTTGCCAAGATAGGTTAGCCTGCTAAATGTTTTATCCAGGCATAATAACTCATTGAGTGTACTATGGAGCACTTAAAAGGACTAGCCCAGGTGACTTAAAACTCTCTACCTATAGAACTTCAGGTATTTTAACTGCTTTTCCAATTCAGTTTTCATCCTGTTACCTTTAACTGAGGCGTTAAATTGTCTATTAGGTTTATGTATGTTTCTGTATATGTTCAATTCAAAGAAGAGGCAGAATTTTTAAGAGAAGTTTGAATTAGAGGAAAAAAAAATTTTTTTTCTCCCATTTAAGTCCTTTTATTCTTAGATCTCAAGCCAGGTTGGTGAAAACCTGTGTATAAATGCCAGTGTGGCTTTTCTTCCCTTACTCCTCTTCTCTTCGTCAGCAAGTTCTCTCTCTCTCCCTCCAGTGAGAGATAATGGAACAGTCCTGTGGAGCCCTGGTGGCGCAGTAGTTGAGAGCATGGCTACTAACCAAAAGGTTGGCAGTTGAAATCCACTAGCCACTCCTTGGAAACCTTACGGGGGAGTTCTACTCTGTCCTATAAGGTGGCTCTGAGTTGGAATCGACTCGATGGCAATGGGTATGGCAAGCCTAGGGAGCTTCTAACCCCCAGATCGAATGTAGCCTTCATCTCCTCATCTCGTCTGTGGGCGAGAGCCATGAGGATCTATTTCTTTGAATGCCTTTAGCAGTAAAAACATCCCTTTACAATTTTCTCATGATAGCATTTTAAAGACCACAAGACTGGGATGTTACTTTATGAAAACAGATTTTTGATTGTTCTTTTTTGTAAAATGAACCATAAATGTGGTTTTTACCAGAAAAGTGAGTTAGATAATTTATCCATTTGAAAATGAGGACAAGCGATGATTTCAAGAAACCTGTGCCAGCAAATGAAATGTTGCCTTTGCCTGTAATGGCTTTGGCAAATGTTGGGGTTGAATTCTGCCCGAGGTTACTGTGGTGACCTTCTAACTGGCCACCCTCCTTCCAGTGCTCATCTTCTCAGTCTTTCACATGGCTGCCAAGGTGACTTTAAAACTCAGCTAGATCGTATTACTCCGCCACTTGAAAACTGTGTTTTTATTGCTTAGAAAATAAGTCCAGATTCTGTAGCAAGACTCAGAAAAGGGGAAAAGAGGTGTTATTTCCTCTTTCAATTTTGGAAGGTTTCTTTGCCTTTGCTTTTCTAGTTCTTAATCTTAATTATCGTTTAAGGCTCAGCTTAAATGTTGCCTTCTCCAGAAGCCCTCTTAGGTTCCTTAGTCAGATTAAATCACTCTTTCCTTTGCGTTTGTGCCTCTGTTGTGACGTTGCAATATGCTTTGTATCGCAGACTTTGCTTAATTACATCCCATTTATGTAGTTAAAGTTTGTTTTTTTTTTTTAATTTTAATACTTTCAGGGATTGGGAACCCACCCACCACTTAGTAGGCCAGCTCATTCCATTTTTAGACCACTTTATAAAAGATTAGAAAGTTGCTATTTATATTAAAAAATATATTCTTTATATTCTATGTAATGTGTTCTTTGTATAGGTATTATAGTATGTAAAGGTTAGAAAGCTATTCTTTCTATCATGTGGCTTTTACCTGGTGGTCCTTCTCCTGCCCTTTAGAGAAACATACAATCTTTAAGAATTTCGTTTGCTGTGTTTGGGGTGGCAGTTGCAGCTAAGCCGCAGAGTTCAGACATTATTGTTGTTTACAGCTAAGAGCGATGTAATAAACCACATTGAAGCTACAAGGAAAACATAGTAAAACTTAAGATTACAACACAGTGCCCTGGTGAGGCATCACTGTTTTCTTCACCAGATTAAATTTCCCTTTTTTTTTTTTTTAATAGGTCTAATTTTTGTATGTTGAATGAATGACTGATTCTAATGGCAAAGAGATGCAAACATAATAGTGCATAATTCATCAGTGTTTTTTCTTCTTATGCTAATCAGTGCCCACAAAGCCAGGTGTGCATTGCCCGATTATCTGTAAAGAAACAAGTAGAACAAGCCAGTATTACTAATGGGCAAAGGAGACAGCCAGCTCTGGGATGGAAATTGAACAATGTCATTCTGTTCATATCATTACTTTTGTATAAGACAATGAAATCCATTGTAAAAAATGCCAGTATTCTTTGGGTGTGAGGAGCCCTCGTGGCACAGTGGTTAAGCGCTGGGCTCCGAGTCCAAAGGTCGGCGGTTCAAACCTACCAGCCACTCTGCAGGAGAAAGATGTGGCAGTCTGTTTCTGTAAAGATTTAGAGCCTTGGAAACCCGATGGGACAGTTCTGCTCTGTCCTACAGGGTCGCTATGAGTCGAAATCAGCTTGATGGTAGTGGGTTTTTTTTTTGAGGGGGGGCGTTCTTTGGGTGTAGGGACACAAGAAGTCAGAATAACTTATTAAGAAGTCCTGGGATGAATTAGTTTATCAGATTGTCTAGACCAGTTATTTTCAAACTTTAAGACATGCCTTATTAGTATAGATTTTTAATTCAATTTAGTAGCATTCAGTGAGAGAGACAAGTAGAAAATCAAGAAATTTTAATTTCATTTGGGGTGTGTGTGTGTAATGGGTCATGATGTAACATGTTTTTCTTACTGTAAGTTCCAAAAAGGTCAAAAGCCACTAGTTTAGGCTTCTGCTTATCATACTGGCAGATGAGTCCTCTAGGGGCCCCTGGTAGAGTGTCAGTGTGCACATGAAGCAGTAGGACAAACATGGCACATTTTCTTCAAGTGTTTGGCAAAAATGAAACCAGAGAAACAAACACAAAAATAAACAACCTCACATTATGTTTATACCAAAATAAGCACAAATGTAATATAGAATAGACTATAAATAACATTCATGAATTTTAAAGATAAAATGCAAAATATTAAAACAGAAACGACTTTAACTTGTGGAGGGCCACTTTGGGCAGGCCTGCAGAATGACCTTAGAGAGATGGAGACCTTTTCTGAAGTTACGTTGGTGGAAGAGTTTGGGAAGTACTGGTCAAAAGTATAGCATGTATGACAGGAATTTTTTTGTGATTGAACTAATATTTTTTAGTGTACCATTTTAATTGCTCTATTGATTTTTCAGTTATGTTTTCTATTTTCTTAGTGGTTGCTATAGGGATTCCAAAAGTACCCATGGCTGTCAAGTGAATTCCAGCTCATCGCAACCCTATAAGACAGAGTAGAACTGACCCATGGGTTTCCAAGGCTGTAAATCTTTGCAGAAGCATACTGCCATATCTTTCTCCCATGGAGCAGCTGCTGGGTTTGAATCGTCAACCTTTCGGCTGGCAGCCGAGAGCTTAACCACTGTGCTACCAGGGTCCCTGGTGTAGGGATTACATCATTGATTTAGCACAGTCTACTTCAAATTAATGGTTGCTATGAGTCGGAATTGACCTGATGGCAACAGGTTTGGTATTTTTTTTTTTTATAACAACTCTGCTCCTGTATAACTATATTCTCCCTTCCCCCATTGTACTATTGTTGTCGTGTATATTATATCTATATATAGTGAAACCTGTGAGAGCTGGAACTCAACGGGCCTGCCTTGTTTTTCCTAGTCCTGAAAGTTTTCTTCCTTTGACAGTACAGTCTTAGCACTTTTCTATCGTTTGTTTTAGTGGAAAACATTTGAGTTTTCCTTCTCTGATAGGTTTCCACCTTATACAGGTTTTGGCTTTCGTAGGTTTTACTGTACTATAAATCCAAATTAAGTATTATAATTATTGCTTTAATTGATCTTATGTTTTGAAAAGAAATTAAAGAAAAGAAAAAAATACAATCTTTTATATTTACTTTCGTATTTATCATTCCCAATGCAGTTTATTCCTTACTGTGAATTGTAGTTACCATCCTTGAATATGTTATTTCTCTGTCTTCTGGCCTCCATGATTTCTGATGAGGATTCAGCTGTTAGTTTTATGAGGATTCCTTGTACATGATGAGTTACTTTTCTCTTGTTGCTTTTAAGAGTCTCTCCTTGTCTTTGGACAGTGTTACTGCCATGTGTCCAAGTGTGGATCTTTCTGAGTTTATCTTATTTGGTGATCGTTGAGCTCCTTGGAAGTGCATTTTAATTTTTTAATAAAATTTGAAAAGTTTTTCATTATTATTTCTTCAAATATTCTTTCTGGGACTCCCAGCATGTGTATGTTGATACACTTGATGGCATCCTACAGGTCTCTGATACTCTGTTCCTTTTCCTGTAGTCTTTTTTCTTTCTCTCAGGCTGGATAATCTCCATTTACCTATCTTCAAATTCACTGAGTTTTTTCTTCTGCCAGTTCATATCTGCTATTAGTGAATCTTTCATTTAAGTTGTACTTTTCAACTCCAGAACGTCTATTTGGTTTTTTAAAAAAATAATTTATCTTTATTGATATTCTCTATCTGGTGAAACATCATTCTCATCTTTTAATTATCTAGACATAGTTTCTTTAGTTCTTTGACCATATTGATAATATCTGACTTAAAATCTTTGAGAAAATCCAATATCTGGAATTCCTTAGGGATAGGGATTCCTTGAGCATAAAAGTGCTCTTTTTGGTTTTTATTTTTCTTATAATTAGCTTTAGGAATATTTTTCTTATCTGATACTATCTATATTAATATATTAACCTTTATCATTCAGCAAAACTACTAATGAATGATTATCACAAAAGAAGTCATGAAAGAGTGAATAATGTGGACATTATACACTAAAAGGATTTAACATTTTTACTGCTGTGACTTTTAAGAGGTTTTTCTTTGAAGGCAAAGTATTTGTTTTCATAGCTAAAGTACTAATCCTGTTGTGGTGTTTTAGTTGATGTTCTGCTCTTCTAGAAAAATTACAGTGGTGTTATAGTCCTAAGATTTACTAATAGGCAAGTAATTTAGGCTGCCGGCTCCTAGCTGTAAGAGTTTATTCAAACATTGGTGAGTTTGTTCAGTTTACTTACATTCTTGTTAATTTCCAGCTGAGGTCAGCTACACTAAGGGGTTGGGCAGTTTGAGGGTTAGGGCTAAAGAGCATGAAGCCTGTCAGTTTTGATAATGATGATGGTGGAAGAAATAAGAGCAGGCCTGGGTCGGACTAGGAGACACTTAGACATTGAACACTGTGGGTAAGGGCCGGGGGAGATGAGAACACTGTGTGTAAAGGGATTTGGAAGGATGTCAGAGATGAACTCCAGCCCTTCTTCCTCCTCTTCCTTTTCCCCATGACCTTGTCCGTTCCCTTTCCCCTTTTTCCTCCCTCTTTTCCTTCTCTCCTTCACCTCCTCTTCCTTTTTCTTTCCCTTCTCTTCCTTATCGTCCCCTACCTAATATTTTTCTAATGTTATTAAGTGATTTCTGTTTTTATCTTTGTTGATTATTTCCTTCCTGCTCTTCTTTGTTTTGTTGTTCTTTTTTTTTTTTTTCGGATGCCTTATTTATTTTCAATCTTTCCTGTTTACTAGTAAATGCATTTTAAGTTACTATTTTTTTTCTCTGAATATAGCTTTGATTACATCCTCTGGATTTTGACATGTAAGATTCTTAGTCATACTGTCTTCTATTTTATAATAACAGTTTAGGATTCTTCTTTGATTAAAGACATATGTAGCATAGTTTTTAAAATTTTTAAAATGTTTTGAGCACTTGCCAATTTTATTACACTAACAAACAACCAACAAACACTAGAGTAAGCAAATATGGACATATGTAAGTTATTTTTGGAATTTATTAAAATTTTCTTTGTAAGTTAATCTTGGCAACTGTAGGTTCAGTAAGGAATTATATTGAACTATAAGAAACAGAAATCCTGTGAAACAGGGCTGTAAACAAGGAAAGTTGTTATTTATATATTTTCATACAACAAGAATTTCAATGCCAGGTATATCCGTCAGAATATTCCAGAGGAACAAAACCAATAGAACACACACAAACACACATTTACCTACATACATTTAAAGGAATTAATTCCTGTAGTTGTAGAGGCTGGCCAGTCTAGAATTTGGAGGGCAGTTCAGCAGGCTAGAAACTTAGGGACCGAATTGGTCTTACAGTCTTATGTCTGAAAATCTGCAGGGCAGGCTGGCAGGCTAGAAATTAAGGCAGAATTTCTGTGTTACGCTCTTTAGAAAAAATTCTCTTTTCCCTAGAAAACCTCAGTTTTTGCTCTTAAGGCCTTTAACTGTTGGATGAGACCCACCCATGTTATTGAGAGTAATCACCTTTACTTATAGTCAACTGATTATAAATGTTAGTCACATCTACAAAATACCTTCAGTGGCAATGTCTAATGTTTGACCAAATAACTGGGCACCATAGCCTAGCCAAATTAACCATCACCATAGGTGATTATTGTCATTGGCCCCTTAACTCAAGGCTTTCAGGAGTGTGGTACCTGCAGTTTTCTTGGCCTTTCTTTCATGGTTGTAAAATGGCTGCTCTAGATCCAGCCATCACATCTATACTGGGCAAGAAGAAAGAGAAAGAGGGCTAAAGCCATGGTTGAATGTCAGCTGTAGATTTCCAGGAAACCCTTCCATCTCATTGTCTAGAACTGTGGCCATCCCTGTCCATTAAGGAGATGAGGAATATAGGGATTTTTTTTAACCTGGTTACATTGTTTCTTTAAAAAAAAAAATCATAGTTTTGTTAATAAGGACGAGCAGGTAGGGTGGTTATTGGGTCAGGAACTAACCTTTCCCGCCAGTCAGCGTTCTACTTACTTGAAAAGAATCTGCATTCATCGTTCAGGTGACGAAATGAGGTCTGTAGCTATACAGGCAGTCTCTGGGTTGTGAACTCCCGACTTACAGACAGCTCTACTTGCCTTTAATGTTACGTAACTTTGCCCTCACTTTGAACCGATCGAGCCAACCTCTACGTGCAGCAAATGCTTCGTCACAGTCACCCTCACTTGCTGCATGTGCGGCTTTGGAATCATTGAAAAAGGCTTTGAACCTTTTCTTGCACTAAAAAAGAGCCGTTGCTATTGAGTCCATTCCGACTCATAGCGACCCTATAGGACAGGGTAGAACTGCCCCATACAGTTTCCAAGGAGCGCCTGGTGGATTCAAACCGCTGACTTTTTGGTTAGCAGCCGTAGCTCTTAACTGTTCTGCTGCCAGGGTTTCCTTCTCGCACTAAAGTGAGGCTAGGTAAGAGCTCGGTGCGCCTGTTTTGACTTAACTACAAATTCTACTTAAACACCTAAAGACACAGCAAGGAACGGAGCTCATTTGTAACCCAGGGGACTGCCTGTGCATCCAGACCTATTATATTACCAAATGAGCCCAGGTGGCACAGTGGTTAAAGCGCTCAGCTGCTAACCGAAAGGTTGGCAGCTGGAACCCACCAGCCAGTCTGTGGGGGAAAGTTGTGACAGTCTGCTTCCGTGAAGATTTACAGCCTTGGAAATTCTGTGGGGCAGCTCCACCCTGTCCTGTAGGGCAGCTTTGAGTCAGAATCAACTCGACAGCAGTGGGTTTGGTTTGGAATGACATTACCAAGCTTATAAATCATGTCTTCTAAACTGACTCCTTTATATCCTTAATTGTGTTTATATACTTTAAATGCAAAAGTTTGGGAGAGTCTTATTATAATCTTCCACTATAATTAAGGTTTTGCTCATTTATCTTTAATATGTTTTCTATTGTATGTTTCCCAGCACAGAAAACTTTTTGACTTTTACATGTAATTGTAAATTTTTTAATGGAAATAAACCAACATTCTTTTTCCATTTAAAACCCTTGATCTTGAATTCTACCCTATTATCAATTTTGTCAAGTCCCAGACAGTAGGTTTTTAGATAGGGTTTGTGGGCCGTAGGGTCCCTGTCTCAACAACTCAACTGTGCTGGTGTAATGTGAAAGCCACACTAGCTAGTACTTAAACAGATGAGTATGACTGTGTTCCAATCAAACATTTTTTTTTTTTTACAAAAAAGGCAGCAGACCAGATTTGGCCCTGGGGTTGTAGTTTGCTGATCCCTGTTCTAGACAGTGGGCTCTATTTTCTTGTGGCATTTAGCATTGTAGATGAGAAGTCTTGTGTCATAGCAGTTTTTTCCTTTGTAAGAAATTTGCTTTTTTGCTGCGTGACTTCTTTTAGGAATTTTATTTTTAAGCTTTGACATTTACAAATTCCTTATTCATTAATTTCAGGAGTTCAGTGGTACTTAGTGGTCTCTTTCATCCTAAAGTTTCATGTCCTTCAGCTCCAAGGAACATCTTTGACAATTTCTTTGATCATTGCTTCTTTGCTCTGTTTTCTGCTTTTGGAATTACGTAATATTCGATTTACATTGGTAACGCTGCATCTGTAATACATTTCTCTCATCATTTTATCCCCATCCTTTTCACTCTTGAAATCATTTTGAGTTCTGAAAGAATTTCCCTATCTTGTCTGCTATTTCATTGATTTGGTTTTGTCTTCCATCTATTCTGTTATCCCTTGCCATCATTAAAAATTTTAAATTTAACAATCATTAAAAAAAAAAAAAACTCTTAGTAGTTGTTATAGACCTCAGATTATTCCCTTTTTATGACTGTGTCCTCCAGCTTCGTGGGTTCATTGTATTCTCAAATCTCTTTTGTTGAAGGCTTCTCCTGGAATATGTCTACCTTAAAGGGAAGTATTTGTGCTGATTCTTCAGATTGGTGCTTCCCCCCACCCTTACTTGGAAGCATGTAATTTAATTTTAAAAGTAGTAATTAAATACCACCACAAAATAAGAATGCTTGGCAGAATTGTTTTCTCTTTCAGTAAGTACAACTAAAAATACTTTGTTTGCTAAGAGCCTACTTTCCTTTTTTTATAGATTTGTATGAAATATTAGTGGCATAAATATATATCTACCTGTATTACTTGTGAACTGATGTAGGCACAGTACTTTAACGTTCACATCATATGTACTACCAAATATATTACCAACGTTCACCATTCTTTCATTTTTCATGAAAAGAGCTACATTTTTTATATACCTCGAATTATTTTTTAGACCTAAATACCTCTCCTTTCCTTAAATCCTTAAAAGTGTAGTCATCGTATTTCACTTTGAACCTAAGAAGATTATTTCTGCTCTACACAGAAACCCAATACAGAGCGCCTCAGTGGTGACTCATTTTTCAGAAAATTGTATCTGAAGTTTCAAAAAATTGTCTGTTGTATATTGAACACTGTACGGAAATAGGGAAGAGAAAGTTAATATAAGGTAAAACCTATTACATATTTTGTCTTCCTCTCTAACCTCTTTTATTGGTTGGAGATTTCTATTTAAATTTAGTCTGTTTGAAACAAGCTAGGTATTGGATCCTCATGTAGCACCTTGGGTATTGCTTACTGTTACCTGATATTCTGTTGCAAACTGCAAAGTATTCAGAGAATATCCAGACCTCACTTAAATCATAAATCACAAATGCCACAGTGGTCCATACCAACCACGGGTTGTGTGTACACACAGATACAGACAGACACACACACGCACCCAGTGTGCATTCTTCTGTGATCCCAGGAATTTGTAGATTTCTATGTTAACTGGGATACCCTTCCAAGCTGAAGATTTTGAAAATGACATGACTTTAAATCTTTAGTGCTAGCTTTTTTTTTTTTTTAAGTTTGTTATTGTTGAGAATGTACACAGCAGAACATACACCAATTCAGTAGTTTCTAGATGTACAATTCATTGACGTTAATTACATTCTTTAAACTGTGGAACCACTCTCACCCTCCTTTTCTGAGTTGTTCCTCCCCTATTAACATAAACTCACTGGCCCCTAAAGTTCCTATCTAATCTTTTGAGTTGCTGTTGTCAATTTAATCCCATTTAGATAGTTCTTGAAAAAGCATAATGCTCAAGGAAGACATCTTTCACTAGTTAAGCTAAACTGGTTTTAAGAAGACTTCAGAGGATGGTTTTTTAATAATTAAAAAAAAATTGTGGTAAATTATATATAGCATAAAATTTGTCATTTTACCATTTTTATGTGTAATTAATTCAGTGCCATTAATTACATTCACGATGTTGTACAACCGTCACCAAAATCTATTTCCAAAACGTTCTCATCACCCCAAACAAAAACTCAGTACCCCCTTTATGGCTGAATAATAATCTGTTGTATAAGTCGAAATCGACTTGGCGGCAACGGGTTTGGTTTTTCGGTTTTGGATACATATACATTTTGTTTATCCTTTCATCTGTTGATGGCCACTTGGGTTATTTCCACCTCCTGGCCGTTGTGAATAATGCTGCAGTGAACATTGGTGTACAGGTATTGTCTGAGTCCCTGCTTTTCATACTTTTGGGTATATACCCAGGAGTAGAATTACTGGGTCACATGGTAATTTTATGTTTAACTTTTTGAGGAACCAGCGAACTATGTTTCCACAGTGGCTGTACCATTTTACTTTCCCACAGGCAAGGCACGCGGGTTCTAATTTCTCCATCTCTCTCCACATGCTCACCAATGTTTGTTATTTTCCACTTTTTAAAAAATAATAGCCACCCAAGTGAATGTGAAGTGGTACCTCATTTGGTTTTGATTTGATCTCCCTAATGGTGTGATGTTGAGCGTCGTCTCATGTGCTTGTTGACTATCCATATATCTTTTTAGAAATTTCTATTCAAGTCCTTTGTCCACTTTTTGAATGGATTGTTTGTCTTTTTGTTACTGAGCTGTAGGAGGAGTTCTTTATATATTCTGGATATTAAACCCTTATCAGACGTGGTTCCCAAATACTTTTCCCCATTCTGTGGATTGTTTTTTTACTTTCTTGATAATGTCCTTTGACACACAAAATATTTTAACATTGCTGGTGCTTTTGATGTTATATCTAAGAATCTATTACCAAATATAAGGTCCTGAAATTTACCCCTATGTTTTTTTCTAAGGGTTTTATGGTTTTAGTTCTTATATAAAAAAATTTTTGTTTGCAAATACAATTATATATATATATACATACATACATATGTGTGTGTATGTATATATGTATATATATATGTATATATATATATAAAATGGAGGAAGTGGCCCTTGAAGGCAAATAATCAGGCCTCTGGCTTAATAAACATTAGTTAGGAGATCTGTATTTGGAGATCGCTGGTAATGGTATCAGTAATGGTGACAGTTTCCCCAGGGCTGGAACTCACTGGAGCCTGGGGGTCTAGTACAGTGCTGGGCACTCAGTAGAAACTCAAGAAATGGGGGCTGCTCCAAAAAGACAGAAAAATTCTCCTGTCTTTCCTAGCAAGTCAAAAAATGTTATGTGGCTGAAAGTTTCCTCAAATCCCAGTGACATCTCTATGAGGGTACTGGGTATGCGGACCACATCGCGTGACACTGTCAGAGAGGGTGACACCAAAATGACTGTCTGTAAAATTTTGTGTAGTGTTTCAGCAGATATTTATTATACTTCATAAAAATATCCCTGTAGTTGTAACAACAAAAACATTTTTTGTAAGCCCAGCTTACATGTGTCAATATACCTACAAGGCTAAAACTCTATGCTAATTTACTTTTTGAACCTAATGTATCAGGGGATATTTTTGGTTTAAGGTTTAAAGATTATCTCAGGGCGGTAGTTTCAGGAGTTCATTCAACCTTCGTGGCTTCAGGAAATCTGGAGTCCCTGAGAATTTGAAATTTTGTTACGCGTTTTCCCCCCTGTGATCAGGATTCTTCTATGCAACCTTTGATCAAGATATTCAGTAATGGTAGCTGGTCACCATCCAGTTCTTCTTGTCTCATGGCAAAGGAGGCAGTTGTTGATGGAGGCAATTGGCCACATATTTCATATCCTCCTCCTATTCCTGACTCTCCTTCTTCCTCTGTTTTTCCAGGTGAATAGAAACTAATTATGCTTTGAATGGCCTCTTGCAGGCTTTTAAGACCCTAGGCAGCACACATTGAACTAGGAGGTAGAACAGAACCACTAAACATGTTATCTGGCCAGTTAACAGGGATGTCCCATGAAACCATGATCCTAACCCTCCTTTGGTTGTACCTAAGCAGTGACTTTTTTTTTTGTTGTTTTTGTTGTTGTAAATATTATCTACCACACAACTTTTGCTATTTTAACTTTTTACAAGTGCACAACTTATTGACAGTAATTACAGTAACTGGCTGTGCAACCCTGCCCTTAATCAACCTGATATTTCCATCACTGTTAGCTCCCCTTCCCTCTCCCTCCCACTCCTGGTAATCACTAATAAACTTTGTTCTTTATACATTTGCCTTTTTTTGTCTTTTTATATATGTGTGGTCATACAGTGGATCCTTGGTGGTGCGAGCTATGGCTGCTAACCAAAAAGTTGGCAGTTCGAATCCACCATCTGCTCCTTGGAAACCCTGTGGGGCAGTCCTACTCTGTCCTGTAGGATCACTATGAGTCAGAACCGATTCAATGGCAATGGGTTAGGTTTTGGTTGAGTCATATAACATTTGTCCTTTTGTGATTGACTTAGTTCATTCGGTATAATGTCTTCCAGCTCCATCCATATTGTAGCATGTATCAAGATATCATTTCTCCTCCTGGGAGAGTAGTATTCCATTGTATGTATGTACCACATTTTATTTATCCATTCATCTGTTGATGGGCATTGATGTTCTTTCCACCTACTATTGTGAATAGTACTGTAATGAACATCGGTACACAAGTCTCTCAGTTTCTGCTTTGAAGTCTTTTGGGTATATACCTAGAAGTGGGATTGCTGGGTCAAATGGTAGTTCTATTTTTAGTTTTTTAGGAAGTGCTATACTGTTTTCCATACGGCTATACCCTTTTGCATTCCCACCAGCAGTGGGTAAAAGTTTCAGTTTCCCTACATCCTTGCCAACATTTGTTGTTTTCTTTTTTTTTTAATCTTTGCCTTCCAGTGGGAGTGAAATGGTATCTCATTGTGGTTTTGATCTGCATCTCTCTGGTGGCTGATGATGCTGAGCATCTGTTCATGTGTTTAGTGCTCATTTGACTATCGTCTTGGGTGAAATGTCTATTCATGTCCTTTGCCCATTTTATAATTGGGTTATTTGTCTTTTTGTCGTTAAGTTGTCAAAGTTTTATATATATGTATTTTATTTTTTGTTATTAGATTCTTTTTTGCTATATGGTTTACAAAGGAAATTAGTTTCTCATTAAACAGTTTATACACATACTGTTTAGGGACATTGGTTGCCAACCCTGCGATGTGTCAGCACGCTCCCTTTCTCAACCTTGGGTTCCCCATTTCCATTTTTCCAGCTTTCCTGTCCCTTCCTGCCTTCTTATCCTTGCCTCTGGGCCAGTGTGCCCATTTAATCTCATATACATGGTTGAACTACGTGTGTTATTGTTTGTTTTGTAGGCCTGTCTAATCTTTGGATGAAGGGTGAACCTCAGGAGTGACTTCAGTACTGAGTTAAAAGGGTGTCCAGGGGCCATACTCTTGGGGTTTCTCCAGTTTCTTTCAGACCAGTAAGTCTGGTCTTTTTTTGTGCGTTAGAATTTTGTTCTACATTTTTCTCAAGCCTTGTCTGGGACCCTTTGTTGTGATCCCTGTCAGAGCAGTCAGTGGTGGTAGCTAGGCACCATCTAGTTGTGCTGGGCTCATTCCGGTGGAAGCTGTGGTGATTGTGGTCCATCAGACCTTCGGACTGATCTTTCCCTTGTATCTTTGGTTTTCTTCATTCTCCGTTGCTCCAGGCAAGATGCGACTAGTAGATGTATCACAAGCTTTTAAGACCCCAGTCACTACTCACCAAATTGGTAAAGTCTTTTGATGAACAAAAGTTTTTGATTTTTATGAGATCCCATTTATTTATTTTGTCTTTTGCTGTTTCTGCTGTTGTTATTATATTAGATAATCTGTTTTTCAACGCTAGGCCTGACAGTGTTGCCCCTGCTTGTTCTAAGACTTATGATTTTAGCTTGTACATTTTG
Source organism: Elephas maximus indicus (assembly GCF_024166365.1). Lineage (NCBI taxonomy): Eukaryota > Metazoa > Chordata > Mammalia > Proboscidea > Elephantidae > Elephas > Elephas maximus. Next base: position 69,723,453 of record NC_064831.1, on the reverse strand, counting down.
GTACTTCATCCATTTTGAATTTGTTCTTTTGTGGGGTGTGAGGTATAGGTCCTGTTTCATTTTTCTGCGTGTGGAAATCCAATTTTCCTAGCACCATTTATTGAAGAGATTGTTCTTTCTGCTTCAAATGAACTTAGCACCGTTTTAAAAAATCAGTTGACCGTAGATGTGTGAGTTTGTTTCTGGACTCTCAGTTCTGTTCCATTGGTCTGTGTGTGTATTATTATACCAGTACCAGGCTGTTATGATTACTGTAGCTGTATAGTATGTTTTAAAATCAGGAGATGTGAATCCTCCTACTTTGTTCTTCTTTTTCAACTATGTGTCAGCTATGTTGGGGCCTCTTGCCATTCCATGTAAAGTTGAGGAATGGTTTTTTCTATTTCTTTTAAGGAAGGCTGTTGGAATTTTGGTCAGGATTGCGTTGAATCTCTAGATCACTTTGGGTAGTATTGTCCTCTTAACAATATTAGTGTTCCAGTCCATAAATGGGAACACCTTCCCATTTATTTAAGTTTTCTTTAATCTCTTTCAGGAATGTTTTTTAGTTTTCGTTGTATACGCACTTCATGTCCCTGGTTAGATTTATTCTTAGGTATTTTGTTCTCTTAGATGGTATTATGAATGGAATTGTTTCCCTAATTTCCCTTTCAGATTTTTCATTGCTGGTGTATAGAAACCCAACTGATTTTTATTGTTGTTGACCTTATGCTTTAGTGCTGATTCTTAATTTTTGTGTTTAGAAACTTATAATTTTTAAATTGGATAAGTTACAAGTTTCATAGTTCTAGAAACTTTCACAAGAAAAATTTCTTAGAATTTTAATTAGAGATTTATGTCCTGCATATACTAGTTCTTAGCAATTCACTAATGATTAAGGTGTCTTAATAAATGTGGTCTGAAAGTTATTTTGGTTTTTATGACTATTAATATATTTTCTTCTATTTATTTCACTTTTCATTAATCTACATTTAAAAATATTTGGTGGTTTATAACATGCTATAAGGGAAGAAAGGTTTAGCTGGATTACAAGAAAAATACCCATTTAAAAATAATATGCCCGTTGATATAAGGACTGAAATTGATGTTATATATTTGTCATCTCTGACATATTTGTTTTTTTCTGACATACGGAAATATAAAATGCTATACAGGAAACTCCAGTGTCCCTTCGTTTCTTTACTATGCAGTCTTATTTCTTTGGAAAGAGCATATTGATTTTATTCCCTTGAAAGTCTGGCTTTCTGCAGTCACTTCGACATTTAATTGATGATGGGAAGCAACCAAAGATTGTACTCCATTTGTGTAATTTGCTAACTTTCAAGTTTCTATTTAGTTAGGGAAGATAATGATGGTAGCAATATACTTGAACTTCTTTTACTAGGAGTATTAAAGTTTCCTTTTTGTGTTGTTAGGTGTGGTCAAGTCGATTTTGACTCAAGCCTGCATGATCGTAGAACTGCCTCATAAGGGTTTCTAGGCTGTAATCTTTATAGGAACAGATTGCCAGGACTTTCTTCTGTGGGTCTGCTGGGTAGGTTCAAGCTGCCACCCTTTCAGTTAGCAGCCAAGCGCTTAACTGGTATGCCACCAAGTATATTTCAGAAGAGAAGTGAGTTAGTCTAATGGAGCCTGAATAGTGGGGGGAACTGTAGGAAGTAAATAGATGCTATATATGGCTTTGTAAGTTTGTCTTCTTGACACTAAAAGAGTATGTTTTTATCACTAGCAGTTCCAGAGGAAAACCAAAAGGTTGGCAGTTCAGATCCACCAGGTGCTCCTTGGAAACTCTATGGAGCAGTTCTACTTTGTTCTGTAGGGTCGCTATGAGTCAGAATTGACTTGACAGCAACGGGTTTGGTTTTTTTTGGTTTTGGCTCCTGTTGGGGGAGGACTTGATCACGCTTCCATAGTGATTTTCTTCTGACTGTTCCTACGGCAGTTTTTTCTTTAGCATGTGATTCATTATTGCCTAGATGGCCCTTCCCTTTTTCCTAATGGCATCTTGCAGAAATTCCTCTAAGTTTCTGACACAGATGGCATCCTTCCCTGGTTTCTAATACTAGTAGGTATTTTTCCCAAGTTTGTTTTTCTTTGTTCATTTCCCTGGGAAAGTAGTAGAAAGTCAAATATGTGTGCTGAGGTCCTTATCTTGAACTTCAAGGCTTATTTCTTAATAACAGTTTTACAAGTTCATGTACGTTTTTACTTTGTCTCCTTGTAATGGAAATTATGTATCTTTTCAAAATCAAGGTTTTCTTTGTGAACAGCTGAAGCTATTATTATTGATAGACAACATTTTGGATTTATCTGCAGAAGATTGCTGCAGTATTTTCAGTATTTATGAATCCCTGCCCCCCAAAGAAATATAAAACAAATCACAATATTTGGAAATATGCCTGAACTGAACTATGAACATTTTTTATTGTGCCTTTGTTTTTATTGCTCTTAAGAAACTGTAAATGCCAGCCCTAAAAATACCCTCTTGCCCATAAGCTTAAGGCTAAAAAGAAATAAAAATTAGGCAAATAAAATAAAGAAATGAGCCCAGTGATCAATTATATATACTCTGCGATTTTATTTTCCTTTCCAAATTGTTTTATTTGCAACAAATATTTCCTGAGCCTGACTATGTACCAGACACTGTGCCAAGCATGGAAATACTAAGAAGCATAAACCTGCACCCTGCTTTTAAGAGGCAAGTTTCTTAAACCCAAGTGGAAAAGGTTCTGTAGTGTGTGCACAGGGCTGTGCGAGCTCAGATTCTGGAGGTTTAATCCTAGTAGACAGAGAAGGCAGGAATGGTTTCCCAAGGAACTTTATATACAGAGGAAGTGGTAGGTTAAATTATTAGGAATCACCATTTGTTGTGTGTCTGCTAAGTACTAAGCAGTATACTAAGTGATTTTATATATGGAACCTTACTATTTGTGTTGACAATAATATTATTATCCTAGTTTTACAGATGAAGAGAGCGAGTCTCGGAGACAGCACTGTTGCAGTTAAAGAGGCAGAGCTAGGAGTTTATGCCAGGTCCCTTTTACCCAAAGGTGTACTCTCTGTGATACTACCCAGTGCCCACCCACGCCTGCAAGCCCCATGCTGCCATTACATGCTGTGGATGTGGGTAAGAGGAGGGCTTGCTTAGCATACTAGTTAGAATTAGATTTGGCTGCATATGGCAGAAAACCCAAAGTAACAGTGGGCTACTTGAAAAGAAGTCTGGGAGTGAGTTTTAATAGTGTGTGGCTGTCACAGAGGCTCCACAGTCATCCGGACAAATCTTACTGAATCTGCCGTTATGGCCCAGAATGGCATCTCAAGCTTCACCTACCAACTCCTCATTCCAGCAGCAGGAGGAGAGAAGGGTTGATGGGAAAAAAAAAGAGCACCTCTTCCTTTTTAAGTTTCATTTGCCAGAACTTAGGCACAAGGCCATATATGGCTGCCGAAGAAGCTAAGAAGTGTAGTCATGTAATGGGATTCATGGCCTCCTGAATGAAGTCTTGGTTCTGTTATGAAGGAGGAAGGGGAAAATGGATGTTTGGATGGGCAACTGGAAGTTTCTGCCACACTGAGCACAAGACAGGTTGTGATGTGGTGGTGGTCATGGGCTAACTTGAACCTGGAGGAGACTGTCGGGGCCCACATTATGAAGGGTAATGTATGTCATGTGTAGGGGGTTGAACTTTATTTTGCAGGTTCTGGGGAGTTATTGAAAGACTTTAATGATGGGAGTGACATGACTAGTTTTGTGTATTGGAAAGATTATTTGGCCATCAGTAAGGAGGACCAGCTGGAGGAGATGAAGGCCAAAGAAACTAGGAAGGAGTAGGTTATCAGTTGAGAATCTGATGGGATAGAGTAGATGAGAAATGACGACGACTGTGATGAAGGATTGTAGCTCTAGGAATAGAGAGGAGGGAATGAGGTCTGATGAGTACAGAATGTAGAGTTTACAGGCATTGGTGATGGACCATTTGAGGCTGTTGAGAGGAAGTCTGACTTTGCCATCTGGGTGTGGTGCTATGAATTGATACAGGGAATGCAGTGGGGAGAGCAGGCTTCGTGGGGGGTGGAGGATTGAGGGTAAGAGGTGGGGGCAGATAATGAATCCAGTTTGAGGTGGCTCTAGGGTCTTAAGGGGAGATACTGGCAGGTAGTTAGTTAGCTGTATAGATCTGTAGGTCAGCAAATAGAAGATACTGCTTCAGGAGTCATCAGTGTATGGTTGTGGGGTAAACTCTCAGATCACGAACAGGGAGCGTGGTAGTAAGAAGATGAGGCATTGAGAAATAGGAACTAGACCAATGTTAATTTCTGTTCTAGATGAGGCTTTCTAGGTCAAATGTTTTTAAAAATTATTTCCTAGACTAGTTTCTAAAAATAGAGAGTAATTATAAACATGAATGTGGAAAGGATTAGCTAAAAGGAGAAAACAATAATGGACGTTAATAATTTGCTAGATTCACAAGACTACAGATATACCTTTGCTTTTGGTGTAGGAAGGGCAGGATAAAAATGATAAAGGGATGCTAGACTAAGGAATGGTGTCTTTGACAAAACTGTTTCATTAGGGCTGATATGATCGATGAGAGTAGGAAATTAGAAATACAGGAATTGACCTGCAACTCACCCATCAGCTTTTCCAGTCTCTCCTTCTAAGAGTTATTAACTTTGTATTTTCAGTTACATGTTCAGTTAGTGATAAACTATAGATAAAAGCAGATTTTACTAGCTGCCCCAGGTAAGATTTGCCTTTCTCATGTACCCTTTGAAGGTTTAACAAATAAAATGGAAAATGCTAAGGGAAAGCATGATTTCATTTATATCGTGTGTGTTTTGGTGGTAGGAAAGAGGTGTATCCATGCACAGGCTACCAAATCCTTAAGAGAAGGATACAGTCCTTGAATGTCAAAACTGGAGTATAAGGAGATTGATGCACAGCTGGCCATCTTGATCAATCCAATTTAACTGTACTTCATCTGTGTTGACTCTTAAAAAAACAAAGAAACAAAAAAACCCAGACCAGTAGAGCAGCAATTCATTCATTCATTCATGAAAGTAATTACATGCCCGTGGTAAATAATTTAAATGGTTTAGAAAGGCATAAAATAAAAAATTGAAGTCTCTTTTCCTTCTCTCAAGGCTATTTCCCAAATGTGACCGCTGTTAGTATATTGTATGTCCTTCTAGATCTGTGAGTTTGTGATCTTTTCAAGAATTTACACAGATAGGGTAATACTCCACATTCTGTTCTGTATCGTGTATTTTCACTTGTTAATAAACCGTAGAATTCTTCTCACTGTAGTACCTGTAGATCCACCATATTGTTTTTAATGGTTGCATAGTATTTTATGTTCTCCAGTTTATTTAACCAGCCCTCTGTTGGTGGGCATTTAGGTTGCTTCTACTTTTTAAATAATACAAGCAATGACATAAATAATATCCTGATAGATATATTATTGCGTACTTATGAAAGTAAGTCCATAGGATCAATTCCTGGAGGTGGAATGACTGTGGATTTTACATTTTTATAGATGTTTCCATATTGCTTTCCAAAAAAGGCTATGTCAGTTTATATACCCGCCACCAACATATGAGTGTTTACCTTTTCCTGAATGAATGAATGAAATGAAAACACACTAACTGACCAACTACCATGTGCCAGGCCCCCTGGAAATGAAAAGATGCACAAGGACCGTACTCCCAGGTCACAAGGAGCTCACAGTTGTGGAAGCCAAATGTATGGGTAAGGGAGGCTGAAGAGTGTTAAGATGAGGGTACTGGTCTCCCACAGAGCAGGCTGTTACTTGTTCTACTGCTTACTAGCCAAGTGGACATGAGTAAACCCCTTAATTTCTCCAACCCTCTGTTCCTTTGTTTGAAAATGAGGATAATAATATTTGCTTCACTGGGTTGTTATAAAGATTAAATTAAAAAAATTTATATAAAGTGTTCATACAGTGTCTGTTGTTGTTATTGTTAGGTGCTGTTGAGTCAATTTCGACTCATAGCAACTCCATTTGACAGAGTAGAGTTGCCCCATAGAGTCTTGGCTGTAATCTTTGCAGAAACAGATCACCAGGTCTTTCTCCCTCTGAGCTGTTGGGTGGGTTTGGTCCGCTGAGCACTTAACTGTTTGTGTCACTAGGGCTCCTTAATACAGTGCTTACCACCTAGTAAGTGTTGATGATGATGATGGTAACGATGATGATTGCCCTTACACATGAACTCATGATTTCAGTCCTGGTGATAAGGATTATAGTGGTATGCCCAGAGTGTTTTGGGGCCCCGGATGGAGGGATCTCTTTACCTGGAAGTGTCTGGGAAGATTTCAGAAGGATGATTGTATCTGAGCCGAGAGTTGTGAAGTTTGATTAGTAGTTTGCCATGAGATTGTACCAGGAGGAAATAAACCCCTTTTAATAAGTTTCTAAAGAAAAATAGTGCACTGTAATAGGAAAACCACTAGTCTGTTGAAAAGGTTGTGATGTGTTGGTGGTCATGGGCTGACTTGAGCCTGGAGGAGACTGTCGGGACCCACGTTGTGAAGGGTAATGTATGTCATGGTTAACATTCTAAGAAGAAATTCACTTGGCGTATCTTACGACTCCTGTCGTTTGAACTTGCAACTTTAGGAGTAACTTAGCTTTGTCTTATCAATGCTTCTGGTCTTGTTTTGAAGAACTACTCAAAAGGATAATTCCTCAACTTCATCTTAATTTCTTCTTTGCTTCTTTTTTAAATTACAGTGGTAGTACATGTTCATTATAGAAAATGTTAAAATATGTAATAAACTTTTATATGTTTTCTTTAACCATTTCTATTTCTTCTTTTATAAAGTGCCTGTTCTTTGCCCATTTCTTTTGAGGAATTTGTCTTTTTTTTTTTTTTTTAATGCATGGTTTTCTTTCTGGGTGGTAACAATTCTTTATATATTAAAATATTAATCATTAGTCTGTCATATATGCTGCAAATATTTTTAATATCTTGTTATTTTCTTAGTTTTGTGTATTTTTCTTAGTGGTGGATCCAGATGTTTTAAAGTTTTATTGATGAACTCTATCTTTTCCTTTAGGATTTCTGCCTTCGGTTTCATTTTTTAGTCTTGGGATTATTTAAACTTCTATTTTATCCTAATATTTCATGTTTTATTTTGTATATTAAAATCTTGAATCGTTTTTGAATTTATGTTGATGTATTAGGAGGAAATCTTGCTTTTTATAAGTGACAACTAGGTGTTCCTATACCATTTAGTGAATAAGCTGCCCTTTCCCTGCTTGTTTGAAATGTTGCCATTGTCATGTGCTAAGTTCTTGCACAGTAAAACCCACAAAAATCAGAACCTGTGTAAGGTAGAAACCTGTCAGAGAAGGAAAACACAAATATTTTCCAGTAATAGCGATAGCAAAGTGGTAAGACTGCACCCTGTCAAAGGCGGAAAACTTGTGAGACCCAGAAAAACAAGGCAGTTCCGTTGAGTTCTGATTCTCACGGATTTCACTGTGTATGTTTGAGTGTGTTTCTGGATGTTTTTGTTTATCCGCTGCTTTGTTTGCCTATTCTGGCATAAGTGCCATGGTATTTGGTTAATACAGCTGTATAATAGCTGCTTAGTGAGCTTTAATACCTGGTAGAATGAGTCCTGGCCCATTGTTCTTATTTTGAAAAACTTAACTGCTGTTCTTAAACATTCATTTCTTTGAGATCACCTTTAAAATCCTTTCTTAGTCCATCCCCCATTCACATTGAGGTCTTGATTGGAATTGTGCTAAAATTATAGATTAATTTGAGGGCAGCCGATTCCTGCATAATATTCGGTCTTCTCCTCCAGGAATGTGGTATGCCTCCTCATTTATTCAAGGAATTTTCTGTGTAATTTGTAAATATTCTTGCTTTTAATCCTGTTTGTGCACAATTTCTTTTAAGTGTATTCCTAATCAATTTGTTTGTTGTTGTTATTTTGAATGGATTTATTTTTTCACACTCTGTTTTCCAGCTGGCTATTTTTGTTGTATAGGAAAGTTGTAGACTTGGGAAGCATAGGCTCAAATTTCTAAAGTCTTTGAAGTAGCTTTAAAGCTATTCCTTCAAAATTTTCTTAAATTCAGCAAAATTTAACCTTGTCAGAAATACACATCCTCAATAACTAGTTTTTTAAAAACGGCATTTAAAAAAAAATTGCTTAGATGGGGTGAATAGTTTTCCCAATTTCCAGCAGATGTCAGTGTTTTACAAATTTATTAGTCTAAGGTGATGGTTTTGTTTTGGCAGTCTCTTGCTTTTATATGTCTATTTGTCATTTAATCAGCATACTGGGAATTATTTGGACTGGAACGGACTTTGGGGATCATCTAAGACAATCTTTTCATTCTGCAGATGAGGGAACAGGCCTAGACAGGAAATGACTTGTCCAAGGTCGCACCAGTCACTAAACCTAGGTTTCTTGAATCTCAGCCCATTGTTTTTATTTCTAAAACACTGTCTCTAAAAGACATAGTCACCAAAATCATGGAAAAGGAAAAAAAAAATCTATAATCCAGTGTTTCAGTAGAAGTTATATTTGGAAGCAAGGGAAGCAAATGCTGTTCAGTTTGTTTGGGTAGGTATACACAGTGAAACCTGTGAGAGCCAGAACTCTGTGCACTGCCTTATCTTTCCAGGTCCTGTAAGTTTTCCGACTTTGACAGGGTGCGTCTTACCACTTTTTTTTATTGGTACTTGTTTTTGTTGGGTGCTGTTGAGTTAGTTCTGACTCATAGCGACCCTATAGGACAGAGTAGAACTGCCCCATAGGGTTTCCAAGGAGCGGCTGTTGGACTTGAACTGCTGACCTTTTGGTTAACAGCCAAGATCTTCACCACTGCACCACCAGGGCTCCTTATTACTATTTGTGGAAATACTTGAGTTTTCCTTCTCTGACAGATTTCTGCTTTATGCAGGTTTCAGCGTTCGCAGACTTTGCTGTCTTTAAAAAATCTTCATGAGTAAAATGCTAGATTCTTGGATTATAATCTTAATTGGGTGTGTCTGACTGAAAAAGAGCTGGTTATCTGAACACAGATTTACTGGACGTGAAAATGACCTTTAATATACAGTACCCCCTTCTTCATACTGACTGGTTGTAACTTTAGTACTTGTATATGGCCAGTAGAATAACTCTCACTTGCTCTTTCCACAAGCCAATTAGTTGTGTTTGATAGAAATAATATAAATCATTCAATTCTACCTATGTCAAAAAATACAAAAAGGAGTCTACAGTCTTTTCTAATAAGTACGTGGAATAATAGAAAAAATAATTTTTTTTAGTTCTACATATCGTCAATAGAAAAATCAGGGCAAAGAAGTCAGGGAAACACTTGGGCAGCTTTAGACAAAATTATGAAGTGGCAAAATACCAGTTTTAGGGACCATCACTCCTTTTAATCATCTGACTCCACTCTCTCCAAATCTGTAGAAAAGGTTATGGGTCACTTAATCTTTAGTGTGGAAGCAGGAACCTTCCAGGGTGCATGTGCTGAGCACCTCTTTGTCACCATTGCTTCCTAGATTTTGGAGTAGCAAAAGGTCCTGTGGATTGCTGTGAAGCTGAAAGAAGTAATGGTGGGTTGAGCCTTAAAGGAAGGGTAGGATTTACATAACTAAGACATAAAAGGTGGGACATGTGTGTGGAAGGCTGACAAGTGAGTTTGCTAGGGCAAGCAATGAATAGATTGTTTAGAGTTTAAAGCCAAGCAAGGCAGGTAAGGTTAAGGGTAGGCTGGGACTGGACTGGCTTTAGACTTTTTGAGTCGGAGATCAAAGCATCATTTTTAATACACCTTTTCCTCACTTACCAACTCTCTCGTTATCTGACATTTCGCATTTACACTATTTTGCACGTTAACAACATGAGCCTGGCAGTAAAGAACGCCAAGGTGCGAGGTGAGAGTAACGCTGGCTGTGATGCTTGAGGTTATTGTTAACTTGGCTGGGCTCTGATTCCCAGTGGTTTGGTGTTATATAATGATGTAATTTGACAGTTATGCAATGATGCAGTCATCTTCCATTTTGTGATTTGATGTGGTCATCATCCATTTTTGCATAATGCCGATTTTGCGTAACAACCTGGTTTTTAGAACTTCACCATGTCCATAACTGTAGAGAGGGTGTAATAAGTTGCAAAAATTGTATGGAGAGGTCCTGTGTACCCTTCACCCTGCTTCCCTCAGTAGTTGTATCTTATGTAACTCTAGTACAATAGCAAAACCAGGAAATTGACATTATCAAATCTATAGGCCTTATTTAGACTTTACCAGTCTTTATATGTGCTCATTTGTGAGTGTGTGTGTATACATTTCTAGGTAATTTTATCACCGGTATGGATTTGTGTAACCACTACTACAGTCAAGATCCAGAGCAGTTCCATGGCTACAAAGGAACTTCTTCATGCTATCCCTCCTAAAGATTTGGAAAAGCTTTAAAGGAAATCGAGTTTTCTAGTTGATTAAGTAGGGATGTAACCCTTGTATCCACAGGGTTCACTGACTTGTTTGCAGTTCAGAGACTTGGCCAGTAAGGGCCCCATTAGGGGTCGTCCTTACATATTGTTGGTATAGTGTTTGGAAATGGGGGGTAGTTTGTAACAAACTATATAAGGAACAAAACTGCTTAATTAAGGACTATTTTTTATGTAGAGTTTTGAAAAGATGTCAGGAAACACCTATTTACTTTTCTGGAATCTCAAAGGTACTATCACTCTTTTTATGATTTCCCACATGCCAGTGGAGTTCTGATATTCCTGGAGACTCAGCTCAGCTCCCTAAAGTCACTGGTCTTTCCCTCATTTTCATCTCAAAGGCTGATCAAGGGTCCCTGGCTCAAGTTCCAGAATTATGTGGATTGCTTACCCTGGCAGTGGAGTATCCTTCCTAAATATCTGGCCTAAATATGTCCTTCCAGCCCTGGTAGCGTAACGGTTACACACTACAGCTGCTAACCAAAGGGCTGGCAGTTCGAATCCACCAGGCACTCCTTGGAAACTCTATAGGGCAGTTTTGCTGTGTCCTATAGGGTCACTATGAGCTGGAATCGACTCAACGGCACTGGGTTTGGTTTGGTTTTTTTTTAGCCATCTTGCTTTCATTACATTCATGTGGTCCTTCCAAAGAGAGCCAGTCATTGACCCTGAGCACACTGCATACGTTCTCACATCTGTACCTTAGCTTATTTTATTTAAGTATTTATTTTTAAATTTTTATTGTGCTTTAAGTGAAAGTTTGCAAATCAAGTCAGTCTCTCATACAAAAATTTATATACACCTTGCTATATACTCCTGATTGCTCTCCCCCTAATGAGACAGCACACTCCTTCCCTCCAGTCTCTCTTTTTGTGTCCATTCAGCCAGCTTCTGACCCCCTCTGCCCTCTCATCTCCCCTCCAGACAGGAGGTGCAAACATAGCCTCATGTGTCCACTTGATCCAAGAAGCTCATTCTTCACCAGTATCATTTTCTATCCCATTGTCCAGTTCATCCCTGTCTGGAGAGTTGGCTTTGGGAATGATTCATCTCTTGGGCTAACAGAAGGTCTGGAGACCATGACCACTGAGGTCCTTCTACTCTCAGTCAGACCATTAAGTCTGGTCTTTTTATGAGAATTTGGTATCTGCATCCCACTGCTCTCCTGCTGCCTCAGGGTTTCCCTGTTGTATTCCCTGTCAGGGCAGTCATCGATTATAGCCAGGCACCAACTAGTTCTTCTGGTCTCAGACTGATGTAGTCTCTGATTTGTGTGTCCCTTTCTATCACTTGGGCTCATAATTACCTTGTGTCTTTGGAGTTCTTCATTCTCCTTTGATCCAGGTGGGTTGAGACCAATTGATGCATCTTAGATGGCCGCTTGCTAGTGTTTAAGACCCCAGATGCCACTCTCCAAAGTGGGATGGAGAATGTTGTCTTAATAGTTTTTTTTTTTAATAATTTTTATTGTGCTTTAAGTGAAAGTTTACAAATCAAGTCAGTCCCTTACACGAAAACCCATATTCACCTTGCTACACACTCCCAATTACTCTCCCCCTAATGAGACAGCCTGCTCTCTCCCTCCACTCTTTCTTTTTGTGTCCTTTTAGCCAGCTTCTAACCCCCTCCTCCCTCTCATCTCCCCTCCAGGCAGGAGGTGCCAACATAGTCTGAAGTGTCCACCTGATCCAAGAAGCTCACTCCTCACCGGCATCCCTCTTCAACCCATTGTCCAGTCCAATTCATGTCTGAAGAGTTGGCTTCAGGAATGGTTCCTGTCCTGGGCCAACAGCAGGTCTAGGGGTCATGACTACCGGGGTCCTTCTAGTCTCAGTCAGACCATTAAGTCTGGTCTTATGAGAATTTGGGGTCTGCATCCCACTGCTCTCCAGCTCCCTCAGGGATTCTCTGTTGTGTTCCCTGTCAGGGCAGTCATTGGCTGTAGCCGGGCACCATCTAGTTCTTCTGGTCTCAGGATGATGTAGTCGCTGGTTTATGTGGCCCCTTCTGTCTCTTGGGCTCATAATCACCTTGTGTCCTTGGTGTTCTTCATTCTCCTTTGATCCAGGTGGGTTGAGACCAGTTGATGCATCTGAGATGGCTGCTTGCTAGCATTTAAGACCCCAGACGCCAGTCTTCAAAGTGGGATGCAGAATGTTTTCTTAATAGATTTTATTATGCCAATTGACTTAGATGTCCCCTGAAACCATGGTCCCCAAACTGCTGTCCCAGCTATGCTGGCCTTTGAAGCTTTCACTTCATTTAGGTAACTTCTTTGCTTTTGGTTTAGTGCAGTTGTGCTGACCTCCCCTGTATTGTGTGTTGTCTTTCCCTTCACCTAAAATAGTTCTTATCTACTGTCTAATTAGCGAAAACCCCTCTTCCTCCCTCCCCCCTTCCCCCTCTTGTAACCATCAAAGAATATTTTCTTTTCTGTTTAAACTGTTTCTTGAGTTCTTATAATAGTGGTCTTACACAATATTTGTCCTTTTGCAACTGACTAATTTCACTTACTATAATGCCTTCCACTTTCCTCCATGTTATGAAATGATTCACGGTTTCATCATCGTTCTTCATCGATGCATTGTATTCCACTGTGTGAATGTACCATAATTTATTTACCCGTTCATCCATTGATGGGCACCTTGGTTGCTTCCATCTTTTTGCCGTCGTAAACAGTGCTGCAGTGAACATGGGTGTGCATATATCTGTTAGTGTAAAGGCTCTTATTTCTCTAGGATATATTCCAAGGAGTGAGATTGCTGGATCGTATGGTAGTTCTATTTCTAGCTTTTTAAAGAAGCGCCAAATCGATTTCCAAAGTGGTTGTACCATTTTACATTCCCACCAGCAGTGTATAAGTGTTCCAGTCTCTCTACAACCTCTCTAACATTTATTATTTTGTGTTTTTTGGATTAATGGCAGTCTTGTTGGAGTGAGATGAAATCTCATTGTAGTTTTGATTTGCACTTCTCTAATGGCTAATGATCGAGAGCATTTCCTTGTGTATCTGTTAGCTACCTGAATGTCTTCTTTAGTGAAGTGTCTATTCATATCTTTTGCCCATTTTTTAATTGGGTTATTTGTCTTTTGGTAGTTGAGTTTTTGCAGTATCATGTAGATTTTAGAGATCAGGCACTGACCAGAAATGTCATAGCCAAAAACTTTTTCCCAGTCTGTAGGTAACCTTTTTACTCTTTTGGTGAAGTCTTTGGATGAACATAGATGTTTGATTTTTAGGAGCTCCCAGTTATCTAGTTTTTCTTCTGCATTGTTAGTAATGTTTTCTATACTGTTTGTGCCATGTATTAGGGCTCCTAATGTTGTCCCTATTTTTACTTCCAAGATTTTTATCATTTTAGATTTTATATTTAGGTCTTTGATCCATTTTGAGTTCGTTTTTGTGCATAGTTTGAGGTATGGGTCTTGTTTCATTTTTTGCAGATGGATATCCATTTCTGCCAGCACCATTTGTTAAAAAGACTGTTTTTTCCCCTTATAACTGTTTTGGGGCCTTTGTCAAATATCAGCTGTTCACATGTGGATGGATTTATGTCTGGATTCTCAATTCTGTTCCATTGGTCTATGTATCTATCTGTGTATCAAAACAACGTACTGTTTTGACTACAGTGGTGGTATAATAGGTTCTAAAATCAGGTAGAGTGAGGCCTCCCACTTTGTTCTTCTGTTTCAGTAATGCTTTACTTATCTGGGCCATCTTTCCCTTCCTTATGAAGTTGGTGATTTGTTTCTCCATCTCATTAAAAAATGTTGGAATTCGGATCAGAATTGCATTGTATCTGTAGATCGGTTTTGGTAGAAAAGACATTTTTACAATGTTAAGTCTTCCTGTCCATGAGCAAGGTACGTTTTTCCACTTATGTAGGTCTCTTTTGGTTTCTTGCAGTAGTGTCTTGTATAGGTCTTTTACATCTCTGATAAGAGTTATTCGTAAGCATTTTACCTTCTTGGGGGCTACTGTAAATGGTGTTGATTTGGTGATTTCCTCTTCGATGTTCTTTTTGTTGGCGTAGAGGAATCCAACTGATTTTTGTATCTTTATCTGATATCCTGACACTGCTGAACTCTTCTATTAATTTCAGTAGTTTTCTTGAGGATTCTTTAGGGTTTTCTGTGTAGAAGAAAATGTCATCTGCAGATAGAGATACTTTTATTTCTTCCTTGCCAGTCTGGAGGCCCTTTATTTCTTTATCTAGCCGAATTGCTCTGGCTAGGACCACCAGCACAGTGTTGAATAAGAGTAGTGATAAAGGACATCCTTGTCTGGTTCCCGATCTCAAGGGGAGTGCTTTCAGACACTCTCCATTTAGGATGATGTTGGCTGTTGGCTTGTATAAATGCCCTTTATTATGTTGAGGAATTTTCCTTCTATCCTATTTTGCTGAGAGTTTTTATCGTGAATGGGTGTTGAACTTTGTCAAGTGCCTTTTCTGCATCAGTTGATAAAATCATGTGATTCTTTTGTTTTATTTATGTGGTGGATTACATTGTTTTTCTAATGTTGAACCATCCCTGCATACCTAGTATGAATCCCACTTGGTCATGGTGAATTATTTTTTTGATATGTTGTTGAATTCTATTAGCTAGAATTGTGTTGAGGATTTTTACATCTGAATTCATGAGGGATACAGGTCAGTAATTTTCTTTTTTTGTGGAGTCTTTGCCTAGTTTTGGCGTCAGGGATATGCTGGCTTCATAGAATGAGTTTGGGAGTATTCTGTTCTTTTATATGCTTTTAAATACCTTTAGTATTTAGTATTTAGCAGTGGTGTTAATTCTTCTCTGGAAGTTTGGTAGAACTCTGCAATGAAGCTGTCTGGGCCAGGGTTTTTTTTGGTTGGGAGTTTATTGATTATCATTTCAGTCTCTTTTGTTATGGGTTTATTTAGCTGTTCTTTCTCTGTTTGTGTTAGTTTAGGTAGCCTGTGTGTCTCTAGAAGTTCATCTATTTCTTCTAGGTTTTCAGATTTGTTAGAGTATAGCTTTTCTTAGTAACCTTATATGATTTTTTTAATTTCAGTTGGGTCTGTTGCCCATCTCATTTCTTATTCAGGTTATTTGCTTCCTGTCTTGTTTTTCTTTTGTCAGTTTGGCCAATGGTTTATCAATTTTGTTAATTTTTTCAAAGAGCCAGCTTTTGGTCTTGTTAATTATTTCAATTGTTTTTCTGTTTTCTATTTCATTTAATTCTGCTCTAATTTTTATTATTTGCTTTCTTCTGGTACCTGAGGGTTTCTTTTGTTGCTCTCTTTCTGTTTGTTCACGTTCAAGGGATAATTCTTTGATTTTGGCCCTTTGTTCTTTTTGTATGTGTGCATTTATTGATAAAAATTGACCTCTGAGCACTGCTTTTGCTGTGTCCCAAAGGTTCGGATAGGAAGTGTTTTCATTCTCATTGGATTCTCTGAATTTCTTTATTCCATCCTTAGTATCTTCTATAACCCAGTCTTTTTTGAGCAGGGTATTGTTCAGTTTCCAAGTGTTTGATTTCTTTTCCCTGCTTTTCCTGTTATTGATTTCCACTTTTATGGCCTTATGGTCAGAGAAGATGCTTTGTAATATTTCAGTGTTTTGGATTCTGCTAAGGCTTGGTTTATGACCTAATATGTGGTCTATTCTGGAGAATGTTCTATGTGCACTAGTAAAGAAAGTATACTTGGTTGCTATTTGGTGGAGAGTTCTGTATATGTCTATAAGGTCAAGTTGGTTGATTGTGGCATTTAGATCTTCCATGTCTTTATTGAGCTTCTTTGTGGATGTCCTGTCCTTCACCGAAAATGCTGTGTTGAAGTCTTTACTATAATTGTGGTGCTGTCTATCTCACTTGTCAATGGTATTAGAGTTTGTTTTATGTATTTTGCAGCCCTGTCATTGGGTGCATAAATATTTAATATGGCTATATCCTCCTGGTATATTGTCCCTTTAATCATTATATAGTGTCCTTCCTTACCCTTTGTGGTGGATTTAACTTCAAAGTCTATTTTGTCAGAAAGTAATATTGCCACTCCTGCTGTTTTGATTGTTGTTTGCTTAATATACTTTTTTCCATCCTTTGAGTTTTAGTTTATTTGTATCTACAAGTCTAAGGTGTGTCTCTTGTAGACAACATATAGATGGATCATGTTTTTTTTATCCATTCTGCAACTGTTTGTCTCTTTATTGGTGCATTTAGTCCATTTACGTTCAGCGTAATTATGGATAAGTATGAATTTAGTGCAGCTCATTTTATTTTTATGCCTGATACTCCTTCCCTGCCAGTCCAGCCTGATTCTTCCAGATCCTGTTCATCCTGTCATTGTCCATAAAGTAGACCACATCTTCAGTGAGCTCTTCCCGAACTTATCCCCCTCTTAAGGAAATTGAGCCTCCTTCCTTTTCACAGTTCTTACTAGGACATTTCCATGACTCCACCCCTTATTACAGTTACATAATTGTCTATTTATACACAACTTATTTGTTGCATTTTTATCTGACTAGATTGTTATATCCTTGAGGGTAGGAATAGTTTCTTATCTCTGTATCCTCTGTAGTTCTGAGGATCAAACCCAAAACCAAATCCATTGCTGTCGAATCGATTCCAACTTATAGTGACCCTATGGAAACCCTGGTGGCATAGTGGTTAAGTGTTACGACTGCTAACCTAAAGGTCAGCCATTCAGATCCACCAGGCGCTCCTTGGAAACTTTATGGGGCAGTTCTACTCTGTCCTGTAGGGTCGCTATGAGTTGGAATCGACTTGACAGCAACGGGTTTGGTTCTGGGTTTATTGGACAGAGTGGAACTGCCTCATAGAGTTTTCAAGGGTGTAAATCTTTATGGAAGCAGACTGCTTCATTTTTCTGCCAAGGAGCACAGCTGGTAGGTTCGATCTGGTGACCTTTTGCTTAGCAGCCGAGCACTTAACCACTTCGCCACCAGGCCTCCCTAGTTCCATATAGTAAGTCATTAGTAATAACTGTTTACTGAATTGATTACATTGAATTTTTGTTGAGGTGCAAATGTTTAGAAATTGTTTTCCGCTTCCTTTTTCCTCTCAAACTGCTCTAGCAGTTTCTAGGGAACATTAAGGGTTTCAAGAGCAAGTGTTTCACCACCAGAAGAAGACTTACTGAAGCAGATAACAAGGGTAGTTGGAGTGAAAAAAGCACTTGGAACTCATTGGAAAAAGACATTATATAAAAACCAGGTACTAGTATTTCAAAGTAATAGGTTACTTTATCTTAGGCTTGCAGTAATAGAATTTGTTCTAGATGGCATGAGGCTCCTATTAGCCGAGCTGTGAGTCCTCCTAGGTGTGGAAGAAGAGAGCAAGCAGAAGAAATATAATGTACCATGTAATTTTATTTTAGTTAAATGTACTGAACCAGAAAGGTTGCAGGACTTTCAAGTGCTTGTTTAACATCTTGATAAAAGAAATGATGGAAGCCAGGGAGAAGTTTCATTTTGCTAAGCTCTTAAGGATTAGGTATCATGCAGCGCTATGATTATTTAGAATAATGACTTTGAGAGCTCATCTTCTAAAAAGTGAGAAAAATAGCAGTAGCTCCAAAAGCACTCTTGTGTTTTAGTATCTGAAGAAATTGTTCCTCATTGCTCTCCGGAGTAAACCGGGCTTTTTGTTTATTTCCTCTTCTGTTTCTTGAGCACAACTTGACCTGAACCTGTGCTGTAGGATGGGCGGCCCTCCAGACTCTGCCCAACACAGATCAGCAAGAAATCGGCCTTAAAATTGTCAGAATCACTATGTTTTGATTCTAAAGAGATCTGAGCAATTGAAGAGTTCCAACCAGCACTGTATATCAAAAAAACAAAACAAAACAAAAACCTGTTGCCTTGAGTCAGTTCCGACTCATAGCAACCCTATAGGACAGAGTAGAACTGCCCCATAGGGTTTCCAAAGCTGTAATCGTTACAGAAGCAGACTGCCACATCCTTCTTTTGCAGAACGGCTGTTGGGTTCAAACAGCCATCTTTTTGGTTAGCAGCTGAGTGCTTAGCCACTGTGCCATCAGGGCTCCCATCCATTGTATCTTTGTTGTTGTTAGGTGCTGTCACGTTGGTTCCCACTCATAGCGACCCTGTGTAGAACAGAACGAAACGCTGCCCAGTCTTGTGCCATCGTCACAATCTTTGCTATGTTTCAGCCTATTGTTGCCGCCACTGTGTCAACCCATCTCATCAAGGATCTTCCTCTTTTTCGCTGACCCTCTACCTTACCAAGTGTGATGTATAGATGAGGAAAATCCATCAATCAGGTTGTCTAAAGTTAGTTAAGAATCATAGGAAACTCTGCAATTCCTTTTCAGTTTTATTGTCCTTTTAAAGGTCCATTTGATTGTTATTAATAATAGTGAAAGTATTGTAAACTCAGAGCCAAACTAAATGCAGCATTTAGAAAATGCTGTTTGAATAAACCTGCTATTGCGGATTGCTTATCCTATTTTCTGCAAAGGATTTTTGTATATCTGAAATAAAGACACTTAAATTATTTTTTTCCAATAAGATTTTTTTTTGCTAAATATCTGCTAAGATAGGGTAAGTTGAAGTATAGATTTTTTTTTTTTTTTTTTTCCTTGAAACCTTATGGTAGATGCTCTAAAGCAGGGACTGGCAAATTTTTTCTGTAAAGGGCCAGGTAGTAAATACTTGGGACTTTGCAGACCATACAGTTTCTGCTGCAACTATGCAACTCCGCTGTTGTAGTGCAAAAGCAGAAAATGGTTGTGTTTTGAAACTTCATTTACAAAAGCAGGCGATGGGGCAGATTTGACCTATTGGCCATAGTTTGGCGACCCCTGCAGTAAAGTACGACGGGCTAAAACACAGCAACGAGTGTGAGGATGGTGCAGGACCAGGCAGCATTTCGTTCTGTTGTACATAAGGTCTTT
The DNA here is from genome assembly GCF_024166365.1 of Elephas maximus indicus. Taxonomy (NCBI): domain Eukaryota; kingdom Metazoa; phylum Chordata; class Mammalia; order Proboscidea; family Elephantidae; genus Elephas; species Elephas maximus. The sequence continues at coordinate 69,704,043 of NC_064831.1, read as the reverse complement.
ATGAGTCAGAACCGACTCGATGGCATCTAACAACTGTAGCAATAACAGCAGTAAAGTATTGGGCCCTTGCCCATTTTTTGTCCGCAGGACCTAGCTTGCTATCTTTCATATAGAAGGCAGTATAATTGTTTATGGTAGTAGTTGTGGTGGTGATAATGATGATGATAATTAAGAAGATACAAATCAAATTTTGTTAAAAGAAATGATCATTTCCTGCTGATGTATAATTTTAGAGTTATTTTCTAGACAACATTCTAGCCTTAAGATATAATAAACACACTTAAGAGAACAGCTAACGTGTTTGAACTACATCTTCAAAAGAAGAATGGAATTTTTCTCAGTATTTGTAAAAACATTTCTTTTTCTAAAGGAAATAGCTTTGTTCTAATTATAAAGTTAAGACATACACAGGGACTACAGAGAAGTGTGAAGAAGAAATTAAAAATATGTCCAAATCTCGAAACCTAGAGGTAACCACAGATAATAACTACATATAAAACTTCTCTTGGCTTTCCAGATCCTCTGTCTGCCTTTTCCACTTGCTTGGTATTCAGGAAGGTCGACTTGTGTAGACTACATCAACAGGAATCCTTGCCATTTGGTTTCTGGTTAGATTCAGCCAATGGGAGGTACCAATAGAAAACGAAAGGGTGGAGGATAGTGAAGTGGGGGTGTTTATTCCCTATCTCCCTCACCCCCCGCTTCATCATCTGCCAATGGCCACACTCCTGTCAAGCAGCCACTCTAATCAAAGCTCTTTTGGTGCCTGTAACCAGATACCGCTCCCTCTTTCACCTTCAGGCCTAGGGTCAAGACTTCCCATGAGTTACTACCCCTGGGTATTGCACCATCTCTATTGCTTTCTCTAGGCCTTGCCTATCCTTTAAATAGTCCATTTATCAAATTTATATACCCAGTTTGAGTGTTCCATCTGTTTCTCACCATGAACCTGGCCTGACTGATACAAATGTATCAAGTTTGACTGATTCCACCATTAAAGCAGATAAGTAGAACTTCTCTTGTCTGCTTTACTTCTCCAGGTAAGAAACAAACACTTCACAGCAGTTATTGAAAGACTATGGGATTAGGGCTCATCTTCAGGCAGTATATCGACAGTGCTCCACTGCTATTCATAAAGTTCTCACTGGCTAATTCTTTTCAGAAGTAGACCAGCAGGTCCTTCTTCCTAGTCTGTCTTAGTCTGTCAGCTCAGCTGAAACCTGTCTGTCTGCCATGGGTGACCCTGCTGGTATTTGAATACTGGTGGCATAGCTTCCAGCATCACAGCAACACGCAAGCCACCACAGTATGACAAACTGAGAGACACATGGGGGAAACCAAACCTGTTGCCATTGAGTTGATTCTGACTCATAATGACCCTATAGGCCAGGGTAGTGTGAGAAGAGGAGCCTCTCAGGTTGGAAGGCACTCAAAATACAACAGAGGAAAAGATGCCTCCTCAAAGTAGAGTCAACCTTAATGACCTATGGATGGAATCAAGCTTTCGGGACCTTCATTTGCTGATGTGGCACTACTCAAAATGAGAAGAAAACAGCTGCAAACACCCATTAATAATCGGAACCTGGAATGTAGGAAGTATGAATCTAGGAAAATTGAAAATCATCAAAAGTGAAATGGAACGCATAAACATCGATATCCTAGGCATCAGTGAGCTGAAATGGACTGGTATTGGTCATTTTGAATTAGACAGTCATATGGTCTACTGTGCCAGGAATGACAACTTGAAGAGGAATGGTGTTGCATTCATTGTCAAAAAGAACATTTCAAGATCTACCCTGAAGCACAACGCTGTTAGTGAAAGAATTAATATCCGTATGCCTACAAGGAAGACCAGGTTAATATGACTGTTATTCAAATTTACGCACCAACCACTAAGGCCAAAAATGAAGAAATTGGAGATTTTGACCAACTTCTGCAGTCTGAAACTGATTTATCATGTAATCAGAATGCGTTGATAACTACTAGAGATAGGAATGTGAAAGTTGGAAAAAAAGAAGAAGGATCAGTAGTTGGAAAATATGGCCTTGGTGGTAGAAACAGTGCTGGAGATTACATAGAATTTTGCAAGACCAACAACTCCTTTATTACAAATACCTTTTTCAACAACAAATGGCATGTATACACATGGACCTGGCCAGGTGGAATACACAGGAATCAAATCCACTACACCTGTGGAAAGAGATGATGGAAAAGCTCAGTATCATCAGTCAGAACAAAGCCAGGGGCCGACTGTGGTACAGACCATCAATTGCTCATAAGCAAGTTCAAGTTGAAGCTGAAGAAAATTAGAACAAGTCCACAAGAGCCAAAGTACGACCTTGTGTATATCCCACCTGAATTTAGAGACCATCTTAAGAATAGATTTGACGCACTGAACACTAATGACCAAAGACCAGACAAGTTGTGGAATGACATCAAGGACATCATACATGAAGAAAGTAAAAGGTCGTTAAAAAGCCAGCAAAGAAACAAAAAGACCAAAATGGATGTCAGAAGAGAGTCTGAAAGTTGCTCTTGAATGTTGGGTAGCTAAAGCAAATAGAAGGAACGATGAAGTGAAAGAGCTGAAAAAATTTCAAAGGGTGGCTTGAGAAGACAGAAAAAACTATTATAATGAAATGTGCAAAGACCTTGAGTTAGAAAACCAAAAGGGAAGAACATGCTTGGCGTCTCTCAAGCTGAGAGAACTGAAGAAAGAATTCAAGCCTCAAGTTAACAACGATGAAGGATTCCATGGGCAAAATACTGAATGACGCAGGAAGCATTAAAAGATGAAGGAATACACAGAGTCACTGTACCAAAAAGAATAGGCCGACGTTCAGCCATTTCAGGAGGTGGCATATGATCAAGAACTGATGGTATTAAAGGAAGAAGTCCAAGCTTCACAGAAGGCATTGGTGAAAAACAAGGCTCCAGGAATTAACGGGATACCAATTGAGATGTTTCAACAAACGGAAGCGTTCACTCTTCTATGCCAAGAAATTGAAAGACAGATACCTGGCCAACTGATTGGAAAAGATCTATATTTATGCTTATTCCAAAGAAAGGTGATTCAACCAAGTGCAGAAATTATTGAACAATATCATTAATATCACACGCAAGCAAAATTCTGCTGAAGATATTCCAAATTGGTTGCAGCAGTACATCCACAGGGAACTGCCAGAAATTCAAGCTGGATTCAGAAGAGGACATGGAACGATAGATATCATTTTTGATGTCAGACAGGTCCTGGCTGAAAGCAGAGAATACCAGAAAGATGTTCACCTGTATTTTACTGACTGTGCAAAGGCATTCGACTGTGTGGATCATAAGAAATTATGGATAACATGGGGAAGAATGGGAATTCCAGAACACTTTATTGTGCTCATGAGGAGCCTTTACATAGATCAACAGGCAGCCCATCGAACAGAACGAGGGGATACTACGTGGCTTAAAGTCAGGAAAGGTGTGTGTCAGTGTTGTATCCTTTCACCATACTTATTCAATCTGTATGCTGAGCAAATAGTCTGAGAAGCTGGACTATGTGAAGAAGAATGCACCATCAAGATCGAAAGAAGACTCACTAACAACCTGAGTTATATAGATGACACAACCTTGGTTGCTGAAAGTGAAGAGGACTTGAAGCACTTACCGATGAAGGTCAGTGACCACAGCCTTCAGTATGGATTGCACCTCAACGTAAAGAAAACAGAAGTCCTCGCAACTGTACCAGTAAACAACATCAGGATAAACGGAGAAAAGATTGAAGTCATAGAGGATTTCATTTTACTTGGATCCACAATCAACAACCACAGAAGCAGAAGAAATCGAAAGATGCATTGCATTGGGCAAATCTGCTGCAAAAGACCTATTTAAAGTTTTAAAAAGCAAAGGTGTCACTTCAAGGACTAAGGTGTGCCTGACCCAAGCCATTGTGTTTTCATTGCCATTCGAAAGCTGGATAATGAATAAGGAAGATCGAAGAAAAATTGACCCCTTTGAGTTTTGGTATTGGCGAACAATGTTGAATACACCATGGACTGCTGGAAGAACAAACAAATCTGCCTTTGAAGAAGTACAGCTAGAATGCTCCTTAGAAGCGAGGATGATGAGACTTTGTCTCACATACTTTGGACATGTTATCAGGAGTGACCAGTCCTTGAAGAAGGACATCATGCTTGGTAAAGTGAAGGAAAGGAATACCCTCAACAAGATGGATTGACTCAGTGGCTGCAACAGTGGGCTCAAGCATAACAACGATTGTGACGTTGGTACAGGACTAGCAGTGTTTCCTTCTGTTTTATACAGGGCCGCCATGAGTGGGAACTGACTGGACAGCACCTAACAACAACAACATGGGGGTAGGAACTAGAAAGCCTGAGTTCAAATTCCAGCTCTGACATTTAATAGCTGTATGACCTTGGGTGTATTACATCATCTCAGTGAGACTTGGTGTCTCCATTTGAAAAAAGAGGTAATAATGTCTACCACGGATTGTTGGGGACATAAAATGAGGTAGTGTTTGAAAGTGCATATTACATTGTCTGGCATATATATGGCTTTTAAGTGCTGAAAAGTATTGTAAAAGAGCAACTTATTTTTCTTGGTTTGTAATCTTTTTTTTTAATCAGATACTCATCTAAAAGATCCTGCAATTGAATTCTTTGTAAAGGAAAAGACCGTTAGTAACAGGTGGATCCTCTCCTATGATACCTATTGCAGAGACTGTATATTTCAGAGAGCCATCACCGCCCCCCCCAGCAGTCGATTTTTCTCGCCGGCAGATTTCTAGCTGACAGCAGGTGGCAGTAGAGAGTTATGCCCACCCTTATAGGTAAAAACCAAAACCAAACCCACTGAGGTCAAATGGATCCTGACTCAGAGGTATTTTGGGCTAATAGGAAGTCTACATGTTGGAGTGTTAGTGTTAATGACTATTTTGATTGCTCAAAAAGAAAAAACTTCAGAATCAACAGACGGAAGGTGGATACTTACCCTGCAAAGTAGTGGTTAAGAGCTATGGCTGCTAACCAAAAGGTCGGCAGTTTGAATCCACCAGGTGCTCCTTGGAAACCGTACAGGGAAGCTGTACTCTGTAATATAGGGTTGCTATGAGTCAGAATCGACTCATTGGCAACGGGTTTGGTTTTTTGGGTAATATTTATTGAACACATGCTACAGAGTTTTTACGTACCTCATTTTATGTATTTGTTTGTATGTGCTGACTTTTTGCCTGTCTGTGTACTTATTTGTCTAGCTGTTAGTTGTTGTTGAGTTGGCTCTAACTCAGTGAAGTAGATAGTAGTATTATTACCATTTTAAGGAGAAGAAACTGAATTTTATGGAGAGGTGAAGTGACTTGATTAATATCTCTTAGCTAATAAGTGGTAGTTATGAGATTCAAACCCAGTGGTCTCCCCAGAGGCCTGGATACTCAGCAGCTGTGCTGTGCTGCCTCCAAGACTTGTTTCCTTGAAATGCTAGAAGGTTGACCTTTGAAAAATGTTTGATTATGTAAGTACATGGCAAAAAATTCAAACCATACAGTGGGGTAGAGTTAAAGTACAGGCACGCGTCTCATCTGGGTCCTCCTGTTCCCTAATTCCCTTCTCCAGAGGCAACCACTGTTACCTGTTTCTTTCGTAACCTTCTCAGATACCCTTACAGAGGTGTAGCAGTGCTTGTGAGCAGACTCGTGACTGGCCTTTATAATCCATCTTAGCTCACTTTCTGCCTGTTGTCCTCCGTGTTTTCTTAGGCTCTCTGAGTACAGGAGGAGGAGGGTGCTGTTGGTGAGATCCTTAGCTGCTCACTCACCAAATACTATTCAGATTTTTTATTTCTTTGCTTTCAGCTTGACCTAGTGGGTTCTAAATTCCTGTCATCTCCTACTTTTTTCATTTAACACATAGTCAGTGTTCTCAGGGTTGAATAAAAGCCTCAAACTCATAATGCGCTTAGGTGTTAAATGTAAGGCAATGGAAGTTGTCATATATTCTAAATACCTCACTGTTGATTAGCAGAATGACCTGTCATAGCTGGGGATACTGGCAGAAAAGATACCTTACATGGGGTTGAGTACTTGTCCTCAGTGCTCTTGCGACAGTTGCAGTCCCTGTATTTTGACACAAATGTTAGTACCTGTCTTGAAATAAAGGATTTTGTAATAACAGTGCAGAAATGATCAACCAGGTGATAATTGTGTCTTTAATAGATGATTCTTACTGCAGTGTGTTTGATTCTACATGGAGATTCCTAAATGGCTGAATTATATTGTGATTAAACGTAGCAGAAAGAGTGAGCGGTCATTTCCAGTGCAATTAAAAAAACGAGCAATTAAAATTAAGTGGTTTAGGTGAATATTGCTAAATGCGTTATGGATTTGCAGGAAAATATATTTTTAAAAAACCCAACTTTTATATGACTCAGAATCTGAGTATGTATATTTTTTATGCAATCATGTAAATGAATTTGTTTATTATCCTGAACATGCCTAAGGTTTTTCTATGAAGAGTGATACAAGGGGGTCATGCTTCAATCAGTTCTTTTTGAAGCCAACTGTAATGAGTTCAAAGCATATGGTATTGATTTTTGAGAGTTCTGCCACAAGAGCTATCATAAATTATTGGCTCTATATTTTATTTTAGGATATCAGCTTCATGTTTTAGAAGCATGTTTGATGGAAGTGCCTGTGTCTCTATAATCAGCCACATGGCCTAAGGAGTAGGCATGCAGCAATTGATTAAGTTGACATTTGATATTAATAGCTTAGAGACTCTTTACATCATAATATTCTTATCCATTTTAGATTTTAAATGAAGACAATTTTGACTGGTGTTTCATAGTTAATGAGTGGTAGTGCTGGGATTCAGAGCCAGGCAGCCTGTCTAGAAGCCTACACACTTAACCACTGCACTCTACTACTTCCAAGGTATTTGTCTTTGACATGCTTTCTCCATCCCTTTGCCTAACGCCACTTGTACCTTTTGGCAACAGGGGATATGTGTATCATTGAGTCATTATCCACCTGGAACAGCAAGTCCTCAGCTTTCTCTTTGATGAGCTGTATGACCTTAGCTATTTGACTTCTCTGAGCATCAGTTTCTTCATCTGTGAAATGGGAATAATAATCACCACCTTCCTGCCTCACTAGGTAGATGCATTGATTAGCTGATTCTAGTCATCCTTCTATCCCTCAGGTGTAGCATAGTACCTGACATTGTAGGCCCTTAATATGTGTTTGTTTCTGTGCTCTTCTTCTCTTCTAGAAGCAGGATTTTGATTAAGAGTTAGATATCTCTTGGGGTGGTCTGAACAGGTAACTACTTGAATATATTCAGGAAATTAAGATAAATATGGTCAAGGGACTACTTATTATATCCTGTACTTTCATAGTAAATAAAACTGAGCTCAGTATCTGCCTGGGAAAACACAAAAGATTTGTTGCTAGAGGTAGGGAAAAGAATCCCTCTACTTAATGGACCTTGGGAATTCTCTCAGTGTAGGATAAGAGCTAGTCACACCAAATGGCAGGGAGGACTCGATGGACGTTTAACTGAGATTTGTTATGTTATGATTGGACAAGTTAATAAGAAGAGTGGAAGGACCTTACGGGCATGGAGAACAGCAGAGCAGGAGCAAAGGCTTGCAGGCAGGAAGTTGCGGGTGGGATATGGGACAATATAAGCTGTCTGTTTAACTGGGATTGCCTGCCAGAGTGCAGTGGGAGATGATGTTGGAGAGTAATTGGGATGAGGTCATAGAGGGTTCTGCATGCCCGGTTAAGGAGTTTGGATGTTATCTTTAGGAGGCTGTGATTGACTGAAAGTTTTTGAGCAAAGGGAAGTGAGGATGAGCACTGTCATGGACAAGGAGAGACTGGAGTGGGATAAACAGTTGGATTTTGAGGAGAAATGGCACATGTAGAATAACAGGTGAAGAGAGCTGTGGTAATAGTGCAGAGAGGTAATTGGAGAAGGAGGTACTGAGTTTACATGATTACAGTTCTTGAAGGGGATTATGAGAGACATGGCCATAAAATGTAAGCTGGAAAGAAGGAGATAGAAATGGAAGTACAAGAACAGCACATGTTGAAAGGAGAGTTAGAAAGCTTGTATAACCTTGGGCTCCGAGGCTCAGTATTCCCAACCCTTTCATCAGTATTAGGGCAAGGATAAGCTGGTTATATTCAGAAAAGCTCAGAGTCAGTAGTTTGAGGTCAGGGCATCCTAAGAGGTGTCAGGGACCCAACTGCTGCCTCACCTGCCACAGTTCAGAATGATACTCTGTGAAAGTGAACTGAGTCCTCAGTGCCTAGCACAGTACTTCAGTCTGAGGACTAAAGAAAGGCATTTATAGACTCCTCTTCCAGCGTTTTCTTTCAAGGCCTAGTTCAGATACTTTTTTTTTTTGTCAGTGAAAATTCTGCAGCTCATTTTGTCCCCATGTCCCCACTTTAACCGTTTTTACTCCACTGATTCCCTAGTCATCAAGATGAATATTTTTCTGCCCTTCCCTCTCTTGTCCTTCTGCTGCCACTTTTGATACTATTTCCACTCCCCTCTTCTTGAAATTCTCTTTCCTTATATTTTATCTGGCCACTTGTTTTTTAAATAAAGTTTTATTGGAACACAGCCACACCTATCCATTGTCTGTCTGCTTTCATACTACATGACAGAGTTGAGGAGTTGTGACAGAGACTGCATGGCCTACAAAGCCTAAATACTTATCTGGCCCTGTACGGGAAGGGTTTGCCAACTCCTGTTCTATGATACCACTCTTCCCTGATTTTCTCGTTCCCTTCTGCTGAACCCTGAAGCTGAGAGAACATGTAAGAGTCAGTTCTAAGGTAAGGTTGTAAAAGCTGTGGCTAAAAAATCCCCTGAAGTACTGAAGGAACTGAACTCCTTTCCCTTCCAGCTGTTTTAGGAAACAGTATCTGACAATTCTTATATTTTTTTGAAAAGGCTGTCCTAATGTAATTATATATATGGGCACCATGCTGAGGAGTTGTAAGCATTACGTAATTTTTAGTTCATTTTACAGATGAGAAAATTGAAAAACAGAGGGTAGTAGCTTGACCAAGGTCACACAGCCAAGAAATAGCCCATGGCCTGTGCCCCAACTGCCACACCAGATTGCCTCCAGAGGGCGCTGCTGCTTCAGAGCCCACACTAAATGGAAAGGCAAAGATGTTTGTGAGTAAATACAGTCCTGGAGGGTGGGTGAGTTTCCAAAGATTAGCTTTGCAGTGGAGTACAAAACCCCATTATAGGGCGAGCAGAGCCTGGAGAGAAACACTCAACAAATCGTGACTTTGCAGAACAATCCTGTGACTTCTAGAGAGTGCTTTCTGAACACCGTGTAGCAACCCTGATGCAGCTGGGACTTTGGACTCTGCTAGTCACATTCTCTGCTAGCAGGGGCCTGTGAAGCGAGTACCCACAGAATTCAGCAAAATAAGGACGGGTTGGCTCTTGTTCCTTGTACTAATGTCAGTGTCCTCTGTTAATGAGCCTTTGGTATTTCAGAAAAAGAATCATCCTAGAGGCATATAAAGCACATGTGCGTGGACCAAAGGTTTTTCTCCTGTTTCCGCTTCTGAACGTTGACCTTGCAGTGTGCTAGTGTGGCTCTGACATCCACCCGTGTAATGGGACATTATGTTTGAAAGGACTGGCCCAGAGTGGGCCAGCGTATGCAAGGGGAGCTCATCAAGCCTTCACATGACTTTCAGGCTCCATTGATCCTGCGTCTTTGGGGAGGAACAGCATCCTGCAGAGTGTTGTGAAATTTGCCCAGGTGTCGGTGGGAATGCCTGTGGCGATGGTGGTAGGGCACAGGAAGAAACTCCAGGGTGACAACAAACAAATGAAGTCCAGCAAGGAATACTTTACATGTTTTAGGAGAACACTTGAATTCCCCAAATAGCAGAAGCAGGAGCAGACCAGGAAGGAGATCCTAAGGACCTGAAGCAGTGGCAGCAGGTAGCCTTGTGGTTGGAGGGAGCAGTGGTATGGATTCTGTGGGCAAGGAGGTCCTACGCCAGCATCCCAGATAGGATGTCAGGACCTGCAGCTGTGAAGGGTTGTTTCAGAGCCTTCTGCCACCTGAGAACCCCAGAGCCATTCTCTTTCTTAATAGTTGTAGAACTCACTTTGAACCAGCAGCCCTACAAGGTAATACTTTTACCATTTTCTTGTCCCGTAATGTTGCCTCCATGATGCCAGCCTATATTCCGTGGAGTTTTTAAAGTAAAGGGATGTCATGCCCAGATTGATCCATTCTGCAGATAATATACTAGCCTTTCAGGGTTTCTTCGGCCAGCAATTCTGTTAGAATTCAAGCGTGAAAGGATGATTTGGAAAAAATTATAGCCCTCAAGGAAATTTGCTGCCTGGTGGGCCAAAGACGTACAATCGTCTGTGGTACAAGGCAGACTACAGTGAGAGCCATAATCAGAGTACAGGGAGTAACAAGAACAGAGGGAGTGAGATTAATTCTAACTCAAGGAATCTGAGAACTAAACGTCCTTCTTGCCTTCTGTTTCCTTTCTGTATTCTCTTCTTCCAACTTTCTAAATGTGGATGCTGCAAAATTCTACCGTCTCCTTCTTGTGTATTGACTCTGATGGAAATCCCATTTATTCTCCTGGTTTCCCTTTTGCTGTCTTTGCCTTTGTCTCCCAATCTCCATGTCCTGACTAACCCCACAGTCATGTCTTCTGCTCCTCCTTGGCCTGATCCCTCTGCCCTAGCAAGTAAGCTCCTCCCCATTCTTTTCTCCTCTCTCTGCTCCTGCCACCTTTCCCTAGATTTCTGAAACAGCTTCAGACCCAACTCTGACACATTCTTAAAAACCCAGATCAAGTCAGAGCTCCTTATGGATCTTTTCCTGACCACCCAGCTAGGATTGCTCTCCCCCTGCTGAAGTCTCCAGTACTCGTCTCTATTGCTTTTCTGGCAGTTGGCAGAGAAGGCTGCCTTGGATTGGAATGGATATTACACGTGTGCATATTTTTTACATTTATTGAACTGCCGTCTCCTAAAGGGTAGGGACTGTGTCCTCCCCCTCACCCCCCAGGACTTCACAGAGCACCACAGCACACTGTAAAGAGGCAGTAAGCACAGGAAAAGGTGTGCGAGTGTGTTCTAGGTATAGAAGAGAAGTTGAGTTTCAAGCCCGAGAGTGTCCTTGCAAGAGGACATGGAGGCAGCAAAGTCCAAGTGCACAGGCCAGTGTCAGTGCCGAGAGAGACAAATAAGCTGGACAGGGACAATGAGTCAAGACAAATGCCAGCGACCAGGGCCTTTTAGCAAGTTGGGATCGGAAACCACAAGCGGGTTTCCACGAGAAGGTCATGACTGTAACCTGAGACATGCTCTACTGGATTTTGGCAAGCAGGGGTTGACAGGTGTGTGCTGGGAGCCAGACAGAAGCTGTGTTCACCTCACAGTTCTGCAGGTAGTCAGAACAGCTGTTGATAGCAGGGGCCAGCTTCGCTGGCAATCTGAAGGACTCTACCCCGAGCACCTTATTCCAGAGAATCTGTGGCTTCCAACTCCGGTTTGTCCCTGCCAGCGATGCTGTATGAGTGGTTAGCCCATGACTAAGCTGAAGTCACAGGATAACTTTCAGGAGGTCAAGGAGGCCCAGTACAGGAAGGCCATAGGGCTGACCATGGTTGGGGGGTGTAATGTGGCTCTTCTGTTAGTACTGGTGCATTGTGCTCCTTGCCAACGGCTGGAGGATGGTTCCCTGGGCCTCATGAAATTTGTGGAGCTTTTCCACCTAGTGACCTTTATCGCCCTCTTCATGGGAACTCATGCAGACCTTTCACTGTGGCAGGTTTTTATCGATTCTAAGACTCTGCCTTCCACCCTGAGCCCCAGCAGCCTGCTCTCTCCTGATGAGTGGCCAGTTCTGGTACCAGTGTTACCCATGAGGGCTCCAGCTAGAGGACTGGCTCTGGGACCCCATCTTGTACCTCTGAAATGTCCCTGAGTAGGTCAAAGCCTGCTGTATTGTGAATCGGGGGAAGCCTGAGAACCTGGCCCTGCCTCTGCAGCAGGAGGGGAATTGAAGAGGGGTAGTGACGTCTGAACTGCTTTGTACTCTCAACGCTGAGCCCCTTCCTGCTCACTGACTTTGAGAACAGCTCCTTCCTTTCCAGCCCCTCCCTGGCCCTCTCCCACTCCTCCAGCTGTCATTATTCCGGGGCATTACTTCCTATACCCCAAATTGGCAGGTGTTTAGAATCACCTGGATGCTTTAAAAAATAAAAAAGTTCTTAGTCCCTACTTACGGAAATTCTCTTTAACTAGGTATAGATGGGGCCTGGGAATCTGGCATTTTTGTACATCTGTACGTTAAAAAAAAAAGAATGTTAGAAGGATGGATAATGGAATTCCTAAGTTACTGAGTAATTTTTATTTTCTTCTTTCTCTAATTGTGCTTTTTGGATTTTCTACAGTGATCATATATTGCTTTAGAAATCAAAGAAGGAATACCAGTTGCTGTCAAGGTGACCCTATGTGTGTCAGAGTAGAACTGGGCTCCATAGGGTTTTCAGTGGCTGATTTTTTGGAAATAGATCACCAGGCCTTTCTTCCGAGGCATCTCTGGGTGGACTCAAACCTCCAACCTTTAGGTTAGCAAGCGAGCGTGTTAACTGTTTACATCACCCAGAGAAAGAATGGATATCATTAAAAAAACAAAAACCAGATCATGAAGTTATCAGTCACGTTCAGAAAACATTAAACACACACACATACACACAAAACCAACCCCCTTGCGACTGAGTTGATTCCAAATCATGACAACGCTGTTAACTCTCTTAAATTTGTTGCTCTTTTTCGCAGGGGGACTTGATCTCATCTTCATGCCAGGTCTTGGGTTTGACAAACATGGCAACCGCTTGGGGAGGGGGAAGGGCTACTATGACAGCTACCTGAAGCGCTGTCTACAGCAGCAGGAAGTGAAGCCCTACACCATGGCCTTGGCTTTCAAAGAACAGATTTGCCACCAAGTCCCAGTGGATGAACATGACATGAAGGTAGACGAAGTTCTGTATGAAGACCCATCAACATCTTAAGTCCAGATGACGACAGCCAAATAAACGATGTTTTGTACCAGAAAAAACCAAAATACATGTATTTTCCTTTGTCAAAAAACAATTGAAATTGCACACCAGTATGGGTACGGACTGCATTTTTTTTTTTATTAACTTTTATTGAGCTTCAAGGGAACATTTACAAATCAAGTCAATCTGTCACATACAAGTTTACATACATCTTACTCTGTACTCCCACTTGCTCTCCCCCTAATGAGTCTGCCCTTCCAGTCTCTCCTTTCGTGACAATTTTGCCAGCTTCCCACTCTCTCTATCCTCCCATCACCCCTCCAGACAGGAGATGCCAACACAGTCTCAAGTGTCCACCTGATAAAATTAGCTCACTCTTCATCAGCATCTCTCTCCCACCCGCTGTCCAGTCCCTTTCATGTCTGATGAGTTGTCTTCGAGGATGGTTCCTGTCCTGTGCCAACAGAAGGTCTGGGGACCGTGGCCGCTGGGATTCCTCTAGTCTCAGTCAGACCATTAAGTATGGTCTTTTTATGAGAACGGACTGCATTTTTTTAAGTGTAATTGTAAATATCTAACATAAAACCTTAACATAAAACCATCTTTAAAAGCCGATAGACGTGAATGGTAGAATATTAATTAAAAGGAGGATATTACTATATGATTGTCAACTTCCTGGCGTTAACATGACAAGTGTTTATCTTTCTGCTTTGCAGTTTAAGTTAAATATTTATGAGGACCTGTGCGGTGACTCAGAGTGTGAGTGGACGTTAAGTCCCTTGAGAGCAGGCACTGAGTTTTATTATGTCCTGCTGTGGGCCTGGCCAGCCTCTGGCAGGCATACGGAGACTCAGCCATATTGACTGATTTGTTGATGTTTGCTTTGGGTACAGAGTTCCCCCAAATTTTACATATCATGTCCCCGTAACTTTGTTTATTCACTTTGAAATTTTATGTTTGACCCTTTGTAGCTTTTGATGGTTAGTCGACTGAAACCTTTTTATGATTTAACTACTTTAATTCAGTTGATCGGTTCCCAACTCTGCCATTCTGTATGTAGCCACTTCAGAGTTTAAGGCCTGGTATGAATTGGAAAATTAGTTTATTTGTGGTTTCTCCTTTGGAAATGAAATTTGCTGTGGGTTGAAAGTTGGCAGATGGCATCATAGCTAGGGAGTGGTGATTTTGTTGGGGGAGGATTTGGTTATAACCAGAAACCCAGGAGTCTTGTAGATGCTGCTCTGTCACTCATGCCCCATGGCCAGCTTGTCACAAAGTCCGGTTGATTTTGTTTCTGAAATGCCTATCTCATCTGTTCTGTCCTTCCCATCGTCCTGTCACTCCTTTTGTTCAGGCTTGGCAGTCCTGAGCTGAACTGGATAAGGGCCTCATATCTGGCTTTCTTGCCTTTAGTTTTGCTCCCTCCAAATTATTTCTCAAACCCAAAAAACCAAACCCGTGGCTGTCGAGTTGATTCTCACCCATAGCAACACTATAGGACAGAGTAGAACTGCCCCATAGGCTTTCCATGGGTTTGAACTGCTGACCTTTTGGTTAGCAGCTGAGCTCTTAACCACTCTGCCACCGGGGCTCCAAATTATTTCTCAAATCACAAAGTGATCTGATAAAGGACAGATCTAATCATGAAACACTCATGATTGGAATCTTCTGGAGTTTACTGGGTAAGGGCCAAATGCCTTCCCTGTGTACAAGCTCTTTAACATTCACACCTGTTTTTTCCTCGCCTCCTTCTCCCCATTCCTGTATTCTCCTCACACACCATTTCTGCAAGGGTGCATGTAGTTCTGAGCTTTCAGGCTGCTTCTGCCCTGTGCACTCTGTAAGCATGCTTTGTCCTCTGTTTGCAATGCTCTTTCCTCATTTGTTCATCTGAAAAACTCCTGTGTATCCTTTGAGACTCAGCTCCAGTGTCACCTCTTCTGCAGTCTTCCCTTACTTTCCCCAGGCAGAGTTGTCCTGGGAATTGTCACTCTTACCGTATTGCCACGGACATCAGTTATTAGTTGCCATACCTGTCCCCTTCACCAGATTGTGAGCTACGAAGAGCAGGGATGACCTTTATTTAAACTTTTAATACTTAGCAGATACTTAGACATATAGTGGGTGTTCAGCAAATTTTTTTCAATGAATTAATTGAATACTCTCACATGTGTTTGTTTTAAAACACAGATCCACATTATTCTTTGAGTAATAGCATTTAGTTTGACGTTTTATGTACAGAAGTGAAAACACTTTAAGAATGTCAGCTTTTGACTAAAATTGGACTTGCGCAGTATAATATGTACAGTGAGAAATGGGAGGGAAACAGACTTTCTACAAACTATACAATTACATTATGGTACTGGTCAAAATTCTTGTTAAGTGTTACTTCAGTGATAAAGTGATATTAATATACCCGACATGACTATTGGTCTGAAATAGTTAAAACAATAAAATTCCTGAGCTACTGCAGGTCTGAAAACTTTAGCATTGCTGCCAGCAAGTATGCCAGTGCACAGACTTGAAATGAGGTTTTAAGCTGTTCTACCAAGGGAGAACATTTGAAAACCACTCCCTCTGCCCCTAAAGTGCAGCTAGAATGCAAGGTTGACTGGCCAGAAAACCCAGGGTGCTGAGATTCAGGAGAGTCAGAGGGCTTCAGGGTCTCGCACCTGAGAAGAGAACCATTCCCTAGTAACCAATAACAGGTGGTACTCATTGCACAGAAGGCGATAAACCCATTGCCATTGAGTCAGTTCCAACTCATAGCAACTCTACAGGACAGAGTAGAACTGCTCCATAGGGTTTCCAAGGCTGTAATCTTTACGGGGGCAGACTGCCACGGAGCGGCTGGTGGGTTCGAACTCCTGACCTTTTGGTTAGCAGCTGAGCATGTAACCACTGTACAACTTTCCTGATGATGCAGGTGATGAGGATTCTGTAACTGATCAGGGAGTAAGCAGGGTCCAAGAACAATGTCCTTGATCCCAGGAAGTGAACACTCTGATGTAGGCAAATATAAAGCAAGAATAACATGGGTTTCAGGTAAGGGGACAATTCCAGGTAGAAAGGAAGTAACAACTAGATCTGAACAATTCTTGATTAAGGAATTTTACGAATTCTTAATGTTGGAGAGGAACTCTGGTGGTGCAGTGGTTAAGAGCTACGGCAAGCTATGGCTGCTAACCAAAAGGTTGGCAGTTTGAATCCACCAGTGGCTCCTTGGAAAGCCTATGGGACAGTTCTGTTCTGTCCTGTAGGATCGCTATGAGTTGGAAGGGACTTGATGGCAATGGGTCAACGCTGGGGAATTGGAAGTATATCAGAGCCCCAATATATGTCTTTTATGTTTGCTGTATATTCTATAGAACTATATTAACTATAAAGTATGCAAAGGTCTAGTCCGTCTAACATATTGATAAGAACAGTACATATTTAGTGACAGAGATCTACTAAGAGATTGATAAACATGTTTAGGCATGGGTGGCTCAGTGCAAAAGCTCTGTTCCTGGTCCTAGTTCTTTTTATTTTTTTCTTGCAAAGATCATCGAAATTCAGTTAGTAACATTTCATTTTAATCATATATATACTTAATTATTTTCTCCATTAGCCTTTGAGCTCCTCAAAGGCAAAAACCAAAATCAAATCCACTGCAGTCAAGTTGATTCGGATTCGTAGTGACCCAATAGGACAGAGTAGAACTGCCCCGTAGGGTTGCCAAGGCTGTAAACCTTCATGGAAGCTGACTGCCACGTCTTTCTCCCGCGGAGCGACTGGTGGGCTCGAACCGCTGACCTTGTGGTTAGCGGCTGAGTGCTTTAACCACTGTGCTCCCAGGGCTCCTCTCAAAAGCAAAGTCTCTGCCAAATTCTTGGTTTACGCCAGCACCGACCACGATCCCCAACACCCAGTAAAAAACCCGGAACTGATGTCCGAGTGGACCAGCTGCGCTTGTTGGCTCGCCTGTGTTGTGCACTTGCTGGTTTTTATGTTGCTTGCTAGTTGCTGCTGAGATTCTGTCTCCTCCACATTGTCTCAGGGTTGAATTTTTCCAGAATAAGTTTTCTATTAGTGCAGTTGCATTGCCCTCCTTGGCCTGTTCACATGTATGTGTGGCATTGTCTCTGCTACTTTTCCTTCTTAGTGATTTTCTTCTTTGCACCTTTGTGGTCGTCTTCCTTGCCACGCCCAGGAGGTCTTAGGCCTCCTGCCCTTTAAGGGTGGTCTCCAATCCCTATGAGCATCCCTCATATATGTTTAGTTAGATGCTTAAAAATAAATAATTTCTCTTTAAATACTAAAAATATGCACATTATAAAACACAAAAAAGAAAAAGGATGAGATAAATTAAAAACAGAATATATATAATTTATAGTATACTTAATTTTTAAAGGTCAGCAGTTCAAATCTAACAGCTGCTCCTTGGAAACTGTATGGGGCAATTCCACCCTGTCCTGTAGGGTCCTTGTGAGTTGGAACCAACTCAATGGCAACAGGTTTGGTTTTTTTAATTTTTAAGGGGAGAGCAATATGATAGAGTTTTTTGACATTTATTATTTTTGAAGGCGTTACTTTAACATCTTTGGATAGAATGATCCAAAAGTCTGGTTCTAAGTTCAGTTTGTATTCATGGGCCATTACAGTGGAAAAAGATACCTTCCAGAGGTGCGCAGATCCACAGGTGGAAGCAGTGCTGCACTTACTACAAATCTCATTTCGGTCTACTGTTTTTGCAAAGGCTGTTATTGAAGCCTTGCTAGTAAATTTCCAGTTTCTTCGTGCGGATCTGCCATTCTTGCATATTAATCAGACGGGGTTGTACATTTACACTGTTAGTGAATGAGTTCAAAACTTACTGAAACTCTTTGAAAGATTTAAACCACGTTAGAAAAATGGTTTCCAAGTTTTTTAGTTGTGTAGATACAAGAGTTTTTATAGGTGTCACACAGACTTTTTGGCAACATAGTCTTCTAATGATGAAAACATTTCTAAATAGCCATTTTTGGTATGCTTTCTTCCTAGCACAAGTCTCTTTCAGAAGGTAGTTCCTTTCTTTCTCATTGATAAAACATGGCCTTTACTCCAAAAATTAAAATTAGATATATTTATGTCTTGAAAATATCTGCTCAAGTGGCAATTTACTGGTGGCCGTTTATAACCTCAAGAAGGCTAGAAAATTGGAATACTCGCCTTGGTATAAAAACGGCAAGTGCAAAACTCATCTCTTAAGTTTAATGGCTCTTTTGAAAGTACTTTAACTTGAGATAATCAGAGAATTTTACATGAATCAAAACATTTTTCATGGGACTTCCTATCTCATCATAAAGTATGAGAATATTCTGCTAATATCTCAATGGCTTTAATTATAAAATTGACATCCATGACACCCTCAGCACCTGGTGCCTCCCTTCCTGTGAGTGATGTAGTGATGCTATTGCTGAATGCTTAATGTGGAATCCATTCTCCCTTTTTAAAAATTTCAAAGTTGCCATTCCATCAGGGGTTAGATAGTTTGTCCATAAAAGATTGTTTTTCTTTAAAAAAATGAATTTTGAGAAAAATACCCTCTCTGCTTCATCTCTCCTTGAATGTCTCCCTTCTTGTGATGCTGTAACTGACATGTTGAAATGCCTGTCCTTTGACCCAACCTCCTCCCCTAAAAAATATGTTCCCGCGCTTTCTTCTTCAGATTGTCAGTAGTGTTTTCTACATGTCATCCAATAGCACGTCCTAACTTAAGAGTGCATCTGTTTTTTTTTTTTTTTCTAAATTGTTTTGCAGGTATTATTTCATCCATATTTCCATGGCAGGAAAAATAAGTGTGTCAAAATGGTATGTTCCTTTTAGTTTTTCGATATTCCATGAGAAATCTTTAAAGAGGTTTATAAACCTTTATGATTATATTTAATCCCATGGTTTAAAAAGTGCTAGAGTTAATATCTCATAGTTTTAAATATTGCTAAGAAAAAGTTGTAGGGTTTCATCTTCATCTTTAGATATGTGGGTTCTGCTAATCGTCATGGCTTCACACTTTAATGAGCTAATATCACGACGCGTTGTCTAGATGAATAGTGAGATTCATCATCAGCCAGGGTGGGTGCAGATTGGTACTCCAGGAAGTCTTTGTGATAATTTCAAAATTTTTGGCTGACTTCTTTGAAAATCTTATTATTTGTTCCTTGTCATGTGACTGATGAGTAGGTTGTACCAGGAGAAGTATCAGCTGTGACTTTACCGGCTTGTGCTTGTATTACTAGAGTTACCTTTGCTCTGCTGTTTCTCTGCAGGGTTCTTTTTAAGCCACATGTCTATTTTTTCTTTTTTTAAATAATTTTTATTGTGCTTTAAGTGAAAGTTTACAAATCAAGTCAGTCTCTCACACAAAAACCTATATACACCTTGCTACACACTCCCAGTTACTCTCCCCCTAATGAGACAGCCTGCTCTCTCCCTCCACTCTCTCTTTTTGTGTCCTTTTTGCCAGCTCTAACCCCCTCCTCCCTCTCATCTCCCCTCCAGGCAGGAGATGCCAACATAGTCTCAAGTGTCCACCTGATCCGAGAAGCTCACTCCTCACCAGCATCCTTCTCCAACCCATTGTCCAGTCCAATCCATGTCTGAAGAGTTGGCTTCAGGAATGGTTCCTGTCCTGGGCCTACAGAAGGTCTGGGGGCCATGACCACCGGGGTCCTTCCAGTCTCAGTCAGACCATTAAGTCTGGTCTTATGAGAATTTGGGGTCTGCATCCCACTGCTCTCCTGCTCCCTCAGGGGTTCTCTGTTGTGTTCCCTGTCAGGGCAGTCATTGGCTGTAGCCGGGCACCATCTAGTTCTTCAGGTCTCAGGATGATGTAGTCTCTGGTTCATGTGGCCCTTTCTGTCTCTTGGGCTCATAATCACCTTGTGTCCTTGGTGTTCTTCATTCTCCTTTGATCCAGGTGGGTTGAGACCAATTGATGCATCTTAGATGGCTGCTTGCTAGCTTAAAAAACATACTTTTAAAACAATTGTTTCACCAGGTGCCAATCAAATTCTAAAGAATTCAGAACCATAAATGCTGAACATTGGGTTTATCACTGAGAAATGATCTCTTCAGAATTGAAATGCAAAAAGTGTTTATTTCATTACAAGCTTAAAGAATACTATATTATTATGAATATCTGGGTTGGGGTGCTTGTGGGTGTTGACATGGTAGAGTAGATACGTTGCTGTAAGTCCTAAATATTTGCTATTCTTCAAATCTAGGGTTAAAATAGCAAGTGCTACTCACTATAATTATCCTCCAAAAAAGAACCAGTGGGCATTGGAGATCAGTTATCTGTGTGGCCAGCTCATCCAGTTCATTCTCCATACTTCGTGTATTATGTTCATAAAACATAACTCTGATCATGTTGCTTGTTTGCTTTACAACTTTTGATGGCTCTCTGTTGTCCATAGGATTTAAGTCCAGCAGGCAGTCCTCTTGGTCAGGGTCCTTTAAGGACAACTTCAGTTTCCATCTGAAGTGAACATTTGGCTAATAGATCACTTGCTGCATCCTTGTTCCACCAAACTCCGCTCCTGTGCTACCCATTCTTCTTGCTGTGCCTTTGTGGGCCAGGGGCATAGCGAGGGTTGTGGGCACCCAGGGGCAGTCTCTAAGTTGCTCTTCCCCTCTCCACCATTCGATCTTCCAGGGGTAATCTCTAAGTTGCCCTCCCCCCCATTTCAAGATGAATAGACGTTGATAGTGGTGATGCTGGTAGAAACGCCTTACCCCCCTCTTGTCCGGCTGCCTGATTCAGATGCCTTTCATATTTGTGTTGCCTTGAAATGTTGTTCCTCACCTTGTCTGGTGCTCGCCTGGACTTAAGCCTGGGGGCAAATGTCCCCTTCTGTCCCCCCACCTCGCTACACCTCCGTTAGGGGCTTCTCCAGATAGCCTATAATTTTGAGACTTCTACCTCCACAAACGTCAGAAGTCATGTGTCAGGTACTCCCAGGAACAGTTGCTGCTCTCCTCCCAGACACTGGGATAGCACCACAGTGCTCAGTTGTTCCAGGAGGTAAAATGTCTCTTCCATGCTATTGAAGCAACCTTTACTTGGCTTGAAGTGTTTAGTAGGGAATCATGAGGAGGGGAAGGAAAATAACACAGCACTCTCTACACTACAAAATTCCTTCACTTCAAAAATCTTCTTAATCTCCTGTCTTTTCTAATTGTCTGGAGATGATGATGGTGGTGGCTCATTGAAGAACATTCTGGCTACCTATTGGTAAGTCCTACATGGATGTGTGTATTGGACACCTTTTATGTTCCATCTGCATTCTCTCAGTGCACTTTTTTCTCTGGCCATTACTTGAGCAAACTGGCTACATAAAAGTTGAACCCAGATAGCACCTCTCCTACAGGACTGCAAGACTTTCCACTCTGGTAAGCCACCTCTGAGTGAGACTCCTGAAGGAACCCTCTCAGTCAGTCAAGTGGGAGTGCAAACCTGGAAGTATGAGGGAGTTAAACCCCAGGGGCAATGCTTGATCAGTGCAGAGCAGGAGCCAGCGGGTAAATTCTCTCCTCTTCCAGCCCTTGGGCAAATAAGACTCAAGTATCGTGGTGCAGTGGTTAAGAGCTCGGCTGCTAACAAAAAGGTTGGCAGTTTGAATCTACCAGCCGCTCCTTGGAAACTCTATGGGGCAGTCCTGCTCTGTCCTATAGGGTTGCTATGAGTTGAAATTGACTCCATGGGAATGGGTTTTTTTTTTTTTTTTTTTTAATTCTACAGAGCTACAGAGCTCCTCAGAGCATCACCAGGACAGTAGCATTGAGCCCCAGTTGTCCATGGTGAGCTCCATAATTCACACTTGGCCTGGTCTTCCGTTACCTGTTTCACTATCCCAGTCCCCTGCTGCTGCTGTTTCTAAGGACCATTTCCCAAAATACCCTTTTCTGCATGCAAGTCCTTGTCCCAGGCTCTGCTTTTTGGGGAACCCAAGGTAAAACAACATGTCTTTTCTTCAGAACATGTGCATACTTGTCAGCTGCTGTCCTCTGGTTTGGAGACTCTGCAGAAGCTCTGAGACAAAAGGAAGAGTCTCATCTAACATCCTTTTACACACCGGGATTGTCCATGGGGAGTCTACAGGCACAGACTGACGGCCACAGTAGAACTCCACAGTGGTTAAAGCCTGGACAGTCTTCTTGTTGATGTGAGTCAGTGTTCTTGTCCTGGTTTTTGAATGGGGGTTGCAAGGTATACAGATGTTGATGAGGGCTCTCCAAAAGCAGGAGATAAATTGGAGCCTGTAGTCTGAGATGACTTTCCATCTGTGTACATCAGCTGTGGTTCTTCAGTTACAAGCAAAGACCGAACTTCAATAAGAAAAAGATATATTGGAAGGAGTAGCGGATGCGGTGCTGTGCCGCGCAGACCCTTCTGTACGACTGAGGCACTCCTTTCCTCAGCTGCCAGAGTGCTGGCTATTTGAGAAGTACCCTGGGCTGAAGACAGCCACCTTCTCCGAGGTTACCCCCTTCCTTGGTGGCAGCCTGCACCCAATGCCTGGTCATTGAAGAGGTACGAAGGCCTGATCACTACTTCAAGGCGGGATGTGTCTGAAGGGCCGTCCCAGCTCCAGATCCCCACGGGATTGGCTGAGACCTGTGTGTAAGGCACAACTGCATTTCAGTCAAATTCTCTCTATGTTCACCCTGCTCCCTTCTCTCCTTCACAGCGTTTTTGCTGAGAGTGTTGTTGTTAGGTGCTGTGGAGTCGGTTCTGAGTCTTAGCGACTCTGTAAGACGGAGAACTGCCCCATGGGGTTTCCAAGGAGTGGCTGGTGGTTTCAAACCGCCGACCTTTCGGTTAGCAGCCGAGCATTTAACCACTGCACCAGCAGGGCTCCTTAGATGGAGGGTGGGTCAGAATGTCAGCTTTGTTACCAGTGGGTTGGAGAATGTAGCCTGGATGTGCAGCCACAGCGGGCTTTATAATACCTGCCTCCCGAGTGAGACACACTGATCCACCAGCCCATCACAGCACACCTGGCCAAACAAATGCAGGCCTTCTTGTCAGGGCAGGAGCTCAGTACATGGCAGAGGGTACCTTTTTTATGGGGAGTCGGATCCAAAAGAAAAACACCAGAAGGGGCTGAATGCAACGTGATCAGTTCCTTCTGCAAAACTCACCTGTCAGAGTGGAAAGGAATAAGGGGAGGACAGAAGAGAGCCAGGAGTGTTCGTCTGGCTAAAATCCTCTCACAGGAGCATGTGAGGCCAGGGAAATAGAAGTTCATGGCTACTATTTCACACATATTTACATATATTATCATAATAAGTTTCTACAATAACTCTACAGATAACACTATCTCCATTTTACAGAAGAGGAAACTGAGGCTAAGGCTTTATGCCAAGTAAGTGATGGCTCAGGATTTGAATCAAATGTCTTCTGGTATTTTAAAATATATTTTTATTTAAACTTGGAGATAATTGAGACTGAGACATTAAATGAAAATGTTGATGTTATATTATTAGAATGTAAAAGAAGCAAAGTTTAAATTTCAGATTAATTACAAAATGTGTACTCTTTCTGCCCTAATGATAATAAACCAAACCCTTTGCCATTGAGTTGATTCTTGCTCACGGTGACCCCATGTGAGTCAGAGTAGAACTGTGCTCCATAATGATTTTTTCAGAAGTAGGTCACCAGGCTATTCTTCCAAAGCACCTCTGGGTAGACTCAGCCTTCCAGTTAACAGCCGAGCACATTAGCCAATGGGTCATATTTATTAAATGCTTACTTGGGCCAAGCATTTTTGATTAATTTTTTTGTGTGTATATCACAGACACAAAAAATATGTATGTATATAGTGGTAAAATACGTATTAGATAAAATTGACTTTTAATAATTTTAAAGTGCAGACTTCATTGGCATTATGAGTATTCACAATGTTGTACAACCATCACCACTTTCTAATTCCAGAACATTTTCATCACCCCAAATGGAAACCCTGTACCCATGAAGCTAGTCACTCTCCCTCCCCCCTCCCCCAGCCCTTGACAACCGCTAATCTACTTTCTATGGATTTGCCTAGTTTGGACGTTTCCTGTAAATGGAATCATATAATGCGTGGCCTTTTGTGTATGGTTTCTTTCACTTAGCATGTTTTCAAGGCTCATCCATGTTCTTCTGGTTTTAAAGCCCATGTTCCTGTCACTGCTGTGTACCTCGCTCCTCCTTCGGACTGCTGTGGAAGGGGTACTCATGGCTCTCTTCTTGAACCCCCACAGTGAGTTCTCCTGGGCCCTGGGACCACCAGCTCAGTTTTGTCCTGGTTGCTTGAGTCCCCTCAAGTGCCGAGTGTATAAAGGCTTCAGTGGGTACCCGGCAGTTTTGAAGAAGTGGTCACTGGGCCTAGGACAAGAAGGCTGGGAGGGCTGTGTCCTATGCCAGGCTTCCCCTACTGTGGAGCTGGGCTGTTGTTCTCCCCTGCAGGACTTATGCCTGCTTGCCAGGCCAAGCTGTCCTCTCAAGACCAAAGATGCTGCCATCAAGGTCTCAGGGATCCTCCTTCCAGAGAGTCCTGGGCCAGGGTGAGGGCAGCTGCTTTAGCTCAGCCCCCTCCCATTGGTCTGCATCGGGTTCCCAGCCAGGGACTGCGCCAGCAGGGGTTTCTGTATCAGTTTGGGAATGCTTTTTAGGTTTAATTCTCTCTGGTCACAATGCCCAAGACTCAACCAGTCCCCAACTGGCTGCTCATTCTCCTCCAGGACACTGACCCCTTCCTCTAAAACTGTGTTTCCTCTTGATTTCCTCGCCTTTCTCTAGTTCCTCTGAGTGCCTTGGTTCCATTTCCTGCTTTTCAGTCTCTGCCCACCGTCCAACCATGGCACATCCCCATTCTGTCTCTCTCTCTGTCCTTCTTCTTTCCTCTCTCTCTTCCTTCCCTCCTTCCCTCTACCTCTCTCTTCCTTGGCCACCTCCCCCCCCACCTTAAACCCCGGGGGATAGTCTTATCAGCACAGGCTTATCACATGATTATCAGATCCGCCCAATGTATGTTACCTACTGGATGGCAGCACAATAGGAATGCTCTGCTAGGGGCCATGGGGCCGTAATGGATTCCTGAACATTATGGAAAATCACCTGACTTGCCCAGGACAACTGCTGCGGCGGGGGAGTGGTCGGGGTGGGTATCAGCCCACCCAGAGTGGGAGAGAATGTGACGGAAGAAGAAGGGGAAAGGCTCCTGTTGGGTAATAACCCAGCGGCACCTGAATCCAAAGTCAACCACATCTCCAAGAGACTGAAGAAAGACTCCAGAACCAGCCATCATGACATGGTTTATATGGGAAGCTTACTTACAGGACAGTGGCCCAGGGCAGCAGCTAGAACAGCTTAGCGCTCCGCAGCCGCCTAGCAAGGGACACAATCTTATATACCATTGCAGCTGGGACCAAGGCTCATTGTTTTTCTCCAAAGTCCTTGGGCAGTCAGTATTCCTGGGGACTTCACGTCCAGGTCCAGGTGTTTTCCTTCCTGTTGCTAAGGCATTTCTTGGCCTTGGCCCCTGGCCCAGTCATGCCACTCCCAGCATTGTACCTTAGCCTGAGTCCATCCCGAATTCATCCCCAGCATGCTTCGGGAAAGAGCAAAGCTGATTTCTTCAGGAGGGGATGCATATAGCTAAATAGCATTACCCTACAGCTCCATACTTTATTTTACTCTCTGGACAGTTTTGCCCAGAATTAGTCCTGCCTGTATTATTTTCACCGGTAAAGGCATTTATTTCTACCCTCTAATCCATCAGTCTTTTATTAAAGCTTAGATAAGTTTTTTTTTTTTTTTTAATCCCAGCTACTTCAGCCACCAGAAGGGAAATTTCAGAGAATGAGATGATCAGATTTCCAAGTTTATTGAGAAACATATGGATAACTGCACGTCTGCTCATGCTATTAAAAACATAAAAAAGCGCAGCTCGGCCAGCCATTTAATAATGTGGCTGTTGTCTGGCCATGCGGATAGTGGACAGAGGAGGTGATCTCACCGTGAGTAGTGTCGGCTTTCATGGGAATGAACACTGCAGCACACTGCAGTCCAGGCAGTACCGTGTCAGCTGCAGACCAAGCCTCACTGCTTCGTAGGAGTGGTTCACGGTGTAGCCAGCGACCCTGTGGACTAAGTGCCAAGTCTTTGAAAGTACAGTAGAATTCACACTCACCCACTCCCATGCCAGCCACACCCTGGGGCTCACCTTTTGGATTAGGGACAGGCTTTCAAAGACATTTAATCCTCACCCACAGCCTCTTGAGGTAGGTATTGTTACCTTCATTTTACAGATGAAGAAGTTGATGACCACCGGAGGGAAGGAAATGAATGTAAAACCACAGAGTGGAGTGGCAGAGCTAGAATGATAACTCAGGTTTCCCAGTTCCTGGTCCTGTGTGCTTTCTGCTATAGCTGGCTACCCCATTACCAGGAGATGTTAGAGAAATCGTATTTTGGCCTGTGGGGTAAGTGTGTGAGAACTGGTGCTGCTATAACAGAAATACCGCAAGTGGGCCAGTGGCTTTAACAAACAAATTTATTTTCTCACACTTTAGGAGGCTAGAAGTCAGAATGCAGGGCACCAGTTATAGGGGAAGGCTCTCTCTCTGTCAGCTCTGGAGAAAGGTCCTTGTCTCTTTTCAGCTTCTGTTCTTCGGTTCCATGGTGATCTTCATGTGGCATGGCATCTATCTTCCTTATCTGTGCGTCATTGTTTCTGTGCCTATCCTTTTCTATCTCAAAAGCGATTGATTTAAGACACACCCTACAGTGATACAGCCTCATTAATATAGCAAAGAAAACTCTATTCCCAAATGGGATTACATCCACAGGTATAAACCAAAACCAAACCCATTGCCCTCCAGTTGATTCTGACTCACAGTGACCCTAAAGGACAGAGAAGAACTGCCCCACAGGGTTTCCACAGCTGTAAATCTTTACAGAAGCAGACTGCCACATCTTTCTCCTGCAGAGTGGCTAGTGGGTTCGAACTGCCAGCCTTTCAGTTAGCAGCCGAGCACATAAGCACTGCGCCACCAGAGGTCCCTTCCACAGGTATAGAGGTTGGGATTTATAACACATATTTTTTGGGAACACAATTGAATCCTTAACAGGTGGGATAGGGGATTTAGGTAAAGGCGGTAAACACAGGATTATTAGTGTAGTATCTAAGGTTAGGTTATATGGGTTCAACCCCTGGCTTTCCCATTTATTAGCTAAGTGACCTTGTGTATGGTACTTACCTTCTCTGTGCCTCTTTGTAAAATGGGAGTGATAATGTCTACCTCATAGGTTTGTGATAAAGGTTAGCGATAAATGGATAAAGCATTTAGTACAATGCCTGGCACACAGTACGTTAGATAAAAGGTATAGCCTTGGACCCACTTTTAGAACCAGAAAACATCTGCAAAAGTGCCTCTCACTGTGCTTGACGTGTAGGAATGATCACAAATTCTCAATCCCTGTCTGCCTCTTTCCTTTGGCCATGGAGTCCCTTCAGGTACTTGGGGCATCTGTTGTGTGCCCTGCTGTGGATTAGGATGTCTGTAGGCACTGAGTTAGAAGAGCTGTTTCTCAGAATTGGCTCCTGACTGCACAGTGCATTACCTGTGGCCCTGCCACAGCTCACAGTGTAACTTTGGACTGACCTCATCCTAGTTTTGGCTGGGCCTCAGTTTCCTCAGCTGTAATTTAAGAGGATAAGGACAGAGCTGTGTTTGAGGAAGAGTGATTTGTGAACATCATTATCAGAGTCATCTCAATAGATTGTTGAAAACGCTGATTCGTGGGCCCTGTGCCAAATTGACCAAAGCAGAATCTCTAATGGTGGGGCTCTAGAACTTACATTTGTAAAATGCATTCTCCCCCACTCCACATACCTGGGCGTAACTCTGAGGGATTCTGATATAGTTGACCATTAATTAATTAAATAATAAAATCAATTTAAAAAATAAAAATTAATTTAATTTTTAACTTGGGTTTGTTTTAAGATACTTCTGTTTATTTTTGGTTTTTAGCAGTTCTATTATGATGTGCCTAAATGTGATTTTCTTTGTATTTATTTAGTTTGGGGTTCACAACACTTCTTGGATCTGTGGCTTGATAAGTTTTGTTAGTTTTGGAGAATTCTTAGCCATTATCTCTGTAAAAATTACTTCTGCCTTATTTGCTCCCTCCTTTCCAGGATTCCAATTGCATGTCTGTTGGACCTATCCACCATGTCCCATTATGTCTTGTACACTCCCCACCCCCAGCCCCAGTATGTTTTATCCATTTTTTTCTCTCCATTCTCTCAGTCTGTATTGACCTATCTTTGAATTTGCTAATCCTTTCTTTAAAAAAAAAACAAAACCGTGCCTAATTTGCTATTAAACCCGCCTATTTTTTTTGAGTTCTTAGTTAATTATATTTTTTAGTTCTAGGGTTTTTATTTGATTTTTTAAAATAGATTTTAATTCTTTGCTGAAGTTCTCCATCTTTAATTTTCTTGGACATGTTAATCACAGTTATTTTGAAAGTTTCTGTCTAATCACTCCAATATCAGCATCTCCTTGGACCTCTTTTTATTATCTATTTTTTCTTTTAACTTTTGGCCTTTCTCATCTCTTAGTATGCTTTGTAATTTGTTTATCAGATATTAGATATGATGTATGAAAATTTTAGATGTACTTGGAAGCTCTGGTTGCTACCATCTTCCTCCTGGGAGAATTTAGTTTTGCTTTTGGAAGTTAGGGTAAGGATTAAAACCCATGCCGTCAAGTCTGTTTTGACTCATCTTTGTTATCTAGTCTGCGACTGAGTAGATTTGAAGCTTGGTTTTACTATTTGTAAAGATTTGTCTTACTTCTGGTCAGTTCTTACTCCTAGGCTTCCGGAGTCCCATCTGAAAGCTTGGGGTGCTTACCAGACCTCTCCTTGGTGAGCCCTGAATTCCTATTTTTGTTCCCCCATCTTGGCGAGTCTTAAGCTGTGCTTAGCCTCAAAACCCCCTGGCTGCTGTTTTCCACTTTCTAGGGCTTATTTTTTTTTTTAGGGCTTTGAGTTGGTG
This sequence comes from Elephas maximus indicus, assembly GCF_024166365.1. NCBI lineage: Eukaryota > Metazoa > Chordata > Mammalia > Proboscidea > Elephantidae > Elephas > Elephas maximus. The sequence continues at coordinate 69,674,892 of NC_064831.1, read as the reverse complement.
GTTCAGATTTGAGCCCCTGCTGAGAATTTGCATTTCTGACAAGTTCCCAGGCAGTGCTAATGCTGCGGGTTAGGGGCCAATTCTGAGACCCACTAGTAGAGCATGGCTCTCTAAATTTATTATACTTAAGAATCAGCTGGAGATCTTGTTAAAATGTAGACTCTGATTCAGTATATCTGGGATGGAAATACAAGTTCTCAGCAGGGGTTTGAACCAGAAGGAACCTGTTTGAAGCCCTGCTACTTTCTTTTTCCTTCTCTTGACTTCTTCACTGATCAGTTTCTACAAAGCACAGCTTCTTAGCTTTTAGGTTTCTCTTAAGAATCAGCAAATGCTTGCAGGCTAAAAAGGTGCCAAGTATCAGGCTTACCTCTTTGTGTTCCTTCCCCCTTAAATTCCTGGTACCTTAAGACCCCACCACATCTTGTAGCTCTCTGATGCTTTCAAATTCTATTTGTTTTCAAAAGAATTACTTTGTTCAGTGTTTTTATTTATTCTTGGTAGAAGAGCTGATAGTTTGCCATAGATGGAAATGGAGCTCCTTAGTTTTTTTTGTTTGTTTTTTTAATCTCTTCAGGTAACTTTAATGTGAGAAGCACCGGACAAAATCAGTTCTTTGCCAGCCCATAAGAATCACCCAAGGACCTTGTTCAAAATATGCTGATTCTCTAGTCTCACCAAAGACCTACTGAATCATAATCTCCAGGGGGGAAAGACTAGAAATTAGTGCTTTTAACAAGTGCGTTTTCATCAGGCTCATTTGGGAGACATGGCCAAGTAGCTCTCCGAGGGCCTTTCTAGCCCTGGTTGCCTAAGCTTACGCCTTTTGCCCTAATAACCCCACCCATCCAATGAATCCTGCGTATGTTGATGGTGCAGAGCCCGATTTTCTGCTATGCAGAGGGGGCAGTGTGCTGCCTTTTCTTACTACCTCCAAACTTGTTCTGCATTCTGCAACTGCATGAGCAGTGACTTCCTTTGCTGAATTATTTCCAATTTCTTCCATAGACATTTTAATCAGAGATGAAAAATGATTGGTCTTTTGCCAGCAGTTCAGTGTAAGAGGAGGTTTTTTGCCTCTTAAAGGTGCATTAATTTGAAACGGCTTTAATGTAGAAAGCAGAGGGATGCCTTCAGAAGGAGACCTGGACTCTGGGGATCAGGGATGAGCCCAGGGTACATGGATAGCCTAGGAATTGAAGTAGTCACTCGCCACCTCTTCTTCCCCCACTAAGTAAGTTCCCTTTGCCTGCTTGAGTGTTTATCTGCTTTACACTCTCCAAATTAGATTTGATCCCAACTATTAGTTCTCTTTTTTTTTTTAGTTCTAGGCCTGGAGGGCTGCTGTGCACCTCATTCTTTCTGACCCTTGCTGGCTCCTCTCCCATCTCCCTGTGGATTCTCTACGATCCTGTTGAGTGCCTTGATAAGACTTTCCTGCACCAGCTTCCTCCACGTCTCCCTCCCCCTACCTCCTTTATCTTCCCCTTCTCTCCTCCTTCCCTTCCCTAAACTGCTTCTCCTCCATGCACCCTCCTTACACCCCTCTCTCCCGTCTCCCTTTCCCAATATCAGAACAGATGCTGTAGAATCATCTCGCAAAGCCCCTCTACCACTTCCTGCCACCGCTGTCTTCCACACCATCTCCTAGCAGATGGGGAACTCAGACACAGGTGAAATGGTCAGACTCCTTTTCTCTGAGCCATTGAGCAAGTCCAGTCTCCCTAGTTCTCTTTGGCTGGGGATGTCTCTGATTGCTCCTAATTTATGGGATGCCCAGTAAGTGCTAGAAACAATAATACACTGAGTGGGAAAACAGGCAAAGGACATGAAAAGGTAATTTCATAAACAAAGAAACATAAAAGCCATAAACATGTGATAAACTCATTTAATGTATCATCAAAGAAATGCAAATTAAAACTATGTGAGTGGTAAAAATGGGAACAATAATGTCAACTTTGGCTATGGTGGAGCCCTGGTAGCAGTGGTTAAGCATTCAGCTGCTAACCAAATGGTCGGCAGTTCTAATCCACCAAGTGGCTCCTTGGGAACCCTATGGGGCAGTTCTACTCTGTCCTTTAGGGTTGCTATGAGTCAGAATGGACTTAAGGCAATGGGTTTGTTTCTGTTGTTGCTGGTTTGGCTGTGGTGCTTGGAAACGGATACCCTCACATACTGCTGTGAGAGTAGAAGGTTTTCAGTCCTTTTTCAGAGCAATGTGGTAAAATATAACAAAAATCTTATAATTTTCCATAACTTTTGACTCTGCAATTGCACTTCCAGGAGTTTATCCCAGTGTAAGATTTATGTACAAGGACACTCAGCCTGGGGCTGTTTTAATAGTGATAATTGGTGCTGTCTGATGAAACATAACCATGTAACAATGGGACATTGGTATTTTATACCAATTGTACACTATGTGGCCATTAAAAATAATACTGTTGACAGTTATTTAAAGACAAAGAATGTTCAAGCTCTAATGTAAAAAAGGAAACACACAAAAAAACAAGTTACAAAGCAGTATGTCACAATAATTCCATTTTATGGGGGAAAAGCATAGGAAAAAGAATCAATGGAAGAATATATGCCAACATATTAACATGGCTAGCTCTGCTGCATCATAGACAAAAATCTAAGAAACATGATTATTAAAATATTAAATCAATAAATCAGTAGTATGCTTGTCAGAAGACAGGCCAGCCTCTGGTCCTGAATTTGCCTCTTTTGCTCTGCGAAGCCTTGGGCAGGGTTCAGCTGAACCAAGGAGAGACTTGAATTTTTTTTTTTAATGGCTGGGGACAGGCATGGCAGGCATTACTGGAGATCCCAGAAACAAAGATTTGACACGTGCAGACCAGTGTGCAAGTTCTGAGTCTGCATTTATGCAAAACTGGCAGCAGCAGAGAGTGTATAGTAGACCTGTCAATCTGGACATCACCTGGATAAATGAACTCACTTAAGAAAAAATCGAGCAGTTTATTCCCTGCTCACTAACAGGTCAAAGCCTAATCTTTAAAACTGATGTCCTGATCTCAAGGCCCCTCAGGTGGTAATATTAGCCTCACTGATGTTGGTAGATCTTCTCCATAAATGCTTTTCCGCTCACAAAAAAACCTAGCTTTCCTGCCCATGGGACTATTTTTGATTTAGAGTGTTTCCTGAACTGAACTCCCCAATTTATGGAAGAGGCTCAATATGAAAGTGCAGATTGATTCTTAAGTCACCATCTTTTTAATTACTGCACGTACCCAATTTTATTATCCAATTATGGGTAAGATTAAAGTTCATCAAACTCCGTGTTTTATGTGAAATTCTTTCATTTCCAAAAGATCAGTGGAACATTAAAGCACAAATGAAACAGTCGGCTGCAGATGATACAGGCTGATTTATCCTTGATCTTCCATAAACAGCAAAACTGGTTCTGATATTTCCCTAGCATAATAGGTCTATATATACAGTGTACTGTATATCTTTTCATTTCAGCCTTGAAAAAAATACAATATATCCCCTGTGGGAGTCATGATTTCACTGAATTTTTTTTTTATAGTGCTTAAGGCTCCACAGTGCCCAACCAGTTTGTTACAGCAGATGGATGAGAGCCCACTGCTGCGAAATTGCTTTTGGATATTTGCACAGCGACCTTTTCCCACTCTATCCTAAATGCATTAACTCTTTCTACACAAGATGGAAAGTTGCTATGCTGAACTGCTGTCTTAGTTATCTAGTGCTGCTGTAACAGAAGTACCACAAATGGGTGGCTTAAAAAACAAATTTATTTTCTCATAGTTTAGGAGGCTAGAAGTCTGAATTCAGGGTGCTGGCTGTAGGGGAAGGCTTTCTATCTCTGTCAGCTCTGGGAAAAGTCCTTGTCTCTTTGAACTTCTGTTCCTAGGCAATCTTCATGTGGCTTGTCATCTCTCTTCTGCCTCTACTCTGCTGACTTGTTTAATCTCTTTTATATGTCAAAGGAGATTGACTCAAAATACACCCTACACTAATTCTGCCTCATTAACATAACAAAGACAACCCATTCCTAAATGGAATTATAACCACAGGCATAGAGGTTAGGATTTATGACACATGTTTTTGGGGGATACAATTCGATCTATAACAACTGCTCCCCTGCAAGGTCCAGTTGAAACATCACACTCTTTCTATGAAACCTTTCCTGGTGCATTCTTCATCATCGAAAACAATTTCTCTTTCCCCTGAAGTTCCCTTGCAAAAGAGGAAAGTGGAGGAACTAAGACACCTACTGGGTGACATTTCCCAAGGTCATGAAGCTGGTAGGAGGGGGTGCCAGGAGTATAATTCAGGGCTGGCTGTCTCCAAAGCCTTCCTGCTTCCAAGCCCCTGGAGCACATGGTTTATGCCTCTATTGTGGCCTTGATCCCCCTTTTCCTTTTAATTGAGCAATTTGAGCACATTTTTCTTCAGCCATAATGTGAGCTCCAGGTATAGTTTTATGTCCACTGCCCTCCCCATTACCACTTCAATTTATATTTAGTAGATATTCGGTGTCTCAGTCAGGGTTCAATCAGAGGAGCAGAACCACTAGGAGATTACATACACACACACACATACACACACACACATACATACACACATATATATTTGGACTTGTTACAGGATTTGTTGTAGGAATTTGACTTTTTGCATCTGATGCTGGAGCTTGAAGTCCACAGGGCAGGTAGTTGGAAGGAAAGACGAATGTAACATGGAGAATAAGAACAAGTAGGAACCCACAAACATGAGCTGGAGACCATGAGGACAAACTGGAACCCATATCAGTCCTTTTGCCTTTGACCTCGATGGTGTGGATATTCTGCAGAAACGAGGGCCCTTTATCATGGAGCTAAACACACACACCTGGCCCAGAAGTTGGAGAAGTTGAAGAAGGGTCCAGGGAAGGTGGTGCAGTTGTAGGCCCAGCTATTGCATCATATCAATGGGTGAGTCAGCAGATCAGTGACAATGTGTGTGAACTACAAGATGGCTGCCACTTCCCTTACTGGTCTCCAGATCTCCCATAGTAATCTTTTCTGTAGCCTGCCCTAATCGGAAACATAGGAAAAGGAATCCTAGGAAATGCATTTCAGTCTAACCAAGTTATCACATTAGAAAGCCGGTATAGTTCACCTCTTGTTAACTTAGCACCCACACATCTCCATAAGCCATATTTAATCTCCAAATAAAGACAAAAAGAAAATCATACTTCTGCCTATCATGATGCAACTATCCCACACACAACTGAAAAGGCACTAACCCTTTCCTCGGAAGAGGGGTAATAATGTTACTGCAAATCGCGTGTTTGAGCCGCCTGCCGCAAAGCCAATACTGAGACAGGAGGAGGTAAGCAGTAAGAGGGCTTTATTGAATACCAGTATTCAAGAGACAGATGAGGTTAAATTCTCCCAAATTCTGTCTACCCTAAAGCATTGATGGGAGGGTTTTATATGGGGAAGATCAGGGTTACCTAATGTTTTGAGCACGTAGTCCACAGATGGTCTTATACATCACAAAACAACTACAAAAAACTCTTTATTAAACTAAAGATATGCATGTCAGGCATCCGGACTCTAATCAGTATATTTGTAACAGGCTGAAAAACTCACATAAGAATCTCTGGGCAAGTGAAACTGTTTTGCCAAGTCCACTGTGGCTGAGATAGGGAGCAAGAAAGAAAATTGCAGATTAAAAATGCCAGGCAGCCTTCCCGTCGGTTTGCAGGCTGAAGGCCATTTCTCAAGAGGACAAAAAAAAGAAGAGAGACCAAGGCCACAGGAACTGAGATCGCTCCGCACCTCTTTGGAAGAGACCGGTGCAGCTGGTGCAGTAAAAAAATGTTTAGAGATTACTTAGAGTGTCATTACGGCGTTAGTCGTGTCAGGCTCTCAATCACCTATTTTGAATAGGGGAAAACATGTTGTAAAGTATTAGGGTGTTTGTTAAGAGTGGAACAGGCTGCTCAGCCATATCTTGAACAAAACCTGCACCATTTTCTAAAGACTAGAGATTAATCACAGTTTATACAGTTATACTAAAACAAACAAGAAAATATATTCTCTCTATTTTAATATTAAAACACTGGAGAAAAACTATTTTCTCTACTTCAATGTTCACTCTTAGTTGATTCACACTCCCCCTTTGATATATGTAATTTAAATACAGAGATATAAGATTAACTACTATTATGGATTACATGCGAATGTGAAGAAAATGAAAATCCTCACAACTGGGCCCATAAATAGCATCATGATAAACAGTAAAGAAATTGAAGTTTTTAAGGATTTCATTCTACTTGGATCAACAATCAATACCCATGAAAGCAACAGTCAAGCAATCAAATGACATTCTGCATTGGTCAAATCTATGGCAAAAGACCTCTTTAACATCTTAAAAGGCAAAAATGTCACTTTGATGACTAAGTGCACCTGGCCCAACCCATGGTCTTTTCAATTGCCTCATACTCATGGGAAAGTTGGGCAATGAAAAAGGAAGACTGAAGAAGAGTTGACACATATGAATTGGGCTGTTGGCAAAGAATATTGAATATGTCATGGACTGCCAAAAGAACAAACCAATCAGTCTTGGAGGAAGTATAGCCGGAAGTGAGGATGGCAAGACTTTGTCCACTTTACTTAGGACATGTCATTAGGTGGGACCAATTGCTGTAGAAAGACATTATGCTTGATAAAGTAGAGGGTCAGCAAAAAAAGAGGGAGACCCTCAATGAGATGGATTGACACAGTGGCTGCAAAAAAGGGCTCAAACATAGCAACAATTGTGAGGATGGCACAGGACTGGGCAACATTTCGTTCTGTTACACATAAGGTCACTATGAGTCAGAGCTGCACCGGACAACAACAACACAATTAACACATCTTACGTGGATGATAAGAGGCTAAGAGAAGGGAAAAAACATATACAAACATATTTATATCAAAATAAGAAAGAAATACTGATAAATATTACAGTCAGCACTTCTGCAAATGGTCACATGGTTGTACATGGTATTTATAACTACCTTCGTCCACTACCCATTCAATATCCCCTTCATCTTCAGCAAGCACCCCAGGTGGTGGATCTAGACCAGGGATCAGGAAACTTTTTCTGTAAAGGGTCATATTGTAAACATTTAGACATTGTGGGTCATACAGTCTCTGTCTCAACTACTCAACTCTGCCAGTGTAGCACAAAAACAGCCACAGACAATATGTAAACAAATGAATGTTGCTGTATTACAATAAAACTTTATTTGCAAACATGGGTGGAGAGCTGTATTAGCTCTCTCTGTATTAGTTGTATTATGGGCTGTAGTTTGCTTATCACTAGTATAGGTCATTAGCAGTCCTGCCTGAATTGGGTTGTAGTTTTCCGCTGACTTTAATCACGGGACATGGGAGTAATAACAGGCATCTCAGAGGATCTCTTTCTTTCCTTTTTTTAATTTTTATTGTGCTTTAAATGAAAGTTTACAAATCAAGTCAGTCTCTCATACACAAATTTATATACTTCTAATTTCTCTCCCCCTAATAAGACAGCCCGCTCCTTCCCTCCACTCTCTCTTTTCATGTCTATTCCGCCAGCTTCTAACCCCCCTCTTCCCTCTCATCTCCTCTCCAGATAGGAGATGCCAACATAGTCTCAAGTGTCTATTTGATCCAAGAAGCTCATTCTTCACCAGCATCTTTTTCTATCCCATTGTCCGGTCCAATCCCTGTCTGAAGAGTTGGCTTTGGGAATGGTTCCTGTCCTGGGCTAACAGAAAGCCTGGGGGCCATGACCACCGAGGTCCTTCTAGTCTCAGTCAGACCATTTAGTCTGGTCTTTTTATGAGAATTTGGGGTCTGCATCCCACTGCTCTCCAGCTCCCTCAGGGGTTCTCTGTTGTGTTCCCTGTCATGGTAGTCATCGGTTGTAGCTGGGCACCATCTAGTTCTTCTGGTCTCAGGATGATGTAGTCTCTGGTTTATGTGGCCCTTCCTGACTCCTGGGCTCATAATTAAATTACCTTGTGTCTTTGGTGTTCTTCATTCTCCTTTGCTCCAGGTGGGTTGAGACCAATTTATGCATCTTAGATGGCCGCTTGCTAACGTTTAAGGCCCCAGATGCCACGCACCAAAGTGGGATGCAAAATGTTTTCTTAATAGATTTTATTATGCCAATTGACTCAGATGTCCCAGGGGATCTCTTTCATTGCAGATATGTTCCTTCTTACCTCCATTGTGTGGTAGCAATCCATTTTACCCTTGATATTCAGGATCAATCACCTCAGCAGAACAGTAATTCTTTTTTTTGTCTATTGATTCTTTGTCTATTTCAAGAGGAATCCGAAGTGGCAAGGCAGTAGCTGCAACTTCCAGGTCAGTGGAATCATTGTTGTGTTCCCTGGTGGAAGCATTCTTCCCTTTGGAACTAAAGTGGTTGGATGGGACGCTAATTGTGCTAATGGATCACTAGGGGTAATAGTGAGATGAGCCATGTTCTCCTTGGGTGGGAGCTGCTGGCCCCTGGCTGAACAAAGAGAATTTAGTGGTGCATATATTTTTATTCAGTCAGCAAGCATTTATTGAGCATGCACTGTGTGCCAGGCACTAGGTGGGATGAAACGAACAAGATCATGGCTCCCCTTTTGAAGCGCTCAGTTTAGAGGGAGAGACACACATTAAATAAGGCAACAGATAGTATAGTAATTAAAAATGGATGTTGTGATAGAGAATAATGGGGGGGGTTACTTTAATTACAGGATCAGAGAAAGCTTCTCCGAGGAGGTGACTATCCAGATGAGACCTGAAGGATAAGAAAGATGGACTCAAGCTAAGACCAGTGGGAAGAGCATCCCAGGCAGAAGGAGCAATATGAGTAAAGCCTCTGATTTATTCTGGAGTATAGTGAGCCATGCAGAGTAAGGCATGGAAGTTGGAGAGGTGGGCTGGATTATGCAAGGACATAGGACTACAATGCTGGAAACTATGCCACCAGTATTTCAAATACCAGCAGGGTCACCCATTGTGGACAGGTTTCCGCAGAGTTTACAGACTAAGACAGGCTCGAAAGACAGCCTGGTGACCTACTTCCAAAAATTAGCCAACGAAAACCCTGTGGATCACGACAGAGTATTGTCCGATATAGTGCTGGAAGATGAGCCCCCTACATTGGAAGGCACTCAAAAAACACAGTGGCCACAACAACGGACTCAAGCATACCAAGGGTTGTGAAGATAGTGCAGGACTGGGCACCATTTAATTCTGTTGTACATGGGATTGCCATGAGTCAGAGCTGACTTGATGGCAGCTAACAACAGCAGCAACAACAGGGCCAAATGAGTTTTAATTTTATTCTAGGTGTGCAGCCATGGAAAGGTATTAAGCAAGGAGGTGGCATGATCTGGTGACTGGTGGAGAATGGATGGTAGGAGACAGGAGAGGATGTGGGGAGATCACATAGGAGAGCCTTGCAATCCTTCCAATAAAACATGGGGGTGACTTGAACAAAGATGGTGGCAGTGAAAAGAGGTGGATAGATACTCAAGACATATTTTGGGGGTAACATCAACAGGGCTTGGTGATGGTTTGGTTGTGGGGGAAGGTGGAAAGGGAGAAATCAAGGATGACTTGGAAGTTTTGGGAAAGTGCTTCTCCACCTTTATGGACACAGAGAAGATTGGCAGAAGAAAGATAGGATGAAATGAAACTTTAAATTTTGGGTGTAAGTTTGAGATTCTTATGAGACATCCTAGGGGAGATGTCAGGCAGACAGTTGTATATCAGAGGCTGGAGTTCAGAAGAGACGTAGTGTTTATGATTCATTAGCACAAAGGTGACTGCCAGAAGAGCAGTCTATCTTGGAAGAAGTACAGCAAAAGTGCTCCTTGGAAGCAAGGATGGTGAAGCTTCGTCTCACGTACTTTGGACACGTTTTCAGGAGGGACCAGTCCCTGGAGAAGGATATCATGCCTGTAAAGTAGAGGGTCAGCGCGAAAGAGGAAGACCCTCGACAAGATGGCCTGACATAGTGGCTGCAACAATGGAGCTCAAACATAGCAATGATTGTGAGAATGGTGCAGGACCGGGCAGTGTTTCATTGTGTCATACATAGATAGGGTGGCTATGAGTGAGAACTGACTCAACGGCACCTAACAACAACATGGTAATTCTTTAACTTTTTGAGGAACTGCCACACTATTTTCCACAATGGCTGCATCGTTTTACAATCCCACCAGCAATGCAGGAGGGTTTCAATTTCTCCACATCCTTGCCAACCCTTGTTATTTTCCATTTTTCTGATAATGGTCATCATAGTTGGGGTGAACTACTATCTCATTTTGGTTTTGATTAGCATCTCCCTAATGACTAGTATCCTTTAGCGTCTTTATGAGTCTGAATTGACTCAACAGCAACAGGTTTTTTTTTTTTTTAATGACTAGTGATGTTGAGCATCTTTTCATATGCTTATTGGCCATTTTAGAAGCTCCTGCTTTGAGAAGGATAGAGTGGTCACCTGTGTTGGAAGTGCTGTGAGGTCCACTGAGTTCAGGTGGCTTGAGTCACCCAGAAAGTTGGCTGGTGTAGAAAGGATCTGGGAAAACTGGGGATCTAGCAAGTGTTCTGTGGGGCCTTGAACCATAATGAGGCTATGCTCTCAGAAACCATATTATTTGATTCTACCTTCCCAACCTACAGGCCAGTGGTGCCCTCAGAAGCACGCATTGCCCTTTCCTGTGTTGTCAGTGGAGGACAGGCTTTCTAAGAGACTCTGTCTCAGAATGCTGAAGCTTTCTCTCCGAATGGAGAGTCAGCAAAATTGTGGGGTCCAATAGAGGGAAGCTCATGCAGGTTGGGTTGATTTGGTTGGCTCTAAGAGTGTCCTGATATCTAGAAAGGTACATCATTTAGGGCTTGCATTGACTGGATGTAACTGAAAATCCATCTAACAACAGCTTAAGCACACAGGGGTTAGATTTTCAATTGTAATAAGAACCCTAAAGAAGGCTATACAAGACTGGGTACATATGCTTAAGGGAGAAGCCTAGAACTAGGGCTTCTTCTGGCTCTCTGCTTTGTCATTCTTAACAAATAACCTTTATCCCCATGGTTGCAAGATAGCTGCTTCTCCTCCAGCCATCACTTCCACATTCCAAGCAGGGAGAAGGTAGAAAGGCAAATGGCACAAGGATATGCCAGCTGAGTCAGTTTTGTTTTCCCAGAGGTCCCACACAGAAGACTTTGGTTTATATTTCAGCGGCCAGAATAGGTTTGCTGGGTCCCCTCTGTTGTTATTAGGTGCTGTCAAGTAGATTTTTACTTATAGTGACCCATGTGACAGAGTAAAACTGCCCCCTAGCGTTTTCTAGGCTGTAATTTTAATGAAAGCAGATTGCTAGGTCTTTCTCCCACAGAGCCTCTGGGTGGGTTCAAACCACCAACCTTATGGTTTGCAGCCAAGTGCTTAACTTTTGCCAGCAGGGCTCCTTTGGTAACCTCTGGCTGCAGTGAAATTTGAGAGATATTTTTAAAGGAACATACTACCTCCCTCAACAAAATTAGGCTTCTATTGCTAGAGTAGAATATTGGGAGAAGGGGGAATGGGTATTAGCTAAGCCATTAGCAATGTCTACTGCAGCTGGGAAGAAAAAGATGGTGGGATGGGGGTGGGGAGAAGAAGAGGTAGAGCGTGTAAAAGAGAGAGCAAGTCCACAGATTCCTCAGTAGTGCTCATTATAAAGCTGAAATGTCATGTCAGGAGTTTTTAAGTGGTGCGTGAACTATTTTCACCTCTTTCTAAATGGATCTTTCTTGACTCAGCAGATACCCAAATGTCTCCTGTTACTCTAATTTGTACTTTCATTTGAGTCTCCTACTTTACAAATGCCCAGTTCATGAGAGCGTAACATTTTCCTTTATTTATAAACAACTCTTTCTAGCTGTTTAGGAAAAAAAAAAAGGGGGGAGAGAAAGAGAGTGATAATTAAAAAATACATAATTACCCCGAGACTACATTAATTCTCCTTCAGTGTCCCAGCAGGGAACTCCATCTTGGAGAATTCATTAATGCCTGACCTGGAGAAGTGTAATGAAAAAAATGTCACGGGAGACCAACATTTTGAATTATTGATTAGAAGGGGTTTTCCTGGCTCTTTTGGCTTAATTACACACTCTGAAAGAGGCGAAGCAGAGAGGGGGAGATGGAAGCTGCAGAGATTTAAAGTGGCTGAGAGGTTGGCAACAGCTGTGTTGCATTACCAGTTTTATGAAGCTGTGCTGTGGAGCTCCTGGGCTGTGGCTCAGAAAAGGAGGAGGGGTTTGGGAGAGGAGCCCAAGGACTGAATGACTTGTTTTGGCAAGGAGAGCTGTATCCTGCAATGGGGAGCCCTGGTGGCACAGTGGTTAAGAGCTATGGCTGCTAACCAAAAGGTCGGTAGTTTGAATCCACCAGCTGCTCCCTGGAAACCCTGTGAGTCTGTCCTATAGGGTTGCTGTGAGTTGGAACCAAATCGAATCGACTTGACTCGATGGCAACGGGTTTTTATCCTGTAATGGGAGCCTTGGTGGTGCAGTGGTTAAGCACTCGGCTGCTAACTGAAGAGGTTGGCAGTTCCAACCTACCAGCAGCTCCGAGGGAGGAAAGACCTAGCAATCTGCTCCCGTAAAGATTAAAAACCACACAAAACCCATTGCTGTCAAGTCAATTCTGACTCATAACGACCGTATAAGACAGAGTAGAACTGCCAGCCTGGGAAACCCTATGGGGCAGTTCTACTCCATTGCATCGGGTCACTGTGAGCTGAAATCAACTCAATGGCACACGACAAGAACAATATCCTATAATAAGTGAACCACATCCAGCGAGCGGGGAAGGTGGGGGGTGGGATGAGGAGCCTCCATAATCTTCACACTCACTGTGAGAATCGTGGGATCTCAGCACAAGCTCCCAGGACACCATTTCCCTGAGGGCTTGCTGGACAAATAGTACAGAGGCTTCTTGGGACTAATGCCTGATTTCAGGGCAGGGGGATCAAGATTTTGGAACTGCGTCAGCCAAAGATTAGACAGGACCGTGAAGCAAACAATAATACCCATAGTTCAGCCATGTATACGAGACTAAATGGGCACACCAGTCCAGGGGCAAGGACGAGAAGACAGGAGGGGCAGGAAAGCTGGATGAGTGGAAATGGGGAACCTAAGGTCGAGAAGGGGAGAGTGCTGACATGTTGCAGGGTTGGCAACCAAGGTCACAAACGTGCGTATTAATTATTTAATGAGGAAGTAATTTGTTCTGTAAACATTCATCTGAAGCACAAAAAAAAAAAAGCACAAAGATTTTGGAACTACATGGGTAGATAAAGGCTGCCTTATGCTCTTGGGGGAAGCTTGGGTGGCGCAGTGGTTAAGAGCTCTGGTGGCACAGTGGTTAAAAGCTTTGCTGCTAACCAAAAGGTCTGCAGTTCAAATCTACCAGCTGCTCCTTGGAAATCCTAAGGGACAGTTCTGTTCCGTCCTATAGTGTCACTATGAGTTGGAATCAACTCAACAGTGAGGGTTTTTTTTTTTTTGGTTTATGCTCTTGGGGTAGGGGGAGCAGTGGCTGTTCAATGGTGGAATTCTCACCTTCCATGCAGGAGATCTGGGTTCTATTCCTGGCCCATACATCTCATACAGAGCTACCACTCGTCTGTCAGTGGAAGCTTGCATATTGCTGCAATGCTAAATAGGTTTCAACGGAGCTTCCAGACTAAGACAGACTGGGGTGAAAGGTCTGGTGGTCCTCTTCTGAAAATCAGCCAGTGAAAACCCTATGGATCACAACGATCTGTTCTGCGATGAATCATGAGTATGGCACAGGACTGGGCATTGTTTCACTCAGTTGTGGATGGGGTTGCCATGAGTGGGAGTCAACTTGAAGGTACCTAACAACAACAACATGCTCTTAGGAAAATGTCTAAATAATTCAGAGGCCATTTCGAGGGAAGCACAGTTGCTGGACCTGGCTTCCAGCTGGGGTGCCCTTTTGTGTGTAATTTCTGGGCCCCCGTTCTGACTGATGCTAAGCAGCTCTAGGAAGCTTGTCATAACTTCCTGTCAGGGTTGGCACTGCCCCCTGGGATCTGACCCCAGCCTGCTTCTTTCTGCTTTGCCCCCTGCATTCTGTGGCCTTCTCTGAGTCCTTCCAAGGTGCCAGCTCCTTCCCACCTAAGTACTGTTATACACGTCCCTTGCTGTCCTGGAATGCTCTTCTCCCCACCTCCTCACCCTAGGCCTGGTTGATGCCCCTCCTCGTCCATCAGAACTCGGCTCAGTCGTCACCCCCTCCAGGGGGTCTCCCTGATGCTCCCATTTTCTAGAAAATTTCTAGGCCTCCTGTTACTCACTTTCTAGCTTCTGGTACTTTTTATTCCTAGAATTTATTGCAGACATAATTAAACATTCATTTGTGGGACGAGTTGCTTAATGCCCGTCTCTCCCACTAGACCATAAACTCCATGAAGGCAGAAGACATGCCTGGTTTTGCTACGATTTTATCTTCAAAGCCTCACTCACTGCTTGGCACATAGTAGGCTCTTCAACTAAATCCTCTCTTCAGTGCTGTGGGGCAGAGTTGACAATCTCCATTTTATAGCTGAGGAGGCCCGGAGAAGTCAAGTGAGTTACCTAAGGTCACATAGCTGGTAAGGGCAGAGCTGGAATTCACATTCATATCTCTCCAGTTTTGAGCCTTGCATTTTTTTTTTTTTTTTAACCGATGTTCCTAGTAGCAGCTGCACTCTGGCGGGCAGCACACACCGAGCATGTTCCATAGCAGGTAGTAGGCAGTCTTGGCCCTAACCCCAAGGGCCGCACTGTAGTTGAGCAATTCTGCGGCCTTCCGCACTGTGGATTTGCTGTCCTGTGTCCTCTCTCCTTGTCTGTATGATGTTCCCTGAGTCCCTCGTGCTAGCTTCGACCCATAATCCTGCTCCAGTTGGTACATGAAGACACGCAGTTCGGCTGCTTTTCCCTACCCTTGCTGGGCCTTTGGCTGTTGAGCCACTCACTCCTCATTCTTGTCTTTTCTAGGTTGACAAGATTTTTGCCTCAATTTTACCCTTGGGATTCAGGACACGCCCAGTGCCAGCGTGATACCATCCCTCACTTACTGCTATTTGACAGTTTTGAACAGAACTCTATTTGACCGCAGCTGGCACATTCTTCACACTTTCCATGGAGACTTCCATCTTGGTGCCTGCATCCTCCCTGCTCAGCAGCTAGGACTGCATTCCTGCCCCCACACCATCACGTCTGGCTTCTGTCCACCTACCATGCATGCTAGTTCCACGTGGTCCAGGGACCCTTGCTGCCAACAGGACCCCTCCAGCCAGGGGGAGCCTGCAATACTGTGTATAAGCAGATGATACTGGAATGTGGTGAAGCTCCCATCCAGGTTAGAGAGACAGGAGAGGAAGGTTGGACAGGAGGACCGGGTGTTACTTGGAGCCACTTTAATCAGTGGAGATGTACCAGGTGCACCCTAAGAGCTCCAGGCATAGTGAGTGCACTGCAACCAGATGGGCTCAGGAACCACCAGCAGCTTGTGTGGTCTCCTGGAGTGGAAAGGGGCAGGATGGAGGGTGGAGAAGGCTAGAGGGTAGATGAAGGAGAGCCAGTGATAGCATCTGGTCTCATTCTATCTCATTCTATCTGTCTTAGCCGCTGCTCTTCTTCTAGCCCTTCCCTCCTGCACTGCTATTTCAAACTCCTTTTTATGCATTCATGAGACTACTATTTCTCAGTGCCTAGTATGTTCCAGGCAAGGTGCTAGGCTCTGGGGCTCCCTTGCCCTGCCCTATTGGAATTTACAATCTAGCACAGGAGATTGAGGTAGAGAGGGGCCAAATCATCACGCAGACAAGTGTGAACTTTCAACGGGACAAAGAAGCAGGACCTGGTGCTGTCATGGGGAGATTTGACCAAGTCGGGTAGCTCAGAGTGGGCTTCCCGGGGAGATGCTGCTGAAGCAGCAATCTGAAGTTGTGAGCAGGAGTTTTCTGGGAGAAAAGGGGAGGAACGGCGTCCAGGGCAGGGGAACAGTGTGTGCACGGCTCTGTTGTGGGAGGGATCATGGTGGATTTGAGGGACTCAGGAAAGGGCAGGGTGGTGGGAGAGAGAGATTGAGAGGTGACACAATAAGAAAAGAGGCTCTCAGTTGTTTTTCAGGTAAAATACAGGGATAGGGATGGGGGCCATGGGAAGTTCCTTTCCACTATAGGTTGAGGGGATACACATTTCCTGGCACAAATGTAAGAGGGAAGCAGATGGTGATGAAGGTGATCACCAACATCTTCATAGCTAACACTTGTTACTGTTGTGTAGCTGAGTCGATTCTGACTCATGGCAACCCCATGTGCTACAGAGTAGGACTGCTCCATAGGGTTTTCTTAGCTGTAATCTTTATGGAAGCAGATTGCTAGGACTTTTCTTCTGTCGTGCCGCTAGGTGGGTTCAAACTGCCAGTTTTTTGGTTACTAGCCAAGAACAAACCGTTTGCACCAGCCAGGGACCTGACACTTACATGGTGCTGTGGAAACCCTGGTGGCGTAGTGGTTAAGTGCTACGGCTGCTGACCAAAGGGCTGGCAGTTCGAGTCTGCCAGGTGCTCTTTGGAAACTCTATGGGGCAGTTCTACTCTGTCGAGGGTTTTATTTGGAGTCAGCACCAAGGGAATGCCAGAAGTTTCACAGGTGCGCTTTAGATTCCCCCACAGTAATTAACTTGACAATTTTACAAGTCAGTTTCGACCGTCAGATATTGGACATGAAGCTGCAATGATTTAATTGATTTGAAAACCAAGATGAGTTGAAAGCTTTGCCTTTTACCTACGGTCTTTTTTTTTTTTTTTTTTAATGTGCTGGAAACCTTAAAGCAATATTCTTTATGAGCAAATTAAATTTTACTTTTTTTTTTTTTTAAAGAGTCATTAAGTCAGACGGTGGGTTTAGAACAGATGCCTTCAGAGATGAGAGTCATCACTGGCTTTATGAGAGAGCAGAGGATTTGTGAAACGTGCCATTTAACGCCCTGCCGTGCCAGGTTATTTTTCTCTTCCAGAGTGAACCGTGTGCATTTTCCTAATATTTTGGCAGATGTCTAATAATAGACTACAGAAAAAAATGCTACCTTTTTATTTCAGAGCCAATTTTCATCAAGTTCTTTAAAGGGTTTTATAGGAAAGAAGCATGGGTTCTTGTCCCTGCCCCATGACCTTGGCAAATCTCTGTCCTTCCAGGAGTCCATGTGTGACTTCAGATTCTAGGAACAAATCAGCATTTGGAACACAGACAGAACTCTGGAGCGCCTCCCACTCAGGGAAATGATTCAAATACACGCTTTCCTTTTCTGTAAAGTGAGCTGACAGTTATTATCTAGACAGGCACATTCCTGGGCCCTTGCATACCTATATTCACATTGACACATGTATATACACACGTACATGTACACACACATGGGTTTGCTGAAATTCTCAAAAAGAAAACTAGTTTTGGGTTTTTAGTGTGTTTGCCTTGGGTTTGAATGGAGCAAGGATGAGTTTGGTTAAAAGGCAAATGGCCCTACCACCCAGCCCACCCAACAAATATCCACTGTATCCTTGGGTGACTTCTGGCTGACTTGCAGGTGTCTTTGACCTCCAGCCCAGACCTAGATGACCATACTGCCCCCAACATTGTGGCAAAAAGAGCAGAGGAGCTGCATCTTCTTTGGGCACCAGCACACAGGGTAGCAGAGAGGACTATTACCTGGCGTGTCTTTGCCTTTACTCTGTCTTACCCTCTGCCTGGAATACTCTCTCCACGCCATCCCTCAGGTCCACAGTCGCCCACACCCCAAGGCCTGTCTCCAATGCCTTCTCCTCCAGGAGGGCTTGTTTGATCCCCCTATTTACCTCCTCTGAGCCTTTTACTTGGACCTCTCTTGTTCAGTTTTGTTGATTCTTTCTCTTCTCTATTTCATTTATTTTTGCTCTGATCTTTATTATTTCCTTCTGGTGGCTGTGGACTTCTTTTGCTGTTCTCTTTCTATTTGTTCTAGTTGTAGGGCTAACATTTTGATTTTATCCTTTTTCTTCTTTTTTTTTTTTTGTGGAGTCCTGGTGGCACAGTGGTTAAGAGCTCAGCTACTAACCAAGAGGTCAGCAGTTCAAATCCACCAGCCGCTCCTTGGAAACCCTATGGGACAGTTCTACTCTCTCCTATAGAGTCACTGTGAGTTGGAATCGACTCGATGGCAATAGTTGTTGTAGAAGTCAGCATTTCTACCGAGTGCTCTCTGCTTCAGCTCCTCTAGGAGGCTGAACTTCCCTGAGCTTCCACATCAAACTGGGCTCAGAGAGCACTTGTTGACCAGACCCACTGCAGGTATCAGTCTCCACATAGTAGCTCTCTCAGGTTTGAATTTGATCGGGTCATTTCCTTGCTTTAAAGCCTCATTGGCTGCCTGTAGCCCTTAGAATAAAATCCATAGTGTTCCTGATGCTGCAGGACTGCCTGGTTTAATCCCTAACTGCTTCTCTAGCCTCATGTCCCGTCACACTCCCTCTCACCATGCTCCAGCCACGTGCACCAGCTCATGAAAAATGCCAAGCTCTCGCCTGCCTCAGGACCCTTGCACGTGCCAAGCCATCTGCTTGGAATTTCCCTCCCCTTCACCTGACCACTCTGACTCCTCTTTCAGACCTGAGCTTAAATGTCAGAGAGGCCTTCTCTGACATCCCTCCATCCACCATTGAACTTGAACTCACATGTGCTACCATTCCTCATTATTTGTAATTACATATCCGTTTCCGTGATTGTTTTAAGTCTGTCAGCCCCAGTAGAACTGCAGGAGGGGAGGGCCACGTCTGTCTTGTTTGTGATCATGTCTGCAGCATTTAGCTTGAGGTCTACACTGAGCAGGTGCACAAAAAAGTTATTTTCAGGGCTAGGTGGAAGCGAGGCAGGCACAAACACATTGAGGCCTGAAAGATCTCCCCTTTTGGCTCAGCTTCCACCCTAAATTGCTGTTTTTGATTTTCCTGTTTTGGAATCCAGGCCTGCCCAGAATTTAGTCTTTGCTTGTGAAACAGCTTCGTGGAATTGCTGATCGAATCCTGGACTAGACGCTGTCTGCCCCATGCTCATATCCCTCAGGCCTTGTGTTCAGCTGCAGCTGACCAAATTCCAAACATCAGGGTCTGCAGCTGTTTGCACGAAAGCCCCTCTGCCCTTGTCTACCCAGGCTGGGGTGCTGAGACACTAGCTCCCACCAGCAGCTCCTAACCAATGACCAACAGGTGGTGTATGACTGCAGCAACTCCCTCAGGCTTGGGTGGGAAACTCCCAGGAGTGTGTTCTGCACCACTTCCCAGAACGCTGCTGTGCGGTTGAGCTCTAGCGCCCCCCGCCCCGCTGCACTAGCTTGGCTAACTTCCTCTCTTGTCTCCCCACCCTGCTCTCCTATTTTCTCCACACCCCAAATACCCTGCTTTTGCACTTGAATCCACAGCAGAATTAAATGCTGCCTGGCCCTGCACCATTCCATGATGGGTTGTGGATCAGACTGTTGTGATCCATGAGGTTTTCACTGGCTGATTGTCAGAAGTAGATCCCCAGCTCTTTCTTCCTAGCTTGTCTTAGTCTGGAAGTTCTGAAACTTGTTCAGCATCATAGCAACACACAAGCCTCCACTGACAGACAGGCGGTGGCCGCACAATGCACTGATCAAGAATCAGAGCCAGGTCTCCACGTGGAAGGTGAGTATTCTACCACTGAACCACCAATGCCAAGCAGATGACGGTTTAGAGGCAGTGAGGCCCAGCTTGTGAAAGATGTACTCATACCCTGAGACCATGTGCACTCAGAGGCCGGTGTCCAGACGATGAGGCGTAGGTGCTCCCCAGAGAGACTCACACAGACCCACAAATGCCCGTGTGTGCACACTTAGACCCGCATGTGCAGAAACACACACACCTGTTAGTGGTCTTCCCAGTCTCCTAATTAAGAACAAAGTTTAAGTGAAGCGTGCTCTGTCCAGCTTCCCACACTCAAGCTTAGAGAATCTGGGGCCCTTCATCAGCTCGCCTGGCCCAGCCTCTGGCTTCTAAACAGTTCAGATATCAGAACTGGCCCAGAATAAGCACTTGTCAGCCAAGGAGGGGCACTTAATCAGCCACTGAGCGAGCTGTTAGGTATCCTGAAATAATGGCAGGCTTCTCAAAATGAGAAGATGGGAATTTTTTTTTTTTTTGGACACTCTGAGGTTTAAAATTAAAACTAATAGGCTCTTTCTGTCTCACAATTATGTTTGTCATGATACAAACACTTAAATGCTTGGCTGTTGGTCTTCTTGGATGAACCTCCCAGCATCAAATGGAATTGTAATGCCACGACGAGCCATTACACCGTGGCAGATGACAGTCCCTGTGCAATGCTCGCTGCCCAGCACTGCTGTTGTTCTCAGCATGTACGAGGTAGGCTAATAATCAGGAGGAGGGCCTGTTCTCCATGGAGCTGTCACATGGGCCTGAGGACTAGGAGCTGGGATCCACAGGCTATGGTGCCTTGGGAGTTAGGCGGGCCCTAGGTCTCTACTCTTATATGTTTCTTTGCTGGATACACATGAGATGCTATCAGAATTTTACAGTTCAACCAAGGGTGTCACGGGAATGACTTCATCTATATGGAGTTATTACTGTTCCTTCAATAAAAAGTAATCACAGAGAATTAAACCTAAATTGTGCGATTTGTAAGAAGAAGGAACATCGAGACTGTTTTGCCAGGCACATCTTAATTTCTGGAATCATTATAGTATGATGAGTCTAGTCTTCAGCTGGATTTAGTAGAGGCTGGGTAGTGAATTGCATTGAATATGCATGGAATGGTATTAGGAAGATGGCAAGCTGAAAATTAGTATTCCAGAAGGAATAAAGCCTTCTGAATACAGTATTAGAAGTTTTGATATTATGTTTCTAGGTAGTTTGGACTTCCTGAGTTATTTAAGAAATTTAATTTTCTTTCCATGAGGAAATATCTTAGACCTCTTTGGTGGCAAGCAGGGGCAGATTATCCAGTAGATAAGGTGCCTACCTTGCTTACCAGATTATCTGTGTTGTTGTTGTTGTTGTTAGGTGCGGTCCAGTCGGTTCCGACTCATAGCAACCCTATGCACAACCCTATGAAACACCGCCCGGTCCTGCGCCATCCTTACAATTGTTGTTATGCTTGAGCTCACTGTTGCAGCCACTGTGTCAATCCATCTCATTGAGGGTCTTCCTCTTTTCCGCTGACCCTGTACTCTGCCAAGCATGATGTCCTTCGCCAGGGACTGATCCCTCCCGACAACATGTCCAAAGTATGTAAGATGCAGTCTCGCCATCCTTGCTTCTAAGGAGCATTCTGGTTGTACTTATTCCAAAACAGATTTGTTCGTTCTTTTGGCAGTCCATGGTATATTCAATATTCTTCTCCAATATCACAATTCAAAGGTGTCAATTCTTCTTCAGTCTTCCTTATTCATTGTCCAGCTTTCACATGCAGATGATGCGATTGAAAATACCCTGGCTTGGGTCAGGTGCACCTTAGTCTTCAAGGTGACATCTTTGCTCTTCAACACTTTAAAGAGGTCCTTTGCAGCAGATTTACCCAATGCGATGCGTCTTTTGATTTCTTGACTGCTGCTTCCATGGGTGTGGATTGTGGATACAAGTAAAATGAAATCCTTGACAACTTCGATCTTTTCTCTGTTTATCATGATGGTCCAGTTGTGAGGATTTTTGTTTTCTTTATGTTGAGGTGTAATCCATACTGAAGGCTGTGGTCTTTGATCTTCATTAGTAAGTGCTTCAAGTCCTCTTCACTTTCAGCAAGCAAGGTTGTGTGACCTGCATAACGCAGGTTGTTAACGAGTCTTCCTCCAATCCTGATGCCCCGTTCTTCTTCATATAGTCCAGCTTCTCGGGTTATTTGCTCAGCATACAGATTGGGTAGGTATGGTGAAAGAATACAACCCTGATGCACACCTTTCCTGACTTTAAACCAATCAGTATCCCCTTGTTCTGTCCAAACAACTGCTTCTTGATCTATGTAAAGGTTCCTCATGAGTACAATTAAGTGTTCTGGAGTTCCCGTTCTTTGCAATGTTATCTGTAATTTGTTATGATCCACACAGTTGAATGCCTCTGCATAGTCAATAAAACACAGGTAAACATCCTTCTGGTATTTTCTGCTTTCAGCCAGGATCCATCTGACACCAGCAATGATATTCCCGGTTTCACATCCTCTTCTGAAACCAGCCCGAATTTCTGGCAGTTTCCTGTGGATATGCTGCTGCAGCCATTTTTGAGTGATCTTCAGCAAAATTTTGCTTGCGCGTGATATTAATGATATTGTTCTATAATTTCC
The DNA here is from genome assembly GCF_024166365.1 of Elephas maximus indicus. Classification (NCBI taxonomy): domain Eukaryota; kingdom Metazoa; phylum Chordata; class Mammalia; order Proboscidea; family Elephantidae; genus Elephas; species Elephas maximus. The sequence continues at coordinate 69,652,484 of NC_064831.1, read as the reverse complement.
ACATTCGGTTGGATCACCTTTCCTGGGAATAGGCATAAATATGGATTTCTTCCAGTCAGTTGGCCAGGAAGATCATCTGTAGTGAACAATTTCACATTTTTTTCAGCACATCAAAGATTCTTCATCTAGGTATGGCTGGCATCTGTCTCCCTCCCAACCCCATAGCACCCTTCTACAGAATCAAAGCCTCTTTTCAAATTTATAATCTCTGGGCAGATGACCCAGTAAGCAAGGTAAGCATGGAATCTGTAGTGAACAGTTTCACATGTGAAATTGTTTACTACATATTAGTAAGTAAGCAGAAGTAAGCTCATGCTTACCCTGTTAATTGGATAATCCACCCCTGGTGGCATGTAAGAGAGATCAATGTCAACTTATTAAGGTAAAGGGGGATATTTTATAAATGAGACAGATGACCTGGTAGAGAAATGAGGTGTTTCCTCCTTCCTTCTCTCAAAGAGCTAACAGAGCTGTCTGTTTTGGAAGCCTGATATATCCTTTGCTCTAGATAGAGTTTGGTAGTGTTCCTTCATCTCTTCTTCTATGTTTTTGAAGAGATTGAATAGGACTGGTATCATCTCCTCTCTGAATGTTTGGTAGGATTCTCCAGTGTAGCCATCTGGTTCTGGGCTTTTTTTTTTGGCAGTTTTTTGGTGACATTTTCAATCTCTTCTTTTGTAATGGGTCTGTTTAAATTTCCTACCTCTGTTTGTGTTAGTTTGGGTAGGTAGTGTGGTTCTAGGAATTTGTCCATTTCACCTAGATTTTCAAATTTGTTGACGTACAATTTTTCACAGTAATTAGTTATGATCTTCTTTATCTCTGATCGGTTGTAATGTCACCAATTTCATATCTTAATTTGGTTATTTGCCTCTTCTGTGTTTTTTCTTTTGTCAATCTAGCCAGTGGCTTATCTATTTTACTGATCCTTTCAAAGCACCAGCTTCTGGTCTTATTGATTCTTTCTATTGTTTTGCTATTTTCTATTTCATTTATTTCTGCTCTGATCTTTATTACTTCCTTTTTTCTGGGTAGCTTTTGACTTCTTGTGCTCTTCCTTTTCTATTTGTTCAAGTTGTTGGTTTAGGTGAATGATCTGGGATTGTTCTTCCTTAATGTAGGCATGTACTGCTATGAATCTCCCTCTGAGTACTGCTTTTGCTGTGTCCCAAAGCTTTTCATATGTTGTTATCATTTTTGTTTGATTCTAGGAATTTTTTAAAATTTCACTTCTGATTTCTTCTATGACCCAATCATTTTTTAGTTGTGTATTATTTAGTTTCCATGTATTTATTTATTTATTTCCTTTATTTTTCCTATTGTTGATTTCTAACTTCATACCGTTATAGTCAGATAAAGCACTTTGTATGATTTCAGTCTTTTAAATTTGTTGAGACTCGTTTTGTGTCCTAGCATATGGTCTATTCTAGAAAATGATCCATGTGTGCTGGAGAAGAATGTGTACTGTTCTGATGCTGGGTGGGGTGTTCTATATATGTCAGTTAGGTCCAATTGGCTTATGGTTTTATTTAATTTCTCAGTGTCCTTAGCGATCTTCTTTTTAGATGTTCTGTCTATAATTGAAAGTGGTGTGTTGAAGTCCCCTACTATTATTGTGGGATTGTCTATTTCTTCTTTCACATATGCTTCCTGTATTTTGATGCATTGCTGTCAGGTGCATATATATGTATAAATGTCTTTTTGCTGTATTAACCCTTTTATTATTATGTAATGCCCTTCTTTATCTCTTGCAATAGATTTTGATTTAAAGTCTATTTTATCTGATATCAGTACAGCCACACCGGTTCTTTTTTGTTTGCTGGCTGAATGGAATATTTTTCTCTGTGCTTTCATTTTCAGTCTGTTTTATGTTCTTATGTCTAAGGTGCATTTCTTGTAGACAGGAAAAGGATAGATCTTTTTTTTTTTCTTTTTTTAATGCATTCTGCCACTCTCTGCCTTTTGCATGGGGTGGTTAGACCATTTACCTTTAAAGTTATTACTGAAAATGAAGTGTCTACCTCACTCATTTTGCTATTTATTTTTTGAGTGTTTTGTATCTTTTTTGTTTTTTCATTTCAATTTTTTTGTTTGTATTTGGCTGCTTTCTTGTTTGAGCCTTTTTGCTTTCTTCCCTCTTGTCTTCTGAATGTTTCTTCTTGGTGATTTCTTAGTGATTACTACACTAAGATTACTACATTACACAACTTAACAATTGCAATAAAGGTTAACATATGAACGACAGTTAACATAGAACCTTAACATAATAAATCTATTTCTGATATGCTCGTCCCTCTCCAGTTTCTCTTGGTATGTCTTCATTAGCATCAATATACAGCCTATATTTGATAAGTTTACTTTGTGCTTATTTCTTACAAACTTGATGTTGTATTGTTTCAGGGGTGTAATTATTGAATTTATTCCCTACAAATGTCATATACTTGGTCCTTATGATTGCCTGTGTTGTTGCGTTTTGGGGAGATCTCTCTCTCTCTCTCATTATTTGTTTACTTATTTTTCCTGAATATAGATATGCGTATTTATTTAATGCTCTTGCCTTTCCATTTGGAGCACTCCCTTGAGTAATACTTGCAAAGTTGGTTTGGTAGTGGCAAATTCCTAGAGCTTCTGTTTGTTTGGGAATGTCTTGATTCCCCTTGTGTTTGAATGACAGCTTTCCTGGATAAAGAATTCTTGGTTGGCAATATTTGTTGTTCAGTATTTTATATATGTCGCTCTATTGTCTTCTGGCCTCTGAAGTTTCTGGGGGATAAATCCACACTGATTCTTATGAAAGACACTTGGTATGTTATATCGTGTTTTTCTGTTGCTGCATTCAGAATTCTCTCCTTGTCTTTGGTTTTCAAGAATCTTATTAAGATATAAAAAACAAAACCAAACCCTTTGCTGTCGAGTCGATTCCGACTCATAGCGACCCTGTAGCACAGAGTAGAACTGCTCCACAGGGTTTCCAAGGAGCGCCTGGTGAATTTGAACTGCCGACCTTTTGATTAGCAGTGGTAGCACTTAACCACTACACCACCAGGGTTTAGGATATAGTGCAGAGTTAATCTTTGTATCTCTTCTGATTGGTGTCATGTAGCTTCCTGTATTTGCAGGCTTCATTCTCCGTTCATGACTTGGAAATTATCTATGATTATCTCTTGGAAGTTGTTTCTGTGCCTTTATTGTTGTTATGGTGCTCTTGGATTGCAGTAATTCTAATATTAGGTTTCTTAATTGAATCCCATATTTCCTTTTGGGTTTGTTTGCTTTTCTTTGTACTTCTTTTGTTTCTCTTGAGACTTTATAGTTTAGTTATTTTGTCTTCTAGTTCATTATTCTAACTTCTGTCTATCTAACTCTATTCTTGAGTTTTTCTCTTGCGTTCTCTAGTTCAGTTGCTTTATTCCTCAGTTCTGGTGGTTGTCTGTTTTTTTTTTTTTTGGTGTGTTTTCATATTTCTTGCTGAGTCTCTCATTTTGTTCCTCCATTTGTTTCCTGATCTCTGCTAGTTTGTTTATTGTGTGCTTTTTCCTTTATTTAAGCATATTTAGCACCATAGTCTGAAAATTATTAATTCTTTGCATTAGTCTAGCCTCCATAGGAGAAATTTCCTCTTCTTGTTTTAATTGGTTTTTCTTCTCTTGTGTTTTTGTGTGTTTTACTATTTTTTTTCTGTTGAACATGGGCCGTTTTGTTACCTCCTTTTTTTTTTTTTACTTTAAATTTTGTATTCTGTTTTTTGTGGGAAAATTTTCTGATTGGGCACCTTGGTGGTGCAGCGGCTAAGTACTCAGCTGCCAGTCGAAAGGCCAGGGCTTGCACCCACCAGATACTCCATGGGAGAAAAGTACAGAAGCCCATCTCCACAAAGACTCACCCCATGGGACAGCTCCACTCCACCCCACAGGGTGGCTATGAGTCAGAATCAACCCAGCAGCAGCGAGTTTTGTATCGTCTCCTGAGAACCACAAGAAGGCCCTCCTATTCTTCAGTTTTTTTCAGTGGTGATTCGGGAGTTCTGGATGCTTGATCTCTGGAATTCAATATATACGCAGAGGAGAAAGATTTTGCTGATTGCAGATGGTTATGTAAACAGAAGAGCTTGACTTTCCTGAGGCAAAGGTGGGGGCCTCTCTATGCCTTTCCCTCACAGGTGCCACTGCACAGGCTTTCCCACAGCATCCTGATATGGGCAGGGAGCCAGTCTTTTTCCTCTGTGTCGCCTGTTAGTCTGAATCATTCCCCTCACCCTGCTGCTGTTGGAGTTCCTCTTGGTCCTAGTGCCCACCTGTCTCTGGCCTCAGCGAGATTCAACGGCACTGTCAGTGCCATGGTCTCCCTTTGGTCTCCCTTTGCGCTCTCCCAATTGCGCAGCGCGCAAACTCTCACAGCTAATTTGCTGTGCTTTAAAAAAATTGGCTGCAGCTTCCTCAGGTTAGCTCTTGTGATGGTTAAGGTTGTGTGTCAGCTTGGCTGGGCCATGATTCTCAGTGGTTTGGCAGCTATGTAATGATGTAATCACCTCCATGATGAGATCTATGATGAGGAGCGCCTGGGCTAAAGCAAGCCATCAGAGGCAGGGCGGGCCTGCCTTCAAAGCCCTGCTGAGCTCAGTCATTGGTTGGGAGCAACTCTTGAGAAGCTTCTTCACCTTGGCATGGACATGATGATGGATTTCAGAACACAGCAGCTGGACAAGTCCTTGGGCGATTATGCTCCCTCTAATTGGAGGTCTGTGAGGTGCGTTCTCGTGTTACCACACCACAGTCTCGCCTCTGTGTCTGAGACAATCAGCAGCCTTGGAATAGGGAGAAAGCTAAGTTGACCTTCTACCTGAAAACAGCTGTTGGCAACTATGGGTATGTATATGTTTGGATCTAGAGTTTAGCTTTACTGGTACTCTAGCTCACAGTTACAGAGATGTTGCCTCTACTGCACTGTCCTCACTAGGAGGGAAACCGCCTACTGTAGTGATTTTGTCTGGTGGTAACACTGATGTACTTACTGGCTCAAACTTGTGGGGAGCCCAGTGATATCACCATGTCCATGGTACATTTTGTTTCAAAGGGTTTTTCTGTCCATTTTCACATTGATCCTCACCAAGACCTTATGATGTTAGTAGTTCAGGGAATCTCCACTTTATAGGTGAAGAGAGCAAAATTTGAAGAAGTTAAAAGAGCCAATCAAAGTCACATGGCCACTAAGTGAGGGAATTGAGATTTGGGTCTGATTCCAGATCCTGGAATATTTCCATTATACACCATGGTAGAATATGAGAGAACATTAGAGAAAGGACTAGATTCCTTCTTCTGTCTTTCTCCATTTGGTGGCATTTGTGAAGGAACCCTCCCCCACCTCGTGGTTTTATATGGCCTTACTTAATCCAATGGATTGTGCACTCATGGCAGTGCAGGCAGCCAAAGAGATCAACTGTTCCTCCATTTTCTAAACAACCAGACACAACCCATGCTGTCTAGCAGCTGGGGAAACTGGAAATGTAGATCATTTGTACAGTTGGATCCATATGCAATTCTTTTCTGACTCCAAACCGAGACAATTTAGCACTATTCACTCATGTTCTTAGCACATGTCTTCAGTCAGAATTTCTAGCTTGCTGTGTACGATACTAGGGATTATGCCTCCTCAGCTTTCTCCTTGTGGGTTTGCATATATCGGTCATTGATTAACTGTATTTTCAAAGCTCAGATTTTTTATTTGTTGGTTCAGCTTTTCTGATGCTGATGGTAAGTGGTACGTGAACTGTGGCAGAGATGGGAGGGGAAAGGAATTGAAAAGGTGGAGAGCCTGAGAACTTGGAATCAGGCTCTCAAGATTAATCCCAAGGTCATAAGCCTGTTCTCTTCAATTCAGAAAAAAAAGAGCTTCTTTCTTTTCTTTTTCTTTCTTTCATTTCTTCTTTCTTTTTGTGAGCTAGAAATACTGCTCTGCTTATTAAGTATCACAAAGGAAAAGGTTAGTTTCTACTGCATTTGATCAAAAACCACACCTGCCCCCCAAAGTATCAGAGAACCAACAGAGATATAACATAACCAGAGAGTAGGACTAAAGTTTCTTGATTTTTGTCTACTCTGGTAATAATAATTATCACCATCATAGTAACTAGCACGTTTATTACACAACAGCTTACTAAGCATCCTTTGTATAAATTATTTTGTTTACTTTCTTCTCCACTTTCAGGTTTTCTACTCTCCAGCACCTTAAGTGAACCTGTAGAGAGAAGAGTCTGCAAGGTGAAAATGTTATTAATTTTACCTGATTACTATTTATATAATATGCAAAGCATAGGTCTGGTCCACAAAGGATAAACCTACAAAGAATGCATTTAATACATAATAGAACCTATATTTCAACTATGCAAACCTATTTATAGAGTAAGCCTTCACTTTAAATGCATTAAGAGATAAAAAAAAATAGATCTATTCAAAGCAAAGTTAGTTCTCCTTTAGTATATAGTTGTGAAACTAGTTTTCTATCTCATGCAACTGGATATAAAAAAAATACTGGCTATTAACTCACGAAGAGATAGCTGAGGCCTATGTCAATATTTAAATTTAATCATTCTAAATTTTAAGGCACCCCTCACCATAGTTTTGCTGGGGAGAGAGAAGTTAAGGGATTCTATTCTAATTTGCATATGCAAATATGGATTATTTGCTTATCACTTATGTACAATCAGAAGCCAATTTTCCTTTTAAAAGAAGACCCACAGCTGAGCATTCAGCTTTTTCCAGGCCTCTCATGAAACTATTATCAAAGAAAGGAAAAACCACTTTTCTCTACATGATTGAGCTTATCTAAAAGTTTAAAGTCTTCGCAGAGCAAATTGGAGGTGTATATGTGTGTGTGCCCATGCACACACATGTGTGTGTGGTGGGTAGCTAACCCAAACTGAAATAATTCAGTGTAAGGGCTAATTTATGTCCATTCTTGGCCCCAGAACATTAATTTCAATAATTAGATAGGACCTCTAGTCTATAAAAAGAGCCAGAATGGGGATCAGGAGAAGATTGTTTTCACCACTTCCAGGCCCCCTGCCTTTTAGTAGTTGTGGTCTTTAGGTTACTGGGAAAACAGACTGGCTTATGTGCTATTAGGGGGCCTTATAGACTTTAGGGCTTCTACCTGCATCTGAGGAGCAAACAATGCAATGTCTCCAGCTCAATGGAAGATGTTTTAACAAGGGCGTCCACGAATCAAAATTCTGTCTTTGAAACCAAATGAAGCAAAACAAGGACATGTAAAAAGTACAAAGGGACGATCCTTATCAAAATCCCAGCTTTCATTTTTGCAGCAATTGACAAGCTTATCCTAAAATTCATATAGAAATGCAAAGACTCTAGAATAGCCCAACCAATCTTGAAAAAAGAACGAAGTTGGAGAATTCACACTTCTCAATTTCAAAACATACTGCAAAGCTACAGCAATCAACACAATGATGATTAGACATACATAAGGACAAACATAGAAATCAACATAACAGAATTAAGAGTTCTGAAGTTAATCCTAATGTTTATGGTTGATTGACTTTGAGCAAGGGTGTCAAGATAATTAAAAGGGGGAAAGAACAGTCTTTTCAACAAATGGTATTGGAACAACTGGATATTCACATGCAAAAGAATGAACTTGGATACTTACCTTGCACAATATATAACAGCTAATTTGAAATGGATCAAAGATGAAATGTAAGGACTGAAATATAAAACTTCCAGAATCAAACATAAGAGTAAATATTCGTGACCTTGGGGTAGGAAATGGTTTCTTAGATATGAAACCAAAAGCAAAAGTGGCAAAAGAAAAAAATAGATAAATTGGACTTTACCAAAGTCAAAAATATGCACTTCAGAGGACACCAACACGAAAGTGAATAGACAGACAAATCACTAGGATGGTGGTAATCAATAGACAGAAAATAAAAAGGGTGGTGAAGATATGCAGAAATTGAAACCCTCACACACTGCTAATGGGAATGTGAAATGGTGGAGTCGCTTTGGAAGATAGCTTGACAGTTCCTCAAGATGTTAAACATAGAGTTAACTTGTGACCCAGCAAATAAGAGAAACAAATATATGTACATCAACAGAAAAACTTGTACCTGAGCGTACATGGCAGCCTTATTTACAATAGCAAAAATGTGAAAACAACCCAAGTATCCATCAACTGGTGAACGGATGAACAAAATGTATATCCATACAATGGGTATTATTCAGTCACAAAAAGGAATGAAGTATTGAAATATGTTGCAACGTGTATAAGCCTTGAAAACATTTTGCCAAGGGAAAGAAGCCAGACACACAAGATCATATGATTCCGTTTATATGAAGTATCCAAAATAGGCATAGCTCTAGAGACAGAAACTATATTGTTTAGTGCTGGGGGAAATGGGAAGTGATTGCTAGTAAGCATAGGGTTTCTTTTTGGAGTGATGAGGATGTCCTAAAATTGCTTGTGGTATGGTTGTGCAACTCTGTAAATATACTAAAAACCATTGACATGTGCACTTAAAAATGCTGAATTGCATGGTATGTGAATTACCTCAGTAAAGTTGTTAAAACAAAAGTGCAAAGTAAAGGCCTTTGCCTGCCCATGTGCCCCCTCATCTCAGAGGTAACACTATGAGCGCCACCAAGTCCAGTATGTAAGTATATGTAATTCCTAAATGTTGATTTTAAAAGGTCCCTATGTACTTGTCTGTGTCAAGAAATTTGAAAGAGAGCTGCCTGGCCAACTGACTGGAAGATATCCACATTCCTGCCCATTCCAAAGAAAGGCTATCACACGGAATGTGGAAATTATCAAACAATATCATTAATATCACATGCCAGCAAATTTTGCTGAAGATAATTAAAAAATGGTTGCAGACATACATCACCAGGAAACTGCCAGAAGCTCCAGCCGGATTCAGAAGAGAACGTGGAAGAAGGGATATCATTGCTGATGTTAGATGGATCTTGGCTGAAAAGCAGGCAATACCATAACAGTTTTACCTGTGTTTAATCTACTACTCGAAGGCATTCGACTGTGCAGATGATAACAAATTACGGGTAACAGTACGAATAATAGGAATTCCAGACTACTTCATCATGCTCATGCAAAACCTGTACATGGATCGGGAATCAGTCCTTTGAACAAAACAAGGCGAGCATGGTTCAAAATTGGAAAAAGTGTGCTGCAGGATTATATCCTTTCACCTCACTTGCTCAATCTGTATGCTGACCAAATAGCCTGAGAAGCCGGACTGTATGAAGAAGAAGGTGGCATCACGATCGGAGGAAGACTCATTAATAACCTGCAATATGCAGATGATACAACTTTGTTTGGCAACAATGAAGACGACTTGAAGGACTAACAGATGAAGATCAAAGACTTCAGCCTTCAGTATGAATGACACCCGAATATGAAGAAAAAGAAAATCCTCACAATGGGACTGATAAACAACATCAGACAAATGGAGAAAAAATTGAAATTTTCAACAATTTCTTTTTACTTGAATCAACAAGCAATATCCACGGAAGCAGCAGTCAATAAATCAAACAACATACTGCATTGGGAAAATCTGCTGCAAAAGACCTCTTTAAAGTTTTAAAAAGCAAAGATATCACTTTGATGATAAAGGTACGTCTGACCCAAACCGTGGTCTTTTCAGTCACCTCATATACATGCGAAAATTGAACGCTGAAAAGGGAATGCAGAATTGATGCATTTGAATTGTGGCTCTGGCAATGAATATTGACTACACTGTGGATTGCCAAAATAATGAGCAAATCATTCATAGCAGAAATAGGGTCAGAATTCTCCTTAGAAGCAAGGATGGCGAGATTTCAGCTTGCTTACTTTGGACACAATATCAGGAAAGAGAAGTTGCTAGAAAAGGACATCATATTTGGTAGAGAGTCAACAGAAATGAAGGAAACCCTCAATGAGATGAATTGATGCAACAGCCACAGCAATGGACTCATGAAGATGGTACGGCTGGGGCAACGTCTCATTCTAAGTAAGGTCGCTATGAGTCAGAGCCAAATCAAAGGCAGCTAACAACAACAATATGGCACCTTTGGGCCAGAGGGACGTTTTTATTCATAGAGCCACAGGCAGCACCATCCTTAGGGAAGACATTGATACTGGCTGTTTGGGGAGGGAAAGATCAGGAAAGTTCTATGGAGGTTGTAAAGCTGAAGATGTGTCTGCTAACTGATCAGACTGAGTTGAGATTTCAGGAATTTGGGACTTTTTAGGTGGTCCTGAGAATGTCCTGTTTCGTATATCCAGGCTGTTGAGCTTCACTAGGCATAACTTTTTGGCAGGGGTGGCTCAGATGGATTTGGTGAGGCTGAAAGATCCAGTGTTCCTTTTTAGGAAGGTAAACAGGGAAGAGGAAAATGGGTAAATGCTGGCAAAGCTATCACACAGGCGTGGCCCCATCTGTCTTCAAATCCATTCCCTAAATGATTTCCTCTGACTGACCAAAACTGTCTTGAAGGAGGGGCAAAGGCTGTTTCAGGTAGAATGAACCACATGTCCAAACATGGTGAAAAGTCTAGTTACATTGGACCCATTCTCCTTGGAACCTCCCTCATGGCTCCGAATGTTACAAGTCTGTTATTTAGTATGTTTCATCCCAAGAACACTTGATTCTCTTCTAATTCCATCACATATGTTAGTCCTTCATCCAGAACTCTCAGAAGACCTGGTACTTTCTTTGTTTCTCTGTACCTTGGTGTCTAAGCAGTGGTTCACCCAGAGTAAGGTGCTAGGTGGGTCCTTAATTTATTTGTTCACGAGTGATGACATGATGTATAAAGGTCTTTAGCCTTTTTGAGAAGACTGAAGGATAGTTTCATCACTAGAAACCTTAAGAAACACTGCTAGGTCTGTGATGATGCGATTTGATGATTGCGTACCAGCCAAAAAAGGATTAAGACCCCCTTCCTTTCTTTAAATGGGTTCATCAGTTTGATGAACTCCCCTATCCTGCCTTCACCAATGGGCTTTTGCTGTGCTTGCCTTGAGGCCTTGGAGAGCATCAGATTGGAGGAAGAATGAGAGGAGGAAGATTAGAGAAGCTGTAAGGGGTGAGTGGATTATGGATGTGCCTCCTGACTGGTCAGAAGATGTCGCAGGTATAGAGAAGGAAGATCAGGAATTTGGGACCAATGGAGCTGACCTAAAAGAAGGTCCTGACATGGACAGTTTTGGTAGAATAAATAGAGGTATCATCCCTGGATGCTGTTCAGTATTGATCCTACTGTGTTTGGTTGCTGTTTTGAGCAATTTCAAGTCAAGGAAGATTGACTTTAGAATCATACACCCACGTAGAGGCCTAGATAATGGCCTGGATTCAGAAGCTTCTTTAAAATTAGAGAACAGTTCAGCCACAAGTTGGTGGGACCCTCAGCTCTCGTTCCCATTACAGCAAATGGAAGCTTAACTCAATTCCCCATTCTCCCTTCCCAAGGAGTGATTTGGCAGATGGTTGGAATGAAGCCTGAGCACCATGCCCCCCAATATGGACCAGGGGAGCATAGTGGGAGTTGGCTGGCTGGCCTCATTCCTCTGCTAGCCAGCTCAGTTTAGAAATCAGAGCATTCAATCACGAATACAAATGTAAGGAAGTACTTTAGACCCTAGGACAAAGAAAATGATAAATATGCTCCTTGGCATTCATCCAGTTTCATTTTACCTTTTTGTCTAATTTCAAATTATTTCATGAAGAAAGCATATCTTATCAATAAATCACTACTTTGGAAGTAACAGAAAGGGAATTTGACAATGGGACCTTGTCGCTCATGTGCAACCTAATCTTAGACCTTAGTAAAAAAAAAAAAAAAAAAATAGTAGTACGTAGTAAATGTGCATAGATATTCATTGCAGAACTATTCATAGAGAAAACTAGTAAGATGATCATCAACAAGGGACTGGATAAAGAAATTATGTTATTTTCGTTGTTAGCTGCCATGGAGTAGACTCTGATTCATGGCGGCCCTACGTCCAACAGAGTGGAACATTGCTCTGTGCTGTGCCATCTTCATGATGGTTGGTATGTCCTGTTTGATCTTTATGTCTTGATTGCAGTTGGTTTTGGTAAGTTATATTTTTTCAAGAAGTTGTTCATTTTATTTTTTTCAGATTTATTTGTATAGTTCTGTACAATGTGATCTCTTACGATTTTAAAATTTCCTCCTGATGGTAGTTACTTCCTTCTTGATATTTCTTATTTTGTGTATTCCTGAACCCCTCCTTTTTTTTATTGCCCATTAAATTTTTTTTTTTTTGGTATTAGTTCTACAGTTTTTTCCATTTTATAATTCATTGATTTTGGCCTTTATCCTTATTATTGTTTTCCTTCTACTTTTTTTTCCCCCTAATCTTTTGAGATGAATTAATTATTTATATTTTTATTATTGATATGGTTATTTAATGATGCATAGATTTTTCCACTGAGCACTAATTTAGTTGTATTTCTAGATGTGCTTTCATTATTGTTTCTGGAAAGTCTGCATTTCTCCCTTAACCCAAGAGTTGTTTAATAAACAGTTTTAAAATTTCCAGGTGAAAGGACTTATTTTAAAATTTTGTAAGTGAGATATAGCTTTATTGTATTGTGGTCAGAATTTCTACTTTTGGAATGAAATTAGATTTTTTTCTACGGCTTAAAATATGATCTATTTTCATAATTGACATATATGTACTTGAAAATAAGGACTATTCTGTATTATCAGGGTATAGGGCTTGATATATAACTATAAGATTTACTTTGTTGATTATTTAGGTTTTCTATATCCTTGCCAGAAACCCTGGTGGCGTAGTGGTTAAGAGTTTGGCTGCTAACCAAAATGTCAGCAGTTCAAATCGACCAGGCGCTCCTTGGAAATCCTATGGGGCAGTTCTACTCTGTACTGTAGGGTCGCTTTGAGTCAGAATTGACTCTATGGCAACAGGTTATATCCTTGCCGAATATTTTCCCACTTGATCTGCCTAAGTCTGAGGGAGGTGTTTTAAATTCTCTTATTATTAATGTGGATTTGTCTATTTTTTCTTTTATTTCCTATAATTTCTACTTCATGAAGGTTGCTGCTATGTTATTTTGTGCATAGAGATTAATAACAGTAATAATTTCATTACTTATTATAGATTTTAGCATTATAAAATATCCTTTCTTGTCCTGTGTAAAGCTTTTAGTCCAGAAATATACTTATTTGATACCAAGATCATGACATTTGCTTTCATTATATTTGCGTTTGTCTGGTATATCTTTACTTATCCTGTAATTGTTACCTTTCTTAATTACTTAGTTTTATGTATGTGTCTTGCAAAAGCATAGAGTTGTATTTATTTTGTTAACCAATCTAAAATATATTCTTTTGAATGGGTATAAGTTTGGCCTATTTACATTTTTGATATTAGTGATGGGTTTGATTTCAGTTCTCATATTGTTTTGTGTTACACTTACTATAAACACATAAAAGGAGGAAGAGTGTTTTGGGAAAGTCAGGGAAAGAGAGAGGCTATGTTTCACATGTGAGGGGAGAAAAGAAATGATATGAAATGTGAGTGAAATAGAGAAAACCAGCAGCAACAGAAATTAGAGGCTAAGCAAGAGAACCTAAAACCCCATTGCCGTAGAGTCAGTTCTGCCTCATAACCCTACAGGACATAGTAGAACTGCACCATAAGGTTTCCAAGGCTGTAATCTTTGTGGAAGCAGACTGCCACATCTTTCTCCTGGGAAGTGGCTGGTGGGTTTGAACTACCAACCTTTCAGTTAGCAGCCGAGTGCTTGACTACTGTGCCACCAGGACGCCTCAAGAGAACCTAAGGTTATGAGAATTCACAGAGATATTAGGGAGGGATTGGATTCCCCTCAGGGTCAGAAAGAGGAAGTTTGGTCCAATTTTGTCTAGATCTTAATGGAAAGGTGACACCAGAATGAAGCTACACAAGCCTGTAAAGTTCTAGCACAGAGCAGGCTCTAAACAAATGGTAACGCAACTTCTTCTCTCTGTACTCTCCTTTGGTGGTGATTGTTAGGTACCATGCCCAGGTGACAATATGAATAAACAGTCCCCATAGGGTCTTCTAGGTGGAGGGCTTAAACTGCATTGTGATATTCTCATTCTTCCTCCATCTTTCTTTCTTTTCTCTGCCAGTCACAGAAAGAAAAAAAAAGAGAACATGGTATCTGATTAATCTCCTTAACAAAAACTCGATACAGTTTCTGTCCAATCAAGAAAAGCCTGAAAAGAACCACAGTAACAGTCTCAGAAACCACCATAGGTGTATAAAATAAGGCGATTCTGATTCATAGCGACCCTGTAGGTCAGAGTAGAACTGCCCCATAGAGTTTCCAAGGACTGCCTGGTGGATTTGAACTGCCAACCTTTTGGTTAGTAGCCATAGTACTTAACCACTACGCCACCAGGGTTTCCAAAACACCACCATTAATTAAGCTATTAATTATTTTGAATCATCTACTTTTTAAAAATCAGTGCTCACTTTATATTGAGCAATTTTTTGCTTCCTGTAGTTGTTTTACGTCTGGCTTTTTGTTGAAGGCTTCTTAAAAGGGCCAGACTTTTCTCTGGACAGTTCAGTCATGACTGAATAAAACCAGGCAGATTTGAAACTAACTCAGCAATTTCCTGGTGCTGTTCCTGCAGGTTGTTAGGTGTCATCACTGATGCCTGGTTTGAAGGGACCATTTTAAAGTTCAGGGCCAATGTTTGCAAGTTCTTATCTTGAGGCAGGCCTTAGACCTCAAATTTGCCTTGAAAAACAGAAGGTGCTCCTATGCAGACCTTGATTCTCCAGGCTTCTGGTACAGGGACAGTGTTGCCACCCCCCCCCCACCCCTGCCGCTCCCCCCACCAGGACTTTGAGCAATGTTCGGTTGTCACAACTTGGGGAAGTGTGCTACTGGCCATCTAGTAGGTAGAGGCCAGGGATGTTGCTAAACATCTTACAATGTACAGGACAGTCCCCACAATAAAAAATTACCTGGCCCAAAATGTCAATAGTGCCACTTTTGAGAAGCCCTGCTCTTGCTCTAGGCCTTGGGGTGTGTGTGTGTGTGTGTGTGTGTGTGTGTGTGTGTGTGTGTGTGTGTGTGTGTGATGGAGGCCAGGAGTCCTGGCTAGTTGCATTGTTAGGGCTTTGATATGAATAAGCAGCTAGGACTGGTAAACACTGACTTTGCAATAAGAAAGATGAAGATATTAAAGAGGGAATATGAACCTCTCAAGTCAATATAAAGAGCTTTCTATTCTTAGTTGAAAATGAAACATTAAAACTATAAAAACCACCACTGAGGCTTAAAGGCAAATTCATACAACAAAACAGTAGTATAGTATATAGTAGTCTGTCCAATTCCATCACCTATCTATCTTTTTAGCTGGGAATTCCTTTTTTTAAAGGGATGTCCAGACAATTATGTATGCAGTTATTTGTCCCACTATGTGGGACATTTGGTTCTAAAGTAATGATGTTTAATTACTCTCAAGGCTCTGTGCTAATCTCTAAGTGAGGTGTATTGAAAATCCGGCTGTTTACTCCTAGCACACATGATTTGTGAGCATTCTCAGTGATGTTATTTCAGACAGGGGTTCATTAAATTCTGACTGAATAACAGAATAGTCAGTAAAACAGAGCCATGTTTTCAATGCTTCGATGTACTCAGGTACTTGATTTAATTAAAAATACGTCTATTGAGCCTCAAACATCCATATTTGACTTTCCCTTCACGTATCTGGCCAGGTCCTTAGATTTAGAGATTACCTGTGGCAAGGGGACTTATTATTTTTGGTGTTTGATCTTAATTGTCCCTGGATGGTGAACAGTTAATATGCTCGGTTGCTAACTGAAAGGTTGGAGGTTCCTGTCTACCTGAGGCACCTCAGAAGAAAGGCCTGGTGATCTACTTCCAAAAAACCAGCCATTGAAAACCCTATGCATCACAGTTCCGCTCTGACACACATGGGATCACCACAAGCTGGAGCCGACCCTCCAGCAACTGGACTGGTGCCCACCCAGCCTGGAGATGGGTTTCCAAATTCACGTATGTCCTTTGCACAGGTGTCTGGATGTGTGAGTGCAGAGGGTATGGGGTGGAGAACAGGTAGTACCAGGCCTACACTCTTCCGTCAGATCCCCCAGAGCTTCCCCACTGTTGTTGGCTTTGTCACCCTCATCTTGGGCATGACCCCACTGGTTGGCCATTTTTTATCCTGTTTCCTCTGCCTGTAAAGAAAGACCAGGACCAGGACTGAGACCATGGCAGTTGCTGATATACTTAGTCTTTGTTCTTTTCACTGCTGCTGCCTTCGTTTATAGCTCCCTTTTCTCCCACTCCAAGGCAGAAATCCTCAAAGCCAACAGAGGATGCCTCTCTAAATGTAAGTACCACCTTCCAAGTCAAACTCAGACAGTTTGACTTCATTATTGAGCTTCAGCGTCCGACTTGCTCAGGGCTGCCAATTGGCCTTAACTGAGATAATCTGGGGAAGTATCGTGCCAGTTGGGGGCTCTGCCTTTTTCAGAGCTGGTCCTAGATCAGCAAAGCACTTCAACTGCATGCTTTTCCAAGTAGTGCAACTCTCTCTTTGGACGCTCTTCAGCTCTCACTTTGAACACTAGCTTTCTAGCCACTCAGTCTTTACAGATTGTTGCCTGGGTTGGTCAATGTCTTAGGGTTCTCCAGATATCAATATCAATATCAATATTCCCATCTATCTATCTGTCTGTCTGCCTATCTATCTATCTATTCATCCATCCATCTATTGAGAGATTTACTTCAAAGAATTGACTCATGGGATTGTAGGGGTCTGGTAAGTCCAAAATGCCTTAAGTCATGTGGCTGGCTAGAGAATCCTGCAGGATGGCATCTCAATATCCATAGGTCAGGTGGCGGAAAGAGAGCAGAGTGGAGAGACAGCAAATTCTGCCAAAATATCTGTTTATAGTCTGGAGGCAGAACATACCATAAGGAAGCCCCCTTTCCAACAGAGTGATTGATTATATCACATTAGCTTGTACATTACATTTTATTAGATTACGTTCTACAAGGTAGTTACATTACATTTCTTTGTGGAACAGTAACTAGTGTTTGGCCACACCACTGGAAACATAAAATTAACCATCCCAATCAATTTTTCTACTTTTTTCCCTAGTCTAGGACTTTTCTCTTCCCTCCTGGCCTAGCTCTCACTTTTGGATTGGGCCTAA
Source organism: Elephas maximus indicus (assembly GCF_024166365.1). Lineage (NCBI taxonomy): Eukaryota > Metazoa > Chordata > Mammalia > Proboscidea > Elephantidae > Elephas > Elephas maximus. The sequence goes on along the minus strand of NC_064831.1, from coordinate 69,635,243 downwards.
GACTCTCTGTCTGCATTTCCCTAGTAGGCATTGACCGCAAGCGTATGCTAAGTCTGGCTTTAAATTATGTTTTCAGCAAGCTCCGTCTTCCATATCTTCTGCCTCCATCAAGCATCTCATAGAATGCATGATTTCATGAATCTCTGTGAACACGTAACCTGCATAAGGGTAGGGGCTTTGTGCAGTCCAGCATTAAGATTCATGTTGCATGTAGGAGACTATATCTAGCTGCCAATAGAAATTCAGAAAAATTGCTATTTTTGCTCTTCTCAGTGGATATTAACAGAGATCTAGTTAGTAGCCTACAGAAATAGTTTTTAAAAATCACTTTCTCTGGAGGTAATCAGTAGTTATTGGAATCAGGAAAGGGGGATGTATACAGAGGGCTGCCTGACAAACCCAGGGGTGGTGATCCCAAGATTTGCATCTAAACCCTGCCTTCGCCTTTGTCAATAGTCCCTTCAAATGATCTGGCTTGAGTGCATCATATGTGCACCAGGACTCTGCCTGACACAACAGTTTAGTACATTCCCATCTGTGCTCCATAATCTCAGGCTGAGGTAAAGATCCTTCCTCTGGGTCTTAGAATTTCTTAGAGGACAGAGACTGGAGAAGAAGGTTTAGTTTAAAAGGTTTAGTTGCTGCATCAGAGCCCCAGTGTGGAGTGGGCAAGGGCCTCTGCATCCAGTGTTTGACCTCAGTCTCTGGGGCATTAGGCTCAAGTGCACATGCTGATTTCTAGCATTTACAATTTGTGCCCTGCTGAGCATTGGTGGGCAGGAGACAAATACTTTTTTTCTTTTGCTTATTTTCTCCCTTCATCAGATTTCTTAGCTCTGTTCAAGGGATTAGTATCCAGGAGAAATCAAACCCAGCTAAAACAGAAAAAGAGCTGTTGGAAAGAGGTCTTCATACTCCCACCAGAGCAGAGAAGGTTCACTAAGACATGGGAAATTGAAGGGTGAAAGAGGCAAGAGTCTGGGAAAAAGCACGTGGTAGAGGACATTGCCTCTTTTCAGGCTTCTAGTGGACGCCCCAGTGCTGAAAGAGCTTTGGACTTCTGCCTGGTTTTGGAGTAGGGGGACTTGGAAGCACAATTAAACCTTTGATGAAGCATTTCTTCCACTTGAGTGAATGCTTATTGGTCATGAACTCCCAACAACCCACATAGACTGGCCAGCATCCTGGCAAGACTGAAACGAAAAGAATTTCCCTTTTCTGTTTTTTGTTTACCCAAGAGGCACTAAATCTCTATTATGATCTTCTGTTGACTACAGCAATATGGAGCTGGGTGACATTGGGCAAGGCTTCTTGCAAACCTAATGTCCTTGGAATAACTGCTGTAGGGCTCATGGATGACTCATTGAGGGCTAATGCTGTGATAACTTGCTGCGTCCTGTGGACACTGGAGTCTGTTATGGATTGAATTGTGTCCTCCCAAAATATGTTGGAATCATAACCCCTGGCTCTGTGTATGTGATCCTGTTTGGAAATAGAATTTCCCTTGTTATATTAATGAGGTCATATCAGTGTAGGGTGTGTCCTAAATCTAATAACTCCTGAATTATAAAATTGCGTATTAGACACAATTGCCCAAAGGCTCCACCAGAGGGGTATTGTGCTCCTTAATTTTATGTGTCAACCTGGCTAGGCTATGGTGTCCAGTTGTTTGGTAAAACACTAGCCTAGATGTTGTTATGAACTATTTACCTATGATTAAATCAGTTGACCTTAAGTAAAGCAGAATATCCTCCCTAACATGAGTGGGCCTCATCCAATCAGTTTGAAGGCATTAAGAACAAAAGGGAGTTTTTCTAGGGAGTATTCAACCTTCAGACTATAAATAGACATATCACCAGATTTCCTCTCACTCTCCCACTGCCTGACCTCCTGATTTGGGGACACAGGAGTGCCATCATATCCAGCCAGTTGTCTGACCTACAGATTTTGGGACACAAGACTGCTGGAATTTTCAGACTGTTGCCTGACCTAACCTACAGATTTTGGATTTGCTAGACCTACAATCATGTGAGCAAATTCCTCCAAAATAAATCTCTCTTTTTCCCTCTTTACCTCTCTCTGTCTTTGTATCATTACAACTATATCACTATCTCTGTATCCATTGTACTGGTTCTGTTTCTCTAGAGAATCCTGACTAAGATAGGTATTAAGATATTTAATGTCCAGTACGGCATGGCTATCTACTGATCATGGTAGACACTGGCCATAAAGAATGGGATGGCAATGACAGTGTTTACTGGCTGAACATCAGTAGTGATTCTACAACTGATATGAAAATCTCATAAAGGATAAATGGCAAAATGGGCTTAAATAGATTAACTGAAAGGACCATGCACGTTCATTTCTCTGCTGATTTAGACATTTTGTTTTCTTAACGTTCACAACTGACCTGCATCTTGACAATTAGGGGATGAATCAAGGCCCCATATTCAGGTCAACAGCCAGGAGAGGTGTTTAATACAACACAGGAGAACGATGCTGCCTGCAAGATGATGACCCCCTGTGCCCTAATCACTGTTCTTACGTATTTAAATATGATACTCAGCACTGGCTATGGAAACAACAATTTCAATGCTTCAATTTTTCTTCATCAGACTTTGCCTAACACAGGCTCATTGAAGTGGAAATCCAGTTTGTACAGAATTATTTACAGTTTGTTGGTTTTTTTAAAAAAAGGGCCTATTTATAAGAAGAAACACCATGAGCTCAAGTGAGCTGGCCTCTGAAATCAGAACCCTTCATGTTGGCTTCATCTCATAAACCCTCTGCTAATGTGCTCTGATATCTTTATCTTGTTTCTCTCATTTGCCCAGCCTGTGGCCCTAATTCAGGGCTTATGTCCTCACAGTGGGCACTGGTCTGTTTTTTGTGCTGAGCATCTGGACTGTCTTATGTGGGCATTGCAGTGGGAGAGGGAGCTTATTTCCAACATATACTTCCAACTAGAGAAGCCAGGCACTTGCTGTCCTGTGCCCTGACAGCTGGAATGCAGGCATGTGACAGCGGCTTCACCAAGCACTGCAGGCTCCGAGTTGGGGGACCCGGATTTGGATCCCAGATCTGCCTCTTAATTAGCTGTGTGATGTGGGGCAAGACCTTTGTTCTCTCTGACTCTCAGTTTCCTTATCTGTAAAACGAGTCTAATAATGTCTACTTCCAAGAGTAGTTCTGAGGAGTTAAAGGCAGGGTGTGTGTGAGACTGGTTCACAGACACCGGGGAGATGAGCTAATTGTCAACCGCACCCTCCACTCCTTAAGGGCCGCCATACCCAATTCTCAGTCTGAGTGTTTCTGCAAAGCTTGAATCCCAAGCTACGTCCACAGTCAGATGTTCCCTGAGAGTGAGGGGCAAGGGCAACAGGACTTGTCCTGTCCTGCAGACAGAGCCCAGGGAGCAGGGCAGCAGGCGAGCAATGAAGGGCCTGGCTGGGACCTGGGCCATGCCAGGACAGCAGTACACCAGCTGTCACATAACATGTTGCTATAAGGGTCTGAGTTTCAAGGCCAGCCCTCGAGGGCTATTTTATTGTTCTCTGTGTGTTAGGACTACAATTTAGATGGTGGTCACCTGGTAAGGGAAGGAGCTTGGCCTTCACCCATGTGATCTCAAGGTCAAGCTCATCATAGGTGGAATAGCAGAATCAGAGAGCAAGTAAAGTCTTCCTTACCCAATTGTAGTTTTTATTCCTATGAATATTATTAATTTAACACATATTTCAGAGGACTTGATATCTGCCTTGAATGATCTTAAGAGATGGAGACAAAGAAGAGAGTGCTCATTTGTGCTCTCAAAGAGCTCAGATTCTACTACAGAAAACTGACCAATAATAATTTTAAAAACTTAGGATAAGTGGTAATGACAGATTTGTGTACAAAGTACCTTATGGATGAAAGAGCAAGAAACTGTGCCAAGGGGATCTGGGGAAAGATTGGCAGAGGAGGTTGACAGTGGGGCCAAATCTTGTAGGATGGGTGGAGAGAGAAATCACGTGGGTGAGGATTTTCCACTCAGACACTTCAAAGGCACAGGGGTGTGAACAAACATGTCCAAACACTTCGGTATGGCCAGAGCAGAGGATTGAGGGAAGAGGTGGTTGATGAGCTCTGAAGCAGTGGTTCTCAGCCTTGACCACACATTAAAATCCCCAGGGCTTTAAAAAACTACCCCTCCTTAGCCCCTACCCCAAAGATATAATTTAATGTATCTGGTCTGAGGCTTGGACATCGGTATTTGTACATAGTTTTCCAGGCGATTCCAATGTGCAGCCAACGCTGGGAACCACTGCTCAAAAGACAGCCAAAGGACCCATCATGAAGGAGGGTAACACAGTGTAGCGGGATCAGCTGGACTTTTGGCACTTGATATCATTAGGTTCAAATCCCATATCTCTGCTTAATAGCTATGTGCTGCTACATGAACTTTTAATCTCTCTGTGTCTGAGTTTCTTCAGTTGAAAAATTGATATAATAGTATTTACCTCTCCAGGGAGTTATGAGGTTTAAATAAAATAACTCATGTAAAATGGTTGGCACATAACAGACTTTCAGCAAATGTTAGGTCCTTTCTTTCTTACCTTACATTCCCTTTATTGAGGAGTTTAACCATTGTCTTCTTAGTGAAGGGGAGCCCCTGAAAGATGATTAGGGAAGTGATGTTAGATGTGGTTCTGAAGTGCAGAAGATATACCAGAAAGGGGAGGGTGAAGATTGTGTAAAAGAGAACAAAAGGCAAGACTTTTCATGTTGTTCAAGAATTGCTACTAAAGCTCCAAAGTTGGAAAAAATAGGTACTAAGTATTCCACATCCAGAGAGGTGCCAGAGATATCTCCCCGTATCTTACTAGAAGGCAGGAGAACTGAGCCTGTGGCTGTTCCCAGCCCCACTTCTGAAACCAGCCTAAATAAGAGTAACAGTGGTGCACCACCAACTAAAAATAGTCTGCTTTTTAATCACTACACACTGTCAGTTTTTAACAATATCAGTAATAAAATTGTCCTCCCCCCAAAAAATATTTTTGTGTAAGTTCTAACAATTGCGGGAGTTACTGAGTTTTAATAATATGTATGTAAAGCAGAGGATCATTGAAATGAGGAGAACCCTCAGTGAGATGGATTGACACAATAGCCATAAGAATGGACCCAAACACACCAACAACATGAAGATGGCACAGGACGGGGCAATGCCTCGTTCTGTTACACCCAAGGTCTCCATGAGTCAGAGCCAACCTGATGGCAATGCCTCGTTCTGTTACACCCAAGGTCTCCATGAGTCAGAGCCAACCTGATGGCAAATAACAACAACAGCAAAGCTTCACATTTACCACAGTTTTATTACTTATCCTTTATAAACACTATCTTCTACATGGATGTTGATTTGACTGACTCCCAGTTACAGTGGACTCCTTGGCACACATGGATCACACTGCACGCATTGGTTCGGAGAGAAGGTTCATAAGAGTTTGGGATCCTTAGAGCTTTTTTCAGAAACAATTTGTATCTCTACTCCTTGTACTATATGTACCTACACTTAAATGGTAAATTTAGTATACATTGTAATGGTAGCATAGTCACCATAAAGAAGAAGAAACAGAACTTGAGTAACTTTAATTCTGCTGTTCTATGAATGCCAGGAGAAATTATAAAAGATGCTGGTCTTTGTTGCCAGGATAAATCTAAAGGGCAATTGTTTTCACCAAAAAAGTAGACGATCTTGCTAAAGCAGTTGATCAAATAATGTCAGTGTTTGCTATTACTACCCATTTTCTCTGACTTTCGTAGAAGAAAAACTTCAGAGCTTTTTACAAACAATAAATAATAGCATTTATGATGAATTTTCTAGTGAAAATATTTTAGTGAAAATTTTTCTACTATAGTGACATTTGAAAGCCCCCAGTGTTTTGTTCTGTTGTACACAGGGTCACTTTGAGTTGGAAGTGACTCGACGGCATCTCACAACAACAGAATCAATTCTAAAGGAACAAAGGTATGGACACTATTTTGATTTCTGGAATTTATTGTGAAATGGGAGTTGAAATTAATGTATGCCAAACATAGACTTAAGATTTTTCCTAGCTATTCGTACATCTGTTGTTTCATGTGAAAGAAACTTTTTGAAATTAAAATTAATAAAAAGTATTCCTTTATTAATTATGAGCAAAATTGTACAACAGTTCTGGCTACACATCATAAAGGAAGGTAGCATAGTGTCAATTTGCAAAAAAGATCTATTTTGATGAAGTCATTGACAACTTTTCAGATACTAAGCCTTGAAAATAGAAACTGTAATGTTATTACTCATTACTGTGACAAGCCAGTATGTAGGCATATGTTTTCCCTTTAAAAAATACATTAGTTTAATTTAAAAAGTATTAATCCATTACTTTTGACCTTTTACATACTGTTAAATTTATTTTATTTTTAGCTTTATTGGCATGGAGTTCAATAAAAGAAAAATTTCTTTCTGGTATTTCTTTTCTGGCCATTATTATTATGTGTTTCATTTCATGATTATTCTTGAAAATAATTCTGTCATTTAGAGGATGGGAGTGTTAACAAAATGATTCACTTGGGTATGAGATTAAAAGTTGAAGGATTCATCGACTTTATGCCTCTAAGTCAAGACAGGAGGTTTTATGTGATTCCCATGTAGAAACTAGGGGTCCCTGCAAGAAGAAATATTAGGATACCATTCCCTGGTTGGATAGCCATCTGTGCCAAGGGTTTGCTTATTCTCCCTCTGTACCCTTTAGAGCTGGAAAAAAAGGGAATGGGGGGAGGTGAGGGGGAAGCCATGGGTGAAAATGATGTGTCTGTTTCCTATGGACAAGAACACTGTGGAAGGCTGCTGGAATTGAGCTTCTTGCTCCAGAGAACTGCCTTCTGGGTGAGAGAACCCCTGCTGTAAGAAGCTTTGGGGATACCACACGGCAGAAGCTAAGGATAGATCAAAAGAAGAGAGACTAGAGTTTCTTCTCATATGAGGAACTGTGCAGTGGACAGTATCCTTCTAAAGAACTCAGTTACCACGAGAGAACCAACACTTGAGTGCCTGCTGTGCAGAGGGCATGGGTAGTCAGCCAGTATAGCCAAGAGAGCATCTTGACAGAGGGGATAGGATAATGGGACCTTGAAGTTTTAAATAGAACTGGATTTTTTTTTTTTAATTACCTGAAAGTGACCAGAAAGCTATAGGTTTTGCTCTAGATGTCATCAGGTGTGGGTAAAAGAAATAGACAAGGCGGAGTTAGTTGAAGGCCACAGTGATTGGAGGGAAAAAATTTCATACTTGTATCCCACTGAGTTCAGACCTTTAAAAAAAAAAAAACTGATTTAGAGAAACATACACACTTCAGTGAGATTTTGAAATTTATCATTATGGAATTGAACATCGCATTTTCTTTTCTTATAGTTTTTAAATAACTCATATTTTGGATTTCTGTCTTCTGCTTGGGATATCAAAAGCTAGAAAGGGAATAATTTCTACCCTCATAGCAAAAACAATGTTGGAAAACCTACAAATTCGCAAGTTTTCTTGAATCTATCAGACAGTTGAGATTTCAGGGCAACCAACTGAACCGGAATCCAAGAAAAGACAGGCATCACTAAGGAGAGATAGGACATGAGCATTTGCTTAGATAGGGCAGATGCCAAAGGACACTCATAAGAAAAATTCAACTGAGATTTTTATGAAAATGTTAAAGGCAGAGCATGGGTTAGTGAGAGAATACAGAACCTCTGGGAGTCAGACACAGAGGTATTCACACCCATTTGAGGGTCTTCTCCAATGACCTCAATAGGTGCTCACTAAAAATATTGGGGGCAGGATGAGGGTCCTAAGAAAATGTCCTTTATGATGCAGGCTCATGGGAGGGGAACAATGTATCTCTTCTACAGGACAAAAGTCTTAATCCTGGGGAAAAGGCAAAAACACTTTTGCCTGTATAGCCTGCTGAAAACTCACTGCAGCTGGGGGAAGGGAACAGTAAAAAACCCTCTACCCCCAGGCAGGGGCAGAAGTATGTGCTGACTCCAGACCTACAACTGGGGGGAGGGCAAGATCATAAAGAATGCCTTACACTTGAGATTCAAGGATACAGTGCCTGTTCAAGACTGAGGATTAATCAGAAAGATGAAAACATTACTCCTCACATTGTGACCTCACCCAATCAGGCTAGCAAATGACAAGTAACAAGTATCAGTGGTGTACTGCTGGGAGAAGGATAAGAGCATAGATCTTCTCTGAAGTTCAATGCAAAATTAAGCTCTAAAGACATTAATACATTAAGAAAAACCCTCTGGCTACCAGCCCCTACTCTAAACAAAAAGTAACACTAGAGGATTTTGAAGCTTGTAGGACTTTGAAGGAAGCCTGGTGTTATGGTTAAGAGCTTGGTTGCTAAACAAAGGTCGGCAGTCTGAATCCACCAGCTGCTCCTTGGAAACCCTATGGGGGCAGTTCTACTCTGTCCTATAGGGTTGCTATGAGTTGGAATTGATTAGATGGCAATGGATTTGTTTTTGTTATTTTAGTACGTTTACAGTAACCATAGCAAAACAAATTCCAAACTGTGCTCAACCCCTAACTAAATTGATTCAACCCCCTACATTATAGGCCTAGAAGAAAGAAAGGAATTCCCAAGCATAACAATTATTTAGCTGAATATTTACTGTCTTACACAAGATGACCAGCCATTTGTAAAAAAAAAAAAAATTATGTAGCATACAAAAAAGTAAGAAAAAACAACACACTGTAATGAGACAAAGAAATCAAAAGAACCAGACTCAGATATGACATAGAAGTTGGAACTCTCAGGCAAGAAACTTAAAATAACAATTATTAACATGTTAAAGGATTTAATAGAAAAGGTGGATAACATGAATGAACAGATGGGTGATTTTATCAGAGATGAAAAATATAAGAAGAAATCAAATGAAAATGCTAGAAATGAAAAACAGTAACAGAGATAAAAAAAAATTTTATGGGCTTAATAGTAGACTCAACACCACCAGTGAAAAAATCAGTGAACCTGAAGATAGATTAATAGAAATTACTGAAATGAAATAAAAAAGTAAAAGGACTGAAAAGAAGTCAGAACGGAGCATCCAAGAGCTGTGCAACAATATTCTGCTGGTGTACTCAAGCCTAGTGTACCAGAGCCTGCTTGCACTAGCTGTAAGAGCCAGTTGTGCACATCTCCAGATCTTTGTTCAGTGACGAAGAACTGGGTTGAAATGGATTGTGGTGGGATTATTTATACCATGGAAATCAGCATAAAGGAACAAACTACTAACACATACTACATTATGGATGAGCCTGAAAAAACATTATGCTAAGGAAAAGAAGTCAGACATAAGAGACCACATATTGTATGACTTTATTTATATGAAAAGTCCAGAAAAGCCATGTTTATAGAGACAGAAAGTAAATTAGTAGTTGCTTGAGGTGGGGAGTCAATATGGAGATTAACTGAAAATGGACATGAGGATTTTATCAGTGGGAAGTACATGTTCTGGAACTGAATTATGGGGCTGGTTGCATCACTCAGTAAAATTACTAAAAATTATTGAATTGTAAACTTGAAATGGCTAAATTTTATGATATCTAAAGTATTTTTCAATAAAGTGTTAAGAATGTTCAGTTAATCCAAAAGAAAGAAGAAAACAAGGACTAAGAGATAACAGATGGAAGAAATACAGCCAAGAGTATGGTAGATTTCAATATAAACAGATTAGTAAGTACATTAAATGTAATAGACTAAACACATCAATTAAATGACAGATTGTCAAAATCTTTTCTTATTTTGAATAATGTAGATTTGAAATTTTTTCCTTAATGAGAATTTCCAGTTTTTTTCTACTATCTTATTCTATTCAAAATACTATATCTTGGAATTATTTACAAATTCTGCTACTTTTCTACTCTTGGCCTAATTATCCATCTTTCTGTACCTTAGGAATTTTTTCTATTGTTTTTAAAATCATTGCTTCTATATTTGTTCTTCTTTCTGCCTGACTTTATTGTTTTTCAATTTATGCAGATCTTTTAAATCTTGCCTTCACTGCTCTGATCTTTTCAATAATATTCATCTCTTTATTATTTTGTTCTGAGTTTGGGAGAATTTTTTGAGCTGTTTTTCTTATTATTAGATTCAAATTTTACAGCACCCTATCTTTTTTTTTTTTTATCTGTTGTTACCAAAAACCAAACCAAACCCAGTGCTGTTGAGTCAATTCTGACTCATAGCGACCCTATAGGACAGAGTAGAACTGTCTCATAGAGTTTCCAAGGAGCGCCTTGTGGATTCAGACGACCCTTTGGTTAGCAGCCGTAGCACTTAACCACTACGCCACCAGGGTTTTCATTATCTGAAGTTACTGATTTTATAATAGTTGTGTGACACTGAGCAAGTTATTTAACTTTTCTCTTTCTCAGCTTTCTCATCTTTAAAATGGGTAAATTAGTAATACCTATCCCACAGAGTTGTTATGAAAAAATAAGTGAGTTAATACATGTAAATGCATAGTAAGTGTTCAATAAATGTTAGTTTCCATTACTGGTAGTCGTAATATTTTTACTGTAATACTTAAATGATAATGTGTTTTTATTAGAAAAAATCCTTTCCTGATATCTGTATCTATAGTTATATTCAGTTAGTATACTTCATGTTCTCTGATTTCTCAAACTCTTTCTCTTAATTCCTTAGTCTTTTATATATTTAGTGACTTTTTTGCTTGTTTGTTCATTTGAGCAAAGAGGGGTGTGTGGCTTTCCATTATTGAGACTTGAGTGGGTTTTGTTAAAAATTGGGTGAATCAATTTCAAATCTTTTTGCTCCAGTAAAGGAGGAAAGAAACTGATTTTCCTTTTATTGGTTTGGTTAGATTAGAGGTCCATTTTCCTGTGAAGGACGAGAGGGAGCTACAGCCACAGGCAGATCTGTAGTAGGATATACCCTGGTGTGCTGAATGATTGCTTTTCCCTATCTGTAGTAGGATCTCAAAGTTAGCTGGGGCACTGACCTTCATATCTAACCAGCACCATTGCCATTATTAGATGTCACCTGTGGTAAAGTCCTTGCTTTAGTCAGTACCTTATCACCACTAAGTGTGAGGTTTTAGAGATTCTGCTCTGAGACCTTGCACTTTCGTAAGTAGCTAAGAGTGTCTAGATTCCTCCCTTCTAACTGTCCCATGGCAAGTTTGGTTCCAAGTTTGGAGATGATTTTCTCAAGCTAGAGTTTTAGTTGCTGTGGATATGGAAAGACTGCCAGAGTCAACCATGCCACAGGGAACACCTGTGCAAAATGATTTCTGTGTTGGTTGGGGCACCCCATTTATCTGCATACTATCTTCCCCAATGCTGACATTTGAGTCCACTGTAACTACACCTTCACTTGTCTTAAGATTCAATTAATTCCATGTGAAGAATAGAGATAAGAAATACAGTTTACTAGTTTTTGCCTAACACATGGACATTTCCCTAAATTATTTATACAGTAAGTCCCCAGGTTATGAATGTCCGACTTACAGACAATTTGTACTTGCCCGTTAATGTTATGTAAATTTGTCCACCCTTTGAAATGACTGAACCAACCCCTACTTACCAACCCCTAAACTTGCAACAAATTCTTCATTGCAAACACCTTCACTTGCTGCAAGTTCAGCTTTTAAATCACTGAAAAGGCTTTAAGTCTTCTCTTGCACTTAAAAAAAAAAACTGCTGCCATCAAGTCAATTCCGACTGATAGTGACCCTATAGGACAGAGCAGAACTGTCCTGTAGGGTTTCCAAGAAGTGGCTGGTGGATTCGAACTGCCAACCTTTTGGTTAGCAGGTGAGCTCTTAACCAACTGCTCTACCAGGGCTAAGTAAGAACTGTATGCACCTGTTCCAATTTACCTACAAATTCTTAAAGACACACTTAGGAACTGATCTTGTTCGCAACCTGGGGACTACCTGTAGTAACAAGCTCTGCTTCTCTCCATCTCCACTTGTTTTTAATCCTACCGTTGCCAGTTTAGGAGTGTTTTGTGCCTTCATTTTCAAGTTGGCTGTAGCAGTTTCAGGTTATCACATCCAAACCTGGCCACATTTCCTTGGAAAAGACAGGCCCCCCACCCCCGCTTCCTGTGTATCTGCCCCAGCAGACTCCCCCTCACATCTCACTGGCTAGCATAGCATCAAATGCTCATTCTTAAAGAAGTACCTGGCAAAGGAAAAGGAATGCCATGACTGAGTTTGAAGATCCGATGTTTACGTAGGGAGGTTAGAGTCCCCGGACCAAATCATGTTCGGGGTCTTTTTTCAGGGAAGAAGAAGTGAATGCTGGTTGAGTAGGCAGCCATCAGCATCTGCTGCCTTGTAAGGCTGCTGCCCTTTGGAATTTAATGTTGCATTTTATTTTTCTGTACTTAAACCTATCACTGATTCCAGAGTAAATCACACTGCACTGAACCCAGCAGGCAGGAAGCTGGGTACCAGCTTGCCTGCTTTTACCTCTACTCTTTACCCAGTAATTGTGTACATTTTAAGGAAAACCAGGTTTCTTAATGACATTTGTGTAGACTGGACTGAAGCGGGCCTGGTAATGGAGAAAAACAATATCCCCCATGTACCCCATCAGGCAGCAAAACCTCTTAATAGTTCTCCAAAAAACAAAGAGCAGAAAACATTGCTAATCGGAAGAACGCATTATTAACTAGGGCACACTGACCACATACATCAAAGTACAAATTAGTTAAAGATTATCATTACTGGTCGGCATCCCTCATGGAACATATTGTCTATTCTCAGCCAGGCCGCCCTAACAATTTAAACTCTTGGAGCTTCAAGCTTTTGTTCTGTAAAATCGTGATAATAACAACTGCTGTGCCACAGTGTCCCCGCTCAGACAGCAAAACAGTTTTATACAAAAACATGTTGAATGAGTGGGGATCAAAACAAATCAAATATGGGGAAGCACTTTATAAACTGGTAAGCATTACAGAATTTCATTTAATTGTTTAGAAATTAATTTAGCAAACATTAGTAACTAACCAAGAAATCAAATGGGGAAATCGAATGCATTGGGAAAATAAAATATGCTGCAAAAACCAAAAACCAAACCCATTGCCTTCAAGTCAATTCTGACTCATAGCGACCGTATAGAACAGAGTAGAACTGCCCCATAGCGTGTCCAAAGAGCACCTGGTGGATTCAAACTGCCAGACCTTTTGGTTAGCAGCTGTAGCACTTAACCACTACGTCACCAGGGTTTCCATGCTACAGAAGGCCTCTTTGAAGTCTTAAAAAGCAAAGATGTCACTTTGAGGACTAAGGTGCAACTGACTCCAGCCATGGTGTTTTCAATTGCCTCATGTTGTGGTAGGTGCTGTTGAGTTGATTCCAACTCATAGCAACCCTATATACAACAGAATGAAACACCGCCCAGTCCTGCGCCATCCTTACAATTGTTGTTATGCTTGAGCCCATTGTTGCAGCCACTGTGCCAATCCATCTCATCGAGGGTCTTCCTCTTTTTCAGTGACCCTCTACTTTACCAAGTATGATGTCCTTCTCCAGGTACTGATCCCTCCTGATTACATGTCCAAAGTATGTGAGACTCAGTCTCACCATCTTTGCTTATAAGGAGCATTCTGGTTGTACTTCTTCCAGGACAGATTTGTTCGTTCTTCTGACAGTTCATGGTATATTCAATATTCTTCCCAACACCACAATTCAAAGACATCAACTCTTCTTCAGTCTTCCTTATTCATTGTCCAGCTTTGACATGCATATGAGGCGATTGAAAACACCATGGCTTGGGTCAGGCGAACATTAGTCTTCAAGTAACATCTTTGCTTTTGAACACTTTAAAGAGGTCTTTTGCAGCAGATTTGAGTAATGCAATATGTCTTTTGATTTCTTGACTGCTGCTTCCATGGATGTTGATTGTGGGTCCTAGTAAAATGAAATCCTTGACAACCTCAATCTTTTTCCCATTTATCATGATGTTGCTTATAGTTCCAGTTGTCAGGGTTTTTGTTTTCTTTACGTTGAGGTGTAATCCATACTGAAGGCTGTGGTATTTGATCTTCATCAGAAAGTGCTTCAAGTGCTCTTCAGTTTCAGCAAGCAAGGTTGTGTCATCTGCATAACGCAGGTTGTTAATGGGTTTCCCTCCAATCCTGATGCCCTGTTCTTCTTTATATAGTGCAACTTCTCAGATTATTTGCTCATCACACAGATTGAATAGGTATGATGAAAGGATACAACCTTGATGCACACCTTTCCTGACTTTAAACCATGAAGTATCCCCTTGTTCTGTTTGAACGACTGCCTCTTGATCTATGTGTAGGTTTCTCATGAGCACAATTAAGTGTTCGGAATTCCCATTTGTCATAATTTTATCCACAATTTGTTATGATCCACACAGTCAAATGTCTTTGCATAGTCAATAAAACATAGGTAAACATCTTTCTGGTATTCTCTGCTTTCAGCCAGGATCCACCTGACATTCCACATCCTCTTCTGAATCTGGCTTGAATTTCTGGCAGTTTTTCCCTGTCGATATACTGCTGCAGCCGCTTTTGAATGATCTTCAGCAAAATTTTACTTGCATGTAATATTAATGATACTGTTTGATAATTTCCACATTCGGTTGGATCACCTTTCTTTAGGATGGGCACAAATATGGATCTCTTCCAGTCAGTTGGCCAGGTAGCTTCTTCCAAATTCCTTGGCACAGATGAGTGAGTACTTTCAGTGCTGTATCTGTTTGTTGAAACATCTCAGTTGGTATTCCATCAATTCCTGGTGCCTTGTTTTTTGCCAATTCCATAAGTGCAGCTTGGACTTCTCCCTTCAGTACCATAGTTTCCTGACCATATGTTATCTCCTGAAATGGTTGAACGCTGACCAATTCTTTTTGGTATAGTGACTCTGTGTATTCCTTCCATCTTCTTTTGATGCTTCCTGTGTTGTTTAATACTTTAATACTTCACAGTCACTTCATATGCATTTGAGATCTGGATAATGAATAAGGAAGACTGAAGAAGAATTGGTGCATTTGAATTATGGTGTTGGCAAAGAATATTGAATATACTGTGGGCTGCCAGAAGAACAAACAGTGTGTCTTGGAAGAAGCGCAGCCAGAATGCTCCTTAGAAGCGAGGATGGTGAGACTTAATCATCTTAGCTTGGAAATTACACTCATCCTTTTCTCTCACATTTCGTTGGTTAGAGCTAGTTGCATGACACCACCTAAGTATTGTTGCCATGAATTGGCTCTGACTCATGGCAACCCTATGTATAACAGAAGAAAACATTGCCTGGTCCTGAGCCATCTTCATGATTGTTGTTATGTTTGAGTTCAGTTGAACAATACTCTGTTATGATCCACAGGGCTTTCACTGGGTAAGTTTTGGAAGTAGACTGCCAGATCTTTTCTCCTAGTCTTAGTCTGGAAACTCCTCTGAAACCTGTCCATTATGCATGACCCTGCATATTCGAAATGCCAGTAGCATAGCTTCAAGCATCATAACAACATGCAAGCCACCACAGTACAACAAACTGACTGATGGGTGGTGTATGCAAGTATTAGAGGGTTAAAAACGGAGTCTTTGGCTGGGTAGCCTTTCTCCAAAAACAGCTTTACTTTATAAGAAAGCATGAATCCTGTGGGCAGTGAGACATCTCTGCCTCAGAGGGCTTCCTGGAGGAGGTAGACTCAACACAGGGTTTTGAAGGATAAATCGGTGTTATTGACACATATTCCAGCCAGAGGGAAAATCTTTGCAAACACATTCATTATGGGAAGATTTAGAGTTATCTTTATCCATTAAAAAGCTTTCAGAAGTTTCATATTTGACAGAGTGCTCTACAGAACAGTTTATGATCCATGTGTGTGGGACAAAAATCTGTAAACCAATTTCTGGGGCAAGAGTGATGACTTCAATTTTCTTGCTAAGAAAGCTGTCTGAGTGTGGGATTTGATCAAAAGTTCATCTGAGGTTTAGACAGAGTGGGATGGATACCAGGCATGCCCTGTCTGCTGGGGCTGTGAGCTGAGTGAGATGATCATGAGCCTGGGGCAAGGAAAAAACCACTCAAGTTGCAGGAAGTAGTGCATTGTTTTGAGTTGCACCAAATGGGGTGGTTTGCCGGAGGGTCAACTTAATGATCGGTCTTTCTGTATCTTGGTTTCCTCATCTGTAAGACCATAGTACCTGTAACTGCCTGATCCTGCCCAACTTAACTCATGTGGTTATTGGAAACAATAAATAGCAAATGAGGAAAGATCCAAACAAATAATGTGTGTGTGAACGTTTGTAAAAGATTAAATATGCACATCAATCAATCAATTAATTAATTTGCACATCTCTTCAACGGCAGTTGGAGCATAGTTACTTTGAAATAAATCTAGAGCTAGAAGAGGATGGAAGAACATGGATGCCAGGTGGCAAAATTTGGGGTGTGTTCTACAAGCAGTGGGAAACCATTGGTGGTTTTTGGTCAGCCAAGTGGCCTAATAAAAAAATGCTCCTTTAGGAAGACAAGCTAGTAGCTATGTGAGGACTGGGGACCTATGTGAAGACTCTATCAATTCTGTTTTCTAAATCACTCTTGAATTTGTTCCTTCCTTCCCAGCCCTATAGATACTGCGTAGTTCATGCCTTAACATCTCTCATGTGGAATAGATACTGCAGTAACCTCTTAAATGGCCTGCTTGCCAGTAGCCTTGCCTGGTTAGATTCATTTTCCATACATACCTAGAGAATTCTAGTCAATTATTTCTTGGTTCATTCATTCATTCATTTATCATGTTCTATCCTATAAGGCTTTGGAAAAACAGGGAAGGAAGTTTTGGTGAAGTGTAGGTCTTAGCATATTGTTCCTCCTTATCAACAATACAGTCAATGCCAAACCTCTTAACATGGCATACACTACCATTTACAGCCTAGACTCAGCTCCCTTACCGGCCTCACTGTTCAGCATTTCTTTCTCTGTCTTATAATCTCCCCCATATTTTGTATACAACTATTTGCTGTTAAAGTGGTGGAAAGGACTTTAGGGTAATTACTGGATATGAATCCTGGTCCTGAGATTTAATGGCAAGATGACCTTGGGCAAGTCACTTAAGTTCTCAGTTTTTTAATTTGTAAAATGGGAATGGTAAGACATGCCTTACATATTTACTCTAAAAATCAATGCAATAAGGAATGTAATTTGACTAGAACAGTATCCTATATCAGTTGCGTGTGTGTTTGATTACAAGTAATGAAAAACCTAACCATAGAGGCTTAAATGAATAAATATTTAACAAGAAGCTAAAGTGGTTTTTGATATTGATTCAGTGGTTCAACAAAGATGGTGTTGATTTTATTGACCTGTCCCTCATGCTGGTTTCCTCATGGCCACAAGATGGTTGCTGTAGTCCTAGACTTCATATCCACATCCAAGGTTGAAAGAAAGGGAAAAGGATAGTGCCAGCCATATCACTCCCTTTTATCAGGAAAGCAAATCTTTCCTAGACCTCCACATAAAGGACTTCACATTAGGTCATTTGGCCAGAAGTGAGTCACATGGTCTTCAGCTGCAAGAATGGTTAGAGATTTGGAGAACAAGAGTTTTCTGATTTGTTGAGAACAAACATGATTTGTTACTTGAGGATGGGCATATTGCCACTGTCAACAAACCTGAGGTCCTATTAACAAGAAAGAAGAGTGAATAGTATTGAGCGGTGATCATGTGTGTTTTCCAGACTTTCCCCCCAAATGCTATGTGTATTCATAACACTAAATATCTGCACATGGTGTTTTTGTGTACCCTCCTCCCACATTGTACCTACACAATTTTTATGGTGCTTTTTCCAATTAGCAATATCATAAGCAATTTTTCATTTTGCTACTTACTCATTATCATTCTTAAAGAATGAATAAGAGCCCATTAAATGGACGAATTATGGTTTACTTAATCATTCCTCTATTGTTGGATGTTTATGTTGTTTTCAATTTTTCATTATTATATCGGAAGGGGATTTACTTCTGTTAATTTCATTTTCTGGGCCACATCTATTACATAGATTATCTTATTCAAGCCTTGAAAAACTCTGAGGTAAGCATTATTCCCATTTAGCAGATATGGAAATCTAGGCACAGAGAAATTAATTTTCCCTGAGTCCTACAGCTAGTGGATGACAGACTTAGGATTCACATGGAAAACCATTTGACTGCAAAGCCTGTGCTTCTTAACTGGAAACCACACTGTGATGGGCATCTCTGTGCAAGAATCAGACACATCTTTTGCATCACCTTGGAACCTCTTAGCTCCCCCATCCCTGTGGCCTCTGGGCATATATTCCAGCTTCAGCTGCCACTGTGGCGACCACCTCTATATAGACTCTGTCCAGCTGCGTGTAGGCACATCCTACCACACTTCACCTTATGCTCCAGGGTTCCTTGTTGAATCCGAGGTGTGAGACACTGCCAGGCTCTCTTAGCATTCATCTCTCTGCAACTTGGAAGTACGAAGGAATTAATGCCTCATGGTGCAACTTTCACCAATGGGAGATGGAAGCCAGGAATACATTCTTTGTATTTCCTCCCTGTATAGATAGCCCTGATTCACAGTCATTATACGAGGTAGTAGAAGACAGTGCTGTAAGATCAAACAGTCACACTCACTTAATACCAAGCCATGGCCAGCTCCATAATGCACTCCATATTGGTTCTTTCTCCTTTTCTTCCTCGCTCCCTTTTCCCTGATATTTCCCTCTCTAATAAACTAGTCAACAACTCAGCGGCAGTGGGTTTGGGTTTGGTTTTGGTTTTGGGGGGTAACAAACTAGTAGCATGTAAATCTTTGCAATTTCAGTTTAGCTTTCTAGGCATCCAGGCTAAGATGGTCCATATGTTTTTTTTATTATTTAGCATGATTTCCTTTGTCTAAAAAGATTCCTGGAGTGAGATTACTGGCTTAAAAGGCAAGAATATTCCTATGGCTTTGGGAGACGTTATAATAAGCTTCAAATCTACCCACCCCTGACAATAGCTCACCCTATGGATTACTATCTGTATGTCTTTTTGAGTCAGACTATCCTCACTCATTACAGAGTAGAGGGTAAAGCTAAGGTCCCGTTGGTGATGACTCACAGAAAGGTCTGTAAATAGGCACATTTATGACCACATTTATACACCAAAGTTGGTTCAGTGTTAATGTATGGAAAAATACCATCTTGGCTTAAAAGGAATTCTAACCATTTGGGTATATGTTCCCTAGAGAAAGAAGGGTTAGGCACACAGCCTTAAAGAGTGTGCTAGCCTCTGGTAATTGCTCTAATTACCTGTGAGCTAATTAGGGAGCATTATGTATTCAAAAGTGTGATTTTCATCCTTCAAAATTTGCATTTCCAGCGAGAAGCTCATTCTCTATGCATCATGAGGTGAGTGTTCCCTGCTGATTTCCTTTCCTCATGTATAAGCTGGGCTCACTCTGGGACTGCTATAATCACAAGTCCATTAGGCAGAACCCAAAGAAACCAGGAAGAAGGAGCAGACTCCCAGAGCAGACAGATGGGTCTGGAATCTATCTAGCCCCAGAAACAAGTTTTGGAGAGAGACCGAGACAGTTATTTGCAAAGGATGCTTTTGAGTTTGTGCAGTCACAATCGTAGACCTTCTAGAAGAAACCGAATATCAGAACATCACTGAGTTAAGACATGGCCACTGCTGGGGCCCTGATGAGAGCCCAGGAGAAGCCTGTCAAATGCCCAGGGGCACCTGCTAAGGCATGTATAGAAATAAATATGGTGGCATGGAGAGTGCTGCATAATCCAGGAGTTAGTTGCTTGCTTCCTCTCTGCTTCTTTATTGATTTTCACCTTAAGCCTCTAATTTCCTTTTGGGGTGTTTTTCTAGTTCTCAGCCTTTTTACTTCATCCCAGGGTTGTGGCTTAAAGGAAGAGATGGTCTTCTTCCAATGGCCAGATCTAACCAAAGATGGTGGGTTGCAGGACTATAGGCTCCTCTGGATGGCTTCTGTCCCAAAGACAGACTTCAATGCTCATGTTGTGAGCCACAAGTTGCTGCCAAGGCCTGCGAGAGTCTTGAGGTATGCATCAATATTTTAGCTCAGCTGAAAGGTTAGTAAATGCTGCATAGTGAAAAGAAAATTGGATTTGGGTGCTAGGAGGCTTGGGTTCCAGCCTAGGTCTGCTTTTTATTGACTGTGTAATCTTGTCCTTTCCTAGGTCTCTGGTTCCCAAATGAGTAGGCTGGGCTACAGTAGGAATAGCAGTGATTTATCATGCATACTGTCACGGTCTCTGCCCATGGCAGGGATTGCTAATCAATTACAGATTTATTTTACCCTGAGCCCAGTTCTGGCCTCAGAATTCTTCTCAACAGGACATGCCTGGCAGCCACAACCAATTGACTAGGGTTGCCTTGAGATGCAACCTGTTTACTCAGGGTTGAATGACCCCCAAAGTCCCTTCTACAAACTTCCTGGAAACTTATTGTTCCTAAGGAAGTAAACATCAGAAATGAAATCTCATTCACTCTAATAATTTGCTTAGCAAAACTCTCCTGATTCCCTCATAATAGCCCTTTGTATTAATTTTTTATCGCTACATGACACATTGCCACAAACTTTTTGGCTTAAAACAACATCCTCTGCACCCCTACCCCCAAAAGAAGTACCCACTTATCTCACAGTTCCATAGGTTCAAAGTCCAGGTGGGCTTAGCTGGATACTCTCTTTAGAGTCTTGCATGGCTGAAATCAAGGTGTTTGTTGGCCTAGGCTCTTATCTGCTTCCAGGCTCATTCAGGTTGTTGGCAAAATTTAGTTCTGCATGGTTGTAGGACTGAGATCCTTGTTTCCTTGCTGGCTGACAGCTGGGGCTTGTTTTCAGCTTCTAGAGGATACCTGCATTCCCTGGCTCATGACCCTTGCTATCTTCAAAGCCTGAAATGGCATGTCAGGTCTTTCTCATGCTTCAGATCTCTCTGATTTTCACTTCTGCCTTCCTCTCTGAACCCAACCAGAGAAAATGCCATACTTTTAGGGCTCATGTAATTAGTTAGACCCTGTGGTCGAGCTCCACTTTTTAAGGCCAGTTGCGCCTTTTAACATTACATAATCACATGAGTGATATTATATTCACACATATCAGAGCCAAACATTTTTGGGCAGTCATTTCAGAAATTCTGCCTATCATACCATCATTCAAAAATATCACAGATTGTACCTGAACAAAGTTGGAATTAGTGAGTTTGACATAATGATGTTCTATTGAATCAAAAATATTGCTCCATTCAGTCAACAAACAATAAAACACATACTAGTACCAGATACCTGCATACAGTGGTCCCTGCCTTGAAGAAGTGCAGAGTCTAACAGGGGCCAATAATTATGCAAGGCATAGGGACTGTTTATAATAAAAGTTGGTTAAAATATCTTGATAGCAGTTGAGAAGGAATAACTATTTTTCAGTCAGGAGTGAGGGGAGCTGGTTATTGGGGGAAAAGTTTACTGAGAAGCTGGTATTTAGTTGGATATTAAAGGATATAGTTTTGCTTCTGCCTCTCTTAATAGTGTTTAACAAGTACCTTTGTCTCCCAGAATCTCAATTCCTCATCAGTATTCTGAGAGCTTTAAAGAAGTCAGTCTCTACCACCCATTTTACTTCTCATGTCATTTGGATTTACAATTCTAGGTAAGTGTGTGTGGAAACCCTGGTGGCATAATGGTTAAGAGCTACAACTGCTAACCACAAGGTCAGCAGTTCAAATCCACCAGGTGCTCTTGGAAACCCTATGGGGCAGTTCTATTCTGTCCTATAGGGTCGCTATCAGTCAGAATCAACTCGATGGCAACAGGTTCTTTTTAGGTGCGAGTGTGTGGGAGATGGTAGTAATGATGGTTGGTGATGAAGAGGGAGAGAGAATCCCTGGAGGTGGTGTCTTGCCTGCTTGCCTCAACATTCTGTGTCAGCTGGGTTCCTGTGTCCTGCTCAGTAGACAGGTCAGAGCTGTAGTCTAGTATTAATTAGGATGTAGCAGAAAATGGAATTCAAACTGGCATACCCAACAGAACCACATGACTAGAACTCCAGGGGTAAGTTGGTCTTGATTGCACGGTATACTTTCCGTCTTCCTGAGATCCTTTTGGCTCTGCCCTTCTCAGACTAGCAGCAGAATGATGCTGAAGGGCCAGTCCTCCCACGTGGGTATAGCAATAACTAAAGAAAGAAATCCCAACAACCTTTTTTTTTTTTTAATTTGTACTTTAGATAAAGGTTTACAGAGCAAATTAGTTTCTCAATAAACAATTAATACACTTATTATTTCGTGACATTAGTTGCCAACCCCATGACATGTCACCACTATCCCGTTCTTGACCTTGGGCTCCCCATTACCAGGTTTCCTGTCCCCTCATGCCTTCTCATCCTTGCCCCTGGGCTAGTCTTGTGTTTTGGGGGGCCTGTCTAATCTTTTGCTGGAGGATGAACCTCAGGAGTGACTTCAGTACTGAGTTAAAAGAGTGTCCAGGGGCCATACTCTTGGGGTTTCTCCAGTCTCTGTCAGACCAGTAAGTCTGGTCTTTTTTTGTGTGAGTTAGGATTTTGTTCTCCATTTATCTTCAGCTGTGTTCGGGTCTCTCTAACATGATCCCTGTCAGAGCAGTTGGTGGTGATAGCTGGGCACCATCTAGTTGTGCTGGACTTTGTCTGGAGGAGGCTGTGGTAATTGTGGTCCATTAGTCCATTGGACTAATCTTTCCCTTGTGTCTTTGGCTTTCTTCATTCTCCCTTGCTCCAGATGGGGTGAGACCAGAGGAGTATCTTAGATGGCCACTCACAAGCTTTTAAGACCCCAGACGCTATTCACCAAAGTAGGATGTAGAACATTTTCTTTATAAACTACGTTATGCCAGTTGAGCTAGATATTCCCGGAGACCGTGGTTCCCAGCCCTCAGCCCAGTAACTTCTCAGGGAGTTTGGATGTGTCTATGGAGCTTCCATGACCTTGCCTTGGTCAAGTTGTACTGGCTTCCCGAGTGTAGTGTACTGTCTTACCCTTCACCAAAGTTACCATTTACCTATTGTCCGTTTAGTGTTTTCCCATTCCCACCCCTCCATCCCTCATAACCATCAAAGATTGTTTCTTTTTGTGTGTAATCCTTTTCATGAGTTTTTTTGTTGTCATTTGTTTATATAACAGTGACCTCATACAATACTTGCCCTTTTGTGATTGTCTTATTTTATTCAGCATAATGCCCTCCAGATTCATTCATGTTGTGAGATGTTTCGCAGATCCATCATTGTTCTTTATCATTGCATAGTATTCCATTGTGCGTATGTACCATAGTTTGTTTATCCATTCGTCTGTTGATGGGCACTTAGGTTGTTAACCATCTTTTTGCTATTGTGAACAATGCTGCAGTGAACATGGGTATGCATATGTCTATTCATGTGATGGCTCTTATTTCTCTAGGATATATTCCTAGGACTGGGATTGCTGGATCACATGGCATTTCTATTTCTATGTTTTTAAGGAAATGCCATATCATTTTCCAAAATGGTTGTACCATTTCAGCAACCTTTTCTTGAGTCTCATTGGCCTCAATTGGGTCAATTCTGCAGACATAGGAAAATTTTGTGTTGATTGATGTCATCCTGAGCTTTTGACCCATTCAAAGATTCAAGGTAAGGAGGATGGGGGTACAATGACAGACTTAGATCAGTCAGGATTCACCCCCAACACAATGGGGGTGGTGAGCTAACCAAAAGTCCACTCACTGGCTCTGAGTCCTGTCCTCTCACCCCAGGACACTTAGGGCTTTGTTGGGAGACTTAGGGCTTTGTTGGGCGACCAACAATCCATCCAGCTTTGCTAGGGCACTGACGATAGGGGAGTTGATATTTTGTGACTCCTTCGAGTTTCAGAGTAGCATATGCAAAAGGGCCTGTAGAAAGACGCGGCTTGCCCAGAACCACATTTCTGTCGAGTAAGTTCTGACTCATAGTGACCTTACAGGACAGAGTAGAACTGCCCCACAGGATTTCCAATGTTCTAATGTTTACAGAAGCAGACTGCCACATCTTTCTCCCATGGAGGAGCTGGTAGGTTCAAATTGCCAACCTTTCAGTTAGCAGCTGAGTGCTTAACCATTGTGCCACCAGGGCTCCCTCGCTAGCCCAAAGGCAGTGACTAATGGTGAAATTTGGGGCATTGTAGCAGTAGGTTGTGTTTTTCCAACAAAATCTCATGGCAGTGAAAATGTGAGATGAAGTTCAGAAACCATTTGAGCAATCCCTTGTAAACAGGCCATGTTGTTAGAATAAAACACAGATAAATGACACTCAGATAAAAATGCCTTTTTACTTTAAATCAGGCCTTCCTTTTATTCAGGCGCATAATAAAAATGAGAGTGCAGAGGCTGTGTTTCTCCATGCTGTGGTTCTGCACCATTGATTCAGTCTCATTTCAGAGATGCAGAATTTATAATTGGTTTTCCAATCGTCACCCAGGCACCTTAATGGCTCTTTACAAATTATTTGTTGTACGAACAACATTAATGGAAACCAAATTGAAAAAAAAAAAGAAAATTAACCCATGTTTCTACTACAGCAACAAATCAAGCTGTTTATATTTATCCATGCTTTCTGCAAGCTTTTGCCCACATGCACACATAATTTAATCATAGAACAGCCATCGTTTATATTAGCAGATTGTGAGCGTATGCTGTGTTTATCCTGTAATAGTCATAATTATAATTTTTAATGGCTGTGTGGTTTAGAATGGATTTCTAAAAATGAAAATAAATATCTGTCTTTGACACAGCTACTCCCTTGCTCTGCCCTATATCCCACCTAGATTTGGAATTGATTTGGGGTTAACTTTCTCCCTTTCTCTTTTGTTTTTGCAGAGAGTTACTGCTCCCAGGTGAAGGAAGGTAAGCTTTCTTAATATGACATGACTTTCCTGTCTCCAGAGGAACACCTCCTACAGTTTCAGAAAATTTTTTTTTTCTTATAATCTTGCTATTTTACTTGCACATATATTTTTCTTGACTCTATTATTTAAGAATTATACCCTGTATACTTCTCAAAGGAATTGTGTGGTTTAGACATCGAGACAGTGTGAAGCTTAATTAGGGATTTTTCTTAAAATGGGTCTGATTCCAGGCCCAGTGTAAGAAATTTAATGTAATACAGTCCAGAGGTAACTGATCTCTTCATCCTTCTTGTGCTCATGGAAGACATCACCAATCATTTACCAGGCTCTTTTACACCTGGCTTAGGTCCAACCTCAGAATCTTTCCCAACATTGTCTTTCAGGCAGCCATGAGCAATCAAGCACAGCTGACAGGTGAGATGACATCTATTTGTTGTCTCCAGTGCTGTGAAAAGAGCACAGAGCTAGGAATGAAGAGTGTCCTAATTTTGTCATGGATTAGCCATATAACCATAGCCAGTCAAAGCCTCTGAATTGTGGGGAGACTGTTAGGCTCTTCTAACTCTTTCATAAACTGTATACACACAAGTTCTGGAAATGGGTTAGGTAACTCATTTTGTAGAAGGTTCCAGTAAACTTCCTACAGCAGTAAAGCACTGGAGAGTTTATAAGGAAAACTCATCACTTTGAACCATCCAGGAGATGAAAGGGGACTAGACTTTATGACTGAGATCTGCAGAGGGTGTCCTACATAGACATTTGCTTATTTTCTCAATTTTACCTACCTGGTCCTCTTCTGGAGCCCTGGTGGCACAGTGGTTAAAAGCGACAACTGCTAACCAGCAGCTCCTTGGAAATCCTATGGGTGCAGTTCTACTCTGTCATATAGGGTCACTATGAGACAGGAATCAACTCGATGGCAATGTGTTTGTTTGTTTTTGGTTTGGTCCTCTTCCAGGAGCCCTGGTGGGGCAGTGGTTAAAGCACTCAGCTACTAACAGAAAGGGTTGGCGGTTTGAACCCACCAGCCACTCCTCGAGAGAAAGCTGTGGCAGTTTGTTTCTGTAAAGACTTACAGCTTTAAAAACCCTGTGGGGTAGTTCTACTCTGTCTTATAGGGTCTCTATGAGTCAGCATCAACTTGATTGCAGTGGGTTTGGTTTTGGTGGATCCTCTTCCTGCTTTTCCCTCTTTATTAGAGTTTTGCCATCTGCTGGCCACATCCTCCACAGAGCACACCACTCTTCACCTCTAATAGTGGCCCATGGCCATCCCTCTCTCTATCCCCATCCTCTGACAACCACTGACCTGCTTTTTGTTACTTCAGATTGGTTTGCATGTTCTAGAATTTTAAATAAATAGAGTCATATAGTTTGTACTCTCTTTTGTGTGGCTTCTTTCACTCAGCATAATAATTTGGAGAAACATCCTTGTTGTTTTGCGAATCACTAGTTCATTCTGCTTTATTGCTAGGTAGTGGATTTACCATAATTTGTTTATCCATTCACCTGTTGATGGAAATTTTGCTGTTTCTGCTTTTGGGCTATTACAAATAAAGCTGATAAGAACATTGGGTATAAGACATTGTGTAGACATATGCTTTTATTTATTTTGGATAAATATTCAGGAGTGGAAGTTTTCCAGAGTGGTTGTACCATTTTGCATCCCCACCAGCAGTTTAGAAGAGCTCCAGTTGCTCCACGGCCTCACCAACGTTTGTTATGATTGGTTTTTAAAATTTTAGCCTTTCTAGTGGGTAGTAGCATCAGTTAGTGTCCCTGTTCCTGCTTCTTTTTTTTTGGAGGGGGGCGGATCTGGAAAGTTTAACCCTTTCATTTCTCCTTCTACCAATAGCACATATATGCGCACCCTACAAAACTTGCCTCCCACTCTCTCAGTAACTGTACCCACTGGAATCTCTCCAGACTCTGCCTCCTGTTCCTATTCTATCTGGCTGACTTGAGTGGTAAATTTTTTTTTTTTAATTTTTTATTGTGCTTTAGATGAAAGTTTCCAGAGTAAATTAGTTTCCGTTTTGATAGTTTGTACGTCAAGTACTCTCTGACATTGGTTGCATTCCCCAAGGTGTGTCAGCACTCTCCCCATTTCTGCCCTGGGTTCCCCATTTCCTTTTGTTCGGATTTTCTGACACTTCCTGATTTCTCATCTTTGCTTTTGGGCAAATTTTGTCCTTTTGATCTCGTATAATTGATTCTTCTAAGGAACACATTCCTGTCAGGTGTTACTGTTTATTTTATGGGCCCTGTTTTTTTGTGTATTGTTTGGCTAAAAGGTGGCCTCTGGGAATGGCTTGAGTTCCAGGTCTGGGGGGTGTCTTAGGGCCATAGTTTTGGGGGTTCCTCTAATCTCTGTCAGACCAGTAAGCCTGGTCTTTTTTGTGAATTTGATTTTTTGTTCTACACTTTTCTCCTGCTATGTCTGGGACACTCTGTTGTGATCCCAGTCAGAATGGTCAGTAGTGGTAGCTGGGCACTGTCTATTTCTCAGGGCATGTAGTCTGTGGTTCATGTGGTCTGTTAGTCTTTTGGATTAATTGCTCCCTTGAGTCTTTGGTTTTCTTCACCCTCCTTTGCTTCAGACAGGAAGAAACCAATAGTTGTATCTTAGATAGCTGCTTGCAAGCTCTTAAGTGATAGATTCTTTACTTTAGATCTGAATTTTACAACATTGCCTGTCTCCTTTTCCATTTGCCACTTTCAACTGTGATTCCAGAGCTACCTTGATACCAGTATTATTTGGCCCAAATTTAGACCGTGCCCCATTGGTGCGTGTGGGCAGCCCTCTTGTTCTGGCATCACCCAGGTCCCAGAGGCCCTATCCCTAACCAGAATCCTGGACAATCTATTATCCCAAAAGGAGCACCCAGACAACCTTGCAAAGAAAGTGATATTAAGCAGGACAGCTTACAGAGTATAAAGAATTCATGTGAAGACTATGGTGACATAAAATCATACAGTTTATCTTAAAAAATAAATCTACTGGTCATATCCAGTTGAAATCCCTTCCATATCTCCTGAGAAGAGTTTCCTTCTTCTAGCAACAATCAGCCTGAGACTGAAAATCAGTGCAGGGTCCCCAAGATTATGGCAGATTCTGGATGATGCTGGCAAACAACTGACAAGATAAATCAGTAGGTGTGCTAAGAGGAAGATAAAGGCTGATAGTTAAGCATCTGGCCATTCCAGCCACTGTACAAAGAGGGGCCTGTTCAAGAAAAGGATGAGGCTCCGGGAGGGGCTTGAGTATGGATGGATAACAAAACTGAAACTCAGGAATGAGTTTCAGCTAGAAGTACAAGCTGAGACAAGTAGGTTGGAGCTCAGAAACTAAGCCCAGATCACCTGCAAAATCTGAGTACTACATCCAGGTCAGACACACAGGACTGGTGATGACGCCAAGGACTCAGATGAGTTTACGACTGATTCTGGCAGCTGGGAAGGATGGAGGTGGGACTTCAGGCTGCTCCAGCTGTGGGGTGCTGATGAATGAGTGAAGGGACAGGAGCCAGGCAGAGTCTGATGAAAGCCATCATGTTGACTTATTTATAGAGGACTAAAAATGAAAACCCCTTCCAGATGCAAACACTCACACTCCTACTAAGGAACTCAAGAAAAGAAGCATAAAAACCCAGCTTATGGAGAGAAATTCTTCCTAAAGATCTTAAATTATGTTATTTTTTTATTTATGGGAGTCAAGGATAAGATCTATAATATTTCTGAACCCTGCCTGCATGGTTCAATACACTGCAATGCAGATAGGGTCAATTGGAGGCCTTGGACATGGAAGGAGACCTATCCACATTAGGTGATAGGTAGGGAGGGTAGTGGGCCAGTTGCAGCCCTAGGTCATGAAGGAAGTCCATTCAGCAGATACCCATTGCTGTTGAGTTAATGCCGACTCATAGAGAGCCTATAGGACATAGTAGAACTGCCCCATAGGATATCCTAGGCTGCAATCTTTACAGAAGCAGACTGCCACATCTTTCTGCTGCTGAGTGGCTGGTGAGTTCAAACCAGTGACCTTTTGGTTAGCAGCTGAGCACCTACCCACTGTGCCACTAGAGCTCCTTATTCAGCTGATGAAATACAGCATTACTTCTCATCATCAGTACACATACAAATCACTTAGATTCTGATTCAGTGGGTTTGGGGCAGGGCCAAAAATTCTGCATTTTTAAGACTTAGATTCGCATTTTTCCAGCATAGAACCTACAGCAGAGTAAATACATCTTTCCTAAGACTACATATCAATCTTTCACAAATAAGGGCAAGAAACTAACCTACTGAGAATGGCAGAGCAGGCAGATGGAAAGAGCTTGGTTCTTGATAATATGCTTGAAGTCCTTGCCAAACCTGGAACGTCTTTCCTCCAGACATCTCATTATATGAGATAATTAAATGTCTTCATTGATTAAGTTTCTGTTGTGTATTGCTACTTGCAGCAAACACATACTAACTACTCTACCCAAAGAGAGGTCTGGCCTTTGTACTTGGCTACTGGGAGGTAATCTCTAGGCCCCTGAAATGTCCTGGCACTCCAGTTCCTCTGGAGGAACTGGAAAATAAAGGCATTAGCCTAAACCTCTAATAGGGGCTGGAGACTAAAAGTCAGCTGTGGGCAGTATGTGATCATGCCCTAAAAAAACTCTGGACAAAAAAAGACTCGAGTGAGCTTTCTAGGCTGGCAATACTCTATGCAATACCAGGAGGGTTATACGTCCCTGAAGACGATGGAAACTTTGAGTTTGGAACCCTTTCAGACTTTTTCCTACGTGTCTGTTCCTTTGACTGGTTCTAATTTGTATCCTTTGCCTGTAATAAACATGACTACAATAGCTTTCCTTAGTTAAGTGAGTTGTTCTAGAAAATTATCAAGCCTGAGGCTGATTGTATGGACCCCTGATGTTGTAGCCAACTGGTCTGAAGTGAAAGTGGCCCTGGAGACCCCCAAACTTGGAGATGGTGTCTAAAGTGAGGGCAGATTTGTTGGGACTGTTCTCTCTAACTTTGCAGTTTTCCATACTCAATGCTCTGCTATATTGGATAATCACAATAAAACCTCATTTGGAAACAGAGAAGGGAAAGCAATCAGCTGTGGTCACTTGATCTGCTGTACAGGCAAAGCAACAGTTCCCTCCTTTGACAGTTCAACGATTCCTCAATCAGCGAATTTTGCCACTTCTAGTTTTGCTCTTGGAGCTCTTGTGGGACAGTGGTTAAAGTTTTCGGCTGCTAACCAAAACATCAGCAGTTTGAACTCACCAGCCACTCTATGGGAGAAAGATGTGATGATCTGCTTCTGTAAAGATTACAGCTTTGGAAATCTTATGGGGCAGTTCTACTCTGTTCTGTAGGGTCACTATGAGTCGGAATTGACTCAACGGCAACTGATTTATGGGTAGTTTTGTTCTCTAAGGAGATTTCTTTTGTTCTTTGAGGAGCAGATTCAGCTAATATGTGCCACTGGCCACTTGCCCTTTTCTTTCCTGCCTGGAATACAAATAGGTTGGCTGGAGCTGCAGCAGTTGAGACCATGAGAAAAGGGCCAAGGGAATCTCAGAGACTTCATCTCTAACATCTTAAATCTACTGAATCAATGTCAGCAACCACCTACCTCCAGCCTTCTTGTTACATAGGAAAATACTAAGTTTTTCTCTTTGAATCTGGGCTGCACCTTTTTTATTTCTATTTCTTAGCAACAGAACTTGATGTTTTGCTTTATACTTTCTCTCAGTCATGGGCTTGTGGCAACATGAAGCAATAGACCTAGGAGATGAGGCCCTTGCCCCAGGTAGCATCACCATGGATGGGCTCACCTACCTGTATCCATCAGTAGGAGGGGTTTGAGAGGAGCCTTATTTTTCTGGCTCCACTTGAAGCTCAGTCTTAACTCCTACCATGTTTCCTAAAGATTGGGTGACATTTACCTTGGGTCAGAGAATTTGGCTTTTGCACTTTCACAAGATTATTTAATGGCCCATGTGATTCTTTAATTATTTATTTAAGTGATTATTTAATGGCCCATGGTATAGATTACTGAACACAGGCAGAAACGAATTCTCCTGAAAAAGCCATGTCCCATTCTCTTTTCACTTTCAGACAAGGTGGAACTAAAGCTTGTCCATATTCTACCTCCTTTCTCTAACAATGAGCAAACCGGCTCCAATTAACCACAATATATTTACTTAGTTTCTCAATCCCTTTTATGTAACCAGTTTCATGGTCTTGACCTCCTTGCATATGGCAGCTGGACCAGCTGGGTTCTACCGCCCTGCCCTCCCCTCATCCACCTTCTTTATGCATATTTTCAACCAAGTTCTCTAAAATTTTAGGCTTGGTAGGAACACGCTCTGAATCCTGAGATGAAGAAACAAAAATAAGCCAGTTGCTGTGCTGTCACACAACATGCAGTACCAGCTCTTCAGTTGGAAACTGTAGGAATCTTCGTTGCCCGCCACGTCACCTGGACATAGCCAGCTCTGTTCTTTTGGCTGCCACGTCAGCACCGCACTTCTGGCACCAATTTCTGTGTTGGGCAGGACTATTTGGTTTGTAAAACACTCAAAGTAGCATCAACAACAACAAAGGATGTTTATTGGTCATAATTGGCAAGTTGGGGGGAGAATCTGGCACTGGGGTTCAAATGGTGTCTGGACTTTGTCTTTCTCTCCATCTCTTGTTCCGTTTCCCTCTGTTTGAGGACTTCATTTTGCAGACAGGCTCCTCCAGCTCAACACATCAACCCCAGAGAAGACTGTGAATTGTCTTCCTCGGGTTAAGTACTCAACCCTAGACTAATTACCATGCGAAGAGATTAGGGTGCTACAATTGGCCATGTCTCGTTCAGGGATTGAGGGGGAGGCTTTATGACTGACATCCCCACCAGATCACGTAAGGTAAAAATACGTCCGAGTGATCTCACTTGGATTTATGGATTTAACTATCGAAATTATCTTAGTTAGCTAGTGCTACCATCACAAAAATACCAAAAGTGGGTGGCTTTAAAGAACAGAAATTTGTTTTCTCACAGTTTTGAAGACTAAAAGTGCTAATTTAGGGCACCAGCTCTAGGGGAAGGCTCTTTCTTTGTTGGCTCTGAGGGAAGATCCTTGTCTCACCTTTTGTTGCCATGACATTCCTCAGTTCCTTGATGATCTTCACATGGCAGCTGTTTTCCCCCCATTTGTGCTCTGCTTCCGTGTCTAATCTGCTCCTTTTATAACTCAGAAGTGATAAAGTTTAGGACACATGTTACACCGATACAACCTCATTAACACGACAAAGACAGCCCTATTCCCAAATAGGATTACATACACAGGTATAGGGGTTAGGATCCCAACACATATTTTGGGGGGACACAGTTCAATACATAACAGTAATATTGTGCCAATAGTTCCCAGATCTGATTCTCTTGTCTTGACATCTCTCTGGAGCTTAGGACCAGTATATCCAATTGCCTGTTGAATGTCTATCTCCACCTGGATATCCTACAGGTGCCTCAAACACAGCATTTCCAAGACTGAACATATTAACCAGTCCCTGAAAATCCTGC
Source organism: Elephas maximus indicus (assembly GCF_024166365.1). Taxonomy (NCBI): domain Eukaryota; kingdom Metazoa; phylum Chordata; class Mammalia; order Proboscidea; family Elephantidae; genus Elephas; species Elephas maximus. The sequence goes on along the minus strand of NC_064831.1, from coordinate 69,602,710 downwards.
GTTGTCTCCTGGATTTATGACCTCAATCAATAGCAGCACCTTCCATTTAGTTATCCAGACACCTTGGAGTCATTCTAGATTCCTCCCTCTCTCTCACCCCACCCCACTCCTGCCAACTTCTGTTAATTGCACCTTCCAAGTATTCGTGAGCACCTTCCCTCCTTTCATTTCTACTGCCCCTGCTCCGGTGTAGGCCTGGCCAACATCCCTCCTCCCTGGACTATTATGACAGTCTCCTAACAAGTTCTTCTGCTTCCCATTTCTTCCTGTACCACCCCTTGCAAGGTTGTCGGGGCGAGCTTTATAAAACTCTGATCTCACCTGTGTCGCTGCTTAGCGAGAAAATCTGGGCGCTCCTCATCCTGACCTTATAAGGCCCAAAGTATTTATTGGGCACAGAGGGCTTTACTCCTGCCAAATGATAGCCATGACAATAATGAAAACCTCAAGCTCCTCCATCCTACCTCCATGGCCCTTTGGACTCTGCCAGCTCTTGGACCCTGGAATTATTTTCCTTTGGAATGTAAAAATTATATAATGCTTTAGGAGTTTCCAAGGAATAAAATATCGTTTCACTTAAACTTTTAAGCGTCACAAAACACTGCAAAGTCGATTTTTAGCCCCATTTCAGAGACAAAGAAACCAAGACTGATTCTGTACTGTCTCAGCAGGGCTACAACATGTCACTTAGTATAAGGTTACATCACAGACTACACTTTATTCTGCATCTGAACATGATGCAAGCATATATTATGCTAAACACTGATTTAGGAAATAATATCGGAATCATTATTCCCTGTCCTTAAGCATAGAGAATGTGACCCAGCTGGAGTTGTGCTCACAAGAGCTCACAAGGACTCACAAGGACACATCAATTGGGCCCTGAGGTAAAGACAATAGATAGACTATCTTTAAGGAAACCTTTCACATAAGCCAGAACACAAAAGACTTTCTACCCTTATCCTTTTCTATTAACATATAAAAAAAAAGTGAATAGAAATTTGTTGGACCAGTGAAGACCCTCCTGACTGTCGTTACTGAAACCTGTACCAGGGATCTTTAAGGAAGATAATTCAAAATGTAGGATGAGAGTTTCTAGCCAATCTGTGAGAAGGTGAAGCTTTCAATGGTGTTGCCCATTTGTAATGTTAATATATAGTGAGGACTTTGTAACCTTCCTTGGATGCTGCTGTGGCATGCTTGTCCATTTTCCCCCTTCTGTAATATTCTCTGGACTCAGACAGACATGTCTGTGGCAGCGTGCTTGTCCACTTTCCCATTCTTGTTTATCCTGTAATGTTCCTTGGACTCGGCAGACATGCCTGTGAAACGGGCTTGTCCATTTTCCCATTGTTGCCTATCGTGTAATATTCTCTGGACTCGGGCAGACGTGGCTGTGGCAGCAGGCTTGTCCGTTTCCCATTCTTGCTTACTCTGTAATATTTCCTTGGACTTGGGCAGACATTAGCTCTGGCAGCATGCTTGTCTGTCTGCTTCTCAACTTTTGTCTTTTTGAATATATGCCGAATAAAACTTTCTTTTTGCTTTACTAAACTTTGTGATTTTTTTTCCCTACAACAACACCCTAACTACTTAAAAAAACTATCATGGGACCCTTAGGACACTGGATCAGTAACAGTTGCCATCGAGTCGATTCTTACTCATGGCAATCCCATGTGTTTCAGAGTAGAACTGTACTCCACAGGATTTTCATGGCTGTGACTTTTTGGAAGCAGGTCACCAGGTACCTTCCAAGGTGCCTCTGGGTGGGTTCAAACAGCCATGGTTAGTAGCCATGAGCATAACCATTTATGCCACCCAGGGATTCCCAGGACACTGGACAAGAGGGTGCATTTTTCAGGTTCTTCAGTCCACTTGTCCATTTGTATGTCTCCTGTCATGTGTGAAATGAATTTTCTGGAGTTATCCTTTACCATCTGCTAAGCATACATATTTGTAATTTGTGCAGAATAAGCCATGAACGTTGAGTTCTGTCTTTGCAATGAAATGTAGATTTCCCATTTAAAGTCAAGTCCTTCATTTCTAAGTGCTGAATAGGACGGAACTTTAAAAAGAATTCCAGATGGTTAAATTAGAAGACACACGGGTAGGGGGGTGGGGGGGGGGGGACCAGCCCAAGATTACTCACGGAGCCTGAAGCTTTTTAATTTGGTTATGAATGAAATGTGTTTTCGTTTATTTAAGTGTGTGACTTTTTATATTTTGTTCTGAAATCACTGCCAAGCCCATGACAGTAAGCCCTCTGGCATTTTATGCGTCCCTTTGTGCCTGACTTCCCTCACAAATCTATTTCTTTTGCCAATTCAAGATGAAGATGCTCTGCCTAGAGTAAGAAGCTATACTGAGTGAAGTTATGGATGGTTTCCTTTATGGTTGGTCTCTTTGGGGGAGACTGGTTTTGTGTGGGTCAGAGAGAAGCCTTGGGGGCTGGTAAGAAAGAGCTTCTTGGGCTTTAAGTACAAGGATCCTCCGTGGAGGCCTCTTCCTCAGGGTTTCTCTCAAGGAGGAAGAGGAATCTTCCAAAGAGTCCAGAAGATGGGGTAAATGGGTTGAGCCTGGGGTGGTGCCTGGTAATTTCTCTCAGGGAAAGTGAAGAACTCTCAGAGGGTCATCGGAAATCTTCCTCTTACTTGAGATTCTCAGAGACTGAGTTTCTTCTCTCTCTCTCTCTGTGCTTTGCCTCTTTGGTTCCCTATCTGTATGGGGAGAAGTTCAAAGAGTGTGAAGAGGAAGAGGAGGAGGAGTAGAAAGCAAGCAGGACCTACCTCCTTGCATAGGGACTCTTCGCAAAAGTCCTAAGGAAATCAAGGGCGTGCTGCTCAGAGGTTCCCAGACCTCTGTGGAGGTGATGTCAGGACACTGGGTAGGTCATTCAGGATGATCAGCGCTGGCAGTGAAACTGGATAAATGGGAACAGTTCTCAAATTTACAGGTGCATTAGACTCACAGTCAGATGTTCAAATGCATATCCCCAGGCCCTAGTGCGGCGGGTGCTCATTTGTTGAAATGATTGATTTCAAAGGATTTCTAACTCAGAGGTTCTCACAACCAGGGGCTCTTAGAGATCTCCTGGTCCGGTTCCTTCATTCTACTGATAGGGAAGCTGAAGGGGGGAGAACCCTTCCTCTCCTACATTTTCCCTTTTATAGCACAGAATGGAGCAGCATAACATGGAGTTGAAGAGCCCACCATTTCCAACACTGTGATGTTGGACTAGTCACTTAAATTCTTTTAGCCCAAGATGCCTGTAAAATGAAAGCAGTTTATCTTATCAATGATGCATGTGCCGAACACAAAGTCAGCACGCTGTCGAGTCGATTCCGACTCATAGCGACCCTATAGGACAGAGTACAACTGCGCCATAGAGTTTCCAAGGAGCACCTGGCGGATTCAAACTGCCGACCCTTTGGTTAGCAGCCGTAGCACTTAACCGCTACACCACCAGGGTTTCCATACTCAATATAAATAGCTTTAAAGACCTGAACTCTTGCTGGCTGTCCTGGGTTGCACAAATGGTTAAGTACTTGGCTACCTACTGAAAGATTGATGGTTCGAGTCCACTAAGAGGTGCCTTGGAAGAAAGGCCTGGCTATCTACTTCCAAAAAATCAGCCACTGGAAGCCCTAGGGAGTACAGTTCTACTCTGACACACATGGGGTCGCCATGAGTTAGAATCTACTTGACGGCAACTTGTTTGGGTTTTTCTCCTCAGCATGCTGGCTTGTCACCTCATGCTCACAAAATGGCTGGCACACATGACTCAGTGTAAGCTGGCAGGAAGGCTGGGCGGGACGTACTTCTAGTAAAAAATTCCAAATGTAACTGGGAGCCCTGTATTTTTATTTGCTACAACTGACAACCCTAGCACACACATGGACATTAAAAATCAGCAAAATATGAGAATGCCTGTTTTATCTCATCCTTGTTAGTGCAAGCATGGTTATCATTAGTGTTGCTCACTAACGTCCAGCTTTGGATAGAGGGAATACTGAACTTCCTGGTCCCCTTGTGATTGGGGAAGACCACGTGGCTAGTCCTGGTGAATGATTTGTGGATGGCAGTGGTACGTGTCACTTCTGGTGGGAGCATCTAATTGCCTGTGTGCTGCTTTCTAGAATTCCTCGGAGGAGGTGATTATGGCAGCAGGAGTTGATTTGGAGCCTCCATCAGCCTGGATCCCTGAGTGTCTACAATGAACAGAATACTCCTACTGACTCACAATGGACATGGAGCACGAGAGAGAAATAGAACTTGTTTTAAGCCAGGGGTTGACAAACCGTGGCCTACAGGCCAATTCTGGCCCAACTTCCATTTTTTAAATAAAGTTTTTTCAGAATAGAGCCATGCCCAATCATTTACAAATTGTAAATGGTTGCTTTTTTGCCACCATGGCATGGTTGAGTAACTGCAACAGAGAGACTGAATGGCTCAAAAGCCTAAAGGATTTACCACCTGGTTCTTTACAGAGTAAGTTTGCCAACCCCTACTTTTCAGTTTCTGAGTTTTTGAGGTTTTTTGTAATCACAGCATAACCAGCCTCTCCTGACTGCTTTACTGAGTAAAAATTTTAAAACTTGCCAATTTAATGGGTAAAGAAAATTGGCTAACATTGTTTTTAGTTTGTATTTCTTTGATCATTACTGAAGTCACACTTTTTTTTTTTTTTTTTGGTTTGTTGATTAGCTGTATTTTCCTTTTGTCTGTTTATGTCCTTGCCATTTTATCATTAGGGGTTTTAGTGATTTTTCTTACTGATTTGACTGAGTTCTCAAAAGACAGAGGACATTAATCCTTTGTAGTTTATATTTGATATATTCTGTTAAGTCTTAGCTTAATAAAAGAGAAAGTCTTTCCCCTCCAGAAGTTTACTAAGTATTTAATTATATTTCCTCTCATTTTTATATTTGATTAAAAAAAATTTTTAATCCATCAGCAGTTTGTATTTAGTGCAAGAGGTAGGAAAAGGACCTAGATGGATGCTTTTTTCCAAATTGCTAACCAACTTTCCAACACCATTTATGGATAACCTCCTCTTTCCCATTGTTTTTAATTGCTTATTCTATAATTTAACAAGTTCTTCTGTATGAAACGGTCCATTTTAAGGCTAGCTTTTCTGTCAAATGGATTGTCCTGTATATTCTTGCAAAAATACTGTTATTATGTCATTAGGTGGAAAAGCAAGATACAAAGTTATATATGTGAGCTCAGCTATATAGAAAACAACAACTACAAAAACAAAACAAAACAAACCCTTAAGCATGGTAAAAAATAGACTCAAAGAAAAAATCCTGAAGTGTTAATAACTATACTGTTGGTATGAAACTGTTTTATAGTTTTCTCCTTCTTTCCTTTTTTTGATCATTTTCTCAATCTTCTCCTGTACAGTAAGTCCCCGGGTTACAAATGTCCGATTTACGGACAACTCATACTTTTTTTTTTCATACTTGCCCTTTAATGGTATATAAATTCGCCCTCACTTTGGAATGATTGAACTAATCGCTACTCACAACAAATTCTTCATTACAGTCACCTTCATTTGCTTCGTGTTCAGCTTTTAAATCATTGAAAAGGCTTTGAGCCTTTTCTTGAACTAACCAAACCAAACCAAATCCACCACTGTCAAGTTGATTCTGACTCATAGTGATCCTATAGGACAGAGTAAAACTGCCCCGTAGGATTCCCAAGGAGTGGCCGATGGATTTGAACTGCTAGCCTTTTGATTAGCAGCCAAGCTCTTAACCACTGCGCCACCAGGGCCAAGTAAGGCTTAAATAGGAACCACATGCATCTGCTCAGACTTACCTACAAATTCTTAAAGACTTACGAAAGGATCTCGTTCGTAACCTGGGGACTGCCTTATACAATAACAGAAACTAATCTATTTTACAGGAAAAAAACTCATCCTAAAATGGGACCTTGGTTTTCTAATTTCTTTAACTGTCTATTATATTTACCTCTGTCTTGAGAGGTTCTGTTGTGTTCTAAACTACTTCCGTACTTTTTAATTTCTATGAGATTCTATTTACTGCTGTGTAAAGCTGTTATCTTTCCAGCAACTGCTGTTTATCATTCTTTATTTACACCGACAAAAACTCTTCTTCCCTTTTGCCAGTTTTTTAGGACTCAGTACTCTACTGAGATTTAGATCAATATTGGTGAACACATTGGCTCCTGAAAGACGGACACGGGTGGCTGGTTACTCCTGAGTCTGCCTCCAGCTCTCCAGACTCACCTCCCCAACTGCCTAGCACGGATCTGCACCAGAGCTTTTCTCATCAGACCCACCCTCTACATTCCCGTGCTTCCTACTCTCACCATCTACCTAGCTACCCATGCCAGAAACAGCAACTTCTGCTTTTCTCTAACCTCCCTCATTGTTATCATCAGCAGGCTTATCTATTTCTTATTTTCCTCTCAAAACTCTCCACAAAGACGTGGGAGAATGGCTCCTTAGTAGGGCTGGCTGAGGAAAGCATGTCCCTGTTCCCTAGTTCATGGAGGTGAGTGGGTTTTGCAGCTGGACTATGGGCACCCAATGCTGTTGGCTGTAAGGACTGGAAGGCACCACTTAATCTTTGACCTCTGTCATGGGTGGCTAGGTGGCATGGGTGGAGCCCTCAGTCTTCAGGCCCCTGATATGGGTCAGTGAGGACCCTGCTAAATAGGAAGAGCGGTGTCAAATGTCACAAAACCTGCCTCTCCACACTATAGCTGAAACAGTTGAAGTTAGACTTCAGGTATATACCCTGTTGAACTGTGCTAATAAGGGTCCACACGGTTGAAACGGGCCCACACAGGTATGTGCAGGGGTGAAAGGCATTCAAAGTCCATGGACCCCTTATGACTGTGCCTAGGCAAAGGAGCTGTTTCTGCCCTGAGTTCCCAGCTTAGGGGAGCTGGCAGATTATTTTTTCCGTGTTAGTTACTTTGTCCCCTCTCCAAGGCTGGGAGAATGGCTCAGGATGCATCATGGGCCCTATTTCCAGCCCAGGGGATGCAGCACTCTGTGAAGCTGACTTGGACTCAAGTGCAGAGTGGGAAAAAGGCAGGTAAGTGGGAGAGAAGTTTTTGCCAAAGAGATGCTTTTTTTCCATGAGGTAGGTTAGACGCATGTACTTATCTTTTGCTGACTGATCACTGCTTTTCACCGATTCTGGAGGCGTGAGTAGACTCTCTGCTGCTCAGTCTCTCCCGATGTGCAAAACATCTGAAACACCACTGTTAGCCTCACCGCTGGCGCCAGCCAATCCCAGCCTGCAGGGAGCTGGTTCCCACCAGGTCAGGCCTGGCAACTCCTCACTGCTTCTGAACTGTCTCTCCCTCCCCTAGTCCGACTCCTCAACTTTGCCCCTGATGTTCAGGACTCCTAGATTGTCATATATAATCGATTCACTTGTTTTCTCGGGTCTTCGTTGTATGAGGGGCCACAGGAAATGTCTGGCTACTCTGCCGTCTTTGCCCTGACTCCTTTTTGGGTCCATTCTGCGTGGAAGTGTAGGGTGAGGGAGATGAGAGGCTCTGGAACTACCAAGGGTACATGAGAATGGAGAGGAGAAGAAAGGGAATTTTAAAGGGTTTCATTTCAAAATGCAAGTGAAAAACAGAACTTTAATTTCCTTTCATTTTTGTATTGTATTTCTTTTCATGTGACTTTGCCTGGACACTGGGTTACACCAGGTTTTAGAATTTATTTGGGTAAAATATGCAAAATGCCTCTTCAGTACCTAAGACATAGTGGGTACACCATGAATGATATACGCTATAATGATCGTAATTACTTCTGGCTGCTCTGTTCTATTTCCTAGGCTAAATACAATAGGTCTATTTTCAGGCATGCAGGTACTTCTTGCCCTCCCTTGTCTGCCCCTCATGATGAGATATAACTTTTGCAAGACCCAAAGTAAAAATCTGGGGCATGTCTGCTAGACAATAAATTCAAGTATGGCACAAAGAAGCAATTCCATTTTCCCCTTCTCCATGCATCATTTAAAGCCATAGATCCTGAGGAAACTGTCAAAAGTACAAGCAGAGCTGGCTGGGAGAAAATTCGCTGGCACAGATTTCTGGACTGCAGAACCACACAGGACCTGTTCTCATCATCATGGGTATGTGGATTTCTGAAGTCCCCAGTCTCATATTTTTTTCTGTATTCTTATGAGTGGGAACCTCCCTGTCATTTTTCTTCTTTGACAACATTTGTAATCATTTTGAGGCCATGGAAGATGTATTTTAAAGTCTCCCAGAGATAACAGTTTTCTCTTATTTGCAAATGAACATTTTAATAGGAGTTTCTGATTTTGCTTTTTTTTTTTCCCTTCACTTTATCACTACTTGAAATTATTTTATAGGATCACTTGTTCCTTATTTCCTTTCTTTAGGCTAGAATGCAAGCCCCCTGAAGTTTGGAACTATCTGCTTTGTTTACTACCGAATTGGCAGCATTAAGAAAATTTCCTGGCACAACCCATATTTGTTCAGTAAATGAATGAATGAATGAATCTTCCTTCTGAAAACGTTTTTTACATAGGAGATTATTGGTACTACAAAGTGTTGTCAGAACTCTGTGGGTTAGGTAAATCTCCCAAACTCCGTAAACGTAGAAGATGGTGGGGAAATAAGAATTAACCGTTAAGGCTAATTCACAATGGACAAGGGTGAAAGGTTCAAAATCACCTTAAGGCTGACTGGCTTTAAAGCTTTTGTGACTCATTGTAATATGATTGAATGTATTAACATACGTATTTTTTAAAGAAAGAAGACGTCAGCGAGAAAAGAGGCTTGTCAGTCATGGGAATAAAAAGTAGAAGAAAGAGAGAGAAACTGAGGCTGTTTCCACCCAAGAATAGATGAGAAGAAATTCTGGTCATTGGACTTGAATCTTGCATTCCCACTGAACAGCTCTCCCTGCAGTGAGAAGTAGTCGTTGGGTTTTCCCAGCTGGATGCTATTGAGACCTGAACTCATTCCCCTGGTGTTGTGTTCCTACCTGCTAATCCACAATGTGACGGTGACTTAGCTTCCCACCGCGGCCTGCCTTCCTGGGAGAAGCGTACTAGTCAAAATGGCCAGAGGCCTGTGGACTTATATAAAGGGTATATCTCTTTGTGACGTATCACCACCACCACTACCACCACCACCAGTTGCTATGGCGTTGATTCCAACTCATTGTGATACCATGTGTGTCACAGTAGAACTGCACTCCATAGGGTTTTCAATGACTGATTTTTTTAAAGTAGGTTGCCAGGCCCTTCTTCTGAAGCACCCCTGGATAGACTTGAACTTCCAACCCTTTGATTAGCAGTCAAGGGCATTAACCATTTGCACCACACTGGGTCTTTCTTTGTAACATAACTAGTTGGAATTTCAGCGTTGTTCATCGTTCTCATTATCTTGATTAATGGGAGTCTAGTCTTGAGAGTCAGACTCATTCTCTGCATGTTGGCGATTATAGTTTTGAGCCTACACAGCCATGGATCAGACTTGCATTTTGGGTAGCTCACTGTAATGAATGCCCTTCCCTCACGCCCTGCCTGTGAAGCTCCAAGGACACAGCCACCATCATGTCTCGAAGCCACCATGACTTTTCCATGGGTCATTCCCCTTTGATTCAAACATCTTTAGGAACAACTGAAATGGTCATTGTAACAAACATGTGGTGTGAACAGTGGCCCTCTGGGAAACTATGCCCCTACTCCAATGAGGCTGTTATTGCTCAAATCGTTTCTCATCTCTTCTTTGGGAATGATCTTAGTCCTAGTACTTCATTTACGTTCAATCACCACTGAACTTAAATGTGTGCTTCTTGCCAGGCAGAGTGCTAGTTTCTAAGGGACTGCAGTATTTAGCAAGACCCCACTCCTGCCCTTGAAAGTATTGGGACAAACACCTATAACAAGAGTACCCAGCTTGGTTAACTACTACCTCCCTTGACTTGATTCTAAGTGATCTTTTATTGATCCCAGGGATTAAATCTTTACCCAAAGATCAAAATTTTCAACAATTCAAGACATTTTAATGAATCTACGTCAGTCTCCAAGAGTAATTTCTCCCCAATAAATTTATCTTTCTACATGGCAGCATTATTAAAATAGATTTATAGCTTATCTTCATGAAGTAACTACTTTTGAAGGGACAAAATAATTCTGATGTATAACTCCTAGGATCTTTGTAGAAAACAAAGCTTTCTGCAAAACTTTTTTTTTTTTTTGTATGTTGATGTTGTTAGGTGCCGTCGAGTCGGTTCCGACTCATAGCGACCCTATGCACAACAGATCGAAACACTGCCCGGTCCTGTGCCATCCTTACAATTGTTGTTATGCTTGAGCTCATTGTTGCAGCCACTGTGTCAATCCACTTCGTTGAGGGTCTTCCTCTTTTCTGCTGACCCTCTACTTTGCCAAGCATGATGTCCTTCTCCAGGGGCTGATCCCTCCTGACAACATGCCCAAAGTATGTGAGATGCAGTCTCGCCATCCTTGCTTCTAAGGAGCACCCAGGTTGTACATTTTCTAAGACAGATTTGTTCACTCTTTTGGCAGTCCATGGTATATTCAATATTCTTTGCCAACACCACAATTCAGACGCATTAATTCTTCTTTGGTCTTCCTTGTTCATTGTCCAGCTTTCACATGCATATGATGCGATTGAAAATACCATGGCTTGGGTCTTTTTTTTTTGGGGGGTCAGGTGCACCTTAGTCTTCAAGGTGACATCTTCACTCTTCAACACTTTAAAGAGGTCCTTTGCAGCAGATTTACCCAGTGCAATGGGTCTTTTGATTTCCTGACTGCTGCTTTTTTGGTATATTCATTCTTAATTCAATTTTTGGACAGTTTTACCATGAAATTCTAGCATTCTCCATTCCTAAGCATTCCTAGTTTTGCTTAATTTTGCTTACACATGTGAAAAGAGGCTGTTCTATATTCTTACATTCCCCTTTAATATTTAAGAGATGTGTTAACATTTTTGAAGAGAGAACGTGGAGATAATACTTTTCAAGAAGGATCTACCCAGTGGATCTCAGCCCTGGCAGTGCATTAGAATCCCATAACCTGAAAGTGCTTTAAAAATATCTGCCCAGGCCTGACCCTGGAATAATTCAGTCAGTGTATCTGGTGGTTAATTACCCAAGTGATTCCAATATGCAACCTTGGTTGCAAACCACTGCACTCTAAAACTTGGCTAGGTGACTTAACTCTTCTAGGCACTAGAGAAGGTCTCTGGGTGGTGCAGATGGCTAAGCAACTGACCACTAGCTGAAAGGTTGGTGATTTGAACCCACGTAGAGGCACCTCGGAAGACAGGCCTGATGAGCTGCTTCTGAAAGGTCATAGCCTTGAAACCAGTTCTACTCTGGTTTCAACTCAGGTTGCCATGAGCCACAACCAACTCAACAACAACTAACAACATCAGGCACTAGAGGGGAGGATCAATGAGCTCTGAAAACCCAGTGGTAACCATTGCTTTCTTATTAAATAGAAACTGTCCTTGGATGGTCACCAACCAAGGGTTTCACTGCCTATGCCTTATGTCTGGTAACTGATCATCCTGGTTTTCCCAGGACTGAAGGGTTTTCTTGGACACAGGATTTTGAGTACTAAAACCAGGAGAGTCCCTTGCAAACTGGGATGAATTGGTCACCCTACTTAATGGGTAAACATACATATCGAGTCTTCTAGATTAGAATGAGACTGCCATGACTGTGGCTTCTGAACTTCAGCTCTTAGCTGAACTTTGACCTCATATAGAGTGCTTCCATTTTATAACATGGACAGCCACACCACTGACTCACTCTAGTTCCTCTGCTCAATCACCTAATTGCTGTGAAAGAGATGTTCTCACAGCCTCTTTAGAGCATGACTTTGACCAGGAGACATCTTCTACAAATTTGAACTGATCTTGGGTGCCTTTCTTTAGTGCAACTGGCCTGACCTTATTGAATATGCAATATATGGGGGAAGAGAAGGACAATACCAATATTTACTGAGTGCTTGTTGCTTTACATGTTGATCTCGTCTAATCCTCATATCAACCTTATGAAGTTGGTATTATTATTATTCCCATTTTTCAAATAAGAAAACTAAATCTCAGTGAGCTTAAGCAAATTGCCAAGATCAAACTCAGGTCTATATGACTGCAACTCCGTATTCCCTACACAATGTTTCCTCTTTCAATGCCTAATACAAGACAAGTTGAATAGGGGAAAAATGTGAATTTCTGGTGATTCTGAGGGGGCAGTAGAAAGATTAATTAGCAGCCCTCCCATTGTTTGCAAAATAACTCTTTACGTTCCTCCTAGCTAAGAGAAAGCATTGAGAGATACTCTGGTGAATGATGGATCATTCTTGATGGGGCACAGAAAAGGGCAGCCATGTGGATGCTGGGTTATTTAAGCTTTAGCTTCAGTTTAGATGAATCACATTAAGAAAATGTGCTTTTATTTGTTAGCATGTAAAAGAAAACAGCTGGGTTATAAAGAAAAGTGATATTGAGTGTTGCAGCTAGAAAAAACAAGAGTTGAAGGCCTGAGGAAGCTACTTTTCTGCTCAGCCCTGAAGCCTCTAGTGCAGTCATTGGAGCCAAATGGTCCAGGTATCCTGAGGACACAGACGGGCTCTTAGACTCTGTGAGCAAGGATAATGGGTAGTACCAATAGTCCTGGATGGAGTTAGGGAGGAAATGGCCATGTGTGAAGCTGTGGAAAGTAGATGATTACACTTCCAAGTACCCAGAGGTATTCTTTTAGAAGACAAAGTTCGTCTTTTGTTACATATATATTTATCACAATAAAAAAATGCAAAAACAGTGACAACAACAACAAAGGACAAATTTTGCTCTAAATGATATATTATCTATTCTAATTTTTTACGAAATCATTTTGAAAAATGCTAATGGTGATTTTAAATAAAGTAGACATAATAATAACATGTTTCTCTTATCCTTGAGTAAACTGTCTGTAGGTATATTGTAGGTATAAGGTCTCCAAATATAATAGTGAGCATCAAAAAAGCAGCTCTCATTCATTCACTGAAAAATGTTTTTTTGTGTGTGTCTATTATGATTGTGCAGTTTGCTAGATAATGGAAAACAGTAGCAAAAAGACCTGGTCCTTGTACTCACAAAGTGGTAAGGGACACAGAAAACAACCAGTTCTTGTAACTTACTGCTGTGGAGTAAGCTCTGATAAAGGACGTTCTAGGTTGCTATAGGAGCTCATAGGTTCAGGGACAGCTTCCTAGAGTAAGTGAGTAGTACACTGAAATCTGACGCATGAATAGGGGAGGAGGGCGGTGGGGTCATAGAGGAGCTGGGTAGAGAATAACCCAGATGGAGGAAAAGTCATGTTCATTATAACTGAAGTGTGTGTTTGTGTGTGTGTGTGTATGTTTATGGAGATGTGGGTTAGGATGGTAGGAGATAATGCCCGAGAGAGTTGCAGGGGCAAGATAATGCAAGTTTATAAGCCAACAAGAAAAAATTGATGGGTTTAAAGAAAAGTAAAGGAATAACCTGGCCAGATTTGACTTTTTAAAAGATTATCCTGACTGCAGTAGGACAGGAGAGAGGAAAGAGTGGTGGCAAGGAGACCAATTAGAAGGTAGCAGCAGAAATCCAGCTGAGACATGATAGTGGCCTAACTAGGGTGGTGGCTGTGGAGTTGCAGAGAAGCAGATTTAAGAGATGTCTAGGAGGTAGAATGCACAGGACTTGGGATGAGAGAGAAGGTGGAAAAAAAGATGACTCAGGTGTTTGTCATCTTCATAGATGATGAAGGTGGAGGTAGAGATGATGATGAAGCTTAACTTTGTGGTTTTGCACTTGAGGAACTTGAGGTGGACAGGCAAATGGAACTTTCCATCAGGAAGTTGGATATATGGATCTGCTGGCCAGGACTAGGCTTATGATTTTGGAAGTCAACAGCATATTAATGTATTGCAACTATAGTATGAACGAGCACTTAGGAAATGTATGTAAAGGAAAAGGGAAGAGGGCTTAGGCCAGAATTCTGAAGATGCCAACACATAAGACATAGATAGCGGTCAGCGAATTCAGAAAGAAGACTGGGAAGAAGTGGACAGAGAAGTCAGAGAAAAAATGGGAAATTATAGTGTCATGAAACCCAATGTAGGAGGATATTTTAAAAGGGGGAAGTAGTTAGAAATGTTCAAAGCTTCAAAGAGGTCAAGCTAGATAGGGACTGGGGAGTGTCCATTAGATTCAGCACAAAGAGTTTCTTGTTGATCTTGGTGAGTGCAGATTTGAAAATGGGGGGCAATAGGCACATTAAAGTAGGCTAAGATTTTGAAGGAGGTGAGGAAGTGGATATAACAAGGGTACACCACCTTTTTAAAGAAGTTTGGTTATGAAGGAAAGGAAAGAGGGCAGCAGATGTAAGAATACATCGAGTTGAGGGAGGATTTTGATGTGGTGCTGGTGGTTGTTAAGATGGGGCATGTTTAAGACCTGAGTGAAGAGAGCAAATATAGACAGGGAGAGTCTGGAGAGATGGAGTGGAAGGGGAGTATTGGTACAGGGAGGCAGTCAGAGGAGGGGTGCAGAGTCCAGGAAAATGATCATCCTTGGGCAGGAGAATGGACTGGTGGGAAGCAGAAAGTACCCAATGTAAGTATAGGTGCCTGTGAGTAGGAATTTGAGGGAAGATGAGTTTCATTTTCCTTGATGTAGACGGTGAGATGAGGTCAGTTGTCAAAGGTGGTAGCAGAATAGAAGGACTGAAATGAACAAGGTATGAAATAGCATCTATGGAGAAAGGAAGATAGGACAAAAAGTGAGACAAGATTTGCCAAGCAACGATTTCTCTCTATAACTTACTTGGTGTTTTTGAGCCCACAAAGATGAATGAATTGTCTTTATTTTTCTGCAAAATCATCAATAACCTTTATAGCCACTTCTGGAAATCTGTTCTTTGAAACAATGATCCAACTGAGAAAATTGTCCAATGTCCTGTGAAAGCAAAAGCCCTCAAATGAAAAAAGTCACTGTATCGCCTAAGCACTTTTGCATCTATGAACAGGATTGTCTTTTGGGGGACACGTTAGTTCTTGAGCAAAAATTCAGATATATTGAATGATGCTACAGAGTGTCAGATGCTCTGATCTTTACAACTTTCTGAGGCAAGTATTACTGTCATTCTCTTTTACAGATGAAGAAACAGAAACACAGAGCTAAGGGATTTGTTCAAGACCAACTGTTGTTAAGGGGCAGAGCCAGGAGATGAACTTAATCCCAAATCTTTCCCCTATGAAATATTTATTCAGTGTAATTAATATGGGGGAAAAAGTACCTGATTTCTATCCTTGTTCTCTCATCTGTCAATTTGCATACCCTGATGGCTTCCATGTTGTTGTGATGCTGGAAGCTATTTCAAATACCAGTATTTCAAATGCCAGAATGGTCATCCGTGGTGGATAGGTTTCAGCAGAGCTTCCAGACTACGACATACTAGGAAGAAGGACCTGGCAATCTACTTCTGAAAAAATTGACCAGTGAAAACCTTATGAATAGCAGTGGAACGTTGTCTGATATAGCGCCAAAAGATGAGCCCGTCAGGTTGGAAGGTACTCAAAATATGACTGGAGAAGAGCTGCCTCTTCAAAGTAGAGTCAATCTTAATGATGTGGATGAAGTCAAGCTTTCGGGACCTTCGTTTGCTGATGTGGTACGACTCAAAATGAGAAGAAACAGTTGTAAACATCCATTAGTAATTGAAACATGGAATGTATGAAGTATGAATCTAGAAAATTGGAAGTCATCAAAAGTGAAGTGGAATTTCATTTCAAAATCAAAGATCAATATCCTAGGTATTAGTGAGCTGAAATGGACTGCTACTGGTCATTTTGAATTGGACAATCATATGGTCTCCTATGCCGGGAATAACATAGGAATAGTGTGGCATTCATTATCAAAAAGAACAAGATCTATCCTGAAGTACAAGGTTGTCAGTGATAGGATAATATCCATATGCCTACAAGTTAATATGAATATTATTCAAATTTATGCACCCATCATGAAGGTCAAAGATGAAGAAATTGAAGATTTTCACCAACTTCTGCTGCCTGAAATTGATCAAACAGGCAATCAAGATGCATTGATAATTATTGGTCATTGGAATGCAAAAGTTGGAAACAAAGAATGATTGGTAGTGGGAAAATATGGCCTTGGTGATAGAAACTACGCCGGAGACCACATGATAGAATTTTGCAAGACCAGCGACCTTTTCATTGCAAATACCTTTTTCAACAACATAATGATGACTGTACAAGTGGATCTCACTGGATAGAATACACAGAAATCAAATTGACTACGTCTGTGGAAAAAGACAATGGAGAATTTCAATATCATCAGTCAGAACATGGCTACGGGCCAACTGCAGAACACACTATCAGTTGCTCATATACAAGCTCAAGCTGAATTGGAGGAATATTAAAACAAGTCCACAGGAACCAAAGTGTGACCTTGAGAATATCCTATCTGAATTTAGAGACCATCTCAAGAATAGATTTGACACATTGAACACTAATGACCAAAGGCCAGACGAGTTGTGGGGTAACAATAAGGACATCAAACATAAAGAAAGCAAAAGGTCATGAAAAAGACAGAAAAGAAAAAAAAAGACCAAAATGGATGTCAGAAGAGATTCTGAAACTTGCTTTCGAATGTAGGGTAGCTAAAGCAAAAGGAAGAAAAGATGAAATAAAAGAGATGAACAGAAAATTTCAAAGGGTAGCTCAAGAAGGCAAAGTAAAGTATAATGAAATGTGCAAAGACCTGTAGTTAGAAAACCAAAAGGGAAGAACATGCTTGTCATTTCTCAAGTTGAAAGAACTGAAGAAAAAAATTCAAGCCTTGAGTTGCAGTATTGAAAGATTCTATGGGCAGAATATTGAATGATACAGGAGGCAACAAAAGAAGATGGAAAGAATACACAGAGTCACTGTACCAAAAAGAATTGGTCGATTCTCAACCATTTCAAGAGGCAGCATATGCTCAGGAACTGATGATATTGAAGGAATAAGTCCAAGGCAATGGCAAAAAACAAGGCTTCAGGAATTGATGGAATACCAATTGAGATGTTTCAACAAATAGTTGCAGTGGTGGAAGTGCTCACTCATCTATGCCCAGAAAATTGGAAGACAGCTACCTGGCCAACTGTCTTGAAGAGATCTATATTTGAGCCCATTCCAAAGAAAGGTGGTACAACAGAATGCAAAAATTATCAAATGATATCATTAATGTCACATGCAAGTAAAATTTTACCAAAGATAATTAAAAAACGGTGGCATCAGTACATTGACAAGGAACTGCCAGAAATTGAAGCTGGATTCAGAAGACGATGTGCAACAAGGGATATCATTGCTGATGTCAGATGGATTTTGGCTATAGAGTACCAGAAAGATCTTTACCTGTGTTTTATTGACTATGCGAAAGCAATTGACTGTGTGGATCATAGCAAATTATGGGTAATGTTGTAAAGAATGGGAATTCCAGAATACTTAATTGTTCTCATGCAGAATCTCTCTCTACATAGACCAAGAGGCAGCCATTCAAACAGGACAAGGGGATACTGCATGGTTTAAAATTAGGAAAGGTGTGTGTCAAGGTTGTATCCTTTCACCATACTTATTCAAGCTGTATGCTGAGCAAATAATCTGAGAAGCTGGACTGTATGAAGAAGAACATGGCATGAGGATTGGAGGAAGACTCATTAACAACCTGCAATATGTAGATGACACAACCTTCCTTGCTGAAAGTGAAGAGGGCTTGAAGCCCTTAAGTGATAAAGGTAAAAAACTACAGCTCTCAGTATGGATTACACCTTAACATAAGAGAAACAAAAATCCTCACAACTGGACCAAATAAGCAACATCACGATAAAGAAAATATTGAAGTTGTCAAGGATTTCATTTTACTTGAATCACAGTCAATGCCCATGGAAGCAGCAGTCAAGAAATCAAATGATCTATTGTGTGAGGCAAATCTGCTGCAAAAGACCTCTGTAAAGTATTAAAAAGCAATGATGTCACTTTGAGCACTATGGTGCACCTGACCCAAGCCATTGTATTTTCAATCACCTCATATGCGTGGGAAAGCTGGACAATGAATAGGGAAGACCGAAGACAAATTGATGCCCTTGATTTATGGTGTTGGCGAAGAGTGCTGAATGTAGGATGGACTGCCAGAAGAACAAACAAATCTGTCTTGGAAGAAATATAGCTGGAACACTCCTTAGAAGCAACGATGGCGAGACTTCGTCTCAAGTATTTTGAACATGTTATCAGGAAGGACCAGTTCCTGGAGAAGGACATCATGCTTAGTAAAGTAGAAAAAGGGGAAGACCCTCAAAGAGATGGATTGACACAGTGGCTGCAACAAGGGGCTCAAACATTGCAATGATTGTGCAGATGGTGCAGGACCGTGCTGTGTTTCATTCTGTTTTATGTAGTGTTGCTGTGAGTCGGAACCAACCCAACAGCACCTAACAATATTTTTTTATTCCCCATCCTCTAAGTTGGATTTTTCCTATATGTTTAACGAGCCATTTTGTGTTTATATTTCTCAACCAGTTGATTAAGCATGTGTAAATTCTGATGTGTTGATGGATGCTGTGCTTGAGGCTTAGAAGATTTTCTTGGGAAATATTTCCTCAACCATAAAAAGATAGTCTATGCAAAACTTAGGTTGGGACTATTGGTCATCCATACGGAAGACAATCAAATCAGACCTCTAACTTATGCCATACATCAAAATAAATTCTGGAATTACGCAAGTGCTAAATGAATAAAGTTGAGCCATAGAAGTTATAGAAGAAAATGAGGAAAGATTATTTATAACCTAGAGATGGAGAGGCCTTCCCCCACAAGATACAAACCCAGAAGCAGTAAAAGAAAAGATTGATAGATTTGATTATATGTGCAAGGATGCTAACTGCAGCATTGTATAATGCTGAAAAGTTAGAAACAATCTAAAAGTTCTTTAAAATAGGATTATATAGATACATTATCGAACATTCAGACAATGCAGGAGTAATATAGCCTAGCAGTTAAGAGCATAGATTCTGATCACAGACTGTCTTGGATTGGTCTCATCTCCACCACTTACTACCTGTGCGTGTTTGGGAAAATTACCTAACTTCTCTGCTCCTTGTTTTCTTCATTTACAAAATAGACATAATTATCGTATTTATTTCATAAGGTTATTTTGAAGATTAAGTGAACTAATATAAAGAGCTTTGAATAGGTCCTTATGCAGAGTGAACACCTAATGTAGCACTTAAAAAAGAATGAGGTAGACCAATGTGCAATGGTTAAGTGCCACAGCTGGCTTATTATTAAAAAAGCAAGTTTCACGACACAGTATGATTCCATTTTTATTAAAAAAGTTTATATTTATATACATATATGTGAAAGTAAATAGAAAAAAAAAGAGTGAATATACTAGGATACACATGAAATTGTGAACTGGTTATTTCTGGGGAGGGGAGTAGAGTGTATAAAGGGGAATTGTCACATTTTACTCTATGTAAATTTGTATTCCTTCAATCTTTTATAAAGAGGATGAGGTTACACACTTTTTGTGTTAAGGAAATATGGAGGGAAGGAAAAAGGAAAGGAAGGAGGAAGGAACAGCGGGAGTGAGAAAGGAAAGTTGTCTTTAACTTTCTCTGCTGTCAGTATCAGAAGCCCTGGTGGCGTAGTGGTTAAGTGCTACGGCTGCTAACCAATAGGTCAGCAGTTCGAATCTGCCAGGCACTCCTTGGAAACTCTATGGGGCAGTTCTACTCTGTCCTATAGGGTCGCTATGAGTTGGAATTGATTCGGTGGAAGCGGGTTCATGCACGGTGGTTAAGCATTTGGCTGCTAACTGAAAGGTTGGTGGTTTGACCCCACCCAGTGACTCCCTGAGAGAAAGACCTGGTGATCTGCTCCCATAAAGATTACAATCTAAAAAACCCTATGGGGCAGTCCTACTCTATCACACGCAGTCATTATCAGTTGAAATCGATTGGATGGTACCTAATAACAACAACATAATGTTATAAAATCAAGATCACAAATCAATGTGCAGTTTCTCTTTACTGAATGTGTAATAATGCAATGTTATGTGTGGGTAAAAGACATTTATGAAATGAACCTGATTAACGTGGGTGTGTGCATGTATCAAACACTGGTTTTCTCCTTTGGATAATAATTAAATAAGAGTCAGGTAATATAGATGAGATATAACTCCATTAATTTTGTGAGACATCATGAGCAAACTTGCATTGTATGCTAATTGAAAGAGCGGTACAGCAGTAGAAAGTAATCATTCTGAAAGTTACTATATACTTTTCTTTTTTGTTAGTAAAAAACTGAAAAAATCTGTTGCCGTTGAGTCAATTCTGACAGAGTAGGACAGAGCAGAACTGCCCCATAGGGTTTCTAAGGAGCAGCTGGTGGATTCAAACTGCCAACCTTTTGATTAGCAGCCTAAGCTCTTAACCATTGCACCACCAGGGCTCCAGTTTTGTTAATAAAAAAAAAAAAATAGGAGGTGGAAAATATGAAACTTTTTTAATGCTGCAATATGAGGTAAGCTCAGGAGTATCTGGGTTCCCAGAATTCTTAGCATGATAACCTTCCCTAGGGGTGGGACTAGAGCTCAGCCCTGGTGCCCTACTTGTCTGGATAGACTCAGAGCAGGGTAGAGAGACTCTCCAGCACCTGATGGGAGGAAGGTGCCAGAAGCTGTGGAAAATGAGCAACGTGGTAGAGCCACGGGGTGGGGACTAGGAGACAGTGAGAGTGACCTAGCCTGACCTCTAAGAAAGGGTGGATTCTCCCTCTCCTGGACCTCCCCACCCAATTCTTTCTGCATGATTTCTTCTTCATTCTTTTTTTTTTTTTTTTTAATAATTTTTATTGTGCTTTAAGTGAAAGTTTACAAATCAAGTCAGTCTCTCACACAAAACCCATGTATACCTTGCTACACACTTCCAATTATTCTCCCCATGATAAGACGGCCCGCTCTCTCTCCACTCTCTCTTTTCATGTCCATTTCGCCAGCTTCTAACCCCCTCATCTCCCCTCCAGGTGGGAGACGCCGATGTAGTCTGAAGTGTCCACCTGATCCAAGAAGCTCACTCCTCACCAGCATCCTTCTCCAACCCATTGTCCAGTCCAATCCATGTCTGAAGAGTTGGCTTTGGGAGTGGTTCCTGTCCTGGGCCAACAGAAGGTCTGGGGGCCATGACCACCGGGGTCCTTCCAGTCTCAGTCAGACCATTAAGTCTGGTCTTATGAGAATTTCGGGTCTGCATCCCCCTGCTCTCTTGCTCCCTCAGGGGTTCTCTGTTGTGTTCCCTGTCAGGGCAGTCATTGGCTGTAGCTGGGTACCATTTAGTTCTTCTAGTCTCAGGATGATGTAGTCACTGGTTCATGTGGCCCTTTCTGTCTCTTGGGCTCCTAATCGCCTTGTGTCCTTAGTGTTCTTCATTCTCCTTTGATCCAGGTGGGTTGAGACCAGTTGATGCATCTTAGATGGCTGCTTGCTAGTGTTTAAGACCTCAGATGCCACTCTTCAAAGTGGGATGCAGAATGTTTTCTTAATAGATTTTATTATGCCAATTGACTTAGATGTCCCCTGAAACCATGGTCCCCAGACCCCTGCGCTTGCTACGCTGGCCTTCAAAGCATTCACTTTATTCAGGAAATTTCTTTGCTTTTGGTTTAGTCCAATTGTGCTGAGCTCCCCTGTATTGTGTGTTGTCTTTCCCTTCACCTAAAGTAGCTCTTATCTACTATCTAATTAGTGAATGCCCCTCTCCCACCCTCCCTCCTTCCCCCCTCTCTTAACCACAAAAGAAAGTTTTCTTCTCAGTGTAAACTATTTCTCAAGTTCTTATAATAGTGGTCTTATACAATATTTGTCCTTTTGCAACTGACTAATTTCACTCAGCATAATGCCTTCCAGGTTCCTGCATGTTATGAAATGTTTCACAAATTCCTCACTGTTCTTTATCGATGCGTAATATTCCATTGTGTGAATATACCATAATTTATTTATCCATTCATCTGTTGATGGGCACCTTGGTTGCTTCCATCTTTTTACTATTGTAAACAGTGCTGCAATAAACATGGGTATGCATATATCTGTTCATGTAAAGGCTCTTATTTCTCTAGGATATATTTCAAGGAGTGAGATTGCTGGATCATATGGTAGTTCTATTTCTACCTTTTTAAGGAAGCGCCAAATCAATTTCCAAAGTGGTTGTACCATTTGACATTCCCACCAGGAGTGTAGAAGTGTTCCATTCTCTCCACAGCCTCTCCAACATTTATTATTTTGTGTTCTTTGGATTAATGCCAGCCTTGGAGTGGGATGAAATTTCATTGTAGTTTTGATCTGTGTTTATCTAATGGCTAATGATCGTGAACATTTCCTCATATATCTGCTAGCTACCTGAATGTCTTCTTTAGTGAAGTGTCTATTCATATCTTTTGCCCATTTTTAATTGGGTTATTTGTCTTTTTGCAGTTGAGTTTTTGCAGTATCATGTAGATTTTAGAGATCAGGCACTGGTCAGAAATGTCATAGCTAAAAACTTTTTCCCAGTCTGTAGGTAGACTTTTTACTCTTTTGATGAAGTCTTTGGATGAGCATAGGTGTTTGATTTTTAGGAGCTCCCAGTTATCTAGTTTTTCTTCTACATTCTTTATAATGTTTTGTATACTGTTTATGCCATGTATTAGGGCTCCTAACATTGTCCCTAGTATTTCTTCCATGATCTTTATCATTTTACATTTTATATTTAGGTCTTTGATCCATTTTGAGTTAGTTTTTGTGCATGGAGTGAGGTATGGGTCTTGTTTCATTTTTTTGCAGGTGAATATCCAGTTATGCCAGCACCGTTTGTTAAAAAGACTGTCTTTTCCCCATTGAACTGTTTTGGGGCCTTTGTCAATTCTCAATTCTGTTCCATTGGTCCATGTATCTGTTGTTGTACCAGTACCAGGCTGTTTTGACTACTGTGGCGGTATAATAGGTTCTAAAATCAGATAAAGTAAGGCCTCCCAGTTTGTTCTTTTTCAGTAATGCCTTATTTATCCGGGGCCTCTTTCCCTTCCATATGAAGTTGGTGATTTGTTTCTCCATCTCATTAAAGGATGTCGTTGGGATTTGGATCGGAACTGCATTAAATGTATAGATCGCTTTTGGTAGAATAGACATTTTTATAATGTTAAGTCTTCCTATCCGCGAGCAAGGTATGTTCTTCCACTTATGTAAGTCTCTTTTGGTGTCTTGCAGAAGTGTACTGTAGTTTTCTTTGTATAAGTCTTTTACATCTCTGGTAAGATTTATTCCTAAGTATTTTATCTTCTTGGGGGCTACTGTAAATGGCATTGATTTGGTGATTTCCTCTTCATTGTTCTTTTTGTTGGTGTAGAGGAATCCAATTGATTTTGTATGCTTATCTTGTATCCCGATACTCTGCTGAACTCTTCTATTAGTTTCAGTAGTTTTCTAGAGGATTCCTCAGGGCTTTCTGTGTATAAGATCATGTCATCTGCAAATAAAGATACTTTTAATTCTTCCTTGCCAATCTGGATGCCTTTATTTCTTTATCTAGCCTAATTGCTCTGGCTAGGACTTGCAGCACAGTGGTGAATAAGAGTGGTGATAAAGGGCATCCTTGTCTGGTTCCCGATCTCAGTGGGAATGCTTTCAGGCTCTCTCCATTTAGGGTGATGTTGGCTCTTGGCATTGTATAAATGCCCTTTATTATATTGAGGAATTTCCCTCCTATTCCTATTTTGCTGAGAGTTTTTATCATGAATGAGTGTTGAACTTTGTCAAATGCCTTTTCTGCATCAATTGATAAAATCATGTGAATTTTTTTATTTATGTGGTGGATTACATTGTTTTTCTAATGTTGAACCATCCCTGCATACCTGGTATGAATCCCACTTGGTCATGAAGAATTATTTTTTTTGATATGTTGTTGAATTCTACTGGCTAGAATTTTGTTGAGGATTTTTCATCTGCATTCATGAGGGATATAGGTCTATAATTTTCTTTTCTTGTGAAGTCTTTACCTGGTTTTGGTATCAGGGATATGCTGGCTTCATAGAACGAGTTTGGTAGTATTCCGTCCTTTTCTATGCTCTGAAATACCTTTAGTAGTAGTGGTGTTAACTCTTCTCTGAAAGTTTGGTAGAACTCTGCAGTGAAGCCGTCCGGACCGGGGCTTTTTTTTGTTGGGAGTTTTTTGATTACCTTTTCAATCTCTTCTTTTGTTATGGGTCTATTTAGTTGTTCTACCTCTGTTTCTGTTAGTTTAGGTAGATAGTGTGTTTCTAGGAATTCATCCATTTCTTCTAGATTTTCAAATTTGAGTACAGTTTTTCATAGTAACCTGATATGATTCTTTTAATATCAGTTGGGTCTGTTGTAATATCGCCCCTCTCATTTCTTATTCCGGTTATTTGCTTCCTCTCCTGTTTTTCTTTTGTTAGTTTGGCCAGTGGTGTATCAATTTTGTTGATTTTTTTAAAAAAACAGCGTTTGGTCTTGTTAATTCTTTGAATTGTTTTTCTGTTTTCTATTTCATTTAGTTTTTTTTTTTTTCTAATTTTTTATTATTTGTTTTCTTCTGGTGCCTGTGGGTTTCTTTTGTTGGTCTCTTTCTATTTGTTCAAGTTGTAGGGATAATTCTTTGATTTTGGCCCTTTCTTCTTTTGGGTGTGTGCATTTATTGATATAAATTGACCTCCGAGCACCGCTTTTGCTGTGTCCCAAAGGTTCTGATAGGAAGTGTTTTCATTCTCACTGGATTCTCTGAATTTCTTTATTCCATCCTTAGTGTCTTCTATAACCCAGTCTTTTTTGAGCAGGGTATTGTTCAGTTTCCAAGTGTTTGATTTCTTTTCCCTGCTTTTCCTGTTATTGATTTCCACTTTTATGGTCTTATAGTCAGAGAAGATGCTTTGTAATATTTCACTGTTTGGATTCTGCTAAGGCTTGCTTTATGACCTAACATGTGGTCTATTCTAGAGAATGTTCCATGTGCACTAGAAAAGAAAGTATAGTTGGTTGTTTTGGGTGGAGTGTTCTGTATATGTCTACGAGGTCACGTTGGTTGATTGTGGCATTTAGATCTTCCGTGTCTTTTCTTCTTGATTCTTGATTGTCTTCTGAATATTTTCTTTCCTTGACAGTTGTTCTAATTTTCCTGCCCTCCTCTATCCCTGTCCCCCTCACACTGTAGACTTTTTCAGTCCAGCCTGGGTTTTGTATCAGCTCTGCAGCTTCAGTGGCTGGCAAACTTTCCATGAACTTAGCCCAGAGCCTGGAACCCATTCTTCTTCCCTACCATCCCTCCATTCCAAACAGGGCCTCATCTTACATGGCAGGCTGTCCCCAGAGGATTCAGAGTCTCTGGAGGCCTCTCTGCTCCCAGGCACTGTCTCCACCCTTCCTGGGGTTAGTCCAGCCCTGTGCTTTGCACTGGGGCCCTGGGTTCACTAACCCTCCTCCTGCCTGCCTGTGTGAGGTGTCCTAGGCTCTGCTGATGTAAACACACACCTGCCTCCAGTAGGTCCTCCAGTGGTGGTGGCTTGGCTGGGGGACAGGGAGTCCTATTCTTTTTCTAGGTGTCATAATGTCCTTCCTTATCTATACCTGACCACCGCCCCGCCCCCTGCCATGCCCCCAAAATCCCTGGATGGTTTCTCAGATGGTAGGCTGATGCAACACTGCTGGCAATTTTGTAGGGGATTCCTTGTGACCCACAGTCCCTGGGGACATTAGTGCCTGCAGACAGACCACACAGCCACCAGCCACCAGGCCTTCCTGGGCTTCATGACCTGTCCCTCTTGGGCTGTGCTGACCTTCAGACATTACAGCCACCTGATCACTGGTTCCCCCAGTGACCTGCCTCACCCAGGTTGGCCCAGTCAACCCTGGTTGCCAACCCTCCCAGTGACTTTCTTTCATCCCATGGGGCATGCTTCCCAACTCCAGGGTAGACAAGTTGACTCTTCTTGCCATTTCCAAAGGCCATAACCTCAGGATGCAGAACTTAGCTCTTTGTAGTGTTTACCTGCAAGGTATTTACCCACAGAGGTCACCACCTCTTATACACAAGGCTATAAAAATTCCACAATGTCCCATGACATAGGTTAAGAAACTTTATTGCAGAAATGGAAAGCTTACAAAATGAGGAAGAAGAAAGAAAGAAAGAAAAGAGGGTTCCCTGCCCTCCAGTCATCCCACACAAAGGTATGCTGGGACCTGTGGCTTCCTTCCCCTCACAGGAGGGGCTGTGCCTTCCCACTGGCCCCAAAGCCCCAGGCGCGGGGCAGCTTGCAGTCCCAGACCACCCCTGGAAAGAGATGGCACCCCAAATCCAAACTGCCTGGCCTCGAACAGCCTGTTCATTTCCCCGTGGACAAGGCCACTTTCTTGTGGTTGCTCTTTACAATGATCCAACAGCAGGGGCAAATCCTGCCCCTGAAGGCTAGAAATATGCCCAGGCCTCAGTCCATGGGAGGTTAAGGGCCTGGTCTTCTCTGTCTTGCTGGCCTTGTGAATTTTCTCTGCCCTGCAAAATCCTATTCCTTAACCCATGCCATGTGGTGTCGTGGGAGTCATATAAAATGCAATGCGTGGCAGTTGGAGCTGCAACCGGGAAGCATCCACCTTCAACAGCAGTTGCCTGAGTTTTAAATATGTGAAAAAAGCAGATTTTATCATTCAGCGTCTCTCCCTAGTGCTGTCTGCATTGCTGTCACGTGACTGTCCCTCAACAGCAATGCATTCTTTGACAATAACCTGGGCACAGAGGAGGTAAAGTCGTTAAACAAAAATATTACCCCCACTACTCCTCTCTAGTGTATGTCTAATTCGGAATGTCCCTACAGGACCCAAACACTGCATTTATAACACACTGTACCCTCACAGAAAAACCATGAAGCAGGTAATGCCAGGAAGCCCTAAGTATCTGTAGTGCTTTGAAGAATCACTGAGGAAGGCTTTCTCTTCTGGGGTGCTCTGGAGGTGTTACACCCCAGGGTAATGCCACATAGTAAGAATGAGCACGGATGAGGCTTTGCCTCTCTTTTGTCAAGTGTACAAATGTTTGGCACTTTTCCGCAGGTCGTCTCTAGGACAGCAGGGTTGGAGGTAGTGGTAGTTCGGAGGTAGTGGTAGTTCAGATGTAGAATTCTCACATTCCTGGGTTTGATTCCCAGCAAAGGCACCTCATGCACAGCCACCAGCTGTCTGTCAGTGGAGGCTTGCATGTTGCTATGATGCTGAACAGGTTTCAGCAGAGCTTCCAGACTAAGACAGATTAGGAAGAAAGGCCTGGAGATCTACTTCCAAAAATCAGCCAATGAAAACCCTATGGATCAAAATGGTCTGATCTGTAACCAGTCATGGGGATGGCACAGGGTTGGGCAGCATTTTGTTCCTTTGTGCATGGGATCACCATGAGTTGGGGACCAATGCGACGACAGCTAACAACAACAACAACAACACCATATCGAGACTGAGCACCTGGAGGTCCATTTCCTTAAATCCATCCATGTCCAGGTATCCTTTAGAACGTCTCCATGTACCCACAGAGATACAATTTCCTTGGTTTGAAAGCCATTGGTCTGGAAATCTAAGGTTTGAAGTGCCAGGCTCAGGTTAGAGTGACCTGAGACCCAGCCTGCTTGGAAGAGCTGCTGCAAATGGCTACTTCACAAGTGGGCTTTTCTGTGTGATGGGGGCTTTCTTCTCCCGACTTGATCTGACTACACAACCATAAATGTCAATTAATATTATCTTTTCAACATTTGACTGTTACTCTGCTAATACTACTCTCCCCCCTTGCTCACTCTGCTCCAGCATCATCAGCCTCCTTATGGTTCCTCCAACACTCCAGGCACCCTCCATCCTCAGGGCCCTTACATTGTATGTTTCCTCTGCTGGGCTGTTCTTCTGTCTATATATCTGCATGACCAACTTCCTTGCTTCCATCAAGTTTGTTCTCCATGAGGCCTACTTGGACTAATCGATTTAAAATTGGAATTATCCCTCCTCTACCTCCTCTCCATCCTTCATACTCTGCCTTATTTTTCCCCATATAGTTTATCACCTTTTGACACACTATTTAATTACATATTTTCTACGTTTAACCTTTTTGTCTTCTTCCACTGCCCCTTAAATATAAGAATATAAGCTCTTTGAGGGCAAGGATCATTGCCTGCTTTGTTCACTGATATATACCAAATGGCTAGAAAACTGTGTGGCACATGGTGGACATTAAGTATTTGTTGAATGAACGAATGAATGAACAGGCTTATTTGGTGGAGAAAACAAGTTCACTTTTCAAGATTTGAGCTGACCCACATGATCTCTGCCACAAAAAATTACAAAGGGCATTGTAGTTGTGTGCCAACGAGTTAATCCCAACTCATAGTGACCCTATAAGACAGAGTAGAACTGCCCCATAGAGTTTTGTAGGCTGTAATCTTTATGGGAGCAGATCTCCAGGTCTTTTCTCTCGTGGAGCCACTGGGGGGTTCGAACCATTGACCTTTTGGTTAGCAGCTGAGCTGTTAACCGTTGTGCCACCAGGGCTCCTACAAAGTGCATAATAGCATCAAATTACACGTGAGCTCTGAGAAGTGACCAGGTTTTCATTTCTTTCTTCTCCTTCTCTCTCTTTTTTTCCTTCCTGTTTATCATGTCAGCATACATGGCTTTGATTGACCTCTGCAGCCTCATTTCTGACCCTTTATGCTATAGTGCAGAGCCTGATAACCAGGGGCCAGTGGGCCATATTTGGTCTGCAGATAGGTTTTATTAGGCTCACAAAGTATCAACCCTGAGAGTGTTTAACCTTATTTAAAAAAATCATCAACAATCTTTGAAAATATAGAGCGTTCACATTAAAATCAAAACTTCCTTATTTTGAAAAATCAGATTTACCCACGTGGGACCGCATTCCCATTCAGCAGGAGCTAAGTATTAGCTGCCCCTTTAGACAGGCTGTAGTCTCCATCACTTCCTACTGCACCCCTGATGGTGATAGTAAGATTTATTGTGCTTGCGTTGGTGTTGCCGCTCCTTAAATTACCTGCTTCACTCCTCAGACCCTTCTCACTTCTGTAGACATTTCTGTTTACAACATTTGATTCTAGACATAATGAGGAAATTTTCAATTCCCAGAATTTATCCCAATCTTTCTTTTCTCCAGGCCTTTACCATGCTGTCCTTCTGTCTGGAATACTTGTCTCCTCTTCACTCCCACTCATCAGCTTAGAGGTTACTTCCTCCAGGAAGTATGCCTTGGTCCTCCAATATTGAGCTAGGTGCCCTATCTAAGTTCTCTTGTCCTTCTGTGAAGTCATCCCTATCACTCTGTTAGATCAGATAATAACAAGAAAAATAAAAGATTTTGTTTTACTTTCATTTATTTCTTCTTGCCTGCTCTTCCTTTTCTTATGATTTTCTGACGTTTATTATTTTCTTTCTTTCTTAAGAAATATTTTTTTAATAATTTTTATTGTGCTTTAAGTTAAAGTTTACAAATCAAATCAGTCTTTCACACAAAAACCCATTTACACCTTGCCACACACTCCCAATTACTCTCCCCCTAATGAGACAGCCTGCTTTCGCCCTCCACCCTCTCTTTTGTGTCCATTTCGCCAGCTTCTAACCCTCTCCACCCTCTCATCTCCCCTCCAGGCAGGAGATGCCAACATAATCTGAAGTATCCACCTGATCCAAGAAGCTCACTCCTCACCAGCATCCCTCTCCAACCCATTGTCCAGTCCAATCCATGTCTGAAGAGTTGGCTTCAGGAATGGTTCCTGTCCCAGGCCAACAGAAGGTCTGGGGGCCATGACCACCGGAGTCCTTCCAGTCTCAGTCAGACCATTAAGTCTGGTCTTACGAGAATTTGGGGTCTGCATCCCACTGTTCTCCTGCTCCCTCAGGGGTTCGCTGTTAAGAAATATTTTTAACATTTCTTGCAAAGCAGGACTACTGGTGACAAATTCCCTCAATTTTTGTTTGAGGGAGTGTTTATTTATCCTTCACTTTTGAAGGATACTTTTTGCTGGGTACAGAATTCTAGATTGGTGGGTTCCCTCATCCAATACTTTAAATATTTTACTCCTTTGTATTCTTGCTTGCATGGTTTCTGAAGAGAAGCCTAATGTAATTCTTATCCTCATTCCTGTATAGGTAAGATGTTTTTTGCTCTGGCTTCTTTCAGAATTTTCTCTTTGTCTTTGATTTTCTACAGGTTGAGTATGATATGCCTAAGTGTAGATTTTTTGTTATTTATCCTGCCTGGTGTTCTCTGGGCTTTCAGGATCTGTGAAAATTTTCAACCATTATTATTTCAAATATTTGTTCTGTTCCTTTCTTTCTTCTCCTTCTAGTATTTTTACGCATATGTTACACTTTTGGATATTCTGTTTCTTTCTTTTCTTTTTTATCTCAAACATTTTAATTTCATTTTTGTGTGTGCTTCATGATGTACACAACATTTCAGTATAATACCTCATACATATAATTTTTAGATAAATAATCACATACATACTAGGGGGTACATGCTCAAAATATTTTTACTAATAGAGGTACACAATCAGAATAATTTGGACATCAATGAAAAATGTGCACTAATCACATTGTATCCTAAGAACTTGTCTGCATGTCTATCTTTCCACTTGTCTTTGACTGAGGGGATCCAGGCTTGTCATAGAATTATGCACATAGTAAGTGCTTGATCACTTTTTTTTTTTTCGTAATTTTTTCTCTTTACTTTTCATTTTGGGAAGTTTCTATTGACATATATTCAAGCTCACTGCTTCTTTCCTTGGCTATGTCCAGTCTACTGATGAGCCCATTGAAAGCATTCTTCATTTCTATAATAGTGTTTTTTATTCTTTCTTAGAGTTTCCATCTCTCTGCTTACATTACCCATCTGTTCTTTCATGTTGTCTGCTTTTCCCATTAGAGCCCTTACCATATTTATTAGTTATTTTACATTCCCAGTCTGATAATTACAAAATTTCTGCTATATTTGTATTTGGCTCTGATGCTTACTCTGTCTTTCAGACTGTATCTTTTGCCTTTTATCATGCCTTGTAATTTCTCGTTTAAAGTCAGACATGAAGTATCAGATGAGAGTGTGAGGTTTTATGGTTCTCTGACCAGATTGGCTGTGTTTACTTTTTGCTGTAACTGTAGGTGTCAGAGGCTAAAATTTCCTTTGATGACCTTGTTTTTGTCTCCCTTGTTGTTGGGTTTCCTTATAGACTGCTTCTTAAATGAGGTCTAAGCCTTGCAGTTCTTTTCAGCTGTAATCCCCTGTTATTATACAGAAGCACTACTGATGTGAATGGTAAGATGTAGAGGGGAAGGGAAACATTTTATAAGTCTATGATCAGGTCTCAGTCTCCTAGTGATCCTGTGCCCTTGGGCTATGACCTTCACAAGTATTTGTTTGCTTTTTTTTTTTTTTTTAACCTGTTAGGTGAAACAAAAGCCCCAGTATGTGACAAAGACTGTAAAGCCAAAAAATATTCACTATCTGCCCTTTTACAGAGAAAGTTTGTCAATCCCTCCCCTAGCCTACCATCTGGCACAAAGTAAGCATTCAACAAGTATCAAATGAATAAACATCTATTGTCTTACACCTGATATTCTGAGTAATACACATGTACTTGAGATTCTAAATTGAGTGGAGAGGAAAGAACATTGTATAGCTTATCAATAAATGAATACCCAACCTCTGGGAACACCTTCTGCTGCATTTCCTCTCCTTCTCCCCCCAAAATAAAGTGCTGCTCAGAGGATATATATACATGGAGAAACAGCATACTTTATTAAATGACATGACTTGGCCCCTTTATTGGGTTGTTTTATTTATATTGTTCTGCTTTCTTTTCTTCAAATACTCAAACATTCCAAGCTTGTTGTAGCTGCAGAACCTTTGCATTTCTTGTTCTTTCTGCATGAAATGCTCTTCCTCAAGATTCCTGCATGGCTGGCTTCTCTTCAACATTCAGGTCTCAGCTCAAATATCACTTCTTCAGAAAGGTTTCCCTCCCTCTATCATATTGCCCTGTTTTATCTTCTTCGTAGCATGGCTCACCATCTAAAGTTATCTTATCTGTTTGTTTACTTATTTAGGATCTTTCTCTCCACAAAGAATGTGAACTTTATGAAACCAGGCACATAGTTTGCCTTGCTCACTGCTATATCCAGCACTTAGAACTGTCTTCAGCGTATGACAGGCTCGCAAAAGCACATTTGGAATAAGTGTAATTAGATAGGAAACTAAGTGCATGAGATTCACATCAGTTCCATTTCTGCCAGTCTGTATAATTCATAGATTAAATCTGAGAGTCAAGCCTCCAACTCAAGAAAAATAAAAACTTCATGTGGTTAAGGTCCATTGTGTTGAAGTCTGGGTGATGTTCTGAGGTGTGAGACTTGTCACTGGGGAAAGTAGGCACCTTTGAGAATAAGCCACACATGCAGATGTGGGGATAAGGCCATGCCTCACTTGGCAAGGATTTCTGAGAACCCAGGTTATAGAACAGCAGGAAAGAGGCTCTGAAGTGAAGCTCTGAATTAATTAGCAATGCTGGCTGGCAGGCTGTTGGCTCACCATCAGCACAAGCATCAAACCCACCAGCAGTAAACAGCTTTTAAAATGAACAAAAAGGGATGGTAATGTTTGCTTATCCGTAAGTGCACAAACATTCTCAGGGTGCTGAAAGGCATTGGGAGCTACTTTTATTATTGACTCAGGCTCACTCCTCTGTCTAGGGCTGACCCTAATTCAAAGCCTGCACCTCTGTTGTTAAAATATGAAGGGAATTCCTCATAATTAAAAGCTCTATCGTTCTCCAGAAACAAATTTCTGAGAAAAAAAATAAACATTTTTTCCAACATAAAATCTGTAAAGCTTGGTAAGGGTGTTTAAAATCTCATACAAGGAGTAGATAATTATAACCAATTGATGCTAATTTAGCTGCCTTTTGGATATTTAGTGCCAAAGAGAGTATAGGTTAATTAGGAAAATACAACATCACTTAACTCTTCTTTTAGCTCATTTTTGTCGTTAATGTTTCTACCCGTCTCATCCCATCCTTAATAAATCACTAACTATTCACTTGGGCACTTAGCTAAAGGTTGCCTACTCAGCGTGGAACCCAGCAGCAGAAATAAACATTAACCTTTCTACATGGATCCATGGGATTTGATATAATGACACATCACTGTCAGACACAGAGACATCAAGTAGCATTTTATGAGTGGAAGTTGAACAGGAATTCATAGGTAGCTATAGCTACATCATTTCTTGCTGGGTAGACACCTGTCTGGCATCTGTATTATCAGAACTGTAGGTACGGATGTCCCATGGACAGCTAATGTCAATGTTACAAAGGTCAGCCCTAAGAGACATGGCCTGAAGCTCACCATAGGAAAAGCCAACCATAGTTCTCAGACTGGCCTGTTTACTATTGACTGATAAGAGTTATTCATTCATTTTATTCATTTCTATGTGTGGCTATTATATTCTAGGTACTAGACCAGGCTCTGGGACAGAGAGATGAATCACACACACTGCCTGGTCTCCAGGAGCTCACTGGAGACTCAAGTCTAAAAACAAACAATGGTGTTGCAGTGTGAGAGGTACCTAGATGAGTGGCAGATGACGTGTAAGAATTGAGGTCTGTATTCTGGTTTCTTGGACTTCCTTCTTCCTTCATGTTGACGTTGATCTCCTGACTTTTCTGGCTCTTATTACAGACCTCCGGAAAACTGCACCTTCATTCCTGTGATCTGGGGACACAGAGATGAATGAGCAGTTCTCACCCCCTGGAAACTCCAGCCTAGAAGCAAAGGCAGGAATCTTGACCAAAGTCAGTCCCTAATACTAACCTATTGTTGAGTTGTGTTAGTGACTCCTGGAGTGCTTTAAAAATACAGATTTCTAGTCTTTACCCATAAACCCTGACTCAGTAGGTTGGGGAGAAGCTGAGGAATATGTATTTTTAATAATCTGCCCCAGTGATTCCGTGTGCAGTCAGGTCTGGGAAGAAGCACTAGACAAGCAGAGGTAACAGTGAGGGCTCAGTGGAGCTGGGCAGGTGAGAGCTACTAGTCCTCTGAGGTGTCAGAGAGGAATCAAACTCTATACTAGCTGTGGTTTTGAATGAAGGAAGAGCATTACAGGCACACAGGATCATGTGATACAATGGATGGGGAGATGAGTGTCTGGGGTGCTGAGGGAACTGGGAATGGCAGGAATGAAAGAAGGAGTGATAAAATCTGAAGTTGGGCAGCTGAGGAAGGGGTTGATTGAGAAGGTTATTTAGCAAAAAGCTAAGGGGTTTTACTTTTATTCTACAAGAAAGGCAGTGATGCCATCACATCTGAGTTCAAGAACACAGCACTGGTGGCAGCATGGCGAAGGGCCTAGAATAGTTGGATGTAGGATCCAGAGACAGCTTTGCCAGAACATCTGTATATACTGAATGCAGGCCACACTCCCAAGGAAACTAATTGACTTTCCACGATTGGCTCTTTGTATCAGATCACAAAATGGAGGATGATTACATAGTATCTGCCAAACCACTGAGAATCATGGCCTAGCCAATTTGACACATGACCTTAACCATCACAGGGGTGAAATGACACAGCCAAAAAACACAAGCCGAGAAGGAAAATGAGCAGGTATCATCTTCAGAGTAAATCAGAAGGCATCTGCTTTGTCTTGCCCTCTGCTGTGGTTCTGAGGAAGTGGTCCTTCTGTAATTATCCACCATTTCTATTTCCCCGTCTCCCATCTCAAAAAGCAAAATCAGAAGCGTGAATCAAGTCTCAACTTAGCAACTGGGAAAAATACTGTTAAAGTTATTTTTAAAAACATTTTCAAACATCCCCTCAGAGGAGGCTTCCAAAGGAAGAAACTCATTTAAAACTTAAGTAATGGAAGCATTCCGTTTGGGTGTTTTGTTTATTTATTTTTCTCCTGACAAAGTCAAACTTTCTAAGTACGATTTTAAAGAATCAACTTTTTTGTTATGTCCAGACCTGAATTTTTTTCTTTTTAATTAAAAACATCATAGAAATAGGGTACCTATGAAGAAAGGAGGAAAATTTTCAAAATCTGCTAGTCTAAAAAACTGTTAGGAGTTTTAGAGGATTGTGTTTTTTTGTTTTTCAAGTGACACTCCATAGGATAAATATACTTAAAACAAACAAAAAACCCTTGTGATTTAATTTCAGTATTTTGATATGTTTTATGTGGCTTTTATGATAAAATGGGAAGTGTTCTATATGGGAGGAAAACAAACACTGGTTGCAAGATACAGTTATTTAAGAAGGTCACAAAAAAATCAGTCAGGCCTCAAGTAAAGACGGCAGAATAAAGCCAGGTCTTACAAATTTCTGCCCTCCGAATATCTGACCATTTAAGCAAAAAATAGTAAAATAACAAAAAAGGAAAGCAAAAAGTAGTGCCATTTCAAGTGGCACCATTTTATGTCATAACTTACAAAACATGGTGGCTAAGAAAGAAATAAGGAGCCCTGGTGGCACAATGGCTAAGCACTCAGTTGCTAACTAAAAGGTTAGCAGTTTGAACCCACCCCGTGGCACCACAGGAAAAAGACCTGGCAATCAGCTCCCATAAAGATTAAAGCCTAGAAACCCTTATGGGGCAGTTCTACTGTCATACGGGTTCACTATGAGTCGAAATTAACTTGAGGGCACCTAACAGCGGCAAAAAAGAAAGAAATAAGGGTTACTGGCAAGGCTCTGTATGAGTTTTAATACCATTTCTACCCCACTATAAAGCTGTACTGGGAAAAACAGGTCATCTGATTAAAAAAATCTTGAGAATTTTTCCTCAGAATCTAAATTTGAGAAGAAATACACTAAAGAGATGAGTGAGCTGCTTGAGGGAAACATCAAAGAAAATCTTCAAGGGAATGAGCCCCATTTCTCAGTCATTGCAGCATCCTAAGATGTCATCTGAGGCAGAGAAAAATCCAGGAACTTCCATTTTTGGGGGTTCTCTATTGAATTTGGGGATTTAATAGGCTTAATCAATTAAGGGCAGTGAACCCAGGGCATTTCACAAAATTTTGAAGGTGTATAGCCCACTGTTTATCCCTCTCTTATCAAACCCTATGGTTATAGAAAGAGTAACAGGATACATTACCCCAGCCACCAAACTATAGCTGAAAAGGGAAGCTAAACAGTTGTCATATAAAGTAAACATGGTGCCAAAGAGAGTTCGCCCCTGCTAAGCATAGCGAGTGAAAGATGCAAATAAAACTGTTCGCAGTGAGCATGAGCAAAATGAAAAGAAACGTCATGATAACTATCCAAGTGTACAGGCTCATCATCTTTAAAATGGGGCCGAATAAGAGTACCTACTCATATGGTTGTTATGATAATTGGAGGGTTAATGTATGTAAAGTGCATAGAACAAGGTCTGGCATATAGGAAATCATTCACTAAATGTTAGTAATAAAATTAATGTTTTTATTAAGATAATAGAGAAAAAGGTAAGATTAATATACTATGTCAAGACTGTTATAAAAACCAGTATGCAAAGAAGAAAGCATAAGGAAAAATTACCTGAGAGTATTTTACTCTAATGACCTTAGTAACACAATGGATTTCATAAAGTAAGTGTTTGACAACAGATTAAAAAAAAAAATGAGATGAACTATTCATGGAGAAGCAAAACTTTATTATGTAATTAATAACTAAATTAGAATTATTAAGGATTACAATAAATATGGCTGAAAGTTAAATTGACAAATAGAAGAAAGGCTTGAATGAATACAGACAAAAATTAAGAGTTAAAAACATCTCAAGAAGGACTAATAGAAATGATCAATAAAGATAATCTAACATAAAATAAATTATGTGCCTGAAAATATAGAACAAATGACACAAAAAGTTTAGTTAAAGATAGAAGAAAATTTCCCTAAAATAAGTAAAAACTGAATATTCACATAGAAAGAACCTAACATGTTCCGGGAAAAATTGACTTAGAATGATATAGAATATTGATATAAAATGTTACAATTTGCTGAATACTGGTAGTTAAAATTTAAACTTAAAAAAAAAGGGGCAGGGTGTGGAGAAAGAAAGATCTCCTCAGGTATCTAGGCAGAAAAAGCAAGATACCTGCAAAGGAAAAAATATCGCTGGCCTCAGACTTTTTCATAACAACATTCAATGCTGCAAGACAATGGGTCAACGTCTAAAGTTCAAGAGAAAAGAGGGTTTAATACAATAATTTTACACCAGTCAAATAGTCCTTCAAATATGAAAACAATGTGTGGAAATTCACAAATGAAAATAATAACACACATGAGATTTTTTTGGGAGAAAACAGCAACACAATAAAACTTGTTAGGTGCTGTCTAGTCATTTCCAACTCATAGCAACTCTGTACAACAGAATGAAACATGGCCTTGTCCCATGCCATCCTCACAATTATTGCTATACCTGAGTCTATGGTTGCAGCCATTGTGTCAATCCATCTCATCGAGGGTCTTCCTCTTTTTCACTGACCTTCTACCTTACCAAGCGTGTCTTTCTCCAGGTACTGGTCCCTGCTGAAAACATGTCCAAAGGATGTGAGGTGAAGTCTCGCCATCCTTGCTTCCAAGGAGCACTCTGGCTGTACTTCCAAGACAAATCTGTTCATTCTTTTGGCAGTCCATGGTATATTCAATATTTTTTGCTAACACCATAATTCAAAGGCATCAGTTCTTCTTCAGTCTTCCTTATTCATTTTCCAGCTTTCACATGCATATGAGGTGATTGAAAGTATCATGGCTTGGGTAAGGTGCACCTTAGTCCTCAAAGCGACATCTTTGCTTTTCAACACTTTAAAGAGGTCTTTTGCAGCAGATTAGCCCAATGCAATGTGTCCTTTAATTTCATGACTTCTGCTTCCATGGGTGTTGATTGTTGATCCAAGTAAAATGAAATCCTTCACAACTTCAATCTTTTCTCCGTTTATCATGATGTTGCTCATTGGTCCAGTTGTGAGGATTTTTTTTTTTATGTTGAGATGTAATCCATACTTAGGGCTGTAGTCTTTGCTCTTCATCAGTAAGTGCTTCAAGTCCTCTTTGCTTTCAGTAAGCAGGGTTGTGTCATCTGCATGTTGCAGGTTGTTAATGAGACTTCCACAAACCTTGATGCCATGTTCTTCTTCATATAGTCCAGCTTCTCGGATTATTTGCTTAGTTTACAGATTGAATAAGTATTGTGAAAGGATACAACCCTGACACACACCTTTTCTGATCTGAAACCACACAATATCCCCTTGTTCTGTAAGAACAACTGTCTCTTGGTCTATGTACAGGGTCCTCATGAGCACAATTAAGGGCTCTGGAATTCCCATTTTTTGCAATGTTATCCATAATTTGTTATGATCCGCACAGTCAAATGCCTTTGCATAGTCAATAAAACACAGGTAAACCTCTTTCTGGTATTCTCTGCTTTCAGCCAAGATCCATCTGACATTAGCAATGATATCCCTGGTTCCACCTCCTCTTCTGAACCTGGCCTGAATTTCTGGCAGTTCCTTGTTGATGTACTACTGCAAGTATTGTTGCATTATCTTCAGCAAAATTTTACTTATGTGTGATATTAATGATATTGTTCAATAATTTCCACATTCTGTTGGATCACCTTTTTTGGAATGGGCACAAATATGGATCTCTTCCAGTCAGTTGGCCAGATAGCTGTCTTCCAAATTTCTTGGCATAGACAAGCGAGCATCTCCAGTGCTGTACCCATCCGTTGAAACATTTCAGTTGATATTCTGTCAATTCCTGGAGCCTTATTTTTTTTGCTAGTGCCTTTAGTGCAGCTTAGATTTCTTCCTTGATTATATGCTGCCTCCAGGAATGGTTGAAAGTTAACCAATTCTTTTAGGTACAGTGACCCTGTGTATTCCTTCCATCTTCTTTTGATGCTTCCTGTGTCATTCAGTATTTTGCCCATAACAAACAAAAAAACCAAACCCATTGCCGTCTAGTCAGTTCTGACTCAAAAAAAAAAAAAAAAAACAAACCCTATAGACTCCTTCAAAATTGCAACTCGAGGGTTGAATTTTTTCTTCAGTTCTTTCAGCTTGAGGAGTGTCTTTTGGTTTTCTAACTCCAGGTCTTTGCACATTTCATTACACTACTTTATTTTGTCTTTCTGAGCCACCCTTTGAAATCTTCTGTTCAGCTCTTTTTACTTTATCATTTCTTCCATTCACTTTAGCTCCTTGAAGTTCAGTAGCAAGTTTCAGAGTCTCTTCTGACGTCCGTTTTGGCCTTTCCTTTCTTTTTAATGACCTTTTGCTTTCTTGATGTATGATGTCCTTGATGTCATACCACAACTCGTCTGGTCTTTAGGTCATCAGCATTCAATACGTCAAATCTGTTCTTGAGATGATCTCTAAATTCAGGTGGGATATACTTAAGGTCGTATTTTTTGTTCTTGTTGACTTGTTTTAATTTTCTTCAGCTTCAACTTAAACTTGCATATGAGCAATTGATTGTCTGTTCCGTAGTTGGCCCCTGGATTTGTTCTGATTGATGTTATTGAGCTTTTCCATCGTCTCTTTCCACAGATGTGGTTGATTTGATTCCTTTTTTTTCCATCCTGTGAGGTTCATGTGAATAGTCATTGTTTATGCTGTTGAAAAAAGGTTTTTGCCATGAATAAGTTGTTGGTCTTGCAATTTTTATCATGGACTCTGGTGTCATTCCTATGACCAAGGCCATACTTTTCAACTACAGAACCTTTTTCTTTGTTTCCAACTTTTGCTTTCCAATCACCAGTAATTATCAAAGCATCTTGATTGCATGTTTGATCAATTTCAGACTGCAGAAGTCGGTAAAAATCTTCAATGTCCTTATCTTTGCCATTCGTGGTTGGTGTGTAAATGTGAAAAATAGTCGTATTAACTGTTTTCCTTGTAGACATATGGATATTATTCTGTTACTGACAGCCTTGTACTTCAGGATGGATCTTGAACTGTTCTTTTTGATGATGAATGTGATGCCCTTCCTCTTCAATTTTCATTCCTGGCATAGTAGACCATATGATTGCCTGATTCAAAATGGCCAATATCAGCCCACTTCAGTTCACTAATGTCTGGGATATCGATCTTTACGCGTTCCATTTCATTTTTGACAACTTCTAATTTTTCTAAATTCACACTTCGTACGTTCCATGTTTTGATTATTAAGGGGTGTTTGCAGCTGTTTCTTCTGATTTTGAGTTGTGCTAAATCTGCAAATGAAGGTCCTGAAAGCTCTACTTCATCCACGTCATTAAAGTCGACTCTACTTTGAGGAGGCAGCTCTTCCCCAGTCATATTTTGAGTGCCTTCCAACCTGAGCGGCTCATCTTCTGGCACTATATCAGTGTTTCACTGCTATTCATAAGGTCTTCACTGGCCAATTTTTTCAGAAGTAGACTGTCAGTTTTTTCTTCATAGTCTGTCTTGGTCTGAAGGCTCCACCGAAACCTGTCTACCATCGGTGACCCTGCCAGTGTTTGAAATACTGGTGGCATAGCTTCCAGGATCACAGCAACACACAAGTTACCACAGTAGGACAAACTACATAGCCATAAAATCGGGGCAATGAATTTATGAAAGGAGAAACCACAGAAAAAGGACTAGAACATCATTTAGAGCTGAAGCCAATGAAGTAATGTCTTTAAAGTTCTGAGCAAAAGAAAATGTGATATATGAGTATTACATGCAGCCAATTGGTCTTTGAATACATATACACTGGCCTTTCTTAGGCATATGTGAGTAAAAAATCTGACAATGAACTCTAACCAATGAAGACATTAATTAAATAAAAGCAACAGAGGAATTAAAAAGCTTAAATAAGGGGACTGATGGTTTTTTATATCTTCCTCCCTTCCTCCCTCCCTGTCTCCTTTCTTTCCTTCCTTCCCTTAAGAAAATAGAAGTATTCAGAAGGTGTCTTAGGCTGGGTTCTCTAAAGAAGCAAAACCAGTTACGTGTAGAGAGAGAGAGAGATTTATTTCAAGGAAATGGCTCACGCTGTTGTAGAGGCTGGAACATCCCAAGTCCATGAGTCAGAATAGTGGCGTCTCCTGATGCACTTAGCCACCGAGGCTGGCGAATCCAAGATCTGCAGGTTGGAGAGCAGGGTTCTTGTTCACAGGCTGTGAAGATACACGAATCCCAAAAATTGGCAGGCAAGACCACAGGTAAGCTCCTAGCTCAAGTCCCAAGAACTGGAGATCAGACGAACAGGAGCCAGCTGAGGGATCGATAATGAACAAAAGCCCACAAGCCTTGCCAGAATATCTGCTTATATTTAATGCAGGCCATATTCCCAAGGAAAATCCCTTTCAACTGATTGGCTACTCACAGCAGATCCCATCATGGAGGTGATCACATAATATCAAATCTCATCATGGAAGAGGTCACATCATCACATGACTATCAAACCACTGAGAACCACGGCCCAGGCCAAGTTGACACACACCTTAACCATCACAGAAGGGAATCTTCTTATTTTCCACTACCAGGTCTGCATACATACTAACATTTGTACTTGCCTTCCCTTCTCTTATAAAAGATAAACTCTTCTTACTTCTACCTATAGCTTATTTTTCTTCTTGTGCCTTTAATTCCAATCCCTGTGTCCTACTCATGTACTTTGCTCCTGTAATTATTATCTTCTCCTTCAATAACATTTTTCTCCTCTACTGAACCATTCTCATCACCATTTAAACCATTACAGTATCTTCCATGTAAAAAAAAACTCTCCCTTGAGCTCACATCCTCTCCAATTATAAACTTATTTATCTGCTCCCCTAAAAGCAAAAAAAAAAAATTTTTTTAAGTGTTTTCTGTACGTAACTTCCTCTACTTTCCACATTCTCTTAAATAGATCTAATCGTCACCACTCAATTGAAATCACTTTTGTCAAGGTTACAGATGACTTCTGTATTTAAAACCAGTGGTCAATTATAAATCCTTACCTTAATAGACCTCTCAGTTCATTTAATATGGTAGTTTACTTTCTCCTTCTTGAAACACTTTCTTAATTGGTTCATGAGACTCTAAACTCTGCTGGTTTTCTTCCTACTTCACTGTCAGCTCCATTACTGTTGTCTTAGCTAGATCTTCCTTTTCTTCACCACCTCTAAATGTTGGAGTATCCCAAGGTGCAGTTCTTAGATCTTTGCTCTCTTCTACCTGCATTTACTTCCTAAAGGCAATCTCATCCAGTCCCTTGGCTCCCTCTATACACTAATGATTTCTAAATACATCCCTAGGTCAATCTTCTCTTCTGAGCTCCTAATTTGGAAATACAGCTGTTTTCTCTAATACCCCAACTAAAGTGTTTAGTAGCTATCCCAGACATAGCATTTTCAAAACAGAATTCTTATTTACTTCTTCCCACAAAACTGTTCACACCACTCGTCATCCATTTTCTCATTTCCATAAATGGCACCACTCTTCACTGTTTAGACCAAAAATGGACATTATTCTCAACTTGCCTCTTTCTTTCACATTCCAATATCTAACCTACCAGCAGGTCTTCCTGGCTCCACCTTTAAAAGGTAGCCAGGACCCAACATCTCTTAACATCTCCATTACAATCACTTAGTTTTTGCCTTAATCCTCTCCTTTCTGGGCTACTACAATAACCTGGTAACTCGACTTCCTGCTTCTACACTTTCCCAAGCCCACCATAGGCTAATTACCGTATTTCAGTTAGAGTCATCTTTTAAAAACGTAAACCAAGTCACATCACTCCCTAGCTTAAGACTTTACAATGACTTCTCATTACATATGGCGCAAAATCCAAACACCTTACCTAGGCTTATAAAGCTCTGTATAATCTGGCCTCTGGCTTCCTTTCATCTCCCACCTGTTTCCTTGTTGCCCACTCAGGTCCCACCATAGTGACCTTCTGGTTGCTGTAACACTCTGAGTCTATTCCAGCCTTAGGGCATCTGCACTTGGAGTCCTTTCTGCCTGGAAAGCTCTTCCCCTACTTGGTGTTCATGGCTCACTTGATCTCATTCAGTTTCCTTCTCGTATCCCAGAGAAACTCTCTCTGACTGCCCGATCTTAACTAGCCCCCCTAACACTTTATTTTTATTTTTCTTTCTAGAACACATCTCTTTTTGAAATTACAGTATTGACTGATTCCAGTGTTGAATTGCCAGTGCCTATACAGAGCCTTGGGAAACCCTGGTAGCATAGTGGTTAAGAGCTACGGCTACTAACAAAA
This sequence comes from Elephas maximus indicus, assembly GCF_024166365.1. NCBI lineage: Eukaryota > Metazoa > Chordata > Mammalia > Proboscidea > Elephantidae > Elephas > Elephas maximus. The sequence goes on along the minus strand of NC_064831.1, from coordinate 69,559,349 downwards.
GGTCGGCAGTTCGAATCCACCAGGCGCTCCTTGGAAACCGTATGGGGCAGTTCTACTCTGTCCTGTAGGGTCGCTATGAGTAGGAATTGACTCAACGGCAATGGGTTTGGGTTTTTTGGGTATACAGAGATTCTGCACGTGGTAAGTGCTGAATGAATGAATTCTAGCATTGTGCCAAAATGCAAATATAAAGTTAAAAAGATATGATTCCCATCTCTTGTATTTTAAATTAAGGTTCCCCAAATTTTAAAAACAACTTTTAGGATGAACATGTCTTGTGTGGAGAAATTTTTATTTGATGTTTGGCAAATTTGTCAGTTCCTCTTTCTTCTGTTAAATACATTTAAAATGAAATTAAATAATTTTTAATTTAAATGCACAAGTAGCACAATCCCAGTTTCTATATAAATGCAGAGACCAAAGTCTGCAGCGGTCACTGTATTAGTTGTCTAGGCCTGCTATAACAAAGTGCCATAAACTGAGTGGCTTAAAATAACAGAAATTTATTCTCACAGTTTTGGAGGTTAGACATCCAAAGTCAAGGTGCCAACAGGGCCATCTTCTCTCTGAAGGCTCTAGGGAAGAATCGTTCTGTGTCTTTTCCAGGTTCTGGTGGTTGCCACAATCCTTGACATTCCTTGGCTTATAGATGTATCTCTCCAATCTCTACCATCGTCATCATATGGCATTTGCCCTGAGTGTGCGTGTGTCTTCACATCCACCCCAATCCAGTATGAGAGCCCTGGTGGCATAGTGGTTAAGAGCTTGGTTTGTTAGCAGTTCCAATCCGCCAGCCACTCCTTGGAAACCCTATGGGGCAGTTCTACTCTGTCCTATAGGGCTGTTATGAGTTGGAATCAACTTGATGGTAACGGGTTTGATTTTTGCTTTTTTAAATCCAGTATGACCTCATCTTAACTCTGAGGGGGGAAAAAAAAAGTCTATTTCCAAGTAAGATCACCTACAGTGATACCCAAACCAAAAAAACTCAAAACCTGTTGCTTCGATTCTGACTCTTAGCAGCCCTATAGGGCAGAGTAGAACTGCCCCATAGAGTTTCCAAGGAGCACCTGGTGGATATGAACTGCAGATCTTTTGGTTAGCAGCCATAGCTCTTAACCACTATGCAACCAGGGTTTCCTCAGTGATACCAGGGGTTAGGAATTAAACATATCTTTCTGGGGGACACAGTTCAGCCCATAACAGTCACATAATAGGAATGATGATTTATATGGGGTTTGGACATGGTGGATTGCTTTCTTTTTTATACTTTAGGTATCACTTAAATCTTTATAATTAGTATATATCATTCAAATAAAATGATATTATCATTTTTCTTAAAAGATAGCTATTGAACAAGATTTTAATTACAATGTATTACAAAGTCAAAATATAAAACAGCCAGGTTTATACTTGACACAAACTGAAGTAAGCACCTGAAGTTTTAAGAAAAAAACTTAGTGATGGTTTAATTTCCCAAGACATAGGAGAATCAGAAATTACTTGTTTCACTCAGACCATTATTCTTCAGCAAGGCAAACTGGGACTGTCTCTGGCCATTCAATGTGTGGAACTATGGCATTAAGAAATGGGAAAAAATTTCCTAGAACTCTTTGAATTTAAAGCTCATGTATTCCAAAGAGGCTTTCAATATGAGTTTTAGAACTTTTTTCCCATAAAGATGGATCACATGTAGCTTTCTTGCAAAGACATTTTCCTTGGGGGGAGGCCATTCAAGAGACACAAAGAACTCTTTGAGCTGAGAGGGGGTTGACTTCTCTTCGTAGTGGTCTGGTCTTTTGAGAAGCTTCAAGAGGAATTGGGTTTCAAAGAATGAGGAGAGGAAAGGGAAGGGAAGAGGATTCCAGGCAGAGGCAACAGTGGGAGTGAAGAAATGAAGATATACATGTTCATAGCCTTTTCCAGGAAGGGCATATAACCTTAGCATGGCTGGATAATGTGTGGAATGGGAGAGAGCAAAAGGAGATGAAGGTGGATAGATGGAAGGGCCAAACTATGAGGGATCCTGAAGGCCAAGCTAAAGAGTTTAGGTTTTATTCTAGAAGCCATGAGCACATCTCAAGGAGAGAATGATGTGAGATCTATGTTTCTGAAAGATGACTCTGGTGATAGTATGGAGAAGAGATAAGACCAGATGAGATCAGGTGCAGGAGGCTGCTTTGATGATGTAGGGGAGAGAGGAGGAGGCTTAGGACCATGAGAAAGATAGGAGGTAAGCAGATGAGAGACTGCAAAAGTGGAAATGATTAAGCTTGGTGACTGATTCCATGTGGTGGGGACAGGGAGGAGATTGGAGCGGAATCAAAGGATGGCCCTGAGATTAGCAGCTCGAATGACATGTCAGCAGGGCTGACCTAAGAATTGCATAAAACGAACCAGCAGTTGCTATATATAGAATGAAGTCTTGGTTCTTTTTCTGCATGAAGTTTCATATTGTGGAGACTCACTACTCCTAACACACAGACAGGAAACCACAATGGGAAGTATGTCCTAGCCCGCTACTCTTGGGAAGTGTGGTCTTCCACCAGCTGCCACCTCTCAGCTTCAACTAGGAGAAATGCTTTAGGAAACATCTATGATCACCAGGGACAAGTACAACAATCCTCTTGATCATTCAAAAAGCCTTGCAAGTTGCAGGTTTCTTTTGCAAACTTTTCCAGTGACACCACTGAACTTCAGCTAAGCCATGTGGTGCCCATACGTTTTTTAACGAAGTTGTGAATTGTGAGTTGTCAGTTTCTATTCCCCAGGAAGAAACAGTTGTCAGTAAAAACAGATGTGGTGGTTGTGACATTTAGATGAAATATTGATGGCTTCCAAAAGGCCACCTGGTAATCACTATTCCTTTTGATTCTGGAACAGCATACCAGTGACTAGGCTCTGCTGTAATTTCTCAGGGAGCTTGGCATGGCGGAGTTTTTGCTCCATGTTGAAGCTTTCAGAAGAACCTTTTAGCTCCTCGAATTCCTAAGTCCTTACCAGTCTCCTTCCAAGGTGGGAAATCAACCAAGGCTCTGCACCAAAATTTGCCATGCTGGAGTCCCACCCTACAGGTCTTTATATGATGTTTTTCAATGTGCCTAAAGACTTATCAAAGAAGCACATACTTGAAGTTTATCTAGATAGATATCAAATTTCTTGGCTAGCTTGATCTCCAGAAATTCAACAGTGCTTTAGGGGGTCAGTTTTGGCTGCCTGGCCTTTGCTCCTGCGATTCCTTCCATTGGGAATGCTGTCCCTGCCCTCTTGCTGCCTGTTTAGATCCTACCCACCCTCAAAACCCAGCCTATAAACTCCACTTTTTATGAAAACTTTTGCTCCCTTTCTACTAGGAGTTTATTGATTTCTTGTCTGTGCTTATTAGAATTTTTCATATACACCTCAAATAACATCTACTAGTGTGCCCTATGTCTTAGGCTGGGTTCCTTAGGGAAGCAAAACCAGTGAAATGTATGTGTGTGTGTGTGTGTGTATTTGGAGACAGATTTATATCAAGGAAGTAACTCACGCGGTTGTAGAGGCTAGAAAGTCCCATGTTTGTGGGTCAGGCTGGAGGCTTCTCCTAACTTATGTAGCTGCAGGGGCTGACGAACCCAAGATCAACAGATAAGATGGCAGGCCACTGGCTCACAGGCTGCAAAGGATGATGTATCCCAAGATCAGCAAGTAAGCTGCTAGTTCAAGTCCCGAGAACCGGAGGCCAGATGCAGGATCCAGAGTGAGCAAAAGCCAGAAAGTCCACATATATTAAATGCAGGCCACACACCCAAGGAAGATCCCTTTCAACTGATTGGCTGCTGATAGCAGATTTCATCATGGAGATGATTACATTATATCAGGTCTCATTATGAAGGTGATTACATCATTACATAGCTGCCAAGCTATATCATAACTGCCAAACCACTGAGATTCATGGCCTAGCCAAGTTGCCACACAAACTTAATCATCACACCTTGCTTTCAACAATTAACCCCTATCGACGTCTAGCTTAATTGGCATAATACAGTTTATAAAGAAAATGTTCTACATTCTACTTTGGTGAGTAGCATCTGGGGTCTTAAAAGCTTGTGAGCAGCCATCTAAGGTACTCCACTGGTCTGACCCTGTCTGGAGCAAGGGAGAATGAAGAAAACCAAAGACACAAGGGAAAGATTAGTCCAAAGGACTAATGGACCACAACTACTACAGCCTCGACCAGACTGAGTCCGGCACAACTAGATGGTGCCTGGCTACCACCACTGACTGCTCTGACAGGGATTACAATAGAAGGTCCCAGGCAGAGATGAAGAAAAATGTAGAACTAAATTCAAACTTACAAAAAAAAGGCTGAGTTTACTGGTCTGACAGAGACTGGAGAAACCCCGAAAGTATGGCCCTTGGATACCCTTTTAACTCAATACTGAAATCACTCCTGAGGTTTACTCTTCAGCCAAAGATTAGACAGGCCCATAAAACAAACAATACTACACATAGCTCAACCATGTATATAAGACTAACTGGGCACACCAGCCCAGGGGCAAGGAAGAGAAGTCAGGAGGGGACAGGAAAGCTGTGCGAACAGAAATGGGGTGCCCAAGGTCAAGAATGAAAGTGTTGACACATCGTAGGGTTGGCAACAAATGTCACAAAAAAATGCATTAACTGTTTAATGAGAAACTAGTTTGCTCTATAAACCTTCATCTAAAGCACAATTAGAAAAAAAAGAATTAACCCCTACTATATAAAAAAAAAAAAAATTGGAATCAACTCAATGGCAATAGGTTGGCTGTTGGAGACTTTAAGCTTTTAACAAAACCAAACCAGTTGCTCTTGAGATAATTCTGACTCATAGCTACCCCATGTGTGTAGAGTAGAACTGCACTCCATAGGATTTTCAAGACCGTGACCTTTTGGAAGCAGAAGCAGATCACCAGGCCTTTCTTCCAAAGCACCTCTGGGTGTGTTCGAACCATCAGCTTTTCAGTTAGCAACCCCATGCTTAACTGTTTGCACCACCTTTCCTCTGTTTAAGAATGTCCGCCTCCCCACTCCAGTGCACTACAGTGCCTTCAAGAGCAACAGCTATGTATTGAGACTTCAGTATGATTTCATATTCAGTTCTTTTAATCTTTAGAACAACTCAGAGGAAGTAGGTATGATTTTTATCTCCATTATACATGCCTTTTGACCCAGCAATTCCATTTATAAGATTTTTATCCTATAAATAAACTTGCACATATGAAACCGACCCACGTACAAGGTTATTCATTTCAACACCGATTGTAATAAAGAGTGTACACTTAACTAGAGGACTGGTTAAACAAATAATGACAAAATTATACAGTGGAAAGCTCCTGAAGCTATTGAAAAGAATTATATAGCTCTGTGTGATCTGGTATAAGGGGTCTCCAAGTATTTTTAAGTGGGAAAAAACAAAACAAAACACAACAAAAAAACACAAGTTGTATAGGCAATGAAGCAACCAACCAGTTTCCACTGAGTCAACTCTGACTCGTGGTGATCCCATGTGTGTCGGACTACAGTTGTGCTCCATATGGTTTTCAGTGACTATAATCTTTCAGAAGTGGACCACGAGGCCTTTCTTCCGAGGTACCTCTATTTGTGTATATATATATGAGCATGTTGTTGTTGTTAGGTGCCGTCAAGTCAGTTCCAACTCACAGCGACCCTATGCACAACAGAACGAAACACTGCTCGGTCCTGAGCCATCCTTACAATCGTTATTATACTTGAGATCATTGTTGCAGCCACTGTGTCAATCCACCTCTTTGAAGGTCTTCCTTTCTTCCGCTGACCGTGTACTCTGCCAAGCATGATGTCCTTCTCCAGGGACTGATCCCTCCTGACAACATGTCCAAAGTATGTAAGATGCAGTATTGCCAACCTTGCTTCTAAGGAACATTCCGGCTGTACTTCTTCCAAGACAGGCCTGTTCATTCTTCTGGCAGTCCATGGTATATTCAATATTCTTCTCCAACACCACAATTCAAAGGCATCAATTCTTCTTTGGTCTTCCTTATTCATTGTCCAGCTTTCACATGCATATGATGTGATTGAAAATACCATGGCTTGGGTCAGGCACTCCTTAGTCTTCAAGGTGACATCTTTGGTCTTCAACACTTTAAAGAGGTCCTTTGCAGCAGATTTGCCCAATGCAATGAGTCTTTTGATTTCTTGACTGCTGCTTCCATGGCTGTTGATTGTGGATCCAAGTAAAATGAAATCCTTGACAACTTCAATCTTTTCTCCATTTATCATGATGTTGCTCATTGGTCCAGATGTGAGGATTTTTGTTTTCTTCATGTTGAGGTGCAATCCATACTGAAGGCTGTGGTCTTTGATCTTCATTAGTAAGTGCTTCAAATCCTCTTCACTTTCAGCAAGCAAGGTTGTATCATCTGCATAATGCGGATTGTTAATGAGTCTTCCTCCAATCCTGATGCCCTGTCCTTCTTCACATAGTCCAGCTTCTCGTGTTATTTGCTCAGCATACAGATTGAATAGGTAGGGTGAAAGAATATAACCCTGACGCACACCTTTCCTGACTTTAAACCAGTCAGTATCCCCTTGTCCTGTCCGAACAACTGCCTCTTGATCTATGTAAAGGTTCCTCATGAGCACAATTAAGTATTCTGGAATTCCCATCCTTTGCAATGTTATCCATAATTTGTTATGATCCACACAGTTCAATGCCTTTGCATAGTCAATAAAACACAGGTAAACATCCTCCTGGTATTTTCTGCTTTCATCCAGGATCCATCTGACATCAGCAATGATATTCCTGGTTCCACATCCTCTTCTGAAACCAGCCTGAATTTCTGGCAATTTCCTGTGGATGTACTGCTGCAGCCATTTTTGAATGATCTTCAGCAAAATTTTACTTGTGTGTGACATTAATGATATTGTTCTATAATTTCCACATTTGGTTGGATCACCTTTCTTGGGAATAGGCATAAATACGGATCTCTTCCAGTCAGTTGGCCAGGAAGCTGTGTTCCATATTTCTTGGCATAGATGAGTGAGCACCTACAGTGCTACATCCGTTTGTTGAAATATCTCAATTGACATTCCATCAATTCCTGGAGCCTTGTTTTTCGCCACTGCTTTCAGAGCAGCTTGAACTTCTTCCTTCAGTACCATTGGTCCCTGATATGCCACCTCTTGAAATGGCTGAACATCAACTAATTCTTTTTGGTATAATGACTCTGTGTATTTCTTCCATCTTCTTTTAATGCTTCCTGAATCGTTTAATATTTTCCACATAGAATCCTTCACTATTGCACCTCAAGGCTTGAATTTTTTCTTCAGTTCTTTCAGCTTGAGAAATGCCAAGCGTGTTCTTCCCTTCTGGTTTTCCATCTCCAGCTCTTTGCATATGTCATTATAATATTTTGCTTTGTCTTCTCTAGCTGCCCTTTGAAATCTTCTGTTCAGTTCTTTTACTTCATGAATTCTTCCTTTTGCTTTAGCTGCTCGACGTTTGAGAACAAGTTTCAGAGTCTCCTCTGACATCCATCTTGGTCTTTTCTTTCTTTCCTGTCTTTTCAGTGACCTCTTGCTTTCTTCATGGATGATGTCCTTAATGTCATTCCACAACTTGTCTGGTCTTCGGTCACTAGTGTTCAGTGCGTCAAATCTATTCTTGAGATGGTCTCTTAATTCAGGTGGGATATACTCAAGGTCATATTTTGGCTCTCGTGGGCTTGCTCTGATTTTCTTCAGTTTCAGCTTGAACTTGCATATGAGCAATTGGTGGTCTGTTCCACAGTTGGCCCCTGGCCTTGTTCTGACTGATGATATTGAGCTTTTCCATCATCTCTTTCCACAGATGTAGGCAATTTGATTTCTGTGTGTTCCAACTGTATAGTCACTGTTTATCTTGGTCAAAGAAGGTATTCGCAATGAAGAAGTCATTGGTCTTGCAAAATTCTATCATTCATCTCTGGCATTGTTTCTATCATATTTTCCAACTACTGACCCTTCTTCTTTGTTTGCGACTTTCCCGTTCCAATCACCAGTAATTATCAATGCATCTTGATTGCATGTTCAATCAATTTCAGACTGTAGCGGCTGATAAAAATCTTCTATTTCTTCATCTTTGGCCCCAGTGGTTGGTGCATAAATTTGAATAATAGTCGTATTAACTGGTCTTTCTTGTAGGCGTATGGATATTATCCTATCACTGACAGCGTTGTACTTCAGGATAGATTTTGAAACGTTCTTTTTGACAATGAATGCAAAACCATTCCGCTTCAAGTTATTATTCCCAGCTTAGTAGACTGTAAGATGTGTGATTGAAAATGGCCAATACCCGTCCATTTCAGCTCACTAATGCCTAAGATATTGACGTTTATGTGTTCCATTTCATTTTTGATGATTTCCAATTTTCCTAGATTTCATACTTCATACATTCCAGGTTCTGATTATTAATGGATGTTTGCAGCTATTTCTTCTCATTTTGAGTCATGCCACCTTAGCCAATGAAGGTCCCGGAAGCTTTACTCCATCCACATCATTAAGGTTGACTCTACTTTGAGGAGGTAGCTATTCCTCAGTCATCTTTTGAGTGCCTTCCAACCTGGGGGGTTCATCTTCCAGCATTATATCAGACAATGTTCCACTGCTATTCATAAGGTTTTCACTGGCTAATGCTTTTCAGAAGTAGACTGCCGGGTCCTTCTTCCTAGTCTGTCTTAGTCTGGAAGCTCAGCTGAAACCTGTCCTCCATGGGTGACCCTGCTGGTATCTGAATACCGGTGGCATAGCTTCCAGCATAACAGCAACACACAAGCCCCCACGGTATGACAAACTGACAGATGCATGGGGGATATATGAGCATACTTGCTTGTGTATGCCTAAATTATCTCTGGAAGGATACACAAGAAGCTGATAACACTTGTTACCTCTGGGGGAGGAACTTGGGGTCAAGATGATTTGAGTCAATACCCTCCTGGCCTGAGGTGGTCCCCGTAGTACCTCCACCTTGGAAGGATAGTATCTTATCCCTTGAAATTGGAACTACATCACTGCTGATGTAGCTTTAAATACTTTATTTTTTAATCTAATGAAGGTTGTGCTAGAGAAATCAGTGTGAGTCATTCTGTAATTTAACAAGATGCCAGAATTCCTTCCTTTAATTAAAATCCAAAATACTGAGACTATGCAATAGCATATTAAACCACAGAGGCAGTGGTATGTTGTATAGTCACAGAAATTTCTGTAGGTAATTGTCTTAAAACGTTTAATTATGATCTACAAAGATCATGAACCTCTTTGAAGTCTGTGCAAAGTGAACAGAGACCCGTTGGTGCAAACATTGGGACTTTCTCCTCCTGCCACCACCATGTTTTCTCATTTCCCTTCTGGGCTGGTGGCCCTGAGGTTTTCCTCTGAAGGCACTCAAGCAGAGCTGTCAACCTCCTGAGCTTTAATGCACACTGATTGCTGCTATTTTTGTTATTTTCCAACTCTTTCATGCTGTTTCATTGTCCCTCCTGCAGGCTGCCCTTTTCTGTTTCTTAGTATTTTAATTAATGTTGTTTAATTATACTTAGCCCCCTGAAGCTTTTTAAGGGGCGGCTTCAATGGAAGGGACTCAATGAATGAATTCCCCAATCTTCTACTCACTTGTTTTCAAGAGCTTCACGTCCAGGAGCACACCCAATCATTTCCAAGACATCAATAATTGCACACAAAGGGACTTTTAGGAAGAAAAAAGGCTTGACAAATGACTAGCTTTTCTTCTGTGTTTCCAGCTCACAGGATGAGATCATTACATGATTGATTTCTTAATTTAGTTATATCTCATCGGTGACGTCCATGGGACATAGGTTAACAAAATGAAGCCTAGCAGTGGCTGAAGCTCTCCAGGGTGGGTCACATTCAGCCGTGTCAATCTTTGGTCCTATGTCTGTCTTTGTCCCTTTAACCATCACACAGGTAAGTTCCTACGCCATTCTGTTCATGTTAGCTCTCCCCTCATGGTGAGGAGAATGTTTTTTCAGCATCTGTGAGTTAGCTTTTCTCTCTAGAACCTGCTCCTTGTTCTAACTTCTCTTGGTTAAAGTTTGGTCTCCTCGGAGTTTCTGGCTTAACCAGTTGTAGAAATAAACAAAGACCATCCAAAAGAGAACAAGTAAAGGCTATTTATTTATGAGTGAAATGAGATGATAAACTTCAACTGACTGTGTCAGGGTTGGGGAACAGAAGAGAAGAAAGGAGACTGTGGCAAATTGGGGAACATATGCCCTCTTGAAACAGGACATTAGCCACTTATATCTAACTGATTGTTATTATGTAGAAATGTGACCTGAATTTGAGCTTTTTCCATTTTACAAAAGAAGTCCATATTTTTATATGAAATTTCCAAGTTGTAAAATGTTGGCAGTGAATTTAAATATAAAGCACTAGGTGAGCAAGAAAAAAAAAAAAAAAAGAAAGAAAGAAAGGTGTTTGGGTTGGATGTAACCAGTCTGGACCCCTGGCATAAAGAAGCAAATAAGTCAGAAGTCCTGTACCTCCACTGTCCACAGGGAAGCACCCCTGAACCTGCCTGGGTTAGATGTCTCCTCTGGGCTCCTACAGCCTTCTCTGCTTACCTTGATCACACTCCACTGTAATTGTGAGTTCAGTGGCCATCACTAAATCTGGGCTTCATACTTGGTCTCCCTCATCAGGATAGGCAGAATTGGCTGAAGACCTGTGGCCTATGACCAAGATGTCCTTAATGGTCCCCTCTTCTTGATGAAACTGTAGACAGACTTCTTCCTGCCTTATCTCCCTGATCGTCTCTCCCCTTACATTGCCAGGTGCCTAATCAGGAAGTCCCTTATCTTCCTCTCAGCAAATCACTAACCCATCTCATGGATCAACCCCCATAGCATCCTCCAGTACTTTTCCACTCTCTTACGTCAGCCCTTAAAGACCCTGCCATCCTTTGTTTCAGTGGAGTTGAGTTCAGACTTAGTTCTGGCTTCTCTCTCCTACTGTAACAGCCTTGAATAAAGTCCCCCTTGCCTGTTTAACATTGTCTGGTGCAATTTTCTTTGACAGGTCTTTCCTATATCATTCTGAGAGTTATCTGGGTTCCTCACAGCAAGCCAGGAAGAAGATTATGCTCCCTATTATGACTGTTAGAGGAAGGCCAGATTGGGGTTTCCCTCCATTCACCCCACACTCCTAGCTAAGGGCTTACAGCCTCTGACTAAGCTTTCCTTGGAGGCTATTATTTTGGGCCATGGTCCTCCTTTTGCAGCTCACAGGTTCTCATGCCCATGGCCCTTTAACCCCGTACTCTATATGTGAGTCCATATTTTGTTCCTTCTCAGGACTGTTTTAGTATCTCTTGGGTGTTCATGGCTTTTCCACATTACTCCAGTCACTGCTATCTTGAGGCCTGATCCTTCAGGCTTCCCTTTTATGGGTAATGATAAAGGGATCCTCTTTCTTTATGGACCCGCCATTGACTGCTAGGAATCTATATCTGCCAAAGGGAAATTTGCTGATATAAGGTTAATAATGTTTGTAATAGATGAAGTAGCCCATATTACCTGAAAGGCAGAGGATGTTCTGTGTGCCCTGCCTGCCAATGGGAAAGGAAGAGATATCACCACAAGGAGGGTGGTGGAGGGAATGTGTATAACATGGCCAGGCAAGGAAGAGTTTACTGCAATAGGACACACCAGTCTGGAAAGGGCCTCATCCTGACTCTGGACACACCCACAGAGGTGGGGAGACTGGCAATAGCAGGACTGATGAGAGTCATGCAGGGATGGAGTAGGAGGCATCCACAGCAACCAAGGCTCAGAGACCAAGACAGGAATTTAGCTTCCATACGGTGTACCAGATGAGCATGTGGGCTTAAGAGCAAAGCAGAAGTTTGGCTACCTGAACAAGGCCCCCCAAGAAAGATAAATAGGAAGGGAACGTGGTGCTCAGTCATCTGAGAGTAGACTTAGGGCTTCTTTCATCTTCCTAGGCCAGGCCTGGTCCTGCAATCTGGGGCATGACTGAGCCTACAGGGATTCTATAGATGTGAGTAGGGAATTATATGAGGCCAAGTACCCAGGGGTTTGCTTCTAATCCTGCTTTGATCATGAAAGTCTTGTTAACTAATTGATGATCTGACTTTTAGTTTTGAAACCCCTTCCTATTTCTTTTCTAGGAAATGCAAGGATTTTGGTGGCTGGTGGTCTCCTTTAGTTAATAAGGAAGATAGAGGGGAGTCTCTTTCCTCTCATCAAGGGCCTAGGGCCCTTTCGCCAAATTTTTTTTAAGTAATGTCTTTTCCTGGGACTCTTTTCTTATCATAGTGCTTCCCCTGACCTCTCTATTTTTTGTTCTTTGAGCATCATTCCTTCTTCCATGACAGTTCAATTGTGTGCTTATTCATAAGACTGCAAAGGAAGGTGGCTGTATGCAGGTGGTAGTGCAGGGGTCAGCAAACCATGGTCTACAGACCAAATCTGGCCCATTGCCTATTTTTTTGTAAATAAAGTTTTATTGGAACACAACCATGCCCATTTATTTACATATTATGGCTGCTTTTGCTCTATAACAGCAGAGTTGAGTAATTGCAACAGAGACCACATGGCCCTGAAAGACTAAAATATTTACTATCTGGTCCTTTATGGGAAATGTTTGCCAACCCATGTAGTAGAACAACTTTGAGTTGAAGCCAGGACATGTGGTTTCAAATCCTGACTCTGGCACATACTCTCAGGGGTGCCGAGGGAACCACTCTGGATCTCAGTTTTCTCATCTGTAGAGTAGGGGTCATAACCCCTGTACATGGCCTATGAAGATCTCAGGAGGAAATGAACTTGAAAACCTTTTATAAACTGCAGACTGCTGAATAAATGTTAGGGATTGCCATTTCTTCCGTTCCCTTTAGCCTTTTGGATTGCTCCAGTTCCTTAATTTGATTCTCTTTGGTTATTTCTGTGACTGTGACTAGGGCTATTAAAACCTGTAATTTGCAGGCAGTGCTAATGCTAATTTTCTAGTCAACCCACCTTTCTGTAGACTGTCAAATGACAAGGATATTTTTAAATAAGCATGAATTATGTAAAAGAATTGGTTCATGAATGAAGCCCACAATCATATATTTTACTCCAAGAGTTTTAAAAATTCCAGTTCGCATAGTCTCTGAGGAGGAAATTGTACCTGACTGGTAACTATATTTAGATTCCCATTCCACCTTCTTTGGCCAAATACTCTATCTGATTATAGCAGCATTTTTTTTTTTTTTGTATGTATTAGGAAGAGAGGCTCTGAGGACTCACAGAGAGTGTGCTGACCTGGGCCATTACTCAGATACCAGGCAGACTGGCTTTTCAGTAGCTGAGCTGGTGAGGATAAAAAATAGGGAATCTGATATGGCAGTGGGTATCCTCCATGCCTCTTTAGGTGTTTGGGGGAGAAAATAGTCCAGAATATGAGGGTCTAAAGGAATGTCATGAATGTAGGGTTGGTTTAGGGTACGTCTTCTTTACACACACACACACACACACACACACACACACAAACCCATTGCTGTTGAGTCAATTCCAACTCACAGTGACCCTGTGGGACAGAGTAGAACTGCCCCATAGAGTTTCCAAGGAGCAGCTGGTGAATTCAAACTGCTGACCTTTGGTTAGCAGCTGAACACTTAACTACTGTGCCATCAGGGCCCCTTCTCCCTACAGGACTGAACAATTTGTAGAGGCAGCAGGAATTGCTGGAGGTTGCAAACTGGTGGCCCTTGGGCCAAATAAAATCTGCAGACTTGCTTTGTGTGACTGACTTCATGTTACGTCTGTATTTTTATATATTATTTGAATATCTTCAGGTAAAGATGCTTGTTCCAGCTCCGCTCCTTTCCTTAACCCAAGCTAACCCATTGCCATTGAGCTGATTCCAATTCGTAGCAACCCTGTGAGACAGGGCAGAACTGTTCCATAGGGTTTCCAGGGCTAAAATCTTATGGAAGTACTCTGCCACATCTGTCTCCCACGTTGCTGCTGGTGGGGTTAAACCACCAACCTTTTGGCTAGCAGCCGAGAGCTTTAACCACTGTGCCACCAGAGCTCCTTTTCTTATAACTCCCTAATATGGTGTATATAACTGCTTGTCCCCCCAAATAATTTGGGTTTGCAACACTTCACTTAAGTGATAGTGATCTTCATTGTTACGTCAATTATAGCATCATGACCCATTTGGTTCCAGTGAGCTGCTGGAAGCCTAAGGGGGATAGCCTAGCCCCATCCCTTCCCATTGTTTAGGTGAAACCCAACAAAAAATTGTTTAGGTGAAGGGGCTGATTAAAGCCAGACAGGGAATCAAGGCTCTAGGCAAACAGACTGAGGTTCAGGGCAGGGCTGTGACATCTGAAGGGGAACAGAGTCTGCTCCGGAAGCTGAGGGAAGCCCAGAAGAAGTAACAGGGTAGGAGGTGAGTGTTGGCTCCTTCTTGTCCTCTGGACTGAGGGCAACACCCTTGCTTCCAAGACTGTCCTGCTGCTGCAGCTGATCTGCTGCCTTCTGCTAGGCTTGGCCTGGATTAACTTGGGAATCCAGCAGGGCTAAAGCTGTACCCTCAACTGAGGGGATTGGATAGTGTGGTGGAATTGATTTTTCCCTTCTTCATCTTCCTACTCTTGCCTCTCACTTAGTTACCAAAAAAAAAAACAAAAAACCAAACCCAGTGCCGTCGAGTCGATTCCAACTCGTAGTGACCCTATAGGACAGAGTAGAACTACACCAGAGAGTTTCCAAGGAGCGCCTGGCGGATTCGAACTGTCAACCCTTTGGTTAGCAGCCATAGCACTTAACCACTACACCACCAGGCTTTCCCTCACTTAGTTAAGGAACCGCGATTGAGTGTGTGTGTGTGTTCAGCAGGATGGCATCAGGCTGTGTTACTGTTTGCAGATTTGCTAGATTTCTGGCTGAGTAATCCTTTGCACCACTGGAGGTAGTGGATGTCCTTGTTTCACCCCTGACCTTATCAGCAAAATGATGAGTACAGGAGTTTACAACCTTTTTGCTGCCCTGGACCACTCTGGCGGTCAGGTGAAGCTTATGGATCCCCTTCTCTGCATAAAATAAAATATATAAGATTATAAATGAAACCAAGTCCTGAAATAGTTTTTGAAATATGATGACATTAAGCAACAAGATATAGGGGCAGGTCTAATAAATACCATAATTTCAAGCAAGGAGAGGTGTCAATATTTTGAGATACCTTCAACAATTTTAATGTGATATGAAAATGTCTGATTGCTATTAGTAACAAAGTCATAGATAACTCTAATTAATGTGGTATATTTCATGCATTTATAACTGAAGGAAATGCAACATTTCTGTTAGAAGTTAGTGAAAATAATTTTTTTTTTTTTTTTACTCATTCATGTTTATGGATAACAAACATGATTAAGAATCCTTGCTAGTGATTTCCTATTAAGTAAGATGACAGTTTGGGGCTGAGGCATGTGTATTCTTTCCGATTCAGGACATAACCCTGAGCTTTTATTTGATTGAGCGTTTTTAAGATGGGTGTTGAATTTTCTTTTCAGTTTCTATGGAGATGACATGATTTTTCTCTTTAGCTTTATTAATATGATGAATTATATTAATGAGCTTCCTAATATTGGACTCTTCTTTCTGAAATCTGTCACCACTGTTCCTCTTCCCCAGTAGAAGCTGAGCCTTCTTCCTCTTTTACCTCTAGTGTTTCTGTTCCGATCAGTTTGTGTTCCGTTCCTGCAGTTTCTCCTCGTGCAGAGCTGTCTTCTCACTGAGGATTCTGACCGTCCCCACGTCTTCGGACCTTCCTTCAGAATCCTTGGACTGCGGTTAGCTTCCTTTGAGTCCGCTCCGACTCAGGGTGACCTTATGTATAACAGAACAAAACGTTGCCTGTTCCGTGCTATCTTCATGACGTTTGAGTCCATCGTTCTGGCTATTGTGTAGTGCCTTTCAACACGGACGCTCATCTTCGAGCACTATGTCGTTGTTTGGTGCCGTTGATTTGATTTTGACTCATAGCAACCTATGTGACAGCGTAGAACTGCTCCACAGGGTTTTCTTGGCTGCAGTCTTTACAGAAGCAGATTGCCAGGTCTTTCTCCTGTACAGCCATGGGGTGGGTTCGAACTACCAGTGTTTTGGTTAACAGCCAAACGTTAAACCTTTTGTGCCGCAGGGGTTTTTTCCAGCACTATGTGATCCTGGCGTAGTGGTTAAGTGCTACGGCTGCTAACTAAAGGGTCGGCAGTTCAAATCCGCCAAGCGCTCCTTGGAAGCTATATGGAGCAGTTCTACTCTGTCCTATAGGGTCGCTATGAGTCAGAATCGTCTCGACGGCACTGGGTGGTTTTTATGTGATCTGTAGAGTTTTTATTGGCAAACTTTTAGAAGTAGATTCCTAGGCCTTTCTTCCTAGTCTGTCATAGTCTGGAAGCTCACTGAAACCTGTCCACTCTGGTGACCCTACTGGTATTTGAAATACTGATGGTATAGTTCCCAACAGCATAGCAACATGCAAGCCACCACAGTATGACAAACTGACAAATGGGTGGTGAATCCTTGGACTATTGACCTGAAAATTAAGACCTGAGAAGCCGCCTCCCAGTTTCAATGGTTGCTCTTATATTGGCTAGTTGAGTCTTCAAGTCTGTGTGGGGCCCTTTCTTTTCTTTTTTTTTTTTTTTAATTTTTATTGTGCTTTAGTGAAAGTTTCCAGAGCAAATTAGTTTCCCATTTGTTAGTTTATACATAAAGTGTTCCATGACATTGGTTCCATTTCTGACAACGTGTCAGCATCTCCCCTTTTCCATCTTAGGTTTCCTGTTTCCTTTTGTCGTGTTTCTCTACCCCTTCCTGCCTTCTCAATTTTGCTTTTGGGCAAATGTTGCCCTTTTTATCTCCTATATTTAATTGTTTTAAGGATCATGTTCCTTTTGTGGTGTTATTGTTTATTTTATGGACCTGTCTATGGTGGTCTCCGGGAATGGCTTCAGTTCCTGGTCAGAAGGATGTTTTAGGGCCAGAGTCTCAGGGGTTCTTCCAGTCTCTGTCAGACCAGTAAGCCTTGTCTTTTTTGTGAATTTGATTTTTTGTTCTACATTTTTTCTCCTGCTCCGTCCGGGAGCTTCCGTTGTGATCCCAGTCAGAGCAATCAGTAATGGTACCTGGGCACCACCTAGTTCTTCTGGTCTTGGGGTCATGTAGGCTGTGGTTCATGCGGTCTGTTAGTCCTTTGGACTAATTGCTCCCTTGAGTGTTTGGTTTTCTTCACTTTCCTTTGCTGCAGATGGGAAGAGACCAATAATTGTATTTTCGATGGCCATTCACAAGTTTTTAAGACCCCAGACGCTACTCACCAAAGGAGGATGCAGAACTTTGTCTTTATGAATTATGTTGTGCCAATTGACGTAGATGTCCCCCAAGTCTATGGTCCTTCACCTTCGAGCGTAGGAACTTTGTTTTGTGAGATGTTTGGTTTTGTCTAAGAATTTGCCCTGGCTGTGGGGCCCTTCCTTTTGAGGGTGAGTACTTGTAGGTGATTTCTAGATTTATTACACTGAGGGTCACCAGAATTCCATTTGTACCTCCGTGGCTTGCTCCCAGCCCTGGTGGCACAGTGGTTAAGAGCTATGGCTGCTAATGTAAAGGTTGGCAGTTGGAATCCACCAGTTGTTCCTTGGAAACCCTATAGGGCAGTTCTACTCTGTCCTATAGGGTTGCTATGAGTCAGAATTGTCTTGAAGGCAATGGGTTTTGTTTTTCTGGTGGCTTGCTCCCACACTGCCTTGAGCCTCCTGTTGTTATTGTTGGTCTGGTCCCTCATACCCACATTCAGTGATTCTTAGGAATACTTTGTTACCTAGTTCTATTGAAAATGTTCTCTAAGGATTTTTTTCTTTTGTTTTTGTAAATCTCTTTGTTAAAGGGATTGGGGAGAATCTACATTTAAACCATAACAGGAGAGATTTTTGATTACCCTTTTAAATTCTTTAATATTCATTGTTCTAATTAGGCTTTTTATTTTTTCTTGTGTCATTTTGGCATTTGCGTATATTCCCAGAAGTTTGTTCATTTCATCTTGGTTTTCAAATTTATTTATCTCTTATTATATTTATAATCTTTGTTGTGTGTGTAGTTATTTGCCTTTTCTTGTTTTTATTTTGTTCAGCTGTATCCTTTCTCTCTCATAGCTAGCAGTCTTTCAACTGAGTAGCCTTTTTGGATAATCATCTATATTATTTTCTGGTTCTCTATTTAATTGTCTACACGTACCTTTGTTTTTCCTTTCTGCTTTTATTTTTTGTTTTTCTAGCTTCTTGAGTTGAATGGTTTTTTCCATTTTTCAACTTTTCTTATAAATGCACTTAAAACTAAAAATGTCCCTTTGCTTTAGCTGTAACTCAAATTTTGACCTACAGTGCTTTTTTTCTTTCAGCAATAAGTATTCCACAATTTCCTTTATGATTTCCTTTTATTTAATAGTATGCTTCTCAGCTTCCAGATATGTAGATTTAAAAAAAACAGATCTCTTGTTCTTTATTCCTAATTGTATTACATTATGGTCAGAGAACAATTTTGGTGTGATATTGATTCTTTGAAATTTATTGAGGCTTCCTTTCAGTCTAATATACACTGTCTACAAAGTTCTACGTGTATTCCATAGAATGTTATGTTTCTGTTGGATATAAAGTTACTCATACATTTTAAAAATTTTTCAAACATATTAATCATGTTATTCAAGTAGTGTGTATCTTTGATTTTTTTTGATCTCTGGATGAGTCAGTTTCTGAGAAAGAAATGTACAATCTGCTGTTAGGCTTATTGATTTATCTCTATTTCTGCTCACATATTTGTCAGTTTGTTGCTTTACATATTTTTTGGATATTTTGTTAGATACATATATCTTCTTCATCTATTTTTCCTTTTTTCAGTGTATAACATATATCTTTGTCTCATGATCTTTTACCTTCTAAATTCTGTTTTATCTGATAATAAACTTACTTTATAAACTTTGTTTATATTTGTCTGGTATCTTTTTTTCTTATTCCTTTTTGCATCATTTTGTTTAAAATATGTCTCTTGTAGACATATTTTAATACATATTGCTAAATGGGGTTAAGGTTTTATTGCTCTTCTTTCATTTTCTTTTCTTAGATCTAATATGAGAGCTTTCTCTTTGGATTAGTTTATCCCCATTTGCATTTATTTTAATTAATGTAACAGTAGAATTTTTTCTGACATCTAATTTTTTTTCTATTTCTATCTACCTATGTATTTATTTAATCATATTCTATTGAGCATTTTCTCCTGCTGATTTGAAAGCTATACATTCTCCTTTTATTTCCCCTAGATTACCCTTAAATTATTAAATTCCATATTTATGTCTGTTTTTCTCTATCACTTTCTTCTATCTGGAGCTATGTCATGAAAACTCTCTGGGGCAGTTCTACTCTGTCCTGTAGGGTCACTATGAGTCAGAGTTGACTCGAGAGCAATGATTTTGGCTTTTTTGGGTTTTACCTCAGTATGAGGCCTGATTAAGAGCTTGGCTGCCAACCAAAAGGCTGGCAGTTCAAATGCACCAGCTGCTCCTTGGAAACCCTATGGGGCCGTTCTACTTTGTCCTATAGGATCACTATGAGTTGGGATCGACTCAACAGCAATAGGTTTGGTTTTTGTTTTTATGTCCTTTCCATAACCTAACTGATAAGATCTTCAAAGACCTTATTTCCAAACAAGGTCACATTCACAGGTTCTAGAGGTTAGGACTTCAACATGTCTTTTTTGGAGTCACAATTCAATCCATTACAATAGTGAAAAGTTGGAAACAACCTAAGTGTCCATCAATAAGCGTTTAATAAATTATGGTATAGCAATAAATTATAGGATAGCAATTCAATAGAATAATCCTCCCAACCCTGGAGACTCTAACTTGGTAGGTTTAGGGAAATTTGGCCCTGTTTTTTTTTTGTTTTAATACCCACAGACAATTTTGATTTGCCTACAGGATTAAGAACCACTGAGATGAGGGTATCTAATATGCTGGAGAGTGGATTAATTCCAGGATTATAGTTTGCACTGGGACCTTCTAAACCATGGGTCACCAAACTATAGTCCACCAGCCAAATCCAAAAACTGCCTTTTTTTTTTTTTTTTTTTTTGCCTATGAACTAGGAATATTTTTTATAATGAAATGGCTTAAAAAGTGAAAGAGGAATATTGTTTCATGGTATGTGAAAATTATATGAAATTCAAATCTCAGTGTTCATAAGCAATGTTTTTTTTGGAACACAGCCATGCTGATTCATTTATGTGTTGTCTATGGCTGCTTTCATGCTACAACAACAAAGTTGAATAGTTGTGAGAGAGACTATATGGCCCACAAAACTGAAAGTATTTACTATCTGGCCCTTTATAGAAAAGTTTGCTGACCCCTGTCCTAAACTATTGCTCACTCTTACCACTCCTCCTGACTTGTCAGTAGCTGTTTGGGTCATTGGTGCAGGTGGGGGTGCGTGTGGAGGGGGAGCAGTTGGAGCTGAAAATAGGCCATTCTGCTGTGAGGTGTAAAGTGGGAACATATTTCTCCTTACTCCACAAAATGTAAATAGATACACCCAAAGAAAGTTCAGGAAATGGTTACTGGGACACGTGGAAGAAGAAGGGAGGCATTCTACTTTTATTGTCTTGATTAAAGAATTAGACAGAAAAAATATGCGCTTGAAACCAAAGGCAGTCTTGCCCACTTGGTAGGCAATCTAGCCTTCAGTACGTAGAGAAAGAGCTTTTAAAGCCAACTGTTATGGATTAAATTGTCTCCCCTAAAATATGTACTGGAATTCTAACCCCTATACTTGTGGGTATAATCCTGTTTGGGAAAAGGGATTTCTTTGATATGTTAATTAGATCATACTTGAGCAGTGTGGGTTCTAAATCTACTCACTTCTGAGTTATAAAAAGAGCAGATTAAACACAGAGGCACACACATGGCAGTGGGCAGGGGGTAGGGAGTGGGGAGACACATACCATATGAAGATTATCTACAAGCCAAGAACCAAGGAACTCCTGGGACTACCTGCAAGGAAGGAATCAACAAACCCGAGACCCTGATTTGGACTTTAAGCCTCCAGAACCATGAGAAAATAAAGCTCTATTCTTTAAAACCACCCACTTGTAGGATTTGTGTTACAGCAGCACCAGGAGGATAAGACACCATGCGTGATTTTGGAATGACTTCCCTCAAACTGTTCATTGCCTCTTATTCAGGACCCTCTTGATTTTCGGCCCCGTGTTCTTTGTGTCATTGATGTCATAACTTTACTCTTGGGACTGGATGCTGGGCACTGTCTTTCTAGCATCAACCTTGGCTTCCTCCTTCACCACAACTCAAGCTCTCCCTAGCTTTTCTTTCTCAGGTCCTGGTGTTTCAGTGCCCTTCCTGTTTCACATCTACCCTGGTCCTGCCTCAGCATCACTACCTCCAGTATCAGGGCTCCCATGATCCTTACCATGTGTCCTTGAATGGGAACCTGCAAACTAGGAACTAATAGAATGGAAGATGAAGGATATTATAGGTGAAGGTGCCATATCAATCACTTAAAATGGGGGTTGCAAGACAGAAGAGAGCTGAAGTGGAGACCAGAATCAATGCTGTTAAAAGGCTGGAAGTAATCAGGAGCAGAAATGCAGATTTAAACGCATTTTGATGCACCATCTAATGGGATGTCAGCAGAACCCTGAGCACCATGGTGATGAGTGCTACTATTCAAAGCCTGAGACACAGAGTCTGGGTGGATGGAAGTTGAGAGGACAGGAGAAGGATGGAGATGGGAAGGATGACACAGAAAAAAGCTTTTTGGGGGGTTTTGGAGTACCTCGTATGGGAAACAGGAGTGGGATAAGGGGGTTTGGAGTCTGATACACCTCACAACAGAGGCCTCTCCCACTCTGTTATTTGTCAAGTACCCCCAGGGCCACTGTGAGACCCAAAGAAAATAACGTTGGAAAGGCATCTAGCACAGCGCCTCACATACAGCAGGCCCTCACTGTGTTAATTTCTTTCCTTCTTCCAACCCCTAGATTAGAGCCTTTGACTTTGACATGTCACCACCATGACACTTCAGGGTTGGATCCGTCAACTCAGTAAGGTCTGGCTTCAGTCATTTATGTCTTATTGGAAGGTATCAGAAATGGCATTATTTAGCGTTAGTTACCTCTTCCATGGACTAGGCAAAGAGAGAGGCATTATTATTTCATCTGATTCTTCTATAGGTGATTCATATGTCCTTGCATCCTATTCAAACTGGATAAAGGAGCATGTGCAAATTAAATTAGTACTAAATGAAAATGAAAACATGATGACATGTAACAGGGATTGCAGAGTTATTCCTAAACAGCCTCATCTTCCATTGCTACTCTCCCATGCTTCCCAGGTTTAGGGGCACAAATAAAGCCCCCTCTTGTTTTTTTTGATGTCTGGTGTGCAGACACCATTTGTTTCTAAAGAATATCCTTGCTAGTGCTTCTCAGCAAGGCTTTGGATGTGGAGAACTTCCCTGGATATGCTTCCTTCTCTCAACAGAGGCCTTTCTTCTGCGTGAATTGCCTCTTGTACCTTCTCAGGAGGGGATCTTTCATTCCATTGCGGTCAGCTCAAGATTTCTTCTTGCCAGGAACCTTTGCTGACCTCCCAGGGGTCAGCATACCCCTTCTCTGGGCTCCCAGGACACTCAGAGCTTTATTCCATCACAGCATCTAACAAAACGCATTGTGATAACCCACTGTTGTGTTCTTCTCTTCCTCTAGTTTCCGAGTTCCTAAGGACAAGGACTGTGTCTTACTTATCATTTTACCCTTGAGAGCAATGCTTCTCAAACTACAATGTGCAATATAATCACCAGGAATCTTGTTAAAAGTTGGAATCTGGGGCGGGGCCTGAGATTCTGCACTTCTAGCAAGCCCCCGGGCAATATCGATGCTGCTGGTCCATATTACACTTTAAGTAGTAAGGCCTTGCATTAGTCTCCTCAGGCTGCCATAACAAATTATCAAAAACTGGTAGCCTAAAACAACAGAAATTTATTCTTTTACAGTTCTGGAAGCTACAAGTCTAAAATTCAGGTATCAGCAGGCTCATGCTCCCTCTGAAGGCTCTAGGGAGGATTCCTTCCTTGCCTCTTCAAGTTTCTGGTGTCGCCAACAATCCTTGGTGTTCTTTGGCTGGTAGATGCATCACTCCAAGCTCTGCCTCCGTAGTCACATGGTGTTCTCCCTGCGTCTGTCTGTGTCCAAATTTCCCTCTTCTTATGAAGACACCAGTCATTGGAATTAGGCCCACCCTAGTCCCGTATGACCTCATCCTTACTTGGTTACATCTGCAAAGATTCTGTCTCCAAATAAGTCACATGCACAGGTTCCGAGTGTATGTTAATTTGAGGGGAAGACTATTCAACCCAGCACGGACCTTAATACCTAAGAGTGCCCAGGCTAAAGGAGAATCTCCTTTAGTGTTTGTGAAAGGCATACATGTCTGGGATCAAGTAAAGCACTCTGAGAGGGATAAAACATTTACGGACCTGTTAGAGGTAGATGTGGCTATTTCTGATAAATAGACAGGCTACCATGCTTTTAGCTACTGAAGTAGTCAGCTGAAAAGTAAAACTACAGACTTATTATCTACAAAAATTAAAAAACAAAACAAAACCAAAAACACAAAAGCAGGCTGACGTTTTTTCTCTCTCCACTAAGCTTATTGAATTGGCTTTATATTTTGGCATTTGGAGACGAGCACTTCATCTTTGTTCAATTTAAAAAATACAATCCCCCCCTAAAGTCAATTCAGAGTTAATCCACTTCAAGAAATAAGGGAGATGGATTCGAGCCCTTTTGGTGACTAAAACATGTTTAGTCATAATTCTAATTCTTTCTCTTGCTCATCTGTTCAGTTGAGGACAAATTCCTTGGATTTGGAGTCATTTTCCTTGGACTCAAATTCAGGTTTTGCTCCTGCTTTGGACAGGTTATTTAAATTCTCTCTCTCTCAGTTTCCTTATCTGTAAATGAGGAAACCCTAGAAGAGTACTTACCTAAAAGGGTGGCTGTGAAGAGTAACTGGAATAATCAATATAAACCACTTAGCACAGCACCTGGCAGAGCAAACCCTCAGTAAGTGTTAACCATTTGTATCATTATTTGGATTCCGGCTGCTTAGGTGGACAGCTAGATGGCTACAGCTGCTGCCTGCCAGGGGCTGAATTAGTCCGGATGCTTGTAGCAAGTAACAGAAACCTTGACTCACTGTGGCTTATGGAATAAAGGTATTTATCATCTTATGTAATGAGAAGCTAAATATAGGTCAGGCTGCAGGCTTGGGTGATTCAATGCCCTATTGGTATCATCAAGGACACAGGCTTTTTTCAGGTCTCCCATCTAACAACCTCAGTGAGTGGCTTTCTCCTCGGCCTGGCTTCCCTCCTGGTTACAAGATGGTGGCCAGTAGTGTTCAAGACACATATATTCTTCCCTGTTGACATTCAGAAGTAGAGTTTGAGAGAAGACCTCATCCTGGACCAGGGAATGTCCATACTTCCCTTTCATCTGATCGGGTCAGCCAAGGTCAGGTATTGCTCTGGACCAATAACAACTGCCAAGGGACTGATACATTGTTTAACTTAGACCAGGTACCCCAAAGTTGCCGAAATACAATATCACCTGCAGAGCTCATAAAATTCAGATCCCCAGGGCCCAGTGTGTCTGATTTACTAGGGGCAGTGCGCAGGCATATGCATTTCAATGTACACGCTAGATTATTCTGACGTAAAGGGAAATATTGAGCTTAGAGTAATTAGGAGCCATCGCTGGAGCTTGGCTTGAGGTTGATGGAGAAGCACAAAGCAGTGTGGGAGACGTGGATACCAGAATAAAATCAGGTTCTGTTGGGAAGGAAGAAGGCGGGAAAGGCAAAAATAGTACCCTCTGTACGAATGTGGAAAAGATCAAGCGTCCAGGACCCAGGTACTGGAATCCGCTGGCCAGAGGAACAACTTAGCGATGCCAAAAGGCCAGCCTGCCTTTCTCTGTCTCTCTCTTTCTTTCCATCATTCAGCTGAATACTGAACACTTCTGAAGGACAGAAGCCCTAACCAATGAGTTTACTGCAATAAATAAACTCCCTCAAACTGCACACGGTCTGGTGCGGCAAGCAGATAAGGTGTAAAGAAAAAAAAAAAGAGGATGGCCCTGGCATTACCAAGGTGATGAGTGTGGGGTTGTATAATGAAGGAAGAAGTTACCTGTACACATGCTCTTCTTTTACTAAGGAAGGGCCCTCCAGAGCAGAAGGAGTCCAAGAGATTGTGTATGCTCCAACTACCTTTGTGTTCTGCTTTCCAAAGACTGATCACCTCAGAGAAACCCAGACAGAAGAGTTCCTATGACTGGTGGCCAACAGTTCCATGCTTGCTCTTGGAAGAGGGGACTCCTAGGGTGGTGCTCGCCCTGCTACCCCCTAGTGTTGGTCTGTCTCAGCTCTGACTCCCTTGCTGTGAGACACAGATGCGAGACGTGCCATGATGAGGTTGAGAACACTTTGCAAACTCTGAAGGGCTGTGGACACCTGAGAATGGCTATTGTTAATATAGAGCATCAGTCTTGATTAATTTACAGCCTGACTCATGGGCTAGGGAAGATAAATACAGAGAAAAGAACCCAAATGTGTATTAAGGATAGTTCTCATTCACCTCTGGTCTGAAAGTGTCCTTCCAGACAGACACCTAGTACCACTGATGAAGTAACGACAGCAATAATAATTACGGCACCTTATGGTTCTGAATGCTTTATGTCTTCAAAGGGCTCTTAGATAAATGATCTCATTTGATGTCTGGAATCTGGGATGTCTGCTTCAGGGTGGACTGTCTGACACCTCCCTGTGATGAATTTGTACCCCACTACTAGGAATGTCATCTTTCCTCCCCTACTTACCCCTTTGCTCACACACAGATGCCCATCTCCTGTTTATTGCTGCCGTTTTGTTTTAAAATAACTTCTTCAAGCTATCAGTTCAGACAATGTGTTTCTAACATTATCTCCTCCGACTGATTTCCCCTGACAATTTCAATACCATGTCGAATTCATCCTGGGCTAGAAATATATGAACCAGGGATATATTTAATACGAAAAGAGACTCTGGGTATAAAATAGTTTTTTTTGCTAAAAAATCAGCTTAGCAAATGATGTTTGACAAGAGAGAAAAGAGAGAAACGAATGCCTGCGTCCTTTAAAATTCTCCTTTCCTAGAAGGCACTTGGATCTGTTTTCTTTATAGCTTCTCGTCTCCTGGGAGACAACCTGACAACTGCCTTCCCGTGTGATGCCTTCTTTCAGGATATACTGCTTCCCATCTCCAACCCATCTGGCCTTCTTTCACTGCAGGAGTCAGGGCGCGGAATCTGGAGACTTCTGGGATAAGACTTCCCTCCGCATCTGCTGGTAACTGCAAGATGCTAAGTGGACCTGCCTGCCCCGTGAGAGAGAAGGAGTGGCGCATGGAGGTGTGGACACTGTAGCCTCAGGAGTCCAGGGGATTTGGAGGAGTAGAAGTCAGGCAATCCTGGGTTGAAATGCCATCCCTCTACTAATTAGCTGTGTGACTTCAAGTAACAGATGTAACAACTCTGAGCTTCTTTCTCCTTCGTAAAATTCTGATAATTTTTGACTCTCTGTTTTACTCTTGAGTATGAGTAGACACCAAACTCCTGGATGCTTGTGAGGGTTGGGAGAGCAATCCAAGTAACAGGCTCCCCAGACTGCTCCTATGCCAGGTTATTTATATAGGTCACCAGGTGTTATGGATTGAATTGTGTTCCCCAAAATTATGTGTTGAAAATCCTAACCCCTATACCTGTGGTTATAATCCCATTTGGAAATGGATTTCCAATATCCCAAGTGGGAGGCTTTAACAAATACAAATTTGTTTTCTCGTAGTTTAGGAGGCTAGGAATCTGAATTCAGAGTGCTGTGCCTAGGGGAAGCCTTTCTCTTCTCTGTTGGCTTCAGAGGAAGGTCCTTGTCTCTTTTCACCTTCATCCTTGGCAATCTTCACGTGGCTTGGCACCTATCTTCCTTACCCCATCTCCACTTTCCTGCTATGCCTACTCTATTCTTTTTATATCTCAAAGGCGATCGGCTTAAAATACACCCTACACTGATACTGTTCTTGACATAACAAAGAAAATCCATTTTCTGAGCCCTGGACATTCTCACGGTGGTTTTTTTTTTTTTAGAACAATACAAAGGCATTTTCTAGGCACATATTTTCAAATGATTGGAAAATTTCACCTATTTTTACCTTAATGTGCCCAAAATTAAGTTTCTATTATTTTCTCTAAAATCTTTATGTCTCCAGTTTAGAATTCCTCAGAGTCTTAGAATCCCAAACATTACAGTTTATAAACTGGTGGCTGTGGGCTGCGTCTGGCTCACATAAGTGGCTGAAATAGTGTTTTTTTTTTTTTTATTATTAACTTTTATTGAGCTTCAAGTGAACGTTTACAAATCCAAATCAGTCTGTCACATATAAGTTTACATACATCTTACTCCGTACTCCCACTTGCTCTCCCCCTAATGAGTCAGCCCTTTCAGTCTCTCCTTTCGTGACAATTTTGCCAGCTTCCCTCTCTCTCTATCCTCCCATCCCCGCTCCAGACAAGAAATGCCAACACAATCTCGTGTCCACCTGATATAATTAGCTCACTCTTCATCAGCATCTCTCTCCCACCCACTGACCAGTCCCTTTCATGTCTGATGAGTTGTCTTCGGGGATGGTTCCTGTCCTGTGCCAACAGAAGGTCTGGGGACCGTGGCCGCCGGGATTCCTCTAGTCTCAGTCAGACCATTAAGTATGGTCTTTTTATGAGAACTTGGGGTCTGCATCCCACTGATCTCCTGTTCCCTCAGGAGTTCTCTGTTGTGCTCCCTGTCAGGGCAGTCATCGATTGTGGCCGGGCACCAACTAGTTCTTCTGGTCTCAGGGTGATGTAGGTCTCTGGTTCATGTGGCCCTTTCTGTCTCTTGGGCTCTTAGTTGTCATGTGACCTTGGTGTTCTTCATTCTCCTTTGTTCCAGGTGGGTTGAGACCAATTGATGCATCTTAGATGGTCGCTTGTTGAAATAGTGTTTTTAAAAAGGTGCAATATTGTCATCTTTTAGAAATCAATAATATTATATTTAAAAATCTATACTTCTGGATTCTCTTGGAAAAAGAGGAGCTCTGACAACACCAGGCCCCTCGTGGCAACCCTTGGCTATAGCTGATTTGCGTCTTCAGTTGGGGACACATGCTCTCTGGTTTGCCATAGTCTCTACCTCTCTGTATTACATCCTTAAATCTGAAGCCAAAGAATTAAAAAAAAAAAAAAAAAGCATTAAATGCCATTTAATTGCTGTGTAAGTATATGAAGCGAGCCGGGAAGCCGAGATAATGAGACAATATCCAGAGATGGGAAAAGAATTTGGAAAAGTGCTGCTTTAACAGCAACAACAAAAAAGGACAACATGTGACCATAACACCCACAACATGTTTTCTCCTTTTCAAAATGGGCAGCTGAGAGCTCGACATGACTGACGCCATAATGATACTCTAAGTAACCTGTAAAAAGTTGTTTTTTTTTGCACCAGCAGCACTGGTCTCTTTCCAAAGTGGCACAGACCTTCTCTCCTCTTGCAGCCCTTGGTCTCCCTCCTCTTCTTTGTTTTCTTGGAAGATGGCCTTCAGCCTGAAAGATGGCAGCTAGGAAGGCTGCCTGGCACTTTTTGTCTACCATTTTCTTGCTCTTTATCTCGGTCAGAGTAAACTCAGCAGGCCATTTCCACTAGCCAAGAGATTTATTTTATTTTTTTTTTAATTTATTGTGCTGTAAGTGAAAGTTCACAAATCAGGTTGGTCTCTCATACAAAAACTTATACACATCTTGCTGCGTACTGCTATCTGCTCTCCTCCTAATGAGACAGCACACTCCTCCTCTCTACCCTGTATACCCCATGTCCATTCAACCAGCTCCTGTCCCCCCGTCTTCTCATCTCCCCTCCAGACAGTAGCTGCGCACATAGTCTCATGTGTCCACTTCAGCCAAGAAGCTCACTCCTCACCAGTAGCATTTTCTGTCATATGGTCCAGTCCAATCCCTGTCTGAAGAGTTGGCTTCTGGAATGATTCCAGGCTTGGGCAAACAGAGGGTCCAGGGACCATGACCTCCAGGGTCCCTTCAATAGCCGAGAGATTTTTATATGTTCTTTTTTTTTGCCTGTTACAAAGATTAGAGTCCAGATGTCCAGCATGCATATCTTTAGTTTAATAAAGAGTTTCTTGTAGTCGTTTTGTGATGTATACTCATCTAACCATCTGTCAATTACGACATGTAATCCTTACAAAAATGATATATGAACTCTGACGTAGAAATTGCTTTTTGGGATTCCATACAGACAGCCTGCGTTGCTGCCAGACTTCCCGTTGGTGTTGCCTCCTAATAAACTTCCTCTCCCTTTCCGACTTAGAGTGTGTTTCTTTGGCTTGTGCCTGCTCCAGGCCACGGACCCCACTCGGGTAACAAACCATGTCAAAAAATGGACAAAGGACATGAACAAACACTTCTCCGAAGATGATATTCAAACAACCAACAAACACATGAAAAGATGCTCAACACCATTCCAAAAAAAAAAAAAAACCAAACCCATTGCCATTGAGTTGATTCCGACCCATAGCAACCCAAAAGGACAGAGTAGAATTGCCCCATAGGGCAATTAAAAATCAAAACTACAATGAGGTAACCTCTTAATCCTGCTATAATGGTAAAAATAAAAACAAAAACAGAAAGTAACAGGTGTTGTCCAGGATGTGGAGAGATTGGAACTCTTATTCACAGCTGGTGGAAATGTAAAACAGTACAACCATTGTGAAAAACAAACAAACAAGCAAACAGTGTGGTGGTTCCTCAAAAAGCTGAAAATCGAACTGCCACATGACCCAGCAATTCTACTGCTAGGCATACACCTGAGGGATTTGAAAAGCAGCGACACAGACAGACACATGTATGTGCAGCACTATTCACAATAGGGAAAAGGTGAAACAACCTAAACGCCCATCAATGGAGGAACGGGTAAATAACACGTGCTACATACATATGGAACTTGAAGACATTATGCTGAATGAAATACGTCAGTCACAGAGTGACACTGTATGACCTCACTTATAAAAAGACAAAAACAGGCAAATGTATACAGACCAAACTTTATTAGTGGTTACCACGGGCATAAGGGAAGGGGAAAGAGGGAGATTTTTCTAATGGAGCACAAGTTTTTGTTTATGGTGATGGGAAAGTAGCGCTGATTAAAGGTAACAATTTCACAATCTATTGGTGTAATTGATGACATTAAGTTGCACACCTGTAAAAAGTTGAAGTGGCAAACGATGTACAATATATATTTTTACAACAACAAAGAAGAATAGCTGCTGTGGTTGCTTATGTGCAACCAAATACCTCATGGGATATGTTTTTTTGGTTTGGAGATTCAGGGTAGTGTTTTCATGGGCCATCCCAGTTAATTGGCATAATGCTGTTTTTAGTGCTTCTGTTCTCCCTCCTAGTTTGTGGCATAGTCCCTGGGGTCCTAAAAGCTTGCAAGCAGCCATCCAAGATATAACAATTGGTCCCTATTCACCTAGAGCAAAAGACAAAAAAGAAGAGTCAGGAACAGGAAGAGGAAATGGAATGTGTGGATAATTGCCTCAGTGAACAACTGCCTTTCCTCCCATGAGACCAGAAGAACTGATGGTGCCCAGGTACCATTACTCAATGTTTTGATCAAAGATTCTACAGAAGAATCCTGATCAAAGGGGGAAAATGCAGAGCAGAGTTTCAAATTCTTATGGAATTCCAATCTTTCTGGAACCATTGAAGCTGGATGAACTCCCAAAAATATTGCTTCGAGACAATCTTTAAATATTAAACCAAAAATATCCCCTGTGACTAAATTACTGGGCTGAGGGCTGGGGACCATGGTCTTGGGGAACATCTAGCTCAATTGGCATAACAGCGTAGGGGAAAGGACAGGAAGGCAAGAGGGCACAGAAAAGCTGGTAATGGGGAACCCAAGGTTGCGAAGGGGAGAGTGTTGACATGTCGTGGGGTTGGTAACCAGTGTCACAAAACAATATGTGTATTGTTTTAATAAGTAACTAATTTGCTCTATAAGCCTTCATCTAAAGTACAATTTAAAAAATCCCCTGAAATCTTCCTTAAACCAAACAATGGCTTAGCTTAATTAGCGAAGAATGTCTTCTTGAGCACTGCAGTCTTTTAAAGAACCATCTATATGGGATCAAACTGACAACACAAAAGGTTAGATAGGAAGCTTGGGGAAGCTTGTGGGGGGCTGTGAGTTTATGTTAATGGATGGGAATTGGAGAAAGGAGGGTGATAATGGGTGCACAACATGAAGAAGGTGATCAGTGTCACTGAATTGTATATGTAGAAATTGCTGAATTGGTATATGTTTTGCTGTGTATATTTTTAACAATAAAAAATTATTGCTATAAAGGTGAAATTAGAAGGAATAACGAGTACAATATAGAAACCTAAATTCATTATGTGGAGGAAAATCTTGAGAAACATTTTCCAAAGGAATAGAAAGGACACTTAGAAGTAACCAGAGAGAAAATGATGAAAATGGAATACAGGCAACAGATATCTAATATACATTTGATAGTCCTGAAAGATACCAGGTGAAATGAAATAGTATATTCAAAGATAGCATAAAAGGAAATTTACTTGAATCTACATATTGAAAGGACACTCTTTAAGTTTTAAACAATATTAAAAGAGACAAATATGTAGACATACCTTGGTGAAATCTTGAATTTCAATTACGACAAAAAATCTTACACATATCCAGCCCCCCCCCCCCCCCGAAAAAAACGTTTTCAGAAAAGAAAGAATGAGGCTTCTTTCCGACCACGCCTCTCCAATACTGAATACCAAGTGTGGTGAAATGAGTTCCTTTCTGTGGCCTTTTGCCTTGGTTCTTTGGAAAAGCAGCTTGACAGATTTTCCCCCCAAGCCCTGAGGAACTGCCTTTGCCTTAGTTTTCTACCCCAGAGAGTTTGTTACTTTTGTCCAGGTTGATTGACATTTCCTGGGTAAGCTGTAAACAACTTGAGGTTTGATACTTTTTGTCTGGCCCTGGGCTGCTGTTTGCCTTGTGATTAGTATGCACCTTGCAGGGATAGGTCAATATACTTCGGTCAATGAAGTGACTATAGCCTATTATGCAAATGAATTATCTGTGGCCTACTGAGAGGGGATTGACCAGTTTGTGGCCCTGGTGGGAGGGCCATGCCTTGAAGTTGATGAGGAATTGGCTTATATACACAGCCAAGCACACAGAGGTTGGCAGATGGCAGACAGAAGGGAGAAAGAAGCAGAAAGGAGAAAAAGCAAGGGAGGCAAGAAGAGAGAAGCAGAGAGAGAGGAGAGCAGGAACCTCCTAAAAGAGCTGTAACTCGAGTCAAGGGCTGTAACACTGAAGACAGTGAGAGGGCCAGAAGGGGCCCTGCTGCAGAGTTGGTGGTGACAGGCCCAGAAGAAGCCCTGTGGCAGAGTCAGTGGTGATGGTAAGGAGGCCAAGGGCAGACAGCTTTTCCTCAGGGAGCTGAGAGGAGGCATGTAAGGCAGAGAGGGAGTGTGCAAGGCAGAGAGAAGGGCCTGCCTTCTGTTTGCACAGCCAAAAGGAGCTGAGACAGCTGTCCTGCGCTGAAGAACAAAGGAATGTGATCTCCACTTTGGGAGAGCCTTCCAGACTCTGCCTACACACTTCATGATCCTGATCCTGAGTTGTAGCCTGCTGATCCTGATCCAAGTTGTACCCAGTTACTTCCTTAATAAACGACTTAACTGTAAATATGGTCTGTGAATTCTGTGTAGCCATTGCAATGGATTATCAAACCCAGCAGAGAAGCAGAGAGTGCCGTGGAGAGGATGGCTGGTGTCAGAATTGGTAATACAGTTGGAGAGTGGAGGTATGTCTGACCTCCACCCCATAGGAATCAGCCTTGGGCTGATCTTGATTTGCATTATCCCATCTGAAGTTAGACAGGTTCTGATGCTGCCGCTGCCACCATTATACCAAGCAACAGTGCAATGGCCACAATTTGGAAGAAAAGAATTCCAGGAGGCGGAGCCAGCATAGCACTATAGACAGAAGCACCACGCCGTCCCTCCGCAGCAAAAACCCAAAAAACTAAGTAAAACAGAGACAAACGTCAGTCCTGGAACCCCAAGCATCCAATGAAGGGATAAAGAACTCAACCAAGCACTGACTGGAAGAAGAAACTGACAGAGAACAGAGGGTGAGGAGACATAACAGAGTGGAGGTCCCATGTCAGTTAACGCAGCTTGGATTCACCATCTTGGACTCCTCTACCACCGAGATTGGCGGACAAGGAGTAGGAAGGCAGCTTCATGGATCTCCCAGCAGGAGACAGAGCACCCGGTAACCAGCAATACATGCTTTCCCACCATCCACCCTTCTTCCCCCTGCTCAGCCTCTGCCGATTCCTGGTGGTCCACGGTTGCTCGCCTGAGGAAAGGCTGGCTCCATGCCACTTGAATTCATCCTACCCACACTGTCCGGCTCCTTCAGTGCCATTTTTTGGTTGCTGTTGTTGCTTTTTTTCTGTCTCATTCGGTTTCTTCTCTTTCTTTCATCTCCCTCCCTTCCTTTCTCTGGAACACCTGGCTCCATGTGCCATCCCGGCTTTTTCTGGCCAGGCTGTGAAGTGCCACTCAGTTGGGGCTGCCACAATGGTGGGATCCTTGAAGGCATTTTTTTTTCTTTTCTGCTTTTCTTCATTTCTCGGTTTCTCATCTTTTTCTGTTTCTTTTCCTGCCTCCTGAATACCTTGGTGCTGCATGTCATCTTTGCCCCTTCTAGATGGGCTGTGCAGTGCCTAGCTGCTTGGGAGCCACTTCCCTGGTTCGTGCCAGCAAGCCAGTGGTCTCCTTTGGGGATTTTCTTTTTCTTTTCTCAACTTCTTGTCACTATCATCTTTCCCTTCTTTTCTCCTGAACACCTGGTGCTGTGTGCCATCTCTGCTCCTTCTTGACAGGCTGTGCAGTACTGCTCAGCTAGGAACTTGCTTCTGGTGGACTCCCTTGGAGCATTTTTCTTTTCTTTCTTTTTTTCTCAGTTCCTCGTCTCTCCATACATTCCTTTCTCCAGACCACCTAGTCATATGTGCCTTTCTCCTTTTTTTAAAAAAAAAAAATCTAGTTTCTTATCTCTCTCTCCCTTCCTTCCTTTCCTTTCTCCCACTCATCTAGCTGTGTGGGCCATATCTGTCCCTTCTTGATGGGCTGTGCCTCACCACCTGGCTAGAAAGCGACCAGCACACGGCTTCTCCGGTCTGCACCACTCCAATGGCAAGCTCACTCAGCACTTTTTTTTTTTTCTGGCTCCTGTTTCTCTCTCCTCTTTCCCACACCCACTTAGATCCACATATCACAACATTCCCCTTCCTCCTACCTATGTGCACCATGCACTGAATATCACACCCCTGAACAGCACAGGCACAGTCTACCAGAACTTGCCCTGCACTGACCTCTGGCCCCACCCTGTCAGACCCAGTACATGGCACAAACAACCCATCTCTGCCCCTCCCCTTCTGCTGGACTTCCCCAGTAATCAGAAATTCAAAAGATAAAACAACAAGGTTTCAGAAATAGTGTCATAGAAGATCTGAGACACAGGTTTGAAACAGTGGAAGACAGGATCAGAGAAATTGAAGACAAATACTTAGATACCACTTTGAGAGAACATCAGAGAAAGAAAAGAAGAAAAATGAAGAAACCCTGAGAATGATGTGGGATACAATCAAAAGCAAAAATTTGCAAGTGATCAGATTTCCAGAACAGGGGAAGAAAATGGCAAACAGAGAGAATCATTGAAGAGTTCTGACAGAAAACTTCCCTAGTATGAAAAATGAAGAACTGACCATCCAAGAAGCTCAACAAACCCTACATAAGATAGACCCCAAAAGAAAATCACCAACGCATATCGTAACCACACTCGCTGAAACCAAAGACAAAGAAAGAATCCTGAGAATAGCTCAAGAAAAACGAAAAGTCACATACACAGCAGAAACAATAAGACTAAGCACTGATTATTCAGCGGAAACCATGCAGGCAAGAAGGCAATGGATGATAGATATAAAACCTTAAAAGAAAAAAATTGCCATATCCAGAACGCTTGCTCAAATATGATGGTGAAATTAGGAGGTTTCCAGATAAACAGAAATTAACGAATGACAGACTACCCGGTCCTGCACCATCCTCACAGTCATTGTTGTGCCTAAGCCCATTGTTGCAGCAACTGTATCACTCCATCTCATTGAGGGCCTTCCTCTTTTTTGCTGACCCTCTACCTTACCAAGCATAATGTCCTTCTTCAGGGACTGATCCTTCCTGAAAACATCTCCAAAGTATGTGAGACGTAGTCTTTCCATCCTTGCTTCCAAGGAGCATCCTGGTTGTACTTCTTTCAAGACAGATCTGTTTGTTCTTTTGGCAGTTCATGGCATATTCAATATTCTTTTCCAACACCACATCTCAAAGGCGTCAATTCTTCTTCAGTCTTCTTTATTCATTGTCCAGCTTTCACATGCATAGGAGGCCATTGAAAACACCATGGCTTGGGTCAGGTGCACCCTAGTTTTTGAGGTGACATGTTTGCCATTGAACACTTTAAAGAGGTCTTTTGCAGCAGATTTGCTGAACGCAGTGTGTCTTTTGATTTCTTGACTGCCGTTTCCATGGGCATTGATTGGGAATCCAAGTAAAATGAAATCCATGACAACTTCAATCTTTTCCCCATTTATCATGGTGTTGCTTATTAGCCTGGTTGTGAGGATTTTTGTTTTCTTTATGTTGAGGTGTAATCCATACCGACGGATGTGTCATCTGCATAAGCAGGTTGTTAAGGAGTTTTCCTCCAATACTGATGCTCCGTTCTTCAGAGTCCAGCTTCTCAAATTATTTGCTCAGCATACAGATTGAATAGGTATGGTGAAAGGATACAACCCTGACTCACATCTTTCCTGACTTTAAACTACACAGTATCCCCTTTTGTCCTCATGAGCACAATTAAGTGTTCTGGAATTCCCATTCTTCACAATATCATCCATAGTTTGTTATGATCCACACAGCCAAATGCCTTTGCGTGGTCGATAAAACACAAGTAAACATATTTCAGTTATTCTCTGCTTTTAACCAGGATCCGTCTGACATCAGCAATGATATCCCTGGTTCTGCATCCTCTTCTGAACCGGCTTGAATTTCTGGCAGTTCCCTGTCGATATACTGCTGCAGTGGCTTTTGAATGATCTTCACCAAAATTTTACTTGCATGTGATATTAATAATATTGTTTGATAATTTCCACATTTGGTGGGATCACCTTTCTTGGGAATAGGCATAAATATAGACCTCTTCCAATCAGCTGGCCAGGTATCTGTCTTCCGAATTTCTTGGCATAGACGAGTGAGTACTTGCAGCGCTGCATCTGTTTGTTGAAACATCTCAGTTAGTATTCCATCAATTCCTGGAGACTTAATTTTCACTAACACCTTCAAGGCAGCTTGGACTTCTTCCTTCAGTACCATCGGTTGCTGCTCATATGGTGCCTCCTGAAATGGTTGAAAGTTGACCAATTTTTTTCGTATAGTGTATTCCTTCCATCTTCTTTTGATGCTTCCTGAGTTGTTTAATATTTTTCCCATAGAATCTTTCAGTATTGCAATACGAGACTTGAAGTTTTTTCTTCAGCTCTTTCAGCTTAAGAAATGCAGAGCATGTTCTTCCCTTTTGGTTTTCCGTCTCCAGGTCTTTGCACATGCCATTATAATACTTTGTCTTCTCAAGCCATCCTTTGAAATCTTTATCCAGTTCTTTTACTTCATCATTTCTTCCTTTTTGTTTTAGCTACTCAACTTCCAAGAGCAAGTTTCAGAGTCTCTTCTGACATCCATTTTGGTCTTTTCTTTCTTCCCTGTCTTTTTCATGACCTCCTGCTTTCTTCATGTATGATGTCCTTGATGTCATTCCACAACTTATCTGATCTTTTGTCATTAGTGTTCAATGTGTCAAATCTATTCTTGAGATGATCTCTAAATTCAGGTGGGATATACTCAAGGTGGTGCTTTGGCATTTGGCCTTTGTGGACTTGTTCTAATTTTCTTCAGTTTGAACTTCAACTTGCATGTGAGCGATTTATGGTTTGTTCTGCAGTTGGCCCCTTGCCTTGTTCTGACTGATTATATTGAGTTTTTCCTTTGTGTCTTCCCACACATGTAGTCGATTTGATTCCTGTGTATTCCATCTGGCGAGGTCCATGCGCATAGTTGCTATTTATGTTGGTGAAAAAGGTATTTGCAATGAAGAAGTCGTTGGTCTTGAAAAATCCTTTCACGTGATCTCTGGCATCGTTTCTGTCACCAAGGCCATATTTTCCAACTACTGATCCTTCTTTGTTTCCAACTTTCGCATTCCAATCTCCAGTAATTATCAGTGCATACTGGTTGGATGTTCGATCAATTTCAGACTGCAGAAATTGGTAAAAATCTTCAATTTCTTCATCTTTGGACTTAGCGATTGGTGTGTAAATTTGAATAATAGTCGTATTAACTGGTCTTCCTTGCAGGCGTATGGGTATTATCCTACCGCTTCAGTATAGATCTTGAAATGTTCATTTCGATGATGACTACAACACCATTCCTCTTCAAGTTGTCATTCCCAACATAGTAGACCGTATGATTTTCCAATTCAAAATGAATAATACCAGTCCATCTCAGCTCACTAATGCCTGAGGATTATCAATGTTTATGTGTTCCATTTCATCTTTGACAATTTCTAATTTTCCTAGATTCATACTTCGTACATTTCGCATTTCTATTATTTAGTGGATATTTGCAGCTGTTTCTTCTCATTTTGAGTCATGTTACATCAGCAAATGAAAAGTCCCAAAAGCCTGACTCCATCCACATCATTATGGCCTACTCTACTTTGAGGAGGCAGCTCTTCCCCAGTCATCTTCTGAGTGGCTTCCAACCTGAGGGACTCATCTTCCCACACTATATCAGTATTTTGCTGCTATTCATAAGGTTTTCACTGGCTCAGTCTTTTCAGAAGTAGACTGCTAGGTCCTTCTTCCTAGTCTGTCTTAGCCTGGAAGCTCAGCTGAAACCTGTCCACCATGGGTGACCCTGTTGGTATTTCAATACTGTTGGCATAGCTTCCAGCATCACAGTGACACGCAAGCCCCCACAGTAGGACCAACTGACAGATACATCAGGGGAGGGCATTATACTGAGTGAAATGAGTCAAACACAAAAGGACAAATATTGTATGAGGCCACTACTATAAAAACTCATGGAAAGGTTTACATACAAAAGGAAACAATCTTGGATGGTTATGAAGGAAGGGAGGGGTGGAGATGGAAAACCACTAAATAGACAATAAATAAGTGGTACCTTTGGTGAAGGGTGAAATACAGTACACAGTACCGGGGAAGCCAGCACAACTTGTCCAAGGCAAGGTCATGGAAGCTCCATTGACACATCCAAACTCCCTAAGGGATTGAACTATTGGGCTGAGGGCTGTGGGGACCATGGTCTCAGGAAACATCTAGCCCCATTGGCACAATATATTTTATAAAGAAAGTGTTCTAATTCTACTTTGGTAAGTAGTGTCTGGGGTCTTAAAAGTTTATGAGTGGCCACCTAAAATACTCCACTAGTCTCACCTCTTTGGGAGCAAGGGAGAATGAAGAAAACCAAAGACATAAAAGAGAGATTACTCCAAAGGCTTAATGGACCTCAACTACCACACCCTCCACCAGACTGAGTCTAGCACAACCAGGCAGTGTCTGGTTACCACCACTGACTGCTCTGACAGGGATCACAAGAAGGTCCTGGACAGAGCTGGAGAAAAATGTAGAACAAAGCTCTAACTCACAAAAAGAGACCGGACTTCCTGGCCTGACAGAGACTGAAGAAACCTGAGAGTATGGCTTCTGGATGCCCTTTTAGCTCAGTAATGACATCACTCCTGAGGTTCACACTTTAGCCAAAGATTAGACAAGTCCATAAAACAAAACAAGACTAAAAGGGCACACCAAGCCAGGGCAAGGACTAGAAAGGCAGGAGGGGACAGGAAAGCTGGTAATAGGGAACCCAAGTTCAAGAAGGGAGAGTGTTGACTTTTCGTAGGCTTGGTAACCAATGCCACAAAACAATATGTGTACTAATTGTTTAATGAGAAGCTAGTTTGTTCTGTAAACCTTCATCTAAGGTACAATAATAATAAAAGATTCTATATGGTATGATTCCATTTCTATAACATTCTTGAAGGGACAAAATTATAGAAATGGTGAACAGATTAGAGGTTGTATGGGGTAACAAGGGATGGGGCAGGAGTAAAGTAGGTGTAGGAGTGTGGTTATAAAAGGGTAACGAGGGACCCTTGCAGTGACGGAACTGTTTTGTAGCTTGACTGTAACAATGCTAATATCCTCATGGTGAATTTTACTATAGTTTTACAAGATGTTACCATTGGGGGAAGCTGGGTAAAGGGTACACAGGCTCTCTTGGTGTTCTTTTTTAACAATTGCATGTGAATCTACAATTATCTCAAAATAAAAAAGCTTAAAAAAAAAAAAAGAATTCCATTATGTGTCAAGTTTTTGCATGCGAAGGTAACAATAAGACATTATGAGAAAGATAAGGTCTGAGTTTACTAATTCATTATTGAGTAACTTTGGGAAATTGTGAGTTAAAAAAAGCTGAACATATTTCTTTACTTGAATATTACTCAGAAACTTTAATATGATAGTATGCATTGTGAGTTCTAAAAATGATCATAGTGATCATTTCCTAAATGTATTTGACCATTCAGTCTTTATTTTAAGCCCACATCTATTGATGTCTCCCTAAAAGGTATTCTGTGGAATGTGGTTTGGAAAATGAGGATCTAGACAAATGCCAAGAAGGCTTTTAATAAAATTCAAATGTTACTCGGTGTCCAGTCAATGATGGTGCACGTGTTCCCATGTCTGCTATGATGATGGATCCATGCAGAGGTGGTGGCAATCTGAGCAGTGCAAGCTCAATCAGCTGCTTGATTGTAGCTGGTCTCGTCCAAGAAGGCACCTTATAGGTTTCTGGGCTATGCAAAAAGTTTACACTTGACTACTAACGTAAAGGTTGGTGGCTCGAACCCACCCAGTGGCACCACAGAAGAAAGGCCCGACCATCTGCCTCCATAAAGATTACAGCCAAGAAAACCCTATGGGGTGTTTCTACTCTGTAACACATGGGGTTGCCATGAGTCAGAATCAATTCAGTGGCAACTCTCTCTTTCTTTCTTCCTGCCTCTGCCTGCCTGCCTGCCTGCCTGCCTGCCTGCCTGCCTGCCTGCCTTTCTTTTTAACCATGGGTCTTTGTATAAGTGATCCAGATAGCTCAATCAGCACCTATCGTTTATATGAGGTGTCTTTAATTCGCTAGTCTATAGTTTTCTAAGTAGCAGACCAAACAGCTAGGCCCATTGGCAACAGTACAAGAGTTAGTGAAAATATAATAAGATTCGTCAAGGGAAATATTTCCAAGAGCTATGACAACAGCCTTGAGTTCTGCTCACTGAACAGAGAAACTGTATCCATTTTCAGTTCTGCGTAGCTGGTACTCAGGCTGAACAGTCACAGCAGCCCAGAGAACATCACTGGGTTTCAATTTAGCTGAACCATGGGTGAGCCGGGACTAGGCATTTAGGGGAACCTCTGTGAACTGAAGGCATCATTGAGCCAGCAGTTTCCTTCAGGCAGTAGAGTGTATCTGCCGTGTTTTCATGTAAAGATGAGATGTTACTGGGGTCAGGCTGGCTGTTCCCTGAAATTCTTGTCCATTTCCATTGTACAAGTGAGGGTGTTGTTCCCTTCTCATCTTGTTAGTCATTGAGCTTGAGTTTACCCACCCCAAAATGAGAATATCAAGTTAGAAAGTCATATTGTCCCCATGGGTTCAGCTTGGTCAAGATGCCATTAGAAAGCTAACAGATACTTTGCAAAGCGGGTGTGGTTGTAGCCACGTGAGGAGGGCAATAATTCCAGAACCCTAAAGGACATCTCTGGTGGTGGTTACTTCCCAACTACCAGTCACAGGGACTTATAACTCAAAGGGATCATTAGGGTCGTGGGGCCCTAAAGGTATTAGTACTTTTCTATATATGGCTCTTCCCAGTCAGGATAATTCCCTCTGGGACTTATTCATAGTACAGTGATGTGAAATGTCATTTCAGTTATACATTCAATCATCCCAAAGTGCCTCACCCACAAGGTCACATGAGTTTCCCTTCCCCAGTACAAACTCTGCCTAAACCTCCTCAGTTACGTTTGGGTGGACCCTGCTACAAAGGGACAGAGTAGGATGATGACTTGTGGGCCCACGTCCAACAGAGCTATAAAAGTTTGAGTATCCACCACCCATCTCCAAAGTTCCTCAGCATAATCAGATGGGTATGTATGGCCTTTGGTCCCCCTTGGGGACACGGAGACCTTGACTCTACCTCTAAGCGTCTTTCTCCTTGAAGCCACTGGGGCCGGGGGTACGGAGGTAGAAAACAGCTTAGCATTAGTAAACAAGACACATTTGCTCATTTTCAAGTGGTATGGCGACTTTAAGTAGCTCAACCAAATAAGCCTCCTATGTTTTTGGTCTACCCAAAGCCCTCTGTGCTCATTGCTGACGTCATGCATTTCAACTTTGTAGATTCCTTGAGCTAGTAGCTGTAGCCACATTGCATTTTGGCTAGCATTGTGGGGCTTCCTACCCCATTGTCATGAAAACGCCTCTTCCTCTTTCCGCCTAAAGGTGGGTAAGAAACAACCAAGACATTATTTGGATGGCTTATTTTAATTCTACTTCTTTCTATTCAGCTTATAAACATTCAGTAATAGGTAGGACAATTGGGGGCCCTTACTCCCGCTTTGGAGCGCTGGGGGTGCAGTGGTTAAGAGTTAAGTCTGCTAACCAAAAGGTTGGCAGTTTGAATCCATCAGTCGCCCTTTGGAAACCCTATGGGGCAGTTCTACTCTGTCCTAAAGGGTTGCTATGAGTCGAAATCAACTCGACGGCAATGGGTTTTTTTGGTTTACTCCCTCTTTACCTTTCACCCATCATTTGGATGAGAGCAATCAAAACTGTATCCCAGGGAGTCATTTTATAACCCCTAACCTGGCCCATGAGGCCCTCACCCCTTCTCTGTTAGAAAGCCTTGTCTCTGCATCTCATCCTCATTGCTAAAAACTGTCAAGGATCTGAGATTTTACCCTATTTTCAAGCTAGCAAGTAAGCATGCCGCAGTTTCAGAAAATGTTTGAGATTCCTGGGTCAGAGACAAAAAACTTTATTACTCACGGCCCAGCAATGGCATAAACATTGTGTTTGCATTGCTTCTTTTTACCCCCAAGTCCTGCTGTGCACAAAGTGGGTTTGTATCACAGGTGACTCCTGAATTTAGGAAACCCAACTGTTTTATAACGGACAATAAGCAAACTCGCGTGAGTTTTGCTCCAGAGGAAGACTTTATTATACTGGACAGTAACCAAATTTGCCCTTTGTTCTGGAAAGAGAC
This sequence comes from Elephas maximus indicus, assembly GCF_024166365.1. NCBI lineage: Eukaryota > Metazoa > Chordata > Mammalia > Proboscidea > Elephantidae > Elephas > Elephas maximus. Next base: position 69,516,588 of record NC_064831.1, on the reverse strand, counting down.
ACTCTATCTTTAAGGCTGTTCACTATACAAAAACATTTTTGAAAAGGTAGTCTGGAACAAAGGGAGTTAGTCAGTGCCTCTGCTTATAAGACACTTAGAAACTTGAGAGACCATGGAGACTTGTACCCCAAATATACCTGTAGAAAACAGAGTTAACAAATCCAGAATAAACCATGTTATATCTAAGTTTTTAGAAAATAAACTGTCAGTATCACTTTATTAGAAAGATAGGAAGAAAAAAAAAGCTAATTATTCGTCTTAACACCTCAAGACAATTTAGGCTTGTATAGTTTCTCTGTCTTTAGTGTAAGGCAACCTTAAGAAATTCTTAGTTAAGGTTACTGATGCACTTTTACCCCAGCTGATACAATTTTAAATCAATTATTAATTTTCCCATCAACCTTCTATTTTAACTTAGGTAATTATCCAAATAGTCTTTCAAATGCATTCAAAACAACCAAGAACAAAGATACTTTAATATCTACCACAGAAAAATAAAATATTGAATCTATTGGCACTAGAATTATTCACAGTTTCTTCAAGAAAATGATTATTAAGTCAGTGAAAAGCAGCTCCTGTTGAAGATATTGTGAAGATGTGTTCACTTTAAAATCCATATTTTTCTTTAACCCTCGAGCTTGCTGGCAGGCACTCTACTGCATAGAGGCTGATCACTGTACTTCAAAAAGAAATTCAGATTTCTGATCCTATTTTCTTGCCTGAAGAGATACTTGCATTTCCTTCTTAGATATTACTTTTAAAGTCACAATAGTAAAAATACATAAAGATAAAGAATAAAGTTCAGACATAGACTAATTATTTGAAATTTCACACATGGTATGAAATTGATGGGATAAGAACTGAAACTTAAATAAAATTTTAAATATGCATGGTTAACTATTTTACAAGAAAATTAAATTAGAACCTTATCCTATATGAAAATAAATGGATTAACATTTTAAGATAAAATACATGTTTTTGTATGCAATTGAGTCAATTCTGACTCACAGCGACCATTTAGAACAGAGTAGAACTGCCCCATAGATTTCCTAGGCTGTAATATTTATGGAGGAGCCCTGGTGGCACAGTGGTTTAGCACTTGGCTGCTAACCAAAAAGGTCAGTGGTTTGAACCCCCGAGCTGCTCTGCAGAAGAAAGATGTGGCAGTCTGTAAAGATATGCAGCCTTGGAAATCCTATGGGCAGGGATGGATTACGCAATAAGCAAGGTAACCACAGGCTTACTTGTATTTATTTACTAATCTGTAGTGATCAGAAACCCATGTGAAATTGTTCACTACAGATTAGTAAGTAAACACAAGTAAACCCGCACATAACCCTGCTTACTGGTCAATCCTTCCCTGCCCATGGGGCAGTTCTACTTTGTCCTATAAAGTCATTACAAGTTGAAATCAACTCAATGGTAACAGGTTTGGAGCAGATTGCCAGGTCTTCTCAACCTCAGAGCAGCTGGTGTGTTCTAACCACCGCCTTTCGGTTAGCAGCCGTGCACTCATCCATTGAGCCACCAGAGCGCCTTTTAAAAAAATATTGGTTTCCCATTTTTACTGTTCTTTGAATCAAACTCAGAATATGCCATGGAATTTATAAAACATTTTACTGATAGTAGATTTTCTTGTCCTTTTAAAAATTGACATACGAATGAATTTTTCAATTGAGGATTCATAAAATTTGGCTCTGCTTAGCGGAGGTTGCCAGTACCTAGATATTTTAATCAGGTCTGTGTGGAGCCAGTAGATCTAATTAGAATGTCCTGTGGCAATTTGCTTTCACTGTGTATTCGTGCTTCCTCCGGCATGTGCTAAAATTTGAGATGTGCTATTGATTCAGAGTAGTTTAGTTTTATACTATGGGGAGATTGCAAAGTTTCATTTTGGGTTGTTCTTATCTAAAAATTGATGTGCCTATTGGTTACCTACCATTGCCAGTGTTTTCTGGCCCACTGACTTTTCTTTCTGTCTGCCCACTCTTTCTTCCCTGTCTTTAATTTCCATCTCAGTCATCCACCATCCTTAGTGCTCTGCTGGACCCTCCACTCCATCCCCCGCCATCTCTGCCCTCCTCTGCTTTGCCAACCTAACCGCAGCCAGTTTGCTTTAACTACTGTTACCAGCCTTCTTTCTAACTTTCTAGCTTTTCTCCTCTAATTCCTTCTCTATGTTATCAGTGTAATTTTCCTTAATCACAGATCTGATCATTTTATTTTGATGTTCAAAACATTCTAATGGTTGCTCAGGGCCTACAGAATTAAAGTCGAAATTTCTTCTCATGGCATTCAAAGCTTTACCTTCCTTTTTCATCTTTGGACCTTCTCAGTGCCTACTGGTGGCTTGTGTGTTGCTATGATGCTTGAAGCTATGCTACCGGTACTTCAAATACCAGAATTGTCACCCATGGTGGACAGGTTTCAGTGGAGCATCCAGACTAAGGCAGACAAGGAAGAAAGGCCTGGCTCTCTATTTACGAAAATTAGCCGGTGAAAACCCTGTGGGTCAGTGGACTCCAGCATACTAACAATCATATAGATGGCAACATTGTGTTCTGCTGCACATGGGGTCTCTGTAAGTTGGAGCCCATTTGACAGCAACTTATAACAACAACATGGCAAGTGTGTAGGCTGGGTGGGTGGGGGCAGAGCCCTTTTTTTTTTTTTTTTAACTACTAGAAGTTTGACTCACCGGCAGTGGGTTTGGTTTTGGTTTTAGTACAAAATTGTGATGCCAGATAAAGATTTGGTTTTAACTGCTGCTTCATTTGAATTCAATTTCCCTTGTAAACAATGATTTATTGAATGCTGACTCACCCTTCACACTAACCCAGATACATTCAACATATCAGCCATTCCCCCAGGTGTGCAGAGTAGGTCAGGTGATCCCAGCAGCCATGCGAGAAGACACTTACATTGAGACACATGTGGACACCCATAGACCCGAGCTTAGGAGTTCTGTTCTTTCGCTTCATTTATTCTCTTTTCTTTTTCTTTACTTCATCTTTTTTTTTTTTTTCTTTTCTGTTTGGCTCAAGGGCCTGGCTGCAACAGTTCCATATACAAGGCCTTGAAGGGGAAGTGAATGTCATCAATTTGTTCTCAAATGCCTCGAATGAATAAAGGTAGCAAGTGCCAGGAGCGAAGGCTAAGTGAAAATAGCTTGGACCTGAGTAATTTGGAGACCTTGTTTGCTGGCAGTAAATGCATTTTTCGTAGCCGGCACCTGATCTCTTTCAGTCATATTTTCTATGAAACCTGTAAAAACTCCTCTAAGCTGAAGTAACTTATTTTCTGATTAAAAATAAATGATGGTAAGTAAATGGACAGGGAGAAACCAAGATGAATGGGATGATGGCAAAAGGAATTTATGAATTCTTACTTGTTCGTGGTCAGCAAGCCCTTCAGCTCATGTCAACTGCATTATAAATGCTTGTTTGTTACTTATTCACAACATCTCCAGAATACTGAGAAATAATAGCCTTGTTTCCATTTTGAAGATGAATAAATAAATGAAAAGTTGGCAAACACTACCGGCCAGGCTGACACAGCATTTGACGCAATCTCCTCAGATATTTTTTGGGGCCCATGAGTCCGATCTCCGAACTCTGGGCTGGCTAGTAGGATGGTTTAGTTGCAGTGGGCTGTTATCAGAGGATTGGTTTACTCTGGATGGGTACATTCTGAGGATGATCTTTATTGGACCAAACTAGTTTTTAGTGCCTGACAGTTAGCCACCTGGTAAAGTCAATTAATTAAAACAAGTGATTCTACCAGGTGTTTAGTACTAGATGGCTACTATGATTAATATAGAAGCAGCATAATATATGGGCTTCATGGTCAAACTCATTAAATCTAAATCAGGCTTGGCCTCCATTCCCCACTCTCATGCCCCAAATGAATTTCGCTAAGAAATCACATTCTTTTTCCTAGCTCAATCCAATTGTATCCCCAGAAATCTTCAAAACCCAGCTCTCCAAGGAGGCTTTACTGATCAATTAGAGGTGGAATTCTCAATGAAACACATTTGCTATGCTGGATCGAATTATCAGTGAACCCACTGGACATAAAAATGTGAGTGTCCACTCTGCCTGGCACTGAGCCAGATCTAACAAATACTACGGAGAATGAGACAGACGTGGCTGTAGCCCTTGTGGAGTTTACACTCTTAGCGGGAGGATGGGTAGTGAGCAGATAATGACCTGGCTTTTTCTTGGCATTAGATTAATCACTTCTCCTCTTGTGAATTTGCAATACATATGTATCTATTATATCTCTAAAACTGAATTATAATTTTACTTTGAAAGAACTGTCTGAAAATAGGAGTATAATTTAAAGAAAGTCTACCTGATTGATTTGAGAGAGATGAACACAGTAGTGGTAGGAAGCCTGTAGAACTGACTGATGTCTCATGACCCTGATTCTTTTTCCTTGAGCTAATCAGCCCTGCACACTTGATAAAGGGCAGTGGTGGAATAATAGTTGTAACCATTCATTGACTATTTCCAATGAGACACACCTTTGGCAGGATAATGGAGATCTCCAACTGTTGTTGTGGCAGGGTTGTCTGTCTGCCTACCTGAGAAACCACTTAGCTTCCATGGTAGCTTGGAGGTGGCCAACTGACATAGTTCTAAGTCTATGAGATGTTATTGTTTGGGACTTCTGGGGAAACTTCTTCAATGAGTGGCAAACTCAGGTGACATCTTGCTGCCTTTCTCCTGTACATATCATGGATACGATAGCAGGAGCCATAGCCACCGTCTAGTAACTGTGAGCCAAAGTCCAAGAGATTCACAAAGACTTCGCTCTTGCCGTCTTTGATCTACTGAACCAAGACCAGCAACTGCACTGGTCATTGCATGAGAAAAATAAACCCTTATTTGATCAAGTCACTATTACGTATGTTTTCTGTCACATGTAGCTGAACACAAACTCTAACTACATGCCTATTAAAATATGGAAATTCCAATCTTACACATCTTCTACCAACTAGAAAGATATTAATAACTGTTGCATCCATGTAATCCTTCCACATTCAGGAAATTCCTGGGCCAAAAAAAAAAAAAACTTACCAGGAAAGGGGCTATTAATAAGTTCCATAAATGTATCCTAAGTATTGTTTGAAAGCAACACAGTGTTCTCTTAAATAATTTTTGTTTATCTCAAATAACAGTGTTGTCCTAGAGAAATATAAGGAAAGCTACATATGTAGATTTTAAATTTACTAGGAGCCACGTTGAGAAAGTAAAAATAAACAGGTACAATTCATTTTAATATTTTATTTTACCCAATATAAGAATTGTCACCATTTTAACATGTAATCAATAGGAAAAGTATTAATGAGATATTTTCTGTTATTTTTGTCCTTTAGGTCTCCAAGGAGACCTGGTGGCACGGTGGTTAAGCGCTTGGCTGCTAACAAAAGGCCGGCAGTTCGAATCCACTAGATGCTCCTTGGAAACCTAATGGGGCAGTTCTACCCTGTTCTGTAGGGTCACTATGAGCTGGAATCGACTCGATGGCAACAGGTTTGGTTTTTTTAGGTCTACAAAATATGATGTGTATTTTATACTTACAACACATCTCAATTCAAACTAGGTACATTTCAAGTGCTCAGTAGCCACATGTGGCTAGTGGCTGCCGTATGAACAGTGAGATCATGCAGCAATACTCAGGGTTCATGGAGGAAATTAAAAACTAGTCAATGCTTGTGCAGATAATATAATAATGATAAACAGGTCTTAATGACCTATAATATATAAGCTAGTTTTTCCACTTCTTACAGTAGGATGTTAGATTTCAATTATACTGATATTCTATTAACATTCAATACAAAAAAAATTTCTTGAATAGCTTAAATACACATGCTCTAAATTAAAACATGCTATTAAAATAATTTATCTCCCCAAAACTCCACAGGAGCACTGAGATTTTCCTGTATATAGTTCTTGTTTTCTTCTGCTTCTACTACCAATACCACAACCAACCAAAGTCAAACTGATTGTTTTCTCAAACCCGTTCCTCCTGGAGTCTTCTCCATCTTATTGCGTGCTCTCTCTCCATCTGTCCAGCTGATTAACCCAGTGTCTTAGTTTCCTAGCATCGCTGTAACAGAAACACCACAAGTGGGTGGCTTTGAAGAGCAGAAATGTACTTTCTCACAGTTCTGGAGGCTAAAGGTCCAAACCAGGGTCTCCGCCATGTTGATTCTTTCCTTGTAGGTAGCTGTCTTAGTCATCTTGTGCTGCTATAACAGAAATACCACAAGTGGATGGCTTTAACAATGAGAAGTTTGTTTCTTGACAATAAAGTAGGCTAAAAGTCCAAATTCAGGGAATCGGCTCCAGGGGAAGGCTTTCTCCTTCTGTTGGCCTTCTCATCAGTGTTCCCCCAGACTAGGAGCTTGTCTGTGCAGTGACCCCAGGACCAAAGGACGCATTCTGCTCCTGGCACTGCTTTCTTGGTGTTGTAATGTCCCCCTCTCTGCTCACTTCCCGTTCCTTTTTATCTCTTTAGAGATAAAAGTTGGTGCAGGCCACACCCCAGGGAAACTCACTTTACATTGGATCATGGATGTGACCTGGGTAAGGGTGTTACAATCTCACCCGAATCCTCTTTAATATAAAATTACAATCACAAAATGGAGGCCAACCATAGAATACTGGGAATCATGGCCTAACCAAATTGACACATATTTTGGGGGGACACAATTCAATCCATGACAGTAGCCCTAGGCATTCCTTGGTATCTTTGCTTGCAGACGATTCTCACATGGCATCTGTCTTCCCCAGTGTGTATGTATGTCTCTGTGTCTAATCTGCTCTTTATATAACTCAGAAGTGATTAGGTTTAGGATCCACCCTACACTGGTATGACCTCAGCTGACTGATTACCTCACATTCCATTTTATTATGGAAGGAAATTAGATTAGTCAGATGAGATTATGTCCAAGGTATAGGGGTTAGGATTCTAGCACATATTTTGAGGTGGCACAATTCAATCTGTAACACTCAGAAAGCTTGGTTCCATCCTCTTCTTCATGTCTCATATCAATCCTGCAGCAAGACCCGGTGCTTTCCTGCACCCCGCTTCTCTGCATCTCTACTGTGGTCCTTCTAACCCAAGCAGCTGCCATCTCCACCTGGACAACAGCAATTGCTTGCTCCCTATTCCTAGCTCCATTTTCCTCCTTCCACTCCATTCTTCACATTACCAGCAAGGGTGATTTAAAAAAAAAAACATAAATCATGTTATAACAGCCCCATGCTTGAAATCCTCTGACGACTTACTGATACACTTAAAAATGAAGTACTAGTTCCTATCAAGGCCACCTGAGACGAGGGCTTGCATACAGATGGTTTGTTTGGGAAATGATTTCAGGAATTAGGAGTGAGGGACAAATAAAAGTGAAATAAGTAAGGAGGTAAAGCTAATATAAAGATGCATTATCATGTTTGTCGCTACTGTGGGAAACTGAGGGTCAATCCCACTGATTGAGAGTTGTTCCTGGACATGGTACCATCCTTATGCTTCCAGGCTGCACATATGATCTGAGCAGGTTCCGAAAGGACCTATGTCCTAAAGGGGAAGATATATGGGCAGTTCATTAAGATGTAACTTGACTTGATCAGCAAAAACAAACAAAACCTGAGTGCAGAAGATAGACATCACTTGTCATGACTGAAAATTACAATCTGTCACCCGGTTTCTAGATCAAAACCACATCACAAACTGAGAGATCATTGATACAAGGAGAGACCAGTTCCCTTTGAGGAAGGCAATGCCACTGCAGGTATATCCAATAAATAACCTCCAATCTTTCTCGAAGGATCTGCAGCCATTTATCAGAAGAGAGACTTACAGAAATCACGTGATGATGGATGAAGCCCTGGCCCCAGCCTGGGTACAAGGAGTCCACAGATTCACCTTGTCATTATATTCCTTGTCACTTAGTGTATAATTGGCCATAAGTCAGAAACGACTCTGTGGCAACTCACAACAACAACAAAGGATCAATATACTTAGTCCCTGGCACAACCCTTACATGAGTTTTCCGACCTTGGGATCAGAGCCATCACCACGGTAGAAAGAGCAAAATAAAAGCCTCTGACACTGTCCCTGCACTCCCTGGCCAAATCTGTGAGTCGGAAACAATCCTGTATCCCTGAAGGAATTTAACAAAGACTTAAAGCAGTGGTTTTCAAAGTGTGGCCCCTGGACCAGCAGCTTCAGCATCACCGGGGAACTTGATAGAAATGCAGATTCTGAGGCTCCATACCGGCTTACTGTACCAGAAATTCTGGGGTCCAGCACTCTGTGTTTTAACAAGCCCTCCAGATGATTCTGCTGCACTTTAAAGTATGAGAACCTTGGTCTTCAATGATAGTGATGGGCCTTTTCAGGCCATGGTTGCTAAAATTGCCCATAAAATCCCCATTTGATTCACTTGTTTTACTTAGTTGGTCCACGAACCAGCTGCCTCATGGCAAATAATGGTTGACTGCTGACATGGATTGAATTGTGTCCCCCCCAAAATATCTGTCAACTTGGCTAGGTCATGATTCCCTTGTATGCTTGTCTACCATTTTATCTTCCGAAGTGATTACCCTATGTGTTGTAAATCCTATCAAAATGATGTAATTAGATGGATTAATGTCAGTTATATTAAGGAGGTCTACAAGATTTGATAGTGTCTTAAGCCAAGCTCTTTGAGATAGAAAAGAGAGAAGTGAGCAGACAGACAGGGGGAACCTCATACCACCAAGGAAGCAGTGCCAGGAGCACAGTGTGTCCTTTGGACCTGAAGTTTCTGCGCTGAGATGCCCCCAGACCAAGGGAAGACTGATGACAAGGACCTTCCTCCAGAGCCGACAGATAGAGCCTTCTCCTGGAGCCCTGAGTTTGGACTTCTAGCTTATGGGACTGGGAGAGAATAAACTTCTCTTTGTTAAAGCCATCCGTTGTGGTATTTCTGTTATAGCAGCACTAGATGACTAAGACAACTGCCATCAACTTAACTAGGTATAGCCCCATTCACAGCTGCTGGGCTAGGTATGGTTTTTTTTTTCCACTGGAGAAGATCTCGCACAACCTCAGATCTGGTGAATTTTTTCTTCTCAATTCCCCATTAGTAAGGAGGATGGATTGAAGTTAGCATTTACAGGAAAAGGGCAGAAGCACACGTTTGCTCTCTTTCCCCAGGGCTCTGTTAATTTCTGCTTTTTGTGAACACAGTTTGGAGGAATCTTGATCATCCTGACATTTCTCAGAACATGAAGCTGTGACACAGTATTGATGACATCATGCTGAGTGGACCTGGTGGGCAGTAAGTGGTAAGACCTGATGGCTTAGTAAATCACTCTGCCAGAGGATGGAAGACAAACCCCATGGACACTCAAGAGCTGACATATTGGTGAGGGTTCTCTGGGGTCCAAAGTTATGGGGAATGCCGGGATAGCCCACCCATGTCAAAGGATAAGTTTGTGCATGTCACTCCCTCCACCACTAAGAAAGGAGCCTTGGTGTCACAGTGGTTAAGTGCTCAGCTGCTAAGTGAAAGGTTGGTGGTTTGAACCCACCCAGCGGCTCTGTGGAAGAAAGACCCGGTGATCTGCTTCCATAAAGATTCCATAAAGAAAACCCTATGAGGCAGGTCTACTCTGTCCCATGGGCTTGCTATGAGTTGAAATCAACTCGATGACACCCAACAACCACACTAAGAAAGAGCCACAGAATTGGCGGGCCTCTCTGCATTTTGAAGGCAGCACATATATATCTTAGTTCCAAGTGGGTGGCTTTAAAGAACAGAAATTTATTTTCTCACAGTTCAGTAGGCTAGAAGTCCAAATTCAGGGTGTGGCTCCAAGGGGCGGTCATTCTTTGTCTATTTCAGCTTCTAGTAGCTGGCGACCCTTGGAGTTCTCAGTCCCGTAGGCTCATCTGGCCCTGTCTTCATCAAACAGCATCTGCCTTCTCCCTGAACGTGCTTACCTCTGTGTCTAATCTGCTCTTTTTATAACTCAGAAGAGATTAGGTTTAGGACATACCCTACACTAATATGGCCTCATTAACATTACAAAGAAAACCCTATCCCCAAAAGAGATTACATTAAAAAAAAAAACTGACATCGAGTAGATTCTGACTCATAGTGACCCTAAAAGACAGAGTAGAACTGCCCCATAGTGTTTCCAAGGGTGTAAATCTTTATGAAAGCAGACTGTGATATCTATCTGCAGGTAAAAACAAAAAACCTGTTTCCGTCAAGTCAATTCCACCTCATGGTGACTCCATGTGTTACATATTAGAACTGAGCTCCGTAGGATTTTCTTGGCTGTAATCTTTATGGAAACAGATTGCCTGGCCTTTCTTCCTCAGTGCCACTGCATGGGTTTGAACAGCTAACCTTTTAGTTAGTAACCAAAAAAAAAAAAAAAAACCCAAACCCATCGCCATTTTGAGCCAATTCCGACTCGTAGCGACCCTATAGACCCTATAGGATGGAGGAGAACTGCTCCATAGAGTTTCCAAGGAGTATCCGGTGGATTTGAACAGCCAACTTTTTGGTTAGCAGCTGTAGCACTTAACCACTATGCCACCAGGGTTTCCTTTCAGTTAGTCCCCTGTAGTAGAGTACAAATCATTTGAGCCACCCAGGGACGCTTAAACAGGAGATATTAGACAGCTTTGGAGATGCCAGGGATAGAATTCTAACACACATTTTGGGGGGACACAATTCAATCCATAACAACATAGCACACCTGGGAATATGACACTGGTCCATTTATCAGGTGAGATGGCTGCTACTTTCTAGTGGGGCCCAGAGTAAAAAGGGCCCTGCAGCAGGCGAGGCTGTGTGTCTCCCGCCTGAAGCACGAGTCCCCGCAGATCCAGTGGTGTCTGAGAAACCCCTGGTGGATGAGGCAGCTGCGTGGAGTCTCTGCAGGCTTCAGTGGGAACTGATGTGAATTGGTAACCAACGCAGCCAAGGGCAAGTTCTGATCTATCTGCAAACTCTTCTCTGTGCCCTGCATTTTTTCTTGGCCCCTGAGGTCTAATTTGTGTAAGACTTTCCCCTTCCTGCTTTAAGCATTTTGCCATAAGCATTATGAGTCAGGATAGGTTAGTTACTGTAATAAGACAATGCCCAAATTTCAACAATTTACCCCAATAAAAGCTTACTTATCACTCATTCAGTAGTCCAGTGTAGGTATTTTCTTGTTGGAACCTCTCCTCCAAGCAATGATTCAGGAACCCTGTTTACATTTTGCAGCTCTGCCCTCCACCCATGGAAAGAGAAAGAGGATGAAGCATTGTGCATGGGTGTTATGGATTGAATTGTGTCCCCCCAAATGATGTATCAACTTGGCTAGGCCGTGATTTCCAGTATCGTTTGATTGTCCATTGTTTTGTGATCTGATGTGATTATTCTATGTGTTGTAAATCCTAATTTCTATGGCATTAAGGAGCCCTGGTGGTGCAGTGGTTAAGCTCTCAGCTGCTAACCAAAAGGCTGGCAGTTTGAATCCACCAGCTGCTCCTTGGAAATCCTGTGGGGCAGTTCTACTCTGTCCTATAGGGTGCTTTGGGTCAGAATCGACCCGACGGCGATGGGTACCTGTACAGTGTGATGTTAATGAGGCAGAACTGAGGCAGTTATGTTAATGAAGAAGGATGCAATTTACAGAATAATGTTGTATATTGAGTCAATCTCTTCTGAGATATAAAAGACAGAAGCAAGCAGAGAGGAGAAGGACTTTATCCACCAAGAAAGAAGAGCTAGAAGAGCACGTCCTTTGAACCTGGGGTCCCTCAGCTGGGAAACTCCTAGACCTGAGGGAAGATCGATGACAGGGACCTTCCTCCAGAGCTGAAAAAGACAGAAAGCCTTCCCCTGGAGCTGGCTCCCTGAATTTGGACTTCTAGCCTCCTAGACTGTGAAAGAATAAATTTGTTTCTTAAAGCCATCCACTTATGGTATTTTTATTATAGCAGCACTAGATAACTAAGGCAATGGAGAACTCCTCATCCCAAGCAGCTGGAATGCAGCCATATGGCACCATCCAACTGCAAGTGAGGCTGGGAAATGTGGCCTGGCTGAGCAACCAGGAGGAAAAGCAGTTGGGGCTTATTGAACTAATAAGAATTTGCCGCATGCCATTACTCAAAGAACAGAGTTTATATCAGCTGATTATGTACACAGGTTCTGAGTCCTTCCAACAGACGGCTGGTGACAGTCATGGCTGAGACCCCAGAATTTGGGATCCCTCACTTGAGTGCCCTGCAGGCCTGGGTTCTGCAGGGCAGGCTGCATTCTCTGTACCTTATGGTAACTAGAGAGGGCTTCAAAATTCCTTTAGGTAGGAAGAATCATTGTATGCTCTCAGATGGAGCTGAAATCAGATCTCCTCCTTTCCAGAGACACAAAGACTAGACAGGATTATTCTGCCTATAAAACCCAGTTGCTACTGAGTCAGTTCCAATTCATGGTGACCTCATGTGTGTCAGAGTAGAACTGTGCTCCGTAGGGTTTTCAAAGGCTGATTTTTCAAAAGTAGATCACTAGGCCTTTCTTCCAAGGCACCTCTGGGTGGACTCGAACCTCCAAACTTTCGGTTAACCATTTGCACCACCCAGGGACATCCTGCCTATAGACCACGTTTAAACATCTACGCAGTAACAGCAGCTCAGGACATATTAATCACGTCAGGCCTTAGAGTCGCTACACAAAGAAAAGCCAACATGAATGCGTGCTCTGGCCAGGCAGGTGATACGAAATAGGGAAAGCAGACCAGGCGTGAGATGAAGGAGGTGGCGCCTGGGTGAGCAATTTGTAAATGGCAGCAATTAATTTTTTAAAACGCTGGTGAGGGCCAAACAGAATATATCTACAAACCATACACCTCCTAGTTGGTGAACTCTAGTTTCCAGAACCATAGCCCCTCTGTGTTCCCGAGTTCCTGAAAGCTCCTTTAGGCTCAGTGAACAATAACCTCTTCTAAGAAAGCAGCGGTTTCTCAGGAGGCCATTGCCTGTGAATACGCTGGAAGTTCATCTTCAGCCAAAGATCATCAGCTGAACATCTGGCACTGGCAGCCCCAACAGCTGCACATACTTTCAGCTCAAGCCTGGTCCATATGGGTGTCATGTAGCTTCCAAACTGGCCCACCGGGTCTGGACGTGAGAGTGAGCTGCCAATTGGTGCGGAAAGAGTTTGTAGGGGGTAAATTGAGAGGAAATTCCCATCTGTTTGTGGGCCAAAGGCTTCTTTGTGGCTGGTTCTGTGGACCCTGCAGGCAGCCCAGCCTGACTCCTAGGGTTTGGGAGTGGGTGTGCACAGACCCCACAAAGGCTAGTAGTACTCACCAGTGCAGTAACGTGAGGCCGAGGACAGGAAAGCCATCGCTGAGGGGGTGGCAGGCATTGGAAAGGTTATCGTGGATGATGTCTCAGACAAAAAGCAGTAAATGTAAGGTCACCTCTTTTGTACCTGAAATGTGAGTCTGCCATCTTACTGTTTTCTTACTGAGTTTTGAGAAATCCACCTTTATAAAATGTCCATAGCTGGTTCCTAACGCAAGAGTAGGACCCTGCGGGGTTGGGGCGAGCTGACGAAAGCCAATGTTGGCATCTTAAGGTGGGATCTCCCAGAAGCAGACCCTGAAACAAGGATGTGAGTGCAAGAAGTTTATTTGGGAGGTGAGCCCAGGAAATAGCAATAGAAGATTAGGAAGTCTAACAGGAAAGGGAAGGAAGTGGGGCTCAACCCTGCTGGGGACCTCTGGGGGAAAGCAGAGATCGTACTTCTGAATTATCTCCACCCAGGGACGAGAAGTACTTTGGACATGTTATCAGGAAGGATCAGTCCCTGGAGAAGGACATCATGTTTGGTAAAGTAGTGGGTCAGAGGAAGAGGAAGACCCTCAATGAGATGGACTGACAAGGTGGCTGCAACAAGGGGCTCAAGCATGGCAACAATTATGAGGATGGTGAGGATCGGGCAGTGTTTCACTCTGGTGTGCATGGGGCCGCTCTGAGTCGGAACTGACTCAATGGCACCTGGCAACAACAGCAACAGGGGTGCAGAATTGGCGCATTTGTCCACCAACTCCCTCCAGTAATTGGTTAAGGGCTACTACTGGGGACTATAACTTTCTCATAGTTCAGGCCAATCCTGGAAGAAGGAAGCCATGAACGATGGGATTGGGAATGGTGGGTACTGAGAGGATGTGGATGGGGCACGACTGCGTCTGCTGCAGTTGAAGAATCCACAGGGCCAGGTCCAAGGAGGATGGTGTTTTCCAGGCTGGCAGTATGTTGGGTCAGAGACTCAGAATCATCAGGAAGAAGATGGAGGTAGAAGCAGCAGGTTGTGTCAGGTCTGAGAGGGAGGTGATAGGGCAACGGCTGAGGATGGGACAGTCAAGAGCAGGGTAGGGGAGGTATGGGGAGGAAGCAATGGTGAGTTGTTGAGAACCAAGCTCCTGAGTTCACAGAGAGCATGTATCTTGCAGGGCTCTGTTACATGGGTTCTGTGTGGGCTACTCAAAGGATGTAAGGGTTGGAAATGCACTTATTACAGAGGGAGAAGTCAGCCTGAAGTTGGCTTACAGCTCGTTATCAAATCTTTGCTCAAGCTCACTCTGAGCACATTCCAGAACAGGCACCAGCAAACTTTTCGTGTCAAGGGTCAGGTAGTAAATATTTTAGGCTTTGCGGGCCTTTTGCTCTTTGTCACAACTTCTCAACTCTGCCGTTGTAGCATAAAGTAGCCATAGAAAATCCAGAAACAAATGAGTGTGGCTGTGTTCCAATAAAACTTATGCAAACAGATAGCAGGCCCAATGGGGCACCACAGTTTGCAACTTCTGGTCCAGAATAGTGCTTTTCACACAACTTTAACCTAGGAAACATTTGCTGGAGAGCTAGGTATTTGTAAGCTGAGCAGCCGCTTTCTTTCCTTACCTGAGCAGCACTGTCAGGGTTGCTAAGAAACCCGAAGTCTTTTATACCTGTTGCCGTAATTTAGCCGTGAACTTTTCTCGATTGCTCCCTGGTAGCAATGACAGGGGAGACAAGGGGAAAAGGCAACAATAACAATAATCATAACCATCGTCTCAATAACAATGAGCTCCTATTATTCTAGGTGTTTTCCATGTTTTCTCATGTAATGTGTTTACCAAATTTTGCCAGGTAACTACCAATTCCTTGTTTTACACCTGGGAAAACTGAGGCTGAGAGAGGTTGTTTTGCCCAAGACGTGTCTAATAAATGGTGGAGGAAGAACTTAAACCTAGGTGAGGGTGATTCCGAAATCCATGTGCTTTACATTCTGTCACTTTGTTAGTCGAGCTCTGGGAAGACATTGCAGCTAAGCAATTAATTAATTAAGCAAAATAAAGCAATAACAACAAAACAAAATACGACACCTCCCCCACATCCCCCAAACTGCTATGAGCTTCCTGACACCCAAAGTGTATCAGTTAGCTGTATTAATTTGCTAGCAACTCAGGTTAGGTGAAGGCAGAAGGAATCTGTTGGAGGAGCAGCAGGGGCCCACAGCACTGACAAAAAGCTGTAGAAGCAGGCTCGGACGTGGGCAGCAGAAGGGCAGTTCCAGAATCGAAGAAGCAGAGAGACAGCAACAGACACTCAGTAAGAGCGGTGTGGTAAGGACCCATCTCTAGATTGGAAGTCCACCCATATTCAGTGTATTTGTCTCTCCTCTAAAAACTCACGTTACAGAAGGGGAGCATCTGTCGTGCCCTTTTCTTGGCTGTGTGTGTGCATATGTGTGTACATGCATGCACACTCATCACAGTCCAACCAGTGTGGGAGAAGCTCAATTGCTCAAAAGTTATTTGGGGTGCTGTTTGAAAGGGAAAATAGATGCTAGGTGGGCAAAACCCAACAACAGTCCCATAATATGGCAATAGGGAGAAACATGATGGGTTAGGAAGCTACTAAAGGAAGAAATCGCAGCTAATTTTCACAAACATTTTTCTAGTTCTGTATTCCAAGAAACTATATGGTTCTTTATATAAGGGATACCAAACAATAGAGGAAATGATGTCTGCAAAGCAGTTTAACAAAACAGGCTTTCAATTGTATGGATCTGTGATAAAAAACCACAGCTGAGTCAGAACATGTTTATAAGGAACCATAGTAACATAGCCCAGCCTACAGATTCCTGGTGATTTGATTTCAGGCAGCTTCATACTTCGAAAAGTGATTATTAGCACATATTTGACTCCCCTTCCCCATCAGGAACAGACTCTCTGTCTTGGTTTGGAGTGACTGAGAGAGGCCGTGTCAAATGGAGGTGCACTTGGCCAAGGGGCCAGTAACAGCTGCCATTTTTAGTTTTTAGCTACTCGACATTAATTTTGTCTTCCTAACAACACTCCAATTTCTTGGAGTAAATCAAGGTGTCTTGCTTCCCCACCACAGAGGCCGAAGGAGTCTCTGGAGGTCCCTTCTGCCAAATACTCTCTCACACTGTTCTGGCTCAGCCATGGGATGCCATTCACCTAAGCTCTGCCCACAAGATTCCTTTTCCTGGGTTGTTGGATCTTGAGCAGAGTGATGCAAAGTAGATTCCAGTAAGTAGATTTAAGTAGCCCATCCTGAAGGTTGAATTGTGCCTGGTCTGGCTTTCATCCTGTTTCAAAGTCTGGTTATCCAGCTTTCCAATTAATTCTGTGAGTTCCTTAATATCTTCCTAATAAGTACATTAAGTGAGCCATAGGTAGCTTCTACTGTTTGTGACCAGGAGCATTGTCTGATTCGGTAGGGAACTGTAGCTGTCTCTAACAAGCATGATAACCAAAAGCTGTAATCCCTAGATTCTCATTTCAAGGCATAGACTGAAATTTGGGGATGTTTTGTGACGATGACAAAATAATCTCTTAATTCTTGTAATTTTAGAACTGAAATAGTTGAAAGGCAAACTCAGCATTTGAATCAATGGATTGCTTAATGACAAGGTCAGTTGAATTTACAGCTGTGCCAGGGCTCATGCGGAAGTTGGAACATTTATCAGGAAAGAATGGGACCCTGACAACTGCAGATATCTAGGTGGATTAAATCTAAGTGGATTTAGAAAATGCAAAGCTTGCAGAACCTCCAAATCCCTCTGAAATAGTACCCAGCTGTCCAGTTTTGTCATTGTGGAAGCCAGAGGAGTATTCGGAGGTTAATTATGCCAGCTACTTTGTCTTACATCCCTGATGCAGCTAAGGGCTGGGCATGGAACCTAAGTTAGGCTAATTGCACTCTGTCTCTTTCAGAACTTTGACTCTTGAATGGAAAGACACTAGGAAGAAGGAAAGCTAAGAAGAGTTCATTAATTCCAGCCTGGCGGCCCCCAAAAGTCAAGTGGTTTTTGTCTTATTATGGTCAGCCTTCCAAACAATTCTTTCCAATAAATTACCCCTTTTGTTTACACCAGCTGGACGTAGTTTCTGCTGCTTGTGACCGAAGAACCCACCACACATGGGGCCTCCTTATACCGTGTCCTTCTGCTTCAGGTGTGGTTACATGGTCTCTCTATTATCAGGCTCCCATTTAGTGAAAGTTTCCCTGTGCCAGGGCTCTTTTACTATATTTTACTCTTTTTCTATGAATCAAGAACAGTGACTTATTTATTTTTTTTATCCACTCGGCTAACATTCATCGAGCCCTTATCCTGTGCGAGACACTGTGTGATGTGCTTTGGAGAACAGGAATCCAATGCTGAACTGACCTTCAAGATGCCCTACATCTGAAGGAAAAGTCATTCCTGCACAGAACTAGCTGTATGCGAGTGAGGTCGAACGTGATAATGTCACAGAGGACACAGATGAATGTGCGCGGATCGGAGGAGAGGTGTTACTCCCTGTTGGAGGGGGTCAGGAAAAGGTCCATGAGGGAGCCGATATATGTGCTTGATGTTTAAAGGGTCAGGGTTGGCAGAAGTGATGGCAGTGAGGTCAGATGCTAGACAGAGGAACCAGTGTGAGCCAAGGCAGAGGGCTGGGAAGATCCAGGGTGTGTATTCTATGTGAACGGGTATGTGAAGGAAAATAACAGGAAATCATGTTGGAAAAATAGATTAGACACAGGTTGTAGAGGCCTGGAGAGGCAGACTAATGAATTTGGACTTTATTTTGTAACTTTAAAGTTGGAACCAATATAATTTTCTGAGCAGCAGAGTGGCAGAATTAGTTATATGGGTCTCATTAGCGTAAATTGAGTGAGATCACTGATCCATAGACCAATATGGTGCTTTTTCTGGAACCTAAATTCTCTTCCAGGAAGATTGGAGTTAATGATGGATGGAATTTCTCAATACAGTAAAACCTGCGAGAGCTGGAAGCTGTGTAGGGCAGAAAACTGTCAGAGAAGGGAAACTCAAATATTTTCCACTAAAATGAGCAATAGAAAAGCGGTAAGACGGCACTCTGTCAAAGGCGGAAAAATTTGCAAGACCCAGAAAAACAAGAAATTCCCATCAGGTTCCAGCTCTCACAGGTTTTACTGTATTTGCAAATGCATAAAACAGAGCCTTACACATAGTAGGTACTCAATGGTAGTTCATTAACTTGCTTTTGTTTGGTTGTTTTTCCTTTCCTCTAGTTACCACACAGGAGTTGTAAAGGAAAAGTAAATGTGTGTTATATATGAAGGCAGTATTTTATAGTGGTTACAAGCACGGCTTTGGTTCCTAACAGACCCCTGGGTTTAAATCCTGTTGAACAGCTTCCTGCTTATGTGATCTTAAGCAAGTTGCTTTCACTGTCTGACACTTGGCAGGAACCTCAAAGTGGACTCGTTGAAAACCAAATTCATCTCCTTCCCTCCAACCTCCATTCCCTCTAGTGCTTCCCTGCTCAGTGTGTAAAATTGTCATCCCCAATACTAGACGCCTGGAGCCATCATCCTTTATCTTCCTTCCCTCTCACTCTGTGTCCAATTTGATCAAGGGCTTCACTAATTTAATCTCATTAATAGTTTCCAATGTTCTTTCCTCCTGGGTTAATGCATTAGTTTGGTTATTTTTTGCCTTTCACCTAAACAAGTACAGTGTCTTCCTGAGTGATCTTCCTGCCTACAGACTTGCCCTTCTCAACCCTATTGACTGTACCTGTGTCTGAGGGACCTGGATAAAATGCAAAGCAGGTCCTCACTATGCCTGAGGCCCTTCCACCACTCCCTGCAGCCTCTGGGCTGAAGCTGAGGCTCATATTCCTTAATGTGGTGTCTAAGGCTATACTTGGTCCTGTAGGGTCACTGTGAGTTGGAATTGACTCAGCTGCACACAACAACATGCCCATGAGTCCCTGGGTGGTGCAAATGGTCATGTGCTGGGCTACTAACCAGTCATAGGCTGTGGGCCTCTCCAGTCTCTCCTCTCCTCGAATACGTGCCTCAGCCACAGTTCCTTCCTGCAGGAGGCCTCAGTGTCTGAACTGCCTTTGACTCTTCGTCCACATAATTCCTTCCTGCTTCTCAAGATGCAGCACCAGGGTCTTCTTTGGGAAGCCTTCGCTGATGGCATTCCAGTTCTGGTCAGGTCTAGCTGCCTGTCCTCTGTACTTGTTACTAACGCTGTATAATAAAGACCACAGGGCATTATTCCTTTTTCCCCCCAGCTAGACTTTTAGACTTTGAGCCCCTGCAGATGAGGGACCTTTGAGTTACTTTTGTAGCCTGAATGCTGGCACTTAGTCGATGTTCAGCTAATAATACTTTTTGACTACTCTGTACTTGCCTAGTGGTGCAATGGTTAAGTGCTCAGCTGCTAACCAAAAGGTTGGCAGTTGACCCACCAGGGGCTCCGTGGGAGAAAAGACCTGGCAATCTACTTCTGTAAAGACTGCAGCCTAGGAAAACCTATGGGGGAGCTCTACTCTGTCTTATAGGGTCTCTATGGGTTGGAATCGACTCAATGGCACACAACAACTCTATTATGCCAGTTTGAGTCTCTGGATGGTGCAAATGGTTCATGTGCTGGGCTGCTAATCAAAAGATTGGAGGTTTGAGTCCACCCAGAGGTACCTTGGAAGAAAGGCCTGGTGATCTACTTCTGAAAAATCAGCCATTGAAAACCCTGTGGAGCACAGTTCTACTCTGACACGCATGGGGATGCCATGTGACCGACTAGTTTTCAGACGCCTGACTATCACCTTACAAAGGCAGGACTTTGGCACTATTTGCAGGAGAAAGCATGGCGCTTTCAGTGATCTTAAGAGTCATGAATATTTTCTACAAATTGACCCAAACTGAAACCCCTTTAACAGACTGGAGGAATTTCTGTTTACTTTTTACTCAGACCAGAAATGTGCTCACTCTTCATGAGCATTGCCAACAAATGTGCCAATTCTCTTTTCCTTAAAAAAACTCCGAAACTCTTGCAGTTTATAGTCTTGCTTCAATTCTGTTGACGGAATTCACTATGACAGGTTTAGGATGGTGAAATTACTAAATCGTGTTAATTTGAAGAAAAGGTTTTCTGATGTATTTAAATTGAGGAAGTGAATTTTCAGAAATCTGAACTGTGATTTATGCCGTTCTATTTAGTTCAACAAACATTTATTCAGTGCCCACTCTGTGCCACATCTGGAGCCCAACCCTTGGTGATAGGTGGGGTGACCAGAAACAGGCAAGATTTGGTTCCTGCCCTTTGCAAGCTTGCCATCTGAAGGGGAGGCAGAAATTGCAAAACTATTGTTAAGACAGTGGAGGGAAGGAGAGCACAGAAAGAGAAAAATTCCAGGAATAGAACCAGCCCATCTGTAGGTTCTACATGGTACCTGGTACTATGCAGGGGATTCAGAAGTGAAGGGGTCCCTTTAAACTCATCCCGAGGACACAGCTACAGGCAGGAGAGCAGGCCAGAGAGAGGGACCATTTTAACACCTCATCCTAGGGGCATAGCCCCCTTAGCATCTCAGGGTGCATTGCAGATCTAAAGAGTTCCAATTTGAGGGGCAGGGATTATATGAAAAAGTCCCTGGGTGGCGCAAACAGTTTGCATTCAGCTGGTAACCAAAAAGGGTGGTTCAAATCCACCCAACGGCATCGTGGAAGAAAAGGTCTGGTAATCTGCTTCTATAAGGATTACAGCCAAGAAAACCCTATGGAGCAGTTCTACTTTGTAACCCATGGGGTTGCCGTGAGTCAGAATCAACTCCATAGCACACAACAACAACAGTTACATAAAGCTCTCCACCCCCCATCATCCCAAGCTTCTCTTCCTAGAGTTTCAGTTGAGATCGCACATGCGGTGCCCTTGTCTTCCTTTTCTACTGAAGCTTCCTGTCTGAAGCCCCTGGGAAATGGCTGCGGGCTGTCAGGTTCTCCCGAACAGATAGAGCCAGGCACCCGCAGCAGCAAACGAGCCCTCCCCAGGGTAGTGTGAAATGCAGTTATCTATCTGGTGAGACAATATATTACCCATTGTCCTTAACTGCACCCAGAGACATGCACACCCGTCCCAACCAGCTTATTTTTCTGTTAAACAAGACAGAAATGAGACATGGTATACAGCAGAAGCGGGAATCCCTTCTTCAGAAAGTGGTTGTCCAGGAAGGTGTTCCTGAACCTTCCTCGAAGGGACAGATTCGATCTTCAGAGGCCCTAGCACTGAAGAGCTGTGTTATACCTTGGTCCCTTGTGTAACTGAAATCGAAACACCACTGAACCATACAACCTGGGCAACGAAATGGAAGAATTTCTGATTTTTCCCATAATGATAATTCCATCGTGGGCCTTTTTGGAAATATCCATATTCTTTCAAAACATATTTTCTCCATTTTTTCATGTCCTGCCTTGCCAGCCTGCTTAGCCTGCCTCTAGGGAAAAGCAGTCCTGTGAGGTGGGGTGGAATAGTGCTTCCACAGCGCCCCATGCTGACTCTAACAGAGGGTCACTCTCCACAGTAAATGCCCACTTAGGTGTCTTCCACACCAGACTGTGAATTCACCCAGGCCGAGGCCAGGAATTGTGTTCCTTTCAGTGGCTCGGCGCTGGGCACAGGTCCTGGTCGTGGTAGGGGTGGGTGAACATCTGCCGAATGAGCGTCTTTTGTAACAGTCTTGATAGCTAAGCAGGTGAGGCCTCAGTAGCTGATGCTAAGGAAAAAGAAGGATGAGGGGAGATTGGGCGGAACTGGAGCCTGTGAGCATGGTCACCACTGTAAAGAACCCTGAGGGAGATCTAGGCTTATTAGACAAGGGTTTCATGATTTGGAGTTGATTTAGACTTAGCCCTGGTTGGCCCTGTCATCTGAGGAGGGATGGCCCAATGGGTGGGACACAAGGACAGAAGAGCCTATGTGATCATGGATGTTTTGTTTCTGGGAGAATAGGCCATTCAGAGCTGGACGTACAGGAGATGGGATCCAGCACCCTTCCTCCCACCCAGCTGAACAGATATCAGCCAAGAATGCCGAACAGACAGGAAGCGGAATTGAGGCAGCAATTTTGCTGGACTCAGAAAAGAAGGTGAGGGTTAGGGAAAGACTCTGAACTGATGAACACAGAGGTGTCCAATGCTCTCCTCAGGCTTCAAGGTACTGACTCTTGTCTGCGAGAGTAAGTCTAGATCCCACCCACAGGCAGAGCCTGGTCATAACATATTCCAGCCTCTAGGGGGAGCTCACGAACCTCAAACAGTGGAGGACGGGGAGTAACGTAGATAGGTCCAAGACAAGGTCACATGATTCTATCACACTCCTAGGGGACAGTATTCCGAGAAAAGTGGTTTAAACTATATTTCTTGGCCAATTTTCTTTTAGATTGTTTCACTCTTATTCACTAGTGTCTAGAATTCTTGCTGTTTTTCTTTTGCCATCGGAGCCAAGGAGACAAATATTGTACCCTTTGCCCTAGAAAAAGCAGTCCTAGTGGCTCAGTGGTTAAAGCACTCGGCTGCTAACCAAAAGGTCGGTGGTCTGAACCCACCAGCCACTCTGTGGGAGAAAGATGTGGCAGCCTGCTTCTGTAAAGATTCACAGCCTTGGAAACCCAATGGAGTATTTCCGCTCTGCCCTATAGAGTCACTATGAGTTGGAATCAACTCAACATAAGTGGGTTTGGCTTTTTGGTTTTTGCCCTAGAAAATGTGTCTGCAGCAGGGGGTTCAGGATGTCCAGCTGAGCAGGGAAGACAGATGCTGACAGCAGCAATGACTGGTGACAGTCTTGCCCCATGTAGCAAGTCTGAAGCCCAAGGAATTTTAAGGGCAGCTATTTTCAACAATGGCCTGTAAATGCACACCTCAAACAACAAATCTTGCACTTGACCCAACACTGAATCCATTAAAACGGGAACCGTGGGCGGCTTTCAGAAGCCATCGCCAACGCTGCTCTGGCTGAAAAGGAAAAGGAGAAGCCTCCCGTGGTATCCCCAGTTCAGGATTATAGCCCCGTGCCAGTAACATCTGCTGACTCTGCCTTTTGAACAGAGTAGCGATCCTTCCCAGGAGGCTGCCGTGGAGAAAAGGAATCTTGCAGGCTGGGCGGCCACCTACCTCCCTCCACCTGACCTGGCTGATGTTCCCACGCCAAGGATAGATGCGCCTCACCTCTCTTGGGAAGCACGGAGAGGGTCCTCAAAGAGACCCTCGCTCTGCCTCTTTGCAGCCTGACTGCGCTGCATCTAGTTATTGAATTTCTCAACGTGCCTGTATGAGTCATAGCTTCCGAGGTGAGTGCCCACCAACCCTGACCGACACAGTTCCTGGCCGTGGGAACAGCTGTCGGAGACGCTGACTGTCCAGGTGTCTGGAAGATGATTTATAACATGTACTTGAGCAGCCTGGTGATATTTTATTAATCAAAATGTCAGATAATCTAATGATAATGCATTTTCGATGGGGCTCAGAAACGTCAATTTTTAAAATAAGCATTTTAGACATTGGCTGTGGGTTTCTTTTTTAGAGATAGTGTGCTCTGGGGAATCTGTTAGGGTTTTTTTGTTTGTTTTTTGCCCCCCTCCCCACCTTTTTTTAACCAAGATTACAGTTTCACGTTATGCACATATAAGGAGTTCCAAGCAGATCCCACTGCACAGAGACAGGGGCTGTTATTCTTGTTTTGGATGTGGGAAAAACGAATATTGCAAATGGCATATTCAAAGGTTATCAAATGAGTAAGATTTTTGATTGTTTGTTTTTCACATTTGTGAAATGCCTCCTGCATGCCTCATGCCTCAAATTGTTTAAAGTGCCTTCCCGTATGCTGTCTCCTTTAGCTTCATCTTCCAAAGGGATAATATTATCTCCATTTTACAGATGCGGAAATCATGATTATGTAACTCACGTCTCCCAGCTAGTGAGTTTCAGGAACAGAACTCAAACTCAGCTCTCTCCCTGGCAGCTCTATCATTCCCTCTCTTATATCAGCCCATTCTTCCATTCATTTCTTCATCCATTCCTTTGATCAGCAAACATTTCTGGGCATCTCTCTTATGTGCCCAGCATTAAGCATTGGGAATACAGCGGCAAAAGCAGAGTCTTTATCATCGCAGAGTCTTCAATCTGTTGGAGAAGTAAGATGAGCAATTGAGCATATCAATTCATTATGCTAATTGAGAATATTTTTAGTTTAAAACTGCCTTGTAACACACATTCATTAGGCCTTTTTGTGTGCATCACCGGGTCTGCATCACAGCATGACAACTGGCTGGAGCTGAGTGGAGGCTGATCTTGTAGTTAGATTGGGTGTAGGAAGTCAAATCTGCCATAGTCTCCACCACTCCCTTTTGTATACCTAGAACTGAACCAAAGGTCAGTTGTCATTAATCATCTTTCTTTTACTATGTATGTGTGTGTGGTTTAATACTTGCCTCAGTTTACTTGGTTATTTTACTTGTGTGGTTCCTTTGAGCATGTGAGTTTTGGATCTCTTATCTGAAACTTTGGAAAAAGGGAAGGAGCTTCCATATACTGACACATCTCATGTATCAGATACAATGGTGGGCGCTTCACATACAGCCTTTTATTAAATTAAGAAACATGGGTCCAAACCTTGACTATATTGATAATTGTCCTTGTGATCGTGGGCAAGCCATTTATCACATCTGGGCCTTTTTTTTTTTTTAATTCTACTTTAGATGAAGGTTTACAGAGCAAACTAGTTCCTCATTAAACAGTTAGTACACATATTGTTTTATGACATTGGTAAACAACCCCCCAACATATCAACACTCTCCCTTCTCAACCTTAGATTCCCCATAACCAGCGTTGCTTTCCCCTCCTGCCTTGTAGTCCTTGCCCCAGGGCTGTTTTGTTTTATGGGCTGTCCAAACTTTGGCTGAAGTGTGAACCTCAGTAGTGACTTCATTACTGAGCTGATAGGGTGTCCAGGGGCCATACTCTCAGGGCTTCTCCAGGCTCTGTCAGGCCAGCTAATCTGGTCTTTCTTTTTTTTTTTCCAATTTTTACTGTGCTTTAAGTGAAAGTTTATGAATCAAGTCAGTCTCTCATACAAAAATTTATATACACCTTGCTATATACTCTTAATTGCTCTCCCCTTAATGAGACAGCACACTCCTTCCCTCCATTCTCTATTTTCGTGTCCATTCGGCCAGCTTCTGACCCCCTCTGCTCTCTCATCTCCCCTCCAGACAGGAGATGACGACATAGCTTCATTTGTCTACTTGATCCAAGAAGCTCATTCTTCATCAGTATCATTTTCTATCCCATAGTCCAGTCCAATCCCTGTCTGAAGAGTTGGCTTTGGGAATGGTTCCTGTCTTGGGCTAAAAGAATGTCTGGGGACCATGACCTCCGGGGTCCTTCTAGTCTCAGTCACACCATTAAGTCTGGTCTCTTTACAAGAATTTGGGGTCTGCATCCCACTTCTCTCCTGCACCCTCAGGGGCTGTCCCTTGTGCTCCCTGTCAGGGCAGTCATTGTTTCTAGCCAGGCACCATCTAGCTCCTCTTGTCTCAGGCCAATGCAGTCTCTGGCTTATGTGGTCCCTTCTGTCTCTTCGGCTCATAATTACCTTGTGTCTTTGGTGTTCTTCATTCTCCTTTGCTCCAAGTGGGTTAAGACCCATTGTTGCATCTTAGATGGCTGCTTGCTAGCATTTAAGACCCCAGAAGCCAATCTCCAAAGTGGGATGCAGAATGTTTTCTTAATAGATTTTGTTGTGCCAATTGACTTAGATATCCCCTGAAACCATGGTCTCCAAACCCCCACCCCTGCTACACTGACCTTTATTCAGGAAACTGCTTTTAGTTTAGTCCAGTTGTGCTGACCTCACCTGTATTGTGTGTTGTCTTTCCCTTCACCTAAAATAATTCTTATCTACTATCTAAAATTTTTAATTAGCGAAAACCCCTCTCCCTTCCTCCCTCCCCCCTCTCATAACGATCAAAGAATATTTTCTTCTCTGTTTAAAGTATTTCTCCAGTTCTTATAATAGTGGTCTTATACAATATTTGTCCTTTTGCAGCTGACTAATTTCACTCAACATAATTCCTTCCAGATTCCTCCATGTTATGAAATGTTTCACGGATTCATCATTGTTCTTTATTGATGGGGAGTATTGCATTGTGGGAATATAACATAATTTATTTACCCGTTCATCCACTGTTGGGCATCTTTGTTGCTTCCATCTTTTTGCTATTGTAAACAGTGCTGCAATAAACACGGGTGTGCGTATGCCTGTTCCTGTAAAGACTGAATTCTCTAGGATATATTCCAAGGAGTGGGATTGCTGGATCGTATGGTAGTTCTATTTCTAGCTTTTGAAGGAAGCACCACATCGATTTCCAAAGTGGTTGTACCATTTGACATTGCCACCAGCGGTGTATAAGTGTTCCAGTTTCTCCACAACCTCTCCAACGCTTATTATTTTGTGTTTTTTGGATTAATGCCAGCCTTGTTGGGGTGAGATGGTATCTCATTGTAGTTTTGTGGCTAATGATCATGAGCATTTCCTCAGGTATCTGTTAGCTACCTGAATGTCTTCTTTAGTGACATGTCTATTCATATCCTTTGCCCATTTTTTAATTGGGTTATTTGTCTTTTGGTAGTTGCGTTTTTGCAGTATCATGTAGATTTTAGAGATCAGGCGCTGATCGGAAATGTCATAGCTAAAAATTTTTCCCAGTCTATAGGCAGTCTTTTTACTCTTTTGGTGAAGTCTTTGGATGAGCATAGGTGTTTGATTTTTAGGAGCTCCCAGTTATCTAGTTTCTCTTCTGCATTGTTAGTAATGTTTTGTATACGGTTTATGCCATGTGTTAGGGCTCCTAACGTTGTCCCTATTTTTTTTTCCCATGATCTTTATCGTTTTAGATTTTATATTTAGGTCTTTGATCCATTTTGAGTTAGTTTTTGTGCATGGTGTGAGATGTGGGTCTCATTTCATTTTTTTGCAGATGGATATCCAGTTATGCCAGCACCATTTGTTATAAAGACTGTCTTTTCCCCCATTTAACTGATTTGGGCCTTTGTCAAATATCAGCTGCTCATATGTGGATGGATTTATGTCTGGACTCTCAATTCTGTTCCATTGGTCTATGTATCTGTTGTTATACCAGTACCAGGCTGTCTTGACTACTGTGGCGGTATAATAGGTTGTAAAATAGGTAGAGTGAGGCCTCCCACTTTGTTCTTCTTTTTCAGTAATGTTTTACTTATCTGGGGCCTCTTTCCCTTCCATATGAAGTGGGTGATTTTTTTCTCCATCTTATTAAAAAATGTCGTTGGAATTTGAACCGAAATTGCATTGTATCTATAGATGGCTTTTGGTAGAATAGACATTTTTACAATGTTAAGTCTTCCTATCCATGAGCAAGGTTTGATTTTCCACTTATGTAGGTCACTTTTCATTTCTTGCAGCAGTGTCTTGTAATTTTCTTTGTGTAGGCCTTTTACAGCTCTGGTGAGATTTATTCCTAAGTATTTTATCTTCTTGGGGCTACTGTAAATGGTATTGATTTGGTGATTTCTTCCTTGATGTTCTTTTTGTTGGTGTAGAGGAATCCAACTGATTTTTGTATGTTTATCTCATATCCTGATACTCTATTAGTTTCAGTAGTTTTCTTGAGGATTCTTAAGGGTTTTCTTTGTATAAGATCATGTCATCTGCAAATGGAGATACTTCTACTTCTTCCTTACCAATCTGGTTGCCCTTTATTTTTTATCTAGCCTAATTGCTCTGGCTAGGACCTCCAACACAGTGTTGAATAAAAACGGTGATAAAGGGCATCCTCGTCTGGTTCCCGTTCTCAAGGGAAATGCTTTCCGGGTCTCTCCATTTAGAGTGATGTTGGCTGTTGGCTTTGTATAAATGCCCTTTATTATGTTGAGGAATTTTCCTTCTATTCCTATTTTGCTGAGAGTTTTTATCATGAATGAGTGTTGAACTTTGTCAAATGCCTTTTCTGCATCAATTGATAAAATCATGTGATTCTTGTCTTTTATTTATATGCTGGATTACACTAATTGTTTTTCTAATGTTGATCCATCCCTGCATACCTGGTATGAATCCCACTTGGTCATGGTGAATTATTTTTTTGTATGTTGTTGAATTCTATTGGCTAGAATTTTGTTGAGGATTTTTGCATCTAAGTTCATGAGGGGTATAGGTCTGTAATTTTCTTTTTTTGTGATGTCTTTACCTGGTTTTGGTATCAGGGATATGCTGGCTTCATGGAATGAGTTTGGGAGTATTCCGCCCTTTTCTATGCTCTGAAATACCTTCAGTAGCAGTGGTGTTAACTCTTCTCTGAAAGTTTGATAGAACTCTGCAGTGAAGCCTTCTGGGCCAGGGTTTTTTTTTTGCTGGGAGTTTTTAAATTACCTTTTTAATCTCTTCTTTTGTTATGGATCTATTTAGTTGTTCTACCTCTGTTTGTGTTAGTTTATGTAGGTAGTGTGTTTCTAGAAAATCATCCATTTCTTCTAGGCTTTCAAATTTGTTAGAGTACAATTTTTCATAGTAATCTGATATGATTCTTTTAATTTCAGTTGGGTCTGTTGTAACATCGCCCATCTCATTTCTTTTTTGGGTTATTTGCTTCCTCTCCTGTTTTTCTTTTGTCAGTTTGGCCAACGGTTTATCAGTTTTGTTAATTTTTTCAAAGAACCAGCTTTTGGTCTTGTTAACTCTTTCAGTTGTTGTTCTGTTTTCTATTTCATTTAATTCTGCTCTAATTTTTATTATTTGTTTTCTTCTGGTGCCTGTGGGTTTCTTTTGTTGGTCTCTTCTATTTGTTCAAGTTGTAGGGATAATTCTTTAATTTTGGCCCTTTCTTCTTTTTGGATATGTGCATTTATTGATATAAATTGGCCTCTGAGCACCGCTTTTGCTGTGTCCCAAAGGTTCTGACAGGAAGTGTTTTAGTTTTCACTGGATTTCTTTATTCCATCCTTAATGTCTTCTGTAATCGAGTCTTTTTTGAGCAGGGTATTGTTCAGTTTCCAAGTGTTTGATTTCTTTTCCCTGCTTTTCCTGTTACTGATTTCCACTTTTATGGCCTTACGGTCAGAGAAGATGCTTTGTACTATTTTGATGTTTTGGATTTGGCTAAGGTCTGCTTTATGACCTAATATGTAGTCTATTCTAGAGAATGCTCCATGTACACTAGAAAAGAAAGTATACTTGGTTGCTGTTGGATGGAGTGTTCTGTACGTGTCTATGAGGTCACGTTGGTTGATTGTGGCGTTTAGATCTTCTGTGTCTTTATTGAGCT
Source organism: Elephas maximus indicus (assembly GCF_024166365.1). Classification (NCBI taxonomy): domain Eukaryota; kingdom Metazoa; phylum Chordata; class Mammalia; order Proboscidea; family Elephantidae; genus Elephas; species Elephas maximus. The sequence goes on along the minus strand of NC_064831.1, from coordinate 69,486,889 downwards.
TCTGTCTGGATGTCCTGTCCTTCACCGAAAGTGGTGTGTTGAAATCTCCTACTATTATTGTGGAGCTGTCTATCTCACTTTTCAATGCTGTTAGAGTTTGTTTTTATGTATCTTGCAGCCCTGTCATTGGGTGCATAAATATTTAATGTGGTTATAACCTCCTGGTATGTTGTCCCTTTAATCATTCTATAGTGTCCTTCCTTATGCTTTGTGGTGGATTTATCTTTAAAGTCTATTTTGTTGGAAATTAATACTGCCACTCCTGCTCTTTTTTGATTGTTGTTTGCTTGATATATTATTTCCATCCTTTAAGTTTTAGATTGTTTGTGTCTCTAAGTCTATGGTGTGTCTCTTGTAGGCAGCATATAGACAGATCATGTATTTTTTTATCCATTCTGCCACTCTCTGTCTCTTTATTGGTGCATTTAGTCCATTTATATTCAGCATAATTATAGATAGGTATGAGTTTAGTGCTGTCATTTTGATGTCTTTTTTTGAGTGTTGTTGAGTTTCTTTTTCCCACTTAATTTTTTGAGCTGACTAGTTTACCTTTATATATTGTCTTTTCCTCTCATTCGTTGCTGATTTTGTTTCTGCTGTCTCTATTTTTTTCTTGTATTTTATTTTGATGAGTACAGTAGTCTCTTTGTGGTTACCTTAGTATTTACTGCTATTTTTCTAAGTTTAAACTCAACTTTTATTTCTTTATATTGCCTTGTCTTCCCTGCATATGAAAGATCTATGACTACATTTCTTAAAAAAAAAAAAAAAAAAATTAGTCCCTCTTTATTGTTTTAATATTGTCTTGTTTTCCATAATAACATCACTGTTCCCCTGTTTTTAGGGTTTTTTTTTAAATCTTGATTTATTTTTGTGATTTCCCTGTCTGGGTTGACCTCTGATTGCTCTGTCTAGTGTTCTAGTCTTGGGTTGATAACTGATATTATTGATCTTCTGACCAAAGAACTCCCTTTAGTGTTTCTTACAGTTTTGGTTTGGCTTTTACGAATTCCCTAAATTTCTGTTTATCTGGAAATGTCAGAATTTCACCTTCATATTTGAAAGACAGTTTTGCTGGATATATGATTCTTGACTGGCAATTTTTTTCCTTCAATTTTTTATATAAGTCATCCCATTGCCTTCTTGCCTGCACGGTTTCTGCCAAGTAGTCCAAGCTTATTCTTATTGACTGTCCAGTGCAGTGATTTTTTGTTTATCCCTAAAAAAAAAAAAAAAAAAAGTTTTTTTTTTTTTATCCCTAGCTGCTCTTAAAATTCTCTCTTTGTCTTTGGTTTTGGCAAGTTTAATTATAATATGTCTTGGTGACTTTCTTTTAAAATCTACCTTATGTGGAGTTCGATGAGCATCTTGGATAGATATCTTCTCATCTTTCATGATATCAGGGAAGTTTTCTGCCAACAGATCTTCAACAATTCTCTCTGTATTTTCTGTTGTCCCTCCCTGTTCTGGTACTCCAGTCACTTGTAGGTTATTTCTTTTGATAGAGTTCCACGTGATTCTTAAGTTGTCTTCATTTTTTCAATTCTTTTATCTGACTTCTTTTCAAATACGTTAGTGCCACGTGCTTTATCTTCAAGCACACCAATTCTGCCTTCTACTTGCTCAGTTCTGCTCCTCTGACTTTGCACTGAGTTGCCTAATTCTGTAATTTATTGTTAATCTTCTGAATTTTTGATTGCTGTCTCTCTATGGATTCTTGCAACTTATTAAATTTTTCATCATGTTCTTGAATAACCTTTTTAATTTCTTCAAGTACTTTATCTGTGTGTTCCTTGCTTGTTCCACATATTAACTGATCTCCTTCCTAATCTTGTTCCTGATGTCTTAAAGTATTCTGTATATTAATCTTTTGAATTCTGCATCCAGTAATTGCAAGAAGGCACCTTCATCCAGAAGATCCATTGATTCTTTGTTTCAAGAGCTTGTTGAGGCAATCATAGTCTGTTTCTTTATGTGACTTGATATTGATTGTTGTCTGCAAGCCATTTATAAGTTATTGTATTAGTTTATTTTATGTTTGCTTACTGTATCCTGGCTTATTGCTTTTTTTTTTTTTTTTTGATGTGCCCAAATGGGTTGCTTGAGTGAGCTAGCCTGATTACTTTAGCCTTTGGAGCTCTGACCTCCTGTCACCAGATGGCTAGAGCTGTTATCAGGTATATCAGTCTAGGAGCCCATTCACTTTTCTTGTATGAATTCAGCTCAGGTCTGATCATCAAGTGTGTGGTACAGACTCTGTCCTATAGCCTTAGAGGGGCAGGGCTGATTGGTGTAGGTACCATATCTGGTTGCAGCAGGGGGTCATGCTCTGAACAAGGCAGGGGACTGACAACCGTCCCTCAAGTGTCTGTGAGGAAAGTGTGTCCCTGTTCCCTAGAGCATATAAGTGATGGGTTCTGCAGATGGACCTTGGGCACCCAATGCTTTTGGTTGTAAGGACTGGGAGGTACCAGTTATCCTTGGGCCACTGTCGTGGGTGGCTGGGTGATCTGAGTGGAGCCACCAGTCCTTATGCCCCTGATGTGGGTAGGTGAGGACCCTGTTTAATAGGCAAAGCAGTGTCAAATATCAAACACCCACCTCTCCACCACACAGCTGAAACAGTTGCAGTCTGCCAACAAGGGCCTATTCTCCTGAAATAGGCCCACACAGGACAATGCAGGGGAGAAAGTTATTCAAAGTCCATGGACCATTTATGCCTGGACAGGGTCTGCTTCTGTTGTGAGCTCCCCAGGTTAGTGGAGCTGGCAAATTATCTTTTGCCCCAATTGTGAATTTATTCCTACTCCAAGGCCGGAAGGATGTCTCAGGGTGCTTAATAGGGCCTATCTGAGGCCCAGGGAAATCAACAGCCACTGAAGCTGGCTTGGGGGCTGGGGGCATGTTAAAATATACGCTAGTACTTAGCTTTCACTGAGAGCGCCGTTCTTCTCTGGTTCCAGAGGTGTGAGTAGGCTGTGAGTCTGGCTGCTTCTGTCTGCGGAAACTGTGGCTGAACGCTACTACCAGCCTGCCATAGCCACTCCTGGGACTGGTGCCTGAGGGATCCTGGCGATTCAGTTCTGGCAATTCCTCTCCACTTCTGAACTGTCTCTCTCTCCCCCTGCTGCGCAATCTGTTTTCTAACTTTGCCTTTGATGTTCAGGGCTCCTAGCTTGTCATAAACATAATCGTTTCACTTGTTTTTTTCAGGTCTTTGTTGTAACAGGGATCACAGGAAGCCTCACCTCTCTCATCTTTCTTTTTGAGTTAGAATTTTGTTCTACATTTCTTTCCAGCTCTGTCTGGGATCCTCTATTGTGATCCCTGTCAGAGCAGTCAGTGGTGGTAGGTGGGCACCATCTGGTTGTACAGGACTCCGTCCGGTGGAGGCCACGGTATTTGTGGTCCATTAGTCCTTTGGACTAATCTTTCTCTTGTATCTTTAGTTTTCTTCATTCTTCCTTGCTCCTGAAGGGGTGAGACCAGTGGAGTATCCTAGATGGCTGCTCACAGGCTTTTAAGACCCCAGATGCTACTCACCACGGTAGAATGTAGAACATTTTCTTTATGAACTATGTTATGCCAGTCCGGGCCTTATTTTTTATTTGCAAAAAGAGAAAGTCTGATTTGATGGTTTCTAAGACCTTTTTCACCTCTGACATTCTTCCATTCCAGATTCTCTACTCCTCAGGGGCAGGGACCATCCCTTACTCACATATGTAGCCGGTCATGGCACCAAGCACAACGTCTGAAACTCAGTTTCTCAATAAAAGACAGATAAATGAATGAGCACACTAGATCAGAAATACATCACATTAGAAAAGATCTGAGAAGTTGGAAGGTATCATGTATTTTTTAAACTAGATTTTTAAGAAAGACAAGAAACAAATTGTGTTTTGAGTACCTCCTATATTCTAGGCACTGTGCTAGGTAATTAAGTCATTATCTTGTCAGTGTATGTATTCAAGCGCTAGCCCTCAGCACCTATACCTGGTCTTCATAAGGCCTTGGATATTTCCTAGTTTTTGTCTTCCCATGCCCCATCCCCCTTCTTTGTGGAACTGTTGATTCTGTCAGTAATGGTGCTTCATCTCCTTACACCACCATCACCAAGAGATAGGCATGTGACCCAAGCTAGGCCATTTAGAGTCTTTCACCTGGGAAACTGAAGATTGACAGAAGGAAAGTGAACTTCCCAGTATCTTTGCAAAAAATTTCTTTGCCCTTTTAAGTTAGAATCAGTTTCTGTTGCTCGAAGTCAAAGAACCCTGACAGATAAGTGTGGATAAGTACACAAGCCTGTGTTGTAGGTTTTATCAAGCTCTATTTCCTAAAGGAATAAATGGACTTGTCCAGGCTCCTTTATCATAAAGCGCTAGTGGGTAACATGAAAAGAAGTAACTAAAATCCCAGGGCAAGACTATAGTCCAGAACCAGAGGGGAAAAAGCATCCACAGTATGTGTTTGGACTCTGCTTATCAAGGACATATAATCGATTTCTGCCCTTGCCAAGGGGACCATCCATCCATCTCATTGCAGTTGAAAGGAACAAACAGAAGTGTGGCTGATAGTTCCCCATGAATCAACTCCTTTTAGAGACTTACTTTCACTCCATTCTCTTTTTCTTCAACCTGTTATTTCTCTCACGAGTTCAGCCTTCTAAGTAAGAAAAGCAGAGTGCTATAGTTATATCTATGAGGGCTTCTGTGTTAAAGACAGGATTTCTCTCCTTGGTTCCTTCTGAACTTGTCTGCTCACTAAGAATCCAGACAAGTCTCCTTTGAGGTCCTTTGGAGAGGGACAAGCAGGCCCAGTAGTGTCTTAATGGTCTTGTTAGTGAGAACAACTGACAGTTAACAAATTCTATCCATGTCTATGTTTAGTGTAGAGAGAACAGGACAGTTTTGAAAGGATATTTTTGCCTTGAGAAGAAATAACTGGACAGTATTTTTCAATTTTGAGGGAAGATAGTAATAGAATTTTTTTTTTCTTCTAGGCTTGATAAATGCAACTTCCCTCTATGCACTTTCACTGTGTGATTCCAGTGTTGCTGGGGGAGCAATCAAGAAAAAGACTGCATTGATGTATACACTCTTCCCACCACAAGCACGTTGATTTTTTTTTTTAATAGAATTTTTCTGAGATACACGGCCAAGCTTGAGAAAAAGGAGAGAAATTCCTATGTTCTAGAAATGAAGAAGGTGGTCATTTAAACAGATGTAATGGCATGCCAAATGAATTAAATGTTAAAACAACCAGATATAGGTGCTAAGGGCTGGGGGCTTTAATGTTTGCATACTTACATTGGTACAAGAGCTGTGATTTGGGCATACATAAGGCAGTGGATTGTACTGAGAACCTGAACATGCCAGGACCTTTAAAGGGTGTTGTTGCTGTTGTGTGCCACCACGTAAATTCCTACTCATAGTGACCTTATAGGACAGAGTAGAACTTCCCCATAGGGCTTCCTGAGCCATAATTTTTACAGGAGCAGATCACCAGGTCCTTTATTCCATGGAGCAGCTGGTGGATTCGAGCAAGCACCCTTTCAGTTAGCAGCCAAGCACTTAACCATTGTGCCACCAGGGCTCCTCTTTGAAGGGAAACTCTATAAAAAGAGGCTAGAAAAATTCTACCCACTAGCCTCGAGAAGTGACAAGGCAGCTTGTTACCCCCATGCCTGCATTTCTGGGTGACAAGGTAGCTTGCTACCCACATACCTGCAGTTCTGGGTAAAAACTGAAGTCCCATACCTTTACCTTACAAGGATGATGATATGGATTTTTACTAACCACCAGATATGTAAACTGTAAACATGAAAACTCATTCAGGATCAATAGACTTCCTAGATCTTCTATGAAACAAAATATCTTTTTGTAAGATAGTTCCAAAACCTAGGGCCAAACCAGTTGCCATCAAGTCGATTCTGACTCATAGCAACCTTAAAGGACAGAATAGAACTGCCCCATAGGGTTTCCAAGGAGCTGCTGGTGGATTTGAACTGCCGACCTTTTGGTTAGCAGCCAAATGCTTAACTACGTGCCACCAAGGCTCCAAAATCTAGGGCATATGGAAAGTATTAGGAAAAAAACAAAAAATGAATATCCAAGAAAAATGTGCTCACAATAAGAAATGACAAGCCATACACAAGGAGTTGAACCACAATCAGGTAAAGTAGACATAACAAATAAGAGGATTTGTACCCTACAATTAGAAATATTAAAACCATTTAAGACCGTAAAATGAATGTGTTTGAAACCTTTATAATACTGAAATAACTAGATAATACATAAAAGAACAAGTGTATTTGTAAAAATGGTGTGGTACAGTGTCATCATCTGACCTCTTGGTCTAACTTCATAAAGGGGCAGGAGGCGGGGGCAGGGATCAAGAGCAACAGCCTAAGGCTGATTCCTATGAGGCAGAGGTCAAACATACCTCCACCCTCCAAACTTTTTACCAATTCTGACACCAGCTGTCCCTCTCATGACACTCTTCTCTGCTGGGTTTGATAATTCATTGCAGTGGCCACACAGAACTTAGACAATACTCATGATTATGGTGTTTATCAAGGAAGTACCAGGTTACATGTCTTTGAAGAAGTACAACCAGAATGCTCCTTAGAAGCAAGGATAGCAAGACTGTGTCTTACATACTTTGGACATGTTGACAGGAGGGATCAGTCCCTGGAGAAGGACATCATGCTTGGCAGAGTAGAGGGTTAGCGGAAAAGAAGGAGACCCTCAATGAGGTGGATTGACACAGTGGCTGCAACAATGGGCTCAAGCATAACAATGATTGTGAGCATGGCGCAGGACCAGGTGGTGTTTCATTCTGTTGTACATAGGATCTCTATGGGTTGGAACCAACTTGACGGCACCTACCAGTGCAATACAACAACAATTAGTTTACAACTCAGGATCAGAATGACTCAGGATACAGCTGTTTGGTTAGGAGAGCTTCTCACTGTGCCCAAAAGCAGGCCTGTCCCTGGCCCTTAGTCCCTCAGTGCCTCGGACCCTCAGGCCTCTTGGGCCTCTTGGTCTGGCCAGCCCTCTGCCCTGCTTGAGTAGGCATTACAAAGTTCTTTAGCTTCACTGATAAGTGCCCAGAGGCACCCTACTCCACTAGCAAGCCTCCTGCCTGAAGGCACTCAGCTGTCTTCTGGGTCTGTGAGTCTAGCTCCACCAAATGCTGGAGGCACCTTACTGTAATTGCCTTGCTCCAGGGGCTGGGAAGCTGGTTCTGCTGGTCTCCTGGTTCTGCTGCTGCTGTTTATCTGCCACCGCTTCTCCTCATCTTGTGCCATCTCTGGTGTTACAGCTCTGTCTCCTGGGTCTAAAAGGTTCTCAGTGCAGGGATCCTAGGTCCAAAGGACACACTCTACTCCCAGCTCTTCCTGGTGGGAGTGAGATTCCCCCCATCCACCTCTGGGATGGCTCATTTTAAGCCTAGTGTGATGACAAAACTGACCAGTCACCTCATTAGAGTTCTATACACCTTATTTGCATGGTCCCACCCTCACAAGGGTGCCATGCACCTTATTTGCATTATTAGCAAGCTATCCAATCCCCTTGGTGGGCCACAAGCACCTCATTTGCATACCTCCACTCAGTTATTTGGTGGGAGTTACAAGACCATGGCGAGAAAGGCCATATAAAAGTGATCCATTGTATGGCGGTATTAAAAAAAAATAAAACCTACAAAGATAAAAATATAGTCATTAAAATAAAAAGCACAGTGGATGAGTTAAATAGTTTAATTTAAACACAGCTAGGAAATAATTAGTGAAAATAGATCCAAGGAAACCACTCAGAATATTGCACAGAGATTTAGAGATAAAAATTATGAGGTGTAAAAGAGAACCAGAAGGCTGACATGCATCTAATAAGACTTTCAAAAAGGATGGACAGAAAACATATTTGAAAAGACAACAGATGAGAATTTTCCAGAATTCTGGGTAAAGAGATGATTCTCCTAATTGAGTGAATATAAAGCAAGGTAAATAAAATAAATTCCATAACTAGACACAGTGTAATGACATGATGTTTTTGTTAGTTAAAGTCGAGTTGGTTCCGATGCATGGCAATCCCATGTGTGCAGAGTAGAACTGCTCCATAGGGTTTTCAAGGCTGTGACCTTTTGGAAGCAGATAATCAGGACTGTCTCCCAAGATACATCTGGGGTGGGTTCAAACCACCAATCTTTCAGCTATTAGTTGAGGACGTAACCGTTTGCGCTACCCATGGACTCCATTGAGATGACAGAACAGCAAGAACAAAGAAAACATGCTAAAAGCAAAAGAAAAAATTGTAAAACAAAACAAAAACAAAACCTCACACAGTTCGTTTGATAAAAGACAATGTTGGCTTGTTTTCAGCAACATTATGGATCAAAAAGAAATGAAATGTTAGTAACTTCCAACTTAAAATTCTATGCCTAGCTAATTCTATACCTACTATTCGAGAGAGAGAGAGAGGATAAAAGAAAAAGTTGGGCAAAGAATAGAGTTTACTACTTATAGGCCACCACTGCAACAACAATTAATAAAAAAATTAGCTTCTATCATAATGGAGAGTGCTCCAGCTATGTAAAATAAAATCCAGATTATTGAAAATTTTAAACAGGAGACTGATGTTTTTCTTACTGCTTCATTGCACTGTATTGAAAATATTTGTGCTCAGTTTTCTGAAGTAGACTGTATAAAAAGTGTCATACATATAATTTTAAAATTCTTCCATACATGCATGTGAATGTTATGAATCATCACTATTTTATGAAATTGTTGAAATAAATAGAAGACAATGATCTTGTGTTCTTTGCCAATGTTCATTCTTGATTCATGCAAGAACTTTATAAAGATTTAACTTTAATTCAAGATTTTCTAAAAACAGAAGGAATGCTTGCCAAATACTCAATAATCAAAGACAAAAATGATAGTGATTTACTTTTCTCACTGATATTACTTACTCTACATATGAAAAAGATAAACTTGATGCTCCAAGTAAAGGAAAAGCTTATTTCTGATCAACCTAAACAAGCATGAGAATTTATGTTGAAACTGAAACTTTTCATGATACAAATCAATAATAATGATTTTACACATTTTTAAACATGTATCAATATACCGAGGAATTTAATTATAATTGACAGCATTATGTAAATTGGCTGAAATAATTATAAGACAAATTTGAAGAACACTTTGTTGATATTGGTAAGTTTAGAGTTGCCTTTCGATTTATGCAATACTGCCTTTGAATTAGATGCTAACAATGTTGAGCTGACACAGAGTTAGTGAGTTTACTTAACTTGGACAAATGTATTTTGAAACTGATATTCTTTTGCTTGTGTAAAATATGGCATGATGGGGTCGTCTGACCTCCTCTAACTTCAAGAAGGGGAGTGAGAATCACCATCAGCACCAGGTGAAAGCTGATTCCTATCAAGTGGAAGTCAGACATACCTCTTCTCTCCAACCTTTTACCAATTTTGATGCCAGCTGTCCCCCTCACAGCACTCTCTGTTTCTCTGCTGGGTTTAATAATTCATTGCAATGACCACACAGAACTCACAGACAGTACTCACGGTTATGGGGTTTATTAGGGAAGAAACAGGTTACAATTCAGGGTTAGGAACGACTCAGGATACAGTTCCATGGTCAGGACAGCTTCTTGGCCATTCCCACAGGCAGGCCTCTTCCTGGTCCTTGGTCTCTCAGCCCTTGTACCTTGGCTCTTCAGGCCTCTTGGGCTGGCACAGCCTCTGCCCTGCTAGGGCAAGTGCTACAAAGCTCTTTAACTCCATCAATAAGTGCCCAGAGGCACCCCACTCTCCCAGCAAGCCTCCTGCCTGAAGATGCTCAGCTTTCCTCCTTCCTTCATGGGCCAGGAAGCTAAATGCACCATTTCTTGCCAGTCTCCTAGTTCTGCTGTTGCTAGTTCTCTACTGTGCTTGTTGCCTCTTTTCACTGTCTTGTGCCATCTCTAATGTTACAGCTCTCTGTCTCCTGGGTCTAGGACGTTCTCAGTACAGGGACCCTGGGTCCAAAGGGTGTACTCTGATCCTGGCTTTCTTTTCTTGGTGGTAGTGAGGTCCCCCTCTGCTCCGGAACTGGCTATCTTTTAAGCCTCCTGGATGGCAAAACTAACCAATCCCCTCATTAGGATTTCATATACCTTATTCGCACGGTCCTGCCCCTACGAGGGTGCCATGCACCTTCTTTGCATTATTGGCAACCTGTCCAATCCCCTTGGTGGGCCACAAGCACCTTACTTGCATAGTCCCACCTGATCATTTGAGGGGAGTTACAAGACCATGGCTAGAAAGGCCATATAAAAGTGATCCATTGCACCACACCTGCAAGGCAAATAAATTCGTCTAGAAAAAATGAAACATTTTTGTCAGTGTGGCTCAAATATTATAAAACAATGATTTACTGGCACTCAATTCAGTTACTGGAAAACTGTCAAGTATCTCTGGAACAGCTAAAGTACGGGAATCTACTTTTTCAATTAAATTTTATGAAATCAAAATGCAGATCAAGTATTTTGGATAAAAATCTGTTGTGTGAATTGAGATATGCTCTAAGTATACCATGCACACCAGATTTTGAAGACTTAGTATTTAAAAAGATATAAATAACTTCATTAATAATTTTATATTGATTATGTATTGAAGAGATAATATTTTTGATATATTGGGTTGAATAAAATACATTATTAAAATTAATTTCAACCGTTTCTTTTCACTTTTTTATATGTGCCTATTATAAGATGTAAAAGTGCTTATGTGGTTAACATTATACTTCAGTTGGGCAATCCTGTTACAGAGTAATCACAAGGAAGATGGAAGGGAAGTGGGAGAAGTTAAAGCATTCTAAGTTTTTTGCATTACTTAAGAGAAGGGCAGGGTATTGACTACTTTTAGACTTCTCTTAGGAATGCATTCATCATAAAAGTAGAATATATAATTTCAAAATCATCAGAGAGGAAACAAGTAGAATGAAGAAATCTCAATGAGCCCAGTTCAAGATAGTAAAGAAGGAAAAATAAAGAAAACTCAAAGAGCCCAACAGAAGAGTGAAAAGGAAAACATTGAAAGAAGGAAAAGATCTGATAGAGAGAAAATGCAAAAGAGGAAAATATAAATAATTCCAAATATCTCATTAATCATTGTAAATTTAGAAGGATTAAATTCGTTTGTTAAAAGATACAGATTCTCAGATTGGATTAAACAAAAAATGCAGCTATATGCTATTTATGATATACCCACCTAAAACATAAGGGCACAGAAAGGTCGAATATAAAGGAATAGAAAATCATTCTTCAGCCAAATAGCCCAAATAAAGCTGATAGAGCAATAGGGTTCTTAGTTGTAAGCAATAGAAGTCTTCCTGGCTATTTAAGTATATTTATTAAAGGATATTAGCAGCCATCTGGTGCTGCAAAACAAAAACAAAAACAAAAAAACCTCTTTAAAATTTTAAAAGGTGAAGATGTCACTTTGATGACTAAGGTGCATCTAACCCAAGCCCTGTTCTTTTCAACTGCTTCATTGCCATGAAAACCTGGACAAGGAAAACAGAAGAATTGTTGCATTCCAACAGTGGTGTTGGTGAAGAATATTGAATATACTGTGGATTGCCAGAAAAAAAAAAAAAAATCAGAAGAAATACAGCCAGAATACTCCTTAGAAGCACGGATGACAAGACTTTGACTCCTTACTCTGAACACATCAGGAAAGGTCAATGGCTAGAAAAGGACATTGGGTTGGTAAAGTAGCAGGTCAGTGAAAATGAAGGAAGCCCTCAATGAGAGGGATTGACACAATAGCGACGACAATGAACTCAAACATTCCAATAGTCATGAAGATGGTGTAGGACTGGGCAACATTTTGTTCATTTATACGTAAGATTGTAATGAGTCAGAGCTGGCTCCATGGCACCTAACAACAACACAATAGCATCTCATGGAGTCTGCAGAAGGGCCAGAGAGCTAGACTGGGACACTGTCAGCCAGAAACAACACCCAACGATATTGTGAAGCCACCAAAAATCCTGTGTGGCTCACATCACTGAAGCTCTAGACCAGATACCAGAAGGTCTCCTGCTGCTTTAGTGCCAAACATGCCAAAAAAAAAAAAAAAAAAGAATGGCATTGTACCCATCCTCACACATGCCTCACTTTCTAAGTGAAGTCTAGTTTGGCACCCATAACTGGAGGACCAGGGGTCATAAACGAGCCTGGGGGGAGACTTGTCAGGATGTTACTAGATAATTCCCCAAGAAATTCTGAAAAGTGTTCAGAAGCTGCAGGAGATCCAGAAAACAAGACAGGCATCCCCTACAATGTTATGTAAAAATTCATGCTGAATAGCAACAGGAATTATATATTTATGATGTATTCTCAGGAATAAATCTAACAAAAGATACGCAAGGAAATTATAAAATTTTATTAAAGGATGTCAAAGAAAACCGAAATAGATATATCTTTTTCATGGATGAGAAGACTTAATATTTTAAAATGTCAGTTCTCTTCCAATTCACTTATAAACTCATTCCAATTTCAATAAAATTTCAACAGGCTTTTTCATTGAACCTGAGCAGTTGATCCCAATAGGAGATTAAAAGGTCAAGAATAGCCAAGAAAATTCTGGAAAGATACAGGAGGGTGTCTTGTCCTCAAAAGATATTTCCAAGCACTGAGTTTCTGTTAGTGGTGGTGGAATAATTGGAAAAGGATAGCAGTAACAGTTGCATAACACAATGTGCATAATCTCACTGAATTGTAAAAACTGTTGGACTGACGAATGTCTTGTTATACATATTTTTACTACGATAAAATAAATTTAAGAAATATGTTTCTAAATATTTCTAAAGATACAGTAATGAAAACGATTGTCTCTGTGCAAGTATTCACTGGCAAAGGAGTGGGCTAGAAATTCACAGAAGAAACCCAATGGCCAATACTTGTATGAAAAGACACATTACCTCGCTAGTATAACTTGTGAAACGCAAAATTAAACCATGAGATACCCATTTGTGCAGAGATGCACAAAGAGAACACAGAAAGAATCCAAGAGCCCACTTAGTATATACAGAGCTGGTATTCAAATCAAGAAAGGAAAGGATGGCCTAGTCAATCAATGGTGCTTGGACAATCGGCCATCCACAAGGAATAAAACAATTCTTACCTCATATCATAACCTCCAGATGAACTAGTGACATAATATGAAAAGCTAAATATAAAAATCTTTAGAAAATATAGGAGAATATCTATCCTAATTGCATCAGGGTAGTGAAGGATTTCTTAAACAATACAGAAAGGCATAAATCATAAAGAGAAAAAAAACTGATTAATTTGACTACATCAAAATCAGAAATTTTATATGACAAAAGACACTATAAACAAGGTTGAATGATAAGCCATAGACTAGGTATCCTAGTTATTTAGTGCTGCTATAACAAAAATACCACAAGTAGGTGACTTTAGCAAATAGAAATTTATTTTCTCACAGAAGACTAGAAGTCCCAAATCAGGGCGTCAGCTCTAGGTGAAGTCTTCTCTCCCTGTTGACTCTGGAGGAAGGTCCTTGTTCCTTGACTCCTTAGCGATCTTCCTGTGGTGTGACATTTATCTTCTGCCAACTCTGCTTACTGGCTCGCTTGTTTAAACTCTTTTATATCTCAAAAGAGATTGACTCAAAACACACCCTACACTAATCCTCCCTCATTAAGATAACAAAGACAACCTGTTCCCAAATGGGATTATAACCACAGGCATACCAAAAAAAACCCCACTGCTGTGGAGCCTATCCGGACTCACAGCGACCCTATAGGACAGAGTAGAACCGCCCCATAGAGTTTCCAAGGAACGCCTGGCAGATTCAAACTGCCAACCTCTCAGTTAGCAGCTATACTACTTAACCACTATGCAACCAGGGTTTCCACCACAGGCATAAAAAAAAAAAAAATAGGGGTTAAGATTTACAACATATATTTTTAGGGAACACAATTCAATCCATAACAGTGGGAAAATATTTACATTTATCTGACAGAAGATCAATATCCAGAATACAAACCCAATGAACTTCTACAAATCAGTATGAAAAAGATAAGTAACTCAATATAAAAATGGACAAAGCACTGGATTGGAAGTTCATAGAAGAAGAAACCCAATGGCCAGTAGACATACGAAAAGATGGACAACCTCACCTAGTATAATTAGGGAAATGCAAAATTAAACCATGAGATGCCCATGTGTATCCTTTAGACTGTTAAAAAATTTTAATTCTAAATGCCAAATATGGGCAAAGAGGTATAAAATCTGGAACTCTCATATATCATTGACCTGATTAGAAATTGTTTTGACCATTCAAACAGCAAATTAATATCATTCTGGCCAAAATGGCATAATAGGGACCAGATTTAGCCTCTTGCCTGAAACAACTGAAAAAAAAAATATATATGAGACAGTAGTTTTCAGACATTGGATACTGGGCAGCAGGGGCAGTGATCCCTGAGAGATGGGAAACAAATGAGATAATTCCTCCGATTGCCCCAGTTTCCTCCGTTCCCATGTCAAGAAGGGGGAACCCAGGCAGAGCCCGATGGAATCCTGAGTTAAGCCAAAGAGATGGACCTGGAAGTCCAGGGAGGGCAAGGTGGTTACAGTTCACAGGGGATAATATAGGTGAGAAGAAACCTGCGGAGACTGCTTCGGAGCTCTGCGGAGGGTCCCCTTTGAGTTTTTAGCCAAAACCTGATCAGTTCATGTGTTTAAGAGAGTTCCCAGGTGGCACAAACAGTTAGTGAGCTCAGCTTCTAACTGGAAGGTTGGAGATTCCAGTCCACCCAGAGTCACCTTGGAAGAAAGGCCTGGTGATCTACTTTGGAAAAATCTGCCATTGAAAACCCTGTGGATCACAGTCTAGTCTGACACCCGTGGAGTCTCCGTGAGTTGACGTCAACTCAATAGCAATCGATACTTTTACCCTGGGGATGGGGGTGGGGCTGGGGATAGCAGGGAAACAACCAAAAGAATTTTTTCAAACAATGTCTGGGATTCACACAAGACCAGGAATAGTTCATGGTCCTACCAGCCAAAGTGGAAAAACAACACAATTCAAGGGGCCTCTGGTAATCAATAATTAGAAATTAGCCTTAGGCTAATGGCTGCTCCTGTCCCGCCTGTCAAGGCTAAAACGTGAGCCCCAAGAGGATTGAAATGTTACCACGTGACTTGATTGTCTTCCAGAATCTGCTCAAGAATGTTTGTAGAAATTAACAGTGACTACTGAAGTTGAAGTTTACTCTCTTAGGGATGTAATTCTTACAAGTCCACAAGAAGATGTGTACTGATTTATTGCAACAATAGTGAATACCGAAGGAATTCAAGTCTCCGTCGGTAAAACACAACAAAACAAACCCGTTCCTGTGGAGTTGGTTCCAAGTCACACTGACCTACAGGACAGAGTAAAACTGCCCCATGGGATTTTCTAGGGTTTTAATCTTTATGGAAACAGATCCCCAGGTCTTTCTTCTGTAGAGCCACTGGGTAGGTTCAAACTGCTGACCTTTCAGTTAGCAGGCAAGTGCTTAACCATTGCACCACCAGGCCTCCTTATAACCAATGGAGGGCATGATAATTGGGAACAGCAGCCTCTTTGCCACTTCTTAGGTCGTACCATGATGACGACCAACTTTGTGGAGGGTTACATTTAGTCAGGAAGTGTCCCATGGAAAAGCTTTCAGCAGTGGGACAGATGTTGTGTAGATGATTTTCATGGTATCAACCAACACTGGTGATCACCTACCCATTGCAAGCCCCATGCTAATCTGTGAGTAAGACCTGGATCCTTTGTGGTGAAGTATATCCAGTGGGTTAGCCGCAGTCTAGGCGACTAGCTCGATCCCTTTCAGTTCTAAGATTCTGTGATGGAAGTGGTTCTAGCTGAGCCCCAAGGAGTTCCACACTGCTCCAGGGTAAAAAGAAAGAGAAGGAAAATAATTCTCTATTTGTCCATCCTGCAAGAAGCAGCTCTTAGGTGAGTGTGAAAACCTTCGTATTAGTTTCCTAGGGCTGCCTTAACAAATGCAAACTGCGTGGCTTATAAGAAATTTATTAATGCGAATTTATTGTCTCACAGTTTTGGAGGCTAGGAGTCCAAATTAAGAGCATCAGCCATGTTGATTACTTCTGAGGTCTCCCAGGGAGAATCTGGTCCATGCTCTCCTAGCTTCTGGTGATTGCCAGTGATCCTTGGTGCTCCTGGGCTTGTGGATCACTCCAATCTCTGCCTGTGTCTTCACATGGCATTGTCCCTTGGTGTGTCTCTTCTCTTTTATAAGGACATTGCTTATGTTGGATTAGGATCCACCCTGCTCCAGTATGACCTCATGTTAACTGACAACACCTTCAAAGGCTCTATTTCTAAACACGATCACGTTCACAGTACCAGGGGCCAACCTTCAACATATTTTGGTGGCGGGGGGGGAACACATTCAATCCATAATGGCCATAAATATTTTACTGGGTGCGGGGCTGGAGGAGATTGAGACAGTCTGATAGGGCCTGATCCCTTGGAATTTTCTGGATGTGTCTGTCCCGGGGGTAGGAACCTAGAAGTGACTAACTACATGAATTGATTTATGAGGCATTTTGCTTTGGCTGAAGAAGGAGGGAGGAAGGTTGAGCATTTTGAGAGGTGAGGACATGGAAGGAGAAGGGATAGTGCTTGGCTTCCCACCCTACCCCTGTGGGAGGGGGCTTCTGGCAGTGGCTATAGGAGGTGTTTGCCTCTCCTTTGTGGAACTTGGGACACAAGATGTTCCTGCTTGGCATCTTGGATGTGTTGTGCCCTGGGTGGCCCAGCGTTTTCCTAGAGGAACAATGATGGCATCTAGGGCAGAAAACTGGCAGAAGGTTGGTGCCTAGGTGGGAGCTGGTGGTAACACTGAGCAGGTGGGGATTAATCCTGAACATAAGTGAGCTCCTTGGCCCCTCCCTGCCAGGGACCCACAGACACACTCTGTGGGGTAGTAGGACGTTAGAGGGACTGTGGTCCTTGGTTGAGCTGAAGGTTGTCATGCCATGTGATGTGTGTGCTTTTACTGATACTTCCTTATGTGTACCCACAAGCTAAGGAGCCCTGGTGGTGCAATGCTTAAGAACTCAGTTGCTAACTGAAAAGCTGGCTGTTTGAACCCACCCAGCAGCTCCAATGGAGAAAGATCTAGTTACCTGCTCTTTTAAAGATAAAACAAACAAACGAACAAAAACAGCTGCCTGTTGAGTTGATTCTGACTCATAATGACTCTATAGGACAGAGTAGAACTGCCCTAAAGGGTTTCCAAGGCCGTAAATATTTATGGAAGCAGACTGCCACATCTTTCTCCTGCGGGATGGCTGGTGGGTTTGAACCACTGACCTTTTGGTTAGCAGCTGAGTGCTTCAACCACTGTGCCACCAGGGCTCCTTCCATAAAGATGACAGCCTAGAAAACCCTACGGGGCAGTCCTACTCTGTCACATGGGGTCACTATGAATCAAAATCGACTGGACAGCATCTAACAAAAATAACTCAAAGCTAGAGGGCTTAGGTTCACTTGAAGGGTAATTTTTTGGCCTAAGGAATAACATGTGTTTGGACAGAATTCAGGTTTTTCCACTTTGCCAAATTGGAATTAAGGGCATCTCCACAGTCACCTTTTCACCAGAAGATTCATCCTCAGAGTTTCCTCTGGGCTTGAAAAGGTCTAGAGGCTTGAGACCCCCTTCCAAGACCCTTAGTTGTTCTCTGGTCAAAATTATCCAGAAGCAAAGTGACCAGGTCTTTAGAGCTCTAGCAACACCTTCTCCTTACTGGGTAGCTTTGGGCAAAGCTTTTGTCTTCTTTGAGCACCAGTTTCCATCCATAAAGTGGGGGCACCCTTATCAAAGTGCTGAGCAAGGTAGGGAATAAGTGAGATGATGTATGTAGAGTACCCAGCCCAGTGGCTGGCATATAAAAAATGCTTAAAAGTGTTGATTCTTTTTCTGGATGGTGCAAATGGTTAATGTAGTCAGCTGCTAACCAAAAGGTTGGCGGTTCGAGTCCACCCAGAGGTGCCTTGGAAGAAAGGCTTGGTGACCTACTTCTGAAAAATCAGCCATTGGAAACCCTGTGGAGCACAGTTCTACTCTGGCACACATGGAGTCGCCATGAGTTGGGGCTGACTTGACGGCAATTGCTATTCCCCCACACCCCACCTTACTTGGAGAAAAGTGAGCACGACAGTTAAAGTCAGGGACTGGAAATAGAATTTACTCCCTACTTTCTTGATCTGGCCATGGGCCTAGATTTCTAGACCCTCCTCATACAGGGGCAATGGGCGGGCCTGACCCAGGCCCTTGCCTGCAGCCCCATGCGGCTCCAGCCCTTTTCTATAGCTTTGGCACGCTTTGATCTCTCTTGGATTCCAAAATGGTTGTTCCAGACAGGCTCCTTCCCGTCATCCACCCCTGGGCTGGCAGTGTTGAAGCCTGCATTTGTCAAGTGACAGGTTTAATGAAAACGAGACACCGACTCACATGCATTAGGAAGTAACTGAGCTTTCTCAGCTACATCACACTACAAAAACCAGTTCTGTGCAGTCAAGCTCAGTGAGATTGATTTCTTGAAGTCCTTCATCTCCCTCTGATATTTCATCTCAGGAAGTCAATGTTGTGGGTGTTGCTATCTAAACAGAATACTCTTCTGCCTACATATGAATTGTTGGATGGGAGTTTGGGTGACTTCACCCACTCAGTCACTTCCTTGTAAATCAGAAGCCAGCATCTTTGTTGCTTTAATGAAAGAAAGACTCCAGCCTGGTGAGCTAGCCAGCCTTGGGTGCATCTGACAACATGACATATAGATCCAGCCATGAGATCAGCTTTAGACCTCAAGAGCTGTCTAGTGAAATAATGGGGAAGTGAAATCTTGGTGCATCATTCTTCCACTGTAGTTAAGGTGCCCGGAGAGAGAGGAGTTGGGAGAGGCAGCTGAAGTGTTTGGGCCTAACCTGTGGGTGAGGGGACAAGGCAAGGTAGATTTGCGCCTTCATGGAGGCTGCTCAGGTTCAGATCTGGAGCCCCTTTGGATGTTCTCAACCTTAGTTTTATTTGGTCACCCAGAGGAGCCAGATCCTGGGAAAACAAGTACCACTAAACCCATGGGAGGCCAAGTATAGGCTAGCTTATCTGATGTTGTTGTTAGCTGCTGTTGAGTTGGTTCTAATTCATAGCAACATAGTACAACAGAAGGAAACACTGCCCAGTCCTCCACCATCCTCACAATTGTTGGTATGCTCGAGCCCATTGTTGCAGCCATTGTGTCAATCCATCTTGTTGAGGGTCTTCCTCTTTTTCACTGATCCTCTACTTTAGCAAGCATGATGTCCTTCTCCAGGGACTAGTCCCTCCTGACAACATGTCCAAAGTACTTGAGACAAAGTCTCGCCATCCTTGCTTCTAAGGAGCATTCTGACTGTACTTCTTCCAAGACAGATTTCTTTGTTCTTCTGGCAGTTCATACTATATTCAATATTCTTCACCAACACCGTAATTCAAAGGCATCAATTCTTCTTCAGTCTTCTTTATTCATTGTCCAGTTTTTGAATACATATGAGGCAATTGAAAATACCATGGCTTGGGTCAGGAGCACCTTAGTCCTTAAAGTGATATATATATATTTTTAAACACTTTGAAGAGGTCTGTTGCAACGGATTCGCCCAATGCACTATGTCATTTGATTTCTTGACTGCTGCTTCTATGGGTGTTGATTGTGGATCCAAGTAAAATGAAATCCTTAACAACTTCAATCTTTTCTCCATCTGCCATGATGTTTCTTATTGGTCCAGCTGTGAGGATTTTTGTTTTCTTTACGCTGAGGTATAATCCATACTGAAGGCTGTAGTCTTTGATGTTCATCAGTAAGTGCTTCAAGTCCTCTTTGCTTTCACCAAGGAAGTTTGTGTCATCTGCATATCTCAGGCTGTTAATGAGTCTTCCACAAATCCTGATGCCGCATTCTTCTTCATACTCTTCAGCTTCTCGGATTATTTCCTTAGCATACAGATTGAATAAGCACGGTGAAAGGATACAGCCCTGACACACACCTTTCCTGACTTTAAACCACGCAGTATTCCCTTGTTCTGTTCGAACAACTGCCTCTTGGTCTATGTACAGGCTCCTCATGAGCACAATTAAGTGTTCTTGGAATTCCCATTCTTCACAACGTTACCCATGATTTGCTATGATCCACACAGTAGAATGCGTTTGCACAGTCAATAAAACACAGGTAAACATTATTCTGACATTCTCTGCTTTCAGCCAAGATCCATCTGACATCAGCAATAATATCCCTCCTTCCACATCCTCTTCTGAATCTGGCTTGAATTTCTGGCAGTCTCTGTCGATGTACTGCTGCAACCGTTTTTGAATTATCTTCACCAAAATTTTACTTGCATGTGATATTAATGATATTGTTAAATTATTTCTGCATTTGGTTGCATCACCTTTCTTTGGAATGAGCACAAATATGGCTCTCTTCCAGCCAGTTGACCAGGTAGGTGTCTTCCAAATTTCTTGACATAGCCAAGTATCTATATGCATCCGTTTGTTGAAACATCTCAATTGGTATTCCATCAATTTCCAGTGCCTCGTTTTTTGCCAATGCCTTCAGTGCAGCTTGGACTTCTTCCTTCAATATCAGTGGTTCCTGAGCATACGCTACCTCATGAAATGACTGAAGATTGACAAATTCTTTTTTGGCACAGTGGCTCTGTGTATGCCTTCCATCTTCTTTTGATGTTCCCTGCGTTGTCCAATATTTAGAGGTAGAATCCTTCAGTACTGCACCTCAAGGCTTGAATTTTTTTCTTAAGTTCTTTCAGCTTGAGAAATGCTGAGCATGTTCTTCTCTTTTGGTTTACTAACTCCAGGTCTTTGCATATGTCATTATAATACTTTACTTTGTCTTCTCAAGCCATCCTTTGAAATCTTCATGCAGCTCTTTTACTTCATCATTTCTTCCATTCGCTTTAGCTACTCTATTTTCAGGGGCAAGTTGCGTAAACAGAGATGGAAAAGAGAAGCTAGATTTGTGAGATACTGGTAAAGTAGAATTGTCAGGAAATGATTACCAATTCAACTCTGGAAGTGAAGAAAAAGGAATGGTTGAGTATATTTCTTTATGCACTTGAATGGGTGATGATCTCTGTAGCACAAGAAGGGGATCTAAGGAGGAGGTATAGGAGGGCAAAGGGAATTTCTAATTTGATGAGGGTTGGTGGTGTTTATTGGACATCTAGACAGAGATGCCCAGGACGTGGTTGACTATATGGTCTGGAGCTTGGAGATACTGCCTTGGGGCTTGTTAGTTGGGGCCACTGGAAATCAGAGTGACTTAAGGAAATGTATAGAGAAGACAGAGGGCAGACAAGCAACTGAGGGGTTCAGAGAAGAAGATAGCCCAGCTAAGGAGCCTGAGGAATAAGTGATGTGGAGAGGCATGAGAGGAAGACAAGGAGGCAGGTGTGGTCAGCTGTGTCAAGTACCACACAGGGGCAAGGGAAATGAGGACTTGAGAAGAGGTGACTTTTGGTGTCTGGGAGTGCTGTTTTTCAGAGTCCTGTTCCTAGATAGATGTAAATGAGTACCAGTGACTCTTCAGACTTCGCTTTTCTAAAATTCCTTATTAGTCACCAAAAGTTCTGTTGATTACAATATAGCTTCGCAACCACTATATTGCCTGGCCTGATAGGTGTTTAAGGAATGGTGGGAAGATAGATGTTACAATTTCCAGCCTGGTAGCTCATCTTCCTTCAGGGCTGTTATTGAGATTTCAGAAGCTCCTTCATCCATGATGAAGGAACAGTCTGATAACGCTTCAGGTGGGCGGTTTCCATGGAAACTAATCGCATTGATCCCTTAATCATTTCTCTCAGTGCTAAAGTCACCAAGTGACCTGTTCTGGGCTTGTCTCCTCACCCTGGCCCTGATCCATGGGGGAGTGGAATGAAGGTGAGGTGGGGTTTGTTGATCTCTGACTGTGAACTTGGCCATCTCTCTACACTATTTCTACGGCCTTTGGGGATAGAGAGAAAACGGTCTCCATGTAGACATCATCTAAGAGCACTGTATAGACTGGATTTAAGTTCTGGCTACACTGCTTTGGCATATGGGATGTTTGGTAAGTTATTTAAATGCTATGAGCTTCACTTTCTTCACCTGTAAAATACAAATAACTCACAGGGTAATTGGGAGGATTGCTGAGGTGATAGATTAAAAGTAAATGTCCCTGGGTAGTGAAAACAGTTTGCACTTGGCTACTAAGTGGAAGGTTGATGGCTTGTATTCACCCACTGGTTCATCACGTACTCTGGGTTGAGAAACAGTTTTTTTTGTGAGACTAAACATTTGTTCATATATTAATTGACGACTGATCATTCTTCTTTTGTCAGTTATTTGTTCTCATCTTTTGCCCAATTATTTTTTCCTATTTAGTGTGTTTATTTTTTTGTTATAATAGTTTTTTGATGTTATTGTTGTTTTAGTAAGAATATTTTCCTCATAGTCTTAAAAAATTTTCCCAGTTTGCTTTTAAATAGGAAATATATGCATATGTGCAAAATTAAAATTGTTCAAAAGGGTTTATAGTGAAAAGAAAGCTTCCGCCCTCCTCTATCCCACATCACTCATTGTTCCTTTCCAGAGGCGACTACTGATGCCAGATTTTTGTTTATCCTTCCTGAGATACTTCATGCTTATACAGAATATATATATATTCCTTTTTTACACATACGATAACTTATTATGTAAATTTGTTTGTTGTTGCTAGGTGCCACTGAGCCAGTGTTCAACTCATAGCAACCCCATTTGACAGAGTAGAACTGCCCCATAGGGTTTCCTAGGCTGTAATCTTTACAGGAAGGAACCCTGGTGGCACAGTGGTTAAGCACTTGGTTGCTGACTGAAAGGTCGGTGGTGCGAATTCACCAGCCACTCCAAGGGAGGAAGACATGGTGATCTGCTTCCATAAAGATTACAGCCTCGGAAACCCTATAGGGCGGCTCTGCTCTGTCCTGTGGGGTCAGTAGGAGTCCGAGTCGATTTGCAGCAACTGGTTTGGTTTGGGTTTTAATCTTTACAGAAGCGGATTGCCAGGTCTTTCACCTGCTGAGCTGCAGGTTCTAATCCCCAACCTTTCCGTGAGCACCCAAGCACTTAACCGTTTTGCCACCAGGTTTCCTTGATATAAATTGGTTTACACCTAGTTTTTTCATTTACTAAGTATCTTGGGTATTAATTACCCCATATCAATTCTTATAGAGCTGCTTCAGTGTTTATAATGACTGCATACTATTCTATTTTACCACTGAACCACAATTTATTTTACCAGTCAAAACCTGGTGAATGTTTAGATCGTATCTGATCTTTTTTCTATCACAACACTGTGCAATGAATATCTTTACAATACATGAGTTTGCCAGGAAAGTAACCTAGATGTGGAATAATTAGGTTAAAGTTTGATGTTGTTAGGTGCCATCAAATCGATTATGACTCATAGTGACCCCATGTCAGAGAACTGCCCATAGGGTTTTCTAGGCTGTGATTTTAATGGGAGCAGATCACTCACAGAGCTGCTTAACTGTTGTGCCACCGGAAATGGTACCAATTTATACTCTCTCCAGCAGTGTTTTCTCTACGTGGAAGTGTAATCCATAATGAAGGTTGTGGTCTTCAACATAAAGAAAACACTGCTGGAGACAGTATAAATTGGTCTTCATGAGTTGGAATTTGAGCATAAACAAAACAAAAATCCTCACAACTGGACAAATAAGCAACATCATGGTAAGTGGAAGAAAGATTGAAGTTGTCAAGGATTTCGTTTTGCTTGGATCCACTATCAGCGCCCATGGAAGCAGCAGTCGAGAAATCAAACGATGTTTTGCATTGGGCAAATCTGCTGCAAAAGACCTCTTCAAAGTATTAAAAAGCAAAGATGTCACTTTCATTACTAAGGTGTGACTGACCCAAGCCATAGTATTTTCAATGGTGTCATGTGTATACAAAAGCTGGACAATGAATAAGGAAAACTGAAGAAGAATTTATGCCTTTGAATTATGGTGTTGGCAAAGAATATTGTATATACCAATATCTGTCGTGGAAGAAGTACAGCTAGAATGCTCATTAGAAACAAGGATGACAAGACTTCCTCTCACGTATTTTGGACTTTTCATCAAGAGTAACCAGTCCCTGGAGAAGGACATCACGCTTAGTCAAGTAAAGGGTCAGCAAAAAAAGAGGAAGACCCTCAATGAGATGGATTGACACAGTGGCTGCAACAATGGACCCGAGGATAATGATGATTGTACATAGGGGTTGCTGTAAGTTGGAACCGACTCGACGGCACCTAACAACAACCAGCAGTATTTGGGATATCTGTTTTGCCACAGCTTTTCCAATACAGAATGGTACAATCCTTTGGATATCTATGATCCTGATAGATAAAAAAATAACTTAGCGTAGTTCTAATTACAATGTTCTTATTATGAATGGGAGCCCTGGTGGTGCAGTGGTTAAGTGTTTGGCTGCTAATCAAAAGACGGGCAGTTGGTATCCGCCAGCCACTCCTTGGAAACCCTACGGGGCAATTCTACTGTGTCCTGTAGGGCTGCTATGACTAGTCAGCAATGGGTTTAATTTAGTTTTTAATATGAATAAGGTTGAGCATGTTTTCATATGAAGAAGAGTCATTTGTTTTTCCTTTTTTTTGTGTGAAATGTCTCTTCATATATTTTCCTTTTTTTTACTGAAGCATTTCTTTTGTTCATATTCATTTGTAGGGCTTTAAACATGTTAGTGAATTTAGTCATTTGTGATGTGAATTGAAAAGATTGCTTCCCAATTTGTCTTTTTAAATGGTCTTTTTGCCATGGAGAGCTTTGTTTATCTGAGTAGGTAAATTTATCCATATTTTTCTTTTATGACTTTCAGGTTTTGTGTTATATTTAGAAAAGCTTCTTCTGCTCTCTAAAATGATTTTTAAAAAACTCCCATTTTTTGTGGTGTTCCATTTTTAAAAATATGTAAATCTTTGATCCATTTAGAATTTGTTTGGTGTAAAGGTGATTAATTATTACTTCAATTTTATTTTCCTTCCAGATGGCAGGCAGTTGTTCCAATTATTTGTTAGATAATTGATCATCTCCCTATTTACTTGAAATTTTATTATATGCTAAAATTTTAATGAATTTGTGTTAATTTTCTGTACTTTCTATTCAACTCCATTGACCTGTCTGTGGATTCATACCCTAGTACCATACATTTTTATTTACTATAGCTTGGTAATATCTTTTAATACCTTGTAGACAATCTATTCTCATTATAATTCTATTTCATATTTTTTCCTGGCATGTTTACATGTTCTTTTTTCCAAATGAGCTTTTGAATTATTTTGATTAATTACAAAAAAAAAATGCTATTTTTATCAGTATGGCATTATATGTATAGATTTCTTGGAAAGAAATGACAGTTTTATGACGTTGAATTGTCCCATGCAAGATGATGTTAAAGCTTCCCATTTGTTGAAGTCATCTTTTTTGTCTCTCAGTAACACCTTAAAGTTTTTTTTACATAGATCTTGCATATTTCTTTTAAAGTTTATTCCTAGAGGGTTTTTTTTTTCTTTATTCCTATTTTAAGTCAGAGTTTTCTTCTACTATATTTTTTCAGAAATTGTTTATTATGGATGTTTTGGTATGTAGAAAATTTTAATTTGTCATATTTTAAAACTCTTTTTCTTGAATCATACTTACAAAATCCTTCCACACTTTAGAAAAATACAAATTTTTTATCAAAGTATACACATTTAAAAAAAATTTATAAGTATTAAAAATAATTTCAGTTTAAATAGTAAAGTCATCTGGTATTTATTTTGATGCCTAATGTATTTCTGGCTTCTTTTTCCCTTCCAATAGTTAACTAATTATTCTAGTAACATTTATTACATTATTTATCTTTCCCTACCAATTCAAAATTATTATGTACATACATGGATCTGTTTCTAGGGTTTTTTATTCTGTTCCATGAATAAATTGATTTGTGTATCACATTGTTTTATTTAGCAAAACTTTAAATTATATCTCACAATCTGGGTTGTAAATTCTTCTGAATTGTTCTTTCTATATAGGGGAGTTATTCTTACTTATTCTTTTTTTGTTTATATATGTTTTGGAATTATTTTATTTAAAATTCCAAAAAGATATTTTAGGTTTTTTAAAATTGCATTAAATATATAAGTGAAATTGAAATTTTTAAAGTATTACATCTTAACACCCAGGAAACCAAACTCTTCATTTATTCCAATCTTCTTTTATATCCTGGAGTTAAATTTCCTAGGTTTATTCCCACAGTATTGCATGGCAACTTGTTACTTTTATGATTAATAAGTTGAGCCCTGGTGGAGCAGTGGATGAGTGCTCGCCTGCACACCAAAAGTTTAGCAGTTCAAACTCACCAGCCACTCTGTGGGAGAAAGACGTGGCAGTCTGCTTCCATGAAGATTTACTTACTTGGAAACCCTATGGGGAAGTTCTACTCTGTCCTATAGGGTTGCTATGAGTCAGAATTGACTTGAAGGCAACGAGTTTGTTTTGTTTTGTTTTTTAACATCTGTGTGTGCTGTCTCTGGGCCAGGTCTGAAAGGTATGTCATTCCATTTGTTCCTCACAAAAAGGCTTTGAGGAAGGCACCTCTATGATCAACATTTCATTGAATCTTGTGGACTTTAAATGAGTTGCCCAGGGTCCCATAGTCTAAGAGCTGGAGAAAGACAGGATCTCTGAGCTGACATTTCTAACCCTTGCTCTCACGTTCTGCTGAGATGAATAAGGCCTGTTCCTTGCAAGAGTAGTTCAGGGTCTACTGTGGGAAAGAAGCCTTTTTTTAAAAAAAAAATTTTTCCCCCACTTTGACTACACTGCTGATCTTTTCTATTCCTTCTTGGGTCAATTTTTTTAACGGATGTTTTCCTTGACCAATGGCTTCAAAATTATGGTATGGGGAGCCCTAGGATTCTATAGACAGGCCATAGGGACTACTGTGGGTTGGGTGGCCATGGGGGTGCAATTTTAAAGTATTTTAAGCCAAATTCTCAAATCTATTAGGTTAGAGATTGAAGTATTATTCTTTAATGTGCTCCTTATCTGTGGCTATATATCTATCCTCATTCCTAATTTTGAATATTCACTCATTTTTTCCTTATTAGACTAGTTTTGCCTAGTTTATGGGTTTAATGAACAAGTGAGCTTTGAATGAAGTTATCAGTTTTATGATTTCATTTATATGCATTAGTTTTTGTTCTTATCATTATTTTCCCCCTATTTAGATTTTTTTTCTCTAGAGTTAAGATACAGAGTTAAAAGCCTAATTTATTTCTATTCTTCCTTCTTTGGTAATAAATACATTTAATGTAATAACATTTTTTGTTACTGCTGAAATATTGATATGTAGCTTTCTCATTATAATTTTTCTAAGAATATTATCACTACTGTTTTGATTTTTTTCCTTACTCTGTAATTACTTATGATATTGCTTTTTGAAAATCTCAAGAGATTGGATTTTTAAATAAATGTGTTATTAGGTTTTAGCATCTCTTTTAAAAAATGATCATGATTCCCTGGCTCCTGGGAGTTTTGTTGTTGTTGTTAGCATAACAAATCCTCATTTTTTAGTGAGAATAATAACAGCACCAAAAGGCTGGTGGTTCGAACCCACCCACTGGCCCCAAAGGAGAAAGCCCTGGTGATATGCTCTGGTAAAGATAACAGCTTAGAAAACCCTACAGAGCAGTTCTACTCTGTAACACACAGAGTTGCTATGAGTTGAAATTGACAGTGGCACCTAACAACAAGGATGTAGGGTGGCTGTAAGGATTAAATAAAATCACGCATGTCACATGTCAAGCACAGTCTTATGTTATTGTTATTATTAGTCTTAAAGCAATAGAAATCATGAACTTTATACTTCTTTTTTAAATTAAGTTTCCTCATGCTACACTGTAAACCATAGATTGCCTAGTCGATTAATGAAGTTTGAATTTAAACAAGTGGGAAACATGTAACTATTTGTTAATGTTATTTACGGGCATTCTTGTTCTGAGATTTTCCTCTCAGACTTGAGGATTCTAAGACACAAGTTACCTGGGGTGACAGGTCTCCAAGCTGCAGAGGGGCCACCCAGCATCAGGGTTAAGAGCGAGCTCCACAGCCAACCTGCCTGTCTTCATCGCCCAGCTCCTCCACTCACTGGAGTTATGTGACCTCTCCACCTCTGTGCCCTCATCTGTGAAATGGGGATATTAACAGCATCACCCTCATCGGCTTCTCATGAAGGTTAAATGAGTTGGTACATGTGAAGCATTTAAATATCCGGCAGGTAGTAAGCGAAAGGTAAGTGTGAGCTGTTACTAGCTTTGGCTCATCCCTCTTTCCCTTCTCCACTGTCAACACTTGTCCAGACCCTTACAGCCTTGCATGAAACTAATCTTCATTAATTCAACTCAGTACAAGAAGCATTTTCAGAGTATCTGCTACATTCCAGACACTGCGCTACTACTTGTACAAAGGTCAGTAACTATTGTTGTTAGGTGCCATCAATTTTCGGCTCATAGCGACCCCATGTGACAGGGCAGAACTGTCCCATAGGGTTTCCTAGGCTGTAATCTTTACGGAAGCAGATCGTCAGGCCTTTCTTCCATGGGGTAGCTGGGTGGGTTGAAACCACCAACTTTTTGGTTAGCAGCTGAGCACTTAACCACAGTACCACCATGGCTCCTCTATATATGAATTATAGGAGATAAACATATGAAAAGAATAACTATAATGCAGCATAGCAAATGTGACCGTGAGAACGTAAGTAAGAGCAGAGGAAGCACAGGGAGAGGAGTAGAGGGGCCCGTGACTGGGTTTAGGTTGTATCCAAGCTGAATTCATAGATGAGGAAACAGCCCCTCAACAACATGAAGACCTGAAACAACATGAGGTTCCCAGGGCCATCTCATCAGGCTGTCCTGCCCTCGCCCTCCAAACAATCCCCTGCTGCTGTTTGCCTCCCTGTAGAAAGGTGTAGATATGTCATCAGGAAAGACCAATCCTTAGACAAGGACATCATGGTTGGTAAAGTAGTTGGTCAGTGAAAACAAGGGAAATTCTCAATGAGATTGATTGACACAGTAGCTGCAACAATGGCCTCAAACATGCCAACAGTCATGAAGATGGCGCAGGACCAGGCAACGTTTTGTTCTGTATATATTTAGGTCACCGTGAGTCAGAACAACTAACAAAAAGAAATGCCCCCATCAATTCTTTTAAAGTTCAGCTCAGGTTCCACTTTCTTTAAGAGACCTGTCCCAACCATTCTGTTGTTGTTGGATGCTGCTGAGTCAGTTCCCACTATTGCGACCCCATGTGATAGAGTAGAACTGTCCCATAGGGTTTTCTTGGCTGTAATCTTTATGGAAGCAGATCACCAGGTCTTTCTCCCTTAGAGCCACTGGGTGAATTCAAACTGCCAACGTTTCAGTTAGCAGCTGAGCGCTTAACCATTGTGCCACCAGGGCCCCTTTCCAATCACGCTATTATTGCTGTTAAGTGCTGTGGAGTCGGTTCTAACGCATAGTGACCCTACGCACAGCAGAACGACACACTGCCTGGCCTTGCGGCATCCTCGTAATCATCGCTATATTTGAGACCATTGTTGCAGCTACTGTGTCAATCCATCTCATTGACGGTCTTCCTCCTTTTTGATGACCCTCTACTTTACCAAGCATGATGTTCTTCTCCAGGGACTGGTGCCTCCTGATAACACGCCCAAAGTACATTAGATGAAGTCTTGCCATCCTTGCTTCCAAGGAGCACTCGGGCAGTACTTCTTCCAAGACAGGTTTGTTCGTTGTTCTGGCAGTCCATGGCATACTCAATATTCTTTGCCAACACCATAACTCAAAGGCATCAGTTTTTCTTCTGCCTTCCTTATTCGTTGCCCGGCTTTCACATGTGTATGAAGCTATTGAAAACACCATGGCTTGGGTCTGGCGCACCTTAGTCCTTAAAGTGACATCTTTGCTTTTTAACACTTTAAAGAGGTCATTTGCAGCAGATTTGCACAAGGCAATACTTCGTTTGATTTCTTGACTGCTGCTTCCTTGGGCGTTGATTGTGGATCCAAGTAAAATGAAATCCTTGACAACTTCAATCTTTTCTCCGTTTATCATGATGTTGCTTGTTGTTACAGTTGTGGTCCCACCATGCTAACCCACACTAATTTCTCTCACATTTGCTTTTCCTTTGTACTTTTATTGAGAACACATCCCTGGGCTCTGATTAGAACAGACATCTGATAATTCTCTGTGTATTCCCTCCTCCTCCTTATAGGTACCTACGCAGTGCCAGGATCATGATAGGTGAGTGTCGATGGTTAAATGATTATTAAACCATTAAATAATCAGTGCTTGTTCCCACCATCCAGTACTGTGAGAGCTCCAGTTCCCACTGAAATCCCTACTAATCTTTGGAGATGAGAAGAAACAAGATTTGTCTTTGCAAAGCTCAAAATAAGTATTCCTTTTACACAATTCTGTTCAGGAATTCATGGGAGCAGAAAGTCTTAGCTGGTGATTACAAAATGGCTGAGAGACAAGAAGGAAAGTGATGTAGAAACCTCACGAATACCGCTCTCATTGCTGAAATGTCAAACCGACTGAAGTCAAGCCCATTAATCTTGTTTTATTGCAAGATTCAAAATCACCATGCCATGGCAGCCACAAAATTGATGGATGGATTTCCCTGTGTTCACTCAGCACCTCAGCTGCCTGGGAAACCAGACCCAGACGAACAGGGAGAGGAAATTAAACCCGCCTTGGAGGTTTTCAGTAACTGCTGGGAGAGGAAGATGGTGCATTCATGGTCTCTGGCCTGCAACTCTCGTACCTTTGGTTTGTACTGCATTTTTTATAAGCAAATAAAACCAGCAGCAGTGCCGAAACCATCACAGTAAATCTTAAGCGCCTTCCTGCTCTGGTGAAGGGGTAGGAGAGGACACAACCTTGCTGTCTTATTCTTTACAGCCACAGGCTGTGATCTCAGTTGATGCTGTACTACTGAAGCAGGTGAAAGACAGTATCATCTGGCTGTTTTAATTTACAATTCTTTGACCACTGGAGACTGGTCAAAAACCTTTTTCCGAAGGTCAGTTTTCAAGTTAGATTCCTTTTTTTTTTTTTTTTTTTGTGGGTAGCAATTTTCCATGTGCTTCTAGTATGATTTTTTTTGTTGTTTTCTAGTAAAATTAATGGTTCAGCAGCAATTCCACATTTACAGTTGGCCTACTGTGTGCTCAGCACATTCAGGGCTAGAAATACGGAGGCAAATCATGTATAGTTTATTACTTTGCTTACTGAAAGCGAAGAGGACTTGGAGCACTTGCTGATCAAGATTGAAGATTACAACCTTCATGGTAAATGGAGAAAAGATCGTAGTTATCAAGGATTTCGCTTTACTTGGATCCACAATCAGTGCCCATGGAAGCAGCAGTCAAGAAATCAAACAAACTTATTTCACTGTGCAAATCTGCTGCAAAAGAACTCTTTAAAGTATTCAAAAGCAAAGATGTCACCTTAAGGACTAAGGTGCACCTGACCCAAGCCGTGATATTTTCAGTCACCTCATATGTATGCGAAAGCTGACAATGAATAAAGAAGATCAAAGAAGAATTGATGCCCTTGAATTAAGGTGTTGGCAAAGAATATCGAATACACCATGGACTGCCAGAAGAACAAACAAATCTGTCTTGGAAGAAGTACAGCCAGAATGCTCCTTGGAAGGGAGGATGGCGAGACTTCATCTTATGTACCTTGGACATATTATCAGAAGGCACCAGTCTCTGGAGAAGAACATCATGCTTGGTAAAGTAGAGGGTCAGCAAAAAAAGAGGAAGACCCTCAAAGAGATGGATTAACACGGTAGCTGCAACAACGGGCTCAAACATAGCAATGGTTGTGATGTCAAATTGGCTGGGCCGTGATTCTCAGTGTTTATATGTGATCACTCCCATGATTGAATCTGCTGTGAGTAGCCAATCAGTGGAAATAGAGTTTCCTTGGAGGTGTGGCCTGCATCCAAATATAAGCAGACATTCCGGCTTTTTGCTCACCCTGTATCCTGCTGCTGCCTCTTTTAGCCTCCGCTAGCCCTTGGGGCTTAAGCTATCAGTTTATCTGCAGATCTTGGGATTCGTTGATCTTCATAGCCTGAGAGTGGGAACTCTGCTCTCTGACCTGCCAATCTTGGGTTTGCCAGCCCCTGCAGCTACGTGAATTGAGAGAAGCCTCTATCCTGATCCACGGACTTGGGACATTCCAGCCTCTACAATCACCTGAGCTGTTTCCTTGACATAAATCTCTCTATATATATATTTATACTTTTTACTGGTTTTGCTTCTCTAGAGAACCCAGCCTAAGATAGGGACCAGTAAGCAACATCATGATAAACAGAGAAAATATTGAAGTTGTGAAAGATTTTATTTTCCGTGGATCCACAATCAACATCCATGGAAGCAGCAGTCAAAACATCAAAGGATGGGTTGCATTGTGCAAATCTGCTGCAAAAGAGCCCTTTTAAGTGTTCAAAATCAAAGATGTCACTTTGATGACTAAGGTGGGCCTGACCCAAGCCATGGTATTTTCAATCGTCTCGTATGCATTTGAAAGCTGGATAATAAATAAAGAAGACTGAAGAACAATTGAAGTCTTTCAATTATGGTGTTGGGGAAGAATTTTGAATATACCATGGACTACCATAAGAACAACAAATCTGCCCTGGAGGAAGTACAGCCAAAATGCTACTTAGAAGCAAGGGTGGTGAGACTTCATCTCACGCAATTTGGAAATGTTATTGGGAAGGGCCAGTCCCTGGAAAAGGACATCACGCTTGATAAAGTAGAAGGTTGGAGAAAAAGAGGAAGACCCTCACCAAGATGAATTGTCACAGTTGCTGCAACAATGGGCTCAAGCATAACAAAGATTTTGGGGATGGCGCAGGACTGGACAATGTTTCTGTTGTACATAGGGTTGCTATGAGTTGGGTCCAACTCGATGGCACCTCACAACCACAGCAATGATATACCACATTTTGTTACATTCATCTGTGATGAACACTTCAGTTGTTTCTACCTTTTGGCTATTTTGACTAATCCTGCAGTGACATTGGTATACAAGTGTCTGTTTGAGTTTCTGCTTTCAATTATTTTGGATAGATACCTAGCAGTGATATTGCTGGGTCATATAGTAATTCTATATCTTTTCGAGGAATCGCCACATTATTTTCCATGGTGGATAAGGGTTCCAATTTTTCCACATCCTTGATAATACTTGTTGTCTTCTGTTTTTCTGATAATACCCAGACCTACCCAGTGCCATCGAGTCGATTCTGACTCGCTATTATCATTCTGATAATGGCCATCATAAATCCAAAACCAAACCCATTGCCGTCGAGTTGATTCCAGCTCATAGTGACCCTATAGGACAGGGTAGAACTGCCCCATAGCATTTCCAAGGAGAACCTGGTGGATTCAAACTGCTGACCATAGCCCTTAACCACTACGCCACCAGGGTTTCCATAGCCATCATGGTGGGGGTAAAATAATATCTCATTGTAATTTTGATTTGCATTTCCCTGATAACTAATGATGTTAAGCATCTTTTCATGTGTTTATCTGTCATTTGTATATCTTCTTTGAAGAAATGTCTATTTGTATCCTTTGCCCATTTTTTAATTGGGTTCTCTTTTTGTTGTTGAGTTGTAGGAGTTCTTTATATATTCTGAATACTAAACCCTTATCAGATATATGATTACTAAATACTTTTTCCCATTTTGTAGGCTGTCTCATCATTTTGTTGATTAAGTCCTTTGATACATAATTTTATTTTATTTTAATGAAGCCACATTTATCTATTTTTTCTTTTGTTGCTCTACTTTTGGCATCACATCTAAGAATTTTTGTTGAAAACTAGGTCCCAAAGCATTGCCTCTGTTTTGCTCTAAGAGTTTTATGATTTCAGTTCTTACATTTAGGTTGTTGATCCATTCCGAGTTAATTTTTTTATATGATGTGAGGTAGGGATACGGCTTCATCCCTTTGCATATGGATGATGTGACTTTATCTTTTCTTGTCACTTTTTAGTTTTGGTAATTTGTAGCTTGCTGTATCTACTCTAGTTCATAAAATTATAAAATAATAAAATTAACCCTCCTTAATAGCTAAATCTGTTTTCTTTTGTTCTATTGTTACATTATTTTTGGCAGAATTTATTGTATGGACTTAGCATCCTTATTGAAAATCAATTAACCATGTATGTATGGGTTTCTTTCTGGGCTCTCAATTTTATTGCATTGGTCTCTTTGTCTATCATTACACCAGTACCAGAATGTTTTGATTACTGTAGCTTTATAGTACATTTTGAAATCAGAAAGTGTGCATTCTCCTACTTTGTTCTTATTTTTTAAGATTACATTGGCTATTCAGGGCCTTTTCATGTTCCATATAAATGTAAGGATTGAAGTTTCCATTTCTACAAAGAATGCTATTGGAATTTTGATAAGGATTGCGTTAAGTCTATATATCACCTTGGGTGTATTGACATCTTAACAATATTGTCCTCCAATCCATGAACACAGGCAATGTCTTTCTATTTATTTGGATCTTCTTTAATTTCTTTCAGCAATGTTTTACCATTTTCAGTGTATAAGTCTTTCACCTACCTAGTTAAATTTATTCACAGGTATTTTATTCTTTTAGATGCTATTGTAAATGAAATTGTGTTCTTAACTTCCTTTTCATATTGCTTATTGCTGGTGTATAGAAACCCAACTGATATTTGTATGTTGACCTTGTACCCTTAAACTTTGCTGAGTTTTTTCTTTTTAATGTATATTATGAATTTTTAACTTATTGCACTGTAACATCAAAATATTATCTATAAAACTTCCGTTTGTGTGTATTTATATTTTCTTTGTGATTTAGTATATGATCAATTTTTGCTTATAGACCAAGTATGTATACTTCACAAGAAAAAGTAATCCATATATGTGGGTTATAAAATGTGATATAAGTCTACCAGATTATACTGTGTTTATTGTGTCATCTGTTTTTTTCTATGTCCTTATTTAATTTCTGTGTACTTGGGTCTATAAAAGACTGATAATGGTAAATTACATTCTCCCACTAAAGCTTGTTTTTGTATATTTCTTGCATTTCTACAGTTTTTGTTTTATGCACTTGAAAGTCTTATATAAAGTTATTTCTTTTAAACACTGTTGTCCAAAATTAATCATGCTGTGCCTGGGATTGAATTTGACTGGCCTATAATGTCCCACGAAGGGTTGCCATGAGTTGGAATTGAGTCAATAGCAACTAACAACATCTGGCCCAATAATTTATTTTTTATCTTTCTGCTACAGAAACATACCTTAAGGGCAACTTAATGCTAACTTCTGCTTTATTTTTCTCTCTTAAAGTGGTTTAGAAAGTAACTAATTAAAAAAAAATTATAAGCTACCCAAATAACACTCTAAACACTACGATAATAACTCCAAAATTTTCTAAGCAAGTATAGCAATTTTTAACTCCTCTTTTTAGCTGATGAAATATTTTACACTGTTTGCTTTTTTTCCTTCTTCTTATTCCTTATCCCTTTTTTCATTAGTAAAATCTGGGTTTAGATGTCACTTTATCTTTTCTTGTCCCTTTTTAGTTTTGGTTATTTGTGGCTTGCTCTATCTACTCTAATTAATAAAATTAATCCTCAATAGTTAAATCTGCTTTTTATTGTTCTATTATTACCTGATTTTGACTGCCTTAGTATTATCATTATTTTTACATGAGCCATAGGCTTTTCCAAGTATTTATCTATATCAAATTTTCCCTAAGTTTATGAGAGTGTTCCCTGAAGAATGGATTCTTTTGAAGTAAATCTCTTGAAGCTCTGAGGTTCTGAAAATGAAGGGCTGTAGACTTCATAAAGCAATAACTATGAATGATAGAATACTTTTGGTTAACACCTTAATTCTGTAAAAGATTGTAAAAGTATCACTCCATTTTCTTCCATCATTGATTTTACAACTGGGAGAAAAAGGAAAGAAATGGCTGGGCTTTTGTTGAGCAATTATTCAGAATAATTGTTGAGCAATTATTCTGTGTTGAATAAACTGAACAAAATCTTTAATCCCCACCAAGTGGTATTATTGTTCCTATTTAATGGATGAGAAAATTAAGTCTCAGAGAGGTGAATTGGCTTGTCCAAGATCAAGTTTGTAGTTTATGAAGTTATGAAGCTGGAATATACTAAATTAAAAAAAAATATTGTGCATGCTTTAGGTGAAAGTTTACAGAATAAATTAGTTTCCATTGGATAGTTTGTACATAAAGTGTTCCACCACATTGGTTGCATTCCCAACAATGTGTCTGCACACTCCATTTCTGCCCTGGATTCTCTGTTACCTTTTGTCTGGATTTTCTACCCCTTCCTGCCTTCTCATCTTTGCTTTTGGGCAAATGTCCTTTTGATCTCATTTAAGTGATTATTCTAAGAAATATGTTCTTCTTGAGTGTAAATATTTATTTTATGGGCCTGTCTGTTGTTTGGCTGAAAGGTGGTTCTGTGAATGGCTTCAGTTCCAGATCAGAAGGGTGTCTTAGGGCCATAGTCTTGGAGATTCCTCCAGTCTCTGTCAGATCAGTAAGTCTGGTCTTTTTTGTGAATTTGATTTTTTGTTGTACATTTTTGGCTTGCTTTGTCCGAGACCTCCTGTTGTGATCCCAGTCAGAGTGGTTGGTAGTGGTAGCTGGGCATCATCTAGTTCTGGTATCAGGGTCATGTAGGCTGCGGTTCCTGAGGTCCATTAGTCCTTTGCACTAACTGCTTCATCAAGTCTTTGGCTTTCTGCACTCTCCTTTACTCTGGATGGGAAAAGACCAATAGTTTTATCCTAGATGGCCACTTGCAAGCTTTTAAGACCCCAGCTGCTGCTCACCAAAGTAGGACGAAGAATATTGTCTTTTTGAACTACGTTGTACCAATTGATGTAGATGTCCCCCAAGTCTATGGTCCTTCTTCAACCCTAGGAACTTCATCCCACGAGGTGTTTGGTTATGTCTATGAGGTTTCCATGACTGTATACCTTGTGTGCTCCCTTGTCTATATTAATATTCATGCAGCACCTACAATTATGTATGCGGAAATATTTACAACCAAAACTAAATCTGCAGGTGGATGAGCTCTCTTACACTCCCCCAAACCTCTTTAGCATACCTATCTATCTATTAGCAGATTTTTGTTTGTTAATACTATTGTTTCAGGATTGTCTATATTATAGTAATTACTGTAGTTGCCCTTTGTTCTTGCATTCCTCTCAGTGTCTTCCTTTGCCTTGGTTATGTTGTGCTGACTTCCCCCATCTCGTGTATTGCCTTTCCCTTCACCAATATTAACACGTGTCTTCTATCTTGTTAGTAATTTTTCCCTCCTTCCCCCTCCCATCCCTGGTAACCATCAAAGAATTTTTTTTAGTCTGTGTAATCCTTTTTTCTTTTCTTTTTTTTACAGTAGTTCTCATGCAATATTTGTCCTTTTGTAATTAACTTATTTCATTCAGCATAATGTCTTCCAAATTCATCCACGTTGTCAGATGTTCACAGATTCATTACCACTATGTAGTATTCCATTGTGTATATGTACCACAGTTTATGCATTCATCCATTGAGAGGCACTTAAATTGCTTCTATCTTTTTGCTATTATGAATAATGCTACAATAAACATGAGTGTGCATATGTCTATTTGTGTCAAGGCTCTTACTTCTTTAGGGTATATACTTAGGGGTGGGATTGCTGGATCATATGGTATTTCTATTTCTAGCTTTTTAAAAAAGTGCCATACCATTTTCCATAGTGGTTGTATCATTTTACATTCCCACTAGGAGTGTATAAGAGTTCCAAACTTCCCACAACCTCACCAACATTTGTTATTTCCTGTTTTTATTATTAGTGCCACAATTATTGGGTTGAGATGGTATCTCATTGTGGTTTTGATTTGTATCTCTCTAATCATGAGCATTTCTTCATGTGTTTGTTAGCTGCCTGAATGCCTTCTTTGGTGAAATATCTGTTCCTATCCTTTGCCCATTTTTTAATTGAATTGTCTTTCTCTTGTTGAGGTGTTGAAGTTTTCACTAAATTTTAGAGATTAGACCCTTGTCAGATATGTCATAGCCAAAAATGTTTTTCCAGTCTGTAGGTTCTCTTTTTACTCTTTTTGGGAAGGCTTTTAATGAACATAATTTTTTAATTTTTAGGAGATCCCATTTATCTAGTTTATCTTCTGCTGTGTTGCGCATTTTTAGTTATGTCTGGCATTCTATTTATGGCATGTATTAGGGCACCTAACATTGTCCCAGTTTTTTTCTCTGATCATTATAGTTTTGGGGTTTATATTTAGGTCTTTGAGCCATTTTGAGTTAGTTTTTGTGTATTGTGTGAGGTATGGGTCCTGTTTCACTTTTTAAAAAGTGGACATCCAGTTTTGCTAGCATCATTTATTAAAGTGACTGTCTTTTCCCCATTTGATGGACTTTAACCTTTTGTCAAACTCAGCCATCCATAGAAGGGTGGATTTACATCTGGGTTCTCAATTCTGTTCCATCGATCTATGTGTCTGCTGTTATACCAGTACCAGACTGTTTTGAGTACTGTGGCTGTATTGTAGGTTCTGAGATCAGATAGTGTGAGGCCTTCTACTTTATTCTTGTTCTTCAACAATGCTTTACTTATCTGGGGCATCTTTGCTTTCCATATAAAGTTGGAGTTAGTTTTTCTATCTTGTTACAGAATGCTGTTGAAATTTGAGTCAGGATTGAATTATATCTATAGATTGCTTTGGGTAGTATTGGCACTTTTACACTGTTAAGTCTTCCTATCCATGACCATAGTATGTTTTTCCCATTTATGTAGATCTCTTTTGATTTCTTGCAGTAGTGTTTTGTAGTGTCCTTTATATAGATCTTTCACATCCCTGGTTAGATTTATTCTTAAGTATTTTATCTTTTGGGGGGCTGTTGTAATGGTATTGTTTTCCTGATTTTCTTTTCGAAGTTTTCTTTGTTGGTGTCAAGGAATTCAACTGATTTTTGTGTTTTGATCTTGTATCCTGCTAATTACTGAATCTTTCTATTAGTTTCAGTAGCTTTTTGGGAGTCTTTGGGATTTTCTATGTATAGGATCATATCATCTGCGAATAGGGATAGTTTTACTTCTTCCTTACCAATTTGGATACACTTTATTTCTTTTTCTTGCCTTATTGCTCTAGCGAGGACTTCTACTACGACGTTGAATAAGAGTTGTGATAAACGGCATCCTTGTCTGGTTTCTGTTCTCAAGGGGAATGCTTTCAGCCTCTCTACATTAAGAATTATGTTGGCTATTGGTTTTATATAAATGCTCTTTATATGTTGAGATATTTCCCTTCTATTCCTATTTTGATGAGAAATTTTATCAGGAATCAGCGCTGGACTTTACCAAATGCCTTTTCTATGTTGATTGAGATGATCATATGATTCTCTCCTTTTGTTTTATTTATGTGGTGGATTACATTATAGATTTTCTAGTGTTGAACCATCCTTGGATACCTGCTATGAATCCTACTTCGTCATGATTTTTTTTTATATACTGCTGAATTCTACTGACAAGAATTTTGATGAGAATTTTTGCGTCTATATTTGTGAGGGGTATTGGTTTGTAATTTTCCTTTTTTTTGTAGTTTCTTTGCCTGGCTTTGGTATTAGGGTTATGCTGGCTTCACAAATGAATTACAGAGTATTCCTTCCTTTCCTGTACTTTGAAATAGTTTGAGTAGTATTGGTGTGAGCTCTTCTCTGAATGTTTGGTAGAATTCTCCAGTGAAGCCATCCAGGCCTGGGTTTTTTGTTGTTGTTGTTGGGAGGTTTTTTTTTTTTTTTTTTACCTCTTCAATCTCTTCTTTTGTTATGGGCCTGTTCAATTTTTCTACATCAGTTTGTGTTAGTTTAGTTAGGTAGAGCGATTCTAGTCATTTGTCCATTTCCTCTAGTTTTCAAATTTGTTGCAGTACAATTTTTCATAGTGTTCTGTTATGATCCTTCTTATTTTTAGTTGGTTCTGTTGTAATGTCACCTATCTCATTTCTTATTTGGGTTATTTGCTTCTTCTCCTGCCCTTCTTTTGTCAATTTGTCCAGTGGTTTATTTATTTTATTGATCCTTTCAAAGAACCAGCTTCTGGCCTTGTTGATTGTTTCTATTGTTTTTCTGTCTCTGTTTCATTTATTTCTCTCTAAGGATCAATAAAATAAACAAACCACTGGACAAATTGACAAAAGAAGGTGTAACTCTTATAAACAGCATATCGATGAGTCATTTTTTTTTTTTTAAATCCATTCTGACACTCTCTGTCTCTTTACTGGTAATTTAATTCATTTACATTCAGTGTGATTATTGATAGGTATGAGTTTACAGCTCTCATTTTGTTCTGCTTTGTGTGTGTGTGTGTGGTGTTGGTGTTGATGGTTTCTTCTGCTTAATTTTCTGCACTGATTACTTTTCGTTTGTGGATTTTCTTTTCATTTTTCATTGTTGTTGATTTTGTGTTTCTCTTCTTTTTTATTTTGATGAGCAGGTTGTTGACTTTCTTTGTGGTTACCTTGAAATTTACCTTTATCTTCCTAAGTTTCAAGCAGTCTTTTATTTCTTGATATCGCCTTGACTTCATCTTCTTATGGAAGTTCTATAACTACACCATTTATCCCCCTTTTTGTGTTGATCTTGCCGTCATTTACAGATTGAACTCTCTGGTTCCTTGTTTTCAGTCTTGTAGCTTTGTTTTATTTTTGAGAATTCTTTATCTGGGTTGGTATGTGGCTCATGCTGTCCTGTGTCCTAATCTCAGGATGTTCTCAGATGTTGTTGGTTCTCTGTCCAGAGGACCCCCTTTAGTATCTCTTGTAATGTTACTCTGGTTTTTTACATTTCCCCTTTATTTCTGCTTACCTGGAAATGTTCTAATTACACAATTGTATTTAAGAGATAGTTTTGCTGGATATATAACTCTTTGTTGGCAATTTTTTTCTTTCAAGGGTTTATATACGCCATTTTTTATACCATTGCCTTCTTGCGTGCATGGGTTCTGCCAAGTAATCAGAACTTCGTCTTATTAGTTCCTCTGTGTAGGTGACTTTTTGTTTTACTCCAGCTGCTCTTAGGATTCTTTATTTGTCTCTGGTTTTGGCAAGTTTGGCCATGATGTGTCTTTGCGACTTTCTTCTGTGGTCTATCTTATATGGGGTTCGTTGAGATTCTTGGTTGGATATCTTCTTCTCTTTTATGATATTAAGGAAAATTTCTGCCTGCAAATGTTCAACAATTCTCTCTCTCTTTTTTTTTTTTTCCTCCTCTTGTTTTGGAATTACAATAACACGTAAATATTTCATCCTGATAATGTCCCATATAATTCTTAGGCTTTCTTCATTTTTCTTCTCAAACAAATTGATGTCAAGGCGTTTTTCCTCTATTTTGCAGATTCTGTCTCCCATTGATTCAATTCTGCTCCTATGTCCTTCTGTTGAGTTGTCTATTTCTGATATTTTATTATTAATATTTTGGATTTCTAGTTGCTGTCTTTGTATGGTTTCTAATTGTCTATTTTGTCATTTTATTCTTGTATTATTTTCTTGAATTCTTCT
Organism: Elephas maximus indicus; assembly: GCF_024166365.1. Lineage (NCBI taxonomy): Eukaryota > Metazoa > Chordata > Mammalia > Proboscidea > Elephantidae > Elephas > Elephas maximus. The sequence goes on along the minus strand of NC_064831.1, from coordinate 69,445,042 downwards.
ATTGCGTTGTCTGTGTTTTCCTTGATTTTGTCTGTGTTTTCCTTGATTTCTTGGAGAACCCTATATGTTAGTCTTTTTAATTCTGTATAAGGTAGTTCTATAACCATTTCTTCCTCCAAGGTTTTCTGGTTCTTTGCTTTGGTCACTTGCTGGAACCATCTTGTCCTGCTTCTTTATGTGATTTGATATCGTCTCGTCTCCAAGGCATTAAGATGTTATTATATTTATTTATTTATTGTATGTTTGTTTGCCACATCCTGATTTTTTTTAATTTTATTTTTCTTTTAGTTTTGGTTTGATATATATGAGTAGGCAGGGCATATGTGCTACTCTTGTCACTAGTCTAGTAACAATGGAACTTGCACTAACTGTCTCTGGGTGAGTAAAGCAGCAGCTGAGTGTGTGAGTGTGCGCCTCTGTTCGCTGGTCTTGCAAGGTGGCTGAAGATGTAGCTGATGTTGCTGGTGAAGTGATATATATGTTTGACTGGTCACCTGGCATGGTTGCAGGGAGCATTCTCACTGGTCACTTGGGTGTGAGTTGTGTGTGCAAATTGCCAGTTGCTGGGGGATCGAGTGAGGTGCCTGGTCATCGATTACTAAGAGGGTGGTATGGAGACTATCACTAATGGTCCTGGTGGGCAGGGCTGCATAGGGGTAGTGGTTGGAGTGGGCACAAGCCTCTGGTTGCAGGGGTGGTGGTGCAGGGGGCGAGTGAGGGGAGATGTCATCAGTCCATAACTGCCTGCTAAGAGGGTATGCTCCAATCTGTTAGAGCCCTACCTGGCACAGGTGGCTGGAGCGGGTAGGAGGCACCACTGGTCTGCAGGCCTCCAGTGCAAGTAGCCAAGTGTTAGAGCAGGCACCTCCAGTTCACACGTCCCTGACTCCAGCGGCTGGGCAGAGCAGCAGGCTCCACTGGTCCGTGGACCCCTGTTGCGGTCATTGGGACATAGGATTGGGTGCTGCAGGTCGTCGGGTCCCTGGTGCAGTTGGTTGGGCAGAAGAGGTAGTACCGCCAGTCCCTGGGCCTCTGGCACTGGTGGTCAGGCAGAGAAGCAAATGCTGCCAGTCTGTGGGTCCTGACTTGGGTGGCTGGGCTTAGAAGCAGGCATTGCCTCCCTGAGGGCTCCTGGAGTGGGTGGATGGGTAGAAAGGGGGCACCACCAGGCCACAGGCTCCTGGCATGAGTGGATGCATGGGAGATGGGCCACCACCCATTCACAGGTTCCCAGTGTGGGTGGCTGGGCTCAGAAGTGGGCACAACTGGATCTTAGGCCCCTCGGCAAGTTTGGGTGGGTGAAAGAGGGAATGCTACTGGTCTGTGGGCCCACAACATAGATAGCTAGGTGGAGAAATGAGCACCACTATTCTGCAGACCCTGGCACCAGTGGTTGGGTGGAGAGGTAAGCACTACCAGTCTGCGGGTCCCTGGCCAGACTGCCATTATGTGTGGGTGTGGGGGATGGATGAGGAGCATGGGGGGCACCACAGGCCTGTGGACCTCCAGCATGGGGCGCTGGCAGGGTACAGTGGTGAGGTAAGTATATTTAACTTTCACAGGATGGGGAGCACTCCTATCTGGCTCTGGACATGGGTGCAGACTCACTCCTGCTTGGCTGCCCCAGATGATGGGGGCTTTGGGTTGGAACACTGCTTGCTTTGTCTCAACATGGCCACACTGTGCAGGTTAGATTGGCAGGGTGTCAGTGATCCATAATCCTGCATCCACTGTTTTTGTACAGTCTCTCCTTTCTCTTGGCACTCAGTCCGATTCTTCAGTCTTGTCTTCGATGCTCAGGGTTACAAAGTTGTTATGTATATCCAACTCACCTGTTTTCTTGGATCTATGTTGTAAGAGGAATGTTATGAGGCATCGACTATACCACCATCTTGGACCACCTTTGTGAAGCTGGAATTCAAACCAAAATCTGTCTGATTTTCCGTGTTTTTCCTTCTATGGCACTCTCTCCTAAGGAATTGGAAACTTTAGATTCCTTTGAGTGGAACAGTACATCAGTTGTTCATGCCATTCCATGTGTCGGCTGTTGGTGTTCCATGTGCCATTGGTTGCCACCAACTCACTCTGAGCATGAAAGAAAGCATGAGCCCACTTGTGGCTCTGTTTTGTGAAGTGCTTTCTCTCTCTTCCCACACTGACCTCCCCCCCGCCCCCCCGCCCGGCACCCGGCAATCAAATTTACTGCTGAAATTCTTCACATCTCTATTTTTGCTCCATATCTTCAGGGAAGCTATTCATGACCCGTACTGTTAGATACACAGCACTTTGTACTATCTATCTTCCTCCTCCTCCTTTCTTCTATATCTTCCTTTCTGTCACAAGTGGATAATTGTACATATATTTATGTAATTAAAAATAATAATATCTTTCTCCCCCACAATCTGCGAATTTCATGAGAGTATGGACTCTTTTTGTCATCATTGGGAGCACAGAGCCTGGCATGGAGCAGGCATTCACATATCTATTGAATAAAGAAACCTCCTCTTATCCAAATCTGAGTATATGCCTCAGTCTCACCATGGGCAAGGCTCTCCTGAGTTAAATCTTCAAGTGTTGAACCTAGAAGGTAGAGAACAAACTCCAAACCTGGAGTCATAGGGTCTAGACTGCAGCCATGGCTTTCCCCATTCCGAATGGGGTAAGTAATTCAAACTCTCCGACCTTTGTCTCCCTATGTGGAAAATGAAGTTGAGTTAGATGTTTTCTCAGGTTCCTGAGGTCCTCACATTCTGTGATTCTGTGACATTGCTAGGCATAGTCCCTCTCATTACTGGCAATTGCAGTGGTCATTGAGAAGGAGCAATGGTGGGTTGAGAATTCTAAGAGGATCCATCCAACTCTTAGACGGTTTCAGAATGTGGATTATGACTTTGGAACCCTAAGGTCCTTGGGGTGTGTGGGGCCGCTGGAAGAATATCCAGGCTAACATGCATCAGAAGTCTGGGAAAGGAGAAGCCTGTGGCCTGGATCTCTAGCCAAGAGCAGGGACCATAGAGCTTGCCTTTAGGTGTCTCTGGAGCCCTAGGTTTCCTTTCCCTCATCGTTTATTCTCCAGTCCAGGCCGAGTCAGTTCCCGAGCTTCCAATGCCATTCTATTGTGACTGGCCACTCTTGCCACCTCGAAGGACTGGCAAGAGCAAGGAGACAAGGGTGTAGCTCATACAAAATGATTTTTCTCAGGAAGGGAAGCTCCATGAATTCTCAAATCTATGTAACCACGGGATAATTAGGTAGTACAATGGCTAATGAATTTAATGCAGATAATTTGCAACTTATGCACATTGACAAAACGATTTAAAGTCCTGACACTCATCAATGGCTTCTGAATCCTTAGGAGTGTTCTCAAGATGAAGAAGTCTGCTCTGTGCTTTAACATGTGAGCTATCTTGTATTTCAGAGTACAAAGGGGTCTTGGAGGCATCAACTTGCCAACAGTGAATGCATATCCTCATCTCCTCCATGGCTCTCATCTCATGCACAAGCAAGACTGTTGGTTTATAGTCAGCAAGAGATTACTCACTGGAATGAAGCCTCCACAAATTGATAAGGAAGATATATGTATTAATGCAGTATATACTTAGGGAACCAACTTTGAAATGCATCTTGTTAGTTTATACAGTATCAGCTAGTCTTAAAAAGAATGAGCTCAGGTCTTAGAACATGTAGAGCAATGATTTGGAACCACTCATAGGCTTTGTGGGATAATGGTGGTTCAGTGGCAGAATTCTCACCTTCATGCAGGAGACCTGGGTTCAATTCCTAGCCAATGCACATTATCCACACCCACCACTCACCTGTTAGTGAAGGCTTATGTGTTGCTATGATGCTGAACAGGTTTCACCAGGGCTTCCAGACTAAGACAGACTAGGAAGAAAGGCCTGGTGATACACTTCTAAAAATAAGCCAATGAAAACTCTATGTATCACTTTGATCTGATTTGCAACTGATCATGGGGATAGCACAGGACCAGGCAGTATTTTATTTCATTGTGCAAGGGGTTGCTGTGAGTCGGGGCTGACTCAATGTCACCTAACAACATCAGCATAGGCTCTAAGCATGAGAAAAAGGGATGAGACCCTTAGAACCCCTGCTACTGAAGCCAGGGGTGACTCATGGGAATACAGACAGAAATGGGTGCGCCGTGTTAGAATGGTCCCAGGACCAAGCCGTGCTTTAAACCAGAATGGGGCTTTATCCAAGGTGCTTATCACTTAGCCATTTGCCAGTCGGTGAGCATTCACTGGAGGCATTACACAGTGTAAACCAGTGGGCAGAATTTAGACTCTAACTATGTGTTGTTTGTCCTGTTTTAAAAAACCAAAGTCAAACCATTGCTGTGGAGTCGATTCCAACTCATGGTGACTCCATGTGTTACAAAGTAGAACTGCCCCGTAGGGTTTTCTTGGCTGTAATCTTTATGGAAGATCTCCAGGCCTTTCTTTTGCACTGCCTCTGGGTGGGTTCAAACCACCAACCGTTAGGTTAGTAGTCAAGTGAAAACCATTTGCATTACCCAGGGACCTTAACCTGTATAGTATTTGACAAATCAGGAAACTTCACATAAGAATTGAAATTTTTAGATTTTCTTGAAAAATCAGATAATCTAGACCCAGAGGGCCTGTGTTCTTGTGTGCCAATAATCAGAGGGTGCTAAGAAGCAAGTCTCCTCTTTAGATAGGCAGACAGTCTCCTGTTCTTCACATCCTATACTCTCAATTGTCCTGGTCCCAATAGGCATTTGAGTTTGTACCCTCTGATCGACTCGGAAAGGTTAGGCAGTAAGATCCAATGATAAATGACATGGTCCACCTTTATGGGAGAGCCTGTTGGGCACAAATATTTCTCCTCATTCACTCAACAAATTTTGAGCACCTTTTCTGTCTGTACTAGGTGCCCTGGTGGTACAGTGGTTAAAAGCACAGTTGTTAACAAAAACACTGGCAGTTCAAAACTACCAGCTGCTCCTTGGAAGCCCTACGGGACAGTTCTACTCTGTTCTATAGGGTCACTATGAGTTGGAATAGATTCAAAGACAATGGGTTTGGGTTTTTTGGTTTTTATCCTGTGCTAGGCTCTGTGCTGCTGCTCAGAATACAAAGATGGAAGGTCTTCACTGATCCTCTCAAGAGCTTACAGTCTCAAGGGGGATAGACATGTGAACAGATTGCTTGAAATACAATGTGATTGCTATGGTCACTCAGAGATCATGGGCATGGAATGATTAAGTCTCAGTGTCTTGACCACACTTGCTGAAGATTATTTAATGGTGTTCCACAGGCAGGGCCTTGGACTGAGAAACTGGAGGGTCAATTTTTAGTGCTGACCATAAACAAGAAGAAACTTTTCCTACTAAGGGGCTATAAAACTCCTCTCGTTGGTCCAGCAGGCTATTAAAACAGAACACAGTTATGAAAGGTTATTCATAGTACAAACGGCAGCATTGTGCAGATAGCCCATTCTTTAGAAATAAAGACCTGGGATTCAGTTTGCATTTGGAGCAAAGCATAAATACAGACTAAGACTTAAACATAAGAGCTCTAGGGTAAGAATCGAGGGCAATTATAGTTCAGTGGTAAAACTCCAACCTTCCACACAGGAGTCCCAGGTTCAATTCCCAGCCAATATACCTTATGCAAAGTTACCACCTGCCTGATCACAGTGTCCGATTCCATTGTGCATGGGGTGCCAGCTCAATGGCAACTGACAACAACAGGGCAAGAATCAGAAGCCCCAGTGCCAAAGAGATAGCATGAGATCAGAACAGTGAGAACTCACAGGAGAATCACAGATCTCTCTGAGAATCGCAGACTGGCCCAGCACAATGGCTTCCCTGACCAGCTGGTTCTCCCACCAAGCTCCAGGTTGGACTGACTCATGGATCTTTATTTGCAAGCAGTGGGAAATCTACATAATGCTAGATCTCACACTCTCTAACAGACAATCTTTAGCAGCTATGTTCCTTTGTTTTAAAATCTACATTAAATATGCATTTTTTTGTAGATTGCGTATACATTTTTTTTTCTTCATAAATTTCTGGTTTTAAAAGACTATCCAGATGAAGTTGTAGATGGATGACTTGCATTGATCTACACTTACAATTAAGATTATGGAGCTTGAAGGAAAAACCGGGTAAGGGCTCCCCTTTGCAGGAGTCTACCAAGATGCCTTTTACTTCCATTGGTGTCTGGGAAGGTTACAATAGAGCTATGAGTGTGGTGTGTAAGAACTCAGAGGAAGGAGTACCTAAGTTCACATGGGAGAGTCAGGATGGGTTTCACCAAGGAGGGAGGCTTGGGTCCAAGACCAGAAGGAGAAAGGAATTCACAAGATAGATGAATCCTAATTGGGGTGGGAGGGGTGGGGGGTGAGGTGGCCTTTAAATTGGGCCTTGAAGGAAGTTTTGGCCAGGCAAAATGTAGAGGAAAGGGCATCCCAGGAGGGAAGAAAAGCATGAGAAACTTGAAGGAGACATGACATAGTAGAGGTTTACAAGGGAATTAGCGTGTGATTCACAGAGGACCCTGAATGCTATGGCATGGAAAATGGGGAGGTGTTCATTGAAGACTGTGGGGCTTTGAAACGAATGCTCTGAAGAACGGAGCTCTGCCTTAGGAACATTTGTTAGGCTTTGGAGTTCAAGGTGAATTCAAGGAAGAGGTACTTGCAACATGACCTTTAGCTGCCTCCTTCCCCTCTGAGGTTCATCTTCTTTAATTTGGGGACCCTGGTGGCTTAATGGCTAAGCATTCTGCCACTAACTGCAAGGTTGGTAGTTTGAACAGACCCAGCATCTCTGCAGGAGAAAGATTTGGCGATCTGGTTCTATAAAGCTTATAGACTAGGAAACCCTATGAGGCAGTTCTATTCTGTCACATGGGGCCGTTAGGAGTACAAAATTGACTAGAGGACATCTAACAACAATGTAGAGGTTAGGTGGCGAGGTGGTTGTAAAGATTTTTAAAAATATGTATAAAATGCACTCTAATTGTGCCCTGACATATAATAGGTGCTCAGCAAACAGTAGAGCTTCACCTTCTGTGCCCTTGCATACAGTAGGTGCTCAGCAAACAGTAGTTCTCACCCTCTCCTCTTGTGCTCATGAGCAAGATGCCAAGCTGGCTCCTGGCTGGCTGAGCTGCCAGGATATCGCAGAACTACAGGCAAACTTTTTTTTTAGCGCTAAAAGGTAGTAATGGTTTGAGATGCCAAGTGATTTTTTTTTTTTTTTTTGCTGAGGAGTACACATGTAAGGATGATACTTCTCACATTCTGACACATGCCCACCTTGGCAAACGTCTTATTTATTTCTAGGTTTAACTTATTAACAGGTAGGAAAAGTCAGCTTGCATCCAACTATGATGTTCCATTATTTCCGCTTCTCTCTCCGGATACCACGCAATGTGGCTAGCTCTTCCCTTTGGGCAAGATTAGAAACCAAAGCTTACAAGCTAATGTTTAGGAACCTTCGCTAGTGACGGGAATTATGACATGTTCCATCTCTTTTCAGATGACCTGACCACAGTGATATTAGCTCTATTCTTTTGTTCTTAGGTTTTTGACCTTGAGAAAGTCACTTAAGCCCCACGAGCATCTTGATCTTTAAAAGAGGGATAATTTTGTCCCTTTTCCGTAAAAAAGTTGTAAAAATAAAAAAAAAAGAACGCTTGTGAAAATTTTGATAAATTGAAAATAAAGCACTGTACGGTAGTGACTAGTATTCTGAATAGTGTTCATTTCTTTCTGGCATTTTCAGAAACGTAGAAGAGTTCAGGCATAGCTGCTACATGCGTTCTTGATGAATTACGTCCCAAAGTTACAGCAGTTTTATAGCTAAAGACACGGCAAGAGCTTGGATCACTTTTCAATTGTTATCAAGCAACAGCTATTAACTGAGTTTAAAAAACTAAATAAAAAGAGTGAAATTAGTTGATTTCTTAGTTCATTGAATTGATTGAATCCACCTTCAAGGCTGGGATACAAAAAAACCAAACCCATTGCCATTGACTCTATCCCAACTCATTTCCACTCTGTAGGACAGTATAGAACTGACCCACAGCAGCTGAGTGCTTAACCACTGTGACACCAGGACTTCTTAAGGCTGGAACAGACAACCTGTTTTTCCCACAAAAGTTTCTTTTATGAAGGTGGAAGGTGGTGGTCCAAAGTGGGCATCATTATGTGTTGTATGCCACTTTTTCATACCAGCTGTGGGCCAGACGGCACAGACACCATGAGAAAGCCAGCTATAGGCTAATGGCAGGAGCAGAAGGAAGTTTTCACTTCTCTAAACTTCTCTCCTTTCATCCAGCTCCATGAAGTTCCCAGGCACCTCATCCTTCAGCCACCATCCCCTCCCCAACCCCCCCGCCCCGGAACCTTTGTCATTCCCAACCACTACCAGTTATTTCCAGAACTTTGATGCGGGAGGAAAGAAGTGGCATCTTGGTCTGCTCAACACCTTAATATGCTTCCCCTCCCTCCCCAAAATTAAACTTATCTGAGTTCACCCTTTGACATTTCTCAGCTTCAACATTTATTGAGTTTGGGGAGGGGGGATGGGGAGAAAAAAGTCACCTATTACAGTATAGCCATCCAGGGCCCAAGGCTAAACCTTCCCACTTAATTTTCTGTATTAACCTGGTAACAGGTTGGGCTTCCTAGAAGCAGACTCAGAAACGGTGCTTAGGGTGTGAGTTATTTATTAGGGATTGTTATGGATTGAATTGTGTCCCCCCAAAACATGTGTTGTAAATCCTAGCCCCTATAGTGGTTGTAATTTTTTTATTATGTTAATGAGGCTGTATTAGTGTAGGGTGTATCATAAATCAATCTCTTTTGAGATATAAAAGAGCAGATTAAGCAAGCAGAGCAAGCAAGTAAAGACAGGGGAAGATAGATGCCACACTTCATGAGATCTCCAAGGAATCAGGAAACAGAAGCTGAGCAGAGACAAGGACCTTTCTCCAGAACCAACAGAGAAAGAAATCCTTCCTCTAGAGCTGGTGCCCTGAATTTAGACTTCTAGCCTCCTAAACTGTGAGAAAATAAATTTCTATTTGTTAAAGCCACCTACTTGTGGTATTTCTGTTAGAGCAGTACTACATAACTAAGGAAGGGATTGAGGGGAGAAACTGGTGGGGCCTCTGGACTCAGGAGTGCCCATCTGATTGTGCCCCATTGGGCCGGAATGGCCAGGCCATTTACCCTCGCCTTGCCCAGTCACCAGATACAGGGTTTGAACACAAGGCAGGCTGCTGAATACAGCAGGGAGTCTTTGTGCAGTTAAGGAAAACCCTGAAGATGCTGACAGTAGGAGGGTGCCTGCTGAGTGCCCTCCCCACAATTGCAGCAGGTTCTTCATCAAAGGGGACAGGGCAGCACACCTTCATGTCTACCAAGGTCTGCTCTTTGTGCCACTCACATTCACGTCTTCACACATACTTAGGGAACAGCTTATCTGGGATTCTGGTGGGGCTCAAAGGGAGATCGGTGGAATTAAATACAGCCCTTGCCACTGCTGTTGGTCTTGAGGCCACAATTGATTCTCATTGTCTCTCTTCTCTCCTATCCATTCTAGATTCTCCTCTCCTTCAGCTACCACCTTTGCTGGACTTGGTGGCTTTCTTGGTGTTGAAACCAGATCCTCACCCCAAGGGGTCTGAACCCTGAGTCATCACTCCCTTCTCATGGGCATGAGACTATCCACCTACACTTGCAACTTGATGGGAGAATATCAAGAGGACCCAGATGAATCACCCAAGTTCCACACTTGTTCCTCCATGCCCGCATTGTGTGTCGCCTCTGATGATCAGGGTCAACTAACCCTGCCAAGATGATGACTTCTTTTCTTGCCTGATGATCCCTTGACACAAGGAATTCAAAGCGCCCAGACAGCAACCATAACATCCAATTAAATAAGACTCTTGTGTCTTCTGGAAACTCTGGTGGCATGGTGGTTAAGTGCTGCGGCTGCTAACCAAGAGGTCGGCAGTTCAAATCTGTCAGGCACTCCTTGGAAACTCTCTGGGGCAGTTCTACTCTGCCCTATAGGGTCGCAATGAGTCGGAATCAACTCGACGGCAGTGAGTTTTTTTTCTTGTGTCTTCTGTAGAAACTATGGCCCTTCTGGAAACAAAGACCTCTAACCTTGAAGATCCCAGAGTTGTGAGAATAGGCAGTAAAGAGTCCACCAGTGTATCATTAGGTGTTGATGGTAAGTGGGGCCTCTCTAGCTTCCTCCCCTTGGTTCTTGGATCTCTGTATTCTTCCTTGTGGGAACACATGTCCATATAGAGATCTTTGATGTGTGCATACATTGCATTCTGGAGTATGGTCCCCATCCTTGCAGGGTATTGCCTTTGGACTGGCACACAGCTGTGGCTTAAGTTGGCAATTCCAATGCTCTATCAGGCAGCAAGCAGCTTCAGGGTATGAGGTATCTATGACCAGGAGAACTCATGGTCACAGGCCTTCTCCATAACTCATTTTTAGAACAGAGCCTGAAGAAGTCCACCATATATTGTGATTCTATTTTCATAGTGGCAGGTGCAAGTTTTAATAATTTGTCTTTTATTTTGGTGGAAGTGTCCTGGTATATCCCTGAACACTGGACTCTAAACATTTTATGGATGTGACAGTCCCCTGCATCTTTGTACTATTTATCTCCAACCCTTTAGAGTGCATGTATGGTAGACACCTCTTGCTCATCTAGCTTGTTCAACATGATGAATCAATGTGATGTTAAGTAGGGTATCCAGATGGTCCACAGTGTTGTCATTGTTGTTGTTTGTTGCTGTGCAGTCAATTCTGACTCATGATGACTCCATGTGTGCAGAGTAGAACTGCTCCATAGGGTTTTCAAGGCCGTGACCTTTCAGAAGCAGGTTGCCAGTCCTGACTTCTGAGGTGCCCTTGGGTGAATTCAAACCATGAACTTTTCAGCCGGTAGTCGAGCACTTAACAATTTGTGCCACCCATAGAAGAAATACAGGCTTGGCAAAATTTTCACCAGCCTGGTGGGGAGCTCTAGAGTGAGTAGTAGCCATTAGTGTTGTCTCCCTCTGGGCCAAAATACCCATAGGAGAGTTAACACAGCCCTAGGACAAAATACTGTTGTCCATTCCTTGTGAATGCAAACCGTTTCTCATCCTAAAAGAGTACATTTGGTAATTCAGTGACTGCCTATGATATACCTATTTTAGTCAGCTATTGCTGCTGTAACACAAATACCACAAATGGGTGGCTTTAGAGAACAGAAATTTATTTTCTCATATTTCTGGAGGCTAAACATCTAAATCAGGGACTTAGTCATGTCAATTCCTTTTTTACTGGTTGTTATTGTGTGTCATCAAGTTGATTCCAACTCATAGGACCCTATAGGACAGAGTAGAACTGCCCCATAGGGTTTCCAAGGAGGCTGGTAGATTCAAACTATTGACCTTTTGGTTAGCAGCCTGAGCTTTTAAGCACTTCGCCACCAAGACTCCTTTTCACCGGGTGTTAACCTGTTGCTGTCGAGTCGATTCTGACTCATAGCGACCCTATGGACAGAGCAGAAATGCCCCATAGTGTTTCCAAGGAGCACCTGGTGGATTCACACTGCTGACCTTTCGGTTAGCAGCCCTAGCACTTAACCACTATGCCACCAGGGTTTCCATCCACAGGTATAGAGGTTAGGATTTCAACACACATTTTCAGGGACACAATTCATTCCACGACAGTACCTGAAGCCATATTGGTATGCTCTAACATAGAAACTAGAGCTGCAACCAGGGCTGTTACTTGGCTGGCAACTTCCATCAGCCTCCTGGTCATTCAGCTTTGATTTCTCCTTCTGTTACATGCTGGGGGATATCCTTGTCAACTGTCCATCTATTTGAACCCTAGGGACTCCATGTCTTGTTATGGGTCAGGGTCCCTTGATCATCATTCAGTCCTGGCCGGTCAGAGTAATTGCAGTTCCTTGGCATTTGACAGTTAATCCACCATGCCTCTATTGATTCAGGGTCCAGTCATTCCCATTGTTATCAGAGAGCCAAATTGTGTAACAGCTTCACCTACCATCAGCCCTATCTAGCCCCAATGGACTTAGTGATTATGGTGTTTCTATTCTGAGAAAGTTCCTTACAACTTTGGTAAATGGTCTGTCTTCTGGGCCTTCCCGTGGACCTGGAAGGGTATCCTCTGCTGCATATTCCAGCCAAACTGGGCAAAAAGAGAAGTGAAACTGAAATGCAGGCTCGGCAAAATTTTTGCCAACCTGGTGGGCATGACTCAAAATGAGAAGAAACAGCTGCAAACATCCATTAATAATCAGAACCTGGAATGCATGAAGTATGACTCTCAGAAAACTGGAAATCATCAAAAATGAAATGGAATGCATAAACATAGATATCCTAGGCATTAGTGAGCTGAAATGGACTGGTATTGGCCATTTTGAATCAGACAATCATATAGTCTACTATGCTGGGAATGACAACTTGAAAAGGAATGGTGTTGCATTCATCATCAAAAAGAACATTTCAAGATCTATCCTGAAGTACAGCACTGTCAGTGATAGGATAATATCTATACACCTACAAGGAAGACAAGTTAATATGACTATTATTCAAATATACGCACCAACCACTAGGGCCAAAGATGAAGAAATAGAAGATTTTTTTCAGCTGCTGCAGTCTGAAATTGATTGAACTTACAATCAGGATGCATTGATAATTACTGGTGATTGGAAGGCGGAAGTTGGACACAAAGGAGGAGGATCGGTAGCTGGAAAATATGGCCTTGGTGTTAGAAACAATGCCGGAGATCGAATGATAGGATTTTGCAAGATCAACAACTACTTCATTGCAAATACTTTCTTTCACCAACATAAATGGTGACTATATACATGGACCTCTCCAGATAGAACACACAGGAATAAAACTGAATACATCTGTGGAAAGGGACGATGAAAAAGCTCAATATCATTCGGTCAGAACAAGGCCAGGGGCCAACTGTGGAACAGACCATCAATTGCTCATATGCAAGTTCAAGGTGAAACTGAAGAAAATCAGAGCAAGTCCACGAGAGCCAAAATATGACCTTGAGTACATCCCACTTGAATTTAGAGACCATCTCAAGAATAGACTGATGCACTGAACACTAGTGACCGGAGACCAGACGAGTTGTGGAATGTCATCAAGGACATCATCCATGAAGAAAGCAAAAGGTCATTGAAAAGACAAGAAAGAAAGAAAAGACCAAGGTGGATGTCAGAGGAGACTCTGAAACTTGCTCGAGCATCGAGCAGCTAAAGCAAAAGGAAGAAATGATGAAGTAAAAGAACCAAACAGAAGATTTCAAAGGGCAGCTCAAGAAGACAAAGTAAAGTAGTATAATGACATGTGTAAAGAGCTGGAGATAGAAAACCAAAAGGGAAGAACACGCTTGGCTTTTCTCAAGCTGAAAGAACTAAAGAAAAAATCCAAGTCATGGTATTTTCAATCGCATCATATGCATGTGAAAGCTGGACAATGAATAAGGAAGACCAAAGAAGAATTGACACCTTTGAGTTGTGGTGTTGGCGAAGAATATTGAATACATCATGGACTGCCAAAGAACAAACAAATATGTCTTGGAAAAAGTACAACCAGAATGCTCCTTAGAAGCAAGGATGGCGAGACTGCGTCTTATACACTTTGGACATGTTGTCAGGAGGGATCACGATCAGTCCCTGGAGAAGGACATCATGCTTGGCAGAGTACAGGGTCAGCGGAAAAGAGGAAGACCCTCAATGAGGTGGATTGATACTGTGGCTGCAACAATGAGCTCAAGCATAACAATGATTGTAAGGATGGTGCAGGACCGGGCAGTGTTTCATTCTGTTGTGCGTAGGGTCGCTACGAGTCGGAACTGACTTGACATCACCTAACAACAACAATAAAGGCTTTGGAGGTCCCCGAGTGGTGTAAATGGTTTATACGTGGCTACTATCAGAAAAGTTGGGGGTTCAAATCCACTCAATGGTGCTGCAGAAGAAAGTCCTGGCAATCTACTTCCATAAGATTATAGCCATTGAAAACCTAAGGACACACACAAAACCTTATCTGGTACACATGAGTTCACCATGAGTGGGAATCGACTTGAAAACAACTGGTTTGGTTTTTAATAAAGGCTTTGGAACTCAGAAGTGCAGTTGGAGAAATCAGACATAACATGGCTTTGTGTGCTGAAACATAAACCTGGAACGCTCCCCTTGGCTGGTGGGTCCAGGCATGAAAACCGAAACTGTGGGATTGGAGCAGAAACCACGGAGTAAGGGAACAGTGTTTTGCTAAGGAGTCTGGGCACTAATCAGTGGGCAAGTTGGAACCACTGCAGGGTTTTGGGCTTTGGAGTGAAACGGCTGGAGATGAGCTGTAAGAAGAGTTTTCCAGCAGCCTGTGTGAAGGAAGGAATGCAGGAGATTGGTACCAGGGGACTAATTAGGACATCGTTGCCATAGTTCACACAGGAGATGACAAGTGTGTGAACTAAGACAGTGATGGAGGGCGGGTAGAGGGTGCAAGGGGTTTTGAAAGATATTTGGGAGGTGAGATTGCCAGGATATATAGATATTGTATATCACAAGTTGTTGGGTAGGGGGCAGTCTTTAATCCTGTTCTTCAGTTTCTACATCTGGACCCATTCTTTTAACAGGGTCATTTTCCAAAGCATGATCATGAGGTCAAATTAGGGTCAGGACTTGAAATGTTTCCATTTCAGAGTTACAGAAACAAAAGCAAAGAAGATTGGTGAAGTGGTAGGATTTTCCTAGGCTGTTTTCATTCTAGTTCTTCTCATTCTGCTCTTCCCAGCCCTGCACTCTGGTGTGCTTTTCCTCTGCAGACTGGTTTCATGGATTTAATTGTGTCCCCCCAAAAGTTATGTTGAAGTCCTAATCCCCATATCTATTAGTAGAACCCATTTTGGAAATAGGCTTTTCTTTTGTTATGTTAATGTGGCTGTGCCAGAGTAAGGTGGGTCCTAAACCTAATCCCTTCTGGGTAAGTAGTGTTTTATAAAAAGAGAAGAATAGAATCAGATATATACAGGGGGAGACAGATGTCATGTAAAGATAGATACACCTGTAAGCAGCTAAGGAATGCCAGGAAACGCCTAGGACCACAGAAGCAGAAAGAGATGAAGATTTTCCCCTGGGCAGACAAAGAATGAGAGAGAGAGAGAGCGCGCCTAGATTTGTTGATGCTCTGAATTCAGACTCCTAGCCTCAGGAACTATGTGGAAATAAATTTCTGTTCTTTAAAGCCACCCACTTATGGTATTTTTTGTTACACAACCGTAGAAACTAAGACACTTGGGTTTCCCATATATTCTTTGGTCCAAATATTTGACAGTAGGGACCAGGGCTGAACATACACCCAAGGCCTTCTGATTGTCACTCTGATTCTAACTCCAGGCTCCTCATTACTACCCCTTCCTAAATGCCCCACTCCAGCAGTGTGACATAACAGAATCATAGTTTACCCCTGCTTAGGCCCTGGAGCAGTATCACCCTTAGACTCTGACAAAAGAGCCCCTGTCCTAGGCCCCAAGTGTTAGAGGGACTTCCTATGGCCATACCTCTGCACAGGGGGCAGTGAATCTTTACTCCCCAACTAGATGATAGGCCAGGTTCTTAGGACCTCAGAATTCCCTACCCAGATGGCTCCCAAACCTGTATCCAGGATCTCTACAGTTCTCTCCTGGGTCTGGAGTCCCTGCGTGGTACAAGGAATTAACACACACAGCTGTTAACCAAAAGGTTGGTGGTCCAGCTCCACCCAAAGGTACCTCCAAAGAAAGACCTGATGATCTGCTTCTGAACAACCAGCCAGTAAACCCTGTGGCGCACGGTTCTCCTCTGACACTCACGGGCTCGTCGTGGGCTGGAATCAAATCAACAGCAGCTTTATTTACTTATTTTGGTTTTAGGTTTGTGAGGGGTGGACAGAGTTAGACGCACAGACCAGGGTGACCACATGCGGTGTGCAAGCCTTCTCTCGGTGTGAGCTGGACTGGTGAGAGCGGGGATGACAGAATTGTAGGAATCAACTCTCCTCAGCTACTTGAAATAAAAAAAGTTGGAATTATTTGCCTTTTAAATTGGCTTGGCAATGATATCTTATGCTCCTTGCTTTAAATATATGAAAACACTAAGCGAAGAATCCAAGTAAACACGTTCACAGAGCCGATCTGGATTAGCTTGTTGCCATCACCATGGTTGTCTTATACATTTAAAACTCGCACTTCCAATTCTTTTTTAATCTCGTATTATTAAAGGAGATATCAAGCGTAATTAGCCTGCCTCTCAAAAGCACATCAGCTTTCTCATCCTTGAAGAAAGGTTGTTTAATTAATTTGAGCACACTGAGAATCAAGTTATAGAACCACAAGGAAGCCAAGCTGAAAAAGAAAGATCTGAACAGACGAGCCTTTTCAATTGAACAACAAACTTAGTCTTTGATATTCGTAGTTAAGAGCCAAAACTTGCAGAGACCATTTCTGGGGTCCGCCATGTGCCGTATACTCACTGTTGCTGTTGTTGTTGCTGGCTGCCATTGAGTCAACCCCCAACTCCTGGTGACCCATGCACAATGGAGTAAAACGCTGCCCAGTCCTGAGCCACCCCCAGGATAGGTTGCAGATCGGACCGTTGTGATCCATAGAGTTTTCATTGGCTGATTTTCAAAAGTAGATCGCCAAGCCTTTCTTCCTAGTCTGTCTTAGTCTCAAAGCTCCACTGAACCCTGTTCAGCATCATAAAAACACACAAACCTCCGCTGATAGATGGGTGGTAACCGCGTACAAGACGCACTGGCCAGGAATCGAATCCGGGTCTCCTGCATAGAAGGGGAGAATTCTACCACTGAACCGCCAATGTCAGTTATGTCATTTCATCCTCACAACAGCTATTGCATGAGAAATATTATTTTTCCCATTTTTCACAAAAGAAAACTAGTAGTTTGCTTAAGGTCATGGAGTTAGTAAGTAAAGAATCCGGTGTTCTACCAGGGTCTATCTAGTTCCAAAATCCA
Source organism: Elephas maximus indicus (assembly GCF_024166365.1). NCBI lineage: Eukaryota > Metazoa > Chordata > Mammalia > Proboscidea > Elephantidae > Elephas > Elephas maximus. The sequence goes on along the minus strand of NC_064831.1, from coordinate 69,427,967 downwards.
GTCAGTTCTCACCATGTTCAGCAGGCTGCCTCCTTGTTGAAGCCTGGAGATGAGACCTTATCTAGAGCTGTAATTTGCATAAATTGCTTAACTCTTTTGGGCCAGCTTCCACCAAATGGAAATGGAAATAATAGTCTCTGTCTTGTCACCCTCAGGTGGAGGTTATGAAAATAATGCATTATGAAATATTTAAAGTCTACATTACAAGTGTAAAGATGTACTTTTGTTTAATGTTCAAAAGAAATTATATTTCTCTCTACGCCATCTAAATCTGTAAGCACTGCAAAAGCTTTTCTATACATTTATTTTCTAGTTGTTTCATTGGAACGCTGGAAAAAAATTTTCCCAAATCTCCTTTTCTGCCTGCAAACCTTCTCTATTCTTTAAGCCTCCACTCAGGTAACACCTCTTTCAGGAAGCCTTCCCTGGCTGCCTGTTCCATGTGCTTCCTATTCCTGCCCTCTGTCCTAGCACTTTCCAAGTTGTATTGCCTCTGTCTTCCTGTAGGTAACTAGACTCAGAGGGCCTCCAGGGCAGGAGCAGCAGCCTATTCTCTCTTGTACCCACCTCCTCACCTTCTCCCAACAAGGACCGAGGCATTTATTGCATTGCTCAGAGGAAGTCTGTTAAGCTGAGCTACGTTGCATAAAACCATCAAGTCTGAGTTTCTGAGGCAGACTTTCAATCCTAAAACCAAGAAGCCATTGCTCAGCATCAGGGCAAACCATGCTGTCCTGGACTGTCTCCGATGCCAGTGAAGCAGCCACTGTGCCCTGCTCTGCTGCAGCCAGGTGCTCCCACTTAACCACCCAATCGTTCTGGGGAGGTTGCTGGGGTGCAAAACTTTCCGTTTTAAAATGGGACAGTCCTGGGCCAACCGCCCCTGGATGTCCAGTGAGAAAACTTTCAGTAAATTCTGAGAACAGAATGAAAAAAAGTACAGGTGAGTAAAAAATTAAAAAAAAATTTTTTTCTGAGTAGAGAAGGGAAATCTAAGACTATAACAGGAATCAGGGTAGTTAGTGGAAACGGATATTGTTTAGAGCTTAACGAGCAAAATGGAGTCTACCAGGGGCTGAGTCAGGGTTGAAGGAGGGAAATAGGAATTTCAGAGGGGGCTTTTTGAGGTCACCTTACTCTATTTTCCAGCAAGAGACCAGAGTTCCTCAACCTCGACACTGTTGACCTTTGGGGCTAGATAATCCTTTGTTATGGAGGGCTGTTCTGTGCACTGTAGGGCATTTAGTAGCATCCCTGGCCTCTACCCACTAGATGCCAGTACCACTCTCCCCTCCAACCATGACAGTGAAAAAGTCTCCATTCATTGCTCCCTGGAGTGCGAGATCATCCCTGGGTGAGACCCACTGTCCGAGGCTGACCATGGCCACTTTTAAATTTTCAACCTTTTTTGCAAGCTCTGGGTATATCACTTGCCCACTCTGAAGGGTAGGATGGGACATGGGCAGCCTCCTGGAAAATGTCTGGGGTGGATTTTCCAATAGGCAAGGTAAATACGGTGCTTACCTTGCTTACCAGATCATCCATAGTGCACAATTTCCCATTTTTTCACCACATCAAAGATTGGGCTTCTAGGTATGGCTCATAATGGCTGTCATCGCTCTCCTAACCCCACAGCACCTTCCTACAGAATCAAAGCCTCATCTCAAACCTCCAATCCCTAACAGGGATGGATTACCCAGTAAGTAAGGCAAGCACAGGCTTAGTCGTACTTATTTACTGTCTTGGAAGAAGTACAACCAGAATGTTCCTTAGAAGTAAGGATGGTGAGCCTGCGTCTCACATACTTTGGATGAATTGTTCAGAGAGATCAGTCTCTGGAGAAGGACATCACGCTTTGTAAAGTCGAGGGTCAGAGAAAAAGAGGAAGACCCTCAATGAGATGGATTGACACAGTGGCTGCAACAATGGGTTCAAACACAGCAACAATTGTGAGGATGGCTCAGGACTGGGCAGTGTTTCATTCTGTTGTGCATAGGGACGCTATGAGTTGAAACCAACTCAATGGCATCTAGTAACAACAACAACAAAGTGCACAATTTCACATGGGTTTCACCACATCTTTGATACGGGGGGAAAACAGATACAATTGCACACTGCAGATTAATAAGCAAGCACAACTAAGCCTTTGCTTACCTTGCTGACTGAGTAATCCGACCCTGGAAAGTGTCCTCTATAAAAGTTAACGATTGGGAGGCGGGGGCCAAGATGGCGGACTAGGTGGACGCTACCGCGGATCCCTCTTGCAACAAAGACTCGGAAAAACAAGGGAATCGATCACATACGTAACAATCTACGAACTCTGAACAACAAGCACAGACTTAGAGACGGAAAACGAACAAATACGGGCAGACAGCGACTGTTTTCAGAACTAGGAGCCAGCGCACCAGGTAGGTGACCTTCGGAGCTCGATCTGGGGCAGAGCCCAGGGGAGCAGACGGCACAGAAAGGGGGCCCACCCCTTCCCCCCCGAACCCATCCCGGGAGGAAGCCTAGCAGGTTGGCGCGGGCGGCGTAGGGGCGCAGCCGGAGGGAGAAGCACCCGGGAGGCAGTGACTGATCTGGGAGGGGGGAGAACAGCGTCCCAGCTGGGGTGCCGTCCCGCCGGGAGTTAGGCGAGAAGCCGACAGGGCGCAAGTGGGGGGGGGTCAACTATATTTCCCTAAAGTGACCCCAGGGCGGGGCCCACACATTCGTGCGGGAGGACGCACACCCAGTCCGCACGTGTGGCACGGCACACCAGAGGGAGAAATCCCCGGAAGTGTCTGGTCTCAAAACAGGGAAAGCAGCATCCCAGACGGGGAGCCATTCCGCTGGGATCTGGGCGCGCGCACGCGCGGGCGGGGCATGAGCGCGGGGTCCATTTTTATTACCCTGAATTGACCCAGGGGGCGGGACCACCTGGTCGTGCGAGTGACGCCCTCCCAGTTTGCGCGAGAGGTGTGGCACACCGGAAGGAGAAGTCCCCGGGGGGAACTGATTGGTCCCGAAGCGCAGAAAGTAGCGTCCCAGACAGGGTGCCGTCTTGCCGGGGCTTGGGCACGCGCACGAGCGGGGCGTGAGCGCAGAGTCCATTTTTATTGCCCTGAATTGACCCAGGGGGCGGGCCCACCTGGCCGTGCAGGTGACGCCAACCCAGTTCGCGCGAGAGGTGTGGCACTCCGGAAGGAGAAGTCCCGGGGAGGAAGTGACTGGTTCCCGAACAGGGAAAGCAGCGTCTCAACCCGGAAGTCATCCCGCTGGGATTTGGGCGCGCGCACAGGCGGGGCGTGACCGCGGGACCTAATTATAATCGCCTGAATAGACCCTGGGGGCGGGCCCACCCGTTCGTGCGGGAAACGCCCACCCAGTGCCCACGAGCGGTGCCGCGCACCGGAGGAAGTCCCCAGGAGGAAGTGACTGGTTTCCGAGCAAGGAAAGCAGTGTCCTAGCCAGGGACCCGTCCAGCCCGGATTTTGGCAAACGGGGGCAGAGCGTGAACGTGGTGTTCAGCTCTATATTCTGTGGTGCTACACTCCTAGCTCTCAGATCCCTCCCCCACCCTCCCCAGGTGACCCCATTAACATCCGAATACCCGGAGCCAGAGAGAGAATTCAGATAGGGATCTGACTGCATTTTTTTTTAGCTGACTACTTGGAAAATCTAGTTTCCCAGTGATGGCTCGGAGACAGCAGTCCATATCAAACCACATAAAGAAACAGACCATGACAGCTTCTCCAACCCCCCAAACAAAAGAATCAAAATCTTTCCCAAATGAAGATACAATCCTGGAATTATCAGATACAGAATATAAAAAACTAATTTACAGAATGCTTAAAGATATCACAAATGAAATTAGGATAAATGCAGAAAAAGCCAAGGAACACACTGATAAAACTGTTGAAGAACTCAAAAAGATCATTCAAGAACATAGTGGAAAAATTAACAAGTTGCAAGAATCCATAGAGAGACAGCATGTAGAAATCCAAAAGATTAACAATAAAATTACAGAATTTGACAATGCAATAGAAAGTCAGAGGAGCAGACTCGAGCAATTAGAATGTAGACTGGGACTTCTGGAGGACCAGGGAAACAACACCAACATAGCTGAAAAAAAATCAGATAAAAGAATTAAAAAAAATGAAGAAACCCTAAGAATCATGTGGGACTCTATCAAGAAGGATAACTTGCGAGTGATTGGAGTCCCAGAACAGGGAGGGGGGACAGAAAACACAGAGAAAATAGTTGAAGAACTCCTGACACAAAACTTCCCTGACATCATGAAAGAAGAAAGGATATCTATCCAAGATGCTCATCGAACCCCATTTAAGACTGATCCAAAAAGAAAAACACCAAGACATATCATCATCAAACTTGCCAAAACCAAAGACAAACAGAAAATTTTAAAAGCAGCCAGGGAGAAAAGAAAGGTTTCCTTCAAGGGAGAATCAATGAGAATAAGTTCAGACTACTCAGCAGAAACCATGCAGGCAAGAAGGGAATGGGACGACATATACAGAGCACTAAATGAGAAAAACTGCCAACCAAGGATCATATATCCAGCAAAACTCTCTCTGAAATATGAAGGAGAAATTAAGATATTTACAGATAAACACAAGTTTAGAGAATTTGCAAAAACTAAACCAAGACTGCAAGAAATGCTAAAGGAGATTGTTTGGCCGGATGACCAATAATATCAGGTACCAGCACAATACAAGGTCACAAAACAGAACGTCCTGATATCAACGCAACTCAAACAGGGAAAGCACAAAAACAAACAAATTAAGACTAATTCTAAAAAATAAATAAATAAACAAAATAATACACACAACAGGAAATCATGGAAATCAATAGATAAACGATCAAAATAATCAAAAAGAGGGACTAAATATAGGAGGCATTGAACTGCCAGATGGAGAGTGATACAAGGCGAAATAGAAGGATACAAGTTAGGTTTTTACTTAGAAAAATAGGGGTAAATAAAAAGGTAACCACAAAAAGGAATATCAATTCCATAGCTCAAGAAAAAAGCCAAGAAAAACGTAACGACTCAATAAACACAAAGTTAAACATTATGAAAATGAGGATCTCACAAGCTACTAAGAAAAACGTCTCAGCACAAAAAAGCATGTGGAAAAATGAAATGGCCAACAACACACATGAAAAGGCATCAAAATGACAGCACTAAAAACTTACTTATCTATAATTACACTGAATGTAAATGGACTAAATGCACCAATAAAGAGACAGAGAGTCACTGACTGGATAAAGAAACACGAGCCATCTATATGCTGCCTACAAGAGACACACCTTAGACTTAGAGACACAAACAAACTAAAACTCAAAGGATGGAAAAAAATATATCAAGCAAACAATAAGCAAAAAAGAAGAGGAGTAGCAATATTAATTTCTGACAAAATAGACTTTAGACTTAAATCCGCCACAAAGGATAAAGAAGGACACTATATAATGATAAAAGGGACAATTGATCAGGAAGACATAACCATATTAAATATTTACGCACCTAATGACAGGGCTGCAAGATACATAAATCAAATTTTAACAGAATTGAAAAGTGAGATAGACACCTCCACATACATAGTAGGAGACTTCAACACACCACTTTCGGAGAAGGACAGGACATCCAGTAAGAAGCTCAATAGAGACACGGAAGACCTACTTACAACAATCAACCAACTTGACCTCATTGACTTATACAGAACTCTCCACCCAACTGCTGCAAAATATACTTTTTTTTCTAGCGCACATGGAACATTCTCTAGAATAGACCACATATTAGGTCATAAAACAAATCTTTCCAGAATCCAAAACATCGAAATATTACAAAGCATCTTCTCAGACCACAAGGCAATGAAGCTAGAAATCAATAACAGAAAAACTAGGGAAAAGAAATCAAATACTTGGAAAATGAACAATACCCTCCTGAAAAAAGACTGGGTTATAGAAGACATCAAGGAGGGAATAAGGAAATTCTTAGAAAGCAACGAGAATGAAAATACTTCCTATCAAAACCTCTGGGACACAGCAAAAGCAGTGCTCAGAGGCCAATTTATATCGATAAATGCACACATACAAAAAGAAGAAAGAGCCAAAATCAGAGAACTGTCCCGACAACTTGAGCAAATAGAAAGTGAGCAACAAAAGAATCCATCAGGCACCCGAAGAAAACAAATAATAAAAATTAGAGCTGAACTAAATGAATTAGAGAACAGAAAAACAATTGAAAGAATTAACAAAGCCAAAAGCTGGTTCTTTGAAAAAATTAACAAAATTGATAAACCATTGGCTAGACTGACTAAAGAAAAACAGGAAAGGAAACAAATAACCCGAATAAGAAACAAGAAGGACCACATCACAACAGAACCAAATGAAATCAAAAGAATCATATCAGATTACTACATAAAATTGTACTCTAACAAATTTGAAAACCTAGAAGAAATGGATAAATTCTTGGAACAATACTACTTACCTAAACTAACACATTCAGAAGTAGAACAACTAAATAGACCCATAACAAAAAAAGAGATTGAAACGGTAATCAAAAAACTCCCAACAAAAAAAAGTCCTGGCCCAGATGGCTTCACTGCAGAGTTCTACCAAACCTTCAGAGAAGACTTAACACCATTACTATTGAAGGTATTTCAAAGTATAGAAAAAGACGGAATACTACCCAACTCATTCTATGAAGCTACCATCTCCCTGATACCAAAACCAGGTAAAGACATTACAAAAAAAGAAAATTTTAGACCTATATCCCTCATGAACATAGATGCAAAAATCCTTAATAAAATTCTAGCCAATAGAATCCAACAACACATCAAAAAAATAATTCACCCTGATCAAGTGGGATTTATACCAGGTATGCAAGGCTGGTTTAATATCAGAAAAACCATTAATGTAATCCATCACATAAATAAAACAAAAGACAAAAACCACATGATCTTATCAATTGATGCAGAAAAGGCATTTGACAAAGTCCAACACCCATTTATGATAAAAACTCTCACCAAAATAGGAATTGAAGGAAAATTCCTCAACATAATAAAGGGCATATATGCAAAGCCAACGGCCAATATCACTCTAAATGGAGAGAACCTGAAAGCATTTCCCTTGAGAACGGGAACCAGACAAGGATGCCCTTTATCACCGCTCTTATTGAACATCGTACTTGAAGTCCTAGCCAGGGCAATTAGGCTAGACAAAGAAATAAAGGGTATCCAGATTGGTAAGGAGGAAGTAAAGCTATCACTATTTGCAGATGACATGATCGTATACATGGAAAACCCTAAGAAATCCTCCAGAAAACTACTGAAACTAATAGAAGAGTTTGGAAGAGTCTCAGGATATAAAATAAACATACAAAAATCACTTGGATTCCTCTACATCAACAAAAAGAACACCGAAGAGGAAATAACCAAATCAATACCATTCACAGTAGCCCCCAAGAAGATAAAATACTTAGGAATAAATCTTACCAAGGATGTAAAAGACCTATACAAAGAAAACTATAAAACTCTGCTACAAGAAATTCAAAAGGACACACTTAAATGGAAAAACATACCCTGCTCATGGATAGGAAGACTTAACATAGTAAAAATGTCTATTCTACCAAAAGCCATTTATACATACAACGCACTTCCAATCCAAATACCAATGTCATACTTTAAGGGAATAGAGAAACAAATCACTAATTTCATATGGAAAGGAAAGAACCCCCGGATAAGCAAAACATTACTGAAAAAGAAGAAGAAAGTGGGAGGCCTCACCCTACCTGATTTCAGAACCTATTATATAGCTACAGTAGTCAAAACAGCCTGGTACTGGTACAACAACAGGCACATAGACCAATGGAACAGAACTGAGAATCCAGATATAAATCCATCCATTTATGAGCAGCTGATATTTGACAAAGGACCAGTGTCAGTCAATTGGGGAAATAATAGTCTTTTTAACAAATGGTGCTGGCATACCTGGATATCCATTTGCAAAAGAATGAAACAGGACCCATACCTCACACCATGCACAAAAACTAACTCCAAGTGGATCAAAGACCTAAACATAAAGACTAAAACGATAAAAATCATGGAAGAAAAAATAGGATCTACCCTAGGAGCCCTAATACAGGGCATAAACAGAATACAAAACATTACCAAAAATGATGAAGAGAAACCAGATAACTGGGAGCTCCTAAAAATCAAACACCTATGCTCATCTAAAGACTTCACCAAAAGAGTAAAAAGACCACCTACAGACTGGGAAAGAATATTCAGCTATGACATCTCAGACCAGTGCCTGATCTCTAAAATCTACATGATTCTGTCAAAACTCAACCACAAAAAGACAAACAACCCAATCAAGAAGTGGGCAAAGGATATGAACACACATTTCACTAAGGAAGATATTCAGGCAGCCAACAGATACATGAGAAAATGCTCTCGATCATTAGCCATTAGAGAAATGCAAATTAAAACTACGATGAGATCCCATCTGACACCAACTAGACTGGCATTAATTCAAAAAACACAAAATAATAAATGTTGGAGAGGCTGCGGAGAGATTGGAACTCTCATACACTGCTGGTGGGGTTGTAAAATGGTACAACCACTTTGGAAATCCATCTGGCGTTATCTTAAACAGTTAGAAATAGAACTACCATACAACCCAGAAATCCCACTCCTCGGAATATACCCTAAAAATACAAGACCCTTCACACAAACAGATATATGCACACCCATGTTTATTGCAGCTCTGTTTACAATAGCAAAAAGCTGGAAGCAACCAAGATGTCCATCAACGGACGAATGGGTAAATAAATTGTGGTATATTCACACAATGGAATACTACGCATCGATAAAGAACAGTGACGAATCTCTGAAACATTTCATAACATGGAGGAATCTGGAAGGCATTATGCTGAGCGAAATGAGTCAGTTGCAAAAGGACAAATATTGTATAAGACCACTATTATAAGATCTTGAGAAATAGAAAAAACGGAAAAGAACACATACTTTTGTGGTTACAAAGGGGGGAGGGAGGGAGGGAGGGAGGGAGGGAGAGGGCTTTTTATTGATCAATCTGTAGATGGGAACTGCTTTGGGTGAAGGGAAAGACAACACTCAAAACAAGGAAGGTCAGCCTAATTGGACAGGATTAAAAGTAAAGAGGTTTCCGAGATAAAATGAAAGCTTCAAAGGATAGCGAAGCAGGGGCTGGGGTCTGGGGAACTTGGTTTGAGAGGACTTCTAAATCAATGGGCAAAACAATTCTATTATGAAAACACTCTGCATCCCACTTTGAATTGTGGCACCTGGGGTCCTAAATGCCAACAAGCAGCCATCTAAAATACATTAATTGGTCTCAACCCACCGGGAGCAAAGGCAAAGGAAGAACACCAAGGTCACACAACAACTAAGAACCCAAGAGACAGAAAGGGCCACTTGAACCAGAGACCTACAATATCCTGAGACCAGAAGAACTAGTTGGTGCCCGGCCACAATCGATGTCTGCCCTGTCAGGGAACACAACAGACAACTCCTGAGGGAGCAGGAGACCAATGGGATGCAGACCCCAAATTCTCATTAAAAGACCACACCTAATGGTATGATTGCGACTAGAGGAATCCCAGAGACAATGCTCCCCAGAACTTCTGATGGCACAGGACAGGAACCATCCCCGAAGACAAATCATCAGGCACGAAAAGGACTGGTCAGTGGGGGGGAGAGAGATACTGATGAAGAGTGAGCTAATTAAATCATGTGGACACGGGAGAGTGTGTTGGCAACTCTTGACTGGAGGGGGGATGGGAAGATAGAGAGAGAGGGAAGAAGGTAAAATTGGCACGAAACGAGAGACTGTAAGGGCTGACTCAATAGGGGGAGAGCAAGTGGGAGAAGGGAGAAAGATGTATGTAAACCTACATGTGACAGACTGATTGGAATGGTAAATGTTCACTTGAAGCTTAATAAAAATTAAAAAAAAAAAAAAAAGTTAAGGATTGGGGCTTTCTAGCCTCTGTTCCATGCTGAGGTAATTAGGGGATGATAGGGTGGGCCCCGCTGAAGAGGCTGCCTGCTGGGAAAACAGTGGCATGCAGATCTGCTTAGATGCTTGCTATTCTGAGCAGGGCTTGCTTCAGCCAAGGCTTATTTACATCTTAAGGTCCCTGGTGAGGCTTTGCTGGAGAGCAGGCAGGCTCTTCTGGCGGTAGTGAGTGCCTCTGAATCAGGGTGGATACTACACCAGAGGAATAACGCGACTGGCTCCGTGACAGTTGTGTTCTATCACTACTTCCTTCAGGCATTTATTCATTACGGACCAGGACTGTAGACACTTTGATTACTTCTGGCCTTTGTCCTGATTATTTTCTTACATCTCTTTCAGGCCATATTGGTGGGCACATAAAGCTGTCAGTTTTTGAAACAGGATATTGCAGTCCAGACCAAGGACAAAAGATGTAAACTGGGGGAGCAAGAGACCCCACAGATAGGGTTTCCTACCCCACCTCAAAATCTGTGCAAAAATCAGCACAAAATACTAGAACACAAAGGACTAGACAAATATGTGTCTGGAGGGAAGCAGAGGCTGCCGAAGCCCCACACGTGTCTCTTCAGCTCCTACTGTTTTGGTCCACTCTGGCAACTTCCAACTGCCAGTATCCCCTCAGGGCTTTTGTTTGTGGCAGAGCCTGTGGCAGGCCACACTGCTGGAGAGTTATTGTTGACTCCAGGAGCTATTAACTAATGATTGAAGGGGCACCCTTGCCCCTTCAGTGGGAAAACTCTAACACAGGCATTCTACCCTGACCCCTAAGCATCCCCCATTAGGATTGTTGTTGTTAGCTACCATCAAGTTGGACCCCAACTCAAAGGAACCACATGCACTATGGAAGGAAACACTGCCTGATCCTGCACCATCCATGACTGGTTGTGAATTGGCCTGTTGTGATCTATAGAGCTTTTCCATTGGCTGATAGTCAGAAGTACATTGACAGGCCTTTCTTCTTAGTCTGTCTTAGTTGGGCAGCTCCGCGGAAACCTGTTCGGCATCATCGCAGCATGCAAGTCTGCACTGACAGACAGGCAGTGGCTGTGCGTGAAGTGCACTGGCTGGGAACTGAACCCACATGGAAAGCAAGAATTCTACAACTGAACTACCAATGTCTCACTCATTAGGATTAAGCACCAGTAATGCCAGTAGTTTCTTGCTTGATAACTGTCTTCGTTGTCTAGAGCTGCTGTAACAGAAATACCACAAACCAAAATTTATGCTCTCACAGTCTAGGAGGCTGAAAGTCTGAATTCAGAATCCCAGCTCCAGGAGAATGCTTTCTCTCTCTCTGTTGGCTCTGGAGGAAGGTCCTTGTCTATTAAGCTTCTGCTTCCTGTTTCCTTTGAGATCTCCATGTGGCTTGGCATTTATTTTACCCCATCTCTGCTTCTCTTGCTTGCTTGTTTAATTTCTTTTATATCTCAAAAGAGTTTGACTTAAGACACACCCTACACTAATCCTGTCTCATTAACGTAACAGAGACAACCCTTTCCCAAATGGGGTTGTAACCACAGGCATAGAGTTTAGGATTTACAGCACATATTTTGTGGGGACACAATTCAATCCATAACATTCCAGCTTTGGTCCCCTAAAACTCATGTCCTTGCTACATGCAAAACACATTCACCCCGTCACATCATCCCAAAAGTCTTAACTCATTTCCAAGTCTAAAATCTCATCTTCTGAATCATCTAAATCAAATATGGGTGAGACTTTAGGCATATTCTATCCTGGGGCAAAATTCCTCTTCATCTGTGAACCTGTGAAATCTAGAACACCAGTTATCTGCTTCCAAAGTACAATTATAGAACAGTCACAAGGCAGACATTTCCATTACAAATGGGAGAAATTGGAAGGAAAGAAGGGATAAAGCATGTCCAAAACCCAGCAAAAAATTTACATTAGCTCTCAAGGCTTGAAAATAATCTGCTGTTCTTTGGAACCATGTGGGCAATGGCCCTGCCCTCCAGACTCTGGGTGTTGGCCAAGTCCTCTGGATTCTGGGTGGAAGTCCCCGGGCCCTGCGGCTCTGCCTCCCAGGTTCACTGGGCTGGCAACTCTGCTCCCTCAGCTTTGGGCAGCCCCATTCTCCTAGTCCTTCTGAGTGGTGACACCGTCCCCGCAGCCCCAGTAGGCCTCATTCTTCTGCCCCTTGGGCATGGCAGCCCTGCCTCCTTAGCTTTGGGCAGTGGCCCTATCTTCTGGGCTCATCTGAAGGGAAGCCCCACACTCTGGAACAGAGTTGGTAAAGATTTGACTCTTTGAAACCTAGTGGGCTGTGGCGCCACTCATTGCAACTCAGCAGGCCATGGCTTCACCCTTTGAAATCAAGGCAGCCCTGCTTTCTGCACTCCTTCCAACAGTTCTGCTGATCTCCTGGCTGCTCCCAGGATGGTGCATTTCTTTTCTTGGAGGACAACAGATGTAGCTCCTTTGGCCTGTTTCCTGCCTGTAGAATTTCAAGAGGCAGACAGCGGTCTTTCCTTTCGTTCTTTCTCTATCGTCTTCAGTCTAAACTGATGGGTTTTCTGCAGTGGCAGTTGGTTAGATCCATCAGTCACAGGCTTAATCTCTTTAACAAAAGATTGTGTAGCCACATCCTTCCTTGGTGAACATTCTAGGACACATGTCCTTAGTTTATACAACAGAATTTTCCAAATCTCTAAGTTTTGTTTTCATTTTGTACAGTTCATATTTAAGTCCATCTCTTTCTTCTTGCATTTTACTATAAGTAGTAAGGAGAAACCACGCAGCTTCTTTATGCTCTTGCTTAGAAATCTCCTCAGGGAGATACCCAAATTCATTACTTAAAAGTTCTACCTTCCACTAAACATTTGAACATAATTCAGACAAGTTCTTTGCCACTGTATTCAAATCACATTTTTGGGGGGACACAATTCAATCAGTAATGATAACACTCTCTTTACTGGCTGCCTTTTCTTCCTTGTCTCACTTCCCCACTCCCTTACTGGCATACCCTGGAGCCACCTCCCAAATAAACTATCTGCACAAAAACCCTCAGTTCAAAGTCTGCTTCTGAGGAAACCCAAACCAACATGTATACTGAAAGACCTGGTGTTTGCTCCACGGCTGTGTCATGCATACAGACAAAAGAGTGTACACAGACACACAATGTCAAATGCATTGCTAGCGCACAACACACATTGACCTATCAAATTAATTGGATGGTCATGTTAATGGCCACATACAAAATTCAATTTTCTCAAATTTTATTTTGGGATCGGTTGGCCCGATTTTTTTTTTTTTTTTTTTGGTAAATATGCACATTTTCATATGCATTGGTCTTACATGTTTGAACAAATTTTAAATGTTCTTGTTTCAATTTAGGAGCCCTGGTGGCACAGTGGTTAAGAGTTCAGCTGCTAACCAAAAGGTCAGCAGTTCGAATCTACCAGCCACTCCTTGGAAACCCTATGGGGCAGTTCTACTCTGTCCTATAGGTTTGTTATGAGTCAAGATAGAATTGACAGCAAGAAGTTTTATTTCAGTTTATACTGGTTTGTAATTCTTGCTGCTGCTGACATAATGGGACAATCCAATCTCGATCCCTGTTTTTTATAAGAATTACTTGAATTTAATATCAGAACCCTCATATTTATATTTTCGAGTGTTGAGGTCATTTTTAAAGCTTTGGATGACATTTATTAACTCTATTAGTCTTTATCAGATGAGAAGAAAATCCCATTATACATTGCATGCAATACACAAGGGTTAAGGTTCTTTAACTATCCTCTCATGTAACTTTATACCAGAGCCAAGAAGAACCCAGCAGAACACTCAGCTCCTTCGTCACTGAGATATGGTTGGGGTTTTTAAAACAACTATAATATTTGTTAATTAGTTTCTAATAAAAAAAATGCATGCTTATTGTAACCTAGACCTTAGCTGATAACGCCACGTCCTTTGAGATTTAGATAAAATTAGCTCAAGCCTCTTATCCTATTATCTTGTGGGCATCCCAAGGCTCTTCTCCAGATTTCTGAAAATTCCCAGGGGCATAAAGCCTCAGAGTCACTGCTGGCTCTAGGTTCTTCTTTTGCTGAACTTCTGTTCTCATGAGCTTCTTTGCTACCATACATGCAGCATTTGCTCTGCTCTGTGCAGACCAGATATGAAATTCATCTCCTTTCCCTCATTTCATCAAGCACACGAAGCATTTGTGTGTGTAATGGACTTGATCAGATGTTTGGAAAACAGGAGTTCATATAGCAGCAAAGTAAATGACTTTTAAAATGAGGCTTAGACATGCCTGTTCTTTTGGCAACTCCACTTTTGGAAGTTTTCATTGACCGTTTTTCTCCCAGGTCCTTGTCTCCTGTCTTCTGCTATCAGGCCTTTATCTCTCCCTGCTTTTTCCCCAACCTGAGTGGATGCTTGCTTGCCAGTTTGCTCTTATGGTAGGTTATATTACAGTTTGTCAAATATCTCTGTAGTGGTTCTCCCTGCAGGAGGGTAAAACATCCCACTCTGTTGAACTCAGAGTGGCTGTGTGACATGCTTTGGCCAATAAAATGTGGCTGCAGGTGATATGGGTCACTTCTGGGCAGAAGCTTTCAGAGGCAGTGTGTGGTTCAAGTCTCTTTGTCTTCATCTGGATTGACTGGCAAGCTTCCAGAGAGAAGTAGCTCTACCAGCTTAGGTCCCAGAATGCAGACAACGTTGTGTTTATGTGTCGAATGCATTAGTTTTCTAGTAAAATGTCTGTAGGGTCTTTCGGATTTTCTTATATAATCATGTCATCTGTGACTATAGACAATTTCTTTCCTTCCTGTTCAATTCTTTTATCTTTTATTCCCACTTTTTGCCTTAGTGACTGTTTAGAACCTCCAGTGCAGTGTTAAATATCAGTGATGATAACAGGCAACCCTAACACATTCCAACCTCAGGAAGAGAAATTATCAAGTATAATGTCTGCTGTAGGCTATTTAGATGCCTTTTATCATTTTAAGGAAGTTTCTCTCTCTCCCTAATTTTCTCTTTAACATAAACAAATGTTGTATTTCATTAAATGTCTTTTCTGTATATATTTGAAATTATATGATGTTTCTTTAATCTTAAAGTGATCGGTTATAAAACATCGATTTTTGAATGTCAAATCAACCACTCAGTGCTGGAATAAAAAATGTTCTTTTATATATTGGTAGACTTGGTTTGCTATATTTTATTTGAGATTTTTGCATCTATTTTTGTAGAGATTAGTCTGTTTTGGGTCTTCCTTGTTATTTTGTTCTCAAGTCTTGGAATCACATTTTTACTGGCCTCATAACACATTCACTCCTTCACCAAATTTTATTCAGTCCTTGCTACGAATCAAGCATCCCTCTGGAGATTCAATGATACAAAACAGACATGGCCCCTTTTTACATGGAGCTTATATTTAGGGTGACTGTATAATTTATCATCCAAACCAGGTCACTTTTCTGAGCAAAAGGGGCACTATGAATAATTACACCAAGACGTCAAGCATAACTAGAGTTGTTCCAGGCAAACTGGATATAGATGATCACATATTAGAGAAGACAGCTATGAAACAAAGGAGTACACAAAAACATAATTACAAATGGACAGATCCTTTTAAGAAAATAATACAAGGACCCTTGAGAGTATACTATACTGGGGAGCCTTACCTAGTTGGCATGTATATCAGGGTAGGAGGTGTGGTAGACAGGGAAGAATTCTGAAAAAATTAAGTTTGGACTGCAATCAATGGGAGTCATGTAAGTAATGCAGGAGAGGCCGTACCAGCAGGGATGAGTCCCTTTGGACTGAGAGGGACTCAATCATCCCTGACCAGTATGATCGCCTACCTCCATGCAGATAGGAGAACGCCAGGGACTCTGGTGCACTCAGCTTGGGGTTCTTAGTCTAGATCACCAGCCTCTCCCTACCCCCACTATCAGATTCTAAGATAGGTTCTTGGGAGCCTGATGACTAACTACCCTGAGAAGACTGTAGGCTGGTGAAAGTGGGACCGATAAAAGGGATCCGGAAGTTTAGAACTAAGAGGCTCAAGCACGATTAGAGAATAGATAGAATTCTAGAGATTGACTGCAAGGTGGGAACACAAATCATTGAACTAACATGTTTGCTAGAATTGTGTATGTGAAAATTCAGGAGACAGCCAGGATACTGCAGCTAAAGAAATAGGCAAAGGAAATGAATTGCAGGCATTTGTCCAGGTCAGGCTTAGGAGTTAGATGCGGGCAAAGGTGTTGGGAGCCAAGGATGAGGCCCAGCCATATTTTCATGTAGAGATCACACACATATCACCACTCCCCCTACCCAGACAGCTGGTTTGCATCTCAAAGCAGAGGAATGAAGATTTTAATGACAGCTCTCTCACTTGTTGGGTGTATTTAAGGACCCTAACAATGCATCTTTTCATATAGAATCATGGCGACTTTGTGCATTACAAGTGGGAAGAATCTGAGAATTCAAGTTGTCTCCACTTCATTCCCCCAGTCCAGCAAGAACCACATTCTGAGAGGCAAAAATGAGAAGGGGGTTGATAAGTCACTGAGTGAGTTGGGAGCAGAATTTAGGCAAAAATCTAGGTCTCTTGACTTCCCTGAGGGTAAACTAGTGCCTAGTTCTTTCCTCTGAACCACAATGCTTCTAGAACTGTGGCACCGTGCCAGCCCTGGGTGCCAAACATGGGACAGATTCTCGTCCTCAGATCATCTCTTTCCCCCACCTCTGCTTTGCTCTGCACCCAGAGGCCTGACCCCACAGGCTGCATCTCCCAGGTTCCCAGTCCAGCTGCTTCTTGGTAGGAGCTGGAAGACAGAAGGAAGGCAGAAATCAGAGTGTACCTCCCACCTCCTCTGCCTCAGGTCATATCTTTAAGGAGTTGCATCTCCTCCTGGCTCCGGGTCCCACTGAGTGGCCTGCCTGTGCTCCAATAGTACCTTCCTCCCCACTCCTTCTGCCCATGGGTGGTAATGATTCCCAATGGCTCCTAGTTTCTGGGTTACTGCCTCACTGTACACTGTTGGCTTCTCAGCTTTTCTGTTCACCTGCATAACTAATTCCCTGCATTAAATTCATTCTCTTGTACCCTGCTGATATAAGTCTAGTACTGCTTTGAATATCTGAGGGAAAAACAAAAACAAAACTATGACACCCTCCAAGCCCCGTGCATACAAAAGAACACACACACACATTTTGTGGACAGTTTCAGGAGTTTTATGGACTCCCTGAAGCCTTCCATTCACAGGCCTCAGTTATAAACTACTGCCACATTGGCAGAATGTGAGCTTTAAGGGTTTTATTTGTTTGTTTCTTTCTTTCTTTTCCAAAGTGAGAAGCTTATGGTGCTGAGTCAGTCACACTCTCTCATATTGCTCCCTGTTGACACCAAAAGCTCAAACTTCTGCTCCAATTGGCCCACCCCAGGGAGTCAGAGTACAAGCCTGGAACCAGATTCTTCTCATTCCATATGGGAGCCACAGGCACGACCTTGACAAATGATCCTCACATGTCCAACACTTGGGGTGGACCCCTGGACTATTGCCAGATAGTGATTATTTTGCCTTGAATGCTGTCAGCAAAATGTTCCTGAAAAATGAGCATCTTTGAAAGTCAGCCTGTGTCTTTAGGGGGCCAATCCTCAGATCTGATCACTTGAATTTTCTGGTTGTTTTGCAGCAGTCACAAGGCTCTCTTGACCAATCTGAAATGTAACTTTTTGCTCTGCAGAGTGACAAATGTTCACCTCACTATGAGACATCAGTTCTCTTCCGAATCTAAGTAAATCCCCACTCCCCTCTGCTTTCTTATTTTAAGGTGCTACCAGCAGCCACGGCCAGAGAGCAATCTTTGCACCACTCTGGTAACTTGGCCAGAAGAACTTGTGATCTTGTATATTCAGGTAGTCTTTGGAAAGAATATATAAGACTGATGTGTTTTTCATCCCCCTTGCCCATAAATTAAGTTTCCTGGTAGCCATCTCACCACCAAAGCTTCAGGGAAAAGGGAGGGCAAATGCCTCCTGCAGAAATATATGATATAGAGCTTGTCCCATGAAACAGGAAGAGGAAGCGGAAATCCCACCCCTTCCAGCCCCAAGAGAATTGTGGGAGGAAGAAGGCATTCAGATGCAAGGGAAGAAGGCAGTAAAACGTGTATGTCCTGACTCCCTCTCTCCCAGCTGAAGTCCTAGAGCAGGAAGACATGTTAGGTTGAGAGGAAAGCAGAAAATGGGCTTTTGTCCTATTTCCATTTAGGATCCTGAGGGAAGATCATCTCATAGTAAAATTGGCATTAAAGCAAGAATGAGGAGATTACATTTATCCACCCCGCCCCAGGCTTCCTTGGTTTCCAGGTGGCAAGGACAGTGCCCAGTGTTTTCTGGGTCCCCCTGGAAGATCACAGAAAGTAGCTAATGATGCTGGCTGGCAGGATTACTGGGGGGGGGGGGGTGTCACTGTATTTTGGTGAAGGGATACTGCAGCAGTGGGGTATATGGCAGACAACCCTGACCAAGAACTGGTTAGGCATCAAAACTAGACCTCAAGGGACATGCAGCCCCAGAGATGGCTGAGGTAGAAACAGGTCATCAGGACTTCTGAGCCCGGATGGGGCCACAAGAACAGGCTTCAGCCTCTGATGCCAGCATGGCTCCTGTCAATCAAGCAAACAGACATCAGCATCATCACAAAGACTGGATGAACTGGAAGAGACAGTTGTGGGGTGACCTGTGTGGATTTGAGATCTTTCCCATCTCCACCGGGCCACACAAATAGCCCCTCCCATGCACCCAGATGCCATCTTGAAGACAAGCAAGATGAGAGGGAATAAATATATTCAACTGAAGCTGAATTCTCTAAAGAGACTATTTTAAATTATTAAGCGAGATCATGTTTCCTTAGATCAATTATGGAAAACAAAGAAGCTATGTTTTCTGCGCAAATCTGGGTGTCACATGTAAGTTTGCATCCTCAATACAAGTTGATGTACAAAGATGACATTTTTAACTGCCAGAAGGAAGGCCTGGGGTGGGGCTGGGTCTGAGCTGAGTTATTCTCAGGCCCTTCCCCAGGAGAAGTGATGTCAGAGTTAGGGTGACAAGGTAGCATTTGTAGAGAAGAGTTTTTCCTTGGTAGGAAGATAATTCTCCTGGAGACTGAGCTTTCATCCAGTGTTGTCCTAGGCAAATTATTATGAAGTGTGTAAGGTGTCTCTTCATACACCTCAACTCCTTTCTTAGGACACTCCTGCTTCTCCAGAGCTTGGGATTTGGAAAGAATTAGTCTAAACTCATGCCATACCTCTTACTGGATGGTCAAATGCCATACGACAAAAACAGCTGATGGAGGGAAAGTATAAATGGAAAAATACAAGCCTTTTACTCATTGCAAGCCTCCAGGAGCCTCCTCTTTTTCTGAAGCTTCCTGACTGCATTCTGCAGATCACAGAATTTTCCTCCAGGATCCGTTCTGGCCCTTGGCTGAGCAGAGGTTTGCTCTCTGGTACTAGGCCCTGTGCTGGGTTTTGGAGCTTTTGAGGCCAATTGGACACAGAGTCTACCCTCAAGGAATTTCTAATCTAGTCTCAATCATAATGCTGCCATCCCCTACTAAACCATTTTTCCCTTCTGGTGTATGAATTGATCATACATATTGATCACAAATTCTACTTCAGTGGGTTTAGAAATAGGATTTTGTTGCTAGAATGGGCCCTTTAGGAAATGGGCCAGTGTCTAAGATATTTGACTCAACCAATTTTTAGTAAGCATAATGCCCAAACAAGGCTCAGTTGGAGTGGAGTCTGGAGACAGCACTGTGAGTCTATAGATCTGAATGGGGGGCATGAGAGGTTGGACCAGCTGATGCTGAATCTCTGATGGAGAGAAACAGCTGACCCTTTTCTACCCCAGGAACCAAACTTGTTTTCAAATGCACCCACAGCCTTCACCATCCCTACCTGCCCTTTAGACTCTTCCATCCAGCCTTGTTCTTCTCTTGGGATCCTCAACATTAAAAGATGTGGATAAACTTATTTAGTCAGAAACCCAGGAAAACTCCTTAATTCAGTCTTCTAGCATCCCCTCCTGAAGATAAAGATTGCACATGGGGCACAAATTAAGACTAAGTCAGAGAGAGACAATCTGGACAAAGGTACAAAGAGGCGTGGTTTTAGCTCCAGGGTAGGTCTAGGGAACTGACACCTTTTGGGCTGTTAATGGTGGACATCAGTGGAAATCCCCTTTTCCCCCATAAAGACTCAGGGAAAAGTAACTTTTGGAACATAACATTTAAGCCAGCCTTTACAGAACATTCTGGAAAAGATTTAGAAAACCGAAGCCAAAAATGGTCTTTCTAATCCATACTTGGCTGAAAATTGCTAGGTCACTCCTGTTACAGTTGGTTGCAGGGTAATGCTAGCCCATGTGGTGCCTTTTTGTGAATTAGGAAAAAGCCTTGTTTTTCTGAACAAATTGGAAAATGGCTCCTCCTGGGAGGATGAACTAAAAAAAGGTAACTCCAATTCCAGAGAGATCTGCACCAAGACACATCATAGTTAGGAACTCAAAAAGTAAAGATAAAAAGAGAATCTTGAAAGCAGTGAGAGAGAAGCAGTCACATACAAAGATCCCCAATAGGATTAAATGCCAACTTTTCCTCAGAAACATTGGAGGCCAGAAGGCAGTGGAATGATATATTTAAAGTGCTGAAAAAAAACAAACGAGCAAAAAAACTGTCAACCAGGAATACTACACGGAGAAGAAATTAGCCTTCAAGAATGAGGGTGAACAAACAGAAGCTGAGAGAGTTCATATTCACCAGACCAGCCCTACAAAAAAATACTATTGGAAGTTCTATAGATGGAAGGGAAGAGGAGACACTAAAAAGTAATTCAAAGCTGTACACAAAAAGAAAGATCCCTAATAAAGGGAAATGTATGGACAAGTATAAAACCATAAAAAAAAAAAACCCCATTGCCATTGAGTCGATTCAGACACACAGCAACCTATAGGACAGATTAGAACTGCCCCCATAGGGTTTCCAAGGAGAAGCTGGTGGATTTGAGCTGCCAGCCTTTTGGTTAACACCCCGTTTCTTAACTACTGTGCCACCAGGGCTCCATGGACAAGTATAAGAGCTAGTAATAAGGTATTCATGCTTGATAATTCTAAATGTCTTGTCCTTCATGTTTTTTAATAACAAATATATAAAAAACAAGGAAAAAAAACTATGGTACAAAGCACATGAAATATAAAGACATAATTAATGAGAACAACAACAAAAAGGGGGGAGAGGAATGGTATAGATAATTTCTTATATGTTACTGAAGTTAAGTTGGTACCAACTTACCATAGAATGTTATAAACATAAGCTTTTAAATGTAATATTCATGGTAACCACTAAGAAAAAAAAAAAAAAAACCACACACACACACAAAAGGAAAGGGGGAGGGAACCAAAAAGGCTCACCACAACAATGCAACAAAACGCAAAAGCAAGCATCACTAAAGGACAAAGAAAGCTTAAGACACAGAAAAAACAAATAACAAAATGGCAGAAGTAAGTCACTTCTTATCAATAATTGTAGTGAATGTAAATGAACTAAATGCTCCAGTCAAAAAGTGGAGATGGCAGAGTGGATTAAAAAAAACATGATCCAATTATACACTGTTTACAATGGACACATCATAAACCCAAGGACACAAATAGGTTGAAAATGAAAGGATGGAGAAAAAATATTCCATGCAAGTAATAACCAAAAGAGAGCTGGGGTAGCAATCTTAATTTCGGACAAAGTAGACTTTAAGACAAAATCTGACAGAAGAGATAAAGATGGACATTGCATAGTGATAAAAGGGTCAGTTAGTCAAGAAGACTTAACAAGCATAAATGTATATGCACCCAACACTGGGGCACCTAAATATATAGAGCAAACACTGCTAGAATTGGAGGGAGAAATACGTAGTGCTACAATGATAGTCAGAGACTTCAATACACTGCTTTCAATATAGGACAGAACATCTAGAAAAAAGATCAGCAAGGAAAAAGAGGACCTGAATGCCACTATAAACTAACTAGACCTAACAGACATATATAGAACACTCCACCGGAAAACAGCACAAAAAAATATACATTCCACTTCAGTGTGCATGGATCATTCTCCAGGATAGACCAAATTTTCGGTCACAAAGCAAGTCTTGATAAATTTTAAAAGATTGAAATCATACAAAGTATTTTCTCTGATCACAACGGAGTGAAGCTAGAAATCAGTAACAGAAAAAAAAACGGAAAATACACAAACACACGGAAATTAAACAACACACTATTAGGCTACCAATGGGCAAGGATGAAATCACACATTTCTTAGAGTCAAATGAAAATGAAAGCACAGTGCACCAAAATTTATAGGATGCAGTGAAGGCAGTACTAAGAGGGAAACCTATAGTGATAAATGCCTATATAAAAAAAGAAGAAAGGTCTCAAATTAATAGCCTAACCGGACAACTCCAGGAACTAGAAAGAGAAGAACAAACTAAGCCTAAACCTGCCAGAAGAAAGGAAACAGCAAAGATTAGAGCAGAAATAAATAAAATCAAAAACAGAAAAACAATAAAAACAGAAGTTGGTTCTTTGAAGACATCAATAAAACTGGCAAACCTTTAGCTAGGCTGACAAAGAAAAGAAAAGATACAAATAACCAACATAAAAAATGAAAGAGCGACATTACGACTGACCAGATAGAAATAAAGAGAATTATGACGGAACAGTATGAACAACTGTATGGCAACAAACTGGATAACCTTTCTCTCAACTTCTCTCTCTCCAAGACTCAGAGGAAAGAACACTCACATCTCAAAATAAAGTCTGCGAAAGCAAAGGCCTAATTGGGCCCTGGGAGACTGGGCAAATGGCATTTGTTTTTTCTGATAGGTCATCATGAACTGAATTCTTTATTAGTGTTCAAATCTCCTCCATTAATATGCATTGCCTCTCCTTCCACCCTTACCTGCTCCCAGCTCCAGGCCTACCAAGCCCAGTGTTTGCCTCTGGAACTCAAATCCCAGCAGGGGTGTACCATGGGAGCTCTTCTAGAGTATCTGAAGCCAGGTGTGCATGTCATTGGTCAGAAGAGAAGGCTCCTAGCAATGCTGGTCTCTCAGAGAGTGCAGCTGGTTTCTGCAAGTCAGGCTCTGACTAAGTTAGGCCTCGGTAACAAATAAACAAAAAAAACAGTTGCCGTCAAGTTGATTCTGACTCATGGCGACCTCATGTGTGTCAGAGTAGAACTGTGCTCTGTAGGGTTTTCCATGGCTGAGTTTTTGGAAGTAGATTGCCAGATCTTTCTTTCTAGATATCTCTGGGTGGACTCGAACCTCCAACCTTTTGGTTAGCAGTAGCGCGTGTTAACCGTTTGTACCACCTAGGGACTTCTCAGTAACAAAAAAAAAGCTTCCTCTTATTATGTACCAGCACTGTGCCAGACACTGTGCTGGGCGCCTTAACTGAGCCACTTCCTATACTCTTCACCCCAACATGTGGAATGAAGTAAGCAGTCTAGTCCCCACTGACTCACAAATGAGAAAAGTAAGGCTGAAAGAACGTGGCCAAGGTCACACAGCTGGTAGACGGTGGAGCCTGTACTTGAATGCAGGTCTGCATGATACGTTCGCTGTCAGAGCTAAAGACGAACAACAAGCACAGAGAGCAAAGCGCTATCTCCCTCACCCTGGTGCCTGAGCCAGGGCAACCAACTGCCGAGATAGAGAAGACAAAGCAAGACAGTGGGGCCCCAGAGCTTCTGCCCCCACAGGATCCCGGGTGAGGGGCTTGGGAGAGAAAGGGGCACTGCTTTTCCCCAGCCCACTATTTTTTTTTTTTTTTTTTTACTGTCTAGTATTTCACAGCCAGCCCTTGGATGTCCCAGGGGAAAATAAGATCTGTGGCAGGAACTAGTTAGGTTAGTGGATGACTTTTGCCCTCTGACCAGACCCTTATTTAGGGATATAATTATTCTCCTAGGGAACGCCAGCCATCCCAGAGCTCCTGAGATGTGTTTTCTCTCTATAGGAGCAGACCCTAGGTGAGGAGAGCCAGGACGGGCTCAGCAGCCACTGGAAGCCTGTCTCCTTTTCTGTCCTATATCTGGGTGGACTCAAAACTCCAGGAAGTCCTGGTGCCATCTCCTGACTTGAAGGAACCTAACCTTGCTGTCTGGTGCCAAGAGAGGCCAGAAAGTAAATCACCACCCCCCAGGACTGGCTCTTTGCTATGTTAAAAACAAAACCAAACCTATTGCCGTCGAGTCTATTCTGACTCATAGTGACCCTATGGGACAGAGTAGAATGCCCCATAGGGTTTAAAAGGCTGTAATCTTTATTTTTTTTTAATCTTTATGGAAGCAGACTGCCACATGTTTCTCCCATGAAGCAGGTAGTGGGTTCCAACCACCCACCTTTCAGTTAGCAGCCAAGTGCTTAACCACTGTACCACTGGGGCTCTGTTGCTATATTAAGTAAACATAATAATTCATCTTCCAAATAGAGTGTGTCCTGTGGCCCCCTGGCTACAAAGAGCCAGATCAAAATCTGATTGCATTCTCAAGATGGCCACGGGAGAGGAAGGTGTTTGTGTCCTGTGCTCTTCCAGGGACTATTAGCATCAGAAGATTAGATTCATAATGGCCCATTCATTTTCTCTACTTGTCATTGGTGTCTGATGGAGAACGGGAATTTTTAATCTCCCACACTCTAAGTGAACGCATATTGAACTGTTTTGACAGCTTGGAAATTTCGTTGCAGATTCTTGATGACTTCCCATGTCAGGATCAATTTGCAGCCTTGTTTTTTCAGCTGATTAGGTCCCATCCAATTTCCTTGAGCCAAGATTTCAGAGAATCTGGCTTCTTCCATCTGCACCACAGAAGCGGAGGAAGGTGGGAATGGTTTCAGCTGAGGATGGGTTTGAGCTCTGATATTCAGAGCCACTGAGCCTACTGAGATTCCTCTCAATTTTGTTCACTGTTGTTAGGTGCTGTCGAGTCAATTCTGACTCATAGCAACCCTATGCACAACAGAACAAAACACTGCACAGTCCTGTGCCATCCTTACAATCGTTGTTATGCTTAAGCCCATTGTTGCAGTCACTGTGTCAGTCCATCTCATTGAGGGTCTTCCTCTTTTTTGGTGACCGTCTACTTTACCAAGAATGATGTCCTTCTCCAGGGATTGAGCTTTTCGGATAACATGTCCAAAGTATGGGAGACATAGTCTTACCACCCTTGCTTCTAAGGAGCATTCTGGTTGTACTTCTTCCCAGACAGATTTGTTCATCTTTTGACAATCCATGGTATATTCAATATTCTTGTCCAACACCACAATTCAAGGGTGTCCATCTTCCTTATTCATTGTCCAGCTTTCATGTGCATATGAGGCGACTGAAAACACCATGGCTTGAGTCAGGCACACTTCAGTCTTCAAGGTGACATCTTTGCTTTTCAACACTTTAAAGAGGTCTTTTGCAACATGTTTGCCTGATGCAATGAGTCTTTTGATTTCTTGACTGCAGCTTCCATGGCTGTTGATTGTGGATCCAAGTAAAATGAAATCCTTGACAACACATTGTTTTTTCTGTTTATCATGATGTTGCTTATGGGTCCAGATGATAGGATTTTTGTTTTCTTTATGTTGGTTGAGGTGTAATCCATACTGAAGGCTGTGGTCCTTGATCTTCACCAGCAAGTGCTTCAAGTCCTCTTCACTTTCAGCAAGCAAGGTTGTGTCATCTACATAACGCAGGTTGTTAATGGGTCTTCCTCCAATTCTGGTGGTGCAGTGGCTAAGAGTTCGGCTGCTAACCAAGAAGTTGGCAGTTTGAGCCCACCAGCCACTCCTTGGAAACACTATGGGGCGGTTGTGCCCTGTCCTGTAAGGTCGCTATGAGTCGCGATTGACTTGTCGGCACCGGGTACTTTTGCTTAGGTCTCCACCAAAAAAAAAAAAATCTACCAACACTGACCATATATGAAATTCTCTAAAAATGCAAACTTTGCCCAGAGATTGTGTGAGAAATCAGTAGGAGAAGACATGTAAAGCTTCTAGCTTGGGTAGTAAAGTCTAAAGCTTAAAAATGCAGATAGGATAGTCATACTGCTTCTGTACACAACCCAACACTACCATTTAACTATCTATATGACTTTGAATAAGGAACCCTGGTGGTGCAACAGTTAAGTGCTCAGTTACTAACCGAAAGTTTGGGAGTTCAAACCCACTCAGTGACTCTGCAGGAGAAAGACCTGGGTATCTGGTCCTGTAAAGACTGAAGCCTAGAAAACCCTACAGGGCAGTTCTACTCTGTCATATGGGGTCACTACAAGTCAAAATTGACTCAATGGCTCCTAATATCAATGACATGACCTTGAGTAAGTTACTTATACTTTCTAAACTTTGGCTTTTTTCATAAACAACGTAGGGAATTAATGGTAATAGAAACCTTATAGAGTTGCTGTGAAGATTAAATTATATGTTATACAGGTAGTTTCCAACTTAAGATGTGATTCTGTTTCAATGACTCCATTGAAGGTCAGTTCTGATATAAGTCGAATACTTTTTTTTTTCTTAGATTTCATTATTATTGCATTTTATTATCAGTAGCTTTATAAATCTGATCTTTATTTATCTTTGGAGTTTGAAAATATTACACATAAACAACTGCAAGTGAACATTTGAGAAAGATAACATCGGCAAATTACATGTTACAGCAGTGTGTATGTAGTACATATTGCTAATGATAAACCAAAAAAACCAAACTTGTTGCCACAGAGTCGATTCTGACTCATAGCGACCCTACAGGACAGAGTAGAACTGCCCCCATAGGGTTTCCAAGGAGCGCCTGGTAGATTTGAACTGCCGACCGTTTGGTTAGCCGCCATAGCTCTTAACCACTGTGCTACCAGGGTTTCCATTACTAACGATAAGATGTACATAAAAGAAAAAAGAAAAGATGATTATAAGTGCAGTTGGCTGTAGCTCAAATACACCATAAGTCAGGGACTACCTGTATATAAAATTTCTTAGCTCAGTGCTAAGTGCTCAGTGAATGTTAGCTTCGTAGCAAAGTTTCTCACATTAAAAAAAGATAGTTTCTCCTCTTCCTTCCTTCCTCTTTTTGTTCCTTCTCCTTCATTTCCTCCTCCTTCTTCTGTGATCTCTATCTTCAATCAGAGAAAGCCTACAGTGTTATCCAATAAAAATACAATGAGAGGCACACATGTAACTTAAAACTTTCTAGTAACTATATTAAAAAGGTAAAAAGAACACATAAAACTAATTTTAATAATATATTTCACATAACCTGATATATTGAATATACTGTCATTTCAACATATAATATACAAATTATTAAAGAGATTTCACATTCTATTTTTCTTACTAGATTTAACACATGCAGTGCATCTCAGTTTGCACAAGTCACATTTTAAGGGCTCAGTTAACAACATGACCTAGTGGCTACCATATTACACAGCACAGCTGCAGACTTGCTGGAGTTTGTGATTTTCCTAGAACTTTTCCACTTATCCCTTCTGTTCCCTAGCCTCTGGCTGCCCAGCCCCTCATATATGTAGCACAGGAGGCATCTGAGTCAGACTGAGGCAAAAAGAACATCAGTCATCTCACTGTGGAGGTGAGGGTACTGGGAACAAAGCCACACTCCCTGGGTCCAGAATCAAGTGACCAGGCTTTGACCACTGGGCTCCCACACTGCTTGCCCCCTTCCTCACCATACTTCCTTTCAAGTTTCCTTTGGAAACTGGTGCCCTCATGGTAAGTCCAGTTCTCTGACGGCTCCTAGGTCGAAGTTTCACCTTTCCCCACAGATAGGCTCAGTCACTGTACGGAAGTGGCCCACCCCCAGAGTCTTGCTCAGAGGCCCCCAGCTTCCCTTTGTGGGAGGGGCTCACATTGCTTGGCCTCCTTGTTTGATTCAGACTCTTGCTTTGTGTCCCACTATAGTGGCTGGCCACCTGAGCCACAGGAGAACTCCTTCAGGTGACAGCCACCTATCCTCTTGACCAGAACCACCCTAAGATCTGAGCAAGAGGGTCCCCTGCCCTGGGATTCACACTTAGCAAGACCCCACTTTAGCCCTGTCTGGCAGCACCCTCTCCCAGGACAGGAACCTGTAGGATTAAGGGAATGTGCTCACCTGAAGACCATATTCTCCATTCCTTCACCCTGAAAGCATCCTGAGACTCAGAATCCTGGAATTCCCTGTACAAATAGCTCAGACTCCTCTTCCAGGCCTACAGAGGCCTCTTCCCCAGGTCTATACTCTGAAGATGAGTGTGTACTCCTAGACCCAATGGGTGCCCAAGAGCTGTTTGTGGAGGGTATGGACAGAGGTTGGACAATGGCTGGGACCCTCAGGGTGCCCTGGGAGCCCTCACTGTGTGGAACAGTGTTCAGGCGGGACCAGAAGGGTGGCGGGTGGTCCAGCTCCTCCTGCAACACTGTTTCAGTGCAGAACTCTGGGGAGTCTGAGAATTCCAAATCTGAACTTGGCCTTCCAGGTGTCCTGGTAGGTCTATTTGTAGAGGTAGGGGAAGAGAACATGCTCTACCTAACAGATTGTTAGCTGGCTTTATAGCTTTAAGATATTTAGACTGGAGTATGTGGACCTCCATTCGTGCTCTTGCCCTGGGAGTCATCCATGTTATGGGTGGGCGATTCCTAGCTTCTGAGGACAAACCG
This sequence comes from Elephas maximus indicus, assembly GCF_024166365.1. Lineage (NCBI taxonomy): Eukaryota > Metazoa > Chordata > Mammalia > Proboscidea > Elephantidae > Elephas > Elephas maximus. The sequence continues at coordinate 69,399,170 of NC_064831.1, read as the reverse complement.
ACTCCTGTCATGACTTCTCACATATACACACACACTCACACAGGACATGATGGAAATTTAGGGTCATCCATGGTGGCCCAGCGGTTAAGAGCTTGGCTGCTAACCAAAATGTCGGCTGTTTAAATCCACCAGCCACTCCTTGGAAACTCTATGGGCAGTTCTACTCTGCCCTATAGGGTTGCTATGAGTTGGAATCAACTTGACAGCAATGGGTTTGATTTGTTTTCTTCTTTTTAATGCCCGAATTGGACTGGATCTACCGTGTCCCATGAATGTGCCTGGCCCTCCTGGCTGTACACTGGACACTGTGCAGGCCTGTCCATTCCATTGCCCACCTTTTGTTTAAGGTCTACACTAAGTTTGGGCTCCTAGAGACCAGGCCACTTTTGACCCTGTTGGAGATGATTGGGCAGCTCAGTGGGTTAATTGGTGGTTACCATTTAACTTAACAGCACCAGCACGCTCTCTCTCACCGCTATCTCAGACTCCTGGCTTCCGTGTGACACAAGGACACATCGTGACTTTGACGGTGAGTGGAGCTGCAGAGTCAGGAGCTACTCTCTCTAACAGGTGCCAAGGTGGGAGCGCTGTTCCTGCTTCAGACCCTGCTGCTGCTGCTGTCTAGTTTTATGTGCTTGTTTAGAAAGCATGGTTACAAAGCTCACCTCAAGAGATGAATAAAAGGCCATCCTGGCTCTTAATGAATTCATAGGATATTCAGTGGCATACATGTAAAATAACTTCAGTATACTGGAATAAGTTCTGTGAAAAAGGATTGTTCAACATGCAGAATGGGGTGACTAATACCAATGGTAAAGTAAAGAAAAAGTAAATTACACATATAATAATGGTATTAGTTAGGATGCTCTTCGTTGCTATAAATAGAAACATTGAGCCAACTTAAGCCAAAGGGGGACTGTGTTATACTAAGAGTTTAGGGGAATCACGTAAATCAAAGGAATCACAAATCACAGACAAGGATGCAGCCAGGCTTCAGGGACGGACTGGAGGATCATAAAAGACCCAAGGATTTCTTTCTTATTTAATCTTCTCAGCAGATCTGTTTTATTCTTCTCAGCAGATCTGTTTTATTCTTTCCTTTTACTGCCATCAAATTTCTTTGTTTTGTAGCAATACAGTTGGACCTTTTGGAGAAATAGGTCTGAGTCTGGATTCTGGGGGACATCATTAAGAAGCCCTTTTCATAAATATAGAAATCCAGGAGACCGTTTGAGTGCAACACAAGTTCTCAGTATTTGGAGGGTCCTCTCAAAATTCCGCGGCCTTACTTTGATTTTGACACCTGCACTGTGCCATTCCTGATAATTCCATTCAGGATCTGTATCAGCAGGATGGGGCATGGTCCCCAGCACAACTCTTCTGGATTAAAAAAAAAAAAAAAAATTTCTTTGTTTTCCAGGTCCATGAAGGAAACTGGTCAATGGTAATATAGCTCCAGAATATATTGCCCAGTGTTATGGATTGAATCGTGTCTCCCCCTGCCACCCCACCCCCACCCAAATGTGTTGTAAATCCTAACCCCTATATCTGTGGTTATAATCCCTTTGGTTATAATTCTATTTCTTTGTTATGTGAATTAGACAGTATTAGTGTAGGGTGTGTCATAAGTCAGTCCCTTTTGAGATATAAAAGAGTTTAAACAAGCAAGCAAGCAAGGAGAGATGGGGGATGATAGATACCATGCCACACAAAGATCGCCAAGGAGCCAAGGAGTAGAAGCTGAATAGACAAGGATCTTCCCTCAGAGCCCACAGAGACAGAAAGTCTTCCCCTAGGCTGGCACCCTGATTTTGAACTTCCAGCCTCCTAAACTGGGATAAAATATATTTCTGCTTGTGGCATTTCTGTTATAGCAGCACTAGATAACTAAGATACCCAGATACAGAGAACAGCCATACTGATATTTAAATCTCTTAATCCAAATTCATGAGAAAGGATATTCACTCAGCTTGAATCAGGTAGCCAGAAGATGGGGTCATATTGAATAAACTTGACTACTTCTCTGCAACCATACAGATGCAGGACAGTGAAATCTCCGCCCAAGTAGGAAGCCTATTTCCAGAAAGATAAGGGAAGGTGGACGAATCAAGCAACAGATTTTTACTATATTCCACCCCTTAACTGGCCGACACATGTGTATGCACACGCTTGTACAGCCTGCCCCCCCACAGATCCTTTTCCAGATATGCACAAAGTGGCCTCTACCTAGTGTGATTCAACAAGCTCCATTTTCCCAGTGGAAGACAACCTAAAGTCACATCTGGCAATACAGTCCAACAAGACTTCTTGGAGTCTCTGTTTTCTAAATTCACAGTCTTTGGGGATTACCATTCTTTCTCTCTCTCTCCTTTGAAGATACTCCAAAGGAATGAAGGGGACAGCAGAAGACCCCCCTAGCTGCCTCAGATTGCTGGTGACATCCACAAAGTACCTTGCTTAGCAGAGTTATGGTATTATCTGTGAATTTCTAGGATGGCTATCTTGGACTTAGCTTATCTCTTTCATGTACTACAAGAAATAAGCTAAATATGCTAAAATTCTAAGATATTACTATTGAGTCGAGTCCCCACAGAAGACAGGCAATAGCTTTACCAACTGTGTCACTAATGAATGGCAAGAATTGCCATTTCCAATCAATGGTAGGAAAATGAGTGAATGAATCCTCACTTCCCACTTCTCTTCATCACACTCATTTTCTCTGACATTTTGGTAATTGAAAATCTCCACTCTTGGTAGCAACTTCTGCATTAGTTAAGTTTCATTTTGTCACAAATGATAGAAATGCGCCTGGATTAGCTTAACTAAAAAAGGACATTTATTGACAGGCAAATAGGTAATGACATGGAGTCCAAGGAAGAGTTGAACAACCATGCTTTAGGATGGACAAGGACCATGGAAGACCCAAGGATCTCAGCTGAAGGCATTCATGATCCTTCATTCTGGAGAGTTCCACTGGAATGGCTCAGCCTAATGGTTCTTGGGTTCTGTGTGTCTCCGTTTGAGATTCAAAATTCCTGGTAGAAATTGTCTAATGGCTTAACTTGAGTCAGATGCCTACTTGATAGCCAGGGGAGCAGAATCACTAGTTTGGAGGGGTCTTTGCATGTATATCAGATATAGTTCCTGGGGGAAGAGCAATTGTGGGAAGCCAGGCAGTCGCCCTACGAGGACTACATAGACTTAGAACTAGAGGAGAATTACACAGTTGTTATTGTTATTTGTCTCATACATCTTTACAAGAAAATTTTGGCTTTTCCCTTCAATTTTATAACTAGAATATATTTATAAACCATATTGATATAATTCAGTCTATGACTACATAGATTTCCTGAGTTTCTACATTTACTGCCAGTTTCTTTAAAACTTCAACTCCTCCACTCTTGTATTTGATTTATCTGTTTGTCCACGGCATATTTTTGAGTAAATTTTTCCAAGAAAGGTGTCTGGGTGGTGTGATGTATGGCCATATGTGTGTCTTGATGTCATTTTTTGCCTTTTCATATTAAAAAAATTAGTGTATTTAGGTTCCGTTTACCAAAAAAGCTCTACAAAGTAATATACTAAGGCCCTGTTATCTTCTCGAATTTAATGTTGTAGACAAAAAATTTGAGCCAGCTGATTTTTCTTTGTGGAGGAAACCTAATTTTCCTGCTTGGGTGCTACTGTGACTTTTTTCATTATCTTTGAAGTTAAAATATTTTCTCAAGAGAACTCCCTGGAAAGCTGGAACAAGCCTCACACTTCCCTCCCAGGAACTTTTAGGAAGTACCTATCTGAGTATTGAAAAGACACCATCAAAAACTAAAATTCCAACAACAAAACAGCTTTCCAGAACACTGCATGCCAAAGAATATAGTCTGACGGTTTCTACTTTCCAGGCGTATGAATGTGTGCATACACGTTGTAGGGGAGGGCATGATGGGTGGGAGTTAGTAAGGAGAGGTGGCTAGGAGGTATCCGAAGAGTTTATTGAGAAAAAATGAAAATGAAAGCTGACTTAAGAAATAAGGAAGTACTTCTAGGCTGTATTGAATATCCTGTTGAGTTTGAGGCCACACATCTGTAGTGGTGCCAATCTGCCTGGTTATGCCATTTTCCCTAGCAGTGCTCAGAAACCAAGGTATTGGATTGGAGAAAGCAGCAGTGGGGTGGCTAGAGGCTTGTGTTTTCCTCAGCAGGTATGACAAGGAAAAAAAGAACAATTCAGTGCATTGTCAAGGAAGTGATCACGTTGTGCTCTATGGGTTCTAGACCCAGGGGTGGGAAATGAGAAAAAGAGGCTGATGGTTGAGGAGACAGTAGAGGACCAAGGCACCAGAGGTCCTGGTTAGACTAAAGAAGAGGTTCAAGGGAGTAGCAGAGTAAGAGGATTTTATGTAAGAGGTAAATACTTCAGTAGGCTTGTATGGAGCCCCTGGGTGGCATAAATTGTTAAGCTCTAGTCCATTAACTGAAAGGATGGTGATTCAGAGATGCCTCAAAAGAAAGGCCTGGTGATCTACTTCTGAAAAATCAGTTGCTGAAAACCCTATGGAGTGCAATTCTACTCTGATAAACATGGGGCCGCCATGAGTTGGAATCAACTCAATGACAAGTGGCGCTGGCACTAGACTTGGATATGAATATGCAAATTTTAACTTATTTCTAAAATTGCTCTTAATTTCTGTCTCTGATCCTTTAGCCCACCCTCTAACAGGTGTCTTAATCCAGATGCTTTCAGAATATTCAGGCCACACCCCTGATTGATTTGTCAATTCAGGATAATTAACTCAGCCAGAGCCTAGTTCAAAATCCCATCTCAGGCTGTCTTCTTCTTTCTCCTGGGTAGGTCCAACACCCTAGGACACTTTTTTGGTCAGAGCTGATTGCCAGTGCTGAAAGCAGGAGCTATGGTGCCCATCTTCTTGGTCCAGGTTGGGCTGATATCTGTGACCTCAGCTGTGATGGTGATCTTGGCACTTGAGTCTTTCAGTTTGAGCCCAGCACCTGGTTGGGTTGGACCTCAGATGTACAGCAGCATCTTCTCTTGGCCTTGCCAGCTGTATGCATCTGTTTCAAAACCTTCCAAAAATCAGAGAAGACACTTCCCCTTCAGTGAGGCCCTTTAAATTCTTTTACTTTAAAGGCAAGGAAATTTTAAGATGCTAACGACAGAGTTTTCAAATGTTTTTCTATCCCTTTTTGTTCCATTTAAAACAGTGGCAAGTAACATTTAGCACAGTCATTTGCCTGTTTTCGGCCCTCTGATAAAGACAGGATCACTCCACCTGTCTGAGTAGTCCTGGACGCCTGACCTGGTGTAGGTCTCATGGACAAAGGAACAGGCACAGTTGAGTGGGCCCTCAACTCACAGCCAGCTTCTGGGTTGTGGAACAACTGGGTGGTCACGTCACAGCTTCAACACAGAAGGAAGAGTTCTTGCCCCTTATAATGCCTCTCCTGGGGCACAAGTGGTGGCCTTGGTAGCACTTTGTCTCAACTCTTTTACATCGCTACCGGTTTAACAGTTGTCGTCAAGTTGACTTGGACTCATGGAGAACCCGTGTGTTGCAGAGTAGAACTATGCTTCATAGGATTTTCAATGGCTGATTTTTCTCAAGGAGATTGGTCGGCCTTTCTCTTGAGGCCTCTCTAAGTAGATTCGAACTGCCAACCTTTCAGTTAATAGCCAAATACTTAACCATTTGCACCTCCCAGGGATGCCCTTCCATCAAAAGAGGCAGTTTTAAGGCTTAGGTATGTTCAGGACTTTATTACATCGCTCAAAAAATGAAGAACAGATTAATCTCTACGACTTACGGCACTGGGTTTGTGTTTTTTAATCTAATAGAAATATTGACAGCAAATTAAGTTTAATTTTTAGACAAAGAGAGACTTCTCATAGCATTTTGGCCAATATCACATGTACTCATCCGTATTTGCAATAACTATTTTGAGAAGGCGCATGCAGACCTTAGTGTAAAAGCTTATGTAATAGTCTCAGTTCATTTATTCCATCCACTTCCCCTGGAGAGAGAGTAAATGCATTTAAAAGACATAAGTCATTCTTACTGTCAGCACACATGTACTGGTGTGGTCATGGAAAGGTGCAGTTGTTCCTATGAATGCTGGTGAGATTTCAGACCACAAAGGGGGATGTGCCCAAGGACCTCTCAAAGTGATGTTGCAGCCTTCTCCAGAGGAGCCCCCATTACACAGCCAGGTGACTCCAGGGCAGCACACTCAATCTTTTCCTTTGGCTAACCTTTATGGCCCCTCATACAGAGTCCTGGGAATTTTTAGTGTCATCTCCCATGTCCTCGAGGTCATGGGGAACTGTTTGTGTGGGTGCCGGGCTCACCCTTTCCCATCTAGGCACGCTGTGCTCCTGCTTATTAATGCCGTAATCGTGCACGACACTCCTGCAATCCTGTCATCTCCAGAGCTAATTAGAGAATCCTGTTGCTTTCATAATGGTCCATGAACTTCAAGGGAAATTTTCCTGAGTCTTCCTGCCCTGTCATGGATTGAATTTTATCCAGCCAAAAATGTGTGTATCAACTTGGTTAGGCCATGATTCCCAGTATTCTGTGGTTGTCCTCCATTTGTGATTGTAATTTTATGTTAAAGAGGATTAGGGTGGGATTGGAACACCCTTACCAGGTCACATCCCTGATCCAATGTAAAGGGAGTTTTCCTGGGTTGTGGCCCACACCAGCTTTTAGCTCTTTAGAGATAAAAGGAAAGGGAAGCAAGCAGAGAGTTGGAGACCTCATACCACCAAGAAAGCAGCACTGGGAGCAGAGCGCATCCTTTGGACCTGGAGTCGCTGCGCCTGAGAAGTTCCTCAACCAGGGGAAGATTGATGACAAGGAATCTTCCTCCACAGCCAACAGTGAGAGGAAGCCGTCCCCTGGAGCTGACATCTTGAATTTGGACTCATACCCTACTAGACCGTGAAAGAATAAATTTCTCTTTGTTAAAGCCATTCACTTGTGGTATTTCTGTTACAGCAGCACTAGATGACTAAGACAGAATTCATAATGGTCCATGGACTTCGAGGGAAACTCCCCTCGGCCCTCCAGCCCTCACACACACACCCTTCCTCTAGGAATCACCTGGGAAGGTAGGGTGCTTCTCCTGGGCCTCCCTATGCCCACAGACAGCTCTCTCTCTCACTTCTTCCACCCCAAGTTGATTTATATCTCATGTTGGTGAGGTGAGAAGGAGAAGAAAATAGTCTCTCATTTCATTGCCTCTCATACCCTTTGACCCTGGAATGGTAGTGGATGATATCAGTGCCCCTCTCCCCCATCTCCAAGGACCCTGTACAATTGTCCAAGGATTGTCCTTGGGCTACTGGAGCTGCTGTCCACTCTCCTCCTGCATAGTGCCAGGAGAGCCTAGAAATTGAGGTCTCCCTCCTGAGGACCTTAGCCAATGTCTAAGAGTACAGGAGAATGGAAGCTCGGAGGTAAGGACAGCTCTGTGGCGTAACACCTTCCAGAGCTCCTCAGCGGGATCAGGCTGAGGCTGCTATTCTCCAGGTGCGTGCAATTGCAGCTTTCTTTAGCTGAAAAGCACCTTGCCTCTCCTGCTTCCTCTACCTCCTTAGGAGTTTTTCCCTTGAGTCAGGTGACCAACTCATCCCAGTTTGCCCATGATTGCCCTGGTGTCATAATGGTTAAGTGCTCGGCTGCTAACCAAAAGGTTGGCAGTTCAAATCCACCCAGCGGCTCCATAGGAGAAAAGACCTGGCAATCTGCACCTGTAAAGATTAAAACAAAAAACCCATTGCCATTGTGTTGACTCCTATAGTGACCCTGTAGGACAGAGTAGAACTACCTCATAGTGTTTCCAGGGAGCAGCTGGTGGATTTGACCTTTTGGTTAGCAGCAGAGCTATTACCCACTCTGCCACAGCCTAGAAAACACTATGGGGGCAGTTCTACTCTGTTACATTGGGTTGCTATGAGTCAAAATTGACTTGAGAGCACCTAACAACAAGCCACAGTTTTAAAAACTGAAAATTCTGAATCCCTATAACCTCCTCGGTTCCAGGTAAACTGGGCCAGTTTGACACCCTAACTGGGAGCACTTACTTTCTTAATAAACGACTTGCATACAAATCTTTGTCTCAGGATGTGCTTCTAAAGTAGTCAGCCTAAGACAATAATTTAGAGTCCAGGTCTTTGCTCTCAGGGGTGCTTTCTCAGCAGTTAAGTCACTTTCAGTTCAGCCTTCAGGTGGAAGAATGGCTAGCACGAGATCTGGAGAGAGAAAGGACACATTCAGTTGTCAAGTCATACATGTAAATACCTTGACACACATACATTTCAGAGGTGGGGCACCCCCTAGGGGATGACAGAACCTAGGACATTTCCGTAGGAGTGGGTAGGTCGAGTGAAGGTAAATGTCATTAGAGTTGAAGTCAGTGAGGAATTGGAGCAAGAACTGAGAGAGAAAAAACTGCAAACAGGATGCCAAATTCCTCAACAAATAGAGCTATTTGAGTAGGAGGTTGGTAGTGGACAGGACTCACACATACTAATGATCATGAAGATGGCGCAGGACTAGGCAACATTTTGTTCTGTTATTAGAAGGTCACCATGAGTTGGAGCCAACTCAACTGCAACTAACGATAACAAGAAAGTTGACAGGAATAGGGTCTGAGGTAATGTCCTGCAGAGAAAAATCATTCAATAAATATTTGTTGAATGGATGAATGAATGGAGAGTGTAGAAGAGGCTAGAAGACAGTCTAGCCAGATGGTGGGACTCTCAGGAGGACCTGAGGCTTTATGTGAGGCTGGAGGAATAATGGTCTGGAAACTCAGCACTGGTCTGGAGAGGATGCAGGCTGGTGAGTTATAGAATTATTAATCAAATAGGGTCTTATATTAAAATAGAATGAATATTGAACTCCAGGGAGGCAAAAAAGTTTCAAAACTATTCACTGCTAATTGTTGTTGAGTGTCATTGAGTCAATTTTCAACTTATAGTGACCCCGTGTGACAGAGTAGAACTACCCCCATAGGGTATTCTAGGCTGTAATCTTTACGGGAGGAGAATGCCAGGCCTTTGTTCTGCTGAGTTGCTAGGTGGGTTGGAACTGCCAACCTTTCAATTAACAGCTGAGCACTTAACCGTTGTGCCACCAGAGCTCCTTATCCACTACTTACTCCTTAGAAAGACTATGGAGATCATCTTTTGGTTAAGCAAAGTCAAGTTTATTACCAGTCAGAATCAACTTGACGGCAATGGGTTTGGTTTTTTTTGGGGCGGGGGGGGGGAGAATACACCTCGACTGACTTAAGAGTGGCTTAGAAGAGAGAGGTCAAGTGTGGATATTTACAAGATTTTGGGGGTCTGGCTTAAGGAAGGTCTTTCTTGATTGGGATAAAATAGTTTAGGATTGTGGACACTGTGAGATCAAGCAAGTCTTGATAAGCATGAAGTCATTTGGTAAGGAAGCAGGTTTGCTCAGTTGAGTGATCTTTTGCCCTGATGTCTGATTACCCTGTTGACCTGAGCTATCTATTGTTCAAATAAATGAATATTTACATATTTTCTAAAAGGCTTGGTAAAGGTGTTTACAATTTTATCCTCTTGTGTAAAAACGTACTGAATATAAATAATATAAACAATCTTAGATCTTGATCCTAATAAGCTGTATGGTCACAGGCAAGTTGTTCTCAAAACTTTGCTCCCTCCTCCATCAGTGTCGGGGACCCTTGCAAGACCCACTGTTTCGGCTAGCCATATAGCTGCGTCACATCAATGTCCTTGAAGTGTACTACCTGAGTTAGGATACTTCTGTCAAATAAACTTGTTCCCAGTAGAGCTATATAGATGGAGAAGGTAAGCAAGGACTATCTTTAATTATCTGAATAGAAATTTAAGAATTTGAAGGCTTGGCATAGGGAACCAAACCATCTGGAATAGATCAGATTCTTCAGTGTTTATGAGTGGATCTTGATCATAAAATTCCAAGAGCTGACTTAGGGGAATATGGAGACCTTAGGGGATTAACAATAGAAGTTGTAAGTTCTCACAATGAAATTCTCCTCCTCTAGAATGTGGATATGGGTGGTCAGTGCATTGTGTTGGTAAGGAATGACATAGATGAGAGGGACCTGGGAGGTTAGATTGATTTGGCTTGAGAGGTCACCTGCATCCCTGGCCTGGTGTTTGCCATGTGGCTAATGTTTGAAGAGTTTGCTGGCAGGCAGTCTCTCTTTCAATCACTGCACTACAGAACCCTAGGGGCTCTTTAACTGGGAGGAATGGGTTCTCATTAGCACAACCTGATCTTCCCTTTCTGCCCTGTAGACTGTGGGATGCACGATGAGTGTAGTGAGTTGGAGGGGATTCTGGGTTGATCAGAGAAAAAAGTATGATCACAAAATAGCTGTGTTGCACAAGCTATTTATTGGGGCCAATGCATGGATAGATGCATGGGGTGGGATCCCCACAGCAGGAGATCTTCCAGAAACAGGTGTTAGCAGAGAGCCACCAGAAGGGGAAGAGAGTATAAAAACCCCCAGGGAAGAGGAAATGAGAGGAGGGGTCCTCTAGCAGCAAGGTGGGGAGTTTCTGAGTCAGAAAACTCCAAAAACAGCAGCACCTTAGGGTCCTTATATCTTACCTAGGGCTAGCACATGTTGGGTACAGTTTCCCAGGTATGTAAAATAGACACCCTCTTAGTTGCTAAAAACTATTTAGGGTTGTTTTTTTAAAACAACTGGATGTATACAAAATTGAGCTTGGCACCAAAGGGCTTTTTTGGGGGGGTGAGTGGAGCTAACTTGCTATGAAAAAGTAAAAACTTGGGGTCAGTAAATTGCCTGGCTGGAAGAATCAGCTGCAGCCAGGACTGCCTTTGCCACTACCACCATACTGGCGCTGCAGTCAGGGTAACTCCCCTGGATTCTGGCATATGGTGGGTTATTATCCATAATGTTCCTGCTGTTGTGAATTTTCTACTTTTCATCTTTTTTTATGAGTATTTTAATGAAGGTGGGGAGGAGGTGCATCAGGCTGAAACTGAGGATGGGTAATTTTAAGGAATATCCCCCTGAGGTGGTGAATTGCGTTGGAAAAAGCAGGGACTTTTAATACCTCACAACAACCATGTGAAACCAGAGGTATTGCTCCTCCTTTTCTGAATTGGAAATGGAGGCGGACAGAGGAAAAGCGTCTTGCCTAAATACTGACAGTGGAAATCACAGTCTGACCAGATGGGGGCACAGAGCGGGTGAGTGGTTTATTTGCTCAAGGTTACACCGCTAGTAAGGAGAGAATTGGCACTAGAACCCAAATTTACTAAACTGCTCACACCCTATGTTTGTCAACACCATGTCACTTCATATCAAGATTATATATAACCAGGACTGGCTTCATGGGTATGTGACCTCTGCAGTTACATGGGGCCCCAGGGTTAGAAGGGCACTTGGCTTAAGGCACTACTGCTGTTGGCTTGAAATTGTGAATAATGTTTGAACAAGGGTCCTCACATTTTCATTCTGCACTGAGGCCAGAAAATTATTTAGCCAGTCCTATTTTTTTATATATAATGGAGCCCTGGTGGCACAGTGGTTAAGAGTTTGGCTGCTAACCAAAAGGTCAGCAGTTTGAATTTGCCAGCTGCTTCTTGGAAACCCTATGGGGCAGTTCTACTCTATACTATAGAGTTTATGAGTCAGAACTAACTCGATGGCAATGGGCTTGGTTTGTTTTTGGTATATAATAGTTTGTGCACAAGAAAGCGTTTTATCTTCGATGAGTATTTCAGTGAACAGTTTCTCCATGCCTATTGATAAGCATTATGTTCACGCATCTGTGAATCTCTGTACTTGCACTCTTGTGTAGACGCATGCACAAGCATAGATGGGGTTGCTTTGGGAGATTCCTTTTCTATGGTCTCCCAAGACCCAGAATGAGGAAATGAGCTGAGAATGTCCTCTTGGCAGGCTTATGTGGGCTCTGTTGCCGTCCAGTAGGGTTCTGTTGGCCATCCTGCCAAAACACTTACATTTCACAAACACATCCATTAATTTAAAACATGTTCTTACATAAATATCAAAGTACCGTACAATAGAGAATTCAACCTAGTTAGTAATTGCTTTCTTTCTTGTTTCCTTTGCACTGCACCTTCAGATACATAAATACCTTTTATTCTCATTAGTTGCCATCCAGCAGGTTCTGGCTCATAGGGACCTTTGTATAATAAAACAAAACATTGCCCGGTCCAGTACCATCTTCATGATCGTTGTTCTTTTTGATTCTATTGTTGTGCCCACTGTGTCAATCCATTTCTTTGGTGGTTTCCCTCGTTTTTTGTTGACCCTCTGCTCTGCCCAACATGTGTCCTTTTTCTAGTGATTGGTTTTTCTACCAGTCTGTCAGTTTGTCGTACTATGGTGGCTTGTGCGTTGCTCTGATGCTGGAAGCTATGCCACTGGTATTTCAGATACCAGCAGGGTGGCCCGTGGGGGACAGATTTTAGCAGAACAGTCTAGGAAGAGAGGCCTGGTGAGCTACTTCTGAAAATCAGCCAGTGAAAACCTTATGGGATAAATACATTTTATACATTTTATATACTTGTAATCAGAACATTTTATTTATTTTTTTCCTTCCTCAACCTGTAAGATAAGCCTTCTCCCACACTGCTATGTTGTTTTCATAGCTCCTATTTCAAACGACAATATCTCTTCCCATTGAGTTAGCTGAGCATCTTACCAATAAGGTAAATCGAGCACAATTTGTTAGTGGAGGAGCTGGGATTCGAACAGCGAGCCACTCCTGTACCATTTTGCTGCAATCAGCCTCAGAAATATCGTGAGACGCTCACTGTTAGATGACAAACATTTGAACCAGTAGCCTGGGTGAAAGATAGGTGTGAAATATCTTTATTATCTTTATAGTTCTTGTATCAGTGACGAGCATTTGGTGCTGGGGATATATTTTTAGCAGAGGCATCAGGCTTCACATAAATAGTACATACTGTTGTCAAAGGCCTCATTTCCCTATTCTCTTGAGTCATCTGCTACTGTGTCTACACCTCTGCCTTCACACATTATTCACAAGTGTAAATAACAGCTGCTAGGCTGGAATCACTTCTTTCTTCCTCCATGGCAGTGTGAGGTGAGGGCTTTGCCCACTCTCCATGGCCAGAGCACCAGCCTGCACCCCACTTTGACAACTGCCTGAGGCCTGCTTCATGCTGGAGAAGCAGCGGTAGGAGTCAGCACACCAGGAGCGAGGTTTCCATGGAGGACAAGGGAGCAAGGAGAGGAGAATACCCTTGGAAAGACAGTGCCTCAAGCCCGGTAAGCATCCCCTTCCCAGGGGCTGGGCTCCTTCTCTCCTCCCTGAGAAGTCCAGCTCTACCTGAGGGGACTTGGGGGATGCAGGTGGCTGACCAGGAGGTGCTCAGATGTCATGTCATTTGGGCCATTTGTCTCTGTCTTTACTTTCAGGCTGACTCGCAGGATAAAGAGGTTGGCATGAGAAAAAAAGATAGAGTGTGTAGGCTCCAGCCTCAGGGCAAAGACTCTGAGGACTTTGTGAAAATGCCAGGACCTTTGTTTTCTTCACTACTCACTCTTTGATTGTGGTTTGTGAAGAATTACTTGAAATGAGAGGGGCCTGGGGACTTGTTTTCAAGGATGGCAGAGAACAATGGTTCAGACCGCATCCAAAACCCAAGGAAGGGTCAGAGTTGGACTCCCCACCCCCATGACCCTACAGTAAGGGAGTGTTATATGAAGAAGAAAGTGGCATTAGGATTGGAGGAAGACTTATTAAGAGCCTGCCGTATGCAGATGACACAACCTTGCTTGCTGAAAGTAAAGAGGACTTGAAGCACTTACTGAGGAAGGTCAAAGACTATAGCCTTCAATATGGATTGCACCTCTATACAAAAAAAAAAAAAGTCCTCACAACTGGACCAGTAAGCGATATCATGATAAACAGAGAAATCCAGTGAAGCTTCACTGGGTTTGCTCCTCTAGAGAACCCAGACGAGGAGTGGAAGAGCTTCTTTGTCTATTTTAGCTTCTATTAGCAGCTATCCTTGGAGTTCCTGGGCTTGTAGGTTCATCTGCCTCTGCCATCATCAGATAGCATCTGTCTTACCCCATTTGTGCTTCCTTGTCTCTGTGACTGTATTGCTCCTTATAACTCAGAAGTGATTAGCTTTAGGACACAGCCTACACACATGTGGCCTCCTTAGCATAACAAAGAAAATCTTATTTCCAGAAGGAATCACACCCATAGGTATTGCGATTAGGATTTTGGCACGTATTTTGGAGGGACACAATTCAATCCTTAACCGTGGTATAAGGAGAGTGGACGTTGTTCTCAGGGAAGATTGAAATAAAGCATTAAGATTCCATAACTTGATGTGATTTACTGCTGCCAAGACAATTTATTCATTCTCATAATTTCACAAGCTGCCATTGATTGGTCTTGGCTAATTTATTTACCTGTGTCATAAATGGACCTTGCTTTCCACATGGCTGAAGCAAAGGGGGACAAATGATGAGTTGCTAATAGACTAGGATTCATTCATTTGGTAAATAATTACTGAGTGTGTATTCTGAGTAAACAGTATAGATCGGGGCGGGGGGAATCTATTGTGCTGGAGTAAAGGAAAGTATCAAGGTTAGCTAATAGAAGTGAGAGTTAAGATAGTAACTTTAGAAAACAATACAGAGATTGATGGGATCCTGGAGAGGATGCCAGAAGAAGTGAAGAAATTTTCTGTCCTCTGGACCACCAGAGTAAGGACACAGGAGGTGTTTTCTGGAGAGGAGTTAAGTTTTCAGTAAAGGCTGACATAGGCATAGATCTCTACTGGTTGCCCTGGCAATGGAGCCCCCTTCCTATGCTAATAACAAAAACACATGTAAATGAAGTAAAGGGCAATGATGATGGGGTAACAGGTGGCCTATTTAACTCTACCTCAGCGGAGATCAACAGATAGGGAATTAGGGTACCCTCTGTGTTGCCTTGCCTGTTCTAGCTGTATCCACCACTGTACAGAAAGAATTGAACTAAAGAACAGTGGATTCATTTCCCTGGTGGATAAACTGTAGAAAGCCTGCTGTTTGGATTGCTCTCCTCTTTGTTTGCCATTCTCCCAAAGGCTTGATTCTCCCCAGAGGAGGAGAATGGGGTCAAACAGGAAGTCAACACTTACCATATTCCAGGCAATGTGAAAAAGGGAGGCTTGAGAAAACAAAATAAAGTATTATAATGACATGTGCAAAGACCTAAGTAGAAAACCAAATGGGAAGAACATGCTCAGCATTTCTCAAGCTGAAAGAACTGAAGAAAAAATTCCAGCCCCAAATTGCAATAATGAAGGAGTCTATGGGGAGTACATTAAATGACTGAGGAAGCATCAAAAGAAGATGGGAAGAATACAGAGAGTTACTATACCAAAAAGAATTAGTCGACGTTCAACCATTTCAAGAGGTAGCATATGATCAAGAACTGATGGTGCTGAAGGAAGACGTCCAAGTTTCACTGAAGGCGTTGGTGAAAAACAAGGCTCCAGAAACTGATGGAACACCAGTTGAGATGTTTTGCTTGTCTATGCCAAGAGATTTGGAAGACAGCTACCTGGCCAACTGACTAGAAGAGATCCATATTTATGCCTATTCCCAAGAAAGATGATTCAAGTGGATGCAGAAATTATCAAACTTTATCATTAATATCACATGCAAGTAAAGTTTTGCTGAGGATTATTCAAAAGTGGCTGCAGCAGTATATCAACAGGGAACTACCAGAAATACAAGGTGGATTCAGAAGAGAACATGGAACCAGGAATATCATTGCTAATGTCAGATGGATCATGGCTGAAAGCAGAGAATACTAGAATGATGTTACCTGTGTTTTACTGACTGTGCAAAGGCATTCAACTGTATGGATCATAACAAATTATGGATAACATTGTGAAGAATGGGATTTCCAGAACACTTGATTGCACTCATGAGGAACTGGTACATGGATCAAGAGGCAGTAGTTTGAACAGAACAAGGGGATTCTGCATGGCTTAAAATCAGAAAAGGTGTGCATCAGGGTTATATCCTTTTACCATACTTATTCAGTCTGTTTGCTAAGCAAATAATCTGAGAAGCTGGACTACTTGAAGAAGAACGGGGCATCAGGATTGGAGGAAGACTCATTAACAACCTGCATTGTGCAGATGACACAACTTTGCTTGCTAAAAGTGAAGAGGACTTGAAACACTTACTGAAGAAGATCAAAGACCACAGCCTTCAGTATGGATTGCACGTCAACATAAAGATAACAAAAATCCTCACAACTGGACAAATAGCAACATCATGATAAATGGAGAAAAGTTTGACGTTAAGGATTTCATTCTGCTTGGATCCACAATCAACACCAGTAGAAGCAGCAGTCAAGAAATCAAAAGATGCATTACATTGGGCAAATCTACTGCAAAAGACTTCTTTAAAGAATTAAAAAGCAAAGATGTCATTTTAAGGACTAAGGTACCCCTGACCCAAGCCATGGTGTTTTCAGTCATCTCATATACATGCAAAAGCTGGACGATGAATAAAGGAGATTGAAGAAGAATTGATGCCTTTGAATGGTGATGTTGGAGAAGAATATTCAATATACCATGGACTGCCAAAAGAACGAACAAATCTGTCTTGGAAGAAGTACACTCAGAATGCTCCTTAGAAGCAAGGATGGAGAGATTACATCTCACATACTTTGGACAAGTTATCAGGAGGGATCAGTCCCTGGTGAAGGTCATTATGCTTGGTATAGTAGAGGGCCAGTGAAAAAGAGGAAGACCCTCAACAAGATGGATTGACACAATTGCTGCAACTATGGACTCAAGCATAATAGTGATTGTGAGGATGGCAGAGGATTGGGTAGTGTTTTGTTCTGTTGTACATAGGGTGGCTATGAGATGGAACTGCCTCAAGGGCACCTAATAACAGCAACGACAGACACTGTAATGGGTATGGGGGTTCATTGATGAATAGAGAGGGCTTGTAAAAGTCCAGTGGGGCTGGTAGATGATAAAACAGTCAACTTCAACAGTGTGGTAAGTAGTTCATGGGAGTAGGCAGGGGGTAATGTGAGCCCCACTCAAACTTCTTAAAGAAAAGTCATTTTAGGTCCTTGGGAACGTGGGGCTGGATCCCCAGGGAAGGGGATCAACATTTGCAAAAGCCCAGAGTAAAGAGAAGATATGTGTGTTTAGGGGGTTGGGTATGGTCTGTGTGGCTGGAGCATGATGTGCAAGGAGAGAGGGGTGAGATGAACCAGGAGAAGTGGCCAAGGGCAGGACAATGAAGGCCTTGCATCCATGTCACTGGTGGGAAGGGGCCTTTAGAGAGGGAGAAGTTGGGGTCATAAAAGGGAATGGGGTCCATGAGGATAAGATCCAGGGGATGGGATCCTGAGCAGAGGTGCAGGGTTCAGCCTCACACAGGGGAAAGAAAGTTCATCATTGTCACAGTCAAGAACAAGGTCAGAATGAGCATGGAGGCAGCTAACCTTGGAAAGGCAGTAGTGCAGAAGGCTGATGGCATAGCTGACTCATGACTCCTGTCTCTGTGGAGTAGATGGTGATGTGCTCTGTTGAAAGCAAGGTTCCAAGGCAAGTAGGAAGCTCTAGGAGAAACAGAGGGACTGGGAATAGAAGGAATCAGAGCTCTTAAGGAAAATGAGTAAGGTTTCCCAGGCAATTTAAGACTCATTTGTGGCTCAAAACAACACATTTATAGGGGCACAAATCTGTGCAATTATATGATACTCTCTAGCAGTAAAAGGACAAGAGGGGATAGAAGGGGAATTATTTAGGGTTGGTGTTTCTATGTGATGGGAAGCCAGAAGAATTCTGGATAAAGAGGCCCTCTTGAACACATTCATTTACTTTTGCTTCCTCATGAAAAGAAAAAAAAAAAAAAAAAAACACTTAAAGGGATATTTTTAAAGTATAAGACCAGAAACATAAATGAAAAGACATCAGCAACAAAATTCTAGAAGCTAAAAAGCAGTTGAAAAAAGGCCATTTGATTTAGTCCTTTATTGCTCCAGTAGAAGACTGGAGGTTTAATTTCCAGAGAGGATAGAAAAGAGAGTTTAGACTAGTATAACAGGCAGAGTGGAGAGTGGGAGTGCCATACAGAAATCTGGAAAATTAAATGAAGCAGAAGCCCTCAGACTTCTTTTCCTCAGCTCCCAAATGCTGGCAGCCTGACCTCCACACTCATGCCAGGCCAACCAGGACACAAAGATCTGGGGCAATGGGGGTCGTCCAGTGAAATCAACCAGCCAGATTATTGTATGGTGAAATCCACTCCAAGAGCTCAGAGCTTCCAGTCATCAGCCATAACAAAAGCACCACACCTATGCAAGATGTTAAAAATAGGAGAAACTGAGGGCAAGGGTGGGACAGAAGTACTATACGGGAGTTTTTTTTTTTCCTATACTATCTGTAAACCTAAAACTGCTCTAAAAAATGGTCTATTAATTAAAAAACACATACACACAATGAGATATCACTACACACATATGACAATGGTTAAAATAAAAAATAATGACAGCACCAAAAGTTGGCGAGTATTCAGAGAAACTGGAAGAGTATAAAATATGGAGAGAAGGGATGATGCCCTTGGAGATGTGACAGTAAGGGGAAGAAGGAAGTAAGAGAAGAAAACAAAAGAGCCTAGAGGTAAGAAAGAAAAATAACTCACACCAACTCTCTCCATTCCTCTCCCCGCAACACCAGGTAAGGAAGCTGCATTTTCCTATGCTGACAGAAGACACTCTCTTGAACTAGAAATTCTACCAAAAAAATGTCTTGTTATAGAAAAATCAAACTAACTCTATACAAAACTACTCTAAGAAGAAAATTTGAAATATGAATCATATTAGCTGACGAGCATTCTCGAAAAAAAAAAAAAAACATGAAGCAGAATAAAACTATAACATGACACTCTAAAATGAATGAAATATCCTCACACTGGCACTTGGATATACAAAACACCCAGTGAAAATCAAAACTCAAAGACTAACAGCAGAACTGTACAAAAAAAAAGAACAAGAAGGGGTGGAGGGAGAAAGAGAAACAGAGAGAGAGGTAATAAGACTCAGGAAAGAAATTTAATAAAAAGACCCAAACCACCTCAGAAATAAAATTTAAATTATAAGATGCCCAAGGGAGAATAGAGTCAAATGAAATTTTAATAGGGGACATTGAAGAAAGGCAGGAAAACAGCCAAGAAAATGAAATTGAGTTAAGGAAAAAAGTGGTTGAAATGGAAGTCAGTACAACATACATGTGATTTAAGCTTCTGAAGAAGAAAAATAAAACAAGGAAACTGAACTAATATTTGAAAAACTGTAATCCAAGAAAACTTTGTTAATATAAGAGAAAGTTTAAATCTGTGCATTGAAAGGAAATAATGTACACCTTGTAAAATTCATCTGGAATGATTAATTCCAAGACATATCTTAGTAAAACTGTTAAAGACAAAGAAAAATATCCTCAGGGCTTCAAGACAAAAAGATCAAATTATTTATAAAGGTAAGAAAATTAGGCTGGCAACAGACTTCTCAAGGGGAACATAGAGAGCAATGCAACAGTGGAGAAATATTTTCAAGAAACTCAAGGAAGATAGTATGAACCAAAGATTTTCCAGCTTAGCCAAGCTGTTCTCCAAGTGTCAAAGCTATAAGAAAACAGTGATGAATGTGTAAGAACACAGGGAAGACTGTACTCATATTCCTTTCTGAGGAATCTACATCCAATCAAAAAATGACCCAGGAAATTTCAGCAAAAAGAATAGCGAGGAGGGGGGCAGGAAACCTAAAACTGATTGCAAACAGAAAGACAAACAAAAAAGAATCCAGCTGTATTTCAAATGCAGAACATAAGAACCAATGCAAATAAGTTTTCAACAAGATAATATGGCTATATACCCTCAGCCTAGGGAAACAAAAGAATTGCCAACAAATCTTGAACTTTTCTTCATAGGTTTGTTTTACATAGTGCATGAAATTTTTTTTTTTATGATGTAACAATCCTGAAACCATCTTATGCCTATTGTAGCACTGAACAAATGAATAAATGTGTTGATTTTGCATGGACTTAACATGGAAGAAAGGAGATATGGAATGAAGGACAATAAAGAACAACCTTGTTTGATTCGAATGGTATACATAAATATATACGTATTTCCTACTCTTTCTGAAAAAGCCCAGAAATAATGACACTCCGTTAACGGTGAGCACACCTAGAGCCCAGATCTTGGCCTCTAAATATTATCCCCCACTAAAAAGAACTAGGTTTATTGGAGAATGACCTATTTAAGGGCTGGGGGTCAGAAGTACAAGATGAGCTTGAAATACCTTGTTGTGCCAAAAAGTAATGAAGTGCTAAAACAAACAAACAAATGATGGGGATATGTCAGAAAGACAAATAAGTTTAAAGGGGATCCCATCGGTCCAACCTGGTGTAAAAATGGTGTGGTGGGGGTTCTGACATTTAACTTCACAAGGGGGAAGGAGAATCAAGATCAACAGCCTAAGGCTGATTCCTATGAGGCAGAAGACAGAGATAGCTCCTCTCTCCAACTTTTTTTTTTTTTTTTTTTTTTACCAGTTCTGACACCAGCCATCCCTCCCTCGGCACTCTCTACTTCTCTGCTGGGTTCAATAATTGATTGCAATGGCCACAGGACTCACAGACCATACTCATAGTTATGGGGTTTCTGATGGTTAAGATTGTGTGTCAACTTGGCTGGGACATGATTCTCAGTGTTTTGGCAGTTGTAAAATGTTGTGATCACTTCCCTCTTGAAATTTGATATGTGATCACTCCCATGATGGGATCTGCTGAGTGGTACCAGTGGCTTACCACCCCCTCAGCCTTGACCTCTCCACTTTCCACTAACTAGTTCCTTCCTGCTCGCCTTGCCCGGGATTTGGCTTATTCTAGATCCTGCAGCTGGCTCCTGTTTGTCTGACCTCTGGTTCTTGGGAGTTGAGCTATCAGCTTGCCTGTCCATCTTGAGATTCATCAGTCTTCATATCCTGCTACAGCTCTGCTCTCCAGCCTGATGATCTTGGCTTCACCAGCCACTGCAGCATCATGAATCAGGAGAATCCTCTTTCCTGTCCCATGGACTTGGGATGTTGCAACCTCTATAATCCACAAGAGCCGTTTCCTTGATATAAATCTCTCTCTCTCTCTATGTATTTGTTGTTAGGTGCCATTGAGTTGGTTCCAACTCATAGCGACCCTCTGCACAACAGAACAAAACACTGCCCAGTGCTGCACCATGCTTACAATTGTTATTATGCTTGAGCTCAGTGTTGTAGCCACTGTATCAATCCACCCCGTTGGGGGTCTTCCTCTTTTCTGCTGACCCTGTGCTTTGCCAAGCATGACGTCCTTCTCCAGGGACTGATCCCTCCTGACAACATGTCCAAAGTATGTAAGATCCAGTCTCACCATCCTTGCTTCTAAGGAGCATTCTGGTTGCACTTCTTCTAAGGCAGATTTGTTCGTTCTTTTGGTAGCCCATGATATATTCAATATTCTTTGCCAATACCACAATTCAAAGGCATCGATTCTTCTTTGGTTTTCCTTATTCACTGTCCAGCTTTCACATGCATGTGATGGAATTGAAAATACCATGGCTTGGGTCAGGCGCACTTCAGTGTTCAAGGTGACACCTTTGCTTTTTAATACTTTAAAGACGTCCTTTGCCTCAGATTTACCAAATGCAATGTGTTGTTTGATTTCTTGACTGCTGCTTCCATGGCTGTTGATTGTGGATCCAAGTAAAACGAAATTCTTGACAACTTCAATCTTTTCTCCATTTATCATGATGTTGCTTATTGGTCCAGTAGTGAGGATTTTTGTTTTCCTAATGTTGAGGTGCAATCCATACTGAAGGTTGTGGTCGCTGATCTTCATTAGTAAGTGCTTCAAGTCCTCTTCACTTTCAGCAAGCAAGATTGTGTCATCTGCATAATGCAGGTTGTTAATGAGTCTTCCTCCAACCCTGATGCCCCGTTCTTCTTCATATAGTCCAGCTTCTCAGATTATTTGTTCAGCATACAGATTGAATAGGTATGGTGGAAGAATACAACCCTGACACACACCTTTCCTGACTTTAAATCAATCAGTATCCCCTCATTCTGTCTGAAAAACTGCTTCTTGATCTATGTAAAGGTTCCTCATGAGCACAATTAAGTGTTCTGGTATTCCCATTCTTCTCAAAGTTATCCATAATTTGTTATGATCCACACAGTCGAATGCCTTTGCATAGTCAATAAAACAAAGGTAAACATCCTTCTGGTATTCTTTGCTTTCAGCCAGGATCCATCTGACATCAGCAATGATATCCCTGTTTCCACGTCCTCTTCTGAAACAGGCCTGAATTTCTGGCAGTTCCCTCTGGATATACTGCTGCAGCCATTTTTGAATGATCTTCAGCAAAATTTTGCTCGCATCTGATATTAATAATATTGTTCTATAATTTCCTCATTCGGTTTGATCACCTTTCTTGGGAATAGGCATAAACATGGGTCTTTTCCAGTTAGTTGGCCAGGAAGCTGTCTTTCATATTTCTTGGCGTAGATGAGTGAGCACCTCCAGCGCTGCATCTGTTTGTTGAAACATCTCAATTGATATTCTGTCAAATCCTGGAGCCTTGTTTTTTGCCAAGGCCTTCAGAGCAGCTTGGACTTCTTCCTTTACTACCACTGGTTCCTGATCATATACTACCTCTTGAAATGGTTGAACATCGACTAATTCTGTCTGGTATAATGACTCTGTGTATTCTTTCCACCTTCTTTTGATGCTTTCTGCGTCATTTAATATTTTCCCCATGGAATCCTTCACTATCGCAACTCGAGGCTTGAATTTTTTTCTTCAGTTCTTTCAGCTTGAGAAATGCCGAGCGTGTTTTCCCCGTTTTGGTTTTCTATCTCCAGCTCTTTGCACATGTCATTAAAATACTTTGCTTTGTCTTCTCCAGCCACCCTTTGAAATCTTCTGTTCAGTTCTTTTACTTCATCATTTCTTCCTTTTGCTTCAGCTGCTCGATGTTCGTGAGCAAGTTTCAGAGTCTCCTCTGACATCCATCTTGGTCTTTACTTTCTTTCCTGTATTTTCAATGACCTCTTGCTTTATTCATGAATGATGTCCTTGATGTCATTCCACAATTTGTCTGGTCTTCAGTCACTAGCATTCAATGAGTCAAATCTATTCTTGAGATGTCACTAAATTCAGGTGGAATATACTCAAGGTTGTACTTTGGCTCCCATGGACTTGTTCTAATTTTCTTCAGTTTCAATTTGAACTTGCATATGAACAATTGATGGTCTGTTCTGCAGCTGGCCCCTGGCCTTTGTTCTTACTGATGATATTGAACTTTTCCATCATCTCTTTCCACAGATGTAGTCAATTTGATTCCTGTGTGTTCCATCTGGTGAGATCCATGTGTATAGTTGCCATTTGTGTTGGTGAAAAAAGGTATTTGCAATGAAGAAGTTGTTGATCTTGCAAAATTCTGTCATTCGATCTCCGGCATTGCTTCTATCACTAAGGCCATATTTTCGAACTACCGAACCTTCTTTTTTGTTTCCTACTTTCGCATTCCAATCACCAGTAATTATCAATGCATCCTGATTGCATGTTCGATCAATTTCAGACTGCAGCAGCTGATAATAATCTATTTCTTCATCTTTGGCCCTAGCATTGGTGCATATATTTGAATAATAGTCGTATTAATTGGTCTTCCTTGTAGGCGTATGGATATTATCCTATCACTGACAGTGTTGTACTTCAGGATAGATCTTGAAATGTTCTTTTTGATGATGAATGCAACACCATTCCTCTTCAAGCTGTCATTCCCAGCATAGTAGACTGTATGATTGTCCAATTCAAAATGGCCAATACCAGCCCATTTCAGCTCACTAATGCCTAGGATATTGATGTTTATGTGTTCCATTTCATTTTTGACGATTTCCAGTTTTCCTAGATTCATACTTCGTACATTCCAGGTTCTGATTATTAATGGATGTTTGCAGCTGTTTCTTCTCATTTTGAGTCGTGCCACATCAGCAAATGAAGGTCCTGAAAGCTTTACTCCATCCATGTCATTAAGGTCAACTCTGAGGAGGCAGCTCCTCCCCAGTCTTCTTTTGAGTGCCTCCCAACTTGGGGGGCTCATCTTCCAGCACTATATCAGACAGTGTTCTGCTGCTATTCATAAGGTTTTCACTGGCTAATGTTTTTCAGAAGCCGCCTGCCCGGTCCTTCTTCCTAGTCTGCCTTAGTCTGGAAGCTCAGCTGAAACCTGTCCTCCATGGGTGACCTGCTGGTATCTGAATACCACTGGCGTAGCTTCCAGCATCACAGCAACACACAAGCCCCCCCACACAGTATGACAAACTGACAGACACGTGCAATCAAGATGCACTGATAATTACTGCTGGTTTTACTTCTCTAGAGAACCCAGGTTAAGGCAGGGTTTATTAGGGAAGTAATAGGTTATAATCCAGGATTAGAAATGACTCAGGATACGGTTCTTGGATCAGAACAGCCTCTTCTCAGCCATGTCTGCAGACAGCCCTCTCTCTGACCCTTGGCCCCTTGGCCTCTCACCTCTCAGCCCCTTGGCCCCTCACCCTTTATGGCAGAAGGGACCTTGCAGATATGATTACATTAAGGGTCTTGAGTTAGGGAGGTTATTCTGGAGTATCCAGTGGGCCTTACATGTAATAATAAATGTCCTTATAAGAGTGAGGCAGAGGGAGATTTGACTACAGAGAAGTCAGTGTGAGCATGATGCTACACTTCTGGCTTTGAAGATGGAGAAAGGGGCCAGGAGCCAAAGAATGCAGCTGTAGAAGCTGGAAAAAGCAAGGAAATGAATTCTCCCCTACAGCCCCCAGAGGGAGCAGAGCCCTGCTGACATCTTGATTTTGACACAATGAAATGGATTTGGACTTCTGACCTACAGAACTATAATAGAATAAATGTGTGTTGTTTAAGCCACAAAGTTTGTCATAATTTGTTACAGCATCCATACAAAACAAATACAGACAATAATGGATTATAACTCATCAAATACAGTAGGAATCCATGAATCCATTCTGATAGTAGGTAGGTAGGTAGGTAGATAGATAGGTAGATGGACGGATGGACAGATGGATGGATGAATGGATAGTTAGATAGGTAGGTAGGTAGGAAGGTAGGCAGGCAGGCAGGCAGACAGACAGATAGATGGAGTGAATAAATGAATGTCAGTTGGGGGAGAGGAACAGTTCTTCCTTACAGTAGAAAGCTGACTGATAAATGTGCAAGGAGTGTTATAAAAATCACCATTTTGCAACCATCGTAGTGAATATTGGTTTAGGCCAGAATCATCAATGGATGCTAAATTTATAGGGATAATTTGATGAGGATCAGGGTAAATCATACCTATATTGTTAAGTAACATCCTGATCAAGTGGTTGAAGTTAATATCACAATAAGGGCAGATGGATATTGCGTACCTCCAGATGAGACACCCTGAGAAGGACACAGCAGCATTTTGGTAAGTGTTCTGACCAGAGAAGAAAAACCTGAATCTAATCAAAAGGAACCAATGGACAATACAACCAGAGGAACATTTTATAAAATAACTGACTTGAATTTTTCAAAAATGTCAATTTCATGAGAGGCAAAGGAAGGCTACAAAACTGTTCCACATTAAAGGACACCAAAGAGAACTAATAAGTGTTATGCAGCATGTGGGTTTGGATTCTGTACCAAAGGGGAAGAGTGCTATTAAGAATAGCGAATGCTATTAAGAATATTATTGGAGGAAGTAAAAATTTAGAATATGGATGGTAGCTTAGGTAAAATGATTATATCAATGTAAATTTCCTCAGTTTAATACCTGTTCTGACTGTGGTTATGTAAAATATATCCTTATTCTTAGGAAATACATACTGAAGTGTTAAGGAGTATAGGGGCATGACGTCTGCACCCTGGGAGAAAGCATTTACAACAAATGGTAGAAGCATGTTGTAAGGCTATAAATCAATGAGAAAAAACAAAAATAACCCAATAGAAAAGTGATCATATAATATGCACAATAAATAACAGAAAAATACACATGAAAACATACTGAACTCTCTAGTAATTGGAGAAATACAAACTAAAACAGTGAGATACCATTTTTTTAACTATAGGTTGGCAAGACTGAGTTTGGAAATATAAAATGCTTGCACTTAAATGGGAAATTGTAGAGCTGTAAAATAATGTAGCCACTTTTGAAGAACAATTCAGCTATGACCCACATGTACACAAAGAGGCATGTACAATGATATTTATTAATGTCTAACATGAAAAGGTGCTCCTTGGAAACTCTGTGGGGGCAGTTCTACCCTGTCATATAGGGTCGCTATGAGTAGGAATCAACTCAACGGCACAGGGTTTTTTGTTTTTTTTAACATGAAAAACTAGAAGCAACATAAATATATGCAAGAATATGGATAGAAACTCAAGACATTTCATTCAGTAAAAAAAAAAAAGTTGTAGAATGATATTACATATGCAATTTAAAAAGTCAATGGCAAATAAACAGCACAATATAATTTTGTGGATCTATCTATCCATATCAAAAATTACATAACAGCAAGGGAAATGGCTTTAAAGTATATACTTGTCATGGATTGAAATGTGTCCCCCCAAAAATATATGTCAACTTGGTTAGGCCATGATTCCCAGTATTGTGTGGTTGTCCTCCATTTTGTGATTGTAATTTTATGTTGAAAGAATCAGAGGGGGATTGTAACATCACTTTTACTCAGGTCACCTACCTGAGCCAAGGTAAAGGGAGTTTCCCTGGGGTGTAGTCTGTACTACTTTCTATCTCTCAAGAGACAAAAGGAAAGGGAAGCAAGCAGAGAGTCAGAGACCTTATACCACCAAGAAAGCAACACCAGGAGCAGAGCACGTCCTTTGGACACGGGTTCCCTGCACCTGAGAAGCTCCTCGACCAGGAGAAGATTGAGGACAAGGACTTTCCTCCAGAGCCGACAGAGAGAGGAAAGCCTTCCCCTGGAGCCAACACCCTGAATTTGGACTTGTAACCTACAAGACTGTGAGAAAATTAATTTCTCTTTGTTAAAGCCATCCACTTGTGGTACTTCTGTTATAGCAGCACTAGATGACTAAGACTATAAAAAAAGACTATAAAAAAAAAGACTATACTATACTGCAAATAGGAACTCAATGTTAGGGAGAGGATGAAGATTTCTCAGAAGTCATTTCTGTTTTATCTGTAGTGTTTTATTTTTTGAGAAGAAAAATATATTCCTATATTGCTTGTGTAATTAAGGATTACATGTGTAATTAAGAATTTCCTTTGTAACTAGGCATTAATTTTAAACTATAAACTGCAGTCTTTACCTCCCCCAAGATCATTTATAAGTTGATTTTCTGTTCTGTCTTCCAAGGAACCAGCTATTGTTAGCATTGTGAATGAGAGCTGCTCCCTGGATGATGGTCTTCCCTGTCAGGCTGGTTTCTATTTTTACTCTTCTTGGCACCTCTGGGCATCCTGTTTAAATCTGTAATATTGTCATTTGGAAATTTAATCCAGGTAAGGACAAAAGAAGAGTGCCTCTGCATTTAAGTAGTTCGAGTATTTACACTTTCCCAGTTCAAATGTATGCACAAGAACCTCTTCTGTCTTAATATCTGTGGTTCTAAACATTATAGAGAAAATTGGCAAGAAACATCAGGATCTCAGTGGTGGAGTCTGCATAACTACACACTTTTGCAGCACTGTCCTTGGGGAACATTGCAAAATTATAATATTTCTCTTCCCAAGCCTGCTGACTAGAAAATCTGAGTCTCTCACGAGACTACAAAGTCTCCTTAAGAGAGTATGTGATTCCCGGTGTAGTTCTTGATAGACTTAAAATATTCCTAGAAATTCTACCATAACATCATGGAATATGAGAATTCATATAGAAAGTAATGATTTTCAAGTTAAATCACCATGAGGTTTTTCTGTTTTTAATGGAAAAACTAAGGTACCAAGAAAGAACGTGACTTCTCAAGGTCATAGCACATTTTAGCACAGTTGAGGACAGATCAAAAACCCTGACCATCCCCTACAACATGACTTTTGTATTTGTGTGGTTTTATGTTTGTGCAATCATTTTGTAAATTAGATGGTGGAGTGAATGGAGAAGAGGAAATTTCCAATCCTCTGTTATCATACCTGCCTGCAGCAGGATATAGCCCAGTGCAATGAGCAATTCCCTCATGGACATTGCCTTCTTAAGAGAGTATGATCCAAGAAAGGGACCAATATTTCCAGTATTGGTGATCTGCATCAGGATGACCTGATGACTCTAATGAAAACTGCCAAGATGAAGCATTACCTTTGTTTTCAAGAATAAAAATTAAACTGTGTTTTCCTGGTCATTGGTTACTTGAACAATTCTCCCCAATCATTAGGAAACTTGTTCCTCCCTCTCACCAATGGACAGAGCACGGGGAAGGGAGAAACTCATACCATTTGTACTGATGTGCTCATATATTACTGCTGCTCCACTAGCTCTGAATGACAAAATTTTGTTAATGAAAAAACTGTAAAAGCTGGTACAAATCTGATGTGTTGACTCTCATGATTTTTTGAAAAAATGCAAAGTCTTATAGCCAGATCCAAATAGGTAGCTATACAGGTATTCATTGTTGTTGTTAGTTGCATCAAGTTGGCTCCCACTCATGGTGACTTTATGTATAGCAGTCTGAAACGTTGCCTGATCCTGTGCCATCTCCAAGATCTCTGATATGCTTGAGTTCATTGTTGTGGTTATTGTGACAATCCATCTTATTGAGGCTTTCCCTTGTTTCCTCTGACCCTCTACATTATCAAACATGACCTTATGTGTAACAGAGCAAATTCTTCCCCAGTCTTGCATCATCCTCACAATCATTGCTATGTTTGAGCCCACTCTTTCTACCACTTTGCCAGTACATCTCATTGAGATCCTCTCCCACTTTCCTGTACCTCTACTTTACTATGCATGACATCTTCTCCAGCTATTTGTTCCTCCTGATGACATAATTGCTGAATTAATAAATGTTGTTAGTTGCCTTTGAGTTGGCTCTGACTCATGACAACCCCATATACAAGAGAACAAAATGATGCCTGGTCCAGTGCTATCTTCACAACCTTTGGTATGCTTGAGTCCATTGTTGCAGCCACTGTGTATTTTGAGAAACTTCCAATCTAGGGGCCTCATATTCCAGCACTATACCAAACAATATTCTGTTGTAATACGTAGAGTTTTTACCGGTGAATTTTCAGGAGTAGCTCTCCAGGCCTTTCTTCCTAGACTGTCTTAGACTGGAAGCTCCACTGAAACCCTGTTGAAGGGGGAAACAGACTTTTCAAGCCCAAACATGAGTGCCCTTACTTGGTCTGCTAGTTCACTACAGTTTGCCAAGCCATCCTTATGTGAGTCCCTGGCATGTAGCCCCTATTGTCCACAACCACTATAAAACCTCTGCCCTCCCACTGCAGGATATGGAGATCTGCTGTGGTCCTGCAGCCGCCCAGGAGTTGGACTTGGCCTTATATGTAATCTCCCTAAAAAACTCCTTCACTAGAACTAGATGGTGCCCATCTATCACTGATCACTGCCCTGACAGGGAACACAACAGAGAATCCCTGAAGGAGCAGAAGAACAATGGGATGCAGACCTCAAATTCTTATAAAAACATCAGACCTAATGGTCTGACTGAGACTAGAGGGACCTTGGAGGTCATGGTCCCCGGACCCTTTGTTAGCCCAAGAGTAGAACCATTCCCAAAGCCAACTCTTCAAACAGAGATTGGACTGGACTATAAGATAGATGATGATGCTGGTGAGGAGTGAACTTCTTGGCTCAAATAGACACATGAGACCATGTGGGCAACTCCTGTCTGGAGGCAAGATGAAAAGAAAGAGGGGGACAGGAGCTGGTTGAATGGTCACAGGGAATACAGGGTGGAGAGGAGGAATGTGCTGCATCATTAGGGCGAGAGCAGCTAGGAGTACATAGCAAGGTGTGTATAACTTTTTGTATGAGAGACTGACTTGATTTGTAAACTTTCACTTCAAGCACAATAAATAAATAAATAAATCTCCTTCACTGCCACACTGGAGTTGCCCCCTCTTTCTTCCTTCTTTCAGCATCGTCCAATTTGGAGGCAAGTTTCACGTTACTGGTCCATGCCTGGACAACTGTCCACCATGGGTGACCCTGCTGCTATATCAGTGGCATAGCTTCCAGCATCAAAGCAACATGCATGCCACCACAGTATGATAAACTGGCAGACAGGTGATGGGAATGAATAAATAGACATGACCAATTCCATATTATTATAGGGTTGCAATGATTCAGAATCAACTTGACAGCACACAAAAAGAGTAACAACAATTCTGTACTTACATCAATTATTTGGCCACATCTTTCTATCTTCCCAAGGGCCAAACCATTGAGATCTTTTTAGACAATCCCAAAATTTTTTACTGACAAAAATTTCCAAGATCAAGTTCGGTCCCTTATCTATTATTTTAAATCCTTCCTACAATTGATTTTGTGAAGACAAGTATAAATTCCTAGATATGGAAGTGCCATGCAAAAATAAGATAATACTATTTTCTCTAATTTTTAGACGTGGTAAAGATGCAGAGCTGCAAGCACTCATTCACCTATGCCAAGAAATTTGGAAGACAGGCCAGCTGACTAGAAGAGATCCATATTTGTGCCCATTCCAAAGAAAGGTGACCCAACAGATGTGGAAATTATTGAACAATATCATTAATATCACACACAAGTAAAATTTTGCTGAAGGTAATTCAAAATGGTTGCAGCGGTGCATCAAAAGGGAACTGCCAGAAATTCATGTTGAATCCAACATGAATTTGGAATGAGTGATATTATTGCTAATGTCAGATGGATCTTGGCTGAAAGTAGAGCATACTAGAAAGATGTTTACCTGTGTTTTATTGACTATACCAAGGCATTCAACTGCATGGATCTTGACAAATTATGACAAATTACGGATAACAATTCCAAGAATGGGAATTTCAGAACACTTAATTGTGCTCATGCACAGCCTATACATAGACCTAGAGGCAGTCATTCTAACAGAACAAGGGGATACTGCGTAGTTTAAAATCAGGAAAGGTGTATCTCAGGGTTTTACACTCTCACCATATTTATTCAATCTGTATGCTGAGCAAATAATCTGAGAATAATGGGACGTCAGATTTGGAGGAAGACTAATTAAGAATCTGCAATATGCAGATGACACAACCTTGCTTGCTGAAAGTTAAGTGGACTTGAAGCACTTACTGATGAAGATCAACAACTACAGCCTTCAGTATAGATTGCTCTTCAACATAAAGGAAACAAAAATCCTCACAAGTGGACCAATAAGCAACATCATGATAAATGGAGAGAAGATTGAAGTTGTCAAGGATGTCATTTTACTTGGATCCACAATCAACACCCATGGAAGCAGCAGTCAAGAAATCAAACGACCTATTGCATTGGGCAAATCTGCTACAAAAGACCTCTTCAAAGTGTTAAAAAGCAAAGATATCACTTTGAGGATTAAAGTGCACCTGACCCAAACCGTGGTATTTTCAATTGCCTCATGTGCATATGAAAGGTGGACAATGAATAAGGAAGACCAAAGAAGAATTGATGCCTTTGAATTACAGTGTTGGCAAAGAATACTAAGCATATCATGGGCTGCCAGAAGAACAAACTACTCTTGTCTTGGAAGAGGTACAGCCAGAAAGCTCCTTAGAAGCAAGGATGACAAGACTTCATCTCATGTACTTTGGACATGTTATCATGAGGGACCAGTCCCTGGAGAAGGATATCATGCTTGGTAAAGTAAAAGGTCAGTGAAAAGGAGGACGACTCTCAACAAGATGAATTGATACAGTGGCTGCAACAGTGAGCTCAAACATAACAACGATAGTGGAGACGGTGCAGGACCAGGCGGTGTTAATTTCATCATTTTTTTAAAACACTTGATAGTTTCTATAGCACAGCTGTCCAATACCCTGTCTCCAATAGCAGCAGCATGACAGTAAATTAGTTTATGCTATATGTTTGAATTTTTAAAAGGTCTTTACCGCTTTCTCACTATCTCCTTTTGGAGGAAATGTGTGAGGCTTTGCAGTATGAAGACTCAGGGGAAATGGAACAAGCCTCTGTGAGTAAATTGAGTCTGTGTTTTAAATGACTAGTATGATGAAATGAGTCCTTATGTTTCCATTGTACAAAGTCAAATGACAGGAATTAGGATTTGGGGAATTCAGAGAACATTAAAACATGTTTACACCCTTCAAATCAAACTTGTAAACTCCTGGCAGAAGCATGGATTGACTTCATAGGAACCAGGGTTATTATATTAGCTGGGATGCAGAAGATTAATGTTGAAGCTTTGGAGAGGCAAACCTAGATTCCCAACACACCCTTGCGCTCCCCCAGCTGTGTCATTTTGGGCTACAGACCTCACCTTTCTGATTCCCATTAAGATCACCCACTGAAAGGAAGCAATCACATCTCCCATGTAGGATCATAGGGAGAAGATGAGATAATGCCTCCAAAACAACCAGCCTAGCTTCTGACACAGAGATGCTTAGTGAGTGTGAGTGGTGGCACAGTGGTTAAGTGCTCAGTTGCTAACTGAAAGGTAGGCAGTTGAAACCCACCAGTGGCTCCATGGGAGAAAGATGTGACAGTTTGCTTCTGTAAAGATTTACAGCCTTGGAAACCCTATGGGTAGTTCCACTCTGTCCTATAATGTCACTATTGGTCAGAATAGAATTGACGGCAATGGATTTGGTTTTGTTTTTTTAAGGAGCATTCAGGTGCACACACACACACACATGCACATGCAGTTTGTGGAAACAGTAAATTCAACAATCCAATTTGGGGGCCCTTTAAAAGGACATATTCACAAGAACAGTTATGAGAATGATTGATTAACTCCAGTTGCCGCAATTCATTATGAGGGCTAGAAGGGAAGATATTACTATGACAAATTGCATGGCTTTCTCTTCTGTCTTTACGTTAACACATTTGTCAGCTCAAGAGGAGGAGAGAAAAAAATAAACAAAAGAACTTCCAGTGTCAAAGAGGACCTTTTATTGATTCAGTTCTACAGGACATTCCCATTAAGAATAGGAAGAGTTGGTTTCTGTCTAACACAGTGTGGGGACAGCCCCACCCTGGGACAGGAGAAGAGCTAGGTGACCTCAAGAGGCGATCACAAGACACTGTCCCTCCAGCCCTGAGATATCCCTCCCTCCCTCCCTCCCTCCCTCCCTTCCTTCCTCCCTCCCTCCCTCCCTCCCTCCCTCCCTCCCTCCCTCCCTCCCTCCCTTCCTTCCTTCCTTCCTTCCTTCCTTCCTTCCTTCCTTCCTTCCTTCCTTCCTTCCTCCCTCCCTCCCTCCCTCCCTCCCTCCCTCCCTCCCTCCCTCCCTCCCTCCCTCCCTTCCTTTCTCCCTCCCTCCCTCCCTCCCTCCCTCCCTTCCTTCCTTTCTCCCTCCCTCCCTCCTTCCCTCCCTCCCTCCCTCCCTCCCTCCCTCCCTCCCTCCCTCCCTCCCTCCTTCCTTCTTTCCTTCCGTCTGAAGAGGTGATGATAAGAAAAGAGAGAAAAGGAAAGGATAAAAGAAAGTAATATTTCATTCTTCAGACAATGGCCTGAGTATATGATGATTAAGAACTTCAGCTTCAGAGTTGAAGAGACCTGGATTTCAATTCAAAATCAAATCCAGGTTCAAACCTGCTAACAGCGAAACCTTAGGTATATTTATTTAATGTCTCTGAGCGTCAGTTCCTGCATCTGTAAAATGGGGACAATAGCACTTACTTCTTAAAGATGGGTGAGTATTAAGTGAGACAAATGTCACTTATCACTGCCCAATTTTACATTACATGTTCATTGGTTTTTGTTTGTTTATTGTGTGTCTCCCCATTAAACTGCAGTTAGGATAGGAATAGTGTGTGCGTTACTCACCACTGTATTCTCAGCATCTAGGACCTTATCTGGCACATAGTATGTATTTTACAAAAACTGGCTGAGTAAATAATGTGTATAAAGGGTTCAGCACAGTGTCTGCATACAGTAAGATCCCAAGGTATGAGAGCTTTTGGAAATTCAGTGAATGAATGAAGGACTCTCTGTCTTGGGATGTGTGAGGTCAAGTTAGGTTTGGCTTTCAAAGGCAGCACAGACTAGTAGACAAGAATGTGAACTCTGATGCCAGAACATCTGGGTTTAAACCCCAGACCTGCCACTGCATGACTTGGGTGAATTACTCAATCTCTCTGTGTCTCTACTTCCTCACCTGTAAAATGAGGATGACAATAATAATAGTATGAACACCATGTTGTTAGGTGTCATCGAGCCGATTCTGACTCATAGTGACTCCGTGTGACAGAGTAAAACTAGCCCATAGAGTTATCTTGGCTGTAATTTTTACGGGAGCAGATCACCAAGTCTTTCTTCCTTGGAGCCGCTAGATAGGTTCAAAGCATCAACCTTTTGGTTAGCAGCTGAGTGCTTACCCATTGCACCACCAGGCTCCTTACCTACTTCATAGAGAGGTGGTTAATCTAAGTGTGGTGCTTAAAACATTGTAAGAGTAGGATGTTATTATTTGGTTATGGAGGAGGTCAGCATGGGGAGGGGGCATAACACAGCTGGAATCATCAAAATCCCAAGGGTCTTGAATGAGAGTCAAAGGTCACTGCCTGCCAACTGGAGTCTTAGGAGGTAAAGCCTGGGGGCCTGGGTTGGCATTAGGTCCCTGTGATGTGTTCCATCCTGGACCGGAGGCTCATTGCTCTTCCACTCCTCTGGGGAGGGGGTAGAATGGGGTGGGGAGGGCATAAAGGCCTCTTCTCTGTGGGCATGGTCTCCTTAAAGGCACAGCACCTCACACTGGGCAGCGCGCAGAGGAGAGCACAGGGGTGATTCTCATTCCCAAGAAGTTCTTCTTCTTTGAAAGCCATTGTCACCTACATCACCCTCCACCCCACACTCCTCACCCCAGGACTAAGTTAAAGCCCTTTATTATATGCTGCCAGGGCACCTTTCGTCTTCTATATACACTCATCCACTGGTAATGGTTTACTCAGTGTGTGGCTTTCCTGATAGACTATAAGCATCATGAGGACAGGGGCTATGTGCCTGAATGTTCAGCATCTAGCATAGTCCCTGGCACATAGAGTATAAGTTAAAGAAAAGTCTGTTGAATGAATGGATGAAGTACATCAGTTTTGTGGATCAACAAGAACTCTTTAAAAACATGCCATCTGTATGTCTGAACTACATACACTTCATGTGCCGTACTGTACTTTCTCTGTGTGTGTGTGTCTAATACAAACCCTGCTACTTGTTTTTCAGTAACTGTCATGGATTGAATTATAGTAGTAGCAGCAGTACTTAGGTGCCGTTGAGTCGGTTCCGACTCATAGTGACTCTATGCACAACAGAACGAAACACTGCCTGGTCCAGTGCCATCCTTACAGTTGTTGTTATGCTTGAGCTCATTGTTGCAGTCACCATGTCAATCCACCTCGTTGAGGGTCTTCCTCTTTTCTGCTGACCCTGTACTCTGCCAAGCACGATGTCCTTCTCCAGGGACTGATCCCTCCTGACAACATGTCCAAAGTATGTAAGATGCAGTCTCGCCATCCTTGCCTCTAAGGAGCATTCTGGCCGCACTTCGTCCAAGATAGATTTGTTCGTTCTTTTGGTGGTCCATGGTATATTCAATATTATTCGCCAACACCACAATTCAAAGACGTCAACTCTTCTTCGGTCTTTCTTATTCATTGTCCAGCTTTCACATGCTTATGATGTGATTGAAAATACCATGGCTTGGGTCAGGTACACCTTAGTCTTCAGGGTGACATCTTTGCTCTTCAACACTTTGAAGAGGTCCTTTGCAGCAGATTTGCCCAATGCAATGCATCTTTTGATTTCTTGACTGCTGCTTCCATGGCTGTTGATTATGGATCCAAGTAATGAAATCCTTGACAACTTCAATCTTTTCTCCTTTTATCATGATGTTGCTCATCGGTCCAGTTGTGAGGATTTTTGTTTTCTTTATGTTGAGGCGTAATCCATACTGAAGGCTGTGGTCTTTGATCTTCATTAGTAAGTGCTTCAAGTCCTCTTCACTTTCAGCAAGCAAGGTTGTGTCATCTGCATAACGCAGGTTGTTAATGAGTCTTCCTCCAATCCTGATGCCCTGTTCTTCATATAGTCCAGCTTCTCATATTATTTGTCCAGCATACAGATCAAATAGGTATGGTGAAAGAATACAACCCTGATGCACACCTTTCCTGACTTTAAACCAATCAGTATCCCCTTGTTCTGTCTGGACAACTGCCTCTTGATCCATGTAAAGGTTCCTCATGAGCACAATTAAGTGTTCTGGAATTCCCATTCTTCCCAGTGTCATCCATAGTTTGTTATGATCCACACAGTCGAATGCCTTTGCGTAGTCAATAAAACACAGGTAAACATCCTTCTGGTATTCTCTGCTTTCAGCCAGGATCCATCTGACATCAGCAATGATATCTCTGTTTCCACATCCTCTTCTGAAAACAGCCTGAATTTCTGGCAGTTCCCTGTTGATATACTGCTGCAGCTGTTTTTGAATGATCTTCAGCAAAATTTTGCTTGCATGTGATATTAACAATATTGTTCTATAATTTCCTCATTCAGTTGGATCACCTATGTTGGGAATAGGCATAAACATGGATCTTTTCCAGTCAGTTGGCCAGGAAGCTGTCTTCCACATTTCTTGGCATAGACGAGTGAGCACCTCCAGCGCTGCATCTGTTTGTTGAAACATCTCAATTGATATTCTGTCAAATCCTGGAGCCTTGTTTTTCACCAAGGCCTTCAGAGCAGCTTGGACTTCTTCCTTTACTACCACTGGTTCCTGATCATATGCTACCTCTTGAAATGGTTGAATATCGACTAATTCTTTTTTGTATAATGACTCTGTGTATTCCTTCCATCTTCTTTTGATGCTTCCTGCATCATTTAATATTTTCCCCATGGAATCCTTCACTATTGCAACTCGAGGCTTGAATTTTTTCTTCAGTTCTTTCAGCTTGAGAAATGCCGAGCGTGTTCTTTCCTTTTGGTTTTCCATCTCCAGCTCTTTGCATATGTCTTTATAATACTTTACTTTGTCATCTCGAGAGGCCCTTTGAAATCTTCTGTTCAGTTCTTTTACTTCATCAATTCTTCCTTTTCTTTTAGCTGCTCAACACTCAAGAGCAAGTTTCAGAGTCTCCTCTGACATCCATCTTGGTCTTTTCTTTCTTTGCTTTCTTTTCAGTGACCTCTTGCTTTCTTCATGGATGATATCCTTGATGTCATTCCACAACTCGTCTGGTCTGCGGTCACTAGTGTTCAGTGCGTCAAATCTGTTCTTCAGATGGTTTCTAAATTGAGGTGGTATATACTCAAGGTCATATTTTGGCTCTCGTGGACTTGCTCTGATTTTCTTCAGTTTCACCTTGAGCTTGCATATGAGCAACTGATGGTCTGTTCCACAGTCGGCCCCTGGACTTGTTCTGACTGATGATATTGAGCTTTTCCATTGTCTCTTTCCACAGATGTAGTCAATTTGATTTCTGTGTGTTCCATCTGGCGAGGTCCATGTGTATAGTCACCATTTATGTTGGTGAAAGAAGGTATTTGCAATGAAGAAGTCGTTGGTCTTGCAAAATTCTATCATTCAATCTCTGGCATTGTTTTTATCCCCAAGGCCATATTTTCCAACTACTGATCCTTCTTCTTTGTTTCCAACTTTTGCATTCCAATCACCAGTAATTATCAACGCATCCTGATTGCATGTTCGATCAATTTCAGACTGTAGCAGCTGATAAAAATCTTCTATTTCTTCATCTTTGGCCCTAGTGGTTGGTGGATAAATTTGAATAATAGTCTTATTAATTGGTCTTCCTTGTAGGCGTATGGATATTATCCTATCACTGACAGTGTTGTACTTCAGGATAGATTTTGAAACGTTCTTTTTGACGATGAATACAACACCATTCCTCTTCAAGTTGTCATTCCCAGCATAGTAGACTATATGACTGTCAAAATGGCCAATGCCAGTCCATTTCAGCTCACTAATGCCTAGGATATCGATGTTTATGCATTCTATTTCATTTTTTACAATTTCCAATTTTTCTAGATTCATACTTCGTACATTCCAGGTTCTGATTATTAATGGATGTTTGCAGCTGTTTCTTCTCATTTTGAGTCGTGCCACATCAGCAAATGAAGGTCCTCAAAGCTTTACTCCATCCACGTCATTAAGGTCAACTCTACTTTGAGGAGGCAGCTCTTCCCCAGTCATCTTTTGAGTGCCTTCCAACCTGGGGGACTCATCTTCCAACACTATATCAGACAATGTTCCACTGCTATTCATAAGGTTTTCACTGGCTAATGCTTTTCGGAAGTAGATTGCCAGGTCCTTCTTCCTAGTCTGCCTTAGTCTGGAAGCTCAGCTGAAACCTGTCCTCCATGGGTGACCCTGCTGGTATTTGAATACTGGTGGCATAGCTTCCAGCATCACAGCAACACACAAGCCCCCACAGTATGACAAACTGACAGACACATGGGGGGATTGAATTATGTCCCCCCCCCCAAAAAAATGTGTGTATCAACATGGTTAGGCCATGATTCCAAGTATTCTGTGGTTGTCCTCCAATTTGTGATTGTAATTTTATGTTAAAAGGATTAAGGTGGGGTTGCAACACCACCCTTACCCAGGTCACCTCCCTGATCCAAGGTAAAAGTATTTTCCCTGGGGTGTGGCCTGCACCACCTTTTATCTCTCAAGAGATAAAAAGGAAAGGGAAGCAAGCAGAGAGTTGGGGACCTCATACCACCAAGAAAGAAGCACCGGAAGCAGAGCACATCTCTTAGACCCAGGATTCCTGTGTAGGAAAGCTCCTAGTCCAGGGGAAGATTGACGAGAAAGACCGTCCTCCAGAGCGACAGAGAGAGAAAGCCTTCCCCTGGAGCTGATGCCCTGAATTTGGACATGTAACCTGCTAGACTGTGAGAAAATAAATTTTTCTTTGTTAAAGCCATCCACTTGTGGTATTTCTGTTATGGTAGCACTAGACGACCAAGACAGTAACAAAAATAAATAAATAAGGGTATAACATTGGGAACCCTGGTGGTGTAGTCCACCAGGCGCTCCTTGGAAACTCTATGGGGCAGTTCTATTCTGTCCTATAGGGTCACTATGAGTTGGAATCAACTCGACGGCACTGGGTTTGGTTTTTTTTTTTATTGTCCACCTGAATTTCCCGTGTAGGCTCAGATATGCAGAAAACAGGTACACTGTGGACCAGTACACCCCCTGAAGAGTTCCTGTGGTGATTGGTGGGTGTTTTTGAACTCTATTCTCTACAAGAGGTTAGCTCCCACTGGAAGACACCCTCTCAGACCCAAGTAGGAATCTCCTTGTGCCCAGTGGTTAGGAACAACCCTCAGGGGTGGCAGTGAACACCAGACCATGGGCAGTGAGAGCCCAAGAGCCTCTAGAAGCCAGTCACATAGCTCCAGCCAGCCTGACTCATGCAGCCTGCTCTGCAGACAGTGATTTATTTCAGAGGGCCTTGTTTGCTTTCCAGTCACATGCTCAGGGAAGATTTTCCTTTCCCATTTAGCAAGCACATGCACACACTCAGACTCACAGATACTTACATATACTCATACAATCACACACACACAAACACACACTCACATATACATACACTCACACATATATCCATTGTACCTTACATATACTCACAGCCACATCCCCTATACACATACAAACTCACGCACTCATGTATGCACAGAGATACACACACGCACATGCATAGAGTCACGGACACTCACATATACACAAACATACCACTCTCTCACACACACACTCACATATACACTTACATAATATTTACATACCTTATATATACTCACACGGTCACTCAACACACAGTTCACACTCACACATACACACACAGATGCATACACACACATACTCACCCTGACCAAAATGGAAGAAGAGGAATGAGGCTTCTTAATTTCTCAGGGAGGCAATGTCCTCAGCTCTCACCTCTGAGTCCCTGGGCTCCAGTTCCTTGCGGGAGCTCTAGGCCCTTCCGCATAGCCAGACACTTGTTCTGCTGGTGCCTAGCAAGCCCACCCATCAGCTGAGCCCTGGGCACCCCTCGCCAGGCCTGCCTCACCTTGCTTTCTGCAGCATTCCCACACCAGCTGTTTTAAACCTTCCCACCTCATCTCTCTTTTGTCTCTCTCAGCAAATGATGAACTCCCTAGCTTCTGGTTGCCTTAGTTTCCTGGTGCTGCTGTAACAGAAATACCTCAAGTGGGTAGCTTTAAAGAACAGAAATTTATTTTCTCACAGTTTGGGAGACCAGAAGTCCAAATTCAAGGCACCAGCTCTAGGGGGAGGCTCTTTCTCTGTCAGCTCCAGGAGAAGATCCTTGACTTGTTCAGCTTCTGTAGTACAGGTTTTCTTTGGTTCCTTGGGGATCTTTACATGGCACCTCTCTCCTCTGGTG
Organism: Elephas maximus indicus; assembly: GCF_024166365.1. NCBI lineage: Eukaryota > Metazoa > Chordata > Mammalia > Proboscidea > Elephantidae > Elephas > Elephas maximus. Next base: position 69,358,465 of record NC_064831.1, on the reverse strand, counting down.
CCCCATTTGTGCTCTGCTCCCATGTCTAATCTGCCCTTTTATAACTCAGAGTGATTAGGTTTAGGACACACCCTACACTGATATGACCTCATTAACATAACAGAAAAAGCCCTATTCCCAAACAAGGTTACCTCCACAGGTTCAGGGTTAGAATTCCAACACATAGTTTGTGGAGACACAATGCAATCCGTAACACCTGTCCACCTCTAACATCCTTACTTCATTACCCTCTTTCCCAGCCTCCCCTTTTGTCTCAGAAGTAAATATGCAGCACATCCCAGGGGAAGAAAGCAGACAGGCTTTGGAGTCAACAGCTGAGGGTCTGATTCCAGCCTGTTTGTTCCTGGCTGTGTAAATTCGGCCAGGCCACTCGAATTTTCTGATCCTGTAAAATGACATCACTTGTATCTCAGATAAACAAATAAATGAGATAAGGAATGGAGAAATGCCAAGACTGGTGTCTGAGACAAAGTCAGTGCTCAATACATGTTCATTTCTCTTCTCTTTCTTCCCACCAATGTTAAACCCTTCATCTGGGACCAAGTCCCTTTCCTTTCACTCTATCAATCAACTTCCCATTCAGACCACTATCCTTTCTCTCTACTTTGGCTTCTGCCCTGTGTTTGTTAAGGTTGTGTGTCAACTTCGCTGAGGCATGATTCACAGTGGTTTGGCAGTTATATAATCACTTAGGTTCACAGTTATGGAATGATGTAGTTAACCTCCATGATGTGATCAGCAATCAATTGTAAGGGAAGTTTCCTTGGGGGTGTGGCCTGCATCCAATATATATGGGCATTCTGGCAAATCTCACTTGCTGGCTTTGGATTCTGTCATGGCTCATCATCATCTGACCTCTGGTTCTTGGACTTGAGCCAGTGACCTGCCATATTGCCTGCTGATCTTGGGATTTACCAGCCTCTGCAGCCTGTGAGCCAGTACCCTGCCATTTGAGCTGCTGATCTTGGATTCGTCAGTCCCTACAGCTATATAAGTCAGGAGAAGCCTCCAGCCTGACATCTGACCCGTGGACTTGGAATTTGCCAGTCTCTACAACCACATGAGCCATTTCTTGAGATAAAACTCTTTCTCTCTCTACACTCACACATATACACTTACACAATATTTACATACCTTATATATACTCTTGGGATGGAGACATATGGGCAGATAATCAGAAAGCTGGGACACTGAGCCCCTAAGTTCCATTGAATCACTCCTACCAATGGAACCAGACCTCTCTCATCCATCTGAAGAGATTATTCCATCTGCTAAACCACCCTTCCCAGTAAAACCATTAGTCCCTCCATTCCCATCTGATTAGATTAACCCAACTTTCTCTGTAGAGCCTTTGTCTGCAATATCACCTGGGGAGGCATCTGAGTCATGGCCCGGGGAGGTGTCCGAGTCATTGCCTGGGGCATTGCCTGAAGCAGATGCCTTACAAGACATTGCTGAATGTTCTTAGAATTCATCCCCACCACCCATTTTTGCTTCTAGACCTATAACTAGACTTAAGTCACAGTGAGCTCTGAAAGATGAAGAACAAAATGTGACCCAGGAGGAGGTACACAACACTCCAGAAGAACTGCATGACTTTTTTAATATGCACAAATAGAATCCTAGGGAATATATATAGGAATGGCTATTAAGGGTGTGGGATAATGGTATAAGGCACATAAGGTTGGGTCAGCCTGAGTTTACTGATATGGGCCCACTAAGTACAGATTCTTCATTCAGTGTTTCAGCTTGAGAAGTTAGGAAAGGATCTAATAGTTTATTTGGTTGGGTCACTGAAACACGGATTGGGGGTGGCCTATACTAAATCAAGTTGAAATACCAGGTCTGCCTTAGTATACAATAGAAAAAGCTATTGAAAAACTTAGGAAAATTGGCATGTTAGAGTGAATATCAGGTTAGACCCACAGGCCCACATATGAAGACTACTGTGATTGCCATTTTATGTAAATTAGATTTGACAGCGGGAACTTTCCTAACTGAATTAAGACACCTAAGTGCAGTGGGGCTGACTGGACCCCATGGTGGTAGGGACCAAGTGGTGGCACTCAACCGACAAAGACAAGGTGGATGTGGTTACCATAATGGACAGCAGAGTCCAAGCAGTGATCAGAATAAGCTGGCTTGTATGGACTTATGGCATTAGCTAGTTAGTCATAGTGTCTCTAGGACTGAAATAGCTGGGAAATCTACTAAATATTTACTTGATCTGTACATGTGGAAGAATTCTAGGTCAAGTGAACAGCAGTCCAACTTGAATCACCAGAGTAGGGAGTCATGGCCCCTTAATCAATTCCCAGACCTGAGCCAAAACCCCCTGAATGAAGGGGAGGGCAGATTCCCTTGAGGAAGGACCCTACTACACTGCCAAAAATTTATACTGTTAATCGTTCTCCCAGCCTTCCCCAAAGGGATCTATAGTCACTAAGGAGAGTGACTGTTCATTGGGAAAATAATTGGACTTTTCAGGAATTACGGGATACTGGACACTGAACTGACAGTAGTTCTAGAATACCCAAAACATCACTGTGGCCTACCAGTCGTAGGTGGAAGGGGGAGAGCTTATGGAGGTCAGGTTATTAATCAAGTCTTAGCTCAGTTCCACCTCACAGTGGGTCCAGTGGGTCCTCAAACCCATTCTGTAGTGATTTCCCCAGTTCCAGAATTCATAATTGGGACAGATATACTCAGCAACTGGCAGAGCCCCCACATTAGATCCTTGACAAGTGGAGTAAGGACTATCATGGTAGGAAAAGCCAAGTGGACACCTTAGAATTGCCCCTAGTTAGGCAAATAGTATACCAAAAGCAATACCACATTCTTGGAGGGATTGCAGAGATTACTGACACCCTCAAGGACTTGAAGGATGCAGGGCTGATGATTTCCATCACATCCCTATTCAATTTGTCTATCTGGCCTGTGCAAAAAACAGAAGGATCTTGGAAAATAACAGTGGATTATCATAAACTTAACCAGATGGTGACTCCTATTGCAGCTGCTGTTCCAGGTGTGCTTCCATTGCCTGAGCCAATTAATACATCTATCCTGGTACTCAGTATGCAGCTATTGATCTAGTCAATGCCTTTTTCTTTATTCTGATTTTGAAGGACTACCAGAAGGATTTTGCCTTCAGCTGGCAAGGCCAGCGATACACCTTCACTGTCCTACCTCAAGGTATATCAACTCTCCAGCCCTACGTCATAGCCTGCAGGGATCTTGATCACCTTTCCCTTCTAAAAGGTGTCACACTGGTCCATTACATTGACGACATTATGCTGATTGGATGTAGTAAAGAAGTGTCAATGAATCTGGACTTATTGGTAAAACATTTCTGTGCTAGAGGGTGGGAAATTTATCCCACAAAAATTCAGAAATCTTCCACCTCAGTGAAATTTCTACAGGTCCATTTGTGTAGGACATGTCAAGGCATTCCTTCTAAAGTGAAGGCTAAGTTATTGTATCTGGCCCCTCTCACAACTAAAAAGGAGGCACAATGCCTGGTGGGCCTCTTCAGATTTTGGAGACAACATATCCCTCATTTGGGAGCTGGCCTACTTATCAAGTGATTCAAAAAACAGATAGCTCTGAGTGGGTTCCAGAACAAGAGGAGGCTCTGCAACAGGTTTAGGATGCTGGGCAAGCCTCTCTGCCCCTTAGGCCATGGATATGGCTGATCCAATCACTCTTGAACTGTCAGTGGCAGATAAAGATGCTGTTTGAAGTCTTTGGTAGGCCCCTATTGGTGAATCACAGTGCAGACTCTTAGGATTTGGGAGTAAAGTGAGAAATTACTAGGGCAATAAAACAAAGAAAGAATCCAAGAGAGGAAAGCCTAGCATTTGAGACCAATTTTACCCCCTAGAGTCCAAAACCAAACTTAAAAACTGTGAGCTGAGAAGCTGAACAGGAAGGATTACAGTCTCACAGGACAGGAAGAATTAATATTTTATTTCTGAGCCCATTAGGGGGCTAGGCCATGGTAATCACTGCAGACTCTGTTGGGCCTGTGGAGGGGTACATTAAGATGGAGGTTGAACTGGGAATAGATCAGTCTTTACAGTTGAAGCCCAGCTGTGAATAAAACCAATCTATGGTTAGATTAAAGTGGTTTTTCCTAATCTAGCTGTTGCCAGAATAAATAAATTGGAGAAAGACTGCATCATCCAGAGCTTATAATTATCACTATAATTTTACAGACGGAAGTCCAGCCCTCATTCAAAAATAAATAGGCTATGAAGAGTTAAGATTTTCTTCAAATCCATGGGAAAAACAGCCAGTAAAAGCAAACCAACAGGAGATCCCAATAATAGACTTATCAATCACAGACTTTAAAATAACCATAACTAATATAATTCAGAAATTAAATGACAAAGTGAAAATTTTCAGTACAGTACTGGACATTATATAACAAAAAAGATCAGATGGAAATTATAGACTCAATAATACAGTAACTTTAAACTCTCAAAGCCTGAGTTGAAAATCAGAGTAGGCATAAAAGAATCAAGAATAAGTAAAGTGGAAAACAGGTCAGAAGAAAATATCCAGACAAAATTGGGAAGATCCAAAAAGGTGAAGAAAAAAGAAAAATACAGAATATGTATGTGGGACATAATGAAAAGATGCATAATTTAAAAAACAAACCCAAATCCATTGCCATCGAGTAATTCTGACTCATAGCAACCCTATAGGGCAAAGTAGAACTGCCCCACAGTGTTTCCAAGGAGCACTTGGTGGATTTGAACTGCCGGCCTTTTGGTTAGCAGCTGTAGCTCTTAACCACTACACCACCAAGGCTTCAGATGCATAATTAGGGTCTTAGAAAAAGAAACAGCATGGAGCAGAAGTAAGCTTTAATGAATCAACGTTCAAGAATTTTCTAATACTGAAAAAAGTCATCAAAAAACATAATCAAAAAGCACTATAAAGCCCAAGAAGAATAAACAGAGTGATATTATCAAAGCACTTAAAATTAAGATAACAGCAGCCTAGAATTTTATACCTGATGAAAATATCTTTCATAAATAAACATAAAAATATTTTGTACAAGCAAAAATTAAGAGAGTTCATTATCAGCAGACACACATTAAGATAAATATTAAAGGGCATTCTTTAGGCAGATGAAAATTAATCCCAAATGAAAATTTGGAGACACAGGAAGTAATGAAAAGCTATGGGAATGATAAGTATGTAGATAATATAAATTATTTACTGTATAAACAATAATACAGTGTTTGTTGAATTAAAAACTACAAAATAACAACAGCACAAAACCTTGGCGATAGGTAAATGGAATTAAAGTGTTCTAAAATCCCTGAATTATTAGGGAGTGGTAAATGTACTAATTTATATTAGACAGTATAATCAACTATTATAAGTCAGTCATGCATGCACAGTAATCACTAAAAGAATGTTTTGTTTAGTTTTTAGAGGATAACTATCAAGCCAATAAATCAAAAGAAAACCAAACCTGTTGCCATGAAGTCAATGCTGACCCATGGTGACCCTATAGGACAGAATAGAACTGCCCCAATAGGGTTTCCAAGGAGTGGCTGGTAGATTCAAACTGTCAACCTTTTGGTTAGCAGCCATATAGCTCTTAACCACTGCACCACCAACGCGCTGGTGTAGGGTATAGCATAATAAAAAAATGCTAATCCATGGGGAGGAAAGAAAGAAAAAGTAGAACAATTAGAAATGGCAAAATGGTAGATATAAAACCAAATATGTCAGTGACTACACTAAACATATCTTCTTATGAGTAACACCTTAAATCTAAGGACACAGAACGACTGAAAGTAAAACGATGGAAAAAGATATGCCATGTAAACACTAACTAGAAGAAAGCTGGTGCAACTAGCCTAAAATCAGATTAAAAAAGATCTTAAGGAAAGATGAATGAGTGGAGATCAAGGTAAGTATCTCATAATAAAAAAAGATCAAACCATCAGAAAATTATGACAATTTAAAATTTGCATCCATTGAAAAAAAAAACCTCAGAATATATAAGACAAAAGTTGACAAATAAAATAAGAAATGACAAATGTGCAATCATAGTAGAAGGTTTTAGCATATCTCTTTGATTATCGGAAACCCTGGTGGTGTAATGGTTAAGTGCTACGGCTGCTAACCAAAAGGTTGACAGCTCAGATTCCTTGGAAATCCTATGGGGCAGTTCTACTCTGTCCTATACGGTCACTATGAGTTGGAATCAACTCGAAGTCAATGGGTTTGTGTTTTTTTTTTTTTTTTCTTTGATTAACTGATGGAACAAACAAACAAGAAAAGGTCATAAGGAGATGGAAGAATTAACAGCACAATTCCTTCAGTTCCCTTAGTTTTAAGAGTTTTGAAGATTTGTAATTGGGTGGTTATACATTTAGGATTCTAGCCTTGGTGGTGCAGTGGCTAAGAGCTCAGCCTGCTAACCAAAAGGTCAGCAGTTTGAATCCACCAGCAGCTCCTTGGAAACCCTACAGGGAAACTCTACCCTGTCCTACAGGGTCACTATGAGCTGGGAATAGGGTTTTGTTTTGTTTCTTAGTTGTGTATTCTTGAGGCATTGACTCTTTTAACATTACGAAATAGCCTTGTCTGTTAAGATTCCTTTCCCAAAAGTCTACTTTTTCTGGTACTAACATAACCACTTCAGCTCCCTTATAACTAGTATTTCCAGGAATGTATTTTTATAAGAAACACACTTTAATAAAAATAAAAGTAAAAGGAGTAGAAATATATACAACATGCTGACACAAATTGAAAGAAAGCTGGAATGCCTATATTAATATCAGACAAATTAGATTTCAGGGCAAAAAAATTACCAAATATAGAGAAGGCGATTGCATAATGATAAGGGAGTCAATTTATCAAGATGATATGATAATCCTACGCATTTATGAACCTAATAACAGAGCTTCAAAATACATGATGCAAAAACTAATAGAACTGCAAGGAGAAATACACAAATCCACAATTACACTCAGAGATTTCAGTACCCCTCTTTCAATAATTATAATAGACTGTGGAGCCCTGGTGGTGCAGTGGTTAAGAGCTATGGCAAGCTACGGCTACTAGCCAGAAAGGTTGGCAGTTTGAATCCACCAGCTGCTCCTTGGAAACCTTATGGGGCAGTTTTATTCTGACCTATAGGGTTCCTATGGGTTGAACATGACTTGATGGCAATGGATTTGGTTTGGTTTTTTTGTAAGTCAATAAAAAATCACTAAGTATATGGAAGACTTGATCAACACTACCAACAAATTTAACCTAATTGGTATTTATAGAACTCTGCACACAATAATAGAAAATATATTCACCTTAGGTGCACATAAAACATTTACCAAGGTACACTATATTCTAGATTAAACAAATCTCAATAAAGCTAAAAGAATTCATGTTAACGAAGTATGTTGTCTTCCTGCAGTTAAATTAAATATCAACGACAAAAAGACCTCTGGAAAAAACCCAAATATTTGGAACCAAAATAACTCACTTCTAAATAGTCCCATGGGTCAAACAAGATATTAAAAATAGTAGTGAATTAGAGAGTATTTTGAGCTAAATGAAAATAAAAACATACATTTCAAAATTCTTTTAATCATTGAGCATATTTATAATAGCTGCTTTAAAGTATTTATGCCTGATATTCCATCACATTGGTCATTTATGGCTTATTTCTATTAAATTTTTTTCCTCATGATTAAAATTAAAAAAAAAAAAAAAAACCATTGCCATTGAGTCAATTCTGACTCATAGCGACCCTATAGGACAGAGTAGAACCGCCCTATAGAGTTTCAAGGAGCTCCTGGTGGATTTGAACAGCCGACCTTTTGGTTAGCAGCCATAGCAATTTAACAACTATGCCACCAAGGTTTCCTCCTCATGATTATGGGCCACATTTTCCTGCTTCTTCATATATCTAGTAATTTTTTTATTGTATGTTTGACATCGTAAACATTACAGCATTCAGTGTGTAAACTGCGGTGATGTTCTTTAAAAAGTGTCGAATTTGCTTTGGCAAGCAATTAAGTTGCTGTGGAGTAGCTGGTTCTTTCGGGGGTTTGTCTTTAAGCGCTGTTAAGTCAGCTCTAGAGCAGCATTCTTTAGGGCTAGCTTAGCCCTGTTGCTGAAGTGTGACCCCTATGCTGTCTCTTCTGAATGCCTTTCGAGTTCAATGAGATCTCCCCACTATGGCTGGTCAGAATTTGAATGTCTCTCACACCTGTGTGACTTCTGGGACTTTCTTAGTTTACATTTCCTCAGTGGTAGCTCTTTGGCCAACCTTGTGGAGTATCACTCAGCTAAGGACTCAAGGGAATCCATACTCATATTTATGGAGCTCTTTCTGGGCATAGCTCCTTCCCCTCCAGTACTCTGCTCTGGCATCCCGCTGCCCAGGCCTCCCCAAGCTCATATCTCTGCCTCTTCAACTCAGAAAGACTGCTGTGCTCTATTGGGATTTCCTTTCCCCACATCATAGTCCAAAAAGTGCCTCTAAACAGAAAGTGTGGTGATCATAGCGCTCACCTTGTTTGCTATTCTTCTTTCAGGTATCACAGTCCTATTTTGCCTACTCTATAATGTCTGAAAACAACTGTTTCATTTATTTCATGCATTTGGTCTGGTTTCATAGGTTTTTTGCTGTGAGAGAGCAAGCCTGGCATCAGTTTCTCTGTCAAGGCTGAGAGCAGAAATTGACTCACTTCTAGTATGTATTTATATTTATCAAATTTTCTTTATAATTTCTTTGGTGTCACCCTTGCTTAGAAAAGGCTTTACACTTACATTTTCTGCCAGTACCTTAATGGTTTCATTTTTTAACATTAAATTCTTTAGCCCATGTAGAATTTATTCTGGTGAAAAATATAAAGCATCAGTCTAGTTTTCTCCAAATGGTTAGCCAATTTGCCAACTCCATTTACTAAATAATCCATCCTTCCCTTATATAAAATGCCATCTTTATATGCCTAAATTTTACATATAATTACATCTGTATTTTGACTCTTTATTTTGTTCAAATAAATTGTCCATTGCTGAAGCAGTATGGGAAAATCATTCTGAAATACTGACTTAGCAATTAATTATTGAAACTCACTCCATAGAAGGAAAGTCCATTAAAATTGGAATAAAATGGGACCTGGAGGAGAAGAATATTGTCTTGACTCTCAGTCCTACTACTTATTTCCTGGTCAACTCTGAGCAAGCCACTCAATTCCCGACCCTCAGTTTCTTCAGTGGTAGAATGGGAACAATGACATTTCATTCTTTTCACCGCTACAGTTAAAGCTCTGTATTCCAACAACACAAAATTTGTCTGTACTCTTAAAATACTCCTTACTTTTCATACATCTCGGTGTACTAGCCCATGCTGTTTCCTCTTCCTGGAATAGTTTTCTTATCCTCTCTTTTTGGTAAACTTATTCATCCTTCAAGAAAGAGATATCAATGTCATCTCCCCTCTGACACTTTCCCTGGTTCCCAGAGTTACTTAACCTCCTCTCCTGTGCTCTCTCAGCCCCTGTGTCCACATCTCATTGTGTTATAATTATTTGTTTATATGTCTGTCTCCTGTGGCTGACTCTGAGTTCCTTGGTGAGGGGCAGGGGAAGGTAGAAATTGTGTCTTTTTAGTATTCACGATCACTAGAATTAACAGTAGGTGCTTAGCAGGCATTGGTTGAATAAACAGATGAATAAATGGTTATGTAGAAGCAGGGCTGAGTGAATGATTCTGCAAATATACCATCCCACTCTGCACTTGGAAAGCACACCCCAGACAAGATTTTTGCCTCTGTAGCCCATTTTCCCACGTGCTTTTCTATCTCCTGATGACAAAATCCTAATGCCCATTTTCCCACGTGTTTTTCTATCTCCTGATGACAAAATCCTAATGTCAGGGAGCATCTCTCTCTTGTAGGACTCCTGATCCCTGATGTTGCATCCCTGAAAGCCTACTTAGAGTTCCTCCAACAGATGTCCACTCCTTTTCTAGCAGATTCTCCATTCACTGCTCGCTCTGTGAGCTCTGGGCTCCTACAACACTCTTGAAACCTTAGAACACTCACATTAAACCATCAGGTGGGTCTCTGGCCTGCCAGGTTTTGGAATTGTGGCTACCTGGCAGTCCTGACATTGGTTTCCCAGCATGAACCTTGCTTCTCACCTCTTTTCCCTACCTGGGGAGTCCCTCGGTGGCACAGATGGTTAAACTCTTGGCTGCTAACCAAAAGATTGGTGGTTTGAGTCCTGGGCTGATCAGCTGGGCCAAGACCTCCCATCTGCTTGTCCTAGCCCCTTGAATGCAACAAGATGGATTGACACAGTGACTGCAACAATGGGCTCAAACATAGGAACAACAGTGAGGACGGTACAGGACCAGGCAGTGTTTAGTCCCATTGTACATAGGGTTACTGTGAGTTGAAACCAACTCGACAGCACCTAACAACAACAGCTCCTTGACTTAGAGGAAGGCAATTAACATTTTTGAGTATTATGAGTCAGGTGTTTTGTATGTGGCTTTCCGCTTAATTCTCTGCAAACCTTGCGAGACTGAGGTTGTTGTTTCCATTAACAGAAACTCAGAGAAGCTGAAACTTGCTCAAGCTCAAGCAGGAAGGGGCAGATTCAGGAATCACTCCCATACCTATTTGATTCTAAAGACCATGCCCTTTGCACATCTTTCTTTGAACTGTATGGTTTCAGTATCATGGAGACTCGTTACCATGTGGTCATCACTGAGCTGGGCTGTGCTGGATTGGGCCAATTTATTTTTGAAGCCTAGTGTAAATCCGTGTGAGGGGTCCATTTGGACTCCTAGCCCTAGTAGGTCTTCCCCCAATTCAAACTCCAGGCCAAGCACTGCTTGAGATTTGGAGTTAGAGCAACTGGCTCACCCAAATCTGAGTTCAAGCCCCACCTGTGTTGCTTATCGGCTAGAGGATCCAGCCTCAAGACTCATATGCTTGGTTTTTTTTGGGGGGGGGGCATGAAATAATTATCCTTACTCATCAGGCTAACATAAAGAAAGAATAAAATGACCCAAGCGGAATAACAGAAAAGAGCACAGATTAAAGTATCCAGTCATCACTGTAACTAGGTCCTGTCTTAGCTTCTTAGTGTTGCTGTAACAAAAATACCACAAGTGGGTGGCATTAACAAACAGAAATTTATTTTCTCACACTTTAATTGGTGCTGGCTCTTGGAGAAGGCTTTTTTGCTCTGTCAGCTCTGCGGAAATGTCCTTGTCTCTGTTTAGCTTCTGGTCCTCAGCTCCTTGGTGATCTTCATGTAGCATGTACCTTCTCCTCCATTTGTGCTTCCTTCTCTGTGCCTTGGAAACCCTGGTGATGTAGTGGTTAAGTGCCACAGCCACTAACAAAAAGGTCAGCAATTCAAATCCACCAGGCGCTCCTTGGAAATTCTATGGGGCAGTTCTACTGTGTCCTATAGGGTCACTATGAGTCAGAATCGACTCAACAGCATTGGGTTTGGTTTTTGGTTCTCTGTGCCCTATCTGCTCTTTTTCTGTCTCAAAGATGGTTGGTTTAAGACACAACTTACACTGATATGGCTTTATTAACATAATAAGGAAAGCCTTAGTCCTAAATGGGATTATATCCACAGGGATAGGGGTTTAGGATTTACAAAACATATTTTTGGGGAACACAATGCAATCCATAACACACCCCATTTCAGACAGCTTCATACTTACCTCCAGGATAAAACTGAGTTGCAAAGGGCGATGCTACATTGTTCCTGTGAGTCTAATGATAGTTTACCGTTCTATCAGGACTTGTTGTGTGCCTACCAGGTGTCAAATATTGATGCTGAAAAGGCTTGCTCATAATGCAACAACAGTGATAGAAGTGTGGGCGAACTTGGAGGGGCTCTTGACCTAGTGAATGGAACAAGAGAGTCAGAGAAGGTGCGTGAGAACGATGATTCTCAAACTTGAGTGTCCATCGGAATAACCTGGGGGGCTGGTTAAAAACGGATGCCAAGTTAGTGGCACCATCTGCTTGCCCATCCATTCTCCAGGCACCTCACTAAAACAGTGACTCTGCTCCCACCTCCCCACCCCCCACGTTAGTCTCTCTTGCATCGGTTCATTTCCTTCCCTACACTGCACCTATTGCAGTTTGAAATGATTTTACTTATTTGTTTACTTGATCATTATCTGCAACTCCATCGGATGGAAGTTCCAAGACACCAGGCTTTCATTCGTTTGTTCCTTCAACAAATACATATTTAGCAACTAATATCTGCTCAGCTGCTAACCAAAAGGTCAGTGGTTCAAGCCGACCAGCTGCTCCATGGGAGAAAAGATCTGGCAATCTGCTCCCGTAAAGATTACACCCTAGGAAACCCTAGGGGCAGTTCTACTCTGTCATATAGGGTTGCTGAGTCAGAATCGACTAGACAGCACCTAACAACTACATTTGGGGACACAGCAGGGAATAATATCTTCAAGATATTGAAGATATTTTAAGACAGTGGTCCACCTTACACATTCTAGTTGTTCAGTTCCTATCAGCTGATTAAATAAATAAATGAATAAGCTAACGAAGAGTTTGGATCAGAAAGTATATAGGTCACATACACATTGCTAATGGTAAAACTGAACTTTAATAAAGCAACAAAATGCTAATTTAGACTGGCTGAGGCATCAGATCAAACAGCATTAGTCTCAGAGAAAATGAGCTAGGAAAGGCTCTCTTATAGGGAGTTCAGAAATTATGCAAGAATCATTAAAATGTAGAACAAGACTGTGAATAACCAGCATGAAAATACCATGTACACTTCTATTAGCAGGGTGACAATGAAGCAACTTATTAGGCATAATTTATTAAGTGCTTCCTTGACAAATGAAGGGAAACTGTATTTGCAATTAAGCACACTCACACTGCTGGTGTTTAGCAATCATTTTACATCCAGGATTTAATGAATCTTTCAAGAATTTTCAAAAACTGCTACTAGTCAAAGTCAATTTTGAGATAGCAAAGAGGCAATGTGTCTTTTCCTGTTTTCGGATACTAATACATTTTTTCATGTAACATAGCATCACTTCTGTGGGAAATCATGTGTACCTTCTCCTTTCCCTCCTTTCCACCTCAAGGATTCATCAAGCCATAATCCAAATCCAAGTACACCAAACTCTCAATAAGCCAGGCTCGCTATGGGGAAAGCCAGTGGGGATGACTGCAAAGCCTGCATTCTAGAGCGCCAGGAAATGGCGTATGCTTTTTTGAAAAGTATGTGCAATAATGTAGAGTAGGTTAACGAAGTATTGACTTTTGCTACTACTTGCGGGGAGGAAGTTAAACTAATTATAGATTAAAATGCCTTACAATAGCGTATTGCATATTGATTTATTCTCTTAGGGGGAATAAACGTCTTTTTATACAAGATTACTTATATATTATTTTCTTAATTCACTTTTTTTCCAAAGCACTAAGGCAAAATTCAATCCAGGCTCAGTCTAGCTAAATGCAAACTTTGCATTTGTGAGTATGAATTAATACTTTATTGTAAAACAACAAAAAAAAATTGTCTTTTTTTTAAAAAATTGTGCTTTAGGTGAAAGTTCACAGGTCAACGTACTTTCTCATACAAAAATGCATACACACATTGTTATGTGACCCTAGTTGCTATCCCTGTGATGTAACCTCACGTTTCTCCTTTCCACCCCGGATTTCCCGTGTTCATTCAACCAGCTCCTATCCCTTTGCTCCTTCATATCTCCCCTCTGGACAGAAGCTGCCCATTTAGCCTTTGTATCAAAAAAAAAAAAAAAAATTTTTTTTATCTACTGAACTAAGCAGCACACCCTTAATGAGTATCATTTTATGTCTCATAGTTCAGTCTATTCTTTGTCTGAAAAGTTGTCTTCGGGAATAGTTTAAGTTCTGGGTTAACAGAGCATGTAGAGTCCGTGTCCTCCACGGTTCCTCCAGTCTCAGTCAGACCATTAAGTCTGGTCTTTTTACTAGAATTTGAGCTCTACAGCCCACTTTTCTCCTGCTCTGTCAGGGACTCTCTATTCTGTTCCCTGTCAGGGCTGTCATTGGTGGTAGCCGGGCACCATCTAGTTTTTCTTGTCTCGGGCTGATGGAGTCTCTGGTTTATATGGCCCCTTCTGTCTCTTGGGCTAATATTTTTCTTGTGTCTTTGGCGTTTTTCATTCTCCTTTGCTCCAGGTGGGTTGGGACCAATTGATGCATCTTAGATGGCTGCTTGCTAGCTTTTATGACCCCAGATGCTGCTCACTAAAGTGGGATGCAGAACATTTTCTTAATTAACTTTGTCATGCTGATTGACCTAGATGTCCCCTGAAACCATAGTTCCCAGACCCCTGCCCCTGCTACACTGTCCCTCGAAGTGTTTGGTTGTGTTTAGGAAACTCCTCAGCTTTTGGTTTAGTCCAGTTGTGCTGACTTCCCCTGTATTGTGTGCTGTCCTTCCCTTCACCTAAGGTAATTCACGTCTACTAGTGAATTCTCCTCACTTTCCCTCCCACCCTTGTAACCATCAAAGAATGTTTTCTTCTGTGTTTAAACCTTTTCTCAAGTTCTTATAATGGTGGTGTCGTACAATATTTGTCCTTTTGCAACTGACTAATTTCACTTAACATGATGCCTTCCAGGTTCATCCACGTTATGAGATGTTTCAAGGGTTCATCATTGTTCTTTATCATTGCATAGTATTCCATTGTGTGAATGTACCATAATTTGTTTACTCATTTGTCTATTGATGGGCACTTAGGTCGTTTCCATCTTTTTGCTATTGTAAACAGTGCTGCAACGAACTAGGGTGTATCTATCTATCTGTGTGACAGCTATTTCTCTAGGATATATTCCAAGGAGTGGGATTGCTGGATCCTATGGTACTTTGATTTCTAGATTTTTAAGGAAGGGCCAAATCAATTTCCAAAGTGGTTGTGCCATTTTACATCCCCACCAGCAGTGTTTTTAGTGTTCCAGTCTCTCCACAACCTCTCCGACATTTATCATTTTGTGTTTGCTGGATTAATGCCAGCCTTGTTGGGGTGAGATGGTATCTGCCTCTAGTTTTGATTTGCATTTCTCTAATGGCTAATGATCATGAGCATTTCCTCATGTATCTGTTAGCCGCCTGAATGTCTTCTTTGGAGAAGTGCCTGTTACATCCTTTGCCTATTTTTTTAATTGGGTTATTTGTCTTTTCGTAGGTAAAGTTTTACAGTATCTTGTAGATTTTAGAGATTAGACCCTGATCGGATATGTCATAGCCAAAATTCTTTTTCATTGTCTTTTTACTCTTTTGGTGAAGTCTTTTGAAGAGCATAGGTGTTTGATTTTTAGGAGCTCCCAATTATCTAGTTTCTCTAGTGTTTGTGCGTTGTTAGTTACATTTTGAATTCTGTTTATGCCATGTATTAGGGTTCCTAGTGTTGTCCTTATTTTTTCTTCCATGATCTTTATCGTTTTAGATTTTATATTTAGATCTTTTATCCATTTTGAGTTAGTTTTAGTGCATGGTGTGAGGTATGAGTCTTGTTTCATTGTCTTGCAGGTGGATATCCAGTTATGCCAGCACCATTTGTTAAAGAGACTGTCTTTTCCCCATTTAGTGGACTTTGGGCCTTTGTCAGATGTCAGCTGCTCATTGGTGGATGAATTTACATCTGGATTCTCAATTCTGTTCCACTGGTCTATGTATCTGTTGTTGTACCAGTACCAGGCTGTTTTGACTACTGTGGCGGTATACTAGGTTCTAAAATCAGGTAGTGTGAAGCTGCCCATTTTGTTCTTCTTCTTCAGTAATGCTTTACTTATCTGGGGCCTCTTCCTTTTCCATACGAAGCTGGTGATTTGTTTCTCCATCTCATTAAAAAATGTCGTTGGAATTTGGATCGGGATTGCATTGTATCTGTAGATGGCTTTGGATAGAATTGACATTTTCACAATGTTGAGTCTTCCTATCCATGAACAAGATATGTTTATGTTTTTCCACTTATGTCATTATCTTTTGGTTTCTTGCAGTAGTGTCTTGCAGTTTTCTTTGTATAGGTCTCTTATGTCTCTGGTTAGATTTATTCCTAAATATTTTATCTTCTTGGGGGCTACTGTAAATGGTATTGATTTGGTGATTTCCTCTTCAATGTTCTGTTTGTTGGAGTAGAGGAATCCAACTGATTTTTGTATGTTTATCTTGTATCCTGATACTTTGCTGAAATATTCTATTAGTTCCAGTAGTCTTGTGGATTCTTTGGAGTTTTCTGTGTATAGGATCATATCATCTACAAATAGAGATACTTTTACTTCTTCCTTACCAATTTGGATGCCCTTTACTTCCTTTTCTTGCCTTATTGCTCTAAGACCTCCAGCACAATGTTGAGTAAGAGTGGTGATAAAGGGCACCCTTGTCTGGTTCCTGTTCTCAAGTGGAATGCTTTGAGACTCTCCATTTAGGATGATGTTGGCTGTTGGCTTTGTATAAATGCTCTTTATTATGTGGAGAAATTTCCCTTCTATCCCTATTTTGCAAGGAGTTTTTATCATGAATGGGTGTTGGACTTTGTCAAATGCATTTTCTGCATCAGTTGATAAGATCATGTGGTTCTTGTCTTTTGTTTTATTTATGTGATGGATTACATTGTTTTTCTAATGTTGAACCATCCCTGCATACCTGGTATGAATCCCACTTGGTCATGGTGAATAATTTTTAATATGTTGTTGAATCCTATTGGCTAAAATTTTGTTGAGGGTTTTTGCATCTATGTTCATGAGGCATATAGGTCTGTAATTTTCTTTTTGTGTGTGTGATGTCTTTACCTGGTTTTGGTATTAGGGTTATGCTGGCTTCATCAAATGAGTTTGGGAGTATTCCATCCTTTCTATGCTCTGAAATACCTTTAGTAGTAGTGGTGCTAACTCTTCTCTAAAAGTTTGGTAGAATTCTCCAGTGATGCAGTCAGGGCCAGGGCTTTTTTTTGTTGGGAGTTTTTTAATTACCTTTTCAATCTCTTCTTTTGTTATAGGATTATTTAGTTGTTCTACTTCTGTTTGTGTTCATTTAGGTAAGTGGTGTGTTTCTAGAATTTTGTCCATTTCCTCTAGGTTTTCAAATTTGTTGGAGTACAATATTTCATAGTATACTGCTATGATTCTTTTAATTTCAGTTGGGTCTGTTGTGATATCGCCCATCTCATTTCCTATTTGGGTTATTTTCTTCCTCTTATGTTTTTCTTTTGTCAGTTTGGCCAGAGGTTTATCAATTTTGTTGATCTTTTCAAAGAACCAGCTTTTGGTCTTGTTAATCCCTTCAATTGTTTTCTATTTCATTTAATTATGCTCTAATTTTTATTTATTCTTTTCTTCTGGTACCCCAGGCTTCTTTTGCTGCTTTCTTTCTACTTGTTCGAGTTGTAGGGTTAATTTTGGCCCTTTTTTCTTTTTGGGTGTGTGAATTTATTGTTATAAATTAACATCTGAACACTGTTTTTGCTGTGTCCTGTTAGGATGTGTTTTCATACTTATCTGATTCTGTGAATTTCTTTATTCCATCCTTAATTTCTTCTATAACCCAGTAGTTTTTGAGCAAGGTGTTGTTCAGCTTCCATGTGTTTGTTTTTTTTTTTTTCCCTTGCATTTTCTATTATTGATTTCTACTTTTATGGCTTTATGGGCAGAAAAGATGCTTGGAATATTTTGATGTTTTGGATTCTGTTAAGGCTTGCTTTGTGGCCTAATATGTGGTCTATGCTGGAGAATGTTCCATGTGGATTGGAAAAAAAAGCATTCTTGGCTGCTGTTGTGTGGAGTATTCCATACATGTCTATGAGATCAAGTTGGTTGATTGTGGCATTTAGATCTTCCATGTCTTTATTGTGCTTCTTCCCGAATGTTCTGTCTTTCACTGAAAGTAGTGTGTTGAAGTCTCCTACTATTATTGTGGAACTATTTCTCTATAAAAAAGGTTCTTATATCTAACTTTGTATGGTGGCCCTAACATTCTCCAAGATCTCATCAGAGACTTGTTCGTGTGTTTCTATGTGAAAATATTATTACAATTATCACAATTAAAATAATGACTAAAGCAGGGAAGTTGGTCACATTTGTGAATGGCAAAATGGGTAAAAGGAGCTGGGTGCATTCTCTCTTCAACATCCTCTATGACGTGATTTCATAAGTGAGAAATGTGCCAAGGCTTCTGCCCAAGTCATCTACTATTCACTTACTTCATACTGAGGAACAGTTTAATGCCCCTGGGATGAAGAAAATTAGAAAATGGGTGTTGTGCTTACATAAGAACAGATGAATAGACCAATGGAGCAGAACCGAAAGTCCAGAAATCTACACATACATTCAACAGATTTATGTCAAAAGGGAAAAGATGATCTTTCTAATAGATGGTGCTGATCAATAAATGTCCAAGGGGGAAACAAATATTTCTCTTAACCATCTATCTCACACCAAGTACAAACATCAATTCCAGAAGGATTACAGATGGAAATGTGAAAGTAACACAAAGTTTCTAGAAAAAAACAAAGAGCGTCTTCACAATCTTGGAGTATGTAAAGATTTCTTAAACAGGACCCAAATTGCTAATCATAACGAACTTGGACCCATGTTAGCTGACTCCAAATCTTCTGCTGTTTGTTCTGGTCTGTGATGCCTTTTAAAGACCAATAAAAATAATAAAGTACTCACATTGAATGAAAAATGGATTAAATATGAAAGAAAACCAAAAAAAAAAAAAAAAAACAATTTCCCTTGGAGTCAATTCTGACTCATAGCAACTGTATAGGGCAAAGTAGAACCGCCCCACAGGGTTTCCAAGAAATGCCTGGTGGATTTGAACTGCCAAACTTTATGGTTAGCAGCCGTAGCTCTTAACCACTACATAGCCAGTGTTTCCAGGTAACTAAGACAAATGGATAAATAAATTGTGGTATATTCACACAACTGAATACTACACAGCAATGAGGGTGAGAAAACTACAACCACGCACAATAACATGGCTCTCTCACAAACGTAATGTTGAGTGAAAGAAGACCAAAAAAAAAAGAGCGCACAGAGTACGTACTGCATGATTGCATTTACATAAAGTTCAAGAGCCCACAAACTAATCTCTGCTGTTAGAAGTCGGCATAGTGGGTTTTCTTTGCAGGGTTTTAACTGGGAAGGGGCAAGAGGGAGGCTTCTGGGCTGCTGGGAACATTCTGTTTCTTTGATCTGGATTCCAATTACACAGATGTGTTTAACGTGTGAAAATTTATGAAGCTGAACACTCATGATCTGTGTATAAAGCTGACTGCTTATCATTGGCACATAGAATAAAATCTCACTGCAAGATGTAATTTTTTTCAGTTTATTTTCTATTATATTTGGAGAGGCAAATTTTATGTGATAGCTTCAAACCAACCATTGTACATTAACCAATTTTTACACAAGCCATTTGAAAAAGGATCTAAAAATGTGCTTAGTTATTGGTATTATATAACATTTATCAAGCACCAAGAGTGTGCTGAGAGCTGTACAGAACAAACATAGAAAAGACACAGCCCCTGCCTTCAAGGATACACTTTTCTTCAGAGTCCCCCACATAAAATGTCACCTCACGTTTCACACCCTTTTATTCATAAGGCATAAATAAGGAAGTTTGTTGCATTTCTCATTGTTACTTAATTAATAAATATCTAACACCCTCTCCCCCAATTACACCAACAATTACTATTTCTTTTCCTGTAAATACAAATCTCCATAGTACAATATACAGTATATACTGATTTGGTATTCACACAATTGACCACAATACTCTTGCAGGTTGGTTATAATATGAAGCATGTTGAATTTCAACATTCACAAAATTTTATACCACTTAACAGAATCCTTTACTGTTGGCAGAGTTTTTTTCCCCCCTTTAAAAAAAAAATGAGGGGCCGCTGCTCTTATCTTGACAAACTGTAAACAGAAACAGCACTGCCTTGATTCCAATAAGGGTATCAGAACTTACGGCACAGATACTCAGAACAGTGATTCTTAGCAAATCTATTAAACTAGCCTTGCAGATAATAATCACATAGCTGCATGCCCTAAAATACTAACAACTTACGTAATGGGTGACATAAGTAGGATTTGCTTTATCATATTTGAAGTTTAAAGAAGGAGGTTTAGGAGGTACTGGTATAGAATGCCTGAAAACGTTGAACGGTGGAAATTTTTGCTTTTCTGCAAGGCTGTGTTGAAAAAAATTCAGGTTAGAAAAGAGGATGAAATGATTCTGAATTTAATCATTGGCTAAGGAATTTGATTACAAAATAGTCCCTTAAGAAATAACATCTTATTGTTTAATTTTAAAATGCAAGAAAATGAAGTGAATTTTGATAATGAAGTGATTTTAGACTCAGACCAAGAAATTATGCTTTATGTAAAAATGCTAGGAATTATGATGGAAGATGGCACCCAATATAGCAGACAGGCCAGTCCATATGTCACCTGTGGGAAACTCATACAAGAAGGAGATGAGGGACAAATTTTATGGGGATAGATAGATGTCTATCTCCCAGCCAGATTCTGGTCCTTCTCAACTCTACAAATGGTGGAGCTAGGATGAGTCTGGTATCCAGACAAAGAAGGCCATAGCAAGCTTGGTGTCAATGGAAAGAAAAGATCCAACTGTGGACTCTACCTTCTCTAGATCCCAAGACCCCAGTCATCCTTCATCAAGTTCAAGCCATGGAGAAGGCCAGCAACATCAGCACCAGCCTTGATGCTATCAGGCTGAAGGATGACCCCTTTCCAGAGGAAACCACTTTGCCTTTGGGCCTTCATTGTCTGGTTTCCTGGGGGTTTTACCAGCCTCTGGATACTTCCATATGTTCAATGACTTTGAGTTAAACTTTAAAACTACACTGAATTTCTGTGACTTCCTGCCCAGAAATGAAAAGGGTAGAAGATTATAGAAAATTTTATACTTCCATGCACTGGGGGGATTTACAGTCACCCCTTCCCTAGGTAGCTAAGCACATGGCCCAAACAGGGCCATTAGGAATGGATTCAGCCAAAGACAATGGAAAAAATGGTTTGGTCCAGCCCCCATGATCCTGTCTGTCAAATGAAGAAGTCTGGTTGGGATTTGACAAGATTCTTCTTATCCTGGGTAAGTATGCCTTCACTTTTCTGCTAATCACAAAGCAGGATGTTAGGAGCTACCAATCAGATAGGATATGGGATAGAGTGGGGGAAATGTGGGATGGCAACTCCCAAGGGTGGTAATTTTGTATGCCCTTTGGGGTGAAGGAAACAACCTTATTGCATGTAATGTGCCCAACCAAAAACAGAGACCAAAAGACTAAAATTCTGACAATAGACAGTAATGTATTCTTTTACCATTTTCAATGATAAGTCCTCAGTTTTCCATACTAAGACTTAAGTTTCAGTCACCTAATTGAAAATCCATTCATAAATATGATAATAGAGATGAAATGAAGATGAAAACATCCATCCCATGTGCGATCATCATAAAATTTACTGACAACCTCTTAATGATGAACAAAAATTAAGATGCAGAAAGCTAGGCATTATTTGGAAGTTTTTAGGATGGATGTTGGACTTCTATTGCTTTAAAAATTAAGATGCTTCCCAAACCTTTCTTGCAAGAATTGATTATAGCATTCAGAGTGATTATTCTTACTACCAAAATTTAATTATATCCACCTTGTTCTTAAAAGAACTTAAGGTAGCTAGTTTTTAATCAATCATTTTTCCTTTAACCTGTAATAAGAAGTTAGCATCAGATCCTGGAAAGGATTCTTTCTGTGAAATTATTGTCAAAGCACCATTCAGCAGGTGAAACCGAGATCAAATTCTGATGAAATTACAACTGCTTCCTATACACTGGAGAAACCTTGCTCCCAAGTTATTTAACAGAGAAGACAATCAATGAAAATCAGATATTTAGATAGACATGTAGATAGATAAATGGTTAAAGAGATATTTTTTGCACTGCTGACAGGTATTCAAAACTCTGGAGTATGTGTTTGGGGTAGGTGAGAACACCTCGGTGCCTTTATCATATTATTGGACAAGCTTTCGACATCTTTTTAAAGCCATGGGAAATGGCTATCATTAGTGGTGCACGGAAACCATAGTTTATGGTTCAAAAGTCAAAGTTTAGCCATTGTTTCTACTCTTCAAGGCACAAGGACAAATTTCAAACTCTTCAACTCATGTGTGAGAAGCAGAGCATCTGGTACCAGACAGGAAACCAAGGAGTGGTGCCACGCGCCAAAGCAGAAAGGGAGATCCTTTGGGATAGCCATGATTTTCAAATATTGGCCTTACATGGTTAGCAAGCAGGCCCCCAACACCTTGGGGCTGAGGAGGGGAAGTCTGGCCTGAATACGCTGGCCCATTAAGCAGAGAGAACACACTTGATGTCATTCCTGATTTGGCAGTCTAGCTCCTTCCTACTGAGGGCACAAGGAAGAAGGTCCAGAATGTTTCCATGAAGATCTGCAGTGAGGACCAAACCAGTGACAGAAGGGCAAGAATGAAGAGTCCGTAGCCCTTAACAAGCCAGCAGAGAAATAACATCCTTTATGGATACATCTCTACTACTTTACCAACAACCATCTAAGAACATTCAGGAAAATAGAACATCTACTTTTTCTTCTCATCTTGCCATCTCCCTTAGCTTCCCCCAAAGAGGAATGTATTAAATATATTCTGTATAGCATATTCCCCACCGTAAAACTTCATCAAAATGGGAAGAGTCCAATTAATCTCTTTTTTTTTTTTTTTTTGCTTGAAATTAATTTTGGATCTACTGGTAGTTCATTACATTCTTTTGGTGGGAAAAAAATATTACACTTCTAAAAATGCATCAAAGTAGTTAAGTCAAAGCTAATAGGTAGGTAGATTTCTCTCTAGAATGTATATTTTCTGAAGACCACCTTCAGCATTTGCAGAAAAGTCTCCAAGATTTCATCTTTAGTTCAACAAACGGTTACGACTTTTGCCGCAAGATTTTAAAACACAGGAAGACACTGGTAGTCCTAAGCTGTCCATAATACTGTGTCCATCGACTCAGGATTTCATGGTGCAGATGGGCACAACAATGACCAGGATGACTGTGCATGCGGCAGCTGCAATCAGAGCTGCTATTTTGCAGACCTTGGCTCGTCTGAATTCGGCTTCTTTGCGTTTTAGCAAGGAGTCGTAGCCTGGAGTATAAATATCTTCCATCCAGTATTCTAAGTTGTTTGGGTTTAAAGATTCTTGTGCCTGGAAGTGAAGAGATGTTAGAAATATGGTGAAGACATGAAATCATGTCCAAGAGGTTCTGACATTGTCAGTCCTGAAACACTTAAGAGTGGGCTACAGCTGTTGTTTGAGACGAGCATGTGATATAATACAATATTGTCCATAAGCCCAGGGCCTGAGACAGGATACCAATGACTTGGGTTCCCACCGATCACAGACTGCAATGTCCCCTCCCTTCCTACAGACTTCATGAAGCTTTTGACATGGGAAACCCACAGGTCTTCTCTCTGTAGGCAAGCAAATGAGGCCAAGACAAACAAGGGCACACAACCAAAGATTTGCACCTAGTTCCCAACTAGAAGGTGAAAGACCATAGCGGAAAATAATCAACCTTTCAGACAGGCTGGCCTCACTGTAAGGGAAGCAGAAAACTCACTGAAAAATATTCTCTACCAATAGGTCTGAATGACATCTGCTCGGAGCAAGGTCATTTATTATGTGTTTCTGATTCATTTCCCAGCTACTTGTAACAGCTTCGCTGAAAATCAAAGGCACCTCCAAGATAAACAATTCAAACAAAACATAAAATATTTCCACTTCAAACATTCATCTAAGTCGGCTAGGCCAGCGCTCAAAGTCAAGGTCCACAAACCCACCACAGAGCATCCCGGGGCCAGGTGTGCTTGGCTGTGATTCCGGACTTGGTGCAGCTTCCCCAAAAGGAAAGCCATCACTGACATTTGTCTCCCGAGCTCACCGAGATTAATGAGTCGTCTGCAGGAAAAATATCATGTTTAACCTGGATTGCCCATCAATTCCATTCTGCATTGATGGTCATAATCTATTTCCACGAAGAAAGATAATGTTCTCCTTTTATGGCAAGCATTTAATAATGCAAGTGTCACATAAAAGCAACAGTACATTGCAATTCAAGTGAAGTCACCTAAATCTTTGAAAGACATACAAAATATCCATTTTGAAATTTTTCTTGCATTGTTTAATGCTTATAAACACGGGCTGGTTAAAAATCTCTCTCATATACACACTACACACACGCACACACCAAGATGATTAACAAACCAATCCTTCACAATTAAAAAACTCAACCATACCATGTTATTGGTGGAATATTGATTATTTTAATTTGCTTGCTCTTCCAGATTCCTCTTTTTTTTTTTTTTTTTTTGCTCTCTTCGGCGTTGCTTGGTGCCCCATGGCTTTCCATCATGTGGCTCCCTTCCCTTCCGGTGCCCAGTTGGAGTGTTTCTTCCCCCAGCTCCCTCCCTGCTGGGCAGTTTGGCAGTGGCTCAGCTCCCAGAGGTCTTGGTGGGTATCAGAAGAAGTTCCTTTCCCCTGGCCCAAGGGAAGGGTGGCAACAGCTTTTCACTGGTGTTGATACCTGGCTATATCCCCAGCTCTTGATAGTCCCCTAAACCCTGCCCATATCACTGTGAACCTTCCCTTCATTAACTCATTTCCATTACCCCTTTGAGTGTGCCATCTGTTTCCCACTGGGCAACTGACAACCCACGTGCCAGGGACCCCTTTGGCTTCTTTATTGCTTTCCTGTGGCTAATGGTACAGTGGTTGGCAGACTACAGCCCACAGGCCAACTCTGGCCTGCTGCCTGTTTTTGCACTCCCATGAGTGACGAATGGCTTTTATGTTTTTAAAGCACTGAAAAAAATCAAAAGAAGAATATTTTGTGACATAAAAAGCATATGAAGTTCGCATTACCGTGTCCATAAATAAAGTTGTATTGGAACACAGCCATTCCCATTTGCTTACAAATTGTCTATAGCTGCTTTTTACTACACTGGCAGTGTTGAGTAATTGCTACAGAGACCCTGTGACCCAAAAGTCTAAAATATTTATTATCTGACCCTTGACAGAAAATGCTTGCTTACCCCCATTCTAGTACATACTACACAACATGGTACAAGGGAAGGAAAATGGATTTATTGGGTCACTGAAATCTTGCCAGATTCCTTCCTTCACTGAGGCACAATGTTTGAAGACTGTTGTGAAATTTTTCATGTTACCTGGAGGGTGGAAAGCAGTGCTGGCCACCCAGTACACCCATAATGGGAATCAGGATACTCTCAATGCTGGAAAAGGCCTTCAAGTGCAGGGTGCTCTGTCCAACTTGCAGTCTTTGCAGGAAACTCCTGCTACAGTATCCTCTGCCAGGGTCTCAGGAGCCATGGTTCTGCCCTGGGCTGCCCAGAGAAGTCATGCTACTGCCTGGCTCTGCTGTTAAAACGTGGTCCTTATGCTTGAGCCACATCCCCCGCCCCTGAAGCTCTGCCCTCCACGGAAAGAACCAGTCTGCTCCCCTTGGCACAAAAGGCCCTCAGCAATTCAATGGACATTGTAGAACAGAAAGATGGACCCAAGAGGGGCATATTTTGTTGGGAGACAGGTCTGCAGGAGTTTGGTGATGTGCCCACAAAAGTGGGATTCAGGTGGAGGACTGGACTAGCATCATCCTGGTGCCCTTGAAGAAAGGGTCTGGCCATGGGGCTAGAAACAGACTCCTCTTCTCCTCAATCTTCCCAGGGCCCTCCCAGAAGGTAAACAGTGTATAACTAGCACCTCACATTTTCTGCCTTATTCCCTCCTGCTCAGATAAAAAGAAACTGGCTGCTTTTCATAGCTATATACACTTTATGGGCTGGGATTCAGCCTGTGAAATAAGCTATTTTTAATTAGCCTTTTTTCAATAACTGCAAGCTCTAATGGCACCAAGTAGCAGAGAGGTAGATCATATCAAGGTTTCAAGGGACACAGGGCAGCGTACGTAGTTGTTAATTAGGCCTGCCAAACACTGGGAATCAAAACAGGGCCCGCACTTCTGGCGACACCCCCAAGTGGGCACCACTGATAGTGAACTTGTATCTGGACACCAAGGGACCCCGAGGAGCTTGCCCAGACGCCAAAGCAGCACCAAGATAGCGCTTGGGTCTCTGGGAAAGAGACGAAAAGAAATAAGGCAGCACTTTCCTGCCTCTATCCAGTTTGCAATGCTTGGTTGGCTTTCTGCAAACAGTCTCCCAAGGCTATTGCATAGTTTATGCAAACAGATACAATATTTTTTTTTGCATTTTTAAGTGATGTTACCTAAAGCTCTGTGACCCAATTTTTAAATATAAATTTATTTATTTTTTTGTGCTTATAAACATTGGTACGTTAAAATCTCATGTATCTGTAGGGGCAAAATTTCCCAACTCCCTTCCCCACCTCTGTCCAAACTTTTAAAAGGTGTATCTCAATCCACGGCTCATTAAATTCATCTGAACCTTTCAAACTCATTCCGTGATACTGGTGAAATAGTGATTATTCCACCAGCTAAACCATTCATGCCTCTGTTGCCTTTTGGACTTGCCTGCTGTGTGTGGTATTCGAATGCCCAGGGAGTGCAGTGTGGCACCCGTGGCAGAACTGCACAGGGAACCACCTGGGGGAGAATCAAATCCCTGTCTCACCTGCTTGCCAGCAGGAAGATGACGGGAGAGGAAGTGACCTAAAGGAAAAACTGACATGCAGCACACCACACAGAGACGTGACATGCAAGAGGTAAGAGGGGCTCGGAGGGGCTCAGGGAGGCCCCAGCTGCCACCGAAAACCTCTCTTTCAGGATCTGGCCTTTTAGAATTGTCCCTTCCCATAATTGCTGTCCTCTAGACCCTGATCTAAACAAATGTCATTTCAATCATTTTTTATGACATGACGTGTTACTAAACTCCATCAACAGAAAAAAAAAAATGGTGGAGAGGTAGCAGAAGAGAAGGAACATGAGACTTCCTGTCTGATGGTCCAGTATGAATTTAGACTTATCTGACCTGGGGCAAGTTATTAAGCTTCTAGGGCCTCCATCTCATCTGTAAAATGGAGAGGACATTAGCACTTCCTGCCTCACAGGCCATGGAGGCTTGAGCTGAAAGACCGATGTAAAAGCACCACATGAAGGCCGCTGATTTCAGCATCAAAATGTCAGCCCCCAATACCTTCTTTTTCAGTGCCTACTCAATGTCCGGAGACCTGGTGGTACAGTGGTTAAGAGCTTGGCTGCTAACCAAAAGATCGGCAGTTCGAATCCCCCAGGTGCTCCCTGGAAACCCTATGGGGCAGTTCTACTCTGTCCTATAGGGTCACTATAAGTCAGAATCGACTTGACGGCAACAGGTTTTTTGGACTCAACGTCAGGTGCCTTGAATACATGATTTTCAATTCTCACACTGACTCTGTAAGTTGGATGTTATCATGCCTATTCAACAAGTTAGGGAACCATTGCTCCAGCAGGTGACATGACAGCTCCAGGTCACAAAGCTAAGGAGCACTCAGAACCCAGTGCTGCCAGAATCCGTGGTTCTCTTCTCTCCACCACACAGCACTGCCTGTGGTCTGCAGCCCTCTTTGTTTTACAGCAAGGCGATTTCCAGGGAGCTCTGCCACCCTGACCTCACAGGTGGCTCTCCCCAATCGCACTTTAAGTGGTGTGGCTGTCCTGGGGCCGTATAAGCCGGCACCCTCGGGGATATGGCCTCACGGTGCACAAGACAAGGCCCTCAGGTGGGGGCAGGGGACTTGCTTTGCTCCATCAGGGATGTGAGGACACAGACAGACGTGGTGGTAATGGAACCAGGCGGAGCTGCCCACCAAAAGAAAAGTGTGGCCAGAACCCAGCCCTTCCTGTGGGTGAACAGAACACATGCCCTCCAGCCACAACTTCATTCACAGAGCTTCTGGGGATGGCTCTTACCTGGGGCTGCTCCATATGGAAACATAATCCATAGCTTGGCTCCCACAAATATGCTTATCCCACGTGCTACATATGGAAGGAGAAATCAGCCTGTATTGCATTAAACAGTTTGGCTCAGGTCTTGTGAGCAAATACTAGAATCTGCACTTGGTACGGAGTCTTAAATGCATCTTTAGCAAATCAGATGTCGAAAAAAAGAAAAGAAAACACTGCTAAATGTTTTAAAGCAAATAAGCAAAACAACAACCCCCTTGTAAAAAATCTCTGCTCTACCACCTACTAAAATCGAGAATTCCACGGAGGGGGCCCAGGGAGCGGAAGGGTGGGGGAGCGGGCTGGTCTACACCATCCATGATCCATTCTGGCACCTGCCAGGGTGTGGCTAGGCTCCCCCCTCCCTGGGACAGAGAAAGGCTCACCTGCAGGTCCAGAGCTGTCAGCTTGCCCTTGTCGCCCGCGTTTCGCGCATACTCCTCGATGGTCCAAGAAGGCTGGCCCCGCTTCACCTCGGCCAGCTCTGTCAGTCGCATGTCCGTGTACAGAGGGTTGCTCTTCATGTGGGCTTTGAGGGAGGCGGGGTAGGGGTGAGGGCTGAACACCTGCTCCACCAGGAAGCCGCTGTCTTTGGGCTGCTTGGGCAGCCGGTGCTGCGGGGGAATGTCGTACTGCCTGTCTGCCTGCGGAGGGGCACAGAAATGTCCCAAAAAGCGGCACAGACGCCATCTGGTTTCACAGCGCAATTTCACAGTGCACCAGCTTTTACCACTAGGCCACACTGACATCCAGGTAGCAAATGCACTTATTGAAAAACAAATAGGAAGTATCCCTGTATGGTGGAAAATTCTCTAAAAAAAAAGATTACAATGATAACAGTACAAACAACCAACTAAACTGGGTACCCTCAAGCTGATTCCAACTCATGGAGACCCCATGGGCTCAGGGTAGAACGGTGCCTAAGGCTTCCAATGGTTGTGACTTTTCAGAAACAGGTCGTTGGGCTTTTCTTCCTGAGGCGTCTTGGGGTGGATTCAAACCGTCAACCTCTCAGTTAATAAGCGAGTGCTTAACTGTTTGCACGACCTAGGGACTCCCTAATAATACCAGCAAGTGCTAATATTTCTGTCCCAGGAAGAGGTGATTTTATCTAATCCTCACTACCATTATTAACCCCATTGTGCAGGTAAGGAAATTGAGTCCAGAAACATTCTATAACCTGGCCCAGGGTACACAGCTGGTAAGGAGTACACCTGTGATTTATACCTGATAATCTGGCTTCAGAGATTCTCTGTGCACTGACATGTTACTGCCCCTTTTTCTTCTACCTGTTTGTACTTGGTACAGGTGAGGAAAAGACACGGGCACTATGCTGCTTCCCTGGAAGGAAGAAGCCAAGCCAGAAAGTGAAGGTTGGAAGCCTCTAGTGATTTTTCCAGGATGCAGAAGGTTCCCCTTCAGAGACATCTGCACGGCCTTCAAGGTAAAGGGGACAGTCTAAACGATGGTGTGGAGGCAGGAAAGTGCCTAGCACAGCCAGAATGGTTTGTGTTCTCAGTCCTTGAGCCACATATCGGGCAACTATTCTCAGTGAACACTGTTACAATAGGGGTCTTCTGATACTTTATATTTCTAACTTCTATTAGGCCCTAAGATCTCCACATGGATGTCACTGCCTCTAGGAAGCACTCCTTGAATCACCAAGACTGGGTCAGTACCCATCTATGTGACCCCTTAACACTGATACAGAGAAATCAGGGTAAACATTGCCTATCTCAAACAAGAAAAGGAGGCTATTGCTTATTTCCTAACTCATCAAAGCCAAGTATCTTCTAAGAAGCTCCACTGATTTTATTTATTCTGCTCATCACCACTACCCAACATTTATGGACCCGTGCCAAGCTGGCTTTGCTGGCTTTGAAGGAGCAGATGGAGGTGGCAATAACGTTAGCTACAACAGCAGCCACTGCACCTACAATTACAATGAATCGAGGGCTGACTGTGTGTCTACCAATATGCTCAGGGCTACACAAGCATGATTTCATGTAATCTTCTCGGTAATAGTCTGATGTTGTAACTACTATTAACCTCATTTTATAGATGAGGAAACTGGTCAGAGAGGTTACAAGACAGACCCAATGTCACACAGTAAGGGAGAGCCAGGATTTGAACCCATTCTCACTTCTAAGATGGAAGGCTTAACTGCTGCCCATGTCTACCTCCTTGTTACTCCCCTCAAGGAGTTAACACTCTAACTTGGCAGTCAGTACACACAGATTATATATATATGTATATTTTAACTAGAAGATTGTCTCTACTACCTCTGCGCAAAGAGGATTAAAGGCTAAACATCACAGACCAGCAATAATTCCTAAAAAAGCCTGCAGAGACATATGAATTGAAAGGCCTTAATGGGAACAGAAGACTTAGATCAGCGCAGAGAAGGTGAACAAAGCATTCTTCGTGAAGGACTCATGTGAAGAAAGATTTGAAAGTGGCATAGGGCCAGGCCATAATAGATGCTAAATTATTATTTGCTGAATGAATTGCTAAATTAATGAGCACAGCATATATGGGGGAAACAAGTAGACTCCTCAAGGTAGACAAGGGCCTAGTCTGTAACAGAGCCAGAGGAGGAAGGAGTTGCTGGATGCTGTAAATGGTTAAAGCTCTGAGCTGCTCACTGAAAGGTTGATGGCTCGAGGAATTGACTTGACAACTGATTGGGGAGAAGCAGTACAATTCCCAGGTGCCAGAGAATGGGGGGCTTTAAAATCCTGGCTAGTCGTGAACTTTTCCCTGAGGTCAACGAGAGCCAAGGAAGAGTTGGGAATAGGAGGCACCACACAACTACAGAGAGTAGAGTTTCAGGAAAGTGAGCCCAGCAGTAATCAATGAAATAAGATGGAGGGTTAGGGAAGGTAAGTGAAGGAGACCAGTTATAAATGTGTCACAAAACTCCAGGTGGGATGTGGAAAGAACCTGGGTGGGGGGTAGGGGGTGGGGGGAGGGGGATGGAAGAGGGGAGATGGGTGGTTAAATAGAAAGGAAGGCAGAGATGCAAGAGATATCACAAAAGAATAATCCACAGGGCTCAGGGGCTAAGCTGGATATGAGAGAGCCAAAGGGAAGTCAAAGGCCCAAGCTGCCTCTTCAGTGTGGGGAGTTTCTAGAATGGCGACCCCAGAATACAGACAGGGAGAGGGAACGCTGGCTTTGAAGGAGCAGAAAAGTATGGTTTGGATCCTGTAGATTTGGACAATGGATGAGACATGCAGGGGTAACTGGCCTTCGGTAGCCTGAGATATGGGACTAAAGGTGGTCTCTGCCCTGAGATTCATCAGTCTAAGGTGGTAGTGACAGCATGAGAACTTCCAATCAGAAGGAAAGGGAGAAGCAGAGTCCAGTCTCAGGGAGGAGAAATGGGGTTACAGAAGGCAACAGAATGAGAAGTACTCACAATGGCAGATTCAATGGCCAGGCCAGGCTAAGATTGGGTTATGGAGAGACTCAGCCCAGATATTAGCAACTCTGTGCTAGTCATTTCAAACCGATCTTTCTCAAGCAACAATGTACCTATACAGGACATATTAGCTGGTTTGCTTTTAAGCCATTTTCCTTGTTTACCTTGCCACTACCCTGCTATTTCAGAAAGGACAGGAAAATATCCTTGATGGTGCTTGCAACCTCTGACACAGCCCCCAGTTTATGAAAATCCATTCTCACACACCTGTTCAGTATCTGAACCACACTTTGTCCTGTTGGCATCTTCGCAGCATGGGCTCCTGCTAGCTGACTGACAACGTGGCAGAATAAACCACTGGCCAATGCCGTCCTCCCTGTTCTAACCTGAAAAGCCCACCAAGTCTGGCTGAATAACTAGCACACTGCTCTCTCTTTTGGAATGCACTGTTCAAGGCTTGGAAACACACCAGAGCTATTGTAAAGCCTGTGGCCAATTACAGGAACTTAAATATAGATTACCTCTTTAGATTTTCGATGCCAATCTTTATTGTCCCCGGGGCCTCTGTCTTTCAGCTCCTCCTCGTGGAGACCCACGCGGTTGGAGTAGGTGATGGTGCGCCAGTCTCGGGGGGAGTTGGAGATGCTGGCGATCTTGGATTCCGTGGCACTGTTCTCCTCGGTCAGGGACCTAGAGGACGGCCTGGTGAAGAGGCTTTTTTTTAAGGCCTTGACACGCAGGCTTTCGCTGTTGCTTCCGCTCGCGTCAGAGCAGCACCAGTCGGCGTTGTTCTCCAGCTTGGGTCCGTGGGAGCCATTGTGCGCACGGAACATCCGCGGGGAGGCGCTGTCGTCGGATGGAGCCTCGCTTGTCAAGGAGTTCAGATCGATCTGCACACTCACCTTCTCGGGCTGCTGCATTTTCTGATCCAATTTATTTAGCTTGCCCAAGACCTGGGAGATCTCCTCGCGGACACCGGACAGCGATTCGAGCTTCCGTTCAATTTCTCCGATCCTGAGCACCAGTTTGCACACGCTGGTCTTCAGCTCTTCTTCCGAGTGGTGGTGGTTTTCAGGCCGGTTGCCCTGGTCCCCCTTGCTGTTGGGGACCCCGTTGGCCATCTTGGGTAGGCTGTGCTCCGGTGAACTGTCGCAGTCTGACTTAGGAAGCTGAGACAAGGACCCCGTGCTGTTGTAGCAGGACGACTGTATCACCCCGGTGGAGCCACTGATGCTCATGTCATCCAGAAAGCGGAAGATGTCACTGATGTCATCGCTGACGATCTCCGAGTCATCGTCTGACTGCTTCATGGCGTGTCTGTCGCTGTACTTGCCCTGGCCGGAGGCGCTCACGTCTTTGCATTTCTTGGGCTCCAGCGCGTGCTGCTCTGTCTGGGTGCCCACGCTACTGGTGTCTGAGCTGAGCTGCCCGCTGGTGCAGCTGATGCTCTTGTCCTTAAATTTTTTGACCGGTTCGTGTTTGTCCAGGTCCACGGGGGACGGGATCTCTTTAGATTTGAGCCCGTTGGTTTTTGCTGCGTAGCCAACAGGCAGCATCTGCGGTTGCTCCTTTGGTGAGAGGTAAGCTTGGCGCCTGTCTGGGCCTGGAAAATTGGGGGACTGGCTGCTGGAATTGGGGTAACGGAGCTTCTCCTCAGAGGGATTTCTATTGAAAAAGGACCGTTCAAAGTCAGGGACTTCTTCGGTGTTTAGGCTCCAGCTTTTGGCTGGCCAGGGGGTCTGCTTGCTTGGCCTCCCGGGACACCTCCGGGCTTCCTGGGCTCCCACCACTGGGGTGGGACCGAAATACGTAGACGTTTGAAGGTCATCTAAGCTTTCATGCTTCACCCGCCTTTTGTCAGGAACCGGAGAATACATGGGGTTCAGGTACTGGCTGTTGTAGGGCATTTCAAAGCTGTGGTTAAAGAAGGGCGGCTTGTGAGGCTCCTTTCGACTCTGGGGCTCCCCATGCTCACCCTCTGCTTTACTAGCGGGGCATACCAAACCCGGGGACACCGTCATCAGATTGTGAAAGTCCTCTTTGAAAATGTTCCTTTTCTGGACACAGGACTGGACCACGAAAGGCTCCTCGTTGGAAATGAAAGTCTCCTTGATGCCCGGGTTGATGGGCAGGGAGTCCTGATCCGAAATGGACTCGTTCTCAATGTTCATGGGGAAATAGGTTCTCTGCATCTCGCAGGGCTGGGGGCTGCCGACCGAGTACGGGGCCAGGGCCTGCAGCCTGTCCAGGGATGCCGCTCGGTTTTTCACCTCCTTGCTGACACCCAACAAGAAGTTGGGCTCGGACGCAGGGACAAACTGCGGGCAGTCCTTGCAGTCCATCTTCCGGCACTTGGACGACTGCCGGGTGGGGTAGCCCCGGCTGAAAGGCCGCTCGTTCAGCCCGCAGTTCAGGGGCTCGCACTCGGCCACATGGCAGATCTCGGTGTCTGAGCGGCACGACTCGAAGGACGACTCCTTCTTGCGGACTTTCTGGCGGCTGGTAGGCAGCTTCTCCTTGGCGGCTCCCCCATTCATCTGGATCAGGTTGAATATAGTCACAATGTCCGCGGCCACCATGATTTTCTTTGATTGCTGGTTATTCACGGTGCATTTCATCTTGTCTTTGAATAACGTGGCTGGAAAATTGGGATCGAGACAAGCCGTATAGAAGAGCACGCTTCTCAGCTTGGCGAGCTGTGACAGATCAAAGCGGGCACACAGGGATTTGCACAGGTCCTGGTAGGACACGGTGTTTTGCTTGCTGTCCAGCTCCTCCAAGATCTTCACCAAGAAGAGAGAAGTTTCCTGATTGGTCTCCATGATTTAGAATTTCAAAGGTTTGCTGACTACACTGAAACTTTGGGCCAGTTCTGCAATGACAATATCAAAAAAGACAGGGGGAAAGAGGGTTATAAAAACAAGTGGAGGTTTAGGTCAAGCTTCTTATGAACTACATAAAGAAATACAAGAATTGGAAATTTTGTGTTATCTATATTTTTATGGCAATTTTTTAAAAAAGAAAAAAAAGCACTGAAATGAAAGAAATACAAGGAAATACTTTTTAATGACACCCTAAGATGTATTAAGAGTCTTAAAAATATTCATAGCCTTCATAACTGGATATCCATCTGCAAAAAAAATGAAACAGGACCCATACCTCACACGATGCACAAAAACTAACTCCAAATGGATCAAAGACCTAAACATAAAGTCTAAAACGATAAAGATCATGGAAGAAAAAATAGGGACAACATTAGGAGCCCCAATACAAGGCATAAACAGAATACAAAACATTATTAAAAATGACGAAGAGAAACCAGATAACTGGGAGCTCCTAAAAATCAAACACCTATGCTCATCTGAAGACTTCACCAAAAGAGTAAAAAGACCACCTAGAGACTGGGAAAAAATTTTCAGCTACAACATCTCCGACCAGTGCCTGATCTCTAAAATCCATATGATTCTGCTAAAACTCAACCACAAAGAGACAAACCACCCAACTAAAAATTGGGCAAAGATTATGAACAGACACTTCACTAAAGAAGACATTCAGGTGGCTAACAGATACATGAGGAAATGCTCTTGATCATTAGCCATTAGAGAAATGCAAATTAAAACTACAATGAGATTCCATCTCACTCCAACAAGGCTGCCATTAATCAAAAAAACACAAAATAATAAATGTTGGAGAGTCTGTGGAGAGATTGGAACACTTATACACTGCTGGTGGGAGTGTCAAATGGTACAACCACTTTGGAAATCAATTTGGCATTTCCTTAAAAAGCTAGAAATAGAACTACCATACTACCCAGCAATCCCACTCCTCGGAATATATCCTAGAGAAATAACAGCCTTTACACAAACAAATATATGCACACCCATGTTTACTGCAGCACTGTTTACAATACCAAAAAGATGGAAGCAACCAAGGTGTCTATCGACAGATGAATAGATAAATAAATTGTGGTATATTCACACAATGGAATACTATGCATCGATAAAGAACAGTGATGAATCTGTGAAACATCTCATAACATGCAGGAATCTGGAAGGCATTATGCTGAGTGAAATTAGTCAGTTGCAGAAGGACAAATATTGTATAAGACCACTATTATAAGATCTTGAGAAATAGTTTAAACTGAGAACACATTCTTTTGTGGTTATGAGAGGGGGGAGGGAGGGAGGGTGGAAGAGGAGTATTTACTGATTAGATAGTAGATAGGAACTACTTTAGGTGAAGGGAAGGACAACACTCAATATGGGGAGGTCAACACAACTGGACTAAACCAAAAGCAAAGAAGTTTCCTGAATAAACTGAATGCCTCGAAGGTCAGCAAAGCAGGGGCAGGAGTTTGGGGACTATGGCTTCAGGGGACATCTAAGTCAATTGGCATAATACAATCTATTAAGAAAACATTCTGCATCCCACTTTGAAGTGTGGCATCTGGGGTCCTAAACACTAGCAAGCGGCCATCTAAGATGCATCAATGAGTCTCAACCCACCTGGATCAAAGGAGAATGAAGAACACCAAGGTCACAAGGTAATTATGAGCCCAAGAGACAGCAAGGGCCACATGAACTAGAGACTACATCATCCTGAGACCAGAAGAACTAGATGGTGCCCGACCACAACCGATGACTGCCCTGACAGGGAACACAACAGAGAACCCCTGAGGGAACTGGAGAACAGTAGGATGCAGACCACAAATTCTCACAAAAAGACCAGACCTAACGGTCTGACTGAGACTAGAAGGACCCAGGCGGTCATGGTCCCCAAACCTTCTGTGGGCCCAGGACAAGAACCATTCCCAAAGCTAACTCGTCAGACGTGGATTGGACTGGACAATGGGTTGGAGAGAGATGCTGATGAGGAGTGAGCTACTTGCCTCAAGTGGACACTTGAGACTATGTTGGCATCTCCTGTCTGAAGGGGAGATGGGAGGGTAGAGGGGGTTAGAAACTGGCAAAATGGTCACGAAAGGAGAGACGGGAAGGAGGGAGCGGGATGACTCACTAGGGGGAGAGTAAATGGGAGGATGTAGGTTTTTAGTAAGGTGTAT
Organism: Elephas maximus indicus; assembly: GCF_024166365.1. Lineage (NCBI taxonomy): Eukaryota > Metazoa > Chordata > Mammalia > Proboscidea > Elephantidae > Elephas > Elephas maximus. Next base: position 69,321,924 of record NC_064831.1, on the reverse strand, counting down.
ATAAGTTTATATATGTGAGACTGACTTGATTTATAGACTTTCACTTAAAGCACAATAAAAATTATTTCAAAAAAATTCATAGCCTTCAATTTAGTAATTCCCATTCTAGGAATCTACCTCAAGGCAATTATCAAAGACAATAACAATGATTTATACATAAAGATATTCTTTTTTTCAATGTGTTGGTATTTATGATAGTATAAAAGTAAAACAATAATGTTGTTGTTTGTCATTGAGTTGATTCTGACTCATACTGACCCTATAGGACAGAAAATGGCATGATAAGGTTTCTTAGACTGTAATCTTTACAAAAGCAAATCGCCAGGTCTGTTGGTAGGTTCACACTGCCGACATTTCAGTTAGCAGCCAAGCACTTAATCATTGCACTGCCAGGGCTCCTTAAAAAGAATAATGGGGGCACATAAATAAAACATGGTGTTACCTGCAATGAATTTTTATAAACATTAGAATTACATCAATGTTCTTCCATACAATGGAATACTATTCAGTGATAAAAAGGAACAAACCACTAATACACGCAAGAACATGGATGAATCTCAAGCGCATTGTGCTTGAGGGAAAGAAGCCAGGCTCAAAAGGCCGCCTGCAGTACGGCTGGCTCCATCTTAATGACATTCTGGGAAACAGATCAGTGGTTGCCAGGGGCTAGATGCGAGGGGAGCGGCTGACTACAAAGGGGCATGGAGAGATTTTCCAAGATGGCGGAACTGTTCTATATTCTGATTATAGTGGTTACATGGTTCTAGCATTCTCAAAATTCACAGAACTGTACACTACAAAGTGGAAATTCTTACTATATTAAAAAAAAAAAAATTGCCATTGAATCGATTCTGACTCATGGTGACCCCAGGTGTGTCAGAGTAGGACTGTGCTCCACAGCATTGCCAGCGGCTGATTTTTCAGAAGTAGATCACTGGGCCTTTGTTCTGAGGCACCTCTGTACCGTGTGTAAATTAGGCCTTAACTCCAAAAATTACGTTAACGAAGACTTTTTTATGACAAAAGGAAACTATGATACAGTATTGAGTGAAAAAATCTGAAAATAAATCTGTATCTGTAACGAGATCTGTATATATAAGTCAAATTAAAATGAAAGAAAATAATGTGCACAAAAATGTTAATGGTGGTTTGGTTTGAATTGTAGAATATAGATTTTTTTTTCTTACCTAGTCATCTTTTTCCCCAATATTTTATTAGGCAAACTTTCAGACATGCAGCAAAGTTTCAAGAAGTTTATAATGAATACTCGTACACCTAGCATCTGGATTCTACCGTTAACATTTTCCTTTATTTCCTTTACCACGTATCTACCCATCTATCCATATTCGAGCCATCTTTTTTTTTCTGATACACGTCAAAGTAAACTGCAGACATCTGTACACTTGCCCCAAACACTTCAGCATGCTTATCATTAACCCAGGTTCAGTAATTGTGCAGAGTTTTTCTTTTAGCGTAAAATTTACATGCACTAATCTTAAACATGCTTTGCTGAAGTTCTGACAAGCGCAGACGCCCATGTAGCCAAAACCCTGTAAATATATAGAAGTTTCCCATCACCCCAGAAAATTCCCTCATGGTCCTCCAGGTCAACCACTTTTCTTATTTTTTATAGATGATTTTTATTTTTTCTTTATAATTTCCTGTCTTTTCTAAAGTCTCTACAATGAGAATGTATTACTTTGCAACCACAGAGCAATAATAAACCTTACTTTAAAATGAAAAGGAGAAGCTACGTTAACTGGTCTGGGGTGAGATAACTAAAAACATTGAACTAAAAGTTTAACAAAACTTCATAAAAGAAAGTAAAGCTCCTTGTTAATAAACACGAATGTGGGCTCTGAGAATTACAAGGACATATTAGACTTCACCCCTTTAGCTTCCTCAGCGACAGCTTGCTTTAAAAAAAAAATATGTTTTGACCGTGGACTTGCTGATTTTAAAGCTGACAGTCTACGTCTTCTAGGGGAACTGTGTATTTCCTCTGAATTAAATTTTACCAGCATTAGACTATGGACCTGCACTTCATCCTAATGGCAGCCACTCCCTATCCCTATAAACCAGTTGCCTCTGAGCCAATTCCAACTCATGGTGACCCCATGTGTGTCAGAGTAGAACTGGGCTCCACAGGGCTTTCAGTGGCTGATTTTTGGGAAGTAGATTGCCAGGCCTTTCTTCTGAGAAGTCTCTGGGTGGACTTGAACCTCCAACTTTTTGGTTATCAGTACAGCATGCTAACCATTTACACCACCCGGGGAATCCCTAAGAGCTTCTATAAACATTACCTTGTTCTCTCTTGCGAATGTCTGGAGGGATTTGCAGAGACCAGTGGTTTGGTTTTTATCGTTACCTAAGACGAAAGAAGCCCTGGAGTGGTTCTGTTTTCACAGACACCCATATACAGTCACACAGGGACAGTCATCCACACACACTCACACATACACACACACACTCATAGAAATACACACAGATACCCACACATCCGGAAACCCATGTCTCCCAGCCCAGTACTCCCTCTCTAGCCCCAGCCATCCAATCCATCTGATGAAAGCGTTCTGTGTCAGAATGATCTGGTTTATTAAACGTGTGGACAACCTGTCACGCTTGGGCTTCAAGTAAATAAACCAGCACAGGAATCAGGGCAGAGGACAAATGAATGTAATTTAGAGAACAGCAACTACAACTCATGTGCAGTGTATTTTATGGTTTTGGTGAACAAAGCACTTTCATAAATACTTTTTTTAGTCCTTGCAACAACCCTACAGGCCTCCTTCAACCTTATTATTACCCTCTGGCAGGTAAAGACACAGGCCTGGAGAACTAAGGGACCAGTAACTGGGACTGAATGAAAGGCAGGCCTCCTACTCTAAGCCCATGCTTGTGCCCCACATGAGCTGCTCAGGAAAACCCAAGACTTTGCTACCTTGGGAGGCTTTCTCAACTTTGTATCCTACTGTGCGTGGCTAAAAAATTGATCCCAGGTCAAAAGAAATTATTTGGAAAATCAAGGCCCAGTGTCTCTTGAAGTAAATAAAAGAAACACAAACAATATGGCGAATGTGAGTAAATTTTTTATCAAAAGTGAAATTAGGGGGTCTATAGTTTTTTATAGATGGGTGTGGAGTGCCAAGCATGTGCCCCCTTGAAAGGGGTGCATGAAGGCATGGATGACAAGTGTGCGTATGATAAGGAATCGTCTTAGAGAAACCCCACAAAGACTTTCTACAATACACCAGTGAAAACCAGACAGAGGTGGGGTAAGAGGACAAAGCGGGACATGGGTAGGAAACCAGGTTCGCAGGATCTGTAAAACAGCTGCCCACCCAGCCTGCAGCATGTAGCTATTGGAGGGTGACCTCATTGGAGGTCTGTACAAACAACTGTGTAAGGTGAGGAGATGATCTTTTTACAGATGAGGAAACTGAGGCACTGAGAGGGAAAGTAACTACACAATCTAGAGAGTGAAGTGAGCTGCCCAGGGTCCAGTGCGGGGTTATGGTCCCAAGGGGACTAAACTCCAGGTCTTGTGAGGGTGTTGAAGGAGCACCAGGCTCAGTCGCATGCCAGGAGGAGCAAACTACCACCAAGTGACAGAGTGGGTGGGGGAGAGGAGCCGCAACAGACTGCTTGCCTACTACGGGCAGCGGCAGCAGCGTTGGGACTTTACAAGAAACCGCGACAACAGCCTGGAGAGGAAGGCACCCACATTATTAACTCTATGCCAAAGGAATGAGGAAAATGAGGCTAGAGAAATTATGCAGGGAGGGAGCTGTGTGAACTGAAGCCAAGTCTGGTTAATTCAAAGCCAAGCCTCTTTTCTCAGTGATAAAAGTCCAAGGGAGAAAGATCAGCCAATAATCTCTGGGGCTTAAGAATCAGATTCACATGTAACATGGATGTGTGCATATACACAGACATACTCACACACAGACACACAGTCACACACACTCATACATACGCACAGAGACACAGTCATCCTGCGCACATTCACACAGACACACGCTCACACATACATGCACTCACACAAACACACTCACATAGACATATGCTCATCACCCATTCACACACACTCACATATAGACACACAGTCACACACATTCATACATACACACACAGACACAGTCATCCTGCGCACAGACACACATTCACACACACGCACACACATAGACACACAGAAACACACAGACACACTCACACAGACACACACTCATCCCCTCCCAAACATTCACACAGACACACTCACATGTAGACACACAGTCACACACACTCATACATAGACGCACACTCACAGGGACACACAGAGACACACTCACACAAACACACACACACACACACACTCACACACATACAGTCACACACACACACAGACCCACAGAAACACAAACATGTACTCATGCCCCACACACATTCATAGATACACACACTCTCAGACACACTTACACAGAGACACAGTCACCCCCCCACACTCACACACAGGCAGACACAAGCACACATAGGTACACACTCACCCCCACACACTCTCAGACACCTCCATACTCCCACAAGTACACACACATGCACACATCTTTCCACACGTTCACATGCATATGTACACACACAGCACACCCTCACCCTCTCACCCACACCCTTTTACCCTTAGCTATCTCTTAGTTCTGTGCTAAGGCTTGGAACATCCATAAGCTCCCAGCACAGCTTGATGCATATTTTGGGAAAGGCCAAGGGGCCAACAAATCCACCCTCCCTGATCCTGGAGAAGGCTGCACAGGGCTGCCTCCAGCAGCTCTCTCATTAATCACTGTAAATACCTGAAGGCAGCAAGCACCAGCCGCAATGGCCTCGGCCATCTCCCCTAGGGAGAAAAAGCTCTGTGGTGGCGCTGACAGTTGAGCTGAGGGACACCCACCTTACCCCCTCGGGAACTCCTCACTGAGGGTCAGCCTCACCCCCCACATGCACAACGAGCTGATGAGCAACCGGGATCTGGAAATCCAGAGCCCAAAGGGGGGTCGCCCACAGGGCATCAGGACCCCGCCAGGGCCCATGATACGGCTCACCCCGCAGCCAGGCAGACTCTCTCTGCTGCATTTCCCAAAGGGAGGCCTGCCCACGTGCCCATGCCTGGTTGCACCCACCACCTGCTGAATCCTGCTTACCTTCCAGGGCCCACCTCCAGCACTCTTCATCCCCCCATCCCTCTTTAATCCCCAGCGTCTGAATGAACGACTTCTTCCTTGGTGCGCAGCATCCCTCTGCCTGTGCCTCAGTTATAGCATTTATCACACTGGAGTTCTCAACCAGGTAAGATTCACCTGCAGTGGTTTTTATACTTATGGAGACCTGGCCCTGCAAGCCTAGAACCGTAAGTCAGAATCATGGGGAGGCAGGCCAGGCATTAGGGTTTTTTTAAAGCTGCCTGGGTATTTCTGAAGTGTGGGCCTTCAGGGCACGGGATTAAGGCGATTGGGAAGCTGTTATAAAGTAGCGGGGCTGGGATTTATGGAAGGCAGAGAAACAACGGTTGAGAGTATGGGTGACAGGAAGGCATAGACCTCGGCTCAGGTCCCAGGCCTACCCATCACTAGCTGTCATGGGCTGAATTGTGTCCCCCAAAAAAGATATTTTCCTGATACCCGGTTCCTGTGAATGTGACTTTATTTGGAAATAGGGTCCTTGCAGATGCAATTAGTTAAGTTAGCATGAGGTCATACTGGAGTAGGGTGGCCCTAATCCAATGTGACGGGTGCCCTTATAAAAAGAGGAGAAGAGACACGGACAGACATGCAGGGAAGACAACCATGTGAAGATGAGACAAAGGCTGCAATTATGCTGCCAAAACCCAAGGAATGCCTGAGGCTACCAGAAGCTGGGAAAGACAAGAAAGAATCTTCCCTATAGCCTCTGGGGAGAACATAGCCCTGCTCACCCACCATTGGCTCCACAGGAGAAAGACCCGGCGATCTGCTCCATAAAGATTATTGTTGTTCTGACTCATAGCAACCCTATGTACCACAGAACTAAACACCGCTTGGTCCTGCACCATCCTCACAATCTTTGCTATGCTTGGCAGCCACCTTGTTAATCAGTCTGGTTGAGTGTCTTCCTCTTTTTTGCTGACCCTCCATTTTACTAAATATGATGTCCTTCTCCAGGAACTGGTCCCTCCTGATAACATGTCCAAAGTACATGAGACAAAGTCTCACCATCCTTGCTTCTAAGGAACATTCTGGCTGTATTTCTTCCAAAACAGATTTGTTCATTCTTCTGGCAGTCCATGATATATCAATATTCTTCACCAACACCATAATTCAAAGTCCTCAATTCTTCGGTCTTCCTTATTCATGGTCCAGCTTTCACATGCATAGGAGGCAAATGAAAATACGATGGTTTGGGTCAGGTGCACCTTAGTCCTCAAAGTGACATTCTTGCTTTTCAACATTTTAAATTTTGGCTTTTGTGGACTTGCTCTAATGTTCATCAGCTTCAACTTGAACTTGCATATGAGCAATTGATGGTCTGTTCCGCAGTTGGCCCCTGGCCTTCTTCTGACTGATGATATCGAGCTTCTCCAATGTCTCTTTCCACAGATATAGTCCCTTTGATTCCTGTGTATTCTATCCGGTCCACATGTATAGTCACCGTTTATGCTGTTGAAAAAGGTATTTGCAATTAAGATGTTAGTCTTGCAAATTTCTATCATGTGATGTCCAGCATCATTTCTATCACCAAGGCAGTATTTTCCAACTGTCAATCCTTCTTGTTTCTTTCACATTCCATTCACCGGTAATTATCAATGCACCTCGATTGCATATTTGATCAATTTCAGACTGCAGAAGTTGGTAAAAATCTTCAGCTTCCTCATCTTTGGCATTAGCGGTTGAGGCATAAATTTGAATAATAGTCACGTTAACAGGTTTTCCTTGTAGGAATAGGGATGTTATCCTATACTGACAGCATTGCACCTCAGGATAGATCTTGAAATGTTCTTTTTTCAGATGACTGTGACGTCATTCCTCTTCAATTTGTCATTCCCAGTGTAGTAGACCATATGATTGTCTGATTCAAAATGGCCAATAGCAGTCGATTTCAGCTCACTAATGCCTAGGATATTGATCTTTATGTGGTTCATTTCATTTCTGATGACTTCCGATTTTCCTAGATTCATACTTCATAATTCCATGTTCCAATTATTAATGGATGTTTGTGGCTGTTTCTTGTCATTTTGAGTCATGCGACATCAGCAAATGAAGGTCCCAAAAGTTGACTCCAATCACGTTATTAAGGTTGACTCTACTTTGAGGGGGCAGCTCTTTCCCAGTTGTATTTTGAGTGCCTTCCAACCTGAGGGGCTCATCTTCCGGCATTATACTAGACAATGTTCCACTGCTATTGATAAGGTTTTCACTGGCCAGTTTTTTAGAAGTAGACGACCAAGTCCTCCTTCCTAGTCTGTCTTAGCTTGGAAGCTCTGCTGAAACCTGTCCATAGTGGGTGACCCTGCTGGTACTTGAAATATCAGTGGCATAGCTTCCAGCATCACAGCAACACACAAGCCACCACAGTACAACAAACTGACAGATGTGAGGGGCCATAAAGATTACAGCCTAGAAAACCCTAAGTGGCAGTTCTACTCTGTCCTGTAGGTGTGCTATGAGTCACTATGAGTCAGAATTGTCTGGACAGCACACAGCACACAACAGCCTCCACAGCTGTGCCTCCACAACTGTGGGAGAATACATTTCTTTTGTTTTAAGCCACTCAGGTTGTGGTACCCATGCCGTCGAGTAGATTCTGACTCATAGCTACCCTATAGGATAGAGTAGAACTGCCCCATAGAATTTCCAAGCAGCAGTTGATGGATTCGAACTGCCTACCTTTTGGTTAGCAGGCATAGCTCTTAACCACTGCACCACCAGAGCTCCTCTGTTAGGACAGCCCTAGGAAATAACACACTAGCTATGTGGTTGATTACTTACAGCCCTTGAACCTCAGTTTCCTCAGCTGTAACAACGGGTTCAATTAATAGCCCAAAACTCTGCTGCATCTAGGCAATCCCAACTCATAGCAACCCTATAGGACAGAGCAGAACTGCCCCATAGGGTTTCCAAGGCTGTAATCTTTACAGAAGCAGACTGCCACATCCTTCTCCCGGCTGGTAGGTCCAAACTGCCAATCTTTTCATTCACAGCACTTTAATCCCTGCACCACCAGGGTTCCTTTTTTAATTAACAAGCATATGGAAAGTCTCAGTTTCCTCATCTGTCCCTTCCTCATCCGTAACAAGGATGAAACAGCAAGCACATGTAAAGCACTTAATAAAGTGCCTCACCCATGACAGCCATTCAACAAATGACAGCTGTCACACATGGTAGGGGCTATGGTGGTGGACATACTAACAGCTGAACAGTGGTTTTATGGCTCACGGCGCCTCCTGCAGGTTATAAAGGAGGAGGACTACATGGGTATTTTTGGAAAAAATGACTCCATTCTCTACAATGAGCAAGACACACCTGCCTGAAGCAGGATTTTGACCTCTCGATTTTTTCATTTTCAACCTTGTTAAAGATTTTCAGTTTCCCGCTGTAGAAAAGCCTGTCCTCAGTTACATGATTTCAGGGACCCTCATTAGATCCCTGAGTTATTGCCTTTGTCTGGATTCCTCACCACCTCAGAGGGAAAATAGTGAGTCAGTTGTGGGGCTCATTATTCGTCTTTTTTTAAAATAAGAGGCACGCTCATAAACTGATTCCATGACGACGCTCTGAAGGCCATGTTTGGAATTACCCACTCAGAATAAGTGGGGGTGTCCTCTCAGCCCCTTATCACACTCTCCAAGTCCAGCCTGGCCCTCCTTATCAGCTGCTTGGCACCTGCCATGTATCTGCCTCGTGTCTCCTTTAAGCTTCTGTAGGAATTCAGTCCTTCCAGCCCTTCTTCTGAGCACATGACATGGGCACAACATTGTGCTAAGCACAGCTGAAAAAGACAAAGGTGCTGCTTGTACAGAGCCCACAGCCTTGGAGAAGAAAACACTCATCAGGGTCAGGGCTGTGGGGACCAGTGAATACACAGTGTAAACCCCTAGTTTTATAGACGGGAAACCTGGGGCTCAGCGAGGGATGGGACTTCCCAAAGGTCTGTGGAAAATGAGTGGTAGAACCAGCCCCGGGATCCGTGGCTCTAGAGACCTAGCCCTCTCCTGCTCTATCTAACAAGCCTCCAGGAAAGATGCCAGTCCCCATTGTCAAGCATACACAAGGAGCTGGGAACCCAGGTGAGCATGGGATGAATACCATTCATGGGAAAAGGAAATGTTGGCTTCACAGAGGAGGAACCATCTGCAATGGCCTCAAAGACTGAAAAGGAGGAAGTGTTTGATTTTTTGGGGGAGGGGGACAGGGAAGGTATCCCAGGCAGAAGGCAAGAGGCATGAAGGTGCAAGGAGGAGGCAGGTGGAGTCTGTCCCTTTGGTCAGAATGGAGAGAGGGTGGTGAAGCTGGACAAGTAGGCTGGGTTTGGATAAAACAAAACACTGACTTCTGGGCTGAGAGTCTGGACTGGATTCTGCAGCAATAAAGAGCTATGAACCTGGCAGAGCAGGTGCTGGAAGGGATCTGGCCTTGGCAATGGGGAACACTCCAGTCAATAGGATGCCCCCAAAACAGGGTGTCCTGCTGACTGGGATCAATATCGCCTTCCTCCTTCAGATCCTCCTGCACGTGGATGGCCAAGGGGAGACTCCAGGCCCTTCCTACTCCAGCTCTAGGGCTGTTTCCACTACTCGACAATCTCTGCTTTGGGAAGGCAGAAACCAGATGCCTGTTCCCCCCCACCCCCAATTCCCTATGGCACCTCGTTCATTACTCATGTCACACTCTGGGCATGATAAATGTTCCTGACATCCACTCTACAAGGCTAAAATGAATGGTCACCTTTTTGTACTTTATGCATTTTTAACTGCTCAAAATGTTGACATCGGATGTTGATCAAACCAAGCAGAAGAAAGAGAGGGATGATTTAAGAATATAATTTGCAACATTGCTGCTTGACTCTTTGAACAAAAAAGACAGGCTCTCTGAATTTCATTTCTACCAACTCTCTTAAAGGTTTAATCTTTTTTTCAGCCACCAATGACCCCAAAGTATGATGGGAATGAATGACATCAACCTTTAACTGGTTTAGTAAAATTCGGTTATAGTGTTCTTATTAAAGCTTTCTTGCATGCCAAAATATAGTGATCTTTCAACATCCAAAATAATGTGCAGAGATGTAACATGGCCATGGTGTCTCCACGCTCATGGAGAGCACGCCGCAAGAGGGTTGCTCTGCATTTTTTGTGTGATTCCTGGCTTGGTTTTGTTCTGCTTGTTGTTTTGGAGTTTTGTTTTTCTCCAGGATGGTATTTGCTACCGTGATTCATTGATTTAATGAAGTGATGAAAGGAAGGTATTAATCTAGGAATCTAAAATTCATGGCCAGGAATTTCTACATTCCTTTCGTGTCATTTTTTAATAAAATTTCAAACTGAAAGGAGGTCTTTTTCTCTTGCAGAGGCAGCTTTCCTCCACAAAAACTGCTAAAGAGGGCAATAAGGAGTCAGGAAGGGGGCTATGCTTCTGTTGGCCAAGATGTATCGCTGCAGAGCTCAACCCTAGTGCAAAGCCCTTGATTAAGAAGTCAAGAAATTATGAAGCAATTTCCCGTTCTGGCAAGAAATCAAGCTTAGAAAATGTGAAAACCCTCCCATTACAAAAACCTAGAAATGCTGGATGAAATATAACTTCTTTTCCTTAACATGCATAGCTCAGGTTGCAAGAGAGCAGGGTAAATGCTTAGGTGCCAGGAACAAAGAAGAAACTGAAAATCACAGAGGTCAGCAGAAGAGTTGGTCTGCGGCTGCCCTGGGGGCCTGGAACCCTTAATGAAGTGATGAAAGTATGTATCCTAATAAGGGAGAGCAGAGGAGGCCCTTCATGAGACAGGAGTGGGAACACAGACGTCTGCATAAAGCCAGCACCCTGGAAGGCCTGTTCTGTAACTCTAAGTGAAAGTATGGAATAGGAAAAAAAAAATCTGCTCATCACCACAGGAAACCCAGAAAATTGTCAGTCTCTTCTCAGACTCTAAATTAAATAAAATCAAAAGTGACTTCTTAGAAATGTAAAACAAGGTCTATGCCTTAAATACTTTAGAGCCCAAGTTTATATTGTCACATGGTTCAAGAACTCTTGAATTAAGAAATAAACGTAAAAATGACCCCATGCTGGAGATATCCCAGGGTATGAGCAGAAAAAAGTACAAAACTGCTCTGGACAATCAGGGGCACATAGAAGCCCCACAGAGAAAACAAGCCACACTAAAGTTGAGTTATATTTTTAAAAATTACAACACACAAGAGGAAATACCCCATAACTGGAAAGTGTCAACAGACACAAAGTAACCAGGAGGATTAGACTTCAAGAATGTCACAAAATGCAAAAATAATCTTAAAAAAAAAGCCATAAATATATTTAAAATAAATAAAGATGCTTTAAAAATTATGACATTCAAGTAAAAGAAGAAGACACTGAAAAAAAATCTGGAAAAGAAAATTAGAGCATTGGTATAAAAACCCAATGGACAGATTAAATAATGATTAAACGTAAGTGAAGAGAAAATTAGTGAACTCGAAGATAGACCTAAGGGAATTTAGCAGACTGCAATACAACACAGGGAGATAAGAAGACAAAAATATGAAAGCAGAATGAACAGACAAGGAACATAGAAACAGAAGTTTCAGTAAATGTCTAATAAGAGTACCAGAAGAGGTAAAAGAGAATCAGGGAGAGCAATACCCAAAGTGATCATGTATAAGAATCTTGAAGAATTAAAGACAGGAATCCTCAAATTCAAGAAGCAATGTAAGTCCTAATTAAGACACGTAAAAATGAATTCACCCTTGAACACGTAAACACATCATATTGAAACCGAAGAAAACCAAAAGCAAAGAGGAAACCTTAAAGAGAAAGGAGGAGGCATGGGAAACGAATTACTAAAAAGTAGTAGAAGGAAGCATGGAGTTTCCATTCACAGGGATGGAAAATTTGGCAATGGATACTGGTAATGGTTGCACAACATAACTGATGTAACTGGTGTCACTTAATTGTACTTGTGAAAAATGTTAAATTGGCAAATGTGATATCTATATTTTTACAACAATTAAAAAAAACATAGTCCTCAAGGTTAAAAATAGAGACTAGAGACGCAGGAATAAAATCCTTAAAGCGCTAAGGAAAGAGAATTTATAGTTCATTATTACATTACCAGATAAACAATTATTCAAGAATAAGGATGAAAAATAATAAATTAAGACAGAGGCAAAGAATTTGTCATTCACAGTTCCTCACTGTAAAAATTACTAGAGAAGCTCCTTCAGAGAGAAGTAAAATGAATCTAGATATGTTTATCAGTGTCTTTTACCTGGATTCATTTTCTATCTCTCTGAAGGAACTTCTCTAGTCGTTTTTACAGTGAGGAATGTGAATGATAAATTCTTTGCCTTCATCTTAATTTATTATTTTTTCAACTTTATATTTAATTCTAAACATTTATCAACTTCATAAAACCATAAAAAAAAAAAAAACAGTGCCATTGAGTTGATTCCGACTCATAGCGAACCTATAGTACAGAGTAGAACTGCCCCATAGAGTTTCCAAGGAGCACCTGGCGGATTCGAACTGCTGACCCTTTGGTTAGCAGCCGTAGCACTTAACCACTATGCCACAGGGCTTCCGCATAAAACCTTAGTAAAGAAAAATTTTAGAAGCAAAATTGGAAGGAGGAATGATTAGAGAATTAAAACTTTCCAAGTATCTTATGTGGAGGAGGATGTAGTTGTTGTTAGGTGCTGGCTGTCCAGTCGGTTCCGACTCACAGCAACCGTATGTACAACAGAACAAAACACTGCCCAGTAGAGAACCGTCCTCATAATCATTGTTATGTTTGAGCCCTTTTTAAAAAAAAAAAAATTATTATTGTGTTTAGGTAAAAGTTTACAGCTCAAGTTAATTTCTCATACAAAAATTCAAACACACATTGCTATGTGACATTAGCAATACCTACAATGTGACAACACACTCCCCCTTTCCACTCCGGGTTTCTCATGTCCATTCAACCAGTTCCTGTCCCTTCCTGCCTTCTCATCCTGCCTCCGGGCAGGAGCCGCCCAGGAGCCGCCCATTTTGTCTTGTGTATGGGGTTTTTTGTTTTTTTTTTTATGGGGTTGAACTAAGAAGCATACTCCTCACGTGTATTATTTTTTGTTTTATAGTCCAGTCTAATCTTTGTCTGAAGACTGGGCTTCAGGAATGGTTTTAGTTCTGGGTTAACAGAGTATCTGGAGCCATAGTTTCGGGGGTTCCTCCAGTCTCTGTCAGACCTTTAAGTCTGGTCTTTTTACGTGAATTTGAGTTCTACTCTACAATTTTCTCCCACTTCGTTCAGGACTCTCTGTTGTGTTCCCTGCCAGGGTGGTCATTGGTGGTAACAGAGCACCATTTAGTTCTTCTGGTCTCAGGCTGATTGAGTCTCTGGTTTATGTGTCCATTTTGTCTCTTGGGCTAATATTTTCCTTGTGTCTTTGATGTTCTTCATTCTCTTTTCCATTATTGCAGCCACTGTGTCAGTCCATCTCACTGAAGGTTTTCCTCTTTTTCCCTGACCCTCTTCCAAGCATGGTGTCCTTCTCTAGGGAGTGGTACTCCTAATAACATGCCCAAAGTCCATAAGACAAAGTCTTGCCATCCTCGCTTATAAGGAACATTCTGGCTGTACTTCCACCAAGACAGGTTTGTTCCTTCTTCTGGCAGTCAGTTTGTCACTCCTGGAATAATAGACCATATGATTGTCCAATTGAAAATGGCCAATACCAGTCCATTTCAGCTCAGTAATGCCTTGGATATCTATCTGTAAGCTTTCCATTTTATTTTTGACAACTTCCACTTTTCCTAGATTCATACTTCGTACCTACCATCTTCCAATTATTAATGAGTGTTTGCAGCTGTTTCATCTCATTTTGAGTTGTGTCACATCAGCAAATGAAGGTCCCAAAAGCTCGACTCTGTCCATGTCATTAAGGTCACCTCTACTTTGAGGAGGTAGCTCTTCCCCAGTCGTATTTTGAGTGCCTTTCAACCTGAGGGATTTGTCTTCCAGCACTATATCAGACAGTGCTCCGCTGCTGTTCATCAAGTTTTCACTGACCAGTTTTTTTAGAAGTAGATCGCCAGCTCCTTCTTCCTAGTCTGTCTTAGTCTGGAAGCTTTGCTGAAAACTTTCCACACTGGGTGACCCTGATGGTTTGAAATACTGGTGGCATAGCTTCCAGCATCACAGCAACATGTAAGCCAGTACAGTAAAACAAACTGACAGACGAGTGGTGGAGGAGGATAACCCAAACAAAAACCCAAACAAACAAACCCATTGATGTCGAGTCAATTCTGATCCATAGCAACCCTTAAGACAGGGTAGAACTGCCTCATAGAGCTTCCAAGGAACAGCTGGTAGAATCGAAGTGCTGACCTTTGGGTTGGTAGCCGAGCTCTTAATCACTGTGCCACCAGGGCTCCAATGGAGAAGGATAGAGATGTTAAATAAATTCAAATGTTAAGTCAAATGTTTATGTGTTAAACATATTTATGGGTAACCAGTAAAGGAACAGGAAGAAATTGCAGAACTTAAACCAGTGTAGAGAATACAAAAAAAAAAAAAAAATTGCCATCAGGTTGGCTCCAACTCATAGTGACCCTATAGGACAGAGTAGAACTGCCCCAGAGTTTCCAAGGCTGTAATCATTACAGAAGCAGACTGCCACCTCTTTCTCTCACAGAGCATCTGGTGGGTTCAAATTGCCGACTTTTCAGTGAGCAGCCAAGCTCTTTATCCACTGCATCCCCAGAGCTCTTCAAGTGTAGGGAATACATGGGAATAAATAAAATTCTGTCAATTAATAAAAGGTAGGAAATAAGAGAAATAAAGAAACAAAGATAAAGTAACACAAAGGAAAAACACAAATAAGATGACAGGAATATTTCCAAATTCACCATAAATAGGCTAAGTTTACCAGTTAAAAGTCTATGACTCTTAACTATATTTAAAAACAAATTCAGTCAAATGCTACCTATAAAAGATATACAAAAACATTCTGTCACAGAAAGGTAAAAAGTATAAGAATGTAAAAAACAAATCAGAGTATGGCTGGTATTTGTTATAGGCAGAATAGTGTAGTAGTGAAAGATCATAGACTCTGGAGCCAAACTGCCCAAGTTTAAATCTAAGCTCTTCCATTTATTAGCTGTGTCACTTGAGCAAGTTATTAGTTTGTCTGTGCCTCAGTTTTCTCATCTGTAAAATGGGGATGATAATAGTATCTAACTCAATGATTGAGTTATTATATGTAATATTACCTAACATGAAATTAGCACTATAATTATTATGATGATGACATTAACATAAATCAAAAAGACTTTAAGATAAAAAGCACTATTAGGGATAATGAAAATCACTACAACAATGATAACATGGAATAACTCACCAACAAGGTAAAACAATTCGGAACATGTGTGAACCTAATAATATAGCCTTAAAAATACATGGAGCAAAAATTGACAGAATTTCTTGAAATCATATCAAACCCACAATTGTTCTTAGAAATTTTAACATACCTCTCTCAAAAAATGGTGAATCAAGAAAAAAATTAAGTTTGATATAAAATCAGAACAACACAACTAAATCTACTTCACTATCAAGAATCCCTCATGCAAGAATAAATAATTAATAGGTCAAAAAAAAAAAAGAAATTATACTGTAAATTAGAAAAAAGTTCAGATTAAATGCAATGAAAACACTACATATCAAAACTAGTGAGCTATAGCTAAAGCTATCCTTAGTGTAAAATCTATAGTGATAAATGCATACATTAGAATAAAAGGTTGAAAATCAATTAGCTAAGCAACCCATTATAGAAAGTAGAAAAAAGTCAGCATAATAAATACAAACGAAAGCAGAAAGAGACAAATAATGTTATGAGAAAAAATTAGTAAATTAGGAACCAGAGAAACATTAAAATAAACAAAAAACCAGTTGCCATCCAGTCAATTCCTACTCATAGCCACCCTGTAGAAACATCACCTTCAACAAACCCTAAAGTTGTTTCATTGACATGAAAAATTACCTGGGGAAACCTCTGCAAAAATGATGAAGACAGAAAAGAGACTTGAATAAACAATAATAACAATACTGAAATGAATAATATGAAGGAGAGCTTACCGTGTGCCAGATAGAGGTCTAAGCATCGTATAGGTATTAACTCATTTAAACCTCAAAACAGCCTTAGAAAATAGGAACTAATATTATTCTAATTTTGTGGCTGAGAACACCCTGGTACAGAGCAGGTAAGTAATTTGCCCAAGGTCACAAAGCTAGCGCACGGGTGAACCAGGATTTAAACTATATGGTCTAAGTCCAGAGCTTACACAATTAACCACCATATTTTATAGCCTTTCACAAAATTAGGAGTGGAAAGGAGGATAGAGCCCAACAGATGAATGGATAAACAAACTGTGATACATACACACAATGATGAACAAGGATGAATCTGTGAAGCATCTCATAAAACCAAAAAAAAACCAAACCCACTGCCGTCGAGTCAATTCTGACTCATAGCGACCCTACAGGGCAGAGTAGAACTGCCCCACAGGGTTTCCAAGGAGCACCTGGCAGATTTGAACTGCTGACCTTTTGGTTAGCAGCCGTAGCACTTAACCACTATGCCACCAGGGTTTCCAAAGCATCTCATAACATGGATGAATCTGGAGGGCATTATGCTGAATGAAATAAGTCAATCACAAAAGGACAAATATTGTAGGAGACCACTACTGTAAAAACTCATGAAAGGGTTTACACAAAAAGAAACTATCTTTGAGGGTTACAAGGGAGGGGAGGGGTGGGGATGGAAAAACACTAAATAGTAGATTAATGATAACTTTGGTGAAGTTATCATTACACAATACTGGGGAAGGCAGCACAACTTGACCAAGGCAAGGTCATGGAAGCGCCATAGATATATCCAACTCCCTGAGGAGTTGTTGTTCTAATATTTTATATGAAACTTAATTTTTCTCTTGATCCACCATTTTTTGAGAGAAACACACAGGTTCTCAAGGAGGCAAAACTGTTTATTAAAACACTTTTTAAAAGTAAAAGTGTACAGCAGGAGAATAGATAAACTTGTTGTTAGGTGCCATCGAATCATTTCCAACTCATAGTGACCCTATGAGCAACAGAACAAAACGCTGCCTGGTCCTGAGCCATCCTCACAACCACTGCTGTGTTTGAGCCCATTATTGCAATCCATTTCATTGAGGTTCTTCCTATTTTTTGATGATTCTCTACTTTACCAAGCATAATGTCCTTCTCCAGGGACTGGTCCCTCCTGATAACATGTCCAAAGTAAGTAAGATAAAGTCTCCCCATCCTTGTTTTTAAGAAGCATCTGGCTGTACTTCTTCCAAGACGGATTTGTTCATTCTTCTGGCAGTCCATGGTATATTCAATATTCTTCACCAACATCATAATTCAAAGGCATCAATTCTTCTTCTGTCTTCTTATTCATTGTCCAGCTTTCACATGCATATGAGGCAATTGAAAATATCGGGGCTTGGGTCAGGCACGTTGTCTTAGTCATCTGGTGCTGTTATAAGAGAAATACCACAAGCGGATGGCTTTAACAAACAGAAGCTTATTCTCTCACAGTCTTGCAGGCTAGAAGTCCAAATTCAAGGTCTCAGCTCCAGGGGAAGGCTTTCTCTCTCTGTTGGCTCCAGAGGAGGATCCTTGTTATCAGTCTTCCCCTGGACTAGGAGCTTCTCCACACAGGAGCCCTAGCACTGCTTTCTTGGTGGTATGAGGTCCCTGTCTCTCTGCTGCTTCTCTCTTTTACACCGCAAAAGAAATTGGCTCAAGACACAATTCAATCTTATAGATTGGGTCCTGCCTCATTAACATTACTGCCGCCTATTCTCCTCATTAACATCACAGAGGCAGGATTTTCAACACGTTGGAAAATCACATCAGATGACAAAATGATGGACAATCACACAATACTGATACCATGGCCCAGCCAAATTGATACACATATTTTGGGGGGACACAATTCAATCCATGACACACACCTGAGTCTTCAAGGTGACATCTTTGCTTTTTAACACTTTAAAGAGATCTTCTGCAGCAGAGTTGCCCAGTGCAATACAGCGTTTGATTTCTTGACTGCTGCTGCCATGAGTGTTGATTATGGATCCAAGTAAAATGAAATCCTTGACAGCATCAAGATTTTCTCTATTCATCGTGATGTAGCTTATTGTTCCAATTGTGAGGATTTTGGTTTTCTTTATGTTGAGGTATAACCTATATTGAACGCTGTAGTCTTTGACCTTTATCAGTAAGCGCTTTGAGTCCTCTTTACTTTCAGGACACAAGGTTATTCCTGAAAGCTGCATATCACAGGCTGTTAATGAGTCTTTTTCCAATCCTGATGCTGCGTTCTTCTTCATATACTTAGGTTTATTCATATAGCTGATATCATACAACACTTAATATGAATGAATTTATTTACAATAAATGTGAGTATAAACCTCAAAACCATAAGAATACATGGAAAAAGAAGGTTGCAAATAGATGTATAATGATGCTATTTCTGAAATTTGAAAAAAATTAAATAGGTTTTTTAGTAATATCTGCATAAAAAGGAAAGTACAAACCCTCATAACTTGCTGGTGAGAATGTAAAATGGTATAGCCACTGTGGAAACAGTTTGGTGGGTCCTCAAAAAGTTAAACATAGAACCACCTTATCACACAACATTCTACTCCTGGGGATATACTCAGAAGAATTGAAAGTAGGGACTTAAACACATACGTGTACACCAGTGTTCATAGCACACTATTCACAACAGCCAAAAGGTGGAAACAACTCAAGTGTCCGTCAACAGGTGGATAAACAAAATTTAGTATATTCGTACAATGGAATATTATTTGGTCAAAAAAAGAAATGACATTCTGATATATGCTATAACATGGATGAACTTTGAAAACATTATGCTGAGTGAAATAATTCAGACACAAAAGGATGATTCCACTTATATGAGGTATCTAGAATAGACAAGTTCATAGAGAGGAAACATTAGAATAGAGGTTACCAGGGACTGGGGAGAGGTGAAATGGTAAATTTTTGTTTAATGGGCATAGAGTTTCCATTGGGGGTGATAAAAAAAGATCCGGAAATACATAATAGTGATGGTTGCATGACACTGTGAATGTACTTAAGACCACTGAATTATGCATTTAAAAATGTCTAAAATGGTAAATTTTATGTTATGTATATTTTTACCGTAATAATTTTTTTAACGAATAAAACAGCAGCTGCTATTAAAAAATAAAAATACAAAAACATAGAAATGAAATATAGCAGGTTTGGGATGATGGTGTCATTTGAGGATAGAAGTGGGTAGTGGGACCAGAGCTATAACTATAACATAGTCTTTTCTTTAGAAAAAAATAAAATAAGCACTGCAGCAAAAATGACAAAATGCTAACATCTATTTAATCTCAGCAGCACACAGGTGTCTGTCAGGCTATCTTCTGTGCTTTTCTGCATTTCTAGAAATACTAATTAAAAAGATAAAGAAAGCTTAAATCTAGAAAAACAAGTTCCCACTTATATTCTTTCACTGAAACCTATTAAAAATGGAGCCAAATTATTTTTAGAAATAAGGCTGTAAAAGGGCAGTAACCACACAAAAAAATTGACAAGACAGTTTTTTGCTGCTGTTTATCCTTTGCTGTTTTTGAATTTTTATGGTAGACAGGCCCTGCATGTTAGAGGGAACACTAAATGGTTATTTACTTTAAATTGATTACTTAAGGGGACCAGGCCAAATGGGCAATCTATTTGGATAGCCAAATACTAAAACTCTACTACAAAGCTCCTATAGTTATAATCTGACAGACAAATCAATGGAATAGAAGAATTAGAAGCAAGCACAAATTTAAGTAAGGATTTAATACATAATGAAGATAACATTTCAAGTCAATGAGAAAATAATTTATTCAGTAAACACAAGTGGGTCAATTGGTTTACTTAAGTATTAATAGAATAATTGGTTAACCATTGGTAAAAAATTAAGCTCTCACCCCATGCCATACAAAGCAGTAAATTCCAGATGAAATAAAACGAAGCAAATTTAGGTCAAGATTTAGAGAATCTGAAGTTGAGAAAGTATTTTCTAGACAAAATTCCAAAAGCTTGAAATCATTAAGAAAAAGAGCGATCAATTTGGATAAATAAAAATGACTTACCTTACCACATCAACAAACATAATAAAAAAATTAAAGAAAAAATGTTGACACAGAAACTTTTTGTACCTTATTGAAAGCTCTTAAAAATTAATAAGAAAGGATAAATAACCAGAAAGAAAAATGACCAATTCACAAAGAAAGAAATGCCAAGGAAAAAAATGTGCACCCTAGTAAATAAGGAAAGCAAATTAAGACAGAAATTTGTTCAACTCTTCTGTAATTTATAAACCTAAATGGAACCTGAGGTAGAAAAACACTAAAATACTGCGTACATGCGTGTATGTCTACGTGTGTTTTCCTATTGGATTGGCATTGGTTAAGAAGGCTCATTCCACCATTGGGGAAATGCAGAAAAGGAGGCACTCCCATGCATTGCTGGAGAGCTATAAATTTGGGTAACTGTTACAGGAAATAATTAGTAATATGTATTAAAAATTTGAGAACGTGCATATCATTTAAATGAGGCAAATCCACACTTCTAAGTATTTTTCTAAAGGAGATAATCTGATATACATGAAAAAATGCTAAAAATGCATTCCCTTCAATGTTGCTTATAAGAAAAAACCAGCACTAGCTTTCGTATCTAAGAATTGGCGAAATAAAATTAAAGTACATTGATATGATGGAACACCATGCAGCCATTAATAAATCACGTTGAAGAATTATATTTATTTACATATTTAATTTTTAATAATGCATTATTCTTAGTGAGAAAGCACGTTACCAAACGGTATACACTCACTCCTCACTTACCGACATAAGTTCCAAAGACTAGGTCATTATGTGAAAATCAGCACTATGTGAAAATGGAGAACGACTACATCATTACACAACTGCCATATTACATCATTACATAACTGCCAAAACACTGACAATCATGGCCCAGCCAAGCTGACACATAACCGTAACCATCACAGCCAGCATTACTCTCACCTCACAAGTTAGTGTTCATTACTGCCAGATGTATGTCTTTAATGCACAAAGCAGTCGGAAAGTAGAATTTTTACTATTATAAATGTGAAATGTCAGATATTGAGAAAGTCAATAAGTGAGGAGTAGGTGTATTTTAATATGGTGTAAATTTGCATATATATATGTATATGTATATACTATATATATATATATACATTGTGCTGTTGTTGTGTGCCACTGAGTCAATTCCAACTCACAGCGACCCTATAGGACAGAGTAGAACAGCCCCATAGGGTTTCCTAGTTTGTAATCTTTACAGGAAGAAGCCCTAGGTGGTGCAATGCTTAAGTGCTCGGCTGCTAAGTGAAAGATCTTTAGTTCAAACCCACCAGCGGCTCCACTGGAGAAAAGACCTGTTGATCTTCTTCCATACTCAAATGTCCTATGTGTATGATGTTCTAATAAGAAATAATGAGAAAAGAATCTGCAGGCAAATCCTCGCAATGGGAACCCGGGGAACTAAATTATCATCTCCGGTTTTTGGTTTTCTTATCTGTAAAAGAAACATATCAGTCCTTGCCTTCTGGGATCACTAATAGGTTCAAATGAGAGATCCATTTATTCATTCAAAAAGTATTTTATAACTGGCATGTTCCAGGCACTGTTTTAGCTAGTGGGAATACAGCAGAGTATAACGCAGATAGCAACAACAACAACAACAAAAAACCCTACCTTCACGAGTTTATATTCTAGTGGAAGAGACAGATGATAAGCAAAATAAAAAAAAGTAGAATGTATAATATATTAGAAGGCGGGAAGTGCTATGGAGAAAAGTAGATCAGGAAGACCTCAGTGGAAAGATTACCTTTGTGTAACGTCCCCTAGACCTAATGGATCAAACCACGTGACTCCCAAGAGGGTGGAGTGGGAGGAAGTGTAAAGGTCTAGCAAGCGCAAAAGACCTCAAGTGGATACACAGCTGGCCTGTTCTGTTGGTCATGACAATGGTTTATAAAATGTAGTGTACAAAAGGAATATAATTTATTATTACATTATCTTTGAAAGTGCACGTTCAACCATTTCAGAAGGTACCACATGAGCAGGAACCAATGGTACTGAAGGAAGAAGTCCAAGCTGCACTAAAGGCATTGTTGAAAAACAAGGCTCCAGGAATTGATGGAATACCAAAGAGATGTTTCAACAAATGGATGTAGCACTGGAAGGGCTCACTTCCAAGAAAATTGGAAGACAGCTACCTGGCCAACCGACTGGAAGAGATCTATATTTATGCCTATTCCCAAGAAAGGTGATCCCACCCAATGCGGAAATTATTGAACAATAATATCACACACAAGTAAAATTTGCTGAAGATCATTCAAAAGTGACTGCAGCAGTATATCAGCAGAGAACTGCCAGAAATTCAAGCTGGATTCAGGAGAGGACGTGAAACCAGGGATATCATTGCTGATGTCAGATGGATCCTGGCTGAAAACAGACAGTGCCAGAAGGATGTTTACCTGTGTATTATTAACTGTACAAAGGCATTCGAATTGTGGATCATAACAAATTATGGATAACATTGAGGAGAATGGGAATTCCAGAACTCTTAATTGTGCTCATGAGGAACCTCTACATAGATCAAGAGGCAGTCGTTTGAAAAGAGCAAAGGGATACTGTGTGACTTAAATCAGGGAAGGTGGGCATCAAGGTTGCATCCTTTCACCACATCTACTCAATCTCTACGCTGAGAAATAATACGAGAAGCTGGACTATACGAAGAAGAACAAGGCATCAGGGTTGGAGGAAGACTCATTAACAACTTGCATTATGCAGGTGACACAACTTTGCTTGCTGAACATAAAGAGGACTTGAAGCACTTACTGATGAAGATCAAAGGCCACAGCTTTCAGTGTGGATTACATCTCAACATCAAGAAAACAAAAATCCTCACAACTGGACCAATAAGCCACATCATGATAAATAGAGAAAAGATTGAAGTTGTCAAGGATTTCATTTTACTTGGATCCACAATCAACACCCACGGGAGCAGCAGTCAAGAAATCAAAAGTCGCATCGTATTGGGTAAATCTGCTGCAAAAGACCTCTTTAAAGTGTTGAAGAGCAAAGATGTCACTTTAAGGACTAAGGTGCAACTGACTCAAGCCACGGTGTTTTCAATTGCCTCCTATGCATGTGAAAGCTGGACAATGAACAAGGAAGACCAAAGAAGAATTGACGCCTTTGAATTGTGGTGCTGGAAAAGAATGTTGAATACACCGTGGATTGCCAAAAGAACGAACAAAACTGCCTTGAAAGAAGTACAGCCAGAATGCTCCTTAGAAGCAAGGATGGTGAGACTACATTTCACATACTTTGGACATGTTGTCAGAAGGGATCAGTCCCTGGAAAAGGGCATCATGCTTAGTGAAGCAGAGGGTAAATGAAAAAGAGGAAGACTCTCAATGAGATAGATTGACACAGTGGCTGCAACAATGGGCTTAATCATAACAACAATTGTGAGGATGATGCAGGAAGGGGCAGTGTTTTGTTCTGTTGTACATAGGGTCGCTATGAGTTGGAACCGACTCGATGGCACCTACCAACAATCTTTGACACAATTTTTAACTCCAAAATGATTGTTTCTTTTTTTCAAAATGTCTCCAAAAGTATCTTCCTAATGCTCAGGCATTGCTCATGTTCCTTTTGGAGTGAAAGAATAATGAGAGCTTTGAGCTCCCCCAGCTTCCCCTCCCCACCTCCTAAAACCACCCCCAGGTCTGCCTCCTTCCTGACCTCTGACCTCCCAGGAAGAGGTGAGACCCTGACCAGGTGATGGCAGCGGGAATGGAGAGGCACAGACAGATACCAATTTGTTGCAATGGGAGCCAAAATGTTGACTAATAGCATAAGAAGCTCCATCTTAGTTATCTAGTGCTACTATAACAGAAATACCACAAGTGGATGGCTTTAACAAAGAGAAGTTTATTCCCTCACAGTCTAAGAGGCTAGAAGTCTAAATTCAGGGCACCGGCTCTAGTAGAAGGCTTTCTCTCTCTGTTGGTTCTGGGGGAAGGTCCTTGTCATCAATCTTTCCCTGGTCTAGGAGCTTCTCAGAGCAGGAACCCTGGGTCCAATGGATGTGATTTGCTCCCAGAACTGCTTCTTGGTGGTATAAGCTCCCCTGTCTCTCTGCTCACTTCTCTTTTTTATATCTCAAAAGAGATTGACTTAAAACACAATCTATTCTTATAGATTGAGTCCTGCCTCATTAACATAAATGCTTCTATTCCTGCCTCATTACCATCATAGAGATAGGATTTACAACACATTGTAAAATCACGTCAGATGACAAAATGGTGGACAATCACACATTACTGGGAATCATGGCCAAGTTGACAAACATTTTGAGGGGACACAATTCAATCCATAACAACCTCCTAGTTCATTTTCACTTAGGAAAGTTTATCTGACCACTCCTTGTATATATTTCTAGAGTTTTCCACTTTTCTCTGAGAATGTAACTGTTTTCATTTCAGTGATAAATCTAAATGCATATTCTAGATCTAGATGTAGGTCTGCAATTGGACATGGCTACAGGGTTTCAGTGCCTGCATGTGTTTTGGGGACGAGGTTGAATTTTTCTTGTTGTGTTCCCCGAACTAGGGTCCACGCAACTTTTGCACCCCATGGGTTCATTTTAGAGAGTGTGAAGTTCTCAGATTCAGGAAACACTGTCCAAGGTGAATAGCTGACCAGATTCTCCAGAGCATCCACTGCCCCTGGGGAGTCAAGTATAGCTAGGCCTCTGGTTCTGCAAAGCTCTGTTCCCTCCAGCCCTCCCCACACTTTGACAAGAGGCAAATACTGATCATCTCAGAAGCTGTACTGTATTAGTTTCCTATGGCTGCTGTAACTGACCATCACAAATTTAGGGGCTTCAAACAACATAAATACATTATCTTACAATTCTGGAGGCCAGAAGTCCAAGAGGGGTTTCATTGGACTAAAACTCAAGTGTTTTCAGGGCTCAGTTCCTTCCTGTGGCTCTAGGGGAGAATCCGTTTCCTTGCCTTTCCCAACTTCTAGAGGCAGGCTATGTTCCTTGGCACATGGCCCCCTTCCTCCATCTTCAAAGCCAGCAATCACATCAGTCTGACCCCTGCTTCAGTGATCACAGCTCCTACTCTAACTCTCCTGCCTCCCTCTTTCCCATTTAAAGACCCTTGTGATTACACTGGTCCCACCTGGATAATCCAGGGTAATTTCCCCCATCTCAAGATCCTTAGCTTAATCACATCTGCAAAGTCCCTTTTGCCACATAAGGTAACATATTAACAGATTGCTGGGATTCAGACATGGACATCTTTGTCGTTAGGTGCTGTTGAGTCGATTCCAACTCATAACGACCCTATGTATAACAGAGTGAAACACTACCTGGCTCTGCACCATCCTCCCAGTCGTTGCTATGTTTGCGCCCATTGTTGCAGCCACTGCGTCAATCCATCTCATTGAGGGTCTTCCTCTTTTTTGATGACCTATACTTTACCAAGCACGGTATCCATGTCCTTCTCCAGGGACTGGTTCTTCCCAATAACACATCCAAACTATGTGAGACAAAGTCTTGCCATCCTTGCTTCTAAGGATGAGACAAATTTATTTGTTCTTCTGACAGTCCATAGTATATTCAATATTGTTTGCCAATATCATAATTCCAGGGCATCAATTCTTCAGTCTTCCTTATTTGTTGTTCAGCATTTGTATAGAAGCAACTGAAAATACCACGACTTGGGTCAGGTGCACCTTAGTCCTCAAAGTGACATCTTTGGGGGACGACTATTCTTCCACCACATGTACCAGAAGGCCTGAATCACTGACCTCCAGTGCACACAGTAAAGGAAAGAAGCTCACCCTCTCCGCTGTCTCATATTTAAGACAGACTTAACTCAGAGGACTGCAGCTCTTCTCTGAAGGCAAATGCTCTGCCCTCGTTGACAAAATAACAGCTGGTTTATCAGTTTGCTAGGTGCTGTAGAGTCAATTCTGACTCATGGCGGTGCCATGTGTATCAGAGTAGAACTGTGCTCCATAGGGTTTTCAATGTCTGATTTTTCTGAGGATCGCCAGGCTTTTCTTCCAAGGTACCTCTGGGTGGATTCAAACCTCCAACCTTTCATTTAGCAGCTAAGCATATTAACTATTTGCACTACCCAGAGACTTTGGGTGAGTCAGCTAGAATTATTGATTAATTGTAGCAGAGGATAACGATAACTGGTGATGCTAATGAGGATTCTCAGGTATTGTGATCCTGAAATACACCCTAAAATCCTGGACCCTCTTAGGTGAAGAAACACGGAAGGTCACATTGCCATGTTCCTCTCCTCATGCTTGGTGGTCAAAGCAATCCTACTCATGCTGGCCCCATGACAGGGAAGAGTCCCAGTCTCCCAAGACAGCCTGTTTCACATCTCCAAGAGTTGGTATTCCACCCACTGGTCCTAGCCCTGCCTCTTGGGGACACGCAGAAGTCTAAGCCCTTTGTAAACAGCAGCTCTTCAAGGCTTGAGGATGGCCCTCACATGCCAGTTCCCCCAACATTGCAATTCAGAACCTGTTACAGCTCCCTGCATCCCTACGGTTGGTAGAGAGGTGGCTGTGAGGCATGGTCTCTGACTCAGAAAATGGGGTCAAACCTCAGGTCTTTCTCTTCCTCAAGTAACTCCCATCAGCGTTGATGCCACTTCCTCATTTGTGAATATGAGGGATAAACTGAGTCCCAATCCCACACCCAGGCCTCACTCAAGAGCTAACGAATCAGAACCTCTGGGGGCAAGGCCTGGAAATCTATATTTATAAAGATTCCCAAGAGATGCTGATATGGGTTAATGCCCTGACAGCTGCTTGGGAACTCTGGACTAGACATACCTTTCAGTTATGAGCCATGATTGTTCTTTAAATAATTTCCAATGGGCTCATGGACTTCTCAAGGCTGTGCCCCACGGCGTGCCAAAGTACAGGAAAGAACAAGCCTCCCCCCACCACCGCCTCATTCTGGACACCACCTTTTAGCTCATTATCTTTTTGGCGGCCTCGTCATACTGTTGACTCAGCAGAGGTACAGTGGGGCTAGATCATTACACTTTTCCCTTCCTGCTGTGGCTGCAGAGCTGGGCCTCCCCCGGGGCTGCGGCATGCCCTCTGAATCATCTGTGGGTGTTCATTCCTATCTGCATTTGCACCACTGACTGAACTGCCCAACCTGGGCCAGACACAGTGCCAGTCACCAGGACAAAATGGTGAATGACACACCGTACCACTCCCCCAGGGGCTCGCACTGTAGTGGGAGGGCAGACCAGCAAAGAGTCAACCATAACAGAATGCAGGACAAGGAGGACAAGCCACAGCCAACTACCCACGTTCCTTGCCTATTACCCCCCACCCCTTTACTACTGCTCGGCATCCAACATGCTACTTATCCTGACACACACCACTCACCACCTACCCCCACCCCACACCCACTCTCCACCTACCCCATCCCATACCACTCACCACCTGCCCCACCCCACACCACTCACCACCTGCCCCCACCCCACACCCACATTGACAAAAGACTTTCAATTTTCTTCAACTCGGCTCCTTACACAGGCCCCCGTTCTGGTTTCTCACAATTTTGTCCATTGTTTGTCAGTCTTCCAAGCTGTCACGAGGTTCTAGAGCCCTTCCTACTCACAGGACTCCCACCGAACCCACTGGCCTATCAATCTTTATTTCCTCAGCTATTTACTTGAAGTTGCCTCAAATGACCACAAAATCCTGCATATTTAACATCCTGCATAAAGCTGTTTCCTCAAAGTTTCAGCATTATCACAGAGGCTACAATGTGGTAATCACACCAAGGTCTTTGTCAGCCACTGGGGGTCAAAACTGCTCACCAGTACACAAAATAAGTGGTGGGATGGAAGAGCACAGCAGCCGGAACACACGCTGAGGCATCCAGTCAAGTCTGAGAGGATACTGGAGAGCACTGACTGAGAGCTTTTGCAACATGACGTTTTTGTAGACCAAGCCAGGAGAATGGTCTCTCACGAAAGCTCTCATTGGTTGAGGACCTGGAATAGCTCTCAGGGCATTAGTAAACTCACGCTGTCACTGTGCTAAACAGATCACGCTCTAAGGATGGTATTAAATGATGTGTGTGCATGTATCAGTCTATTGGCAGGTTGTTTTCTAACTTTCATAAGGAAGAGTACATCAGTATGTCACAGCCACATGACACTGGCCATTCAGCTCATTCCTCTAACTCCTCTGCCTCTAATTACAGGCTCATAAAGCAACTTCTGCTTATTATCTGGCTTCTTAAGAACATTTCTCCCTGATTAATGGACACATTTATCACATTAATTTTCTTCCTACTAATCTATTAAACCAGAACTCTATGGCTTATATATCAAGCTTTTGGTTATCATAGGTCCTTCTCTGAAAGACTAACCTGAGTATATTGTCAAATGAGCTCTTCAACCAGTAAAAAAGATGACCACATGCCTCAATGTGACAATCACACCCAGGTCCTGGTCCCTGCGAAGCCCTGTCTTGGAAACTACTGGCCTTCCTGGGTAACACTGCTGTCTTGATTTGTTCTGATCAAAAGCCAGTATTATGTTCAGTTCTTTACATGTTGCATCAGTCAGGATATGCTAGGTTATGCTGCAGCAACAAAAAATCCCCAGAGTTCAGTGGCTTCAAATAGCACCGATTTTTTTCTTGTTCACACTACATGTCCAGTGTGGGTCAGCGTGGAGCTCTGCTTTATATCATCTTCAAGCCAGGATCCTGACTGATAGGGAAGCCTTCTGGAGCTTTGCCTGTCATTGGGCAGGTAAAAGGGAGAAGATGATGAGGTACCAATTGACTCTTAAAACTTCTGTGAACCTCTTGACCAAAACAAGCCACGTGGCCATACCTAACTTCAAGTGAGCAGGAGAGCCAGAATCTTTATAAACAAATTAATAGCCACCTCATAAAAACCCAAACGAAACCCATTGCTGTCGAGTCAATTCTGACTCATAGTAACCCTACAGGACAGAGTAGAATTACCCCACA
Source organism: Elephas maximus indicus (assembly GCF_024166365.1). Lineage (NCBI taxonomy): Eukaryota > Metazoa > Chordata > Mammalia > Proboscidea > Elephantidae > Elephas > Elephas maximus. The sequence continues at coordinate 69,292,510 of NC_064831.1, read as the reverse complement.
GGGTGTCCAAGGAGCCCCTGGTGGATTCGAACTGCCAGCCTTTTGGTTAGCAGCCATAGCACTTAACCACTACGCCACCAGGGTTTCCATATATGTTGCCTATTACCTCTTGGGTCAATCCAGTTCCCAGTGAACCACTTTAACTATTTTAAAGGTTCTCTTACAAGGAGTCAGAAATCTGCTGGTGCCAGACAGTATTCTAGGCACTGGAGATACAGCAATAAATAAATAAAATTCCCAGCTCTCCTATGATTCACATTGGATTAGATCCATCCATCAGCCCTTCATTTCCTCACCCATTCAGCTAGCATTTACTAAGCACCTATTTCCATGCCAGACACTGCGCTAGGCCTGGAAGACCCAGGGCTGAAAAAGTTACTGGGCTCACATTGTAGGGGTTTAGCTAACCATCAACGAGGATAAGAAGTGAGTGAAAGGTACATGATACATTTATAATATAGAACTAAATAATCATGACATATCATTTCAAACACTCAAAGAGGGAATATACGATATGGTATTCTAAAGGGAAGCCTTCTAGCTTTTCTCCAGCTATGATCTGGAGAGCCCTTGAAACCAGTTGCAATTGACTCCAACTCATGGCGACCCCATGAGTGTCAGAGTAGAAGTATGCTCCATGGGGTTTTCAATGGCTTATTTTTCAGAAGTAGATCACCAGGTCTTTCTTGCAAGATATCTCTGGGTGGACTAGAACATCCAACCTTTTGGTTTGCAGCTGAGTACATTAACTGTTTGCACCACCCAGGGACTCTGGAGAGACCTTAGGGATTCTAAAAAGGGGCTGCAGAAATCATACTGGATTTGAACAGGCTGCCATGTCCCTCTCCTTCTCTGTTATCTGTTTCATATATGTAACTTTTATGTAAGATTTAATTAAAAAGGGTTCTGTTCATAAACAGAGAAAGAAGAAAGAAAAAAATGGGGGGGGGACTCAATGATCTGATCTGATGCTCTCTCATTTTACACAAGTGAAAATAAACATGCAGAAGAGTTAAGTAACTTACCAAGGTCATATAGAAAGTTAGGTGGTCCCTAGGTGGTGTAAATAGTTAAATGCTTGACTGCTAGCTGAAAGATTGGCAGTAAGAACCCACCCAGAAGTGCCTTGGAAAACAGGCCTGGTGATCTGCTTCCAAAAGGTCACAGCCGTGAAAATTCTATGGAGCAGTTCTACTCTGCACACATGGGGTCGCCATGAGTGGGAATCTACTCCGTGGCCACCAACAACAACACTGCAAATTAGAAACATGCTCCAGGCCGAAACCCAGATGCCTCTGCCTGTCTCTGAACTCCAGAGTCCCACCCCCACTTTTTTTTTTTTTTTAATTTACACCAAGTCTGCAGGTAAGCTCCAAAAACTAAGACTCTAGTGTCAATGGGAAAAACCAACCAGTGGGCTCCAGCAACAAATTCACAGAGGACTCTGGAACCCTTCCTGGTGAGTTTGAGACTACACGTCACTGCTTGGCCGGAGCTGGGCCATCCCCTTCCTTCTCCTGGTCAGCAAATCCCTGCCCAGCAGGCACAAAGCCATGGCTGCAGCACTAGTGTCTACTTCCCATTTGTCAAGATTTGAGAAAGAGCCCTTTTGGGAAGTCCTGGTTGAGAGCTCCTCCCTCCCCTCAGTGCTGTGGATGGGGACTGGTAAGCTTCAGGCCCAACCTCCCAGGATCATGAGTGTTTCAGAGAGAGTATCACAGAGAGTTAATAAACGCAAAAGCTTTTAGAAGCTGGAAAGACACAGCAAATTTGCCTCCAGCATTGGCCAGGAAAAAAAAAAAGACATTATATATCTAAAATCAAAAGGAACATACCACCAACAAAGAACCTTTGTTTGTCTTCCAAGCATTAAGTGAACAGTTGTTCACCATACTTGTCAGAAATGCAAATCAACTGTTTGATCTATTCTTTCCCTGGAAACTGGCATTTATTTCCACATAGTCCCAGGTGTGCACAACAACAGAAAAAAATTAGACTTTATTTACCAGACATTTAGGGTTTTCCCTCCAGACTGCAGGAACCTAAGAAAATCTCTAAATTTGCTCTTTTTGCCAACTCCCCTCCCTCTCCTTGTCCACCATCCGCTGATATGCTGGAGGAGATCACTGAAGGGGGTTGTACAGCTCTCCAAATCCCAGCAGCATCAGACACCCTACTCTCTCTAGCCCCTTTCTCTGATTCAGCAGTGCCCAAAATATTGCTGCCAGGTTCTCAATGAGCTGGTGACCACAGAGCTCATTTCAAAGGGCATTCCGTGGCCTCAGCAGCCTGGCTGGCTTCTAGCCGCAGGACAGGCTCCGGTGATGCTGGTGGTCACAGAAAGGGGAAAGGAAGAGCCACTTCACCAGGGAGAGGTGGTGGTGGCAGTTTGGTGGCAGGTGGAGGGAAGGGGGCATAACCAGCCACATAAGCTGCTGCCAAAGTCCTCCTGGCAACTTTTTCATGTAATGCATAAAATCAAGGGAGAACCCAGAAATGAGGCTCCCAGTCACAGCAGTGAGGGTGGCTCTATGATGAACTCCACCATCTCCCAATTAAATCACCTCACCCACAAGAGGAGTGGATTGAAGACTTTAAGATGGGCATACATTGTTCATAGCAAAGAACCAGGATTTTATTCCCCCTCCCTTTAGGTCTTCCCAGTCATTACTTAATTCCCACTGAAATGGGTACCTTAACACAGCCACCTTCCTCACTGTGTAGACAACAACTTAACACAGCTACAATCTTCCAGCAAAGCAACACTGGGCTAAGAGGTATTAGGGTTAACACTACTCAAACGCCACTGGAAGCTCCCAGCACCCCCGCAGAGCGGACAAATGACTCTGGCAACATGTCCTGGCCCCAAGGAAGACTAGCTTGGGAGGGATGGCGGGGCAGGTAAGGAAGGCCGCACATGCTTGAGTTAGATCGTGTGTGAGTGAGTACACACCCACCGCCGGCCAGGCCTGGCTTCTGTGTTTTCTGGCAAGTGAACTTGGACATCCTTATCTCCTCTGGCAGAACGACGATCCCATCGCACATCAACGTGACTGGAAATCTCAATGTAAGAGCTGCATGCACCGGTCGGTCCGTCTGGGGTTTGTCCAACTTTCCATCTTACTTCGTGCCTCTAATGTCAGGCTTCTTGCACACATGGCTCGCATGTTCAACCCTCAAAATACCGCTTTCTGGAAACGAATTCTCAGCCATGAAAACTTGCCCCAAACTGCACGGACCTTTTCCGTTGTTCCTCTTTCTCAATCCTTCTGAGTAAGATCCACCGGGTATAGTCCAGCCCAGCGCCGCCTCCCCCCGCCCCCCCCCCCCCTTTGCCCGTACAGCCCAAGCTCGGCTGCAAGGACCTCAGCGCCCCCGCGGCCCGCAGTGCTCGGAAGCCGAGGGAAGACAGGGAGGTGCGCTCGCAGCCTCGGACTGCACATCCCGGGCGCGTGTGCATCTAGCCGCGGGCACACCTCGCACACACACACACACACTCACACGTGTGCTCCCCGCCCGCGCCTGTCCCCGGCTCTCCGAAGTTACCTCCTAGGCTCTCCCGGCGCAGGGCCCACGCCGCCCCTCGGGTCGCTCGCTGCTCTCCGGCCGCGGTCCGCACGGTCTCCAAACGGCGCCTCAGGAAGGCTCCGGTGCCAACCAGTCCCCGCCTCCGGGGCAGCCTGGGTTCCGCGCCAGTGGCTGCAACCCTGGGGCTGGGACGTCTTCCTGCCTCTGCCACCTGGGTCGGGGTCTGCCCTCACCTGCGCGGTGCCCACCTGGCTGCAGCCAGGGCTGGGGTCGGCGCACGGCAGGCGCTCGGACTCCTCCGGGGCAGCAGACCGCCAGCACCCCCTCGCATGGCGCTCGGGCTCGCAGCCCCCCGGGCCGCCCCAGCCTGGGTCTTTGTGTCTTGGCCGGCGCCGCCACGTCACGGGCTGGGGGGTTGTGAGCGGCGCGGGCCGGGAACCCCGCGGCCAGGAGCCGGGCTCGGCTTTTCCATAGCTGCCCGCCCGGGGCGCGCCGGCTGGCTGGGGCGTACTGGCTCCGCTGCGCGCACCCTGAGGGAGAAAGGGGGCGGGTCCCGGGAGCAGCGCGGTGGACGCACCAAGAGGTGCACTGCCGGAGGCTGCAGCGGGAGAGCGCGAGTGGGGAGCGGCTGGAGCCAGGGAGAGGCGACGTCCGCTCGGTCCCGGGTCGCGGCTGCAGTGTTGGAGAGGGAGTGTGCCGAGGCTGCGCGCGGGAGGAGGCCCGGCAGCCGGAGACGCTAGCGGGGTTCCCGTCTCCCCACTCCCCCTGCGCTGAAGGTTACTGCAGCCCCCAGCGGCCGAACTGGGGCGAACCGGGTTCTTGCCTCTCCCTCTCCCTGGGTGCACTCGGCTCGCCCTTCTGGGGCCTCTGACTCTGCAGTGCTTTGCAAGACCAGGGCAGGTGGTCACTTTGCTCATTGATTTTCCCTCTTGGCCAGCCTCGGTTTAATTGGTACCCAGATTGGAGAGACTAGAGATCATGTGACCACCCCCTCCCCAAGCACGCACAAATACACAGCACACACACACGCGCACACACACACACACACACACACACACACACACCCCACATACATCAAGCCGAACGAAACTAGGATGTGTTTTCAAAAGTCATATTGGATACATCAGTCAGAACTGGAGGCCTTTCGCAAGTCACCCCGCCTGCTGCAGTGGGGCTGACAAGCAGCCGCTGCCGCTGGCGCCACCATCTATACAAACCCTGTCCCTGCCGCTGGAGAAGCTCACATTAACAGCACTTTGGATGCCCATGTCAAGAACAGCACAAAAACGGAATCGAAGCTTCAGATCCATGGGACCCCATTTCAAAAGGAAAGCAAAGCCCTCCACCGGCTCACGGAACAGAATTGTTGAGGAGCGTACCTACGCGGGCACAGAGCCTTTTCCCTGGGCCGCGGTCGGTGGCGTTTCCCGGAGCGCAGCCAAGATGCCAGCTCCCAGCATTTGTTTGCTACCTGTGGTCTGAGCGCCAGCGTCAGGGGTAACGCAGAGCTGAGTCTCGCAGCCTCCCTCTGTGTGCTGCCTGAATGTGGCTGGCGACAACGCTCTAAAAGTGAACCTGCTAATAAATGGATACTTTAAATAATGCCTGATCAGGGTGATGAGAGGTGTTGACAACTCGATTTTCCCAGAGCTCCTCTCTGCCCAAGTTTTTTTTTTTTTTTTTAATTCATTTGCCTTTTTAACCTTCTTGTGAGGCAAGCTCAAACTCATTTAACATAGGGCAAAGAGCTAAATGGGAGTGAAGTTCGTTTTAGTCATTCTACCTCTCCAAGGGATTTTAAATCTGTAAAGAGTATTGGCTCTGCCTTTTGGGCCCTGGTATTTTTTCTGGGCAACGGGAAGTTTAAACTCAAATAGTAAAGGGCTCTGAGGGTATGGAGCTGGTTTGGCGATTTGCAGAGATGCTGGGGCCCTTCAGGGTCCTCCTTGCCCTTTGAGTTCAGAGGGCAGGCTATTTGAGACTTAAGAACCAAAAAGGAAAGAAGGAAGGAAGGTAGGTAGGAAGGAAACTATATTTCTCCAGGGAATGAGATACTAGAACCCACAGTGAACAGTTGGGACAGAAAGCTATGCAGCTTCTTCCCTTTCCTTTGCTCTAAGTTTTACTCTTCCTTTTTCTTTCCACCTTTTCCTCATAAAATACCATCACAGAGACCTACTTTGGGGAGAAAAAAAAATCAGAACTTCTTAAAGCTCAGAAATGGGTAAAAATCTGCCCTTTTTCCCTTAGTTCACCTGAGGCAGGTTAGGTTTTATTTAATATTTTCTTCCTGAAAAAAACTTATGTAAAACATTTTTTTAATTAAAAATAGCATTAAATGAACATGGAAAGTACAGATCTCTCACCCTAAAATCTCTCAGTTCTAGCCAGAAGTTGGCTAGTGGTGTTTACAGATACAAAGAATTTAATCCATTGCCCCTTTCCCCTCCTGACTCCTGATTTCCCTAAACCTGTCCCTGAAGCCCCCCAAACAATCCTTGGAAAGTATTTTTCTCATTTTCTGCTTGGCAACTCACCCTTCCCCAGGAGAAACACAAATATAGTAACACCCTCTGGGAAGAGGCAAGGATGACATCCTTGGACTCACTGCATTCTGTCCATGTGGGAAAGAGTGAAGGTAGTTTTTCTGCACCACTAACTGTATCAAGAAGATACCAAAACACATCAATAGAACAAAGGAATAAAACCACATGGTCATCTTTACCCATGCAAAAAAAGCATTTGACAAAATCGCTTCACTCTTTCTTGATGAAAACTCTAAAGATGATTGGAATAGAAGGGAAATTCCTCAATATGATTCAGGGCATATATGAAAAGCCAGATTCTTAATGGAAAAAGACTGAGAGCTTTCCCCTTGAAAACGGGAGTAACACAAGGGTGACCAGTCTCACCACTTCTATTCAACATTGTATTAGAAGTCTCAGCCAGAGCAATAAGACAAGAAAAAGAAATAAAAAGGTATCCAGATTGGAAAAGAAGAAGTAAAAATATCTGTATTTGCAAATAATATGATTTTTTTTATATATATATACATAGAAAATCCCAAAGAGCCCATAAGAAAGCTTATAAAGAGGGATTTAGCAAAGTTGCAGGACAAAAAGTCAACAAACAAAAATCAGTTGGGTTTCTATACACCAACAATGAGAAATCTGAAAGGGAAATTAGGGAAACAATTCCATTTCCAATACCATCTAAGAGAATAAAATACTTAGGGATAAATCTAACCAGGAATGTGAAGGACTTATACAATGAAAACTATAAAACATTGTGGAAAAAGATTAAAGAAGGCATAAATAAATGGAAAGATGTTCCATGTTCATGGATTGGAAGAGTTAATATTGTTAAGATGTCAATACTACCCAGAGCAATCTATAGATTCAATGTAATCCCAATCAAAATTCCAACGGTTTTCTTTATGGAAATAGAGAAATCAATCCTCAACTTTATACAGAATGGCAAAAGTCCCCCAATAGATAAAGCAATGTTAAAAGAGAAAAACAGAGTAGGAAGGCTCACATTTCCACGTTTTAAAACATACTATATAGCTACAATAATCAAAACATCCCGGTACTGGTACAACAAGACACATAGACCAATGCAACAGAGTTGAGAGTCCAGAAATAAACCCACACATCATGGTCAACTGATTTTTGACAAGGGTGCTAAGTCCATTCAACGGGGAAAGAAGAGTCTCTTCAATAAACAGTGGTGGAAAAATTGGAGTTCCACATGCAGAAAAACGAAACAGGATCCTTGCCTCACACCATACACACGCACAAAAAAACTCAAAATGGATTAAGGGCCTAAACATGCAAACTAAAACCACAAAATTCTTAGAAGAACAAGCAAGGGCAACACTGTCAGACCTAGCTTTCAACAATGGATTATCTAACATAATAACAAAAGCACAAATTGCAAAGACAAAATAAATAGGACCTCATTAAAATTAAAAACTTCTGTTCATCAAAAGACTACAAAAAAGGTGAAAAGGCAAGCTACTGACTTTGTACCATATACCTGACAAGAATCTAATAACCAAAATATATATAGAATTTTGACAACTTAACAACAAAAAGACAAATAGCCCAGTCATAAAATGGCCAAAGGACATGAATAGACATTTCACTAAAGAGGACATTCAAATGGCCACCAAACACATGAAAAGATGCTCAGCGTCATTAGCCACTAGCAGAGAGATACAAATCAAAACCACAAACAGATATCATTTCACTCCCAATAGGATGGCTAATTAAAAAATAAATAAATAAAAAATGTTGGCAAGGATGTGGGGAAATGGAAACACTTATGCATTGTTGGTGGGAACACAAAATAGCACAGCATTGTGAAAAACAACATGGCAGTTCCTCAAAAAACTAAAAATAGAATTACTGAATGACCCAGAAATTCCGCTCCAAGAGTCTTGAAAACAGAGACTCAAAAAGAGACGTGTACACCAATGTTCACTGCAGCACTTTTCACAATGGCCAAAAGGTGGAAACAAACTAAACGCCCATCAACAGATGCATGGGTTAACAAAATGTGGTACATACATACAATGGAATACTACTCAGCCAGTAGGAGAAATGAAGCCTTGATACATGGCACAGTACGGATAGAGCTTGAAGACATTATGTTGAGCAAAATAAGCCAATAACAAAAGGACAAGTATTGTATGAACTCACTTATATAAAAAAGACAAGAAAAGGCAAATGTATAGAGACCAAAGTTTATTAGTGGTTACCATGAGTGAGAGGGAGGGAGAAAAGGGGGGCTATCCATGATGGCAGAATCTCATTAAGGGTAGGGTTGCACAGCAATTATTGTATTTGCTGTCAATAAGTTGTGCAACTATAAAAAGGTGAATTGGTTAAATAAAAAAAAAAAATGATACCAAATCATATTCACTGTTCATCTATGGACCCAAGGTATTAAGTTTTGTGAGAAGGGAAATGATGCAAAGACAAGAAACTATATCTCTAGGATAAATAAACATTAAAAGCATTTTGGGGGTGGGGTCTGGGGAACAGGAGACAGAAGATGATGGGGGAAAGGGTACCAGACTAGGTAGACAAGAATGGAGTCAGCATCTAGAGACCATACAGCCTCTACTTTTCCTGCCTTTTCTTAGGACCCCCACACAGATCCTCAAATTTCACTCCATAATGTCATTGATCAAGATGTGAAAACCCAAACTGACATAAGGGAAAGAGCATTAAGCCTGAAGATCTGGTTTTAGACATCTGTTAAATGAAGTAAACTACCTATGTGAACTCGGTAGCTTACCTGACCTCTTTTAGATCCTTTAGCGCTTGAAAAGTTGGATTCTACTTAACAAATTTAATATTTGAACAAAGAAACATTTCTAGATGCCATCATGGAGAACCTGAGCTTGATAACCCAGCTTGATAATGAAACCTTAATAAATCCATGGGGATCTATGTGATCCAGTCTCAATGTTATTGTTGTTGTTGTTAGGTGCCGTCGAGTTTGTTCCCACTCTCAGAGACCATATGTACAACAGAACAAAACACCGCCCTGTCCTGCGCCATCCTCACAATTGTTGCTATGTTTGAGCCCATCATTGCAGCCAGTGTCAGTCCATCTCGTTGAGGGTCTTCCTCTTTTTCACTGACGCTCTACCTTACCAAGCATGATGCCCATCTCCAGGGACTGGTTCCTCCTGATAACATGTCTAAAGTAAGTGAGATGAAGTCTTGCCATCCTGGCTTCCAAGGAGTGCTCTGGTTATACTTCTTCCAGGATAGACTTGTTCTTTCTTCTGGCAGTCCATGGTATATTCAATATTCTTGGCCAACACCATTATTCAAAGACATCAATTCTTCTTCAGTCTTCCTTATTCATTGTCCAGCTTTCACATGCATATGAGGCGATTGAAAACACCAAGGCTTGTGTCAGGCACACCTTAGTCCTCAAGGTGACATCTTTCCTTTTCAACACTTTAAAGAGGTCTTTCGCAGCAGATTTGCCCAATGCAGTATGTCGTTTGAATGCTACTTCCGTGGGCATTGACTGTGGATCCAAGTAAAACAAAACCCTTGACGACGTCAATATTTTCTCCATTTATCATGTTGCTTATTGGTCCAGTTGTGAGGATTTTGTTTTCTTTATGTTGAGATGTAATCCATACTGAAGGCTGTAGTCTTTGATCTTCATTAGTGCTTCAAGTCTTCTTCACTTTCAGCAATCAAGGTTGTGTCATCTGTATACTGCAAGTTGTTAACGAGTCTTCCTCCATGTCTGAAGCCAAGTTCTTCCTAATATAGTCCAGCTTCTCAAATTATTTGCTTAGCATACAGGTTAAATAAGTATGATGAAAGGATACAACCCTGATGCACACCTTTCCTTACTTTAAACCACACAGTATTCCCTTGTTCTGTTCAAACGACTGCCTCTTGGTCTATGTATAGGTTTCTCATGAGCACAATTAAGTCTCAGTAAAGTGTCCCATTCAATGAAAGATGATCCAGCCAGCAAAATAAATTGATCCTTAATCAAGTCTTTTATTTGAATTTCTGAGAGACTATCAAGGGATCCTTTCGTAACCCACCTCAATGTCATCCACCTTCTCTTCTCTAGCTCCTTCCAACCTAAGCTGTTTCAGAGCTTCTTTCTTTCCAATATACACCCCAATTCTCTTTAAACATATCCCATACAGCTTTCTGTTTCTGTTCTTTCCCACCCCCTCTACTTTTATTTATTATGCACATCTACATATTCTCTGTCCTCTGTTTAGGGGAAGGGAGGGAAAAGGAAACTGTGGGCAAAATCAGGATTCTCTTTAGTGATGGTGGAAGGGAGAAGGTGTGAACGTTCTTCACACTTTAGTAATTTTCAGTCCACCATAATTAGTTCTCCTTTGGGTACATTTTAGATATACTGAAATATTAGAAAATGTTAGCCAACGTAATATCAGCAGACAAAAATTTTGTCTCTAGCTCACCTACTATCTAGGTAAACCTGAGGCAGTTTCTTAATCTCTTCTAAGCTTCCCTTTCATCACCTACAGAATTGCAATAAGAACCTTCATAGGTTTATTGGAAAGGCTGAATAAGTGCGAAGTGTAAGGCTCATAATAGGCACTCTGAAAATGTTTCTGGATTCTTAAGATAAAGGAAGGAAGGAAAGAAGGAAGGGGTACTTGCATCTTGAGCTTCTAGGCAAAGCTTGACTGTACCAGTGAACAAGGGATTTGGGCCCAGGGAAATCATATCCTCCTCTAGGCTTAAAGGCTGAGCTGTAATCTTTTGGATCCTAGGAGGATATGTTGCTTTGCTGGCTTGACAGAATGCACAATAAAAAATCTTGCCGTTGGAATGGGTGCCCTGTGGTTGATGCACAGCTGCTCGCTCTCTGATTTTCCTCCAGGCAGTCTAAGAATCTTGTATCCTGCTTGCTCCTTTGTGCTCCAAGATTGTCATCTGCCAGTTGCAGCATTAATAGGCCTCGCTCAGAACCTGGAGCATTCTAAATCCCAGGCCATTAAACTCACCTGTCCTATTTCATATCTGAGGATCTTTTTGTTGTTGCTGTTAGGTACCGCTGAGTCAGTTCCGACTCATAGTGACTCTATGCACAACAGAACAACACACTGCCCAATCCTGTGCCATCCTTACAATCGTTGCTATGCTTGAGCTCATTGTTGGAGCCGCTGTGTCAATCCACCTTGTTGAGGGTCTTCCTCTTTTCCGCTGACCCTCTACTTTGCCAAGCATTATGTCCTTCTCCAGGGACTCATCCCTCCTGACAACATGTCCAAAGTAAGATGCAGTCTTGCCATCCTTGCTTCTAAGGAGCACTCTGGTTGTACTTCTTCCAAGACAGATTTGTTCATTTTTTGGCAGTCCATGGTATATTCAATATTCTTCCCCAGCACCACAATTCAAAGGTGTCAATTTTTCTTAGATTTTCCTTATTCATTGTCCAGCTTTCACATGCATATGATAGGATAGAAAATACCATGGCTTGGGTCAGGTGCACTTTAGTCTTCAAGGTGACATTCCTGCTTTTCAACACTTTAAAGAGGTCTTTTGCAGCAGATTTACCAATGCAATGCATTGTTTGATTTCTTGACTGCTGCTGCCATAGCTGTTGATTGTGGATCCAAGTAAAATGAAATCCTTGACAACTTCAATCTTTTCTCCATTTATCGTGATGTTGCTCATTGGTCCAGTTGTGAGGATTTTTGTTTTCTTTATGTTGAGGTGCAATCCATACTCAAGGATGTGATCTTTGATCTTCAATAGTAAGTGCTTCAAATCCTCTTCACTTTCAGCAAGCAAGGTTATGTGATCTGCATAACGCAGGTTGTTAATGGGTCTTCCTCCAATCCTGATGCCTCATTCTTCTTCATATAGTCCAGCTTCTTGGGTTATTTGCTCACCATACAGATGGAATAGGTATGGTGAAAGGATACAACCCTGACTCACATCTTTCCTGACTTTAAACCAATCAGTATCCCATTGTTCTGTCTGAACAACAGTCTCTTGATCTGTGTAAAGGTTCCTCATGAGCACAATTAACTGTTCTGGAATTCCCATTCTTCTCAATGTTATCCATAATTTGTTATGATCCACGCAGTCCAACGCCTTTGCATAGTCACAAAAACACAGGTAAACATCCTTCTGGTATTCTCTACTTTTAGCCAGGATCCATCTCACATCAGCAATGATATCCCTAGTTTTATGTCCTCTTCTGAAACCAGCCTGAATTTCTAGCAGCTCCCTGTCAATACGCTGCTGCAGCTGTTTTTAAATGATTTTCAGCGAAATTTTGCTTGCATGTGATATTAATGATATTGTTCTATAATTCCCTCATTCAGTTGGATCACCTTTCTTGGGAATAGGCATAAATATGAATCTTTTCCAGTCAGTTGGCCAGGAAGCTGTCTTCCATATTTCTTGGCATAGACAAGTGAGCACCTCCAGCACTGCATCTGTTTGTTGAAACATCTCAATTGATATTCCGTCAGTTCCTGGAACCTTGTTTTTCACCGATGCCTTCAGAACACCTTGGACTTCTTCCTTCAGTACCATCGGTTCCCGATCATATGCTACCTCCTGAAATGGTTGAATATCGACTAATTCTTTTTGGTATAATAACTCTGTGTATTCCTTCCATCTTCTTTTGATGCTTCCTGCATAGTTTAATATTTTTCCCATAGAATCCTTCACTATTGCAACTCAAGGCTTGAATTTTTTCTTCAGTTCTTTCAGCTTGAGAAACGCTGAGCATGTTCTTTAGATCTGAGGATCTAAAATAATATATATGAAGCAGAAATGAATATCAGAGATCAACTAATACATTGGTTTTTGAACACTAGAGCAGTAGCCTCCATCCTCTACTTCACCTCCCAAAAAGCCCACTGCCATCGAGTAGATTCCGACTCTTAGTAACCCTACAGGACAGAGTAGAACTTCCTCCTAGGGTTTCCAAAGCAGTAAACCATTTCAGAAACAGACTCCCACATCTTTCACCCATGGACCAGGTGGTGGGTTCAAACTACCTACCTTTCAGTTAGCAACCAAGCATTTAACCATTGCTCCACAAGGGCTCCTACGTCACCTCCCAGGGGAAATCTTTTTGATGTCATATCTGTTCCTAGAAGAATTTCATTGGTGGCAGGAGTTTCAGGTATAAACACTTGAATGTGTGTGATACAAATTTGGGGTAAGGTGGAATATAGGGCCACTCCTCAACCCTAACTCCTTGGATGGAGTTAAGTGGCTGGGAACAGCAGATTGTCAATCATGGAAATGAGGCCCAGAATTTCTAAGTCATGCTGTGAATCAGGAACATATTTGAAACTAGAACTGAGGTCTTCTGAATCCTAGCCCAGTGTTCACAGTGGGTCCCAAATTTCCTAAAATGCTGCCAGGAGGTGGTGCTCAGAGCACCTCCAGGCTATCTAGGAGCTTCTCTGAGTCAGGCTGGAGATTTGGGGGCCCTCCAGATACGGGTGAGCCTAACAGTGCCGATGGTCCTTTCCAGAAAGCTAGGTGTCAGGGAGCCAGGCTGGACATATTTCAACTTGAGTTAACTCGTGGTTCACTGAGTCCCACACTTCTGCTTTGCAAGTGGCCTTTTCCAAGCAGGGGTTCCTGTGATGGTGTGTTTGGCATATGGAGAGGACATTTGTTAATTTTTGGCTGCCCAGATTCTGAATTTTCTTATTTTGGAGGAAGCCACCATTGTGAAAGTTCCAGTACTCCCTCTTCTGAACTCTGGGAGCTGGAATGTGGACTGTCACTGAAGGATGCCCAATCCAATGCTCTTGTCTGAGACTATGAACCTGAAGCCAGCAATGGTGCCTAACAATCCAATAACAAATTGGATCTGGTTCTACCAGTAGAGGTAGTAGCAAAGTGGTGGTGTAAAAAACCAGTGACATTTTGGAAATTGTCCCACTGGTGGTAATAATGGCATCAGTGTGCAATGGTCTGGGTCAAATAGTGGGCAAAGCAGAGCCCTAAACAGGCTATGATTCCAGCTTTCCAGTTTCCCTCCTTTTCTGCTCATTTTCCAAGCCTGATTCTTAGACTTTTCACTGACTCTGTCACTCTTTGATATCCCTCCAATAAATTCCTTTCCTACTCAAGTAGACCAGAGTCAGTGTCTGATGTTGACAACCCAGAGTCCTGACAGGTACATGAAAGGCTGGCTTTCCACTGCTGGAAATTATAGTTCTCTGGACATCACAAACAGGAGAACTGGACTGAGATCCAGCTCAGAGTGTCTGGCCACATTGGAACTGTCCTCATCAAACAATGGGAGCTCCTGCTACTTCCCGCTCCCTTGTGGGATACAGAAGCAGGGCTCTCCAGGGCCGTGTTGGAAAGCAAATGAGCTGTAGTGTACTCCTCTGACCTGTAAGGCCAGTCAGTCCTGTCTTGCGTGTCATTCCTGCCTTTCTTGATCTCTGGTTGTGTCACCTTGGACAAGGCACTGAAATCTCTGGGCCTCCTTTTCTTTACCTATTGTATGAGATGTGTCTGTCGGTTTGTCGTACTGTGGGGGCTTCTGTGTTGTTGTGATGCTGGAAGGTATGCTACCAGTATTCAAATGCCAACAGGGTCTCTCATGGAGGACAGGTTTCAGCTGAACTTCCAGACTAAAACAGACCAGGAAGGATCCGGCAGCCTACTGCTGAAAAGCATTAGCCAGTGAAAACCTTAGGAATAGCAGTGGAACATTGTCTGATATAGTGCCAGAAGATGAAACCCCCAGGTTGGAAGGCACTCAAAAGACAACTAAGGAAGAGCTGCCTCCTCAAAGTAGAGTCAACCTTAAAGGTGTGGATGGAGTCGAAATTTCGGGACCTTCTTTTGCTGATATGGCATGGATCAAAATGAGAAGAAACAGCTGCAAATATCAATTAGTAATCAGAACATGAAATGTATGAAGTAGAATCTAGGAAAATTGGAAATCATCAAAAATGAAATGGATCACATAAACATCGATATCCTAGGCATTAGTGAGCTGAAATGGACTGGTAGTGGCCATTTTGAATCGAACAATCATATGGTCACAATGCAAGGAATGGCAACTTGAAGAGGAATGGTGTTGCATTCATCATCAAAAAAAACATTTCAAGATCTGTCCTGAAGTACAACACTGTCAGTGATAGGATAATATCCATACGCCTAAAAGGAAGACCAGTTAATACGACTATTATTCAAATTTACAGACCAACCACTAAGGCCAAAGACGAAGAAATTGAGGAAAATTTTTACCAACTTCTGCAGTCTGAAATTGGTCAAACATGCCATCAGGACGCATTGATAACTACTGGTGATTGGAATGCAAGAGTTGGAAACAAAGAAGAAGGATCAGTAGTTGGAAAATAAGGCCTCGGTGATAGAAACAATGCCAAAGATCGCATGACAGAATTTTGCAAGGCCAACAACTTCTTCATTGCAAATACCTTTTTTCAACAACATAAATGGCAACTATACATGTGGACCTCGCCAGATGGGACGCACAGAAATCAAATCAGCTACATCTATGGAAAGAGACAATACAGAAGCTCAATATTATCGGTCGGATCAGTCAGAACAAGGCCAGGGGTCGACTTCAGAACAGACCATCAATTGCTATATGCAAGTTCAAATTGAAACTGAAGAAAATTAGAACAAGTCCATGAGAGCCAAAGTACAACCTTAAGTATAAAAAAAAAAAAAAAAAAAAAAACCCACCTAAATTTAGAGACCATCTCAAGAATAGATTTGACAATAATGAACACTAATGACCGAAGACCAGACAAGTTGTAGAATGACATCAAAGACATCAGACACGAAGAAAGCAAGAGGTCATTAAAAAGACAAGAAAGAAAAAACCAAAATGGATGTCAGAAGAGACTCTGAAACTTGCTCTTGAACGTTGAGTAGCTAAAGCAAAAGGAATAAATGATGAAGTAAAAGAACTGAAGATCTTAAAGGGCCGCTTGAGAAGGCAAAGTATTATAATGACATTTGCAAAGAGCTGGAGATAGAAAACCATGTGCTCAGCATTTCTCAAGCTGAAAGAACTGAAGAAAAGATTCAAACCTCAAGTTGCAATACTGAAGGATTCTATGGGGAAAATATTAAATGATGCACGAAGGATCAAAAGAAGATGAAAGGAATACAGAGTCATACCAAAAAGAATTGATCGACGTTCAACGATTTCAGGAGGTAGCAAAGGTACTGAAGGAAGAAGTCCAAGCTGCACTGAAGACATTGGCAAAAATTAAGTCTCTGGGAATTGACAGAATATTAGTTGAGATGTTTCAACAAATGGATGCAGCTCTGGAAGTGCTCACTTGTCTATGCCAAGAAATATGGAAGACAGCTTCCTGGCCAACTCACTGGAAGAGATACATATTTATGCTTATTCCCAAGAAAGGTGATCCAACTGAATGAGGGAATTATGGAACAATATCATTGATATCACAAGCAAATAAAATTTTGCTGAAGATCATTCAAAAGTGGCTGCAGCAGTATATCGACAGGGAACTGCCAGAAATCCAAGCCGGATTGAGAAGACAACGTGGAACCAGGGATATCATTGCTGATGTCAGATGGATGCTGGCTGAAAGTAGAGAATACCAGAAAGATGTTTATCTGTGTTTTCATGACTATGCAAAGGCATTCAACTCTGTGGATCATAACAAATTTTTTTTCTAATAATTTTTATTGTGCTTTAAGTGAAAGTTTACAAATCAAGTCATTCTCTCACACAAAAATCCATATACACCTTTCTACACACTCCCAATTACCCTCCCCCTAATGAGACAGCCCGCTCTCTCCCTCCACTCTATCTTTTCATGTCGATTTCACCAGCTTCTAACCCCCTCCACCCTCTCATCTCCCCTCCAGGCAGGAGATGCCAACATAACCTCAAGTGTCCACCTGATCCAAGAAGCTCACTCCTCACCAGCATCCCTCTCCAACCCATTGTCAGTCCAATCCATGTCTGAAGAGTTGCTTGGGGAATGGTTCCTGTCCTGGGCCAACAGAAGGTCTGGGGGCCATGACCACTGGGATCCTTCCAGTCTCAGTCAGACCATTAAATCTGAGAATTTGGGGTCTGCATCCCACTGCTCTCCTGCTTCCTCAGGGGTTCTCTGCTGTGTTCCCTGTCAGGGCAGTCATCGGTTGTAGCCGGGCGCAATCTAGTTCTTCTGGTCTCAGGATGATGTAGTCTCTGGTTCATGTGGCCCTTTCTATCTCCTGGGCTTATAATGACATTGTGTCCTTGGTGTTCTTCATTCTCCTTTGATCCAAGTGTGTTGAGACCAATTGATGCATCTTAGATGGCTGCTTGCTAGCATTTAAGACCCCAGACGCCACTCTTCAAAGTGGGATGAAGAATGTTTTGTTAATAGATTTTATTATGCCAATTGACTTAGATGTCCCCTGAAATCATGGTCCCCTACCCCTGCTACGTTGGCCTTTGAAGCATTCAGTTTATTCAGGAAACTTCTTTGCTTTTGGTTTAGTCCAATTGTGCTGACCTCCCCTGTATTGTGTGTTGTCTTTCCCTTCACCTAAAGTAGTTCTCACCTACTATCTAATGAGTGAATACCCCTCTCCCACCCTCCCTCCCTCCCTCCCCCCTCCCGTAACAACAAAAGAATGTTTTCTTCTCAGTTTAAACTATTTCTCAAGTTCTTATAATAGTGGTCTTATACAACATTTGTCCTTCTGCAACTGACTAATTTCACTCAGCATAATGCCTTCCAGGTTCCTCCATGTTATGCAATGTTTCACAGATTCCTCGCCATTCTTTATCGATGCATAGTATTCCATTGTGTGAATATACCATAATTTATTTATCCATTCATCCGTTGATAGGCACCTTGGTTGCTTCCATCTTTTTGCTATCGTAAACAGTGCTGCAATAAACATGGGTATGCATATATCTGTTCGTGTAAAGGCTCTTATTTCTCTAGGATATATTCCAAGGAGTGGGATTGCTGGGTCATATGGTAGTTCTATTTCTAGCTTTTTAAGGAAATTGCAAATCGATTTCCAAACTGGTTGTACCATTTGACATTCCCACCAGGAATGTAGAAGTGTTCCAATCTCTCCACAGCCTCTCCAACATTTATTATTTTGTGTTTTTTGGATTAATGCCAGCCTTGGAGTGAGATGAAATCTCATTGTAGTTTTGATCTGCATTTCTCTAATGGCTGATGATGGTGAACATTTCCTCATATATCTGTTAGCTACCTGAATATCTTCTTTAGCAAAGTGTCTATTCATATCTTTTTGCCCATTTTTTAATTGGGTTATTCGTCTTTTTGCAGTTGAGTTTTTGCAGTATCATGTAGATTTTAGAGATCAGGCACTGATCAGAAATGTCATAGCTAAAAACTTTTTCCCAGTCTGTAGGTAGTCTTTTTACTCTTTTGATGAAGTCTTTGGATGAGCATAGGTGTTTGATTTTTAGGAGCTCCCAGTTATATAGTTTTTCTTCTGCATTCTTAATAATGTTTTGTATACTGTTTATGCCATGTACTAGGGCTCCTAACGTTGTCCCTATTTTTTCTTCCATGATCTTTATCGTTGTAGATTTTATATTTAGGTCTTTGACCCATTTTGAGTTAGTCTCTGTGCATGGAGTGAGGTATGGGTCTTGTTTCATTTTTTTGCAGATGGATATCCAGTCATTCCAGCACCATTTGTTAAAAAGACTGTCTTTTCCCCATTTAACTGTTTTGGGGCCTTTATCAAATATCAACTGCTCATATGTGGATGGATTTATGTCTGGATTCTCAATTCTATTCCATTGGTCCATGTATCTGTTGTTGTACCAGTACTGGGCTGATTTGACTACTGTGGCGGTATAATAGGTTCTAAAATCAGGTAAAGTAAGGCCTCCCACTTTGTTCTTCTTTTTCAGTAATGCCTTATTTATCCAGGGCCTCTTTCCCTTCCATATGAAATTGGTGATTTGTCTCTCCAGCTCATTAAAGAATGTTGTTGGGATTTGGATCGGAATCGCATTAAGTGTATAGATCGCTTTTGGTAGAATAGACATTTTTATAATGTTAAGTCTTCGTATCCACGAGCAAGGTATGTTCTTCCACTTATGTAAGCCTCTTGGTTTCTTGCAGAAGTGTACTGTAGTTTTCTTTGTATAAGTCTTTTACATCGCCTGTAAGATTTATTCCTAAGTATTTTATCTTCTTGGGGGCTATTGTAAATGGCATTGATTTGGTTATTTCCTCTTCAATGTCCTTTTTGTTGGTGTAGAGGAATCCAATTGATTTTTGTTTATCCTGATACTCTGCTGAACTCTTCTATTAGTTTGAGTAGTTTTCTGGAGGATTCCTTAGGGTTTGCTGTGTATAAGATCATGTCATCTGCAAATAGAGATACATTGACTTCTTCCTTGCCAATCTGGATGCCCTTTATTTCTTTATCTAGCCTAATTGCTCTGGCTAGGACTTCCAGCACAATATTGAATAAGAGTGGTGATAAAGGGCATCCTTGTGTGGTTCCCAATCTCAATGGGAATGTTTTCAGTCTCTCTCCATTTAGGGTGATGTTGGCTGTTGGCTTTGTATAAATGCCCTTTATTATGTTGAGGAATTTTCCTTCTATTCCTATTTTGCTGAGAGTTTTTATCATAAATGGGTGTTGAACTTTTTCAAATGCCTTTTCTACATCAATTGATAAAATCATGTGATTCTTGTCTTTTAGTTATGTGGTGGATTACATTAATTGTTTTCCTAATGTTGAACCATCCCTGCATACCTGGTATGAATCCCACTTGGTCATGGTGAATTATTTTTTTGATATGTTGTTGAATTCTATTGGCTAGAATTTTGTTGAGGATTTTTGCATCTACATTCAAGAGGAATACAGGTCTATAATTTTCTTTTCTTGTGGTGTCTTTACCTGGTTTTGATATCAGGGATGTGGTGGCTTCATAGAATGAGTTTGGTAGTATTGCATCCTTTTTTTATGCTCTTAAATACCTTTAGTAAAGGTGGTGTTAACTCTTTTCTGAAAGTTTGGTAGAACTCTGCAGTGAAGTCATCCCCACCAGGACTTTTTTTTGTTGGGGGTTTTTTGATTACCTTATCAATCTCTTCTTTTGTTATGGGTCTATTTAGCTGTTCTACCTCTGTGTTAGTTTAGGTAAGTGGTGCGTTCTAGGAATTCATCCATTTCTTCTAGGTTTTGAACTTTGTTTGAGTATAGTTTTTCATAGTAATCTGATATGATTCTTTTAATTTCAGTTGGGTCTGTTGTAATATCGCCCATCTCATTTCTTATTTGGGTTATTCGCTTCCTCTCCTGTTTTTCTTTTGCCAGTTTGGCCAGTGCTTTATCAATTTTGTTGATTTTTTCAAAAAACCAGCTTTTGGTCTTGTTAATTCCTTCAATTGTTTTTCTGTTTTCTATTTCATTTAGTTCAGTTCTAATTGTTATTATTTGTTTTCTTCTGGTGCCTGTGGGTTTCTTTTGTTGCTCTCTTTCTGTTTGTTCAAGTTGTAGGGATAATTCTTTGATTTTGGCCCTTTCTTCTTTTTGGATGTGTGCATTTATTGATATAAATTGGCCTCTGAGCACCGCTTTTGCTGTGTCCCAAAGGTTCTGATAGGAAGTGTTTTCATTCTCATTGGATTCTATGAATTTCCCTATTCCATCCTTAATGTCTTCTATAATCCAGTCCTTTTCGAGCAGGGTATTGTTCAGTTTCCAAGTGTTTGATTTCTTTTCCCTGCTTTTCCTGTTACTGATTTCCACTTTTATGGCCTTATGGTCAGAGAAGATGGTTTGTAATTTTTCAATGTTTTGGATTCTGCTAAGGCTTGCTTTATGACCTAATATGTGGTCTATTCTAGAGAATGTTCCATGTGCACTAGAAAAGAAAGTATAGTTGGTTGCTGTTGGGTGGAGCATTCTGTATGTCTATGAAGTCAAGTTGGTTGAATGTGGCATTTAGATCTTCCGTGTTTCTTTACTGAGCTTCTTTCTGGATGTCCTGTCCTTCACCGAAAGTGGTGTGTTGAAGCCTCCTACTATTATTATGGAGCTGTCTCACTTTTCAATGCTGATAGAGTTTGTTTTATGTATCTTGCAGCCCTGTCACTGGGTGCATAAATATTTAATATGGTTATATCTTCTTGGTGTGCCGTCTCTTTAATCATCATATAGTGTCCTTCCTTCTCCTTCCTGATGGATTGAACTTCAGTGTCTATTTTGTCAGAAATTAATATTGCCACTCCTGCTCTTTTTTGACTGTTGTTTGCTTGATATATTTTTTCCATCCTTTGAGTTTTAGTTTGTTTGTGTCTCTAAGTCTAAGGTGTGTCTCTTATAGGCAGCATATAAACAGATCTTGTTTTTTAATCCATTCTGCCACTCTCTGACTCTTTATTGGTGCATTTAGCCCACTACGTTCAGGGTAATTATGGATAGGTATGAGCTTAGTGCTGTCATTTTGATCTTTTTTGTGTGTTGACAGCTTCTTTTTCCCACTTGATTTTATGTGCTGAGTAGATTTTCTTTATATATCGTCCTTTCCTCATATTTGTTGTTGTTGATTTTGTTTCTGCTGAGTCTGTATTTTTCCCTTGTATTTTATTTTGATGAATAGGATAGTTTGTCTCCTTTGTGGTTACCTTATTATTTACCCCTATTTTTCTAAATTTAAAACTAACTTTTATTTCTTTGTATCGCCGTATCTTCCTCTCCATGTGGAAGGTGTATGATTACGTTTCTTAGTCCCTCTTTATTATTTTAATGTTGTCTTCTTTTATATAATAACATCGCTATTGCCCTGTGCTGGGCTTTTTTTTCTTTTTAATCTTGCTTTGGTTTTTTGGGGTTTCCCTGTCTGGGTTGACTTCTGGTTGCTCTGCTCAGTGTTCTCTTATTGGGTTGATGTCTGATATTATTGATTTTCTAACCAAAGAACTTCCTTTAGTATTTCTTGTAGTTTTGGTTTGGTTTCTATGAATTCCCTCAGCTTGTGTTTATCTGGAAATGTCTTAATTTCACCTTCATATTTAAGAGAGAGTTTTGACGGATATACGATTCCTGGCAGGCCATTTTTTTCCTTCAATTTTTTAAATATGTCATCCCATTGCCTTCTTGCCTGCATGGTTTCTGCCGAGTAGCCCGAGCTTATTCTTACTGGCTCTCCTCTGTAGGTGACTTTTCCTTTTATCCCTCGCTGCTCTTATAATTCTCTCTTTATCTTTGGTTTTGGCAAGTTTGATTATAATATGCCTTGGTGACTTTCTTTTAAGATCTACCTTATGTGAAGTTCGATGAGCATCTTGGATAGATATCTTCTCATCCTTCACAATATCAGGGAAGTTTTCTGCCAACAAATCCTCAACAATTTTCTCTGTATTTCCTGTTATCCCTCCCTGTTCTGGTACTCCAATCACTCATAGGTTATTTCTCTTGATAGAGTCCCACATGATTCTCAAGGTTTCTTCATTTTTTTAAATTCTTTTGTCTGATTTTTCTTGAAATATGTTAGTGCCAAGTCATTTATCTTCGAGTTCAGAAATTCTAGCTTCTGCTTGCTCAATTCTGCTCCTCTGACTTTCTATTGAGTTATCTAATTCTGTAATTTTATTGTTAATCTTCTGAATTTCTGATCACTGTCTGCCTATGGATTTTTCCAGCTTATTAAACTTTCCATTGTGTTCCTGAATAATCTTTCTAATTTCTTCAGTTGCTTTATCTGTGTGTTCCTTGGCTTGTTCTGCATATTGCCTCATTTCCTTCCTGATGTCTTGAAGGGTTCTGTGCATTAAACTTTTGTATTCTGCATCTGGTAATTCCAGGAATGCACTTTCATCTATCCCTGGATTCTTTGTTTTGAAAGCCTGTTGAGGTGATCATGGCCTGTTTCTTTATGTGACTTGATATTGACTGTTGTCTCTGAGCCATCAATAAGTTATTGTATTAGTTTATGCTTGCTTACTGTGTCGTAGCTGCTTCCTTTGTTTTGTTTTGGTATACCCCTATGGGTTCCTTGAGTGAGCTAGCTTGATTATTTTCATCTTTGGAGCTCTGGTGTCCTGTCCCCAGCTGGCTAGAGCTGTTATCAGGTATATCAGTCTAGGAGTCCATTCGGTTTTTTTGTATGAATTCAGCTCAGGTTTCCAGGTAGCTGATATCAAGTGTGTGGTACAGGCTCTGTCCTACAGTCTTAGAGGGGTAGGGTGATTGGTGTATATACCGGTATCTGATTGCAGCAGGGGGTCACACTCTGAACAAGGCAAGGGGCTGAGAACCGACCCCCAAGGGTCTCTGAGGAAAACACATTTCTGTTCCCTACAGCGTGCTGTTGGGTGGGTTCTGCAGAGGGACCATGGGGACCCAAAGTTTTTGTTGTAAGGACTGGGAGGTACCAGTTATCTTTGGACCCCTGACGCGGGTGCCTGGGTGACCTGAGTGAAGCTACCAGTCCTTAAGTCCCTGTTGTGGGTAGGTGAGGACCTTGTTTAATAGGCAAAGCAATGTCAAACATCAAACACCCACCTCTCCACTGCACAGCTGAAATGGCTGGAGTTTGCCGACAAGGGCCTATTCTCCTGAAATAGGCCCACACAGGTCTATGCAGAAGGGAAAGGTGCTCAAGGTCCACGGACAGTTTATGCCTGGACAGTAGTCGCTTCTGTCCTGAGCTCCCCCTGTTAATGGAGCTACCAAATTATCTTTTCCCCCCAGTTGCAAATTTTTTCCTTCCCCAAGGTCAGGAGGATGGCTCTAGGTGCTCACCAGGGTCTATCTCAGGCCCAGGGATTCAGCCACTGAAGCTGGCTTGGGATGGGGGTGGGGGCACGGTAAAATATACGCAGGTACTTAGCTTTTGCCGAGAGCGTCCTTCTCCTTAGTTTCCAGAGGTGTGAGTGGGCTGTATGGCTGCTGCTTCTTCCTGAGGAAACTGTGGCCGAAGGCTAGTCCCAGCCATCTTTAGCCGCTCCGGGAATGGTGCCTGAGGGCTCCCCGCAATTCAGGTCAGGTAACTCCTCTCCGCTTCTGAACGGTCTCTTCCTTCCCCTGCCCCTCAGTTCGTTGTCTAAGCCTGCCTTTGATGCTCAGGGCTCCCAGCTTGTCACAAATACACTCGTTTCACTTGTTTTTTGGGGTCTTTCTTGTAAAGAAGGCTCAACGGAAGTGCCTGTCTATTCTGCCATCTTCAGATCATAACAAATTGTGGATAACATTGAGAAGAATGGGAATTCCCAAACAGTTAATTGTGCTCATGAAGAACCTGTACACAGATCAAGAGGCAGTCGTTCCAAAAGAACAAGGGGATACTGTGTGGCTTAAAGTCAGGAAAGGTGTGCATCATGATTGTATCCTTTCGCCATACCTATTCAATCTGTATGCTGAGCACATAACCTGAGAAACTGGACTCTGTGAAGAAGAATGGCCCATCAAGATTGGAGGAACATGCATTAAAAACCTGTGTTGTGCAGATGACACAACCTTACTTGCTGAAAGTGAAGGGGACTTGAAGCACTTACTGACGACAATCAAAGACCACAGGCTTCAGTATGGATTGCACCTCAACATAAAGAAAACAAAAATCCTCACAACTGGACCAATGAGCAACATCATGATAAACAGACAAAAGGTCGAAGTTGTCAAAGATTTCATTTTACTTGGATCTGCAATCAACCTTCAATGAAACAGCAGTCAAGAAATCAAAAGAGGCATTGCATTGGGCAAATCTGCTGCAAAAGACCTCTTTAAAGTGTTGAAAAGCAAAGATTTCACCTTGAAGACTAAGGTGCGCCTGACTAGAGCCATGGTGTTTTTAATCACCTCATATGCGTGCAAAAGCTTGACAATGAATAAGTAAGACCTATTTGACGCCTTTGAATTATAGTGTCATCAAAGAATATTGAATATGCCATGGACTGCCAAAAGAATGAACAAATCTATCTTAGAAGAAGTACAACCAGAATGCTCCTTAGAAACAAAGATGGCAAGACTACGTTTGAACATACTTTGGACATGTTATCAGGAAGGGTCAGTCTCTGGAGAGGGATATGGTGTTTCATAAAGCAGGGTGTCAGTGAAAAAGAGGAGACCCTCAATGAAATGGATTGACAGGGTGCCTGCAACAATGGGCTCGAGCATAACGATTGTGAGGATGACACAAGACAGGGCAGTGTTTCATTCTGTTGTACATGGGGTTGCTATGAATGGGAACTGACTCGATGGCACCTAACAACAACAACAATTGCATGAGAGTTTGCACAGGTGGTCCCTAGAGACCCCTGATGCTCTGGCTTTGGTGTTTAAGGATTCTGAGACTTATGGAAGAGAGTCCCCAAACATCCCAGGCTGCTATATTTTACCTCTGAAATGAAGAGTGAGCTGCCACAAAGAAGAAATGAAAGAAGGCAGTGGGAAGTTGTGTTCATGGTTTGAGTTTTTAATTTTATCACATGGGATGTGAGAAGAGTGACTTGGGCTGCTCTGGAATGAGGGTGAGTGGGGCAACACGTTCCAGACATGGTAGTTTGAGGGACATGATTCATTCAAATAGTCATAATTTTGTTACAGAAAAACCAGGACTCCTTCATTTTGAGGCCATAATTACCCAGTCCCATTGCTGTCAAGTCACTTCCAATTCATGGCAGCCCAGTGTGTTACAGAGCAGACCCGCTCCACAGGGTTTTCCTGTCTGTAATCTTTTTTTTTTTTTTTTATACTTTAGATGAAAGTTTACCGAACAAACCAGCTTCTCATTAAACAGTACACATACTGTTTTATAACATTGGTTAACAACCACATGGCATGTCAACGCTCTCCCTTCTTGACCTTGGGTTCCCTCTTTTCAGCTTTCCTGTCCTCCTAGTCCTTGCCCGTGGGCTGGTGTATCCCTTTGGTGTCGTTTTGTTTTGTGGGCCAGTCTAACCTTTGGCTGAATGGCGAACCTCAGGAGTGACTTCATTACTGAGGTAAAAGGGTGTTGGGGCCATACTCTCGGGGTTTCTCCAGTCTCTCCCAGGCCAGTAAGTCTGGTCTTTTTTTTGTGAGTTAGAATTTTGTTCTACATTCTTCTCCAGCTCTGTCTGGGACCCTGTATTGTGATCCCTGTCAGAGCAATCTGTGGTAGTAGCTGAGTCTAGTTATACTAGACTCAGTCTGGTGGAGGCAGTGGTAGTTGTGGTCCAGTAGTCCTTTGTACTAATCTTTCCCTTGTGTCTTTAATTTTCTTCATTATCCCTTGCTCCCAAAGGATTTAGACCAGTGAAATATCTTAGATGGCCACTCACAGGCTTTTAAGACCCCAGACACTATTGTAGAACGTAACACATTTTTTTTATAAACTGTGTTAAGCCAATTGAGCTAGATGATCCCTGAGACCACAGTCCCCACAGCCCTCAGCCCAGTAATTTGGTCCCTGAGGGAAGTTGGATGTGTCCGTGGAGCTTCCATAACCTTGCCTTGTACAGGTTGTGCTGGCTTCCCCAGTATTGTGTACTGTCTTATCCTTCACCAAAGTTACCTCTTATCTATTGTCTATTTAGTGTTTTTCCATTCCCATCCCTCCCCTGCCTAGTAACTGTCAGAGATTGTTTCTTTTTGTGTGTACAGTTTTTCATGAGTTTTTACAGTAGTGGTCTCATACAATATTTGTCCTTTCGTGATTGACTTATTTCACTCAGTGTAACACCCTCCAGGTTCATCCATGTTGTGAAATTTTTCACAGATTCGTCATTGTTCTTTATTGTGTGTACATACCATAGTTTGTTTACCTATTCCTCCGTTGAATGGGCATCTAGGTTGTTTGCGTCTTTTTGCCATTGTGAACAATGCTGCACTGAATATGGGTGTGCCTATGTCTATTTGTGTGACAGCCCTTATTTCTCTAGGATCTATTCTCAGGAGTGGGATTGCTGGATCATATGATATCTTGTTTGTAATCTTTACAGACGCAGATCACCGGGCCTTCTGTGGCACTGCTGGGTGGGCTTGAACCACCAACCTTTAGGCTAGTAGTCGAGTACAAACCATTTGCCAAAACCCAGTCACCTTAATTATACAATAATGCTTACATAATTCATAGATATTATTATGCTGAAATATGAAAGGTGAGACATGAGGCCCTGGGAGAAATAACTGGACCTTCCTTCTATTTCTTCTCAGCAGCATCCAAGTGACTTGGAAAGCAAAAGAATGCATTTTTGCCAGTTTTGATCACTGATACATCCCTAGCATTCAAACAGTACCTGAAACACAGTAGGGGCTCAACAAATTTTTATCAAACAAATGAAATCCTCTTGCAACTAAGCGTCTCATCCATTTCTAAGTCCCCAGAACCCAGTGCACATGTCTGTAGAATAATCTCTGTATTTCTATGGCATTTTCTCTGGGCAGTTCCCAACCCAGACTCGACCTTAACCTCACCATGTCCTCATGATATCATGGAAAGTGGGTTTGTTTTTTTTGCTTATTCTCTTATCATGACTTGACAGAGGAGAGAAGAAAGCCACAGCACTGTGAATGAAATGACTTCACCAAGTTCATTCGGAGAGCATGAATTCTCCAATGCTGATCTAACATTTTCTCCACAAGACTGAACTTCAAAAAAAATTGGATCTCAATTCCTGTATCTAAATAATATGGCCTGAAAAGGAGAGCTCAGTGCAGGGAAACTCAATAGAGAAGAGTACTTAAGAAAAATCCATTTATGCTGTGCTTCGGAGTGCTGGGGCATCAGGTGCTATTTTGTGATCAGATAAAGCCTGGCCTCTCTATCTGAAAGTCTGGTAACTAAGCCTCATTCTGAGATCCCATTATTTCCCTGGAGTTATCTGTATCCCTGAGATAAACAAAAATATTTTTAGGGTTGGCGCAAACAGGCATGCCTCCAGGTTTCTACTGAAATAACCATCTCCTTTATCATGTCAGGGATGTCGGATTGCTGGACAACTTGAATCATGGAGAATTATCTACAAGCTAAGCAGAAGAAAGGTAGCTTTGTTAGCACCAGATCACAGGGTAAAACACATCTATTTATGCCATGGAAACACGAGTGGGCCAGGTCCTATGTTAGCTAGGTCCCTGAATGCAGAAATGTCACCAACAGCTAACAATTACTTAGAACTTATTACATCCCAGGTATCTATTCTGAGACTTAGCTAATTTAATCCTTACAAAAATGCTATCAGGTAGGCAATGCTATGGTTCCCATTTTAGAGATGGAAATTGAGGTGCGGAGAGGTTATGTTACTTCCCCAAGGTCACATAGCTAAAAGGATCTGGATCAGGGATTTGGGCCAAGGCAGTCTGGCTCTAAAGCCTATGTTTTGAATCTTTAAACTATATGAAGATGAGTTAGACATGACCTCTACCCTCTAAAGTCTCACTGTCCATTGGGAAAACAGATGCCAAGAAAGTCGTCATAACTCAGGGTGAACAAATTGGCACAGGGACACTGAGAAGGGAGGGCCACAGAGGAGTCCCAGAAGTGCCACTTTGCTAATTTCTGAATTCATAATTTTGAATAGGTAATATATACAGTGATAGGAAAGTTTTATAAAATTCAGAAGATACCAACCAATTACCCTGTCTGAAGACAACTACTTAATCGGTTTGTTACATAAGTCTCCAGCAATAGGCTATAAAAATAAAAGCAGATAAGCACAGTCTCTTATTTTTTTTTAAGCAAATGATAACAGCTATATATATTACCGGAAACCCTGGTGGCAGTGGTTAAGTGCTGTGGCTGCTAACCAAGAGGTCGGCAGTTCAAATCCGCCAGGTTCTCCTTGGAAACTCTATGGGGCAGTTCCACTCTGTCCTGTACAATCACTATGAGTCAGAATCGACTCGACGGCAGTGGGTTTGGTTTTGGTTTTATATATATTACCCTGCACGGAATCGACTTGACAGCACTGGGTTTTTTAGGGGGTTTGCACATTAATTTTTTTCACCATCAGTGAAATATTTTGAAGATCAAGCCACATCAGTATTTATAAGGCTGCTTTATTCTTTAATGAAACTTTTCATTTTGAGATATATGTAGATTCATATGCAGTTGCCCTCTTTTTTTTATGGTTGTATAATATGCCACTGTAGTGATTACCATCATTTGTTTAATGGGTTATTTTTTACGAATGAATATTTAAGTCCTCTCCATTTATGAACATTGATGCAATTAATATTCTTATGCACGTTATTTCACATATTTGAGAGTAAATAACTGTAGGTTAAATCCTTAAATGTAGAATTGCTGAGTCAAAAGGTATGTGAAATTTTCGTTTATAGTTATGGAAAATTTACCTTCTATGGGGATTATAAGGAGCCCTGATGATGCAAACAGTTAAGCGCTCTGCTGCTAAGCAAAAGGTTAGTGGTTCAAATCCACCCAGTGGCTCCAAAGGAGAAAGACCTGGGATCTGCTTCCGTAAAGATTACAGCCTACAAACCCTATGGTGCAGCTGCAGTCCGGCACATGGGGTCACTGAGTCAGAACCAGCTCAGTGGCACCTGACAACAACAACATGGAACTTACACCGGTACGAGCTCCCAGCAGAACAAATAGTTGTTTGTACTATTTCCGTTTTTTGGACAACTGAGGTTTTCTTCATTGCCCAATCGACGGCCACCTCTTTGAATTTCCATTTGCTGAGCATAGAGTTCAGCATGTATCAATTCATTTACCTTTTTAAATGTGTCATTAAGATCCGTAGCTTTGTTCAGTTTTTGCTCCCTGGCTCTGTCAATAACTAGAGTAAGCACTTTTAGTAATAAAACGTTTTTTTTTTATTTCTCTTTTCAGTTTCTGTAGGTTTTGCATCATGATGGTTCATTCTATGTTATTTGGTGCAGAGATAGTCAAACTTTACAGCTTCACTGTGGGTTGAATGGTTTATTATTATTCGACCTTATTTTAAATCAAGATCACATCCCCTGCTTTCTCTTTGCTTCCATTTTCCAGTATGCCTTTGCCCAGTCTTTAATTCCCAACCTTCTAAGTCACCTTGTTTCAGGAGAGACTCCTAGGAGAGTCGGACGGTTGAATTTTGCATGTAGTCCAGCCTTTAACAAGTGAGTTCAACCTCCTCACATATGTTAGTATGACATGTATTTGTTTTTATTCAGTTGTTGTGTTTTATGTCAAGCCATCTACTGCTGCAGCTTCATCCGCTATATTACCTGTGTTTTCTTTGCATTTGTTGGGAAAAGAGTCTGATAATTTAGAAAATTTCATTTCTATGCTTAATTATCTATTTCTTTAGGGAGATTTGTTGACTTGCTACCACGAGGTAGCATCCCATTACTGTGATGACAGTTTGTTGCAATCCTCCCTGCTCACTCAATTCCTCTACCAAATATGAGGTTTTTATATTAGATTTCACATTGTTTACCTTTATAGCTTTAAATATATCTCTATTACTTGATTTATCAGCTTTAAATGATATAATTGACCCTATCTCCCACTCCAATTACCAAATTTTATTAGCAATGTAATATGCTTATTACCATAGCTCATTGCATTTTCATTCTTTTCTGTAGCCAAATCCTTGCATTTAGATTACCACACCAAACCCATTTTATAGAAGTGTTGATTTGAACAGACTGAAAATTTAGAAAAATAAATTTTTTTTAACTGGTCTTTTACATCAGACAGTTTGAGAATCCCTGTTTGATGTAATATTCAGCCATAGCTGACAATGTGGGAATTAGTGCTGCGGTGTGCTCTGTGAAGCCAGTAGTGAAGGAGCTTGGGACCTGTACCCAAGGATGCTAAAATTCAGATGTGAACAAAGCCCAGAGTCAAGTGTAAAATACGGTCTAACATCACAAAGTCAGGAGTATACCTGTCTGTCAAAATTGAGGTAGCCAGGAACAGAATCCAAAATCAGTGTTTGGAGTAGGGAAACAGGAGTAGCCGCAACTGGTTATCAGGGTGATTAGGGCAATTACCAGAATAGGCAATGTTGTCCACGGATATCTGCCTATTTGTCTGTTTGTCTGTATCTGGCAACGGTAGTTGGTTAAAGTGGTAGGATAAAGGGCCAGCACAGAGACAGCCAACCTCTTCCTGAATCATAGGGCTGTTATGAACAGCCAATGGAGAAAATATAGCTCAGGAATCATATATCTGAGAACAGTTTAATATCCAGAATACATGAAGAACTCTTACAAATCAATAACAAAAAGACAAACGACACAATCAAAAAATGGGCAAAGGACTTGAATAGACATTTTTCAAAGAAGATATACAAATGGCTAATATGTACGTGAAAAGATGTTCAGGTCATTGATCAACAGGAAATGCAAACCCAGACGACCATGAGATGGCTAAGATGGCTGTTACCAGAAAAGCAGAAAATAACAAGTGTTGACAATGATGTGGGAAAATTAGAACCCTCACCTATTGCTGGTGGGATGGTAAAATGGTACAGCCACTGTGGAAAACAGTTTGGCAGTTTCTCAAAAAAGGAAACATAGAATTCCTGTGTGCCCCAGCAATTCCACTCCTAGGTATATACCCAAGAGACTTGAAAGCAGGGATTCAAACAAATTCTTGTATACCAATGTTTATTGCAACTATTCACAATAGCCCAAAGGTGGGAACAACCCAAGTGTCCATCAACAGATGATTAAGCAATATGTAATATTCATACAACGGAATATTATTCAGCCATAAAGAGAAATGAACTTCTGATACATGCTGCAAATGGGTGAACCTTGAGAAGATTGTGCTGAGTGAAATTAGACACAGAAGTACAAATATTACAGATCATGACCCCACCTTCGTGAAATATCTGGAATAGGCAAATCCCCCTAGAGACAAAACTTTCTGGAAGTTACCAGGGCCTGCGGTTAAGGATGAGTGGGGAGTTATTGCTTAAGAGATACTGAGTTTCCATTTGGGATAACAAAAAACTTATTTCCAATTTAGAACAGCATGTTTTTCCCCAAACCCACTCAGTGAGGTTATTTCGTACATTTGTAATATAGTTAGATTCTTTTTCACAGTTTTCTTTCCACCTTGGAATCGCCTACTTTCTGCATGCTTTAAAAAAATAATAAACTCAGATGCATTAAGGTTCACCCTTTGTGCTGTGAAGTTTTATTGACAAATGCATGATGTAGAAGACTAAACAGTGGCCCCGAAAGACATACAATACCCCAAACCTGTGAATATTACCTTTTAAGGCATAAAATGTGATTAAGTTAAGGATCTCGGGATAGGAAAATCATCTTGGATTAGCCAGGTAGGGCCTAAATGCAATCACAGAAGAAGGGAAATGCTCCCGACAAAAAAGGGGTGCACAGTGGGACCTTGGAGGCAGAGACTGGAGTGATGCAGCCACAAGCCAAGGAATGCCAGCAGCCACCAGAAGCTAGAAGAGGCAAGGAATGTATTCTTCCCTAGAGCCTCCGCAGGGAGTGTGACCCTGCCAACACCTTGATTTCAGTCCAGCAAAACTGATTTAGAGCTTCTGGACTCGAAAGCCATGAGAGAATAATTTCTGTTGTTTTAAGCTACCGAGTTTTTGGTAGCTTGTTACAGCAGCCCGGGGTAATGAATACACATAATGTTATATTATCCACCATTATGGTATCACCCAGAATAGTTTCGCTGCCCTAAAAATCCCCTTTGCTTCACCTGTTCAGCCCTCCTAGTCTAACTCGAAGCAACTGCCAATCTTTAGGGGCATGTGTGTGTGTGTGTGTGTGTGTGTGTGTGTGCGTGCAAGCTAAGAAGCAGTGATGTGCTCACAGTATAGATGGGGAAAAGATGTGGGTAGCCTCTTGGAGAGTAACTGGAACCTTCCGTTTGGTTCCATTTCATGCTTATGTGTTCAACAAATTCTTTTTCTTTAATTCCCATTGTCTTGTTCTCCTTATGAAAGTAATACATGAACTTCTATCAGGATGGCAAAATAAGTGTATATGGAAAGAACTACCTCTTGCTCAGAAAACATCAAAATGATAGATAAGCTCTAACAAAATTTATTTTTTATGTATTAGGAGCCCCGGTGGTACAGTGGTTAAGCATTTGGCTACTAACCAAAAGGGTGGGAGTTGGAATCCACCAGCTGCTCCTTGGAAACCCTATGGGGCAGTTCTACCCTGTCCTATAGGGTCACTGAGATGGAATCGACTTGATGGCAGCAGGTTTTTTATGGGCTTGTTTTTGTACAATTGTAGGGTAAGAGTTTTCTACATTTTTAAAGGATCACGTTTTAAGTGGTTGTGTAAGTACCTAGATAATGCCCTTGATTTTGCTTCTTGGTCTGCAACATAAAATATTCACTATGTAGACTTTTGCAGAAAAGGCTTGCAGACCTCTGCCTTAGAATATCAAAGCCCTCATGGACACAGTAGTCAAGGACCCAGGCCTCGAGCCCAGAGGATGCTGGACGTGGACTTTCTGCACAGCCAGGAGCCTGGAAGACACTGACCCATCTGTGAATAACGAGTACTAGTTGCCATCGAGTTGATTCTGACTCTTGGCGACCCCTTGTGTGTCAGAGCAGAACTGTGCTCTATAGGGTTTTCAGTGGCTGATTTTTCAGAAGTAGGTTGTCGGGCCTTTCTTCTAAGGTGCTTCTGGGTGGACTTGAACTTCCAGTCTTTCTGGTAGCAGCCAAGCACATTAACCATTTGCACCCCCCGGGGACTCAGTCTGAGGATTTGTGTCTTTCTATCGCTGTAGAACGGAGCCCTGGTGGAGCACTCATTAAGCACTTGGCTGCTAACCGAAAGGTCAGCGGTTCGGACCCACCAACAGCTCCTCTAGAGAATGATGTGGCAGTCAGCTTCCGTAAAGATTTACAGCCTTGGAAACCAACCCTATGGGGCAGTTCTACTCTGATCTTGTCTCCCACTTCCCTTTTCCCCTCCCGCCACCACCCCGTTCTCTCATGCAAAAACTTGCTATTAGATGGATTTTGGAACTTCCGGATTTATCCTCCATGTCCCAGAATATTTCTTTCATCCTCCATTTTTTCCTTTGTCTATGATGTGAAAGAAAAAAGTGAGAGGATCCTAAATTCAATCTTATATAGTTCATTAATTCAGTTCTATTCATTCTGCTATTCAGCTCATTTATTGGAATTTTTATTTTAACATGTACATTTTTATTTCCAAGAGCTTCTATAAATGTCTTCCTTGTATCTTAACTATCTGCTTTAGGAGGGGGGTGTGTGAAGTTATTACGCATACACAGTAAAACCCTATCTCAATGCAATGTTGCATAATGGCAAAACGTCTTAGGCATCTAGTGCTGCTATAACAGAAATACCACAAGCGAGTGGTTTTAACAAAGAGAAATTTATTCTCTCACGGTCTAGGAGGCTAGAAGCCTGAACTCAAGGCACCAGCTCCAGGGGAAGGCTTTCTTTCTCTGTTGACCCTGGGGGAAGGCTCTTGTCGTCCAACTTCCCCTTGTCCTTGGGTCCAAAGGATGTTCTCTGCTCCCAGCGCTGCTTTGTTGGTGGTTTAAGGGCCCCCTCTCTCTGCTCACTTCTCTCTTGTATATTTCAAAGGAAGTTGCCTCAAGATACAATCTAATCTCTTAGCTTGAGTCCTGCCTCATTAACATAACTGCCTCTATCCTGCTCACTAATGTCATGGAGGTAGATTTTACAACACATAGCAAAATCACATCAGTTGACAAAATGGTGGACAACCACACAATGCTGGGAATCATGGCCTCACCAAGTTGGCACACACTTTTGGGGGACACAATTCAATCCATAACACAAAATACATGAAAGCCCACGGTGAACACCAGCACAACTAGCCAGCTGAGAGTCATAGGGTGCAACTACAAAATGCAAATCCATCCAGGTTCCAGGTAAAGCTTGGCACCCCCTAATGGTGGTTGTCCACTTTGGTTTAAATATCAATCATCCCAGTTAACTGGCCTAATAACATGTTTAGTGTTTCTGTCCTACCTTCTAGTTCATTGTGCAGTGCCTGGGGTCTTAAAAGCTTGCAAGCGACCATCCAAGGCATAACAATTGGTCTCTATTCACCTGGAGCAACAGAGGAAGAAGGTGAGTCAGGAATAGGAGGAGGAAATGAAATGTGTGGCTAATTGTCTCTGTGAATAATAGCCTCCTTTGCCATGAGAACAGAACTGGATAGTGCCCAGCTACCATTTCTAAACATTTTGATCACAGATTCTATGGAAGAATCCTGATCAAAAGGGGGAAAATGCAGAACATGAATTCAAAATTTCATGGAGACCACAGTTTCTGGAACCATGGAGGCTGGATAAATTCCTGAAACTATTGCTCTGAGATAATCTTTAAATATCCCCTGAAGTCTTCTTAAAACCAAACAATAGTTTAACTGGTAAAAGATACCTGTCTTGAGCATGATGCCCTTATAAGAACTATCTATATGGGATCAAATTGACAATAGCAACTTGAAAGATTAGATAGGAACCTTAGGGGAGAGTGAGTTAATGGGGGAGGAACAACTCAGTAAAGGAGGGTGAGGATGGTTGCACACCTCAAAGAATGTAATCAATGTCACTGAATTGTACACGCAGAAATTGTTAAATTGGTATATGTTTTGATGTGTATATTCTCAACAACAACTACAAAAAAATAAATCTTTTTAAAAGTACATCACCCTCCAACAATTTTACTAATTTAACATGTTGTAGTAAAGTCCGTGTGTCTTAGTTATCTAGTGCTGCTATAACAGAAATACCATAAGTGGATGGCTTTAGCAAACAGCAATTTATTCTGTCACAGTCTAGGAAGCTAGAAATCCAAATTCAGTGTACCAACTCCAGGGGAAATTTTTCTGTCTCTGTTGTCTCCGGGGGAAGGCCTTTGTCATCAATCTTCCCCTGGGTCTAGGAGTTTCTCAGTGCAGGGACCCCAGGTCCAAAGAACATACTCCACTCCTGGCTCTTCATTCTTGGTGGTAGAAGATCCCTCTCCTCCCTGCATCTTTCTCTCTTTTATATCTCATAAGAAATTGACTCAAGACACAACCAAACCCTGTAGATTGAGCCCTGCCTGATTAATATAACTGCCTCTAATCCTGCCTTATTAACATCATAGAAGTTAGGATTTATAAAACATAAGATAATCACATCAGATCACAAAATGGTGGGCAAGCACTCAACACTGGGACATGTGCTTCTAGTCATGCCTAGCCAAGTTGATACACATTTTTAGCAACACAATTCAATCCATAAAACCATGTAAAACATTTCGTAAATATTTATATATTTAATGGCCATTCCTTGAGTGGCACAAACAGTTATGTGCCTGACTACTAGCTGAAAGATTGGCAGTTCAAACCCACCCAAAGGTGTCTCAGAAGACAGGGCTAGTCTTCTGCTTCTGAAAGGCCATAGCCTTGAAAACCTTATAGAGTAGGAATAACCATGAGTAGGAATCGACTTGACAACAAGTAACAACAACAATTAAGTCCCATCAATAAACGTGTATTCTGTATCTTACATAAAACATTTCTTCCTTAAAAAAAAAAAGGAGACTATTTTGAGCCTTATGGCTTCTGAGACTTCCAGGGTAGCAGCAATTATTCCAGGATGCTCTTGGCTAATCATTGACCATTTTACCAGGTCAGACTGAGGATAATACCAAGGTTATGGAGATGCTCTGTCTCTCAGCTCCCCTGATAGCCTTTCCCCTACCCAGTTTTACTCTCTCTCCATATTATTTCTCCTCACCTCCAAAAAGTGTAACAATGATAGCCTGTGGCAGAAGACATGAACCAACGCCAATCACATTATATCTAAAGTCACTTTATGGCAGGGTCTGATACCTTAGGATAGAATTCTTTTTTTGTTTGACTGTATCGGCCCTCTTATGCAGGGCTGGCTCTCTTCAAATGTCTGCTGACTCTTGATTGTGTGCTCATCTTGTGAGCTGAGACCCCTGGTTAGTTGATCAGCTGTTGGCCTGGGAGAAGGGGAAGGAACCACTCCTGCAGTGTGCCCTGTGCTCACTGGGGTTGGGCAGGCTGGGCATGAGAGGTCCCTTTTTCTCCCAGATGCTGCCAGTATCCCAGGGCTCAGCCTCTCCTTTCCATTCCAAGCTCCTACACTCACTCTTCCTGCTTGGAGGAAAACACAACAATCCCTGCTACTTGTGGAAATGAGAGAATGCTGTACAAAGTCAACCCACTTGGCTGCTCTCCCTGCAGTGACCCAGCCAATGATGCTATCAGTTACCCCCAGGTTCCCTCCAACCCCCAGCTTCTACCACCTCCTGACAAAGAGCAACCTCAGTGACTTTCCCTTTCCACCTTTCTGGCCCCTGGATGGTACAAATAGTTAAGCACTTGACTATTAATGGCAAGGTTGGAAAGTCAAACCTTCTCAGAGGCACCTCAGGAGAAAGGCTTGGCAATCTACTTTTGAAATGTTACAGCCTTGAAAACTCTATAGAGCAGGGTTCCACTCTGACACACACGGGGTTACCGTGAGTCGGGCTTGACAGTGACTGGTTTGGTTCACCTATGGAATCTACCCGTGTCATCCTGAGCTGTATCTTCCACGTTGTCCTGAGCTGTGTCTTCCCTCTGCTGTCGAGGACTTTCCTGGGGACCTCCTGGCTGCTTTCGCCTTTCAGAGATCCTTCACAGATTCTGGACTGAGAGTACCCAGTGTTGTTTACAAGAGTGCCTACACTAAAATAATTTTTTTTTCTATCATTTCTATGGATTTTTTGTAAGGGCAGGATGAGGGCAGGGGAATCACCGCATGATGTTGAGGCCACTAAACCACTCTTCACAGGGTTATTTTTAAAAGACAGTTGAGTTTCTGTTTACGGTGATGGAAAATTCGACAATGGTTATTGGTGACGATGGCACAGCAGGATTGATGCAATTGATCTCCCTGAACCCTACACGTGAAAAATGTTGACAGGGCAAATGTGTTATCTATATTCTTACCACATTAAAAAACAAAAAGAAAATGTGGTTGAAATCCAAATATCTTATTTAAACAATGTCTACTTCTCGTTCTTAATATCTTTGTTGTGTGACTTTGGACAAATCATTTCACTTGTCTGGCTCCATTTTTTCATCTGTGAAAATGAAAGATCTGGGCAAGCTGATCTTTAAGCTTCTTTTCAGTCCGAAATTCTGTTTGCATTTTAAATGCAGCTGCGTATGAGCACCACAGTCAGGCCTCCTAACTCCGATTCCCATAAACAACTCATAGGCTTCCCATGCTTTCTCTGTAAAGAGAATCGCGTGATTAACTCTACCCCTTCCCAGCCCCTGCTTTTGCACTTGGCATTACAGTACAACCTCATTAACTTGGATATACTAATTTAGAATGTATGATAATTCCAAGACTGGAGCAAAGTTTATCTTTGTCTAGCAAAACGTGACTTCATGGAAAGTGCAGATAAACAGTGTCAACGGCACCGCCAAGCCAGTGATTAAAATCCTTAAGAAGCAGCTATTTTTCAAGCCCCTGTAAGCATTTTCGACACATACATTTATATCTACCAGGAACCTAATTTTAACCCAGAGCATTCAACCAAATTGCTTATGATCAGGACTCTGGTCTGCCCTGAGCCTGGTTCTTTTCCTTGTGGCCGTGTTACATGTGTTGTACCATACCTTAAAAGTGGAAAGAATCCTGTGCAGCATAGAAGATCAAGTAAATCACATTGCAGTGGGAATGAAACCCTGAAACAGAAAACTCCAGTCTTGCAGCAGCAAATAGAGGATTAGGGCGCAGGGGAGCTGATGTGTGACACAGGAAATAGGCAGAGAGGAGGGGACCACTAATTAACATATGAGAAGCGCGTCCAGGTGGCATTTACCACCCAAAGTCAGAAGCTAACAAGCCATTTCATCAGTAGCCTTGCAGCTTTGGAGGAGAACCCTGTCTTCAAGATTTGTACATTTTACAAGTGCCATTATAGGGGATTCCTGGAGTCCCTGCATGATGCAAATGGTTCACACACTTAGTTAATTGCTAACAGAAAGGTTGGAGGTTCGCATTTTACCCAGAGGTGCCTTGGAAGAAAGGCCTGGTGATCTACTTCTAAAAAAAAAAATCAGCCATTGGAAACCCTATGGAGCACAGTTCTACTCTGACCCACATAGGTTTGCCATGAGTTGGACCAACTCAATGGCAACTGGTACATATGATTTGTAAACCTGGCCTTAGTTGAGAAACAATAAGGTAATAAAAAGGGATTATCAACTGATATTTAATAAGACCCATCCTGCTGTGATGCCTGAAACTTACCTGCAACTGAACACACAGTTGCCTAAACTTACGTCTTATTATTGTTAAGGACAGGTATCTGAGCTGTGTGGACCCAACAATGTTTGCAACCCAAATTCTTAGCCTGGAGTGAGCAGAAAAGCTAAAAGCAGACCTCTGCCAAGAATTGAACTCAGAGAGCACATCTGCCTGGTGTGGAGTGTATCAGCCCTCCCTGCAGAAAGACAAGGCCAGAGCTGATCCGAGCTACCTGGGCTTCTAATTTGATACCTGGCAGCAATTTGCATAAAGGGAAACTTAAAATTTCCAGTGAAGATGGAGGTTTCCCAAATTCCCTGGGAAAGGGGTTCATTGTCTCATTGGATGGCCAGATGGGTGGAGAGTGGATGCTGGGGGCGGGGCAGGGGGAGGCCTATTGCACATCAATGGCCTCTCCTACTACATGGAACTGTGTTGTTGTTGCCAGCTGCTGTCCAGTCAGCTTCGACTCATGGCACCCCCACATGTAATAGAACAAAACGTTGCCCGGTTCTGCGCCATCTTCACGATCATCGGCATGTTTGAGTCAATTTTGATCATTGTGACAAACCATCTCATTGAGGATTTCCTTTGTTTTTGCTGACCTTCCCCTGGCCAAAAGTGATGTCCTTCTCTGGTGATCTGTCCCTCCTCATGATGCATCCAAAGTAAGCAAGTCAAAGTCTCGGACAATATTATGTGATCCACAGGGTTTTCATTGGCTGATTTCTGGAAGCAGATTCCCAGGCTTTTTTTCCTAATCTGCCTTAGTCTGGAATTTCCACTGAAACCTGATCACCATGGGTGACCCTTCTGGTATCTGAAATCCTGGTGGTGGGGACTTCCGGACAACATGGTGCCGTAGACTGAAATCCTGGTGGTATAGCTTCCGGCATTATAGCAACATGAAAACCACCATAGTACAACAAATTGATAGACGGGTAGTGGCATGGAGATTGAAGGTGGACATTCTTACAGACGGGCATTCTTGTGAGCTAAGAAGGCTAACTATTATGTCTCTATTAGTCAGCCACCATGCTCCCAACCTGTCTTGCTGGTCATAGGCATGCTTCTGTGGCAGATATGGGTATATTTTTAGATTTATTCTCACTTTCCCCACTTTTCAGTCTTTCTTCCTTCAGTATCTCAAGTTATCTCCCTAACTGGTTTTCCTCATCCCATGTTTAGCTTGAAGATCAAGCTCCACAAGATGTTTGAGATCTCTTTACTCGTACATGAAGCTGAAAAAACTGACCTCATCACAGTACACATTACCATCATTCATGACGTGATTCTTTCCCAGCAAGAGGAGCTCATGACCTTTGGAAAGAGATCACAGAGCTGGCAAGCTGTGGGTTTCTGAGAATGGGAAGCTGATCCTGCCCAGCCAAGATTTTCAGCCAAGAAATCTGTTCCATCACAAATCAGCCCTGCCTTCCCAGATGTGTGGGGCAAGAAACTTGCCAGAGGCTTGAAATTTCAGCGCCAACTGCCAACTCTGGGTTGAACTGAGAATTTTGAGACTGGTTTATAAAAATGCAGGCTAGCCAGCCAAGAGAGCTGTTTCCCAAAAGCTGTGCACACTGGTGACAGTGGCAGCTTTATCTGTGATAGACAAAATTGTCCAGAGTTAAGAGGAGGACTTGGAAAATTATGGTACATTCACTTAGATGTCATATGCTTCAGCCTCTAAAAAAAAGATTAACATGACACCTAAAGCCACCACTTGTCTGTCAGTTTGTCATTCTGTGGTGGCTTGTGTGTTGCTGTGATGCTGGAAGCTATGCCACCAGTATTTCAAATACCAGCAGGGTCACCAATGGTGGACAAGTTTTAGCAAAGCTGAAAAAATTAAAGCAGTATATCGACATGGAAACTGCGGAAATTCAAGCCAGATTTGGTGGTAGACACAGAATGAGAGATATCATTGCTGATGTCTGATGGATCCTGCCTGAAAGCAGAGAATACCAGAAAGATGTTTACCTGTGTTTTATTGACTATGCAAAGGCATTCAACTGTATGGATCATAACAAATTATGGATAACGTTGTAAAGAATGGAAATTCTAGAACACTTAATTGTCCTCATGAGGAACCTGTACCTAGACCAAGAGGCAGTTAGTTGTTCGAACTGAACAAGGGAATACTGCATAGTTTAAAGTCAGGAAAGGTGTGCATCAGGGTTGTATCCTTTCACCATACTTATTCAAACTATGGAGCCCTGGCGACTAAGTGGAAAACCCAGAAGATGCCTGGCAACATGAGGCAAGGACCCCAGCGTTTTCAGTTCTGTTGTTTCTCCACTTATAATTTACATTCCAAGGAGGGAGTGCCTATGTAGCCTATTGTAAGTCATGAGCCTACCCCTGAGGCAGGGAAGGGCAAGACACATAATTAAAGCCCCCAAACAGTATCCACTGGGAGAGAGGTAATCACCCTCCAAGAAAAGCTGCCTGATATTTTCAAAAGAAAATGGAATGGATGCTGGACAACCATAATGACTCAGAATCAACTCGACAGCAGTGCGTATAGTGATATGCTTAGAATGGTTACTAACATAAAGTCAAAGCAAGGCTGGTTTCAGGGCATCCTCACCCTGGAGGGTGCTGGGATGGGCACTGCCCAAGACTTGGCTATATCTCTTTATCCCAAGTAGATTGCAAGCTCTGTTAGGACAGGAACTGTATAAAGTCCGTTCAATGTCCATTTCTACATCTCCCAGTTTCTTGCACATGACCTATGCTCAAGAAACATGCGTTTGAATTAGGTCCAAGGAAAGGTCCCTTACCTAGATGGTAGTTTCCCTTCTTCAAATATCATCCTATGTCTGTTTTGAGAAGGTAATTACTCCAATAATTTTTTTTAATAACTCCAATAAAGAAATTCATAGAAAAAATCAATATGGATTCTTGACCAAAGCTTCTTGGTTGCTTTCCATGAGAGCAATCCCTCGGTTGAGTTCTGCAGAACATCTGGCAAGTGTCCCACTCCTTGATGGTCAATAATGGAGTGAATCACAGGGCTCTAAGTATAGCTGCCAATGTTCCAAAATGATTGACTTACTAGTGCATTTGGGGGAGCCTGGGTCTACAACTATAGCCCTTCTCTGAATCTCATAATAGTTAAAGAACATAAAAGGTTTCAAAAACTGAAACTAGGAATCGTGAACTGCCCATTTATTTTTAGTGTCTCCTTCCCCAAAGAGTAAAGCCCTCTACTGGCATTCTGCATTTCTATGGGTTTCCCAGATTCTTCGGGGAAATTTTTACCTTTAGTGGTGATCCAGATTATCCTCCCCTAGCCAGGAAAACTTTGAGTCGTTGGTGCTTCAGTGGTAGAATTTTACCATTTCATGCGGAGGAGCCAGGTTCGAGTCCCAGCCAATGCATCTCATGTGCGGTAACCACCCATCTGTCAGTGGAGGCCTGCATGGTGCTGTGAGACTGAACAGGTGATCTACTTTCAAAAATCAGCCAATGAAGACTCTGAATCTCAATGGTCTGATCCACAACCAATCACGGCAATGGTGCAAGACATCGTACTTGGGGTCACCATGAGTCAGGGACTGACTGCACAGCAGCTAACAAAAGCAGGAAGGCTACATTTTCACCCGTCAGAAGTGAGACGCTCTTGAGAACCATCAAGAGTATTAGACATATTCCAGTTCCTGCCCCACCTCTAGCTGGCTGTGTAACCACAAGGGAGTTAACCAACCTCTCTGTGACTCAGTTTCCTCCTACATACATTGAAGGATTAAACAGAATTATTAGCCCTGGAATGCTGAAAATTCCACTGCTATTGCCAACTGTGAACAACCAGCATGTTTCCTGCATTTGGGTTTCAAATCCAAAAGACAAATAAGCAGTGGATGCTTCAAGGTCAGGGGTCGTAAAGGCCCACATAGCCACACAAAACACCCCCACTGTAAAGGTGTGGTCTTTCTGTCAACATATTCTGTGTTAGAGAAGCAGGGCATGTTTCTGGAAATTTATTATGATAGACTTGGGAAATTACACTTTAGATTGAATCTCTTGCAAATCATTGCTTCTGAGATGTTGTTGCCAATTTTCATAATTTTATTTCTCCTTTATCCTAGGTTCAGTCATTCATAACATACATCTGTGAGAATGCATGTATGTATGTATGTATGTATGTATATGGAAACCCTGGTAGCATAGTGGTTAAGAGCTATGGCTGCTAACCAAAAGGTCGGCAGTTCAAATTCACCAGGTACTCCTTGGAAACCACGTGGGGCAGTTCTTCTCTGTCCTATGGGGCCACTATGAGCTGGAATCGACTTGATGGCCATGGATTTTTATACATATATATATATGTTTATATAATTTTATATGTATATAAGTGCTACAGCTGCCAACCAAAAGGTCAGCAGTTCAAATCTACCAGGTGCTCCTTGGAAATCCTATGGGGTAGTTCTACTCTGTCCTATAGGGTCGCTATGAGTCAGAATTGACTCGAAGGCAATGGGATATACATATATATATGTATATGTATACACACACATACATATTTATGCAGTACATTGACAGGGAACTGCCAGAAATTCAAGCAGGATTCAGAAGAGGACCTGGAATGAGGGATATCATTGCTGATGTCAGATGAATCTTGGCTGAAAGCAGAGACTACCAGAAAGATATTTACCTCTTGTACCCTCAGCCCGGCCTCTGCCCTACTCGGGCAAATGTTACAAAACTCTTTAGCTCTGCCAGTAATTTCCCTGGGGGCACCCCACTCTGCCAGGGAGCCTTCTGCCTGAAGATGCTCAGCTTTCTTGCTATGTGGCTCAGCATGCTCACTGTAACCACCTTGCTCTGTGGGCCAGGAAAGCCCACCAACCATCTCTTGGTTCTGCTGCCTCCA
This sequence comes from Elephas maximus indicus, assembly GCF_024166365.1. Lineage (NCBI taxonomy): Eukaryota > Metazoa > Chordata > Mammalia > Proboscidea > Elephantidae > Elephas > Elephas maximus. The sequence goes on along the minus strand of NC_064831.1, from coordinate 69,248,367 downwards.
TTTCTCTGTTGCTGCTTCTTGCTGTCTTGTGCCACTCTACTGTTACAGCTCTCTCTGTCTCCTGGGTCCAGGAGGTTTTCGGCAAAGGGGACCCCAGGTTTGAAGGATAGGCTCTGCTCCCATCTCTTTTTCTGGGATAGCTCATTTTAAGCCTAGCAGAATGGCAAAACTGACCAATCCACTTGTTAGGGTTCCACAGACTTTTCATAATCCCACCCCCAGAAGCACCCTGTTTCCGTAGTCTCACCCAATCATTTGGTGGGCATTACAAGACCCTGGCAAGAAAGTCCACATAAAAGTGATCCATCAGCAAAGGAGAATGAACACCAAAGACACAAGGTAATCATGAGCCCAAGAAACAGAAAGGACCACATAAACCAAAGACTACATCAGCTGGAGACCAGAAGAACCAGACGGTGCCTGGTTACAACTGATAAGTGCCCTGACAACTCAACTGATAACTCAGCAGAGAGCCCCTGAGGGAGCAGGAAAGCAGTGGGATGCAGACCTCAAATTTTCACAAAAAGACCAGACTTAATGGTCTGACTGAGACTAAAAGGACCCCAGAGGTCATGGTCCCCAGACCTTCTGTTAGCCCAAGACAGGAACCATTCCCAAAGCCAACTCTTCAGACAGGGATTGGACTGGACTATGGGATAGAAAATGATACTGGTGAAGAATGAGCATCTTGGGTCAAGTAGACACATGAGACTATGTTGGCATCTCCTGTCTGGAGGGGAGATGAGAGGACAGAAGGGGTCAGGAGCTGGCCAAGTGGACATGAAAATAGAGAGTAGAGGGAAGGAGTGTACTGTCTCATTAAAGGGAGAGCAACTAGGAGTATACAGCAAGGTGTATATAAGTTTTTGTATGAGAGACTGACTTGGATTGTAAACTTTCACTTAAAGCACAATAAAAATTTTTTTGAAAAGTGTTCCATCACACCCCAATATATATCACATATATATCTTTTATTTCCTCCACAGTCTGAAGCTTGAATTCCTATGGGAAATCATCAAGCATCATTTTACAGGTCCCGAGTAGCAGGCATTTCCTGTTAAATTAAGTGGGTGATGGCATTTATTATATTAACTAAAGCAATTTCCATCCAATTGCCATGAAAATTCCACCCTGTGTTCTGTCTTTGTGGTGATGGCCCTCTTTCACTGGTCACATCATTGTTGCCCCAGCAAGTGCCCTCGCCAATTAAAAAGATGCAATTAGATGACAGTCCCACCATCTTCTAAACCACCAGTATTAAGGAAAGGAAGCTTCATTCTGATGGACAGAATTAGGTCTTTTCACACTTATTAATGGCCTGAATTAGAAGGGGATGCTTGATTGGTAGTTTTCCCTGATTTGCTGTAGAGCTAGAATATTTAAAGTCTTGTTTATAAAACCATGAGTTGATAAATGAATGCAACATTATAAACCATTCCAAACCTAGAGGATTGTGGGCTAGAAATACAGTGGTATGTTTTGTTTCTGGAAGGAAATGTATAAACCACCTAGCTCTATGGATTTATTTCATTTTAAACATTCATTTGTTTAATGAATAGGTGATATATGTGTGCTGTATAAAATTCAGTACAAAAGGCACACAGGGTACAGTGAAAAGAACCAATCCAATTGAGTAGAGCTCTTATTCAAATTCAGCACACAATTTCCTAAAACTAGTCCCAGTTAATTATTTTACCTCTCTGGGGCAGCTAAAGTTACCAATTTCTCGTGTATCCTACAGGTTTATTTTATAGTTAAGGAAAGTGGGGCTTAGAACAGCAAAACGATTCATCTGAAGTCACATAGTACATTATTTGCTGCAGTGGGACTGGAATCCTGGTCTCTTTCCCTCCACTGTACCATATTTTTAAGAGCCTGGTGGTGTAAGGGTTTTGCAGTTAGCTACGAACCTAAAGGCTGGCAGCTCAAATCCACACAGCAGCTCTGAGGAAGAAAGGCCTGGCAAACTGCTTCCATAAAGACTACAGCCAAGAAAACCTTATGGAGCAATTTTACTCTGTAACACATGAGGTGGCCATGGGTCAGCGGTGGAGGGTGATGGTGTGGCTCCACAGTAGCTAACAACAGCAACCCACGTTTTTACCTACGGTCCAGACTGTCAGCAGACTCCAGGCAAACTAGACATTCTTTCCTTAAAACGCAAACCTAAACTTTCTAATAAAAGCAGAAGGCCAAGGAACATTCAGGACAAAGCATTTTGATTTGACCGAATGCTCGATAAACAACACAGAATATTAATTCTGAAAGAGATGTATAGGAAATCTACTCCAACAGCCTCAGTTTACAGATGAGGAAACTGAGGCTCAGATTGGGAAGTAATTGCCCAGCGAATTAATGTTGAGTGGGCTTATCTGCATTAACTCTGAACAGTGCTTTTGACCTTGCGAACAAAGTCTAGATTCTCCCACACCAGCCTCAGTCGTTATCTCTTGGTTCTCCTGGCTGTATTTGGGCCACTATGGCTGACTTATAATAGAAAATGCAGAAGCACATTGATTTCCTATCATGGTTTTATCTATAGAAGCGTTGGGAGGACATCCTTTGGCTGGAAGATTTGGCACTGATATCCGAAAACTTTTAACAACTGAGAAGGGCTGTTCCAAGGCAGTGCCTCCTGATTGTGAACAAATGAGGCTTTGCTCCGCAAGAAAATCCTTTTATTGTGCCTGTAGACTGTGACTCCTTGACCTGTCCCTGTTACAGAATGCATCGTTTACATAGAAATGGGTTGCTAGTCATTAGGAACATCTTGTTGTCTTCTTACTAATGCAAGTTACAGGCTTCAGGAAAAATAATCATGGAATCAAGCTTTTGAGAGACGCTATATACTACTTGAATTGGAGTCCCTGGGTGGTACAAACAGTTAACATACTCAGCTGCTACCCCAAAGTTTCGAGGTTCGATTCCACCCAGAAAGACCTTGGAAGAAAGGCCTGGCTTTCTGCTTCCAAAAAATCAGCCATTGAAAATCCTATGGAGCACAGTTCTATTCTGACATACATGGGGTTGCTATGAGTTGGAATCAACTCAATGCAACGGGTTAGTCAATGTTACCCCCCAGACCCTATATCCAAGAGTCCACATGTACAATTACTCTGGTAAATGGCCACGGGTCCCTTTGGGGAAGGACTGGGGGGAAATATTGTTTCTTAAGGGGGATCAATAGACTCTAGGTCTATGACCTGGCTTAACTCTGGAACTGTAGGAGGAAGAGTGATCTGTAGCAGTGACTAACATTTGCCTCTGCTCATCAGATCTCCACCCCACAGGGACACAGCGATTCAACCTTACTGAAATTGTCACCCAATCCAGATAGGGGTTTGACTTACCTGCCCAATGGGCTTCTTCCAGCTCCCCATGAAAGGACTTAGAGGATACCAGATTTATTGGCACGGAATCTTGAACAATATTGCTTCAGGCCAAGGGACCCATTTCATGACAAACGAGATATGTGGATACGTGACTACCATACGCTGCATCATTTTGGAGCTGCCAGCCTAATAGAACAATGAAATGCATATTAAAGACTTAGACTAAGTGCCAGGTCCGAGGCAACACTTGCAGAATTAGGGTTCTTTCCTCTAGAACACAATACATGCAATGAACCAATACCTGTTGTTGTGCTCCCAATGCCAAGAATGTGCATGATTAGGAACCAAGAAGCACATGTAGAAGCGGCCTCTCTCATCATTCCCAATGACTTTTTGGCAAAATTTGTGCTTCTCACCACCATAACTCTAAATTCTACTGGTTCAGAGGCCCTGATTCCCAGCAAGAAAAAGCTTCTATTGGAACACAGTAAGATCCCACTGAACTGAAAGCTATGACTACTACTTATCATTTTGGGCTTCTTGGGCCAGTGGACCAATAGGCAAGGGACAACATTGCCATCATTAGACACTAGGGTTGCTGCAATACAATGGGATCCAATATGGAACCCAGGGGGTACTCTGGGATGCTTTTAGTGTTTCCTCACCCAAAGATCATGATAAAAGGGAAATCGTAGTAACCACTAGGCTACAATAGTAAGGAATTTAAGGGTTCAGACCTCTTAGAGATGAAGCTATGTGTGTCACCCCACCAAAAAAGAACCTAGACCAGCCAACGTGCTGGATCAAAGTATGAGAACTCTGGAAGAGGTAGGGAAAGAAAAAGATAACAAACTCAATTACTGCCCTGGGACCAGTCGCGGTAGCAGAGACATCAGCTTGTTCTGCTAACTCTTCTGTACTAAGTCTTGTAGAGGTGGTGGCTGGCCACCCAATGAAGGTTGTATGGCACAAGTAGTATAAGGATTGGACTATATCAGATATTTCTTATGATTTGCCCACTATCCTCTCTGCCCACCCTTCACTCCAACAATGGCTATGGTAATAAGCTCACACAGGTATAACCTGACAGCACCTAGCCTTGGCTCTGCCATGAATCTCTTGCTTTCTGCCCTTGGGCTTTTCTGGAGCCACCTGTGGGAACACACTCAGCATTCACTCACACACGTGTAACCTGCAAGTGGAAGAAAATTAATGCCTCATGGGATAATGTTAGGTCAATGGAGGATGAAGGCCAACAGATAAATTCTCCCCACTTTGGTATCTCGGGTGGACAATTATGAGGCACATTCTCTCCAGCTTCTCAGAAGGTCCCAGTGGAATTGACCCTACTTACCCACAGTGGAGACAAACTTGAGAACACAGTCTTGATTGGTTTTTCCTTCTTCCCTTTACCCTCTCCCCTTCATTTATTCCTGATCTCTGAGATCACTTCTCAAAATAAACCACTTTCCCGTAAGTCCTTAACACAGATTTTGCCTTCTGGGGGGACTCGGCTGCCCCCTTCACCACTACTCCTGATGCATGCCATTCAAGATGCTCTTAATGAAGAATGCCTCCAAAGTGACTTTCCGCCCCTATTGATGGGTTTTGAATCTATAACCACATCTATTTGAAAATGGTATTAAACATCCCATTTGACATATCCTATTGATTTTTTTTTTATTGTAGAAGCTATTTGACAAGGAAAGCTTTCTTCCCATTCTTCAATCCTCATTTCTCTTTCCAATCAATCGTCCTTCTTTTAGCTACTGACACTCAGAACCTGAAAGGTGAAGAAACTCTTCTATACTTCTCTACTTTTCCACCTTTCTTCATCTTTCCTCATCTAGATCAGGGCTTCTCAACTTCCGCACTATTGACATTTTGGGCCAAATAATCCTCGTTGCGGGGGCGGGGGGCAGGTGTTCTGAGCACTGTACGATATTTAGCAGTATCCCTGGCCACTACCCACTAGATAGATGCCAGAAGCATTACCCCAGTTGCGACAACCAAAAATGTCTCCAGGCCTTACAAAATGTCCCCTGGGGGCAAAAATCACTTCTGGTTGAGAGCCACTGGGCTAGGCGATTCTGTTGGTCCCCCAAGGTATCTTCTATCCTGTGCTTCTGTAAAGAAAATACTTCTCTCTCCTTTTCTAAATGAACATCTAAATTATCAAGTGGTTGCTAGGTGCTAGCCTGTGGTAGGCACCAAACCACTGGGAACCTACTTACTGCTTAAGTGTTTCATTTCATTCATTCATCCACTCACTCATTCATTTAATATTTATGGAGTGCCTACTCTGTGCCAGGAAGTGTTCTAGACACTGGAGATACAGCAATGAAGAAAGGAGATAAGAATCTCAAGGCACGTAGTAATCACTCCACATGGTATGGTAAAAAGTGTGTGGGGTTTGGGATTAATACAGACCTGGATTCAAATCCCATTTTTGTCACCTTCAAGCTGTTTGACACTAGGACGTCACTTAGCCTCTCTGAATCTCAGTTTCCTGGTTGGGAAGATGAAGGTCTCTAATGCTTACCTTGGCAAGCTAACTTAAGGAGGAAAGGCAACAATACAAAGTGTCTGACATAATAGCTGCTCACCACATGGCAATTACTATTATTTACAATGAAATTTTGCCCCATTGTTGTGGAAGATCAGAACTGGGAAAGCCATTTGAAATCAGATGGTTCCAATCCTCATTTTACCGAAGAAAATAGTAATACTTAGACTGGAGACAAAACTAGGAAGAAAACAGGGATCTCCAGATCATTTGTTCACTTCTCATTAAATGAGATAATATACCCAAAATCACATTGAAATTATAACATTGTAATATACTGAAATTACTGTATTTTAATACAAATAACACACCCCTTCTTCTTTTGTTTGCCAGCCTCTCCCATCCCCTGTGAGGTATTTTCGTAAGCACTGCTATGCCAAGTGTGCTACGGAAATACCTCATATGTGGGGGAAGGGGGTAGCTGTTGGCAAACAAATGTAGAAGGCACGCGTTATTTGCATAAAAATACAGTATCACTCCTGCTTCCACTCCTCTTATCTCTTGGGAGTGTTCAGTAGTGAACATGATTATCATCTTCTTTAAGACTTAGGGGTCTTTCTTGCATTGTTCATTTAATCAGCACATATTTATCAAATGCCCATTACATGTCAGGAGTGCTGTAGGTATTGGAGGACTTAAGGTGAACCAGATGGTCAATATCCCTGTCTTCATGGTACCTACATTTTAGGAGGGGGGGTGGACAAGAAACAACCAAACACATTAATAAGTTAAATGATGACAGATTGTCAAAGAAGCCAAGAAGATAAGAGACAGGGTGCCATGACAAAGAACAACAGAGGTGACTGCTTGGATAAGGTGATAAGAGAAGGTCTCTTTGTGGAGGTGACATTTAAGCTGAGACCTAAAGGATTAGAAAGAGCCAGTGCTGTGAGGAGTGGGGGAAGAATGTTTCAGGCAAACCGAAGAGCAGGTGCAAAGGTCCTGAGGCCAGAAAGAATGTGTTATGTTTGACAGGGAAAAAGGCCCCTGCAGCTAAAGCGTAGTGAGAAAGGCTAGAGACTGAGTCAGGGCCCATGCAGGGCCTTGAGACTGGATAAGGCATTTAGATTGTATCCCTAGTACAGTGGGAAGTCATTGATGTTCTCTGGGGGTGGGGAGGGAGGATTTTCTGGATTTGAAACAAACAAAACAGTTACCATTTGAATGTACTCCAATTCATGGCGCTCCCTCCATGTATGTTGGACTAGAACTGTGCTCCATAAAGCTTTCAAGGACTGGTTGTTCAGAAGTAGATTGCCAGGCCTTTCTTCCAAGGTTTCTCTGGGTAGACTGGAACCTCCAACCCTTTGGTCAGCAGCTGAGCATGTTCGCCAATTATACATTAACCAATTACACCACCCTTCTGGATCTGAGTACCTTGTAAATCACCCTGGTTTTTAGATAGAGCGGGATCATTGGCTATAAGGAGCTCAGAGAGTGAGGAAGCCCTGCCCACACAGGGATGGAAGATGAACCAGCCTGGCTTGGATGCATGCCCCCTGATTTCAGCTGTCACTATAGATAAGAGCAGGATTACATTGGACAGTTCTCAAAGATGCAATTTTATTCTGCCTTTCCAGAGCTCATTTAGGTTGGCATTTGAGTAATGAATGCCAGGAGTGTTCTGCCCAATATGGGGAGGCAGGTCACAGACCTTTCTAAAATGCAAATCTGGCTGCTTCTCTCCCTTGCTTCAAACCCTTCATTATATGCTGGGTAAAGGACATGATGCCTGGCATGGAATTCAGGGATCTTCAAAATGTGAGCCCTGCCTGCATTCCAGTACTATTTGCCACCACTACACTTCCTACTTCCGCCAACCTGAGCCCCTAAGTTACCTGAACCCATTGTGTGGTTCTGTGCTTCAATTTCTAGCTTCTCTCTTCCTCTTCCTTGCCTTTTTGGACTCACGCAAACATAGGGTAACAAATGCATCCCAGTTTTCCCAGGACTTTTAGCTCTGGAAATTCCATGTCCTGGCCAGCCCCTCAGACCTAGGACAGTTGGTCACCATATTGGTTTGTATTGGTCACCCCATACAAACATTTCCTGCTCCAGGAAGCCCTCAGGGATCCTCCCAGGCTGAGTTTGAGGCTTCTGCTCTGTGTTTCCGAAATTCCCTCCTCTTCCTCTACCTCCAGTTGGCAGGTCTGCAGTGCATTGTTACTGTGCATTCAGACGTCTGTGTCACTTGGTTCCAAGGCCAAGGCAAAGCTCTGTGAATCACTAGTCACTCGCCAGCCCTCTGTAGCTGAGGGAGTGGTGCAGCAGAAGCAATCCAGGAAATAAGAGTGTTTCTAACCAGCCATGGTGTTGTCCCAAAACTTCTCATTGGTTTCCTGCTCTGGTGAGTTTGGTAGGGCTTCTGAGTTGCTTCTCTCCCCACCCAGTTCCCCCTTCCTCTGAATAGCCATGTCAACCACACAATTTGGCCCGTTCCTGGTTTTCTGTCCAGGGCTGCAATTTTTCACTGAGAATCCAGCCCACATTGGTTCCTGCTGTTGCTGTTGTTAGGTGCCATCAAGTTGGTTCCAACTCGTAGCAACCCTATAGCACAAAACACTGCCTGGTCCTGCACCATCCTCGTAATCATTTTTATGCTTGAGCCCATTGTTGTAGCCACTGTGTCAATCCATATTATTGAGAGTCTTTCTGTTTTTCAATGACCCTCTACTTTACCAAGCATTATGTCCTCCAGGAACTTGTTCCTCCTGACAACGCATCCAAAGTATGTGAGATGAAGTCTCACCATCCTTGCTTCTAAGGAGCGTGATGCCTGTATTTCTTCCAAGACAAATTTGTTCATTTTTCTGGCAATCCATGGTATATTCAATATTCTTCGCCAACACCATAGTTCAAAAGCGTCAATTCTTCTTCGGTCTACCTCATTCATTGCCCAACTTTTGTGCGCATACGAGGCGATTGAAAATACCGTGGCTTGGGTCAGGCTCACCTTAGTCTTCAAAGTGGCATCTTTGCTTTCCAACACTTTAAAAAGGTCTTTTGCAGAAGATTTGCCCAATGCAATACATCATTTAATTTCTTGACTGCTGCTTCCATGAGCATTGATTGTGGATCCAAGTAAAATGAAATCCTTGACAACTTCTATCTTTTCTGCATTTATCATGATGTTGTTTGTTGGTCCAGTTGTGAGGATTTTGGTTTTCTTTATGTTGAGGTGTAATCCATATTGAAGGCTGTCACATATGTCATATAAGGAAGTCAGAAGAAGGATAAACAATTTACTTCTGTCTCCTTGACAAGAAGCCAGAACTGAAGTGTTATTAAGGATTGTTGGGAGGAAGACTTCCTAAGCAGTTAAACTGACCATAGACTTCTCATCAACAACAACCGAGCCAGAAGAAAACTGAATGATATATTCGAAGTGCTCACCTAAATTTTTATTATTTGCCATAGTATCCTTTAGGAGAAAGGGCAAAAAAAGATATTTTTTAATAGTCAAAGACTAACAATTTATCACACAGACTTTCACTAAAAGGACCATTAAAGGATGTATGTAAACAAAAGTGGAAGGTATGAGATAGAAGAAACAATGGTGAAGTACGAAGAAATGGATAAAATATGTTGGCAAATTTGATTAAATATCACCTAAAGCAATCTAATATTTTTGTGTTAGAAAGGTAAAACTAAAATTGTAAATAATAATAACAAAAAGTGATAGGTTTCAATGGGTAGCTAAATGTACAAAGCCCATATTCATGATTGGAGTAAGAATGGAAATATAATCTTTAAAAATATATATTTTTTAATTAAAGGTAGGTCCTAAAAGAACAGAAACATTATCTAAGTTTGCAAATCAAGAGAGTGAAAAAAAGGAAAACTATCAAGTCAGTAAAAGGCAGAGTAAAAGAAAAGAGAAGGAAAAAAAGGTGAAGAGAAATAAATCTAACTATGTAAGTAATACTATTCTATTTATATAGCTTCAAAACCAATGATGCAGTGCTTTATAATATTTGTGGATACATAAATACGTAGTAAAGTGTAAAACACATGCCCAAGAATGATACAAATTCATGATGGTAGTTAACGTCTGGGAAGAAGAAAAGGTACTAGGATTAGTTCTGGCACACGGGGGCTTCACATTTCTCTGGAACGTTTTATTTCTTTAAACAATGCTCAGTTGAATAGAGCACTATGTAAAATTAGATAGAACTGGGGTAGCACCTACAAAGATATTATTATATTTTTCTCTATTTCTAGCTATTAAGAGCCTTGTTGGTGCAAATGGTTAAGTACTCAGCTGCTAACCGAAAGACTGGTGTTCAATCCCAGCCAGTGGCTCCTTGGGAGAAAGACCCGGCAATCTGCTTCTATAACGATTACAGCCAAGAAAACCCTATGAGGCAGCTCTGCTCTGTCACATGGCAATTCTAACGTGTGAATTTCTTTCTGTTTCACCATCGTTTCACTACTTAACAGCACCTAACAAAACATTCATAGCTATGAAATAAATGTAGAGGGAAAAGAGCACAAGAACCCATTCTCCATTTAAAGCCCCCTTAAAAAAAAAATTTTTTTTTTCTTTGTACCCAGAGGAGGCTGAACCTGAATGGGATCTGTGAACAGTTGCAGAAAACACTTTCACTGGCATTTCAGAAGAGTGATAAAAAGTCAGGATTTAAAGCAAGCCTATGAATCTTGGAACTGCTGTTCCAGTAACAATTAGACTTCAAAATGCAAAATCTGTTTGCAAACTTCCCTCCCCATGTGTGTTTTTAGGAAATCTCGGGTTGCCAACGGAAGGATGAGTCAGTCTCTCAGCCTTCTAAGCTGAAGACTTAACCAGAGCCAAGAGAGAGACATGTCACAGTAAACACGCAGAGACGATGGGTGTTCTACATGAGTTAACGTTCTTTAAAGACCCACAAAGCAGATTTGCTGAGAGACTGTGGGGAAAATAAACTCTTGTAAATATGCCTTTTTAATTGAGTTTTTAAGAGACTTGAGTCAGCCTTGTTAATATTACAGATATGTTATTTGGTTCTTAAATTTGCTCGGGTACCAACACCGTGCCAGCATGTACCAACACATTTTACTCCTCTCCTGTGCATCCAGCTCCTTCCCAGAGGGCCAGGATTTCAAGAGTCTAAGCAAATAAATACACTTTGCAGTGAGCTCCTCTCAGAACCATATCTACTCCCATGATTGTTAACAAATTAGAGGCAGGAGAGTATAAAATGCCTAAATGAACCAAATGGGACCTCTTGGGGTTCCCTCTTGGCATTCATTATTTGCTGGCCACTATTCTTTAGGTTTCTCCAATATGGAATGTATTCATCATATCTATCCTTCAAAACCCAGTTTAAAAATTACTTCTGCTTGAAGCCTTCCCATGTCACCAGGCAGAATATTTTGTTAATGTAGAACTTTGTCTACACTACCTTTTGGGACATTTATCTTTATATGCAGCACTATACTCATGTGTTCACCTCAGAGTATTTTAAACACAGGTATCTATCTGATTCATTTCCGCATCTCCCCTTGAATTTATCGGAGGTACCTGTACACAGTAGCTACTCAGCAATACTGTCTTATTGACAAAACTCAGTGCTATGCTCCACAAGTGATGCCCAGCTAGTTATGGGCTAGTTATGCCCAGCTCTATTTCCTGGAAACCAGATTTTCTTAGAAAAATGGTGTTGTTGTTGTTAGTTGCCATCAAGTCAGCTCCAACTCATGGAGATCTTATGTATAACAGAACGAATATTGTCTAGTCCTGCACCACCTTCATGGTCATTGGTATATTTGAGTCCATTGTTGCGGCTATTGTGTTAATCCATCTCATTGGAGGTTCCCTCATTTTCACTGACCCACTACTTTACCAAACACAATGCCCTTTTCTAGCAATTAGCCTTTCCTGATGACATGTCCAAAGCAAGCAAGCCAAATCTCACCACCCTTGCTTCTAATCCTGGTGATGGCAGATTAAAAAAAAACAGACCCTTCCACTGAGTACAGCAAAAATAATTGCTTAATCCAAACCACAGTGAGGTACCATCTCACCCTGACATTACTGTCACGAATCAAAAAAACTGAAAATAGCAAATGTTGAAGAGGCTGTGGGAAGTTTGGAACTCTTATGCACTGCCAGTGGGAATGTAAAATGGCACAGCATTTTGGAAAATGCTTCTTTAAAAAGTTAGAAATAGAAACACCATATAATCCAGCAATTCCACTTCTAGGAATATATCCTAGAGAAATAAGAGCTGTCACACAAATAGACATATGCACACCCATGTTCATTGGAGCATTACTCACAATAGCAAAAAGATGGAAACAACCTAAGTACCCATCAGCAGATGAATGGATAAACAAACTATGGTACATACACACAATGGAATACTACGAAGCAATAAAGAACAATGATGAATCTGCAAAGCATCTCACAACATGGGTGAGGGTATTATGCTGAGTAAAATAAGTCAATCACAAAAGGACAAATATTGTATGAGACCACTGTTATAAAAACTCATGAAAAGATTCACACACAGAAAGAAACAATCTTTGATGGTTATGAGGGAGGGGTGGGGTGGGCAGGGAAAAACACTAAATAGACAATAGATGAGTGGTAACTTTGGTGAAGAATAAGAAAGTATACAATACTGGGGAAGCAAGCTAGGTTACCCGAGCCAAAGTCATGGAAGCTCCATAGACACATCCAAACCCCTGAGGGGCCAAATTACTAGGGTGAGGGCAGGGGACCATGATCTCAGGGAACATCCAGCTCAATTGGCATAACATAGTTTATAAAGAAAATGTTCTACGTTCTACTTTGGTGAGTAGTGTCTAGGGTCTTAAACTTGTGAGCAGCCATCTAAGACACTCCGCTGGTCTTACCCAGTCTGGAGTAAGGGAGAATGAAGAAAAAGATACAAAAGGAAATATTAGTTCAAAGGACTAATACACTACAAGTACCACAGCCTCCAGGAGACTGTGTCCAGCACAACTAGATGGGTCCCAGCTACCACCACTGACTACTCTGACTCAGATCACAGTAGAGGGTCCTGGACCGAGCTGGAGAAAAATGTAGAACAAAATTGTAACTCACACACACACACACACAAAAGACCAGACTTACTGTTCTGACAGAGAGTAGAGAAACCCCGAGAGTATGGCCCCCAGACATGCTTTTAATTCAGTAATGAAGTGACTCCTGAGGTTTACCCTTCAACCAAAGATTAAACAGGTCCATAAAACAAAATGATATTAAATGGGCATACCAGCCCACGGGCAAGGACAAGAAGGCAGGAAAGGACAGGAAAGTTGGTAAAGGGAACCCAAGGTCAAGAAGTGGAGAGTGCTGACATGTCGTGGGGTTGGCAGCCAATGTCACAAAACAATATGTGCATTAATTGTTTAATGAGAAAACAGTTTGCTCTGTAAACGTTCATCTAAAGTAAAATTTAAAAAAAAGAAGAAGAGAAGAGAAGCACACAGGGAAGAATCCCCTGTGATGTGGAGGCAGAAATTGGATTATCTCCGCCACAAGCCAAGGAAGTTCTAGGGCTACCAAAAGGTAGAAGAGACAAGGAAGGATCTTCCCCTAGAGCCTTCAGAAAGAGCATGACCCTACTGACGCCCTGAATTCAGACTTCTAGCCTCCAGAACTATGAAACAATCAATTTCTGTTGTTTTAAGCTACCCTAAAAAAATAAAGAGAAGCATGCAAACAAACAAACAAACAGTTGCTCAGAATCTAAATAGCTGCTTCTTGAGAGGGTCGAAGAACTAACAAGGAAAAGAAAAATTAATGGGCTAAAACCTTGGGAGAAAATGAGAACCCAGAGAAGAAAGTCTAGCAATTAATGGCACATTTGCCCTGTGGGCTTTTGATAAAGGTAGAGGAAGAAGGAAAGAAACAGCTTCAAAACAGATTCACTTTGGAGATGTTCTGAAGCAAGAAAGATAAAGATCCTAATTTAAGTTGAGACCCCAAAGATCTACAACCTGAGGGTAAGGATAAGCCAGAAATTAACCAACTCTTTTGCAGGCCTTAGTGTCATCTGAAGGCTCCAAGTAGCCTTAAACCTTGGACTTAGATGATGAGGATGGTACTGAGTCTGTACAACCTCCCAGGTGCCTGTCAGAAGCAAACGAAATCCTATCTGAAGGAAATTACCATCACTCTAGGCCTCAAATCATTTCTCCAAATAAGTTTTCAGATACAAAGTCCAGCACACAAAGTTAAGCACAGTACAGAACAAGACGCCGTGAACAAAATACCAGCTTCAACAATGAACAACAGAAACAGTTGCAGAATAATTCAAGATATTGGAACTACCATCAGACTGCTAGATTCTACAAAATAAAATCCAGGTTTGAGCATTTTCTCAGGAAAAAAGAAACAATAAAAATAAAGCAATAAAAGTGACATATTTTTAATGAAGCAAATATAAAGTATACAACTGAGAAAATTTTTAAAAAAACATCAAGAACTCAATGGTTGATTTTAACAGCAGATTGATGTAGATAACAACCACAGAGCAAAATAGTAAACAGGAAGATACATCAGAAGAAATTATGCAGAAGAACAGAGAAACAAAAAGATGAAAAATACAGAAGAGTTTCTAGAGACAGAGATGATATAAGAACATCTCACATAGAGGAATTGGAATCCCAGAAGTAGAAGAGAAAGAATGAAGCAAATAAAATATCTGAAGTGCTACTGTCATGATCCCTGATTTACTGATGAGGAAACTGCACAGAAAGTTTTAATCCAAAATCAACCCACAGAAGTACCACTCAGTGTCCACCAGGAAGGGAGTTCGATAAATCCTTGACCGCACATCAGAATATGGAACTGCCACGAAATGAGTTTTTATTTCCAGAAAAGTTTGAACCACAGGAGAGGTAATCTCAGCATGATGTTGTGTGAAAGACAGGGTATAAATTAGTACGTACATGAGGACAGTTTGTAAACATTTACACGTAAATATTTTACACTTTATAAATGCCTACAAACCTGCTGGTAAAGACAGTCCACTCTACAATGTTAACCGGGATTCTCCTTTGAAGGTGAGACTGTGATCAATTTCTCATTTTGCTTCTCCCTAATTTTTACCTTTATTGCATTTCTTGTTCCTTGCTTATAAAATTTTTAACCTTATTTTTGAAATTTGAAATCGGTAATTCTCTTGAAATGTATAGACATATGAGGTGAAAAATGCATTATGTCTGGTAGTCTGTAGCACAATGATACAGAACAGTATTGTTCTTTCCTATACATATCGTTCACTGGGTAGATTTTTTTTATTCTGGATCCTTTCATTTAGCATAATATATTTGAGAGTCATCCATGTTGATGGTTGTATCAATAGTTTGTTCCTTTTTGTTGTTGTTGTATAAGGACTCTGTCGTATAGACATACCACAGTTTCTGTATTCACCATTTGGAGGACAGTTGTGTTTGCAGTTTTTATGAATAAAGCTGAAATAAACTTCAAAAAGGAAAAAGAAACCCTGGTAGAGACTCGATTTGGGGCTCCTTGATTCTGAAATGTTCTACACTTAATGCGTTCCCGAGCCAAGAGAGAAAGCGCGTCCAGTACAACCCTTATAGAGGGAAGATCACGGGAGCTCACGCCTGATCTCCCCAGTCTCCTTCCTGCGAGGCAGCCCTTGGCTATGATGTATATCCTTACTCTAATGTTGTTACTTTATTACAGCAATCAGCAAACCTTTTGTGTAAAAACCAGATAGCAAATATTTTAGGCTTTGCAGACCAAGAGTTAATATCCTCAGTTCTTCAAGCAATTGTTTTCCTTGCAAAGCTAATAGTCTTTTTTACATGTTTACATTTACTTTACATTCTTAGCTCTCAGGCTGTATAAAAACAGGGAGTTTGGTCCATTGAGGCAGTTCCACGCTCCTGCTGTAGTGCCTCCTTTTCCTGCAACAAACTGTAAATTTATCAGTATTGTCATTTGGGGTCCTGTGAGTCTTCTTTAGTAATCAAGCCCTGTCAAACCGCCACCATTAGAGCAGCTAGAAACAGAAGGAGCAGAACCTGCTGACATATCCAAAACCCAAACCAAACCATTTGCAGTGAAGTTGACTCCAACTCACGGCAAGCCCCTACGTGTCGGAGTAGAACTGCGTTCCTCAGGGTTTTCAGTGGCTATGAGCTTTTGCCACCACTGGTCTGTCGGTTTGTCTAGTTCAAGAAGCTGGACTATATGAAGAAGAAGGCAGCATTAGGACTGGAGGAAGACTCATTAACAACTTGCCTTATGCAGATAACACAACCTTGCTTGTTGAAAGTGAAGAGGACTTGGAGCACTTACTGATGAAGATCAAAGACCACAGCCTTCAGTATGGATTACGCCTCAACATAAAGAAAACAAAAATCCCACAACTGGACCAATAAACAGCATCATGATAAACAGAGAAAAGATTGAAGCTGTCAAAGATTTCATTTTACTTGGGTCTCCAATCAACATCCATGGAAGCAGCAGTCAAGAAATCAGATGAGGTATTGCATTGGCAAATCTGCTGCAAAAGAATTCTTTAAAGTGCTATAAAGCAAAGATGTCACTTTGAGGACAAAGGTGTGCCTGACCCAAGCCATGATATTTTCAATCACCTTATATGCATGCAAAAGCTGGACAATGAATAAAGAAGACAAGAAGAATTGATGCATTTGAATTATGGTGTTGTCAAAGAATATTCAATTTACCATGAATTGCCGGAAGAACAAACAAATTTGTCTTTGAAGAAGTACAGCCAGATGCTCCTTAGAAGTGAGGATGGCAAGACTATGTCTCACTTACTTTGGACTTGTTGTCAGGAGTAACCAGCCCCTGAAGAAGGACATAATGCTTGGCAGAGGATCATCAAAAAAGAGGAAGACCCTCAATGAGACGGATTGACACAGTGACTGCAACGATAGGCTCAAACATAGCAATGATTGTGAGGATGGCTCAGGACCAGGCAGCATTTTGTTCTCCTGTACATGGAGTCACTATGAGTCAGAACCGACTCGACGGCACCTAACAACAACAACGTGATCGTTTCAAAGTAGATCATTGGACCTTTCTTCTGAGGTGTCTCTGGGTGGATTCAAAGCTCCAATGTTTCGGTTAGTAGCTAAGCGCTTAGCCATTTGTGCCACCTGGGGTTCCTGCTAATATACACCAAATGCTTATTTTGTGCCTATTGCATTATATCAATGGTCTCATTTGATTCTCACAACAATCATTGTGAGGTAGGTGCTATTTATTATCTCCATTATATAGATGAGGAAACAGAGGCTTAGAGAGTCCACATAACTGTCAGAATTGAATCCACTTCCACCAGAATCCAGAATCTTCATTCTTAACCACTATGTTCTATTGTCCCAACCCAGGACAGAAATTTGCTCACAAAATAGTACAGACAATGGGACTGGGAATCAGAGGCAAGAGAAGAGAGAAAACAGTCTTAAAAAACTGAATAAGTTAAAAACAACCCTCTTGTGCTCACTCTCTTCAAGAGTCACTTTATTCGCTCCATCTCTACCTTGCTGGAGTTTTGCGACAGAAAGCTTGTCTGACCATTTTGTGTTATTGTATGCTGTACTTTCCCCACCACCCAATCATCACCCAGCACAGTATATGCATGATAGATAAGCAGAGAATCTTTATTGAGTTTGATTTCTCTTATACCCCAGTAGATATATTGCCAAGAAATTGCAGAATAAAATCTGCATCTCTTGGCAGTATATGAGACCCTTGCAGATCTGGCCATGGCCCCCATTTCCAGCCTCATCTCTGACCACACGTCTCTCCACACTGACTTCCCCCAGTTGCACAAGGCTCCTCCCCATTCCCAGAATTACCTCGTCCTTTCTCGTCTGCACAAGAATGCACATGCTGTTCTTTTGCCTTTATCTGCTTCACGTACACACGTCAGTTCCATCTATTCATTTTTCAAGACCCAACTCAAATATCGCATCCTGCAGGAAGCCTCTGCCAATAACCTAGACCAAATTATCTCTACCCTGTTCAGAGCTTTCCCTCACACCTACCAATTCCTTCATTCGGCATTAATCATGCTGTATTTTAATTATTCACTTGCATTGCTGTATGTCCCACTAGATGGTCAACAACTCAGAAGCAGGAGCTTTGTCTTTCCAGGAATCACTTCCCTGGTTCCTTCCAGGATGAAGCCCCTGAATGGTGCAAATAGTTAGTGCTTAGCACCTGTCAGCTAACTGAAAGGTTGGAGGTTCAAGTTCACCCAGAGATGACTCAAAGAAAGGCCTGGTGTTCTACTTCTGAAAAATCAGCCACTGAAAGCCCTATGGAGCACAGCTCCACTCTCACCTGCATGAGTCATAATCAACTCAACAGCAACCGATTTTTCCTTCCAGGAATTCCAGTGGGGAACTTTCTCCAGAAAATAAGTACATATACAGTGGTGTAGGAAACCCTGGTGGCATAGTGGTTAAGTGCTAGGGGCTGCTAACCGAGAGGTTGGCAGTTCAGATCCACGAGGCGCTCCTTGGAAACTCTATGGGGCAGTTCTACTCTGTCTTATTGGGTTGCTATGAGTCGGAATCGGCTTGATGGCAGTGGGTTTGGTTTTGGTTTTGGTTTACAGTGGTGTAGGACAGGAGCTAGAGGCAGCAGAACAAAGGGAGGAAGTTCTGAGAGAAGACACAGCCTGGAGAGAGTCTTTGAGGTTCTGGACTATTGGACAAATAGGAAAACATTCTTTAATGGTACCTCTGACCTTCGCTGTGGTTGAGAGGAAGCTTTTAGAACCTCTGAGCCAGTTCAGATCCCACCACAACCACCATATCACATTGGCTTTCCTCCCACAGGTTTGCATGACGGAACATTCAGAGGCCTTCTGATGGCAGGAGGTAGGTTTCTCCAGTTTCTCCTGGGGTGGAGTTATTCACAGGAAATGAGGACATGGAATAATTGTGGTCTTACACCTCTTGCTTAATACATTCCTTTCCTCCATATAGGATCACCATGGGTCAAATAGATGTAATCTTGAAAAGCTTTCAAAACACCCTCCGAAAGCAAGAAACAAGCTGGCAGCCATACTGGAAATCAGGTGGCTGATAGTCCTGGTGACAGATTGTTGTAACGATTACCAGGCTAGCAGTGATTGTAGACAAGGGTAGACAAAGCAAGGAGTAAAGAGCGCCATCATAGGAACGCCATTGGTGCCTGGCGATCTAATTCTTAGAGGGCCATGCACCCATGGAGCACATTGAGGAGGCCAGGAAGCAGTTGGAACAGGTAAATCCCAGATGGTAACCAAACTGGGACCCTTTGTGATAGTATTGGTGGTGGTGAAGCACTGGGGCCCCTGGAGAACAAACAGATGACTTTGCAGTTGACTTTAGTCAAAGGGTTCAAAGAAAAAAATATGCTCTTCTGGTAGGAAGAAGGGCATGGGGTACCTATGAAAGGTAATATAAAGGAAGCTCCCCTGTCTTTATGTCTGAAGCACTACTCTATAAACATATTGAAAAACTGACCAAAATTCCAGGATTAGTGTGACAGGCAGGAGAGATGCTGGCAAGGCCATTAGCAATGTCAGGTAGAAGTTCAGAGTGAAGTGAAGGGCATGTAGAAAATAGGGATAAGGCTTTCCAGCTGGGAGCTGGAGAAGATAGAAATAGTCCACTTAGCCAAAATAGCTGAGCACCAAAAGGAGCTGTAAAAAGTAGATGACAGACAACAGTAGCCTCTGGCAGCTTGGGGAAGGCCAGCAGCCCCCCACACCCATCACCCATCCACCCCGCAACCCCGTGGGTAGGTGCTGCCAGTGCAGATCAGAAATCCACTCGCAGGGTGTCCATTGCCTCGTAATTGCAGTTCACCCTGTATCCTGGCATGGTTCTTTCCCTGCGGGCATCAACAGATGGCAACTCCAAGCAAGTACTGCTGCCAGCAGGAGAAGGTGGGGCTGGTGTGGGTGATTTTTTTTTTCAGTAAGGCAGACCATAGAGGAGAGGCTGGGAGAATAGAGCCTGGGCTTTCCTAGCAAGACGTTCCTTTCAGGAACAATGCCACAAAACTGTCCATTCATTCCACCTCGAGTAAGGCGTCAGAACCCAGGAGGACAGTGGTCCCATGAGAACCATGACAGCCAACATTGTGGCCTTCCCTGCCTTCGTGTTGCTGAAGGCTGACCAGAGTTTGAGTAATCTTCTCATCACCAGCTACAGAGCACAAAACTAGCAAGGGAGGAGATCCCTTTCTGTAAAGTCCAGAAAAATCTAAGTCCTAGTCCTGGGGGGCGTGTTGAGGATAGAAGCCCTCTCAACAGCTACTTTGGACACAGAGCCAATAAGTTTACACATAGGGAAACTGAGGCACAGAGGACTTAAATTGCTTCCCGGTTAGTGGCAGAACTGGTCACCTCCTTGCTGTGCTGAATGTTCTTAACTCCATCTGCTGCCTCTCACAGCATAGAGATCCCAGTGAGCTCAGGGAGGAAGGGGCAGATGCTGTGGGGATAGGAAGGGCAGCTATGACAGTGGAAAGCCAGATAGTCTGGGCTGGCTTTACCATCACACAGCTCATAGAGCCCTTTAAACCAAGGAAAGAATCAGGCAAACTAAACTGTTTATCACCCCTGTTGTTGTTAGTTGCCTTCAAGGCAGTTCTGACTCCTGACGAGCTTATGTATGACAGAGCAAAACGTTGCCCGGTCCTGTACCACCTCCACGATCATTGGTACAATTAGGTGCACGGTTGAGTACCTTCCAGCCTGGGGGCTTATCTTCCAGCACTGCACCGGATAATATTCTGTTGTGATCCAGAGTTTTCACTGGCTGATTTTTGAAAGTAGATCACCAGGCCTTTTTTCCTAGTCTGGGTGCTCTGCTGAAACCTGATCACCATGGGTGACCCTGCTGGTATTTGAAATACCAGTGGCATAGCTTCTGGCATCATAGCAAAATGAAAGTCACCACAATGTGACAAACTGACAGACAGATGGTGGTTATCCCTAAAGAAGGACAAATAACTTTGACAAGATGGGACCAGGTCAGAGTGGCTGTGGTATCATTTACCTCCTGGAAAGAGTTCTGATGAGACACCAGATCTTGGCTCCCAGTCTGGGCGCCCCAGGGCAGAGAAACAGACCTCTGCAACATTCAGCAATTGTTCTGGACAAAAGTTACTTCAAGTGAATTGGTCAGGTGCTAACGGTACAGAGCTACTCCACTGGGAGAAATTAGGGATTTTCCTGCAGATGACCTGCCACCTCGTTATTGCTCCAGAGAACTTTTACCCTTCATCCTGTTCTGCTAAGTGTGCACCTTCTGAACTGTCCTTGCTGAAGTGGGCAGAAAGCAAGACCAAAAGACATTCACCTCAGCTGCTGCCTCTTGTGGGTTTTTCTCCTTTTGGTTCATGGGATTTGTGTGCACTTAGCCTTGGCACAGGCCCATTTGTTCAAGGCCACTGAGGTGTGCACTTACCCAGGTTTCTTCACCTCCTTAAAACCCATCAACAACTAGGAAATGCTGCCACCAGGCGGTGGAAATTGCCTTGCATGTGAAATCTAAACCAGTGAGCATCAAATGGCAGGAAAAGAGTTTACAAGGCATATTTTTTTTTTTTTTTTATGGGCACCTGGTGGTCCAAAAGATTTGCTCTGGGCTACTTTTTACTAGCACAGGAAAACTGAGAGTCAGCACGGGGAATTAAGAATGTTGCAGCCTGCCTAAGAGATGACCAGTTCTGCCACTAACCAGGAAGCAAGTCAAGTTCTTTTTGCCTCAGTGTTCCTATGTGTAAAATTATTTGCTTTGTGTCTAAAGTAGCTGTACCCAATTGAGAGGCTGAGAGTTCAAACCAACCCACCTGTGGTACCATGAAGGAAAGGCCTGCAGATCTGCTTCTGTAAAAATTACAGCTAAAAAAAAACCTTATGGAGCATTTCTACTCTGTAACACATAGGGTCACCATGAGTCAGAATCAACTTGACAACAATGGGTTTGGTGGTTTCTGTTTTTATGCAACATGGATACCAAAAAAAAAAAAAAAAAAAGCTACTGCCATCTAGTCAATTACAATTCACAGCTCCTATAGGACAGAGCAGAACTGCCCCATAGGATTTCCGAGGTTGTAATCTTTAAAGAAGCAGATTGCCACATCTTTCTCCCGCAGAGTGGCTGGTGGGTTTGAACACCAACCTTTTGTTTAGAGGCCAAGCACTTTCACCAGTGCCCCTCCAGGGCTCCTGCAGCATGGATGGTTTAGTTTAAAGGGAATCAACTTCCATTTACCTCAGCTGCCATACCTAAAACGATTAGCCTGAGAGCAGGTCAAAATGATTGTGTAGGTTCTATTTTCTCCTCTCCCCTTTTACATCAGCCCTTTTACCTCTTGACAATGGAAAAAAGGGCACACCTTTGTCCACCCTGAATCTTACCATTGTGTGTCACCTTAAGCTGTAAAAAGCAGCAGCATACCAAACAAAGGGACAATTTGAAGTATTGGTTTATGAGGACAGCTCCTCTAATGATTAATCATAGCACCTTAGACCAGTCTAGTGCCTTCGACTTGGCTCTGTCTGCTGGTCTTGGAGATGTTCTGTGAAGATAAAGTGAGGCATTGTTATTGTTGTTTATTGTGAGCTGCTGTTGAATCAACTCCCAACTCATGGCAACCTCATGCAAAAGAGGACTGAACCACTGTGATCCATAGGGTTTTCACTGGCTGATTTCCAGAAGTACATCACCAGGCCTTTCTTCCTAGTCTGTCTTAGTCTGGAAGCTCTGATGAAACCTGTTGAACATCATAGCAACATGCAAGCCTGCACTGACAGATGAGTGGTGACTCTGCATGGCCAGCAATTGAACTCAGGTCTCCCACATGGAAAGTGAGAATTCTACCACTGAAAAAGCTTTCTGTTAAATATATGAAGTAAGTTTTGAGATTTTGAGTCTTCTTTCTTGGAAGTGATAAGCAAAGGAGGTATGGTAGAAGGGTAACTAATTGAATTAGATAATCCTAACCCTAATCCTATTTAGAAGTCCCTGGGCATAATGAACAGTTAAATGCTCAACTACTAGCCAGACAGTTGGCAGTTTGAACACAACCAGAGATGTCTTGGAAGACAGACCTGGTGACCTGCTTCCAAAAGGTCACAGCCTTGAAAACCCTATGGAGTGGTTCTACTCTGCACACATAAGGCCACCATGAGTCAGAATCAACTAATGACAACCTTATTTAGCCCTGAGCTGCAATATTTTGACCTTTCACCTAGGGTGTAGCCTATTTAGGCATATCAAAACAAGAAGCTAGGACACAGTAAGTGAACACAAAATAAATAAATATAATAACTTATTGATGTCTCAGAGACAACAGTCAATATCAAATCACATATAGAGGCAGACCATGATGGCTCCAGCAAGTGACCAAAGCAAAGAACCAGGAAACTTCATACAAGAAGGAAAGGTCTTAGAGGTAGAATTCAAAAGATTAATATACAGAGGTCTTCAAAAGATCAACAAGGAGATCAGGCAAAACTCAGGAAAAGCCAAGGAACATGCAGAAAAATCAACAGGGGAATTTAGGAAGGTTATACAAAAGGAAAATGACAAATAGAACAGGCTGCTAGAACCCACAGAGAGACAGCAAATAGAAATCCAAAAGATTAACAATAAAATTTCAGAATTAGGCAACTCAATAGAAAGTCATAGGAGCAGAATTGAGGCAATGGAAGTGAGAATTAGTGAGATTGAAGATAAGCACTTGATGCCAATTTATTTGAGGAAAAATCAGATAAAAAGAATTTTAAAAAATGAAGAAACCCGAAGAAGATATGTGGGACTCTACCAAGAGGAATAGCCTATGAGTGATTGGAGTACCAGAACAGGGAGGATAACAGAAAATACAGAGAGAATTGTTAAAGATTTGTTGGCAGAAAACTTCTATGATATTGTGAAAGACAGGAAGATGTCTATCCAGGAAGCTCATTGAACTGCACACAGGGTAGATTCCAAAAGAAAGTCACCTATACATATTATAATCAAGCTTGCCAAAACCAAAGATAAGAAGAGAATTTTAAGAGTGACTAAGGATAAATGAAAAGTGATCTACAAAGGAGAGTCAATAAGGCTAAGCTCTGACTACTCAGCAGAAACCATGCAGGCAAGAAGACAATGGGATGACATATATAAAGCCTTGAAGGAAAAAAATTGCAAGCCAAGAATTATATATCCAGCAAAACTGTTCCTCAAATACATTTCCAGATAAACAGAAGTTAAGGGAATTTGTAAAAACCAAGCCGAAATTACAAAAAATACTAAAGGGAGTCCTCCAGTTAGAGAATCAAAAATATCAGATAACAACCCAAGATTAGAACACAAGACAGAACACCCAGATATCAACCCAGACAGGGAAGTCACAAAAATAAGTCAAAGCTAAAACACTGAAAATAGGGAAACAGAGACATCAATGTGTAAAAGATGACAACAGTAAAACAAAAAAGAGGGACTAAATAGTGTAGTCATAGAACTTTCATATGGAGAGGAAGTTAATGTGATATAAAGAAATAAATGATTGGTTTAAATTAGAAAAACAGAGGTAAATTTTAAGGTAATCACAAAGGGAACTAACAAACCTACACATAAAAATTAAAAAGAAGAAAAACATAAAGACTCAGCAAATACAAAATCAACAACATTGAAAAAGATGAAAAGAAAATGCATAGAAAAATGACTCAGCATAGAAAATTAAGTGGAACAAAGAAACCGTCAACAACACACACAAAAAAAACATCCAAATGACAGCACAAAACTCACACCTATCAATAATTACTCTGAATATAGATGGACTAAATGCACCAATAAAGAGACAGAGAGGGGGAGAAGGGGTTAAAAAAAAAAAACACAATCCATCTATATGCTACCTATAAGAGACACACCTTAGACTCAAAGACACAAACTAAAACTCAAACGATGGAAAAAATGTGTATCAACCAAATAACAAGCAAAAAAGAGCAGAAGTGGCAATATTAATCTCTGACAAAATAGACTTTAAAGCAAAATCCACCATAAAAGATAAGGAAGGACACTATATAATGATTAAAGGGTCAATAACACACCAGGAGGACATAACCATAATAAATATTTATGCACCCAATGACAGGGCTCCAAAATACATAAAACAAACTCTAAGATCCTTGAAAAGAGAGATAAACAGCTCCACGACAGTAATAGGAGACTTCAACACACCACTTTTGGTGAAGGATAGAACAGCTAGAAAGAAGCTCAATAAACACACGGAAGGCCCAAATGCCACAATCAACCAACTTGATCTCACAGGCATATACAGAACACTCCACTCAACAGCAGCCAAGTATACTTTCTTTTCCAAAGCACATGGAGCATTCTTCAGAATAGATCACATATAAGACCATAAAGCAAGCCTTAACAGAATCCAAAACACTGAAATATTACAAAGCATCTTTTCTGGCCAAAAACCTATAAAAGTAAAAATTAGTAACAGAAAAAGCAAGGAAAAAAATTCAAATACATGGAAACTAAACAACGCCTTGCTCAAAAACTATTATATAGTAGAATAAATCAAGAATGGAATAAAGAAATTCATAGAATCCAATGAGAATGAAAGCACATCCTACCAGCACCTTTGGGACACAGCAAAAGCAGTGCTCAGAGGCCAATTTATAGCAATAAATGCACACACCCAAAAAGAAGAAAGGCCAAAATCAAAGCATTAACCCTACAACTTGAACAAACAGAAAGAGTGCAGCAAAAGGAGTCCTCAGGCACCAGAAGAAAGCAAATAATAAAATTAGAGCAGAATTAAATGAAATAGAGAAGAGAAAAACAATTGAGAGAGTCAACAAAACCAAAACCCCGTTCTTTGGAAAAAAAATCAACAAAATCAGTAAACCATTGGCTAAACTGACGAAAAAATAAAAAAAAAAAAAAAGGAAAGGAAGCAAATAACCTGAATAAGAAATGAGATGGGCGATATCACAACAAAACCCAACTGAAATTAAAAGAATCATAACAGAATACTATGAAAAATTGTACTCCAACAAATTTGAAAACCTAGAGGAAACAGACAAATTTCTAGAAACACACTACCTACCTAAACTAACACAAACTGAGGTAGAAAAACTAAATAAATCTATAACAAAAGAAGGTATTGAAGAAACGATTTAAAAAAAAAAAAACAAAACTCCCACCAAAAAAAAAAGCCCTGGTCCAAACAGCTTCACTGGAGAATTCTACCAGAGAAGAGTTAACACTACTACTACTAAAGGTATTTCAGACATTGAAAAGGATGGACTACTCCCAAACTCATTCTATGAAGCCAGCATAACCCTGATACCAAAACCAGAAAAAGACAACACTAAAAAGAAATTACAGATGAATATCCCTCATGAACTTAGATGCAAAAATCCTCAACAAAATTCTAGCCAATAGAATTCAACAACATATCTAAAAAATAATTCACCATGACCAAGTGGGATTCATACCAGGTATGCAGGGATGGTTCAACATTAGAACACAATCAATGTAATCCATCACATAAATAAAACAAAAGATAAGAACCACACGATCTTATCAATTAATGCAGAAAAGGCATTTGACAAAGTCCAACATCCATTCATGATAAAAATTCTCAGCAAAATAGGAATAGAAAGGAAATCTCTCAACTTAATAAAGGCCATTTGTACAAAGCCAACAGCCAACATCATCCTAAATGGGGAGAGTCTGAAAGCATTCCCCTTGAGAACGGGAACCAGACAAGGATGCCCTTTATCACCACTCATATTCAACACTGTGCTGGCAGTCCTAGCCAGAGCAATAAGACAAGAAAAAGAAATAAAGGGCATACATATTGGTAAGTAAGAAGTAAAAGTATCCCTATTTGATCTTACACACAGAAAACCCCAAAGAATCCACAAGAAAATTACTGGAACTAATAGAAGATTTCAGCAAAGTATCAGGTTACAAGCTAAACATACAGAAATCAGTTGGATTCCTCTACACCAACAAAGAGAACTTCGAAGAGGAAATCACCAAACCAATACCATTTACAATAGCCCCAAGTAGATAAAATACTTAGGGATAAATTTAACCAGAGACATAAAAGACTGATACAAAGAAAACTACAAGACACTTCTGCAAGAAACCAAAAGAGACCTACATAAGTGGAAAATATACCTTCCTCATGGATAGGAAGACTCAACATTGTGAAAATGTCAATTCTACCCAAAGTGATCTGCAGATACAATGCAATCCCGACCCAAATGCCTTTTTTTAACAAGATAAACAAATCACAAACTTCATATGGAAAAGGAGGAGGCCCCGGATAAGTAAAGCATTAGTGAAGAAGAAGAACAAAGTGGGAGTCCTCATGCTACCTGATTTTAGAACATATTATACCGCTGGGGTAGTCAAAACAGCCTGGTACTGGTACAACAATAGATACATAGACCAATGGAACAGAATTGAGAATCCAGACATAAATTCATCCACCAATGAGCAGCTGATGTTTGACAAAGGCCAAAATCCCTTAAATGGGGAAAAGACAGTCTCTTTAACAAATGGTTCTGGCATAACTGGATATCCATCCACAAAAAAATGAAACAAGACCCATACCTCACACCATGTACAAATACTAACTCAAAATGGATTAAAGACCTAAGTATAAAAACTAAAACAATAAAGACCACGGAAGAAAAAATAAGGATAATGCTGGGAGCCCTAATACATGACATAAGCGGAATACAAATCATGACTAACAATGCACAAACACCAGAAGAGAAGCTAGATAACTTTGAACTCCTAAAAATCAAACACTTATGCTTATCAAAAGACTTCACCAAAAGAGTAAAAAAGACAGCCTACAGACTGGAAAAAAAATTTTGGCTAAGACATATCCAATAAGGGTCTAATCTCTAAAATCTACAAGATACTGCAAAATTTTACCTGCAAAAAGGCAAATAATCCAATTAAAAATAGGTAAACGATATGAACAAAGATATCACCAAAGAAGACATTCAGGCAGCTAACAGATACATGAGGAAATGCTCAGGATCATTAGCCATTAGAGAAATGCAAATCAAAACTACAATGCGATACCATCTCACCCCAACAAGGCTAGCACTAATCCAGCAAATACAAAATAATAAATATTGGAGAGGCTGTGGAGAGACTGGAACACTTATACACTGTTGCTGGGAATGTAAAATTGTACAACCACTTTGGAAATCGATTTGGCGCTTCCTTAAAAAGCTAGAAATAGAAGTACCATACGATCCAGCAATCTCTCTCCTTGGAATATGTTGTTGTTGTTGTTGTTAGGTGCCATCGAGTCGGTTCTGACTCATAGCGACCCTATGCACAACAGAACGAAACACTGCCCGGTCCTGCGCCATCTTTACAATCGTTGTTATGCTTGAGCTCTTTGTTGCAGCCACTGTGTCTAACCACCTTGTTGAGGGTCTTCCTCTTTTCCGCTGACCCTGTACTCTGCCAAGCATGATGTCCTTTTCCAGGGACTGATCCCTCCTGACAACATGTCCAAAGTATGTAAGACGCAGTCTCGCCATCCTTGCCTCTAAGGAGCATTCTGGCTGCACTTCCTCCAAGACAGATTCATTCATTCTTTTCGCAGTCCATGGTATATTCAATATTCTTTACCAATGCCACAATTCAAAGCTATCAACTCTTCTTCGGTCTTCCTTATTCATTGTCCAGCTTTCACATACATATGATGTGATTGAAAATACCATGGCTTGGGTCAGGCGCACCTTAGCCTTCAGGGTGACATCTTTGCTCTTCAACACTTTGAAGAGGTCCTTTGCAGCAGATTTGCCCAATGCAATGCGTCTTTTGATTTCTTGACTGCTGCTTCCATGGCTGTTGATTGTGGATCTAAGTAAAATGAAATCCTTGACAACTTCAATTTTTTCTCCTTTTATCATGATGTTGCTCATTGGTCCAGTTGTGAAGATTTTTGTTTCCTATATGTTGAGGTGCAATCCATACTGAAGGCTGTGGTCTTTGATCTTCATTAGTAAGTGCTTCAAGTCCTCTTCACTTTCAGCAACAAGGTTGTGTCATCTGCATAACGCAGGTTGTTAATGAGTCTTCCTCCAATCCTGATGGCCCATTCATCTTCATATAGTCCAGCTTCTCGGATTATTTGTTCAGCATACAGATTAAATAGGTAAGGTGAAAGAATACAACCCTGATGCACACCTTTCCTGACTTTAAACCAATCAGTATCCCCTTGTTCTGTTCAAACAACTGCCTCTTGATCCATGTAAAGGTTCTTTATGAGCACAATGAAGTGTTCTGGAATTCCCATTCTTCACAGTGTTATCCATAGTTTGTTATGATCCACACAGTCAAATGCCTTTGCATAGTCAATAAAACACAGGTAAACATCTTTCTGGTATTCTCTGCTTTCAGCCAGGATCCATCTGACATCAGCAATGATATTTCTGGTTCCACGTCCTCTTCTGAAACCAGCCTGAATTTCTGGCAGTTCCCTGTCGATATACTGCTGCAGCTGTTTTTGAATGATCTTCAGCAAAATTTTGTTTGTGTGTGATATTAATAATATTGTTCTATAATTTCCACATTTGGTTGGATCACCTTTCTTGGGAATAGGCATAAATATGGATCTCTTCCAGTCAGTTGGCCAGGAAGCTGTCTTCCATATTTCTTGGCATAGACAAGTGAGCACCTCCAGCGCTGCATCTGTTTGTTGAAACATCTCAATTGATATTCCACCAATTCCTGGAGCCTTGTTTATCGCCAATGCCTTTAGAGCAGCTTGGACTTCTTCCTTCGGTACCATCGGTTCCTGATCATATACCACCTCTTGAAATGGTTGAATACCAACTAATTCTTTTTGGTATAATCACTCTGTGTATTCCTTCCATCTTCTTTTGATGCTTCCTGCATCGTTTCATATTTTCCCCATGGAATCCTTCACTATTGCAACTCGAGGCTTGAATTTTTTCTTCAGTTCTTTCAGCTTGGGAAACGTCGAGCTTGTTCTTCTCTTTTGGTTTTCCATCTCCAGCTCTTTGCACATGCCATTATAATACTTTACTTTGTCTTCCCGGGAGGCCCTTTGAAATCTTCTGTTCAGTTCTTTTACTTCATCAATTCTTCCTTTTGCTTTAGCTGCTTGACACTCAAGAGCAAGTTTCAGAGTCTCCTCTGAAATCCATCTTGGTCTTTTCTTTCTTTCCTGTCTTTTCAGTGACCTCTTGCATTCTTCATGGATGATATCCTTGATGTCATTCCACAGCTCGTCTGGTCTGCGGTCACTAGTGTTCAATGTATCAAATCTATTCTTCGGATGGTCTCTAAATTCAGGTGGAATATACTCAAGGTCATATTTTGGCCCTCATGGACTTGCTCTGATATTCTTCAGTTTCAGCTTGAACTTGCATATGAGCAATTGATGGTCTGTTCCACAGTCGGCCCCTGGCCTTGTTCTGACTGATGATATTGAGCTTTTCCATCGTCTCTTTCCACAGATGTAGTCAATTTGATTTCTGTGTGTTCCATCTGGCGAGGTCCATGTGTATAGTCGCCGTTTATGTTGGTGAAAGAAGGTATTTCCAATGAAGAAGTCATTGGTCTTGCAAAACTCTATCATTCAATCTCCGGCATTGTTTCTATCCCCAAGGCCATATTTTCCAACTACTGATCCTTCTTCTTTGTTTCCAACTTTCGCATTCCAATCACCAGTAATTATCAACGCATCTTGATTGCATGTTCAATCAATTTCAGACTGTAGCAGCTGATAAAAATCTTCTATTTCTTCATCTTTGGCCCTGCTATTCATAAGGTTTTCACTGGCTAATGCTTTTCAGAAGTAGACTGCCAGGTCCTTCTTCCTAGTCTGTCTTAGTCTGGAAGCTCAGCTGAAACCTGTCCTTCATGGGTGACCCTGCTGCTATCTGAATACCAGTGGCATAGCTTCCAGCATCACAGCAACACACAAGCCCCCAAAGTACGACAAACTGACAGACACGTGGGGGCCTTGGAATATATCCAAGAAAAATAAGAGCCATCACACAAATAGATATATGCATACCCATGTTCACTGCAGCACTGTTTACAATAGCAATAAGATGCAAACAATCTAGGTACCCATCAACAGATGGATGAATAAATAAATTATGGTATATTCATACTGCACAACAATAAAGAACAAGGATGAATCCATGAAACATCTCACAACGCAGGTAAATCTGGAAGGCATTATGCTGAGTGAAATTAGTCACAAAAGGACAAATACTATATGAGACCACTATTAGAACTCAAGAAAAGGTTGAAGCACAGAAGAAAACATTCTTTGATGGTTATGAGGGTGGGGATAATAGGCAAGAATCATCTTAGGTAAAGGGAAGGACAACACACAGTTCAGGGGAAGTCAGCACAACTGGACTAAACCAAAAGCTAAGAATTTTCCTGAACACAATCAAACACTTCGAGGGACTGAGTAGCAGGGGCTGGAGTCTGGGGACCATGGTTTCAGGGGAGATCTATGTCAATTGGCATAGCAATGTTTATTAAGAAAATGTTTTGCATCCCACTTTGATGAGTGGCATCTGCGGCCTTAAAAGCTTGTGAGTGGCTGTCTAAGATGCATCAATTGGTCCCAATCTACTTGGAGCAAAGGTGAATGAAGACCACCAAAGACATAAGGAAAATATTAGCCCAAGAGGGGAGTCACATTAACCAGAGACTCCATCAGACTGAGACCAGAAGAACTAGATGGTGCCGAGCTATCACCAATGACCGCCCTGACAGGGAACACAACAGAGAGTCCCTGATGGAGCAGGAGAAAAGTGTGGAGCAGAACTCAAATTCAAGTAAAAAGACCGGTCTTAATGGTCTGACTGAGGCTGGAGGAACCCCAGAAGACATGGCCCCTGGACTCTGTTAACCCAGAACTAAAACCATTCCCGAAGCCCACTCTTCAGACAAAGATTAGACTGGACTATAAAACATAAAATAATACTCATGAAGAGCGTACTTCTTAGTTCAAGCAGATACACAAGACCAAATGGGTGGCTCCTGTCCGGAGGCAGGATGAGGAGGCAGGAAGGGACAGGAGCTGGCTGGATGGACAGAGGAAACTCAGGGTGGAAAGGGGGAGTGTGCTGTCACGTTATAGGGATTGCAACTAGTGTCACATAACAATACGTGTATAAATTTTTGTATGAGAAATTGACTTGAGCTATAAACTTTCACCTAAAGCACAAAAAAAAAGTTAAGAAAATACTATGGAATAGTTCTACTCTGTCACATTGGGTTGTTATGAGTTGGAATAGACTCAACCACACCCAACAACAGAACTGGCCATGCTTCATCCTGAAATATCCCTAAACCCCCAAATCCTTGTTAATCAGCAGGTAATTGGGCAGGTGTGTGGCAGAGAAGGGCTAGGGATGGGAAGGAATGTATTTGCATTTCATCAGTTTCCGTCTTGGTTTTATTCCATTTTCCTTGTGGGAATTTCTACCTAAATCTACCTAACCTTCAAGCAATTTCCAGCTGCCTAATAGATCCTTAAAGGTCATCTTTTTTCAGGCAGGAAAGGCCTCAAACCAACTATATAGCCCATGAAGCCCAAAGCAAGAGCAGCTCAGAGAGGCTACCTACCCACTCTTGCTTTGTATGCCGCGTTTATCCTCACACCAGTACTTAATCTTCTGTTCATTTGCAGCAGTGAAAGGGACAGATGATTAACTACTGTTGGGAGGCACGGGAAATCCATTGGAAGATGGGCTTGCTCGCATTAAACTGTATTTATAACCTTTTGCAGTTGAAGACAATTGAACAGCCAAAGAAAATGGCCCAAGAGAGAAACCAAAGAGATTTAAGATGCTTTGATGGAAGGTCCTTGACAAAGGTACCAGACTGGTGTACTCTAGTTGAAAATGCAGCCGTTTCCATCTCTTACCAGGAAGGTTCTATGAATAAAAGAGAAAACAGCCCATGACTGGTCTTATCTGCATGATGAGTAGTGTTTACAAAGCACAGATTCATTATGTAGCCAGAGAATTACTAGTACAAGCTTGTTTTCAGGTATAAAAATAAAAAAGAACCTGCTAAAATCAGAAACACAAGTGCTCCCTTTTCTTCCATCCACACTCATTTGGTTTGTTTAAGGCAAGCAATGGTCTGGGCCTTGAAGAATCCCATATAAATAAATCAAGAACCTGTGGATGCCTCCTTTATGACTGGCCATACAAACAAGGAGAAAGCTCATTTTTTGGACATAGCCTGAAATTTGACTCAAAAAGACTGTAACGCATTACAGATACGGTAGGGACACTGATAAGAAAGGAGACTTTTAAAGGATTATGTTGGTAGTGGTGGTGGTTGCCATCACGTCAACACTGCTTCATGGTGACCCTATGCACAATAGCATGAAACATTGCCTGGTCCTTTGCCATCTTCACACTCCTTGGCATGCTCAAGTCCATTGTTGTAGCCACTGTGTATTTGAAAGAGCCCTGGTGATGCAATGGTTAAAGTGCTTGGCTGCTAAGGAAAAGGTCAGCAATTCAAATCACCAGTTGCTCTGTGAGAAAAAGATGTGGCAGTCTGCTTCCATAAAGATTACAGCCTTAGAAACGCTATGGAGCAGTTCTACTCTGTCCTATAGGATCCCTAAGAGTCAGAATCGACTAGACGGCAGTGGATTTGGTTTGGATTTTTCCAGCCTAGGGACCTTGTCTTCCAGCACTATATCCAACAATATAGTTGTGATCCATAGAGTTTTCATTGGCTAATTTTTGGAAGTAGATTTCCAGACCTTTCTTCCTAGTCTATCTTAAGAAGAAAGGAGTCTGGATGCTCCACTGAAATCTGCCCACCATGGGTGACCTTGCTGGTATTTGAAACACTGGTGGCATAGCTTCCAGCATCATAGCAACATGAAAGCCACCACAGTACGACAAAATGACAGATGGGTGGTGGTTTCTACCCAACTCGAATTAGCCTACTCAGAATTGAAGAGCAGGGTTGGGGCAGGAGGGGATGGGAAAGCCTCAGAGGTGTGGAAGATGAAGGAAATTCTGCAGGGGGGGATGCTCATCTCCAGAACAGGACAAGTCCATGTCATCCAACTCAACACGCCTGTACTTCAATCCCTTCAAATTCATTCCTTCCGAATTACAAATTCCCCACCCCCACCAAGATCTTTGCCCCCACCTGCCTCCACTCTTTCCTGTCTATAAACCTTCTTCTACTTCACAACTCTCCTGCCCATCCTGGGGCCCTGGGCCTTTATTTCCACCACTTAGCGTTTTCACCCAAAAAGCCGCGAGCCTCTGACCACCATCCCCCAGAAAGCATTTTATAGAGATTTCCTTAACGCAGTTGTGCCTCTGAAGACTTGGAGGCAAGGTGCGTTTGTATACACCCTGTCATCCTCTAAATCTACTTAAGAGCTCAACTTAAAAATATGCAGCCTAATTAATCTCTTTACACATTTGTTGTGTTCTTGGTTTTTCCTTGAACGTACTTGGCACCAAACGTGGCAAATTAAAAGATACAGCCTCTGGCTTTTTGGAGTTGGAAACTTAAGGCAGTTTCTCAGGACAAAATGAATGTTCTCTCTGACTGATTATTACAAAGTTATCAGTAGCTTGTCAGCCTCCCTGGAAAAGTGCACTGGGAAAACTTTCCAATCAGATGTCTTTCACATGCCCTGTGACTGAAACGTGATCAGTATAGTGGCTCCTTATACATCTAGGAGATGGAAGGCAAAGCCAAAAAAGGGAAAAGCCAGATCTGTGTCCACGCCAGCAAAGCAACACGAGCAGAAGATAGACATAAGAAGGAACGGTCCCTTCATAGAACCACCATAAGTCGAAGGGCTACACCAGCCTTTCTCAGACTGCAGAACTCACAGCCTCAAGAGTCCGTCTATGGGTTCTCCCTGATCCACAGCCTCAGGTAGAAAAGGGCGGCATTCATAATGAAGTTCTGTCGCTTTGAACTACCAGAAACCAATTCCATTGAGTCAATTCTGACCCATGGCAGCCCCAGGTGTATTAAAGTAGTATGTACTGTTTCACAGGGTTTCAACAGCTGATTTTTCAGAAGTAGATTGCCAGGACTTTCTTCCAAGCTGCCTCTGGGTGGACTCAAACTTCTAACCTTTCAGTTAGCAGCTAAGCACACTGTTTGCACTACCCAGGGATCATCTGTCACTTAGGAGGTCGTCAAATCAGATACAGCATTTGACACTGAAGGGCAGGACTGGTTACAAAGGAAGATTATCAATCAGTCAGTGTTCAGTTAAAAAAACAAACCACTCTAAGTATTCCAGAGTGTTAGAAGGGCTGGATGAGGGAAAAGGGAAGATGAGGTCAAGCCCATATGATGTTCCCCCGCACCCATCGCTGAGGCTACTGGTGCCCCTGATGCTTCTCCACCAATCTGCAGATGTCGGACGCCTACACCCTGCGGAAGCTCCAGGAGCCCAGGAACGCCGGTCACCAGATGCTGCGCCTACTGAAGCCGTAGTCCAAGCACCGGGCCGCTGCTGCCACCACGGCTGCTGAAACTGCTCTGCTGGACCAGAACCCTGCTCAGAACCTGCCTGGCTGGAAGCTGGATTGCTGCTTGCTAGAGGTGACTCCAGAAGCAGGAAGCAAAAAAAAAAAAACAGGCATCCGCCTTCCTTCTGAGAAAGAGAAAAGCAGCTCCTGAAAGTCCAGGAGCCGGCCTGGACCTCACAGCCGGGCCTGGGTGTTCTCCTGTCCAACCTAAATGATTTCACAGCAGGTTGGCATCTGACAAGGTCACTCTGTGTCCAGGATGGGTCAAGCTAAAAACAGACCACTCTGTGACCATGTGTGAACAGAGACAAAACAGAACATTGTTCAAACCCCTAAAATGACCAAACAGCCCCTTTTTATGCCTAAAATGAGTGACTGCTGCTTCTTTACCAGTGACAGTGTTAGCTACAGTCTAATCTTTCCTCTTCTAGATTAAATTTATTAAAACACCCAGTCATAGAATTACCCGTGCCTCCTGACAGCCTCTAACCATAAAGAGTAGAACTGCTCCGTAGGGTTTTCAAGGCTGAGACCTTTTGGATGCAGATGGCTAGGCCTGTCCTCCAAGGCCTCTCTGGGTGGGTTCAAACCACCAACCTTTTGGCAAGTTGTCAAGCACTTAATCCAGGCACCTAAACTTTCCTTAGCAAAAACATTTAAGAATTAGTTCATCCTGAGGAGAGCACATTCAATCTGATTGAGATTGCCCTGTGTTTTCCGAAAACAGGGATCCAGTCATCATTATTCCCTGCAACTGACTTGGAAGTTAGCAACTCATGAGTTCAAAATCAATCACTTGGGGATTAATGAAAGAAAAAAAATGCACCTTAAAGTACCCATAAACCCGCTGCCATTGAGTCGATTCTGACTCATACCAACCCTACAGGACAGGGTAAGGTTT
Source organism: Elephas maximus indicus (assembly GCF_024166365.1). Lineage (NCBI taxonomy): Eukaryota > Metazoa > Chordata > Mammalia > Proboscidea > Elephantidae > Elephas > Elephas maximus. Next base: position 69,212,004 of record NC_064831.1, on the reverse strand, counting down.
CTTAGGATTTCCAAGGCTGTAATCTTTACAGAAGCTGACTGCCATGTCTTTCTCTCGAAGAACAGCTGGCGGGCTCAAGCCCTGAACTTTTGATCAGTAGCCAAGTGCTTAACCACCGTGCCACCAGGGCTTCTTCACCTTAAAGTACAGCCCTTGAAACACAGAGGGATGCTGGACTGCTGAGAAGTGTGAGGGATCCTAGAACCCCTTCCTCAAAGTCAGAGCCAATGCGACATTAGCCACCTTGGAGCATTAGATTTGTGAAGCCAACCCCAGGCTCTGTGCCTGACATTCAAGTAGCTTCCACCAGGCACTTAGCTTCGTGATCTAAATTGCTAGGCTTCCCAAAGATGTGGGCAATGAAAAAGAACTCAGAGTACAAAAAGTCAAATGCACTTTTTCTCTACTTTAAAACTTAAGAAAATTGATCACTTACTTTTAAAAAATATTTTTATTTTGCTGCCCAGCTGTGAATCATCTTATTGGTTTAACCAAAAAATAAATAAATAAAATAAAATAACTTCCAAATTCCTTACCATATGTTTATGGAGCTGTTTATTCCTCTCCTTTTTCCTCTCCCTTAGCAAGGTCCCTTGGTGGCTCGAACAGTTTGCATTTGACACTAACCTAAAGGTTGATGGTTTGAAGCCACACAGCAGCCCCATGGAAGAAAGCCCTGGCCATCTGCTTCCATAAAGATGACAGCCAAGAAAACCCTATGGAGCAGTTCTATTCTGTAACACATGGGGTTGCCATGAGTCAGAATCAACTCAACGGCAATGGGTTTGGTTTAACAAGATCATGCTCTGGTCAGGGAGGCTCACCTTTCGACTGGAAAAGCACCATCAGCAGATTTTTCTAAGTAAATGAATTCTGCGGCTTTTCAAGCATGCAAATGCGAGAATAGTCTGCTTTTGTTTTGGATTGCAATTGCTTTCCTTCTGGCTACATAAGCCTCCTCACTTACCTGGACACCCTCCTCTGAGCAGAATCCAGTTTGTTCAAGTGCCTCTTCTCCTCGGGTGTCTGGAGTAGTCCTCCCATACAAAGTACAGCTGCATTCTCTGTCTGGTCCCACCACCACTATCCTAGTAAGTGCAAGGATGCGAGCTGTCTGCACGATGACAGGAAAAGGCCTTCTGCCCCCACCCTCTGCTGTTCATTTCTCTAAGCTGAGACGCCCCCTCTCAACTCCCGCAGATTCATCCAGACCAACATTCAGAAACCTCCTTCAGGTCATAGGACCCCTGTCCCCACTCTTTACTGCTCATTTCTCTAAAAAGCTCACAGCGAACAAGTCAATCACAAAAGGACAAATATTGTATGATTTCACTAACATGAAATACCTAGAACAGGCCAATGTGTGGAGATGGAAGTTTATTAGTGGTTACCAGGGGTGGGTGGGAGGGGGTGGGGGGGAGTTATTTAGGAAGCAGTGAGTTTCTGTTGGTGGCGATGGAAAATTTGGCAACGGATATTGGTGATGTTTGCACAACATGATTGATGTAACTGGTTTCAATGAATTGTGCACGAGAAAAATGTTGAATTGGCAAATGTTGCGTTATCTATATTTTCACAACAATAAAAAAAGAAAGAAAAAAGTGCACAGCAAGCTTCTCCTTCCAGGAGCAAATAGACCCGGCCACTTCACCCCAGGTAAAACTCTATGAAGCTTCCGTCTGGGGCTGCAGTAGTGATTATAAAAATCGCTATGCCTGGATGCGTAATGCTTAGTCCTCAGATTTTAGAGGTGTGTGCATAGTCATCATCGGAACCAAACGGTATTCCTGCGAGGTTTCATTATAACCACCGAGCGTAGGAAATGTTGGAATCTTAAAAAGTAATTCTTCTTAGCTTGACATAATTTCCACTGATGGAAATACTATTGACTGGGGAGGCAATCATGGGAGGGCCTGGGGTAGACCCACGACCTCCTTCTGAGCCAGGCTGGGGGATGCATTTGTCCTTGATCACCTGACCTTGAAGCTGGATCCTGCAGGTGACTGTCATAGGATAGATTCCACTCCCATCCTCCACCCCAACCAGGTACCGGTGGCTCTCTGCCTGCTTATATAGGCTGCAATTGTTGTTGCTAGTTACCATCTAGTCGATTCTGACTCTTAGCGACCCACTGTGACAGAGTAGAACTACCTCCTCATAGGGTTTCCTAGGCTGTTATCTTTACTGCAGGAGATCACCAGGACTTTTCTCCCACAGAGCCATTGACTGGGTTTGAACCTCCAACCCTCTGGTTAGCAGCCGAACATTTAACCATTGCACTGCCAGGACTCCTTAGGCTGTGATTAAACCAAACCCACTGCCATCAAGTGGATTCTGACTCCTAGTGACCCCATAGGGTTTCTAAGGCTGTAAATCTTTACAGAAGCAGACTGCCACATCTTTCTTCCACAGAGCAGCTGGTGGGTTTGAACCGCCAACCTTTTTCGGTTAGCAATCGATTGCTTTAAACACTTCCCCACCAGGCTATGATTAATGGCCATTAAAACTGAACCTGTGCCACTCAGCCCCATAAGTGGGCCACTTGCCTCTACACATCCTATAGGTCTGGTGCCTAAGGCCCCAGAAATAAAGAATGAGCCATCTAAAGTTTTGTGCTTTGAAGTGGCAAAATGGATGTCCAACTAAACAGTCCTAGCTTCACGTCCCAGCCTCTGTCCATCAGGCCAGCTGCCTCCTCACCCTGCAGCTCTCTGCCTCTCCTGGCTGCTTGCAAGATTTCCAGGACAGGCAGGTCAGCAGAACCTTTCCCCAGCAAAACCTCCTCCCTGCCTGGCTCCCCATTCCCCAGCCTCCCCTGCCCTGAGCCCCTGATGGAGGACAAAGGGCAGCCTGTATCCTCTACCCTGTACCCCATGCGCTGGCATGACATAAACAGACACCCTTCCCTGTCCCATCCCTTTGGGGGTTTGCTGTTGGGTTTATCTGATAAATGAGTCTGAGCTCATGTGGAAGCTGGGACCAGTGGGTTAATAATATACAGCACCCTCCAGGAAGGATATAGTCACAGAATTGTCAAAGAGGACAGCTGGAGATTTAGGATCACAAGAGCAATGAATCCTAGGGTGTGACAGCAAGGAGAGACTTCAGAGATGGCTAACACCAACACGCCAGTTTCCCAGATGCGGAACCCGAGGCTCAGTCAGAAAGGGGAAGTGATTTCTGCCATGCTTTGCAACTATTAAGAAGTAGAGCCCTGGCTCCTGATATCCAGGTCCATGTTCTCCCAACTGCCTGAGACATCAAATGAAATCAGAGGGGACTCGTCCCACAGAGCAGAGACCCCAGCCTCCCTCTGTAGCACCCCAGGATCAGAGTGTCCCAGGCACAACAGTCCCCAGGGAAGGTGGAGCATACAGTCATGGACAGCAGGACCCTAAGAAGAAGGAGGTATACACTTAGCCCAAGAAGAGTTTGTTCTGTTTTTTCTCATCCTTTTAAATTCCAAAATTAATATGTGTTTGTTATTTAAAAAAGTATAGAAGTATAGCGTGGAAAATGGATCCCTCTTCCATGGAACGGAAAAAATAAAAGAGAGTTCCATTTTCCCTGCTCCCTAACCAGCACGCAGCTGCTCTCAAGTTGATTCTGACTCATGGTGATCCCATGTGTGCCAGAGTAGAACTGTGCTCCATGAGGTTTTCAATGGCTGATTTTTTGGGTGTAGATCTTCAGGCCTTTCTTCCAAGGTGCCTCTGGGTGGACTCTCTTCATGTGCTGGGAGATGAGCAAATACATCATCAGCATGTTCCATTCAGCCCAGTTCCCCCAACTAATGAGGAAAAACTGGATGAGTAGACCTACTTGGCTGCCATTCCTGTCTTTAAATTTATAACGATGTTTACTTGTGCCAAAGCATCTCACATTGAACCTCTCACTTCAAATTGAAAAAAAAAAAAAAATACGTTGCATTTTTTTCAAACATCCAGTCAATAAATCCATTAAAAAAAACTAGCTGGAATGTGGGCAGCAGGTGCCACCCAGACACCACAGGTGGGAGAAGTGAGGGATGGGCTCTGAGAAGGGGGGACAAGCTATGCAGGTTAGGGTCAAGGCCAGGCCCCTCAAAGCCAGGTATCTCAATGGCTCACATCTGCTCGCACATCCAGCCCAGAGCCAGAGCCTCACCTGAACCAAGGGTGTTGACTGGAGCCCCTTCTTCTCCCACTCTTAAATCTGGCTGTCCCTATGGTGGGGTTGCAGTATTTATCATTATCCCACAGTAAACATTATCCCACATCTCCTTCCAGCTACTGCCCAAACAAAGCAAAGCTCTCACGTCTTCTTATCTCATTCGATTCACTTCTGTGAGATCTTTATCTCCAATATTTCATGGGCACTGCTTTTGTCTGGGTCACCAATGTCCTTGGCCTTGCCAGATCCAAATTCAATTACCAGTCCTCTCCTTGCTGGATCTCTCAGCAGCGTGTGACACAGATGATCCCACATTCCCCTTGAAAGGCATTCTTCTCTTGGCTCCTGGCATGCCACACTCTCAGGTTTTCCTCCTTCCGTCCCTGTTGCTCTCTCTCATTTTCTTTCACTGTGATCTTCTCTTCTCACCCTTTGTATGTTAGAGGCCCATGGGGTTCAGAACTGCTTCCCAACCTATACTCACTTCCTTGATGATCTTATGTAGGCCCACAGTTTTCACTTTACATTTTATCTGTATATTTATGGAATCCCAAACTTTTCTCTCCAGCCTGGCCTGCACTCTGAATTCCAGGCTTCTGTGGCTAACTGTGAGGAGCCCTAGTGGCACAGTGGTTAAGCATTCAGCTGCTAACCAAAAGGTCAATGGTACGAATCCACAGCTGTTCCACAGGAGAAAGATGTGGCAGTCTGCTTCCTTAAAGATTACAGCCTTGGGAACCCAATGAGGCAGTTCTATTCTGTCCTATAGGGTCACTATGAGTCGGAATCTACCTGAAACAGACACAGTTTTGGTTTGGTTATGGCTGTCTAGTTGACACCTACACTGCATGTCTAATGTTGTTGTTGTTAGGTGCTGTCATGTTGGTTCCGACTCATAACGACCCTATATACAACAGAATGAAACACTGCCTGGTCCTGTGCCATTCTCACAATCATTATCATGCTTGAGCCCATTGTTGCAGCCACTGTGTCAACCTATCTCATTGAGGGTCTTCCTCTTTTTCACTGACCTTCTACTTTACCAAGCGTGATGTCCTTCTCCAGGGACTGGTCCCTCCTGATAACATGGCCAAAGTATTTGAGGCAAAGCCTCACCATCCTTGCTTCTAAGGAGCATTCTGGCTATACTTCTGGCTATACTATCTTTCTTAGTCTTCTAGTGCTGCTATAACAGAAATACTACAAGTGGATGGCTTTAACAAATAGCAGTTTATTCTCTTACAGTCTAGTGGGTCAGAAGTCCAAATTCAGGGCGTCAGCTCCAGGGGAAGGCTTTCTCTGTCAGCTCTGAAGGAAGGCCCTTGTCATCAATCTTTCCCTGAACTAGGAGCTTCTCTGCACGGGAACCTCAGGTCCAAAGGACTCACTCTGCTCCCGGCACTGCTTTCTTGGTGGTATGAGGTTCCCCTGTCTCTCCGCTCACCTTTCTCTTTTACATCTCAAAAGAGACTGGCTTAAGACACAATCTAATCTTGTAGATCTCATCAACATAACTGCTGGTAATCCAGCTCATTAACATCATAGTGATAGGGTTTACAACACACAGGAAAATTACATCAGATGACAAAATGGTGGAAAATCACACAACACTGGGACTCATGGCCTAGCCAAGTTAACAGATATCTTGGGGGGACAGAATTCAATCCATGACACTATTCAAGACTGATTTGTTCATTCTCTTGGCAGTCCATGGTATATTCAATATTCTTCACCAACACCAGAATTCATAGGCATCAATTCTTCAGTCTTTCTAATTCATTGCCCAGCTTTCCCATGAATATGAGGTGATTGAAAACACCATGGTTTATATTAAAAAAAACCTTAATCCTTAAAGTGACATCTTTGTTTTTTAACACTTTAAAGAATTCTTTTGTAGCAGATTTGCCCAATGCAATGCATTGTTTGATTTCTTGATTGCTGCTTCCATGGGTGTTGATTGTGGATCCAAGGAAAATGAAATCCTTGACAACTTCAATTTTTCCCCATTTATCATGATGTTGCTTATTGGTCCAGTTGTGAGGATTTTGGTTTTCTTTACGTTGAGGCTGTAGTCTTTGATCTCTATCAGTAAGTGCTTCAAGTCCTCTTCACTTTCAACAAGTAAGATTGTGTCATCTGCATATTGCAGATTGCTAATGAGCCTTCTTCATATAGTCCAGCTTCTCATATTATTTGCTCAGCATACAGATTGAATACGTATGGTGAAAGAATGCCATCCTGATGCATACCTTTCCTGGCTTTAAACTATGCAGTATCCCCTTGTTCTGTTTAAAGGACAGCCTCTTGGTCTACGTACAGATTTCTCATGAGCACAACGAAGTGTCCCGGAATTCTTTGCAAGGTTATCCATAATTCGGTATGATCACACAATTGAATGCCTTTGCAGAGTCAATAAAACTAAGGTGAACATCTTTCTGGTATACTCTGCTTCAGCCAAGATCCTTGTGGCATCAGCAATGATATCCTTTGTTCCATGTCCCCTTCTGAATCCAGCTTGCACTTTTAGCAATTCCTTGTCGATATACTGTTGCGACCACTTTTGAATGATCTTCAGCAAAAGCTTAACTTGTGTGTGATACTAATGATCTTGTTCGATAATTTCCACATTAAGACAGGGATTATGCTAAGTGATAAAAGCCAATCTCAATAGGTCCAATACTGTATGACTCTAATTATGTAACAACCCGGAAGCGACAAAATTAAAGAGATGGGAAGTGGATTAGCAGATTAACCTATAGGGGTTAGGGATGGTGGAGGGGAAAGTGATGGGTGAGACTGTAGATATAAAGGGGTAACACAAACGAGGTCTTTGTGGTGATGGGCTAGTTCTGTACCTCGATTGTGGTGGTAATTACATGAATCGACACATGTGATAAACTGGCATGGAACATAGGGTAGCTGTGTAAGATGTTACCATTGGGAGAAATTGAGTGAAGGGTACACTGGACCTCTCTGTATGACTTTTGAAACTTCTTATGAATCTATAATAATTTCAAAATAAAAACTTTAAAAAACCATAGTTCAGATATTTCACTACCCTTCTCAACCATCTGCTGGCTTACCGTCTCAATTTTGCATAGCATAAAACGCACTGTCTTACCACCACCTGACAGCTCTCCTTGAGCTGGCCCCTGGTTACCTTGTAAGCTTCATTTCCTCCCTATCTCCATGCTGTTCCTCAAATATTCCCTTGAGTGCCCATCTCAGGGCCTTTGCACTTGACCTTCCTTCTACCTGAAATGTTCTCTCATCAAACAGCATCTCCTCAGGGAGGCTTTCCTTACTAGTTATTAATCTCATCCAATCTCAGTAACTCCCGTTCTCACTCTCTGTCCCATACCTGGCTTTGTCTTCATAGCGCTTATCACACCTAACATTACATGCATTTTTTGGTTTATCTGTTTAGTCTGACTGTTCCATAGGATGTAAGTTTCACAAGGGTAGGAACTTTGTTTACATGCTATTATCTCCCCAGGGCTTAGACTGTACCCAGCACATGCTGTTGCTCTGTGCCCTCAATTCCAACTCATAACAAGCCCATGTGACAGGTCTTTATGGAAGGAGATCGCCAGATCCTCCTCCCACAGAGCCTCTGCATGTGTTCAAACTGCCAACCTTTCAGTTAGCAGCTGAGCACTTAACCATTGTGCCACCAGGGCTCCTTGCCCAACACATAGCACTCAATAAACTCTTGAATTAATTAATTACAACCATTAACCTTTGGTAATATGAGGTGTGATATGATACTATTTTTCCCAGTTTGTCTTTTTTTTTTTTTAATAGCTTGTGTGTGAGAGAGCGAGCGAGAGAGAGTATCGCTTACTAGGCAGAAATTTTTAATTTTATGTAGTTAGATTTATCAATCTGTTCTTCTGGATATTTTATCACACTTAGAAAGAACTCCCGCAGGCCAAGGTTATTTTTAAATGTTTTCTTTTAGTATTTCAATTTGTGAGTTTTTTTTTTTTTTTAATGTTTAAACTTTGTATCTATCTGGAAATTATTTTGGCATGAAGTGTGAAGCAGAGGCTGACCTTTTCTGACATTAGAGTTGTGCTTTATTTTTGTTTTTGTTCACTTAGTATACCTTTGCCAACCCTTCTACTCTGGCTGGACAACTTTGTTTTAATTGTTTCTTATATGCAAATTTTGTGTATGTTGTATAGAATATATAATTGGGTTTTACTTGGTGATCCAATCTTTCCTCTTCTAATAGATAAGTTTATCTCATTTTCCTCTATCTGTATGTCAAATATGTTGTTCTTAGTTCTGTTATCCTGTTTTTACAGCTCGTATCTCTGCTTCAAACTCCGTTTTATAAAGGTAATTATAAAATTATTTTTTTAATTGATATTAGATGTTTGGTCCTAATTTTCACCTCCTATGTGTTTTCCCTGGTCTTTCCTCCTTTTTATTTTATTGTATCTTTGTGTAAACCAGAATTTCTCAACCTCAGCACCACTGACATTTTGGAGCAAATGGTCCTTTGTTCCAGCAGCTACATGGTGCGTTGTAGGATGTTTAGCAGCATCTCCAGACTCCACCCAATAGATGCACCCCCTGCTCCATAGTTGTGACAATCAAAAGTGTCCCCATACATTACCAAATGACCTTTGAGTGGCAAAATCACTCCAGGTTGAGAACCACTAGTATAGACCACGTGCTCCTTCCATTGTGTTCCCTATCTCAGAGGAGGGTGGATTCCTCTTGCGTGGGGATAAGGACATGTTCCAGCCAAGCAGGAATTTTCTTTGTGACACAGGATGGTGGTATAAACGAGCTCGTTTAAAATTTACTTCTCCCCAGCTGGCTGGGCTTGGGAGCTGTGGAACTACTCACCATGCAGTTTCCCTTGTCCTTCTGCCTCACTACCAGCAGCCAAGGTGATCTTCCAAATACCTACATCCTTCAGGGGATGAAGCACAGGCTCCCTATTAGGGTAATCGAGACTCTAGCTGGTCCTGCCTGTCTCTCCCGCTTTACTGCTCGTGGCACACCTGTTCCCATCTCTCCTCCCCTCCTAACACACACTTCCACAGCCTCAGCCAAATTCCTAGCTTCCCCTGAGCACTCAAGGCCCTGGGAAACCTCTGTGGCTTTGCTCATGCTGCTTCTCGTCACCTGCCCTCTGCCTTCTCTGCTGGCTTTCAAGCCTCATCCCAGGAAGCAACCATTCTAAGGAGCCTCCTCTGACCCCTCCCACTTGAGCGGCCATGCCCTGCCCCAGCCCTGACCACATTCACAGGGTACACTTGTTGAACAGATGTGTGAGTGAATGGATGTGTGAGTGAGTGGCTTACTTTTCATATTGATGTCATTTTGGCTGTAAGTCATGCCGGTAGTTTGGGTTATTGAAAAATGAATGAATGAATGAATGAAGCTCCCAAGAAGCATCAAAACTGAGCTCAATGGGGAAAAAATATTATACTTAATGAGAAAAACTTGCAAAATCAACTTTTCTTTGCAGGTAACAGTCACCTGAATAACAATTAGTTAGCACTCATTGACTCTTTACTACATGCCAGGTTTATTAGTTGTCATAGCGAGTCTTGGTGGCACAGTGGTTAAAGTGCTCAGCTGCTAACAGAAAGGTCAGTGATTTGAAGCCCCCAGCCGCTCTGTGGGAGAAAGATGTGACAGTCTGCTTCTGTAAAGATTTACAGCCTTGGAAACTCTATGGGGCAGTTCTGCTCTGTCCGGCAGGGTCGCTAGAGTGGGAATCAACTTGACGGCAGCAGGTTTTGGGTTTTATTGCTGCATAACAAATTATTCCAACGTTTAGTGACTTACAACAAACGTTTATTAGCACAGTTTCCAGAAGCGGGAATTCAAGGGTGGCTTAGTTGGCTAATTCTGGCTAAGGGTAAAGATGTTCGCTGGGGCTGAGGAAGTTGAGCCAGACGGTTCTCACAACTGTTAAATTTGATGACATTCTGTGATTCATTTTAATAATAAAAAAAAAAAAAACCAAGCCCACTGCCGTAGAGTCGATTCCAAATCGTAGTGACCCTGCAGGTCAGAGTAGAACTGCCCCCATTCGGTTCCAAGGCTGTAAACCTTTACAGAAGCAGACTGCCACAGCTTTTTTTCATGAAATAGCTGGGTCTGAACCACTGGCCCTTTGGTTAGCAGCCAAGCTCTTAACCACTGCACCACCAGGGTTCCCTATGCATTACAGAAGAATTCCCACAGAGGTGGAGTCCTCAGCTTCCTGAGCAGAGAGTATGGGTTGTCCCCTCCCAATGCTGCAGGCAAAATTGAGCTTTATTGACATTTCTCTACTGTCCTCTTGTGGTCATTTTTCTTATTGCTGCAGTTCTAAGAAAAAATGGACTTCACCTGGTATTTACAGGAAAAAGTACAATACTAGAGCTTTGAACGGTGCTTACTAGGAGCAGAAGGAGATACACATTCATGCAATTTGCCTTGGAAAGTTTATTCTTACTATAGAAGTAGGACACTCAGCCCTCAGAAAGTATACTATGTGACAGTGCATGGCTGTGGCACAGAGCTACATCAGGGGTCCAGCTCACTACTCCCTACACTTATCACCACCGTCACTATCACCACCACCACCACCACCATCACCACCACCCCACTACCACCACCTCCATCACTACAACCACCTCCATCACTGCTACCAACACCTTCATTATCCACCACCAGCCCTACCACCACCTCAACCACAACTATCTCCATCACCACCATCACCACCTCCACTACTAACGCCATCATCACCACCACACCACTGCCACCACCTCCATAACCAACCCCACCATTACCACCATCACCACCACTATCACCACTACCAGTACTGCCACCACCATCACCATGAATTTAGAGACCATTCAAGAATAGACTTGAGCAGGAGATCAGTGGGATGCAGACCCCAAATTCTCATAAAAAGACCAGACTTAATGGTCTGACTGAGACTAGAGGAATCCCGGCGGTCATGGTCCCCAAACCTTCTGTTGGCCCAGGACAGGAACCATTCCCGAAGACAACTCATCAGACATGGAAGGGACTAGACAATGGGCTGGAGAGAGATGCTGACGAAGAGTGAGCTACTTGTATCAGGTGGACACTTGAGACTATGTTGGCATCTCCTGTCTGGAGGGGAGATGGGAGGGTAGAGAGGGTTAGAAACTGGCAAAACGGTCACGAAAGGAGAGACTGGAAGGAGGGAGTGGGGAGGGGAGAGTAAGTGGGAGTATGGAGTAAGGTGTATATAAGCTTATATGTGACAGACTGACTTGATTTGTAAACGTTCACTTAAAGCTCAATAGAAATTATTAAAAAAAAAAAAGAATCGATTTGACATGTTGAACACTGATGACCGAGGACCAGACGAGTTGCGGAATGACATGAAGGACATCATACTTGAAGAAAGCAAGAGGTCATTAAAAAGACAGGAAAGAATGAACAGATCAAAGTGGAAGTCAGAAGAGACTCTGAAGCTTGCTTTTGAACGTCCAGCAGCTAAAGCAAAAGGAAGAAATGACAAAGTAAAAGAACTGAACAGAAGATTTCAAGGGGCAGCTCAAGAAGACCAAGTATTATAATGACATGTGCAAAGAGCTGGAGATAGAAAACCAAAAGGGAAGAATATGCTCGGCACTTCTTAAGCTGAAAGAACTAAAGAAAAAATTCAAGCCTCAAGTTGCAATAATGCAGGATTCTATGGGGAAAATATTAATGATGCAGGAAGTATGAAAAGAAGATGGAAGGAAAACACAGAGTCATTATGCCAAAAAGAACTGGTTGATGTTCAACCATTTCAAGAGGTGGCATATGATCAGGAACCGATGGTGCTGAAGGAAGAAGGCCAAGCTGCTCTGAAGGCACTGGCAAAAAACAAGGCTCCAGGAATTGACAGAATATCAACCGAGATGTTTCAACAAACAGATGCAGCACTGGAAGTGCTCACTTGTCTATGCCAAGAAATTTGGAAGACAGCTACCTGGCCAACCGACTGGAAGAGATCCATATTTATGCCTATTCCCAAGAAAGGCGATCTAACCGAATGTGGAAATTATTGAACAATATCATACGCAAGTAAAATTTTGCTGAAGATCATTCAAAAGCAGCTGTAGCAGTATATCGGCAGGGAACTGCCAAAAACTCAGGCCAGATTCAGAAGAGGACGTGGAACCAAGGTATCATTGCTGATGTCAGATGGATCCTGGCTGAAAGCAGAGAATATCAGAAAGGTGTTTACCTGGGTTTTATTGACTACGCAAAGGCATTTGACTGTGTGGATCATAATGAATTATGGATAACATTGCGAAGAATGGGAATTCCAGGACACTTAATTGTGCTCATGAGGAACCTGTACATATAGATCAACAGACAATTGTTTGGACAGAACAGGGGGATACTGACAGATTTGAAGTCAGGAAAGATGTGCGTCGGGGTTGTATTCCGTCACCATACATGTTCAATTTGTATGCCGAGCAAATAATCCGAGAAGCTTGGCTATATGAAGAAGAACGGGGCATCAGGATTGGAGGAAGACTCATTAACAAACTGAGTTATGTAGATGACACAACCTTACTTACTGAAAGTGAAAGAGGACTTAAAGCACTTACTGATAAAAAGCAAAGACCACAGCCTTCAGTATGGATGACACCTCAACATAAGGAAAACAAAAATCCTCACAACTGAACCCATACGCAACATCATGATAAATGGAGAAAAGATTGAAGTTGTCAAAGATATCATTTTATTTGGATCCACAATCAACAGCCACAGAAGCAGCAGTCAAAAAATCAAAAGAGGCATTGCATTGGGCAAATCTGCTTCAAAGGACCTCTTTAAAGTGTTGAAAAGCAAAGAGGTCACCTTGAACGAAGGATGGCAAGACTGCGTCTTACATACTTGGGACATGCTGTCAGGAGGGATCAGTCCCTGGAGAAGGTCATCATGCTTGGTAAAGTGCAGTCAGCGGAAGACGAAGACCCTTAACGAGATGGATTGACACAGTGGCAGGAACGGTGGGCTCAGGCATAACAATGATTGTGAGGATGGCGCAGGATCAGGCAGTGTTTCCTTCTGTGGTGCATAGGGTCACTATGATTCGGAACCGACTCGACGGCACCTAACGACAGCAGCAGACCACTGCTGCCATTACTGTCATGTCCGTTTTCATGACCACCACGATCACTGCCAATGTCACCCCAAATTTGGAGTTATCAGACAATGTGGACTTTTGAAACGGAAGTTAAGAGAATCAGCAGCAAATGGAACAGATTAGCTAGAAAGCCTAATATCTGTACAGAGCTTTTCATTTTGCAAAGAATTTTCACAAATATTATATTATTGAAACCACGCAATAGCTTGAAGAGGTGGGACAAGTGCTATTATTGTCCTTTTATTTACCTTGCTTTTGAAATATTTTAGTACAAAAAAGTACAAAAGGTAATATAGCAAATACCCACATATCTGCCACTCAGAATTAACAAATGCTAATATTTTGTCATATATATTTGAGATATTTTATTTAAAAAATAAAGGAATACCCCACAGATTCCCTATGTACCTTCCCCACTCCCATTCTCCATTCCCAGAGGTAACCTTTTTTTACAATTATGTGTGTATCCAATCTGTGTTTTTACACTATATATGTATACATATATATGGAATTGACTCGACGGCAGTGGGCTATATATATATACACAGAAAACCTGTTGCCATCGAGTCAGTTCCAACTCATGGTGACCCCATTTATGTCAGAGTAGGGCTGTGCTTCATAGGCTTTTCAATTGCTACACACACACACACACACACCCGTATATATATTTATATGTACATATATTTCCACGACTGTTTTATGTGTGCTTTTAGTGATATATAAGAAGTTTTGCATGGGAACATTTTACGAGTTTTTTTTTGATCAACAGAATGTTTTCAGTGCTATTTCATGTTGCTGCATGGGGAATTTATTCCCTTCATTTCAACTGTTATAAAGAATTCCCTCATATAAACATGCCACACTTTGTTTATCCACTCCCCTGCTGAGGGACATTTGAGTTATCGCCAATGTTTTACCACCATACACAATGCTGCAATGAATATCATTACACACGTCCCTTAATACCACATTTTACAAATGGGGAAACTGAGGCCCAGAGGAGAGCAACCACGTGATCTGCCCACTCTCACACAGCACTAAGTGGCAGAGTTATTATTTGGTCACTATTAAATTGTTCCATACTCCAGGCATCTTTTGTGTATGTGCCTGCTGAGGCTAGGGCATGACCAATATCTCATAAAAAGAGGCTACGAAGAAAAGAGAACTTCATACAATTCAAGCTACACGTGTATCTTATCTTGAAAAAATGGTGCTTCTGAATAGAATGTAATTTAACAATGTCAACAACAACAAGCAGCATAGAATTGGAGCAGTTGGATGGTATTTACCCGATACCATCCAAGAGAGAGCAACTACAGCTGACAGATACATTGGATACCAAGATATAGGCTTGGTAGTGGCAAGGTCCACCACCCATCTGTCAGTGTGTCATGCTGTGGTGGCTTGTATGTTGCTATGATTCTGGAAGTTATGCCACCAGTATTGCAAATACCAGCAGGGTCATCTATTGTCTTAGGCTGGGTTCTCTGAAGGAGCAAAACCAGGGAACATATAAACATATATACCCATAGCCATTGAGTCAATTCTGACTCATAGCGACCCTCATAGTGACAGAACAGAACTGCCCTATAGGGTTTCCAAGGAATGGCTGGTGATTAGAACTGCCGACCTTTTGGTTAGCAGCCTAGCTCTTAACCACTGCACTACCAGGGCTCAGATTTAATTCTGGGAAATAATAGTTCACACAGTTGTGGAGGCTGGCAAGTCCCAAATCCATGGGGCAGGCTGAAGGCTTCTCCTGACTCAAGTGGTTGCAGGGGCTGACAAACCCAAAATCGGCAGGTCAGATGGCAGACTGTTGGCTCAAGAGGCTGCAGGAGCTGACGAATCTCAAAATCTGCAAGTCAGGTGGCAGGCAGCTGGCTAATGTTCCAAGAAGCAGAGGTCAGATGATGATGACTCAGATGCAGGATCCAGAAAGAGAGTGAGCCTTATTGGAACATCTATTTATATATTGGAGACAGGCAACACCCCCAAAGAAACTCCCCTTTCAACTGATTGGCTGCTCATAGCAGACCTCATCGTGGAGGTGATTACATTACATTACATTGTGGAAGAGCAATCAGTCCAATGTCTGCCAAACCGCTGAGAATCACAGCCTAGCTAAGTTGTCATATAACATTAACCAGCACACCTATGGTGGGCGGTTTTCAGCAGAGCTTCCAGGCTAAGACAGACTAGGAAAAAAGGTCTGGCAATCAACTTAGCCAATGAAAATTAGTCAATGAAAACCCTATGGGTCACAACAGAATATTGTCTGATGTGGTGTTGGAAGATGAGCCCCTCTGTGGGAAGGCATTCAAAATACACAGTGGCTGCAACAAGGGACTCAAGCAGAAGTAGGCAACGTTTGTTTTGTTGTATATGGGGTCACCATGAGTCAGAGCCAACTGAACGGCAACTAACAACAACAATAAATAGCAAGGAATTGTCCTCCAGGTTCCACCACAGCCCAGATGGAATATTTAGCAGAGGTTTCAAGCCCCCTTGCTCTGATGACAAGCTCATGGAGCAATTTTCAAGTTATCAATTTGTATCTTGATAACTGGGAAGGTAGAATGTGGTAAAAGTTCTAGGTATTTTTGGTACTGGAAAGGTCCACATTCCCTTGATTTTTGTAAATTAGTTGCCTCCTGGTGAGTGCAATTTTCAGGATCTGGTCCGTCCTAAGGTAAAAGTATTACCTACAGCAATAATGAGGTTTTCTATCAAGGTGCAGGAAGCCCTTCAGGTTCAGCTTGAGTAGTGGCCTGTAGGGTCCTATCCCTCTTTCTCTCTCTCTTTTTTTTTTTATATATATTTTAACATCTGCCTGCCAGAACCACAGAAGTTGGAGAACAGGCAATCTCCAATCCCTAGAAGATATTTTCTACCTCAGTGGCACCAGAATCAGAAAGGACAGAGCAATAGCTCCAGCCCTCACAGCCACAACCCAGGTGCCACATTTATCCTTGACAATATTCCTATTTTTATCAGAAATTTCATCAGGAATGGGTTTTATTAATTTCATTAACTTATTTTTTCAGGGCTTCTTGAGATGGTAAATAATTTCCCTCTTTTTCCTGTGATTGTTGTTGTTAGGTGCCATAGAGTTGGTTCTGAATCATAGCAGCCCTACATACAAAGGAAAAAAATACTGTCCGATCTTGTGCCAGTCTCACAATTGTTGCTATATTTGAGTCCATTTTTGTAGCCATTGTGTTAATCCATCTCATCTACAGTCTCCCTCTTTTTCTTTGGCCTTCCACCTTACCAAGTATGACGTCCTTCTCAAGGGACTGGCCCCACCTGATAACATGTCCAAAGTACATGAGATGAAGTTTTGTCATTCTTGCTTCCAAGGAGCACTCTGGCTGTACTTCTTCCAAAACAGACTTGTTTGTTCTCCTGGCAGTCCATGGTAAACTCAATATTCTTCACCAACACCGTAAATCAAAGACATGGATTCTTCTTCGGTCTTGCTTATTCATTGTCCAGCTTTCCCATGAATATGAGATGATTGAAAAATATCGTGGCTTGGGTAAGGTGTATCTTAGTCCTCAGAGTGACATCTTTGCTTTTCAACACTTTAAAGAGGTCCTTTGCAGCAGATTTGCCCAATGCAATATGTCATTTAATTTCTTGACTGCTGCTTCATGGGCATTGATTGTGGATCCAAGGAAAATGAAACCCTTGACAACTTCAATCTTTTTCCATTTATCATGATGTTGCTTATTGGTCCAGTTGTAAGGATTTTTGTTTTATGTTGAGGTGTAATCCATATGGAAGGCTGTGGTCTTTGATCTTCATCAGAAAGTGCTTCAAGTCCTCTTCACTTTCAGCAAGTAACATTGTGTCATCTGCATATCCCAGGTTTTAATGAGTCTTCCTCATGAACACGATTATGTGTTCTGGAATTCCCATTCTTCTCAATGTTATCCATAACTTGTTTTTGATCCACACAGTGGAATGCCTTTGCATAGCCAATAAAACACAGGTAACCATCTTTCTGGTATTCTCTGCTTTCAGCCAAGATCCATCTGACATCAGCAATGATATCCCTTTTTCCAAGTCCTCTTCTCAATCTGGCTTGAATTTCTGGCAGGTCCCTGTGGATATGCTGCTGCAGCCGAGTTTGAATAATCTTCAGCAAAATTCTACTTGTGTGTGATATTAATGATATTGTTTAAAACTTTCCACATTCTGTTGGATCACCTTTTTTAGAATGGGCACAAATATGAGTCTTTTCCAGTCGGTCATCCAGGTAGCTGTCTTCCAAATTTCTTGGCATAGACAAGTGAGCATCTCCAGGGCTGCATCCATTTGCTGAAACATCTCGATTGGTATTCCTTCAGCTCCTGGAGCCTTGTTTTTCACCAATGCCTTCAGTGCGGCTCCGACTTCTTCCTTCAATACCATTGGTTCTTCATCATATGCTACTTCCAGAAACAGTTGAACATCGACTGACTTTGTATTCCTTCTATCTTCCTTTGATGCTTCTTTCATTGTTCAATATTATGCTCATAGAATCCTTCAATATTGCAACTTGAGGGTTGAATTTTCTTCAGTTCTTTCAGCTTGAGAAATGCCAAGTGCGGTCTTCCCTTTTGGTTTTCTAACTCCAGGTCTTTGTACATTTCATTATAATATTTTACTTTGTCTTCTCGAGCTGCCCTTTGAAATCTTCCGTTCAGCTCTTTCACTTGATCATTTCTTCCATTTACTTTAGCTACTCTAAATTCAAGAGTAAGTTTCAGAGTCTCTTCTGACATCTATTGTGGTCTTTTCTTTCTTTCCTAAATTTTTAATGACCTCTTGCTTTCTTCATATATGTTGTTGTCCTTGATGTCATCCCACAACTTGTTTGGTCTTCAGCCATTAGTGTTCAATGTTTCAAATCTATTCTTGAGATGGTTTCCAAAATTTTTGGTTTTACTCAGGTCGTATTTTGGCTTTCCAGGACTTGTTCTAATTTTCTCCAGCTTCAACTCGAACTTGCATATGAGCAATTAATGGTCTGTTCCAAAGTCACCCCCCTCCAAAGTCAGCCCCTGGCCTTGTTCTGACTGATGATATTGAGCTTCTCCATCATTTCTTTCCACAAATGCAGTCGATCTGATTCCTGTGTTTTCCATCTGGTGAGGTCCACATGCATAGTCGCCATTGATGTTGTTTAAAAAAGGTATTTGCAATGAATAAGTCCTTGGTCTTGCAAAATTCTATCATGCAATCTCCAGCATCATTTCTATCACCAAGGTCACATTTTACATTCCAAACACCAGTCATTATCAATATATCTTGACTTCATGTTTGATCAATTTCAGACTGCAGAAATAGGTGAAAATCTTCCATTTCTTCATCTTTGGCTTTAGTGGTTGGTGTGTAAATTTGAATAATAGTTATATTGACTGGTCTTCTTTGTATATGGATATTATCCTATCACTGACAGTGTTGTACTTTGGGATAGATCTTGACATGTTCTTTTTGACAATGAATGTGACATCATTCCTCTTCAATTTGTCATTCCCAGCATAGTATACCATATGATTTTCTGATTCAAAATGGCCAATACCAGTGCATTTTAGCTCACTAATGCCATTTTTTTTTTTAATGCCTAGGACACCAATCTTTATGCTTTCTGTTTCATTTTTGATGACTTCCAATTTTTCTAGATTTCACACTTCATACATTCCACATTCCGATTATTAATGGCTGTTTACAGCTGTTCTTGTTTTAAATCATGCCACATAGGCAAATGAAGGTTCCAAAAGCTTGACTCCATCCACATCATTAAGGTTGACTCTACTTTGAGGAGGCAGCCCTTTCCCAGTTGTATTTTGAATGGATTTCAACCTGAGGGGTTCATCATATGGCACTATATCAGACAAAGCTCTGCTGCTATTCATTAGGTTTTCACAGGCCAGTTTTCTTAGAAGTAGACTGCCAGGTCCTTCTTTCTAGTCTGTCTTAATCTGGAAGTTCAGCTGAAACTTGTCCATCATGAGTGACCCTGCTGGTATTTGAAATCTGGTGACATAGCTTCTAGCATCACAGCAACATTCAAGCCACCACAGTACAACAAACTGAAAGATGTGTGGTAGCTTTTTCCTGGATGGCCTTAAAAAAAATTGCTCAGCTTCTCTGGGTCTCGTCTCCTTATCTATGAGATGAAACGAATAATAATTCCTCTGCCACAGAGCTGTTTTAAGAGTTAAATGAAATGATACACGCAATGCACTTAAAACTATGGTTGGCACACAGTAAGAACTCAAACATACCAATGGTCATTTATACTTATTGTACATACTATTGGAAACCCTGGTGGCATAGTAGTTAAGTGCTACGCCAAAGGATCGACAGTTTGAATACACCAGGCGCTCCCTGGAAACTCTTTGGGGCGGTTCTACTCTGTCCTATAGGGTTGCTGTCACTCGAAATCAACTGGATGGCACTGGGATACTTACTACTATCTGCTAAATTTCAATTAGAAAAAATAAGAAAGTTAGCATTTACACTTTCTCCTACCTTCTTGCACCCCAATTCTCAATTTCAATTCACTGCATTATTGTTTTCCTGGACAATGAAAAGGAAGACAGAAGAACTGATGCATTTTAATTGTGGTGTTGGTGAAGAATACTGAATATACCGTGGACTGCCAGAAGAAGGAAGAAATCAGCCTTAGAAGAAATACAACCAGAATGCTCATTAGAAGCAAGGAGGGTGAGACCTGAGCTCACTTACTTTGGACATGCCATCAGGAAAGGACATCACGTATGGTAAAGTAGAGGGTCAGATAAAACAAGGAAAACCCTCAAAGAGATGGATTGACAGAGTAGCCACAACAATGGACTCAAACATACCAATGACTAGGAAGATGGTACAGGACCAGCCAACATTTCTTCTGTTACATATACAGTTATCATGGGTCAGAGCTAACTCGATGGCAACTAAGAACAACATTATCTTTAAACTATTAGGATTTATAAAACTGACTCTACCTAGAGTTTCCATAGTTGTCTAGTCTCGATTGTATATTTTAATGGATGAAACGCTTGCCATTTTTTGATGGCTCCTCCATTCTTTTGCTGGCTCACTGGAGTTTGTCATCCAGTAGCTCACTCACGAATGGTTCGTGGATGCTCCATTTCATGAATTCCTGTCATTTTTACAATGGCTGCTTGTTGCCTTTATACTTGAATAACAAGTTAGCAGTGTATAATTTTCTTTGTTCTACACTTTCTTTCCCTGAGTTCCTTAGAGATACTATTCCACTGTCTTTTCACAGTAAATGCTGTTATGGAAAAGTCTGAGATCACATGATTTCTTCCCCTTTTAGATTAGTTGCTTTGTTTTTGTTTTTAATATAATAATATGTTGTTGATAGTTTCTCTCTTTCGCTTTGAAGCCCAGTAACTTCACCAGGACATGTCAGTGTCGGTCATTCTGCTTTTAGTTTTCCTGGAACACAAGGTACCTTCTAAAAAAAACTGAAGATTAAAAAAGGTTAAGGACTTCTTTTATTTTTATCAGAGCGTGCATTTTTTTTATGTCTTTAAATTTGGTGTTGTTCTATTTTCTTCTTCAGGAATACCAATTATCTACATGACAGACATCCTTTGTTGTACAAATCTCTGTTTCTGTCTAATAACTTTCAGCTCTTTGTTCTTTTTCCGTTTTATTTTGCTCACTTTTTTCAAGTCTTTCTTCAGTCTCCCCACCTGTGATCTCAGCAGCCCCTGTTCTCTTTTGGACACCTTCTGTAATGACTATCATTTTCCTCTTCTACGTATTTCCTGAGATTTGACAGCTCCTTTTCATTTCTTTTGTTGTCTTATTATCTCTTTGATTCCGTGTAACCCTTTTCTGAAGTCTTATATGTTAAAGCCTTATTTAGAGTTGTTCCTCAGATGCATGCTTCTCTCTTGCTTCTGTAGTTTCTTCAGGCTTGATATGGAGGATGGTAGCTAGATCTAAAAGGAGGTCTGGTGGTGCAACAGTTAAGTGCTCACCAAAGGCTGGGGGTTCAAATCCATCCAGCGGCTCTGCAGGACAAAGGCTTGGAGATATGTTCCCATAAAGATTATAGCCTAGGAAACCCTCTGAGGCAGTTCTACTTGGTCATATGGGGTTCCTGTGAGTCAAATCGACCACCCAGCAACAGCCAGCATCCTTACCAGATTATCACCTTCAAGATAACACAGATGTTTTGTATATTTATCTTTCCTCCCCCCCGCAACACACTTACACACACACATTCCCACCCACATACTCCACTGTTCTACAGAATCTAGCTGCTCCACTTGCCTGCCTATCCACAGGGGCAATACAAACTCAGCACATTCTAGAGTGTTTGCTGTGAGAACGGATAAATCAAAGGTCACTTTGAGGGCCTGCCTGAGGACCAGTCCTATTAAGATGGGTTGCCTTGCATGTGGGTGGGGAAATGGCTAAATTTCATCTAATATTTTAACTGTCTGAAACAATTTGGTGTTTGGGGTTTTTTCCCCCCCATGTTTGAGCCTGTCTTACTTTAAATCAGTTGAGTGATAAATTTCCAGCTTCTCTTTTATACGGGAGACTGAAGACAGTGAACATTCTGCCTGCATAAAAACCGGAATGGTTTTCAAAGCTCTGTGTGAGTCTCAAGTCTGTACATAGATGGTACCAAAATAATGGTTTGTCTTAATTAATTCAACCAGTCTGTCAAGAATGCAGCTTTTTATCTTGTTTTTGAGAATACACAGAGCAGAACATAAACCAATTCAAATAATTTCTATATGTACAATTCAGTGACTGATTTCATTCAAGTCGTGCAATCATTCTCACCCTCCTTTTCCGAATTGTTCCTCCCCCCACTGACATAAACTCACTGTCCCCTAAACTTCCTATCTAACCTTCTGAGTTGCAACAGAGGAAGAAGGAGCATCAGGAACAGGAGGAAGAAATGGAATGTGTAGTGAATTGTCTCCATGAACAACTGCCTTCACTACCAAGAGACCAGAAGAACTGGATGGTGCCCAGCTACCATTACTGAACGTTTTGATCAAAGATTCTATAGAAGCATCCTGATCAAAAGAGAAGAGGGGGGCGGAGCCAAGATGGCGGACTAGGCAGACACTACCTCGGATCCCTCTTACAACAAAGACACGGAAAAACAAGTGAATCGATCACATACATAACAATCTACGAACCCTGAACAACAAACACAGATTTAGAGACGGAGAACGAACTAATACGGGGAAGCAGCGATTGTTTCCAGAGCCTGGAGCCAGCGTACCAGTCAGGTACGGCACAAGCACAGAGAGCTGCTCCACCACCCTGAACTAACCCAGGGAGGGAGACCAGCCGGTACCGCGGGCGGCGTGGGACGCAGCCGGTAGGAGAAGTCCCCGGGAGGCAGTGACTGGTCTTGGAACAGGAAGAGCAGCGTCCCAGCCGGGGAACCGTCTCGCCGGGATTTGGACTGGACGCAGGTACGGCATAAACACGGAGAGCTGCTCCACCCCCCGAACTAACCCCGGGAAGGGGCCCAGCCGGGTCACGCGGGTGGCGTGGGACGCAGCCGATAGGAGAAGTCCCCAGGAGGCAGCGACTGGTATTGGAGCGGGGAGAAGAGCGTCCCAGCCAGGACACTCGGTCACGGCACAAGCACGGGGAGCTGCTCTACCCATCTGAACTAACCCCGGGAGGGGGCCCACCTGGTTCGCAGAGGCGGCACAGCCACGCGGCTGGAGGGACGAGAAGTCCCCGGGAGGCAGCGACTGATTTTGGAGTTGAGAGTGCACCGTCCCAGTAGGGGAGCCTTGACGCTGGGTGTGGGGCTGGAAGCGGAGGATCTGACCGTGACTCCAGCGGGCCAGACCCGCCGGGGGCAATCTCCACACAGCCAGCACACATAGGTGACGCGCCCTCGGGAATCTCAGATATAATAGTCATTCCAAGCAAGACAAGCAACTCTGGCTGTATTCTGAGGTGCTACTCTCCTATCTCTCTGTTCCCTCCCCCACCCTCCCCAGGCGGCTTCATTAACATCCGAATAGCCTGAGCCAGCGGGAGAACTCTGATAGGGGTCTGACTGCATTTTTTTTTTTAGCGGATTTTCTGGAAAAACTAGTTTCCCAGTGATGGCTCGGAGACAACAATCCATATCAAACCACTTAAAGAAGCAGACCATGACAGCTTCTCCAACCCCCCAAACAAAAGAATCAAAATCTTTCCCAAATGAAGATACAATCCTGGAATTATCAGATACAGAATATAAAAAACTAATTTACAGAACGCTTAAAGATATCACAAATGAAATTAGGATAACTGCAGAAAAAGCCAAGGAACACACCGATAAAACTTTTGAAGAACTCAAAAAGATTATTCAAGAACATAGTGGAAAAATTAGTAAGTTGCAAGAATCCATAGAGAGACAACATGTAGAAATCCAAAAGATTAACAATAAAATTACAGAATTAGACAACGCAATAGGAAGTCAGAGGAGCAGACTCGAGCAATTAGAATGCAGACTGGGACATCTGGAGGACCAGGGAATCAACACCAACATAGCTGAAAAAAAATCAGATAAAAGAATTTAAAAAAATGAAGAAACCCTAAGAATTATGTGGGACTCTATCAAGATGGATAACCTGCGGATGATTGGAGTCCCAGAACAGGGACGGGGGACAGAAAACACAGAGAAAATAGTTGAAGAACTACTGACAGAAAACTTCCCTGACATCATGAAAGATGAAAGGATATCTATCCAAGACGCTCATCGAACCCCATTTAAGATTGATCCAAAAAGAAAAACACCAAGACATATTATCATCAAACTCACCAAAACCAAAGATAAACAGAAAATTTTAAAAGCAGCCAGGGAGAAAAGAAAGGTTTCCTTCAAGGGAGAATCAATAAGAATAAGTTCAGACTACTCAGCAGAAACCATGCAGGCAAGAAGGGAATGGGACGACATATACAGGGCACTGAAGGAGAAAAACTGCCAGCCAAGGATCATATATCCAGCAAAACTCTCTCTGAAATATGAAGGCGAAATTAAGATATTTACAGACAAACACAAGTTTAGAGAATTTGCAAAAACCAAACCAAAGCTACAAGAAATACTAAAGGATATTGTTTGGTCAGAGAACCAATAATATCAGATATCAGCACAACACAAGGTCACAAAACAGAATGTCCTGATATCAACTCAAATAGGGAAATCACAAAAACAAAAAATTAAGATTAATTAAAAAAAAAAATACACATACCAGGGAATCATGGAAGTCAATAGGTAAAAGATCACAATAATCAAAAAGAGGGACTAAATACAGGAGGCATTGAACTGCCATATGGAGAGTGATACAAGGCGATATAGAACAGTACAAGTTAGGTTTTTACTTAGAAAAATAGGGGTAAATAATAAGGTAACCACAAAAAGGTATAACAACTCTATAACTCAAGATAAAAGCCAAGAAAAACGTAACGACTCAACTAACATAAAGTCAAACACTATGAAAATGAGGATCTCACAATTTACTAAGAAAAACGCCTCAGCACAAAAAAGTATGCGGAAAAATGAAATTGTCAACAACACACATAAAAAGGCATCAAAGTGACAGCACTAAAAACTTATTTATCTATAATTACCCTGAATGTAAATGGACTAAATGCACCAATAAAGAGACAGAGAGTCACAGACTGGATAAAGAAACACGATCCATCTATATGCTGCCTACAAGAGACACACCTTAGACTTAGAGACACAAACAAACTAAAACTCAAAGGATGGAAAAAAGTATATCAAGCAAACAATAAGCAAAAAAGAAGAGGAGTAGCAATATTAATTTCTGACAAAATAGACTTTAGACTTAAATCCACCACAAAGGATAAAGAAGGACACTATATAATGATAAAAGGGACAATTGATCAGGAAGACATAACCATATTAAATATTTACGCACCCAATGACAGGGCTGCAAGATACATAAATCAAATTTTAACAGAATTGAAAAGTGAGATAGATACCTCCACAATTATAGTAGGAGACTTCAACACACCACTTTCGGAGAAGGACAGGACATCCAGTAAGAAGCTCAATAGAGACACGGAAGATCTAATTACAACAATCAACCAACTTGACCTCATTGACTTATACAGAACTCTCCACCCAACTGCTGCAAAATATACTTTTTTTTCTAGCACACATGGAACATTCTCTAGAATAGACCACATATTAGGTCATAAAACAAACCTTTCCAGAATCCAAAACATCGAAATATTACAAAGCATCTTCTCAGACCACAAGGCAATAAAACTAGAGATCAATAACAGAAAAACTAGGGAAAAGAAATCAAATACTTGGAAAATGAACAATACCCTCCTGAAAAAAGACTGGGTTATAGAAGACATCAAGGAGGGAATAAGGAAATTCTTAGAAAGCAACGAGAATGAAAATACTTCCTATCAAAACCTCTGGGACACAGCAAAAGCAGTGCTCAGAGGCCAATTTATATCGATAAATGCACACATACAAAAAGAAGAAAGAGCCAAAATCAGAGAACTGTCCCTACAACTTGAACAAATAGAAAGTGAGCAACAAAAGAATCCATCAGGCACCAGAAGAAAACAAATAATAAAAATTAGAGCTGAACTAAATGAATTAGAGAACAGAAAAACAATTGAAAGAATTAAAGCCAAAAGCTGGTTCTTTGAAAAAATTAACAAAATTGATAAACCATTGGCTAGACTGACTAAAGAAATACAGGAAAGGAAACAAATAACCTGAATAAGAAACGAGAAGGACCACATCACAACAGAACCAAATGAAATTAAAAGAATTATTTCAGATTATTAAGAAAAATTGCACTCTAACAAATTTGAAAACCTAGAAGAAATGGATGAATTCCTGGAAAAACACTACCTACCTAAACTAACACATTCAGAAGTAGAACAACTAAATAGACCCATAACAAAAAAAGAGATTGAAACGGTAATCAAAAAACTCCCAACAAAAAAAAGCCCTGGCCCGGACGGCTTCACTGCAGAGTTCTACCAAACTT
Source organism: Elephas maximus indicus (assembly GCF_024166365.1). Taxonomy (NCBI): domain Eukaryota; kingdom Metazoa; phylum Chordata; class Mammalia; order Proboscidea; family Elephantidae; genus Elephas; species Elephas maximus. The sequence goes on along the minus strand of NC_064831.1, from coordinate 69,185,655 downwards.
TCAGAGAAGAGTTAACACCACTGCTTCTGAAGGTATTCCAAAGCATAGAAAAAGACGGAATACTACCCAACTCATTCTATGAAGCTACCATCTCCCTGATACCAAAACCAGGTAAAGACATTACAAAAAAAGAAAATTATAGACCTATATCCCTCATGAACATTGATGCAAAAATCCTCAACAAAATTCTAGCCAATAGAATCCAACAACACATCAAAAAAATAATTCACCCTGATCAAGTGGGATTTATACCAGGTATGCAAGGCTGGTTTAATATCAGAAAAACCATTAATGTAATCCATCACATAAATAAAACAAAAGACAAAAACCACATGATCTTATCAATTGATGCAGAAAAGGCATTTGACAAAGTCCAACACCCATTTATGATAAAAACTCTTACCAAAATAGGAATTGAAGGAAAATTCCTCAACATAATAAAGGGCATCTATGCAAAGCCAACAGCCAATATCACTCTAAATGGAGAGAACCTGAAAGCATTTCCCTTGAGAACGGGAACCAGACAAGGATGCCCTTTATCACCGTTCTTATTCAACATCGTGCTAGAAGTCCTAGCCAGGGCAATTAGGCTAGACAAAGAAATAAAAGGTATCCGGATTGGCAAGGAAGAAGTAAAGTTATCACTATTTGCAGATGACATGATTATATACACAGAAAACCCTAAGGAATCCTCCAGAAAACTACTGAAACTAATAGAAGAGTTTGGCAGAGTCTCAGGTTATAAAATAAACATACAAAAATCACTTGGATTCCTCTACATCAACAAAAAGAACACCGAAGAGGAAATAACCAAATCAATACCATTCACAGTAGCCCCCAAGAAGATAAGATACTTAGGAATAAATCTTACCAAGGATGTAAAAGACCTATACAAAGAAAACTACAAAGCTCTACTACAAGAAATTCAAAAGGACACACTTAAGTGGAAAAACATACCCTGCTCATGGATAGGAAGACTTAACATAGTAAAAATGTCTATTCTACCAAAAGCCATCTATACATATAACGCACTTCCGATCCAAATTCCAATGTCATATTTTAAGGGGATAGAGAAACAAATCACCAATTTCATATGGAAGGGAAAGAAGCCCCGGATAAGCAAAGCACTACTGAAAAAGAAGAAAGTGGGAGGCCTCACTTTACCTGACTTCAGAACCTATTATACAGCCACAGTAGTCAAAACAGCCTGGTACTGGTACAACAACAGGCACATAGACCAATGGAACAGAATTGAGAACCCAGACATAGATCCATCCAAGTATGAGCAGCTGATATTTGACAAAGGACCAGTGTCAATTAATTGGGGAAAAGATAGCCTTTTTAACAAATGGTGCTGGCATAACTGGATATCCATTTGCAAAAAAATGAAACAGGACCCATACCTCACACCATGCACAAAAACTAACTCCAAGTGGATCAAAGACCTAAATATAAAGACTAAAACGATAAAGATCATGGAAGAAAAAATAGGGACAACCCTAGGAGCCCGAATACAAGGTATAAACAGAATACAAAACATTACCAAAAATGATGAAGAGAAACCCGATAACTGGGAGGTCCTAAAAATCAAACACCTATGCTCATCTAAAGACTTCTCCAAAAGAGTAAAAAGACCACCTACAGATTGGGAAAGAATTTTCAGCTATGACATCTCTGACCAGCGCCTGATCTCTAAAATCTACATGATTCTGTCAAAACTCAACCACAAAAAGACAAACAACCCAATCAAGAAGTGGGCAAAGGATATGAACACACATTTCACTAAAGAAGATATTCAGGCAGCCAACAGATACATGAGAAAATGCTCTCGATCATTAGCCATTAGAGAAATGCAAATTAAAACTACGATGAGATTCCATCTCACACCAGCAAGGCTGGCATTAATCCAAAAAACACAAAATAATAAATGTTGGAGAGGCTGCGGAGAGATTGGAACTCTCATACACTGCTGGTGGGAATGTAAAATGGTACAACCACTTTGGAAATCTATCTGGCGTTATCTTAAACAGTTAGAAATAGAACTACCATACAACCCAGAAATCCCACTCCTGGGAATATACCCTAGAGATACAAGAGCCTTCATACAAACAGATATATGCACACCCATGTTTATTGCAGCTCTGTTTACAATAGCAAAAAGTTGGAAGCAACCAAGGTGTCCATCAACGGATGAATGGGTAAATAAATTGTGGTATATTCACACAATGGAATACTACGCATCGATAAAGAACAGTGACGAATCTCTGAAACATTTCATAACATGGAGGAACCTGGAAGGCATTATGCTGAGCGAAATTAGTCAGAGGCAAAAGGACAAATATTGTATAAGACCACTATTATAAGATCTTGAGAAATAGTAAACCTGAGAAGAACACATACTTTTGTGGTTATGAGAGGGGGAGGGAGGGAGGGTGGGAGAGGGTTTTTTTATTGATTAATCAGTAGATAAGAACTGCTTTAGGTGAAGGGAAAGACAACACTCAATACATGGAAGCTCAGCTCAATTGGACTGGACCAAAAGCAAAGAAGTTTCCGGGATAAAATGAATGCTTCAAAGGTCAGCGGAGCAAGGGCGGGGGTCTGGGGAACATGGTTTGCGGGGACTTCTAAGTCAATTGGCAAAATAATTCTATTATGAAATCATTCTGCATCCCACTTTGAAATGTGGTGTCTGGGGTCTTAAATGCTAACAAGCAGCCATCTAAGATGCATCAATTGGTCTCAACCCACCTGGAGCAAAGGAAAATGATGAACACCAAGGCCACACGACAACTAAGAGCCCAAGAGACAGAAAGGGCCACATGAACCAGAGACCTACATCATCCTGAGACCAGAAGAACTAGTTGGTGCCCGGCCACAATCGATGACTGCCCTGACAGGGAGCACAACAGAGAACCCCTGAGGGAGCGGGAGATCAGTGGGATGCAGACCCCAAATTCTCATAAAAAGACCAAACTTAATGGTCTGACTGAGACTGGAGGAATCCCGGCGGCCATGCTCCCCAGACCTTCTGTGGGCACAGGACAGGAACCATCCCCGAAGACAACTCATCAGACATGAAAGGGACTGGTCAGCAGGTGGGAGAGTGACGCTGATGAAGAGTGAGCTAATTATATCAGGTGGACACTTGAGATTGTGTTGGCAACTCTTGTCTGGAGGGGGGATGGGAGGATAGAGAGAGAGGGAAGCCGGCAAAATTGTCAAGAAAGGAGAGACTGAAAGGGCTGACTCAAGAGGGGGAGAGCAAGTGGGAGTAGGGAGTGAGATGTATGTAAACTTATATGTGACAGACGGATTGGATTTGTAAACGTTCACTTGAAGCTTAATAAAAGTTATTAAAAAAAAAAAAGAGAGAGAAGGGGGAAGAATGCAGAACAGAATTTCAAATTCTCATGTAATCCAGACTTTCTCCATCCATTGAGGCTGGATGAACCCTTGAAACTACTGTCCTGAGATAATCTTTAAACCTGAAACCAAAAATATCCCCTGAAGCCTTCTTCAAACCAAACAACAGTTTAGCTTAACTAGTAAAGAATACTCTGCCCTGAATATTGTGCTCTTTTATAGAATCATCTATATGGGATCAAATTGACAACAGCAACTCAAAAGAATGCATATTTTAATATTTTTACAGTTAAAAATGCAATTAAAATACATTCTCTTCTTAAAAGCAAACTCTATGAGAAGTCCGATTATAATCATCAGAAGGTTGCTTGGTGATACCACAGGCAAAGCCGTTGACTTTTTCTTCCTCCTGTATCACACAAGCCACTTGGTCCGCTTGCGCCACTTCCCTTTTGCAGTGGATGCTATTGCCAAGAGAAGTGACTTTTTAAAACTAATTTTAAATCACATTGCAAAAGAAAGTAACATACTTCGATTGGTGTTCACTAGAAAGCTTGAGCAATATCAGCTTCATTTTTCTAAGAACAAGGCGGTAGTCTACAGCAGTTTATACATTATTTGGGAGTTTATAGCTGTGCTTTGAATTTCTTAACTCTTAGAATTCTTATGCAAGCTCCAAAATATACAGCAGCTTCTCGGAAAAAGATACAGCTCTTGGCTGGGTGCTACTGCCCTGACTAATCCCAAGAAAACAACAATTTTCTATTTTAATTTGAAAGGCTTATTTGTGATAAGGGGAAATGAACCCATCCCATAGAACAGTCACAATGCATGAGCACTGAAACTCCAGGGAGTCGCAGCAATGAATAGCATGAATGTCTGACTATAAGGTCTCACCAATGGATATAGATGTTCAAACCCTCTTAGGTACCATTACTTCTGGTTTATTTATTAGTGTTTTATTTGGTGAGTGTGTGTAGAGAGCAGGAAATTAACATCTGCGCTAGGCACAGTCACATATTAGATCAAACAATGGGGATGGAAGAAATATGAGTACCTGGAGTTCCCATTGTACAATTAGAAGAAGTCCAGAATTTTCCAGAGCTCCCCTCAACAGGGTGGTTATATGTATTTGCAGCTTTGTTCTAATCATTCTCACTTCCTAGAATCTGAAATAACTTCCTTTCTTCTTCCCTTCCTCCTTCCCTCTCTCTCCTTCCTCTTTTAATCTGAGGAGTGTAAGGGAGGGACTATTTTAGAAAGGTTGGGCAGGGTTAAGGAAAACAACAAGGGATGGTGAAGCCCCAAGATTGACTAGCAACAGCTGAAAACTGTTCCTACCCCAGGTTTGAGGGGCCAGGGAGCTAGGAGATAGGTAACCTGTTATGGAACCATAGAGGATGGGACAGCTGGTCTTATTGTTATTTAAACTGGAAATCACTGCCACTACCCAGCTGGTATGACAGTTCAGCAGGCCCTTTTGAAGTTGTAAGAAAAAAAGTTTTCTAATAGAAAACCATGTAGTGTCTTGAGTCCTTTGGTGGTGCAAATGGTCAACACACCCGACCGCTAACTGAAAGGTTGGAGGTTTGAATCCACCCAGAGATACCTCTGAAGGAAGGCTTGGCAATCTGCTTCCAAAAACTCAGCCATTGAAAACCCTGTGGAGCACAGTTCAACTCTAACATACATGGGGTTGCCATTAGTCAGAGTCAACTTGAAGGCAACTAGTTTTTTATGCATTGTTTACTGGGCATTCCTCCAAGCCACTTGATTCTAACCTTTCATTGTCTTTGAGTTATTTTGCAACTATGAATTTTCTCCTTGTGGCACACCCTTCCAGGGTATCTGATTCTAGCCATTTTCATGGTCTTAGAGCTATTTTACAAATCTATACAAATATATTTTTTTTAATTCTCTTTTAAACAGTCATAACATCTGCCAGGTTCCTTCTTTGATTAATGAGGTAAAATATTTAACACATGTTCACTTTCTATTTGTATGAAAGTCACGACTTTACCTTTTTTTTTGGAAAATCATCTTTTAACAAAGTAAACACCCCTTTTGTTGGGGTCAAAGTTCCCTGGGCCCCAAAGTACTAAGGCTCTTGCATACCCTACATAGCTCTTTCACTGCAACAGCAGCCAGATCACAATGAGCTCAGAGTCAGCTCTTTGCTGTGTCTGGAATCAGCATCAATTACCAGCCCTTGGTCTTCAAAGCCAAGCCTAGCTTGCCTGTCCAAATTCATTATTACTTTACGGAAAATTTCCTTCCAGAAGTCCCACACTTTCTTAAAATCAGGTCTCAGTCTAGCCAGACTTCTTGTTTTAATTTATTTTAATAGCCCAGAACCTCAGTAGGAGTCAGAGTCCCTATCTCACTTTTCCCTGGAGGAGTCCAACATTCTATGCCAACTAGAAGATGTGCCTCCAAACTCCATCTGTCAACATCCAAGCCTCAAATGCAAATGGGTTTTACTGGAGACAACCAAAACCTGTTCCCATCGAGTCGACTCCAACTCATAGCAACCCATGGCAGGGGGTATCCTAATTCTGCTCACCAACAATACATAAGCCCCCAAGTCCTTGTCTAGGCAAGATACTGTACTCTCTTAAGGCCGTTTGACAGATGAGGAAACTAAGGTTGAGAAAAGTTCAGTACCCTGCTCAAGGATGAAATAACTACATGACAGACTCAACATTTAAATCCAAAAGGAACTGAGCCAATCCAGTACTCTTAATACACAGGTGCCAATGCTGAACACTTTTTTTCCACCAAGGTGTTCCCAGATGTCAAGGGGAGTATTATGGATTCAACTGTGTTCCCCCAAAATACGTATTATAAATCCTAACCTCTGTACCTGTAGTTATAATCCCGTTTGGGAATGGGTTGTCTTTGCTTTGTTATGTTAATGAGACAAGATTAATGTAGGGTGTATCTTGAGTCAATCTATTTCATGGTATAAAAGAAATTAAAAGCAAGTTAGCAAACAGAGATGAGGGAAGAGAGATGCCAAGCCACATGAAGACTGCCGAGGGACAGAAGCTCAAAAAAGACAAGGAACTTCCTCTAGAGCCGACAGAGAGAGAGAGCCTTCCCCTAAAGCCTGCAGTGAATTCAGACTTCTAGCCTCCTGAACTGAGAGAAAATAAATTTGTTTGTTAAAGCCACCCACTTGTGGTATTTGTTATAGCAGCACTAGATAACTAAGACAGAATTTGGTACCAGGATGTGGGGGTGCTGCTGTAACAAATACCCACAATGTGGAAGTGGTTTTGGAATTGGGTAATGGGTAGAGGCTGGAAGAGCTTTAAGGTGCCTAACAATAAAAACCTAGATTGCTTGAAGAGACTATTGGTAGAACTGTGGATGTCAAAGGTAAGTCTAGTGAGGGCTCAGGAGGAAGTGAGAGGAAAATCAACCAAGTCAACCTCATAGACATATACAGAACACTTCATCCAACAGCAGCAAAGTAAACATTCTTTTCCAAAGCACATGGAACACTCTCCAGAACAGACCACTCTTTAGGCCACAAAACAACCCTCAATAAAATTCAAAATGATGAAATAATACAAAACATTCTGATCACAGTGCCATAAAAGTAGAAATCAATAACAAGAAGAGCAATGAAAAAAAAAATCAAATACATGGAAACTGAATAACTCCTTGCTTAAAAACAACTGGGTTATAGAAAAAACCAAAGATGGAATAAAAAAATTCCTAGAATCAAGGAGAATGACAGCACACCATACCAAAACGTTTAGGACACACCATAAACACTCACATCAAAAAAGAACGGGCCAAAATCGAAATGTCAGCCCTACAACTCCAACAAATAGAAAGAGAACAGCAAAAGAAGCCCACAGGCAGCAGAAGAACAGACATAATAAAGATTAGAGCAGAAATAAATAAAATGGAGAAAAGAAAAACAATGGAACCAATAAGACCAAAAATTGGTTCTTTGAAAAGATTGACAAAATCAACAAACCATTGGTGAAACTGACGAAAGAAAAATAGAAGGTGACCCAAATAACCCTATTAAAAAATGAAATGGGGGACATTACAACACTTCCAACTGAAATAAAAAGGATGATAACAGAATACTATGAAAAACTACTCCAACAAATATGAGAACTTAGAGGAAATGGACAAATTTCTAGAAACACACCCCCTACCTAAGCTAACGAGCTGAGATAGAAAATCTGAACAGACCCATAACAAGAAAAGAGACTGAAGAGGTAATAAAAAAAATCTCCCAACAACAACAAAAAAAGCCCTGACCCAGACAGCTTCCCTGGAGAATTCTACCAAAGAGAGAAGAGCTCACACTGGTACTACTCAAACTATTTCAGAGCATAGAAAAAGAAGGAATAGTCCTGAATTCATGAAGCTGGCATAGCCCTGATACCAAAGCCAGACAAAGACATCACAAAACAAGAAAATTACAGACCAATGTCTCTCATGAATATAGATGTAAAAATTCTCAACAAAATTCTAGCCAATAGAATTCAGCATCATATCAAAAAAATAATACACCATGACCAAGTGGGATTCTTACTAGGTATGCAAGGACGGTTCAACACTAGAAAATGAATCAACGTAACATACCACATTTGATGAAGTCCAACACTCATTCCTGATAAAAACTCAAAATAAAATAGGAATAGAAGGGAAATTCCTCAACATAATAAAGAGTATCCACACAAAACCAACAGCCAACATTATTCTCAATGGAGCGAGGCTGAAAGCATTCCCCCCCGAGAACAGGAACAAGACAAAGATTACTTTTTATCACCACTCCTGTTTAACAGTGTGTTAGAAGTCCTAGCTAGAGCAATAAGGCAAGAAAAAGAAATAAAAAGCATCCAAATTGGAAAGGAAGAAGTAAAACTATCCGTATTCACAAAAGACATGATCCTCTATACAGAGAACCCCAAAGGTTCCACAAGAAAACTATTAGAACTAATAGATTCAGCAGAGTAGCAGGGTACAAGATAAACATATAAAATTCAGTTGGATTCCTATACACCATGAAAGAGAACTTCAAAAAAAAAAATTAGGAAAGCAATACCGTTTATAATAGCCACTAAAAAGATGAAATATTTAGGAATAAATCTAACCAGGGATGTAAAAGACCTATACAAAGAAAACTACAAAACATTACTGCAAGAAACCAAAAGAGCTAATGTAGTTTGTTCTGCTGGGTTGTGGACTTGCTTGGTGCCTGTTATCCTTTCCCTCCAATTTCTCCCTTTTTTTTTTTTTAATAACCTTCACTGTGCTGTAAGTGAAAGTCCACAAACCAAGTCAGTCTCCCACACAAAAATCCACATACACCTCGCTACACACTCCCAATTACTCTCCCACCAACAAGACAGCCCACTCTCTCCCTCCACTCTCTCCCCTTGTGTCCATTTCGCCTCTAACCCCCTCCACCCTCTCATCTCTGTCCCAGGCAGGAGATGCCAATATAGCCTCAAGTGTCCACCTGATCCAAGAAGCTCACTCCTCACCAGCATCCCTCTCCAACCCATTGTCCAGTCCAATCCATGTATGAAGAGCCGGCTTTGGGAATGGCTCCTGTCCTGGGGCAACAGAAGGTCTGGGGGCCATGACCACTGGGGTCCCTCCAGTCTCAGCCAAACCACCAAGTCCACTCTTATGACAATTCGGGGTCTGCATCCCACTGCTCTCCCGCTCCCCGAGGGGCTCTCTGTTGTGTTCCCTGTCAGGGCAGTCATCGGTCGTAGCTGGGCATCATCCAGTTCCCCTGGCCTCAGGATGATGCAGTCGCTGGTTCATGCGCCACTTTCTGTCCCCTGGGCTCACAATCGCCTCGTGTCCTTGGTGTTCCTCATTCCCCCTTGATCCAGGTGGGTCAAGACCAACCGATGCATCCCAGATGGCCACCTGCCAGTGTTTAAGACCCCAGACGCCACTCTTCAAAGTGGGATGCAGAATGTTTTCTTAATAGATTTTATTATGCCAATTGACTTAGATGTCCCCTGAAACCATGGTCCGCAGGCCCCTGCCCCTGCTACACTGGCCTTCAAAGCATTCAGATTATTCAGGAAACCTCTTTCTTTTGGTTTAGTTCAATTGTGCTGAACTTCCCTGTATTGTGTGCTGTCTTTCCCTTCACCTAAAGTAGTTCTTATCTACTATCTAATAAGTGAATGCCCCCTTCCACCTTCCCTCCCTCCCCGCTCTCTTAACCACAAAAGAATGTTTTCTTCTCAGTTTAAACTATTTCTCAAGTTCTTATAATAGTGGTCTTATACAATATTTGTCCTTTTGCAACTGACTGATTTCACTCAGCATAATGCCTTCCAGGTTCCTCCATGTTATGAAATGTTTCACAGGTTCCTCACTGTTCTTTTATCGATGAGTAGTATTCCATTGTGTGGATATACCATAATTTATTTATCCATTCATCCGTTGATGGGCACCTTGGTTGCTTCCATCTTTTTGCTATTGTAAACAGTGCTGCAATAAACATGGGTGTGCATGTATCTGTTCGTGTAAAGGCTCTTATTTCTCTAGGATATATTCCAAGGAGTGGGATTGCTGGATCGTATGGTAGTTCTATTTCTAGCTTTTTAAGGAAGCACCACATCGATTTCCAAAGTGGTTGTACCATTTGACATTGCCACCAGCAATGTAGAATTGTTCCAATCTCTCCACAGCCTCTCCAACATTTATTATTTTGTGTTTTTTGGATTAATGCCAGCCTTGTTGGAGTGAGATGAAATCTCATTGTAGTTTGGATCTGCATTTCTCTAATGGCTAATGATTGTGAACATTTCCTCATATATCTGTTAGCTACCTGAATGTCTTCTTTAGTGAAGTGTCTATTCATATCTTTTGCCCATTTTTTAATTGGTTTATTTGTCTTTTTACAGTTGAGTTTTTGCAGTATTATGTAGATTTTAGAGATCAGGCGCTGACCAGAAACGTCATAGCTAAAAACTTTTTCCCAGTCTGTAGGTAGCCTTTTTACTCTTTTGATGAAGCCTTTGGATGAGCATAGGTGTTTGATTTTTAGGAGCTCCCAGTTATCTAGTTTTTCTTCTACGTTCTTTGTAATGTTTTGTGTACTGTTTATGCCATGCATGTAGGGCTCCTAACGTTGTCCCTATTTTTTCTTCCATGATCTTTATTGTTTTAGATTTTATATTTGGGTCTTTGACCCATTTTGAGTTAGTTTTTGTGCATGGTGTGAGGTATGGGTCTTGTTTCATTTTTTTGCAGATGGATATCCAGTCATCCCAGCACCATTTGTTAAAAAGACTGTCTTCTCCCCATTTAACTGTTTTGGGGCCTTTGTCAAATATCAGCTGCTCATATGTGGATGGATTTATGTCTGGATTCTCAATTCTGTTCCATTGGTCCATGTATCTGTTGTTGTACCAGTTTTGACGATAAAAGTTTCTAAAATCAGGTAAAGTAAGGCCTCCCACTTTGTTCTTCTTTTTCAGTAATGCCTTATTTATCCAGGGCCTCTTTCCCTTCCATATGAAATTGGTGATTTGTTTCTCCATCTCATTAAAGAATGTCCTCAGGACTTGGATTGGAATTGCATTAAATGTATAGATCGCTTTTGGTAGAACAGACATTTTTATAATGTTAAGTCTTCGTATCCACGAGCAAGGTATGTTCTTCCATTTATGTAAGCCTCTTCTGGTTTCTTGCAGAAGTGTATTGTAGTTTTCCTTGTATAAGTCTTTTACATCTCTGGTAGGATTTATTCCTAAGTATTTTATCTTCCTGGGGCTACTGTAAATGGCATTGATTTGGTGATTTCCTCTCCGATGTTCTTTTTGTTGGTGTAGAGGAATCCAACTGATTTTTATATGTTTGTCTTGTATCCTGATACTCTGCTGAACTCTTCTATTAGTTTCAGTAGTTTCTGGAGGATTCCTTAGGGTTTTCTGTGTATAAGATCATGTCATCTGCAAACAGAGGTATTTTGACTTCTTCCTTCCCAATCTAGGTGCGCTTTATTTCTTTATCTAGCCTAATTGCTCTGGCTAGGACTTGCAGCACAATGTTGAATAAGAGTGGTGAGAAAGGGCATCCTTGCCTGGTTCCCGATCTCAATGGGAATGTTTTCAGGCTCTCTCCATTTAGGGTGATGTTGGCTATTGGTTTTGTATAAATGCCCTTTATTATGTTGAGAAATTTTCCTTCTATTCCTATTTTGCTGAGAGCTTTTATCATGAATGAGTGTTGAACTTTGTCAAATGCCTTTTCTGCATCAGTTGATAAAATCTGTGATTCTTGTCTTTTGTTTTATTTATGTGGTGGATTACATTAATTGTTTTTCTAATGTTGAACCATCCCTGCATACCAAAAAAACCAAACCCACTCCCATCCCTGCATAGCTGGTATGAATCCCACTTGGTCATGGTGAATTATTTTTTGATATGTTGTTGAATTCTATTGGCTAGAATTTTGTTGAAGATTTTTGCATTTACATTCATGAGGGATATAGATCTATAATTTCCTTTTCTTGTGGTGTCTTTACCTGGTTTTGGTATCGGGGATATGGTGGCTTCATAGAATGAGTTTGGTAGTATTCCATCCTTTTCTATGCTCTGAAATACCTTTAGTGGTAGTGGTGTTAACTCTTCTCTGAAAGTTTGGTAGAACTCTGCAGTGAAGCCGCCCGGACCAGAGCTTTTTTTTGTTGGGAGTTTTTTGATTACCTTTTCAGTCTCTTCTTTTGTTATGGGGTCTATTTAGTTGTTCTACCTCTATTTGTGTTAGTTTAGGTAGGTAGTGTGTTTCTAGGGATTCATTCATTTCTAGGTTTTCGAATTTGAGTATAGTTTTTCTTAGTAATCTGATATGATTGTTTTAATTTCAGTTGGGTCTGTTGTAATATCGCCCATCTCATTTCTTATTCGGATTATTTTTGCTTCCTCTCCTGTTTTTCTTTTGTCAGTTTGGCCAGTGCTTTATCAATTTTGTTGAGTTTTTCAAAAAACCAGCTTTTGGTCTTATTAATTCTTTCAATTGTTTTTCTGTTTTCTATTTCATTTAGTTCAGCTCTAATATTTATTATTTGTTTTCTTCTGGTGCCTGTGGGTTTCTTTTGTTGCTCTCTTTCTATTTGCTCAAGTTGTAGGGATAATTATTTGATTTTGGCCCTTTCTTCTTTTTGGATGTGTGCATTTATCGATACAAATTGGCCTCTGAGCACCGCTTTTGCTGTGTCCCAAAGGTTCTGACAGGAAGTGTTTCCATTCTCATTGGATTCTCTGAATTTCTTTATTCCATCCTTAATGTCTTCTATAATCCAGTCTTTTTTGAGCAGGGTATTGTTCAGTTTCCAAGTGTTTGATTTCTTTTCCCTGCTTTTCCTGTTATTGATTTCCACTTTTATGGCCTTATGGTCAGAGAAGATGCTTTGTAATATTTCAATGTTTGGATTCTGCTAAGGCTTGCTTTATGACCTAATATGTGGTCTATTCTAGAGAATGTTCCATGTGCACTAGAAAAGAAAGTATGCTTGGTTGCTGTTGGGTGGAGTGTTCTGTATATGTCTATGAGGTCAAGTTGGTTGATTGTGGCATTTAGATCTTCCGTGTCTTTACTGAGCTTCTTTCTGGATGTCCTGTCCTTCACCGAAAGTAGTGTGTTGAAGCCTCCTACTATTACTGTGGAGCTGTCTATCTCACTTTTCAATGCTGTTAGAGTTTGTTTTATGTATCTTGGAGCCCTGTCATTGGGTGCATAAATATTTAATATGGTTATATCTTCTCGATGGCCATGGGTTATATCTTCTTGGTGTATTTGTCCCTTTAATCATTATATTGTGTCCTTCCCTACCCTTTCTGATGAATTTAACTTTAAAGTCTATTTTGTCAGAAATTAATATTGCCGCTCCTGCTCTTTTTTGATTATTGTTTGCTTGATATATTTTTTTCCATCCTTTGAGTTTTAGTTTGTGTCTCTAAGGTGTGTCTCATGTAGACAGCATATAGATGGATCTTGTTTTTTCATCCATTCTGCCACTCTCTGTCTCTTTATTGGTGCATTTAGTCCATTTACATTCAGGGTAATTATGGATAGGTATGAATTTAGTGCTGTCATTTTGATGTTTTTTTTTGTGTGTTGACAGTTTCTTTTTCCCACTTGATTTTATGTGCTCAGTAGATTTTTTTAATATATCGTCCTTTCCTCATATTTGTTGTTCATTTTGTTTCTGCTGAGTCTGTATTTTTCCCTTGTATTTTATTTTGATGAGTAGGATAGTTTGTCTCCTTTGTGGTTACCTTATTATTTACCCCTATTTTTCTAAATTTAAAACTAACTTTTATTTCTTAGTATCACCGTATCTTCCTCTCCATATGGAAGGTGTATGATTACATTTCTTAGTCCCTCTTTATTATTTTAATGTTGTTTTCCTTTATATAATAACATCGCTGTTACCCTGTGTTGGGCTTTTTTTTTTTCTTCTTTTTTTAAACTTGCTTTTTTTTTTTTTTTTCCTTGTCTGGGTTGACTTCTGGTTGCTCTGCCCACTGTTCTAGTCTTGGGTTGATACCTGATATTATTGATTTTCTAACCAAAGAACCCCCTTTAGGATTTCTTGTAGTTTTGGTTTGGTTTTTACGAATTTCCTCAACTGGTGTTTATCTGGAAATGTCTTAATTTCACCTTCATATTTAAGAGACAGTTTTGCTGGATATATGATTCTTGGCAGGCAGTTTTTTTCCTTCAATTTTTAAATATATCATCCCATTGCCTTCTTGCCTGCATGGTTTCTGCCGAGTAATCCGAGCTTATTCTTATTGGCTCTCCTCTGTAGGTGACTTTTCTTTTATCCCTTGCTGCTCTTATAATTCTCTCTTTATCTTTGGTTTTGGCAAGCTTGATTATAATATGTCTTGGTGACTTTCTTTTAAGATCTACCTTATGTGGAGTACAATGAGCATCTTGGATAGATATCTACTCATCTTTCACGATATCAGGGAAGTTTTCTGCCAACAAATCCTCAACAATATTCTCTGTATTTTCTGTTATCCGTACCTGTTCTGGTACTCCAATCACTCATAGGTTATTTCTCTTGATAGAGTCCCACATGTTCTTAAGGTTCATTCTTTTTTTTTAATTCTTTTATCTGATTTTTCTTCATATATAGTAGTGCCAAGTGATTTATCTTCGAGTTCATAAATTTGAGCTTCTACTTGCTCAATTCTTCTCCTCTAACTTTCTATTGAGTTATCTAATTCTGTAATTTTATTGTTAATCTTCTGAATTCTGATTGCTGCTGTCTATGGGTTTTTCCAGCTTATTAAACTTTTCATTATGTTCCTGGATAATCTAATTTCTTCAGTTGCTTTATCCATGTGTTCCTTGGCTTGTTCTGCATATTGTCTTATTTCCTTCCTGATGACTTGAAGGGTTCTGTATATTAACCTTTTGTATTCTGCATCTGGTAATTCCAGAAATGCACTTTCATCTAGAAGATCCCTGGATTCTTTGTTTTGAGAGACTGTTGAGGTGATCATGGTGTTTCTTTATGTGACTTGATATTGACTGCTATCTCTGAGCCATCTATAAGTTATTGTATTAGTTTCTGCTTGCTTACTGTGTTGTAGCTGCTTGCTTTGTTTTGTTTTGGTATACCCCTATGGGTTGCTTGAGTGAGCTAGCGTGATTATTTTTGCCTTTGGAGCTCTGGTGCCCTGTCCCCAGCTGGCTAGAGCTGTTATCAGGTATATCAGTCTAGGAGTCCATTCAGTTTTCTTGCATGAATTCAGCTCAGGTTTCCAGGTAGGCAATCATCAAGTGTGTGGTACAGGCTGTGTCCTATGGTCTTAGAGGGGCAGGGGTGATCGGCGTATACACCCGCATCTGATTGCAGCAGGGGGTCAGGCTCTGAACAAGGCAGGGGGCTGAGAACCGACCCCCAAGGGTCTCTGAGGAAAACACATTTCTGTTCCCTAGAGAGTGCTGGTGGGTGGGTTCTGCAGAGGGACCATGGGGACCCAAAGTTTTTGTTGTAAGGACTGGGAGGTACCAGTTATCTTTGGACCCCTGTCACGGGTGGCTGGGTGACCTAAGTGGAGCTACCAGTCCTTAGGTCCCTGATGTAGGTAGGTGGGGACCTTGTTTAATACGCAATGTCAAACATCAAACACCCACCTCTCCACTGCACAGCTGAAATCGTTGGAGTTTGCCAACAAGGGCCTAGTCTCCCGAAAGAGGCCCACATAGGCCCATGCAGAAGGGAAAGGTGCTCAAGGTCCATGGACGGTTTATGCCTGGACAGGAGCCGCTTCTGTCCTGAGCTCCCCCAGTTAATGGAGCTAGCAAATTATCTTTCCCCCCCAGTTGCAAATTTTTTCCTTTCCCAAGGCCGGGAGGATGGCTCTAGGTGCTCACCAGGGTCTATCTCAGGCCCAGGGATTCAGCTGTTGAGGCTGGCTTGGGGGTAGTGGGGCTGCAGTAAAATATACACAAGTACTTAGTTTTTGCTGAGAGCTCCAGGAATGGTGCCTAAGGGCTCCCCGCGATTCAGGTCCGGTAACTCCTCTCCACTTCTGAACGGTCTCTTCCTCCCCCTGCCCCTCTGTTTGTTGTCTAAGCTTGCCTTTGATGCTCAGAGCTCCCAGCTTGTCACAAACATACTCGTTTCACTTGTTTTTTCGGGTCTTTGTTGTAAAGAGGGCTCGATGCAAGTGTCTATTCCACCATCTTGGCTCCGCCACCAATTTCTCCCGTTTTTAATGGAAATGTCTACTTTGTGCCTGTTCCACCATTGTACTTTGGAAAAAGATAACCTGTAGTCTAGATTTCACAGGATCATAGGTGAAGAAGGATTTTGCCCCAGGAAGGGGCAAAAGTCTCATCCATATTTGATTTAAATGATTCAGAAGATGAGATTTTGGACTTGGAGTTAAGACTTTTGGGATGATGTGATGGGGTGAATGTGTTTTGCATGTGGGAAGGACATGAATGGGGGGGCAAGGGTGGAATGTCATGGATTGGTGAATTGTGTCCCCTAAAAATATGTGTTGTAAATCGTAACCTCTATGCCTGTGGTTACAATCCCATTTGTAATGGGTTGTCTTTGTTATGTTAATGAGTCAGGATTAACAAAGGGTGTATCTTTAGTCAATCTCTTTTGAGATGCAAAAGAGATTAAAAGTAAGTAGCAAGCAGAGATGGGGGAAGAGAAATGCCAAGCCACATGAAGACTGCCCAGGAGCAGAAGTTCAGAAAAGACAAGGACTTCCCTCCAGAGTCAAGAGAGAGAGAAAGCCTTCCCCTAGAACCTGAATTCGGACTTCTAGCCTCCCAAACTGTGAGAAAACAAGTTTCGGTTTATTAAAGCCATCCACTTGTGGTATTTCTGTTACGGCAGAGCACTGGATAACTAAAAGAGGGAGGGAGAGTCTCCTCGGGGAATCCAAGTACAAAGCAAAGTAAAGCAAAGCAGCACCTCTGATTTCCTTCTCTTGAGTATCTTCTAAGATAATTTGAGAAATGATGAGATCCTCATACACTTTTAGGCAGACCTCTAAAATTTTTCATCATGAATTTAGCTACAAAGGAGGTAATTTCTGGCATATTTTAAACATTTTAATGTTACATCACTGTAACTGTATCCTTTTACATTTAAGATATTTATACTTAGCACCCTACCACACTTCTCTATAAGGATTATAAACTGAATTTCTAAAAATTTGTTTCCTGTCTTTCCACCGTAAAGCTACACGTAAAATACGTTTCTTTTGGACTAGGTAATTTATTTTTTTTTTAATCATTACAATTACTATTGGTACATCATTGGTCAAAACATAAATGTCTGATCTATATTAAACATAAAAGGAAATTTTATTGCAAATGCTATCTTCTAACTCAGTGAGTTGGGGCCGAGTCCATATATTTATGGATGAATGATTATAGCATTATATAAACAAAATAGGGGCCACCACCAACTGTTTTGTTTGTTTTTGGTTTTTAAGGTGGTATGAGCTGAAGAACACTGTTCCATAAAAAAGCGAAGATGATAGGAGTTTTAGTATTCCTTCCCAGTGCTTGATAAACACTAAATTCAGGTTGGTGGTTACTTCAGAGGGCAGAGGTAAGGGGATGGGACTGGTGAAAGGCAGTCAGAGAGCTTCTAAAAAGTAATGGCCGTTTTCTATTGCCTAATCTGGGCAGTGGGTACACAAGGGTTTGCTGCATTGTTTATTATATCCTATACATTGTTCGCAAGTAATCTTTTAAATCTACTCAGTACTTGATTTTAAAATAAAAGAGGAGAGAGAAATGCCATGGAAAACACTAACAAGTGAGTATTTACTTTTCAATCAAGCTAAGTAAGGCTTATAGAGTTTCTCTTTAAAGGCACTATTTACTCCCTTGCCTACAGTATTAATATCTGCCAGACAGCCCAGAATTTCAGATTCCTTGGTAGGTTTCCTTTGGCAAAGACGACATATCTTTCCTCAAGACTTACTACATAGACACTTGATCAGTGTGTATTAATTTCCTATCACAGCAAGGATATTTATTCAGCAACTAATATTTATTAAGCAGCAACTATATACCAGGCACTGTTCTAGGCACTCAGCATTCAGCAGTAAACAAACTCCCCACCTCTGTGGAGTTCACCTCTTAGTTGGGGAAGAAAGACAATAAACAAGTAAACATGTCGATGGTGATAATGCATGGAGAGAAGAAAAGCAGAGGAAAGGGGTGGAAGATACAGCGATGGGAGGTAAGATGGTGCCATCTTGTATAGAGTGGTGGGGCTGGCTCACCAATACTGTGACATTTGGTCAGAAGGAAAAGCAGGTCACACATACATCAGGGGAAGGATACAAAGGAAACAGTAGTTGCAAAGGCCCTGGGCAGGCACATTGTCGGAAACAAGTGGAACATGGGCAATGTGAATAAGGATAAGGAGGGTAGGCGATTCACAGGGGCAAGAAGCTGGTGCACCCAGCGATGCTGGACTTCACAGTCCACAGTGAGGACCTCACCTTGAACTCTGATTCATATGTGGAAGGAGCCACAGCGAAGTTCTGACCAGGAATGATATGGTCTGACTGCTGTAGAAATGGAGCTTAGGACGGCCACTGATCGCTACTCAGTCTTTTTCTGTTTTTGGCCCTCTACTTGGATTTAATGATGACATGGTTATTGACAGTGATCTCTGGTATCTCAGACCACAAAATAACCCTATTTCACTGTGTTCATTCAACTGGGAGAAAAGTATTTTACTCCCCACTCTACGCATTCCAAGAAGCCCTGGTGGCGCAACAGTTAGGTGCTCAGCTGCTACCTGAAAGGTCAACGGTTCGAACCCACCAGGTGCTCTGTGGGAGAAAAGTGTGGCAGTCTGCTTCCATAAAGATTACAGCCTTAGAAACCCTATGGGGCAGTTCTACTCTGTCCTACAGGGTCACTAGGAGTTGGAATTGACTTGATAGCAGTGGGTTTGGTTTTTTTTGTTTCTACACATTTCAGCATCCCATACACATTCAAGGCATCTATTACGCTCTAATTATACACACATCTATGCTCCCCATTAAGTTGTAAACTTCTTTAGGGCAAAGAAATAAAGGCGCAAGTCTTCAAGGTGTCCACACTTAGTTTTTATTAACCAGAGGCCCACCTCCTATGAGAGCCAAAGCGAACCGAGGGCACCCAATCACCATGTTTTTCCTGCTTGCGTGGCTGACACCATTGCTCACCTGGTTGGGAGGATTTGCAAAGCTGCTTCAGGACTTGGTTTTTTCAGGTATAGAGTGCTTCATGGGAGGAAACGCCAGCACTGAGCATCCCCTTCCTGTTCACACAGGGTGGGACACACAAGCCAGCCCACTGCATCGTGGAGTAGAGCAGAGCCCTGAGCTGACCCAGAGGCCTGGGCACGCTGGGGCTCCTTCTATCGGCCAGGCCACTGGATTGCTCCCTGCCTGCCTCCTACAGTAGCCAATCCCTAGCTTGACTATAAACTCTTCCTCAGTCAGCGTTACAGAACACAATGCAATCTGATACCTTCCGATTAAGGGGCTCTACAAACTTCAGCTGCTGGGGCGTAAGGATTAAGCATCTGAGTGGAAGCTGAAGTGCCGCCACACAGCACATCCCCCATGCTCCCCTCCACCCTCAATCAGACACACTTGCCCAGCAGGACCACGTGACCAAGGAGAGCTGCTCCACCTTGGGGTACAAGGGGCCCTCGAGCAGGATGCCTGGGCTAGGAGTGGACTCCCCTGCTCATGGGTCGTTTTTCTGTGAAGAAGCTTTTCAGCAGCAACACCTGGCCAAAACTGACCACGAACAGGGCGATCGTCTCGCTGACAGACCAGTAGGAGACTTGGCTATTCAGGTCTTCAGCCCGAGCCCGGTCCTGGGCCTCCCGGAGCCGGTAATGCGTCTGGGAATCGATCACGGTCTTCAGAGCCTCATGGATGGTCACGCAGGCAGATTCCATCTGGGCAGGAAGACAAAAGCAGTCACGTTTCTAACCCTGCACAATGAAGAGTGGAATGAAGCATACAGCAAACGTCATCATCATTGCAGGTGGCATTTCCTGAATGCTGACTACAGGCCTGTGCTAAGGATTATATGTGGTTTTATTTAATCCTCATATTATAAGCCTACTGTTGCCATCAAGTGGATTTCAACTCATAGTGACCCTATTGGATGGAGAAGAACTGCCCCTTAGGGTTTCCAAGGCTGATCTTGATGGAGGAAACCCTGGTGGTACAGTGGTTAAGCGCTATGGCTGTTAACCAAAAGTTCGGCAGTTCGAATCCACCAGGCGCTCCTTGGAAACTATCCAGCAGTTCTACTCTGTCCTATAGGGTCGCTATGAGTCGGAATCGACTCAGTGGCAACAGGGTTCGGGGTATCCTGATGGAAGCAAACTGCCACGTCATTCTCCCGTGGAGCAGCTGGTGGGTTTGAACCATCTACCTTTCAGTTAGGAGCTGAGCACTTAACCACTGTGCCACCAGAGCTCCTATTATAAGCCTAGTAAAATTATTATCCCCTTTTAACAGATGAAGAAACTGAGGCTTCGAGAGGCTAAGTAACTTGTCCAAAGTCACACAGTTAGTAGGTGGCAGAGTCAGGATTTGAACTCAAGTTGTCTGAGTGCTGAGTCTATGCTTTCAACTACTGCCCTAGGTTCTCTTATTGAATCCCCATAAAACCCTGATAGGCAGAGATCATCACCCCCATTGGCAAGGGGTAACTGATTGCTTACTCCATATAGTGATGAGGAAACTGAGGTTCAAAAAGGGTAAGTGACTTACCCAAGGTCACACAGCTAATAAACAGCAGTGTGTGAACTAGGTAACAATTGTGTTGGACTCTGAATCTTGCTCACTCTATTGTGTAATTGCCGTATGTGAGTCGCAATCGACCCGACGACAGTGGATTTAGTGGGATATGTATATATACACTTAAAGATAAACATGTCTCATGTACATAAATGCATACACAGGTGCAAACACGTGGGAAAAACACACGTGTTGTTGTTAGGTGCCGATGATATGCAAACACATGCAAAAACATACACATTGTTGTTAGGTGCTGTTGAGTCAATTCCGACTCACAGAACTGCCCCATGGAGTTTCCTGGGCTGCGATCTTTACACAGAGCAGATCACCAGGTCTTTCTCCCGAGGAGCTGCTGGTGGGTTTGAACAGCCAACCTTTCACTTAGCAGCCAAGCACTTAACCATTGTGCCACCAGGGCATACATACACATAAGCTTGCACACATATACACATAATGCTCACATGTAACACACACTACTTCACAAATTCCTCTTCCTGCTAAAATGTGTGGTAGGCAGAAGTCTAAAAATGGCGCCCAAGATTTCACACCCTAATCCCTGGAACAATATGATGAACTATCACTCCTGTGATTACGTTATGTTATACAGTACAGTTGGCCCTATGACAGGGAGATTTTCCAGCTGGACCTGATCCCATCATAGAAGCTCTTAGAAGTGGAGATCTTTCTTTGGCTGGTGGCAGGAGAAGCCCGAGAGCTGGAGAGCTCCAATGCACCGCAGCAGGCCTTGCAGATGGAGGAGCCAAGCACAAGGACAAGAATAAGGTCTCTAAGAGCTCAGAGCAATCCCCAATAGCCAGTGAGGAAGCCAGGACTTCAGTCTTACAACTGCAAGCAACTGAATGCCGCCAACAATCTGAATGAGCGTAAGCGTACATTCTCCCCCAGAGCCTCCAGCTAAGAGCCCAGCCCAGCCAACACCCTGATTTCAGCCTTGGGATGACTTGAACACAGAACCCAGCCGAGCCTGCCCAGACTTCTACCTACAGAACTGTGAGGTAACACACGGGTGTTGTTTGGTAATTCGTTACTCGGCAGTTGTGAAAGCTAATCCATCCTGCCTGTGGAAGAACATGAGTTCTTACTCGAAGGCAACCTCTAAAACACTAGTTTATCCAAAACCTGTTCTGCTCCAACAGTGACTTCTCAGGCTAGAGGAGTTCCTAAAGCACTGTTAGACACTTGCCCCGAAGCGGCCTGGCAGTACAAAGGTTAGGAGCTGGGCTGCTGACCAAAGGGCTGGCGGGTGAAATCCACCCAGTGGCTCAGTGGGAAAAAGACGTGGTGATCTGCTTCTGCAAAGATTACCGTCAAGAAAACCCTATGGGGTAGTTCTACTCTGATGCATAGGGTTGCTATGAGTCAGAACCAACTCGAAGGCAGCTAACAACAACAGACACTTGCTTCAGTTCCCAAACTCCAAAAATGAACTACTTACAAAGTGGAGACTGAACCACCGTGTAACCTCTCTGATCCCCCAAAACCCTTGTTTCTCTAACAAAATGAAGTTTCCAGAAGGCAAATGGGAGACTATGGCCAAAAAAATGGTGTTGCCCTTACTTGCCACACTGGGTACATTCTTTATTCTGGGCCACTCTAGGAGCTCAGCTGGGCTGTACGAAGGACAATAGCTTCCCTTTAGCCTCTGAGTTCACCAGGCAGTCGCTTCTGTCAGTCTGGCAGCTGGTCTACATCCCAGGTCTATGGGTTTGGTTTCTTCTGCACATGCTGGCTGACCCTCTTATTCTGATCCATGGGTAAGAAGTGGCGAAATGTCACATAAAATGTGTGTGTGTGTTTATGTGTGTATATATATATATAAAACCAACCCACTGCCATTGAGTCAATTCCAACTCATGGCAATCCGATGAACACAAAAGAATTGCTCCATAAGGTTTTCTTGGCTGTAATCTTTATATAAGCAGATTGCCAAGGTCTTTCTTCCACAGTGCCACTGGGTGGGTTTGAACTGCCAACCTTTAGGTTAGTAGTCAAGTGTAAACTGTTTGTGCCACTCAGTGCCTATATATATATGTATATATATAACATGTGTATATATGTACATATGTGTACATATATACACACATGTATACACACACACTTATGTTTTTATTTGTATAAATATACAGAAACTTTTTTTTAAACGCTAGGAGAGTCTACGATTCCATTCTTGAGGCTTATTTCTGTCACAAGCTCATTCAGAAACTCAAAGCGTACACAGGACTCACTTGAATTGGGAGCTCCTCGGCCCTGGGCCCTGGCCTGGGAATTCAGCAGCGAGTACAAGCCGGCATCTCTAGCCTTCTCCCAGGATCCAGAACCACTGGAGAGAAGGGAGGCAGGGAGGGAGGAGGAAGAGAAACGAAGGGAGGACACAGAAGTCATAGGTGCAGAAAACCCCAGGCAGAAGGTCATGAACTAGGCCAAGTGAGGCGCTCACTCTAGAGACCTGCACCGGGTATCACAGGCCAGAGCCCAGCAGTAGGACTCCATGAAGAGGACCCCAGTGCCTTTAAAAGTGCCATCTTAGGTAAGTGATAGGGAGGCCAGTTCCCAGAGGGGGACAGCGGAATAGGTGGTGGCCTACAGCTTTCTTGCAGTCTAAACCCGGCAGATACCTTAGGACCTGCACAGACCCCACAAGAGACCCCAGAGCAACACATCACTGAGAATCAGATTCCCAAAAGCACCCTCTTACCACAAAAAACATGCTACTACCTATCGACTGGGATCTTCTCTTAGTGCTATTCTAAAAGAAGCCTCCTCGGGCTGTGGCCACCAAATTTCAGTTAGGTAACCCCTTCCGCCTGCTTCCTGCCCAGCAGGAAACCAGCAGAATCCCTTTTGCGTCAGAGTCCTTTTTCCCTAGGACATGGGTCCTCAGCTCTCCTGTCTGTGACCTTCTGCCCTGCCCGACCACCGGCCCCGGCTGGTTTCCAGCATCCTGGAGCCTTACAGAACGCTGGGCCATCATGAGAATCCCTGGAGACGGACTAACCCGTCTCCCCCAGGACCACCCCCTCCCCCATTCTCACCCCAGCGTCCCACCCCGTCTCCACCACCAGCGAGGCTGAGGTCTTCGACTATAAGCCAGTTGTCACAGAGCTGATCCTGACTCCTGATGACCAACACGTATCAGAGGGAAACTGTGCTGCATACGGTTTTCAATGGCTGATTTTTTGGAAGTAGATCACCAGGTCTTTCTTCCGAGGCACCAATGAGTAGACTCAAACCTCCAATCTTTTGGTTGGGAGCCAAGCGTGATAATCGTTCGCAACACCCAGCAGTTCCTTCAGTCTGTAACCATTACCAAATTCCTTTAGCCCTCACCCCACTAGGGCCTCCACTGATACAAGTATTTAGTTCTTTAAATTTTTCGAGAACTCAAAGGCAAGGAAGCATGAGCTGATCTTAGAGCAGTGAGGAAAACCTTTGGTCTTCCCTAGACCACCTCTGAGGCAACTCCTGGCCTCTGACCTGTCAGAAACCTTCAGTCTTCGCTAGGATCTGCCTGGATCCTCAGGAAGCCCAGATTACCTCAACCTTGGCTTCCCTGAAGTAACATTCTCCTTGACCATGACCTCTCCAAGGAGCTTGGTCATACTGGCACACAGGCCCAAAACAAGTCCCTCTGGCCTGAATCCCTGGCCCGGTCCTTGGTCACTCTGGGTCCTGTTCTTTCAACCCACTATTTATTTTGGTGCCAGAAAACATGGCCTCTGGCCCACCACTGTGCTATAAGAAGTCTGGGGGCAAATGAGAAAACAGCTGCTGCCTCAAAGGGGCTCCAGGCCAAGCAAAATAAAGCAAGGGCTGGTGAGAAGGGTTAAAGCTACGCTCTGCGTATCTGCACCTGCCGCTCCCGCCACCTGGAAGGCCCTTCCTCCTCCTACGCCAAACAAACTCCTAGGCAACTGTTACACACTGAACTGTGTCCCCAGAAGGATGTGCTGAAGTCCTAACCCCCAGCATCTGCAAATGTGACCTTCTTTGGAAATGGTCTTTGAAGATGTTATCAGTTAATATGAGGTCATACTGGGGCAGAGTGAGTCCTAATCCTTTATAGGTGGTGTCCTTATAAAAGAGAAGAAACAGAGGGAAAAAGCCACGTCAACAGGGAGGCAGAGATTGTAGGAGGCAGAGCTGTAAGCCAAGGAACGTCAAGGACTGCCAGGACCCAGCAGAAGCTAGGAGAGAAGGATGGAACAGATTCTCCCTTGGAGCCCTCAGAAGCTATCGATAGGGCCAATACCCTGATTTCAGACTCTTAGCCTCTAGGACTGTGAGACAATACCTCTCTGTTCTTATAAGCTACCCAATCAGTGGTATTTTGTTTCAGCAGCCCTAGGAAACTAATACAGTATCCTTTCACCTTTTCACTTTGAAGCTAAAACTGTGCCTGTGAAGTCCTCCCTGACCCTCCTGGAAGAATTCTGAGAACCTGACCTTGAGTCTTGGCACTGATCACGGCATGGTGTGGGGAGCTGGTTTAATGGGTTATAGTCCAGGCCACATTGGGAGTGCCCAATGCCAGGGGCAGGCCATGTATCCCACCACCCGGCACAGTATGTAGGCTGGTGAATGCTCACATAGCCAGAGAGAGCTCTCAGAGTCAGACGCAGACTGACCCTGGTTCAAGACAGAGGGGTCAGAGGTGCTGAAGCGGAAGAAAATACTTCTTTTCAGGCCACAGAGAGGAAAGAAGAGGTTCAGAAACGCAGGAAAGGGGAGGTGTCAGTCACTCTTTCCTGCAACAAAGTCAAACTCTAACATTAAGGATCCAGGGAGAATTTTTCTATTGCACTAATTCTTTAAGTCTTTTCACCACCAGTTTGTTTTCCACTGGTTAAAGAGGGAAGTCCTTCAGGTCAGTTCTCAGAGACTTAGGAAATCTTCAAAATGGACAATGTTTCATCAGTGGCCAACAAAACTCTCAAGAGTATTGGTTGTGACAGATCTTACATACAATACACACCCTGGGTCAGATCTTCTAACTGCAGTCATGTTGCAAAACTCAAACCCGGTACTGCCCAATGGAATAAAAAAAACCCAATATGATAATGTAAATGTCCTATGTCTGCGCAGCCACTAGCCCACCTGTGGCTACTGACCACTTAAAATGTCACTAGTGCAAATGAGGAACTCAAATTTTTATTTAATTTTAACTAATTTAAACAGCCATGTGTTGACAATAAGGACCCTAGTCCATGCAAGTGGTCTGTAAGTTGTTGCAAACCTAAAGGTTGGCACTTTGAACCCACCTGGTAGCTCTGAGAAAGAAAGGTCTGGTGAACTGCTTCAGTAAAGATTGTGGCTGTGGGTGCTACTGAACTGATTTCAACTCACAGCAAACCAACAGGGCAGAGCAGAACTGCCACATAGGGTTTCCTAGCCTGTAATCTTTATGGGAGCAGATCACCAGGTCTTTCTCCTGTAGAGCTGCTGGGTAGGTTCAAACAAACAACCTTTCAGTTAGCAGCCAAGAGCTTAACCACTGCACCACCAGGATTCCTTCCATAAAGGTCACAGCCAAAAAAATCCTATGGGGCACAGTTCCACTCTGTAACACGTGGGGTCACCATTAGTCGGGCCAACTCGATGGCAGCTGACAACAATGTAGAATGAATGGCTAGCCTTAATCAGAAAGGTGGTAATGGGGAACCCAAGGTCAAGAAGAGGAGAGTGTTGACATGTCGTGGAGTTCGCAACCAATGTCACAAAAACAATAGGCGTATTATTTAATAAGAAGCTAGTTTATTCTGTAAATCTATAAATCTTCATCTAAAGTACAATAAAAAGAAATTGAAAAATAATAAGAATGGCTAGCTTACTGATCAACACAGCTCTGATCTCCAACTGCTTCACACAGTGACACTCAGGGAAGCAAGAAGACCAGAAAAATGAACTTATAGGGCTTCATGAATGTGCCCAAAGCCACAGAGGAAAGGGAGCAAGTGGCCACTGTAGAGAGCACCCCAGAAGGTAATGTGGCCTCATCGGAGGCTGAGGTCCTCTGGTTTTAGTTCTGGAACAAGTGAGCAGTTCTAGGTGATCATTCCTGTCTTGCAGGTTCCCCTGGCACTCGGTCATTTTGCCAATATTTGGCAAGCTCCTATTCTGCGCCACGCCTCCTGCACTGGGGCACTGGGGACACTAAGGTAAATAGTAGTCACCACCACCTGTCCATCAGTTCACTGTAGTGTGGTGGCTTATGTGTTCCTGTGATGCTGGAAGCTAGGCCACCAGTATTTTAAATACCAACAGGGTCACCCATGATGGACAGGTTTCAGTGGAGCTTCCAGTCTAAGGCAGAGAAGGAAGAAGGACCTGGTGATCTACTTCTTAAAAAACTGGCCAGTGAAAGCCTTATGAATAGCAGCTGAGCACTGATTGTGCCAGAAGATGAGCCCCTCAGGTTGGAAGGCGCCCAAAATACAACCGGGGAAGAACCGCCTTTTCAAAGTAGAGTTGGCCTTAGTGACATGGATGGAGTCAAGCTTTTGGGACCTTCATCTGCTGATGTGGCACAACAGCACAAAATGAGAACAGGTGCACACATCCATTAATAATTGGAACATGGAACTGTACGAAGTATGAATGTAGGAAAACTGGAAGTCATAAAAAATGAAATGAAACGCATAAAGATCAATATCCTAGGCATTAGTGAGCTGAAATGGACTGGTATTAACCATTTTAAATTGGACAGTCATAAGGTATATGCCAGGAATGACACATTGAAGAGGAATGGAGTCGCACTCATCTTCAAAAAGAACATTTCAAGATCTATCCTGAAGTACAACACTGTCAGTGATAGGATAATATCTGAATGTCTTACAAAGAAGACCAGTTATTGTAACTATTACTCAAATTTACACACCAGCCACTAATGCCAAAGATAAAGAAATGGAAAATTTTTGCCTATTTCTGCAGTCTGAAATTGATCAAACATGCAATCAAGATACACTGATAATTACTGGTGATTGGAATCTAAAAGTTGAAACAAGGAAGAAGGATCAGTAGTTGAAAAATGTAGCCTTGGTGATAGAAACGACATCAGAGATCACATGATAGAATTTTGCAAGACCAATGACTTAGTCACTGCGAATACCTTCTACATAAACAGTGACTATACACATGGATCTTGCCGTATGGAATACGCAGGAATCAAACCGACCATATTTGTGGAAAGAGACAATGGAGAGCTCAGTACCATCAGTCAGAACAAGGCCAGGGGCCGACTGCGGAACAGACCATCAGTTGTTCATATGCAAGTTCAAGCTGAAGCTGAAGAAAACTAAAACAAATCCAACCAAAGTATGACCTTGAGTATATCCCACCTGAATTTAAAGACCATCTCAAGAATAGGTTTGATGCACTGAACACAAACGACTGAAGACCAGACGAGCTATGGAATGACATCAAGGACATCATACATAAAGAAAGCAAAAGGTTATTACAAAGACAGGAAAGAAAGAAAAGCCCAAAATGGATGTCAGAAGAGACTCTGAAACTTGCTCTTAAGCGTACAGTAGCTAAAGCGAATGGAAGAAATGATGAAGTGAAAGAGCTGAACAGAAGATTTCAAAGGGCAGCTCAAGAAGAAAAGCAAAGTATTACAATGAAATATGCAAAGACCTTGAGTTAGAAAACCAAAAGGGAAGAACATGCTCAGCATTTCTAAAGCTGTTCTACATGCTACTTTGGTGAGTAGCATCTGGGGTCTTAAAAGCTTATGAATGGCAATCTAAGATACTCCACTGGTCCCACCCCATCTGGGGCAAGTGAGAATGAAGAAAACCAAAGGCACAAGGGAAAGATTAGTCCAATGGACCAATGGACCACAATTACCATAGCCTCCACCAGGCTGAGCCCAGCTAGATGGCACCCAGCTAGCACCACCAACTGCTCTGACAAGGATCACAATAGAGGGTCCCAGACAAAGCTGGAGAAAAATGCAGAACAAAATTCAAACCCATTTAAAAAAAAAAACAAAAACAGACTTACTGGTCTGACAGGAACTGGAGAAACCAAGAGTCTAGCCCCCAGACACCCTTGTAGCTCAGTACTGAAGTCATTTCTAAGGTGCACCCTTCAGCCAGAGATTAGACAGGCCCACAAAACAAACAATAACACACATAGCTCAACCAAGTATACGAGAGTAAATGGGCACACCAGCCCAGGCGCAAGGACGAGAAGGTAGGAGGGGACAGGAAAGCTAGATGAATGGAAACAGGGAGCCTGAGGTCAAGAAAGGGAGAGTGTTGACATGTCACGGGGTTGACAATCAATGTCACAAAATAACGTGTATTGTTTAATGAGAAACTAATTTGCTCTGTAAACCTTTGTCTAAAGCACACAAAAAAAATTGGTTGCAGCAATACATTGACAGGGATCTGCCAGAAATTTAAGCCTGATTCAGAAGAGGACAGGGAACAAAGGATATCAGTGCTGATGTCAGATGAATCCTGGCTGAAAGCAGAGACTACTAGAAAGATGTTTATCTGTGTTTTATTGACTATGCAAAGGCATTCAACTGTGTGGATCGTAACAAATTACGGATGACACTGCAAAGAATGGGAATTTCTGAACACTTAGCTGTACTCATGAGGAACCTGTACATAGACCAAGAGGCAGTCATTCGAAAAGAACAAGGGGATACTGCATGGTTTAAAATCATGGAAGGTGTGTGTCAGGGTTGTATCCTTTCACCACACTCATTCAATCTGTATGCTGAGCAAATAACCAAGAAGCTGGGCTTTGTTAAGAAGAATGTGGCATCGGATTGGAGGAAGACTCATTAACAACCTGTGATATGCAGATGACACAATCTTCCTTCCCGAAAGCGAAGAAGACTTGAAGCACTTACTGACAAAGATCAAAGACTCCATACACCCAAAGATCAAAGACTACAGCCTTCAGTATGGATTACACCTCAAAATAAAGAAAAAAAAATCCTCACAACTAGACCAATAAGCAACAACATGATGAACGGAGAAAAGATTGAAGTTGTCAAGGATTTCATTTTCCTTGGATCCACAATCAATGCCCATGGAAGCAGAAGTCAAGAAATCAAACAACGTATTGCACTGGGCAAATCTGGTGCAAAAAACCTCTTTCAAGTGTGAAAAGCAAAGATGTCACTTTGAGAACCAAGGCGTACCTGACCCAAACCATGGTATTTTCAGTTGCCTCATATACTACGGCTGCTCATCAAAGGGTTGAGAGTTCGAATCTGCCAGGTGCTCCTTGGAAACTATGGGGCACCTCTACTTTGTCCTATATGGTCACTATGCATCGGAATCGACTTGACAGCGCTGGGTTTGGTTTTGGTTGGTTCATATGCACTTGAAAGCCGGACAATAAGTAAGGAAGACTGTAAGAAGAATTGATGTCTTTGAATTATGGCGCTGGCAAAGAATATTGACTATACCATGGACTGCCAGGAGAATGAAAAATTTGTCTTGGAAGAAATATAGCCAGAA
This sequence comes from Elephas maximus indicus, assembly GCF_024166365.1. Lineage (NCBI taxonomy): Eukaryota > Metazoa > Chordata > Mammalia > Proboscidea > Elephantidae > Elephas > Elephas maximus. The sequence continues at coordinate 69,155,468 of NC_064831.1, read as the reverse complement.
TGCTCCTTAAAAGCAAGGATGGTGAGACTTTGTCTCACGTACTTTGGAAATATTACCAGGAAGGACCAGTCCCTGGAGAAGGACATCATGGTTGGTAAAGCAGACAGTCAACGAAAGAGGAAGACCCTGATGGACTGACACAGCAGCTGTAACAATGGGCTCAAACACAGCAAGGACTGCCAGGATGGCTCAGGACTGGGCAGCATTTCGTTCTGTCGTACGTAGGGTCACTACGAGTTGAACCAACTGGTCGGCACCTAACAACACCTACCCCTCAGGGAAGAACCCATTAGGGCAGTGGTTAAAACATAAGGCTGCTAACTGAAAGGTCAGTGGTTTGAACCCAGCAACCCTCCATGTCAGAAAGGTGTGGCAGTCTGCTTCTACAAAGATTACAGCCTTGGAAACCTTATCGGGCAGCTCTACTCTGCCCTATAGGGTTGCTATGAGTTGGAATCGACGCAACAGCAACAGCTTAACCCTCAGGAAGCTCATAGCCTGAATAGGGGAGGAAGGGATGAGCTTAAATAGCAGGAGGGAAGCCTGAGGAAGGGGGCTGGCATCAGATTATAATTAACCTTGAGGGCCATATGTAGCAGAGATCTGTCTTTCAAGTATTTCATGGTTTCTCTTCCATAATGTAGAATTGGAGCTAGGAGGTGACTGCCCCACCAGGACTCTATTTCCCAGCCCTCCTTTCATCCAAATTGGCCACATGACCAGTTCTCAACAACAGAATATGAGCAGTTGCGAGGTGTACAATTCTGGGTCAGGGCTGTAAAGACGCAGGTGGGCCTTTCCAATCGCAGCCTTCGTTTGCTAGCTAGAGGCCAGTGCTTCAAACCAGTTCTGCCCAGTTCAGTCATGCCAACAAAGCAAAATCACAACAGACCAAATTTTTAAAATTTGGATGAAGCGGAAGGATAAACTAAATGGGAAAAATTACAGGTCAAAGCCCTGGAATGGGAGATCTGGAAGAGGCGCAGTGTGCCCTGATATGGGAGACTGGATTACTGGCAGGACTATGGAGAGCGACACACATTCAAAGGGGCGGTGGCGTGGGACACCGCTGCTTCCAACTGTGCTGGTCAAGTGTTTTGTCTACTATGCATCGGGAAAGCTGCCCTTGTTTTCTAAGAATGAGGTTAAGTTTCCAGTAGGGCTTCAACCTATCATTTTTCCTGTTCTACTTATTGTTCCACTTCACCCACAATTTTAAAAATTCAGGTCCATTAGGTTTTCTCTTTGTTGGCCATGACACAATTGTGCAGAACTAGTTAGAAGCCCTGGTAGAGGCAGAGGACTCTGAAGCCCTAAGATGGCAGAGCCACAAGACCAAGCCTGGGTTCCTCAATCACACCACAGAGGAACGCTACCTACCAATGTTCTCTAGACTATTATTTGAGAGAGAAAAAACTTCTGTAGTGTTAAGCCATTGGTATTTGGGGACTTACTTGTTACAGCACTTGCTTGGGTTACCTTAACTAATACATCAAAGCCATACAAAGTCAGACTTCATTCTTTATAATAGAGATATACCCTACAAGCATAGAGATATATGATATAGGTACTTAGCAAGTGGTACTGTGTGAAAGACTAAATGGGAGCAAAGGAGTTGAGGTAGGAATACCAGAGGAAAGCATTGCAGGGATCTAGTTAAAGAATGAGGAGAGAAAACCAGAAGAAGAATAGTGTCCTCTGGGGCTGGATATGAAGAGACACAAAGTCAAAATTGAGACCTCCAGGCTGGGAGTTGGGTGGATGATGACTCTGCTCGTTACTGAGACAGAGACAGAAGAGGAGAACAGGCTAGGAACCAGAGGCTGAGCCAGGCCTGCACAGAGCTTTCACTGATCATGTTCACTCACCTGGGTGAGAGCTGTGACCCTGTTCCCCATGTCTGGGAGAATGGGGGGCTCATCGCCTACTTGGAAATCAAAATAGACTGTCTTGTGAGAGAAGGTGGAGAACTCATTGCTGAAGCAGAACTGATACACGCCCTTGACCTCCGCCCGGTGTGTGAAGCTGTCATACTGCTTCTTGGTTTCCCTGTAGATGGTGTTCCCCAAGGGGTCTTCCACATAGCAGTCAACATCATAGTGGCCTCCGGTGATGACCTGACAACCACAAGACACCCAGTGTGCTGTTATCAGATGGGCAGCCACCACTTACTAAATGACAACCTTTTTAAAACTTTTTTCATTTACTCTTCACAACCTTCTAAGCAGAAGCTATTCCAGAGGAGGAAACTGAAGCTGAAAGAGGTTAAGTAAACTGGCCTCTAGCTGTCTTTGCTTCTTTACCTTTGTTCAATACCCAGCACAAGACATACAACAAGTCACATCTCTGGGCTCTACCACTCATCAGCTCTGTTACCCTGGACAAGCTCCTTTACTTCATGAGGATGTTTGTGTCTTCCTCTATAAAATGGTGATAATAATAGTACCACCCTCACAGTGTTGTGGTGAGGATTAAATGAGGTACCATATTTTAGTGCTTACGCAGTGTCTGACATACAGCAAACGCCTGACAAATGCCAGCCAATTACTGGACAGTCAGACTGCAGACTGGCCCTCTGAGGGTGCTGGTGGAGGGGTGGGACCTGGTTTGTGCCATCCTGGAGCAAGTGGGCACCGCACCTTCTGCTGCTTCCGCCCAATAAGGGACAGGAGCTGGGTATGATGACCACTCAGTTCCTAACCCTAGATTTGCTGGCTAAACCTCAGGGGCTGATCCCTCACCCAAGACATATTCCCTGCAACTGTGAGTCATGAGATCTCTCAAAGAGACGGGAGTGCAAAGAGAAGCGGAGGGCTTCTCTGAGCCATATGGCAAAAGCCAGGTCTTACGGCCACACCACCACTCCCTGCAAACACTGCCAGGTTCAGAGGCGATGTTGAAACTTCCGCCAAACTGCCCATTCGCATCACTGCTGTGTTTATCCGGCTCCAACTTTAAACGTTTGAGAGGGGGTAAAAAAAAACAATCTATGAACCCATTTCCTCTCGCTGCCATTTTTCAGTACCCGTATGGGCAAAGTGGGCCACGAGACTTGGATTAGACTGAGAGTCTGTGTCCAGTTGATCAGAATAAGCGTTTTTTAGAGCGGAAGTGGCCTGAGAGGAGACCATGCTGGCCAACTTCCCGGGATGCAGGACCAGCCCCGGGGCATCCCCGTCGCCGGCCCCACCTCTCGCGCTAACCACCACCCTTGTAGGCCTGGCCCGGCCCGTGTCGGATGGGCTCCGACTGATCAAACGGTTCTTCCTCACGGGGATCCCCACCCCTCCCGCCGCCCTGGCTAATTCCAGCCGCTTTAATTAAGCGGGGGACGCCAGCGCCCGGGTGAGACCCGCATGGGGGTTGGAGGGGCGCCCCGGCGGGCGCCCGGGCCTCACCTGGTAGTCCAGGGAGAACTTCACGCCCTGATCCACCTCCTCGTGGAAGCACTGCTTGGCGCTGTCCGGCAGCTCGAAGGTGAGCTCGGCTCCCCGCGGCCGCTCGGCCCAGAGCAGAAGCAGGAGCAGCAGGAGCACCGGCGGGGCGGAGCTCCGGGCTCCGCGGCCCATGGCGCGCCCGGTCCTGTCCCGTGGGCCGCGCCTCGGTCGCCGAGCCCCTGGCCAGCGGCAGCCGCGGAGCCGGAGCGCGCTGGGATTGACGTGGCGCGGCCCGGCGCCGCGCTTCCGGGAGGACTGGCGGCCGGCGGCTCAGTGCGCAGCCGCGCGCCCTGGGGTGGGCCAGGGACGCAGGCAGAGAGCGCGCCGCGGACCCCCTCCTTCTCCCCGCTCGCCTTCCGCCTGCTGCGCATGCGCGGGGGCTGAGCTGGGTAAGGGGACACGCCCCCGCCCCACCCTACTACGTAAGTAGATCTGGACTGAGAGGGGTGCCAGGGTGCCTCAGGACGCTCCTTCCGAGAGGTCGCCCCATCACCCCAACCCCTCCCGGACTTTCTCCTGCAGCCTCTGAGACCCGCAAGGTTGAGCTTCGTCCTGCCTCTACTTTTGACTAGCTCTGTAACTTAAGTCTCACTTCTCAGATTAAAGATTATCAGTCCCTTTATCTAGAAAATGAGTATTCCCAAACCATACGGCAACGGGTACCATACATAGTAGTTAGGAGGCTGATGAAACCGAATATGGGAACGCGGGGAACCCAATTAACTCCTTTCTTTATTCCCATCTTCTGGGCAAGATGGAAAAGTGTTCTTCTGGTGGGCTGGGGGTGAGGTGTTGGGGGTCTGTCGGGTCGATTTTCGACCCCTGGCGTCACATAAGACAGAGCTACCCCACAGGATGGAAAGGAGCCCGGTGGCTCAGTAGTTAAGTGTTGGGCTGCTAACTGAAAGGTCAGGGGTTCAAACCCACCAATAGCTCTGTAGGAGAAAGATGTGGCAGTCTGCCCCCCCGAAGGATTACAGCCTTGGAAACCGTATGGGGCAGTTCTACAGGGTCGCTTTGAGTTGGAATTGACTGGGCAGCAATGGGTTAATCTGTTTGGAAGCAGATCTCCAGGTCCTTCTCCTGGAGAGCCACTGGGTGGGTTCACACAGGAGAGCAAATAAAACCCCATAATTACATGGGCTCTGGGGAAAGTAGATACGCTTGTTTACACACAAACGCCCACCTGAAAATGCAAATAAAAGCTTCTTACGCAGCGGTTTCAGACGTGTTTGGCCGTCAGGACAAGTTGAAAATTCATCTTGGACAAAACTATCATCTTTTTTTTCTTTGACTTCTCCAAAGTGCTGAAAGTAGATAAGTTGATTTACTGTCTTTTCCTTTACCATGGTCCTGAGAAGATTTTTTTGTATAGTCATAATAACTATAGGATTTTATACTCACCATGATCAGATAAAAAGACTCAGACTGTGGTATCACTACTCAGCAAAGACTTTTTTTCAGGAGAGCATTATTAGATGTGGCATATCCTGATTTCAGCAAAGAATTTTACTGCCCACACAGAAGGCATCTGTGGGATGTGAAATAACATACATGTGTAACATAGTTATTAATATTTTGCTGGCCCTGTGCCAGACTTGAAGGAGGTAGCTGGCAGTGTGGCTCTAAGCCATTTCTCTGGCTCTGTCCTATGTAACTTTTTTTTCCTTTTTTTAAATAACTGACGGAAAACATGAAGGTAATACTCATCTAGATGCACCAAGTGAGAAACTAATGACAAATACAAGGCCAGGATTGCCTTGGCCAACTGCTGTGCTAGGCTAAAACTAACAAAGAAATCTCACCAGGCTAAATATTAAGTCCTACACTGGGTTTTTTACATTTAAGTTCCAAGAAATCATCGGCATAAGCTCAAGGGAGGGGAGTTTGAGTTGGCAGCAGCCCAAATCAGAGCCAGCAAAGAATTATCACCAAGTGAAATGCAACACAATGGTAATGCCTGAACTAAAAAAGGAACCCTGACTTGGGTTGGGTTAGCAAAAGAAGGGCTTTGTTTTAGCACCTATTGTATGGAAGCTACTGTTAATAAAAGTAACCATCCTGCTGTATCAGGCAATGATCAGGTCACATCTATTGTACTATTTTAGGAGGGGCATAAATGAAATATGAATAGTCTCAGGAAGAATTAGGAGGAAGACCAGTATAATAAATTACCAGGAAGGCTTTTAAAATGAGATAAAGTCAAAGAAAACAGGATTTTACCTGGAAGAATAAAAACTAAGGGCTAAAGAGAGGGTTAGCTTCAGAAGTCTTTATAACAACAATCATAACAGCTCTTGTTGTTAGGTGCCATTTCTGACTTATAGTGACCCTTTGACCCTGCCCAGTCCTGTGCCATCCTTAAAATCATTGCTATGTTTGAAACCATTGTTGCAACCATTGTGTCAACCTATATCGTTGAGGGTCTTCCTCTTTTTCACTGACCCTCTACCTTACCAAACCTGATGCCCTTCTCAAGGGACTGGTCCCTTCTGATAACATGTCTAAAGTATATGAGACAAAGTCTCGCCATCCTCGCTTCCAAGGAGCACTCTGGCTGAACTTGTTCTAAGACATGCTTGTTCATTCTTCTGTCAGTCCATGGTATATTCGTTATTATTCAAGAACACCATAATTCAAATGCATCAATTCTTCTTCAGTCTTCCTCACTCATCGTCCAGCTTTCGCATGCGTATGAAGCAACTGAAAATATTATGGCTTAAGTCAGGTGCACCTTAGTCCTCAAAGTGACATCTTTGCTTTTCAACATAACAGCTACTATCTAACACTTACAATGTGCCTGTCACAGTGCTGGATACTTATACATTTTACATATTTTATATTAATTCTCACTACAACCATACAGTGGAGTACTGGCGGTGCAGTGGTTAAGAGCTCAGCTGCTAACCAAAAGGTCAGCAGTTTGAATCCACCAGCTGCTCCTTGACCCTATGGGGCAGTTCTACGCTGTCCTATAGGGTCAATAGGAATCAGAATCATCTGGATGGCAACAGGTTTGGTTGATAACAACCATACGAAGAATTTTTTTTTTTCATCAGACAATGAAAAACAGAAGCTCAAGAAGTTTAATTAAATAGGATTTCTGTTTCTGTTAGCCTTTGTTGCATGACAAACCACTATGAAGTTCAGTGCCTTAAGACAACAATGATTTTTTATTATTCATGATTCTGTAGGTTGGCTGGGCTCTACTTCTAGTTTCTCCTGGGCTCACTCATGGAGCTGCATTATGCTCGAGGGTTCCCTGGGCTGCTAGGTCCAAGAAAGCAGCCCTCAAATATCTGGCAGCTGATGCTGGCTATTGGCTGGGGCTTCTTGGTCCTCCTCTACGCATCCCCTCACCTCCAGTAGGTTAGATGACTTCATGATATGGCAGGCTTAGGGCAACATTCTAAAAAGGCCAGAATTGCAAACAGCAAGTCCCCTTGAGGCCTAAGCTCCAGAATTTGCCCAATATGACTTTCACCACATTCTATTAGCCAAAGCAAGTAGCCAGGACCAGCCCAGGTTCAAGTTGCTGGAGAAGTAGACACCACCTCTGGATGGGAAGAGCTGCAAAGTCACATTACGTAAACCAAAACCAAACCAGTCGCCGTCGAGCCGGTTCTGACTCATGACAACACCATGTGGGTCAGTGTAGAAAATCTCCACAAGGTTTTCAGTGGCTGACTTTTCAGAAGTAAATTGCCAGGCCTTTCTTTTGAGGTGCCTCTGAGTAGACTCAAACCTCCAGCCTTTGGTTAGCAGCTGAGCATATTAACAGTTTGCACCACCCAGGGACTCCGTAAAGCCCAAACCACACCCGTTGCCACTGAGTTAGTTCTGACTTGTGGTGGCCCTATATGTTGCAGAATAGAACTGTTCCATAGGGTTTTCTTGGCTGTGATCTTCACAGAAGCAGATCGCCAGCTCTTTCTCCTGCAGCACCACTGGATGGGTTTGAACAGCCAACTTTAGGTTAGTAGCCGAGTGCAAACCATTTGCACCACTCGGGGACCTGAGGGACTTCGCACGAGGGAGCAAACTGGGATGGGTGAATTTTGTAGCCATTAAACAATTTACCACAGTGCCCAAACTCACCCAACTTGTCAACGGCTAAGCCAGGAATTGAGCTCTAATCTGTCTATGCTATTTGCTTTCCACCAAACACACTGCATCTACCTGCACCTTAGAGGACACCTGTCCTACTTAGTTTCGTATGGCAAAACTTGGGCCAAAGCGTGAATCTCATACTGAGGTACTATAAAAATTGTGGGACGGAGGCTTCTGACTTCCTCTCACTTCGCAAGGGGAAGGAGATTCAAGATCAACAGCCCAAGGCTTTTTCCTCTGAGGCAGAAGTCAGACATGCCTCCCCACTCCGACCTTTTTACCAATTCTGATACCAACTGTCTCTCCCACAGCACTCTCTACATCTCTGCTGGGTTCACTAATTCATTGTAGTGGCCACACAACTCACAGACCGTACAGTTACGGGGTTTATTAGGGGTTACAATTCAAGTTCAGGAATGCTCGGGACACAGTTCTTCAATCAAGACAGCCTCTTCTCAGCCTTGCCCTCAGGCAGGTCTCTCTCTCACCCTCGGCCACTTGGTCTGGCCTCTGCTCTACTTGGGCAAGTGTCACAAAGCTCTTCTAGCTTGGCCAATAAGTGCCCGGAGGCACTCCACTCCACCAGGAAGCCTCGACCCAAAGGCACTCAGCTCTAGCTCAGTGGGTCGGCAAACCTAGTTCTACCAGGTGCCTGGAGGCACCCTACTCCGCCAGTGGTACCAGCCAGCCTCCTGCCTGAAGGTACTCAGCTTTCTCACTCCATAGGCTGGAAAGCCTGGCCCAACTCATCGTCTCCTGCCTGTCTCCTGGAACTGGCTCTTTTCTAAGGCTAGCAGCATGCCAAAACTTAACAGTCCCCTTGTTGGGGTGCCATACATCTTATTTGCATGGTCCCACCCCCACAAGCATCCCATGCACCTTATTTACATTATTAGTAAGCTATCCAATCCCCTTGGTGGGGCATAAGCACCTCATTTGCATAGTCCCACCCAGCCATTTGGTGGGAGTTATAAAGACCATGGCTAGAAGAGCCATATGAATTTATTCACTGCACTGCAGGTACGTTTTAGCTCAAAATAAGAAATTACTTTCTAGCAACTGAAGCTTTCCAGAAATAGAATGGACAAGGGTAGTACATTTTTCATCCCCGAAAATATTGAAGTAGAGACCAGATGAACAATCAATCACTTGGCATCCTGTAAAGATGATTCATGAATTGGGTGATAGATTGAACCATCATGACCTCTAAGGTTCCTTCCAACCTTAAAGGCAGAATAACTTAGAAGCAAACCAAAAAAATTACCCATTCACTTTAGTCAGGGTGACTTTTGGGAAGGCCTTTTAAAGTTGAATAAAAGTGATGTTCTTAATAGATGCAGAAAAAGCATTTGATAAAATTCAAGATCCATTCATGACAAAAACTCTTAGCAAACCGGGAATAATAGAGAACAATTATTCTTAATGTCATAAAACTTAGATGTCATAAAAAAAATCTTAGAGCAAGCTTTATAATTAATGACGGCATATTAAAATCTTTCCCTTTGAAACTGGGAATAGAATGTGGATGCCTGCTATCACCACACTGTTCCAGGAGTTCTAGGCAGTGAGGTAAGGCAAGAAAAAGAAGTAAAAGCAGAAGAATGAGAAATGATTATCAGAAAAGCCAGAATAGTGCTTACGTCTAAGGGGAAGGAGAGGTGGCTATTCAGAAGGAAGACTCGTGAGTTCATGTTCTGACCCTGTTGAACTACACATTGATGTTCTATGACTTCTCTCTATGTGTATTTCATTTCACAACTTTAAAAGGTTTTAAAATGAGCAAGTGAATGAAAATGCGATGGGCGGTGTAAGGTGGAGCCATCTGTGCGCTGAAGCAGGACTTTACCACTGTTCCCTGTAACAGGAGCACGTCCCAGCATGCTATTAGGATTTTGAAACCCAATCAATGTTTTTCCGTGCCTCAGACATGTAATTGATGGTGATGAAAGAAGACGTGAAGTCAGGGTGTGTGGGCTGACTAAGGGAAATAGAAAGTTTGCAAATCACTTAGCATTGCCAAAGGGCTATCACTATAACCAGCCTTTTCCTGAACAAACAAACCAAGAGAAGGTGACACACACTGCTGTGCTGGGACTTACCAACTTTTCCAGGACAATAATTTTGATGACTGTCCAGTTTTTAACCATCCTTCCTATTGGGGGAATCCCAAACTCACTGGGAAGCCAGCCTGCATCTCATCACAAAACCAAAGAGGGGCAGATACTCCCAATCTCTCTCTCTGCCCTCTGGTATAAAGACATGTGGGTGTGTGGCCCAGGCTCTGCCAACCAGTGCTCTTGTATCTGAACCTTGAAGGGGTGCCCAGAGGCACGGGGGAGTCAGAGACAATGGCAGTAGTAGCACTGAGATCCAGCCATGTGCAGCAAGTGCCCAGGGGCAGAAGCACCTGCCCCTGCATCCTGAGCAGATGGTTCCCAAGGCATGATTTTAACAGCATACTTGGCTATTTAGCCTTTCTTACTTCCTGCCCCTTCTGGAGTCTATCTCCATTCTTCCCGTTGGTTCTATGGAGTTTGTGATGTTTTAACTGAAATGGAACTTGACCGGACTTTACATTACCCAGAAGTAGACAGAAAGCTATGGGATTTGCCCAAGATACCAAGAAGGGTTGAGAGAGTTGGATTGTAACTCAAATGAATGTTTAGAATTACATGTCCAAAAAAATATTGGGTGTTTGATAGGGTGAATGGTTCTAGGCAGCCATGTCAATCTCATCTTAAGGAAAAGGTAATACAGCGAAACCTGTGAGAGCCAGAACTCAATGGGACTGTCTTGTTTATCCAGATCTCGTGAGTTTTCTACCTTTGACAGTGTGAAATTTTACCACTTTTCTATCGCTCATTTCAGTGGAAAATATTTGCATTTTCCTTCTCTGGCAGGTTTCCGCCTTACACCGGTTCTGGCTTTCGCAGGTTTTACTGTATTTATAATTGAGATTTTACCAAGAAAGACGAGAAATACTATTGAAGGGTTGCAGTCTATCTTTTATTGATATGTTAGAAACATCTAAATAGTTCCATTGCATGGGTTTTGATACACCTTTGAGTACATTGTCCACTTAAGACTCAGATATAACACTGCAGTGAATCAGTTCAAGCGCACAGGGTACATCTGAAACACCAACACACAGAGGAGGATGGTCAGGCACCACCTGCATTTCACAGGTTACCACTTACTTGATGAAGTTCTAAGAGGGTTGACAATTGGCTTAAAAAATAAAAATAAAAAGCCTTTGGGATGTCTAGAAATTAATCCAAAATTCCAGGCTTCAGACTTTAGGCTCACATTCTGTAAACATTCCAGAGAGTCTTAAGTCGATGGGTTATTGAAACGATAGTCTGCAGCTAACTTCTATAGTGACTCCAAAAAGAAAAGCTAACCACTGATCTGGAAAGCATGTTTGGATCTAAATACACTTTTTAAAAAAATTCTTGTGAGGTTTGTTAACGTAGACAAAATTGCTTATTTATGCATTGACCGTAATATTTTGGCTCTTGTACTAGTTTAGAACAGTCTAAATCAGCTAATGCATCGTCAAGTAGTGATGAAATAAGGTGCTATCCTGATGAACGTCTAGAGAAAGGCCAATGGCAAGTTCACAACTGACGGATGCAGGGAATGCCTAGCATAAAGCACGTGATGTTACCTATTTGTGCAATGGACTGGCGATCCCAAACGAGCAGCTCATTGTGTTTAGCGTTTTACCTAAGCTAATTGCTATGAACGTAACACGTGACTACTTAGGATAAATTAGGCTTCCAGATCTTAGCTAAAGGCTTGGGAGAATGTTTCTATATAGTGTCTTGCTATTCCCACGGCTAGATACTACTAGCAGGGACTTGTGTTTAACTGGTACTAACAACACTTAGAGAAGTACTTGAAATGTGTATGTGGGGTGTGTGTGTGTTTAATGAGCTACTGAGAACAATGGTTGTCTTTATGATTCTCTCTTTAATACAGTGGAGAGTTGTTTCTTTGCCGTAATCACATCTGCTTGGTAAGAATTGTTCTTGATTAAATGGTTCTGAAAAATACATGAGTTGTCCTCACTAAACCAACCTCATAAACTGTAGAAAAGCTTTCTACAAAGTACAAGAGTCCATTGACACTTGGGTTTGTGAGTATTTGCCAAGAATCCTGCCAAGACACATGATACGTCATTTTACTGATTAGTCGTTTCACTGAAGCACAATTCGAATTGTCTTTAAGTTAGTGCCAGAGCCTAGCTAGCCAGCCTGTATCCGCACTTCCAAGTATATATTTGAACAGAATCAGAGGGAAAAGATAAATGGGAAAAGAACCAGGAATATCTTCGTCTAAAATGTGGCTACATTACATCAAATGTGCTAAGTCTGCTTCCCTTCTTGGGTTTGTTTAAAGTGGTTTAAAAGAGCTGTGTTGGTGGTTTCCACAAATCTTCCATCACCTCGAAAATTCAGGCAAAGAAAAAACTGGATTTTTCCTAAATTACCTGGATAAGTGAGCAAGAAATGACAGCTTGCATCCCCTAACACTTTCAGGCTATAAAATGAAATGGCTTCCATCATGTCTGGCTTGAAGGGCCAATTACTTTATGTTTTAGCCTGTGCCCATCATATCATCATTTATCACTCTGGTTTTAGGTAAATCTCACCAAGTTTTCTTGAGAATAATTGGGAAACTCTCATCGTGGATCTGTTCTAGAAATTGTGCCACTTTCAACTCCAAGTTAGTTAACAGACCTGACTCCCCCTACCCCACGTGCACGCGCGTGCACACACACGCACATATACACGATTCATACCCAGGAGCCTGTGTCAGGGTAGGAGGCTGGGGAAAGTTTCATTTCTGGGTCAAGATTTACCTCTGAGGCACTAGCTGCTAATATCTCAGAATTTGGAGGGCACATTAAATGTGATCTTGGGGGACTCAGAGCACAACCACAGTAGTACCACAGAGCATGGATTCTGCCCATATGGGTTAACCCAGTAATACGGGTTCAGGGATCAGAAAGATCTTTGTCATATCATATGTGGCAGAGCCCCACAACATAGCAAGAGGCAGAACCTACACACCAGAATCTCCGTGGAGCTGATGGGGTTCAATTCTGCCTCTACGCCTTCAAATGGAGCACAAATACCCAGATTAAGTGGTTTATGCGTTGGTTTGAGCTTTTGTACATTCTAACAAATGTTAAAGCCTCATCTTCTTTGTAGGCACTTTGTATATTTATTACAAATGACATACTTCAAATACCATATTGTAATTTAAGTTCTTATTTTCTGTTGGTCTGATAGACAACTACTGGCATGGACAGCTTACTTAGATCATCGTGCTTGCTGTGTTATCTTCAAACTCCATAGGTTTTTCTTCCCTTGGAGAATTTGTTTTTAATTGCATCTCCAAAACCCAATTACCCTGAGCTCTTTCCAAGCGGGCCTATAAGAATCCAGGGATTGTTCCAGAAGTGAAGAAGCACCCTGTCTCCATATCCTCTGAAGCGGCCACATACCTACATTAAGGGGTAATGAGGATGCAGAGAACTCGCATGGCCGAGCTGGTCTAGATTAGGGTCCCTTTCATAAACTTTTTTTTTTTTTCATAAACTATATAGATTAAAAAAGAAAAGCTTTCTGGGACAAAGCTTTTAGGTCAAGATTTCTTCAAAGTCAGACAACTGCTTCATCTGCTCCACCTGCATAGAATGCCTTCTGAGGAGCTTCTTTTTACTTCTCAAGTCAACTCTCTTTGGTGAACTTGGAGCCACAGGAACCATGGATTTTAAGCCGCTAGCAAGTGGGGAAGAAGGTTTGCTGCTAGATCTAATGTCTGGGATAGGTGGGTTCAGATTCACATTTAAGGGTGGAAGGAAGCCAGGCCTGGTTTGAGAAATGCGGTCTAGTAGCAGAGTTCCAGAACCTCGTCTTTCTAGAAGATGTGGTGGCCTGCGGCGCGCTGAGCTGGGGGATGTGCTGGGCACAGCATCCAGGGACTCCCGAGAACCATGGAAAAGAGCCAAGTGGGAGCTGTTGAGCTTCTTTCTATCTAAGGGTCCTTTGCCTGATTCAAGGGAAATGGAGTTGGATGGGTCAGCCCCTGGTTGTAAATCTAAATCATAGAAATCATTCCCCAGCAGTGTGAGGGACACTGGATCTTTGAGAACAGAGGGTCCTGGTTGACCTATACCACACTTCTCTTGGTCAACAGGGAGAGTACCTCTTCTGGCCAAACGGGGGTGGGGAGCCTGACCTTTCTCATAGGCTGCTTTCCAGGACGTGGGTGCCGAAGGGGGTGCAATCTTCAGAACTTGCTCCGTGACTGTGGGAAAAAGGGTGGGGTCTTTGCCGTCAATACTGTTGGTTCTGGAAAGGGGCCCCCTTTTGGGGAAAGACACGTCACAAATGCTCTTGATGACCTCATTGTCTGTGCTGGCACTATGAGTCTCGTCCTGATGCATCGAGGCCGCCAACACAGAGGGTGCTATCAGACCCCAGGGTTCAGACTGGAGCCTCTTTAATTGGGGCAAACGGGCCCTCTTGAGGTTACCAACTTTTCTGTTGGGTGACCCGGGCTCGTTAAGAGCCTTGTAGGCATTGCAACCACTTGGATGCCCTTTTTGGAGGCTGAAGAAGCCATCTTCCTTCTCATTGGATGGGGAGCTAAGGCCTGGAGCCTTCAGTTCAATATCAGAGGGAGACGTGCAAGGTGGAGGTGACTGTCTGTCTTCCACCTTGGGGGAAGGGGGAACATTAAGATACTGTTTGGTAGTTTTGGTGCCTGAAGACGATTTATCCGTTGTTATAATAATCACCTCCTTCCCTTTGGCTTTGCAGGCATCAAGGAGATGTTTCAGTGCATCCTTGTCATCTGCGTTGATTGCGTAAACCAGAGCTGAAGCCCCAGTGCGATCCTCGAGGCTGGGGTCTGCTCCATTCTCCAGTAATAAGGAGACCACTTCTCCCCCAGCCCTTCTAATGCAAGCGTGGATGAGAGCGGTTTTGCCAGACTTATCCTGGATATTGGGGTCAGCCCTGTTGTCCAGCAGGTACTTCACCATCTTGGACTTGCTGATACTTTGCTGGTCCACATGCTTGGTGATGCAGGCCACCATGAGTGCCGTTTCACCTTTGTCATTGCTTTCATTGATATAGGCCCCTCCTTCCAGGAGTAGTCTGGTCAGCCTGAGCCTCCCCAGCCACACGGCCTTTAGGAGTGAGTTTCCATCAGTCCTCAGTTCAGTGTCGTCGTCCATCATTCTGGCCAAAGCTTAAGTCTTTTAGCTATAGCAGCGATCAGACCTAGTAAGGGAAGAACAGAGGAAACATCACGTATTCAGTGGCTGACCTGTGCAGCAAGGTTGTTACAGGCTTTGCATACACTCACACTCCAGCCTCATTCCCAGGTATTTTGCCTTGGGCAAGTCATCTAACTTCTCTGAGTTAGCTCCTTCGTCTATATAGTGGGGAGTAGAATAGTAACCTACCTCATCGAGTCTTGGTAAAGATTAAATGAGATAGAGTATATAAAACACTTAACGTATAGTGCATATAAGAGCTGCTACCACGGTGCCCGGCACATGTTGGTGGTGGTGGTTGCCGCCTAGTCAGTTCTGACTCATGGCGACCCCGTGTGTGCTGGAGTAAAACCGTGCTTCACAGAGTTTTCAGTGGCTCACTGTTTGGAAGTAGATCACCAAGGCTTTTTCCAAGACACTTCTGGATGGACTCAAACCACCAACCTTGTGGTTGGCAGCTGAGCTCATTAACCATTGCACCACTCAGGGACGCCTAGCCTATACCAAAACCAAAACCAAACCCAGTGCCGTCGAGTCGATTTGGACTCATAGCGACCCTATCAGCAATAAAAAAAAAAAAAAAAAAATGCTAGCTATTATTGTGTTGACTGCACGATGTTTATCACAAATGTAGTTTAAGCAGCTATTTGTTTTCTGTCAGTCTGAACCACGAGACGCTAAGTTCCTTAAGGAAAGGTGTCTATCTTGTTCACTGCTATACCCCAGTGGTTAGCAATGATTAACACGTAGTAGGTTACCCAGTAAAGAATTGTTTGGTGCATTGATGTTATTGGTGTGTATAAAAGACTGGTAGGAAATACACCAAAATATTAATCCTTATTCTGGGTAATGGAATTGTGACTAGTTTTCACTTCTTCTTTTTACTGTATTTTCTGAAGTAAACACTAATTAATATCATAGTTCACCACCCACCTGTCAGTTTGCTCTACCCTGATGGCTTGTGTATGGCTATGATTCTGGAAGCTATGCCACTGGTATTTCAAATGCCAGCAGGGTCACCCAGGGTGGACAGGTTTCAATGGAGTTTCCAGACCAAGGTAACTAGAAAAAAGGCCCGGTGACCTACTTCCGAAAATTAGCCAATGAAAGCCCTATGGATCAGAACATTATACGTATGGTCACCATGAGTCAGTGCTAACTCGATGGCAACTAACAACAACAATAATATTGTGATAGAGGAAAATCAGTGAGAAATTACCGTGGGAGAAAATCAACCTAGCTATTCCTTTCCAAGTTGCAGTCTACGCTTTTCCAGCAGATGTCAGACTTCTCATTCTCTGCAGTCAGGCTTACAGACTAGCTCTTAATAACGCATTGCCTCGTCCTTCCCTCTGGGTGACGGACATAATACAGAGGAAGGAAGGTATTGCATTTTGTACACAAATACTAAGGAAGAAAGCTCAAGCCAAAGCTTTCTCAGCTGAGGTTTGGAAAATTTGAGTTTCCTGTTTTGTTTCTCTCCTTGGCAGTTAACTGATGCTTGGGCTCCAAGGAAACTGGGTGTTGGTTGAGAGGCCTCCCACAAATAAGGAGAGCTGGGGGCCCAGGGTTGCTGTAGCTGGCATGGGTACCCCACTGGCCTCGTCTCTGCCACCACCGCCACCCACATGGACTTTTTTGTGCCTTCAGGTTCCTCTTAAGCAGATGGCCCAAGTGTCTATTTGCCACAATTCCTGAGTACTCCTCCTTGGCAGATTCAAACATATCATTCCCTTACTCCATCACCCTGAGCAGTTATTTATCAACTTCTACTAAAAAAAAACACCTTTGCCATCCAGTAGATTCTGAGTCATAGGACTCTGTAGGATTTTCAACCCCCATAGGGTTTTCAAGGCTATAAATCTTTACGGAAGCAGACTGCCACATCTTTTCCACCCGAGGAGCCGCTGGTGGGTTCGAACCATCAACCTTTCCATTAGCAGCTGAGCACTTACTCACTGCGTCATCAGGGCTCCTTAGCAACTTAAATTCCTCTATTAAATTGGAAGTCAGAAAGCCTTTCTTGGTTGGTGTTGAGAGATGGTATATATCCTTTAAAAAACTTATGAGCAATACATGAATATTTACCATAATTTTAAAAAATCACACCTAAGTATATAAAGAGGAAGAAGTCTCTTCTGTCCCCCACCCCTCTTGAAGCAACTCTGCTCTTCAGAAGTAATTATGGTTCACAGTCAAGTGTGTATTTTTTTTCTCCTTCAGATAATTTTCTGCTTCTTCCAATGCACCATTCTGATAACAACACCTGAGTCTGATCTTGTTGCAATTGTTTATGTTTCTACTAGATTTTCTGCAAAAATACCACCACCTGGGGACCTGTATGTTATTAAATACATCAACTACAGGTCTATGCTTCTGCCTCTCCACTGCTATCCTGCTTTCTCCTCAGTCCCTTACTGAGCTCTCTGTCTCTGTGTGTGTGTGTGTGTGTGTGTGTGTGTGTGTACTGGTCTTTCTGGACCCTGTATTCGCTCTCCTCTTTCCCCTCCCCCTCTCTCTCTGTCTCTGTCATATTGACCCCTTTGTGGTCCTACATATGATTTTTTTTTATTATTAAATTCCTACGTGTTGACAAGCTAGTCAGTCTCCAAGGTCTTTGAAGCAGAATTCCCAAGGGTTAAATGAAGGAAGAGGGCAGTGGAGGGTCAGTAATAGAATTCTCACCTTCCATGTGGACACTTGAGTTCAAGTTCGATTCCTGGCCAATGCACCGGAAGCACAGCCACCACCTGTCTTTCAGTGGGAGCTTGTGTGTTGCTATGATGCTAAACAGGTTTCAGTGAAGCTTCCAGAAGAAGACAGACTAAGAAGAAAAGCCTAGCGATCTACTTGCAAAAACACTGTGGATCAAAATCGCCTAATCCTATTGTGCATAACATCATCATGATATGTTAGGTGCTGGCTTGATGGCAGCTAACAACAACAAATACAGGTAGTCCCCGACTTACGACAGGGTTCTGTTCCAATGACTACTCCCTGGTAAGCAGGTTCTGACATAAGTCAAATACCTCATTTTGTTTATTTGTTTTTGTTATTATTGTCTTTTGTTAGTAGTCTCTTTATTATCATCTTTGGGGGTTGGAAATATTACACCTGAGAATGAGAATATCAGCAAATGATGCACTGCAACATTGTATGTAGTTCATATTAGTAATGATAAGATGTACAAAAAAAAAGGAGGACATAAATGTGTTTCGTCGTGACTTGAATACACCTTAAGTCAGGGCTACCTGTAAAGGAAAAGGAATATCCATTGAAAGCATGCTGCTTTCCATTCCATTGAAGAGTCTCTTCATCTACTGTGATCCTGATCCACCTCTTGAGCACCGTCCCCTGCTACTCCAGTCCTCTTTCCACTCCATCTACCTCGAAATCTCATTGATTCTCAAATGCTCCACTTTCTATTTGCCTTCCTCTTGGCTCTCCTCATGTTTCTAACTATAAGGCCTCTCTGCTTTTGGTTAATTATTCATCATCCTTCAAAACTCATCTGAAATGTTATTTCCTTTGTAATCAAGAGCAAAATCACTCAAGACGGAAGAGAGAGTTGAGTAAAATTACAACTGACTCTTATCCAGAATATATAAAGAACGCCTAGAAATCACTTCCAGCAAAAGAGGATACACAAATGGTCAATGAGCACATAAAATGTGCTCAGCCTCATTAGTATTCAAGGAAAATCGAGTTAAAGCACAAGGAGATACCACTACGTCCCCAACAGAAAGGCTAAAATTAAAAAGACAATACCAGCAACAGATGAGAATGGGAAGCAATAAGGACTCGCATACCCTGCTGGTAGCAGTATAAATTGGTACTAAGCCCAACTAAAGCTTACGTTGTGACCCAGCAATTTCACGCCTGGTTTTATACCTGTGGTAGATTCCAAAACATGGTCACAAAGCCTTCCCATCTGGCTAGTTCTGTCCCTTGTAATACAGTGTTGCCTCTCCTCCAATCAAAAAGAAGAGTCTGCCTTGTGACTTGTTTTGACCAGTAGAACGCAGCAGAAGTAACTGTGAAACTTTCAAGGCAAGGCCTCATAGACCTTGCAGCTTCCAGGTTCACCATCTTGGAACCCAGCTGCCATGTCAAAAATCATGGATAACCTACCAAAAAGAACACCTGGGACTCCAGCTGATAGCCCCAGCTAGCTGCCAGAATGTGAGGAATGTGAATGAAACCATCTTGAACTATCCAGCCCCAGTCAACCCACAGATACTGAAATTGTGTGAGTGAACTCAGGCGAGACCGACAGAAGAAACACCCAGAGCCTGGCTCAGATGGCAGAAATACGAGCAAATAAATGGTTATTGTGTTAAGCACTAAGTTTGGAATGATCTGTTCATAGGTTCCTGGTAAATACGTGTAGCAAAAGGCGTGTACAAAAATGTTCCCAGTAGCACTATTCATAAAAGACAAGAACTGGAAACAACCCATCAGGAGGAAAATCGATAAAGAAATTGAAGTATATTCACGCACTGGAACACTATACGCCATCTATGCACCCTCTATCTCTTTCTCTCTTACACACACACCCCAAAACAAAACTTGGTGCTTCCTCCCCTGGGTCCCTTAATACTTTGCAGCTTCCTCTGTTGGAGTATTGATCTGCTTAATCATCAGTGTCAGCCTCCTTCCCAAAACTCTGAGCTCCCTGAAGCAGGAACACTGCCTTTTCCCCCATTTCAGTCACGTGGTAACTGGCAATTAAGATGAAGAAAAAGATGGGGGAAAAGACAGGAGGCGAAGAAGAAACAGAAAAGCAAAGGAAGGTGGGGAAGGACGGGTAGACAAATAATTGAGTTACCTTTCCATGTTGTGTGTGGTGCAAATCCCATACTTCTAGTCTACCTCAGAGTTGCGGGAGGGAGTCAGGAAGTGAGGAAAAGAAGAAAGGAAGGAAGGGAAGATGGTTTATCTAGGGAGGCTGCTTCTCTCCCTTCACTTGCAATCAGCTGCCACCTCCCCATGCTCAGGCCTTGTTCTGTTCAACTATCCCCCAGCACCTAAGGAGGGAGGAGGACAGAGGTAAAGTATCCAAGTTCTTCTCCATTGTCTGGAATGTCTATCCCAACTATAGGTAAAACATTCTGTGTGCTTGGTGAATTATTTTTCAGGTTGTCTATAACCATTTTTTCACTGTGGGCTTCCTAACTGAAATTTCTTAAATGATGAAAGTGCAAGAGCTTTACTTCAGGACAGAATCAGGTCCTTACCTCACTCTTGCAGGCCAGATAAAATGTGCTGGGCTAACATTAACTGTTGGCATGCTGCATTTATCTACCACGCATATAAGCCTAGCATGGAAGTGCTGGGTCACAACGTAAGCTTTAGGTTGGTTTAGTACTGATTTATACTGCTACCAGCAGAGTGTGAGAGTCCCTATTGCTTCCCGTTCTCATCTGTTATTGGTATTGTCAGTCTTTTTAATTTTAGCCTTTCTATTGGGGGTGTAGTGGTATTTCGTCGTGCTTTAATTTGATTTTCCTTGAATTAGTATTTCAAGAACATTGAGTTTAAAAGATGGCCATATTTACAGAACTGGTTGACAAGACCTTGCAAATTATACCTGACTCAGTTTATGCATCATCCCAGATTTGCATATTCATGCCTACTTCCTCCCTCTCTGGGTGTGGGCCACTTGCACTGCTTCCCTACCTGAGTGGCCTTAGCAAGGGCTGCCACTACCACAGATTGCAGAGCTTCACCCCTGGTGCCCACTGACCGGGAGAAACTGACACTGCTTCTGACTTCTCCAGCAGCTGCCTGGATAGATGAGGTCACTCAGCCAAGGAATTAGGAACTGTGTACTCTTCACAGAGCACATGCTGACCAACAAGAGATGGGAGATGGAAGAGAGTTGGTCATTCTTCTCCCTTCCTCCCAATGATCTGTTTGTTCCAAGATGCAGTCGTTTATATAACTTTCACAAGACTGAGTGATCCGTGCACTTGTCATAACGCTCTGGCTGGCTCCATAATTACCCCCTTGTATTTGCTCTTCCTCTTTCTTTGCCTCACTTTTCTTTTCCTCTCCTTCCTACTTCCCAGTGATTTGCCCCAGGCTGATACCAACTACCTTCTCTGAAGCATAAAATACCCTGTTCAAGAAGGCATCTCCCCCATTTCACACATGAAGAAACCGAAGCCAACAATGAAGAAGAGGACTGCCCATGGTCATTCAGAGATTAGTGAATGACACTTGGGTGATTTCTGGTCAGTTCACAGTGATCCCTTGTTTCTGATATCCATCCCTCCACACACTGTTCAGCCTCTTGCAGGTGGGTTTGTACTATTTCACCTGTCCCCTGAACACTGCTAACTCGGCCTTGAAAGGAGTTTGAAATTGAGACTGAGAAACACCAGTTAGACTGAGCCGTTCGTAGGAACTGAAGAGTTGGGAACTCTGGAGGTAAGGCTACGTTTATGGGGTAGCCACATGCACAGTGAAGCAGAAAAGCTGGTGTGCAGAGGAAGAAAAGTGGCGTTAACTCATGGGGAAGCTGATGAGAGGTGGAGTGAGTTCTTTCTCTTCAAAGGTCCGGCTCCTCTAGTAGTCCATGAACACCCTAAAAACCTCCCAATAAATCACCTTATTTTTACTTATGATGTTGTTTTTAGTTGCCATCAAGTCAGCTCTGACTTATGGCGACTCCATGTACAAGAGAACAAAATGCTGCCTGGTCCCACGCCATCCTCATAAACACCAGCATGCTTGAATCCATTGTTGCCTTCCAACCTAGGGGGCTCATCTTCCAGCACTATATTGAATAATATTCTATTATCATCCATAAGGCTTTCATTGGCTAATATTTGGATCTAGATCACCAGGCCTTTTTTTCCTAGTCTGTCTTAGTCTGAAAGCTCCACTGAAGCCTATCGATCAAGAGTGACCCTGCAAGCATTTGAAATACTGGTGGTATAGCTTCTAGCATCACAGCAACATGCAGGCCAGACAGACAGGTGGTAGTTACTTATGATAACTTGAGATAATTTCTATTATTCATAATCAAGTAAACCTTGGCTACAACACAAGCATTACTTACTCTTTCATTCATTAATCACCAGACGTATATTGAGTGTTTACTCCAGGCTTGGTGTTGAGGATAAAGAGATGTAGAAACTTCAGGAGCAGCTGCCAACGCATTTATAATTTAAAGAGAAGGGATATGTATAATTTAATAACCACAACAATAACAAACATTTATTGTAAACTTCCCATGCACCAAGCAATATGCTGATCACTTTATAGGCATTGTCTCATTTAACACAACAATACTATGAAGTGGTTATTATCATTATCCTCTGGATAAAAAGATGAAACTAAGTCTCAGAAAGGTAGAGTCACAGCCAAAATGACCCAGCTAGTATGTTATAGAACTGGAATTCAAATATAGGCCGTTTAACTCCAAAGTCCATGTTCGCAGCCTTTACATGAAATAATTACAGCCATGTTGTCGTTGTTGTTGTTGGGTGCTGTCAAGTCGACTCCGATTCACAGTGACCCCGTGTGACAGCGTAGAACTGCCTCATAGGGTTTTCTTGGCTGTAATCTTTTCAAATTACTTTAATCACCAGGTCTTTCTCCTGTGGAGTCAGTGAGTAGGTTCGAACCACCAACCTTTTGGTTAGGAGTTAAGCACTTAACTGTTTGTGTCACTAAGGTTCCTTAATTATAGTTATAGACCAAATAATAATTATAGACAACATATTAAGTCCCATGATGGAAGACAAACATGAAGGAGAGAGACATCAGTGCCATGAGGGACCAGGGGATACGGATTAGGAAAAGATTCACAAAAAGAAGACAATTGAACTGGCTCTTGAAACATGAGTGAAAGTTCGTGGACCTGAAAGGCGAGACACATTGCACTTAGGAATGCCTGCATGTTCAAAAGAAGGAGGTAGTATGCACAGACATTTAAGAGAACTTAGTGGTTAGAGCATGGGGAGGGAGGTGTGGGCAGCACGCTGGAGCAAAAGCAGACATGGAGAGGTTTACAGAGACCGGATCCAAGGTTCCTCGTAGCATTGTTCTGCAGGTTGATGCTCATTATGTGGAGATGAGGAACCAGTAAAGAGTTTAAAGGAAGATGGTGCCATGATCACTTTGACTGCCATGTGGGAGAGGGATTGGAAGGGTGAGATGGTCTAGGAGGCCACCTAGGAGGCTCTGAGAGATGAAGAGGATCAGAGATCAGAGCCGTCACCATGGAAAGGATGAAGAAGAATCGAACTAGAGAGATTTTTTTGAAAGCTAGAATTTAATAGTGACCCATCAGGTATGGAGTTTAACCAAGATCTGGTTTACTTTAATTTGGGGAAGGTATCTCCTATTGTTCATCACAGAGAAGAGTATCTGAACGCTGAAAGACTGAATGTCTTTCAGGGTCTCTAACCTTGTTGGAGCCCTGGTAGCACAGTGGTTAAGAGCTATGGCTGCTGACCAAAAGGTTGGCAGTTCAAATCCACCAGCCATTCCTTGGAAACCCTATGGGGCAGTTCTACTCTGACCTACAGGGTCACTATGAGTCAAAACCAACTCAACGGCAATGGGTTTTTGGTTTAAGCTTGTTGGAAAGAGCCCTGGAGGTGCAATGGTTAAGCGCTCACCTGCTAATTGAAAGGTTGGCAGTTCGAACTCAACCAGCAGCTCGTAGGAGAAAGACCTAACTATCTGCTCCTGTAAAAAGCTAAGAAAACCCTACGGGGCAGTCCTATGCTTTCACATAGGGTCACTATGAGTCAAAAAACAACTTGCTAGCACCTGAGAACAACAGCACGTTGTTGGAAGGAAACCAAGCAATTCTGACTGAAAAGAGCTGACCCAACCCCAAAGTTTTGAAATCCCACATACTTTGGTTTCTCTAGGTGCCACGCTTTTACTTAAAGAACACGAGCAGCCCCAAAGTGGTTCTTTTTCACGTGATTCAAAAGAAGAGCAAACTGAGAAGTGAGCAAAGATTGCCTGATTCCTACCCTGTCATGCTCCCTCTCTTCCCCTCATCAGATGTTTTCTGTTCAACTTATCCCCACTATAATGGTGGCTAACAGGCCATTATATGGAGCTGGCTGGAAAAAAATGCGCTGAAGACTAAAACATCACCAACACCAACATAAATAAATGATGTTTTCTCTGATGGAGGGGGTGGGTGAATGGAAGGGCTTGCCATCTTTGTCCTGAAGCCCTTTGATTTTTTGATTATCCATAAAGTCGTGGAGGAGCCCTGGTTGATCAGTGGTTAACCAAACTGCTGCTAACCAAAAGGTCGACAGTTTGAATCCACCGGCTATTCCTTGGAAACCCTATGGGGTGGTTCTACTCTGTCCTATACGGTTGCTATGAGTCAGAATAAACTCAACAGCAAGAGGTTTGGGTATGGGTTTAAAGTAATGGAAGTCTTAGATTTTTCAAGCTGAAAGGAGCCATCTTGTTCAACCTTGCCCAGTTTATAAATAAGATTAGGACAAAGACTGAGCTTTTTCTCTCTCTGAATCCAGGCTCTTCCACTCCCATGCTTTCTCAATCTTTGGCTTAAGTAGACCAAGGCTGATGGTCTGGGGGTCAAATGTGGCTCAGAGTCATGTATTGCTTGGTTGACACAGCGTTCTAATTTTTTAGTTCAAATGCCTTTAGATGGATTGTTCATTTTCGACTTTGCAAAGACCCTGCCATTCCCTGTAATCTTACAGCTGGCCAGATTCACATATTCATGTTATTTGCCCAGCTTCTGTAGACATAAGAGTTTGTGACACTAGGCATAAAAGTAAAATACATGGGATAAGAGTCATGGCATCTATGTTTTGGTCCTCCTGTCACTTCTAAGCTGCATACCTCTATGAGTTGTTAGAAGGCTCAATTGAGCCAGTGGGTATGGAATTCCTTTTTGTAAACTTTATAGTGTATTTTGCTCACGTGAGCCATTACAAATTACGTGGATAGACAGATACCTGGCATTGAGGTTAACCCAACTCGTGGCGACCTTATGTACAAAAGAATAAAACTCTGCCTGCTCTGCATCATCCTCATGATCACCAACATGTTTGAGTCCATTGTTGTGGCTGTTGTGCCTGTTCATCCCATTGAGGATCTCTTTCGCCCTCACTGGCCCTCTACTTCACCAAACATAGTCTTCCTCCAGCAGCTGATCTCTCCTGATGATGTGTCCAAAGCAAGAGATTGAAACAATGTTCTATCGTGATCCATAAGGTTTTCCTTGACTAATTTTCAGAAGCTGATGGCCAGGTCTTTCTTCCTATTCTTAGTCTGGAAGCTCCACTGAAACCTGTGCACCACAGATGACCCTTCTGATATTTGAAATACCAGTGGCATAGCTTCCAGCATCACAGCAACATGAGAGCCTCCACAGTACAACAAACTGACAGACAGGTGGTA
This sequence comes from Elephas maximus indicus, assembly GCF_024166365.1. Taxonomy (NCBI): domain Eukaryota; kingdom Metazoa; phylum Chordata; class Mammalia; order Proboscidea; family Elephantidae; genus Elephas; species Elephas maximus. The sequence continues at coordinate 69,130,211 of NC_064831.1, read as the reverse complement.
GATAAATTATGTAACTAACATTTAATTACTTCAGTGCAGATACAATGCATTTCATTCTATCCCCTCTTCCTTGAGCCACACCATCAGACAGGATTTCCAGTTGAACTGCCTTTGCTTAGCACAGTGGTAGGTCTTCCGCAGGGTTGAGACATTGCTTTTGGTTTCTAAAACCACTCATATTTGATCTGGTGAAACAATTATGCAAAAGAGAAGGGGCTATAGACTCCTGTAAACATCTTCAAAGTTCCTCAAACCTCCAAGAAAGAGACTGGATAAACATGTTATTGTGCTTAGTGACCCAGAGCATGTTTCTAGGACTTTACAATATCCATATTTTTAACTTATCTTATTTCTGACTATATCATTAATCTTGTTTCTCCTCTATTTTCTCAGCTACTTCTAATATGCACATGTAAACCTGACATCTTGTGGATCTTTATAAATTGCTTTAAGTTCCTTGGGGGAACAAAATAGAGTATAATCAATAAACATTTATGAGGTTGATCCATCTGAAATCGATGTTTCTGCAGGTTGAAAGTGGTCAAAAATCATGCATTTCATATGGTTAAATCTAATACTGACAGTACTTATCTAAATATACTCAAGTGTTGTAATTGTTCCATAATATAAGCTCTTGAGGATTTGCCAGTCCCTGGGGGGACTACAGGATCGAGAGGCAGGAGACCTGGATTCTAATCCAAGCTCTATTAGGTAACTAAATAATTTGGAGCAAGTTACTTACCTTCTCTGAGCATCGTTGCGCCAGTTTAGTAGAATAAGCCCTCTACTGCCTACCTTAAAACCAAAAAACCTGTCATCAGATTTGACTCATGGTGATGCCATGTGTGCACAATAGAACTGCACTCTGTAGAGTTTTCAAGGCTGACATTTTGGGTGGTGCCTCTGGGTGGGTTTGAACCACTAAGCCACCATCAACTTTTTGGTTAGCAGTCCAGCACTCAGCAACCCAACCCTTAACCATATGTGCCACCCGAGGACTCTACTGCCTACCTTGTAGAATTGTTAAGGATCAGATGGTAGGTGATGCGTGGATAGTCTCAACAAAGCCCTGCAAAAATATAAGGGATTATTACGCTGAATTAACTTGATCCAGAACTCCTACCACTGGGCTCTACACTGTGCCCAGCCCCCTTGGAGTGTGCTGCTAGTGTTCAATTGCCAAGTCTTCCTCTTCCAATCACTTGACCTTCCTTCCTAGCCCCCACCACTCAGCCACAATTCACAGTTTACTGTCTTTCTACCTACGTGACTGCCTTGATTACTCCCATCCTCCACACTTCTGCCAGGGAACCATTATTATCTTAGTTTTACAAACACAGAACCTGAAGTTCACAGAGATTAAGTAATTTTGTCCAGGAATACACAGTGGTAAGTGGCTGCAGCTTTGATTCAAACCCTGTTTCTCACATACCAAGTTCAGAGGTATTTCACTGAAGGAATTCTGCGCAGACATATTTTCCCACTGCTGCAGCCTGGTGTGGAGTTTAAGAATGCAGCTATACCACTTGCTGGTTGTATAAACTTGGGCAAGTTACTTAGCCTCTGTTGTCTCAGTTTTCTCACCTGTAAAACGGAGATAATAATAGTACACAAGTTTGTGGTGTTCTATGACAATAAAATAACCCACGTAGAGCGCTAGGCACAGGGCCTTGGCAAGTGGTAAGCGCTAAATAAATCTTAGATACTGAAGGAGTTTGGGTAGACTTTCCGAAGACGAGGATGCCACGCCATTCAGCTGTAGTATTCGCGGAGGCTTGGGGGATAGCTTTATATCCCGCCTCTTCCTTCCGCAGTCACGGGAAGCAGTTTGAGGCGGATCAGAAATCGGGCTCCACGTTTGCTTTTGCGATTCGAGAACCCTTTCTCATAGCTGGGGGCCGCGATACGTAGCTGCCATCCTCAGAGAGCCGCGGTGGCCTGGGGAGGAGTAGCCAGTACGCCCGGAGCGCACTTTGCTTCGCTAGCGGCCCCGGGAGGGCTCTGTCCGAGGTGCTGAACACCGCGGTCTCCGGGCGCTCCGGGGGTGTGTGCCGGCGTCCATTGTTGACAGAGTCTGTGGGCATCCTGCAGAAGGCCGAGTGTGGGGGCCAGGCGGTAAGTGCTTCTCCCATAATTTTTCGGAAATGCTCAGATTCATGATCTTTTCAATTTGCTGCCCATTCTCAGGATCATGACCTTTCACCGCCCGTCACTTGCAGCTTCCTGCAAAAAATTTAGACTTCGCTTCCCTTAAGACCCTTCACAAATGCAGATGCCTATCACCCACCCCCGCTCCCAAACCATTCCCTACACAATTCCAGGCCTCTACGCATCTCGCTCCCACGAATCAATGCAACATTGAAAATGAAAAAACCTGTCTACCACTCCCGTCTCTCACAATTTGCTGTGATAAAGAAGGCTCTCTTCTGCATTCCTCCACTCTTGCCTGTGGCCAAACAGCATGGACTGACTTCTTGGGCACTGGAGATCCCACCCAGATGACCAGTGGAAACCCCTGGGGTGCGCTTACCTGGTGGGGAAGCTCACCAAGTGAGGCCACCTGGATCCAGGCCACGGGTAGTATCATTACGTCCAAATAAAAGTCTGGGGCATGGGCGGGGGATGCCCCACGACCCCTCCTGCAGCTTTGGGTGAGTGATCTGTCAGAGGGAGCTGCCAGGCAGAAGGGGCACCGGGAGTTGGGGCTACCCCAGGCCTCGCCGGTCCTGTTGAGTGACTTGCCCAGAACTTCTTCAACGTTCATAAATAAACCTCTGCGTCAGTTCCTTCGAATCACTCCCTGCTCTTCCAAGTTGCTGTGGCAAGAGGGGAGTTTTTTAAAAGAGAAAGAAGCATGAAAGAGAGATGAGAATTGTCCCCCAGTCCAAGCCGCTGGTCTGCAGGTCGCCTGCGCAGCCCCAGCTCTCCAGCTTCCTCTTTGGCTCCACTGGCTGATGAGGCTCGGCTGCCCGCTGGCGCTGGAGAGCAGCTCTCAAGCCGAGTCTGGAGAGGCTTGTGTGGGTGTGTGTGTGCTGAGGAGGAAGGAGGAAGGCGGGGGTAGCGGGGGTGGGAAGTGTCTACCTGCAGCTGCAGGAAAACGCCGCCCTGCCCCCTAAGTCCCCAGCTCTTCAAGAACCAGATTCACTCAACAACTTAGCAGGAGCATCCTTGGAGTCCCGGAGGGTTGGCGCAGATCCGGCGCAGAGACCCAAGGGTCTGGAAAAGTGAAGGGACCCTCCCAAAGTCTGACACTGTGGGTCTGAGACCATGCATAGAACTCGTGTCCTCTCTTCTCTTTCTATGGCCCTGCCTTCTCCAGGTTTCCTTCATAAAAAGTCCTCAGGTCTCAGGATGTCTGTCCACAGGGCGGAAAGTAGAGAGAGAGAAGAGGGGGTGAATGTGAGCACAACACTGGTGGGCGGGGTGAGGGGGAGCTGATCATCAGTGCTGGCTCCGAACGGACAGACCATTCCACTCATTCCAACTCCAGCCTTTCCCCCACCTCCTACCTATTGCCAGGACTTCCAAGGGGGCTATTTGCCCACAGTTTTTGTTTTCTTGTAACAAAAGTAATTCATGTTTGTTGTATACTATTCATACCACAGGGCATTATATTTGAAGACTGCCTCCCTCCCCATAGAGTGCCTCCCTCCTCTTGCCCTTGCAGCCTCTTTCCACCAGGGATCTGTTCCCCAGAGGTAGTCTGCATTTGTACATAAACCATAAACTTATAGTCTAGATAAGTATGCACACATGGGTTCTACTTCTAAAAAATTTTTTTTTCTACTTCTTTGTGAGTCAATTTGGAATTCATATTTTCTTTTAAAAATTGTCCATCATTTATATTTTCAAATTTACAAAGTTACAAATGGTGTTGCATTGTCATTTTTCATCTCCTATGAAATGTTTTTGTACCCCCTTTTCATTCCTCAGAGCCCTGGTGATACAGTGGTTAAGAGCTCAGCTGCTAACCAAAAGGTCAGCATTTCCAATCCACCAGCTGCTCCTTGGAAACCCTGTGGGGCAGTTCTACTCTGTCCTATAAAACCACTATGAGTTGGAATCCTCTGGACAGCAACGGGTTTGTTTTTTGTTTGTCTTTGTATTTCATTCCTGACATTTATATTCTCTCCAGCCTCCAATTTTTTTTTTTAACCAGACTGACTGGAAAATTATCAATCTTACTGATCTTTTAAAACAGACATATTGTTTTGTGATTTGGAACTGTTTTCACTTGGTGCCCACTGTATGAGGACTAAACGTTGTTTGCTCTAGTAGAGCAGACCTACTGAGTTAACTTGCCCACTTTGTGTGAATCCCTTTACGTGAATGAACTCATTCAAAATGCACAAATATGTACTATCATTATCCCCATGTTACAGATGAGGAAACTGAGGCCCATCTTAAGAGGAGAATTCTGGCCTCAAGTCACCTTTCACCTACATTACACTGCCAAACCCACTGCACCTGCAGGCTGGCATTGCTTGTGCTGTTTCTTCTCCCTGAAATGTTCTCTTCCCCCAACCAGCTCTTACCTTCCTGCCAAATTTTTCTTCATCCTTCAAAGACAGGCTCTGATACCACCTCCCATCTGAAGCCTTCCCCATTCTCTCCTACAGATTTAATTGCTTACAGCCTCAAAACTCTAAGGACACGTTGTACACCCTCTAGGAAAGTACTTAGCATATGAAGGACAGTTACTCTTTCTCTGTGGATTACAAGCTCCTCTAGGACAAAAAGTCTGTTTATTTGTCTTCCTTCCCTTCCTTTCTCACGACCAGCAATTACCACAGAGCTGGATACAGAGTAGGCGCGTGATGTTAATTAAATTTGGTTGAAACTAATTAAGATTTCACAACAAAGGAGCCTCTGGGTAGTGCAAATGGTTAATGTTCTTGGTTGCTAACCAAAAGGTTGGAGGTTCGAGACCACCCAAAAGTTCCTCAGAAAAAAGGCCTAGTGATCTACTTCCAAAAAAAATCAGCTGTTGAAAATCCTGTGGAGCACAGTTCTAATCTGACACTCATGGGGTTGCCATGAGTTGAAGCCGACTTACAGTAACTGGTTTTTCACGACAAAAGCAAGACAGAAAATGCAGTTCAATTCCTATCTACTTCATATGAGTGTCCCAAATCACTTGGAAAACCCCTGCCTCTTCTCATTTTCTAACATGTAAAATGCAGAATTGACCACAAGTTCTCTGCCTGTACCCTACTCCTCACCCCCCTCTTAAGGAACATGTTGGGACCAGAAGAAAGTCACATCAGATGGAATTCTGATGCCACAAAAAATAAATTGTAAAGTGATCGTTGGTGCCACTCTTCCCTGTGCACTTTGTTTTAGGTCAATGAGGGCAAAGTCTTTGTTTCTCACTCTTCAGCAGTTTCCTTGTGCAGAGTTTTTTTTTCAGCCAGTTGTTGTCTTTGAGGGGGAGAAAGACAGACTCAGGAGTGAACAGTACAGAGAGCCAGAGCTGCTACCAAGGGGTTTCAAGAGTCATCCAATTCATTGTCTTCACACAGATTGGGAAGCTAAGTTCTAGGCAGGATGTTTTCCAAAATCACACAGCAAATCAGCATCAGAGCTCCCAGGTCACCTGAGACCAGTGTTATGGGATTGGTTGTGTTCCAGACCCTTAGACATTTTTAAATAACTTTTCCTGGGTTTCTATTACAGAATGTTATAGGTTTATTCTAGGTAATAGAGGTAAAATGTGGACTTATTCTTCCAGTCCTTTTATATATACCTTTTAATGTTAAAAGTTCATTTTTTCCCCAAATGTTTTTATTGTACATTTAAATCAGTTAGAAATGCTTTTTGCTACCAGTAACAGAAAAGCTCATCTTAAGCAAAAAGGAGCTTATTTTCTTATATGACAAAAAGATTGAGGGTGAGCAGTTTCTGATGGTGGCTCAGGGGCTCAAAACTTTCAGGGCCAGGAGTGATGCTCGTGGCCTTTTCCTTGAATTTGAAAGAAGGCTGCTGACAGGTCCACGCAGAACTTCTGCATCTCAGACAGGAAGAGTGGGGAGGGATGGAGCCAGTCCATCTGCCCCTGTTATCAGAATCTTTTGACTAAAAATATGTCACATGCAAGAAATATTAGGAAAACAGAAAGATTCCTATGATTGGCTTAGACCAATAAATGATTCCTTTCCTGAGTCTCATCTAATGCCACCCCAAACTACACTGAGTTCTGTTATCTAGAAAATAAGAGGGAAATAGATAATATGACTGCCACAGTGTTTGTTACTAAAAATTAGGAAAATGCAGGTGAACAAGAAAGAGACTATATAACATTTATAATATATATTAGGTTAATGTAATTTATGCAATTAAACAATGGAGTACATTGTATTCACCTTGTATCCCTCCTTTCCTTCCTTAAAAAAAAATCAGTGAAAAAAATCTATCAATTTGGTTTTTTTTTTGCTCTGCAATATATTTCCACATTATTACATGCTACTCTTCTACTTCATTGTTAATGGCTATGTTATATTTTATTGTATGCATGATCCATAATTTATTTAACCAATTTCCTGTTTAAAAAACCAAACCAAACCCATTGTTATTGAGTCAATTCTGACTCAGAGTGACCCTATAAGACAGAGCGGAACTTCCCTATAGGGTTTACAAGGAGAGGCTGGTGGATCTGAACTGCTGACCTTTTGGTTAGCAGCCAAACTCTTAACCACTGCACTACCAGGGCTCCAATTTCCTGTTTAAGATGTTAAACTTTTATATAGTTTTTCTCTCTTTTAAATAATACTGCCACAAAGATCTTATAGCTAATCTGTTTTGAATTTCAGAATTGTTTCCGTAGAGCAGAATACTTGTGGTTTTAGACTAAGGGTATGCCAGATTTTAATGCTTTGGAAATATTGCAAAAGTACCCTCTAGAAAGACTGTATCAACTTTCATTGCCCCTTGTTATGTATGAGAGTTCATTTTGAAATGTGTCCTCACCCACACTGCATCACATCATTAAAGAAATTTGCCAATATGGAAATAAAACAAATTTATTAGGTTGTTGTTTTAATTTGCATTTCTTCTATTGCTGGTCAAGTTGACTTGTTTTTATGTTTATTGGCTATGTTTTTATAAATTGCCTCTTTGTATCTTCTACTCATTTTTCTGTTGGTGTTGATGATTTACAATTGATTAGAAAATACACATAAAATAAATAAAATCACTTATAATTTCCCTACCCAAAGATAATCACTGTTATTCATCTATTACTATGTAAGTTATATATCTGCTGCTCTCTCTCACCCCCTTATCCCCTCATTTACCTATGTATATACCTTACCTATCTACCTACTTACCTATATATCTCATGATTAGCTCCTTAGGATAAATACCCAGAAGTCAAACTGATGAGTCAAATCACTCTCTGAAATGTGGTACCAATGTATCAGTCCAAGAGACTTTCGTAAGCACTATGGTAATCCTATTTTTAAAAATATTTGCCAATTTGAAAGGCATCTTTTGTTCATTTGCATTTATTTTATTGTACTGAAGTTTGTCTATTTTTAAGTTTGCTCTTATTTATAATTTCTTATACTTTAAAATTTTCTTCTTTGTGAGCATACCTTCATTTGCAATTCCTAATGTTGGCTATTTGGGGTCTTTTCCTCTCTTCTCCTCATAAAACTTGGTAGGGCCTCATCTATTTGATTGTTTCTCTTTCAAAGATAGATCTTTTGCATTTATTTATCGATTATAGCATTTTTCGAATTTTACTTCACTGCTTTTTATTTTCCTTTCTATTAATTCTTTTCTCCTGTTTTCCTTAAGTTTCTTTTGTTATTATTTTCCTAGCTTTTTTTAGTTGAATGCATGTTAATTTGGTTTCATTCTTCCTTGTATATAATTAAATTCATTTGTGGTTGATTTTATTCTTGTTGTTGATTTATGACTTACCAGAGCCTATGTGTTACGGAGTAGAACTGCTTCATAGGTTTTTCTTGGCTGTAATGTTCACAGAAGCAGATCACCAGGCCCGTTTTTTCCTTGGTGCTGCTGGGTGGGTTCAAACTGCCAACCTTTTGGTTAGCCGTCGAGCACAAACCATTTGCGCTACCCAGGAACCTTTATAATTAAATTCATTTAAGGATATGACTTGCCCTCAGGGCATAGCTTTGCCAAATCCCCCCTTTTTTTCCAAACTGAAAGTAAGTTTTGGGGGAAAAAAATCAAAACAATACCATAAAAGAGTCAACAAAGCAATAAATCAAGCCCTGATCTGTAGCATTTGCTGCTTCCTGTGTGTCTCAGTCATCTAGCTCTACTGTAACAGAAATACCACAGGGGGATGGCTTTCACAAGCAGGAATTTTTCTCACAGTTTAGGAGGCTAGAAGTCCAAATTCAGGGGTGCTGGCGCTCTGGAGGAAGGTCCTTGTCTCTTCTGAGCTTCCGCTCCTGGACAATCTTCATGTGGCTTAGCATCTCTCTTCCTCCATCTCTGCTGTGCTCACTTGTTTGTTTAATCTCTTTTATATCTCAAAAGAGATTGACTCAACACACACCCTACACTAATCCTACCTCATTAACATAACAAAAATAACGATTCCCAAATGGGATTATAACCACAGGCATAAAAAAAACCAAAAAACCAAACCCATTGCCCTCAAGTCAATTCTGACTCATAGCGACCCTACAGGACAGGGTAGAACTGCCCCGTAGGGTTCCCAAGAAGCACCTGGTAGATTCGAACTGCCGGCCTTTTGGTTAGGAGCCATAGCACTTAACCACTGCACCACCAGGGTTTCCACAGGCATAGAGCTGAAGATTTACAACACAGGTTTTTGAGGCCACAATTCAACCCATAACATGCAGTATAAATTCTCCTGTCATGGCTGATTTCAAGCTTTTAAGGTGCTGTCACTGACCAGGGAGTTTGGAAGACGTGCAACTGCAAACCAATATGTAGTATTTCCACTATATAGATACAATAGACATAAGTAACATCAATAGCAAACCTTTAATATAACTTACTTACTTGTAAATTGATTAAAGGAATGAAATTGTAAGTGAATTAAGAGTAATGTATTTCATTATAAATTAATTTTTAAAAATGGCTGTGTTTGACAATAAGCTAGCAAAATTCTAGGAGATTGAACAACCCACTCTCTCGAGCTGGTACCAGCCAACTCCAGCACACAGCCATAGGACATCCATGGGATCGTGGAAAGGCTGAGTTTGATGAGACCTTAGAGATGACTTGGTCCAATTCACATTTTGTACAGATAGAGAAGCTCCAGCCTGGAGAGGTGATGGGGCTGACCTGAGATTGCCGAAATTGACACTTGAAGAAACCCTTGAGTTCCCAGCAATTATTCCAGTATGTTTTCCTCTACATCCAGGTACCCAAGTGTAACAAGCAGCATCAGCATCACCTCGGAGCTTGTTAGCGATGCAAACTCAAAGCCTCCATCCAGTTCTGCTGAGACAGAATCTGCGTTTTAACAAAATCCCCAGGGGATTCACAGGCACACTGAAGAATGATACGCTTTGAACAACAGCGGTGATTCTGAACGTAGGTTGTCTGTTAGAATCACTGTGGGTTTTTAAAAAAGAAAAATCACCATACCCAGGACCCATACTCAGAAACCGTTTAACTGGGTGGGTAACAGCCCAAACATGAATGGTTTTAAAAGATTCCCTGATGATTTTTAGTGTGAGACCGGGGCTAAGTCTCTTGGCTGCACCACATACCCTCCATGAGTCCCCTACCCAGTAACAGGGAGGTCACTGTAGACCCCGAAGCTGATGAGGCCAATTCTTCCAGGGAAGCAGGAGTGAAAGCAACTGCACCTGGCTGTGACACGGTGACGATGGCCTAGGGTGGCTGAGAAAACACCTCTGTCAAGCTGCCTGGAAACTAAAACCCCAAACCTGAATGCATCCACAGTTCCCAAATGCCCCCATTTCCTCCCAGACAGAAGGGGTGATTACCCTTTGCAATTCCCGGCCATTTGAGAAAGTGAAAGCTCTGGGAAAACCAGCTGAGGCAGCATGCTGACGATATTCTTTTTATGCCAAATTCGTGCTGCCACTTCTGCTCTGGCTCTTTAACTCTTCACTCCGAACAGATTGTACTGAAGGTGTCATTGCAACATCAACGCAATAGTATTGTGATTACTGCCTTCCTTCCCACCCTCTTCTGAAGGCTCCCACGGAAATGGTTTTTATCTTTTGAGATCTAAAGTACTTTACAAAAACACTCAGCAAATACTTGAGCAGAAATAAATGTCCCTAAATAGCCACTCCCTCCAGGAGAAGTCATGATCACCAGTGTTCCTCAGAAATGCCTAAAATAGAGTCCAGGCTGACAGTCCCTCCAAGGAGCGTCCTTGTTTAGCTAACCTAGTTAGAAGCTGTGAGCTTGTGCTTCTGGGTCCTGTGAGAGCCTTGTGTTTTTTAAATGATTTTGTCTAAAAACTCTTCCCATCTCCCTAAGAAGTTCAGGATATGTAAATTTCCTGGAACTGGAAGCTTTGAGTTGACTGCTTATGGAGCAGCAGCTGTGGTTTGCAGACACCCAGGGGAGTGCTGGGTGGGCTGTACCAGGGGCAGCACTTGAGGAAAGGACCCTCTAGAGCCCCTTCCCAATGTTTCCTTTGGGCCGTGTTTCTCTGCTGGCCGCGTGGGCAGGGAAGGGGTCAGCCACATCCATTTTTCCCAGGGGCCCCTTGTCCCTGCTCTGACATTCCTGTCACTCCCTTTAGAGCAGCGGAAGTGGAAGAGAGTTCTTGAATTGTAGTTCTATTCCTGCCATGATCTAGGAGAGAAATTTCAGGTGCGTGCGCTTCACCTGGCCGTGAGAATCATGGAGATCACACTTGTACCAGAGAGAGGAGAGTTCTTTCTCACGGCTGAACTAGGCAATTGACTAAAACAGTAGACTTAGAGTCTGTCATTGATATCAGTGGTGGCAGTTGGGTGACCAACTCATCCCAGTTTGCCAGGGACTTTCATAGTTTTATCACTGAAAAGTCCTCCGTCTTGAGAACCCCCTTGGTCCCAGGCACACTGGGATGGTTGGTCAACGTAGGTGGCAGCCTAAAGCCTCTTCTGTTATGACATGAAAGAGTGACCTCAGCTGAAGCATCAGGTGAGATTTATAAAATTGAAATAAAAAACCCCTGAAGATTTCACATACATGAGTTCCATGCGTACTGCTATTGACTAAATGCCCACTTTAAGGGGGGGACAAGAGTAGACCCAGCTGCAGTTTCAGTTCCAAAGGGCCAAAGCTGTGACAAGGGACTCTACTCAAAACACCAGCTGCTCCAGAACGAGGGAGCCTAAGCCCGTATAGAGTGCCAAGGTTTGGGACCAAAAAAGGTAGGAGCGAGCTTACTTCAGCTGAAGGCAAGCAGACAAGGCCATCCATGGTGACTGTCATGCAAACGTCAAAGGGACAAGGGCCTGAGGGACTGTCATGAGCTGGCATGGCTACAGTAGCTCAGGCTCACTTTCTTGTCCCAGGTGGCTGCACAGGGCCAGGCAGCTGCTCATTCATTCATATGTATACATTTTCCTTTTTCTCCACCACAAAATTATAGCATAGTATACACACAGTTTTCCACCATGAGTTTTTACTTACTTAACCAGATATCCTGGAATCTTTCCATACCAATATGGGTAAAGCATTATCATTTTTTTATACAGTTGCATACTTTTCATAGTTTTCTATCGGATATGTATATACGTATCTGGGTACATATATGAGTGTGTGTATGTATATATATATACACACACATATACATATTTATATATATACACACATACATATTCATATCCAGTGGAGTCCTGGTGGTGTAGTGGCTAAGAGCTCAGCTGCTAACCAAAAGGCTGGCAGTTCAAATCCACCAGCCACTCGTGGAATCCCTATAGGCCAGTTCTACCCTGTCCTATAGGGTCACTATGGGTTCGGATTGATTTGACAGCAATAGGTTTTGTTTTGGTATACGTATCCAATAGAAAATTATATATATATAACTATATATTATGCATATAAACCCACTGACATGGAGCTGAGCCCGACTCATGGCAACCCCATGTGTTACAGATTAGAAATGAGCTCATAGGGTTTTCTTGGCTGTAATATTTATGAAAGCAGATCACCAAGCCTTTCTTCCACAGTGCCACTGGGTGGGCTCAAGCTGCCAACCTTTTGGTTAGTAGTCAAGAGCAAACCATTTGGGCCAACCAAGGAGCTATGTGTGTGTGTGTGTGTGTGTGTGTGTGTGATTTATTTAACCAGTCCAATGTCGATGGACATTTAAGTTTTTATTTCCAGTCTTTTGCTATTACAAGCAGTATTGAACTGTGTAATGACCTTGTATATATCTCATTTAAACATGTAATAATATTTAGAGGTATTTAAAAGTGCAATTATTGCTGAATTAAAGAATTTGTACATTTACCTTTAGCTAGATATTGCCAGATTTCCATCCAGCAATGTGTGAGAGGACATGTTTCCCATACCCTCCCCACATGGTGTGTTATCGACATTTTCTATATTTGTCTATCTGATATTTTCAGAGAAGCAGCATCTGTCTATCTGATATAAACCAGTGTTTGTCTGTCTGACAGATTTTAAAAAAAAAAAGAGTAGAACTGCCCCATAGGTTTCCAAGAAGCAGCTGGTGGATTCAAACTACCGACCTTTTGGTTAGCTGCTGAGCTCTTAATCGCTGTGCCACCAGGGCTCCCTACCTGATACAATATGGTTAAAAATATTTTTAAGAAATACATTCTCCTGTAGTCATGTAGTTTATGGCCTCTGTGTTCTACTTAGAGAGGCCTTCTTATCTTGGAGTTTTTTTGTTTGTTTTAATCCCCCATTTTTAAGATACTTTCATAGTTTTTTTAATTAAAATTTTTGTTATAGAATTATGTCTGGGGAATGTGTGAGGTAGGAATCCAGTTTTTTTCCCAAATGGCTACCCAAGTGTCCCAACACTGCTCAATGAATAATAAATACATGTGTCACCCTGATTGTAAATGCCACTTTTAAGATCTAATCATAAATTTCTGCATGCTTTGGGGTTAATTTCTGAACCTTTTATCCCTTTTCATTGTTTTGTCTGTCTAGTGGAAAACATCTTCCATGTTAATTTAATTACTCTAAATCTTGTTTTAATCTTTGGTAGGGTTAATCATCCCCTCCTTACTTTTTCTTCAGAAGGTTTCTGGCTATTCTGGTGTCAAAATATGGTTTTAATGGTATATTTTATTCCATCGTCTGGATAAGCTATAATTAATGACTCATTCCCCTATCATGAGTCAGAATTGACTCAACGGCACTGGGTTTGGTGTTTTGGTTTTGTTCCCCTATTGTTGGACTCTTAGGTTGCTTGTAATTTTTTTATATAATAAATAAGACAAAAATGTTTCCACATCTCTGATTATTGCTTAAGGACAGATTCAAAGAAATTGAATTATTGGCTTTAAACAACTTGAAGGCTCTTAATTAATATTAACCAAGAGCCTTCAAATCATTCAGAGCCAGTGGTATATTACCATAGTCCCTGGATGATGCAAATAGTTAACATACTTGGCTGCTAACCAAAAGGTTGGAAGTTCAAGTCCACCAGAGGCACCTCAGAAGAGAGGCCTGGTGATCTACTTCCAAAAACTCAGCCATTGAAAACCCTATGGAGCACAGTTCTACTCTGACATCCAGGAGGTTGCTATGAGTCAGGGTTGATGTGATGGCAAATGGCATAGTAACAGTGTAACGAATGGTATAGTAACAATTGGTGTAGTAACAATGTCCCAGTCAGAGAACACACCAAAACCCAGTGCCGTCAAGTTGATTCCAACTCATAGTGGGACAGAGTAGAACTGTCCCACAGAGTTTCCCAGTCAGAGAGGGGGTACCAATCTACTTTCCAATTGACACTGTGAGAATGTGCCTGTACACCACACTTCTGTAAGCACTAGGTATTTTAGGGTTTAAAAAATTTACATTTCATATTTGAAAAGTGATGAATATTTCATTTTTCATATGTTTATGGTCCTCTGGTAGTCTGTGAATTATTGAGCCAATTTTTACATTAGCATGGCCATCTTTGTCTTAAATCTTTAAGAAATTATCATATAGTAAGGCTACAACAGGAAACTTAGAAAGAAAAATATTCTCCTGTATTTATAATGTAGTCATTTTTACTTTAATGCTGGGGTTGGCACGGTGTGGCCCCACAGGCCAAGAAGCTTGCGACCTGTTTTTGTAAATCAAGTTTTACTGAAACACCAGCTGTGCTCATTCATTTATGTGTTGTCTATTGTTGGTTCTGTTGTAAATGGCAGAGTTGAATAATTGTGACAGAGACCATCTGGCCTGTAAAGCCTGAAATGGTTACTATCTGGCCCTTGCAGAAAAAGTTTGCCAAGCTTTGCTGTAAAGTTGTTCTTCAAATAGGTACTATAGCATTGGAATAATTGTTGAGAACCAGTTTCAAGTTTTCTCTTTCCATTTGGTCATATACATTTTTCAATTTTACTACTTAGCCTTTGTTTTTATTATTTCAATGGCTGAACAATAGTTTATACAAAAGTATTTTGATAAGTGGTTCAACTACTAATTGCTTTTTTGTCTATATGCTGCCTTATTCCAAAATTAGCTAAACTAGTGATAATCCTCCTATTGTATAATTGGGTTGTTTATAAATAACACTGAAATGAACATCTTTACATACAAATTTCTTGTGTCTCTGAGTGTGTTCCATTAGAAAAAACTTCCTGAAATAGAATTTGAAAAACAATTTGAGGATAAATAGAAAAGACAATCAACATGTTCCTATCCTTCAACTCAATTATCCTGTTTCTGGAAAGGTTTTCCCATTTTACAAGGCACGAAAAACCTTTTATCCAAGGGAATAAAAGACACACACAAACTGATGCAAAGCAGCAGGAGTAAATGGAGGTAAAAGAAAGAGCCTAGCACTATTAAGGGCTTAGTGTGCGTTAAGCACTTTAAAAGAAATGTATACGTATCATGCAATTTAATCTTTATAAAACATTTGTCACAAGTATTGTTAACACCACTTTGTACATAAGAGACCCAGGGATCAGAGACCTTGGGAAACTTGCCATGATTATACAGCCAGCAAGTGACAGACCTGGGATTCAAATCTTATCAACTTGTCTCAAAGAAGCCATGCATGTTCCTTCCACTACAACATTCTAAGACATGTACCAAACTCGACTCCATTGCCTTTGAGTTGATTCCGACTCATAGCAACCCTCTTGGATAGAGTAGAACTGCCCCCATAGGGTTTCCAAGGAGCAACTGGTGGATTCAAACTGCCAACCTTTTGGTTAGCAGCTGTAGCACTTAACCACTGTGCAACCAGGGCTCCTAAAAGATGAATGATACATACGGAAGTGGGCTCTTAGTAAACATGATTTCTGCCTGAACCTGAGCAGGAGGCAAGGAGACAATACATGCAGACAGCAGATGACAGTCACCGAGTGCCTTGGTCCAGATCCACCCTTCTCCCTTGTCCTCCCTTTCTCCCTCTCCCCTCCGCTCTGAGCATCAGTGTTGTTCCATTTCCTCCTCTCTGCCCCCATCCCTCTCAGGTTCCTGGTCTGCCTGGCTCCCTGAGTCTCTTCTCACTGTTTCCTGTGCTGCTACCAAACACCTACTGAGCCCAACAGGAGGATCCTTCTGCTCTCTCTGATGGGTTCACACCCCAAGGTCATGCAGCCATGAGCTGGGCATGGAGGCCTTTGCTGGGTCATTCAGGTAAGACCAGTGAGAATGGAGGTAAGGAAGGCATGAGAACTTTGGGTGATTGCAGGACCCTTGCCATGTAATGAATGGGGTAGTCAGCACGTGTGTGTGTGCTTTAGTGATTGTGAGTGACTATGGGGGAGGTGGCTACGTATGTGGTTCAGTCATTGTGAGCATCACCATGTACGTGTGGACAAGCACGAGGACATATCCCTGTGGTATGTGCCCAGATGTATATTGGGAATGCCTTTTATGAATGCAAACGTTAGTGTGTGGTGTTGTTGTTGTTAACTGCCGTTGAGTCAAACCCCGACTCATGGTAACCCCATGCATTTCACAGTTGAACTGCTCCAGAGGGTTTCCTTTGCTGTAATCTTTGCGGAAGCAGATGGCCAGGCATTTCTTCCAAGGAGCCTCTGGGTGGGTTTGAACTGCCAAGTATATATGTTGTCATGTAGGTGCGGATAATTAAGCTATATATATATTGTCCTTTATTTCTGAGAATACCCAGCAAATACCAAATGCAGATCCCTCCCGTCCTTTTTTTAAATGAAGCCTGGGAGCTGAGATTCTTGGGTATGTCTGTTCCTGTAGACCAATGTGTCTTAGCTTCAACCCTACTGACATTTGGGACTGAATAATTCTTTGTTGCGGGGGGCTGCCCTGTACGTTGTAGGATGTTTAGCAGCATCCCTGGCCTCTCTACGCACTAATGCCAGTACTACCCCACTCCCCCACACATACATCCCAGTTGTGACAACCAAAAGTGTCTCCAGACATTGCCAAATATCCCTAGAGGGACAAAATTGTCCCTAGTCAAGAACTGTTGCCCTAGACCGGTAGTTCCCATCTGTGGCTGCACATTAAAATCACCTAAGGAGCTTAAAAAATTTCCCAGGCTCCACCTCAGATCAATTAAACCAGAGTCTCTGGGAGCTGGGCCCTGCACGTTGGTAATTTTTAAAAGCTCCCTGAGAGCATTCCAATGTGATTCTAATGTGCAGCCTGGGTTGAGAATTCTTGCGTTATTCCAGCGTTCCTCACACTTGAACTTGCATTAGAATCACCTGGAGGCTTTAACACTGTTGGGCCCTACCCACAGAGTTTCTCCTGTCTGGATGGGGGCCTGAGGGTTTGCATTCCTAACAAGTTCTGGGTGATGCTGATGTGGGGACCACAGTTTCAGAACCACTGCCCCAGAGAAGTGACACTCAGACTTTGGTGTGCTTAGGAGTAACCTCGGCAGCTAACTGGAAATTTAAATCCCTGTGCCTCACCCCCTAAATATTCTGATTCAATATAGCTGGGGCAGGGCCCAAGACTTAACTTTTTCACAAGCGGCATCCCAGGTTATTGACAACTCGCTACTGAAGGACATAAAGAGGATATGAGTCAATAGAAAGTCATCCTGTGTGCTTGGATCAGAAGCCTTAATACCACAAAACTATCAACTCTCTTAAAATTAATCTAGAAATACAGCGCAATCCCAATTAAAGTCCCAGAAATAAAATTTTTGAAACTTAACTAAATGATACCAAAGTTTCTTTAGAAAAATAAATAAAATGCTGAAAAAAGGAAACCAATATGGGAAGGAGGGTGAAACTCTACTACTTTTTTGTTCTAGAAATTTACTAAACAAGAAATTAAAAGTAATATATTACAAATAAAGATTAATAAAAAATAAAACTCAATGTCGATTTAAAAGGAGTCAATGCATGACGAATATATAATCTCAAACCATTGGTAAAATAATAGATTTTTAAGAAATGAATAAGTCAAGCCCCTGGTGGGGGTGGGACGGTGGGGGGAAGGAATGAATGAATTCCTCATTTCTTACACCAAAATGAATTCTAGGTGGGTTAAAATTTACATGGTAAAAGAAAATCATAAAAATATTACATGAAAGTATTAGATAAAATCGTATAATCTTGCCTAAAGGAAGAACTTTTTAAGTACAAAATGAGAGTTAGATATGATAAAAGAAATAATTGAGAGATCTTGGAGTAAGGATATCATAAATAAAGTTGAAAGACAAATGATGAATTGGGGAAAATATTTGGGATTCATATGGAAACGGTTGAATAAAAGAATGAATACTTTAATAGAAAATCAGTCAAAGGGTGTGAACTACAAGTCAGAAAAGAAGAAATACAAATGGACAATAAACATGTGGATCGGTGTTTGACCCTAGCAATAACTGAAGAAAGGGGGCAGTGGTGGTTCGGTGGCAGAATTCTCACCTTTCACGTGGGAGACCAATTCTTTTTGATACAGTGACTGTGTGTATTCCGTGCGTCTTCTATTGATGCTTCCTGCATCATCCACTTTGAGCACTAAGGTGCACCGGACCCAAGCCCTGGTATTTTCAATCTCCTATGCATGTAAAAGTTGGACAATTAATAAGGAAGACCGAAGAAGAATAGATGCATTTGAATTACAGTGTTAGCAAAGAATATTGAATATACCATGCACTGACAGAAGAACAAAGAAATCTTTCTTGGAAGAAGTACAGTCAGAATGCTCCTTAGAAGCAAGGATGGCGAGACTTCGTCTCACATACTTTGAATATGTTATCAGGAGAGGTCAGTCCCAGGAAAAGGACATCATGCTTGGTAAAGTAGAGGATCAGCCAAAAAGAAGGAGACTTTCAAGGAAATGGATTGACATGGTGGCTGCAACAATGGGCAGGATGTAAGGATGGCACAGGACCAGGCAGCGTTTCGTTCTGCTGTACATAGGGTCGCTATGAGCTGAAGAATAAATAACAACAACATGCGGGAGACCCTGGTTTGATTCTCAGCCAAGGCTCCTCATGTGCTGCCGCCACCCATCTGTTAGTGGAAGCTTTTGTGTTGCTTTGATGCTGAACAGGCTTCAGTAGAATTTATAGACTAAGACAGACTAGGAAGAAAGACCTGGTGATCTATTTCCAAAAATCAGCCAGTGAAAACCCTATGGATCACAATGGTCCGATTAGCAACCGATCTTGGGGATGGCACAGGACTGGTCATTGTTCCATAGTGCATGGGGTAGCCATGGGGACAATTCGATGGCAGCTAACAATGACAACAGTAATCAAAGAAAAGACTGCTAAAGCAATGAGGCAGCACGTTTGCCCAAGAGATAAGCAAAAGATAAAATTCAATGCTAGTAATCATTGTGGGCAAAGATGTGATAAATGGCCCCCCTCATAGACTGCTGGAGATTGGAACAAGGTTTCTTCATCTCAGTTCAGATATATGCATATATGTGTGTGTGTAAGTCATTAAAATGTATGCGCCCCTTGACCCAATAATTCAGTAATTTCACTCGAATAATGTAACCCGAGGAACTGATTAAGCACGAATACAAAGGTTTATACACAACGGTGATCCTTGTAAACCAAATGTCTAACAAGTTGAGAACGTTGTTGTTGGGTGTCCTTGAGTCAATTTTCAACTCATAGTGACCGCATGTGACAGATAAGAACTGCCCCATAGGGTTTTCTGGGCAGTAATCTTTACAGAAGCAGACCTCCAGGTCTTTCTCCCAAGAGCCTAGCTGGGTGAGTTTGAACCACCAATCTTTGGTTAGCAGTCAAGTGCTTAACCATTGAACCAACGGGGCAATTGAATAAAAAATACTGTCCTTAAAATTGAATTCTTTGCAGCCATTAAACCTAATGTTATAGAAATATGTATCCTGAAAACACATATATGGTATGTTGTTGAGCAAAATAAAGTGTGTGTGTCTATGTACGTGTGGGCAAAAATCTGGAAATTACAATGGCTGCACCTGTAGGAAACCCTGGTGATGTAGTGGTTAAGAGCTACGGGTGCTAAGCAAAAGGTCAGCGGTTTGAATCCACCGGGTGCTCCTTGGAAACTCTATGGGGCAGTTCTACTCTGTCCTATAGGGTCACTATGAGTTGAAACCAACTCAACGTCAACGGGTTTTTGGCACCCAGGTGACGGTATTATGGATGATTTTTATTTTTCATTCCTCTATATTTTTTATAGAATTTGTCTTACAATGGACGTGCATTCTGTAACTAAACACAAACTCAAATTAAACCGGTAGCCATCGAGTCAGCTCTGACTCATGGCAACCCCATGCATGTCAGAGAAGGACTGTGCTCCAAAGGATTTTCAGTGGCTGATTTTTCAGATATAGATCACCAGGCCTTTCTTCTCAGGTACCTCTCAGTGCCTTTCGGTTAGCAGTTGAGTGCATAAAACTTTGCACCACACGTGGACTCCTAAACTAAAATTACTCTTGAAATAAATGAAGTGGGACTGCTTGACCTCTCATTGAATGAGTAGAAGAGATACAAGAAGGTACTGCATTCTCATTGGCTCATGTCTGATGAAAGAAAAAGAGACCCTAATGTACATGGGTGTTATTCAGAGGCCACAAAGTCCCTTCTCTCACTAGGATGTTGGTGACTGCATCAGCATATGCCTTCCTGTGGCTTCAGGGACTGGTGGCCCAGCCAGAGTTAAGAAAACTCCCTGCAAGCAACATGGAGCTCTCCCTCTTCTCTAAGCTGGCTAAGGAGAGGGACCCAGAGGATGACAGGGAAACAATGGCAGGTCCAAAGTCTTTACTTGGGCCCAAGACTTTCAGCTCATTGCAGAGGTGTCTCTGGTGTCTGTGTCTAGTGGCCCCAGGAGAAGTCACACTGCTGGGGGAGTTAGACAGTCTGAGGTCTCTTCTCTGTAACACTGGAAATGTGCTGAAGGCTGTGGATCCTCTCTTGTCCTAGCTGGACCAGATGACCTGTGAGAGGACTTCCAGCTGAAGCACTTTGTGAACAGCCACTAGTCTCCATTCATTTAGTAATTTTAAGTGTGTTCACTGTATGCCAAGCATTAGGGTCTGCCTCTCTCAGAAAAAGAATAAGCAAGCAGAGCAGCATCTGTGGCTTTAGTGACATCAGGAGGGGCCAGCTGTCCCCCCCCCAATCTTCTCATTCCAGAAATTCAACCATTGATGTAACCAATGCTTGATTCCTTCTGCAATGAGTAACCAACACTTTAATAGGGATGTGATTGTGACCCTTTCCAAAGATAGAAAGCCAAAGGGGAGGGGTGGGTCTGGTGCAGAAGGTGCTGGGATCAGCTTGAGACACAGATTTTATGGCTCTGTGGAATCTCTTCATGGAGGTGTCCGGTTGGGTATGGGGTCTGGCACTCAGGAGACGAGTCTGAATTATAGGTAGAGATCTGGGGATTATCCACATTTACAAAGTGATGAAGATATGGGTGTGAGTGAGTTCAGCCAACCTCTCAGGGAACAAAAGGAACCAAAAGAGAAGGCTGAGAAAAAAGCACATCTAAGGAGAGAAATTTCTGGTGAGACTGGTAAGGAATAGGGAAAGGGAGACCAGCAGACTGTGGGACATGTAGTCCAGGAAGATAAGGGAAAGAGAGAGCATTTGTGCCAAATATAAGAGATCAGATAAGAATAAAGACAAAAAGTACCTCACGGATTTGGCAACAAGGAGGCTGTGGGTCATCTTGTCCCAGCAGCTATGGTAGAGTGGTGGGGCACCAACCTGACTGAGATGGACAGAGGGGAATGAGGAGGAACTCAGGAAGTTTGGCTGGCAAGAGAGGAGATACCTAGGTAGAGGCTGGAACGAGGTTATAGCATTCAGCAAGGGTTTTTAAGTGTTTGTTTATAATGGGAGAGACTTGAGCATGCTTAAAATGTTGGTGGGAAGAAGTCAGTACGTAGAAGTTGAAGAGGTGGCAAAGGTGGTGGATAATCAATATATGGAGAGGCTGAGGAGTAGGTGGGATGGGTTCCGGAGCACAAGATTGGGGGATGGCCAGCAACAGAGAGTACCCTGTGCACCGCAAGAGCTCAAGGCTCTCCCTCAGAGGGGAAGAGAATATAAGCAAGTGATTACGGGAAACACAGTTGACCAACAAAGAATTGTGAATTCAGACAGCAACATGATTCTGTTTTTCACCAACCAATCTGGTCTTTTGCAGATGAGGAAACTGAGGCACAGGGAGGTTAAGATCAAGACCACACAGCCAGCAAATAACAGAGCCAGGATTAGAACTCAGGTAGTATGGCTCCACTGTCTCAGCTCTAAACCACTGCAGGATGACTTTTCTCTAAAATTAAATACACATTGCATAATGATGTATTTCTATAAACAAATACATACAAATAAACGCATAGGCACACATATATGTGCACGTATGTACACATTAATATGCATGGAGAAAGGACTGCATACCCAAATATGAACAATAGTTCTCTCCGTCTTGCTGGATTACATCTAGTATTCATTTTCTTTGTGGTTTTCTCTATTTCTATATTTCCCACAATGGGTAAATTACTTGTGTCATAAGAAAAATAAAGGTTATTTTTAAAAACAGGCCTGAGGAAGAGACTAGAATGACTACATAGATCAGACCCCTGTTGTTGAAGTCCTGCCATCATGTGACACCCTGGGGGGGGGGGGACAGGAGAGGACAAAGAATGAACGGATGAGTCATTCTCTTTTAGCAGCATAGACAGAACAAAAAGGTTCTAGTTTTCCTGAAAGTTCTACCACTGCTTAGCACCTGCAAAAGCATTTTCCCTGGAGATTTCTGTGTCCTGTCTATAGGAAAACTGATCTGGCCTGAATGAGTCCCTGGCACGAGGGTCTCATCCTCTCTGGGTAGAACAGCCCTCAACATTTCCCATGGCCTCCCTGAGGGGAAATATTTAAAGATGTGCTCACTCCAGACAAGCTTCTGCGCCTGGAAGAGAAATCTTTGCAGAAGCCTTTGCTTCACCAGGTCTTTACAGAACCAAGACCATAACAAAGTCCTCTCTGGGGGCCCTGCAAGGGGCTCAGACCCCTGTGGCCAGGCTTCCAGAGAGCTGGGTCTCCACGGCACCCATGAAGGCGGCCACACTCCAGGCTTGTGCTCCGAGAACCACTCCTTCCTCTCCAAAGCAGCTCTTTCTTCAGGAGAGACATCACTTATTGCCAATACAGGTGCTGCCTTCCCCCCACCCACCCGCACTCCCGGCAGCAGGCACCCCGCCACTCTCCTCTCCTCTGGCTGCTCAGTTCTATTTTTAATAACATGGGAGCAAGACCACATTCAGATGGTGCTTCTACTTCCCATCTCTCCTTCAGTGACCATGATGATTTTTTTTCAGCTAGAAAGTTTCGGGTAAGATACGGACAGCTACTGGATTCTGTAAGCTTCTTCTCCTGCTGTTCAAATATTATTTTTTATGAAAACGTCTTACAGAATAACTCCATGGGCAAAAAAAGAAAAATTGGAAACGGAAATTTATGGTTGTAGTCTGAGAGTTGTTGCTGTTCGCTGCTGTCGAGTTGGCCTTGACTCATGGTGATCCCATGCACTGCAGAAGGAAACGCTGCCTGGTCCGGCTCCATCCTCAGATCGGTTGTAGATCGGGCTGGTGAGATCCACAGGGTTTTCGTTACTGATTTTGGGAAGTAGATCACCAAGCCTGTCTTCCTACTCTGTCTTAGTCTGCAAGCTCTGCTGAAACCCATTCAGCGTCATAGCGACACACAAGCATCCACCGACAGACGGGTGGTGGCTGCACAGGAGGTGCCTTGGCCGGGAATGGGACCTGAGTCTCCCACATGGAAGTGGAGAATCCTACCACTGAACCGCAGTGCCTCCCTCTGAGGGCTGAACTAGAAAATCCACATACACATGTACACCACCGGACAGGAAAAGTGACCTAAGGGACTCAACACAGCATGTCTTTGGAAAATAGTGCCTATGGCACTTAGGAGCCCTGGAGCCACAGTGTTTAAGAATTTGGCTGCTAACATAAAGGCTGGAAGTTTGAATCCACCAGCCGCTCCTTGGAAACCCTAAGGGGCAGTTCTGCGCTGTCTTATGGGGTAGCTATGAGTCGGAATCGACTGGACGGCAACAGATTTGGTTTGGTTTTTAGTGGGAAATTGCTGAATGATCTCTCATGGCTGGCGATGACCAGTAGAAACTGCTCATTGGCACCCCCCACCTCCACCTCAAGTGGCACCCAGGGCACTCCCACTGCTGCTGTTTTCCTAGAAAGGCCTCTGCCACAGGTCGAGTTTCAGATCTAAAGGAAAGAAAGTTTCAGAGTGAAGAGGAAAGGGCAGAGAAGAAAAACCGACTCTGTGTGTGTGTGTGTGTGTGTGTGTCGGGGTGTGGGGCGGTGTACTGGGCCCAGGATGGTGTGGCGATGAACACACAGGGCAGCAAACATTGAAAGCCCTCCTTTCTGCCCCTTGTTCTGATCTGGCCTCTCCTCCCTCCCCTGGCCACCATTGTGCAATACGTGGTTTCCCATGAGGACCTGCCCACAGAGCAAGATGGCTTCTCTAGGCTCATGGACTCCTTAGAGAACCTGGCAAAGGCTGTGCACCTCACCATTAAAAAAATGCACATCTCTCGGGGAAGAATCTCAAATGTATGTACTATGAAGTGAAAGAAGCCAGTATGAAAAGTCTACATACTGTATGGATTCAACTGTATGACATTCCGGGAATGGCAAGACTATAGGGACAGAAAAGAGACCAGTGGTTGCCAGGGATTCAGGGGGAGCACAGGACATTTTCATGGTAGTGAAACTATTCTGTATGATACTGTAATGATGGACACGCAACATTATGTATTTGTCAAAATCCATAAGACTGCACAATGCAAAGAGTTGCCCCCTAATGCAAACTATGCAAGTACATACCAGGCGCTTTTAGCCGATCCTGACTCACAGCAACCCCACGTGTGTCAGAGTAGAAATGTGCTCCATAGGGTTTTCAATAGCTGATTTTTTATATGTAGATCACCAGGGCTTTCTTTGGGAGCAATTCTGTGTGGACTCGAACCTCCAACATTTCGGTTATCAGCCAAGTTCATTAACTGTTTGCACCGCCCAGCAACTAAGGACTTTAGTTAATACTGTGTCAGTATTGGTTTATCAATTTTAACAAGTGCGCCACGAATGTGAGAAGAGGAGAAACAGCTTTCAGTGGGGAAAGGAGGTATGTGGGAAGTCTCTGCACAATTTTTCTGTAAATGCAAAATTGCTGTAAAAAATAAAGTTTATTTAAAAAAAGAAAGGCAGCAAGCACAGCCCTACACATACTTGGAGACCCTGAGCCCGGTCCCAGCGTTTTCCAGGCCCTCGGGGCAATGCTGGGAAGGGAGGGCTCCTGCCCTCAAGGCAGTGACCGCTGCCTCCAAGGCCTGACTCCTGTGGCCCCTTCTGAATGCCCTTCAGGCTCTTTCCTCCTCCCTGACAGAAAGAAGCAGAGCAGAGCCAAGCCAAACCGAGTCTGAACCTCACCTCAGCCGCTCACTAACTGGGTGGTCTTGAGCTCCTCACTCCTCCACTCAGCACCTCAGCTTGCCCTTCTGTGAAATGGGGATGATGTGAGGATTAAATAAGAGGTGCTCAGGAAGGATTACCTCCTTCCCTACCCAGCTTTCCCACCCTAACTCAAGTCCTACCTCACTCATTCAAACCATGATAGCCTCAGTGGCTTAAGTTCTCAAATGGCCATTGTATTCATTTATTCATTCACTCATTCATTGAACCAAGATTTCCCAAGCGTCTATCTATCCTCAGGGCCTGGCACCGGGTGCTGGGGTGCAGAGGATGTAAAGGAGCACCCACCTCTGCCTGGGGGAGCTGGCACCAGAGCTGGTTCTGTAGGGTGTCCATAAATTCTGGAAGCATGGGCAGAGATGCATAATGTCAAGGGCACTGCCAATCTGTAAACATGTGAACGGTACTGTCTATGTTTCCAGATGTCATGGACACCCGTAGATTGCTAATAGAAGTCAGCAGACAAGCCAGAGGCAGAGAAGGGGGGGCGGGGAGGAATGGCATTGCAATGTTGTTTAAGACCCCGACAACAGAAACTAACATTCAGACAGCCCCTGGCCTATGCGGAGCGCTCATGCCCCTTAGTAGCCTAACTTGACCCCTACAACAGACCCAGGAAGGTGCGTATTTTGATTACATTCCCATGTGGCAGACAAGGAAATAGAGCACCTAGAGAAGTCCCAGCTCCCTCTCTGTCAGTAGAAGGCGAGGATTTAATATAGATTATCTTGGCCCTGGCTTGCAGGGGATTAAGAGAGACCAGAGGGCAGCCAGCACCTTGGATGTTGTCAGAAAGGCCACATCCTTCCCCGTGGTTCTCACGCTGCCATGGCGACCATCAGTTAAAAATAGCTCAGTCAGCAACTGAAGAGCAGCTTTCACTGACACTGGGAATGCAGCCGTCTAGGAGGATGAGCAGCCGGGCTCTTGCCGTCCCAGGGCCCCAGGACAAGTGCTCCTTACAAAGTAGGGCCATATCCTTGGAGTGGTTCAGCAGAGTTTCTCAGAAATCAAGGTGGACTCCATGCCTCCTGCAGGAAAGTTGTGAGCAAAATGATCCCCCCCGCAAAAAAAGAAACCCATTGCCAGTCAAGTTGATTCTGACTCATAGCGACCCTATAGGACAGAGTAGAAATGCCCTGCAGGGTTTACAAGGAGTGGCTGGTGGATTCAAATTGCCAACCTTTTGGTTAGCAGCTGAGCTCTTAACCACTGAGCTGCCAGGGCTCCTGAGCAACCATGGGGGAAAACTGCGGCCGTGAGTTGATTCTGATTCATGGTGACCCCATGTGAGTCAGAGTAGAACTGTGATTCACGGGGTTTTCAGTGAATGATTTTTCATAAGTAGGTCCCCAGGCCTTTCTTCGGAGGCACCTCTGGGTGGACTCATACCACCAACCTTCTGGTTACCACCCAAGCTCTTAATCATGTTAGCTTACCGGGACTGTTACGGCAGCATCCCTGCCCAGCCTCCCGCTTCCCTCTCTCTGGATGCTTCCCTCACACTTTGTAGCTCTTCTAAGGTCATGTACCTCCCGCTAGACCCCAGTAGGGCCCATCAGAATCTGGGTTTGCTCCCCATTGCTTCCTCCAGAGCTAGCACAGTGCCCAACATTTAGTGGGTATTTGATAACATACTTATTGAATGAATAAGTCAAATAGTGAAAATTACCATTTTTTACTCCTTGTTTTGAAATATATTTTAATAGTTCTGACTCACGCACCAGTGAGCCATGCTGTGTTTTTGTTAACTAGAATCATATACTCAGCCTGTCTGGGATGGCTCATCTAGCTCAAAAGCCTCCTTTTACAGAGCTAGGAACTGAGGAACAGAGAGGGATACTAAGTCATACAGCGTGGGTCTCCTGAGCTCCAGTCCAATGCTTTTTTTCTTTTTTATTAGCTTTTCTTAGCTAGAAATAGAAATTGACTTTACTTGAGCATCCTCAGGCCCAGAATTATGTTTTAAAGAGATTCTTGTATACAGGCTTTCAGCTACCCAGGGGAAAGACAAGGGCTATGTGCTAGCAGCTGCAGACAGTTCCAGAATCCTAGGAGAAGAGGAACCTGCAAATTAACTGCCTGCCCTATCTGTGCGGTAGGACAGGTTATTTGCATAATGAGCCCAGTGCATACATTAGCTCCTGACTCCTCACTACCTTGAGAAGTCAACGGGTATTATTAGTGTCATTTTATCTAGAACTGGGTCACCGAAGAAAGGACAGGCTTTTCAGATGGTTCCCAAGGATCAGACTCTGCTCATGTACACTGAAGGCGCTAGCAATGGGCACTGAACTGGTCCAGCTGGTTCAACCATAAGCCCTTCTTCTAGGAGGTGGAGAATCAACCCTCCCCTCACCCTCTGGGCTGTATACTTCTACCTCTTCACTCACATACTCCATTAGTAACTCACCATTTCCATCACCTTGGACTTGGAAGGTGTGTGATTCCTATTTATCTCCAACCATGTCTCTCTCCTAGTTTGAGACCCTTATGTACCTCTACCTAGAAGAAGTCTCCACAGGATCCCTAGGTGGGGCAGTGGTTAAGCACTCGACTAGTAGTCAAAAGGTTGGTGGTTCAAACTCACCCAGAGTTGCCTCAGTAGACAGGCCTGGTGATCTCCTTCTGAAAGATCACAGCCTTGAAAACCCTACGGAGCAGTTGTACTCTGCACACATGGGGCCGCCATGACTCAGAATGGACTCCATGGCAACTAACAATAATGGCCGAGAATATCGCTACTTGATGGTCCCAGAGGCCATATGACACATCTCAATCCCAGCCCAGCATCTTCCCTTGAAGCTGGTTTCTTCCTTAAGCCCCTGTCTTGGTGACTGACACTGCCATCTACTGAGAACCCAAGAGAGACCTCTCTTGGCTCCTCACCCTACCCCCTGCCAATCACTGAGTCCTGTCCATTTGTCTACTAACTATTCCCCTTCTCTCCGTCTCCATGGGTGGCTACGGCACCTGGATGGCTACAGCAGCTCCCTGGGTGGTTTTCCTCCTATGATCTTGGCCTCTAACCCCCACCCTAATCAATTCTTCCAAGTACCAGCCATGACACTCCTCTGCATAACATCTTTCTTTGGTTGCCTGAGACTATGTGATAGATCCTTGGCCTGTCCCCGGGACTGAGTCCTGGGACCCCGCCCACCTCCACCATCCCTCCTTCACAATAGCATATTCCCTATGCCTTGGATACATATTCTCAACTCCTTGAAGGCCCCTGAATGCGCCAAGCTCTCTCTCACGTCAGTCTTTTCCAGGGCTTCTCAAAGCCTGAGGCACTTGGTATATTTAAAATATAAAGAAATCTCCATACAGGGTTTCAAAAATGGTGGGATATTACAAATGTTTGCAACTAACCCGCTAATGCCTTTAGAACAAAAACACAACAATGCTATGTAATCATGCTGGTCAGAAAATAATGAAATAATTTATGCAAAGCAAAACACAAACCCAGACCTGTTGCCATTGAGTTGATTCTGACTCATAGTGACCCTATAGGACAGAGTAAAACTGTAAATCTTTGCGGAAGTAAACTACCACAGCTTTCTCCTGTGGAGCGGCTAGTGGGTTCGAACCATAGACCTTTGGGTTAGCAGCTGAGCACTTAACCACTGTACCACCAGGGCTCCTTAAACAATTTATAAACTATAATAATTCACACTACCCTTCCGGCCTCAGGGCCTGCGTAAAGTTATCGACCATCTGGGTTTGCCTGGGATTGAAATGTTTCTCTAGGATTCCCTGGGTAGTGCAAAGGTTAATGTGCTCGGCTATTGACCAAAAGGTTGGAGATTTGAGTCCACCCAGAAGCACCTCAGAAAAAAGGAGTGGTGATCACTTTTGAAAAATCAGTCACTGAAAACCCTGTGGAGCACAGTTCTGCTGTGACACCCATAAGGTCACCATGAATTGGAATTGACTTGATGGCAATGGTAGAAGGGGCTCCCTAGGAAGTGAGACTTTCAACACTAAAACCAAGAAAGCCCCACGTGGTTTTAGGATGAGCTGGTTACACCAAGTATGGAATGGCAGTTGAAAGTCAGATGATGACCTTCTTCTTTCAAAACGTGGGTGAGGGGGCTAGCATTTGCAGATATAAGGCCACATTTGAGGTGAGGTGAATGGGAAGCCTTCACCAAAGAGCTCTCCCAGCCTTGCTTCCTGGTGCCAGGCCCTTCCTGCTCATCCTCCCAGCCCAGCTCTGGCTCAGCCTCCTCCCTGCCCACGCGGCGCTGGTCTGCTGGTGGCCCCTTTCCATGCTTCCTCAGCATCCTCTGTGACTCTTTTTCCGGCTGTGATTTTGGCTGTGTGGTCCATTTCCTCCTTCAGGTGGAAAGCAGCTCAAAGACAGGGCTGGCCCACAGAAGACACTGAGTGGGAGACCAGCGAGCAAAGCTGTCTGCACTGCCATCTCTTTAGCTCCATCTGAATCTTAGGGGGGTGGGCAAGATGCTGGGCCCAGGCAATTTCACAGCATTTCCTTGGCACCTCCTCTGTGCCAGGATAAGGAGCAGAGAGATGGCTCGAGCACAGCCCCAGCCTCAGAGAAGGTTAGAGCCCACTTGAGGATAAGACACGTGTTCATAGAAAGGAAGCTGGTGGTGCTTGTCTCATGGCCACTGAGCGCAACGCTGGCTTAGCTCCCAGGGATGCGGTAACAAATGACCATAAACTGGGTTGCTTAAATCAATAGAAATTTATTCTCTCACAGTTCTGGAGGCTGTTGTTGTTGTGCGATCGGGTCAATTCTGACTGATAGCGACCCTACGTGACAGAGTAGAACTACCCCAGAAGTCTAAAATCAAGGAGTTGACAGGGACATCTTTTTTTTTTTTTTTAACTGTGCTTTAGATGAAGGTTTACAGAGCAAATTAGTTTCTCATTAAACAATTAATGCACATATTGTTTTGTGACATTGGTTGCCAACTTCACGACATGTCAACACTCTCCCCTTGTCAATTTTGGGTTCCTTGTTACCCGCTTTCCTGTCTCCTCTTGCCTTCTCGTCCTTGCCCCTGGGCTGGTATGCCCAGTTAGTCCATTTTGCTTTATGGGCCTGTCTAATCTTTGGCTGAAGGGTGAACCTTAGGAGTAACTTCAGTACTGAGTTAAAAGCATGTCTGGGGGCTATACTCTCGGGGTTTCTCTAGTCTCCGTCAGACCAGTAAGCCTGGTCTTTTTCGTGTCTTAGAATTTTATTCTACATTTTCCCCCAGCTCTGTCGGGGACCTTCTATTGTGGACCCTGTCAGAGCAAGGGACATCTTCTGAAGGCTCTTGGTCACCATCCTTCCTTGCCTCTCCCAGTTTCTTGTAGCCTCAGGCATTCCTTGGCTTACGACTACATCACTCCAATCTCTGTTTTCCTCTTCACATGACTGCCTTTGTATCTGTCTGGGTCTCTTCTCCTCTTCTGCTCCCGTCATATTGGATTAGGAGCTACCCTAGTCCAGCATGACCTTACATTAACATAACTGATAACATCTTCAACCAAAAAAAGAAACAAACTCATTGCCCTCCGGTTGATTCAGATTCGTAGCGAACCTATAGGACAGAGTAGAACTGCTTGTTCCATAGGGTTTCCAAGGCTGTAATCTTTATGGAAGCAGACTGCCACATCTTTCTCCTGCAGAGCGGCTCGTGTTGGAACTGCTGACCTTTCGGTTCGCAGCCGAGAGCTTAACCACTGCACCACCAGGGCTCAGCATCTTCAAAGACCCTATTTTCAGACAGGGTTACATTCACAGGCATGGCAGTTAGGAACTCAACATATTTTGGGTGACACAATTCAACCCATAAGAAACACCACCTAATTTCCATGCTGAAGGGATCAAGAGAGCCGAGGGACCAGGGAGGGCTGCCGGGAATGTGTGCAGGAGGCACTGAAGGCACTGGTGCCTGACATAAGTAGCAAGAAGGCAGATTTCTTGCTTTCTAAAGAAACCTTTTCGAGGCCCAGAAATGCCAAGCCTCAGGAGAGGCTGTACTAAGAAGCAAGACATGAGAGTAAGTTGAGACGGCAGCTCCTTCTCCAAAAGGAAAGCTGAATAAGCGGGCAGATAAGGCTCCTTCCCAATTCTCTGACTTAACCCATTGCCGGCTGGGAGGGCACTCTTGAGGAAGGTACTGCAGGGTAGTATTCTGGGAGCTGTGACTGGTCCTGACTAGGCACATCAGAGAATATGGGAGATGAGCCTAGAGAGGTAGTTTGGGGTGTGAATCCAGGGATGCCAGGCCCCCCTCAGATCTACAAGATAAAGCACTGTGGGTTTTCTGAATAGAAAAACGAGTAGCCCAGTAGCGTGGGAGTATGCATCTGGCTGGGGGAGACAGGAACAACTCCAGAGCACATGCCACCCCTTAGGGCAGTGGTGGGTCAATTCTCGCCTCCCACACAGAAGACCAGGGTTCAATTCCAGGCCAATATACCTCAAGTGCAGCCACTATCCATCCCTCTACAGAGGCTCGCGTTTTGCTATGATGCTAAATAGGTTTCAGCAGACCTTCCAGACTAAGAAGAAAGGCCTGGTGATCTAGTTCTGAAAATCAACCAATGAAAACCCTGTGGATCACAACAGCCAGTCAGGTCTGGACCCGGTCGCGGGAATGGCACAGGCCCAGGCAGCATTTCTTCTGTTGTACATGGAGTTTGCCATGAGTTGGGAGGTCGTCTCAAGGACAGCTACAATAGCAACGCCACCTCTGGTTAGCGCTCTCCTCTCCCACATTCTCCACGTTGTAATGTCAGGGCTGATGACTAGCCACAGAGATGGAAATCAGTCCAACCCCTTTCCCCCACAGGCTCCAAGCAATATGACAAAGGAGTTGTCAAAAGATCAACTTAATATCTGGTAACACTGAGCTAGAAAAATCATCTTGAATCTATACAGCCGCAATCTGGTTTCCCAATTCTCTTCTATGCATTGGGTTCACCCACCCCAAACTACAGACTTGTCCCTCCCGGAACAGAGCCCACCTCTGTCCGCGGCCACAGGAACCAAGGTGGTGGGCACGGGAGGAAAACCTGTGGTCATTTACAAGTGAGTCCAAGAGGAGAATGCTTAGGAGGGGCTGGCTGATGTCTACAATGTCAGACCCTTTTCCCAATCTCATCAGTGGATCAGATCCTTCCCTCTCCTCCAGGTAGGAGGAGTGAGGGGCAGGCTGGGGGAAAAGGTGGGGGCCTTCAGGGATGAAGGAGACCGTGGCTCCCCTGCCTGTGGAGGCAGCTGGCGCTGGGCCCCATGTGGGGATTCCCGAAGGGCCTTTATGGAGGCTGGTGCCTCAGACTCCACGCAGCTCCACCCCGTCGGTCCTCCCCTCCCACAAGTGTGCAGATGCAGAAGGGACACCCTGCTGTCTCGGCACAGGCTGCCTCTGGGAATCCGGTAGTGGAGTATAACTCAGCTATTGAAACCAAACAGAGCGTCATACTTAACTCCTACCTCCCCAGTGGGAGTAGTAATCAAAGCGTGTGACTCAGCTCTCCCCTGACTGTGTAGCAGACATCAGTGTTTCTTCTTAGTCCTGTTTCTGGGAAAGGCATGGGATCATAGTAAGCAGGGTTGGATTTGAATCTTTGTCTCAACAACCTTGAGATGCTTGGTAAGATACATAACTCTCCAAGCTTCTGTTACATCATTGGCATACCCATTGCCATCATGTCGATTCGAACTCACGGCAGCCCCATGTGTTATAGAGTAAAACT
Source organism: Elephas maximus indicus (assembly GCF_024166365.1). Taxonomy (NCBI): domain Eukaryota; kingdom Metazoa; phylum Chordata; class Mammalia; order Proboscidea; family Elephantidae; genus Elephas; species Elephas maximus. Next base: position 69,097,385 of record NC_064831.1, on the reverse strand, counting down.
GTTTCATAGGTTTTTTTTTTTTTTTTACACATCTAATTTCTTTCTTTCTTCTTCTTTTTTCTTTTTTTTTTTTGAATTTTTCATATTTTTTATTGACTATAATCTTTTCAGAAGCAGATGACTAGGCTTTTCTTCTGTGGCTTGATTGGGTGGGTTTGAACGCCCAACCTTTAGTTTAGCAGCCAATGGCAAACCACTTGCATCACCCAGGGACCTTATCTTTGGTATAAAGTGTGTGACAGTAATGTTGTGGTTGTTGTTAGTTGCCTTTGAGTCAGCTCATGGCGACCTTAGGTATAACAGAATGCAACATTGTTCAGTCCTGCACCATCTTCACGATTTTTGTTATGTTTGAGCAGATTGTTGGAGCTATTTGTGTCATCTCATGGAGGGTTTCCCTTATTTTCGCTGACCCTCTACCAAACATGTTGTCCTTTTCTGGTGATTGCTCTTTCCTGATGACATGTCCAAATTAAGCAAGATGAGGTCTCAACACCCTCGCTAAGGAGCATCCCAGTTGTATTTCTTCCAACACTGATTTGTACTTTCTTCTGGCAGTCCACAGTATATTCAACATTCTTCACCAACACCACAGTTCAAATCCATCATTTCTTTTCCAGTCTTCTTTTTTCATTGTAATAATATAATAGCAGGATACTATTATGATAATAAAATGCTGTGAAGATTATTCATAATGTATCAATACCGTGGGCATTGTGCATAGTAAACCAAAAATCAAACCTGTTGCTGTCCAGTCAATTCCGACTCATGGTGACCTCATATGTTACAAAGTAGAACTGTGCTCCACAGGGTCTTCTTGGCTGTAATCTTTATGGAAGCACCAGTGGGTTCAAACCTCCAACCTTTCGGTTAGTAATTGAGCACGAAACTCTTGTGCCAATGGCACATTGTATGTGCCCAATAAATGGCAGGTTCTTCCCCACCTGTGTAACATCTGTCACTCCAGGTAAACACCATGACCTCTAAGTCTGAGCTGGACTTGACCCAGATTCTCTGGCTGGGTCTCCAGGGCTGCAGAGTGGATTACAGCATCCCAGCAGGGCCACCAGATCCTGGGATGCAATAATGTTATGGACATAGCTCTTATAGCCCCATAAGTCCACAGAACTGGGGACTGGCTCTGGAAGGGAGATGGGATGCAACCAACAGGTGGGATCCTCACAGGCCCCACCTGACGGCCTCAGAGGAGACAGAGGCAAATGAAACCAGGCAGGACCCTACATGTCCTCAAAGTTTAAGCTATGACAAGGGAACTACGCTTGTGCTGTAAGGGTGATCAGCTGTGCATGTCATGCGAATGTCAGCTCCAGCTCAGCCACCAACCATCAGATGACCTGAGATAGTCTCTTCACCTCTTGGAGCCTTAGTTTCCTCATCTACAAAATGGGATAACATTGCCTTCCTTGAGGGCGGGTCCCATGTAACCATGGCTGTGAGCAGTTCTCTGTAAGCTGTAAATGTCCCTGCCATTGTAATGGATGACGACTGTGGACACTGTCATCGGAGGCATGCTTGTTCCCGTGGGAAACTGCAGGCACTGGACCATTTCCTCCTTTTTCCACAGGTTGCTGGAATCACAACTTATAATTAATACACAGTGAATATGGTTGGCCCAGTTTCCCAAATTGGAACGTTTCAATTACAACTGATGAAAAATGTGAAATTCTTGTCTTCTAAGCAGAACTAACTAGATAAACCCCCATTCCCTGGGCTCTAGGTTTTCTTCAGAGCTAATGAGTAAATACAGACATGGAGCAAATAAATCTTGATTTGCTTACCCTGCACCAGGTATTATGCTGGACTTTACCCAGCTTGTCTCATTTAATCCTCACATGAATTCTGTGAGGGAAGCATTGTTATCCTGGTTTAAAAATTAGGAAACTAAGGCTCAGAGGTGTGAGGTTACTTGATCAAGGTCATGCACCTAGAAAGTGCAGAAACACAATTAAGCCCAAGTTTCTTCGAGTCCAGCGCGCCTGCTCTTTTGTGATACCACATGGCTTCTCCAGGCCCCTTGAAAGGGGAGAAAGGGGTGTCTGGGCAAAAGAAATTGGAGGCTCAAGGAGCAATTAGGGGTGGACGACTACTTCTGGGCTTTTAGGTGCCCCAACATCTCCGTTGACCATCCTGACCATCCCTGGGTCGCAGCTACTCATCCCCCTTCCCTTCTGCAGGTAGGGCCCTCGGTGCCCATGTGATCCCTAGAAGCGTTTATTGCCCCCTCCTCCTTTCCAGACCCCTCAGTTGTGTACCATGAGGCTGCTGCCTTTGCTCAACCTTAGTTCTACCTTGGTCCAATCCCCACAATTCCAGGCCTGTCTAGGACTGGGCTAGAACTGGGGCTCCATCTTTCCTCCTGGGAGCCACACCTTTCCCACTCCCTGGACTGGTAGGGTGGCAGTTGGGCAGCACAGGCCATGAAATCAGACAGATTGAGGCTCCTCTGGTTGCTCAGTGCTTGACTTTGGGAAAGTAACTGCATTTCTCTAAGCTTCGATTTCCTTATCTGAAAGTGGCAGGCAATGCGTGTCTTGTAAGGACTAAATGAAATAAAATAAGTATATATATATGGCATACAGTAGGCACTCAGCAAATGCTATTTCCTTCATCTCCTCCATGCATCCAAAAACATGGAAAATGGTATATCCTCTACTGTGCTACTTTTCCCCTATAACTTGTTATTTTTTAAATATTTAATTTTGGTGAGTAGTATGAAGTGTGAATTTAATTCCTTTTCCAAATTCAATCCTCAGTCTTCCAACACCATTTATTAAATAACCTTTCCCTGCCATATTGCTTTGACACTTGACTCATCTACATTACAGTCTTTCATATAATTTGGTCTAATTTTTGACCCTCTTCTGTATGGTGTAGATGGAGTTTCTCTTTGTATCTTCACTCTGTATTTATTATTATTGCTTGAAAATAGGTTTTTGTACCAGGCAGACAAATTCTTCCCACCCCTGTTCTCCCACCCCCACCTTAATATTCTTGGCCACTTCCAGTTATACTATGTTGTCCAATTTCAAGGGAAAGTTTGGAGCTTTTGATTAGGGTTTGCTGGGCTACACTGAGGACATGAGGGTTAGCACTTATTTTCAGGAACTTATGATTAAATTCCATGAACCTTGAAATCACAATCATTCAGCCACACACACACACACACACACACACAAACCCATTCCCGTTGCCTACTGGCCCCTCCAACACTTCCCCACTGATAAAGCGTAGGAAGAAGGGCAGTAAAGGATGACAGCCATCTGATGTACAAATACAGTCCCCTTCCAGGCCTGTGTCCCATTGAAAGTCACGGGGATGAAACTAGAAATTAGGCCATTGTACAAGCTCAAGGGAGATCCTAACAGCCTCTGAGTCCGGTACTGCTTTGCCAGCTTCCCATTACGTTGGCTCTAAGACATTTAGCTAATCCAGTGGTTGTTGAAGTGTGGTCTCCAGACCAACAGCATCAGCAGCACTGGGAACTTGTTAGAAATGCAAATTTTCAGCCCCAACCCAGACCTACTGAATCAGAAACTCTAGGGGTGGGGCCCAGCACTCTGTGTTCTAACAGCCATCCTGGTGATTCTGATGCATGTTCCAATTTAAGAACTGCTGGTGGCTTAGTGGTTAAGCATTCGGCTGCTAACCAAAAAGGCTGGCAGTTCAAATCCACTAGCTGCTCTTTGGAAATCCTAGGGGACAGTTCTACTCTGTCCTATAGGGTCACTATGAGTCTCAATGGCAACGGGTTTGGTTGTTTTTGGTTTGGGAACTAAATAAAAGGAGCCTTGATGGCACAGTGGTTAAAATGCTTAGCAGCTAACCAAAAGGTCAGCGGATGGAATCCACCAGCCACTCCACTCCACGGGAGAACCTCTCTTTATTTCCAGAAGTTTCTTAAAGTTGATTTGTCTTTTAAAGGGGTTGAATGCTAACAAAAACCAGTTGCCATCGCGTCAACTTCAACTCATGGTGACCTCAGGGGTGTCAGAGTAGAACTATGTGTTTCATAGGATTTTCAATGGCTAATTTCTCCAAAGTAGATCACTAGGCCTTTTATTTGAGGTGCCTCTGGGTGGACTTAACCCTCCAACCTTTCGGTTATTAACCAAGTACGTTAACCATTTGCACCACCTAATACTGCTGACTTTTTACCTAATATTTGTTACAAGAATTTCTGCTTCAGATACCATCTTGGGGACAGCTAGAGAGTGGACCTGGATGAAGAATGATGAAGGGAAGAGTATACCAGTGGGCAACCTTTTTCTGGAACTCACTTCTACCTGTCCTCCTAGGTAACCTCAATCTAGCCTTCAGGGGTCACCTGGTAAGAGGTCTTTTTCTGGCCCTCCAAACCCCTGGGATGACCTGTCTTCTAGTGCTTTTCACACTCTTAAAAAGGGCTTCCCCTATTTGAAAATCAGATAATTCACCTTTGTTTTTACCCAAGTTTTCAAGCTTGTTTGCATGGGGCTATGCAAACTGTTCAGTAATCATTCTTTTGACTTAGCTTTTCTGTTTTCCTTTTTATATTTAACTCTTAGATCCATATGGTATTTATTTGCATATGAAAAATGAGGTAAGAAATCCAGATTTTTTTTTCCTTCAAATAACTAACCAGTTTTGCCAACATCATCATTGAATACCCCATCTTTTCTGATAAATTTAGAGATGCCATTTTTACCAAACACTCAATTCTCCTAAGAAGTTTAATTCATTTTGGGACTGCCTGTTCTCTTACATCAATTTCTTGATCTATGCCTGCTCCAAACCAAACCTGTTGCCGTTGAATCGATTCTGACTCATAACGACCCTCCAGGACAGAGTAGAACTGCCCCATAGAGTTTCCAAGGAGTTCCTAGTGAATTCAAACTGCGATCTTTTGGTTAGCAGCTGTAGCATTTAACCACTATGCCACCAGGGTTTCCCAGTGTTAAGTATCTGTGGACTTAATGTTTTTTTCTGGCCATGTTCTCTGTATTGAACTAATTATTTGAGTAGTAGACAGTATATCGGTTGGATTAAAACTCAGCAATATGCTATTTACAAAATCTCATCGAAAAAGGGCCAGTGAATTAATAGCAGGAAAATACAAACAAAAGGAGTTGTGATGTCAATATCAATAAAAGTATCATAGTTATATTCATTTTTTTTCTTTTTGAGAGTTTTTTCTGATTTTAATCATGTGTTTATTCTACCAAATAAATGATAGTTTCAATTTATCAAATTACAAGGAAAATTCTGGTGGCAATTGGGTAGGGAACACAGTGAATTTAGAGACAAAATTCAGGATTTGAAACTACCCTATTGAATAGTTCTCCAAAGAAAAACAAAAGAAGTTTTTCACTTACTAAAATAACTTTTATAGCTTTCCATAGGCATTTTAAGTCTTTTTGCATGGGACCCTGACATTTATTATTTGGTTTGTCCCTAAGTATTTCTTTGTTTCTATCATGAAGGGCATGTGTTCCATTGTATTTTCTAGCTGGTACAGCTTTGACTTTTGGCTTAAATTTTATAATCAGATGCCTTTTCCTAGTTTTGTACCTCTTATGTCTTTCTCAAGGAGCTCTTGTGGTGCGGTGACTAAGCACTTGGCTGCTAACCAGAAGGTCAGTTGCTCAAAGCCACCAGTTCCTCCTCAGGAGAAAGATGTGGCAGTCTGCTTCGGTAGAGATGACAGCCTTGGAAGCCCTATGAGGCAGTCCTACTCAGTTCTGCAGGGTTGCCGTGGGTCAGGACCCACTCAACGGCAACTGGTTTGGTTTTGGATGCCTTTCTCACATATGGTAGCAGAAGTTCTTATTTCCGACTTCAATGGGAATTCTTCTGGTCTTTTACATTAAGTTGTGCTAGCTTTGGGGTGGAAAATTATAATGTTTTTATAATGTTAGAAATTATCCATTAGTACCTATTTTATTAATCAAAAAACAAAACTGAATTGAGGGTTGAGCAATAGCAAATGCATTTTTAAGCGTAAGATTTTCTTATATCAAACCATCCTTACATTCCTGGGGTTTATTTATTTTGGTGTCTCTTTCTTTTAATGTCTTCTGCACTCTCTTTGGAGTCCTTGGGTGGTGCAGACAGTTAACACATCAGCTGCTAACTAAGAAGATGGAGACACGAGTCCACTCAGAGGCACCTCAGAAAAAAGTTCTGGAAATCTACTTCCAAAAAATCAGCCACTGAAAGCCCTATAGGGTACAGTTCTGCTCTGACACACGTGGGATTGCCAGGAGTTGGAATTGACTTGATGGCAACTGTTTCTACTGGTTTATATTCTCTTTGCTGGTATTTTATTTAGGATTCCTGCATTAGTTGTCATAATCGGGATTAGCCTGTAGATTTTTCTTTTCTTTTAACCTCTTCCCCCCCCCCCCCCCCCGCTCTCTATCAGGTTTTGGTAAGGTGTTGTATGAGATTCTCTTCTCTCTGGAAATAATTTGAGTAGCACTGTAGTTATTCGTTTCTTGAGGGTTTGAAAGAAACCCTAGAGACCCGATACTTTGGGGGAGAGTAGCTCTAACATAATTCTCTTAATTGATTTCTATACCTTAGAATCTTCAAAGGGTTACCACAGTTCCCTATACTCTCCGCATAGGTGGAATTCACCTATGAAGCTGTTTGGCCTCACGCTTTGGAGGTGGGGATGAGCAAAGGGGTAATAATTTTTTAGATAACTTTCTCAATTTCTTCAATGGTCTGAACTCTCATTGAGTAAATCTTGATCATTTATATTTTTCTATAAAATTATGCATTTTATCCAGGTTTTCTAATATTTAACCATAGAGATGGTACAATGTACTTTATAATTATTCTTTAAATAAGAACTTCTTCCCTTTTTCCTAATTCAAATTTTGTTTGCTTTTTCTCCATTAAAAAGCAAAAGAGCCTAGGCAGTGGCTCATCAGGTTTTAATAATTGTCCTGAAAAATCCTGAATTTATGTCTTTGGATCTCTGTATCAATTTTTATGGTTTTCTGCCTTCTCTTTGTTTTCTGATTTTTTAAATTAGTTCCTTCCCTCTGATTTCCTTAGGTTTGCTTTACTATTCTTCTAAATTCTTTAATTAATCGCTTAGCTTTTATTCTTTTTTAGTAGAAGTATATAAATATAAAAGTAAAATATTTTTAGTAAATATTTACTAACTTAAGTGGTTAATACATTTTAATCTGCACACTGCTGTAGCCACATTCTGTAGTGTTTGATATGTTGTGTTTATTATTTCCTTAATTTTATTTTTATTAACATTCTAGCACTTCACTGGCCCATAGAGATCTAATATGAGCCAATACGTAATTTTAAATGTAATAGTAGCCAGGTTAAAAAAAAAAAAAAAAAAACAGGTGACATTAATTTTAATAATAGATTTTATTTAACCCAATATATTGAAAAGATTATGATTTTAACATGCACTCAATTAAAATTATTCAGCTATTTTACATTCTTTTTTTCATACTGAGTCTTTGAAGGTAGCCCTGGTTAGTGCTCAGCTGCTAACGAAAAGGTTGGCAGTTCAAATGCACCAGCTGCTCTCAGCGAGAAAGGTGTGGAAACCTGCTTCTGTAAAGATTACAGCCTTGGAAACCTGTGGGGCAATTCTGCTCTGCCCTATAGGGTCGCTATGAGTCAGAATGGACTCCATGGCAGTGAGTTGCCTTTGAAATCCTGGATGTGGCTTACACTCTCAGCACCTTCCTTTCCGACAAGCCACGTTTCAACTTCTCGATAGCCACATGTGGCAACGGCTACCATGTCGGGCAGCACAGCTGTATGAATTTCAGTTTTGGTTTCCTGTTTGACCCAGGCATTGTTTAAGGAAGAATTTAAAATTTAAATAGTCAGGCTTTTTGCTTACCTTTTTTTTTTTCTTTTGTGTTTTCATTGCATTTGAATCAAGGGAAGTGACCTGTACTATTTCTGGTTTTTGAAATTGGTTTATATTTTCTTTGCTGTCAAATGTTATGAATTTTTTATAAAAGTTTCATAGGTCCTTGAAAAAGAGATGAATTTGCTGTGTTTAGGGTACAGAGTTCATTTTATTATTCATAATATCCATACCCACTTGTGGGGAGGGCTGCTAAACCCGACATGAGCTAAGTTAACATCCCCTGTTATTATTTTGTTTCTATTCATTTCCCTTTCTATTTTTTGAAGATTTTTGTTATATTTATTTTGATGCTGTCCTATTTAATATTTAAAGATTTAGAAGAGCTACCTCTCATTGGGAACCATCAATTTTATCCTTATAAAGTTCTCCCTTTTGGCTTTCTGTCTTCAATGAAACTTTTATTGATATTAATATCACAACTTCTGCTTCGGTTTGCATTTTCCTGCTATGAATTCACTGGCTCCTTTTAGATGAGTCTTTGCAAACAGCATATTGCTGGGTTTTGATCCAGCAGATACATACCATTCAAATAATCTGTTAAGCACAGAGAATATGCTTAGAAAAAAACAAAATGATAAATATTCATGGTTCCTCTGCTCCTGGTGGGAAACCCCGGTGGTGTAGTGGTTAAGTGCTGCAGCTACTGACCAAAAGGTCAGTATTTTGAATCCACCAGGTGCTCCTTGGAAACCCTATGGGACAGCTCTACTCTGTCCTACAGGGTCGCTATAAGTCATAATTGACTCGAAGGCAATGGGTTTTTTGGTTTTCTTCTCCTGGTGAGACCAACTTATCTGAGGAAGGAAGAGAGGGGCTTCTACACCTACAGCAGTTTCTCAGCCCCAGCAGTACTGACATGTCGGGCCAGAATGCTTTTCGTTATGGGGGGCTGTCCCTTCTACAATGTATAGCAGCTTCCCTGGCCCCTACATGCTAGATGCCCATAGCACACCACACCTCCCTCCTCCCCAGCTCTGACCACCGAGAATGTCTCCGGACATTGTTAGGCATCCCCTGGGGGACAAAATTGCCCTGGTTGAGAACCACTGATGTAGACAGAACATTCCACAACTTTCCCCCAGGCTCCCCATTCCCAACCTCATCTGGTCCCTCCAAGCAGAAGCTTCAGAGTGAGTTGTGAGATGGTACTTCTGCTTCTCAGAGGTGGAGAAGTCCCCTACTTTGACTCTTAGAGCCTTTCATCCCTGATGACTCCTTCCAAATTTATGGTGGGAGACTATGATCCTCCATTTACTTAAAGAAACAAACAAACCAAAACTATTGCCTTAGAGTCGATTCTGGCTTCTGGTGACCCCATGTGTTATGGAGTAGAACTGCCCCACAGAGTTTTCTTGGTTGCGATCTTTAATCAAGCAGATCACCAGGCCTTTCTTCCGCAGCCCCACTGGTGGGTTTGAACCGCCAACCTTTAGGTTGGTAGTTGAGCTCAAACCTCTTGCACCACCAGGCTCCTACTTACTTGAACCGTACCAGTTTATTCATTGCTGCTTTTTATTCTCTTTCTGATTTCTGTTAAGTTTATGGAGAGAGAGGCTTTGTGTTCCTTTACACACCAGCACCATTTTCCCACACCTGTCTCCTCCCTCAGTTCCAGCTCAGAGTTCCTTTCTCTACATGTCTGACAGAGAGATGTCAGCTTACAGTAAAATTATAATTAAATCCATACTCAACTTTTATCTGATGGCATTAAACAGAGGCACCTGGAACAAGGAACAATGTTCTCTAAAGGGAGCAATATTTTTACATGCATATTTTGGTATTTGTTAACGTACTGGAGTTAACAGAGAGGTGTAGGAGGTGCTGAATAGAAATCCAATTTGTAGTGATTATTTCCAAATTAAGATTAGCACAGAAACCTGTCTGGAGTGGGAGGTAAAGTCTGCTCTTCCAATGAAGAGGTTTTAAAGGTGTAGGTGGGAAGAGCGAGAAAAACTGAACGTAAATGTTCTTGAAACAGGAATGAGGAAAGAGCCTGCAGGTCTCCCAACAGCCAGGGCATCTCTTCAGAAGGAGGCTCCACGATCAGCCAGCAATGGCCAGCACCGGCTACTCCTTAATCCTGACCCTACCAACCTCCCTGAAATGCAGCTGGTAGCTTACAGTTTGCACAGAGCCCTCCTGTACTTAACATTTCAAGCAAAATGGGAAAATGCATCCAACAAAAAAACAACAGCTAGGGATTTATTATGAGATTCCTAAACGGATGAAGAGATTTAAATAAGCTACATAAGTTGCAGAAATCTTGGTGGCATAGTGGTTAAGAGCTATGGCTGCTAACCAAAAGGCTGGCAGTTCAGATCCACGAGGGAGTCCTTGGAAACCCTATGGGGCAGTTCTACTCTGTCCTATAGGGTAACTGTGAGTTGGAATGGGCTCGATGGCAAAGTGTTTGGGTTATATATATATATACATATATATATGCATGTTACAATGAATTTCATTCCACAAACATTTTTAGAGCACCTTTTGAGTATCAAATATTCCCTATGAAGTAAGGATGAATGTTCTACACTCTCTGCCATCGAGAGTTTCACAGTCTATTGCAGAAGATAAAAGTAAAATGCCAAAGGCAAAGCAGTGCTATCAGTCCTCCATAAGAGATTTGATGGTTGTCCAAAGAAGGGTACCTAACCCAGACCATGGGTAAGGAGGAGGGGAAAGAAGTCAAGGAGGACTTCTTGGAAGAATTAAAACAGTTGCGTATACATGGATGAGTAGAAGTTAGCCTGGTGAAGTTAGCAAAGGCATTCATGGCAGAGGAGTTTGCATCAACAAAGGCACTGAGGCCTGAAACAGCTTGCTGGCTGCTGAAGAGGCAAAAGCAGCTTGGTGTTATTGGGCCATAAAGTCTGAGGCAGGCAGTGACCATGAAAGACCTTGGATGCTCAGTTAAAAGTCTTGGTATTTCATCTTGTTGGTGATAGGGACTCACTGACTAGACCATCTTTGCTGAACTACTTTCTCCCTTTGACTACTGAAACTTGACCCTCTCCTGGTTTTCCTCCTCAGTCGTCACTCCAACTCAGTCTCCTTTGTTGGACCCCTCTCCTCTCCCACCTCTAGATGTTAGTGTGCCCCACTGCTCAGTCTATTGCCTGTTCCTCTTCTCTGTATGTACACACTCTCATGGCTTTAAATACTGTCTCTCCGCTGATGACTCCCAAACTTATATCAATAGCTTTGCCCCCCTCCCAGATCTAGGGGCATATATTCAACTGTCTACTCCCTGTCTCTACTTGGGTGACTATATAGGTAGGAATTAGTGTTCAGCTGCATGTAACAGAGACCCAAAATCACAGTGGCTTTAAAAGGATAGAAGCTTATTTCTCTCTCATGCAAAAGTTCAGGTGTAAAGCATTCATGGCTGGTACAGTGGCTCCACAGTCAGCTGGGACCCAGCCTTTTCCAGCTTTCCACTCCACCAAATGTACAGTGGAGTCTTCAACCTTACGGTCCAAGATGGAGCCCTATCAATCATAACAAAGTTATAGGCAGTTGGGTGAAGGAAGGGGTGAAAGTAGTGCTGCAGGTCATATTCCGCAGAAGGCATATGACTTAGAGACCCATATCTGCATGTTTATTGGGATGTGTAATTGGTATTTTCATCTGTATGGGGAGTGAAGGAAGTCGGATCAGAAAAAGGGAGAAGTTGGACTATGATGCACCACGATAAAGGACTTATCCAATCCCACAGGAAACTCTGAAGCTCAGATGGCCCTCAAGTGTTGTCCCAAATTGGGGTAAGGGAGCCAGACCTTATTATTCCCACTTCAGTCAGTCACTGGATGTAGGCTGCACCAGAAGGGGAACATAACATTGGGTGAAGTGGCTCTCATCAGCCAAGGATAACCATTGGGAGATGAGACACAGTTGCAGTCCTGAAGATGGGAAGAATCTGGGTGGTGAATGACAGCTTCCACTACAGTCCACCCCTTGTGTCACTCATATTCACTTGATTCAGATAAGTTCAGAGAGAAGTGGATCACCTTGGTGTCAAACGTATTTTTCCTGCCCCCATTGGGTAACCAAACCAAAAACCAAGCTGTTGCCATCGAGTCGATTCCGACTCATAGTGACCCTATAGCACAGAGTAGAACTGCCCCATAGAGCTTCCAAGGAGCACCTGGTGGATTTGAACTGCCAACTTTTTGGTTAGAAGCCATAGCTCTTAACCACTACGCCACCATGTTTCCCACTGGGTAACAGCAGCCTTATTTTTATCTGATGATCAGAGTCAATTACCCTGACATGTTGGTGACTGCTTTCTTTCCCTGTTGGTCTGTCAGCATGAAAAGTCTATAACGACCAGGCTGCAGCCATAATTTGAAATTGATTGAGACTCTTGTTATGGTCCTTGGTGGAACCAGCCCTCCCTGGGGGCTAAGACCTCTAAACTCACAGAGTCCAGAGTTGTAGGAACAGGATGCAGAAATTCCCAAATGGTTCCAAGTAATGGTAGCAGGGCCATTCATTTATCCCTCCCTCAGTTCCCAGACCCATATAACGGGGAGCCACTGAAGTCATTTGAGTAGAAAAACGGCAATTTCAAAGCAGCAATGTTGAGAATGGTCCAGAACAGAAAGTATTTGAAGCAGGAGGACCAGCGATGAGGCTGTAAGAATTGTCCAGGCAGGAAATTATGTGGACCTAATAATGGAATATTATTAGAATCTGACATTTCCTTCAGCAGGAAAGCAAGCACTTGGCATCCAATTAGTGTCTCTGGATACATCAGGAGGCATACTGTAGGTCAGGAAAGACATTTTTTAAGCTTTCCCTGCACTCACAGAGGCAAAGCCATTACAAAACCTTTCCAAAAATAACCCAGCCAAACTGGTGAGCTGCAGCTTGGCTGTACATCAGCTTCATTGGCAGAGACACAGGAGCACTGGCTCTCCAAGAAGATAGACAGGCAGGTAGACTACCTTAGCTCCACCCAGAGCAGGACCAGGGATTCTGCCCCCAGCCCCCCGAACTCTGCTTGTCCTTCTGTCCCAGAATGTTTACCACCAACTGCCTGGAATTCAAAATTTTTACATATGTGGTTGTCCTCTGCTTTAGGCCCTGTGACCCAATAGAGCAAGAAGCTTGCCCTACACTATTTTGAACCCTGAGTCCCTAGGTGGTACAAACAGTTAAGCACTAGGATACTAACTGAAAGGTCGGCAGTTCAAACACACACAGAGGCACCTCAGAAGAAAGGCCTGGCTATCTGTTTCCAAAAGGTCACACACAGCCTTGAAAATCCTATGGAGCACAGTTCAACTCCGAAATACATGGTGTCTCCATGAGTTGGAATCAATTACTGGTTTGATTTTAGTTTTGGACGGTGCTGGGCAGCTCCTGGCCCAGAGACGAAGCTCAGTAAATACGGAGTGGAATTAGCAGTTTTGCAAGGGAGATCATGAAACTACTATCAGTTATCAAAATAATAGTAATAACGATGATTCGTAATATTCTTTGGGCCCCTACTTTGGGCCTGGCACATTGCTAAGGACTTCACATGCATTCTTTTCTTTAATCCTCCCCAAAACACTGTGAAGTAGTATTGCTATCATCCCATTTTACACAGTAAGCAACTTTGGCACAGTTTGTTAACTTACCCAAGGCTACCCTGTGACTAGGTGGCGATCCCATCTTTCAAAACAAAGACATAGGTGGATGCCACACAATGGTCCAGTGCATATGTCCCCAATCGTAGGCAGGATTTCAGAGATATCTGTGAAATTAATGGTCACTAAGTACTTCCTAGGATCTATAGGAACCAACAAGTTTCATTAAGATCAAGCCATACTAGGTTAACCTCATTTCTTTTCCAGCTATTCAGTCTAAAAGTATATATTAAATTCCTTTTATGTACAGACATTGTACTGGGCACAGCTTTAAAATGTTGAACAAGGTACAACGTCTACTTTCAAGGCACTTGTGGAATAGTGGGGGAGAAGGGGAATAAAGGTAACTGCGATACATTAGAGTAAGCAGAGGGTGCTATCCATGTATATATGGGGCTTCTTGGGGGACAAGGGTGTAGGAGTTACCTAAATGATTTTTTTTTTTTAAGTTGCCATGGTGCCTATTTCCACCCATGGCAACCCCAGGTGTATCGGAGTAGAACTGTACTCCATGGGATTTTCAATGGCTGATTTTTTGGAAGTAAATTACAAGACCTTTCTTCTGAGGCACCTTCTGGGTGTCCTCAAACCTCCAACCTTTTGGTCAGCAACTGAGTGCATTAACCATTTGCGGTTCGAGAGTCTACCTAAACGAATAGTGAGTTATAATTAGTGTTATAGTTAGGCTTGATGGAATTTGGGATAAAGAGAAAAATGAGTATTTCAAGCAGAGGAGTTGCCATGTTCAAGAGCCCAGAGGTGAAAAGAATATGATGTCTTCAGGGGACCGAAAATATTTTGCTTTTGTTAGAGGAGTGCAGTTCTTAACTTCGGCTGTGCGTTAGAGTTGCCTGGCAAGGCTTTAAATGTGCCCACGGCCTCAGTGCAGATCATTTGAATCATAGTCTCTGTCTGGAGCCCATAGTGAAGAGGAGGCAGTGGGTCCCTTCAAATGTCACCGGATAAGGGCGAGACCTGCAGGTCCTTAAATGACATATTAAAGAACTTGGGCTTTATACCAGACACAAAGGAGAGTCAGTGGCATTGAAAAACCAACACTTTAGAAACAGCTCTGTGTCGGAAAATTGGAACGGGAATTGAAGAGGACATGGCTGGAGGTGGAGAGTCCTGCAAGGAGACTATAAACCCATTAGGTAAAAGATGCTGATGTTATTGTTAGCAAAAGTAGTTAGCTGTTGAGTTGGCTCCTGATTCATGCTGATCCCGTGCACAATGGAGTGAAACACTGCCATTCCCATGATCGGTTGCAGATCTGACCATTGTGAACCATAAGGCTTTCATTGGCTAACTATTTGAAGTAGATCACCAGGCCCTTCTTCCTAGTCTTAGTCTGGAATCTCTGATGAAACCTGTTCAGCATCATAGCAACATCTAAGCATCCACTGATGGGTGGTAGTTGTGCATGAGGACATTGGCTGGAATTCAGTGGCCATAGGTATTGGGAGAAATGAACAGTTCAAGAGATATTAATAAATATATTATTAATAAATATATAGTTAATAGGGCATGGTAATTGATTGGGCATGGATGCTTAAGAAGAGTTGGAAGATAAAAAGATGGCCAAGTTCCTGACTTGAGCAACTGAGGGTATGGAAGCACCATTAACTTAGATGAGAAAGCCAGAGGGAGAGACAGAGTGCTTGGGCAAGTGGTGAATGGGTGGGTAACGGATTTAGTCTGAGATGTGTTGAGACATTTGAAAGGACCATGGGACATCTAAGAGAAGGTGTCCTATAAGCCATGCAGAGGAGGGAAGGACATGATGCAGCAGCCCATGACAAACAGTTGATGCAGCAGCCCATGACAAACAGTTGATGCAGCAGCCCATGACAAACAGTTGATGCAAACCACTGGGTTGTTCCAGTTGAACCAGGTTTTAGAGGAGTGGGTGTACATTAGAAGAATCAGTTCACCATGTACTTAGTCAGGATAGGCCAGATTATGCTGCAGCAACAAACAGTTCCAAAAGACTCAGGCGTTTATGAACACAAATGATTACTAATTTTTGTTCATGCTACATGTCCATCCCAAGTCAGCAGGGGGAGTCAGCTCATCACAGTCCTTCAGGAACCCAGACTCCAGGTGACAAAGAAGCCTCCATTTTGAGCATTGTTACCTTTGTAGAGGGAAAAGAGAGTCTTGCATTGGCAATTCACAGCTCCAGCCTAGAAATACCACATGTCACTTCTGCTCACACTCATTGGCCAAACTAATCACATGGCCCCACTTAATCACAAGGGGGCTGGGAAGTCCAGTCCCACAGATACCAAATCATCTGCTGTTGTGTTGATGCCGACTCATGGCAATTCCATGTGTGTCAGAGTAGAACCGTGCTCCATAAGGTTTTCAGTGGCTGTTTTTTTGGAATTAGATTCTCAGGCCTTTCTTCCAAGGTACTTGTGGGTGAACTCAAACATCCAACCTTTCCATTAGCAGCCAAGTGCATCAACTGTTTGCACCACCCAGGGACCAATCGCGGGGATGACACAAGACCACACAGTGTTTCGTTTCGTTGTACATGTGGTTGCCACAAGCCAGGGCAGCTATTAACAACCCTCCGAAAAAGTTCTGTCAACTCCATGACACAAAAGATCTGGTCTTCGCTGGTATTCAAGTTTTATCCCGTCGAAGATCTTAGCCTTCTGCCGGAAGATCTAGCCTTACTAAAAAAAAAAAAAGACAGTAGCATTTCAGGCCCCACTGTGCTGGGTGAAAAGCCGCCTTTTCCAGCACTGAGTAGGGAGCCCCTCCAGCATCCCTGCAAACACCGGGCATCAATGGTTGTATATTCCAGTTCCTGGCCCCCGCCCCCACCCTGCTGCCCAACCCCCAGCTGTATGCTCTTCTGAGAGCTTCACACGCCCTTCTGATGTCGGCATTTATTTTCAGTGAATCGAAGGTGTTGCCGCAGCTTCTCTGCATCCCTCCTCCACAGCTGCTGCCCTCTTCCCAAAAAGCTTCCAGCATCAGCACCAGGTAGAAAGCGCCTGCCGCTGGAGGTACACGATCCAGCTGCCTCTGCTCACAGGCACAGCCCTGTCAACCAGAGCGCCAGGACCAGAAGGCCTTACTGTCTCCTGACTCACCTGCACCTGGCCTCTGATTTCTGACCCACCAGAAGGACAGTTTGGTCACACTGCCCTAGACTTCACCAAGGAGGAGCTGGAGCCCCATCCTATGCTGTGTGGCTTAGCCATCACCTCCCTCTCTGGCTTCCCTCAGGGACTGAAAGGATGCTGCGAGGAGGCAGAATAAAGTAAACAAGTGAAACTAATCCAGAAGTGGCTGAGCGAGCACGTGTTCTTAACCACATCGTTTCTATATCTAATTAAAAAGCCAGGGAGTAGGGAAAGCATACAGTATATATATGCCCCAGTATATGTATATACAGTATAGCAATTGCCCAGAGCCTATTTCACTCTGCCTCTCAAAGTTTATCTTAACCTGAGTGGTGACCACGTAGGTATATAGATGTGTAATAGGTTTATACAGACACAAAGATTCATCAACCTATACACTTAAAATGAGTGCACTTTAACATATGCATGTTATACATCAATGTTGTTGTTGTTATTAGCTGCTGTCCAGTCAGCTCCTGACTCGTGGCGACCCCACACACAATGGAACAAAAGGCTCCCTGGTCCTGCGTTAGCCCTGTGACTGACTGCAGATAGCCCTGTGACTGACTGCAGATAAGCCGGTTGTGATCCATAGGGTTTTCATTGGCTGATTTTCAGAAGCAGATCTCTAGGCTTTTCTTCCTAACTGGAAGCTCTGCTGAAACCAGGGCTTCAAACTGGTCCATTATGATTCAAAGTCCTGTTGAAAATTTGCATTTTTAACAAGTTCCTTGCGAGACTGCATTTCTGACAAATTCCCAGGAGGAAATACGTTAAGAATCACTTGGGGATCTTGTGAAAATGTAGGTTCTGATTCAGTACGTCTGGGGTGGAAATGCAAATCCTCAGCAGGGAACTTGCTAGAAATGCAAATTCTCAGCAAGGGTTTGAACCAAAATGAACTGGTTCAGCATCACCGAACAGACAGGGATGGCTGGGAATTGGACCGGGGTTTCCTGCGTGGAAGGTGAGAATTCTGTCACTGAGCCACCACTGCCCACCTTCATCAATAGAAAGGTAACTTAAAGGGAAGGAGGAACCCAGTCTGATGCCTAGAGGGCCTTGACTGCTAAACTGAGCTCTGACTGTGTCCTGTAATCAAGAGGGTTGCTGGAATATTCTAAGCAGGAAAGGAACCCAATGGGAGTGGTACTTTCTCTAAAAAAAAAAAAAAAATCTCTAGCACCCTCTTAAAGTACTTGGCTTTATGCAAAAGCCATAGAATGTCTACCCCACCAGAGCCTTCTTGAGGGTGAGGTTCATGCCTGCTTCATTGTGGCCCCTACCTTGATGTCTGGGCAGTACCTGGCACCTTGCCACCGGCTAACAACCAGGGGGACCACTCCAGTGAGGGGAAGGGACACACTGATCACTTACTGGAAACCAGTGGAAAAAAAGGTAGGCTGGTGTTCAAAGCCAGCTTGCTCAAGTCAGCCAGTATCAATAGGATGCCAGCTGCATGCAGATTTCTGAGCTGGAGCCTAGGGAATCTGCTGGGGGAACAGAAATATTCCTGGTTTTGCTCCTCAGAAAGGGCCAGGCCGTCTGTCTGGTTGGCTTTCCTCACCAGCTCTGGCTGATAGTTTTCACTTTGGAGCCTCACCCAGAAAGCCTCTTTGATATTACAGGATTTGACTAAAATGCAACTTGCAAACTCCAGCCCAAGCAGTTTCCAAGAGGAGCTTAATGGAGACACCACTTTTAGGGTTAAAACAATCTCATTGCCATGGCAATGCTGCAGGCCGTTACAGAGAAGGCGCTTGCCTAGGGCTTGATGGAGAGTCCACGCAGGGCTGGCAGGGCTCCTGCGAGTGCTGGGGCCGGTGGGAACCACAGGCCAAGGGGGTGGCACCAGGCAAAAGGCCTGTCAGGGAGGCAGAGGTTGCCAAAGTGCCCCCTCCTCCTACTAAGAAAGTAAATACGCTAAACATACGCGGTGTCCTCACTGGAAATGATCAGGCTCTTGGGAATTAGTAATGTTTGCTGAGGAGGTCAAGAAAAATACTACGTTTACAGGGCTGACTCAGAGGCTCCCTTAGCTGGCCTCCACATCTGGACATGGCAGAACAGCTGGAACTGCAAGCACGGAGCAGAGAACAGGAACCTGGGAGCCACTCTCTCTGGTACAGGTGCACCATCTCAGAGGGGCTGAGGCAAGAGGGGAAAATGGGAATGATGGAGGGAGGCATGAGGAGGCCAGATCCTGACCAAGACAGCTCTCCCTGCTGGGAGTCCCCAGGTAGATACCGGGAAACAGAGACCAGTCTGGCACCCAGATCCTTAAGGCTTTCTTGACCTTAGGACAATCACCAGCATCATGAGCAAGGACAAGGTGAGATTTTGGACCCAGCTCAGAGGCAAAAGCTTTCCCAAAATATTGCAGCATCATTCTCCATCCCCTCCCAATTCAGGACATCCACACCCCATAACAATCAGCAGGGTACTTCACTGGGAGGGATGAGTGAAGTGAGCCCACAAAGGTAACTGGCCCCCAGTTTAGAGGGGTTTGTCCACAGGAGTACCAATATGATCATGTCTTCCTCAGAGCCCTTGAGAGAGCTACTAAAACTACCAGCCCTGCGCATTCACAATGCAAGCTTCTGACGTTGACACCAGAGACTCTGCTCATAGCATAGATACCCAAGCAACAGACACACCAATAGGTAAGGCAGATCCCGACATTCGGTAGCTCCCATGGGAAGACTAAAGAAGTCCAACTCTAAGTGTGGCTAATCACAGAAGGGGACTACAAAATGCTCTGCAGGGAGAGATCTTATAGGATGTCATCAAGAATGTGAGATATCAGAGAATGTGACAAGTCCAATCTGAGGACACAGTAGGGCAGAGGAATGCAGGATGAGCTATGAGACAGGTTTGAAGTAGCCACTGCGGTGCTTGCGTCCTGGAGCTGAGCACCCAATCCAGTTCGCTCCAACTCTGTGAGTGCCCCCGCCCCGATTGTATGCTTCTGCAGCAGCAGAGAGCTGCTATACAACTAGGGGCTAGATGCTGGGCTGTGGCCTGAAGGCTGGACTGCCATGCTTCTCCAGAGTATGTCAGCTGCTGGTCACAGTGAGTCAGGCTTGGCTATGGAGCATATGACACGGAGGAGGGGCCGGTCCTCTAAGTCTGGTCTCAGAGAGCATCAAGTAGCCCTAGGCATAGTATCTGGAGGTCAAGGCACAGACATGAGGAAAGCCAGGCCACGAATGTGTTCGAAGAATCTGATTCTGTAAGTGGATGGGGAGTTCAATCAGGCCCTAGGGGAAGGAATACCAAGGGCCGGTGCAGGATCTAGGGCCCAGCCATGGGGCTGGACTTGAGCGCAGGGAAACCCAGAAAGACGCCCACAATTTGAGAGCCTTGAGGCTTTGGCCATAGGTTTTCGGAACTCACTCAACAGCGTGTAATTTAGGTGAGGAAGCAGAGACCTTGAGATCTCATCGAAAGGGGGTGTCAGCACTAGAACAGGTGAGAAGCTCAAGGTTCAGGTGGACAGGAGCCTTCAGAGGGTCCATGCTGTCCTCACAAAGGTTGGAGTTGGGATGCCTTGCCATCTTGCAGGAAGCAACAGAATTAAGGCCTACTCCACTGCTATGGGTTGATTTGTGTCCCCCAAAAAAGATAAGTTCAAGTCCTAGCCCCTGGTACCTCTGAGTGTGACCTTGTCTGGAAATAGTGTCTTTGCAGATGTAATTAGTTAAATTAACATGAGGCCATACTAGAGAAGATGGGCCCCAATCCAATGTGACTAGTATCCTTATAGGAGGGGAAGAGACAGAGAGACACACGGGGAAGATGCCACGTGACAATGAAGACAAAAATGGAGTTATGCTGGGGCTGTAAGCCAAGGAGCACCAGGGGATACTAGCCAAAAAAAAAAAAAAAAAAACCCATTCCCACAGATAGCTGGTGGGTTTGAACCTCCAATCTTTCGGGTCACAGCTGAACAATTAACCAGGGCTCCTTACCACGGTCTACTAGAAGCTGGGAGACACAAGCAAAGACCTGCCCTTAGAGCCTCAGCGTGCATGGCCCTGCCAACACCCTGAATTCAGACTAACCTCCAGAGAATAAATTTCTGTTGTTTCGAGCCACCCAGTTAGTAGGAATTTGTTATGACAGCCCTGGGAAACAAATTCATCCACTTTTACCCAGAGCCCTCTGGGCCTCAACTCAGGTTCATGCAACTAATCACATCCGCAAAGATGTTATTTCCAAATAAGGTCACATTCACAGGTACTTGGTTAGGACTTGAACTTACTTTTGGGGGGACACAATTCAACAAAACAGCAGTAGATAGCTGCAGGGCCCTATTTTGCTGGTGGCTATATGCAGATTTGATGCCTGGGGATACAAGTGAGATGAGGCTGAGCCTCTGACCCTCCTCTTTCTCTGCCCTTACCCCATTAGAATGCAGCCTCATCTCTAAATAAGTCTCGAACAAATATCTTAAGAATAGTGTTTTAAAAGAAACCAAACCCATTGCCATAGAGTCAATTCTGACTCTTGGCAACCCTTGTGTTACAGAGTAGAACTACTCCATAGGGTTTTCTTGGCTGTTCTCTTTACAGAAGCAGATTGCCAGGACTTTCCTCCACGGTACCACTGGGTGCGTTCCAACTGCCCGTCTTTCAGCTAGTAACCCATTGAACCAAACCTGTTGCCGCTGAGTCAATTCTGACTCAAGTACAAACCGTTTGCAACATCCAGGGACCTTGACCACTGTTTTAAAGGAGCCCAAATTCTTAACGTGGGAGTGACACCCACATGCCCCCATCTAGTCCTGCTCTCGTACCTTGTTCTGGCTACCCCTGTGCCACGGCAGCAGGAGAGTTACAGAACTTCTCAGATCCTCAGGGAAGTGGGGGCCTAGAGAAAGGCCCAGTGCCTGGACCCAGAAGGCCTGGTGTGCTTCCTTGAGCCTTCACGAATGAACTTGGGTGCATGCCCCAAAGGAATATAGCGCCTAGTCAGATTTTTCCTGTTGTTCTGAAATTGAAGCCCAGAGAACCACAGCGTCTGGGGTCAGCCACCTGCCGGTTTGCAGAAGCACCCCCACCATCACCCCCTCCCCCCACAGTTTTGAAGGGGAGGACGTGCTCAGTGAATGCTGGATTCCATTCTTTCGGAGGGTTCGCTATCCTTCTCCCTCTGGGGGTGGGAAGCGGGTGTTTCTTCTGCCCAGAAGAAAAGGAGGGAGGTCCCAAGAGAACATGTAAATTGGGGGGGGGGGCAATTTCCAAAAGTAGAGACTAATTAGGTGCCTTGGTTAGACATCTGATTGGCCTCCAGGCTTCCACCTACCCTTGCGTTACCAGAGTTGGGAAGGACTCTCTGGGGACAGGGAGTGTAATAGCCAGGAAGAGAGGAGACCAAGTTACCCCCTCTGTTCAGCAGTCCCCAAGAGAACAGATAATGGATCCCATATGGTTGTAGCTGGCAGTGTCAGCCAGGCAAAAAGACAACTGCAACAGGGATATGAGGAAAACGTCTGTTGTCCCCTGTCACCTCCCCACATCTACTCCAAAGAGGAAGCGCCAGGACAGTGAGGGGAGGGGGCAATGAGGGCAGACTTTGCCCACCCCCCACCCCACACCAGCCCGCAGCCTCCACCCCAAACCATTAGCGCTCCCAGTCTCACCTGCTCTTAAAGATAAAAGGAGAAGAGCTTTTAATAGATATGAGATCAAGGTTTTAAAATGAACAGGGCTGAGTTCATAACTGCAAGTGACCGAAGCACTCTGGAGTTGGGCTGAGCAATCATTAAGGGTGCAGCTACCAGAGGAAGAACTGTCCAACATAATGTGGCCAGGACAATTACTGGGGAAAAAATAAAATAAAATTTGTTCCATGTTGATACCCTAACATGTTGGAACTGCGTAATTAACCACCCATGTTAATGCACGCTGGATTGGCTCAGAGGTTTTCTAAAACCTGGGGCAGGAAAGGGAGGCTCACGCTCAGGGACCATAGACATGACTACAGATGGGGATACGTAGCAGAACGGGGAGCAGTCATGTTGCTAAAGCCAGCTGGGGTCACGCTGGGGGTTGCCACGGGGCTGAGGGCTGCATTTGAATCTGTTGGCAGTGGGAAGAGAAGGAGAGGGGCTGGGTGCTGCAGATTATGGGGACTGTCATTGTGGAAGTGTCTTAGTCACCTAGTGCTGCCATAACAGCAATGCCACAAGTGGATGGCTTTAACAAAGAGAAATTTATTTTCTCACAGACTAGTAGGTTACAAGCCCAAATTCAGGCCGTCGGCTCCAGGGGAAGGCTTTCTCTCTCTGTTGGCCCTGGAGGAAGGTCCTTGTCCTCAATCTTCCCATGGTCGAGAAGCTTCTCAGGCGCAGGGATCCCAGGTCCAAAGGATGTGCTCTGCTCCCTGTGCTGCTTTCTTGGTGGTACAAGGTCCCCAACTCTCTGCTTGCTTCCCTTTACTTTTATCTCTTGAGAGATAAAAGGTGGTACAGGCCACACCCCAGGGAAACTCCCTTTACACTGGATCAGGGAGTTGACCTGAATAAGGGTAATAATCCCACCCTAATCCTCTTAACATAAAATTATAATCACAAAATGGAGGACAACCACACAATACTGGGAATCATGGCCTAACCAAGTTGACACATATTTTTGGGGTGACACGATTCAATCCATGACAGGAAGTTTATTCCATAGAGATTTATTGACCACCTGCCATGTCCTCCAATGGCTCCATGTAGCACCTGTGGGGAAAGGTCTGGAGATAGCCATCCACACATCACGGTGCCTTTGGTCCAGCCACCACCTGTGACTGGTGCCCTCCTCTGAGCTCATGCAGCCCCGGGCCTTCTCTCTTATGCTGCAGTGATCATGTTGGGTGGCCCATGGCTGCTTATGGGACTATCTCTCATTCATCTCTTTCTCCCCAGAACCAGGCAGAAGCCAGCTCATAGTAGGTGCTCAGTGAGAATGTTTCTTAAATGAATGGATGAATGAGAAATGGGATGAATGAATGGCTTGCTGGGTGGGTGGATGGATGGACGGACGGACGGACGGACGGATGGACGGACGGGTGGGTGGGTGGGTGGGTGGATGGGTGGATGGATGGGCCGGTGGGTCGGTGGGTCAGTGGGTCGGTCGGTTGGTGGGCCAGTCGGTAGGTGGGTCAGTTGGTGGGTTGGTGGGTGGGTGGATGGATGGATGGATGCATAAGTAACCTGAAACCATTAGAAAGTAAGCATTATTTTCCCTACCATGTCCACCCACTATATAAAGGCACCCAGGCTCCAAACTGAGGCCACAGAGATTAAGAGAAATCACTACTATGAAATGTCTGTGACATTTAATATGATAGGCTTGAGAACAGGCTTGACAAAAGCTCACTGTGCTCTCCAGAATCATCACAAAAAGAAAGCTTCAAGTGTCCACCCTCTAGTGTCCAACTACTACACTGCACTTCTGCTTTTTTTTTTTTTTTCTCTCTCTCAATTACAATCTGTTTTCAAGAACAGATTGGGCAGGGCTTTCTGAATTAGGGATACAATGAATTCTATTTGGAGTCATTGACTTTTCTTCCTGTGGAGGGAAGGGCCTTGACTTTGCTTATCCCGTCTCCCCAGCAGGGAGCTTCATGCAGGGCCTAAGTAAGTTTGTTGAGTGGATGTTGTGGAGAGTTATGCATTGAACAAGGGGTGGCTGGTAGTGGAAGTGGGGAGCAGGTGGCTCCAGGCAGCCACCCAAAATCTTTGCTCATTTGTGCACTCCTCATGGCATCTTTTGGAACTACAGGGAGACTGCTGTAACAATGCATACACTTTTATAAAATAAAGCTTCATGATTATTTTCAAAAATTTAACACAGAAAAGTTTGTCTATGTATTAGTTTCCTAAAGCTGCTGTAACAAAGTACCACAAACTGGACGGCTTAGAACAACAGAACTTTATTCTCTCAGAGTGTTGAAGGCTAGAAGTCCAAAATCAAGATGTTGGCGGGGTCATACTCCCTCTGAAGGCTTTAAGGAAGAATCCTTCCTTAACTCTTCCTGCTTCTGATGTTACCAGCAATCTCTGGCATTTCTTGGCTTGCAGATGCATTGCTCCAATCTCTGTCTCTGTCTCTACATGGCCATCTTCTCTTTGTGTGTGTCTGTGTGTCTCCAAATCTCCCTGACCTTATGAGGACATGAGTCATTTGATTAGGACCCCACCCTAACCCAGTATGACCTCATCCTATCTTGATTACATCTGCAAAGGCCCTATTTCCAAACTAGGTCTCGTTCACAGGGACCTGGAGTTAGGACTCCAGCATGTCTTTTGGGGGACACAGTTCAACCCACCATAGACTGGATTCAAAATTCGTGCACATTATCCAAGGAAACTGTCACGTTACAAGTGCCAATGAAAGAAAAGGAAGGACTGTTTGATTCTTTAAATATAATTTCAAATGGGAAAAATTGTTCTTAATTTTCTATCATTTCTATGGGTAGGTAAATTTGTAGTCAGTGGTATATATTGAGTTTAAAAATATCGATCAAGACTTGCGTGTAGCCATTTCAAGTATGTTGTTACTGTTAGTTGCTGTCAAGTTGATTCCAACTCATGGGGACCCCATGTGTGCAGAGCAGAACCGCTCCATAGGGTTTGCAAAGCTGTGACCTTTCGGAAACAGATCACCAGACCTGTCTTCTGAGGCACCTCTCACTGGGCTTGAACAACCAATCTTTTGGCTAGCAGTCGAGTGCTTAACCATCTGTGGGACTCCATTTCAAATATAAAATCATGTATATATGAAAGAGAGATACAAACTCAAGTTTCTCATTAAGAAATTTGAAAATATTTTATTTATTTTTAAGTTGTATTCAAATTCAATATTAAGTATTTTCCCCAATTTATGTTTATGTAACTTTACTCATCTTAATTACATGCTATATGCTTTAGGGTCACTATGAATCGAAATGGGCTCAACAGCAATGGCTTTTGTTTTTAGTATAACAAACACATATATAATTATATGTTGCTCTTTTTATGCTGTACCAAAAAACCAAACCTGTTGCCATCGAGTAGATTCCAACTCAGAGCAACCCTAAAGGACAAAGTAGAACTGCCTCATAAGGTTTCCAAGGAGTGGCTGGTGAATTCAAACTGCTGACTTTTTAGCAGCCAACTTCTTAACCACTGCACCACCAGGGCTCTTCATATACTATAAAGAAAATATAATAAAATTTTCCACCTCACCCCATATAAACCAAAAAACCCAAACCTGTTGCTGTCAAGCCAATTCTGACTCATAGTGACCCTATAGGACAGAGTAGAACTGCCCTATAGGATTTCCAAGGAGCACCTGGTCGACTGGAACTGCTGGCCTTTTGGTTAGCAGCCATAGCTCTTAACCACTACGCCACCAGGATTTCGCCATATAGATATCCCAAAATTCCCTCCAGTTAGCCTCCACATACGAGGCAAATATTATTTTCTATGTGTGCAGTAGAAACCTGTTGCCATTTCATAGCGACCTGGTGGTGCAGTGGTTAAACATTTGACTGTTAACCAAAAGGTTGGCAGTTCAAATCCACTAGCAGCTCCTTGGAAACCCTATGGGGCAGTTCTGCTCTGTCCTATGGGGTTACTATGAGTTGAAATCGGTTTGATGGCAACAGGGGTTTGGTTTTTGGTTTGGTTTATGTATGCCATAATATGAAAAATTTTTGGAAAACATTTGGGTAGACGGCTTCCTATTCCAACTCAGAACTGCAAAAATTATTAAAATTCTTGTTAAAAGTGTGAAATTCTAACATAGGCATGGATTTTAATAACTCAACGCTCTTTTAACTAGGAAAAAAATGTCATAGGTCAGGTTCTAGAAAAGTTGTAAAATGTGCCTACCAAGATTAATGTGTGGCAGACTGTATTTTCCAAGGATGACTGCAAGAATGTCTTCCTGACCATGTGACCTTATTTTGTGACTTTGACATTCCTCCCATAAAGAAATGGTGGATATGTTTCCTTCTCTTAAACCTGGGCTTGTGACTACAATGAAGATATGCTGTGTGCCTTCCAAAGCAAGGTCACAGAAAGTGATACATATTCAGCTTGGTGCTCTTGGCACACCAGTTCTTGGAACTCAGGCACCATGCTGTGAGGAAGCCCAAGTAGCTGTATAAAGAGTCCAAGTATAAGTGCTCCAGCCCCAGGTGAGCTCCCAGCTGATAACCAGCACCAACTTGCCAATCACATGAGTGAGATACCTCTAAAGTGGATCTTTTAGCCCTGGGTTGAGCCACCCCGACTGAGACCGCATGGGGTAGAGGAAGCTATTCCCACTGAGCCTTGTCTAAATTTCTGCTTTGTAAACAAAATAAATGATTGTTGTTTTCAGCCACTAAATTTTAGGATGATTTATTACCCAGAAATATGTAAGTGGAGCAATGAACAAACAAAATATTCAGTTAACATAGGTCTGAAGAGAATAAATCAGCAGTACTTACAAAAAGCTTTTGCAATGTACTTGCCCTTAGACTCAGTAATTCCACTTTGGGGAATTCAATTCTAAGGAGCAAATTAAAGAGGTGCTCTAAGAGTTTGCTACAAAAAATATTCTTCAAAACAGAAAAAAGCTAACAACCTAAATGTTCAATAGAGACTTGGGTGACTTCATCACAGTACGTCTCATTCCATGGGTCCCAAATCTGATTGTCAGAGCCCCTGGGGATCTTTTTAAAGAAAATTATGATTAGTTCCTCTCCCCAGCTCCCCTATTGATGAATATTAAGGTTGTTTCCAGTTTAGGGCTATTACAAAGAATGAAGTAACATATATCTTTATACATACATCCTTAAATATTGCTGATTTTATTCTTATAAGATACATTCCTAGAAGTAGGTTAGCTCTGTCAAAGATAGCACAATATCAGTTGTAACAGATAATTCTCCACAAAATCTGTAGCAATTAAAACTGTCGGCAACATGGAGCCCTGGTGCTAGAGTGGTTAAGAGCTACAGCTGCTAACCAAAAGGTCGGCAGTTCGAACCCACCATCGGCTTCTTAGAAACCCTTGGGGCAGTAGGGTTGCTATGAGTCGGAATCAACTTGATGGCCATAGGTTTGGTTTTTTTGCTTTTGGTTTTGTCAGCAATATAGGACTTCCTGTTTTTCCACAACTGACAGCACTGGGTGTTAATTTGTTGTACAAATTGATTGATTTTTCGTTTTGCCTTGATTTACATTTTCCTGATTACTAGGGAACTTGAACATATGTTTATATTCCATTCACATTTCCTCTTCTAAGACTTTCCTCTGTATGTTCTTTACCTACTTTTTACTCCTGGGTTGCTTGTCTTTTTCTCATCAATTTCTAGGAGTTTACTTATTAGGGACATTGCCCGTTGCCTGTTATATAAGTGAAAGACATTTTTCTCTCAGGCCTGTGCTGGCCAATATGGCACCAACCACCTTCACTAAATAAGTTTAAATTTAATTTAAAATTTATTATCCTTGTCCACACTGGCTCATTTCAAGTACTCAATAGCTACCTATGGGTTTCCAAGGAGCACCTGGTAGATTTAAACTGCTGACCTTTTGCTTAGCAACCGTCGCTCTTGACCACTACGCCACCAGGGTTTTCACCTCAACGCAGAATAGAATGTTTTCGTCACCTTAGAAAGTTCTACCGAACGGTGCTATCCCAGACTACCATTCATCTTTCATCCTTGTTTATGTTACCTTTGACTGTACTTAACTTAAAGTGTTTATAGAGTTAAACCTGACAATCTTTTCTTTATGACTACTAGGTATACTTTTCTTGCTTAAGAAAATCTCCCCTGCCCCAAGGTAATTTAGAAACAAACAAAATCCTTCTATTTTGACTTCAAATAGTTTTCATTCAAACCTTTAACCCATAGAGAATTATTTTTACATCTGGTGAGGTTGTACATCTAGCTTTATTTTCTCTCAGGTGTGTAGCAACAGAAATTGTTTCATAACCCCTTCTCTTTTTCATGTAGTTTGTTTTTAATGTTCAGACATGTGTGATGTCTATGTAATCAAAGCAGTGGTTTTTCTTTCTTGTAAACTGGCCTTGACTCCTATGCTTAGGCAGTTCCAGCACACTGTTGACCAGGTAAATATTGAACTGTATTCTCATGTAGGTGCCAATGCTCCCTCCCCAATTAAAGATGGAGAAACTGAGTCCCAGAATGATAAGTAACCAGTCTAAGGTGTCAAGAACAGAGATGAGGGACAAGGCTGCAGTAGTCACATGCAAGGCACTACGTCCACCTCCACAGATTGTACCCCTTGGCTGTGACTCAGGTGTGCTGGGGTGGAGATGGGGGCTGGTGGGGTCTCTGTGGAGCTGAAGTTTCTAGATTAGGAGAATCAAGGTAAAGCATCTAATTTGGGGGCACAGCTGGGGCTGCAGCTGGGCACAACTGCACATGCTAGAGGATCTCACAGTGTCTGCAGTGCCAAGTCCATTTGCTTCACCTTGGCTCTATGGCTTTTCTGCTACCAGTACCTCTGCTTAGTGGCAGAGACACCCAGACGATTTGGTCCTGACCTGAAGCACCAGTTGGCTCACCACCATCCATCCTCACAGACTCCAAGCAGGGCCTAACAAAATCTTTTCCCTAGCTTATGCCTGGGCATTCTCAGTGACCACCCGCTGGGCTCTGCCTCAACCAAAAGCAGGCAGCCTGGGGACAAAAAATAGGGTTGGCACCAGGATACCACACACCTGATTCAGAGGCAAGATCCAGTAAAGAGGCCTCCCTTAGAGGAAGCGACCCAGGGCAAAATGAAAATTCAGGGCCTCTGGTTCAAAAGTCCCTGGGTGGTGTAAAGAGTTAACATACTTGGCTGCTAATGGAAAGATTGGTAATTTCAATCTATTCAGAGGCACCTTGGAAGAAAGGCCTGGCAGTCTACTTCCAAAAGATCACAGCCATTGAAAATCCTGTGGGGCACAGTTCTACTCTGACACACATGGGGTCACCATGAGTCAGAATCTACTCAATAAAAAAAAAAATAGCAACTGTTTATTTGGAGTCTCTGGGTGATGTGACCTGTTAGCTGCTAACCAAAGGCTGGTGCTTTGAGTCTGCCCAGAGGCATCTCAGAAGAAACACCTCGTGATCTACTTCCAAAAACCCTATGGAGCACAGTTCCACTCTGACAGACATGGGGTTGTCATGAGTCAGAATCAACTTCACAGCAACTGGTTTTACTGGTTCTTGTTCAAAAGTTGTTAAGAATTTCAAGATGGAGACAGCAGAGCATTGAACCAAGCACAAGGCCCTTCTAAGCACATGGCCCTGCATGACTGCATGGATCTGCACGGGCATGAAGCCAGCCCTGCTCTTAGGCCTCACAGGCCCAGGGAGTTGGGAGTCCCTCAACCCAAGCTCCTTCCCCACTCCATGTGAAGTGCCTTCCCCCTCCTGGCACCAGAATCCAGAGCCCTGAGAGCAGGGCTTGATTGTGCCCCACCCTCCCCTTACTCTTACAGCTCCAGCTGTGCCCCCAAATTAGGGGCTCTACCTTGGTTCTCCTAATCCAGAAACTTCGGCTCCACAGAGACCCCACCAGCCCCCATCCCTACCACAGCACGCCTGAGTCACAGCCAAGGGGTACAATCTGTGGGGGTGGACACGGTGCCTGGGACAACTACAAACAAGGAATAAATAGGCTCAGGGCCACAAGAAGGGAAGTGCCATTGCTCAAGAATCAGACCGAAAAACCCCAGTGCCATCAAGTCGATTCCGACTCATGGCGACCCCCGTGTTAGAGCAGAACTGCTCCACAGGGTCTTCTTGGCTGTAATCTTTAGAGAAACAGTTCACCAGGCCTTTCTTTTGCAGTATCACAGGATGGGTTCGAACCGCCAAACTCGTTTCTTTTTTCATTCAATTTTTTTTTATTTCATTGGTAGTATACACTGCAAAACATACACCGGTTCAACAATTTCTACGTGTATAGTTCAGTGCCACTGCTTACATTCTTCAAGTTGTACAACCATTCTCACCCTGCTTTTCTGAGTTGTCCGTCCCACATTAACATGAACTCGCTGCGCCTACGCTTCTTATCTAACCTTTCCCTATGCTGTTGTCCAGTTGCTCCCATATAGGTAGTTAATCATAGAGCAGAGACAGACAGACCTGGCTCCGATCCCACCCTGCCACTCACCACCTACACCACTCTGGGTCTCAGGTTAGAGGTGCTAAAATCTGCTTCAGGAGCTGCCATGAAGATTAAGTGAAGTGAAGCCCAGGGCCTGGCACAGAGCTGTTGTTAGGTGCCGTTGAATCGGTTCCAACCCATAGCGACCCTATTTTCTTAGTCATCTAGCGCTGCTATAACAGAAATACCACAAGTGGATGACTTTAACAAAGAGAAGTTTATTTTCTCACAGTGAAGTAGGCTAAGTCCAGATGCAGGGTATCAGCTCTAGGGAAAGGCTTTCTCTCTCTGTTGGCCTTCTCATCAATCCTGCCCCAGACTGGGAGCTTCTCTGCTCAGGGACCCTGGGTCCAAATGACACGCTCTGCTCCTGGTACTGCTTTCTTGGTGGTATGAGGTCTCCCTGTCTCTCTGCTGACTTCTTTCTTTTATATCTCAAGAGATCACCTCAAGACACAATCCAATCCTGTAGATTGTCTTGCCTCACTAACACAACTGCGACCATCCTCGCTCCTTAGCATCAAAGAGGCAGAATTTATAACGTACAGGAAAATCATACAATACCAGGAATCACGGCACAGCCAAATTAATACACACATTTTGGGGGGAGACATAATTCAATCCATGACACCTATGTACAACAGAAGGAAACACTGCCTGGTCCTGCGTCATTCTCACAACCATTGCTATGTTCAAATTGCCCATGGCTTAGGCTTTTAATCAATTACCAGTTTTTTTAAAGTGAGACAGGGAAGCCAAGTGGTGAGAGCATGGACTTCCTGAAGAATCCCAGGCTTTCCCCTTACCAGCTGTGTGGCTTAAATCAAGTTCCTGAATGTCTCTGAGCCTCAGTTTCCTCAAAAGGAAAATGGGCGTGATACTAATAATACATTCCTTAGTGGGTCATTCTGATGATTACATAATATTTGCAACTTAATTTGGATCACTACCTAGCATGTTTGTTGTTGTTGTTAGTTACCATCGAGTCAATTCCGACTTGTGGCCACCTAAGAGCTATATGTGTATTTAATTTATTGATCAGATCAAACAGAGAATGTTATGTGAGCATTTAGGGTTTAGAATTTGAGATTTTGCTCCACCTTTTCAACAAGGGAAAGTTCAGCAAGCCTTGTAAGTGATCTAGGCCTCAGTGTTCTGGCCCATTTAATGGAAGTAATGGCTAACATCTTTGGATTGTTTTAAGAACCAAACTCAGCCTTCTGTGTCAAAGTGCTATTGTGTTTATCTTTCTGGTCATCAAAATCCCTGGCCTTGTGGGGCGTGGAAAGAGCACAGGATCCATTCGTTGTTCATTCGGTGACCTTTACTGTCACCCTCCCTGTGGCCAGCATTGTGCTAAGAGCTAAGTACACAGCGGTGAGTACGTTAGCCCCTCTGCCCTCCAGAAGCTCGTATTCTCTTGTTTGTGGCGGACAAGTAAAAACCCAACCAGTTACTGTGGAGCCAATTCTGACTCACGGAAACCCCACGTGTGTCAGAGTAGAACTGTACTCCACAGGGTTTTCAATGGCTGATTTTGGGAAGCAGATTGCCAGACCTCTCTTCCAAGGCACCTCTGGGTAGGTTCAAACTGTCAGCCTTTCAGTTAGTAGATGAGTGTTTAACCATTTCTACCACCCAGGGACTTCGGCAGGGAAAAAAGTACATGAATTACCCTAGAGGGAGGTGGGTGTTGCAGTCAGTGCTGTGAGTAATCCAGAAGTGGACATGGACACTGGGGGCAGGGAAGGCCTGGGTGTTAGGAATATCAACGATCACAGAAAAGGAAGAGAAGCTCTTCACCCAAGTTCAGATCAAGCAAGTTCAGCTAGAGGTTGCCAGGAGGTCGGGTGGCGGCGCGGATCTGGGCTGTTTGGGTCTCCAGCCAGGATGAAGGGAATTTCCGGACCTGGCTTTGCTGTCCCTGGTTCCTTTTATGAAACATTTGACTCTTCCTCTATCCATAAAGATGAAGACATTCTTCTGCAGGGATTTAATATCTGAGCTGCGTGCCTGGCCCCTGAGGAAGCCCACGCTCCCTCCTTTTGAGTCTAACCCCTTTGAGTCTAACTGTGAGCTCCAGACACGCAGCATCCCCCTTAATGCCCCTGGAATTGCTTACTCACACCGAAATCCGCTGCCTCAGGGGTTTCCAGCCAGAAGTAAGCCTTCTTTTCATGCGCAATCAGGCAGCAGCCCAGAGCAGAAGGGGGCAGGAGGGGGGGCCCTGCACGCCCCGCTGGGTCTCTGTAGACAGCCGATCACGCGAGGCCTCCCCTCTCCCTGACCCCGCTCAGTGAGCCCGGGGGGCAGGCACCCAGGCCAGGGGAGTTGCTTTGCAGTGACAGAAAGGGCATCTACACCCCTACTTTACAAATGAGGAAACTGAGGCTGGGCACAGCACCAGATCTGTTCATGTCCAAGCCTGGGCTGGAACCAGACTTCCTTAATCACTGTCCAGAGGCCTCACTGCCTTAAGGCTGAGGTCGCCTTCAGGGTCTGAAGAGTCTTGGTATGAGATATTTTTTTGTGTTGTCGCTGACTTAGAGTGCCTGTAGAGTGGGACTGGTCCACAGATGGCCCTCTGTTCTTCTTGCTGGGGAAGTAACTCACGAGCTGAAGTCCTGAAAGCCTATGTTTCGTCCAGGGCCGGGGCTGTGTGGGTTGACAGTGTCTCTGCCTGTCTGGTCTATGGGGCTTCTATTCAGCAAACATCTATTGGGAGCCCACTGTGTGCCAGGGATCAGGCCAGGTGTTTGGGGTTCAGGGGCAAATAGAGTGGACAAAGCCAACGCCTGGCCGCGCGAGTGGTAGAAGAGTATGGAGAAGCCAACCTCGGTCCCCAACCCCTGACCGTGCCACTTACCAGTGTGTGTCCTCGGGCAGGTGAGCTGTTCTGGATTTCTGTTTCCTCATCTGGGAGATACATGTGGTCCTAAAACCTGCCCCCAGGACTGTCCAGAGGATCAACTGATGGTTTGTAGGTGCTCTATTCCCTCTCTGAGCGTAGTACCAACCAAAAAACCAAACCTACTGCCGTCAAGTCAATCCCGACTCATAGCGACCCTATAGGACAGGGTAGAACTGCCCCGTAGAGTTTGCAAGGAGTGTCTGGCGGATTTGAATTGCCGACCTTTTGGCTAGCAGCCGTAGCACTTAACCACTACGCCACCAGGGTTTCCCCAGCCTAGTGCAGCAGCTATAAATGGAGGTTAAACTCAACTCTACAGCCAAGGTCCACTCTGGGTAGTACAGTGCAGAAGGTGAACACTGCCTTCAGGGTCCTACAGTCCTGGGTTCAAATCCTGACTCCACCTACTGTCTGCCCTGGAACACATTACTTAACTTCTTTGGACCCCAGTATTCTCAACTATAAACTGGGATGATAACAGACTGTGGGTGTCATAATTAAGAGAGCCAGTTCTATAAGAGGCTTAATACAGAACTAATAAGCCCTAAATGTGAGCTATAATTTTAATTTTTCATATTCTTATGATCCAAAAGAAAATATAAGAATTTCTTTTTATATTCCCACCTGTATGTCTTTGGACTAATCCAAAAAAAGCAATTGGAAACATACTCACAATATACAAAAACAGCCTTATGGGGAACTGTGAAAACTAAACAAAAGCTTTCTGCAATCTACTGCAAAGACATACTCTGTTTTTGTTGTATTTCTGAGCCCAGGCAGTGTCTCACCAGGTGACTACCAGGTACTTTTAGATCATATGCGACATTGGAGGATGGGGAAGTGTCAGGACCCTTTTTACATGACACATCACTGTCCAGCCCCTAACTGGCTCTTTTTGCCAAGGAAGATGGCCAAGTGCCTGGGCCGCGATTCTGCCTGTTCACCTGGTAGCTTTCTGCACTGCTCTCCACGCCCTTGGCTCCAGAGCCAAGACATGCAGGTGCTAAGTCACCTTCAGTGACTACAACCTGGAGAAAGTACACCTGGGCCTCGGCCACCTCTGATACAGCAGGGAAGACTGAGGGGCATTCACTGCACCCACTCTCCCAGGTCTTATTTTATTTCAAAGGCAACTGAGACCTAAAGAAGGTTAAGGACTTACCCAGGGCCCCATCAGGGGTTGAGGGCTCAGCCAGAGCTGGCAGGTGGAACATGGACTCCCAGATTTCTCAGCTGATGTTAGACCAGGGGTTCTTAACTCCAGCTACATACTGGAGTCCCCTGCACAGCTACAATACTCAGGCCACAGTCGGGACCAACCGAATCAGAATCTCTGGGGGTGGGGCCCAGACATCAATATCACCAAGACATCAATATCATCTAAGTAAGGTTGTATCCAGTGCGTTAGAACAAGGAGGGCCACAGGTGAATACTAAACACTTCAGGTCACTGCTGTCAACCTACGCTGCACACTGAAGCCCCCTGGAGAGCTTTAAAAACTAAAGATGCCCTAGCCGCACCCCAGAGACTGTCCCTTACTTCTGGCCATCAGGACTTTTCAAAGCTCCCCAGACAGTTACAACCTGCAGCTCAGGTAGAGAGCCACTGTTTAAATGTAGCATCTTAATTTAGCTTTAAAACTGTATTTAGTCTTTAAGGAATATCATAATATTTAATTGTAGCAAAATAATAATACCTGTTCAGTTAAGATGCAATCCATTGTATGTTAGTCTGTGTTCACATTCTAGGAAACATAAGCATTTAGATTTAGGGGAATATTTTCTATGGTTTTATGCCTTTCCACATGTGTAGTAAGACTTGCTTCTACATCACTCAATTATTGCCAGTTGTAATTCAACAAAATTTATTTACTTTGATCCGGTATCAGCAATTATTAGTTATAAAAGACCATCATTCTGGGTCAACAACAATAAATGGCCTTCTTTGACGCAATGGAGAGGGGCAATGGTGAGTCAGTGGTAGAATTCTCGCCTTCCATGCAGGAGACCCAGGTTTGATTCCCAGTCAGTGCACCTCAAGCACAGCCACCACCCATCTGTCAGTGGAGGCTTGGTGTTGCTATGATGCTGAACAGGTTTCAGCGAAGCCTCCAGTCGAAGACACACTAGGAAGAAAGCCCTGGCAATCTACTTCCAAAAATCAGTCAATGAAAACCCTATGGATCACAACTGTCGGATTCCATTGTGCACAGGGTTACCATGAGTTGGGGGCCGACTCAGTGGCAGCTAACAATGATATTATAGAGATAACATAAAGTTAGTTAGTGCCATGAAAAGTTCTGCCTAAATATATGGTCCCTATAAACTGAGAAAGACCAAAGCAGTTAGTGAGTATCTGTCATTTGATGAGGAAAATGTCTGGATAAGACTTCTGCTCAAAGCAAATGGAAATTCTGGCCCTTAGCTTTTGTTCTTTCTTTTTTTTTTTTCCAAGCAAGCATGCCTAAAATCCCATAACTCTCTAGTCCGTTTACTCACTTCCCAACATTTTGAGGAAGACTCAGGGATAAGTCAACCCCTTCCCACCCCCTCCCAACCCCACTCAACCTCTGTTCTCACAGGGAACACCCTAAACACAGTCACAAAGACCACATTCTGGATAACAAAACGAAGAACTCACTGAGAGCAAACACCAAGACTACAACAGCATCTTCGGGCAGGAGGGCGGCACCGGCCTGCAGATGCCCGCGGGCCTCCCCCTGGGGAAGGGTCAGTCCCCCAAATACGTGGGCATCCAGTCCACAGCATCACGGCTCCCCAACATGCAGCAGTCCCGCTGGGGTTCCGAGGCTGCGAGTGTCAATCACCTACCCTTATCAGTTCTCCGTCCAACATTTAGAGTCACAAAGCTGGGCTGGAAAAGTGATAAGGGCATGTGACTGGCTGGTGAAGAAGTTTGAAGTTTTGCAGGACAGGATGAAAACTGAGAGTAGAAGTAAGAAAAAGAAAACTTGACCTTTGATTTCCTGACCCAACCATCCACCTCGCCATCTCTGCACTCTCCCCGAAAAAGCCTCTCTGTGCCCCTGTGCTTCTCTGCTTTGCTCTGGCCTCTTGCCCTGAGTTCAGCCTCTGGACAAAGGACTTTCCCCGACACATGGGGAGGCATTTAGGTTTCTGCGCTCGAAAATGGGCACATGCAGCCCAGGCAGCTAGGGGAACGAGTGGAGTTTTTGCATTTAAAAAAAGTCAATTAAAAATAAAAATTAATTTAACTCTTAAAAGTAATAACATAAACCAAAGTTAGCAAAGTCTTTACCCAGTGGTTCCTGCAGGTCTGACGCAGGGGACCCAGCAGGTCCTGCTCCTCCCAGGGGCTCTGCTGCGAAGCCCACACCCACTCGCCATTCATAAAGTCTCTATGGCGAGTCTCCTCCTCCAGCCGGGATTGGTCCCCAGAGGTGCTGGCCCAGGGCCAGGACCATCAGCTGCAAACCTGCTCAGGCTGGATGTGTCCACTGTGCTGCTGGCCTTGATGGGATTAGGCCGGGTGGAGTTTGGGTGCCTGATGCTAAGTGAGTTCTCATGCCTTGGAGTCCCCTGCCCCATCACGCCAGATTCCTCCTTCTTGACTGTTTGACTTTCCACACTGAGTCACTCACAGAGACTTTGAAAATCAAAAGCTATTGACATGGCATCAACTGTGGAGACTTTAACACAGTTCTATATTCCAGGATGAAACCAAAAAACAGTTTTTCAGAGGAGCCCTTGTGGTGCGATGGTTAAGCGCTCAGCTGCTAACCGAAAGGTTGGAAGTTTGAACTCACCCAGCGGCTCCATGGGAGAAAGACCTGGCAACCTGTTCCTTAAAGATTAACACAAAAGAAACTTGTTGCCGTCAAATCCATTCTGACTCATAGCAACCCCACAGGACAGAGTAGAACTGCCCAATAGGGCTTCCAAAGAGTGGCTGGTGGATTTGAACTGCCAGCCTTTTGGTTAGCAGCTGAGCTCCTTCACCACTGCACCGCCAGGGCTCCCCTTAAAGATTACAGCCTAGGAAACTGTATAGGGCAGTTCTATTCTGTCACATGTGGCCACTATGAGTCTAAAGTCAACTTGGCGGCACCTAACAACATTCTAAACAAAGAACGATCTTTCAGATTTCAGGAAGGGATTCCCGTGCAGTTTTGCGTTGTGCGAAAGCTATAGCTTTGGATCAGGCTTGCCGTGTCCTGGTTGTGTGACCTTGAGCAAATTACTGAATCTCTCTGAACCTTGGTTTCCTGATTTATAAAAACAGAGGTGGTGTTACTGTTGTTTTTGTTGTTGTGTGCCAATGAGTCAATTCCGACTCATAGTGACCCTACAGGACAGGATAGAACTGCCCATAGAGTTTCCAAGGCTGCAATTTTTACAGAAGCAGACTGCCACATCTTTCTCCCTCGGAGTGGCTGGTGGGTTCAAATCACTGACCTTTCAGTTCACAGCCAAGCACTTAGCCACCGTGCCACCAAGTCCCCTTTGTAGTCAGATAGACTACGGGGTCCATTCAACACCTCTCAAAATTCCACGTTGTGCCAGAAAAGAAAATACAATGGTCTGTTTTCTTTACCAAGAAAGCAATTGTCCTGTCTATCTCAGACCCCTACAATCCTTGTTTTCACAGCATGGGCCACAGTCTCTGTAAATATGACCTGGAGCTTGGGAACTAAGACAGTATTCTGGAATGTTCAAACCTGGAGAGTACCTTGAAATACAACTCCTTGTGCTCCTCCCACCCAATCTAAGAGCTAATGGTTCAGTAGGTGGCTGGGTGCCATCGAGTTGATAGCAGGTAGAAGGAGCTAAATTTCAAAGACCCCTCTCCTCTCATCTTGTGTCCCTAGTCAATCTGTGTTCACATTTGGGTGTTTAAACAAGATAAGTTGCTTAATATGTATATTTCTTATTTCTTATAACCTCTCAATTGAATTCATTTGCATGGGGCTTTTTTTTCATTATGCTTTAATACATCCAGCAGGCATTAAAGAGGCCATTTACTGCCAGGGACTGACTTAGGTGATACGAATAGCATGATGAATTTTGTTTCTGTGCTTAAGGAAATGGAAGACTCATGGCTGATATTGACCTATGAGCTGTGGAGCAGAGAGGAGAAAGCCATTCACTCCATCTGGAGGAGACTGCAAGAAGATGACATTTAACTGGATGGAGCCTGCTACTATTACCGAAAGTTTTGATCAAAGATTCTATAACAGAATCCTGATCAAAAGGGGTAAAAATGTGGAACAGAATTCAAAATTCTCATGGAATCCAGACTTCCTGGAGCCATTGAGCCTGGAGGAGCCTCTGAAATTACTGCCCTGAGATAATCTTTAAACCTTAAACCAAAAATATCCCCTGAAGTTTTCTTCAAACCAAACAGTAGCTTAATTAGTAAAGAATGTCTGCCTTGGGCATTGTGCTCTTTTAAAGACCTATATGGAATCAAGTTGACAACAGCAACTCGAAAGGTTGG
This sequence comes from Elephas maximus indicus, assembly GCF_024166365.1. Classification (NCBI taxonomy): domain Eukaryota; kingdom Metazoa; phylum Chordata; class Mammalia; order Proboscidea; family Elephantidae; genus Elephas; species Elephas maximus. The sequence goes on along the minus strand of NC_064831.1, from coordinate 69,058,153 downwards.
ATAGGAAGCTTAGGGGTCAGTGAGTTTATGTTAATGGGGAGGAAAATTCAGAAAAGGATGGTGAGAATGGTTGCACAACTCAAAGAATATAATCAATGTCACTGAATTCTACACGTTGAAATTGTTGAATTGGTGTATGTTCTGTTGTGTATATTTTCAATTTCTTTAAATAATTTTTATTGTGCTTTAAGTGAAAGTTTACAAATCAAGTCAGTCTCTCACATATAAACTTATATACACCTTACTACATACTCCCATTTACTCTCCCCCAATGAGTCAGCCTGCTCCCTCCTTCCAGTCTCTCCTTTCGTGACCATTTTGCCGGTTTCTAACCCCCTCTAACCTCCCATCTCCCCTTCATACAGGAGATGCCAACATAGTCTCAAGTGTCCACATGGTGCAAGTAGCTCACTCCTCATCGACATCTCTCTCCAACCCATTGTCCAGTCCCTTTCAAGCCTGATGAGTTGGCTTTGGGAATGGTTCCTGTCCTGGGCCAACAGAAGGTTTGGGGACCCTGACTGCCGGGGTCCTTCTAGTCTCAGTCAGACCATTAAGCCTGGTCTTTTTATGAGAATTTGGGGTCTGCATCCCACTGTTCTCCTGCTCCCTCAGGGGTTCTCTGTTGTGTTCCCTGTCAGGGCAGTAATCAGTTGTGGCCGGGCACCATCTAGTTCTTCTGGTCTCAGAATGATGTAGTCTCTGGTTCTTGTAGCCCTTTCTGTCTCTTGGGCTCATAATTACCTTGTGAACTTGGTGTTCTTCGTTCTCCTTTGATCCAGGTGGGTTGAGACTCACTGATGCATCTTAGATGGCCGCTTGTTAGCATTTAAGACCCCAGATGCCACACTTCAAAGTGGGATGCAGAATGTTTTCTTAATAGATTTTATTATGCCAATTGACTTAGATGTCCCCTGAAACCATGGTCCCCAAACTCCTGCCCCTGCTTGCTGACCTTCGAAGCATTGAGATTATTCAGGAAACTTCTTTGCTTTTGGTTTAGTCCAGTTATGTTGACCTCCCCTGTATTAAGTGTTGTCCTTCCCTTCACCTAAAGTAGGTCTTATCTACTATGTAATCAGTAAGTATCCCTCTCCCACCCTCCCTCCCTCCCTCCCCCCTCTCGTAACCACAAAAGAATGTGTTCTTCTCAGTTTAAACTATTTCTCAAGATCTAAAAATAAGCTATTTTTAAAAAAATTTAAAAAGAAGGTGAACTTGACTTCTGCATTAAAAAAAACAGTTACCATTGAGTCAATTCCAACTCATGGTGACCGCTCTGTGTGTCAGGGTAGAACTGTACTCTATAGGGTTTTCAGTGGATGATTTTTCTGAAGTAGATCACCAGGCTTTTCTTCCAAGACTCCTCTGGGTAGTCTTGAATCTCCAGCCTTTTGGTTAGCAGCTGAGTGCATTAACCATTTGCACAAAGAGAGAAGGGAATGTAAGGCAGAGAAAGCAGCTTATGCAAAGGTATGGAGATATGAGAAGGGAATCCTGACTAGGAACAGAAAACAGCCCAATACAAGGTGATGGTGTGACATGAAGCTGGAGGCATAAGGTCAGGGCCAATCATGATACCTTGGGCACCAGGTTAATTAGTTTGAGTCCTACCTAGTAGGAAACAGGAAGCTCTGGGGTTCTAAGAAAAGTAACATCTGATTTAAGGTGCTAAGGGTGAGAAAGTTTGGGAAGAGCTGGGCAGTAGAGGGACTAGCTGGGCAGCTACTGCTCAGTCCAGGCAAGAGATGGGAGGGCTTAAAAGAGGAAGTAGCAGTGGGGATGGTGCCTTTTCCACATATTCTTTAAATAACCAGACAACACAAGTAATAATACATATGTTTGGGTAACATCTACATGCCAGATGCTGACCTCAGCTCAGCTCATCTCTCTGTCTCATTTCATTTCATTATCTTAGCAACCCCAAGCACTGTGTATTAGGGGTGGGCTCAACCTTCTTGGGAAGCAGCAAGGGCCATGGAAAGCAATATAGGCAACAGGATGCCAGCTCATAAAACTCCCCCAGGAGAATGAATGCCATCATTCCCTATTCCAAGGTCCCTTCCACCAAGGTCCCACCAACCATGCAGATAAAGGGAGACAACCCATGGCAACCTTGGCTTATTTACACTGGTCACAGCTACACCAGTGGGAAAATTGCCAGGCATGTACCATGCCCAGGACTCCCATTGACTGCAAGCTCAATACAGCCCTTTGATTTGCCACCCAAGCCTTTACCCCTACACCCCCTCCAAAACTCACTCCAATCCATCTTCCAGGGCTAAGTCCTAAGACAGAAGTCATAAGCCCCTGATTAAGACTTACTTCATTGTCATGTTGCTTTTGTTGTTAAAATGTCATCCACATGGGGGTGGACGGAACACAGCCAGGGCAGTCTGGAGGGGCTACCTGAACAATGTCGTCACAGCTGAACCCTGTGCCCCACATGGTCCAACACTGGTTGCCTCCTTGGTTCACCCACTCTGTGGTCCCAGCCTTCCTCTCTTCCTTTCGTTATGTGTTTTTATGGCTTTTTACCAAACATGTTCTAAAACCAATAATGCACATATCATCAAAGCTTAAAACTCTATAAAATATACTTTTACATATGCATTATTTATTTGCCTTGGATTTTCCCACTTCCAATACAATAAGCTCACTTACAGCAATACTTTGTTCTACTCAGAGTATCTTTGTTGTTGTTAGCTGTCATCAAGTTAGCCCCTGACTCGTGGGGACCCCATACATGGAATAAAACACTGCCCTGTCCTGAGCCATTCCTATGATGGTTTAGGAACTGGGCCGTTATGATCCCTGGAGTTTTCATTGGCTGATTTTTTAAACTTGTCCATCTTAGTCTGGAAGCTCTCCTGAAACCTGCTCAGCATCGTAGCAACATGCAAGCCTTCACTGACAGATGGGTGTAGCCGTACATGAGGTACAGTGGCCAGGAATCAAACCCAGGGCTCCCACTTGGAAAGCGAGAATTCTACCCCTCAACCACCACTGCCCCCAGCTCAAAGCATTACCATCTTCATTTTATAGAATAGAAAACAGACTCAGAGAGGTTAAGCAATTTGTCCAAGGCTTCACATCTAGACAGAATTAGAACACAGATATTTCTGTCTCCATCTGATTTCTCCTACATTACCCTCCCTTTCTAAACCCACAAACAAATGAGTGAGCATCATCTTCAGCGCTTCTCACAAAAATTCCTAGCCATGCATGGCTTTTAAAACAATTTCCTGTTCATTAGCCCCTAAACCAAAGGATGGTCAAGGTTAAGGAGGCCTGCTTGAAGGTGAAGCGAAGTAATTGCCGAGGTGCTGAACCACACCCTGCCCATGTTGCATGGGCGTTTCGCCCAAAAATTTACCCCAAGGATCCTGCCACCCCCCAAGCACTTTCTCTGACTCCTTCGGCTTTGACTGACCCTCCAAAGGTTGTGAAATCCCCACCCTTCCAGTTCTCGGCCCGAGCATCTGTCACATTGACTTTGCATCTCCCATAATCCTTTCCTGCCGACTGACTGGTTCCACCATAGCCTGTCTGCCTGCCTGGTAGTAAGTTCCTTGTGGGCAGGGCTGACATGGATCCTCCACCTGTCAGGCTGCCCACCCCCAATGCTAACACAGACATACTCGTCCCCTGGGTGGGAGGTGTCACGATCTGAGGAAGGACTGAATCTAGAAGAGCGGGAGAGAAGGATAAAGACAAGAGCGCCCAGCCCCTTTCCGGGTCAGGCGCTGTTTCCTGGACCTGGCTGTGTCCAGGAGCCACCATCTGTCTCCTCCCATCTTCCTTCCGGCTGGGCTCACTTCATCCAGTTTAATGAGTTCAGGAATGTGCTCAGTTGAGACGCCCAGTGTTTGATTTGGCCCCTTTGAGCCGAAACGTGCCCCGGGCTCTGCTCATCTGCCCACGGGAGTGCATGGTTCAGTTTTCAGAGAGAATTCAGCTCCACCCAGATGGGGTTCTGAGCCTGCATTTAATATATTATGAAATATAACAAACATTGACTGGGCTTGGCCTGCAGAGATGCCACAGACACCGGGCTGAGAGCTGAGAAAGCACATGTCTTTGAAGGTGGTTCAGCTCAGCTGTCAGCCTGCCTGCCTGTCTCCTGCCTTGGAGCTGGAGGCGACAGGTCAAGAATGTCCCTCCTGAATACCGCTTGGTGCTGAGGTTCCCGGACAGCACCCACCTCCCTCTGAAGCCCACATGCCAATCTGAGTGTTTGTCTAGAATGCTCGTTCTGTGAATTATCTGTGTGCTGGGCTCTGAGCTGAGACCCTGCAAACGGAGTCCAACCAGGAGCTCCCAGGCGGCTGCGGACAGTGGGCATAGTAACAGAAAGTCACCATCAAATGTGGTGGGAGAGACAGCCAGACTAAAACCAGCTGCTGTTGAGTCAATTCCAACTCATGGCAACCCCACGTGTGTCAGAATAGAACTGTGCTCCACAGGGTTTTCAACTGCTGTGACCTTTTGGAAGAAGATTGCCAGCCTTTTCATCCAAAGCACTTCTGGGTGGAGTCCAACTGTCAATATTTAGGTTAGTAGCTGAGCACTTAACTGTTGACACCACCCAGGGACTCCACAGAGGTGTGGGAATGGAGCTGCAATGTCCAAACCAAAATTGAGGTTGTAGTTAGGAATTTTGTCCTAATTAGGGTTTACATACGTAAGAAAAGACAAGAAAAAAAAAATTATGCTGGAATAGCCCCAGAAAATCTGAGTTGTAAGCATAAAGTAGAACAAAGCCCAGACCCTAGGAAGCTATATGTGTCAGGTGAAGGTCAGTGAACGGAGCATTTAGGTGGGTCTTGAAGGGTGGCCAGAAGTGGCTGGAGAGGTGGGCAGGGCACAGTGGGAAAGCATGGAGGACCAGGCAAAGGAGAGTCGTCACTCTCCTGGAAACTGCAAGGAGCTATGGAAGGACATCGTATTCATTCCCTAGGGCTGCCATAGCCAAGTACCAGAGGCCGAAAGTCCAAAATGAAGGTGTCAGCAAGGCTTCTGTGGTCTCTGAGGGAGGATCTGTTCCTTGTCTCTCTTCCAGCTCCTGGTGGTTGCCAGAAACCCTTGGCATTCCTTGGCTTGTAGCTTCCTCACTCCAATTTGTCTCCATCGTCCCCCGGCCTTCACCCTGTGTGTCTCTACGTCTGAATTTCCCTCTTCTTAGAAGGACACCAGTCATTGCATTAGTGCCACCCTAGTCCAGCCTGACCTCATTTTAACTTGATTACATCTGCAAAGACCCTATTTCCAAACAAGGCCGCATTTGAAAATTCTGGGTGGCAGAATTTGGGGGAACACTATGATGTAAACTCCTGGAGGGCAGGAAACTTGTGTATTTTGTTCATCACTGCTTCCAAAGTATCTAGAGTGGAACTGGCAGACGGTTGATACTCAATAAATATTTGGCAAATGAATGAATCAGCAAAGAAATGACTCTTTTTTGAAGAGTCTTTTGTTGTGGTTGTTGGTTTCTTTTTTAGGAATTTAAGTTTTTGTTAATACTGGTCTTACTGCAAATACCCTTTAAAATTTTCAGAATCCAGCCTCACATGATTTTCTTCTGCAGCATGCCACAAATCCATTTCCCTGCATGGCCAGACATCCTGGGGAAACCTGATTCTGCTTTCTGCCTCTGACAGCCCCCAACCTCTGTAATTTCAACTCTTGGACTGACCCTTACCCAGCCCACTCTGCAAACCCATGTCGCTTTCTAGCTCCTTAACAGAAATTAGACAGAACAAAGCCAGAAAAGGTAGCCTCTCACACCAGGGAAAACAGCCCCATTATGGCAGAGGGAGGCAGTTGCTGGGGATCAGAAGACCAGGGTTTGAGTCCCAGATCTGTGCCTTGCTATCCAGAAAAGAAAAAACAAAGATAGGGGCTACTTTTCAAAAATTTCCATGTACAAGAAACCATCTCACCACCACCGTACCAGACTGCCATACCAAGCTCTTGGCACATCTGTTTCTAAAATTCAGTGCTTATGAGTCATGGGTAAAACTCACAGTCTTGTCTTATAAAAGTACCCCCTTGTTCTGGAAGTCTCAGTTGCTCCCACTGGCCCCAAAGCCCAGTCCTATCTCCTCTGCTCAACCTTCAGAGCTCTATGCATCCTGTGCCCTCCTACCGTTCCCGCCTTATTGCCCACAATATTCTTGCGTGAAGTTTAGCCCCCAACCACATCAGACCAGCCGATGAAACCCAAATGTGCCCTTAACTTTTCCTTCTTTGTACCTTTGTCCATGGCAATCCTCTTCATTTGGAATGCCTAGTATGTCTATACAAATTTAAAGCTCAGCTCAGTTGCCATGTCCCCTGAGACAACTGCCCAGATCCTGCCAGACAGAAATAAGACCCCCTGCTTCGTTCTGCCACAGCAGTGCACTTGCACCTGAGTCCTGGTCCTTACTGCCCCCGCCTTTTAGTTACTTCTCACTTCATCTTCCCTTGGAGGAAAGGGGTCCTCCCACACTTTGAGTATCCTGACAGTGTTGAGTGCTCTGTCAGCCATAAAGGGTGCTCACAAATACTTATCAAAATGGGTGGTGTTGGCTCCTTTTTCCCTGCACCCTCTAAGATTTTCTCTCCTACAACAGTGCAGGCAGGAGAAAACACGAATTTGTGAACCCTTGGCTAGTTTTTATACTATCTGAGGTCAGTGGGAAAACAATCACACTGTCCTCATTCACACAATGCTAGTTTACACTGCCTGGGGTCAGTGGGAGAACCGTCAGGCTGTCCTCATTCACACAATGCTCTTGAACTTATAAATTCCACGTATGCCCTTATTTCTACATGAAAACCCTTTCTCCATGGGTCATTGTTCTCTTAGTCCTTGTTCGCTCCGTAAACTCCTCCCAAACTCCATCAGTTTATCCAACATCATGTGATTTCGACATAGTCAGAACGGCGTATCTCCTCCTCCATGTCACTCCCATATCTCCAGCATCTTGCTGAACAAGACACTTCCTTCTAATTCAATACAATCTGTCTAGCAGAAAAAACAGAACATCAATATACACCCAAATTTGCATAACTACATATAGAATCTCCTACAAGACAGGCCTCTTATACACTTTAATATAAAACAGCCAAGAAACTTTTTAAAGTTCCAAGATGTTGTCAATGTCCTCACCCATAGCCCCTTGGCACTCACCGTGCTTGTATGTGCCCATTGCAAACATCCGCTGCTCTCCACCTGAAGGTGTCTTCTTGGCTTGTGCAGGGGGCAAACTGGAGTTAACACCTCGGGGGAGTGGGAAGAACACCCCAGCTAGCTCACTCCAGGTGGACAACTCTGAGGTATGTTCCACACCATCTCCCAGGGGTCCCCAGAAGGATTGAGCCCCTGTTGCCCCCAGTGGTAACCTGCTACTAACACACTCTGTATCACCCTCCTCCTCTTCCCTGTCTCACTTCCCCACTCAATATCCCAAATAAACCACTTGTACTCAGATCCTTGTCTATGGATCCACTCTGGAAGATCCCAGGCTAAGACAATCTCCCCATCATTTTAAACCCCTTTTTAAAAGAATATAGTTTGTGCTTCTCCTTCATACCCAACGCTCATTTCTATCTGGAATCAGCAGGAGATAGGCGGAGGTAATTCAAAAACAAAGGAATCTTGGAGTAAAAAAAAACCTCAAGGATGCCCATCAAACATCATCAAAATTTAGAGTTGGGAATATCTGTAGAAATTGGCCAAATTCAGTCCCATACTTCTCAAGTGGAGCATCTAAAGACATTAAAGGAGCAGTGATTCGCCCAAAGTCACCTACCAGGTTAGTGACAGAACTGGAACTAAAACTCTGGTCTCTTGACTCTCAAGTTCAGGGCTGGATTCTCTCTGCCATTTTGTCATGAAAAAGTTTAGCCAAGTAGCAAGTCTTTCCTAAGGTCACAGGACAAATTCACAGCCAAAGAAAACCAAGCTCTACCATTCCAACTCTTTCTCATGAGCCCTACACAAACTTAAATAGAAAGTACCCAGCCCTCTCAAAGCCCATATGTCCATATGGAAAAGAGAAGTCAATTCTAGATGCAATTATCTAGACAGTGTTGGCTCAGGGGAGGTTGACTTTAATGAGAAACATCCAAATAATAGCCCATCTCCAGACCTCCTCTTAGTCTTGGCCAAGGAGACCCAGGGCTTATTAGCAGAGAGTATAGAGTCTCAGTTGGAGGCAGACAGCTCAATCCTTAGGACGGGAAAGATGTAACTCAAAAAAATCTTATTCAAATGCTATATATATTTTCATAATACACTACACAAAATAGGGTAGCTGTTAGAGATGTCCAGAATATTGAATGAGAAAACCAGGGAAGGGGTATGGGCTTACATTTCTAAAAGCCTGAGCAGCATTACTCAGAGTGAGCCTGGACCTGTCACTGCAGCAGCTCCCTGTACAGCCAGGTCCCCTCATGGCCTATCTGTTTGGTCTTGTCCCCAGTGGTGAGGACACATCAGGGTTTCACAACAGGGTAACCTTCTCTTGCAGAGCACAGGCACTCTTTTTAGCACTGTGAGCCTATCTGCATTTAAGCAAAAGCATTTTAATCATGCATTGTGAAGGTGAAATGTAAGCAAGCAAAAATAGCATTTGCTTCAGGCCCCAAAATACCCACACAGCCCATGGACACACACAACCAAGGTGTGGAAAGTGTGAGTCAGCCTGGGAGTCTTTGCAGCATGTCTTCAAATATATCTGAAAGCAAGAAATGAAACTGAAGAGTGAACTGAAATGTTCCTACCCTTTAATCCTGCAGTCTCCCTCTTTGGTACCACCTCCTAGGGAAATAGCAAGAAATGGAAAGGGGAAGCTATGCACGAAGATGTTCACTTCAGCATTATGTACAGTGGCCAAACAACTGGAGTAACCAAATTGGCCACCATCAGAAGTCCAGTTAAGTAAACTGTGGTGTATCCATTCTATGTGAGGGAATATTATTAGCCCTATTTACTTGATAGTGTGGTGAGTTTAAAATACGCCCATAAATTCATTCTCTCAAGAGATGGAGTCTATGTTCCCTCCCCTTGAATCTGGGTGGGTCTTTGTGGCTGCCTCCACAAATAGAATGAGGTGGAAGGGACTCAGTGTGATTTCTGGAGGCTGGGTAAAAAAAGATCTTGCAGCTTCTAGTAGTCTCTCTTGAGATCCTTGCTCTGGGAGCCTTTAGTCACCATGTAAGGGGGTGGCTAGTCTGAGGCCTCCATGTGTGCAGACCACGTGGAAAGAGAGAAGCTGGAGTTGCCCCAGTTATTCCAGCCTCAACCATTTGAATCTCTCTAACTCAGGTGCCAAACATGTGAGTAAAGAAGACTTTGAGATAACCGCAACCCCAAACACCATCTAATTGCAACCACATAATAGACATTGAGTGAGAACCACCTAGCTAAACCCAGTCAACTCCTCGCTGAGCAAAAGAAATGACTGTTTTTGGTTTTAAGACGCTGCTTGAGGATGGGTTTTTACATGGCAAGAAATAACTGAAACAGAAAGACTAAGATTTAGAGAGGTTTAGAATCTTATTCAAGGTCACATAACTAATAAGTAGGAAAGCCTGAACTAGAACCTGAACTGAGGTCTTCAGTCTCTACGTTCAGAGTTTATTAAATTTATCCTCTCTTCAAGGATGTTTCTATGATTTGAAATCTGACCCTATATTGATCATAACCACAAAATAGAAATACATTTTATTTAAAAAGAGCATCTGAACCAATCTGGCTCATGGAACAGACTCAACAAGGAGTAACAAAATCTGAAAGTTTTGATGGTACGAGACTAAGAGTTTCTTAGGTTCAAGGCCATGTCATATTCATCAACCAACCAGCATTTAGCACAGAGTCTGGTAGACAATCTTTGCTAAATAAATGTATATGAAAGAAATGAATGTTAGGAGGGAGAGAGAGAAGGAGGTCTTTTCCATCCCCAAATCTTTCCCCCAGATCAGCCTGATCTTATTCAGGGATGAATTACCCAATAAGCCAGGTACGCACAGGCTCACCCGTGCTTACTTACTAATATGTAGTGCACAATTTCACCTGTTTTTCACCACGTCAATGTCTCAGTGATTTTCCAAGCAAAAACTGTTTGTGCCACCCAGGGACATTAATTACTTAATAGCCCTGGGAGTGTGTAGTCAGAAGCATTGGTGGCACAGTGGTTAGGTGCTCAGCTGCTAACCGAAAGATCAGCGGTTTGAACCCATGAGCTCCTCCATGGGAGAAAGATGTGGCAGCTTGCTTCCATAAAGATTACAGCCTTAGAAACCCTATGGGGCAGTTCTACTCTGTCACGTGGGGTCACTACGAGTTGGAATCGGCTCAATGGCAACGAGTGTGTGTAATCTTAAAATACAGATTGGGAGCTTTTTTTTTTTTTTTTTTTTTAATCAGAAGCTCTGGTAACATTGGGCCCAGGTCCTCACACGAATTCCATCAGCTGGAGCCGAATATGGTTTACTCTGCTGCAGCACAAAAGAGCTCATACTAACTGGTGAAGAGAAGAAAGGTGCCCATTTATTGCAGAACTCTCATCAGTTCCTTGACGGTTTTTCCCACCACAGCTGAATGCCGTGAGCTGCAGAGGAAATCAGCTTTGTACACCAGGTCCATTACACTTCTCTGCTCCTCTTGACTCTGTTTGCCACTCAGGCTCCTTTGGAAGTATCCATTGCCTGGTTTTCCCTGTCTCCTTAACTCGGCAGCCTTAACTCAGCAGCCTCAACCCTTCCTCATATCAGAACAGAAATGCCTGTACTATCGTGGCTGCCTCCATAGACAGGGTTAACAGTTTCCAGTTTCCCCCAGCCCCCATCCAGTCCAATATACTCATCTCCAGTTCCTGCCTGGCCTGTGCAGACATCTGAGTTTGCAGCTGTTATGGATTGAATTGTGTCCCCCCAAAATGTGTGTCAACTTGGCTGGGCCACGATTCCCAGTATTGTGTGATTGTCCACCATTTTGTCATCTGATATGATTTTCCTACGCCTTGTAAATCCTACCTCTATGATGTCAATGAGGCAGGATTGGAGGCATTTATGTTAATGAGGCAGGACTTGATCTACAATATTAGGTTGTATTTTGAGTCAATTTCTTTTGAGATATAAAAGAGAGAAAGGAGAACCTCACCGAGAAAGCAGAACTGGGAGCGGAGAGTGTCCTTTGGACCCGGGGTTCCTGTACTGAGAAGCTCCTAGACCGGGGGAAGGTTGATGACAAGGACCTTCCCCCAGAACCAACAGAGATAGAAAGCCTTCCCCTGGAGCTGGCACTCTGAATTCAGACTTCTAGCCTTCTAAACTGTGAGAGAATACATTTCTCTTTGTTAAAGCCATCTACTTGTGGTATTTCTGTTATAGCAGCACTAGATAACTAAGACAGCAACCCTTGGTTTAAGATACCGAAAATTCTTCAGTATGGAAATACAACATAGAATTCTGCTTAACCCAGGATGCCCTCTACTGATTTGACCACAGAACATGACCTCTGTCTCTTTCTCCCCCTCTCTTTCCTATAATGTCTAGTAGCGTACAACAGTAGAGTCCCTGGGCAGTGCCAACAGTTCATGCATTTTGCTGCTAAAGGAAAAATTGGAGGTTCAAGTCCACTCAGAAATGCCTGGGAAGAAAGGCCTGGTAATATACTTCTAAAAAATCAGCCACTGAAAACCTTATGGTCGCCAACAGTTGGAGTCCACTCCAGCTGTTTTTTTAGCATTGTTATTGTTGTATGCCATCGAGTCAATTCTGACTCATAGCAAGCCTACATGGCAGAGTAGAACTGCTCCACAGGGCGTCCTAGGATGTAATCTTTACGGGAGCCAATTGCCAGTCTTGTCTCTCATGGAGCCATAGCATTAATGTTTCTAGGAAAACCTGACTATGTGACTGCTGCGGTTTCTTCTAACTCCACATATCATGAAGCTAAGAGTTGGTGTTGTTAGCTGCCATCTAGTCAGCCCTCAACTCGTGGCAATACCATGCACAACAGGATTGGACTGTTGTAATCCATAGGGTTTTCACTGGCTGATTTCTGGATGTAGATTATCAGGCCTTTCTTCCTAGTCTGTCTTAGTCTGGAAGCTCCACTGAAACCTATTCAGCAGCATAGCAACACACAAGCCTCCACAAACAGATGGGTGGTGGCTGCACGTGAGTTGTATTGACCAGGAATCAAACTTGGATTTCCCGCATGGAAGGCAAGAATTCTACCACTGAGCCACCAACACCCTCAAAGAAGAGTAGAGGTCCAAATGCATCTAAACCAGTTGCCATCAAGTTGGCTTCGACTCATGGCGACCCCACGCCTGTCAGTGTAGAACTGTGCCCTATAGGGCCTTCAATGGCTGATTTTTCAGAAAGTAGATCACCAGGCCTTTCTTCCAAGGTGCCTCTGAATGAACTCAAACCACCAACCTTTCAGTTAGCAGTTGAGGACATTAACGGTTTGCACCACCAAGGACTTCAAATCCATCTATGGACCTGGTTATTGACAGACTCCAGCTCTGATGGGTTTACTTCCTCCTATCGACAGCCTCGAGACCTTTGCAGAACCCCTGGCCTCTCTCCTCCAGCTCTGACTCAGCTGCGCTCCTAACACTGGGGTTAAAGACCTCTTTCAGCACAGCTGCTCCTCCTTGGTGAGCACGTGGTGCCTGGTGCTCTTCCATTTATGTCCAGCCCTCCCCTCCTCATGGTCAGAGCTCCAGTGTCCAGCCAGGTCATCCAGCAGGAAGCTCCAAGGTGCCCTTTAAAAATGACGTATATGACAAGGCTAGCTGTTGGACTGGTGTGTTCAATGGGCTTTAGTTGCCTCTGGGAGCCAAGGAGCAGGACCACACTTGCAGGAGGTGTAGAACTAATGCCCCTGATCCTGGAAAAGGTCCCTCCTGAAACAGGAAATAAGTACTCCAAAGGTGGGCCTGGGAGGAAGTAAAATTGCCTCCTATCAGGGCCTCACAGTGGTGGGGTGTAGAATAGAGGAGGTGATGATCCCTATAGAGTGCCTGCAGGTGGGGAGCCAGGCCGGGAGGTCCCTGGAAAAGTTCACTGAAGATAGGCATCGTTGTAAACTGCCCCCTGTGCTGAGCTTCTCATTTGTCCTCTCACCTCTCAGTCAAGCTTTATTAAAGGTACAGCCTGGGGTCTGCTGTGCCTTGGAAAATTGAGGGAAGGGTCTGAGAAGCAAAGGGGGAAATGGAGTCCTCTCCTCTGAGACCAGGGCAGTGGCAGCAGCAGAGTCGCTGGCCTGGGATGGCTGGTCCTTGCAGGCTAGGGTTCGCTTAGGGTTCTGGGCATCCAGACAGAGCAGAAAGCCGAGGGAAGGGGGGGCCAGAATGGAAGCCCCGACCGACGCCTCTGAACAGACAGGAGACTGCATCCGGAGAAACCCTCAGAAATGGGACCAAGGGGCTCCTTCAGGGAGCCCATTCCTAATATCAAAGTCAGTAGAGCTTTATTCTATTTTGAATCATTAAAAGGGATGTGACCTGATTCTGGAATCACAGGCTGGCGAGGCCCGAGACCAATGAGATAGGTGAATATGCCTGCAAAATTCCCCAGATAGCCAAGAAATTCGCACCCCCCAAAATAGCTGTGCAAGACTGATGAGAGGACCACAGCTTTGTTGGGGCGGCAGCTACTCCCTCCTCTTCCTCCTCCCCTATTTCTCCCTCCTTTCCTCCCTCATCTGCCTCTTTCCTCCCCTCTCTCCTCCCTCAATTCCACTCTTCTGTCCCTTCCTCCTACCTTCCATACCCCCTCCTCTCCTCTGCCTCCTTCCCCATTGGCTGGCCCCAAGCCACTGTCTGCATTTCCCAAACGCTCTGAAGCAGCAAACTGTCTGCAGAAGGCCCTTCAGGTCCAGTCTGCACTTATTTGCGAGTGCTTGGAGCTGGGTGCTGACTCACTGAGCAGCGTCCTCTAGCGCTGCCCATCAGAACAGCCTCCTCATCACCTGACCTGGGGGAGATCACCACAGAGGACACTTAACTGTGAGAGCGGAGGTGCCCTAGAAGAAGAGCTCCTTTTATTATTGTCAAGGCAGGCGGGCAGGAAGGAAGCCATGACATTCATTCATTTCCAACCAATGACCTTGGCCAGTGTACAGGGCACCTTGTCGGTGCCAGACCAGTGTCACAGAATGTGATGTGCAGGAGGAACTTCTAGGTTGGTAGGGGGGCCAACAATGCAACAAATGCCACGGGAAAGTATATACAGGGAGGAGTGGGACCAGAGAAGAGACAAACCCACCTCTTTGGGAGGTTGGGGAGCAGGGACAATTTAACTAAGGAGAGGGTGACCATATAATTCATTATTCAACCCAGGACACATTTGAGAGTGTGATTTCCCTGGGACAACAGGCACAGACCAGAGCCATCCCAGTCAAACTGGGACATAGAATCACCCCAGCTCTGAAGGTGGTTTAGGGGGCCCCCATTTGGAAGACAACATGTTTCAGACAAGGTGAACAGCATGAGGGGTTTCAAAGCCTTGGGGCTCGTGGGAAGAAGCTTCTGTGACCACGTGTGGCTGAAGTGAGGCTGTGTAGGGTGAGATGATGGGACATGAGACAGGAAAAGTCAGTTTGGAGTCAGCCTGTAAAGGATCTTAGATACAAAGCAAAGAGTTTCACTTTTTCCTCTCAGGGGTTAAACATGATGATAGAAAAGAAGTTACTGATGTCATATCAATAGGACAAAAAAGAAAAAAAAACATAATCATATCAACAGATGACAAAAATGCACTTTATATAATCTGATTACTACTAACAAAAAATACACTGTGAACTAAAATCACAAAAATACTTAATATAATAAAGATATCTATCCCAAAATACTAATCAACATTATATTTAATAGAAAAACACTGTAGTTGTTGCCATTAAAATAAAGATTCAGACAAGAATGCCTCTATCTTACACATTTTTCTGGAGGGCCTTGCTGATGCAGTAAGAAAATAAGTGAGAGACAAAATTATAAGAAAGGAGATGAGAAAATTATACTTATTTTCAGGCAATATGATTTTCTATCTGAAAAAAAAAACGTTAGAGTTTAGCAAAGTAGATTGTTATAAAACGAATACATAAATATCAACAGCTTCCTAAATGCTATTATAAGCAGAAAATATGGGGAAAATATTATTTACACATTATATATGCACAGGCCAAACCACACCCACTGCCATTGAAAAGATTCCAATTTATAGCAACACTGTAGGACAGAGTAGAACTGCCCCAGAAGGTTTCCAAGGCTGTAAATCTTTACAGAAGTGGCTGGTGAGTTCAAACTGCTGACTTTTCGCTAGCAGCTGAGCACTTTAACCATTGTGCCACCAGGGTTCCATATGTATACATACATATATTCACACACACATTTACATACATATATACACACACATACATATATACATACATATACGTGTAATCACATATTTGATAATAAATATGTAAGACCTATAAGAAAAAAATGCTAAAATTTATTGAGAAACTTAAAAAGACTGGAATAATTAAAAGTATAGAGAATTTTTTGAGGTAGAAACAATATTATAAAGATGTCTGTTCTATTCAAGTTAACTTATATATTCCCAATATAAAATATTAATCAAATGTTGTAACATTAAATGTTTATTATAAAATTTTCTGGAAACAAATGCATGCAAAGGATCGAGACAATTTGGGGGGAAGAAGAACAAGATGGAATTGACCCTACAAGTTATCAACCTGTGCTGCAAAACTATGATCGTGAAAACAGTGCAAGAAAAGGGTGCAAAGAACAAATCAATGGAAAGTTCTGAAGTGGTTGGCCATACACGTAAGGGACCAGACTAAAATACTTAAGTTTTCCGCTGAACTTTGACAGGACTTGTGGAAGACAGAAAAATACCAAAATGACACGTAGCTTTTTTTCTCAAAGTGACAGGACTTTGGATTTGACCTCTATCTCAGGGGTGTGTTTTCATTCTGGTACAACTACCTGAATCAATTCTTTGGTGAAAAATGAGCCTTCGTTGTAATGAGCCACTAAGATGCTGGGATTAATGAGTTGCTATCGTGGGTGGCATAACGCAGCCTATCCTGTCTAATACTCCCATACCCTAAATGTCAACATTTCAGAGCAGTGGTTCTCAACTCAGGCTGCACATTAGAACCACCGGGGGGCTTTAAAAAATGCCAGTTCCCAGGCCAACCCTGACTTTATTGCTCCAGGGTCTGGCTCAGGCATCAATAGTTTTAAGAGTCCCCCAGGTGATTCCACAGTTCAGCCCTGGCTGGGCAACACTGCTTTAGATAAGAAGCTGAGTATTCTATGAGGTAAGTTTACCTAGGGCTCACAGTTGAGTCAGCATCTGCTCAGTAGACTTGGCACTTCTCACGGGGTAAGAAACATACCTGTGTTTTTACTGTGGATTTACACTGCCCTGAGCTTGAGCTGTGTGTGTTCTTCTAGGAGAATTTGGTAACAGGTGTTACGAGACTGCAATACAGGGGAAAACACCTGTACTATCTTTGGCCCACGTTAGAGCCACTTCTAAACCAAAAAAGAACCAAACTAGTTGCAATTGAGTCACCTTTGACTCCTGGGTACTCCATGTGTGTCAGAGTGGAACTGTGCTCCATGGGGGTTTCAAGGGCTGATTTTTTGCAAGTCTTTCCTCCAAGGTGCCTCTGGGTAGAGTCAAACTGCCAACTTCTTGGTTAGCGGCTGAGCTCTTAACCATTTGTGCCACTCAGGGACTCCTAGAGGCACCTCTACATATAGACAAATAGGACCTGATGTGGCAAAACTCAGCCCGGAATGGTCAGGCAATGATGTGCACACAAGGTTATTCAGAGCTGAGGCCCTCTTGGCTTTTGGAAGCATGCTGACCTTGCACAGCTGTGTTCTGATGTCATCTCCATCCTGGGGCCAGTAGAGACGCCATGACGGTGGGTGGGGTTTCAACAGAAGGGCGTGAACATTTCTGCTGCCGTCAGCCCGGGAGTCTGGATTCCAGGGGGTGCAGGCAGGCTCAGGGCGCTCTCACAGTCGGGGCAAGCGGGCCCTACCGCACGTGGCAGGCAGAGAGTTAGGCAGGGAGGTCGCTATATGAAATCATGACATTCCGTAGTGTAACTTTATCCCAAATTTTTAGTAAAGTCTCATCAACATTTATAGACTGGTTCCTGCCCCAGAAAGTCTCATCAACATTTATAGACTGGCTCCTGCCCCCCTTTGGGAAACTGAGGGCCCACGTCAAGCTGGTGATGGGACGGTAAAGCCGTGTCTCCCCTCTGCTCCCACCCAGGCCTGCATGGCAGCAGTAGCCATGGCCTGATGTGGATCAGTGGACACAGAGGCTCATGTTGGGGACAGGGACCAGCAGAAGCAGAGGCTCTGACTGACCCGATACACCATCCCTGTGAACATCCAGACAGGAACAGAATGGGGACAAAACTACTAAAGGAGGGCTAAAGCCTGCAAACCTGGCAGACCAGAGTTCAAAGCCATGGTCACTTGGGGCATTGTTATGAATGGGACCAGTGATATGGTAAAGGTGGCATCTCACCAAAAACGTTCAGGGTTTGGAGAAGTGGGGACGCTGCACGGTGGCCCCACACAGACAGCCCATCATCAGACTCACAGTGACAAAGGGGGCACATGCAGCCCCAAGGGGCACTGACCATCAAGGGGTTCTGATCCAGGAGGCAGGGCTCAGGGTTCCTGGGCAGAGATGACGCCTCTTTGGTGGTGCCAGTATTGCGGTCTTGGCAGGGTCAGAAGGGAGCAGTGAGAGGAGCATTGGGGTTCTGGGGTGGGCCATCTGGAATGAAGAAGAACCTGGAGACCAGTGGGGGAGCTGGGGCCAATAAAATCTGCCCATGGAGCTGGGCTCCAGCCAAGTTCAGGGCAGATTCTACTCCCAGGGAGAAAACCAGGGAACAAAGTCAAGTTTATTCTTACAGCCATGGACAAAAATGGCAGAGCTGGGGCAGAGGCTCTGGCTCTGTGGACCAAAGAGCAGCTCCCAGACACAGGGCTACATAACTAACCGCAGTTAAGGGCCTGCCTCCAGGTGGGAAAGGTGCCCTACACACTTCTCACGAGTGTCAGGACTCTCTCGAGATTTGGATGGTGCTGAGCCTACAGCGTTGGAGTCCCTGGGTGGTGCAGGTGGTTAACATGCTCGGCTGCTAATTGAAAGGTTGGAGGTTTGAGCCCACCTTAGAGGCTCCTGAGAAGAAAGGCCTGGCAATCTACTTCCAAAAAATCAGCCACTGAAAACCCTGTGGAGCACAGTTCTACTCTGACACACATGGGGTCACCATGAGTCAGAGCCCACTTGACGGCAACTGGTACTGGAGCCTGCAGTGCTAGACCTAAGCCTCAGGAAGGAAAGGCTGGGGTGACCCTGAGCTTATTGGGGGCACACAGGAGGCATTCCATGTATGTGAACTGGATTGGGAATATCCATAGCAAGTTCATGGGAATGTCTAAACAGGAAGTACATTTCTGCACTCCCTTGGCACCCTTCAATCTCTGGAAACTCACTTTCCACACCTTGTGTTCATCATAATGCAGCTCACTACCCCCCACTCCCTAAAAGGGCCACCTGGCTGGTCTGCAAATACCTGGCAGGCAGCTGCTCTTCTCCCTTCTCGGATCAATGGCAGACTTCACAAAACAATCTGAGCAGTCTTTCCCAGCAAACATGCCTGAGGCCTTGGACTCCTTCACACAGCAATCCTGGCAGCACTGTGCACCAGCCAGTATTGCTTATAGCCACCTGGCCCTATGCCTTTAATTCCAGCAACACCACCCAGAGCATGGCGATGCCAGCTAGATCCAGCAGGGGTGGCAAACTACAGCCCTCCTGCCAAGTCCAGCCACGCCCATTTGTTTATGTATTCTCCATGGCTGTTTTCACACTGTCGCCCTAGAGTTGAGTAGCTGAAGACCTTGGGGCCTGCAAAACCTAAAACATTTGCTATCTGTCCCCTTACAGAATAAGTTTGCAGACAAAGCGCACTCACATTTGTTTGTGCTCCCAGAATAATAAAACTGGCGTTCAATTTATAAATACAGTATCTGAACCTACTCATGAAAAGAAAAGGAAATAGCCAGAGAATCGCTATCTGACATAAAAAATAGAGAACGGAAATGCCTAGTTAATCACGGGAGTCAAATGCTGACCAACTTCGGGATTACTACACCTAGTGAGCTAAACCTTGGTTTGGAAACTTCATTTCGCACTCTGGCTAGAGCCAGAAGCCTTCCTGGGCTGTGTGCTCTGGTCGCCAGTCTTCGAGGCTACAGGGTATCTGTGCCAGGGAAGCTTGCCCTCCCCTGGTCTCTCACACGAAAGCACCAGAACAGGGGAGCTGAGAGCCCTTCCAGCATGGGTAAGCTGTGACACCTCTCCTCAAGCTTCCCTTCCTGGGTCAGGGTGGAAAAGATGGAGAACACAACTTTACCTTCTTCTCCAGCTGCCTGAGAACCCCTGGCACCCGCCTTCCAATTAGGATGCCGTTACCGGGGTGACTCGGTTGCCAGTCTCCTCAGCTCCTGACTCCTCCAGATCGGCCCCCTGTTCTAGTGAAGAGCTAATTTACATCAAAAGCATCGATTTATCCCACTGCTGCTTTTTATAATCACTACCTATTCTCAGCCACAGCTTGAAAGCTACCTCTTCCTTCAGATCGCATTATTCACATCAAGCATAGGACTAAAGCTCCCATGTTTTAAAACAGTGACTTCCTCAAGCTCCTGAAATAAAATCACCTGCATTGTAAGCCATCTATGCAGGCACCCCTTCTCTTGCCTTCAAGGGAAACTCTGTGAGCTCAGTATTTGTCCTTGCCTGTGTGATAAAGAGACTGGGTTGGGAACCAGGGCTCCATCTTCTTTCCTGGTTCTCAAATGGGTGCGCTGCTAAGAACTGTTAGGAGACCATGGCTGTCTCTGTTTGTGTCACCCAAGAAGTAGCTGTTACACAAATGGGCTAGACACAGCCCCTGTGTATTGGCCTACAATGGCACCCACATTTACTTCTTCACAACAGGCTGACTGTCAGCTCAAAGCCCGCTGGCTCCAAATTCAAATGTTTACACATCCAATTCCTTAAAAAATAGTCCAAATGAACATGTTTTTAGCCATGTAGAGCCTATCTTGGAGCACTGGTGGCTCAATGGCTAAGTGCTTGGCTGCTAACCAAAAGGCTGGCGGTTCCAACCCACCCAGCGGCTCTGCAGAATTAAGACCTGGCAATCTGCTCCTGTAAAGATTACAACCTAGAAAACCCTATGGGACAGTTCTACTCTGTCACATGGGGTCACTATGAGTCAGAATCGACTCAACGGCACCCAACAACAACAGTGCCTATCTATTTTACATACCCTGCAAAACTATACCCAGCATATGCTAGCCATAAACCCCAAAAAACCAAACACATTGCTGTCGAGTCAATTCTGACTCATAGCGATACCATGTGACAGAGTAGAACTGTCCCATAGGGTTTCCAAGGCTATAATTTTTATGGAAGTAGACTGCCACATCTTTCTCCCAGAGTGGCTCATGCCAACCATAGATAAGACAAACCCTGTAGCTATCAAAGACCCCAAGCCACTGCTGTCCTTCAGGGTTCTCTGACCCAGAGACTGCACACCTTGCTGCTGAATGACCTCACCTAGACTTGCAAGCCCCCTCTCCAGATCCCCCTTCTCCCCCCAGGAGGTCCTTGCCACGTTCCCATTCTGGATGGTGACCTAGCACCACTGTCTCTGGAAAGTCTCTTGCTGGGAGGGATTTCCCTCTCATGCAACTGTGTTCAAGTGCCACCCAATAAAACTTTTGTGTGCTACTGTCTCTCATGGGCCTGCCTCTTCCTGATCAACCCCAAATCCTCAGACTTACCACAATAGCTTAAAACCTTATTCTCATAGTGAGAAGGGGTATGACATACCTCGAAAGAAAGGACCTCCACCCCCAGCCCTGTGGCATAGCAAGCCTGTAAGAGGAGATCCACAGGGTTTTGCTGAAATCCTTCTTCTCAACTGATGATATTTCGTCTGCCTGGTCATACATTTGGGAACAATCGGGGCCACATCATGGAGGACTCGAAAGCAAGACCAAGAAATTCAACTTTATCTCAGCAGGTTCTTGGGGCAGAATGGAGACCAAAATTCCAAAACTTGGACAGCTAAAAGGTCACTAATTGAGGGATATGAGTGAAGAAATAAATCAGAGGCCAAGAGAAAATTCCGAGAAAGAAAAAGATCTTACTGAAAAGAGATCACTACAGACTCAATCCTTTTCCTTTCCTTAATAAAGCTCAATAGAAAGTTGGGAGTTGGCTGTAGACATTTTTCATCTAGATTTCAGGGAGACACATAACATGACAACCTTATAAACATGTTAGTACAGTGTATTTGTTCAGGTCTATTGGAAACCAAGTCAACAGCTTTAATCAAAGATATTAATTAAAGGCATTAGTTATCTGGAAGGAGTCAGAACCACTAGACTTCAACTGCGGATGAGGATGTGGAAGGCAAGATTGTCTAATTTGCAAATGCCATGAAGTCGATCGCAGTATTGAACAGGTCTGGATGATAAAGCCAGGATCCATAAGGCTCTTATCTGTACAGCAGCACAGCCTTGTGATTGAGGGCATAGACTCTGCGCCGAATCCACCCGGGACCAGATCCCAGCTCCACCACTTCCTACCTGTTTAGCTTTGGCAAGCCACTCAGGCTGTGTGTCTCAGTTCCTTCACTCAATGAGAACCTCTCTCATTAACTTAATGGGGGAGATTAAAAGGGATAGCATTTGTAAAGTGCTTGGGACAGAGTTAGTATTCAATAAATGCTAGCCAGAGTTGTTATCCGAGGCCAGGACACGGGATAATGCTCATATTTTATCAGTCAGGGTCCCATCAGGAACAGATTAAAAAAAAACATTGCCATTGAGTTGATTCCGACTCATAGTGACCCTGTAGGACAGAGTAGAACTGCCCCATATAGGTTCCAAGAAGCACTTGGATTCCAACTGCCAACCTTTTGGTTAACAGCCATTGCTCTTAACCACTATGCCACCAGGGTTTCCCAGGAATAGATAGCACACCCAAATTAGGTTACCTTGAGGGTGGGCTATTTATAAACGGCTATTTACTAAGGAGGGGCAAGGTTTGAAGAACGCCAAAGATAGTGCTGTGGCCCAGAGTAGCAACAGCAGAACCTGAAGAGCTTAGGGGAGGAAGCAGTTGTCAGAACCCAGAAGGAGAGAATAACGTAAAGGAAACCACCTTGAGGGGAACAGTGACCTTTGGTTGAAGAACACTGGTGATGACTCAGGGAGTGAGAGTCAGGGGAATACATACCCTAATCTCTCTCTGATTTCAGCTGGAGCTACCATTGGCCGAGCCCAACAAGACTCTCAACAGCAGGTGAGCCTGACCGTACAAGTCAGCTTCCAGGGCAGAGTTGGCTGGAGAAAGGTGGAAGGTGGGTCTGGAGGGACAACAGAAAGACACCTGGCACAAACGTGTTCCATTTAATGAGGACCAGGATAAAATCCTGCTCGTAATTTCAAAGAAGCAACTACAATTATATTCAGGATGGCAGCTATTTGGCTTATTGCAGCATGTGGAAACAACAACTTTGCTTAGCTGCAAGTTCAATATTCAGTTGTTCATTCATTTACTCAACAAATGTAAGGAGTATGTGTGTGTTTGCACCTGCACAAGGCACTCTGAATATAAGAATAAATAAAACAAGAATGTACCCTTGAGCAGAGAGGACATAACTGACGCATAGTAGGTGCTCAGTGAATATATGTTGAACACGTGAATGAATGAACTAATTAAAATACAAACCAGTTGCCATCTAGTTGATTCCAACTCATGGCAACCCCATGAGCATCAGAGCAGAACTGAGTTCCATAGACTTTTCAATGGCTGATTTTTTGGAAGTAGATCTCCAGGCCTTTCTTCTGAGGTACCTCTAGGTCTCAAACTTCCAAACTTTTGGTTAGCAGTTAAAGCCTGTTAATCATTTGGACCACCCAGGGACTCCAACTAAAGTATAATGTGACAGAATGTCAGTGGATAAGTCGGGTACATCACAAACAGTTCAATGCTGACATAGGATATTTTGGTGGCAGTAGTGACTGGGGTGAGGGAAGGTGAGGGACGGGAACAGATAGTATCTGATCTGACCACATGACTGTCAAGTGGTGCGAAAGGGGGTGGGAGACCTTCTTCTGGACAGGAGTGTGGGACAGCCACTTGATTCTGGGTCCCTCAGGCCCCATCTACAAAGAGAAGCATGACTTCTGAAATCTTGATGGTTCCCCGAATGTCCAGGAAAGCCCCAAGTGCTGGCTGGGGAATGTGAACCAGGTGAGTGGTGGCAGCCAGCCTCTTCTCAGTTGCCACTGCCTGTGGGATCAGAGCACAAGAGGGCAGGCCCAGCCAAGATTGTACGGAGGCCCTGCTATGGGGAAACGCCTGTTCTCAGGCAGGCGTGGCCGTGTCGTATTGCGCAGGGAGGGGTCACTGGAAGCTGTTAGTCTGAAGGCCCTGAGGGGGAGCAGAGAACAGGTCTGGGCTTTTGCAAGGGCAGATCCCAAGCCCAGCAACAGAGCAAAGCAGGGTGTGGTCTGGGGAGTATTGGGGCCACATCCTTGTTCTCCATCACCACTCCAGGAAATGAGAAATCCAAATGGCAGAGTCAGTGAGCAACTTTAGACTGACAGGTTGGTAAAAAGGCCAGCACAGGAGTTGGGGCAAGTGCCTGAATCGTGCTGTCAGCAGCATCACAGGGGCTAACACACCAGCTCTGTCCTATGTGAGGCATGGGGGCCTCCTGAAGGCCTGAGGGCCACCTCCACGGACCCCCCTCACACCAGTAGGTCCTAAAAGTCCTACAGATGCAGACCGCAAGGCCCAGATTAAAATCCCGGGCCATTGACTGGTTTTATCAATTGGGGCAAGTCACTTAACATTTCTGAGCCTCAATGTTGTCAACTCTATAATGGGAATAATTCTACTTCCCGGGGCTATTGTGAGGAACTAGTGAATTAATTATGGTAAATACTTAGCAGGGTGCCTGACACAGAGCTGAGACTCAATAGTTAATTCTTCCCTCTTCCTCCTGTATCCCCACTGGACGCTCTGCAGAAGGAGACAGAGTGGGACACTTAGGGGGCAATATTCCAGTATTTTAAAAGCAATTGGTGCCTTGGGGTGAGGGGATAAAGTGAAGCCTGGGGCACAAGTCTATCACCATGAATGAGAAGGGTGGACCAGAGGGACTAGAGTCCTCCCGGTTCTGGTCTTTGCCCACCCCCACCTTTGGAAGTCTTGGGGACCATGACCATCCTATTAGGGGCTGGGAAGTCCACATAGCACCTCAGCTGGGGGAGGTTTACAGGGTTCTGGAGCTCAGCTGCCAGCCCCTCCGACCCTCCCTGACTCAGGGCTCTGGTGACCGAGCAGAATTTCCTTGGTTATTGGCACTTGTCTGGAGGCTTTTGCTCTCCGTTTTTCTTTGGCTTCCCAGCATTCCTCCACATCACTGGCAACTGGGTGCTTTTGCCAGATGTGGACCCTCTGAGTTACCTGAGTGCATGAACATTCCAAAAGGGAAGATCGGAGAATTCCTGAAGCCTGAGTGCCAGGAAGTCCCTGGGTAGTGCAAAAGGTTAACACGCCCCACTGCTCACCGAGAGGTTGGAGGCTTGAGGTGCCTCCAAAGAAAGGTCTGGCAATCTACTTTCTGAAAAATCAGCCACTGAAACCCTATGGAGCACTGTTACATGTTGGCACACATGGGGTCACCGTGAGTCAGAGTTGACTTGACGGCAACTGGGTTCTTTTGAGGGGGAGGTCCCCTCTGAGTTCATTTAGACAAGACCAGGGACTTTTAACATTTTTGTAATGACATACCTCTTCAGGAAAGTAATTACAGCTGTAGACTTTGTCCCCCAAAACTGCTTATACACACAAAATTTTCTTAAAATTTCAAGGAGTTCACAAAATCCCTAAAGCCCATACAAGGAACTCCCCCATCAAGGATTAGTAGGTGCCAGGTTAAGAACCCTGATTTCACTCAACCCCCTCATGTTGCTGATGGGGGAACTGAGACCAGAGAGGGAAAGGGACTTGCCCAAGGTCACGCAGGAGTTACTGGCAGAGCCTGGGAGACAACCCAAGGAGGGTTGCCTCTTGATACCACCTTCATAGAGAGAAGAGATGCCCCCCTGAGTGTGAGGACATGAGGAATGAGACAAAGAGCCTGACAGTGCCATATCCAGAGAGGTGTGTAGGGGCGGGAAGCCTGCCCCCTTGTGCCTGCATAAGCAAGGGAAATAGCCGGGCTTCTCCCCAGCTGCCATATCTCATTCTGACCACCAGGTGGCACTTACACCATGTGCTAGACGAGTTACAGAAAGAAAACCTTCAAACTTAGGAGTGTCCAACTCCCTGCCCCTCCTGGTTACAGATGGGGAAACTAAGGTCAAGAAAAAGCAAAGGACTCTTTGAGTTATTTTGGGCAATTATCTTCCTCCTTTATGACCTTTGGTCTCTCCCTTCCAACCCCAGATAAGGCAGTTAGCTACCCCAACAATGGAACCTTGGGTTTAGTGGAAGTTCCTTTGGGAACAAGATTTGGGAGAGAGGGAGGGTTGTGTCCAGACCTCCAGACCAAGTGAGCAGGGCCTGGGCTTCCCCCACCCTTGGCTGCCATCAAGCCAGCCCCGCTTACCTGGGCCTCTACGAAAGATTTCATTTGAACAAAGGGCTCTGTGGCTAAAAGTAGTTTGAAAATCTCTGACCTAGGTGGACCCTGAGGGTGCCTATGGCCTGAGAATTCCACAGCTCCACCCCAGAAATCTGTGTAGCTTCAAACACTTAGAATTTTCTTAGCTGGCAAAGGCATCTGGCCATTTGATAACCAGGAAAGGTTCTCAGGCAGCAGGCAGCTGACGGGGCAGGGCTGGGATTCAAACCCAAGGGGGGGATCTCCTGATTTCAAGCTAGTGCTCACTCAACAGCATCAACAACACACCTTAATGGAGTGCCTGCTATATACCAGGAGTTGTCACCGTGCCTGCTCAGCATAGTCACGTCTGTTATTTAATCTGTTCCTCCCTGCACTCTGCACTCTGTGTAAGGATTATCTCCCCATTTTACAGATGAGGAAACTGAGGATCAGATGATCTGTTTAAGAGAGAAAAATGAATCCGATTCTCTCAGGAATGAAATTAATTTGGTCTCTCTGTCACCATGGAGCACTCCAGAAATGTAAGGCAGGAGAACTGTGGGTACCCCCAGAGCACCCCCAGGCCTAGACCTGGGTCTGAACATCTACTCCCACACCATGGGTACATCTCTGCACCCCTCCACGCCTGCTCAGTTCTTTCCTCCTATTCCTCTCCCTCTCCAGCTCCAGGGGCTCCCTGGTCATCCCTTGTTCTCAAAAAGACAGTCATCCTTCCAAAGACATGGGTCTCAGGAAGCCTGATGGTTAGAATGGGCAGAGGCTGCTGTGTCCAAAATCCCTTCCCATCTTACCATGCCTGCAAGCCCACCACTAAGAGTGTTACTATTTGGGGCTTAAGTTTTTTCCAATGATAAAATTAAAACCCCTGAGAAGGCACACACTTTAATTTAAGACCAGACATTTGAAGCCCAGAGTAAATAAGTATCAGATCTTTTCCAGAGAGCAAGATGAGAAGAGAAAAATTACATGACAGTGCCTGGAAAGACAGGAGGTGTCACCACTGAAAAGACAAGGGCACCGGGCGCTGGCACCAAGGACTACCACCACTCACTCAGGGCTCTCTCTCCCCCAAACGCTCACCTTCCTAAGTGTCTGTTCAGAGCCAGGCCTTGTGCTGAGTGCAGCTAGAGAGATCTGTAAGATGCACTGCTTGCCCCTGGGAAAGTGCCTCCCCCACTGGGGACCAACCAGTTGCCCACAAGTTGATTCTGATTCATGGCGATACCATGTGTGTCAGAGTACAACTATGCTCCATAGAGTGTTTTATTTTCTTATTTATTTTATCGTAGTAAATATATATGTAATAAAACATTTGACATTTCAGCAACCTTCACAAGCATAAGAGGAACAACCAATCACAAGAAAAACACACCATGTTTGGTAGAGGGTCAGTAAAGACAAGGGAAACTCTCCAGGAGATAGATTGACGTGGTGGCTGCAACAATGGGCTCGAACAGGCCAAGGATTGTGAAGATGGCACAGGACCTGGCCGTGTTTCGTTCTGTTACACACAAAGTCACCATTAGGCAGAGCCAGCTCGATGGCAACTAACGACAACAGAAAACACGTGTACATAGGGTTTTCGGTGGCTAATTTTCTTTCTTCCAAGCCAGCTCTTCACGGACTCGAACCACCAACCTTTCCATTAGCAGCTGAGCCTGTTGACCATTTGCACCACCCAGGGACAGAAAGCAGAAATAAATACCACACCATGTGAAGGGAAATAATAGAAGTGCCCTTGCGATCCTGTGGGAACACAGAGCAGGGGACATTGACCTCTACTGGGAGTTAGGGAAGGCTCCCCAAAAGTGACACTGCTCCAGTTTCAGGAAAGATGAGTTCAGGCACCTCCAGCTGTTTGAGGTCTGAAGCTGATGCGGTTGTGTAGCTATGCCGTCAAGCCGACTCCAGCTCATAGAGGTCTATAGTACAGAGTAGGACTGCCCCACGGGGCTTCCACGGCTGTAATCTTTATGGAAGCAGACTGCCACATCTTTCTCCCGTGGAGTAGCTCGTGGGTTCGAACCTCTGACCTTTCCATTAGCAGCTGAGCCCTTAACTTCTGCACCACTAGGGCTCGTTTTAAGCAAAAAAACACAAAATTAAAAAACCGAAATCGAGTACCAAATCTAAGATTGCTTTAGAATGAGAAAAAAAATCACCACAAACTATAATTGTTTAAAGCTGGCAGGTATTACAAACCTCACAGCAGCCAAAAGGAGAACATCGTATCTTTATCAACAGAACGCTCCACTTGTCTCTAAAACATTTTTCTCCTGCGTTTTTGATCTTCCTGCTCTTAGGGATGTCATCTGTTTGTAGAGAGAAAATAAAGATAAATCAGGCATTCCTGCAGCCTGGTGGATCCAGGGGGAAAAAAACTGTGGTTGACAATTCCCTTGTAAAGTCAAGCAAATTTTTAGGTTCGTTGCCAGTTTGAGAAAATCTCTATCATACAGGAGCTGTAAGATTATGAGGCATTTCAAATTTTCTTTTGCAAGAATTTATCTTAAATTCTCTTTAAGTTGCTAACACTCTTTAACCACTTTGTCACCAATATATGTGGTTTTGCAGCATATTGTAGGCTTTCTGTTATCTTGGTCAAGGTCAGTATTTTTACAAATCAGCAAGGAATTTAAATCTTGTCTAAGTATGTTCCTAGGATCGGCTCCTCTTCCTTAATGGATGTTTAGAATCGATTCATTACCTGAATTCAGAATTTATGTCTTCTTCTTAATATCACCAAACCCAGTGCCGTCGAGTCGATGCCGACTCATAGCGGCCCTATAGGACAGAGTAGAACTGCCCCATAGAGTTTCCAAGGAGCGCCTGGTGGATTCGAACTGCCAACCTTTTGGTTAGCAGCTGTAGCACTTAACCACTACGCCACCAGGGTTTCCTTCTTAATATTATATGTTATAATTCGCCCCTCAATGCTGGAATCATTTCTCTGATTTCACAGCTCATCTTTTTAGCTTTTGTTTCATATTTCATTAATTTTTTATTTGAATATTCCCTCGGTTTCTAAATTAATAAATTGAAAGATGTCAAAAGAAGGATTCTTTCCTAGCTGTCCAAATCAGGAGTCTGTGGTTTCTCACCTGTTTTATAGACAGTCCAAAACGTCTTTCCAAACTGTAATTAAAACGGTGTATTCAAGCTTTATTAACATTTAAACAAACTTTTTTCTGTATCTTCTATCAGTGTTCGAGCGTCTCTTCTAAGTCTTGAAAAATATATTGAAAAAAACAGTTGCTGTAGAGCCAACAATGCCTGGCAACTCAAGTATGTCAGAGCACCACTGGGCTGTATAGGGTTTTCAATGGCTGCTTTTTCAATAGAAGATCACCAGGCCTTTCTTCCAAGGCACATTTGGGTAGACTCAAACTGCCAAACTTTCATTTAACAGCTGAGCACGTTAACCCTAAGCACTACCTAGGGGTTCTAAAAACTACAGTTAGAGTCATTAAAATGCCACAGACCCATATTGCAGGGCTTGAACTATACATTTTGAAGTTCTGTTCAAGGAGAAATTATATCCGGGGTACATTTAGTTTGTGTTTAATGAGGTTGACAGTCAATTTCATACAGTGTTATTTCGAGCTATCTCGGTTTAGGAGGGGCTTCCAGGAACACTCCCACCTCCCACTGTGCCAGCTTACCCAGTGTCATGATCTCAAAGTCCACACCCAGGAATTTTTATCAGAATATGAATGTTCCCATTGGTGATTACCAGGTAGCTTAGGCTGGGTTCTCTAGAGAAGCAAAACCAGTGAAGCGTATATAGATGTATATAAACAGATTTAGCTCAAGGAAATGGCTCACGCTGTTGTAGAGGCTGACAAGTCTCAAGTCTGTGGGTCAGGCTTCAGCCTGCAGGTTTCTCCTGACTCATGTAGCTGCAGGGGCTGATGAAGCCAAGATTGGCAGGAATACAGCAGGCCACTGGCTCACAGGCTGTTGAGGCTGCCGGATCCCAAGATCAACAGACAATGCAGCAGGGCACTGGCTCAAGTCTCAAAAGCCTGAGATCAGGTGATGATAAGCAGGATACAGGATCCACAACAAGCAAGTGAGCATTGCCAGAATGTCCATATGTATATTAGATGGAGACCACAGCCATGAGGAAACTCCCCTTACAACTAATTGGCTGATCACATCAGAACACATCATGGAAGATGACTATGTCATTACGTAACCGTGAACCCTGGCTATGGGAGAAATAGCACCATATATTGGACACAGGTTTAGAGTATATACAGTCTCCTGGAGAACATCGTCCCATCCCTGCAAAGTGTTACCACATAGCTGGCACTGTAATTTTGTCTTTAGAAGGCCAGTCCATCATTCTATCAAGCCAGCTTTTTCAGGATGGTGGAGAACGTGATAAGACCAGTGAATTCCATGAGCACAGGCCCATTGCTGTACTCCATTTGCTGTGAAGTGAGCCCCTTTATCCAAGGCAATGCTGTTAGGGATGACACGACATTAGATAAAGCATTCTATGAGCCTGTGGATGGTAGTTTGGGCAGAGGCATTGAGTGCAGGGAAGGCAAATCCATATCCAGAGTAAGTGTATATAACCCAGTAAGAATGAAATGCTAACCTTTCCATGATAGAAGCAGTCCAATGTAATCAGCCTGCTGCCAGGTTGCTGGCTGACTGCCTCAAGGAATGGTGCCATATCAGGAACTCAGTGTCGGTCTCTGCTACTGGCAGACTGGGCATTCAGCAGTGACTGCAGCCTACTCGGCCTTGGTGAGTTGAAGTGTGTGTTGCTGAGCCCAGGCACAACCTCCGTCCCTGCTACTATGGCCACATTGTTCAGGAGTCCACCGGGCAATGACAGGAGTGGCTGGGGAAAGAGGGTGACTGGTTTCCATAAAAACGTGTCATCCTATTCATTTCGTTGTTAAAATCTTCCTCTCCTGGGGTCACCTTTTGGTGAGCGTTCACATGCGACACAAATATCTTCACTTCTTTGGCCCATTTAGAGAGGTCTATACACATACCCCTTCCCCATACCTCCTTGTCACCAATTTTCCAATCTTGGTCCTTCCAAGCCCCTGACTACACAGCCAAACCATTGTCCACAGCCCATTAATCAATACACAGTGTCACATCTGGCCATTTCTCCTTCCTAGCGAAGTGCATTGCTGGAAGTTCTGCCGATTGGGAGGATTTCCCTTCACCACTGTCCTCCAGGGAGATCCCAGAAAGGAGCTGCAATGCTATCACTGTCTACTTTCAAGGGGTGCCTGCATCTCACACAGAACCATCTGTAAACCAGGCACAAGTTTTCTCTTTCTCAGTCAAATAATCATAAGGAACTCCCAATGAGGCTGTAGGTGCAGACTGGGAGAGGGTAGGTAATGAGGTGGGAGTGGAGACCAGGGGCGTTTGGGCCACTTCCTCATACAGCTTACTAATGCCTTCAAGTCCTGCTGGAGCTCGAGCTTATATATACCACTTCCATCTAATGATGGAGTGCTGCTGTGCACATCCCACATTATGACTCTATGGGACAGACAACACCCAGTTCATGATGGGCAGCTCAGGTCACATAGTGACTTGGTGTCCCATGCATGGTTAAGCATTCAGTCTCTACTAAGGCCCAACAACAAGCCAAAAGCTGTTTCTCAAAAGGAGAGTAGTTATCTGCAGAGGATGGCAGGGCTTTATGCCAAAATCCTGAGTCCGCACTGTGATTCACCAATAGGGGCCTGTCAAAGACTCCAAACAGCGTCTCTATCTGCCACGGACACTTCACTCACCGTTGGATCAGCCGGATCATATGGCCCAAGTGGCAGAGTGGCTTGCATGGCAGCCTGAACCTGTTGCAGAGCTTTCTCTTTTCTGGGACCCACTCAAAACTAGCAGCTTTTCAAGTCACTTAACAAATAGGCCAGAGTAGCACACCCAGAGGAGAGATATGTTGCCTCCAAAATTCCAAGAGGCCCAACAGATGTTGTGCCTCCTTTTTACGTGCAGGAAGGACCAGATATAACAATTTATCCTTCACTTTAGAAGGAATATCTGGGCATGCCACACACCGCGGGACTCCTAGAAGTTTCACTGAGGTGGAAGGTACCTGAATTTTTGTAGGATTAATTTCGCATCCTCTAGTATGTAAATGTTTTACCAATAAGTTCAGAGTCGTCAACACTTCTTACTTAATAGGTCCAATCTGCATAATGTCGTCAATGTAACGGACCAGTGTGACATCTTGAGGAAAGGAAAAGTGATCACGGTCCTTGCGGACTAAATTATGACATAGGGCTACAGAGTTGATATACCTCTGAGGTAGGACAGTGAAGGTGCATTACTGGCCTTGCCAGCTGAAGGCAAATTGCTTCTGGTGATCCTTTAAAACCAGAATCAAGGAAAAGGCATTGGCCAGATCCATAGCTGCATACCAGGTACCAGGAGATGCACTAATTTGCTCAGGCAGTAAAACCGCAGCTGCAATTGGAGTCGCCACCTGGTTAAGCTTTCAATACTCCACCGTCATTCTCCAAGATCCCTCTGGTTTTTGCACAGGCCAGATAGGTGAGTTGAACAGGGATGTGGTGAGAATCACCACCCCTGCATTCTTCAAGTCTTTGATGGTGGCAGTAATCTCTGCAATCCCTCCAGGAATGTGGTATTGCTTTTGGTTTACTATTTACCCAGGTAGGGGCAGTTCTAATGGCTTTGACTTGGCTTTTCTTACCATAATAGCCCTTATTCCACTTGCTGGGGATCCAGTGTGGGGGTTCTGCCAGTTGCTGAGTATATCTATTCCAATTATGCATTCTGAAACTGGGGAAATAACAACAGGATGGGTTCAGAGACCCACTGGACCTACTGTGAGATAGGCATGAGCCAAGACTGCATTAATAACCTGACCTCCATATGCCCCCAGTCTGACTGGTGGGCCACAGTGATGTTTTGGGTCTCCTGGAATTAGTGTCAGTTCAGGACCAGTATCCAGTAATTTCTAAAAAGTCTGATTATTTCCTTTTCTTCTGTGAACAGTCGCTCTCATAAAAGGCTGTACATCCCTTTGGGGAAGGCTGGGAGAAAGATTAACATGTACATTTTTGGCAATGTAGTGGGGTCTTTCCTCAAGGGGTTGTGGGTTTGTAAACTGAATTAAGTCTGGGAGTTGATCGAGGGGCTGTGACTCTATTCTGGCAATTCAAGTTGGACTGCCATTCACTTGGCCTAGAATTCTTCTGCTTATACAGATCAAGTAAATATTTAGTAGATTTCCCATCTATTTCACTCCTAGGGACACCATGACTAAGTAGCCAATGCCATAAGTCAATACTAGTCAGACTATTCTGATCACTGCTTTTACTCCATTGCCTGTTATGGCAACCACGCCTACCTTGTCTTTGTTGACTGAGTGCCACCACTTCACCTTACCACCACGGGGTCCAATTAGCTCCATTGTAGTTAGATGTCTTAATTCAGTTACAGCAGTTCACACTGTCGACTCTGACTTACATAAAATAGAAATCACGTCAGTCTTTGAGGATGCTGGGGCTCCCTTCACAAATTTATTCCTTACCATAGTGGTAAGAAGTGTGTCCTCTGGGCATGCTATGTGTGGGTCTGTGGGTCTAACCTGAAAAATCCAATCTAACATGACAATCTCCCTAAGCCTTTGGATACCTTCTCCTACAGTACACCAAGACAGGTCTGGTACTTCAGCTTGACCTAATGTAGGCCACTGCATAATCCATGCTTCAACCACCCAACCGAATAAACTATTGGATCCTTTTCTAACCTCTCTACCTGGAACATTGAATGGAAAAATCTGTGCTTAGTGGGCCTATATCAATAAATTCAGACTGATCCAGCTTTATATTCTTTGCACCATTATGACCATTCCCACACATATGCCCCAGGTTTCTGTTTGCACATATTAGAAAAGTCAAGTTCTTTTAGAGTATAGCATACCTCCTACTGGGTCACACTTCGTAGTTCACCTTTTGGGGCTCACTGGGTCTTAAGTCTAATTATAGGTCTAGAGGCAAGAATGGGTGGTGGGAGTGGGTCCTGGGAACATTCAGCAATATCTTATTAGGCATCTACTTCCGGCAGTGCCCCCAGGCAACCCCCTAGGTGCTGCCTCAGGCAATATCTCAGACAAACACTCTTCAGGCACAGCTGGGTTAATTTCATCAGATGGAAGTTGAAGGGATAATGGTTTTACTGAGGAAGGTGGCTTAGCAGACAAAGACGGAGTGATCTCTTCAGATGTGAGTAGGAGGGCTTGTTCTGTTGGCTGGAGCGATTTAACTGAATTTAGGAGCTCAGTGTCCCCAGCTTGCTGCTTATCTGTCCATATGTCCCCATCCCAAGTTTCAGGAACCCATTTCTTCCCAATCGATCCCCTAACTTAACTTCAGACATAATTCAAGGTTGGGAATTCATTGGCATTGTAATTCAGCCACTCTTACAATAAGACTGTGAATTTGGTTTTCAGCAATATCAGCTCTGTTACTACAAGAAATAAGGTTTTCTTTCCGGGCACAAGTGGCAACTTGAGGTCTTTTATACAGCACTTGAGCTGTGACTCTGAAGCCTCGACCTCACCTCTTTCTTTCACCATTTTGTCTAGTGAAAGTAGGACCAACCAACCAGCTTCCCTATACTTTTCATTCTGACAAAATTGTGGAAGAGTACAAAACATTCTGACGAAACTGTAGAAGCAATCACCCAGAGCCTCACTTCTCACCAATACTTGATCTATTGGTGATGATATATTGTGTATTAATATTGGCACCTTGCACCGCAGATTAGCAGTGCCCTCTTTACTACAAGAGGCAGAGTCATCAGTGCCTTTATGACTAGTCAGACTTAAGAACCAATTTAGAAAACATCCTTATGATTTTGTTTCTCTAGAGCCACACTTGGTACCATATGTCTTAGGTTGGGTTCTCTTGAGAAGCAAAACCAGTGAAGCACATGTATGTATATGTATGCGTATGTTTGTGTGTGTCTGTGTGTCTGTGTGTGTGGAGAGTGAGAGGGATTTATCACAAGAAAATGGCTCACACAATTATAGAGGCTGGCAAGTCCCAAGTCTGTGGTCAGGCATCAGCCTGGAGTCTTCTCCTGACTCTTGTAGCTGCAGAGGCTGATGAATCCAAGATTGGCAGGTCAGATGGCAGCAGCTGGCTCACGGGCTGCAGAGGCGAACAAAATTCACAATCAGCAGGTAAGACAGCAGGCTGGTGGCTCACAGGCTGTGGAGGCTGACAAATCCCAAGATCGGCAGGAAACATGGCAGGGGGCTGGCTCGAGTCCCAAGAACCAGAGGTCAGACCATGATGAACTGGATGCAGGATCCAAGCCAGTGAGCAAGCTTTACTAAAACATATATATATATATACATATGTATATATATATACATACCGGGTGCAGGCCACACCCCTGAGGAAACTCCCCTTACAACTGATTGGCTGATCACATCAGATCATGTCATGGAGGATGAGTACATCATTACATAATGGCCAACTTACTGAGACTCATGCCCTAGCCAGGTTGACACATACCCTTAGCCATCTCACCAGGGGTGGAGGCGTGGCAGGATGGGGATGAGGGTGGGGAAGCACTCTTGAGATAGTAGACTCTTGTCATTTTTAGGAAAGGTGGCATCAAATATAGGTGAATGCACACAGCTTGGCCAAGGTAAATGATGTCACTAAGACGTGAACAAGAGCAAAGGACGTTTTGGTAAAGAATAAAATGTGCCGTGCAGCTCCTCCAATCCTACAACCTGAGGGCGAGTATGACAGGGAAGACAGAGTGGAAGGAGCCAACAGGATTAGCCAATTGCAGTTAAAATCTATTATTTTTGTAATTTTTTAAAAATTCACTATCATGTGAATGGAGTCTCTGGGCAGTGCAGACAGCTAAGGACTCTGCTACCAACCAAAAGGCTGGTGTTTTAAATCCGCCCTGAAGCCCCTTGGAAGGAAGACCTGCCATCTGCTCCTAAAAGATCACAGGCTCTGAGAACACTGTGAAGCACAGCTCCGCTTTGACGCGCGTGAGAGCGCAGTGGGTTGGAAACAGAGTGATGGAAACAGGTTTGGGTTTGTTGTTTTGGCTTATCATCCGAGCACATCGTTAGTGCCCCCCCAGGGCCTCGGAAGGGGCCGTGCACCTGAGAAGCCCTGGGGATTAAGCTTCCTTAAACAAAAATAAATAAATGAAACAACCGCTGTCGACTCCAGCTCTGCCTCGTGGCGACCCAGCGTGTGTC
Source organism: Elephas maximus indicus (assembly GCF_024166365.1). Classification (NCBI taxonomy): domain Eukaryota; kingdom Metazoa; phylum Chordata; class Mammalia; order Proboscidea; family Elephantidae; genus Elephas; species Elephas maximus. Next base: position 69,022,112 of record NC_064831.1, on the reverse strand, counting down.
AGAGAGGAACTTCGCTCCGTATTTTCTCAACGGCTGGCTTTTTGGAAGTAGTTCTCCAGGGCTTTCGTCTGAGGCTCCACTGGTTGGACTCGAACCTCCAACCGTTCAGTTAGCAACTGAGCAAATGAACCATTTGTACGACCCAGAGACTCCTTCCCCAGCTTCCTATAAATCCTCCTCTGAGGACAAGAAGGGACACGTCCAACAGAGAGGAAAGGGAATTCCAGGCAAAAGGGACAGTGTGAGCGAAGGCATAGAAGCTACGCGTGCTCAGCGGGCACTGAAGTTCCTGTCTGAGGTGATGAAAATTTTGGGAAGTAGACAGTGGTGATGGTTGGACAACATTGTGAAGGCAACTAACGTCACTGACTTGTATACTTAAAATGGCAAATTTCTTGTTACATATATTTTACCATAAAAAAAAAAAAGTTAACCAGTAGTAAGTTCAGTGCAGCTCGGGAGAGGCGAAGCTGATGAGACTGACCCGGGGCCAGCTGACAAAAGGCCTTGTGTTCCCTCCTGAGGAGATGAGGGCCCAGATGGGTCGAAGGGCCAGTATAGTATTCTCATGTCACAGGTACCTTCCCCTCCTGCTTCCTGACAGGTTGCTCCTCTCTCTTTCCTTTGTAACTGAGGACACTTTTTCAAAGCTCTGGTCAAGTGTTCAAGGTGGGAAGTGTAGAAAAAGGGCCTGAAGGTCATTGCTACTTGATAGCAGAATTTTAGAAGTGTGCAGAGTTCAGCATCTTCTCAAGTGACTACAATGCTCCCTGTCTTCAGGCATGTAGGTGTCCCCTACATGGGCAGTCCTGTTCTCAAAACCATGGCTCCACAAACAGGAAGCAGATAAAACGTTTGTTGCGACACTGTACTACGTGGAGTGGGTACTTTTCGGTTCGCCAGACATTTCGCCACCTTTGGCTGGTCTGATTTAGACCTCACATCCCTGTGAGGCGGCCAAGCAGTTATCACAACTCCTATTTTACAGTTGAGGGACCCGAGGCCCATAGGGGCTCAGATGACTCACCGTAAACAGGTTAGCAAAGCCTGCTGCCTGAGTCATCCTCTGGGCCAGGGGAAAGCTGGGCCCCAGCACTGACTACATGGTAGTGTCAGTTGTCAGAGGACAACTTGACTTTGGAGCCTTGTCAGAAGGTGGCCCACGCTGCTGGAACCCCATCTTTCTCACACCACTACCACAGTGTTAGGCCTTTGGGCCACACAGCGTTTGAGAACACTGTGCAATATTGATCTACAAAAAAAGATCCTGACCTCTAATTCTCTGTTAGGAGTCCAGGATGACACAAATGGCTAAGTGCTTGACTACAAGCCAAAAGGCTGACAGTTTAAATCCACTCAGAAGCACCTCGGAAAAAAGGCCTGGTAATTTGTTTCCAGAAGGTCACAGCCTTGAAAACTCTATGGACAGTTCTACTCTGACAAACACGGTGTCACCATGAGTTGGAGCTGACTCCACAACAACTAGTTAATTCTCTGCTAAACCCAAGAGGACCTGGCCTGGCAGAAACTGCTGTAGTCATCCAGTGAGTGCACAGTCAATGTTAAAGAAAATGGATGGTGATGAAACACTGCAGATCATTACATTGAGACCATTCCGCCCATATATTCAAAATTATGAGGATTGGGAGCAGAGCATCAGGACTCGTCTCCAGGGGCGTCACTTTGGATATCTCCAAGCTCGGGAGTCACTGCTTCCCAGAGTGCTGGGCTTAAAAAGAGCAGAGGAGAGGGCTAGCACTTCCTTTTGAAAGTGTACACCTAAAACTCTTTAGCCATAAAATCTGATATGCTAGGCCTCACACAAGCCCAGCTGTCCAGGAATCTCATCTCAGAATCTTCAATCCCTCCCCCATGAGAAGTTGTAAGAAGAGGAGCATTGATGATTAATTTCCTTATAACAACTGAGGCATCACTTTGGTGCTTGGTCAGGAGAGGCAACATCAGCTTGGAGGCCTAGGGTGAGGAACTGATCATGTCAGTTCACACGGCAGGTGGATTTGAAGGTGGCCTTGAATGAGACCATGTAAACCAGAGCCCAAGCACTGGGAAGTCGGGAGCCCTCTGTGAAGTCCCAGTTGTCCTGATATCTGCCACATATGAATCAAGACACTGTGGAATTCACTCCATGTTGACTTCTTTGGTGTTGACTTGTTTGAGAATCCCTGCTTCTCAAACTGCAAGGTGCATACAAATCTCCTGGGGATCTTGTTTAAACGTAGTGTAGGAGGTTGAATGGTAGATAGCTGCCATAGAGTCAACTCTGACTCATGGTGACTTTTTGTACAACAGAACGAAACATTGCCCAGCCCTGCATCATTGTGATGGTTACGATTGTGTGTCAGCTTGGCTGGGCCATGATTCTCAGTGTTTAATTGTGAACACTCCATGATTGAATCTGCTGTGAGTAGCCAAAGAGTTGAAAGGGAGTTTCCTTGGAGGGGTGGCCTGCATCCAAATATAAGCAGACATTCTGGCTTTATTGCTCACTCTGGATCCTGTGGTTGCCTCCTGTTTGTCTGACCTCCAGCTCTTGGGACTTGAGCTACCAGGTTATCTACAGACCTTGGGATTCGTCAATCTTTACAGCCTAAGAACGGGAACTCTGCTTTCCAATTTGCCAATCTTGGGTTCGCCAGCCCCTGTGGCTACATGAATCGAGAGAAGCCTCTATCCTGATCCATGGACTTGGGACGTTCCAGCCTCTACAACTGCGTGAGCCATTTCCTTGGTATTAATCTCTCTATATATACATTTATACGCTTTACTAGTTTTGCTTCTCTAGAGAACCCAGTCTAAGACAGTCATCCTCACAATCATCAGCATGTTGGAGTCCATCATTGAGGCCGTTGTGCTAATCCATCTCACTGAGATTCTCTCTTGCCCTACCTGGCCCCTCTACTTCACCAAACATGACGTCTTCCTCCACCGACTGATCCCTCCCAATGACATATTCAAACAAGAGTCAGACAATGTTCTGTTGTGCTCCACAAGGTTTTCATTGGCTAATTTTTGGAAGCAGATTGCCAGGCTTTTCTTCCTAGTCTGTCTTAGGCCACCAGAAGCTCCACTGAAACCTGTTCACCATGAGTGACCCTACTGGTATTTGAAATACTGGTGGCATAGCTTCCAGTATCATAGCAACATGCAAGCCACCACAGCACAACCTGACAGACGAGTGGTGGAGTTGAATTATAGTCTCCATGATGTATGTCAATGCCCTTACCCGTGGAACCTGTGCTTGTGGCCTATTTGGGAAAAGAGTTTTTGCAGATGTAATTAAATTAAGGATCTATAAAATGAGCTCATCCCAGATCATGCAGGTGAGTCCTAAATCCAACGACAAGCATTCTTCTAAGAGAACAGCAAAGGGAAATTTGACACAGAGAAGAGGAGAAGGCCATGGAAAGACGGAGGCAGAGATTGGAGCAATGCAGTCACAAGCCAAGGAACACCTGGAGCCACCAGAAGTTGGAGGAGGCAAGGAAGGATTCTCCCCTAGGGCCTTCAGAGGGAACACGGCCCTGCTGACATCTTGATTTTAGACTTCTGGCCTCTGGAAATGTGAGGCTATAAATTCCTCTTGTTTTCAGCCACTAAGTTTGTGGTAATTGATTACAGCAGCCCTAGGTAATGAAGGCACACAGATTCTGACTCAGCAGGTCTGGGGCTCCCAAGACTCTGCATTTCTAACAAGCTCCCGGGTGATGCTGATGACGTTCTGGTCTGAAGACCACGCTCTGAGTGGTGAGGTTTTATATCACTCTTTGCCAACATTCTGGCTTCCTTCCAAGACCAATTAAGTGGAGGAGAGCGGCAGGGGACAGTAAGGACAGATGATGTGTGAGCCACAGCATCAGTGACAGTAGCAAATGAGACCACTTCTCTGTAGAAAGCTTCCCAACCCAGAATTCAAAGGTGGCCTGTGGTTCCCCAAAACAGTTTGCTCTTTACAGCATATACTAAAGGTGTCCAATTAGCAATTTTTCTGGTCTCCTTTCTCCATTCACCTAGTATTACCCACACCGTCAGACCCAGGTAGTCTGAAGGCTCTTGAAGATGGCCATGATCATTCAACTAGAGACATTAGCCCAACCCCTTCACCACTTCAGACACACTAGGGTGTAACGGTTAAAACTCAGTGTGCTGATGCCAGGCTCCCTGGGGCTTATCTAGATTTTGTCTTTAACAAGCTGTAAGACCTTAGAGAACCTCTCCGAGTTTGCTTCTTTTTCAGGAAAATGGGGGTAATAATAGTACCCACCTCATCAGATCATAGTAAGGAGTGGATGCTCTAAAGTACCTAGCCCATAATAAGCACCCAAGTAATGCATGCTAGGAGTCCCTGGGTGGCACAAATGGTTAAGTGCTCGACAACTAACCAAAAGGTTGGCAATTCAAATCCACCCAAAGTTGCATCGGGAGACAGGCTTGGGGATCTACTTCCAAAACGTCAGGCTTTGAAAACCCTATGGAACAGTTCTAACTCGGCACACACAGGGTCACTATGATTCGGAATTGATGGCAACAAACATCGCAAATAATATTATAACTATTTGTCAGGATAAAAAAACTACACTAAAACTCAATCTGCCATAAAACAGGTTCTCAAGCTATCAGAAGCTGCTTTGGACCCCAGGGTTCTCTATGCCCCAAAGACCCCCTAAGTTCCAATTATGTTCACCAATTGGCAAGTGATGGGAAACAATCATTTGTCACCAACTGGCAAGTAATGGAAGACAGTCATTTGAGAGAGACAACCAGAGGCCACTGTCATAAACTGAATTATGTCCCCTCAAAATATCTGTCAACTAGGCTAGGTCACGATTCCCAGTATTGTATAATTGTCTACCATTTTGTCTGTTCCTGGCACTTCTTTCTTGGTGGTAAGACATCCCTCCTCTCTGCTTGCTTCTCTCTCCTTTTATCTCTTGTAAGGTGAAAGATGATGCAGGCCACACCCCAGGGAAACTCCCCTTACATGGGATCAGTGCTGTGAACTGAGTAAGAGTGTTGCATCCCACCCTAATCCTCTTTAATACAACCTAATCTTGCCTCATTAACCACAGGCGGGGATTAGGATTTATAACACATAGGAAAATCACATCAGATCATGAAATGATGGACAATCACATAATACTGGGAATCATGGCCTAGCCAAGTCATCACATATTTGGGGGGGGACATTGTTCAACCCATGACACTCTGCAAATGCCTGAAGATGCAGGATGGGTGGCGGTATTATGGGTGATACAGAAGCATTGAAGGGAGGAAGCATTTGGCTCCACACAAAAGAACTTACCAAAAATATGGTCTCCTCCCCCATCTGCCTGTCCCTAAGGTATGGCTGCTCCCTGAGACTCTCCCTTCAGCCCTGCTTCTCACCTGGCACCAGGGCAGCCATTGGTTGGTTTGAATATAGGTACGAGGTTCATCAGCAGAAGATGTGGCCAGAGTCTCAAAATTACTTGTCTCCAACCCAATCCTCTTTCCAGAGCTCCAGGTCTGATATCCAACTGCCTCCTGTGTATCTCCACTAGCTAGTCTCCCAAGAACTGCAAACATAGTTCATTTAACATTGACTTCATTATCTTTACCACAGCATCCAGACTGGTTTTCCTCCTCTATTCCCCCGCCCCCCCCAAAAAAAACCATTCCCAACAAGTCAATTCTGACTTACAGTGACCCTACAGAACAGAGTAGAACTGCCCAATAGAGTTTCTAAGGAGTGACTGATGGATTTGAACTGCCGACCTTTTGGTTAACAGCCGAGCTCTTAACCTCTGGGCCAACAGAGCTCCTCTCTATCCCACAGAGCAATGTTTTTCAACCTCAATACCACTGACATTTGGGCCAGACAAGTCTTTGTTGGGGGAGGGTGGTGCTCTCCTGGTCATTCATTATAGGATAATTAGCAGCATCCCTGGCCTCTACCCATGAGATGCCAGTAGCACCACCCCCTCCAGTCATGATAATCAAAAACGTCTCCTAGCTTCGTCAAATGTACCCTGAGACCGAAATTGCCCAAGACTGAGAACCACTGTGTGCAGGGATCTCCAAGACCACCCTCAGGCTCAGTGATTTATTAGGAAACTCACAGGACTGAGAAAAGCTGTTATACTCACAGTTGAAGTTTATTACAGTGCAAGGCTACAGATTAAGATCAGCAAAGGGAAAAGGTGCATGAGGGCAAACTCCGGGGAAAACCCAGTGCAAGCTTCCATGTGTCTTCTCACACAAGGATGTACGACAGCACATGGGAAGTGTGGTCAGTCGGGGGAGCTCACTCTAGCCTTGGTGTTCAGAGTTGTTATTGGGGGTCAGGCATGTAGGCCGGCAGCATCTGTATGACTGACCCCAGCTACTCAGACTCCATTCCTCCAGAGAAAAATAGGCATTCACCACAAATCACATGGTTAGCATAAGCTATCTGATTAAACTGTGCCCTGTGGCCCAAGACCTCAGAAACACAAGAACAGTCTTATCAGGCAGGATGTTCCAAGAGCTCAGTGCACATCTCCCAGGAATCAGCCAAAGACCAGTCCTGAAGAAAGGTCTTTCTTGAGAATTAGTAGTGTTTGAGCAGCGGGGGCCTGCTGAGTTAACCCTGCACACACTGCCATAGAAGTACCTCCAGGCAACTGACTCAGAATATGAGCACCAAACTAAACTTGCCCTCCTTCTTTATCCAGCTGATCATATGTCCTGCCTGTTCTATATGGAATATTCTTCTCAGCCTTCTCCAATCTAACCCAACCTCTCCAGCTCCACTGTGGGGCTATAGTTCAGGACTTCCCATTCCACCTGAACTATCGAAACAAAAAAAAACAAACCCTTTGCCATCAGAGCCAGGTTTGTGCACTGAGCCTTTGCCTGTCCATATGCACAGTCTACTACAGGCAGCCACCACCCAAGTCTGGACGTGCTGAGGAACGGAGTGGGAGGAGTGACTGGGCTTAATTAGATCATTTTTGTTGTTTTTGTTAGGTGCCATCAAGTCAGTTCTGAATCATAGCAACTCTATGTTCAACGGAATGAAACACTCCCAGTCCTGTGCCATCTTCACAATCGTTGCTATATTTGAGCCCATTGTTGCAGCCACTGTGTCAGTCCATCTTGTTGAGGGTCTTCCTCTTTTTTGCTGACCCTCTACTTTACCAAGCAAGGTGTCCCTTCTCTGGGGAATGGTCCCTCCTGATAACATGCCCAAAACACATGAGATGAAGTCTCACGATCCTTGCTTCTAAGGAGCATTCTGGTTGTACTTCTTCCAAAACAGATTTGTTTGTTCTTCTGACAGTCCATGGTATATTTAATACTCTCTGCCAACACCATAATTCAAAAGCATCAATTCTTCTTCAGTCTTTCTTATTCATTGTCCAGCTTTTGTGCGCATATAAGATGATTGAAAATACCATGGCTTCGGTAAGGCACACTTTGGATGCGGCGGTCTACTCCTGTAAAACTTACAGGCTTGGAAACCCTATGGAGCAGTTCGACCTGTTCTGTAGTTGTCACTATGAGTCGGAATCCACTTGACAGCAATGAGTTTAACTAGATTAGCCACCTGCATTTGTTAGTTTTTCCAGATAGCTTCTCAAAATTCTCCTTCCCTTGGTCAACGAACTCTCTAAACCTCTGTTTATACACTCATGGTATCTACTTGATAGGGTTGTTAGGAGAATTAAATGAGCTGATACTTAGAAAGTGCTTAGAACGGCGCCTGGCTCGTGGTAAGTGCTCAATAAATGTTACTATTATTATTAAGAATTCTATACACAGAGTTTAGACCCTATAAACTTAGCTGCCATTGAGTTGGCACCCAACTTACCACAACCCCATGTACAATGAGGAGACTCAATGCCCGCTCCCGCACCATCCCCATGATGGGTTGCAGGTCAGACCATTTTCACCCAAAGCGTTTTCATTGGCTGATTTTCAGAAATAGATTGCCAGGCATTTCTTCCCAGTCTATTTTAGTCTGGAAGCGTCACTGAAGCCTGTTCAGCATCATAGCAACATGTAAGCTTCCACTGACAAACAAGCAGTGGCCGCACATGAGGTACATGGGGTGGGAATCAAACCTGTGTCTCCTGCTCAGAAGCTGAGGATTCTACCCTGAACCGCCACTGCCCTCAAACAACTCACAGTGGAGTTTTTATAGGTAGCTTTTACTGAATGCTGCAATGTCCCATATGCTGCGTATGCTTAGTACTTAATCCTCGCCACGACTTTGAAGTGGTACTAATATCATCATCCCCATTTTACAGGTGAGCACATTGAGGCTCCGAATGATGGATGACTTGTCCCAAGGCCACACAGCTAATAAGTGGTAGTGCCAGAATTTAAATCCAGACAGGCTGATTCCATCTCCTCTCACAAATGTCACTTCATTGACACTTCAAAAAGCTCTGGACTTTGAGAACTGTTCTTCTCATCTTTATAGAACAAGAAGCAGGCTCAGGGCAATGCGGTGAGTTGCCCAGGATGGGCTCGAAATCAAGGCGGACTCCAAAGCAGGTGTTTTCTACCAAACACGGGGCCTCGGGTCTATAACCCCTCTCATCCTTACAAAGATAGCACAAGTTGTTTACAGACAAGTGGAGCATTTTGGAGTGTAGCTGACCAAAGGAAATAAGGTTTTTGCCTTTGTCATCCACCTGTTGCCATGGCCTCTGTGTGCTTTCAGCAATTAATTCCCGCTTTGTTATTCAGCTCATTAGATTTCTTCCCCTACATCTACTGCTGACCCTGGGGCCAGGCTGTAGTTCAGAGAAGGGGCAGCTGACCCAATCCAAAGGTGGGTCCCGGTGGGGCCACCTGGCAGCCCTGCACAGTGCCAGAGGAAGCAGCCCGAGGTCAAGCTCTGAGGCTGCTCAGAAAGTGTAAATCCTTCACCCTCCAGCCACCGGGCCTCAGGTGGACTTGAAGATCTACCAGACAGGACAAGCTACGGGCAACTTAGAAACAGCGAGAAATCAGCGGTGTCAGGAGAGCACCAGGCTGGGAGCTAGGAACCCTGGGTCCAGTCCCTGCTGCTTGTTATCTTGTGTTCTCAACACTCCCTCCCTACGGTCCGTAGCTCCTGCCTCTACCCTATGTCGATCGCCTTGTTTTAGTATCCTTTTAACATGCTCAGCAGCTAACCAAGGGTTCAAGGCCACCCAGAGGTGTCTCAGAAGAAAGACCTGGCCATCTACTTCCCAAAAATCAGCCATTGGTGACTCTATGAAACACAGTTCTACTCCAATACACACGAGGTTTCCATGAGTCGGAATCGATATGACAGCAATTCATTTTTGCTTTTCAGCAGAGCCTCAAGCCTGTGACTGGGACCTGAGTGGGGCCTGGGGCCTGGGGCTCTGAGGTCAGTGTGATCCTAAGAAAGACAAGTCTGGAGCAGCTAGGAGAGCAGCAGGGTGACATCCAATGCGGGCGAGATCTCCTTCTGGGTCAGTGGGCACAGCGGTCTTTTTGCGCCAGGTTGGCTCAGAAACATAGCAGGCTGGAGTGCACAGGCAGTCTCTTCAGGAGGGTGAGAAGAGGCCCAACACGATGTCACTCCCTGAAGAAAGAAGGACCAGCAGTGATGAGCCTAGAGACAAACACCTCTAGTCACTGTGGACATGGCACCTTGGGCGTGGGAAAGGAGCATGGAGATGGCCCAGTTCAGTTCTGGGACCCGGAGAGGGAAGAAAATCAGCCACCGTCACCCAGCTGGTGAGAGCAGAGTTAGGATCAGATCCCAGATCGCCAGGACACTTCTCATAGCACCTGGGCCCCTTCCCTGTGACAACATGGAACTGAAAACGTACTTCTTTCTCGCACACACAACAGCAGCGTTCTAAATAGCTACTTCCACCAAGACTGTCTTGCCCAGAACCTTCCCCTCTCATATTGCTGTTTATTGGCCTTGTGGTCATTATTATTAATACTATTTGTTTGGGACTCCCTCCAGGGTGAACTACACACTTGATCTCATTCAGTGGAGTGCTCTTTCAGTTCTGTCAGGTATTTTGATTCCCTTTTACAGATAAGGAAACTGAGGCTCAGATAGGCAAGGTAACTTACTCAAGGTCACACAGCTAAATAGTGGCAGAGCCAGGATCCAACCCTTTTGCTCAGGCCCCATCGAAACAAGTCAGCTCTCCCAACACACTTTCACCCACCTTAAGAGTACTTGGAAACACTGGCAGCGCAGTGGTTAAAGCAAACGGCTACTAATCAAAAAGTCAACAGTTCAAACCCACCAGCCACTCCCAGGGTGAAAGATGTAGCAGTCCACTCCCTTGAAGATTTACAGCCTTGGAAACCCTGTGGGGCAGTTCTACTCTGTCCTGTAGGGTGGCTATGAGTTGGAATTGACTTGATGGCAGTGGGTTTTGAGGTAAGAGTGCTTGTAGCTCTCCATCCTTCTCTGGCCCTGCCCTAACAGCGCAGACAACCAGAGTGCAGGCTTTTGATCTGTGCTAACCTTCGTCATAAAGGACAAAGGCCCGTATGTTGACCCAAGGGAATGTTGAAAATTCTGGCAGAAGGGAGGCATGGCCCCTCTGCCTAAAACCAAAAAAACCAAACCCATTGCCATGGAGTTGATTCTGATTCATAGCAACCCTACAGGACAGAGTAGAACTGACCCATAGGGCTTCCAAGGAGCAGCTGGTAGATTGGAACTGCTGACATTTTGGTTAGCACCTATCACTCTCATCCACTCATGGTACTTTCAAGTACCCCTGAAATGAACCTGACTAGATCTCCCTCAGGTCTAAAGTGAGGTGATCCCCTGAAACAGGAAGCACCACTTCCCATCAGACCACTCCCCAAATTTGCTCTGCAGTGGGGGCGGGGTGGCCAGCCCAGGGACCTGCACTGTGGGACATGTTTCCCCAAAGTGGCTATGGTTGTGACAGGTACTTAAAGCTGCATAAAGTCTGTGTTCAACCTCACCTTGGCAAGGAGACAGACAGGTCTACGAGAGCCCAGGTACGAGTCTTGCTTTCCTTATTCGTGTTCATTTTAGTCGTTGACAAGATGGTGCGTGTAAAGGACCAAGGGCAGAGCCTGCACTAGGTGAGCCCAAATATCAGTTCGTTCTCTTCCGCTATTTTTCCGTGAAATGAGAAGAATAATGATAATGACAAACACTCACCCCCCACAGGGAGGTGAGACAGACAGATTAATCACTAGGCGTAGGTGCCCGGTAAGATTAGTCCCATCTAAACAAAGAAATATGATGACGGTGAGCCTCCTCCTGAAAAACGTTTCCAACATTTGTGTTTTTAAATTTAAAAAATATAATTCTATTCCAAAGCATCCCATATTGTTTATTAAAAACAATTCTTAATTAAAATATCCAGAAGAGCAAGCGAACCAAAATTGAACACCTTCGCTAATCTCACCATTTTGCTTAGTCTATGAAGAAGACCACCGCCACCCATCTGTCAGTTTATCGTACTGTGATGGCTTCTGTGTTGCCCTGATGCGGGAAGCTATGCCACCAATATTTCAAACACCAACAGGGTCAATCACGGTGGACAGATTTCAGTGGCGCTTCCAGACTCAGACTAGGAAGAAAGGCCAGGCAATCTACATCCAAAAATCAATCAATGAAAACCTTATGAATCACAACAGGACATTGTCCAACATGGTGCTGAAAGATGAGTCCCCTACGTTGGAAGGCACTCAAAATACACAGTGGCCATGACAATGGATTCAGGCATACCAACAATCATGAAGATGGTGCTGGACCGGACAACATTTCGTTCTTTTATACATGGGGTCACCATGAGTCAGAGGCAATTTGACGGCAACTAATGACAGCAACAAAATACAGAAACGAATGCCTCCGCCACCCCTCAAGATGTTAACTCACAGGTAGTATCCTTCCAGGCCTTTATCTGTGTTTAAATAAATACATGTTGACATGTGCAACAGATGAAAAATGGCCAAAGGCATTCTAAGTACCTTCTTTATATAAGAAATAACAACAAGCATGTTAAATAAGAAAAAAATGATAACGTTTTTAAATATAACAAGAGAGAAAGAGCACCCCATTAGCCAATGACGCAGCAGAGCTAACTCCTGCCTTGCACCCAGGTCAGTGGGTAGCCAGGGGCTGCGGAGAGCACTGGGACTCAGTCTGACCACTGATCTAGGCAGACAGGGGAAGGCAAGCAGGAAATGTCAGGAGCTCGTCAGGGGAACGTGGCTTATCGATGTGGCATCGGCACCTGCCTCTGGGGAGTTACAAAAAGTGCTTCTGAATCAAGCTGACAGGCCTGTTGGTTGCCAGCTCTGGCCACATATTACTTGATGGATGACCCAACCCAGAGCCAGCTGGACGACACACCCAGATATACATACGATCCTGCAGGGTGTGATAGGACATGGTAACTTTGCTGACAATCACAGTAACTACCACTGCTCTGTGCCCACTCAAGTCCAGGCATTGTTCACCCACATCTCATTTAACCCCCACACACAACATCCCTGTAAGATAGCTATTGTTACTGTTAGCTACAGCGACCTAGTTCACAAAGGAACATAACACTGCATGGTCCTACACCATTCCCGTGATTCGTTTCAGATCGGCTCATTGTGATCCATATGGTTTTCACTTGCTGATTTTCGGAAGTAGATAGCCAGGCCTTTCTTCCTAGTTTATCTTAGACTAGAAACACTGCTGAAGCCTGTTCAGCATCATAGCAACATGCAAACCTCCACTGACAGACCGGTGGTGGCTGTACATGAGGTGCATTGGCCAGGGATCAAACCCAGATCTCCCTCAGGGAAGGTAAGAATTCTACCACTGGACCACCACAGTTAGCTATTATTGACCCCATTTACAGATGAGAAAACTGAGGCTCAGGGGAGTGAAGTAACCAGCCCAAGATCACGTGAGTAGGGAAAGAGCCCACATTTTAATCACACTCCCTGTGGTGAGAAGGCATAGTGCATTGTCTTTATTCTTCATATCATCCAGTTTACAAATGAGGAAACTGAGGCCCTGAGAAGTCAAAATCCACATCCTCTCAATCTGAAAAGCCTTATTCCTCCTTCCTGGGGGCCCCTGGGTGGTGCAAAGAGTCAGTGCTCTTGGCTGCTAACCAAAAGGCCGGAGGTTTGAGTCTATCCAGAGGCACCTCAGAAGAAGGGCCTGGCAATCTACTTTAGAAAAATCAGGCATTAAAAACCCTATAGAGCACAATTCTACTCTGGTGGTGGTGGTGGGTCCCTATGTGGGGGTGGTACTGGGGAAATTCAGGGAAGGACACGTTACATAACATCCTCGATTCTCCGCCCAAACTTACAAACACCCACTCTCCCCATTCACGAATCTGGGCAATGAGTGGTAGGAGTCAGGGGAGGATATTTTAACAAAATTGTCTTCAGTCAGGGAATTTCACAGTATAATTATATAGTGAGGACACCAAATTAGCAGAGAGAGGGGACTGTTAGGTGCAGCAGCCGCATGCTGCTGCCTACATCCCCACATTCACAGCTCGGCAGCCTCCGGGTGGGCTGAGAAATGCTCCCTCCAGATCCTAAACACACAACTATTGGGCTCATAGAAAGACACTGCTGGAAGAGTTCTCAGAGACCATTGACCCCAAACCCCTTCACATCACAGTTAGAGAAACTAAGATACCCAGAGAAGAAGCTCCTTGCTTAAAGCCACACAATTATAGGCCCAGGACGAAGGTCCAGGCCCTCAGCTCCAGGCCCAGCCCCAGGCCTCTAGACCCACCAACCTCTCGGAAGCAGAGAGACAGAAATAGACTCTGCTTGTGTTCTAGAGTCCAAAATAAATGCCTGTGCTGCTCTCTGCGTTGTTACCATGGTTATAGATAACAAGGGCTGCAGCAAAGCACAGCAAATTAGTTAATGATGAGAGAGAAACTTCCAACAGTGACACATTCTGTATGAACAAATTGCTTTCCTAATTCGCTGGCAACCTGGACCCCAGTGGCAGGAGGAGTTTCCGGAGTGAGCGGAAGAGCAATTATGGTGGAGGTGAGAGCAGGCATAGGATGTTATTCGTGGCCTGTCTCCTTTACTCCCCATGCCCTTTGTCACCAGAAACAGGTGTGAAAATTGGAAGGCTCACGTGACCTCTTTCAGCCTTGCTTCCCAGGCTAGCAGGCTTGCTTCCCACCACAGGGAAGGTGGTGATTGTGTTCTCTCTAAAGTCCACAAGGAGGCAGCAGATGGCTCCTGGCCAGAGGATGGTCAGCTCTGGGAGGTCCAAGTAGGATTGGGTAAGGCTAAAGAGTTAAGCCTCTGGTGAGACCTTGGTTGATCACTCAGGGATTTTTCTGTGTCTTCATGTTCCTGGTTCCAGTCATGACGGTGGTGGCTGTTTGCAAAACTAGCTGCAATGATTCTCCTCCTTATCCATACCTCTCTGCAGTGTGACATCAAGGGGAGGAGTCTTTCTCCCCTCCTCTTAATCTAGACTGACCTATTGACTTGATTGGCTCAGGAGAGCGTGTTGCTGTGCCGTGAGTACAAAAGTCCTTTGTCTCTGACCCAGGAGCCTCATGTCTTCTGCCTGCACCTGTGAAACAGACTCAGGCCTTTCACCTTGTTAGCATGCAAGTAGGGATTCCCTGGGTGTTGCAAACAGTTATACGCTCAGCTACTAACCAAAAGATTGGTGGTTTGAACCCACCCAGATGTGCATTGGAAGAAATGCCTGGCAATTTGCTTCCATGAAAACCCTATGAAGTGCAGTTCTACTCTGCAACACATGGGGTCGCTATGAGTTGGAATTGATTCCAACTGCTGCTGCTGCTTAGCATGTAAATAGAGTAAAATCAAATCCTAGCCCCAACAGAGACCAGGCCTGCTGATGCCTTGGGATCGTTGCAGACTCCATTCCCTCAGCCTGGGACACACTCCCCTCAACAATCCACATGGTTTCGTCTCCAACTTCCTGCAAACCTGTGCTAGTCCTGGTCCTCCAAGAAGCAGATGCCAAGAGGGATTAATCACCCAAGGATTTAATTAGGGGAAATGCCTGTGTGCAAGGATATAGGAACAGAGCAGGAAGGCAGTCAGATGGTGATCCAAGTCTGACCCAAGGGAAGGGGAGAAGAAGAGAAGATGCAAAGCCACCAGGGAGTCCTTGAGCCAAAATTCACCGACGAGGGAGTCCCGTGTCTCCCAGGAACAGGCCTGCCTCAATAGCCCCACCGTGCTTGCACTCAGTCATTGGCAGGCAGAAGCCTGTGGGAGACATAGCCTTCACCCAAAGCAGTGATGAATTTCAACTAGCAGCTGCTTAGGCCTTAGTCAGTTATTTCCCTGCGTTAGGAAGTCTGCAAGACACATTCTCATGGCTGTCTCCAAATCTCTGCTTAAATGCCCCTTTTCAGGTAGGCCTTCCCTGATCACGCTATATAAATGCAAGCCCCACCTCCCCTCCCCACCCCCACATCCTTCCCTGGTTTACGGTTTTTTAATTACACTCATCACCCTCTGACATAGGACGTTTTTACTTCCTTGTTAATTTTCCCATCTCTTATCCCTGAAAGGTAAGCTTCATGGCAGTGGGAATTTCTGTCTGTTTTCTTTACAGCTCTATTCCCAGGACATAGAATATAGTGCCTGGCACTCGAAAATATATTTGTTGAAATACTGGGCAAGCCAGCACAACTTGTCCAAGGCAAGGGCATGGAAGCTCCATAGATACATCCAATCTCCCTGAGGGACTGAATTACTGGGCTGAGGGCTGCGGGAACCATGGTCTTAGGGAACATCTAGCTCAACTGGCATAACATAGTTTATAAAGAAAATGCTCTACATTCTACTTTCCTGAGGTAGCATCCAGGGCCTTAAAAGCTTGTGAGTGACCACCTAAGACACTCCACTGGTCTCACCCCATCTGGAGCAAAGGAGAATGAAGAAAACCAAAGACACAAGGGAAAGGTTAGTCCAAAGGACTAATGGACCACAACTACCACAGCCTCCATCAGACTGAGTCCAGCACAACTAGATGGTGCCCAGCTACCACCACCGACTGCTCTGACAGGGATCACAATAGAGGGTCCCAGACAGAGCTGGAGAAAAATGTAGAGCAAAATTCTAACTCACAAAAAAAGACCAAACTTACTGGCCTGACAGAGACTAGAGAAACCCCGAGAGTATGGCCCCTGACACCCTTTTAGCTCAGTACTGAAGTCACTCCTGAGGTTGGTTCCCCCTTCGTCTTAGTTACCTAGTGCTGATATAACAGAAATACCTCTTTAACCAACCGAAATTCATTTTCTCACGGTAAAATAGGCTAAAAGTCCCAATTCAGGGCGTTAGCTCCAGGGGGAGGCTTTCTCTCTCTGTTGGCCTTCTCATCAATGTTCCCCCAGGCTAGGAGCTTCTTCGCCCAGGGACCCCCGGTCCAGAGGATGCATTTCATTCCCAGCACTGCCTTCTTGGTGGTATGAGGTCTCCTTGTCTCTCTGCTCACTTCTTTCTTTTATAGTTCAAGAGATTGCCTCAAGACACAATCCAATCTTGTAGACTGAGTCCTGCCTCACTAACACAACTGTTGCCCATTCTCCCTCATTAACATCATAGAGGCAGGATTCACAACATATAGGAAAATCACACAATACCAGGAATCACGGCCCAGCCAAATTGATACACACATTTTTGGGGGATGCAATTCAATCCATGACACCCTTCATCCAAAGATTAGACAGGCCCATAAAACAAAATGAGATTAAAGGGGCATACCAGGGGCAAGGGCCAGAAGGCAGGAGGAGACAGGAAAGCTGGTTAATAGGGAACCCAAGGTCGAGAAGGGGAGAGTGTTGACATGCCATAGGATTGGTAACCAATGTCACAAAACAGTGTGTGTACTAATTGTTTAATGAGAAGCTAGTTTGTTCCGTAAACCTTCATCTAAAGTACAATAAAAAATATACGTGTGTTGAATGAATGAATGAGTGGGCAGAATAATAAATATTCCCTGATAGGTACTGAAAGACTACTTCCACACCATGCAAGCTCCAAGTCCACTGTTAGGTCACATGGTCGAGCATCAGTAAATTTTCCAACCACTTGGCTCCAGGATAAGCACATCTTACTCTCCATAACGCCATGTGTCAACAGGGAGAGGAACTGCCTTTCCAGTGGCTGCTGCTAGTTGACAAGGAGACAGGAAATTTGTGTGTGTGTGGCTGGTGGTGGCAGATGCACATGAGGAAAAGGAGGGGGACAATATCCTTTGGTCAAGCCTCTAATTTCCTATCCACTTAAATTTCCTGTCTCAGGCCATCCTGGACACTCGCATGCAGCAGTGCCTGGAAGACATGATGATGGAGGAAGACTGGCTGGCCCCATGGTCCAATCAGCCCCTGAGCTCTGGGGCAGTTTTCCCTACCCTGTTGCTATGACAACAGAATCCAGCTGCAGGTGCCCACCTGTCACCAACACTGGGACCAGACTCGGATTGCATCTGAGCAGGCCTGTCAGCGTGGGGAGGGAGGAAGCACACATAAAAAGGCCTTGTGTAGCCTCGGGAAGTTCCAGGCAGCAGTTAGGAAGAAAGTCCAGCTCGCGAATGTGTTGACTCACCCTGCTGGGTTCCTGCAAGTCTTCCAGGACAGCAACAGCTGTGGACCCAAGAGGAACCAGCGCTCATGGGCAAGCAGTGATGAGTTCAAACTCCAAGCAAGGCTCTTCCCTCAGACTTTTCCCCAGCCCATCCCACCACCTCCCCCCAGCAACTCCTGAGCTGCCTCAGACCAGAGGTCCCTCACCCAGACCTGTGAGTTGCCTCCTGTTCACCTCCAAACCGAGGGTAGGAGTTGGGGTTCTTCTCTCCCCTCCATCTATTGGCCCATCCAGCCCCCCATGACCCACTCTGCCCCCATCAGGGTGGCATCTCCAAAGGGACAAAGATTGTGCCAAGGTGTGTCATTCACAGATCACCAGGCACAGCTCCAGGCTCTGAGGTCACTCTCACTGCCAGTGTCCTTGGTAGCATCCTTTCTCCTCAGTCCCTCCCTCCATCCCTCACCACCCCCACATCCTGGGCCTGGCCGCCTTCTCTGCATTTGGGCCATTGCAGCAGCCTCCTAAGCCACCTCCCTTGCTGTCACCCTCCTCTCTGTGCCTGCAGGAGCCAGAGGGAATCTTTAAAATGGCAAATCAGATCAACGGCAGCAAGTGGGCTCCAACCCTCCAGTGGCCCCTGGCCCACCTAGAACCCACAGGACCCCAGTCTAGAAGCCTTATCATTCTGCCCTGTTCCCATCCCCTGGCTCACTCCCCCCTGCCACACTCCTGACACCTCCTCCCTCACCTCTAGTTCATTCCCTTCTCAGGTCCTGCTGCTGCCCCGTTGTCAGCTGGAAATGCTCTTGCCCCAGGGGATAGGTAATAGCCCGGGCCTCAACGTGACTTTCCTGAGCCCTGGGCACTTCTGCCCTGTGGGCCTTTCATTTAAAAAAAATTAATTGTAATTAAATTAAAAATTACGTTTTTCAGTTGTGTTGGTATAAAGGCAAGTATAATCTAGACTGGATTCATTATTATTATATTCATTTTTTCTTCTGCTTTTAAAAGAAATTAGAATGAAAACATTTCTCCAGGCCCCTAAAAGCCTGTGGGCCCTGAGTACTGTGCCTGGGTGCCTGTTGGAGAAGTTGGCCCTGATAATGGCAATGCTGTTGTTATGAGTTGCTGTGGGATCGGCTCTGACTCAGGACAACCCTACATGTAACCGAACGAACTGTTGCCCAGTCCTGCACCACTTCTGTGATTGTTGGTATGTCTGACTCCGCTGTTGCAGCTGTTGTGCCAATCCATCTCATGGAGGGTTTTCCTTGTTTTGGCTCTGACTACCACCTGCGAGGCTTTGGCCACTCATTGGAGTCTCCCCAGGAATTTATTTTAGTGCCCAAGTTGTCCCCACATGCACAGCTCTCATCTGTTCTTGCTCAGTCACACCTGACTTGCCATCAAGGTGCCCCTTTACCAACCATGATATCATTTTTCTAGCATTTGGTCTTTCCTGATGACATGTCCAAAGTAAGCGAGCTAAAGTGTCCCCATGCTGGCTTCGAAGGAACATTCTGGTTGTATTTCTTCTAAGACAGATTTGTTCATTCTTCTAGCAGTCCATGGTATATTCAATAGTCTTTGTCAGCACCAGAGATCAAACACATCAACTATTCTGTCTACTGTGGCTTCTGTCTAATGGCTAACAATAATTGCCAGCATTTGCTACTTTCTTCCCAGCATTAGCTCACTTAACTACCGGAATAACTCCATCAGGTAGGTGCTCTTATTATTCCCATTTCACAGATGAGGAAACTGAGGCACAGAAAGCTTAAATCACTCATCTGCATTTATTGAGCGAGTAAATGTCTCAACTGGGATTTGAATTCTGGCATTCTGGCCTTAAAGCCCCGATCTTAATGAATGCTCTGAACTGCTCTAAATGTTCACCTGGCTCCCTCCTCACCGCATTCAGGTCTCTGCTCGCATGTCACCTCCTCAGGGCACCCTACTTTGCCGCCCTGTATAAGCTAGCACCACTTCCAGCTCTCTCTATCCTCTCATCCTGTTTTATTTGTCTTCCTAGCACCCATCTGACACTATGTCATAAGGTAATCTGTGTATTTGCTTATTGTCTCTCTTATTCTCCAGAATGTAAGTTCTCTGGTGGGGCGGACCCCGCCTGCCTTGGGTGGCATGGGTGCCCTGGATAGCATCTGGCACAGTACCTGGTGCTCAGTAAATGGTTGTTGAATGAACAAATGAAAGAAGGAATCATTTGTGTTTGGTGCATTTTGGCCCAGGTGCATACAACTCAGCAAATTAGACAACTGGGCTGTTCTAGGGGTTAGGTTACTGAGCCTTGAAACTCAAGCACCTTACCTTTCTGGGACACACTTGTCTTTCCTGGAAAAAAGGGCTAATATCACCAACCCGGCAGGGATGAGGTACGGACAAAGCTAGAGAAAATGTGCAGAGAGCCCCTGTCCAGGGCCAGACAGACATAACAGGTATTATTATTATTTGGTTCTGGTTGTTATATTTGTAGTCTAACTATTCCCAGGACTCTCTACACCGTCTGTACAAATGACATCAAGTCCCAGGTCACAGTGGCTCTGACTACCACCTGCGAGGCTTTGGCCACTCATTGGAGTCTCCCCAGGAATTTATTTTAGTGCCCAAGTTGTCCCCACATGCACAGCTCTCATCTGTTCTTGCTCAGTCACACCTGACTTGCCATCAAGGTGCCCCTTTTGTGCCTCTGGCCCCTGTACCCCTCGTGAGAACCCCACTGAACCAAGCATGGCCCTCCTCCATCACTGACCATCAGGGTCCCCAGAGTGCCCTGTGACCTGCGTTCAGATATGAAGGCAAAGGTAAGAGCAGTATGCCTACTGGGCTCTGAAGCAGCTTGGGCTCGGGGTCTCACGAAATCTTTCATGAATACCACTCTTCTGACTTCTGGCCCAAACCTCTCTCCACCAAAGGCTCAAAGCCAATTCCTCAGGTCACACCAAGGGTGGGTAGCAGGACAGAAGGGAGGGGACAGTTGCTAGACATCCCACCATTCTCCTCACTTCCCAGTCTCTACCACCAGTGCTTGTACCCCAAGCCCCTGTCCCCACCTCTAGACCAAAACAAACAAGCCCCAGGCATATTAACACAAGCAAGTAGATTCCTGCGGGTCAAGGTGTCCTCAGTGCCAGGCATACCCACGCCACAGCTCTGCTCCAGCCAGCCCACCCTTTATGTCTGTAGACGCAGTAATAGTATTTTTAGCAGTGATACTACTTATGGTGTAAGTAACAGAAACCCAGCACAATGCATCAAGCATATTTATTATCTCATATAAAAAGCCCAGAAGTAGGGCAATTCCAGATGTGATTGGTTGAGCAGTTTAAAATTATTATGGACCCAGGTTCTGTCCATTTTTTCTTTCTGTCATCATCCGCTTGAGGTGGCTCATCTCCCCTCATGGTCTCAAAATGTCAGCCACCATTCCAGTCATCACCTGTAGACCAAGAACAGGCAGCGACAGAAATGACTTGCTCTCCTCATCGTTTCAGAGCAAGAAAATCTTTCCCAGAATTCCCCTGGTACTCTTCCCGTCATATATCATTGGTCAGAATTGTGCCCCACACACTTTCCTAAGCCAATCACTGGCAATCAAAAACCAAGCCAGTTGCCATCAAGTCGATTCCGACTCATGGTGACCCCATGTGCATGAGAGAAGAACTGCACTTCACAGGGTTTTCATGGTTGTGACCTTTCAGAAGTAGAGCACCAGGCTTTTTTTCTGAGGTCCCTCTGGCAAGAGTGATGAAATCAGCATGATTGGCTCAAACTAATTGTCAGCCCCCTGGGGCTGGAGAGAGGTTCATGTTCACCTAATAGTGAACTGAATTGTAGTTCTGTAAGCAAAGAAGAAAAGGGTGGTTGCTGTGGAGACAATCACCAATTTGGCTTCGATATTCATACTTCATCTGCTCCAATCAGCTGTGCTCAGCCCCCTCCAAGGATAGGCCAGGACCTGGGTCCAGGAGGAAAAGACTGGGGAAGAAAGGACCAGCAGGGACAGACACTAGGGACATTATTGCAACGGCCCAACCAAGAAAGGATGAATGCAGAATGATGGCAGTGTGGTGGGAGTAGAAAAGAGAAGACAGATGCAAGAGAAATTTTAGCGTCAGACTCAGTGAGTCTTGGCAACTCCTTGGAAGTGGAGGATGTGGAAAAGGAGGGTGAGAGAGACTTGGAGTTTTCCAGCCTGGGTGATTTTGAGGATGGTGGCACCATTGGTGTTGCTGGCTGAGCACATCTCTTCTGAGTAACAGAAGACATGCATACAGGATGACAGTTTTCAAGACTTCTCCATACTCATTGGTCTCATTTGCTCCTTACAGCAACCCTGAAAGGCAGGCAAGATGGGCAAGTAATGTGTTCCCATTTTATAGATGAGGACACTGGTGCCTGGTGGCATCACCAGCCTCAGGTCCTCAGGGTGACAGAGCCTGTGGCTGGGACACCATCTGGGCACCAGAGCTGGGGTCAGGCCAATCTGGGCCAGGACCTTCTGGACTGCTGCAGAGATGGCACTGGCCTCTGTTTTTTGGCTTCAAAAGTTGAAATTTCATATCAGAGTTTCTTTTATTGGCCAATCTCAAAGGAACAGATTTCTTTGTACCACATTTAACTGATGCTTTTGAAGTGTAATAATGGGAAACTTTTTTTACTATCTCTGAGTGGAGAAGCACTTCGTAAGTATGACTGAAACCCAGAAGCTGTTAGAAAAAGAAAAGAAGAGGGGAGAGGGGAAGACAGAAAATGGAAAGAAAGAAGGGGAAGGAAAGGCTAATTCAATTCTGCAAAAATAAGCATTATAAAAGCCACATTAAGCAAAAACAAAGTGCAATCTAGGGAAAATAGAGTATTTGCAATTCATGTCACAAAGAGCTAATTAATAGATAGAGACACTAGGGACCTGTCTGCCTCGGTATTCATACTTCACATGTTCCAACCAGGTGTGCCCAGCCCTCCTTCAAGGACAGGCCAGGACCTGGATCTGGGAGGAGAAGACTGGAGAAAAAAGGACCAGCAGCAACAGACACTGGGGACGTTATTGTAATGGCACAACCAAAAAATGATGACTGCAGAATGATGGCAGACAAGTCAACCTGAAAAAAAAAGGACCAACAAGTAAAAGTGGGCAAAGGATATGAACAGACAAATTTCTGAAAAGGAAATACAAATATTTCTTAAACCTACAAAAATATGCTCAACCTCAAACTAAATAAGCCATTTTTTATCTGGAGGTTTCTGTCAACAAACAAAAAGATGGATATTGTCTTGGTGAGGATAAGAACGAACTGTTACAAATTCTAAGGCAGGCAGGCAGTGCCTATCCAAATTAAAAAGATAGATGACCTTTGACCTTGAAATTCCACTTCTAGGAATTTCTCCTGCAAAAATACTTACACTTGTGCCAAGTAATATTCATATAAAATCACATTAAAAACAGTGTTTGTAAGAACAAAAGATTGAATGCTACCTGTTATGGACTGAATTGTATCCTCCAAAAATATGTGTTGTAAATCCTTACCCCTTTAGTGGTTATGGAGCCCAGGTGGCACAGTGGTTAAAAGCTCCGCTGCTAACCAAAAGGTCCACAGTTCGAATCCACAAGCAGCTCCTTGGAAACTCTATGGGGCAGTTCTACTCGGACCTATAGGGTCCTTATGAATCAGAATCGACTCATTTGGGAATGGGTTTTCTTAGTTATGTTAATGAGGCAGTATTAGTGCATGTTAAGTCAATTTCTTTTGAGATGTAAAAGAGCAGATGAAGCAAGCAACCACAGTTGGGGGAAGATAGATGCCACGCCACAGGAGAACTCCAAGGAACCAAGAAATAGAAGCTGAAAAGAGACAAGGAACTTCCCCCAAAGCCGACAGACTGAGAAAGCCTTCCCGAGAGCCAGTGTTCTGAATTCGGACTTCGAGCCTCCTAAATAGTGAGAAAGTAAATTTCTGTTTGTTAAAGCCACCCACTTGTGGTATTTCTGTTACAGCAGCACTAGATAACTAAAAGACGACCTAAAAGTCCAACAATTGGAGACTGGTTATTAAATTATGATACATCTATCTAAAAAATAATTGACTGTATTGATACAGAATAGTTGCCAAGATGAATTAACTAAAAAAAAAAAGGCGAAGAACAGCATATATAGTACAGTGCCATTAAGGCAAAATAAAAATACGTACGTAATCACATTTGCGCATAAATGGGTAGAAGTTCCCTGGAAGGGTAAACGAGAAACTGGTAACATAGGTTACGCCTGGGAAGGGAAATAGAGTAATGGGAGACAGAGAAGCAAGAGAAGAAGATTGCTGTGGGTTGATTTGTGTCCCCTAAAAGGATATGTTCATCTCCTAATCCCTGGTACCTGTAAATATGACCTTATTTGAAAATACAGTCTTTGCAGATGTAATTGGTTCAATTCGCATGAGGTCATACTGGAGTAGGGTGTGTCCTAATCCAACATGACTGGCATCCTTATAAAAGAGGAGAAGAGACACAGAGGAAAGATGGTCATGTGGAGTCGGAATCAGAGACTGGAGTTATGCTGACATGAGCCAAGGAATGCCAAGGGCTCCGGTTGTCACCAGATGCTAGGACAGAGGTATGGAACAGATTCTGCCTCAGAACCCTCAGAAGGAATCAACACCACCAACACCCTGGTTTCAGGCTTATGGCCTCCAGAACTGTGAGAGAATAAAACTGTGAGAGACACTCGGCTTGTGGTACTTTGCTACAGCAGCCTTCAAAAAAAAAAAAAAAAAACAAACCCACTGCCGTCAAGTCGATTCCGACTCATAGTGACCCTATAAGACAGAGTAGAACTGCCCCATAGAGTTGCCAAGGAGCGCCTGGCGGATTCGAACTGCCGACCACTTGGTTAGCAACCGTAGCACTTAACCACTACACCACCACGGTTTCTGCAGCAACTTTTGGAAACTAATACTTAGACTTTCTACTTTATACCCTTCTGCAGTTTTAAAATGTAGTGCCATATGAACTCATTATCTATTAGTAAATTCGATATAAAGCAAAATTGAGATGAAAAGACATACTGGTTTAGAGTATTGGGAATGGATATCATACTCATTTTCTATGCTGCATAACAAATAAGCAAAAATTTAGCAGCTTAAAACAGCATGTATTGATTATCCCACAGCTTCCATGGGTTAGCAGTCTGGGCACAGCTTAACTGGGTCCTCTGCTCAGGGTCTCACAAGACTAAAATTGAGGTGTCAACCAGGCTGCATTCTCATTTGGAGGCTGGACTGGGGAAGAATTTGATTCAGAACTCACTCACGTTGTTGGCAGGATTCATTTGCTTACAGCTGTGTGACTGAGGGCCATGGCTGTTGGCTGGCTGCTGGCCGGAGCCTGCTTTCAGATCTCAAAGGCCACCCACATTTCCACGCCACCTGGGCTTCTCCAATATGGCTGAGTACTTCATCAAGCCCAAAAGGAGAGTCTCTCCCCAGCTGGTTAAGATGGAGTCTTACTTAACGAAACATAATCACAGGTGTGACATCCCATCACCTTTGCCATATCCTATTGGTTAGAAGCAAGTCACAGGCCCCACCCACACTCAAGGGGTGGTGATCACACAAAGGCATGAGGACCAGGGAGCAGGGATAATGGTAGGCCATTTTATAGTCTGTCCACCATAGATAAGGTCTTTGAGGAACTTATTTAAACAGCATTTCTGTATAAGCATTTGCCTTAACAGATACTTATTGAGCAATTCCTACACACCAGGGGCCATATTTGTCATTAGAGTTATAACCAGAAGTAATATGAGGTAAATTATATGTGTTATCAGACTGTGATGGTTAAGATTGCATGTCACAATGTGCATATGAGCTCAAGAGACAGAAAGGGCCACATAAACCAGAGACTCCATCAGCCTAAGACCTGAAGAACTATGTGGTGCCCGGCTACCACCGATCACTGCCCTGATGGGGAACACAACAGGGAAATCCCTGATGGAGCAGGAGAACAGTGGGATGCAGATCTTAAATTCTCATAAAAAGACCAGGCTTAATGGTCTGACTGAGACCGGAGGGACCCTGACGGCCATGGTCCCCGGACCCTTTGATAGCCCAAGGTTGGAACCATTCCTGAAACCAACTCTACAGACAGGGATTGGCCTGGACTATAAGATAGACAATGATGCTGGTGAGGAGTGACCTTTGTGGCTCAGGTAGACACACGAGACTATGTAGGCAACTCCTGTCTGGTGGTGAGATGACAAGGAAGAGGGGGACAGGAGCTGGTTGAATGGACACGGGGAATACAGGGTGGAGAGGAAGAACATGCTGTCTCATTAAGAGGAGAGAAGCTAGGAGTACACAGCGGGGTGCGTATGGCTTTTTGTATGAGAGACTGACTTGATTTGTGAACTTTCACCTAAAGCACAATAAATAAATTAAAAAAAAAAAAAAGATTGCATGTCAAATTGGCTGGGCCATGATTCAGTGTTTATATGTGATCACTCCCATGATGGAATCTGCTGTGAGTAGCCAATCAGTCAAAAGGAAGTTTCCTTTGGAGTGTGGCCTGCATCCAAATATAAGCAGACCTTCTGGCTTTTTGCTTGCTCTGGATGCTGTGGCTACCTCCTGTTCCTCTGACCTCCAGTTCTTGGGACTTGAGCTATCAGTGTGCCTGCCAGTCTTGGGATTTGTGGATCTCCACAGCCTGTGAGCGGAGCCTTGCTCTCTGACCTGCCAGTCTTGGGTTGACCAGCCCCTGCAACTATGTGAATTGGGAGAAGCCTCTATCCTAATCCACGTACTTGGGATGTTCCAGTCTCTACGATAGTGTCAGCCGTTTCCTTGATATAAATCTCTCTATATACGTATTTATACACTTTACTGGCTTTGCTTCTCTGGAGGACCCAGCCTAAGACACAGACAACCTCACTCCCCTTTTGCCTCCCGGCTCAAGGCTCTGGAGGCTGTGTCCTTAACTGAGCCAACCTGGTCCCTGCTCCCCTGACAAAGGCACGTGGGACAGCTCCATTAAAAGGTTGAAATCAAGAGCCAACACCAAGAAAAAAAAAGCAGAGCCTACTGTGCTTTGTGCTGGGTATTGTCAAGGAAAGAAAGAGACAAGCAGCAGCACACACAGACTGCTGAGGTAACCACTCTACATCCCAGCCCCGAGGTGCCTATCATAGTAATGGGAGATGCTCACTGTGGAGGTGGCAGGCATCTGGGTCCTGCTGGAGACAGAAGAGGGACGGGGTCTGCAGAGACCTCAAGTTCTATTTACGCAGTTCCCCTCCAAAGCATCGTCTGCATCCTGAGAGTTCTTTCACTGCTGAGATCTCCTACCACTCTGGGCCAGGAATTTTCCCCACATGAAGAAACTGGAATTTCTTATGACCAATATATTAGGGGTCCTCCAGGCAAGACAAATCTGGTTGAACCCATCATGTCTTCCTGCCTTCTCTGGTCACACCCCTCACTCCTGAGATCCCTACTCAGACACTGGGCCATGGATCTGCTCCCAGACTCCTTTTTAATTAACCCTAGGGATGGAGTATCATTCTATGGGGAAAATATTAAATGACACAGGAAGCAACAAAAGAAAATGGAAGGAATACACAGAGTCACTATATCAAAAAGAATTGGTCAATGTTCAACTACTTCAGGAGGTGGCATGTGATCAGGAATCGATGGTACTGAAGGAAGAAGTCCAAGCTGCACCGAAGACACTGGTGAAAAACATGGCTCCAGGAATTGATGGAATACCAACTGAGATGTTTCAAGTGCTCACTCATCTATGCCAAGAAATTTGGAAGACAGCTACCTGGCCGACTGACGGAAAGAGATCTATATTTATGCCTATTTCAAAGGAAAGTGATCCAATCAAATGTGGAAATTATCGCACAGTATCATCAAAAAAAAAAATTTTTTTTTTATCATTAATATCGCACGCAAGTAAAATTTGCTGAAATCTTTCAAAAGCTGCTGCAGCAGTATATCCACAGGGAACTGCCACAAATTCAAGCCAGATTCAGAAGAGGACGTGAAATCAGGAATATCATTGCTGATGCCAGATGGATCTTGGCTGAAAGCAGAGAATACCAGAAAGATACTTACCTGTGTTTTATTGACTATGCAAAGGCACTCAACTGTGTGGATCATAACAAGTTATACATAACATTGAGAAGAATGGGAATTCCAGAACACTTAATTGTGCTCATGAGGAACCTGTACATAGTTAAAGAGGCAGCTATTCAAACAGAACAAGGGGATACTGAGTGGTTTAAAAGTCAGGAACTTTGTGCATCGGGGTTGTATTCTCTCACCATACCTATTCAGTCTGTATGCTGAGCAAATCAGAGAAACTGGACTTTATGGAGAAGAACTGGGCATCAGGATTGGAAGAAGACTCATTAACAACCTGCGTTATGCAGATGACACAACCTTGCTTGCTGAACTGCAGAGGACTTGAAGCACTTACTTATGAAGATCAAAGACCACAGCCTTCAGTATGGATTGCACCTCAACATAAAGAAAACAAAAATTCTCACTACTGGACCAAGGAGCACATCATTATAAATGGAGAAAAGATTGAAATTGTCAAGGATTTCATTTTACATGGAACCGTAATCAATACCCATAGAAGCAGCAGTCAGGAAAGCAAAGGATGTATTGTATTGGACAAATCTGCCACAAAAGATATCTTTAAAATATAAAAAAGCAAAAATAAAATGAAGTGTTGAAAAGCAAAGATGTCAAGACTAAGGTGCACCTGACCCAAGCCATGGTGTTTTCAATCGCCTCATATGCCTGCAAAAGCTGGGCAATGAATAAGGAAAACCAAAGAAGGATTGACCTCCTTGGATTGCTATGTTTGGCAAAGCTGCCAAAAGAACGAACAAACCTGTCTTGGAAGAAGTACAACCAGAAAGCTCCTTAGAAGCAAGGATGGCGAGACTATGTCTCACATACTTTGGACGTGTTATCAGGAGGGATCTGTCCCTGGAGAAGAACATCATGCTTGGTAAAGTAGAGGGCCAGCGAAAAAGAGGAAGCCCCTCAATGAAATGTATTGACACAGTGGCTGCAACAATGGGCTCAAGGATAACAATTGTGAGGATAACACAGGACCAGGCAGTCTTTCATTCTGTTGTACCTAGGATTGCTATGAGTCGAAATCGACTGGAGGACACCTAACAACAACAACAACAGGGATGGAAGTCCATTGAGTAGCTCTAGGGCCAGGAGTTTTGTACTAGACATGTAAGCATGTGTGTGTCTGTGCGTGTGTGTGTGTGTGTAATCCACAACTCTTTTCTTTCCACAGCTACAATTACATAGTATTGGAATAGTTCCTCCCCATCTAGGCCGGTGTTTCCTAAACTCTTCTAGACTTTGGCCCTTCTTTGTTGTTATTATTGCTGTTGGTTGCCATCGAGCTGATTTTAGACTCATAGCAACCCCATGCAACAGAGTAGAAAGGCCCCATGGGGTTTTCTAGGCTGAAATCTTTATGGGAGCAGATCACCAGACCTTCCTCCTGTGGAGCCACTGCCTGGGTTTGAACCACCAACCTTTAAGTTAGCAGCTGAGCACTTAACCAGGCCCTTCGTTAGAAATACATTTTATATTACAATGTAGTACTCACCTACATACACAAAAGTTTCAGGAAGCAATACTTAACCTTTCTACTTTCAATACTCTCTGATCTTTCATATTTTATTTCATTTTCTTCAATGCTGGTCATGATCCATTAAACTGCTGATGGGTAGCAACTCGGCTTTAAAACACTGCTCTGGACGGCCAACTCCTGCATTCCTGGGCCTAGCACAGGGC
This sequence comes from Elephas maximus indicus, assembly GCF_024166365.1. NCBI lineage: Eukaryota > Metazoa > Chordata > Mammalia > Proboscidea > Elephantidae > Elephas > Elephas maximus. The sequence goes on along the minus strand of NC_064831.1, from coordinate 68,992,692 downwards.
TGGCACACACTAGGTGCTGAAAAACTCCCCAGGCTTGACTTCCACTGGACTCAGGAAATAACTGGTCTCCTGAGGCCAATAGACAAGTGCCCTGGGCCCCAACAGCCCCAGTGGTAAATCTGATTATACAGCATTAAACTCAGAAGCTTCTAAATGAAAAGTTTAGAATTGGCCCTGCCCTTGGAGAACGCTATTAGTCATTAGGTCCAAGGTCCAGCACTTTGAGAGGTTCTCTGGTCTCATGGCCAGGGACAGGGACTTGCCATGGTCACACAGTCCTGGTCTGACAACAGAGGGAGGGCCAAGGGACACAGGCATGAGCACTGTCAGCTTCCTGTGTATAAAAATGGTGGTGAGAAAGCATCCAACCTCCTTGTCTAACTTCACAAAGGAGGAAGAGAATCCTTGTCAGCGTTAAAAGCCTAAGACTCATTGCCATGAGGTGGGGGTCAGACATACCTCTACCCTCCAAACTTTTCACCAGTTCTGACACTAGCCGTCCCTTCCATGGCACTGTGTACTTCTCTGTTGGGTTTGATAATTCCTTGCAATGGCCACACGGAACTCAGAGACCATATTCACAGTTATGGGGTTTATTAGGGAAGTAATAGGTTACAATTCTGGATGAGGGATGACTCAGGATACAGCTCTTCAGTCAGGATAGCTTCTCAGCCATGCCTGAATGCAGGCCTCTCTCGGGCCCTCGGCCCCTCCACCCCTCACCCCCTCAGCTCAACCTCTGCCCTGCTCGGGCAAGTATTACAAAGCTCTTTAGCTCCACCATAAGTGCCCAGGGGCACCCCACTCCATCAGTAAGCCTCCGTCCAAAGGCTCTCAACTCTCTTGCTCTGTGGGTTGGTTAGCATACCTCCACCAAGTGCCCAGAAGCACCGCACTCTGCCTGCAAGCCTCTTGCCCGAAGGTACTCAGCTCTCTCTCTTCCTTCTTAGGTCAGAACACCTGCTGTAGCTGTCTCGTTCCGTGGGTCAGGAAGCCCACCACAACACCTCACGCCCGTCTCCTGGTTCTGCTGCTGTTTCTCTACCTTTGCTTCTCACTATCTTGTGCACCATCTCCGGTGTTACAGCTCTCTCATGCTCTGTCTCCTGGGTCTAGGAGGTTCTCAGCGCAGGGACCCTGGGTCCAAAGAACACACTGTGCTTTTCTTCTTGGTGGTAGTGAGGTCCCCTCTTTCTGCCTCTGGAGTGGTTCATCTTAAGCCTAGCAGGATGGCAAAACTGACCAATCCCCTCATTAGGGTTCCATACACCTTATTTGCATGGTCCCACCCCCACAAGGGTGCCATGCACCTTATTTGTGTTATTGGAAAACTGTCCAATCCCCTTGGTGGACCACAAGCACCTTATTTGCATAGTCCCACCCAATCTTTTGGTGGGAGTTACAAGATCATGGCTAGAAAGGCCATATAAAAGCAATCCATCCCACTGCACTGTGCTCCTGCCATGGCGGGTAGCACTTGCCAGCTGGGCAATGACAAACAGGTGAGCTTCACCAGCCCTGGATTTTGCCTCTGACTAAACAAAAACTGAGCTCGCTAAGAAGTGTGGTTCTAAATTTAGCACCAAACTCTGGGAAACTGGTGCATTTGCCCCCACCGCCTGTGGCAAAGCAGGCTATGTGGTTGCTGCTCCATTTCTCCCACTCTGCTGGGCTGTCCTGATGCCCAGGAGTCCCGCTGACTCACCTAGGACTGCTGGGCCAGCAGGAAAGGCTCTTTCATGACCCTTCCCTGAAAAGGCTGTTGTTCAACTCAGGGAAGGGGGTGGGAAGTAGCGGGAGGTGGGGCTCTTAGTTTCCCAGGCCTAACAGGTGCTCCCCCACCAGTTCCACCACTGTCCTTGCCTCCGAAGCCCCATTAATGCCCCCACCACACAGCCTGAGCTGATCCTAGTCCTGACTGACACTATCCACCACATTTCATTTTGGTCTTTGGCGGAGGAGAGGCTCCCAGGGCTGGGCAATGCTGACACCTTCCAAGGGTGAGTAGTGAGTATCTGCACAGCTCTTGAATCACAAATTATAACTGGGTTCCCTAGGTCCTTGGATCATCTCCCTTAACGGTCACAAAAACTTTGTGAGGTAGGTAGTATAATTAACCCATTTTACAGATTGGGAAGCTGAGTCTTACAGCAGTTAAGTAACTTGCCTGACATTATACAGTTGGGTAAATGTACCACTACCAGTTGCCATTGAGTCAACTCTGGATTCGAACCTCCAGTCTAGACTTCTGCCTGTAACGGCTCCATTCCACATGCCTCTGTGCCTGGAGACCTCCCCCAAACTGCAGCACTCTATCTGGAGCCTGGTCCTTTGCCCTCCTACAGCCTGTGAGACAGAGCCTGGGTTAGAATGAGGCTCTAGAGTCGCCTGTCAGAGCGACCTTTCCTACCTGCGTAGAGTAGGCACGTGAATTAGCCTCTCTAAGGCTCAGTTTCCTCATTCGTAAAATTGGGGTGGCTTCGTAATATGTCAAGTTAGCTTACTGAACTACATTTCCCAGAATTCCCTTCCCTGAATATTTCTGGTTAGAGCGGGCCACCAGAAACAATCTGGTGGCAGCTTTGGAAGGCAGAAGTGAAATGGCAGCCATTTTGTAGCTCATACATGTCGCTTATCTGCAGACTCACTTCTTCGGTTCGAGGCTTGCAGTTGCTCCACCTTGCCTTGAATTCTCCTTCAGCTTTTCCAACTTTCAGGCCAACTCTGTGTGTTTAGCTCCATGAGTGTGGGTACCCGCTTTTCCTGCTGCCATCGACTATCAAGTCCAGAGACAGCAAGGCTGACACAGGTTTTAGTCCATCCTCGTGGTTTCCAGCCAGAGTGACCATCTCCTCTCAGTTTTCTTGGAACTTTCTCAGTTTTCTTGGAACTTTCTCAGTTTTAAAATGGAAAGTCCCGCATCTCAGGAACTTCTTCAATCCTTATGGGTTCCAACTGCTTCTTGATCTCCCCTACTTTTCATCTATCTTTCCTCCCCAGCTGTGTGTCCTACAGAATTCAAGGTCCAGCATCACATGCAAAAAAACTGCTTAACTAGCTCCCACAATGGTAAAGGTCAGACCCGTGTAACAAATCTCTTATTTGGTGGTTGGGTGGGTGGGTGGGTGGATGGATGGATGGATGGATGGGTGGATGGGTGGATGGGTGGGTGGGTGGACGGATATGGACAGATGGATGGATAGATAGACAGGTACATAGACATAGATTGATGGTCAATAGAGGTAGATAAATAGATAGATAGATACCAGATAATAAGTGTTTGCCTCATAGAGCTGTGAGCATTAAATGATATGTACATAGTATAGTGCCTGGCACACAGAAAGTAGACAATACATATTTGATGTTATTGTTGTTACTTAACAAGGATCACAGATTGTTCATGTGTAAAATGGTGGTGGAAATAGCTGCCCCTTTGATACTCAGGTCCTCAGTTTGTTGGCAAAACTAATCTAGGATGATAGTGGTTATCTTTGGTGGTGGTGTTGATTGGGAGGGGGCACCAGGGAGCCTGCTGGGGTGCTAGACATGTTCTATGTCTTAATGTAGGTGGTAGCTGCACAGGTGTATACATAAGGGAAGCCCTTTGGTCTGGACATGGAAGATTTGTACACTTTACTTCAATGTGTTATAACCCTATAAAACACTAATTAAAAAAAAAAAGTCGTAGGAAAGCTATCCAATTTCCCTCTGCCGCCAGTTTTTTGTATGACCTCATATAACCTCTTTGGGTGACAGTTACCACATCTGCAAAATAGGCAAGCATTGTCAGAAGTCAGGGAACTGGTCCATGTGACCCTCATGACCCCAAATTCTCTGGCTGTTTATTTCAAAACAAGTAAGAAAAAAAGGCAGGTACAGAGAAGGCCTATGAAGAATCAAGGTATTGTCCAGTCTAAAGGAACTCTGCTGCCCTGTGGGGGGTGCCTGGTACCTGCATTTCCAGATACTGTCCTTTGTGGTTTTGTGCCTACAGTGGGAAGGCTTATGCAAGCACTTCAGAAAGGTCATAATGCTAGAGAAGAAGGGAAGCCAGGAGACAAGGATGCCTGGGCTGGGTACCAGGCACTGGAAGGAACTGCAGGGAATGGTGTCTGCTCAGGACCTGCCTGATCACCTGGCAGAAGGAAAGAGGCAAACACCCATGATTCACAGACCTACTATGTGTCCAGCTCGTAGTGCTTCGCACGCATTGTCTCGTTTTACCCAACAGTGAAATAATGTGCAGTCATTAAAGATGACATTTATACCTGAACTGGGAGAAATTGTATACTTTTTACTCATATGAATTTTCTAATTTTTTACTACATTTATTCAGCAAAATATATATATATATATATAAATTAAAAATTAAAAAATGCACAATTGTCAAAAGAAGCTGTTTTTCTCTCCATGGGAAGCCGTGGCTTCATTGTAAATTCAGGTCTCAGTTGAAAATAACCCGAAGCAGTCCTGAAGCGACGCAAAGGAAGTAGGCAGCGATTGCGCCTGCTGTATCATCTAGGGGCTGTGACTGTCCCACTTGCCACATGTTCGATTTCAAATTTGATTAACAGCAAGCAGCCTTGGCTGAAGGCAGAGAGACTAGTCGGGAGGTTACTGCAATGGGAAACAGTCAAAGCATGCGGGACCCTGTTGCTATAGCAACAGCACAGCAAAGCCTTTTAGTTGTTAACTCCTGAGAGAAAAGACAGGACAAAAATTAGTGGAAAGTTATAGTACAATTTAGACTGCGGGTATTTAACCTTTTTCCCCCCACACTCCACTGAGTATACCCAGCACGTTTGTTCCCTGCCAGCTGTAACTGTGCCCTCTCTCTTCTAGTCCAGAAACCATATCTGAACTCCTGAGAGTGCAGTTATTTGAGGATGATCCCCTAGGACAGCACTTTGAAACCATAAAGTGCGTCCAGCCCCCTGAGGACCTGGTGCCAAAGGTTAAGTGCTCTGTTGCCAACCTAAGTGTTGGCGGTTTGAACCCACCCAGCAGCTCCACGGGAAAAAGACCTGGCGATGTGCTCTCATAAAGATTTCAGCCTAGAAAACCCTCTGGGGAAGCTCTACTCTGTCACATGGGGTCGCAAAGACTCGAGGGCAAATAACAAAAGAGTCTGACTCAGCAAACAACAGAAAAGCCTGACTCAGCAGGCAGGTCAAGGGTGGGATGCTGTATTTCTAACAAGCTCCCAGGTGATGATGATGCTGCTGGATCACGGACCACAATTTGAATAGCAAAGTCCCAGCCTACACTGTTAAACCTTTATGAAGGAAGAGACCAAACTGTATATGTCGTGTCCCCTGCTGTATCCTGAGGGTCTCGCACAGTACCTGACATGGGGGAGGAGGGAGGACTCGATACGTGCTATACGAATGAATGAACAAATGAATGTTGAATTCGACCACATGTGTATACCTATCATTTTAATGAAAATAGTGATTGCCCACGGTAAAGCATTGAAACATTGGGATAGAGCAAGCTCCTTTCTCTCTGGACTTTCGGTCACCTGTTAACAGGTTTTTATTTATTTGATTTTATCCTTCCAGAAATTATTGTTAATATAGTTTTTGTTTTTTTTTTTTACAGAAATGGAAGCATACTATGGGCATCACTCATTGACTTGTGTTGTTGTTCTCTTAATATACATATTGTATACTGGAGATTGGAAACCCTGGTGGTGTAGTGGTTAAGTGCAATGGCTGCCTACCAAAAGGCTGGCAGTGCGAATCTGCCAGGTGCTCCTTGGAAACTCTACGGGGCAGTTCTACTCTGTCCCATAGGGTCGCTATGAGTTGGAATCGACTTGTTGGCTGTGGGTTTGGTTTTTGGCATATTGGAGATTGTTCACTATCCGCACACATAGACCTGCTTCATTCCTTTAAATGGCCACTTAGTATTCTATTCCAAATATATTTAATCATTACCCTATTGCTGGACATTTTCGACTTTTCAAGTCTTTTGCTATTGAAAGAGTCCCTGGTGGGCTCATATATGTATTTATGAACTTCAAAGTCGTCTGTTGGCTAAATTCCTAGATCCGGAATAGTGAGCATGTACATTTTTTATGCTGATAGATAACCTTTAATTGCCCACCAAAGAAGTTTCACTAATTTTATACTCCTGACATTTTATAAAAATATCTGTTTCCCGATGCTTTAAATTCTATGTACTATTAAGTTTTTAACCTTGCCATCCTGATCAGTGAAAATGACACCTTGTTTTCATTTTATTTCGTTCATATGAATGAGACCGAGCATCTTTTCACGTGTTTCGATACCATGATACTAACTAGAAGAGCATTATTTCAGTTGGGAAATAATTGATTTTTATGTATTGATCTGGGAACCAGCTGCTTCACTGAATTCCCCTACTGTTTTTAATAGCTTTTTATTTTCGGTTGAGTCCTTGGGCTTTCCAGTATGAGATCATACCAATTGAAAACACTTTGTCTCTTCCTTTATAATGTTTATTCCTTTATTTCTTTCTCTTGTTGATTAGTGCTCTAGAAAAAAAGGACAGATGACAATGGTGAGGATGGGCATCTGTTGGTAGGCTTTCATCGTAAAGAATAATGCTGACTTTTGATTTGAGATATATTTTTGCTTTAAGGAACTATCTGGTGGCACAGGTCGGCAGTTCAAACCCACCAGCCACTCAGTGGGAGAAAGGTGTAGCAGTCTGCTTCCGTGAAGATTGCAGCCTTGGAGCCCTATGAGGCAGTTCTACTCTCTTCTATAGGGTAACTATGAGTCAGAATCAACTCAACAGCGATGAGTTTGGGTTCAATCTTTGTGGGAGCAGATTGCAGGTCTTTTCTCCTATGCTGCCACTGGTGGGTTTGAACTGTCAACCTTTCAATTAGCAGCCACACACTTAACCATTGTGCCATGAGGGCTTCTTGTTTATTTGCATAGAATGGTGGCTCAATGGCTAAGCACTCAGCTGCTAACTAAAAGGTTGGCGGTTTGAACCCACCAGCTGTTCCATAGGAGGAAGATGTGGCAGCCTGCTTCAGTAAAGATCATAGTCTTAGAAACCCTATGGGGCAGTTCTACTCCATCCTGTAGGGTTGCTGTGAGCTGGGATGGATTCAGCCGCAATGGGTTTGGTTTTTTGTTTACAAGTAAAATCTTTTCTTAAAACATATCTAATTTCCTCTGTATCTATGATTATTTTTCCATTCTCATTCCTAATTTTGCATGTTTGTGCTTTCTCCCTTTTTGTCATGTGTAGGTTAGCTATAATAGTGATGTATCTATTTTGTTTTTTAAATTACCTAGCTCTAGGATTTATCTTCTAGTATTCTATGTTCTGAGCCAGTAATTTCTGTTGTCATATTCCTAAATTCTTCCATTTGTTTTCCTTATGTCGATTTTTATTATTTTTCCAATTTCTTGGGTTTAAATATTTATTATTTCATTTTTCATTCATTAAAGTTTAGTAAGGTAAGGCTCTGAGAACAGCGTTAACTGTTTCTTCCGTGTTTGTGCTGCTCAATACAGTACTTAAAACCACATGTGTCTACTTAAACTTAAATTTGAATTAATTTAAATTAGACAAAATTAAAATTTTGGTTATTCAGTCATACTAGCCACATTTCAAGGGTTTGATAGCTACGTCTGACTACTGGCTCCTGCACTGGACACCACAGATATAGCACACTTCCTTCATCACAGAAAGTTCTATTGGACAGCAATGTTTTCAAGTCTAATTCATAGTTGTAGAGGTGTTAGACTCCTACAGTTACAAGTGATAAAAACTCAGTGTAAGCTCATCTAAGCCCTAACGGTTCCGGTACCTGAAAACCCCTGGAGTACAGCTGGCTTCAGCACAACTGGATTTAGTGCTTTATTTCTGTCCATTTCTTGGTTCTGTTTGTCTCAGGTTGCACAAAACATAGTCAAGGTTCTTTCCCTCTCTCTTGGTTCTGCTTCTGCTTGACTTTTCTCTGCTCAGTTTTAATTTGTAGCATTGCATTCAAAACCTTGAGCTCTGAAGCCAGACTTCCTGAATGTGAATCCATGCTCCATCATGCACGTAAGAGGTTTATTACTAAACCTTCCTGTGGCTCCGTTTCCTCATTTGCAAAATGGGGATATAATAGAACTTATCTCATCGAGTTGTTGCATAGATGCAACGAGACAAAGCATGCACAGCACATAGAACAGTGCTTGGCACATAGTAAGTGCTCAACAACTAATTGCTGTTGCATTATTAAGGCATGTTTGCTCCACGTGGCAGGCTATCTGGCCACTGACAGCTGCGAGCTTAAACCATTCAAATCTAACATTCCGAGTAAAAAAAGACAAAATCTTCTCCATTAGCTGCAAAATCTCTCTTACGACCTTGATTAGTCTAGTTTGGGTGATACGCTCAGCTTTAAAATAATCACTGTGGTCCAGAGCACAAGATGTCTTGACTGTCCAGACCTGGGTCATGTGTCCCACTTCTGTGTCCAAAGTAAGATTTCTCACCATGATTAACAATCCCATCAGAACAACATAGTTTGAGGCAGCGATAGTTTTCCAAAGAAAACGTGGGTTACTTTCACCAGAGGAAGGATATGGCAATGTACGCTGAGTAGTAGACAACTACGGCTAACAGGGTCTACTGCGTTCCACCTCTTGAATATCCAACACGTGTGCACGTGAACATGCATAGGCACACACACTTCTTCGTATATATACGTATGTGTATATGTAGACACCTACTCCTCATTTATCGACTATCTTATTTTCCTACATTTTGCATTTATGACAATAGTAAAAAAGTCTGCTATCCAACTATTTGGTGTATTAATGACGTACATCTGGCAGTAGCAAATGCCAAGGTGCAAGGTGAGAATAATGCTGGCTGTGATGGTTAAGGTTATGTATCAACTTGGCTGGACCATGATTCTCAGTGGTTTGGCAGTTACGTAATGATGTAATTTGGCAGTCATGTAATGATGTATTCATCCTCCATTTTGTGGTCTGATGTGGTCCTCCTCCATTTTCACATAACCCTGATTTTTGTATAACAACCTAGTCTTTGGAATCTAACCATGTCAATAAGTGAGGAGTGGGTGTATCGATATATAAACCCACTGCTGTTGAGTCAATTCTGACTCATAGGGACCATATAGGACAGAGTAGAACTGCCGCATAGAGCTATCAAGGCTATAAATCTTTACAGAAGCGGACTGCCACATCTTTCTCCCATAGAGTGACTGGTGGGTTCAAACTGCCAACATTTTGCTTAGCAGATGAGTGTTTTAACCTCTGTGCCACCAGGGATCCATATAGATATATCTTTTTTAGGTCTTTGAATTTTTTGAACAACAATAATCATTTATTTTCTCTCATAGACAAGGAGAGTGAGGAATTTAGAAATGGCTTGGCTGAGTGGTTCTGACTTGGGGTCCCTCATGAAATTAGTTAGATGTCAGCTGAAGCTGCCATTGTCTGAAGGCTTGACTGGGGCTGAAAGATCCACTTCCAAGGTGCTCATGGCTGTCAAGGTAGTGCTGGCTACAGATGAGAGACCTCAGTTCCTCTCCATGTTGACATCTCCACAAGACTGCTTGAGTGTCCTCACTGCATGGTAGCTAGATTTCCAGAGTGAGCAATCCAAGAGACCAAGGCAGAAGCTGCAATGCTTTTATGATCTAGCCTCCGAGGTCATACAATGTCACTTGTAGCATTCTATTGGTCACACAGACAAGCCCTGATTTAATATGAAAGAGCAGACTATAAAAAAAAAGGGGGGGGCACAAATACTATGAGGTAAGGATCACTGGGGCCATTTTGAAGATGCGTACCATATCCTGGCACTGGGGATTAGGTAGAACCCATTCTACCATATATGTAATTTTTAAATATCCACCTAATACAATGCATATATACATATCCTACATAATGCATACACACCTCCAAAGTACATAAACACTCCCCAAAGAGAGAAAACCCCAAAGTCACATCCAATGACTGCATCTAGCTCCAACTCTGCGACCCCTGAGTATTGCACATTTTTCTCAAACAGGTCAGGATGTAGTTCCTAGTGGTAAGGCAAGCTCTGACTAAATGATACACTTAACCACTCCCAAACACACTCAGTATACAATGGCGGAGGGATAATGGTATAAACACACACATACACACTCATACATCTGTTGGGAAAAGGGGGGAAAAAACAATCACGGTCTCCAATAAATAGCATAAGCCCCATCCTGCTGAACAAGGATAATCTTGTCATGGGATGAATTTCTTGGTTGGTCACTATGGCTGTCCCAAATTTTGCACACTAGGATAATGTCCTTTGTGACCATGTGTCATGGATTGAATTATGTCCCTCAAAAAATATGTGTATCAATTTGGTTGGGCCATAATTCCCAGTATTGTGTGTTTGTCCTCCATTTTGTGATTGTAATTTTATGTTAAAGAGGATTTGGGTGGGATTGTAACACCCTTACCAGGTCACATCCCTGATCTAGTGTCAGGGGAGTTTCCCTGGGGTGTGGCCTGCACCACCTTTTATCTCTCAAGAGATAAAAGGAAAGGGAAGCTAGCAGAGACTTGAGGACCTCATACCACCAAGAAAAAAGCACCAGGAGCAGAGCACATCCTTTAGACCCCGAGTTCCTGCACAGAGAAGCTTCTAGTCTAGGGGAAGATTAACAAGAAAGACCTTCCTCCAGAGCCGATGAGGAGAAAAAGATTCCCCTGGAGCTGATGCCCTGAATTTGGAATTTTAGCCTACTTTACTGTGAGAAAATAAACTTCTCTTTGTTAAAGCCATCCTCTGTGGTATTTCTGTTAGAGCAGCACTAGATGACTAAGACGCCATGTCTTAGAGAAGCTTAGGGAAGGATTCCCCTTCTGGAGGATATACTGCCTTATTAGCCTATTTCCTGTTGGCATAACTAAGAGGTTTTAAGGGTTACCTTTGGGTTGGAGCAATCACGGAATCACTTTGTCAGCTTAGGTATTAGGCCATACAATGGCTTTAAAATTCTAGTCTTCTGCCAGAAAATTATTTTCTGATGTCTCCTTTGAACAGGAACCCCCACAGTAGAAATCCTGCCCAGTTATGGTCTTTGAATCTGAACCTTCCTGTTGTCATTTCTGTCACTTAAAAATACACCTTTCAGGAAATTTGGACTGAACTGACTTTTGGAAAATAGGCTTTTGGTGTTCTCATATCGAATCTGAATTTCTTCTGAGAAATTTTTCAAAGAACAACTTGAAGTTTTAAGTACATTTGAAAATAGCACAATGAAAACATTTCCTAATATATACAAACCTTGGTTCCCTCACAATCACATGCAGGCAGAAAAAACCACCCACTCTCTAGAAGTCCAATAAGGCATAAAGATCTACTTTTTGAACAATATAAGATGACTGATAGGCACAATCATAATTATATTGTCAGCCATTTCTGCCATTATAATTCAGAGTCAAAGTTAGCTAGTACCCTGTTTGAAAATGAAAAAAATGTCAAAGTAGCAAACTCTGGGGCTGTGTCTCTAAAACTGGAGCTGAAACTTCAATTGTATCTATACAGGCCAATTTACTCACCTACCCGTAATCATTGCCTTAGTCTGGGTTCTCTAGAGAAGCAAAACCAGTGAAGCGTCCATAGAGAGAGAAATTTATATCAAGGAAATGGCTCATATGGTTGTAGAGATTGGAAAGTCCCAAGTCCATGGGTCAGGTTGAAGGCTTCTCCTGACTCACGTAGCTGCAGGGGCTGGCAAACCCAAGATTGGCAGCTCAGACAACAGGCTTCTGGCTCACAGGCTGTGACAAATTCCAAGATCAGCAGGTAAACTGGCAGGCTGATGGTTCACAGACTGCAGAGGCTGACGAATTCCAAGATCAGCAGGTAAGTTGCTAGCTCATGTCCCATGAACCAAGGCCAGATGAACAGAAGCTAGCTATAAGATCCAGAGCAAGCAACATCCTGCAAACCTTGCCAGAAAGTCCACTTATATTGGATGCAGGCCACACCCCAAGGGAAACTCCTTTTCAACTCATTGGCTATTCACAACAGATTCCATCATGGAGATGATCACATTATTATGTGACTGCCAAGCTATGTCATAACTGCCAAACCACTGAGAATCATGGCCCAGGCAAGTTGACACAAAACCTTAACAATCACAATTATGTATGGGTGTGTGTATAGAATAAATAAGTGTATAAGTACCTGAATTAACCATACTTCTGTTGGAGAGATATGCTGTCATTTAACAAGCAGTCTGGCAGTTGTCTTGTTCATTTGATCAACATAGACCACTGTATCAATCAGAGTTCCTGGCTACTGGCAACAGAGACTGAGTCTAGCCAATTAAGCAGAAAAGGAGTTCATTAAGGATACTGCATTGCTCTCTGAACTGTTGAGAGAGCTGATTCTTGAGTCTAATAAGATTCCTGTATCAGCAATTAAAACCATGCCACAGAGCTGTCCTGTTGATGAACCCTCCTTCACTGCTGCCACCACTAATGTCCAGTTGATGCCACTGCACCTCACAATCACTAGTATCCCTGAAAGTCAAATGCCTCAGCAACACCCACACCAGAAAAATGGATTCCACCCAGAGCCCCTTTCTCATGTTACTCTCTTTCAAATTGAAGCCTTGAGTGGATGAGTCTGATTGGTAGAGCTGAGGTGATGTGCCTGTGTCCTACCTGCAAAGCAAGCTAGGAACGAGAGTTTTCATGGTTCTCCCAGTGAAGAAGATGGGACTCATGGATTGAAACTCCCTAAACATAGCAATATGGCACATAAAGTTCTAAGCATACATAAAATGTGGCCAATGCCTACTGTAAGCACAGGAAATCCACACCTGGAAATTTGCATTGGCTAATTGCCAAAGTTCCATATCTTTAGGAGTTGTAGCCATCAACTCCCAGAAGCCTACAGACTATCTCATGGGTAAGTGCAATTGGGGCCAAGAATTGTCTCTCTACCTTCTGCCCCAAACTCTTATTAATTTGCCTCTAAATAAACCATCATTGAATGCACTGCATCATGAACAAGTTTGGCTTGTAAGAAGTCTCTGCTCTCTACAAAGGAATACTGAGACATCCCTTCAAGGCAGAGAATTGTGAGAATTCTCTTGGCATTCCCCACTACTGAGCCTCTTATTTACTTCTGATGTACCAAGTTGATTATCCTCAATGGTGCCAATAACCTGGCTTGGGATTTGCCTCTTTTGGATAGATGGGGTCTCACAAGGACAGCTTTCTTTGTGCCTTTTCTCCCTCTGAATATCAGGCAAGCAAAACCAAACCGAGTGCCATCGAGTCGATCCCGACTCATAGCGACCCTATAGGACAGAGTAAAACTGCCCCCATAGAGTTTCCAAGGAGCACCTGGCAGATTCAAACTGTTGGCCCTTTGGTTAACAGCTATAGCACTTAACCACTACACCACCAGGATTTCCTGAATATCAGGAGCTGCAGTTAAATCTTAGTTTTGATTCTGGTGCTTGATTTAGCATCTGGACAATTTTCCAATGCATTCACCAAGATGGTGGCAGGTGATAGGTTAAGATTTATTGTAGTCTCTCTAAGGGAATCAGGGTCACCACTGAGGCTCCTGTAAGAGGGAACATCATCTTCTATCCGAGTCTATCCCTGATTACTGGCACCCTCCACAGCCCTCCACTGAAAGTATATTAAGTTGCTCTTGATAACAGAGAACATTTTTCAGTCCTCCTACAGAGACAGGATTCAATATGAAAGAAGGATGTTATCTGAAAAAGAGTGGGTCTTCATTTTCACACCATGATCCCTGAAGGCTATTCTAGATCATTCTGGTCCAAATTTGATATGTAGGTTGAAAGAGAACAGACTAGATTCTGACTCCTGCCCCCTCCCTATCCCCACTTCAGTGTCACAGACACAAGACAAGGATGAGTCACATGGATTTGATAATGTATATTGGTGGTCTAGACCATACGAATCTATTTATTTTTCTTTTATTTCCTTAATTTTAAAATGCATAGTTATTAAAAGCAGCAATCTTCTGCTTTTCCCCCTTCCACTTTCATATTTTTAGCTGATCTGGCATTTATCTCCATATCACAAAATAATAGGCATCTACCACCGTTTCTTGACTACACTATTGACTTTTTGCTGTATTAGATGATGAGGTCCTGACTAAAACCTCTCCCTTCCTTCTACTCCTTCCCAACGTCCCAATTGGGCATTAGTGAGAGCTCCTCTCTTGGTTACCTCTGAAAATGTTAAAAATAAACTAACACTATACTTCCTGTGCCATCAAATACTTTCCCCTTTTCCAGATGAGCAGCTTAGTAACCCAGCTTCCCTTCAGCCATTGCCCCTTCCTTCTATATTTCCATTTTCATCACCTGTGCTTTTACTTTTGTGTTTTCCACACTGATAACATTTGCATTCTGTTCTGTAACAAAAATTAAGTTTTCTTTGCTTTGTTGGAAACTCTGGTGACATAGTGATTAAGTGCTATGGCTGCTAGCCAACAGGTCAGCAGTTCAAATCCGCCAGGCGCTCCTTGGAAACACTATGGGGCAGTTCTACTCTGTTCTATAGGGTCACTATGAGTCGGACTCGACTCGATGGCAGTGGGGTTTTGCTTTGTCTACAGGATGAATCTAAATGCTGAAATTCAATAAGCTGTATTTGCATCATTGTGCTTGTGGGACAATTGTTCACTGCAGAACCAAGTAGTATGGGCTATCCACTCATTTTTTTCTTGTATACCTGTTTGTTTTTCCTGAAGTTTATAATTCTACTCTTTTTTCTATTATTACATTTCCAATTTTTTCCAAATTCACCATGATATTACTGATTCTATCAAATCCTCTTTTTTCCCCACAAAGACCTCTTTTTCAGAGCAGTCAGCCTGCATAAACATCCTCCTAGTTTTGGTTTTTTGTTTGTTTTTTCACTGGTTTTCCTAGGTTGGTTCCTCAGTTTCCTGAATTTCAGGTCTTCATTTTCCTTAGTTTACTTTTTTGCCTTGTTGCAGGACATTCTCAAGTAGCTTCCCCAAATTATTGAATATAGAAGGTAGCATTTCAGACTCTCTGCATGTCTGAAAATCCCTTATCCCTCCCTTCTACAGTCATTTTGGCTGGCTTTTTTTATAGAACTCTAGGTTAAAAACAGGGCTTCAAACCAGTTCACTGTGGTTCAAACCCCTGCTGAAAATTTGAATTTCTAACAAGTTCCCTGCTGATAATTTGCATTTGCACCCCAGATATACTGAATCAAAATCTACATTTTAAAAAGATTCTCAGATGATTCTTATGTATAACTTCCTGGGAATTTGTTAGAAATTCAAATTCTCAGCAGGGAACTCGTTAGAAATGCAAGTTCTCAGCAGGGGTTTGAACTGGAACAAACCAGTTCAAAGCCCTAGTTAAAAATAACATTTCCCTCAACCAAAACAACAAATCAGAAGAGATGAAGCGCAGAAGCAGATATGAGGAGGAGCAGGCCAAGATGGCAGAGTAGACAGAAGCTTCATGTTATCCCTGTTACAACAAAGACCCAAAAATTAGTGAATTGGATGTATATGACAATCTAGAAACCCTAAGCATCAAAGACAAGGCTGAAGAATTAGACTGTGACAGGTAGAAGGACAGGCAATTCAAAAAACAGTGGAAATGGAGAATTACGGATTGCTGCATCCTGCTAAATGAAACCAGCACAGCATGGACATACTGAGAAAAGCAGTAGCATCCCCAGCCAAAACCCAGCTAAGCAGGAGCAACTCTACACGTACATCCATAGTCAGCCAGGAGTGATTCCAGCCCAGCAAAACTCAGTGCACACACCCAACCCACCATGTAAACCCCAGCCCCGCCCATCAGAGCTCCATCAGCCTGGGAGCACTCCCTTCCCTTCATCCATTGCCCTCTCTGCTCCAACACCAGTCTAGTGGTATTCAACACCACCATGCCCCCTAAGCCAGGAATTCATGGCCCCAGGCTGGAGGCACCTGCCCCTTACTTAGCCCAGCCACCAGCACTGGGGGTCCATGGGTTTGCAGCGCCCTCCATCCCCTCCGATCACCCGCACTAGCGCTTTCCTGGCTGAGCTGGCACAGCATGGCCATATTGGGACAAGGCAACAAAGCAGGCTGTATTACCCACTGAAGCCTACTTCACCTGCAGCAGCTAAGCAGGAGCTACAGGGCTGTGGCATTCACCACCACACTGCCCCTTAAGACAGGACCTCAACCACCCACACCGGGGGTCTAAGGGATGGCAGTACTGCCTACTCCATCCAGCCACCTACAACAGGGACCTGAGGACCAATGGTGCCCCTCAATGCCTCCAGCCAATGGCACCAGGCACCTGAGGACCAGCTGCACACAACACACTCTACCAGACAGGGGCATGCCCTCCAATCAGGCCTCATGGGCAGCTGACAGCACCTGCCTCATTCCCCTGCACCTCCCCCGCTGCATCTGGAGGTTTTGCCTGCTCCAAACACTCCCACAAAGCCTTGACCACCCAGGTCTGTCAATGATGTCTTCATACCACTCAACCAGTGACCAATGACCCAGGCACCTTTGCCCTGGCCATCTGGCAAGCAGCAGAGCATGCACACAACACCCAACCCAATGACCGGGGAGAACACCCCTGCACCCACATCCAGGTGGCCAGCAGGACAAATATATCACCTCACTAAAAATGTTACCTACATCCTCAGGAGCCCTGCAACAGCGGGGAGGGACCCATTCTCACATACCTAGTCACTGCTCTGCCCACCCAGAGACAGAAGGTGAGAGCTTCAGTGTGGCCAGATTAGTGACCAGAGTAGCACACACCCAGCTGACTAGAATATATCAAAACAAACAATAACAACAACAACAACAAAAACCTCAGGGTGCAGCAAACAAACATACAATAAATAAATAAATCTAATAACTTCTTGATGCCTTGGAGACAATAGACACTATCAAATCACATAAAGAAGAAGGACAAGATGGCTCCAGCAATGACAAAAATAAAGAAACAAAAAACCTTCCAGAGGAAGATAAGGCAATGGAACTACTTGATAAAGAATACAAAAGACTAATATATAGAGCTCACTAAGAGATCAAGAAAGAGATCAGGGAAAACACAGACAAAACCAAGGAAAACATGGACAAAGCAATAGAAGAATTCAGGAAAACAATACAAGAACAAAATGACAGAATAAATAAGAAAAAGAAAAAAACTTTTTTTTTTTTTAGAATAAATAGGTTACTAGAAATCATACAAAAAACAACAACTAGAAATCCAAAAGATTAACAATAAAATTTCAGAATTAAACAACTCACTAGAAGGACAAGGGAGCAGAATTGAGACAATGGAAGACAGAATTAGTGATCCTGAAGACAAGTCCCTTGGCACCAATTTGTTTGAGGAAAACACAGAAAAAATAATGAAGAAAGCCTAAGAATCATGTGGGACACTATCAAGAGGAAAAACTTATGTGTGATCAGATTTCCAGAACAGAGGGGGATAATTAAAAACACAGAGAGAATTGTTAAAGATTTTCTGGCAGAAAACTTTCCTAATATCATGAAAGACAAGATATCCATCCAATCCAAGAAGCTCAAGGAACTCCATACAGGATATACTCCAAAACAAAGTCACCAAGACATATCATAATCAAACTTGCCAAAACCAAAGACAAAGAAAGAATCCTGAGAGCACTAGGGAAAAGTGAAAAGTTACCTACAAAGGAGAACCCATAAGACTAAGCTGTAATTACTCAGCAGAAACCATGCAACCAAGAAGGCAAAGGGATGACATATATAAAGCCTTGAAGGGGAAAAAACTGCCAGCAAAGAATTACATATCCAGCAAAATTGTCTCTAAAGATGATGGCAAAATTAGGACATTTTCAGATAGAGAGAAATTAAAGGAATATGTAAAAAATAGACCAAATTACAAGAAATATTAAAGATAATCCTCCAATTAGAGAACCAACAACATCAAACAATTCTAGATAAGGACACAGGATAGATCAACCAGATACCAACCCAGACAGGGAATTCTCAAAAATAAAACAAAGCTAAAAGTCTGAAAAAAGGAAACCAGAGACATCAATATGTGAATGACAAGAACATCAAAACAAAAAAGAGGTAATAAACAGTGTCATTACAGAACTTCTACATGGAAAGGAAGCTAGGGTGATACCAAGAGCTAAAAGTCTGGCTTAAAGTTAGGAAATAAAGGTAAATTTCAAGGTAACCACAAAGGAAGCTAACAAACCTACCCATCAAAATAAAAAAGAAGAAAAACATAAAGTCTCAATAAGCACAAAATCAACAATAATGAAAGAAATGAAAAGAAAATCCATAAACAAAAACAACTCAACACAGAAAATTAAGTGAAACAAAGAAACCATGAATACCACCAAAAAAAAAAAAAAAATGACAGAAGCAAACTCATACCTAGCGATAATTACACTGTAAATGGCTTAAATGTACCAGTAAAGAGCCAATGAATAGTAGAATGGATTTAAAAAACACAATCCTTCAATATGCTGTCTACAAGAGACACAGCTTAGACACAAAAACATAAACAAACTAAAACTAGAGTGTGGAAAAAAATATATCAAGCAAACAATAACCAAAAAAGAGCAGGAGTGGCAATATTAATCGCCAATAAAATAGACCTTAAAGCAAAATCCACCATAAAGGATAAGAAAGAACTCTATATAATGACAAAAGAGTCAGTACACCAGGAGGACATAACCATAATAAATACATATGCACTCAATGGCAGAGCTCCAAAATACATTTAAAAAAAAATCGAACAGCGTTGAAAAAAGACAGTTCCACAATAATAGCAGGAAACTTCAACACAACTCTTTCAGTGAGGGATAAAAAAAAAACCAAACCCATTGCTGTCGAGTCAATGCTGGTTCACAGCAACCCTACAGGACAGAGTAGAACTGCCCCACAGGGTTTCCAAGGATTGCCTGGCAGATTTGAACTGCTGACCTTTTGGTTAGCAGCCCTGGCACTGAACCACTATGCCACCAGGGTTTTCCAGTGAGGGATAGAACATCAAAAAAGAAATTAAATAAAGATACAGAAGGTCTAAATGCCACAATCAACCCACTTGACCTCATAGACATATACAGAACACTTCACCCAACAGCAACAAAGTATATGTTCTTTTCCAACGTACACAGAACGTTCTTAGGCCACAAGGCAGGCCTCAACAAAATCCAAAACATTGAATTAATACAAAGCATCCTCTCTGATCACAACACAATAAAAGTAGAAATCAATAACAGGAATAAGAAGGAAAAAAAAATCAAACACATGGGGACTGAAAAAAACCTAGCTTTAAAACTATTAGGTAATAAAGGAAATCAAGGATGGGATTTTAAAAAATGCATAGACTCAAAGGAGAATGAAAACACATCTTAACAAAACCTTTGGGACAGAGCAGTGCTTAGAGGTCAAACTATAGCAATAAATGCACACATCAAAAAAGAAGAAACAGTCAAAATCAAAACATTAGTTCTGTAACTTGAAAAAATGGAAAGAGAGCAACAAAAGAAGCCCACAGTCACCAGAAGAAAGAAAATAATAAAGATTAGAGCAGAAATAAATGAAACAGAGAACAGGAAAATAATAGAATCAGCAACACCAGAAGTTGGTTCTTCAAAAGAATCAACAAAATTGACAAACCATTGGCCAAACTGACAAGAGAAAAACAGGACAGGAAGCAAATAACACAAATAAGTAATCAGATGGGTGACATCACAAGAAAATCAACTGAAATAAAAAAGATTATAACAGAATATTACAAACCATTGTCCTCCAACAAATTTGAAAACCTAGAGGAAATGGACAAATTTCTAGAAACACACTACATACCTAAACTAACACAAACTGAGGTAGAAAAACTAAACAGACTCATAACAAAAAAAGATTGAAGAGGTAATTAAAAAAAAAAAGAAAAGAACTCCCAGCCAAAAAAAAAAAGCCTTGGCCCCACAGCTTCGCTGGAGAATTCTACCAAACTTTCAGAGAAGAACTCACATCAATACTACTCAAACTATTTCAGAGCATAGAAAAGGAAGGAATACTCCTGAATTTATTCAATGAAGTCAGCATAACCCTGATACTAAAGCTAGGTAAAGACACCACAAAAAAGGAAAATTACAGATGAATATTCCCCATGAATATATAGATGCAAAAATTCTCAACAAAATTCTAGCCAATAGAATTCAACAGCATATCAAAAAACTATTAATCATGATCAACTGGGATTCATACTAGGTATGCAAGGATGGTTTAACATCAGAAAATCAATCAATGTAATCCACCACATAAATAAAACAGAAGGAAAGAATTACATGATCATCTCAATCAACACAGAAAAGGCATTTGACAAAGTCCGACACCCACCCCTGATTAAAAAAAAAAACAGCAAAATAGGAATAGAAGGGAAATTCCTCAACGTAATAAAGGGCATTTATACAAAACCAATAGCCAACACCATTTTCAATTCAGAGAGACTGAAAGAATTCCCCTTGAGAACAGCAACCAGGCAAGGATGCTATTTATCACCACTCTTATTCAACACTGTACTGGAACTCCTAGCTAAAACAATAAGGCAAGAAAAAGAAATGGAAGGCATCCAAATTGGTAAGGAAGAGGTAAAATTATCCCTATTCACAGATGATATGATCCCATACGTAGATAACCCCAAAGAATCCACAAGAAAGCTACTGGAACAAATAGAAGATTTCAACAAAGTAGTAGTATAAACTGTTAACATACAAAAATCAGTTAGATTCCTCTACACCAACAAAGAGAACTTCGAAAAGGGAAATCAGGAGCTCAATATCATTTACAATAGCCCCTAAAAGATAAAATACTTAAGAGTAAATCCAACCAGGGACATAGAAGACCTATACAAAGAAAACTACAAAACACTACTGCAAGAAACCAAAAGAGACCTACATAAATGGAAAAACATACAATGCTCATGGATATGCAGTCTCAACATTGTGAAAATGTCGATGCTACCCAAAGCAATCTAACAGATACAATGCAATCCCAATGCAAATTCCAATAACATTCTTTAATGAGATGGAGAAACTAATCACCAACTTCATATGGAAAGGGAAGAGGCCCCAAATAAGTAAAGCATTACTGAAGAAGAACAAAGTGGGAGGCTTCACACTATCTGATCTTAGAACCTACCATATTGCCTTGGTAGTCAAAACAGCCTGGTACTGATACAACAGACACATAGAACAATGGAACAGAATTGAGAGCCCAGACATAAATCCATTCGTCTACTGACAGCTGATATTTGACAAAGGACCAAAGTCCATTAAACGGGAAAAGAGTCTCTTTAGCAAATGATGTTGGCATAACTGGATGTCTACCTCAAAAAAATGAAATAGGATCCATACCTCCCACCATACACAAAAGCTAACTCAAAATGAATCAAAGACCTAATATAAAACCTAGAATGATAAAGATCATGGAAGAAAAAATAGCAACAACACTAGGGGCCCTACTTCATGGCATAAAAACAATATAAACCATAACTAACAATGCACAAACACTGGAAGATAAACTAGATAACTGAGAGCTCCTAAAAATTAAACACTTATGCTCATCAAAAGAATTCACCAAAAGAGTAAAAACAGAACCTACAGACTAGGGGGAAAAAAAATTGGCTACGACATATCCAACAAGACTTTAATCTTTAAAATCTACAGATACTTCAAACCTCAACAACAAAAAGACTAATAATTCAACTGAACAATGGGCAAAGGATATGAACAGACACTTCACCAAAGAAGAGATTCTGGAAGCTAGTAGGCACATGAAGAAATGCTCGAGATCATTAGCCATTAGAGAAATGCAAATCAAAATTACAATGAGATACAATCTCACCCTGACATTACTGGCACTAATCAAAAAAACAGAAAGTAATAAATGTTGGGGAGGTTGCAGGGAGATTGGAACTCTTATGCACTGTTGGTGGGAATATAAAATGGTACAACCACTATAGAAAACGATATCGTGCCTCCTTTTAAAGCTAGAAATAAAAATACCATACAACTCAGCAATCCCACTCCTAGGAATATATCCTAGAGAAATAAGAGCCATCAAACAAATAGACATATGCATACCCATGTTCATTGCAGCATTAGTCACAATAGCAAAAAGATGGAAACAACCTAAGTGCCCATCAACAGATGAATGAATAAACAAATTATGGTACATACGCACAGTGGAATACTACACAAAGATAAAAAACAACGATGAATTCGTGAAATATCTCACAACATGGATGAAGCTGGAGGGCATTACGTTGAGTGCCTTAGTTATCTAGTGCTACTATAACAGAAATACCACAAGTGGGTGGCTTTAACAAACAGATTTATTCTCTCACAGTCTGCTAGGCTAGAAGTCCAAATTCAGAGCGCCAGCTCCAGGGGATGGCTTTCTCTCTCTGTCAGCTCTAGAAGAAGGTCCTTGTCATCAATCTTCCACTGGCCTAAGAGCTTCTCAGAGCAGGAACCTAGAGTCCAAAGGACATGCTCTGTTCCCAGCATTGCTTTCTTGGTGGTATGATGTCCCCCTGTCTCTCTGCTCACTTCTCTCTTTTATACTCAGAGATTGATTTTAAGACACAACCTGATCTTGTAGATTGAGTCCTGCCTCATTAACATAGCTGCTGCTAATCCCACCTCATTAACATCATAGAGATAGAATTTACCACATAGGAAAATCACATCGGATGACAAAATGGCAGACAATCACACAATCCTGGGAATCATGGACTGGCCAAGTTGACACACATTTTAGGGGGACATAATTCAATCCATAAAACTAAGTGAAATAAGTCAATCACAAAAGGACAAACACTGTATGAGACCAGTATAATAAAAACTCAAGAAAAGGTTTACGAACAGAAAAAAAAAAAACATTCTTCGATGATTACGAGGGTGGGGAGGGTAAATCATTAAGCAGATAGTACACAAAAGTGTCAACTTTGGTGAAGGGAAAGACAACACACAATATAGGGGAAGTTAGCAAAGTCATAAAAGTTTCCTAGACACATCCTAACACCTTAAGGGGCCAAGTTGCTGGGGCTGAGAGTTGGGGACCACAGTCTTGGGGGACATCTAGGTCAACTGGCATAACAGAGTTCATAAAGAAAATGTTTTACATCCTACTCTGATGAGTAGCACTTGGGGTCCTAAAAGCTAGCAAGTGGCCATCTAAGATACATCTATTGGTCCCATCCCTTCCAGAGCAAAGGAGAATGAAGAAAACCAGAGACACAAGGAAAATATTAGTCCAAAGGACTAAAGGACCACATGAACCATAGCCTGCAACAGCCTGAGCCCAGAAGAACTAAATGGTGCCTGGCTACCACTACCAACTGCTCTGACAGGTATGAAGATAGGGGGTCCCGGACAAAGCAGGAGAAAAATGCAGAACAAAATTCAAATTTCCCAAAAAATACCAGAGTTGCTGGTCTGACAGTGACTGGAGGAACCCCCAAGGCTTTGGCTCCCAGATACTTTGCTACTTAGAACTGAAGCCACTTCCTGAAGCTCACTTTGATTCAAAGATTAGACAGGCGTATAAAACAAACAATAACACACATGAGGAACATGCTTCTTAGTTCAATAAATTATACAAGACCAAATGGGCAACAGCCACCCAAAAGCAAGACACAAAGGCAGGAAGGGGCAGGAAAACTGGACGAATGGACATGGGAAACCCAGGGTGGAAAGGCAGAGAGCGCTGCCATGTTGCAGAGATTGCAACCAATGTTACAAAACAATTTGTATATAACTTTTTGAATGACAAACTAAGTGGAGCCGTAAAGGTTCACCTAAAATACAATAGAACTTTAATAAAAGAAACTGATATCAGTCTCCAGTTGAATTCTACTAAGTCAGACACTAAAAAGATTTACAGGAATGTTATTTTTCATTAAAATATTATTAATGTTAACATGTAATGGGTTTTTATTTTTTAACATATTATTAAATATTTTTAATGCTTTTAAAAAGTAATAATTGTCCCTCAGAACTTTGTATTTCACCATTATCACCTAGCATCCAATGCTGCAAGTGAGAAAGCCATCCCTAGTCTAACTTTTCAGTCCCTGAAGAAAGACATCATGCTTGACAAAGTAGAGGGTCTGCAGAAAAGAGGAAGAACCTAAACGAGATAGATTGACACAGTGGCTTCAATAATGGGCTCAAGCATAACAACAATTGTGAGGATGGTGCAGGACTGGGCAGTGTTTTGTCCTGTTGTATGTGGGCTCACTGTGGGTCAGAACCAACTCGACAGCATTTAACAATAACAACAAGTCTAATTTTTGTTCTTCTTGAGGTGATCTGTTTTAACTCTGTAAGCCTTAAAGCTCTTCTTGATGGTCTGACATTTCACAGCAATATGTGAATGTGGGGTCTTCTTCACTTCTTGTTATGGGCACTAGGTATACTCACTTACTCAGATATGTCCCCCTCAGCTCAAGAAAACAAACCTGTATTTGCTTTTATAATTTCTTTTCACCTGTTTTCTCTGATTCAGGCTTCTGGAGGAGTCCCTGGGTGGTGCAAATGGTTAATGCACTCAGCTGCTAACCAGAAGGTTGGAGATTCAAGTCTACCCAGCGGTGCATCAGAAGAAAGGCCTGGCCATCTACTTCAGAAAAATTAGCCATTGAAAACCCTATGGAGCACAGTTCTACTCTGACACACATGGAGTCACCATGAGTAGAAATAGACACAATGGTAACTGGCCAGCTTTCTGAATTCCAATTATTCAGGTGTTGACCCTCCTCATTTGATTTTCTGTAACTCTTACCTTTCCTCTCAGTTCCTTTTTGTTCCCCAAAATTAATGTATTTTTTTCAGAGTCATTTTTTCTGTTTATTTGTTTTCTTTCTTATGGGGGGATTTGGTAATCTTTTATTTCCTTTCATATGCAAGAGTAAAATAAGAAAGCTGAGTAAGGACCGAGTACATGCAGGTGGCCTCATTAGCTTAGGTTTAGCCAGATGGTCATCTACAAAACCGGAAACCAGTTGCCAAGTGTGTCGGAGTAGAACTGTGCTCTGCAGGGTTTTCAATGGCTGATTTTTTGGAAGTAATTGTCTAGGCCTTTCTTACGAGACACCTCTGGAGGGACTCAAATCTCCAACCTTTTGGTTAGCAGCTGAGCATATTAACTGTTTGCACCACTGAGGGACTCCAGTCTACAAGGATGACTCCTAAATATTAGGATGGAATCTTCTTGGCTTAGGGCCATCCGGTGTTTCTTTTTCCCCCAGAGGACAGAGTTCCGGCTGGGTGTATTCAGCATGGGAGTTTGGAAAGTGGAGGACCAGTTACTGTAAATAAAGATTTTCACCCACCGAAGCCTCACCCCTCCTATTATGTCCCTCTTCCTCCCTTCCTCTGCTCTATTGGAACTTGGTATTAGAGCTTCCAGTTCCAAAAGAAGATTGCTTATACAAGAGGTGGCACTCTAATAGATGATCTGCTCCCTTCTCCACACAGAAGGTCTCTGCACCATTTAAAAGTCTACACTTAAAGTAGTTTCGGTTGACAGTATAATGACTTTTGTCAAAAGAAAAAAATATTCTATTCAACTTCCTCTCTACATTATTTTCTTCTCTTTAACCTATTCCTCCTCCCCCTTGCCCTCCTTCTCATTCCTTCTTCTTTCTTCTGCGTGCCATAAGGTGGCCAAGAGCACTCACTGGTACTTGCTTTGTTCTTTCTTGGGCCCTTAGAGCTTGTTAAAAATACTAAACTTCCAGCTCTCGGCAATTGTGGCACTAGCTTGTTTTCAATCCATCAGGTGGCATCATTTAACACTGCAACAGCTTCATCATAATTACGCAAACCAAGCATTGTATTATACATTGAGTTTGTTCCAACCATATGGTTTTGAATGACAAGTCATTTCTCAGAAGAAAGGCTAGTTTAGGAAATGTGAATTATTAAGAATACCCACAGTATTATAGCTTTGAAAACTTCTTTTGCTTCCTACTGTGAGCTTCTGTCAACTTACTTCTCCGGCTTGGGGATGAATTTGAAATGTGATCTTTTCGGTTCCAAACATTTCATTTCCCCCTCTCTTCAGTCTTGGGATGATCCTGTAACTTGGGAGCAGGCCAGGCTCTAGCACCACTCCAGCAGCATCATATTTCTGCTGACATATGTTCTACACTGAGGTCTCAAATGCCTATGGTTCTGGAGTTGTTTTTTACATTCAAACCGATCCTTCCAGTCACATTTAGTGAAATTTAAATTCCAGCAGAATGGATTTGGATCTCTGCTTCCAGTTTCTCCTTGCAGCTCCTTCTCTGTCTCTTGTTTGAATGTCAATAGCTAGGGGAAGTTCAGTTTATGAACTGCCAGAAGAACGGACAGATCAGTCTTAGAAGAAGTACAAACAGAACGTTCCTTAGAAGCAAGGATGTCTTCATCTCACTTAGTACTTTAGACATGTCATCAGAAGAGACCAATCTCTGGAGAAGGACATCATGCCTGGTAAAGGAGAGAGTCAGCAGAAAAGAGGGAGACCCTCAATGAGATGGATTAACACAGTGGCTGAAACAGTGGGCTCAAAAGATTGTCAGCATGGCGTAAGACCAGACAACATTTCGTTCTGTTATTATAGAAGGTTGCTATGAGTCAGAGCCAACTTGAAGGATCCTAACAACGCTTGGGTAAAGACTTCATTGGCTTCAGTTCCTGGTTCCGACCCTCTTGGGAAACCCTACCAGTAACACATGTTACCATGTTTCCCAAAGACTGAGAAAAGATACTTTCACCAGGAGATATTTGAAAAGTGGGAAACTTAGGAAACATGACATGTGAGACTATTAGATCAGATTTCTTTTTTCGAAGATTTGAGATTATTCTGTTCAGTGTTTATAAAAGTCAGGATGACCAACAGCTCAACAGAAGAAAGCTCCATCTGAAAAATCAGAGTGAAATGGAAACCAGGCAGGAAGCTAAGCTTTGCAAGGTTGGAAACACGAAAGTCTCTTTCAAAGCTTTGAGAAGCTAATTTCAGATGCCATGGAAGGAAAGAAGCAAACTAGTGTATTGTATGATCCCACTTATATGAAATATCTAGAAAAGGCAAATGTAGAGACCAAAGTTCATGAGTGGTTTCCAGAGGTGGGACAGAGAGGAAAAGGGGGAGTCACTGTTTAGGGGGCACTGAGTTTCACTTAATGGCAGTAAAATAATTTGGAAAGGATAGTGGTGATGGTTGTACAAGATGATGAATGTAATCAATGTCACTGAGTTGTACGTGTAAAGATTATTCACTTGGCAAATGTTTTGTTATATATCTTTTTACCACAATAAAGAAAGAAAGAAATGATTCTGGGGGACAATGAAAAGGTAAAATTTCTTAAGAGTCTTGAGGAGAATGAAAGCCACTACTCTTGGTTACGAAAAGCCCCTTTTTATGCAAATTAGTTGGCACATTATTAAGTAGCTTCAAAAGTTAGCGATTACACAACCAACAGCAAAAGTTAGTGTTATTCTAATCGAGTTGGTGATTAATTGTCCGGAGCTGCCTGGGTACAAGAAGCCATGTTCTTTGTGTGGCCTTTTTCTTTTTTGCAGCATATTATGGGCAGCACTAGGCTGAGTAGGCTGGAAATCAAGGTGGAAAATGAGGGCAAAGGCACAACATGAGGTCTAAGCAACCATGAGTCAGAAATTGGAGAAACCTCAAAAATTAGAAGTACTTCAATTCCTCCTTTCCAACCAATCCTTACTGAGGACTGGGGTGGGGTTTGGGATGGAGGAGAGGAGCTGAATTTTCATTGTGTGCTGGACTGAAACGTGGTGATTATATATATGTGATCTCCTTTGGCAAGATGCACATCATTATGCCCATTTTATGGATGAAGAAATAAAGGCTTATGAAAGCGACAGTGATATGTTCAAGGTCATAGATTTGCTGGCTGAGTCAGGAACAGAACCTAGGCTCTCAGTCTCAAGGTATGAAGCGTTGGCCGTATTGATATGAGTGGAAATTCAGAGAAGAAACCTGCTTCACTGGAGGAAGGAGTGGCCTCAAGGTTAGAGGAAGGAATAGAACAGAAGTCATCAGTGACTTTAGGTTCAGGTCACCCAGAACAAGAGTCAAAACAAGGAGACAAAGCAAGTAGTAGAGACAAATGCTTCAGTAGAATGTAAGCCCCAGCAGGGTGGGGACTTTTGTCTGTTTTGTTTACTGCTGTATCTCCAGTTCCTAAAATAATTCTGGGCACATCACAGATACTCAAAAAAATTTTGTTGAATGATTGTTGAGTGAATTTCTGCAACAACACAAGGCTGAGGGAAGAACACACAGGGAGCTTAATCAACTGGACTTAAGGTCTCAATAAAGACTGAAACTACACATGAATATCGAGAACTATAAATGGTCAATATTTTATCCTACTTGCAAGCTAAAAGGTAGCCTGCCACAGTTTCATGGCTGCTGGCAGAGGAGATGAGATTCCCGGGTCAGAGACAAGGACTTTGTGACTCATAATAACAGCAATAGCTGGAGTATCAGCATCCCCCCCCCCCCGGTTCCCTGAGCCTCAGTTCCCATAAAGAGATGTAAAGAGGGCCGGATGATACAAAAAGGGGTGACACAAGCACACTCAGTTGATTACATTTCAGGAAATGAACCCGGAACTTAAGGAACACGAATCTTTTATAGTGGGCAGTAAGCACGTCTGCCCTTTGCTCTAAAACAAGACGCTGTCTTTATCTTCCAATCTATTTTCCTACATAAATATCCTTGAAAAGATAGCCCAGTTCAAAGGCAATCAGTCTGCTTGAAACACATGCAGAAATGTGAAAGTCCCATGGAAAATTCTTTCCCAGCAATGAACTAGTATTATTTTCCCTAGCCATGGGATCACCTCTGTATGGTAATGACATTGAGAAAATCTACACACAGATGAAGTTAAGGGCAAATAGTAACAGAGCCTCGAGGCAGACATCTTCGAAGTCTGGGGAGGAATTTGGGGAGGTATTGAGTTTTGATATTGTAATGGTTCAGCAATCAAATTCATACAGAACAAAGGAAGTGACACTGGAGGGACTTATACTGAAGTCTAGCCTGAGTTCCCCCAAAGCGTGCATAAAATTAGTCTATTTGGGAATATAATTCCAAGAAGCAAGAGTAAGGGACGGGGGAGGGTCATGGATTAATTGTGTCCCCCAAAAATATGTGTCAACTTGGTTAGGCCATGATTCCCAGTATTGTGTGGCTGTCCTCCATTTTGTGATTGTAATTTTATGTTAAAGAGGATTAGGGTAGGATTGTAACACCCTGGCTAAAATCACATCCCTGATCCAAAGTAAAGGGAGTTTCCCTGGGGTGTGGCCTGCAAGGGAAGCAAGCAGAGAGTGGGGAACTCATACTACCAAGAAAGCAGTGCTGGGAGAAAACCCTGTCCTTTGGACCTGGGGTCCCTGCATGGAGAAGCTCCTGGTCCAGGGGAACATTGATGAGACTGCCTACAGAGAGAGAAAGTCTTCCCCTGGAACTAACACTCTGAATTTGGACTTTTAGCCTACTTTACTGTGAGGAAATAAACTTCTCATTGTTAAAGCCAGCCACTTACAGGTATTTCTGTTATAGCAACACCAGATAACCAAGACAGGGAGTAAAACAGGAAAGAAGGAAAACCTGGTCCAATGATGTGTTATCAAGTTGGCCATCTTTGTGGGTAACAGTGCTCAATCCCACGCGACCTTCTGAGGAATCAAATGAAATACATCCCAGGAGCATTCTCTGAGATGAAAGAGGAAGCATTTAGCCATTGGCTTCTTTCTCCATTGGTCACGATAGTGAAGTTGCCTTGAACGTTCACGTTGCACATATGTGAGTTCCAAGCAGTTCCCTGGGGTTTTCCATGCCCAGAAAAGGAAGTGATGGGTACATAGCACAAGCCTGAGGAAAGGAACTGTCAGACTGCACCTGTACGAAGCTGGTCAAAACTTGTCATCAAGAGGCTGGCAGATTTCCTCAAGCAATGGTTCCTTATCAAGGGCTCAACAAGAGGTCAACATCAGTCTCATCTTAATTCTTATTGATCTGTGACAATTCTCAACTCACTGATATTAATAGCTTGCCATAGATACTGTAGATATTTTCCACCATTTTATTTTGTCTTTAAGTTTTCTTTATGCTGGCTTTTGTATATGTAGAGTATCTGGTTTTTATTTTAAGTGAAATCTATCAATATTTTTGTTTGTGTTTTGTTGTAGTTTTTCTTTTTGCCATGTTTATAGAGCGTTTCTCCTTCTAAGGTTATATAAATATCCACAACTATTCCCTAGTCTACTGATGACTTCTTTCTCTCTCTCTTTTAATATTTAAATGTTTAAAATATCTCACGTGAAGTAGGAATCTAACTCTGGGTTCTTTTTATCCCCCTATATGATTAACCAGTACTTCCAACACCATATACCATATCATCTAATCTTTAATGGGTGGCTTCTCACTTTAAGCCGAGGAGATTTCCTTCCCAAAGGCCCTCTCTGGCTGTGGGAACATGCTCAGCTCACCCCCAGAGTGGGTCAGAGGGGCTAGGGTGTAGGTACCCTGGCAGTTCTCAACTAATGATGAAAGGAAGTTGACAGACAAATACCCCAGCTATCTTCTCCTCTGATGGCATTGGGACAACTCTGAGGCACATTCCACATCATTTCCCGGAGGTCCCCAGCACGCCTGAGCCCCAGTTGCCCACCTGGTGTTTTCTGGAATCACTCCCAAATAAACTATAGACTCAAATAGATACACTCAAATTTTAGTCTCAGAGTCAGCTTTGGGGGAAATGCAAACTAAGACATTTGGTACTGGAGGTGATCCTGGGAAGCAGACGCTCACAATAGGATTCTGGAACTGGATTTCTCGCTGGCCAGGTGGCATCAAGCATTGTAATTCTGGTGCCAAGAGGGGTCGAGAGAACCCCTGCCAAGCTGCAGTGTCACAGTTACTAGGCCTCATCTGTGGTGGATTGGGTGGAGAACAGGTGGAACGATTGGTAGTAGCTTAAGCAATAGCTTTGGCACTTGAAAAATATGAAAAAAAAAAAAGATGATGGTAATTATAAGGATTATGGCAATGATTGGCTGTTGTTAACAGCCACAGAAGCCACGAAGAAAGAAAATAATAGCCTCGGGTCAGCCAGTTATCAACTCGAGGCACCATTTTTATAAAAACCCAAAGTCTTCCATAAAGCATTTGAAAAGACCTTTGTTCCAGCAGCTGGAGGGCAGGCTGTACTGAAAAATCAAGCTCAAGAGCACAGCCCGTAGCGCTTAATCACCCACATTTGTGCATTCGCAGCTTCCTACTGCCAACACATTGCTCCCTGCCTGGGGGCTTTCTCTGCCTTAGGAGCATGCTCAGCCCCGGCTCAGTGTAGGACAGAGGAGCTAGGGAGCTGAAGACCCTGGGAACAACTAGAAGTGGGAATTAGTATCCCAGCTTCCTTGCCCCCCCTGGTGAAACACCTCTAAGGCGTGATCAACATGTCTCCCGGGGGTGCCCAACAGGATTGAGCCCCGGTTTCCCACAGCAGCAACCTGCTCATTAACATGTTAACATTAACCATAAAACCCATTACCAAAGGGTCAATTCCCATTCATAGCAACCCTATAGGACAGAGTAGAACTGCCTCATAGGGTTTCCAAGGAGCCATTAGTGGATTCGAACTGCCGACATTTTGGTTAGCAGCCTGAGCTCCTAACCACTGTGCCACCAGGGCTCCAACATTAACCAGAGCGCAGATTATTCACTCTGCCAGCAATCACGGAGGGCTCAGGTACTATTTTTGCCTAAGCCTGTAACTGGTAAGCTCAAAACGGCACGTGTCAAAATGGAGACGGGGGGAAGGCTCCACTCTGAAAGAAGGATTCAAAATCTGAAAGTAGCTTGCCCCATTTGAATCCTCTTCGAGAGCTGGAGCTAAGTCATAGAGGAACAGGGATCCCACCGAACATAAGGGAAAAATCTGCCCGCCGACTAAGGTGACTCAGAAGTGGTCACAGATTCACAAGCCAAAGGACAGGTCTCTAGCTTGGGCCACCAAATGGGGAGCTGTCTGATCGGAATGGGATCATGGAACATCAGGACCTGGACAAAGGATGAAGGAGTACATTGAAAATCCATCTTTTGAAGCTGGTGGGCATCTTGACAGGTAAGAGATGTTTACACTGAAAAAGCTGTAACTTCCCACAGAGAAAGAGGGCAGGCTGAGAGCTACCCTGTGTCTATAGGAGCATCTGACTTTGTCCTCTCAAGGGGGAGTTAAAGCTGCAAAGAGAATGCAGGACGCTCCTGTTGCAGAAGCAGGCTGTGGGAGAGCTGAGACCTTGTGCTGGCCCAGGAGGGCTGGCCTGAGCCACTTGTTCAGTGATCTAAGGGCCCCCTCAAACACGTCATAATATTGTTCCACTGGAGAAATTCACGTTCATTGTACAAACCTTGGGAGATTCTACTGTGAGTGTGTGTTTGTTTGACCGAGCAGAACACGTTTGATTTTTTTTTAACTTGTTCTTTCCTCACAGGATATATACCGATTAATGAGGAACTGATTTGTTTCTAAAATGGTTCTTCACATTCCCGAAGTCACAATGTTAACGGCTGAAACTTTCTGAGCATTTTCATTCTGGAAAGGAAGAGATGATTTAAGAAAGCTAAATTCAGCATCATAAATCTGCACTTACTGGATTTCTTTGCACCAAATAAAGGCCTGTAAATGTGCACGGTGGCCTGTGAATAAAATGCACGGGCATTTGTTTTCTCAGGTCTGTAGAGGAACGTGAATGAGGATGTTTATTCCAGTGTTGTTTAACATGGACAGGAGTTGGAGGCCATCTAGGCGTCCTGGTGGAATTAGTAGGTGAAATGTCGATACCGTGGACTACTCTAGACCAGTTAAAATCAAGAGTAAGATGTTCATACATAAACACAGATGGATCTTAGAAACAAAACACTGAGTGAAGAAAGTAAGAAACAACGGAATTTATAATCTAATACCAAAAACAACAACTCAAAATACATACCCACAAAACACCAGTGCACATTTAGAGAAGACACGCAAGCAAAGCAATACACATTAAATGTATTAAAATAGCCTCCTATGGGGAGGAAAGTAATGAGAGTGGGGAATGGGGATAAAAAGGGAATAAAAGAAAAAAGGCTGCTTTATAACCCTTTTCCCATTTCTTTTGCTTGTGTGTGTACTTCATATTTAAATTGTGAATTTTTCCCTTCTAAATCCAGCAAAGGCCTCCCACCCACAATATTCTAGGGAGAGAGATGAATACTCAGCATCTAACTTTTGAAATTGACATTTATTTTGTGATTCAAGAAGAAAAGGTGGTGGGAATAAATACCATAACTGGGGAATTTAATCCATCGAATTGGGAAAACAAATGAGGTTTTATTAACATAATTTGAACTGGGTACATTCATTAGCTTGGGGGATTTATTTACTTGGTGATCTTAATTTGGCTGGGGAGAAATTTTAATTTGTGACTCTGCTTATTTTTATGGGAATTAAGATTTTTCTTTTCCCCTGTAGTTTGGGTATGCGTTCACCACTGGGTGTGAAACCACTTGCTCGGACATGACATTTTCATTCGGTAATGATTTTTGCACACAAATAGCAATGGAACGACCGAGAAATCCTAAAGGATGATTAGTCTCTAATACCATGCTATTTTCTGCTTCTGTTGCTATGTGGCCCTGGGATTTTAACTGCGTCTGTGTCATTTCTGGCTGATCCTTAGCAGGCTAGACAAGATTGTTAGCAGCACCTGGGTCCTATGGAGTCTCCTGTTGAGGTCTTCCAGCTCAGGAGGTTGGGAGAGGGCGGGAGCTTGAGCTGGCTGATTACTCAGAGCTACCCGTGGCCTCCCCAGGCCATGCCCACAGGGTTGGGCATTCCATTCTTGCTCCTAGGTGAGAAGACGGAGCTCCCCAGCAAGGCAGGGAGCACGCCACATTCCTTTCGGTGGCACTGGTGGTTGTTATGGACTGAGTTATGTCCCCCAAAAATATGTGTTGTAAATCCTAACCCCTGTACGTGCGGATGAAGGAGACCTGGTGGTGCAGCGATTAAGGGCTCAGCTGCTAACCAAAAGGTTGGCAGTTCGAACCCACCAGCAGCTCAGTGGGAGAAAGATGTGGCAGTCTGCTCCCAAAAGATTACAGCTTGGAAACCCTGTAGGGCAATTCTATTCTGTCCTATAGAGTTACTATGAGTTGGAATCAACTTCATGGCAACAGGTTTAGCTTTTGTTTTTTGGATGTAATCTCATTTGGGAACAGTGTTTTCTTTGTTATGTTAATGAGATCATATCAGCACAGAGTGAGTCTTAAGCCAATTACTTTTGAGATACAAAAAGAGCAACTTAGGCACAGAAGCAAGCAGGCAGACAATGTGGAAGACAGATGCCACGTGAAGATAACCAGGAAACCTAGGACCGGAGGCTGGAAAAGACAAGGATTTTCCCCCAGAAGCCACAGAAAGAGACTTCCCCTAGAGTCGGGGCTCTAAATTTGGTCTTCTAGACTCCTACCTGTGAGAAAAGAAATTTGTTTGTGAAAGCCACCCACTTGTGGTATTTCTGTTATAGCAGCGCTAAGACACTAAGACAGCGATCATGTCTGCTGCACAATACCACCAAACATGCTGCTAGAAGGGCTGTGGGCCTTCCAGCAGGAAAATGCCCTCCCAGAGAAAAGGTCTCTACTCTGCCAACCCTAGCAAGCTCAGAACCAGAGGGGTAGCTCTCATTGCCTTAATCCCCATTTCCTCAAACTAGATGATCTTTAAATTGTAAATTTTCCCATCTAAATCAGGACATATCTGATTTGTACGAATACCCCTACGCTTACAGAAGAAGGAGGTGTCAGTAAACTTAGGAACAGTGGCTACAAAGATACTCATGGCATGTGGGTGCTATTTCAGTTCTCCATTGCTATGTAGCTAGCTATTCAAAACTTAAGTGGCTTAAAACAAGGACCATTTTATTTTCTCGAGATTCTGGGGGTCAAGAATTCAGACAGGGCCCAGCTGGATGGTTCTTCTGCTTATGTTTTGTCAGCTAGGGTCACTCTCTCCACTGCATTCAGCCAGTGACAGGGTTAGGTTAGAAGGTCCAAGAAGGCTTCACTCACATGTCCAAAGACTCAATGTTCCTCCACGTGGCTTATCTCTTTCTCCATGTGCTGTTTCATCCTCCAGCATTTATTCATATGGTCTCTCTCTTCAGCTGGATGGCTTGGACTTCCTCACAGCATGGTGGCTGGGTTGCCAGAACCCCCAGTGTGCAAGTGCTTATCAAGCCTCTTTTTTGGAGCATACTTGTTACTGCCCTGCTGGCTAAAACAAGTCGTGTATCCAAGCTCAGAGTCAATGTGTGAGGGAACTACACAAGGGCATGAACACTGGAAGTGTGGTTCTTTGGCAGCCACCAAAATAAAAAACTACCACAAGTTCTAATTACCGTTCCCAC
The DNA here is from genome assembly GCF_024166365.1 of Elephas maximus indicus. NCBI lineage: Eukaryota > Metazoa > Chordata > Mammalia > Proboscidea > Elephantidae > Elephas > Elephas maximus. The sequence continues at coordinate 68,957,131 of NC_064831.1, read as the reverse complement.
AGACAGAAGACACTGTTAGGTTGGGAGAGGCATGGACAACCCAGGGCACCAAGCAGAGGGGACCACTTGTTGTCCTACAAAAGTCTAGAGCTTTACCAGCAGCTTTTAAAGAGCCCACTCAGGTTCTTGCATGTGTCTCCATGGCAATCAGCAGTAGGGTCTCTCCAGCCCAGGGACCACAACAATAAGAAGCCTCCAGAACTGGGAGGCCAGTAAAAGGAGGGGTCTTTGGACAAGCCCAACAAGGAATGTCAGATCAAGCAGGAGTTCCATGAGTCTGGGATGGGATCTAGACCCTAGAACAGGAAGTAGAAAGATAAACATCCCAGCCTCCTCTCAGGTATGCTCCATACCATCTCCCAGAAGTCCCCAGCAAGACTGAGCCCCAAATACCCTCAGCATAACCTGCTCATTGCTGCATCCTTCCATTAGCTCCCTGTCACACTTCCTCACTCCCCTATCAGGACTTCCTAGGGTCAACCCCATATAAGCCACTTGCACACAAACCGGGCCTCAAAACCTGCTTCTGAGGAAAGCCGGGTCAAGGCATCAAAGGACTTGGACCACTAGATGATCTTAAGCATTGCCCCAACCACCAAAGTAACAGTCCCAGCTTGAAAAGTCCATGATCTGATGAGCGATGCAGAAAGGCATGGAAGAACGTATTGTGGATGTGGCATTAGACAGGTATGGGCTTGAGCCCCAGATCTGCTGTTCACCAATTCTGCAGAGCTTTTGTTTCCAAAGGAGTTCCTGTTATGGTACAGTTAAAGTGCTCGATTGCTAACCGAAAGGTTGCAGTTCGAGTCCAACTAAAGGCACCGCAGAAGAAAAACCCAGCAATCTACTTCTGAAAAAATCAGCACAGTTCTCCTCTGACATGGGGTCACCATGAGTTGGGGTCGACTCAATGGCAACTGGTTTTGGTTTCATTTCCAGAGGTGGCCGTCAGCAGTTCTTCTCATCCTTGTGTACACCTGCCATGCCGCTTATCAAGAGATGGAGCCTAGTTCCCCTCTCCTAGATTCTGGGCTGGAGTTTGACCAGGAGAATAAAAGTGATAATCTAGGTCTTCTGAGCCCAGACCTTAAGATTCTTGTAGCTTCTTGCCCTCTTGGAAGCCAGCCACCATGTAAAGATGTCCTACTACCCTACAGGAGAGATAATGAGAGAGAGAGACCAGCCAGTCCCCAGCTTTCCAGTTCTCCTGGCTGAGGGCATGGGCACTGGGAGCTTTGGAGATGTCCAGGAGAAGATGTCAGTTGGGCGGTTGTAATTCTCTGAGTAATAACCAAAGCCTTTTCCTTCTTACTTGGGCAAGAGCAGCGTCATGGCATCTGAGGAGTTTACAATAAATGGCAAGGCTAAGCATGCATATAGGACTGCAAATGTGTGGCATGTGCGCTGAGTGTTTGAGACAGGCTGTGCGGTCTCCTGTGCCCTCCTCACAGCCTCCCTCCTACGGACCAGGCCTCAGCCACACCTGCCTCCACCATGCCCAGCCCAGACTCCTAAATCATCAAGCTCCCAGACGTCACATTGCCAGCGTTTAATGTAACACTAGAGGCTGGTGAAGCCTTTGCTCTTACACCCTTTGGAGCCCTCCTAGTGTGTGTGCCTCTCCTCTACTGCTCTCCTCCCAGCCTCCACCATCTCACCCATTCCCACTACTCCTTACCCACTCCTTCCCTTCCCCAGCCTTCCCATTGAGGCCCTGGGATCCCCAGCCTACAGCAAACAAACTCTCTCCCTCCTCCTGTCTTAACTGAATCATTGCTCCCTGAAGACAGCCTTTCTCTGTATACCTTGGAGGGGCTGCTGCTCATTCTCACACAGACACACCCATCTCAAGTCTGGAATTTGAGTCTTTGTCCTCTGTGGTTCAGTATCCTCCCTCTCTCCACACTGCCCTACTTCAGAGGTCAGAGAAGACCCCTCTGAGGATCAACAAATAAGCTGAGGTCTATAGGACGAAAGAAGTCCCTGGGTAGTGCACACAGTTCAGTGCTAGACTACTCCAAAAGGTTGGAAGTTCAAATCCATTCAGAGGTGCCTTGGAAGAAAGGCCAGGTAATCTACTTCCAAACAATCACAGCCATTGAAACCTTATGGAGCACAGTTCTACTCTGAAACACATGTGGTCACCACAAGTCGGAATTGACTCAACGGTAGCTGGTTTGGTTTTTTGGTTTTATGGGGCAAAAAGGAACTAGTCATGCAAAGGAGGGAAAAAGAAGGCCAGGCAGTGGGAAGAGCATGTACAAAGGCCCTGTGGCAGGAAAGAAGTTGGATAAAAATATAACATTTGCTCAAAGCCATCCATGTCATAGCACTGATCCTGATTAGTCTAAGCCAATCATGGGACTCCCAGTCTCTTGCCCATGATTGATGTAACGGTTAGCATGAGACCCAATTTGAGCTAACGAGATATGAGCGGAGGTCTGCTTGGGGATTTCTAGGAAAGAAATAGCCCCTCTCTGATGACTGAATACTGATGGATCTGTGTGTGATTACTGGAACTGCTGTCGCCATCTTGTAATCCTGAGGGTCGCTAGCATTTGGATGGAGCTGACACTGAAGTCAGAAAGCAGAGAGATGGGAGGAATCTCAATAATATTATGTATTGAGCCCTGTGAACCTTTAAGCTCTCTTACCTCTGGACTTCTCGTTCAGTGAGATAATTCAGGGCATCACTACTATTTGTAGTCAAAGATACCCTAGGCAGTACTTAGGGTAAACAGCCCTGGGCTTGTCCCACCTCCCAAGGCCTCCTCCTTGGGAACTTGCTCTGTGTGCTCAGGTGCTTAAAGGATCCAGAGGGTCAGTGGCTACCTGGGTGCCCTAGGGCTGGAATCTGCCTGCCAGACTGAATACCCTGGTACCCCCCACAGAACAGGTGTGACCTTGACCATGATATCACCCTCCACCCAAAACTGGAGATGGCACCCATTGCCTGTGCCCCAGGCCCTCTTGCATAGTATACGAGACTCGCATTCCTCTCCAGCCTCACTTCCAAGTCCGCCTTGCCTCACTCCTTCAGGCACACTGTTTATTCATTCATTGATCAAAACTTTCTCCAATGCCTGATCAGTGCCAGGCACTGTGAGGTGGGAGGACACAAACGTGAGGCAGGGTGGTCCCAACTCTGGTCCTCAGGAAGCTCAGGCTCTAGTGGGAGACAAGGAGTGTAAGCAAATGACTGCAGTGCAAGGTGCCAGGGGCTACAAGAGACAAGCATGTGTGCAAAGAAAATGGGGAAGTAGACTTGGGGCGCATAGGAAGGCTCCCAGAAGAGGTAATGTGGGACCCTGCTCAGATGGATAAAACCTGGGAGGGTGGGAAGAGGCCATTAGGGCATCCTTTGAAGATTCTGTTCCTGTATCCAACCTTGCAGCCTCAGAGGTCTGTGCCCTTGCGCTTGCTGTTCCCCCTATCTGGAATGCTGTTCCCTTTCCTTGTTGGCCTGGGAACATGTCCAAGGCTCCAAGTCATAGAGTATGCCCTCTGAGAAGATGCTCATGACTCCTGAGGTAGTTGTATACTTCTCTCCTCTGCTCCCACATCTTGACATCCTTTTCGTTTTAAGAATTTGTTCCCATTTTATTTGCCTGTCTGTTCCCTTCATTGGTCTGGAGGGAAAGACCAGGTCATACATTTATATACACAGAACCTGGCCCAGTGGCTAGCCCAGACTAGATGCCCAATAAGCATTGCTATCGCCACAATTCCCCTTGTCCTCTTTCAGCCATGCTTTCCATGGCTAATACTTACTACAGGCAGTCATATAGGGAGTACATCCAACTACCAAGGCAAGTGGAATGGTCCCTAGACTTTGAAAGCTGTCCATTTAGGATCACCATGTACAGTGGTGCAGGTTGTTTACTGCACAAAGACACTCAACCAAGAGAGCAAGAGGGCACTGAATTCCAGCCAACTATTTGCCAAACTTTTTGCCCTTGCGCAGTGCTGTGTCTACCCACAGGGGCATCTTTTCCTAACTTGCACAGAAGCTCTATGCAGACTAGCTGTGGTCCTTGTCCACTCATGGGAAAATGCTTGCCTATCACAGGGCTTCCAAGGTAGGCTCGAGCCCCAGTGTACCAGGACCTACCAGAAAGTTCTTGCTGATGGACAGTCCTGCTGAGGGGAAAACCTCATTTGTTGTAGCTCTGTTGCACTTGTTTACACTGTTCTGTCTTGCAGAAATTACACAAAGATAACGTGTCTAGCCTGCAGTATACATCATGTTTGCTTTAAGTCATGGGGGAAAATATGATTACTACAAAAAATTATAATCATCAGTAACATGAAGTAATGGAAAAAGGGTCCACTGAGTAAGTTGAAGTCAAATAAAAATCAGCATGCAGAAATGGGCCTAGAGAGCTATTAAAGGGGCACTACAAATTTAGCTTTGAATTTCCAGACAGCAACGTTTAAAAGGAATCTCAATCAGTTATATAACTCTTCATTCAATTAACGAGACACCCTTCCACTCCAGGTGACTGCCTGCTCTGTGCCTTTGGTGGCCAGTGGTGTTAAGACAGGCATGATCCCTGTCCTCATGGAGCTACATTCTAGTGAGGGAAATAGATTTTTAAAAATGCAGGTTAACAGACAAGTAAGTAAAATGATTACAGATTCTAATACATGTGATGAAAGCAACAAACAAGGGCCTGAGAAAGTAAATAAGGGAGACGGAGAGATCTATTTTTAATAGGGTGGTCAGAGAAGGCTCCTCTGAGCAATGACAAATAAGCTGAGGCCAATAGGACAAAAGCTAGTCTTGCAAGGGAAGGGAGAGGGGTCTAGCATGTGCAAAGGTCCTGTGGCAGGAAAGGAGCTAGATAAAAACACACCTTCATTCAAAGCCACACATTCATAGCACTGGTCCACCATATCATTCTGCTTTCCCTGCTGCCCATACCTTAAAGCTGTTCCTGCCCAAACAGAATTTATACAACACCCCTCATCTTGGCCCACTCACCCTGGGCCCCCTACTGCAGATTTGGCAAAGCTCTGCCCAGGCCTTGGACCAATTGAAGTTTGAGGCAGAGGAATTTCACACAGCCCAGGTCCCTACGGGGTGAATTAGCTATCCAGTCACCATTCCCATCAGTCTAAGCCAGTGTCCAATCTCTGATTTCCCAGATTCCAAGTGACACCCAGCATAGGCCCAGAGCCCTGGGGTTCTTTCCATTAGGATAAGGGAATATCTATTAATACCACAGGATGCCTGAGGACTCTCTAAAAGCTCCCAGACCAAATTCTCTGCATTCCTGCCCCTCAAATTGTATGTGTTGGAGCCAGTAATACCCAAACCAGCCAGGCAAAGAAACAGGTACAGAGGACCCTGGACAGAATTTGCCCTTGACATTCATTCATTCAATTATTATTTTGCACCTACTGTGTGTCAGGCCCTGTGCTTTCCATACTGAGAGGATGTGGTAAGGGTGGACACTCATTCTGGGCTTTTCTCCCACCCAGACTTATCTTGCCATCTGGAGCAGCCGCCACTCATCTCCTGTAAGCCAAATTCCACTCTTCCTCTAGGGAGCACTGTCAACATTTGCTGAGCACCTACTATGTGCCAGGCATCATTCTAAGACTGGGGTAAGTCAGGGGCATGACCTGTCTTCAGGGAGCTTAATGCCAAGTGGGAAGACATTAAACAAATCACTCCCTAATGATTAAATAATTCCACCTGTGACATGAGCTTCATGGGACAAGCACAAGGGACTCTATGGGAACAGGACAAGGGGACCCAGCTCAATCTGGGGGACAGGGAAGAATTTTCAATCAGAACCAACACATCTTGGTTTCATACTCCCACACTGGATCAATCAATAGAAAATGTAAGAAATAGAAACAAAAAGGGATGGAAAAAAACCCAGACCTGCATCATTAGCTTCATTTCCCACAGCTTTTGTTCGGCAAGACACAGAGGCCAGGCTTCATCAGGTCCCTGTGTGGAGAAGACCCTGTCTCTGGCATCAGGTACTTGGGTGCTGGTTCTGGTCTCACCCCTTCCTCACTTTATTACCCTGGCCTAGCCACTTGTCCTCTCTGAGCCTCGGTTGCTCTATCTGTAGAATGGAGGCAACATGTCCCCCACTGGGTTGTTAGGAGGATAAACTAAGGGGTGCTTATTAAATGGTAAAGTGTGCGGGGCTGTGGCTAATTCCTCCCACCGGCTCCTACCACTGTAACAGCCACATGTTCCCCTTTTGTCACTAACAGAGCTCTCTTTCTGAAACTCCCAGAGCCTGTCTGCTCGATCAACCCAGGGACATGCTGATATGCACCGTTGTTTGATGTGCCCCTCACAGAGGTACGAGATTCCTGTGTCTGTTCGGATCTCCTGTCCCTTTCTGTCCAATCCAATGTGACAGTATGTTTCAAGGATTTGTTTGACACCATCGACAACCGAAATAGAAAGCCCATCTCAAGCTCCCCTGGATACAGCTTGTCACTGTCTTTAGAAGACAATTCTTTCTAGTAAAGGAAGGAACCACGGGAGCTCGATGTCGGGTCCTACACCACCCCTTCATCCGGATGTGCAGCAGAAGGAGGCATTTGAATAAACTGGGGGACAGGTGGAATGTCGCTTCTCCCCACACTAGAAAGCTGTTCCCTATTCATGCCTGTGCTAAACTCTAGCATGTTTTGCTAAGATTAGCAGAAGGCTTCGTTTATTAAAATCTACTAGGAGCCAGGCCCTCTGCTGGGACTCTGCATCCAACTCCACTAATGCTCATGATCACTTTGCAAAGCCAAGATGACCATGCCCATTTCATGGATGAGCAAACTGAGACCTGAGAGAGAAGAAGTCATTTACCCAAAGTCACCCAGCTAGAGAGTGCTGGGGCTGAGATTTGAGTTCAGGTGTCTGGCTGCACTGCCCCCAGCACTGCCCAAGGGATCACACTGTCTCCGCTTCAGTCGTGCACAGATTCCATCCCTGCCTCCTGTTCTCCACCTTTGCCTTCCTTGGCTCCTCCTGGGTGGTGAGTTTACTGGGGTTCCCACCTGCAAGCTCCTGAGCCAGGATCTGGGGTCCTGGAAGACACTGATGGTGCCTGAACCCCTGGAGGCCCATTGCTGTTCAACCAACCAACCAGTGGCCAATGAGTTGATTTCAACTCATGGCGACCCCACTTGTCTCACAGTAGAACTGTGCTCCACAGGTTTTCAATGGCTGATTCTTCAGAAGCAGGTCTCCAGGCCTTTCTTCTGAGGTGACTCTGAGTGAACTTGAATCACCAACCTTTTGGTGGCAGTGCTAAGCAGACCATGGAAAGGCCCCCGTATCCCACCTCTGTTTCCATGCTGGCCCAGACCCTGTCTTGGTGCCTGCTTTTTAGTCTGGCCCTTGTACTTCTGAAAAGTCTGAAAGACTCTGGAACCCACAAGCTGGAATCTGCCCTGGGTCCCCTACTGATCTCTATATGCCAATCACCATCCTCCGGGCCTTCCAGTTGGTCTGTACTTCCAATCATCCCACCCACCAAAATGGCCTCCGGCATTGGGACAGGACCTACTCTACCCTTTGGGCACTGGGTCTCAGGCTGCCCTTCTGTCCTTATTAGCTATTCTGGACTCAACTTACCTGAGGTCTCCCTACTAGAATACCTTGACTTCACTGATATTTCTCTCTGCTTATGCCCCATCTCCAGGTATAAAGGCACAAGACCTCACTCATCTAGACTGTTGATGAGGGTCCCCATACCCATCTTGCCCTTCCCCACACTGCAGTTGGGAGACTGAGGTCCAGAGACAGGAAGAGGCCCAGGCCTGCTGTTATTTACTGGGATATCCATTTATGGGTAGTATCTGGAGTGGTTTATAGCAGATAATGTTATACAAATATGGAGCTGGGTTCCTGGGACTGGCCAGGGCTCTGCAATCCAGGGCTTCCACTAGGGCTCCCCTTCCCCAAGCAGACCCAGCTCCTCACCAGAGCACAGGCTCAGCAAGCACAGCAAGGACTAGACTTCAGGCCCCACCTGTCCCTTCAGCAGAGAACCTTTGGGCAGGACACCTGTGCAATTGTACCTGATGGCCCTGCACATATAAAACCAAAGCTATTTGCTTAAGTGCCTACTTCTTCCACTAGACTTTGAACATGTGAGGCCCTGTTTCGTGAATCCTTTTACCCGTCCCCATCCCTAGCAAGAGCGGGGCGCATAGGGGCTCATTAAAGCCTATGGGATGAATGCATGAATGAATGAGACTCTCTCTCCAACTTCACTACTTCCCTTTGTGTATATTCACTTAAATGACTCCTGCTTACCTATATACTACTTAGTTTTCTTTAACTTTTCATAGTTTTCCTGCTTTACAGTGTACCCGGCTGCGACATGGGAACGCCAGTGTCTGCTTCTTATCCTTCTCACACAAGAGCTGAGAAAGTGGTTGGAAGCAACAGTAGTTTGCTTAGCTCCTTGGAGAAAGACACAAACTATTGCTGGGGTTTTATAAATGAGATCTCCACTCTTCCTGCATAAATTCTTGTCTTTGAGTTTCTGTCTCCCCGGTTATGCATTGCTGGATGGCTGGAGTTATTCTGGGCATTTATTCAAGTGTCACTAGTAACTTAGAACTCACCAGTGACAAGCTGGCAGATCCACTTACACAAAGCAGCTCCTGAAAACTACTAATGATGCCGTGAGGAGACAGGAGACAGGAACCAGCAGGATTTGGTCTTCGGTGTAAGGCATAAATATCTGAAAATGAGAAATTCCTTGGAGCCAGCCTCTCAGACAGAACATTTAGTGCTCAGTTACATAAAGAGCAACAGAAGCCAAGAGGTCAGATAGAGCTGCAGCAAGGCCTGGCAGTGGGGCCCGGGCACCAGAGCTGGGGGTGACTCCTGACAGGGGCCAACGCCCAGTGGGAGTGTGCCCGGGGGGGAGGAGGCATCCAGAGCATCGCCCAGTTGACTGTGACCGTGGTGGAGTGGGTTACTGTCTAGCACCCCTTCTTCCATCTACCCATCCATCTACGCCACTGAGACAAGAACAGGGAGCCTGGCACTGCAGGGAGGAATTTCTATGTGGTGGGATTGCGTCATGAGCAAATTAGTGGTGCTTTAGGATATGGCAAAGTCCCTGGGTGGCACAAACAGTTTGTGTTTGACTACTAACGTAAAGGTTGGCACTTCGAACCCACCCAGTGGCGCTGCAGAAGAAAGGTCTGGCAACCTGCTTCCATAAAGACTACAGGCAAAAAAAAACCTGTGAAGTGGTTCTGCTCTGTAACATGTGGGGTGGCCGTGGGTCAGAATCGACTCAACAGAAACGCGTTTCTTAGGAACTTGCCCCATAAACGGCACTGGAAGGACAGGGCAAATTGCAAAGACCTGATCTGGAGGGTCTCAGTTCACGGGACAGCTGATAAACAGTGACAATAGAGTGTGATTAGTGTTGGTGTAAAGGAAAGCCCTGGGGGCGAAGGGGCTGTGGGAATCCAGGGAGTCCATCTCCCCAAGCCTGGGGGGTTCAGGGAAGACTCCAGAAAGGATGGGACATTTTAGCAAGCGTGTGTAGATTGCAGGGGAGCAAGGGAGGCGAGGAGGTTGGCACCAGTTCCTAAAGCTTGGGTGCCATGTTACAGAATAATGGGTTTGAGTTTGGGGGGGGGTTGTTTTTTATGATATTGTAGACTCATTTTCAAGAGAACATTTCAGAAAGCAAAACGAGAAGACTCTCCCCTTTCTTCTCTCAAGAGAGCCAGCAAGGCTCAGTGTCCTCAGGTCAGCCCCAGAGGAGAGTGGAAAGGCCTTTGTTTTCTCAAGTCTGGTTCTGGTCACAAAGAGCTGACTTGCCTTGGGTGGGTAGGGGCTCTGGGATGCGCAGGAAGTGGCTCAACTCCCCCTGGAGTTTCCCAGAGACAGGAAGGAAGGGTTTGGTGAGAGGAAAGAGTGGTAAAGGGTGCAGGTGAATGTTTAATAACCTACTCTGAGGGCGAGGGGTGGGTGGGCGTGTCCTGATTTGTAGTGTTTACCAACTTCCGTAGAGGGACATTCGTAGTTCAGTGGTAGAATTCTCAACTTCCACCCAGGAGATCTGGGTTTGATTCCTGGCCAATACACCTCATATGCAGCTATCAACCATCCGTCAGTGGAGGCTTGCATGTTGCTATGATGCTGAGCAGGGTTCAGCGAAGCTTCCACACTAAGACAGGCTAGGAAGAAAGGCCTGGCGATCTGCTTCTAAAAATCAGCCAGTGAAAACCCTATGGATCACCAAGGTCAGACCCACAACCAATCATGGGGATAACACAGAATCAGGCAGTGTTTCATTCCATTGCGTATGGGGTCGCCATGAGTCAGGGCCAACTCGATGGCAGCTGACAACAACAATAATCAATTTCTGTGGTGTAAATACTTCCACCACGGGTGATTTCAAGCTACCACTATTACATCACTGAACAGAAAGTTGGGAAGAGGTGCCCACAATCGGTTCTCAAGACTCGGTAGCAGTCTTCTCCACCCCACCACTGACATGAAGGCATGTACCCACTTCATGCAGCACCAAGGAGGGGACAGGGCCTTTTATGAGGTGGCCCACAGGAACCAGGGACTGAAACCCAAGGTCTAAGACCTTGTGAGCTGCTGCAACAGATCTCGGAGCTGGCTTGGCCTGGAGGGAATGAGCCATCTTTCCTTGGAATGAACCATTTGGGCTTTAGCATGAAGCTCTCAACAATGACCATCAGTGGCTGATGAACACAAGCGTGGCTGAAGTTTCTGGACTGTGTAAACAATCCTTACCCATGTACCCCAAGCAATGACTCAACAGAGGTGACTGGAAGCTCCAAGCCGGATTTAATTCCACTTATAAAATACTGTGATGGCTCTTGCAAATGACTGTCGGGGGGTAAATTCATACCGGCTACGAAGAGATAGCTGAGTTCTTTTGATTTGTGGGGCTTACTCTTTCCGCTTTCTCAGTCTAAGAGGGAAAATGAGGCAAGAATTCAAATAACCTTTATACCCAGCAGAAAGTGATGTGGACCACAAAAAGGAAATCACAATAGTAAAATGCATGTCACACATTCACGTTATCACATTTACAAAAATCCTTCACGTACAGGATCCCCTTTCATTCCCCTCACAATCCTGCCAAGCTGATTGTAGTCCCATTACACAGATTAGGATACTGAGGGGCAGAGGCCCAAGACCATAGGGTCCATCAGTGGCAAAGCCAGCACTCTCCTTCCTATCTTCTGCTTTCAAGCTCTATGTTCTATCCCCTGTTGGGTGACCAACTTGTCCTGGTTTTAGCTCTGAAAGTCCTGCGTCCTAGGAAACCTCTCAGGCTTGGACAAAACAGGACTTTTTGTCTGGGACTGAGTTGGAATAGACTCCACAGCAACAGGTTTGGTTTTGGTTTGGTTTTAATACTGAAAATCCTATGTCCTGTCGACCTCTCAGACTTGGGCAAAACGGAAGAGTTGGTCTCCCTAATTCCCTCTCTTACTGTGACTACACAAAGCGCTATGGAACTCTGGAGAAAGAAGGAGAGGTATTCTGCCTAGGACAATTTGAATCGGGGAGGGCATCCTGGAGGGAGTTTCCATGGCTAGGCCTCCATGGCTAGGCTGAATTTGAACACTTTCCAGGTGGGCACTTTCCAGGAGGAAATAAAAATGATGTAAAAACAGAGAAGGGGTCTCTGAGTGCATTATGGGGTTGGCAGCTGTCTGATGGAAGTCTGCCTAGGACATCAGAGAAATGGAGATGCCACTTCATCTGCGTACTCCAGAAGGAGCAAGGTCTCAGGTGGTAGAGAGTAGTTTGAGGAGGAAGCACATGACCACAGAAACTGCTGTTCCCCTTCCACCTTGGTAGTGGAACGTCACTTTTGGCAGCTTTAAAATATATATACACACACACACACACACACCCACACATAAAGTACATATATTTTTTCCCAGCCTCCCTTGCATGATCTTGCATGATGGCCAATAAGATATAAGTTAAGGTTGCTGGATGGATTTCCTGGAAGTCTCCTTAAAAGCAATTGCACGGCCAGAAACCAGGTTTCTTCTTGCCTGAAACTTGAATGTGATGACTTGAACTCCGGCAGCCATCTTGAGGCCTTGAAGATGAAAGCAACATGATAACCATGGCTGAGCAGAAAGAGAAAAAGAGGCCAGATTCCTCATGACCATGGAGCCACCATAACCACGCTGGACCACCTACTTCCATACTTCCTTTACATGAGAAGATAAACCGTTATGTATTTAGACCACTGGAGTGAGTGCTTGTAACTAGCAGCCAAATGTAATTCCAAGCCAGGGAACTGAGCAAAGGCACTGAGGCAAGAATGAGCACAACTATAGAAATCACTTGGCCACTCCCCCACGGCTTAACTAGGTTTCTTGGGATTTTAATTCTCTTTAAGATCTCTTTCCCTTGCCCTCATCTACAAACCTTTCCTTGGCATTTCACAATGGTATTCTATGGAATCCTGAGACCCAGGGTCACTTTCTTTTCCCCCTTAGCATTTTCATCTATCTTCTAGCCTTTTACCCATTCTGTCAATGGCATTTATAGCCTCAGGGAGTGATTGTGCTACAGAAAAGCATAGAACAAGACAGTCAGTCCTTGGCTTTAGAGTTACGATATAGACTTTTGAAACTCATGGCAAAGACCTTACTTTGAGAAAGGTTTTTTGAGTTTCAAAAGCCTAGGCAGTATACACCACTGTGAAATTTCAGAACACCAAGAATAAAACCCAAACCCATTGCCGTCGAGTCGATTCCAAAAACTTTTTAAAGGGAACAAAATAGGTAACAAAGAAAGAAAGAAGACTCAAAACAGTTTCTGAGTTCTCAGCAGCAAGTTGCTAGAAAACAGTGGAGCAATGTCTTCAAAATTTGCAAGAAAATTATTTTCAAACTAAAAGTCTATTTTCAGTTAAATTACCAATCAAGAGGCATAGCAGATTAAAGACACTGTCAGACATCCAAAAACTCAAATATTCTACCTTCCACATGCCCCTTACTTTAGATAACAAGTGGAAAACAAGAAAGAGTAAGACACAGGATCTGGAAAACAGGAGAGCAAACCCAGGAGGGCAATGAAGGCAAGACCCTGGAAGATGTATACTGTTGGCCTAAAGAGCAACCAGAAGATGGAACATATGGGAAAAGTTAACCACAGTTACAGAGAAAATTAAGCAAATGAAAAACAAAACAATTATTAACTCCAGGACAAACAAAGGGTTGAAAAAGAAAGGAGGCATGATAATAATGCTCTCTTTCTGTTCAGCACTGAATAATATTTGTTTTGGAATATAAATAAAATCCTTTTATTTCCTTTTCTTGCTTTATTGCACTAGCTAAGACTTTCAGTATCATGTTGACTTGTTTAAAGAAGAATTAACACCAATTTTAGACAGTATCTTTGACAAAATATAAGAAAGAACACAACCCAACTCATTTTATAAGGTATGGATATGTGGTATTCAATTGCTCCAGCACCGTTTGTTGAAAAGATGACCCTTCTTCCATTGAATTGCTTTTGTACCTTTGTCAAAAATCAGTTTGTGACAAATATTACCTTGATACCAATATTACCCTGACACCAAAACCAAAGACCGTTCAAAGAAAAAAAAAAAAAAGAAAACCATAGGTCAATATTCCTCATGAATATAGACACAAAAATCATTAACAAAATATTAGCGAATAGAATTCAGTAGTACATAAAAATATTACACACCATGACCAAGTGCAGTTTGATCCAGAGATACGAGACCAGTTCAATATCTGAAAAACAACTAATGATATTAACAATCCACCATATTAATAATAATAATAAAAAAACATATTAACAGGCTGTGGTTGTTGTTGTTAGGTGCCATCGAGTCGGTTCTGACTCATAGTGACCCTATATACAGCAGAAGGAAACACTGCCCAGTCCTGTGCCATCCTCACAATCTTTGTTATGTTTGAGCTCATTGTAGCAGCCACTGTGTCAGTCCATCTCACTGAGGGTCTTCCTCTTTTTCACTGGCCCTCTATTTATCAACCATGGTGTCCTTCCGCAGGGACTGGTCCCTCCGATAATATGTCCAAAGTACGTGAGACAAAGTCTTGCCATCTTTGCTTCTAAGAAGCATCCTGGCTGTACTTCTTCCAAGACAGATCTGTTCATTCTTCTGGCAGTCCATAGTATATTCAATATTCTTCACCAACGTCATAATTCAAAGGTATAAATTCTCCTTCAGTCTTCCTTATTCATTGTCCAGCTTTCACATACACATGAGGTGACTGAAAATATATTGGCTTGGGTCAGGGACATGTTAGTCCTCAAAGTGACATCCTTAGTGACATCTTTGCTTTTTAACACTTTAAAGAAGTCTTTTGCAGCAGATTTGCCAATGCAATACATTGTCTGATTTCTTGACTGCTGCATCCATGGGCATTGATTGTAGATCCAAGTAAAATGAAATCCTTGACAACTTCAATCTTTTCTCTGTTTATCATGATGCTGCTTATTGGTCCAGTTGTCAGGATTTTTGTTTTCTTTATGTTGAGCTGCAATACATACTGAGGTTGTAGTCTTTGGTCTTCATCAGAAAGTGCTTCAAGTCCTCTCCACTTTCAGCAAGCAAGGTTCTGTCATCTGCATATTGCAGGTTGTTAATGCATCTTCATCCATTCCTGATGCCGTGTTCTTCTTCATGTAGTCCAGCTTCTCAGATTATCTGCTCAATGTACAGATTGAGTAAGTATGGTAAAAGGATACAACCCTGACACACACCTTTCCTGACTTCAAATCATGAAGTACCCCCTTGTGCTATTCGAACAACTGCCTCTTGGTCTGTGCATACATTCCTCCTGAGCACAATTAAGGGTTCCAGGATTCCGAATCTTCGCAATGTTATCCATTATTTGTTATACTCCACACAGTCGAAAGCCTCTGCACAGTCAATAAAACCCAGATAAACATCTTTCTGGTATTCCCTGCTTTCATCTCACATCAGCAATGATATCCTTGTTCCAGGTCCTCTTCTGAATACAGCTGCAACTTCTGGCAATTCCCTGTCAATGTACTGCTGCAACTGCTTTTGGATGATCTTCAGCAAAATTTTACTTGTGTGTGATATTAATGATATTGCTCGCTAATTTCTTCATTCCGTTGGGTCGGCTTTTCTTTGGAATGGGCACAAATACGGATCTCTTCCAGTCAGTTGGCCAGGAAGCTGTCTCCCAAATTTCTTGACATAGATGAGTGAGCAACTCCAGTGCTGCATTCATTTGTTGAAATGTCTCAATTGGTATTCTGCCAATTCCTGAAGCCTTGCTTTTTGCCAATGCCTTCAATGCAGCTTGAACTTCTTCCTTAAGCACCATCAGCTCTTGATCAAATACTACCTCCTGAAATGACTGAATGTTGACCAATTCTTTTTGGTACAGTGACTGTGTATTCCTTCCACCTTCTTTTGATGCTCCCTGCGTCATTCAATATTTTCCCCCATAGAATCCTTCAATATTGCAACTCGAGGCTTAAATTTTTTTCTTCAGTTCTTTCAGCTTGAGAAATGCCAAGCATGTTCTTCTAAAGAAAAAAAATTACATAATTATATCAACTGATGCAGAGAAAACATTTGACAAAAATCAACGTCTATCAATTCATGATAAAAATCTCTCGGAAAACTAGGAATATAGGGAAATTTCCTCAACTTGACAGAGAACATCTACAAAAAAAAACCTACACTTAACAACGTAGTGGTAAAAAATTGAATACTTCCACTCTCAGCTGCTAATTGAAGGTTGGCCTGAATGTTGGGCTGTTACACTTATTTGAAGGCAGATTTGCCATTATCACTTGGCAGGCTAATGTAGGATAATCAGTCAAGAAGCCTGGAGAGCTCAGTTTTCCATTTTTGCAATCCTTTGACCCACTTAGGTGCCCCTGGGAGTAGGTGGAAGGAGAAGAGGAGGGTAGTTCTGTGGCTTGAAGAAAGACCACAGTGGTGGGAAGACCCTTATATTCTCAACATAACAAGAACCAGTGTCATTTAGGAGCTGAGTCCTTGTTGTTGTTGTGTGCTGTCAAGTTGATTTCTACTCATAGTAACCCCATGTGACAGACTAGAACTGCCCCATACGGTTTCATAGCCTGTAATCTGTTTAGGAGCTGATCACCAGGTCTGTTCTCCTGTGGAGCCACTGGGTGGGTCCGAACCACCAACCTTTCCGTTAACAGCTGAGCACTTCCTAGGGCTCCATAAAGCTTGAAGGAACATGTTGGTTCCCAGAGGGAGCACAAGGCTCCCCTCTACCTACCTTTTTCTCACTCAGCACTCATAAATGCTGGAATCCAGTCCCCAAAAAGAGAAAGTCCATGCTTTTACTAAAGAAGTCATGCACCAGAATTCTTACCAGGAAATTTCAGTAGAGTTTACAGTGTTTGAATGATTTGAAACAAATCATTTATTAGTCTATGCTTATCTCCCTCAAGAACCTGTGGCTGATTAAGTAGCTGGTTAAAGGCTGGGAGATCCTGGGTCTCAGGCAAATATCAACTCACCACAGCTAATAAAAATTTCCTGGCATCTTCAACCAGGACTATAGAATCTTTGGATTTCTAACAAGTTCCCAGGCAATGTTAATGCTGCTGGTTAGGGACCGATTTCAAGAACTACTACTCTACTAGTGGTTCTCAGAATTTATTATTCATAAGAATCACTTGGGGATCTTGTTAAACTGTATATTCTGATTCAGTATATGTGGGGTGGAAATGCAGATTTTCAGCAGAGGTTCAAACCAGGACAAACCAGTTCAAAGCCCTGGCTCCAACCTGATGTATCGCAGATGGCAACCAGTGACCCAGAAAGAATTCATCTGTACCCAAAGCTCAGACTTTGTTTTCACACAACTCTGGCCTCTGCAGTCAGGTTCCTGATGGGATTGGCGGGAGAAGGGATCTCCAAAAAAAACAAACAAACCAAACTCGTTGCCATCCAGTCGATTCCAACTCATAACAACCCTATAGGACAGAGTAGAACTGCCCCATACGGTTTCCAAGGAGCACCTGGTGAATTTGAGTGCCAACTTTTGGTTAGCAGCTGCAGCTCTTAACCATTATGTCACCAGGGGTTCTGGGATCTCCAAGGGAACCTGCAACTTCAATACCAAAAACCAAAAACCCACTGCCATCGAGTTGATTCCGACTCATAGCAACCCTATAGAGTTTCCAAGGAGCGCCTGTGGATTTGAACTGCCGACCTTCTGGTTAACAGCTGTAGCTCTCAACCACTACGCCGCCAGGGTTTCCAACTTCAATACCACACCCAGCAAATTCAGAGGACAAAGCCATTCAATTCACTTCCCTTTCAGCTCGACTGTTGTTGTTAGGTACCATTGAGTCGGTTCTGATACACAGCGACCCTATGTACAACAGAACAAAACACTGCCTGATCCTGAACCACCCTCTCAATTGTTGTTATGCTTGAGCCCATTTTTGCGGCCACTATGTTGATTCAACTCGTTGAGGGTCTTCCTCTTTTTCACTGTACCTCTACTTTACCAAGTGTGTGATAAAGACTGTGTGTCGACTTGGCTGGGCCATGATTCTTATTGTTAATATGTGATCATCCCTACGATGGGATCTTCTGTGAGTAGCCAATCAGTTGAAAGGGAGTTTCCTTGGGCATCCAAATATAAGCGGATGTTCTGGCTTTTGCTTGCTCTGGGTCCTGCAGCTGGCTCCTGTTCCTCTGACCTCTGGTTCTTGGGACTTGAGCTAGCAGCTTACCTGCTGATCTTGGAATTCGTCAGTGATCACAGCCTGTGAACAAGAGCCCTGCTCTCCGACCCGCCAATCTCAGGTTCACCAGCCCCAGCAGCTATGTGAATCAGGAGAAGCCTCCATTCTGACCCACGGACTTGGGACATTCCAGCCTCTACAACCTCATGAGCCATTTCCTTGATATAAATCTATATATACGTACACTTTACTAGTTTTGCTTCTCTACAGAACCCAGCCTAAGACACCAAGGATGATGTCCTGATGTCCTTCTCTGGGAACTAGTCCCTCCTGATGTTGTCATTGATTCATGCCACATCACCAGATGAAGGTCTTGAAAGCTTGATTCCATTCACGTCATTAAGGTCAACTCTTCTTTGAGGTGGCAGCTCTTGCCCAGTCGTATTTTGAGTGCTTTCCAACCTGAGGGGCTCATCTTCTAGCACTATATCAGACAATGTTCTGCAGCTATTCATAAGGTTTTCACTGACTAACTTTTCCAGGTCCTTCTTCCTCGTCTGTCTTAGTCTGGAAGCCCAGCAGAAACCTGTTCACCATGGGTGATCCTGCTGGTATTTGAAGTACTGGTAGCATAACTCCCAGCATCACAGCAAGACACGAGCCACCACAGTACAACAAACTGACAGACGTGTAAGGCGGCTCTACTAACTTTACTAACTAGCTCTACTAGCTCGTGACAATAAATCCAACTGGTTTAGGCAAACTAAGGGGAACTCATTGGGTATTTTAACTGAAAATGTGGATTCAGGTACAGCTGGGCCCCGAAGCTGGCCCTGTGGATTTGCTCTCAGTGCCTTTGGATGATGAGAAAAGGCATCTCTTCCTTGCCCAGGTGTTCAAGGAGTTGTGCAAAGGATAAGGATTAGAACAGTGGGACATCAGGAAAAGTTATTTATTAAGGTCGCTATGAGCCAGAATCAACTCGACAGCAAAGGGTTTAGTTTTTGGTTTTCATGCACTTTGGGCACCTCAACTGTGACTAGAAATTCCCAAATTATTCCTTTTTATTTTTTTTTTAATTTAAAAACACTGAAATCAGCCAAGTGATATGAGATTGATTTTAAGATGCCTCTGAATTCCATTTCTTAAGACTTTCCTATTTCAGACTGTGCAGTAAATCCACACCCAAAGAATCAGTACAGGGCCTGGAAACAACTATGCCTCATCTAGTAACTCGGTAAAATCTCTTCCTCAGAACATTCCAGAACTCTCTGGAATCATACTATTCTGGATAGGTGAGCTCTCTAAATAGCTGAAGATCTGTCTACTTTTTTAAACCCCAGAAGTTTTAGACTGAAAGCATTTCTCAAAACTCCTATGCATGTCCTTGTTTTATTTCTTTACTATAGTTATTACAAAGAGTAGAAAATGCAGATAAGAAGAAAAGAATATTGAATCAAAATGAGAAGCAGAGCACATATGCCTACCTTCCCTCCCACTCCCCCTGAAATGATTCGAAAGATCAAATTAGCTGGGCGTGCTTCCAATGAAAGGGGGTGGTAAATCTTTATTTTTCATATTCTTCCATGTGTATCAGTCTATCTTAGCCCTCTATATGTAGCATAATTTGATCCAAAAAGAGAATACGAGAGAGGAAAGAATGCCAAACCAAGACCCAGAGATCTGGATTCTAGTTCTAGTCAGCCATGAACTTCCTGTGTGACCTTGAGCATGTCACTTTCCCAAACAAAAGATGAGATGGCTGCATTGAATGGTTCCTAAGTTTCCTACCAGCTCTGTATCAGTCAGGGTCCAGCAGGAAACAGCGCGTTCAAACAGATGGGTAATTTGAGGAGAGTGCAATGAAGGGACTACTGCAAAGGTTTGGGCTGGGAGTAGGGAAGCCACAGGGATAGCGCACTGCCCTGGAGTTAGTATCCTCTCTAGGCTGGAAGCAGCCAGGTGAGGGGGCAGCTGCTGGAAGCTAGAGATAGGGCCTTGTGGAGAGGGCCCCTGATTGGAGCTGTGACCTTTAGTCAAGGCATGCAGCACCAACGTCACCCTCCTCCCTCCCTCCAGGAAAATGCCTGGCTTGGGCCAAAGCCAACCAGAAGCCCTTGTGGCAGATGAGACGAGCGGCTGATGCCAGCCTCCCAGGCAGGAAGGCAGAGAAGAGTGGAGATCAAGCCTGGAGTCGCAAATGGGTGATGTCCAGCAGAAGCTCATTCCTTTGAGCATTAGTAATTACACTACACTATATCCTCTGTGCTCACTGAGGACTTAGGCCTGCTTTTCTTACTGTCAGCCACACGCTTGGCTTGCTCATCTGTGAATTTGTTGCTCCTAATCCTCATTTTGGGAAGGAACCCTGGTGGCGCAACGGCTAGGCATTCGGCTGCTAACCAAAAGGTTGGCAGTTCAAACTCACCTAGTGGCTGCATGGGAGGAAGACCTGGCAATCTGCTCCCATAACAACAACAATTCTCAGTGGTCTAGAAAGCCTAATAATAAAGTTCACGAGAAAGCAGTGTACAATGTAGATCCAGAGGCTATGAGCTAGGGTCTAGAGGCTTGACTCTGGGTAAAATCATAGCTTTGGAGCACATGAACACTGTGTGTTCCTTTTGGCTACTTGGAGGTTCTTTATGTTTGCTCCCTGGTCCTGCTGCTGAGCTCTTGATTTTAGCAAGTCCCTGAGCCATAGGGACACTAGACTGTACTAGAAAAGAATCTCAGCTTTCCCCAGCCTCAGTGCTCACACTCATACAAACATCTTTAACTTGTGCACAGCTGCCAGCTGCCCTGAACAGAGATCAGTATTCAAGACTTGTTCCTGAATAATATAATTAATTATATTGAGTGACTAGACACACGTCCAGCTCTATACTGTGTGAAAGGAGCCCCAGTGGTACAATGATTAAGTACTCAGCTGTTAACTGAAAGGTCAATGATTTGAACCCACCAGCAGTTCCACAGGAGAAAGACCTGGCAATCTTCTCCCATAAATTTTACAGCCTAGGAAAACCTATGGGACAGTTCTATTCTGTCCCATAGAGTCGCTATGAGTCAGAATCGACTTGACAGCTAACAATAACATACCCTGCGAACAGAGTGTGTGTCCTCACTCCCAGTAAATTGACCATATGCAGGGCACAACAAAATTGGCAATAAATTTTAAAATGCAGCAATAGTACAGACCATTGATTCTCTGAGTACAATGGAAAAGAAGGACAAATAAGCAAAAGCAAGAAAAAAATCCACTCAGAAATTGAGAAACCATCCAGTTAAACTTTCGTAACTATCCACCTAGCAATAAATTAATTTCAGAATATTTTAATATAGTGCCAATCAGAAATTTATACAGCAATCCTGTGGGATCTGGAAAAAAAGTCCGTATGTAAAGGAAAAACCATAGTCTTAAACACTACTGTTACCAAACAAGAAATAATGAAAATAAATATTCAAGAAGTTGGGAAAAACCAACAAAACAGAACTAAAGAAAGCAGGAGAATGAATTTAATAGAGATACAGGCATATTAATGAGCTAGACAAAGGGTAGAATTGACAAGTAACTGAAAAGTTTAATAATAATACAGGCAGTCCCCGACTTACGACATATTCGAGTTACTATGAACCACATTTACGACTGTCTGGTTTTTGTTTGTTTGTTTGTTTGGCACATCTTATCATTATTAATATGTACTACACAGTTCAGACCTGCCAGACGCTCCTTGGGAACTCTATGGAGCAGCTCTACTCTGTCCTATAGGGTCACTATGAGTCGGAATCGACTCGACAACAGTGGGCATGGAGAGTGGAGACATACAACGTTGCAGTCCCTGATTTGCTGACATTATCATTCTCCATGTTCACTCACAGATGTTCAACATTATGATTTACTGTTGAAAACACTGCCATACAGCAGGCTATTGAAACTAAAAAAAAAAAAAAGCATTCTACTTATATCAGAACCAACTTAAAAACAGAGCTGTCGCAGCCCCCTCATAAGTTGGGGACTATCTGTAATATAATTAAAACCTTTGCAAGAAAAAAGAAAATAAATACGAAATCTGCCCCTAAGAAGGAGACGTAACATAGATGGAGAAAATCAGAAGAGTTATAGGAGAATGTTCGATTTGGGTCTTTGGAATAAACTGGAAATGTGAGGAAACAATCTATGAAATTATAAGATTGACTCAAGGAGAGATAGATAAACTAAGCAAACCAATGATAATGTAAAAACCTACCACGGCTAAGTGGAATTTGTCTAAGAAATGCAAGAATGCCTAATTATTGAGAAATGTACTAATATATTTAATTGCCTAGCCGGTAAAGTCAAAGAGATGAACTAAGATATTTCTAGATATGAGAATAATTCAGAATAGTAACTGGTTACGAAAGAAATATATAAATAGCAATAGCTTTCCTATATACCAAAATTGCCCAGTTTAAAAAAAAACAAAACCATAATTCCAATAGTAACCACAAAACATAAAATACCCAGAAATAAAACAAACATAAAATGGGCAAGACATAGACAAATAAAATTGTAAAATGTATTTTAAAAGTAAAGACTTGGAGGGATGTACTTTTTCTTGAATAAGATGATAAAACATTATACAGGTATTAATTCTTCCTAAATTAAAAAAATATATTAGATGTAAAATCTTAATGAGGCATTTTTGAAACTTGACAAAATGAGTAATGAAATAGTCTTGAGGACTAAATACACACAACTATTTAGGAAAATTGTGAATCAATCTGCATTGGTATGATTATCACAGTCATCTTCAAACTCTGGCTCTTAACTGGAGGAGTAAATAGAACAAAACTGATATACGATCGCTGTTGGCTCAACAGTTGAATTCAAAAACCTTATCAGATCATCTTAAGTGAAACCACTAAGCTATGTTTTAAAAAAAAAAAAATTGCCGTCAAGTCGATTCTGACGCATAGCGACCCTATAAGACAGAGTAGAACTGCCCCATAGGGTTTCCAAGGAGCAGCTGGTGGGTTCGAACTGCTGACCTTTTGGTTACCAGCTGTATCTCTTAACCACTATGCCACCAGGGCTTCCGTTAAGCTATGTTAGGTCTGCTTATTTCATAGTCTAATTATGTCTTATTAGTGCCAGTGTCTTTGATAGATGATCATGTCACCTTAGTCATATGCTTGCAGCATATAAAAAGATACTTGCTTCTTGTACACCCCACATTTGAATTTCGCCATCTCTTTACTAGAACTAGCCAGTTATCAAATATATTGTGCACATTTTTTCAGTTTATAAATCTAAATAAATCTTAGAACCCTTTAGGATCATGGCAGAAATTAAACGCAAGTCCTATACTGCTGCCTTCAAACTGAAAGTCGTTGCAAGAGTGGAAGAAACAAGTAACAGGGTGACAGCGAGAGACGTGGAGGTTGGAGAGTCGTCCATTTGCAGATGGAGAAAGGGGAAAAAGGAGCTGGAGAGAATGAATCAGGGAAAACGTGCAAGTCGTGGGCCCAAAACGAAATGGCCTGAGTTGGAAAACAACGTGAAAGAGTGAATTATTTCTTGAAGGGAACAAAATCAAGCTGTCTCTCCTGTTGCAATTCAGATCAAAGCAAAGCTTCCGGCAAATAAAAGAGGAATCCCAGATCTTAAGGCAGGTTTCACCTGGATTTCTAAATTCACGAAAAGGAATGGCCTTTCTGTGAGAGTGAGAACCACTGATGACGATAATGAGGGAATAAACTAAAATGGCCTATTTTAAGATAAAAATACAATTTCTTCTGGTGACTTTTGTTTGTTGATTTCAAAGATGCTGATTATCAAAAGGAAACCCTGGTGGCATAGTGGTTAAGTGCTACGGCTGCTAATCAAAGGGTCAGCAGTTCAAATCCGCCAGGCGCTCCTTGGAAACTCTATGGGGCAGTTCTGCTCTGTCCTATACAGTCGCTATGAGTCGGAATTGACTCGACGGCACTGGGTTCTTGGTTTTTTGGTTTTGATTATCAAAAAGTATGGTTCAGTTTAAGATTTATGAAAGCAATAGAATATAAACAACATCTTGTTCTTGTAGTTTTAGGCCTAGAATCATTTCTAACTTTCTAATTTCTACAGTTCTTGCATTCATACTCTGGTTTCAACATGGCGTCTCATTTCCACCACAAGCCTATTCAATCCACCAATGGCTGCACTTGGTTTAGAAAAATACCTACCTTAAATGAAGTTGCCACGAGATCAGTTTTATCACAGTAACATTAAATCCATTAGACAGGAAAAAAACATAAAATTGAAAGTCAACATGTAAAAAAAATATTGGTATAGTGCACTTATGAAAATAACACATTGGGGGAGTTGCATGGTTTGAAAAAACTTATAATGTGCACGTTATTTGCATAAAAATACAGTAATAAAAGAAATATGAATTAATGAAAGAGATATCATTTTTGCCTTGTCGAAATGGGCAAACATATAAGAGACTAACAATAACAACATCCAAGACTGACAAGGAGATGGAGAAATAGGTAGGCCATCTCAACCACTGTTGGTAGCCACGTAAAAGAGTAAAAGCTCTCTGGATATCAACTAGTATGTACCAGCGTTTAAAAGGAAACCCTGGTGGTGTAATGGTTAAGTGCTACAGCTGCCAAGCAAAAGGTCAGCAGTTTGAATGTACCAGGCTCTCCTTGGAAACTCTGTGGGGCAGTCTACTCTGTCCTATAGGGTTGCTATGAATTGGACTTGACGGCAGTGGGCTTGTTTTATTTTATTTTATTTTATTTTTCTTAGAGTTTAAAATACATATGCCCTTATCTCAGAAATACCACTTTTAAGAATTTAGCCTAAGGGGGGAATGTATATTTACACAGATATTGATTGCAGCATTTTTTTCCAAAAACTATGAATCGAAAGCCACCTAAATGCCCAATCATAAAAAAAAAACCATTGCCCTCAAGTCAATTCCAACTCATAGCAACCCTACAGGACAGAGCAGAGCTGCCCCATATGGTTTCCAAGGAGCAGCTGATGGATTCAAACTGCCGACCTTTTGGTTAGCTGCCAAACTCTCAACCACTGCGTCACCAGGGCTCCAATCATAAAGAATCAGTTAATTAAATTTGTAGTAATATAAAAAGATGTCCTCACACACTGTTAAGTAAAGAGAGGGTGAGAGGGAAATTGAGATTATAAAACAGCACGTATTATAAGCCCATTTTAGTAAATGTAGTTGCATAGAAAAAAAAAACTTGGGAAGATTGCACATCATAAAAACTGTTGGAGGGGTTATATCTCCATTTTTTGCATTGTTTTAATCTTTTTATAAAGAGTATGCACTACATTTATAATCAGGTTTTCCATTTGCCAACCTTCCTGTGACCCAGGGACCACCCATTCCTCTCTACATACAAATCTCCAGAAAAGGGTTATCAGGTTTAGCATATAAAAATACATATTGCATGGGACATACTTACATTAAAAAATTATATGTTGTTTACTGAAATTCATGTCACTGGGTGTCCTGTATTGTATCTGGCAACCCTGGTCCGGAAGGGAGGGATACTTCTGATGGAGCTAATGTCCAGGGATTAGGGAAGGGGTTATGGCTTATGCCCCCAACCACAAAGAGGAATGAAACCCATCCGTGGTCAGGTGGCTGGGGTTGCTTGGTCTATTGCATGTACATCAAGGTGGCCTTCTTTCAGTCTCTAACCATACCATCCAATTAGACTCACCAAACATCTACCATGGGTTGGATGTCTTCAAATGCAGTAGCTCGTTAAATCTTCTCACCAGCCCAGTGAGATGAGTATTTTCATGATTATTATGAATTGAATCATGTCCCCCAAAAAGATGTGTTGAAGTCCAAATAAGCCAAGCTCTTAACCACTGTGCCACCAGGGCTCCCAATTTTAGTTATGGCAGCCCTAGGAGACACTCCAGTGACTCTCTGCTTTTCACTGATTCAGAGAGACTTGAATCTGTGATTTGCTCAAAGTCACACACACGAGTGGGAGAGGATTTGAACCCACATCTTTTGACTCCAAGTGAGGGCTCCTGCCCAGACAGTTCATTTGGGTCCTGCCACCCTGAGTCCTCGCTCTCACAGAGGGGAGGGGCCCATTTGGCCCAACTAGCCAGTGTGAAATGGGCAGCATGTCTTGTGAGCTGTCTGTTCTACTGGATTACAGGGCAAAGACCTTGGGGCCAGGCTGCCCAGGCTCAAATCCAGCCTCTGTCACTTCCTGGCTGGGTGAACCTCAGCAAGTCATTCAACACTTCCACTTTCCCATCTGTACCATGGAGCTGAATGGGGGATGATGGAGTCTACTTCCATAGGGTTGTGTGAGGGTTCAACCACTTAACTGATCTAAAGCACTTAAAACAGTGTCCCTTTCCACATGTTTTCTCAGCCTTTTCCTAATAGTAATAATAGGGAAACCCTGGTGGTGTAGTGGTTAAGAGCTACAGCTGCTAACCAAAAGGTCAGCAGTTCGAATCTACCCGCTGCTCCTTAGAAACCCTATGGGGCTGTTCTACTCTGACCTATAGGGTCGCTATGAGTCGGAATCGACTCCACCACAAGGGGTTAACAATAATAGGTTTCCTTTTTTTTTTTTTTTAGTAAAAAAGGTTTAAATAAGGAGAGTCTGGCTTAAGGACCCCAGTCTTGAAAACTTTGCCCTCCATCAAAAAGGCAGAAGAAAAGCAAAGGTAGTCATTGCGCAGGGTTCCTCTTGAGAAGACAACTGAAGATGCTCAGCCTGCTCCTTGTTTTCATTATTTCTGAAGAAAAATCAGCACCAGAAGTCCTTACAGAGGTGCCCTTGCCCGCAGTGAGACACTGGGAGGGACGACTGAGGTCAGTCCCTTCCCTTGAAAGGCTTCCCACCTAGGAACACAGGCCCGCACCATTGTGCCAAGGCCAGGGGCGGCTCCATTTCTCCACAGCAGTAGGGTCTCTCTCCGAGGACTACCCTTGCCCTACCCAGGACTACCTGATTCCCAGACCCACTGTCTCGCGCGTCGTGTGTGTGTGTGTGTGTGCGTGTGTGTGTGTGTGCGCGAACGTGTGTGTGCGTGTGTCAGGGAGGGGCAGCTGCAGGATCCCTGCTGAAAGATGGTGTCCTTCCTCCCAGGGCTGCGTGCCCGCCCATCGCCACCGCAAACAGGCCGGGCCGGCGCCGCTCCCCCGTCCGAGAGTGGCCGCTGCGCTCTGCGGCAGACGGTGGTGCGCGCTCCCTGTTCCTCAGCTCGCCTGGCGGCCCGTGCGCCCTCCCGGTGCAGCGGGCTCTGTGACGTTCTCGGATAAATGCCGTGTAACTGTGTAGGCGAATGGGAGCTAAAAATAAGAACGGAAAATCTATCATTAAGGTATCATTGCGCCAGCGCAGCTATTTGAAGGCTCCCATAGTCCCCGGCGCCTGCGTTTGAAGCCCGCCTTCAGGCTTTGGGGGGTATTTGCAGAAAACTCCCAGCAGCGGCTCGCCAGCCAGACCTCAGGGCTCAGGGGGTGGAGCCGGTAATTATGGCAACGCTTAAAATAAAATAAAATAAAATAAACCTTCACCTCTCCCTTCCCCATCTTCCCCCCCAGCCCCCCGCATTGTCCCCAGGTAGCTGGGGAAGCTGCCAGGAGTGGGACAAGATGCTGAGATGCTGGTCGGTTACGCAAAGATTAGGGCTGAAAGCGCTTTCAAATCTATTTCGCCATCCACTTTCCTCCGTCCACTTCGAATTAGACAAAGTACGGGGGGTGGGGAGGCCTTTGGAGGAGAAAACAACTGGCACTTGACCCCGGATCTACAGTGCGCCGCGGTGGGGCGCAAAGATGCAAACTCCCGGGATGGCGAGTCTCTGGGGTTCCACTGAGCTAAATGAAAATTGATCTGATTTGCTTTATAAACACCCGAAGAGGAGAAGGGGAGTCCCGGACGGGGGGCAGGATGTGTGTGTGTGCGTGTGTGTGCGTGCGAGTGTGCGTGTGTGTGTGTGTCCGAGGAAGGGGAGGGGGCGCCAAGGTGCAGCCTGCGAGCGGCTCTGCGCCTTGCCGGGGCTGCGTGCGTGTGTCCCTGTCCTCGCTGCTGAAACGGGCTCTTCGAGGGATCGGCGTCACATGACTCCGCCTGCCCCTCGCCAGCGCGCAGCTCGCCAGTCCCTCAGTTTGCCAGGCGCCCGGGGAGGGTCGGGCGGCATTTCCTGGGCCCGGGGGCTCTGCAGAGCAGAGGAGACGTGCGGTCGGGGAATGGCACATCTGGATTCGGGAAGCCGCGGTCTGGCGCCAGATCCTGGAGTGTAGACGTTTGGGGGAGGGAAGGGAGGAAAAGGGGGAGAGCAAACGAGCCGGCGCCAGAGAGAGGCAGCGCGCGGCGCGCACTGACTGGGGTCTGCGGAGTGCCGGCCGGAGAAGATGTAAGCGCGTGGGGTCTCGCTGGCCTCCGAGCACCATGCAGAAGGGGATCCGGCTGAACGATGGGCACGTCGCGTCCCTGGGACTGCTGGCGCGCAAGGACGGTACGCGAAAGGGGTACCTGAGCAAGCGGAGTTCGGACAACACAAAATGGCAAACCAAGTGGTTCGCGCTACTGCAGAACCTGCTCTTCTACTTCGAGAGCGACTCGAGCTCGCGGCCCTCGGGGCTCTACCTGCTGGAGGGCTGCGTCTGCGACCGCGCGCCCTCCCCCAAGCCGGCGCTCTCGGCCAAGGAGCCGCTGGAGAAACAGGTGAGGCGAGCGCCGCGTCCTGACCTCCCCGCGCCCGGACCGCGGTCCTCGGGGTGCAGAGCCTTCGGCTGGCCGATGGATCCCGAACTTTGGTCCTTCTACGCTCGCCGCCCTCGGCGGGAGAGGAAAGTTGGCCTTAACCGGGGGGGTGACCCCCTGGCGAGCAGAGGGGGCAGGGACTGCGGACGGGGAGTAGGTACGGGCTGCGGCTGCCCTTCGCCCGGCAAGCTGAGCCCCGTGGGAGGTGGGGACAAAGGGGCAGAGACCGGGAGATGCGGAGGGAGATGGGGTTGGAGGGATCAGACAGAGACGATGAATCTGGACCCAGGTCCAGCCAAAAATGGTCTTCCCAACCTCCTCTGCCACCACCCCACCCACTTCCCCCAGCGCGGGACAGCCCAGACTGTCAGGCCAGGAGGGGAGGTGTAATTCCCCGCGCTTAGGCACCGGAAGGGCTACACTGAGGCGCCCGAGGGCCGCAGCCCCCTGCCTCGCAGCGGCTGGGGGAGAAAAGGAGCCTGCGCCCGCTCCTCGGAGTTCGGGGTTGCGGAACCGCAGGATCGGTTGGATGCGATCGAGCGGTAGCGGGCTCCCAGCCGACTCCGGCCCCGAGCAACAAACCGAGGGGTTCGGAAGAGCGCTCTGACGCGCCGGGGGTAGAATCCGGGCTGCTGCGGGGGCGCTTTTTCCTCCCCCGCCCCCTGCGCCGCCGCCGCCGCCGCCAGCGCCGCCACTGCCACCGCCGCAGTCGTGGCTGTAGCGCTGCCCTCGCGGTTACTGAGTTGCAAGGCTAAAGGGCTAGGCCTGGACCTGCCGGGGGGCCTGGGCAGGATGGGGTGCGCCTTTGGGGTGGGGAAGGGGACAGGGGCAGCTGTAGTTAAGGAGTGGGAATACCCAGACAGCGAGAGAGCGATCTGTAAGCTTGATGCGTTTTCCAAAGGCATTTGGCCCAAGCCCCTGGTTCTGGGAAGGTAAGTAATAGTGGATCCTAAAATGTCACCGATGGGACGGACCTGAGATCAGTTGGACCCAACCAGCTGGTTATTGCCTAGATGGGGACACTGAGGCCCAGAGAGAGAAATCCACCTGCCCAATGTCATACCAGGAGTCAGGGCCACCCCAAGGTTCTGGTAGGCAACTGAGATCTCAAAAGCCTTGCTGCTGGCAGACTGCTTGTGATGGATTGCCCAAAATAAAGCAAGGCTTAAAATACCCTTTCCTCCTAGTCACCTCCCCTCTAATCACCAGGACAGAGATCCTGGTTCAGTCGCCAACACACCTCCTCCTTCCCTGCCCTCTGCCTGCTCCTGATGGAGATGTTTCCTGGGGGCTGGGAAATGTGCAAAGGAATTTTTGAGGGTGGGCCTCTGGAGATGGCGAGCCACATGGCAGGCAGGGGCTTCCAGATGGCAAAGCATAGCAAAGAGCAGGCGGCTCCTTAAGCTTAGAGCACAGATGGGGCCTAGAGGACTCACCTGGGAGAGCCAGACCCAGGGAGGGCCAGAGATGCTGCTCTCAGCCCTTGATGACGTGCCCCAAGACAGCCTTCCAGAACATTAACAGCCCTCACTGTACTTACCAGTGACCTCCAGCACCAGCCTGAGCCCACCTCCATCCTTCAGCTGAGCTCCTGGGGGCAAGGAGGGACGAATGGGGGAAGCCAAGTTGGCACTGGGCTCAGAGTGTCAGTTCTCAGCACCCTGGACACAAATTAGACGGCCTGAAACTGAATCTCAGAGTTGCCACTTCTTGGCTGTGTGACCTTGGTTAACACACTAAACTTCCCTGAGCTTACATTTTATAATCTCTAAAATGGTGATAGTAACACCTACCTTTCCAGAGTCTGAGAAAACTAAATTAAATAATGTATGTGAATGCTCAGAGCACCTTTTAGTTGAATCTGGATAAATCTTAGTCGAATCTGAATTATACCCACCTGGACAGGCACTGGAAACCCTGGTGGTGTAGTGGTTAAGAGTTCAGCTGCTAACCAAAAGGTTGGCAGTTCGAATCCACCAGGTGCTCCTTGGAGACCCTATGGGGCAGTTCTGTTCTATAAGGTAGCTATGAGTCGAAATTGACTCAACAGCAATGGATTTGGTTTTGTTTGTTTGTTCTTTTGGCAGGCACTAAAGGCCTTAGGTCACAAAATATCAAAGGTGAAAGGAACCTCAGCCATTGTCCAACCCATCCTTCCCACTTTATAGATGAGGAAACTGAGGGCCAGAGAGGGAAAGGGAGCTATGCTAAGTCACACAGTAAATCAGTGGCAGATTCAGACCTAGAATTCATGCTGTGTCTAAGAATTCCTAAAAATGAGACTGTATGTTGATTCCAAATCATTCAATCCTGGCTCAGGTATCAAATCAGGCTAGGAGAGGCTCATGGAGAGGCAGGAGTGCAGACCAAGTGACAATCTGCACACATGTTCAGAGCTGTAAGCGTTTCCTCAGAACACCAGCAAAGACCCTCAAACATGCTCACAAGAGTAGCCCTCCTGCACTGGAGAACAGAACCGGGTTGAGAGTAGCAGGCAATAATTTAGTGCTGCGCAGTCAAGGTGTAAACTTTCGTTAAAGTCTCACATCTCATCTCATACACTTAGAAAGGCTTTACGTCCTACTCTAGAACAAGACTTTGGTACGTGTGGAAAAGTCGATCCTGCTCCTTTGGCCTCCGTTGTTGTTGTTGTTAGGTGCCATCGAGTCAGTTCTGACTCATATTGACCCTATAGGACAGAGTAGACATTCCCCATAGGGTTTCCAAGGAATGGCAGGTAGATTTGAACTGCCGACCTTTTGGTTACTAGCCAAGGTCTTAACCACAGTGCCACCAGGGCTCCACTCTAGCCTTTATGTGTGTGCAAAAAATAATTTTTTCTAAATGTTTGCATAAAGTTGATGGCCCCAGAAGCTGCCCCGTGTTTATCCTTGACTTGAGCACCCCATGACAGAGCCCAGTGTAAGAGGCCCAGCTCCTGGCCATTCTGTGACCAGGTTTGCCTTGTGTCTGGGCCCGTAGGAAGTCTTGGCTCAAACCTACTGGGCAAGTGGCCAGGCATCAGCATTAAGAGGCTTCAATGAGGTGATCAGTTTGACAGGACTGGTTAGTATCTGGAGGTCTGTGGATGGCGCAAACAGTTTGCACTTGACTGGTAACCAGAAGGATGGCAGTTCAAACCCACCCGGTGGCACTGGGGAAGAAAAGGTCTTGAGATCTGCTTCCATAAAGATTAAACTAAAAACCAAACCGAAGGCCATGGAGTCAATTCCAACTCATAGTGACCCTGTAGGATAGAGTAGAACTGCCCCATTGGGTTTCCAAGGCTGTAATCTTTAAGGAAGCAGACCGCTACATCAAACGAACAACCTTTCAGTAAGCAGCCAAGCACTTAACCACTGTACCACCGGGCCTCCTCCATAAAGATTACAGCCAAGAAGGCCCTATGGAGCAGTTCTACTCTTTAACACACGGAGTCGCCATTAGTTGGAATCAAGTCAACGGCACAAGACAAGTTAGTATCTGGGGCAGCAGTTGTTCAGTGGTAGAATTCTCACCTTCCACGTGGGAGACTCAGGTGATTCCCTACCAGTGCACCTCATGGGTAGCCACCACCCACCTATCAGTGGAGGTTTGCATGTTGCTATGATGCTGAACAGGTTTCAGCAGAACTTCCAAACTGAGACAGACTAGAAAAAAGGCCTTGCAATCTACTTCTGAAAATTAGCCAGAGAAAACCCTATGGATCACAACGGTCCAATCTCATTGTGTATGGGGTCACCACCAGTCAGGGACTGCCTGGATGGCAGCGAAAAACAACAAGTTAGTATCTAGGGAAGACTTGGTTTTAGAAGGACATCATGTTTACCCAGATCCAAGCAGGCAGCTTCCTCCTTGAAGGCCCAGCAATGGTTTCTGAAGGAATAGAAACCAAGGTTTTGTTGGGAACCCACCCAATGGCAGGAGTGGGGTCTTATTAACCAAGGACAAAGCACATAGTAGGTGCATGGTGCCTACTGAACTGGACTTGTTGGTGTATCAGATGTTAATGCCACATTTCATGTTCTGAGGACTGACTGGGCACCAGGTCCTGGGGCCATGTCCCAGCCCTAAGAAGCTGTATCGTCACAGTCCCTGGGCCCCTGGGTGAGACAGATGCAGATAAAGATGAAAGTCACCTGCTGGGAAGGTGCTCTACTAGCAGGACGTACAGGTGCTCTGGGAACCCAGGCTTGGATCACCAGGTTCATCCCAACATGGTGCAGCCTCGCCTGGCTGCTTCTAGATTGGTCCGAGTCATCTGGTGCAGCTACAAGGTCCTGGAGCCCTGCCTGGTCCCAAAGCCTCCGTAAGCCAGACGGGCACAGCTGTTCCCCGCCCCGTGTCTGCTGGCACCTGCAAGCTGGCTCCCTGGCCTGGACCCTATTGTTCACCCTTGACTTCATCTCCTCCTGACCCTACAGTCCACGCGGCCCATACACCGAAGGCCTGAGTGCCTTGGACTCAGACTTTGAGTTCAGCTTCCCGTGAGGTTGACCCTGGGTGTTCCATAACCTGCCTTATCGTGGAGTCACCCACACTGCCTTTTCCCATCCTTGTTCCAAGCACACTGCAATAAGGTTTCCAGCCAGCTTCTGGGGTGGAGGGGCAGCCAAACCAGCCCCAGCACCCCCCAGCCCCCAGAGTGGTCAAAATGTGGAGACCAGGTTCTTCATTCACCTAGGACCGAGGCAGGGCCATGAAGAGGTGCAGGCAAATCTCTTCAAGCCAGAACCTTACCGGTGATGTGGGCAGAGACGCTGGAAGCTGGGGGCTACCTAACCAGTTGCCGTGGAGCCAGTTCTGATTCATGGCAGTCACATGTGTGTCAGAGTAGAACTGTGCTCCACAGGGTTTTCAGTGATTGATTTTTTGGACATAGATCACCAGGCCTCTCTTCCGAGGCACCTCTGGGTAGACTTGAACCTCCAACCTTTTGATTAGCAGCCAAGTGCGTTAACCATTTGTACTCCCTAGCTCCTCTGAGAGCCACTCGGTACCTACTGTCTGCCTGGTTGGACCCTTTCCCTCCTAAAAAAAAAAAAAAATTTTTTTCCCTCCTAGAAAAAAAACGTAGGCCTAGTCCTTGTTTATAGAACATGTTACCCATTGGCCAGGTCGATGCAGGTGAGCCACGGCCCTGAGGCCATGAGTGTGTCCCCTTTCAGGTGGAACAGTCTCTTCTGTGGTCACCCAGCAAGGCAGTGGCAGAAATGAGATGAACTCTTTAGCTTTCTCACTCTGCAGCTCTGCTCCCTCCACTGCAAAGCCCGCCCTCCTGATGAGCCAGCTCTAGCACAGTCTGCCTCTCAGCCAATCAGAAAAACACAAATGTGAACTGCAGGGGAATAAGATTGCACTAGAAACGGGCACCCCTTGGACACAAAGCCCCGGGACTCTGGCCTAAGCAGTGCCAGCGGCCCAGACGATGGAGTCCTTGCACCTACGGAAAGGCTGCAAGGCTGCCTGACGGTCCAGGGCCAGGCGGGCACGGAGCCCCAGGACTAACCGTGTGGGCTGTTCATCTCCCTATTCCATTTCCAGGTTGGGGAGGCTCAGTGATTACATCTGGAATGAGACAAGGAAGTACCAGGCACTTGCCCCTTTGCCTGGTGACAGTGGGGCCAGGGTCAGGGACAGATTGTACCTACACAAGCTTGAACTAAAATTTCCGTCTTACTTATTTGTGCAGTAAACATCTTAGCTCTCACACCAAGCCTGTGCTAGATCCTGCAGATACAGAGAAGAATAACATTTAACCCTTGTCTTCAAAGCGCTCACAGTTGAGTATGGACCTCTCTTCTAGATTCACTCCCACAGCAATAACACGCACGCACGCGCGCGCACACACACACAGCAGTTGCCATTGAGCCACTGAGTCACTTCCGACTCACGATGCCCCCGTGAGTGTCAGATTAGAACTGTGCTCCACAGTGTTTTCAATGACTGATTTTTCAGAAGAAGATCACCAGGCCTTTCTCCTGAGGTACCTCTGGGTGGACTTGAACCAGCAACCTTCTGGTTAGCAGTGAGGTTAAACCGTTTGCAACACCCAGAGACTCCAAGTACTGGAAATTCTCTCTCCTGAAGACTCAGACTCTCTCCCCCTGCCCCTGCCGGGGTTCAGGGGCTTATGGTGTGACACTGGATTTATTGAAAAACAGGGCCATTGTCTCACCTGGACCCACCCCAGTTCCCCCTCCACACTGCAAGTGCCAGAGTTATCTTTTAAGATGCAAATCAGGTCATGGTAGTATGCCACTGACAGCATCAGGATCTCCCCTTCACCTTTAGGAAAAATTCCATCTCCCAGCCATGACCTGGAGGACCCAGCGAGCTCCAGCCTCTCACTCTGTCCCTCCCCCACTCTCCTTCTTCCTCACCCTGCTCAGGCTGGTCTTCCCACTCCTGCACTGGCCTCCTCTCTTCTACCTCCAGGCCTTTGCAGAAGCTGTTCCCTCTGCCTGGAATGATTTCCCACCCCCACATACTTTGAATGACCAGTTCCTTCTCCCCCTTTAGGGATAGAGTGGGGAGATGAGCACCCCACACAGTCCTGGGGCCCTATTCCTGCCAGGCTGGGCCTGCCTCTGGAACTATGGGCAGCCTTGCTGGCCTTTCCATAGGTGCGAGGACTCCACAGTCTGCAGGTCTTAGCCAAGAAGCAGCCCCCTTGAAGAGAGGCCTTCCCTTACCACGGAGCGGGAATAACCCCATGTTCCCATCGTGTTCGTTGATAGCACACTTCTCTTCCTCCCTGTCACCACAGTCTGGGATGGGTTTACAGATTTGGATGGTTGTTTGCTGTCGATTGTCTTCCCCACTAAAACCGAAGTGCCGGGAGAGTGGGCTGAGGGGCGGGAGGTAGGCCCCCATCAGGGGCTGTTGCCATTAGTAGTCTAGGTGACAGATGTGGAAGTCCTGAAAGGGCGAAGGAACGAGGTCTTTATGATAAAGACTTTACCAAGAGATACTCGGGTGCGGAATTGGCAGGATTTGTGTCCAGTTAGGAGTCCCTGGGTGGCCTAGATGGTCAAGCGCTGGGCTACTAACAGAAAGGCTGGCAGTT
This sequence comes from Elephas maximus indicus, assembly GCF_024166365.1. Taxonomy (NCBI): domain Eukaryota; kingdom Metazoa; phylum Chordata; class Mammalia; order Proboscidea; family Elephantidae; genus Elephas; species Elephas maximus. The sequence continues at coordinate 68,921,591 of NC_064831.1, read as the reverse complement.
CGAGTCTACGCAGAGGGACCTTGGGAGAAAGGCCTGGTGATCTACCTTTGAAAAAGCAGCCACTGAAAACCTTACAAAGCGCAGTTCTACTCAGATACACATGTGGTTGCCATGAGTTGAAGTTGGCTCGACAGCACCTGGTTTGGTCTTGGTTTTTGTGTCCAGTTGGATGTAACAAACCCTTCTGTCCGCGTTTATGCCTTAGGAATCTGGGCAGATGCAATGCCACCACTGAGACAATTTGGAGGAGAAGCAGGCTGGGAGGGAGTGGGAGACGACAAGTCCCCTTTTGGGGAGTCTCTTAGTCTGGGTTCTCTAGAGGAGCAAAACCAGTGAAGCGTGTATATAAGTAGAGAGAGAGATTTACTTCAAGGAAACCGCTCACGGGTCAGGCGGCAGGCTGGAGGCCTCCGTCGGCTCACAGGGTTCCAGGGGCTGCTGAACCCAAAATCTGCAGGTCAGGCAGCAAGCTGAAGACTTCTGCAGGCTTTTGTCCTGAGAACTGGAGGTCAGACGATGAGAAGAGTGTTGTTGTTGTTAGGTGCCACCGAGTCGGTTCCGATTCATAGCGACTCTATGTACAACAGAACTTTAAGAAGAGTACGGGGTCAAGAAAGAGAAAGAGATTTACCAGAACATCCATTTATATACTAGAGGCAGGCCACACCCCCAAGGAAACGCCCCTTTCAACTGATAGATCACATTGTGGACAGGCAGGCAGTCCGACGTCTGCCAAACCCCTGCGGATCATAGCCTAGCCAAGCTGACATACAACGTTAATCATCACAGGGAGGTCAAGCTTGAGGTGCCTAAGGGCAGAAAAGGGCTTTAGCCTCTCCCAAGGCGTGGTGAGGATGTTTATTAAAGAGACAAATGCAGCCCCACAAGGACAGCTGGGGAGTGTGCTGGAGGGATGGGCTGATTGGAAGGGCATGTTCAGAGGCTCAGCAGGTGGCACCCTGTTGCCCAGAGCCCATGGAGTGAAGTGATGTGGCTGCCAGGTACACAGCAGGGGACATGCAGGCTAGGCAAGGGCTGGTGGAGGACAGTGCCAACTGAGCAGAGCCTTCATGTGGTCTCTTTGGGATCTGCCTGCTTTAGACACTTTCACAGCTGGCTTAGCCAGTCAGCCTTTGCTTCCTCTTCTCCAAGTGCAGGCACTGGTGTGAAGGTCACTCGATGATACGGGGACTTCCTACAGGGTGGGGGCACAACCTCTCTCCTTTCAGTTCTACTACACTGCCAGGTAGGTATTTTCACTCCCCGTCACAGATGGTGGTGCAGTGGTTAAGAGCTTGGCTCCTAACCAAAAGGTCAGCAGTTTGAACCCACCAGCTGCTCCTTGGAAACCCTATGGGGCAGTTCCACTCTGTCCTATAGGGTTGCTATGAGTCAGAATCGACTCAATGGCAACAGGTTTGGTTTTGGTTCAGTCATAGATGGGGAGCCGTGGTGGTGCAGTGGTTAAGAGCTCCACAGCTAATCAAAAGGTCAGCAGTTCGAATCCACCAGCCACTCCTTGAAGACTACCGGGCAGTTCCTATAGGATCGCTATGAGTTGGAATCAACTTGACGGGAACAGGCGAGGGTTTTTTTGGTTTTGGGTCACAGATGGAGGAAGGGAGGCCCAGAAGGTTTGCCAATCCACACTCCTGAAGAAGGGTTTGAACCTTCTTTCCCTCCCAGTGACTGGACAAGTCACTCAACAACCCTGGTCTACGGTTTTCCTGCCTCATTCAGAGGAGCCTTGGGCTTCTACAGGGGCTCTTAGGTGGCCACCTTTGGGGCTGGGAGGCAAATGAGGTGGGGAGCATGCTGGGGGCCACACCCCTATGTCAACCACAGCAGAACAGCTTTTAGTTGTTGATAGTTGCAATCTCGTCGGTTCCAACTCATGGCAACCTTATGGATAAGAGAACGAAATGTTGCCCAGTCTTGTACCATCTGCATGATCTTTGCTATGTTTGAGGCCATTGCTGTGGCGATTGTGCCAGTTCATCTCACTGAGGGTTTCCCTGGTTTCGCTGACCCTCTACTTTACCAAACCTGATGTTCTTTTCTAGAGATTGATCTGTCCTGATGACGCGTCCAAAGTAAAAGCAAAACCACGTCTCGCCATCCTCCCTTCTCTGGTTGTGTTCTGGTTGTATTTCTTCGAAGCATTCTGGTTGTATTTCTTCTGAGACTGATTTGTTTGTTCTTCTGGCCATCTACAATATATTCAGTATATTATGTTGCTGTTGGGTGCCGCTGAATCAATTCCAAGTCATAGCGACCCCATGTGACAGAATAGAACTGCCCCATAGGGTTTTCTAGGCAGAGGCAAATTGCCAGGTCTTTCTCTCGCAGAGCCAGCGGGAGGTTTTGAAACGCCGACCTTTCTGTTAGCAGCCAAGCAATTAACTGTTGCGCCATCAGGGCTCCTTCCATAGATAGAGAGAGAGAGATGTATACATTATATATGACGTTTCTGCATAAGTCTGACCTTCACCAACAGATAGTGCTTCAGCTCTGACATGCTATGAGTCCATATTTAAATATATATAATCTTGTAGCAGGGTCCTTCAACACACTAGACCAAAAATACTGGATAACAATTTATCAACCATTTATCAAGCACCTATGATGTGCCAGGCACAGTAGCACATGTTTTACACAAGGCACCTCCATTAATCATCCCACCAGCCCTGTGAGGTAGTCACTAATATTACCACTTTAGAGAGGGCAAAACTGAGGCTCAGAGACATTAAGTAACTTGTTCAAGGTTACAGAATGAGTATGTGGCAAAGCTGGCACGTGATCCCAAGTCTGACATCAAAACCAGAGCCTTCAACCACAAACACACAATATAAAGATTTGGGCTAGGGACTGCTCGATCCTCTGCCAAGATAAATGAAGGAAAAATGGAGAACTAACAGGAAGTGGAAATATGGCACAGCCTCTCTGGTGACTTTGGTGAAGGCGGCTTTTGTTTCTGCTTGGGTGGGAACCTTGTAACTCTGAATCCCATGAGTGTCGAGGAAAAAAATCAGCAAAGCAGGCATCCACGCCCTGCAGTCCGGTTTCCCTGGAATCCGTGGGAGTCTGGAGCTGATACCAAAGCCGGTGTTTCAGCCGTTGCCTGCGCGCACGCAGCCAAGAACAAGACTCAGCCCCCTGATGTTCATGCGGGAGCATCAGTGACGCGTGGACTTGAGAGGGGCCCAGAACACTGCCAACGCCCAGACGCTTCCGTCGGGGCGACTGTCGTGCAGGAGCAGCTGGGGGGCTTGGACACCCCCGGCTGAGAGAGGAGCACGCAGCCGCCAAATGCGCAGCCGCGATTTCCGGCCTCCCGCTTCACTCGCTGATGGAGTTCCACTGCCTTTAAGGATGAGGCAGCGTTAGGGAAAAACCATACAGACCTGGCTTTGTATCCTGGCTCTCCCCGCTCCTAGCTTGGGAAGTCTTCAAGCTCTCTGAGCCTCAATTTCCTCATCTGTGAAATGGCCGCCATAATAGAGCCTACATCCCAGCACTGTTCTGAGTGTTAAATTGGATGATGTTTGTAAAACCCTAGCACAGCACAGTTATTGCGATCCCATGTAACAGAGTAGAATAGGGTTTTCTAGGCTGCAGTCTTTACAGAAGGAGCCCTGGTAGTGCAGTGGTTAAGCCTTTGGCTGCTGCGGTTCGAACCCACCAGCTACTCTGCGGGACAAAGATGTGGCAGTCTACCTCCATAAAGATTTCATACCAAAACCAAACCCTTTGGTTCGAACTCATAGTGACCCTATAAGACAGAGGATTCTAGCCTTGGAAACCCTATGGAACAGTTCTACTCTGTCTTATGGGGTCGCTATGATCCATCCTTGTCGCTCCCTCGCTTCCCGCACAGCTCTAGTCCAGGCTGCTGTCATCTCTCAGCTGAACTTTCTTGGTGGCCTCCTAACTGGTGTACTAGTCAGGACACACTGGGTTGTGCTGCGGTAACAAACAACGCCAGGCCCAGTTAATACAACAAAGGTTTATTTCCCACTCAGGCTTTATGTCCCGTGCAGGTTGGCAGGAGGGTTCTGCTCACTGTGACTGCTCTGGCCCAGGCTGGTAGGGGCTCCATCCTGACACCTGCTTCCCAGTCACCTGACAGAAGGGAGGGAATGGGACCAACCCCCTACTCCTGAAGCTCCCACCCAGAAATGATCCACTCCCCATACAGTTCACTGCATGAGGCAACTTGCACAGCCCTAGTGTCAGAGGTGGGGGAAGTGCAGACCTCCCGCGGGCTGGGAGGGCAGAAGTACTAGGTTGACAGCACTAATGTCACCCACTGTCTCCCCACAGTCACTGGGTCCTGCAGTCCAGAACAGTCTTTCCAAAATGCAAATCCGATCATGTCACACATACATACACAGAGTAGCTGAGGAGAAAGGCAAAGGAGCCTTAATGATGGGCTTAGTGGCAGGAGGCAGGGAGCCTGCTAAGCAAGCTGTGCTGATGCTTAGAGGGGCGGGGTCCTTGCCAGCCTCCCTTCTGTTCATCAAGCTCAGTGTCTCTGTCATCCCTGACCAAGTGTGACAAGAAGTACTTTAGCAACTGGGCTTCCCCTGAATTAATGAGGAAGAGGATTTTAAAGGCTGACATGGCATTCTGAGAATGTTAACACTCCCCATCAGTACCTTTGGCTCAACAGGAATTTACCAGGGCCTCCTAGGAGCCCAGGTACCTGGATGGAGCAAACGGTTAATGTGCTTGGCTGCTAACCGAAAGGTTGGAGGTTCAGGTCCACTCAGAGGCACCTCGGAAGAAAGACCTGGCAATCTTCTGTCAGGCTATATGAGTGAAATATAATCAACTTTGCTTAAATGACTCTTGGGCTCTTAGTCAAACTCAGGAAGTTGGTGGACTCATTTAGGAGAACCTGGTCAGTGTGCAGTGTTCTCAACATGCCTGGTTTCCCCCATCCCCTAAGCCTGCTGCTACCCTGCCACCTGCTTTCCTCCCACGCAGGGCCTCTTCTGCCCTCTTGCCACACTCACCTCCTGGTCAGCTCTGCAGGCAGTGGGAAGCTGGGGCTGGGAGGGGCTGGTGTTCCAAGAGGAGAGCAGATAGATAAGCAGATACCAGTTGGGCAGGGGTGAGGAGAGGGGGGTCATTACGTCTGAAAGCATCCTGTATTCTGGACAATGAGGGAAACAGACTGTTATGGAACACGTACTGGCCTGTAGAAAGACACAAACCAGCCAAGAAGCACTTGTGTCCCAGGGGCTTGTACAAGGGGCACCAGCAGGGGAGTGCTGCTGACACCAAGGACAGAGTCACTGCAAATAGAGAGGCCTCCCCTATCTGCCAGGGCCCTCAGGGGAAGCTGAGCATGCTCAGTGATGACCACTCTCTGGAAGGCTGGAACGTGGAGTGTCCTGGTGGCCAGACAGTGTAGGGTGCAGCTCAGAGGAGTAGGGGGGTGGGAATGGATGTCACCACACCCCTCAGACAGGCACTCCCAAAGAGCCACTGTCTTCTGTTATTTTAAAATTGTAGAATTGGCCACACGTTCCCATGATTCAACATTCAAATGATACAAAGTACAGAGTGACACCCCTGACCCCAGCAACCCAGTTTACCTCCACAAAGGCTGCCATCATTACCAATTTCTTATGCATTCTTCCAGAGTATAGATATATACATATGTATATATGCAAATACATGCATATATGTGCAAATACATACCAAATCAACCAGTTGCTGCCAAGTGGGCTCCAGCTCATGGCGACCTCATGTGTGTCAGAGTAAAACTGTGTTCCATAGCGTTTTCGATGGCTGAGTTTTTGGACATAGATTGCCAGGACTTTCTTCTGAGGTGCCTCTGGGTGGACTCGAACAGCCACCCTTTTGGTTAGCAGCTGAGGGTGTTAATCATTTGTACCACCCAGTGATTTCACAAAGACATACACGTATATACAAATATGTGCAGATATATATATGTATGTATGCATATATATAAAATTATTGTACAAAACATACTACGTTGTAACGTATTACAAATGCTATTCTACATCTTGTTTTTCTCACTGTGTGGTGGAGACAGTTCTTTATGAGTATATTGACCGTCATCGTTCTTTTTTACAGCTGCATAGTATTCCATTGTATGGACGTCTCCTCTTGAGGGACATCTGAGTAATTTGCAGTCTTTTGCTGGTACAGACAGTGATGCAATTAATAAATACCTTTGTGCTATTTCACTCTCATTCAGATGGCTAAGATTAAAAAAAAAAAAACAGAAAATAACGAATGTTGGCGAGGATGTGGGGAAACTGAAACTCTTACCCACTGCTGGTGGGAATACAAAATGGTACAGCCATTGTGAAAAACAGTATGGCCATTCCTCAAAAAACTAAAAATAAAAGTACTATATGACCCAGCAATTCCACTGCTAGGTACATACCCGAAAGACTTGAAAGCAGAGACTTAAAAAGAGACATGTACACCGATGTTCACTGCAGCACTATTCACAATAGCCAAAAGGTAGAAACAACCTAAATGCCCATCAACAGATGAATGGATAAAATGTGGCACATACCTACAATGGAATACTACTCAGCTGGTAGGAGAAATGAAGTCTTGATACATGCTACAGTGCGGATGGAACTAGAAGATGTTATGCTGAGTGAAGTAAGTCAATCACAAAAGGACAAATATTGCATGACCTCACTTATATAAAAAGACAAGAAAAGAAAAACATATAGAGACCAAAGTTTATTAGCAGATACCAGGGGTTCGGGGGAGGGAAGGGGGGTTAACGGTGATGGAAAAATAACATTCATTAAGGGTAGGGCTATATAGCCAAGTACTGTAATTGCTGTCGATAAGTTGTATACCTGTAAAAAGTTGAACTGGCAAAAGTTGTGTGATAGATATATTTACAACAATGATCAAAAAAAACGTAGCTGCTGAGGCTGCTTATATACAACCAACCAAAAGCCTCATGGATGTTCCTTGGTTTGGAGGTTTAGGGTCATGGTTTCCTGGGACATCCCAGTTAATTGGCCCAACAACATGCTTAGTGCTTCTGTTCTACCTCCTAGTTCATTGCATAGTGCCTGGGGTCTTAAAAGCTTGCAAGTGGCCATCCATGACACACAATTGGTCTTTATTTCCCCCAAAAAAGGAGAGTCAGGAATAGGAGGAGGATATGGAATGTGTGGCTAATTGCCTCCATGGACAACTACCTCCTTTTCCATGAGTCCAGAAGAACTGGATGGTGCCTGGCTACCATTACTTAACATTTTGATCAAAAATTCCATAGAAGGATACTGATCAAAAGGGGGAAAATGCAGAACACAATTTCAAATTCTCATGGACTCCAGACTTCCCAGAGCCATGGAGGGTGAATGAACCCCTGAAACTATTGCCTTGACATAACCTGTAAGCCTTAAACCAAAAATATCCCCTGAAGTCTTCTTAAAACCAAACAATAGTTTAATTTAACTGGTAAAAAATATCTGCCTTGAGCATTATGCTCTTTTAAGAACTATCTATAAAGGATCGAATTGACAAAAGCAACTTGAAAGATTCGTTAAGAACCTTGGATGACAGTGAGTTTATGTTAATGGACGAGGAACAGCTCAGAAAAGGGGAGTGAGAACGGTTGCATAACTCAAGAATGTAATCAGTGTCACTGAAGCGAACATTAGAAACTGTAAAAATAGATACATAAGTAAATAACCTTTATGTATAGGTCATTTCTAACCAGGTTTTTACAAAAGCTAAAGGACAGACACGTGCAAACTAAAGCTCATTCCCTTCTACATTTGGCAGACATCTAGAGGTGGTTGGTGGGAACATCAAGGGCAAGCTACCTGATATTCATGCAGAATCTGCAAAGTGGGACAGCCGCCAGGAGTCATTTCATCCCGTGGCCACGACTCCTAGGGCCTGGAGTTGTTAGCTGCCATCGAGTCGGCCCGTGACTCATGAAGACCCTATGCACAATGGGATCCCATTGTGATCCATAGGGTTTTCAGTGGCTGATTTTTTGGAAGTAGATCTCCAGGTCTTTCTACCTGGTCTTAGTCGGGACACATCACTGAAACCTGTTCAGCATCATAGCAACACACGAGCCTCCACTGACCAGTGGTGGCTGCACATGAGGAACATTGGCTGGACATTGAACCTGAGTCTCCTGCATGGAAGGTGAGAATCCTACCACTGAACGACCACTGCCCAGCAGGGCCTGAGTAATATACATTAAGGAAGAGACTGTTCTGTGGGCAGAATCTCAGAGGGCCACACTAACACAGGCCCCCAGACATGGCCAAGCTCTGCCTGGTTCCAGGCAGATTCTGAGAGAGGGGCTTTCACAAGTCTCTTAAGTTCTGACATTGCGGTTACTTCCCAGCAGATCTCCTCCCACCTATTTCACCGCTGTCCCCAGGGAAGGCCAGGCAGGACATACAGGTGAGCAACTATATGGTGTTCAGAGGTCAGTTCCTGGAGCAGGCCTCGGTCCTGGTCTGAGTTGGAGGCTGGAGCAATGCATGGCTCAGGCCCCATCGGAGCCCAGGAGCCTGAGACAGGCACTCAGCATGGGGACAAAGCAGAAATCCTGGCACAGTCACCAGGACCCTGGAAGACTCAGACCTGGGGACTAGGAGGCAGAGGTTGGTTGGAATGAGGCCACTGGGAATGGGGGAGAGGGTCGCAAAGGGGGAGTCCAGAGTCTGGGAAGCCTCATCAGGTGAAGTGGGGGGTGGTGATTTGTGCAGGGTAGATATGTCCTTTCTGGTGGGGGAGCACCAGGGGCGTTGGCTGAGGCCAACACGGCTGTCAAGCAAGGCCCATTGGGGAAATCCTGGACCCAGTGAGGCCCCCACTGTGTGCCAGGCACAAGGGCAGTGCAGCCAGGGCGGGAGAGGATCCAGCACCTGATGAGCACGCGGTGTGTTGCAGAAGCTGTGAGAGGGGCCAGAAGACACTCTTGGGATCCTAGAGGTGAGAGGTAGAAAAAGGTCCTGAGGTGTACGTGAGGACCTAAGGGGAAGCCTGGATGGATGGCCCTGACTGAAGGAAGTGAGGGCAGAGATGACCAAATAGTGGGACTCCAGGCCAGGGCACGTGCATGCACACACACAGACACACATGGGCACACACGGACACACACACATACACACGGACGCAGACATACATACAAGGCTGGGGCCCCATCAAGTTCCCTGTAACACAGCCCCTTCTGTGGACTGGAACATCAGGCCACATCTGGCAGAACAGGGCTAGCTTGGGCACAAGGCCAGCTGAGACCTTGGAAGTGGACCAGGAGGGAGGGAGCCAGGACAAAGCGGAGGAGAAGAGGCCCTGCCTGGGTGGGGCAGCAGAGTGGGACCAATAAGGCATGAGGCTGGCCCAGCGTGAAGGCGTCCATCCTGCCTCAGAGGACCCAGCCCACTCCTCCCCTAGGAAGCCGCAATGAGCAGAGGCCCTGCTAGTAGGCCTGAATCCCAGCCAAGCAGGATAAATTGGAGGGGGCGAGACTAAGGACAGGGAGACCGGACAGAGCCGTTTCATAGTCCAGGTGGCAGATGATGAAGCCTTGAAGCAGAGTGTGGCAGTGAGGATGGGGGCAAGGCATAGATCCCAGAGATATCAAAGAGGAGAAACAGAACTTGGTGACCAGTTGACTCTAGGGGATGAGACCCAGGAACTGAAGGTGATGGAGAGGATACCACAGATTGCTGATTCATAATAACCCTCTGATCTTGGCACAACTGTGACCATTCGGTTTATAAGACCTCCCCAGGCGTGTGTATACGTGTGTGTGCGCGTATGTATGCTTTCTAGTAATTTGCCACGGTCAGGTTGATGAGACCCGTCACATTGGCCTTGCAAAGGATTCAACTGGCTTAAAAGCCATTATTGAGCACTATATGAATCAAGAGCTTTCACACCATTATGTTTTCAACAGAAGTGAGGTGGGTAACATCATTCCTGTTTTGTGAAAAATTGAACAGGTCCACAGAAGCTAAGAGAGGTACTGAAGACCCCCAAGACTAAGTAATAAATAATAAATTTGAACACAGATTTATCATAGACCAAATGGAGGTCTGCCGACTCCAAACCCTGGCACATGTCACCACCCTAGGGTCCCAAAGTGCACTCTCTAGGAAGATCTACCACGGAGCAGCTCTACTCTGTAACACATGGGGTCACCATGAGTTGGAATGAATTTGATGGCATAGATTTGTTTTAAATCTTTGTGGAAGCTGATTGCCAGGCTTTTCTTCCCCAGGACTGTTGGGTAGATTCAAACCACCAACCTTTAGGTTAGCAGTCAACCACAAACGATTTATACTGTACAGGAACCTGTCTGGCTGATAGTGGGAACTTAATAAATTTTTGTTGGATTAATGAATGAGAAATCATTCAGGTAGGGAGTAAAAGATGGCAAGAGCTTTGTTTTCGATTATTAATAACCCTTGTTTTTAGCTGCCTGTTTGCCAGTGAGGAGCCTAGTGCTGAGAGAGAGGGAGGGGCTCCCCAAAGCCCCTTAGCTCCCTAAGCAACAGAACTAGATCCCAAACCCAGCTGGTTGGTCGGTTTGAACCCCTGCTAAGAATTTGCATTTCTAACAAGTTCCCTACTGAGAATTTGCATTTCCACCCCAGATATACTGAGTCAGAATCTACATTTTAACAAGATTCCCAGGTGATTCTTCCGTATAACTTCCTGGGAACTTGTTAGAGCTGCAACTTCTCAACAGGGAACTTGTTAGAAATGCAAATTCCCCACAGGGGTTCAAACCTGAGCAAACTGGTTCAAAGCCATGGTTGAGAACCACTGGTTTAGAGATTAGAGCCTTGGTGGCACCGTGGTTAAGAGCTATGGCTGCTAACCGAAAAGGTTGGCAGTTCAAATCCACCAGCCGCTCCTTGGAAACCCTATGGGGCAGTTCTATTCTATCCCATAGGGTCGCCATGAGTTGGAATCGACTGTACAGCACCCAACAACAACAACAAGGTGTTTATTAAAAACCTTCAGCCCCACCCCTAGAGATTCTGATTCTGAAGGCCTGGGTGGGGCCTGGGCATCTGCATTTTTAGCAAGAGCCCCAGGTGATTTGTATGTGGACAGCTGGGATACCACACTAGGAGAAATGCCCCTACTATATCTAGTTACCTCTGGTGCAGCCGCAGCAAGGCGGAGCGATGGGTCTGAGCCTGATCCTGGAAAACAGGTGGGGTCCCCGTGACGCGGTGAATACAGACGTGGATCCCATGTGTGGTTTCATCTCAAGTAACAGAGCTTTGTCATAAGCAGTGGTTCTTACACTTTAGCGTGTATCTAGATCACCTACAGGGCTTATCTAAACACAGATATCTGGGCAGTTCGAATCCGCCAGGCGCTCCGTGGAAACTCTATGGGGGTAGTTCTACTCTGTCCTATAGGGTTGCTATGAGTCGGAATTGACTTGACAGCACTGGGTTTGGTTTGGGTTGGGTTGGGTTGGGTTGGGTTGGGTTGGGTTGGGTTGGGTTGGGTTGGGTTGGGTTGGGTTGGGTTGGGTTGGGATGGGTTGGGTTGGGATGGGTTGGGATGGGTTGGGTTGGGTTGGGTTGGGTTGGGTTGGGTTGGGTTGGGTTGGGTTGGGATGGGTTGGGTTGGGTTGGGTTGGGTTTGATCTGGGCCCCATCCCAGAGCTTCTGATTTGGGATTCTTGGGTGGCCTGAGAACTTGCATTTTCAACAAGTTCCCAGGCGACACTGACAATGACGCACCAGGGACCGTGCTTTAAGAGCCTCTGTTTTTGCACATCATGAAAAATGTCGTCAGTACCGTTGGATTTCAGATACAGAAGCTGTGCTGGCAAATGTTCTGCTGTGTGTGTTCTCGCCACAATAAAGAAAAGAACCTCTGGTTTTAAGGATTCTCGCAGCAGTGAGGGAGGTGGGATATTCCTGGGAAGGACAAGAACCCCAGTACAGGCAGCATTTCCAGCGGCCATAATCGGAAGACCCGGAAGCCACAGCAGCTCCAGGGCCAGGCAGTCTGTCCCCTACCCACACCTGGACCCCTACAGCCAGAGTCTACGGAGGTGCCGTCTAGGGTCCCATTCCTGCGACTCAGCCCCTCCCCTGCAGCACTGGCCTTGCCTTCAAGGCTCCATGTGTCTCTGTTGGGCCTCCTGCCTTCTGCTGGCTCATGGCCCTTCTTGCCTGCTCCTGACCCACCTCCTAGTGGTCTTCCGATGTTACTGCCAACTTACTGCCTCTTCCCATACTCCCCAGTGCAGACCCCCAGCCTGGCTAGTGCCCATTGTCTCTGTCCAGGTAACTTGGGGAGCCCAGACCAGTCTAGAGCTTGGTCCCTTATTTCAGGTGCCTAAAAAAAAAAAAAAAAAAAAGTTTTTTTTCTTTTTTACCCCTGATCTAAGTGGTGAAAGTTAATGCACTTGGCTGCTAACTGAAAGGTCAGAGGTTCAAGTCCACCCAGAGGCACCTCGGAAGAAAGGCCTAGCTACCTACTTCCAAAACATCACCCCTTGAAATCTCTATGGAGCACACAGTTCTACTCTGACATACATGGGGTCACCATGAGTAGGTGTCAACTCAATGGCACCTGGAAAAAAAACCCTGATCTAATTGGGCTCTGGTCCCGTTCAAAAAAGAGCTCAGGCCCAACTTCCTCAGCAAAGACCATGCAGGGGTCAGAGGCCCATAGAAGAGGCCATGGGCTTATTAGGTACTGTGATTCCGTATCCAGTATCCCAGTGGGCTGGTGAGGGCCTGAGGGTGAGGCTGGACCTGTTTCTGCAACTCTAGTTAGGCCTCAGGGATGCCCAGGGTTTGTTTCTGCATTTATCCTATATCGTTGACAGCACACAGTGTGTGAGTCCTGATCCCACCCACTGTCCCGGGGAGGCCTCAGATGTGGCTCTGTATTGCAATGGAAAGTTCTAGGGTGTCCCCAGGGCTGAAATAATGCTGCCGTTCTGTAGAGGCATACAACTGGGATCCAACAAGTGTATGTAGTCACCTTGCATGGCAGGGGTGGCTCAAGTCCTATCCTGCAGTCACACTGAGTCGCAAGGGTTGTTCTGGGGGAGTCTTCTCAACTCTGATAAGCTCCGAGGTGGTTCTGGTTGGCCGCTATCTCACTCTGGGGTTGCCCAAGATGTGGTCCTGGCTTCCTCTCAGCAGCGCCCACGGGGACCTGGTGTGAGTCTGGTTCCCACTCTGCAGCTTCAGATGGCTGTCTCCAAAGTCCAGGTATGGTTCAGCTCCCAGGGGTGACTTGGTGTCTCTCTATAAGCCCTGATCCAACACCAGCAGAGGTTATAAGGCTGTCTCCTCCAGACTCACTGTTCCACTCTGGAAGGGACTGATATTAAAATTGTGATTTATCCAGAACCCCCAGGAATACCCAAATCCCATCGTAGACCACCACGTTTGTGAGATCCTCAGGCAAGAGGCCATTCAGGCAATGCAACATTCTTTAGGACTTTCTAGCTTTGGCTGCAGGGAAGAGCTGGCCTGGCCCCACTGAGGCTTTGGAGCCTGAGGCCTGGTACCAAAGCAGGCCAGTGGCTGGTGCTTTCTCCTTCCCCCCTGAGCCATGCCTCAATCGCAAGTCTTATGCTCTAGCATCAACAAAGCCTATCCACAAACACGCCAGAACCAGATGGACAGGAGCATAGAGAAGGGAGAGAGAGCGTCAGTCGCAGGCTCCCAGGGCTGGGGAGACAGTGGGAGCCCCTGCACCTGGGGCAACCAGTCACCAAGCAGAGGAAGAGGCGTGAAGCAAGAAAGGCAAAGCTAGAGGGTCCTGTGTCTGGGCTGCTTCTGAGAGGGGGCAACAGCCTCGGCCATTGACCTCACCTGCCCTGTGGAAGGAAGCTAGGAGAAGTGGGGAGGAGACACAGGGATGTGGAGGAGGAGAGAAGCAGGCCAGAACAGAGACCCAATGAGAGAATGAGACAGAGAGGCTTGGAAAAAGGACGAAAGATAGACACAGAGAAACAGCAAGAACAAAAGAAGAGAGAAGGGAAGACGATACCTTTTCCAGGCTCAAAACACCAAGAGGTGGGCTCCTCTTTGAACTGTGGCCCAGCTGATCCAGAGGACCCTGGCTGCCCCAGGACACATGTCCACACCTAGGCCCTCAGGCCACTCCAGGCTGCACACCTGAACCTGGATCCTAGCCACCACAGCTCCACAGGGAAGTCAGGCCATGCCAGAAACACACCAGAGCCTTCCCAGAACTGTGGGGAGAGATCAGGAACCACCCAAGGCCATCCAGAATGCCAGGGAAAGACCCAGAACACAAGCCCTTTCTCCATCTCCATCTCCGTATCTCCCCTTCCCCTCATCTCTGATCCCACATACAACAGTCTCATTCATTTGGCTGCCCAAAGCCAGGATTTGTGATGACTCAGAATTGCTGGGTGGAAGTTAACTTTACCTTAGCAAACACGTTCTACTAGTCAGTCAGGCTGTGCGGTCGTGTAAACCAGAATTCAGGGAGAAGGTTTGCAGTCATGGAGGGAACAAACCACTCTCAAGTCATTTGAGGCAGTTATAATCTGGCTTCAGCCCTGAGTTCTAACATCATTTATGCTGTTTCCCGGCCTGGTGGCCCTGGGCAAGCCACTGTGTCTTGCTTCAGCTTCCTCCCATTTAATGGAGTGGATAGTATACTTAACTCCTAGAGTGGTCATGTTTCCAATGTGGTATACTGACAACCTAGCACCATGCCAGGGGCATAGTTGTTGTTGTTAGGTGCCATCGAGTTGATCCCAACTCATAGCGACCCTATGTACAACAGAGCGAAACACTGCCCAGTCCTGTGCCAACCTCACAGTCATTGTTATGCTTGAGCCAAAGGAAACTAGCACCATGCCTGGGCATAGTATGTCCTCAAATTTCCCTTCCCCTTTTTCTACCTTAGGGGAGTCCCTGGGTGATGTAAATGATTAACGCACTCAGCTGTTAACCAAAAGTTTGGCAGTTTAAGTTCGCCCACAGTGCCTTGGAAGGAAGGCCTGGTGATCGAACTTATAAAAAATCGGCCATTGACGTTAATCCAAAAAACACAAAATAATAAATGTTGGAGAGGTTGTAGAGAGACTGGAACACTTATACACTGCTGGTGGGAATGTAAACTGGTACAACCACTTTGGAAATCGATTTGGCACTTCCTTAAAAAGCTGGAAATAGAACTACCATATGATCCAGCAATCCCACTCGTTGGAATATATCCTAGAGAAGTAAGAGCCATCACATGAACAGATATATCCACATGCATGTTCATTGCAGCACTGTTTACAATAACAAAAAGATGGAAGCAACCAAAGTGTCCGTAAACGGAAGAATGGATGAATAAACTATGGTATATTCACACAATGGAATACTATGCATCCATAAAGAACACCAATGAATCTGTGAAACATTTCATAACATGGAGGAATCTGGAAGGCATCATGTTCAGTGAAATTAGTCAGTTGCAAAAGGACAAATATTGTATGAGACCACTATTACAAGAACTCCAGAAATAGTTTAAACATAGAAATACTCTTTGATGGTTACGAGAGCAGGGAGGGAGGGAAAGAGGAAGAGGCGGATTCCCTAATTACATAGTAGACAAGAACTAATTTAGGTGAAGGGAAGGACAATACATAATACAGGAGAGGTCAGCACAACTGGACTAAACCAAAAGCAAAGCAGTTTCCTGAATAAACCGAAGACTTTGAAGTCCAGCGTAGCAGGGGCGGGGGTTTGGAGACCATGGTTTCAGGGGACATCTAGGTCAACTGGCATAATAAAATCTATTAAAAAAAATTCTGCATCCCATTTTGGAGAGTGGCTTCTGGGGTCTTAAACACTAGCAAGCGGCCATCTAAGATGCAACAATTGTTCTCAACCCACATGGAACAAAGGAGAATGAAGAACACCAAAGACACAAGGTAAGTATGAGCCCAAGAGTCAGAATGGGCAACATAAACCAGAGACTACATCAGCCTGAGACCAGAAGAACTAGACGGTGCCCGGCTACAACCGATGACTGCCATGACAGGGAACACAACAGAGAACCCCTGAGGGAGTAGGAGAGCAGTAGGACGCAGACCTCCAATTCTCATAAAAAGACCAGACTTAATGGTCTGACTGAGACTGGAGGGACCCTGGAGGTCATGGTCCCCAGACCATTTGTTAGCCCAAGACAGGAACCATTCCAGAAGCCAACTCTTCAGACAGGGATTGGACTAGACTATAAAAGAAAATAATACTGGTGAGGAGTGAGCTTCTTGGATCAAGTAGACACGTGAGACTATGTGTGCAGCTCTTGTCTGGAGGGGAGATGTGAAGGCCGAGGCGGGCAGAAGCTGGCTGAACGGACACGGAAACACAGGGCGGAGAGAAGGAATGTGCTGTCTCATTAGGGGGAGAGCAACTAGGAGTATATAGCAAGGTATATACAAGGTTTTGTATGAGAGACTGACTTGATTTGTAAACTTTCACTTAAAGCACAAAAAAAATAAAATAAAATGTTAATGAAAACAAAACAAAAAAATCAGCCATTCAAAACTCTGTGGAGTGCAGTTCTACTCTGATGCATGTGGGATCACCAGTCGTGGTCCACCCAATGGCAATTGGTTTACTGGTTTCCATCTTAGGCTCCTGTAGCTGCCAGGACTGCAAGCCCATTGGCCACTCCCCAAAAGGTGCTCCGGGCATTCCCCAGAGCCACATCCTCCCCGGCCTCTGCAGCCTGGTTGTTATGAGATGCTTATGGGGCACTCCTGGGTCGTGCCTTCTCCTAACACCCCCACACCCACCCCTCCACTTCACCTCAACTTCCAGCCCATAGATCACTCAGGGCCTCGAAACTGTCCCCAAAGAGGACCACAAATTCAGGACACTTGTTAGGAGGTTGTCACAGTAAAAACAGGAGAAAGGCCACAGGCCTAACCTAGAGCGGTAGCCATGAGGACGGAGGTGAGCCGACAGGAGGCAGAGTAGAGGGAGGAGGTGAGGGGCAGAGCAGGGGGAAGCCTCTGGGTAGCCTGCACCAAGCTCTCTGCAGCCTCAGAAGCCGTCCGTGTTCCTGGTCTTAGGGGCAGTGAGCTGAGCACTCCCACCCGCCAGAAGTCAGAGGTCCCTGGTGGCTGGGTTCAGGCCTGGGGACTCTCCTGGGTTCTTTCTTGCCTAAGACTTACTGTAGGGGCTGAGGTGCAGGCAACTTGCAGTACACAACCATGGCAAATAGCCTTTGCTCCTCCACAAAGCAGGGCCAGCTGGGAAGAAGCCTCTGTTAGGAGGGAGGGGCCTCAGCCAAGCCCATCACTCCCTACAGCTCAGAGAGGGTCCGGGCTGGCTTCACAGCCCCCAGACCCTCCCAGGGCCAGCAGCCCAGTGGGGAAGGAGGTCAGTCCTGCCCTGGGAACTCACCTTGGTGCCACAAATGGGTCCAGCCAGCTGTGACATCTGGCCCTTGGGACTCTAGGGGGACCCCGCCACACCACTGAGCCCCAGAGAAGCCCTGTGTGCAGTGGAGAGTGCCTTTTGTCTGGGTTAGGACCCCGAGTCTCACCTGACTACAGGCTTCGTGAGGTCAGGACCTCGCATTTATCATCTTTGCATCCTAGTGCCAAGCCAAGGGCCTGAGTGTAGGGCAGATGCCCAGGGAAGGTTCGTTCTCCTGGCTCCTCAGCTTGCCAGCTGTGTGACCTTAGGCAAGTGGCTCAGCTTCTCGGAGCCTCAGGTTTATCAGCTGTAAAGCAGACATAATCACCCCTATTCCACTTGGTTAATTTGGGAATAAATGAGATCATGGGCCACAAGCGTGTGTGTATTCATTATCTAGGTAGCCACCTGCAGCTTCCTTCTTTAAGGGGAAGGCGGGGGTATACCCATTGGAGCCTTCTGAGTTCAGTTATTCGAGGCTGCAGCTGACATTTCAGTCTACAGCCCCAGTTATCTGTTTCCTAGGAAACAAGAGAGACATTGACTCTGCAGCTTCTCTCTCTTACACACGCATATAAACATACACTGGCTGCCACTGAGGCTGTCAATTAACAGAAATATGGTGAATGTCAGCAGAAACTAAAAATACTTCACACCCCGAACCTTGCGCTGTTGCTCCCTGCAACTGCACCCCGAGAGACAGGGGGTGGCCCCCTCTCTGGCACAGTGTCATGCCCCGGGGCTGGCCCACCAGGGTGTCTTCTAATTGGGCAGACTGAGGGCTCTCCTCTGTACCCTACCTCCGTCTCCCTCCTCCTGGTGTCTTCAGGACCAGATCCGGGTCCCCCAGAGGTTGGGCCCCAGCACTTTGCTTGTCTGCCGTCTCACTAAGTGGCTCCTCTTCCAGCCTTCCTCTCCTCCCTGAGACTGACCCCCCAACGCCCATCTGCAGCCTGAGACACAGGGACTGAGGGAAGCAGAAATGTCTGCCAGTGTGGCTCACGGGCACTCACAGTCTGTATGTCCATCCCCTATCCACCACCCCTAAAGCCTGCTCTTTATCCTGCTAGTGCCCCACCCCAGTCTACTGCATTACCACCACCTGGGCACCCAAGCCAGAAAGCTGGGAGTTGTCCTTACCACTGTCCTCCCATCCCAGCCCTCCACCCAGAGCCACCACCCAGGCCCCTGCCCACCTGCCACTGGCACCCCTTATTCCTTCTGCACAGTCTGTACCGCCCACTCCAGAGCATGCCACATGCTGTAGACCTCTGTGCTGCCCCCCAACCAAAAAAACCATTCAGCTGAAATTAAACCCAGGACCAATGTCCATCCTCTGGAAGCCCTCCCTGACTTTCCTGGGCTGAATCCGTGACTTCCCTGTGCCCCCGCAGACTTTTTTTCTTATCTCCATTACTGTAGTGATTGCTCCGCATTCGTTAGAGGGAACACCTTCATAGCGCTTACTAGGTGCCAGGCATTGTTCTAAGAGCTTTATGTGTATTTAGCGCCTATAACTATTACCTGTGTGTCTAATGTCTGGCTCCTCTGCCTCCCTGGGAGCTGGGGAGGGGGCAGGCACAATGGTTGACCCCGCTGTGAGTCCCCTGCCCCCAGCACAGAGGTGGGAGGTGGCTATGGTAGGCTTTCATGGGGCCATGTCCGTATTCACTGCTCTAACCCCAGGACCTAGGACAGGGTTTAGCAGATGTTTGTGGAGTGAATTAAACGCATGCTGGATTGAACTGGTATCCAACTCCCAATGGGACTGTCCTCTTGGTGTATTTTCCTGTCTCCCCTCCGACAAACCTGATGGTTTAAGACCGGCTTTTTTGCAATTTGTTGGCAAATAGGGCTTTGTGGGTTGCGCTTCCTTCTTAGAACTTCCTAAGCATAGGTTCTGTTGCATCGTACAAAGCCTGTCTTAATCGAGAGTTGGAAACTGCTAAATAGTGGCATCCTGACGATCACAAATAACGAATCTGTGCCTAGCTGGTACAGCAGCGAGCACGTTGCACAGCAGCTAGATTGACAGCAGGACGCGGCACTGGCTGTGTGGATGCCCTAGTAATCGGAAATATCTTTTCTTGGTGCAGCATTATTTCACGGTTAACTTCAGCCATGAGAACCAGAAAGCCTTGGAGCTGAGGACAGAGGATGCAAAGGATTGTGACGAGTGGGTGGCGGCCATTGCTCATGCCAGGTATGTCTACCCCCATCATAGGGTGGAGGGGTCCCACAGTCCAGGCAGTAGGGACCAATCCTAAGGGCCCCATTCTTGAGCAAACCCAAGCCTCACGGTGGGGAGGGCAGGTCAAAGGAGGAGAGAGAGGGGAAAAGAAAAGCTGTAAAGAGGAGCTCCTGACAGGGTCCACGCTTAAGCCGGGAGCTCTGGGCCTGGGCCCTCGAGGCCACCACAGTGAATGAGAGACCTTGAGAAGTGGTGGTGCGGCCTCCCACTCCTATCTCCTCCAGACTAGTTTTTAGTGATACTCAGGGAACTGAGTAGGATTTAGTTTGGCTAAAGGCTTTTATGGCTACCAAAGTCTAAGGCTGCCAGGACTCTAACCGAGACGCTGGGTGGTCGTGAACTAGTCGTTTCTTCTCTCCTGGGCCTCGGTTTTCTCACGTGTGGGCTGAAATTTTCTGAACTTTGATATTCAAGGATTCTAGGCCTGCTCTTCCCACACCCCAGCAGTACATGCCCCTCTCTGGAGGAAACTTACTGGGCCAGATGGGGAGAAAGGCAAGAGGAGTGTATCTGTTGCAAAGAATATAGGGCGCCAAGCTGGACTGAGCCCTTTTGGGTCCTGGGGAAATGAGACATGTGGGCTGGGGTACAGTCCCAGTGCTAATCATCCCCTGGCAGAGCTGAGTATTGTCAGGGGACAGAGGCACCCAGACTCACCCTTCTGAGCGGTGAGACCTCTCTGGCTCAGTGAGGAATGGTGTGTTTCCGTATCTACCTTCCCACTCAAATGTGAGCTCCTGACGGAGGGACCAGCTATGATTCTTTGTATCCCCAGGGACTGATAAAGGCATGGTCAAGGTGCTCAGCAAATGTAGGTTAGAAGAATACAACGATGAAAGGGTTGATGGAGGATGGATACAGGGATGAATGTTGAATTTATAGATGGGTGATGAATGGATGCGTGAATAGAGAATGGATGAGTGTTGAAAGTGTATATGGAATGGATGAGTGTTAAAAGTATACATGGATGATGAATGAGTGGATGGGTGGGTGGATGGATGGATGGATGGATGGATGGATGGATGGATGGATGGATGGATGGATGGATGGATGGATGGATGGATGGATGGATGGATGGATGGATGGATGGATGGATGGATGGATGGATGGATGGGTGGGTGGGTGGGTGGGTGGGTGGGTGGATGGATAGATGGATGGAAAGTTGATGAATGAATGATGGATGGATGATACATCTATCATGGTGGGATGGATGGATAGATCAGTGGGTCAGATGATGGATCGATCAACCCCAAGGTCCCTCCTTGAACTTTGGATCAGGCCAACTGGTCTTGGCCCTGAGATCAGACCATTTCCATCCCTGTCCTCAATAAGTGTCCAGTCTAACTGTGGAGACCAGGTTCTCACACATAAATCAATACAGTCAGGCCTTGTGCTGAGGGGACAGGGATGGATGTGACACATGTGTCCCCCAGGGATATCATAGTCTAGTCAGGGAGACATTAGATATGTGCACAAATAGCCTTGGTGGGTGAAAGCTGTGTTAAGTACAAAACACCACGGGTATATGGAGGAGAGACGCGTTACTTCCATCTTCAGGGAAATGGGTGAATCTGGGGAAGCTGGAAATAGGGTGACATTTGACCTGAGTGTGGCGGGGAGTCAGAGGCAGATTTAATGAGTTTAGATAACAGCATTTCAGACTACCCTTCCCCCCACCATAGATTTAATTATGTCCCCCCAAAAATGTGTGTATCAATTTGGCTGGGCCATGATTCCCAGAATTCTGTAGGTATCCTCCATTTTGTGATTGTAATTTTATGTTAAAGAGGATTAGGGTGGGATCATAACCCCCCCTACCCAGGTCACATCCCTAATCCAATGTAAAGGGAGTTTCCCCGGGGTGTGGCCTGCACCAGCTTTTCTCTCTCAAGAGATGAAAAGGAAAGGGAGGCAGTCAAAGAGTGGGGGACCTCATACCACCAAGAAAGCAGTACAGGGAGCAGAGCGCGTCCTTTAGACCCAGGGTTCCTGTGCAGAGAAGCTCCTAGTCGGGGAGAACATTGATGAGAAGGCCGACAGAAAGAGAAAGCCTTCCACTGGAGCTGACACCTTAAATTTGGACTTGTAGCCTACTTTACTGTGAAGAAATAAACTTCTCCTTGTTAAAGCCATCCACTTGTGGTATTTCTGTTATAGCAGCACTAGATATTTAAAACACCCCCCATCCCCTGCCCAAAAAAAAAAAAAAAAAAAAAAACCTTGAATAAAGGCACTGATACAGCAAAGAGAATTCTAAGAATGATGAAAAGATAAAGTTGGGGTGCCTAGAGGTAGATAAGGTTGCACAGTGGGCTGAGACAAGACCGTACCCAGTCTTGACCACCCAGCCGAGATTTTGGGCCTCTCCTCTGTAAGCAGGGGGAGCAATCGAGGATTTTACAGCAGACGAGCAGCCTGATCAGAGCTATAATTTGGATGGAAGTGGCTGGTGGTGTGGAGGATAGAATCCACTGGGGAAGATCTCAGATTCAGGGGAGCAGCTAGACTTCTGTCTCCACAGCTGTAAAGTAGAGCCAGTAGCAGGGTTATTCTGGGGACCAAATGAAACCATGTACGTGAAGGGGCTTTGGAAGCGATGAAGCATTATAGAATTCTAATTTGTTATGCATTCCGAAAACCAGGGCTACATTGATTTAGAAAATCGATTAATACAAAAATTTTCTAGATGCAATGAGCTACCACCCCATATACACTGGAATGGCTTCAGTGATAAAGACCAGCAATACCAAATGTTGGAGAGGGTGTGGAGCAGCCAGCACTGTCATGCATTGCTAGTGGGAATGTGAAATCATACAACCACTTTGGAAAATTTCAGACAATTTCTTAAACAGTTGAACATACATCTACTCTATGGCCAACCAATTCTACTTCTTGGTATTTACCCAAGAGAAATGAAAAAATGTCCACAAAGAGCCTTGTGCACAAATATTCTTAGCAGTTTTACATACAATAGCCAAAAACTAGAAGTAGCCAAGATGCCCATCAACAGACAAATAGATAAACAAACCTTGGTACATTCACAGAACGGAATATCACTCAGCAAGAAAAAGGGACCAAGGAACCAACTACCGATATGGGGGCGGGGAGCAGCAATGGTTCAGTGGTAGAATTCTCACCTTTCGTGGGCGAGACACAAATTCAATTCCTAGCCAATGCATCCCAGGCACAGCCACCACCCATCTGTGAGTGGAGGCCTACATGATGCTATAATGCTGAACAGGTTTTCAGTGGACCTTCAAGACTAAAACAGACTAGGAATAAAGGCCTGGCAGCCCACTTCCAAAAAATCAGCAGTGAAGACCCTGTTGATCACAACGGTCTGATCATGTTGTGCGTTGGGTCGCCATGAGTCAGGGACAGCTCGACAGCAGCTAACAACACCACCAATACCTGTAGAAAGATGGATGAATCTCAAAAACAATACACTGAATGAAGGAAGCCAGACACAAAATAGTACACACTGTATGAGTTCAATTATATGACACTCTAAAATGGACAAAAGTAACTGTGGAGACAGAAATCACAGCAATGGTGGTTTCTAGGATGGGAATTGACTGGGAAGGGGCATGAGAGAACTTTCTAGGGTGATGGAAACTTGTTACTCCATTAGGGTGTGTACACTTGTCAAAACTGATCAAACTGTGCACTTAAGATCTGTGCTTTCCACTACACATACATTAAACCTCACATCTAGAAAGCGAATAGTGTGTATCCATTCACTTTTTTTGCTGCATAACAAATTACCACCAACTTAGCAGCTTATGGGCTGGGTTTTAGCAGCTTAAAACAATACCCGTTACCTCACAGTTCTGTAGGTCAGAGATTGACCCATCATGGTTGGGTTCTTTGCAAGGGTATCACAAGACTGAAATCAAGGTGTTGGCTGGGCTAGACTCTTAGCTGGAGGCTGGGGAGGTCTTCACTTCCAAGCTTATTCTTATTGTTGGCCGAATTCAGTTCCTTGTGGTTGTAGGTCTGAGGTTCCATTTCTTTGCTAGGTGTCAGTTAGGGGTGGCTGTCAGTTCCTAAAGGTCACCCATATTCCTTGTCATGTGGCCCCCTCCTTCTTCAAGTCAGCGACAGCATGTCAAGTCCTTCTCCTGCCTCAAATCTCACTTTCTTGTGACCAGCTGGAGAAAACTGTTTCAAAAGGCTCATGTGGGTAGATGAGGCCCACCAGATAATCTCCCTATCTTAAGGTCATCTGTGCCATATGACATAACCTAATAAACATAACCTAATAAGGGAGTAAAATTCATTGTATTCCTAGTCCCAGGGATTATGCAGGGCATGTACATGGAGGCTTGGACAGGGTAGGAAATCTTGAAGGCTATCTTAGAATTCTGCCTATCACAAAGAGAGAACAATAATTTTTTAAGCAATTCACTAAATTGAAGACTGACTCTCTTTAGCCAATAAAATAATAATCCAGTTTACATAAAAAGAAAAAAACAAAAAAACTGCCAATCCCATCTAGGAGCCTAACTGAGAATGTTTCACATCTGAGGGTGCTCCATCTTCACAGTCATTAACCCCACACTCACCGCTGCTGTCTAGTTAACAAAGAACAACTGTACAGTCCTCTACAGGCTGTAAAACTCTTTCACACAGTGTGTCATTTTCTCGCAGACCACCCAGCGAGTGGGTCCCTCCAGTCCCATTTGACAGACGTGCACAGTGAGGTCCAATGTCACAAAGGGCGTGGATGCCTGAGTAGAGATGGGGGTGCCTCAGATCCTGGCTCCCAGCTTAGGGCTCTGTGACTCCCAGGTAATGCTGATTCAACCCAGGCTAGAAGCCTGCGCACCCTCAAAGGGGAGCAGTAAGGTGAATGGACTCCATCTACCTCTGAACCAAAACCTCTCCATACTCATCACCCTTTTGGAAGCTAGGAGATGTGCCCATTGGATGTGCTGATTGCTTCTCTTCCCTTGCCAAGCCCTGAGGTTTGGGTCAAACCACTGGCCTCCCACTATGCCCCCATTCAGTCTGAGTGGGGGGCAGAATGATGATCGCTGGTAAGGGAAACCAAGTCGACTTCCCTAGAATAGTTACCATCATGAGCCTTCAGACTCTTACTTGGGGAGCTATCTATTTGATTAGGGGGGGATCTATAAATGGTTCTTTATTATTGCCAAGAGCTTTATTTACCCTCAAACCTCATACATCGTGTGTGTGTGTGTGTGTTTGTGTGTGTGTGTATCTTGAGGAAGAAACTGGCTCTCTTCCACAGCCATATTGAGTATTAAGTATTTTTACATACTCCAAATTTAGTTTTTATTTGCATAGACATACAGATACAGTCTATATACAAAAATAAACACTGTAGTGTATTAATATCATATAGAGACACAATGTACTCTCAGGACATATCTATAATGGTCTAGTATTATGGGATGCCTCTGTGGTGTGTATATACAGCAATGTATAAAATGCAATACACGGTGTGTCCTTACCTTTCAGTGAGGATAACTAGATGCCATACTAGATGGCCACATAGGAAAGTGAAGAAATGCACTGTTGGCGATAGAGTCGGATTCCAGCTTCGACTTTGACGCTAATTGACAGTTGTTTTGGGCAAGGCACTGCCCCTCTCTGGGCCTCAGTTTCTTCATTTATAAAATAAGACGGTTAACCATTATTAAACAGAAGGGACAGAGAGAGGGAAGATGGGAGACAGAGGGAAGGAGAGAAGACGGAAGGAAGGAAGGAAAGGGAGAGTGGAGGAATGGAAAGAGAAAGGGAAGACAAAGGGCAGAAAGGGAGGCAAGCCAAGCTGAGACGCTATGGCTCTGGATTTTGACTGAGTGAGGCATTAGGGTGAAGCCATTGGCAAGAACAGAAAAATGAAGAAGCCGCGTTTTCACACCCCTGGAGAGGGGAGAGGTGTGGTGGTGTGAAAAGAGCCTCCTTCATGCTCTCAGCTGAGTTTCCTTTGCAAGTGAAGACAATTAAGCCTCTTGGGAAGTTGGAAAAAAAAAAACTTTAAAACTTGATATTCTAGTTAAAATTCATTTTAATAAAAGAAGCACAAAATCCTCTTTTTAATCAAATAACATTAAAACCAAAGAATTCTCCAGTATAGCCTGTTATTTATCTTTAAGGTTGTAGTGGGGAGAGACCGTAGAGTTGGCAAGCAGAGGACAGTTGGGGACCCCAGAAAGGGAGGCAGTTCCTGGCTGGGGGCAAACATCAGACTGTCAAGGGTTGAAGAGGACAAAGGAATTGAGGAAATAGGACAATGAGTCAAGGCAGTTCTTTCAACAAACCTCACGTAGAAAGGGGGAGAAAGGGGGTAGGAGCTGGAGGCAAAGTTACGGAGGAAGGACAGCTTGATTTTGCCCTAAAGAGGAGCAACTTGAGCAGCCGAAGTGGCTGCTAATACAGAGGAGAGAGGCAGTACCTGAGGGACAGAGAGCCCTGAGGAGGGGCCAGGCACGGAACCTTGAACTTGGACATGAGCTCACTGAGAAGAAATGGAAACTGTAGTTCCTACAGCTAACAGTTACCCAGCACATACTCGGGTTGGGGCACTGAGCTTCCTGTGTCGACTAATTTAGTCCTCACAGCAACTCTGTGAGCGAGGTGCAATTATTATCCCCATTTTATGGATGAAAAAACTGAGGCACAGAGACAAAGTGGCCTGTCCAAGGTCCCTCAGCCAGTGGGTACAGGAGCTGGGGCTGGGCCCAGGCAGGCTGGATCCTGTGGGGCCTCAGCCAGGACACTATATATATGTTAGAGAGAGGGTGGGTGTGATAGGCCGTGGGGCTGGCCAGGAAGTGACAGAACGTCTGTGAGGGATAGGCTCTGAAGTAGGAACAGGATCACCTGCAGAGGAAGGTGAGGAGTGAGGTACAAGTTTGGAGACAGGGAAGGTTTGGGGAGGCCAGGATGCTGACAGAGATACCCGGAATATTTCAAGGCCCAGCCAAGGCTGAAAGTGGGAAGCATGGAGCTCTCCACTGCTGGGGGACTGAGACGGGTGACACAGGACTGACCCAGAGATGGGGTTCTGCTAGTAGGAGGGAGAGAAGGACAAAGGTCAGAGGAAACTGAGGATATTGGCAGAGGGAGGCTTCTGGGGTGGCCCTGGGCTAGAGCAAAGAAAGATGGGACAAGCAGGAGGGCTGGGTAGAGGGGTCCAGAAACCTCTTAACTTTCCCCCAAATCAGTGCCTAAAATGTCCCTGCTCCCACCCAGCTGGGCACTTCCTCCTGGGTTACTGGGGTCCCCTTCTCAGAGCCTCTCTGCCCTCTAAGGCTGGACCTACCTTACCTGGAATCGAGTCTTGCCCCAGTTCTGACACCTTCAAATGGCCTCGTTGGTGTTGTGGAGTGTCAGGGAGAGGCCCAGGCCTGCGAAGCAGGGGTCCAGGCTCTGCCTGGTATTCTTGGACAAGTCACTGAACCTCCATGGTCCTGGCAATCTTCCAAGCCCCCCTCCATACTGACGCTCTGCAAACTGAGTCATATTAATTTACGTAAATCCTGGCACTGCCACTCCACCCTGTGCTTATCCTCTGGGGCCCTCTCTGATCTGGCCCCAGCTAACTATCCAGCCCCACCACCAATTACCCCCAACACAAGCCTTCCACCTGAGGCTGCCCTCTGATGGGCATGTGTCTAGAACATTGGATTTGGAGTCAGAAGGCCTGGGTTCCAACTCAAGGGCCTCCTCCTCCAGGAAGCCTGCCCTGATTACAAGTCCTCACTGCTGGCTCTGCCCTTCACCCTACAGCGCTAATAGCCCATGACACACCATATGGCACTCAGGAGTACTATGCAGGTTCTGCAGATGTCCCTCAGATAGTGGCATGCACATCCCTGACTTTCTATGTATCCCAAAGGGCTTGACACATCCATCCACCCAGTCATCCATCCACGTAACGAATGTTCACTGAGCACCTTCTAGTGCCTGGAGCTGTGCCCAGCCCTGGGGGTACAGAAGCAAGCAGCACAGACATGGCTTAGCCCTCAGACTATGCAGAGTCCAGTGACAAGGTAGACAAGTAACTGGACTACCCCTAACCAGTGTGGCTGGTGCTATGGTAATGGAAGCCCAGGGTGCTGAGGGGACACCCCATGCAGTCTGGAGACTAGGGAAGACTTCCTGGAGGTAGCACACTTCAACTGGAACCCAGAGCTAACTAGGAAAGATGGTGGAGGTAGCCCAGGGAAAGACAGAGAGAGGGAGGAGGCATGTTTCAGGTCAGAAACCTGCCTGCGCAAAGGCCCAGAGGGGTGTGTGTGTGTGAAAGAGAGAGATAGAGAGAGACAGGATGAGAACTAGACGCGCTGGAGGAACCAGAAGTCAGTGTGGGAGGCAGGGGCTTGGGGAGGGGGCTGGAGCGCCCAGCAGGAGCCACAGCAGCCAGGTCAGGCCCCGAGCAGCACCTCTGAGAGTCGGGGCCTTCTCCTAAGTGCAGGTAGGCGGGTGAGCCCCACTTCTGGTTGGATCTCCGGGGAACAAGGAGGCAGTATCTTACCCACCGTGTCCATCTGTCCATCTGTCCATATGTCCGCAGCTATAGGACCCTGGCCACAGAGCATGAAGCACTGATGCAGAAGTACCTCCACTTGCTGCAGATCGTGGAGACCGAGAAAACCGTGGCCAAGCAGCTACGACAGCAGATCGAGGACGGGGAGATAGAGATCGAGCGGCTGAAGGCAGAGGTGACTGTTGGTGGGGCAGGAGGAGGCTCAACACCTCCAACCCCAGGCGCCTGCGGGCTCTGGAGGCATATGGGCCTGGTGGGTCATGCTGGGTGGGGAGGACCTGCCTCCAGCTGCAGCTTTGCTGGGGTGGGGGAGAGGTGGGAGAGCCTGCCACCCCAATCCATGGCAAACAATCTACTCCCAAGGGATTGCAACGCAACCTCTGTGCTAGGATGTGCCTGGTGCCTTGTATATGAGAAACCGGGCTGAGAGAGCTCAAGTGACCTGCCCAGGCTCACACAGCTGGGAAGAGGCAGAGCTGGGATTTGAACCCAAGCCTCCCTGTGACTTGCTAGTCTTTGCACCATATTCACAGCTCTTCCAGGGAGCCCAGCACAGGGCTGCACTGCCTCTAAACCACCTGGTTTATTCTGGGATTAGTCCCGCTCTGAAGTCAGCCCCTGGGATCTCTTAGACCAACACAGATGCCTGAACCCAAGCTGACCCCCTGTAAGGGATCACGGAAGGAGTCTGGCCCCAGAGCCAGGTTATTTGCTTCATCACAGAGGATGTTTTCACTCATTCTTTCACTCACTAAATACTTAAGATCACCTAACCATTGATCTAAGGAGCCCTGGTGGTGCAGTGGTTAAAGCACTTGGCTGCTAACTGAAAGGTTGGCAGTTCAAACCCATCAGGTGCTCCAGTGGGAGAGAGATGTGGCAGTCTGCTCCCATAAAGATTACAGCCTTGGAAACCCTATGGTGCAGTTCTACTCTGTCCTGTAGGGCCACTGTGAGCTGGAATCGACTCAAGGACAATACGTGTAGCCACCGACCTCATCCCCATCCCCAAGCACCCTTCTCTCCAGTCCCGTTGGCCCTGGTCCACCTCTTGGCCTCTGCACATGCTGGGGCTTCTGCTTCGAAGGCCCTTCTCATCCTCACTCCTCCCCTCAGGGGAAATCCTACCAAGCTCAAATGCCTCGTCTCAGGACACCTTTCTCTGGCTGTGTGTCTGTTGTCTCATCCAGCCTGGTGGGAATTCCTGGAGGGCAGGCTCTGTGCCCTTGATCACTCTCCCCCTTGTCCCTGGCACAGAGTAGGTGCTCACTGAGGGTCTGATGCTGGAATGAACGACAGGATCTGTGGTGGGCATGAGGGACACGGAAGTTTTTCCCCTTAGGGTCCAATCACAGTGTGATCAGTGCTGTTGCAGAGCTTGCAGTGTGAACCAAGTGAGGAAGTGAGTCAGTTTTTGTGAAGGTTCATGTCTCATGTGGCTTTGAAGGGTTTCAGCAGTTTGTAGGCCAGAGAAGGGGTGGGTGCAAAGGGCGGAGCCCCCCTGGTGCTGGGGAGCAGAAAGCAGGTCAATAGTGAGAGAGTGTGTGTGTGTGTGTGTGTGTGTGTGTGTGTGTGTGTGTGTGTGTGTGTGTCTCCAAGTGGCAGCAGAAGCCCAATTGGTGGGAATTTGGATCAATGCTTCCAACTGTGTACATTACCCTCCAGGGCAAAAGATATTTTTAAAGAAAACTTTGAAAGAAAGACCAGCTTGGTAAAGCTTTCTGCCTGTAGTTAGTCTCTCTCCCTCTCCCTCTCTGCCTTACACACACACACTTCCTCTGAATGAGCTGCAGGAAGATAGGAACAGAGCTCATTTTCTACGAATTAGGCCATCAGGAGAATCCCTGGGTGGTGAAAATGATTAACATACCCAGCTGCTAACCAAAAGGTTGAAGGTTAAAGTCCACCCAGCGATGCCTTGGTAGAAAGGCCTGGTGATTGACTTCCTAAAAATCAGCCATAGAAAATCCTATGGAGTACAGTTCTACTCTGACACACATGGGGTGGCCATGAGTCAAAATCGACTCAACAGCAAGTAGTTGGTTGTTTAGGCCATCAGGTAGACAGGAGGCACTGAGAAGCCAGACGAGTGATCAGTGACCCCAGTGATGAAGACGGAGGGCCTTAGAACAACAGAGCTGGGAGAAATCTGAAGACAAAGACACCGAAGTCCATAGAGAGGAAGAGACTTATCAAAGGCCACTCAGCTATTGCGTGCTGGAGTCCAGGCTCAAACCTGGATCTCCTAGCTCCAAATCCTTGGTCTGTGCCTGCACTACCACAACGTACCTCTTCCCCAGTGTGGAGACAGGCCTGGTTAACGGGGGCCTATTAGGGCACTGTGGACCCTGGATGGTCCCAAGCTCTTACGGTCCACCTTTCCTCTGATATCCAAATAAAATTCTTCAAGCTTCCATCCCACATATGCCTGAGGATTTCCAGGGGGCCTACATTCCCCTGGTCACCCCTTGCTTTCAAATTCTGCTCTCCTGATTCATCACATCCCTTCCCACAGCAGCTGTCCTCTTCTCAGTCTTTATTCCTCTTTATCCCTTGGGTGGCCACCACATGTATCTGTCAGGATGGGCTACTTTCTGCTGCAATAACAAACAACCCTAAAATCTTAGTGGCTTAAAACACCTAAAGTTGATTTCTCCCTCACACTGTATGTCTTTTGTGGGTTCTGCTGAGGACTCTGGTCGACAGTATCCTCCCACAGAGACAAGGACACAGGCCAACAGGGCTTCCACCTTCAGGAAATTCTCCAATCACATACGAGGGAAAGGAGCATGGCAAATAACCTGTCTGCTCACATTTCATTGGCCAAACCCAGTCACATGACCATGGCATCTGAGAAACACAGTCCTGCAAGGAGAATTAGAGCATTAGCAAAAGCCCTAATGACTCCCAGACTGTGGCTTCTCCTTCATTCCCCAACCCCCATGACTCAGGATGTTGTATGTAACAGACTTCCCTGAAGGTTTGTACACAATGGAGGAGCATTCCACTACCCAATGAAAAACACCTTAAAAATGCGTAGAAAACATCCCTGCCCTCAAGTCTTTCAGCCTTTCCCATTGTGGTTAGATGCCATTGAGTTGCCCTGACTCATGACAACCCCATGCACAGTGGGATCAGGTGGTTATGATCCAAGGGTTTTCGCTGGCTGGTCTTCAGAAGTAGATATTCAAGCCTTTCTTCCCAGAGCATCTTAGTCTGGAAGCTCCACTGAAACCTGTTCAGCATCCTAGCAACAAGCAAGCCTCCGCTGACAGATGGGTGACGGGTGCTCATGAGCCGCGTTGGCCGCCAACCAAGCCCGGGTCTCCCGAATGGAAGGCGAGGATCTACCTCTGAACCTCCACTGCCCCTTCCTACTGGAAGGATTTCTCACCATTCTCCTCTCCAGACATTCCCGCATGTGTTTTTTGTTGTCGGTGTTCACGATCTCTTTCTCTACCAAAACCCTCACCCTGCATCCAGGGATGTGCCGGGTCCAGCCCTCACCAGCTTACAAGAGCCAATTGTTAACATTCCAAGAATCTGATTGTTAAACCTTTGTTAGCTTGACATGGGGCCGAGGTAGGATGTTTACACTACAGATATTGGCGGATGCTACAAGTCAGAGCTTTTCTTTCAGAGAGCTGTTGTTTGAGCATTTACCAGCACACCACTGTGTCTGCGCCTCTTTTCAGGATGGGTTACATAATTTTTGGCCCCAATGCAAAATGAAAACGCAGGGCCCTACAGACTTTCAAGATGGCAATAGCAAAGTGTTAAACCAAGTGTTGGGTCCTTCTAAGCATGGGACCCCATGGGACTGCACAGGTCTCGTGCCCGTAATGCCCATCTCTCCTCCCTCTGTGCCTTCCCCACCCTGAGCTTCCTCCCACCCCTAGCCATCTCCCTATATAGTAGCAGGAGATCACACCCAAACACTTATAACTTTCTTTGGCAGAGAAATCCACCTCTGTCTTAGTCTCTTCTTTCCCATCTAAACAATCCTCTCAGCCCCCACCTTTCATAACCAGAAGCCCCATCAAGGAACCATCCAAAACAAAGGAAACATCTACCTCTGAGAAGAATCCTCCCCACCCAAGAACGCTCAGTTTGGCACCATTTCATTTTTTTAATAGCTAGTTTTCTCCCATTTATGATTGGAAGTGAATTTAGCGAGTGAAGCCAGGCCCTAAAGGATAGTGTAGGAGTTTACAGATAGTTGTAATATTTTATTGGCTTGGAAGCACTCAGACTCCTAGAAAGTCGACTTGGGAAAAAACTGCAGAGATCTTTACTTCAGTTCAGCGTTTAAAATAAAAATTTACCCATGAAATCTGTTTTGCAAACGAACTTTGACTTAACGTGGAACCCCAATATATAAAATAGGTAAATAAAGAGGCTGCTCTGGGGAAGGAGGAGAGGAAAGCCCTGACCCTTCCCCACCCGACACCTTCCCTCATCAGGGCCCACCACCCATGCCTTGACCCCCTACTCTATCTCTCTTCCTACCATCCACCCACCGCATGCACCTGCTGACCTGGCACATAATGCCCTACCATACTCCTACACCTTTGTTCATATCATCCCCTGCACTCGAATTCCCTCCTTCCCATAGCCCGTATGTTGACCCCCTACTTACCCTTCAAAGCCTCTTCTGGGAAACCCTTACCACTTCCGTGGTCAGGCCCTTCCGTGGCAGTGGGTGCATGCCTCTGGTCTGGTCTTGCTTGTTGGATTATAAATTACCTCTGTGGATGTCTGACCCCCTTCTTAGGGGAGCATGGCTGGAAGCTCCTCAAGGACAGGGATCTGACTTATCCATCTCCAGCTCATTTCACCAGTGCTTAGCATGGCGCCCAGCACAGAGACACCATCAGAACATGCCAATGGGGTTGGTACAAAGCAAGATGGAGATGGATGCCTCTTGGGCTTGGCAGAGACTAGAGGGAAGCAAGAAGTAAGGAGAGAGAACTGAGTTGTATGGCAACTGTTTAAAAAGCAAGAAATGCAGAGATCTTTAGCAAAGCTGCTAACAGAGTGGGAAAAAAAACCTGGATTAATTCCACCATCAATAATTGCACCAAGTAAACACATTCCAGACTAAAGAAAGTATCTCCAGAGAGGGTGGGGCAGGAGCCAATGTGCTGTGCCCAAAAAGGGTGTTACAAACCAGTACTTGCCTCAGACAGACAATTTGGGGGTGCCAGGTGGCAGGGGCCAGCCCAGATGCCACACATTGAACGCAGCATGGAGTCGGACAGCCAGAGCTGGACTCCAGCTGGTGTGTTGAGGTACAAGGAAAAGGTTAACACCTCATGGCCGTCACTGACAAGCATCAACTAAGCTAGGCCTGGACGTCCGCTGAACAAACCAGGGTCCAAAGCAAATTCATTCCCGTAAAGCACCTGCCAAGGTTAAAGAAAGGCAGCTTTCATGAGCCTACTGGGCCCGGGGTTTCCACAGCCACCTGGTGTCAGCTCCTGATAGTGATGACCTTCACACCCTGAGCAGGGTGCCCTGCTCAAGACTTCTGCAGGGTCCCCAGGCTTGTAACTCTCCAGAGCTTCGCCCACCCAGACCAATCCTTAAATAAAGATTCCAAGACTGCTGGTATTGCCTCTGCAGGTAGCAAAGCGTCTGACCTAATTGCATCTATTTTTTGCCCTGGTCCCTGCTGAGTGGATGTCCTGGAATGCCTCTCTCAGAGAAGGGCACTGTCAGTTTTAAATACAGACTCCCTGCTCCCCCGAGACACACGGCCATCCTAAAGAGAGAAAAAATATATATATATGCAAATCCCAACACCGGTGAGGAAAGCATACTGGCTTGGAGGTGATAACCAGCCACCAGGCCAAAGGTGGTGGTATTGGCTGGGTATCCCTGCCTGTTGGGTAACTCCAAGAGTGTGTGTGTGTGTGTGTGTGTGTGCGCGCGCGTGTGTGTATGTCCCCTAGCCCTTCAATGTGCAGATCAAAGAATCAGCCTTTATTTCAACGCGCAACTTTTCTCAGATTATCAAAAAAAAAAAAGAGGAGAAGAGAAAAGAAAAGCCCTTCTCCGCCTGAGTGTTTCTCCGTTGGATATTTTCAGCCACTCTTCAAGCAGAGGCAGGGGTAATTTTAGCAACCAGGGAGTGAAGAACGGTTAACTGTTACATTTGCTTTCAAAGTGCTCCATGCGCCCAATTGTGAGAGCCCATTCATTCTGCGGTTCAGCAAGTGGCCTTGAGGGGACAAAGCCACGTGTTCTGAAGAGGCAGC
Source organism: Elephas maximus indicus (assembly GCF_024166365.1). Classification (NCBI taxonomy): domain Eukaryota; kingdom Metazoa; phylum Chordata; class Mammalia; order Proboscidea; family Elephantidae; genus Elephas; species Elephas maximus. The sequence goes on along the minus strand of NC_064831.1, from coordinate 68,887,130 downwards.
AGCGCCCAGCTTGGTGGCAGTGTTTGTGGGATCCCCGGAGCTACTATCTTTAGACGTGTGGGGCTCAGTGACTGCAGTGTTTTTCTTTGATGGAGGCTGTCGTTCTGATTTTTTATTATTCTTATTATTCACTAATTTATGTAGCTAACAAGTACGTGTTGTGTGCCAGGCACCGGGCTAGGCACGGGAATGAGTCAGTGAATTATACAGCTGCAGACCCTTCTCCCACAGAGCTCACGGCACAGATGGAAAGGTAACTAGGCAATTCTAGCACTTTCAGGGAGAGTCCACAGTACCGAGAGAGCCCTTGTGAAGGGCGCCCAACAGCGAAAAGACTTGTGGAATCGGGAATGGTTGGAAGGAGCCCAGCCCTGCCCATCTGAGCGGTCCCAGCGCCCCAGCCGCAATGTGGCTTCAGGTGGCCCTGCTGCTGGGCACCACCCTCCTTGTGTTGTTCTTGCAGCTATGCCGACCCCTCTGATCCCCAAATCAGGCAAACGGAGACTTTTAGGCAGCTCAGATGTTAATCCCAAGGGCTGTCTTCTTGCTCTTGCTGTTACCTGCCGTTGAGCGGGCTTCTACTCATGACAACCTTATGTATAACAACAAAATGTCGCGTGGTCCTTCACCATCTTCATGATCGTTGCTATGTCTGAGTCCATTGTCGAGGCTATGGTGTCAATCCATCTCATGGGGGGTTTTCTTCATTTTCGCTGGCCCTCTACTTTATCAGCCATGATGTCCTTTTTCTAGTGATTGGTCTTTCCTGCTGACATGTCCAAAGTAAGCAAGCCCAAGTCTCCCTGTCCTCCCTTCTCAGCAGTATTCTTGTTGTATTTGTCCTAAGACTGATTTGTTCATTGTTCTAGGCCAGGAGTTTTCAGGTAGTGCTTAGAAGAGGTGTCTAGTTCAGGAAAGTGCTTTGGGGTTGACCAGAGAGGGGGAGTCAAGCAAACAGGGGTTCACCCAGAGCCATGCATTTTTATCTGGTTTCCATGTCAGGGCTCTAGGTGAGGTTTTGTTTTAAAAAAAAATAAAGGGACTGGTGGTTTGGGAGGAAATAGGTGGGAGTGAGAGGAAAATCAGAGATTGGGCCACAGCTCTAACATGACAAATGAGACGCCTGCCCCCAGGGAGGGGAGCAGCCTTGTTCATGGTCACTCGAAGAGTGGGCAGACCGGTCGGGCCTGGAACCCCGGTGGACAGGTTCCCAGTCCAGTGCCTGCTGTTCCATAGAAGTCTGGAACGTGTCTGTTCAAACAGCCTAGCTGCACAAAGCAGAAGACACACTGAGGAATCAGTGGTCCTTGGGTAAGAAAAGCAGCAGGGTCCTCCTCACCATGGCATGCCTGCTGGCCAGCCAAGGGTGACGGTCTGCCTGCCAGCACCCCTCCCAGCAGCTGACCTATGTTTCTGTTGCAGATCGCATCCCTGCTCAAGGACAATGAGCGTATCCAGTCCACCCAGAGTGTCACCCCCAACGATGAAGACAGTGACATCAAGAAAATCAAGAAGGTCTGTACCATCACCTGGGCTGGTGGGACAGCCCCAGAGGGCCTCCTGGCACACCCCAGCTTCAGCCCTTACTATCCCACTGCCCCCAGGATGTACCGTCCACCCACCCTCAGCTCCAAAGACAGAACCAACAGCCCCCTACCCTGAAGGTCACCTTGTCAAGCCATTTCTTCTCATTACCCCTTTAGGTAGGGTGATTTGGCCCCATTTTATAGATAAGAAAACTGAGACTCCAAGAGGGAAGGAGTTGATGGAGGCAGGACAGGAACCAAGGCCACAAGAGTCTCAGCTGAGAGCTGTCCTCACAGCACCATGCAGCCTCACCAAGATGCCAAGGCCACCCCTCTCCACTTTCACTTGCTGGTACCTCCGCAACCCCTGCAATCATGCCAACACCCTTTGGTCCCCAACAGACCTCATCTTGGGGCCCCATAGCAGACCCCACAGTTTGGCCCTGATACAGAGTCCAGAAGGGGCAGACATCTTAAAAGGCACCAGCTGAATCCACCCAGTGGCCAGGGTAGTGACCAGCACCATGGACCATCCTGTCAGGGGTTGAGAAAGGGGAAGAGCATGGCTTGGGTCTGCAGTTTGCCAGACCGGGCAGGGGAGCCTGACTCACCCTAGGAAAAACAAGTGAAATCAGAGAGCCTATTCATTGAGAGCACAAAACCACCACCACCGGCCTCCCCGTACCTCGCCACCAGCCCAGAAGCTGCCAGCCAGCATCCCAGGGGCCAACTTCAGCCCTCCAGTGTGTTTGGGGTTTTTAAGCTCACACAGCTTTTTGGCTTTTTTTTTTTTTTTTAATTAGTTGCCAGTGTTTTAAAAGGTAAACATCTCACATAAAAATCTGGATTTCTGATTCCTCTTGAGACCAGAAATTGCTAACATTCATTAAGCACTTTCTATGTGCCAGACACTATTCTAGGAGTTTATGTGGATTAAGTCGATCCTCACTGAAAACCCTCTGAGGTTTTATTATTGTCTCCACTTCATGTATGGGGAAGCTGAGGGGCAGAGAGGCAATGACTTGTCCAAGGTCACACAGCTAAGTATTTGCAGAGTCATGTTCACAGCTTGGCTGCCCAGCTGAGAAGCCCATGCCCTCAATCACTGGGCTGCACGGCCTCTTGCAAAAGCAGAAGGTCCAGCTGCCCCCATATGACCACAGTCGAGGGGTTACTGTCCCCGTTAGGTACCCACCTGGCCAGTTTCATACATCTATAGCACCTGCCAGGCCCCTGCAGGCATTCGAATTTGCCACTGGGCTTCCCAGCTCACCCTGTCTGCCACCAGCCACTTTTACAGCCATTCTGGTTACAGTATTTTTTTAAAAACCAGCTGAAGTTCACCTCCCATCACTCTGATTTCACCCTCTGAGAGCCCCTGGGAGGTGGAAATGGTTAACACCCGCAGCTGCTGACTGAAAGGCTGGAGGTTCAAGTCCTACCAGAGGTGCCTTGGAAGAAAGGCCTGGTGATCCACTTCAGAAAAATCAGTCACCGAAGGCCCTATGGGATGTAGTTCTACCCTGACACACACGAATCGCCATGAGTTGAAGTTGACCCAAACAGCTGGGTTTGGGAGTCTCAGGCCAAGCCGTACCACCTTTGAGAAAGCCCTTTCTACCTTCACAGATAACTGCTGGGGCTCTGATCAAGCCTCTCCTCTCCACGGCAAACACCCCTGGCCAGCTGTTGACTGTGTATCTGCTGCTTATGGCCAGTGCCCCTTTCAGATGATGATATTTTGATTATCACTCTGCCTGGTCCCTCAGCAGATGATCCCCAGAGCCAGACTCTCAGTACCCCCACCCCAGCTCCAGCCAGCCATCTTGCTCTGTTTCCTGCCCCCCACGTCCCTCCCTGTGTGGACACTCAGCTTGCACACAGCTCGGGATGGGAGTGGTGGGGAGCCAGGTGGCCCCAGCGTGTACGTCTTGAGTGACTGACTCTCTGTGTATGTGAATCAAGGCCCTTTCCCAAGTTCTTGCCAAAACGAGGCCACTCCAAGCAGCCTGACTCCAAGTCAAAGAGTTAAGTGTGTGCCATTCCCCTCTGAGGCAGGAGGAGAGGCTCCGGGCAGGCGCCAGCACTCACAAGCCACCGATGAGGCCCAGACATAAAATTAACTAATTTGCCATGTACTGTTCAATTTGATAATCACTGTCTCTCCAGACGAGCTGTAATTGAGACTTCTGGGTTTTCAGGCCAGTCATTAGAAGAGATAAGGTGTGAGCCGTGCCCAGCACAGTGGCAGCCCTCTGTCCTCAAGCTGCCTTTCATGGAGATGTGGGGCCACATTGTCCCCCTTCAGAAAATGCTTCTGCTTAAAATGCAGAGTCTGATCCAGTGGGTCTGGAATGGGGCCTGAGAATCTGCATTTCTAACGAGGGAGATGTTGATGTTGCCAGTCCATGGACCACACCTTAAGTCCAGCCATCATCTTGTTAGCCCCACTTTACAGATGGGAAAATTGGCTCGGAAGGACCAAACAGCTTGCCCAGCATCATGCAGGCAGCAGAGCCAGGCCTGATCCATGTCTATGCTCTTTCTCCTGCAAGCCCAGCATGCCAAAAACAAAAACCCAAGCCTATTGCTGTCAAATCAGTTCCAACTCATGGCCACCCCATGTGTTACAGAATGGAACTGCTCCATAGGGTTGTCTTGGCTGTAATCTTTTCAGAAGCAGATTGCCAGGACATTCTTCTGCAGTGCCACTGAGTGGGTTCAAACCGACAACCTTTCAGTTAGTTGTTGTTGTTAGGTACTGTCAAGTCTATTTGAACTCAGAGTGACCCCATGTGACACAGCCGAACTCCATAGGGTTTTCTAGGCTGTAGTCTTTATGGGAAGGGGTCTTGGTGGTGCAACTCTTAAGTGTTTGGGTGCTAGCCAAAAGGTTGGTGATTCGAACCCATCTAGCAGCTTTGTGGGAGAAAGACCTGGCAGTTTGCTCCCATAAAGATTACAGCCTAGAAAACCCTATGGGGTAGCTCTCTGCCAGATGGGGTTGCTTTGAGTCAAAATCAATTCAACGGCACCTAACAACAATCTTTACGGAAGCAGATTGTCGGGTCTTTCTCCCACAGAGCCACCAAGTGGGTTTGAACTGCCAACTTTGGGTTAGCAGCTGAGTGCTTAACCATTGTGCCACCAGGGCGTCAGTCGGGTGCAAACATTTGCAACACCTAGGGACCTTGGGGGATGACAAAGCCTTGGTCCCCGCTCTTGGAGAGCTCCAGCCTGTAAGGACAAGAGAAGCCAAGACTAACGGGAGACTCTCCGCTGGTCTGGGCACCCAGGTGCAGAGCTTCCTGCGGGGCTGGCTGTGCCGGCGCAAGTGGAAGACCATCATCCAGGACTACATCCGGTCGCCCCATGCCGACAGCATGCGCAAGAGGAACCAGGTGGTGTTCAGCATGCTGGAAGCCGAGGCCGAGTACGTGCAGCAGCTGCACATCCTTGTCAACAACTTTCTGCGCCCGCTGCGCATGGCCGCCAGCTCCAAGAAACCCCCCATCACGCACGACGACGTCAGCAGCATCTTCCTGAACAGGTGAGCGCTCCCAAAGGTTCGCCCCACCTCAGTGCATGTGGCCAAGGCGGGAAGAAGGGGCCTCACCAGTATTGGCCACAGGGTACCGAGCTGAACTTTGACAGGAGTTCCCGTCTAATTCCCATGAAGTGCAGATAAGGAAACTGAGGCCCAGAAATGAAGGAAATTGCCCAAGGTCAGGTAGCTAGAAACCACCCTGCCCCAACAGTTGTGGGGCCTGGAGCAAAGTCAATGCTTCTGTACTGGGACAATGGTGCTCCGCAGGGGACATTTGGCAATGTCTGCAGACATTTTGGGTTGTCACAACTGGGAGAGGGTACTGGTATCATCTAGTGGGTAGAAATGCTGCTAAACATCCTGCAATGCCCAGGACAGACCCCACCACAAAGAATTATCCATCCAAGGTTGAGAGACCCTGCTTTAATAAAAGTTATAAATCAAGCTACAAAATGTTAAATAAAATATGTTCTGTTCTCTATCTCGATACTGTCCTAATGGCCTGGGGGCCAAGTTCAGATTTAGAATTCTTAGACCCCTCAGAGTGCTGCTCTGTACCATGCTCCACCTGTACTTGATAAAAACGGTCACTTTTCCCAGCTGGTGGCTCTGGGCATCAGGATGGGCTCTGTGGAACTTCAGAGGCTGCGCTGATGGCTATTCTTCTGCTCTCAGCCTCTTTAAGGATTTTCTAGGAAATGGATTAAAGGAGCTTCTTGATGGGCAAGAAAATTGTGTAAACTAGATAAAAATGACAAAACATGAAAACAGAGAGAGAGTTCTGTTTGCAGACAATCTTCATCTAGGAATTAAAGCGAGTCACTGTGTGACCTTAGACAGTCTCCGAGTTCCCTAGTGCTGCTGTAACAGAAATGCCACAGGTAGTGGGCTTTAAAGAACAGAAATTCATTTTCTCACAGTTGTGGAGGCTAAAAGTCCAAATGGAGGTCTAGGCCATGTGGATTCCTTCCTCGTGGGTAGCTCTGGGTATTCCTTGGTTCTTGGTGATCCTTGCATGGCATTGTCTTCCCCAGTATATGCTCGAATGTCTCTGTGTCTGATCTGCTCTTTATATAACTCAGAAGCAATTAGGTCTAGGATCTCCCTTACACTGGTATAGCTTCAACTGACTCATTACATTACATTATAGAAGGTAATTACATTACATCTATACTAAATTACATCCACAGGTATAGGGGTTAGGATCCCAACACATATTTCGGGGGGACACCATTCAGTCCATAATATGGTAATTCAGCTGCATTATTAAAAAAAAAAAAAAGTCATCATTCAGTCATTTCACTAATTCTGACTAGCCAAGCACTCTACATAGGTATTCGTGACCATAGTCACCTTCTCTGTGCCCTCCTCTTCCCCCTTCCCCTGCCAGTGGTGTGGTGAGTTTGAGGGGACTTGGGACCCCCCAGGGGAGGTGGGAGAGGCAGTGGATGTGAATCAGACACGGATCTGATGCCCAAACAAGAAATGGAAGCTGCAAAAGCTGAAAGTCATTGGCGTGGGACAGGGCTGATGCCGTGGACATGGATGAGGCATCAGAAGAACGGGAAGCAGAGAGGCAGAGAGAGAGAAGCAGGAAGGGAGCATACTTTTGGCCTTACAGAACCTTCTAGAAACCCTGAATCAGTGAGTCTGACGATGTTAATCTTTAACATTGTCAATCTTTAATACACATGTTGAACACAATTTGTAAACATTACATAAATTACCAATATAAAGAAAATGTATATTATCTTTTTATGAAATCAGGTAACATTGGCCTCAGAATATACAGCTGAGTCTTTTAGACTCAGCGACTCAAATTGGCTGGAAAATGAAGAGCTTGGTTCTTCCTGAGGAAACCTTGGACAGTTCTGCTGCGATCCCCGCCTTGCTCTACAGCGAGGTGCTCACGCCTGAGCCTAGAACTTGGGCACTACCCTCAGAGTTTCTCAATCTCAGGGTCTGGGGTGGGGCCCCAGGATTCTCATTTCTAATAAGTCAGCAGGTGCTGCTGATGCTGCTGGTCCTGGACCACACTTGGAAATGTCCGCCTTTAGGTCAGCATGTTTGCCTGTATTGGTAGCTTGGCCTGGCCAACTCCTTCAGGAATCCTTCAGGAAGCCTTGTAAGAGTTTTATGTTGTTTGTATTTTTCAGGCCATTATTGCAAACTTTCAATGACTATTCTCATAATCACCAAGAGACAAAGGTTTTCTTTTGTTTTTGTAACTTTGTTAGACTGTATTGATCTTTAATGGAATGTTTTTAACCTAGAATCTTTGATTAAGAGTATTCATGCCAGATCCCAGCATTTGTTCAAAGGCTGTTTGAAAAATCACACCATGATTTTTATTTTTATCATTTAAGAAATGAATGAATTCGTGGGGCACGCCTGTAATCGAGAGTAAAGAAAAGGGAGGAAGGGGGACTTTTGCCTTCTCATGAAGCTGATATTTTCAACACTGACCCTAAAAATAAACAAGGAGGTAGAAACAACCCAAGTGCCTATCAGCAGATGAATGGATAAACAAAATGTAGCCTATACCCACAATGGAATATTACTCAGTCATGAGGAGAAATGAAGCTCTGATATATACCACCACATGGATGAACCTTGAAAACACTACACTCGGTGAAATAAGCCAGACACAAGAGAGCAGATATTGTGTGATCCCACTTACAGGGTCACTTGCATGATCTCACCCATGTAGAAGAGGTAAATCTATCCAGACAAAAGAAGAGTAGTAGTTTAAGGAAAACATTGTCACTCAGGGATGATACGTGTTGGGTGTGTACAAGAACTGAATATTTGTTTGCCAATTTTAGTGACGAGCAGGTCAAACCAAGGCCTAGGAAGGCAGGAGTAGATTTAAAAGGAGAATACTTGGGAAAAATAAAATTTTTTTTTAAGTGGGAGGAAAGATATATGAATAGTTAGATGATAGATGACAGATAGATAGATGACAAGTCAATAGACAGATAAATGACAGATAGATAGATGATAGATAGATAAGATAGGATGAATCTTGACACAAAAAAATGGGAAGTAGGAAATGATGGAAAATCTGTAGCAAAGAAAGCCATAAAGGAATAGGGAGAGGGGAGCTCACGCCGTGGGGGTTCTCTTCCTGCTCTCTATCTCAGACACAGCCACCTAGCATCCATTCCTCAACTCTAAACCCGAACCCTAAATCTGAAACAATCCCCAGCCTTGCTTCTGAAGGAGCTTTCGTATATCCACTGTTGACCTAGGAACAAATCAGCTGAGTGTCTTTAGAGATATTATCGCTACCTCTACCCCTACCGCCCCCGCAAAAATAAAGAAACAGAGAGAGACTTCAAGCTAGACCCATGAATCCTCTGGCAGGGCAGGTAGATAGATTCATCCAAATCTGTTTTCCCCTCCCTGTTGTTGACAGGAAGCCAGCCTTTAGGAAGGGATCCAGCAATGATTAGGGGTGGAAGGAGGACTGGTGAGCAGTGGCCCCACCAAAGGCAGGGGCCATTCGCTCATTCTTTCAACAAATACAAATGAGTGGCATCCGTGCCGGGCTGCATGCTGGGTTCAGGGATGCGGAGGTGGGCCTTGTGGGCCCTGTCATCTCCCCAGCTGTTTGTTAAATAATGAGCTAGAATCTCCCCACCGCCCTCCCCTCTCCCAGACTGTGGCTTATCACAGCGCAGGTCTCCAAATGCACTCTCTCACGCTTGTCGGGTTAGATAACTTTCCCTTGCACATCAGCCCAGCCTTCCTCTTCCTGTGGGGACCCAGGGCATGCCCCTCCCCTGTCTCCCTGCCTCGACCACAGCCCAGAGCTCTGTGCATCAATAGCCCAGGGCAGAGGCTGGTAGCCTGCTTACCAGAAAGCATGGTAGCACATAGCTTTCCCTTGAATTGGCTTTTAGGCTGAAATGTAGAGCCACATTAAAAACCTGATGCTAATTTGGTGATTTAATTTACTGGAGCTCATTAAAAGAGGTCCTTGGGAAGTGCAAGGCCTCCCTTCAGGTTGGCAGATTCATCCAGGATGTTGCAGAGCTCGGGAGGGTGTTAACTGTGGGCTTTACAAAAAGAGGAGAGAAGATCTTGGAGCTAAACAGCTGCAGCAGGCTTTGTTTCACCCAGACAATAAGCATATAAACTTGGACTATTTCCCTTTAATGAAAATCATGCCCACCGTCCTGTGCTTGCCCCATGATGAGAGCCGTCGAGCCCCAGGGGGCAAATAGTTTGTATCTGATTGATTGGCAGTGGGTGCCTGGAGCCCTGGGCTGAGAAGGACAATGAGGCCACATCCAGCTCAGTGGGGGCGAGTGCCACGATCAGTTTGTCATATCTGCATGGGCTGAGGAATGGGGAGGGGCAGGTGCCTGAACCCATGATGTCTGGAGAAGTGCAGCTGGCAGAGGGTGGGGCGGGAGTGAAGAGGCCCGGGTTCTGTCCTGCTCTGACCAAGCCCTATGCACCTTGGACTGGCTTTGGGCAGGTCAGGCCCCTTTCTGGGCTCAGGGAGGGGACAGGGCACGGTGAGCACTTCCCAAGTGTGTCCTGCTGACCAGCCACTTACTCTCCCTGGAAGATTCTTTTCACCCTACTCTCCTGTCAGTTTTCTCCTACTCCTTTTTTAAGTCTTCCCCCTGGATGTCACGCCCCTGACTAACTCCCATCCTCCCTCCCCCGACCTTGTTGCTCTTGGCTTATGTCCCCTGGTTTTACACTCCCAGGATCCCCGTGCTGCCCTTTTGTAGCATTTTTCACACTTAAATAATGATTTCTTTCATGTCTAGATTCCCCACTAGACTAAAAGCTCCCTGTGGGCAGGGTCAGGGCGGTAGAACACAGCTGTACCTGCTGTGTGCTGCACAATCCAGGAAGCACCATTCATATAGACCAGGGGTCAGCAAACCTTTTCTGTAAAAGGCCGAATAACAAATACTTCCTACTTTGCAGGCCATGTAGTCTCTGTTGCAGCTGCTCAACTCTGCTGTTGTAGCTGGAAGCAGGCATGTGTAATGCATAAATGAATAGGCATGGTTATATTCACTAATTCCCTAACATTAATTATGTGCAATTTTTTATATGTCACAAAATATTCTTCTTTTGGTTTTTTTTTAATCATTTAAAACTGTGAAAACCATTCTAAACTCGCAGGCCATACAAAGACAGATTTGGCCTGTGGGCATAGTTTGCCAACCCCTGATATAGGGTAGGATGTAAATGGTGCCCCCTAGAATTGTGTGTCCAGTGGCCCTGGAGGGGACTATTTCTATTTTTATCTCTGCAGGAGTTAGACACAGGGATATCAATGTCTGACCAAGTGCCTGATACCTAGTTGGTACTCAGCAACCATGTGTTGAATGAATAAATAAAACACTAGTTCTGCAGGATGTTAATGGGTTGTTCCACTTTCAAAGGGTCATGTAGATTTAGGAAAACTGCACAGTAGTTTGCCCCTTAACCAAAAACCAAACCAAACCAAACCCATTGCCATCGAGTTGATTCCAACTCAAAGCCACCCTAAAGGACAGAGTAGAGCTGCCCCATAGGGTTTCCAGGGCTGTAATCTTTACGGAAGCTGACTGCCATATCTTTCTTCTGCGGAGCAGCTGGTAAGCTCAAACCACCAACCCTTCAGTTAGAAACAGAGTGCTTAACCACTGTGACACAGGCTCCTAGAGAGTCATAATAAACTAAGCATTTTAAAAGAGTCAGTCATCCTTATTTCAAGCTGTTATAGAGCATAGAAAAATATGGAAATTTTCACAATTTTTTTTTTCCAAAACTCAATTAAAAAAATAGCACATTTCCACATGGACATACACACACCTCAGCCAGGCCACTCTCATTAATGACAGAGGAGCTATGCCAACAAAGAGAGTCAGTCAAGAGTGCTCCAAGCAAAGGGAATAGCCTGTGCAAAGGCCCTGAGGCAGGAAAAAGTATGGCAAGTTCAAGGAAGAGAAAGAAGGCCAGAGTGGCAGGAGGAGAATAGGGGAGAAGGAGTAACTTATGAGACAGGCAGGGGCAGTTCTTGTAGGGCTTTAAGGCCGAGTTAAGGAGGGTGCCGTTATCCCACTCCACAGGATCAGATTTAGGCCTTTAAAGGATGAGTCTGGTGACTGTGTGGAGAAGGGTTGGGACAGGGACAAGAGTGGAAGCAGGGGACCAGTTGGTGACCCATTAATGGTGGTCCAGGCAGAGATGATGGGAGTGGCAGGAGTGATAGAGGGAACAGGAAGAGCAGTGCTTGATGGGGTGAATGTAGGGGGTGGGGTTGGGAGGACTGATGACTCCCAGGTGCTGCCTGAGCACCTGGCCAGATGAGGCTGCTATTTAATAAGATGAGAAGCTAGTGAAAGAGGAGCAGCTCTGGGGCGGGCAAGATGAGAGTCAGAATCAACACTAAAACTGCTATGAGTTCAGATTGTGAAAGAAAGAGACCATCCAAATCAGTAGTTTTCCCCTGTATCTACAGTAACCAGTTAGAAAATATAATGTGCAAAAAGGATCCCATTCTTAATGGCACCAAAAATTTAGACTACCTAGAAGTAAACGTACAGCCCGTGTGGCAAGGGCATAAATGAAGACGTCTGTAGGCAGACAGACATATCAGCATCTTGGATGGAAAAGTTCCATCTTGCAAGGATGTCATATTCTCCCAAAGTTTTCTGTAAATTTCATATCATTCCAATTGAAACATAACCTAGCGAAATGATTTTAAAGCTCAACTGAAGGAATAAATGTATACAAACAGATAATAACGTTCCAAAAAAGAACCCTGTAATTAAATTATAAAAGTTTACAAATATAAAGTGTTAACTGTGAGCCCTGGTGGTTAAGAGCTCGGCTGCTAACCAAAAGGTCGGCAGTTCGAATCCACCACCCACTCCTTGGAAACCCTATGGGGCGGTTCTACTCTGTCCTATAGGGTTGCCATGAGTCGGAATCGATTCGATAGCAACGGGTTTGGTTTTTTTGGTTTTTGGAGGATCAGTGCCGTAACAGACCAGTAGATCATAAGAACAAAATAGAAGTCCAGAAACAGATTCAGATTATATGAGAATTTAGTAAGTATGAAAAGACAGCCTATCAAATCAGTAGGAAACAGATGGGTAGTCAATAAACAAGACTGGGAAATTAACGAACCAAGTTGAGAGGAAGATTACATTTATATCCATTATTCACATCTTACACCAAAGTAAATTCTAGATATATTAAGTATTTATGTGTAAAAATGAGACAATAAAATCAATATATTATAAACTACAGGAGAGCACGAATGCAACCCGGGGGTGGGGGCAGACATGATGCCCAAGGCAGAAAGCTTGGTAGACCTACAAATGCAGAAAGGAAAAACTTGAAAAAATATATCTATATACACACACAAATAAAAAAAAAATAGCTAAGCAAAAATGTCTATGGCACATATGTTCAGGTTATATGCTTGGGATGTAAACCAGAAAAAAAAAAAAAAAAAACCTGTTGCTGTCGACTTGATTCCAACTCACAGAGACCGTATAGGACAGAGTAGAGCTGTCCTATAGGGTTTCCAAGGAGCAGCTGGTGGATCAGGATATTTAAAATTCATAAGATAGAAAATAGGAAATGGACATGAATAGAATAAGCAATTCTCAAGAGAAGAAATACAAATGACCAATACATATGATACATATGAAAAAATGTTCAACAAACCCATAACAATGATTTTTTTTAAAAGCAAAGCAAATCAAATCAAAGTGAGATACCTTTTTTTTTCCTTATCAGATGAGTAACAATGGCAATTTCTAGGTAATAGGATTACAGGTAAAATACTCAAAGTTCACACTTTAAAAAAATGTAGGCTTCACCAAGTATATTTTCATAGTTCCAGCTTATGATATTCCTGACATGCTACTACACCAGTCTGTGCAGTACTGGAATTTAAGGAGGTTTCTTTCCTCTGGGGTGTATCCTGACAGTTGCCTGCTGGGGCTGCCTGGAAACGGCTTTCCTGAGCCTTGCTATGGCAATGTGCAGGGCCATCTAGATCCTCCTGACTGTAGGAAGGAAGAGAACAAACAGCTCCCTCAGGAACCCCATGGAAGTCCCCTGACCCCCATCCTGTCCCCACTCAGGTCACATGTTCTCCCCTCTGTGCGCTGTCACACACCCAGGTGGTTTCTTGCTGTAGAGCTTTTTGAAGAATCTTCATGTATCGACTACCAGAGTCCTTAAAACTGGGAAATTTTGTTTATCCATTCAGCAAACTAGTTCAGGGGCCATGGTCAGACAGAAACAAGGATGATTCTTTAGGAACTTGCTACCTGACAAAAATGCCTTTCTCATCAGGTGGTTCTGGAAATCAATGTGTACCCACGCCCAAAGGAGCCCTTTCTCTTAGGACTTGAGGGAAATGATAGACAAATTCACAATCATGATCAGACCCACACTCAGGAATGAGAATGTGGGAAAGTCTTCTCCACTGAGATTGTTTTAAGTTCCCACTAGTTTCAGTATTTATGACATTTTCCTTCCAGTACATTCTGTGGAATGTAATGGAGTTCCAATGTTCTCGAAGGCTTGTCCTGGGAGAGGTGGGGCTTGCTGTGTAGCGGGCAGCTGCTTGGGGAGCGGTGGACAGGGAAGGTGGTGTGGGAGGGGAGCCTAGGCAGATGTGGCCTAGTGCTCAGAGACGCAGCCCAGCCCAGTGCTAGGCTGCTAGGGAGAATGCATGTTCCCGGGCATGTTCAGCAATGGCAAAGCAGGGAGATCCTGGGTCCTTTCGCTTCTGTGACTGAGATTCCCAGAAAGGGGGCGGTCATGGGGGTGGTGGCAGGAAACTAGCATTTGCTGAGCGCCTGCTGTGTACCAGGCACTGGGGTAGACACTTCACCTGCTGGAGTGACCCCACTTCACCTTCATATTTTACACTGAAGGGCCTGAGGTTCAGATATGTTAAGCATCTCACTGAAGGTCACACAGCTGGGAAGGGGCAGAAGGTGGATTCGAGCCCTGCTCTGTGTGGTTCCCAAGCCCTAGCTCTTTCCACATCATCAGTGGCTTTTACTCTGTGTTCCCCAGAGCCCTGGGTTCATCCAAGATACCTCAGGGGTGCCCCCAGTAGGTGGGGGCTCCAGGAAGCAGGGGCGGCCATCAGTCTAGGCAGCTCCACGCTATGGGCAACTAACCTGCAGGGCTGGTTTCCTGGGCATGCAACCCTTGAAGTTGACAGAGCCCCACACTTATTTAATGGTCTCTTAGTGCCGTCTTGACATTGTTAGTAATTTTTGAACAAGGAACCCCACATTTTCATTTTGCACTGGGCCCCAGGAATTGTATAGTCGGTTCTGCTCGTTGGGTATCCGCACAGGGACTCAAGTGGGAAGGAGCTTTGCTGCTAAGAACTTCCACAGGCGGTGGTCGCTGGCCCTATCCCTCAGGCCCCTCAGCAGGGCTGAGTTTCGGAGACCCCCTAGGCCCTGGAGGGGCAGGAACACACTCCCTTGGCCGAGCTTACCCTGTGCTTCTTTTCCAGCGAAACCATCATGTTTTTGCACCAGATCTTTTACCAAGGCCTGAAAGCCCGCATCTCCAGCTGGCCCACGCTGGTCCTGGGTGAGTAGACGCCCCTGGCAGGGGCCCCTAGCCACTCCTCGCCCCAGATGTCCCTGTCCAGGGGCCCTTGGCTGCCCCTCAAGGCTGGGGCACCTTCCGGAGCAGAATCCAGTGGCATCCTAAAACCCATGGAACCCCTCTGAGGGACAGAATGGAAAAGACAAGTTGGCAAAAGCTATATTTCTAGGAGGAAAAGATATATTTTTATCTCTTATCTGCTTTTCCCTTTTAAAAATAATGCACACGTCCACATTTGGGAAGATTTGAAAACCCAGAAAAGTAGAAAAAGTTTAAAAATATCAAGCACAGTTCTGCTCCCCAAAGATCACCACTATAAACACTTTGGGTGCTTTCTTCCAACTTTTTTTTTCTATGCATAGATCTTTTTTTCCCCATTTTTACATAATTGTAAACATACAGAATTTGAAGCTTGCTGTGTGTGTGCACGTGTGTGTGCACTTACACTTAACCTTATAGCCTAAGCATTTTCTCTTGCTGAAAACATCATGTTGGATCACTGTGTCACCCCCCAGTATGGTGAATGAGCCATCATTTATATAACCGGCTCCATCGTGGCCTCTTA
Source organism: Elephas maximus indicus (assembly GCF_024166365.1). Taxonomy (NCBI): domain Eukaryota; kingdom Metazoa; phylum Chordata; class Mammalia; order Proboscidea; family Elephantidae; genus Elephas; species Elephas maximus. The sequence continues at coordinate 68,871,880 of NC_064831.1, read as the reverse complement.
GAGTTGTTTCCAACTTGTTATTGTAAATAGTCATCTTTGCACACAATGTTTTCTTCATATTAGACCTCGCTTCCCAAACGTACAATTACTAAGACAAAGGGTATCGATGCGACAAAGGCTCTTGCTTCATGCATGCTGTCAAATTGCTCTCCAAGAATAACATACACGCAAGAAACTAAAGTATCTCCCGCGCCTCACCTCACCAGCACTAGTTGTTTTGGGGAGTTTGTTGTTGTTACTATCTTAATGCGATAGGTAAAGGTGAAGGCTGGTGTCACCTCTGCCATGAGGAAACAGGCTGAGGGAAGTGCCAAACCAGACCCCAGACCCGGGGCTGTCAGAGTCTATCAGAGTTTCTCTGCCCTCGAGCTCTGGAGACTTCCTATGTGCAAGTGGGGGCATTTGTTTGTCTTCTCAAGCCTAAGACCCATAGGTCAAAACAAGAAGAGGTCTTAGCAGGGGCAGGGGAGCATTTCCTACAGTAGCATTGTTGAAGACACCATCCATTGGGTCATTGAATGCCCTTTTATGAGAGCTTCTCATTTCACATGTATTACGAGGAAAGCATTTTTTTTTTCTTTTTTCAATGAGGTTTGTAAGCAGAAGTTTCAAATGGTTTCATCGGTTCCCGTCAAATGTTGAAGGGCAAATTCAGGGAGATGGCTTGGGCTTCCCGGGGGGGCTAGAAGGGCAGGATATACCCAGGAGAACCTGGGGGAGGTCAGAGACAGATGGGTCAAAGAGGGCACTCGTGACTGAATCAGAAGGTGCAGAGCTGGGGAGGCCTGGTAGGGACAAGGACAGACGGATGAAGGGACAGACAGACGAAGGAGCAGAGATTGACAGGAGGGCTTGTCATGTGGTGGGGAGAAACCATGGAATGGGAAAGTCAGGAGACCCAGTTCCCGGCCTGCTACTGACTCACCTGTGGCCTGGAATGTGTCACTTCCTGTCACAGGTGGGAGAGTCTGGGATGGAGGTCTACTGGGGACTGCTCTCGGCAGCAACGCAGTGGGGAAGCGAGGGCAGCAGGATAAGGAAGAGGGAGAAGCTGGGCTTCCATGCAGTTGCAACAGAGGCCTCAGCCCCCCCCACAGAGAGCTCTGGAGCCAGGGTGGCCCTCAAGAGATGTCCCGAATTGAAGCAGGGGGCTGGCCTTTATACCCTCACATGAACCAGTCTTTGGATGGGGCATGACCTGGGCAAAGCACCTTCCATCATCAGAGAGCAATTTTTGGACGGTGACCCTGCTAAGCACCATGAGCCACCATCTCTCCGGGTGGCTGGGAGAACGAATCCTGAGGGGATCCGGGCAGCACACTGCAGCAGCCACCACACCATGGGTGTGCTCTGACCCTGAGCAAAGAGGCGTCAGACGAGACAGGGCCCCACATCTCCAAAGATCTGTGGTTCCAACGTGATCCCAACAGCTGGGGCCCCTCTCTCTGGTCCTGGCTAGGGCAGCGGTACCAGCGGTACTTAAAGGCAAGGATCTCTCAGGGCAGGGGCTGAGCCTGGCCCCGGCCTCACTGAGTGGTCTGCGAGATCCGAGGGCACACGGAGCATCTGTCTGCCCCGGCGCCTGGCTGACGCCCACCCTCCTTCCAGCCGACCTGTTTGACATCCTGCTGCCCATGCTCAACATCTACCAGGAGTTCGTTCGCAACCACCAGTACAGCCTGCAGATCCTGGCCCACTGCAAGCAGAACCGTGACTTTGACAAGCTGCTGAAGCACTACGAGGCCAAGCCCGACTGCGAGGAGAGGACGCTGGAGACCTTCCTCACCTACCCCATGTTCCAGGTGGCCACCAGCCCTGCCTACCTGGGGGCCCACAGCGGGGAGGGCATGGCGTGAGGGCCACAGCTGAGAGGAAGCCATGCCCCAGGGCACCGTCCCTAATATTGATTGCAGCTCTAGGCTGCCTGGGGAATGGCATTAGGACCAGCCCTGAATCCTGGCTGGTGGAGGGCAAGCTGGTGGTGGTCCACAGAACAGGTGGAGGAAGGAGCGGGACAGCTCCTGGAGACGGCCATCAGGAGGCACTTGCCTCCCCAGGCCCTGCCTCCTGCCAGGGCGGAGCTGCCAGTTCAGGGTCTGGTCCCCAGAGGAGACCTTAGAAGGGCCTCTACAGTGGAGTCTGCAGCCCATCTCCTTCCTCAGCCCTGCTGTGGAAGTCCTCTGGGCTGAACAAATTGTTCTCTGCTTTTCTCTCTTTCTATCCCTCTATATTGCTGCTCTGTCTCTGTCTCTCTTTCTTGCTTCACATTGTCTCTCTCTCTCCCTGTCTCTGTCCCTCTCTTGCTCTTTGTCTCTGTCCCTGTCTCCCTGACCCTCCCTATTTTCCCATCACCTGTCTCTTTCTCTGCCCTGTCCCTGTCTCTCTTTCTCCATCCCTGTCCCCCGTCCCTCTGTCTTTCTCTGTCCCTGTCCCCCGTCTCTCTGTCTTTCTCTGTCCCTGTCCCTTGCCCCATCCTGTCCTTCTGTCTCTCTTGGCTCCCGGTCCCTCTGCGTCTCCCCTGCCCACAGATCCCCAGGTATATCCTGACACTACATGAGCTCCTGGCCCACACACCTCACGAGCATGTTGAGCGCAACAGCCTGGACTATGCCAAGTCCAAACTGGAGGAGCTGTCCAGGTAAGCCCGGCTGCCCTACTCTCCCCCAGACAGGTGCACAGGGCAGGCCAAATACCCCTCCCTGGAGGCTACTGAGCCCCAGATGCTAAAACTCACATTCAGATTCGGAGGGAACAGCCCGCCCCATCTCGAAGCAGAATCCCCTGAAGAGGTCCCGAGAGGTTTCAAATCAAGCCCAAGTGGGCACTGATGGGGACAATGTGGGTGAGTGTGGTGTCCCTGGCACCGTGTGGGGACAGTGTGGGTTAGTGTGGAGTCCCTGGCACCATGTGGGGACAGTGTGGGTGACTGTGGAGTCTCTGGCACTGTGTGGAGACAGAGTGGGTGAGTGTGGTGTCCCTGGCACTGTGTGGGGACAGTGTGGGTGAGTGTGGTGTCCCTGGCACTGTGTGGGGACAGTGTGGGTGAGTGTGGTGTCCCTGGCACTGTGTGGGAACAGTGTGGGTGAGTATGGTGTCCCTGGCACTGTGTGGGGACAGAGTGGGTGAGTGTGGTGTCCCTGGCACTGTGTGGGAACAGTGTGGGTGAGTATGGTGTCCCTGGCACTGATGGGGACATTGTGGGTGTGTGTGGGTTCCCTGGCACCATGTGGGGATAGAGTGGGTGACTGTGGGGTCCCGGTAGTGATGGGGACAGTGTGAGTGTGGAGTCCCTGGCACCATGTGGGGACAGCATGGGTGAGTGTGGGGTCCCTGGCACCATGGGGGGACACCATGGGTGAGTATGGGGTCCCTGGCACCATGTGGGGACAGCATGGGTGAGTGTGGGGTCCCTGGCACCATGGGGGGACACCGTGGGTGAGTGTGGGGTCCCTGGCACCATGAGAGGACAGCATTGGTGAGTGTAGGGTCCCTGGCTTAGATGGATCCCAGGAAAAGCCCTGGGCACTCCAGGTGTGCCCACCAGGTGCGAGAGTGGGAACACTGGAGGGAGTCAGACCTGAGAATGTCTGGAAGGTGGAACGAAGAGGGTTTTCTGATGGATCAGAGGTGAGAGGGGAGGGGAAGACTGGAGTCCAGGTGCCTCCAGAGTCGGGCACCCTCACCCAGATGGAGAAAATGCAGGCAGGGCTGGTTTAAGGGCAATTCCAGGAGCTTTATTGGGGAGCATGTTCAACTTGACGTGCCAATGAAGCATCTGAGTGGAGATGACAAGAGGGAGTTGGGTATTTGAATCTGTTGTTGAGGGGAGAGAGAAGCTTGAGAGTCATCAGCCTGGAGGTGGTAGTTAAAGTCACAGGACTGGCTGAGGTCCCAAGGGAGTGAGTTTACACAGAAAGGGACAGGACCAAGGCCTGAGCCCTGGACCTCCACCATGGAGAGGTCAGAGATGAGGAGCCTGTGGTTAGGATGGGCTGGCCCAGCCCCCAGCCCTCCCCAGGGCCCTACCAAGCCACTCAACACCCTAAACGGCTTCCCAAGTCTATCAGGGGCAGCGGGCCAGGCCACAGCCCCCAACTGGGCAGAGGGGGCAGAGGCTGGACCAGAGCGGGATGCAGGCTATCCCCTGTGATCCCGCCAAGGCCCAGCTGAGTTACAGACCCCAGAGTGGAGGGTAAGGGCGCAGAGGTGACCAGGATGTGACTGCAGAGTGACACAACCATTGTAGGGCACACCCCAGTCCTCACATGCACCAGGGAGCCAGATCCTACACACTCCCCTATAGGAGAAGACTTGGGTTCCCTGAGGCAGCGTGCTTCTCATCACTGCGGGACGCTCCGTTCTGGTGCCATGCAGGGGAGCAGGTGGCAAATGGGTACCAAGGTATTTGGCCTAAGATCATGATCCCTTTCCCCTGGGTCCTGGGTGTGTCAGCCTGCTCTCTCTTGGTTCCGTCCAACCGCCTGTACCTGCCCTGAACCCCGCCCTGGTGGCACAGGAGAGGGTTTTCCTATTGCCATGACAACGGTCCTCTCATCCTCCTCATACACTCCCATGGGGGAATCCTGGCAGGAAGCCATCAGATAAGCAATGCAGGCCCACTCTGCTCAGAATCACACCTCCCCTCTAGGGACTGGCTCTCCCCAACCTCGGGCCTTTGTCCAGCTATTTGGTCCTGAACCCCCAGATCCTGGGTGACCCGAGTCATCACTTCCCAAAGCTCCCCAAATAAGTATGCGGCATGAGTCCCCAACACACACCCCAGCCTGGAACTGGGACTTATCCTGAGCAGCAGTGGTATACACACACCTAACAGGAAACCAATGCTGCTACTTTGAAATCACCCTTTGTTTGTCACCAGATACAGTCTTTCCCAGCAAAGTCCCCACCTGCTCAAGAGACCAACTGACCAACCCATTGCCTTCGAGTTGATTCCCATTCATGGTGACCCCATAAAAGTAAGAGTAGAACCACACTCCATAGGGTTTTCAATGGCTGTGACCTTTCAAAAGCAAATTGCCAGGCCTTTCTTCCAAGGCACTCAGTTTGCAGCGGAGCACTTTAACCGTTTATGTGCACCCATTAACTCCCGATCAAAAAGTGCTTCTGATTACCTTTGGTTACTTCCAAAAATGAATGTATCTCCAGGAAACCAGTATATGCCCTGGAAGGTATCTCCTCTCAGACTTCCTTTCCAGAAGAGGGCTGGGGCCAGGGCTTCTGGGGAGAGCATCATTGCCTGAGGGGGTGGAGGTGGGACTGAGGCCCTTGAAGAAGAAATTCCATCTAAATGCCCCACTCTCTTTATAAGTTGAATAGCATCTGTGAGAGAACTTTGTAAGCTGCACACGCTAACCAGCCCTTTTGGTGGTCTTGGTGGAACTGCAGGCATAAGCGGACAAATAGAAGGTTTTGTGCTTTGCTTGGAGTAGGTGGGGTACTTTTTCCAGAGGACCAAAAAAATCACTCGCCACTTTCCTAAGACCCCTGGAAACCCACAAGATTCAGCAAAATTGACAGCTTACACCCATCCTTTATGTGCAACTTTTAGGAAAAAAAGTTAAATGGCGCCACCTTCTGGACAGGAGGGTTGTTGCAGCAGTCAGGATAGGGACAGCTAGGACAGTTGTCTTATTCTTGATTCAAGGGCCGACTGTGTCCTGCTTTCCTCCCAGACCTTCTGGAGCCAACTAGATTGCCAGGAGTTCCAAAAATGAGCTATTCTATGGTACCAACGACAGTTTTTTTTTTAAAAAAAAAACACATGAAGATCAGGGGAAAGAGTTTTCAGAGAAAGGAAACAGCAAGTGCAAAGGCACCGAGGCAGGAATGAGCATGGTTTAGTCTATGGATGGAAATACTATGGCCAGTAGTGGAATGAGGGGCAGGATGTCACCTGGACTCCCATCTCTTTCCCAGTGCTGGGGCTGGTCCTGCTGCCTCTGTTTCACATGGTTCAGACTTTGAAATCAGACCAACCTGCTTCCTAGTTGCTAACTTCCATTTTCTTTTCTCTGAAATAAGAACAGCTGCCTCCTTGGGCTGACAGACTGATAAAATGAGATCACACCTGTAAAGTGCCCAGCACACAGTGGGCACTCAGTAGATGCACGTTCCTTTATGACGACGTCTGGCCAGAGACCCAGCATTCCCTCCTCCCTGGGAAGTGGGCAGCCCACCTCTGACCATGTGATTTATTTCCCGGCCCCACAGGATCATGCACGACGAAGTAAGCGAGACAGAGAACATCCGAAAGAACCTGGCCATTGAGCGCATGATCATTGAGGGCTGTGAGATCCTCCTGGACACCAGCCAGACCTTCGTGAGACAAGGTATGGCCCCTGCACCCTGCCTGACCTCTACAGGTGAGCCCCAACAGAGGCAGGGAGGTGGCACTTGGGGACACTGCTAGTTGGTGAGGCTGTCTGGTGCCAAAACCTGCCAGTGTGCCTGCCGAGTATTCCGGGGCTGCTGGCGGAACGTGACGGCTATATGTAGATGTTGGTATCTATACATATAGATGCAGATATTATTGGTTTTCACAGTTTCCTTCTCTCCAGATGTAAACATAATCCTACCCAGATGGCCTTGATTTGTCTATTGTATGTCATAGTAAACATTGGTATGTCCTTTTTGGGGAGGAAGTATGGCTGGAGGATGGAAGATAGATAACAATTGGCTCTTACTCAGTGAATCGCAAGCATTTTCAGTGCCTGAGAGGAAGTGGGTGTTGGCTCAGTCCGTCTGTCCTTTGGGCTTCTTCTACCTCTTGGGGGAAGCCGTGTTCATAGTTGTTCTCTCAGGTGGAAGGCTTTCTCCACCCTTCCGCCTCAACTTACTTGAGGACAGCGTTTGAGAGATACACCGTGTTGAAAAAGCTGAGTAGAGGCTCCTTGTGACTGAGGGGACTGAAGACACTCAATTTGAGGCTTCAGAGCCGGAGTGTACTTAAAGTTCAGCTTGTTCAAATTCCATGTCCCGTGAGAAACTCAGCTTCTGCTTGAATGCCCCAGAGGTGACGTCCAACCTCAGGATGGACCCTCCGAGTCCCTTTTCTCTAACCTGTTGCTGTCAGTTCCAACTCATGGCAACCCCATGTGTTACAGAGTAGAACTGCTCCACAGGGTTTTCTTGACTATAATCTTTAGAGAAGCAGATTACCAGGCCTTTTTCCCATGGTGCCACTGGGAATTGCGAACCTTTCGGTTAGTTGATCACAACTAGGCTCATCTAGCCCTGGGATTCTCTGATTAGATGAAAAACCTACCAGCGCCCCCTACTGGCCTGTGCAGCTGTCTCAGGCCCCTGCTGTCCTGGGCAAGGATAGCGTCCTTGGAGTTTTGTCCCAAGCCGGTGTGTGGCCACTCTGCTCTTCCCTGAGGCCCATCCTGAGACCTACTGGGCCCAGAGCCAGCGCCGCCTGTGTCCTGGCTGCCCCCGAGCTGTGCTGGGTGCTGCCTATGCCAGAGGTGTCCCCATATGGTATTTTGAAGCCCCTTTAAAGAAAATTCCAAATGGACTTGGCTTGGAAGTCACCTAAGGAATCACTTCTTCTGGGTGGGAGGTGTCCGCACAAGCCAGGAGTCTGCACCATGCCCCGAGACAAAGCATTTCCTCACCTCCTGCGGGGCTGGGTGGGACCTGGTTATGAGAAGTTGGGGCCCAACAAGCCCTTTCTCCCTTGTTCCGTCTGTACCTGCCTGCCCTAAGCCCCGCCCTGGCAGCACAGGACAGAGTTTTCCTGTCATCCTGATTACAGCCCTCTCATCCTCCTCACACGCCCCCATGGGGGAATCCTGGCAGGAACCCATCAGAAAACCCCATCCCTGGCAACAAACACTGATGCCTGCCCCATTCATGCCAGGCCCTACGTGGGGCTACAGGGACACCCAGAGAACCAGATCCAGCCTCATCCTCCAGCAAACTGTGTAGTGAGAGAGAGTCATAAAGAGAAATGCAGGAAAGTGTCCCGGGCAGGTAGTGGACATTAGCAGGAGATGGTGTGTCGGCCCAGAGCAGAACTGAGGATCTGGGGAAAGCTTTCCAGAGGAGATGACACTGGAGTGGGATCTTGAAGCATAACTAGGAGTTCACTCGGTAGATGGGGTGAAGGAGGGACTTACTAAGCTGAGGACCAGAGTTCAGGGAGCCACAGACGATTGACCTCAAACTAGCCTTGGAGCAGAAAAGGGAGACAATTGCAAGAGAGGAGGCTGGGGCGGTAAGCCTAAGCCAGACAGCTGAAAGACCTTGACTGCCCAAATCCCGGGGGTGATGAGAAGCTGTTGAGGGATTTTAAGTAGGAAAGGAGACCTGTAGAGCACGTATTGGGGGTGAGGATTCCAGAGCAGGTACAGCAAATGAGTGTCATTACAGGCACCTACTCTGCTCAGTAATGGCTGCCTGGAGTACCACGTGGGGAAGGACTGTGAGGCTCCAGTGGGCTCTGCAGGAAAGAGTGCGTTGATCGATTGGTGATGTCTGCCATGGCTGCTTGTGGCAGCCTCCTGCCATCCCCAAAGCCCTTCTTCTTACCACATGGGCTACACATCTCTTTTAGGGTTCCTTTTCTTGCCAAGGCCATGGCCTCTGGCTGGGAGGTCAAGGTGTCCCACACGGAGCTTACCTGATCAACGCCCCCCCACCCCCTGCCAAAATCTGGTCCTGAGGAAGGGCTGGAAGGAGTGTCTGAGGGTGTGTTTGTTACCAGGAACTAGGATTGCCTTGCCGCACAGCCACTGCCGCTGGTATCTCAAGCCCACATTCAACCTCAAAGCCAGGTCAGAGTCAGAGAGAGGGTCGTCCTTGGAAACGGGCTCAGGGTCTCCCTCCTCCACCCACAGGTTCCCTCATCCAGGTGCCCATGTCTGAAAAGGGGAAGATCACCAGAGGGCGCCTGGGGTCTCTGTCGCTAAAGAAGGAGGGTGAGCGGCAGTGTTTCCTGTTTTCTAAGCATCTAATTATCTGTACCAGAGGCTCTGGAGGGAAACTCCACCTGACCAAGGTAAGGACCCAGGAGACAGCTGCTTCCCTGACCACAGGTATGACTGACCCTGACGGGGGCCCAGATGGTAGACAAATGTGTCAGAGACACATGCACACACACACACACATACACACACCGTGTGCCATGGTTTAACTGGCAGGTTGGAATGAACAGCCCATTGATCGATTTTCCAATGGAGGAATCATGAGACATGGGAAGGGGAGTATCTAGGCCCCCGAAGTCTCCCCTACGGCTGGGTACCTGGGCCAGAGGAGCCAGGCGGTCTGGACAAGCACATAGAAGGCCCATGATGTGTGTGTCTATGTGTCTGTGTGTCTGTGTTGGGGAGAGGTGGAAAGGGCAGGGCAGAGGATGATATCTCCAGAGCCTTTCTCTCATCTCCAACCAAAGGGGCTCAGACAGATCCCCTCCAACGCCCTTCTCAGACTCTCCTCTGCCAGTGCGGGAGTGCTGCCCCAGGGACGGCTGGTCAATCCCAGAAGGCCATTCAGGTGTTCACAGACACAGCCCACTCTCAGGACCCCACAGCCCTGCAGGGGACCCCACATGTTCAACCAACCCACCTTCCCTTCCCAAAACGTGGAAGGGAATAAGCATCCCCTCCTGCTTCCTCACAGACCCCTGGGCCCTTGCTCATGCTGTCCGCTCAGCTGCACAACTGTCCTTCTCCCCAGCCAGCCTCTTTTACGTCCTTCATGTCCTTCAAGGCCTGCTCCAACGCCCCCTCCCCTGTAAACCTACACCCTGGCAGAGTCTACTGCCCCCCAAGACTGCACACTGCTTCTCTCATTGCTCTGAGCTTGGGGTCTGTCCTACTTCTGTCACTGACACATGTGTGACCGTGGACAAGTCCCTGGCCCTCTCTACACCTCAGTTTCTCATCTGTAAAATGGGGAGAACTGTCCTCACAGAGCCACTGGAAGGATGCAGGAAGCCAACGGTGGGCGTCTGTTTGCTCTGTGAATTACGTGGTGCTTCCCTCTGAGAAGCTGCAGGCCCCCCGCATCGTGCCCGTCACCAGAGCTTGCTCCTGCGGGTTGCAGATCCGCCTGGGAAGGGCCAGAAGGTGCCCTTAATTAAGGCAGAGCATCAGGGAAACCGTTCTTCCAGACCCGGGATGCCTGTCCCATAACCACCTGCAGCGCCAATAGATCAACCCGTGACTTCGGGGAATACACTGCTTGTGTTAACCTGTCGACGAACTAGTTGGCTGGCTGCACAAGGAGAAATTAATTTACAAATATTGAATACTCCAGTCTCAACCAAATTATGTATCAAGGAAAGCTTTCATTATTTATTAGCTCTGGAGTTTCTGCTGTGAAGACCTCTATCCAAGTTTGCGGGGACGGTTCCCTCAGTGGGCGGGGGCCGGAAGGGGCAGGTTGAACTGAAGACTTCAAGGCAACTTCCTGCTCTGAAAATATGAAAGCATTTGTTTCCATGTTTGTTCATTTTGTTTGGGGATTTTTTTTTCTTTTTTCTTTTTAAGTTTTAGGAGTCTTGTAGCATACTGGTGAAGAACACGGAGTCAGATGCCACTCAAAGTCTAGAACTGCCACTTACCAGTGGGTGACAGTAGATAAATCATGTCACCTCACCAAGCCTCAGTTTCCTTATCTGCGTAATGGGGGTGAAAATACTACTGCATGTGAATACTATAAGGATTAAGTGAGATGGCCCATCCAAAGCCCTTAGTCCAGTGCCTGGTACATAAGTACTCAATACACGGGAATAATCGTTGTCATTCTTAGTTATATAATAATAAACTTGTAATCATAACAATAATAATAGCAAGCCCCTATATAATGATTACTGTGGGCCAGGCAGGGTCCCTGGGTGATGTAAATGATTAATGCGTTCAGCTGCTAACCAAAAAGTTGGCAGTTCAAGTCCACCCAGAGGCACCTCAGAAGAAAAGCCTGGTGATCTACTTCTGAAAAATCGGCCATTGAAAACCCTGTGGAGCACAGTTCTACTCTGACATACATGGGGTCATATCATGGAAGGCAACTGGTTGGAAGAGCCAGGTACTATCCCAAATATTTTATGTATCTTTAATTCTTAGAACAACCCACCAAGGTGAGTACTATTACTTTTCCCATTTTATAGATAAGGGAACTGAGGCAGAAGAAGCTAGAAAGTGGCAGAGCTGGGCTTTGAACCCAGGTAGTCTGGCTCCAGAGTCTGTGTTCCTAATCACTTTGGTAAATATCCTTCAGTGACCATAAATTCAAATCATTCCTCTTTAAGTGTGCAGATCAGAAATAGAATGCCTTTAGTCCTTTCTGAAGGGGGTATGCTGCAAATCTGCGAGATTTAAAACTACAAAACGGAATTTTTTTTTAAGACTTAAAGAATATCAATACTATGAGGCTTTCGTGATTAATGACATCATCGGGCAGGTTAAGACCCAGAAAGGCTGGAGACCCCCCCAAGGCCACCACAGAGCAAAGCAAGAAGCAGAACCCCAGATTTGGGGGGCCAGTCTCACGCTCTCCCAGCCCTTCTCTGCCTTCCAAATGGCCGCCTTCCCTCCAAGGACTTTCATTTATAGATTAGACACATGGCCAGGTCTCTACTGTTATTATCGGTCATTGTATTAGTTATCTATTGCTGTGTAACCAATTACCTCCAAAGTATACTGACTTAAGAAACATTTATTATCTCATGGTTTCTGTGGGTCGGGAATTCAGTAGTGACTTACCTGGGTGCTCCTGGCTCCAGGTCTCTCATGGGTTTGCAATCAAGATGTCAGCTTGGGTTGCAATCATCTGAAGGCTTGACTAGGACTGGAGGATCCTTTTCCAAGATGACCCGCTCATATGGCTGTTGGCTGGAGGCCTCAGTTCCTCATTCATAGAGCTCTTCTCACAACACGTTAGCTGGCTTCCCCCAAAATGAGTGACGTTAGAGAGAGCGAAAGAGCAAGGAGTACCGTCAGTGCCTTCTGTGACCCACTCTCCAGAGTTGCATTCCATCACTTCCTCTTTATTCTTTTAATTAAAAGCAATCAGTAAGCCTGGCCCACACTCAAGAAGAGGGGAATTAGCCGAAGGGAGGAGTATCAATTTGTGGACATAATCTTAAAACCACCGTTGTTGTAGTTACTCTTCTCGTTACAACCTCAGGGGATCTCACACCCAAGAGACATTCAAACACTCAAGAATGGGAGGTGTTTGCCCATATATTTCAAATAATTGCCAACCAGGAGCTGACCCTGGGCTGGGATCAGCCCCCTGAGATTCTCTCTGGGCCCCACCACTAACTTGTCAGATCTTGAGCAAATCTCTTAACCTTTCTGTCTCCTTTTTTCCATCTGTAAAATGAGAACAACAATACCTGTGACATGTCCAGGAAATTGGTCTCAGTTTCCCCATTTATAATATGATGTGTTTGGCCCAGCACAGCAGATTTCAAGCTTCTGCAGACATAGGGCTACGAGGTGATGCTTCAGAGCAGCTGCTGTGGGAACAAGAAGAGGCCAAGCTGGCAGGTGCTGACCTCTCTGCCCACAGCCCGACCTCAGCCCTCATTCAGGAACGGCCTCTCCGAGACACTCCCATTTCATCCACTTTCTCAGGCTTCTTATATGCAGATGAAGCCCTTCAACTTAAAAAACAAAATACCCACACACACCTGGCATGTAGTATGCATGTACATATGTGTATATACATGAGTGCTCTCCAAAGGCTCTTGCAGCCTAGCATTTTGGGGCTCCTACATATCGCCTTACCCCCTTGACTCAAAGTGGCCCCGCTGCTCTTTTTCAGAATGGAGTCATATCCCTCATTGACTGCACCTTATTGGAGGACCCAGAAACCACGGAGGAGGAAGGTAAGTGTGAAGGTTCCGTGTGTGCACATTCACACAACCCGAAAGGTGGGCCCAGGTATTGTTTTTTTGTTGGGAGATGCTGCAATATGGTAGCCCACTCCTGAACACATGGAGAACCCGGGGTCTGGGTCTTTGGAGAAAGAGCTCCCTGGCTCAACAGGTGATAGCCTCCATCAGCCTTCTTGGTTCTTTTCAAGCTCCTCAGGCCCCTGTAGCAGTTGGCATCATTAGGGTGAGTAGACATGGGATCTCAGAGAGCACCCCTCATTTCCACATTCAAGGACTCAGTGGGCAGACTCAGAGTCTGGCCCTGAGCTGGGTCACGTGGTGGACACTTAAGAGGTGCTCAGCCACATCCCTACCCTCCATGGGAAAGGATGGGGTATGCTGAGGGCACATGGGCCACTGACAGAGGACATGCAGGGCTGGGACCCTTAGAGAGGGGATGGACCACCGGGGTGAGGGAACAAGACTTCAGGGAGGAGAGAGTGCCTGAGCATGGCCTCAACAAACCAGAAGGGGAGGCAGGGGATGTCCGAGCCTGGTGCTTTGGGTTTTTCTCCCCTGTCATCAGAGTTGGGGAATGGGGTCATTATTCTAGGTTAGGGGGTGGGATCACTACCACCTTTTGACTGAGCCAAAGTCTTTTCTGTCTCCCTTATTCACTGACTCCCCTCAGAGAGTGCCCTCGGTGTGCCCTGTGCTAGGCCAGGGGTTGGTATACCAGCAGGACTCCTGTCTGTGCCCTTCCCCAAACTGGGGGCTCCTGAGGAAGCAGGTGTATCTGATCCACTCAGCATCACAGTCTCAGCATGGCTGGGCTTAGGATTTGCTAGAGGTGGGGGCTGGTCTACACACACACTCGACAGCCCCAATACACACACACACACACACACACACAGAGAGGCATTCGCTGTTCAGCCACAGCTACAGCTGGGCTCTGCTCCCCTCTCTCATAACCTCAGTTCCCCACTGGTGAAATGAGAGCAGAAGGCAGATTCCAGATTATTTGGGGTTTCTCCCCTGTCCGGATCCAGCGCTGTCCCCGAGTGGTTGAAGCTCCTTCTGTACTCCAGGTCTTAGTCTTTCCATTTTTGAAATTGGGATTCTCTACCCTAGTTAAAAATAAAAAAAAAAAAAAAAAAAAGGTTCTGAAAATAGCAAGTAGCCTGGTACTTCCCAATGCAGAAATTCCACCAGTAAGGCAGGCTATCCTTCAAATATATTCCAACTCGAAAAAGGGCCCCACACTCACTTTGCTAATTTCATGTTTTGCAACTGGAAGCCAAAGGATCCGGCCAAGATATAGACCACTTGGACTTTAAGATTGGGGTGGAGCCAAAGGACTCGCCTCCCTTCACGGTCATCCTTGTGGCCTCATCCAGACAGGAGAAGGCAGCGTGGACCAGCGACATCAGCCAGGTGAGCAGCGTCACCTGTTCCTGAAAGCAGGCAGTCCCTTCATGGCTAACCTGGTTGGGAACAGGGAGGCAACTGCATTGTGCTAATGGAGAAGATAAAAGTGCCCTCCAGCTACATACACCTGAGGCTGAGCTCAGCCACCCATCCCATTTGCATCCCAGGGCCATTCTCAAAGTGGGGTCTGGGGACCTCTTGTATCTGAATCACCCGGCAAGGTGTTTTAAAAAATCCAGATTCCTGGGCTTCCCCCCAGACCTACTGGGTCCAAATCTCTGGTTTGAGGCCCAGGAATCTGCATTCTCAATACCTGCCCCAGGTCATTGGTGTGCACAGAAAAGTTTGAGAAACTACTACCTGAGGATATTAGAGATGGAGGTTGTAGAGGGAGAGGAACGACCCCCAAAGCAGGGCATCTTCTCCAGTGAGGCAGGGCAGGTTCCTGAGACCAAGCTGAAGGTCACCTGTGCAGAAGGAAGATTTACCCTCTGCCTTTGAGAGAAGAGGTGGGGGGAGCATTAGGGTCAGTCACCCTGTCTGAAGAATTAACAGGAAGGGCAGCCCTCCTGGGTGCTGATGAGCAGACCCAGAGGCCTGTGAGCATGTGGGGTGATAGGCAGAGATCTGACTCCAGAAAGAGGCTGTGGGTGGCTCCCAGGCTTGGGCTCCAGGTTGGGCCTCTCTCTGAGCCCAATGTGGGCCTGTCATGAATCAGGGGCAGCCCCACTCCAGCACCTGAAAAGCCAGTCTACCTGTGGTCTCCCCACCACCAAGTGGGACGAGCGAGTTAGCTCAGTGGATGGTGGGAGAAGGAAGAATGCTAGACTAGCATTTTACCCCACCATTCAGGCAGTTTGTGCCATAGGAAAAAGGTCCCTGGGTGGTGCAGATGATTCTCGCTCGACTACTAATCTAAAGGCTGACAGTTCAGACCCACCCAGCATGCTGTGGAAGAAAAGCCTGGTGATCTATTTCCATAAAGATTACACCCAAGAAAACCCTATGGAGCCATTCTACTCTAACACATGGGGTCACCATGAGTCGGAATCGATTCTATGACAGTGGGTTTGGGTTTGGGTTTTGGTGTCATACAAAGCTGTAAGGGCTGAGTCTTCGTTGTACTTAAGGAAGGCTTGCCTCCTCCCTCCCGCCCTCCTGTTTTCATGCCCCACTTCCAGCCTTCCCCGCCTGCCTGCTCCCCACCACCCTTCTGGCCTGCCTACCCATCTCAGTCCCAGAAGAGTCAGGCAGGGCGAGGCCACGTGCAGCACGTGTCTGCTCTTTCTGAGCCTCAGTGCATGTCTTCGGAAGCCCACCGTGCCCTGGAGTAAGGTGGGCCCCCTATGTGGTCACTGGGCCCATTTACAGCCCATATGAGCTGTAGCCGGCAAGATACCAGGGCTACCACCCGGAGGGTACCCGCAGGCCCCGGCCTCCTGATGCCACTGAGTGTTGGGTCTTCCATCCTCTCCCCCTGGGGAGTGGCAGTGACCACTTTCCCCAGGACCCCTGTTGCCTCCACAAAGCTCTGACTGGCCCCCCGTCCCGCCCAAGTCTCTTTCTTTCCAGAGTTGCTAATAGAACCAGAGCTAAAGAGCCTACACGTTGTGGGTTGGAGAATTTAGACTGGGAAATGAAATGGGCAGACTCTGGTTCCTCAAGGCATCTTCAGGAACTTTCTTGGGGGCCTGGCCTTGACCAGAAAGCAGGCCCAGAAGCATCTACCACCCACTGTGCCGCCTCTCAGCTGCCACTTCCCAGTGTCTTCGGCCCCACACACATTCTTAACACCAGAAGGCCCTGCCATGTGCCACAGAGGCCCCCACCTCCCCACTCCCCCCAACTACTCCACCCCCACCCATGAGAAACCCTCTCATGGTGGAACTATACGGGCTCAGGGGAGGGGGTGACGGGGGGGGAAGACAGTCTCTATCGCTCCCCCACGCCACCAAGGATGTAGCTTTTATTTTTGTTTTATTCAAAACGAACCTCAGACTGAGTTTTTTCAAGGGATGAATAAAATGTACTATCATCTGTTCCCTCCGGCAGCAGCCTGGCCTCCCCCAGGGGGCCCCCACACACGTGAGTTTTTAATATGTGACTCTGTCTACAGAGCCAGACAGAGCATTGGCAGAGCGTACAGGGCAGCGCTCGCATGCAGGAGGGACGAAGGCCCTGCTAGGCCCGCCTCCCAGGAGAGAGGGCACAATTGGGGGCCTCTTTACTCACTGTGGCCCTGACCCTATCCTTCGCTATACCTCCAAGGTCAGCAACAGAGTGGTCAATGACAGACACATCCATTTTGCAAACAACCCTATGAGGTAAAAAAATAGGAGGCATTATTTTGCAGATAGGGAAACTAAAAAAAAAAGGCTCAAGGAAATCAAGTAAATCCCCCAAGGTCACCCAGCTGGGCCTTGACTTCCGGCCAAAGCTCTGCATTGACCCTGCTGTTGCCTGGAGCACGCATTTGGCAGGGCATGAGGTCACTGTGCCGGGCTGGGACTCGGGAACTGTTCACACCGCAGAGCTCCTGGGAGGGTGTGGGTCCTGGAATGAAGACTGAGGCTCTGACACGGGGGCTCTGCTCTCTGATTCCAGTGTGTGGACAACATCCGGTGCAATGGGCTCATGATGAACGCCTTTGAAGAAAATTCCAAGGTCACTGTGCCACAGATGATCAAGTAAGTGCCTGTAACCGGTCTTGGCCAGCCCACACGCTGACAGCCAGGACACTACAACAGGTGCCACTGGGCTCAAAAAGATGCTAGATTTCATCTTTGGGGATTTGTTTACTTGCTTGCTTGCTTTGTTTGTTTGTTTGTTTGGAATTGTTAGTGTCTGTTTGGATGATGGCTTTGCCTTAGTTTTATTGTAGTTTGAGCATGTGAATTATTGCAATAAAAAAAAATATATAGCATTATGAATGAAATTTTATGTACTTTTTTTTTAAGTAACTGTTTTTCTTTTCCTAATTACAAAATGAATATATAGAACACTTCAAAATCACAGAAAAGTCAAAAGTGCAGGCTCCAGGGCCACTGTACTTGTTTGAGTGCCGCAACCCCAGAGGTTAAGGGGAAGGCACCCTGCTGGACACCACCCTCCCAACCCACTGTAACCCAGCCTCCTCACCCAGCACAGGCACAATTCTCCTCCAGGGATCTGCCTTTCCAGCCCCCTCACCCTCACCCTCCTCCTGCTCCAACCCTGGTCACTGCAGCTTCATGGCCTCCATTGGAACCTCTGAGTTCTGAGGCTGCAGACACCCACCTGGTGCTCACTAGGTCCCACCCAGCCCACAGCCTCTTTGCTACTTCAAGTGCGTGCTCTGGGGACCTACAGACACAGCATCGCTATATAATTCCAGAACATTTTTATCACCCCAGAGAGAAACCTCAGTCCTTCCTGCCCCCATCTCCTGACAACCACCAGTCTACTTCTGTGTCTAAAGGTTTGCCTCTTCTGGACATTTCATCTAAGTGACGTCATACTATGTGTGGCCCCTGTGGCTGGTTCCTGCCGTGTTTTCCAGGTTCACCCGTAGCACAGCATGTATGAACACTCCATTCTTTTTTATGACCAAGTAACATTCCATTATGTGGATAGACCACTTTTTTTCTTTTTGTTCTTCAGTTGATGTACGTTTAGGTTATTTCCACTTTTGGGCTATTGTGAGTAATTCTGCTTTGAACATTTGAACATTTGTGCGAACAGATTTCCTTATACCTTGTGAGCTCAGCAATATGTTAAAAAAAAAGTTTGTTGTAGTTTATCTAAGGAGGCTGGTGGCGCAGTGGTTAAATGCTCAGCTGCTAACCGAAAGGTCAGAGGTTCGAACACACCGGCGGCTCCATAGGAGAAAAGACCTGGCGATCTGCTCCCATAAAGATTTCAGACTTGGAAACCCTATAGGGCAGTTCTACTGTGTCCTGTAGGATCACTATGAGTTAGAATAAACTCAACGGTACACAACAACATATTTTATCCAGTATTTCTAGGAGTTTTAGAGTGTAAGATTTTTAGGACATTGTTGGAAAAAAGAAGTTGCAGCCCTTTCATCAATGCCATCCTTCTAAGCTTTCCTCATTCCCTTAAGAAGATAACTAGCCTTCAGCCAACCATCTTGGCTATTGTGCCTGGGGAAGACAGTGCCAAGTGGCCACGGCCCCAGCCCTCAGGGAACTTGCCACCTGGCCAGGAGACAGCTGTGGGCTCAGACAGCTTCAGACCCCGCTCACCTTTTCCTCCTTCCTCCCTCCTCAGGTCTGACGCCTCCTTATATTGTGATGACGTTGACATTCGCTTCAGCAAAACCATGAACTCCTGCAAAGTGCTGCAGATCCGGTACGCCAGCGTGGAGCGGCTGCTGGAGAGGCTGACAGACCTGCGCTTCCTGAGCATCGACTTCCTCAACACCTTCCTGCACTCCTACCGCGTCTTCACCACGGCCGTCGTGGTCCTGGACAAGCTCATCACCATCTACAAAAAGCCCATCAGCGCCATCCCTGCCAGGTGGGCTGGCCTCACAGCTGGAGCCCACAGTGTCCGCCTCTCCCTGGATCCACAGAGCTTCCAGGCCAGGGGGGAAAACTGAGCTTTGCAGCCGGGGGTGGCCTGGGAGGCCCCTGGAGGATAAGCTGAATGTGAGCTGCAGTGATGTGGACCCCCCCCGCTACACACACACACACACACACACACACACACACACACACACACACACACACACACACACACACACACACACACACACACACACACACACACACACACACACACACACACACACACACACACACACACACACACACACACACACACACACACACACACACACACGCTCTGCAAAGAGGCCAGGGCAGGCTGACCGGCCTGATGCTACTGCTTTCTCCACCCTCACCCCACCCTGCCCCTGGGTTTGGGGGAGCACACTTTGTTCTCTCCTCCCTGCTGTCTCCTCAGTCCACTCACTGAAGCATAGAGCCCCCACTCCTACAAAGGGCAGTGCTTCCCCACTGTCTTATGTCCTAGCACTGCCGTAACACAAATACCACACGTGGGTTGTTTAAATAACGGAAATTTATTTTCTCACAGTTCTGGAGGCTACAAAGTCTGAATTCAGGGCACCAACTCTAGGGGAAGGCTCTCTGTCACCTCTGAGGGAAGATCCTTGTCTCCTACGTTTCTCGGTTCCTTGGCAGTCTTCATGTGGCATCTATCTTCTCATGTTTGTGCTCCCTTGTCTGTGTGTCTCTGCTGCTCCTTATAACTCAGAAGTGATTAGGTATAGGACCCACCCTGTACTGATTTGGCCTCCTTAACATAATAAAGAATACTCTATTTCCAAATAGAGATTTACATCCACAGGTATAGGGGTTAGGACTCCAGCACATATTTTGGGGGGACATAATTCAATCCATAACACCCATCTTTCCCATTTGAAAAAGAAAGAGAAAACCTTATCCTTGCTCTGCTTAAACCACATTCCTGCTCTGCCGAGAAAGGAAGTGGCCCTTTTTGGTGTACTTGGGGTGGTAAAACAAAGGGAGGGTGGGCAGCCACCTTAGTCTTGGCTTTCTGGCCATCTTTCCTACCCACATCATCACTGTTCAACTCAGCCCTGCCATTAGGCCAACTGGGGCCCAGAAGGTCAAAGAGACTTGCCCCAGGGCACCTGGCAAATCTGTGGCTAAGAAGGGCCTTGAATCCAGGGCCAGATCTCAGTAAGCCCACGCTGCAGCCCTCCTGTTGTCCTCACTTTCCTGCTCCAACCAGTGTACAACTGCCCACTCCCAGCCCTGGCAAACCCTCAAGGAGACTGCTGGGTCTCTGCGAACCGAGGGTCCCTATGGTGTGAGAATTACAGGGGCAGGCACAGCACCGGTCAGTGAGGAGCCTGAATAAGGCTGAGGTTAGCCCAAAGGGCCCAGCCTCAGATCGTCCAAGGAATAGGACTTTGCTGTCTGGTAAATCACCAGTCTAATTCCTGAGCACCCAGTGTCCTGATTTAACAAAGAACACTCTCCCCCATCTTATCCCATGGGGCCTGGCCCCGAGTTAGGCCCTGGGGGAGTCTGTGTCAAATCAAGCAAGACCCTGCCTGCAGCCTGGTTTGAGATGCGTAAGGAAAGCAGTTATTAGTCCTCATTTAACAGAGGGGGGACTTGAGGCACAGAGCAGTGGAGGACTTGCCCAAGGCCACACAGCAGTAGGTCAGGTTCAGGGACCTGGCTGAGCCAGATGGACCCAGTCAGTAATGGGGCAGGCCACATGTGCTTTCTTTTCCTCAGAGACCACCTGTCTGGACTGCAGTTATGGACACCCCAACTCTCTTCCAGTTGCCATCGGGTCGACTCTGACTTGTGGAGACCTCACAGGTGTCAGAGAAGATGGATTTCAATGGCTGATTTCATGGGAATAGGCCTTTCTCCAGGGCACCTCTGGGTGGACTCAAACCTCCAACCTTTCAGTTAGCAGCAAAGAGTGTTAACCATTTGCATCACCCAGGAACCCCATCCCAACCCTCAGGGCCCCAGAGCCCTCCACTGAATGCTCCTTCCAGGCAAGACTTGGGGCCGGAGCCTCAGCTCTGGGGCTATCTGGGGCAAAGCTCCTGAATCACACTGTCTCCCCAGTGCCACCATGAGGTCAAGGCTGTGTTCAGATGGAGCCCTGGACATGGGAAGGGGCCAGGAAGCCTGAGGCATGAGGGCTCTAAGCGTCCCTTCCTAGAATACCCTCCCCATCTGCTTCCCTCTCCCTCACTCTGCCCCCACTGGTGCTCACTGTCCACCGGCAGCCTCAGGCCAGGCCTCCTGTAATTTTTACAGAAGGAGCCCTGGTGGTGCAGTAGTTAAAGCGTTCAGCTGCTCACTGAAAGATTGGCAGCTCGAACCCATCGGCCACTCTGCAGGGGAAAGATGCGGCAGTCTGCTTCTGTAAAGATTCCAAACCAAACCAAATGCGGACTCATAGCGACCCTAGAGGACAGAGTAGAACTGCCCCGTAGGGTTTCCAAGGCTGTAAATCTTTAAGGAAGCAGACTTCCACATCTTTCTCCTGCAGAATGGCTGATGGGTTCAAACTGCTGACCTTTCTGTTAGCACCCGAGCGCTTAACCACTGCACCGCCAGAGTTCCTTCCTATCTGTGAAATGGGGTAATAATACCTACCTTCTGGGGCAATGGAGCCCTGGTGGCACAGTGGTTGAAAGCTACAGCTGTTAACCAAAAGGTTAGCAGTTCAAATCCACCAGCCGTTCCTTGGAAATCCTATGGGGCAGTTCTACTCTGTCCTGTAGGGTCTCTGTGAGTCGGGATCAACTCGACAGCAACAGGTTAGTGAGGATTAAAAGAGAGAAGGTCTGTTCCGTGGGTGACGTAGAACCAGCATGTTCAATGCATTTTAGCTGTTGCTTTAATTATTAAGTACTATCACCTGTTTCCAGCCTGGCCCTGGGCTGTGGTCCCTGTTGTGAGGATGGTGGGAACATGACCAGGGGGCTAGGAGGTCCCAGTTTCAGCCCCCCTCCCCCACTGTACACCCAAGTGGAAAAGACACTGGGTTTAGAGTCCAGAGATATGACTACACATGAGTCATTTCCTGTCTCTGACCCTCAGTTTCCTAATCCGGAAATCATCCCTCAGGACCTCTGTAAGGATGAGGTCAGAGCATGGTGGTGAGAACAGCCCCTTGTGTGGGGTGAAAGGAGGCTTCACAGAAGCCTGGAGGTCATGGGGGACCCTTAGCCTCAGGTCAGACGCTGCTGCTGGCCAGATGGGAGGCAGAGGAGGGAGCATCAGACAGACCCACCTCCACCAAGAAAGCCCCATGTCCCCTGCCCAGACCATCAAAGCAGGCCACTTGTGTTTATGGACAACTGGCCATAAGTCATTTAATCCCATGGACACTTTGGCCTGCTCAGAGGGTCAGCACGGGCTTCAGGGATGGTGAGAATGAGGGAGCCATTGGTGCCACCCTGAGCCCCGTCAGAGGTGGGTCCCCCAGGCCGGAGTGTCATCAGGCCTCCCCTGACCATTTATTTCCATCCCCTGCTCTCCAGGTCTCTGGAGCTCTTGTTTGCCAGCGGCCAGAACAACAAGCTTCTGTATGGTGACCCCCCCAAGTCCCCACGCGCCACCCGCAAGTTCTCCTCGCCGCCACCACTGTCCATCACCAAGACGTCGTCCCCAAGCCGCCGGCGAAAGCTGTCCCTAAACATCCCCATCATCACCGGAGGCAAGGCCCTGGACCTGGCCGCGCTCAGCTGCAACTCCAACGGCTATACCAGCATGTACTCAGCCATGTCGCCTTTCAGCAAGGCCACACTGGACACCAGCAAGCTCTACGTGTCCAGCAGCTTCGCCAACAAGATTCCAGATGAGAGTGATACAACCACTGAGAAGACCGAAGACCCCTCAGCTCTCAGCAAGCAAAGTGAGTGGCTGTGTGGGCTGAGCCGCTACTTGGTTCAGGGACCACGGAGGCTCAGCCCAGCCCAGCCCAGCTAGGCCTTTGGCCTGCTCCTTGGAGCTCCCGTGGGACAGGAGGGGAAAGGCTTCAGGGTCCCAGCCAGATCAGAGAGGCAGTGCAGAGCCTGGGCAGGGCAAAGCGGTGGTGTGTGGGAGCCCAGGCTGCCAGGGCGAGGCAGGCAGAAAGTTGCAGGGCATGTGCACACTCAAGATGAGTGTCAGCGCCTGCTGCCCTAACTACAGCTTCCTTCTGCATCCTTGTTCTCACCCACTTATGCAGTGGACTTGTCTGGCCTCCCACTCTGGGCTGGCCCCAAGTCAGGACCCCAGAGAGAAACAGGTAACAGACCTGGTTCCTGCCCTCCAGGATTCACAGTCTGGTGAAAAGCCAGACCAGACACGAAAACCTGGACACCTGATACGTGTTATATTAGAGGGGTCTTAAGGGGCACAGAGGGTGGAGTGGGGCTGCCATCAGGGCAGTCAGAGAACGGTTCCTAGAGGATGCATTGGATCTAGATTTTCCCCAGGAGGAAGGGAGAACATTCTAGACAGAGGGAACAGACTGTGCAAGACTGAGGAGCGAGGCAAAACATTGTATATTCAGGGAACAGCTTGAAGCTCAGCATTCCTGGGACATTTGGTATGGGGGGAGAAGCTGGAGATGACGCTGGAGCAGAGCCTCTCCTGACCATTCTAGAAGGGCATTTGTTTGGGTAGGTGGTCTGGCTCTATCTTAGATCAAGTCAGGGTACCACCAACATCTGTCTTGGTTAGCACACACATGCCCGCACATAAACACATACATAGCCCGGGGCTGGTCAGAAGACCCAGGCTTTGAGGAGGAGACCTTTGAAAAAGACTTTGAAGATGGTCAGGATTCCTCTCCTCTGGGACGAGAAGAGAGGAGGCAGAGGGCACTCCCAGCAGCAGGCACAGCTGGGAAGAGGCACAGCCCCCAAGAGGCTCTATCATCAAGTGACATTTACTGTGGCCCATATACTACAGAGATGACATGCACAGCTCAAAGCTGGTAACCAAGGGAACAGCCCACCGGAGAGCCCCAGATGCTGCCCTGCAGATGCAGAGAAGGATCCCGACGGGGGTGGGTGGAGGGACAGAATCCATCTTACATAAACCTAGAGTGATTCCCCTTCAGTGGGTCCAAAGCTGTCACATTATAAAACAGAATGCAGGACAGTCCTGAGAAATCTCTTCTGGGCTTCTTGATTGGTGACCCAGAGGTCTGTGGACTCTGCTAACTGTGTGTGTGTGTGTATACATATGGGCTATGTGTTTTTTTAGAGAAGTTCATGGCTTTTGGGGTTCTCTGAAGAGTCAAGTGTAACTCCACTTGTAGTTGGGGAAATTGGGGCCCAAAGAGGTTACAAATTTTTGACCAAGATCTTGCTGTGCCAGGGCTGGGCTTTTAATATAATTCATCAGCTTTCCCCCAGGTGTGTACGCCCTGAGTCTCCCAAGGTGATGGTGACGGTTATTAGTCGCCATCGAGTCGGCTCCAACTCATGGCAAGCTTATTGCCGCAGAATGAAACGTTGCCCAGTCCTGTGCCATCTTCGTGATCGTTGATGTGTTTGAGCCCATTGTTGTGGCTGTTGTATCAATCCATCTCACTGAAGGTCTCCCTTGAGTTCACTGATAATTTATTGCCCAAACCAGAATAATTTTAAGAACGACAAGGGCCACAGGAGAATAAGTATAAAGCAGGACTGTCCTGGGCAAACAGGGACAGATGGTCACCCTAAGTAAGGTACTTCACAAAAAAAAAAAAAAAAAAGGAGCTTCCTGTTCAAAGTGTGGTCTATGAACCAGCTACGTGGTCATCACGTGGGAGATTGCTAGAAATGCAGACTCTCAGGTCCCACGCCAGCACTCTGAAGGGAATCTGCATTCTAACAAGCTCCCCAGGTGTGCACATTAAGATTTGAAGAGTGCTGGTAGAGCAAGAAGGAGCCCTGGTGGCACAGTGGTTAAATGCTTGGCTGATAACTGGAAGGTCAGCAGTATGAACCCACCAGTCACTCTGTTGGAGAAAGATGTGGCAGTCTGCTTCTGTAAAAACATTACAGCCTTGGAAACCCTATGGGGTAGTTCTATTCTGTTCTGCATGGTCACTGTGAGTTGGAATTGACCGGAAGGCAACAGGTTTGTTTGTTTGTGGTAGAGCAAAACCCTGTCTTGGCGATTTACAGTGCACATTAGCATGGGAAAAGTTCTGGTAAGTTCTATGACAAATAAAGCTGTTATACTTTGTTCAGTGGGCATATCCCAAACTTAATCTGGTTTGCTTCAATAAATTATAGATACAAATTTCAAGATCAATGAGTAGTTGAGAAAAATAAAATTATTTCCTTCTTTTTGCCCAGGCTCAGAAGTCTCCGTGAGAGAAGAGTCCGATATTGATCAAAACCAGAGTGACGATGGTGATACTGAGACATCACCCACTAAATCTCCAACAACACCAAAATCAGTCAAAAGCAAAAATTCTTCAGGTACAATTCACCAGCCCGAAGCTATAAACAGATTCCAGGAGGATGTGTACGATCAAGGTTGGGATTGGGCAGCAGGTTAAGTACAGGCCAGGCCAAGCGGGTGTCATCCCTTAGGCTTTATGAGTGAGCCCTGAGGACAGCTATTCCATAACCCCGGGGGAGCCTGTGGGTGCCGCAGCGCTGGCTGGGTAAAAAAAAAAAAAAAAAATAGGCCCTACTTTTCAACTCACCCTAGTCATTCCCCATCTTCAGACAAGACTGCATCTAACCCACCGGAAACAGGTGAGCAGGGAGGCCCAGCATCTCATTCATAGAAGATCCAGGTTCCTAAGGTGCTTCTTAAACTCCAGCTTCATGTCAGACTCCGTGCCAGGTCCTTTAATTATCCTGACAATCTTGTGGAGTGACCATGTGATCTCATTTTTCAAATAAAGAAAAAGGCTAGAGAGCTTGTGACCTTGCCCACCCAACTTCTCAGACTCATGATCCTGAAGGGCCCTTAGAAGCCGTCTTGGTCTCCAGTTTCCATAAAGCACCTCACCACACACAGAGGGCTGGGAGATAGCCAAGGTGGAGAGAGCACACGGACCTCGCCCTGCAGCTGCCTTCTCAGAGCCCCTGTTCCCAAAGCCAAGGCCAAGGGGCAGTCTGAATCCCAAACACCCAAACTATCCAGGCCTTCTTCACAGGAAACCCGGTAGGTAACAAGTCGCCTAGCTTTAGAGAGAAGTTACAGCCATGCCTTATAGCTCCTTAGCCACACAAAAGCAGATTCCGTGGAGACTCAGATTTCAGAAATAAGTTTTAGATTTCAAAAATAAACCATTAAAAAATTTTTTAGTTTAAAAATAATTTTAAAAATCAAAGAATGCTTCAGACATGGATTGGACTGGACAATGGGTTGGAGAGGGATGCTGGTGAGGAGTGAGCTTCTTGGATCAGGTGGATACTTGAGACTACGTTGGCATCTCCTGCCTGGAGGGGAGATGAGAGGGTGAAGGGGGTTAGAAGCTGGTGAAAAGGACACAAAAAGAGAGAGTGGAGGGAGAGAGCAGGCTGTCTCATTAGGGGGAGAGTAATTGGGAGAGTGTTGCAAGGTGTATATGGGTTTTTGTGTGAGAGACTGACTTGATTTGTAAACTTTCACTTAAAGCACAATAAAAATTATTAAAAAAAAAAAAATCAAAGGATAAACCGTTTGCTCCTCACAGCATAAGTAATGCTACTTCATCCTAACTGAGTGTAGATTGCTTTCCAGAGATTTATAAGATGAAGTATGTCTGGAATCAGATTCTACTACTCTTATCACTATAAAATAATAATAATAATTATTAATAGCTGTAGTAGTCTATGGCATCTATATAACTTTTCACCCAATACAAAGTACTTTGATCTATGTTATCTCCTTTAATCTTTACAGCAACCTTTTGAAATAGGTATTAACATTCCCATTATCCAGAAGAGATTACGGAGGCTCAGAACACACAGCTAGTCAGGGGGCAGGGATTAGAGTTTCACCCCAGGTGAGCAGACTCTGAGTGCAGTGTTCACACCGTGCTGATGAGCCCGTCATATGCTGGGACCAGCAAAGGCTAAGGGTTGGCTCCATCCTCTCCACAGAGTTCCCGCTCTTTTCCTATAATAATGGAGTTGTCATGACTTCCTGTCGAGAACTGGACAGTAACCGCAGTGCCCTATCTGCCGCTTCTGCCTTTGCCATAGCAACGGCAGGAGCCAACGAGGGCACCCCAAACAAGGAGAAGTACCGGAGGATGTCCTTAGCGAGCACAGGTACATTGGGGGGTGGTCTACATCCATGGGGCCCTCCCCCAGGCAGCCCCACTCTGTGAGGCCCATGCCAAGGATTGTCACTACTGGCAGGAGCACAGCCACAGCCCTAGGGATTCATCCCCCTGTAAGTGTGGAAAGGAGCTCTGGTAGCATAGTTGTTAAAGCAATTGACTGCCAACCAAAAGGTTGGCAGCTTGAAACCACCTAGCAGCTCTGCAGGAAAGAGATGTGGCAGTTTGCTTTTGTAGAGATTTACAGCCTTGGAAACCCTATGGGACCACTGAGTCGGAATCAACTCAACTGCAGTGGGTTTGGTTTTTTTTTTTTTTGGTAGGTGTGGAACTCATGGTTAGAAAGCTAATTACCCTTACTAACTGGAGGCCAAGCTTCCTATGCCATTATCATGACTTTGGCAGCCCTCTCCCACTTATTGAGGCTCTGGGTCATGCTGCCATCTCCCACCACCGGTGTCTAGGGCACAACCTGCTTCTGCATCCCTACCCTGCACCCCCACTCTCAGCTGCCATCACTAACCAGACAAAATCCAGACTGCTCGGCCTTGCATGCCCAGGGAGGGGGCCTTACCTCCATCCACCATCCCCCTACAGTCCATCCAAACCTACCCTAGCCTCCAGCCAGTTTAAACCAATTGCCCTGCCTCACCCCACAGCCTTTCCCAGTGCTGCCCCATCTGCCTGGAGTTCCTTTCCACCCATTCCCCTCTTCTGCTTGGCAAACATCTACTCATGCTTCAAAGCCCATTGCCCTTGAGAACATCTGTTACCCCATCCCTCAGGAAGGACTAGTCCTTCCCACCTCCCGCTTGAGAGACTGGTCACTGGGGAGGGCCATGTGGCCCTGCCTGGGGAGGCTGCCTCAATCTTCCAGCAGCCCCTGAGTACATGGGGAGGCCTGGTGGAGATGGGGTATTTATGGACTGTATCTACTGAGAAGGCATATTGGCCAGCACCTGGGCCCATCATTAGATATTTTATGGCCTCCTGCCCACAGCCCTCCCCCAGCAGTCATGAGGAGCAGCCCCAGGTTCACCCAATCTGGAATGTGAATGCCAAGATCTGTTTCTGTCCCTCGTGTCCCCTCTCCCTTTTGCCATGCATGCTGCCAGGGTTTCCCCCAGACCAGAGGAACGGAGACAAGGAGTTTGTGATCCGCAGAGCAGCCACCAACCGCGTCCTGAATGTGCTCCGTCACTGGGTCTCCAAGCACTCACAGGTGGGTGGAACCCTCCCTGGGCAGGGGTGTGGAGGGCAACAGGCACTGGCCCAAAAACCAGGTGCCCTCTGAGAGCAGAATGAGACAGACGGTCACCAGTAGGGTGGCAGGTGGGAGGGAGCCCAAGTGTGCTGCCTCTATATTCTTGGAAGGGCCCGAGCAGATCCCCTCGGAGGGACCAAGGACATTCAAGGGGACGAGAGGGGTGGGGCGTCTCTGTACCTCTGTCTGCAGCAAGGTACAGGGTAGGTGTGTACCTCCCAGGGCCCTGGCCAAGCGGTGCAGCCGGCTGAAGGCTGGTCCTTGGTCTTGTCCTGGCACCTTTTACCTAAGAGCCCCTAGGCCCCACTTGTTCCCTACCATGCCACCAGCAAAAAGGAAAGTGGGGCAGGGCAGCTGCGTGGGCAGAGATAGAAACTGTAGCCTCCTCCCTGGCCTGGCCAGGACCACTCTCGGGTAGCTTGAGAATAGTAGCCAAAGCCACCCGACACATCTTCTGCAGGACTTTGAGACCAATGACGAGCTCAAATGCAAGGTGATCAGCTTCCTGGAGGAGGTCATGCACGACCCGGAGCTCCTGACCCAGGAACGCAAGGCTGCAGCCAACATCATCAGGTAAGTGAGGCCCCCGGCCCCCGGGGCCAGGGTGGCCTGCTGGGATAGGGCTACAGGGCTGGGCAGACAGAGTCCTGTCTTCCAGGGCTCCCTGCCCAGGTCTACCAGGGGCCAGGCACATACATAGTAGGTCCAACAGGGTGAGACCAGGGAGCTGAGATGGCAGGAGGCCCAGGAGCTAAGGGAGCCCCAGGCGGAGGCCTCACCCAGCCAAGAGGGTCAGTGAGCTGAGTCCTGAAGAGTGGGCCATCAGGAAGAAGTCTATGAAGAAGAAAGAGGCAAAGGGAGTAGCATGAGCGAAGACAGAGAGGCGAGAGAGCTTCGGGTGCATGGGGGAGACATGCAAAGTGTTCAGTCTGGCTGGGCAGGGGGCTGCTGGATAGGTAAGGTACAAGTACAGACTCATTGTGTCTTCCCATCCCCAGGACTCTGACCCAGGAGGACCCGGGCGACAACCAGATCACGTTGGAGGAGATCACGCAGATGGTAAGCCAGGCCCGCCCTCAGGTGCTGGCCAAGGCTGTCCTTCCCCACCCCTGCACTGACTCTCCCTGACTCCCTGGATCCCCACCCCTTGCCCCCTTCTGCTCTTGCTCGGCTCTCACACTGTCCCTGGAAGGGGGGGATAAGAAGTAGGAACTATGATTGGTGGAGTGCCTCCTGTGGCACTGTGCTAGACTCCTAAAGACTTGAGCTCTTCTTACCAACAACACTGCAAGTTTCTACCATTGTCCCCATTTTACAGATGAGGCAAATGGGGCACACACACAGGAGGTTAAGTAACCTACCCAAGGTCGTGGGAAGGGGCAGAGCTGGCATTCTGGCTTAGGGCCAGCTGACTCCAAAACACCAACTCATTCCATCCCCTACACTGCCTTCTCCCAGGGAGTCAGGGTGCAGAGCTCCACCCACTCAGAAATGATGGACACCAGGGAGAGAGCTATACTTACCACAAGGCTAGGAGCTTCTGGGGACATTGCAGACCCAGCAAGGAACAATGGGTTTTCAGACTGCAAGTGCCTGGCTAGGGCCATTTTTCTCCCAGGTGGCTGATATATGTCCCAGAATGCCACCGTGAACCACCCCAGAGCCCTTGGCCCTGCCATCATGGCAGCCAACAATGCTCAAGACCAACTCACTTTGACCTCCCTAGAGGTCGAGACTGCGCCCACTTCCCAAATTAAGTGACTTCCAGTCTGTTAAAAGTAGTCAGTGAGCACTTGAGACTGTGTTGGCATCTCCTGTCTGGAGGGGGGATGGGAGGATAGAGAGAGTTGGAAGCTGGCAAAATTGTCACGAAAGGAGAGACTGGAAGGGCTGACTCATTAGGGGGAGAGCAAGTGGGAGAATGGAGTAAGGTGTATATAAACTTATATGTGACAATCTGACTTGATTTGTAAACGTTCACTTGAAGCTCAATAAAAGTTAATAAAAAAAAAAAAGTAGTCAATGAGGGTTTAGAACTCTGAGTTCTTGGCCCACTGACCTCTCTGGTCTTCTGGAGCTGGCTCTCCCTGCCCTGGGGTGTGGGTGAGGCCATCCACTAATTCTGGAGCAACAAGCTCCCCTGCCCACCTTCTGCCCACACCGCAGCCTAGACCTGCCCCCTGAGAACAGTGCCAGGTGCCCTAGGGAGCCCACACCTGCCCCTCAGGCTGGGAAGTTGTTTGTGTAGGACCTGGCCTTCCCAACTCCTGGTGTCTCCCCACCCCGGGGCCAAGGCTGGAATAAACCCTGAGAGAGAAGAGCCCCACCCTGGCCCTTCCCTGAGGGGAGCGCCCAGTACTCTGGCCAAGCTCCCAGTCAGGGCCTGGCTGGTCGCTGACCCTTCCAGAGCACAAGAGCCTCTTGTTCCATCCTGAACAGCCTGGCCCTTTTCCAAAACAAAGACCGCTGAGCTTCCCTGGTCCTAACATGACCCAGAATCCACAGAAGGCCTGTGGGGGGCAGATCCAATGGGAGGAGGCCCCTGATGGCCTCAGCAGAGAATAGAAAGGCCTCTTGTTGGAGGAAGTTATGAGTTCTGGACTCTGCTTTCAGGTCGCCTAGACCACATCAAAAAGGAAGGAGCTGCCTGCTCCTCCTTCCCCACCTTGCTGTTCCTGGAGAGGAGGCTATATTCAGGCCTTTCTCAAAGAGACACCCCGGGCCCCTGGGCCATACCCCACCCCACCCCTAGGCCTCTCCCCAGGCCAGACCTGGACTGGCCCTTGGCCCTGACATTTCAGCCATCCTGGGCCCAGCCCCAAGGCACCAGCACAGGACTCAGGAAAGAATATGGCTGAACTGCCTGTCTGCCTGCCTTCACCTGCTTCAGAGGCTGGGGGCTCCTCACTGTGCGCACACACAAGAGCCCCCTCCCCAGGGTCCAGATGGCCCTGCTGCTCTTGTCCTCAGATCCCCTTGTCCCTCCTGAGAGCTCATTGTTCCCTGGAGCATACTTCCCCCACACCCAAACAAGCCATTCTCCAAGGCACAGCGTCCCCACGCCCATGCTCCTGCCCGCATAGGGCCGTCTGTGCATACTGTTCCCTGCACGCAGAGATTTTACTGACACACACAGAGAGGCTGAATTGGGAACTCCCTTTGTTTTCTTACAGTCCCTGTCCCTTCTCTGCTCACGTGACTGGAAACCCCTTCATCTGGAGCTTCTTGAAGCCAAGGACCCTGTTTTCTGGTCTTTATATCTGCAGTGTCTAACACAGGGCTAGGCAATGAATGTTCGCTGAGAAAATGGAAGGGAAGGAGACAATCTAGGAAGGATAGCTTGTCCCCTTGATATGGCCTAGGTCCCACTTCCTTTGTCATCAGTGGAGATGGGTTCTCCAGTGCTCAGCCAAGCTGCTGGGACTTCAATGGGCTGATCCCTCTCCTTCTGTATGGCCCAGGTGGCCCTTGAGACAGGAGGGGTGGCTTTGTCCCTGTCCCTGACTCACCCCTCAGTGAACACAGGCTTCCCTCCAAGACCAACCAGGGTTGTCCCTTTCCCCCCTTCTCTCCAGCTCCCTCCAGCTCCCACTCCCCCAGGTCCATCAGACATCTCATGAGGCCTTTGGGCCCCGAGAACACCTCTGATCTAATCTCTGCCACGGGCGCAGCTGTTTCCTGAGGATTTCCCCTGAGCAAGGGGCCCAGGTGGTGGACTCCCTTGAAGGTGGTGTTCGTGGGTGAGCCTGGGGCCCGGGACATGGTAACCCGGGGATGAAGCCTAGAAAGCTGCCTCTGGGCAGAGGACTGGGACACTGTGAGCTAATCACACCTGTGAGTCCACACCTGCTGATGGACTTTAAAAGAAAAGTGTATCTATCCAGTCGTGGAGCCGGACAGAACCTGATAGGAATGTAAAGCCATAGCTAGATGTCAGGTGACCTGGTCCCCAGTCTCAGTCAGCCCTGTTACATACAGTTGAGGGACTTGGGGCAAGTCATTAACCTCTGTAAGGTTGGGTTTTCTCAGTCCTATGCCAGTGGTAATGAAAGCTCGTTTGCAGGGCACACGAGGACTAAACAGGGCAATCCTCATGAAACACCACACACACACACACACACACACACACACACACATACACGGCTCAACAAATGGTGACTCCTGGCTCCCTTCGCCCCCTTTCCTTCATCTCCCCTATCCTGGTCCACCAGGAGGGCCTCCCCAGTCACTCCCATCCACCCACCCAGCAGAGTCCAGTCTGAGATTCCCACAGAGAAGTGGCCAAAAGCCAACTGCTGTCCTCGTGGACCTAACTTAAGGCTCTGTTCTTAGGCTGAAGGTGTGAAGGCCGAGCCCTTTGAAAACCACTCGGCGCTGGAGATCGCAGAGCAGCTGACCTTGCTGGACCACCTCGTCTTCAAGAAGATTCCCTACGAGTAAGTGGGTGCAGATGCCAGGCCCTCCCGCGCCCCTTCCTCCAGGCACCATCTTTGGTAGCATCCCTAAAGCATGCGCAGTAGACTTCCAGAGCTTGTGGATTCTTCACAGCTTGAAAAAAAAATGCATGTGTATGCAGGGGTGAAGGGCGATAGCCTGTGACCTTTTCCTGATGTTCTGTTCTTCCTGATGTTCTGTTCTTACCTGTCAGCTGCACACACACACACACACACACACACACACATACACACATTTCCAGAAGCACCTCTAACTCTGAGCTCCTCTTCTGGAGATTAGTTAGGAAAGAAGTGTGTGTTCATGCATGTGCACAATAGTACATGTGAGTAAATGGTCACGTCCACACATAATATGTGTGTGCATATGTGTACCTACAGTCTGAGGACCCCCAGGATCAGCCTTTGGGGACAGCTCTGGATTTTCAGGAAGCCCCAAAGCCTGGTGTTACATGCTCTGGCCTGTTGTCAATTACTCCCTAGTGTTTTTCCTTTCCTGTTTTTTTAACATGTTGTTTTTACTACATTGTAATTATACTACTTAGATAATTTTGTGTTTTTCTTTTTTCATCTAAAAGTACACCAAAATGACATTTGTAAACCACATTTTTCATAAATATACCATATTCCCTAACATTTTACTTTTTCACTTTCATATTTAAAGCTGAGGTAAGCATCCTCATGGTTAAATATTTCTCTGACTTTCTGACAATTTCCTTAGAATAGCTTTCTGGAAGTAGAGTCACCGGATCTGAAGCTATGCATCATTTTAGGGCTTTCTAACCCTGCCTTCCAGAAAGGTGGCCCCACTTGGCACACTCCCATGCCCTCACCAACACAGGTGCCGCGTCACCTAAATGAAGGGTGTCTGCATCCTGAAAACTTGCCGCATGTCCTGGGTGTATAAACAGTAGTTCTTCTCGATATGCTCCCACAGAAGGAGAAGCAGGATGTTTTTGCAAATACAAACCACCTCCTCTGTGGCTCTTCCTGCCTATGGGACACAGCCCAGGTCACTCTCCTGGTTGCTGTCCAAAAAGGAGCTCCTTGGAAGTTTGCATTATCCGGGGCTTTCCATAAAGTCACTGCTGCCTTGACTTGCTGGCTCTTTGATCCTTCTATCTGGCCCTTTTTTGTGATCTTCTCTCCTGCTATGTCTACAGACCAGCTGCTACAAAGTGATTCTAAGATATGACTTCTCCCATCAGAAAACAAGACCTATAACAAAACCTGATGTGCCCACCACACTTTACAGTTTATGACGTGCCCACTTCATTTCACAGTTTATGATGTGCCTTCCCAAACCTTAGCGCATTTCATCTTCGCAATAACCCTATTCAAGGAGTGTTATCATTATCCTCATTTTACGGTAGAGGAAACCGAGGCCCCAAGATATTAAGGGCTTGCCTGAAGCCACAAAGCTGGGACATTGTTGTTAGGTGCTGTCGAGTTCCAACTCGTAGCGACCCTATGTACAGCAGAACAAACCAATGCCTGGTCCTGCGCCATCCTCAAAATCGTTGTTATGCTTGAGCTCATTGTTGCAGCCACTGTGTCAGTCCATCTAGTTGAGGGTCTTCCTCTTTTCCACTGACTTTCTACTCTACCAAGCATGATGTCCTTCTCCAGGGACTGGTCCCTCCTGATAACATGTCCAGAGTATGTGAGATGAAGTCTCACCATTCTCCCTTCTAATGAGCATCCTGGCTGTACTTCTTCCAAGACAAATTTGTTCCTTCTTTTGGCAGTCCCTGGTGTATTCAATATTCAAAGGCTTTGATTCTTCTTTGGTCTTCCTTATGGATTGTCTAGCTTTCACATGCATATGAGGCAATTGAAAAGACACCTCGGTCCTTAAAGTGCTGTCACTTTAAGGAGCTGGGATATGGTTGAGCTAAATTTGAACCCAGGGTCCCTTCTCTCCCTATAAGGCTCTGCTGGAAATACTTCCCCAGAAATGATAACCTCAGTCTGTAAAACAAAGTAATCAGCAAGGCAGAGTAACCTCATCATCCAACCTAATGGTTTCCCCTTACTTCCCACAGGGAGTTTTTCGGACAAGGCTGGATGAAGCTGGAAAAGAACGAAAGGACCCCTTATATCATGAAAACCACTAAGCATTTCAATGATGTGAGTATGGGGCAGGCAGCGCCTTCCTCTCCTGTGTTTTCTTGGGCAGGACCCTTGAGAGGCTGGATAGAGGGCGGGCTACATGCCTGGCTGGAGCCAGGCCACCTGTGTCCTCTCCAGCCCCACCTCCTATGTGGCCTTGGGCCAGTTACAACTTGGGCAACTTCCCCAGATTTCCCCAGACACTGACACCTAGAACCACAGGGACCATCTCTGGCCCCGTGACAGCCCTGTAGGGATTTTCTGTCCTCTGAATTTAATCATCAACACAAGTAAAGAGCCTTTGGCGGCCAGAGGTGAGGGAACATCGTTCCACTTGTCCTCAATGCCCTGCCCAGGTACACATCAGTCAACTACATCGAGGATTGCTGCCCCCCAAGCCCCCCCCAACCCCTGGTGAGCACACTGCATCCTGGGAGGGGCCTCAGGGATATTGCAGCTCAGGGGAGGAGCCCTGTGGGGCTTCCCAGCACCCAGCAGTTCCTCCATGAGCACAGCAGCAGAATGGAGACCCACATGTAGCAGTAGAGACCAAGTGGTGGGTACAGGGCAAGCCCCCAGGACACACATCTGAAGCCTGAATCTGACCACACCATACACAAAACTTGAACACAGCAACTTACACACAACTTGAATGAGGCAGCAAAAACTGTCCCTCTCGCTTTGCCCATTCCATTGTGTGCCCAGGACTCAACTAAGTAAAAGATAAGAATCTGAAGTGAACATTTATTGACTTTTTACCTTGTAAAAGCAAACAAGGTGTGCAGGGCACAAAATTTAAGGAGCCACACATTCTCAGATGCCTGCACTTGCCCTCCCTGGGTGCCTCCTTTGCCTCACCCTAGTCCCAACCCTCTCCAGTACAGAGTTGAATGAAAATGGTGATAGTGAGTCTTGTTCTCGATTTTAAAGGGCTTGCTTTTAATATTTCTGCAATAAGGTAATATTTGTTTCTTTATCAAATTAAGAAAATTATTTTCTATTCCTTGTTTGCTAATGGTTTGTATGATGAATGAGTACTGAATTTTGTAAAAAAATTTTCTGCATCTGTTGAGATGGTCATATGGTTTTCCTCCTTTACTCTGTTTATGTGGTGAATGACAGTTATAGATTTTTTTTCTAATATTCAGCCATCCTCGCATTCCAGAGACAAATCTAATATGGTCATGATATATTGAACAAATGGGTATATAATGTTCCTTTCTTATATTACCCTTATTTGGTTTTGGTATCAAAGTTATACTGGCCTCACAGAATAAATTGACAGATGTTTCTTTTTTGTCTAATCTCTGGAAGTTTGTATAAAATTTGACTGATCTGTCCCTTGAAAAATTAATTATGTTAAGCTATTTGTGTTTTCTTTATGGAAAAAAATTTAACTGTTACTACAATTTTATTAAGAGTTAAAATATATGTATTATTTTGTGTTATCATTCCTTCTTGAATCTCAAACCATTCTTAAATACTTTTTCAATCCATTCTTCTTGAAGTACATCCATTATAAGTTCTTTTTGAAGTTTCTTGGTGGTAAAGCCCTACAGTTTTTATTCATGTGTAAATGTCCTTTTTCATCCTTTTTTTTTTATTATTATTTCAGTTAGTCTTTTTTTTTTTTTTTACTTTTTATTTTGAAATATAGATTACAGGAAGTTGCAAAGCAATGTACAGGGAGATCCCATGTGTCCTTCACCCCATCCCATTGTTGACAGTTCCCATAACTATAAAATCAAAACCAGGTAATTGGCGTTGATGTAATCCACAGAATTTATTCAGATTTTTTCCAGTTTCGGCCTCATTCTTAAAGGATAATTTTGCTGGGTACATAATTTTCTGTGGACAAGTGTTTTCCCTCAACACTATAAAGATCTTTTTTCTATAAAGATATTATTGCACTGTCTTCTGGATTCTGTTGTTGTAGCTGTGAAAATTACTGTCATTCTAACTATTGTTCTTTAAGGTGACCTGTTCTTTCTCTTAGCTGCTTTTAGGATGTTATCTTTGTCTTTGGTGTTCCACTGTTTTTCTATAATGTTTCTAGGAATAGATTTTTTTTTTATTCTAATCAGGATATTTTGTGCTTCCTAAATCTGTTGTAGATTTATGTTTATGGCCATTATCTCTTTGAGTCTTGTTTTTTCTCCATTATTATTATTTTCTTCTCCTGAAAACTCTATTAAATTTTCTCATGTTTTCGTATCTCCTAACATGTCATATTTTCAATTGCCTTAGCTCTCTTTGTTGTATTTTGAATATGTCTAACAGTTAACAAATTCTCTCCTCAAATGTATCTAATCTATCTACAGTTCCAATTAAGTTTTCATGTCAACAATTATATTTTCATTTCAGGAGCACAATTTTTTTTTAATGCATCTGATATTCCTAATAGTTTCTTTTTGCATGTTTTTCTTTATAATTGCATCACTTAAGTCTTTACCATTTTATGCATAGCTGTTTCATATTCTGCATCTGAAGTTTTTAGGATTCTAAACCAGTTCTTCTTGTTTCTGCTGCTCACCCTTATAGTCATTTGCTTTCTTATTTACCTTAGTCCTCAAAGTGACATCTTAGCTTTTTTAACAGTTTAAAGAGGTCTTTTGCAGCAGGTTTGCCCAATGCTATATGTCTTTTGATTTCTTGACTGCTGCTTCCATGGGCCTTGATTGTGGATCCAAGTAAAATGAAATCAATATTTTCTCCATTTATCATGATGTTGTTATTGGTCCAGTTGTGAGGATTTTGATTTTCTTTATGTTGAGGTGCAATCTGTACTGAAGCCATAGTTTTTGATCTTCATCAGTAAGGGCTTCAAGTCCTCTTCACTCTCAGCAAGCAAAGTTGTGTTATCTGCTTAACGCAGGTTGTTAATGAGTCATCCTCCAATCCTAATGCCACTTTCTTCTTCATATAGTCTGGCTTCTCAGATTATTTGCTCAACATACAGATTGAATAAGTATGGTGAAAAGATACAACCCTGACACACACCTTTTCTGAGTTTAAACTACATAGCATCCCCTTGTTCTGTTTGAATGACTCCCTCTTGGTCTGTGTACAGGTTCCTCATGAACACAGTTAAGTGTTCTGGAATTCCCATTCTTCACAGTGTTATCCATAATTTGTTATGATCCACACAGTCGAATGCCTTGGCGTAGTCAATAAAACACAGGTAAACCTCTTTCTGGTATTCTCTGCTTTCAGCCAAGATTCACCTGGCATCAGCACTGATAGCCCTCATTCCATGTTTTCTTCTGAATCCAACTTGAATTTCTGGCAGTTCCCTATCAATGTACTGCAGCAACCATTTTTGAATTATCTTCAGCAAAATTTTACTTACATGTGGTATTAATGCTATTGTTCTATAATTTCTGCATTCTCTTGGATTACCTTTCTTTGAAATGAACACAAATATGGATCTCTTCCAGTCCATTGGCCAGGTAGCTGTCTTCCAAATTTCTTGGCATAGAAAAGTGAGTTCTTCCAGCATTGCATCCATTTGTTGAAAATCTCAATTGGTATTCTGTTAGTTCCTGGAGCCTTGTTTTTCGTTGATGCCTTCAGTGCAACTTGAACTTCTTCCTTCAATACCATTGGTTCTTGATCGTATGCTACCTCCTGAAATGGTTGGACAGTGACCAATGCTTTTTGGTACAGTGACCTTGTGTATTCCTTCCACCTGCTTTTGATGCTGCCTACGTTGTTCAGTATTTTTCCCATAGAATCCTTCACTATTGCAACTTGAGGCTTGAATTTTTTCTTCAGTTTTTCCAGTTTGAGAAACGCTGAGTGAGTTTTTCCTTTTCGGTTTTCTAACTCCAAGTCTTTGCACATTTCATTATAATACTTGGTCTTCCCAAGCCACCCTTCAAAATCTTCTATTCAGCTCTTTTACATGATCATTTCTTCCTTTCATTCTAGCTGCTGTATGTTCAAGAGCAAGTTTCAGAGTCTCTTCTGACAACCGTTTTGATCTTTTTTTCTTTCCTGTATTTTTAATGACTTTTGCTTTCTTCATATATGATGTCCTTGGTGTCATCCCACAACTCGTCTGGTCTTCGGTCATTACTGTTCAATGCATCAAATCCATTCTTGATATGTTCTCTAAGGTCATACTTTGGCTTTCGTGGACTTTAATTTTCTTCAGCTTCAACTTGAACTTGCATATGAGCAATTGATGGTCTATCTGTTCCACAGTGGGCCCCTGGCCTTGTTCTCACTGATGATATTGAGCTTCTCCATCATCTCTTTCCACAGATGTAGTCAATTTGATTCCTGTGTATTCCATCTGTTGAGGTCCACGTGTATAAAAAAAATAGTCACCGTTTATGTTGTTGAAAAAGGTATTTGCAACGAATAAGTCGTTGGTCTTGCAAAATTCTATCACACAACTTCCAGTGTCATTTCTATCACAGAGGCCATATTTTCCAACTACTGATCCTTCTTTGTTTCCAACTTTCGCATTCCAATCATCAGTAATTTATCAATGCATCTGGATTGCATGTTTAATCAATTTCAGACTGCAGAAGTTGGTAAAAATCTTCAATTTCTTCATCCTACATAGTTCTCATTAAATTAAATTCCTAGGTAATTTACAATTCTCATTGTTATTTTGAAGGTAATCTCTTTTTCATTGAATTTTTTAATTAGTTACAGTTGATACATAGGAAAACTTTTCATTTTTGCATATTATATCTTTAACCAGCCACTGTAATAAACTCCATTATTTGTTCTAGTAGTTTTCTGATTCCTTCTTTTGAGATTTTCATTCATGCAATCATATCATCTGCAAATTGTATCAATTTATCATCTTTGCAATACTTATTCCTCTTAATTTTTTCTTGTTTTATTGCATTGGCTTAAAGATCAGTAACTTGATTGCTTCAGAAATCATCCGCAACGAGGACATCAACGCAAGGGTAAGCGCCATTGAGAAGTGGGTGGCTGTAGCCGACATATGCCGCTGCTTACACAACTACAATGCTGTGCTGGAGATCACCTCATCCATGAACAGAAGTGCAATCTTTCGGCTCAAAAAGACATGGCTCAAAGTCTCTAAGCAGGTGCGAGCAGGAGGCTGGCACCACTGCCTGCCTGGGGCTAGGCTGGGGCTAGAGCAGGGAGGCCAGAGGGCTGGCCACTGGGTATCCACAAGTGGGTGAAGGACAGGGCTGAGGGCCAATACTCCCCAGCAAGATGGAGACTCTTCTCGTCTGTCACTTTGGAGCAGATGTCAGGTCCAATATATGGCACTGGAATCCATAGTATTTTAATTCCCAGCTGAATAATTAATACTCAAAGTGGGACTGTAGGACAGTGATTATTGGTACCAATACTCTTTTCCTTGAGTTGGAGGCAAAAGAGTGATGCCTTCATGGGGATCCCACCCAGATCTGCAGGGTTGTTGAGACAGTGGGCAAATGATTCTGCAAACCCCTTCTTAGAACTCTAATCTCACCGGCCCTTCTGGCCACCCAGAGAATTAGGTGGTCCCTGTTACCCATTGGATAGATGATGATCTTAAATGTGGGCTTGATTTTTATTCATTCAGAACATGATTCTGAAAAGCCATAAGGTGGATTCTTCCTCTGGAATAAAGTTCCCTGCACTAGGGTCACAAGAGGGCAGCTCTCCTGGAAGGAGAGCTTGGGCCACTTCCTTAGTGCACCTGGTGGATGTCCCAACCCTAACCTGCATGAGTGGAAGAGACTAGTCAAGCATTACCAATAGACTGAGTGGGCCTCCAAAGTTATTGATTACTTAGCAATATTCCCCATAGTCCAACAGATGGGTGGAGTGTGGCCCAGTGTCTCCAAGGGGCCTGTCTCTTCTGGATCACTCTGGATTTGCATACTGTGTCTCCCTCAGTGTTCTCTTTGTCACCTGCTCCTCACTAACCCCCTCATGCCAGGCAGGTTATGATCCTACCCATCAAACAGGCAGCATGTCCACTAATCCCTCTTACTTAAATAAGCAGCCAAACTCAGGACAGCCTTGGGGTGTGCCTACTGCCTTTCCTCTGCCTTTTGGTCACTCCAGCTCCCTTACAGTAGAACTGCAGCGTGTTGCTAGACACCCCCTGGACTTCTCTGGTCTTGCATCCTAGTAAGGCTGGTCTTCTTGCTTCTTGGCACATGTAGATGCTGGGATCAGGGCAAGGACAGGGGAAGAAGCCACTCTTGTTAGTGGGCTTCTGCAAGGCACAGAGGCTGGGAGCAGGGGAGCTCAGGTCTGTAGGCACATCTGGCCACACATGGCACGTGTTGTCATGAACTCCTGAAGTCAGGAGTTGAGCAAGGCTACTTCACAGCCTTCAACTCATCCAGACTGACTTGGCCTGTCACAGTTCAGGCAGGGTTATTACAGGGTTTGAGGAGCCCGTTTCTAACCAATGTCTTGTTTCCCCTGCCCTATACTACTACCTGGATAATGTTGTCTCTTCCAGAGGCCTTTGAGATCAGACTGCTCTTTCCCATGTCACTGTAGGTTTCTTGGTACCCACACTTGGTGAATTTCTTGGCCTCATTCTTTATCATCACTCTCTTCATGGAATTTGGAGGAACCACCTTGGCCATCTGAAGTCTTCCATTCTTTTTGGAGAGTACAAATCAAGGGCAGTTAGAGGTCAGGGCATGTGGCTTCAACCTTCAAAGCTGACCTGCACTCTAGGATGTCATGCAGGAACCTGGGCCAGCTGGCAAGCTCCAAAAATCAAAGATGCCTCTGACAGCACATCCAGGTGTGCCTCTAACACACACTGGGCAATAGTGGCTTCTCCCAGCCCCCCAGCTTGTGCTATAGTTACACGTCTGCATCACACTTGGCTCCAAGGGCTTCTGGAGTCCATGGTCATGGCCTGGTCAGCCCCAGCCAGGGACAACTCACTATCTTTCAGCAGGTCTTCCACAGACACTTTTGACCGACCAAAATAACCACATTTCCTAGAGGACCTGAAGTGTAGCCTCATCAGCTAATTTTTATCACCCTATAAGTATTTTTTTTTTAATATATATAAGTATACTGGAAACCTTGGTGGCGTAGTGGTTTATAGTTTGGGTGCTAATCCAAAGGTCAGCAGTTAAAATCCACGAGGCGCTCCTTGGAAACTTTATGAAGCAGTTCTACTCTGTCCTATAGGGTCGCTATGAGTTGGAATTGACTCAACAGCAAGGAGTTTGATTTGGTTTTTTTGTTTGTTTTAAATGTACCGGTCCAAAGCAGAAAAGCATTATGTCTAAGTCCAGTTCCTCCCTGGGCAAAAGGGTTAAGCGATCAGGTTTAGTTTGGAATTTCTGGGCTCCATCCCTCTTTCTTCTCCTTCCAACCCCTCTCTATACCCTCTTTGCAAATAAAACTTTTCCCTAGGAAAGGATCCGATGATACTCCTTCATGGGATGGTATGAATGACTAATATGGTTTCATGTGTTACCTCTCTCAGGGACAGTTGTATTTTGATAGAGACAGAAGCCTCTCTTTGGCTAACAGTATTTTTTGACCTTATTCTCCAGCATCGCCCTCCTCATGAATTTGGGAAGTAGCATCCTTGGCCATTCTGAAGTCTTCCCTTTGGTGAACAAGAAGGGATGGTATTTGGGAAGCCATATAATCACCTTTCTTCCTGACACTGCCTCCAAGGCAGCCTCCTTGTTTGGTCCCTGGCTTCAATGGCATATTCTAAGGGTCCCCATATTTATGCCCACTGGTGTCCGCACTCCAGAGATGCCCAAGATACAGGGACCTGAGTCCCCAGTAAGCACCAATGGAGAAAGTTCCTGGCTCGGCCAGAAAATTCTTGAACTGATTCAAGTTGAAACACACTTTTTAAGCAGCAGCTGGGAAAATTCTGTAGCCTCCCCAGCCACACAGCTACTTCTTGGACAGACTGTGAGAACCAGAGAGGAGTAGACACAGAGCAAGCAAGCACAGGGATGTGAAGGAATCAAGGTGTGCCCACCTAAAGGCCACGAACTGGCCCCAGGTGTATACAGAAAACCCCAAAAAGGGAATATTTCTATACATTTTCATGGCCTTTAAGCATGTTGACACTTCACCCATAGTCACCTGGCCACCAGGGCCTCTTGATCTACTTCTGTGTCACTCACAATTCTGGAATATCTGAGCCAGCACTGTTCTTCAGGAGCACCTGGACCTTCCATTTTCCAGATGTGGAAACTGAGGCCCAGCAAGGCAAGAGAAGTGGTGACTTGCCTGTGGGCACACCAACGGTGAGCGACATAGCCCAGCGAAGCCCCAGATCTCTGGATGCTCAGCCCCCATGTCTAGTCTCATACCATATCAGGTCATTCCTCTGCAGGTGGGTGGAAAAGAAGAGGAAAAAGGGATGCAACTCAGATCCACCACCCCCTCCTTGAGGGAAGTTTAGACCCTGGGGCAGAGGTTGCACTGGGCATCTAGCTTTCCTAGTCATCTGAGAGTAGACATCTCAAGTGAAAGCAGTATTATCTGCCCTTGACTCAATGGGGCCTTCCTGGCTCTTGTCCCTTTCATCAGCTCCAGAACACTTTTTTTTTTTTTTTTCCCTACCTTTCAGCAGGATAAGCCCTAACCAGCTGGCCATGTTCCTTCTCTTTGTTAATGATGGACTGGATGGTTCATTTGGCCATTCTTTCCCCTTGAAGAACACACACTGATCTCTTCTTCCATGAGAATGAATAGTTAGATTGCCATTTTCTAAGGACAGATTTCTAAGATAAAAATTAACCCAAAGAATAAGCATGTGCTTGGCCTCTGTGGCCAATGTCCCAAGGAACTACCTTCTCAGGCCGAAGGGCACTTCTGGCACATGGTATACCACCATCCTCCATCATGGTTTCCCGGCCACATTCTGAATTCTTGTAGCAGAGCTGAAAGGAGGTCACTGATCCATGTCACCATTTTATTAATGAGAGAACTGAGGACCCCAGTGGTAAAGCCATTCCCTCCAGGCCACACAGGGAAAAGAGAGCAAAGCCAGACCCAACCCAGCGTGTTCTCCAAGACACACGGCTGATTTCTAGATGAACTCTAGCCACTTGAAACTTTGCTGCAGCCAGTGTGTGGGGGCAGCCTGGCATGGTCACTTAGCAGATAGGACCTTTAGTCATAGGGTGCACTCTTCTACAGCAAGGCCTTCTCTTCTTTGATGATCAGTTCATTGACCATCTTTTGTCTTGATTCTTATACTTGAGTGGTGTTCCTGGCATGAGAAGAGGATCCCATCTTCTGAGTGTAGTTCATGAGAAGGATCATGATCATGAAAACTCAAGCCTTCTCTGCTCTGAGTTCAGCTCCTGAAAGTTACCCACCAAGCCCTGGGTCCCAGGACCCTGAAGTATTTCTGAGGGCCAAAATCAAAGCTCAGGTACCCACACCCCACGTCCATGTGTTTCCAAGAGATGTTTCCATGAGCATGGGCACGCAAAACAAGGATCTATGTCTGACTTCAAAGGGGTTCAGGGCAAGGTTCCTAGGCCCGGGAAGTCCCCCAAATCCACCTAGCCCTGCACAGGGCAAAACGAATGAGGTTTGGACCCCTATGGCTGAGCCATGGAAGGGAGCATGCTGGA
Organism: Elephas maximus indicus; assembly: GCF_024166365.1. Classification (NCBI taxonomy): domain Eukaryota; kingdom Metazoa; phylum Chordata; class Mammalia; order Proboscidea; family Elephantidae; genus Elephas; species Elephas maximus. The sequence continues at coordinate 68,827,414 of NC_064831.1, read as the reverse complement.
GTGTGGGCCAGAGCCGCGGGCCTCCACATGTGCTGTGTGTGAGTAAATGCTTCTAATTCCTTCTAGACAAAAGCTTTGATTGATAAGCTCCAAAAGCTTGTGTCATCAGAGGGCAGATTTAAGAATCTGAGAGAAGCTCTGAAAAAGTAAGTGTGTGTCATTTTGTCACTGTTATTTTTTAAATATAGAACCATATTACAGGGGTATTCACATGCCACACCTGGCTAGAACAGGAAGTCTGTCTATCTGTCCATCATTCTGTCTACCCACAAGACCTCTAGATGTCCTGGACCCCAAGGGCAGGTCAGCTTTTTCCTCATTTTCTGCTAAGCAAGTTCCAGGGTTTTGGTGTTGTTTCCTGGAAGAGGTACTGGAACCCCAACAAGCATGGTAACCATGATAATGAGAGTGACGCCAGAATCCTTGATGCTAAAATGCACCTTTTTTCTTTACATCTTAATATTTCTGACATCAGGATATGTCTGAAAAAGTCAATATATGCATTGAGTGTGATTGTGTATCCTTGTTTATGTAAGATGTAGCCACCAAATCAAGAGGGCATTTTCTAGACAATGGCATCTTGGTATCAAAGAAACAGTTTTACCAACAATAGCACCTTACAGTTTACACAGAGCTTTCCTAGCCATAAATGCCTTTAAGTCCAACAACATTCCCTACAAGGCAGGGTTTCTCACCCTCACATGGTTGTCATTTTGACTAGGATAACTCTTTGTCACAGGCAACTACCATGTGTAGCATTCCTGGCCTCAACCCACAAGATGCCAGTGCCACCCCTCCAGTTGGGATAACCCAAAATGTCTTCAGACATTTCAAAGGTCACCTGGGGTGCGGGGCCAAAATCGCCCCCACTGAGAACCATTGCTATAAGGCAGCTTCTCACATCCAATTTTTCCAGCCAAGGAAACTGAAGAACCAGTGGCTGAGCCAAGGACATATGACCAGAACCAGGACTCAGTCCAGGCTGTCCTCCAAGGCCAGTGTCCCTGCTTGACCCAGTCTGCTCCCGTGAGATCCCAGGAACGCTGTCCCAGGGAAGCTAGGCTGTTTGTACACACAACTGTCTCGCCCTCCTTTCACTGACCAGATGTCCTCATGGTGCTGCCCATGGTCCCCTGAATACCTGCTCTGTTGGGCTGGCCCTTGCCCTCTCTCTCCCTGCCTAATGACTGCTCACTGGACCTTGGAGAGACCCCAGGAGGCCCCTGGGGTCCTAGTTCCCTAGAGAACCCACTCTCCTTCTTTCTGCCACAAATCACATGATCATTCTAGGGAGGCCCCTAGAGTTCACTTCCTCCCCAAATGTGGGATTGGGACCAGTCAGACCCTCCAGCCCTGACAGTGGCTGTGGTATACCGCTCACCCCCACTCCGCCAGCCACGGCTGCCTGTTCTTGTTTTCTTCTTGCTATACTTGGCCTGTCCTTCACCAGCTCTGTGTGCCATTGCCTTGACCATGTCCACTTTATTTGTGTCCTCAGACAGATGTTCCACCCATCTGTGCTGTCCGGCCGTCTCTCTTCCGCCTGGGCTCCCCAGAGCCCCTGTGGACTGTGCTTGTGGGGAGCTGCCCCATCGTGCATTCACCAACTTGTCCGTCCGTCCGTCCGCCCCTGGGGGTGCTGCTCCACCTGCCTCCTTCACATGGCTTCCTCGCCCACCGCCGCCTCCACCACCGCCTTCACTGCCTCCGTGGTCCCCCATTCTGTCTCAGAGTCCCCATCCTGACTGCCTTCCCTCTTTCAGGTTCCTTTGGGCCTGTGTAAGTGCCTTTCCTAGATGCCTCTACTCCTGCAACACAGGACAGAGGTGACCTCTGGGCATTCTGGGAGCTGAGACCTCTATGCAAACCAGGTTCTTACCTATGGAAACTTAGGCCAAGCCATGCAGAGGAAGACAGAAATGAGCAGACTTGGGGCAAAAGTTTACACCTTTCTCCTAAGGCTCTAAAGTTTTCACATAGAGCTATGCTGCCATGAACACTAGGGGTCTATTCAGCCAAGCAGGGGAGAATGGTCAGAGAGATGGAGGTAGCAGTCTGGTGGGCATGGTTGGTGACCCATTCAGACAAGGGACCCTGGGGTGGGCCTCACCATGCAGGTTCTCAGCCCTGTTCATATGTCCTGGGCATCTTTTGCAGCCTCTCATTAAAATATTCAATCTTGTGCCTGCAGCCCTGCTCATGATTGGCCTTATTGCCTTTACCAGCCAAGACTTCACCCCCAAATCCCACATCATTGCTTCCTCCAGGCACTCTCTTCAAAACCCTCTAGCCCCCCTACAACTCTTGTGTGTCCTTTCAGTCTCCCGTCTGGGCACCCCAAGAATGACCTTATCTCCCATTCTCATTCCCCAAGCCCACACCCTCATGAAGCCCGTGTTACTGTCCCCGCCTCTCAGCCTCCTAGTGATCAGACCTTCCCACAGCTCCACGCTGCAAAATTTGGCAGAGAACTAAATTTAGCAGTAAGATATGGTCATGAGCGCTTTGGGGACTGGTCTCAGCTCTGTCTGCCTTGTCTAATCTGAACCCAGCACAGGTCTGATTAGCTGCACCTTTTTCTTTAATTTGAGTAGAAAGTACTTGATTTGGAGAAACAAAGCGGACAGGTTTTCATTGCAGGCTGCTTCATTAAAAGCTTTTTGCCCTTGTTCCCTTAAATTAAGTAGGTATAGCTATGGAGGAGCTAGCTGACCATCAGGGCGTCCCCAAGGCACCCTCCAAATGGGGTGAAATTCCATCCCTCCGTGTAAATATGAGTCCAAAGGCTGAGGTTCTAGACTTCCAGATTTTCAGAGGCTCCATGAAGGCTGACTGTCAATGTTTCTGTCTTCATTTTCTACCCTTGACCATGTTGCAAAGGCCTGGCCTCCTGCTGATAACACAAGGAGGCAATTACTGTACAGGAGACAAAAAGCAGATTGGACTCTGCTCCCCGTTGCATTTTTTTCTTCTTCTTCTTCAAAATTGCAATATCTAATTTCCCTGCACCGTGTGCCAGAACCTTGGACCAGGACCCCAAGGGATTCAGCCCACACTGCCCAGCCCCAAGTGCCCCCTCTGCTCCCTCCCTGAATGCTCTTCACGTGGCCTCAAGGCAGGAGAAGAGGAGACCCCTACCAGAACCAGCAGAGACCTACAAGAGAGAGGAGTCTGTGCCATGACTGGGGCCATGCAGAGACAGGAAAAGAAGGCAGAGAGAGGAAGGCAGGGTGGACATGGTTCCTGGCATCCAGTATAGGCAGGTGCACATCTTGCTCTTGGTAGTGGATGCCACTTGATGTCTGTCACTCCACTTGACATAATCAAGAGCTTCTTGGTAGACAGAAACATCGAGTTGGAGGGGCTCCAAACAACCACAGGCAAGGCCTTGATGCCAGGGGTCACCAGGCACTGGCGTACTCCTGCTGGCCACTGCCCAGAAAACCAGAAGCAGCTTTGAGAATCTGGGGGTGGGATACTTTTCTCTCTGCTTCCTGAAACGTCAGACAGAGGCCATCTGAGAACTCTGCCAACAAAGTACCCCTGAGTCAGCTTTGCTGGACAGGATCACTGAGGGCAAGGCGGGATCCCACCTGAGGGAGACCCAATGCCCACATGAGAAGATCAGAGATAGCCAGATGCTGGGGTATTTTGCCTCCACAAAGCCCCAAACTCTGTGTTTCCCTTTCATTCAGGTGCTCAGCATGGTTCAGTCCCCTCGCTGTGGTGCCCTTCCAGTGCCCTCTACCAGCCCTCCACCCCAGGCCTGTCCTCCACCACAACCCTGGCCATTCTGACAAGCCATACACTTACCTGCATGGCTCTGGATTTTGACTGGTTGGTTGTGTATGTGGACTTGCTGTGTGTATATGTGTGTGTGCGTGTCATTGAATTGATTAGGTGTGTGTTCTCCATGGCCCTCCTCCGAGGCTCCTCACTAAGAAAGTTCTGGGGCTGGGGGTACACTTGAAAATGATTAGATTGCAAATCCATCACCTTCCCACAACAGGGTCACGAATCCTCAGGGAAATCTACTTCAGTGATCAGATAACCCCTCCTGAGCCCCACGGTAAGGTTCTCACTAGTCAGGTGGTCAGAGACCCTGGAAGGCCTTTGGTGTTTCAGAGCCCCTCTGAACCCTCCCACTCTGCACTGTCAGCTTGCAGGCACTTGGCCTCCCATCTCCTCCATCCAAGAAGAGAGGTTATTTATGGATGTAGGGTTTGGTTTAGTTTTCGAGTCACGTGCAGAGGTAGCAGGGTGAAGAGGCACGTGCTGCTCAGAGCCTGCCAGTCAGCAAACCACCTCGGCCTTCCACTCCAGAGTGACTTCTCAGACCTTTGAATTATTTCTCCATTAGATGCACAAGTCTTGTGCTTCAGACTTGGAGAAAGAGAGAGAGGAAATGAAAAGTCGGGTATGTTGTAATCATGGACTGTGAAGACTAGAAGGACCCCGAAAGGCCTGACAGTGACCATTGTAACCCATACTTTTTTATCACAACCCACAGTAAGAATATAGTTGACATTGCCATCCAGTATACAAATGCATATATGCGTAACAGGGACAGAATTTTACAAAACAACATATAGCTTTATTCTCTGCAGTGAACTCCCGATATTTTCTGTTCTACTCCGTTTTTCTTTCTTTTATTAAAAATCTGGTCAGACCCAGTAAACTGATTTAACACCCATGAAAGGGTCGTGCCTACTTTTGAAAAACCCTCCTGCCCAATGTTTCCCAAAGGTCGCATGTCCACCTCCTACGACTTTGCCCTGCCCATGTGCTAACTGTGTTTGTGCTTATTTGTGTCTCCTTGAAATGAACTCATTTTTTCCCCAAAATAAATTTAAAGAAAAAGAAAAACTTTTTAGTATGACAGTAAAAAGAAAACAGCGTAGTCACCATAAATACAAGGCTACCATAAAAAATAAATCAAGTGAAAACAAAACGTTAAGCTACTGATGTTTGCCAGCTCTCTGATCCTGAGACCTGTTGCTGTTTGTTTAAAAAAGAAAATAAAAAAAAGAGGGAAGAGATCAGGGAGAAAGTGTCAGAGCCACTTTACCACCAAACTGAGGCTCTCCTTGAGCACTAGGGAAGAAAAGAAAATCTAATACCTTTCTTAAAATATGAACCAATGTTATTTAATCAGTTCTCAGGCCACCTGAAATGATCTTAGGGCTTTCAGGCTGAGGACCAAAGAGGGAAAGGCCTAGGCCAGGATCACACAGTAAGCAAGAGAGGGAGAAGGCCGGGTTTCTGTTCTTGCTCTACCTCCCCTCCCTGCCTCATCTCCTCTGGAGTGGCAGGATTGCCAAGTGGCCATGAGCAGACAAAGGTGGGGTGGGCTGGAAATGAGGGTCACCTACATCTGTGTGCTGAGCTAAGAGGAGGCTGTGGAGCACTGTGCAAGGAGTCCCCCTGAAGGAGCTAAATGAAGCCCTGCCAGAACGTAGTGGCCATTGGGCTCTATCACAGACTCACCTCCTTACCCCGCACCCACTCAGGGGCACCAGGACAAGCACAGTCAGCCCCAGGACAGAGCGGTAACAGGAGCCCCTGCTTCAGGCCCAGGGGTAGCAGGGGTGCTGGATAGGGTGACCAGTGGTGACTGCAGGAATGGGGTGGGGCAGAAAAGCCCACTTGTGGGAGATTCTGGGATAGGGTTTCCATGGAGCATTTCAGCGGTGAGACAGAGAGAAAAGGTGAGCTGGGAGGGGGCTGGTGACAGCAAGTTTCTTGGTCAGTGCCAAGGGGACAAAGTCTAGAACGGAGGCTAGGGAGGTCAAGCAGGGCCTTCTGGCTCGGTAAGGGAGGGGGCACCTGACTGATAAGGCCCAGACTGTGTGAGAGGCCCCATTTAGCACCATATCACCCCCACCACCCAGAGGACTGGCCCTCAGACCCAGCTGACAAACTAAGAGCATACCGTTATTCTCAGTGAACAGAAATCCCTCTGCCTCTGGCAAAGCAAAAAAGCATGTAGGGTGTTCTGTTCTTAGTAGAGTCTTGTATTTTTAAATGAAAAAAACTGTCATGAATGCCATTTGCTTTGAAGTTGTGACCCTCCCTGTGTCCCTTACCTGGGGATGTACCTCACCGACCTGGCCTTCATTGAAGAGGGAACGCCCAACTACACGGAGGACGGCCTGGTCAACTTCTCCAAGATGAGAATGGTGCGTTTCCCACCACGGGCAGGGAGGGGATCAAAACCCAAACTCTAGCCCTGGGCCCACCAGGCTCAGCTTGCTAGATATGGTGCACCCATTTGAGAACCTGAATCCCGCTTCTCCATAAGAATCCCCGCTCTCATTAATGTGCTGTTAGCATTTGGCAGGCCCTGAGCCCTGAGCCCTGAGCCTTCTTTGGAGCCTCAGTGGCGCAGTGGTTAAGAGTTCAGCCACTAACCAAAAGGTCAGCGATTTGAACCCACCAGCCGTTCCTTGGAAACCCCATGGGGCAGTTCTACTCTGTCATATAGGGTCACTTTGAGTCAGAATCGACTCAATGGCAACGGGTTTGATTTGCTTTTTTTGAGCCTTCTTCAATCCTGACAGCCTGAGAGGTGGTTCTGCTATTCTCCATCTTACAGATGAGTAGATGGAGACTTGGAGAGGTCAAGTGAGCAGCCCAAGTAAAGGACAGAGCCGGGAGGGTCTGTCTGTCTCCAAAGCCTGTACTTTTTCCCTCCTGGCTTTGGGCTTGGGCTTGGGCTTGGGCTGCAGGCAGGCTGAGCCTGGACCAAGGACCACAGGGACCATGCCCCTCTCCATCCCGTCAGATACTGTTCATATTAAAAAAAAAAAAAATCAGCTGCCGTTGAGTGAACTCCAACTCATGGCACCTCCATGTGTGTCAGGGTAAAACTGTGTTTTCTTTTTTTTTTTAAGATCCTTTTTAAATTTTATTTTATTTATTTTGTTGTTGTTGTTGCTGAGAATATACACCAATTACATCAAAACCTACACCAATTCAGTGGCTCCTACATGTACAACTCAGTGACATTGATTACGTTCTTGGAGTTGGGCAACCGTTGTCACCCTCCTGTTCAGAGTTGCTCCTCCCCTATTAACACAGCCTCACTGGCCCCGAAGGTTGCTATCTAATCTTTCGAGTTGCTGTTGTCCATTTGATCCCATAGAGATAGATCTTAGAAAAGCATAATGCTCAGACACATTTTTTATTAGTGAAACTAAACTACTGTTTGGTTTCAAGAAGACTTCAGGGGATATTTTTGGGTCGTAGGGTTTCCATGGCTGATTTTTTGGAAGTAGGTCACCAGACCTTTGTCCCAAGGTACCTCTGGGTGTACTCAAACCTCTAACCTTTCAGTTAGCAGCAGAGCGCATTAACTGTTTGCACTAGAAAGGTGCTCCACTGTTCATATAAACACTTGCTTTATGTAGTCGAAGGAAATCACTGGGTCATATGCAGCACCTCCTAACCAGTAGTTTTCAAATTTTCCCTGGAAGTTGGGGCGAGGAGACCCCTCTGAGCAGGGAGCAGGATTTCTAGGCATCCCCTTCTCCACCTCTCACTGCAACCAGACAGCCTCCACTTTTATCTGCTTTGTAGATTGGGCTTCCACATGAGATTTTGTTTGATAAAAAGATTTCTCTGTCAGACATAAATTGGAGGTGCTGTCCTACTGAAAGGATGAAAGTCCCTGAGCATCATGTCTTGCACACAGCAGGCCCTTGTTATGGATTGAATTATGTCACCCAAAAATGTGTGTCAATTTGGCTAGGCCATGATTCCCAGTATGGCATGATTGTCCACCATTTTGTCATCTGATGTGATTTTCCTGTGTTGTAAATCCTACCTCTATGATGTTAATAAGGCAGGATCAGAGGCAGTTATGTTAATGAGGCAGGACTCAGTCTACAAGATTAGGTTGTATCTTGAGTCAATCTGTTTGGAGATATAAAAAAGAGAAGCAAGCAGAGAGACATGGGGACCTCATACCACCAAGAAAGTAGTACTGGCAACAGAGTGTATCCTTTGGACCCAGGATCCCTGCACTGAGAAGCTCCTAGACCAGAGGAAGATTGATGACAAGGACATTCCCTCAGAACCAAGAGAGAGAGAGCCTTCCGCTGGAGCTGGCACCCTGAATTCAGACTTCTAGCCTCCTAGACTGTGAGAGAATAAATTTCTCTTTGTTAAAGCCATCCACTTGTGGTATTTCTGTTATAGCAGCACTAGATAACTAAGATAGCCCTTAAAAAGTAGCAGATACCTTTAACTTTTGCTGGAGCCATAGGGTTCTGTTCTAGCTATGTTGGATGGTTTATGCCACTGATTAAGTGAGATTTTTTTTTTTTTCACTCCATCATGGAGCATAATTAGCCTATACAGTCTTGACAGGTATGACCCTTGGAAGCAGACTGCTGATTTGAAGAAAGCCGTAATGTCCCGGTAGCACCTTCTAGGAGGCAATGTGATGTGAATTAAGAGACTGAGTTGGGGCTTCACTGCTGATGCCCTTTCTGTACTTCCACAAAGAGGGGGGTGGCACTAACAGCACAAACTATCTTCTAAAACTCTCCTTACTTCCCACAGATATCCCATATCATCCGAGAGATTCGCCAGTTTCAACAAACTGCCTACAAAATAGAACACCAAGCAAAGGTAAGCGGGCTGCGTTTTCACGGTCATGTTTGCTTTGTCACAGTTGCTCCGTCTGGACCGCCTTCCTCCCTTTTGCCTCCACCTGCAACCCCTTTTCCCGTCCTGAATCCTCTTGGGCCCAGCTCAGATGCCCTCTCTTTAAGAAAGCCCTCCCTATTCCCTGTTCCCTGCTTAGAGGCAAGTTCTCCGTCCAAATTTGTCTGATTTTATCTGCCATGGGATGATGTATAATGGTGTCGAATCCCCCCAAGGCAAGGGGGAACTCCTAGGAGGCAAAGATTCAGCACCATTTTTTGAAAGGCAATATGTTCACAAGTTAGAAACCTCACAGATATACAACAAGACCCAGCGAGAAGTCCCCAGCCACATGGCAACTATGTCACCAGTTTCTTGTGTCTATGTAATGACAAGCAGACTTTTTTTACTATGATATACTATACTATATGTGTTATCAGGAGGGACGAGTCCCTGGAGAAAGACATAATGCTTGGTGAAGTAGAGGGTCAGTGAAAAAGAGAAAGCTCAGGAAAAACAGTGGCTGCAACAATGGGCTTAAACATAGCAACGACTGTGAGGATGGCACAGGACCAAGCAGATTTTCTTTCTGTTGTCCATGGGGTTGCTATGAATCCGGACTGACTTGACAGTATCTAACAGCAACAGTGCTCTGCAAAGGTCATTCTCCCTTAACAACATATCACAGAGATCATTTCCCTATTGAGATGCAAGAGAAATCCATTTATGTAGCCAGTCTTCTAAATTTAAGGGGAGTCCCTAGGTGGTGCAAATGGTTAACACATTCAGCTCCAACCAAAAGGTTGGAGGTTTGACTCCATCTAGAGGTGCCTCAGAAGAAAGGCCTGGCAATCTACTTCCAAAAAATGCACCATCGAAAACCCTATGTTGCACAATTGTACTCTGACACATGGGGCTGCCATGAGTCAGAGCTGACTCGGCAGCACCTGGTTTTGGTGATATCTGAAGCCATCTTCCCACAGACGCTGGGACTGGATCATTAATTAGACATAATAACCATTAGTCAGTATACTGGACAGCAGTTTCTGTCCATCACAGTAGCAGAGAGAGTCAGTTAGTCAAAACATCAAGCAACATATGTGCTTTTTCTTGAGCATCTATCAGCAGATTCTCAGACATAATAAGAAATATAATTCTTTTTTTTTCTTTCTGGAATTCTGTCTTAGCTACCTAATACTGCTGAAACTCAAATAGCACAAGTAAAAAGAAAAAAAATAGCACAAGTAGGTAGCTTTAAAGAACATAAATTTATTTTCTCACAGTTCTGGAGGCTGGGAGTTCGATTCAAGGTGTCAGCAGGGCCAGGCTGTCTGTCTCTCAGCTCTAGGGGAAGATCCTTGTCTTTCAGCTTCGGTAGCCTCGGGCTTTTCTTGACGTTCCTTGACTTGTAGATGGATCCTCCCGTGATCTCTTACCCCGTGTGTGTATGTGTGTGTGTGTGTGCATGTGTGTCTATTCTGTTCTTTTTATAAGACTTTCAGAAGGAATTAGGTTTAGGACATACCTGGTACATCTGGTATTAGGTAGGACCTCATTAACATAATAAAAGAAAACCTTATTTCCAAATCGGGTCATATTTACAGGTACAAGAGTTAGGACTTCCACATTTCCACGTTTCTTCTTGGGGACACAGTTCAATTCATAGTAGTTTCTTTGGGAAAATGCACTTTTAGTTGCAAACAACAGACAAATAGAGAGTCTCTTTGGACCTGGGTGCTGCCTTTGAGGCTCTGGTCTCTCACTGCACATCTAATGCACAGGAATTCAGCTCCCCACTCGGGAGCAGGAGCGGCGTGAGGAGGGAGGAAAAGGAATCATTCAGATCCCATAGGTGAATCTCCCTGTTTTCCACATTAAGATTTTGCCCCAGAGTAACCCAAGGGAAGGGACAAAGAGGAGGCTGTTCCCTCACAGTCCCCACTTGCCTCTCTTGGGGTGAACATCTCGCAGTGGTATATAATCTTAATGTTTAAATATGTGTCTTCCCTACATTGGATTATGAACCATTTCAAACATACAAAACATTGGAAGAAATGTATAGTGAACCCCATACACTCACCACCTAGATTCTACAATTGACATTTTAAGATATATATGTATATATATTTTTTATTGTGCTTTAAGTGACAGTTTACAAATCACGTCAGTCTCTCATACAAAAATTTATATATACCTTGCTATGTCCTCCTAGTTGCTCTCCCCATAATGAGGCAGCACACTACCTCTCTCATGCTGTATTCCCGTGTCTATTCAGCCAGCTCCTATCCCCCTCTGCCCTCTTATCTCACCTCCAGACAGGAGCTGCCCACATAATCTCATGTGTCTACTTGAGCCAAGAAGCTCACTCCTCACCAGTAGCATTTTCTATCTTATAGTCCAGTCCAATCCCTGTCTGAAGAGTTGGCTTTGGGAATGGTTCCAGTCTTGGGCTAACAGAAGATCTGGGGACCATGACCTCCGGAGTCCTTCTGGTCTCAGTCAAACCGTTAAGTCTGGTCTTTTTACGAGAATTTGAGGTTTGCATCACACTGCTCTCCTGCTCCATCAGGGATTCTCTGTTGTGGTCCCTATAACATTTTAAGATATATTTTTTTAATGGAACATGGACCCAAAACACTTCATCGAGTGCTCAAGCAAAGAAATAGCCATCAAGGGTAATTTTGACAGTTGTTGTTGTTAGTTGCCTTCAAGTCAGCCCCCTACTCAGGACAACCCCATGCACAATGGAGTGAAACACTGCCTGGTCCTGCACCATTCCCATGATTGGTTGTGAATTGAACCGTTGTGATCCATAGGTTTTTCACTGGCTGATTTTCATAAGTAGATCTCCAGGCCTTTCTTCCTAGTCCATCTTAGTCTAGAAGCTCCACTGAAACCTGTTCAGCATCGTAGCAACATGTAAGCCCCCATGGACAGACAGGTGGAGGCCGGGTACGAGGTGCACTGGCCAGGAATCAAACCTGGGTCTCCCACATGGAAGGTAAGAATTCTACCACTGAACCACCACTGAAGCTAATGTTAATATTAAGACAATATTAAAAATAATAATAGTAATAAGACAAAACACTGCTTAACTCAGTGAATTTTGCCTCACATGCCGACCTGACCGTGGTTCGACTCTGGTTCCCTCAAGACCCCTGGTGTCCACAGTCGGTGTATTCAGGGGGTCCCATAACTCTGCCATTCCTTTTCCTCTTTTCTTTTTTCAGGTAACCCAATACTTACTGGACCAATCTTTTGTCATGGATGAAGAAAGTCTCTACGAGTCTTCTCTCCGAATAGAGCCAAAACTTCCAACCTGAAGCTGTCCCAGCTCAGGTCCAGCTGCCCCCATGTACACTTGCTATATGACACTGTACATATTTGTTTGGTTTCTCTGGATTTTCTTCTTCAGTATGTGCTTCTCTAAGAATACAAATCCGTTCTTGTTCTTAGATTCCTGTAGACCCGGAATACGAATCTCTGCACCATTTAAGACTTCACCCACTTATTCCACCCTGTCTCCCGCAGTGCCTGTTTCTTTTAAACAACTCTACTCTTGGTCCATCCTTCCCAGATCCCTCACTCTTGTTGGAAGGGAAAACAGAACCCACGTGCACACGAATCTTAAGCACCAATCCTGCTTCCGTCCTTCCCCAGCCCAGGCCCCTGGGTTGAGTCAGCCACCCAGGCATCCTCCCAGCATGTTCCATGTAGTTGTTATAACTGGGTGGGGGGTGGGAGGGTGGCGGGAGGGGGAAAACCATACCCTGAAGTCCAGTCATTGACAAATCTTTCCGCTGATGGTGATGCCAATTTCCAAAGCAGCTTTTTCAGCCACAATCGCAGGTCTCAAAACTCTCTACCTCCCAGTAACCTGGATGGAAGGGAGTCCTCTCTGCTGAGAACCATGCCATTTGACACCAACGCCGCGATCTTGTTCAGGCACCACCGTACGTCCTTGCTCTAGGATAACATCTGACAGCATGAATAGCCACCTCAATCAAACTGGACGGAGGCCCTGGAACTTTCCAAGGGAAACGGAGTCACAACACAAAGTCTTGTCGACTTTGACCGCTGCCCAGCATCCACTGGAAGTCGGGAACACAAAAATGTAACTGTTACTCTTCTAGCCGCCTAATGGTCACTACAAGCTTATGTGGAGATGCTCTGAGTCTGTAGACCTTGTGATAATTAGTACCACACTGTAGAATTAGGAAACCAATAACCGCGTGTTTTTATTGCATATACTGTAGTCCTGTCTAAATGCCTTCTAGCAGGAATATAGTACCGTAGTGCTTATTCTGTGAATATTACCATGTATTTTTTACATTGTACAGTATAGAAAACACAGGTTAACTCTGAAGTGGCAGGCATGGTCCACTACAACAAACAGACAACTTTTGCTGTAAGCAATACCTAGTGGTATGAGAATTCTATTTCAAGTCCTAAAATATTTCAACTTACAGCTTGTTTGGAAAAGAGAAATTTCCATTTTTGTAAAAATATATGTTTCCTGATTACCTCTTGCTAATAAATCTATACTATCTCAGGGTGAACAGTGAGTTTTGATGTGTTTCATTTATTCACTCAAGGAATAGTAGCTGATCACTTGCTCCTTACCAGGCCTTGGGTTGGGGACCAAATATCCAAAGGTGACAAGGATACGACCCCTGCTTTTTGGAAACTCACAGCCTGGTGATGATTCCAGTTGTTTATTGCACTGGGAACAAACCACTCCAAAACTTAAAGGCTTAAAGCAATACTTTTTATTATCTTTCTCAGTTCTGTGACTTGACTGGGCCCAGCTGGTGGTTTTCGCTTGGGGTCCTTCATAAGGTCACGTCGCCTATCAGCTGGGGCTGGAGTCATTTAAAGGCTTATATGGTCTGGGTTCCAAGATGGCACTCTCATGTGGCTGGGACTTGATATTGGCTGGGAGCTGAGCTGGGGCTGTCAACTGAGGCCCACACCTGGCCTCTCTGCGTGGAGTACGGCAGCTGTGTCTCAAGAGCAAGCAGAAGCTGCAAGGAATTCCCAGAATGGCACACCCACAACTTTGTATTGGTCAGGCACATTACCAAGGCCAGCCCCATTATAAGGGGAAGGGAATTCAGGCTCCCCATCTCAACAGGAAAACAAAACCCGTTGCCATAGAGTCAATTCCAACGCATAGCAACCCTATAAGACAGAGTAAAACTGCCCCATAAGGTTTCCAAGGAGCAGCTGGTAGATTTGAACTGCTGACCTTTTGGTTAGCAGCCTGAGCTCTTAACGACTGCGCCACCAGGGCTCCTCTCAAAGGGAAGAGGAGCAAAAAATTTGCAGCCATCTTTAGGTACAGGTATCGGCTGCTAACTGAAAAGCTGGCCATTCAAACTGATCCAGCAGCTCCATGGGAGAAAGACCTGGTGATCTGCTCCTGTAAAAATTACAGCCAAGAAAACCTTGTGGGCTGGGGCCTAACTGTGGGAAATAGTGCCCAGGGCAACTAGCGTTAAATCGCTGAGTGATTGCTCACAGCTGGAGACGGAAACTGTGATGGCCAACAGGAACTGCTAACTGGTGCCTCCCCTCAAGCGGCAGGCACCCTGGGCCCCCCTCCCCAGTTAGGCCTCTGCCTATGGGGCAGTTCTACTCTGAGTTAGAGTTGACTCGGTAGCACCAATAACAGTTAAAAGCTCTAGAGCAGTGGATTTCAACAGGGGGTGATTTTGCCCCCCAGGGGGCATTGGACAGTGTCTGGAGACAATTTTTGGTTGTCACAACTGGTGGGGGGACTGCTATTGGCATCCAATGGGTAGAGGCCAGGGAAGCTGTTAAATATCCCACAGTGTACGACAGCCCTGTCTTAGTGATCTAAAACAGTGATCTAGTGCTGCTAAGATAGGAATACCACAGCAGGTGGCTTTAATGAACGGAAATTTATTTTTTCACAGTTTAGGAGGCTAGAAGTTCGAATTCAGGACACCAGCTCTAGGGGAAGACCTTCTCTGTCAGCTCTGGGGGAAGGTTCTTTTCTCTTCAGCATCTGTTTCCCGGTTCCTCGGCAGTCTTCATGTGGGAGGGCATGTATCTTCCCCATCTGTGCCTGCTTGCTTCTGTGCCTAATCTGCTTCTTTTAAACCTCGGAAGTGATTGACATAAAACACACCCTCCACTGACATGGCCTCATTAACCTAACAAAGAAAACTCTATGGCCAAGTGGCATTACATGGATATAGGTTTGCCATGAGTCGGAATCAAATCACTGGCAATGGGTTTGTTTTTTTGTTTTGGATAAGGGTTAGGATCCCAATACAAATTTGGGAGGAATACAACTGAATCCATAAAAGCCCCCCACAACCAAAACTTATTCAAGTTGTCACTAGTACTGAAGTTGAGAAACCCTGCTCTTAAGTCAGACTGCCCTGGTTCAAATCCCAGCTTCACTACTTACTAGTTGTATGACCTTAGGTGAATTACATAATCTCTCTATGCCTCAGTTTCTCCACTTGTAAAGTAGGGACGATACTACTACCTACCTCACAAGCTGGTTGTGAGAATTAAATGGGCTATTAAATGTGAGCTGATTAGCAAGCACACAGCAAGTGCTTGATAGCCATGAGCTGTTTTTGTCCTTCATGAAATATTTATAGAGCACTTACTTTGTATTGTGAATCCCTGGTGGTGCGGTGGTTAAGCACTCGGTTGCTATCTGAAAGATCGGTGGTTCCAACTCACCAGCCACTCCGAGCAGATGTGGCAGTCTGCTTCTGTAAAGATTTACAGCCATGGAAATCTGGTGGAGCAGGTCTGCTCTGGCATATACAGCTGCGATGAGTCGGAACCAACTGGACGGCAAGGGACTTTGCATCAGGCCCCAGTTTAGGCACTGCAGAATTTATAGTGATCAAAGCAAACAAGGTCCCTGCCCTCATGAGGTTTACATTCTAGTGTGCATGGGGAAAGGGTCATACCCAAGGCAGGGTGACAGGTGCCACGAGGACAACCAAACAGGGCGATGTTGAGGCTGACTGAGGCTGGGGTATCTGCCCTGAAACCTAGGTGCTACAAAGCCACATAGCCAATCATTAGAAGTTGTGAGGTCCTGGCTCATCTGAAGCACTCTGGTTTGGTATGAGGCATAAGGGGCTTCTCAGAGGCTTGTTCAGGGACTATACTATGATGAGGCAAGAGAAGCACCCACTTCAGGCATAAAATGTAAGGAGAGTGCCAAAAAACTCAAAAATTGAGATAAATAATATTTTTGTGTGTTTCCTTGTTTTTATTGTGTTACATATATGTAACAAAACATTTGCCATTTCAATAACCTCCACGCGTGCAGTTCAGCGACATTAGTTATGTTGATCCTATTGTCCAACTGTCACCCTGACCCACTCCCAGATTTCCTATCACCCTTAACAGATGCTCAGAGTCCCCTAAGCATTGAATCCTCCTTCCCCGCCCCCGCACCTGCCCCTGGTAACCACTAATAAACTGTGGTCTCTATACACTTGCTATTCTAGATATTTCCCATAAGTGGGATCATATACTATTTGTTCTTTTGTGACTGACTTATTTCACTCAGCATAATGTTTTCCAGGTTCATTCATGAGAGATAAGTATTTTAATGCAATATATTAAATAGTTAAAATTAGTGTAAAAAAAAACCATGATGAAGAAAATATCAAAACTTTAAATAAAAGCAGCATCAGTGTGACTGATTTTTCCTTTTGACTCTGGCTCAGCTTGGCACTGGGATGCTCGGCACTGGGATGCTTGCCCTTTTGTAAGTGATGTAAAAAATGCCTCCAGTTCAAGAGAGGAAGTAGCACTGCTCCAGGTTATAGAAAGAAGGTCCCTAGGAGGCTCCAACTGTTTGCTCTGGACTGCTAACCTAAAAGTTGGCAGATCAAATCCACCAAGTGATACCACAGAAGAAAAAGCCTGGCAATGTGCTTCCATTAAGATTACAGCCAAGAAAACCCTGTGGAGCAGTTCTACTCTGTAACACATGGGGTTACCCTGAGTCAGAATTAACTCAATGGCAATTAACAACAACAACAATGAAGCTATTTCCTAGAGAGAGAGGCGGTGAATTTGATTTGCTTGTTTGTGTATGTGTTTGATTGGTTGGTTTTAAGGATTTTTCCCCTCAACTCCATTAACGAGCTTTTTAAACATAAACTTCAACACCCAGGGAAAAGACTGCACCTGGTCCATTAGTGCTCTTTGGTGCAATTGGGATTCATGATGGCAAATGGAGTCGCCTGTTGACACCTGGCTGCCCCCTCAACAGCTTCTCGCTCACCCTGTGTTTAATGATTACAGTCCCTTTCCCAACAGTCGCCCTGTAGAGGCCTTGTTGGCTGACATGGCATAAGCACCTGAAGAAGTAGGTTGTTGTTGTCACAGGAATATGAAGGTGCCACCCAGACCCACGCATTGCCTACTATTTGTTAAGCTCATGTCCTATGCATACCCAGGTAACAAGCATTTGTTAAACTCATGCCATATGCATACCTAGGTAACAAACATCCAAACCAGTCCCTGACCTCCTAGAGTTTATGACACACCTGAGGAGAGGAAACCCATGGATGAAACAACTCTCATAATTCTAGCACCAGCCCAGACCTCCCTCTAGGCTCCAGACTTTTATATACTGGAAGTTTTGCCACAAGTATTCCAAATACCAGCAAGGTCACCCTTTGTAGACAGGTTTCACCTGAGTTTTCCAAACTAAGACAGACTAGGAAGAAGGGCCTGGCAGTCTACTTCTGAAAAAACAAATTGGCCAGTGAAAACCTTAAAACAGCAGTGGAACATTGTCTTATACAGTGCCAGAAGATGAGCCCCTCAGGTTGGGAGGCACTCAAAATATGACTGAGGAAGAGCTGCCTCTTCAAAGTAGAGTTGACCTTAATGATGGGGATGGAGTTAAGCTTTTAGGACCTTCATTTGCTAATGTGGCATGACTCAAAATGAGAAGTAACAGCTGTAAACATCCACAGAAATCAAAACATGGAATGTACAGAGTATGACTCTAGGAAAATTGGGAGTCAAAAATGAAATGAAATGCATAAAAATCGATATCCTAAGCATTAGTGAGCTGAAATGGACTGGTATTGGCCACTGAATCAGACAATCATATGGTTTACTCTGCCAGGAATAACAAATTGAAGTGGAATGGCATTGAGTTCATCATCAAAAAAAAAACATTTCAAGATCTATGCTGAAGTACAACGCTGTCAGTGATAGGGTAATATCCATACGCCTACAAGAAAAACCAGTTAATACGACTACTGTTCAAATTTAGGCACCAACCACTTAAGGCCAAAGATGAAGAACCTGAAGATTTTTACCAACTTTTGCAAGCTGAAATTGACCAAACATGCATTCAGGATGCATTGATAATTACTGGTGATTGGAATGCAAAGTTGGAAACAAAGAATGTATAGTAGTCAGAAAACATGGACTTGGTGTTAGAAACAATCCCAAAGATGGCATGATAGAACTTTGCAAGACCAACAACTTCTTCATTGCAGATACCTTTTTTCACCAACATACCAACAGCAACTGTACACGTGGACCTCACCAGATGGAATACACAGGAATTAAGTCAACTACATCTGTGGAAAGAGACAATAGAAAAGCTCAATATCACCAGTCAGAACAAGGCCAGGGGCTGACTGTAGAACAGAACATGCAAGTTCAAGTTGTAGTCGAAGAAAATTAGAACAAGTCCATGACAGCCAAAGTACAACCTTGAATATATCCCTCCTGAATTTAGAGACCATATCAAGGATAGATTTGATGCATTGAACACTAATGACCAAAGACCAGACAAGTTGTACAATAACATCAAGGACATCACACATGAGGAAAGCAAGAGGTCATTAAAAAGACAGGAAAGAAAAAAAGACCAAAATGGATGTTAGAAGAGACTCTGAAACTTGCTCTTGAATGTAGTGTCTTAGTTATCTAGTTCTGCCATAACAGAAATACCACAAGTGGATGGCTTTAACAAAAAGAAATTTATTCTCTCACAGCCTATGAGGCTAGAAGTCTGAATTCAGGATGCCAGCTCCAGGGGAAGGCTTTCTCTGTCTGTTGGTTCTGAGGGAATGTCCTTGTCATCAGTCTTCCTCTGTCCAGGGGCTTCTCAGTGTAGGAACCTCGGGTCCAAAGGGTGCGCTTTGCACCTAGCACTACTTTCTTGGTGTATGAGGTCCCCTTGTCTCTCTGCTTGTTTCTTTCTTTTATATCTCAAAAGGGATTGGCTCAAGTTGCAGATTAATCTTATAGACTGAGTCTACATAACTGCCGATAATCTCATCAACATCATAGAGATAGGATTTACAACACATAGCCAAATTACATCAGATGACAAAATGGTGAACAATCAAACAATACTGGGAATCATGACGTAGCCAAGTTGACGGGTATTTTGGGGGGGACACAATTCAATCCATGACAAGTAGCTAAAGCTAATGGAAGAAATGATGAAGTAAAAGAGCTGAATAGAATATTTCAAAGGGTGGCTCAAGAAGACAAAATATTATAAAGAAATGTGCTAAGATCTGGAGACAGAAAACTAAAAGGGAAGAACACACTTGACATTTCTCAAGCTGAAAGAACTGATGGAAAAAAATTCAAGCCTCAAGTTGCAATATTGAAGGATTCTACAGGGAAAATATTAGACGACACAGGAAACATTAAAAGAAGATGGAAGGAATACACAGAGTCACTTTACCAAAAAGAATTGGTCAACATTCATCCATTTCAGGAGGAAGCATGTGATCAGGAGCTGATGGTACTGAAGGAAGAGGTCTTAGCTGCACTGAAGGCACTGGCAAAAAAAAAACAAGGCTCCAGAAATTGGTGGAATACCAACTGAGATGTCTCAACAAATGGATGCAGCGCTGGAAGCACTCACTCCTCTATGCCAAGAAATTTGAAAGACAGCTACCTGGCCAACCAACTGGAAGAGATCCATATTTGTACTCATTCAAAGGAAAGATGACCCAACAGAATGCTGAAATTATCAAACAGTATCATTAATATCGCACACAAGTAAAATTTTGCTGAAGATTATTCAAAAGCGGTTGCAGCAGTACATCAACAGGGAACTGCCAGAAATTCAAGCTGGGTTCAGAAGAGGACGTGGAACAAGGATATCACTGTTAAGGTCAGGTGGACCATGGTTGAAAGCAGAGAATCCCAGAGAGATAGTTACCTGTGTTTTATCAACTATACAAAGGCATTCAACTGTGTGGATCATAAAAAATTACGGATAACATTGTAATTGTGCCCACGAGGAAATTATACATAGATCAAGAGGCAGTCATTCGAACTGAATAAGGGGATACTTCATGGTTTAAAGCAAGAAAGGATGGCATTCTTTCACCACAATTATTCAATGTGTATGCTGAGCAAATAATCCAAGAAGCTGGACTATATGAAGAAGAATGGGACATCGGGATTGGAGGAAGACTCATTAACAACCTGCAATATGCAGACGACACAATCTTGTTTGCTGAAAGGGAAGAGGACTTGAAGCACTTACTAATGAAGATCAAAGACAACAGCCTTCAGTGTGGATTACACCCCAACATAAAGAAAACAAAAATCCTCACAACTGGACCAATAAGCAACATCCCTCCATATGAATCCCAACATGATATGCACCACTGTCTCCATTTGACAGTGGAGAAAACACTGAAGTGGTCAAGAATTTCATTTTACTTGGATCCACAATCAATACCCATGGAAGCAGCAGTCAAGAAATCAAAAAACGCATTGCTCTGGGCAAATCTGCTGCAAAAGACCTCTTTAAAGTGTTGAAAAACAAAGCTGTCGCTTTGAAGACTAAGGTACACCTGACCCAAGCCATGCTGTTTTCCATTACCTCATATGCATGTGAAAGCTGGATGATGAATAAGGAAGACCAAAGAAAAATTGACACCTTTGAATTGTGGTTTTGGCAAATATTGAATATACCATAGACTGCTGAAAGAACAAACAAATCTCTCTTGCAAGAAGTACAACCAAAATGATCCTTAGAAGCAAGGATGGTGAAGTTACGTCTCGTATACTTTGGACATGTTATGAGGTGGGATCAGTCCCTGGAGAAGGACATCATGCTTGGCAAAGGGTCAGCAAAAAAAATGGAAGACCCTCAAAGAGATGGATTGACAAAGTGGCTGCAACAATGGGCTCAAGCATAACAACAAACGTGAGGATGTCATAGGACTGAGCAGTGTTTCATTCTGTGGTACATAGGGTCTACACGAGTCGGAACCAACTCGATGTCACCTAACAACGACATGGCTGAAGGGATTTTGCTGAAGAAATTAAGGTTGCAAACTATAAAATAAGGAGAGTAGCCTGGACTATCCAAGTTAATGCAATTTAATCACATAAATCCTTAAAAGTAGAGAACTTTCTCCAGTCGGAGGCAGAAGAAATGCAGAACATGGGGAAGTCAGAGAGATGTGAAGCAGGAGAAGGACTTCTTGTACCGTTGCTGATTTGAAGATAAAGAGAACAATGTGAAAAGGAATGCAGGTGGCCTTAAGGAACAGGTGGCTCTCAGCTGGCAGCCAGCAAGCAAACGGGGACCTCAGTCCTACGACCACAAGAAACTGAATTCTACCACCAACCTGATTGAGCAGGGAGGAGATTCTCCCCCTAGAGTCTCCAGATGAGAGCCCAGGCCAGGAGCAGATTAACCAGTAAGTAAGGTATGCACCAGCTTACATTAAGCAAGGCACACATGGCTTACTTGTGTTTACTTACTAATCTGTAGTGAACAATTTCACGTGGGAACAGATGAAATTGTCCACTACAGATTAGTAAATAGAAATAAGCCCATGCATACCTTGCTTACTGGGTAATCTGGCCCTGGGCCCCATGCCAACAAATTCCTTGATTGCAGCCCTGTGAGACCTGCAGCAGAGGAACAAGTTGAGCCCACCAAAATTCTGATCCACACAGAACCACGAGGTAATAAATTTGTGTTATTTTAAGGCTGAGTGAAAACTTATTACAGCAACAATAGGAAACTAATACAAACACCCACCATGCCTGTCCCTCCATATGAATCCCAACGTGATATGCACCACTGTCTCCATTTGACAGGTGGAGAAACTGAGTCTGATGCACAACAGTGTCCAACCCAAAATTCCGTAGCAAATGTCAGATGGAGGATCTGGTGGTAGGGCTACTTGTCTAAAAGCCCACATATTCTCCAATTCCCACTATCCATCTGTCAGTGTGTCCTACTCTGGTGACTTACACGTTGCTGTGATGCTGGGAGCTATGCCACTGGCATTTCAAATACCACCAGGGTCACCTGTGGTGGACAAGTTTCAGCAAAGCTTCCAGACAAAGACAGATTAGGAAGAAAGACCCGGTGATTTACTGCCAAAAATGAGTGAAGGGGAAACAGGTTTTGTGAGGCCAAACATGGGCACCTTCATGTGGTTCACTAGTTCACAACAGTTTGCATTCTTAGGTAAACCCCTGTTATAGAGCCACTATTGTCCACCACCACTATAAAACCTCTGCCTTCCCACTGTGAAGTGAGGAGATCAGCTTTGGTCCTACAGCTGCCCAGGACTTAGTTTTGTATGTAAGTCTCCCTAATAAAATTCCTCTGCTGCTGCAGTGGAGTTGCCCACCTCTTTCTTTGGTCTCTTACAGCCTTCCATTTTTGGAGGCAGGTTTCACATTACTGGTCCAAGCCTGGACAATCAGCCAATGAAATCCCTATTGATCACAACAGATACTGTCCAATGTAGTACTAGAAGATGAGCCACCTGATTGGAAGGCACTACACAGTAGCTACAACAATGAACTCAAATATGTCAATGATCATGAAAATAGAGCAAGACCAGGCAACATTTTATTATGTTATATATGTGGTTACCATGAGTTGGAGCCAACGCAACGCAACTAACAACATTCTCCAATCCACAGCCCTTTCCCACTTCCCTGCCTTGGTTAATACTAGTCCCTCCACCTGCAGTACCACCCTCTCTTTCCCATTCTGCCTTTCTAAATCCCAACTTCTTCGAATGCCTCTCCCTCTAGAAAGACTTTCCAGATTTTCTCCAGCCAAGGATTTCATCTGTACTTCTCTCCGGTCAATAGGCACTTCCTCATGTCACAGTCCTGTGTCGCTTCCCTCCCACATGATTTCACATGGGTCAGGTGGCCTGACCCAGCTAGTGTCTCCTGCAGCTCCCAGCCCCATGCTTGACCCTGAGAGATGGTCAGGAGTCAGTTCCAAACTCAAAATAGGCCACAAAAAAAGGGGGACTGGTTAGGGAGAAAGGAGGCTTGGTGGCACAGTGTTTAAAGCACTCAGCTGCTAACTGAAGAGTCAGTAGTTCGAATCCACCAGCTGTTCCACAGGAAAAAGATGTGGCAGTCTGCTTCCATAAAGTTTTACAGTCTCGGAAACCCTACAGGGCAGTTCTATTCTGTCCTACACGGTTGCCATGAGTTGGAATAGACTCAACAGCAATGGGTTTGGTTTTTTTGGTCAGGGAGAGCCTCTAAGAGGAAATATCTCAAACTGGACATTGGAGGAATAGAAATCCAGGGTTTCTGGCTGAAAGAAGAGGAGGGGCAGGAGTATTTCAGATAACAAAGAAACTAAGAGATGGGCTGAGCAGAGATGCGATGGGGGTCCCAGGTAGACAGAGAACTAGGCAGTGGGCAGGTGGGCAGATAAGTGGGTCCAGTGAGATGGGCAGGGCCTGCCAGCGGGCCTTGAGTGGCTTTTTCCTGAGCCCTCCAGTGGCTTGGTGGTGAAATCATAGAAGTTCCCCTTTTGCTCTGCTTAATTCAATTTTAATTCAGTCAGTTCCTTACCATTCTTTATCACAGCATATGCAATAATGTGTATTTATTGTGCAGTTATTACCCACACTTAGCCCAAGTGACTCATAGCCCAGAAATAGTCAAGCCCATTTCTTATTGCTGGGAAGGGAATTTGGAATGTTCTGCTCATGTGGGGCAAATTCCGAGCAAACTTGCTGATCCTCCCCAGTCACTGCCTCCTTCAGGTCTGGTGCCTTCCCACAGGCCCAGCTGCTGCTTTCTGTTCTCTTTTTCCCTCCAAGCCTTATACTCACTAACAAACTCCATACACATGTTTTTGCTTCCCCAAAAAGTTCCCTCAAGGCACCTCCAAGCCCCATCAGGAGATGAGTTCAGCACCACCAAACATCTATCACCAGGACTTGAAGCCCTTCAAAAATCACCTCAATGCCACAGGCCTTTTACCATCTGACTCAGAATAGATAATAACAACTACCGCTACTGCGGAGTCCCTAGGTGGAGCAAATGGTTAAGTTCTTGACTGCCAGCTTGGTTAGCGGTTTGAACTCACTCAGAGGCAACTCGGAATACAAGCCTGGCCATCTCCTTTCAAAAGGTCATAGCCTTGAAAACCATATACAGCGATTCTACTCTGCACACAGGGGGTTGCCCTGAGTGGGAAATGACTTAACAGCAACTAACAACAACAACAACTGCCACCATGATGCTGTGCTTGCAGGGTGTCAGGCACTGGGCATTTCTACCTCCACTTCACTGATGAGGGCAAGATATGGGAAACCATGGGTGATTTTCAATACACTTAACCACCAGTATGGCATGAGCTCTGCCACTCACAGCTAACACTGAATAGGTACAAAGTGGTTGAAAATCAGTCAGTTTTGCAGGGAACCCTCCAAAACAGTAAAGGCTCAAGCATAACAGTGCAGGTTATTAATTCAGGACTTCAAGAAGAGGAAGTTTCATGGAGGAGAGACTCAAGTGGGTGGCAATGGGAATGAGGGTAGAAAGACTGTGCCTGAGGAGGATGCAACAAGAGTAAAGGGATGGTGGCAGGGATGTGTTGAGGGCAGGAAGCAGACTGGTGGGCTGTGGTGGACATTGGCAGGTGGGATATGGATATATCACTGAGGGTCTTAAATACCAGACAAATAAGTAAAGAAGGCACTGGACAGGAAACAACTGGAGGCGGGCATGCTCTGGGGTCCAGCCTCCTCCAGATGCAAAAATGAGGCCAATTCAGCTGAGATAAGCTTCCACTGCAGAGCTATATGGGAACTTCCAGAAATGTCCAGAAATTGGTGCTCCATCATAGGACCTGGACTAGGAAAAAAGAAGTGAGGTACATGCCTCAGGTACACAATTTTAAGGGATTGCCAGAAAGCTCAGTAATCAAGTAATAGTTTTTTTTAATCTAAAATTAATGCAAAAAAAAATCCATGATGAACAAAATATCAAAGCTTTAAATAAACACAGGACTTGACCCTGCATTTGCAAGTCTTGGCCTCACTCGCCTCACCCTAGTTTCGGATCTGTGATGGAACACTGGCTTCTAGACATCTCTGCGAGCCTCCACATTTTCTCTACTGTGAGTACAGCATCAGGAGGACTTGTTCAAGGAGAGGGTGTTCTCCATATTGCCTGACTTCCCAGGGGACAAGCAATGCCTCCTTGTGCAGTCAGAGGACATTTTTCAAGTCAGACTTCTCTGGCCTATAAGGGGAATAACCAATGTGGCTAAGCAGGATGTCCTCCTGGCCAGCTAATAAGAGGCCCAAGTCCACATTACAATCCAACCAATGTTGCTTCAGTAGCTGAACTTCCTTAGTACAGACTTACACCCTCCTGTATTCATTTCTTTCCCACTCGACATCTATCCATCCAACCTTCTACCCACCCACCCACCCATCCTTCCACCTACCCATCCATCCACCCATCCACCCACCCATCCATCCATTTCTCCATCCATCTATCCCCCTACTCATCCACCCACCCATCTACCCAACCATCTATCCATATTTCCACCCACCCATCCATCCGCCTTTCCACCCACCCATATCTCCTTGTATCCTCCTACCCATCCATCCATCTTGCCATCAATCATCAATTGAGTCATTCAGCCATAAAGCAATTTTCCATCTACCCATCTACCCCTCCTTCTATCCATTCACCCATATTTGCATCTATACACGCATCCCCTACAGGTAGCCATCCACTCAACCACCTAACCAACCCATTATGCCTACTACGTAAAATCAGCACTGGGTGTAGAAAAGAGCTCCACCACTTACCAGCAGGCCTACTTAATTTAAGTCTCAATTCCTTCATCTGAAAGGGGTTATCCATATGGTCACAAGAACCTCCCTAGGGTTTTTATGAGCATTAATTAACAAAATTCATGTAAATGGTAACTATTATATTGTTATTTTTATTGCAACTGTTATTATTATGAAATGCTAGGGGTTGAGTGCGGAAATAAATCTGGTGAAGAGCCTAGCTTGTCTGCTAAGATGTTGATTCTGACTGGTGATCTGAAAACCACCTCAGCCTGTAGTTAAGAGTTGGGGAGGTGGACAGAGGTCTGAAGGGGGTGTGGTGGTGGGAGAACAGCAGATTTGGCCTAAAGAAAATGAATAAATAGAGGTGGGGTAGGTAACAGTCACTACAGCGACCATGACTAAGGCATTCTGCATGCTGGCTTTGGTTGTGAATTCAGGAACTATGGTTGGTTGAATGTCTGGCTCCTGCGGATGTTCCAGAGAATTCTGGGGCCTGGAAATTTAGGTAGGCAGGCAGGTCTCTGGGCTCACCTTCATTCATCCTCTCCTCAGGGGCAGAAGTCCGTATTTTTGGAGTAGAACTCTGGACTCAGTTAGCCAGAGGTCCAAATCCCGGCTCTCTTACTTATTAGCTGTATGGCCTTGGGCAATTCACTGAAGTCCTGACCTCAGTCATCTCATCCATATGATAGGGGTGAGTAGTGAGGATTAACAGTTCATTCATGTAAAGCAGTTGTTACTGGGTCTAATACATCTCTACGGGAGGCACGGAGCATGTATCTCTACTCCTGAGCATTGAAGCTGAGCCAAGCTCTCCTCTTTTAACCTCCCAAGCCCTGTTGTTGCTAGGTGCCGTCAAGTCAGTTCTGACTCATAGTGACCCTATGCGCAACAGAAGGAAACACTGCCCATTCCTACGACATCCCTCACAATTGTTGCTATGCTTGAGCCCATTGTGGCAGCCACTGTGTCAATCCATCTCATTGAGGTACCTCTTTTTCACTGACCCTCTACTGTACCAGCATGATGTCCTTCTCCAGGGACTGATCCCTGAAAGTACATAAAGTACATGTTTAACAGAGCCTTCAGCCACATCCAACCCTCTGTCACCAGACATCTGCCAGGCATGTATATTAGTTTTCTATTGCTGTGTAACAAATTACCACAAACTTAGAGGCCTAAAACAACACAAATTTATTATCTCACAATTCTATAGATCCAAGTGGACTTGCTGGCTCCTCTGCTCCATGTCTCACAATGCCAAAATCAAGGTGTTGGCCAGGCTATTTTCCTTTCCCTCTAGGGATGAATCAGTTCCCAGGATCATTCAGGTTGTTAGAGAATCCATTTCCATGAAACTGTAGGACTGAGGTCCCCATTTCCTTGCTGGCTGTCAAATGGAGTCATTCCAAGCTTCTGAAGGCTTTTCATGTGTCTTGACTCATGGCCTCCTTCAAAGCCTGCAACAGTGGATACTGTCTTCAAGTATTAAATCTCTCTAAATTCCCCTCTGCTTCATCCCTTTCTGACTTTCCCTTCAGCTGCATCTCTCTGAGTCTTCACACTCTTCTTCTGCTTTAAAGGGCCCACGTGATTACATTAAGCATCTCTGGTGACACAGTGGTTAAGCACTTGACTGCTAACCAAAAGGTCAGCAGTTCAAACCCACCAAATGCTCCTCTGGAGAAAGATGTGGCAGTCTGCTTCCATAAAGATTTATAGCCTTGGAAACCCTATGGGGCAGTTCTAGTCTGTCCTATAGGGTCTCTATGGGTCAAAATCAACTCAACAACAATGGATTTGGGCTGGTTTTTTGGTGATTACATTGGGCCCTTCAGATAACCCAGGATTATCCTATTTTAAAATCACATGATTCAAAAAAAAACCCTGAATTCCATCTGCAAAGTCCCTTCACAGCGGTACCTGGATTAGTGTTTGAATGAATAACCAGGGGACAGAAATCTTTAGAGTTCTGCTCCCTACACCTGGCACAGCCTAGGCTCTGCTGCCAGCACAGTCTTCTACCTCACCTCTGTAGGAATACCAAGGTCCAGAACTATGGAGAAGAAACCCTCTTGCTCTGTGGTAGGACTAGAGCCAGGCATCGGTCTCCTACTGACCAGGTCGGTGCCCTCCCTACCTCACCATCCCATCTTAGGCCCTCTGGAATGATCCATGAAGGAGGGTCACTGGGGATCCAGCACAGGGGGCAGATCTGGGGCCTGAGGTCTAATAGGCATGGCTTATTGCTCTTCAGGTAACTAGGATGGGCAGAGGGGTGTAATGGTCCCAGGGCACCTGGAAGGGAAAACACTTGGGAGGGAGGAATACTTTATCCCAAGGCTAACGATTTACTTTCCAAATAGTAGCCATGTAGGGTCTTTTCTATACGTTATCAGGCAGGATCAGTCCCTGGAGAAGGACATTATGCTTGGTAGAGGGTAAGCAAAAAAGAGGAAGACCCTCAATGAGATGAACTGACACAGTGGCTGCTACAATGGGCTCAAGCATAATAACTGCCTTAGTCATCTAGTGCAGCTATAACAGAAATACCACAAGTGGATGGCTTTAACAATGAGAAATTCATTCTCTCACAGTCTAGTAGGCTACAAGTACAAATTCAAGGTGCCGGCTCCAGGGGAAGGCTTTCTCTGTCAGCTCTTCAATTCATCCACTGGTCTAGGAGCTTCTCTGCACGGGAACCTCAGGTCCAAAGGACACACTCTGCTCCCGGCTCTGCTTTCTTGGTGGTATGAGGTTCTCTATCTCCCTGCTTCTGTATTCTCTATTTTATATGTCAGAAGAGATTGACTTAAGACACAATCTAATTCTGTTGATTGAGTCCTGCCTCATTAACATAACTGCCAATAATCTACCCTATTAACATCATAGTGACAGGATTTACAATACATAGGAAAATCACACCGGATGACAAAAAGGTGGACAGTCACACAATATTGGGAAGAGTGGCCTAGCCAAGTTGACAGATATTTTTCAGGGACACAATTCAATTCATGACAACAACGATCACGAGGTCGGCACAGGACCAGGCAGGGTTTTGTTATGTTGTACATACCATCACTATAAGTTGAAATCGACTTGATGGCATCTAACAACAGTAGGGTCTTTTCTGGGACATCTGCCTCAAAGCACAGATGAGATGGTCACACCCACTGGGGCATCCGGACAGGGACAGATTCATAAACTGACAAAGATCTGCTTGATTTGAAATAGTATCTGTGGAGCCGACCCAGCACCCACAGGCTGCACTGAATACACAAGAGCTTGCAAAGAGGCTCTTTAAGTGCAGATCCCTGAGCCC
The DNA here is from genome assembly GCF_024166365.1 of Elephas maximus indicus. Classification (NCBI taxonomy): domain Eukaryota; kingdom Metazoa; phylum Chordata; class Mammalia; order Proboscidea; family Elephantidae; genus Elephas; species Elephas maximus. The sequence goes on along the minus strand of NC_064831.1, from coordinate 68,798,335 downwards.
GACCCAGACAGACTAAGGAGCCCTGGTGGTGCAACAGTTAAGCGCTGGCTTCTAACAGAAAGGTTGGTTTTCGGTTCAAGCCCACCCAGCAGCTCTTGGAGACAAAGACCTTGCGATCTGCTTCCGTAAAGACTGCAGCCAAGAAAACCCTACAAGGCAGTTCCACTCTGCCACACGGGATTGCCACGAGTCAGAATCAACTCTGCAGCACCCAACAACAACACCCAGACCCACTTGGTTAAAACAAGGACAGCACTCTAGGAATCTGCTCCCCCAGGTGCCTTCAAGGCAAAGCCTGGGCTGAGAACTCCTGGGGAGGAAATACAGGTCAGAAGGACGACTTGAAAGAGGTCAGGATTCTGACACGAAACTCAGAGGCCACTGTGACCGCTCCAAAATGCTTTCGGCTGCAATAGAAGTGAATGAGTGCGGACTAGGTCAAAGCTGGGCTCAGACTCCCTCTACACACTTATTGGGAAAGTTACCATCAACTCTTAAAGCCTGAGTGTCTGGGCCTGTAAAATGGGAGTCAACAGCATACCATGATAATGTAAGTGAAGAACCCAGCCCCATCCCTGGGTGCCTGAGGGCTGAATGTGAGTCTGCCTCTCCCCCTTAACCCATGCAGTCTCAGAATGGTTTTCCTTAGTTTGAAATGGTCGTGGTTCTATTCGCTTCTCTTACACTCAGACCCTTAACCTCATCTTCCTCCTTTCTTCAGATTTGCAACATAGAATGGCCCTGCAGCTGCTAATGTAGCTTTCTGGGCAGAAAGACTAAAATGCCTGTTGGAGGGAGAAGGGGCTCACAAAGATGAACTGTCTAGTACCTCTAGCTGTAAATTCACCCCAAGGCAGAAGGGAAGACCAGAGGTGTGCAGTTAGTGGGGACAGGGAGACAGGGCTCTGGGAACACGGACAAGGAGTGAGATTGAGGCTCTGCGGGGCGAGACAGGCAAGGAGATGGAAGGTCTAGGGGCGAGAGCAGAAAGGAAGAGGAGGTCTCTGGGGGTAGGAACTGGCAGGCAGATGAGGGATCTGGGGGTGGGGGCAGGCAGGGACACGGGGGTTCTGAGGATAGGAACACACAGGGAGAGGTCAGGCTGCGACTTGCCCCCTCGCCACCGCCCGCCGCACGTCGGTGGCAGCAGTGGGAGCAAAGCAAGGACTCCCCCAGGCCCAGCGGACCAACACGTCTTCCTTCCAGAGAAGAAGAAAGGGGAGTGCTGTGACAAGGGCAGAAAGGGGTCGGCGAGGAGGCGGCAGAGACCAGGCGCGTCGGGGTTGCCCGCCCTCCGGCGACCCGGGCACCGGAGCCTGGGGCGCTGCGCCAAGGGCACAGGGCTGTCCCACGCCGGGCGGCCGCCCCGCCCCGCCCCGCCGCCTCGCCCCGCCTCCCGCCTCCAGGTCCCGGCTTCGGGCCGCCACCTCCGCCCGCCTTCCGAGCTACCGCCGCCGCCACGATGTGGGCCGTCCTGCCACTGCTCTGCGCTGGGGCTTGGTTCCTGGGACCCCGCACCTGCGACGCCACCGCCCTGTCCGTGAGCTCCTACGGTACGGGAACGGGGGTTCAGAGGCGCGGGCCGGGCTCCTGGGAGGGCCTCCGGAAAGGGGCCGCGCAGGTCCGAGGCTCGGGATTCGGGAGAACTTAGGAGAGGTAGGGGCGCCGGGCTCAGGAGGAATGGGGGGCAGGACTTTTCCCAGTCTGAGGCTCAGGGGATCTTCAGGTTTTTATGGGAAGGGGTCTCCAGCCCGGAGACTGGAGGGAGGGCGACTTGGAGGGCCAGAGAAGTTGGTGGGCAGGGTATCAAAGGACCCACTTGCCCAGATGGCTCCAGAACCTGGAATACCAAAGAAGCCCGCAGGCCTTCTGCCTTCCCCCTCCCAACTTGACACAGAAGGCTCTGATCTGCCCCCATCAGAGGCGAGCAGGGGCTTTCCACTCTTTTCTATCAGCATCCACCCCTCCCCGGGGACTTGGCACAAAGGGGATCCCCATAGGGGCCTTGAGAGTCTATCTGTAGAATGGGTTCCAAGTGATTGCCGGTGGCCAGGACAGCACCAAGACCAACAGCCCCTGATAACTGAGGGTACTCCAAGGACCCCTGGTGTCAGGTCAAGCCTCAGGACTCCCTGTTCCAGGCTGGTGGACTGTGACTGGTCCAGCGTCCAGCTGCTCTTACGTCTTCCTCTGCTGCTGTGCCTCCAGGCCTGTCCCCAGGCTGAAGGCAAAAAGCCTGCTTTCCCAGCCCCCTTCCTTCCCTGCTGTCCCAGCCCCAGACCACAACCTACAGGCTCTGGAGCTTCCAAGGCCCACCTTCCTCCCTCAGCCTGGGGAAGAGAAGGGTAGCCACAGAACAGCCTGGGCCGGGGGCAAAGGTCACTGAGGCTGAATTTTGTCTTGCCTCATTCCTTCCCACCCATTTATGAAATAAAGCTCCCAAGCCTTGAAGCCACCAAGGACCCTCACTCCAGGTCAGTCCAACCAGTTGCTGTCCAGCTGACTACAACGCATAGCCACCCCATGTGTGTCCAAGTAGAACTGTGCTCCACAGGGTTTTCATGGCTGTGCCAGATCACCAGGCTTTTCTCCTGAGGCGCCTCTGGATGGCTTCAAACCACCAAACCTTTTGGTTAGTAGCCCAGTGAAGGAAACCCCAGCTACAAACAAGCAAAAGCTTTGCTTCACCCTGACAGTGCTGCTGGCACCAAAAAAGGCCAGAGCTGAAAAGTTGTCTTAACTCTAAACAGGGATCAGCAATCTTCTTCTATAAAAGGCCAGGTAGTAAATATTTTGGGCTTTGTGGGCCATACAGTCTCTGTGACAACTACTCAACTCTGTCATTGTATGGTGAAACTAGTCATAGATAGTATGCAAATGGCCATGTGGCTGTATGCCATTAAACCTTTATTTATGGACCCTGAAATTTGCATTTTATTTCATTTTCATATATCACAAAATATTATTCTGCTTTTGATTTTTCTCCAACTGTTTAAAACTGTAAAAGCCACTCTTAGCCTGCAGGTTGTAGTTTGCTGGCCCCTTCCCTAGATACTTCCAGCAGAGCCCACCAGGCAGAGCACACTAAAGCTACTTCTTCAAAAAGTCACAACTGGGTTGAAATGGATCCATTTGAGGTTGGGGCATGGGAAGCCTGAGGTCGCACCAGCAGGTCCTTCTGGTCCCACCCCAAAGTCATCTCTACGACCTCTGCCCTGCTGCCTGCCATGGGTGCTTTTCTTCCACCAACCGTCTACAAACACAAGTCCGGGAGTTTTCACACCTCTTGTTGCTTTTGAAACCTCCCAGAGGCAAACGCTATTCAGTTGTTCTAAATTGCGTCTTGCCTCAGACCTTTGTCTTTTCCGTGAAAGCAGCCAGCTGGAGCAGGGCCTTTAACCAAGACTTGGAATCCACTAAAACCCTCCAAAGAACCCATATTGGGTAGACAGTGAAAACTGAGAGCCGGAACTGAACTCAACAGGACTGCCTTGTTTTTCAGGTCTCGCGAGTTTTCCACCTTTGACAGGGTACAGCCTTACCACTTTTCTATCGCTATCGCTATTAGTGGAAAATATTTGAGTTTACCTTCTCTGACAGGTTTCTACCTTACAGAGGTTCTGGCTTTCACAGGTTTTACTCTATACGCATTTTTCCCAGGGAAAATAGTATAGTTCTCATGAGTTTCTGGAACATACTCCAGAAGGAGCTCTAAATGTTATATAGCTGTTGCTGTTAGTTACCATTGAGTCAGTTCTGACTCATAGCAACCCCATGTGTACACAGTAGAACTGCACTCCACAGGGCTTTCAAGGCTGTGACCTTTCAGAGGCTGATCGCCAGGCCTTGTGAGGCACCTGTGGGTGGCTTTCAACAGCCAACCTTTCAATTAATAGCTGAGCACTTAACCATTTGCGCCACCCAGGAACTCCTACTATACAGCAATGGTCTTCAGACTGGGGGATCCCTGGGGGAACACGCAGACCTTCAAAGTGGTATGGGCTCAAATAGCTTTAAGGGGGGATGTTTGCAGATCCTTGCCTTTGAAATGTCATCTCCGTGAATACTGATCTGCTGGAGAAAGCTCCAGAAGGCAAGGGGCCCTTTCCTCTCATTCATCCTGAGTCTGAATTGACATTGACTGACATCAGGCAGCAAACAAAAGGACAGTTATTCAAGTCTGTTATTTCCAGTTCTTCAGTGAATCTGAAATTGTAGGAGAGAGGACCTCATCGAGGTATCAGCTGTTGAGGTCTAAACATAATTTTGGATGATAGAGCACCATGTGATTTGGGGCATCAGAAGGAATACAAGGAACTGAGTGACACTGCTCTGAAAATCTGCCTTCTGTTCCCAGCTGCTCATTTGAGCAGGATTTCTCAGTCCACGGATCTATAAAAACCAAAGATAGGACCAAAATGCATGCTGGGCCTTGTCTCATTTGAACAATTGGTAATATTCACCTGTGAATACATTTATCCCATTAAGAGATGCATTTCCAATACAATTTTATTTTTTATGAATAGTAATTATTTTTTATAATATGTATTTTTTAAAAAACAAACCCATTGCTGTTGAATTGATTCCAACTCATAGTAACCCTATAGGACAGAGTAGAACTGCCCCATAGGGTTTCCAAGGCTATAATCTTTACAGAAGCAGACTGCCACATCTTTCTCCCGAGGAGCAGCTGGTGGGTTCGAACCCCCAACATTTCAGGTTAAGCAGCCGAACACTTAACCAACTGTGCCACCAGGGTTCCTTTCATGATATATAGTATATTTTAAATGTTTTGATCAGTTGGTGTACTAATTATGATTGCTGAAGTCAGAATAATTTTTTTGTAATATACAGAGACGTAGGTCATAAGAAATAACAATAATTCAAATTTATATGTTTTGCCATTGCTGTTGTAGAAAAGTATGTTAGGATGATCAAATATAATATGCTGTCTTCGGATAAGATTCTGTGCAGTGACAATGGAGATGCGGTTCAGGGAGAAAAAGAAACGAAAATATCCGACTCTTGAAGAAGATGGTGTTCAGGTTACTGATGGAGCCCTGGTGGCACAGTAGTTAAGAGCTCAGGCTGCTCACCAAAAGATCGGCAGTTCAAATCCACCAGCCACTCCTTGGAAACCCTATGGGGCAGTTCTACTGAAAAAAAAAAAAAAATGTTATCAATAGTGGTTATCAAATCATGATACCATTTAGATTCCATTAGCTAGCTTTTTTTTTTTAATGTGGTAAATATATAGATAACAAAACATTTGCCATTTCTACAATCCACTGGCTAGCTTTAATGGAATGATGTAACCATCTTATTTATAATGCATTACTGTCAATTGTATATATTGGCAACGTTTACAATAAGCTGGAATACATCATTTGCAGGTATTTAAATTTGAAATGAAAATTTTAGAGAACTTAAAAATGTCCAAGGGGCTATATCAGAGGCAGCCAACACCTGGCCACCCTGTTTCTTTTAATGGAGCTTTGCTGCAACACAGTCTCACCTGTTTGTTTTCTGCATTATCTGTGACCGCTTTTGCACTACAACAACAGAGTTGGGTAGTTATGATAGAGACCAACTGGGCTGTAAAACCTAAAATATCTACTCTCTATCCCTTTAAGAAAAAGCTTGCTTATCCCTGGAGTATATAGATGTTTTTTATTAACATCTTATTGAAATGTAACATCATACAGAGAAGTATACAAATTGTAAGCATGCATTTCAATGAATTTTCACAATCTAAACGCACTCCTATAACCAGCACCCAGATGAAGAAATAGAACATTACCAGCACCCCCAGAAACTCCCTTTTTGCCCCCATTAAGGATAGCTGCTGCCCTGACGTATAACACCATAGGTTAATGGTATATATATAGTAAAAAAAAAAAGTTGGCCCTGAGCTGATTCTGACTCATGGTGACCCCATGTGTTTCAGAGTAGAACTGTCCTGCATAGGGTTTTCAGTGGCTGATTTTTCGGAAGTAGGTTGCCAGGTCTTTCTTCCAAGGCACCTCTGGGTAGATTCGAACCACCAATCTTTTGTTTGGCAACCCAGTGCATTCACTGTTTGTGTCAGCCAGGGACATCTAATGGTATGCAGGCTTTCAAAATTAATTTGGGTTATAAAAGACAAAGTGTGAGTTCCTTTTTGCACCCTACATTAAACAACAACACCATTTTTGGTGTTCTAAATTTAGCTTGGCTACTCAAGATGCAAATCAAGTCTAAAGCACCTACTTGTCTGTAGACTCACTATTAGTGGGAGGCGGACAACATAATTCTTTTCTTCTTTTTGCAGAAAAGTTTCACTTTCAGTCATGGATGGTGCAGGTCAGTTCCCACTTCTTTTTGAAGTTTTACATCTCACAAGTTTCCTGTTGTCAAATCAAACTGTACCAGATTCGAGACAGCAGAGAGGGCTTTTCCGGCTTCACTCCCCTGGACATTTTGGCACAGGGATCTGGCCAAAAACTGGGAAAGATACCATTAACTCCACCCAAAGGTTGGTCCCCAGTGATACGTGAGTGTTGGCTGGCATCCATGCAACCTTTGGAATTCATTTCCTTGTTTGTTTTTCAAATCACCTTGTGTGCTGATTGCGAAATCCATTGGAGTACACTGGTACTTGAACTTTTGAAAAATGCTGATTTTTGCCACAAACTTGGCCCAGGGACTGGGCACTTGGCAGACCTCTTCACCAGGGCCCCTGGGGCTGTCAGCTGACTTCCAGGCAACCACGGGCCCTCATTCTGGCCACAGGTCCCCAGAGGCAGGGGATTGCTTCTCCCTTCACTGCAGAGACCCGGGACCTAGTCCCACTGGGTCACACAGACATGGCCTAAGGGACTCGTGGCAGAAAGAAAGCTCCATCCCTATTCTAGAAAAGCCTCCCTCCTGAGCTGCATCCCGTTTCTGTGACTTATTGCTGATGTGTTCTGTTTTAGCATCAAAAGAAATACAGCTCAGAAGAGTACCACCAAAGGCAGCAGACGTTTGTCAGCAACTGGAGGAAGATAAACGCCCACAACGCCAGGAACCACACATTCAAAAGTACCGTGATGGCACCTTTCCTGCAGGCTTCTGGGGACTTTGGGAGGAGAAAGCAACTCAGATCTGGAAAGAAATCAAAGAGTGATGCTTGCCAACTAAAAGGGCTTTGGAGTGGAGGGGGCAAAACCCAGGTGCTGAAGCTGTACTCAGCTGACCTCAAATTTTGGCTGGTGCTCTATATGTGACACAGGGCTGTCAATTTAGGTCAGTGCTGATACATTTCCTGGTGGTTTGTAAGGTTTACAGAAGTGTATAGAAGCCCCAGCTCTGTTCCTGCCATTTAAGGGTGGAGCCCAGATGCTGGACTCTGCCCTTGGGTTGCTGCGGTCATGAGCAGCCTCTTGGAACATCTGCCTTCACTGGAAACACATATATCAAGATTTTACTGAGGACTCTGAGAAATGATGGTAGTGCCACCTAAGTTGGTAAAATGGGCAACAAGCATAAACCGGGTCAGAATTTCATTTCTGCCCATGTTAGCTGTGTGACCTTTCTGTCATTACTGTGTGCCGTTGAGTCAATTCCAGCTCCTCATAACCTGCTGCCGTTGAGTCAATTCCGACTCCTAGCAACCCAGCTCCTCATAGCAACCCTTTATGACGGAGTAGAACTGCCCCATAGGGTTTTCTGCTTTACGGGACCAGATTACCAGGTCTTTTCTTGTATGGAGCAGCCGATGGATTCAAATCACCAACCTTTCGGTTAGCAGCTAAGCAATTAGCCATTGCGCTACCAGGGCTGCTTTGTGTGATCTTCGGGTAGTTAATATGTCTGAAGCTTTACTCAGCTGTAAAGTGGAGACGATAACGCTCTCTCGCTGGGTTGCTGGGAAGACTGAATGTGGTATCGGGTGGAAACGCACTTGGCGCAGATGTACTGGATCTCCACCCGGATATCCGTCAGACTAACCAGCAGGGCTTCTGAAAAAATGGGTGCCCAAGTCCCACTGCAGACCGCATCACATCTCTGGGGTGCAGCCTAGACACCTGTACTGTTTAAAAGCTCCCCAGGTGATGCTGACGCACAGTAAGGGTTGCCAGCTACCACATCAGTCTGGAATTATAAGACCTTGGTATGTGAAGGAAACCCTGGTGGCACAGTGGTTAAGAGTTTGGCTGCTAACCAAAAGGTCGGCAGTTTGAATCCACCAGGCGCTCCTTGGAAGCCCTGTGAGGCAGCTCTGCTCTGTCCTGTGTAGGGTCACTGTGAGTCAGAATCGACTTAACAGCAATGGGCTTCTTTTTTTGTTTTGTTTTGTTTTTTTGGTATATGAAATTTGTAACAAAGACTTAACAGAGCCAAGTTGCAGCAAGGGTTCGTCATTTTTTCCTGTGTTTATTAGTGACGCACTGAGATCAACTAACTAATTATAAACCCTGGTTTGGGTTTTTCTTCTCTTCAGTGGCATTGAACCAATTTTCAGACATGACCTTTGCTGAAATAAAACAGAAGTATCTTTGGTCGGAGCCTCAGGTAGGTGTTGTCCATTGTGACCAAATCTGAATCTTTTCACTCACACGTTTGGAATAAGTTTCCAGGCTGCTCTGCCTCCAGCCAGATTCAGTTCCATCTCCGGCCACAGCTGGGGGAGTCTCCAAGGTTCTTTGGGGAGCCAAAAGAGAGGTCAGCTCCCAGCCGACCAGGCCCATGGCCTAAGCAATGTGGACCCCTAACCTAGTGTTGCCAAATAAAATACAGAGACTCGGTTAAAATTTTAGTTTAAGTATATCGCAATTATTGCCTGGGACATAATTACATTAAAAAATTATTGATTATCTGAAATTCCATTTTAACTGGGCATTATGGATTGAATTATGTCCCCAAAAAATATGTGTGGTAAATCCTGACCTCTATGCCTGTGGTTATAATCCCACCTGGGAAAGAGTTGTTTGTTTTTGTTACATTCATGAGGCAGGATTCATGTAGGGTGTATCTTGAGTCAATCTCTTTTGACATATAAAAGAGATTAAATAAGCAAGTGAGAGAAGCAGAGCTGGGGAAAGAGAGATGCCAAGCCATATGAAGATTGCCCAGGAGCAGAAGCTCAACGAGGCAAGGACCTTCCTCCAGGCCCAGAAGAGAGAAAAGGCCTTATCCTAGAGCCAGCACCCTGAATTCAGTCTTCTAACCCTAACTTCCTGAATCTGGGCCCTCAAGGGGACAGATCGGTCAGCATCTGGGCCTGTTAGACAGGGAGGATGGTTCTGACACCTACAATCTTTCTCAGTCTCTCTTGGTGATTCTGTTTTGTCTTTTCCACTTGACTTTTATAATTTATTCTTGTTGTTGATTGGTGATTCCATTTTAATTACATGGTGTGTTAGTTATCTAGTGCTGCTATAACAGAAATACCACAAGTGGATGGCTTTAACAAAGAGAAGTTTATTCTCTCAAAATCCAGTAGGTTAGAAGTCCAAATTCAGGGCACCCGCTCCAAGGGAAGGCTTTCTGTGTTGGCTCTGGAGGAAGGTCCTTGTCGTCAGTCTTCCCTTGGTCTGGGAGCATCTCAGTGCAGGAACCTCAGGCCCAGGCACTGCTTTCTTGGTGGTATGAGGTCCCTCTGTCTCTCTGCTCACTTCTCTGTTTTATATCTCAAAGAGATTGGCTTAAGACGCTATCTAATTTTGTATATCTCATCAATATGACTGCAACTAATCCATTATATAGGATTTACAACACATAGGGAAATCACATAAAAGGGTAGACAATCACACAATACTGGGACTCATGGTCCAGATAAGTTGACAAATATTTTGGGGGGACACAATTCAATCCATAACACATGGGTTTTTGTGTGTGTGTGTTTTTTTTAAGCAAAAAAAAAAAAAAATTTTTTTCCCTGAATGATTTATTTGGTTGTTTCAGAATTGCTCAGCCACCAAAGGTAACTACCTTCGGGGTACTGGTCCCTACCCACCCTTTGTGGACTGGCGGAAAAAAGGACACTTTGTGTCACCAGTGAAAAATCAGGTATGCATGGCCACCCCCACCCTTTCCAAAAAATAGCCACATTCTCGGGCAAAATATCAGAAAGAAAAACTCAAAAGAACCATAAAATCACCTGAAGCATATCCCCAACTCTATTTTCCTCATCTCTCCAGGCTTCTTCCTCTGAGAGGCCAGGGAAGTCATTACTTCTATGGGCCGCTCAGAAGGGTGAAAAAGCTCTTCTTTGTTGAGCTGAAGTTCACCACCCCCCAATTTTCCCCATTTTAGGTCTGCCCTGCAGGGTCATTCAAAACATTATGTTCCCTGCGCCCTTCAGAGATTGAACATCTGGGCCCCATCCCTACCATCCATGTGCTTCCTCCCTCCACCTACCTTGTCCTCCGTTACTCCTCAGGGCACCAGGTCCTCCAGGGAAGAGCGCCCCCTGCAAGGTGCAGTGGACTTGGCATGGGGAATGGCAGTACCTCTCTGCTCACCCTGAGAGCTAAGGACTTGGTCCCTTGTTGGGGAGTCTCAGCAAGTTCAGGAGAGTCTGGGCCCCACTCCCTGCTGTCCCCTCTGCCTGCTGCGGCCCATCCCCTGGAAGTAAGGTGCAGTGGCCTCCTTCAGAAAGATGCTGACCTGTCAGTTCCAGAAAATACACAGTTAACGTTTCCTTCCTGGAAACACTTGGTTTTCACTGAAATGCTCTATGAGAAACCTTTTTGTACTTCCCTAAAAGGCATGTGGCACAGCTCCAAATCCTTCAGGCTCACTGTGTTCACAGAGCTGGCAAGTGTTCTAGCCTTTTAAACACTGGGGCCAAAACAAAATCTCCCCTCCCAGCAGCAGATTGGTGGAAAGAAGCCGATTTGTGGACCATCTGAGAATCACATCACAATTCAAGGCAACAAACATTAAGTGTGGACACTTAAACCTGGTCACTATTTGGGCCAGTGGGAAGACGAGGCCTTGCAGGAATTTTCCAAGTTCTCATATTAACTGTTCCTGGGCCACCCAACAAGACCTGGGCTAAGAGTGTGGAAACGAGATGGCAAATCTCCTAGGCGTGTCACATCTGACTGTGGCCATTGTGGTTACAAATGGCAAAGATGGTATCTAACCTTAGCTCAGCAGCCCTCTAGGGTTCCTAACTTTACAGAGGAGGAAACTGAGAGGGAAGGTGGCTTTGGCCAAGGTTCAAGGTAGCACATGACAGAGGGGACTCAAAACTGGGGATCTCTGATAACTTAGTACATCTTGTAATCCATTAGAGCTCATACCAGAAGGTCAGAAAAATAATATACAGACACTCATGGACCACCTGCCTAGATGAAAGAAATGCTAACATTTTGCCATATGATTCACATTTTTTTTTAATTAAATAAAACATTTTATATTAAAAAAAAAAAAAAAAGATCTCTGCTCCAGCCAGGCCTGTGTCCAAGGCTCAGCCCTGCTTTTCTTCTTCAGTAGCGTGTGGTTACATCTGCCATGGCCAGGCCCACCTCCCTGACCGTCTTGGAGCACCTCAGACCAAGGTCTTCCCCTCCCTGCTGAGGGAAGGATTTGAGAGGAAGCGACAGGAGGGGGAGGCCAGGATGAAGGGCCTTTCCAGGGAGACTGAACTAGGGCCATGAAATGGACAGGAAAAAGGGAGCTTTAAGAGACATTTCAGAGATAGAATGTGGAGGATGGAGCTAGTGAGGGGAGAAAAAGAGACAAAGATATGATTTTTGAGGTTGGAGGCCTGAGAGAAAAATAACAACAGCAACTAACATTATTGAGTCCACTGTACTGATTGCTTGACGGGCCTGATCTTATCTAACCCTCCTAACTGCCCTCTGAGATAGGTTCAGCTGTCATTCCGTTTTAACAAATGGTAAAACTGGGGCTTAGAGAAGGGAAGTAAGTTTCCCCGGTCACACAGCTGGTGTGTGGCAGAGCTGTGATTGGAACCAGGCAGTCAGATTCTGACCCCAACTCCTAATCCTCATGTTGTCCTGGAGGTGCCATGAGTCAGGAGGCTGGGCAGTGGCAGTAAGATGGCAGAAGGTGGTAAGATGGATGGATGGGACAGGATCAGCAGGGTCTGAGGTATATGAGGCACCCAGGTGGGATCTGGCTGGGAGTCAGTTCGATGAGTGGGCCTGGGTGGAGGTCAGAGCTGAGGCTGGAGTTTGGGGGAATTGTTGGTTTAACAATTAGAACTATGGTTGAAAGTGAGATTCGTGATGGAGAGGTGAGAGAAGGTCCTAGAGACAGAACTTTGGTGAATCCTTTGGCTGGGAAACTGAGCGGAGAAGAGAAGCCAGAAAAAAGGTTCAGAAGTACAAGGAGAATTAGAAGACCATGAAATGGGGTCAGGAAGGGCACCAGGACCTCAGAGGATGGTGGGGGTTGGTTGACAAGAGGCCAGGAGTAGGAGTCCCACAAGCATCAGTCACAGGCTGTTCCAGCTTTCATGCCAGCCTCAGTTGCCTGATCTAACGTGGGGAGAAGGACGCCTGCCTCTCAGGCCTCATGCTAGCCACAGTGGACCAGTCTAGAGCAGGGCTTTGTCAACCATAAAGGCATTTGGGAGCCTTGGGAGTTCTCAGAGGGTCAGCAGAGGAAGTCAGAAGGCAGGGGTTGTACCCTGCGTCCCAGTTACTGACTCCCCCATCCCCCACCTCTGCAGGGTGCCTGCGGCAGTTGCTGGACTTTCTCCACCACAGGAGCCCTGGAGTCTGCAATCGCCATAGCCGGTGGGAAGTTGCTTTCTTTGGTAAGAAATCAGCCACTGGCTCACCTCCTGCAAACATCCTGTGTAGCCCCAAAGCATGACAGGAAGCCCAGGGCGGGCCTTCAGTGTTCTCTAGGGCTTCAGCTAACAAGCGGTTCTGGTTGTACACCAAGTGACCCAGCCATGTGGACATTTGGAATGAGAGTCTTGACTGATGCTTTCCCGAGAAAGAAATGCACCTTATTGAGGAAGCAGCCCAGAGACTCCTTCCTGGGCGGATCCAGGCGTTCCTCAGTGGGATGCCCTGGGACCGTTACCAAGGAGGGGTAGAAAAGCGCCTGCCTGGGAAATGGTCCCTAGGAGCTGTGCCCTTCCCAAGCTGCCTCGGTTGTTTTCACAGCTGGAAGCTTGACCCCCCAGAGTGAGGGGTGAGGGACTGGAGGAAGCAGCCCTGCCCCTGCCTCTGGCGCTGCCTGCTGTGTAGGAACAAGGAGTGTATAGGGAAAGGTCAGCAAGGGCCAGAAAGACCCCGAGCTGGGGAGAGGTGGATGGGGTCTCTGGCTAGGCCAGTCCTCTCCCTCAGGATCCCATACAGTTCACACCTGCAGGTCCACTCAGGCCTCTCACCTGCCTGCTGGCCTCCAGGTAGGTACTGAGCCTCTCCTGGCATGTGCTGGCTGGGCCTGACACTTTAGGACGTTCTATGACAATCCTTGACTTCGGGGAACTTGTAATTAGGTCATCCTGACACAGCATTGATTTAGCTGGAAGTGTGGATCAACAAGGGGGCTCAGCACCTTGTACTAACACCTGATGCCCTCCCAGCTTCCAGCTCACTGGGTTTGCGTTCACTCTTACAGGCAGAACAGCAGCTGGTGGACTGCGCCAAGGACTTCAACAATCATGGCTGCCAAGGGTATGTTCCTGATCACAAGCACCCCAGACCCCTCCTCATTTCCCGTTGGGTCACTTTTAGTTGCACTTCGATTTCCCAAGGAAGGAAGGAAGCTTACATTTATCTCGCGTGTGCTGGGCACTGCCACAGACATTACTCTGCTCGCTGACCGGGACGGTAGCAACATTATCCCACTTTACAGAGGAGGAGGTCACCTCACGCATCCGGTATCCCACAGCCAGACGAGGCAGAGCTGGGCTCCGAGCCCAGGCCTATCTGGTTCCGAACTCCATCCTCTTTCCAAGGTGCCGCCTGTCTGCGATTCTACGGCACAGTTAGCTTCACCAGCCACTAAGGCCTCTGGGCACGTGGCCAGAGGAGCAATCGCACATTGTCCTCCGAAACCTAGATCCACACACAGATGTCTGGGGTCTTTATATGTGTTCTCTACAGTTCTAGCCACCCCAGCTGGACAGGCCATGTAAGGGAAATTTTCTATGAATGTGGTAGTGTTGATGCTTGTCTTTACTGGGCCTGCTTTCCTGGCGCATTCTTAAGACAGGTTGTTAGGAATTTGCACGTTTCCAGCATCTCTAGCCCTCACCTCTTTCTCCACACATGCAGTACTCTGAGATGTTTCCATGGAATTGGTCAGCTTTCCTGACAAATACTATGTTGAAAGCCAGGCCTTTCGTGTTCCCCTAGAGCAGGCTCATATCCTTGACTCCTCTCCATCTGTCTGCGGCCCATCCCTCTCCCAGGCCTCAGTCCCGCTGCTCTTGGTCTTCCTCCTCCTATAGCCGAATCCTGTGAAGGCCTCTTACCACCCATGCTCCAGCCTGAGTCCCTGGGGTTCAAGGGTGAGGTCACAGCCTACCAGTCCACCATCATGTTTGTCTCATCTCTCACCTGTTTGCTCTTTTATAAACACCACCAACCTAAGAGTCTGATGCGGAGGCTCTGGGGCCCCCACTGTTTTGCCAAAGAATCTGTTTGCTTCGGTTCAAGACAGTCATTCATTTTCCATTCTTTCAACAAATATTACTGAGCACCTGCTGTGTATCTAAGCACTGGGGATTCAGCAATCAGCGGAGCACAGGCACTGACATTCTAGCTGGGGAAGACAGACCATGAAAGAGCATATAATAGATCGGGCGGCAATGAATGCTATGGGGAAAAAAAAAAAACAAGCAGGAGCAGGCGGGGGCACCGGGGGTTGCTGGGGTGTCATAACTGGCAATTAAGTTTCATTTTTGCTGAGAGGCAGCATGATGTAGAAAATGATCCACCTTGGGGACCAAATCCTGACTTAACTTTAGCTCTGGCCCTGGGCAGGAGTCCCCAAGTGGTGTAAACTGTGAACACATTCAGCTGCTAGCCAAAGGTTGGAGGTTCAAGTCTACCCAAAGGCACCTTGACAAATAGGCCTGGTGATCTACTTCTGAAAAACCAGCCACTGAAAACCCTATGGAGCACAGTTCTACTCTGACACACATGGTGTCCCTGTGAGTTGGAATTGACTCAAAGACAGCTGGTTTTTATGTGGCCCTGGGCAAGTTGTTCAGCCTCTTTGAGCCTCAGTCTTCCCACTTGTAAAATGGAAATAACAGCTTCTATCTTTATCACATGGATTGATATGAGGGGCCCCGCAATCACGTTTGCTGAGCACCTGCCCCAACTGGGTACCCAATGGCAGTGAGGAGGAGCCAGGCCCATTCTGCCAGCCACCCCGACAGCAACGCCTGACTTCGAGAGGTCTCTGTCCCACTGAAGCACATGTGCTGGCTCTTGGCCTCCAGCAACCTCGCTTAGGTTTGTTGAGCTTTATCCCAAGGCCAGACAAATGGCGCCACCAACCTTAGACTGCCTCCACTACTCCCCACCCAAGGCCTCCCAGCCCCATCCAGGCAAATAGCTAAGGAGCTCCGGTCCCGCCCACCTGCATCTGGACTGATGCCAGGTGAGCTCATCTGTGTGTGCTTCTTGCAGGGGTCTCCCCAGCCAGGCCTTCGAGTACATCCTATACAACAAGGGCATCATGGGTGAAGACACCTACCCCTACAAGGGCCAGGTAATTCTGAGCAGTTTTGGCTCCGTCTTGGTCTGCAAAGCTCCCCATCTCCGCTCCAACCATGGCCTCCTCCCCGCTTCCCTTGAGCTTCTAGTCTGCCCCTCCTGCCCAGACTCTCAGAATTGTCTGTGCTCTTCAAACTCATTCCTGTACCGCCTCTGATTGCTGAGCCCACTCCTCTCACCAAATTCAGGGCCCTCTTACCACCATCACCCTCCTTACCCTTTCTTTGGTACTATCACTTGCTTCTTCCTGAGATACCCTTCTCCTCAAGAACTCTCCCACACCTCAGATACCCTGCTGTATTTTCTCCTGGCTTCTCCCCATCCTGCAAGGATACACTAGAGCGCCATCCTCTGGCTTATTCCCTTCTTGCTAAACACAGTAGTGATCTATGTGGTCAGTCTCTCATCCTAACAATGCTTTCCTGGGCCCGTACCTACTAACCATGCCAAGAGCCTGGCCTGCTGTCATTTCACCCCAGCCTGTCTGCAGCCAAGCCCCTCATCTTTCCCCCACCTGTGTGGTTCCTCCTGGATTTTCCCTCTCGGTCTGAGCACCACCAGCCTCCCTCAGAACCTCTCGGTCACCCCATTCCCTTGACCCAGACCTTCACTTCAGTCAATCTTCTGACCATCATAGATCTTCTCACATCTACTCCTTTGGTCCATCCCATGTGCCTGTCCCCATTCACATCCTGCCTTCTTCACCCTGGATCACTGAGGATGGCCAGCCTCCACACGGGCTGCCAGAGTAGCCTCTCAAACCCAGCTCTGACTACACCCCTGCCTTGTTCAGAACTCTTAAAAGGATCCAAACCACTTGTTGGTTCCTAAACACAAGGTCCTGCCTCTCACGGGTCCTCTCTCTTGCCATCCTTGGCCTTCTCCCTGCCCCTGTCACAGAAGGGCTTTCACGTCCCTCTGTGTGACCCTGACTCTGTGCCTGCCTCTCGTCAGCCCTGTTCCCTGTACTGAGAACACCCATTCCTCTCCCCTGCCATGCCAGCTCTTACCAAGCCTCCATTTCTCAGCAATTGCCCTGCTGGGTTAGGCCCCTTCCTGTGCTCCCATTGAGTGCTGTGCTCACTTCTGTCAAAGCCAGCAGCAGGACTGTCTCCTGCCACTAGATTGTGAGCTCCTTGAAGACAAGAATGCCTCTAAGTCTCCCTTAAGTGACCCTATCACCCAGCCTGGGCCTGGTACATGCAGTCTTTGCTCATTAAATGTTAGCAGACTGCATGGGCAGGCCTAAAGCCTCAGCCTGGGCCAGGCAGCCCTAACCTGAACTCCATGCCCTTTGCCACCCTGAATAGGATGATGTCTGCAAGTTCCAGCCCAAGAAAGCCATTGCTTTTGTCAAGGATGTGGCCAACATCACACTTGTGAGTACCGGGTCTCGAATGGGGAATGTGTCTGATAAGGAGGCCAGTCTTCTCAGCAGTCACATGGCCAATCAGCCAGGCAGGCCAGCCTTTCCTGGCAGCACATCACTTTGGTTTAAAAGGTTTTAATTATCAATGAGTATCAGTCACCATGAGGGCAGCATGGTGGACGATGGGAGAGAAAGAGCATGGGACTGGCAGTCAGATGCTCTGGTTCTGACTCCAGTTCTGTGCCAGACTTCATTTTTGTGTTTCTGTTACCATGCCTATAACATGCAGGCAGTAATTCGCATGCCATGTGCGTAACATCAGCATGTACGTGTAAGGATGTGTATGAGAGATTGAGGAAGAGTGTGACTGTGTATCAGCCAGGGTAAGCTAGGCTATGCTGCAGTAATAAACAGTCCCAAAAATCTGAATGGCTTAAAACAGTCAAGGTCTATGTCTTACTCATGCTGCATGTCCATCGGCTTCGCCAGGGCTGTGCTCTGTGTCCTCTGCCTCACTCTAGAACCCAGGCAGGAGTCCCTGGTTGGTGCAGACAGTTAAGTGCTTGACTGCTAGCTGAAATGTTGGCAGTTTGAACCCACCCAGAGGTGCCCCAGAAGACAGGCCTGGTGATATGCTTCCTAAAGGTCACAGCCTTGAAGACCCTAAGGAGCAATTGTACTCTGCACACATGGAGTTGCCATGAGTCAGAATCAGCTCGATGGTAACTAACAACAACAAGACTCAGGCAGAGGGTAAATTGTGTCCTGGCTCTTAAAGCCCAAACAAGTACAGAGTCACACCTAACTGCAAGTGGATGGGGAAGTGCAATCCTGCTGGTTCCTCTGAGAGCTGGTGTGTTTGTGAACAGCCCTCATGACTCCGTGCAAGTATGGGAGGATCTGTGTGGAAGGAAGACACCTCCGTGGGTCTGTGTAGGTGTGATGTGTGCAGATGAGCGCATGAGGCTGAGCCTGTGTGTGCCCACAAGTGTATGTGAAAATCACAAACACGATGTGTATGTAATAACCAAACCCAAACCCGTTGCCATCTAGTTGATTTTGACTCATAGTGACCCTAAAGGGCAGAGTAGAACTGCCGCATAGGTTTTCCAAGGAGCAGCTACTGGTGGATTCAAGCTGTTGACCTGAGCTCTTAACCACTGTAGTTAAATTTAATTGACACACATGCCAAGCTGTCACAATAACAACAGTTTAAATTGATGGAGTGCTCACAGGTGCTATACCAACCACGTAACATGCCTTATCTCTAGACTCAAAATAACCCTATGAGATAAGTGTTGTTATTATCTTCATTTTATAATAAGGAAACAGGGGCTCAGAGTGGTTAAGTAACTTGCCTGTGGCCACAGAGCTGGAGAATAGAAGCTGGGATTTAAACTGAGATCATGTCATTCCAGAACCAGGGCTCATTGTCCCAACAATATAAAACCTACACCCTGTAATAGGGATGTTACTGACTACTACGAATTTATCTTCAGAAAACAGCCAGTTTTCTTTCAGACACACCCACCAAAGGCTGGCCTGCTCTGAGAGGGGAATCAGGGGCTCAGAGGTATCCCTTTTGCCTGGTGCCCAGGAGAGCCTTGTGGGTGGCATCTGTAGGGCACTGGAGAGCAGGCCAGCACTGGCATTCAGCCCTCTTTGGCGAGGCTGAGGGCTCAGCCAGGACCCCAGGACAGCTGTGGGAATGGTTCCAGCCGCACAGCAGTGCCCACCCCCTTGGTGGACAGGCCTGTCTTGTCCCAGAGCTGACCCAACCCCTCTGGGCCTCTCAGGGTCTTTTCCAAGCACACAGGGAAGGGAGCCACCTGCCTGCAGGTCAGTTGTTTGCTTTTTGCAACTGGGTCTCTGTCCATCCCTCCAAAGAACCATCACTGAGGAGGGCTGGGTACCCCATATCGCGCAGCACTTCCCCTCCCTCAGCAGAGTCCTGGCCTCAGCTCGTAGATCCTCCACCCTCATTTCAGCTCTTCAAGGTCTCCAGCCAGGAGAGTGTCTTCATTGGCTCACTCTAAGCCCATTGTTCCCAACTGAGAAGCTTTAAATAGCACTACTGCCTGGGATCCACCCTGTAGATTCTGATGTAATTGGTCTGGGGTGCAGCCTGGGCATCAGGATTTTTGAAAGCCTCCCAGGTGGTTCTAACATGCAGCCAGGGTTGAGAAGAGCTGTTCTCGCCTGATCATTGCAGCCCAGTTCCAAAGCTGCAGCCTCCAGGAAGCCTCTTTGATTTCCTCCCACGTGCCTTCCCCAGCTGAAAGGGACAGGTGCTACATGGAAGGCACCTAGCCCTTTGCTGGGTGTCTTAGTTACCTAGCACTGTTGTAACACAAATACCACAGCAAGTGGCTTTCAAGAACAGAAATTTATTTCTGAGCTCTGGAGGCTAAAAATCCAAATCATGGTCTTAGCCTTGTCAGTGGCCCCAGGTGTTCCTTTGTTCCTTGTCAGTGGCCCCAGGCATTCCTTTGTTCCTTGGCTTTCCTGGGCTTGTAGATCATCCTCACATGGCATCTGCCTTCTCCCAAGTGAATGTGTGTGTGTGCATGTGTGTGTTTATGTGTGAGAGTGTGTGTGTGTGTGTGTGTAATCTATACTTTTTATAGCTCAAAAGTGATTAGATTTAGAACCCTCCCTATTTGGGTATGATCCAGTTGGCATAACAAAACCCTGTGTCCAAACAGGATTACATCCACAGGTATGGGGTTAGGAGTCCACCACACATTTTTTGGGGGGACACAGTTCAGTCCCTAACACTGGGTCTTCTCTTGTTTTCACCACACTCTGGATCTTATTTATTCCTCTACTTAGAACCCTCGTGTTCTCCCAAAAAAGCTCCATAGAATGGCTTTATGGGTGCAGGGACTCCTGGGGCTCCCTCTGAGCACCTGGCCCACGAGAGGACGTCAGAGAATGATTGTGAGTGACTGAATGAGCACCCCATGGTCCCTATCCCAAAGGGTGCAGGGCTTCCAAGGAGCAGAGTGGTGAAGGGTGAAGATAGATGTCCCAATAGAACCAGCCCAGCCAAGGGAGAGAGGATACAGGGGAACAATTTGGTTTGGGAGGAGGGATTTATAAGGCAAATATAAACAGAGGAACCTGGCCATTCAGGCACAAGAGGGTGGGGCCTCCCTCACCAGTGTCCAACTCCCAAGTTAGGCAGGTTCTGCTGCAGAGGAGATGCAGCCCACCTCCTAGTGGCTGCTGTTTGGTCTAAACCATCCTCTCTCCTTTCTTCCTGCTGGATGGACATCTCTACTGCTTTGGGCCTCTAGCCCCCACCTTGGGACAAAGGTCTGTATTTTGAAAGTGGGGTTAGGATGTGACAGAGGCCATGCATGACCATCCATCGGTCCCTCTGTCCACAGAATGACGAGGAGGCCATGGTGGAGGCTGTGGCCTTATACAATCCCGTGAGCTTTGCGTTTGAGGTGACAGACGATTTCATGAAGTACAGCAAGGGCATCTATTCCAGGTGAGCTAAGATCCCAGGGGCCAGGAGGGTGGCAGGGGGGCTGCCTAAGCCTGCCCACAGGTGGTGCAGGGGACGCAGGCTCTGCCCAGACTGCTGGTCACACCATTTCTTGACATCTACCACATACTGGATATTTCACACATTCCCTCAGTTACAGCCTGGTGCAGCCCTGGAGGTCAGGAGCCATGGTCTCCATCTTACACAGGAGGAGAGTAGAACTGCTCCATAGAGTTTCCAAGGAGCAGCTGGTAGATTCAAACTGCCGACCTTTTGGTTAGCAGCCATAGCTCTCAACCACCACTGCGCCACTAGGGCACCTGCCGAGCATTAGACCCATAGAGCCAGGGGCCCCACTGACACCTCAACCCAGGTGATCTATAGCAACTGCAAATTCTCCACAACTCCTCCCCCAACCCCAGGCCTTCCTCTCTCAGGTCCTGTCCTGGCTAGTGAAGTCACCATCCCTGCTGCTGCACAAGAGAAAGACCAGAGCCACTCTGGAAGCCTCCTTTCCCCTCGTCTTGCTCCACAAGTCCCCCAGATGCTACCCCATTCACACTGCTCAAATCTGTGCTCTCCTGTGCCTGCCCATGTCTCTGCCCTTGGCCACCATCATCCTCTTTGTCCATGTCCACCCTACCACCGGTCCACCCTCCGCTAGGAACCAGAGTCGCCTTCTGAAACATTCCTCTTGCCACACCACCTTTAAATCCTCCAGTGTCTCCCCATCACCTACAGGATGAAAGCCCAGTGTCTCAGCTTGGCTGGGAGGACCCTCATGATCTGGTTCTTCCTGTTTCTCCAAGCTCATCACCCATCAAAACCCACCCATCCCACCCTGCAGACCGCATCCCAGCCACAATGAAGAGTTTGTAGTTTCATGCTTGTATCCCTGCCTTCTCAGGGAAGCCTTCCTTGACCCCACCCCATCCCCCACCCCACTGGATGGGAGCTCCCTCCTCGGGGATCCCATAGCCTTCCCCAGTGTCACAGCCTCAGTCCCCTGTATAGAAGTAGCTTCCTTGCCAGTCTGCTTCCTGCAGGGACAGACTTTTGCAGGCTACTTATGTCCCAGCACCTTGCCCCAGGCCTTGCATATGCTCATAACTCAGTCCACATCCACTGAATAAATACATGACCCTGGCAGTCTGTTCTCTTGAATTTCTTTTAATTTCCTCATGGAAACTAGTTCACTCTTGCAAATGGAAAACATATATTTTCCATAAATAGAAAATCATCTTAAAAATAAACACAGTGGTCTTACACCAGTGCTATGTTACATTCTAAGTGGACACCGTTGCCTGCAGAAGTTGAAGCCTGAGCCCTGCTTTCCTGGTTATGAAAGAGAAATTAGAAAGTGTCAGGTGTGAAAGATGGCTTAGCACCACACTGAGACTCTCCCTTCCCTGGAGCAGAAGAACTAGAAGATCAAAATTCTCTCACATCTGGTTGTCTCCCCAAGATGAATGCCTCCCAGGCTGTCCTGGGGGAAACACTACTGTAAAGCCAAGGAGAATGGATGCTGAATGTAAGTGAGTCATTGCCTTTATCCTGCCCATATTTTCAACCCTTTCTTATTTTTGTTTTTCAGTACTTCCTGCCATAAAACTCCAGATAAAGTGAACCATGCTGTACTGGCTGTTGGGTATGGAGAAGAAAAGGGGATACCCTATTGGATTGTGAAAAACTCTTGGGGTCCCTACTGGGGGATGGATGGGTAAGCAACTTCTAGGTCCCATATGCCTGGGGGTGCAGGGTGGTTGCTCAGGTCTAGAGGACATCTTCCAATGGGCTTGGAGGGAGCTGGTCAGCTGAGCCCTAGCCCAGGCCAAGGGGGAGGAGAGCCTGAGAACGTAACTTCCACACCCTTAAAGACCCCTCTTAGCAACCCCTTGCCTGTCCTGGGCCTCAGGCCTTAACAATCCTGCACTGACAGCGGGAGTCCATCTGACCCCGTAAGATCTGTCATCACTGCTAGAAAGGCAGCTCACACGTAGGCCCTGCTGGGACTAAGCCAGCCTCCGGGAGGGTCCGTTTCTGAAAAATCAGGAAAACAAGTCTATCAGCGATATGTGACAACACCTCCTTCACGGAGAAAGGGGCTGGAATCGAGGGACGGTGGTGCACAGCCTGACATGACTTTGACTGTGTCTCTCCTCTCAGGCTCCGCATCCTCACCCAAAAAGGAGAGTTTTAGTTGTTACCTCAATTAACAATTAATGATTTGTGATGAATAATTAACTACATGAGGGCCGCCCTACCCAGGGCCAGGCAGGAGGCCCTCAGTAAATTCTGGAGCGAAGTGGGGGTATGGATAGAATAAGAGAGTTAATTTGGCAGCCAAGGAGAGGGAAGGGTAAATTATTTGCAGAGTCAGATGGGTAATTTCCTGGTGAAAAGCCCCAACACTACTGTGTTATGAATAAATTAAAAGCGCACAATCCCCAGAGTTAGCAAGCAGCAAAACATACAGAAAGGTCTGTGGTGTGGAGGCCACCAGCCAACGTCAGCTCTCTCTCTCTGCCCAGGTACTTCCTCATCGAGCGAGGGAAGAACATGTGTGGTCTGGCCGCCTGTGCCTCCTACCCCATTCCTCTGCTGTGAGCAGGGATGGCAGCAGCAACTATTAGTGGAGAAGGGGAGGAACAGGCAGCCGGGGTCATTCAGTGAAAAACGCTGCCTTGGAGGAAGTGGTGGGGAGACCCACCCAGGGGCCCGCCTCCTTCCCTCCTCACCCCTGTGCCAGGGTTGGAGGCCCAAAGCAAACCAGGAAGAAGAATTTCACCAAGCAACAACCTCATCTGAATCTCCTGGAGCAAAGACGAGTACCAGCCAGGTGCTTTCAACCTAGTTTTCAACTGATCCAAACCCGAATAACAGAGTGCTTTCTTCCCAGGGGGCTACTTTTGACATTTGGTGAGAGCTCCCGGGACTGGTGCAGACTGTTTTTGCTGTGTTCTTTAGTCAATAAACATTCAGTATCTCCTGGGGCCAGGCCTGTGCTGTGTGCTGGGACCCAGAGGGGAGTGAAGACCTAGGCCTGCCCTCGGGGGCTCACGGTCTTCCAAGAGGGACACACCAAGGGGTTGCCTGGGCCTCTGGCTGGGACGATGGTATGGGTGTGGGTGTCACTGCAAGATGGGATACCCAGGAGAAGGAGCAGATTTAATTTGAGATTCTAACCATTTGCCCCAAACCTGGGTGAGGAGGTGGGGAAGGGAGGAAGAAATGTACCAGGTTCCTGCACAGGCAGGATTCAAACCCACAACACGGGCCTGGAAGCCCGTATTTCTCTATGAAGCCTCTCCAGACACACCTTCCTGCCCCAACTCAAATTCTGGCCTTCTGCCTGGGGCTGGCCCCCATCCCTTGCTCCCCAGCCCCTTCCATTGAAGTCACAGGATTCTTGGGTCATCTCCACACCATCTCTTCCCTTTTGAGGGATCTTGGTCTCCATCTAGAGGGTGGGGACGAAGTTGCTGCTTCCTGAGGCCTCCAGGTTCTGGGGAGCAGTATCTATAGAATGAATCTGAGCTCTGCTCTTTGTCCTGGAGCTCACAGACTCCTTAATCAGAAAACCTTTCATGTCATGTGGGCCTGGAGAGCTAAAGGCTTGGGAATATTTGAAAAAACAATTTTATTTTGATGACAAGGCTTATTTAGAAAATCCAAGTGTGGTTTTATATAATAAGACAACTATAAGACAAAGTACAATCACAGACTTAATCAAGTTGGATGAAAAGTCATTGCCTATTGTAGGTTTTTTAAAACCTAACATGAAATGAAAGCATAATTCCTTAATATGATAAAGACTCCCAAGTCAGTGGTCAGTGATGCAAAAGCAGTTCTGTTAGAGGCAAGTATGTGACAAACAGTCCTGGGAATAATGCTAGTACTTAACATCCGACTGGAAGGTCTGGCTACTGCAGTAAAGGAATGGTGGTAGATTGCCACTGAGTCATAGTGACCCTACATAACTGAGTAGAACTGCCCCATAGGGTTTCCTAGGCTGTAGACTTTACAGGACCAGATTGCCAGGTCTTTTCTCCCATGGAGCAGCTGGTGGGTTTGAACCACTGACCTTTCATTTAGCAGCCAAGTGCTTAACTGTTGTGCCACCAGGTCTCCTTGATAAATGAATAAACCAAATTAATATTTGCAAGCAGTGTGATAATGTGACTAAAAAGATTCAAGAGAATCCAGGGAAAAGCTTCGAACTAATGAAAGAGTTCAGAAAGTGGTTACCGGATATAGCCACAAAAAACAAAAAGCCTTCAGTAGAACTCAGAAGAAAACTATTTTAAACTACAGTGATATAAGTAGTACCTAGAAATAACTACCAGAAAAAAAGTTTTATAGGAAAAAAAATTATTAAAAACTATAAAGGAAGACTTGAATAAATTGGGACTTAGACCATATTCTTGAATGGGAAGAGGTGATTCTGCCAAAAATAAAAATATATGTTTGGCACATTGCCAATTAAAATCCCAATAAAATATTTTAATACTTTCTATTTACCTGGGGGGAAAAGGCCAACATGGTTAAGAAAATGTTACATGTGAGTAACGAGAATGGGTTCTTTCATATATTAAAATACATAAAATGTCAACACTTAAACTAGTGTGCCAGTTAAGAATAGATAGATTAAGCAAGAGATCAGGGCATCTCTCACTCCAAGTCTAGAACATGAGAATTTAACAAAAAAGCAGCAGACTGACAAATCAGTTTTTACTATTTGGAATAGTATTTAGCTATTTGGAAAATGATATTTAGCTATTTGGAGAAACCATTTGACCATTTCACCTAAATCTTTACCCAGCACTATGTAATTTTGTTTTTTTAAGAAAACCTTTTCTTTTAGAACATTTAGAATCATAAAGTCCCTACCAAAAAAAAACCAAACCTGTTGCTGCCGAGTCAATTCTGACTCATAGCGACCCTGTAGGACAGAGTAGAGCTGCCCCATAGGGTTTCCAAGGAGGGCCTGGTGGATTCGAGCTGCTGACTTTTTTTTGGTTAGCAGCCGTAGCTCTTAACCACTACGCCACCATGGTTTCCATAGGAGTCCCAAAGTGGTGGACATGGTTAACGCACTCGTCTGCTAACCAAAAAGGTGGAGGTTTGTGTCCACCCAGAGGCTCCTTGAAAGAAACACCTGCCAATATACTTCTGAAAAATCAGCCATTGGAAATCCTATGAAGCACAGTTCTCTGACACACATGGGGTCACATGAGCTGGGGTTGACTTGAAGGCAACCGGTTACTGGTTAAATTTGTTATAGAATTATCACGAAGATAGAGATAAGATACAGAGAGTTCTCCTACACCCCACACCCGGTTCCCCTATTACTAACATCTTACAGTAGTATGGTATGTTTTTCACAACAAAGCAATATTGATACATCATTATTAATGATATAATTAGATCATTCATTTTTAAAGATAGATTCTAGATGCAGTTTCAAAGAAATTCAGGCCACCATGAAAAAGCAAATGTCCTACTGGGAGGATTTACATGCTTAGCACCAATTGTGGACTTGGGCTAGGACTTGGAAGCAGACATCCTCCTTCTCCACAAGCACCCAAATGTCTGCTCCGGTCAGATCCAGAAGGTCAGAATGAGCCTCCTGTAAAGGGGCTGCAAAGGCCAAATTCCCTCCTTGTCATTCGCTCGCCAAACATCCATCGAGTGTCAGCCGTGTGCAGTTCTCCCCTGTGCCAGGCACCAGAAAGACAAGAGTGTTCTTGGCATCTAGTGTGGGCGTGGCTGTTGTGAAATGGCCCATGCCTTGGTGCTGTTCAGATTTAAAGAGAGCAGCAAAACAAAATCCAAACCCGTTGTTGTCAAGTCAATTCCAACTCATAGCAACCCTATAGGACAGAGTAGAACTGCCCCATAGGGTTTCCAAGGCTGTAAATCTTTACAGAAGTTCTCCTGTGGAGCAGCTGGTAGGTTCAAACCGCCGACCTTTCGGTTAGCAGCTGAGCTCTTAACCACTGCACCACCAGGGCTTCTCAAAAAGAACAGCAGGCAAGGTTATATCCAACGGGACAAATTCATTTCAAATGCACATGAACCCTTTGGCCCCAGAACAGTGCCTGGTACAGAGCAGCTGCTGCCTGATAGCCTCAGTTATCATCTCTTGAGACCTTCCACGACAGGCCTGTGCTGACCTCTAGGGATCTGAGACTAGTGGGATGTATTTTTGGCCCCAGGAGCTCCCGCTCTGAGAGGAAAGACAGCAAGGTTTAAAAGAAGAAGAAAACAGTTGAAGTTCAGGGGTAAAAATGAAAAAACTACAGACCAACATCCCTTGTAAGTATAAACACAAAAATTCCCGACAAGCTACTCATTCAGCGACCATCTTAGATACTCCGCTGGTCTCACCCGATCTGGAGCAAGGGAGAATGAAGAAAACCAAAGAGACAAGGGAAAGATTAGTCCAAAGGACTAATGGACCACATCTACCACAGCCTCCACCAGGCTGAGTCCAGCACAACCAGACGATACCCGGCTACCACCACAAACTGCTCTGACAGGGATCACAATAGAGGGTCCTGGACAGAGGTGGAGAAAAATGTAGAACAAAATTCTAGCTCAAAAAGAGAAGGCCAGACTTACTGGTCTGACAGAGACTGGAGAAACCCCAAGAGGATGGCCCCCGGACACCTTTATTGCTCAGTAATGAAGTCACTCCTGAGGTTTATCCTTCAGCCAAAGATTAGGCAGGCTCATAAAACAAAATGAGACTAAATTGGCCTACCAGCCCAGGGGCATGGACTAGAAGGCAGGGGGGAGACAGGAAAGCTGGTAATGGGGAACCAAAGGTCAAGAAGGGGAGAGTGTTGACATGTCATGGTATTGGCAACCAATGTCACAAAACAATATGTGTATTATTGTTTAATGAGAAGCTAGTTTGCTCCGTAAACGTTCATCTAAAGTACAATTTAAAAAAAAAAAAAACTAGTGCAGTGAGCCGAGGTAAAAAATTGGGCTTGTAAAGAGCTGTAATTAATTAATTGGCATTACCCAGTGATGAGATCACAAGCTGTTATTTGCTTGCATACAGGTTAGGATGCTGATGAATTGGGTAAGATTCATCACAGGATGGGACCCTCTCAGACCCCTGTCCCAGGGTGTGTTGACACAGGAAATCTCTTCTGCACACATAAGGCTCCAAGATACATTGCAGGCTAAAAGACGGCAGAATAAAGAGATCTAGGGGTTTTATACCTCAAGAGTGCCTGGGAACAGGGAAAGGGGATGAGGAAGGGGCATGTGTTCAGCTGCACCTGGTCTGACCATTCTGTGTGTCTTTGTTTAAACTCAAACAGCATAACAGTCCTGTGACCATGGATGCATGACCAGAAAGATCTCTCTCTTCCCTTCTAGCTACAAGATTAATTCTCTAAGCCTACATTTTCTGATTAATGATATAGCAAGTTAAAAGTCACCAGGAAAACTAACTCCTCTGGGGTGTCTTAGTACTTTAGTACAATTAAGTGGTTTTGATTTACATCTCTCTGATGGTTTTTTTTTTTTTTTGATGGCTAAAGACATCGAGCATCTTTTCATGTGCGCGTTGGCCGTTTGAATGTCCTCTTTGGTAAAATGCCTATTCAAGTCTTTTGCCCACTTTTTTTATGATTGTCTTTTTGTTGCTATGTTTTAGTTTTATATGTCGTTGTTGTTGTTAGGTGCCATTGAGTCAGTTCCGACTCATAGCGACCCTATGCACAACAGAACGAAACACTGCCCGGTCCTGAGCCATTCTCACAATCGTTGCTAGGCTTGAGCTCACCGCTGCAGCCACTGTGTCAATCCACCTCGTTGAGGGTCTTCCTCTTTTCCGCTGACCCTGTACTCTGCCAAGCATGATGTCCTTCTCCAGGGACTGATCCCCCCGACAACATGTCCAAAGTATGTAAGACGCAGTCTCACCATGCTTGCCTCTAAGGAGCATTCTGGTTGCACTTCTTCTAAGGCAGATTTGTCCGTTCTTTTGGCAGTCCATGGTATATTCAATATTCTTTGCCAACACCACAATTCAAAGCCGTCGATTCTTCTTCGGTCTTCCTTATTCATTGTCCAGCTTTCACATGCATATGATGTGATTGAAAATACTATGGCTTGGGTCAGGTGCACCTTAGTCTTCAAGGTGACATCTTTGCTCTTCAACACTTTGAAGAGGTCCTTTGCAGCAGATTCACCCCATGCAATGTGTCTTTTGAGTTCTTGACTGCTGCTTCCATGGCTGTTGATTGTGGATCCAAGTAAAATGAAATCCTTGACAACTTCAATCTTCTCCATTTATCATGATGTTGCTCATTGGTCCAGTCGTGAGGATTGTGGTTTTCTTTATGTTGAGGTGCAATCCAAACTGAAGGCTGTGGTCTTTGATCTTCATTATATATGAAGTTTTATATATGTATTTTGGATATTAGACCCTTATTGGATATATGGTTCCCCAAAATTTTTTCCCAATCTGTAGGTTGTCTTTTCACATTTTTTATAAAGTCCTTTAATAAGAACTTTATAAAAAATTTTATGAGGTCCATTTATCTATTTTGTCTTTTGCTATTTGTGCTTCTGTTATATCAGGTAATCCATCTAGGCCCAGCCATCATAACCCTATATTTCCTTCTATGAATTTTATGGTTTTAGTTTTCACATAAAATAAAGAACTCTTAACAACTCAATAATAAGATCAATAACTCAATTCAAAAATGGGCAAAGGATTTGAACAGACATTTCTCCAAAAAGGGATACAAATGGCCAATAAGCATATCAAATGACAATCAATATCATTAGTCATCATAGATATACAAATCAAAATTACAATGAGATACCCTTCACATCCTCTAGGATGGCTATAATCAAAAAGACAGTTTAAAAAAAAAAAAGGAATGTAAAATTGTATGACACTTCGGAAAATAGTTTGGCAGTTCTTCAAAAAGTTAAACATAATAGGAGTTACTGTATCATAATCCAGCAATTTCTCCTAGGTAATATACCCAAGAAAAACAAAAACATATGTTCACACAAAAACTTGTAAATGAATGTTCATAGTGGCATTATTCATAACAGCCAAAAAGTAGAAACAACCCAAATGTCACCAGCTGACGAATGGAAAAATGAAATGTGGTATATTCATACAGTATAAATGTATTCACACATACATTCAGCCATAAGGAGGAACAAAACAGTGATACACGCTACAACATGGATGAACCTTGAAAACATTTTGCTAAATGAGAGACCAAACCCTGTTGCGATAAGTTGATTCTAACTCATAGCGATCCTGCAGGACAGAGTAGAAATGCCCTACAAGGTTTCCAAGGAGCGCCTGGTGGATTCCAACTACCAACCTTTTGATTAGCAGGCAAGCTCTTAACCACGGTGCCCCCAGGGCTCAAATCAGGCACAAAAGAGCATATATTGTATGATTCCATTTATATGTAATGTCTGCAATGACAAACCCATAGAGACAGAAAGCTGATTCCTGTTTGCCAGGAGTTGGAGGGGGAGAGATATGGAGAGTAACTGCCAATGGGTCTGGGCTTTTTTGGGTAGTCATGGAATTTTCTGGAATTAGATAGTGGGGATGCTTGCACAACATTGTGAATATGCTAAAAAGCATTTAATTGTATACTTTAAAAAGTATAAATCTTATGTGAATTATGTCTCAAAAAAAAGTCCAAGGGTAAGTCTGTGAAGGGTACATTGGGGTGCTATGGAAACCCAGAGGTACTGGCTGTGCCCCCAGGAATCCAGGGAGGCTTCACAGAGGAGAAGACATTTGAACTGAGTTTTGAAGGATGAATGGGCTTAATGAAGAAGTATAAAGGCATTCCACATAGAGGGGAAAAGCTGTTCGAAAGCTCAGGAGTCAAAGCCACAACATCATTCACCCCCACTAGGATGGCGATTATCAGGAAAACAGAACAGAACAAGTGTTAGTGAGGATATAGAGAAAATGGAACCCTCATCCCTCGCAGGTGGAGTTGTAAAATTGTGCAAGCGCTATGGAAAACAGCTGGGTGGTGTGATGTTATGTGTCAATTGGGCTAGGCTATGATTCTCAGTGGTTTGGCAGAGACTATGTAATCACCTTCCATTTTGTGATCTGAGGTGAGCAGCCGATCAGTTGAAAGGGGAGTTTCCTTGATGGTATAGCCTGCCTCCAGTATATAAGTGGATGTTCTGGCATATACATATGGAGCCCTGTTTGGCGCAATGGTTAAGAACTTAGCTGCTAACAAAAGGTCAGCAGTTCAAATCCACCAGGCGCTCCTTGAAAACCCTATGGGGCAGTTCTACTCTGTTCTATAGGGTCACTATGAGTCGGAATCAACTCGATAGCAATGGGTTTTGGGGATATATATATACATATATATTTCACTGGTTTTGCTCCTCTAAAGATTCAGACTAAGGAGGCAGTTCCTCAAAAAATTAAACATAGAACTACCAAATCACTGAACAATTCCACTCCTAGAAATTGAACTGAAATGCCAAAAGAATTTAAAGCAGGAACTCAAACAGATAGTTGTACACCGATGTTCACTGCAGCACTTTTCGTAACAGCCAAGAGGTGGAAATGACCCAGAAATCCATCTACAGAAGAAGTGACGCACAAAACGTGGTCTATCCAAACAATGGGGTACTGTTCAGCCACAAAGATACATGCTGCAAGCGGAAACTTGAAAACTTTGTGCTCAATGAAATAAGACAGACACAAAAAGACAAATAACTGTATGGTCCCACATATATGGAAATACATAGACAAATAAATAGAGACAAAAGTGTACTAGTGGTTACTGGAAGCTGAAGGAAAGGGGAATGGGGAGTTATTGCTTAAGAGGTACTGAGTTTCTATTTAAAAAAAAAAAGTTTCTATTTAGGGGGACGAAAAACATTTAGAAATGGATAGTGGTGATGGTTGCACACCATGGTGGATATAATTAATGTTGCTGCATTGTACACTTAAAAATGGTCAAAATGGCAAGAATTTTGCTTTATATGTATGTATGTATATACATATTTTTTTTTAAAACCACAATAAAGTTTTTTAAAAACTCAGAAATAGCAAAGAGGATAACAGGTCACCTCTGTATATAGAGTCCCTATATGACGGGAGTCAGGGCCAGGGAGTAGGAAGGAAGAAGACAGCATGTGAAGGGCCTCAAATGTCACACCAGTGAACCTGGGCTTTACCCAGGGAGGGGACAGGGCTCCTGTGAACGTTTGCTTAAATCAAATGAAAACACGTGGAGGAGTTCTGAAGCGAAAAATCCCATTTAATAAGCTCTCTCCAACTTCCTACAACCTGTTTCTTCTTATTTTGGTAATATCACCCTGATTTTCCCTTGGGAGCACTCCTCCTCCCCTGTTAGTCCCTGAGGTTTAAACGGAATAGACTCTACCCCCGCCCCCCCTCCACACACACACCCATAGCAGGGACCATGCAGCCGAGGCCTTGTCAATGGCACTGCCTTATCCCCCAGCCACAGTGATTGGTCCAGGGGAGAGCACATGGCCCAAGATGTGCCAATCAGAGGCAACAGGCATCAGATTTTGTGGGAACCATCAGAAAAAGGATGTTTTTTCCCCTGGGTGGCTAAGCTAGTAAGACATAACCTAGAACTGCCAGTGGCCACCTTTTGGGCTAACCCGGGAAAGCTTCCCTAAAAATGTTGCCAAAACAGAGAAAAGTAAGGTCAAAAGATGAGCTATTCCTGAGAACACTGTTTCAGCACCTGGATTCAGCCATTCCTGAAGCTTTTCTCACATAGAGCTTTCACTACATGAGCCAATGAATTCCCTTTTTTCCTTGAGCCACCATAAGAAGCAATTATCACTTGCAACCGAAATATTCCTGATGAATGCAATAGGTTATGTCTAGAAAAAGCAGTCTATGTACTAAAGACTTAAAAGTATTGAGACCCATTAATTGTGGAAGATCCAGGCCTATCCCTGCCATTATCATTATTACTGTGAATGAACTAGGAGTCCAGAGAGTCTGACAGTGAGCCCACTTTTGCCAGAACATCCAGTGGAAGGAATGTTAGCAGAACACATCTTTTAGAACCAGACACACTTAGGTTCAAATCCATTTCTGCCGCAAATTACCTGTGTGACCTGGGGAGTGTTAGTTATCGTTTTTGAGCTTCAGTTTCATCATCTATAAAATTGGTACAATCATATTTTCTTCATGAGTTTGTTGACAGAATTCATTGAGAGAATTTATACGTAAATACCCAGCCCCACATCTGGCTCATAGAAAGTGCCCAGTAAAAGAGAGTTATCTTCCACTCATTTGTACAACAATCAGGTATTAAACCCTGTTTTAGTTGTCTAGTGCTGCTATAACAGAAATACCACAAGTGGATGGCTTTCACAAAGAGAAACTTATTCTCTCATAGTCTAGTAGGCTACACCTCCAAATTCAGGGCGTCAGCTCCGGGGGAGGCTTTCTCTCTCTGTTGGCCCTGGGTGAAGGTCCTGGTCATCAATCTTCCCCTGGCTGAGGAGCTTCTCAGCACAGGGACCCCAGGTCCAAAGGATGAGCTATTCTCCTGTCTCCTGTTACTTGGTGCTATGAGGTTCCCATGTCTCTCTGCTTGCTTCTCTCAAAAGAGATTGATTTAAAACACAACCTAATCTTGTAGATTGAGTCCTGCCTCATTAACATAACTGCCTCTAATCCTGCCTCATTAACATCATAGAGGTAGGATTTACAACACATAGGAAATCACATCAGATGACAAAATGATGGATAATCACACAATACTGGGAATCATGGACTAGCCAAGTTGACACACATTATTTTTGGTGGACACAATTCAATCCATAACAAGTCCCAGGAGGCAGGAAAGGCACATAGCAGGTCTAGTAGCTGCATTCACAAACTTCCTTACTCAGGTGAGTCTTCCTACTTTTCTCTAGAGACACCCAAGGTCTGTGTGTGGCTGTTGTAAAGGTTCCACCCATGTAGATCAAGAAACTTTTATTTATTAAGCACCTACTGCATGCCTGGGGCCCTGGTGGTGCAGTGGTTAAGTGCTTGGCTGCTAACCAAAAGGTCGGCAGTATGAATCCACCAGCTGCTCCTTGGAAACCCTATGGAACAGTTCTACTCTGTCCTGTAGGGTCTCTATGAGTCAGAATCAAAGGCAACGGGTTTGGTTTTGGATTTTTTTGCATGCCCAGCTCTGTGCTAGTGCTTCAGTCACACGACTCCATTTAATGCTCCCCATAACCCTCTTTAGGAGTCCTTGGGTGGCACAAACAGTTAAGTAGTTGACCACTTGCTGAAAAAGTTGGCAGTTCAAACTCACCCACTTTGGAAGACAAGACTGGCAATCTGCTTCTAAAAAGTCAAAGCCTTGAAAATTCTATGGAGCAGGCCTACTCTGCACACATGGGTCACCATGAGGAGGGCAGTGTCCTGGCACAGAAGAGCTGCCCTGCTGAGGAGAGGGCTGAAGACACTCAGCAAACCTAAGACCTGAAAAGAGTAAGCCCCTCCCCCACTCAGATATATGTTTGTGTGTGTATGAATAAAATTTAGAATAATCTTGTATTTTTAAAATGTCACAAATTTACACGCGTGCTGTCTTAGTTATCTAGCGCTGCTATAACAGAAATACCACGGGTGGTTTTAACAAACAAAAATTTATTTTCTCACAGTTTAGGAGGCTAGAAATCCAAATTCCGAATGCCAGCTCTAGGGGAAGGCTTTCTCTGTCAGTTCTGGGGAAGGTCCTTGTTTCTTCTGAGCTTCTGCTCCTGGGCAATCTTTATGTGGCTTGGCATCTGTCTTCCCTCACCTCAGCTTCTCTTGATTGCTTGTTTAATCTCTTTTATATCTCAAAAGAGACTGATTTAAGATATACTCTACACTAATACTGTCATGGTTTGAACTGTGTCCCCAAAAAATGTCTGTCAACTTAGCTGGGCCATGATTCTCAGTATTGTGCAATTGTCCACCATTTTATGTGATTGTCCACCATTTTATGTGCTTTTCCTATATGTTGTAAATCTTATCACTCTTATGTAATAAAATGGATTAGCGGCAACTATATTGATGAGATCTACAAGATTAGGTAGTGTCTTAAGCCAATCTCTTTTGAGATATACGAGAGACATGGAGGCCTCATACCACCAAGGAAGCAGTGCTGGGAGCAGAGCGCATCATTTGGACCTCAGGCTCCTGTGCTGAGATGCTCCCAGACCAAGGGAAGACTGATGCATCCAAGGACCTTCCTCCAGAGCTGACAGAGAAAGCCTTCCCCTCGAGCTGGCACACTGAATTTGGACTTCTAGCCTACTGGACTGTGAGAGAATAAACTTCTCTTTGTTAAAGCCATCCACTTGTGGTATTTCTGTTATAGCAGCGCTAGATGACTAAGACACCGTCTCATAAACCTAACAAAGAAGACTCATTCCCAAGTGGATTATAACCACAGGCATAGGGGTTAGGATTCACAACACGTATTTTGGGGGGACACAATTCAATCCATAACACAGGCCAAAACTGAATTTCTTTCTAGGCTGCCAAACACTGACTACGGTCAGTGAAGAAGAATTTAGGCTAGAGTATTCTTGTTTTGGGTCTAGGATGACCCACCATCCCAGTTTGCCGGGGACTGAGGGTATTCCCCAGACACAGGACCTTCTGTGCTGAAACCAGAACAGTTCTGGGCAGAGACGGAGCTAGCTTTGTGGGCACTGGCCAGTGCACTAGCCCAGGGCCTGAGCTTAAAAGGGCCCATGCTTGGGGTTAATCACTTTCACTTTGAATTTGTGCCTTGTCAGTGAAGTCCAAAGAGACAATGGAGCATGTGACAGGTGCTTGGGGCCTCGGCTCATACACGGTCCCAACTCCCACCACCTTCCCCACAGCCCCTGGACAGCTTCTCAGCCACCTACTTCCCTGTCCCACTTCCTCGACACCTGGTGGACTTGGGCACAGCCAAGGGCAGGGTTGGAGTCTTTCCCACATTGCTGAGCTGTCTCAAGGTAGGGCATGGCAGTGGCCCCGTGAGAAGGGAAGACTGACTTCCCTGTCCCAGCCAGGTCCTATGCATTGGTCTGGAGGCTGAGGAGCAGAAATCCGGAGGCTAGTGGGTCACGTGGGCATCAAGTCCCAAAGCAGGACCCAGGTGCTATGAGGGTCCGTGTTCCCAGGTGACCATCACTGTGCCCGAGAATGCACAACATTAAAGAGCAAATAAAAAACACAAGACAGGTCTAGAAAGACTGTGAAAGAAAGGAAAACATTCTATATTTTTGTAACTTTACCGGCACTGTTTTCCTGCTTTTTGACCAAGGGGCCCCACATTTTCATTTGCATTGTTGTTGTGTGCCCATCGAGTCGATTCCAGCTCACAGCGATCCGATAGAACAGAGTAGGACTGCCCCATAGGGTTTCCTAGGCTGTGATCTTTACATGGGAGTAGATCGACAGATCTATTCTCCCCCGGAGCTACAGGGTGGGTTCAAACTGCCGACCTTTATGGTTAGCAAGCAAGCGCTTAACCAGTATGCCACCAGGGCTCCTTTCATTTTGCAGCTGGCCCCATAAAAAATGAATCAGGATCTGCCAGGAGGGTTTGGTCCCCCTTCTTGAGCTCCCCTGCTTTGTAGGTGCACTGAAGCCCACCTAGGTTTAATCTCCCCTTGGGGTCACTTAGCCCTGCTCCTGGTGATCACTTGGATGCCTGGTCTGGGCCAGACCACTGTCGTCACCCAGAACATATGCAAGGTGTAGGCCCAGAAACCAAGCCAGGGACCCACACCTGCTTCCAGCAGAGAGGGCACTCATGGCTCCAACACTGACTCCAGGCAGTGCAACTACCAGTGGTAACTAATCACCTGAACATAAAAAAGTACAACATGCTGGGGCTTCACGTTCCAGCTCCTCCATTTACTTGACCACTTCAGACAAAAATAAAGAAATACAGGCCCCATGCTGGGCTAAGCTATTTTACCTTTATTACTACCAACTCTGGCAACTCTTGCAATAAAGTGGGTTTTATTATCCTCATTTCACAGATGGGAGTAGTTTTTCCAAGGCCATATGGCTAGTAACAACAGCCCTGGGATGCAAACCCACTAGGTCTCTCTGATAGGAGCCCTGGCAGAGCAGCAGTTAAAGCACTCGGCTGCTAACCAAAAGGTTGGCAGTTTGAGCCCATCAGTGGCTCCTCAGAAAAAAGATGTGGCAGTCTACTTGTATAAAAATTACAGCTTTGGGGGCCCTATGGGGCAGTTCTACTCTATCTTACAGGGTTGGTATGGTTAAGAGCTCGGCTCCTAACCAAAAGACGGCAGTTCAAATCTACCAGCTGCTCCTTGGAAACCCCATGGGGCAGTTCTACTCTGTCCTATAGGGTCACTATGTGTCAGAACCAACTTGATGGCACCTAACAACAACATGGGCTAGGCAGCAATGGGTTTCTTTTTTTTTTTTTTTTTCAGGTCTCTCTGATTTCCTAAACATACACGTACATACACACACACACAGAGGTCTGTCTAACCTTAATCACTCTCCACGCCCCCCCCTTCTACACACAACACCTGTGTGTTCACCTCCCTTCCTGGAGCCCCCCTCCGAGGGGCAGGAATCATATCGCAGGCCTGATGTACTTGGCTCAGCTGCCCTGCTCTCTCTCAAGGCTGCATTCCAGGGCCTGCCATCTGCTCTTCTGAAACCATCCACTTCATCTCTCAGTTCTCCTTCCTCATTTTCAATTCCCATTTTTCTAATTATTCCCAATATCTAAATGCTGCAATATAAACAAGCAATGCTTGAAATACTATTTCGCCCCTTTAGCTTCATTTTAGCAGCTTTCCCACATGGGGCTCGTGACCGAGTCCAGCAGCCCAGCTCGCCAAGGTTGCCATCCTACTGCATAACAAGGGGGCTTATCAACCACTAGCAGGAGGGCATTTGAAAGTTTGCAGAATTTGCAGTTACTGGAGCCCTCCCTCCAGTGGGTTCCCACAGGGCTTTGGGTTTCTGTCCTCTGCCCTGGCCCCAGTGAAACCCAGCTGTGTCCCTGATAGGAAAAGATCTGGAAGGACCCGCCCCACACTGTTAACAGTATTTAATCTGGGAACGGGTGTGAGGGCGAAGAATCAATACACTGCAGGATTATTTGGCTTTCTTTCAACAAACCACATATATCTTTTATAATCAGAGGTCTGGGGCTGTTAAGGACGCCCCTCTCCCTTTTAAGTGTTGAGCCAATTCAGATACAAACACAGGCCACTGGGAATAAAAATACAGTATCTGCTTTTTCACTGGATCTGAGAAGACAGCTTGGATACAGAGCCAAGGGGGGCTTCCTACCTCCCCCGCCATCCATCACCCACCAGCCCACCATACCAAGCCTGGCCCTTATGGTTTGCACCTAAGAAAGATTGGGTCTGCAGTTGGCCACCTGGAGGGTCTCAGACTGCCTCATACCCCACAAGTGCAGAGGGCAGGAGCCAGAGGCAAGAGAGCGTGTAGGCATTGGACCTGCCCAGGCTTCTTGGAAGGCGGGCTTAGGAGACAGCCAGAGCCAACGCCAGCCATGGCCTTCTTGGCATTTTAGGCAAGTCAGAGACAGGTCATCTTGTGCCATGGGGAAATGAGTGTGGGGTGGGGGAGGCACAACTTTCCTCCCAAACCTCTCCAAGAGGGTTGACGAGTTGGCAGCAGTTAAGCAGTTAATAGCAGTTACTATTTTATAGTTCAAGACAGAAACTTGGAGAAAGAGAGGATTCTCCTTAAAGTAATTCTAAAAGCATTTTTTAAAAGCTCTTGTTTAGTAAGTCTAGAGTTATTTGTTGATGTATCTGTCTCCCCTATGGCCTGTGAAGTCCCTGAAGGCATCACAGTGTTTTTCTTACCCTCTTTGTCTTACTCCTCTCTGTATTCTTAGGATTTGCTACAGAGTAATAAAGCACTGCTAAAAGAAGAAAGGGAAGGAAGCCATTCAAAACCCTTACCTTATGGATTGAATTATGTTCTCCAAAAAACTTGTGTTGAAGGCCTAAATCCTGGTACCTTGTTTGGAAATTTGGGTCCCTGATGATGTTATCAGTTAATTTAATGTGAGGTCATATCACAGTAAGAAGCCCTGGTGACTCAATGGTTAAGTGCTCAGCTACTAACCAAAAGTTTTATAGCTTGACCCTACCAGCAACTCTGAGGGAGCAAAGACCTGGCAATCTGCTCCTGTAAAGATTAACCCATTGCTGTTGAGTCAGTTCTGACTCATAGTGTCCCTATAGCCTAGGGGTCCAAAACACAACTGCCCTATAGGACAGTTCTACTCTGTCACATGGGGCCACTGCGAGTCAGAATCAACTTGATGGCACAAAACTTGACTGGATTAGGACCCACCCTATTCTCATATGAGGGCACAGTGGGTAACAGCCTGGCTGTTAACCAAAAGGTTGGCAGTTGGGATCCACCAGCCGGTCCTCGGAAACCCTATGGTGCAGTTCTACTGTACCCTATAGGGTGGCTACGAATGGGAATTGACTCGACGGCATTGGGTTTGGTTTGGTACTCTCATATGACCTCATGTTAACTGCTGACATCTTCGAAGGCCTTATTTTCAAAGAAGGTCAAGTTCACAGCTACCAAGGGTTAGGACTTCAACATATATTTTGGGGGGGACACAATTAAATCCATAACAATTATTTTGGACCCCTTCCATTATAAAGGGGCAAAACTTTGTCCTCACTGGAACAGACATTTATTCTGGATATGGATTTGTCTTCCCTGCCTGTAGTGCTTTTCTGTCAATACTGTGGACTCAGAATATTTATTGGCATGGTATTCTGCACAATGTAACCCATCTGGCATACTCCATCAGCCTGAGAGACTGGTGGAATGAGCTGTAGAAGACTTGGTTGTATTGCCAGTTGGGAGAGCTGAAAAACTGATAAGCTTCAAATGAAATGGCCAGTTACGGTGATCTTCTCTCAGTCAGAAAATACAGGATTGGGAATTAATGGGTAGAAGCTGGAGAGTCCTGTCTCCATTACAAACTGAATGCACAATATTTGCTTCCCATTTCCTCAACTTCGTTTCTGCTGATTTGGAGGTTTTGGTTCCCAAGGAGTAGTTTCCTCCAGGAGACATGATTCTATTGGATTGGAAGCTGAGATAGCCATCTGGCCATTTTCGGCTGCTCATCCACTGAACTAGTTGGCAAAGAGAGTGCTGAACTGGCTGGGATGCTTGGCTCCTATTATCAAGAAGAAATTTCTGTGCTGCTACACAATAATTGTCTTAGAAGTACAATCAGAATGCTCCTTAGAGGCAAGGATGGCGAGACTGCAGCTCACATACTTTGGACATGTTATCAGGAGAGATCAGTCCCTAGAGAAGGACATCATGCTTGGTAAAGTAGAAGGTCAGCGAAAGACAGGAAGACCCTCAAAGAGATGGATTGACACAACAACACCACCACCACAATGATAGCAGAGAGGACCATGTCTGGAACCCAGGCGATTCTCTGGGATGCCTCTTAGCACTTCCATGTCCCTAAGTAAAATTTAATAGAAAACTACAGAACCTAGAAAACAAAGACAAGACCACTGAGGATTCAGACCCATCAGGAATAATTCTGGACTCAGTCCATGTCTTAGTTATCTAGTGCTGCTGTAACAGAAATGCCCCAAATTAAACGCTTCAACAGAAATTTATATTCTCATAGTTTGTTGTTGTTAGGTGCCATTGAGTCAGTTCCAACTCATAGCAACCCTATGTACAACAGAACAAAACACTGCTCAGCCCTGTGCCATCCTCACAATTGTTGCCGTGTTTGAGCCCATCTTACAGTTTAGGAGGCTAGAAGTCTGAAATCAGAGTGCCAGCTCTAGGGGAAGGCTTTCTCTGTCGGTTCTGGAGGAAGGTCCTTGTCTCTTTTGAGGTTCTGCTCCTGGGTGATCTTCATGTGGCTTGGCATCTCTCTTTCCCCATTTCTGCTTGTTAACTTGCTTAAATAATCTCTTTTATATCTCAAAAGAGATTGATGACACACCCTATACTAATATTGTCTTATTAACATAACAAAGAAAACCCATTCCCAAATTAGATTATAACCACAGGTACAGGGTTAGGATTTACAACATTTATTTTGTGGGGTACAAAATTCAAACCATAACACCCTATCTGGTAAAAAAAAAAACAAAACACCAAAAGCACCTGAAGTGTCACCAAGAGCAAAGAAAACATGGACTAGGTAACGTTTTAAATATCTTCGGTCTGTGACCAATTATGGAAATGAGGACTATAGCAAATGTATCTTCTTCCTAATGAAGAGTCAGGTGGGACTGTATTTGAATTACGAGGAGTAATTAACACTGCACAGCTATGGAGATGATGACTGTTGGCACTTTGTGTTCCTGTTTGGTAGAGAGAATGAGTGTCTTTGTAGGGACAGTTGCATGCTGTTAGGCAGAAGCACCAAGTGTTCTGATGGTTAAAATGTGTGGAAGGGTGTATATGGTCGCTGAGTGTCCTAAAGGGAGGACTGTGTTGGTTATGAAGCTATTGGGCCTTAGCTGCAGATCCATCCTACTATATGACCTGTTAGAATCCTGGGGCCAGGATTATATTTCTCCTTTGTCCATTGCTTCTTGTTAGGTTCTGCCAATAGAGGCGGTACTAGAGGGAGACAGGAAGGCAGGGGTTGGGGAAAAGGGTCCGTGACCTGCTGTTCTGTCAGCTACCTGGCACTAGGTGTTGGTTCCAGTCTCCATTTTGTGGGCACTCACAGAACCAGCCTCATTCTGCTCTCTCACAGGTATCAGCACTGCCACAACAGTTCATGTTTCATCCTATCTGCTCCTTGTAACTCATAAATCACCTCGTGGGGGTAGAACTGCCCAAGTTGGAAGATGATAATCTCTCCTAGTTATAGTTACCAAATCGATTTTTTCCAGATGGAAGAATTGTCACAAGGCAAATGTCTTGTGGGATTTTCCAAAAGATGAGGCACAGGCACAATTTGATGTTTATAAATGATTGCGAACATATCGATTTTTACAAAAGCATCTTAAAGTGTTTGTTCTGGTTTTCTATAGCTGCCGTAACAAACCATCCCGAACTGTTTTATCTTGCTCACAATTTTATGAGTCATGAATTCAGGATGGACTTGGTTGCAGTTTGTCTTTGATCCGTTTGTCAGCTGTTGTTGCTCAAATGGAGGATCTGCTTCCAAGATGGCTTCTTCATTCATACGCCTGATGTCCCTGTACTCTTTGGCTCTCTCCTTCCACACAGCATCTCATCTATCCTCCAGGGCTTCTCTGCATGACTTGAGCATCTCATAGCATGGTATGGCAGCCTCAGGGTAGTCAGATTTCTTACACGGTGGCTCAGGATTCCAAGAGACAGGATACGGAAGCTGTCAAGCTAGTTAAGGACTATGTTTGAAACTGCTCTTTTCTATTGGTTATAAAAGTCATGGATCCTGCCCAGATTCAAGACCTCTCAGTAGGAGTGTCAATGA
The DNA here is from genome assembly GCF_024166365.1 of Elephas maximus indicus. Taxonomy (NCBI): domain Eukaryota; kingdom Metazoa; phylum Chordata; class Mammalia; order Proboscidea; family Elephantidae; genus Elephas; species Elephas maximus. The sequence continues at coordinate 68,756,260 of NC_064831.1, read as the reverse complement.
ATTTGAAGCCAACTTTAATCTCCCATAGGATGTAATCCCAATGAAGCATTCTAGGGTGGACTATTGTGTCACTAAAATGACCTGTTTTTGTCTGAAGTTGGGGTGGGAGAAGCAATAGGGTGCTCCAGGAAAATATGGGTTACTCAGCTATCCAATCATAGTGGTGTTCTTATAGGAGACATACAGAGAAAAAAATGGCCACGTGACAAGTTATGCTGCAGCTGCATGCCAAGACACACATGGGCTGCCAGAACCTGAGACAAAAAGCATCTTCCTCTAGAGCCTTCAGATAGAACACGGCCCTGCCAACACTATGAACTCAGACTCCCAGCCTCCAGAACTAGAACAATATATTTCTGTTCTTGTAAGTCACCCAACTGTGGCACTTTGTCACAGCAGCCCTACAAAACTACTATAGGAGTCAACCTGTACCAAGTCGCTGGCTGATACCCCGAGGAAATGGTGCCATAGAGATTCAGTACTGGTCTTTGTGCTTGGCAGATCCATCTGTAGAGGCAGTAGCCCGGGGTTACGGTTTCTACTGTGCATAATCACCTCAAAACGGTGGCTTAAAATAACTTATTTTGCTCACAAACCTGCAAATGGGGCAGGACTTGGAAGGGACAGCTCATCTCTGTTCCGCTCAGCATCACCTGGAAAGGTTTCCTCTCTCACAGGAGATAAGGCCTAGCTGGGGCCGCGGCCTCAACATCTACATGTATCCTCTGCATGTGACCTGGGATAATACATCGGAGCCTTGTCTACCATGTATGTTCCTTGGTGAACTTTCCTATGAGAGAAATACCTTGACCCTGGGTCTATCCGAAGAGGCCCGTTCACATTAACTGCCTCAGAAACCCTTGCACCAATCGTCCATATTGTATATGCTGTGTAAACATTTGGGAAAACTGCATTACTCAGTAAACCAGTACTTGGCAAATGACCAATGCACAATGTTACAAAACCATGCATGGGTAAAAGACCCATTCAAAGACCAAAGGATTTTAACGTAACAAGAGTAAAGCTTATGATAGGGTTTGAGTTTTGGTGTAGTTATCAAAGAATATCCACAATAATCTGAAAAAGCTATTAAAAATACTCCCTTTTCTGTGTGATGCTCGATTTTTTTTCACATACGTCAAGTGAAACGTATTGAACAAACTTAATGCAGAAGTAGCTAAGAATCCAGTTGTCTACTATTTGCAAAAACTGGGAATAATGCCTCTTCTCACTAAATTTTATTTGGAAAATATTTAATTTAAAAAATATTCCATTTATGGTAAAATACAATTTTTTTTAAATGAGTACCTTTTAAGTTACTTAATTTCTAACGTGGTAAATATTCATATATATAATCCTATCAATCCCTTTTGCAGTCCTCAATGACTTTAAAACATGTAAAGGTGTTCTAAGAACAAAATGAGAACTAGTGCTTTGTGTTACTCAACACTGACAGGCAGCCTTCTCGGTTACTCAGTAAATGCACGACAGCAGTACACTGGAATGTGATCTACGATATCTTGGAATCCAAGAGGTCAACTGTGTGTTACGCCTTTCTTAATGGTAGTGCAAGATGCACCAAACTGGCATTTCCCTTGGTGGGAGCATCCCCAAATGTTCCAGACTACAGGACAGCCAGAAAACATCACCAAAGTAGCAAGCCCCTGAATTGTCAATGGTTTCTTTCTCCCCACCTGGCTCACAAGGAACCCCGGGCACGTCCAGCAGAACTGCTCAGCTGAGCCCAGCAAATTCATAGAATTGTGAGAAATACCAAATCATTATTTTTAAGCCAACTATATCTTAGGGTGGTTTGCTAACACAGCAATACAATTTTTATTTTTAATTTTTATTGTGCTTTAAGTCAAAGTTTACCAATCACGTCAGTCTCTCATACAAAAATTTGCATACACCTTGCTATACACTCCTAATTGCTCTCCCTCTGATGAGATAGCACAGTACTTCCCTCCACTCTCTTCCTCGTGTCCATTCGGGTAGCTTCTGGCCCCCTCTGCCCTCTCATCTCCCCTCCGGACAGGAGATGCCAACATAGTCTCATGTGACCACTTGATCCAAGAAGCTTTTTCTTCACCAGTCTCATTTTCCATTCCCTATTCCAGTCCAATCACTGTCTGAAGAGTTGGCTTTGGGAATGGTTCCTGCCCTGGGGTAAAAGAAGGTCTGGGGTACATGGCCTCCAGGGTCCCTCCAGTCCCAGTCTGACCATTAAGTCTGGTCTTTTTTACGAGAATTTGGGGTCTGCATCCCACTGCTCTCTTGCTCCCTCAGGGTTTCCCTGTTACGGCAGTCATCGGTTATGGCCAGGTACCATCTAACTCTTCTGGTCTCAGGCTGATGTAGTCTCTGGTTTATGTGGTCCTTTTTGTCTCTTAGGCTCATATTTGCTTCTTTGGTGTTCTTCATTCTTCCTTGTTGCAGGTGGGTCGAGACCACTTGATGCATCTTCGATGGCCGCTTGCTAGCGTTTAAGACTGCAGACGCCACTTCCCAAAGTGGGATGCAGAATGTTTTCTTAATACATTATGCTAATTGACTTAGATGTCCCCCGAAACCATGGTCCTCAAACCTCCACCCCTGCTACGCTGGCCTTTTAAGTATTCAGTTTATTAAGGAAACTTGTTTTTGGTTTAGTCCATTTGTGTTGACCTCTCCTAAATACAATCTTGTTTTATACTTCTGGCTCTTCTTTTCCTTACTTCTACTTTCAATCTACCTTTGTATTTAAGATGTAAATAGCACATAATTGAGTGGCTTTTCTAACCAGTTTGACAATCTTTTAATTAGTCAATTTACATTATATATTCATGTATTTGAAACTCAACAAGACATTATTATAATTACATACAGCCAACATTTATTCACATATTTACCATTTTCACTGAGCTTCACATCTTATCTCTGACCTTCTGGGATAATTTCCCTTCTGTCTAAAGAATACCCTTTATTTTTTTCCCTGTTGGTATTAATTTGACATAGCCCTCCATTTTTATCTGAAAATGTCTATTTCTGGAAGAATCTTAATGCGTTTAAATTCTAGGTTGCACTTATTTTCTTTCAGCATTTTAAACATTTCATTGTCTCCTGGTTTCCTTTATTTGCACTGCTAGATCTCATTTACATTTGGGTGCTTTCAAATTTTTTTCATGTTCTCAATGATATACCTATCATGGTTTTTATCTTCACCATGCTTGACGTTCCTAACACTTCCTGAATCTTTAGAGTTGCAATTCATCAGCTCTGCAAAGTTGTCAGTCATTATCAATTACTGCTTCTACTGATTCTCTTGCTACTTTCTGGAGCTCAGATTATACATTATTTTATAGACACTCTATCACTGCATTTTCCATTTTTCTCTGTACCTCAGTATGCATATTTCATTCTGACTTGTCTTTCAATTTACTTCTTTTTAGCTGTTAAGCCTATTCATTGAGTTCCTATTTTAGCTATTGTTATTTTTTGGTTCTAGAGCTCCCATTTGGTTCTTTACAGAGTTCAGTTCTCTGTTTGAATTCTCAATCTCAACTCTCACCTCCTGGAATATATTAAGCACGGTTAAAGTGTGTCTGTTAACTCCAATATCTGAATGACTTTCCTTTTCAGAATAACTTGGGATGTGTGTCATTTGTTAGACTGAATCTAACAGCCTATGTCCTGTGAGTCTCTCAAGTCAGTTTCTCTTAATGATTTTTCAGTTTTCTTCTGCGTGTGGTTTTGTCTCACATGCCTTATTATGTGCTGGACACTGTATTTGCAAAATTGAAGAAATAACTTAAAGACCAGGGTGAAGCTATTATTCACCAAGAGGATTTATGTTTACTTCTGCCAGGTACCTGGGGTCACAAGCAATCTGGGATTGCTTCAGTTTCAGGGATTGAGGCGAATGAGAAGCTAAGCTGCACCCCCTGCCAGGACCTGACTACAGCTGTTTCACCCTTATTCCTGTGGTATATAGTATATAGTCTTTGGGGTCCTAATTTCTTGGCACGCCCTGGACTCCAATTCATGTCCTTTAGCTCAAGAATGTCAAAGTACCACCAACCGATCAGGCACCCAAGCTCACCTTGGCAAACACCAAGATAAAAGCAGCACAAAACATAGGCTGACACCCATGGGACTCTGACCACCCCCCGATTCTGGCCCATTAAGCCTTCACCATTTTAACTCTCCAGTGACCTTATGCACAGATTTCTGCTTATGTTCTAAAGGTCCTCAATGGTAGCTGATCTTAATTATCAAGTCTGCCATTACTTTATACAGTCTTTGTTCCATTCTCCTGTTTTCAGCTTTTTCTTTAAACATACTTCATATGCAGTAACCCCATGTTATCTAAAGTTAGGGCAGCCAAAATTTTGAGGGTGCCCAGCCTTTTATTTTTAAAACATGTTCCTTATTTCCATGTGTGTTCATACATGCACTTAAGAGAAAGTGTTACCTTGCATTTCTAGGTATTCTGTACTGGGAGCAGTTTCACAATGTCAGTCTACTTATACTGTCCCAAAACAAGTCTTCCAGACTTAAAAAAAAAAAAAATTTATGTACCTTCCCAGAATATAAGGTACTATTCTTGCATATATTGGTGTATTATTCTCCAACTTGGTTTTGTTCACTCAATGGCATGTGGCAGCAAGCCTAGAGGGAAGTAAAAAGAACTGGCTGAAACACAGCACGGTGAGGTGAAGAGGTTTGTGAGAGTTTGCACTTTAACCTCAGCTGGCTTTAGCTCTCCTGATTCAAATATTATCTCATTTAAGGAGTGGCATGATTATTTTAAATAATTACTAGTGGCGGTGTGGACAATGAAATGAATGTGTGTGGGATGGGGACAGCAGCAGGTGTTGGACTAGAAAACTATTAAAAATACATACTAATAGACAAGAGGCAGCTAGAAAAGAGAACAGAAGGTTATTTGATAATTGGCTAGGACTTAGTGATTGAAGGAATGTGTGGTTGGTATTTATGCCTTGCTCTGCCACTTCTAGGAGCCCTGGCGGCACAGTGGTTAAGAAGCTGACTGCTAACCAACAGGTCACCAGCTACTCCTTGGAAACCCTAGGGGCAATTCTACTCTGTCCTATAGGGTCGTTATGAGTTGGAATCAGCTCGATAGCAAGGGACTTTTTTTTTTTTTCCTAAATCTGGTACTTCTTAGTTAAACAACACCGGACAAATTACTTACCTCTGAAACCTTGACTTCTCCTTGTAGAACAGATAATTCTTGAAAGGTTACTATAGGGAACAAGTAAGATGATAACTTAGCAAATCCTGTCACCTAACATACACTCCAAAAACAGCAACCGCTATTAACAAATGCCCATAAAGACAGATGGCAGTTGTGGAGCTGCACGAGGTCATGCTCAGCCAAGTGAATAACAGGCTGAGGGGAAAGATACGCAGGATCTATGATTTTGAGGAAGTAATTTGAAAACCTTGAAAGTATCACAACTGATTAACAGGACAAACTAGGGGGGGGGAAAAAAAGTGCCTAACACACAAACAAGGTACCAGTGCACTGATACGATCAAATGCCACAGACACACCAAGAAGGCTATTTCACCCAAGTATGACCTACCCCTGTAATTGTAAGCTACAACTTTACAAGTCTTTATTTCTCCATAAACATGTGTATATCGAGTTCTACTAAGAATGCAGCCAAAATGTTATATACTGTTTACCATTTACATGATTTATAAACACAATTAACATAATGCTTTGGAAACCAAGATTAAGACAGTTATGAACTTTTAAAAACCATTATTACTTATAAAGAACCCTGAACCTTTAGCTGAATTATAATAACAACAAGGAAATGGAGGCACAAATAGTCAGGAGAGTATTCAGCTGAGGCTCAAATGCACTGGTTAGTTTAATAAACACTGGGGAATGTAAATATCTGGGAATAAAGATCTTGGTTCTAAAAACCGTATTAAAACTAAAAATGGTTTTAGTAATATTAATACTGATCTGGTTACTTTTTGGCAAGCAATGAACTATAATGATCGGTTCAGGGTTATCCTGACATTTTACAGCTCAAGCTACTCTTAGGACTTGTGTGAGAGGTTCTGGAGACACTGAAAAATATTTTAATAGACTTAGTATCTGTCATGGATTGAATTATGCCCCCAAAAAATATGTGTCAACTTGGTTAGGCCATGATTTCCAGTACTGTGTGGTTGTCCTTCATTCTGTGATTGCAATTTTATGTTAAAGAGGATTAGGGTGGGAATGTGGTAACATCCCTGATTCAATGTAAAGGGAGTTTCCCTGGAGTGTGGCCTACACCACCTTTTCTTACAAGATGAAAGGGAAGCAAGCAGAGAAGGGGACCTCATTTCCACCAACAAAGCAGCGCCAGGAGTGGAGCACGTCCTTTGGACTTGCGGTTCCTGCAAAGAAGCTCCTAGTCCACAGGAAGATTGAGAGAATAAAAGCCATCCACTTAATGTTGTTTCTGTTACAGCAGCACTAGACAACTAAGACAATATCCAGGAAGAATAATTTTCTCTTTAGTATATCAATGCTCTATTCTAATCATGTATTTAAATTTTGAGGGAGTCTTACAAATAATTAACAAAATCCTGATTTTCAGGCTTTGTGTATAAACACTAAAATTTCTGAATACATAACCGAGGAAGTTTGTGAGATTAAAGCTATTTTCATACTATTAAGAAATCACTGGGAGTCCATGGGTGCTGCAAACACTTAAGCGCTCTACTACTAGCCAAAAGGTGCACCTCAGAAGACAGGTCTGGTGATTTGCTTTCAAAAGGTCATAGCCTTGAAAACCCCAAGGAGCAGTTCTACTCTGCACACATGGGGTCGCCATGGGTCGGAATCAACTCAACTGCAACTAACGAACAACAAGAACAATAAAATCATTTGACTTTTTTTACATAGGAATACAGGTGGAGTTTTCTAGAAGTTACACGACGTGATCATCACTCTCATAGCTAATGGAATGTGTTAACGTGTTTTAAAGTATTTAATTTCTAAGATGGTAAAAACTGAAAAATTAATTATATAAACAGGGGCTCAATTTTTAACATAGTAAAAATAAAATGGTCAAACCGGAAAGATGTGAGTGGCTCTCTTATAGGAAATGGCCTGTAAGATTTCAAATTAAGGTCCACTTACACAAATTAAAAATAGATGAACATACAAACACAATCTTGGCTTGGTAAAAATGCATCACTACTGTGATCAAAAATAGCACTGTGTAGGCACAGGGATACAGAAAAAAAAAAAAAAGACACCACCACCTCATCTTACTTAGATGGGGTGAACGTAAAAGCATTATCTGTAAATACTAAATAGCACCAGTGGTCAAGGGATGATGAGTATATTTAATCCTATAGGCAAACTAATAAAATCCAACAGTTAGAAGCTTCCAAGCAACAGGAGTCCATAGTTGTACTACATCAGTATACACCTGTGACAAAAGGGGGAGGGGTAAATAAATGAAAAGCAAAGGACAAGTGAGCATAAAGAATGAGGAGGCTGGAAGAGTACTATGGCTAGGTACGTTTGGTTACCTCCAAATGCCGACAGCAAATTCTGCTGCCTCTTGGAGCTTATTTGCTCAGCCCCATCTGAACTCACTCTCCTTCTTTGTACTGCTATAGCTCTTGCCATCTGAACTTACCTATGCTTTGCATTTTTACTGTTAATAACTATTATAATCTCTACCCAAGTCCAGACCACTTTGGAACCTCTACCAAAAGGAAGAAATACTGTCCTTTACAAGTATTTTGCAGTACACTGTTGTTTTTACTTCATTTTTTAAAGGTAAACACCTTAAAATAAACAATTACTGACAGAAAGCAAGCTGTCACATAGGTAAAAACACCCCTAATGCCCCAAGTTATTAAGTTTAGGAAAACAGAGAAATAGTGTGTAAGCCTCTAGCTTCTTAGCTGAGAATTAAGACAGCAAACTGCCAGAACTGCTTTGGCTTAGAACTAGGTATTGAAGCCAAGTTTCTTATTTCATAAAGGCCAGAGCAGAAAACTCAACACTCACCTGAAAAATTACTGTCTCTAACTACAAGAATACACATTATAAAAGGTTTTTGTAATGCAGCCACACAAGCACATTACTCTTTGAAATTTAAAGAAAAAATTTATTGAGGATCTGAAAAACAATTCCTAAAAGATCAACTTGTCCAGAAATTGCAGCTACACAATGCATTGCGTCTATCATGTTAAAACGTGCATTAGACACAAATACAAAAACCATGAAACAAGCCACCATTCTTCAACAATCTGAGCAAGGATAAAATGCCTAAGGAACAACATAGATGACTTGCAAAGGATGGGCTCTTTAAGCACCATTAAAAAAAAAAAAAAAGAGCACAAATGGATGATGAGTGTGTTCAGTTATATACACTGAATTGAACCTTTGGCACTAGGAATCAGAGCATTTTGTCATATAGCATTAACACATATTATAAAAGTGCGTAGTGTCAAAGGAATAGAACCACCAGCATTCAAAAGCAGCTTTGTCAACTAGGCAATAAAACACTCTATAGCATGTCTCTCCGTTGTCCATCACTGAATACACTGGCAGCAATTTTGAAATGAAGAGAGAGAGAAAAAGAAAAGAAAAAAGGGGCTATTAACCCCTTTTATTTTCTGTTTAAAATCAAACAGAAAACAAACATACATCAATTTTGTTATATGCTAACATTTTCAAAGTACATCATTTGTACAAGGACTAAGAACAAAAATGTGTTTACAGAGATCCAAATATAAGTGAGTGTCAGCAGCCTCACACAGCCTTCCGATGATACTCAGGAGGGGCCACTTCATAATCGCTGGCACTAAACAAAGTGGCAGAGTTCTTTGCCAGGTACCTGAAAATAAAATGTTATTCATTACAAAGATTAAGGAGAATCGTTATCTTGATCCAAACCTCTTCCCACAGTGTGTGTATATATATATACACATATATATATACACACACATGCCACATAAAAAATGATTTCCTGAAATATACAAAAGCAATCATTACACCTCATGTAAAACCGTATTAATTATAACTGGGGTAAATATGGTTATATACCTGATAACACTATCCACAGAGGAATAAAGTCCAGAGCTATTCCTCTTTATTTCAAAACAGAGGACAACAGACATGACATCAAAATACACGGTTGAGGTCCTTGGGTGGCACAAACAGTTCAGTGCTCAACTACTTGCTGAAAGGTTGATGGGTGAAACCCACCCACAGGCTCCTCAGAAGACAGGCTTGACAACTTCCTTCTGAAAGTCCACAGCTTTGAAAACCCTATGGAGCTGTTCTACTCTGCACACACGGGGGGCTGCCATGAATCTCAATGGCAACTAACACCATCCTTCTTCATAGAAAACATCATGACTCCTGCTTCCAGCCACTACACAGAGTTAAATCAGAATACCAAGTTGAGCACCTCAACTACCCTTAAACAAAAAATTTACTGGGAGTATTATACTAATAGACTAACATCTGAGGTACTTTCCTTTAGCTCTCTGAAATCCTTAAATTTACAAGTAATTTCAAGTTTTAAACATGAAGTTAACACCATTAAAATCAAAGCATTTTAGAGCTGAAGGGGTTCTGAAATGTCAAGTAATAATTTTAAGGAAATGGAGCTCTAGATAGGACATTTATCACTGGTAGACCAAGGACTAGACAGAATTTCTTTTAGATGCCGAGGCCCATGCTGCAGTTTAAAAATTTTTATTAAAAATTTACATGGCTATTTGTTAAGAAAATCCAAATAGAGAAATATATAAAGTAGCAACTGAGAAATCCAAACTTTGACCCCAATATCATGCCCAAAAAATCAGCATACTGTTAAGTATGGATTTCTAAATATTTTAACATGAATTCCATTAATTTCTGTCCACAAATGAGTGGAATCATACCATACCCCCTATTGCAGCTTGTTTTTTTTTTTTCCTTTGATTAACACAATATGGACATCTTTCGATAACAGTTTATTTATCCTTTTAATAGCTGCTTGGTTGTTTCAAATTCTTCACTGTTCATAATAAAGGATATTACCCGTCAGTCTGAAGCTCCATTAAAAAATCATCTCTATGAACATTTAACTGCCTCCTTTGCCATGAGACCAGAACTGGATGGTGCCTAGCTACCATTACTGAACATTTTGATCAAAGATTCCATAGAAGAATCCTGATCAAAAAGGGGAAAATGCAGAATAGAATTTCAAATTCTCATGGACTCTAGGCTTTTTGGAGACACGGAGGGAGGATGAACCCCTGAAACTACTGCCCTGAGATAATCTTTAAACCTTAAACCAAAAACATCCCTTGAAGTCATCTTAAAACTGAACAGCAGTTTAAATAGTAAAAAAAAAAAAGTCTGCCTTGAGCACGTGCTCTTTAAGATCTATATGGGATCAAAATGACAAGAGCAAATCAAAAGGTTCTCGAGATAGGAACCTTAAGGTACAGTGAGTTTATGTTAATGAGGAACAACTAAGAAAAAGAGGGTGAGAACGGGTGGACAACTCGAAGACTGTCATCAATGTCATTAAATTGTATGTGCAGACACAGCTGAATTGATGTTTGTTTTGCTGTGTATATTCTCAACAATAACAAAATAAGTAAAATTTAGGGGGAAAAAAAATCATCTATATGAGACCAAAAGGTCAACAATTCTCTAAAGCAAAGATGAGAAGATAAGGGGGCAAGGAAACTAGAGCACTGGAAATGAAACAACCAGGACGTAATGAAAGAGAATGCTGACACATTGCAAAAAAAAAAAAAATTAACAATTTGTATAGGAAACTGTCAAATGGGAACCTAATTTGCGGTGTTAACTTTCACCAAAAACACAATATTTAACAGAAAAGTCAAAAAATTTCTTCACTGTAACTCAAGCGTGCCTGAAAATTTAAGTATTTCTACAAAATAAGTTCCCAGAAATACAACTGTTCAAAGTACACCAAAAGTTGTACCAACTACTCTCTGACAGTGATCAAATATTTTAAACCTTAGCCCATCTAACAAGATATATTTCACTGGTATTTTAATCAAAATGTTTAACAGTTTTAACGGTATGCTCTTTCTGTGAATTTCTGGTTCTATTCAAAATTGGTTTGTTCCTCTTTTTCTTATTAAGAAATCCCATGTATTAGCATATATGTTAATGACTACACGTAACAAATATTCCTTCATCTTTTGACTTCTATTTAAAGTTTATTTTTAATCACAGATTTTTAACTTTTTACAGTCAAATGTATGAATCATTTCTGGTATTATTTGAGTACAGTTTTTAGAAAAGCCATTCTCACTATGAAATTGTATAAGTACATTTTTTTTCTTCAATTTTATTCACAGCTTCAATTTGTAGATTTAAAATTCTGACTCATCTAGAACTAAAATGTACGACATTAAGTGTGGATCTAACTTTGTTTTCTTCCAAATGACTAACCAGTTGTCCCTCATCATCTATTATATATAAACATTCCTTCTTTTTCCTCTGTTGCACTGATAAACCATTTCTAAAATTTCCATTTATTTGTACTTGTTTATATTGTTCTACTGACCATCTATCTTCTCCTGTGTCAGTAGCACAGTTTCATTGACTTTAGCTGCATTATGTTTCACTATTACCAAATCAAAAAAACCACACTCACTGCCATCCAGTCAATCCCAACTGATAGCAATCCTCTAAGACAGAGTAGAACTGTCCCACAAGGTTTCCAAGGAGCTGCTAGTGGATCTGAACTGCAGACCTTTTAGTTAGCAGCTGAGCTCATAACCACCACACCACCAGGGCTCCATTTTGTTTACTTTAGTTGTACTGTGTTTCACTACATACAGCATCAATCTGCCCTATCTGAGAGTAAGTTTCAGTATCCTGTATTAATCCATGTTTTTACTTTCAAGCATATGCAAACTTACTTTAGGAAATCATGAAGATAGTTGAGTAATAAAGCAAGGCTCTTCTCATCCAGAGGTGTATAGGCCAACATTGCTCCAATTCGTACTATTTAAACAGAAGATTTAAGTCAAAATTACATTCTAGCAGCACTTTAACCATATATTTTAATTTCATAAGAAAATATAACCACTAATTCCATTACAATACATAATCTGAAAAACTATACTTTTAAATAGATTTTGATAAAAAATTTTAAAGTTCTAACTGCAACAAAATCATGTTTCAGAAAACCTCTTATTCATTTTGATGAGAAAAAACTAAGATTACTAAAGGCCCAAAGGAAAAAAGTAAAATTTTATCTTCTAAAAGCACATTACCAAATAATCTCAGTAGATGTGGTGCTCCATACACCTGGGACATGGGTGCATCAGGGTGATCGGCGAGGATTTCAGCATACTGTGGTCTCTCGAATTTGTAGAGCAGCTGAGTGCCCAACATGACATTGAAGTATTCTTTTATCCCTGCCACAACTTCATTAACAGCATACTCCCTGATAAGTTAAAATAAAAAAAATTTAATTTCAAAGCTGGCCAATGAAAATACTCAACCAACACAAGGGTAAGGGATCAAGTTTAAGGTTGAACTAGGGACAATGAACCACTGCTGAGCTAGAATGGATTATTTTTAAAAGGGATTTAACAAGTTAAATAATGTTTCAAAAATATGCTAAACCAAGGGTCAGCAACTACACCCTCAAGTTAAGAGTGGTTTTTACATTTGCAAACAGTTATATAATTATCTACATAAAAGTCTCAAATTTGCCCTTGGGCCTGCAAAGCCTAAAATATCTGGCTCTGTAAGAAAATATTTGCCAGCCAACCTTTGTAACCAAACAAATGAAAATTCTATTTTGCTAATTTCTGACGGCATTAGTATTTTAGAGTGACTACAAGTTTCAGATGACTAATCTGGAAATAAAATATTTTAAAAATGCCTCTGAGACACTAAGAATGTATGTATATTCTTACTTATTATCTGTATTTCCTCGAGATTTCTTGTAATTTGCATAATCCTCTAGAATGGAATCCACATTCTTCTTGGCAGGAAGATAAAACAGCTATGAAAACAAAAGCACACTTGAATACAAATACTCTTCTTAAAGAAAAATTATACTGAAAAAGCTTTACAACAACAAAATAACACCTAATAATATTTAAATATAGACCAAAGGGACAACCCTGCCCAAAACGCAAGACAAGGCAGCAGGAAGGGGTGGGAAAGCTGGATGAATGGACCCAGGGAGCCCGGAGTGGGAAGGGCAAAGTGCCGATGCACTCCAGAGGACTGCAGCCAGTGCTGCAACACTGTCTGTAAATTCTGAATTAAAAACTCATTTGCACTATAAACTTTCACCTAAAGCACAATAAAATTTAAAAATAAGAAAAGGCAAAGCCTCTAAGTAGCATTGTCCAATACAAGTTTCTGCAAGAATGGAAAAGTTCTATATACAATCTGAAACAGGGTCCCTATTCACATGTGGCTATTCAGGACTTGAAACATGACTAATGCAACTGAGAAACTAAAACATTTAACTTTAATTACATAACCAAATGTGGCTAGTGGCCACCCTATTAGCACTGCTCTAAAGACTAGCCATCTGTTGGACACATACACACACAATCACTATATATGGAACATAAACTCACTGCAGTCAATTCCAACTCACAGCAACTCCGTAAGACAGAACTGCCCCACAAGTTTTCCAAGGTTGTTTAACCTTTCTCCCACAGAGCAGCTGGTAGATTCAAAATAACTTTTCGATTAGTAGCTGAGCACTTTAACCACTGTACCACAAGGGCTCCTCTCATATGGAACATAACCACATACGAATGTGCCTCCATGATACTATTAAGTCATATGATTATGTGCCAAGACACTATGCAAAGCATTTACATAAATTAACTCATTTCATTCTCACATCTATACTGAGGTAGGTATTATTATTCCACTAAATGTAGACACCAAAGCACTGGAGGACTGAAAACCTAGTCTAAGGTCACAGATAGTATGTGGCAGAACCAAGATTTATACCTTGGCAGTTTAGGTCCTGAGTCCAATAAGGATCCAAAGACCACGTATTGTATAAGACCAATGTCTCTAAATCTAATTCTTAAGCAGTCCATAATCTTAATCCCACCCATCCCATTTGTTAAAAGAAACTGGTTCATTTGTCCTATGTAATTTTTCATTCGATTTTGATGACCCTACCCTTGTAATGTTGAGCACATTCCTCCATGTCACTACCTTCTGTAAACTAGTAATTAAACCTAGGATGAGCCTGATTAGATTCAGGTTCTTTTTTGGGCCACGAATACCTCAGGAGAGGTGCTGTGTACTTCCCACTGCATCCCATTAGCTGGGACATCATGTATGGTTGTCCCATTTTCAGTGGTAATAAGATTCATCAGTGTGTTCATTCAGACCCTGTCAACATGATCTATCCACTAGAAGGTTCTTCAAAACCTTTCACCTGACAGGTTAGCAGTCATGATCATTACCTGTATTTACTACTTCATCAGAACTCATGAAACGATGATCATTCTTTTGGCATTTATTAGCCAGAATTCCGCTGTAAATGAAGAACCTGTTCTCATCGACTGTTACCCTGAAATCAACCCCTCCCTACAGGAAAGACAGAAAACACGTGCTTCTGTGCCTTTATCAATTTTCAGAATAATAAATCAGCAACTCATCTCCGCCTTTTCTGAGTATCTCTATAAACTCATGGATTTTTATGTATCTGCTGTTTTCTTCTCCAAGTCATTCTTATTGAGGGTCAAACTGTTCAGTTTCTGAATGAAAATAATATTTACTGGTCAAGCCTTAAAGTTCACGTTTACACAACACTTTTCTGAAATAACATTTTTTGGTAAGCCAAGAACATAGCTAACAAACTACAGCTTTCAAGTTACAAGTTACCTGTTTCTGCCTGGTAATTAAGTCCCAGTCATCAACAAGCCATGGTTTTAGTTCTTCAGGAATCTTTACTTTAACTTCAACTCTGTTCATGAATGTTTCCTCCTAAAGGAATTAAAAACTAAATTAGCAAGCTTTTTCTTGACTCTACAAGTCACTGGATGTCAATTCTTTAAAGTACTCAACCTTGCAGCCAGAATTGTCATTTCGAAAATCTCAAATGAAAAGACAATTTAGCTGCTGGGAGAAAAGAATCTTATACTGAACCAAAGTAGTTCACATTTAGTGCGTTTTCATGTGATGGCAAAAGACCTTTAATAAAATTCTTTAATATCTTTCCTCTTTTTGTAAAAGTAAGCACCCTGACTTGATTATGTTTTGACTTGATATTTTCATATTTACCATTGATATCCAAATGACTGTCCCAAACATAACTATGTAAAAGCTGCATCTTGAATACATATAGTTGATGTTATGATGTTAGGTGCTGTCGAGTCGGTTCTGACTCATAGCAACCTATTACAACAGAAAGGAACACTGCCTGGTCCTGTGCCATTCTCACAATTGTTGGTATGTTTGAGCCCACTGTTGCAGCCACTGTGTCAATTCATCTCATTAGGGGTCTTCCACTTTTTCACTGACCCTTACTTTACCAAGCATGATGTCCTTTTCCAGGGACTGGTCCCACCTGATAACATGTCCAGAGTACGTGAGATAAAGTCTCGCCATCCTTGCATCTAAGGAGCATTCTGGCTGTACTTCTTCCAAGACAGATTTGTCTGTTCTTCTGCAAGTCCATGGTATATGCAATATTCTTTGTCAACAACGTAATTCAAAGACATCAATTCTTTAGTCTTCCTTATTTGTTGTCCAACTTATACATGCAGGAGGCAATTAAAAATACCATGGCTTGGGTCAGGCGCTCCTTAGTCCTCAAAGCGACATCTTTGCTTTTGAAAAACTGTAAAGATAAAGAGGTCTCTTGCAGCAGATTTGCCCAATGCAATACAGAGTTTGATTTGATTGTTGCTTCCATGGGTGTTGATTATGAATCCAAGTAAAACGAAACCCTTGACAACTTCAACGTTTAATCCGTTTATCGTGAATACTTAGCAGTAAGTAAGCTTACTGATTCCTGACTTAAGTCCTCAGTAGCTGCCCAAAGGTGCCTAATTTTCAGAACAGACCCGTTTTTTTGTTGTTTTTTGGGGGGGGGGTGGGGGGGGTTGCTGGGTTGCTGGTAAGAGTTTTTTCCCCCAAGTTTTATTTTGTTACTGTTGAGAATATACACAGTGAAAGTTTCTACATGCACAATTTAGTTACACTGATTACATTCTTCCAGTTGCGCAACCATTCTCACCCTTCTTTATCGTAAACTCACTGCCCCTAAGGTTCCTATCTAATCTTTTGAGTTTCTGTTGTCAATTTGATCTCATATAGTTCTTAAGAAACCATAATGCTCAAGGCAGACCTTTTTTTACTAGTTAACTAAGCCAAAATACTGTTCGGTTTTAAAGAAGACTTCAGGGGATATTTTTGGTTTATGGTTTAAAGATTATCTCAGGGCAATAATTTCAGGGTTCATTCCCCCTCCATTATCTCCAGAAAGTCTACAGTCCATAAGAATTCGAAATTCTGTTCTGCATTTTACCCTTAATGACCTGGATTCTATGGAATCTTTGATCAAAATGCTCAGTAATGATAGCCAGGCACCATCCAGTTCTTCTGGTCTCATGGCAAAGAAGGCAGCTGTTCATGGAGGAAATTCACCAGACATTCCATATCCTCCTATTCCTGACTCTTTTTCTTCCTCTATTGCTCAAGATGACTAAAGACCAACTGTTGTGCCTTGGATGGCCAACTGCAAGCTTTTAAAGACCCCATGCACTATGCAACAAACTAGGAGGTAGAAAAGAAGCACTAAACACATTAGGCCAATTAACTGAGATGTCCCATGAAACCATGACTCTAAACCTCCAAACCAAGGAGCCAAATCCCATGAGGTGTTTGGATGTACATAAACTGCCTTAGCAGCTACTCTTCTGTAATTGTTATAGTTATCACACAATTTTTGCCAATTTAGCTTTACACAGTATACAACTTATTTACAGCAATTTGAATAATCAGCTGTGCAATCCCACCCTTCATCAATGAGATTTTCTCATCACTATTAACCTTTTTCCCATTCCCTCATGACCCTGGTAACCACTAACAAACTTTGGTCTCTATAGTTAGCTTTTCTTGTTTTTTTATATTAAGTGAGGTCATACAATATTTGTCCTTTTGTGACTGACTTATTTTGTACAACATGTCTTCAAGCTTCATTCGTACTGTAGCATGTATCAAGACTTCATTTCTCCTAATGGCTGATTAGTATTGCACTGTATGTAGTTCCCCCTTATCCACGGGGGATATGTTCCAAGATCTCCCATGGATGCCTGAAACCACGGATAGTGCAGAACCCTATATATATTATCATTTGTCCTATACATACATACCTATGATGAAGTTTAATTTATAAATTATGCACAGTAAGAGATTAGCAACTAACAATAAAATACAACAATTACAATATACTGTAATGAAAGTTATATAAATGACAGTCGGAGAGCATGAGATTTCATCATGCTACATACTCATTTAACATTTTCGAGCCTTGGCTGACAAGTAACAAACCACGAGTAAGGGCGCGAGCTACTGCACCACATTTTGTTTATTCATTAGCTGCTGAAGTGCATTTAGACTGGTTCCATCTTTTGGCTACTATGAATAGTGCTACAATGAACACTGGTGTACGAGTCTCTTTTTAAGTCTCTGCTTTCAAGTCTTTTGGGTATAATCCTAGGAGTGAAATTGCTGAGTCATACAGTAGGTCTATTTTTAGTTTTCTGAGGAACCACCAGATTGTTTTTCACAAGAGTTGTATGTACCATTTTGAATTCCCACCAGCAATGGGTAAGGGTTCCAGTTTCCCCATAGCCTCGGCAACATTTGTTACTGTTTTTTTTGTCTTGGTCATCCTAGTAGGAGTGAAAAGGTATCTCGTTGTGGTTTTGATTTGCAGCTCTCTGAAGGCTAATGACACTGAGCATCTTTTCATGTGTCCGGTGGCCATTTGAATGTCCTCTGGTGAAATACCTATTCAAGTGCTTTGCCCATTTTATGACTGGGTTATCTTTCTGCTGTTAAGTTGTCAAAGTTTTATATATATTTTGGTCACTAGATTCTTGTCAGATATATGGTTTCCAAAAATAATCTCCCAGTCGATAACTTGTCCTTTGACTTTGTCGGTAAAGTCTTGATGAACACACATTAATTTTTATGAGGTCTCATTTACTTAATCTTTTGCCCTCGTACTTTTATTATGGTATTAGGTAATCCATTGTTGAAAGCTAGGGTTGGCAGCATGGCCACTGCTTGTTTTCCTAAGAATTTTGTGATTTTAGTTTGCACATTAGGTCCTTAATCCATTTTGAATTTGCTCTTATGTATGTAAGGCACAGACCACTGTTTTTAAGCACACTGTTGCTTTGTAACTCCAGCTTCAGAAATGGAAACTATGTTAAATATTAAGACCCTATTTTTCAAATTCATAACTTGGGAATTTATAAATGTAACAATAATAAATCAGAAATAAGATACTTTATCACTTAGATAAGCTACTATACCCATACACAGATATGTGTAACTGGAAGGGTTCATGATTTTTTTTTATGGGTTTACTAAACCATTTGGGACTTACTAACCATTTAATGTGACCTTTTAATAAGTCTATCCAGTTTAACACCAAATAAATATTTGGTCTTTTATGTAAACACAAGCTTATGTAATAATGAAATGGGGGCAGGGTAATCTAGTGCTATCAGAGAAAAAATAGATGTATACAAACATAGCCTTTACCAAAAAATGGTAGTTTTAATTTCAGATGTTAACCATGCTATGCCTTGGGAATTAAAGTTCTAAGATTACCTTAGTGTGTTGTAACACATGGCTGAGACTAAAAATTCTTAACATGCAATTCAAAACCCTAAGGAAAAACTCACATTTTCAACAGTAGGATCTACCCGGGCCCTTTTCTTCCGAGGAGGCTGAGGAGTCTCACTGGTACTGCCACCATCTCCATTTCCAGGTGCTATAAAAAATCCAGAGAGGGTAGAGAACAGGGGAAATACTATTTAGCTAATTAAGAAACTCTTTTAAGGAAAATAGTCTCTTGACCCACCTATCTTTCCACTACATAGATGTTACTCAGATCCAAGTTAAAGAATTAAAACCTCTACCAAACATTACAAAGCAACATTTAATAATACTACCATCTTCCATTTATTAAAATATATTACCTTCTTAGGAGAAGTCATTAAGAATCAAGAAAACGAAAGGAAATGCTTACAAGTTTCTCCATGGTAAAAAGAACATCAGTTAGGTCTCCACCACTAATTACCTAACTGACCATCTTATAACAACACTGCTGGGAAACTAATATTTATGATCATCAATATCATACTCTAATCTTTATAATTTTTTTAATTTAACAGTAATATAAAAATCTAAATGTTATAAAGGTAAAATAAATTTTAAGAAAAAATATTCTTACTTTTCTGTTTATTCTTTTTTGTTTTCCTGAAAGGAGGGGAGAAAAAGAGAAATATGAATAATTATTGCTTTTAAAGCTGCCTTTGTCTCAATTCTGTTACCAGGTTTCAGTTCGTGAGAAATATTGTCTTGCATAAGATAAGACAATAAATATAGTTTCCAGCTTTACTGATAGTTGATTAAATTCAAATTCACACTTCTTCCATATAACAGAAAAATAAACCAAGTGCCCTTCAGGAGACTTCCTTCTGGGGTTATTTAATTCATTCTTAGTTCTACCAAAAAAGAATTAAGTTCCACGGTGCAGAACTCAAATTCACGTAAAAACACCAGACTCAATGGTCTGAGACTGGAGGAACCCCAGAAGACATGGCCCCCGGACTCCGTGTTCACCCAGAACACCCAGAACTAAAACTATTCCCAAAGCCAACCCTTCGGACAAAGATTAGTCTGGAGTATAAAACACAATACTCGTGAAGAGTGTGGTTCTTAGTTCAAAGGAGATACAAAGACTAATTTGGGCAGCTCCTGTCCAGAGGCAGGATGAGAAGGCAGAAAAGGGGTAGGAGCTGGATGAATGAACACAGGAAATCCAAGGTGGAAAGGAGGAGTGTGCTGTCACATTGTAGGGATTGCAACTAGGGCCACGTAACAATATGTGTATAAATTTTTGTATAAGAAATTAACTTGTGCTGTAAATTTTCACCTAAAGCACAATAAATAAAAAATAATAATTAAGTTCTGAAAGTTAAAATATGTTTTCCCCATTACTTTAACACCAGCATAGTTCAATTTTAAATTTGTACATTCTTTAAGGCTAATCTGGTTCAAATTGTTTCATCTTATCTCTTTTCTAAACTATATTCTCTCCTCTTCAATACCACACACTCTATTCTCCCACATCTAAGGGCAGACAAAAGTGACCTCTCCTTACTCTTGGTTATCTCTTATAGCAACTTAATTCATGTCCATTTATATGGTGCCAAATGGAAAACTACTAATTTTGCCTTTTGACATTCAGTATTTCTGCAACACAGTCATGAATAACTTAAAGTCCATGATATGTTCTGCAAAACAGGACATAATATTATCTGGACATCCTGCTAACACCATGTTATACATAGTCAGTCCCTGGATTACAAGTGAGTTCCATTCCTAAACCTGTCTTTAAGTTGAACTTGTACATTAAGTCGCAAGAGTTAGGTACAGTTTGTACCTAATGTCGGCTAGTCAAATGTCTATCTTAGTATACAGTATATACAGTACCCTTCTATGAATAAAAAAACATTAATACAGTAACAATGTTTTGATGCACATCACAAAGTAGTGCCTTTTGTTATTACGAACCACTGCATGTACACCGAAATTTTAATAGACTTCATAGGGGTTAGTTTGTAACGGCAGATTGTACATCCCAGGGACTACCTGTACTTAAAAAAGCTATATGGAATACTGTTGTGTATCAATATTGACTAAAGAGTCAGGACACTACACAGAGTACTTTATTTCAGCGAACGTATCTGGCAAGGTAATATATGGGTTAAGTAGGTTAATACTGTAACTGTATTATAACCCTAGGGGACCACGGATGTATAGGTGATCCGACACTGCCTGAAAGGACATTGTGCAGCACATAACGGTACAAGGAAAAAAGTTTACAAAGCCCCTGACTGTGGATTACTTCTGGTATGGCATGCCGAAAAACCTTCATACTTTTACTTTTCCATAGCTTTAAATACTATTTATAAATGTTATTAACTATAATCATTCAATTTGGGGTTCACTTCACAACTTAGAGTCGCTATGAGTCGGAATCAACTTGATGGCATCGGGTTTGGTTTAGTTTAGGTTTATAAATCAAACTAATTTGTTTTAATAATACAAAAAAACTTAGCCATCTGAAGCACAGGCTTTTTTCTTGCCTCTCCCTTCTGCTGACACTATTAATTAAACATGCAAGCTAGTTTCTCAAACTGTGCAATAGGTTTTATACAATAAGCTGATGTTCAGTCTGTATTCCTATTTCTAAATGTCAACGATTAAATGTTATACTTAAAACGCAAGCTGGTAGATGCAATCTACTTCAAAGAATGACTGAAGTCCTAAGTCACCCATTCAGTGCCAACAAAATTCACGTGTATTCACTAGTAGTTTAGAAATAATAAATACACAACATTAAGAACCTAAACTTCAACAAAGTCAAGGTAAGCCTGGTTCATATGCTTTCTAATGAGACGCATTTATGCATGTTCAGAATAACAGAGTAACTACCAAACACTAAATAGAGTAGAGTAACTGAACATTAAAATCACACCGAAACCTCAAAGAAATATGAAAGAACAAAGAACTAAAAAAAAAAAAAAAAAAAATTCACCAGATTTAGACTACCCAATATTTTCACTTTAAAATAGACCTCCTATTCTACCAGGAAGCCATAGTGGCACAGCGGTTAAGAGCTTGGCTGCTAATAACCAAAAGGCTGGCAGTTCAAATCCACCAGCCGCTCCCTGGAAACCCTATGCGGCAGTTCTACTCTGTCCCACAGGGTCACAGGAACAGGTGTTTTTTTGTCTTCTACCAGGGAATAAACCCATACCAAACAAGCCAAAACCACTGCCATGGAGTCGATTCCGACTCACGGCAACCCTACAGGACAGCACAGAACTGCCCGATAAGAGTTTCCAAGGAGCACCTGGCAGATGTGAACTGCCGACCCTTTTTAGGTCAGCAGCCGTAGCACTTAACCACTAAGCCACCAGGGTTTCTGAATAACAGCAGTACTTAAAATTACATGACGACCTCTAGCATTTACACTGCAGCCTTATCAAAATACCACTTTTCTCACTAAAAGGAGGGCTCCCCAGGGGCGTTATCAGATTCCATGTCTCAGGCAGGAAACAACAAGATGAGCCTGGAAACTTTTGTCATACCTACTAGCGAGAAAGACCCCAGAGGCTCAGGATCCTTCAGAAGACTCAGGAGCCAATTTGAAAAAGCTCCCACTGTTAAAGGATGGGAAATTGGAGCTTCACTTCATATTTAACTTTATCATTACTTTTCTAGTAGAAACCGCACAAAACACTTTACATTCAAACATAAATAACTTTTAAGCATACTGCCACCTAGGTTAGACTTCTATACCACCTTGTAGTACACAGCAATTAGAAACAAATATGTTACTTCATTAATAAAATCCATCATGGTTTTTCTATGAGAAAATTACTTCCCTGTTAAGGCTTATTTGCTATTAAATCTGAGGGAATACTACCACTTTTCCTAAAAAAGCAGACCATGGAAATGTTACTACTTAAAACAAACCAAGGCTATGAACAGTCCTCAAATATTAACACACCCAATCTCTGCCAAATCAATGAATTATTTCCTCACCAAAAAAGGTAAAGGATCTTCAAATACTTCAAATTGCAAAATTAACTTCATCACCAACACCTTACATTTAAGTAAAAAAAGTCAAATCGGTAACTCCAATGTAAATATTTAATTACTTGAACAAGCACAAGACCACCTACCTCAAGCTTCTTTAAAAGTAATTATTTTTCTAAATAATTCTTTTAATAAGTTATGGCCTTTAAGTTCTTTTCTTACATTATTTGTACTTATTAAAGACTATTTATTAAGCAATGGTACCATTTATACATCTGCTTTCAGGTACGTAAGCTTTAGGCACACATGACGTGCACACACATGACTTCCATACCCTAGGCTTTACTATTGAGATGTTCTAAACTCTAAAGAGTTCAGCCACAAGTAGGATCTAGGGGTGGGGGTTTATGTGAACCCTTAACATCTCACATATCCTCACCATCCGTCTGTGGTGTGGTGAAATTAGCATATATCTCCCACTACTGAAAAAAGCAAACCATCTCAAAACTTGTGTCCACATGATAATTCAATAGTATCTTTGAAAGAAACGTATTACATGCACATACATTTGCACATACGACTTAAAAAGGAAAACTTAAGAATACGTATTCTCGGAATTGTGGCCCCCCAAAATGTGTTGTAAACCCTAACCCCTATACCTGCAGTTTAATCCCATTTGGGAATGGGTTTTCTTTGTTATGTAAATGAGATAATGTCAGCATAGGGTATGCCTTGAGTCAATCTCTTTTGAGACATAAAATTGTTTAAACAAGCAAGCAAGCAAGCAAGCAGAGATGGGGGAAGATAGATGCCACGCCACAAGAAGATGACCAAGGGAACCAAGGAATCAAAGCTGAACAGACAAGTACTTTCCCCAAAAGCCAATAGAGAAAGAAAGCCTTCCCCTAAAGGCAGCACCCTGTTCAGACTTCTAGCCTCCTAAACTATGAAAAAAGTTTGTTAAAACCAAAAAAATTTAAAAAAACAGAATATGTATTCTCAATGACTTTAAATGATACATACTCAAGAATGGTTTTCTGACATTTTTTCAAGATCCAACAATGCTCCCAAAATTTCCGTTTTCAATAAACTCTAACATGTGATAATGCATATCAGATACGGATTTCACTTATAAAGCAATATGCAGTATTAAAATAAAGATTGAGCTTCTTACACTTCAACATTTTTCTGTTGCAGGCCAGATGTCTTCTTTCCTGGGGCAGCCCCTCTCATCTTCCCCTCTGCATACTGCTCCCTTCGAAAATAATTTTAATAAAATCATCATAAAATTAATATTTATTTAGAAAAATAAATTGTATTCTCTTGATCTGATCTAGAAATCTGTACTCAAATTGCGGTTGATGAAAAATCTGTAAACTTAAGGTGGCCGTTTTAACATTCCCAAGTCTACGCACATTCTAGTACAAAATTTTTAACAAGAGATAATTTACAAAACTCTAGAAAGGAAGAATAAAGGCCTAAAATTTGACTCTTCTATAACCACCAAATTAAACACTGTAAAAGGTGCAATTACAATAGGCTGTGTCTCATATAATTTTTGTTCTAGAATACATTAATTCCAAAGTTTTACAAGTTTTAATCGATCCTATTTTATCTTTACAATTTTCTTGATACACATTTCAGCTTTGAAATTTAAAGAAAAACACTTACCCCACAGACCATACAGTCTTTCAAGGTTCCTTTTCTCAATGTGTTATCAGAGCTGAAGAAAATGGGAGCCCCCTTCCCGCTTTGTTTTGTTTTGTTTCCCCTAACAACCAACTGTACCTTCTAAAGCTCAAGAGAAAAAAGACACAACAATGCGCTTACAGCTATAGCAATTTCTCACAGCATCTGGCTCCCTGTTTCTAGTCCTAATACTTGATGACAGGTATGCTACTTCTTTAACTAGGAAAGGTTTGTCTAAGCCATCACACAGCAACTGACAGGAGTCAAGAATCATTTTATAAGGATGCAACTAACATGATTTCATCGTTCATTCTATGTCTGAAAACTAATTTACAGGTATTTCCTCATATTCATTTTGCAAAACAAACTTACTGATTGGCTTTTTGAAGTTCCCTCTGTTTCTGCAGATTCGTGTCCACATATTTGAGTACTCTGCTTTCGGGAACCCATTCATCCCAGCTAAGAAAGAGAAAGTTAAAATATCATTCAAAAATATTTTCATCACTACTACTCAGATGCCAATCATTTTTTAGAGATCCAAGAGGCAAGACTTTGGATTTCTCCGAAATTATTTGATGAAATGGTACTACAAATTTCACTGTCAACTAAAATGACCATCTAACGAAAGTCTGTCTTGTAAAAAAGGAAAATCTCGTATTCCCAGAAACAGCGTTCCAAATCTAAACTGCCAATGAGTTCAAAAACAGAAATGTTCAAATCATTTTTAGGAATGGCATTAACAGTATGGTAGTTAATGTAACAGAAGAATCCCTAAACCATTAGCCTTACAGAACGAAAACATTATCTTAAAAGAATTTTAATTGCCAAAAGTGAAGCACAAAAGTCCGTAATTGATTTTTTTAAAAGACTAAAGCTAATTGTCTAGTTAGCTCTGTGGCATAGAAAAATTACATTACACTCTTTGTGCCTTGGTTTCATCACCTGTAAAATGGGGATATAACATTACCTATTCTTATAGTATCATCATGAGAACTAAATAATACATATAAAACACGTGAGTACCTAACACATATTAAGTAAACATTGAAGGTTATGTCAGAAACATATCAGAAGGCCTACAACACTCAAACACCCTCTATACTGACTCACTAGGTATGTAAATTAAAGTATTACAATGGTTTATCACACTATACAATTTTAAGTCTTTATTCACTCACAAATGAATATACTAACTTCCAAGGCTGACCAGAAAGCTTGTTAGAACCCATGCCCTTAAAATACTTAGTTGCTCAAGTATTTTGGCACTACTAAAAGCTCCTTCAAAACAAGATATTTCATGGTTTGTTTGTTTAGGGGGTATTTCTTAGGGAATGCTCAACTTTTCGTGCAAAGTAAACCTTTTCTCCTGCTGATGGAGCTCCTTTAGTGACACAATCAGATGTAGCCTCAAAGCAACCTTTTAATGATTTCCCACCTTTGACCTCTTATATAAGATAGCCAAAAGGAAAAAAAAAAATTAAGATAAAAAGCAATCTTCAATATAATTTCCTAGAGAAAACTTTAAAACATGCATTTACCTAGAGGTCAGGAGGGGGTGGTGTACTGAGGGGGCTCCTTCAGGAACAGGAAAAAGGGCTACAATATCCTCACGTGTCTTCAAAGTTTTTTCAGAGCGCCTGGGCCTCACAGCACTTCTGATACAGACAGCATAGTACAAAGTAATCTCAGTAACTAGGTGCAGAATTTAGCTTAAACTTTATTAAGATTTACTTACAAATGGAATATTTAAATGTCTGTGTCAACAAATGCCAATTTTTTTTTGAAAATTTAGAAATAATATCTACTGTACTTTTGAAAAAAGTATACATATTAACTAAAGTCTAAGAAAATTCAAATTTGGGGTTTGAGCTTTTGTTGTATGGTTTTTTTGGTATAATTGTTTAAAATAAGGTATTCTAAAAACCAACATTTTAAAATGAAGATCTCATTTATATATCTACTTGCATCTATTCCAATTCCCTTTAAACCAAAGGGAGCTAGCCAATTTTTGTTAACTATCATGAGGTTCCATTTCAGAACCTTACAAGTTCCCCCTCTGATCTGAAACCTCATTAAATGTTTCCAAATACAACTAAACACCCTGAACAAAAGACCAAATCACTGCTATAGTTTCCTTTATGTGTCAGGAGCTTGAAATCCTTACTAAACCAAAGGAAAAGGAAATGACAACATCCTTTGTTCTGAGAAACAACACTATTAGAGGTATGTAACACAAGGCCCAGAAAAATTTTTTATTGGTCAAGCATAAAAAAAATTTTCCTAAATTTCCAAAAGTAGCGTGTGACCAGTTCCCAAGGTCACAACGATCCATGGGAACTATTTACAGAGCACTAAATAAAATCACAACAGTTATCTGAACAACTCCTCCCTCTTTCAAATTTGGTTTATTTAACAGCTTCTTCTCTGAATACTTAAGTTCAGTTTTTTTCAAAACTACATATATTTATTTACATACCAAGTCTATCACAAAAGATATCTTTAGTAAATTATTCCTCAATACATCTACAAAGATATTAATGAACATCTCTAACATTTAGTGCCATTTTTCCTGATTCTTTTTCCAAAGAGTAATACATAGGATTAGCTGAAAACAAAAACTAAATCTATATAAACTCATCAATCACGTGTCACTGAACAATAGCACCAAAGGAAAGATATTTATTTTGAACCTATAAAAATAGAAAATGTAAGTATTTGGTATTTTCACAATTTCTGACAAATTACAAATATCCCTTAAAATCCAGTCTTTGAGCTATACATAGCTACATATAATTTTATACAAAATACCTATTATATATGAAAGAGTTAAGCACAAAAACTGTTGACTTAAGGCGAAATTCTAACAAAAATAATTCTTTAAAAATGGGCTTGGGGGGGCAGGCCCATCCCATGAATGTGTTGGGTTTTTTTTTTTTTTTGCTATCCTGTTTAGACTTTACTTAACCTTCCCATTAACAATATACATAAATAAGGTGTTCTGTATCCTGAAGAGAAATGAGATTCTCATTATAACTTAAAATATACTCTCAGCTTTTTCTGGATATTGACAGGATACCAGTATGTAAAATATAAGTCTAACAAAAGATTGAAATACAGTTTTAACATTTAACAGGGAAGAGAAAGCTATGAAACATTCTAGGAAATAACAAGATGAATTTTCCTGGATATCAGAATGAATTTAGCATCAATACTAAAATCACATTTAAAACCACAGTTTATATCTAAAAGACCATTTTCACCATTATTTTTCCAATTTCTCAAAAGCCCGTGGGGGTTACTTTGAGTTACTGGTATTGCCTATTATTAATTAGAAATAATTTATTCCTCATAACTGGAAAAAAAAAAGTTGTCAAAATATGCTTCTACACATTTTAGCATTCCACTTTTCTATGAATAATGAGCCCTGGTGGCAAAATGGTTAAAAGCTTGGCTGCTAACCAAAAGGTCAGCAGTTCAAGTCTACCAGCCACTCTTTGGAAACCCTATGGGGCAGTTCTATTCTGTCCTATAGGGTCCTTGTGAGATGGAATTGACTCAAAGGCAAGGGGTATGACTAATGGAAATTAAGTCTGAGATTTCTTCTTGGCTAGAAGCACTTGTATGTGAAAAAAAAAAAAAAAAATCCCTAACAAAGAAATAAAATTAAGTACGTTAGTCACCTGTATAGCACTATATGAAATAAGACCAAAGTCATATGGTCAGTAAATTTCATAGAGAAAACTTCCTTCCATGGCAACGGAGTAGTCATCAAATCATATGGCACTGCTCACATGGTGAACCAAGTACCAGAGCATGGCTCAAGTGACACAAAGCCTTAAAAACTACTAGAAAACAACTAATAAAAGCTATATTACTGGCAGTGCTATCTTTAAAAGATAGAAGACCATTAATAAAAGTAATTTAGAACCTTTCATAGTAAAAATTATAGGGTAACTCAATTACGGACACCAAAAACGAGGCCTGGGTAAATTACAGATGTGGTAATTATGGGCCATAAAGATAAAAACTCATCACTGAGAAGCAGCTCCACTGGCTGGGATATTCTAGAATGTGTTCCATCTATACCCATGCCCACTCCTGGGAACAGACTAATATATCACTGCCAAAAAAAGTTAACTCCTGGGCGTGGAAAATTAGGTTTTGTAATTAAATTTCTTTATTTGTTGTAAATCATATGCTAAAAAGTGAGCTACATGAAAGCACTTTCTGTTAACATTTAATTACGTTTCCAAAGTTCAGAAAAAGGGCTTAAATTCTATCATTACTCCCAAATTAGGCAACCTTCTTCCTTTTCCTAGGCAGAAAAATTCAACCAGTTTGAGTATAACTGCTTGAAATAACGTATACAGTCACTGAGTTTGTACCAATCAAGGCAGAGAATTCATGCTGGCCGAAAACATGCCATGGTAGTACTGTGTAATAATCTGTGAGAGGAGCATGCTGATCTGTCACTCATCATTCAACCAGGATAGCTGGTTTGTTGGACATAACAACACAAAAAACAGTTCAAAGAATCAAGTACATTTAAAATAAAATGGCTCTGAGTAACTAATCAGTATTACAGTTTCATTATACTACGAATGGTTCATCTTTTTTCCACTATATACCGTATTAAAACTGCATAAGAATTAAAATGCATGTGCTTGTGTCAGTCTGACACAAATTACCCTGTAAACCATAAATATAATATTGCTTTTAAAGATCTAATACTCACTTTTTATTCCAACCACTGTAATGTATAAAGTATTTCACTTGTTTGTCCTTTATGGCAACCTTTACACACTGAAATGAAGAAGAAAAAATTCACTTAGAAATAAAACTTAAAAAAAAAAAAAAAAGACTACCTACAAGATTTTAAAAGTATTCAATCTTTCATATTCTCTAGACTTAAAACTCCTTCTGGTGGCAAAAATGAAAACAACAAAATGTAACTCTCTAAAACACTAAGAGCTATAAAACTTTTCAAATTAGTCACAGAAGGCCCAACAAAACTGAAGCATCATAAGAATAAAAGGTCAACCTAAGCCTCAGCTAAATGAAAAGCTAATGAAAGCTATGTGTGTTTACTTTCTCAAAGTCTAGCTAAAGAGGAAAACATTTAAACTATACTATAAAAAGATTCCCATTAGCTTATGAAAGACAATAAACTGACATGTTGCAGAAAATGAACTTAAACAACTAGCAAAGTAAGGGATTAAAAACATTCTTAAAAAGAGCTAGACAAGTAAGAATGAATTATTAGAGGAAACCATTAACAAGTCGTGATTATGTGGTTATGGGTTTAAAAGTCATTATCAGAGGCAAACCAAAATAGTTCTACTCCAAGAGCCATTTAAAAATTGTTCATGGAAGTGCTCTGCTACCAGAGAAAAACCTACCAGTTTAGAGAGTTTGCTGGAAGTAGATACAACAAAAATAACACTCAGGGATTTAAATGACCGACAGGACTCATAAATTTACTTATAATTTCGTAAGTACTTTTTAAACATTTATACACACATACACACTTCAAGTTCCTGATCATCTCTAACTCTAAATTTAGCCATTTCAGAAATTTACCACATCTATGTGTTTAAAGTACAAGTGAAAACAGTTATTTGGTCACACACTGTCCGACACTTTATAAATAAACGATTATTTTCACAGACGTACTGTTCTGTATTTTTACAACTGGTTTATTTTAAAAATTGTGTTAATAGTCAAGTCTTAAATATTTCAGCTAAAAAGGTTACCAGAAACAAAATACTACAAACTTTGGAATGTATTATCCTGTTTATTTTTGGCTAAAGGAGCTCTGAAGGATTCAAATTTTGTCAGACAAATCAACAAATAATCAAAAGTTAAATGTACTCATTTTTAATGTTACCCTTTACCTTTAACCTAATACAATTAGCTCAGTGCTTATGGGGCATATTACATTTGCACATAAAATTAACTTTGGCGGTATTTTCTCACAAGTCACCAACTATGTTATTAACTCCCACAACCAACCAATCTTCTATCACTCCCCTCCACTGCTCCTTGCAGCCACTTGGCCTTCACCAGATCAGCAAGATGAATGGTAAGGTCAGAAAACAGTAGCAATGCTTTATTTGACCCACGCCTGGTAGCGCAGTGGTTAAGTGCCTGGCTGCTAACCAAAAGGCTGGCAGTTCAAATCCAGCAGCCTTTCCTTGGAAACCCTATGAGACAGTTCTACTCTGTCCTAGAGGGCCACTATGAGTTCAGAATCGACTCTACAGCAACAGGTTTGGTTTGGTTTAAGCGAGCAGTGATAAACCCAGGAAAACAAAAGGAAAAAGGGCAACTCTTTTGCAGAAGCGACGAAACACACTGAAATTTGTATTAAAAAGTCCGATCTACGCAGACGTCATTTTGGCCAACTTCTCAAAGGAAAACAGGTTTCCTACCTTTGCTTCATAAAGAAGAGGCCCATGAAAGCATAGCACTCGCTCACCTGCAAAAGTGAAAAAAGTACAGGGTTAAATGCAAGTCTCCTTTATATGAAGATTTACATGTTAGAGACATCAGACTTATGTATTCCTAGTTGTTGGCTATGGATAAATCAATACGTCAGCTGATATAACCAACAAAAAACATTTTACTACAATGCTGATCTATTCAAAATCAAGCCATCTATCACCTGAT
Source organism: Elephas maximus indicus (assembly GCF_024166365.1). NCBI lineage: Eukaryota > Metazoa > Chordata > Mammalia > Proboscidea > Elephantidae > Elephas > Elephas maximus. Next base: position 68,725,042 of record NC_064831.1, on the reverse strand, counting down.
TGGAAACCCTGGTGGCGTAGTGGTTAAGTGCTACAGCTCCTAACCAAAAGGTCGGCAGTTCAAATCCGCCAGGCGCTCCTTGGAAACACTATGGGGCAGTTCCACTCTGTCCTATGGGGTCGCTATGAGTCAGAAACGACTCGACGGCAGTGGGTTTGGTTTTGGTTTTTATCACCTGATAAGCAAATAAAATCTACTGCAGCTACCTGCTTGGCAGGGTTTGTGTTTGTCTTTTTTTTTGCTTATTAAAAAATTTTTTTTTCAAATACTTTTCCCCATGTGTTTTTCCAGTTTGGGACCTTATCCTCCACCTAAATACTTCCAACCCCTTTACTGATTAAATTGAGTAAAATATTCTATACATTAAAATTTCAATGTGTATCAGGGAGGGCCGGATTTTTTTTTTTTTTTAAAGTTATGTTCATTCCTTCAATGTGTTCAATAACGTTTGGGTGCGAGGATGCTTCAATGAACAAAAAAATAGGAAAAAATGCTAACCTTTGGAACTTACAATCTACGTTGAATTTATCATTAAGACTTGCAAGGCTAAATAAAATGAAAGGGGCTAGAATAAGACCTGAAACCACCGCTGCTTAAACTTAAGAAGTGCACTGTGTTTTGCCAAATTTAAGCCCTGTTCCAAACTTGCTCAGCAGGCAATTTTTGGCAGTATCTAAGATTACATTTGATTGTGGTAGAAACAGATTTCCCACACATTAATTTCCATATCCTTGGTATCAATAAGCTCCCCCCACCCCATGGGGGGGGAGGGTTCAGAGACAACAAAGTACTTAAAGCTTTCAAATTTAAATAACCTACTAGCTCAATGCTGAGTTTTGAGCAATATGGGTTTAACCATTTTTTAATTTACTGATGCTTTTAAAACATAGTTTTTAAAATTGAACACAACTTAGATATACCTTTAATGTGAAAGTTATTCCACAGCAAATCTGCATTTTACAGTTAGCAGTATTTGTTTTTCAATAAAATATTCATCCAGTGCCTTTCGTGTACTAAGCACTCTCTTTCCGATTAGTAGAGGACACAGATATGTTAGTAAATAGTTTAGAACAATTTCCTGGATTTCATATTTTAACTATCTTCATAAATTAGCAGTAAGAAGAAGAATGATGAGCTTCTTGGGAGGGTCACAGGAATTTAGGCAATTTGCTATCGTTGGAGCCAAGGATAAACATGAAAAAGATGTCATTACAGTTGCACATATCATGGAATTCCTCATATACATTATGAAGTCTGGATTTTATCCTTTACAGGATTCCCAAAAGTGACTGAAAATCTCTTGGAGCAGTTTTTGAAACTATATTATTTTCAAACCTCATGAGAGATCTATAACACTACAATCTCCCAGAATAGAACCCAGTAACCTTACTCTTAAACAAAAGTTCTTCATTTATACTATTTGTATAGTGGTCTACCCCAAAGAACCCACTGCTAGAGTTTGGTGGGCCTATCCTATAGGGGGAAACCCTGGTGGTGTAGTGGTTAAGTGCTACAGCTGCTAACCAAATGGTCAGCAGTTTGAATCCACCAGGCGCTCCTTGGAAACTCCATGGGACAGTTCTACTCTATCCTATAGGGTTGCTACGAGTCGGAATCGATTCAACGCACTGGGTTTGGTTAGGTTTGGTTTATCCAGAGCTTGCTATCCAGCCAGAATGCTCCTTAGAAGTACATGTACAGACTTCGTCTTGCTTACTTTGGTCACCAGGAAAGACCAATCCCTAGAAAAGGACATCGTGTTTGGCAGAGGGCCAACAAAAACAAGGGAAACCATCAATGAGATGGACTGACACAACAGCCACAACAATGGACTGAAACACACCAACGACCATGAAGATGGCACAGGACCTGGCAACATCTCATGCTATTATAAATAAGGTCTCCGTGATCAAAGCTGACTCGATGGCAACTAACGACATGCAGAGCTTGAATTAAAGGTGACTGGAAACAGGGACACCAGTCAAAGACTTCTCCAACAGTCCAGGGGTAAGAACTTGAATGCGTCTGAACCAAAGCCAAAAGCAGTAAGGAGTAAAGGACAGTTAAGACAAAAACAAAAAAGATTCAGACAGACTCTCAGGCTAGTGGGAGCATTAACCAGAACATGAAATGGGTGCTGCAGGGTTCGGATCAACTTTGGACTATGTAACAGTGCCTACAGCACCTCCAAAATGGAAATATCTCATGAACAGGTGCACATGTGCGAAGCCAAGGAGAGCTGGGCTGGAATCATCACTGAGTACTGTGGGCAATTTAACGTGGGGATACAGATTAGCTATAGTGCTAATAAGCAGCAGCACCAGAGATCAGATCTGCTTCCTAATTTCTCTCTTCAGATGCACTCTAAAGGTGTTCTGAAAATGGGTCTATCACAGGGTTTTTTGTTGTTTTGGCTGCTGCTGCTGCCAAAAATAATCACACTAAGGCTAAGGTCTTATGACCTCCTACCTAGTCCTGTATTTCTGCTGAGAACAAAATACAGAGCTGCTAGGGAGTATGACACATGATGACAAATGGCTGTTTTTCATGGCAACAGATTAGTAATTGAGTAAAGAGCAAAACACCATTCGGATGTGATTTCTTATGCCTTCCTCTGCTCCATCTTTTTCCTCATCCTTTCAAGCATCAAATTACAAGGGAAATTCTACCCAATGCTCGAGTTCAAGCTTGATGAGCTTCCAATTCCCCATCCTCCTACTGGTTTGTGCTTCCTAAGAACACTGCTCTCATGCCATCATCTGCCAGTCTCTTAACCCCTGACAATGGGCTGGACCCCTAAGTTTCCTTTACCCTGTGCTTTAATAGACATTCAAGTGGAAGACCAAGTCCAGTGCAAAGTAGTCACTGTGCTCAGAAATTGCTTACATAACATACTCTGTATCTTTATTAAACGAGAAACCTTCAAGAATCATGAAAAGCAATTAAAAAGGCTATTTCCACACTTTCATAATTCATATCCCTATTTTTTACTTCATAAACTGAACTTTTCCACTGTTTCAAGGTAATTGTTAGCATTAATATTCTTTTCAAAACCCTCTAAACATGTTTCATAAATAAGTATAACTTCTTAAAGATGATTCTATGATTCAGTATTGACTTCAGTAGAAAACACACCTGGAAAAGTAATGGACGGTAAGTGCAGAGACAACCGGCCTAACTTTCAAAACCTTACCTGTCCTAACCTTGGTTCCTACTCTCCTCCAATCCACCACTATAGCAATACACACATTATTTGCTGTTATCCACTTCACTCCACCATCTCTCAAGCTTAGAACTAAAGCATTTCCTCCAGAAAGCCATCGTTGACTGCCAGACCTCAATCGTTTTCCTCTTTCCATATCCTACAACAGGCCCCTCACAGGCTTAGGAAGTTTTTAAACGCATAGAACAAAGTATTACAAAGGAAACCAACTATACTGAAATAGTTACCAAATATTTTAAATATTATGTTCTGTGGTATTATATGTGCTCCTTAATGCAATAAACAAAATTTAGCTGTTGATCCAGTAATTACCATAATTTTGAAGTAATGGGGAGCATACATGATGTCTAAAGATATCTTCCAGAACTGTAATGTTAGGATATGAAAATATCTGAGATTTTTATTGGTAACAAAGTCATATTACTGCTAATACTACTATCGGTATTTTGTTTTCAGGGGGTCTACATTCATAATTGAAATACTAAGTGTTTTAGTTAGAAGGTAGAAAAAAAAAAAAGATTTTTTCCCCCGTCCGCGTTCACGGACCCTCTGAATTCCATAAACTGAACCTAGATTAAGCATTTTTGCTCTAAAGCACCTAGTAAGATAATAAATCCGTAAGAGGTACGGTAGAGCTAGCTTCTCAAGATGGGAAAAGGTAGCAATATTCATCAAAAGTACCCTTGGAAACTTAAACAGTCCTTAAAAATACTATATACTTGGTTTGGGGTAGATGTGTTGTTTGTGAAAATTAAAGAGCTGTCTACCACTGGAGATCAGGTTCTAACGCCAGCCAAAACACTTGTCCATCAAAAGCCAATTGATAAAAAAAAAAAAAAAAATCCAACTTCCCAATCACTGTTAATCAAAAGTTATTGCAATTAGTCAAATACCTGCTGCTTTAAAAACGACACCAAGGCAACGAGACTTATTATAAATGGAAACATCAGTAACACCGCATTAAAGTCATTTTGTGTTAACGAGCAACTGCACAGCAACAGCGCACACTCACACTCATATACAATCTTGGCACTCCAGTCTTAGGAAAGCAAAGTGATGCCTTCAGGCAACACAAAGCAGAGGAAAAAGCTATTTTTTTTTTTTTTTTTTGTCCCCACCCACCTCGCTGAGGTAAGCGGTAGGGAACGCTTATGGTTGTCGTGGATGGGGGCGCTGCAGCTGCCCTTAAGCAGCTTCTGCGGGCCCGGCCGAGACGCCGGCGGCCATGATGGGGCGGCCATTTTGCAGCGGCCATTTTACAACGCGGCTCTCCCGCCCCGAGGCACCAAACCCACCCCCCTGCCGCACCTCTGAGTCGCCACAGAAGGCGACCACCTCGGGGCTCGAAGCAGCCCGGCCTGCCTGCCGTTGGCCGCCCACGCAGCCGGCATCCCCGCGAAAGCGCCCGAAAACGACCGCCGTTAACTCCCCTCCCCCCACGCCACATCACTTCCCCTAACGGCCGCCATGGCGCATCCGTCGCCTCCCTACAATAGGCTGCTTTCCCCGCGCTCTTCCTCAGAACAATAACAAACATTTGACTAAGGTTCTGCCACGCGCAAAGCGTTCCCTCTCCCACTCGTCTCACAGAGCGTTTTTTCCCCAATGACGCACGAAAATTGTCCTCCGCAATGCGCTCTGCCTGCACAAAGCACTGCCTGACGCCTTCTCGGGGGGCAGCCCGTACCGCCCCCGACCCCCAAACCTCAACCATCCCAAGCCCGCCTCCCTCTCCCGAGCCGTTAGATGCACTCTCCCCAAAAAAACGGACTCACCCTCCTGGAATTTAGGCTTCGGGTCTTGCTTCGGCGCCATTTATAAGTGATTCGCCGCCTCCTCCTTCTCCCACCACCCCCGACTACCGCCCCCTACTCTCTACCCCACCCAACTCCGCCTCAGACGCGCCGTCAGGCACCGCCAACTCTACATCCTGGGCCCGATTTGCCAGCGCCCGCAGACCTCACAGCACCGCGACCAGCGCAGCCGCAGCTTCAGCCAACGGCTGCCCGCCGCGCACGCGCTCCTGCGCCGGCGCCGTCCCGGGGCACGCCGGGATTGGTAGTTCCAAGTCAGTTGAGTCGCGACGGAGTGGGGGGAGGGGCGGGTGTCTCTTTCTTCCCTTCCCCATCCCCCGCTTCTTATTCCCCACCACCCGTTCCTTACCTCCCGCCTCTCATTCTCCATCCCCTGGCCCATCCGGAGTTCTTAAAGCCTGGATTTGATTTTGTGTGTTGTTGCTGGGGACCACCAACAGTAAAAGAATGGGAAAGGCTAAATCCCATGGGCAAAATGAGGCTGCAATGATGTGGGCGTTGCAGTAGCCTTGCCCCTGAAACTCACTTTCAGTAGCTTTTCCAGAGTAGTAGGAAAGCTTTACGGGCTCTGGCGGGAAGGGGGTGGGAAATAGGGTATGCGTCTGGAAGATCACTGATGGTATATTCGGTGGAGCTGATAGCCAGGCCCCCTCTTCTCCAGCCCTGTTCCTGTGGCAATGAGGAAGAAGATGAAGTGGGAAACACTAGGCAGACTAGGGGATCGACCTTTGGCTTTTTGAGATCAATGGATTTGTGCCCGCCAAAAAACTCTAAAGTGAGTAATACCAAACACCGCCAAATTCGGGGTTCTGCACCTGCCCTATCATCTGTGCCATTTGTTGTCACCTAATTGCTTTGAGCAAGTCTTATTCAAAATACACAGAGTCTAAACAAACGGATTTCCCCATGTCGTTCCCCAGTACCTAGTTTGCTCAGCTACAAGATGGGAATGATAATAGCATCTTTTCAACCGATTTATTATGAGAATTGCACGTAAAGGCTTAGCGGCGTGCCTAACAGTGAATAACACAAAACACACACACACCCAAAAAAAACAGTGAATAAGCGCTCATTAAACATTAACTCGAGGATATATCCCAAAATCCTTAGTCTGGAGATTAATTTCCTTCCACACACAGTTCCCAGCTTATCTAGAGGCCTTATACAAATCCTTGTTTTCATGGCTTTTGTACACGATGTAAGAATTCAGAAATACAGAATACAGCACAAAATTTAAGGAGCCCCTTTTACTTTCCCCAGTTTGCTTCCCCACTATTTGGTGTATACATCTTTCTCAGCCCCAATTTTTTTTTTTTTTCTTTTACCATAAGTGGACTACACATATTGTTCTGGGTCGTCTTCTTTTTTAAATTAATAGTATGGCCTGAGGTCATTCCAATTATATATATAGCTGTATCTCACACCTTTAATACCTCATGACATATAGTATAAACCAACCCCAAAACCAAACGCGTTGCGGTCCAGTCGATTCCGATTCATAGCCACCCTGTACAACCCTATAGGACAGAGTAGAACTGCCCCGTAGGATTTCCCAGGAGCGCCTGGTGGATTCGAATTGCAGACCTTTTGGTCAGCAGCAGCAGCTCTTGACCTCTACACCACCAAGGGTTCCAGTCCAGTGTGCTAGTCATCTAGTGCTGCCATAACAGAAATACCACAAGTGGATGGCTTTAACAAAGAAATTAATTTTCTCACACTCTAGTAGGTTACAAGTCCATATTCAGGGCATTGGCTCCAGGGGAAGGCTTTCTCTCTCAGTCGGCTCTGGAGGAAAGTCCTTGTCATCTATCTTCTCCTGGTCAAGGAGCTTCTCAGGCGCAGGGACCCCATGTCCAAAGTATGCGCTCTGCTCCCGGTGCTGCTCTCTTGGTGGTATGAAGTCCCCAGCTCTCTGCTTGCTTCCCTTTCCTTTCATCTCTTGAGAGGTAAAAGGTGCAGGCCACACTTCAGGGAAACTGCCTTTACACTGGACCACGGAGATGACCTGAGTAAGGGTGGTGTTACAATCCCACCCTAATCCCCTTAACATAAAATTACAATCACAAAATGGAAGACAACCACACGATACTGGGAATTATGGCCTAAACCAAGTTTACACATATTTTTGGGGGGTACACAATTCAATCCATGACACATAGTGTAAATATACAATAATTTATCTAACCTCATTTCCGTTACTGGACATTTATGTTGCTTCCAATTTTTGACTATTAGAAACTTATGCCTTTGAGTCTGTATCTTCATGTACATTGCTTTTATTGTTTTAGGACCCCTAGCCGGAATCGACTTAAGGGCAAAGGGTTAGATGTAAAATTACTAGGTCAAAGGATGTGAGTATTTTAAACAGCCTTATGAAACGCTTCACCAATTTACATTTCAACCAGCAATTTAAGACAGAGCCTGTTTTCCCATATCCTTGCCAAATGTGGTATTATCAATCTCTAAAAATTTGTTTTAATATATCAAGAAGTCATGTTGTGCAAATGAAACCAGACACAAAAGAGTATATTCTTTATCAGTGCTGATAGAAATTAGGACAGTGATTAACTGGGGTGGAAGGGGAGGTTGATTGGGAAAGGGGTACTAGGGAACTCTGGGGTGCTGGAAATGTTCTAGATCTTGAGCTAGTATGCTTACACGGGTGTTTACCTCTGTAAAAATTCATCAACCTATACGCTTACAGTGAATACACTTGACCATATCTACATTATATCTCAATAAAAAGATCGTAAAGTCACTTTTTTTTTTACTTTTTATTATGAAAATTCCAAACACACAGAAGAGTAAAAGGAATAATACAGTATCTACCATCTCGATTCAACATAAAGGAATTGTAAACATCTTCCTATATGTGTGTGCGCTGTGTGTGTGTATGTGAAGACATCATGCCCCTTCATGCCTGACTTCTTCAGTATGCGTTTCCAAAATATAAAGGCATTCGTTCTCCTAATTACCACAATACTGTTACCACACCAAATAAAATTAACAATAATTCTCTGAAATCATGTAACTCACTCCGTATTCAGATTTCCTTAATTGTCCACAAAATATTTTTATATTTGTTTGCTTGTTTTTTCCAAAACAAGAACCATTAAATGATAGTACATTACAGACCTCTTTAATCTTTTAAAACCTAGACCAGAGGTTCTTAACCTGGGAGTCCATGGATATAATACAGAAGGTCCATGAACTTAGATGGGAAAAAATTCACCTCTTTATTTTCACCAAAATCTAATTTTTCATTCTAAATAAAGGTACCAAACTACAGCAGTATTAGCAGGACCTGTGGCTTTGTCACCAATAGAAATTATAGATGTTTTCATAGTATGTTACGGTTATTGCAGATATCTCAAATGTATTTTACGTTTATCACTAATTTGAAATAACTAAAAACTAGTAAGTAGCTACTAGACTTCCCGCTAGTTCTTGTTATTTAATGCATTAATAATTAAGCATATATATTACCATACCACCATATCACATTTTAAAATATTTTTGATAATCATATTTCAATATAATTTTCTTTATAAATCCTGTTTTTATTGTGTGTATTTAAAAAACACTATTCTGAATAAGAGTTCATTGGCTTCATCAGACTCCTAAGCAGGGTCCTTGGCACAAAAAGTGCTCCCCCTCACTTTATTAGTAGTAGCATTAATAACTGTTCGTGACATTGGCGTTTTGACTAGCTGACATTCTGGATTTGTCTGATCATTTACTCATGATGTTACATAACCTCTCTCCATTGTATTTCCTATAAACCGAAAGTTAGATCTAAAGGCTTGATTAGATTCAAGTTGAATGTTTTGTTGACTGAATATTGTGTAAAACCAAATCTATTGCCTTCAAGTCAATTCCAGCTCACAGTGACCTTACAGGACAGAGTAGAACTGCCCCATCGGGTTTCCAAAGAGCGGCTGGTGGATTGGAACTGCTAACCTTTGGGAGAGGAGCTGAACACTTAACCACTGTACCACCAGGGCTCCACTATAGATGATACATTATGCTGTCAACATAAGAAGGCACATAATATCTAGTTGTCCAATTATTAGTGATGCTAAGTTTGATGACTGGTTTAAGTCGTTTAAGACACTTTGTTTTTGCATTATCAAATGGTATTTCATTTCATGGAAGTTTTTCAACATAAACAAAAGTAGAAGGGATAGTATAAATGAACCCTGGTGTATCCTTCACTCAGCTTCTACAATTATCAACACATGGCCAGTCTTATCTCATTGGTACTCCCCCATTCTTCCTCCCAAAATATAAATACACACAAATCCCAGAGATCATGTCTATTTCATCCATTAATAATTTAGTATGTATCTCTAAAAAATAAGAACATTTTTAAGGCAATACCATTATTACATATAAAAATAAACAATTTCTTAATATCTTCAAATATCCAGTCAGTATTCAGATCCCCCCAATTGCCGCATACATGATTTTTAAGACTGGCTGTTCAAATCAGGTTCCAAACAAGGTCCACACATTTCATTTGATTCTCTGTCTCTTTTTCTTGCCATTTATTTGTTGAATAAACCGGACCACAAGAAATTTGCACACGTCCTTAAAATGTTTCCTTTATAAATTAATTGAGCATGAAGTCTTGGGATATTGTTACCGCAAATTGTGGGTTCCAGCCGCCTGTGGCAAAGCCAATACTGAGACAGGAGGAGGTAAGCAGCAAGAGAGCTTTATTGAATACTGGTATTTAAGAGACAGAGGGGGTTAAATTTCTCCCAAATTCTGTCTACCCTAAAGCATCGATGGGAGGGTTTTATATGGGGAAGACCAGGGTTACCTAATGTTTTGAGCACGTAGTCTACAGATGGTCTTATACATCACAAAACAACTACAAAAAACTCTGTTAAACTAAAGATGTCAGGCATCCGGACTCTAATCAGTCTATTTGTAACAGGTTGAAAAACTCAGCATAAGAATCTCTCGGCAAGTGGAACTGTTTTGCCAAGTCCACTGTGGCTGAGATAGGGAGAAATAAAGAAAGTTGCAGATTAAAAATGCCAGACAGCCTTCCTGTTGGTTTGCAGGCTGAAGGCCATTTCTCAACAGAACAAAAAAAAAAAAAGAAGAGAGACCAAGGCCACAGGAGCTGAGAGAGCTCCGCACCCCTTTTGAAGAGACTGGTGCAGCTGGTGCAATAAAAAAATGTTTAGAGATTACTTAGAGCATCGTTATGGCGTTAGTCATGTCAAACTCTCAGTCACCTATTTTGAATAGCGGAAAACATGTTGTAAGGTATTAGGGTGTTTGTTATGTTTAAGAGTGGAACAGGCTGCTCAGCTGTATTTTGAACAGAGCCTGCACCATTTTCCAAGGACCAGAAATTGAAAAAAAAAGAAAAGAAATTAATCTATACTAAAACAAATGAGAAAATATATTCTAACAATAAAACACTAAGGAAAATGCATTTTCACTACTTCAATATGAGTTCAATGGGAGAATAAAATGTGTTTTATTTGGTATATCCTTGAATGTATGCATTCTTTTAGTACAAATAGTAATAAACCACTAGCCACCATAATAAATCATTAGCCAACAGAAGAAAACATACTTGGAGATTATCTTCATTTTTAAATGTTACTTCTGAAGGAGCTGTGGTCCTAATTTCCTCACTTCAGCTAAATTTAGGCCACACCAAAAACATCATTGCCTTTAGTAAAGGTCTTTGAGGATGAAGGTGATGACAATTACTTGATATAAGGCATATTAAAATACATTTGTTTGCCTCATATGCATGCGAAAGCTGCACAATAGATAAGGAAGATTGAAGAAGAATTGACACCTTTGAATTATGGTGTTGGCAAAGAATACTGAATACACCACAGACTGCCAGAAGAACGGACAACATTGTCTTGGAAGAAATACAACCAGAATGCTCCTTAGAGGCAAAGATGGTGAGACTTCATCTCACATACTTTGGAAATGTTATCAAGGAGGGACCAGTCCCTGGAGAAGGACATCATGCTTGGTAAAATAGAGGGTCAGCGAAAGAGAGGAAGACCCTCAATGAGATGGATTCACACAGTGGCTGCAACAATGTGCTCGAGCATAACAATGATTGTGAGGATGGTGCAGGACTGGGCAGTGTTTCGTTCTGTTGTACATAGGATCTGTTTTGGTCGGTTGTAAATAGGGTCAATATGAGTTGGAACTGACTTGATGGCACTAACAACAACAACAAAAGACATTTAAAATGGATATATATTTTCATTTTTTCTCATCAGTTTGCATTATCTATGACTGGGCTTGCTTCGTTTGAAAAGCTCCATCCCACCCCTCTCTGTATAACGAGGTGTCTAGGGGTTTTCATTTCTGACGCTGAAATAAATTTTCCATGTTTTACTTCCAAGGACTGAAGTTGTATCTTCAAGTGATGAGTAAATAATAACATAGAGCAACTGTGGAGAATGTTTGAGAAGTGCTGAGAATGACCCAAAATATTTAAGATAAAGAATTTGCGGCTGTCAACATAAAAGCAATTTTTGCCCTAAGAAATTAGATTCGTTTAGGGAAACAGATGAAGGAGTTATATTTGCTTTGAGATGTGTTTTGAGAGTTCAAAATGACTGAAGGAAAACTTTTGCTCCGATCACTAACTTAAGAACAATTAAAATGTCCTAATTTTTTCAAGGGCCTGTTCACAATGACTGTCTTGTTAGCCCATCACCAAACAATCTCACAGTGGTTTAAAACTCTAACAGTCCAGAGTAATTACTAGTCTTACCCATTGACAGAGAGTAAACGAATTTACTTAAAGAAATTTCAGAATATAAAAATAAGATTCTTAGTAAACCCTGTGAATCAAACTTACTCTCCAAACTAATCTTCAGTATCTCATGTCATTAAGTCAAAAACACACATTTCAAACATTTTGACAGAGATGACTTCCGCAATACTCAGAAACTCTACAATTTCATTACTTTTTATGTCTTGTTATCCCCTAAACTTTGGCATTCCTCTGTTCTTCAAATAGGCCACTCGGTAAAAATATTTTTTTACACTAGACAAGCTTTAACTGTGTACTTGCAAGACGAAAATGTTTTCTAGTTCCATTTAGTTCGATTAACAGCTTGTAGTTTTTATGTATTCAGTTGTGTGAGAATAACAAGCTCCGCTTTGAATTCTGTTATTTACGGTGATTAGAATTGAAAGTGGTTTTTTAGCATTGATGGGAAGTGATAAGAAATTGAAAAGGGAAAACGAAAACTAGGCCGCCCAACGTGGGGCTCGAACCCACGACCCTGGGATTAAGAGTCCCATGCTCTACCGACTGAGCTAGCCGGGCTGCTTGGGAGCAAACCTTGTCTACATCCCTTCAAAGGAGAAAGACCACTTTTAACTTCCTCCAAGGATTATATTTTGTGTTAAATAATATTTTATAATTTTTTCTTAAATTTTTTCCACTCTTCTCAAATTTGTATTTCATTTCTGATTCCGTGCCTATAAACTGTTTAATAAAAATGCATAAACGGCCCTCTAGTGGTCAGTATCTTCCAGTTTTCTTTAGGTAAAGCAGACGAAGGAAGGCAATCCCAACTCTCGCCTAGAGAACGGAAGTGAACGTGGAGGTGGCTTCTGTTTACCCTGAAGATTGCTGCAGACAGAGCAGTCTCCCGTCTGCGACACCGAGGACAGAGAACGTTCTCAAAACTCACGGGGCTGAACACAAAAAACGGGTTCCAGAGGACTGTTATCCTTCCCGCCTAGAAACGCTCAGAATTGAAAACACAGCTGCAGAGCTGGGTGGCTTTCGGGGCACCATGGGACTTTGAGATTTCTGTGGCACGACGGTGGTCCAACCAAGCCATGCTCACACAAAGGATTATTAAAAAAAAAAAAGCTAAAGCAGTCTCAGAAATTAGTTGAAAACGCTACATAGAGTTTGCACAAACGCGCAAAACTAAAAGGTGAAAACATCCATCTTGTAAATTGATAGAACCTTAGTGTGGGAAGGGATGACTACTACAAATCACCTCCCACTAAAAAGAAAGAATTAAGAATTTACTCCGCTTTTCCAGTAGGAACAATAACCAAATAGTTCCAGTTGATGAAAGAACGCTCTACTTTGCGGGGGGTTAAAAAAAAAAAAAAAAGGTTAGAAAAAGCATAATTTGGCAAACCTTTATAACCAAGAATTATCAATTTTGGTTAAACATTCATAGTTGCAGGACAACATTCATAGCTGACAGGGCACTGGGTATTTACATAGGGTCAAGTAACACCACACTGGTTACTTTCTAGATGCAAGAGGGGCAATCTAACTGTATAATGGACAGGTCAGGCTGTCATCACCCCAATCCAGAAATAATTTGAGCTCCACTAATGGTTTTCTAGTCATCAGCAAGATGGTGTGCCTTCAGAGATAGAATACCAAGTACACAAACCAATAGTAATGTATTTATTCTCATCGAAAAATGTCTTACTCTTTAGATATTAATTCCAGTTTATGAGAAATAAAGAGGATGGGGAGCAATATGAATGAAACCACAAGGAAGCAATAAGACAAAATAAGAAGGTGGGAAATTTTGCAGGCCAACTGGCCTACTGTCTTGAGCAAGTAAGCTATATATATGTTTGTTATGTTTATGTTTTTGCTAGATAAAAAGAGACACAAGGGCTGTAAGAATCAGATGCAATAGGTGGTCCTGGATTGGATACTGTTGTTCTAGCTATAAAAGAGATTTTGGTGTAAACTAGAGAAATCTGAATATAGTCTGATTATTAGATGAGATGAGAATTTACTGTAATGGAAAAGTGGAGATGTTAGATTTTTAAAAAGCCAGTGGCAGAATAAAATGTATAAAGTATTAGTGGTTGATAACTGAGTGGTGATGAGCTGAGATTTTTACTTTTATTTTTGTTTGTCTTTATTTTCTACAATGCGTATGTATACCACTGCAGTAATAAAAAAGATTGAAAAGTAGGCAAGAAATTAAAGAATAAAGTAACACACGGCCGGACTTTAAAATGTGGCTAACAATTAGGTGTACAGAGATGAGAACCCAGAAGTCCTGGGTACTTCTTATATAGAAAAAAAAAAAAAAAAATTTTTTTTTTTTTTAATAGAAGCAGACTGTAAATCTGGTCCAAAGCTGGTCAGTTATGCGGTTCATAGAGTCCTTAAGATGAAGTCATTTAAATCATATCAACTCCTTGGATACCAGACCAGAAAGAGTCAGGTATACAAATACCGTTGTTCAGAAATGAATGTTCCAGAACCAGAGACCTGGATGCTTGTTCCTTTGGAATTTTTATAATGCAGGCCTCTGTTTCTTCATCTGCAAAATGTCAGGGGCAGGGGGATGGTAGTGAGAGGGAGAAGGTTAAGAGGAAGGAGGGCTTTAGGAGATCTCTAAGGAGCCTCTCAGCCTGCTATGGATTGAATTGTATCTTCCCAAAAATATATGTTGGAATCCTAACCTCTACACTTGCGGATGTAATTCTGTCTGGAAATATGATTTCTTTGGAATGTTAATTGGTGCTATCAGTGTAGAGCATGCGTCGTAAACATAATCACTTCTGAGTTATAAAGAGCAGCATAGACACAGACACAAGCGAACACAAACAGGAAAGATAGATGCCACGTGGAACTGGGGTTACAGAAGCTGAAAACGACAAGGATTAGCAGAGAGAGCCTTCCCCTAGAGCCAGTTCCCTGAGTTCAGACTTATAGCCTCCTGAACTGTGAGGTATTTCTTGTGGTATTTCTGATACAGCACTCCTGGAAAACGAAGACACAGCCCTACAGCTTAAGAATTAGTAACTACCTAGAACCCTGGACACAAGTGCTGGTCTCTTCTTAGAGTCTCTGGGGGTGCAAGGACAAAAGCCCTTCTTCTTCCCAACAGGCACAACTTGACTTCCACTAAGTGTTGGGCCTGGGGAGGCCTGGGGGTGAAAGATGGGGGATGGGTGGCCAAGGTTGTACAGGATGGTGGCACAGCTGGAGCACCTCACCATCTCACTCCAGCATTTCCTCTCCCCCCCCCCCACCACCACCCTGCCCCACCTTCTCAGTTCAAGACTCAGAAAGGAGTGAAATCAGGGTCTAGGCCAGCCTAAAACACTTGAAATTTCAAGTAGGGAAGTTTCATGTAACGGAACTGTACCATTGTCTAGTGCCATCATGGGGACAGCTGAGATGAGATCCAAGTGGACCTTTGTACTCCAGTCTACTCCCCTCCTCCCCCTGTATACCACCTGCTCTAAACCAGACTCCTCAGCGTCTGAGGAGACCTCTGTAGCCAGCATGAGCTTTCTGATATTTCCCCTAAAACTCTCCAAGGCTGTCTACTGCCTTGAGATGAAGTCCAAGGTCCAAACTCCTGGTAGCAGACTCATTAACAACTTGCTTTATATAGATGACACAACCTTGCTTGCTGAAAGTGAAGAGGACTTGAAGCACTTACTGATGAAGATCAAAGACCATAGCCTTCAGTATGGATTACACCTCAACATAAAGTAAACAAAAATCCTCACAACTGGACCAATAAGCCACATCATGATAAACGGAGAAAAGGTTGAAGTTGTCAAGGATTTCATTTTACTTGGATTCATAATCAATAGCCATGGAAGCAGCAGCCAAGAAATCAAAAGACAACTTGCATTGGACAAATCTGCTGCAAAAGAGCTCTTTAAAGTGTTGAAAAGCAAAGATGTCACCTTGAAGACTAAGGTGCACCTGACCCAAGCCATGGTATTTTCAACAGCATCATATGTATGTGAAAGCTGGTCAATGAATAAGGAAGGCTGAAGAAGAATTGACGCCTTTGAATTGTGGTGTTGGCGAAGAATATTGAATATACAATGGACTGCCAAAAGAATGAACAAATCTGTCTTGGAAGAAGTACAACCAGAATGCTCCTTAGAAAAAAAGATGGTGAGACTGCATCTTACATCTTTGGACATGTTGTCAGGAGGGATCAGTCCCTGGAGAAGGACATCATGCTCTATAAAGCCCAGGGTCAGTGGAAAAAAGGAAGACCTTAAATGAAATGGATTGACATGGTGGCTGCAACAATGGGCTCAAGCATAACAATGATTGTAAGGATGGTGCAGGACTGGGCAGTGTTTTGTTCTGTAGTACATAGGGTTGCTATGAGTCGGAACCGACTCGACTGCAGCTAACAACAACAACAGGCCTTGCTGGTCTACCTTCAGCCTACTCCTCCAGCCTCACGGATTGCCAACTTCTACCTGCACTCAATGTTCCACCCACACTGAGCCACTGCAAAGAGCAAAGTTATGCACTTTCAAGCCTCCAGGATGCCAAGGGCACTTCTCTCTTAGCTCACCCCCCACTTCCCCTTCTCAGTTCCTTCATCCTGGAAGACACCAATCAGGAGGCACTTCTTCCAGGTAGGCTTTACTGCCTACCAGGACAGCTCACATGTTATCCTTTGTGCACCCACTGGACTGCCTTCTGACTCAACACCGCTCCTCTGCTGTGGTTAGGGCAGAGTTCAAGCACACAGAGATACTATCTGAAGACCACTCTAGAGCAGCTAGACCACTTATTACTCATGTGACTCTGGAAACTACACAGCTACTTCATGAGGGTGTTGTGAGGACTGAATGAGTGGATATGTGTGCCACATGCTGCCTGACATATAGAGCACTTGGTTTCTCCATCAGTCTATGAGCTCGGCAGGACAAGAACCTTGTTTTCCAACCTTGGTGGATGCCCATTAAGTGAGTAGCATTGTGCCGTGTGCTTTCCTCCAATTGTAGCATTCATATCAAGTAGATAGAATTATAGATCACACAAGACGTAATTGCCAAGAGGGATCCATGGGTACTGTGGAGTGGGGACTAAGGCAACAGCCTGAAAGGTAGGGAGAGGCCTTCCTGCTGCCCAAGCTACTGCTGCCTGTATAAAAAGAGAATGCAGGAGAAAGAAATAGTTGCCCTTGCCATGGGCCTTCGGCAGGGAAAAGAGTGGGAGCCTTCCCCTTTGTGGAAACAACAGCTCATGGAAGCATAGGCTACTGTGTCCCAGGACCTTGTGTCTCTAGGATCCTGGCGCCTGCAGAGGGATTTCCTAACTGCAGCATCTCCCTAAGTTTTTGCACAGGTCTTATGTGGACAAATGTAGGAGGGCAAAGATATTTGTCCTTCCCTTCTGGTAACATACTCTTCTCTCCAGTCCCCAGTGGGGGACCTGAGCCCCCAGCCTGGCCTACAGGATACTGTCGGCTTCCCAAACAAAATCCAATTTACTCAGCTCCCTGGCCTCCTTTAGCTGGTCAGATCGGAGAACTCCTGATAAAGCTAATTCTCTCTCAAGTGTTAATGGCTGAAGAAATGCCTCCTTCACAGCTCTTCCAAATATAGAAGAAGGAACACTTTCCAACTAATTCTATTCTTAAACAAAGGAAGTGTAAAATGTATACAATGAAAGCTAAAAAAATATATCATTGAAAGAAATTGAAGAAGACCTAAATAAGAGGAAAGACAGACCATGTTCATGGATTGGAAAACTTAATACTGCTAAGATGCCAACGACTCCCTAAATTGATCTACACATATAGCATAATCCCTATCAAAATTCCAGGTAGGTTTTTTAGAGATACTGACAAGCCGATGCTAAAATTCATGTGGAAATGCTAGGGACATAGAAGAGTCAAAACAACATTGAAAAAGAAGAACAAAATTGGAGGAATTATACTTCCCATCAGTTGATGAATGGATAAACAAAAGGTACAGTATTATACATGCCATGGGATAAAAAAGAATGAAATAATGATACATGCTACAACATGGACGAACCTTGAAAATATTATGCTAAGTGGAAAGAAGTCAGTCACAAAAGACCACATATTGCATGATTCCATTTATATGAAATGTTCCTAATAGGCACGTCTATTGAGACAGAAAGTAGATTAATGGTTGCTAGGGGATGGGAAAAAAAGGGGATGGGAAAGGAGGAGGGAAAGGATGGGAAGTGACCGCTAATGGCTATGGGGTTTCTTTTTGGGGTAATCAAAATTGTTCTAAAATTAGATAGTGGCAATGGTTGAACCCCATGAGTCTGTCAGCTTGTCTTACTGTGGTGGCTTGGGTGTTGCTGTGATGCTGGAACCTATGCCACCAGTATTTCAAATACCAGCAAGGTCACCCATGGTGAACAGGTTTCAGCAGAGCTTCCAGAGGGCAAAAGACCTTTTTAAAGTGTTAAAAGCAAAGATGTCACTTTGGGGACTAAGGCACACCTGATTCAAACCATGGTATTGTCAATCTCTTCATATGCACGCGAAAGCTGGACAATGCGTAAGGAAGGCCGAAGAAGAATTGACACCTTTGAATTATAGTTTGGGGAAAGAATATTGAATATACCATGGAGTGCCAGAAGAATGAACAGATCTGTCTTGGGAGAAGTACAGCCAGAATGCTCCTTAGAAGCAAGGGTGGTGAAAGTTCGACTCATGTATTTTGGACATGTTATAAAGAGGGACCAGTCCCCACACGGATAGACATATGCACACCCACGTTCATTGCAGCATTGTTCACAATAGCAAAAAGATAGAAACAACCTAGATGCCCATCAACAGATGAATGGATAAACAAACTGTGGTACATATGCACAATGGAGTATTACGCAACGATAAAGAACAATGATGAATCTGCGAAGCATCTCGTAACATGGATGAATCTGGAGGGCATTATGCTGAGTGAAATAAGTCAATCACAAAATGACAAATATTGTATGAGACCACTACCGTAAAAAACTCACGAAAGGGTTTACACAAAAAAGAAACAATTTTTGATAGTTACGGGGAGGGGAGGCGTGGGGAGGGAAAAACACTAAATAGACAATACGTAAGTGGTAACTTTGGTGAAGGGTAGGACAGTACACAGTACTGGGGAAGTCAGTGCAACTTGTACAAGGGAAGGTCATGGAAGCTCCATAGACACATCCAAACTCCCTGAGGGACCAAATGGCTGTGGGGACTATGGCCTCGGGAAACATCCAGCTCTACTGACATAACATAGTCTATAAAGAAAATGTTCTACATTTTACTTTGGTGAGTAGTGTCTAGGGTCTTAACCTGTGAGCAGCCATCTAAGAGACTTCACTGGTCTCACCCCATCGGGAGCAAGGAAGAATGAAGAAAACTAAACATACAAGAAAGATTAGTTCAAAGTTTAGAGATTAGTTCAAAGACCACATCTGCCAAGGTCTCTACCAGACTGAGTCCAGTACAGCTAGATGGTGCCTGGCTACCACCACTGACTGCTCTGGCAGGGATCACAGTAGAGGGTCCTGGACAGAGCTGGAGAGAAATGTAGAACAAAATTCTGACTACAAAAAAAGACCAGACTTACTGGCCTGACATAGACTGGAGAAACCCCAGGAATATGTCCCCTGGACACCCTTTTAGCTCAATAATGAGGTCACTCCTGAGGTTCACACTTTGGCCAAAGATTAGGCAGGCTCATAAAGCAAAAGTAGACTAAAGGGGGCACAACAGCCCAGGGGCAGGAACTAGAAGGCAGGAAGGGACAGGAAAGCTGGTAGTAGTGAACTCAAGATCAAGAAGGGAGAGTGTTGACATGTCCTGGGGTTGTTAGCCAATGTCATAAAACAATACATGTACTAACTGTTTAATGAGAAACTAGTTTGTTCTATAAACCTTCATCTAAAAAGAGGAACCAGTCCCTAGAGAGATATTACGCTTGGTAAAGTAGAGGGTCAGCAAAAAAGAGGAAGATCCTCAATGAGATGGATTGACAGTGGCTGCAACAATGGGCTCAAGCATAACAAGGATTGAGAGGATGGCTCAGGATTGAGCATTGTTTCCTTCTATTGTACACAGAGTGGCTGTGAGTCGGAACCAACTCAACGGCACCTAACAAATACAACGACAATGGTTGCACAATCCCGTGAATATACAAAGAACCACTGAATTATACAGCTTAAAGGGGTAAAATTTATGGTTTATGTGAATTGCATCTGAATAAAGCCATTATCAAAAACAGAAAAAGAAATTGTGAGACAGGATTATAAAAGTTGAGATATAAATGTTTGAGTTGAAAGGTAAGTGTCTGCTTCTTGCAACTTGCCAGTGTGTTCAACGATAGAATACACAACTGTATTTGGAGACAAAGTCAAATGCCTGAAGTTTAGATGTGCAACATGCCCTTTGGGATCAGGGGCAGTTGGGCCTCCTGGTACCCACTGTGTGAAGCTCTGGTTCCAGCTCTGCTCCTGATTTGCTGTGTGATGTCAGGCAAGTTGTCTCCCCTTTCTGGGCCCCAGATGCTTCATAACTAGGATACTGGCATACAAAGATCCTGTATGGCTGGACCCCCTCTAGTATCCAGTGATTTTTAACCTTCCCCACAGACTGTTGACCAGTTTTCAGAGCTCTGGATGGTTCTCCAGGCCACTCCCACCCAGGCCCAAAATGGCATCCATTCAGGATGAAAGGATAGAAATAAAACCACGAGCTGCGTTTGCTCACAATGGCACCATTGTGCCCAGCAGAGCCTCTTTGTTCTTCTCAGCTGTCTTCCAGATTCATATTCATTCCATAGCTCTGAAACGGCTAGGCAGCGAGGTGAGTGAATGCTGTGAAGCAAGCCAAGCGCATTTAGCAAGTACTTCAGGTTTTTTTCATAATAATAGCTGCCATCTGTGGAGGCACTTCAAATACTAGAAGGACCTTAGGCTCAGCCAGGTAAAATAACTTGTCCTAGGCCACACAGTAAACAAACACAATCCTGGGCAGTCACTACCTCCTGTGCCTTTTCCTATTTTCCGTGTCCTGGACACTTTCCTAAGTACTGTATATGTGTTAACTCATTTAAGCCTCATGACAATTCTGGGAGAAAGGTGGTGTTATTATCATCACATGTGTCGTTGAGTCAATTCTCATGCATAGCAACCCTATAGGACAGAGCAGAATTGTCCCACAGAGTTTCCTAGGGTTTCCAAGGGTGTAACCATCCACCAGGCGCTCCTTGGAAACCGTATGGGGCAGTTCTACTCTGCTCTATAGGGTCACTATGAGTCGGAATCGACTCGACAGCAACGGGATTTTAACCTTTACAAAAGCAGACTGCCACATCTTTTTTCCCTGGAACAGCTGATGGGTTCGAACCACAGACCTTCAGTAGTAGCTGAGCGCTTAGCCACAGCACCACCAGGGTTCCTTATATTATCATCATAAAGATAAGGAAACTGAAGCACAGAGTGGCTAAGTGAGTTGCTCAAGGTCACACAGCTAAAGAATGGCAAAGCTGGAACTTAAGGCCCCTGGCTCTAGCATCCATACTCTCAGCGTGATACACCGGTCAGCTGACAAGTGCGTGAATGTGACCTTTTGTTTCCTGGGGCTTATGAAGCATTTCTTGATTGGTTCAAATGGGATTTGAGTATGGTTGCAAGGACTGGGGTGTCTGGGTCTGCCATTGACTGCACTCAAGAGTCAGATGGATACATGAAGGGGCCAAGAGGACAAGGGAGACTGGAGTTCTCATGTCTGATCTAAAGGGGCAGCCACTGCCGGGAACACAGGCCCAAGATCACCAACTTTTTTGACTTTAAAAAGAACCAGAAATCTGAATTTTAAGCAAACACTGTTGATTTTTGAATATTGACAGTTAATTTTTTTCAATGTTAAACTGTGTCAGCTGACCAAAACTCATCCGTGGGTCAGTTGTAACATGCAGGTTGCCTGTCTTCAATCTCTGCAGTAGACTGTGAGTGTGTCACTGAACCTCCCAGGCCTTGGTTCTATGGTAGGAACAGGCCTTCCTGCTCTTCTGCCATCTCAGGCCTGGTGAGGATTAGCTGAGGTCTGAGGCTCCTGCCACCAAGGGTAAGAGTAGAGGATGTCCCACACCTTTCCACCAAAGACGTCCCGTACAGGGGTGGTCTGTGACTGGGAACTCCCCCAAAGCCCCCCTCTTCCAGTTCTCGGGGGATTAGCATGGAGTCTGGTGGCTCAGATCCTGGCTGCCAGGCTCAGTGTAAACACATCTTCCCGGGGGATCACTTCCTGCCTTCAGTTAGATTAAGCCCTCCTGTTGTACATGCACCAAATCCTTGTCCATCACTTCTGAGACACTCTCTCCTTGTTTAAGGTCTGTCTCCTTACTTTATGCAGGAAGGGACTATCTAGTTTGACACTGTGTCCCCAGTGTCCAGCATAATGCCTGACACACCTCAGGCCCTCCCTGTCACCACCTTGGCTCCTTCCAATCATTTCTCTACACAAGCTGCCAAAGTTATCTTTCAAAAATGACCATATACCCTACCATGTATTCTCCATCATCCCCAAGATGAAGTCCATATTACTAAACTTGGTTTTCAAGTCCATCCAAGAGTTGGCTTCTCTTGATGTCACCAGTCTAAAGGAAGTAGTTCCGAAAAAGGGAAAATGATCCTAGATAGGTCTGAGATACAGAAAGAAAGATTGAACAAAGAAAACGATAAACATGCAAGTACATTTGAACAATTATTACTACAGAAAATAACGTCCAATTTTGGGGATTAGAAAAAGGGTGATAGGATTAAAATATTGAACAACATCACACAAATCAGGAGTGGGTGAATGGAATCAAACAGTTTGGGTGGAAGGCGAATATACTGAATAACTTTGGACATTGAGTATGCATGGTTGTATTTTATAGTATAACTAATAAAAAAGTAAAAATAGGGTTTATAATTTTGAAACTACTAGAGGGAAAAATGAAATGATAAAAATAATTAAATCCAAATGAAAAGAGAGGAAATTAAAATATAGAGAAATGGAGATAACTATGAAGTATAAATAAAATCATAGCAATATGTCCAACTATTACATGTAAAGGGAGTAAATTAAAAAGGTACAAGACAAAGATTGTCAGACTGGATTAAAATAAAACAAAATCCAACCATATACTGTTTACAGGAGATACGCCTATAATAGACACAGAAAAAAGAAACAGCAGGCAAACACTAACCAAAAGAAAGCTGGTGCAGCTATATTAATACCAGAAGAAGAAGAAAAGGACTGTAAGAAATGAAAAGATTACCAGGCTTTAGGGATACAGTGATGAAAAAGACAAGCCATCATCCCATGAATCTTTAAATGTAGTAAGGAGACCAGCGATAGACAGACACACATGTCGAGAATGAAAGATCCATGGTAGTAAGTCCTATTTTTAAAAAGTACAGAGAACTCTAAAAGAGAATGTGGCAGGGGCACCTACTTTAGATTTGTTGTTGATGTTAATTGCCAGTGAACTTGTTCCAACTCACGGTGGCCTCATGAGTGCGGAATAAAATTGCTCCATTGGGTTTTCAAGGCTTTGACCTTTCAGAAGCAGATGGCCAGGATTGTCTCTGAGTGGGTCTGAACTGCCAACCTTTCCACTAGTAGTCAAGTACTTAAGTGTTTGCACCACCCAGGGACGCTTACTTTAGATTTCTGTTGTTGTTAGGTGTCTTTGGGTCTATTCCGACTCACAGTGACATCATGCGTCAGAGTACAACTGCCCCATAACCAAAAAAAAACCAAACCTGGTGCCATCGAGTCAATTCCAACTCATAGCGACCGTATAGGACAGAGTAGAACTGCTTCATAGAGTTTCCAAGGAGCACCTGGTAGATTCGAACTGCTGACCCTTTCTTTGGTTAGCACTTATAGCACTTAACCGCTATGCCACCAGGGTTTCCAACTGCCCCATAAGATTTATTTATTTATTTTTGTTGTTGTTGAGAATATACACAGCAGAACATACACCAATTCAACAATTTCTACGTGTACAATTTAATGACATTGATTACATTCTTTGTACAACCACTCTTATCCTGCTTTTCTGAGTTGTTCCTCCCTCATTAACATAAACTCACTGCCCCCTGAGTTTTCTATCTAGCCTTTCGAGTTACTGTTGTCGGTTTGATCCCATGTAGATAGATCTTAAAAGGGCACAGTGCTCAAGCAGACATTCTTTACTAGTGAAGCTAAACTATTGTTTGGTTTTAAGGAAACTTCAGGGGATATTTTTGGTTTAAGGTTTAAATATTGTTTTTGGTTTAAAGTTTAAATATTATTTCAGGGTTCATCCAGACTCCATGGATCCATAAAGTCTGGATTCCTTGAGAATTTGAACTTTTGTTTTGCATTTTTTCCCTTTTGATCAAGATTCTTCTATAGAAGAGAATGGGAAGGATCAAAGGTCCCTTCAACGTCAGTGCCCCTCATATATTAATTCATTTAACAAACATTCATTGAATGTCACATTTCCTAATGTCTATTGTACCATCCAGTTCAGGAACCTAGACTCAAAAAGTTAAGACCTAGATAGAGGCTTGGAGATCACTGACTCTGACCTGTCTCATGGATGGAGAACTGGAGGCCCAGAGAGAAAAGGGCCTTGCTCACATCACCCAGCAAATGAGGCACAGGATTGGGACAGGGACCCAGATCTCCTGATGCCCAAGCCAGTACCCTTTCACCAGCCCTGCTCTCTTTCATCCATTCTACCTCTTCCCACCTCTGCCCAACTTCCTCCATCGTGAGATAATTGTAGCTTTGGACAGCATCAGCCATTTGTGATCAGCTGCTAACCTAAAGGTTGGAGGTTCAAATCCACCAAGTAGCACCATGGAAAAAAGGCTTGGTGACCTGCTTTCGTAAGAATTAAAACCAAACACCAAACCCATTGCCACTGAGCCAATTCCAAATTATAGAGACCTTATAACTAGAAAACCCCACCGAGCAGTTCTGTAACACATGGGGTCACCATGAGTCAGACTTGACTCAATGGCAATAGGTTTGGTTTTTGGTATACATGAGCATCCCTTAGAAGTCTAGTTCTGTTCTGATAATTTAAGGAGCAAATGGGCTCTAGTGAAAAGGCTCTGTATGGAAAGGAATAAACATTTCACAGTAGAGTTGAGTTCTGGACCTGCAGGGGCCAGAAGAGAAAAAATCTTACATTTCCATCCATGGAGACTCCCAGTGTCTTCACTAACCCCTGGCTGACTCCCCCAGACTTCTGGGGAAGGGACTGACCGAGCCCAGAGCCATCAGGGACCAGAGAGAACAACAGCTATCCTTTATGGAGTGTTTTCTACGTGGAGAGACTGCGCCAGGTAATTTCCAATCATTGTCTCTCCTTTATTTCTCACAGCAATGTGACAAGGTCGATACTAGTTTCCCACTTCGCACGTGGGGAAACCAAGTCGCAGAGAAGTGCAGGAATTTGCTTGAGGTCACACAGGGAGTTTAGGGACAGAGGTGGCTGGATCCCCCCCAAGCTGCAAAGGAACAGAAAGACATTCCAGCAGGTTGCCAAACAGTCTCTCAAAATACATGCCACGTGGGCCCTGACATTTAAGGAAAGAAATGTTTATAGAGATCAAAGTTGAACAGCTCCAAGAGAGCTTTTAAATTATTGTGTGTGTTTTGCACAAGCAGAGCAAAGCAGTGGAAGACTGGCTGAGCTGGAGACACAGGAGGAAGTGTCCACAGCAAGGCAGGGGCTGGGCGTCATTGGAGCCCCATCTGCCTTACCCCTCCCAGCCCACCTCACTGCCAGGTTGGGCCATGGGCCTTACCTTGGTGGGTCCAAGGGAAAGGCTGGGCTTTGTACATGGCTGCCTTTTCATTTTTTCTAGAGCTTTCTGGCAAGGTTTATAGCAGGGAAGGAGAAACCATGACCCAGGAGGGTAGGGTAACCAACTGTCTAGATTTGCAAAGGGCTGTCCCAGTTTTAGCTCTGGAAGCCCTGGTCCCAGGAAACCCATCAGTTCTGGGCAAACCATATGGTTGGTCACCCCATGTTGGGGTGGCTTGCTTTAAACCATGTCAGACTGAGGCTCTGAGACTGACTCATTGCAAGACCTTGGACGGTGCTCTCCCCTTCCTGGACATCAGTATCCCCATCTCTAAAATGGGTAGGACCTCTGAGGGTGACTCTAGCTTACACATTCCAAGGTTTATGTCTCACGCACATAATTAATGCCAACATTTAGTCCCCTGTCTGTGTCACCACCTCCCTGGGGCATTGGTGAGAAACTAACTATAATAATCAGGGGTGACAATTAGGTCTCTGCAGGGGTGAGCCCCCACACCCTTACTTTGCCCATTCACAAAGCATGTCACATAGGAGGTCATTATTCATCCTTCCACCACAGAAGGGCTTTTAAAATGGTGCCTACTCCACCCTCAGGGAATTAAAAGTTGGTTTCCAAATCCCTGTTTACTTGACATTTTAATCTGGGAGTTAAGAGCAGAGAAACTTAAAGTGGAAGGGTCAAGAGTCAGGGCAACATGCATTTCCATTTCAGCAAGGAACGTTCCAACACCCACTCCAGGCTAGAGGCTTTTGTGGTGGAGACACAAACAGATCAGAGAAGCAAGGTCCCTGGCTTCGAGGAGCTGGCGCTTGGCTCAGGGAGTGGAGCTATGCCCACAAGGGACTGAATCATCAGGCACCCTGAGGCAGCCACCTTCGAGGTCCCCAGGAGGTGAGGGAAGCCCGATCAAACGAAGGTTGGACTGTGTTAGTTATCACTGCAAACCTGCCGTCACTCAGGGGCCTGAACGTTTTTTTCAGCCAGGCCAACCCACTGTCTGTGGTCCCTGAGTGCTTTAAAAGAGGTCACAAAAAATGCTTCGAGAAGTGGGAAGGGCGGGGCAGGGAAAGGGGGTTCACACTCAGGTTGCCGAGAGTCCAGGGGGCCGGTAGCCAGGACAACGGAGCATCACAGAGCAGGATAAGCAAGGGGCTATGGAGTCCCTGGGTGGCACAAGTGCTTAAGCACTGGGCTATAACTGTAAAGGTTGGCAGTTCAAACCCACCCAGAGGTGCCTTGCATTCTTGGATTCTTTTGAGGTGTGGCATTCTGCTTCCAAAAGGTCACAGCTGTGAAAGCCCTCTGGAGCATTTCTACTCTGAAACACATGGGGTCACCATGAGTTGGAATTGGCTCAATGGCAACTGGTTTGCTTTGCTTTTGGTGGGTGTACAAGAAAACTCCCCATTCAGGCTGGGCAGGGCAGGGGAGGGTGAGCAGGGCAGGGGAGGGTGGGCAGGGCAGGGGAGGGTAGGTGGGCAATCCTGGCAGAGGCATCAGCCTGAGTAGGTTTTCCGTGGGCATAAGGTAGGAGGGAGCCTGGCCAGAGCGGGCTGGAGAGGAAGGCTGAGACCAGGCAGAGGCCATGGAGGAGGCTAAGAATTCTGTGCTTTACCTTGCAAGTTCGTGTTTCTCAAGCTGGGATTCTCCCTAGTGCTATGCAACATATACTTGAGGATCAGGGAGGGCGTTGTTTTTTAGTGTAAAATAAACATGGATATAGCATGGAGTAGACTACAAATTGGATGAATTTTGAAGGTAAAAAATCAAGATTTTAAGGAACTTTTTGCTTATAACCTAATGCACAACCTACAGTTTGTGTCCTTTCTGCACCCTTCAGGGGACTTTGGTAGAGAGTTTTGAGAGAGCACCCCTAGGCAGAGGGGAGCCACAGAGGGGTCTAAAGCAGAGAAGCCACAGGATCAGCTTTGCTGTTGATAACCCGGAGAAGAATGTCTGAGGAGGGTGGGAAGGCCATAGAGAAGAAGGGTCCTTTGAGTTGGACTTTGGTGTCAGCTGGGATTTCAACAGGGGGAGATGGCCTGGTGTGGGATTTGAGTGGGGGTGGTAGGGCACAGTGTGAGCTAGGGAAGAGAGGTGGGAAAAGCCAAAGACTGTCGAGTGTGAAGGTGCAATGTGGGAGAAGGGGCTACCTACATAAGAAGCTTCAGGAGATGCTCAAAGGGGCAGTTGACTCTGAAATGACAGTGTGGGGCAGTAGGATGCTGGAATCTGATTGCCGAGTCCTGAGGACTACAAATCAATTCCTTTCTAAAGCAAGAATCAAAGAGCAGACATTTCACCCTGAGAATATATTAGCTTCATTCCACAGGTTTTGATATGGGATTTACAAACATGGTCTCCAGAATCACACTGGTACGGTTTGAGCCTCAGCTCTGCCAGTTAGCTAGACAAATTCCTCACCCCCTCTGTGCCTCATTTTTCTCATCTGGGAAATAGGAATGTCGTAATAGCAAGGCTTCTAGAATAGGCCTGGCTCTCAGCAAACACTAAATGTTACCTATTATTAGTATGCCCATTATCATTCAATTTTGGAACATTTCCTTATTTCCACTATGATTTATCTTTCGGCATTTTGTCGAAGCTTTTCTTCAAACATACAGGATTTAGTTTTGTTGTTCCTGCTGAGTTTTGTTGTTGTTGTTGACTTCCAACTTACTTGGAAGTGATTGGAGATGGTAGGTCTGTACAATGAGGATTTCTTAGTTTTTGTTGAAACTTGCCCTGTGGCTACTTAATGGTCATTTTTTTGGGTAAGTGTTTCCTGAACAGTTGGAAAGAATGTATATTCTCTGTTGGGTGCAGGGTTTTATACTCACCCATTTAATCAGGCTTCTCAGTTGTTGTTCAAATCTTTATACTCTAATTGCTTTTACCTGTTGAGCTATCAATTACTGAAAGAAGTGTGTTAAAATCGAACACCAGGACCAAGGATTTATCAATTTCTCCTTTATAATTCTATCAGTTTTTGCTTTATGTAATTTGAGACTTTGATATTTAATGAATATAACCTAAAATTATCCAACTGTCTTGCTGGCCAATTGTTATATCATTATGTGATGATTTTTTTAAATCTCTAATTAATACTTTTTTGCCTCCAGATGTTTTTGTCTATGTTGTTGTAACTTTTTTTGGAGTAGTATTTCTTTGGCATGCCATCTTCCATCCTTTTTTATTCCAAACTTTTTGTGTCCTTATGTTTAAGTGTGTCTATATAAACAGATGGTCCTTGGGTGACTCGACTACTAATTTAAAGCTTGGCAGTTTGAAGCCACCCAGCAGCACCAAGGAAGAAAGGTCTGGCGATCTGCTTTTGCACAGATTACAGCCAAGAAAGCCCTATGGAGCAGTTCTACTGCGTAACGCACGGGGTCGCCATGAGTTGGAATTGGCTAGATAGCAATGGGCTTTGTTTTTGGTTTGGCTATAAACAGAATAAAGCTGAATTGTGATTTTTCTAAATTCGGTCTGACAATTGCTGTCCATAGATTGAGTGTGTATGTGGGGAGGGGGGTAGTCACAGATAGGATGAGCTCCAAGTCTGACAACCTCATTTGAAAGTAGACGGCCTATTATGGATTGAATTGTATCCCCCCGAAAATATGTGTTGTAAATCCCATACCCAATGTTGTCACTGTGTGGGCTTGAGTGGATTTCGACTCACAGAGACCCTATGGGATGGAGTACCTGTGGTTATAATACCATTTGGGAATGGGTTTTCTTTGTCATGATAATGAGGCAGTATTAGTGTATGGTGTGTCTTAAATCAATCTCTTTTGAGATATAAAAGAGCGGATCAAGCAAGCAAGCACAGACTGAAGGGAAGATACATGCCACATGATCACCCAGGAACCTAGGAATACAAACTGAAAAGAGATAAGGACCTTGAGAGAGAGAGAGCATGCCTTCGCCTAGAGCCAGTGCCCTGAATTCAGACTTCTAGCGTCCTGAACTGTAGAAACTCTGGTGGCATAGTGGTTAAGAGTTATGGTACCAACCATAAGTCCAATTTTCCTGGGTTCATACTTCGTACATTCCACGTCTAATTATTAATGGATGTTTACAGCTGTTTCTTCTCATTTTGAGTCATGCCACATCAGCAAATGAAGGTCCCGAAAGCTTGACTCCATCCGTATGTCATTTAGGTCAACTCTACTTTGAGGAGGCAGCTCTTCCTCAGTTGTAATTCCAGTGCCTTCCAACTTGAGGGGCTCGTCTTCTGCCACTGTATCTGACAGCGTTCTGCTGCTATTTATAAGGTTTTCACTGGCTAATTTTTTTCAGAAGTAGACCACCAGGTTCTTCTTCCTAATCTCTCTTAGTCTGGAAGCTCTGCTGAAACTTGTCCGCCATGAGTGACCCAGTTGGTATATGAAATACCAGTGGCATAGCTTCACAGCAACAAGCAAGCCACCACAGTAAGAAAAACTGACAGACAAGTGGTGGTTTTGGTATATACTTTTATTTATTTATTGTAAGAAATTTGCCTGTGAATTACTCTGGGACAGAGAGAGTCCCTATAGCATGACTGGACCTGTCTCTATACACCTGCCCATACGTGGCGAGGCACACCTGAATCCCCATCCCATCTTCCTGCTTTTCATCTGGGCTGCCTCCAGCAACTCACTTCATCCTTCCGAATCAAATTTCTTGTTTGGGATCAGGCTCATGACGAC
The DNA here is from genome assembly GCF_024166365.1 of Elephas maximus indicus. Classification (NCBI taxonomy): domain Eukaryota; kingdom Metazoa; phylum Chordata; class Mammalia; order Proboscidea; family Elephantidae; genus Elephas; species Elephas maximus. The sequence goes on along the minus strand of NC_064831.1, from coordinate 68,694,691 downwards.
TTTCAGGATTGTGTGAAGATTGAATAAGATAACGTATGCCATTTGGTGTCCCTGGGTGGCGCAAATGGTTTGCACTTGACTACTAACCTAAAGTTAGCAGTTCAAACCTACCCAGGGGCTGCACAGAGGAAAGGCTTGCTGATCTGCTTCTGTAAAGATTACAGCCAAGAAACCCTATGCAGCAGCTCTACTTTGTGACACATGGGGTCACCATGGGTTGGGATTTATTCAACAGCAACAGATTTTATGCCACTTGGTAAGCCCTTAAGTGTCCTGGTGCCCCAGTGGTTAAAGTGCTTGGCTGCTAACTGAAAGGTCAGAGGTTCGAACCCAGCAGCTTCTCCATGGGAGAAAAAAGTGGCAGTCTGCTTCCGTAAAGATTTACAGCCTTGGAAGCCCCATGGGGCCGTTCTACTGGACTACCAATGGATTTTGGTTTTGCTTGTAAGCCGCTGGAAATGGTAGCCAATTACTGTGAATGCTTGGGAATGATTATCAGTGACTAAAGAAAGTTGTCTTGTCCTGAAAAGGTGAAGGTTTAAGCTGTGAACCAGGTGGTGGAAGCAGTTTTCTCTCTACCCAAATCCTAAAACCTTTTTTTTTTTATGTTTTATTGAGTTTTTGGTAAAAGTTTACACAGCAAGTTAAGTGGGAATTTCTGCACAAATTGTTCAGTGATATTAGTTATGGCATGTTCTTTTATAATTGCTCTTTACATGCAAAATGTTTTTAAGATCATTTGTTGCCACAAAGCAGGGATCCTATAAAATATCATAGTTCACTTAACTCTTAGTTCTTGCAAATTGATTCCTTTAACAAGGTCAGGGTGAACCTTTACTTGGTCTTGTTATAAAGTAGGTCCCTGGGTAGTGCAAATGGTTAGCACTCAGCTAGAAACCTAAAGGCCGGGGGTTTGACCCCACCCAGATGCACCATGGAAGAAAAGCCTGGTGATCTGCTTCCGGAATGGTCACAGCCTTGAAACCCTATGGAGCAGTTCTACTGTCAACTCATGGGGTCTCCATGAGTCAGAATCAACTTGATGGCAACAGGTTTTGTTGTTGTTGGTATAAAGTGTTAGGTTGCCCGCCCAGAAGAGGACTATGCACCTTAAGGAAGGTCAACTTCAGGTTAGTAGTCAAGTGCAAACCATTTGCGCCACCCAGGGACACCAAATGGCATACGTTATCTTATTCAATCTTCACACAATCCTGAAAGTCGTCATGAGCCTGATCCCAAACAAGAAATTTGATTCGGAAGGATGAAGTGAGTTGCTGGAGGCAGCCCAGATGAAAAGCAGGAAGATGGGATGGGGATTCAGGTGTGCCTCGCCACGTATGGGCAGGTGTATAGAGACAGGTCCAGTCATGCTATAGGGACTCTCTCTGTCCCAGAGTAATTCACAGGCAAATTTCTTACAATAAATAAATAAAAGTATATACCAAAACCACCACTCGTCTGTCAGTTTTTCTTACTGTGGTGGCTTGCTTGTTGCTGTGAAGCTATGCCACTGGTATTTCATATACCAACTGGGTCACTCATGGCGGACAAGTTTCAGCAGAGCTTCCAGACTAAGAGAGATTAGGAAGAAGAACCTGGTGGTCTACTTCTGAAAAAAATTAGCCAGTGAAAACCTTATAAATAGCAGCAGAACGCTGTCAGATACAGTGGCAGAAGACGAGCCCCTCAAGTTGGAAGGCACTGGAATTACAACTGAGGAAGAGCTGCCTCCTCAAAGTAGAGTTGACCTAAATGACATACGGATGGAGTCAAGCTTTCGGGACCTTCATTTGCTGATGTGGCATGACTCAAAATGAGAAGAAACAGCTGTAAACATCCATTAATAATTAGACGTGGAATGTACGAAGTATGAACCTAGGAAAATTGGAAGCTGTCAAAAATGAAATGGACCACATAAAGATCAATATCCTAGGCATTAGTGAGTTGAAATGGACTGGTCTTGGCCATTTGGAATCAGACAATCATATGGTCTACTATGCTGGGAATGATAAATTGAAGAGGAATGGCGTCCAGTTCATCATTAAATCCTGAAGTACAATGCTGTCAGTAATAGGATAGTATCCACACTCCTACAAGCAAGACCAGTTAATAAGACTACTATTCAAATTTACACACCAACCACTAAGGCCGAAGATGAAGAAATTGAAGATTTTTATCAACTTTTGCAGTCTGAAACTGATCAAACATGCCATCAAGATGCATTGATAATTACCAGTGATTGGAAAGCAAAAGTTGGAAACCAAGAAGAAGGACTGGTAGTTGGAAAATATGGCTTTGGTGATAGAAATGACACCAGAGATTATATAATAGAATTTTGCAGCACGAACAACTTCTTCATTGCAAATACCTTTTTTTCAACATCCTAAATGGTGACAATACACATGGACCTTGCCAGATGGAAGACACAGGAATCAAATTGACTACATCTGTGGAAAGAGATGATGGAAAAGCTCAATATCATCAGAATAAGGGCAGGGGTCGCTGCAGAATGGGCCATAAATTGTTCATATGCAAGTTCAAGTTGAAGCTGAAAAAAATTACAGCAAGTTCAGGAGTGCCAAAATATGACCTTGAGTATATCCTATCTGAATTTAGAGACCATCTCGAGAGTAGATTTGACACAGTGAACACTAATGCCCCAAGACTAGACAAGCTGTGAAATGACATCAAGGACATCATACATGAAGAAAGCAGAAGATTATTAAAAAGGCAGGAAAGAAAGAAAAGGTCAGAATGGATGTCAGAAGAGATTCTGAAACTTGCTCTTGAACGTACAAAGCTAAAGCAAATAGAAGAAATGATGAAGTAAAAGAGCTGAACAGAAGATTTCAAAGGGCAGCTCGAGAAGACAAAGTAAAGTATTATAATGAAATGTGCAAAGACTTGGAGTTAGAAAACCAAAACAGAAGAATACACTTGCATTTCTCAAGCTGAAACAGCGGGAGAAAAAATTTGAGCCTCAGGTTGCACTATCGAAGGATTCTACAGGGAAAATATTGTACGATGCAGAAAGCATCAAAAGCAGATGGAAGGGTACACAGGGGCACTGTACCAAAAAGAATTGGTCGCTGTTCAACCATTTCAGGAGATACCAAATGATCAAGAACCAACGATACTAAAGGAAGAAGTTCAAGCTGCACTGAAGGCATTGGCAAAAAACAAGGCTCTAAGAATTGACAGAGTACCAGTTGAGTATTTCCAGTTCAACAAATTGAGTATTTCCATTTCAACAAGTGCTCACTTGTCTTACCAAGAAATTTGGAAGACGCTACCTGGCCAACCTACAGGAAGAATTTATATTTGTGCCCATTCCAAAGAAAGGTGATCCAACGGAATGTGGAAATTATTGAACAATAGCGTTAATATCACACACAAGTAAAATTTTATTGAAGATCATTCAAAAGTGGTTGCAGCGGTACATCGACGGGAACTCCCAGAAATTCAAGCCAGACTCAGAAGAGGATGCGGAACCAGAGATATCATTGCTGATGTCGGGTGGATCCTGGCTGAAAGCCGAGGATTCATCCAGAAAGAGGTTTACCCGTATTTTATCGACTATGCAAAGGCATACAACTATGTGGATCATAACAAGTTACAGACAACATTGCAAAGAATGGGAACTCCAGAACACTTAGTTGTGCTCATGAGGAACCTGTACATAGATGAAGGGGCAGTCGTTGGAACAGAACAAGGGGATACTGCATGGTTTAAAGTCAGGAAAGGCGTGCGTCAGGGTTGTATCATTGCACCATACTTATTCAATCTGTCTGTTGAGCAAATAATCTGAGAAGCTGGACTATACGAAGAAGAATGGGGCAACAGGATTGGAGGAAGACTCATTAATAACCTGCGATATGCAGATGACACAACCTTGCTAACAGAAAGTTAAGAGGACTTGAAGCACTTACTGATGAAAATCAAAGACTACAGACTTCAGTATGGACTGCACCTCAACATAAAGAAAACAAAAATCCTCACAACTGGATCAGTAAGCAATATCATGATAAATGGAGAAAATACTGAAGTTGTCAAAGACTTCATTTTACTTGGATCCACAGTCAATACCCATGGAAGCAGCAGTCAAAAAATCAAATGACTTATTGCATTGGGCAAATCTGCTGCAAAAGACCTCTTTAAAGGGTTAAAAGCAAAGATATCAGTCTGAGGACTAAGGTGGTCTGGACCCAAGCCATGGTATTTTCGATTGCCTAATATGCATGTGAAAGCAGGACAATGAATATGGAAGACAAAGAAGAACTGACACCTTTGAATTGTGGTATTGGCAAAGAATATTGAATATACTATGGACTGCCTGAAGAACAAACAAGTCTGTCTTGGAAGAAGTACTGCCAGAATGCTCCTTAGAAGCCAGGATGGTGAGACTTTGTCTCTCATACTTTGGACATGTTTATCGGGAGGGACCAGTCCCTGGAGAAGGACATCATGCTTGGTAAAGTAGAGGGTCAGCAAAAAGAGGAAGAGCCTCAATGAGATGGACTGACACAGTGGCTGCAACAATGGGCTCAAGCATAACAATGATCGTGAGGATGGGCGTGAAGTAGAGAAAATATATTTTCTTTAGTGTTTTAATATTAAAGGGAATATATTTTCTAGTTTGTTTTAGTATAGCTGTACAAGCCGTGATTAATCTGGAGTCTTTGAAACATATTTACTTGCTCTAAAATCTGTGTCATGATTTTTCCTTTAAAGAAGAATGAGGTAATCAATTACACTATGTTTCTCTCCCAGGAAGAAAAACACATAAGACCGAGATAGCTGAACAAAGCTGGGTCCACCTCAAAGAGGAGTCAACATTCCTGGAAATCTCTAAACCCTAACAGAAACCAGGATGGCGTGAAGAGACTGGCTAGACTCCAAGATAACAGGAAGAGACTTACAAAGCTTCAATGATAGATCACTTTATCATCATGTACACCTCAAAGAAAAGTCAGGATTCCTGGAAGTCTTTAAACCCTGAGCTTCCCCCTATAAAACTCTCTGGTTAGCCCTTTAGGATTACACAGAATTTGGGAGAAATTTAACTCCCTCTGTCTGTTGGACACCGGTGTTCAATAAAGCCCTCTTGTCGCTTACCTCCTCCTGTCTCAGTATTGGCTTTGCGGCAGGCGGCTCGAATCCGTGATTTGCGGTAACGGCGGGCAGTATTTGGTTCTGTTACACGTAGGATCTCTGTGAGTGAGAACCAACTCCATGGCACCTAACAACAACAACAACCTAACATATCAAAAACCAAACCCACAGCCCTCGAGTCAATTCCTACTCATAGGGACCCTATAGGACATAGGACCCTATAGAACTGCCCCACAGAGTTTCCAAGGCTGTAAATCTTTATGGAAGCAGACTGCCACAACTTTTTCCTTTGGAGCGGCAATTAGGTTCAAACTGTCGAGTGCTTTAACACCACTGCACCACCAGGGCTCCTATAAAAGAACATAAACAAAAAAACCCAGTGCCGTCGAGTTGATTCCGACTCATAGTGACCCTACAGGACAGAACATAGAGGGGGGTAAAAATTAATTATTTATCTGGAAATTGCACAACAAGTTATCAACCATTTCATTTTATAGATGAGGAAATTGAGGCTCAGAGAAGCAAAGTGACTTGCTAAAGGTCACAAAACAAGGAAGAACAGGGGCTTCTGACTAGGCTTTCTGACTCCCAGTTGAATGTCTTTGCCTCTCACACCTTGTAAGGTGTTTATGGAGTCATGGTTGTAACTTCCTGCAATATTATTTAAACAAAAATGATTTTAGACAATTAAAAACTGGGTAAAGGACATGAACAGACAGTTCACCAAAGAAGACATTCAGGTGGCTAACAGACATGTGAGGAAACGCTCAAGGCCACTAGCCATTAGAGAAATGCAAATCAAAAGCACAATGAGATACCATCTCACCCTGACATTGCTGGCACGAATCAAAAAAACAGAAAATAACAAATGCTGGAGAGGCTGCGGGGAGGTTGGAACTCTTGTGCACTGCTGATGAGAATGTGAAATGGTACAACCACTTTGGAAAATGATATGGTGCTTCCTTTAAAAGCTAGAAATAGAACTATCATACAATCCAGCAATCCCACTCCTAATAAAAACTGTCACATGAACAGACATATGCAAACCCTTATTCATTGCAGCATTATTCACAGTAGAAAAAAGATGGAAACAATCTGAATGCCCATCAACAGATGAATGGATAAACAAACCATGGTACATACACACACTGGAATACTATGCAACAATAATGAACAATGATGAATCTGTGAAACATCTCACAATATGGATGAATCTGGAGGGCATTGTACTGAGTGAAATAAGCCAATTACAAAAGGACAAATACCATATGAGACCGCTATTACTAAAAACTCATGAAACGGTTTACACAAAGAAACAATCTTTGATGGTTATGAGGGAGAGGAGGGGTATGGAAGGAAAAACACTAACTAGACAATAGGTAAGTCGTAACTTTGGTGAAGGATAGAAAATATACAATACTGGGAAGTTCAGCACAACTTGACCAAGTAGTCATAGAAGCTTCATAGACACATCCAAACTCCCTGAAATACCGAGTTACTGGGCTAAAGGCTGGGGACCACGGTCTTGGGGGACGTCTAGCTCAATTGGCATAACATAGTTTATAAAGAAAATGTTCTACACCCTACTTTGGTGAGTAGTATCTGGGGCCTTAAAAGTTTGTGAGCGACCATCTATGTCTACTGGTCCCACCCTGTCTGGAGCAAGGGAGAATGAAGAAAACCAAAGACACAAGGGAAAGATTAGTCCAAAGGACTAATGGACCACAACTCCCACAGCCTCCACCAGACTAAGTTCAGCACAACTGGATGGCATCCAGCTATCACCACTGACCGCTCTGACAGGAGTCACAATAGAGGGTCCTGAACAGAGCTGGAGAAAAACGTAGAACGAAATTCAAACTCACAAAAAAGACCAGGTCTACTAGTCTGACAGAGACTGGAGAAACCCCGAGAGTATGGCTCGTGGACACCCTTTTAACTCAGTAATGAAGTCACCCCTGAGGTTCACCCTTCAGCCAAAGTTTAGACAAATTATAAAACAAACAATAACACATGTAATTCGACCATGTATATGAAGCTAAATGGGCACACCAACCCAGGGGCAAGAACAAGAAGGCAGGAGGGAACGGGAAAGCTGGGTAAATGGAAATGGGGAACCCAAGGTCGAGAAGAGGAGGGTGTCGACATGTCGTGGGGTTGGAAACCAATGTCACAAAATAATATGTGTATTAACTGTTTAATGAGAAACTAATTTGCTCTGCAAACTTTCACCTAAAGCACAATTTAAAAAAAAGAGAATGATTTTAGAAGTGACCATTGCCCTCACTTCTGTGTAATAAGCTATTATTTCTGATTTAGAATACTCGTGGCTCCCAGACAGGTCTGGCATCTCCTGGGAGAGCAGTCCATGCCTCACCCTTTTAGCTGAGGATTGGTCCCATGGCCAACTCTAGGGGCAGGGCTGCAGGAAGATAGCTGAAAGCCATGGTAATGTTTCCTTCTCCTTCCTGTTTCTCCCACAAAACACATTCTTTTGCACACCAGGGAGAAATGAACTGCAAAATGACCCATTTTTAAAATAACACCAAGAAAAGTAATCAAGGTTTGAACCTACTTATGAACCACTGCAGTTCTTCATTTTCCAAAATATGGTTTTCTTTGTAAGTGGGTGAGCACTGTAGGAAACTAAGACTCTTCAGTATTGTGGTATTTTAAAGGAATAGTAGTATCGCCCACACCAGGGGTCCCAGGGCATCTCATTCCAAAAGGCACTAGCTGTGAGCATCGCCCCCACTTCCGGGCTGCTCTGGCATGACAAACTTGCAAATGTTTGGGTTGACCCAAGGTCTTGTGTGGAGGAAGGAGTTTTTCCAGAAGCATCAAGCATAGAATTTATGTTCAGATCTTTGCAAGAATGTAAATATGAATTCTGACCTCTGGCCACCTAACCTCTTTAAGTAATGAGAATGCTTTATGGTGGCTCTGCACCAATATGAGAAATCAAGTGCTGCCTGCCAGAGAAGGAATTTAAATCAGTTGCCTTCTGATTTACCGTAGGGGCATGTCATGGATTGAATTGTGTCTCCCAAAAATACGTGTACTATGATTCCCAGTATTGTGTGTTTGTCCACCATCTGTCATCTGATGTGATTTGCCTATGTGTTGTAAATCCTGCCTCTATTATGTTGATGAGATGGGATTATTGGCAGTTATGTTAATGAGGAAGGACTCAATCTACAAGGTTGGATCATGTCTCTACCAAATGCCTTTTGGGATATAAAAGAAAGAAGTGAGCAGAGAGATATGGGAACCTCATACCATCAAGAAACAGCAGCCAGGAGAATAGTGTGTCCTTTGGACCTGGGGTCCCTGTGCTGAGAAGCTCCTAGAGTGGGGAAGATTGATGACAAGGACCTTCCCCTAGAGCCAACAGAGAGAGAAAGACTTCTCCTGGAGCTGGCACCCTGAATTCAGACTTCTAGCCTACCAGACTGTGAAAGACTAAACTTCTGTTTGCTAAAGCCATCCACTTGTGGCATTTTTGTTATAGCAGCATTAGATAGCTAAGGCAGGGTGCATCTGGGGAGCAGGGGGAGAAGATGCTGACTGCTAAGGTTTAACATCATGCAAGCACTGAAGATATATTCCCGCCTGTCCCACATCAGTCACTGGGTCTCCAGGCTAGAAAAGGTTGCTGAAATCATCTAGTCAGTCCACACCCCCTAACTGATGCATGAATTCTTTCTCCAAAATTCTGTGTGTCTGCTCTGTCTCTGCTGGAATACCTCCAAGGTCAGGGAGATCACTACCTCATTAGGCTCAGGTGCTCAGAACTGGGAGCAGTCTGCCATAGCTAGGGATTGAAATCTGCTTCCCATGACGTCTGTCCCACGGGTTCCAGTCCTGCCCTCTGAGGCCTCCCAGGCCACTGCTGCTCCACCCAGCCTGCACTGGGGGCAGTGACTAGACCCCTCACCTCCATGCTGTGCAGGTCAGCTCCTCTAGCTGCTCCTTACAGGGCCCCTTCATGCACCACCTGGCATTCTCGGGGTCACGGCATACCGCTGAATCGGTGCTGCTTGGGGTCTGGAGTGGACATGTAGCAGGCAGGCCTCCTAGAGGAAAGCTCAGAAATCGCCAGCCATCAAGGGCTGCCTTTGGGCCTGATGTTCCTCCACCCTAGGTGACAAGAATGGCCCAGACCCCTCCCTTACAACTCCCTTGTAAAATAAATGGGAAACTCAGAGCAGGAATGAGGACCGTTAAGTCCCTTTAAAAGCACTAAACGGAGCTTAGTTTGCAGAGATTGTGCCAGGAGTTGCCCCGGCCGGGTCCCCAGGCTTCATCAGTTCCCACTCCTTGTGAAAACAGAGGCTAAGGAGGAAGGGACTCACCCTGGGTCACACAGAAGGTTGGTAGCAGTCGCATCACTAGGGCTGGTGTCACCTCCCCCCATGGACCTCCTCCTTACCTACCAGACCACACAGAATCCTTAATAATGTTTTTTGTACCAATGTTACTTGTAAATCATAATTCCCATATATCACTCCTTCTCCTTTAATTACTACTTCATTCTCAAAAAGTTATCTACATAGGTTCACAAATGCTAATTGCCACAATACTGTAGCTAAAACACCAGAAAATTTGACAAAATCTGCCACTAGAAAAATACCGGCAGGAACAAAAACAGCAGTGCGCTCCTAGCAGGACAGGCAAGACCATGTGATTCAAAGCGTCATTGCAATTGGGTAATAATGACAGCTCTGACCGCAGCGTATTAGAAAGTCCAAACAGTAAATTAACATACAGTTTTAGCCTTGTAGGTATATTGATACACGTAAGCTGGGCTTACATGTTTTTGTTGTTATAACTAACTATAGGGATATTTTTACAGTCATTTTGGTGTCACCCCCTCTGACAGTATCACCCAGTGCGGTTGTACCCCCCTCCCCCAGTGACACCACTGGTTAGTAGCGAACTCTGTCTTATCTTTACCTCCAGAGGATCAACCCTGCCCCTCCAGGGACCCCAGAACCCGGCCTTAAGTCATACACTGCTTCTTAACGTCATCACCCCAACCCCAAATGGCAATCTGCCCCATCTCCTCGGTACTGACGCAGTGGCAGGTGGCCCTCCTTGAGGGGTGTGCGTCTCCCGGCTCAGGCCTGGCTGGAGAGCGCGGATGCTGGGGCGCGGGCGGCCGAACCGTTGGCGCGGCTGCACATCTCTCGCAGGGCCTGGCGCAAGTCGCGGCGCAGCAGGCAGTAGAGCAGAGGGTTGAGGCAGCTGTTGGCGTATGCCAGGCAGATGGAGACCGGGAGGAGGTAGGCCTGTGCCAGAAAATAGGCGCGGCCCCGGGGTATGGCGTCCAGCTTGATAAGCACCCCCCAGAGCGTGAGCGCGTGGCTGGGCAACCAGCAGAGCACGAAGGCCAGCGGCAAGCAGGCCAGCGCGCGGGAGACCCGGGAGCGCCGTCGGGGCCGGACCCCAGCCCGCCAGCTTGCTCGCCGCCGCTGCAGAAAGCGCAGCAGCGGCAGTGAGCAGCAGCCCACTGTAGCCAGCGGCAGTGAGCAGGAGCCCACCGCAGAAAGCGCAGCAGCGGCAGTGAGCAGGAGCCCACCGCAGAAAGCGCAGCAGCGGCAGTGAGCAGGAGCCCACTGTAGCCAGCGGCAGTGAGCAGGAGCCCACCGCAGAAAGCGCAGCAGCGGCAGTGAGCAGGAGCCCACCGCAGAAAGCGCAGCAGCGGCAGTGAGCAGGAGCCCACCGCAGAAAGCGCAGCAGCGGCAGTGAGCAGGAGCCCACTGTAGCCAGCGGCAGCACAAAGGCCACCGCGATCTTTTGCAGATTTCTTTAGAGCGCCAACCAGTCCGGGCCGTGGTCGGGGAAGCGGAGCAGCCACAGGCGCTCGCCCCCTACCCTGGCCGCGGTGGCGAACAGGGCGGTGGGCGCCATGGCCAGTACGGCCGCGGCCCAGAGCAGGCAGCACACGTAGGTGGCCCGCGGGGAGCCCCGACGGCTCTTGCGCAGCATGCCCGCCACCGCGCAGTAGCGCGCCACGCTCAGGGCACTGAGGAAGAAGCTGCTGGCGTACATGTTGAGCACGGTGAGCGACAGCACCACCTTGCACAGGGCGTACCCGAAGGGCCAGCTGAAGTCACGCACCGTGTCCGCGGCCCAGAAGGGCAGAGTCAGCACGAACTGCAGGTCGGTGGCCGCCAAGTTGAGGTGGAAGCAACTGAGCAGAGAGGGGCGCCGCCGCTGCTGGGAGCGCACCAGGACCAGCACCAGCACGTTGCCCACCAGCCCTAGAGCGCACAGGGCCAGGTGGGCGCCCGTGATCATTGACCGCAGGGCCAGCGCCGCGCGGGCCCCCGCGGCCCCCTCCAAGCTGTCCAGGCCGGGCGAGGGCTCTCCGATCCGTTGCCCACAGAGCTGTTAGGGGGCAGCCCCGACGCCGCGTCTTTTAGACAGCTCAGTGGGATCACGGAGTTCATGCCGCGGGCGACACGACAGCTGCCTCTGGAGGACGCCATCGCCATTAGTGAGGGACGCAGAAGTCTGGCTCGGTCACTCGGTGGCTGGCAGCGAATAGAGGGAGTCCGGAGGGTTGAGGCGCCTCGCGGCAGCACTCTTAAGGAATTGGGGGGACCTCCTCGCTGGCCAGCGATTGGCCAGCTTCTCCCATGCCCCCCCCCCAAGAGCCTCCGAGCCATATTTCCACCGGCTCCTTCTTCACCCAGTATTTCGTGGAGAACGAGGGACCCTCCACCAGTGAACCGAGACCTGGGGATCGGAGGAAGCAGCATTCGGGGTTCAGAGGGAAGCTGCGCCGTGGCAGCCGGCGGCTGGGTGAGGACTCAGCTCTCGCCCTGGGGGTGGCTCCGGCACTAGGGGCCAGAGGAGAGGTGGGGCACACAAATTCCGCCTCGGGAAACTGCGCTCCTCTCCACCTAGAGGCTCCGAGATAGTTAACGTGTTACCAAGGGGCATCGCTCAAGTCCGGACCGCAGGGCCTGGCAGCCCCTTTGCCCTCCAGCCTTGATCCCTCGAACCCCTTTCTCTGATAAGGCCATTTCTCCTCCCCTGCTTTAGCCATGGGTACCCCACATTCCCTTTTTGTTCTGTCGCCTGAGTACCTGTGACCTTCTTCCCAAGGTCACCAGACCTGCCTGTGTCGGGGCTGAGGACTGAAAGGTGACTAAGCTAGGAGCAGCCAGGGAAGGCAACACTCTGATGGGGCTTTAAAGGACCAGCGTTGTAGATCCCTTACTAGCTCAGCGCTGATGCTGGGCGTGCACCGGGGTGGGTCTAACGCCTGAGGGAATCTGAGAAGGCTTCTCAGAGGAGGTGGCTTTTGAACCGGTCCTAATACTCCCCCGGCTTAACACGCTCCAGTGACTTCCCCTTGCAAATGGAATAAAATCCAGATTTCCTGCTTTGACAGAGACTGTCAACCAGGACTTAAAAAAAAAAAAATTTTTTTTTTTAAATTAATGGGCCCTTTTTTTTTTTTTTTTTTTTTATACCCCAGAGGGCTAGAGTATAGTCTAAGCCCTAGTAGTTTTTTAACTTTTCATTGTGGTGAAAATGTACACAATATAACATTGTTTTTGTTGTTATGTGCCCTGGAGTAGGTTCTGACTCATAGAGACCCTATAGGATAGAGTAGAACTGCCCCTTAGGGTTTCCAAGGAGGGGCTGGTGGATTTGAACCGCAGACGTTTTGGTTAGCAGCCAAGCTCTTAACCACTACACCACCAGGGCTCCATAACATAACACATACCACTTCAATAATTTCTAGAGTATAATTCAGAGACATTGATTACACTCTTCAAATTGTGCAACCCTTCTCGCTATCCTTTTCCAAGTCATTCCGCCACCATTAACATAAACTCAGCACTCCCTAAGCAAAAGCCCACTCTTCTCCCCTCCCTCCCATCCCTAGTAATGTTTGGTTTCTATATATTTGCTTGTTTTGTACATGTGAGAGCCTACAGCATTTGTCCTTTTGTGACTGACTTATTTCACTCAGCATGATGTTTTCAAGGTTCCTCCAGGGCGTGCTAAGCCCTGGTATTTTTAAAAGTTGTGGTTGTTGTTAACTGCTGTTGAGTCGACCCAATTCATGGTGACCCCATGCAACCCCACACACAACAAAATGCTGCCCTGGCCCTGTGCCATCCCCACGATCAGTTGGAGATCTAACCATTTGGATCCACAGGGTTTTTATTGGCTGAGTTTTGGAAGTAGATCGCCAGGCCTTTCTTTCTAGTCCGTCTGAGTCTGGAAACTCCGCTGATACCTGTTCAGCAACATAGCAACACACAAGCTTCCAATGACAGAAGGGTGGTGGCTAAACATAAAGTGCACTGGCCAGGAATCGAACCCAGGATCCCACATGGAAGGTGAGAATTCTACCCCTGAACCACCTCTGTACCTTTTTTAAAGGTACCCCTGGCAATTCCAATGTAAGCCAGAGCTGACAACCCCTCTGCCTGATATCTCCCTGCCCACTTCATCCACCTTGTCTCCTATGGCTTGGGTCCTCACTCACTTCTTCCAGACACACTGGCCTGCCCTTCCTTGAACCCTCCAGCCTCAAGGCCTTTGCCTTGCTGTTCCCTCTTGCCAAGAATGCTCTCCTCCCAGATTTTTATATGGCTGGCTTCTTCTCAGGTCTCAGCTCAAATGTCAACTCCTCAGAAAAGCCTTCCATCGACCACCTAATTCTTTTTTTTCTTTTCTTTTCTTAAATAATTTTTATTGTGCTTTAAGTGAAAGTTTACAAATCAAGTCAGTCTCTCACACAAAAACCCATACACACCTTGCTACACACTCCCAGTTACTCTCCCTCTAATGAGACATCCCGCTCTCTCCCTCCACTCTCTCTTTTCGTGTCCTTTTTGCCGGCTTCTAACCCCCTCCACCCTCTCATCTCCCCTCTGGGCAGGAGATGCCAACATAGTCCCAAGTGTCCACCTGATCCAAGCAGCTCACTCCTCACCAGCATCCCTCTCCAACCCATTGTCCAGTCCAATTCATATCTGAAGAGTTGGCTTTGGGAATGGTTCCTGTCCTGGGGCAACAGGTCTGGGGGCCATGACCACTGGGGTTGACCACTTAATTCTTTACTTCCAAAAATATTCATTCACCCCTACTATGTGCAGGCATCTTGCCAAGCGCTGGGGACACAGCAAAGCACATGGAGCACATACATCTTCTATTGGAGTAAAGACACCAAGGGAATGAGATGAACTGATGTAGTGCAACAGAGAAAACATGTCACAGACCAGGAGAGTGAGTGACAGGGCAGGGGGTACTGGGGGAAGACTTGAGGAAGGGGGAATGGGCTGGGGGATGGGAAGCTTCCTGGGGAAGGAGGAGACTTCAGTCCCCTTTACGTCACTTACCAGCTGTGTGTCCTGGGGTTAGCTGATTAACCTTGCCCATCTGCAAAGGAGGATAACGATAACCTCTTCCCAGGGTCGTGGGAGAATTAACAAAGCTAATGAGAGAAAGGCCTTAGTTCCGTGCCTGGCATGGAACCTTGCTTGAGAGAGTCAGCTGTCACTCTCATTAAGAAGTCAGGCTGACCTCTCATTTTGCTGAAGAGCCTCTCTGGAGGTGGACCGTCCCCCATGGGCCTTAGCCTGGAGCTCCCACTCTCAGGAGTCTTTTCCTTCCTTCCTACATCCATCAGGGACATCAGTACAGCAGACGACCTGGAGCCTGGACGTGGGTCCGTCTCCAAAGCCAGATCACCCTATCACTCCCAGGCTTTTGCCTCCCTTTCCCAGGAAACAGGGAATCTGCAATAAGTGGGACTCTCTGCCTAGTGGTCAGAAAAGGTGAAATTAACTGGATTATCTGGCTCCAAACTGGGCCAGGGCCTGGAGGGGCTGGTAATCTGATAGAAAAGTTGCAAAATTAGATCCTACGTTCCCTGACTTCCCTTCAGGGGCCTGAGCCGAGAATTCTTCTCTCTCGGGAGGTGTCCTGGGTGTCAGGAGGCCTGGGTTCTAATTTTTGCCTGTGTGATTTTGGGTAAGTGCCCTTTCTGGCCTCAGTTTTCTCATCTGTAAAATGGTATGTAAGGCCCCTTCTAATTCTCACCTTCTAAGAGCTCTCTATGTATGTCTTGTCTTCATTCGTTCATGTATGGTTTATGGGGTGCTTCTGCCCAGGATCTCTTCTCCCCTCAGTAGCCAGAAGGTGAATCAGATCACAGCATGCCCCTGATTAGAACCGTCCAATGGTATCCCATCCCACTTAGAATAAAATCCTCACTCCTTACCTGGCCAAGAGGCCTTGACTGATCTGGCCCCGGTTCGCCTCTCTGGCCTTATCTAGTAGCCCTCTGGGGACAGGTGAGTCTAAGCGACCCAGAGAGGACAATTGGAGCCAGGAGAGGGGACATCACTGAGGCCAGGGTGCTGAGAAGCTTCCAGGGGCACCTAGCTGTCGGCTGAGCCCCTACTCTGTGCCAGGCTCGGTGCCAAGCTTTTACAAGTATCACCTCCTCCAACTCCTAAGACTACTCTGTGAGGCAGTGAATGTGATCCCCATTACACATGAGGAAACTGAAGCTCGGAGAGGGGACTTACCCAGCTGAGCCAAGAGTCGAACCCAAGCCTCTCTCCGAAGCCCCTGTCCGGAGTTCCCTGTGGTGTTCTGATGATAACACTCCCAAAATCTGTGTGTGAGGATTCACCAAAGAGAAAGCAATTATTGGTGGGACAGGATCATGAGTTGGGGATATGTCCATTTTTCTTTTTTTTATAATTTTTATTGTGCTTTAAGTGAAAGTTTACAAATCAAGTTAGTCTTTCACACAAAAACCCATATACACCTTGCTACACAGTTCCAATTATTCTCCCCCTAATAAGACAGCCCACTCTCTCCCTCCGCTCTCTTTTCGTGTCCATTTCATCAGCTTCTAACCCCCTCCACCCTCTCATCTCCCCTCCAGGCAGGAGATGCCAACATAGTCTCAAGTGTCCACCTGATCCAAGAAGCTCACTCCTCACTAGCATCCCTCTCCAACCCATTGTTCAGTCCAATCCATGTCTGAAGAGTTGGCTTCTAGTCTCAGTCAGCCCACTAAGTCTGGTCTTATGAGCATTTGGGGTCTGCATCCCACTGCTTTCCTGCTCCCTCAGGGGCTCTCTGTTGTGTTCCCTGTCAGGGCAGTCATCGGTTGTAGCCGGGCACCATCTAGTTATTCTGGCCTCAGGATGATGTAGTCTCTGGTTCATGTGGCTCTTTCTGTCTCTTGGGCTCGTAATCGCCTTACGTCCTTGGTGTTCTTCGTTCTCCTTTGATCTAGGTGGGCTGAGACCAATTGATGCATCTTAGATGGCTGCTGGCTAGTGTTTAAGACCCCAGACGCCACTCTTCAAAGTGGGATGCAGAATGTTTTCTTAACAGATTTTATTTTGCCAATTGACTTAGATGTCCCCTGAAACCATGGTCCCCAGGCCCCTGCCCCTGCTACTCTGGCCTTCAAAGCATTCACTTTATTCAGGAAACTTCTTGCTTTTGGTTTAGTCCAATTGTGTCAATTTTTCTTAAAAAAAAGAAATCTTTTAGCTATTTTTACTACAACGAGAATACAGCCCTTCCACAGACAGCTTTGTACAAATTATAAGGCCAGTGGTGGTTCTCCCTCGGGGACCAGTTCCTCCTGGTGAGGTAACAGGCGACAGTGGGTGTCAAGCAGCATGGTTTTGCTGTACATTCCCTCCCCCCATTCCCCACCCCCATCTGTGCTTCTCCGCCCCTCCCTTTGCTGTATTAGGAAGATCACAGAAACCTTAGGGCCGTGTTCCCAGAGGCCCTGGCGAGTCCAGAGGAAGTGCAGAGGTCAGGAAGCAGTAGACAGTAGGTCAAGGCTGGGGAGGGGAACAGGCCTGGTCAGGGCCCTCTTAGAATTCCATCTCCTCCTCCCGCAGAGTGTGTGTGTGTGAGAATGAGTATATGTATGAGTGTGTGTGAGTATGAGTGTGTGAATGTGAGTATGTGTGTCAGTGTGTGTGTGAGAGTATGTATGAGTGTGCATCTGTGTGCGTGTCCTGGCCTGCACCTGAGTAGACTGCTTTTCAGCTTTTATATCCTTAGTACGATTTGACTCTTTTTAAGCCATGAACACAAATTACTTTGATGTAAATGCCAATTAAATAGCAAAAGCACAAAAACCTTGGCTACTGTGATAGGTGAGACGCGCTCTGTGGTGGCTTTGATTTCCATTCCTTTGCTTTCTGGCGAGAATGGACATTTTTCAAATGTTTCTGCACCATCTGCATTTTCTCTAAACTGTTGGCAGCTGCTTGCAGGGAGCAGGGTGATGGTTGCGAGCCTGGTAAGGGGAGGCAGACAGATCTGCCTTCAAATCCTGGCTCTGCCAGTTACTGTGTGACCTTTCGTAAGTGATTTAATCTCGGTTTTTCTCACCCATATATTGGAGTTGATAATAGCTGAGCTTCTAGAGAATTAGATAATTCTCGTAAAGCAGTGGTCTCATAGTAACCGTGCAGATGTTAGTCAAGGAAAAAGGAAACTCAGAAATGAAGTATTTCTGATTTAACAAGGAATAACTTTATAGGGTCACTAAAAAAAAAAAATCGGAATCCACTCGACAGTGCTGGGTTTGGTTTTTTTTTTTTTGGTTTTAACTTTGTAATGTTGGGAGGGAAACCCTGGTGGTGTAGAGGTTAAGTGCTACGGCTGCTAACCAAAGGGTCGGCAGTTTGAATCTGCCAGGCGCTCCTTGGAAACTCTATGGGGCAGTTCTACTCTGTCCTATAGGGTCGCTATGAGTCGGAATCGACTCAACAGCACTGGTTTTTTTTTGTTGTTGTTGTTTTTAATTTTAACTTTGTACTGTTGGGAGCATGGAGCTACAGGGCTGACACGAGCCTAAATGGAGGGTGAGGGTGGGGATGGGATCTGCTGTTCTCAGTCAGCCCACCAGACAGCCTACCCACAGGGTGCACCAGCAGGCGATTGCCCCAGGCACCAGACCCTTCCCAGAAGCCTCTTATTGAACTTTCATCAAAGCTTGCCTGGTTCAGGTCCCTCCCCTTAGGGTTCTACTTCCTTCTTTCTAGTTGTGTCATATATTCATTCAGCAATTGTTTATTGGGTGTTTACTGTGTGCCAAGCTCTTTTATAGAAACTTTTATAGGCACTTTTACAGGAGGTGGAGACATCTCTGTGAACAAAGCAAAGCCCCTGTCCTCATGAAGGTGACGTTCTAGTGGGGAAACAGAAGACAAGTAAATATTGGTTTGTAAATCCGAAAAGACCTGGGTACTAATCTGCTCTTGGGAAGGACCAGCCTCCTTCCTCAGAGTTCTGCTTTCCCCCTTAAGGAGGAAAAAAAAAAATCAATTAAAAGTGTGTGTATTGCAGAAAAGAGAGGGCGGTCATAAAAAAAATACACAGTTACACACAAACACACCCCCAAAAAAGTATATATACACAAACTTTGGTGGCTTTAAAAGAGATACAAAAATTCTTTGCTACTCCTCACTTTAAGACATGGAGCTTAATTCCCCTTTGAGTGTGCACTGAACTTAGTGATTACTTTCTAACTAGTAGAATATGCGTCACTATTGAGACTAGGATATCAAAGACGTTGTGGCTTCCTCCTTGGTCTCTCTCTTGGACCACTCCTTCCCTCCAGAGGAAGCCAGCTGCCATACTGTGAGGGCACTCAAGCAGCCCTGTGGACAGGTTGAGGAACAAAGGCCTCCAACAGCCATGTGAAGGAGTCCTCTTGAGAGTGGATCTTCCAGCCCCACTCCCACCTTCTGATGACTGTAGCCCTGTCCAACAGTTTGATGCAAACCTCCTGAGAGACTGTGAGTCAGGGCTGCCCAGCTAAGCCATTCCCCAGTTTCTGACCAACAGAAATTGTGAGATAATAAATGTTTATTGTTTTAAGCTGCTAAGTTTTGGGTAATTTGTATTAGATAAAAAGAACCTAACACAAATACTAATGTGGTTTTTGCAAGTCAATAAATAATATCCCTCTTTTCCTTCTAGAACTTTCAGAACCAATTGAGGAATAAAAAAAGCAGGAAACCAACAGAGGGAGATCTAAAACCTTGCTTCAAAGTGTGGGCTGGGCTCCAGCAGTCCTGGCATCACCTGGGGGGACCTGTTAGAAATGCGACATCTTAGCCTTAGACCGGTTGAGTCAGACCTACATTAAACAGGATCTCCATGGATACCCATACACAATATACTTTGAGAAGCTCTGACCTAAATTTCAGTTTTCTACTGATTTTTTACGAATTAGAGTGTAAGGCTCTAGGTCTGCAGCTAAAAGCTTGCAACCTCTCCCTGGCACCCACCCCGTTCCCATGCCCCACGGGAAGTTTGCGTCTGTATGTAGATTTACTTACCCCCAGACCCCTACCTCTCATCTTTGTAGAAGGGAAAATAACCAGTTTCGGAATTATGGTGACCCCGTGTGTGTCAGAGTAGAACTGTGCTCCACAGCGTTTTCAGGGCTGATTTTTGGGAAGTAGATCGCTGGGCCTTTCTTTTGAGGTGCCTTTGGATAGGATGGAACCTCCAGCCTCTCAGTTAGTAGCCGAACTCTTAATCGTTTGCACCACTAGGAACTCCTACAGACGGGCAAAAGGGTGGAATGGCCAGTAGGTACGGACTTAATAAATTAACCACAAAGCGGAGCCAATGGATGTCACTCTTTAACCAGACAAAGAGAGACCTCTTCTAGTGGGAGTGCCTCTAGAGGGGAGTATGGGCCAAGGGAACAGGAGTCCCCCCAGCATATAATACAGACTTTTTTTTTTTAACTGAAGGTATATAAAATGTAAACTCATTCACCAACCATGTGGTATAGGACTGGGTGTTTTTTTTGAGTATGTATCTGTTAATTGGAGTTTGGGGTCATTTATCTTACATAAATTAAACCTATAATGGACAGCCTAAGACTGAATTTCCTGTTTTTGTTTTTAGTGGCATGATAAACACTTGGGGAGCAATCTGAGTGCAAAATCATTATTGATGTTTCTGGCTTTTCTTTCTGTCTTTCATAGTTAACCACCCACTAATTCTAGGCAATTGTGTTTAGCAATTCATCTTTATCAAGTCTTTTTAAAACATTCAACTTCATTTTCATAGCAACCACAGCTCTCCCTCTGTAGCCCTATTTGAGTTTATCTATTTAATTAAATTCCATAATTATAATAACAGGAGCAGGAGCATAAATGGGTTTGGGAACAAGCCCAAAGAGTTCTCGGGAAGCCTGCAACTTAGTTGGTGGGACGAGAAACGCTCCAGTCCCCTGGCCAAAACCAAACCCGTTGTCGTCGAGTCAGACTCATACCTACCCTATGGGACCAAGTAGAACTGCCCCATAGGGTTTCCAAAGAATTCCAACTGCCAACGCTTTTTGGTGAGCAGCAGTAGCTCTTAACCACTGTACCACATGGAGCAAGGCTTAATGTGCCCTCCAGTTACCTGGGGATCTGGTTAAACTGCAGGTTCTGACTTAGTAGGTCAAGAGTGGGGCCCTGGTGCTGCAGTGGGTAAGGGCTGAGCTGCTAACCCAAAGGTCAGTGGCTTGAACCCACCATCTGCTCTGAGGGATAAAAGTTCTGGCTATCTGACTCCAAAGGAGCCCTGGTGGTGCAGTGGGTAAGCCTGAAAAGTTGATGGTTTGAGCCTACCAAGGGAGAAAGATGTGGCAGTCTGCTTCTGGAAAGATTTACAGCCTTGGAAACCCTATAGGGCAATTCTACTCTGTCCTATAAAAAAAAAAAAATTGCTATAAATTGGAATCAACTTGAAGTTTTTTTTTTTTTTTTTTTTAAATCTGCCTCTATAAAGATTACATGTTAGGAAACCCTATGGGGCAGTTCTACTATGTCACATAGGGTCACTGTGAGTCAGAATCCACTCAACTGCATGCAACAACAACAACAACAGGGTGGGGCCACAATGCTGCTAACCACACTTTGTGTAGGGGAGAAAATTAAAAAAAACCAAACCCACGGCCATCGGCCATCGAGTTCACGCCTACTCATGTAACCCCATGTGTTACAAAGTAGAACTTCTGCATAGGGTTTCTTAGCTATGCTCTTTATGGAAGCAGGTTGCCAGGCCTTTCTTCTGCAGTTCTGCTGGGTGAGTTTGAAACACCAACCCACTTGTGCCACCCGAGGACCTTTGTGTAGGGAAGAAAAGTGTATCGTACTAGTAGCAAGAGGTCTGCACACTATGGGCATTACCAAAATCAATTGCCATGGAGTTGATTCTGATTCATGGCCACCCCATGTGTTTTCAGAGTAGAACTGTGCTGCATAGGCTTTTCAGTGGCCATAATCTTTTGGAAGTAGATCACCAGGCCTTTCTTCTGAGGTGCCTCTGGGTGGATTCAAACCCAGGAGAATGGAAGGTCATGGTGATCTGGAGGATTTCCACTGTGATTAACATTTGTTTACAAAGCACTTTTCCATATTTTGTTATCTTTAATCTTCACAGTGTTATGGGCTACTGTTTTAATCCCCCCCCCCTTTTTTTTGCTAAGGATCTAAGATTCAGAGAGATCAAGCAATTTGCACAATAGCATGCAGCTAGTTCTTAATAGAGCAGGGACTTGGGAACTGAACCCACCCACATCTAAACCTAGAGCCTGCTACCTATTCCACCGTTAGGTGGAGCTCGCTACAAGAATGTCTCCAGATACTGAACCCAGCCCAGCGTAGCAGCTGAACTGAGCCAAGCTCATGGGTCTTATCTCTACCACTAGGTGTTGCCATTGATTTTTCAAGAGGGTTCTCAATCAAGTCTCCTGGTGGTCAGTGGTTAAGATCTCAGCTGCTAACTGAAAGTTCGGAGGTTTGAGCCCAAAAGCTGCTCCACAGGAGAAAGATGTGGTATTCTGCTTCCATAAAGATTACAGCCTTGGGAGCCCTATGGGCCAGGTCTACTCTGTCCTACAGGATCACTATGAGTCGGAATCAACTTGATGGCGATGGTTTTGGATCAGGGACGCTCTGTATCTCTGACCTCCTGCTCTAATCTAGATTGGTAGTTCTCTTGGCTTACTGAACTGTTGTGTCTCTGCAATTCCCCTTTACTATTATTCTTGAGATTCCCTCCACTTTATGTTTGTGTTGGATCACCTGTTCCTTAGTTTCCAGATCTTTCTTTTTCTTGGCTTACCTCCTCATTTTGGTAGAGCACATCCTCCAGTAGCTTCCTGAGAAAGGGTGCAGGGAAGGTAAATGTTTTTCGAGAACTTGTCGGTCTTACAATGTCTTTATTCTATCTTTGCCCTTGATTGAGGGTCTTAGACTTGAATTCTAGGTTGGAAACCATTTTTCCTCAGAATTTTGAAGGTATTGCTCTGTTGACCTCTAGCTTGCAGTATTGCTGTGGAGAATTCTGGTGCCATTCTGATAACAGAGTCTTTGTGACCATTTTTCCCCCCGTTTTCTTGAAACTCATGTACAATTTTCTCTAGTACCTAACAGTGCTGCTTTGTTAAGATGTTGTCCTGGAAGTAAGTCTTTTTTCATCCATTGAACTGGATGTCAGTGAATGCTTTTGACCTAGAAACTCATGTGCCCCAGTTCTGAGAAAGATTCTTGTATTATTTATTTGCTAATCTTTCCTCTGTTTTCTCTGATCTTTGTAGGTCTCCTATCTTTTGGATATTGAATTTTTGGAATTTTGTGATAAGGAGAAGTTTTTTGCTTTCCCTGTAGGCGAATCTATTCATCTTTTTTCCTATAGGTTTTTCTGTTGATTTCATCTTTAAAATTATCCTTCCCAACCCCCACATTATATCCCAACCCCATTCTGAATGTTGACAATAGCAATTTCATAACAAGGTTCATGCCGGTTTTATTCATCTAAGCTCCACTGCAGGAAACACAAATGAGTGTTTGCTCGATAAACAAATGAAGTGATTTATCGATTAAAAAACAAAAAGGAAAAACGATCTATGTAATTCTCTTTTACCCAGGTTCTTTTTACCAGCAAGGATTCTGTGTTTTAAATGTTAAGAGTATTTTCATTACAAAAGTTAACAAAACACATGGAAAAAATGTTAAAGGACAAATAATGGGCAGAAAGAGCTCCTAAACACTCAGTAAATCCAAAAGGAATGCATAAAAAGTTCTCAAATGTTTTCCAGACCCAAGGATATGGAATACCCATTGCTGAAACAATGGCATGAAAAAGAAGAAAAACACAACTGATAAAAGAGAAGGAGAAAAGAGCTCAAGCAATAATCAAGCTGTAGAGTCAGGGGTGGTACCAAGTCCTACAGATGGTTAGGTTGTATCATTGTGAGTCCAGGTCAGGCTGGGAGCATGGGCTGGCACTTCCAGGGCTGGTGAGACTCTCAGACAACAGTCTTGTCCTGAGATCCTACTGGGCGCCAACCGATCAGGCATGGCCCTAACCCCCTGAGAGCTCATGGGCTAGATGTGATGATAAGATTTGACTGCAGGAAATAACACAATGGGCATTACTAAGAACCTCCTTTGGAAATCATGTCTCTTGGCTCCTGGTACTTAGTTCATGTTTGAAAATGATGGGTGGCCTTAAAAATCTAGCAAAAGGAAAGCGGCCCACTTCCTATGCATCTAGGTGTCTCCTCTAAAAGAAGGCGCCTTGAAGAAATAGATCCTCTGATGGTAAAAGCCTAACTGGTCATCTTAGTCATCTAGTGCTGCTATAACAGAAATACCACAAGTGGATGGCTTTAACAAAGAGAAATTTATTTTCTCACAGTCTAGTAGGCTACAGGAAACCCTGGCGGCATAGTGGGTAAGCGCTACAGCTGCTAACCAAGACGTCAGCAGTTTGAATCCACCAGGCGCTCCTTGGAAACCCTATGGGGCAATTCTGTTCTGTTCTATTAGAGCCAATGTGAGTCAGAATTGACTCAACAGCAACAGGTTTTCTTTTTTTTTTTAGTAGGCTAGAAGTCCAAATCCAGGGCATCAGCTCCAGGGGAAGGCTTTCTCTCTCTGTTGGCACTGGAGAAGTTCCTTGTCATCAATCTTCCCCTGGACTAGAAGCTTCTCCACGCAGGAACCCTGGATCCAAAGGATACGCTCTGTTCCCAGCACTGCTTTCTTGGTAGTATGAGGTCCCCTGTCTCTCTGCTCGATTCTTTCTTTTATATCTCACAAGAGATTGGCTCAAGACACAGTCCAATCTTGTAGATTAAGTCCCGCCTCATTAACGTAACTGCCGCCATCATACCTCATTAACATCATAGGGGTAGGATTTATAACACACAGGAAAATCACATCAGACAACAAAGCAGTGGACAATCACACAATGCTGAGAATCATGACCTAGCCAAACTGATAGACATGTTTTTGGGGAACACAATACGATCCATAACACTGGTTATCTGGAGAGGCATTGATGGGTATAGTTAGAGATCCAGGCTCTGGAATTATGTCAGTCCTGGCTTTGACACTTCCAAATGTGGGACCTTGGGGAAGTTGCTGAATTACACGAGACATCGCACATAAAGCAGAGAGCCAGCACATAAAAGTGCTCATTCCATATCGAAATTTGCCTCAGTCTAATCATGGTTCTCCCTGCTCAAGTAGCTGCTAGAGAGGCAGTGGAAGCCAGTCTTGGGCTTTTCCCCATCAGCTGACTGATGGCTCTGTAATCTCGATGTGGATAACAGACTTGAAGTCCTTCTGTGGCATTCTCCCTCACAGTGTCGGGTCAGGCCTCCCTCACTAAGGGGCAGAGGCAGCTGTGGCTGTGGAGATGGTAGGCTAAGGCCACAGTGCTTCAGAGAATGGGGACAGATTGAGAACACCCACATTTCTAGGACTTCTAGAACAATGGCTAATCAGGCTCGTGGTGGCAGCTCAGCAACCCCTTCCAAGCCAATCATCTCAAGTATTTCCAAGGCTAGCTCTTACTTAGCCCAGTTCCTTTCTCAACAAGGGGGGTTTATTGGGCATCCTTGTTTAGCAGTCTGCACCCTAAACTAGCATTTCAAATTATTTTGCATTCTTGCAATGTACTGGGGTAGAAGGAACCTACCTAAAATAATGCATTTAATTTAGCAATAACTATCAAAGTTATAAACGTATCCTGGTGGCACAATGGTTGAGTGCTCAGCTGATAGCTGAAAGGTTGGTGGTTCAAACCTACCCAGTAGCTTCTTGGGAGAAAGACCTGGAGATCTGTTTCCGTAAAGATTACAGTCTAGAAAACTCTATGGGGGCAATTCTACTCTGTCACGTGGGGTTGCTATGAGTCGGAATTGACTCGACCCACTCCGTCTGGAACAAGTGAGTATGAAGAAAACCAAAGACACGAGGGAAAGGTTAGTCCAAAGGACTAATGGACCACAAGTACCACAGCCTCCACCAGACTGAGTCCAGCACAACTAGATGGTACCCGGCTACCACTACCAACTGCTCTGACAGGGATCACAATAGAGGGTCCTGGACAGAGCTGGAGAAAAAGGAAGAATAAAATTCAAATTCACAAAAAAGACCTGACTTACTGGCCTGACAGAGACTGGAGAAACCCCGAGAGTATGGCCCCTGGACACCCTTTTAACTCAGTACTGAAATCACTCCTGAGGTTCACCCTTCAGCCAAAGATTAGACGGGCCTACAAAACAAACAATGACACATGTAGTTCAACCACATATATGAAACTAAACGGGGACACCAGCCCAGGGGCTAGGACGAGAAGGCAGGAGGGGACAGGAAAGCTGGATGAATGGAAATGAGGAAACTGAGGTTGAGAAGGGGAGAGTGTTGACACATCACAGGGTTGGCAAACAATTTCACAAAACAATATGTGTATTAATTGTTTGATGAGAAACTACTTTGCCCTGTAAACTTCCACCTAAAGCACAATAAAAAAAAAAAAAAAAAAGAATTGACTCCAGAGCACCTAACAATAACAAAATAACAAACGCACATGCCCTTGGCAGCAATCCAAGTTCAAGGACTCTATCCTACAGGTGTACTCACACATGTGCACAGAGGACAGTTGAAGCAAGAGATTGGGAACAACCCAAATATCCATCAGTAGGACACCAGTATGTGGCATACACACATAGTGGAATATTAATCACTCAACATTTATTTGAATATTGAAAATATCTATTGAGTGCGTACTATATACCTGTTTTGAGTATTGAGGATGTATCAGAGAGCAAAACAAATGTTTCCTGCCCTCATGGAGCCCACATTCTGGCTTATATGCCACATGCTATAAGCTATTAAAAAGGCGCATATAGAAGGATCCATACGTGAGAGCTTGAGGCCAACTCCAAGCTGTACAGGAACCTCTGGGTGGCACAAATGATTAAGCACTTGGCCACTTAACTGAAAGATTGGTGGTTTAAATCCACCCACAGGTGCCTCAGAAGAAAAGCCTGGCAGTGTTCTACTTCCAAAAGATCAAAACCATTGAAAACCCTACGGAGCACAGTCCTACTCTGATACACCCGGGGTCGCCAGGAGTCAGAATCGATTCCATGGCAACTAGTTTGGTTTGGTGTTCTTGCCAAGCTACATTGCTCCATTTGAAAGTTCTATGCCTACACCTTTATCCGCCAAGCTATATTTTTAAATAAAAAAATGTGCAACCATTTGTGTAAAATATTTCTTTCTGTTTGTACAGCATTTTTCTAGAAAGATTCATGAGCACCTGAAACAGTAATGTCCCTGAGACACTAAGGAACCAGGGGTCAGGTTTGGGAGGGAAGAATTCCTTTTCCTTGTTTGTAACATTTGAATTTTAACCCTGCGCTTGTCTTACCTAAAAATGAAAAAATAAAACAAAATACTAAAACGTAAGGCCTTTTACTTTGCCGAGAGCTTTCAAACACTTTCTTTAATCTTCTAGACCAGGGTTTCTCAACCCTGGCATTACTGACATTCGGGGCTGGATAATTCCTTGTTGCACAGGCTGTCTTATGCATTGTTCGGTGTTTAGCAGCATCCTTGGCCTCCACCCACAAGATGCCAGGGGCACCCTCCCCCTAGTTATGACAACCAAAAATGTCTCCAGACATTGCAAAATTCCACAGGAACAAAATCACCCCAGCTGAGAACCCCTGCTCTAGACGACCAGTGAAGTAGAGAGTGAGAATAACCATTGCCATTGGAAAGACAAGAAACTTGAGGCCAAAAGAGGTTTTATTTTAATTGTGCGCCTCGTTTTTCATTATTTACTATTCCTTTATAATTTTAAATACAAAGGTCTCTACAGTACTTAGGTCCCTGGGTGGCGCATATGGTTAAGTGCTCAACTACTAGCTGAAAGGTTGGTGGTTCAAATCCACCCAGAGGTGCTTCAGAAGATGGGCCTGGAGATCCGCTTCTAAAAGGTCACATCCTTGAAAACCCCATGTAGCAGTCCTGCTCTGCCCACATGTGGCCACCATGATTCGGAACTGACTCGATGACAACTAACAACAACTACAGTGCTTGCCTATCTTTTAAGCTATGAATATATAAACGGATATATAGAAGCAGAATAAATATAGTTCCCTTTTTAAGTTTGGAGATAACTATTCATCAGCTTCCGATACTGGTTGGGCTATGTTAAATTTTGCTGGAGATGTTCTAGATATTAGACCGCTGTACATACTCTGGATATTAAACTCCTATCTTTATATAGTACAACAACCATTGTAAAAATAAATGAAATAATCTCTGTCAAGGTTTGAGGGGAAAACTAACCGGATACTTGACTTATTGAAAAATTTCATTAAACATGTTGAAATATTATATTTCTTACTTTGTTCAAATTAGGAGCTTTCTGGTCTTGTTTTTCCAGGGGGATTACTATTCATTCCGTGAGAGTGGACTAACCCTCATAATTCTTTTGTATCCCATGGTGTCCAGATGGTTCCCTGAATAGGTTTTAAATAAAGGCACCGCAGTAGGGTCTGGACTGAGTAAAGACAGGGACCTGGACACAAATGGAAGCAGGTGGGGACTGCTGTCAGCCTTGGAGTTTGAAAACAGACTCTAAGACTGCCTTGCAGAATAGCTCTGAGCTGTACGGATTTGGCAGCTTGCCAAGGGAGCAAGGGAGGGCTGTACATCCTTTTCCCAGACCCTCCTGATCTCTCAGGTTTACTGTGTGGGGTTTGACAGGCCCAGACACAGACAATAGCCTGTCATTGTGATTAGTGCCACAATGGGGGTGGCAAAGGGTGCTCTAGAAACTCTGAAAAGGGGGGTCAAGGAAGACTTTCTGGAGCCCGAAAGGCCAAATCTCAGATACACCAAGTTTGTGCCCATTATTTCCGTTTCACCTTCACATGACTGCCTCCTTTTTGTCATTTGGGTCTCACAGCTCAAATGCCACCTCTTCAGGAAGGTCTTCCCTGACCACCCCATGGGAAGTAGACATTCAGTCACTCTCAGTTTTATTTTCTTCATAGCACCTCTCAGTAGCTGGTCTTCTTTACACGGCTGTCAACTTGCTCGTTGCCCATTGCTCTCCTCTAGATAATGTGAACTTCTGAGAACAGAGACCTTTTCCATTTTGTTCCCTGCTGTGTCCCCAGTGCCCTGAGCCCAAAGTGAATACTCAACATTTCTTGAGTGAAGAGATTTGCTGAGTGGATGAGGGCAGAGTTGACGAGTGAGGGGGGATGAACATCTCCAGAATGCATTGGGGAGGTCAAGGCAGATAAGGATTGAAGAGGGGCCTATGGTTTTGGCAACAAGGTGGGGGATGGAGGATGGGGAGTCAGATGGCAGATGGGGGTTGGGGTGGCCTGACTTGCAAATGGTAGGAGGGGAAGTCTAGGCAACCCTCAGGAAAAGTCTGAGAAAGGGAGGAGAGATGTTGGGTAGAAACTGGAGGGGAAACTCAGTCCATGGAAGAGTGTTGTATTTTTTATTTTTATTGTGGTGGAATAGATACAACAAAACATTTATTATTTCAGGGTCCTGGACAGAACTGGAGAAAAATGTAGAACAAAATTCGGACTCACAAAAAAAGACCAGACTTACTGGTCTGACAGGTACTAGAGAAACCCCGAGAGTAGGGCCCTCGGATACCCTTTTAACTCAGTACTGAAGTCACACCTGAAGTTCACCCTTCGCTCAATCATTTTTATGTGAATAATTCAGTGACATTAATTACATTCACCGTGTTGTACAACCCCAAGCTTCTGTCAGTTTGTCATGCTGTGGGGGCTTGTGTGTTGCTGTGATGCTGGAAGCTGTGCCACCAATATTCAAATACCAGCAGGGTCACTCATGGTGGACAGGCTTCAGGTGAGCTTCCAGGCTAAGACAGACTAGGAGGAAGAACCCGGCAGTCTACTTCTGGAAAGATTTAGCCAGTGAAAACCTTATGAATAGCAGCAGGACATTGTTTGATATAGTGCCAGAAAATGAGCCACTCAGGTTGGAAGGTATTCAAAAGATGACCATGGTGTTTTAAATTGCCTCCTAGGCATGTGAAAGCTGGACGATGAATAAGGAAGACCAAAGAAGAAATGACACCTTTGAATTGTGGTGCTGGAGAAGAATATCAAATATACCATGGACTGCCAAAAGAACAAACAAGTCTGTCTTGGAAGAGGTACAACCAGAATGCTCCTTAGAAACAAGGATGGCAAGACTACATCTCACATACTTTGGACATGTTGTCAGGAAGGAACAGTCCCTGGAGTAGGACTTAGTAAAGTAGAGAGTCAGTGAAAAGAGGAAGACCTTAAATGCGATGGATTGACACAGGAGCTGCAACAATGGGCTGAAGCATAACAATTGTGAGGATGGCGCAGGACTGGGCAGTGTTTTGCTGTGTTGCACATAGGGTCACTATGAGTCAGAACCTACCCAATGGCATCTAACAACAACAACGTGTTGTGCAACCATCACCAGTATCTGCTCCCAGTTTTTTTTTCATCACCCTTAACAAAACACACTCCTTAAGCAACACACCCCAACTCCCCTCCCATTTACCCTTGGTAACCACTAATAAACATTTGTCTCTATGCATTTGCCAATTCTGGATACTTCTTATAAGTGGGGTCATACAATATTTGTCCTGTTGTCTAACTTATTTCACTCAGCATGTTTTCAAGGCTCACCCATATTGTAGCATGTATCAGAACTTCATTTCTCTTTGCGACTGAGTAACACTCCATTTTATGGATGTACCACATCTTACTTATCCATTCATCTATTGATGGACATTTGGGTTGTTTCTACCTTTTGGCTGTTGTGAACAATGTTGCAATGAACATTGGTGTATACTATCTGTTTGAGTATTAGCTTTCTTTTGGCTATTTACCTAGGAGTGGAGTTGCTGGGTCATAAGGTAGTACTACGTTTAGCTTTTTAAGGAACCATGTCAGCAATGGATGAGGGTTCCAATTTCTTCACACCCTTGCCAACGCATGTTATTATTTTCATTTATTTTTGAATCAGAGCCATTCTAGTGGGGTGAAGTGGTATCTCACTGTGGTTTTGATTTTCATTTCCCTAATAACTAATGATGTTGAGCATCTTTTCATGTGTTTATTGGCCATTTGCACACCTTCTTTGGTGAAATGTCTACTCAAGTCCTTTGCCTATTTTTCAATTGGGTTGTTTGTGTTTTTGTTGTTAAGTTGTAGGAGTCCTTTACCTATTCTGGGTATTAAACTCTTATCCACTATAGAGTTCCCAACTGTCTTCTCCCAATCTGTAGGCTGTCTCTTCACTTTGTTGGTAAAGTCCTTTGATGCACAAAAGTTTTTCATTTTGATGAAGTCCAATTTGTCTATTTTGTCTTTTGCTGGTCATGCTTTTGGTGTTGTATCCATGAGTCCATTGTAGAAAACTAAGTCTCAAAGCATTACTCCTGTGTTTTATTCTAAGAGTTTTATGGTTTTAGTTCTTACATTTAGGTTGTTAATCCATTTTGAGTTGATTTTCATATACAGTGTGAGGTACGGATCCAGCTTCAGTCTTTTGCATGTGGAGATCCAGTTGTCTCAGCACAATTTATTGAAGAGATGGATGGACTCAGAACACTTGTCGAAAATCAATTGACCATAGATGTATGGGTTTTTACCAGTATTTTTAATAGGAAGGAGACAAGAATGTTTTTAGATTAGAGTTGGAAGCCAACAAAGACCAAGGAAAGAGGGAGATACCTAGAGCAAGATCCTTGGGGAGGCAGGTGGGAAGGGGACCACAGAGCCCTGGTGGAAGCATTTGTCTATGACTGCCAGAAGGTGCCTGCTCCACTGTGTCCAGACAGAGCGAAAAATGAGTGGGTGCCAGTTACATATGCTTATCGTGTGGAGGTGGGGTGGGGTAGTATGTAGTGATGGCCTGAATTGCCCCTGTCACTGGGCCAGCTGCTGTTAGGGGTAGGGAGAAATGTGAGGTAGCTGAGTAGGTTAAACAATGAATGTAGCTAGGGAGGGAAGTAGTTGAGGCCAGAAGGGGCTGGTAGTAGGGGAGAAGGGGAAGACAATAAGGGACTGGAAGGAGAATACATAGCATGATTGTGAGAGTGCTGAAAAGGTGGGATGGAGAGCAGGGTCTGGTCTCGGAGTGGGGGATCTGATTTTTAGATTTTGAAGATAGGGCAGTTCTGAGGTAGGACACAGCCTAGGGTGTGACCATGTGTGCTGGTGGCTGAGGTGGAGTGGACCATCATTGGAAATGAGGCCATCAAGGAACTGAGTGGTCATGTGTTACATGTGTTCCCCAGAAGGTCAGCAGGGCTTAGGGTGGAGAGGGAGCCAGAAGTGAGTTTTAGGAAATGAGGGAAAATGCACAGGAGATTGGAAAATGACCGCCACTGCGAGCCGAGGAGGTGTATGAGCCTCAGAGGGCAGGGTGGCTACACCAAGGTTAGCCAATGGGAGGAAGATGACCACAACCGTCCTGAGGGACAGAGAGGGGGGCAAGTTTAGTGAAAGCAGGAGGTGGAGGGCAGGAGGTTCCTTGAGGGGACTCCTGAGAGCTCAGGGGTAGGGAAGCCTGAACCCAGAGTTAGGGCCAGGGCCAAGAGAGGACAGATGGCCGGTGTTTGGGGTGGAGGCTGGCCTGGGATGTGAAGCTGGAGTTGGCCAGCCTCCAGACTCCCAGGGGGCCCCTGCTGAGAGTTTGTGGGCACTGGCCTGGGTGAGGCCACAGAGTCCCCTGCCTGTGGGTCAAACACTGTGCTCCCCTCCAGGCAAACATTCACTTGGAAAACAGTCCCAAGACGAGGAATTTTGGGGCCCCACCTCGCGTGGGAAACGGCAACTCACCCAGCGGACGGCCCAGGCATATGTCCAGTGCTGGCTTCGGAGCAGAACCTACCTCCGGACCCCCGGGATCCCTGCCGCTCGGCTGAGTGATCCTAGGACCCTTGGGAAACCTCCGTGTGCCTTTCCCTAGGAGGGTCTGGTCTGCCTAGCCACTGAGAGCACACCGAGGGGTGCCTCAGTTCAGGGACAAAGCAGACATTCCGGAAATCTCAGATTTTGGGGCCACCTCCGCGGGCTCAGGTCGGGAGGACCCAGCCCGGCTCCGCCGCCAGGGGGCTCACTCGGCCTGAAGGGCGGTCGGGCGTCCGTCGGGGGGCGCTGTGGGTGTCCTGCCCTGGGCCCCGCCCGGCGCGCGGCAGGCGGCTGGCGGGGCCGGCGGGGCGGGGCGGGGCGAGGCTCGGCCGCGGAGGGTGGACCAGCCCCGGGGCGGGGGAAGGAGCCCGAGGGGCGGGGCGGGGGCCCGCGGCCGTGCGCCCTCCCTCCCTCTTTCTTTCTCTCCTCCTTGCTCTCTTGTCTTTTCTTTGGCTCCGCTGCGGGCCGAGGGGGCGGGCCCTGCAGCCTTTGTTGCCCGCGGACCGAGCGCAGCCGCCTGCCGGGCTGGACTACGCCGGGGACGGCACGCGGCCGGGCACGGCTTGAGCCGAACCCAGGACCGGACAGCGATCGGACGGGACGGACAAGAGTCTGCGCGCGGGGTCGCCCAGCGGCCGCCCGGCCCCGGCCATGCCCAGCGGCCCGAGTCCCCGCAGCCGGCCCGCGCCGCGGCTGCGCCCCCTCCTCCTGCTGCTCTGCGCTCTGGTGCCCGGCGCCCTCGGACCCGCACCAGGTGGGTGGCCGCCCCCTCAGCTCCCCCGGCCGCGGTTTACCCCTTCTCCCCTCTGCAGACCCCTCGCCGGTCCGGCTGTGCCTGAAGCTGGTCGCACCCTTCTCATGTTAGGGAGTTAGGGACATGGGTGAGGTCCGGGGAGCGAAACCGCTCCGCTGGGGCACCTTCCCTAGCCCGGGACTCGGCTGTTGACCCTGCATGTAACCTTGAATAGCACCTTCCGCTCTTGGGACTTGGGTTTCCACCTTTCGGGTGCAGTGACTCGCGCCTCTCCGGGGTGTTCTCGTCTGAGGGGCTGCACCGAGCCCGGCTTCTCACCCTCTTCAGCGTGCCTCGTCTGGAAAGCGGCCTGGCCGGCGAGGGCACCAGGTCGCAGGTTTGCGCGGGCCGCCGCCGCGTCCCCGGAGTCCCGCTGCGCCTGGGACCCCCGCCCACCGCAGCTTGGCAGCCGGCCCTTGCTTAAGGGCGCGGGGGGCCGGGTCTCGCTCGGCCCTTGCACTTCCTGCCTCCCCCCTCCCCAAGTGTGAAGGCGCGGGGAGTGGAGCCGGGAGCGGGAGCTTCTTTCCCCGGCCCTCGGCTTGACTCTCCCCGCCCCGCCTGTCCGGCCGACCTCCGACGAGCCGCTGGGGCTGGTCCAGATTTTCGCTCCGCCGCCGCCGGCAGGGCCGCTGCGCTCCTGGCGCGTCCCGGGCAGTCGGCCTGGGAATTCAGGAGCCCGCGGTGTATGAGGCCCCTGGCTCGGCGCTCCAAGAACTCCGGTTGTGATGGGGGCCCGTCCTATACGGGGGAGAGCCCTGCTGGCGGAGAGTCGAGAAGACTTTGTGGAGGAGGAGGGGCCTGAGGTTGGAGTGACTGAAAGGATGAATGGGCTTTGGCTAGGCTGGAAGGGTGTGGAGCTGGTGAGGGGCGACCCTCGGGACTGGATTAGGCTATGTGGGGATCAATGGGGGAGACCTGCCTCCTCAATAGAGGGATTCTGGCTGTTAAGTTAGAAAAGCTATGGGCTGGAATATAGGGGACATTTAAACCAGGTCTTAGAGATCTGGGGAGCTGTTAAAGGGAGTAGGGTGTTGAAAGCAGTGTTTTAGGGAGGGTCAGTCTAGCAGCAAAGTGGAGAGGGAGCAAACATTTAATGAACACCTGCTGTGCTCCAGGAGTCCCTGAGTGGTGCACATGGTTAGTGCTCCCAGCTGTTAACAGAAAGGTTGGAAGTTGGACTTGGAAGAAAGGCCTGGTGATCTGTTTCCTAAAAATCAGCCATTGAAAACCCTATAGAGTATAGTTCTACTCTGACCACATAGCGCCCCATGTGTTGGGGTCCGCTCTGTGGGGAACTGGTGTTTTTACTATGTGCTAACCTCACCACATACATGCAAGGAAGGGGATGGAAAGTCCTTTTATGGGTAAGGAAATATGCTCAGAGAGGAGAATGACCTGCTAGGTCTGCATTCCAGGGCCACCTGCTTGAAGCCTGTTTTCCCCTACTGCCCTGAGCTGGGGGCCAATGAGGATGTAGGTAGTGGGGATGAGGGACAGGAAAGTGGTTCCCCGAGAGAACTGCCCCAGAGCCTGAACTTGGGTTCAGGGCCTCCGGCTGTTGTGGAAGGGGTGACTGGGGGGACGTTTTGGTCAGGAGCCTCTCTGCTTCTGCTGCAGACCAGACCCATGTATGAGCTTGACCAACCTCCTGCCCCTCTAGGGCCTCAGTTTGCCCACTTGTTAAATGAGAATAATAAATACTATCTACCTCAGAGGGTTCTTGTGGGGATTAAATGTGATACTGAATGCCAGTTGCTTAGCACAGGACAGAGTAATGTCCATGTGGTGGCCATTTATTTTTATTGATCTGCCAGATGAACCTCATAAGATTAAGAAATCCTTGGTGAGCCCTGCAACTTGGACCTGCTGGCACCCACTCCAATCTAATTTTGGGGCCCCCTCGTCAGGGCACGGTGTCTGTCTCCAGTATCCCCAGAGTTGTATAGCCTGGGGACCTCTTCCTTCTGCTCTCAGGATCTCCCACCGTAAGGCTGCTGAGCTCTGCGTCATTTTCTTTGCAGCTGCCCCAGCTGCCTGGGGTTCTGCCCACTGAGACCAAAGGACACACCCTAGGGTCACTTTTAGGAATTGTGTACTGACTTCTTCTCCACCTGTGACAAACCTAGGGACTTGATGGGGTTGCTGGGACTGGGGCCCAGCCCCTGGTCCCCCCACCACACTGAAGTGACCATGTAGGCCCTGCATACATGCACCTATATGTGTATCAGCCACATGCCTGCAGACTCATGGAGGAGGGGGCATGTGTCACACATACACACACCCTGGTTATTTTTCCTCCTTGGCATGAGCTGCAGGTCATTTGAAGGGCAGGATTATAACTCAGGTTCTTGATAGGGAGGTGAGGGTAAACATTACGTTGGCATTTCTCTGGTGGAATCTCTAAAGTGACAGTTCTGTCACCCAGGAGTGATAATGAAAGTATTTAACACCCAGTGTGGCAGGAGCTCAGTCCAGTCAAAACAGATCTCCTGACTTGGTGGAACAGACTGAACTATGAACAGTAATTGGCACTCCAGCCCAATGATGCCTTCGGCCATCACACTGCAGGTTTAGCTCTGCGAGCTCAACTCTGATGCAGGTACTTATCAGTTACTGGAACCTGCAATTTCCCCTTGCTGGCACTAGGTGGTGGTAATTTTGGCTACCAAGATCTCTACCAGAGGTCAGGTGTAGGAGAAATTGAGAGAAAGATTTATTTACTTTTAATTCATTCTCCCCTCCTTTAAAAATATCCTAGTGGTAAAACAATACACATTCATTATAAAAAATTTAAAAAAAAGAATGTAGAACAAAACAGGAGAATAAAAGTTGTGATAAAAGTGATAGCATCCAATAATTATTTTTTTCCTTTTGACTAAAAAACATGTTAGGCCATTAGGCAAAGAGATAAAACAGCAAGTTTGGAAAGAAGTGGCTAAGTATTCTTTAGAACTTCCTAATCAGTGCCCTTACTTTAACTTCAGACACCTTTCTAGGCTGGCAATTGAGCTGGTGTTGTAATTCAAACACTCTTACAATAAGACTCAGGGTTTGATTTTCAGCAATTTCAGCTCTGTTACTACAAGAAATAAGGCTCTCTTTCAAAGCACAAGTGGAAGGCTGGAGGTCATTTATGCAGTGCTTGAGCTTTGACTCTGATGCCCTGAGTGCATCTCTTTCTTTCATCAGTTTGTCTAGCAAAAGTAGGACCAACCAAACAGCTTCTTTTTACTTCTAATTCTGGCAAAACTGTAGAAAGATATCACACATGTGTTCACCCAGAGCCTCCCATTTCACTAATACCTGATCTACTGGTGGTACTCTTGGTACCAAATGTCTTAGCCTGGGTTCTCTAGAGAAACAAAACCAGTAAAGCGTATAAATATATAGAGATTTTTATCAAGGAAATGGTTTATGCGATTGTAGAGGCTGGAATGTCCCAAGTCCGTGGATCAGGATAGAGGCTTCTCTCGATTCACATAGCTGCAGGGGCTGGCGAACCCAGGATCGGTAGGTCGGAGAACAGAACTCTTCCTCACAGGCTGTGAAGATCGATGAATTCCAAGATTAGAAGGCAAGACCACAAGGCTTCTCCTGATTCATGTAGCTGCAGGGGCTGGTGAACCCAAGATTGTCAGGTTGGAGAGGAGGGTTCTCACTTACGGACTGTGAAGATCAATGAATCCCAAGATCAGCAGATAAGCAGATAGCTCAAGTCCCAAGAACTGGAGGTCAGACGACCAGGAGGCAGTCGCAGGGTCCAGAACAGTCAAAAAAGCTAGAATGTCTGCTTGTATTTGGTTTGCAGGCCACACCGCCAAGGAAACTCCCTTTCAACTGATTGGCTACTCACAGCAGATTTCATCACGGGAGTGATCATGTATAAACACTGAGAATTATGGCCCAGCCAAACTGACACAATCTTAACCATCACACCATCCAACAGGTGTCCCCTCACCTTGCTTGGACCTCCCTAGCACTGTGTTAGGGGTGGGAGTCATGACTATCCCGCACTCATTTCTCTAACTGATCTAGTCTGAGTGCAAGGATGATGTCTCGTACATTTCCCTGGACTTTGGAAAACATAGCACTCCCTCACAATTAGTAGCCAAGAGTCACACACCAAATGACTATGGGAACCGGGCAGGCAACATAAATGAGCAAACTAGGCAAGTGGGGAGACACATTTTTCTTGAAACGTGGGGCCTCTTGGACCATCTCTTGTTCTCCCGTTTTTGTCAGAGACTCAGTGCTTTACTGAGTGAAAGACAACATAAGTGCAACACCAAAGGGCAACTTACATTCAGCCACAGTGTTACAGTGGAGAGTGGTGAGGACTGAGGCCAGTGGAAGGCACGGGCCCTCTGAAGGGGCAGCAACTGTTCGGCTCCAGCCACTTCTATCCACCAGGTGGGAATTTAGGCATGGTATGGGTGGATATTAAGTCTTTTCAAGAAAAAGCTAAATATTAGGGTTTTGTGCAAGCTTGTCTGATTTTTAAACATTGCCAACTGACTAAAACACTTTGCAATATTTCTGCCAGCCAAAGCAAGCTGAAAAAAATCGACAAATTGACAAAAAACAAATTTGTAGGCTGTGGTTATGGGGTTGCAATCCCAAATACCCTTATTAGGATGCTAGAGCAAGAAGCCTCCTTAAATCATCCAGCCCAGTGGCTTCTGAAATGGCTATATCAGAACCCTGGGAAGGGTTAGAGAAATACAGATTCCAGGGCCCCAGAGCCCTGGGTCTATGAAATCAGCATCCCTGGGCTGGGTCTTGGACATGGGCAGCTTTTCCAAGCTCTCCAGGTATTGCTGAGGTTCAGCCAGTTTTACTCCCAGCAGGGAATTTCCTAACTTCCCTGATGATTTCAGTCCCCCGAGGCTCTTTTTAAAAAACTCAGCTTCCCAGTCCTGTTTCCTGGACATGCTGATTCAGTGGGTCTAGGATGGAGTCTGAGAATTTGTTTTTAACAATACCTCAGTGATTCTTATCCGGGAAGTCTGGCAAACCAGGGCACTAGTGCCCTCCTGAAGCTCAGAGATAGGAAGACTTGCCCAAAGCCACAGAGCACGTCACCCCAGCACACCTGGCCTCCTGAAGCAAGCTTTTTGAGATGCTTCTCACCATCTCTGTGCCCTGCTGGCCACCAGCCCACTAGGCAACGGTGTGCAGTGGGGGGATGTCCTCAGCAGAGGGGTACACCAGTGGTGTGCAGGACACTGTGCACGTGGCTCGGCCTGGATGGAGCCACAGCCTGGGGCTTGGCTTCCTTTCCACCCCACCTGTTGCAGAGACAGCCCTGGTGGGAAATCTGCAGGGCACCCAGACATTCTTGTGGGCCTGAAGGTTCACTGCTATGAGCAGCCAGGATCCCAGGAGCTGGGCATACACCCAGTCAGTCTGGGCAAGACCTGGGAATGGGAGAAACTGCAGACCATCCAGTTTCCTAACTGTGCTCCTCAGAGTCTGGGAACTGCAGAAAGAGAGGGAGGCAAGACTATGGGCCCCAGGGCTCCCTTTGGGCTCCCCTCAGCAGTACTGCTCTGATATGTGATGCATTTATTTTTTTATTTTTTATAAATTAATTTATTTTTTGTTGTTGTGGAGAATATACACAGCAGAACATACACCAATTCAACAATTTCTACATGTGTAATTCAGTGACACCGATCACATTCGTCAAGGTGTTAAACCATCTCACCCTTTTTTTCTGAATTGTTCCTCCTCCATTAACATAATATGGTGTTTTTTTTGAAGACTAGATCTGGTGGCCAAAGAAGTTTGAAAAACTTGATCTAGTTTAACTCCTTCACCTTAGCAATGGGGAAAATGACCCCCAGCAAGGGAAAGATTGCTGAGAATGTAGAACAATATCACTGATGAGATTGAAGCCGTTGGGGAGAATTGAGTCCCAGCCCCAGCTCTGCCTCTCTTGCTGTGTGTCTTTAGGCCAGTCTCTCTACCTCTCTGAGCCTCCCTTTGCTTTCTCATCTAGGAAATAGTCTAGAGACCTGACCACAGACGTTCTCACTTGAAGTCTGCTGGCCTAAGGAGCCATAGTAGAATCTGGGGGGTCCATGAACTTTGATAAGGAGCCCTGGTGGCACAACAGTTAAGCTCTTGGCTGCTAACTGAAAGGTTGGTGGTTTGAACCCACCCAGTGGTCCTTCGGGATAAAGACCAGGTGATATGCTCCTGTAAAGATTAAAAACAAACAACGAAAAAAGGAGCCCTGGTGTAAAGATTACAGCCCAGAAAACCCCATGGGGTGGTACTACTCTGTCACATGGGGTCGCTATGAGTCAAAAATTAACTCGATGGCTCTTAACAACAACAACAAGGAACTTGGATGGGAGATTACCCGTTGTTGTCGAGTCGATTCCAACTCATAGCAGCCCTATAGAACACGGTAGAACTGCGCCGGAGGGTTTCCGAGGCTGTAATCTTCACAGAAGCAGGCTGCCACATCTTTCTCCTGTGGAGCGGCTGGTGGGCTTGAACCGCTGACCTTTCAGTTAGCAGCCAAGCACTTAACCACTGTGCCACCAGGGCTCTTGGGAGAAGATTACATCTTTAATTTTCCTAATCTCTCAGTGAAATTGAGCATATCCTTCGATTATGCGTGTTAGCGACAAATCCCAACAGTATTAGCAGCACTTGTGACTTTGTCATCACTAGAAAAAACCAATTTATGCTCTTCACTACTTCAAAGTTATCATAGTTGTTAAATTTGCCCTTATATTAATCAAGGAGCACATACTTCTACACCCCACTTTAAAAATATGTGAAAAATTTTTCTATTGTGGCAAGTATGTCTATGTAACAAAACATTTGCCATTTCAATACTTTTCACATGGACAGTTCAGTGACATTATTTATGTTCATCCTGCTGCCCAGCTGTCACCCTGATCCATTCCGATTTTTCCATCACCCTTAACAGAAGCTCGGTGTCCCTTAAGCGTTGAGTCCTTGTTTCCGCCTCCCTCCCATCTGCCCCTGGTAACTCCAAAATATATTTTGATAACTGTTTCAATATAATCAGTTTCCTTGGTGTTTTGGTTACCTAGTGCTGCTATAACAGAAATACCATAAGTGGGTGGCTTTAACAAAGAGGAATTTATTCTCTCACAGTCTAGGAGGCTAAAAGTCTGAATTCAGGGTGCCAGCTCCAGGGGAAGGCTTTCTGTCTCTGTCAGCTCTAGGGGAAGGTCCTTGTCATCAATCTTCCCTGATCTAGGAGCTTCTCAGTGCAGGGACCCTCGCCCAAAGAACGTGCCATTCTCCTGGCTGTTGTTACTTGCTGGTGTGAGGTCCCTGTGTCTCTCTGCTCGCTTCTCTCTTTTATATCTCAAAAGAGATTGGCTGAAGACACAATCCAACCTTGTAAATTGGGTCCCTGCCTCATTAATGTAACTGCCTTTAATCCCATCTCATCAGCATCATAGA
This sequence comes from Elephas maximus indicus, assembly GCF_024166365.1. Lineage (NCBI taxonomy): Eukaryota > Metazoa > Chordata > Mammalia > Proboscidea > Elephantidae > Elephas > Elephas maximus. Next base: position 68,654,036 of record NC_064831.1, on the reverse strand, counting down.
GGCAGGATTTATAACAGCTAGGAAAATCACATCAGATGAGAAAATGGTGGACAATCACACAATACTGGGAATCATGGCCCAGCCAAATTGATACACATATTTTTTGGGGACACAATTCAATCCATGACACTTGGTACGCCCGTGTATTTTATTTGTGAAAATAAAAACATTCTGGGAAAGGTTACCATGGCAAGAAAAAGATTAAGAATCTGGACCTTAGCAAAAAAATCCAAGAGGACCGGGCTACAGGGAGAGGGTTTTGCAAACTGCAAGAGGCTGAGCAGAAGTCTGCAGATTTTTTCCAGCCCTGGAAATCTTCCTTCAGATGAACTCTTACCTGGGAAAGACAGGAACCAGAGCTGTTCTGGTGAAGGGGTAGGTGGTAGGCGGGCAGGGGCTGCCCACCTTGGTGGTCCTTAGTCTCCCACCTTGGAAGGCCTGGAGACACCTGAGGAACCCTCAGGTACCTGGGAGCACATTCTTAAATCCACCAGGCTAATAATAGTCATGATGGTCCTAACTGCCACCATGTTCAGTCAGTGGGCACTGCTATGTGTAGATTAGCTCGGTTCATTTAATCTTCACAAGGGCCCCAAGAGAGTCACTTCTGTTATTATCCCCATTCTGTAGATCCACTTAACCAATATTTACCAAGCAACGACTAGTTGCCAGGCACTCTTCTAGCACGTAACACTTATCAAACAAAGACTAGGAAGCTTCTTGCCCTCCTAGAGCTTACACTGTGGGGAGAGGGAGAAAACAGATAAATAGTAGAAACAGTAAGCATGTAAATGTAACAAGCATGTAAATGATACGGATGTCAGGGAAGGGGAATAGAGAGGGCCAGGGAGTTACAATTTTAAAATAAAGTGGTCAGGGGAAGCCTCACTGAGAAGGAGACATTTGAGCAAGCCCTTGAGGAGGTTAGCGGTTTAGCCATGTGGCTGTATGATGGAAGAGTGTTCCAGGTAGAGGGAAGAATGGTGTGAAATCCCTGAGGCAGAAGCATCTTGTCTGTTTGAGGAATGTCAAGGAGGCCAGTGGGTGGAATGGAGGGAACTCGGGACAGGGTTGAGAAGTCACTGGGTGGCACAGACTACTAGTGCTCAACTACGAGACGAAAAGTTGATGGTTTGAACCCACCCAGAGGGGCCTTGGAAGAAAGGCTTGGCGATCTGCTTCCAAAAGGTCACAGCCTTGAAAGCCCTATGGAGCAGTTCTACTCCGCACACATGGGGTCACCATGAGTCAGAATTTATTCCACAGCAATTAACAGCAACAAAGGGACAGGTTGAGGTGGGCAGTAGTAGAAGCACGGTGACCTAATAAGAGGTTATTGCAGTAAGCCAGATGGAGAATCTGAGGCCCAGAGAGATGGACTAGCAGAGTTAGTAGGCTGCACAGGATGAACCCAGGCCCTCTGACCCCAGCCGCTCCCTATTGGCTACTCCCTCCAAGACCACCAGCCACGTCCCCGAGGCTGGTGCTGACCAAAGCGCCCCGTGTGTTCTTGCAGGTCAAGCCTCTGAGAGCCGGGAGGCGCTGGACGTCGTGCACCCGGTGCGCGTGGACGCAGGGGGCTCCTTTCTGTCCTATGAGCTGTGGCCGCGCGTCCTTCGCAAGCGGGACGTGTCTGGTCGGCCCAACGCGCCTGCCTTCTATGAGCTGCTGTATCGTGGGCGAGAGCTGCGCTTCAACCTGACCGCTAACTGGCAGCTCCTGGCGCCCGGCTTCGTGAGCGAGACGCGGCGGCGCGGCGGCCTGGGCCGCACACACATCCAGACCGGCACCCCCTCCTGCCACCTGCTCGGTGAGGTGCAGGACCCCGAGCTCGAGGGCGGCCTGGCGGCCATCAGTGCCTGCAACGGCCTGGTGAGTGCACTGAGCGAGGGATGGGGGTGGACTTGGCTAGTGGCCTGGGCTTTAGTGTTCACTCCTGTACCGTGGGCCTGACACACGCAGACCTTGTCTAGGTCAGCGGTTCTCAAACCTCCAGGTGAGTCAGAATCACCTGCTGATGATTTCTGAGAGGGCACCAAAAACTTGCATTTCTGGCAAATTCCCATGGATGCTGATGCTGCAGGTCCAGAGACCCTACTCTGAGAACCACCGTTTGTAGACTAACCAGGTCCCTGAGTAGCGTGAACGGTTTGCACCGGACTTCTAACCTAAAGGTAGGTGGTTTGAATCCACCTAGCGGTGCAGCAAAAGAAAAACCTGGTGATCTGCTTCCATAAAGATTACAGCTGAGAAACCCCTATGGAGCAGTTCTACTCTGTAACACACGGGTCAGCGAGAGTTGGAATTGATTCCATGGCAACAGGTTTGGTTTTTGTTTACAGACTAAGTAACTCAGAAAGCAGCTGACCTCCTCTTTCTATGGAGTGTTACGACTTTGTTCCCCTGCAGACCCCCTTAAGCTGCTCTTCTCTGGGGTAGGCACCCTTTACTTTTTAGCCGTTCCTCAAGGGGTGGTAAGCTTCTTCCGTCAGCCCATTTCTGTCCAGATCAGAGCTCCCGGGAGAGCAGGCGTCAGCCACTGGGCTTTGGGCTGAAGGGGGATGCTGGCTATGGCGTGCAGCCCTAATAGCCTCCTTTTGGTTGAGTGCTCTGTTACAGCAGTTTCCACCCCAGGCAGGATGGGGCCTCTTTGTTCTCTCTGTTTAGTTGCCCAACCCTGCCCTCCCAGCTCTGGGCGGTGTTTGGGGAGGCGTAAGGGCTGTGTGCACACTGTTAGCCATCAGCCATGTCCAGGAGGCCTCAGCTCAGAGTGCTCAGGCAGAAGCCATAGGTTGGATAGGGCCTAATGCCAGGGCAGCTCATGCCAATGGCTGCCTTTGGAAGCCCATCTGTCCTGGGCTGCAGGGGAGCTCAGGGGATAGTGACACAGCTGGTGGATGGGTGGGCTGCTGTGTGGGAGCTCTGAGCAGTCTGTGGAGATGACGGCTGCTTGGAGTGGCTTTCAGGAGTTAAGGCAGTCTAAGACTCCCAGGCCTGTGCCTCGGACGAGTTTGAGGAGTTTGCCCTGTTTCCTTGGCAGACCCCATCTCATGCCCACCTTCTTGCCACCTTTCTGGCTCACCTTTGGATCATATATTGAGCAAAGGTATGCTGAGTACCTGCCGGGAAAATGTCCTGCCACCTGACGTCTTTGGTCAGGGCTGGCGAAGCACCTGTGAATCCCCGGAACTGAATCTCCTCCAAAGGGGGAGTGAGTGGTTCTTCCCTGCCTGAGGACAAGCGTCTGGAGACCCCAGAGACTGGAGACTGGGTGGGTCTGGGGGTGGAGGCCCAGCTCAGTGGGGCGCTTGCTGTTCCTTCCTCCAGGACATGGGGGACTCACCCCATTACTCACCACCCTGTCTTTCTTCCCCTTTGCTGCAGCCACACAGAACTTTCTTCTAGCTATGTGACCTTGGGCAAGTTGCACCTCCACTCTGTGCCTCAGTCTCCTCATCTGTGAAATGGGGCTCATAGTAGCACCTACTGCATAGGGTAGTTGTGAGTAGCGAGATTAGAAAGTGCCTGGCACATAGTAGCTGTTTAATACGTGTTAGCTTTTCCACACCCCGAACATGCCAATCTCATTCCCACCTTAGGGCCTTTGCCCAAGCTGTTCCCTCTGCCTGGATGCTCTTTTCCCAAGATCATCACCTGCCATCTCTGCGTTCAGATGTCAGCTCAGATGTCACCTCTTCAGAAAATCTTCCCTAACCACCCAATCAGAAGTAGCTGTCTCCTCAGTGTCACATTCCCGTTTAGCCCTCCGTGCAGCACCGTCCTTACCATGTGCACTCCACTATCTCTTAGTTTTATTCTTGCGCTTGTATTTTTTTTTTTTTTTTATTGTCTCTCCCCTACAAACACCTTGGGAAAAGGGGTCTGATTGCAGAGCCCACGCTCTTAGCTACTTGCCACAGCTGCCGTGATACCACCACCACGTATTCTCCTTTGTGGAGCCTATGCCCATCCCTGTACATACAGGTAATCCTGCTGAGTCTCTTGCAGCAGCTGCCCATATGGGACATCATGCCCATTTTACAGATGAGGAAATAAGCTCAGAGAGGAATGTGCCTGAGGCCACCCAGCTATCCAGTGGTGGAGTCCGCATTGAAATCCAGGTCTCCAGACCCTGAAACTGATGCACTTTCCAGCATCCCAGACCCCCTTGCTCAGCATGACCCAAGGAAGGGGCAGAATTGCCAAATCCTTCTTCCCTGTTGGAGCCGTCCCCTAGTGGTCTGAGCTTCCTCAGGAGGTGGTGGACTGTCCAGAGGTCATTCCCAAGGCTCTTTCCTTCCCTAGACTCTCTGGATGCCAGGTGGCCATGCCTGAGCCCCCCTGCCAGCTTCCCTTCTCTGGCAGGCCCTGGGTCCAGGGAACAGGATGTCCCAGTGGTTGTGAGCATCTCTATGGCTCAGGTGTGGGTGGAGCTGCTTTCAGAGTGATTCATCACTTCAGGGAAACTGTGGGCAGGTCAGAAGCTTGGGCCATCTGAAAGGGGGCACAGTGGCTGGAATTGTCTGGCATGCGAAGGAGATGCAAAATGGCCTAGAGGCCTGGGCTGCCGGCTGTCTAGGACTGTGTGGAAGACGCCATCTTGTTAGATTTGGTCGCAGACCCACTTCTCGCATTCTGGGGGCTTTGGCCTCTGACCTGAGTTTTGAAACCTTTGGCTGCATGAGGATGGTGGGGAAGGACGTTCTAGGCAGAGGGTACAGAGTGGGCAAGGCCCAGAGGGAGGAAAGCATGGTGTGTCAGGCGTCAGTCAAGAGTGGTAAGAGCAGCGTGGGCACAGTTGGGCAGATGGGGCCTCTGGGATGGGCAGGAGAGCCCTGAGAGCCAGCCTCCCTATGTAGCCCTGGTGCTTCTTCCCCAGAAAGGCGTGTTCCAGCTCTCCAACGAGGACTACTTCATTGAGCCTCTGGACGGTGCCCCAGCCCAGCCTGGACAGGCCCAGCCTCATGTGGTATACAAGCGCCAAGCCCCTGAGAGGCAGACAGAGAGGGGTGCCTCCAGGGCTCCGGGCACCTGTGGGGTGCAAGGTACTCCCCTCTGCTGCCAGCCCCTTGGTTAGGGGGTGGGCTTGGGGGGACAATGGGCTCCTTCTAGAACCCTCACTCAATATCTACCTGCCCACCTCCCGTTGGACCAGAGGGACACAGACAGACCGACCAACACTTGGCTATAGCTTGTGCCTTCCAGATGTGCCAGGGGCCTGCAACCTCTGCCCATCAGGCCTGCCTCACTCCCACCTCCCCACCTCTGTGCTCAGTCTCCCCTACCCACCTCCTGCTTAGGTGCCTGTGGCACCTCCAGCCCCACCAGTCATTCTTTCCCAAGTGTCCAGGCAAGGCCAGGCCATACCTGGCCCCAGGAGAGCAACTAGCTGGAAACCTCTTTCCTCTCCCCAGCCTGCTCCCACCCTGGAATAACTCACCTTTATGAGCCTGGTGGGGAACCTAGCACCTCCTCTGCAGCATGGCCATAGCAGCAGCCAGACTGATCCCAGTGCTGTTCCCTCTGCCCTGGGGAGAGCCCTGCCAGCAGCTAACCCCTTCCCCATCTGGGTCCACAGCATCCCCAGAGCTGGAGGAGCTGGAGTCTCGGCGGGAGCACTGGGAGCAGCAGCAGCAGTGGCAGCGGCAGCGGCCAAGGCGTCTGCAGCAGCGCTCGGTCAGCAAGGAGAAGTGGGTGGAGACCCTGGTGGTAGCTGATGCTAAAATGGTGGAGTATCACGGGCAGCCACATGTTGAGAACTACGTGCTGACCATCATGAATATGGTGAGTCAGCTGCAGGTGGTGGGTGACAAAGGCTGGGAGGGGATGGAGGTGGGGATTCAAAAGGTAAGTTTAGGGCAGAAAGCCTGACAGGCTGGGACCCAGACTCAGGCCCAGACCCCAAGCAGGAGGACATGTCTCTAAGCTCCAAGGTCCAGGAAAGGGTGGGGGGCCTGGCAGTAAGCCTCTAGGAGTGAGACCTCCAGGGCTACTGTGGGGACATCATTGGGTTTCATGCCACCTCATTGGCTCAGCTGGCATTTGATAGGCAGCCTCTACCCACTGCCAGGACCAGAGCTGGGTAGAAGGAGACCGAGGCAGTTACAACTCTGTGCCTGCCTGGGAGAGCTCGCAGACTGGTTGGTTCATTTACACTGCCCTGAGCAAACTCCTTTCTCCTCTGTGCCAGGAGCACCACTGGGCACTGGGGACACAGAAATGCCAGCCAGAACAGCCCTTGCCTGGGACATCAGCACACATTAGAGTTACTAGCTTGTGACTGCAGGCAAGTTACTTTACCTGCCTGAGCCTCAGCTTACCTATCTGTGAACTGGGGATGACCCCACATGGCATTTGTGATAACCGAGGCCCAGAGAGGTTGAGTGCCTTGCCTAGGTCACACAGCGAGGCAGAGGCAGACATAGATGGGAGCCCAGGCCTCCTAAGTCCCACTCAGAGCACTCAGCTGATTGGAGCTGGTGATTCCCAGAGGTGCCAGCCTTCCTCCCGCTGCTACCTGCCCTGAGCGTGCAGAGTAGGCCTTAGTCACCACCTGCTTCCTGCAGCCCCTTGGAGAAGAGATCTCTGCCCTGGGATTCTTAGCAGGACATCCAGTGGGGAGGCCATCACACAAACCTGGTTCTGCCCTGGGCTGGGTGGCTGGGGACAAGGGTGAGGGGTGTGTTCTCTGAAGCTGGGTCATGTTTAAGGGGAGCCCTGAGGTGTGTGTCATATGCTGGGGTGGATTACCCAGTGAGTAAGGTAAGCATGGGTTTACTTACTTAATAATCTGTACTGACCAATTTCACATGGGTTTCACAGGGATCGTAAATTTGAAAAGAAGCTTTGATTCTGTAGAAAGGTGCTATGGGGTTGGGAGAGAGACAGATGCCAGCCATATCTAGAAGCAGAATCTTTGATGTGGTGAAAAAAATGTGAAATTGTTCACTACAGGTGATCTGGTAAGCAGCGTAAGCACCAGGCTTACCTTGCTTATTGGGTAATCTGCCTCTGGTCATATGCTGCTGCTTCCCCCATACAACCCTAAAGGAAGCACCCTCTGACATCATCAGAGTCCAGCTACCCATTTGACATCTGCGAGGCTTGAGGCTCAGAGACAAGAAGTGGCTCTGTTCATGGTTGTTATCTCTACCAGCTGGCCATCACACCCCTACTGCTCGACTCCTCATCTGCAAGCTCAGCTCTGGGTCAGTCCTTCCCTGACTCAGCCACCATAACTGGCTCCCCATTCCTTATAAAATGGAAGCCACAGCCTTGAACCTGGCATTCAAGGATTCAAAGGCCCAGTTCAGGCCTCTGTTCAGTCTTGTCTGTCTGGGGAGGAGAACCACTAACAGCCAGAGTTGTCCAGCAGAGCTTGGCCCCTAAGCTGGGGGCAGGGGAAGAGGCCAGGTCCTGAAACCCTGAGATCTTGTCCTTCCTATTCTCACTTCTTAAGAGGGCTTAACCTGAAAGAGGCCCAGGAGTGGTCTGGAGCCACCGATGGTTAACTGGGTTCATTTCACCTCCTTTCCCTCAGTGTTCCCTGTGTGCCAGGAATTGGGCAGAGTAAGACTCACTCAGCCCAGCAGAGTTCCTCATGACATCCTCTGGGTGCTTGTGGTCACCTACAACCCCCAAATCTTACTTTATATTCATTCTGGCTTGCTCTCCATGTCTGCATCAGAGCAGAGCTCTTAAAAAAACAAAAACAAAACCCGTGAATCCCTGATGGAGCAGGGGAACGGTGGGATGTGGATCTCAAATTCTCATAAGAAGACCAGACTTAATGGTCTGACTGAGACTGGAGGGATCCTGGAGGTCATGGTCCCCGGACCCTTTGTTAGCCCAAGACTGGAAACATTCCTGAAACCAACTCTTCAGACAGGGATTGGACTGGACTATAAGATAGATACTGATACTGGTAAGGAGTGAGCTTCTTGGCTCAAGTAGACACATGAGACTATGTGGACAACTCCTGTATGGAGAGGAGGTGGGAGGGCAGAGGGGATCAGAAGCTGGTTGAATGGACACGGGAATACGGAGGGAGAAAAGGAGTGTGCTGTCTCATTAGGGGGAGAGCAGCTAGGACTACATAGCAAGGTGTGTATAACTTTTTGTATGAGAGGCTGACTTGTAAACTTTCACTTAAAGCACAATAAATAAATAAATAAGAAAAAGAAAACCTGTTGCGATTGAGTAGATTCCAACTCATAGTGACTGTATAGGCCAGAGTAGAAGTGCCCCATAGGGTTTCCAAGGCTATGAATCTTTATGGAACAAGACTGCCATATCTCTCCCACAGAGCAATTGGTCGGTTCGAACCGCCAACCTTCCAGTTAGCAGCCAAGCACTTAATTACCCTGCCACCAGGGCTCCTGAACAAGGCTCCACTTCCCCGGATATCATTTATCTAGTTGAAACACCCCACACTGACCTTAGGCCATTAACAAACACTGCTAGGTTAAGTTGATCAACCAATTACGACTCCCCATTCCTCCAGTGTCTCTTAGCACCTATTTTCCCCCCATACTTCTGGGAGACAGTGAGAAGTGTTACATCTGCTGAGGGAAGGGCACTAAGCTGCCCCTAGCCCTAACTCAGGATGTAGGATGGGTCGGTTGCTGCGACAGGTCTTAGTGGACCCTTAGGGGCTTCTTGTCCTTGGAAGTCATTTCACTGGGGGCTGATGCCAAGTTCACCTATCTGTAGTTTAGGAAAGATTTGTTCTTTTAATCTGACTTTCTGCAGGATACTTTTCTCATTTTCCACACTGTTTCTTTTAAATGACATAATGCATTGGAAATACCCAGCACAGTGCCCAAAATTCATTTGTTCGTTCAACAGATACTTCTTGAGTGTCCTGCATGGGCTGGACACTCGGCTGAGCACTGGGACTATAAGAGGGAGTCCAAACAGACACAGCCCTAGCCCTCATGGAGGTCACAGTTGGGCAGGGAGTCAAACATTAATCAAACCATCACCCGATTGAATGTAAAGGTGCCATTGAGGTGGGTGCTGGGAAGGACAAGTTCATGGTGCTTTGGGAGGCTCCCAAGGACACGGTGGAGGGTCTGAGAGCTGTAGAGAGAGTAGAAGATAACTTGGAGCTGAGGGGAGGGAAGATTTCCTAGGCTGAGGTATCTCATCTACAAAGGCCCTGTGGTAGGAAGACTCATGGGATTCTGAGAGAGAGCCAGAGTGCTGGAGTGAGGGCATGAGGTGAGGCCAGAGAGATGGGCAGGGACCAGACCATGTAGGCCTGTTGGCCAGGCTGGGGACATCTGTCTTTACCATGTGGCCAATGAAGAACCACTCAGTTGCTTTAAGCAAGGGCATGGTGACATTGAGTTTGTATTTTCAAGACAGATGACTAGAGCTGCTAGGTTACAGGTGGCCTGGAGGGGCCACAGATTATGTGGGGAGACCTGCTAGACCGTGACAGCTAGCCAGAAAAGAGATGATGGTATCTTGGACTGGGCAGTGATGGTGGGGATGGAGAGAAGAGACAGAGTCAGGCAAAATTGAGGAGGCAACACTGGTTGGATGTGGGGGAAAGAAGGTGGCAGAGGGGCTTCCGTGTGCCAGCCTGGGCGTGGAGACGGGTGGTGGCACACTGCACCATTTCTGACCCTGGGTTCTAGAAGTGCATCCACACCCATCATCAGAGGTGTGGTGCCCCCCGAGCAGTGTTTGTTTTGTCTTATTTTTCTTGATGGAATTGTTAGAATCCTGTCCTGCTATCTCTGCCCTCTGGAACTTGACACCTGTCCCCCATCATGGGCTGGCCTCTTCCTTGTTCCGAGCTGATGGCTTTGAAAGAGCTGATAGCTCCCTAATGCCCAAGGGCCATTTTCCTGCATCTGGCTCACCTTCCATCTTTGGGGGTGGCCTGTGTTCAGTAGAGAGCTCCCCGTGTAGCCATGGGGCCTCTGACACCTGTCCCCTTGGCTCCCTGGCTTTCCACCCAGGTGCCAGAGCCCCCAGAAGATGGGGTAACAAAGCAGTGGGAAAACTCCCTGGGCCTGGGATACCCACACTACCCAGGTCTCATGCCTCACTGGGGGGCTCAATCCTGGGATGCTGGCTCTGGCATCCCTAGGGCAGGAGGGGGCTGCAGTAGGCAGAACTAGGACCTGGCGATGGGCCAAGCAGGCAGCCCTGGGAGAGCGGAGCTGCGGTTGCTGGGCTTAGTGGGGTGGGGGTTGGTACTTGGAAGCAGGCCCAAACTGGTGCTCAGAACAGGTGGCAGGCCTGGGAGGGGCCTGGGAAGCCTCCTTGTCCTCCCGGTTCTGCCGCTGCTGGGCTGGGGAAATGTGTGTGTGCAGACGGGGGGATGCATTCAGTGTGGGTGCACGTGCATAAAAGGTCCACGTGTGCAGCCTTGCGTGCACGCAGGTGTGCATCCGTCCAGGTGGGTTGGGGTGGGCGCTGGCTGCCTGTGTGCGGTATCCTGAGTGACAGCCTGACCCCCATCTCTTGGGTAGGTGACCGGCCTGTTTCACGACCCCAGCGTTGGGAACCCCATCCATATCACCATCGTGCGCCTGGTCCTGCTGGAAGAGGAGGAGGTGAGAGGTTGTGTGGCCCCCACTGCCCCCTGGGGATGGACAGTGGCTTCCAGAGCCCTCCAGCTCCATGTGGAAAAGCACAAGGGCCTCCTTGACCTGGGCATTGCCATCTGTCACCCCCCAGTCCCTGGCTGACCCTTCCTCCGGTCCCCTCCAGGAGGTTTTTGTGGAGTGGTGGTCAGGCTGCTTGTCCTCCTTCTGCCCCCTCTGGGCCTGTCTTCCTCCTTGGGACTGAGGAGAATGGGCCTGACCCTCTTGGAGCTCAGGAGGAAGATTGAGGAAGTAGATTGCCAGGCCTTCCTTCCAAAGCATCTCTAGGGGGACTTGAAACTCCAACCTTTTGGTTAGCACCCGAGTGTGTTAACCATTTACACCACCCAGGGACTCCCTCTGTGCCCCCAGGAGGACCTAAAGATCACACACCATGCAGACAACACCCTGAGGAACTTCTGCAAGTGGCAGAAGAGTATCAACATGAAGGGAGATGCCCACCCCTTGCATCACGACACCGCCATCCTGCTCACCAGGTTCTGCCAGCTGCCGGGGCCTGGGGGCAGGGGATAGGGGGTGGAGAGCCCATCTGAAGGAGGTGTACCCTACCCTCAGGGAGAAGCCCTGATTTGGGGAGAGACGCAGCCCCACTCTTGGGGAGGCCCGTTTTAAGGAGAGTTTGAGCACCTTTGGCCCAAGGCTGGATCTCATCAGCACTTGAGCAGGTCTGCCCTGGCTCTTACAGAATTATTGTTGTCAGGTGCCGTGGAGGCAATTTCAACTCATAGTGACCCCGTGTGACAGAGTAGAACTGCCCCATAGGGTTTTCTAGGCTGAAATCTTTATAGGAGCAGATTGCCAGGTCTTTTTCCCACGGAGTGCCTGGTGGGTTTGAACTGCCGACCTTCTGGTTAGCAGCTGAGTGCTTGACTGTTGTGCCACCGGTGCTACTTCTTACAGAATTAGTATTTTTAAACTCCAGGTGGAGTTATTTTGCCTCTATTGCACTCTGGCAGTTTCTATCAGCACCCTCACCGAATAGTGACCAAAATTAACAGTGCATGGGTCAAGGAGGCATCGGTGGGTCATGTGTGAGTGAGGGTATCTGCTCCTCTGGTGGCCGCTGTGCTGTGGCCTGGGGTCATGGAGCGAGCGAGAGGGTGGGGGGCAGCTTTCCCATCCCTCGGGGCCAGGGGTCAGGGGTCAGGTCAGCCTGAGACCCCGCTTCTCTCCATGTGTGCAGGAAGGACCTGTGTGCGGCCATGAACCGGCCCTGTGAGACCCTGGGCCTGTCCCACGTGGCGGGCATGTGCCAGCCGCACCGTAGCTGCAACATCAACGAGGACACGGGCCTGCCCCTGGCCTTCACCGTGGCCCACGAGCTCGGGCACAGGTACTTTGTCCCCCCCACTGCCACTCCAAGAACCCTGCTTTACCTTCCCAACCTGGGGTGCAGGGCAGCCAGGCCTGTGGGCCACAAGATCCTGGGGAATGGAAGCTGCCCCACGAGAGCAAGCCCCCACTCATCTGGTCATGTGCCATCCCCACATTGTCCCTCCCCCGGGATGCTTCCCTGTTGAACATGAGAGGGGCACCACCTGGGTACCTCTGGGGCTGGCCTGGCACAAGTCTTATCTGATGGGGGGGGTGGTATGGGCCACAGTGTCACCATAGATCTTTGGTGGCCCTTCTCCTTTGGCCTTTGTGCTTGCATCTTTACCTCTTGGTCCCCACTACCTACTCCCATTTGCTGTGTGCCCTTGGGCCACTGTCCTGCCCTCTCTGGGCCTCTGTGTGCTCCCTATAGATTGAGGGGGTTGAATTCAATGATGTCCAAAGCTCTTTCCCACTGACACCCTCTGCCTGAGGCTCTCATGTCTAAGCGTGACCCATGCCCTAGTCTTCTGTGCCTGGGCAGGTGGCAGGTTCCTGTTTAACTGGTGACCGTGGCAGCACCTAAGACTATCTGGTGAGCCGATGAAGGTCGGAGGTGTTGGGATCATCTACCTAGACACTGGGTTCCCTGGGTTATGGCCATGCACACAGGGCTCTGAGGCCACCTACTGTGGTGAAAAGAGCTCTCTACCCCAGTCTGCCATTTCCTGGCTATATTACCCTGACTAGTTCCTTAGCCTCTCTGAGCCTCTCTGGGGATAATAATGCCTTCCTGGGAAGTCTGAATACTGAGCAAGACAGTGTTTGTGAAAGCGGTTAGCCTGGTGCCTGGCCCATAGCAGGTGCTCAGGAGATACGAATTTTCTCGTGCCCTGGCCAAGGATGGTTTATCGAGACCTTTCTGTGGTGGAGTGGGACCTTCTTTGCTTGACTCAAGTATACTGTCTTGGAACAAAGACCTTGGCATGGAAGGACCTCTGTCAGCCTGTTGCTGGTACCAGTGAGGTTGCCAGGCCGTGATGGGCTGCCACGCTTGGCTTGCCATCATTGGCAGGAGCAGGGCTGCCCTGGGTCATTCAGGCTTGGGCTGGTGCACCTGGAGGAGGACTCCACAGGATTCCAGCTATCACACTCATATATGAGATTAAGGGACATGATCTCAGAGAGGGGATGTAACTTTCCCAAGGCTACACAGTCACTTGGTGGCAGGGCCAGCCCTGGGAGCCAGGACTTTGCAGGCCTCTGGGGTGGGGGCAGGCTGGCAGCCTCCCACCAGCTCACCCGCCCCTGGGGCCTGTGTCTCACGCAGTTTTGGCATTCAGCATGACGGAAGCGGCAATGACTGTGAGCCCGTTGGGAAACGGCCTTTCATCATGTCTCCACAGCTCCTGTACGACGCTGCTCCCCTCACCTGGTCCCGCTGCAGCCGCGAGTACATCACCAGGTTCCTTGAGTAAGTGCCCCCCAGCCCTGGGGACCCAGTCCTTGCCCATGACATCAAGGCCTAGTGTGGGAGATGCAGGAAGTGATATTGTAGTGCCAGGGTAGAGGGGCACCCAATACAGATGGGGGCTGGGGTCCTCGAAGTCCTCCCAGGGGGGACACCTGAGCTAAATCTTGGAACCTGAGCAAGGGTTCCCAGAGATACAGCAGGTAGAATGGTGTTCGTGGTAGAGGATGCGCGAATGAAGGCCTGGAGACAGGAAAGAGAAGCAGTTTCACTGAGGTTATGCGAACTGAGGCTGGACAGGAAATGAAGCTAGAGGAGGTGCGGGGCTGGCTGCATAATTTGTGGGGTCCATTGAAAAGCAAAGGAGCCCTGGTGGCACAATGGTTAAGTGCTCAACTGCTAACTGAAAGGTTGGCAGTTTGAGCCCATCCAGGAGCTCCACGGGAGAAAGAGCTGGCATCCTGCTTCTGTAAAGATTATAGCCTAGAAAATCCAATGGGGGCAATTCCACTCTGTCACATGGGGTTGCTATGAGTTGAAATCAACTCGGTGGCACCTAACTGTGAAAAGCAGGGAAAAAAGTGTTATTAAAAATCCTAAAATATGAAGCTTTTTCCTTTCTTCCGCATTCTCTCTGTCATGGTGTCCTAGGTAAAGGAAAATTCGTAATTTAAATTATTAGCATAAATTTTACCATTCATCTTTATTGTGTGTACTGCCAGTTTTAAATGCAAATAAAAGAGCATTTAACTCTGAGGGAATCGCTGAAATGCCACAAGTTGTGTTTCATAGCTTGTACTGACTACCCACTAAAAACCGGTGGAAATGTTGCACAAAACTAACTCAGCTGGTGTTATTTTACTCCCTGATATGCGCGCATTCCACCAACACCCTCTCCTGTTGCCTTACTGATGAGGGAGGGAGGAATAAAGAAAAAAGAGTTGCGGTTGCTCTACCTTTCCTTTTCCTTCTGTCTAGTCATTTTTCGGTGTAAGTGGTCGGCTAATACAGGGAAGTAACATGAATAAGAAACAATGACAAAATTTCCTGGTCATTGGTGTTTCTTAGAACATCATTGCCTTCTTCTGCATTTGAAGCAAATTCTGGTTCAAGTGGAAAGTGTGGCCCCTGGGGCTGAAGGCGTTCTCTCTGACTCAGTTGTAGGCAGAGCATTCTTACTTTGTACTTGCTTTGAGTCTCTGAGTCTCCTACACGTCGTGAGTCCACTAGAATTCTGTGCTCATGGGGCAAAGCAAATGCTAGATGTGAATGGGGTGGCAAGGAATGACAAACACACACATTGTGCAGGTAGCCTCTCCCCACCTGCCTGCTCCTTTGTCCCATCAGGCCTGCCTGAGTCATCTAGTGCTGCTGTAACGGAAATACCACAAGTGGATGGCTTCAACAAGCTGAAGTTTATTCTCTCACAGTCTAGTAGGCTACAAGTCCAAATTCAAGGCATCAACTCCAGCAGAAGGCTTTATTTCTCTATCAGCTCTGGAGGAAGGTCCTTATCACTCTTCCCCCGGACAAGGAGCTTCTCAGTGTAGGAACCCTGAGTCCAAAGGACACATCCTTCTCCTGGCATTACTTTCTTGGTGGTACGAGCTCCCCCTGTCTCTGTGCCTGCTTCTCTCTTTTATATCTCGAAAGAGATTGGTTTAAGACACAATCTGTTCTTGTAGATTGAGCCCTGCCTCATTAACATAACTACCACTAATCCCATCTCATTAACAACATAGAGGTAGGAGTTACAACACATAGGAAGTCACATCAGATGACAAAATGGTGGATAATCACATAATACTGGGAATCATGGCCTAGCCAAAGTGATACACATATTTTGGGGGGACACAATTCAATCTATGGCAAGACTTCATTTACAAAACACGGGTTCAAAGATAATATTATGAAGAATTTCAAAATGGCAACAGCAGAGCACTAAATCACCTTCTCCACCCCTTCCCACTGTCCATTCTTTTTCTCTAGGCAGCTACTTTCAACTTTTACTCTTTTAGCTTTTTCTTATGTTATGTACTTGCATATTTCCAAAAAGAATTCCTGGACTGCTGTTTCTTGATTTTTCAGTTTAGATATTATTTGTTGATTTGTACAGTGGATTCAGCTCCGTTGCATTACTTTCTGTACACAAATTTGTCTTCCCTGCCACACCCTGATATAGTGTTAACATATTTTGATTAGGTTCATATTCAGTGTTTTCATTATTATGACTGTGTAAACCCTCTTTATTGTTGGTTGAACCAAGTGTTGTAACCAGATGACATTTTCTTTTTAAGGATAATATTTTTCTTTGCCTCTGTGGCTAAGTCTCCTATGTCCTTCAACAGTTTCTATAAAATGTCTCATAATCCTGTTTTCCAGAAGGTAATTCCTACCAGATAATCTAACAGTTGCCTTTTTTACCCCTGGATCTTCCCCCACCCCCAACTTCCCTGTCCTCTGTTCCATTCTAAATTGGATGCTTTCTAGACCTGCGCTGAAATTGTTGTTACGCAGGACCTTCCTGTTTCTAGATCCCATGCTACTTTTTTTGGGGGGGGGTGGGGTGATGTACTGCCTTGTTTTGGTGGTGCACATCCTGAAGTAGCTTTCTGAGAAGGAGTGCTTGGAGGTAGTTGGTGTGCATGTCTGAAAGTGTTTTTATTCTACCCTTACACCTAATAATTTGCTTCGATATTGACTTCTAGGTTACAATTCTCCCTCAGAATTTTGAAGGCATTTTACCATTGTCTTCTAGCTTCCGACATTACCCTTGAGAAGTCTCATACCATTCTGATTCCCAAGCCTTTGTGTGTGACCTTTTAAAAAATCTGGATGCTTTCAAAGTTTCTCTCTCTTTGAAATTTTACAATTATGTGCCTTGATCTATTTTTATTTATCATCTCGGGCATTTCTGAAACCTGTCATTTGGGTTTCAGAAATGGACTTGTGTTATTTATTTGGTAATTCTTCTATTTTCTCTTTCTGGAATCCTTAGTATTCAGCTATCCTTTCATTTTCTTATTTTTTTAAACTTTTTTTTTTTTTTCAATCTCTGTTTTCTGGGAGACATCCTTATCTTTACATTATAACCATTCTATTAAATTAAAAAAAATTTTTTTCTGTTGTACTTTTAAATTCTTAAACTTTCTTGTTCTCTAAGTACTTTTTATTATCATGTTCTTGTTTCATGGGTACAGTATCTTATCTTCCTGAGGTTTTATTTTTTTCTTCTGCTTCCTGCGATGGCTTTCTCTTCCTTTGAGGTTTTTAAAAAAAATCTCTTTCTTTCATGTTAAAGGTTTCCTTAAAATGTCTTTTCTGCATTTCATACATAAGAAGAAGGCACCGAGACACCAGACTTAGGCAGGTCTTCTCTGTGTCACTGTTGAGGGATTGGGCCAGGACAGGGCTGTTTCTTTGGGAGATCTTTAAATATCAGCGTCTAAGTTATTTTTTTCTGATGATTTTGTTTTCCCGCAGAGGAACCTTCTAGTCTTTTCCTGGAAGAGTGTAAGCCTGGCTATAGCATTCTGGCATCCAAATGGGGAAGGGGCTTGGCAGGGATCTTTCTCTTCATTGTGTAGACTTTCATTTGTCCCCCTTTTCTCTGTAGGCCCTTTCACCTCAGAGCCCCAGCTGTGTCTTGTGTCCCCAGGTCAGATTCTCCTGGTCCACCCTCTTTAGGGAGTAACCCCCAGCCCTCGTTCAGGCAGGGAGCTGGTGTCACCTGGTCATGCAGAGCCGGGGAGGGGATTCCAGGTTCCACCAGTTCTTAAACAGACTTTCAGTGACACTCTCATCCTCAGCTCCACTGATACCCAGATCCACAGGGCCCTCTGGCACCCTAAATCCTGAGCCTTTCCAGGGTTCTGCCTCAGGCACTTGGTTCTCAGCCTTTTCCATTCTACCAAGTCAGTTTCCATCTGCTTTCCAGCTTCTAGAATTTTGTTGACATCTTTCATCTGCCATCATCACTTCTCCTTTACCCTTAGTCTATGTGGATTTATGCCTTGTTTATTTCTTTACTGTCATCATAGTGGGGTTTTGGGAGGGAATAGAGATGAATCTGTTTGCTTCATGTGCCATGTTTTTCTAGAAATATACTTACTATGGGGTTTAAGCAGGGGTGTGACCAGTCCATTGTGGATGTAAGAGCAAGGACTCCAGCTCTTATACAGCCTAAAAAAGGTATTTCTGGGGTGGGGAGTGGGGTTGGAAGCAGGGAAGCTTAGTTTGGTGGTTAAGAACCTGAACTCTGGCTCAGGCTTCCACTCGTGTTGGCTGGACAAGTTACACTATCGCTTAAGCCTCAAGAAATGTGAACATTGATGGAACTGCCTCATGAGTTTGCTATGAGGATTAACTGAGAAAACGTGAATATTTAGCACAGTACCTACCACATGGTAAGTACGTGGTGATTATTATTTCCCCTACTATCAAGTGATAAATGACATGGACCCAAACGAGGGAAGTGGCCATGGGGATGGAGAAAACCCATTGCCATTGAGTCATTTTGACTCACAGTGACCATATAGGACAGAGTGGAACTGCCCCATAGGGTTTCCAAGGAGAGGCTGGTGGATTCGAACTGCCGATCTTTTGGTTATCAGCTGAGCTCTTAACCACTGCACGACCAGTTGGGATGGAGAGGAGGGTTGAAAAAAGCCCCAAGGGTGTGTCTCTTCCCCTAGAAAGGGGCTGGAAAATCAGAACAGTAGCTGCCCCCACAGCATCCCCAGGCTTGTTGCCTGTGCCAGCTTCCTAGAGGCCCCATCCAGGGTGCTGCCTACCACCCTGACAGACGGACAGATGGGGCTCTGTCCTCATTCAGCTCCTGGAATGCGTGATGGACTTGGCTCGGGGCCTGGGGCGAGAGTGGGAGGGGAGAGCGAGAGCCTGGGCCAGCTAGGGCCTCCCAGAGCCATGGCTCTAAGCAGGATGGAGGACTTTTCCCAAGACAGAGCTGTGTGCCCCACCACTGAAGGGTGCGGGGGAAGAAGAAGGATGTCCCCTCTCCAAGGTGGGTCCAGCACTTTCACCTCCCTGAGCATCTTCTGTCTTGGGAGTCAGGCAAGGAAGAATCGAAGGTCCTAGAACAAGGTGAAAGGAGAGGGGTGCTCAGACCAAGAAAGGGGGTGCTCAGATGGGAAGAATGGCACCAGCCTGTCTTCCAGCCCCCTAGCTCTCAGCCTCCTCATTGGAGGTGAGGTAGGAGCCAGAAATTGGGCCCACCCAAGCAGGGCTGGAGGCAGAAAGAGCAAGAGTCATAGGTGAAAAAGGGGCCATAATGTGGAGTTAGGCAGCGTTTTGGGGCCAGGCGAGTCTCGAAGGCCCTCACAGACCATCCTACTGGCTCCACTGGACCCAATGCTCCTCAGACTCTTATAAACAGATGTTTATCAGGCTGCATACAACCAGACATGACTGAATCCCAGCCTGGTCTCAAACTCAGGCTCTTGCTATATCAACAAACATTAATCAAGCCCCAGCGTGCAGCAGGCCCTGTGCTTAGGGATACGGTGATAAACAACGACAGACGGGGAGCCTGCCCTCGTGGCCCTCACAGCCCTCACTGGGGGGAGACAGACATGTGACAATCAGGGTGATTGGCGCTGTGGCAGACAGCACGGTGGGAGTTGTAGGAATCCAGAGAGGGATGCCGGCCTCAGTCAGGAAACACTCCAAGAACGTCCTCTCTGAGGAGGGACCTCGGAGCTGCCCTCTAAAGGCCAATTTGGAGTATCCTGGGGAAGAAGTGTGTTCTAGGTGGAGGGCATGGCATGGTTAAAGGCTAGAGGAATCCTCAAGACATGGTCGTGTGGCCGGACAGAAGTTTCCGGAGCCTATGGGCATTACTGGAGCCCTGGTGGCATAGCGGTTAAGAGCTACAGCTGCTACCCAAAAGGTCGGCAGTTTGAATTCCCCAGCCACTCCTTGGAAACCCTGTGGGGCAGTTTCTACTCTGCACTATAGGGTTGCTATGAGTCAGAATCGACTTAAAGCCAACAAGTTTGCTTTTAAGGGCTTATGGGCATTACCAGTCCAAGAGGTTTGCCCTGAAGAGCCTTTTGGTGCTGAGAACTGCTTTAAGTGACCCTGAGGAGAGGGGTGAGGTGGGGCTTGGGGGAGCACTCTGCTCACTGCTGCCCTTGCCGCCGGGGTTTCTGCAGGGAGAGAGGCAGGCAGAGATAGTGTCAGGTCGCCACTGATTTCACTTCAGCCTGAGCCCCCACCACCCCAGGCTCCCCAACCACAACCCAGGATGAAGGGGGCTTGAGCTCATGGCCCTCCCACAGGTGGCAGCAGCACTTGGCAGTCCACTTGTATGCATGTGGGGTGAGTGAGACTGCCCACTGGAGCTGCCCACTGCCTCCTTTGACCAGTGTGGGGCCGCCCAGCTCGGATATAATTAGAGCGAGGAGGCGCCTTCCAAGGGGAAGGGCTGACGGGCTTGGGGATCTGGGAGCCTGTCGGCAGCGTGAGGGGCCTGGCAGGGAGCCGGCCCGAGGAAGGAAGGGCTGACCGCCGGCTGCCCGTGTGACTTCTCCCAAGTAGATGCTGCTATTTATACCTCTGCAGCTTGGGGATCACACAGGCCACCTCAGACTTTTGTTGATGCGGATGTGAAGGCCCAGAGAGGGTGAGGGGTGGTCCCAGGTCACACAGCATCCACAGCTGGGGGAGAAGGGGAAAAGAACTCAAGTTTTTGATTCTTCAGTCAGCACCTGGGCCTGATGTAGCCCTGATTCTGGTGGCAGATCCTGTGAGGGCCGCCCCATCCCCCACAACTTGCCACTCACACACAGGATGGGCTCTATGGGTCATTGTCACTCCAGCTGCCCAGCAGCAGGTCTACAGAAACCTTGGCACTGGGTCCCAGCCAGAAAGCGGAAGGGCTGGGATTTGACCACTGCCCCCTCCTGTGTGACTTGGGGCAGAGGTGCGCCGCTCTGGGGCTGCATCTAAGGGCAGGGTAATAATAGACTTCTGCCCAGGGTGTTGGTGTGAGGCCCAGGTAGGGATGGGGCCTGAGCTGTCCTCACCCTCAGAACCCCAAGTCAGAAGAGCTCCCTCAGAGTGGCTCCCAGGCCAGTCTGAGTCAGAGGCAAGGTGAGTGCCCCCACTCTGCATCCTGTGAGTTGTGGTGTGCCAGAGGGAGAGAGGAAGCCTCAGTGCACGCTGTTCTGCCTCAGAGTGTAGGCCCCGGAGCCCCCAGCTGAGGCGGGCACATGAAACACTCCACTTTCTCCCCGCTAGACCTCACTGGCGTGTTTTTTTTTTTTAAGTTTTTATTGTGCTTTAAGTGAAAGTTTACAAATCAAGTATGTCTCTCAAAAAAACTTTATATACACCTTCCTATATACTCCTAGTTGGTCTCCCCCTAATGAGACAGCATGCTCCTTCTCTCCACCCTGTATTTCCATGTCCATTCAGCCAGCTTCTGTCCTCCTTGGTCACTGGCATGTTTTTGAACTGGTATTTAGGGTGAAGTATTTCAGGTCAGGCCCATGGTTGGGCGAGAAGAGCCCCACACTGAGAGCAGCCCAGAGAGTGGATGCAGCGTGGACGCTGCAGCCTGGGCCTGCTTCAAGTCCTGACCACTGCCCCCTCCTGTGTGACCCGGGGCAGAGGTGTGCCGCTCTGGGCCCCGCATCTAAGGGCAGGGTAATAATAGACTTCTGCCCAGGGTATTGTGAGCAGCATATGAGAGGGGCCCGCTCAGTACCCCCAGCCAGCCTGGCCCGTGGTCGTCTGGGGCCAGAGGGGTAGATACGACAGCTGTGCATTTGCCCACACCCATGTGGAGCCATCAGTTTCCTCAGCACAGGAGGTTCGAGTGATTCCAGGAGGAGGCCCAGGGCCCTCGGCAAGAGCCTAGTCACCAAAGCTTTGTTCCTTGAGCTCTGGGTAGAGCCTGGGGCCTGCTGCCTGCCCAGGCCTGCCCCATCCTTGGCCCCCAGCCCGAGGGTCTTCCCCCAGATCCTCCTGTGATCCCCTCAGGACTACACGGAGCACTGGACAGGGCTGGCCAGCAGGCCAGCGCACTCAAGCTCCAAAATACTGCTGCACTGGTGCTTGCCTGGGCCCAGCAAGGGCACAGATGGCCCCGGCCCCAGAGGCAATGGCCACACTCAAAAGGTTCACAGAGTGAGCTAGCGCAGAGGCTGTCAAGCTGGGCTTGGGATGGCCCCACCGGGGCCCTTGTGCCTCCTGGCTCCCTGCCTGGTGCAGCATGTGGGCAGCCTTATGTTCAGGTGGGACATCAGCAGGGGTCTGGGTTGGACACAGACTGTGCCTAGCTCGTGTCTGCCTGGTTCCCCAGGGCCTGCCAGGGCCTGCAGGCTGGAGGAAGACAGCAGTCAGTAATGGAATGACAGGGCAGGGAGGGCAGCCCCAGGGGTCGGCAGGGGTACCCCTGGGCTCTCTCAGGTTGGCAACTGTGTGGGGGCTGCTTTCAGGCTCTGGTCCTTCCACAGATGACCCTAGGTCTCAGCCCGGGGCGGGGCCATGCTAGGCCCTGTGTTTTATCAACTGTGTTGTGATGCTCTCCAGATCCCTGTCAGGGATGGCCCAGCTCCAGGACCTGGGCTTGTGGGGAGGCTGCAGGGGCTCGGCACAGGGGCCACTTGAGGACTTGATGGTCCAGAGGGACTTCTAGGGGAAAGGCCCTTGGGCTGGATCTTGAGGAGAGAGACCTTCAGCAGGTAGAGTTGGAGGAGCGAAGCACGTGCTCGAGAGAATGGCGTGTGCAAAGGCCTGACAGTGGGGGTCAGTGGGGGTGAGTTGTTCAGCTGCACTGGAGTGCCAGGTGGGAGAGGCCAGGAGGCTGGGGGATGGAGTCGAGGCTGGAGGCAGATGTTGGAATTTTCCTGCAAGTTTAGGGCTTTATACCCATTTTCAGCTCGCATACTCTCCTGGTGCCACTGAGGCCACCCTGATGGGCCTCACTGGCTGCCCCTCACCCTGGGTCACAGGTGGTCCCTCACCCTGTCCTCTTGTACCATCTCTGCAGCCGTGGATGGGGCCTGTGCCTGGATGACCCTCCCACCAAGGATGTCATCGACTTTCCCTCAGTGCTGCCCGGTGTCCTTTATGATGTGAGCCACCAATGCCGTCTGCAGTATGGGGCATACTCCACCTTCTGTGATGACATGGACGTGAGTGCGGGCAGAGGGATGTGTGTGGCCCTGCAGGCAGAAGGACTCAGGGGACAGTCCTTTCCAGCCTGGGGACACTAACCTTGGAGGGACCCTGCCCAGCCCTGGGTTCAGTCTGCTCACGGAGACACGGAGTAGCCTATGGAAGAAGCCTCAGATTGGATGGTCACAGACCCATGCCCGAACTCTGGGTCAACCATTTACCAACTGCAGAGCTTTGGTCAAGTCCCTCCTCCTTCCTACAGCTGATGTCTAAAAGAGGGGAAATAAAAGCCCCGGTGGGGTCCTGGGGATGGTCACTTACATTGATGCGCATGGGCAAAGGCCCCACAGCTTCATGGACACCTGTCCAGGCAAGTGGGCTTGGGCTCCTGCTCGAGAGCTTGTAGATCGGCTGGAGGCCACAGCTCTGAGCAGCAAACCCCAGCCTCAGGGCCCCACCCAGGGCTCCCCATACCACCACCCAGTCAGAAGGCAAATGGGTGGGAGAGGGAGTAGAAACAGAAGTCAAGTGGGGGCCTCTGGGAGTCTTCATGTCTGCAGACCTCCTCCCCCATGTGCCAGTCCCATGGAGGGGTGCCCAGGAGCCTCGGGGGCAGTGGTGGGGGGGCAGGGTGGGTGGCTGCACTGGGGAGGGGGTGAGGGTCTGGCCGTGCCCTCCTCTTCGCAGAATGTCTGCCACACTCTCTGGTGCTCTGTGGGGACCACCTGTCACTCCAAGCTGGATGCAGCTGTGGATGGTACCAGGTGTGGGGAGAAGAAGGTAGGGGATGCCCTCAGCCCACTTGTGGTGGGAGGTGGGGGCCAGACTTGCCACTGTGCCATGGGATCAGCCTTAGCTCACAGACTGGCTTGTGCTTTTAGCACTCCCAGCCCTCTCTGGCCTGAGTCCCTGTGATCTGCCAGGACAGGCAGCATGTGGGCTTTTTCATTCCCTGCTCAGTTCCATCATGAGGCCTGTGTCTTGGATGCCTGTGTGGGGCTGCCCACCTCTTTGACCCTCCCTCTCTAGGTCTTCCTGCCTACCTCATTCTCACTAGGGTGAGGATGACTGATAGGCTTGGGGTGGGGCTGCCCTCTCTCTCTGTAGTGGTGTCTCAATGGAGAATGTGTTCCTGTGGGCTTCCGGCCCGAGGCTGTGGATGGCAGCTGGTCTGGCTGGAGTGCCTGGTCCGTCTGCTCACGGAGTTGTGGTGTGGGCGTGCAGAGCACCGAACGGCAGTGCACACAGCCTGTGTAAGTGTGGGCCCAGGGGGCCTGTGGCAGAATGGGATCTAGGGCTTCAAGCAGAGGCAAACAACTGGGGGAGATCTTGGCTCTGTCCCAGCCTCCACTCTGAGAGGCCAAGCTTGTAGTGCCCAGAGCCGCCTTGGGTCCCCCCCCAGGGGGGTGTCCTGGCATCTGACAGGGCCCCTACTGCTGACCCCATTGCAGAGATGGGAACACTGAGGCCCAAAGACTGGAGGGACTCATCAGAGGCCATACAACAAAGCAACAGCCGGCTGGAGGGTGGCAGGAAAGGGCATTGGTTAAGAGCTTAGACCCTGGACCTGAGACAATTCTCAGGGTTCAGATCCCCTCTCTACTCTGGGGCAAGGGCCTTCTCCAAACCTTCTCTGAGCCTCACTTTCCTCACCTGCATGGTCGGGCAATGCAGCCCACCTAAGAGAGCTGTGGACAGGGGAAAATGCAGTTACTGCAGGTATGGCATTTATCACAGAGACTAGTCTATAGTAAGTACTCAGCAAGTAGTTGCTGCTTAAATGTGTGAGGCCTCATTTATTAGTGGGCACCAGAGGCGAAGGGAGGGGGAAGCGAGGGGTCGTTGTTTAGGAGGCAGTGAGTTTCTGTTTAGAACGATGGCAAATTTGGCAATAGATATTGGTGATGTTTGTACAACATGATTAACGTAATCGGTGCACTAAATGTACACATGAAAAACGTTACCTTAGCAAATGTTGTGTTATATGTACTTTTACAATTAAAAAAAAAAAAAAAAAAGCGGTAAACTTTAAGCTCAACAGCTCCTGATGAAAAATAAATGTCTTTTTAGGGCCAGTATAATTTCGGAAAAAAAAAAAGGTACCACAAGAGACAAGTGTACTGAAAATGAAAAATAATTATATCTAATCCAAAATATTATTTAATTTTAAACAAAGAAGTTTAAAAAAAAAAAGTTACTGCTTAGCAGCCTCAGAGGTACAACCTGGGTCTGAGATGAGGTTGGGGGCAGTTGAGAGGTTGGGCAGCACTGAGGTGATGGTTATGTGACTTGGGATGAGTGACTGCACCTCTCTGGGCCTCAGTTTCCCCATCTGAGGTGCAGATCCAGTGAGGTGTGGAGGCCGGCAGTGCCATAGACTGGGGCTACTGGTTCTTTTGGTTGAACCCCTCGTCACTGGGCTGCCCCTGGGTGGGCATGGGATTCATAACTAGCCCCTCCTTGGGCCTTTTCTTGGCAGACTTTGGCCTCTACCCCTCCTGACCCCCTGGCCTACCTGTCTGAGCTGAGGTGGGGACAGCAACACAGGCCCAGATGTAGGTGGGGTTCAGGTGCCGTGCTCAGGGACGGACCTCTCGGCAAGGGCTTCCTTTTGACCTGGGCTGAGGTGCTGCCACCAGGAACAAGTCTACTGGCACATGGGCTCATCGGGACACTGGGTCTCATGGGCTGGAGACTTGGAGGAACCCCTCCAGCCAGTGTTGGTCACATCTGAAGCTTGTTCCAACCTCCCAACAGCCCTCTGCAGAGGCAGTCCCAACCCATTTTATAGATGCAGAAACTGAGGACCAGAGAGGGCCGAAGACTTGCCCAAGGTCACACAGCAGGTTGAGGGCAGAGCCCAGGCTTTCTGCTGCTACCTTCCTTTAGGTTGTTATGAGTAGGGAGGAGGTGTCTGTTTGAGCCAGAGGGTGGGCAGCCCAAGAGGGGAGAACAGTGTGAGCAAAGGTGGGTGGCAGGAGTCTCTGGGTGTTAGGGATGCAGGCAGAGGCTGCTCACTCTGAGGGCCTACTCCTGGATCCGAGTGTATTCACCGTGTACTCACTCAGCCCCCACCTGGCTCTCCCCACAGGCCCAAATACAAGGGCAAATACTGTGTGGGCGAGCGTAAGCGCTTCCGCCTGTGCAACCTGCAGGCCTGTCCGCCCGGCCATCCCTCCTTCCGCCATGTCCAGTGCAGCCACTTTGATGCTATGCTCTACAAGGGCCAGCTGCACACCTGGGTGCCTGTGGTCAATGACGGTAAGTCCTAATGCCTGTGGGGAGAATGAGGCCCAGAGCAGTGGGGATTTGTGGGCCCAAGGTCACCCAGTGGTACAGGCAGGAGGCTCTGTCCCCACTCCCCAGTCCTGGGCTCTTTCCCCCTGTGCCCTGGGGCTGCTGCTCACTCCTAGCTTGCAGATAGTTACCAGTCCAGTTGGAGCCTCCGGCATGTTTGCATGGTGGTTCTGGACCCTTGGCCTGTTGTTGATGCTTGTGGTGGGGTCTTCCTGGAGACCTCCGTGACGCCTGCCCTGGCTGTCCCTGATGGCTCCTCCACTTGGGCCCCCTTGGCCTGTTGTTGATGCTTGTGGTGGGGTCTTCCTGGAGACCTCCGTGACGCCTGCCCTGGCTGTCCCTGATGGCTCCTCCACTTGGGCCCCCAGTGAACCCCTGCGAGCTGCACTGCCGGCCCTTGAATGAGTACTTTGCTGAGAAGCTGCGGGACGCCGTGGTCGACGGCACCCCCTGCTACCAGGGCCGGGCCAGCCGTGACCTCTGCATCAACGGCATCTGCAAGGTGTGCCCGGATAGGAAGAGGGCTCTCCCAGCACCGCCTGCCCCCAACCCGCCTGGCAGCACCAGGTCCTCTTCTGGGCCCCTCCTGATCTCCCAGGCTGTACCAATGAGCTTCCTGGTTCCTGCCAGTGAAGCCTTTGATGGCCTTCTGTCACTTCTAGGGCGAAGCCCCCAGCTCTCCCCTGGCTCTTGAGACCCCTCACAGTTTGGCTTCATACCCCCAGCTCCTACTTCTGCACCCCACCTTCCCACATGCTGCCACAGCTTCTCCCCACAGGCCTGCACATCCAGGAAACCTGAGCCCAGCAGTGGCTCTGCCTCCTGCTGGCTGGATGACTCCAGGCAATTGTTTCCTCTTTGATAGAAAAAGGTTGGCTCCAGCTGGCATTTGGTAGCAATTCTTATTATTTCCGGTAATTGTGGTGGCCGCACCTCCCTTTTTGTCCCTGCTTCCAAGAAATGAAAGGAACGCTGGTGGCGCAGTGGTTAAGTGCTTAGTTGCTAACCGAAAGGTTGGCGGTTCGAACCTGCCAGCCACTCAGTGGGAGAAAGATGTGGCAGTCTGCTTCCATAAAGATGACAGCCTTGGAACCCTATGGGGCAGTTCTACTCTGTCCTGTAATGTCCCCATGAGTCAGAATTGACTTGCCGGCAATGGGTTTGGTTTTTGGTTTCCAACCAATGAAGCCACTGGGGGCTTCGAGGACTGGCCTCAGGAGGACCAGCACGGAAAGTGCCAATCCCAAGTGCCTTTGACTTTGAATCCTGCTTCTGGAAAATCCATGAAACACACTGGTCAGGAGCCCATGGTTACCAGCTGTCCTGCCCGCCATAGTGTTCTATAAAACTTTTCCCATCTCTTGTTCCATGCAATCCTCACAGATTAATCTCCCCATTTCACATCTGAGGAAACTGAGACTCGGAGAAGGGTTCACCTGGGGTCACACCACACAACTGCAGTGGATCAGGGCCCAGAGCCAAGGGCTCCCAGTCTCTACTCCAGAGCTCTGTCCTTGAGGCCCTGGCAAACCCCTGGGGCTGGGGGCCAGGAGAGGGCTGGCAGCCGGTGGCCCAGCACAAGGGGCCTTTCCTCCCCCCGATGTGTTACAGAATGTTGGCTGCGACTTCGAGATTGACTCAGGTGCCGTGGAGGACCGTTGCGGTGTATGCCATGGGAATGGCTCCACCTGCCACACCGTGAGCAAGACCTTTGAGGAGGCGGAGGGCCTGGGTACGGGTGGGACAGCTGGCGGGTGGGGGTGCTCTGGGCCCTAGCCACCCCTTTCTCATCTCCCCCAAGCCCTTCCCCTTGGCACTGTGATCCCCACCCAGGCTAGAGATGGGAAGCAGGGAAGCCTTCTTGCCTGGTCCAGACGCCCTGTGGGAGTGAGGGGTACCTCATCCCAGATGCGGAGACCTGTCCTCATGGGAACCCCCTGCCCCAGGGACCCAGGCTGAGCCAGCCAGGCTTGTGGGTGATCCCTGGCCCTTTCAGCAGGGTATTGTCTTCTTACAAAGCTTCAGAGACCCCTCCCCGCTCCCCGCCCCCGCAGCTCCAGTCCCTTGCCTCGGGTTGTTTTGTGTACATTGCTGAAATGTCAACTGAATGGTAGTTGGTGGGGACACGGAGGTGAAGAACTCACAGTCTGACAGGGTGACAAAGTAGACAGTGACCCCTTGGTAGACAAATGCAGTGGAGAGAGGCCCAGGGGGCTGGGAGCACTGAGGAAGGTGCTGACCTGGGGAGGTCAGGGAAGACTTCCTGGAGGAGGCAGAAGTTGAGCTGAATCATAAAGGACTCAGACAAAATAGGGAGGAGTGTTCCAAAGGGAGACAACTGTGCCTACACCTGGAGGCAAGAAGAGTGTGCTATGTCTGGGAGCCTGTAAGGAAGGTAGCATGGCTGTGGGGGCCTTGAATGCCGGGTCAAGAAGCTTAGATTTCATCCGGAAGATGGAGTACACCGTGAGGTTAAAAACACAGACCCTGAAGCCTGGTTCATATCCCAGCAGGACCCTCGGGCAAGTTACTTAACCTCCCTGTGCCTCAGTTTCCCCTAGGATAACAGTAGTACCTACCTCATAGGGCCGTTAACACTTGCATTAACCTGTGTAAAGTGCTTAGAGTAGTGCCAGGTATGTGGTGGGTGCTCCCTAAATGAAGGAAAAGAAAAAGGCCATGTAGGTGGGGAAGATGTCCCAGTCAGTTTGGTTTTTTTGAAAGATCATACTGGACCCGGGTATGACAAGCAGCCTTGTGACAAGGAGACCAGGGAAGGGCCAGCCAAGGCCTCTAGGAAAGGATTAACGGAGCATGGGTCACGGGGGCAGGGTTTGAGGAGCTTTTCTGAGGGTTTGGTAATTTAGGACTGATCTGAGCATCTGCCTCTTGGGAGATCTCAGAATCTGAAGCTAATGGTGGAATCGGGCATAAGCAGGAAGGGGCAAGCGGGAAGAGAAGTTCAGGAAAATGGCGGGGAACAGCCACCCCTCCCACCCTGAGGACTCTGCACAACCTCCTCATAACAGGGTATGTGGACGTGGGGCTGATCCCAGCTGGCGCGCGTGAGATCCGCATCGAGGAGGTGGCCGAGGCTGCCAACTTCCTGGCCTTGCGGAGCGAGGACCCGGATAAGTACTTCCTCAACGGTGGCTGGACCATCCAGTGGAATGGGGACTACCAGGTGGCGGGCACCACCTTCACATATGCCCGCAGAGGCAACTGGGAGAACCTCACGTCCCCAGGCCCCACTGCCGAGCCTGTTTGGATCCAGGTGCCTGCCTCCTGAGGTCTGGGGTGGGGTGGAGCAGAGATGGGGTTCTCAGACCCAGCCCCCCATGGCAGAGTGTAAGCCCTCGCACAATCATACAGCCTGGCTCTACTGCTGAGGCCTCTGCCCATCTCTAAAATGTCCCCACAGAATAACCCCAGTTCAGAGGTGGTCTGGGGTTGGCTCCTTTAGGGTGGTTACTCTGGGTGGCAGGTCCCGGGCAGGTGGGGAGGACACCTTGTGCTCATGGGGCCCTCACCTGCCTTCCCCAGCTACTGTTCCAGGAGAGCAACCCGGGGGTGCGCTATGAGTACACCATCCACCGGGAGGCGGATGGCCACGACAAAGCCCAGCTGCCCGAGTTCTCCTGGCACTATGGACCTTGGACGAAGTGCACAGTCACCTGTGGCACAGGTGAGAAGGGGAGCAGACACAGGGGCTGTCTCTGGGCAGGGTGCCCAGCTTTATTTCCCAGCTCCCTGCTTATTTGCTGGGCTACCATGGGCTTGGAACTTTGCTTCTCTGAGCCTCAGTTTCCCTGTCTGAAAATGGAGATAGCAACAGCCCCTGTCTCATGGGGCCACTGGGAGGTTACATGAGATAAGGCAAGCAAAGCTCATGGTGGTGCTGAGTATGTCTCAGCTGTTATCCTTCTGTCTTCAGAAAGGCACTGGCTCTCTCTCCCATCTCTTCTCATTGCTCATTGCTCAGGTCTGGGGGCTCTGGGGCCTATGTCTCTGCTCCATTCTGAATATCTGGCTCCTCCTTCCCGTACCTTCACCTGAAGGCACCTGTCAGGGTGGGCTCATTCCCCTTCTCCAGCTCTTACCTGGAGGAAGGGCTTCCCAGGGGACCCTTCCTCCCTGGGGCCCCCAGCCCCTCCTGGGAGACCCAGAGTCTGTTGCTCTCTGGGCTTCTGCCTCACAGGAAGAGCAGTAAGGCCAAGGCTGCAGGGGCAGGGAAGAGGGAGGCTGGGATGTGACAAGGACCTTCCCACCCAGCCCATGAGCCTCTGAGGCCAATGGCCCAGTCACATTTCCGTATTTCTTTTAACCATTTATAAAATGTATAGCAACCTGAAAGGAGCTTTGGTGGAAGACTGGTTAAGTTCTTGGCTCCTAACTGGAAGGTGGGCAGTTCGAGCCCACCAGCCACTCTGTGAGAGATTTGGCAGTCTGCTTCTGTAATGATGACAGCCTTGGAAACCCTGTGGGGCAGTTCACTCTGTCTTACAAGTTCGCTGTGAGTCAGGATTGGCTTGATGGCAGTGGGTTTTTATAGCCGTCTAACCCTTGCTCGCTCTTCTCCCTCTCCCTACCCCTCAGCCTCTCCCCCTTCTGCCCCTCAGGCTCCCCATCTTTGACCCTCAATGTCCAGGGATCTCAAGATCAGGAATCTGGGCCAGAGACATTTGAATATCCCTGTTCTGGGAAGGCCCCCGGGTATGGCCAAGTGTCAGGTTGGGATGGCTTGGGCAGGGGGCATCATGGGTAGCAGGCCCAGACTGAACCCCCGTGGCCTCCCCAGGCATTCAGAGGCAGAGCGTGTACTGCACTGAGCGGCAGGCAGGGCCCGTGGACGAGGGACACTGTGACCCCCTGGACCGACCCGATGACCGCCAGAGGAAGTGCAGTGAGGACCCATGCCCAGCCCGGTGAGCACCACTATCACCACTGCTCCCGAGCGTCTGGTCCTGTCCTGCCGCAGACCTCCACATCAAAAGGGAGGAGTAGAACGAGGCAGGCTCTTGCCCAAGACTGAAGCCCCCAACCCCTGGTTGCCTTCCACCCCAGCCTAGGCTCCCCCTTGTCACCTCCTCTTTGGGGCTCTGGATGTTGACAGGTCTTGAGTCTTCCCCAGGACCCCTGGGGTGAGGGTGGCAGGATTTGAACCCAGGCCTCCTGGGCAATGGGGACTATGCCACACTGCCAGGCTTTGGGGGCAGGGCACCAACCTAGGCTTGGAGCTCTGGAATCATCCAGGGCTCAGACCTGACCCTGCCCAAACCCTGAGCGCCTGGGAGGCTGGCCTGGTCCTCCCTGCTTGTGAGCCCACTGAGCCCATGCTGATGTCACCTGTGTGCCCCCCTGTCAGGTGGTGGGCAGGCGAGTGGCAGCCATGCTCCCGCTCCTGTGGTCCTGGGGGCCTCTCCCACCGGATGGTGCACTGCATCCGCAGCGTGGGGCTGGATGAGCAGAGTGCCCTGGAGCCGCATGCCTGTGAACACCTGCCCCAGCCCCCCGCCAAAACCCCCTGCAACCATGACGTGCCCTGTCCCGCCACCTGGGCTGTTGGGAACTGGTCTCAGGTGAGTGTTGGGGTGGGAGGGGGCCGGGACAGGTGCACCCAAGCTGCACTGTCTTGGGTTCCAGGGAGGCAGAAAGAGCCTTCATGGGGCCTTTATTGCCTAGCACCATGGGTGGGAGGGAGGCTGGGGGACCCCGGGGTCCAGCCCCTGTGCCCAAAGCCTCCGGGACCAGGATGTCTTAGCAGCCATAGCAACGAGCCAGGGCCCTGAGCTGGGCACGGCCAGAGAAGGCTGGCTGAGGCCTCTGCCACGGTGCTGTCTGGCAGTGGGAGGTTACTCCGCCATGTCCCAGCCCCTCACCCTGATCTCCCCCTGCAGTGCCCAGTGACATGCGGGGCAGGCACTCAACATCGACGTGTCTTGTGCACCAATGACACTGGTGCCCCCTGTGATGAGGCCCAGCGGCCAGCCAGTGAGGCCGCCTGCCCTCTGCGGCCCTGTCCATGGCCCTTGGACGTGTTGGACCCAGAAGGTTCAGGCAGTGGCGCCTCCAGCCGGGAACTCTTCAATGAGGTGGACTTCATCCCCCACCGCCTGGCCCCACGCCCTGTGCCCCAGTCGACACCTGAGCCGGTGAGCATGGGCAATGCCATCGCGGAGGAGGACCTGGAGCTGGGCCCTGCGGGGCCTGTGTTTGTTGATGACTTCTACTATGACTATAATTTCATTAACTTCCACGAGGACCTGTCTTACGATCCCCTTAAGGAGCTGGACCCAGACCGGGTGGGCATAGGGGAGCGCATGCCCCTACCCCCGAGCAATCCCACTGAGCCCCCCACGAGCACCCTCATACCTGCCACTGAGCCTCCAGGACTGGGAGATGGGCTCCCTGCCCCTTGGCCCAGCCAGGCTGGCCACTCCCTGTCCCCACCTTTGGATCAGGCCCCTGGGAACCTCTTGGCCAATTTTTTGTCTGAGGAAGATGCCCCCATTGGGGCCCCGGACTTTGGGCTCCCTAGCTTGCCCTGGCCCACTGCTTCAGTCGGTGGCATGGGGACACCTGTTGCCCCAGGGAGCCAGAATGAGTTCCCGGTGTGGGAGGACAGCCAGAGCCAGCCACCCTCTCCATGGTGGGAGAGGACCAATGAAGTTGCTGAGGATGATGAGGAGGCCTTAGGCCACAGAGTGCCCCCTCTGCCCCCAAGTCCTCGCACCACGCTGCGCTCCTTGTCCTCCACCACCACCATCCGCTCCTCTCCTAGTCCTGACGTGCTGGAGCTATGGACAGCAGGGACTGTGGCCCCGGACCCAGCTCTGGAGGGTGGCCTGGGGCCGGTAGACGGTGAGCTGTGGCTTACTACTGTGGGGACGGCTCCTCCCCCTCTTCCCACAACCACTCCGTCAGGGACCCTGGGCAGAGATGGCCCCCTGGAGCCAGGGACTCCCACCCTTTCAGCCTCAGGACCAGCTCCCCGGGGGCTGCAGATGCCAGCAGTGCTGGGGACCGTCCTTCCGACAGCCTTGCCTGGCCTAGAGCAGATGCCCTGGGTGACCACCCTGAACCCGGAACCCTCAGGGCAGCCTGAGCCCCCCAGCCCTGAGGCGCCCCCAAGTACCATGCTGCTGTCCACGCCAGCTCTGGGCAGTTCCGCCAGCAGCAGCAGAGCCCCTGTGGCCCAGCCCCTGGAGCCCAGCCTGGCCGAGGAGGGGCCCCGCGCGAACCTGCCAGCTGTGAAGAATGCCAGCTGGGAAGTGGGGAGCTGGAGCGAGGCAAGTGGCACGGGTGTCTGGGTGTGTGGCAGTGTGAGCAGCACCTTGTGACTCAGTTTCCTCATGTGGAAGTGAGCAAGACACGAGCCCTGTTTCCTGCCTCCAGGGGTGCAGGGATTCCTGAGATTAGGGAACCGACAGTGGTGGGTGGAGTTCCTGTGAGGTGGGTGAAGCTGATGAGGGCTAGAGGCCCAGTTTACTGCCTCGTCACACTTAAGTTACCCAAGTGAGCGGTGGGGGAGAGGGGGGCAGCCCACCTGGCTCTGTCTCTGTGCAGAAGCCCCAGAGGCCTGTCCCTGAGTGCAGGTATTCATGAGGGGCAGCCAGGAGGAGCAGATCCAAAGCCTTTAATCTGAGTCTCCTAGGGCCAGCTGGCAAGACCGCCCCCTCTGTTGGGAGGCCTGAGGCACCCTTCTCACACGCTAGCTTGCACACCCCTAGAGCTGAGGAGCTCATCCAGACAGCTCTGTTTGTGGGAAAGATCTTCTCACTTGACCTAGGACCCAGCCCTGCCCTCGGTGCCTATGAAGTCATGTTGCCTGGCGAGCTCCCCACTCCTTGAAGCTGCCTGACTCCACCATTCTTCCCTGAGGCTCAGCCTGGCTCCTTCAGGTGCTGCTCTTGACCCTTCCATCTCACCGTCCCCTCAATGGCTCTACCTGCTTTGTCGGGGGGCCTGCAAGGGGTCCGCGCCCTACCCAGTTAACCACTTGCTGTCAAGTTGATCGTGACTCATGGCGACCCCACGTGTCAGAATAGAACTGTGCTGATTTTCAGTGGCTGATTTTTCAGAAGTAGATCACCAGGCCTTTCTTCCAAGGTGCCTCTGGGTGGACTTGAACATTCACTCTTTCGATTAGCAGCTGAGTGTGTTAACCATTTGCACCACTCAGTGACTCCACATGCCCCACCCCAGGCCTCCAGATTGTTACTGTATAAGGAGAGAGCTCTTTCTCTTCAGAGCCTAATTTGGGGACGGGGAGAAGCAGGCTGAGGCCCAGAGAGGGCAGGTTTTGCCCAGGGTTACCCTGCAGTTTGGCCTCTGGGACTAGAGCCCAGACTTCCTTCCCAAGGGACTCTGGGAAGCAATGAGGCTCATTAGGCTCCTCTCACCCTGTGAGAAGGGACACTTAGTGACTGGGGTTGGGGGTTGACTTTTCATCCTCACAGTCTCCCTGGGAGGTAGGTGGAGGAGCCCATTTTGCAGGTAAGGAAACTGAGGCCCTGGCTTGGCCAAAGTCCCACTCACCTTGATGGGGTGGTCTCCTGGCTGCAGGGGGCTAGAGGGAGCAAGGACCTGCCCAGTCCTCACAGGCCTCTCCCCCCGTTTCCCCCCAGTGCTCCACCACCTGCGGCCTGGGTGCCGTCTGGAGGCCCGTGCGCTGCAGCTCTGGCCAGGAGAAGGACTGCGCCCCTGCTGGCCGGCCCCAGCCTGCCCGCCGCTGCCACCTGCGGCCCTGTGCTGCCTGGCACACCGGTAACTGGAGCAAGGTGCGGATCACGATCAGCTAGGGGGAGGGCAGAAGTGAGGATGCAGCCAAGACAGGTGGCCTAGGGGCACATGGAGTGGATCCCTGGGGTCTCCGTGGCTGGCCCTCTGTTCCGGCATCAGCAGCAGCCCCCAATAAGGGCAGAGGAGGGCTCCACACTCCACATTTTTGTACTTTATTGTGTTTAACTGCTAATCTCTTTTGAGTCTTTGAATCTCTATTTCTTTGATTTGACTGTTCCAAGCCCCTTCTCCTGTTGGCTGTATCCTCTTCTCTGTACTTTACTTTCCAACCCCTCTAGGTTTCACTCTCACTGACTCACCTTTGTCCCTCTCTGTCCCTCTCTTTCCATCTGTCCCATCTCGTGGCAGCCCTGGCAATGGTGCTCTGCTGTCTGGGCTGGCCCTGGTCTCTTCTTGGGCTCTTTAAGGCTTTGCCCCAGGCATCTGAAAGATTGGCAGTTCAAACCCACCCACTGGCTCTGGGGAAGAAAGGCCTGGCAATCTGCTCCCATAAAGATTACACCCAAGGAAACCCTATGGAACAGTTCTACTCTGTAACACATGGGGTTGCCAGGAGTCAGAATCAACTCAACGGCAACGAGTTTTCAGGGGATGGCTCAGTGCCTGCCCTGCCACATCCCTCCCTGGGTCACCTGTCTGTCCCTTGGCCCCCAGTGCTCCCGAAGCTGTGGCGGAGGTGCCTCGGTGCGGGACGTGCAGTGTGTGGACACCAGGGACCAACGGCCACTGCGGCCCTTCCACTGCCAGCCCGGGCCTGCCAAGCCGCCTGCCCGACGACCCTGCGGGGCCCAGCCCTGCCTCAGCTGGTACATCTCTTCCTGGAGGGAGGTGAGGCCTGGGTGCCCAGGATGGGGTGGGGGGCGTCCTCGGACCCTGGCCATGTCCTGACCCTTCCCTGTCTCACCAGTGCTCTGAGGCCTGTGGTGGTGGTGAGCAGCAGCGTCTGGTGACCTGCCCAGAGCCGGGCCTCTGCGAGGAGGCGCTGAGACCCAATACCACTCGCCCCTGCAACACCCACCCCTGCACCCAGTGGGTGGTGGGGCCCTGGGGCCAGGTGAGCTGAGGACTGGGGGCAGGTGCTCAGCAGGCGCTGGAGGGAGGTCGTTTGTTCCTTGAACAATGAGTTGTCAAGTGTGGAATGTGCACCAGGCTGCAGATACGGTGGTGGCCAGACGAGGTCCCCGCC
This sequence comes from Elephas maximus indicus, assembly GCF_024166365.1. NCBI lineage: Eukaryota > Metazoa > Chordata > Mammalia > Proboscidea > Elephantidae > Elephas > Elephas maximus. Next base: position 68,618,200 of record NC_064831.1, on the reverse strand, counting down.
CCGCCGGAGCATACAGCCTGCCAGGAGAAACAGACTAAAAAAAGAAGTGGACGCACCACAGGCTGTGACATGTGCTTCAAGGCAGGGAAGGCCTTCTGAGAAGGGGGCCTGAAGGAGGAGACAGTGCTGGGAAGGGCAGGGATAAAGGAACAGCAAGTGCAAAGCCCTGAGCTCAGGGTGTTCAGGGAACTGAACAAAAGCCAGTGTGTCAGAAAGGGTAGGAGAGGGGCCAGCATGGCCTTGGGTAAGGGTGATCATGGGGTGGGCAGAACTCCTTCCTGCCAGGCCTGTGCCCCCCACAGCCACTCCCAGGACTGTTTGAGGCCAAGAGAATCTCAGATTTGTGTCCTGAGCTGGGCCTTGGAGTCCTTGTCCCACTGGTTAGCTGAGTGACTCTGGGTAGGTTGCTTTGCCTTGCCAGGCCTTTGTTTTCTCATCTATGAAATGGGAACAGCCGGTGGGGGAGCTTCTGAGGACTAAGGGAAGTAACCCAGTGAAGCACTTAGCATAGGCCTGGCACATGGGTGGCAAATGTTGGCACACGTTAAACTTCATTTTAGGCTTAAATATCAGAGCTGAATGAGAACAAAGCTTGACTCAGGATGGCCAGCCCTGAGTGGGATGCTTTCTGCCTCCTTCACTCCACTGCCCACCCCCCTCGGCAGGGTCTCACGTGGTCACTCAGGCCTTGCAATATCTGTCCACATCTCTGCATCAAGGCTCCATCATGGAGCCCTCACACCAGCCTGGCAGCTCCATACCCCAACCCGACTCCTGTGGCTGGGAGGGTTCTCCCTGCTCTCAGAGCCGCTGTGCCCCACCTGGAATGCCCCCCACCACCCCAAACCCTGCCGGTGCAAATCCTGCCATCCAAACCCCAAGTGGGCTCCAGGGACAGGGCTGGCTGGGGCTTGCCCAAGGGAGCAGCCCCTCCAAGGAGGCTCTAAGGGGTGAGGGCAGCAGGAAGGCTTCTTAGAGGTGGTGGTGGCGGAGGTGGCGGCTGCCCCAGGGGTGCCCCCATCCCAAGACCTGGCTGAGGCAGGGTCATGACCCCTCCCTACTCCCACAGTGCTCGGCTCCCTGTGGTGGTGGCGTCCAGCGGCGCCTGGTGAAGTGTGTTAACACCCAGACGGGGCTGCCTGAGGAAGACAGCGACCAGTGTGGCCACGAGGCCTGGCCGGAGAGCTCCCGGCCGTGTGGCACCCAGGACTGTGAGCCTGCAGAGCCCCCACGTGAGTGCTCCCACCCCTGCTCTCTGCAAGCATTGGGGGGGCAGGAGGATGGTAGGAAAGGGGGGGCCATCAAATTACTGCCACCCTCAGCACTGGTCAGCTCCATCTGTGGTCTGGCCTCAGGGGCCACGTGCCACACAGACACTGGGACTGTGCTGGGAATCAGGGCCAGAGGGGTCTTAGCCACACAGGCACCTACAGGCAGCTTTTCCTGGCCTCCGGGGAAAAGTGTAAGCTGCTGTATGACCTCGGGCATAAGTTCTTTTCCCTTTGGGCCTCAGTTATTCCTCATAGCCAGGCCGGGGATGTTCCGACACTGTGTGAAGGCTTAGCCTGGGTGGGCTTCCACCCCCAGCTCTGGCCTGTCCATTCCCTGGCCAAAGCGGGCTGCCCAGCATAAGCAGTGGAGCCACAGGATGGGGCCTCCCTCCCAGGTCCTGGCGGCTTCCTGGCCAGCTGAGTCCTCCTGACGGGAAGGGCCTGAGCCAGAGGTGGCTCTGGACACATGCGTGTACACACACACACACACTTCCTTCCTGCAGCCCAAGCCACCCCCAGCAGTGCTGAGCATGGGGATCCGAGTGGCCCTGAACTCACACCTGGGCCGCCTCGCCAGCTGTGTGGCCTTGGTCACCACTTCCTTCTGCATAAAGGAGCTGACACTCCATCCTCGGGGTAGTGGTGGGGACAGAAGAGTGAGGCCTTGGGTGAGGGGCCCAGCACCACGGAGGCACCTGGGAGGTGCCTCAGGAAGAGCTGGCTTCTCTCCCAGCCATTCTCCCGCTTTCCCTCACACTAAGTTAGGGAATGGGCCTGGGGCTGCCTCTGCCAGTCTGACCCCCAGGGTACAGCCAACGGAAGCAGAGGCTCAGCGCTGTGCCCTGAACACAGCAGCTCCAGTGCGTCTTCGCTGTCTGCCCCACCCCTAGGACAGTCCATGGCCCTCAGTCCGGTGTTCAGGGCCTCCAGGATCTGCCCAGTTTGCTTCGTCCCCCTTGCCCAACATGGCTGTCTCTACCAGCCACTGGCTCCTTGGCAGCCCTCACCCAGGCCCAGAGCGGCACTTTTTTAAAATTTTCATTGTGCTTTAAGTGAAAGTTTACAACTCAAGTCAGTCTTTCATACAAAAATTTATATATACCTTGCTATATACTCCTAGTTGCTCTCCCCCTAATGAGACAGCCCGCTTCTTCCCTCCATTCTCTCTTTTTGTGTCCGTTCTGCCAGCTTCTAACCCCCTCTTCCCTCTCATCTCCCCTCCAGATAGGAGATGCCAACATAGTCTCAAGTGTCTACTTGATCCAAGAAGCTCATTCTTCACCAGCATCTTTTTCTATCCCATTGCCCAGTCCAATCCCTGTCTGAAGAGTTGGCTTTGGGAATGGTTCCTGTCCTGGGCTAACAGAAGGTCTGGGGGCCATGACCACTGGGGTCCTTCTAGTCTCAGTCAGACCGTTAAGTTTAGTCTTTTTACAAGAATTTGGGGTCTGTTTCCCACTGCTCTCCTGCTCCCTCAGGGGTTCTCTGTTATGTTCCCTGTCAGGGCAGTCATCGGTTGTAGCCGTGCACTATCTAGTTCTTCTGGTCTCAGGCTGATGTAGTCTCTGGTTTATGTGGCCCTTTCTGTCTCTTGGGCTCGTAATTACCTTGTGTCCTTGGTATTCTTCATTCTCCTTTGCCCCAGGTGGGTTGAGACCAATTGATGCATCTTAGATGGCCGCTTGCTAGTGTTCAAGCCCCCAGATGCAGAGTGGCACTGTCTTGCTGCCCTGCTTCTCACTGGGGTAACTTCCTGCCTCCAATCCCCTCCCCTCAGGGCCCAGTGTAGATGCCACCAGCCCTGAGCCGGCCGCCCTGCCCTCATCATTCATTCAGCACGCACCTCAGAGTACCTCTTGCTGCCCCAAGTACTTGCCTGTCAGGGCTCTGAGGGGGACACCTGGGAGCTGAGAGAGAGATCAGGAACAGAGGCCCCTGGGCCCTTGTGGATAGGCCTGGACCACAAGGTCTCCTGGGCTGGAGGTGGGCTGGAGGGAGGGGCCTGTGTTGGGATGGTCAGGTGTCTGGACTATAAATGATCCCATGTGAGGAATTTTCTGCCACCTGTGAAGGGTAAAGGGGCAGCTGGGAGAGGGCCCTGAGATTCTAGAACTTCCAGGATGTTTTGATGGCTGAGTACTAGAGCATTTGGAAAGCCTGGAAGCTCCAGGGTGTGTGGTCACCGGTGAGGCAGCTGACAGCATCACCACATCCGTTCGCCTTTGGAGGTTATTTACAGAGGAGGGAACCGAGGCACGAGGGGTTTGGAAGCTTGCCCCGAGGTCACGCAACAGGGCTAGGACACAGGTCTGCAGATGTGTAGGTAAAGCTGCCTCCATAGCTGGGGTGGGAGGTGCCCTCAGAGAGCAGAGCTTTGACTGGAGACCTGCCTGCTGCCTCGTGCCCTCTGTTAGCCCCTGGGGATGTCCCGGGCCTGCTGCCCTCCTGCTGCTCCGCCTCAGGAGGTCTGGGCTGCAGTGAGCAGGCACGGTGGCAGCTGGGGGCTGTCAGCAGCAGTGGGAGCAAAGCCAGGAGGCTGGAAGCAAGCCACTTCCCAAAAATAGCTCCAATAACCACAGGGCAGGGGGGCCAGGCCAAGCCTCAGTCCAACAAGCACAGCCTGCAGCTTTCCCCCCACCGCCTAGCACGGGCTTGGTCCCTGCCAGGGCCTTGCTGGCTCTCTGGGCCTCAATGCCCAGCTGAGAGGTGAGGGTGGAGGGGGCCGGCCTGGCCGATGGGACTCTGTCTCTCTGTGACCTGGAAGCTGAGGCTGAGAAAGGCCTGAGTGGCTGGAGGTAGGCATTGAGGTCTGGCAGGACAGGGGCACTTGAGCAGGGGGGAGGTAGGAGAGGTAGGGGCAGAGACTGCTGCGGGCTGGCAGGGGCCTAAGTTGACCTGAAGGACTGGGGTAGGGCCACCGCCAGTGCAGGCACTTCAGTGTCTCACAGGCAGCTGAGGTGGTCAGGAGTTGGGTCTCGGGGTCTTTCCTTTGGAACCTAAGCAGTGCAGTGTGGCTCCAGAGTCCTGGTGGGCCCAGGTCAAGGGCAGTGGGGCAGGGCTGTTAGGACTCCCTGCAGACACTGGGAGGCCTGTGCCCTGGAGGCGGCTGCTGCAGTCCCCCTAAGGCTGTTGGGGGACTGGGCAGCATGGCACAGGTAAAAGCCCAGGGAAGCCCCAGGGCGCAGGGTGTGGGTGGGAGCGGGTTAGGGGTGCTGCACAGGCTGGCCGTTCCCTCCCGCCTATCCTGACCTGCCCCTCCCCTGTAGGCTGCGAGCAGGATCGCCTGTCCTTCGGTTTCTGCGAGACACTGCGCCTGCTCGGCCGCTGCCAGCTGGCCACCGTCCGCACCCAGTGCTGCCGCTCCTGTCCCCCACCTGGCCGCAGCGCCCCCTCCCGCGGCCATCAGCGGGTCGCCCGTCGCTGACCCGCATCCCGGCCTGTGGCCGGACCAGGACACACAGACCAACTCACGCACTGACTCACGGACCTCAGCGCCTCACCACGGGCTGCGGTGGAGCCCCATCCTCGCGCCCTAATGGTGCTAACCCCTGCTCCCCTGCCCAGGCGCAGGCTGGGGGCCCCATTCCCCTCAGAAAAGGTATTTTTTTAACAGTCTGAGTAACAATTATTATAATAATAATTATTATTATCCATAAATGAGCATGTACTGGTCCAAACCACAGCCTGGCTTCATCTTGGATTTGGGGACTTTCAAGTAGAAACTCCTTACCCCGCCCGTCCGTCTGTCTGAAATTCCACCACGAGAGGGCCTCAGCAGCCCCTTTCCTTGCTTCTCTGAGCAAGATTAGCAGGGCCAACAGGAGCAAACTAATCCACCCAAAGAGAATGGGGCCTCACAGGCATGGAAGGCTGGGAGAGTCAGAAGTGAAGGATGGCTTCTTGGGGGAGGTGCTATCTGCAGGGTCTCAAAAAATTGGATAATGGGGGGCAGGTTTTCTGGGAAGGGATACAACTTGGCACAGGCCGGCGGGGAGGTGGTCTCTGCTCACACTCCTTCCACAGCCTATACTTAATGTGTCACCCTGCTCAGCCCCCCAGCCCTTACCCCGACTCCTCCACTCTGAGTTCCTTAGGGATTGGGCCCCCTCCCCCTCCAGCTCCCAAGCAGCAAGGCCTGTTGCTTGTCACCAGCTGGGACTGCCCCTGGGGTAGTGGTGAAGGGGTCTGGGACTTCCGGGTCTTCCTTGGGGGTGATGGGGGTGGAGGAAGGGACAGACTGGCCAGCCATGTGCCCCTCTTTGTCTCCACTTATCCCTTCCTCTCCTCCATGCTCGGGGACAGGGCTGAGCTGGTCTCAGCTATGACTGATTCATGGTGGCCCCTTCCTCATTTCCAACCTCGGGCACCAGGCTTCTGCTACATTGGCCTAGGACTCAAAAGCACCGTGGTCCAACTGCCTGGCACCTGCCCATCCACGGTCCCTTCCCCACCTGCAAAATCTAGTCCCATGGAGCCAGACCATGGGGAATACCCCAGCCTGAAAGGCCCAGATGAGAAAACTGAAGGGCCTGTAAGGTTGGCAGGCCTGTCCCTGCCAGGCAGATCTGCCCACACGAGCTGGGGAGTGCCAAAAGCAGTTCATGCCTTGGCCCTGCAGCTTCTGGTGCAAGGTTTGGTCTGATGCTACTGTAGAGCCTGGCTGCTTGGGCCCACCTGGTCCTCATCTGTCCAGTGGGCATGGGGTTACCTGCATTACTTGATGGGGCCGTTGTGCTGAGGGTTTAGGAAGGAGCCTATGCTGGTCAGGGGGCAGGGAGCGTGGGTGATATCTGCAGCCCATGCTGCCCCGGGTTGCCAGGAAGCAGACAGTCATGAAGGTGCTTTAACTACTCGGAGCCCTGCCTCTGTGGATGGTGGGGGGTCTGGTGTGGCACCCTCCAACACCCACCAGCCCCAGGGGATTGGCCAGGGCTGGGATAGGGAGGCTGAGGAAGGGGCTGGACACTGTCCTCCCCCTCCCAGCTCCTACTTAGGAAGTGGCCCCTGCCTGTTCAGGCCCCTGCCTCTTAGCCTCTCTGGCTGTGAGCCTAGGACTCCGGATCTTTTACATCCTCTTCATAAGTCCTGCTTCTGGAAAGTCTTACTCCCCTTCTCCAAGCAGGAAAAACAGGTTCAGAGGTCCAGGGCCAGCTCCAGGGGACACCAAGTGCATTCTAGTCTATGGTGCAGGCCATTCTCAGAACATAACAGAGATGGTGGCCCTGAGTCTGTGCGTACGAGGGCCCGGGCCCTGTGGCCAGCACTGAGGGTCAGGTATGTGTGGAGTGGGGAGACACTGAAAATCACTCCTTGGGGACTGAGACCAAGAAACAGTATCAGAGGCTAAGCCAGTCAGCAGCCAGTCTGTCCCAACCTGCCCCTTCATGGAGTGATGGCGGGTAGAAGCAGGAAGCAGCTGCCCACCAGTGGTAATGGGAGTGCTGGTGTGCCCAGCTGCTCTTCACTTCTGAGTTGTACCTTATTTAACCATCAGGGTGCTCCCTTTTCAGATGAGAAGCCTGAGGCTCTGAGAGGGAAAGTGCTGGCCCAAGGGCATATGCCCTGGTGACAGAGGCCCAAGCTTAGGCCTTCATCTCCATCTCTTGCCTGTGAGCTCTGGGCCACACTCAGCAGCTGACCCCTCTGACCAGGCAGAACAGCGTGGGGCAGGCCCCCCTATACGGATTTATAGAGGGCAGTCTTTGCCAGGTCAGCTAGGCTTGTGTGATCCCAAGTGTCACCAACCACGTATTGTCTGAGGGTGGAGGGGCATCAGACTTGCTTCCTGTCTCTGCCTGTAGCAGCCCAGCTGACCCAAGGAAGCCCTGGGGACCCACCTCTGAGTAATGGCTTCCCAGGGCTTGGCCAAAACTGCCCTTATCAGGGACAGGGAGCAGGGCTCCAGCCCCTCCTGTTCAGCATGTGGGTCAGAAGGTGGAGCAGGGCAGAGCTCTGGAGTCCCAGTCTCAGCTCTGCCACTGCTGTGCTATATGACCCCAGGCACCCCCAGCCACACCGAATCTGTCCCCAGAGGAGACAGAGACTCTGACTGTCCTGGAATCCTCGCTGAAGCCGCCTTCCCTCCCACTCTTTGTGGAAAGACATTTGGTCTTAATCATTCTCATGTGTTTTTCCGATGATGGGGGGTGGTGTGGTATCCCCAGTGGCAGCTGGGCTTGAGCTGTCAGCCCAGGCAGGAGACAAACAAGCCCATGACTCAGGCAGGGCACATCACAGCTGGTGGCAGGAGGGGTGCCTATCAGCCTGTGGCCTAGTCATCCTGAGCGAACCAAGGGCAGGGGCATCCAGAAACCCCAGGCTGGCAGGTCCACCCTACCCCACCCTCCCAGGCCCAGGGGCTGAGCCCCGTCACAACATGTGACTACAATTCCATTTCAAGCCAGAATGTTTTACGAATTAGTAGTTTATTTCTTCCTTTAGTATTACAATTCTCCAAGATCAACACAGAAGCTGGTGTGGTATAACGGCAGAGGTCCTTGGCGGTCTTCCCATGGGCAGACACATGCAGCGGCACTCATGCGATGCCGTGTCCTACCTCCCCCATGAGGACCCTGCAGGCAGGCCCAGCTGCTCCAGAGCCTGGTCACATGCAGGAAGACAACACTGCACAAAGCGTGGGGTTGGGATGTGGGCAATAATACAAACATTTAGCTTTTTAAAAAACTGGGAATGTTTGCCTAGAATACTTCCTATACGATAGAATGTAGCTGAGACCAGAGTCACTTCCAGCCATCAACTGTGGCACAGCTGTCAGCAAGACTACAAGTAGCATGAGGCTACCTGGGGTAAGACATGGGCTTGGGCATGGGGCTTAAGTGAAGTCGGTGATGGTCGGGCTAGAGGTAAAAGATGGCATGGAAGTGAAGTGCGACTGAAGAAGCTCACGTTTGCATAAATACACGCAAGGTCATGCACACAAAACAAGGACTTGTAATACAAAGTAAAGGTACACAGTCTAGAAAAACCTTGATAAAATAGCCTATAAAAATATAAACTGTAGTGAAAATATACAAAAGTATTAACAGATGTTCAACCCATAAAAAACAAAAACCCATCTACTTATAAGCTGACAATGGCCACGTGGCTGCCCTGGGCCCTGGCATGGGTGGTGGGCATGCAGGCTGCCCCTGTGGGGGCTCCTAGCCTCAACTGGTGAGGTCCACCTTGTGGGGGTGACAGGCTGGTGTTTAGCAAAGGTTTGGAGGAGCAGTGGCTGTGGCACCTGTCAGGAGGGGCACACACCATCGAGCTGGTGGCGGCTTGGGATCTCAGGGGTACTGGAGCATGTGGAGCAATTGTCTTCCCAGAGGCTCAAGGGAAGAAGTGCTGACTCAAACTAGTGGGGACAAACCCTACAGCTCTGGGGGGAAAAGTCAGCCCCGGGATCTCACCAAACAGGAACCAGTGCTCTAGTCTGGGGAGGAAGACCTCCACAAGGGTCCCCAGTCCGTTCCTGCAGGACCCCTCTCTGCCCTCTCATGCCCACTGCCTGGCCACTGATAACTGCCCTGGAAATACTGACACATGGCTGTCACTGAGAATGGCAGAAACCAGGGGGTCCAGCCACACAGGGCAGGCCCCCACTCACGTACTTTTAAGATGCATCTTCTCAGGGCCCACAGGACCCATTCCTAAAGGGGCATTTTAACCTCTGGGCTTGGCAGTTTGGGCTGGTATGTTCCAGGGGAGAAATCAACTTGGAAACCAAAGATGGAGGGAAGCTGGAGCTGATGCAGGGGCCCCAACCCATGCCTGCACCTCAGCAGCTGTCTCTTCCCAATGCGGGAGGTAGAGGGGGGCTGGGGCTGCTGCAGGGGTTCTGTGAACAGCAACGCCCACCTCGAGAGCAACCCCACGCATGAGGTCACTTCTAAGACATCAGATCTCAAACAACCATTTCCCAAAACAAACAAACATTACAAAACACACTTTTGATACCTGAAAAGAGAAAGGCTTTTGGCTACATATTTAGATCAGTTCCCTCTACACAGCCATAAATCAAAGGAACCAACTTAATTAAAAACAAATAATTAAGCTCAGTCTAGTATGTTCAAATACCAACTTAGCCATCATACTGCTGGAAGGCTGATAGTGAAAAATAATAGAAAAATAATACTTACAAGAGAAAAAAAAAAAAAGGATATCTTGAAATGACATTGCTTCAATTCTTAGTCTGAATGTGCTTAATGTTACCAACTAAGGATTATTTCCAATTTTTTCCAGGTAGTGTAAGGAATTCCATTTAAAACTGTTTCTCTTATATTCAAATAATACTGTGCCAGAAAACACATCTACTCCTCAGGTGTGGTCCACAGAATGACTGAGCAAAAGTAACCTTCCTTACTCAAGGCCTCTCTCCAGGGCTTCAAAAAGGAAGTGCTGTGAACGTTCCCAGGCACTACCTGGGCCGCCTGATGGGCGAGAGGTCCCATTACCCCTCAAGTGAAGACTGTGCTTGGCCTGGGGTGAGCAAAGGTGCTGCTGGGCAACAGTGGGGAAAGCATACGCCTGAGAGCTCACCAAGGCCTCGGCCCCAAGGAAGGACACTTCCCAGCCCCGGGGCACCTCCAGCCGACCTCCTCGTCCCCTCAGTCCCAGCCAGGTGGAGGAGACACCAAGAGCACTGGCCTCCCCCTGTCACTGAGCAGCTGCACCATGGCCTGCAAACTCCCCTGGAAAAACAACTTCCTCTGTCCCCCCACAACCAAGGCCAGCCCAGTTTACTGGAGGGAAATCCCACCCATACTGGAAGAAGAACTTCTAAGCCAATCTTCGGGTGGAAAGAACTTTCCACGGAACCTCATGGAGACGTGCCAGCCGGAGCGCAAGCTGGGGGCAGAGCAGCTGGCCACCTGCAAACACCGGCCGGTGGTGAAAAGCGAGTGGCGAGTCTGGAGGGCTGGGCCTCCTCAAGCAGGATGGGAGTCGCTTTGTGAAAGGATGTGCGCAAAAGGGCAAAGGCATCCCAGAAGCGCGCATGACTGGTGGCAAAGCCTGCAGCAGAAGGTCCGTGGATTTCTACACAGGCCATTTCTGAACAAGGGGTGTGCCTGGCACCTGAAGCAGCCACACTCTGGCCTGAGGTCTGAACACAGTGGATGTCCTATGCAGTGCATTTAAAAAATGCCCATGGCTGCCCACTGCATAGAGGAAAAGGACACAGGGACACCCCCAGCAAAATAAGGCTTTTTAAGGATGAAAACACGAGCATAACTGACAGATGCTGCAAATGGGCTCTTGAAAATAACTGATTGGTATGCCTGCTAGTTCACCAGTCACTGGGAAATGGTGACCGTGATGTGTGCCACCACAACAGCACAGCATGAAGATGGCTGTAAACAGGTTTGCTCCCCACCCCAAGAGGAAAAGGAGAAAGTGCGGTATGGCTTTGGACATCCGCCCAGCAGATTTCCAGAGACCACAGTGTTACATTCTGGCTTAAGCGAGCAGAGACATCTCTGCGTTCACCCTTTTGGCACACTTTGGTTGTGAAGACAAGCAGCAGCGTCTTGGCGGGGGAGGGGTCTACTCAGGTGTCCTCCTCCTCATCGCTGACCAGCTCACCCTTGTCAGGGCTGGTGTCCCGTTCTCGCAAGAAGTCCTCGCGGATGGCCTCCAGCTCCGTCAGCTCCAGCCGGACCTTCTCCAAGTGGTAGGCACGCCGATTCCGGATCTGGCGCAGGGGGAAAGGGTTCAGGTCCCCAAAGGAGATGCTGATCAGCTTCCTGGAGGGAGGCAGAACAGACAGCATAAGCAGGGCTTAGGGGAGGGCTCACACACAGCTCTCACTTCAGCACAGCCCGAGGCCTCTGGGGGTGCGAAGAAGACCCCAGACCCTACTGCTGCCAGGAAGCACTTGTTAAGGGTCATATGCTGCGCTCCAGGGCCAGCCCCACCTCACTCAGACAGGCAGGAAGGCGCAGCGGCCAAGAGGAGGCTTTCTTTCAATTACTGCCTGGACTCGGATTTGAGCTGTAACCCATACTCACTGTGTGACATGGGGCAAGCTAAGTTACGGAAACTTTTCTGGCCTCAGATTTCTCAGCTGTGCACTGGGGACAGTAACAGTGCCACCACATAGGGTGTGGGGGTTACCTCAGCTAACACATGCAAAGACCTTACAGCAGCGTCTGCCGCTTGCTTGGTGACGGGCAGGTGCTGAGGTGTCTCTGACTCCTGAGGACTAGCACAAGGCCTCGCACAGAGGAGGCATTTAGGGAGACACTGCCACAGGACTGACTGGACAGGAAGGAGCCAATGCCCGAGCAAGCCTGGTAATAACTGTCAGACCTGTTGGCAGCATGACAGGCATGGAAGCATAGTCTGCAGGGAACTCTGTGGTTTATGGATTTTCACATTATCCCCAGGTCAAGTCACCAATCTGTAAAATGAGAAAAATCACACTAACATGCTCCCAAACACTGGCCAATGTTTAACAAAAACAGAACCTAAAACTCTTCTGAGTGGTGAATTTCCAGAACTAATCAGGTCAGCCACGCTAGTGTCTGGAGGGTCACAACAGAAATGGGTTCCTCCAACACTGAGCAGGGCGGCCAGGTTCCCTCCTTTCCCCTGTCCCAATTCTGCCCAGTCCCAAAGACTTCACTTCCTAAAGCAGGCTGGTTCACTTCCTGTTGCCCTAAGGTCCAAAAAACTCACAAACCACAGGAGAACTGTGATGAAACAGAAATGTCACGAGGGACTTCCTCCTGGTCTCTGTCAGAAAATAAGCTGTTTACTATTTTCATTGTCTTCTCATATCTTCATTGCACCTTCCAGGCTTGGGGCAGAGGTGTAGTGTTGAAAGCAGCCAAAAGTATATACACAATTAAGAATACACAGGCCTTTAGTATTTTTTCCTTTTATATTCTAAAATACCCACTGCTTAGATATTTCTAATTCCCAGCCAGAGGATTCTCCTGAAAGGAGGTAAAAGGCCTGCTTTAAATGGACAGTTCACAGAGAAGTTGCTAAAACACGTGAGCACCAGAGAACAGGAGTGGCCTGAACACAGTGAGGTACTGAGTGTAGATTTACCAGGTCTTGCCTGGCACTCAGCTCTGCTGACCGGGCTGCAGGAGGAGCAATGTGAAATGAAATGCTGGTGGGGCTGTGAGCCAGGAGCTCATGCAACTAGCCCTTTCTCTCCTATAGCTGCTAACCCACAGGCTCGACAAGCCTGAACCCTAAAATGTCCACCCCCTTCTTTGCTACAGTAAACTAATGCCAAAAGTTCAAAGTTAAATCAATATCTGTCATTCACCCATTCAGTCAGTCAATGCTGACTGAGGCCCACTAGCCCAGGTTGGGGATGCAAGGTGAATTGGACACTACACCTCTGCCCCAAGCCTGGAAGGTGCGATGAAGAGATGAGGAGACAATGCTCTGCACCTTAAAGGCTCCCAGAAGTCCTGCTGCAAAGAAGTGGGTTTAATCTTGTTTAACGCAACATCCCATTCAGACTAGCATTACTTGGAGCCACTAGTCCAGGGGTGGGGCCAGGGCTTCTGTATTCTTTTGTTTTTTAAATCATTTATCTTTTGTTATTATTGTTGAAAATATACACAGCAGAACATATGCCAAATCAACAATTTCTACCTGTACAATTTAATGACACTGATTATACTCTTCAAGTTGTGTAACCATCCTCACCCTCCTTTTCCTAATTGCTCCACCCTCAGTAACATAAACCAGATGTCCCCTAAGCTTCCTATCTAACCTGCATCCACATTCTTAGTGACATCCCCCTGGTGATCCTGCCAGCCAGCCCGGCACTTGTTAATGCACCTGGGGACGCCTGGTCCAGTGAATCTTTACTTTCTAAAGTAAGCCGGTGGAGCAAGCGCTCCTGGAGCTGCTCACAAGGTGGCGCTGCAGGACCATCAGCGCTGCCGGCACCGCACAGCTGTGGGTAGCAACAGGAAGGAGGTGGCTGGCTGGGTGGGCTCTTGCCAAGCCCGCTCCCATCCGTGTCTCGTTGGCAGCTTCCGACAATCCAGCTCACCCTGTCGGGGTGGTGCGTGATCAGTGTTTGGAACCAAACACTCTGAACACAGCACTAGTTTTTGGCATGAGGAAGTTCATTCAATGTTATTCGTAGTAATCCTGACCCAATGCGAAATCAACAAAAACTCTCAGGGCTCATTCCCGGACGCAGGATCAATCTTTCATGGGCAAATATTATCCTCAGATTTAGGTCACTGTTGTTGGTGTATTAATAAGCCTGAAAATATCTTAAAAACCCACTCCCCAATAAAAGATCCTAAAATTAATGATGACTTCTAGGAAACTAGGCAAGACTCCGGCCATCACTTTCTGCTCCCAGCATCCACCTCTCTGGCGCCTGTGGCCTTGCTCAATACAGCCACAGGGTGTAGCGTCTCAACCTGGTCCTACCCCCATCGCTCCAGCCCTGGCCACTCTTCTGCCCCGACTGTGCCCACTGCCCTGCAGCTCCCCTGGCTGACCGTGGCCTGGTCCCACTTCTCACCTCGTCAGCCAGGAAGAGGGCGCTGTCCTGGAGGGCAGCTCCTAGGCCCTGCCTCACTGCCAGAGTGCTTAATAGGGGCGAGCCAGTGTTTTCCAAGTAGACAGTGACCCACGAGTGGGTCAGGAAATAATTTAGTGGGTCATGGTACAGAATTTAATAAAAAATACCAGCATGTGTTGCACAGGTTTTTACCAAGAATTTCACACTTCAACAAATTCTTCAGTTTCAGTTATACACACTCTACTAGTATGTGTGTCTTAGGTTATAGTCAAAAAGGTCTGAAAAACAGTAAACCCCAATATTTCCTAGTGAAAGGACTCATTAGGTTTTTACGTATATGCACAAGCCGGATGCAGAAGTTCAAGTTCAGAGGGAGGGGCTATCCTCATCTGCCAAACCAGCGGCAGGTCCACACAAATCCCTGCTGACAGTTCTCTGTAGCTGTAATCCTAGAGAACAGGGCCTGACCCACCAGGACAGAACAGTCCCCCCACCTATCCCAAGCTCCTGAAGCCACCAACTGGGCTCCAGAGGACAATGGACAACAAAGGCAGCCAAGAACAGTGTGGCTGGGGAGAGAGAGGGTGATATGGTTCCTGAACACTCGGCTGCCCAGGCCAGAAACTGCGGGTCTTTCAAGTTCAAATTCTTCCTCCACACTCTCTTCAGTCTGCTCTCTCTTCTCTATTTCTGGGGGTACCACCGCTGCAGGCACCACCTCTCGCTTGGACCCTCTAACGGCCACTCCCCCTTCATTGCCCAGCTGCCAGTCCTGCCCCAGTCTGACGTGTCCTTCTCTCAACTTCCCAACCCTCTTAGGATAGAGTACAAAGTCCTGAACATAGTCTACAGAGGCGGTAACAGCCCAGCTCTGCCACGTCCAGCCTCAACCCTAGCATATTTCTCGCCCTCTAGTCACACGGTGCCAGCTGGTGGACCCACTTCTGCTACTGTCATTGTGTACTGTCAAGCTGATTCCAACTCACAGTGACCCCATGTGACAAAGGAGAACTGCCCATAGGGTTTTCTAGGATGTAATCTTCATGGTAACAGATTGCCAGGGTTTTCTCTCACGAAGCTGCTGGGTGGGTTCAAACCACCAATCTTTCGGTTAGCAACCAAGCACTTAACCATTGGGCCACCAGGGCTCCTTTGATTCACAGTTCCTCAAGCAGGCTATGTTCTCACATCTTGATGCCGCTACGCCTGCTGCTCCCTCTACCCAGGACACCTCTCCTCACTGCCCCCTTCCAGCTCCCAGCTGACCTAGCCTGCCCCCTGCCCATCATGGCCTGTGCCTTCCCCCAGACTACTGATCGAAAGATGCCATGACCCTTTCCCCCATCAGTTCTTCCTCTATTATCCCCAATACCTGGCTCAGGGCCTGCCATGTAGCAGGCACTCAATAAATGGTGGTAAGATAAATAAAAATGTTGCTTCAGGTTGTTGAGATTTGTTACCCAGTCCCAGTGCAGTCAAGTCGATTCCGACTCATAGCGACCCTATAGGACAGAGTAGAACTGCCCCATTGAGTTTCAGAGGAGCGCCTGGAGGATCTGAACTGCTGACCCTCTGGTTAGCAGCCGTAGCACTTAACCACTACGCCACCAGGGTTTCTGGTATTTGTTAGAGAAAGGATCAAACCATCTTTTGTCTCCGTTCCTCCCCAGTCTTTAGAAGTCCCCCAGTGCTCACGTCCCTCCCCATTTCTTTTCTGCCCTGTCATACACAGTTCACCCAGGATGACTCTGAGTTTGGGGGCAACAAGGACAGGTCTGTTCTCAAGGAGGCAGAGGTCAGGATTGCTACTCTCTTGGATGTCTGAGCACTCCCCCAAGGACTCACCTAGCATCTAGGATAGTGCGAGTGAAATAACGGAGATACTTGAATATGGACATGGAGTCTTGCAATTTCAGGATCTCCTCTTCCTTGTATTTAAAAAGTGCCAGGGCAAAACGGAAGATAACCTGTGAATGGACAGGACAATCCGTAAGCAGAGAGGCACCGTGACTCCAGCACAGCCTGGGCTCTGGAGTTCCGGTGTACGTGCAGCTGCCCCCCGGGTCCTGGAGAAGGCCACTTAAGCAGCTGGCAGGGCCCTGCCCTGGGCCAGGAACTTGGTCAGAGACAAAATTTCCACTGGCTGGGACAACACCCCTTTTTTACAGAAAAATGAATTCTCGGGATTTTTCAACATCACTTTAGCTGAGATCAAACCATTTCTGTACACAGTAGATTACTGTGGAATCCCTTTATATTCAGCTAATACTTCTAGTCAGTAAAGAATAAGGAATTAGAAATCATTTTCAAATATAATCAAAATCAGAGATTTTTGACTCTGGAACTCTGAGAAAGCTGCAGAGGCAAGCTGCATCTCAACTAGCGAACTGGAGTCCAATGATGGACTTCTACTAAATATGGTGAATGAGAATCATGTTTTTACTGACTTGGTTTTGGGTGCTGTGTTTGAGGCTGGAGGAAATGGGCTCCTGGTGGTCTCACAGGTTCCACAGCTTTCGAACAACGGGCTTTCCCTGCATCTGAGGGGCGTGGGTGGCCTGCACCTGCCTGCACTTTCTTTTACAGGGCTTAACAGTCATGTTTCTTTGACCATTCTGCCTCGTGGCCCAGTGCTTCTACTTCTAGGACTAAATCTACAGATGCGCTCGTACATGGGGACAAAGATGTAACTATACGGACAGTCACTGCAGCGGTTTAAAATGACAAGAGATTCAAAACGACCTAAGTGTCCATCACCACGGGACGGTTACATACATTTCTGTGCTTTTAGACCAGAGTTTACAAAATAGGACCCAGATCTCTATGCAGATTACGTCCCTAAGATATAATAAGGTGAAAAAAAATAAGTCTAGGTTCCAAAAACCCAAACCAAACCCAGTGCCATCGAGTCGATGCCGACTCATAGTGACCCTATACCAACCCTACAGGGCAGAGTAGAACTGCCCCATAGAGTTTCCAAGGAGCACCCGGCGGATTTGAACTGCCGACCCTTTGGTTAGCAGCCATAGCACTTAACCACTATGCCACCAG
Source organism: Elephas maximus indicus (assembly GCF_024166365.1). Lineage (NCBI taxonomy): Eukaryota > Metazoa > Chordata > Mammalia > Proboscidea > Elephantidae > Elephas > Elephas maximus. The sequence continues at coordinate 68,601,367 of NC_064831.1, read as the reverse complement.
GGTTTCCAAGTCTGGGTTAGATACACATAAAAACACCTGGAGAAGGCTATGTGACAAATTGAGACGCGCAACCAGGAGACTGGGGAGGGAGAAGGATCCCTTTTTCCACCAATGCCCTCAGTAGTAGGACGTGGACTTCTGTTGTGGAAATGCATTAAACCCAAAATAACCAAACCTACTGCCGTCTAGGCAATTCTGACTCATAGCGACCCTATAGGACAGAGTAGAACTGCCCCATAGAGTTTCCAAGGAGTGCCTGGCGGATTCGAACTACCGACCTTTTGGTCAGCAGCCATAGCACTTAACCACTACGCCACCAGGGTTTCCTGGAAATGCATTACCTATTCAAAAACCTTTTTTAAAAAAAAACACACAACAGACTGGGGTGGGAGGTCATGGGCAGCAAGGCTCTGGAGGTGGCTCCCTGCGTTTGTCCCCCTGATCCTTGGCTTATCAGAATCTCTGGGCCGCCATCTCCTCATCCATACAATGGGAATAATACAACCACCCACAACTACAGACGGCAAGGCTCAGACTGCTAGCCATCAAAGCTCTCAGTGCCAGGCTCAGGGATTGGCCCAGACTAAAGTTTTCTCATGACCCAGCAGATGACCGCTGTTTCCTGAGCTCTCATACCACCCCCAGCAGCACACCATATTGGCATCTCCCTGGCACTGTGGTAATCCTCACAGGCTCTAGGTGGCCACCCACTCCGCCACCATGAACGCTGCCCAGGGTCACCAAGTGTGTATATCTGAAAACAGTTCAGCTGGGCAAACCCACCTTTGGTCCCTCGTAAAGGAAAGAGTCCCATATTTTAAAGAGGATGTCACTAACGACACTATCCACAAACACTACCAGGAACCAGTTGAACGTGATGAGGGTGTAGTCAACTTTATACTGTTCAAAGTGGGTGTGCAATCGAGGCAGTTTTTCACTCATGAGGTCTCTGAACACCCGCTGGTCCACCTGGAAAGAGAACAAAGAAGGTTATGGGGTCCACCATAACACCAGCCAGCACACAAGGACCACCGTGCACTCTGACACCCCGGAGGTAGAGACCCAGCGTGGCGCACAGCTGGTTCCCACATGCACTGCATTCTCACCACTCTGCGCTCCCAAAGCAGCTGACCCAGCACATGGTAGGCATGTGTCAAGTGCCCAGCGAATGTGGCGGAGCAAACCACTGTCACCCTTTCCACAGCGAACAGGAGGCAAATGTTTAAGCCAGAAACCAACTCCTCTGCTCAAAAGTGACTGTGAACAGATAGCTGCAGAGTCCACAGAATGGTCATGCTGACAACAAAGGACTATAAACACAAGGCCTGGGCAGATGCAAGTTTTGAGCCAAAGAGAAAGTGTGACATCACCATTGGCCATTCAATATTTACTGGCCTGTACATGGGGCAGTGAGGTACCTGGGCAGTGCAAACTGTTTGTGCTCAACTGTTTGTACTAACCTAGAGGCTGACAGTTTAAACCCACCCAGTGGCACCATGGGAGAAAAGTCTGGCAATCTGCTTCTGTAAAGATTACAGCCAAGAAAATCCTATGAAGCAGTTCTACTCTGCAACACATGGGGTCACCATGGGTATGAGTTAGAATCAACTCGATGGCAATGGCATTTTCTTTAATAGGGCAGTGAGGGTAGCAAGGACTCAGGAGTCGGGTGGACCTGAGTTTGAGTCTCAGCTCCACCACTCGCTAGCTGGGTGGCCTTGGGCAAATCATGCTCTTAAAGCGCCGGGCCTCAGCTGGGAAACAGCTGATAGTATCTACCTTATAAAGCTATTACTAGTATTAAATGAGACTTTTATCAGCCACCTACCACACGACAGACAAGCATTAGGTGGTTACCATCATTCTGCGTCAGGCACAGGGCCAGTGCCGGGCACGGGGCTGAATAAGGTACAGGTCAACGAGCTAAAAGACGAGTTGGGGGGCCAGAGACACGGCTTATTATAATAACGGTGGTCTAAGCCCCGGTAAAGGTGTGCTCAGAGCATCACGGAGCCCAGGAGGGGCCCCAGCCAGGTCCAGAGGAGGAGCAGTGCTTACGGGCAGGGTTCCCGGCAGTAGAGGCAGGCGAGACAGCACTGCCAGCACAACCCAGTACAGAGGGCCAGTATGTTACTGTGGAGTCAAGACGGCATCCTATAGGCCAGAGCCTGTTCCAGTCTTTTTTCTCTGACCCACAAGAAGAAAGACATTTTCAATGCTCTCTCGGTCAACACATTAATCTGTGTGCATATATACAAAACAGAAACAAAAGTTTCACAAAACACATTTAACCTTACACAGTAGAACTTACTTCGATGCTTTCAGTTTTAGTCTAATCGATTTCATTTGAAGAAGAAAGCTAGTGCTGACCTACCAAACCGAGCCATAGTATAAAAGCACAATGGGCAATGAGAAGCATTAGGGGCTTCAGGCAGGGGACGCGTGCCCCTTGCCTTGTACCCGAGGCCCATCACTCCATTTGCACCGGGGAGGCTGAGCTGGCGGGGGAAGCCTGGGTGGAGACAGGGTGCCCTGCTGGAGGCCAGGGCGTGGTCCAGCAGAGGGGAAGCGGAAAGGCAGTGGGGTGGAGAGCACGTGGCCTCAGGGCTATTTTGGAGATAAAATCTATAGAACTTAAAAACCCTTTTTGGGGGGCACACCAGCCCTGGGGCAAGGACTAGAAGGCAGGAGGGGACAGGAAAGCTGGTAAGGAACCCAAGGTTGAGAAGGGAGGGTGTTGACATGTCGTGGGGTTGTTAACCACTGTCATAAAGCAATACGTATACTAACTGTTTAAAGAGAAACTAGTTTGTTCTGTAAACCTTCATCTAAAGTACAAAAAAAAAAAAGATTTAAAAAGCATTTGAGTAATATTCTAAGTTATTTTCAAAGATTTATGTTAAATTCTTTATAAACAAAAATTTTAAAGCATGCTTTCATTTTAAAAATTGATAATATGTTTCAGAGATACAACTTAGACCTTCATGTTACTTTCAGAATTGGGCTCCTTTCTTTTCTCACTTTCTAAAAAAGAAGAAAAAAAAAACAACTCTTTTGGGGCTATTGCGGGTCAGGAAAAGGAGGTGCTCAGAATCCCCAGGCTTCTGACCTGAGGCAGAGAGGGCAGAGGTGTGGTCCCCTGAAGCCGGCTCACAGGACTAATGGCTGGCCTGAGGGACTGGGCCATGCTGGTGCCTGAGGGGCATCTCCACTAGGCTATCCACAGGCCTCAGGAGACCTGGAGTTGAGGCTCCAGGAGAGACCTGGGCTGGCTCGAGATGTCACCATCAGATGTGGCAACACCTGAGAAAGAATGAGATCGGCTGAGGAGAGCAAGCCTCAGAGACACAATGGCCAATGCCAGAGCCCCACGGAGTGAAGGCAAAGGTGACGGACAGCCAGCTCCATGTGAAGTATGAAAGATGTCAACCTCTTAGTATGCCAGGAAGTGTCTGTGAATACCAAGGACAGCATACACCAAGTCCTCCTGCACTGCTGACAGGAGCGTAAACTGCTATAATCACTTGGGAGGGCAATTTGGCAGCTTCCAGAAAACATGAAGATGCTCACACCCTACAGCAAATTGACTCCTAAATATATATCCCAGAAAAACTTATAAAACTTCCAATTGCACATCAGTCAATTTAGGATAAAAGGTGAGATAATTCTTGGGATTACTAGAATACCGAAATAACTAGAACAATTAAGACAAACTTTAAATAATCCAACATTTTAAAATGTTCTTTTTAAGGACAATCCAAAACTTAAAAAAAAAAATCAATTTCATTTCCTTGTTGGAAGTTTTATTTTTCTTTATAAAGAAGCCTGGACAATTACAAATATTTAAAAAAGCCAAGGTAAGATAGGTTCAAGTAGGCATTACTAGCTGAAAGTTAATTTAAAAATTTTAAAGGCAAAATAACTTAAGAAGCTAAAAATATTACTAGAAACTATAGAAAGTTGTAAATCCACCTTAGGGTGCTTAAAGGACAACAAAATACAGAATTTATGGTTAGAAACATGCATTTTTGACCAATTTGCCTTTTGACTAGAAGGAAACAAAGACAAAATGTCAAAGGTATAAACTGGCTAAAATGAATTATAATTAATTTTCCTTAAAGACTTTTGGGAAACGAACGTACGTAAGAAGCTATAAAACCGATCCATGGTTTGTAAAAAGTACCAACCTTTTTCACCCATATTCGCCCCCCTCCCCACCCCATAAAATTTTGATAAGTCCGCGAAATACTAAAGACCCTTTAAAAGCTGGGAAAAGCCACCCCACAATGCACACGAGTTACCCCTGAGGACAAACGAGGCATGGAGGCCCTCTGTGGTCATTGCCCTGGAAGGCCTGCCCCTCCCTCGCCCACAACACCCCGTCCCCACCTAGAGGGCAGAGTCAGCACTGGTCTCTAGGAACAGCACTTCTCTGTTTTATTCCATTCCTCGACATTCAAACGACGACTACCATTTCTGCCACACTTCATGGGTAACTGGGGATACAGGCATGATAGGGACCAGGGAGCTACCTTTATGGTAAGGGACATGGACCACTGATCAAAAGGGATTCACTCTGTCTGGAGGGTCAAGGCTGAAGACACTCGGGAGCAAGGCAAGTATGAGCTGGCCTCAAACGGGGAGAAAGTCGCACGCACTTCTCTTCCCCTAGTCAGTTGGCAGGCTGGGCCTCATTCTTGAGGCTGCCCAGGTGCTTGGTAGACGGCTGGCCGTGGAGCAGGCTGCCAGGGCTGCCAGGAAACGAGGGCTCAGCCTCTGTCTCACCCCGACCCCGACTGGGCACTGGAGGACATGGAATGACTGTGTCATTCATCTCTGCGTCCCCGGTGCCTAGCACCAGCTCCTGGCATCCAATGTGCACTAACTCAGATGATGAAATGAGTAGAAAAAGTGGCATGCATCTGGACTGCAGCAGCAGCAGGCAAGGGTCTCAGGCACCTGGCCCTAGCAGGAGGCAGCTCTACCGTGGTTTGCTCAGGGCCAGGGTTGACTGCACACACAAAGCCAATTCCGTGCTCAGGTGAGCTTTACAAAGTGCTACCAATAGGAGAACAGTGAACGAAAGAAAGTATGTGCAAACACCTGACGGAATGCCAGAGCTCCCAAAAACGACAGCTAAGAAGCAGATCATGACACAGGAAAATGCTCACACTTTAATGTGAACCGGCCAGGCCCACCATGCTCTCAATGTGGAGACCTACATGTACTGGGAAAAAAGGCAGAAAGAAATACATAAAAATGTTAACTGTGGTTCTCTACGTGGTAGGATAACAGGGGACTTTCATTTTCTTCTTAGTATCTTTCTATATGGCCTAATTTTTGCCTATATATTGCCTATAGTGTCTAATTTTTAGTAAGCATCTATTAGTTTTATAATTAGGGAAAAAAAGTTTCCTTAGAATTTACATTTATGTTTATGAGACAACTGCATGCAAATTTTATCCACATACTTAAAATAGGTCTTTCCTCTTTGCTTATAAGAACAATATCACTAATAACTACTGTTGAGCTTTTATAATGCTCCAGGCATTAGGTTAACCTTTTATGCATCACCTGAATTCAATCTCAAACACTCTCTCTCAGGTGGGTATCATCCGCATTTGACAGATGCGGAAACTGAGGCCTGGCGCTGTGAAGTGATGGTCCCCACTCCACAGCTCACAGGTGAGAGGGCTCACTTCCTCCCTGGCCCAAGCTCCTAACCAATGTGCTCTACCACCTGGCAGAGGAATTATGAAAGATCTATGTTTCATTTCTCCTATTCTGAAGTCCTGTCACCTGAGATTTTTAAATTTAGGTCTTCAAAGTTACTAGCTTTTAGCTGCCCATGAATACAGACCACTTTCTTTACTGACCTCTTTAATCCCACCCAGCTCTAACTGCTGCCTCTTCCCACTGCCATTTATTTCCTACTTTACCCACTATTGTGACAGAAAACAGATCTGTAGGTAAAGTGAAGCAGTCCGGGGGAGACCAGATAAGCCTTCTCCTCTGAGATCAGTCGACATTTGTAAAGCTGGGTCAGGGGGTTGGGGGGACAGTCTGCCCCAGGAAGGCCAGGGCCCAGCATCACCTCACCACCCTCCTGCGGTGTCCTGGGAGGCAGCAGGCACAGTGGGGTGAGCTTGGGCCCAAAGCCACAGAGGTCTGGGTCTGGACTCTAGCTCAGACTTAGTGTCTCTGAACCTCAGTTTCTTACAAGTAAAACGGGGACGATGATCCCTACACCTCACAGGGCTTGATGAAGCTGTGAAGCTGCCAGCGCCGGGCTGGTGCTCACTAAAATGCAAGCTTTCCCTGGTCAAAGAGTTCACAAAAGCTTAGATGTTTATGATGCTGGTGCTAGGGTGCCGCCGACCAGCTGAAAGACAAGCAGGCCAGCAGTAATAAAGGAGCACTGTAACTGCTGTCCCAGAAGCCTGGGGAAGGGACTGGAACAGAAGCAGGGTCCTGAAGTTGGCCTCAGGAAGGCAGGAGAGCTAAGACTGAGCAGGAGCCTGGTGGGGAGACATCAGGGGAAGGTGTTCCAGGCAGAGGAAGTATATACACAAAGCACACAGAGCTCAGGGCAGGACCAGAGAATAGGGAATTCTACTGGGCACCAAGACGCTGCACAGGTGGGCAGGGACCACAGTGTGGAAGGAGGGCCCCCGCGGCCATGCATAAGCACATGGCTTTAGCCTGAAAGCTCTAAGGACCTCTATGACTCCAGCAGGGGGGTGGCATGACTTGCATCTGAGAATGAGATGGGAAGGTGGGTCACTGAAGGCAGGAAGGAAGGAGAAGTGGCAACTGCAGTGGGGCAGGAGAGAGGCAATGCTGACCTGACAGAGGTGAAGGGTCAAAGGGTATATGAGAGCCACCAGGCAGGTGGCAGTGACTGGTGAGTGACTATGTGGATACACAGGAAAGGAATGAAGAGGAATCTAAGATGACTCCGGTGTCTGGCCTGGGAAGCTAGAAATGTGGGTAGTGTAGATAGTCATGGGGGCAACAATCCTCCCCAAAGGCAGAAATGCAAATATAAAGAACCAGGAGAAGAGAACCCACTCTAAATATACAACAGGGGGAATTTTATTCAGGTAGCTGGTTACACCAGTGACAGAAAAGCTGAAACCAAACAGCTGATAGGAAAGCAGCCCAGAGATTAGCAATGGCAGGAGTCACTGCCACCCCTGGGTTGGGGGGATAAGGGGCGGGGGACAGCTGGCATGGAGGACCCAATCAGCTGGGAGCTGGAGGCATGGGGATGAAGCCACTGTCAGAGGCCGTGCCCATGGCGGAGTGAGGGGAGCCACATCTCTAACTCCAACCTGCAGTGTCTCCACTGCTGACTCAGGAGCTGGGACACAGCCTGCGGGCCATCCCTGTGATACCGCATGGAGCAGTATGGACCTGTGAGCAAGCAGGCCAAGAGGTGACACAAACCTGGAGAAGAGGCTGCCACACAGCAGGCGCTGACGCTGGCACCACTGTATGCAAGAGGCACACGTGACTGAAGGTGAGACGTGAGAGGGGTGGCCAGGCAGCAAGCAGAGAGAGGGACACATGGAAGCCCATGCTAGTGGCAGCCCAGCCTAAGGAAGTGGTGCCCTGGCCCACAAGGGCCAAGGGTTTGGTCCAGGGCTATCCCAAGCATGGAGACAAAATTGGGCTCTCCCAGCCCACACCCTCCTACACTGTCCCCTGGCTTCAGAGGCTGGGTGTGGTGTGGTGGACATGAAATGCGCGGCTCAGGCCTCCCGTCCAATGGCCCCAGCAGCTGCCCCTCTGGGTCCATCACATCTGCTCACAGAGGCCGTGTGCTTCCTGCAGGTTGCTCCCAGTCGAGGAGTGTGCACAGCAGGGGCACTAATGCAGGCCCATTCTTGTGAGGCTCAGGGTCCTTCAATAGGCAACCTTGGCTTAAGCACACCCCACTGACTTGGCCAAAACTTTCTTAGAACTGCACAGAAGCCTGAGTCTTCTCCTGCCCAATCCTTCCTTCCCCTGGCTCCCTGCCCGTTCATCCTTCATGGATGTTTCCCCTCACAAATCTCTTGCTCACTTGATCCTACCTTGGCATCTGCCTCTCGGGTTTGTGCCCAGGGGGAGAGAAAGCTGGGCAGTGAAAATGATATCAGGTTCTCACTGTGAAAGAACAATTAACTGGCTGGTTTTCAGTGCGCTGAGTGAGCCTCCCCCCAGTACTCACTTCCAAACAGCTCGAAACACAGCCTCAGGGACATGCCCGGTCTTGTCACGCTTTCTTCAGGGCTCAGTCGCTGAAGTCACACACATGAAGCTTCCCCTCCCACAAGGGCTTAGTTCAAGTCACATTCCAGCTATAGCTCTACAAGGTGGTGACTGAAGCACAATATTTTTAGAAGTACCTGGGATCCTAAAAGAGTCTTTGTGTAATAGTCTCGAGGCATGAAAACTTCCACTATGGTGACTAGACACCAGAAAGCGTCTTCTTGTTCCAGATACAGGAGGGCCACTGCCACCAATCTACGAGCAAACAGAGAACAAGGTGAGCGCTGGCACCATGCGCCCAGATGCAGACGCTGCTGCCAGTCTTCAGAGACGTCTGTACAACGTTTCTTCTCTCTCCTGGCCAAAGCTGTTTCTAGCTCTCCAGTCAAGAACACTACGTGTTTCTGGGCAGGTGACGTATGTTCTAAGGTTTGAGAAGTAAAGCTACACATCCCCCTTCACTCCGTTCAAAGAAGATCAGATTGTTTCCCAATACTAGCCTCGTTAAAAAAAAAGTCTGTTTTCATTATAAAATTTTTGCTAATGCAGCTAATGCTGTGAGTTACTGTTCAGGCAGTTCCAACTAACCCTTTTCTGGACAAGAAATCCAGAAACAAACGTGAATGTAAGTGGCAAAGATCACATGAAGGCTTAGAAACAACTCTCCCAATATCATCCAGCTTCCACACTGGGGGAATGAATTGGGGCTTTATAAAAAGAAACCCTTCTGAGGGACCTTCTAGCAGCAATGTGTCCACAGGATGCACATGAGGTGGGAAAGGAAGGAGTATGTGTCACCTGTTACTGGGTCATCATGTACATTTGGGTCCAGCTATTTCCATGCTGTCACTAATCAAGAGGTTACTTATCCAGGAATCTCAGGTATCCCAGGTATGGCTCTGAGCAGGCATTCAGGACACAAAGACGGAAAGAAAGAGGCGAGAGAAAAGCCTCTCTCCACAAAACTCAAATCCAAGGACCTCTGTCCACAGCTTGACGCTTCGGTGCGCCACGCCCAGGAACATTCCTGAAACTCCTCAGGATTTTTTCTTTTTCCTTCCCTATACAAAATTATAATGAATTTGTCTCAAATTAAAAAAGGAAAAAAAAAAAAAAAACACCGGAGGTAGATGGGAAGGGGCTGTGTTGAGTAGGCGTAACAGGCATGGAGAACAGAAAGGTGACACCTGGCAGAGACGGAGGAGAGAAAAACAGGAAACATGAGCACAGAAACCACGTCCCACAGCCACCGCAAACACCAAGAAAAGGGTAAAGAGCCCAAACTCAGCAGAGCCTTTGAGGGCATCGCTTTAAAGTAACTGATGTTCCAGGTAGTAGGCCTGAATCATCTAGAAAAAGCTCAAGTTCCGGGTGCTCGGAAAGCACGGACATGCACAAAATATTTCAAGGAAAAAAATTCAATAAAATGAACATTTAGAGGCTTTAATGCTGGTGGGGGTAGAGGTCCAGAGAGAAAGCTTCTCTGGAAAATGTATTTATGTCTAGAATGACTGATTCCATGACAAAACCAGACAAACGGAGCATCACTGCACCAGAAGGAATTGCCACAGCTTTTTCTTAGTGTCCCCAACAGGCATGCTCAAGTCCTCACCGGGACCCCTTAGGGGCTGGAGAGGTTTTCAGCCTCTAGGAGCTTTTAGGTGGAGTGCACAATGTGAATGTGGATTTCAGCAAAACAAGGCTGCTTTCCCAGGCAGTATCCTACTTACTGGCCTTTTCTGAATGGGGGACTGTCTAGGAGCAGCGGGCGTCCCCTGCGGACGCCCCCTTCACCTTCCCAGGGGCCCAGCGTGGCTGCCCTCTCTTCACCACCACAGAGGTAACGACTTCCTGGAAACCACTCGGTTTCGGGGCTTACCCAAGTTGACGTTCCAGGTTAAAAGGCTTTCCTCCTGCAATATTCTAACTTCAGGTGGGAACAGATATCCCTCACCTGTTACCTGCAGGTCAGCATCTGGCACGAGCAGGATTAAAAAGGCCTATGAGCAGCCAGAATACATGCCAGCATTCAAAACCTCAGGCTCACACACTGCACTCACTGCACTGAAGTACACACACGGTGTGTCACCGTTCTATTTCTAACAAGCTTGGTTACCTAATTTCACTACACAGAGTGGAAGAGAAAAGGACAATTACAGGGATGGCAGGAAGCAGAAACAGCAGGAAGTGTGCCAGCAGGTCAGAATCAGGCAGGTTGTAAAAAGCAGGCACAAGCACTCAGGAAGCCCAGTCCTGGGGAGCAGCTTCTCGGAGATCAGACCTCAGCACCTCCTGAGGCTCGTCCTGTCCCAGCACAGCCTGGATGAAGAGCCTGCATCTTTAAGAAAAGGCAAGAGGCTTTTCAGTGCCCTCTGTCTTGCAGGGAACTATGCAAGACCTTTAAAAGGTTACGGTCAAAAAGAAGACAAGTTTGGGCCCTTCCAGGGTTAAGCTTCAGCTACATCAAGAATTGCTGGGAGCACGAAGACCCTCTATAAACAAGGAGTGGCTACCAGTTTTCACTTCATGCATTACAAACTAATGAAAGTGAACTTCTGATCAAAACCTGAGTGTGCTGACAACAGTGAGGAAGAAAAAATGAGGAACCAAGTTGTTTCAAAGGAATCTGACTTTGATGTTCTTCATATTTTCTAAAAGCACGTGTGTTTCTCAAAATTACCCTAGAATTGGGGATATTGCATAATTAAAACCAGTTTGCTACAACTAGTTCTTTCCCCTAAACAACTGGCTTTTCTTGGCCTACCAGGAGGGGAGGAAAGTTCAGGTAGAGCCTGGCACCTACAAGTTCTCCTGATAGCATCCTAATGGCAAACAGGGGCACTCTATGGGCTGGGCACCCACCTGTTCAGACCCTGGCAGTAGCCGATGTCGGGATTCCGCCAGGAGAAGGCAAGCAGGACGTTTCGTAACTTCTGTATGCCTTCTGAGGTGGGACAGGAGTAATGTTTGTTGTTGGGCAGTGTCCGCAGCAGGTCCAGTTCGATCTGCTTGGAGGCCGGGTTCTGCTTCTCCAGTGCCTTCTGAAGCAAGGTTTGGAAGTACCCAGGCTCAGTGCTGTCCTTGAACTTCCTCGTGTGAAGGTCCACACACCACTTCCACACTTTGGAACGGTGATCGTGTGGAATGCCTGCACGGATCAGGTTTTTTAGTTCCGGGGAGCACATCATCTCCCTGTTCATTGTGCTTGCAAAATAGTTTTCCCACTTGACCCCGGTGGAAACTTCCTGGTTTTCTGTGAGGTAGAGCGTCTTTAGGTCCAATGCTCGGACTTTGGCTACCAACTTCTCTTCCTCATCGTCCTCAGGTACAGTCCTAAACCCGTAGATATCATATTCACTGTTGATAAAAACAAAATCAAGAGTATAAAATGACATAGTCTTGGCAAAAAGACCAGTGAAACAGAATAGAGAACCTAGACATCAATCCACGTATACACAGTATTTTGAAATATGACAGGCATTTTAAATCAGCAAGGAAAAATGAACTTCTCAATAAACAGGGCTGGGACAAGTGCCTTTCCATATTAAAAAAAAAAAAAAAAGGGAGTGTGTAGCAAGGTGTATATGGGTTTTTATGCTAGAGACTGACTTGATTTGTAAACTTTCCCTTAAAGCACAATAAAAATATTAAAAAAAAAATTAGATCCCTCCCTTCTTGATTCCATATAAACAAATCAGTTCCTTATGGATTAAGGCCCTAAATGTGAAAAGCATAGAAGAAAACACAGGCAAGACTGCAGACCAAGACCCAAAAGGAGACGGAAAAATTTGGCTACATCAACATATGTGTAAATGTATTTATATGTCATACCCATACATATATATAAATTCTATGCTTCAGAAGATATAATTTAAAAAGACAAGGAACAGCCTCAAAAACAACCAAAAAATATGTGCGTGGCTATATTTGTAAGCATGCACGTAGCCGTAGGCATATATGTGTATAGGTATATATACATAGGTGTAATGCACATATATACGTATACGCATCTACGTGACTGTACACACATATGTTCATATATATAGTAAAGCACATGGGGGGCGCAGTTACAGATACTTCTTAGACATAACCAAATACCTCATGGGATCGGATTTCTGGTTTTGGACGATTAGGACCATAGTCTTGTGGGACATCTTGGTCAATTGGCATACTATAGTTCATAAAGTTATGTTCTACATTCTAGTTTGGTGAGTAATGTCTGGGATCTTAAAAGTTTGTATGCAGCCACCTAAGATACAACTACTGGTCTCTACTTGTCTGGGGAAAAAGTGAACAAAGAAACCAAAGACTTAAACTAGTCTACAGGACAAATAGTTTACATGAACCACGGCCTCATCTATTCTGAGAACAGAAGAACTAGGTGGTACCCAGCTACCACTGCTGACCATTCTAATCAGGGCCACAATATATGGATCCTGATAGAACGGGTGAAAAATGTGGAACAGAACCTCAAATTTCTCAAAAAAAAAACAAAAAACAAAAGACTGAAAAACCAGACCAATTAGACTACTGGACTGGAGGACTCCCCAGGAATACTGCCCTGAGATCTCTTCAAACCAAAAACTAACCCCCAAGGTCACCTTGTAGCTAAATAATAAATTGGCTCAAAAAAAATAATGAATATCACCCGTAAATATTATGCTCCTTAAAAAAACCCACCTATATGAGACCAAACGGTCAACAATTACTTTAAAACAAAGATGAGAACGTAAGAGGGCAGGAAAATTAGATTAACAGAAATGGAACAACCAGAATGGAAATACTGAGAATGTTCACACGTTGTGAAGAACGTAACTGATGTCACTAAACAACTTGTGTAGAAATTGTTGACTGGGAACCTGAACTGCTGTGCAAACCTTCAACAAAAACACAATAAAACATTATTTAGAGGAAAAAAAAAAAAGACAAGAGAGAAAATATCTATACAGTAAAGAGGGATAAAGAGGAATTAAGGCTGAGGAGGCAGAACAATGGCCAGCAAAGATGCCTACGCCCTCATCTCTGGAACCTGTGAATATGCTGTGTGACTTGGCAAAAATAACTCTGCAAACAGAATTAAGGTTACAGAATTTAAACTAGGGCAATGATCCTGGATTATATGGGTGGGCTCACTGTAATCAAACCAGCCCTTCAAAGTGGAGGAGTCAGAAATCAGACAGGAGGAGAGGAGGCAGGTGAGATGTGAAGCCTGAGGACTTGACGGTTTCTGGCTTTGAAGATGTTGGAAGCTGGGGCCGTGAGTATGGGCCCAAGGGATGCTGTGGCTTCTAGAAGCAGGGAAAGGCCTTCAGCTGACAGCCAGCAAGGAAATGGGGACTTTAGTCCTGCAAGGAACTGAATTCTGCCAACAACCTGACTGAGCAAGAGAAGGAATTCTCCCCAAGAGCCTCCAGAAGGGAACGTAGTCCTGCTGACACCATTTTAGCCTGTGTCGGATTTCTGAATCCGACTTCTGACCTATGATACATTTGCGTTGCTTTTAAGCCACCAAGTTTGTGGCTATGGCGGCAACAGAAAAGTGATACGGAGGCCCTTCTCACACTGCTGCTGAGTGTGTGAGCTGGCACGCGCACTACGAAAAGCAGGTCTAGCAGAGCTGGGGATCTATATTCCCTCTGGGGCAAGAATTCCACTTCTAGTCTACATCCTAGAGGAACTCTCACATGGACAAATCGAGACACGTACCATGATGTTCACTGTACCCGTTTGTCTTAGGAAAAAAAGAAAAGTTCCTAAATGTTCCCGAGGGAAAAAAATGAAGACATTGTGGTATACTTATACAATGAGGTACTATAAACCAAAACCAAACCAAACTCGTTGCCATCGAGGCAATCCAGACTCACAGCAACATCACAGGGCAGAGTAGACCTGCCCCAGAGGGTTTCCAAGGCTGAAATCTTTATGGAAGCAGACTGCCATATCTTCTGCATGAGGTAGTATACGGCAGCTTAAAAAAAACTGCTCGGGAGCAACATATATCAAACTAGATAATTTCTGGAAATAAGGTTGAATGAAATAAGCTGCAAAAAGATATGTATACGGTGGAGGTGGTGTGTAAAAAAGTGTCATCAGTTAGAAATACATAGTGAAGTATTTACAGGTGAAATTACGTGACATCTGGCGTTTGTTTTAAAAGCCTCCAGGGAAGAAATCTGGGGGTAGGGAAGTAAGACAAAAAAAGATTGGCAAAACATTACTAACTGTTAAAGCTGAGTGATGGTTGCGCGGTAGGGTTTGTTTTACAGTAAAACCTGCGGAAGCCGGAACTGTATAAGGCGGAAACCTGTCAGAGAAGGGAAACTAACATATTTTCCACTAAAGTGAGCGACAGAAAAGTGGTAAGCCTGCATCCAGTCAAAGGTGGAAGACTTCTGAGACCCAGAAAAGCAAGGCTGTTCTGTTAAGTTCTGGCTTCCACAAGTTCACTGTATAATTGTCTACTACTTTGTATGCTTGAAATTTTCCATAGTAAAAATCTTTCTACGTATATGTAATGCTTGAAAACACACAAAATATGTAGCCAAAGTACAAAATGCACACGAGAAGGGCAGACACCAGTGACGGGCACTGGAATACCTCTGCTGGAATGTCCTCACAGGAGTTAACAATAATTACGAACGGAAAAGTGGTGCTTGGCTTGGAGGCAGAGCCACTGAGCCCAGACATCTGCATGCCGGGTCCGGGGTCCTGCCTTTGTCACCCACAGGCTGGGTGACCCTGGGCAAATTACATCCCCTCCCTGACCCCAGCTTCCTCATTTATAAAGTGAGGATAAGAACACCCGCCTCACTGGGCATTAAATACGATCCCACAGGTAAAATGCCTTGGTGCAGCCTCTGGCACACAGCAGACCTCAATAAAAGCGAGTTTTTGTCATGGTGATGTTGGTCATATGCTGGCAGCGTATTTTTTACCCGTCACCTGAGTAGCTGAGACAATGCAGACAGGTGCTGGGGGCTCAGAGGTGAAAGGTCATGGGAGGCTGAAGCAAGGCCTGGGCCCCAGAAAGATGGAGGAGGAGAAACTGGGCGAACGCAGCAAGCCAGGCTCAGGGACAGGGTGACAGGATCTGACCCAGAGTGGCAAAGGGGCACCAACAGAGGAGGAGGTTGGACCAAGGGAATTTGCAGATTTCTCCTATCTTCAATATTTCATAAGTCTCATTTTTTCCCCCCAGAAAATAGAACATAGGGTTCTTAACCCAAGACTGAGGAGCTGTGGCGGCACAGTGGTTAAGCACTTGGCAGCTAACTGAAAGATTGGCAGTTTGAACCCACCAGCCAGTCTGCAGGAGAAAGACGTAGCAGTCTGCTTCTGTAAGGATTTACAGCCTTGGAAACCCTATCAGGCAGCTCTACTCTGTCCTATAGGGTCACTATGAGTTGGAATCGACACGACAGCAACAGGTAACCCAAGATACTGATGGGTTTCCAGGTTCTGTGAATTTCCCCCAAATATATGCAATATTGTGTGTGCGTATGTGTGCGTGTGTGTTGCCAAGAGTATTTCAGGGTCAAGAGCGTGCCTGGCTTTTATCAGATATTCAGTGGGACCAGTGAATCACATTACCTAGGTATTTCTCACTTACAAAGAAAGCCAGTTCCCTACTGAGGGGTTCCTTTTGCTTTCAAGACAGCACATGTCTCAGGAGAGGACTCCTACTCCTTGGGAGCCTGGCTCCTCCTGCTGCCAGACCGGGAAAGGGTTTGGAATCAAAAGATCTGGACTGAGTTCCAGCTCCATCCCTTGTTTATTACTGGGAGGATGGTGACAGTAACCGTTGTACTGCCAGGACAGGGGTTGAAAGCATTAGATCAGACACACAACTGTGGAAAGCTTTCGCTGTCAAAAAGGGGGATTTCAGAAATGGGATTCCTGTGTGGTCGCACTACCCGCCGCAGTCACGAGCACCTTTACCTGACAAGATGAGGTTTAATGAACGCTTGCTCTGGCTGCTCTGGGCTCTCAACCTGCAAAGCGTCCTCCAGCAGCTGGGCTATGACATCCCGAGCAGGCCCCTGTTCTTCTGAGCAAACTGGCGTCTTCATTTCTTGAAGCAATATCAAGTATTTACTTTCTATTTGGCAGAGCTTGGCTTCTAGGCTAGAATACTGCAGAAAATTTGGTGGTTACTGCCATCCAGACAGAGACACAGGAAAAACAATCCTTAGGGACCTCAAACAATCAATGAGTGACAAGCCCAAAACTATGAGGATGTAAGAGACAGATCCTATCAAAGACAAGAGATTTATTTATGCCACAGCCACCTGTCATATTTAGAACAGTCTGCCATGGGACCCTCTTCCTTCCTAGGGCCTAGCATAGAAGGGTGCAGACCATCAGGTGTCTGGAGGCCAACACATGCATCAGCTCTGGGCAGGGGGATAGCAGCAGAAGCCAGGCCACACCCAATTACTGAGGTCAGGCTGTGTGCCACTTGGGACAGGGGCCATCAGTGGCCACCCCATGCTGCACCAACACTTTTCTAGGATGCTGTGACCCAGGACAAGCTCCCATCTGCCACTGTATCCCACAAATTAAATGCACCCCTAGAAAACATGCAGGAACAAGGTTTCAGAAGATGCTTTCAGGACTGTTCAAAATGGTATATAACAGCTGTTGACAAGTGATTATAACCGTAACGTCTGCAGTGCCTTTACACTTTGCAAAGCCTTTCCGTCCATAATCATGTCTGACTCTTGCACCAAGTCTATCAGGCTCGAAGAGGAGGCATTATCCTCACCAGCCCATTTCATAGATAAAAACTGATTCACACTTAACAACAGAAATCAAAACCCAAATAACCTAAATTTAGGGGACCTTAGAATTGTGGGTTTTTTTTGTTTTCCTTTAAACTCCACTAAAAATGGGTATGTGTATATGGAAGTCACATCTCAGGGCATTTCTCTTTGTCTTCATCAAAGACACAGTGAGCCTAAGTCCATAGAATTACATACTATTTATATTTTAAACATATTTTGAAACCACTTCCTTGCAAGCATGGGATTTTAACTGGTTTTAAAGCCCATCCATTTTAGAATGGCTTTCTCATCGCACCTCCCTGCAGACAACAGAATATATCCACCCTTACCCACCTTGGCCATCAGATCCTTCTCTCTCCTTTCTGCATTTCTTCGTAGAGCTGCAAGTTCCAAAATCTCCTTATTTAGAAATTTATTTTGGGTTTTATATCCCTGCAGACTATCCTGTTGGGGAAAAGAAATCCATCAATTCACATTGGTTGAATGTTGACTACTATATGCATTTGGCTGCCTTACCAATCAAATAGCCTGGCTAAGTTAGAGAGCCCTGGTGGCGCAGTGGTTAAGAGCTACGGCAGCTAACCAAAAGGTCAGCAGTTCGAATCCAACAGCCGCTCCTTGGAAACTCTATGGGGCAGTTCTACTCTGTCCTATAAGGTCGCTATAAGTCAAAATCAACTTGACGGCAATGGGTTAAGTTAGAGAGAGTTCTGAGGAACTGGAAGCTCTTATTGGGCACTTTCCCACTAGTGCCGGCGGCCACTCTTGGCAGTAGAAGGCAGACAGGCACTACTGCTGCAAGGGAGGATATGGGGAAAATTTACTTAATGGTGGTGACTCCTTTCAACTGAGACAGGAGAAACTCCTCCTTAGGGGACTTGGCAAATTTTTGTCTATGCACGTCCACTGAGGTGGTACAATTAAGCAACATCTAATACTCATTTTTTTTTTAACTAAAGAAACGGAACACATTTTCCGTAGGCTCTCATTTTTACTTAACCAGTTTATGTAGAAAACGCTACAAATACAGCAAAAGCCCTTGACTACAGAATTATACTTAATAATTAAATCACATTGTATGAAGTGTTAAGAAAACATTTTCACCAACTTTTTTATATTAAAAGGTTACAAACCTATGGAAGAGTTGAAAGAAAAGTACAAGGAAGACAATATACTCTCCACCTAACATGTTAACTTTGCCACGTTTGCTTTATCTCCTAAGGGAACACAGCAAGCTGGCGGCTGGCTCTGCCAAGCCCAACCTGGAGTGCAGGTCTGGCAAAGGCAGGTGACATATGTTAGTCTCAGCCCTTCGAACTCTGAGTAAAAAGAAGTAAAAGGAGCCAACAGAAAAAGGGAGAGTTTTCATGTATATGCTGTGAACATAAAGTTCAGGGAACTTCTTTAGACCAAGCTAATAATAATAATAATGATAAAGTTGAACTGAAGATGCTCCCAAATAAAGGTACTATTGAGAACCACCCCTGAGACTCTTAGGGCAGTGATTTCTAAATGCTCTCTACCAGCTTTAGTCTTTATTAAGTGCGATATTCCCTCTTTCTGACTATTTCTCTTTTACAACCTGACAGGCTGGTGCCTGGGATTCCTGAGGAGGTTTTGGTCCCTCGAAGGAGAAGAAATTCTGCTTCCAGACAGCCCCCAGGGCAGGCCAGGGATGGTGAGGAAAGGTACTAGCTGCTTGTGCTGTCACAGAAGGACACCACTGCCATCCCTCAGAGACGTCTCTGAAGACGTTCCCATCTCCAAACTAGAAAATACCACGGGGTACACAATTTCCTCCATAAAATACCCACAAACTGACAACGTTTACATGGTCCCCACAGCTGTTAACATTTATGGAGCACTTGCTATGGGTCAGAGGGGCCCTGTGCTAGCACTTCAGGCTCCTATCTCATTTAAACCTCACAGCTCTTACCAAAAAAACCCAAATCTACCACTGCTGAGTCGAATTCTGACTCACAACTCTCAGGTGGCCATTACTGTTATCACTATTTGCTAGGTAAAGAACTGAGGGGTTGCCCAATCACACAACCACTAAGGGTGTGGACCTTGAACCTGGCCTCTGAGAGCCAGGCCTGGTGAGCTTTTCTTTGAGCTCAGCTCCTCCACCCCCCTCGCCCCCACTCCTGATATGCGTCACACCAAGGCAGCCTCAGCAAGACCACACATCACTACCAGCATTCCCATATCTAATGTCAAACACAAAAGGAGGCCTACTGCCCTTCCTTTATGACCCAAATCATGATGCCCCCCCCCCCCCCCCGGTGTCTTAAAGCTCTCATATAGGAAAACAACGAACAAACAAACACGTTACTAGAAGGCAGGTCAACCAAAGGAAGATGAGCTAGAAGGCAGCTGAAGAATACACTGAAGAAATGATGGACTGGGTGATACAAGGTGGATCAGTGAAAGCATAATAATCATATTCTGACGAATCTATGTTTTTAACTTAAAATTTTTGTTACGGTCTAAGTAAATCCTGATAATTTATCTTTAGGACACTTTCCCTAGCATGATGATGGTGATCACAGCAATAACGATACCTGACAGTGCAGAGCCCATGCGGTGTCAGGGACTCTGTGAGGGCTTTACACGGATTACCTCCTTCGATCCTTACAACAACCTATGAAGGAAACCCTATTTCACAGATGAACACACTGAGGCACAGAGAAGTGAAGTAACGTGGCCAAGGTCAAAGCTCATAAGTGGTGGTAACACTGGGTTTGAAACTAGCCAGGTCTGGCTCCAGAGTCCACACTCGGTCTAAACCACCACCCTTCCTTTCCACTGCTCACAGCTGTAATTCTGCTTTTACGCGTGTGCTTTCTAAACTGTGAGCTCCAAGGAGACTGGGTCTCCTTTGCTTTACACTGTGTCCACATGCAGAGCACAAGACCTGGCATGTGGTGGTCATGCATCAGATGTTTGTTGAATGAAGAGATGACACTGCCCAAAGAAGGAAGAGCTGTATGCAAGAAGATATACGTGCAACAGCCAAACACAGGAAACAACATAAAGATTGAGCAAATAATGACACAGTCAAAAATGGACAATTTTGAAATCATTAATGATAGCAACAAAGAAAGCACAACACAGAAAAGTGCTTAAGCTATAATGCTCCATGAAACAATACAGAAGTCTATCTGTGCCAGGAACGAAGGATTATGCATACACAGGAAAGGCCTAGAAAGAAACACAGAAACAGCAAAGCATTTAAATTGCTAGGGTGGTAAAATCCTAGGACCAATATCTGTTTCACTTCAAAAAACTACAGAGACAAAAAGTGACCACGTGTTAGACCACAAAGGAAATGTTAGTCAATTCCAAAAGGCAGACATCTTTACAGAGCACATTCACTGACTACATAAGCAAGAAACCTGGATAGTAACAGCAACAAGAAAAAAAAGGGAGCCAAAAATAAACACATATCCATTCCCACAGACATTTTAAAATGTGGGTCAAAAGAAGAGAAAACACACACCAAAATACCCATTTCTGTCCAAAGCTTTCCCTCTTCCTCCCTCAAGCCGTTTCAGTTCTTCCATTGCTACCGCAGGGAAGCATGGATTAGGGTGAGTGTCTTCAGCACCGCAGAGGGGATGCCCCTGGCACTGGCCATCACGGGTTCCGGGCTGAGCAGTGTCAGAAAACACCAAGTCACTGACCCGGGCAGGACTCACCTATCCCACCTGGAATTCACAAGCCATAAGCAAGTCAACCAAACCATCATTCTGCTACTTCGCAAACTGTGTCCACACTTATCCTGTCTGTCTCAGAATTCGGGAGCCACGGGCTTTAAAAACTAACATGAGAAATGTTGGGGGAAAGAATTTCATGACTGATTCAAGATGGCTGCATTCATCATGCTGCAAAAACAACAAAAGGGAAAATCTAATTCTCATCAACTCCCTTAGCTGTCTCCAAAAGGAGTCCTGCAGAGCTGAAGCGGCAACGTGACACACTCTCTCCACACACACCCCAGCTCTGTAACCAGTGTAAGCCTTGCCACATGCCTGCCCCACTGCCAAGCAGTGCTCACATGCTGGCAAAGTATACATTTCAGCTGGCACTAAATACGCAGTCACAGAACGTCTACCATTGACGGGCTGTGTATTAGCATCCTGTATATTCTAGGTTGTATATATCAACAAAACTGACTACTGGCAACCCTAACTCAGATCTCTTTTTTTTTTTTTTTTTTTTAACTTCAGCTATTTTTATAGTGGATGTAAGTATAAATTAATGAAAGGGGTTTTTTTGGGGGGGGGTTGCTGTTTTAGATTTTCTCATTAATAAATCCTTCTGACTCACGTGTCTAATATTGTCATCACTTAGAAGTGGCCACTATGGGAGACCAGATATATGTTCAACAATGTTGCCATTATTCCACTGCTTTTAAACTTCTATTTTAGAATATCTTCAGAAGCCCTCATTCAATCCACTGACAGTTTAGGAAAGGCACCACTAGGCATGAAGGAAGTGTTCAGTAAGACCCTCAGAAGTAGTAAATCTTTGTCCTTCAAGGATAAACTGTATTGGGAGGAGGTGAACACCCCTGAGAAAGATTTTGGGGCCAGGTGGGGCCTGTAGCCACAGACCTGTCTGGGTCACCAATGTTTCTTGGCTGTACCCAATGCCCCACATCCTAGAGGACATTTCTCCACCTGAAACCTCTCCTACAGGGTCCCAACAACTGGTGGTAGCAACACTTAGAGCCCTCTCTATGGCCTCACTGGCTTCGGCTCTCCCCTCTGAACGGGCAGGCTCCTCCTCTGCCTCCCACAGATGCTGTGTGCTCCCCCTACCTCGCCAGCTGCTCACCAGCCCAGGTATGACTTGGAGTCACCTCTGTGCAGGAACCAGCCTCCCACCCCCAGTACCAGCCCAGAAAGGGATCCCGGGACGAGAGTGACGCCCTTCTTCTCAAAGTGTCAGGTCTCTCCCACCTTGGGTGGGGACACTGACTCTGAGCAGTCCTTCCTGCCAGGCTGCTTAGAGCTGGAGTCCATGCCCCCGGCTGACTCTATACTAGCCATTGGGGACAATGCTTCCTGAGCTGGCCCCCACTAGGTCCTGAGGCGGGATATGTAAATAAAGTCTGCGTGTGCATTCAGGTACTCAGAGGTGAAAATGAACAGCCTCCACGGGTTTAGCCTAGGTCAGAGTTTAAGTTCTACAGGTGGAGTAAGTAGGAAGAAAAGGCTGAGTTGTTTGAAAGCAAGGGAGGAAAAAGATCTGCAACTGTTCCAAGCAATGGCAACATCACTGGACTAAAAGTTTCATTTTTCAAGGAAGCTCCTTAGAAGACTGATAATGATTTGACTCCAAGTCCTGTTAAACCTGTCGAAAAAGGCACAGCTGCTCTGCTGTCTTGCCAAATTAGCTCACCAAGGCCAGTACCTCTGGGGTGACATTAATGGAGCTAATGGGTTTCTGGCTTTCTCATCCCAACAACTGGTGCCCACCCCTTGCTCTTACATTCAGCCTGTCCAGCTCCAGCTGGTCCCGGCTGGCCGGGGCGGCAGAGGGAGAGCTGGGCAGCGCAGTAGGGGAAGGTGCGTGGCCCTCGCACTCGCTGAGCTGCCTGGACAGCTTGATGATGACCTCGTCCTTGGCCTGGATGGTCTCCATCAGCATTCCCAGCTGCTCGTTGAGTTCACCCACTTTGCTCTTGAGTGCCCTCCCTTCCTGCTGAAGGCTCTCTTTTTCCAGGTTGAACTTCTCAAGCTGGCTGGCGAGGCCCAAAATCTGATCATCCTTTTGGTGCAGAAGCTCCAGCGTGTCCTCTGGGACCCCCTCACAGAGTCGGCTGCTCGTGAAATACTTGTCATACTGGGAAGACCGCACTGTCTGCTGGAGCAGCCGCACAAGCTCCTGGGAGCAAAAGGGAGCACGATGTGAAAAGTAAGGACAGCAGGGGAGAGGGGGAAAAGCAGAAATCATGACCACGCTGCACAGAGCCATCACTGGCATTTGAGGAAATGCAGAAACCTTACTGGAAACATTTTAATACTGAACTTCCTCTTGAACGATCTCAAAAAATAGAGAGGAAAAAAAATATTTACTCCATAAAGACTGTCTGTCGAGAACAATAACAAGAAACAGGAACCCACGAACACATACACTGCAGTCAGCAGTGGTTCCTGGTAAACGTTCATCAGTTAAAAAATCTGAGCTCTATAATTCCCTGAACTGCTGAGCAATTAAATATAATTAGGACTGATTAGCTCAGAGAGAAATGGTGTTGTTTATCATGATGTGGAAATCCTTGTTGGCAACTGTTAAGGACCTCCAGGCTGAAGATCTGTTCAGAGTGTGGCTCTCAGGGGTAGGACGAGGCGTGGATGCAGATAACACCCTCCCCTGACTTCCTGTAATGGGTCTTCTCTCCCTGTAAACTCAAGCGTCTTTGAACAAATGACCAAGCAGAGCAGGAGTGCCAACGACGGTCGCTATGGCAACATGGAACTACCAAGGGAAAATCACCTTCAGGAAAACAAAACTGCCCCCAAGAAGATTCAGAGAAACAAAAGTTAGGCTTTCCTCCCTGGCCTGATCGTGTGAGCTAAGACAAAAGTTTAAAGAAGAGAAATTACCTTCTGACTGGAGAGGTCTTTCTTTAACCGTTCCAGCTCTTCCTGCTGGTTCTGAACTTGCAGCTGCATTTCAGAGGCCAGCTTGCTGATGCTGCCACCACCTGACGGCCCCTCGGCTGAAGGGTCACTGCTACTGTGACGATTTTTGTACGACCCAAGCATGTCTTTTAAAGGCCGCTTTCCTTTGTAGGGAATACGTCCAAAATCAAAGGGGAATCCTGAGCCAGTTATTCCTATGTAAAAACAAAACTTGTTTTTTTAAGCACAGGCCAAATCCTCCCTTTGGCAATGGCAGTAAAGCGTTAGCATCCTCACATGTCAGCCTCCAAGGAGCTCTGCGTTCCTCACCGAGAACCTGAGAGGCAGAGATGCCTCTGTGCCCCGCCTCAGGCATAATAACCACCACGCCCACAATCAAAGATGATTCCCCCTACCAGATCCTTCCTTATAAGAACCTACCATGTGACCACTGTGAAAGAAAACTTTCTCTACTGGATTACTCAATCTTTGCTTTAAAAGGTAGATGAAAAAGGGCAGGCCGTAAACTGGCACTAATGAAAATTTGACAAAACTATATCACACACCTCTTAAGAGTCTTTTTTCATACTACGTTTATTTTCCAAAATCCTGTTTTCAGGAGCTCAGTGCTGTGCCTATGTTTTCCCATTTTAAGCACATCCCGGACCCAAGAGAACAGAGATGTGGGTCAGGGCAGAACACGGCTGCTCCAAGCTGCCACGGAGCTGAAACGATGGTTTCCTTCCCTAGGCCCCCCACCTATGAAGTTCAGTGATATGTTCCAAGGGTAGAAATGAAGACAACGGAGACGCGGGTCAGGGTAGAACACAGCTGCTCCAAGCTGCCTCGGAGCTGAAATGATAACGCCCCCTGCCCAGGTCCCCACCTACGAAGTTCAGTGGTATGTTCCAAGTGGAGGATGAAAGAGACATGCTCGCGATCTTTGGATTCCTACTTTTGCTAATTTGTCACTAGAAAAAACAGAAACACAAATGTATGGCCTTTTAATTTTAAACTATATATCCTCTTCCTAAAAAATGGGTATTTAAAGGTATCGTGGAATCCAAATAAATTTTAGTGTAGACAGATTCAAATATATACTCAAAATGCAATGAGGGGCCACAGAGGTGACATACTGTATAGATTCCACCTGTATGAAGTCAGTAAAGGGGCAAAAGCTCATCGATATTATTAGAAGTCAGGACAGCGCTTACCCCTGGGGTGGGGGAGTGACTGGAGGGGGACAAGGGGGTGGCGGCTGGTATTGTCCTGTTTCCTGAGTGCCGGTTACATAGGTGTGTTCACTTTGTGAAAATTCATCAAACTATACTTCTCTGATTTGGGCACTTTTCTTTACGTTATACTCCAATGAAAAGTTTACATACAAATGGAAAAAATACAGGGAAGAGCAGTTTACTTCCTGTAAATTACATGGACAAGCTAGTGTGCTGATTCTTGGAGTCATTACAGGAAACTCCAGTGAATCAAGCAAGATCGAAGTCCGGAGACATCTTGTCTCTCCAGGTCTTTCACACAAGCTCCTTCTCAAAGAGCTAGGCTGAAAAGGCTGCCAACAGTCTACAAGACACTTTGCAGTGATGCTGGGAGTTCCTCATTCCTTCCCAAGTCATTAAGCCTATTCCTCCTTCACGATCACTGTCACATTCATCCCTTCCATTTCATTCCCAGACTCTCTCCTGCAAGTGAGAGCCAATACTGCTTATCTTCAGTAATTCAAACCCCTCTTCCTCCAGGAAGCACACCCAGTTTACAACAGGCACCTCTCCTGGATGCTCCCACCGGCTATGCCATACAGTGGAATGAAGCAAGCCTGGCCACATTTTACACCACGCCACACTAGACCAGTGGGTCCTACATCATGCTTCTGTGGGACACAGATATTCTCCCCCTCAAATCAAGCCATGTAGACCTTTCCCAGGGAAAGAAAAAAAATAATCCCTTTAGTATGCACTCTCTCTCCCACTAAAGACTTCCTAAACTCATGCCTCCTATTCCTTCCAGCCAAAGCCGGAATCAAGCGTAATGCAGAATCTCAAAATTATTTAGTTATTTTATGTTTAAAATATCAACATTCCTTTAATGAATTAATGGGTCTAGGATAATCACTGGCTGTTAAAAGCACTAGGCGAAAGGCTGACGGAGAATTTTATCAATCTTAATGTCACAAAAAGAGAGCCAACTACACATTATGTGGCTACAGGTACAATGCAATAAGAAGGACACATAACCCTGCAAAAAAGCATTCTTGCCATAATCAGAAGCCAACCCTGAACCTGGGCAGGCCTCTGGACCTAACTACTAGTATACGGGTAATACAGGGGATCGGGAGCACGTTTAACAAAATCCAGAATGTGGGAAATTCCTCGGCACAAAAGATCCTGTGTCTTTAACAAATACAACAAGAGAAGGGGAAAAAAAGAAAGAGGAAATATTCGGTTTTTAAGATGTTTTAAGAGAGAGACTGAATCCAGTCCCTGTTGTTCCGTCTTCACTGGAAATGGAAATCCCACCGTAGCTTTTAAAACTTTTAAAAGGAATGTTGATAAAGGAGCTGTTTAGACTAACACAGGCCTAAGAAGACATACCAATGAAATATAAGGACGAACCTTGTTTGGATCCTTATTAAACAGATCAACTGTACAAAGACATTTATGGAACTCAGGAATTGGATAATATTAGGGAACTACTGTAACTGTTTTCAGGTGTTATAACGAAGCTATAGTAATAACCTTTAAAAGTCATTGTCTCTTAGAGATACATACTAAAGTATTTACAGATGCAATAGATGGGCGTCTAGAATTCCAAATAATCTAGCTGACGGTCGGGGGCAGGGAGGGCTTGGAGTTCAGAGACACAGAAGACGTAACGACAGCCGTATGTCTTAAACTGTGGAAGCTGGATGATAAGCACACCAGGATTCGTTACGGGGTATCTTCTACTTTTGTGAACGTTTCAAAATTTTCATAGCACATTTTTTTTTTTAATCAATATTTCCACAAAGACACCATAACTTCTGGGTGCTCTACCTCCAGAAAACATTTAAGAACCACTGTACTGGACAGTGACTTACTTCTTGTAACATCTAATTTTTCAAATGTTCATGTTTTATCTCCCACCAAGAGAATGCAAACCCCCACTGGGTCTTACACTTCCAGAAACATCTGCTCCTAAAGTGTGAGTCGGAATCGACTCCACGGCACTGGGTTAGAGTGTCTCCCATGTCATTAGTAGTTAATAGATGGCAGCAGAGGGAATGACAGACAACAGGAACCATCTTTGTACCTTTGCTCCCTTCAGGGTTCTGCTTCTTCCTTTCCTCCTGTACCATGGACTCCTCCAGGTCCTTCGGGCTTGGGTCTATAAGTTCCCACTCTTCAGTGGTATAAAACACACTCTTGCGACTGTCATTATGCCCTCGTCCAGGACGAAAAGAAGACATTGAATTTCTATTGAAAAAAAAAAAAGAAATGTGCTATTAAAAAAAAAAAAAAGTAAAACAAAGTCTAATTTTGCGTGTACAGGATTGGTTAAAATTAAAAGACCTGGTAATACCAAATGTTGCTGAGGATGTAGAGAAATGAGAATTCATATATTGCTAATGGGAGTGGGAGTATAAATTGGTACCATTACCATGGAGAGGAAGCCAGCAACGCACATTTAAGGTGAGGAGGCGCCTACTCTAAGACACAGCACTTCCTAGAGAAATCTTTGCACATGTGCATTATTAGCAGGCATGAACAAGAGTGTTCACTGCAGCACTGTTCATATTCGGAAAAAAAAAGTACAATCTAAACATCCGTCAACAGAGAATGCATAAATATAGTATATGCATACAATCACATATTATATGACACTTCATCAAATATTTACTGAGTGCTTACTATGAGCCAGGCACTATCCTGGGTACTTCAGACACACCAGCGAACAAAACAGAGCAAGATTCTTGTCCTTGTAGAATGTACGCTCTAGCTAAAGCTACATGTATTATGGATACATGTATCCATAATATAAGGAGCCCTGGTGATGCAGCAGTTAAGCGCTCAGCTGCCTCCTACTGCTCTATACTGCTAGCCAAAAGGTCAGCGGTTCAATCCCATCAGTGGCTCTGGAGGAGAAATGTTGCAGTCTGCTTCTGTCAAGACTTACAGCCTTGGAAACCCTATGGGGCAGTTCTACCCTGTCCTATAGGGTTGCTATGAGCTGGAATTAACTAGCTGGCAACAGGTTTGGTTTTTGCTTTTTTATCCATAATATGGATAAACTCTTAAAAATAATTGGAAGAACGACATACACAGCATGATATTGTTTTAAACCTTCAAGACAACACCACTAATAGATATGATTTATAGATATATACATGATGTAAAAGAATAAAAAAAATACCTACACATGAATGATAACTGTCAAATAAAGAATACTGGTTACCTCTGAGAAAGGCAAGAGAAGAGTGGGATCACAGAGAAAAGAAGGCTTTAACTGTATTTATAGTGTTTTCTTTTTTTAAAAGCAGCAGAAATATGACAAAATAACGTGACAAAATAACTGGATAGTGGCTACCCAGGTCATCAATACACTATATTCTATACTTGCCTGTATGCTAAAAGGTTTCATTAGAAGTTTTAAAGCTACGGCTGGGATTTCCATTTCCAGTGAAGACAGAACAACAGGGACTGTATTTAGCCTCTTCCCTAAAGCAACTAAAAAACTGAACCAAATATAGAAAACAATGGTTTTCTGACACTGGACATCAGGTAGCACAGGACAGTGATCCCTGAGGCAGCGAAAACAAATGGGGTAAGCATCATGGTTGCCCCAGCTTATTGCCTGGAGAGAGTTTCCAGGTCACAGTGCAGGTAGGGGAACCTTATGGAGCTCAGCAGCTCCATGAGTTGAGAAGAGACAGCTGGGAGCCCTAAGGCAGTTAGAGTTTACAGGACAGAGTAATGGAGAGAAGAGAGCTATAAAGAGAGAGGGCTGCAGGGTTCCTTGGAGGGCCCCCCGAGCCTTTAGCTGAGTACTGGTCAGGGCTTGCTTGAAAGGAAGCTATCCCAGAGTGGAAAAGGGCCACCTGAAAAAGCAGAGAGAACAATCCCTGAAGCTTACAGAGGGCTAGGAATAGGGACTATGTCAACCAACAAGAGTGAAAATCTCGTAATTCATGGGGCACTGGATAGAGTACTCAGAAGGGTAACTGAAACTATCCTTAGACTAAAGGCTGCTCTCATTCCAAACTACAAAAGGATCAAACTGTTTCCAAGTAATTTAATTGCATTCCAGAACAAAACTCAAAAATATTTATAGGAATACAAAAAAAGACAGCACCGAAAAAGACAAAATTCACAATATGTGGCATGTAATAAAAATTTAATGAGCATGCAAAGAAGTAGGAAAATACAACTCATAATAAGCAGAAAACTCAATCAACAGAAATAAATCCAGAAATCGCAAATGAAAAAATTAGTAGACAAGAACTTTAAAAGTTATCGTAACTGTGTACTCCATATTCAAGAGCTAGAACAAAGACTGAGACATGGGAGATTTGAAAAAAACAAACACAAAGACCCAAATCAAACTTCTAGAGATGCAACTACAACATCTAAGACGAAAACTACACTGGATGGCATTAACAGCAATTTAGACATTGCAGAAGAAAAGATTAGTGAACTTGCTGACATCAAAACAGAAAGTAACCAAAATAAAACACAGAAAAGAAAGACAAGAGACAGGGAGGGAGGAAGGAAAGGACGGATGGACAAACAGCTTATCGCTGAGCCATGGGACAAGTTTAAATGATCTAATATACATGTAATTGGAGTCCCTCAAGGGGAGAAGAGGAAGGGACAGAAGAAACAATGACTAGAAATTTTCAAAATTTGATGAAAACTATAAACCCACAGATCCAAGAACCTCAATAAACATCAAGAATCATGAAGAAAACTACATCAAGGCATATCATAATCAAACTGCCTAAAAACAATGATTGAAAAAAAAATTTTTTAATAGAAACCTAGTTTGCCCAAAAAAGGGATAGTCAAATTTTTATTGTTAAACTGCTGCAGTGCACACATGCCCTGTGATACACTCACTGGTTATTTAAACAACACAAATTTGTTACTGTGGTACATACACAGGTTGTTCCCACGATCAGAGCCAGGACACACAAGACATTCCCAGAGCATTAGCACATGGAAAGCAGGCAGCAAACAATATATAAAAAACAGTTTCCGGGTGTGGAATCGATGTTTCTTACATCACTGGACTGGCACATCTCTTAGCTAGCTCTGCCCCTTCCGCTGCCGGTCCAGCTCTCAACCAGCAGCCTTGGGACACTCCTGGGTTGGTGTCCTTTCAAGCAGAACTGCTCTAAGGACAACCCTTGTGCAGGGTGTACCCACGTTCAGCAGACAGTCTCCCTCCCTCAATGCCTCAGACAGGCCCCCCTGCATCTCCCACTCTCAACCAGGGTTTCTGCTGCTGCTGGGCCCACTTGTGGTTGCCCAGACCCACTCGTGGTCTCACCTGCCTCTGGTGCTACTACAGCCCTAAGTGTTACAGCTCTTGGCCCACTCCTCTCAGACTGCTCTGCTGCCATGTCTCTGCTCAGCCAAGACTGGCTTCTGCTTCTCCTGGCCTCTGCTGCTGTTTTCTCCTGGCTCTGCCTTCTACTGGGTCCAGGGTTTCTGCTCCTTCTGGTGCCAGGCCCTTCTGCTGAATCTTTCAATCTCTTATCACCCAGGCTGATGTCTCTACCCTGGGACAAGGATTGAGGGTGGGGGATGTTCTTCAGCACAAAGCTTCCGCGTCCCCAAGAGGACGCGCTCACCCTCCTCCGAGAGCCTGTGAATGTTCACACTCTCCAGCCTGGGAGCCTTCCGGTGCCATCAGGTCCTGCGGTGATCCTCTTACTGGGTCAGCCCTCACTCATAGGTCTCGATTGTGGTCCTACTTTCAGAGCCAGAACCAAAATTCAAATCATTCACTGCAAAAGGGGCTCTATGCCCTGTAACTGCCAAAAGGTAGGAGTTACATGTTTATTATAAAGAGGGATCTCAAATTAATTCCACTTTTCAATTAAAAATTGTTTGATGCTTCAAAGGCCAGAATAGCAAGGACGGGGGTCTGGGGACCATGGTTTCAGGGGACATCCAGGTCAATTGGCATAACAAAATGTATTAAGAAAATGTTCTGCATTCCACTTTGGTGAGAGGCGTCTGGGGTCTTAAACACTAGCAACCGGCCATCTAAGATGCATCAACTGGTCTCAACCCACCTGGAGCAAAGGAGAATAAAGACCACCAAAGAGACAAAGTAAACATGAGCCCAAGAGACAGAAAGGGCCACATAAACCAGAGGCTCCATCAGCCTGAGACTGGAAGAACTAGATGGTGCCCAGCTACCACAGATCACTGCCCTGACGGGGAACACAACAGAGAACCCCCGATGAAGCAGGAGATCAGTGCGATGCAGGTCTTCAATTTTCATAGAAAGACCAGGCTTAATGGTCTGAGACTGGGGGAACCCTGACGGTCAGGTCCCTGGACCCTCTGATAGCCCAAGATTGGAACCACTCCCGAAACCAACTCTACAGACAGGGATCAGCCTGGATTATAAGACAG
Source organism: Elephas maximus indicus (assembly GCF_024166365.1). NCBI lineage: Eukaryota > Metazoa > Chordata > Mammalia > Proboscidea > Elephantidae > Elephas > Elephas maximus. The sequence continues at coordinate 68,570,056 of NC_064831.1, read as the reverse complement.
GCAATGACGTTCATAAGTAGTGAACTTTGTGAGACTATGTGAGTGACTCTTGGTTGGTGGCGAGATGAGAAGGAAGACAGGGACAGGAGCTGGGTGAATGGACACGGGGAATACAGGGTGGAGAGAAGGAATGTGCTGTCTCATTAAGAGAAGAGCAGCTGGGAGTGCATAGCAGGGTGCATACGGCTTTTTGTATGAGAGGCTGACTTGATCTGTAAACTTTCACCTAAAGCATAATAAATAAATTTTTAAAAAATTGAGCAGTAGTGAATGAAGCATTACCTTTACCCCATAACCCATTGCTGTTGAATCGATTCTGATTCATAGAGACCCTACAGGACAAGGTAGAACTGCCCCATAGGGTTTCCAAGGAACAGCTGGTGGATTCAAACTACCAACCTTTTGGCTAGCAGCTGAGCTCTTAACCACTGCACCACCCGGGCAGTATTATCTTACTTACCCTCAAATTACTGGCATTTGATTTGAATAGCATTCCCATTTTACAAACACAGAGATGACCTACTTGGTCTAAACCACATGGCTGACCAGCAGTGTAATTAGTCTGAACCCATGGTTTCCAACTCCAAAGTCCTCCTTAATCTACCATGCTGTCTAATGTCTGATGAAGCACCCAGTGAGTGTGAAAAACAAAACTCAATCTGCTGGCAAGACCAAGACATGCAAGCAGTAGCCATTTAACACAGGCCAACACTCCTGGGAGTATCAGTAAAGAGGCTCTGCTCCCAACATGGAAATGCTTTTGCTAGCTGCATCCAGCTTCCTTCTGGGATTTGGAGCCTCAAGGCTGGCTGGGGCCTAAGTTTTATAATTAAAATCGAGGAGGAACTCAATTTGATTAAGGGCAGCTATAAAAATCCTATGGCTAAGATCATGTTCTACAGTGAATGGCTCAATGCTTTCTACCTAAGATAAGGAACGAAGCAAGGATGCCCACTCTCCTCACTTTTATTCAATAATATAACGGAGGTTCTGGTCAGTGCAATATGGCAAGAAAATGCAGAAAGACTGGAAAGGAAGATACAAAAGTCTATTTGCAGATGACATGATTATGTACCTAGAAAATTCTAAGGAAATCTACAACACGCTACTAGAATAAGTAAATTTAGCAAGGTTGTAGAATTCAAGGTCAATATACAAAAATCAATTCTATGTCTATATACTAGGAATGAACAATTAGAAAATAAAATTACAAAAACAATTTATAATAGTATTAAAAACACTTAGGAATAAACTTAATAATGTATAAATCTTATATTCTGAAATCTACCAAGCAATGCAAAGGGCAATTAAAAAAGATCTAAGTAAATGAAGAGCTATATCATGCTCCTAGGTGGGAAGACTCAATATTGTAAAGATGGCAATTCTCCCAAAATTGATCTATAGATTCAGTTCAATCCCAATAAATATCTTGGTGGGCAAAAAAGCCCTCCTCCCAAAAAAAAGATCTTAGTGGGATTTTTGACAAAATTTATAAGCTAATTTTAAAATTTATATGAGAAAACAAAGGTCCTAGAAAGCCATAATAATCTTGAAAAAGAACAACAAGGTTGGAGGGCTTACAGTACCTGATCTCAAGACTTGCTACAAAGCTAGGGTAATTAAGATGGTGTGGTACTGGTACAAGGATAGCCATATAAATCAGTGGAATAGAACTGAGACTCCAGAAATAAACCCTTACATTTATGGTCAACTGATTTTCAACAAAGACGCCAAGAAATTCAAGAGGGAAAAGATAGTCTTTTCAATAAGCGATAGTAGAACTTGTTATCTGTGTGAAAAAAAATTAACTTCAATCAACCCTTACCTTACACTATCCATAAAAATTAACTCAAAATATATCATAGATCTAAGTGTAAGAGCTAAAACTATTAAACTTCTAGGAGAAAATATTTGCAACAATGGATTAGGCAAAGATTTTCTAAATAATATATAAAAAGCACAACCTATAAAAGAATAAAATGATAAAATGGACTTTATCAAGATTAAAAACTTGATTTTTGAAAAATATTTGCAGAACATATCTGACAAAGGGCTTGTATCTAGAATAAAGAACTCATAACTCAATAATAAGAGGTTGAACAACTCAATTAAAAAATGGGTGAAAGATGCTAGCAGACGCTTCACGGAAGAGTATATACAAATGGCAAGTACATGAAAAGTTGCTCAACATCACAAGTCACCAGGGAAATGAAATTGAAAACCACAATGAACCACACCCACTAGGATGGCTAAAGGTAAAAACACTGGCAAGGCCAAGTGCAGGAGAGGATGTGGAGCAACTGGAGCTCTCAAGTACTGCTAATGGGAACGCAAAAAGGTACAGCTACCCTGGAAAATAGCATGGCAATTTCCCATGAAGTTAAACATACACATAACTGTCTGACCCAGCAATCTCAATCTCAGGTATTTTCCCAAAAGAAACAAAAACATATGTCTACACACAGGAATTGCACATGAATATTCACAGCAGTATTTTTCATAATATCCAAAAACTGAAAACAACCCAAATGCCTATCAACTGGTGAATGGATAACCAAACTCTGTTATATACATACTTGTGGAATACTACTCAGCAATAAAAAAGAATGAAATATTAAAACACTCAACAATATGGAAAAATCTCAAAAACATCACGCTAAACAAAAGATCAATACAAAAGACTGCATACAGTAAGAGTCCATGTATATAAAATTCTTTTAAAAGCTACCGTGACAGAAAGATCAGAGGTTGCCTGGGGTAAGGGATAGGGGAGGGAATCAACTGCAGAGGGGCGTGAGGGAGCTTTGAGGGTGATAGAATTGTTCTGTATCTTGATTGTGGAGACGATTACCTGACTGTCTCAGTTATCTAGTGCTGCTACAACAGAAACACCACAAGTGGATGGCTTTAACAGACATTTATTTTCTAACAATTTAAGAGGCTAGAAGTCCAAATTCAGGGCACTGGCTCTAGGGAAAGGCTCTCTCTCTCTGTTGGCTCTGGAGGAAGGTCCTTCTCTCTCCGTTCAACTTCTGTTATCTTGGTTCCTTGGAGATCTCATGTGGTGAGGGATCTATTTTCCCCCATCTCTGCTTGCTTGCTTAATCTGCCCTTTTATATCTCAAAGGAGACTGACTTAAAAACACACTCTACACTAATATTGCCTCATTACGGTAACAGAGGAAACTCATTCCCAAATGGGATTTAACTATAGGTATAAGTCAATTCCGATTCATAGCCACCCTACAGGACAGAGTAGAACTGTCCCATACGATTCCCAAGGCTGTGACTCTTTTCTTTTTTTAACTGTGCTTTTTAAGTATAGTCAGTCTCTCATACAAAAACTTATATTATACAGCTTGTTATGTGCTCCTAGCTGTTCTCCCCGCAATGAGACAGCACACTCCTCCTCTCCACCCTGTATTCCCTGTGTCCATTCAGCTAGCTCCTGCCCCACTCTCCCTCCAGACAAGAGCTGCCCACATCAAGGATGTAATTTTATGAAAGCAGACTGTCACGTCTTTCCCCTGTGGAGCAGCTGGTAGGTTCAAACTGCCCACATTTCGATTAGCAGCAGAGCACTTAACCACTGAGCACCAGGGCTCCTCTCAACCGCAGGTATAGGGGATAGGATTTACAACACATATTTCTGGGGGGCACAATTCAACCTATAGCAATGACTACACAATTTCTAACATTCATCAGCCTGCATACCGAAAATAATTTTATTGTAGAAAAATTATATCTTAATAAACCCACTGCCACAGAGTCAATTCCGACTTATAGTGACCTTATAGGACAGAGCAGAACTGCCCCTTAGGGTTTCCAAGGCTATAATCTTTATGGGAGCACATCCTTCTCCTGTGGGGCTGCTGGTGGGTTCAAACCACTGACCTTTCGGTTAGCAGTTGAGCGCTTTTAACCATTGTACCACCAGGGCTCCTTATATCTTAATAAGGTTATTTAAATAGATGATAAACATATAGCTAGATAGCTTAGAAGACAGCTAGCTAGATAGGCAGGTAGATAAGTAGGTAGACAGAGCAAGGAGAAATGCGTATCATTGGTGTTTCCTGAGCTGGATTAAAGACAATGGGAAGAAAGCGGGGACTCACCTCTAGTTTGAATCACACAGATGACACATTCCCATGTAAAACTGCTATTTCTCTCTGTCTGTGTTTTTTAAAGCACAATTTCTCTCTCTTTTTTTTTTTGTATTAAAGTACTTTAAAAATTTACAAGAATGCAGAGAAATAACATAACATGTGGTGTTTCCATTACTCCATGGCAATACATGAATGCATGACCTGTTGCTACCTGCTTTAACCGGGAGTCACCTCAACCTGACAATTATACCTGTTTCAGACCTGATATTTATTTTCTTATAGTTTATTTATTTGGGAGTGAAAGGAAGTTGGCAAACAATGTTAAGCATCTCGCATGTGTCACGTTGTTTCCTACGTTTCTTCCAGCACGTGGCACCGTGCCACACATCTTCATAGACAACCGCATAGAGGGATTCTAGTTAATTCCCTGCAACAACCCAATAAGCATGACAGATACTAGTGTGATAAAGTCCAATTTTACAAAAACTGTAGAGCTGTGGAGAAAGCCATTTCAAGATAGTTGCTCAAGAAGAAAAAGAAAACTCTCACAAATGCTTGATATACCTTTGCTCACTTCTTTGACACAACTGGTTCTGTCTCCCTGCTGAGCACTATGGGACCCACTACCCTATAAAGCTGCAGTGGACTTGCCTCTGGGTCTCACAGTGCCCTTCGCTCACATGTGGGGTTACTACCCTTGCCATCAGTTTTAGGAGTTAAAGCTCTCCCTTGCATTTGTCCCAGCCTTCAGAGTGTCTACTCAGCTCACGTTCTTCAAGTGTGAATGCAGGAAGGAGAAATAAGAGATTGTGGCCTGGGGAGAAAGGACAGCTTTTTAGATGACTTAGAACTTCCACATATCCTCTTTCTCCCAAAAGTGGTTTTGTCGTTTCTACTGGGTCACAACGCCCCCTTAGCAAAAGCCATGCTCTCACCTGCAGCCCAGGGACTGAGCCTTGACAGGGTGTTTGGTACCACCTCCCAAGGGTTGGGTAATGGAGAAATGAAATCAGGCTCAAAGCAAAAGTGTCCTTAAGCCGAACCACTATACAGCCAATTCCTGATTTAGATCTTACATGATTAAACCCAATTCTGTGATTGTGCAACAAGTGGGTCACTAGAGTACAGACATCTCCAACTCACTCGGCCTCTCCCCTTTGGCCAGCAGAGCCACCCACCCTTCCTGTGCACTTGAACGCGGTTTTATAGCTCACAGCTGGTTTAAATGTAGCTCTTTTCTTGCTGATGTTAGAGGTTGCTCTTCAACAGTGCTTGCTGTTTCAAGACCCCACTCTTGTCTGACAAATCCTTGACAGGGCCTCCTGTGTTCTTCCAGGCACATGCTAGGTACCTGATGGATGGCTCACTAAACACCCAGCTGCTCTCATCTGAAATAGAAACAGCTGGGCACCACAGGGCAACAAAACCGGCACCTTGATTGCTGCATCATAATAAGGGCATCTCTTTTTCCAAGTTGACACGTTTCAGATTGATTTCCGCGCATACAGTTTAAAATGGCCAACTGAAACAGCAATAGTTTATTCAGCATTCATCTGAATTCTGATCACTTAGAATTTTAAAAGTAGAGAGAACTGTTGGGAAATGCCCCATCAAATCCCTCCAAAGCTGAAGCTCCACAATTCCCCTGCACAACCTTTTTGATGGCAGGAAGGCAGCCACAAAGATAAAGGTTCAGACTTGCTGAGATTTCATGGGCAAGAGGAAAGCAGGCTACCACTGGGGGCTGCCAGTGGCTCTCCCTCCCTCCCTACAGAATACAAATCATGTTTAGGGAAACACAAAGGGGGGTGGGACCCTCTGATTGGAAATAGCTATCCCATACGTGTCTGTCTGTTTGTTGTACTGTGGGGGCTTGCATGTTGCTGTGATGCTGGAAGCTATGCCATCGGTATTCAAATACCAGCAGGGTCACTCATGGTGGACAGGCTTCAGCTGAGTTTCCAGACCAAGAGAGACTAGGAAGAAGGACCTGGTGGTCTACTTACGAAAAAAATTAGCCAGTGAAAACCTTACGAATAGCAGTAGAACACTGTCTGATAATAGTGCTGGAAGAAGAGCCCCTCAGGTTGGAAAGCACTCAAAATATGACTGAGGAAGAGCTGCCTCCTCAAAGTAGAGTTGACTTTAATGACATAGGTGGAGTCAAGTTTTTGGGACCTTCATTTGCTGATGTGCCATGACTCTAAGTGAAAAGAACCAGCTGCAAATATCCATTAACAATCAGAACATGGAATGTACGAAGTGTAAAACTCGGAAAATTGGAAATCATCAAAAATGAAATGGAACCTGTAAACACTGATATCCCAGGCATTAGTGAGCCGAAACGGACTGGTATTGGCCATGCTGAATTGAACAGTCACATAATTTACTATGCTGGGAATGACAAATTGAAGAAGAATGGCGTTGCATTCATCGTCAAAAAGAACATTTCAAGATCCATCCTGAAGTACAACGCTGTCAGGGACAAGATAATACCCATACGCCTACAAGAAACATCAGTTAATATGACTATTATTCAAATTTAGGTACCAATCACTATGGCCAAAGATGAAGAAACTGAAGATTTTTAACAACTTCTGCAGTCTGAAATTGATCAAACACGGAATCAGAATGCATGGATAATTACTAGTGACTGGAATGCAAAAGTTGGAAACAAAGAAGAGGGATCACTAGTTGGAAAATATGGCCTTGGAGATAGAAATGATTCTGGAGATCGCATGACAGAAATGTGCAAGATGAACTGCTTCACTGTAAATGCTTTTTTTTAACAACGTAAACGACAACTATACACATGAACCTTGCCAGACGGGATACACAGGAATCAAACCGACTACATCTGCAGAAAGTGACAATGTAGAAAGAGACAATGGAAAATCATCAGTCAGAACAAGACCAGGGGCCAACTGTAGAAGAGACCACCAATTGCTCATATTCAAGTTCAAGTTAAAGCTGAAGAAAATTAGAACAAGCCCAAGAGGGCCAAAGTACAACATTGAGTATATCCCACCTGCATTTAGAGACCATCTCAAGAACAGATTTGACGCGTTGAACACTAATGACCAAAGACCAGATGAGTTGTGGAATGACATCAAGGGTATCATACATGAAGAAAGCAAGAGGTCATTAAAAAGACAGGACAGAATGAAAAGACTAAAATGGATGTCAGAAGAGATTCTGAAACTTGCTCTTGAACGTAGAATAGCTAAAGCTAAAGGAAGAAATGATGAAGTAAAAGAACTGAACATAAGATTTCAAAGGGCAGCTCAAAAAGACAAAGAAAAGTATCATAACGACATGTGCAAAGACCTGGACTTAGAAAATCAAAAGGGAAGAAGAACATGCTCAGCATTTCTCAAGCTGAAAGAACTGAAGAAAAAATTCAGACCTCAAGCTGCAATAGTGAAGGATTCTATGGACTAAATATTGAACGACACAGGAAGCATCAAAAGATGGGAGGAATACACAGAGTCATTGTACCAAGAGAAGTGGTTCAATCATTTCAGGAGGTAGCACATGATTAAGAACCGATGGTACTGAAGGAAGAGGTCCAAGCTGCACTGAAGACATTATCGAAAAATAAGGCTCTAGAAATTGATGGCATAACCAGTTGAGATGTTTCAACAAATGGATGCAGCACCGGAAGTGTTCACTTGTCTGTGCCAAGAAATTTGGAAGACAGTTACCTGGTTAACCAACTGGAAGAGATCTATATTTATGCCTATTCCAAAGAAAGGTGATCCAACCGAACGTGGAAATTATCCAACAATATCATTAATATCACCCGCAAGTAAAATTTTGCTGAAGACTATTCAAAAGTGGTTGCAGCAGTACATCAACAGGGAACTGCCAGAAATTCAAACTGGATTCAGAAGAGAGCGTGGAATGAGGGATATCATTGCTGATGTCAGATGGATCTTGGCTGAAAGAAGAGAATACCAAAAAGATGTTTACCTGGGTTTTATTGACTATGTAAACGCATTTGGCTGTGTGGATCAAAACAAATCATGGATAACATTGTGACGAATGGGAATTCCAGAACACTTAATCGTGCTCATGAGGAACCTGTACATAGATCAAAGGGCAGCCTTTGAATAGAACAAGGAGATACTGATGGTTTAAAGTCAGGAAAGGTGTGCATCAGGGTTGTATCCTTTCACCATGCTTATTCAATCTGTACGCTGAACAAATAACCCAAGAAGCTGGACTATACGAAAAAGAACATGGCATCAGGACTGAAGGAAGACTCATTAACAACCTGTAATATACAGATGACACAACTTTGCTTGCTGAAAGTGAAGAGGACTTGAAGCCCTTACTGATGAAGATCAAAGACCACGGACTTCAGTACGGATTACACCTCAACATAAAGAAAACAAAAATCCTCGCAATTGGACCAATAAGCAACATAATGATAAATGAAGAAAAGCCTGAAGTTGTCAAGGGTTTCATTTTACTTGGATCCACAATCCACACCTGTGGAAACAGCAGTCAAAAAATCAACCGACACTTTGCATTGTGCAAATCTGCTCCAAAAGACCTCTTCAGAGTGCTAAAAAGCAAAGATGTCACTTTAAGGACTAAGGTGCGCCTGACCCAAGCCATGGTGTTTTCAATAGCCTCATATGCATGTGAAAGCTGGGCAATGAGTAAGGAAGATGAAGAAGAATTGATGCCTTTGAATTACAGGTGTTGGCGAAGAATATTGAATATACCATGGACTGTCAAAAGAATGAACAAATATGTCTTGGAAGAAGCACAGCCAGAATGCTCCTTAGAAGCAAGAACGGCGAGGCTGCATCTCACATACTTTGGACATGTTATCAAGGGGGATCAGTTCCTGAAGAAGGACATCATGTTTGGCAAAGTAGAGGGTCAGCAAAAAAGAGGAAGACCCTCAACGAGATGGAATGACACAGTGGCTGCGACGATGTGCTCATGCATAACACGGATCATGAGGATGGCGCAGGATGCGGCAGTGTTTCTGTTGTTCATAGGGCCACCATGAGTTGGAATCAACTTTATAGCCCCTAACAACATCCCACTAAAAATGAGTCAGTGTTTCCCCTTCTACAAATTAATTCTTTGGATATATTCTCACAAAAGCACAGGTATATATATATATACAAGCATATCGGGACAATATTATTTGAAAGGACAGAAAAGTGGAAACAACCAGATGTCCATGGCTAGGAAACTGGTTAAGTAAGTTAAGGTACACCCATACAACTCAACACTGCAGAAAAAGAGATCTAAGAAGGACTGACAAGTTAAGATGCCCCCGGTAAGGGGTGCAATTCTTGCCTCAGCTCAAAGAGACATGGCCAGTGGCACCTCTGCTCACCCTCATCTGCAGATTAGAGCATGGGTTTGGTGCAAGTGGGCCTCATGACATGGTAGATATAAAGAGACCATGTTTGGGTGACAGCAAGTGAAATTCTAAGTCACTGAAACAGTTTGTAACATACAATCCTTTCTGTGTAAAACTCAGAGAAAATTTCAGGATGTATATGTAAGTAATTTCAATTCTAGTAGTTACTTCTGGAAAGTGGACTTAGAAGGGCATTCACTTTTAATGGTACACCCCTCAGTACTGGTTGATTTTTCTTTTCATAAGCATGCCTAAGTTCTACAATGAAATACAAACACACAACTAAGAAGGTGCGCCAAATGGTGCAGCTGTCCGGTGGGAAGCTCCAGGCCAGAGGTTGCTCCTGAGAGACTAGAGTGCTAGGCATCTCTCTGAAGGCGGAGGAAATGCTCTCAGGAGACAGAACTCCTTGAGGGCAGAGGCTGTGTTTTCCTCTTCTGTGCTTGTCCAACACCTATCACAGTACCCAGAAAAGACAGCTGAGGATGCAAGGAAGAAGGAAGGCAGAAGGGAAAAAGGGAGGGAGGAAAGGACCACTGTGGTAGGCTGAATAACCACCCCCCGCCCCGCCACCACCTCAACTGCCAAGATATCCAGGTCCTGGTCCCTGGAACCCGTGAATGTTAACATGGCAACAGGGACTCTGTAGATGTGACTAAGAATCTTGACATCGGTAGATTACTCTGGATTATCTGGGTGGATTACACTTGTAAATACAATCGTGTCTTTATAAAAGGAACACAGAGAGAGATTAACAATAGATGAGATGACAACATGACCATGGAAGCAGAGACTGCAGTGATGTGGCCATAGGCCAAGGTATGTCACCAGCCTCTAGAAGCTGAGAGAGGCAAAGAACAGACTCTGCCCTAGAGCCTCCAGAAGGAACCAGCCCTATCAACACCTTGACTTTAGCCCAGTGAAATTAATTTCAGACTTCTGACCTCCAGAACTGGAAGGAATAAATTTATGTTGTTTTAAGTCACCCAGGTTCATGGTAATTTGTTACAGGAAGCCACAGGAAACGAATACAACCACTCACCAATAAGCTACTGCCCTTCAAACCAAGAACTTCCAGAGACACTTTGTTATGGTCTAAACTTTAGCAGGTGTTCAAGTTTGGAACATCAATGCCTAAAGTTAAAATACTTCTGACATGATGTCTTTTTGTTCTGAAGATGACCTGGGAACATATTGTCATCAGTAAGACCCTCCCTCAAACCCCCTATATATTTAACACAGACACATGAGTACACATCCTTCCACTCCTAAAGACACTAGAGTGAACATCTAATAAAACATGCAATGACTCAAAAAAGAATCATCAAATTAAAAGTGCTCTTATCACAGAACTTTCAGACAGATATAGTGCCACTGGTTCCCCACTGCCCAAAGGACAGACATCAACCCCACCCCCTTCACCCTGGGGCCTCCCTGGCCTCTTCGGCTCCTCTTTTATCACCACCCCTACTCAGCAGCCTAAGCTCTAGGCACGCGAACTTGTCACCACTCATGAAATACATCCATCCTGCCTTCCATACCTTTGTACAAGCAAGTCTTTGTACTTGCCATTCCCTTTGGTGAGTCCTTCCTCATCCTTCAGGTCCTAAATCAAAACTCATCTTCACTGCAAAGCCTCCCCTTCTCCTTCTCTCCCCGCAACCACTCTCCCAAAGAAAAGGCCATCTCCTTCTCGGTGCTCCAAGGGAGGAAGTGGGTTTAGCCCTCAACTGCATTCTACGGTGCCTTGTGACAGGGCTCACTCACCTGCCTGTCGGTCTCGCCTGGGACTCTAAGCACCTCAAAGACAGGAAGGGCCCATCACTTATGCAAGGGAACGTCCTCAGCACCTGTCCCATCGTGGGAGGGGGGAGGATACAAAGGTGATTAGTAGGGAACGATAGGCTACACAGCTGGGGGTGCCCAAATTGTGGGTGGTGCCCATTAGGGGGCCGTGAAATCAGGTTAAGCAGTCGTGATATCAGTTTTGAGGGTTATGGTGGACATTTTTTAACGGAATGGAAGAGAGAACAATACTTAGCTTTATTACATATAGTAGTAAATCTTTCATGAGATTTTTGTTCCAGTTTCCTGCACACACACAGTATACATTTACATATAGATGAGTGTATTATTTGCCGTGGGTTCACAGTTGAATAACTGAAAAATGCTGCTTTAGACGGTAACCCCCTTCCCAGGAGGCTGAACAGAAACGGCATCACTGAAAGGAACTGCAGCTCGTGGCAGGAAGGGGCATAGCACGCATAGCAGGGGACAAAGGGGCGGTGCCACCCACACGTGGTACAGGGCAGAGAACAGACTAGGCAGCAGAAACAGGATAGTGTGTTTCTGCACCAGGAACGACACTGAGTTCTTCATCCATCATTTGGTCCTCCAACAGGTTCTGGACACCTACCACCAGGGACAAGACAGACAAGGTCCCTACCCTTGTAGCACTCCCAGCCTGTGAGGGAGATGGACCACAGACAAGTACAGAGAAATACAATGATTACAGACAGTGGTAAGGGCTGTGAAGGAAAAACAGAGGGCTGAGGGGTGGAAGGAGCACAGAAGGCTTCCCTGAAAGACAAGCAGGGGGAACCAGAAGAGAGAGCTCTCCCAGCGAAGGGACAGCCTGAAGCAGGTCCCTGAAAGAAGCCAGTGGACCTACAATGAAGGAGACAATAGAGGACAGATCTCACTGGACCCCGAAGGCCACATTAAGGAGCACAGGCTTCTGTCTAAGGCAACAAGAAGTCTCTGAAAGGCTTGAGGTAGTGGACTGAATTGATCCAGGTCACTGAGAGTAAGGACCCTGTAACAAATGGACACAGGACCAGCACAGGAGGCAGAAAGCTCCCTCCCCAAACTCTAAATATGATAGGGAAGGGGAAGTCACAGGAGAGCTGGGCCAGGCTCTCCCTTGGTGGACCCAGACATGGCACTAAAGTTCTCTGAGCCTCAGCTGCCTACGTTGAGTCAGATGAGCTATCCATCCCAGCCAGTACTAAAGCACTCTGAGTCAACAAGTCAAAGCCATCACTCTGTCACGACTGCCATGATTTTCATGCAGTGTCAGTGGCTTTCAATGCATGAGCCCCTGAAAAGTGTGTGCACAGAGTCCGTCGAGAGGTCTGCTGGAAGTGAGAACCGCAAGGCAACCTCATGCTCCCAAGAGCTGAGGGAGAACCCTGGGTATGGACACCAGTAATGTGCAGACAGACGGCCTGGCCAACCTCCTGCAGATATCCAACTCCACAGGAGCCAGAGCCAGTCACCTTCTTTCCTGCTTCCCTCTCCAGGAAACTTGGCTTTTAAAATGCCAGTGTGGGGCAGCAGCATGGTAACTAAACTCACTGTCTTTCTTGGCAAAGATAGAACCGTGCTTTACAACAAGGAAAACCACAAACAAATTACAGCTACTGGGCATGAACAGCTTCCCCAAATTCACCAAGCATCTGGGTACCTGTTTCGGGCTACACCAGGCCGTCTGCTACCAAGTGTGGCTGAAGAGATGAGTCACTGTGCACAGTCCTAGACAGCAAGATCCTACCAGTCTCCTGGGAACAGCAGCCATGCACAAGGAGCCGTTTACTTCTACCAGGCCTGAGTGGGGGTGGTCAAGAGGGAAGCGAAAACAAAGGACCAGAGCAGGGCCAGTGGAAGACATCAGAGGCAAGCCTGGAAGGGTGAGTGTACTTCCCAGCCAGTTTGGTCTGCACACTCACCCTTGAGAAAGGCACCCTTTTCCACCGGGCAGATAAGGAAGTAAAGACTAACTTAATGTACTGATTCAAAGGTGTGGGGGTAATCAGAGTGGCAGCAATAGCAGCAGGATTGAATCATGGTGGCCACCATTTACTGAGCCCTTACAGTGAGCCAGACACTGTGATGGGCAGTTCTCATTTATAACCTTAGCACTCACACTTTTCCAGGGGGGTATTTTGATACACACATGCACACTTGTACATGGCACACACATACAAACACAGGCATATACACCAAAAAAAAAACAAAAACCCAATGCTGTCGAGTTGATTCCGACTCATAGTGACCCTATACAACAGAGTAGAACTGCCCCATAGAGTTTCCAAGGAGTGCCTGGCAGATTCGAACTGCTGATCCTTTGGTTAGCAGCCGTAGCACTTAACCACTACGCCACCAGGGTTTCCAGGCATACATACACACATCAGTTTACTAATGGAGAAAATAAAGCTCAAAGATGTTGAAGAGCTGGGATTCCAAATCCCAAATGAGCTGCGAAGAACACTGGCCACAGCATGACCCCACTCCTGGGCAGAGGGAGACCTGTGCTGGAGCCTGGGGGCCGCTGCCCACGCATCAGGCACCATCATCCTGAGACTGACTCACAGTCCAGGTTCACAGCCATACAGCACTGTTAACCACTGTCACACAAACCTGCTGCATGGCTGGAGCCTAAACACACCTCCTACGCACACCCATGTGCAAACACACGGGCTCCAGGGCACATGCTCACACGTGTGCTCAGGAACACTTTCTCCCCCTTGCCTGTGCACTCACGCTCCTGTGCCCTGAGCACACACACTTGCACACGCGTGGCCTCACCAGCATTTTATAAGAGATCTCTCTCTTTCACCTAAAGTGATTTAGACTATTGGTAGGTTAATTAAAAAAGTAAGTTAGAGCAAGAAGTCATTTAAAAATAACTTAAGACAAATACATGCCCCTGTGTAGGTCTATATGAATGTGTGATCTGCCCACCTACTGATGTAGGTCTATATGAACGTGTGATCTGCCCACCTACTGATGGAGGCCAGGTAAGGCTTCTTCGAGTCTGGGGCTACTGGCTGCAGTTCCCTGTGAGCTTTCTTACATAATTCAGATCCATAAGTTGTCATCTAACTTTTCCAATTTTGTGTTGCTTCTCTTTAAAAAGTAGAACTTCAAACTTAAAACCGTGAAACAATCTAAGAACAGTATCTTTACAGGTCTTCACAATTTTGTCTCCAATCTTTCACACCTTGTTTCACCCAAATCCTCACGGCACTTATTTTTAGTGACTCACCTTTATCAAATTTTCCTTAAGCATTCAACTTATTTTTCATAGAAACAACAATTTGTTTTTATACTTTATGGGTTTACTCAGTATTTCATTAAATTATGTAATTAAAATAACAAGTAACTAGTTAGGACAAACCCAGCTGACTCTTGCTAAGTATATGGCTGCTGGTGGGGGCACGGGTCAGTAGGGGCCAAGGCGTGAGGCTCCCTACAGTCACCCATAAGCCTCAGGTGGTCACTGCAGACCATGGCTCTGAGGGAATTTTAAATGTCTGGTAATCAGGAGAGCTGGTAAAATGGAAGCTGAAGAAGAGAATTTCAACTGTGCTGGTAAATAAGAATAAAACCACAGCAGACAAGCATTCAATTATTCTTTCAGCCCTTACTATACTTCAACTGTGGAACCATTTGAATGCATAAAAGATTACTGAGCCATTAACTTATAATACAGAACTAAAACATTATCTTACTATGTCTTTGATCATTAAAATCTCTCTTTGCACCTAAAGCATTTTACGTACACCTTCATAAACCCTGCCACAAGTAAAAAAACAAAAACAAAGAAGCATAAACACCTAATACCTAATGCCAATAGCATTAGGGTTTCAAAAGTGGCCCCATGGACTGCTGTAGAGGATGGCTTTGCCAGATGCACGTGAGCTGTGCCTCCCCCAACAACAGCCGACAGCACCGACAACTGACCCTCATCTAGTACTTACTAAATGCCAGGCACTGCTGTAAGCAGTGTGCACATATCACCATAACTCATCATCCTTGTATTAATCTCATGACATATGCCCTATCATTACCCCCATTTGGAAATTAGGAACTAAGGCACAGGGAGTTAAGTAACTTGCCCAAGTTACCCAGCTAGTAAGTGGAGTGGCACAGCTGGGAACTGAACTGAACTCAAGCAGCTGGACCCTTAACCACTATGTTGCTGTTGCTGTTAGGTGCCGTTGAGTCAGCTCCAATTCAGAGCGACCCCGTATCTAACAGAGCGAAACGCTGCCCAGTCCTGAGCCATCCTCATAACAAGAGGACTGAGCCCACTGTTGCGGCCACTGTGTCAATCCATCTTGTTGAGGGCCTCCCTCTTTTTTGTTGACCCTCCGCTTTATCAAGCATGATGTTCCTTCTCGAGGGACTGGTCCTCCTGATAACATGAACAAAGTAGGCAAGACAAAGTCTCGCCATCCTTGCTTCTAAGGGGCATTCTGGCCCTACTTCCTCCAAGACAGATTTGTTCCATTTTTCTGGCAGTCCATGGCATATTCAATATTCTATGCTGCACTGCAAAGCACAGTTGGTAAAAGACAACTCCAAGTGACACTTCACCCACAATGTGTATGCCACTTATAACAGGCAGCTGAGACCTGTACTCACTTTCCTAAGCAGGACACACTCAATATCATGCTCAAGGACATGGAAAATGCCCAAGGCTACAGGTTGGCCTTGATCTCATTCCATTATCCAACTTTGAGGGCTGAAGAGGCTGGTTAGGTATAAAAATCTGACAAATCAGTAGTCCCCCATGACAGTGGTTATGAAAGGTGGCCTGGTTTGGTGGAAGGAGCACTGGGCTCCCAGTCAAGGGACTTGTGCCTGCATTTCAGCTCTGCCATGCTGCGTGACCTTGAGCAGACAGGAGGGCCACAATAAGCAAAGGCTCCAGGTGGAAGAGCAAGGTAGAGTGGCTGGAACACAGGCGCTTAGTGAATGAGAACATGAGGAAACAGTTACACAAGAACAGACTAAGGCCACACTGCAGAGCACCTCACAAGTCAGACCAAGGGGCTTGGAGTTGACCCTGCAGGCTGAGGGCCACTAGCAACACTTCCAAGGCAGGATCCAAGCTCCATCTGAAGAGGCTAAATTAACACAGGTGGAGAGAAGCTGGAACAGGAGGGAGGTAGTCAGGGCCCACCACAGCTGCTGCAGGGATGGGAATCTCCCTCAGAAGACAAGTGCTGTCTTCTGAGGTCTGGGCACCCCTGCCATCCCTGCCACATCCTATTCAGCTTCAGTACCATACCCGTTTGAAGTTTAAAAACCTGATACCTTTCCCTGACAGGGAACCCGAAAGAGAAGCCCTGATGGAGCAGGAGAACAGTGGGATGCAGACCTCAAATTCTTGTAAAAAGGCCAGACTTAATGGTCTGACTGAGACTAGAGGGACCCTGGAGGTCATGGTCCCCAGACCTTCTGTTAGCCCAAGACTGGAACCATTCCCGGAGCCAACTCTTCAGATAGGGACTGAACTGGACCATAAGACAGAAACTGATACTAGTGACGAGGAGTGAGCTTCTTGGCTCAAGTAGACACATGAGACTATGTGGGCAGCTCCCATCTGGAGGGGACATGAGAAGGCAGAGGGGGACAGGAGCTGGCTGAATGCACATGGGGAATATAGGGTGGAGAGGAGGAGTGTGCTGTCTCATTAGGGGTAGAGAAGCTAGGAGTACATAGCACTCTGTATGTAAGTTTTTTGTATGAGAGACTGACTTGATTTGAAAACTTTCACTTAAAGCACAAAAAAAAAACCTGATGCCTTTTCTTGGAGCCCTGGTAGCACAGTGGTTAAGAGCTCGGCTGCTAACCAAAAAGTTGGCAGCTCAGATCCACCAGCCTTAAGAACTAAAAACAGAGAGAGAATAAATTTCGTTGTCAAATTCAATCACAAAACAGAGAGAGGTTAAAAGCAAAAGGCCAGTTTCTGAAACAGTGCATGCTCGAATGGTAGCTTCCAAGGCTACTCCGCCCCCCCGAAAAATCCAGCGGAACCACCACCGAGGTTCAGCTGGCCAACTGCACAATGACCAATGGACTGGGCCCTAGAGGAAGAAACCTCCAAGTCTCCCACAAAGCATCACCACTATTACTTTTCTACTATTCTCATTTTCTAATCTAAGTCAAGGGTCCTGAGATTCTGTGGTTACCTAGTGAATCACCCAAAGAAGTCCTACAACTCAATAATAAAAAGACAAATAAGCCAATTAAAAAATGGGCAAAGGATGTGAATAGACATCTCTCCAGAGAAGATACAAAATGTCCAATAAACACGTGAAAATATGCTCGTCATCATTAGTCATCAGGGAAATGCAAATTAAAACCACAATGAGATACCACTTCATATCCACTATAATGGTAACGATCAAAAAGACAGATAATAAGAAGTATTAACAAGGATATGGAGAAACTAGAATCCTCATATGCTGCTAGTGGGAATGTAAAATGGTGCAGTCACTTTGGAAAACAGTCTGGCAGTTCCTCAAAAGTTTAAGCAGTTACCACATGACCCAGCATCTCCAGTCCTAGGTATACACCCAAGAGCCATGAAAACATATGTTCACAGAAATATTTGTACATGAATGTTCACGGCAGCATTATTCTTAATTGCCAAAAAGTGTAAAGACCCTAAATGTCCATCAGTGAATGAATGGAGAAACAAAATGTAGTATATCTACACAATGGAATATTATTCAGCAAAAAAAAAAAAAAAAAAAGTACTGATACATACTACAACAGACATGAACCTTGAAAAGATTACACTAGGTGAAAGAAACAGGGCACACACAAAAAAAGGTCATGTATGATTTCAATTATATGAAACACCCAGAACAGACAAATCCATAGAGACAGAAAGTAGACTGGTGGTTGCCGAGGGCTGGGGGCAGGGCAGGAGAGAATGGAGAGTGATTGCTCACAGGTACGGGGCTTCTCTTTGGGGTGATGAAAAGGTTCTGAAACTGACCGTGGTGATGGTTGCACAACTCTGAATATATTAGAAACCACTGAATTGTACACGTTAATAAATGCGTAAACCACATGATAAACAAATTATAAAGTTTTTATTTAGAGAAACAAAAAAACACCTCCACTCTCGACAGCCCATGCACAAGCGAGGATCAGGTTAGAAATCTAGAGCACAACCCTGAGGCAGCCCTGGGATCCTAGAGAGGGGGCTGGTCCCCTGGGAGCCTTGCACCTTAGGCAAGTACTCACCCCGAGCCAGTTTCTGTCTCTAAAAATGTCAACCATTTGATCTGCCTCAGAGAGTTGAGCAATTAAATTAAACCCTGACTGTGAAAGAGTGTGGTACACTATCAGGTACATAATAGCACTCTTCACAAGTTAAAATAATAACACTGTGAACAACAAAGACCTTCACAAATGAATGGTGGTCTTATAATTTCATATATAAAATTGTAACATATCATCAGAGATAACCCATTTCCGGTTCAGATGTGGTTTTCAAAGACTCACTTGAGCTCAGTGCCCCACTGTTTCAAAGAGAAATTAATGGAATTTGGATGCCCTGGGGCCGGTTGACTTGCAGCTTGTTCTCCCACCAGCTCTCCAGGGGCAGCTTCCACAGCGAGAACATTTCTGGCTTTTTCTGCAGAAGGGTTTGGGTGCGGGTAAATTAAATCTGAAAGAAAGGCAAACGAATGCTGGTCACTCAAAGCTTCCATGCCGAACTTGGTATACTACACAAAACAATGACTTGATGTACTACATAAAAAAATATATAATATATAATCATATATTTTTAATGCATAGGAAAAAAAAAAAAAAAAAACCCATTGCCGGCGAGTTGATTTCAATTCATGGCAACCCTGTAGGGCAGAGTACAACTGCCCCATAGGTTTCCAAGGCTATAATCACTATGGAAACAGACTGCCTATCTCTCTCCATGGGGTGGCTGATGGGTTCAAACTGCTGACCTTTCGATTCGCTGCTGAGTGCTTAACCACTGCACCACCATACTTGCTAATATTTGTAAATAGTGACACTGAAAAAGGTAAGTTGCATATCAAAGTTGCTCAGAAAATTCATAGGGAAATGCACTGATGCTATAAAGCATGATCGAATTTTAGAATAAAGTACCTTGAAAATTTAAGTTTTGAATATTTAAGGTTGAAATGCTATGCTCTCCAGGATTTACTTCAAAATAACACACAAGAATAAAGTGGGAAGGGGCCTCAATGAAACAGGATTGGCCAAAAGACAGTAATGGTGGAAACCATGCTATTTGATCTTCACGTATGTTTAAAACTTCTCAGAACAAAAAGTTGCCAATTTTTAGCTTTTGAGGACAATGTTTCCATGGACAAATTCTTTGTATTCTTCCAAACGACATTATCTCTCTGAGAATAGGGCATATCTGTAAACAAAACTTGACACTACTTCACAGTAATCAGTTGGGGCCACACCTCTCTTAAATCCAGCATTCCTACTCCTTGGCCTTATCAACTGTTACTCTTTTTGCGATGGAAGATGGATGACAAAATCAGAATGGAAACGCTGAACACTGATATCTGAGAAAAAATTATTTTCTAATCAGATGAGCACACATCTGAGTTGCTTATTTAGGACAGGCCTGAGATAAGGGTCACTGGCCTGAAATAATCTTTAAGCCTTAAGCAAAAAATATCCCCTGAAGTCTTCTTAAAACCAAACAATACTTTAGCTTAACTAGTAAAAAATGTCTGCCTTCAGCATTGTGCTCTTTTCACATCTATCTAGGTGGAATCAAATGGACATCGGCAACTCAAAAGACAAGACAAGGAACCTCAGGGGGCAGTGAATTTATGCTAATGGTGGAAGAACAACTCAGAAAAGGAGGGTGAGAATGGCCGCACAACTTAAAGAAAGAATATAATCAATGTCACTAAACTGTACATGTAGAAACTGGAGCTGGAGTATGTTTTGCTGTGTATATTCCCAACAACAACAAAAACAAAATAAATTATTAAAAAAAACCCCTGGGGACCACAGTTCTACTCTGACATACATGGGGTTGCCATGAGTTGGAGTCAACTGGACAGCAGCTGGTAACTAACCGGTAAAAGAGACACAGCAACTAAATGCAACGTGGGAGCCTGTGCTGGATTCTGGACATTAGTGGACTGGTGAAATTCAAATATGTTTAAACATATATAAGTTCAAAAAATAAACTATAGCTTAATTAAAAAAGAAGAAGAAAAAAAAAGGGTCATTGGCACTGGAAATAAAAGGAATCCTGGGCTGGAGGGGCCCTTAGAAAGCAATGCCCTAAGTGAGAACACCTTTCCTTGGGCTTGCACATGGTAGGAAAGTTACTAGCCTAATCATAGTCCACTGGGGAGGCAGGGCGCCAAGAACACACTGGAAAGCGTCTCAGGCGTGGCACGGCCAAGGCACTGCTGTCTATCTATCAGGGGAACTCTGCCCTGGCCAAGAGTCAATACATGGCTTATACCAGGGTTCTGACTGGAAAAATCAAGAGTGTGTGCTAAGGACAGAAGAATTATGGGCATGGTAATGGGCAGGCTTGAGAGAAAAAGTTACACACACCATGGATTCTCAGTTCAAATGAAACCACATGGAGCACAGTTCTGCTGTGAAACACACGGGGTTGCCATGAGTCAGAATCACCTTGACAGCAACTGGTTTGTTTTTGTTTTTGGAATTAAGCACTAGGCACTGAGAGTAAATAACAAACAGGACACAGTTCCTGCCCTAAAGAACAACACGTCTAGGAGAGAAATGTAAAATAACATGTCAAGCCTTAGAATACATCAAGTCTCTGGTATCCAGACCCTTCCTCTGAGCCCTAGGGTTCCAGGAGATGCCTCAGGGACTAGTGGAGGAGCAGAGGAAGGGGTCCCATTCTCAGCTTCAACCACAGTGGTTCCTCTTTTATATATTGGGATTCCTCTTAAGATTTCATTTGGAAAAAGGTTCCAATATACACACAAAGAATTAAAAAACTAATCCACACTGCTGGTGGGAATTTAAAATGGTACAACCACTTTGGAAATCGATTTGATGCTTCCTTAAAAAGCTAGAAATAGAACTACCCTATGATCCAGCAATCCCACTCCTTGGAATATATCCTAGAGAAATAAGAGCCTTTACATGAACAGATATATGCACACCCATGTTCACTGCAGCACTGTTTACAATAGCAAAAAGATGGAAGGAACCAAGGTGCCCATCAATGGATAAAGGGATAAATCAATTATGGTATGTTCACACAATGGAATACTACGCATCGATAAAGACCAATGATGAATCTATGAAACATTTCATAACATGGAGGAATCTGGAAGACTTTATGCTGAGTGAAATTAGTCAGTTGCAAAGGGACAAATATTGTATAAGACCACTATTATAAGAACTCGAGAAACAGTTTAAACAGAGAAGAAAATATTCTTTGATGGTTACGAGAGAGGGGAGGGAGAGACGGAGGGAGAGGGGTTTTCACTAATTAGATAGTAGATAAGAACTATTTTAGGTGAAGGGAAAGACAACACACAATACAGGAGAGGTCAGCACAACTGGACTAAACCAAAAGCAAAGAAGTCTACTGAATAAACTGAACGTTTCAAAGGCCAGCATAGCAGGGGCGGGGGTTTGGGGACCATGGTTTCAGGGGACATCTAAGTCAACTGGCATAATAAAATCTATTAAGATAACATTCTGCATCTGTGGCGTATGGGGTCTTAAACATTAGCAAGCGGCCATCTAAGATGCATCAAGTGGTCTCAACCCACCTGGAGCAAAGGAGAATGAAGAACACCAAAGACACAAGGTAATTATGAGCCCAAGAGACAGAAAGGGCCACATAAACCAGAGATTACATCAGCCTGAGACTAGAAGAACTAGACGGTGCCTGGCTACAACCGATGACTGCTCTGACAGAGAACCCCTGAGGGAGCAGGAGAGCAGTGGGATGTAGACCTCAAATTCTCATTAAAAGACCAGACTTAATGGTCTGACTGAGACTAGAAGGACTCTGGTGGTCATGGTCCCCAGACCTTCTGTTAGCCCAAGATGGAAATCATTCCCAAAGCCAACTCTTCAGACAGGGATTGGACTGGACAATGGGATAGAAAATGATACTGGTGAAGAGTGAGCTTCCTGGATCAAGTAGACACATGAAACTATGTTGGCATCTCCTGTCTGAATGGGAGATGGGAGGTGGAGGGGGTCAAAAGCTGGCGGAATGGACACAAAAAGAGTGGCGGGAAGGAGTGTACTGTCCCATTAAAAAGGGGAAAGCAATTAGGAGTATACAGCAAGGTGTGTATAAATTTTTATATGAGACTGACATGATTTGTAAACCTTCACTTAAAGCACAATTAAAAAAAAAATGCCATTTGGGAATTAAAAAAAAAAAAAAAAACTAATCCAGCCTAGTGTCCTCTACCCACTTTATTTGCCTGAATATTCAAGCCCAGAGTCAGAGCTAGAACCCAGCCGCCTGCCTCTGCAGTTTGCAAAGATCACACGGTAGGTGGACGTGACTGTACCTATTACAGTGCCCACAGCTCTGGGAATGTGGTGGGCACTTAACACTTGTGAGTGTGTCAGTCAACAGGCGCACAGGGTGCGGAGGCAGCTCTTATGCCTTTATTTCAGAGAAAGGTAAAACTGACACACAGGTTTCCCTACGGCTGGTCTTTCCCAGACCCCTCACAGGCAGGGCAATTTTCAGCCAAGCCAGGAAATAAACACAATGAATTGTACTCATTTCTCTAACAAACCAGTCCTGCCTCTTCTTCCTGTGTGGGCTGGCAGCGAGGTGATAAACTGCTCCTCTGCGAGGACGGGCTGTTAAATGCTCTTGCCTGGCAGAGCACCTATTACCAAGAAAACCCCAAACCTTACAGCAACACTCAGCCCACACTGGAAATACTTCCTGAGCAACTCTGAGGCCCGGGGCTGCTAGGACCTGGGGGTGGGGTGAAGACTGGGGAGGCTGGTAGAGAAACAGGCTGTTTCTAAAAGCAATTATTTGATTAAAAAAAAAA
Organism: Elephas maximus indicus; assembly: GCF_024166365.1. Lineage (NCBI taxonomy): Eukaryota > Metazoa > Chordata > Mammalia > Proboscidea > Elephantidae > Elephas > Elephas maximus. The sequence goes on along the minus strand of NC_064831.1, from coordinate 68,546,717 downwards.
AACAGAATTTTTAAAAAAGAATCCTGATCAAAAGGAGGAAAATGCAGAACAGATTTCAAATTCTCATGGAATCCAGACCATCTGGAGCCACTGGGGCTGAATGAACTCCCCAAACTTTTGTCCTGAGATAATCTTTAAACCAAAAATATCCCCTGAAGAGTCTTCTTAAAACCAAACGAAACAACCCAATCAAGAAGTGGGCAAAGGATATGAACACACATTTCACTAAAGAAGATATTCAGGCAGCCAACAGATACATGAGAAAATGCTCCCGATCATTAGCCATTAGAGAAATGCAAATTAAAACTACGATGAGATTCCATCTCACACCAACTAGACTGGCATTAATCCAAAAAACACAAAATAATAAATGTTGGAGAGGCTGCGGAGAGATTGGAACACTCGTACACTGCTGGTGGGATTGTAAAATGGTACAATCACTTTGGAAATCTATCTGGCGTTATCTTAAACAGTTAGAAAGAGAACTACCATACAACCCAGAAATCCCACTCCTCGGAATATACCCTAGAGATACAAGAGCCTTCACACAAACAGATATATGCACACCCATGTTTATTGCAGCTCTGTTTACAATAGCAAAAAGCTGGAAGCAACCAAGATGTCCGTCAACGGATGAATGGGTAAATAAATTGTGGTATATTCACACAATGGAATACTACGCATCGATAAAGAACAGTGACGAATCTCTGAAACATTTCATAACATGGAGGAATCTGGAAGGCATTATGCTGAGCGAAATGAGTCAGTTGCAAAAGGACAAATATTGTATAAGACCACTATTATAAGATCTTGAGAAATAGAAAAAACGGAGAAGAACACAGACTTTTGTGGTTACAAAGGGGGGAGGGAGGGAAGGAGGGAGAGGGCTTTTTATTGATCAAACTGTAGATAAGAACTGCTTTGGGTGAAGGGAAAGACAACACTCAATACAAGGAAGGTCAGCCTAATTGGACTGGACTAAAAGCAAAGAGGTTTCCGGGATAAAATGAAAGCTTCAAAGGTCAGCGGAGCAGGGGCTGGGGTCTGGGGAACATGGTTTGAGAGGACTTCTAAGTCAATGGGTAAAATAATTCTATTATGAAAACATTCTGCATCCCACTCTGAATTGTGGCGCCTGGGGTCCTAAATGCCAACAAGCGGCCATCTAAGATACATCAATTGGTCTCAACCCACCTGGAGCAAAGGCAAAGGAAGAACACCAAGGTCACACGACAACTAAGAACCCAAGAGACAGAAAGGGCCACATGATCCAGAGACCTACATTATCCTGAGACCAGAAGAACTAGTTGGTGCCCGGCCACAATCGATGTCTGCCCTGTCAGGGAGCACAACAGACAACTCCTGAGGGAGCAGGAGACCAATGGGATACAGACCCCAAATTCTCATGAAAAGACCATACCTAATGGTATGACTGCGACTAGAGGAATCCCAGAGACAATGCTCCCCAGAACTTCTGATGGCACAGGACAGGAACCATCCCCGAAGACAAATCATCAGGCATGAAAAGGACTGGTCAGTGGAGGGGAGAGAGATGCTGATGAAGAGTGAGCTAATTAAATCAGGTGGACACTGGAGAGTGTGTTGGCAACTCTTGACTGGAGGGGGGATGGGAAGATAGAGAGAGAGGGAAGACGGCAAAATTGGCACGAAACGAGAGACTGTAAGGGCTGACTCAATAGGGGGAGAGCAAGTGGGAGAAGAGAGTAAGATATATGTAAACCTACATGTGACAGACTGATTGGAATTGTAAATGTTCACTTGAAGCTTAATAAAAATTAATTATATAAAAAAAAAAAACGATAGTTTAGTTTAACCAGTAAAGAATATCTTCCTTGAGCACTGGGTTCTTTTAAGAACTATCTATGTGGGATCAAAGCGACAACAGCAACTTGAAAGGTTAGACAGGAAACATAGGGGCAGCGAGTCTATGTTAACGATGGAGGGACAACTTGGAAAAGGAGGGTGGGAATGGCAGCACAACTCGAAGAATGTAATCAGTGTCACTGAAGCGTACACCTAGAAATTGTTGAACTGGTATTATGTTCTGCTGTACATATTCTCAATAACAACAACAAAAATTATTTACAAAAAAAAGAAGCTATTTCTCAGCTTATTATGTTTTCACTGTTATTTTTGTCTGGTTTTAGTTTTTTTAAAAAACCATGAGATTTACTTAATTGAAAGCAGAGCTGCTGGCTTCTCCTCAACATTAATGTCGTAACATTAGCATTCAGGGAACCGCCTCAAGAAGGGCAGTGAAGGAAAAGCACAAACTAGGACATGGCAACACTGCCTTGAAGGCTTTAATACCATGAACTAGTGGAGTTCACGAGCACTGACCTACTCTCGCCGCTTCAGTGGAGAAAGTCTGTTTGAAGCCTCTGGGTATTTAGTGTTTAGACCTTCTCTATTCTCTTCAAACATTTTCAAATCCCTAAATGAGAACTCTGATGAATTTTAGCTGGCAATTTTTCTGTTTCCTACATTCTAATCCTGGCTCGGCCTCTTAATTCCAGTGTGGCCTAGGGCAAAGCCCTGCCCCTCTCTGGACCTCAGCTTCCCGGGTCTAAGCCAAAGCCTGAGGCGTTTCCGGCCACCGCCAGTCCTCCCTTTCTCTCCTGCTCTCCCCTGCTATCTTCAGTCAAGCAGGGAGCAGAACTGAGAACTGTGGGAGGATGTCCCATAAAACCAAACCCTAAACCCAAAGCCAAACCTGCAGGGGCATCCAAGAAATCAGGAAAGGGCACGGGGAAAGGGCAATTCCCACATGTGCCAAAGAACACTACAAAACAGGAAGTCATTGCTCAGGGGTGGAGGAGGGCAGGGTGGGGTTAACCTGAAAAAGCTTTTTGTTTTCTTTATCAAATTGAGTTTTAGTCCAGATCCTGAGGATGGGTCAGGAGCAGTAAGACACCTTCCTGATGAGACCTTAGTGTGTACCCATTGTTGCTAGGTACCACCAAATCCATTTTTGACTCATGGCAATTCCATGTGACAGAGTAGAGTTGCCCCATAGGGTTTCCCAGGCTGTAATCTTTACAGAAGCAGATAAGCAGATCACCAAGTCTTTCTTCCATGGAGCTGCTAGATGGGTTCAAACCGCCAATCTTTTGGTTAGCAGCCGAGCACTCAACCACTGTGCCACCAGGGCTCCTTAGTGTGCTCCCAAGCACCAAATAAAAAAGGAACTAAACAGGCTGCGGGGGAAAGGCCACGAGCCTCTGGGTCCTGACAGCCCCTGGGCAGACCAGCCCATGGGTCTATTTAATTTCTTGTCCATCTGATCTCTCCAGCTCCAACCAAGGAAATAAATCTTATAAGAACTAGGCCTCTATTTGGCCAGCAGCTACACAGCCAACACCTAGCACAGAGGAAGTACGCAACATTGGTAAAACGGTTAAAAGAATAAAAGACGGCAACCCACTAACAAGGTATGGCCGGGAAGACCTGTGGGCTGAGGCAACTGGCTGGATGCACCAGAGGCCACCGGGATTCTGTAAAGGGTTTACACCTGCTGTCCCTCCTGACTTCCTCTCACCTGCCACATCGCCTCTGACAGCTCCTGAGTTGCAGGGCATGGGTGTCTGCACACCTGATTCCCTGGCTTCCTTCTTGCTCCTCCCTGCTCCCCTGCAACCTGGCTCAGTCCTCCCCTCTCCATAGCAATGTCAACTCCCTGGGTTCGCCCACACCTGATTCCCACCCAGATCTAGGCTCGGGGATGTCTCTGTTGGCACCAAACCCCAAGCCCACTCCAGATGATCTCCTTTCAGACCCTTCTCCAATGGGCTTCCGAATTCCTCCTCCCAGAGGCTCATCATCTCCTCCTGCCCTCCCCCCATACACTCGCTCCCTTTCAGTCTGGCTGTAGGATCACAGACCCTTCCAACCAGAGGAGCATCTCACTTCACAAATGGGGAAACTGAGCAATGCGCTCAAGGCCCTACAAGCTTCCTCCACAATATCATGCTGCTGCTCAGCTACGATGCCGGTAATTACCATAACTTATACTTTAAAACAACACATGGCATTCTGTAGTATTTACACATGGGGTTACAGCTTCTTTGATCACTTTATGGGATCAGGATATTAAATGATTCTGTGTAATTCCTGCGGCTTTGCAATGCTGAGTCTTGATCCTGCCCTGTTTTTCTTCAGGAAGCTCTAGCACTCACACGGAGGGCACTCACTTCCCCTCCCCTGCTCCCACACGAGCTGTCAGAACCTAACGGCTGCACTTGGTGGTGCTGCTGCTTGAGAGGAGGAAACGTGTGGTCATCACTCAAACCGTGTGCACAACACAGGTCTCTGCAAGAAATACCATCCACGCTCAAGTTTAGGCACCCTTAAGCCTACTGTGATCATGAGCACATTCGTACCCTGAACTCTTAAGCAGTCTTAAAAACAGTTTTCTTATCTCTGACTTGTTTTACTACTAGTTTATGTGAGGAGTGAAGTAAACAGAACGTGCTGGACATACATCTTATAGTAAGGCAACCTGCAATTTATGGGCGCCTCCTTTGGGTTCTGGCTCCCTCATTCTCAACAGTCATGAAGGTTGGCAGACCCTGTTTCTATCTTTGCAAATCATTCCTCTGTGTTGAAACTATGTCTTTATCCCAACACAGAAGATAACGCAGAGTGGTGTTTGAGATCACCGGCGTACTTGCAGAGCCCAGGCTGCACAATGGAAGGCAGAGAGAACAGAATAAACAGACTACAAACTCACCCCAATTTCTGATACCTGGTGCCTGATGCAAAGTGTCCCATTACACAGGTAACAGTCTCTTGCTCTCAAGACAAGAATCCTGGAAAAAAACTTTTAGTGTGGGCAATTATGTGACAGTGCCAGCTGCCTATCCAAAGCCCACTGCAGCTGCTTCCTTACTTATAGAAGCCGGTTTTGATGGTGGCCACTTGCCTAGCTGTGCTCATACCCACTTCCAGCTGGGGATGGCCATGTGACACAGTTCTAGCTACTGAGCCATAATGAGGGTTTCCGGGCGGGCGGGGAACCACCTCTAGTGGCAGCTAGCATGAGTATGAAAGCCAGTAAGTACACTAAGGATACAGAACAGAAAGTTAGAAATAGCCTGGGTTTCTCAATGGCACTGGTGAGTAACTACACCAGTCATGGACTGCCTACCATGTGAGACAAATAAATCTCTATTTGTGTAAATTACTATCACTCAGGTTTCCTGCTAATTGCAGTGGAACATAATCCTAATTCATTCAAAATGATAACATCTTCTCTATATACGGCCCTTTACACTTAACAGTACCGTTTTCCATTCAGTTTCCCATATGACTCTCATAACAAAGTTCTGAAGCAGAGTGGACAAGGTCACTGTTAGTATTTCCAATGCTATCCAGCCAACTGCTCAAACCTGGAGCTTGGGCAGCATGCTGTACCCTCCCTCTTCCTTAAATCTAATCTCATCTCTAAGTTCTTCTACTCTCCCACCTTAGGATCTCCCAACTCTGCCCATTTTCTTTCTATCCTCTTTGCCACAAGCCTCTTGGAAGTTACCATGATTTCTAGTCTGGACCACCAGGTCTCCCTGCCTCTTATCCTGCTGACTAGTCCATTCCCTATCATTCAGCCATGGTTGACTTCAAAATGCACACTGACCCTACCACTCACCATGCCATCCCTTGTCTTATGAAGCCCTAATCACCTCTGCAACTTCACCCCTTTGTCATTCCTGCCCATCCACTCCACACTGGAGCCAGGCACTTGGTCTCTAGGGCCTCTGGGCCTTTCCTTTCTTTGCTTTCACAAGGCTGGCTCCTGCTGACCTTCCAGACTCAGCTCAGCTCTCTCCAAGTGCAGAAAGCCTTCTCAGTCACCACTAACATCCTCTGCCACTCCAAGCACAGGGAAGGTGTCTGTGCTTATCTCTGGCCCTGTCTGGGTATCTCTTTTATGTATGTATCTCTTTACCTGTCTGGGTCCCTCACCAGGCCAAACAATCCTGGAGAACCTGGAATATGCCTTATTTGTCTTTATATTCCAAGTACCTGGCACAATGCCTGAAACGGAAGACTGAATGAACAGACTCCATTTTATAGACGAGAAAACTAAGGCTCAAAAAGACAGAGATGTCCCCAAGACACTAGAGCGGGGGTTAGCAAACTTTTTCTTAAAGGGCCAGATACTCTTTGAGGCTTGTGGGCCACATGGTCTCTGCCGCAACTACTCAAGTCTGCACTGTGTGAAAGCAGTTACAGATGATACGGAAATGACTGGGCAGGGCTGTGCTCCAGTAAAGCTTCATTCCCACAGGGCCATAGTCTGCCAACCCCTGAACCAGAGGACAAGTGACTTACTCAGAATCTGACAACTCATAGATGTCAGGGCCAGGACTTAATCCCAGGCCCACAGGGCTCTTCCACCAGTTAGTACTGCCTTCCAAGATACACAGCTGGCTATAAATGGAAAATGTTAATTCCTTTTCTTTCCCACATACTGACTTCAGGTGCGAGGAGGGTACTGATGGGTGATACGCATCAGACAATGAATGAAAATGGCCCAAACCACCAGCTTCCTAGGCAGGAATGGTAGGAAGTTTTACTTTTAACACCACTCAGTGTTCTAACATCCACCTTCAATTCTAACCAGAGTTAGCACGGCTAGGCTGAGCTGGGCAGATAACTGTGAGCATGGCTTCAGAAATATCACGTAGCACTGTCACACCATAACACAATTTCTGTCTAAGCAGTTTTTATCTCTAATGTGAAACAAAAAGGGCTAAAAGAAAGCCTTTTCTTCTTGATGTTCCTCTTTAGGCTTCCCAACTTCCTGAATAATTATGGTCTCACAAATTACCCAGTGGTCCAAAGTTTCATCATTGGTTCTTAGAAGCTATCTAAAAGTTGGTAGACATCTAAGGTCACATTCATTTCTACACATAAATCTTCAATGGCTCTCCGCTGCTCTTAGGACAAAGTCGAAAATCCTAAGCCCAGGTGTCAAGGCTCTCTCTACTCCAGCCCTGCAGGCTCAACTCCCCCCTCCACACTGTTTTCTACCTACAGCCATATTGGCCTCTCTGAACAGCTCCTACAGGTACCATGCTCTAGCTCTCTCACCCGAAATTTCCTTCCTCTTCTCTTTACCTGGATAAACTTCTGGTCATTCTTCAGGCCTCAGCTTAGATGTCACTTTCCCAGAAAGGAACCAACCAAAGCTATGCTCAACTCCGCATGGGCCCGTGGTACCCTGCACCTTCCCTTCCCTCACATTTATCTCCCTTTTTCTTTGCACAGCCACCCTGCCTGACTAGAAACTCCAGGAGGGGAGGCACCAAGTCCATCATGGGCACTTACTTTGCTGAATGAATTAGTAAATGTCAGATGGCACAGGCTCTACACTTCCAGACTTAGAGTCCCAAAACCAAAAAGACAGATAGATTAGATAGATGAAAGAAAAGAAAGAAAGAGAGAGAGAAAGAAAGATAAATAAATAAATAAGGGTTTCAGATACTTTCTCTGGCTCCCTAGCCACAACATTTTGGCTCAAAAGAAAGAAGACAGGTCTTACAAAGAGACAACAGGGTTAGCTGCTACCTCTTCGGCCTCCTTTGTTTAGCATCTGAGTCTTTCCTAGAGAGAAGCATTTGGTGCCCTCGTAATAAAGGAGCTGCTGGGGAGAATTCAGTATCTTCTGTGCCAAAGGCACTGGCTACCATCATGAATGCTCCCAGTTCCCCTGGAGGTTTTCCAAATGTTCCAAAAGGTTCAGACAATAAGTTATGGTGTTTCTTTTGACCAAAAGCATTGTAATAGTGGCTTTTTAAAAACTCAGCCAACAATGAGTAGAATCCTGAACCAAACAGAAAGGGGGAATAACTTTGAAAATGAAGGAATCACCTCAGCTCTTGATACAGTAAGAATGGTGACATCCATGAAAATGACTTTCAGAACCCTCAAAAGACAACATATCAATAGGCACAAAGTAAGTACAGTAACTTCTCACAGGCCAGAGAATTAACCTGCTGAAAAATACTATAATTGGTAAAACCAAGGTTGGCAGCATAAGGTGGCATAAAAAAATGAGGGATTTAAAGAAAAATAATAAAAATTCAAGAAGGCATTTGTTTCTAAGACAAGAAACACTTGTGTACCAAAGCCATGGTTGTTTTGACAGGGAACATGAACGTACCATTGTGCTCTGCCGAGCAGAGAGTCCTCACAGGTTTTACAAAGTGCAGACCACATCACTTCTTATGAGTGTTACAACTAGCCCTTGCTGGCTTAAATTTTAACGAGCACTCCTTTAAGTCCTTAAAAAAATGCTAGCATAATGGCCTGGTCTTTTCATGCCTTATTCAGTGCTCAGGAACTCGCTTTACTGTGGGCCTGCTCTTCTCCCTGTACAAAAAGAGGACCCACAAAAACAGGCCCACCTTCACAGTCTTTGGGGAGGTGATAGTCAGCAGATAATTATCGTCCTGTTTTTTTATTTAAGGGGACTGAAGACAACCAAACAGTCATGAGAAAATCATGGAGTTTTCATGTCTGACAATCAAATATAAAACCACATTACCTCTAAACTGCAATCGGCCAGGGACTATCATGAGTTATGGAAACTCTAAGAATCCAGAATAAGATGAAATCAGTATTTGAGGTTTAGAATCTTCTTCCTAAGAAACTGCACTGATTCACAAGTGGAGTGCTTTGAGAATACTTTCCCAGTGTATGCAAACATCTGTAAACTCTAGCAATTCTATCCAAGCATGAACATGTAAGTATGGAGGCTTCATTTTCAGGCGTGGTTGAAAGCAGGCTGGCCACAGAGTCAGATCTGGGGTTACAACACCACAGCTCAGTGACCTCAGCCAGTGCACTTGGCACTGGCCTTGCCTGACTCCAAGGTTGTCTTTAGGCTTGAGTATGATTCTGCACACGGAAGCACTCCCTAAGCCATGGGATGCTCCACATGCAAAAGAGATCACTGTTATTATTTTCATTCTGAATTTCACTGCCAAGTAGACTTGCCGTGACAAATGGCTATAAACAAAGACCTGACACAGATCGCGTCCCTGTCTGACCTACCTGTGTTATCTCTGGCTACGAGGCCCTTAGGAAAATCCCCGGGAGTTGGGGAGGTCCTGCTGTCCCACTTGACCATGTCGAGACTGTTGCAATATTCCCATCTCTTCTGCTGAAGCTCCTGTAACCAGTAAGTCATGAGCTGACGATTAGGAGCCTAGAAAGAGGGGACAAAAAGGATTATGGCCACCATGATGATGAGGAGCTTAGGAAAAAAATTACATTTCATGAGGACAGACTGCACACCTTGCCACATGAAAGGGGGCGTTAAGAAGAACATGTCAAGGAAATTTCAGTGGTAACACTAGTAGCTTTTGTTCACAACAAGTTGGTCCAGCAAACAGCAATTCTAGCATAAAAAATTTAACACTAATAAAACTACTTTTAATTCTAAAATTGGAGAATAATACAATGTTAACACTTCCCCCCAAAAGGTTTTAGGAAAGCCTGATACCCCTGCTGCCCTTTCACTCTGAGCACCTATAAATTCTATCTTGAGCAATCAAGGTCCACATAGTCTGGATGACATTTTTGCCAAAGCACATCTCTGTCAGCATCTGGGAGAGTATACAAAAACTTGCAGATTAAAAATTGGACGGCACACCTATCAGAATGGCTGATATTTCAAAAACTTGACACACCAGGAATGTGAAGCAAATGGAAACTCTCACACGTACTTTGGAAAACAGTCGGCAGTTCCTTCTATAAACATACACTTACCAAGTAACCCAACGACCCCTTCCTAGGTATTTGCTTGAGAGAAATAAAAACATATTCACGACACAAGAATAAAAGGCAACTAGCCTGGTGGCGTAGTGGTTAAGAGCTACAGCTGCTAAACCAAAATGGTCGGCAGTTCAAATCCAGCTGGCGCTCTTTGCAAAACCTATGGGGCAGTTCTACTCTGTCCTATAGGGTCGCTATAAGTCGAAATAGACTCGATAGCAACAGGTTTTTTTTTTTTTTAATGGTAAATGCTATAACATATACAATCCTGCGACAATAACAACAAATAATAATCTATGAGTAGATACATAGGCAAATATGTATGCTAAACAGGTGTGGGAGGTCACACGGGAGTACACCTGCGTGCATACATATATTTGTGGATATTTCTACATACATATTTCTAAATTCTGCATGTGTACTCATATATATAAAACAGCGCACTGGAGGCACAGTTACAGAAACTACTCAGACACCGGGACTGAACTACTGGACTTAAAGACTGAGGACCACAGTCTCAAGACATCTAGATCAATTGGCAAAACACAGTTCATATAGATAAATGCTCTACATCCTAGTCTGGTGAGTAACATCTGGGGTCCTAAAAACTTACAAGCACCCATCTAAGAAGCAACTATTGGTCTCCTCCCACCTGAAGCAAAGGAGAATGAAGAAAACCAAAGACTCAAGGAAGCAATTATTCCAAAGGACTAATGGCCCACTGAACCACAGCCTACTCTAACCTGAGACTGAAGAACTAGATGATGCCTGGCTACCACTACCGACCACTCTGACCGAGACCACAATAGAAGGTCGCAGTTAGAATGGGTGAAAAATGAAGAACAAAATTTAAAAAAAGGACCAGACTCACTGGTCTGGTAGAGACTGGAGGAACGCCTGAGACTACTGCCATAGACAACTTTCTAACTTGAAACTAAAGGCGCTCTCGGAGGCTACCTTTCCGCCAAACAATAGATGGGTCTATAAAATGAACAATAATACCCGGGAAGAATGTACTCCTTAGAACAATCAACTATATGAGACTAAAAGGGCAATATTTGCCCAAATCCAAAGATGAGAAGGCAAGGAGGGACAAGGAAACCAGACTAATGGAAACAGGGAGCACAGGGAAGAAATGGGGAGAGTACTGACACATTGCAGGAATTGCAACCAATGTCATGGAACAATTTGTATATGAATTAACAATTGGGAAACTAATTAGCTATGTAAACTTTCACTTAAAGCACAATAAAATGTTAAAAAAAAAAAAGACATACGCACACAAAACCCTCTATGCCAATGTTTCTAGAAGCTTTATTCATAACCACCACAAACTGAAAACAACCCAAATTTTCTACATCTGGCGAACAGGTAAATCAACTGGAATATCCATGCAATGCAAAACTATTCAACAACAAAAAGTAGTAAACTACTGATTCACACAACAATATGGATAAACATTAAATTCACTTTGCTAAATGAAAGAAGGTTGCATACTGTATGATTCCATTTATGTGATATTTTAAAAATGCAAAATTATGAGGATGAGAAACCAATCAGTGGTTGCCACGGATTGGGGGTGAGCTGACTACAAGGGGCAGCACTAGAGAATCTGTAGATGACAGAACTGTTCTGTATCATAACTGTGTGGTGGATACCCAATTCTATGCATTTGTTCAAACCCACAGAACTACACACCAGGAAAAGTGAATTTTACTATATGTAAATTAAGGAAAGAAAAAAAAAAAAAAGCAGCCAAGATTGGGAGGGGAGTCTAAAACATTAACTAGATGGCAGGTGTAGGTCACAGCTCTCCAGGCTGCCTCCCAAAGGAGTCCTAAAAAAGATGTCATGACACAACTACGGAAAACTCATCAACACTGGCATCCAGCAAGGTTGCCAGGATCAGAAGGGTCTGGCAATCTGGAAAACTGCTCCACAGGCCTGAAGCAAATAACAGGCTTGGAGACCAAGCCAATACTGTCTATAAGCAAAGGACGATCTCCTGCTGCTATGGCTAGAACCTGGGATCTTTTGAGTGACATTTACACATGGGGCCCCAAGCAAGGAAGACCATCGACTGCAGGATCTCTGGGTATTCCACTACCGAAAATTCTTCCAAGTATTAGCCAAGCCATTGTTTCATCTGTTCATTCAACCATCGCTTACTGAGCATCTATCATATACCTGGAGTTGAGGACTAGCCTTGAATATAATCTGGTGAGAAAGATAAGAAAGCCAAACCAGTAGTTTTAATAGTGTGTTAGCAGTTATGGATACTTCCTAGACCTAACCAAACACCTCACAGGGTTGGTTTACTGGGTTTGAGGGCTTAGGACCATAGTCTCGTGGAATGACTTGGTCAATTGGCACAATATAGTCCATAAAGACGATGTTCTACAACCTAGTTCGGTGAGTAGCATCTGGGGTTTAAAAGGTTATGAGTAGCCATCTAAGATACAATTATTGGTCTCTACTCATCCAGAACAAAAGAGAAAGAAGAAAACTAAAGACTCAAAGAAGAGAATAATCTACAGAACTAACAGTCTACACAAACAACTAAGAGTTTACACAAACACCTACATTAAGACCAGATGAACTAGATGGTGCCCAGCTACCACTACCAACCATTCAGACCAGGGACTCAATAGATGGTCCTGGATAGAATGAGAGAAAAATGTAGAAGAAAACTCAAATTCCTTTAAAAAAAAAAAAAAAAACAGGCTTACTAGACTAGTAGAGGCCAGATGAACCCCCAAGATTATCACTCTGGGAAAACCTTTAAATTTGGAACTCAAACCACTTTTTTTTTTTAGAGGTAACCTTCAGCCAAATGAAAAACTGGCCCATAAAATAAACAGTATCACCTGTGAGTACAGTATGTCCCTAAATAATCATCTAAATGAAACCAAATGGTAAACATTTACCCTAGACCAGCAATGAGAAGGTAAGGGGATACGGGGAAACTAGATTAATGGAAACAGAACACCCAGAATGGAAATAACGAGAATGCTGATGTATTATGGAAACTGTAACCAGTGTCACTGAACAATATGTATAAAAGCCAAACTTAACCCACTGTGTAAACTTTCACCAAAAACACAATATTTAAAAAATAGTGTGTTAAGTGCTATGACAGAGGTCAAAGTGGGTGAGGTGGGGCTGACTGGAGACCACTGGGGAAAGACATATAACCAAGAAGGGAGGTGGGGTGAGCTGCAAGGTACTCGGAGCTTAGGAAGCCTGTCATCTGTAGGTTCAAATTACTGGCTGAATGATTAGACATTGTCACTGTTGTTGAAAATGGATTGGGGGAGGGTGAGCTACAGGGTTTGGGTAAGGGGAAGAGGGTAAACGTGTGAGCCCACTTGAGACCCATGAAGCACAGCCCGGAGTTTGAGCAGCATGTTGGCTGGAGGATGGATGACAGAGGGGCTCGCCTGGCCCTGGGGCAAGGTCAAAAGAACACAAGTCTTCCCGTGGGAAGGGAGAGGAGAGCCACCTGGGAAAGTAAGGGACTGGGAGACAGAACTGTAGCCAAAATCAGAGCCCGATGACCACTTAGTCCATCTGCCCTCTTTCATAGAGGGGGAGACAGAGGCCCGGGAAGGGAAGCGACTTGTCCAGGTCACACAGAGATGGAGACTCCGTCTTCTGACCCCCTGCTCAGAGTGTTTGGGGGCAGTGGGATGTGCCTGGGCTCTCAGTCCAGGTCCTGGGAGAAAAGACCAGAACAGGGGAGGGGAGGGCAGAGCCCTGCAGGTGCCTCTCAGCCCTGGAGACATCCCCTGGAGCCCTCTGATCAAACCAGGGCACTGGCTCTGGCGTCCAGACACGTTCCACCTCCTCTCCTCAGCGTGGACCAGTTACTCTGTTCTTGTTTATGGTCAGCTTCAACAGGCTACTGAGAAAACATGGCACACACTCTTGCAGACCCATCACTAACCTAACCTCTCTAGCTGTTTCCTGCAGTACAGGTACCATGAAAAATCTGCTTTTACACCAGAAAGCCTTTCCCTTTAAAGTCCCAAGTATTAAATCTGGGGAACAATTACCAGCCTCTTAACCATCTCTCATTAGCTTCCTGGACAAAAAAAAAAAAATTTCATTTTTTGGATGATTATGCTTTCAACACCTGATCCATCGTTCATGCTATAGAAACCTGATTAATAACAAGGCAGTCAAAATCACCTCAAGACACTGATAACTGAGATTCGTTACCTTATTACAAATCTAAAATCACTAAAAGAATCTCAGCTTCCATCCCAAGCCGCTAGGGACAGGCTGCTGGGAGCCATCAGTATGAGACTACCAGGGAGGTGGAAGAGCATGGGAGGAAGGCTCTGTTCTCAGGGAGCTGAGACCAGAGACAAACACACAGACACTGCATGACACTGTGAGATAAACCAAAAACCAAAACCTAACCTATTGCCGTCGAGTCGATAGGGCCCCACTAAAAGTAAGGCACAAGCATAAGCAGAAATCTGAAAAGCCTCTGCGTTTTCCGTATGGTATCTTTTTAACAGAGATCTGGCCTTGCTCAGTCCTCATTAAATGTGTAATCACAAACAAGCCTCTTCAAAACTCCAGTAAAATTATGCTAGATCTGTCCCGTCCAACACAGTAACCATTAACTCCATGTACCTATTGAGCACTTGAAATGTGACTAGTGCCACAAGTTGAAATAACAGTACTTTGGATATATTAGGTTAAAAGGGATATGTTGTTAATATTAATCTCACCTGTTTATGTGCTATTTGAAAATTTTAGCTTATATACGTGGCTCACATTATTTCTGTATTTGTACTGACATGCTAGTCTAGATCGTGATGGAAAACAGATTCCACTTTGACAGCCAAGGCTGGTGGGAGGTCTGGCCTGGTGGCAAACTCAGGAGGGAAACAGTGCCTTGGAGACCATAATGTTGACTAGGGGCATGGGAATATGGGGAAGGTGGGCAGCCAACACCTCCTTCCACAGAACTTTATGACTCAAGATAACTTCTCCCTTCTTTAAATAGACACCTCCATGTCACCGACCACCCCACGCTCTGTTAATGTCTATGGAGATGCCAATATTCTTTAGGGACGCGAACGTACGCTGGTTCTGGCTGACGGCACATTTCAGTACCTTACTGCCTCCTCTCAAAGTGGGAGAAGCAGGTCCCTCAAATGATCTGGTTTCCAGATGGAGTCTTAATGAGTCTATCACCAGGAGTTCCCTCTACTAGCTCCAGCCCGGCTGGTGACAAATGAGCCAGTCAGTGCTGAAGTTTACCACCACCACACAGTATCCACCACGTACCCACTGGCCTGGAAGATAAGAGCATGACTAGGACAGGATCAGTTTCTGTAACCCCCCCTCCCCCCACCCCAGACTGACCATTTAAAACGCTTTATTTAGTCCCAAGTTCTGAAGAGCCAGGCAGACATTCCAATCATGCCGGAAGAAGCAGAAACAAGGCAAAGCCCCTCAGCTCAGTAGAGAATCGAGGGCCAGTGCCAGGCAAGCATCCTGCAGGATGCCAGGAGTCAGCATCTGCTGCCTGACGGCCCACCAGGCCATCCCCTGAGCCAGAGTTCCACCCACGAGTCTCCCCTAACACCCATCTCTGACTCCTACTCATCCTTCAAGGCCCAACACAAATGCCACTTCTTCAAAGTGACCTACGTCTGCATATTCTTTCCTGACCTACGTCTGCATATTCTTTCCACCCTCTGAATGAGGAGCTCACAGCATCATGCACCAGGATACCTTTCTATGGGGTAGGGGTACTCCCTTGTGTGTTCCCCAGAGTTTAAGTTCTGTGATGGTTAAGGCTGTGTGTAAACTTGGCTGGGCCATGATTCTCAGTGGTTGGGCAGTTGTATGATGTGATCACTTTCAAAATGAGATTTGATATAATGTGATCACCTCCATGATAGAATCTACTGTAAGTAGCCAATCAGTTGAAAGGGAGTTTCCTTGGGCATGTGGCCTGCAACGAATGTTAAGTGGACATTTTGGCAAAGCTCGTGGGTTTTTTCTCACTCTGGATCCTGCAGCTGGCTCCTGTTCATATGACCTCCGGTTCTTGGGACCTGAGCGGGCAGCTTACCCGTGGTCTTGCCTACCGATCTTGGGATTTGTCAATCTTCACCGCCTGTGAGCAAGAGCCCTGCTCACTGGCCTGCCAATCTTGGGTTTCCCAGCCCCTGTGGCTACACGAATCAGGAGAAGCCTCCATCCTGACCCACAGATTTGGGACAGTCCACCTCTACAACCGTGCAAGCCATTTCCTTAAGTCTCTCTCTATATATACGTTTTACTGGTTTTGCTTCTCTAGAGAACCCAGCCTAAGACAAGTTCCTTGAAGGCAGAGGCTAGACCTGCTGGTTTCAATATGGTCCAAGATGTCTAAAGCACGCAAATATTTGACTCACTCTCTCCTTAGGTTAAGCTGTTGCTACTGCCTTAAGACTGCTAAAATCCCAATTCAGATATGGTACCAGCCCCAAAATAAGAAACCAAGTCCAACATTTTGGGAAGCAACCTGGCTGTCCCCAACACAGCTGAATCAATGTTTGGGGCAGGGATCACAGACAAGGACAAGGCAGAAAAGGTGGGCAAGGTCTTGATATGACAGCCATCTGCTGTATTTTGGTGCCATGACATGAAGTACCAGTCCAAAGTATAAAAACCAGGCCATCCTTCATCCTTGACAGCTGGCTCTGTGATGTCCCAGCTGCTCCCACAAGCATTTGTCTGCAGGCCTCCTATAATCCTGACCCAGATGCCACTCTTGGGGGAGAAAAGGCCCAACCACCTGTTCCTTTTATTGAGCCCCAGGAAACCCTCCCCACTTAACACACACACGAGCTCTCTCCTTGGTGTTCAGGAAAGTCCCACAATAAAGCCATTTGATCACAATCACAAGTTAACCCATTTCAGTGCCCATTTATGAAGGGCCCACTCTCAGCAGGCAAGTTCATTATTAGGGTGAAGGTAGGGGCTGGAGCAGCAATCCTGCAGCATATTCAGAGTCAGGCCTCTCTCTCACTATGTTCTCCACTACGCAACCAATTTATTTTAGCTTTGTATTCCCTGGGTTTCTCTGTCTTTGGTAAAGAATCTCTACCTACCAAAATTAAGCACATTTTAGAGGCTGCAATAATGCTCACCTCCTCTGACTCACAGTTCCATTCCTGGGAATCTATCTAAAGTAATCCAAAAGAAGGAAAAGGGAAAACACTGTGTATATAAAGAAGTTTGTTCATTTACTTGACAAATAGTTATTAAGAGCCTAATTTGGGTCTAGTGCACTGGTTAACACTAAAAATACAGACCTGGATGAAAAAAAAAATGGATGAGACCTGGTTAATTCCTGCCTCTGAGACACTCCCAGTGAGCAAATGTTCACCTTTACACCAACAATAAAGTTAGAAAACATGTTCACAATTATAATCAAAACATAAAATCCCTAAATATACACTTAAGAAATCCTTACGTGTTGTATAAACTTTTTAAAAGTCTAGTCAAAATTCCAAAAGAATTTCTTCAAAAGATGGCAAAAATATTATGTAATTCATCTAAAGTTTAAGCTCTGAATATTTTGAAAAAATAAATAAGGGGTGAGGGCTTTGCCCTACCACACAGTTATGCATATTATAAAACCACAACAATTAAGCCAGCATTCTATTGCCAGATAATCAAAATACAGAGCTAGGTCTATACATAAAAACATTTTCGTAGAATTTCAAATCAAAGTATTATTAGAACAGTTGCCTAAACATCTAAAATAAAAATTATTATTAATTATTATCTTGGTGATGAACCTAAGTCATAATATAAAAGAAAATAAGCTCAAATTTGATTAAAGATTTATATATAAAATAAAAACTGTTAAACTACTAGAAGAAAATGCCTATATAATTAAGTTTCTGTTTCTGCATCTTGTTAAAAACAGCTGCTTAGATTTCCACTAAATTTTAAAGGTATATAAGGGATGGTCCAGCTTGAAGTCAAGCAATATGGCGTAGCAGAAATTCACTTTAGAAGGTTTTAGCAAGGACCTCTGGAACAGCTAAAAGTGAAGTATAATCAGTGGCCACGAGACTCCTACTCAGATGAATGCCACGTGCACTATGATGCTGCAGACAAGGAAAACAAATCACTGTTTCAAAACTGAGCCAGAATTTAAAGGTAGTAGATACTTCAAACTGTAAGCCATGGAGCTGCTTTTCACAGGTGTAACTCTAGGCCCCAGGGTCCTTGATCAAAGTAAAGAGGACCTGAAGTACTTACTGATGAAGATCAAAGACTACAGCCTTCAGTATGGATTACACCTCAACATAAAGAAAACAAAAACCCTCACAACTAGACCAATAAGCAATATCATGATAAATGGAGAAAATACTTAAGTACTCAAGGATTTCGTTTTACTTGGATCCACAATCAATGTTCAAGGAAGCAGCAGTCAAGAAATCAAACAACATATTGCACTGGGCAAATCCACCGCAAAAGACCTCTTTTAAGTGTTAAAAAAGCAAAGATTTCACTTTGAGAACTAAGGTGCGCCTGACCCAAGCCATGGTATTTTCAATCGCCTCATATGCATGCTAAAGCTGGACAACAGATAAGGAAGACCTAAGAAGAAGTGATGCCTTCGAATTATGGTGTTGGCGAAGAAGACCGACTATATCATGGACTAACAAAAGAACGAACAAATCTGTCTTAGAAGTACAGCCAGAATGCTCCGCAGAAGCAAGGACACCAAGACCTCACCTCACGTACTTTGGACATGTTATCTGGAGGGACCAGTCCCTGGAGAAGGACATCAGGCTTAGTAAAGTAGAGGGTCAGCGAAAAAGAGGAAGACCCTCAGCAAGATGGACTGACACAGTGGCTGCAACAATGGGCTCAAATATAGCAACGGTTGTGAGGATGGTGCAGGACTGGGTGGTGTTTGTTTCTGTCGTACGCAGGGTGGCTATGAGTCGGAACTGACTTGACTGGCACCAGACAACAGGCTCCAGGCTGAGTAGCAGGAAGGAGCCTTGGATTCCTCATTAGTAAAATGAGTATAACAGGAACCTACTTCATGGTGTTATGAGGATTAAATGAGTTGACTGGTTTTAGGCTCAGAACAGGGCTTAGCACATAGGAACTACTTATCAGGTATCAACTATCCATAGTATCATGATAATCAAGATCTCACAGCTAGTTGGCACAGTCAAAATTCAAACTGGGTCTGTCTTACTTGCTATCAAGGGGAAGAATGGGAGTGTATCTCTCAGGCAAAATCCATCCTCTCAGCATTTCAACAGGAATCAGAAGCTCCTCTATGGTTTTTCTCAAATACTGAAATGCTGATGACCTCAACCAACAGCAAATTTCAATTAAAAGCCAATGTTGGCTTCAGGCTCAAGGGCAACTCCCACGTCAGAGCCTGTCCCCACCCCCCCCATCAGTGAGGAAGGCCGTCTAGACGTCAAAACTACAGGGGTCGGACACAGCATCACTGTACGCTCTTAACCAGGATTCTGCTCTAACGACATTTCTGAAAAACAGATGGCAGTGAGAGATAATGAGAGTGTATGTAAACAAATATGAAGGACAGAGAAACTATTCTACAGCATAAAAGAATTGTCAGGTCTCCAAGTTCTACGAGCCCCCTGGTCATTCAGATTCCTGCTTCCTGACATTCTCCTTATTCATCCACCCCTGGGCCTCTGCAATAGCCTCCTTACTGGTCTTGCTGGCCTCAGTGTGTCCCCTCTCCAGGACAGGCTACGGGCAGGGCAGCCAGAACATTACCAAGACTGTTTAATAGTAGGCTTGCAGCAAGGGGCCCTGTCTTAGGCTGTATTCTCTAGAGAAGCAAAATCAGTAAAGTATATAAATACATATGGAGAGATTTATATGAAGGAAATGGTTCACACGGTTGTAGACGCTGGGATGTCCCAAGTCCATAGGTCAGGCTTCTCCTGATGCACGTAGCCACAGGGGCTGGCAAACCCAAGACCAGCAGGTCAGAGAGCAGGGCTCTTGATCACAGGCTGTGAAGATCAACGAATCCCAAAGATTGGCAGGCAAGACCACAGGTAAGCTGCTAGCTCAGGTCCCAAGAATCGGAGATCAGATGAACAGGAGCCAGCTACAGGACCCAGAATGAACAAAAGCCCCCAAGCCTTGCCAGAATATCCACTTACATTCAATGCAGGCCACACGCCCAAGAAAACTCCCTTTCAACTGATTGGCTACTTTACAGCAGATCCCATCATGGAAGTGATCACATAATATCAAATCTCATCATGGAATTGATCACATCATCATATGATTATCAAATCACTGAGGACCATGACTCAGCTGAGTTGACACACAACCTTAACCATTACAGGACCTAAAACAATAGAGTCTTAGAAAAGTTCAGGATATGCAGCAAGGCCTCAAAGAAAATCCAGTTTCCTAGAATGGGCGTATGAGGGCTACCAAGAGTTTACTGATATAAACCCTGAGGATGCAGAGAACACTAAGTTAATAAATACATCTTACATCAGCCAGAGCGCCCCCTGACATTAGGCTAAAACTTCAAAAGTTAGGAGGAGGTTTGGGTATGAATACTTCACAACTTGTTTAGATTGCCTTTAAGGTCTTCAACAATCGAGACCAGGTACAGAAGAAGAAGGAAAATCAGAAGATGAAACAAGCTGCATTCCTGGCAGAGCTTTTGGCGGTAACCCACCACTCAGACAAGCCTTGCGCAGAATCATCTGCAGGGTAAGTCCCCATGGGCCCCAGAAGGGCAGGTGGCCAAACGAAGCCCCCCAAAAGCTAGGCCCGCGACAGTGTGCCTGCTGCAAACAAGAAGGCCACTGGAAACGGGAGTGCCCCTCACGTCCAACCCAACCTGAGCAGGAACCTAAGAAAAAACCTGTAACACAGCTCCCGCTGTCAGCCGAAGACTCAGACTGATGGAACCCAGGGGCTCCTCTACAGTCCACTCAACCAATCCCAATCTCCCTCGAGGATCCCTAAGTTACAATGACTGTGGGCAGACAACTTACTGGTGGACACCAGCACAACCTACTCAGATTTAAACACCTGCTTTCTAAAAGAAACATGACCATTACTGGGCTATCTGGAAAACCTGCCAGTAAAACATTCCTTAAACCTATGGACTATCAATTTGGAGGTATAGAATTGACTCACAGCTTCTTATATGTGCCTGAATGTCCACTCCCCTTTTGGGGAGAGATGTATTAACCAAGCTAAATCCTTAAGTCACCTTTTCAGCAGATCATCTTCAAGTAGGAGTGGAACTGGAGAAGGCCTGTGCTCTACAGGTGGCCCTTTTGCAGCTGGCTGCCCCTACAGAGTCTCTACTCCTACCCCAGCACCTCCAGGACCAAGTCAGTCCCCAGTTTGGGCACTGGAATCCCTGGTTAAGGCAAAGACCATGACCCTGGTCCAGGTAAAGCTTAAACTAAACCATGCTGTCCCACATCTCAACCAGCACCCTTTGAAGCAAGAGGCTAAACTAGGCTTGCAGCCTCTTATTGAAACCTTCTTGGCACAGGGCTTATTCGTCCCTGCAAATCTGCTTACAGCACCCCTATTCTGCCTGTAGTAAAGCCAGGCACTAAGGAGTATAGATTTGTGCAGGACCTACAGGCAGTGAATCAGATAACAGAAGACCTGGAACTACTCTTCAGAAAGATAGATAAGTAACATTCTTTTCTTCCATGTCTCCACCTTTGTAGACTGTAGAAGTTCTAGGTGTCCTTGTCACATATGCTCTCTTAATCCTCTTTATCTGTATCTTCTCTTGTATTCTCCCTGCTCTGGGCACCACCTATTTGCCATGGTGCTAAAATTAACCAACACAAACCCCACGGTGGCATTGTTGCTTTTGCTCTACCTGCTTCAACCTATCACTTGTACCCAAACTAAGTGGGAAGACAACCGATTCATCCATCTGGGGAGTCGGATCTGAGTGCCTTTCTCCCGGCTCCTTGCTCTGCGCATTGCAAATAAAGTTATTCTTTTTCTCAAAGGCTGGTGTCCAAATTATGGGCAGGTCTGAGTGCACCAGAAGGACCCACATTCCTGGGTTTGATAACATTACTGTCAGTTCCACTTCCATAATCCCTGTCCTCACCACTAATACCTACCTGAAAATTCCTATGCACTCCTCAAGACCCAGTTCAGACATTACCCCATCAATGGTTGTACAACTTGAGGAATGTAACTGATATCACTAAGTTCTACACCAGAAAATAGGCAAAGCGGCAAATCATGTGTTATACAGTGAAACCTTTGAGAGCCGGAACTCAATAGGGCTGCCTTTATGGGTGAAATCTTACCACTTCTCTATCCCTGTCTGTTAGTGGAAAATATTTGAGTTTTTCTTCTCTGACAGGTTTCCACCTTACACAGGTTCCATCTTTTGCAGGTTTTACTGTACATAATTTTATAACAACAGCAATCAAAATAACAAAAACAAAAAAAGGCTAAAATTGCAAATACTACTTAAATACATCCAAATACCTCATGGCATTAGTTCCTTTGGTTTGAAGGTTCAGGGTCATGGCTTTGTGGGGCTGTCCAGTCAACTGGCCTAATACTGTTTTTAGAATTACTGTTCCACTCTCTAGTTCGGCTCTCTAAGATACAACAATTGGTCTCTATTCACCTGGAGCAGCAGCAGAAGAAGGACACCTGAGAATCAGAGAAGAAACTGGACTGCAGGTGTAAATGCCTCCATGAACTACTGCCTCTTTAGCCATGAGACCAGAAGAATTGAATGGTGCCTAGCTACCATTACTGACTGTGTCAATCAAGGAATCAGTAGATGAATCCTGATCAAAGGGGGAAAAAAACGTGGAACAGAATTTCAAATTCTTATGGAATCCAGAGGAACCCCCGAATCTATCACTCTGCGAAAATCTTCAAACCATGAACCAAAATTACTCCCTAAAGTCATCTTTAAACAACTGTTTAGTGAAATTAGTAAAGAATGTTCGCCATGAGATGAGATCAAACCGTCAACAGTAACTCTAAATAAAGCATAGATGAGATATTTAGGGGGTAGTGAGACAATGGTGGTGAAACAATATGGGTAGCAATAATGACGACGGTGATGCAGCGTGAAGAATGTAACCAATGTTATTGAATTATACACGTAGAAACTGATGAATGGGTATATGTTCTGTTGTGTACATTTTTACCAAAATTAAAATTAAAAAACAACAACACCACCACTATCTCATCTAGGAAGTGATCCTGATGTCCCTTGAAGAGCCAGTCCTCTAACCTGCTATATACACCGACCACATCACATCAGTCACCCACGTAGAGATGTGGACACTGGGCTCCCCACAAGAGGGTCAGGTTCTACAGCGTTTATAAGCTGGAAGACAAGCATAATTAATGGTCACAAAGGAGCCACAGAGAGGAGGATACACATACAAGTGGGCTACGTTTTCACACCTCACAGAAAGCAGGCTGCATGGACAGTTCCAGCAAGAGCTGCTCATAATGAGTAGATTTTTGTTTCTTAAACCTAGGGAAGGATATCTGGATTTCCAAGAAATGTCTAAGGTGTTTCTCCCATTAGCGATAAAAAAGCACAAGGATATTGTAAGCAGCAGCCTGACACCACCAAACAACACTCAGATGGAAACACCCTACAGCCCCAAATATGATAAACAACTTTAAGATTCAAATTTTCTTTTGAATGTTTCAAAATCATAAGGCTAAAACAATCTCAAGGGATCATCTGCCCAGTCCCAGATGAAAAAGAAAGTGATATTTCCCTGGGAAGGTTTTGAAATCTTCTCTTTCAGCTCAGTAATAGAGAAGGCAAATAATACTGATCTTCTGGTTCCTTGGGAAATGGAATGCCACTTCATTAAATTCCATTCCTCTGGTGAACAAGAAGTTCTCACTTTATATCTTTTAAAACTGCTGCTTAAAAATTAGCATGTTCATCCACTTTATTAAAAGGATTACCTGAATTCTAATCTGACTTCTTTACAAAAAAAAAAAAAATTTTTTTTTTTTTCCCCCAAAGGCTAAGCAAAAACCTAGACCCTATAATCGATTTGCCTAAGCAACCTGGGGACGGGGGGGAAGGGGGGAAGGGTATCCTTTAACTGGGAAAGGCCACACTTCTCATTCATTCATGGAGGGTGGTAGCCTGAGGAGTTCTGCTATCTCTAATACACAAGGAAGAAGCCCTGGTGGCACAATGGTTAGGCACTCGGCTGCTAACCCAAAGGTCAGAGGTTCGAATCCACCAGGTGCTCCACGGAAGAAAAGACCTGGCGCTGGTAATCTGCTGCTATAAAGATTATACCCTAGGAAATCCTACTGGGCAGTTCTATTCTGTCCTATAGAGTCACTGTAAGTTGGGATGGACTCGACGGCAGACAACAATACCCAAGCACATCCCCTTTTAAAAAGCAAACATCTAGAGAAAAGAGCCATTTCTTAAACTCATGTTCAGCTTTTCCGATTAGCAACTAAGGGTAATGCACTAGAAGGATGGAGTCTACAAATAGAACAAAGAAAAGCAAATTCGCGCTCACAGAAAAGGCAGCAACAAGACAACAAAGCCGTAAATGGCCTGGCTCCAGAGAAGCCTCTCACAGCACAGGCCGCCCACCCACCCACCCAGGCTGGGTGATAGATTTCAAGGCAAGGGCAAGGGCAAAGCCACTGGCTGGGCCTACTCTTCCCTACCGGAAATGCTTTCTGTTTTAGCAAGAAAGGGAGCGTGTGGCCTCCAAGTGATCACAGGGCTACATTCCTTTGGTTCCCTATCAGCTCTGCCATTGCACAACAAGAGCGCCAGAGTTTTATGAGCTCAGGATAAATAAAAGCTGCAGCCACAGCCAGCAGCTTACTGGAAAGCCCCACTCCACCTCAGCCTGCAACGGTTCCTACACACCACACAACACTATATTTCCTGGCTTGATGTGTTTTTAACTGAAACTTTGGACACAGGAACGGCTGACTTAATATGAAGTCTTAGGAACTACAGGTCAGGAGGCGCAGATTCCCAGCCTCCACCCAGTGCAGGTTTTGGAGGCAGAGGAGCCTGGTACCAGGAATCTGCCAAGTTTTCAGAGAACTTACAGGAGTGTTTTGGAAGCGTTTTGATTTCTAAGTCTTCTAACATACGGTGGTATCTCAGGAGAGTGTCAGATGGTTCTTATGAATTATTCTGTTATTCGCTCCTTTCTCAGTGAAAAGCTGGGGGCTCTAAAAACCCTTGCCAATTATTTGGTTGGCAATCATTAAAACTCACTGCCTCCGAAGGCCCCATAGCGATGCCAGACAACCACTATTCCCCTCCAGAAGCCTGCCTTTGAATCCACATGAAGGATGCTGTTCTGTCAGCCACGAAGTGACCAGCAAGGGGGATGGAAACCTCGAACCCCTCAGAGGATATGGAGGCTGTGGTGGTGGAGGAGCAGGGGTGTGGGGAATCCAGTGGAAACCACTGCTCCTGCTCTGGAGCATAGAAACTCATAATGCAAAGAAGATACGCAAATACTAACCACAGAATGTCAACCTAGTGATAAAGGGCTCGAGCTTCACTGGTCTCCACCCACGCAACTGAGATATTTCCAGTCCAGTCAGAAAACCATCATCAAACAGGGCCAGTCTTTTCTTCAGAGCCAAAGAAAGCAGACATTCTGATCTGGACGAATGCAGCATTTCCCAAAGAGAGGGCTGGTGCTGGGGTAAAAAGCAGATTCCTGAGGCCCACCATGGCCTACCAAAACAGAGTTTCTGGGAGCAGAATCCCACAATCTGCTTTTTAACAGGATCTGAGGAGGCTTTTTCCTCACACCAAATTTAAGAACCATAGTTCTGAGGGAGAAACCAACAAAAACCAAACCCGTTGCTGTCAATTCTGACTCAGCAATCCTATAGGATAAAGTAACTGCCCCATAGAGTTTCCAAGGAGTTCCTGGTGGATTCGAACTGCCAACCTTTTGGTTATCAGCTGTAGTGCTTAACTACTATGCCTCCAGGGTCTCCTCTGAGGGAGATGCTCCCCTTTAAATGATAGAAATGAAAGGAAGCCTTCTTAGCATGTTGCGCTGGGATACTATATGTAGGAGAGCTGTGAAAACCGTTAAGCTTAAAAAACTGGTTCATCTGAGGCTAGAGGGCATGGTTTACAAAGCAGCAAGAGAAAATATAGCCAACCGCCAAGGGTCTGTTTCCTAAACTAAAGCATCTTCTGGTGAACACCTCCAAAGAGAAAGCTTCTGAACAGGGATGTGCCAGGACTAGTCTTTGCCAAGGAAACATCATTAATGTTTATTATCAAGTCAACCTCCACTGGAAGCTTATAACCAATACTGTTCATTTATAACCTTTAGGTGTCTAAATTTCTTAAATCTATGCCCCAACACAAAATACTTAAATGTACAATGTAAGTATCTGTATAAACAAAAAAACTCACTGCCCTTGAGTCGATTCCGACTCATAGCAACCCTACAGGACAGAGTAGAACTGCCCTATAGAGTTACCGAGGACTGCCTGGTGGATTTGAACTGCTGACCTTTTGGTTAGGAGCTGTAGCACTTAACCACTATCCCACCAGGGTTTCCAAAAGTATCTGTATAGAACAACTACAAACAGAGTAAGCCTGATTTCCTACTATCGGACTAAGAAGGAAAAATGAAGCAAAAATCATCAAACTGCTGGCTCTAAACTAGTAAAATGCTGTTCACGTATCTGAAGAAAGTTCTAGTGCCAGGACTGCCACAGGTGCAGGCCAGAATGATCTCCAAGGGCCTCTCCATCTCTGACTAAGGAGCAAAAACACCAAGTGACTTCCTCAACTCACAGGGCCACTTAATGACAACGCCCTAGTCACACCCCCACAGCAGGCACAGGACAGAGGCCTGAGGCAACACCTGACTCCCATCAGGGCCTTGTTCAACGCGAGTCTGTTAGGTGGGTGGCTGGCTGGCTGCGTCACATTGCAAAAGTCAGGCCACTTTCTCTGTAAGCACAGCCTCCCCCGGACATCAGAGTTAGAAAGGGAAATGAAAACTGGGCTTGCTGCCTAGAAATAATTTCTATAATCCAAGATCAACATCTCTGATAACAGCCTGCCCACCTCCAGCCTACTGCCAGGCCTGCCACTCGACACTGACACTCACAGGAACAAAGTTTTTGCCTGAGGGGGCAGTCTGCTCAGAGAAAGTCTGCTCTCCCCAGGAGGGAGAGCCCACATACAAAATGAGCAGAAGAGGACAAGCCTGAAGGGTCTGAACTCCTGACTCTTCCCCTTCTCCCACCAGATCCCTGTTCTCCCACATGGATCAATCTCTACAAAAGTTAAGCAAATGGCCGAGTATGCAAACTCACTAAAGGATTCTGATTCCCATCTGATTGGGAACCGATTTTGCTGACTCAAAAGAAACTAAGTC
This sequence comes from Elephas maximus indicus, assembly GCF_024166365.1. Taxonomy (NCBI): domain Eukaryota; kingdom Metazoa; phylum Chordata; class Mammalia; order Proboscidea; family Elephantidae; genus Elephas; species Elephas maximus. The sequence continues at coordinate 68,519,478 of NC_064831.1, read as the reverse complement.
TTTAAGGCATTTATACGAGAAATTATACTAAAATCTAACAACTCCTCTAGCCCCATCTTCTCCAGGGAGTTTTCCCTGATAATCACTTATACAGATCTCTCCAATTCTGTAATGCCCAGAGAATTATACAAGCCACATATTTCTGGCTCTGGGCCACACCAAGTTAGTACTTCACATGTAGGACTCCCCCTCCCCTACTACAGACAAACTCTCTTTAAAGCTTTTTCCAATGCTCTTGTAATTCTTCTAAATATATCACATGCCAATCTATCTTTAAAATCTTCTTAACTTAGCTTTTTACATCAATGGAGATTTTCCACTGCTGTGTATCTGCAGCAGGAAGCATAATGCTTAGAACATGGTAGACACGCAACAATATTTGCTGAATGAATGTCTTAGTCTAGTGCTGCAATAACAGAAATACCAGAAGTGGATGGCTTTAACGAAGAGAAATTTATTCTCTCACACTCTAGTAGGCTACAAGTCCAAATTCAGGGCATCAGCTCCAGGGGAAGGCTTTTCTCTCTCTCAGCTCTGGGGGAAGGTCCTTGTCACCAATCTTCCCCGGAGGAGCTTCTCGGCACAGGGACCCCAGGTCCAAAGGACGCGCTGTTCTGGCTCCTGTTTCTTGCTGGCGTGAGGTTTCGTTGCCCTGCCCCCCCAGTCTCTCTGCTCGCTTCTCTCTTTTATATCTCAAAAGAAATTGACTTAAAACACAACCTAATCTTGTAGATTCAGTCCTGTCTCATTAACATAACTGCCTCTAATCCTGCCTCATTAACATCATAGAGGTAGGATTTGCAACACAAAGGAAAATCACATCAGATGACAAAATGGTGGACAATCACACAATACTGGGAATCATGGCCTGGCCAAGTTGACAGGTACTTTGGGGGGACACAATTCAATCCATGACAGTGAACAAATGACCACAGCAAACCTCCCTTTGAGCATAAAAGGAGAGCATACCACACACACCCACACTCACACCCAAGAGGACCTGAAGGCCTGAAGCATTCACTCAATCAACAATTATTTACTGAGCACCTAATATGTGCCTGACACTTCTCTATAAGGACGCCGCAGTGAGGACAGAGACAAAATTCCTGCCCTTATGGAGCTTATGTTCTAGTAGGACACAACATGTCTACAGATGGGAACAGGACTAGACGAAAAATCAGGAAGTTAATCTCAGGTACTCAGTCAACCAAAACCAAACCCACCACCAATGAGTGGATTCTGACTCGTGGAGACCCCATGTGTTACAGAGTAGAACTGCTCCATAGGGTTTTCTTGGCTGTAATCTTTACAGAAGCAGACTGTAGAGCTTTTCTTCTGCGGCACCACTGGGTGGTTTCAAACTACCAACCTTTAAGTTAGTAGTCGAGCACAAACCGTTTACACCACCCAGGGACCAGAGGTAAAACCATCCTGCAACTCTAGAGTCAATGTAGGGTTTCCTGTGCTGCTGGTGAGCTACTAATTATAGGGGATCATGAACACTGCAGTCTCCCCAGGGCCACCTCAGTTTCATGTCCCTAACAGTGCCCCAGCATGTTTGCTGAACTAAGTTACCCAGGCAGAGTATTTAGCGGAAACTAACTAGAAACATCACAAGAGAAAAGCTTCTGTGAACAAAACTCCCCAATTCACCATTTCCATCTCGCGTGTGGTCTGCAAAAGCACACAAAAACCAGCTGAGAACTCTGCCTGATAAAACAAAAAAACCAAACCCGTTGCCGTTGGGTCAATTTCAACTCATAAAGACCCTATAGGACAGAGTAGGACTGCCACATAGGGTTTCCAAGGAACACCTGGTAGATTCAAACTGTCGACCTTCTGGTTAGCAGCTGTAGCTCTTAACCACTACACCACCAGGGTTTCTTCTGCCTGATAAAAAACCAAAAAAAAAAAAACAACAACCCAATGCCGTCAAGTCAATTCCGACTCATAGCGACCCTATAGGACAGAGTAGAACTTCCCCACAGAGATTCCAAGGAGCGCCTGGTAGATTCTAACAGCCAAACCTTTGGTTAGCAGCCGTAGCACTTAACCACCATGCCACCAGGGTTTCCCTGCGTGGTAAGACTTAGGTAAAAACCTACTCAAGTGTCATTTATAGCCTACTACATAAATCTCTATAAGAACCAAAAATTCCTAATCAAAAAACTCCTTCTCCTCCTCCAATGTGAGAGTCATTTTTGCAATAATGGGGTCCTTTTCTTTCTCTGATGGGAAGCTTACTGTTTGCATTTTGGTTTAGTAAAAACATGCACACAAAGACAATAGCTGACCAGATACGGGAAGGCTGTAACCTAGTGATTGATGGGTAAAGGTTCTGGATCAAGGAAAACCTGTCCAAACCCCTCAGAAGCCTCAGTGAGGTGGAAGCCAGTATTCACAAATTCAAAACACATTTGACCCCTTCCTCCATTTCTCAAGAAGCAGTTAACTCCAAGGGGGAAGGAAATTGACAACATACATATGAACAAAGCAAGTGGAGCACAAGAGAAATCAATGAATGTGGCCATTAGGGATGCTTTAGGAAATGAAGTATACCAGGCCTGGGCAGGCCCCAGCCACACAAGCACCCCAAGCCAGCTTCACAGACCATAGACCCAAAACTCAGCATGCCATTCACACAATGGCACTTAAGAAGCAATGGAACAAGGTCATTTCTACTTTGCATTTATCTACTTTTAAACCTGCGTGGCAATGCATAACAAATTCTTCAACCCTTAATACACAGACAAGATAATCCTCCAACATAGCTAGATCAAAACATTGGCCATGAGCTAGCCATCAGTTTGGGAGAAAAACAGTTTGTCAACCCCTGCTTAAAACTCTTCACTGAGTCCTCCAGCTCTTAGGACAAAGGCCAAAATTCTGCCCCGGCTTCAAGGGCCTGTACAGAGAGGCCAAGACTGCCTCTCCCCAAGGCCAGGCTTCATTCACTCCCAGCTGCCATCTGTCCACCCAAGACCAGCCCTCCTGCCTAAGTTTCTCTGCTCATGCCATTTCTTCTCCCTGTAGCCCTATGGTTCACAATGGTTCAATCCATAATCGATCATGGGGATGGCACAGGACTAGACAGTATTTCATTCCATTGTGCACAGAGTCACCATGAGTTGAGGGCAGACTCAACAGCAGCTAACAACACATAACCCTTAACCTCTCCCTCCCTATTCACCCAGTTAACACCAACTCACCGTTTATATCACAGTTCAAATATCACCTCCTCAGGGGAAGTTTCTCCTAGACCTCCCCTCCAAAAAAATAAGACCCCGTATTATATAAGCATTGCATCTCTTTCCTTTCAAACATCACAGCACTGATAGGTGTTTGTCATATTTTTATTAATGTCTGTCTACCGACTACTCGGAAAGCTCCATAAGGACAGGAACTGTGTTTGTCTTGTTCAGTCTATATTTCCAGTGCTTAAGCACACAGAGTCAGTAAATGAATGAATGAAAAGTCCCTGAGGCCTTCCAATAACACAAGAGTCAGCAAACTAAGGACTGAGAGCCATATTCAGCCCACTGCCTATTTTTATACCGCCAACAAACTAAGAATAGTTTCTACATTTTTAAATGGTCAAAAAAAAAATCAAGTGTATTTTGTGGCATGTGAAAATTACACAAAATTCAATTTTCAGCGTTCCTAAGTACAGTTTTATTGGAACATAACCACACTCATTCTATGGCTGTTTGTACACTACAACAGCAGAGTACAGTAGTTGTGACAGAAACTGTATATCCTGCAATACCTGAAGTGTTTACTATATGGCCCTTTGCAGAAAAAGTTTGTCCATTCCTGCTAGGACAGTGTCCTGAGAGTCCAGACCATGCGCATGAAACACAAGAGACCTGAAAATGCAGGACTATTGTAATCTTCTCTGGCAAAGGGCGAGCTGTACTCTTTTAGATTCCCGATGCCTGTTATATTCAATGGGCTTTCACTGAATGGCAACCACCTCCACTACATGAGGCAAGAATACCATTTAATACCTTCATACACTTCGAAGCTCACACCAAAATCAGTGCTTACAGGTGACTACCTTCTATGCATTCATTCAACAAATGTCTACCCTGGGTGCCTACTCTGTGCCAGGCACCGTTTTGGGAGCTGAGGATACAAACAGCAGTCCTCATGGAGCTTAGGCTCTGGTGAGTTGGCCAGAGGAGACTACCCTATAATGTGGCCCTGTGTGAGAGGCAGTAAGGAATGGAAAGCCACATGCTAGGCACTGAATTGTGTCCCCCTCAAAGTATGTTATAAAGCCTAATCCCCATACCTGTGGTTATAATCGCATTTGGGAATGGTATTCTTTATTGTGTTAATGAGGCAGTATTAATTTAGGGTGGATCTTAAATCAATCTCTTTTGAGATATAAAAAAGCAGATTAAGAGGAGGCGGAGCCAAGATGGCAGAATAGACAGATGCTTCCGTGGAGCCCTCTTTACAACAAAGACCCGAAAAAACAAGTGAAACGAGTATATTTGTGACAAGCGGGGAGCCCTGAGCATCAAAGGCAGGCTTAGACAACGAACTGAGGGGCAGGGGAAGGAAGAGACCGTTCAGAAGAGGAGAGGAGTTACTGGACCTGAATCGCGGGGAGCCCTCAGGCACCATTCCCGGAGTGGCGGTGGCAGGCTGGCACTAGCCTTCGGCCGCAGTTTCCTCAGGGAGAAGCAGCCAGCCACACAGTCCACTCACACCTCCGGGACCTGAGGAGAACGCAGTTTCCTCAGGGAGAAGCAGCAGCCACACAGCCCACTCACACCTCCGGGACCTGAGGAGAACGGCGCTCTTCTTTAGCAAAAGCTAAGTACTTGCGTATATTTTACCGCGCCCCCCCCCACCCCCAAGCCAGCCTCAGCGGCTGAATCCCTAGGCCTGAGATAGACCCTGATGAGCACCTAGAGCCATCCCCCCGGCCTTGGGGAAGGAAAAAATTTCCAACTGGGGGGAAAAGATAAGTTGCTAGCTCCATTAACTGGGGGAGCTCAGGACAGAAGCAGCTCCTGCGCAGGCATAAACCATCCGTGGACCCTGAGCACCCTTCCCTTCTGCATGGATCTGTGTAGGCCTATTTCAGGAGAAAAGGCCCTTATTGGCAAACTCCAACCATTTCAGCAGTATGGTGGAGATGTGGCTGTTTGACATTTGACATTGCTTTGCCTGTTAAACAAGGTCCTCACCTACCCACAACAGGGACCTAAGGACTGGTGGCTCCACTTGGATCACCCAGCCACCCACGATAGGGGCCCAGGGATAACTGGTACCTCCCAGTCCTTACAACAAAATCGTTGGGTGCCCATGGTCCCTCTGCAGAGCCCACCCACCAGCACGCTCTAGGGAACAGAGACACGTTTTCCTGAGAGACACCTGGGGGTCGGTTCTCAGCCCCTTACCTTGTTTCAGAGCGTGACCCCCTGCTGCAATCAGATACGGGTATATACACCAATCACCCCTGCCCCTCTAAGACAGTAGGACAGAGCCTGTACCACACGCTTGATTATCAGCTACCTGGAAACCTGAGCTGAATTCATGCAAGAAAACTGAATGGACTCCTAGGCTGATATACCTGATAACAGCTCTAGCCAGCTGGGGACAGGACACCAGAGCTTCAAAGGCGAAAATAATCAAGCTAGCTCACTCAAGCAACCCATAGGGGTATACCAAAACAAAACAAAGCAAGAACCTATGACACAGTAAGCAAGCATAAACTAATACAATAACTTATCAATGGCTCGGAGAAAACTGTCAATATCAAGTTACATAAAGAAACAGACCATGATTACCTCAACAAGCTCTCAAAACAAAGAATCCAGGGATCTTTTAGATGAAAGTCCATTCCTGGAATTACCAGATGCAGAATACAAAAGTTTAATATACAGAACCCTTCAAGACATCAGGAAGGAAATCAGGCAATACGCAGCACAAGCCAAGAAACACACAGATAAAGGAACTGAAGAACTCAGAAAGATTATTCAGGAACATAATGAAAAGTTTAATAAGCTGGAAAAATCCATAGACAGCAATCAGAAATTCAGAAGATTAACAATAAAATTACAGAATTAGATAACTCAATAGAAAGTCAGAGGAGCAAAATTGAGCAAATAGCTAGAATTTCTGAACTCGATAGATCACCTGGCACTAATATATTTGAAGAAAAATCAGATAAAAGAATTTTAAAAAATGAAGAAACCTTAAGAATCATGTGGGACTCTATCAAGAGAAATAACCTATGAGTGATTGGAGTACCAGAACAGGGAGGGATAACAGAAAATACAGAGAAAATTGTTGAGGATTTGTTGGCAGAAAACTTCCCTGATATTGTGAAAGATGAGAAGATATCTTTCCAGGATGCTCATCGAACTCCACATAAGGTAGATCTTAAAAGAAAGTCACCAAGACATATTATAATCAAGCTTGCCAAAACCAAAGATAAGGAGACAATTATAAGAGCAGCGAGGGATAAAAGAAAAGTCACCTACAAGGGAGAGCCAATAAGAATAAGCTCGGACTACTCGGCAGAAACCATGCAGGCAAGAAGGCAATGGGATGACATATTTAAAAAAATTGAAGGAAAAAAATTGCCTGCCAAGAATCATATATCCATCAAAACTGTCTCTTAAATATGAAGGTGAAATTAAGACATTTCCAGATAAATACAAGTTGAGGGAATTCGTAAAAACCAAACCAAAACTACAAGAAATACTAAAGGGAGTTCTTTGGTTAGAAAATCAATAATATCAGGTATCGACCCAAGACTAGAACACTGGGCAGAGCAACCAGAAGTCAACCCAGACAGGGAAATCCAAAAAAAAAAACAAAGCAAGATTAAAAAAAAAAAGCCCAACAGAGGGTAACGGCGATGTTATCATATAAAAGAGGACAACATTAAAATAATGAAGAGGGACTAAGAAATGTAATCATACACCTTCCACATGGAGAGGAAGATAATGGTGATACAAAGAAATAAAAGTTAGTTATAAATTTAGAAAAATAAGGGTAAATAAAAAAAAAAAAACCCACAAAAAGGAGACAAATTATCCTACTCATCAAAATTAAATACAACGGAAAAATACAGACTCAGCAGAAACAAAATCAACAACAAATACGAGGAAAGGACTATAAAGAAAATCTACTCAGCTCATAAAATCAAGTGGGAAAAAGGAGCTGTCAACACACAAAAAAAGACATCAAAATGATAGCACTAAACTCATACCTATCTATAATTACCCTGAATGTAAATGGACTAAATGCACCAATAAAGAGACAGAGTGGCATAATGGATTAAAAAACAAGATCAGTCTATATGCTGCCTACAAGAGACACACCTTAGACTTAGAGACATAAACAAACTAAAACTCAAAGGATGGGAAAAAATATATCAAGCAAACAACAATCAAAAAAGACCAGGAGTGGCAATATTAATTTCTGACAAAATAGACTTTAAAGTTAAATCCATCACAAAGGATAAGGAAGGACACTATATAATGATTAAAGGGACAATACACCAAGAAGATATAACCATATTAAATATTTATGCACCCAATGACAGGGCTGCAAGATACACAAAACAAACTCTATCAGCATTGAAAGTGAGATAGACAGCTCCACAATAATAGTAGGAGACTTCAACACACCACTTTTGGTGAAGGACAGGACATCCAGAAAGAAGCTCAATAAAGACACAGAAGATCTAAATGCCACAATCAACCAACTTGACCTTGTAGACATATACAGAACACTCCACCCAACAGCAACCAACTATACTTTCTTTTCTAATGCACATAGAACATCCTCTAGAATAGACCACATATTAGGTTGTAAAGCAAGCCTTAGCAGAATCCAAAACACTGAAATATTACAAAGCATCATCTCTGACCATAAGGCCATAAAAGTGGAAATCAATAACAGGAAAAGCAGGGAAAAGAAATCAAACACTTGGAAATTGAACAATACCCTGCTCAAAAAAGACTGGATTATAGAAGACATTAAGGATGGAATAAAGAAATTCATAGAATCCAATGAGAATGAAAACACTTCCTATCAGAACCTTTGGGACACAGCAAAAGCGGTGCTCAGAGGCCAATTTGTATCAATAAATGCACACATCCAAAAAGAAGAAAGGGCCAAAATCAAAGAACTATCCCTACAACTGGAACAAACAGAAAGAGAGCAACAAAAGAAACTCACAGGCACCAGAAGAAAACAAATAATAAAAATTAGACCTGAACTAAATGAAATAGAAAACAGAAAAACAATTGAAAGAATTAACAGGACCAAAAGCTGGTTTTTTGAAAAACTCAACAAAATTGATAAACCATTGGCCAAACTGACAAAAGAAAAGCAGGAAAGGAAGCAAAAATAACCCGAATAAGAAATGAGATGGGTGATATTACAACAGACCTAACTGAAATTAAAAGAATCATATCAGATTACTATGAAAAACTATACTCAAACAAATTTGAAAACCCAGAAGAAATGGATGAATTCCTAGAAACACACTACCTACCGAAACTAACACAAACAGAGGTAGAACAACTAAATAGACCCATAACGAAAGAAGAGATTAAAAAGGTAATCAAAAAACTCCCAACAAAAAAAAAAGCCCTGGTCGGGACAGCTTCACTGCAGAGTTCTACCAAACTTTGAGAGAAGAGTTAACACCACTACCATTAAAGGTATTTCAGAGCGTAGAAAAGGACGGAATACTACCAAATTCATTCTATGAAGCCACCATATCCCTGATACCAAAACCAGGTAAAGACACCACAAGAAAAGGAAATTATAGACCTATATCCCTCATGAATGTAGATGCAAAAATCCTCAAGAAAATTCTAGCCAACAGAATTCAACAACATATCAAAAAAATAATTCACCATGACCAAGTGGGATTCATACCAGGTATGCAGGGATGGTTCAACAATAGAAAAACAATGAATGTAATCCACCACAAAAATAAAACAAAAGACAAGAATCACATGATTTTATCAATTGATGCAGAAAAGGCATTTGACAAAGTTCAACACTCATTCATGACAAAAACTCTCAGCAAAATAGGAATAGAAGGAAAATTTCTCAACATAATACAGGGCATTATACAAAGCCAACAGCCAACATCACCCTAAATGGAGAGAGCCTGAAAACATTCCCATTGAGACTGGGAACCAGACAAGGATGCCCTTTATCACCACTCTTATTCAACATTGTGCTGGAAGTCCTAGCCAGAGCAATTAGGCTAGATAAAGAAATAAAGGGCGTCCAGATTGGCAAGAAGTAAAAGTATCTCTATTTGCAGATGACATGATCTTATACACAGAAAATCCTAAGGAATCCTCCAGAAAACTAATAGATGAGTTCAGCAGAGTATCGGGATACAAGATAAACATACAAAAATCAGCTGGATTCCTCTACACCAACAAAAAGAACATCGAAGAGGAAATCACCAAATCAATGCCATTTACAGTAGCCCCCAAGATAAAATACTTAGGAATAAATCTTACCAGAGATGTAGAAGACATACAAAGAAAACTATAGTATACTTCTGCAAGAAACCAAGAGACTCACGTAAGTGGAAGAACATACCTTGCTCATGGATAGGAAGACTTAACATTATAAAAATGTCTATTCTACCAAAAAGTAATCTATACATTTAATGCAATTCTGATCAAAGTCCCAATGACATTCTTCAATGAGATGGAGAAACAAATCACCAATTTCATATGGAAGGGAAAGAGGTCCCGGATAAATAAGGCATTACTGGAAAAGAAGAACAAAGTAGGAGGCCTTACTTTACCTGATTTTAGAACCTATTACACCGCCACAGTAGTCAAAACAGCCTGGTACTGGTACAACAACAGATACATGGACCAATGCAACAGAATTGAGAATCCAGACATAAATCCATCCACATATGAGCAGCTGATGTTTGACAAAGGCCCCAAAACAGTTAAATGGGGAAAAGACAGTCTTTTTAACAAATGGTGCTGGCATAACTGAATATCCATCTGCAAAGAAATGAAAGAAGACCCATACCTCACTTCATGTACAAAAACTAACTCAAAATGGATCAAAGACCTAAATATAAAATCTAAAACCATAAAGATCATGGAAGAAAAAATAGGGACAACGTTAGGAGCCCTAATACTTGGCATAAACAGTATACAAAACATTATAAAGAACATAGAAGAAAAACTAGATAACTGGGAGCTCCTAAAAATCAAACACCTACGCTCATCCAAAGACTTCACCAAAAGAGTAAAAAGACTACCTACAGACTGGGAAAAAGTTTTTAGCTATGACATTTCTGATCAGCGCCTGATCTCTAAAATCTACATGATACTGCAAAAAGACAAATAACCCAATTAAAAAATGGGCAAAAGATATGAATAGACACTTCACTAAAGAAGACATTCAGGTAGCTAACAGATATATGAGGAAATGTTCACGATCATTACCCATTAGAGAAATGCAGATCAAAACTACAATGAGATTTCATCTCACTCCAACAAGGCTGGCATTAATCCAAAAAACACAAAATAATAAATGTTGGAGAGGCTGTGGAGAGATTGGAACACTTCTACACTGCTGGTGGGAATGTCAAATGGTACAAGCTCTTTGGAAACCGATTTGGCGCTTCCTTAAAAAGCTAGAAATAGAACTACCATACGATCCAGCAATCCCACTACTTGGAATATATCCTAGAGAAATAAGAGCCTTTACATGAACAGATATATGCATACCCATGTTTATCGCAGCACTGTTTACAATAGCAAAAAGATGGAAGCAACCAAGGTGCCCATCAACGGATGAATGGATAAATAAATTATGGTATATTCACACAATGGAATACTACGCATCAATTGAGAACAATGAGGAATCTGTGAAACATTTCATAACATGCAGGAACCTGGAAGGCATTATGCTGAGTGAAATTAGTCAGTTGCAAAAGGTCAAATATTGTATAAGACCACTATTATAAGAACTTGAGAAATAGTTTAAACTGAGAAGAAAACATTCTTTTGTGGTTACGAGAGGGGGGACGGAGGGAGGGTAGGAGAGGGGTATTCTCTAATTAGATAGTAGATAAGAACTACTTTAGGTGAAGGGAAAGACAGCACACAGTACAGGGGAGGTCAGCACAATTGGACTAAAGCAAAAGCAAAGAAGTTTCCTGAATAAACTGAATGCTTCAAAGGCCAGCGTAGCAGGGGTAGGGGTCTGGGGAACATGGTTTCAGGGGACATCTAAGTCAACTGGCATAATAAAATCTATTAACAAAACATTCTGCATCCCATTTTGAAGAGTGGCATCTGGCGTCTTAAATGCTAGCAAGCAGCCATCTAAGATGCATCAATTGGTCTCAACCCACCTGGATCAAAGGAGAATGAAGAACACCAAGGACACAAGGTGATTACGAGCCCAAGAGACAGAAAGGGCCACATGAACCAGCGACTACATCATCCTGAGACCAGAAGAACTAGATGGTGCCCGGCTACAACCAATGACTGCCCTGACAGGGAGCACAACAGAGAACCCCTGAGGGAGCAGGAGAGCAGTGGGATGCACACCCCAAATTCTCATAAGACCAGACTTAACGGTCTGAGACTGGAAGGATCCTGGTGGTCACGGCCCCCAGACCTTCTGTTGGCCCAGGACAGGAACCATTACCGAAGCCAACTCTTCAGACATGGATTGGACTGGACAATGGTTTGGAGAGGGATGCTGGTGAGGAGTTAGCTTCTTGGATCAGGTGGACACTTGAGACTATGTTGGCGTCTCCTGCCTGGAGGGGAGATGAGAGGGTGGAGGGGGTTAGAAGCTGACAAAAACACAGAGGGAGAGAGGAGGCTGTCTCATTAGGGGGAGAGTAATTGGGAGTGTGTAGCAAGGTGTATATGCGTTTTTGTTTGAGAGACTGACTTGATTTGTAAACTTTCACTTAAAGCACAATAAAAGTTATTTAAAAAAAAAAAGCAGAATAAGCAAGCAAGCACAGACTGAGAGGAAAATACACACCACTTGATCACCAAGGAACCTAGGAATACAAGCTGAAAAGAGACAAGGGCCTTCTACCAGAGTGGACAGAAAAAGAGAGCTTCCCCTAGAGCCAGTGTCCTGAATTCGGACTTCAGGCTCCTAAATTGTGAGAAAATAAATTTCTGTTCATTAAAAGCACCCATTTGTGGTACTTCTGTCACAGCAGCATTAGGTAACTAAGATAATAAGATAGCATATGTGATATCATGTGCAGGATACTGTATCTGCCTTTAAGGAACTAATTGGGAAGCGAAGACAAACTTGTGAAAAGTCCAAAAACCAAAAACCAAACCTATTGCTGTCAAGTCGATTTTGACTCATAGCGACCCTGACCCTATAGGACAGAGTAAAACTGCCTCATAGGGTTTCCAAGGAGCGGCTGTTGGATTCAAACTGTCGACCTTTTGGTTAGCAGCCAGGCTCTTAATCACTGTGCCACCAGGGGTCCAATGTGAAGTTAAGTCCCCATAAAAGACTTAAACAATACTTGAAGACCCCCATCAGATGTCCCAGGGCAGAACGACTTAGCAGAATCACATGGAAAGCTGGCTCACCACAAGGAAAGCTGGTACGCGCACACTGTGATTACCCAAGCTAACAAATGTTTGTCGTTCAGCCAAGTGCAGTTTCAGCATGGAGAATGTGCATCCTTCCCACAAAAGTGGGTTAAGAGTAGGGATGCTTGACTGTTTAGTTACACTTGTGACTCGGAAACTAACACACATGTCCATTTGAGCACGAAATGCCTTCAAGAAAAGGAGCAGAGGGAGTAGAATTCATTTGCTGATGGTTTCTTATGACACTGAGATTGTAGGGATCTGGCAGAGGAGGGCTGTTCAAGCTTTACCCTCAGTCAGTCACATGGGCTTCTTCCCCAAAATGCCAGCTAACCTCAGAGCTGCCTCCCCCGCCTCAGACTCCAGCAAAGCTCAATCAGAAGCCTCCAGCACATACATACGCTCGGGTGTGCACGCACACACGCACACACACACACAGTCTCTCTCATTCTCTCCACACAGAAAGCATCCACCTCTGCCTGACCCTTAAAACGGTTTTCAAATGTCCAATTACAGGTACTGTACATTCCAGTCAAAAATCAGGCAGTAAAATGTTCCTGCTGCTTTGTGGTTCTGTAAAAAGGCCAGAAATCAAAGGCAGTAAAAAGAAAAGCCGCTGCCCCATCTCATCCAAAACTAACTTCCAATGTCCAAGAAGGAAGACTTGTCAGGATAAATAACACATCAGATACTCTGCATTTGGGACACTGACTGTTCTGGGAGCTTCTGTCTTCAAAGAGGGTCTGATTCTAGCTTCACGATCTCAGGCAAATCACTTCCCTCTTTGGCCTCCTTTCCTTCATCTGTAAAATAAGAAACTGGACCAGATCCCTGAGTTTGGAAATAGAGAAGTTTACCAAAAATTCCCGTATCGACTTTCATTTAGACTCAAGCAGTAAAACATTTTGAAAAAAATCCAACAAAACCACAGCTTCTCCAGAGAAGACTAAAAGATGCTTTAAAACAAGAAACATATAATACAATAAGCAAACTGCTGATTTTTCTTTTCTTTTTAACCCATCTGTCAGAAGAAATGATATCTGTAAAATTACTCAACAGCACCTAACAACAAGCTAAGATTTGAACAGGGCTTCATTTTCATTGGCACTCTGGTGGCACAGTGCTTAAGAGCCCGGCTGCTAACCAAAAGGTCGGCAGTTGGAATCCACCAGGTGCTCCTTGGAAACCCTGTGGGGCAGTTCTACCCTGTCCAGTAGGGTCGCTATGAGTCAGAAGCAACTTGACAGCAGCAGGTGGGGGTAATTCTCATTGATCTACAATTCCTAGTTGGGAATCAGACTCGCCCCTATGTCTGGGCTGCCCTAAAGTATGAAAAACGCTTGGGGGGAATCAGTTCTTGAACTGAAAGGGTAAGAAGGAAAACAAATAGCTAATTTCTACTGTTGCTGTTGTCAGGTGCCACTAAGTTGATTTTCGACTCACAGCGACCCCGTGTGACAGGGTAAAACTGCCCCATAGGGTTTTGGGGCTGTAACCTTTATAGGGAGCTCTGGTAGCACAGGGGTTAAGAGCTCGACTGCTAATCAAAAGGTCAGCAGTTCAAATCTACCAGCTGCTCCTTGGAAGCTCTATGAAGCCATTCTACTCTGTCCTACAGGGTCACTATGAGTCGGAATCAACTTGACGTCAGTGGGTTTGTTGTTTTTTTTTTTTTTGTAGTCTTCACAGGAGCAGATTGCTTTTTCTTTTTTCCCACCATAAAACATTTACTTCGACAACTCAAAAAGAATCACTTGTACACTGAGGCTCATCCTTAGACTCTACTGCTCAGAAGCCCTACATCTCGACTGCTCCTTCTTTTGGAAAGCCTTGCCTGTGTTTCCATTTCCATAGTCTGTGACACTTGACCTCAGGTATTCTGTCTTGTTCTGTGACTAGTGTAACTTTAAGCATCAAAATATTCCTGCACAGTCCGTAACCCATTTCAAAGTGAATTTCCTTTTTTTAAAGGCAAAAATTCTGAACACACAAAAAGACAGAATATGATGAACGCTGGTATACCCATCACCCAGCCCCAAAAATAAAACACTGCAAAGACAGCGGGAGCCCCTGGGCACTCATTCCAATCACACTGCCCTCTCTTCCCCCAGAGGAAACCGTTACCCTGAATCCAGGGCTCCTCAGCCCAGTACAAGCCTCCACACTCATCATACAGTATATATCCTTAAAGGACCTGTAGGGTTGTTCTGCGTGGTCTTCTTCGTCTTGATATACATGTTCCCATTCCATATGCAAACACTCTATAACTCTGGTTTTCTTGCTCAATTTTATGTAGCTCAAGCCCATCCAACTCTAAAGCCATACTCCTTTTGACACTACGCTTTGTGGCCTCAAATTTTTTAATGAAAAAAAACTGATGGAGGGCTCCACTGTCATCTGAGAAGATCTGACACAGGATGTCTATTTTCTTGTTGAACAAACAATTCCACAGGAAATTCATCTGACACAGGAATGGTCCACGTGTACACTGAGCGCAAGCCTCTGCCTTTGGCAGAGGTCCCTGTGTACTCACTGAGGTCATTCCCAAGTTTGCACAAAACACTAAGTAAGCCCGAGCTGAGCTGCAACCCTGCTTTGCTTTCTTTGGAGGAACAGCTGTCTGCACCTACTCAGAGATGGAATGCGGGAGCCTGAAAAAACGTGGGAATCCGACCTGCTCAACATGGCAAGAGCAGGGTCGACAAAGCTCCAAAAATGAGCTAGGGGTGCAGCTCCCACTGCTGCCAGTTCTGGAGGTCTCAGGGAACAGCCCTGTGCTTAAAAGGCCAGGGCACTAGGCACAACCCACTCTGCTCTGCACTTGGCCAGCTCTTCCGAGAGCTTTCATACATCCCAGCCCAGCCCCATAGCTTGGAGAAAGCCCAGCTGGCAATACAGAAGAGAAGTGAGAAAGAGGAGTGAGGGTGGAGACTCACAGGAACCAGGCAGGGAGCCAGGCTAGGAGCGAGGCGAACCAGCTCTAGGCCAG
The DNA here is from genome assembly GCF_024166365.1 of Elephas maximus indicus. Taxonomy (NCBI): domain Eukaryota; kingdom Metazoa; phylum Chordata; class Mammalia; order Proboscidea; family Elephantidae; genus Elephas; species Elephas maximus. Next base: position 68,503,878 of record NC_064831.1, on the reverse strand, counting down.
GGCCCAGATCCCCAGGTGCTGGGAGGGAGAGTGACCCTGGAAGATGATGCAGTCTAGTCTCCTAGGAACCCCCAGGGATTGGGGAGATTCTCAGCACCAGGATCAGGACTCCTGACTCTAGGCCAATTCTTCCACACTATATTCCCCACATTGTGTGTCTCCACTAGAAGCTTAAGAAATAAGCAAAGCATAGCTGGTTGAAGCAATCTTCTCACCTCTCCCAACCAAAACAAGCAGCAAAAAAAAAAAACAGGCTCTGCCACTTTTCTGGAGTGGCAGAGTGTCCCTGCCCACACTGGAGGGGGCTCCAGTGGACTATCTCTAAGGGTCCTGTCGTCCCTCTTTTTGTCTATAGCACTAAATGCAATAACATTTACTGAGCACTTTGATGTATAATTCATTTAGTTCCGATAACCCTACATAATAGATACTACCGTTGTTGTTGTGTGCCATCCAGTCAATTCCGACTCATAGTGTCCCTACAGAACAGAGTAGAACTGCCCGCATTTTTTCTGGGCTGTAATCTTTACAGGAGCAGATCACCAGGTCTTATCTCCCGTGCAGCCACGGGCAGGTTCAAACCGCCCACCCTTGGTTAGCAGCTGAGCACTTAACCATTGCACCACCCGCGCTCCTAGCAGATACTACTACTATCCCCATTTTACAGAGACAGGTGAAGCTCACAAAGGGTATATAACTTACCCAAGGTCACATTCGGTAGTTGATAAAGGAGCCCCTGGAGGCAGAAGGCTGCAGGAGCATTAGCAAGGGAGAGTTCAGAGGACAACCATGGAAAGGGGCACGGAGCCCCAGGGGCATGATAGGTCAAAGTGTCTCTGGAAGGGAGGGGACATGCTGGCCTAAACCCAGATAAAAGGCATGACATAGGGAAGTGGAGACGGAATTTGGAGATGTGGGGAAAGGAAGGGAAAGTAGGGCAGGATGTAAGGAGGCCTTTGAGAAACGACGGTGGATGTAGAAAGCGCAACGAGCAGAGCTAGCTTGAGCAGAGGGTAGGAAGCAGTCGCGGAGACTGGGCCGGATTCTGGGACAAGAGGACGGGCTGCGGAGCGCGCGCGGTCCCACCTTGAGCACCGTGACGGCTCCCGCGCTGTGCACCTGGAAGTGCGCGGGAGGCTCGGCCCCAGGCTCTGCCGCCTCGTCGGGGCCCTGGTAACTGAAGCAGGCGTCGGCGATGTCCAGGTGGCCGAGGGGCATCGCGTCCTGGGGGCTCTTGAAGTAGTAGAGATAGCAGCGGCGCGCGTCGAACACGAACCAGCGGCTGCGGTAGCCGCGCAGCGGGCCCTTGCCCGACAGCTTCTGCAGGTAGCCGCACAGCCTCGCCGGCTCCCGCCCGGGCCCCACTCCGGGCTCCGCGGCGCCCCCCAGGGCCGCCCCCTCGCCGCCGCCGCCGCCGCCGCCGCCGCCGCCGCCGCCGCCGCCGCCGCAGCCACCGCCTTCCTCCGCCCGGGCCCCGGCCCCCGGCATCGCTCGCTAGTGGAGCGCGCCAACTGCCAGCACCCTGGCCCCCGCGCCTCGGCGCCTCCGCCGCAACTGCGCCCCCTCCCGTGGCTCCGCCGCTCCGCACGGCCGGCGGGCGCGCAAAGCAGCCTGGGACTTGTAGTCCCGCCTCCGCAGCTCCCGCCCCGCCCCGCCCCGCCCCGCCCCCGCCCCCGCCGCGGCTTCCGCAGTACCCCAGATGCGAGGTCTTGAGCAGATCAGTTCACCCTTGCGCCTCAGCTGCTTTCCTTAACGTGAGGTTCAAAATCCCCTCCCTGCAGTGGTGAAAGGAATATTCTGTTTCTTTATAGGGGTGTGGATTGCTCGAGAACACGCATTTCTCAAAACTCATACTGTCCACTGAAAACAATGCATTTAACTATATATAAATTATGCTTCAAAATAAAACTTTCTTCTTAAGTCTCTGGCAGATTCACAGCTAATATTGTAAAAATGAGGGAAGCCGAGAGCACTTCTTGGCTGGCACTGAGTGGGCGCTAAGTAAATATTTGTAGAATGCATGAATGAAAGCCAGAACATTCCCGCCTCTCTAGACCTCAGTTCCATTACTGAATTCAACAAGCATTTGTTGAGTGCCTTCTGTGTGCCAGGCAGGAGGTTCCAGATACTGGAAGAACAGCGGCGAGCAAGCCAATCACTTGCCTGCCCTCATGGAGCTGATATTCTAGCGAGGGAGAGAGATAGTCCGCCAATAAGCAGATAAATTTATGGTGTATAAGTGCTGTGGTGAAATTTAAATCATGATTACCACTTACAGCAACATTTATTATTTACCAATGTTTTATGTGTTAACTCATTTGAACTCTCAGAACAACCTCAAGAGCCAAATGCTGTTATTATGATGGATCAGGGTTGACAGAGAGCTATTTTCCACAGAGGGGTCAGGGAAGCCCTCTCTGAGGGGGACATTGAGCAGAGACCTGGATGACGTGAGGGAACAAGCTATGCAAAGATCTAGGCAGAGGGAACAGCGAGTACAAAAGCTCATATTATCTAAAGTAAAGAGGAAGATTATAGGTATGTTTGTGAGAGGGCCAAGACAAAACGAACAAGTATCCTACCTTTATGGTTTTGCATGTTTTTACACGCTAAAGGGCACAGGTAGAAAACCAAACTTCCTGAGATGGGCAGGGAAACCAAATTTGGTTGAAAGAGCAAATTCCAAGTCCTCACCCACCCGTCCATCGCAGGCCCCATGTTAGCTGCCACATAAATACCCCTTTACTGTGGCCTCATGAGAGATCCAGCTGGGGTGGCCACAATGAGCCCACAATGAGGCACCTCCCACCTTAGTTGCCTTTGGCTCTCTCTGAGCACAGTACAGCATAAAGGAGGGGCTCTGCAATGAGACTCCTGGTGTTTGTGTCCTAGCTCTGCCACTTACCAGCTGTGTGACTTTGGGCAAGTTATTTAACCTTTCTGAGGCTTGGTCTCTTCATTTATAAAATGGTGATTTTATAAGTAGCTACCTCATACTATTGTTATTGTAAGAATTACATAAGAAATGTGTGAGAAAATGCTTACTATGGTGCCTAGCAAGTAGTAAGCGCTCAGTATGTGTCATGTCAGCTGTTATTATTCTTATACAGTTAACTTTGATGCCCCCTCACCAGCTTAGCCAGCCGACTTCTGGAGGAGGTCCAGCAGTCAGACCAGCCCCACGCATGAGTCACGGGAACTGGCGTGGAGTATATCAGAGAATGCTGCCAGGCGGGACTGGGATGGGCCACCCTCAGGAGTGAGGGGACAGGGTTCAGTTTGAGCCTTGCACTGTGCGTCAGAAAGGCTGTGACTAATTGGCTTGTGGAGGAGGCAGCCAGGGTGGGGTGTGACTGGGAAATCATATGGAAAGCGGAACAGCTGGGAGAACTGGATTGTGAACCCGGGTACTGGGAGCCTGGGGGGCAGGGGAGGGGCACAGCTCATCTCTGCCTTTAGCTCTATCAGTGGCCATCCCAGAGGACAGAGCCAAGCCCTACGGGGTGTTGCATGGAGGCAGATAGCTATTTGGTATAAGGAAGGCATTCCTCACAGGCAGAGCTATCCTCAAATGTTAAGGGCTGCCCCAGAGGGAGGGAGTGACTCCCTGTCCCTGGGGTAAGAGTCTGGGCTGGCTGGCTTGACAGATGGAAAAGGGACCTCTGTAGTCCCTTCTGGAGCTGGTGTCTGACTTCTCAGTGAGCCAGCTGGTCCTCAAGCCTGACCCTCCATCACACAACCCCTAGGCTAACAGCAGAGGAGCTGGGGGCCATTTTAAAATGCTTGCAGACCCCCTGCACCCTTCTTTCTGGAAGCCATGCCCCAAATCATATCAAAATGTACCTACATCCCACAGAAATGTTTTTTTTTTGAACATCCCATAGTAAACATAGACGTAATTTTTGCTATAAAAATATTTGAGAGAATTACTATAATTGTGCACTTGATAATATCTGACTATGAGTAATTCATTTTAATTTACAATTGGCTATGATTTTTTGGCAATCACCATGCTTACGTGGGAATTCTGGCCCGGTGAGAAAAACCTAACCTACCAATTGTTTTCAAAGACGGTAACATTTTTATGATTACTATGAAGTTGACATAATATAATGCTTTGTAGATATCGAATTGGATATTTCTTCATTTTAATTTTCTCTTTTTCTCGAGTTCTGGCATCAATACATTTTTTTTTCAGGCCTCAAATGAGGAAAAGCTGGCAGGCTCAGGTGCCTACAGTACCTGAGGGATAACCTAGCCTGGCCTCTGCCCAGCCCTTAGGAGGAAGCTCAGACACAGGCCCGGAGACCCCAGTGAGATGGGCAAAGAGCGGAGACCTCAAAGCAGGAAGTAACATCTTAGCAGTGGCCCCTGAAGAGCCCCGAGTCTCTGCCCTCCCCTTCAGCCCCTGCTCCCACATACCCCCTGAACCAAGGAGAAGCAGCCCAAGTCTTCTGAGGCTCCTCAACACCTGAGGCATCACCCTAACACCCTCTTGACCCTCGAGACCTCCCTCAGGTCTTCCCCAGCCCTTCCCCACCCACCAGCCCAGAACTCTGTCAGGGCCACTCTGGGATGCTGGTTATTTCAGGAACAAACCCTGCAGGGCCTCACTCCCAAATTCCTAGGGTCATGAGAATTCCTTCCAGGGGCTGAGCTGAAAGGGGCTAGGTGATGGGGCTTTCCCTCAGCTCTCTTAGCACCTCTTTGATTTAGACAATTTATAGAGTTTACATAAAGTGCTAAGCAAATGTCCCTTCGAGTATTCCTTTCCCACACAGAAATTTTGGAGCTGCCTCTGGCGGGCACAGCTTTACACAGCCTTGTGTACCTCTCTTGTGTCTAGTATGGAGCGCTTGGTGCTGTAGGGTCTAGCCTGAATGTCCACATGAGCCCCTGCCTCAAGCCTCCCAGGAACCCAGTGACCAGAAGGAAGCAGCAGCTGAGGAGGAAGTGACCAGTGTTTACCAAAAAGGGGAAATTTGGGCAATGAACTTGCTCCCGAATGGCCAGCCTCTAGGCAATTGCCAGGGGAACGCAGAGCCAGTGACTCATCCTAGGTCAGTTTCCCCAGAGAGGGTAGGGTGAGCCCAGAGTCCTCTGAAGAAGCACTCAAGCATACACTGCCTTTGTATTTGTCAGACCCCAGGGAGAGAAAACTGGCCAAGATGCTGACCTGCCACGGGAGGAGCTCGCTGTCCCATGAGGGGCAGAGAGGAAAACAGGCATTACTATATGGCATGCTGTGTGACCTTGGACATGTCTATGGCCTCTCTGGGCCCCAGCGGCTGGATCTGGAGGTGATCCAGGACCCGGCTCTGCTTGTTCTGAGATGAATCAGTGGCCTGAGGCACAGCTGTGAAGGCCTGCGCACATTCTTCCTACAGCTCCCCAGCCTGGAGGAGCCACTGCTTTCAAGCCTCCATGCTCAAGGCCTCTTGACTTTCCCAGCCATGGCCATCGACCTGTGCCTTCCTTTCAGGCCTCCACTCATCCCGTGGTTAGTGAGAGCATTACCACTTTGGTAACATCCACATCTTCCCTGGGATCTGCTGGAGAAGCTGCCATAACCACCACCACTCACTGCCCAAATGGTACGAATAGAGGACCTCAGTCCATGAGGCAGAGAACAGGGAGAGATGGCTCAGTTATTCTGAGGGTGGGAGGCACAATGCAATCTTGGTAGGGTCTCGCTAAACCTAGAACACGTTTAGAGGTAGTCGGCCTTGCTGAGGTGGGGAGGTTGAAGGGAGTTCTAAATGGGGCCGGAGCATTGGAGGGCCTTCAGGGCTGCAGGGAGGAGCAGGCAGTACTCAGAGCAGAGGCCACTTTAAGCCTAACAATCAGCTCCCCACCAGGGAGAGGGCTTCCCATGCGCTTCTGCATTTCCCCACAAGGGGGCACCCCATACCACGTCACCACCCTGATCGGGAGGGTGGTGGAAGCCTTGGGGAGGATGGAGGGAGCAATGGGCTGGGCCTTTGGGGGGGCTCCAACATAAGATCGACTATTCTGGAAGCAGTCGGAGCCCTGGTGGCTGCTAACTAAAATGTTGGCAGTTCAAATGCACCTGCCACTCCTTGGAAACCCTATGGAGCAGTTCTACTCTGTTCTATAGGGTTCCTATGAGTCAGAACTGACTGCCATAGCACTTAACAACAACACTGCTGAAAACGGGTTGTGAGACCTTAGGCTGATCATGCAGCCTTCCTGTACCTCAGTTTCCTCATCTGTGGAAGGGGCATAATCATAGCATTTACCTTCTGGAGCTGTTGTGAGGCTGAAATGAGTTTATAAATGCAAAGCACGTGGCACAGCCCTTGACACATGGTTAATCCTCAGTATGGCAGCTAATTCGTTCAACAGACATCTCCAGGCCCTGCTTTGGCCTCTGTTTGATGTATAGGGTCGCTCTGAGTCAGAATTGACTCGACGGCAGCGGGGTTTTTTTTTTATGTTAGGTGATACTGAGAACTCAAAAAAGGACAGGGAGCTCTCAGTTTAGGCAGGTGGGGGAGCTTCAGAGAGAAGAGCCCCACCAGGGGGTCTCTAGATCTTCCAGCCCAGATTTGGGGACTCTGGCTTCCAGTGGCCTCATTTCCCTACCAAGTTAGCAAGCAAATATACTGGTTCTTTTCCTGAGAGGGAAGGCATCTGAGGTGCTGGCCAAGCTCACAACCTCAGGGGTGCAGGAGGACCAGGGATAGGACAGATAGAGACCTGGGTGCCTCTGGGAGCTGATGGAGAATGGAGGTTTGGTAGGGGCTCAGTGCCACATAGGCAGGGCCCTCACAGGAATGAGAGAACATCACATTGCCCAGGGAGCAGGTGAGGCCTGGACCCCAGGGGTGTTAACGGGGCTTCGGCTACAGAGGCCTTATTTCCTTCCTGGCCCTGTGCCCAGGACACCGAAGCCCCTCTGCCTTCACCACCTCCCTTTCCCAGAGCTCTTTATGCTGTTCCCTGCTCAGCCATCTGCCCCTCAGGTAAATATGATCTCAGATTCTTCTTCCCTTCTCTTACAGGCCGTGTGGACTGCAGCCCCCTCTGAGGTTCATTCTGGGAGTCAGGGACATTTTAACTGAAGGCTTGAACAAATGCAGTTCTAACGGTGAAGTTCAGGCATGTTCCTTGTTGGGTGACCAAACTCGTTGCTGTCAAGTCAATTCTGACTCACAGTGACCTTATAGGACAGAGTAGAACTGCCCCATAGGGTTTCCTAGGCTGTATATTCTTTACAGGTAAAAATCTTCAGTTTCTTCATCTTTGGAATCAGTGTTTGGTGCATAAATTTGAATACTAGTCATATTAACTGGTCTTCTTTGTAGGTGTCTGGATATTATCCTATCACTAATGGTATTGTATTTCAAGATAGATCTTGTAATGTTCTTTTTGACAATGAATGTGAATGCCATTTCTCTTCAATTTGTCATTCCCGGCAGAGTAGACCATATGATTATCCGATTCAAAATAGCCAGTACTGGTCCATTTCGGCTCACTAATGCCTAGGTTATATATCTTCAAGCGTTCTATTTCACTCTTGACAACTTCCCGTGATCCTAGAGTCATACTTCGTGCATTCCATTTTCTGATTACTAATAGATCTTTACAACTCGTTCTTCTTGTTCTGCGTTGTGCCAAACTTGAAAATTTTTACCAACTTCTGCAGGATGAAATTGACCAAACATGCAGTCAGGATGCATTGATAATTACTGGTGACTGGAATGCAAAAGTTGGAAACAAAGAAGAAAGAGAGTAGTTGGAAAATATGGCCTTGGAGATAGAAATGTGGATCGTAACAAACTATGGATAACACTTCGAAGAATGGGAATTCCAGAACACTTAATTGTGCTCATGAAGAACCTTTACATAGATCAAGAGGCAGTTGTTCGGACAGAACAAGGGAATACTGATTGGTTTAAAGTCAGGAAAGGTGTGCATCAGGGTTGTATTCTTTCACCATACTTATTTAATCTGTATGCTGAACAAATAATACGAGAAGCTGGACTATATTAAGAAGAACGGGGCATCAAGATTGGAGGAAGACTCATTAACAACCTGCGTTATGCAGATGACACAACCTTGCTTGCTGAAAGTGAAGAGGACTTGAAACACTTACTAATGAAGATCAAAGACCACAGCCTTCAGTACGGATTACGCCGCAACATAAAGAAAACAAAAATCCTCATAACTGGACCAATGAGCAACATCATGATAAACGGAGAAAAGATTGAAGTTGTCAAGGATTTCATTTGACTTGGATTCACAATCAACAGCCATGGAAGCAGCAGTCAAGAAATCAAAAGACGCATTACATTGGGCAAATCTGCTGCAAAGGACCTCTTCAAAGTGTCAGAGAGCAAAGATGTCACCCTGAAGACTAAGGTGCACCTGACCCAAGCCATGGTATTTTCAATCACATCATATGTATGTGAAAGCTGGACAATGAATAAGGAAGACCGAAGAAGAGTTGATGGCTTTGAATTGTGGCATTGGTGAAGAATATTGAATATACCATGGACTGCGAAAAGAATGAATGAATCTGTCTTGGAAGAAGTGCGGCCAGAATGCTCCTTAGAGGCAAGGATGGCGAAACTGCGTCTTACATACTTTGGACATGTTGTCAGGAGGAATGAGTCCCTCTAGAAGGACATCATGCTTGGCAGAGTACAGGGTCAGCGGAAAAGAGCAAGACCCTCAACGAGGTGGACTGACACAGTGGCTACAACAACGAGCTCAAGCATAACAAGGATTGTAAGGATGGCTCAGGACCGGGCAGTGTTTCATTCTGTTGTGCATGGGGTCGCTATGAGTTGGAACCGACTCGACGGCACCTAACAATAACAACAACATACTCCCACTTACTCTCCCCCTAATGAGTCAGCCCGCACCCTCCTTCCAGTCTCTCCTTTCGTGACTGTTTTGCCAGTTTCTAACCCCCTCTACTCTCCCATTTCCCCTCTACACAGGAGATGCCAACATAGTCTCAAGTGTCCACCTGATACAAGTAGCTCACTCCTCATTGGCATCTCTCTTCAACCCATTGTCCAGTTCAATCCATGTCTGATGAGTTGTCTTCTGAAATGGTTCCTGTCCTGGGCCAACAGAAGGTTTGGGGACCATGACCGCCAGGATTCTTCTAGTCTTAGTCAGACCATTAAGTCTGGTCTTTTTATGAGAATTTGGGGTCTGCAACCCACTGTTCTCCTGCTCCCTCAGGAGTTCTCTGTTGTGCTCCCTATCAGGGCAGTCATGGGTTGTGGCTGGGCACCATCTAGTTCTTCTGGTCTCAGGATGATGTAAGTCTCTGGTTCATGTGGCCCTTTCTGTCTCTTGGGCTTATAATTACCTTGTGACCTTGGTGTTCTTCATTCTCCTTTGGTCCAGGTGGGTTGAGACTCATTGATGCATCTTAAATGGCCACTTGTTAGCATTTAAGACCCTAGACACCACACTTCAAAGTGGGATGCAGAATGTTTTCTTAACAGAATTTTTTAAAAACAATTTTTATTGTGCTTTAAGTGAAAGTTTACAAATCAAGTCAGTCTCTCACATATAAACTTATATACACCTTACTACATACTCCCACTTACTCTCCCCCTAATGAGTCAGCCCGCTGCCTCGTTCCAGTCACTCCTTTTGTGACTGTTTTGCCAGTTTCTAACCCCCTTTACCCTCTCATCTCCCCTCTAGACAGGAGATGCCAACATAGTCTCAAGTGTCCACCTGATATGAGTAGCTCACTCATCATCAGCATCTCTCTCCAACCCATTGTCCAGTCCAATCCATGTCTGATGAGTTGTCTTCTGGAATGGTTCCTGTCCTGGGCCAACAGAAGGTTTGGGGACCATGACCGCCGGGATTCTTCTAGTCTCAGTCAGACCATTAAGTGCTGTCTTTTTATGAGAATTTGGGGTCTGCATCCCACTGTTCTCCTGCTCCCTCAGGTGTTCTCTGTTGTGCTCCCTGTCAGGGCAGTCATGGGTTGTGGCCGGGCACCATCTAGTTCTTCTGGTCTCAGGACGATGCAGTCTCTAGTTCATGTGGCCCTTTCTGTCACTTGGGCTCATAATTACCTTGTGACCTTGGTGTTCTTCATTCTCCTTTGATCCAGGTGGGTTGAGACCAATTGATGCATCTTAGATGGTTGCTTGTTAGCATTTAAGACCCCAGACGCCACACTTCAAAATGGGATGCAGAATGTTTTCTTAATAGAATTTATTTTGCCAACTGACTTAGATGTCCCCTGAAGCCATAGTCCCCAGATGCCCGCCCTTGCTCCGCTGACCTTCCAAGCATTCAGTTTATCCAGGAAACTTCTTTGCTTTTGGTCCAGTCCAGGTGTGCTGACCTTCCCTGTATTGAGTGTTGTCCTTCCCTTCACCTAAAGTAGTTCTTATCTACTATCTAATCAGTAAATAACCCTCTCCTATTCTTCCTCCCTCCCCCTCTCGTAACCACAAAAGAATGTTTTCTTCTCTGTTTAAACTATTTCTCAAGATCTTATAACAGTGTTCTTATACAATATTTGTCCTTTTGCATCTGACTAATTTCACTCAGCATAATGCCTTCCAGGTTCCTCCATGTTATGAAATGTTTCACAGATTCTTCACTGTTCTTTATCGATGCATAGTATTCCATTGTGTGAATATACCATAATTTATTTATCCATTCATCTGTTGATGGACACCTTGGTTGCTTCCAGCCTTTTGCTGTTGTAAACAGTGCTGCAATAAACATGCATGTGCATATATCTGTTCGTGTAAAGGCTCTTGCAAATACCTTTTTTCAACAACATAAATGGCAACTATACACATGGAATTCACGAGATGCAATACACAGGAATCAAATGGACTACATCTGTGGAAAGAGATGACGGAGAAACTCAGTATCATCAGTAAGAACAAGGCCAAGGGCCAACTGCAGAACAGACCATCGATTTCTCATATGCAAGTTCAAGTTGAAGCTGCAGAAGATTAGAACAAGTCCATGAGAGCCAAAGTACAACCTTGTATCCCACCTGAATTTACAGACCATCTCAAGAATAGGTTTGATGCATTAAATACTAATTACTGAAGACCAGATGAGTTGTGGGATGACAGCAAGGACATCATACATGAAGAAAGCAAAAGGTCATTAAAAAGACAAGAAAGAAGAGACTCTGAAACTTGCTCTTGAATGTAGAGTAGCTAAAGCAAATGGAAGAAATGACAAAGTAAAAGAGCTGAACAAAAGATTTCAAAGGGTGGCTTAAGAAGACAAAGGAAAGTATTATAATGACATATGCAAAGACCTGGAGTTAGAAAACCAAAAGGAAAGAACATGCTTGGCATTTCTCAAGCTGAAAGAGCTGAAGAAAAAATTCAAGCCTTGTGTTGCAATATTCAAGGATTCTATGGGCAAAATATGGAACGACACAGGAAGCATCAAAAGAAGATGGAAAGAATACACAGAGTCACTATACCAAAAAGAATTGGTCAACATTCAACCATTTCAGGAGGTAGATTGTATGATCAAGAACCAATGGTACTGAAGGAAGAAGTCCAAGCTGCACTGAAGGCACTGGTGAAAAGCAAGGCTCCAGGAATTGTCGGAATACCAACTGAGATGTTTCAACAAACAGATGCAATGCTAGAAGTGCTCGCTTGTCTATGCCAAGATATTTGGGAGATAGCTACCTGGCAACCGACTAGACAAGATCCACACTTGTGCCCATTCCAAAGAAAGGTGGTCCAATGGAATGCAGAAATTACTGAACAATATCGTTAATATCACACGCAAGTAAAATTTTAGTAAAGATCGTTCAAAATCGGTTGCAGCAGTACATTAACAGAGAACTGCTAGAAATTCAAGCCAGATTCAGAAAACAACATGGAACCAGGTATAACATTGCTGATGTCAGATGGATCTTGGCTGAAAGCAGAGACTGGACATCATGCTTGGTAAAGTAGGGGGTCAGCGGAAAAGAGGAAGACCCTCAACGAGATACATTGGCACAGTGGTCCAACAACGGGCTCAAGCACAACTATCATGAGGATGGCGCAGGACCAGGCAGTGTTTTGTTCTGTTGTACATAAGGTCACTTTGAGTCGGAACCAGCTTGCCAGCACCTAACAACAACAACAATCTTTACAGGAACAGACTGCCACATCTTTTTTCCACAGAGTGGCTGGTGGGTTTGAACCACCAACCTTTTGGTTAGCAGCCAAGCACTTAACCACTGTCCCACCAGGGCTCCTTCTGGTTGGATGAAGGGATCTAGAAAAGTTGTTTATACCAGCAAAGCAATAACAGGGCAAGTCCTTGGAGGGAAGACGCTAGAAGGCAGTCAGAATATGCTAATAGGAGGGAAGAGACCCAGCAGAAATAGATCCTGGAAGAAGAGGGAGAAGATGTGTTCTTTAATTTGTTTTGTATTGTGAAGTTTGAACATATTGATTAAACATTTATTAGTTTTGATTCAATGCATTTTTAAAGAATGTGTAGGATTTAGGTAGCAGGAGCCCCAGGCAGGGGAAATCACAGGAGCAAAGGCATGGAAGGCAGATGTAGTGTGTTTATGGGGAAGCAGGATGGGACACCCAGTTTCTTGTCTTGCCCCTGCCACTGACTTACCTCTTGTCTGTGGCATGCCATTTCCAGGCCTGAGTCTCAGTTTCCACATCTTTATAATGGGAACAAATGGGGAGAATAATACTTAACCTTGTAGGACTACACAATGGTTAGCACATTTGGCTGCTAACCAAAAGGTTGGAGGTTCGAGGCCACCCAGAGGTGCCTTGGAAGAAAGCCCTGGCAATCTACTTCCAAAAAATCAGCCATTGAAACACTACGGAGCACGGTGGTACTCTGACAAACATGGGGTCACCATGAATCAGAATCGAGTTGACGACTACTGGTAAAGTAAAAGGACAGCTGTAAAGATGTAAGGAAGTCATATATATGTGTGCTTGGCACGTGGTTGTTGTTGTTAGCAGCTGCTGTGTTGACCCCCAACTCATGAAGACCCCTTGCACAATGGAACAAAACACTGCCCAGGCCTGCACCATCCTCCCCATGATCAGTTGTGGATTTATATAGGGTTTTCATTGGCTGATTTTCAAAAGTAGATCACCAGCCTTCCTTCCTAGTCTGTCTTAGTCTGGAACCTGCACTGAATTCATTAGAGATCTGCTGTGGGCCTCTGTTTTTCCAGCTGCAAACTGGAATGAGGGGATAGAAGACTAAGTAAGGGGCTGCCCCAGGGACATCAACCATCGAAGCTGCTAGGTGTGCCAGGCCCAGCTGGGTCCCAAGGCAGCTGTCTGGCCTCCAAGAAGCCATAGGGCAAGAATTCCCAAAGCATGGCCCTCAGCTGCCTGATCTTCCCATGCAACCATGTAGACTAATTTATACATGGGACTCAGGACTACTCACTAGTGAGGCTGGGTAACCTATAGAGGAATTAATTTGTGTCTTGTTCTTGCTGCAAAAACTGAGAGGCCCACAAGGGAGCTTCTCTGATCTGAGGAGTGGTTTCCCTTTTCTCTGGGGTTGTCGGGAGCTTACAGGTTGGCAGCATTTTTAAGACCTTCTTAGGCTCAAGGCCCTCTTATCTTTGGAGTCTCCATCTCACTACATATAAAACTTTTTTTTTTTAATCACACAGCCACATTATATATTAAACGTATACGCTTTTTGCTTTAAAATTTTTTGAAAGGATTATTTTTATGATGTTGCTTTTTAAAATTATTTGCCTTTGAGGAATCATTTAATTTATAGTTGGTTATGGATCGCCCTGACTGGGACCACACTCATAGGCCATAGACAGAGTAGGAAAGAAATGTAGAACAAAATTCAAACTCATTTTGGCCCTTAGACATCTTTCCAACTTGGAACTGACGTCATTCCCCAAACTAAAAAAAAGCCCATTGCCATCAAGTCAGTTCCGACTCACAATGACCCTATAGGGCAGGGTAGAACTGACCCATAGGGTTTCCAAGGAGCAGCTGATGGATTCCAACTCCTAACTTTTTGGTTAGCAGCCAAGCTCTTAACCACTGCACCATCGGGGCTCCGAAGTCATTCCTGGAGATCACATTACAGTTGTATAACAGACAGGCCTGTAAAATGAACAATAACACCATTGAGGAATGTACACCTCAGAACAATTAACTGTATGAGACCTAAAGAGCAGCATTTGCCCAAAAGCAAGGTTCAGAAGGACATTAGGGGCAGGAAAGCTGGGCGAATGGACATGGGGAACCCAGGAAAAAAGGGAGGAGAGCAATGACCCATTCAGGGGTTTACAACCAATGTCACGAAACAAGCTGTGTATAAATTGTTGAATGGGAAACTAATTTGCTCTATAAAATTTCACCTAAACAACCATAAAATATTCAAAAAAAAATTTACAGTTGGTAATGATTTTTTTAATGATTTCTTGGCAGACTCCCTGCATACTCAGGGATTCTCATGAAGGTAATCTGACCTCCAAACCATTTCCAGATGTGATTAAGCTTTTATGAATACTCAGTGAAGCTGACACAATATTATAATTATGTAGACACTTACTTATTGTGGTGAAATGAGTTCTTTCATGTGGTCTTTTGCCTTGATTCTTTGGAAAAACAACTTGAGAGATGTTCCCCCTAAACCCTGCGGAGTTACCTTTGCCCTAGTTTTCTGTCACAGAGGGTTTGTTACTTCTGTCCAGGTTGATTGACATTTCCTGCATAACCTATAAATAACTTGAGGTTTGACACTTTTTATTTGGCCCTGGGCCACAACCCAGCCTGTGACTGGTCTATTTTACACACTTTGCCAGGATTGGTCAATAGGCTTGTGCAAATGAAGTGACTATAGCCTACTATGGAAATAAAGTATCTGTGGCCTACTGAGAGGGGATTGGTCAGTTTGTGGCCCTGGTAAGAGGGCCATACCTTGAAACCGATGAGGACTTTGCTTATACATGTAGTCAACCCCTCAACCCCACAGAGATAGGCAGACAGAAGCAGAAAAAAGAAGTAGAGAGAGAGGAGGCAAGGAACCTCCTAAAAGAGCTGTAACACAGGTCAAGGGCTGTAACACTGAAGATGAGAGGCCTGGAAGAGGCCTTGTGGCAGAGTCAGTGGTGACAGTAGGGAGGCCAAAGACAGAAAGGCCTGTCCTTAGGGAACCAAGAGGACGCCTGTCCTGAGGTGGCTGAGAGGAAGCCTGTGCTCAGGGGGCTGAAAGGAGGCCTGTCCTCAGGCAGCTGAGAGAAAGCCTGCACAGCCGAGAGAAGGGACTGGCACAGCTAAAAGAAGGGCCTGCTTGTTTACAGGGCCGGCAGAGAGGAGCTAAGAGCTTTCCTCCACTGCAGAAGGGAGGGATGTGCTCTCCTCTTTGGTGAAGCCTTCCAAACTTTGCCTACATTCTTCCTGATCCTGGTCCCGAGTTGTAGCCTGTTGATCCTGACACTGAGTTGTATATACCCTGTTACTTCCTTAATAAACCACTTAACTGTAAGTATGGTCTGTGAGTTCTGTGTGGCCATTGAAATGGATTATCCAGCCCAGAAGAGAAATAGAAAGTACTATAGAGAGTGCTGGTGTCAGAATTGATAAAAAGGTTGGAGAGTGGAGCTGTGTCTGACCTCCACCTCATAGGGATCAGCCTTGGGCTCTTGGCAATTCTTATTATCCCCCCTGAAATTAGACAGGTTCTGATGCTACTACTACTACCATTTCACACTTACACAATTATTGTGTTTTCACAGTTTTGTTTTTTTGGATTTTGGAGCCAATATATATTTTTAAATTTTATTATATGCACTTGAAAAGTTCCCCTAATGTGATTTTCGTCCTGTGAATGAAACAGAACAGCCTGTGTTGGCTGGGAGGATGGCTGTGAGGGGCATCTCTGGATACCACCCTCCCCGCACCCCGCCCCTCCCAGCAGACATACCCAACAGGGCTAGACCAGCTTGCTCAGTGGCCTCAAGGGGCCAAAAGAGTCATAATAAAATCGGTGACCTCTCTGAACTACTGTCACTTCCCTCTCCCAGTTTTTCTTGCATGCTAGGAACCCCAAAAGGAGCCCTGGTAGTGCAGTGGTTAAAGCATTGCTAACCGAAAGGTCAATAGTTCGAACCCACTAGCTGCTCTGCAGGAGAAAAATGTGGCAGTCTGCTTCCATAAAGATTTACAGCCTTGAAAACCCTATGGGTTCTACTCTGTCCTATTGGGTCATGATGAGTTAGAATCTGACTTGTCATCAATGGGTTTGATTTTTTTTTTTTATGGAGAAACCCCAAAATAACTGAGCTTGAAATTATTATCTATGCATCCATCATTTCAATATTTACTTAGAATAAATTCGTACAACCTCTACTAATAGACCACATGAACCACAGCCTCCACCAGCTTGAGCCCAGAAAAACTAGATAGTGCCCGGCTACCATTACCAACCACTCTAACAGACATAGAGGGTCCTGGACAGAGTGGGAGAAAAATGTAGAACAAAATTCAAATTCACACCAAAAAAGACCAGACTTACTGGTCTGACAGAGATTAGAGGAACCCCCAAGATTATGGCCCTCAGACAACCCTGCTAATTCAGAACTGAAACCACTCCCAAGGTCCACCTTTCAGCCAAAGATTAGACAGGGCTATAAAGCGAACAACAACACATGTGAGGAACACACTTCTTAGTTCAATCAAGTATACGACACCAAATGGGCAACATCTGCCTAAAAGAACCGACTGGAAGGCAGAAAAGGGCAGGAAAACTGGATGAATGGACACAGAGAACCTGGGGTGGAAAGAGAAAGGGGAGGAGTGTTGACACAATGTAGGGATTGCAATCAAAGTCACAAAACAATTTGTCTATAAATTTTTGAATAAAAAACTAATTCGCGCTGTAAACTTTCACCTAAAAAAAACAAAGCACATAAAAAATAAAAAAAAAACAAAGCACAATAAAATTTAAAATAATAATAAAAAAATTCATAAACCCCTAAAGAAGGCAATTATCTGTCAAAATTACAAATGCAAATACCTTTTTTTATATATACAATTTTTATTTATTTTTTTATTGTGCTTTAAGTGAAAGTTTACAAATCAAGTCAGTCTCTCACACAAAAACTTATATACACCTTGCTGCATACTCCCAATCACTCTCCCCCTAATAAGACAGTCTGCTCTCTCCCTCCACACTCTTTTCATGTCCATTTTGCCAGCTTCTAACCCCCTCTACCCTCTCATCTCCCCCCCAGACAGGAGATGCCAACATAGTCACAAGTGTCCACCTGATCGAAGAAGCTCACTCCTCACCGGCATCCCTCTCCAACCCATTGTCCAGTCCAGTCCAATTCATGTCTGAAGAGTTGGCTTCGGGAATGGTTCCTGTCCTGGGCCAACAGAGGGTCTGGGGCCCATGACCACCAAGGTCCATCTAGTCTCAGTCAGACCACTAAGTCTGGTCTTTTTATGAGAATTTGGGGTCTGCATCCCACTGTTCTCCTGCTCCCTCAGGGGTTCTCTGTTGTGTCCGCTGTCAGGGCAGTCATCAGTTGTAGCCAAGCACCATCTAGTTCTTCTGGTCTGAGGATGGTGTAGTCTCTGGTTCACGTGACCCTTTCTGTCTCTTGGGCTCGTAATTGCCTTGTTGCAAATACCTTTTGATCAAGCAATTCCACTTCTGGGAATGCGTCCCATAGATGTACACTCACTCCTGTGCTTAATAAAATCTGTACAAGTCTAGCTATTGCTGTATTGCTGGAAATAAGAAAAGGATTGGAAATAACTCAAATGATTATCAATAGGGGACTCAGGTAAGAAAATTATGGTACATCCACACAGTGGAATGCTATGCTGTTATTCAAAAAAAATAAAAGGAATGAAACCCCTCTTATGTAAGTAGCTCCAAGATATCTTGTTAATTTTTTAAAAGACAAAGTGCAGAACACTGTATAGTCTACCTTTTGTGTAAGAAAGGGAGGAAAATAAGAATATACATATTTACTTGGATATGCATTAAAAAACCCGGGAAGAACATTCAAGAAACTAAATGGTTATCTGTAAGAGTGGGATTGGGCCAGCAACTGGGCGGATGGGGTTAGTACTCGGAGGGAGAATACTTTTACTGATACTTGTTATATTTCTTAATTCTTAAAAACCATGTGGTAATCTCGTGGGACAATTCAGTCAATTGACATAACGTAGCTCATAAAGACAATGTTCTACATCCTAGTTTGGTGAGTAGTGTTTAGGGTCTTAAAAGCTTGCAAGCAGCCATCTAAGATACAGCTATTGGTCTCTACTTATCTGGAACAAAAGAAAATGAAGGAAACCAAAGACTCAAAGAAGAAACTAGTCCACAGGAGTAATAGCCCACATGAACCATGGTCTCATCTAGCCCGAGCCCAGAAGAACTAGATGGTGCCCGGCCACCACTGACTGTTCTGACCAAGTACACAATAGAAGATTTCGGATAGAAAGGCAGAACAAATATAGAACAGCACTCAAATGCCTAAAAAAGGGCAGACTTACTGAACTGATACAGACTAGAGGAATCCCCGAGACTATCGCCATAAGATACCCTTTGAACTTGGAACTGAATTCACTCCCAGTGGTCACCACTCAGTCAAATAATAGATTGGCTTATAAAATAAACAATATCACCCAGGATTACCGTGCTCCCTTAAATAATCAACCATATCAGACCAGTCAACATTTACCCTAAAACAAAGATGAGAAGCTAAGGAGGATGTCTTTGTCATTTAGTGTTGCTCTAACAGAAATACCGCAAATGGATGGCTTTAACAAAGAGAAGTTTATTCTCTCATAGTCTAGTAGGCTTGAAGTCCAAATTCAGGGCATCAGCTTCAGAGGCAGGCTTTCTCTGTCAGCTCTGGAGGAAGGTCTTTGTCATCGATCTTCCCTGAACTAGGAGCTTCTTTGCACAAAAACCCCAGGTCCAAAGGATACACTCTGCTCCTGGCACTGCTTTCTTGGTGGTATGAGGTCCTCCTGTCTCTCTGCTAACTTCTCTCTTTTATATCTCAAAAGCGATTGGCTCAAGACACTATCCAATCTTATAGATTGAGTCCTGCCTCATTAACATAACTGCCTCCTATCCCACCTCATTAACATCATAACCCATTGCTGTGGAGTCAATTCTGACTCATAACAACCCTGTAGGATGGAGTAGAACTGCCCCATATGGTTTCCAAGGAATGCCGGGTGGATTCGTACTGCCAACCTTTTGGTTAGAAGCTGTAGCTCTTAACCACTGCACCACTGGGGTTTCCCATTAACATCATAGAGGTAAGATTTACAATGCATAGGAAAATCGCATCAGATGACAAAATGGTGGGCAGTCACAGATTATCGGGAATCATGGCCTAACCAAATTGATACACATATTTTTGGGGGACATAATTCAATCTATGACACAGGGGCAGAGAAGCTAGATTAATGGAAACAACAAACAGAATGGAAATAATAACAATGTTGACATATTGTGAAAAATGTAGCCAATGTTATGGAACAATTTGTATAAAAATTGTTGAATTTGCTATGTAAACTTTCACCTCAGATACAACTAAAAAAAAAAAAAGTGGCTGTATCATATATTTGAATAATAATTTAAAATATACTTATGGAGTGTCTACGTGTGCCAAGCACTGTTCTAGGCACAGAATCCAGTGGAGAACGAGGCAGACAATTTGACTGAAAAAAAAAAAGCAAAAGAAATAGGATCGTTAGTTCCCCACTCTCTAGTATTGTGAAAGAAATTCATACCTCCTAAAGGCATGGCTGAATCGACTCAGCAGCAACAGGTTTGGTATTTTTTGGTAAAGGAACAGCTAAGGGGTGTGAAGAGGAGCCCTGGTGGCACAGTGGTTCAGAGCTTGGCTGCTAACCGAAAGGTCGGCAGTTCAAATCCACTAGCCACTCCTTGGGAACACTATGGGGCAGTTCTGCCCTGTCCTATAGGGTCGGTATGAGCTGGAATCAACTAGACAACAATGATTTTTTTTTTCTTTTTGGCTTAAGGGATATAAAATGTGGTGTTCATAAACTAAAGCGAGCACATGACTAGAATTTACTGAGAAGTGCATTTTGGCTTTGGATCCAGGGGCTGGCAGGCAGCAGCACTTGGCCACATACGAGTTTCTCTCCCACTGTACATACTCAAGAAAGGAGGGGTGGAAGGGTTAGTACTGGGGTTTTGGACACACTAAGTGAGCCTCGGTCAACATGGTTAGAGAGCCACTATCTCTGAGAATCTTCTGGAAACCTCAGTTCTGCTTCCTGAAAAGACAAGGCAGGCTGAATACCCTCCAGTAAAAAACACCAGTTGCCATCCAGTCAACTGTAACTCATGGAGGCCTCATACGTGTCAGAGTAAAACTATCCTCCTCCATAGGGTTTTCAATGGCTAATTTTTCAGAAGTAGATCGCCAGGCCTTTCTTCCTAGGAATCGCTTGGGACTCGAACCTCCAACCTTTCAGTTAGCAGCCAAGCATTTGCATCACCCAGGGACTCCTGAATACCCTCAGGAGAGAGTATTTTATTGCACAATCCGTTACCATCTTTTGGTCCTTCAGAAAGAGCTGGACCTTGAGGAAGGAGAACCCTGGACAAGGAAGTTTTAATAGGGGCAGGGACTTAAAATCCTGGGAACTTCGTAGACTGGTGATGACCTGCAGCAGGTGGCACGAGTAATGATAGCCAGCTAACACTTATGTTATGAGTGCTGTGCCTCCCAGCCACTGCACTATATGGATCAGCTTATTGAATGGAACCCTGCCAGGCAGGTACTTTTTCTCCCCTCCATTTTTATAGAGGAAGAAACTGAGAGACAGAGAAGTTAACGACCTTGCTCAAATCACAAAACCAGCAAAGGGGGGAGTTGGGATTTGAAGGCTAGAGTCTCCTAACCCCTCTGTCTACACCTCTGGGCAGTGGAGAAGGAGGGCAGGGATCCTCCAGTGTCCTCTCTATGGCCCAGAGCCTGGCACACAGTTGTTATTAGGTGCCGTCACATTGGCGCCTGATTCATGGCGACTCCATGCACAATGGAACAAAATGCTGTCTGGTCCTACGTCATCCCTATGATAGGTTATGAATCAGACCATTATGATCCATAGGGTTTTCACTGGCTCATTTTCATAAGTAGATCATCAGGCCTTTCTTTCTAGTCCATCTTAGTCTGGAAGCTTCGCCAAAACCTGTTGAGCATCATGGCAACTCCCATCCCTCCACTGACAGACAGGTGGTGGCTATACATGAGGTGCACTGGCCAGGAATTGAACCCAGTCTCCCGCATGGAAGGTGAGAATCCTACCACCAAACCACCAGTCGGTGGCCACAGATGATGAATGTGGAGCTGGGTCAGAGACAACTTTTCCTTGCTCCCCGCCTCCCCACCCCCGCTTCCTTCATGGAGCCCACCTAATCCCCCCAAACTCAGGCCTTGCCCCTTTTCAGCCCTGCATTTCCTCTGAATATAAATATAATAAATATAGACACCCCCTTATTTGCCTGACTTTGGAGTCTTCGCCCCCGGCCTGCAGCTGTTCTGGGTTCTGCCTCCTCTTGTACACAAAGCCTTTATCTTCTTATGCAAATGACCAGGTTTGGCCCATAAAAATACCTGGCCTAAAAGGGAGGTGGAGAGAGGGTGCCTCATGGAAAATTATAGAAACATATTTCTTTGTATTTGAATACTTCCAGGACCTCATTTTGGCAGTAAATCAACTCTGGGTCAGTCCTCAGCATCCTTAGCTTTTCTGTACCTTGGACCTCCTTGGTATCTGGTGAAGCCTACAGATTCCACCTCAGAATAGTGTTTTTAAATACACAAAGAAAACATACAAAATTTCAAAAGAAACCAATCATATTTAAAGAAGGCGTCTTAGTCATCTAGTACTGCTACAAGAGAAATACCACAAGTGGATGGCTTTGACAAAGAGAAATTTATTCCTTCACAGTCTAGGAGGCTGAAGTCCGAATTCAGTGTGCCAGCTCCAGGGAAAGGCTTTGTTTCTCTGTTGGCTCTGGGAGAAGGTCCTTGTCATCAATCTTCCCCTGGTAGAGGAGCTTCTCAGTGCAGGGACCCCAGGTCCAAAGGACGCACTCTTCTCCTAGCATTACTTTCTTGTTGGTATGAGGTCCCGATGTCTCTCTGCTTGTTTCTTTCATACTTCAAAAAAGATTGACTTAAGACACAACCTAATCTTGTAGATTCAGTCCTGCCTTATTAACATAACTGCCTCTGATCCTGCCTTATTAACATCATAGAGGTAGAATTTACAACACATAGGAAAATCACATCAGATGACAAAACTGTGGACAAACACACAATACTGGGAATCATGGACTAGCCAAGTGGACACATATTTTGACAACCCCCAAGGAAACTCCCCTTTTAACTGATTGGCTGCTCATATCAGATCACAAAATGGAGGGTGATTATATAATATCTGCCAAACTACTGAGAATCCTGGCCTAGCCAAGTTGGCACATGATTTTAACCGTCACTTCATTCCCACGTGAGGTAAGTATTGTTATCCCTATTATACAGATATGGAAAGTTAGGCTCGGAGATGGGAAATGAGTTGCCTGTGGTCAAAGGTTTGCCTGGTGCCCTTGCCTTTCCTCTAAACCACATCTCATCCCTGCCCCACACAGGCATTTTTATGTTGATTTGAGATGACTCATGATGAAGTTATAATATAACAGTAATGATGGTAATAGTTACCAACAGTATTTGAGTTTTTATATCATCATCATCATCATCAAAGTAATGGCTAATACTAATTGCTTATGTTAGTCCAAACACTGCTCTAAGGATTTAACTCATTTAATCATCCTAGTAATCCCAGTGAGATAGGTCTTATTATTGCCCCCATTTCAAAGATGAAGAGACTGAGGCCCAGAAACGTTTGTTTATTTGCTTAATGTTACACAGCTAGAAAGCTGGAATTTGGAGGAAATCTGGCTGCAGTATCCTCATTTTTTTTTTTTTTTAAGTTAACTGTTCTACTGAAGTTGAACCCATACGTAGGAAAGCATATAAATCATGAGTGAATTTTCACAAAGTGAACACACTTGCCCAGCCCACCACCTAGGTTTAGAAATAGAACCTTATATTAGCACCCAGCAGCTCCTCATGCCACCTCTTGTCATTACCTCCCCAAGGTAATCACTGTCCTAACTTCTATCACCATTGATAGTTCTGCCTGTTTTTAAATATGGTATGAATATTCCTTCATTCTTAAACTCTGTGCCATCTCATTGAGTCCTCATAATCACCCTAGAGTCCAGAAAGTAGCTTATTATTCCCATTTTATGGATGGGAAAATTGAGGCAACCATAACAACTTAGTAACTTCTCTGAGGTCCTATGCCAACGTGGGAGGAAAAGAGGATTCTGAAGAATGTAACTGAGCTGTACATGTAGAAATTGTTGAGATTCTGTATGTTCTGTTGTGTACATTTTCACCACAATAAAATTAGATTGAATTAAAAAACAAAAACAGGATCCTAACCCAGATCCTTGGGGCTGCCTCATTGCTAACTGAACCTAGATTTCTACTGTGAAACTAGGCAGTACATTAGAGATTCAGGGATTTTTGCATGAACAAATAGTCCCATTTGCCCTCCCGTAACCGTTGCCGTCGAGTTGATTCCGACTCATAGCGACCCTATAGGACAGGGTAGAACTGCCCCATATGGTTTCCAAGGAGTGCCTGGTGGATTTGAACTGCTGACCTTTTGGTTAGCAGCCTTAGCTCTTAACCACTATGCCCCATTTGCCCTAACTAGCCCAAAACTTCCTATCAAAACCTTATCCCAGCCCTTCTGGGGACCCATCTACTCCAAAGGCCCCCCTCTGCTCTAGCCACATGGGCTTCCAGATTGTTCTTTGTAATCTCCGGCAAAGTCCCACCCGATATTCTTTGTATCTGCTGTTCCCTCTGCTGCTGAGATACCTGCTTGGCTCCCTCCTTCATTTTCCATTGTCTCCTCCTGAGCAAGGCGGCCCCTGACCCCTGACCTCCTACCTAAATAATACACCCCATCACTCTCTACCTTATTCTTCTGCTTTTTTCTTGGACTGCTTATGACACTTGACACTATGGTGTTGTTGTTAAGCTGGCCCCCAACTTGTGGTGACCCCATGTACAATGCTATCAGGCTGTCGTGATCTATAGGGTTTTCATTGGCTGGTTTTTAGGGAGTAGATTGCCAAGTCTTTCTTCCTAGTCTGTCTTAGCCTGGAAGCTACGCTGAAGCCTGTTTAGCATCATAGCAACATGCAAGCCTCCACTAACAGATGGGTGGTGGTGGTGCATTGGCTGGGACTCAAACCCAGATCTCCCACGTGGAGGTGAGAATTCTACCACTGAACCACCACTGCCCACTGTTTGAAACCATATGTACATTTGTTTATGGTCTGTCTCCTTCCACTAGGATGTATGTGCCATGAGGGCAAAATGTTTTGTTCATTCTTTTTTCCCCAGAGCCCACAGGTGCCTGGCATACAGTAGGCACTCAATAAATCTTGACTAGAAGGAGGAATTAATCAGCACGGAACTTCTGGCCTTCACCAAAATACAAGTAGCCTACCCACGGGGAGTGCAGACAGAATTGAAATCCCCTGCTTTGCTAAGGATGGCAGTGCTGTGGACTCCAGCCAGGGTCTGGTCTTTAGCTGTGACAAAGACCACAGGTTGGGGGAAAGAAGTCAAACCCAATGAGGAAGCTCACCTGCTGAACAACAAAGCCAGGTGTCTCCTCCCTACCCACCCACCTCAGGCTGCTAATGTGACCCTCCCTGCAACTTCTCTAGCCAGCGGAGGTGCCCCACCCCAAAGCATCAGAGAGGAGAGCAGGCCACATGCCCACAGGTGACAATAGTGCTCCTGTGTGCTGCAGGCAGTTGGGGAGGGCGTGGATTCAGGCAAATGAGCAGAGCACACACAGATATAGAGGCGTGTGGCTGTTGGGGCTCTGCTTCCACCCCAGGGCTCGCCAGAATGGAGGGCTGTATAAAGCAGCTTAGCCTGGGGAGAGAGCCTGAGGAAGCAGGGAACAGCCAGGACCTGGCCAGCCTCCAGACGCTGGCCCTGAAGTGGTTCATGGAGACACAGGCCCCCCCCATTCTGCAGAACGGTGTCCTGCCCTCCTGGTTTCATGGATTTATCACCCGCAAGTAAGGCTGCCCCTGTCCACATGCCCAGCGTGGTCCACCATCCCTGAGGGCTGAGAAAACGGTCTGGGGACTCTGCAGCCAGACGGGTTCCTGTCTTCCGCCTGGGCGAGGCAGGGACCCCAAGAGGCGGTGAAGGTGGGGGAACAGACTGCTGAGTCCCACATCCTTTGTGGTCACTTCCATGAGCAGGGAGGGTTAGGGCCTTGGCCCCTACTCTGAGTGCAGGGCTGGGAGGGCTGGGGCTGCCCAGCTGCCATAAGGACAAAAAGGGGGACAGGCAGGACAGGACGTGTTCAGCTCTGATGAATAACTAGGGGGCCAATATCATTTACCATCCAAACCAGAACACTATTACTGATTCATCTAGGACAACTGTTGTAAAGGGGGGCCGCCCCAGGTAAACCTGGATGCATGGCTACCCTAGGAATAAAGAACAAGACGTGGGGTTTGGCTTTCCCATTGGGCTAGATCTCCAAGGTGCCAAAGCACTAGATGAAGTACCTGGCAGAGAGACAGAGCCGGCTTCATAGGCATCGACCTTCCCAGTCACACGGAGTCTGTTGCCGTCTTTAAAT
The DNA here is from genome assembly GCF_024166365.1 of Elephas maximus indicus. Classification (NCBI taxonomy): domain Eukaryota; kingdom Metazoa; phylum Chordata; class Mammalia; order Proboscidea; family Elephantidae; genus Elephas; species Elephas maximus. The sequence goes on along the minus strand of NC_064831.1, from coordinate 68,478,115 downwards.
TCTTAATAATTTTTGAGCAAGGGGCCCTGCATTTTCATTTTGCACTGGGCCCTGCAAATTATGTAGCTGGTCCTACATGGAGAAGGTGTCCGGCGTTTGGTGAGTAAGTGGGTGAGAGAACATATAATCTATGTACTGCCAAAACAGAAGACAGCTAGAATTTTCTACCATGACCTCAAATACATGGCACCATGGAGAAGCCTCCAAAGCTGCCTGGGGTTGAAGGAGACAGGCTTCAGACACAGCAGCACTCCTCCCCCAGAAACTCTCGCAGAGTGCACATCCTGCACAGCTATGCACAGTGGTCCTGAAGCAGGGACCCCCCCATTCTAAAAGTCATGTGGACCCCCCCATTCTCCAGTCATATGGATTCATTCTTCTTACTGCACAGCTGTCCAGGTGGATAGCAGGGGTCCGGGGTCAGCAGCTAAGGTGCTTGCTGGTGAGGCTGCAGCGGGGGTGGGGGGCATGGCCTCAGGACCCCGACCCAGCCCCAGGCTGCGTCTTGACTTTGTTTAACTAAACCCAGACAGGCCACAGACTGAGCTCTGACAGGCACAGACCCAGCTGAAAGTCTGAGGAAGCCCCCTATTTGGGGGTGGAGATCTGCACACTGAGTCTGGGACACAAGGGCCTGGCCAGCAGGGATTCTGAGTCAGGTCTAAGACCTGCTGATACAAGGGCACAGAACCCCGCTAATGGCATGTCCTCTGCCCAGGCAGACGGAACAGCTACTCAGGGACAAAGCTCTTGGCTCCTTCCTCATCCGCCTCAGTGACCGGGCCACCGGCTTCATCTTGTCCTACAGGTAAGAGTGGAAGCCCTCTGCAAGGTGGCAGGTGGGATCAGGCATCCATAACCAAGCCTTGCACATAAGCATAGTTCCACCAGCCCACATTGCCTGGCTGTCCCTGGGCCCTGACCCCCTCACTCCTCATTGGTCACCCATCCATTAGCCAATGCTCCACAGACATTTTCTGAGCACTGGTCATGTGCTGGGGATGAAGCCTGAGCTTTCAGTGGGGGTTGGTGGGGGTGGAGGGCAGGTAGAATAGCCTCCTTGTAGGAAGCTGAGGTGGGCTTCACGGAAGTGAACTTTGAGCCCAGGATAGGAGGAAGCATAGCAATTCGATAGGCAGAAAACTGGGTGTGGTTTAGGCTTATGGAGGCATGCAAAACTAGGGTGTTAGGGGGAACCACAAGTCCTTGGGTGCAGCAGAGGATGTGTAGTTCCTATGGAAAAGTGCCTGGAGATGAGGGCAGGGCCAGCCCAGGATGGCCTTGGATGCCTGGCGAAGTCTGGAGATGGGGACAGGAGGTGACATGGTCAGACTCATGTCTTGCAATGGTGCTTCCAGGAGCCTATGGAGGGAGCACTGGAAAACAGAGGCTAGAGGTGCAGGGCAGTGGGGGACAGGAGCAACTGCTGGATGTGAGGTGGTGCAGTCTGGGCTAGGGTAGGGCAGTAGAGATAAAAGGAGGAAACAAGACAGTGGAAGGAAGTCAGAGATGGTAATGTCAGATCCTGTACTGAGAGGAGGTTGGGTGGGGGAAGGCAGATGAAGGAGATTTCCCCAGGGAAGGGGGGTGGACAGAGCTCTAAGGCAAAGCTGAATGGCTTCAGACTCAGAATTATCATGTACTCAGACTGCCTGAGTTCAAATCCTAACCTTGAGCAAGCTACTTTGCTTCTCTGTTCCTCAGTTTCCTCATCTGTAAAATGGGAATATAATAGTACTTTTTTTTTTTTTACTTCTAAGGATCGTTGAAAGGGTTCAATGAAGTTTATACATTTAAAAGTGCTTGGGAAATATTAGCTATTATTAAAATATTGTTATTCTTTGTACCAGATACTGGGCTAGGCACTTTGAAATGAGTTTTCAGTATTAGGGCATTTTTTTTCTTTTTAATGCAATCTTAGGCAGAACATTTATTTATTTAAAAAAAAGATCAAAATGAGGCTGCTCAAAGGTATACCAACAGACCAGAAGAGAGTCCAGGAACAATTCAACATACTTGGTAACCTGATTTACAACAGAGGTGTCACTGCAATTCCATGGGGGAGAAGATCTTTTCAATAAGTGGTGTAACTGGATATCCAAATGGGGGAAAAAAAGACCCCTACCTCACACCATAAGGTCCCTGCATGGTGCAAACAGTTTGCGCTCAGCTACTAATTGAAAGGTTGGCAGTTAGAATCCACCCAGGGATGCCATGGAAGAAATACCTGGTGATCTGTTTCTGAAAAGATTACAGCCAAGAAAACCCTGTGGAGTTCAGCTCTAGTCTGTAGCCCGTGGGGTTGCCATGAGTTGGCACTGACTTGATGACAGTGGGTTTTTTTTGTTTAACCTCATACCATACACAAAAAGTAATTCTAGATGGACCATAGACCCAAGGGAGGAAAGCGAAACAAGTTTCTAGAAGAAAACATAGGAGACCATATTCATTACCTAGGGGCAGGCAAAGCTTTCTTAAATAGGACACAAAAAGCGCTGGTGTCCTGAATACATGAAGAACTCCTACAAATCACTAAGACAAAGAGAGATAACTTGATAAACACAAAAGACTTACATAGGCACTTGACAAAGATTATCCAAAAGTCCAATAAGCATATGAAAAGGCATTCAGCATCATTAGTTATCAGGAAAATATGAAAATTAAAACCACAATGAAGGCTAAAATGGAAAGACAGATGATACCAAACAGTTTGGTGAGGATGTGGAACAACCAAAATAATTTTAGAAAATAGCAATAATTTTAGAAAACAATTCAGTAGAACCTACTAAAGTTAAACACAGGTATACAAGGTATACATTAGACCTATCAATTCTACTCCTAGATATATTCTCAACAGAATATATTGAGATGGTATATATTCTCAACAGTACATGTATTCACCAAAAGACATGCACAAGAATGTTCACAGTAACTTCATTTACAACAACCAAAATCTAGAAATAACCTACGTGGCCATCAACACAATGGGAAAATTGTGCATTTTTCATTAAATGGGACACTAATATCAATGGACACAAATAAACGAATTCTACATGGACATGAATCAATCTCAGAAATATGGTGTTGAATGAAAGAAGCCAGACACAAAAGAAATGTACTGTATAGTTTCATTTACATGAAGTCTATAATGGACAAAATGGATTTATGGTGATAGGGGTCAGAATGGTGGCTACCTGTGGGTGGTACTGACTGGAAGTGAGCATAAGGGAGTCTTCTGGGGAGCTGGGAACGTTTTATGTCTTCATCTGCAGGGTAGTTACATGGAAGGACTCACACATGGAAATTCACCCAGCTGCACACTTATGACTTGTGCATTTGATTCTGTGATCACTATTCCTCCATAAGATGAAAATGAAAAGGGTGGGCCATTACAGGTTGAAGAAGGGGTGGAAGCTGCAACTCCATTTTCAGCAAGGCTGGAATTAAAAAAAAAAAATTAGCTGAGGCAAATGAGGCCTGACCCCAGCAACGGTATTCTCAATCGTCCCATATGCATGCAAAAACTGGGCAACGAATAAGGAAGACCAGAGATGAATTGACGCATTTGAATTATGGTGTTGGTGAGCCCAGAACCAAACCCATTGCTGTCAAGTTGATTCCGACTCATAGTGATCCTATAGGGCAGAGTAGAACTGCCCCGTAGGGTTTCTGAGGAGCGCCTGGTGGATTCAAACGGCCAACCTTTTGGTTAGCAGCCATAATTCTTAACCACTATGCCACCAGGGTTTTGGGTGTTGGTGAAGAAGATTGAATATACCACGAACTGCTAGAAGAACGAATGAATCTGTCTCAGTACAGCCAGAATACTCCTTAGAAATGAGATGATGGTGAGACTTTGTCTCGCGTACTTTGGTCATGCTATCAGGAGGGACCAGTCCTTGGAGAAGGACATCAGGCCTGGTAGAGGGTCAATGAAAAAGAGGAAGACCCTCAATGAGATGGACTGACACAGTGGCTACAACAGTGGGCTCGAGGATAGCAACGATTGTGAAGATAGCGCAGGACTGGGCAGTATTTCTTTCTGTTGTACATAATGTCGCTATGAGTCGGAACTGACTCGACAGCACCCAACAAAAACAATGACAAAGTAAGGGCGCGTCATGCGAGTGCGGGATCAGATCCTGTCTTTATTTAAAACTTCGATATTTTGTTCATCATGGATTTTGTGCATCTTTTTTTTTATTATTATTCTATAAAATATTACATCAAAATATTAGTTATCTTACCTACTCATTTTTTGGCACTCCTTAAGTTTTGTGTCCAGTGGGAGTGCCTCACTTGCCTCACCCTAGGTGCCACCAGAACAGGCTTAGGTGCTTCCCAGGAACTCAGGGCCCCTGGGTTTGAAAACCACTCCTTAGCTCCCTGAGCTTTCGCAACAACCCTGCAAGTGTGGGCTTGCCAGTGATCCCTTCCACTTTTCAGAGCCACGCATGAAGGCTCCAAGTAGGGCAGTGCTGTCCCAGGCTGGGCCTTCCCTTGCGGCCAGACCAACCAGCAGCCCCAGGCCACAAGTCTTTGTGTTGCAGGGGCAGCGACCGCTGCCGGCATTTTGTCATCCACCAGCTCCAAAACCAGCGCTACCTCATCTCGGGGGACACCCACAGCCACAGCACCCTGGCTGAGCTCGTGCGCTATTACCAGGAGGTGCAGCTTGAGCCTTTCGGGGAGACCCTGGCTGCTGCCTGCCCCCGGGTAGGCACCCCTCTGCCCCAGGGGGAGGGTGGCGGGGCAGGGTGCCCAGGCCCTGTGTGTCTATCACTGGGGTACATACATTTTCTTGCCTTCCCTAGTTATTGCCACCTTAGGGGCATTCAGTGCAGGGCCGTCGTCCATGTTGGAAAAGGGGAGACTGAGACAGCATCTTATCTAAGGTCAGGGACCTGGTGAGAATGTCTCAGTCCCTCTCCAGCAGTCTTTGGCAGGTGACTGGAGGGTGGGCTAGGGTGTATGACCACATGCCTACTGTCCCGCACCGCCCCTACCCCCCAGCTGGAGGACAATGATCTGTATGATGCCGTCACCATGGGCCTCCACCAGACCAACCCAGGCCTGGAAAGTCAAGCTACCATGACGTCCTCCACGCTGGCCCCAGACAAGGCCGCCAGCCCCTGCCCTGCTTCAAAGCCCCAGGCCTCCTTCCTCCACACAAATAAGAGCCTGGGTGTGAGTTCCGGGAAACTCTCTGAGGAGGAAAGCATGGAGGTGAGGAGGGCTCTGGGCCTCCCAGGGTCAGGGTTGTCAGCCCAGGGATTTGGGTGCCCACAGTCAGGCCTGAGAGGTCCCGCTGGCCAGTCCCTTCAGGCTGTGGATGGTGAGCGCCAGGCCCAGAGAAGTGCAATCCCTGCTTGGAATCTGCCAGTGGCTCTCTCACGCTCATGGCCTGTCTCTGGCCAGGTGGATTTGGTTCAAGCCTTGGCTTGACCAATTTCTGGCTATGTGATTTTGGGCAAGTCACTTAATCTCTCTGAGCCTCAGTTTACCATTTCCAAAATTGCTGTGGGGCTTGAATGAAAGGGTATAAAATGACGGAAAATACCTTGTAAACTATAGAGTAGGGTGCCTGTGAGTCAATACTTTATTCTCCTCTACGGCACCTCATGGGAGGGACTCAGATATTTTTCCTAATATAGATCAGATTACAGCATGCCAAAAAGGGCTTCTCCTCACTTTCAGAATAAAATCTTAAATCTCCACCAGAGTCCACGAGACCTTCACCAGGTGTACTGCCACCTCTCCTCTGTTCTCAGTCTCCTCTAGCTTCACTGGCCTTCCAGGTCTTGCTTGAGCACACCAAGCTTTGTTCCTACCTCAGGGCCTTTGCACATGCTGTACCCTCTGCCTGTGATGCTCTTCCCACTAGATATCTGCATGCTTACACTCTTACTTCTTTCTACTCTCCATTTACACATTCCTTCTTCCACCTGTCATTCTATCTCCTTATCCTGCTTTCCTCCTCTTCATAGCACTGATTAGGAGCTGACACTATTATTTATGATATAGTATTATATATTATCACAAACCATACTATATTACAGAGTGGTATTTTGCCCAGCTCCCAGATTGGACTGCAAACTCCTCAAGTTGGTTTTGCTCACCACTGAGTCTTCACCATCTAGGACAGTGTGTGGCACACCGTCAGCCTAAATATTTGCTGAATGAGTACCTGAAGGATGGAATTGGGGTGGACCGTTCTGGTGGGGGAGGGAGCAGTGAGTGTGTGGGTTCAAGGAGCTCTGAGGGGCCAGCAGACCTCACTGGAGGGGAAGGAGCAGGGCAGGATGAACTTGGGTGGGAGGTAGGGCTGGCAACCCAAGGTTGAATGCCAAGATGAAGACAATACTCAGAGCCTAGAACATGAGAACTGGCAGGGACCCTCAATGTCATGTGTCCAATCCCTGCATGTTACAACTGGGTAAGGCGAGGCTGGGACAGGACGCCTCAGCTTACCTGAGAGACCTTGTGTCTACCTGATGGCATCTGAAAGAACAATGGGTACTCTTTAAGAGATTCTCTGTCCCCCTTCCCAGGTCTCCATCAGGGTGCCTCCCCTCCCTGAGAGGAGTACTTCCCTCCTGGATGAGTCTTTTGGAGGCCCCAATGACATCATCTATGCAGACCTGAGGAAGAGGAACCAGGCCCGACTAGGCCTGGGCAAAGAAGTGTCCAGCAGGCAGGGGCCAGTTCTTGCTGGCGGCCAGGCCTGCTCCCTCACCAGGGAGGCCCCAAGGAGACCCTTGGATGGAGGCCAGAACAGGCCTAATGGCCCAGGGCCTGCCCTTGCTGGGGTGAACCCAGACCAGGGCCCAACAGTGTCTCCCACTTCTGGGGGGTTCCTCCCATCCCCAAGTCCTGAGGCTCTGGGATCCCCAGCTGCAGTGTGGAGCCAGGGGTCTCCGATGCTGAGGCACTGGGTTCAGTCCTATTCCCAGGACAGCTCTGCAGATATCTACAGGCCCACAGGGACAGCAGGCCTCCTGCAGCAGACCAGGGATGTGCCAGACCAAGGAGATAGTACCTACGAGCAGATCCCAGCCTGCTGGGCTGGGCCAGCCAGGCCTCCATATCTTGGGTCCAGCCCCACCTACAGCAAGCTGTCAGGGCCCATAGACTGTGACTACAAGAGGATTCCAGAGTCCGGGAATACCTATGAGCAAATCTCAGCAGCCAAGAGCAAGGAGACCGGACGAACACACAAGGTGGGCTCCATGCGTCAGGCGAGGGTGGTGCTGGCCCTTAGGGAGCACCCAGTGGTAGGTGGGGACCTGTGCTCGTCAGGCATTGCAGACCAGCTCCTTGCCACAGCCCAGAATTACACCCTTTGCTTGGTAGTGGTGGGAGAGGTAGCCGCTAGATGTATAAGATGGGGCTTCCATGTCTGTTCTTCCCCTGGCTACGAAGCCGCATGTCCTCTCCTGTCCCTGGTGGCACCATTTACACTCCCACCCCCACCCTGGGTAGGACACCAGTGTATCCCGAGGCCCCCAATTGGGGCAGAGAGCTCTGGGGGGTGGGGAGCCTGGGGCTTGATCTTTATTCTGCTCCTGTCTCTAGGCCCTTCCTTTCCCTTAGCCTCCCTAGTCAGAAGAGACCAAGTGCTTAGTCCAGACCTGGGGGTGGATGATGGTGTTTTAGGCATTGTTTAAGTGGCTCATGGGAGGAGGTGGAAGCAACCGTCAATATTCCGACTTGGCCTCATTTCCTGGGCTCTAGCCCTCAGGTCGATGCTGACGGACCCTCTGAGCCTAGGTCTCCTTCCCTGTCCAGGGACCCAGCCCCAGTATCTTCTCCTTCCTTGCAGCCTGACAAGCTCCGGAGGCTCTTCTTTGCAGACAAGAAGCACAAATTCTGAGGAGGGTCTACCTTCCAGCAGCCCCACACAAGTGGGTCTCATGGTACCTGGGCTGGGCCAGTGGCTTTGGGGAAGCTCCCGGCTCACCTGAAGGCACCTCTCAGATCCTCAGACCCAACCAGCCTGCCCTGGAACCAGGCTCAGACAGCCCAAGTGGCTGCCCAAAGAGGGGGCAGGAGGGGGCCTTCCAGCTGCCTGCAGCCCCTGGCTATGCCCTGCTTCCCTGGCACCTGCCACCCATCCACAGGAGGCAACCAAGGCTCAAGAGGAGTGGGGACCTGCCAGAGGCAGGGGTCATTACCCCTACTTCCTAGATGGGCCTGCTGAGGCCCAGACTGACGGACTGGGCCTGCCTCCCACACTTCCATCTGTGTGCTCATTGAACATGTACGGAGCACACAACGAGCCCTGCGCTAGGACAGACATCTTCCTAACTGGTTGAGACACTTCATGCCGTGGCTCTTGAGATCAAAGCCAGTTCTCTTCCTCAGGGCCCTATCAACAGGAGGGAGAGGAGGCCCCGGAGTCACAGCCCTTGCCCCTGTCTCATGGAGACTGGGGCAGGAAGCACGGGGAAGTGGCAGCAAAGGCCATCTGGTCAGACCCAAAGGTGCATCCAGTCCAAACCCTTTGTGCCGCAGATGGGAAAAATGAACCCCAGAGAGGAACAGCAAATGTGCTTAGGGCCACATAGCAGGGTAGGGCCTGAGCAGTCATCCCCTGGTAAGGCAGACTCAAGCCTGGCTGAGGGTCAACCTGGGCTGCCCCACTGGGTGGTTTCTGGAGCCAGCCAGAGGGTACTTGTAGCCACCCATCTCATCAGGTCACCCTCCCTGCCCTCTGCCTCCAGGCCAGTTCTGGCCTTTAAGGGTTGCTTGCAGATCCCTCCCATGAGACACAGCCCCATTTGGTGGCCCTGTTCTCCCAGAGGAGCCCTGGTGGCTCAATGGTTAACAGCCTGGCTGCTAACCAAAAGGTTGCAGCTCAAATCCACCAGCTTCTTGGAAACCCTAAGGGGCAGTTCTACTCTGCCCTATAGGGTTGCTATGAGTCGGAATCAACTTGACAGCAATGGATTTGGTTTGGTTTTTATTTTCCAAGGAGCCTAAGGGACCAGCCCTGGACACAGAGCACTCAGGCCTCTCCCTAAAGCCACGCCCTCAGGCAGGCTGCCTCTTCCTGGGTCCCCTCCCCTCTGCATCCTTTCTGTTTTGTCCTCAATTCCTCTCTTGCCCACATGTCCCTACCTCCATAAGGGTGAGCAATTGGCTTGCTGCCCCCAGGCCGAGAAGTGGAAAAGAGAACTGACTATGACCAGATAGACACCACAGGCACCTTCGCCCAGCCCCTGGGCAGAGCAGGCGCCATTCACATTTGTGGGAAAATCTACCCTTAGCTGCCCCTTGGCTATGCAGCTTCTCCCTCTGAAAAATGGAGTTCTAAGAGTCCCTACCTCCTAAGAGGGTTATTAGGATTTAGAGTAAAGCAAATAGCCCTGGCCTGACACATGGCTGGCACTCTATAAACGTTAACCAGAACTACTGTTACAAAGGGAGTGCAAGTGATTTTCACCTACATCCTCTGTGGAATTCACACAAGATTTGGGGCATGGATGTTTCTTCCTCCCAAAGGCATCAGCATTGAAAAAAAGTTAGTGCCTGTCATAGACTGGATTGTGCCCCCTCAAAATGTGTGGTCACCTTGGCTAGGCCATGAGTCCCAGTGCTGTGTGACTGTCCACCATTTTGTCATCTGATGTGATTTTCCTATGCGTTGTAAATCCTTCCTCTATGATGTTAAGGGGGTGGGATAGCGGCAGTTATGTTAATGAGGCAGGACTCAATCTACCAGATTAGATAGTGTCTTAAACCAATCTCTTTTGAGATACAAAAGAGAGAAGGAGCAGGGAGACAGCAGGACCTCAGACCACCAAGAAAGCAGTGCTGGAGCAGAGCCCATCCTTTGGACCTGGGGTTCCTGTGCTGAGAAGCTCTTAGACCAGGGGAAAATTGATGACAAGGACCTTCCCTCATAACCGACAGAGACAGAAAGCATTCCCCTACAGCTGGCACCCTGAATTTGGACTTCAGCCTCCTAGACTGTGAGAGAATAAACTGTTTACTAAAGCTATCCATTTTGTGGTATTTCTGTTATAGCAGCACTAAATAACTAAGTGCCTAATGTGGGAGGGCAATGCTTAATCCAGAGGTCAAGCACCAATGGTGGGATTTCAAGGACCAGGAGGAAAGGTAGCGTCGAACACTTCCTAACGTTGGCAGACACAGAGAGCGTGGGAACACCAAAGTGTTTTACTATGAGGAGTTCATGAGTCTGTGGACAGCACACACCAGTGAGGGCTGCAGATCATTGGGAAGGGTAGGTGGGGCAGTGCTCGTGACCCAGAGGCAGAGATGGGGCAGAGCCCTTGGGCCCACTGTTCACACAGCTTCACATTGGGGGGCGGGGAGAAGGGGAGCAGGCAGGGGGGTGGGGTGTGGCCCAGACTTAGGTTTTGGAGAAAAGATTGCATAGCTCATTAAAACCCTGTCTCCACCCCCCTTTTTTTTGCACTCTGCCCTGGGTGACCGGGGTGTCCCCCGGCACTTGGACAAGTCAGTGTCCCCCGCCATTAGGAATGGAGTGAGGGGAAGGTGGTGGAGCAGAGGGAGAGCCTGGGGGTGGGGGTAGGGGCCCTGGAGCCGGACCACGGGGGCCTGGGAAGGACCCTACTCCTCTCATCCCCCCTTCCCTGGTTAAGGTTTTTTTTTGCTGAAAGGGCTATAGGATATGTTCATGAGCATAAACCCCAAAGGCCAAGGCTCCTTTCCTGGGGGCCTGGAGGTGACACCCATATAGACAGCAGGGCTGGATGGTGGGCTTCCAAGTCCCTGTGGCCTTGGCAATGTCCTCAGATCCGGACGTGGAATGTGCTAGAAAGAGAGCGATAGAGAGGGTTAGAGGCCCTAGGCTGGGCGGGCAAAAAAGCAAAGCAGGCCCTCAGCCTGACCCACTGCAATCCCTGAGGGAACCCTGCAGAGAAATCCCCTAATTAATCAACTCTGGGAAGGAACCAAGGTTCTTATGTGGACCAGGCTTGGAGGGCTGGTCCCTAGGAACTCAGCCCAGTCATAACAAAGGACCCCCAGGCTCTTATCCTTCACATACTGAGCCTGGACCCTGCAGGAGACAGGGGACTTCCCAGTCACACATCAAGGGGAGCCAGGCCTGGAATGTGACCTCCTGCCTCTAGCCTGCATGGGGTCTACTGGGCACCACTGCTTCATGAGCAGTGAGTGACAAGACCCTCAATTCCCATGGGGCCCCAGGAGGCCAGGCTGCCTGGCTATGCCCCCACATTCAGGCCTGCCCTGCCCTAGCCCAGCCCCTCAGGGCAGTGGCACCTGAGAAAGTCAGGAGCCTTGGCGATCATGTCCTCAAAGTCAGCAAAGCCCAGCTTGCCATCGCCGTCCAGGTCGGCCTCCTCGATGACCTTGTCACACACAAGCACCACCTCTTCCTCGTCCAGCTCTGACTTGGTGAGCCGGGCCAGTGTCATCTCCAGGTCCTCCTTGCAGATGAAGTTGTCAGTGTTGAAGTCTGTGGGGGATGGAGATGCTCCAGCAGGGCTAGGTCTCCTCAGAGATTCCAAAGGTCCTGCCCTACATCACCTCCTCCTCTGAGTGGGTCGTACCTGATACCCCCACCAGCCTCTGGAGTCCCCAAGGCATCTCCACATGCCCTCTGGGGACACCGGATCCTTGTCCTGGCTGACAAAGCCCAAGGTGTTCTCTGGGTCCCAGTCCACCTAGGGGAAAGGCCTCAGCACCCACAAGTCATATTTTAAATACCCACATCCAACAAATTAACATTCACAGCAACTCACAACAAAACCTCAAAATGACTGTACCCACAATCTCATCCTAAGAGTTCAAATCTGAGGCTACCTGGGAATTTCAGGCCCAGGCCAAATGGCCCTCCTGGCCTCACCCCACAATAGACCCTATTTTACCTTTACATCCAAGGAAACCAAGGCCCAGAAAGGCCAAGTGATTTAATCAAGGTCTGAAAGCCACTCAGAGTTGGGGCTGGGATCCCGATCCAGGCCTGTTTGACTCTAAGCTGCCCCACGCTGCCTCAGGCGGGTCCTGAGTCAGGCACGTGGGGTCAGGAGACTCAGAAGTCCCTTCAAGGAGGGGCCTCGTGTCTGACCTGAGTGCGCTCATACCAGGGAACATGGATTGATTCTACCTCGCAAAAGGCACTACTGCTGCCAAATGGTTCACAGGCCCTAACATCCTTCTTCACTGTTTCCAACTCACCCACCAGGCCTCTGCACATGCCTGGGGTGGGTGCCCTTCCCATTTATCTGTCCAGCAAACTCCTATTTATCCTTCAAGCCTCTGCTCAAATATCATCTCCTGGGATGGGAGGCTTCCTAGATATAGGGGCTCCCCCACTGAGTCCCCCCTGCACACCGATCAAACCCTGACATTAATGGTAGTGATGAAAATCATAACCGTTAATATTATCGAGCACTCTCTGTGCCTGGGAGTGTTACACACTCTATTTCATTTAAGTTTCTAAACCCTATTAAACAGGTACCATGAGAGTCCCCACTATACAGATGAACAAACCAAGGCTTGGAAAGGATGAGTAACCTGCTGAGGTCACATCCTGGTCAATGTGGACCCTGGAGACCAAGCCCTTGACCAGTACCCTACACTGTCCGTCTCCTGCACTGGCTTATGAATGCCTCTGGGGCAGAAACTAGCTGCGACTCATCTTTATCCTTAGTTCTCTGGAAATATCTGCTGGCTGGCTGGATCAATGGGCAGATAGGATGGATGGATGGATGGGATGGATGGATGGGATGGATGGATGGATGGATGGATGAATGGGATGGGATGGATGAATGGAATGGGATGGATGGGATGGATGAATGGGATAGGATGGATGGGATGGATGGATGGATGGATGGATGAATGGATGGATGGATGGGATGGAATAGATGGGATGGATGGATGAAGGGGATGGGATGGATGGATGGGATGGGATGGATGAATGGGATGGGATGGATGGGATGGATGGGATGGATGGATGAATGGGATGGATGGATGAACGGGATAAGATGGATGGGATGGATGGATGGGATGGATGGGATGGATGGATGGATGGATGGGATGGAGGGATGGATGGGAGGGATGGATGGATGGATGGGATGGATGGATGGATGGGATGGAGGGATGGATGGGAGGGATGGATGGAGGGATGGATGGAGGGATGGATGGGAGGGATGGATGGAGGGATGGAGGGATGGGATGGATGGGATGGATGGGTTGGGATGGGATGGGATGGGATGGGATGGGATGGGATGGGATGGGATGGGATGGATGGGATGGATGGATGGATGGATGGGATGGATGGATGGATGGAATGGATGGATGGATGGATGGATGGATGGATGGATGGATGGATGGATGGATGGATGGATGGATGGGATGGGATGGATGGGATGGATGGATGAATGGGATGGGATGGATGGATGGATGGGATGGAAGGATGGATGGGATGGATGGATGGATGGGACGGATGGATGGGATGGGATGGACGGGATGGATGGATGGATTCCTATAGGGTTGACAAGATGGGAGTTCCTCTGTTCATTTTATATGAGGAAACTAAGACCTAGGAAAGACTTGATCCTTCTCTAGAGATCAGACCACAAGCCACTTCAGCATCAGACCCCAGGATACCAGCTGCCCTTCCCCACTCTACCCCCCAGCTCAGAGCTACGAGGGAGCTATGGTTCTCCCTTGACCTGTTCCCAGGCCTGCCTGCCCGTTTGCTCTGCCCCTCCTCCTCTATGGCAGACGATCGTCCTTCCCAGGGGCTATGCCTGTGGGGTCAGAGACTGGAGAGACAATGGGTGGAATCTGAAGAGCTTTTCACATTGCCATGTGGATACCGTGTATAGGGGGTAGGCAAGGCGGGCACTGTCTTTCTGATAAGCAAACACAATGTGAGTGCACAGATGTATCTAAACCAAAATCCTCTGAAATAAACACATGAAAACTACAAAAGGAAAAAAACAACCAAGTATAGTCCCCATAGGACTGCTCGGCTGTTATCCAAAAGGTCAGTCTTTTGAACTTACTAGTGACTCCATAAGAGAAAAGACCTGGCAACCTGTTCCCATAAAATTACAGCCTAGGGAACCCTATGGAGCAGTCCTACTCTGTCCTATAGGGTCGTTATCAGTCAGAATTGACTTGACGACACACAGTAACAACATAATCCCCACAGGCTCATGATCCATGGTTGAGCAAAAGTACCAAGGAAGGGCCTTTGGTTTGGTTTGTCCCTGACTCCCCTAGACCAGGACAGGTTCCAGCCCCTCCCTGGTGCTTGGAGTCCCCGTCTGAGACCTGTCTGAGGGTTTAACACCAGTCCCCGCAGACCTGTCAAGCCCACAGAACAGCACAAGGTGGAAACCCTGTGGGTGTTATGTTGTCTCACTTCCACTGTTGGAGAACCATGGGCTTCATGGTGCTCTGGTGCCCTCTGGTGGCAGATGGGATGCAGGGCTGAAGGCTGGGCTGGAGAGAAAAGAGGTGGCCCCACCTCTGGCTGTACTGGGTGAGAGGGGCCTCTGGGAGCTTCTTCCCATCTGGGAGGTGAGGCTGCTGGAAGCTTGGCCTCATCACCATGGCGAAGCCTCCTCTCCAGCCCCTGGCTTCAGTTTGGCTCCCCTAGTTCATACCTCCAGGCTGCAGAATGGTCTTTCTAGAATACTGAGCTGCCCTTTCTCATATGAAACTCTGCAGTGGTTCCCTAGTTCCCTGAGACAAGGTCCAAACTCCTTGGCTCCTCAAAGCCTGGCTCCGATTTATCTCTCGATTCCAACTGCCCCCTTCTCCCATGTTCCAAACCTCCCATGTGCTCACCAGGCCTGCACTTTCTTGATTCCTTGTCTTCACATGCTGCTCCCTCCGCCCCTACCTCTCCTCTCATCCCGCCAGGCCCTGCCTAAATGTCACTCATGTGACTCCTCCTCACACTAACCACCCCAACCCTGGGTGGGCCGAGTCCCTTCCTCCCGCTGTTCTCAGGACCCCTCACTCAATGCCTCCTGTGCACTATCTCTCTCCCTTGGCCACCCCACAGGAAGGTGCTCTTCAGCCTCACTACTCTCAGAGTCCTGCAGGGACAGCCAGCAAGAACTGTTAATGGCCCCAAATGCTGCCGCCCTCCAGGCCCTCTGCTCCTCCAGACCCTCATTACCGTAGATCTTGAAGGCGTAGTTGGCCTTGAGATCACGAGGAGCTGACTCGCAGAGCACGGAAAACATGTCCACAAAGTCATTGAAGGTGAGGTTCCCCTCGCCGTCCTCAGAAAAGGCCTCCACGATCCTTTCCTTGAAGGGATTCTCCTAAAGAAAACAGCCGCAGCAATCACCACGGGAGCAGGCTAACTGAGAGGGCTCCAGTGTCAACTGCTTACACCCTACATGACTTGGATGAGTGACCTAATCCTTCTGAGCCTCAGTTTCCCTATCTATGAGCCCCAAATTCATTGCCATCAAGTCTATTCGGACTCAGTGACCCTACAGGACAGGGTAGAACTGCCCCCCATAGGGCTTCCAAAGCTGTAATCTTTATGTAAGCCAACTGCCACATCTTTCTCCTGCTGAGTGGCTGGTGGGTTCAAACCACTGACTTTTCCGTTAGCAGCTGAACACTTAACCACTGTGCTATCAGGGCTCCTTTTCCTCATCTATAAAATGGCAATAATAATAAGACTTACCTGATTGGGTTGTTGTGAGGAGTAAATGAGTTATCAAAACTAAAACCCGCTGTCATCGAGCAGATTCTGACTCATAGTGACCCTATAGGCAGAGGCGTAACTAAGGTACGGCAGGTATTGCACCACCTCTGGGTGCGTGGTGCCGCCGAGCAGTTTTTATCCACCCAGTACTGCCAGCAGCATATCTATGGAAAATGGCGCCCATGGCAAGCACTGAAATTGTACCTCTGTCCAAACATCTGACAGCGCTCTTTTAGATAACTTTACCATAATGTCAGCTCAAAAATGCAAGTCAAGCTCGTTAATCCTTTTTTTAAAATTGTGCTTTAGGTGAAGGTTTATAGAGCCAATTTAGTTTCTCATTCAAAAATTTATACAAATTATCTGGTGACATTGGTTACAATCCCCACATGCGTCAGCACTCTCCCCCTTTCTCTTTCTACCCTGGGTTCTCCCTGTCCATATGTCCAGTTTTCCAGTCCCTTCTCACTGTCTCGGCTTTGTTTTTGGGCAGTTGGTGCCCATTTGGTCTCATATACTTGATTGATCTAAGAAGCATGTCTCTCATGTGTGTTATCGTTTGTTTTATAGGCCTACCTAATCTTTGGAAACCCTGGTGGCATAGTGCTTAAGAGCTATGGCTGCTAATCAAAAAGTCAGCAGTTCAAATCCACCAGGGGCTCTTTGGAAACTCTATGGGGCAGTTCTACTCTGTCCCATAGGGTCGCTATGAGTTGGAATTGACTCCATGGCAACAGGTGATCATTGGCTGGGAACCCTGGTAGCGCAGCGGTTAAGAGCTTGGCTGCTAACCAAAATGTTGGCAGTTCAAATTCACTAGTTGCTCCTTAGAAACCTTGTGGGGTAGTTCTACTCTGTCCTATAGGGTGGCTATGAGTTGGAATCGACTTGACGGCAATTGGTTTAATCTTTGGCTGAAAGGTGAACTTCGGGAGTAGCCTCAGTTCTGAGTTAGCAGGATATCCAGGGGCCATAGTCTTAGGGGTTCCTCTAGGCTTTGTCATACCAGTAAGTCTGGTCTTCTTTGTTAATTTGATCTTTCGTTCTATATTTTTCTCCCACTCTGTCTGGGACCCTCCATTGTAATCCCAGCCAGAGCAGTCAGTAGTGGTAGCTGGGCACCATCTAGTTCTTCTGGTCTTGGGGTCACGTAGGCTGTGGTTCATTAGTCCTTTGGATTAATTGCTCCCTTGAGTCTATAGTTTTTTTTACTCTCCTTTGCTCTGAAAAGACTGATAGTTGTATCTTAGATGGCCATGCACAAGCTTTTAAGACCCCAGACGCTACTCACCAAAATAGGATGTAAGAACACTGTCTTTAAGAACTATGTTGTGCCAGTTGATGTAGATGTCCCGAGTTCATTAATCTCTTGATTAACACATTATTGTGCTTGAGGAAGGATGCTGGGCCATACCAGGTTAACAGAAACTGCTCCGTGGTGCCAAGCATCCAGGGCCTGTGCAATACCCTAGGTACGCCAGTGACTATAGGACAGGGTAGAACTGCCCCGCAGGGTTTCCAAAGCTACGATCTTTATAGAAGCAGACTGCCACATCTTTTTCCTGTGGAGCAGCTGGTGGGTTTAAACTGCCAACTTTTCAGTCAATGAGTTAAAAGTATGTAAAATGTTGGTACAAGGCCTGGCACACATAATTGCTTGGCAAACATCATGTTATGTCCTGTTATATCATCTAGATAAGCATAAAAAGCTTAGCTGATCCAACATGTGCTCACTGGAGGCATCACCTGAGGCAGGGGCAGGGACTGGTCCACTGCCCAGCAGAGCACATGGAGGCTTTTGCCTCGATGTGGGGGGCTGTGTCCCCGGCAAGTGAAGACAACTGCTCAGGATACGGGGAGCCCTCAGCTCAGGTGTGTCATGCTAGGATAGTGAGAGGCAGAAGTAGGGAACCAAAGGGTCAAGTAACTGGACCAGGTGAAGCAGCAAGAGCCACAGAGCTGGTTCAGACCCCTGGCCAGCGATCACCCGAACCAAATCACCGAAGCTGTTGCTGTCGAGTCCGACTCATAGTGACCCTATAAGACAGAGTGGAACTGCCTCCATAGGGTTTCCAAGGTTGCAAATCTTTACAGAAGCAGATTGCCACATCTTTCTTCTGCAGAGTGGCTGGTGGGTTCGAGCTACTGATCTTTTGGTTTGCAGCCAAGTGCTTAACTACTGCTCACGAGGGTTCTTTAGCAATTACCCTGCTCCTGTGAATTCTCAGATGCTGCCTCCTGCAGGGAGCCATACTACCTACTCCACCCTCTGATCCCAGAGCACTCAGACTCCCTTCTCCTTCCACCCCACTGAGCCAGCCCCCACTCTGTGCCCAGCCCCAGGCCATCAGCGAGGCCTCAGAGACAAACCGCATGGTCCCTGCCCAAGGAGGGCCTCACATCCTCCAGTGATCCTCTGAGCTGGTCTCAAGCCCCTCTCTGCCAGCCTAGGCACTTCTCCAGGGCTGAGCCTGGGGCTCCCTGCCTCTTAGGGCTAAGGTTACATTCACATCCAGGCCCCAAGTCGATGCCAGGGGGTTCTCTGACCTCACCTCCTAGCCACACATCCCAGGCCTGGCCAGGGGCTATTTGCAAAGTCCCACAGCAACACAGAGCTTTGCCCAAAATGCTTTCTTAAGGTCAAATTGCACTTTACACTTGAAATAAGAAATACACTGATTTACACTGAATACTATTATTCAAATATTATTATGTTTGAAATAAATAATAAGGGTAACAAACTCACGAAATCAAAGTTTTATTTCAATATATAAGCGGTCTGTGGACCAGCAGCAGCAGCTGCCAGGGCTTTGAACCGGTTCAGTCCAGTTCGAACCCCAGCTGAGAATCTGTATTTCCAACAAGTTCCCAGCAATGCTAATACTGCTAGTTAGGGACCAATTCTGGAAACCACCAGTAGAGCAATGATTCTCAAAATTTATTATACATAAGAATCACCTGGGGATCTTGTTAAAACGTTGATTCTGATTTAGTAGATCTACGGGTAGGCATGCAAATTCTCAGCAGGGGTTCCAACTAGACGCAGCAGCGCTTGAGGGCTTATCAGAAAAGCAAAATCTCAGGCTCCACCCGGACCTGCTGAATTGGGATCAGCACTTTGACAAGGTCCCCAGGTCTCAGGTGACTGGTGTGTGCTTTAGAGTTTGCGAAGTGACCGCTATGTGTGACTATGCTGACTTCAGTGACAGGTCATGGCCAGATAGAGAGAAAAATTATCTTAAAAAGCAGATACAAGGTTAAACAGCTGGGGCCACTTAACAAAGGGCAACAAGTGAGCACAGGCCAAGAGCTCAGCAGACCTGGGGCAGCATTAAACCACAGTACCCTATGGAAACCTCATACGTGTAGCTCATTTATTCAGAGTGCAGATGGGGAAACTGAGGCAGAGAGGTTCATGATCCACTCGGAGCCACACAGCCCCTAAGGGTACAGCCAGGGTCGTGGTGCCTCTGCTGCCCTGCCCCACCCAGAAGCGCAGACCATCCCCTTCCACCACCCCCAACCCACCTGCCCTGCCCAGGAGCAGCGGCCTCTCCCGTACCCGGAGCTCCGGCATCTGGACGATGAGGCTCATGGGCACGTGGACGATCGGGCTCTTCCTGTAGTCCATCGGGACAAGGTTGGGGGCCAGCTCATAGAACCGTGCGTGGAGCCTGCGGGGGGAGCCGAGGAAAAGCACTGGAGACCGAGCCTCCAGGGATCTGACGCCACCCTACCTGCACCCTCTGCCTCGGGCACTTGAGACCCTCCTTGGCCAGAGCTGGTGAAGGGCCCAGGAGAGGCCACCCACTCCATCCATAGGCTATGGGGTTTGAGGGCAGGGGGTTCTGCCCAGGCCTCGCTGCTGATAACCAGATTGTGTTCTGGTCCTCTTTCCACCACCTACACACATACGCCCACCACCACCACCTCCTCTACCCCCGGGAACCTGCAACAAAATCTATTTTTTTCCCCCTTGATCTCTCATAAGGGTCTTCTGTGTGCCAGGCACTGGGTAAGAACTTAACACACTTCACCTCATTTAATCCTTCCTGCGACTGTGTGGACTGATACATTGTGAACCCACTTTACAGCTTAGCAAACTGAGGGCTAAAGAGGTAAGAGTGATTTGTTCAAGTCCACACAACTAGAAAGTACCAAGGGCTGTCGTTGGAACCCAGGACTGGAAATCCAGAGCAGAAACTCTTAACCACTTCTCCTCCTTCTGCTTCTGCTGTCTCTCACTCCTGAGGCTCTGTCTGAAGCCTTGGCCCAGTTCCTGGGCCCCCCAATCTAGGCTCTGAGGGTTGGGTCTCTGGAAGAGCTTCCAGCAGCCCTCAATTCTTGAGAAACCCCTGTGAATGGGCCACCCACAACCTCTCTTCAGCTGGGAGCCATTGGGACCAAGCCCTGATGGGTCAGGTACCCTAACTCCCTTTCTTTCCTCCCACCCCTGCTCAACTGCCTGGTGTGCAGGAATCCCCAAGCCTGGAACCCAAGCCTACCCCAAGATGTTGTACAGACCCCCAAGGGTGTGAGGCATCCTGCCTGATACCATCTCAGTTGGAAGCCCTCTGGCCCCACCCCCCACATTATTCAGTCCTGCTGCACTGTGTTCCCTTGTCCAGAGGATAGCCTCCCCCAAGGCAGGTACAAATTGTGTTCGGATGGAACTGTATCCATGAAGTGCTGCCAGATGGGGGACAACTGTAAGGGGTACTGACTGGAGGCTGAGGTAGGTACCCTGCCCAAGGTGAGGCCTGGGGCTGCTGGGCACTGGATGGAAGTGTGACCCCCATATCTCCCAGACCTGGTCCTGCCCTGACACCCTCAATGCCAGATCAACTCTGGTCATTTTTTGCTATGGTCTGACCCAATGACACACTCCCAGGCCCACCGTTAGAGGGTCTTTTAGCACAATCAGCCAACCCTCCACCAGATCCCACCTGATTCTTACCATCCTGCTGCCTCACCCTCTCTGGCAGGGTAAACGCAGAGTCTAACTTACCTCCCCAGCTCACACAGATAATGCCATCAGCCACCATTTAGCAAGGGCTCCCTCTGTGTGAATTGCTATGTGAGTTACTCTATTTAATCTAATCTCCAAGCCACTCTGAGAGATAGGTATGAATGAATCTCCCCCATTTTCCAAGTGAGAACCCTGAGGCTCAGGGGCTGAAGTACCTGCTCTGAGTTACAGAGCCAATGAGCAGTGGACAGGGACTTGAACCCAGGCCCTCCAGATTCCAAACACCTGGCTCATCCCTGCAAGTCAGGCCACCTTCTTGACCACATCAGCACCTGGTTCAAGGTTTGATCAGGGTAAACCCAAAGCAAAAAGTCACAAGCCCACTTTTCCTGTCATGCATCCCAGGAAGAGGGTCTGAAATCACAAGAAGTTTCCAAGGGTTTTTTTTTTCCCCCCTTCAGGGGAGAAAAAAATAAAAAACTTGTCCTTTGGGTAGAAGGGGGTCACAGATACCAGTGCAAGGGGATCAAGCTGGGACTGTCCACAAGAGGGCGCTCAAGAATTTCTTTGCTTCTTACATACTACAATGAAGAAAATTTTGCCCTTTTTTGTTTTCCTCAGACAATAGAACCAGGACTTAAGTTTCACGATTCATGTATCTGGTTTCATGTATTTTTGACAGATTCACTGCGTTTCCAATCACTACATTCCCCATTTCACCTCACTGCTCCCATGTTTTTGGGTGTTTCAGGGGTTGGTTCACACCTCCAAAATGACATGGGATGGCTACAGCGGGAGCTGGAAATTAGGCTTAGGTTTGAGCCCTGTGACACCTCTCCCTAGCTGTGCAGACTTGGGGAAGTGGGTGACCCATCTGAGTACAAATTTTCCTGTCAGTAAAACGGGAGAGTGCCTGCTTTCTTCACACTGTGAGGATTCAATCACCAGTTACCGCTGAGCTGATCCTAACTCATGGCGACCCCATGTGTGTCCGAGCAGAACCGCACTGCACAGGGTTTTCAGTGATTGACTTCATCGAAAGTAGATCACCAGACCTCTCTTCTGAGGCACCTCTGGGTGAACTAGAACCACCAACCTCTCAGTTAGCAGCCATAACCACCTGGCACTCAACTGGTAACTATTAGCATGCTATCTGCTGTGTCAGGGCCTCCCTGAAAGGTGTGGGCTTGGGAAAGGGGTTGTGGGTGCTTTGGCAGGGTTAAGGGAGTGTCTTCTGGGATGGGAAGGCCACCTTCTGCCCTGGCGCACACACAGATGTTCTGACTCCATGACCAAAGGGATCTTGGGCTTTTTTTTGTTTGTTTTTTAAGAAAAACAGATGATCACATTTGACCCAAAGAGAATTTGAAAACTCAAATCCCTGTGGGAGAAACTCCAGAAACTATCAAAGGACTGCCTCTCTGTCACCTCTCACTCCCCCAAAATGAGCACTGAGTTCAAGAATATTTACATATTAGTCTTATCAGACCTTCGAGGACCGGAAATAATACCTATGCTACTTAAATTGCTCAGAGCATAGGGGAGAAAAGTGAAAGCTTCCCCGTTTCTTTTTGAAAGTTAATAAATAAAAAGAAAAAACCCTGATACCAGAGCCTTATAGGCATCTAAAATGGACCAACGGCACTTACACATACAGATGTAAAAATCTTATAAAATACATATTGGTAAATCAAGTCCAGCAGTATTTAAAAGAATTAATATGTTAGGACCAAGTAGGATTTATTACAGAGTCCCTGGGTGAGGCAAATGGTTGACGTGCTCAGCTCCTAACCAAAAGATTAGAAGTTTGAATCTACCCAGAGGTACCTTGGAAGAAATGCCTGGAGATCTACTTCCAAAAAATCAGCCATTGAAAACCCTATGGAACACAGATCTACTCTAACACATATGGGATTGCCGAGAGTTAGATAGTTGGCAACTTTTTTTTTTTTTTTAGGATTTATTCCAGAATGCAAGGATAGTTCAATGTTTGGAAATCTAGGAATATAAATCATATTAATAGGCAAAAATACTTCATCAAGTTGATAGATCCAGTAAAAGCATTTAAAGGACTGAACATCCATATGGTTGTATGGACACAGAAAAATGCCTGAAAAGTTACCACAATGTTTACACTGACTGCCCCTGTGAGGTAGGAATGAAGAGGGGTGATGAGACTTAGGCCGACTTTCACTTATTACTTTATCTACATGTTATGGACTGAATTGTGCCCCCCACAAATATGTGTCAACTTGGCTAGGCCAAGATTCCCAGTATTGTGTGGTTGTCCACCATTTTGTGATCTGATGTGATTTTTCTATGTGTTGTAAATCCTAACCTCTATGAGGTTAGGATTAGAGACAGCTGTGTTAATGAGACAGGACCCAATCTACAGGATTAAGTTGTATCTTGAGTCAATCACTTTTGAGATACAAAAGAGAGAAGAGAGCAGAGAGGAGGGGGACCTCATGCCACCAAGAAAGAAGACTGGGAACGGAGTGCATCCTTTGGACACGGGGACCCTGTGCTGAGAAGCTCCTAGACCAGAGGAAGATTGACGACAAGGACCTTCCTCCAGAACTGACAAAGAGAGAAAGCCTTCCCTGGAGATGGCGCCCTGAATTCAGACTTCTAGCCTCCTAGACTGTGAGAGAATAAATTTCTCCTTGTTAAAGCCATCCACTTGTGGTACTTCTGTTATAGCAGCACTAGATAACTAAGACATTACATCTGAATTGTTTGAATTTTAAAAAGTAACACGATGTGTCTGGTTGCCTCTATGAACAACTGCCTCCTCTGCCGTGAGACCAGAAGAACTAGATGGTGCCCTGCAACTATTACTTTATGTTTTGATCAAAGACTCTATAGAAGGATGCTGATCAAAAGGTGAGGCCCCCTCTACTGTTCTCATGTCTGGTCCATTCCCCTCCATCCAGATGGAACAACTGAGGCCCAGGGCCTGGAGAGGGCAAAGGCAACACACAAGCCAGCGGCAAAGCCAGGTGGGCCAGACTCGGGCCTCTGCTTGTGTCTTCCCCCCAAAGGTCCTTTTGGTGCTGCCCCCTCCCATCCCCTCTACCCCTGGTAGATGGCTTTCTTGGTAAGCTGCACGCTGAGTACACCAGATGGCAATGAGGAAACTTGAGCAGCAGCTTTTCTTTGCAGCCAGGGGCCTAGCTCTCTGTGGCAGCCTCAGGTCAGTGATACTGAGTCACAGATAACCATCGGCCCAGTCCCCACCCTAGGTAGATCCAATTGCTCCCCAAGGCCTAGCTCTTCCACCTGCACACTGAGCCACCCCCATCCAGCTACCCACCCCATTCAGCAACCTTCCTTTCTATAGTTAAGAGCTTAGGGCTTAGACTCCCCTGCTCCCCGTTAAGCTGGCCTCCTGAATACCCGCTTTGTACAGACTCAGCCAGGGCCTCAAAGAATTTGCCTATTGTTTATTTTTTCCATCTTTTTAAAAAAATTATGCGTGACACATGATTACTGTAGAAAAATCAGAAAATAAAACAAGCCAAGAGAAGAAGGAAAAAATGACTCATAATCCTACCACACAGAAATAACTACAGTGAAACCTGTGAGAGCTAGAACTTGACAGGACTGCCTTGTTTTTCAGCCTTTTTCCTGGCCTAACCTTTGAGCCCCCTGCCCCACAGATGACCCTGTTGCTCTCAGTCAGCTACTGGGGCCTGTGTCCTGTTCCTGCTGCTGACAAGCCTGGAATGGTCTTCTCTGACCAACTCTGCCGTCCTATACCTATCTGCTATTCAAGTGTTCACCTGCAGCTACCAGGACGCATGCCCACTGCCGGGGGGAGGCCTGGGCAGCCAGGCACATGAGCCCATGACAAGCCCATACAGCAGTGTGTGACAGTGAGGGTGGTGGGGAGTTGGAGGGACTTACAAAGGAGATGGCCTTGAAGTTGTGTCTTGAAGGTGGCACAGGAGTGCACCGGGTGGAGGAGATGAGAAGGGCACTCAGGTGGCAGGGCAGCCTGTGCCAAGACCTGTGGGCAAGGTACTTTTGTGGCTAGAACAGAAATGGTTGGGGGCCTCTGAAGACAAGCAGCCTGGGTTTGGCATTGACAGAGGGGGAGGGGCTCAGGGGGTAGTTCCTGGCAAGAGGAGGAATGTGGTAAGACTCAAATAGGGTTTGTGCCAATTCTGAAAGGTAAGCGGGAACATGAGAAAGCTGGGGCAACGACTGTGTTGTTACAGTTCTGAGAACCGTCCTGTGCAAATGGGGGCCCCTGCCCCACACATCACTCAACCTCCAAATCCCATTTATCAAACCCCACACCCGGTGGCACCGCCATCCGGCAGTGCTATCAAGGTAGGTATCATTATTCCCATTTTACAGAGGAAGAAACTGACGCTCAGGGAGGGTCAAACGCTTGGCCAAGGCCGCAGAACTGGGAAATGGAAGCAGAGCCCAGGTCTGCTGATGCCAGAGCCTGGGGGCTTTGGCTCTCACCATGCCTCTCTGAAGTGAGGTACCCCTGCCCAGCAAGGGACAGGTTTGAAGAACAGCCTGGGCAGGGAGGAACAGCTGGGGGGCCCTGCCTGCCAGAGCAGAGTGGCCAGGGCACAGCTCTCCTGGGAAGCTGGACCAGGCTCTAGTTCCAGCCTGTCCATCGATCTCCAGGGAAAGTGAGCCTGAGACCTTGCAGCTTTTAGTGCCACCTGATAGCCCAGGCAAAGGGGCCCAGAGAGGCCGCGGGAGCCAGGTTTCCTGGCATTCTGTGATTTCTGCCCACTGTCCAGCCCAGGGCCCTGAGGCTGCCAGCCCCCTTCATCTCTCCAGTCTATGCCCACACCTACCACTCCAAGGAGAAGGGCTGCGCTGGGAAGAGAGGACACCCCTGGTGGACAGGTCAGGATGCTCGGGGCACTGAAGGCCATGCCCTTGACTTTTGGACCTCCCAGGAGTTGGGAGGATGATAGAGCCAGAGGACCTGGTCTAACAGACAGGGAGTCTCCACTGCAGCAGGCCCCTGACACAGTGAATAGCAGAGAACCCAGCGCCAGGAGACCAGGTCTCCAGTCACTGGCTGCGTGGCTTTCATCAAGTTGCTAAGCCCTATCTATAAAATGTAGATCAAAGGATTTTCTTTTATATAAGGTCACAAAACAAAACAAAAAAATCATTGCTGTTGAGTCAATTCTGACTCATAGCGACCCTGTAGTACAGAGTAGAACCAAGGCGTGCCTGGTGGATTTGAACTGCTAACCTCCTGATTAGCAACTGTAGCTCTTACCCACTACGCCAAGGTTTCCTCTTATAAGGTCACAGTGAGGATTAAATGAAAATGTGCTCAAAGTCATTCATACAGAGCCTGGCACGTAGTTAGCAGATGCTCAATTCCTGGCAGAAGGACCCACGGCCCAGGGGGTAGGAGTCCCTGAGTCTACACAGCAACTCAACGGTGGAGCCGAGGCCTGAACCTGGGTCCTGACAGAGGCTGGTGCTCTTCCTCAGCTCCCCCAGTCCAGCCAGCACACGTGGGGGCCCCAGCCCCCACCCAGTCCCAGCTCCAAAGAGCAAACAGGAAACCACACTTACTTGAGGATGTCCTTCTTATTGAAGAAGCTGCAGTCCTGTTGAGGGAAAACACACGCACACATAGTCAGTTGTACAGGTCCCAGGCTCCTTCCTTCCTCTGAGCCACAGGGCCTCATGGGAAAGCCCTGGCCTGGGGCAGAAGAGCTACTGTTACCCCACCCTCCTCCCTGGGGACAGCAGATTTATTGGGTTCTGAGCTAGCCCTGGGGGAACCCCACACACGGAGGGTTGCATGGCAGGCTAAGGGCTCCATTTAGGAGGAAGCTGGTGCCTTCAAAGGTGGACGTGCCGACTTAAGGGGCCAGTGAGGCTCCCTGCGGGATAATGGGGAGTGACAAGGAGACGACTCAGGAAGCAGATCCGGGAGCGGTGATGTCAGGGCACCACGCTGCACAGCTGCAGTGAATGCCATTCACATTGTGGCCCCTGGGAATGGTGCCCTGGGGAGGTGGGCAGCGTGAGCCCCAAGTGGCTGCAGGCAGTAGCCCCTTGCTCAGAAGTTGAGAGTTCCAGGCCTACAGGCTGGGGAATCATCAGCATATACCTGGCATCTGAAAACCGAAAACCAAACCCATTGCCGTCAAGTTGATTCTGATTCATAGAGACCCTATAGAACAGAGTAGAACTGCCCCATAGGTTTCCAAGGAGTGGCTGGTGGATTCGAACTGCCAACCTTTTGGTTAGCAGCTGAGCTCTTAACCAGGGCTTCTGAAGCCACAGGAATAGATGAGTCACACAGGGGCAGGAGTGGAGAGGCCTGGGGTGTGGGAAGTGACCGGAGCGAGGAAGGGAGGGGGACCAGAAGGGAGAGGATCAAGCCCTGCAGAGGAGCCAGTAACATCTGGTTTGACACTGAGGGGACCCCAAGTGGGCATTACTCAGGGTGGGGGCAGCGCTTAGCTCCAAGGTCATCCTAGACTCTAAGCTTATCTCCTGGGGCCCCGCCTTCATCTTGATGACCTGCCTCCTGCAGTCACGTCACTGTGCACAGCCTGGCCTGCCCAAGGTCAGCATCAGCCACCTGGAGTCTGTGATGATGGCTCCTACGCCAGGCCCTTGCCCAGTGCTTAGCATGGGGGAAGATGGCAACTTAGGCTCTGCAAAGGGGCCTCCAGGGGTGGTGTTATGACCAGAGCTGGCTCTGAGGAGGGGCGAGTGGCCACAGCCCAGGCTGGAAGACAGCTAGGCTTGCCTTGGATGACTTCTGGAGCCACTGGGGTGACTGGATTGCACATTGAGGAAGACCGAAGAAGAGGCCACAGGATGCACACACATCTAGGGTTTCCACTGAGCACTACAGAACAGCTGGAGAGGCAGAGTTAGGGGAGCTTGCCAGGCCCTATTTAGCCCCACCGGTCCCTGGGTGGTACGGATCAACTATTAACCTAAAGGCTGGTGATTTGAACCCATCAATGGCACTGCAGAAGGAAGGCCTGGGGATCTGCTTCCGCAAAGAGTACAGCCAAGAAAACCCTAGGGAGCAGCTCTACTCTGTCAAATGAGGTCACCATGAGTCATAATCGACTCAACTGCAATTTTTTTTTGTTTTTTAGCTGCACGAGGCTGTTCCCCTGAGCTGTCTGCTGCTCCCCGGGAGTTGAGCTGAGGGGCCGCACTCTGCCTGGCCCTTCTTGGAAACTTAGGGGCCTTTCCTGGGGGCTCAGCTTTACTTTCTGGCAACAGGTCTTTATGAGCCAGGAGAGGCTCAGTCCTGGGAAGCAGCACCCCTGACCAGCATAGACAGAAAACGCCCTGCCTAGCAGGTCTAAGACTCAGATAGGCGGAGGACTGCGAGGGGATTTCTCACCAGACCCCAGACACCTGGAGCAGACAGTGAAGGTGGGCTAGCCGGGCCTTCCAGGTACAGACCTGCCCCCACCCCAGGGCTGGTTCCATAGCCTGAAGCTGCCCAGTGAGGTGGGCCAGGGCTCTCCCAACTAGCCTGGGGAGGGGGTGTCTTCCGCAGGCTGGGAATGGGGAGGGGTCCTGGCTGCTGTGTTCTTCTCCTCTGACCTGTTCTCTGCACCCTCCTCTTTCTCAGCCCCTGGGTGGGAGAGAAGTATCCGAGCCCTTACTGGAGGGTTCTACTGGAAACAGAAGCAAAAGCTTTCCAAATAATCCTAGCCCCTCAGGCCCTTATTCAACTACTTACATCTCTCTACTTCAGCGGTCCTCAAGGGGTAGCTCCTACAGCAGCGGCCGGCGGCAGCAGCATCTGGGAGCTTGGTGTAAATGTAGATTCTCAGGTCCACCCCAGCTGGATAGAATCAGAAACTCTGGGGGAGGGGGGGCCACAATCTGCATTTGAACAAGCCCTCCAGGTGATCCTGATGCTTGCTCACCAGTGAGAACCACTGCTCTAGAGCACAGGTTCTCAACTCTGGGGATACATTACAGTCCCCGGGGAGCTTTTAAAAATCACTGTGACCCAGTGGGACCCCAGACCAATTAAATCAGAATCCCTGTAGTGGGATCAAGGCTTGAGTGATTTTCAAAGCCCCTGAGGTGATTCCAGTGCACGGGCCAGGCTGAGAACCAGGGCACATGGACCTGGTATGGTACTAGGAGTTCTTAGTACACAATTATACAATTTTGTTTAATCCTCATCTCTGGCCCATCGGGCATTTTCTCCCCATTTTATGGATGGGAAAAATGAGGCTCAGCAAAATGAAACAGCTTGCTCTAAACTGCACACGCAGCTTAGGAGGGCTGGGACTGGAAGTCAGGACTGTGTGTTCTTGACCACTGCCCCATGACTGCAAATAAAAACACCGTACGCCAACCTCTCCACGTCCTACCTGGCACACAGTAGGTGCGCAATACAGATTTCTGGGATGAGTGCCAGACTTTTCCGTGTATGTCTTCCACAGAGGTTATATTTCAATGGTTACAGAATATCCACCGAAGGCATTGCCCTTGTTAGTCTAACCTCTCTCTTCTTTCAGAATGTTTAGCAGCTGTTTCCAGGTTTTTAACATTACTTGATAGATAAAGCTGCTGCGGACCTGTGCATCAACGAATGTTTTGCTTTTTCTTCTGCTGACCTGCTTCCCTAGGACTCATAACAGGGAGGCAGCCCCTAAAAGCTTTTCAGGGCTTTGAGTAGCCTGGCAGCGTGGTAGAGAAAAAACGACAGTAGGTTTAGTCCAAAAAAGACTCAAATTCTAGTTTGCTTTGGACCCTCAGGCAAGTCAGTCTGCTTTCTGAGCCTCAGTTTTTGCATCTGTAAAGTGAGGATAGTGCCTCTCTGAAGGGGGTAGTGTGAGGAGCAATGAGATAAGGTGCAGGAAACCTATAGGTCACAGCTGATGGGGGTTCTCTCTTCCTCTGATCCAACACCTCCATCCACTACCCCACGTCCTGGGTCACCTCCCTGGAATCTGCAGCTCTGTGTCTGTCCCCTCTGAAGTCACCAAACGAAGGTCCTGCCCCCCTCCACACACAGTTGCCCAGGGAGCTACAGCTACATCTGCAAGAATTCTTCCTTGTACTCCTCTCAGAGAGCAAGTGCCACCGACACCGCTTGTCTCCTGACAGTTCATAGGGATGGGTCTTCAGGCCAGGGCCCCAGCTAAGGTTAGGGTCATAAGGGGTGGAACTGGGGTAAGGAGGGAGCCAAGCCCAGTACCGGTGGGCCCTCTAGGCTCTGGCAGCAGAAAACAGCCCAAAAGGGCAGGCTCGGCTTTTATAGCAAAAGACGTGTTCTTCTGCCTCTAAGCCTGTATTCACCCTAATCCCCCAACCTGGAGTGCCTTCCTCTCCTCCCAACTTTTCCAAATCCTTTCCATTCTCCAAAGCTCAACTCAAGGGCTGCTTCCTCCAGGTGGCCTCCTGCCTACTATCTCATACCCAAAGGGTCTGCAGTGCCAGTGTCAGGAGCCGAGACACAGCTGGGTCCCATCCTCCATCCAGCATGCCAGCTCAGGCCTCCCCACTGTCCATCTGACCACCACACTGGCTCTCAGCCAGGCTCCAGAGCGATCTCAGGTGATCCCGACAAGGGCCCTGTGCCATGAGCACAGCAGGGTTAGTAGTTATTCCCAATTTAGAGGTGGGGAACACCGAGGCTCAGAAAGGGACAGTGACTTACTGAGGCCTACAGCATCAACTGCCCATCTACGACTTGAACCCAGGACTTCAGAATCCCTGTCTGGAGTTCTTTCCTCTCCCGAGAGCTGGACGTTAACAAGTGTTCATTTGTTCATTCATTTGCCAACATCCTTCTAGTGGCTCGTCTGTGCCTAGGTAGGGGACACACGGGGGGAGACAGGGTGTAAACAGGTGGTAATGGTAATGACCAAGAATAAACCAGACTGTGGCCACAAGAAGCTTGTGTGTGTGTGTGTGTGTGTGTGTGTGATGAAGAGGTGAGGGGTGGGCACCAGCGGAACAAGGGCAGAGGGGACGGGGTGCTTGGCTAGAAGCCCTTCAGTGTGCCTAGAACTTGGGGTGCCATGGGGAGGGGAGTAAGAAATGAGGCTGGAGTCTTAAAAGCCTGTGAGCAGCCATCTAGGATACTCCACCAGTCTCACCCCTCCGGGAGCAAGGAAGAATGAAGAAAACTAAAGATACAAGGGAAAGATTAATCCAAAGGACTAGTGGACCACACCTACCATGGCCTCCACCAGGTGGTGCCTAGCTACCACCACTGACTGTTCTGACAGGGATCACAATGGAGGGTCCCAGACAAAGTTGGAGAAAAATGTAGAACAAAATTCTAACTCAAAAAGAAAGACCAGACTTGCTGGCCTGACAGAGACTGGAGAAACCCTGAAAGTATGGCTCCCTGGACACTCTTTTAGCTCAGTAATGAAGTCACTCCCCAGGTTCACCCTTCAGCCGAAGATTAGACAGGCCCATAAAACAAAACAAGACTAAAGGGGCACACCAGCCCAGGGGCAGGGACTACAAGGTAGGAGGGAACAGAAAAGCTGGTAATAGGGAACCCAAGATCAAGAAGGGAGGGTGTTGACATTGTTGTGCTGTTGTTAACCAATGTCATAAAACAATATGTGTACCAACTGTTTGGTACTGTTCTCAGTACCAACTGAGAAACTAGTCTGTTCTGTAAACCTTAATCTAAAGTACAATAAAAAAAAAATAATAATAATGCAACAACAACAAAAGAAATGAGGCTGGAGGCCGGCTGAGCTCAGGGACCCCGCTCAAGCTGTTGTTCCAAGGCACCATGGAATTCCAGGGAGAAGAGAGGCTCACAGCTGTGTTTTAGAAAGACCCTCCAACCGTCTGTATGCCGTGAACAACTCCCTAGGGCTTCCCACATCAACAGGGGATTGGTTAATATACATATGATGGCATTCTTTGTCCACAAATTATTTTTACAGAAAAAAATTGTTTTAGGCTGGGGATGCACATTGTGACTGTTGGAAGAAAGAAGAAGGGAGGAAGAAAGAAAGGGGGAAAGAAGGGAGGGAGGGAGAAAAAGAAAACAGACTGGCAGAAGGTGGCGGGTGGCTGGAGGCAGATGGGGGATGAGGAAGTTGTAAGTTCAATGGCAGGAAACTGAGGAGGCCTGGCCCAGGGCTGGCTGTGGGGATCTAGAGGGGATGCCTAGGTGAGACAGGAGAGAGGCTGAGTCACAGGACTTGCTCTTAACTGAAAACAGACTGAGGGAGAGTGAGGAGTCGGGTCCGCTGGAGGAGCAGCAGAGGGTTCTAGAGGAGGCAATGAGCCTGTTTAGGATGCGTTGGCTTGAGGGGCCTGGGGGTAGGTCTGGAATGCAGAGGAGTCTGGGCGGAAGCCTGATTCAGGAGAATCACCAGCACACACACACGTGGGGAGGGTGGCGCCTTGCATTGGTAGCCCACTCACTGCCAGGCCGGGACTACAGCAGCCCTTGGGGCTCACTTGGGGAAGGGGGTTGCTATAACCCAGGGTCACCCCCACTCTGCCTGGCCCTGGCTGGCCAGTGGCTGGCTGGAGAACCAGAGGGAAGATGCGGGACTCTCAGGTTTCACAGCTCTCATTTCTGCCACCCCATCTGGTGAGGGCCAGCCAGGCTCTCGCAAAGGATCAGAACCCAATACCAGGGTTGGCTCCAATGGGTAACCTAATGCCTGGCTGGTCTGAGCGGGAATATAGGCTCCCCACCCCCATGGGCTACTCACTTCACTTCTAAGCATGGTCAATGTGCCTGTGTGCCTGCCTGTGCCCACCTCCAAGCCTTTATCTACACTGTCCCCTCCACCTGGAAAGCCTCTTTCCAGCCCCTGCTGGGCAAAAGCCTAGCCATCTTTTAAGGGGTTGCTCAAGTGCTCCATTGTTTCTGAATCTGCCCTCCCCCTGCCCACAGGATGTCCCCTAGAGCACACTCCACCACCTGCCTCCACAAGCGCCACATTGGAGACGAGGGTCTGTCTCTCTAGGCTGTGAGGGCCGAGGACGAAGAGCACAATACCCACTCTGAGTGAAAGGTAAGCCTTGGAGTCCCGATTCAAATTCCTGTGTGAGCCCTGACTGGGCAGTGCCAGGTGGACCCTCAGCCTCCATTTGTTGTTGCTGTTATCTGCCATCAAGTCCGTCCCTGTCTCACGGAGACTCCATGCACAACAGGACAAAACCCTGCCCAGTCCTGTGCCATCCCTGTGATGGACTGCTGATCTGACTATTGTGATCCATAGGGTTTTCACTGGCTGATTTTTGGAAGCAGAACGCCAGGCCTTTCTTCCTAGTCCAACTTAGTTTGGAAGCTCCACTGAAATCTGTTTAGCATCATAGTAACACACAAGCCTCCACTGAC
The DNA here is from genome assembly GCF_024166365.1 of Elephas maximus indicus. Classification (NCBI taxonomy): domain Eukaryota; kingdom Metazoa; phylum Chordata; class Mammalia; order Proboscidea; family Elephantidae; genus Elephas; species Elephas maximus. The sequence goes on along the minus strand of NC_064831.1, from coordinate 68,445,121 downwards.
AGACGGGTGGTGCTGCGCACGAGGGCACTGGCCAGGAATCGAACCGGGGTCTTCTGCATAGAAGGTGAGAATTCTACCACTGAACAGCCAATGTCCCCACAGGCCTCCATTTACTTCCCTGTAAAATGGGGCTGGGAGTCCCTGCTAGCTGAAAGGTTGGCAGTTCAAACCTACCCAGAGGTGCTTCGGAAAACAGGCCTGAGGTTGTTTCTGAAAAGTCACAGCCTTGAAAATCCTATGGAGCAGTTCTACTCTGGGCAAATGGGGTCGGATCCACTTGATGGCAACTAACGATGACAATGACAAAATGGGGCTAATAATCGACCTCACTGTGATAATCAAGTGACTTGATGTACACAAGACATCTAGTACAGTGCCTGGCACACAAAAGTGCTCTGTAAATGTGGCTCCCTTCTTCCTTCCCAGGGCCTTACACCTGGAGCCGAGAAACGTGTGTTATTGACAACTAGGGCTTCCAGGAGAAGAGGCCTTAATTTTACCTCCACCCACATCAGAAAACCCATATTTCAAGCTCCCTTTCTTTCACACCAAAATAAAGACTCATGAAAGCAAAAGGCATTTACAGAGATCCAGCTGGTGCTCATCTCTCTCAGGTACACAGGAAATAATGCAGTCCAGGCCTGGAGGAGGCACCAGAGAGTGGCCTTGGAGGGCTATGAGTAGAAAGATCACCTAGAGAGACGGGGACAGGTATCCCAGGCCAAGGAAACGGTGTGGGCTAAGAAGTGCAAATAGTTCTGGGGGAGGCCACAGACAGGGACAGGGATGGGACCTGGGGAAGCTGCTGTTGCAGAGGTGGACTGCACGGGCCACAAGGACTCTGGGCAAGCCCAGAGAGTTGGGATTCATCTGGTAGGAGGTGAGCAAAGCAGAAAAGTTTCCACATGGGTGGGAGGGCATTCGGATCTATGATTTGGAGAGCTTGCTGGAGGTGAGTGCCTAGGAGGTACAGTTAATGCACTCTGCTGCTAACCCAAAGGCTGGCGGTTTGAGTCCACCAGAGGAGCCTCAGAAAAAAGCCCTGCCATTGAAAACACTATGGAGCACAGTCCTACCCTGGCACATACGGGGTTGCCATTGGTAGAAATCCATTTAAAGGCAACTGTTTACTGACCGCTGGGGGGAGGAGGCAGGGAGGCCTGAAGGGGTCTGAGGGAAGGGGTGCTAGGGCCTGAGAGAGCTTGGAGAGGTAGCCAGGTAAGGCTGGTTGCTAGTTTGCCTTCTTGCTCCAATTATTTCCATGCTGCCTCGAAGTTCTTGGGGCCAGAGGAAGAGACCCCACAAGAACAAGATCTCCTCAAGACCACATTTGGGGGCTGACGCACCCCACACCCAGCTCATTTCTGATTCACAGGCTAACCCTCCTGGGCTACCTCTTGCCCACATTTACCGACCCATTATCTCCGTGCCAAGGTGGGCGCTCAGACGGGTGGCTGGGGAGGGTTTTGGGTCCAGTCTGGGGGCGGGAATAAGAAGGCTGAACTGTGGAGAGGGAGGAGGGGTGGCTGGAGCAAGGCGCGCCTGGGAGAACCTTCCACCTAGAAAGCCCTCGCGTTCCACGGATGGGGAAACTGAGGTTCAGTGAGGGGAAGTCACCAGCCCAAGGTCACGCTGCAATCTGAAGGCAGAGGAAGGATCTGAACGGAGATGAACTGGCTTTCGAGAGGCCGCGGCAAGCGACGGGAAAAAGGGGTGAGGGGTGAGGGGCGGCGGGGCGCCGCTTCGCCGGCCGGGGTGCGCCGGGCTCACCTGATAGCTGTCCAGCTGTTCTTCGGTGAAGACGGTCTGCTTGTTCCCCATGGTGGCCGCGGCGCCGTCGCTCGCCCGCCCGGACGCCGCCTCCCATCCGCGGCGGCCGGAGCCCGCGCCCCGCGCCCCGCGCCCCGCGCCCCGCGCCCGCGGCCCTGGCCAGCCCAGCGGCCGGCAGCGTCCGACGGCTCCGGGCTCGCCGCCCCGCCTCGCCCCGCCCCGCCCCGCCCCGCCCCGCCCGGCAGAGGGCCTGGAGGGGGCGGGGCGAGGGCCTCGGAGCGGCGGCGACTCGGCCTCGCGGCGGGAAGAGGGCCGAGCGCCGGGCTTGGCGGCTGCAGCGCGCCCCGGGCCCGCCAGGGGGCGACGGGGCAGCGGGAGGAGCAGCCCGGCACGCCTGGCGTCTGCTCCCGCGCCAGCGCGTCGGGGGCGGGCCCAGGAATTACGGCCCGCGGAGCCGGGGGTGCGCCGAGGTGAGGGTCTGGGTCCTGGGAATAGCCCGAGGGGTGCACTGGGGCGGACGGAAAGATCCTTGGTGCTTCTTGGGCGGGGTAGTCAGCGAGGAGCAGGCGAAGAGCCCTGAACCGTGAGTGCGGGGACCTAGCCGGGCCCCAGCTCTGCCACTGTCCCGCGTCGCGGCCTTGGGCTAGCCCCTCTCCTGAGCGCCCTCAGCAGAGAAAGAGGGGTCAGTCGAGTTGACCTCCAAGGCCAGGCCTAGGGCGCCTCAGGCCCTCTGGGTCCCTTGGGGAGGAGGGCAGGATTGGTTTGGCTTTCCTTGAGTCAGTGAGACTTTAGAGCACTTAAGGGACTTACTGTGTCCAGAGAAGTGTGACAAAGGCCGGGTCGTTTTTTGGGGCCTGTGAGCCAATGCCATCCACCGCAGCAAACGGAGCCACCATTGACTAAATACTTTTTAGGGGTCCCATACGTGTGTGATTTCTAACCACGGGACGGCTCCATCCCTTAGGAATTATCTCCATTTTACAGGTGAGGAGACAGGCTGAGAGAGGTTCAGTAACTTGCCCAGGGTCCCACAGTGGGGAAGTAGCAGAACCTGGGCTGGACCCAGGCATTAGCTTAGCCCGCTATTCCTCACCTGCTCCTGAACTTTGATGAAGAGGTCCGGACTTTGTGCTTTAAAAGGAGTGATTTGCCATTAAGGTGACAAATAATGGTTCCTAAGCCATTGGCGAGCATGCATCAGAATAACTTGGGAGGCTGCAGCCAGGGTTTCTGATCTAAGAGGTCTGGAGTGGGGTTGAGATTTTGGGTGCCCAGCAAGTTCCAGGTGATGCTGCTGATCCCGGAACCTCACTTTGGGAATCGTTGCTTGGGCTGAAGGTTGGGGGTTCAAGTTTGGCAGCTCATCCCCGGTGCTTTTTACATTTCCCTTTCATTCCTGAGGTTCCTGGTTGGGGTTTCCCAGGGTTATTTTTGCCACCCTCAGATGAGGACAGGAGCCATCAGCTAAACAGACAAGCCACCTGTTGTGTCATCAGAGGCACAATCAGTTGCTGTCAGATGGGCGGGAGCAAGTCAGCAGCCCCAGGCATTGTTGACTGTCCTTCAGAGGCCTCCAGGCCATCCTTCATTCATTGTGGGCAGGTGCTGATGGAGGTCCCAGCCAGGAGAACCAAGGCAGGAAAGTGACCAGAAATTCAGAGAAAGTAGGATTTTAGAGCAGAGACAGGTCTTTAAAAGATCCTATCTGCATTTCCCCTTTCTTCCATGCTGGAATCTGAAACTGAAGCCCTTTTCAAACCACACGTAATCACTGTTATGTAGATTTCCCTTCTTTCCAGCTTAGATTCCATATTACCCAACAACAGGCCAGGTTCTGTTGTGTTCAGATCCTGCTCTTGTACATTCTTCTACAATTGATAACACATTGCTCATTTGCATTCCAGGTGTTCCAGATAAAAAAGCCAGAGCCTCTGCAAAGAGGATTGTGTTTTCAGTCTTACGAGCTCCCCTGTCACAAGAGATAAGTAGAGCAGCCAACCTGACTAGAAAATTCCTTTTAAAAAATCCTTTTTGATTGCTAGTGCCACTGCCCTAATTGAGGCACTCTCATGAATTGACAGCACCCAACAACAAGTATCAGGAAGGGCAGGGAATATAGTTCCCAAGTTATGTATGAGAAACCCAGGGCTCAAAGAGGCCAAATGACTTGCCCAATGCCACCTAGCTAGGAAATGGCAAAGCAAGGCTCTAATTGCATCCTCTGATTTCAAATCCTATGCTGCTTCTGCTCCCAGGTGTTGGGTCTGGTCCCTGAGGAAGACAGTGTGTGTGTTTGGGGAGAGGATGGGCAGAGAGAGAAGGAGGAAACTGAGTACCCACCGTGTGTCAGGGTTGTATTGGTTGCGTTATATTTACAAATATGATTATTTCACCAAAGCCTCCTTAGTCTGTTGAGTTTGGCATTGTTATCCCATTTCACAGATGAAGAAATAGCCTCAGAGAAGGTGACTTGCTTAGGGTCACACAGCTGGTAATGAGTGGATTTAAACCAGAGCCCCCCTCCCAGAGTAATCTCTTGATCACTCTACCTAGGGGAGTGTTGTAGGGTAAAAAAATCAAAGTTTAATAAAGTAAAAAGAAAGTTTTATTCAGCATATATTCAAAAAGGCACAAGTGAGAAATGGACAAGCATGTTGCTAGAGCTAATGTCTGCCCGAGTCCAAGGAAATATTACAGAAGAAGCAAGAATGGAAAAACGGACAAGCTTGCTGCCAGAGCCATGTCTGCCCAAGTCCAAGGGAAGTTACAGAGTCATTGGTATATGTTAACATTACAAATGGACAAAACCATTGAAAACTTCACCTTTTCACAGATTGGCTAGAAACTGTGATGTTACGTTTTGAATTGCCTTTCCTAACAATTATTGGTATAGGTTTCAGTAACCACAGTGAGGAGGGGCTTCATTGGTCCAACAAATTTCTCTTCACTAGATGATAATAGAAAAAGATAAGAGTGGAACGTCTTTTATGTTCTGTTTCAATGGCTCTACATGAAAAGTTCTCTAAAAGATATTTTCCAAGATTATCTTAGCTATAGTCTTTATACCTTAGGGTCCAGTTGATGTGTCCTTGTGAGCCCTTGTGAGCCCAGCTTCAGTTAATATGACTGTTATTCAAATTTACGCACCAACCACTAGGGCCAAAGATGAAGAAATAGAAGATTTTTATCAGCTGCTGCAGTCTGAAATTGATTGAACATGCAATCAAAAGGCATTGATAATTACTGGCGATTGGAATGGGAAAGTTGGAAACAAAGAAGAAGGATCAGTAATTGGAAAATATGGCCTTGGTGATAGAAACAATGCCGGAGATCAAATGATAGAATTTTGCAAGACCAACGACTTCTTCATTGCAAATACCTTCTTTCACCAACATAAATAGCGACTATACACATGGGCCTCACCAGATGGAACACAGAGAAATCAAATTGACTACATCTGTGGAAGGAGACAATGGAGAAGCTCATTATCATCAGTCAGGACAAGGCCAGGGGCTGACTGTGGAACAGACCATCAATTGCTCATATGCAAGTTCAAGCTGAAACTGAAGAAAATCAGAGCAAGTCCACGAGAGCCAAAATATGACCTTGAGTATATTCCACCTGAATTTAGAGACCATCTGAAGAATAGATTTGACGCAGTGAATACTAATGACCGAAGACCAGACAAGTTGTGGAATGACATCAAGGACATCATCCATGAAGAAAGCAAGAGGTCATTGAAAAGACAGGAAAGAAAAAAAAGACCAAGATGGTTGTCAGAGGAGACTCTGAAACTTGCTCTTGAATGTCGAGCAGCTAAAGCAAAAGGAATAATTGATGAAGTAAAAGAACTGAACAGAAGATTTCAAAGGGCGGCTCGAGAAGACAAAGTAAAATATTATAATGACATGTGCAAAGAGCTGGAGATGGAAAACCAAAAGGGAAGAACACGCTCGGCATTTTTCAAGCTGAAAGAACTGAAGAAAAAATTCAAGCCTCGAGTTGCAATAGTGAAGGATTCTAAGGGGAAAATATTAAACAACGCAGGAAGCATCAAAAGAAGATGGAAGAAATACAGAGTCATTATACCCAAAAAAATTAGTCGATGTTCAACCATTTCAAGAGGTGGCATATGATCAGGAACCGAAGGTACCGAAGGAAGCAGTCCAAGCTGCTCTGAAGGCATTGGCAAAAAACAAGGCTCCAGGAATTGATGGAATATCAGTTGAGGTATTTCAACAAACAGATGCAGTGCTGGAGGTGCCCATTCATCTATGCCAAGAAATATGGAAGACAGCTTCCTGGCCAACTGACTGGAAGAGATCCATATTTATGCCTATTCCCAAGAAAGGTGAAGCAACCAAGTGTGGAAATTATAGAACAATATCATTAATATCACACGCAAGCAAAATTTTGCTGAAGATCATTCAAAACCAGCTCCAGCAGTATATCGACAGGGAACTGCCAGAAATTCAGGCCGGTTTCAGAAGAGGACGTGGAACCAGGGATATCATTGCTGATGTCAGATGGATCCTGGCTGAAAGCAGAGAATACCAGAAGGATGTTTACCTGTGTTTTCATGACTGTGCAAAAGCATTCGACTGTGTGGATCATAACAAATTATGGATAACATTGTGAAGAATGGGAATTCCGGAACGCTTAATTGTGCTCATGAGGAACCTTTACATAGATCAAGAGGCAGTTGTTCAAACAGAACAAGGGGATACTGATTAGTTTAAAGTCAGGAACGGTGTGCATCAGGGTTGTATTCTTTCACCATACCTATTCAATCTGTATACTGAGCAAATAATCCGAAAAACTGGACTATATGAAGAAGAATGGGGTATCAGGATTGGAGGAAGACTCATTAACAACCTGCGTTATGCAGATGACACAACCTTGCTTGCTGAAAGTGAAGACGACTTGAAACACTTAATAATGAAGATCAAAGACCACAGCCTTCAGTATGGATTACACCTCAACATAAAGAAAACAAAAATCCTCACAACTGGACCAATGAGCAACATCATGATAAATGGAGAAAAGATTGAAGTTGTCAAGGATTTCATTTTACTTGGATCCACAATCAACATACATGGAAGCAGCAGTCACGAAATCAAAAAACGCATTGCATTGGGTAAATCTGCTGCAAAGGACCTCTTTAAAGTGTTGGAGAGCAAAGATGTCACCTTGAAGACTAAGGTGCGCCTGACCCAAGCCATGGTATTTTCAATCACATCGTATGCACGTGAAAGCTGGACAATGAATAAAGAAGACTGAAGAAGAATTGACGCCTTTGAATTGTGGTGTTGGTGAAGAATATTGAATATACCATGGACTGCCAAAAGAACAAACAAATCTGTCTTAGAAGAAGTACAACCAGAATGCTCCTTAGAAGCAAGGATGGTGAGACTGTGTCTTACATACTTTGGACATGTTGTCAGGGGGGATCAGTCCCTGGAGAAGGACATCATGCTTGGCAGAGTACAGGGTCAGTGGAAAAGAGGAAGACCCTCAGCGAGGTGGATTGACACAGTGGCTGCAATAATGAGCTCAAGCATAACAAGGATTGTAAGGATGGCTCAGGACCAGGCAGTGTTTCATTCTGTTGTGCATAGGGTTGCTATGAGTTGGAACTGACTGGATGGCACCCAACAGCAACGGCAGCATAAAAACCAATTGTTGTGGCATTGGCTCCGACACGTGATGGCTCCAAGTTTGTCAGAGTAGAACTGTGTTCCATAGGGTTTTCAATGGCTGATTTTCCTGACGTTGATCGTCAATCCTTTCTCCTGAGGTGTATCTGGGTGGACTCGAACCTCCAGGCTTTTAGTTAGCAGCCAAACACATTAACTGGATCACCCAGGGACTCCATGCCTAGCATAAGGCCTAGAATGTAGTAGATGCACAGAAAATCTTTTTTGAATGAGTGATGGAGGAGTTGAGGGTGCTACCTAGGTCTCAGGTTTGGACAACCAACTGGGTAGACGTGGAGCCCTTTGAGACGGAAACACAGAAGAGAGGCCAGACTTGCCAGGAGAGTGATGAATTCAGTTTTAAATATGAAAGTTTGGGGACTTCAGGTGGAGGTGCCCAAAGGACAGTTGGCTCTGCAGGCCTGGCTTCCTCTCTAAATGCAATTGAAGAGCTGGAAGTGCAGAGCCATAGAAGCAGCTCATTTGTTTGATCGGTAAACATTGCAGAGGCTCTCCACACAGGATGAACAGACCAGCAGGGTCTGCCCAGACTGGGCTCAAGATGCAGGCATGTGTCTCCTCCTGCTGCTATTCGTGTATCTGCCTGGGCCTCAGAGACTAGAGACTCCTCAGAGGTAGGGGACAGGAGGCCTTCATCTGCCCTTCGAAGCTTCCAGCGCGGGCGCGATAGAGTAGACGCACTGATTGCTGGAGGGAGCCACGCAGCAAAACCTGACGGTGGAAACAGTAGGATTCAGAGCAGAGTGGTTAACCAAAAGCCAGCAGTTGGAATCCACCAGCCACTCCTTGGAAACCCGATGAGACAGTTCTACTCTGTCCTATAGGGCCACTATGAGTCTGCATCGACTGAACGGCAACAGGTTTGGGTTTTTTTTTAATTTTACCTGAAGTCATAGTAGCGGAGTGGTTGGAAATGTCAAACAAAAAGCAATGCAGACTTTGTTAGAAGGTTTATTCAGGAAGGAAAAGGGGGAAAGGGAAAGAGACTCTTATAATAACGGTTGAAAGGGGTTCTACTACTACAACAGGGAGAAGGAAAGAACACTTCCACCATGAGTTCCGCAAGGTCTTGAAGAGTTAGGGAAATAGCTTTTCTTTTATGGAGACTGAGCATAACAAGGATAGGGAAAAATGCAGATGTGGGGAAGTAGGATGAGTGGATGATATCATGGGACAGTGAGTCAGAATGTTTTACTCTGAGGTCAAGAGGGGTTGTATGTTGGCTCAGGCTCAGGGTGGGCCAAGGTTCAGGGACTAGGGGAAGAAGAGAAACTTAGCCAAATCTTGGTTAACAAGCACTTTGTTTCTGATTGATCAGTGAGGACAAGCAATTCAGTTACTTGTTTATAAGGTGAAAAATGGGAATTTGGAGGGTCTGTGTTTGGCTTTATCATAGATAAACAAAAGGCTATCCTTGAGTCTTACCTAAGTCATATGGGAGGGGTGGTCATTCGCAGCAAGCCATTTTCCTAAACATCAAGGGTGAGGAGATTTCTTTAACCGTTGCTTTTTCCAGTATGCACTGGTGGCCAGTAGTTAAGAGATGAGCTGCTAACCAAAAGGATCAACAGTTCACATCCACCAGCCACTCCTTGGAAACTCTATGGGGCAGTTCTGCTATGTCCTATAGTGTCCCTATGAGTAGGGATTGACACAACAGCAGTGGGTTTGGGCCCCCCCGCCAATATCACAGGGTTCAAGTAAAATTCAGTATTAACAAGAGCAAGTTTTTCAAAGGCCTAGCTCCTTCCCAGAAGGATCTGTTGTGCATCCATGTGACAAGCCCTGTGGGTGGCCTCCTATTTACCAACAGGGAAGGTATATTAAAAAAAAAAAAAAAAAAACCATTACCCTAGAGCCATAGGGGCCCTACAGGACAGAGAAGATTACAAGGGAGAAATCTCTGAATTAGAAGATTTATCTCAGGAATCTTTTCATTCCTCCAGGGAAGGGAACAATTCCAGGCTTTAATTAATTTAACTTAATACACAGGTGTGTGTATGTGTGTCTGTGCTTGAGGCCATGCATGTGCTTCTGACAAGGTCAAGGTGCAAGGATTTTTGGAAGACTTATCTTTTATTTTTTATTGTGCTTTAGGTGAAAGTTTACAGCTCAAGTTAGTTTCTCATACAAAAATTTATATAAGTATTGTTATGTGACCCTAGTTGCTATCCCTATAATGTGATAGAACACTACCCCTTTAAACCCCGAGTTTCCGGTGTCCATTCAACCAGCTCCTGTTACTTCCCGCCTTCTTAGCTCACCTCTGGGCATCTAGTCTTGTGTATCTACTTGAACTAAGAAGCTCACTTTTGATTTAGGAAATAATATTGGAGTCATTATTCCCTGTCCTTGAGTATAGAGAATGTGACCCAGCTGGAGTTGGGCTCACAAGGACTCACAGGGACGCATCAACTGGGCCCTGAGGTATAAAGACAATAGCTACAACAATCTTGGAAATTATCTTTTAGGGAACCTTTCACATAAGCCAGAACACAAAAGACTTTCCAATTTTATCTTTTTCTATTCACATACAGTGAATAGAAATTTGTTGGACCAACCGAAGACTCTCCTGTCTTTACTGAAACCAGTACCGATGATTGTTGACAGCGACAATTCAAAATGTGAGATCACAGTTTCTAGCCAATCTGTGAAAAAGTGAAGCTTTCAATTGTTTTGCCCAGTGTAGTGTTAATATGGAAACCCTGGTGGCATAGTGGTTAAGTGCTACGGCTGCTAACCAAAGGGTTGGCAGTTCGAATCTGCCAGGTGCTCCTTGGAAACTCCATGGGGCAGTTCTACTCTGTCCTGTAGGGTCTCTATGAGTCAGAATCGACTTGATGGCACTGGGTTTGGTTTTTTTGTTTTTGGTTTTAGTGTTAATGTATACTGATAACTCAGTAATATTCTTAGGACTTGGGCAGACATGGGTGTGGCAACAAGCTTGTCCGTTTTCCCATTCTTGCTTACTCTGTAACATTTCCTTGGACTCGGGTAGACATTAGCTCTGGCAACATGCTTGTCTGCTTCCCACTTGTGCCTTTTTGAATATATTCCTAATAAAACTTTCTTTTTACTTAACTAAACTTTTTGATGTTTTTCCCCCCAAAACACTCTTCACAAGTGTTATTTTATGTTTTATAGTCCAGTCTAATCTTTGTCTGAAAGGATGGTGGTGGGAATGGTTTTAGTTCTGGGTTAACAGAGAATCTGGGGGCCATGCCTTTTGGGGTTCCTCTAGTCTCAGACCATTAAGTCTGGTCTTTTTACATGATTTTGTGTTCTGCGCCCCACTTTTCTCCTGCTCCATCAGGGACTCTGTTGTGTTCCCTGTCAGGGTGATCATTAGTGGTAGCCAGGCACCATCTAGTTCTTCTGGTCTTAGGCTGATGGAGTCTGTGGTTTGTGTGGCCCTTTTTGTCTCTTGGGTTAATATTTTCCTTGTGTCTTTGGTGTTCTTCATTCTCCTTTGCTCCAGGTAGTTGGGACCAGTTGATGCATCTTAGATTGCCGCTCCATAGTTTTTAAGAGCCCAGATGCCACTCACCAAAATGGGATGCAAAACGTTTTCTTAATAAGCTTTGTTATGCCAATTGATCTAGATGTCACCTGAAACCATGGTCCCCAGACCCCTGCCCCTGCTACTCTGTTCCTCGAAGTGTTTAGTTGTGTTCAGGAAACTTCTTAGCTTTTGGTTTGTCCAGTTGTGCTGACTTCCCTGTATTGTGTTTTGTCCTTTCCTTCACCTAAGGTAATTCTTGTCTACTATCTAGTTAGTGAATATCCCTGTCCCTCTCTCCCTACCCTTGTAACCATCAAAGAATGTTTTCTTCTGTGTTTAAACCTTTTCTTGAGTTCTTATAATAGTGCTTTCATACAATATTTGGGAAGACTTTATAATTTTTATTTCACAAGTCACACTTAAGGAACAATAAAGGAAATACAAAAGGAAAGTATATGTTCATGGCAGCATTATTCATAGTGGCCAAGAAGTGGAAGCAGCCCAGATGTCCATCAACTAATGAATAGATAAATAAATGTGGTCTACTTTTTTTTTTTTTACATACAATGGAATATTATTCAGCCGTAACAAAGAATGATGTACTGATACTACAACATGGATGACTCTTGAAAATGTTATTTGAAGTGAAGGAAGCCAGGCACCAAAAAGCATATATTGAATGATTTCATTTATATGAAATATCCAAAATAGGCTGTCAGGGCTTTTGACTTGGAGAGAGACAGGTATCACAGGTGGTTTTAAGCAGAAAACCAATTGCCATTGAGTCAATTCCAACTCATGGTGACCTCATGTGTGTCACAGTAGAAAGGTGTTCCATAGGATTTTCAATGGCTGATGTTTTAGAAGTAGATTGCCAGGCCTTTCTTCCTAGGGTGCCTTTGAATGGATTCCAACCTCCAACCTTTCAATAAGTAACCTAGCATGTTAACTGTTTACACCACCCAGGGACTCCATTTTGAGTGGAGGAGTGGTGTATCTGTTCATGCTTTAACAGGATCTCTCTGGTAGGAGATGGACTATAGGGGGTGTCTTAGTTATCTAGTGCTGTTATAACAGAATGCGACAAGTGAGTGGCTTTAATAACAGAAATTCATTTTCTCACAGTTTAGGAGGCTAGAAGCCTGAATTCAGGGCACCGGCTCTAGGAGAAGGCTTTCTCTGTTGGCTCTGGGGAAGGCCTTTGTCTCTTCTCAGCTTCTGTTTCTCAGTTCGTTGGTGATCTTCATGTGGTGTGGCATCTATCTTCCCCCATCTCTGCTTACTTGTTTGCTCAGTCTGCACTTTTATATCTTGAAAGAGATTGATTTAAGACACACTGAGACAGATAGGGTTAACTGTGCTGGTGGAACAAAAAAGCTGTTAAAAGATTACCATCTAGAAGTTGGGTAAGCAGGAACCACACCCTGTCAACAGGAGATAAGGTTGAAACCACCCATGAATTACTATCTCTTTCTTAGTGTTTTTCTAGTCCCTTCCCCCTTTACAGGCTCCCACGTGCACAGAAGAACCAAGTGTAACCATTGTTTAACCTTCCTTAGCCCTCCGAAGATGGCAATGTAGTGCCAAAGATCAGTGGGCTTGCATCATATTCCATAATAAATGATGCCAAGGGCTGCTGAGAGGACCTTGGATTCCAGATGTGCCTGCAACATAATTAACATGCATGGCCGTTCTGAGAAGTACCTGCCCCTTGAAAGAAGCCCACTAAGTATTCATTAGGCTATTGTCTCCACCAAACCCATATCAGCTCTACCCTTGCTGCCTTTTTTGAGTCAGTCTTTTGGAGAGGCTTAGTCCCCCACTAACTCCTTTTGCTTGACTCAAGCAAAATAAAGCTTGCTGAAGACAAAATTCGTCTTTCGCGTGTATTCTTACTTGGGAAAAGACAAGACCCTTTGTGTCAGATTGGCAATTGGTAACAGCGCTCCACACTAATACTGCCTGATTGACATAATAAAGAAAACCCATTCCCAAATGGGATTATATCCACAGGTATAGGGGTTAGGATTTACAACACATATGTTTGGGCAACACAGTTCGATCCATAACAGGGGAGTGGCAAGGGTGGAAGCAAGGAGACCAGTTTGGAGGCTACTGCATTGATCAGGGCCAGAGGTGACAGCGGCATAGACCAGGGTAGGAGCAGTAGAGGTGGGGAGAAGTGGTCCATTTATGGATTTATTTTGGAGACAGAGCTGACTGTAAAGTTTTTTTGGCCTGAGCAACTGGGAGATTGGAGTTGCATTTTATTGGGGGGGGGGGTCTGTGTGTGGGAGGAGCAGATTCCCTTCTAGCCCTTGCTCACATATTGAAAGAAGTTATCGCAGATCACAAATTTCAGTTTGTTGTTGTCATTGTTTAACATTAAACCTTAAACATTCACCAAGATGCTTGAGAATTTTCATAATGATCACTTTTGAGGGCTGTGTGGTAGTCCACTCAATTCATTTATCCTAAATTACAGAACCATTTTCTGTGTTAATCATTTAGATTTTTTTTTTTTTTAATGTTCACAATTATAGATAAAGTTTTTTCTTCCTGCAAGCTTTTTCAAGGGATTAATCTTCAGGAATGGATTTGCTAGATGAAAGGGGCTCTTCAGACACATTGCGAAACTGTTTTCCAAAAAGGTTGTGGAAACTTAGAAGGCCAGCCCAAACTTAGGATGTAGCAGTTTCACTATAAACAGGACAGTATAAGACCTTAGAATAATAAGAGGGGTTAAAGAGTATCTAATTTTTTTTTAATCCGCATACATTTGACCACTGGCAAGGTTGGACATTTTTAAAGTTTCTTTGTGAATCGATTGTTCAGGTCCTTTGCCCATTTATTTACTAAAGTCGTAGTATCTTCTTTAACAATTTGTTTCAAATTTTCCTAAAATGGAAATAGGGATTGACCCTTTGCCAGTCATATTTTTATGAAAATAAGATTTTAAATAAACTAGGGAAACTGTTGAAATGAATTTGTGTTCCTTTTGTAAAAAAAAGGAAACTTTTGTGTGGGAATAATTATGTCCTATTTTGCTGATTTATTAATTTAAAAAATACAATCTGTCATGGATTGAATTGTGTCCCCCAAAAATACGTGTATCATTTTGGCTAGGCCGTGATTCCCAGTATTGTGTGATTGTCCACCATTTTGTCATCTGATGTGATTTTCCCATGTGTTGTAAATCCTATCTCTGTGATGTTAATGAGATGGGATTAGTGGCAGTTATATTAATGAGGCAGGACTCAATCTACAAGATTAGATTGTGTTTTAAACCAATCTCTTTTGAGATATGAAGAGAGAAGTGAGCAGAGAGACATGGGGACCTCATACTGCCAAGAAAACCTTGCCAGCGGCAAAGTGCGTCCTTTGGTCCTGGGGTCCCTGTGCCTGAGGAGCACCTAGACCAGGGGATGATTGATTGACAAGGACCTTCCTCCAGAGCCCACAGAGAGAAAGCCTTCCCCTGGAGCTGACACCCTGAATTTGGGCTTCTAGCCTACTATACTGTGAGAATAAACTTCTGTTTGTTGAAGCCATCCACTTGTGGTATTTCTGTTATACCGGCAGCAGACAACTAAGACATTATCTTTTAAAAAAATTTCTTAGAGTGAAGCACACTTGTATTGGGTACTGCAGATGTGGGTATGCATTCTAGATTCTTCTCCCGAATGGCATAGTTTTCCAACGATCTGGTCCAAACATACCTTGCCGATCCCATTGCCACCCACCATTTTGTGAGTCTGTTATTGTCTCTCAAAGTATAGACCCAGAATTGAAACTAGCCTGAGCTGGTACTTAAAAAACAAACCAAGCAACCAGTTGCCATGGAATTGATGCCATTTCCCTAGTGGAATCTACCCTGATCAATTGCCCCATCCTTCCCACTATTAAATCACCTGTCACCGTCTGAAGTTCCACTGTTTCTTCTTCACTAGACCTGGAGGTAGGGCTGGGTCATATTCATCTCTATGTCTTCCCTGTGCTCATTTGGGAAGCTTTTGCTGAACTGGATGGTCCTTTAGAGAAGGTTAGCATTTAGGAGCCCTGCCTTCATAATTATGGGGCTTCCTACTGTGAATAGGAGCCCCAGTGGTACAGTGGTTAAGAGTTACGGCAAGCTGTGGCTATTAACCAAAAGGTCTGAAGTTCGAATCCACCAGCCACTCCTTGGAAATCCTATGGGGCAGTTCTACTCTGTCCTGTAGGGTTGCTATGGATCAGAATTGACTCGGTGGCAATGGGTTTTGGCTAGTGTGAATAAGGAGCCCTGATCCTGCTAACTGAAAGGTTGGTGATTCAAACCCACCCAGCGGCTCCATAGGAGAAAGACCTGTCGATCTGCTCTCGTAAAGATTTGTTATTGTCGTTAGGTGCCATCGAGTTGGTTCCAACTCATAGCTGACCTATGTATCACAGAACAAAACACTGCCCAGTCCTGTACCATCCTTAAAATCATTGTTATGCTTGAGCTCATTGTTGCAGCCACTGTGTCAATCCATTTCATTGAGGGTCTTCCTCTTTTCCGCTGACCCTGTACTCTACCAAGCACGATGTCCTTCTCCAAGGACTGATCCCTCCTGACAACATGTCCAAAGTATGTAAGACGCAGTCTCGCCATCCTTGCTTCTAAGGAGCATTCTGGTTGTACTTCTTCCAAGGCAGATTTGTTCGTTCTTTTGGCAGTCTATGGTATATTCAATACTCTCCAACACCACAATTCAAAGGCATCAACTCTTCTTCGGTCTTCCTTATTCATCATCCAGCTTTCACATGCATATGATGGGATTGAAAATACCATGGCTTGGGTCAGGCACACCTTAGTCTTCAAGGTGATATCTTTGCTTTTCAACACTTTAAAAAGGTCCTTTCAGCAGATTTGCCCAGTGCAATGAGTCTTTTGATTTCTTGACTGCTGCTTCCATGGCTGTTGATTGTGGATCCAAGTAAAATGAAATCCTTCACAACTTCAGTCTTTTGTCCGCTTATCATGATGTTGCTCATTGGTCCAGTTGTGATGATTTTTGTTTTCTTTATGCTGAGGTGCAATCCATACTGAAGGCTGTAGTCTTTGATCTTCATTAGTAAGTGCTTCAAGTCCTCTTTCAGCAAGCAAGGTTGTGCCATCTGCATAATGCAGGTTGTTAAAGAGTCCTCCTCCAATCCTCATGCCCTGTTCTTCTTCATATAGTCCAGCTTCTGGGATTATTTGCTCAGCATACAGATTGAATAGGTATGGTGAAAGGATACAACCCTGATGCACAGCTTTCCTGACTTTAAACCACTCGGTATCCCCTTGTTCTGTCTGAACAACTGCCTCTTGATCTATGTACAGGTTCCTCATGAGCACGATTAAGAGTTCTGTAAAGATTACAGCCTAGGAAACCCAGTGGGACAGTTCTTCTCTGTCGCTACGAGTTGAAAGTTGACTCTATGGCACCTAATGGCAATAACAAATAGTGCGAATGTTGGCATTATTGTTTACTAGCTGGACCTCACTTTCCTCATAGGGTTGTTTGAGGATTAAACGGAAGTTGGAGAAGGTCGTTCAATATTTGTTTTATAATCACTGAGCAGCAAGTATCCTTGGTATAGTCCAGAAACAAAGACATAAAAGATAGTCTCTGCACTGAAGGACAATCTTCTCAATGGTACGTAGCAGGAAAGAATGTGGTAAGGCTCCCAGAAGAGGTGGCAACCAAGTGCTAGGGACCTCTGAGTAAGGGAAAGGGGACACAAGGGTGAGTCTCAGGGCTTCCCAGAGGAACCAACATCTGAGCTGTCTTGATTTCAACAGGTGGGAATGGGGCAAAAGGGCATTCAGGCAGAGAGAATGGCAGGAGCATAGGCGCCGAGGGGTAAAATATGGGAAAAATTTGGGGGCTGGCCAGCAGTCCTACTTGGCTGTGCATCAGGTCTTTGGGGCTGAATTGAGTGGTAGGAAATAAGGTTGAAAAATGGCAGTGGTGAGAGGAGAATGCAAGGGAGACCCAGGTGGTTTTAGAGCCAGGGCAGAGCCTGGTCAGACCTGTGTCTGAAGGAGAGGACTGTCAAGAGGAAGGCCTGGGAATAGAGGGAAGGGGACTGGCGGGGAAATATTTCAGGGTGGGACTGCCAGGGCCTGATGAGGGCAAGAGCCAAAGGGAAGGAGTTCCCTCCTTGACAAGGCCACAGACTAAGCTGCCGTTTATTTATTTCATCTCATGAAAACCTTTGACATCACCCTTCTATCACATTCATCACCTTTCTGGGTGGGTGGGTAGCCCCTCCCTGGATAAATCCCTTTCCAGGGTTGGGCTGGGGGAGACCAGATCTAAATCACCCTGCCTCCCCTGGTGCTCTCCGATCAGTAGGACCTCAGGACTGTTTGTGGCTGACAGGGAGGGGATGAGAGGGAAACAGGGATATTATTTCCTCAGGGAGGCCTTCCTTGGCCTCGATATTAGATTTGATCAGGTCCCATGATTTTGCCCTTTCACAGCTCCTTGCACTTTTGCTTTGTGACCCTTATCACAGTTTTAAATTATATATTCATGTGATACTTGATTGATAATCTGTGTTTCCAACTGGATGGTAAACTCCAGCACTTAGAACAGTATAAGGCATCTAGTCAGCACTCAAAAAATATTTCTAGAACTATAGGAGTCCCTGGGTGGCGCATACGGCTAAGTGCTGGACTACTAATTGTTTGGGGGATCGAACCCACCCAGTGATGCCTGGGAAGACAGGGCTGGTGATCAGCTTCTGAAGGTCACAGCCTTAAAAACCCTATGGAGTTTTACTCTGCACACGTGGAGTTGCCACATCGGAATCTCTTGTCTGTAACCAACAACAAGGACAGAAAGCAGATCAGTAGTTGTCTTAGACTGCAAATGCAAACAGGGATTGACTGCCAATGGCAGGAGGGAACATTCTGGGGTGATGGAAATGTTCTAAAACTGGATTGTGGTGATGGTTGTGCAACTGGGTACATTTACTAAAAATCACCAAACTTGTACAATTACAGAATGAATTTTATGGAATATAAATTATACCTTAGTAGGACTGTTAAAAATGAAAATAAATAATTGTGTAATAACTACACTGTATCCCTCCACTGGATTGTAAGCTCCGTGAGAGAAGCTCTAGGTCCAAAACTTAGAAGAGTGATTGACACCTGGTGGGCGCCAAACAAAAACATCTTCACTTGTCAGTGAAATCAATGAATGACAGAGGAAATCACAAAAGTTGCTTCCCACGTATCCGGACCAGGCACCTTCCGGGCCACAACTCCACGCTTGCTTCGTGCGTCACCGCGAGGCGAGCCCGGGGATTGGCCAGAAGGGTGGCAGCGTGTCCAGGGGCGGGGCTCCGAGGGGGCGGGGCGTGGGCGGGGCGCGGGCGCGAGCCGCGCGGCTGCGCACTACTGCCACCGCTGTCGCCGCGGTGAAAGGAAGCGACGCGATGGCTGGGCCGGCGTGGATCTCCAAGGTGAGCTCCCGGCAGGTCGGCGGGTGGCGGGCAGGTGGCGGCGGGCGGGCCCCGAGGGCAGGCGGGCGAGCGGGGCGCGTGCTGGGCGGGAGCGGGCCTGGACGGGTGGCGCGCGCGGCCAGCCGGGGACAGTTCGGGCGCCTGTTGGGCCGCGCGTGCCCCTGGCGCCGGGGCCCGCACGCTGGATTTGGGCACTTCTGCGCCAGGACACCCGCGCCTGAGGCGGGGACGGCGTCAAGGTCAAGGCTGGGGTACCGGCTCCACTCCCCGCGACACCCTGGTGCCGCCACCCGCATCCGGTCGGCCGGGGCCCGGGCCTCGCTCCGAGCCCGGGAAAGTGATGGGAACCGCTGCCCCCGGACCGGTCATCCCGGCCGCTTCCGAGGCTGCGGCCCGCTGCAGTGCTGATCGCTCGGAGAGTTCCCCCCAGCACGGCCTGCTTCCTTCCCCCGGTGTCTGCTAGGCCCTCGGCCCGGTGACCTCTGCGGCCTCGAGCATGGGCTTTGGGATTGGGAGGCCTTCCCAGGTGAGGGAATCCCGAGGCGGTTTCCTGCCAGTTTTTTTTTCTTGTTGGAATGCTCCCCAGTCTGACCTCTGGTGCTCTTGTAGCTATTTCCCTTCAAAGGACACAAGGCACCTTACACCTTGGAATTCCCCTTCGAACCCTGGGGAGGGAGACCCCTGGCGCGTTCCTTTGCCTTTTATTGGTGGGAATCCTGCGATATGAACAACTTAGCTCTCCCTGACAGCTGGGATGCCAGAGCTGGAAAGGGCTTCACAGCATCTCAGCAGAGGAGGAAACCTGTGCCTGGAGACAAAACTTGCCCAAAGTCATACAGATTGTGTCATAGCTGAAAGAGAAACCCAGGTGTCTTGATTCCCAGTCCTCAGCCCTGTTCTGCCTGCTTTGTGGCTAAGGGCACACAGCAAATTATGGGTACAGGGAATAACAGGCCACAGGTCTCCTGTTGTTCTTAATGAATGACCTAGCAATCTACCTGAAGCACTTTTTTTCTTATAAAATATAGTACTTTTCTCTTTTTTTTTGAGTTTAAAGAGAGGGCCAGGGATGCATTGTTATTTAGTGAAAAGAGCTTTACACTGGGATTCAGGAGTCTTAGGAATCTTAGGAATGCCACTGATGGGCTGTGTGATCCTGAGCAAATTACTTAACATTTCAGAGCCTCAATGTGCTCATCCATTAAATGTCTGTACTTGCCTTACAGACTTGTTTGAGGATTAAATAATGTATGTAAAAGCACCTAGTACATGTAGAAGGAACACAACAATCTAAAGCTTTTCTAGCTAGCAGTGTACTTATCTTGTGGTCACAAAGCAGACAGTTGGACCTCAATAACCAGGTGTTTCTCAGTAACTGGGTTTGCTCTTTTACCCTCATCAGACCAGACTTGCTTGTGATGGCAAGTTATGTCATGTTTGCTGAAGAAGGTAAAGCAAATCCATGCCACCGTCCTTTCATCCCTGAGCTCACACTTAACACTTGATTTATCTTTGGTAGGTACATTAAGTCTTCAGAATGAGGGACAGAAGCAGCACTGTTGATAGTGAACGTGCTGGAAATTTTTGTTTCACCTTTAGTGTGGTCTACAAGGGGAAAGAAAAAAATAGGTGTTCAGGAAGTGTTGAATTGTGGTTGTTCTCTGACACCAACTCCCTGTGTGACCTTTGGAAGAGTCATTTCACCACTGTGGGCCAGTTTCTCTCTTCAGGGATTGGAGTGGAGGGTGCTTCTGAGGCTTGCCCTGGGGCGGGGCCGAGCTGGGTGGGGATTTCAATCAGAGCAGTTCCTCTACTGGGATTCCATTTAAGATCTTGTTTGAAAAAAGAGATCTACAGGCTAAAAAAGCTTTTCTCACACAAAAAATAGTGGGTTTCTAAAGACTTTCCAGGCTCTAAAGCACTATGGTTATAATGAGCCAATTCCCATCAGCAAGCACTTACTGAGTGAGCACCTGCCATACATCCAGTGCTGTATTTATGTTTTCAAGTTGAAGTGTGAAGGTGAAAAAGGAAATGAGGAGCTGTGGGTTAAGATGGCTTGGGACCTGGAGTCACAAGTTTAGGGTTCCAGTTCAGGGTTCCAGTCCAGGCTCTGTGAGCCAAGTCCTGAAGCCTCTCTGGGCCTCGCTTTCCTCATCTGAAAAGGGCCACTACTACCTGTCTCTTTGTGATGTAATACATGTACAAGTCTATCATAAAATAGATAGTCTGCTTTAAAAAAATCTCATTTTACTTAAAGTTCTGGGTCATTCTAATGACTTAGATGTAGTACCACCACCTTATTAAAAGATCTAAGGAGAGATGACAAACATGGAAAAGACTGGTTGTTACAGAAAAATCTTTGCAAGTATTAAGCTGTTTGCTGGGCTAAAAACTCATCAGATAGAGATGATGGTTGAGGCTGTCCTCAGTTTATTCAGCATATATTTTTTGAGCACCTAATATGAGCTGGGCACTGGAGATGAAACAGTGAACAAAACAAAAATCCCTGTGCTTGTGGGTTTACATTTGAAATCAGTTTTCTTGGTCAGGTCTTCTGGTACAAGGACCAAACCAAATGAAACCCGTTGCCACTGAGTTGATTCTGACTCATAGCAGCACTACAGGACAGAGTAGAACTGCCCTATAGGGTTTCCAAGGAGCGGATGGTGTATTCGAACTACTGGCCTTTTGGTTAGCAGCTGAGCTCTTAATCAGTGTGTCTGTTTTGTGTGGATGGCTGCTCCCTCTTTTTGGGGTGGTAAGAAGGACTCATGCAAAATTATATAACAGTGCTTATCACAGAGTAGCCTTTAAATGGCCTCCTGTCTGCTGGTGAATGGATCATGTCCTAGGATTAAGGTTATGGCCAATGGTTTTGGCATAGAGTGTTCTTTTGGGTCTGGCCCTATCTTTTATTTTCAGTTCAGCAACATGACTTTGTGGGTGCCAGAATGGAGGATGAGAGAATACAGTTCACTCATACCTTCTTGGCTGTTGGTTGGTGTCTCATCATTAGTAAAAAAAAAATCATTAGTAGAGGCCACTATTTCAGTAAAGGTTCCAGCCTTATAAGAACTCTTTGAAAAGGAAGCCTAAAAGAGGATATAACAAGTGTATCTTTGCCTATGTATCTAGCATGACAAAAAGTTACCTTTAAACTTTTTATTGAATTTTGATTCCTTTGATCTGTGTACCTAATCTCTTTGATCTTATCTTTTTATTATAATGCAATATGACTTTGTACCAGTTCTCATATCTGGTGTATGAGTGTTAAGTGGAAAAAAAATGTACCTGTGGTAACATCTTGGGGTGGTGGGATTACTGGGTGACTTTCTTTTCTTTTTTTGTGTGTGTCTTCCTTCTGCCCTTAGCAAATTAACAAGAATGGACCACATATTATTTTTATTATCAGAAGAAATACATAATTTATTGGAAGTCCTTATTCTATATGGCACGAGTGTTAAATGTTATTAAGTAAACTTTCTTAGATTTTTATTACAAAGTGTAATGTCTTTATGTTCACAGGAGAAGAAGAGTCATATTGTGTAGTTGGACTAGGAGTCAGGAGACAAGAACCTGGTTTCCATTTTGCCAATTACCAACTGGGTGACCTGTGGCAAATTCTAACTCTCTGGGTCCAGTGTCCCCACCTGTAAAATGAGTGGGCTCTGGATTTTATAAGGACCCTCCTGGCTCTAAAATTAGCGATGATTTTCTTAGAGTAAGTCTTATGCCCAAACTGACCCCAGTAGTCAAGAAGGTTGGCGTACAACTTTTCAGATCATCTGAGAAAAATCCAGTGTTAGAGCTAAAAAGGTACAGCTTCATTTTACCCTCAGCATCTTTTGGCAACCTGCGTGCATGAAGTTGACCAAAAGCGTATAGTACTTAAATTCACAGGGCAAAGACAAACTGAATATTTAGGTTTTCAAATCTGAGAGAGCTTGCCGCAGGGCAAAAGTATTCCTGGGGAGTTTCCAGAGAGACCTGTGTAAGTTTGCAGCCTTATCAGCTGTCAGAAATGCCTCCGTCTCCCCTTCTGCTCTGTGTGGCCTAATGCTCAGTGTGACATTTCTCCATTGGTGTTAATTTAGGTCTCTCGGCTGCTGGGGGCATTCCACAACCCAAAACAGGTGACCAGAGGTTTTTCTGGTGGCGTGAGTATAATTACATTTTTATTTTCTTTCCTTTTAGAAGTTTCTCAAGAAAGATACTCTAATCAGTTCGTATTATATTATTTGCATTTTAATGCTATCATATAGCATTGTCTCCATTTATTTAAAACTAGAGAAAATGCGCCATACTTATACTGTATATTAAAATGATTGGCTGACATATGCGTAAATCTATCAGGTTACTTGTACATTTAAAGAATTGTATTACAGCTGGCTCTATAAGCTTGTCATCTTAATATCTTGAAGAAGCTTTGTTAAAAACAGAAAAGTACCCTGGAGCCTGTTAACTTTATTTCATGGTCTCATTTTGGTAAGACGATTTTTTCAAAAGTAGTGCAAATTGAGAGAAAATTGTTGAGAAGCTTCAACACTTGCTTTGCATTTTTATTTTGTGAGCTCCCCTAAAAACAGTAGATCGGTTGCCAATTAGGAATACCGTAAACATCTGTAAGCCCTGTATTATTTTCCCTTCCTTATGTAGTCTTTATAGGTTATGTGCTAGTGATTTGTCTATTTCTCATTAAATCTGCAGCTTTTAGAATCCCTGGCGTTATTAATTTTGTGCGTTAAAAGCCGATACCACATTTTTAGAGCATTCTGAGGCTGTGGGTCAGTGACTTCCCATATCGTTTTTATTTTACCCCCTTCTTAAGGAATCCAGTTTGGATTTCATAATTCCTATACTCCCCTATAGGAAACCCTTTTGACGTAGTGGTTAAGTGATACAGCTGCTAACCAAAGGGCGGGCAGTTCAGATCTGCCAGGCGCTCCTTGGAAACTCTGTGGGACAGTTCTACTCTGTCCCATAAGGTTGCTATGAGTTGGAATCGACTCGACAGCACTAGGTTTGGTTTGGCTTTTGTATACTCCCATGTAACAACTTATGCTATGAGGAATTTATAAGACCATAGTATATTGTTTCCCATTTGCTTCCTGTACTGGGGAAAGAAAGTCGATTTTTTCTGGTGGCCTGATGGCATTTATGTCACACAAAGGTTCTTTTGGCTCTGCTTATGCGAAAGACGCAGAATGATGCTTGCTCTTTAATCTGAAATATGGCTCAGATGGCATTTCAAACATTCTGAAAGTGAATAAGGTGATTGTTGCTCTCTACTATTATTTAATTTTCAGTCTGGCCCATTTTTAAAATCTTAGCCTGGTGGAAGAGGTTATATTTGGAAGAGATAAGAGAAAATAATACTTCTAAAGAAAATTTCTTCCATTGTACAGAAACATTCAGAAATAATCAGTCTGCCTGCCCAGGGGTTCTCACTGGAAGGCAAAGGTCCAGAGAAACTTGAATCAGCGACTTAAAAAAAAAAAAAAAGTAACTCAGGCAACTGGAAATAAAACAGGTCAGGTACCATTGTCTGGTCCATACCCCTAAGGTGGGGAGAAAGCCCCCAAATAACAAAATGTCTAGTTCTCAAATTGAGAGAGAGAGGGTCTGAATTTTATCTTAACTCATTAAAAGCCTCTGAAATTATTTCTCTTTAGATTTTTTGTTGTTACTGTTTCTGTGTTTGAAGTGCTGGCTTCATTTTGTGTCAAGCCATTGGAGTAAATCTTTGACGTTATGTTATAAATGCACTTGCTGTCATTCTCCGTGTAACTCAGACTCTACAGGTGTGATCACATATGCTATTCATGTTGCTTAAAAATAAGCTTTGATGAGCTTAATTATTCAGATTACATTGAAGCAGCTAATTTTCTAGAATAACTAAGAGAGATGGAGGCCCGCTTTTGATTTGAAATCTGGTTTTTCTCTGAGTGTTCTAGTGGACCTCAGTGATACTCTGAAAAATGTGTCTGAAGGTGTTTTGTAAGATTGAAGAAGCTGCATGAGAAATTAAACTTTCCAGGATCACAATGGAAAGGAAAGCGCTTGCCTTCATGAGAAACCCTCTAAATTTTAGTGAGAGAACATTATTGAAATATTTTGCTGTCTTCGATTTTACAGACTTCAATTACTTAGACTTTCTGTAGTTCATCTGAAAAGAAATCATTTGGCTAGTCTACTTGGGAGTTTATTTTACTTTTGTTTTATCTAAAGAGCATTGTTTGAATTCTTTTTTAAAACCTTCTAATGTGGATAGTATAGAATTGTGGAGTTTCTTGGCTATTGTTACTTCCCTCCCTTTTGATGATCCAAAGAGCATTTGGGTCTTATGAGACGCCCATAAAGTGGATTTCTCTTATCAGTGATACTCTTTTTGAAACCTTCAAAAATCAATTCTTACTGTCTTCTTTGATGATTTCTTATATTCAGGTTCAGACAGTAACTTTAATTCCAGGAGATGGCATTGGCCCAGAAATCTCAGCTGCAGTTATGAAGATTTTTGATGCTGCCAAAGTAAGTGGGTTTAAAAAAATGCATTTAAAAATAATTCATAGAAAAGTTTTCTTTGCCAGTTGGATCCTGTGAACTCTTAGGATGAGTTGTACATGCACCTCTAAAGTTAATGACGTCCATGGTTAATCCTCACAGATTTTACTGAACTCTAAACGGATGTTACATTGTTGTTTGCCACTGTCATTGTTGATAGTTTAAGCAGTTGTATTGCATCAGTTATATACGAATTAACCAAGGGAGTACTGCGGTGTTTGTAGATCTTTGAGCCCTGCAAAGTTACTTTCAAAAATATAAGACCTGTAGTGGAAATCAGCAGTAACCATCTTACCCACCTCATTGCTACTTTTGAAGCCCATCTTGTTCTTATCCATGGACTCTCTTGCCTAATTTTTACATTTTTATTATTATTTTAAGGTCAAGATTCAAAATGCTAGCATGTGAGAGATTCACATTCAGCACAGGCTTGAAGTCCAGACAGATCTAACTTTGAATCTCATCCCTGTCACTTACTGGCTGGGAAGCTTGGGCAAATGTCTTATGCTTGTTTTTTTTTTTTTTTCCCCCTAATAATAATAATAGCACAGTAAAACCTGCGAAAGCCAGAACCTTCATAAGGCGGAAACCTGTCAGAGAAGGAAAACTCAAATATTTTCCACTAATCGTGATAGAAAAGTGATAAGATTGTACCCTGTCAAAAGTGGAAAACCTGCGAGACCCCGAAAAACAGGCAGTCTCTTTGAGTTCCAGCTTTCCCAGGTTTCGCTGTAGCTGCTGCCTAGTAGGGTGGTGGTGAGGATTAGATAATGTCATCACTAGGTGCTTAAGGTTATTAAGGAATGCAGTTAGGGTTCCAGAGAGCTTCCAGGAGGAATGTTCTTACTTCATTCTACCTTCTTGCCAGGAAATAGAATAGATTTGATGTTTCAAAAAATTATATCGGAGATTTTGAAAGATTTATTTTTAAATTTCTAATGGGCTATTGGTATTATTATCAAGAATGAGGTGTAATTACTTCTAACAGCCCAGCCTTCGATACAAGTAGATATTTTAACATACTTTTAGAGATACAAGAAATTTGAGCATTGCTTGACATGATGTTTTGTTATTGCTAAGTATAGCTGCCAGGTAAAATAATGTGTAAGATGAAATTAGTGGCTGTTAGAATGCCAGCACGTGTACGTTGAGGCACTCAGTTTATTCAAACTACGTTTACATATTTTTTTTTCTATACGAGTTTATAACTAAAATTCCTACAGAGGAGATGATGCTTATAAAGTGGCAAATCCCCCAAGTGAATTGAGATACAATCTTCTTTCACTTAGCAGTCTTGAGCCCCTTGTGAACAAGGCCTGTGTCTTATTCTGTGTCCCTGTTCCTAGGACATGTTCCATCTGTGTGCTGGCTTTCACGTGTATATATACATGAAGGATGTAAGTAGAGAGAAAGGGTGGTGACACTGTAGTTTCTACATTAAAACATTACCTCGACAGGCTAGGCACTATTTTTTTGTTATTGTTGTTAACAGCTTTACCGAGATAGAGTTCACATACCACGCAATTTATCCATTTAAAGTGTACGACTCAATTCATTAGTTTTTAGTGTATTTACAGAGTTGTGCCATCATTACCACAATCTTAATTTTAGAACATTTTTCATCGCCCAAAAAGAAACCCCCACATCCATCAGCAGTTACTGTCCGTACCCTTCTACTTCTCCCCTCTCCCCAGCCCTGTCGTTGTGTTCTGTCAAGTCAATTCTTCCTCATAGTGACCCTATAGGACACAGTAGAACTGCCCCCATAGGATTTCCAAGGCTGTAATCTTTACAGAAAGGAAACCTGGTGATGCAGTGGTTAAAGGGCGCAGCTGCTAACTGAAAGGTTGGTGGTTTGAAACCCCCAGCCGTTCTGTGGGAGAAACACGTGGCTGTCTGCTCCTATAAAGATTACAGCCTTGGAAACCCTATGGGGCAGTTCTGCTCTGTCCTGTAGGGTTGCTAGGAGTCAGAATCAACTTGGCAGCAATGGGTTTTGTTGGTTTTGAATCTTTATGAGAACATATCACCAGGTCTTTTCTCCCGTAGAGCTACTGGTGAATTTGAACCGCCGACCTTTAGGTTAACAGCCAAGCATTTAACCATTGTGCCGCCAGGGCTCCTTTCCCCATCCTAGACAACCACTAATCTACTTTCTGTCTCTATGGATTTGCCTGTTCTGGACATTTTATATAAATGGAATCATAAAAGACATGGTCTTTTGTGACTGGCTTCTTTCACTTAGCATACTGTTTTCAAGGTTCATCCATGTGGTAGCATGTATCAGTACGGTGTAGTGTTTCTCCGAACCATATTTCTCTGCTCCTTGTGCTCTTCTAATTATAGGCACCTGAAGAGTCCTTGTGAAAAAAATAAGTGGGCAGGTGGCAGCTAGGAGCGAGTGACTGGGCAAGAGCAATATTGAGAATCTCCCTGGGCATACTGGAGAATGACATCTCTTCTTGTGTGCCCGGAACTTTCTGGACTTTTATTGTACATGTTTTTACTGGTTGCATTCATTGTTGAAGAAGTGTTTGTAGTCTGACTATTCACTTGTGCTCTCTGTTGTGGCCTCTAGGCACCTATTCAGTGGGAGGAGCGGAATGTCACTGCCATCCAAGGACCAGGAGGAAAGTGGATGATCCCCCCAGAAGCCAAAGAGTCCATGGATAAGAACAAGATGGGCTTGAAAGGTAGCACTGAAGTGGATAAGGTGGTTACTGCTGATTTCTGCTACAGGTCTTATAGGTTTGAAAGTTTATACATTTAAGCTCAGTAAGGCTTGACCATCTACTAAAGTAAAGCCATCCTTTTACGAAGCAATTTACTCATAAGAAGAAGCTTTGTGTTTCATTTTGCAACATTTTTTCCCCTCAGTAAAAATGTTTAATAAAAAAAAAAAAGTTTAAGTATTACTGGCCAACATCAAGTGATGTAATGTATTTATCCTTGACTAGATTTATCTTTTGCTTAATTTTTATGTTTTTATTATTATTTTAATTAATATATTTTGAAGGTCGAGATTCAAAATGCTAGCATGTGAGAGATTCACGTTCAGCACAGGCTTGGAGTCCAGACAGATCTAACTTTGAATCTCATCCCTGTCACTTACTGGCTGGGAAGCTTGGGCAAATGTCTTATTCTTGTTTTTTTTCTAATGATAATAATAGTACGTAAAACCTGCGAAAGCCAGAACCTTTGTAAGGCAGAAGTCTGTCAGAGAAGGAAAATGCAAATATTTTCCACTAATCGCGATAGAAAACTGATAAGACTGCACCCTGTCAAAGGTGGAAGACCTGAGAGACCCGGAAAAATAAGGCAGCCTCATTTAGTTCCAGCTTTCCCAGGTTTCGCTGTAGCTGCTGCCTAATAGGGTGGTGGTAAGGATTAGATAATGTCGTCACTAGGTGCTTAAGGTTATTAAAGAACGCATTAGGGTCCCAGAGAGCTTCCATGAGGA
The DNA here is from genome assembly GCF_024166365.1 of Elephas maximus indicus. Taxonomy (NCBI): domain Eukaryota; kingdom Metazoa; phylum Chordata; class Mammalia; order Proboscidea; family Elephantidae; genus Elephas; species Elephas maximus. The sequence continues at coordinate 68,416,626 of NC_064831.1, read as the reverse complement.
ATGTTCTTCCTTCGTTTGAATCTGAGGGAGAGGTTGAAGTTAGAGACCGCACGTTTTACAAGGTAGCCCAGGTGGGTTAGTAGGTGACATGTCAGACCAGAATGTGTCCTAGTCTTGAACTGATTAGAGTCTTGTCATCTGAGTATTCTTCTTTATTACAGGCCCTTTAAAGACCCCAATAGCAGCTGGTCACCCGTCTATGAATTTATTGCTGCGTAAAACATTTGACCTTTATGCCAACGTCCGGCCATGTGTCTCAATCGAAGGCTATAAAACCCCTTACACCGATGTAAATATTGTCACCATTCGCGAGAACACAGAAGGAGAATACAGTGGCATTGAGCATGTGGTAAGTTCATTCCAGAGACTTTTTTACTCTTAGTTGGGTTGCTTTCTGTGCACCTGGGACAGCTGTACAAACTCCCAGGTGACATTATCTCCCTAAGACAGTTTTACTTCTGTGAGGAGTTGTGGGTGTTTGTGTTGGTCTCTGGCTGACAGTGTCCCAGTGGATGTCAGCAGCAACAGGGCATGATGGTTCAGAGCCCAGCAGTGGGGACTGGCCCTCTTGCTTGAATCCTGCATCCCCCCACTTCGTAGTTGTGCTCTTTGGCAGGTGACCATCACTCTACCTCAGTTTTCCTCATCTGTGCAGTGGGGCTTATAATACCCACCTCACCAGGGGGGTGTTAATATTTAATGAGATAGTGTATGTGAGGTGCTGACCCTGGTAGCCAGCGCTGTGCGAGCACACCACAAATGGTATTGTCCACATGCAGCTGGCTGTAGAGCACTGAGTTGCTGCCCCTTTCTTTCCAGTGAGGTGGTATTTCCCTTCTTTCAGATTGTCGACGGAGTTGTGCAGAGCATCAAGCTTATCACCGAGCAGGCAAGCAAGCGCATCGCTGAGTTTGCCTTTGAGTATGCCCGGAACAATCACCGGAGCAACGTCACGGCCGTGCACAAAGCCAACATCATGTGAGTCCCCGCAAGGGCCAGCGCGCTGTCTCACTGTGCGGGGAGCACAGTGACAGGGCTTCCCCTTCTGCTCTCTAGCTTGCTCATTGATTTCTAACGTCTCTGAAAAATAGCTGTGTAAGCATTTGGAGGGTCAAGCGTTAGTTATCTTCTCTTCTGCCTTGTGGTCTCCTATCTGATGTGCCTCTCTCTCTGATGGGTGAGTGGCAGGAGAACATTTGGAGGGGGCAGGAAAACAGGTCCTGTGCCTTCAGGGAGGGACTGAGGGTTATTGGAAAGGAAGTTGGAGTCTTTGCATCCCCAGACGCTGTGGCCAGTTAAGCAAATGCAACAAAGCTCTAAGGGCAGGGTCCTTTGTGTTTTAGAGGTATAATAGTGGGAGTGTTTCTGAAATTGCCACCCGCTCAGGGGCTTAAAATAGTGCTAATAGTGCTAGCACTGTCTGATGCATTACTCTAGCAGTTTAAATTCTCTTCATCTCCAGTCTACTAAAAACTATCTGTGAACGTATAAAGAAAGTTTTCCTAAGCTAAGAAGTGTTGAACATGAAAAGTACTAAAATCATAATAAAACCATATAAGTAATAAATAAGTTAACCTTCTAAAACAAGTTTAGTATTTTCTTAGGAATGGATATTTCTTACTTCTCACAAGATAACACTTTAAAAACAGTCTTCTCCGCTATGATCACACTGGTTTCCTTTTTCTCTCTTTTGTGCTTCCAGAATATTTTCAACTTATATTTTAGTACCTACCTAAAAATTAGTTTTACTGTAATTGTGAAATCAGACATCTTGGCTTTTGGAACGTAAATTTCTTGAGCTTATTTTTGCTTCTTTGGTTTGATCCTTTTTTTCTTCTGCAAGTCTTCAACACTTTTTATTTGATTAAATACAGGCGAATGTCAGATGGGCTTTTTCTGCAAAAATGCAGGGAAGTTGCAGAAAACTGTAAAGATATTAAATTTAATGAGATGTACCTTGATACAGTATGTCTGAATGTAAGTATGTGTTTACACTTACCTGCTACTTTTTGTGGTGTACAGTTTGTGTGTATGTGTGGTGTGCAGTGTGTGTGTGTGTATGTGTGGTGTGCTGTTGCAGTGGCTGATGTACATAATGCTTTCCTTCTAGATGGTACAAGACCCGTCCCAGTTTGATGTGCTTGTTATGCCAAATTTATATGGAGACATCCTTAGGTGAGTCTAGCTGCACCTTTCTCTTTTAGCCTATGGTTTATTTACACAAGGAGCCCTGGTGGTGCAGTGGTTAACTGCTTGGCTGCTAACCGAAAGGTCAGTGGTTCGAACCCACCAGCCTCTCCGTGGGAGAAAGATGTGACAGTCTGCTTCTGTAAAGATTTATAGCCTTGGAAACGCTATAGTGCAGTTCTACTCTGTCCTATAGGGCTGCTATGAGCTGGAATCGACATGACGGCAATGTTTTTTTTTAATTTATAAATGCCCTGAAATAAATTATGGCTTAAAAATTTAATCAAATATTATAAAATACAGCATTTGTTATATGATACGAATTGAATTCTAACAACAGAGGTAGTGATATCAACGATTCAGTGTTGGGTGGGTTACTCTTTCACTTATGTATCAGATCAGCTCACATCTATTGCTCCCTAAATTCTTCCAATTTTTCAGATGTTTTATTTATTGAGTGATTTCAGCCTTCTGTTATGTATAACTTGTAGGTGGGTGGTCATTTTGACAATTTTTTAAAAATTTTTTCTGACATAATTTCAGGCTTACAGAAAAATTGCAAGAATTGTACAAAGAATATCTGGTATACCTGGCACCCAGATGCCCCAAATGTTAACATTTTACCATATAACTCTTTCCCTCCCTCCCTCCCCCCATCTCTCCCTCTCTTTCTCTCCCTTCCCCCCATCTTGCTGAAAACACACACATACGCGCACACACACGCACACACACACACAGAGTGGTGGTTTTAAAATATGTCCACAAATTCTTTTCATATTCTTCTCTTAGTACCTCCCCCTCTTGAAAGTAGGCTACACTTAGTGACTTGCTTCTAATGAATAGAATATGGAAAAAGTGTTATCTGTCATACACACACACACACAGACATATGATGTAGGCCAAATGGTAGATTTTCAGATTTATCAGTTCTTTTACATTTATTCATTGGCATTCTTTTATATGGAAAACTTTTCCTTCTTTCTTATTTACCGTATTTTTACACAAATAACATGCGCTTTCTGCATTTGCCAACTGCACCCTCCCACTGCGAGGTATTTTCGTAAGTGCCGCTATGCCAGTTTTTTTTTTTTTTTTTTTAATATTACTGTGTGTTTTTAAAACAGCCTATCTTTTTTTTGAGCCTTGTTGTGCTTTCTGGCACTACAGGGTGTTCCAAGCTCAACCTGCATTTTCCTAACTCCAGCTCTGGAATCAGCCATTTCTCCAAGGAGCCCTGGTTCTGTTTAGTGAAGAATGGTATTTACAAACAAAAATGTGGGTTGCTAGGTAAGATGTTTTGTTTTTCAAAATAGTTTTTGAAATGCTCTTCTGCCCCTAGTGACCTGTGTGCAGGACTGATTGGAGGTCTTGGCGTGACGCCAAGTGGCAACATTGGAGCCAATGGAGTTGCAATCTTCGAGTCGGTAAGGATGGTGATGCCTGAAACAGATCTCAGGTCAGAGTGGCATGACCACTTGGGAGGTATTATCTGCATAACTATTTTGTAACTTTTGAGGTTTTCAAATTTTCAAAAGAAAATGATGCTTTGTTTGTGTTTTTTTTATGTAAGCTTGGTTTGGTGGTTCTTTCCCCCCAGGTATTTCTTTATTACATATCCTTCCTCACATTAAAAATATTTTACCACAAATTGATTGGGAAAGCTGATTGGGCCATTATTTTACCTAAAAAAAATTATTTTTATTACTCTAAGCTCCTTATTTGTTTGAGTTTTTGTTTCTAAGATCTGTGTCTGATAAATGCTCCCAGTAGCTATTTAGTATATATTTTCTATTGGTGAAGAAAGATGGTTAACCCCCCCAGCTCATTCAGAAGAGAGCTGTTTGTTTTTTGCCTCCCTCCCAACTATGCGGCTTTTCCTACCACGTAGGTTCATGGAACCGCCCCGGATATAGCAGGCAAGGACATGGCCAACCCCACGGCCCTCCTGCTCAGCGCCGTGATGATGCTGCGTCACATGGGGCTTTTTGACCAAGCTGCCAAGATCGAGGCTGCGTGTTTTGCTACAATTAAAGACGGAAAGGTATCGGTAATCTTGAGTGAGTCTTGCTGGGCAAAATGTATTTCTTCCCTGTGTTTTATCTGTGTGGAGATAATTGTTCTCAAAAGGGTTGAAGGATTTGGTGTTGGAACAGGGCTTCTTGGTGTAGGTTCCCTGATTAAACTCTAGGGCGTATGTGCAAGCATATGTGTGCGTTTTCTGAGGTGAGCATGAAGTATTTCATCAGATAAAGGTTAAAAAGCAGTGGTTTGGGAGTCAGAGTCAGGATTAAGGCCCAGTTATCCTGTCCTGGCCTATCCTGTCTTATCCCAACTGGCTGTTTGATCTTGGCCAAGTCTGTTAATTTTCTACGTAGCTTTTTCCTCCTCTCAACAAACATCTGTTGAGTTTACATTATAGGGTATGAAGAATATAATAAAATGATGAATAGTATAAGGTCCTGGGCCTCAAGGGGCTCAGAATCTAACAGCGAATACAGATGCAATGTGTCTGTAAGACAGTGGTATTCTATGTTATACTGTATACATCTGTAATACAAAGCTTTCATGAAAGTAATAATAATGGCTAATATTAATTGTACTTACAAAACCCTCGGTTCTTTATAAATATCATCTCAGTAAATCTCTACAACTCTGAAGCAGATATAAGTAATTCCATTTTATAGATGAGGAAACTGAGGCATGGAAAGATTAAGTAATTTGTTCAAGGTTTCACAGCTCCTAAATGGCAAAGCCAGGGTTCACATCCAGTCTGGTTCTTGCTCAGCAAACTTCACTGCCTCCATAAGCAGCTTTGGCCCATGGAAGAGGGTGCAGTGGATTCTTCTGGAAGTGGGAGGAGGAAGGGAGAAGCCATGACTTCCCAAGGCCGGGCCTTGAAGGCTGATCCTTAGTCTGGGGTCCCTTCTTTTTTTAACATTCTGTAATTTCAAATTAAAAAAATAATAATAATAATAATTTTTATTTTTTAATTTGAAATTATTTCTTATGACCAGAATGCAAGGAATCCAGGCTTGTTTTTCATAGCCCGATAGTCACATTGGAGGCGTATGATTTTGGTTTTTTTTTTATTCTGAAGCTGTATTTGGGACATTACACTATAGAACCCAGCAGAGAGAGACCTAAATGACACAGTGGGCCCTTTTAATTGTGTAGGATGCAATGGCACAGGAGAATCTGTTTGGGGGTAAAGAGGGGATAAGCTGGTAGAAAACAGATGGGCCTTATGAAACTTTCTTTCCTAAAGAAAGAAGTTTAAGGGTTCGTGATTTAAGTATTCCTTGATATTTGTTTCCTAGCCTCCAAAGATGGATCAAAACATATCCTAAGTTTCAAAAATTCCCCAAGGACTTTGTGAAACCTTTTGTTTAGATCTGCTTTTATTTAAATGTCCCTAATCAACAAATCTTTTCTTAGGGTCTATTGAAAGTCCAAAGGGAAATTTTTGTGTGACAGCCTCCCTGTTTCCTTTTGTAGTGACAACACCTAATTTTTTTCAGAGTGTTTTCTTGTACACATTCTGCTGGGTTTTCCCAGTCCTCCTGGGGTAGATAACAGTGGTGGGGTGGGGCCTCACTGTGAAATGAAGAAGGAAATAGGAGAGAGTAGCCAGATAACTGGCTCAGCTGGTGTTTCACTGAGGGCTTTAAGTAAAAAATAGCCTTGGTTTGGTTTAGTGCATGTATACATTATGATCTTTTCCTTTTCTCAGAGCTTAACGAAAGATCTAGGAGGCAACGCCAAGTGCTCAGACTTCACAGAGGAAATCTGTCGCCGAGTAAAAGATTTAGATTAACACCCCTACCAGTGGTATTTGTACCAGTCATCCTAATGGACACTATATAAATCTATATTTAGAAAATCTACAGTATGTATGCATTTAATTTGCTTGTTTCTTGACAGTACATTTTTTGGGTCTGGCCTCTTAAAATCTGTGCAAAAGATGCAGGTGATATCCCTAGGCCTGCTTTCAAAGGACTTTTTCTGAGTGCTGTTTTATTTATTAAATGTTTATCTGGTAAACATTTTTTTATAAACTCTAAGAGGATTGTATCATTTGCCATTGTTAGCCATTTTAAACTGCAGTTAAAAGATTTTTTTCCTCAGCTGTAAATATCATGATACAGAATTAATAAGAGAAAACATCTAACTTTTTAAAGAAAAGCTGTTTTTTTGGTTTATAAAAAATATAATGGGAATAAAACAGGATACTTACATTATAGCACAAATGATACTCATAAAACGAAATGGACACAGAGAAATTTCCTGGGAAAGTTTACCTCAAAAACAGTAAATTTGGTATATTTCTTAGTGACATGAAAAATCAAGACAGGTTTGTCCTTTACGTGAATTACTGCATATGAATAAAGACTTCAGATCCAAGAAATATATGTAACGAGAGATGTAATTTTTATTAATAAAATTTAGGTGATATAATAGATACAAACACACACCTGCATTGTGTGTTCATTATTTTGTTATCTTGAGATTTAATACTTTTTGTGAGAACTTAACGAAGCAGAGGGGTGGTACTTCCTTTTAACTGGACATGTATCGAGTATCCTGAGTAACAGCCTTTGAGCCACTCTACTCAATCCTGACTTGGGCCATGGAGCTGACCTCTAGTGTATATTTACTCTTGTGAGTTGTGCATGTAACTCTCTGAAAACAACCACACTCCCGCTGAGACCGATGGGGGTGATACTACTAAAGGGACTGAGTTCATAGATTTCAGCTGCAATTAAGGGACTTGGGATGCTGGCTATTAATTTTATATTTCGGCAGCTGCTCCTTCACCTTCCCCAAAGCACCCAATCACTGCCTTCCACCTCAGCACCGCCAGTAAGAGATGAGATTGTAGAGACTGGCACAGACTCAGCCTGAGTTGATTCACAGAGCTGTGCCACACTGGGGCTTGGTCTCAGCTTTTGACATTCTAGTACCTTCCTCCCCCATATCACGTTCCCTAGCATGATTTTTGTTAAACTTCAGACATGAAGTCACTATTTTCATAAACAGTTACTCTTTGGCCCCACACCAAAGGCAACTCATGTCCTCCTTTGGCCCTTGTGTAACATTGCAAACCTTTGGCTTTATGTCATGTACCCAGGTTACAAAGGAATTTCTTAGCCAAAAATAGGCCTGTTTGGGCCCTCTTTTAGGCTTGTAACCAGTCTTACAATAGTATATATATTTTACTTTGTTTACACTGCTGCTTCTTCCGTTTTATTGGGCTATGCTAATTATCAGTGGCTCTTGGGTTCATACTAATAAAGAATTCCAGAACTGATTGAGATGTCTGCTTTCTCTGTTTCCTATACAGGTACCTTAGGTCATTTTGGCTCAGCTTGCTACTAAGAATGGGGCTGCTTAAGGTATTCAGAGTGGGAGGGTGACAAGCTGGCTGCTTTTACAAGAATGCTTCACTGACACCCTGCCTACACCTTCGCTTACTCCAGGGCACTAACGGTCACTCCTGTTGCACATGGACCTGTTTTATTTGACCCACTACTCTAAATGGATCTCACCTGCTCAGATGACAAACAGTTCAGGTACTTGTCAACAGCTCTGTTAAAAAGTTTAATATTCAGATCACATATTAAATAACAATCAAATAGACAGCAGCCATTTTATTAAGCGTCAAGTTAGTTGGCATGTGTGTGGCTGAGGAGTGCCTGGTAGTGGAACTATAGGGTTGGCGTATCCAGTAGGATCCCAGGTGACTCAGGCCGGAAGTCAGGTCATTAGGTGAGTTACAGCTGTCCGCTCTCCTTGCAGCACACACCGGAAATACAAACCACCTCCCCATCCCCCACACACAGTCCTCTCCAGCTTGCCTGTTATGTAAGCTGGCCACTTGTTAAATCTACCTGGAACTACCCAAAAATGATCAGCCCTTCTGTTCTGGAGAAGGACTGATTTTCACTTGTCACCTGAACAAAAAGCAATACTTAAACACAGAATTAAAACTAAGAATCCACATGTCAGCTTTTCAGAATTTTCAGCTATTGTTGGCCTAAGACATCACAAATGGAAATGCAGAGCCATACTTCCTCACCGGGAGACCTCAGACGTGCCAGAAGTCCACATGCCCAAACTGAAAAGACCCTGGAGGCAGCAAGATGCTCCCAAAGGCTTACCATCATCTATTTAATAGAGACTGCAAGGGGAGCCCCTGATTACTTTTTTTGCTCTTGGTAAAATGAATCAATTATGTCTTTGTACTTCTCCAGAACTATGAGCCGTTTCAGTTTCATTGTGGGACCTAGCAGAGAAAGGGAAAGAAATGAGTGAGCCTTGGGCTCTGAGAAATCTGAGAAGGTAAGATCCAGACTGAATGAATCCTATAGCTCAAATTAAACCAGACAAACTGGCAGCCAGCCTCCAAAATGCCTGCATGACCCCTGTTCCTGGTACCCATACCCTGTGTAGTCTCCTCCCACATTGTACCAGGGATGGTCTGTGTGACCAATAGAGAACAGAGGAAGTGATGATACGTCACTTCTGAGAGTAGGTTATAAAAAGACTGGTTTTTGTCTTGGGCTTTTCTCTCTTGGGTTATACTTGGATCAAGCCAGCTGCTGTATTGTGAGGACACACAGGCAGCCTATAGAAAAGTCCACTGGCAAAGAACTGAGGTCTTTGGCCAATAGCCAGCAAGGAACAGAGGCCTGCCAACAACTACATGCATGAATTTGGAAGTAGATACTCCAGCGCCAGATGACATCTTGACTAACCTCTTGACAGACCCTCAGCCACAACCCCCCAGCTAAGCTGCCCTTGGATTCCTGACCCACAGAGAGATAACAAATGTTGTTTTAAGCTGCTAGGTTTTAAAGGGTGATTTGTTACACAGCAATAGATAATACACAAATCATCTCTCCATTTCAGTGAAAGTTCATGTGGATGTCGGACATTATGCTTTGATTGATTATGAAGGGACAGAGGACAAGCCCTGGTGAGGGAGGGGCCCTGTCATGGTCTTCCCCTAGTCATTTTTATTGGCCTTGGCTTCCCCCTGTAAAGCAAGGTTGAAACGGCTCAGATTTGAGGTGCTGGGTAGCATTTGTGCCTCACACTTGGCTGTGTAACTGGAGATGTAAAAATCAAAGTCATTTATATGAAATATTAGGACATCTTCCATCTGGTTGACCTTGCATTCAATTTGTTAGCACCAGCCAACCAGATATGTTCAAGAATTCTGCATCTCAGCATTGGCTGAGGAGAGCTGCCTCTGGGTTCAGCCTTGAGGGAATCTTGAAGACTCCATTTCCATTTCTGCCTTGTGTCATGAACACCCCATGATACTACAGCCAAGAGCGACCTCATCCTCCCAGCTAAGGCTAAACCAGAGGCCTCTTCTGGTTCTAGGTACCATCGTCCAAAGGAGCTTCATGTTTCTAAACTGTCAAATGAGCTGACTACAGAAGGCCATAGCAGTCTTATTCCTACAGCCATGTGACTCCAGCCTAAATGGTAGCAGGGCTTTCATGTTCTCATTGTGATCTTGGGGAAATAGTCCCATGATCAAGGCAAAGTTAAATGTCGTCTGTCCTAATTAATAAGTTCTAGCACATATCTCATGTATTCAACAGGCTCTGCACTACAACAAACCCTTGCACAGAGAAATCAATATCCTCCCTCAGGAAGGAAGTGGGTGTCACGAAAGTGCTGACAATGACCTGCTTGCCAGGGCTGCCTCATTTAATCGGCACCTCCCCGACACTCCTAGGCCTCGATAAAATGAAAATACCTACCCAGCTCTCCACCTGAAATGGAGAAGTCCCTTTCGAGAATGGCCCACTTCTGGATATGGTAGGGTCGGGCAGCTGCATTTAGGTTGACCCTCTGGATCCCCTCTTCAATGGCCTGATACACGGCCTCATCCTTCCCCACGATCTCGGATACTGTGGTGGCTTTGCTGCCCACCCCCTGGCAGAACTCCACAGCTTGTTCGGTCAGATTATCAGTTGGCTCAGATGTGTCTGGATCTGGAGTGCACTGGAAAGTCAGATATCAGTCAGGACCAAGCCTCAATCTGAAGAGCTAAGCCCTGGTCTTCCAGGAGGTCTTACTGGTGATGTCTGTGAACTCTGTTTGAAAGAGATGGTTCTAGAATGAGTAGGATGCTGTCCTGACTGTTGAGCCCCGTGGTGTGGAAGGAGCAATGGTCAGAGAATTAGAAAATTTCAGCCAATGAAGTCATCATTTGTGAAACAGGGACAATACCTCCTGCCCTGCACTGCCCTGGGAGACTATCTGCCAAGGGAATGAGGCCAGCAGCGCTTTGTAAACCGGAACGTACTAGTCACGTGTGAAGGATCATCACGGTAGTGTATTAATTGTGCCATTGAGGACAGAAAGGATTTCCATGTGCAATGGCTCCCCTAGGGCAGGCAGCACTATTTGCAGTTATTCCAGATTGGGATCCAGATGTGGCCAGGGCTGAACGTGGCTTCTGCCTGGGCCAACCCACAGGCCACCCACCAGCTGCTCCTCCTGAGCCAGAACCCCCCAGACACACCTTCAAGGTGAGCAGCATGGACAGGAACTTCCGTCGGTCCCCAATCAGCATGGCATTGCTGATGATGGGCAGCTCTGTCTTCACAGCCTCCTCGATGGGCACAGGAGGCACATTCTCCCCACCAGCTGTGATGATTAATTCTGGGGAGAAAAGGCCAGGGCCCCGGCACAGGCTTTAGTCCAGTTGCCCTGACTGAACCAAGACTCAACCCTCAGCCACAGTCTGGGGAAGCCAGAGCAGCAAGAAGCATTATTGGAGACTTGGGCTTCAGGACCTAGGGAGGAGGTCAAGAAGCCGAGAAGCAGTGCCAAGAAGCCAAGGAGCCAAGAAGCAGTGCCAGGCCCTCAGGAGCATCTCATGCCTGCTGGGCAATAGTGGTGGTCCCCAGAGGACAAATGATCCCCTAGGGGTGCCACTCCTCTGCTCATCAACTGAGACTCTGCCTGTTCAGACATCCTGGCTCCCTTCTGCCAGACTGAGATCCTCGTTGGACCTCCTACGCACCCTCTGAATAACCTATTATTATTTCCCCCACTGTCTTAATGCCAAACACTCCTATCACTTACATAGCGCTCACCATGTGCGGGCATCTGGCTTAGTGCTTTACATATAGTGATTGATTGAATCCTCACAATAAGCCTATGAAGAAGCAGTACACTTATCATTTTACAAATGAGGAAGCTGAGGCACAGAGAGGTTAAGTAATTTGCCTAAGGCCACGTGCTAATAAGTAATCCAAGCAGTCCAGTCCCAAAGCCTGTGCTTTTGCCCACTCTGCCTCTCACCTCACTTGTGCCTACCCCACTGGAATGCCCTCTCCCCTTCTTTCTGTCTGTCCTCCAGACTGCATTCTTCAAGGAGCAGCTCAGTTGCCTCCTTCAGGAAGACTTCTCTACTCTTCCAGTCTATTGACCAGTCCCTTCTCTAAGCTTTTACAGCACTCACCTATTCATCCATTGGTTCAGTCTTTCATTCAAATATTCATTGAGTGTCTACTGTGTGCAAGGCCAGCATTTTAGGCACTCAGTGTATTGGCCTTCTGTTTTCTGAATGATGACTTACTATATGGTAATAAGTAGGTATTTAATAAATGCACCTTGACTGACAGTAGCTAGATTGCACTCCTGTTCCCCTAATTCTAATTCAGCAAAGATTAGTTGATCACATTCTGTGTGCGGGTCCTGTGCTGGACATCAGGTACAGAATAGAACAAGACGGTCTCCAGCTGCAGGGAGATCCCAGTGTGGTTGGACAGTGGGACAGAGGAGCATACCCTGATCCAACTGAATGTTAAGCATGAATAGGGGTTTGACAGGCAGAGAGTACAACATACATAGAAGCACAAAGGACTTTAGCTAAAGGTAATACAATGAGGAAAGGCTGAAGTGGAAGGAAGGTTGATCACAGAGGCCTCCAATGCCGTGTGAGGAACAGGACTATGAGTAGGTGGGAACCACGGAATGGTTTGCGGTCAAAGTTTTAGCAAACTGATGACTGGGATGAAGGGTGGTTAAGGAGACAAGCTGGCCAGAGGGGAAACCATGACAGAAGTCCAGGCAATCAGGGTTAATCTAGGGCAGCAGAAGTGGGATGGAGAGGAAAGATAAATTCTGGAAATGTGGAAAGACATAATCCAGCTGCCCACATGTGGAACTCATCATTACTACCTCATTCCTGCCCTTTTTTCTTACCTCTCTCCCATCCTTACTAGCATCTTTTACTACTAGTTTAACAACACCTATTCATGATAAAAACTCTTAGCAAACTAGGTATAGAGAGGAATTTCCTTAATCTGATAAAGAATATCTACAAAAAATCCAGTGCAGACACACTTAATGTTAAAATATTGAAAGCTCTCCCCCTGAGATCAGGAACAAAACAAGGATGACCACTCTCACCACTTGCATTCAGCATTATTCTAGAGGGCCTAACCAGTGCAATAAGACAAGAAAAGATAATTCATAAGGATTGGAAAACGTGGATTGAATTGTGTCCCCATAATGATATGCTGGGAAACCCTGGTGGCATAGTGGTTAAGTGCCACGGCTGCTAACCAAAAGGTTGGCAGTTCGAATCCGCCAGGTGCTCCTTGGAAACTCTATGGGGCAGTTCTACTCTGTCCTATAGGGTCGCTATGAGTTGGAATCGACTCGACGGCAGTGGGTTTTTAACGATATGCTGAAGTCGTAACCCCAGGTATCTGTTGATATGACCTTATTTGGAAATCAGGTCTTTGCAGCTGTGATCAAGTTATAATGAGGTCATACTGGATTAAAAAAAAAAAACCAAACCCAGTGCCGTCGAGTCGATTCCGACTCATAGTGACCCTATAGGACAGAGTAGAACTGCCCCACAGAGTTTCCAAGGAATGCCTGGCAGATTCAAACTGCCACCCCTTTGGTTAGCAGTCATAGCACTTAACCACTATGCCACCAGAGTTTCCCGTACTGGTAGGCTAAATCCAATAACTGGTGTCTTTATAAGGAGAAGGAGATTTACAGACATACACACAAAGACAGACACACAAAGGGAAGATAGCCATGTAAGATGGAGGCGGAAATTGGAGTGATGCAACTACAAGCCAAGAAGCACCAAGGGTTTGCCAGAAACCACCTGAAGCTAGGAAAAGGCAAGGAGGGAGGCTTCCCTAACGCCCTCAGAAGGAACACGGCCCTGTCAACACCTTGATTTCAGACTTCTAGCCTCCAGAACTGTGAAAGAAAAAATTTCGGTTGTGTTAAGCTACCCCACTTGTGATTTGTTACAGCAGACCTAGGAAACTAATGCAGAAAGGAAGAAACAAAACTCATTATTTGCAGATGACATGATCATGTCTTAGAAAATCTAAAAGAAGTTACAAACTAGTAGAATTAATATGTGAATTCCGCAAGGTCACTGAATACCATGTCCATCCATATAAAAAAAAATCAATCACATTCCTATATACCAGCAACAAATAGAAAACAAAAAATTTTAAATTACACTATTTACAATAGCATCAAACAATGTTAAGACTAAGTCTAAGGAAAGATGTGCAAAAATCTTCACACTGCAATTCGCAAAACATCACTGAGAAAAATTAAAAAAATAAATGGAGGGCTATACCACATTTGGAAACTCTGGTGGAGTAGTGGTTAAGACTATGGCTGCTAACCAAAAGGTCGGCAGTTTTAATCCACCAGCTGCTCCTTGGAAACTCTATGGGGCAGTTCTACTCTGTCCTATAGGGTCGCTATGAGTTGGAATCGATTTCAGTGGCAATGGGGTATGGGTATGGGTTTATGGACTGGCAGACTCAATATTGTAAAGATGTATGTTCTCATCGAATCAATCTATAGATTCAATGGAATAGAAATTCTGAACAGTTTTTTTTTTTTTTTTTTTAAGAAATTGACTCCATGATTCTAAAATTCGTATGGCATGCAAACGGTCAAAAATATCCCAGGTTTTCTTGAAGATGAAGTCCAAGACTGTAGGACTTACACAAACAGATACCAAGTCCTATCATGAAGCTACAGGAATTAAGACACTAGGGTACTGGTGCAAGGATAGACAGACCGATGAAACAGAATAGAGTCCAAAAACCTGCCATACACAGCCACTTGACTTGTTACAAAGGTGGTACTGCAGTGGGGGAAAGGGTGGTCTTTTGAAGAGGTGGTACTAGATCAGTTGTATATGCATATGCTCTGGACCCCTACCTCTTACCTCATATGCACATGAAAGCTGGACAGTGAAAAAGGAAGACAGAAGAATTGAAGCGTTTGAACTGTGGTGCTGACAAAGAATACTGAATATACTGTGGACTGCCAGAAAAACAAACAAATCAGTCTTAAATACAACCAGGATGCGCCTTAGAAGAGACTTTTACTTTGGACACATCATCAGGAAAGACCAATAGCTAGAAAAGGACATCATGGTTAGTAAAGTAGAGGGTTTACGAAAACAAAGGAAACCCTCAATTAGGTGGATTGACATAATAGCCACAGCAGTGCATTCAAACGTATCAAGGATCATGAAGATGGAGCAGGACTTGGCAACATTTCCTTTTATTACATATAAGGTCGTCATAAGTCGGAGCCAACGGGGGGCAATCAACAAGGACAACAAAACCTCTCACCACACTATTTTTAAAAGAAGGACCAACTCTGAAAAAAATTGTTTTTTTGGTGGGAGGGGAGAGTACTATCCCTTCTGGTGCAAGGAGGCGAGTCACTGCGAGAGCCCTCAGAGAGACGGCCTCCTCACCAAGGTCCCTAGGACTGCCGTTACCTAGGAGAGCACTAGGCGGCGCCCGCGGCATGCACAAGCAGACCCGCAGTTCCGGCCACCTCGCTCGCCCGGAGCCTCGCGAGAGTACGGGCCAGGGCTCACTGCCCTTCGGGTCCCAGATCCCAAACACTGTGAGATTCTGCCCCAGCTTGGCCGTTAGTTCGAATCCCGGCTCCGTCGCCCGCCTGTGTGGGTGATTTCCTGGAAGTCGTTTACTGGCTCCTCGAGCTTTACTTTCTCCTGTGGAATGGGATTCCCGCGTGGTTACTGCGGATATTACACTCACTCGGGCAAAGTAAGCAAAGCACCTTTTCCAGGGAAGAATCCCCAACTTCTTGGGAGGAGCCAAGTTCTCTGCGGGGAAATTTCTTTTAAGTCTCATGTTTTATTTTTAATTTAATATCCAGTTTGTGTTCTGCTCCATATCATATCTCTGTTTGCATAGAGAAATACATACACAGTATTTAGGCCTTCAAATCTTCTGGAAAAAACTTACCTTGTTTTCCTAGGGGATTTGAATCCCAGCTGAGTGACCTTGGGCAAGTTACTTAGCCTCTCTGGTGTCCTCATCAACGCATTGGGGTAATAAGAATAACTGCTCCACCAGTGCGTAGAGTGAATAAAATGGTGTCAGGAAAGGTGCTTGGAAAGGGTAAGGGTAGCGGGTAAAGGGTACTTAGTAGCGGGTTTATTGGCCGGAGTACTGTTCCTCCCGGGCCTCGAACCCCCGGAGGCCATCGGGGTGCGCTCACCTTTGAGTCGCCCGGTGATGTAGAGGAAGCCATCGTCGTCGAGGCGGCCGGCGTCGCCCGTGTGCAGCCAGCCATCGGCGTCGATGGCCTCACACGTCTTGTCCTCCATGTTCAGGTAGCCCATGAAGATGGTGCGGCCCCACAGGCAGATCTCGCCGGTGCCCTCCGCGTCCTCATTCACCAGCTTCACCAGGCAGCCTGGCACCACCTTGCCAGAACTGGGGCCACCGAGCGGGGGCGCGTGGTCAGAGGGAGTCGGTTTCTCCCAGTCCAGGGCGAGCTCCCCCGGGGCAGGGGGCAACCTCTCAGCCTTCCCTGATGCCTATAAAGTGTCCCCTCTCGGGGCTTTTTTATTTTAATAGGGGTCTTAGAGCTGAAAGGTGGGGGTTCATAAATGCTTTTTGGGGAGATGAATGAATGAATGAATGGGATGCTCATAGTGGAGCTTCAAGCACTGTGATGGGCCGGCAGAGAGGGGAGGTATTTATAAGCACAACAGATGAGCCTTCAACTGCCCCTATCACCCCATTCCCACCCCAACTGGAACCTGGGCCATCAACTATCCCGGGACACCTCTAACACACTCCACCCCATTGGAGAGAGGGGGCGAAGGGAAATTGCTCCACCACAGGAACCATGGCGGGGGGTGCCTGGGCGTTTAGGCTGTTTTTAACAGATTTATGTGATACAGTGGTAGAGACTACTGCCACCCCACCCCGCTTGACTGAGGAGAAAATTGAGGCTCAGAGAAGCAAGAGATTTGGCCAAGATGGCAATGTCGGCACCAGTGGCTAGGTCTCTGGGGCACAATGAACATGGAAAGAGGAAAGGGTCCCCAGGGCCTCCAGCAGGCCGGGCGCCAACGGTCGTCTCAAGGACACATGGATATGTGGGCAAGCGTATGTGCCACAGCCTCAAGCCTCACCTGTAGAGCCGGTAGTTGTAGGGGCTGGACATGAAGTGGGGGCCTGAGGTCTCACTGAGCCCGTAGCCCGCGTACAAGCGGATGTTGAGGCCCAGGAAGAAGCGCTGTGTCTCTGCGGTCATGGGGGCTGCTCCGTAGAAGCTCTTCTGACACTTGGCAAAGCCCAGCGCCTGGCGGACCTTGGCTAGCACCAGGTAATCTGCCAGCCTGGTCATGAAGGGCTTTAAGTCGCTGACGGGAGAGGGAGAATGGTCCACAGAAGAAAAGACACACATACTCACACATTAAAAGGCCGAGTATTCAGTGGGTACGTGTTGCCACTGCCATTGTCTGTTCCGACTGTTGAATATTTCAGATATTGGCCCTGCCCAATATTTGCCCTGCGGCATGAATGCAGATATAGGTATGCATGCCTGCACTTGTGTACAAGTGTGTTTTGAGCTAGGAAGGCACACAATCAGATTCAGCTCTGTATAGGTAACAACACAGATGCATGCAAATTTGCACACACAACAATACACATGTGCAGACACTGAAAGTATACATGCACGGACGTACATGTACAAACACGTGTATCCCATTTGAAGCGCATGAGTGTTTTGTTCATGCATATTCATTTTTCTGTCTGTGCAAATGAAGTTGTAGGTGTGCAGATGCTTGTATACATGTCTCATGAAATGTGATACAGTTTCAAAGATATCCTGGTAATGGAAAATATTTCTAAATTGAAACCAAGCCACATTTTCCCTATTGATCTTCCTGTAGACTAGTGCTGTAGGAATTGAAAAAGCAATCAAAAGGGTGTGAGGGGAAAGATCCTAGCGGTCACTTTGGATGGTCTGGGGAAGGGTGGCCCCCACCACTGTGGCCACTTCTGTAGTCACCCACTGAGGTCAGGAGATGGGGCAGGAGCTGCTCCCAGAGTGGTGAACTCTTTTAGAGGATATAAGTCATTCCTCCCAGGCAGAAGCCAAAAATGGGGTGACTGTCCCCAGTGGGGCCTGGGAAAAGGATGGGGGCTCAGGCCCAGCCGTTGACAGGGCCTCTGCACAGGGGTCCCTAGAACTGGCAGGTCAATGGGCCGGGGCATACCCGACCTGTCAGGTCTCTGGCTGGACACTAAGGTTATGACCCAGCCCTGCTGCCTCCTCAGTCCACCCACTCCCTGATCCCTGTACCTGTCCGGGGAGCTGAGGTTCTGCTCCAAGGTCACCGACATGGCCCACAGCAGCATCTTCCGCCGAATGAAGCTGGACTGAGCCGCCACCTCCTGGATTTGCTCCATGATCTTCTCCCACACCCGCGGGACTCCCATGTGGGACGTGGGCTCCACCTCCCGTAGTGTGTTCACCAGGCTCCCCTGTTCACAGCCAGCAAGAAGGTAGGCCTACCAGTTCAGGGCCAGCTGGGGTCCAGGAGACGCCTCTCCCCAGTAAGACATGCACACACCTCACAGGCATGCCTGCACACACAGGCTCATACAGGTGCACCTACATACCTGTACCCAACTTATGGCACATACTATTGGCTGCCCACTTATCAGCCATCTCTTTACCCTTCTTTGCTGTCATTCAGGTATCAGGGTGGTCAGATGCTTCAAAAGGACCTCAGTCCCTTCTCAGCCCAGGGGGTGGAGACTCTCCATAGCCCTAAGCAGTGATTGGTTTAGGAATGGGCATGTGACACTGCTTGGACCAATGAGTTGCAAGGGAGTCTGCTGGGGGCTTCCAGGAAAGTTTTCTCCACTGTTAAAAAGGATCCAAAGAGTAGATATGTTTGTAAGAGATTGGGGTGCAGGGAGGGTCTGTGACCATCTTGTGACCAACCTCTGAGGATGGGTCATGCTTGATGGTATTCTGGACTCACTGAACTACTCCGATTGAACTTTCCCTTATGTCATGTGATCAGTTTCCCTTCTTGGTTGTTTGAATAAGGCTGTGCTAATTGCTGCTGAAAGAATTCTGACTGGTAAGGGGACAGGGAATAGCACACCCACAAATGCACACACAAGGCCCACAAACATGAGTGCACACTTGGGTATGCCCTTGCACACCTACTCAGACACCCACATGGGCAGAGAGGCAGACTGACCTTCAGTGCATCAGGCTCAGCAAAGCAGACCTGGGCCCCCCACTGGATGCCCGTCCACAAGTCATATATCTGGGCAGCAATGTGGCTAAGGGGTAGGTAGCTGACCACTACCTCCTGTTGGGTTTCTGCTGGCTGAATGTCACCGGCCTGGCTGCCATATCGTGCTGTCCACGTGATCTGGAGGATAGGCAGGTGTACCCCAGAAATGTCCACAAGCCAGCCCTGGCAGTGCTTATTACAACTGTGGCCGCCCTCGGGGCTTGGGGCTACTCCTTCAGGGACCCCCTCCAGAGTGGGCAACCTCCCAGGCATCTCCACAGGCCCTGGAAAACCCTGGGTACAGGCCTCTCCTTCCTCCACCTCCCCTAACTAGGGTCAGTCTGGACCACAGACTGGCAGACTGTCCTATTTATCCCAGTACTCTGAGCCAAGGGCCCAAAGGAGCCCTCCCAGGGACTGTCAGGGCAGGGCCATTGCCCCAGATCCACCCACA
This sequence comes from Elephas maximus indicus, assembly GCF_024166365.1. Taxonomy (NCBI): domain Eukaryota; kingdom Metazoa; phylum Chordata; class Mammalia; order Proboscidea; family Elephantidae; genus Elephas; species Elephas maximus. The sequence goes on along the minus strand of NC_064831.1, from coordinate 68,397,364 downwards.
GCCCAACCCCACCCATGTGGGACATCTGTCCTACATTGTCCTGACTCAGCATCACACCCTTGGGGCTCCCAGTGGTGCCTGATGTGTAGACCAGTACGCAACACTGGTTGGGCTGCTGGGCACTGATGATGGTGTCTAGGGCTTCCTCCGGTACCTCATTCCCCAGCTCCATGAATTCCTCCATCTGTGGCCAGATGGGGAGAATGGGCATTCCAGGTCACTGGGTGAACCTAGCCAGGCCCCAGCTGATGCCCAATGCCCCACTACCCATACCGTGTACACATTGGCCATCTTCTTTGGAAGAGGTTCCTGATATATCACTACTGCCTTCAGGTGTGGCAAATGTTTCCAGATCTGTGTTGACAGAAAACACAAATGAGGTTTCAACAAGAAAAATGTCACTTCCTGAGAAGACCCTATCTCCAGGTGTTAGCCTGCTTGGCAGGCACTTTGTGGCAAAGGCTTCTGGGCTCCCCATCTCCGACCTTTGACCTCAGCAGAACTGGCACCCTCTCCCATAGTTCTTCCATCATGAGAACTTTGGGGGAATAAAGGTGGGGATAGGCTAGGGGCTGGGAATGTCTCCCTACTAAAGGAAAACCTCCAAACAAACTGGAGCCTGGCTGAATGAACTATGATACAGCCACGCAATGGAGTACTATGCAACTGTAGAAAAAGAAAGTTAGGGGGAGAGGGGAATAGGAATGTCTACATACTGACATGGAGTGGTTTCTAAGATATATTATTAAGTGAAAAAAGAAATGTGTAGAAATGTATGTAGTATGCCACCGTTGTGCAAGAAATGAATAGAATGTGAATATATGAATATGTATGTATGCATGCATTAGCTTCTGTTTACAAAAAGGAATGCTGGAAGGTTAAAGCAAAAACTAAACAAATTGATTATAGGCAGAAGAAGGGAATGGGGCAAGATGAAAGGAATGAGAAGTAAAACTCCTTTGAGTGTATTTTATTATATAGTTTTGACTTTAGAATCAGGTAAGTGTTCTAATCATTTGAAAAATAAGATTATATGAGAAGGGGCAAGAAAATGGTTCCCTAAAAATTGAAAACAAACTGAAAGAAATGAACCTATGTACCAAGTTGGTGATATAACCACACAAAAGAATTACATCAAGGGATTTTAGAACACTACGTCTTGATTTTCCTCCCTTAGTGGCATATATTTTATAATAAAAAAGAAATTCCAAGCTTTATTCAGTAGTCTTATTGTTGGTAATAGTATTGATGCTACTATTTTGAAATTATTTATATATATCCTATTATGTATTATATTAGGATCCAGTCATTTGAACAGAACAAAGGGATACTGCATGGTTTAAAGTTAGGAAAGGTGTGCATCAGGGCTGTATCCTTTCACCGTACTTACTCAATCTGTATGCTGGGCAAATAATCCGAGAAGCTGGACTATATGAAGAAGAACAAGGCATCGGGACTGGAGGAAAACTCATTAACAACCTATGATATGCAGATGACACAAGCTTGCTTGCTAAAAGTGAAGAGGACTTGCAGCACTTATTAATGAAGATCAAAGACCACAGCCTTCAGTATGGATTACATTTCAACATAAAGAAAACAAAAATCCTCACAACTGGACCAATAAGCAACATCACGATAAATGGAGAAAAGGTTGAAGTTGTCAAGGATTTCATTTGACTTGGATCCACAATCAACACCCATGGAAGCAGCAGTCAAGAAATCAAAAGATGCATTGCATTGGACAGATCTGCTGCAAAAGACCTCGTTAAAGTGTTAAAAAGCAAAGATGTCACCTTGAAGACTAAGGTGCACCTGACCCAAGCCAAGGTGTTTTCAGTTGCCTCACATGCATGTGAAAGCTGGACAATGAATAAAGAAGACCGAAGAAGTTTGACGCCTTTGAATTATGGTGTTGGTGAAGAATATTGAATATACCATGGGCTGCCAAAAGAATGAATAAATCTGTCTTGGAAGAAGTACAATGAGAATGCTCCTTAGAAACAAGGATGGTAAGATTACATCTCACATACTTTGGACGTGTTATCAGGAGGGATCAATCCCTGGAGAAGGACATCATGCTTGGTAAAGTAGAGGGTCAGTGAAAAAGAGGAAGACACTGTATGAGATAGATTGACACAGTGGCTGCAATAATGGGCTCAAGCATAACAACGATTGTGAGAATGGCACAGGACCAGGCAGTGTTTCGTTCTGTTGTACATACGGTCGCTATGAGTTGGAACCAACTCAATGGCACCTAACAACAACAATTATAGAAAATAAATAATTAGACAAATATTATTAGGACCTAAGATTTAAGGTAAGACAAAAAGAATGCAAAGATAAAAGCAAAGAAAATAAGTTAAAACACCACAATATAACCTTGAATCAGAAAAATTGTGAACTCATGATTTTTTTTTTTTTACTTTTAAAAAGTATGTATTTGTGAGACTTCTGATTCTGGTCACAAGGAAGTTACACCTATCCTCCTGTTGTAAATACTAGAAAACTGGACAAAACATGTAAAACAACCGGTTTCAGACATTGGACTATAGGCAGCACAGACTATGATCTCTGAGACAGGAAACAAGTGATTCAAGCCTCTGGCTGCCTGAGCTTTCTGCCTGCAGGCAGTTTCTAGACTATGGCAGAAGTAGAAGATATCTCATATAGAACCTGGCTGTTTCACTGAGTTGAGGAGACAGTGATCAGAGTTCAGGTAAGTGGAAATGGTTAGACTATGTGGAGCAGAATATCAGAGAAGAAAGAACTATGTAGAAAAAGAGTTCCAGAAATCTGTTTAGGGGCAGGCCCTCTTGAGTCTTTGGCTCAATACCAGTCTGCAGATTTATAGGTGAAACTCTATAAATCTGGTGGGAAAAAACCTTCTGGATAAAGGACAATTACTGGGGCTATAAGATAAACAAGAGGTCATATAAGGCCAGGAATTGTTTATGTTTCCATCAGCCAGAATGGAGGCCCCTCATTAAATACATGAGACATTCAGTAAAGATCCCAAAAACGTCACGCCTTACTAGTGGGGCTAAAGGCTGTTGTTCTGGATTGAACTGTGTCCCTCAAAAAGTTATGTTGAAATCCTGACTCCTGTACCTGTAAATATGACCCTTTTTGGAAAAAGGGATTTTATTTTGTTATGTTAACTAGGTCATACCAGAGTAGGGTGGATCCTAAACATTATCACTTCTGAATGATGTCTTAAAAAGAGCAGAATAGACAGAGAGAGAGACACACACAGGGAGAAAACAGACTGCAGAGACAGATACATCTGTCCAGGAAAACCAAAGATTGCCAGTAGCTACTAGAAGTTGAGAGAAAGAAAGAAGAACTTTCTTCTAGAGCTGACATCCTGAATTTGAACTTCTAGCCTCTTTAACTGTGAGAAAATGAATTTCTGTTCTGTAAAGCGACCCACTTGGGGAATATTTTGTTACTTCAGCACTAGGGAACTAAGAAAGCTATCTAAAGACCCTCCCTGAAAAAGCTTAAACACAAACCTCATAGAGAAGTCCAGAGAGAAAGAAGGGGGGAAAAAAAAAAAAACTGGAAAAAATTTCCTGTGTGACAATATCAAGAAGTCTAACATACATGTAATTGGAGTCTTGGAAACTATTTAAAAAATGTTTGAGGAAGTGACTGAGAAATTTCCAAATTTGATTAAAACTATAAACCCACCAATTCAAGAACCTCGATGAACCTCAAGGAGGATAAACATAAAGAAAATCACACCAAAGACACCACACAATCAAATTGCTGAAAACCAGGGATAACGAAAAGTTCTCAAAAGCAGCCAGAGAAACAAGTTACCTTTATGTGGAGAGGAACAAAGATAAGGAATCACAGACTTCTTACCAGAAACTATGCAAGCTAAAAAACATTGGACTGACATCTTTAAGGTGCTGAAAGCAAAATAAAAACCTGCATCAATGTAGAATTCTAGACCAAATTAAAATATCCTTCAAAAATTAAGGAAAAACACATTTGCAGACAAAAAGATGCTGAGAGAATTTGTTGCCGTTAGACCTGTACTACAAGGAGTGTTGAAGAACATTCTTAACAGAGAAGAAAGATGCTATCAGATGGAAACTCAGATCTACATAAAGAAATGATAAGTGTCAGAAATTATAAATACGTGGGAAAATATATAAATGTTCTTTCTTTTAAAATTTTTTGAAAGATACTTAACTGTTTAAAGCAAGAATAATAATATATTGTGGGGTTTATAACACAAGTAGAAGTAAAACAGATGTCAGTAATGCAAAGGATGGAAGGGGAAATGGAAATATATTGCTGTAAGGCTCCTATATACATGTGAAGTGGTATAATATTATTTGAAAGTAGACTGTGATAAGTTAAAGATGCATATTGTAAATCCTAGAGCAAACACTAACATAATAAAGAGGAATAGCTAATATACCAGTGGTGCAGATAAAATGTGATGTCCAAAACAAACAAACCAAACACATGCAGACACACACACACACAGGCAAAACAAAACAAAAAACCCTCAGTTCAAAAAAGTCAGGAGAAATGGAATAAAGAACAAATGGGACAAATAGAAAACAAATAACAACATGGTGGATTTATAGAAAATTTTGTCAGACTAGATAAAAAAGCAACACTCAACTATATGCTGTCTGCAAGAAGCTCATTTCAAATATAAAGACATAGATAAGTTAAAAGTTGTTGTTGTTGTGTGCTGTCGAGTCGATTCCAACTCATAGCAACCTCATACGACAGTCTAGATGTGCCCCATATGATTTCTGTTTTTAATCTTTAGGGGAGCAAATCACCAGGTGTTTTCTCCCTTGGAGCTGCTGGTGGATTCTAACCACTGACCTTTCTTCTGTTTAGCAACCAAACACTTAACCATTGCACCACCAGGGCTCCTTAAGTTAAAAGGATATAAAAACATATACCATGTAAACATTAATCGTAAGAAACCTAGAGTGGTTATAATGAGACAAAGTAGCTTTGGAACAAGAGCTATTTACCAGGGATATTTCTTAATGATAAAGTGGTCAATTCATCAAGAGGACGTAATTAAATATGTATGTACAGTACCAAATAACAGAGCTTCAAAATACATGAAGCGAAAACGGTTAGAAATGAAATAGATAAATCCACAATAGTAGTTGGAGATTTCAACACTCCCTTTCTCAGTATTTGATAGAATAAGTAAACAGGAAATCAGTAGGGACATAGATGACTTAAACTTTATTAACACTATTAACCAGTTTGGCCTAATTGCCATTTATAGAACATTCCATCCAACAGCTGTAGAATACACATTCTTTTCAAATGTGCATTAAAAATACATATATATGTATACATATATATATAATTTATTTCCTAGTTCTGGCCACTGAAAAAGACTGAAAGTAATGACTCTACCCAGTAGCTTTAGGCACTCCTGGTGTCCAGATAGTTCAGACTGTGGTCTCTAAATATCATTCCTCACTAAAAAGAATCAGAGTATCCTGGAGAAATAGTTGATTCTGGGTCTGGAGTCTGGGGCAGGAAATGTACAAGATGAACCTGAGGTCTTGTGCCAGAAAATAAGTCCTCAAAGAATGATGGGGACAGTTCAAAAGGACACAGGCATCAGTTTTCGCACTGACTACAGATGGAAAAATTTGAATAATGACCGTGATTGATGGAAACACATTATATATAAAGATCTATAAGTTCATAATGACACTTTGAGAGAGAGAAAAATGGAAAAAGGAAAAAACCTGAAAAACAAGACAAACTAAACCCAAACAAATCTGAGAACAACCGTTAGTCACTGTTATGGATTGAATTGTATCCCCCCAAAATATGTGTCGTAAATCCTAAACTCTATGCCTATGGTTATAATCCCATTGGGAAATGGGTTGTCTTTGTTATGTTAATGAGGCAGGATTAGCATAGGGTATATCCTGAGTCAATCTGTTTGGAGATATAAAAGAGATTAAAACAGGGGAAGAGATTGAGACGGGAAGAGAGATGCCAAGCCACATGAAGATCACCCAGGAGTAGAGAGTCAAAGAGACGAGGACCTTCTTCCAGAACCAACAAAGAAAGACTTCCCCTAGAGCCGGCACCCTGAATTTGGGCTTCTAGCCTCCTAAACTGTGAGAAAATAAGTTTCCCTTTGTTAAAGCCACCCACTTGTGTATAGCAGCACTAGATAACTGAGATAGTCCTGATATTGGTAAATAAATAGAAAGACTAAGCATTTATCTTGCCTGTCTTATTAGTTACTTACTGCTGCTGTAACAAATTTCTATAAGCTCAGTGACTTGAAACAACAGAAATTTATTATTTTACAGTTCTGGAGGTCAGAGTCTAAAATGAGTCAGCAGGGCTGTGTTCCTTCTAGAGGCTCTAGGGGGAATCCATTTCCTAGCCTTTTCCAGCTTTTAGAAGCAGCCTGCATTCTTTGGCTCATAGCCCCTTCCTCCATCTTCAAAGCCAGAAGCATAGCATCTTCAAATCTCTCTCTCTCTCTGACCTCTGCTTCAGTCATCACGTCCTTTTCTGACTATGGTCCTTTTTTGTCCCTTTTCATAAGGACCCTTTTAATTACATTGGGCCTACCCAGATAATCTAGGATAATTTCCTTGTCTCAAAATCCTTAGCAATAACACCTGCAAAGTCCCTTTTGCCATGTAAATTAATATATTCATAGGTTCCCAGGATTAGGATATAGACATCTTTTGTAGGCCATTATTCTATCACACCTGATTTGTATGCACAGGTGTTTCAGGTTCTAGGTAATGAAGGAAAGTTCTTTTGGAAGAAGAATACCAGCTGATGAATTAGAAAATCACTATCGTACCATCCCTAATGAAATAATTGATTTGGACAAAGATCATCAAAGGATACCAAAGCCATTAGGAGAAAGGTTGATGAGGAGCTTTACAATAGAAGATCAAGTATTCTCCACCTGAATCCACTGAATCTCAGTGTCACTAAAAGTGGTACAGCCTGGCACCATGTGCCTCATGGGAAGGTGCAATACAGCTCCACCTGTGGGGTGTTCTTGCCAAAAAGACATCGTGCCTTTAGATCCAAGAGAAACTACAGAGGTTAGACGAACAAGTTAAACAACGTCAAGAAGAAGCAGACAGACAAATCCAGAATGTGGGACAAGGTACAAGACAACCAAACTAGTCTGTGACATGTCTGTGGTCATAGTCTCACACTTGAGCGTGCATCGGAATCACCTGGAGGGCTGGTTAAAACACAAAGTGCTGGGCCCACAGCCTGAGTTTCTGATTCAGCAGGTCTGGGGTGGGGACCCAGGATTTGCATTTCTGACAAGCTCCCAGGTGATGCTGATGCTACTGGCCCAGGGACCACATTGGTCTACGGCATGGGAAACCAAAGATGGAGACTGTTTCGCATTAAAAGACACATGAGAGACACAGCCACATGCAACACGTGGGCCTAGTTTAGATTGATTCAAACAAGCCGACTGTAAAAAGAAATTTTGGGTATTAGATGACATGAAATCATCGAATCACCTTTTGTTAGGTATGATGAAGTTATTGTAAATATTTAAGAAAAATTCCATATTTTTTAGAGATGCATATTTAAGGGATGAAATGACCTGATGTCAGAGATTTGCCTTCAAGCCAATAATCCTCCCCCCTCACCAAAAAAAACAACTCATTGCCGTCGAGTCGATTACCACTCAGTGACTCTATAGGACAGAGCAGAACTGCCCCATAGGGTTTGCAAGGAACAGCTGGTGGATTCAAACTGCTGACCTTTTAGTTAGCAGCTGTAGCTCTTAACCACTATACCACCAGGGCTCCTTCAAGCAAATGCTTCAGCAAAAACGGGGCATTGAGGAAGCAAGTGTGGTGAAGTGTTGGTAATTGTTGAATCTGAATGATAGCTGTGTGGGGGTTCACTATCCTCTCTATTTTTGTTGGTTTGAAAACTTTCATAATACAAATTTTATTTGAAATAATAATCTAGGGTGGTGATTTCCTAACCATGAGCTTCAGTTTTTTCAGCTGCAAAATGGGGAGGGGAGCATTTGGATTAGATTGACGACCTATCAGAGGGGGCCTGAGTCCCTGAGGGGCATGGCAGAATCTACTGGGGGACTTTTTTAAAGCTCAGGAGGCCTCCCCGGCCCTGGGATTCTGATATGAGCGCTGACGTTGAGGATGGTTTGACTCCTTCAGGAAGGTTGGGGCGGGGGGGATAGCCACTGGGACACTGGCAGTCAAGGTCCCTGCCAATTTGGTTCTCGAGCAATTCTTAAGCCATGGAGGCATCAGCCTGAAGGTGGCCTGGCGGGGAGCCTGGGTGGGGAGAGGGGCTTAGGAATTGTCCCAATGACCCATTTGCCTCAGAGATCACTGGGGTCTAGGAAACCTCCAAAACCTCCATTTCCACGGAGTCAATTCCGAATCATAGCAACCCCATGTGACAGGGTAGAACTGTATCCAAGGCTGTGATTTGCAGAAGCAGACTGCCACATCTTTCTCCAGTGCAATGGCTAGTAGGTTTGAACCACTGACCTTTGGGTTACCAGCCAAGCAGTTAACCACTGTATCACCAGGGCTCCTTTTGGAAACATCCAAACCTGAGGAAATCAGGGCCCCACTAAGTTCTAGGGTGCCTGGGCAGGCCAAAAATGGTGTGTGCCTGCTGACCATTATTGTCTAAATATTTGCCCCCTTTATATATATATATTTTTATATTTAGTGAACCACCTGAGGGTTTGGAGGGGAGGGAGGGTGAGAAGGAGGGCACCGGCGACAGTTCAGGCTGACATGGTCTCACAAAGCAATTTATCTTGGGCCGCAGAATCCGCACCCACACCCTCTCCCCCAATCTCAAGCATTTATCCAAGTCAGGCAGAATGGAGACGCTCAGAATTAGAGATCTGAAAACACAGGGCTCCAAAGGAGCTAAGAAGACCCCTCAAGAATTCAAAGCTATATTGTCATTGGTAATGCAAAGCCCATTTGATAAATCTCTACTAGTAAAACAAAAGTAGGTCAAAAGTGCCCGTGAAAACAGGGTTTTCAAAATAATCCTAAAATGACAAAAGAGAGAGAGCACGCAAATGGATAAGAACAAACACTGAGAGAGAGGGGTCTGGAACTTGAGGGCAGAACCCACTACCTAATTTGCAGGACCGAGTGCAAAACAAGTGTGGGGCCCCTTGCTGGAAAGTTATTAAGAATTTTAAGATGGCGACAGTGGAGCATTGAACCAGGCGAGGGGTCCTGTGTGACTGAGCCTCCCTGTCTAGGCTCTGGTGGTTGACTTGGGGGTTCCCTCAGTCCCCCTCGCATAGCAGTTCTGGGCTCTAGGGGCTGTGAGGAGGCAGCCATAAACTATATGCCGCTGATTCTCACAATCTGTGACAGGACCTATAAAGTCCCCACGAACACTGAATTAGGGACTGCTGAACCAGCCTTGGTCCACCTGAGGGGATGTTTCTACAGCTCTGCACATGCGCCTCTCTGTGACTGACAGAGAACCCCAGGAGTAGCTTTTGTGAACAGTTGGGTTTGTGAATACAGCATCCACGACTAATGAGGAGGGGTACGCTTAGAGTGCTGGAGCAGGTAGTGTCTTTTGTAAACCCTGGCAAGAGGCCTTTGTGCTTCTAGCCTGGTTACTTCTTAGGTTTTCCCAGGGCTTCTCTTTGACTATAAATCAACATCTCTTGGTCTGGCCTGCTCATAGCCTCACCTGAGGGAGCTGTTTTAAAAACATACCCTGATTTGGGGCACCCCCCAAGAGATTCTGCCTTGAGGGATCTGGGCTGCAGCCTGGGCCTGCCTCAGGGATTCTGAGGCAAGCCTGTTGGGAACCACTGACCCAAGCTTCTTTCTTTCATGCTGGAGGAGGTCTCTCCACTAGAAATGGGGGAAGATGTTTGCTTTGGTTCCTCTGGGAATCCAGGTCCCAAGTCCTAGAAGGCTGGAAGCCACTTTTCCCACCCTCAGGTACAGATGGGGAGGCTGAGGCCCAGGTGACACCCCCAGCACCAGAGCCCTGCCAACAAGTCAAGCCAGCACACGAAGGCCTTCTCTAGGACACAGGGAGCCCTGGGAGCCTCACAGGTCACTGGGGCACAGAGGTGTCACTGGGCTACCACATTCCAGTGTGGGGCGTGTGGGTACAGAGCTAGTCAGGGGTGGACCTGAAGTGATTCAGGAGGCATCATCCACACTCAGAAAAGACCCAGCTAGCTCAGGAAAAAATTTGTTTTTTCTTAGCTCAGGGGGCACTCGAGCTCCTGCCATGTTCCCATTGTCTTTAGAAGACCCTGTGGCGCTTGCTGTGGTCCAGCCCTCACCCTGTGGCAACCTTCACCCCACCTCCCACTTAGAGTCAGACTTGAATGCCCAAGGTAGTAGAGCTTTGAGCCACCCACAGTGTGTAATCCTTCCATAGGCAGAGGATCCCATGTCCCCTTTACCCCCCAGGAAAGACCCTACACTGAATGGAAAGCCATTGGAAGCAGTGGTCTGGCCAGGATTCCTGGCCCAGGGCCTGATCACCAACTTCATGTGTGACCTGGGGCAAGTCCCTGTGCTTTTTGGGCCTCAATTTCCTGACCTGTCAAATGGGTGGGTAACCATTACCCTGCCTTGCTCTATGTGTGTGTGCATGGCGGTGGGGTGCATGGACTTGCTGATGAGGATGAGGGGAGACACTGGATGGGAGGGTAGAAAAGGCCTTCGTCAGGTGGAGTGGAGGCCCAGGAGGGTGCCCAGCTGCTGCTACTCCACCCCTTTTCCCACAAACCTTCAGGATCTTTTCCAGCTGCTTCTGTGTGTCAACCACGATGACATTGGCGCGGCAGTCATGGGCAATGAACTGGCAGGCCTCAGGGGAGCTGGTCGTGTAGATGCCGGTGACAATGCCACTGCAGGAGACAGGGAGGGTTTGTGTCTCGGCTGGTGCAGAGGGGCCGCCCACCCCCGGTTCACCTACAGCCCCCACCCTAGAGAGCACCCAGGCCAGGCAGGGCTCCCAGTCATCTCAGACAGCCACCCCAGGCAGAGAGGATGCCAAAGGCAGTCTAGGAGAAGGCCCAGAGAAGAGATGGGATGTTGGAGAGGGGTGGGTAGCCTGGCAGGGAAAGAAGAAGGTGGGAGGTCTGCCAGGGCCCCCAAAGGTGGACACATTCCCAGATTCTAAATAAGAGATAACACTGCTCTCTCCACTCTCTGCCCACCTCTAACCCGTTGGAGACCCTGCCCCACCCCAGCCACTCACCCTGCAAACACTGTGCCCACAGCCGAGAAGAACCACTCTGGGGAGTTGAAGCCGAGGATGGCCACACTGTGGGCCCGCTCTAGGCCGAGCTGCAGGCCAAAGACAGACAGCCCAGGTCAGCTGGGCAGGGAAGGGACCTCCCACCCGCATTACGCCCTCAATGCACACTGCAGAGGACCCTGCAGGCCTGTCCCAGGGACCACCCTGCTAGGATCCAGCCAGTCAGAGAACTCTTTGGGGGATCCGTCACTCAATAGCCCTTGCTGCCCCTGCCCGGGGCCTTCCCAGGGAGTCCAGTCCCTCAGCCCAGCACACAAGGCTTCTAGCCCACCTTGAACACAACAAATAAACCTGAAGTACAGGGCTCTGCACGTAGCATTCGCTCAGTAAATGGCAGTGGAGTTATGATTTCAAAGGGCCTTGCCTGGTAGGGGTTGGGGGAGGCGCACCTGGTGGGCCAGACCTAGAAGGCAGGTCAGGGGCTGAGGGAGGGGCCCCCTCACCTTCAGGAAGCCCTTGGCCGCTTTGCGGGACAGCAGGTAGTACTGAACGTAGGAGATGCGTTCCCACTTGCCCTGGTGCTTGAAGCCCAGGGCGCTGAGGTTGCCGTACTTGTCCAAGGCCTGGTAGAACATCTGGTGCACGGTGGTGGGAGGCTGTGGGCAGCTGGGGTCTATGCGCAGGCGGACCCGCCCATCAGCCTGAGTCGTCCACAACGCCTCCTCTGGTGGTGGAGAGACAGAGCTTGGATCAGGTCAGCTGGGGTTGTCACTGGGGGAACCTGGTCCTGTCCTTGGCTGAGCTCCCCGCCCTGCTGGTGCCACCAATGCCCTGGGCACTGGGCTGTGGGGGCTGGCAGGTGAGCTAGGAACTGGGATAGGCTGGAAGGCTACCTGGAGAAAGAAGTCTAACTTGGCCGTGAAGGATGGGCAAGGCTTGGGCTTGCAGCAAGGAAGAGCTGAGTGAGTAGCTGGAGGAGAGGCAGAGGCCCTTGGGACACTGAGGTCACTAGACCTTTTCCTATGTCCACTTCATCCCAGCTGGAATTTGCTCCCTGAGGTTGGGCAGCTGGGAGTGGAACTTGGGTTGCCTTGGAAGAGTAGGATTGTTAGATCTCAAGAAGCCTTCAGGATTCCACCCTTCCTCTGATGCCTGGGAATGGGTGGGGACAGACCCGAATGGACAGAAGGTCAGAGCATCAAAGAGTGGGGCCCTCCCCATGGTCTACAGGAGATGAAAGACCAGCAGGCCCTGTTCTCCAGCCTGAGAAATCTCCTAGTCGTAGGAAATAATAACAACAGCAGAACAAAAGTATTTGCTAGTTCTTACTGAGTGCCAGGCACCATGTGGGATGCCTCACGTGGAGTATCTGAATAGCCTGTTTTACAGATGGGACAGCTGCAGTTCAGAGAAGGTCAGTCATTTTTCCCGAGGTCACACAGTAGGGAAGTGGCAGTGTCAGGACTTGAACCCAGGCATGCCTGACACCACAGCTCATACTGGGAACACTGTTCTGGGACACCACCCAGTTTCTGAGGGTCAGGGGGCTTACTATAGTTGTGATGGGTGGAGAAAGAGACTTGCCACTCAATATGTGCAGCTTTGGATAAACCACTAACCTCTGAGTCTACTTCCCCAGGGGTAAAGTGAGGATTCAATTCTCAGGGTTCATGCAAGTATCAGGAGAAGTGGTGTGCATCAAAGAGCCTTGACAAACAGTTGGTGCTCAATAAATGTACACTTCTGTTCTTCCTTCCTTTTCCAGACTCTGCAAATGGTTTGCAAAGAGGTTGGGTGGTTGGTCTGGACCCTTTGGGCACCTGAGGCCTCCTTTCCCTGGGGTCAGGGTGGTCATTCTAAGACGAGGAATCCTGGGATGGGGAGGGAGGGCTGCCTAGGATGGCTGGGGCTGCACTGCCACTTGCTGGCTGCGCCCAAGCTGGGGTGGAGAAGCGCCACCTAGCGTCCGTTCTGTGCTACTGACATGGTGCCCTGTGACTGGCCCTTCCCCATGGCCTGCAGATGAACTGAGTGACTGTTTCCTTTGACACTCTTAGGTAATGATCCTGGGGTGGGGGAGGACAGCCTCCTCTTCCTCCTGTGAAGAGCCAGGAGTTGTGGTGGGGGGCAGTGATAGGGACATCATAATAGATAACTTACAATAATAAATAATGAATCAATCATGTGTCCAGGTCCAAACGGAAGAAGGGAGCTTATGAGGCAGAGGCATGGCAGCCTGTGGGATGCAGGCTGGGCAGGGAGGGCACTCATTGACAGGTCTTAGGTGTTGGCAGAGGCCAAGACCATGCTGGACAGCATCCACTGCCACCTCCTGGGACTGAGGCCCCCGCCACCAGCTGCTGTTGGAGCTCAGCACTCTTGGGTGGGGGTGTGAGCCAAGGACTGCTGAGGAACCCCCTTCAGTCATTCCTCAGACTCCTCCAGGCCCTTTCCCCAGATCCCAGAGCCCCAGCCTGGCAGACCTGAATGTCCAGACTCTTCAGAGTGTCCACTCCCTGGATCTCACTCACAGTCTCTCCACAGAGCAGACCAGCGCAAAGGAGACAGACTGCAGAGTTGAGGAAACCTGGGTTCAAATTCAGTTCTGTCACTCACTGCTGTGTGACCTGGGGTGGGGGGGTCATTTTCCTCTCAGCCCCATTTTACTCATCTTAAAATGGGAGGTATTGCAAGGATGTGGAGAAACTGGGACCCTCATATATTGCTGGTGGGCATGTAAAATGGTACAGCCACACTGGGAAATGGTTTAGAAGTTTCTTAAAAAATTAAGCATAAATTTTTTTTTCAGGTTGGATTTTGCCACCAAATGTTTGTTGTTGAAAATACACACAGCAAAACATACCAATTCAACAATTTCTACACATACAATTGAGTGACATTGATTACAGTTAGTTGTACAATCATTCTCACCCTGTGTTTTCTCAATTGTTCCTCGCTCAGTAACATAAATTCACTGCCCCCTAAGGGAATCCATAGTGAAAGGAGATAAAAATCTTACTGGAAACTTCCCCTCCACAGTAGGAAGCAGACACGAGTTTTGATCAAACTTTAGATCTTAGAGTTTTGGGGGCTTTGGAATTGTGGCTAAGGGCTGGTGATCCTGATTCATGCCCCTTCCTTTTTTTGAATGGAGGAACCAAGGCTCCGGCAGATTTAGTAACTTGCCTGTGGTTATAGAGAAGAAGTTCCTTGATAACTGGAAGGCATGGTTCAGATGGAAGTCATTGACTGGGAAGCTTGTTGTCTATAAAGGCTTGTTGTCTCTAATTACTGCCTTGAAAGGCCAAGCCCCTCTGCTTCAGAAGTGAGAGCTCAGGTGGCCCGAGTAAGCAGCCCCTTGATCTGCTGGTCACAGGACTAAGGGTTCAGGAAGAAAGAGGATGAGTGCTCAATTCCAGAACTTCGAACCAGTTATTTTCAATTTGACCTTCTGCTGAAAATTTCCATTTCCACCCTGGATGTACTGAGTCGATCTATATTTTTTCTCATTTTAATAAACCAATTTTTATTACAAAAGTAAATGGAAAAATAATAAAAGTAAACATATGTGTTCTTTTAAAAAAGTTAAAAGTGACAGAGAGGCATAAAAAAATTAAGCATAAATTTACCATCAAAACCAAAACTAAAACAAAACAAAACCTGTTGCCATGGAGTTGATTCTGACTCACAGCGACCCCATTGACCCAGCAATTTCCACTCCTAGGTACAGACCCAAGAGAAATGAAAACATATGTTCACACAAAGACTTGTGCACAAATGTTCATAGCAGCATTATTCGTAATAGACAAAAGTGGAAGGAACCCAAATATCCATCAAAGGATGAATGAAAAAATATGGCCTATCCATACAACGGAATACTACTCAGCTGTGAACAGGGATGAAGTACGGATGGATACATGCTCATCATGGATGAACCTCAAAAACACGTTCAGCAAAATAAGTCAGATGCAAAAGACCACATTTCGTAGGATTCCATTTATATGAAATGTCCAGAAAAGGCAGTAAAAATAGAAAGCAGATTAGTGTTGCCTGGGGCTGGGGATGAGAACAGGAAGTGACCACAAACAAGCTTAAAGGATCTTTTTAGGGCGATGGAAATATTCTAAAACAGGATGATGGTGCCGTTTGCACAACTCTGTGTCAGTATCATAATAAAACCAAAAACCAAACCCAATGCCGTGGAGTTTATTCCGACTAATAGCGACCCTATAGGACAGGGTAGAGAACTGCCCCATAGAGTTTCCAAGGAGCAGCTGGTGAATTTGAACCGCTGACCTTTTGGTTAGCAGCCTGAGCTCTTAACCACTGTGCCACCAGCATCATAATAGATAGTTTATAATAATAAATAATGAATGAAATGCACCAGGATTTGCTCGTTCTTCACTTCCACAGAGAAATAGGCGCCCTCATTTTCCTTTGACACATGGCCCTCTTAGTCCACCTTTCATTTTTCTGCTTTTGTTAAAGAACAATGCAATATTTCTCTATTCTGAGAAATTGCACTTCATTACAAGTGCAATGATAACTGTACCAACCCCAGCCTCGATGTCAGGGAGGCAACAGGGAGTGATGAGGACTGTGGACACGGGAGAGCTCACATCAAAAGGGAACGCTGTGTCTCAGCTCTAGGGTTTGGTGCCAGAAGGAATGGAGGCCCAGAGTTGCTGGAAATCTGGGTGTTTATGTGTAATCACCTGATTTTTTACAAAATATATAATTTATTTTATTTTTGTTGTTGTTGTTAAGAATGTACACAGCAGGCCATACAGTAATTCAACAATTTCTACATGTACAATTCAGTGACGTTGGTTACATTCTTTGAGTTGTGTAACCATTCTCACTGTCTTTTCTGAGTTGTTCCTCCCCCATTAACATAAACTCACTGCTCCCTAAGTTTCCTATCTGACCTTTTGAGTTGCTGTTGTCAGTTTGATCCCATATAAACCAAACGAACCAAACCTACTGCCGTGGAGTCCAGCTCGTAGCAACCCTGTAGGGCAAAGTACAATGCCCCACAGGGTTTCCAAGGGTTTAAATCTTCATGGAACCAGACTGCCACATCTTTCCCCTGTGGAGAACTGGTGAGTTTGAACTGCTGACATTTAGGTTTAGCAGCCAGGCGCTTTAACACTGCACTACCAGGGCTCCTTTGCACCCTATATAGATAACTCTTGAAAGAGTAATCACCTGATTTTTAAATGTTGGCTCAAATTAAAAAACTATGTGAATCAAATAAAACATAGCCATTAGCCAAATCATTCATTTTTGAACTTCTGTGATATTACTGTGTTTCCCTCACTGTGTGTCTCCGTGTGTGTGTGGTTACACAGGACTCCACTGTTGGCTGGGTTAGAACTTACTCAGCATTCTCAGACGATTCCCAGCTTTCAGCCCTTGCTCTAGGCTTTCCAAAGAATAGGTTTCTAGACTTAAGCTTGCTGGAGCAAAAGAAAAAGGCGCTTTAAATTTTGATGGACATAGTGGACAGAATTTCTTCATCTGATTTTTCCTCTGCCATTAATCACATAGTTCTTTTCCCTGTGTTAATAGTTTAAATAATTATAAGTGTGTTAAATCATCTCAAATCCTTCTTGGGAGGAAGAAAGAAGTCATGAGAAAAAGAAGGAAGGTTGACTGGTCTGAGAGTTCAGTCTCCTCATAGCTCACCAGTTTCATGATGGGGATGAGAGCCCTGGGCCCTGGAGGACCCCACACCCCTTGAGAAGGGTGACAAGGCTTGCTGGTCAGTGGGTCTGGTTCTGTTCTGGCCTGGCCTTTCCTCTCTGCATTTACTCCATAGGCTCAGCTGAGCCAGCAGGACCACAGAGGCCTGTTCCTGCCCCTAGAACAGCCAGAAAGTGGGGAAGGGGCCTGGGATCCTCTTTGCTTACTCTCTCCCTCTTCCCTGATCCTCTCCCTCGCCACAGGAGTCCCTGATCATTCTCCTCCCCGTGAAGAAATTTAAATGGTTTCACAGCTTCTGTTTACAGAGTTCCTGCCATGTGCCAGGTAGGCTTGTGTGCCATCTCTTTTTATGCCCACTGCCTCCTGAGGCTGGTGTATTACCTCATTTTACAACATGAGACTCAGAGAGGTTAAGTAACTCCTGGCAGGTGGCACAGCTGGGATTCAAACCCACAGGGTCTGACTCAAACTTATGCCATCCCAATTGGGCATGCTGCCTCTCCTGGTGGGGTTTAAGGCAGACCCCAAGCACCCTCATCTCCTCTGGGAAAGGGCCACCAGTGCGGCCCATCTGGTCCTGGGGCTCAGGCTGGGTGATCTTGGGCAGTTCTGACTTCTGACCCCCGGCTGTTCCCTGTTCCTGAGGCCCCCAGATAAACCTTTCTAAGCCCAGGTCTGACCTGCTCAAAAGCCTCCCATGGCTCCCACTGATCACAGGATGCGGTCTGCTCTGAGGCCTCTAAGGCAGACCTTCCCAAAGGAGCTTACCCACCTTTCCCAACTCAGCACATACTGGTCCTTACAGCCAGCCTGACCGGCTCCCAGCCTTCCTTCGTTCTCCACCCCTGAACTTTTGCCCCTCCTGTCATTCTGTCTAGAATGCCCTTCCCTCTAATCCATGGCCACACGCTAACTGCACTTCAAGGCCCAAGCACCTGTCATCACTAAAGATTAACCCAGGGTTTAGTCAGGGTGAGGTCTGCCTCTCCCACCAGGCTGGGAAGCTCCTGCAGCAATCTGACCTTCTCTGGGTCCTAAGCTCCAGCAGCAGTCTTGCTCAGAGCAGAGATCAGCGGGCCTTTGGGGCAGAACGAGTTAGCCTCCCTTCCAATCCCAATCCCAGGATGGCTGGACCAGGGCTCTGTGTGTCTAGGGGACCCAGCCTTCATCTCTGCCTCACCTTCTGTACCCTAGGATGGCCTGGTGATGTCACTCAAGTGTGGAGAGAGACAGGCCCACACTGTAGGTGCCTGCCCAAATGGGGCCTGCCAGACTGTACCCCATTCTGCATGCCTGAGAGCCAGCCCCAGGTAGCCCCAGTGCGGCCCTGCCCTGCTCAGTGTCCTGGGCCCACCACAGCTCAGTGGCCTCAGCCTCTGGTGCCAGTGTCCAAGCCCACCCTTGGGCTTGAGCAGTTGAGAGAAGGGAAGACAGGATAACCATCTGGTCTGGGTGACCCCTCTCGTCTCATGTGCATGCATTCAACCCCCATGTCTGTCAGAGAAGGTGAAAGAGCTCTGAACACGAGGCTTGAAGGCCTGGGCTGGGAGCCTTTAGCTATCAGAGAAGTGCGCTGACACCACAATACACCACAACATACATTGTGGTGTTGGCGAAGAATATTGAATATACTGTGGATTGCCAGAACAAACAAATCAGTCTTGGAAGAACTACAAGAAGGCTCCTTAGAAACACGGATGGCAAAACTTCAGCTCATCAGGAAAGACCAATCTCTAGAAAAGAACATCAAGTTTGCTAAAGTAAAGGGTCAGCAAAATGAGGGAAATCCTCAATGAGATAGAGTGACACCATAGCCACAACAACGAGCTCAAATACATCAAAGATTATAGAGATGGTGCAGGACCCAGGCAACGTTTCCTTCTTTTATACATGAGGTCAGTATGAGTCGGACCCAAAGGGACAGTAACTAACAACAACAACAACAATGAAGGTGCGTCAAGTGCCTGAGCAGAGCAGTTGGAAGGGATCCTTGGCCCCAAGGTGCTGAGCTTTGGTAACCACACTAATGGAACCAGTGCCCCATGCCGTGCCCGGAGGCTCAGGATGTTGCCTGCCCAGGAACGCTGCCTAGAAAGAACACTTCTGTGGGTGGCGACTGATATAATCATAGCCTCTCTTGAGTTTGGAAGTGACTTGCAGAGATGAGGGTGGACAAGTGAGATGAGTGGAGAGCAGCAGTGGTAGCAGCAGGAGAAAGAGGAGCTGAGTTTGAGTAATGGTGGTGTCACCAGAGTAGGGAACAAGAGGCCTATTAATTTCTTCCCCTTCCTCACTGACCACTTTCTTTTCTTCCCTGCTTGTCCTCACGGTAACCGCCATCTCTTGGAGCCATCTGAACTCACCTCCCAACCTGGTTACTACCTGGGCTTCTTCTCAAATGAAAGAACCTGATGCAGCAAAGATGTAACCAGACAAGAAGACAATATCCCAGGTTGGCAAGGATGCTGTGCGGTGTGAGTGCATGAATTGGTACCAATTTCCTGGGGGAATATGGCAATATATATCAAGGGGCTTAAAAAGGACTGATCCTTTGACCCAGTAATCACATACTTTTAGGAAGTTACCCAAGGACAACAATTAGAGACATTTTCTTTGCTGCTCTGTTTCTATTAGCAAAGTCATTGGAAACAACCCAAATGTCTAATAGGGGTCTGGTTAAATTCATTATAATAAAGCCATGTCATGGATTCCAACGCAGCCATTAAAATAACCTACTTAATAGGCAAATGCATAGAGACCAAAGTTCGTTGGTAGTTACTAAGGTGGTACACATGATTAAGCACTCGTTACTAGCCAAAGGAAACCCTGGTGGCATAGTGGTGAAGAGCTACGGCTGTTAACCAAAGGTTGCCAGTTCGAATCCACTAGGTGCTCCTTGGAAACCCTATGAGGGCAGTTTTACTCTGTCCTGTAGGGTCGCTGTGAGTTGGAATTGCCTCGACGGCAATAGATTTGGTTTTTTTCACTAGCCAAAAGTTTGGAGGTTCAAACCCATCCAGAGGCACCTTGGAAGACAGTCCTGGCGATCTGCTCCTGAAAGCTCACAGCCTTGAAAACCCTATGGAGGTGTTCTATTCTTGTAACACACTGGGTTGCCATGTGTTGCAGTCAGCTCACGGCAACTAGCAACAACACCACCACCTGGGGCAGGTGAGAAGAGGAAATGGGGAGGTATTGCTCAAGAGCTCCTGTTAAGGATGATGAACAAATCTGGGAATGGATAGTGGTGATGGTTTCACAATATGGGGACATAATGTCAACTGAATTGTTATGTCAGAATGATGGAAACAGAAAATGCTTTGTTCTTGTATTCACCAAAATAAAAATGAAAAAAAAAAGATATTAAAATGTATTTAATGACATGAGGTTATGTTCACATATAACACTGAGTGAAAAAAAGGTGGAAATAAAAGTTCATGTAAAACGTGTAGACACATCAGAAAAGATACGTGTCACTGTATTGTTATGATTAAAAGGCTTAGCCCATTGCGGGTGCTCAAGAAATTTCTTTCTATCCTTTTTGAGTAGATGCAGAGCTTCCGGTGCAGACAGTAGACTTGCAATAAATGCCTGTCAGAAGAATAAGCACGCACATAACACCTCCAGCCCCAGCAGGAATGTCAGCTTCGACCTCAGCCACATGGGGCATCCTTGAAATGCAAAAAAAAAAAAAAAAAAGCAGGGGCGGGAAATTCTCACACATAGTATTTCAGAGGTAGATGGTCCCTTTACAGATGAAGAAACTGAGTACCAGTGGCGGCAGGAATGGCCAAGGTCCCAGCAGATTAGTGGCTGAGTTGGGACAAGACTTTGGCCAGTCCCGGCAGCTGCCTTGCACCCAGTGGCTGGGGAGGGGGGATGGGGGCTGGTCAGGAAATGGGGTGTAGGTTTGGGGGTCTGCTGTCTATTTTGTGGGGATGGTGTTGGGGGGAAGATAACAGTGCCCGAGTCCCTGGACCTCTGCCACACAGACTGCTCAGAACCAAGCAGGACGGAGGGATTGTGAATGGGCCCAGGTCTGCTGTGGTCACCTCTTGGTCTGCCTCTCTGGTGTTAGTTTCTTGAGGGATAGAAGTTGTTGTTAGGTGACTTTGAGTGGATTCTGCTGCATAGTGACCCCATGTGACAGAGTTTTTCTTAGGCTGTAATCTTTATGGGAACAGGTCACCAAATCTTTTCTCCCAAGGAGCTGCTGGTGGGTTTGAACTGCAGATCTTTCGGTTAGCTGCCTAGCACGTAACCACTGCACCACCAGGGCTCCTTCGGATGACAGGAGAGACTTAAGAAATCAGGATAAGCTACCAGCCCCTTAAAACTGTCTCTTCCCCAGACCCTCATGGAAGCCCCACAAGGGCATAACCATCAACTCCTTCCTGTGCCCAAAATCGCTGCGGCAATAACAGCAAGAACATGGCCAGGACCCAATCATGGTCTCGATCACTCAGCCAGGCCCCCAAGGCCCCAAAAGGCAACAAATGCTTAAGCTTGCAATGCAGCCAACAGCCAACAATCCCACTCAAACACTGCCAAGCTGCCCACCAGGACGATGATCCTGTGTGCTGTGATGGATTGCTTTTATATGGCCTTTCTCTCACCATCTTGTAACTCCTGCCAAATGACCGAGTGAGACTAGCAAATGAGGTACTTGTGGCCCACCACGGGGATTGGGTGGCTTCCTAATAATGCAAATAACTAATAATGGCACACTTGTGGGGGCAAGACAACGCAAATATAGTGTATGGGGCCCTAATGAGGGGATAGGTTAGTTTTGCTATTCCTCTAGGCTAAAAATGAGCCATCCCAGAGGCGGATGGGTAGGAACCTCACTACTACCAAGAAGAGACAAGGGCAGAGCACATCCTTTAAACCTGGGGTCCCTTTGCTGAGAATCTCCTAGACCCATGAGACAGAGAGAGAGGGAGCTATGACACAGGAGACTATACAAGATGGCGAGAAGTGGCAGCAGATACATGGTAGCAGCAGAACCAGGAGACTGGCACAAGATGACGCAGTGAGCTTCCCAGCCCACAGAATAAGGTGGTTACAGTGGATGTGCTGACCTGTGGGGAAAGAGCTGAGCTTCTTCAGGAAGGAGTCACCTTGGGGCAGTGGGTTGTCTCCAGGCACTTATTGGCTGAGCTAAAGAACTTTGTAACACTTGCCAAAGCAGGGCAGAGGCCGGGCCGAGGGAACAAAGGGCTGAAGGCCAAAGGGAGGCCTTCCTGTGGGCACTGCTGAGAAGAGGCTGTCCTGATTGAAGAACTGTATCCTGACCCTGAATTGTAACCTGTTACTTCCCTAATAAACCCCATAATAATGAGTATGGTCTGTGAGTTCTGTGTGGCCATTGCAATAAATTATCAAACCCATCAGAGAGGTAGAGAATGCCATGGGAGGAATGGCTGGTGTTAGAATTGGTAAAAAGTTTGGAGAGAGGAGGGATGTCTGACCTCTGCCTCACAGCCATCAGCTTTGGCCTGTCGATGCTGATAAAGTGATTAAAGTTCTCTCCGGATGAAGCTGCCTCCACACCATCTACACCATGTCAGCTGAGTGCCGTGGGCGGGCTTTCCCAAGACCTAGCTTGCACTTCCCGTTGCCTGTTTTGCCCCTCTCCTCCTCCCCCTCATGTTGCTGCTACTTTTGGCCTGACCTTGGTCTGTGTCTTATCAATCCATCCATTATGCTGGGGGCTGCTGGGCAGGGTGGGAGCCGTGTTCTGGAGCTCTGGGATAAAGGGGTCTGAACAGCAGAGGAAGTCACTCTCAATTAGCTGGGAAGGAGAAAATCCCGAGAACAGAGTGGGAGGCCCGTGGTGTTTTCTGTAGTCTGTGGGAACAGGCCATAGGAATGGAGCTCATTGTTCAGATGGAGAGATAACCTGGTCCTGAGGGAAAGGTGGTTTTCAGGCCTGAGACAGATCTCTCTCCAAGAACACTCCCTCTGGGCACCCAGATCCCACAGCCCCTTCTCCCAGGGGTCAGTCTGGGACCAGGCCCCGGAGGGATCCCATCTCTACACAGGGACTCTTTGCTGAGGGTCTCTGGGCCTGGTCAGCTCCATGCCAGCCACTTGGGGATACATCAGAGGAAAGGGTCACAGCGGCCTCAGGACATGACAGGAGACAAGCACAAGGCTTGGGACAGAACAGTCTATGAGGAGCTTGGCAGAGTGGTACAGAATGTACCTGCCAGAACACCAGTGGTTTTATCCCTACTGTGTCTGAGGCCTCCTGGCAGACAGGGACAAGTCTGGAGGAGAGGCCCTGTAGCTGCTGGCCCCTCCCCAGCCTTCTCACCTGAGGGCCAGGAGCCCTGAGCTCTGGCCACTGCAGGAGAGTCTCAGTTTTCCTATCTCAGTTACAATTGGGATGGACAAGATGGTCCCTGTGAGCCCCTCCCCGGCCATTGTTTTGGTCTTTTTCCCCTGCCCCCCAGGATTCCACTTGTCTAGGCCTGGATGAGTGGAGGTGGCAGGGCTGGCAATGGGCTTTCCCCAGGCCTGTGGTGGGAGTGCCCAGGAGACACAGGTGACCCTGGAGAGGTCCACCTGCTAGAGAAAGTGAGATCTAGCATCCTAGCCTGGAGCCACTAAGGCAGAGCTGCCCCAGACCTGCCCCTCATAGCCAGCGCCTTGGCGACCGGTCATATCCAGGTAGAGAACACTCAAGCAATGTCTGAAGGCCCCGTTGATAGCAATGCCCATACAGAGGCGGGGGGCACCTAGGTCGCTGGGCTTCCAGTTAGGCACCCAGCCCTGTGGGGGTAACTTTCCTCCAGGAAGCCCCTGAGACTTCTCAGCCCTGCTGAGATCTGCTTCTCTCTGCCTGCAGTGCTTCAGGAGCACCCCTGGGACCCAGCCCCAGTCTTGTACACACATGTGGCCAGCACCTTGGGGACAGAGATCGGCCTCATACACACTTGTGACTTGGCAGGACCGAATATTTTGACAAGTAAAATGTTTCTCCAAGGATTACAGAGCTCCACTGTTCTCTGCCAAAGGGCTTGTATTATACCTGTACCCATTTCACAGATGAGGAATTGAGGTCATTCTGAACCACCTACACTAATTTCCTCTGACCCCTCGCTTTTTCTGACCTTTCTCCAAACCCACTCCCCTCTGGGGGCTGAAGTGGCAGCAGGGTCCTTTGCTTCCCAGTGTCCCTCAGGCCTCTTCCTTCTCTCCAGCCTCAGGCTGTGAGCTCCCTGCCTGAGGACAGGGGTCATATCAGTCTCTTTTCTGGCTCCCCAGCTCACAGTTCCAGCCTGGTACACTGTTCATGCCACTGGAACGTTTGGGAATGGTGGGAAGTGAGGCACAGAGGACACCCAGTAAATCGGTTGACCTCACCATGCTGGAGGCCAAGCTGGGCCAAGCACCCAGCCTCCCAGCTTGTAGCTGAGAGCTGCCCAGTGGGTGTGGGCATGTCCTTGGAAGAGTGGGGGTGGGGAACAGGCCCTGGCCAGCACCCCCACTAGCTCCATCCCCAGGGGTGCTCTCCTTGGATCCCCTACCCTTCTTTGCAGCCTCGAAGCTGCCCTTCTCCAGCTGGGGTTCATGTTCAACCTAGAAATGTCGAGAAAGAAATGTGTCTCCAGGCTGGGGATAAGGCTGCCTTTGTGTGGAGGTCAGAACTGCAGCTCTGTGGCCTGACTTGGGCGGGAGGGGCTGTGCCTGGGAGCACAGGCTTGTGGGCAGCTCAGTGCCTAGCCCAAAGACCAGTGCTTGGGGACCCACAAACTTCTGGGAACTCAAGAAGGAGCCCCAGCGCCTCTGAGGGTTCCAGGGTAAACCCTGATCCCAGGAGGCAAAATTTCAAGAGCTCCCAGAGGTGCCACCTGCTCAGCAGTTAGGTGGGGGCAAGGCAGGGGCTGGCCAGGCCTCAGGGCCAGACTTGGAGGGGACCACGTTGTACACGATGCTGTCTAGGTCCCAAAGGGGCAGTGTGGCTGGTATCCTCTAACCAATGGGAAAGATAGAAGGATGTACCCCACAAGGCTGCTGTCAATATAAAATAGCAGCCCTTAGCACAGAGCCTAGCACGTGCTAAGTTCAATAAGATTTTCTTCTTCTTCTTAAGGGGGGGCAGCTGGGTGGGGAGAGGGTGCTCTAATCCCTCGCATAATCCTACAACCCCTTCACCCCAAGAGTCTTTGACATGGATAGCTAACTTCTCTTAATATTATGAAAAGTGCTTTGTGAAGGAGCAGCTTTGAGGCCACTCTCAACAGGTGGCCGCCCCAGTCTCCTCTCTGGTACGGAGTCTAACGCCACGGCTTCTGGGGCTGCTAGGGAGTCAAAGAGCTAAAGGGTCCCAAGCCCCATCTTGAGGCCTGGCATACAGTGGGCACTCAATCTCATGCTGAACCTGGATTTCACAGCAGCTCCATCCACCTCCAGGGACACCGGGGGCTGCTTGAGAGGGAGCTGGGCAGAGCACAGCCCACGCAAGGCCTGTGGGTCCTCATGAGGCCTGCCCGGCAAAGCTCTGGGCGGTGCCTGGGGCCCCTTGAGGGGTGCCTGCTGACAGCAGTAGTACCAGGTGGCTCCTTTAGCCCCTCCCAGACTGTCCTGCCCTCCTTATCAACAAGGGCAGACCGCTGGATCCAGGCACAGGGGCGACTTAAGGTTCTGAGGCCAACTGAGGTCCTCATCACCCAGGAAGGTCCCTGGTCCCCAGGTAGCGGGCCTTCCTTCCCTGGTCTGACTCTCTGTGTCCTTCACCCAGGGCCTGTCTGCCCCAGACTGGTGCTCTTTGAGGGCAGGAAAGGAGGCGCTTCCATCTCAGCACCCCCAGCAGCCATGCGCCATACATGGTATGGATGGAAGGAGGGATTCCCACCCTACCCTACCTGGTTCCAGCTCACAGCCAGCCTGGCTGTCCCTACCCAGCTTCCCAAAGTCCTGATAAATAAGAGTGGTGGCCTTGCCACCTCCCCCTCAGTCGCCTACCAATTCTCCGCCCCTTCATTAAATCCAGTGCCCAGAAGCTGTGGGGCGCTTAGATGCCCCTGCTGCAGCCCCTCTGCTGGGACCCTTTCTGCAGTTCCCCACCCCACTTGTTTAACCCAACCTGACCTAACCTAACCTAACCTAACCTAACCTGACCTGACCTGACCAGCTGCCTTCAAGTCAACTCTGACTCACGATGACCCCACGCATGTCAGAGCAGAACTGTGCTCCACAGAGTTCTTAATGGATGATTTTTTGGAAGTAGATCACCAAGCCTTTCTTCTGAGGCACCTCTGGGTGGACTCAAACCTCCAACCTTTCATTTAGCACCCAAGCGCATTAACCTTTTGTGTGACCCAGGGGCTCCTCCCTGATCTATTTAAAACCTGCCCATTCTGCGTGCTCACTGCCGCAAGGCTGTGAGACGACAGCCAAGCATGTTACACAACTGAAGCCCATAGGGTTGGGGATGACTTGTTCCTTCCTGCAAACACCAGAGGCTTTTCTGGGGCTTGGTGGGGGACACAGAGCTTCTCCCACATTCACTCCCTTCCTGCCCCTCGAATCTCCAGAACTGACAATGCCATCGCAGTGCTCAGAGCTTCCCCACTCCAGGGCATCACTGTGTGCGAGCCTTCTGGTTCAGACATCTCTTTGAGCACAGCAGAGAAGGGTTATAAAATCTGAGAGAACAGCCCGAGAGAGCTGGTGGGATGGCCTGTGGTCATACAGCAAGTGGAGAGGCTGCCTGGTCCATCTCTGGTGCCTTTCAAATCCTTCCCCTCAGAAACCATCTGGCCCTCTCCTTGTCCCAATTCCTTCTCTTTTATCTCTGAGGAGAGCATGAGAAGTAGCTTCACCCCTGGAAAGCGCACCCCCGGAGCCTTGGCTGAGGGGCTTGTTATGCCTCAGTTTCCTGACTGAAAACGGGCGTAGTGACCTTTGCCCTGCCTCTCACCATCCAGCCCATGACAATGCTTGTGACAGGGGATAGAGGTGCTGACTGTGTCCACCCTCACACCGGGCCCTCCTCTCCCCGCCCCCTGACCCTGAGAAAGCTGAGTAAGGAAAACGAGAGCAAAGGGCAGATGCCTCCTCCTCCTGTTCCCTGGCCCTGGCCTCACCACTCTGTACAGTCCAAAGACCCCTGGCACTGGCCTCCTCCCACTCCTTCCTCCCCAGTTAGTCCCATCTCAAACACTACCATCTATTCCCCCAAACCAAACCATGCCCATTGCCATCAAGTCGATTCCCACTGATGGCAACCCCACGTGTTACAGAGTAGAACTGCTCCATAGGATTTTCTTGGCTGCAATCTTTACAGAAGCAGATTGCCAGGCCTTTCTTCCATGGCGCTGCTGGGTGGGTGGGAACCATGAAACCCTTAAGGTCAGTAGTTGAGCACAAACCGTTTGCATCACCCAGAGACCTTCCTAAACCCACAACCCCTGCCTAACTGTGAGAAAAACACCAGGCATACCCAAATTGAAGGACATTCTACAAACACCCATCCAGTACCCCTCAAACCTCACCATCCATCAGCCAACTCATCATCTCCCCCAACTAGCTCCCACCCAAAGGCCCAAGGCAGTGGGGGTGGTCACGAGGATCACAGCGCATTTACTCTGAGGAGGAGTCTGCAGCGAAGAAACTCACAACCAGGAAGACCAGTGACTCGGGGGAAGCTCTCTGTCCCCAGAGGTGAGACAGGCCAGAGATAAGATGGCAACAACGTATGGTCCCAAGGACAGCACACATACAGGAGGCAGTGACCCTGGGCACCCAGCACCTTTTGTTTCATTTTTTTTTTTCAATTTCTGTTGTTGCTGCAATATTGGTTGTACAGCCAATAAAAACGGACAAAAGCTGCGTTATTACTGTCATCAGCGTTTTGATGACTCTTCAGGGTAAATGCTAACCCTGTGCAATTATCTGAGGGTCAATGTCATTATTAAAGGGTACATGCCTTTCTAAGCCTCCAAATCAAATGCCACCAGCCTCCACCTGCCTGCCTGTCATTTGCCCCAATTTCCCAGGACATTGTTTGCCTGGGCTTCCTCCCATCCTCCAGTAACCCCAGCTGAAGTTCCCAAGTACCGATAGCCTGGCCCTGGGTGAGGTCTGAGCTGTCTCCCTGTCTCTGGTTCCTCTCCTCCCCGGCCTTCTTGAAGAAGAACTCTCCCCCCGCCTACTTTCTATCATGCCTGGCCCTGATGGCACCGGTGGTGGTGGTGGTGGTAGTGGCGACAGTGACGAAGAAACTGGCCTGGTGGAGTCCCTGGGGGCATGGTGATCAGTGGGCTTCCACTTGCCCCTTCCCACAGTCCTGGCCTGTGGCTCATCAGCTTGTTTCTAGCCAGCAGTCCCCTTCACCATACCCAGCACAGCTAAGCTCTCTGGTACTGCCCATCCCACCCCAGCAGCCTCCCAGCAGGCTCACCTGGACAATCCAACTGGGTGTCCTTCGCCTTCTCTGGGGACGAGTGAACAAGGGCATGGCTTAGGGATTCTTTGGAGATCGTCTGCCCGTCAGTCTGGGGGCTGGTGGGGGAGAGAGTAAGCACTTGTTAGAACCTGGTGGACTGGCCTGGGCTCCTGGGCTCTGGCCTGGCAGACATCTCAGTACTCCCCGAGGGGTGACACTGGTAGATCTGCCTCCTGAAGACTCCCGGGACCATTTGCAGAAGTGTCCCAGCTGGGGTCAGGAGACAAGACCTCAGTAGTTCCAGGAGTTAAGTAAGGGACAGTCCCTTGTTTCCCTGGGTTGAGGCCCTAATCTGCTCCCTCCCCAGCCTCTCGCTGCAGGTTCTAAGGCAGGGCCATGGAGCCCCTCTGGGGCTCAGTAAGAAAAATCAAGTCCTGCTTTGCTCTCATTGACTGTGTGACTCTGGGCAATTTCATGCCTCTCTCTGGGCCTCAGTGTCCCCATGTGGACAAGGAAGGGGTTGGGCTTAGGCAGTGGCGGGCTCTTAGAACTACCCCATAGAATGCATATTCTCAGGGTTGGGATGAGAGCCCCCTACACCCATCCCACACCCACCATAACTCAGGCACTGAGAAGAGCCATGCTTAGAAACTCAGGGTGGGGCTGAGTGCATTCCTAGGGCTCTCAGGAGCCAGAAGTAGGCCCCAAAATGAGGCCCTTCCCTCCTGTTGGTGCCCCCCTCTTGGTGGTGCTCCCTATGTCTCTTCAGTTCATGGAGAGACAAACACGGGACCAGGGAAACCTGTGTGTGGTTCAGTGCCATCTGCCTTCACCCATGGCCCAAATTCCCCTTGCCTCCCAGGCTTGGTGGCCTGTGGACAATGGGGTTACTGGGCTGTTTTATCCTCTCTGCTCCTCAGCACCATTCCTCCTCAGGATTCAACTGGTCAGACTTCAACCCCTGAGTGGGTGAGCAAATGGGTATCAGTGCATACCTCAGGAGCAAGAGGGCTACAGCATTACACATATTTCAAAGTCATCAACTATGCAAACAGAGTCCCCTGGAGTTGTGCAGTACACAACCTGTGCAGCTGGTCGTGGCAGCCCTGAGGGCAGGACCCTGGCTCCAGGGAGTCCATTCTGTCAGGGTCATGCTAGCCCCATACCTGCCCAGTTTCCAGTTACCTGCTTCTCCCAGTCGGCCTTACTCCTTCTTGGTGCTGCAGGCCCAAACTAAGTTTGCGAACACACCCAGGCCCACACGGTGACAGTCTGCTTAAGAACCTGAGGTTGGTTTTAAAGCAAAAGACATCATGAGGTTATGCAAGGAGGGGGATGGGGAGAAGGGGGATAAGTGCAGGGCTGAGCTGGCCCCTTTCTTGGAAACGTTGTGAGCACAGGGCTGGAGCAGTCCTTCTGTTGCTATGGTGACCTGCTCTGGAGATTGCCGGAAGGACTGAAAAGATGACAAAGCAGGCTTCTGGGGCGAGGCCTACAGTGCCAGGCAGAGGGAAACAGAGGGTTCCGAAGGTCATGGAGCTTGTCCTTCTGACTTCGGATCATTGATTACTGCCATGACTAGCTTGGGTTGTCTGGTAGAAGTTGTCTCCATTTGGGGACAAAAAGACTATAAACAATCCCTGAGCTCTGGGCTCAAGCAATACCAGGCAGCTGAGGGAACACACACAATAAGGCTCAGGGTCCCACACTGGGAGTGTCAGGGAGACCCCACTGCAAAGGAGGGGGCCAATGTCCCCCTGGGTCCAGCTCCATCTTGGCCTGTGTTCTCAAAGAAGGAGCTCCAACCACAGGACAAACCCAGTGCTTAAAGCTGATCATCCTTTAAAATCATCAGCTTGCCAGTCACCCCCAAATTAGCCAAGACCGTCATGGGCTGTAATCTTCCACAACCTTAACTGCTTCCTCACAAACAAGCCTGTTTTTAAATCCTCACCATCAAAAGGTACAGACAGCATTCCCCCACCTAATACAATCTCTGTAAACTGGTTGTGGTTTTAAAACAGCTAAACAAAGACTAAATGAAAAGCCAGCCACCTAAGGAAGCTCAGGGCAAAGCATACGTAGGAAGGACAATGCTGCCTGAAGCTCCTTCTCCTTTGCAGGGGCCTTTTCTGGGGTGTCTTGTGCCCCAGTGCAGGAATAAGTCTCATAGTTCTCAGACACTGTGCTCACCCAGCTCCCCTTCTCTCTCCTTCCTCTTTTCAATGAGAGGGAGGGTCCTGGCCGTTGGCCAGTACTCAGTGTGACAGGATCACCTCATTTATCTTTGTAGATGGCTTCTGGAAGAACTTATTCAGCTCTCTATGTTCAATGCCTGAAAAATGTTGCATGTCTGATTAAGAGAATGTCAAACTGGGCTGAAATCTAATTTTCCAAATAGGCTAAACTCATCCTTCTACTTGCCAGAGCCTTTCAGATTTAGGGGGATGCCAAGGAGCCCTGGTGGTGCAGTGGTTAAGCTCTCAGCTGCTCACTGAAAGGTTGGTGGTTTGAACCCGCCAGTCCCTCCTTGGAAGAAAGATGTGGCAGTCTGTTTCCATAAAGATTACAGCCTTGGAAACCCTATAGGGCAGTTCTACTCCGTCCTATAGGGTTCCTATGAGTTGGAATTGAGTCAACAGCAATGGATTAAGGCAATGCCACACCTCCCCGTCACCTGAAATGAATACACTGAAACTCTCTGTCACTTTTCCCTGCTCTCTCAGGGTTATGACTGGTAAAGGAGTGTACCGGCCTGGTGTGTAACATGGAACGTAGCCCATCTGTTGTAGACCTAAGACTGCTGGGCTCTGTGCAGCATGGCTGCTGCCTGAGTCCTTACACTTAGTCATTCTTGCTGCTGGTTGTGTTTTTTAAATTTTTGAAGCCTCTCCTGCATTATCAGCAGCCACTTCTGGCCAGTCTGCATGTGTCCTGGCCTCTAGCAACTCAACTTCCTCCCAACTTGCAGTTTCCTTTGGGGGCGGACTTAGAGGTGAGATGACCAAGCTAGATAACCAAGCTGGGTCGAATTGTAGGTGAAATCAGAGGAGGTGGGTTCCAAAAGGGAACCTGTAATATTTCCTTCAAAGAAAAGCACCTGAGTCTTTTCTAAGGGGGGGCAGATACTATTCTCTGTTTTGACTCCTCCAAAGCATTTTGGGCCCCTCTCCTGATTCTTGCTGCTATTCTGGGGGGGACGGGTGGCCTGTAAGCGACCTGACAGGTGAGGTGCTACTACTGTCCTATGATCATAATGAACCTGTTGAAGGTGATTAACATATTATCCCTGTCACTCTAAAAGATCAGACTCTTCCTGGAATTCAGTATTCCGGAGGCATAAGTCACCTGACATAATAGAATGACAAGAAGGGTGGGGGACATTCCAGAAGAGGCTGACTTGCACCTGTTTCTTTTTCTAACCCCCAGGAGGAAGCTCCTATAAAAGCGTGGCCCCCTTTCACCTTGATGAGGACAAGGATCTGTTCTCACCTCCAACTCACACACACACTATAAGCACCTTGCCTAACTTTCACAGGAAAACATCTTTACTGTCTACTGAGTAGCATGAAGAGAAAGAAAACACTCAACAGGCATGTTTGAGCAAATATGTATGAGGTAGGGTAGGGGGAGGAGTCTAGGGGGGTCTGCACTCTCCCTTTTTCTTAACCAGCCTTTGGTTGCTTGGTCTTTTCTTCACCCCTCCTTCCACAACTCTATCTTGCCAGAGGAGCTGATGGGAATCAGTTTAAAGACAGAGCTTCCCATGCCTTCTTCAACTTCTCCTTCAGGAAGCCTTCCTGGATTACCCCTCCAACACCCTCTCACCTCGTGGCCCTCAGATACTCAGGCTTGGGCTTTGAAGGTCACACATGGCTTGGGAAGCTCCTTGAGAGCAGGGGTTGTGCCTGATTCACCTCTGTCCTCCGATCATGAGTATTTCTGAGGCACACAGTTGGAGCCCAATAAATATTGATTGGACCTAACCCTTCTCAAGTTGTCTCTACATATGTGCAGTCGAGGGGAGTCCTCATTTTGCCTGGGAGCCTCTCAACGTCGGAGACCTGCCTCCTATTTACTTCTGTTGCCCTGTCTTCTCCTCCAGCCCTCAGCAGCCAGCCCACTGTTCTGTATGCAGTAGGTGTTCAACTAATACTTTCTTGAAACAACATAGTACTGAGGTTTGCCAGAGTTTGCCTGCCTGGGCCCGGCTCACTTTACTGCCTATGTGAACTTGGGCAGTCACTGGACTTCTCTGAGCCTCAGTTTTCTGCCTATTGCCTACGGCTACTGTGAGAATCAGATGGCCCATGAAAAGTGTTTAGTATATAGTCAGCTCTCATCATTATTACTGGTGATTCTTGCGGGTCTTTCAGGGAGCGAGAAGAAGAGGCAAGATTCTTTGGGGAGACTGGGAGGGGGGCTAAGTGGGATAAAAAACCCCAAACCCAGGTCCGGGATCCAGGTGCGGTACCAAACCCTGGTGCTCTCCTTGAGGGAACAGGATGGGGGCTGCGAGTCGGGGAGGAGGGTGGGATCCTGGTGCCTTACACAATCCTCAGGATGGAGCTGGCAGACCTGAGCAGCAGCGCCTCTGGCATGGTGCCTGTGGGGCGGCCGTACCCCACGCACTCACCCAGGAGAGAGGGAGAACCTCAGGGGAAGTATCACACCATTCCCCAGGAGAGCCACATCGACCCCAAGAGCCCCAGCTCCACCAAACTGCCCTGCAACAGAGACACAGAGTGAATCACTCCCCTGGCCAGACTGGGTGAGGGGTGGTTGCCCTCCTTCCTGGGCATGACTCATGGATCCTGGGGCCAGGCACCCGATGCACCAATTTATTGCCTCCTAAACCCTTTTTTTTTTTAAAACCCTTACTGGGATGAGAACAAGAACCACAAAGCAGGTGGTTTCCTGGGGTCTCGAGTCTCTCTACTCCCCAGGGCCAGCTGTTCCCTGGGATGAGCAAACAAGCCACATTTCCATGGCTGCTGCTTGGCAAAGACCCCTCACCACCATTCACCACTCCACTGTCACTCATTTTTGTTCTCACCCTTCTCTGCTCTGGGGACGGTCAAAAGGAGAACCTTCCTCCCAGAACGCTGGAGAATGTTCTCAATGGAGGGACTGCCTGAACACTTCCCCGTATCCTAAAAACCCCAACAGGGAACAAAGCAATGCCTGCTCCTAACCCCAGCTCCTGGCTACCCCTGCCAGTTCCTCTGCAGAGAATGATGCTCCCGACAGCAGCACCTTCTTCTGCAATGCTGAATCTGTGCTGGCCTCTCCATTAGCCAGCCCACGGACTCCACACCCCTCACCTCTTCATACTTCAGGGACTGCCTCACCTCAAAGGTCAGGCCCCTGATAGCTCTCTCCCCATTCCCCATTCCCTGCCCTAAGACCCCCCCCGCCAGGGAACTCACAACAGATGGTCTGCTTAGGAGGGTCTGGCTGCCTTGGGGTCCTCCCTGTCCTCCTTCTTGTGGTTGGCACACACAGGGCTCAGCATCTCCTTTGCACACTGCTAAGCCATCGTGAGTCCGGGACTCAGCCACTGCAGGTGCCTCAGGTTTTGGGTGTTGAGACAGTGGGACTGGGCGTGGATGGGGGCCCGCCCCAGCCTGCCCTGGGACTGCTGATGAGGTGTGGCCCCAGGAACCTTTGACCCACATGGCACCTACATCAACTGCCCATCTGCATGACTCATACAGAAAGAGGGGCAGGAGGCAGGAGAGGGACCTGTAGGATGGAGAGGTAGGTTGTTGGCTGCCATCCTTGGCAGACATTCCACAGAAGAAACTCCTCCTGCCGCTGGGCCCTCCACTTGGGAGCTGACCCTGGCCCCCGGGGATGGCAGGAAGTTCTGTCCTCTACACCTTTCTTTACTAAACACACAGTGTGCTAAGTACTAAGATGCACTGTCTCCTGGCATCCTCACCACGACTCTGTGACTTAGGTTTTATTAATGGTCTCATTTTGTTGACGAGGCAAAGGAGACCCGAGAGCTCTAGACTTGCTCAGTGTCACCCAGCCAGCAAGTGGCAGAGCTGGCATTTTAAACCCAGGTCACCACAGTCGGCTCTGAAGCCAGGATAGCTTGCAACTAGGTTTACCCATTATTTGTATCATAAAACTCAGCCAACCATTCCATCTCAGCCTCTACCCCCTTGAGAGGCCCTATTCCACAGTAAAAAATGTCTCTGCACCTTGCCCTTTGCCCTCTAATGTCCCTTCCACTTCCTCGTCCACTCCAGAGAAAGCAGGCCCGCACTGGCTCCCTAGAAAACCCTGTCCCCACCCACTGTGCTGCCACCCTCCCACCCAGTTCCCTGGGTGCTGTCCTTGCCGCTCTGCTCACCTCTTGCCCCTGCTCTCCCCCTTGGGGAGCTCGCCCACGCCCTCGTCCTCAATTACCATCTAAACCAATGCCTACAAAATCCCAGCTGCCTTTGGGGTGAGTGGGTTGGCAGATTGCCCTGCCTGCCATTAGGGGGCAATTTTAAGCCCTAATTTTAAAGCAAAGTGACAGGGTTCAGGGGCAGAGATGGGGTGGGAGGTTGTTCGAATACCCTCACTTGCCAGAAGACTGCCAGGTTGCCACACTGAGCTGGTGGGTTATAAACCTAGGTCTTGACATAGGTCAATGCCAGCACATCCAAATTCCAGAAAATTCTACCCTTCGCCAAACTCCAAATCCCCATAAAAACCTCTTTTCCCAGGGATAGTTGCCCATGCCACCTCAGGA
Source organism: Elephas maximus indicus (assembly GCF_024166365.1). NCBI lineage: Eukaryota > Metazoa > Chordata > Mammalia > Proboscidea > Elephantidae > Elephas > Elephas maximus. Next base: position 68,362,250 of record NC_064831.1, on the reverse strand, counting down.
TGTCCTGACAATTCCAGAATGCCTCTCTGTCCCTCCTCTGTCTCTGAGGCACTAGTCCTGAGCCTCTGATGGGCTTGAGAACCTTCTGGAAGCCCTACCCTTGCCCTCCAACAATTCACTTCTGCACTCAGACATTCTCCTGCTGTTTCAGGGTCCCCATAGGGCTTTGGGGAGTCCTGGGTAGTGAAAATGGTTAACACATTTGACTGCTAACTGAAGGTTTGGAGGTTCGAGTCCACTCAGAGGTACCTCAGAAGAAAGGTCTGGCAGCCTACTACCAAAAATTCACCCATTGAAAACCGTATGAAGTTCTACCTTGAAACACATGGGGTTGTCATGAGTTGGAATTGACTTGACAGCAACTGGTAACTGGGATGGGGCTTCAGAATGAAGCCGTCAGCTAATAGGTTCCTGTCAAGCAGACCAGTGAGTTGAAGTGAGCCAGACACACCGTTGGAAGAAGACAAAGATTTATTCACAGTTTGCAAACTGGAAGACAAGCAGGGTCTTGTGACCTAAGGCTGCCAGCTCCCTGAACCAGCACTGGTTTGCTCCTTTTATAGGGAGTGACATACATACGTATGAACGGTGAGGGGAGGATCTTCAGTCTTGTGAGGCCTGCGCAGTCCGCATAATTTTAGTGAATGGGTTTTTGCACACAGATCCAAAAATACTGTGCACAGCCCTGAAAAAATGGAGACGGCTCGCTACTGCCACCCCAGGAAGGCCATTTAGTGGGTGGATTCCCGTGTAAGTGTGCCTGCTGCGCCTTGGCCTCCTGCCAGGAGAAGACAAGAAACCTGGGGATTCAACCAATCATGGTGATGTGCCGCAAAAGCTGTAACAAAAATGTAGTAAGAGTAGACTTTTCTGAAAAACAACAATTAGGGGATAGTTAATAACCCTTAATAACCTTTTTTTTTCAAGAAGCCCATGCTATATTAACAACCCTAAAAAAAAAAGTCCTAGTGAATCCCCGAAAGGAATTCAGACCTCACCTCTGCCCTAAAAAGCTAAAGATGGAATTACTCCTTCCCTCCTCCTCCCAGTTCTCCTGATGAGGACTGAATAGTGACGTTAATGATTGAAATTGATGCTGGAGGTGATGTAGGTGGGGGAGGGGTGGTAAAAATGTCCTCACATCAAGAGATAGCAGGTACCCACTCCCAGACCTCTCAGACGCCCCAGGCAATGGGGCATTGGGTGTGCTGACTCAGAGAGGAGAGGAACCAAGGTCCTGGAGATGGACCCAGGCTGTGGGCCCTCTGGACAGAGCCCCTTAACTCACAGGGGTAGGTCCTTGAGCTGAGGTGGAGGCTGGGGCAGATATACTGGGGACCATGGTCTCTCAGAAAAGGTGAGGACTGGGCAGGGGTGGTCTAAGGTACATCCCCCACACCCACCAGAAGGAATGTATTTGGGGCAGGCATCCTGGGATTCTTGACTCATGACTGAAGTCACTAGCTCAAGTCCCCAACAAGAATGTGTTTGCTGAGAGGTTTCAACCCTCAAAAGCCCATCCCAGCTTCACTTTGGCTCCATGGTGGGTGGGGGCAGTTAAGTCAGCCAGCTTACTTCTAACCCAATTGGTAGCACCCAGCGTGCCCAACCCTTCCAAGTCAAATAACACAGCCTGCTGTTTGGAAATAAACATGTCAGTCATAAAGTCCCACTACAAAGCCCAGGAAGGAGTTGTCTGGCAGCCTGTCACATCTGAGACAAAGTTCACTGGGCACTAGGGCATCTGGATTCTAGCACAGGCTCTGTGAGACCTTGGGCAAGTCCCCCACCCTCTCTGGGACTCAGTTTCCTCAAATACGTCACAGATAAAAAACCTTCTGATGTTCTATTTGTGATTGGTGACCTGGCTTCCCTGGGCTGGAATTCTGCTGCACCAGGCAGGGACAAGGCTACAAGGCTGGGTGCGCCAAGGCTACCAGGCCTGGGGGACAGGAGGAAAAGAGAAAAAAAATGTTAGCTTATAGCTAACATACGCTCAACACTTACTGTGTGCCAGGCAATGTTCTGTGAAGGAGCCCACAATCTGAAGAAGAGAGTGAAGGGGAGAGATATATACATGATCTGTACATGTGAGAGGCACCTGTGAACACAGCAGGCAAAGTTCATGAAGTGGAGGCACAGAGCAGAAGGAGCATGGTAATTTCATTTTTCTAAAAGTGAAAATGAATATTTACTGAGTACATAGTATGTGCCAGACACTGTTCTATGTATTAGCTTATTTAGTTATCTCAACAATTATGAGATAGTCATTATATTATAATCTCCATTTTATAGATGAAGAAATGGAAGCACAGAGAGATGAAGTAGCCTGCTGTAAGTTATACAGCTAGTAATTGAAATAGGATTCAAACCCAGGCAATGTAACTTTAGATTCCATGTCTTAAGCACTACAGCCCAAGTCAATTCTGACTCAGAACAACCCTATAGGACAGAGTAGAACCGCGCCATAGGGTTTCTAAGGAGCGGCTGGTGGATTTGAACTGCTGACCTTTTGGTTAGCAGCCAAGCTCTTGACCACTGTGCCACCAGGACTCCCTAACCAGTATATGCACTACCTAAAATTGGATCAGGCTCTGTGAGAGCTCTAACATTTCTCAACACACCTCAGCAACATAGAATTTCCTAGGAGCAATTGATTCAAACAGGCAGAGGACTGTGGCTAAAGTAGTTAATAGAAACAAATCTTGAGGTGACACAAATGTTTGGATAAGCATAGAAGGCCTTTAAAACATCTATTATACTCATGTTCAAGAATTTAAAGGAAATGATGGACACAATGAATGAACAGATGGGAAAATCTCAGCCGAAAAATGAAAACTATAAAAAAGGACAATTTCTGAAATGAAAAATTCACCAAATGAGCTTGACAACAGTTAGAAACAGCAAAAAAAAAAAAGTGTTAATGATTTTGAAGACCAGTGAATAGAAATTATCCAGTCTAAAGAATAGAGAGAAGATTTTAAACTTGAACAGAACAAAACATTGTTGAAAGACATTAAAGAGGACCTAAATAGATGGAAAGAAATGTCATGTTCACACATCAGAAGACTTAATATTTTAAAGATGGCAACACTCTCTAGGTTGATTTACAAATTTAACACAATCCCTATTAGAATCCCAGCTGGCTGATTTGCAGAAATTGACAAGCTGATTCAATAATTCATATAAAAATATATGGAACCCAGAATAGCCAAAACAGTCTTGAAAAAGAACAAAGCTAAAGGTCTCTCACTTCCTTATCTCAAAAGGTACTACAAAACTACAGTAATCAAGACAGTGCAGTACTGGCATAAGGATGGGCATATAGATCAATGGAATAGAATTGAGAATCCAGAAATTGACCCTCATATTTATAGTTTTTTTTTTTATGGTTAATTGATTTTCAACAAGGGTGCCAAGACAATTGAATAAGGAAAGAATAGTCTTTCCAAAAAATGGGGCCGGCACACCGGATATCCACATGCAAAAGAATGACTTGGGACTCCTTCCTCATACCACATGCTAAAACTAATTCAAAATGGATCATGGGCTTAAATGTAAGGGCTAAAAATGTAAAAGGATTAGGAGAAAATAGAAAAGAGAATCTTTGTGACCTTGAGTTAAGCAAAGCCTTTTTAAATATGCCAAAAGCACAAGCAAAAAAAGAAAAAATAGATGCATTGGACTTCATCTAAAACTTTCGGAGGGCAGAGCCAACATGGAGCTATAGACAGAAGTACCACGATATCCCTCCACAGCGAAGACCTGAAAAATTAAGTAAAACAGACAAACATCAGATGAAGGGTTAAAGAACTCAACCAAGCACCAAATGGAATAAGAAACGGACAGAGAACAGAGAGTGAGGAGAGCCATGGAGTCGAGGTCCCCTATCAGCTAACAGGGCACAGACTTGCCATCTTGGACCCATCAGCCACCAAGAATGTCAGACAGGGAGTAAAGGAAGGCAGCTTCATGGAGCTCCCAGGAGGAGACAGAGCACCCAGAAACCAGTGATATATGCTTTCCCACTCCCTTCCTTCCTCCCACTGCTTGGTCTCCACCGCTTCCTGGTGGACCACAGTTGCTTGGCCAGGGAGACGCCAGCTCCTTGCCACTTGGATTTGCCCTGCCCACACTGGCTGGCTCCTTCAGTGCCATTTTTTTTTTTTTGTTGCTGTTGTTACTTTTTTGGCTTCTTTTCATTTCTTCTCTCTCTCTTTCACCTCCTTCCTCTCTTTTTTTCTCAAATACCTGGCTCCATGTGCCATCTCTGCTCCTTCTTGACAGGCTGTGCAGTGCTGCTCAGCTGGGGAGCCACATCCCTGGTCTGCACCACTACGCTGGTGGGCTCTCTGAGGGCATTTTTTTTCTTTTTTGTTTTTCTTCATTTCTCAGTTCCTTGTCTCTCTCTGGAAACCCTGGTGGCATAGTGGTTAAGTGCTACAGCTGCTAACCAAAGGCGGGCAGTTCGAATCCACCAAACACTCTTTGGAAACACTATGCGGCAATTCTACTTCATCTTATACAGTTGCTAAAGGTTGGAATTGACTGAACAGCAATAGGTTTTTTTTTTGTTGTTGTTGTTGTTGTTTTTGTCTCTCTATCTCTTCCTTCTTTTCCTTTCTTCCAAATACCTAGCACTCTGGGCCATCTCCACTCCTTCTTAACGGGCTGTGCGGTGCTGCTTGGCCGGGGAGCCACTTCCCTGGTCCACATCACCACGTCAGCTGGTTCCCTGGGGGCACTTTTTTTTTGTTTTTCTTCATTTCTCAGTTTCTTGTCTCTCTACCTTTGTTCTTTTCCTTTCTCCCAAATACCTGGTGCCATGCACCATCTCTGCTCCTTCTTGATGAGCTGTGCAGCACCACTCAGCTAGGGAGCCCCGTCCCTGGTCTGCCCTACCACACCAGTGGTCTCCCTCGGGCATTTTCTTCTCTTCTTTTCTCTGTTTCTTGTCTTTATCTACCTTCCTTCTTTACCCTTCTCCTGAACACCTTGCACTGTGCGCCTTTTCTGCTTCTTCTCCATGGGGTGTGCAGCACTGCTTGGCTGGGGACCTGCTTTTGGTGAGTTCCCTTAGGACATTTTTTTTCTTGGTTTCTTGTCTCTCTCTATTTCCTTCCTTCCAACCACCTGGCATTTTTTTTTCCCCTCTCGATTTCTTGTCTCTTGCTTGCTTCCTTCCTTTCCCTTCTCCTGACCACCTGGCCAAGTGTACCTTTCTCTCTCTCTCTCTTTTTAAATCTAATTTCTTATCTCTTTCTCTCATCCTTCCTTCTATTTCTCTCACCCACCTAGCTGCATGTGCTGTATCTACCCCTTCTTGATGGACTGTGCTGCACTGCCTGGCTAGAAAGCCATTGGCACACAGATTCCTCAGGTCTGCATCTCTCCAACAGCAAGCTCCTTTAGCACTTTTTTTTTGGCTTCTGTTTCTCCTCTTTCTCTTCTTTCCAACACTGAGCTCCACACACCACATCCTCCCCCCTCCCTCCTACCTATGTGCACCATGCACTGAGCATTGCACCCCTGAGTGACAAAAGCCTATCAGAACCTGCCCTGCACTACCCCCTGATCACATCCTGTTGGCCTCAGCACATGCTGCAAACGACCCAGCCCAGGTCCTCCTCCTCAGCTGGACCTGCCCTGCTGCACCATAGCTGAGCAACTGGCCCTGCCCATTGGACAAGATGGTGAGAAGTATCATGCCCACAGACAAGCAAATAACAAAGAATTCCCAGCCTGCCTGCTCAGATATAACCAAATAAAACAAAAAAGCAGGACAAAACAAATATATAAACAATATCAAAAATATATTTTAAAAGCAGGACAGGATGGTTCCAGTAGACATCCAAAAATAAAACAGCAGATAACCTTCCAGTAAAATAAAAGGCACTGGAACTACCTGATAGGGAATTCAAATCTCTAATATTCAGGGCTACCCAACAGATAAAGGAAAAAAGCAGTCAAAAATGAGTAAAAAATAGACAAAATCATGGAAAATACAGAAAAAAATCACAAAAAAGAAGGACAGAATTCAGGAAAATAATACAGGAAGAAAATGTCAAAATAAACTCAAAACTAGAAATCATACAAAACCAGCAATTAGAAATCCAAAAGACAAACAACAAGATTTCAGAAATGGACAGTGTCACAGAAGGTTTGAGGGGCAGGTATGGAACAATGGAAAACAGGATCTGTGAAACTGAAGACAAATCCTCGGGTACCACTTTGTTTGAGGAAAAATCAGAGGAAAGAACAAAGAAAAATGAAGAACCCTGAAAATAATGTGGGATACAATCAAAAGCAAACATTTTCAAGTGATCGGAGTTCCAGAATAGGGGCAGAAATTGGAAAACACAGAGAGGATCATTGAAGAGTTGCTGACTGAAAGCTTCCCTAATATCATGAAAGATGAAAATCTGACCATCCAAGAAGCTCAATGAATCCCACATAGTATAGACCCCAAAAGAAAATCACCAAGGCGTATCATAATCACACTCACTAAAACCAAAGACGAAGAAAGAGCCCTGAAAGCAGCTTAAGAAAAATGAAAAGTCATGTACAGAGGGGAAACATAACACTAAGGTCTGATTACTCGGTAGAAACCATGCAAGCAAGAAGGCAGTGGGATGACATATATTAAACCTTGAAAGAAAAAAATTGCCAACCAAGAACAATATCCTGTGAAACTCTTGCTCAAATATGATGGTGAAATTAGGACCTTCCCAGATAAGCAGAAATTAAAGGAATATGTAAAAACCAAACAAAAGTTACAAGAATTATTTAAGGGAGTCCTTAAGTTAGAGAACAAACAACATCAGACAACAGCCTGAATCTAGGACACAAGGCCACATCAGCCAGATACCAACCTAGGAATGAACTCTCAAGGATAAAACAAAACTAAAAGATTTTCAACAAGGAACCAGAGAGGTTAGTCTGTAAATGACAACAACAACAAAACAATAAAAGAGGGACTAATGGCGTAGGTATAGAACTTTCAAAAAGAAAGAAAGTCAAGGTGATACCAAGTAATAACAGACTGGTTCAGACTTAGGAAGATAAGGGTAAAATTCAAGGTAACCACAAAGAAAGTTAACAAACCTACTCATCAAAATAAAGGAGAAAAACATAAAGTTTCAGTAAACACAAAATTTACAAAAATGAAAGAAATTAAAAAAAAATCCACAAACAAAAGGAATCCAGCACAAAAGAGTAAGAGGAACAAAGAAAACATTAGCACCACAAAATGACAGCAATAAGCTCACACCTATCAATAATTGCACTGAATGTAAATGGCCTAAATGCACAAATAAGGAGACAGAGAGTGACAGAATGGATAAAAAAACAAGACCCATCAATATGCTGTCTATAAGAGACACACTTTAGAAACAAAGGCATAAATTTATTAAAAATCAAAGGATGGAAAAAATACATCAAGCAAACAGCTACCAAAAAAGAGCAGGGGTGGCAATACTAATCTCAGATAAAATAGGCTTTAAAAAACAAAATCCACCATAAAAGACAAAGAAACGCATTACATAATGATTAAAGAGACAATCCATCGTGAAGACATAACCATGATAAATATCTATGCACCCAATGACAGGGTCCCGAAATACATTAAAAAAAAAAACAAATACCGGTATTGAAAAGAGTGATTGACAGTTTCACAATAATAATAGGAGAATTCAACACACCACTCTCGGTAAAGGACAAAACATCTAGAAAGAAACTCAACAAAGATGTAGAAGATCTAAAGTGCACAATCAGCTGACTCATAGGCATATATAGAACACTCTACCCAACAGCTGCAAAGTACACTTTCTTTCCCAATGCACATGGAATGTTCTTCAGAATAGACCACATCTTAGGCCACAAAGAAGCCCTCAACAAAATCCAAAACACTGAAATAATAAAAAGTATCTTTCTCTGATCACAGTTCCATCAGAGTAGAAATTAACAGCAGGAAGAGCAAGGAAAAAAATCAAATACATGGAAACTGAATAATTTTGTGCTTAAAAACAACTGGATGATAAAAGAAATCAAAGATGGAATCAAACAATACCTAGAATTGAACAAGAATGAAAACACATCATACCAAAACCTTTGGGATACATCAAAGGCAGTGCTCAGAGGTCAATTTATAGCAACAGAAGCACACATTAAAAAATAATAAAGGGACAGAATGAAAACATTAGCTACACAGCTTGGACAAATAGAAAGAGAACAGCAAAAGAACTCTACACCCACCAGAAGAAAGAACATAATAAAGATTAGAGCAGAAATAAATGAAATACAGAATAGAAAAACAATAGAAAGAATCAACAAAACCAAAAGTTGGTTCTTTGGGAGACCCAACAAAATCGACAAACCTCTGGCCAAACTGATGAAAGAACACCAGGAGAAGACATAAATAACCCAAATAAGCAATGAAATGGGAGACATTACAACAGACCCAAGTGAAATAAAAAGAGTCATAACAGAATACTACGAAATACCATACTCCAACAAATTTGAAAACCTAGAGGAAATGGACAAATTTCTAGATACACACCTATCTGGGTGTGTTAGCCCCTACCTGAACTAACACAAACTGAAGTTGAAAATCTAAACAGACCCATAATAAAAGAAGAGATTGAAAAGGTAATAAAAAAAAACCCTTCCAACAACAACAAAAAGCCCTGGTCCAGCTGGCTTCATTGCAGAATTCTAGCAAACATTCAGAGAAGAGATTACACCAGTACTACTCAAAGTATTCCAGAACATAGAACATAGAAAAGGAAGGGATAATTCCAAATTCATTCTATGAAGCCAGCATAACCCTGATACCAAGCCCAGGCAAAGACACCACGAAAAAGAAAATTACAGATCAATATCTCTCACGAATATAGATGCAAAAATTCTCAACAGAATTCTAGCAAATAGAATTCAGCATCATATCAAAAAAATAGTACACCACGACCAAGTGGGATTCATACCAGGTGTGCAAGGATGATTCAATATTAGAAAATCAATCAACATAATCAACCACATAAATAAAAGAATCACATGATCATTTCAATCAAGGCAGAAAAGGCATATGGCAAAGTCCAACACCCATCCCTGATAAAAACTCTCAATAAAATAGGCGTAGAAGGGAAAATTCCTCAATATAATAAAGGGCATCTATACAAAACCAACAGCCAACATCATTCCTAACGGAGAGAGGCTGAAAACATTCCCTTTGAGAACAGGAACAAGACAAGGATGCCCTTTATCACTACTCCTATTTAACATTGTGCTGAAGTCCTAGCTAGAACAATAAGGCAAAAAACAGAAATAAAGGGCATCCAAATTGGTAAGGAAGAAGTAGAGTTGCCCCTATTTGCAGATGATATGATGCCATACATAGAAAACCGAAAAGACTCCACCAGAAAACTACTGGAACTAGTAGGAAGCTTCATCAGAGCAGCAGGACATAAGATAAACATAAAAAAATGGGTTCGATTCCTATACATCAATAAAGAGAATGCCAAAAAGGAAATCAGGAAAACAATACTATTTATTATAATAGCCCCTAAAAAAATAAAATACTTCAGAATAAATTTAACCAAGGATGTAAAAGACCTATACAAATAAAACTACAAGATGCTACTGCAAAAAAAAAAAAAAAAGAGAGATCTACATAAACGGAAAAACAAACCGTGCTCATGGATAGGTAGACTCAACATTGTGAACATGTCAATTCTACCTAAAGCAATCTACAAATAAAATGCAATCCTGATTCAAATACCAACAGCATTCTTTAAAGAAATGGAAAAACTAATCATTAACTTTATATGGGAAGGGAAGAAGCCCCGGATAAGTAAAGCACTATTGAAGAAGAATAAAGTAGGAGGACTCACACTTCCTGATCTCAGAACCTACTATATGGCTACAGTAGTCAAAACAGCCTGATACTGGTACAACAACAGATACATTGGCCAATGGAACAGAATTGAGAACCCGGTTGTAAATCCATCCACCTACAGTCATCTGATCTTTGACAAGGGCCCAAAATCCATCAAATGGGGAAAAGACAGTCTTTTTAACAAACAGTACTGGCAAAACTGGATGTCTATCTGCAAAAAGATGAAACAGGACCCATACCTCACACCACACACAAAAACTAATTCAAAATGGATCAAAGACCTAAATATAAACCCCAAAACTATAAAGATCATAGAAGAAAAAATAGGATCTACACTAGAGGCCCTAACACAAGGCATTAACAGGATATAAACCATACCCAACAACACACAAACTCCAGAATATAAGCTAGATAACTGAGATCTTCTAAAAATTAAACACTTACACTCATCAAAAGATTTCAAAAGAGTAAAAAGAGAACCTACAGACTGGGAAAAAAGTTTCGGCTATGTCAGATCCTACAATGGTCTAATCTCTAAAATCTACAGGAAAATTCAACACCTCTACAACAAAATGACAAATAATCCAATTAAAAAACGGGGCAGAGGATATGAACAGATATTTCACCAAAGAAGACATTCTAGCAGCCAACAGACACATGAAGAAATGCTCGAGATCACCAGCCATTAGAAGGATGCAAATCAAAACCACAATGAGATACCATCTCACCCCGGCATTACTGGCACAAATCAACAGAACAGAAAATAACAAATGTCGGAGTGGCTGTGGGGAGATTGGAACTCTTATGCACTGCTGGCGGCAATGCAAAATGATCCAACTCTTTTGGAAAATGATACGGCACTTCCTTAAAAAGCTAGAAATAAGAATCCTATTTGATCCAGCAATTCCACTCCTAGGAATATATCCTAGAGAAATAAGAGCCGTTACATGATAGATATATGCACATCCATTTCATTACAGTTTGTGCACAGTAGCAAAAAGATGTAAACAGCCTCGATGCCCAACGACAGATGAATGGATAAGCAAACTGTGGTACATACACACAATGATAAAAAACAATGATGAATCTGGGAAGCATCTCACAACATGGATGAATCTAGGGGGCATTATGCTGAGTGAAATAAGTCAATCATGAAAGGACAAATATTACATGAGACCACTACTATAAAAATTCATGAAAAGGTTTGCACAAAAAAAGAAACAATCTTTGATGGTTACAAGGGAAGGGAGGGGTATGGATGGAAAAACACAAAATAGGCAATAGATAAGAGTAACTTTGGTGAAGGGTAAGACAGTACACAGTACTGGGGAAGCCAGCACAATTTGTTCAAGGCAAGGTCACGAATACTCCATAAACACATCTAGACTCCTGAGGAGTTGAACTACTGTGCTGAGGGCTGTAGGGACCATGGTCTCGGGGAACATCTAGCTCAATTGGTATAACATAGTTCAAAAAGAAAATGTTCTACATTGTACTTTGGTGAGTAGCATCTGGGGTCCTAAAAGCTTGCGAGTGGCCATCTAAGATGCTCCCCTGGTCTCACTCCATGTGGAGCAAGGGAGAATGAAGAAAACCAGAGACACAAGAGAAAAGTTAGTTCAAAGGGACCTAATGGATCACAACTACCACAGCCTCCACCAGGCTGAGTCCAGCACAACTAGATGGTACCCAGCTACCACCACCAACTGCTATGACAAGGATCACAGAAGAAGGTCCCCAACGGAGCTGAAGAAAAATGTAGAACAAAATTCTAACTCAGAAAAAAAAAAAAAAAAAAGACCAGACTTAGCGATCTGGCAGAGACTGGAGAAACCCTGAGATTATGGGCATGGGACATCCTTTTAGCTCAGAAATGAATTCACTCCTGAGGTTCACCATTTAGCCAAAGATTAGACAGGCCCATAAAACAAAATGAGACTCAAGGGGTACACCAGCCCAGGGGCAAGGACTAGAAGGCAGGAGGGGACAGGGAAGCTGGTAATATCCCTCTTTCGATCCAACATCGAGAAAGAAGAGTGTTGACATGTCATAGCGTTGGTAACCAATGTCACAAAACCGTGTGTGTACTAACTGTTTAACGAGAAGCTAGTTTATTTTGTAAACCTTCATCTAAAGGACAATGAAAAAAAAAAAGCTCTGTGTTTCTATTGGGTTATTGATTGCACTGGGGCATACATTTGTCAAAAGTCATCAGATTTTACTGTTAATGTCTGTACCACTCACCATGTGAAAAACTTGCTTCCATTAATAAGAAGCAAGCTATTAACTCTGCAGATGGAAATTTTCCAAATGAAAATTTTTATTCAAAGCTTCTTGGGGCTCGAGCCTAAGCTAGGCTCTAGGTAGCCTTCACACAGTCACTATCTTTACAGTTTCCAAAGCATCTTCCCAGCCCTGATCTCAGGTGTTTCTCACAGACTCCCTTGCAAGGAGCCAAGGAGTCTCTGGAGAGGAGTGGGCAGACCCAAGACCTGGGGGTCTCTCATAGGGCCCAGTGTGAGATAGGGCTCTCTCCCAACACCACTGACTCTAGATGGAACCACACCTTTTGCAAAGGTGAAGAGATAAGTAGTAAGTTCGCCATCTCTGGAGGTATTCGAGTCAGAGCAGAATGATGATACGTGAATGTCGTGGTAGAGTGTGTTGGGCTCTGTGACCTAAAATGCCCTGCGGGGCTAAGTCTGCCATTCAGGAGCTTTCCTGGGAACAGAGCGAGTCAGCTCCAGGCCCAGCATCCTGACTCCAGGTCAGCTCTGGTTCTGCTGCTCCCAGCTAACAAGTCAGCAGCACCTACATGGACCCTGGGCTGGCCCAGGCTGACCTGCCTCTGGAAGGCATCCAGATCTTTAATGAGATGTCTGGGATCAGGGCTAGTCAGCCCCAGGGCCACAGGCTTCCCAAATGTGTCCTGCTCTTTGTCCTGGGACTCTTGATACCAGCACCTTGACTTCCTGTGGCTCTTAGATTACAGTCCCAAATCCTCTGCCCTGTGCCCATTGGCCTTTTAGGTCTGCAAACACTGCAAACTCCTTCTCACTCCTTGCACATGATCTTCCCGTTTCCTAGAAAGCTCTTCCCCTAACCAACTTCTACTTATCTTTCAGGTCTTGACTTAAATGTTGCTTCCCCAGTGAAGCCTTCCCTGACGCCAAGACTAAGTCAGGGCCCTGTTGTATTCCCTCCATATATTTTTATTCCTTCCTGGCACCTATCACAGTTATAGCTTAACAAGTAATTGTATAATTATTTGTTTAATGTCTGTCTCTGCTGCAAGCATGTGAACTCCTTAAGGAGAGATTTGTCTTGTTTTCTAAGATGTTCTCCAGTGCTGAGCACAGTGCCTCACATATTCAAAATAAATAATTTATAAATAAATGAATGCGTGTGTATGAAAACAGAGAAGCTGTCAAGCTATCAAAAATTCGGGGGGGGGGGGGAATCCCACAGGAGAGTGAGGTGGGGGTGGAGTGAGGGAGAATCTCAGAACTAGAAGATCCAGAATATTCCATATTTTTAAAAATGTCTGTATCCTCTTGGCTTTTGTTATTGTTAGCTACCATCTAGTCTACCCGCAATTCATCGCAACTCCACGTACCACAGAACCACAGGCTGCCCAGTCCTGCGCCACCTGCATTAATGGTTGCAGATGGACCCGCTGTGATCCATAGGGTTTTCATCAGCTAATTTTTGGAAGTAGATCACCAGGCCTTTCTTCCTGGTTCATCTTAGTCTGGAAGCCACTGAAACCTGTTCAAGTATCACAGCAACACAAAAGCCTCTACTGACAAATGGGTGGTGGCTGCACATGAGGTGCGTTGGCTAGGAATTGAACCAGGGTCTTCTGCATGGAAGGTGAGACTTCTATCACTGAACCACCACTGCCTCCATCCTCTGGTAGGGTTCGCATTATGATTGCTCCTCTTAGGCTTGGCAGAGAGAAAGGCCTTCTTTCCTGAGCTGGCAGCAGCTTCCTGTGGCTGCCCCCATCCCTGGCTCTGAGGGGCTCCTCTTTGGGCTCAGTCTTTGGGCAGGTAGTGCTGGAGCCCAAGGTGTGTGCTTGATTTAGAGCCTCATCATCCTTCATCCTTCCCTGGGCCAGACTCTACCCTGCAGGCTCCCATCTCCTGACCTCCTGCCTGCAGCCAATCCCTAGTCCAGCCTGTACTCAACATGGCCAGATTCACCTCCCTAAAACCAGGCTTTCCCCAGGCTTCTGCTGCTTCCACACCTCAGATGCTCCCCCTCTGTCTCCTCTGGCCCTGTCTGCCCACATGCCTTTCCCCCTACTTCCCCCAGCCTGGCCACACCAGCCTATTCAGACCTAGGAGTTACCCCGGCTCCAACCTGAGGGGCCTGGTGGCCACCTGCACCTCTGCTGCAAGCACACGAAGGTACTCCTGCCTGCCATCCTGGGCACTCATGACCTTTCATCCCAGCTCCTGTGAAGCCCTTTCTCCACTGGGCAGAAGGCTGGACAGGAATAGGGCCCAGGCCCAGGCTCAGGCCTGCCCCTGGATCTGCTCCATGGGTGCCCCTGATGCATGGCATGGTCTACAACCTCGGCCTCAAAGGACACAGAATACGAGTTGCCAGACCAATGCCAGGCTGGTGCCAACTCGGGCCCAATGGGTTCTGCCTATCCTGGCCCCAGCCTGGCTCCTTGCCCCCAGACACTGCCCATACCACTTGGCTCCAGCCCAGCAAGTAGGTGGGTCTGACCAGGGTGCAAACCCTCCTCCAGCTCTCAGCCTCCCCCTGCCCCTGGTCACTACAATGCCAGGGGCAGAGGCTGAAGAGAAGCCCCTATAAGGCTACTGGAAAATACAGGCCCACCTCCCCCAGGAATAGCCTCCATGGCCACAAGGCCAGGGCAGATGGGTAAGCCTGCGATGGAGTCCTTCGCTGCTGGGGCTAGCCTGGAGGGCAGAGAAGGAGAGGGGGGCATCGCAGCAATCACCGTCTAGGTGACTTTAGAGCAAAGTTTAGCAAAAGGTTTAAAGTTCTGTCCTGACAGCTCCTCTGCAGAGCAAGTGGATCAGGTATCATCATCCCCTGCTTGACAGACCCACCACCCATCTCTCGGTTTGTTATGCTGTGGTGGCCTGTGTGTTGCTGGGATTCTGGAAGCTATGCCACTTGCATTTCAAATACCCCTGATGGACAGGTTTCAGGGAAACTTCCAGACTAAGACAGACTAGGAAGAAAGGCCTGGTGATCTACTTCCAAAAATCAACCCAGGAAAACCCTATGGATCACAACAGAATATTGTCCAACTTGATCGCTTTGAACACATCATCAGGAGGGATCCATTGCTAGAGTAAGACATCATGCCTGGTGAAGTGGAGGGCCAAGGAGGGTGAGGGAGACCCTTAGTGAGTGGATTGGCACAACAGCTGAGACGAGGGGCTCAAACATGTCGGTGACTGTGAGGATGACGCAGAATCGGGCAAAGTTTTGTTCTGTTGTATGTAAGGTCGACAGGAGTCAGCGTTGACTCAACGGCAGCTAACAACAGCAACAATACTTGACAAATGGGGAAACTGAGGCTCAGGGTCACAGAGTCAGCCAGGAACAGAGCTGGACTGGAACCCAAGTCCTTCCAGTTGCTGCTAAGAGAGTTCCAGGGCGTTGCTATGAAGGTTACTTTGTCTGTGACAGATAATCTCTTGGTCTTGAGAACATTTTCATACACACCAGCAGATGTAATCTGCCCAGCTTTTCTGTAAGGTCAGTGGGGAGGGGCTGGCATTACATTTTCATTTGCACAGAGGATGGCATCGAGGCTCAGGGAGGCTGAACAGCTTGCCCAAAGTCAAGCAGCAAAAAAGTAGTGGGACTGGAAACCTGTCTCTGGGCTTTCAGCCCTTCTCTTCCCCTCATGGAGCCCCTTACCTATTAACTCTTCACGAGGCAGTCCTTCCTTGCACCAGGCTGCGGTTCTGCCCTAGCACTGGCAGCCTCCCCTCAGTGGTCCCCAAAGCGGGCCCAAATCTCTGTGAGCCCAGGTGCCGCCTCCTGCAGGTTGTCCTGTGGGTGGCCAGGCCCCTCTGCCACCACTTATCACCATGGGCCTGAGAGGTGGGCTTCAAAAAACCCTGGGGTGTTCCTGACCCCCACCTTGGCCCCCACCTGGAGTCCTGCCTCACCACTGGGGGGAGGAGACCTTGTGAACCAGCAAACCCTATTTCTTGGTTCCACACACACAGCTTTTGAGAAAGGCCTGTGAGTGTCATGGAGGCAGAGGGGCCTGTGCCCCCTGTTCCCTGATCCCTGGGTCCCCAGGGAGGAGGGCAGATGGCAGGATACCCAGGCCCCAGAGTAGATCCAGAATCCACCCCTGGCTGGCCAGCTTGCCTCCTGGGTCTTCTTGACCCTCAGTGGGATCAGCCTCTTTGTGCCTGTCCAGGGAGGGGGCTGGGCCTCACATGCTGGGAGGCCTTGCTGGTGAGCAACTGCTGCTTCTGGGAGGCCAGGATTCCACTCATGGCTTAGCGGGTGTCTCAGGAGACCCAGGGTGGGACTCAGAGCCCCAGTCCTTGGAAGGCCGGTCCACTGTACCCCTGAGGCGTATCAGCACTGACTCCTCTGGGTCCTCCTTCCTGCCTCATGACCTCCCATCGGAGCCAGCAGGCAGACACTGCCTAGCTCAAACACTGGCAATTTCTCCCTATTGCCACAGAGGATTCAGACCAGGGCATTTATTCCAGCCCTTCTCCCACTCTGCACTCCAGCCACCTAGACCCCCATCCCTGGATTTCCTGTCTTCTGAATCTTCTGTGTATTGTCTAAGCTCTTCCCTCTGCCCGCACTGCTCTCCTCTCTGGCTGTCCACGCCCCCTGATCACCCAAGGCCCATCTCAAGTACCCCAGTTACATCTCTTTCCCTCCTCCACTGGGGTCTGCATCCCTCCCGGGCATGGATCACAGATGTCTAGCTTCCAGAGGTATTTATATCTGCTTTCTCCCTGTCTCCTGGCCTGGGAGTCCCCAGGGCCAGGACTGGGTCCCCATCTTCTCAGGACCCCCAGCTCCTTGGAGGGACAGCACTTGGGGCAGAATGAGCATTGGTGAATGCCTGACAAATTGAATCAACTTTCTCTGAATCATAGGAGTCCTTGAGTAGTGCAAACAGTTAACACGCTCGGTTGCTAACCCAAAGGTTGGAGGTTCAAGTCTACCCAGCCATGCCTTGGAAGAAAGTCCTGGCAATCTACTTCCAAAAAACCAGCCATTAAAAATCCTATGGAGCACAGTTCTTCTCTGACACACATGGGATTGCCATGAGTCTGAATTGACTCAACGGCATCTGGTCTCTGACCATGGGTTAGCAGGAGACCCACAGGAGAGGGGCTTCAGGAAACCGCCAACCTTGCTTTCATGTACAGACAGGGAAACTGCACCCCAGAGAGGGAAGGGACTGGCCAATGTCACACAGCAAGCTGGAGATGGGACTTCTGGTTCCTGTCCTTGTCTGTCATTGGCCCTACTGCCAAAGGCCCCCCTGGGGAGACAGGGAAAATTCTTACTGACTGAAAAATCCTTCCCCCATCCAATTGCAGCCCCCAACTCATACCTCTGTGATGTGACTCATTCTTGGGCTGAGACCCTCAACTCCTGCCCTCTGTAGAAGAGCAGATACTAAGTCGCCGCTTCAAACATCAAGCGTCCCAGTCCGGTGCTTATTCCACCTTAAAGATCATCTGGACCCTTCCTTCATTTCCCAGGTGAAGAAACTGAGGCCCGGAGAGGAAGCAGCTAGCCCAGGTTCACACAGCAGAGTCCAGACCAGAACTTGGCCCACAGGCTCAGTGTACAGAAGACCTGACCACCTGCTTACCTGGTCCCCAAGTTTGCTTGCGTGGTCCCCAGGCTTGTGTCTTGCCCACTCTCCTGTGGGGCCTCTCTGCTGTCAGGCATGCTGGGGTCCCTGGGAGGGGAGAAGCTGCGTCCAGCTCCAGAACTGTGTGGCATCTGCTGCAGACATCCGCTGAAGACAGCTTGGTCTCTGGCTGCCCAGTGGCAAGAAGTTGGCCTTGAGTGGGCAGTGGGGGCGGGCATGGGGCGGGGGGGGGAGGCGGAGACTGGAAAGGCCCAAAAAGACTCATTTCCTCTTTATTTTTAGAAGCTCAAAACACTCTTCAGCAGCGAAGTTGCTCAGGATTAAAACTTTCCTTTTCTTTGTTGTTTTGTTTCACTCAGGATGAGGAGAATTTCAATGAAGTCTGTGTTCTTTTTGATGCAAATCCACTCCTGTTCTCCCAGGAGTTCTGGCCAATGGACTCTGGGCATC
Organism: Elephas maximus indicus; assembly: GCF_024166365.1. Lineage (NCBI taxonomy): Eukaryota > Metazoa > Chordata > Mammalia > Proboscidea > Elephantidae > Elephas > Elephas maximus. The sequence continues at coordinate 68,344,047 of NC_064831.1, read as the reverse complement.
TGGGCCCCCAGGAAACCTCCCTCTGGCTTTAAAAGGCCACACTGGAGTAAAAGGGGCTCTCAGCACAAATCTGGACCGTGCACCTGAGGTGGCTGCTAACTCGGCTGCCCACATGTGATAACCTTGCCTCAGCGGTAGCTGGACACAGCCCCTGGCAAGGAGGTCACCTGTTCAGCCAACCTCCCGCGGGCCCTGCGCTGCAGACTGGAGACCGAAGGAGGAGATATCCATGGCTCCTGCCCTCACAAGACCTCGTCTGGTAGAAGGAAAGATTGTCTCCAACACCAGCGGCTCTTATCTAGTTGGTAGCAGCATTCACACCGAAGCAGGCCTAATAGAGACCTACGACCTTGGAGGTTCCCTGGGTGGTGCAAAAAGTTAAGAGCTTGACTACTCAGCGGCTCCTCAGAAGAAGGCCTCGCGATCTGCTTCCAAAAGGTCACAGCCTAGAGAACCCTATAGAGTACACTTCTACTCTGAAACACATGGGGTCGCCATAAGTTGGAATCAGCTCGATGACACTGGGTTTGGTTTAGGACTTTGAGATGTGATTTTCCTCTGGCACCTGATATAAGCACAAATCTGACCCTTCAGTTACAGGAAAGAAGGATGTTAATGGTGGGATTTGAGGCATCCATAAACAGATGTGGGGGATTCTATAGGGCTGTGAGAACAGAGGGCTTTCTCTGAGGACCAGAAATCTCCCCTCCAAGGCTCACTGTGTACAGGAGGCTTTGGTGGGCATTCCTATGAGACGTCCCCCTAAAGGGGCAGTGGGTCCAACCGGGCCACAGGTCATGCTGTCCTAACTGTGGTGAAGGCAAGGGGCTGAGAAAGAGCTGGGCTGTGTCCAAGCAAATTGAGGGCACGGCCTCAGGCCCCTGGATGCTGCCTCCCCAGTACTGCTGATGGTACATTGGATAGGAAGCCTGGATTTTCCCCTGGCCCGTCCCCTGTGACCTTGGACAGATCCCTGCCTTTCTCTGGCCCTCGGTTTAACTGTTTGGATCATGAGAGTGTTGGCCTGGAGGCCAGCCAACGTGGCCACCAGTTCCAACTGGACATGAGACGGGAATGGGGAGAGCTGTGCCCGTGGACTTATTGGCTGTGCTGAGTGGGACGTCACTGTGAGTGATGAATCGGTGCACCCCCACCCCAAGAGAAACTCAATCAGAAAATTAAGATTCTTGAATTTTTGAACTTTCAAGTTCAAAAGGCTTGGTGAAGATGAAAGCCTGGAAAAGTTTGGAAAGAAGTGTGTGAGGCAGAACAAACCCCGTCCCTCACTCCTCCCCTGTTGTCTCCATCGCTCAGATTTTTATGGGTCCTGGGAGCTGGAAAAGGGAAGAGAGTTCAAAGGGAAGCCAGGAGGGATTCAGGCGAAGGTTTGGAGAAGAACTCCCTCGGGCCAGGTCTAGATCAGTGTGGAGATCTGAGGTGGTGAGGACCTGAGCTTGCCTCCAAGTGAGCCCAAGATGGTGACGAGGCCCTCAGGTGTTCAGCATGGGCCAGCCTGATGTGACCACAGAGGACAGATGGTCCCAGGGAGCCAAGGGTAAGAAGGCCTGGAAACCGCACTTCCTCCACAGAGGCCAGGGGCTCTCCCTCCAGCATCCTGAGCCCTTAGAGCAGGTAGTGAGTGTGGGTGGGGTTTTCATGGTCCCCACAAAGAGAAGGTGGAGTCGGGGGCCTGGCAACAGAGGCTGATGGGAACAAACAGTCATCTCACTGGTTACCAGGCAGAGAGTTGACCCCACCTGAGGACCGGGACCAAAGTGCATCTCAACAAACAACTGATGCAGGGACAGATGCTAAAGAGAAGTACAGGGGGAAGTGGAGTGTGATGTAGCTTTTATAAAATGGTGGGCTAATTTAATCTTGAGTGGGAAAATAGAAGCCTGTGCTGGTTATTCTCCATATGTCCCCACATTCCCGCTCCACCCTTCCCCGCCCCGCTCTGTGCCCTGGAGATGACCAGTGTGGGCATCACCCACTCCTCGGACCCCTGGGTTCTGGTTGAGTTAGGCCAATGTGGGTCACCGCCTGGAGAACAGAAAGTAGACAGAAAGAGAGCTGGGATTTTCACTCCTCTCGATCCCCGCCTGCTGGCTGCATTTTGGAAGCAGCTGCATCCCTCTTAGAGCTATAACTCCCATGGCTGGTTGCAGATTGGACTGTTGTGATTTTCGCAAGTAGATCGCCAGGCCTTTATTCCTAGTCCGTCTTAGTTTGGAAGCTCTGCTGAAACCTGTTCAGCATCGTAGCAATACAGACGTCTCCACTGACAGCTGGGTGGTACCTGTGCATGAGGTGCCTTGGCTGGGAACCGGGAATTCCCATATAGAAGGTGAGAATTCTACCAGGGAACCACTAACGCCCCAGGGACTAATAGAGTAGAACTGTAAAAGGTACAAAGGGCTTCACACTGAAAAGTCAAAATTTCTCCCGGTCTTCTCACCCCTTCCCTCCCCCATTTTCTCTCGCAGAGGCACCACTGTTAAAAAATTCTTTCACATTTTTCTAGAGACATTCTGGACACATGCAAATGATAACACACGGCATATGCAGTTTTGTACGTTGTTGCGTTTCTTACGCTTGACCGTGTGCATGGAGAGCTTCCCGTATCTTTGCCCTGACAGCTTCCTGGTTCCACTTTTGGTGTGCAGAGCATTGCTCTGAAGGACTGGGCTGTGATGCATGTAACCAGCCCTGTCCCTGAGCAGTGCAAGTGTTTAACGCCCTTGGCTGCTAACCAAAAGGTTGGTGGTTAGAGTCCACCCAGAGGCATCTCAGAAGAAAGGTGATCTATTTCCAAAAAATCAGCCATGGAAAACCCTATGGAGCACAGTTCTACTCTGACATCCATGCGATCGCCATGAGTCAGAATCGTCTCGATGGCAGCTGAGCTTTTTTCTGGTGCTGATGAATATTTAGGTTTTCAGCCTTTGCTGTTACAGATAACGCTACAATGAGTAACCTTATCCCGGCATTGTTTGCTCAAACTAGTCTAGCTGTAGGATAAATTCCTACCATTGGAGCTGCCAGGACCTGACCAAGTTTGACCCTGAAAATGACAGAGCTTTTGTGAAATGGACAGATTACATATTCTGCCATTAGGAGAAAGGGGAGAGGGCAAGTACAAAAACAGGTTTCATTGAGTTACAGAAAAATACAGTTGCAATTTTGCTTACTTGAGTTTGTTAACAGCAGAAGTTTGGACTTACGCTGGTAGCATAATGTTAAATGCTGGGCTACTAACCAAAATGCTGGCGGTTCGAACACACCCAGAGGCTCCGTGGAAGAAAGACCTGGCAATCTACTAAACCTGGCAATCGGTAAAGATTACAGCCTGGGAAACCCTACAGGGCATTTCCAGTCTGTCACATGGGGTCGCTATGAGTCAGAATCAACTCAAAGGCATACAACAACAGATGTAAGGGTCAAAACTAATTTCTCTGCAACAGCTAGAAGCTCTGTGGCCTGGCAGCTTGGGGGACGGGTGGAGTGAGGAGAGCTTGCCAGCTGGGAATAGGGTGGCTCCAGGGCCCACTGCAGTTTGGCAAGGTGGGCTTCAGCCCCAAGGGAACATTCTCCTGAGGCAGCTTAATGGATGGCACAGGATGGTTCTTCCCTGGCATCTGAGAACCCTCTGAAGTCACAGGCAACGTGTGTGCGCGCGCGCGCATGTGTGGGTCCATGCCTGTGCATTTTTCTAGAGAGAAAGCTCTTATCTTTTTTTTTTTTTAATTGAACTTTAGAGGAGGGTTTACAGGACAAATTAGTTTCTCGTCAAACAGTACACACATGATTCTATGACACTAGTTAACAAACCCCACAACATATCAACACTCTCCCTTCTCAATCCTGGGTTTCCTATTACCAGTTTCCTGTTCCCGCCTACCTTCCAGTCCCTACCCCAGGGCTGGTGTGCCCCTTCAGTCTTGTTTTGTTCCATGGGACTGTTCAATCTTTGGCTGAAGGGTGAGCCTCAGAAGTGGCTTCATTACTGAGCTGAAAGGGTGTCAGGGGCCATATTCTCATGGTTTCTCCAGCCTCTGTCAGGCGAGCAAGTCTCGTCTTTCTTTTTTGAGTTAGAATTTTGTTTTACATTTTTCTCCAGCTCTGTCTGGGACTGTCTGTTGTGACCCCTGTCAGAGCAGTCGGTGGTGGTAGCTGGGCACCATCTAGATGTACTGGACTCTGTCTGGTGGAGGCCATGGTAGATGTGGCACCTTAGTCCTTTGGACTAGTCTTTCCCTTATGTCTTTGGATTTCTCCATTCCTTCTTGGTCCCCAAGGGTGAGACCAGTGGAGTATCCCAGATGGCCGCTCACAGGCTTTTAAGACCCCAGACACTACTCACCAAAGTAGAATGTAGAACATATTCTTTATAAACTCTGTATGCCAATTGAGCTAGAAGTTCCCTGAGACCACAGTCCCCACAGCCCTCAGCGCAGCAATTCGTTCCCTCAGGTTCATGTGTCTATAGAGCTACAAGGGGCTTGCCTTGTACAGGTTGTGCTGGCTTCCGCAGTAGTATGTACTGTCTTATCCTTCACCAAAGTTACCAGTTATCTATTGTCTATTAAGTGTTTTTCCATCCCCACCCCTCCCCTCCCTCGTAACCATCAAATATTGTTTCCTTTTGTATGTAAACCTTTTCATTAGTTTTTACAGCAGTGGTCTCACACAGTATTTGTCCTTTTGTAACTGACTTATTTCACTCAGCATAATGCCCTCCAGATGCATCCATGTTATGTGATGCTTCACAGATTTATCGTTGTTCTTTAGCGTTGCATAATACTCCATTGTGTGTATGTACCACAGTTTGTTTATCCTTTCATCTGTTGATGGGCATCTAGGTTGTTTCCATTTTTTGCTATTACGCACAATGCTGCAATGAACATAGGTGTACATATATCTATTGGCGTGGTGACTCTTATTTCTCTAGGATATATTCCTAGGAGTGGGATTGCTGGATCAAATGGTATTTCTATTTCTAGCTTTCTAAGGAAGCACCATGTCGTTTTCCAAAAAAGTTGAATCATTTTGCATTCCCACCAGCAGTGTATAAGAGTTCCGATCTCCCCAAAGCCTCTCCAATATTTGTTATTTCCTGTTTTATTGATTCATGCCAGTAATGCTGGGGTGAGCTAGTATCTCATTGCAGTTTTGATTTGCATTTCTCTGATGGCTAGAGATTGTGAGCATTTCTTCATGTCTGTTGGCTGCTCAAATGTTTTCTTTGGTGAAGTGCCTATTCATTTCCTTTGCCCATTTTTTAACTGGATTATTTGTCTTTATGTTGTAGAGATGTTGGATTTTCTTGTGGATTTTAGAGATTAGACCTTTGTCTGATCTGTAATAGCCAAAAATTTTTTCCTGATCTGTAGGGTCTGTTTTTATTCTTTTGGTGAAGTCTTTTGATGAGGATAATTGTTTAATTTTTAGAAGATCCAGTTATCTAGCTTATCTTCTGGAACTTGGGTGTTGTTGGTTGTGATTTGTATCCTGTTAATGCCGTGTATTAGGCTTCTAGTGTTGATCCTATTTTTACTTCTATGAACTTCATGGTTTTTTGCTTTATATTTAGGTCTTTGATCCACTTCAAGTTAGTTTTTGCATATGGTGTGAGGTATGGGTCCTGTTTCATTTTTTTGCAGGCGGACATCCAGTTTTTCCAGCACTATTTGTTAAAAAGACTGTCTTTTCCCCGTTTGATGGACTTTGGGCCCTTACCAAAGATCAGGTGACCATAGGTGGATGGATTTACATCTGGGTTCTCAATTCTGTTCCATTGGTCAATGTATCTGTCATTGTGCCAGTACCAGGCTGTTTTGACTGCCATAGCTGTATAGTAGTTTCTGAGATCAGGTAGTGTGAGTCCTCCTACTTTATTCTTCTTCTTCAATAGTGCTTTACTTATCAAGGGCTTCTTCCCTTTGCATATAAGGTTAATGTTAAGTTTTTCCATCTCTAAAGAATGTTGTTTGTATTTGGGTCAGTATTGCATTGTTTTTGTAAATGACTTTGAGTGGAATTGTCATTTTCACAATGTTGAGTCTACCTATACATGAGCATAGTATGTTTCTCCATTTATGTAGATCTCTTTTGGTTTCTTGCCACAGTGTTTTGTAGTTTTCCTTGTATAGGTCCATTACATCCTTGGTTAGATTTATTCCCAAGTATTTTATTATTATATAAATGGTATTCTTTTCCTGATTTCCTTTTCATCATTCTCTGCATTGGTGTACAGGAATCCAACGGATTTTTGTATGTTTACCTTGTATCTTGCAACTCTCCTGAATTTTTCTACTAGTTCCAGTAGTTTTCTTGTGGAGTCTTTCGGATTTTCTTAGTATCATATCATCCACAGATAGGGACAATTTAACTTCTTCATTACTAATTTGGATGCCCTTTATTTCTGTTTCTTGCCTTATTGCTCTAGCTGAGACTTCCAACAAAATGTTAAATAGGAGTGGTGATAACAAGCATCCTTGTCTTGTTCCTGTTCTCAAGGGGAATGTTTTCAGCCTCTTTCCGTTAGAACTGGTGTTGGCTGTTGGTTTTGCATAGATGCCCTTTATTATGTTGAGAAATTTCCCTTCTTGCCTATTTTATTGAGAGTTTTTATCAAGAATGGGTGTTGGACTTTGTTGAATGCCTTTTCTGCTTGATTGAGATGATGATGTGATTCTTTTCTTTCCTTTTATTTATATGGTGGATTAAGTTGATTGATTTTCTAATGTTGAAACATCCTTGCATACCTGGTATGAATCCTACTTGATCGTGGTGTATTATTTTTTTGATATGATATTGAATTCTACTGGCTAGAATTTTGTTGAGAACTTTTGCACCTGTACTCATGAGAGATATTGGTCTGTAATTTTCTTTTTTTGTGGTGTCTTTGCCTGGTTTTGGTATCAGGGTTATGCTGGCTTCATAGAATGAATTTAAAAGTATCACTTCCTTTTCTATGTTCTGAAATAGTTTGAGTAGTACTGGTGTAAGCTCCTCTCTGAATGTTTGGTAGAATTCTCCAGTAACGCCATCTGGGCCAGGGCTTTTTTTTATTGGGAGTTTTTTGTTTTTTTAGTTACCTTATCAATCTCTTCTCTTGTTATGGGTCTGTTCAGATTTTCAACATCATTTTGTGTTAGTTTGGGTAGGTCATGTGTCTCTAGAAATTTGTCCATTTCCTCTAGGTTTTCAAATTTGTTGGAGTATGGTTTTTCATAATGCTCTTTTATGATCCTTTTTATTTCAATTGGGTCTCTTGTAATGACACCCCCCCCACCGGCTCCGATCCCTTATTTGGGTTATCTGTGTTCTCTCCTGTTTTTCTTTTGTCAGTTTGGCTGGTGGTTTGTTGATTTTATTGATCCTTTCAAAGAACCAACTTTTGGTATTGTTGATTCTTTCTATTGTTTTTCTATTCTCTATTTCATTTATTTCTGCTCTGATCTCTATTATTTCCTTTCTTCTGGTGGCTGTGGGCTCCATTTGCTGTTCTCCTTCTATTTGTTCAAGTTGTGTAACCAATGTTTTGATTTTGTCCCTTTCTTCTTTTTTGATGTGGAAAGCTCTTATCTGTTTGTAGATCCTCCCAGAAGTCTGTACCTGAGACAGGGAACCACAGGAACAGTGGAACAGTGGGCAGGAGTTTCACAGACCTGGATTCAACTCCTGCCTCTTCTGCTTATGAGCTGTTTGATCTTGGATGGGCAAGGGACCTCACCCCTCTGATCCTGAGCTTTGTCACCATGAGGATAGGTAGTAGTAGCCGCTTCCTGGGATTGCTAGTGAGGCATGAATGAGGCAGTCAGATGGTGCCTGGCACAGAACCAGCAGTTGGTGGGGTCAGGGGGAGTCCCCTGGGGTGTTGTTGTACCTTGGTGTGACAGCAAGGTTTTCTGCATATTTCTCTGCCTTCTTTGCTCTCATTGGTGCCCTGTGGGGACCAGGTTCCCTCCCTTTGTCCACACTGAGACAGAAACAAAGACTTTTGGAAACTCCTGGCTTAGGGATGATGCAAACGTGTGGGCAGAGCTAGTCTTTCCTCTCCCAGAGCAGAGATAAGTAAGACAGGGCCTGGGAAAGGAGAGAGGAGGCGGGTGAGAATAGAGTGGAGAAGGAGAGTGGAAGGGGGAAGCAGAGAGTGAGGAGTCCTTGAAATGGGAGGGGACGGGGCTGGAGGATCTCAGGACAGTGTGTACTGAGGGTGGAGCCCTGTCCCCTGTGAGTGGAGATACCTTGCCTTCATGTCCTGGACCCAGGTGAGCCACCCGAAACGGAATGTGGTCTCGGGCCCCCTGTGCAGGGATGAGGCCCTAAAGGACCTGTTATAACCAAAGTTTGAGAACACATCTTTCTTCTTCCAGAACCTTTCGAAGGTTTCCCTTCTCTGAATATAAGGCGAAGTCCTTACCAAAACAAAAAACCAAACCCCATGCTTTCGAGTCTATTTGATTCCAACTCATAGCGACCCTACAGGACAGAGTAGAGCTTCTCCATAGGGTTCTTAAGTCTATAAATCTCTGTGGAAGTAGACTGCCACATCTTTCTCCTGTGGAGTGGCTGGTGGGTTCCAACCAACTTTTTGATTAGCAGCCAAGCATTTAACTACTGGGCCACCAGGGCTCCTTGATGTCCTTACAGTGGCCTATAAAGCCCTAAGTCATCTGGCCCCACCGTCTCTCTGACCTCAGCCCCTCAACTCTCCCTCTCTCTTACTTCGCTCCAGTCACACTGGCCTCCTTGCTGTTCCTCAAATAGGCCAGGCACACTCCAGTCTCAGGGCCTTTGTATTGGCTGTTCCCTCTGCCTGGAATGCACTTTCCCCAACTATCAGATGATTCTGTCCTTCACCTCCTTCAGTCTTTATTCACATTCTCGATGGGACCTTCCCTGACCATCCAATCTAAAACCACACCCCACCCAACACTCCCCACCCATTTTCTATTTATTTTTTTCCAGTGCACTTGGTGTTCAGTTAATTTAGACTCATGGTGGGCCCATGTGTGGCAGAGTAGAACTGTGCTCTATAAGGTTTTCAATGGCTATGACCTTCAGAAGCAGATCACCAGACCCTTCTTCTGAGGTGCCTCTGGGTGGATTAGAAACACCAACCTCTCAGAGAGTAGCTGAGTGCTTAGCCGTTTGTGCCACCCAGGGAATCCCCATTGCACTTGCCATCATCTAATCCTACAATAACAAGTGTTCTATCCTTTATTTGTCTGCCCACTAGAATGGGTTCTTCTTGCAGGCAGGAATTTCCATCTGGTTTGTTCCCTGCTCTATCCATGGTGCCTCAAACAGTACCTGATGTAGAATAGATGCTCAATAAATATTTGCCAAATGAATGTCCAATGACCTGTGAGTGTGGACCCACAACCACTGTTGCATAACAAATAGCTCCTTTTGGAAATGGGTCCTGGGTGTCTCCAGGGAGAAGGGGGGACTCCCTGCAATAGGTGGATGATTGAGACGATGACTCAACCTGGAGATATGCTGAAACCACGTTAGTGTTCGGTTGATAAGAAAAAAATAAAAGGTGATTACAAGCCACTTGCAAAAATAAGTCATAGTCAAACCAAAACCCCAATGAGATACCACTTTACATCCACTAGGATGGCTTGTACTAGAAAAACAGAAAATAACAGGTGTTGGTGAGAATGTGGAGAAATTAGAACGCTTGTGCATTCTGGAAGGAACATATAATGGTGCAATGTATAATGCTGTGGAAAACAGTTTGGCGGTTCTTCAAAAAGTTGCACATAGAATTACTATATGACCCAGCAATTCCACTTCTAGGAACATACCCGAAAGAATTGAAACCGGGTATTCAAATAGATACGTGTACACCAATGTTCACTGCAGCATTATTCACAATAGCCAAAAGGTGGAAATAACCCAAGTGTCCATCAACAGATGATTGGATACACAAATGCGGTATAGACATACACTGGAATATTATTCAGCCATAAAGAGAAACGAAGTTCTGATACATAATATGGCATGAACCCTGAAAACATTATGCTGAGTGAAATAAGTCAGACAAAAGGACAAATATTCTGTGATCCCACTGATAGGAAATATCTAGAGCAGACAAATGCATAGAGACCAAAGTTCTAGTGTTATCAGAGGCAGAGAGGAAGGGGAGTGATTGTTTAAGGGGTACTGAGTTTCTGTGATGGAAAACTTTGGAAATAGATGGTGGTGATGGTTGTACATCAGAGTGAGTGTAGTTAATGTCACTGAATTGTACCCTTAAAAATGGTTAAAATGGCAATTTTTTTGTTATGTGTGTTTTGCTACAGTAAAATAAAAAAAAGCCATGGTACAAATATGAACCGAACTAACTTGTGGCATGATTATAAACAAGCCCTCGAGTTTGAGAAAATAGAGTTCACATGTCCTTGATGCCAAGCATATTGCTTCTTGTGTAGCTCCGGATCTGTGGCACTGGCCTTAGGGTGAAGGAAATATGGTCATGGCTCTTGGGGAACATTTAGCTGAATTGGCAAAACATGTTGATAAAGAATATGTTCTACATTCTACTTTGGTGAGTAGCGTCTGGGGTCTTAAAAGCCTGTGAGCAGCCATCTAGGATACTCCACTGGTCTCACCCCTTCAGGAGCAAGGAAGAATGAAGAAAACTAAAGATACAAGGGAAAGATTAGTCCTAAGGACTAAAGGACCACATCTACCATGGCTTCCACCAGACTGAGTCCAGCACAACGAGATGGTGCCCGGCTACCACCACTGACTGTTCTGATGGGGATCACAATAGAGGGTCTCAGACAGAGTTGGAGAAAAATGTAGAACAAAATTCTAACTCAAAAAGAAAGACCACACTTGCTGGCCTGACAGGGACTGGAGAAGCCCTGAGAATATGTCCCCTGACACCCTTTCAGCTCAGTGATGAGGTCACTCCTGAAATTCACCCTTCAGCCAAAGATTGAACAGCCTCATGGAATGAAACAAGACTAAAAGAACACACCAGCCCTGGTGCAGGTACTGGGAGGCAGAAGGGAACAGGAAAGCTGGTAATAGGGAACCCAGGGTTGAGAAAGGAGAGTGTTGACATGTTGTGGGGTTGTTAACCAACGTCATGGAACAATGTGTGTTCTAACTGTCTGATGAGAAACTGATTTGTTCTGTAAACCTTCACCTAAAGTACAATAATAATAAAAAAAAAATGGTCATGGCAAGCTGCTCAGCTCAGCAATGAATGATATTGACATAACAAAGTAATTGCCACTCTCACTAATTTTCAACTTTGAGGGTCAAGATCACCAAGATCACTGCTTCCCAATCAATCTCTTAACCTTCTTTATGATTTTTGCCATATCTGCATACTTCTAGTATTGTACATCATTTAATAGCTTTCTTCACCTCAGCACATTTTTTTTAAAAATCAAGGTAAAATTCACATAATATATAATTATATTAAGAAGATACAATTTAATGGTGTTTAGTGTGTTTGCAATGTCAACTCACTTTTAAAATTTAAAAATCAACTCCAGCTTCATCCTAAGCAAACAGATTTGTGAAATCACAAATTAAAGGCTTCAATATATACACATACATACCCACATATGTGTATCTGTATATACACGTATATTTATATATATCAGTTCCAACTCATAGTGACCCTACATACAACAGAATGAAATGCCACCTGGTCTTATGCCATTCTCACAACCGTTGCTATGTTGGAGCCCATTGTTGCAGCCACTGTGGCAGTCCATCTCACAGAGGGTCTTCGTCTTTTTCACTGACCCTCTACTTTACCAAGCATGATGTCCTCCTCCAGGGACTACACATACATGTATATTTCCTACTGCATAACATATTAAACTCACCTGTCAGTTTGTCTTACTGTGGTGGCTTGTGTTGTTGTGATTCTGGAAGTTATGCCACAGGTATTTCAAATACCAGCAGGGTTGCCCATGGTGGATAGGTTTTAATGGAGCTTCTAGATTAAGACAGACTAGCATGAAGGGCCTGGCAGTCACCTTCTGAAAAAATTGGCCAGTGAAAACCATATGAATAGCAGCGGAACACTGTCTGATATAGTGCCAGAAGATGAGACCCTCAGGCTGGAAGACACTCAAAATACAACTGAGGAAGAGCTGCCTCCTCAAAGCACAGTTGACCTTAATGACATAGGTGGAGTAAAGCTTTCAGGACCCTCATCTGCTAATGTGGCCTGACTTGAAATGAGAAGAAACAGCGGCAAGCATCCATTAATAATCAGAACATGGAATGTACAAAGTATGAGTGTAGGAAAAATGAAATGGAACAAATAAAGACTGATATCCTAGGCATTAGTAAGCTGAAATGGACTGATATTGGTTATTTTGAATAGGACAATCATATGGTCTACTATGCCTGGAATGACACATTGAAGAGGAATGGTATCATATTCATCGTTAAAAAGAACATTTCAAGATCTGTCCTGAAGTACAACCCTGTCAGGGGTAGAATAATATTCATATATCTAAAAGGAAGACCAGTTAATACAACTATTATTCAAATTTATGCACCAACCACTAATACCAAAGATGAAGATTTTTACCAACTTCTGCCATCTGAAATTGATTAAGCATGTGATCAAGATGCATTGATAATTATTGGTGACTGGAATGCAAATGTTGGAAACAAAGAAGGATCTGTGGTTGGAAAATATGGCCTTGGTGATAGAAACAACCCAGAGATTACCTGATAGAATTTCACAAGACCGATGACTTATTCACTGCAAATGCCAATTTTAAACCACATAAATGGCAACTATACATTTGGGTCTCACCAGATGGAAAACACAGGAATCAAATTGACTACATGTGTGGAAAGAGACAATGGAGAAGCTCATTATCATCAGTCAGAACAAGGCCAGGGGCCAGCTGCAGAACAGACCATCAATTGCTCATATGCAAGTTCCAGTTGAAGCTGGGGAAAATTAAAACAAGTCCATGAGAGCCAAAGTATGACCCTGAGTATATCCCACTGAATTTGGAGACCATCTCAGGAATAGATTTGATGCAGTAAATACTAATGACTGCAGACCAGACCAGTTGTGGGATTACATCAAAGACATCACACATGAAGAAAGCAAAAGGTCATTAAAAAGACAGGAAAGAAAGAAAAGACCAAAATGGATGTCAGAAGAGATGCTGAAACTTGCTCTTGAATGTAGAATAGCTAAAGCAAATGGAAGAAATGATGATGTAAAAGAGCTGAACAAAGGGTGGCTTGAGAAGACAAAGTCAATATTATAACAAAATGTGCAAAGACCTGGAGTTAGAAAACCAAAAGGGAAGGATATTCTTGGCGTTTCTCAAGCTGAAAGAACTGAAGAAAAAATTCAAGCCTCAAGCTGCAATATTGAAGGATTCTATAGGCAAAATATTGAAAGATGCAGGAAGCATCAAAAGAAGATGGAAGGGATACAGAGTCACTGTACCAAAAAGGATTGATGGATGTTCGATCGTTTCAGTAGGTAGCATATGATCAACAGCCAATGGTATTGAAGGAAGATGTCCAAGCTGTGCTGAAGGCATTGGCAAAAACAAGGCTCCAGGAGCAAAGAAGAGTGAAGAACACCAAAGACACAAGGAAAATAATAGCCCAAGAGACAGAACTGGCCACATACACCAGAGACTTCATCAGTCTGAGACCAGAACTAAATGGTGCCTGGCTACCACCAATGACTGCCCTGACAAAGAACATAACAGAGAGTCCCAGATGGAACAGGAGAAAAGTGGGGTGCAAAACTCAAATTCATGTAAAAAGACCAGACTTAATGGTCTGACTGAGACTAGAGGAACCCCAGAAGTCATGACCTCCAGACACTCTGTTAGCCCAGAACTAAAACCACACCCAAAGTCAACTCTTCAGACAAAGGTTAGACTGGATTATAAAACATAAAATAATACTCATGAAGAGTGTGCTTCTTAGTTCAAGTAGATATACAAAACTAAATGGGCAGCTCCTGTCTGGAGGCGAGATGAGAAGGCAGAAAGGAATAGGAGCTGGTTGAATGGACACGGGAAATCAGAGGTGGAAAGGGGGAGTGTGCTGTCACATTATACGGATAGCAACTAGGGTCACATAACAATATGTGTATAAATATTTGTATGAGAATCTAACCCGAACTGTGAACCTTCACCTACAGTGCACACACACACACAAACACACACACACACACACAAGCTTCAGGAATTAACACAATACCAATTGAGATGTTTCAACAAACAGAAACAGTGCTGGAGGCACTTACTCATCTATGCCATGAAATTTGGAAGACCGCTACCTGGCCAACAGACTGGAAGAGATCCACATTTGTGCCCATTCCAAAGAAAGGTGATCCAACAGAATGTGGAAATTGTAGAGCAGTATCATTAATGTTACACACAATGAAAATTTTGCTGAAGATCATTCAAAAGCAGTTGCAGCAGTACATTGAAAGGAAATTACCAGAAATTCAAATCAGATTCAGAAGAGGACATGGAACGAGGGATATCATTGCTGATGTCAAATGGATCTTGACTGAAAGCAGGGAATACTAGTAAGATGCTTACCTGTGTTTCATTGACTATGCAAAGGCTTTCCACTGTGTGGATCATAACAAATTATGGATCACATTGCAAAGAAAGGGAATTCCAGAATGCTTAATTTGCTCCTGAGGAACCCGTGCATAGACCAAGAGACAGTTATTTGAAAGGAACAAAGGGATAGTACGTGGTTTAAAATCAGGAAAGATGTGCCTCAGGGTTGTATCCTTTCACGATACTTATTCACTCTATGCACTGAGCAAATAATCTGAGAAGAAGGGTTACATGAAGAAGAAAGGGGTATCAGAATTAGAGGAAAACTCATTAATAACCTGCAATATACAGATGACACAACTTTGCTTACTGAAAGCGAAGAGGACTTGAAGCATTTCCCGATGAAGATCAAAGACTACAGCCTTCAGTATGGATTAGTTTTCCAATTTTCCTTCTGTTATTGATTTCCAGTTTCATTCAGCTGTGGCCGGAAAAGATACTTTGTATGATTTCAGTCTTTTTAAATTTATTGGGACTTGCTTTGTGACCTAATATATTGCCTGTGTGGGCAATGATCTATGTGTACTGGAGAAGAATGTATACTGTGTTGTTGTTGGGTGGAAAGTACTATATGTGTCAGCTACTACCTGTCTGTCAGTGGAGGCTTGCATGTTGCTGTGATGCTGAACAGGTTTCAGCAGACCTTCCTAACTAAGACAGACCAGAAAGAAAGGCCTGGCAATCTATTTCCAAAAATCAGCCAGTGAAAACCCTGTGGATCACGACTGTCAGATCCTGTTGTGTACGGGATCGCCCTGAGTCAGCCAAATCTGCAACAGTTAACAACAGCAACAGGGCTTGGATAGGGGAGCATTGCCGTATGTTTTTAGCATCAGCTCTTCTGGGCCACTTTACGGTTTAGTGCTTGTACTAAACACATTGTGGTGGAGTTGATTCCGACTCAAAGCAACCCTATAGGACAGTGTAGAACTGCCCCCAAAGTGTTTCCAAGGATTGGAAATGTTGCCGGAATCGAATAAGGTTCTTGCCTCTCACTGGTTTAGAATGAGCCGGTAAGGCACGAAGACTTTCCCACACGAGCAAAGCTTTATTGAAGAGGCTTGCAAGTGGAGATGAGGAGGGCCTAAGCTACCCTTACCCCTGACTCATGGAAAAAAGGATTTGCATGGGTTTTAAAAGGCTTTGGGATGGGAAAAGATTCATGTTTATTCAGAGGCATACGGGGTTTTCCGGCAAGTAGCCCATTTTGGGTGGGGATAGGTTAACTAAGGAGTGCGTGAAGTAGCTTTCTAAGATGGCTCCTGTCCCGGAGGCCTCGGGGATTCGTTGTTGTTCTTGTTAGGTCCTGTCAAGTAGGTTCCGACTCATAGTGACACTATGCACAACAGAATGAAACACTGCCCGGTCCTGAGCCATCCTTACAGTTGTTGTTATGCTTGAGCTCATTGTTGCAGCCACTGGGTCAATCCACCTCGTTGAGAGTCTTCTTCTTTTCTGCTGACCCTGTACTCTGCCAAGCATGATGTCCTTCTCCAAGGACTGATCCCTCCTGACAACATGTCCAAAGTATGTAAGACGCAGTCTCGCCATCCTTGCTTCTAAGGAGCATTCTGTTTGTGCTTCTTTTAAGGCAGATTTTTTCGTTCTTTTGGCAGTCCATAATTTAGTATATTCGATATTCTCCAACACCACAATTCAAAGGCATCAATTCTTCAGTCTTTCTTATTCATTGTCCAGCTTTCACATGCATATAATGCGATTGAAAATACCACGGCTTGGGTCAGGCGCACCTTAGTCTTCAAGGTGACATTTTGCTCTTCAACACTTTAAAGAGGTCCTTTGCAGCGGATTTACCCAGTGCAAGGCGTCTTTTGATTTCTTGACTGCTGCTTCCATGGCTGTTGATTGTGGATCCAAGTCAAATGAAATCCTTGGCAACTTCAATCTTTTCTCCGTTTATTGCTCATTGGTCCAGTTGTGAGGATTTTTGTTTTCTTTATGTTGAGGTGCAATACATACTCAAGGCTGTGTGGTCTTTGATCTTCATTAGTAAGTGCTTCAAATCCTCTTTACTTTCAGCAAGCAAGGTTGTGTCATATGCATAATGCAGGTTGTTAATGAGTCTTTCTCCAATCCTGATGCCCCGTTCTTCTTCATTTAGTCCAGCTTCTTGGATTATTTGCTCAACATACAGATTGCATAGGTATGGTGAAAGAATACAACCCTGATGCACACCTTTCCTGACTTTAAACTAATCAGTATCCTCTTGTTCTGTTTGAACAACTGCCTCTTGATCTGTGCAAAGGTTCCTCATGAGCACAATTAAGTGTTCTGGAATTCCCATTCTTTGCAATGTTATCCATAGTTTGTTATGATCCACACAGTGGAAAGCCTTTGCATAGTCAATAAAACACAGGTAAACATCCTTCTGGTATTCTCTGCTTTCAGCCAGGATCCATCTGACATCAGCAATGATATCCCTGGTTCCACATCCTCTTCTGAATCCAGCCTGAATTTTTGGCAGTTCCCTGTCGATATACTGCTGCAGCAGGTTTTGAATGATCTTCAGCAAAATTTTGCTTGTGTGTGATATTAATGATATTGTTCTATAATTTCCACATTCGGTTGGATCACCTTTCTTGGAAATAGGCATAAACATGGACCTCCTCCAGTCAGATGGCCAGGAAGCTGTCTTCCATATTTCTTGTCATAGATGAGTGAGCACCTCTAGTGCTGCATCTGTTTGTTGAAACATCTCAACTGATATTCCATCAGTTCCTGGAGCCTTGTTTTTCGCCAGTGCCTTCAGAGCAGCTTGGACTTCTTCCATCAGTACCATCGATTCCTGATCATATGCCACCTCTTGAAATGGTTGAACATCGACTAATTCTTTTTGGTATAATGACTGTGTATTCCTTCCATCTTCTTTTGATGCTTCCTGAGACGTTTAGTATTTCCTCCACAGAATCCTTCACCATTGCAACAAGAGGCTTGAATTTTTTCTTCAGTTCTTTCAGCTTGAGAAACACTGAGCATGTTCTTCCCTTTTGGTTTTCCATCTCCAGCTCTTCGCACTTGTCAGGACTTATGGGGTGTTGCACCTGCACAGCCTCTAGTTCCCTGAGTTCGATTCCCCAGCTACAGATGCAGCCCCTCACTGCCCCTGGTGGAAGGTCACACAGCGGTCACAGGTGTACGTTCTGCGCATGTCCCTGGGGCTGGTTTTATCCAGCTGCTTCTGAAGGACAACTTTAAATTAGTTCGTGGGCTGTTTTCTGGTACCCTGTCCCATTGTTCTGGGGAATGGCTTTGTTTCTGCGCCCCGGCCCATTTCCTGTACTTTGTTTGCAGATTTGGGAGCCCATCTGTTCCCTGTCTTAGAACTGCCAACTTTTTGGTTAGCAATCAAGCTCTTAACCACTGTGCCACCAGGGCTCCTGCTTGTACTGCTTGGGTATTAAAAAAAAAAAAAAAAAAAATTTTTTTTTTTTTAAATTTTCTCCCAGGGACTAGGGATTAAAGCCTCACAATCCAGTCCCAGAGCGCAGGAGGACCATAGGAGCAACAGGCCTCTGCTGACCCCTGCTGGCCTCAGAGACTTTTGCCAGCCAGTTTCCCAAAAACCACCTACCTGATCTTGCCAATGCCACTTCCACACCCAGAAATGTCCTTCCTTGATCCTCCACCCCCAAGACATCTGTGTAAACCACCCCAGTGTGCCCTGGACATTGTGTCCCAACCAGAGCTGCAAGATCCCTGTGTCCCTGAAGGCATGGGGACCTGGGCTGGATTTGTGTCCTCTCTGGCCCCTTGTATACTTAAGGGGTAGTCTTTGGGCCTCAGGATCAGAGCTGAGTTTATGCCAGCTCTAAATAGAACCCAGAGATTTCTGAGGCTCAAACTCCTTTCCCAAGGCCTCAGATTCTCCTAAACTTAGGCCGCAGGGCAGAGCTTTCCTATGAGCAGGGGCAGAAGGTGGGTGCACAGAGGATACTAATGAGTGGGGACAGGGCTGGGAGTGTACGACGGGGACAGGGGGCACCCAGGACCAAGTCCTTTAGGGGAGAAAATTAGGGAAGAAGAGAGGGAAGGGAGCAAACCCAGAAGCCTGTCCAGCCTCTGCAGCAGAGGCACTTTTTCTCTTGCCTGGAGAGATCTAGATCGAGGGTGTATGTACTGGATCTGGGCAATATAGGGTAAAGGCTGAGCACACTGGCTTTGGGGTTAGTTATGTAACCTAGGCCAAGTCACCTCGCCTCTCTGAGACTCAGTTTCCTCATCTGTAGAATGGGCACTCCACCTGGTTGCAAGGGATGGAGACTCTAACAAGGAATAAAGGACAATAAAACAACTCATGCAGTACAAGGCAGGATTGAGCAACTAAGCATAGGAGGCGGGGGAAGACTGGAACCAGGTCAGCCACCTGGACGCACACTCTCCACCTTTCTGGTCCGTTCTCCCTTCCTGCCAGGCTCATTTACTCCCTGCAGACTGGCTCCCTCCTGTGGAGACACAGGAGATGGGAAGAGGACCACAGGAAATTCCTCTCCCTTTCTCCTCTCAACAGAATGGCCCAAAGTGTGGTGCACGGGGCCTGTCTAGATGCCATTCATGACAGAGCAGAGAGCTATGGTTTCTCGTGAAATGATGAACAACTCAAAAAAACATTCACTCCCTGGGTGGCACAAACAGTTAACTGAAAGTTTGGTGGTTCAAGTCCACCCAGAGGTGCCTTGGAAGAAAGGCCTGGTGATCTACTTCTGAAAGATCAGCCACTGAAAACCCTGGGGACACAGCTCTACTCTGACACCCACGGGGTCTCCACGAGACAGAATCCACAGCAACACGTGGTACCTTGTATTTTGCTTTCCTTCCTTTTCTGTTTTCCTTCCTTTTTTCCCTCACTCTTGTGCCCTGGGAACGTGCTCCCAACCAAAGTCTTAGGGTATCAGCTTTGTTTTGGGCCCTGTTTTCTAGGGAACTTGGGATAAGATAGCCACTTGGGAGCTGTGTGACCTTGGATATGTCACTTAACCTCTTTGTGCTTCAGTTTTCTCATCTATAAAATGGAGATCCTAATGATTCCCGGGAACCCTGGTGGCGTAGTGGGTAAGTGCTACGGCTGCTAACCAAAGGGTCGGCAGTTCGAATCTGCCAGGAGCTCCTTGGAAACTCTATGGGGCAGTTCTACTCCTTCCTATAAGGTCGCTATGAGTCGGAATCAACTCGAGGGCACTGGGTTTTGCTGGGCGATGATTCCTATTTCGCAGGGTTGTAGTGAGTTGAATATCCAGAAAGCACTGTGAGCAGCACAGAAGTTCTCAATAAGAGTTTTTGTTATTGTTATTACAAAACAATACCTCTTGACACTGGGACAGAGGTACATTATGCAGGGACAGAATGGAGTTTGGGCCACTTTCTCTAGGGCTCTTGTCAGTGACAGAGCCTTGAGACTGAGGGTGCTTGGTGCTGCCCAGGCTGCACCTCCCTTGGGCTGTCTGTCCCCAAAGTTGGGGGAGTGGGCTGAGGCTGGGAAGGAGCACTAGATGGGGAGTCAACACAACCTGGACTTTCATGTCTCAGCACCTCGGTTTCCTCACCTGTACGATAACTACATTCATATTCATGCCTGTCCCTTGGGGTGGCAGAGGTGCAGGGGTCAAGAAAGCTTTGAAAATCAGTTCAATAAAAGCCCAGTGAGCCTGCCAGGTCTGTGAATGTCAGACCTGAAAGGGTCTGGAGACCAGGTTTCTTCTAGCCCACTGACTTCATTTTACAGATGAGGAAATGGAGGCCTAGAGGGGAGAAGAAACCTGGCAAACGTGAAGGAAAGGACTTGGGACATTGCACAGGGATAAAGGGGCACGTATACAAGTCACTCTCTCTGAGCCTGAGAGCTGGCCTGGGAGTACCTTCCTCTGGCAACAGCCCCCAATGTCAGGGAGCCAGGGAGCCAGACTCTACTCTGAGTCTGGGGACCTCCCCAGCTTCTGCTTGTGACCTCCCCAGGGGATGGCTGGGAATGGGGAGCACAGAAAACCAGGCCCAGCCCTCGGAGTCCTGGCAAGTGGCCCAAGCAGCCAGCAGGCAGGGTAAAAGCAGGCCGGGGCAGGTCGGCTCCGCTCACCACAGGGGCAGAACATCCAGGCGTTGAGAATATGATGTCCTGTTCCAATCCTGTGTCCTGCTTAATGATGATGCTCTAAGCCAGTCAGTGGGGCATGCGGACGGAGCATCTTCAGCTGAGCCAACCTGGGGCCCTCTCAGGTTCCTCTGCCACCTTTTGATGCTGCTTGGTGTCCAGGGGACACCAGCTGGGGAAAAATGAAGTGCTCAGGTAAGTTCACACTCAGGTCTGGGTGGCTGCTTCCTGGCCTAGTGGGGAAGTGGTGCTGGGAGCCTGGCCTTCCGGAACAAGGGAGAGAAGGGAGGTTACACCAGTGCCAGTGGCTCCAAGCTGTGCCTGGCATTCGCATCCAAGGTTTCACATGTGCTTCCTGATGGTCCTAAGAGGAGGCAGCGTTATAACTCCATATTACGGGTGGAGACAGTCCGAGAGGGCAGAGACATGCCAATGTCCCATAGCAAGCCAGTTACAGACATGGGGCTACAATTTGGGGAGCCTGAGTTCCCACCCAGGCCTCCCCCCAGTGCCAAGGGCCAGCCAAGCTGTGGGGTAGGTGCTCCGAGGAGGCCTCTGCATCCCTTGGGCGGTGAGAGTGTGGGACGTCACTCTGAGCCGGGTCCTGGGGGCAAAGAGAATCCTCCCCAAGAGACACAGAGCCTGACTCAGACTATTGGTGGACCCTGGGGAGTGAGGGCAGGGGGTGGTATCTGCCCCGCTTGTTCACAAGGAACCTGGTGGAAGTCACGTCCAGGGCATAGTCATAGCTGAATGAATTGGCACTCTGTTCTGTAACATTGCTGAAGAGCCTCAAACGTTATTTTCTTTTCTTTTCCCAAACAGGACTCTGATCGCCCCAATGGAGCACTCTTTCCTGGTAGGACTTCAGGCCCTCCATTCTTTATGGGAAGGAGTCCTGGTAGCATAGCGGTTAAGTGCTTGGCTGCTAACTGAAAGTTTGATGGTTTGAACCCATCTAGCAGCTCTGCAGAAGAGGCCTGGCAATCTGCTCATAAAGATGACAGCCTAGAAAATCTTATGGAGCAGTTCTACTCCCTCACATGGGGTCACTATGAGTCAAAATTGACTTGACAGCACCCAAAAACAGTGACAACATTCTTTGTAGGGTGTCTCCCTCAGGCAGAACTCAGACAGGCCTTGACTCCCTCCCTCCCCACAAGAATGCAAAGACAAGCCCTATGAGGGACGAACCCCTTCTTTGGTGGTTGGGAATAGGTGAGGTCAGGCTTGATTTGGGTCACAGAGGAGCCACCTTATCCCCAGTGACATCGCCAGCACCTGTAAGTGACTTCTCTTTGGGCTTTGCCATCTTTGTAAAGAATATTCACACTGCAAGGTAGTGGGAGCCTGAAGAAGGTGATGCAAAGGGACTGAGGGGTGGGGAGGGTCCTCAAGGTGCTACCCTCAAGGGCTAAGCCCGGGTAGAGTGGGCCAGCATTGTGCTGCCTTCCTCCAGTCCAGGCTTGACATGATCACCTCTTCTGAGAAGCCTTCCCAGATGCCTCATCATTCCCCAACTTCCTCTGGCATATTCCAATGAGACATCCTTGCCACTGTCAGCTAAACTGCCACTGCTGCACAGCATGGGGCCATGGGAGCCTGGCTTTGATGCTGGCTCTGAGGTCTAATTGCATACTTAGCTAGATGAGCTCAAGTCAGTGTGGCCACGCATCCATGAATCCATCCCTCCAACATATATTAATGTTGTTGCTGTTATTATGTGCCATTGAGTCGGTTCCAACTCATAGCAACCCTATAGGATGGAGTACACCTGCCCCATAGGGTTTCCGAGGAGTGGCTGGTGGATTTGAACTGCTGAACTCTGGGTTAGCAGCAGAGTTCTTAACTACTACACCACCAGGGCTCCATATGTTAAAGGGCACCTGTGATTGTGCCGAGGGCAGCGGTGGTAGTTCAGTGGCAGAATTCTCATCTTCTGTGCCGGAGACCTGGGTTCTATTCCTGGCCACTGCCCCTCAAGCACAGCCCCCGCCTGTCTGTCAGTGGAGGCTTGTGTGTTGTTGTGATGATGAACAGGTTTCAGCAGAGCTTCAGACTAGGAAGAAAGGCCTGGAGATCTACTTCCAAATATCGACCAACGAAAATTCTATGGATCAAAACCCTATGGATCACAGCCATCCTATCGCACCAGACCGTGGGGATGGCCCTGGATACGGCAGCATTTCCTTTTGGTGTGCATGGGGTCGTCATGAGTCAGGAGCCAACTTGACAGCAGCTGACAATAATACTGATTGTGCCAAGTGGGCACCTTGGGAGTATAGGGATAGTAATACTGTCTACTTGTCAGGGATTGCAGCCCAGCTAGGAAGAGAGCCTTAGACATCAAAAACAATGAAAACAGTACCACTTTTGTCAAGTCAAGCTTTTACTGTGTATCAGGCTTTGTGGTGAAGTGTTTTATGCACATTCTCTCAGTCAGCTCTCATACAACAACCTTATAAAACCACTACTATTATTTTTTATAGATGAGGACACTAAGATACATAGATGTTAACTTGCCCAAGGTCACACAGGCAGCAAATGATTGTGGTGTATAGGACTCATGAGGGGAGGCCCTTCTCGATTAGGGGGTCAGGGGGAGGCCACCCTCATCTGGGGGGTCAGAGGGAGACCACTGTAATCTGGGATGGGTCAGGGGGAGGCCTTTCTCATTTGGGGGGTCAGGGGGAGGCCATTCTCATTTGGGGGGTCAGGGGAAGGCCATTCTCATCTGGGGGGGTCAGAGGGAGACCACTGTAATCTGGGATGGGTCAGGGGGAGGCCTTTCTCATTTGGGGGGTCAGGGGGAGGCCATTCTCATTTGGGGGGTCAGGGGAAGGCCATTCTCATCTGGGGGGGTCGGAGGGAGGCCATTCTAATCTGGAGTGGGTCAGGGGGAGGCCATTCTCATCTAGGGTGTCAGAGGGAGACTACTCTAATCTGGGGTGGGCCAGGGGAGGCCATTCTCATCTGGGGGGTCAGGGGAAAGCCACTGCAATCTGGTGGGGGGTCAGAGGAAGGCCTCTCCCATCTGAGGGGGTCAGAGGGAAGCCATTCTAATTTGGGGGATCAGGTGAGGCCATTCTCATCTGGGGGGTCAGGGAGTGATCACTCATATGCGGGGTCAGAAGGAGGCCACTATCATCTAGGGGGGCCAGGAGGAGGCCACTCTTCCATTCTCAACTGCAGAGAGGGGGTCAGGAGTGGCTTCCTGGTGAAGGTGACTTTTTCAGTGGTGCCTCGAAGGAGGGATTGGATTCGGAGGCACTGAGTTTTGGGGAGAGAAAACTCTCGGAACAAAGGTGTGGAAGGCAAAAGAGTACAAGGCATGTAGGGTGACCAAGGAAGGGTGACCAGGGCAGTGTGTGGATGCAGATTGACTGGAGGGAAATGCAGTTAGTGGCCCTGAATGCCAGGCTAAGGGTCTGGGGCTTGTGGTAGGCAGAATAATATTCCTCCAAAGATGTCCGTGTCCTAATACTCAAACTCTGTGACTATATTAACTTATGTGGCAAAAAGGACTTTGCAAGTGTGATTAAGTTAAAGATCCTGGGATGGGAAGATTATCCTGGATTTTCCAGGTGGACCCAATGTAATCACAAGGGTCCTTATAATGCAGAGACAGGAGTGCCAGAGTGAGAGAGGAGACTTGATGACAGAAGCAGAGAGAGAGAGAGATTCTATGCTGCTGGCTTTAAAGATGGAGGAGGTGGTCATGAGCCAAGGAAGAATGCAGGCAGCTTCTAGAAGCTGGAAAAGCCAAGGAAATGGATTGCTCCTCTAGAGCCTCCAGGAGGAGCTAGCTCTGCCAAGACCTTGATTTTAGTCAGTGAGACCCATTTTGGATTCCTGACCTGCAGAGCTGTAAGATAATAAACGTGTCTTATTTTAAGCCACGAAGCGTAGTAACTTGTTATAGCAGCAATACAAAACTAGCACAGTGCTCTAGCCTGAGCGTAATGTGGCACGTTGGGGCTTTAGGCAACATTGTCTGATTGGTATTTTAGAAAGCAGGATGTAATTCCACAAACAGTTAACTGAGCACCTTCTAGGCCCCAGGCCACAGGGGAGATAATGGCAAAAGAGAAAGAGGCAGCCGCTGCCCTGGGCGGAGTTTCAGTGTCATTGGGGCTGCTCCAGCTGCCATCTTGGGTTAGAAACCAGTCAAGATAAGCAGATTTTCACTGACTGGCAGCCTGAAGAGAGCTAGGTCCCAACTGGCAGCTACAGGGCCTCGGTCTAACAGAAAAGGGGTTTGCCTGAACGGCTCTGAGACGGACACTTCCAGCAGGTGTGCCAGGGCCAGCCCGGGAAGCCATGTGGCTGTGGCAAGTTTGTGCCCACAGTTGCCCACTGACCTTTCCCAGGGGGGCAGTTTGAGGGCCTCATGGGCAATAAGGGGGCCCATGGGAGATTCTCAAAGCACCAAGCAGGAGTCTCCACAGACAGTCGGGGGGAGGGGAGTGTGCTGGAGGGAACACAAGAGGGGCAATGAAGTGCCACCCCCAATCACTCAGCTATTCCACTCCTAGGGGGATATCCAACATGAACAGATGTGCACCAGAAGACACACACTAGGCTGTTCACAGCAGCACTGTAAAAAAAAAAAACCAGTTACCACCAAGCTGACCCCAACTCAAGGCGACCCCATGTGTGTCAGAGTAAAACTGTACTCCATAGGGTTTTCAATGGCTGACTTTTTGGAAGCAGACTGCCAGGCCTTTCTTCCGAGGCACCTCTGGATGGACTCCAACCTCCAACCCTTCGTTAGCCGCCGAGCTCATTAACCATTTGGACACTCCAACCTTGAAACAACCCAAATGCCCATCAATAGTAGAATGGATGGCTAAATATTCATATGATGGAATTCGAAACTGCAATGAGAATCAACAAATCATTGTTCAATCCAGTAACACTGATAATCCTCACAAACCTATATTGAGTAAAAGGAGCCAGACACAAAAGAATACCTATAACATGACTCCATTTATATAATGTTCAAACAGCGGCAAAGCTAAGCTACGGGGTTAGAAGTCAGAATAGGGGTTGCCCTGGGGGGTGCACAGTGACTGGGCGTCAACACAGGGGACTTCCAGGGTGCCGAAATGTTCTAATTCCAGACAGTGGTTAAATAGGAGGGGTGACCTTGTAATCATTCATTGAGCTGTATGTTTACGGTCTGTGCATTTTCTATGTGTACATTCTGTCGCAATAAGAAGTTTATGTTTAAAAATGTTGATGAGCGTACTGCAGTGATTGGAGTATTTTGGTGGTTATGAGATATAGGGGACATTGGCTTGGAGTTAGAAGCCCAGGTTCTAGCTCCAACTGGCTCAGTGAGGCTCAGTGACCCTGGGCAAGTCACAACCCCTCCATGGATCTCAGTTTTGTCTTCCAAAAACTGGGAAGGTATGTACATGGAACCCCTGGGTGGTGCAAATGGTTAATATGATTGGCTGCTAACTGAAAGGTTGGAGGTTCAAGTCCACCCAGAGGCACTTTGGAAGAAAGGCCTGGTGAGTTACTTCTGAAAAATCAGCCACTAAAAACCCTATGGATACTGGTATAACAAAATGCATGTAGACAAATGGAATAGAATTGAGAGACCAGATAAACCCACACATCTATGGTCAACTGATTTCGTGTGTGTGTGTGTGTGTGTGCTTTAGATGGAGGTTTACAGAACAAATTAGTTTCTCATTAAACAATTAACACACATTGTTTTGTGACATTGGTTGCCAACCCCACGACATGTCAATACTCTCCCCTTCTCGACTTTGGGCTCCTCATTACCAGCTTTCTTGTCCTCTCATGCCTTCTTCTCCTTGCCCCTGTATTGGTGTGCTCATTTAGTCTTGTTTTGTTTTATGGCCCTGTTTAATCTTTGGCTGAAAGGTGAACCTCAGAAGTGACTTCAGTACTGAGTTAAAAGGGTATCTGGGGGCTATACTCTCAGGGTTTCTCCAGTCTCTGTCAGACCAGTAAATCTAGTCTTTTCAAAAATATATATATATTTTTTATTGTGCTTTAAGTTGTTGTTGTTGTAGGTGCCATTGAGTCGGTTCCGACTCATCGCAA
Organism: Elephas maximus indicus; assembly: GCF_024166365.1. Taxonomy (NCBI): domain Eukaryota; kingdom Metazoa; phylum Chordata; class Mammalia; order Proboscidea; family Elephantidae; genus Elephas; species Elephas maximus. Next base: position 68,317,251 of record NC_064831.1, on the reverse strand, counting down.
CGCTGTGCACAACAGAACGAAACACTGCCCGGTCCTGCGCCATCCTTACAATCGTTGTTATACTTAAGCTCATTGTTGCAGCCACTGTGTCAATCCACCTCGTTGAGGGTCTTCCTCTTTTCCACTGACCCTGTACTCTGCCAAGCATGATGTCCTTCTCCAGGGACTGATCCCTCCTGACAGCATGTCCAAAGTATGTAAGACACAGTCTCACCATCCTTGCTTCTAAGGAGCATTCTGGTTGTACTTCTTCTAAGACAGGTTTGTTCGTTCTTTTGGCAGTCCATGGTATGTTCAATATTCTTCACCAACACCAAGTGAAAGTTTACAAATCAAGTCAGTCATAGAAAAACTTATATACACCTTGCTATGCACTCCTACCTGCTCCCCCTAATGACACAGCACACTCATCCTCTCCACCCTATATTCCCCATTTCCATTCAGTCAGCTTCTGTCCCACTCTGCCTTCTCATCTTGCCTCCAGACAGGAGCTGCCCACACAGTCTCAGGTATCCACTTGATCTAAGAAGCACACTCCTCGCCAGTATCATTTTATGTCTTATACTCCAGTCCAATCCCTGTCCAAAGAGTTGGCTTCAGGAATGGTTCCACTCTGGGGATAACAGATGGTCCGGGGGCCATGACCTCTGGGGTCCCTCCAGTCTCAGTCAGACCATTAAGCCTGGTCTTTTTACGAGAATTTGAGGTCTGCATGCCACTGTTCTTCTGCTCCATCAGGGATTCTCTGTTGTGTTCCCTGTCCGGGCAGTCATTGGTCGTAGCTGGACACCATCTAGTTCTTCCAGTCTCGGGCTGATGGAGTCTCTGGTTTATGTGGCCCTTTCTGTCTGTTGGGCTCATACTTACTTGTGTCTTTGGTGTTCTTCATTCTCCTTTGCTCCAGGCGGGTTGAGACCAATTAATGCATCTTAGATGGCTGTTTGCCAGTGTTTAAGACCCCAGAAGCCACTCACCAAAGTGGAATGCAGAACGGTTTCTTAATGCATTTTGTTACGCCTATGTTTTTTTATTGACCTAGATGTCCCCTGAAACCATAGCCCCCAGATCCCCTGCTACTCTGGCCTTTGAAGCATTCTGCTGTCTTCAGGAAATTTCTTAGCTTTTGCTTTAGCCCAGTTGTGCTGACCTCTCCTGCATTGTGTTTTGTTTTTCCCTTCACCTAAAATAGTTCTGGTCTACTATCTAATTAGTGAATACCCCTCTTTCTCCCTCCTCGCCCTCATAACCATCAAAGAATATTTTCTTCTGTGTGTAAACTTTTTCTTGAGTTCTTATAATAGTGGTCTCATACAATATTTGTCCTTTTGCAACTGACTAATTTCACTCACATAATGCCTTCCAGATTCCTCCATGTTATGAGATGTTTCACAGATTCATCGTTGTTCTTAATCATTGCGTAGTATTCCATTATGTGACTATACCATAATTTATTTATCCATTCACCCATTGATAGGCACCTTGGTTGCTTCTATCTTATTGCTACTGTAAACAGTGCAGCGATGAATTGGGTGTGCCTATATCTGTTTGTGTGAGGGCTCTTATTTCTCTAGGATATATTCCAAGGAATGGGATTGCTGGATTGTATGGTTGTTCTATTTCTAGGTTTTTAAGGAAGCACCAAATCGATTTCCAAAGTGGTTGTACCATTTTACATTTCCAACAGCACTGTATAAGTGTTCCAGTCTCGCCACAACCTCTCTAACAATTATTATTTTGTGTTTTTTGGATTAATGTCAGCATTGTTGGGATGAGATGGTATCTCATTGTAGTTTTGATTTGCATTTCTCTAATGGCTAATGACCGTGAGCATTTCCTCATGTATCTGTTAGCTGCCCGAATGTCTTCTTCGGTGAAGTGCCTGTTCATATCCTTTGCCCATTTTTTGATTGGGTTATTTGTCTTTTTGTTGAGTTTTTGCAGTATCATGTAGATTTTACAGATAAGACACTGATTGAAAATGTCATAGCTAAAAACCTTTTCCCAGTCTGTAGGTAACCTTTTTACTCTTTTGGTGAAGCCTTTGGATGAGCCTAAGTGTTTGAGTTTTAGGCGTTCCCAGTTATCCAGTTTCTCTTCTGCTGTTTGTGCATTGTTAGTAATGTTTCGTATACTCTTTATGCCATGTATTAGGGCTCCTAGCATTGTCCCTATTTTTTCTTCCATGATCTTTATCATTTTAGATTTCATATTTAGGTCTTTGATCCATTTTGAGTTAGTTTTTGTGCGTGTATGAGGTATGGTTCTTGTTTCACTTTTTTGTAGATGGATATCCAGTTATGCCAGCAGCATTTGTTAAAGAGACTGTCTTTTCCCCCATTTAACAGACTTTGGGCCTTTGTTAAATATCAGCTGCTCATATGTAGATGGATTTATGTCTGGATTCTCAATTCTGTTCCATTGGTCTATGTATCCGTTTTTTTTGTGTGTGTGTGTGTGAGTTAGAATTTTATTCTACAGTTTTCTCAGCTCTGCCTGGAATCCTCTAACGTGATCCCTGTCAGAGCAGTTGGTGGTGGTAGCCGGGCACCATCTAGTTGTGCTGGACTCAGCCTGGCGGAGGCTGTGGTAGTTGTGGTGTCCATTAGTCCTTTGGACTAATCTTTCCCTTGTATCTTTGGTTTTCTTCATTCTCTCTTGCTCCAGATGGGGTGGAACCAGTGGAGTATTTTAGATGGCCACTGATAAGCTCTTAAGACCCCAGACACTACTCATCAAAGTAAGATGTAGAACATTTTCTTTATAAACTATGTTATGTATGGTCAACTGATTTTTGACAAGGGTACTAGGCCCATTTGATGGGAAAAAAAGCATCTCTTCAATAAATGGTGCCAGGAAATTGGGTTTCCACATACAGAAAAATGAAACATGGTCCATGCCTTACACCATACCCAAAAACAAATTCAGAATGGATCAAGGACCTAAATGTGCAAACTAAAACCATAAAATTCTTAGTAGAAAAAACAGGGCAACGCTGTCAGGCCTAGCTTTTAACAATGGGTTATCTAATATAATAACAAAAGTACAAACAGCAAAAGACAAAGTAAGTAGATGGGACCTCATAAAAATTAAACTTTTGTTCATCAAAAGACTTTACCAAAAAATAAAAAGACAAGCTACTGATTGGGAGAATATCTTTAGAAACCATATATCTGACAAGAATCCAATAACGAAAATATATATAAAACTTTTAAGAACTTAACAACAAAAAGACAAATAGTCCATTCATAAAATGGGCATAGAACTTAAATAGACATTTCACCAAAGAATATTCAAATCATCACCAAACACATGAAAAGATGCTCAGTGTCATTAGTCATCAGAGAGATGCAAATCAAAACCACAATGAGATACCATTTCACTCCCACTAGAATGGCTAAGATAAAAAAAAAAAAAAAAAAAAACTGTTGGCAAAACCAAACCAAAAAACCAAATCCAGTGCCGTCAAGTCGATTCCGACTCATAGCGACCCTATAGGACAGAGTAGAACTGCCCCATAGAGTTTCCAAGGAGAGCCTGGCAGATTTGAACTTTGGTTAGCAGCTGTAGCACTTAATCACTACGCAACCAGAGTTTCCAAATGTTAGCAAGGATATGGGGGAAATTAGAACACTTACCCACTGCTGGTGGGAGTGCAAAATGGTACAGCTGTTGCGGAAAACAGTGTGGTGGTTCTGCAAAAAACTAAAAATAGAACTACTATATGACTCAGCAATTCCTCTCCTGGGTACATACCTAAAAGAAGTGAAAGAAGAGACTTAAACAGAGACTTGTACACCGGTGTTCATTGCAGCACTTATTTACAATAGCCAAAAGGTAGAAACAACCTAAAAGCCCACCGATAGTTGAATGAATAAACAAAATGTGGTACATACATACAATAGAATACTACTCAGCCAGTAAGAGAAATGAAATCTTCATACATGCTACAATATGGATGGAGCTGGAAGACATTATGCTCAGTAAAATAAGTCAATCACAAAAGGACAAATATTATATAACCACACTTATATTCAAGAAAACAAAAAAAACAAGAGAAAGCAAATGTATAGAGAACAAAGTTTATTAGTGTTACCAGAGGCAAGAGACAGGGAGTGAAAGGTGTTAAAGTGATGGAAATACTGCATTAATTAAGGGTAGGGTTGCACAGCTGATTATTGTAATTGATGCCAATAAGTTGTACACCTGTAAAAAGTTGAATTGGCAAAAGGTGTGTGATAGACATATTTATAACAATGACAAAAAAAAGTAGCTGCTGGGGCTGGTTATGTACAGCCAGAAACCTCACGGAATTTGGTTCCTTGGTTTGGAGATTTAGGGTCATGGTTTCATGCGTCATCCCAGTTAATTGGCCTAACAACATGTTTAGTGCTTCTGTTCTACCTCCTACTTCCTTGCATAATGCCTGGGGTCTTAAAAGCTTGCAAGCAATCTTCCAAGGCACAGTTGGTCTCTAGTCTCCCAGAGCAACAGAAGAAGAAGAGTCAGGAATAGGAGGAGGATATGGAATATGTGCCTAATCACCTCCATGAACATCTGCCTGCTTTGCCATGAGACCAGAAGAACTGGGTGGTGCCTGGCTACCATTACTGAACATTTTGATCAAAGATTCTATAGAAGAATCCTGAGCCAAAAGGGGGAGAATGCAGAACAGAATTTCAAATTCTCATGGACTCCAGATATCCTGGAGCCATGAGGGTTGGATAAACCCCTGAAGCTATCGCCCTGAGATAGTCTCTAAACCTTAAACCAAAAAGAGCTCCTGAAGTCTTAAAACCAAACAATAGTTTAGCTTAGCTAGAAAAAAAATGTCTGCCTCAAAAAAAAAAATTTTTTTTTTTTTCTAGAAATGTGCTCTCTTAATAACTATCTCTATGGGTTTAAAGTGATAACAGCAACTCAGAAGATGAGTGAGTTCATGTTAATGGGGGAGGAACGACTCAGAAAAGGAGGGTGAGAATGGTTGCACAACTTGAAAAATGTAATCAATGTCACTAAATGGTACATGTAGAAACTGTGGAATTGGTGTGTGTTTTGCTGTGTATATTCTCAACAAGGAAACCCTGGTGGCGTACTGGTTAAGTGCTCTGGCTGCTAACCAAAGGGTTGGCAGTTCAAATCCGCCAGGCGCTCCTTGGAAACTCTATGGGGGGTTCTACTCTGTCCTATAGGGTCGCTATGAGTTGGAATCGGACTCGATGGCACTGGGTTTGGTTTTTTGGGTATTCTCAACAACAAAATTAGTTAAAAAAAAAAAAAAGCAAAGAAACCCCATGGAGCACTGTTCTACTCTGACACACGTGGGGTTGCCATGAGTCAGAGCTGACTCGGCAGCAGCTGGTCTGGTATGCGGATTATAGGATTTCTGCAGAAACTCTGCAGGATGCTGGATGCTAACCTGAGTCCTCGTTAAAAACAGAAAGAACCCAAGGCTGGGTTGGAACTGGACGTGCTTCCTGTTTCCTTGTTAGGGTTGTCATGCTACGATTTGGCTGCATTACTAACACCCCAGTTATTTGACCTTGGCAGAGAGGCAGGTGTGTGGCGGACTGGAAAGAACGTGGTGGGCTGGGGGATCATTCAGTCTGGGTCAGAGTCCTGGCAGGGCCCTCATCTTAGTAGTGTGTGAATTTGGGCAAGTTACGTAACATCTCTGAGTCTCAGCTTCCTTGCTGGTAATACAAAGGTAGGAAGAAAGGCCTGATAATCTACTTCTGAAAATGAGCCAGTGAAAAACCTATGGATCACAACTGCCTGATCCACAACCTGTCATAGGGATATCTGAAGAGCAGGCAGCATTTCTTTCTGTTGTGCATGGGGTTGCTATGAGTCAGGGCCCACTCGACAGTAGCTAACAACAACAATATGAAGGTGGCAGAGCCTGCCCTAGGAGTCCTGGTGGTGCAGTGGTTAAGCACTTGGCCACTAACCTAAAGGTTGACAACTGGAATCCACCAGCTGCTCTGAGGGAGAAAGATGTGGCAGTTTGCTTCCATAAAGATTGACAGCCTTGGAAACACTATGGGGCAGGTCTACTCTGTCCTGTAGTCGGAATGGGCAGACATAAAGATTAAATGAAAAGTGCCCACCCTTAGGTAGGTGCTGCTGTAAAATGCCTGGTAAGGCCCCTAAATTAAGTGAATCCCCTGCTGGGACCAGACCAAAGAAGACATTTGATCATCCTGACAATGTGGTGATCCAAACTAAATGAAGAAAATAGAGGGAGCCTGGGAGCCTGGGGAGGATAGCCTCTCCCCCTTGAAGGTCATGGAGAGGGGGCTCAGCCCTGCTCTTGCCGTGAAGCCCAGGGAGGTGGAGCTAGGAGAGGGACCACAGAGTGAAAGGACTGCTCTCTGGCAGGAGAGGTGGGTGGGCTGGTGTTGTTAACCCTGGGAAGAGGGCCTGTCTTCACTCTCCGGATGGTCCTTCCAGTGGCCAGTGAAGTGTCCCTCAACAGAGTCACTGATACTATGCTCAGCTCTGGGCTCCATGCTGTGAGAGACTGTTGACAAATGGGAGGGGGGTGTTCAAGGAGTGTCCCAGGATGGGGGTGGAGGGGACTCTGACACATGATGGACAGCTGGAGAAGCTGCTAGAGGTGGGCAGTGTATCTCAGAGAAGACCCAAGAGGCCTGGGGTCATCGCTTTTGCAAATCCAAAGGGCTCTCTGGATTTTCTGGCCTTTTGTGTTGAGACTACTATTTCTCCATCCCTGACTCTCTCAGAAAATCCAAATCTCCTTTTTAATAACACTTAGTTTTTTCAAATATGTTATATGTATACATATATGTTCATACAAGAAATTTTGAAACACATTAAGGAATGTAAAATAAGAAAATAAAATTCACTCTCAATGTCATCATCTAGAGACTGTTAACATTTTTGTGTGTATTCTTCATATGTATATACATAATCATTAAATAGATATATTTTATTACATAGCTCTGGCTACCTATATTACTAAGGTTAGCTGTTGTGCTAGAGAAATGCAAAAATCACAATAGTTTTGTCCAGGTGCTGTTGAGTCAATTCCAGCTCACGAGACCCCACCTGTGTTAGATAGAGCAGAGCTGTGCTCCATAGGGATTTCCGTGGCTGATTTTCTGGAAGGGACTCGCCAGACCTTTCAGCCTAGGCGCCTCTGGGTGGACTCAAACAGCCAGCCTTCTGGTTAGCAGCTGAATGTGTTATCCGTTTACACCATTCAGGGTCCACAATAGCTTTACATAAAATGAATTTATTTCTTGCTCACATAAAGCCCCAAACAGTTGTTCCTGATGGGTGGAGGGATGTGGTGGGAAGCTCTGTGTCACGCAGTTAGACAGTTATACAGGAACCCAGGCTGAAGGTGGCTGCACCCATTCAACACATGGTTCCTAGGTTACCTGTCAACATGCAGCCAGCAGAGAGAGGAAAAGAGAGAGTGGAGAACTATGTGGGGGGATTTTGCTGGACTCAACTGGTATACATGCCTTTTCTTCATGTTCCATTGGCCAGAATGCAGTCACATGGCCACACCTAACAGGAAGGCTGTTAGAGGACTCCAGAATTGACAGGCTTGGGCACCAGGTTTGAGCAGTCTCCAAGGAACTCCAAGGTGCCAAGAAGCAAGAAACAAAAAACATGGCAACCATCTTGTAGCCAGGCAGGGCCCCACCACTGCCTCCACCCCCACCACTGCTGCCAAGAATGACCTCCATTTCTTCCTTGGGCTCCTAGTGTTACTCTCTTGGGATCCAGTAGCCTAGAAGAGAACACCTGGTTGGTGAAGCTTGAATCATGCCCTCGTCCCTGGCTGCAGCAGGGGCCAGGGAAGGCTGGATCTGGCTCCTTCACCATGGCATGGGGAGGCAAATTCTTCCTTCTGCTGGCATTGTCCCCCCTTGCCCTGTCCCCCACCCCCAACCCAGACCAAGACAATTTTCTGAGGGGCTGTTGGGAAAGTGGGCTTGTACTGGACAGTCAAAAAACCGATCTTTAATATTGTATATTTCACTATAGTACAGTGTTACTGGGCCTGTGCCCCTGTTCTGTCTGCCACTCCTGCCCCTCTTGCCCCCTCCTCCACCCCAGCGGCCATAGCCTTCACAGGGTTTCTGCAGCAATAGGGTGGGCGGGGGGGGAGAACCAGAAGCCACTCTGGTAAATGAAATTGTCCCATAGCCTCATGGAAAGGAGCCATGTAGAGTCAGTCCCAAGGTAGCTCAAAGCAGCAAAGTCTCACGAAGGTTGCTATGTATTCAGCCCCCGAATATGCCAAGAGAGCTTTCCCAGCCTTCCCCCATCACCAAAACAAACCATCACCCTTAATAACTAGCAAGAGGGGTAGGAAGGAGACAGTCTACAAATGCAAATTTCACCCCATATTCCTCAGTTTGAAGGTGTTTTGCCTTTAGGGTCCTCACTCTATGATTACCGGGTTCTTGACATGCACCTCCAACAGCATTTGAAACAATAAATACAGGAAAAAATGCTCAACGCTGTAGGTTATCAGGGAAATGCAAATTAAATCCACAAAATGGATTTACACATTCACCAGAAATGGCTAAAATTAGAGTGTCTGATACTATCTAGTGTTGCCAAGGATATAGAGCAACTGGAACTCATATACACTATTGGAGGGAGTATAAAGTAGGGAAACCATTTTGGATAATTGTTTAGCAGCTTCTAATAAAGTTAAAGGAGCCCCTAGGTGGAGCAAATGGTTAAGTGCTGGGCTACTAACTGAAAGGCTGGCGTCTCGAGTCCACTCAGACACACCTTGAAGAAAGGCCTGGCAATCTGCTGTCAAACAGTCAGAGCCATGAAAACCCTGTGGAGTACATTTCCACTCTGACACACAGGGGGTTGCCATGAGTTGGAAGTGACTCGACAGAAACCTATTTAATAAAGGTAAACGCATGCCTGCTCTACAGCCCAGTATATCCAATCCTAGGTATTTCCCCTTGAGAAATGAAACCTTATGTTCACACCGACTTGTACAAGCAGCTTTATCCATAATTGGCTAAAACAGAAAACAACTCAAATGCCCATCATCAAGATAATGGGTAAGCAAACTGCGGTCAAAGTAATAGAAGGCCACTCATTGATACACATGAACTAGCGATATAAGCAAGGGCATGAATAAATCTCAAAAACATTACTTGGACCCAAAGTAACCAGGCCAAAAGAATACCTACTGTATGCTTCCACCTATACGGAGTTCAAGAACAGGTAAAACCAATCTACGGTTACAGAACTCGGAATAATGAGGAAACTTTCTGGGGTGAAGGCAATATTCTAGATCTTGATCTGGGTGGTAGTTGCACGGATATACACATTTGTAAAAAAGTCATGGGCAATCCATTTAAGTTTTGTGCATTTTACTATATGTACTTTGTACTTTAAACAAGTACTATGAAAATTTAAAAAATTCAAATTGGCCTCTTTTCGGGTTGCAATGGTCCTTTCAGACAGATACTCAACTTCTGAGTTTTGGCTCCCCAGGCCCTCCTTCCCAGGGCTTCTGGGTATATAAAGACAGTTACTCTTTCCTCGTGGAGGCTGGGGGTTTGGACTTGGACTAGAGGGTGGGACACCTGTCTCCAGGTCCCCACCGGCCCTGCTGGCCTCCTCCGTGGGGCCTGCAACTGGTGAACATGTGGGGAGCTCTCTCCCTCCAATGCGCAGGGACCGATGGTTCCCTTACTGACTCGACCCCTTCTCAGCCCTCACTGGAAAAATATGGCATCGTGTTGGTTTTAATTTGTATTTCTTTGATTAACAGTGAGACTGAACTTCTGAAATATGATTCCTGACCATTTCCATTTCTTTGCTGGGAGCCTGACATTTCACAGGGCCATGTTCCACAAACCACTTGTCAGTTAACCAGAAGGGAAAGGTAGATTTCTGCCAAGCAAGGCTTTCTACAGGATCTTTCTTTGTGGCATCCTTTCTTTTTTCTTCTATGCTTCTCCCAGGAGGGAGTATTTTTTTGGGGGGGGGGTGTACATTTTTGTAATAACAATGATAGTAACAATAGTAAATGGAATTAGATGCTCACGGAGATTGGTAAAATTGGACCGAATCCCCCAAATTTGATGGCCTGTAGCACTCCAAAGCTCTTCCCACAATTTCTAGGCCCTTCCAGGGGCTGAGGATCCCATGGTCTCCTCTGCACATCCCAGGCCTCATTTCATATCGGCCTTCCACCTCCCCACACCCATCCCAAATATTTGTGAGTTGAGCAGACTATGCTGAAGATGGGGTGGAGGTGAGGTGAGGAGGCAGAGGAAAGGTTCACAGACCCACCTGGTCCAAGCCTATCTTTCCACCTCCTCTCTCTTCCTTCTCCCTCCTCTCTTCTCATTTTCCTCCATACTCTTTTCACAGAGCATAAGAAATTCACCCTTCTTCTGTCATGCCGGGCGATTTAACTGTCATTTGAAGCCCTGACCTTCGAATCTCAAACTCTTCTCTATCTAGTCTGCTCATCAACATATTTTTCCAAAGACAGTTCCCATTCTAAGAACAATTCAAAGCTACCTACTTAGATGCATTTTTTTTTTTTTTATGTTACCTCACCATCGTCATAACAACAGAACTGTGGTGTCTGTCTGCTTCTGAATGGATTCCAGCAGGTATGGACTAACCAGTAAAGCAAGGTATGCATGGGTGGATTTGCTCGTATGGTGAAACCATTCACTTTGTTGTTGCTGTTAGGTGCCGTTGAGTCAGTTTCAACTCATAGCTACGCCACCCACGTACGCCAGAAAGAAACACTGCCCAGTCCTCTGCCATCCTCACCATCATTGTTATGCTTGAGCCCATTGTTGCAGCCCCTGTGTCAGTCCATCTCATTCAGGGTTTTCCTCTTTTTCACTGACCCTCTACTTTACCGAGCATGATATCCTTCTCCAGGAACTGATCCCTCTGGATAACATGTCCACAGTCTGTGAGACATAGTTTTGCCATCCTTGCTTCTAAGGAGCATTCTGATTGTACATCTTCCAAAACAGATTTGTTCATTCTTTTTGTAGTCCATGGTATAGTCAATATTCTTCGCCAACACCATAATTCAAAGGCGTCAATTCTTCTTTGGTCTTCCTCATTCATCATCCAGCTTTCACATGCATATGAGGCAATTGAAAACACTGTGGCTTTGATCAGGCCCACCTTAGTCCTCAAGGTGACATCTTCACTTTTCAAAACTTTAAAGAGGTCTTTCGCAGCAGATTTGTCCAATGCAATGCATCTTCTGCCTTCTTGACAGCTGCTTCCATAGGTGTTCATTGTACATCCATGTAAAATGAAATCCTTGACAACTTCAATCTTTTCTCCCTTTATTATGATGTTGCTTATTGGTCCAGTTGTTAAGATGTTTCTTTTCTTTATGTTGAGATGTAATCCATACTGAAGGCTGTGGTCTTTGATCTTCATCAGTAAGTGCTTCAAGTCCTCTTCACTTTCAGCGAGCAAGATTGTGTCATCTGCATTAACATAGGGTATTAATGAGTCTTCCTCCAGCTCCTGATGCCCCGTTTTTCTTCATTTAGTCCAGCTTGTTGGATTATTTGCTCAGCATACAGGTTGAATAGGTGTAGTGAAAAGATACAACCCTGAGGCACACCTTTCCTGACTTTAAGCCACTCGGTATCCCCTTATTCTGTTGCAACAGCTGCCTCTTCATCTCTGTATAGGTTCCTCTCCAGAACAATTAAGTGTTCTGGAATTCCCACTCTTCACAATGTCGTCCATAATTTGTTATGAACCACACAGTCGAATGTCTTTGCATAGTCAATAAAACACAGGTAAACATCTTTCTGCTATTCTCTGCTTTCAGCCAGGATTCATCTGACATCAGCAATGATATCCCTGGTTCCATGTCCTCTGCTAAATTTGGCTTGAATTTCTAGCAGTTCGTAGTCGATATACTGTTGCCGCTGCTTTTGAATGATCTTCAGCAAAATTGTACTTTCCTGTGATACTAATGATATTGTTCGATCATTTCTGCATTTGGTTGGATCACCTTTCTTGGGAATAGGCATAAATATGGATCTCTTCCAGTCGGTTGGCCAGGTAGCTGTCTTCCAGTTTTCTTGACATAGGTGAGTGAGCACTTCCAGTTCCATTTGTTGAAACATCTCAGTTGGTATTTGGTCAGCTCCTGAAGCCTTGTTTTTTCCCAATGCCTTCAGTGCAACTTGGACTTCTTCCTTCAGTACCATTGATTCCTGATCATATGCTACCTCGTGAGATGGTTGAACATCGATCAATTCTTTTTGGTATAATGACTGTGCATTCCCTCCATCTTCTTTGATGCTTCCTGCGTCATTTAATATTTTCTGTGTATAATCCTTCACTAATTGCAACTTGAGGCTTGAATTTTTTATTCAGTTCTTTCAGCTTAAGAAATGCAGAGCTCGTTTTTCCGTTTTGGTTTTCCATCTCCAGGTCTTTGCACAAGTCATTTTAATACTTTGTCTTCTTGAGTTGCCCTTTGAAATCTTCTGCTCAGCTCTTTTATTTCATCATTTTTTCCTTTTGCTTTAGCGTAGTGGTTAAGTGCTATGGCTGCTAACCAAAGGGTTGGCAGTTCAAAACTGCCAGGTGCTCCTTGGAAACTCTATGGGGCAGTTCTACTCTGTTCTATAGGGTCGCTATGAGTCGGAATCAACTCGACTGCAGTGGGTTTGGTTTTTTTTTGGTTTTAGCTACTCAGCATTCAAGAGCAAGTTTCAGAGTCTCTTCTGACATCCATTTTGGTCTCTTCTTTCTTTCCTATCTTTTTGATGACCTTTTGCTTTCTTCATGTATGATGTCCTTGATGTCATTCCACAACTCATCGGGTCTTCGGTCATTAGTGTTTAAAGCATCAAATCTGTTATTGAGATGGTCTCTAAATTCAGGTGGGATACACTCAAGGTTGTGCTTTGGCTCTCTTGGGCTTGTTCTAATTTTCTTCAGTTTCAACTTGAACTTGTAGATGAGCAATTGATGGTCTGTTCCACAGTCGGTCCCTAGACTTGTCCTGACTGATGATAATCACCTTCTCCATTGTCTTCCCACAGATTTGATTCCTGTGTATTCCATCTGGAGAGGTCCATGCGTATAGTTGCTGTTTATCTGGTGAAAAAAGGTATTTTCAGTGAAGAAGCCATTGGTCTGGCAAAATTCTATCATGTGATCTCTGGCATCGTTTCTATCACCAAGGCCTTATTTTTCAAATGCTGATCCTCCTTGTTTCCAGCTGTCCCATTCCAATCACTGGTAATTATCTTCCATGATCTTTATTTAGATTTTATATTTAGGTCTTTGTTCCATTTTGAGTTAGTTTTTGTGCATGGGGTGAGGTATGGGTCTTGTTTCATTTTTTTGCAGATGGATATGCAGTTACGCCAGCACCATTTGTTAAAGAGACCGTCTTTTCCCCATTTAACTGACTCTGGGCCTTTGTCAAATATCAGCTGCTCATATGTGGATGAATTTATGTCTGGATTCTCAATTCTGTTGCATTAGTCTATGTGTCTGTTGTTGTACCAGTACGAGGCTGTTTTGACTACTGTGGCGGTATAATAGGTTCTAAAATCAGGTACAGTGAGGCCTCCCACTTTGTTCTTCTTTTTCAGTAAGGCTTTACTTATCCGGGACCTCTTTCCCTTCCATATGAAGTTGGTGATTTGTTTCTCCAACTCATTAAAAAATGTCATTGGAATTTGGATCGGAATTGCATTATATCTATAGATGGGTTTTGGTAGAACGGACATTTTTACAATGTTAAGTCTTCCTATTCATGAGCAAGGTATGTTTTTCCACTTATCTAGGTCTATTTTGGTTTCTTGCAGTAATGTCTTTTAGTTTTCTTTGTATAGGAATTTTATGTCTCTGGTAACATTTATTCCTAAGTATTTTATCTTCTTGGGGGCTACTGTAAAGGGCATTTATTTGGTGATTTCCTCTTCAATGTTCTTTTTGTTGGTGTAGAGGAATCCAACTTATTTTTGCATGTTTATCTTGTATCCTGATACTCTGCTGAACTCTTCTATTAGTTTCAGTAGTTTTCTTGAGGATTCTTTAGGGTATTCTGTGTATAAGATCATGTCATCTGGTAGTTATCAATACATCCTGATTGCATGTTAGATCAATTTCAGATGGCAGAAGTTGGTAAAAATCTTTAATTTCTTCGTCTTTGGCCTTAGTGGTTGGTGCGTAAATTTGAACGATAGTCATTATTAACTGGTCTTCCTTGTAGTCGTATGGATGTTATCCTATCACTGACAGCATTGTTCATCAGGATAGATTTTGAAATGTTCTCTTTGATGACGAATGCAATGCCATCCCTCTTCAAGTTGCCATTCCTGACACAGGAGGCCACATGATTGCTATAACCCTTCACTACAGATTAGTAAATAAACACAAGTCAGCCCGTGCACGCCTTGCTTATTGGGTAATCCAGCCCTAGTCATTCCAGCCTTGTTCTCTCAGCCTCCACTGTGCTAAATAAGGGTCTGAGCAAGGCCTGGAGCCAAGTAGAGTGAGCTGGGTTCAGATCACGGAGAAACTTCAGTGCTAGGGGAAGGACTTGGATTTGATTCTTCTATTCAGGAACCCATCAAAAGTTTTAGAGCAAGGCTGTGACTTGAATTGAGCTTCTGGGAGTTTTGTAAGCTGGCTGCTGCATAAGCAGCTGGGCTGGAAGGACAGTGATTGGAGGGGGGATCAAGTGGAGGAGGATGAGGGCCTATATTAAGGCAGACAACAGACCTGGGAGAACTTTCTGAGGAATACCCACAACACTTGGTAATGGAGAAGAGAGGGAAGGATAGATGAGGTGCATTGAGGTTTGAGCCCGAGTGACTGAGAGTGAAACCAACCCTGCTCTCCTGGTCTGGAATATTCTTTAATTAGCCAGGAACCATATTTTAACATGGGACATTACTGGTGAGACAGAATGGCCAAGTAAGTCCGTGGAAAGATCTAAAGTGATCATTAAATAAGTGTAACATTAACTAGACACACAGGGCACCCTAGAACAGTGATACCATTAAGGTCAATGTCACGGCTCAATTCCCCCAGACAAGCGAGAGGTTTTTCGGCCTTCCACACTATTTGGCTTTTTATAGTCCCAAATGTGATACTTCTAGGCAGACACATGTATGATGTATGTACCTTTTTTTTTTTTTTTGCATCAAGAACAGTAGCCAAAATGTATTGAATGCTATGCCAAATACTATCCTAAGGGCTATAAACCTGTTGCTGTCTAGTTGATTCCAACTCATAGTGACCCTCTAGGACAGAGTAGAACTGCCCCATATGGTTTCCAAGGAGCGTTTGCTTTGCAGCCAAATGCTTAACCACTGTGCCACCAGGGCCCCCCTCATCCTATGGGCTATATGTGTTTTTATTGTCTGTAGGACCTTAGGGTCTTGTCTGTAAAGCATACATATATAGTAGGGTGACCACCCCCCTCACTTTTCTTAGTTCTTTCTCCCCAGTCCGGGGCACCTCCAACTTCTGATGGCAACGGCTCCAGGTGAAGGCCTAGTTCCAGGAGGAAGTGGCCACTGGGAGACCATACCCTATCCCACAGTAATGTCACTGGGAGCTTGGGTTTTGTCTATTAAAGCAAGGTGGCAATAATTAGCTATTTCAACATGAGTTCTTAGAAATTTTCAGGGGCTGGAGTGCTGGGGGTTACATGGAGTGGCTAGATTCAGGTGGTCAGCCTTGGCTAAACTGAGAGGTCCTTAAGGGCCGGCACTACCTTAAACAGAGCCTGGCACACAGCCAGTACCCACTAGGTGTCAGGAATGATGAAATCAACAAATGCCATTTTGTGAGCACTTGCTCTCTGCCAGGCACGTGCTAAGCACTTTACACACGCTGTCTTCATTAATCCTTACAATAACCCTGTGATGTGTAGGTGCTTTCTCTTATCCCCATTTTACAAACGAGGGAATTGAGGCTCAGAGAGAGGTAATTTGCCCAAAGTCAGACGGCCACTGAGGGGCAGGGTCTCTCCAAGCAGAAGTCTCCCGCAATCCTGAAACAATGGCCTGGAGTGATAACTGCTATCATAGGGGCCCAGCAAATTAATATCCTCTCAAAAGGAGAACTGGTTGCACAGTGGTTAAGCACTTGGCTGCCCACGGAAAGGTCAATGGTTTGAACTTACCAGCTGCACCATGGGAGAAGGATGTGGTAGTCTGTTTCCATAAAGATCACAGCCTTGGAAACCCCACGAGGCAGTTCTACTCTGTCCTATAGGGTCACTACGAGTCGGAATTGACTCCATGGCAACGAGTATGGTTTAACTGAAGAAAAGGTGAGCTCCCCTGAAAGCACTAACTCCACTATTCCCTGCCTCACTCTGCCCGTACCCTGTCCCCTCTGCTCCTGCTCACTGCTCTGGTCTTTCACAGTTTTAGTTCCTCTCCACTCTCCCATTGTTTCTCTTGTTTCTCTGATGCTTCTCTTCTGCTCCCACTTCCTCAAGGTGGGTGCTTCTCAAGGTACTTTCTTCCTCTCTCTATATCCACTCTCTGGGCCAGCCTGTCAACTGCCTGACTCCTCTTTGTAGGAACTCTGAAATCTGCATGTCCAATTAAGACCTCTCCTAGGAGGTCCAAACATACCCAGCCTCTGATGGTTGCTGCTGGTTATTCCACCCCGGACGCAGCTCCTGCTCTGAGACCTTCAATGGCTCCCTAGCACCCAACAGAGGAGGAACAAACTCCCAAAACATTTGGGGCTCCAGTGTATCTATCCTTGCTTCTCTCCAGACTCAGTCTCCATCCATCCTGACACTCTGCTCTGCTTTTATTCTGCTGTCCCTTCCACATGGTTCCCTTCTCTCCCACTTCTGCTCAAGGGGATTCTAACTTCCTGGTCTGTGCTACATGCCCTTCCTCCATGAAGTCTTTCCTGATCCCCTCTCCAATCATGTGTGGCTTCTCCCTCTTCAGTAGACTCCATGGAGAACCTGTCCCAGGCTGTCTTGTGTGAAAGCTACTTCTGTACTTCTCCTTCCACCCTGTGTCACAAAGGGAGCCTGGTGTTGGGAGTCAGGGGACAATGCCCCCATTCTATACCTTTCAGTTTTACCTTTTCTTCTAAGAGTCTCCTCATCAGTAAAATGAGGTGGGGATTGGATCAACATTTCCTAAATTTCAGCCATTCAAATGCCATCATTTTTGCTTTATCCTTTGTTATAAATTGAACTGTGTCCCCAAAAATATGTGTTGTAAATCCTAACCTCTGCACCTGTGGTTATAATCCCATTTGGGAATGGGTTTTTTTGTTATGTTAATAAGGCAGGATTAGTGTAGGGTGTATCTTGAGTCAATCTCTTTTGAGATATAAAAGAGATTAAATGCAAACTAGAAGCAGAGATGCAGTAAGATGGATGCCAAGACACATGGGGATCTCCAAGGAACCAGGAAGCAGAAGCTGAAGAGACAAGGTCCGTCCTCTAGATCCTACAGAGAGGGAGCCTTCTCCCAGAGCCAGCCCTCTGACTTCAGACTTCTAGCCTTCTGAACTGTGAGAAATTTGTTTGTTAAAGCCAGCCACTTATATTTCTGTTATAGCAGCACTAGATAACTAAGACATCTTTGTACCACTTCTACTATCATAAACTTACTACTTATCTACTCTTTTTTTTTCATTTGAACAAAAAAGAAACTTAGCATTGCTTACTGCAGCTGGAAAACCAATGTCACATGCAATAAAGAAAAAGTAACCATGAAAATAAACACATAACTGATAAAGAAATGTCTGTGTAAAGTCTCAAATCCTTCCATTTATAGTTCTGGGAAGCAATGTACTAGATTATCAAAGGCTTCTTTAGCTTGGACTGAAGAAAAAAAGAAAAAAATGCATCAATGTGTATTGAGACTCTGTGCCAGGTGGTTGACAAGTTTTATCTCATTTAATCTTCACATCAGTGTTATGAGGTAGGTACTATTTAAATTATCCACATTAAGAGGCTGAGGAGCCCATCAACAGATCAATGGATAAACAAACTATGGTACATACACACAATGAAATACTAGGCAATAATAAAGAACAACGATGAGTCTGTGAAACATCTCAAAAGATGGATGAATCTGAAGGGCATTATGCTGAGTGAAAATAAGCCAATAACAAAATGACAAATAGTGTATGAGACCACTATTATAAAAACTCATGAAAAGGTTTACACACACAAAGAAACAATCTTTGATTGTTATGAGGGAGGGGAGGAAAAAACACTAAACAGACAATAGATAAGTGGTAACTTTGGTGAGGGGTAAGACAGTACATAGTACTGGGGAACCCAGCACAGCTTGTCCCAGGCAAGGTCATGGAAGCTTCATAGACACATCCTAACTCCCTGAGGGACCAAATTACTGGGTTGAGGGCTGGGGGCCATGGTCTCGGGGGACATCTAGCTCAACTGGCATAACATAGTTTATAAAGAAAATGTTCTACATCCTACTTTGATGAGTAGCGTCTGTGGTCTTAAAAGCTTGTGAGCGGCCATCTAAGATTCTCCACTGGTCCCACCCAATCTGGAGCAAGGGAGAATAAAGAAGACCAAAGACATAAGAAAAAGATTAGGCCAAAGGATGAATGGATCGCAACTACCACAGCCTACACCAGACTGAGTCCAAAACAATTAGATGGTGCCCAACTATCATCACCAACTGCTCTGACAGGGATCACCAACAGAGAGTTCCGGACAGAGCTGGAGATGAATACAGAACAAAATTCTAATTCATAAAAAAAAAAGACCAGACTTATTGGTCTGATGAGACTGGAGAAACTCCAAGAGTGTGGCCCTGTACTCCCTTTTAACTCAGTGCTGAAGTCACTCCTGAGGTTCATCCTTCACCCAAAGATTAGACAAGTCCATAAAACAAAACAAGACTAAATGGGCACAACAACCCAGGGTCAGGTGTGAGAGGGCAGGAGGGGCCAGAACAGCTGATAATGGGGAACCCAAGTTCGAGAAGGGGCTAGAGTTGACATGTGAGGTTGGCAGCCAATGTTGCCAAATACATGTAGTAATTGTTTAATGAGAAGCTAATTTGCTCTGTACACCTTCATCTAAAGAACAATTAAAAAAAGAAAATAAGTTGAGGAAACTGAGGCTCATTAAGGGTAAGTCATCTGCCCAAGGCCACACAGATGGTGCTGGACTTTGAACCAAAGTCTGGCTGACTCCAGAGTTTCCTCTGTTATTCATCACAATGACCCATTCTGTGCCTCCTTGGCTCCGACCACCTCTTAGCTTTCCCTCTCCCACACACACCCCTCCCACCAGTGTCACAGGTTCTGGCTTTTGAATCTGGACATCTGGACAGCTGTGTGGTGCTGAGCTGCGGCTGAACACTGGAATCACTGGGGAGCTTTAAAAATACTGATTCCCTGGACCCACCTCCAGAGGCTCTAATGTAATTGGTCTGGACACAGGAATTTTTTTAGAAGATTCCCAGGTGATCCCCGTGATCAGCCAGCTTTGAAACCCACTGTGTTAGGAGCCCTGGTGGCACAGTGGTTACTAACCAAAAAAGACTGGCAGTTCAAATTCACAAGCCACTCCTTGGAAACCCTATAGGGCAGTTCTACTCTGTCCTATTGGGTCCCTATGAGCCGGAATCGACTCCACCGCAAGAGTTTGTGTGTGTGTGTGTTAGGAGCCTTAACAATTATCCCATTTAATCTTTGCAGGAGCCCTGTGAGGGAGGCAGGCATGCAGGTGACAGTGGCTATATCCTGCTCATGAAGAAGCTAGCTCAGAGAGGCTAAGGCCCATAGAGTTAATAAGATCTGGTATAGAATCCAAGATTTCTTTCCTCTGACTTTCCAGCTCTGACTTCTTTCCTCTGCCCAAAGGTTACTGCCCTACAGGGGCATGAATCACAAGGAAAGACTAAAAGTTGTTTCCCATCCCATTAAACACGTAGAAGAGGGTGGTGCCTGCAGCAGAACCTAAAGCAAGGCCAAAGGATCCAGGCAGGTTGGCGCTCCTTCCTGAAGAAGAGTTCCACTGCAGAAGCTGGGGCCGGGCTGGGGTGGCAGGGTCTGCCGTTTCTTGATAAGCGCTTGGCCCTGCTTTTCACATGTACCCTTCTGCTGCTAGTCAAAGTGATCATGGTTCCCCGGCCTCCCAAAGGGGACTGGGCAGTTGTCCCGGGCGGCCAACAGGGTCCAGCCAGAGCCATGGGCCCGCCATCATTCCCCCAATGTGTGCAGCATGGGCTGTCGGGCCTGGTCCAGCCTTGGTGGTTCGCTCACTGACAATACGTGGAAGAGGAGCGGTTTCCCACTCCTGGAACAAGTGTGGGGCGGGGGGGGGCCTTGGGAGACCTGGGGGACGTCGCTGCTTACATCTGAGGTGCGTCACAGCCCACATTTAGGGGACGTCACTACCCACACTTGGGGGACTTCAGTGGAAAGGTCACTGTCCACACCTGCAGCCAGCGGAAGACCACTGTCCAGATCTGGAAGGTTTACCCGGCCTTGAAGATGCCCCGGGGGCAGCCAGCTCCTGTAGGGTCTAGGGGAACAGGGTCCCGCCACGGTAGAGGGCCCCTACCCACTCCAAACCCCTCAAAAAATGCAACAATCCAGGGCAGCCCTCAGGGCGCACCCCAGCTGTGACCCAACAGAGGGCAGCCACGCCCAGAGCGGGAGGCCGGGTGGGGACCGCAGGGCGCAGGCCTCTCAGTCCAGCTCCTCCGTGCAGGGTTCCAGCCCGCGCTGCCCTTCAGGCAACCCGGTCCTCAAGGCAGCCGACCCCACGGACACAAGGAAGGGCAAGGGGGCGGCCCCGGGGCGGCGGGACGGACGTCGGAAGGCGCCCTCCACGCAGAAGCCGCCTTCCAAAGCCCCCAACATGGCCCGGGGCGGCGGTCAGAACTGGAGTTCGGGGGAGTCGGACGGGCGGCCGGAGGAACAGGCGCCCGAGGACACCGGGTAAGCGGGCCGGGCCGCGCCGGGCGCAGACGTCGGGGGTCCGGGCTGCGAATCCGCCGCCGCGCCTCAGCCGGGCCGGTCGGGATGCCACCAGAACCTCCGCGAAGGTTCTGGGTCTTTGTGGCGTCACTGTCTCCTTGCGGAACCTTCCGCCGGCGCCGAATAAAACCCGCCGCGGAGGAGCCGGCGCCTCGAGTGCGGCGGACCCGGGCGCGGAGGTCGGCCTGGCGCGGGCGGGCGGGCAGAGCCCCAGGCGGCAGCGGCTGCGGCCGCGACCGTGACAGACGGACGGACGGACGGACGGGCGGGCGAGGGGCCCGGCGGGGGCATCCTGGGTACGCTGAGCGGCCTCGCCCCGCCCGCCCCGCAGAGACAAGATGGTGAAGGAGACGCAGTACTATGACATCCTGGGGGTGAAGCCCAGCGCCTCCCCGGAGGAGATCAAGAAGGCCTACCGCAAGCTGGCGCTCAAGTACCACCCGGACAAGAACCCGGATGAGGGCGAGAAGGTGCGGGCCGGGCGCGGGGCGGCTAGGGGCGCTGCGGGGCCGCCGGGGCTATCCCGCCCGGAGACGGGGCCGGGAGTTACTGAGGGCGGCGGGGGACCCGAGCCGCGCGGCTGGCTGAGGCGGCCGCTGCCGGCAGGGGGCGGCGGGGTCAGGGGCAGGGCAGGGCAGGGTCGGAGACCGGGAGGGCGCGGCGGGGCGTTGGGGTCAGGGGCAGGGCAGGGTCGGAGACCCGGAGGGCGAGGCGGGGCGTTGGGGTCAGGGGCAGGGCAGGACAAGGTCGGCGGCCGGGAGGGCGCGGCGAGGTCAGGGGCAGGGCAGGGCAGGGTCGGAGACCGGGAGGGCGCGGCGGGGCGTTGGGGTCAGGGGCAGGGCAGGGCAGGGTCGGAGGCCGGGAGGGCGCAGCGCGGCGGCGGGGTCAGGGGCAGGGCACTCGGCCGAGCCGCAGCTCGCGCGGCCGAGGGTCCGGTGGTGCCGGGATCGAGGGACTCGGGCCCCTCCTCAGCCCCTGCGCAGCTTGTTCCTTCCTCTGTTCACCCCTCGAGTGTTCACGGAGCCCCTGCGGTTTGTGCTAGACGCCGGCGAGGCGCTGGGACTTAAATGTGGGAGCCCAGTTCCCATAGAGTTTGCAGGGGGGAGAGGCAGCCGGCCAACAGGGAAACTGAGGCACGCACGACCAGAAGTTGTGTATTTGCTAGGAACCACTGGGATTGAATCATTTTGTGTTCATACTCCCTGCTAATGCATAAGCCCTAGGGGTGAGTTTCTTTTAGTCTGAGCTAGTACCTTGGACAAACCTGGTGTCCCCCTCCTGCTTGATAAAGGTTGGCCGACGTTGAATAATCATGTTTTCTTTTTTAAAGAGGGACGGGAAAATCTGTAAGCTGGCACATCATTTTACATACATGTTTCGAGTTTTCTGTGATAAATGACTCATGGTTGGTCATAAGGACCTATAATAGGCTGAAAAATGCCTTGAATAATAAAGACCTAGATTAATCCTTTTGAGCTTGTTCTCAGGAACAAAGACAGCCGGCCTTTTATCGCTGAGGATGCTCACGAGCCACTGAATAAGTGACTTTGAGGATCAGGCATTGCAAGAAAAGCATGTTATCCTACCCTCTTCTCCTTCCACTTCTAACCATTTTCTTATGAAACTTTGGCTGTCCTAGGTGGGCTTGGGTGCTGGACCTGTTGTAATAGCTAATAACAGTGACGCATGGGCCACTTTTGAAGCCACGGATCACCAGAGTAGCATTTAGACCTCTGGCAGCGACACTAATATCGAGATACCTGTCTGCGTTCATTATTCCATGCTGGAGAAAGCTGCTTAAGGAAGGCTGGCCGGGTGGCAGCAGTGATAGAATATTTATATTTAGCCACATGTGGCTGTCACAAGTTTAAAATGCTTTCATGTAAGACCATTTGTCTGTTACCCACTCATGTTCTTTCTCATCTATATTTAGGTGGCTTACTGTAGCTTTTAAAGTCACCAGCTTGCTACATGATGTTGGTGATTCATAGACATACTCCCTAAATTCATTGTAGTTTGTGTCTGAGAATCTCCTTCAAGGAGAGCACTTCTGGGCTTCTAATTCCACCTTCCAGCAGACTGGCTAAAGGCAACGTGTGGGAAAGCCTTCCAACCCCGGTTTCAAGTCAAATCTCATATCATTTACGGAGAGTTCATGGTTGTGCGAATACAGTTTGACATGAGTATGCTTTTGGTGTTCTGAAGTTTCTTTTTTTCCAGTTGGATTTGACCTATGCTACGTTTGTGTGGCATTTGCCTTGTATACGCCTGTCTGAGTAGGTGGTTTGTTTTAAACTAGTATTTAAAACCAGGCACTGAATTAAGGTCATCTAAGTGAGGCTCTTGCTGGTAAGGGAGTTCTGGCAGGTCCCTTGCAGCTTGAGGAAGTTCTGTGATGTGCCCACTGCCAGAAATCCTGTCTCCTTCCCACCTTCCAGGAAGGGACTAAAACCTTTTAGTTTAGTTCTCAGCTGAAATGTCCTCTGGGAGGCTGCCTGTGACCCATAGACTGACCTACTGCCCTAATACTCATTCTACTTTAATTGTGATTATTTGACGTTGAGAAACCCTGATGGTGTAGTGATTAAGACTTACGACTGCTAACCAAAAGACTGGCAGTTCGAACCCATCAGGTGCTCCTTGAAAACCCTATGGGGCAGTTTTACTTTGTCCTATAGGGTCACTATGAGTTGGAATGGACTCAACGGCATCGAGTTTGATTTTTTTTTTTTTTCTGGCTTTTGATTTGACACTGGTATTCACTGCCACGGAGCCCTGGTGACACAGTGGTTAAGAACTTGGCTGCTAACCAAAAGGATGGCAGTTTGACTCCACCAGCTGCACTTTGGAAACCATATGGGGCAGTTCTACTCTGTCCTATGGGGTTGCTATGTGTTGGAATCGACTCAAAATGGGTTGTTCTCTGCCAGAACATTAACAGTGCAGGGGCTCCAGCCCCATGCCCACTGCATGCCCTTTGTCTAGCCATGCTGTGTAGGTGGTAAAATGTGTGTTAGCTGGCTGAATGGAGACTAAAGAGAGATGTCACGAGGGACATCTCTCTGTGCGGAGGATGGGGAGCCCTGTAGAAGGCACAGATTGGAAAGGAAATTGTGAAAGGAGGGTGAATTCAGAGATCAGTGGAAATTTGAATTGGAAATCAAAGAGGGGTAAGGAGAGTGGGAACACAATTTATAGAAACTCTGCTGGAAAAAGTCCCCAGAAAGGACTCATTCATTCATTCATTCATTCACCAGATAGCCCCTGCTCTGGCCCTGCTGTGGACCGGGTGCGTGGCGCAGGTCATTTCTTTCTCCGGCATGCCTGCGTGCTGTTCTCGCCCACTTTATCTGTCCCAGGCTGAACCTTTTTTTCCCCCTTCTAAGTTTGTCACTGTATTATTAATGCCTCTTCAAAAATAGATTAAGCCAGCCCTTTCCCCCTTGTTCCAGGACAACTGAGAAGGCCGTGGGGTGTCCGTCTTTGTTTTTTGCCCTGTTGTCCTGTGTTGCTAAGCAGTGGGCCGCCTGTGTTTGTTGCTGGGTGCTGTGTGTGGAGTCATTACTTATCTGCAGCTGGTTTTCTGCAGGACGCCAAGGATGGCGGGTGAGCAAGATAGTCCCTTTCAGGAGCAGTAAACAGAGGGGTATACATTCTTGGCTACTACCCTAACCAGCTTTTGAGATGAGTTTGGCCTTTTGGCCAAATGCACTGTAACATTTAGTTTGAATTACTGATTTTCAAGTTAGAACATCGTAAAACCAGCATAAAATTGCAGAACATTTCACCCTAGCCCCTCGCATTATGCTTCTTTCCAGGCCTTTTCCAAGATGATTTTTTTTTTTTCTCTCCACTTGGAATTTTATCACAAGTACTTTTCCAAGTTGCTACGTGGTCTTCAAAGCCATTTTCCAGCGGCATAATAATCCGTTAAGGGTGTGGCATATTATCACAGTCTGAAAAGTGAGCTGGGCAGAACAGTAATCTCCCCAACTGTGAGAAGCAGGTAGAGGCAAAGGGCTGAGTTAGACCCTGCAATGCTGGGACCTCAGAGGTGGGGTAGACTCCACAACAGGTAATCAGGGCCGCCATGCTATGTTAGATCTGGCCTCTGATTGAATGCCCCGAGTGACGGGGAAGTCACTACCATCTTTTTCCATCTTAGATTAATTAATTCCTTTAAGTCCAAGTGTCTTGCGAGTATCCAGGGTATTTGGTGAGTGTTTCTAGTGGGCATTCTCATGAAGCATATTTACCTAATTCCTGACCTATGACAGACCTGGGAAATTCTCAGGGTGCTGCCCAACCTAGTTGCTTTCTGATTGTCCATACTAGGCACTGGATTCCTGTACGTCAGACTTCTGTTGAGGAAAGGGGTAGTAGTGGACGATTCTTCTCTGTAGAATAATGTGCAAATTAACATGTCAAAAGATCTAACTGCCTTATATATAATATGATTCTGATGTCTCTTTAAGACTTTTTTTTAAATTACCCTATTAGCTACTTCAGAGCCCTGGTGGCTCAGTGGTTAAGAGCTCGGGTGCTGACCGAAAGGTTGGCAGTTTGAATCTACCAGCCGCTCCTTGGAAACCCAGTGGGGCAGATTTACTCTGTCCTGTAGAGTCTCTATGAGTCAGAATCAACTCAGCAGCATTGGGTTTGGTTTTTTTTGTTAGCTACTTCAGCTCAGAGATCTGTAGAAGAGAAAACATAGTATCTCTGTTACTTGTTTCCGTATTTGTCTCTTCATAGCACTTGGAGGATCTGTATGTTTTATGGAGTCAGCTGCATGACAGGCTGTTTATATATAAACTGTAGTTCAGGGAAGGCCAAGACCCTGCCTCACTCACAGGGTATTCCCAGAATTGAGCCATTCACTTAACAAGTATTTACTGACTACCTTCATTGTGCCTGGCACAGTTCTCAGCTTGGGGATACAAGCAGTGGACAAAGCTGGCAAAATTCTCTGTCATCAAGAAGTATGCTTTAGTGGGGCATACAACATAAGCAGTAAATGACAGGATGTGCTAGAAGGTGGTTAGTGCTGTGGAGAAAAATAAAGCAGGGTAGGTGAGGTGGGAAGTTCTGGGGCTGGGGTTGCAATTTTAAAACAAGGTCATCAGGGAAGGCTCCCTCAAGAGGTAGCATCTGAGCAAAGGCTTGAAAGAGGTGATGGGGTGGCCAAGGACAGGTGCGTGCTGGGGTGTAGAGGAACAGCAAGGAGGCCACTGAAGCTGGATTGTGGGGGGTGGGGGGAAGCGTAGGAAGAGATGAAGGCAGAGAAGTGTCAGGACTTGTGGATCAGCGTAAGGACTGGTTTTTACTCTGACTGTGATACGGCCACATTGGAAGTTTTGAGGCAGAGGATTGACATGACCAGTAGGTTCACTGGCTGCTGTGTGGAGGACAGATTGAAAGCTGGGGTGAAGATGGAAGCTCGGAGACTAGTGAGGAGGTCACTGCTGCAATCCAGGCAAGAGTTTGTCGCCTTCCTAAACCAGAGACTACATCAGCCTGAGACCAGAACTAGATGGTGCCCGGCTATAACCGATGACTGCCTTGACAGGGAACACAACAGAGAACCCCTGAGGGAGCAGGAGAGCAGTGGGATGCAGACCCAAATTCTCATAAAAAGACCAGACTTAATGGTCTGACTGAGACTAGAAGGGCCCCGGTGGTCATAGCCCCCAGACCTTCTGTTAGCCCAAGACAGGAACCATTCCCAAAGCTAACTCTCAGACAGGGATTGGACTGGACAATGGGATAGAAAAAGATGCTGGTGAAGAATGAGCTTCTTGGATCAAGTAGACGCTTGAGACTATGTTGGCATCTCCTGTCTGAATGGGAGATGAGAGGGCAGAGGGGGTCAGAAGCTGGTGGAACGGACATGAAAATAGAGAGTGGAGGGAAGGAGCGGCTGTCTCATTAGGGGGAGAGCAATTAGGAGTATATAGCAAGGTTATTTTTTAGCAAGGTGTATATAAATTTTTGTATGAAAGACTGACTTGATTTGTAAAATTTCACTTAAAGCATAATTAAAAAAAAAGAAAAAGAATTGGTGGCCTTGGCCAAGGCAGGCATGGTGGTAGTGAAAAGGGGAAAGGAGAATCAAGATCAACAGCCCAAGGCTGATTCTTATGAGGTGGAGGTCGGACACGCCTCCTCTCTCTGCCATCTTCACCAATTCTGACACCAACTGTCCCTCCCACAGCACTCCCTACTGGGTTTGATAATTCATTGCAATGGCCACACAGAATTCGCAGACCATATTCATAATTATGGGGTTTATTAGGGAAGTAACAGTTAAAATTCAGGCTCAGGAACACTCAGGATACAGTCCTATCAGGATAGCCTCTTCCTAGCTGTGCTCGTAGGCACACCTTTCTCTGGCCCTCCATCTCTGCCCAAGGCACCCAGCTTTTTCGCTCCGTAGGCAGGGAAGCCTACCCTGCCATCTCCTGCCGCTGGGCCTCTCCTGCCGCTGGGCCTCTGCTGCCGCTGGGCCTCTGCTGCCGCTGGGCCTCTCCTTTGTTGTTGGTGGTGGGCTTCTCTTCTCTGCTCTGGAATTGGCTCTCCTTTAAGGCAAAACTGACCAGTTGCCTTGGTAGGCCACAATTACCCTATCATACAGTTCCACCCAGTCACCTGGGTGGGAGTTACAAGTCCATGGCTAGAAAGACCACACATAAAAGTAATTAATCCACTGCAATTTGGAAGATTTTAGTGTCTTGATACTATTTTTAAAACTTCCATACCAAGAGGAGAGTGAACACCTGCACATTCTTCACCCAGCTTCACCTGTAGTATGATGCCATATTTGTTTTATCCATTTCTGTTATTACTATTATTATTTGCTAAAGAGTTTGAGAGTAAGTTGCTTACATCATAACTTTCAGCCCTAAATACTTCAACATGTTTCTCTTAAGAACAAGGACATCCTTGTACATAACCATAGTACAGTTACCAAATTCAAGAAGTTTAACGTTGAGAAAAAAATATTCGTATTTCTCTGATTGTTCCAATAATGTCCATTGTGGCCATTTTTTTTCCCTAGCTCTGGATCCAACCCAGGATCATACATTGCGTTTAGCTTTCCTGTTGGTTTCCCTTAGCCTTATCTTTCATGTTTGGCATTTTTGAAGCATCCAGGCCAGTTTTGCACACTGCCCCTCAACTTAGGTTTTCTGGCAGTTGGATTCCGGTGATGCATTTTTGGCAAGAATGCTACACAGAGAATATTGGGTCTGTCCCAGGTTACTGAAGACACAAATTTGAAGGTAGAGCCACCAGGGTTTGTTGACAGATGAGCTGGTGTGGGGGCTAGAGGTAAAGAAGTTTTGGTGTGGCCGGTTAACTAAAATATAGGGAGACCATGGAGCGGGTTTAGGGGGGGAAGGTAGGAAGTACAGGTTTGTGTATAATGTCTGGCATGTGGTTAGGTGCTCAAAGATGGGTACAGTTGAATTTCATGCTAGTAAACAAGTAAAGCAGTTCCCATGAGCTGGGATGCCAGGACTAGCACCCTGGAGCCCTGGGGATCAGGCTGTTGATTAAGCCCTGGCACACGGCACTGTGTCCTGGCCCAACATAACTTCCTTCTGTTGCAGCTGGAGTCTGGAGAAACCTTCCTGCCCTGCTGCTTTCTCTTATTCTCTGCAGTGTCCCTGCTACCAGTTCATTAAGGATATTTGTCCTGTCTTTCCCACTTTATCAGGGAGTAAGTGGAAAAATAAAGTTCTAGATAGAGAGTGTGTAGGAAACTGGCTTGTTTGGGGGCTTGGATGCAGAATATCTCTGTTATTGCGTATGTACCATCCATGTGGGGGGTTTGCTTAATCAGACGACTCACACTACTTCTCTTTTTTTCTTTCAAAGTTTAAACTCATATCCCAGGCATATGAAGTGCTTTCAGATCCAAAGAAAAGGGACGTTTATGACCAAGGTGGAGAGCAGGCAATTAAGGAAGGTGGCTCGGGCAGCCCCAGCTTCTCGTCACCCATGGACATCTTCGACATGTTCTTTGGTGGTGGAGGGCGGATGGCGAGAGAGAGAAGAGGTAAGTGCTCATAAAGGAGTGTGAGCAAGTTCATAGTTTCCAAAAAGGATGCGTGCTGCTGGAATGAGGACGGATCGTGCTCTCAAAGGGCAGACTTGTCATGTTTGAGGACCATTAGTTTTAAACAGTTCCTTACTTGTCTAGTATCCACGCTACCTTGAAGCTCTTTTTGTGTTCAGCAACTACCCGACAGCCTGCAGATGATGCAGGTGTAAAGGAGTGAGTGGATTGAAGGGTAGAGAAGAGGAAGGTCAAGATCATCTTATTGTCCTCTTTTTCTCTACTGTTGAGGTCAGGCACCTGTGTCCTGAGGGATATAAATGGCATCAGGTCCCTGGGTGGTACAGTGGTCCCTTGGCTGCTAATCGAAAGGTTGGCTGTTCAAACCCATCCACCGGCGCTTCTGCAGAGAGGCCTAACAGTCTCCTTCCGTAAAGATCACTGCCCAGAAAGCGCTGGGAGGCAGTTCTACCCTATAACACATGAGGTCTCCGGGAGTCAGAATCGACTCGACAGCAGTGGGTTTGCAATTGTTCATAATGTCTCTGCCACGAGTGCTTTTCTCCTCCGCACACACTCCTTCCTGGGCCTGTTTCCCCTGACCTGGGCCAGGGCCTGTGGGCTCTCCCTCGTCCTGCGTGGTCCTCTGCCATGTTTACTACAGCCCGTTTTCCCAGCCTTCTCAGGAGGTTTTCTAGGTGACAAACTTCTTTATGTTTTAAAATCTTTGTAGAATGAACCGCCTGCCTCTCTCTTCAGACTGCTTCATGGGCAGTAGCTTCCTCCCCAGGAGGCGGGTGAGGCACTCTTAGCCCCGAGCTGAATGGCCATAGGCTGCTGTTCTTGAGATCTGGGTTTATTCTTCCTAACTCTGCACATCCTACCTCCTGCCAGACTGAGCTGTCCCCTCCGACTGGTCTCTGGTAGGCCTTTTACCCTTGCTCAGCTTACTGTGGATGGTCTCCTTTGGACCTCAGCATCAGATAACCAGCTTATTCCAGTTCTGGATAAAATGAGAAAAAAATAAGCTCTGCATTGGAGTTTAAAGAAGTGTGATTTTGGTCAATGAGAGGCCCTAGATAGATGAGGCCACACTTTTTCTCACATTATAATTGACTTTGGACTTTAGAAAGCTTAAGGGTCAATTGTGTGAACAAGGTGTCCTGAAAATCACAAAATGTTTATTGGGCACAATTCTCCCCCTGTTGTCTGGGTATTTTGCCTGTTTATATGATTGACAGTGTGGATGTTTGACTAAACCCTTGGGTGCTGCCCAGCTCTCTCACTATCTGGAGATGAACAGCTTCACGCCCTTAATTAACTCATCTCTCAGAGGTGACAGCCAGTACACAAGGACAGCTTGTCTTGGTAATTGAGAGTCCTGCCGCACAGTGAGGGGCTGGCTGCCTCAGTCCTGACAGGTTGGCGTAGCCCTGGATGAAATGCCCATTGTCTTTCACGCAGAAACATGATTTCAGCAGATGAAAGAATTCCTGCTTAGCCACAAATTACAGAAGGGTGATGGCTTTCCAGAATGTAAAGAGCTTTATGCCCAAGGAAGAGTTTCAGTTAAAGGTGGAGAGCATTTTCCTCTCTGTGGATGGGCTCCTTTTATGGGGAAAACTGAACCACTTTGATTGGCCAATACTGACTTAGGTTTTCTCAACTGATGATCACCCTGTCCTCAGATTTGTTCTCAGAAAATAAAGGTGGAAGCACTTTTTGTTGATGTCTGTAAATGATTGAATCGCTACCTCATAGCAAGTGAGAATATTAGTTCTCATCATTGACAGACGGCCAGATGGACAGGCAAGCATAATAGAAGCATTGCCTTGTTAGGGAGGGAGTGAATGAACAGGCATGGGTTCCAGTCTCTGGAGACTTCTATGACGGAGCATAAATTGGGAGGAGGGTGGTATTTAATACTGTGGTATTTTTAATACAGTGTTACTCATTGTGTGTGTTTTTTTTCCCCTTGGTCAGGCAAGAATGTTGTACATCAGTTGTCTGTAACTCTTGAAGATTTATATAATGGAGTCACAAAGAAATTGGCCCTCCAGAAAAATGTAATTTGTGAGAAATGTGAAGGTAAAATGAATTTTTGAATGAATTTCACTGTTCTGACCCCTTAGACCCAAAAACAAGGCTGGTTAGAATTCAGAGAAAAATTATCTTTTCAAATGTGAGGGTCAAGCAGAGGCTGCAGGAACAGGTGACCTGAGGGTCAGATCTGTTTGCCTGAAGGAAATGTTTTATTTGGGCTGTACATTTATTTAATATGTTGACAGTTATTTTAAAAATCTAAAAATCAAGAGAGTTTACCCAACCCAGCAGTCGACAAACTTTTTCTATAAAGTATTTTGGCTTCTTGAGACATGTAGTCACTGTCGTAACTGTTTACTCAAATTTGCACAAAAGCAGCCTTAGACAGTTCATGTATGAATGGGTATGGTTGTGTTCCAATAAAACTTAATTTACAAAACCAGGCAGCAGCCTGTAGGTTGCCAACTTCTGACTTAAATGATTACTATTTTTTTTTTAATCTGAATTTTTTTTTTCAAGAAAAGTCAGATCTGGTGACCTCAACCCACATTGTCCCACAGGGAATTGGCTGGGTAGCCACCCCTGTTGACAGAGCTGTGTTCTTCACTTCTCCACAGCCCTAGCCTACTCATTCACCTCTAGGCCTGGGTTTTTTTCTACCTTTGGGTGGAAGAAAGAGAAGCTAAAGTGATGAATTTGGCTTGCCACAGCCATACACACAAATGCTTGATATCCGATATTAATATCTAGATATCACACGCTTGACTAGAATCACCCAGATGCTTCTATATTACTTTTCATACTTGTGCATAGTCAGAATTCAGACCCCATTGTCCAATTTAATGGTTCATCGCCCTTGTGCTGTGGTGCCCAGCAGGGCCCTTCCGAGGGATGAGCCTGGCTCTCGTTGCTGTCCCCCTGCAGGTGTCGGGGGGAAGAAGGGCTCTGTGGAGAAGTGTCCACTGTGCAAGGGGCGGGGAATGCAGGTCCACATCCAGCAGATCGGGCCGGGGATGGTGCAGCAGATCCAGACTGTCTGCATCGAGTGCAAGGGCCAGGGGGAGCGCATCAGCCCCAAGGACCGCTGCGAGAGCTGCAGTGGCGCCAAGGTGATCCGAGAGAAGAAGATTATCGAGGTGCACGTTGAAAAAGGTGAGGAGACTGCACCTCTTGCTGGAAATGCTAACTGGGTGCTAATTGTGGGACCCACAGGTTGGATATCAGAGAAACAAGATATATTACAACATATATTTAAGCAGTAGTCAGGTGTGCCATAACTTCCCCTATTTCCAGGTCATCTTCTCTTGACCCTCCCTGGCCTTATTTCCATTCCGTGTCACTCTGGTTCTCTTCCTGAGGTCACCTTCCCTGAGATCAAAAGCACCTCTTTTTAAAGTTCTCCAGTGCTCCCAAAGTTTTCCTTGACTCTGGTTTTGGATAATTGCCCTCTCACCATTCTCAAACCATTCCTTTAGGATCTGTTGGAATGGTCTTCCTAATAGCTTTTATTACCCATTGGCCATACCACCTGGTGTAAGTCTTTGTAGCTACGTGTTCCTTTCTCCACACATTTCCCCTCGGCTGCACCAGAGCCTCCCAGCTACAGTGCCTTCCCCACGATTAGTCTGCCTGGCACTAGCATTCTCAGCCTGTCTTCAGTCTCGGCTGTTTCCCCAAGTGTTCCTTGATTTTTGCTGTGGCTTCCCAATCCATCCTGGAGCACAGATGAGACCAAAAGTACAAGACTTAGCACTCAAACCAGCACAGGTATTGTGAAAGGGACTTCTCGTTTTAGCACGCCTTACCCTTGGTACTGTGTGCATACACTGACTTGTCAGAAAGCGATGGGGCTGACTGCACTGTCCCTGTCAGTCCCCAAAGCCATGCACAGTGTGTGCACCGGGAAGCAGGTGGTGTGGAGCTACTTGTGGCATCATGGTGCCCCGTGGGTGGGGAGTGCAGTGTGGCCTGTGGGTGTTGTGGCCCGTTTCCCCCTCCCTGCTACGCACCTGGGTGAGGACTCACGTCTTGCCAAGGGAAGTGTGACTTCTCGGCTCTAACCCCAGCTGCCACTCCCATCCCCATGGCTGCATAAGGTTAGGAGGTTTGATGAATAAAGGCCCCCCAAAGGACTCCGTTTCTTCTTCAGAAGCTGTACGGAAAGTCTGATTTTTAAGAGACATGGCTAATCAGAAAGGGATGACGTTTCATAGGTATGAAAGATGGGCAGAAGATACTGTTTCATGGCGAAGGAGATCAGGAGCCCGAGCTGGAGCCTGGCGATGTCATAATTGTGCTTGATCAGAAGGATCATAGTGTCTTTCAGAGACGAGGCCATGATTTGATCATGAAAATGAAAATTCAGCTTTCTGAAGCCCTCTGTGGCTTCAAGAAGACGATAAAAACACTGGATGATCGAATCCTTGTTATTACCTCCAAATCAGGTAATGTTTCAAACGTGTGTTCCCGTGGTGGTGGTCCTGTGTGCTTGGCATAACAGTCCTGGCAAGTTAGCCCTGCTTCCCATTTAGGTTGACGTCTGTTACCCAAGTTATTGTGACTTGATTTTCTCTAAATTTAAAGCCATCACAAATGACTGGTGTGCTTGAGAATTTTATAAATTTCTTTTATGTTTATATTTGAAGCAGTGAAGAGCCTCAAACAGGAATCTTGGGGGGTCTAAAATTTTAACTGGATCTGCTAATTAAACTTGAATGAGAAAAATTTGTTTTTCTGTAAGAAGTGGTGCCTTGTACTAATTCATCCACATGTTCCTCTGGCCTCTGTGTTCTCAATTATACATGAGAAACATTTTAGAACAGAACTTTCTAGGGAAAAAAGACCTTGCCTGTCAATGTATCCCTTGGAGGCTTCCACAGGATCTGCCCTTATCTGCACATACCCGCAGAACTGGAAGGGACCCATCTGAGGCAACTGCCTCTGGGCCAAGAGGGTTCCCAGCTGACTAGCACCTGTGGAGGTTCTGGGCTCCCAGCTCCCAGCAGAGTTGGCGTTCACTGCAGTCGAGGGTCCTGTGGACACCAGAGCACTTGCCAGAGGGGGAGAGGGAGGGCAGCAAGTCAGAAAAGGGAGAGAAGCAGGCAGGGACCTTGACTGAAAGCTGCGTCTGAATGGTACTTCAGATGCCCAAAGTGTCATTTGTCCATGTCTAGACAAGGTGTGGTGCTGGTAAGTCACTCAGGCACCCTTGCTTGGCCTCACCACTGTCTCTGAGCAGTGCTGCTGCCCTTCCCTCACAGGCAGCAGGGCCAGGCAGTAACTTTCTGTGGGGATCTGAGGGCTTAAGGCTAGAAGGGTGGGTTTCAGGACTGAGCGGGAGATAAGCCAGTCCAAGGGCACTGATGGTTTAGAGTGGCGATAAGACTCTAGCGGCTAGTGGCGTGAGCAGACCCTGGTGCCACCGCGCCTCCCTGACTTCTAGACTCTTCTGCGTGTTTCTCCCTCTTCCCCTTGCCCTCTCCTTTGCCTCTTTCTCCTCTCTGGCTTTCTTCTCTTTCCACCACTGTCTTTCTTTGGCTCTTAGCTCTTTCTGTTTCCTCCTTTTCTGAGCATTATTTTAAGTGGAATTATTTATCAAAGCCTTGATCAGAGTTGTTTTTTTTTTAAACATTTTATTTGGAAATTTTAAACTTAACAATTGTAAAACAAAAATAGTACAAATAATAACTATATACGCTTTGACCCAGTTTGCCTACTGTTAACATTTTACCCCATTTGCTTTTTCATTTGCTCTGTGTGTGTGTGTGTGTGTGTGTACACGTAATGAAGATTTGGGAGA
Source organism: Elephas maximus indicus (assembly GCF_024166365.1). Classification (NCBI taxonomy): domain Eukaryota; kingdom Metazoa; phylum Chordata; class Mammalia; order Proboscidea; family Elephantidae; genus Elephas; species Elephas maximus. The sequence continues at coordinate 68,282,356 of NC_064831.1, read as the reverse complement.
AAGCACTGCAATATAATGCAGTATTTGGATGAAAATTTTAAAATAAAACATCTTCCTTAAAGTTCTGTTCCATAGACCTCCCAAGTACCTGTGTCCTCTAGTTACTTGAGTAGGAAGATTTGAGGATCACAATTGACACAAAGCCCTACGCCACTGGTTGTGAGCAGGTACATGCCCAGCGCCTGCTGGTATTGTGTCCCAAATGTCATTGCAAACAGGCCATCTCGGATCTGGCCCTTCTGAGAGCTGGAGCTAGGCAGCGTCTGCATGTAACTTCTTTGGGCAAGCTCCTCCTTGGCCACCGGAGGAGACAGGAGGTCTTGAATCGTTGAGGTGGAGCTCCCTGGGGCAGGGCTCTGCCTTGGGAGCCCAGGGTTCCTCGCTGCCTCTCAGCTGGTGCCAGCCACAGGGACCCTGGGAGCCAAGGACAGAATGAGGGTAGTAAGGAAGGAGCCCCAGAGAGAAGGAAGTGGCCACCTGGGCCACCTCCCTGGCAGCAGGGGCATGCCCAGGAACCCATTTCCTTGCTTAATTGTGAGTAAGGCAGGCAGGATAGCCAGTAAACTTTGTGCTGGAGATTGCATTTCTTTGCTCTTTCTTTTTTCACATTTATCCTTTGTATCCTCTCTTTCCATTTACACCTTCTCCTTTTCTTGTTCTTCGATTTCCTCTTCTTCATCCACTCTTCTATTGAAATGCCATCCTCACAAGAGGGCCTATAGGGTGTCTTGAGCACTGCTGAGAATCAGCAGATGAATGAAAAAGTGGCTTAGGAGCTTCATGAGGGTGCGATGCCCCCTGACTGAGGACAGATATTTGCCTCAGGGAAGAGCCTGCCTCACGGTCTTTTCCCTTCTCTTTCACGCAGTTTCCCATCCTTGGTCTCCCGATTTCCCAACCCTGGCAAGTTAGACAGGAAAGTGTGGGGAAGTTCTTGAGAGGAACAAGAAGCGATCTCTGATAGGAACAGAGAAGACAAAAACTTCTTGAAAAGAAAAACCAAACAACTAAGAACACAGAAAGCCAGCTCCGGGGTAGCCTCCTGTACACACAGTAGGCTCGGAGGGCCATGTCTAGTCCCAGCTGGCGCACGAATGGCCCCGAGGATAGAGTCGTGGATGTGCTTTGTTTTAAAAAGCTCATGTCATGTACTTGCGAAGGTTTCCTCATGAAGTGATTTCATTTTCTGAATAGTTCTCTTGTGTGGAATACTATTTTCCCAGGAGAGGGGGCTGCAGGATAAATTAGTGTTTGGCTTTTATCTTCCCTTTTTCTCTGTAGCCCCCTGCCACTCCCAACATTTCTTTGTCTACCATTTTTATTACCGAGCTGAAAAGCATACTTTTTCAGAGACCTTTTTGTTTCTTTCCTTTCCCAGGCTTGGAGGGAAATAACATTTTTAGACTTGGGGAAGACCACTAGAGCTCTGGGGGTCTAACCTCCCATGATGCCTTTTGAAATAACACAGATATAAGAACTAGCAGGTGCAAGCTCACCAGTCTGTGAGTGCGTTTTAAAATACATGGGAGACTGCCAGTGGCCTGACCTGCCTTGTCAGCTCCCTGCCCAGGAAGCTGGTGTCCCCTGAAGGGTGGCCATTAGCAGGTTCTCATGCCAGGTGGGGCTGTTGGGCTCCTTTGCGGCCCTTTCCTACTTCAAGCTCTGTGTGTGTGAAGCACGGGCTGCCATCCCATGGTCAGGATATTTGTAACCACCCCCAAGAGGGAGGCAGGACGGGTATCAGCACCCTATTTTACCCAGACTTGGGTTTTCTGACTCCTACTTCACTTTTTAAACCAGCCCACTTTGGGATGGAGGCCAAGCATGCTCCAGTGTACTGCCTTCTTGACACACTGCTGGAGCCTGGAGTTCTACCTGAGCCCCTCACCTCACCCGCTTCAACCCGACCACACCCCTGACAGGGATGACTCTGACTGGGACCCATTTTCTAGATGCTAAGTTAACCCTTTCCTTTCCCGGGTACCCATGGGGGCTCTAAAACCTGTCCCCAAGCTGTCCCAGGGAGACTAACCCCAAGGGAGACTAACCCCTCGCCCCAACACACACAAGCCACTATTTTCCTGTTTTGTAACTAACACAGAACCAAACGTTTTCCTGTGGCAGGTGAGGTGATAAAGCACGGGGACCTGAGATGTGTGCGCGACGAAGGGATGCCTATCTACAAAGCTCCCCTCGAGAAAGGGACTCTGATCATACAGTTTTTAGTAAGTTCACTGTGTTTTCTTACTGGATGTGCTGTTAAATGCCTTAATTGGGAGAATGACCAACCACTGCTCTTTCCCACTTCACCCTTTACAGGTACTCTTTCCTGAAAAACACTGGCTTTCTCCAGAAAAGCTTCCCCAGCTGGAAGCTTTGCTCCCCCCTCGACAGAAAGTGAGGATTACAGACGACATGGATCAAGTGGAGCTGAAGGAGTTTAATCCCAATGAGCAGAACTGGCGCCAGCACAGGGAGGCCTATGAGGAAGATGATGACGGACCCCGGGCCGGAGTGCAGTGCCAGACGGCATGAGGCACACAGTGCAGATGGCCCGGCTGGACTAGCACATGATGAATGTAAAGTTGGCACAATGAAAATGGCATCGATTTAATGGCCTCATGTTTGGGGTGTCCTGTGTATGTGTTCAGCATTCTCAATTGCTGAGTGTCTTTTTGGTTTTTCTTCTGGTTGTAACTTAAGTTATAGTTTAATTTATATTTAAATGTTTTAAGTGTAAATCACCTCTAGTCTGCATATGGAATCTGTTTATTTACATTTGCAGGATATACTTTCGAGATGCCAGTGACCGCAGTGCTTCTAGTGGCTTTGCCGTAACTCAGTTCCAGCACTACAGCACGGCCCAGAGAGCAGCACTCACCTCCCTAGTAAGCCCCAAGGCACGAGGTGGGCGTCCTGGCCCATCTCCAGGTCTGTGGTTCCCCACCCCCGTGGCAGAGTTACGGAGGGCACAACCTCAGGGCTGCTAACATATTTTCCAATCTAGGTTCTAGACGATCCTCCTAAAGAACGAACGCACATCTGTGGCTCGGACCTGGCTCCTCAGGTTTCTTTAGTTCCTTGCTTCATGCTGAGTGGGCTGTGGTCCCGGTGTTGCAGGGCCACCTTAGTTTCTACTGTTCTGTACCCTAAGTGACTGGAACGGGGGGTGTGCCTGATCATCTCTCTTGGAAGGTTCCTGAACCTTCCACCCTTGTGGTGAGGACCAGTGTTTTAAATGACATGCTGATGTAACTGCTTGCCTGTGCCCCCCCCCCCCGCCACACTGTTCTTTGTGGTTTTAACAATTTTCTGTTGACAACCTTTGCAGTGCTCTCCCACCAAAGTGCTTACTTGTAAAGAAAAATAAACCCTCCATGTCCCTGGCAGCCTGAGAGCAGCAGAAGCCATGGGGTTCTGGTGGCTTGGCCACAGGCACAGCCAGCCCCCACCTGACCAGTGAGCCTGCATGACTTGAAGGTTGGGAAAGGCACAGAACTTCTCAGTGTTTTCCACCTCCCAGATTCCACTCCCTTCAAGGGGAACGTTCCTCTCCTTGTTGCACAGCCATACTTAAAAAGGGCTTCCTGCTCACAGGATCATGTTTAGATAATGTAGATAATGGGACGGAACTCGACTAGGGACTACAGTTGGTCAAATTCACTGTAAATTATAGCTTGCTCCGAGGGATATTTGTCCTGGCAGGGGGACTACAACCTGAACTTAGGGTCACCTCAACCTTTAGCCATTATCGTTCACTACTTTCCCACAGGAGCCATGAAGATAAACTGCTACCTTCTAAGCTGCTGACTTAAAAGCAGAGGCCACCTGTCAGGTCCACCCTTATTTGGTTATACAGTACCTGAGTTTGACTCAGGCCAGGGAAGTCCCCTTGGAGGGTCAAAGGGCAGATTAGACCCATGGCAGGTAAGGTGAGCCAGCTGCATGGACCAGGCTCCAGCAGAACGTTGCCGGTTAGTGGCCCCAGCTGCTTAGATGGGGCATAATTTGCTCAAAGTAAAAAGAGACCACGTGTTCCTGCTTTGGCCATTGATCAGGATTAACATAAAACTGATTCTTCCAACTAAGCCTTTGTGAAAACCAGTTTACAAATGGACCACAACTCCAGGCCGTTCTGTTTCTGTGCTGTGACTTTCTAATAAATTATTGCTAGAGAACTACATCTAGCTGGTGATGGAGCAAAATTAGATTCAGCTCCTTCCTTGTCATGTAAATGAATTTGGAGGATGTTGCTTCAAATTTTATCCACCTGTAATTTGTCACTTTAAAAATAAAATCGAACTGGTATGAGACAAGTGGCTTTGCCTTTTTTTTCTTAGAGCGTAGTTATGTGGCAGCTGCCCTCACATTGGTTGATGTCATGCAATGATTTATGTTCCCCCCAAAATGTATCAACTTGGTTAGGCCATGATTCCCAGTATTGTGTGGTTGTCCTCCATTTTGTGATTGTAATTTTATGTTGAGAGGACTAGGGTGGGGTTGTAATACCACCCTTATTCAGGTCACCTCCCTGATCCAATGTAAAGGGAGTTCCCCTGGGGTGTGGCCTGCAGCACCTTTTATCTCTCGAGAGATGAAAGGGAAGCAGGCAGAGAGTTGGGGACCTTATACCACCAAGAAAGCAGTGCCGAGAGCAGAGCGCATCCTTTGGACCTGAGGCTCCTGTGCTGAGATGCTCCCAGACCAATCCTGACTGATGACGAGGACCTTCCTCCAGAGCCAACAGAGAGATAAAGCCTTCCCCTGGAGTTGGTGCCCTGAATTTGGACTTCTAGCTTACTGGACTGTGGGAGACTAAACTTCTCTTTGTTAAAGCCATCCACTTGTATTTCTGTTACAGCAGCACTAGATGACTAAGACAGTTGATATGATGGAACAGTTTCCACCTTCATGGAGTTCATATTTTGAGGGTGGGAGTGAGTGCAAGTGTCAGGGAGTGGTAACTGCCATGACAAAAACGAAGAGGAAGGCAAGGGGTAGCAGGCAATGGGGAAGGCCTCTGTGAAGAGGTGACACCTGAGCAGCTACCTGAACGCAGTCAGGGAGTAGACCTATGGAAGTCGGAGGGAGGAGACGGCAAGGACAATGCCGTTAGAGCAGAGTAAGCAAGCAGAGGCAGGAGAGAGAAGCAGTGGATTATGGTAAAGAGTGTGGGTTTTCTGAGGGTAATAGGGGTTTGGAGGAAAACCACAACATGATCTAAGACACACAGTTACGATCAATAAAGAGCAACCAGCTTCAGAATGTTAGCTATTTGAATTCTTCAAATTAACATCAAGACAAGTCCCAAGGGGGTTGCTGAAGAGAACTCTGGGATACAGGTACTCTGGGACAAGTGAGGCAGGGCTAGAGTTCAGTTATTATCGGGCACAGGCTTAAGCCTAGGCACTGTGAAGGCAGCAAGACCAGCAGCCGGCCCTCCAGCATCCACCCAGTGAGCTACAGACATCTCTGAAACTAACGGGGTAAAAAGTGTGGCGGGGAACATGTTTAATAAACAGAAGGGAACAACAGAAAGGTAGAACTATAGAACATTCCCTCCCAAATACTCAGGAACCCATTCTGAAATAGATCCGCTCCCTTATCTCAGCTTCTGGGAGCTGGCTGCCGTATCCCACTATGTGAGTCAACCCTCTGGGAAGTCAGCCCGTATTTTTAGCTAGAAAGTTCAAGTGCCTGGGTCTCTTCGTCTCTAAGGCAGATAGTCACTTTGACTTAACGATGCTGATTACTGTTTACTTGTGACAGGGTAAATGGAAAAAGAAGCATGTTCAAGAGCACAGGTATTTACATTAAGAACACTTTATGCTAAGGTATGAACAGCAGTTCCAATAAACATGAAAAGATTTATATTGTATCTACAAAATTTAAGCCTTTGCTACAATAAATGCTCTTCCTCTTAAACAAACCTGAAAAGGAAAGGAATGTCATGATCAATCTGTACATTCTCACTGCAGCGTTAGCCTGGAAGACTTGGACGTTTAAATTGGACAGTCATAGATGTGAATTTCCTGGTCATCTCCAACAGACACAATTTTTGAACCATTTCCATTGTATTTTACTCCCCAGACCTGTAAAGTAAAAAAAAAAAGTTCTACTAATGACTTTGTTATAAATTAAGATTCTTACTTCTCATTATTTTGAATCTAGAAACATAGTCTGAGATGAGGATGTTCTCATACTTTCTCAGTAAGAATGGGGCCTTGTCTCTAACCGGGTGTCTTCCATTATTGCCGTTTAATTATAACTCCTTTCCCCTCCCCCACTCAGGAAATGTCATTTCTAAACACTAATCAGAAGTGGTTTAAGTGCTACGGCTGCCAACCAAAGGGTTGGCAGTTCAAATCCGCCAGGCGCTCTTTGGAAACTCTATAGGGCAGTTCTACTCTGTCCCATAGGGTCGCTGTGAGTCGGAATCGACTCGACAGCACTGGGTTTTTGGGTTCAACGCTAATCGAGATACCTACCAACCTTTAAAAGATTCAGAATCCAGGGGGTGGCCTAATACCATGTAGATGGAACCCACAAGGAACCGACACAGGCTCTCATTTATGTTTCCAGGAAGAAAAGGCCCCACGACTACCCTGAGGTTACTGCTGACAGGGACAATTGCCACCTGTGCTCCTCACCTAACTCCCTGCACCACCCCCTGCAGTCTGTAATTCTCACTCTGTTATTACAGCCCAGCGCAGACTGTCAGTTCCCAGGAGCCAGACAACATGACATTGTGAATCATTGATTTTATTTGCTATGTGTTGAATTAACAGGTTCGAACCTGCTTCCCAGACAGAATTGATGTGGTTGAAATTTCATCAAGAATAAATTAAAAAAAAAAAAAAAAAAAAACACTGCATTTGAGTTGACTGAGACTATAGCAACCCTAAAGCACAAGGTAAAAGTGCTCCAGAGGATTTCCAAAGCCGTAATCTTTACGGAAGCAGACTACCACATCTTTGTTTCACTGGGTGGCTGGTAGATTTGAACAAACTTTTGGTTAGCAGTTAAGCACTTCAACCACTGTGCCACCAGGGCTCCTTCAACATATAATATACAGTTTTTAACGGAAAAGGGTACTTTATTAACTTATTATGTTCCTTACAGTTTTGCCTTTTATTTAGCTTTTGTATATACCTTTTCTGTGTACGTTTTATATTTTCGAAAATATTTTTGAATTAAAAAGCAAAGCCATAAAAGCTGCAGATTCACATTAACAAATGTAGGGGAGATTTTCAGCAACAAGGTACTTTATTGTTGTCATTGTTGCTCTTTGTAAATTTGCTTTAGGAAATTATGCACTGTCTTATTTTCTACATTTTTAATTCAGGCAAATCATCTTCATTTTCATCGTTGTTTTCACAGTCCTGAGAGTTTGAATCAGATATGCTTTGAAACACTGGAAACACATTAAAATGTTTCTCCCAATGAACATCCCAGTAAAAGGAGTACATGAATAAAGAAGTTTGCCAACATTTTATAACCACAAAAAAAGCAACATTTTCTCAGCTAGAGACCAGCTTTCATGTGAGAATCCTTAGGTTTTTTTTTTTTTTTTTTACTGTTATATGAGCTTTTTTTTAATTGTTCTGATTTCAACTTTAGTATTTGACATTTCTGGAAGAAAATTACTAAAGCCAAGGCTATGTAACTATTAAATAATATACACCCAATGATCAATGTTTCAGTTGATCAGTCAGTGAATAAACAAAACTAGAGAAACCAAAGATTTCAGGTGATGCTGACAATGCGAATTATATGATTTGGGGAGAAGCTGGGATTGAAGGCAAATAGCTTCTCAATTTGATAAAAACATTTTAATCTTACATGAAAATACATATTGCATTTAATCTTACATGAATTGAAATGCAGTCATTTGTACGTAACCGGAATAATTTATGTCCGGTTTAGTAATAAATAGGCTTTGAAGTGGTATTAATTTTTAGAAGAATGCACATTTTTATTAATATAGACAGACAATCTTTGTGGTCATTCTTCTTTCAATACATATTTTAAAATTAATCCCCATAAGAACTCGTCCCTTATTTTTAAAGGCTTAAAAAGAAGGCAGTTTCATAAAACATAATGTTGTCTTAGGTTCTAAACATGGGTCTTTTTACATGTGTGTAGAAAGAAAATATCACTGACAAATATGATTTATTTCCCTGATCTGAGAACATGAACATTTAAAAAGGTATTTCTAAAAAAAATCTAAAGAATGTATTTAAAGAACGTTGCAAAAAATAATTTCAGGTGTAAGATTTAAATGTTTAATTAGCTCCATACTTGTTTTAACATCACTTTCTGCCTTCATGTTTGTGACATCACCCACCAGGCTTAAAAAATCTAAGTAAACGCTTCATGGTATGCGAAATGAAACAAAAGATTTCATACAAAACTTGTAAAATAATTTTATCAACTTATTGACTAGTCTTCAAATATATAAGAAAAAAATGTAATTTACTCAGATCATACATTTTGCACATCTTTAAGTGGATCTATTGATGTGTTTTCTGAGTAAAGGAAAAGAAGGTGTTATGAGATTTCTTATATTGTTGAAATTGCCATGGTCCTAAAACCTGAAATGGGATTAGGTTTAATAGTATCTCTGGTTTATAAGAATGCCTTTGTTTTACTCCTACCATTGTTATGAATAGAAATGCTACCTGGGGATACTGACTTACAACTGGGGATTTTTATTGCTTGGGGTACCACTCGGAGGGGGCAGCTAAGAGACAGCATGCTCTTTTGAGCTGGTAGTCATTCAGCCTAAAAAACACCTGTTCTGTTTAGACCCCATATTTGAATACTATTGCAGATAACTCAAGTTAATACAACTAAAAAATTGATGTATTAAAAAAAATAAATTTTTTATTTTTAGTGAAAATATACACAACAAAGACTCACTCCCATTCCACAGTTTCTAGACATAATGATTAGTATCCAAAAACCAAACCCGTTGCCACTGAGTTGATTCCAACCCATAGCAGCCCTATGAGTTAGCTCTACTAATTGCCCCATAAGGTTTCCAAGGGAGTGGCTGGTGGATTCGAACTGCAAACCTTTTGGTTAGCAGCCAGGCTCTTAACCACTACACTACCAGGGCTCAAGGGGTTGTCAGAAGTGGGATAATTAGTGACATTGGTTAAACTCTTCACATTGTGTCAACATTCTCATTATTTCTGTTGTTTCATTTCCATTTACTTAATCTCCCTGTCCCTCAACCTTCTCATCTATGCTTTAAAATAGCTGTTGACCCTTTGGTCTTACATAATTATTTTTTTTTAAGTAGCACAATACTCAAGAGTGACAATCTTTACTCTTTGAGCTAAACTGTTACTTAGTTGGAAGGTGACATCAGAGGATAGCGTCAATTCAAGTTGTGAAAAAGGATAGTGTCAATTCAAGCTGTGAAGAGCAACTCAGGGCTATAGTCTCGGGGACTCCTCCAGACTCAATGGGTCCAGTAAGTCTGGATTCTTTAAGAATTTGAAGTACTATTCCATATTTTTCTCCATTTTTTATCAGGACTCATTTATTGTGTTCCTGATCAGAATGTTAGGTAGTGGTAGCCAGGCACCATCTAGTTCTTCTGGTCTCAAGGTGGAAGAGGCAAGTGGTTCATGTGGACAATTAGTCCTGTAGTCCAGTTCCTTCTCTGATTCTTGGGTTTCCTTTTTTGGCTTTTGTTCCAAATGAATGAAGACCAATAACTGTATCTTAGATGACTTAAGAGCTTGTAAGCTTTTAACACCCAAGACACTACTTACCATGCCGGAAGGTAGAACATAAACTGTAAGAACTACATTGTGCCAATTGACTGGATTATTCCATGAGACCATGGCCATTGCCCCCAAACCAAAAGAACTAATTCCATGAGGTCACTGGTTGTATCTAATTAGTATCAGCATCTGTAGTCCCCCCCCCCCCGCCCTTTTTTTGGTGTTATTGCAGAACCAAGGAACAACTTTCTGAAGATCAAGAGCTGATTCTGGGTGGTGGGCCTGTCACACTAGCCCTGAGATGGGGTGTCCCTGAGATGGGGTGTCTAGCCCTCGTTTTAGTGCTCTTTTGATTGGGCCAGGTGGCAGCCCCATCACTCTGAACAGCTGCCTACAAGTAGACACACTTGCCACACCAGACATCTCCCCCTGGAACAGCACTGCTCTGACCCCACATGCAATGTACACCAGTCAGCCAGGACTTACTCCCCGAGTAGAATATAAGTCCAAGAGTGGAATGTCAACTTTATTGGCAACAATTTAAGGTTAAATGGAAAAATGCATAAATAATTGTTAACTTTAAGTTGCATTCCAAAGAGGGGAAATCTATAGGATTATCATAAAAACATTTAAAATATATTAACCTCCAACTTTATACAGCCATGACATTTTTTTATATACTGACTGGTTTTCCAAGACTCTTGCTTCTCAGAGTAGTTGGGACCAGCACTGGCCTCACCTGGGAGCTTGTTAGAAACTCAGGGTCTCAGGCTGTAACCAGACCTACTGATTCAGAATTGAACCCGGTCCCTGCGGGGACTGATGTGCATCGTAAAGATGGAGAGCCCTGCACTAGAACATCTTCACCATTTCACATCACACTGGATTGGCAAAGACAAAGACGCCTGTAAGAACAGTGTCTCCTTTCTCTCCTAATTTAAAAATTGAAAGCAAAGCTTCTGATACCATAAAGCCAAACAGCTTGAAAGAATTTCCAGCTTCTAGTACATTAAAAAAAAATTAAATCACTTCTTTTGACAGCTTAAAAAATGACAAGTGGTGACTGTGTTCAAGCAATGGCAGTTCCCGAGAAGAGAGGTCCTTACTAAGCCAGCCACAGGCACCAGATGCAGCATTTTCCAAAGAAGGCATTCAGAGGCTGTGGGGCACAGGGACATATGGCTGACAGCACTTCCACAGCCTCTGCATGCAGACAGTGTCCACAGGAAAACTGGGCGACACTGAAGTCCAAGGAGATCAAGCAGCTCAGTCCCAGGGATCGACCAGGCTTGGCAACTTGAACAGCAAGGTTAGGAAAAGAAAGGAGCTTTGGCACAGTGGTCAGATGATACTAGCGATCCAAAGACAAAGGAATTCAAATACAACGCCATACCTGATCCTGGTGATCAAAGAAGGTGTGAACACAAGTCCTCGTTCCAACATCCCAAACTTTTACACTTTTGTCAGATGAACTATTTTAAAAAGTGAACATCAGTATCAGAAAACAGTTTTTAGACTGAAGTTGGAAGAAATTTGACCAAAATTCGACACTTCTTCACTCATCTATACCCTGCCTATCTTAGAGGCCCCCGAGCCCCCATATCTATGTGCACAAGCGGCCGACCTGGGCCCCAGGAAGTGGCCAGGGTGTTGGCAGCTCTGGGTGGCTTTCCCGCCTCACAGGGCAGCCATTTTCCTGAAACTGTAATTTGATCATCAGTCTCAGAGGCACCTACTACCTATTTGCAGGTGGGAGGGAGGTCTTTAAAGCTTCTAAAATAAAAGCTTTCAGGAGGCTTCTATAACCCACTCAGCAATGCTTTCCATCTGTCCATCACATTTTTCAACTCTCTGGGCCATCCTGGGCCCACAGAACACTGGGATCTAAAAGCACTTTTTACAGATTCATACATTTTAACACCATTGTAACACGGGTATACCTTAAAGTAAGCCACAGGTGGGAGGCCTAAATTTATAATGAAAAACAGAGCGCCACTGTTCAAAAGAGTCCACCTTTGTTCACGCTGAAGACAACTAACTTCACTACTTAAATAAAACACACTGAGAAAACAAGGGCTTCTGGAACAAAAAAGGGCCACACAGTTTTCACATTTTAAGGCAATTCATACAAGACCATTCCCATCTCCCCAGCATTTTGAAATGACTGAGAATCATAAGTACCTGGAAACAAAGTGAGTGTCATCAGGACAAAACGCAACATTCAGCACCCAGGAGGCGTGGCCACTCAGCGTGCCAGCCAAGTTGGCATGTTGTCTGAAATGGGAAAGTTCCAAACAAAATGGAAATGTTAGTTTTAGAATACAATCACAGAAGCGGAAGGCATGGTGTTAACTCTGCCCATTAAACTGGGCTAAACCTGCTATACTTACCATGACAGTGTCTTAGTTATCTAGGGAAGCCCTGGTGGCGTAGTGGTTAAGTGCTACAGCTGCTAACCAAAGGGCTGGCAGTTCAAATCCGCCAGGCGCTCCTTGGAAACTCTATGGGGCAGTTCTACTCTGTCCTATAGGGTCGCTATGAGTTGGAATCGACTCGACAGCACTGGGTTTGTTCTTTTGGTTTTAGTTATCTAGTGCTGCTATAACAGAAATACCAGTGGATGGTTTTAACAAATGGAAATTTATTTGCTCACAGTTCAGGAGGCTAGAAGTCAGAATTCAGAGCACTGGCTCTAGGGGAAGGCTTTCTCTCTCTGTTAGCTCTGGGGGAAAGTCCTTGTCTCTTTGCTTGCTTATTTAATCTCTTCTTATATCTCAAAAGAGACTGACTCAAGATATACCCCACGCTAATCCTGCCTTATTAACATAACAAAGACAACCCATTCCCAAATGGGATTATAACCATAGGCAAAGAAATTAGGATTTACAATACATACTTTTGGGGGATATAATTCAATCCAAAACAGACAGTATTACCGTATCAAAAACCCCCTTGTCAATTATGTGGCATCATTTATTGCAGTAACAATTTTTTACAGTGGCATTAACCCAAAGTGTGTAAATGCCACCACAAGCCAAGAATAAGATCCATAAGAAGTAGAGAGTTTAACAGCTCAAAATAAATAAGGTGGCTCAAAGCCCCAGCTCCCAAGATGAGGCTGCTGAGAAGCAGCAAGGGCGAGCAGACCATCTTGGGAGAGCAGCAGGCTCTGGTCCCTGCCTGCACCAGCAGCCCTTGATAAGGGGCCAGAGCCTCATGGTCACAGAAAGTATCCAGATACATGTGCCTTCAACAGGCCACTTCTAACTAAACTAAGAGCAAGACAGGCCCCATTACTACAGCCATTTTCACTGTTTTAAAAAGTAAAATCCAATCACCCGTGGCAGGAAAGCTACCCCACCCTCCCCCAAGGCCCGGCTGAGGTCAGCGTGGAACTTGTGTTGAGCTCATCAGCAGTTTCACCCCTGAAACACCCAGCAGAGTACAGCAGCTCTGGTGAGGCACCAGCAAAGGCAGACTCCATGGGGTGCAGGGGGACCATGAGAGGATAAAAAGCCCTGGGACTTCACTCAGTATCACTCTCTTAGGCAAATCATCTCAGCTTGGTTTTTCACCTGCAAAATTGGGACACTAATCTACGCTCATCCATCAAGGAAAGTCTTATAAAGTAGGAGACTTAAGGGACTGCTACTATTTATGCCGGCTCTGCTATGACAAGCAAGCACAACTTTAGAGAGATGTGTGCCTCTCCGGCCCTAGCATTCTCATCCAGCTCTAATTCCAAAAACTGCAGTTCTAATTCTAGGTCTGTGTGACAACTTTTTGCCATTCAAAAGCCACCAGAAGTAGGCTAAAAGGAGCAGCATTCTTACTCCCAGGTCTATACTCCAGAAAAACTCTCCCAGGCTCATAGAAGAACATGAGCATGACGTTCATGGTGGCGGTGCATGCCACTGAGGCAACCTGGGCACTGTCCCCAAGGAAGGAGCAGTGGGCAGCATGCTCCCAGGGGTGCGAGGGCTGCACTCAGAGCTGTGAACCATCCCCGGGCAAGAAGCAGTGGGCAGCATACCCCCAGGGGTGTGAGGGCTGCACTCAGAGCAGTGAACCATCCCCGGGCAAGGAGCAGTGGGCAGCATGCTCCCAGGGGTGCGAGGGCTGCACTCAGAGCTGTGAACCATCCCCGGGCAAGGAGCAGTGGGCAGCATGCCCCCAGGGGTGTGAGGGCTGCACTTAGCAGTGAACCATCCCTAAGGAAGGAGCAGTGGGCACCATGCCCCCAAGGGTGTGAGGGCTGCACTCAGCAGTGAACCATCCCCAGGCAAGGAGCAGCGGGGAGCATGCTCCCAGGGATGCGAGGGCCACATTCAGAGCCGTGAATCGGAGGCACCTGGCAAAGAGGCTGTGCAGCGCACCAAGTCAAAGTACCCAGGACACATATCCAACACATTAGAGGGGGTGCTTCAGGGGGAGTAGGAGCGGTGCTGGGAATGATGAGGGAAAACAATGAAAAAGGGCCTTGCACAGGGGTACCCAATGACAGAGAGTCGTGGACAGAGAACGATGAACTCACCTCTACACCTGCAGTGAAACGAGAAGGCCCTGTGTTGGGGTCCCCACCTAGGCCTGCAGTGAGGCCGCTTCTAAGCGGACAGCTCCCTATCTAGGACAGAGCGCCTGCTGGAACAGCCCCACCCCTAGAAAAAGGATGTTCTAAATTTTACTGTTACCCTGGGCCAGCTAGAGCTCCTGGCTCCATTTCTTCACCTGTAAACTACTTACCCGAAAGAATTAAAAATAAGTGAGCCCCACAAGAGACAGGACGCCTGAGAAAAGTAGCAAGTACCTGATACCACCAGGTAACCTAGGCACGTCTCCTCTACCGCAGCCAGAGGAACAAGGGTGAGCAAGGGTGTCTGAAGACCTGAACATGAGCATTGCTAGACCCTGAAGAGGGAGCTGACACAGCCTGGGGCACTTCATAACAATAGGGGACACGGCATCAGTACAATCTTGACAGGTAACTTACACATCATAGATCTTGATGTAGCCGTCATCTGAAGCAGTGACGAGGAGCTGAGAATCCGGGGAAAAGGTCAAGGAACGAATGGGCATAGCATGGCCTGAAAAGCACAAAGGCCCTTGTTAATCAGTGTCTCCCCATTCAGGTTTCCCAGCTGATGATGTCCCTTTTAATCATCACAAGTCATTGAGCTGGACTGCTCAGGTCCTTCAGTCAGAAAAGGGAGGGTATGGACTGGGCCCTACCTCCTAATGTTCTAGAAACATCCACTGGAACCCTGACCCCTCCTCCTGGAGCCACTTCTCCTTAGTTCCCCTCCCAGACCAGTTGGGCGTCTGCATACTTTGCTTAAAGAAACTCCTCTGCTACATATAACAGCCAAACATGGAAATGTGCATGGCTTCTGATTTTTAAGACTGAACAAATAAGATGCTACTTTCCCTACCAAATCATTTGTTGTAGAGTAGAGGATAAACTGAGGAGGTAATATATTCAGTTGGTTAGAATAAAAATAGTGCAAAAGAACATATAGTAAGAAGCCTCCCTCCTACGCCTGTTCTTTAGCCACCCAGTCCTCCTCCCCAGAAGCACCAGGGTTGCAAGTCTCTTACGTATCGTTCCAGAGATACTCTTTGCATATATGCAAATACTTGTATTTTTCCTACACAAATATAAAACCAGACTTTTGAGAAGGAGGAATTTACAGATTAAAAGACACTTTTTTAAAAAAAATTTAGAACCCAGAGTAAGACCAAACTATAGTGTCTAGTGTTATACATTCAAGAGAGAAAACTATAAAAAATGTAAGGAAGTTTACTGATTACAGGATCATGGAAGAGAGGACACGGAGAGGGGAGGGCAAGGGGTGTGACTAGGACAGAGCACATGCAGGGGCTTCTGGGATGACTGGCAAAGTTCTATTTATTGACATGGATAGTGTTCACCTTATAAAAATCCATTAAGTCATCGATTTGATTCAGGTGGGTTTTAAATCTGCGTTTTACGTTGCAATAAAAAGATAAAAAAAAACTGCACGTTCTTTTGCACTTCGATTTTTCCGTTTTAAATATCTTAGAGCACTCTTGTTTCTCGCTGTATGGATGTATCTTTCAGGTTATCTCCAATCCTTTGTTATCACGATGCCACAATGAATTATCTTGTTACATGTTATTGTGAACATGTGAGTATCGACAGGATCAATTCCTAGCAGCAGAACTGGTGGATCAAAGCATATATTCACTTTTAATTTGATTAAACCAAAACAAAAACCAAACTTACTGCCGTCGAGTTGACTCTGACTCACAGTGACCCTACAGGACAGAGTAAAACTGCCCCCTAGGGTTTCCAGGGAGCGGCTGGTGGAATCCAAGTGCCGACTTTTTGGTTAGCAGCCGACTGCTTAACCGCTGCGCCAGCAGGGCCCCTTTAATTGATCAGGCAGTGAGTGCAAACTGTTCTGCTGAAGAAGTAGTACCACTTCACAACCTACCAGCAACACATAAGTGCCCCCTTCCCTGTATCCCCACCAATACAGTGTGTAATTGATCTTTTTCATTTTTGATAATACGATAGGTACAAAATCATATTCTGGGATAATCTTAATTGCCAACATTTAAAAATATTAATACTAAGTGTTTGTGAAGGGACCATAAACTGCTACAACTCTTCTGGAATGCAATATGAATATTAAATCAACACTTTCTGTTCCCAGATCTCCCAAGCCACTTGGGACTGAATGACTTAAGATACAGGCTCTAGGGTAGATGTAAAATTCATTTTATTTCATTTGTGTGGGCCCCACAATTCAGAGACAGTCATCCTCAAGGTACACAACGAGAGGCCTGTGTGACTCCCAGGCAGAAGACACACCAAACATGTAAGACACTCAGGATAGGGAAAACCAGTGACTTCGAACATGAGCCTCATATAGAAAAAGTCACAAGGGAAGATGCTCCAAATTATAGGCCCTGATTTGCAACTAACCTGCTTCTGACTTAAACATTGCAATATATTGTGTCCCAGGATTAGTAACTGGGTTTTATTTGACAATGATTAACAACTTGAGCAACTAATGTAGCAAAAGTGTTTCAGACTACTTAACCCTGTAATTGCATTTCTATAAACTTATCCTAGGAAAATAGTCAGATGTATATAGAGATGGGATGTTTACATGTATTAGCAAAAATAAAACAGAAAGCTGAAGTCCAAGAAGACAGAGTTGATCAAACTGTGGTACATTTAGATGATTATTATGTAGTCATAGTGACAATAATAATAAGGATGGTAGGACTGGGCAGTGTTTTGTTCTGTTGCCCACAGGATCACTAGAAGTCGGGGCTGACTCGACAGCACCTAACAACACCAACAACAAGAAATACCTTAGATCAGGGTTTGGCAAACCTCTTCTGTAAAGGGCCAGAAAGTAAATATTTTAGGCTCTACATGCCACATAGTCTTTGGTACAGATTTTTTTTTAAAACAAAATCTAAAATATGTGAAAATCATTCTTAGCTTAGGGTCTCTACAAAAACATTTGCCAACCACAGCTTCAGATGAATGTTTAGTGGCTTGCACAGATACAATACTAAGTAAAAGTCTAAGTTATAAGATAGTATGAATACAGTCCCAAATTGGGCAAAAAATTATGAGCGCAGGAAAAAAACAAGGAGACAAGAATGCTCACGTGGTGCTCTGAGCAGATGCACTGATGAGAGGTGGGGAGGGTGGGCACAGTACTTTATCTTCAAATTATCAACAAAAATAATTTGTTATCTAGTCACAAATGCAGTTCTTCAGAAACAAATACGACAGAAACAAGACACTCATAGAGCCGAGATATATTAACATATAAATAAAGAGTAAGCTTGTTCACCAAAACTAGCATTTAATGCCGGCACAAGAACTAATGTGTCCAGGTTAAAACTACAGTGACAAGACTCCAACTTTGAGGCATTTCAGATTCCTCACTGAGATGGACAATGTCTTACAAATCTAATGCTCGTTTGCCATTTAATGGCATTTTCAATGAAAAAATAATTATTCCTTTGTGATCTGATAATCCAGTTTGTATAAAATAAAATGATGAGAGATACCTTCCAGCGTGTGTAGAAGTTTTCCCGTTGCAATATCAAAAATATTGATGATTCCATCAATGGCTCCACTGGCCAAATATTTCCCATCAGGACTCTATCAGAAAACAGAGGGAAAAGCAGGCAGTTTTAGAATCCGTGTTGTTAAGCCAAGCACCCATCCCGACCAAAAAAGCAAATCTGGTGGCTGCAGCTCTAACCCACTGGTTTCCAAACCAACGTGAGAACCTATGCAAACGCTTAGAGGAGTAAACGGAAAGAATCAGAAAGAGAAGAGAGAGCAATATTTCCTTACATATGCAATACTAAGAATGAATTTTCCTCTCGTGTCCAAAGAATATTCCTTTTTCCCGCTTTCCACACCAAAAATGTTCACTTTCCCGACATGAGTGCCTGTGGCCAGATATTGGGAATCAGGAGAAAAGGCCAAAGTCCAGGCATCCACTGAACAGAAAAAAAAGAAGGAAAGAAATACAGTGAGAGATGTGACAATTTTAAAAAACTAATGTTTTACCAAAGATATATTTTTTTAAATGCAGAAATGGTATCCTGACTCAGAAAACTATGTTTTAAGGGTGCTAATTCTTTACCAAGTTAGCTTAAGAGTTTCATACATTTTAACAGAAATAGATGGAACAATACCAAGTATTGGCAAGGATGCGGAGAAACCGGAACTCTCATACGTTGCCGGGGGAATCTAAAATGGTGCAGCTACTTTGAAAAACAGCGTGCCTGTTTCTTTAGTTAAAACATACACTTACCATATGGCCTAGCAACTCCACTCCTAGGTATCTACCTGTGTTAGTCATCCAGTGTGCTGTAACAGAAATACCACACGTGGATGCCTTTAACAGAGAAAAATTTGCTAGGAGGCGAGAAGTCCAAATTCAGGGTGTCAGTTCCAGGGGAAGGCTTTCTCTCTCTGTTGGCTCTGGGGGAAGGTCCCTGTCATCAATCTGCCCCGATCTAGGAGCTCCTCAGTGCAGGGACCCTGAGTCCAAAGGACACATGCTCCTGGCTCTACTTTCTTGGTGGTATGAGGTCCCTCTGCTTGCTTCTCTCTTTTATATCTCAAAAGAGACTGACTTAAAATACAACCTAATCGTGTATGTAGATTGAGTCCTGCCTCTGATCTTGCCTCATTAGCATCATAGAGGTAGATGTACAACACACAGGAAAATCACATCAGATGACAAAATGGTGAACAATCACACAATACTGGGAATCATGGCCTAGCCAAGTTGGCACACATTTTTGGGGGACATAATTCAATCCTTGACACTGCCCAAGAGAAAAAACGCAAAGACTTGTATGTGAATGTTCACAGACCATTACTCATAATAGCCCAAAACTAGAAACAATCCAAGTCCCACAACTGGAGAATATAAAACAAAATGTAGTATATTCTTAAAATACTACTCAACAATAATACTACTGTTATGGATTGAATTGTGTCCCCCCAAAATGTGTGTTAATTTGGCTAGGCCATAATTCCCAGTACTGCGTGATTGCCCGCCATTTCATCATCTGATGCGATTTTCTTCTATGTTATAAATTCTACCTCTATGTTGTTGATGAGGTAGGATTAGCAGCAGTTACGTTAATGAGGCAGGACTCAATCTACAAGATTACGCTGTGTTTTAAGCCAATCTCTTTTGAGATATAAAAGAGAGAAGCAAACAAAAAGACACGGGGACCACGTACCATCAAGAAAGAAGCCCCAGGAGCACAGCACGTCCTTTAGACTCAGGGTCCCTGTGCTGAGAAGCTCCTAGATCAGGGGAAGATTCATGATGAGGACCTTCCGCCAGAGCCAACAGAGAGAAAAAGCCTTTCCCCGGAGCTGGCGCCCTGAATTTGGACTTCAGCCTCCTAGATTGTGAGAGAATAAACTTCTCTTTGTTAAAACCACCCACTTGTGGTATTTCTGTTATAGCAGCACTACATAACTAAGACAACTACTGATACATGCTACAACTTGGATGAACCTCAAAAACATGCTAAAGAAAGAATGAAGACACATGTATTTTAATTTATATCAACTTTTTTAAAAAGGCAAAACTATAGAGACAGAAAGCAGAGCAATGGTTGCCTCAGGCTGAGGGTGGGGGTAGGGATTGACTAGTCATTAATGAGTATGAGGGAACTTTTAGGGGCATGGAAGTTTCTAAAACTGAGTTGGGGTGATAGTTACACAACTGTATAAATTTACTAAAACTCATTGACCTGTACACTTAAAATGGGCGGATTTTACAGTGAAATTACAGACATGAAATTTTACCTCAATAAACCTGTAAACAAATGAAGACATAACAGAAATACTCTTATATAAAACTTTAACAAAGTATTTATTACAAATTAACAGGGAATGAGAGTTCGTAAGAGGCACTATTTGTTTTTAAAAAAATAGACAATTAGTTTTTAACTTACATTATACAACTTACTTAACTCCAAGAGTTCTGTCCAAATGTTACTTATGCACCGCAGAGTGTCTGCAGGGGCCACCAGACTCATGTGCAGCCTGGTCAACAGACTGCCTTTGTTTCCATCTGGACCACTCATGGTGTTGTGGTCTTTCATTACTCAGCTACACGGGAACTTCTGCCAATCAATCTCAAAGAGCTTTGGAAGCTGGGTCAGGGCCTAGAAGTCAAGGAACAATCTGGTTTCCTTCTACCTGCCCTCTGCCTGCCTGGGCCCACATGCCCAGCCCACTCTTATATGGGAATACTCCCTAAATCCTGCCCTCTCCTGTACCTGCCCAGGAACTGTGCTCATCAGATCAAAGGGAAAGGACTGAGAAAGGCTCCTCCCCAAGTCGCCCTCCTCATTCCTTTGAATAGACCTCAAAGAGGACATGACCAGGGCCCTCCTGTGCCTTTTCCACTCATGGGAGAGTAAAGGAAGAGAGGCCTGTGAGCTTACACTGCAGACAGGGTGCTTTTTAAAATAAAATTCTCTTGAAAATTTTAACACACATATTCAAAGTAGTAATAAATCATTTGACTTTATCACTTTTCTTACAAAACATTTGTTTTAAAAATGGAATTTACTTCAACAGTGCTCAATAAACCAAGGAGACCTAAATAAACCTTTTATAATCAACCTCTTGAATAGCTGCTTTTTAATATCTACCTTCAGACCTAAAAGTCAGTAGCCTTTACTCTGAAAGGACTGTTTTATTCCGATTATAATTAGCTGTTTAGAGGAATGGTTATTAGGAAATCTGATTTTTATTCTTCTAAGTTTAATAACATAATACTTCAAAATAATTTTTAAATTTCCCCGTTGTTTTACAATATAGAAACTTTGAGTACCAAACGTCCTTACACTCAAAATAGAAGGAACAACTTTTATCCCTTGGCATGGCTTGAATTGTGTCCCCCCAAAATATGCGTCAACTTGGTTAAGCCATGATTCCCAGTATTATGTGGTTGTCTTCCATTTTGTGGTTGATATAATTTTCCTGTATGTTATAAACCATAATCTCAGCCTGTGGTTAATGAGGCAAGGTTGGCTTATGTTGAAGAGGATTGGGGTGGGATGTAACACCCTTGCTCAGGTCACATCCCTGATCCAATGTAAAGGAAGTGTCCCTGGGGGTGTGGCCTGCACCACCTTTTATCTTACAAGAGATGAAAGGAAAGGGAAGCCAGCAGAGTGGGTGACCTCATACCACCACGAAAGCAGTGCCAGGAGCAGAGCACACCCTTTGGACCCAGGGTTCCTATGTGGAGAAGCTCCTACTCCAGGGGAAGATTGATGAGAAGTACCTTCCTCCAGAGCCAACAGAGAGAGAAAGCTTTCCCCTGGAGCTGACGCCCTGAATTTGGACTTCTAGCCTACTTTACCGTGAGGAAATAAACTTCTCTTTGTTAAAGCCATCCACTTGTGGTATTTCTGTTATAGCAGCACTAGATGACTAGACATCCCTCAATTAAATTTCTGCATTCTAAGATTTTTTTATTTTAATATTTTATACAACAGGTACTTATTTTATTCATTAAGTTCCTCTTCAAAATTGAAAAGAGTTGCTTTTCTTTATCCTTGGGCATCAAGAATCACGTGTAGAGAGGCCCCTGTGTTGGACTTTGCCCTTTGTTCTTCAATGTTGGCTTGCTAAAAAGCTACAGTCTGGCTGAGGTGCCAAATGCAGGATCTTCTCTTCATCTTTGCTTCCTTCTACTTTCTCACTTTCTTCTTCTGGTCTTGGGAATTTCTCTCTTTTCTTTGTGATAGTTCACTTTCTGTATATATATTTTCAAGACAGATATAACTTAGGTATCCATTTTCTTTACATTCATTAGACCCCGATTTATCAAAGCATTTTAACCTTCAGATGAATCCAGCTGCTCTTTAGCTGTCAATAGCAATGCTTGCTTTTATTACTTGACTAAATAACTATGTTGTTTACTGGCCCGGTACAGTTTTGTGCAAATTCCTAACCAAAAATAAAATAAACTCAATCCCTGTTATTTTTCTCAGTACCTTTCTCTTTTATGACAGTAACTGTTACTACCTTGCCATACTTGGAAGGTATCTGGCATAAGGTACTGCTTATTCGCTTATTAGGGAAGGCAAGTTGGATGTATACACCATTCTTTTACTTGGAACCAATCCAGCACTCATTTCTTCAGTGGAGTGTACAGCCATGCAGTGACCTAACATCACAGGTGGCGGAAGGACTCAGGTGCCCAAGATGAAATAACAGTAACAGATTTGCCTCTTCTGCTTTTCTTCCTAAAACACTCCTCAGCTACATTTCAGAGTCTCAACAGCCTTTGTGGGCTGGCTGGGGGACCCGAGTCCTCTGTAAGTGATGTAAGCAGGGGGAGGGCACAAGCAAAGAGGAGTGAGAGACTGAGGACCTTTCTCCAAACACACATCCCAATAATGGTGATTCAATGGATCCAATATAGGGACTGGGCATGTGTATTCCAAAAATGCTCTAGCTGTAAGGATCACAGACATGGAATAGTGCTTCTCAGGGAAAACATGCTCAGCTTCCAGAAAACTCAGTCTCCTTACAAACCCTGGGACCATCAAATAATGATGGCCACTGAGCATAACTGGTGAGAGGCAAATCCATCTGGTGCCCCAGTCAAGGTTATTAGGTTAACGAAATGCCTAAGCAGCTCTTCTATAATCAAGCCATAGATGGGTGTGCCAGAGACACCCTCTAGAGGTCACCACTCATTCTGGCTGAGAGCTCTGCTCATGAACGCTGGTCGGTCATTTACAACATAAAGCCAAAAGCAATCCTCAGGCGTCATGCTGTTTGT
The DNA here is from genome assembly GCF_024166365.1 of Elephas maximus indicus. Taxonomy (NCBI): domain Eukaryota; kingdom Metazoa; phylum Chordata; class Mammalia; order Proboscidea; family Elephantidae; genus Elephas; species Elephas maximus. The sequence goes on along the minus strand of NC_064831.1, from coordinate 68,259,264 downwards.
TCCATCATGCTGTTTGTTCCACATTAACCCAGCCCACTGAAATCCAGGCCCATCATCCCAGGTGATGTTTATCAAGGCTGATGGACACAATTATTCTGTCTCTACAGTACTTAAGGAGTCCTAGTGGCACAGTGGTTAAGAGCTCGGCTGCTAACCAAAAGGTTGGTAGTTCAAATCCACCAGCCACTCCTTGGAAACCCTATGGGGCAGTTCTACTCTGTCCTATAGGGTTGCTATGAGTCAGAATTGACTCGATGGTAATGAGTTTTTTTTTTTTTTTGATAGTATGTAAAAAGAAAAAAAAAATCAATGATTTTATTTGTTTGAGCAGTTTCATATCAACCACGTATTAAAATCAGGCACTCTAACCAAAATCAATTGAGATTACCACAACATAGATCTGTAAGAACACAGTGCTCTGCATTCTAGACAGACATCTATAAGATAGTGAACGCATCAATTTAGAACAGAGCAAACAGAGCAGCTCTGGACCATCCAAACACCGTTCCACAATCCCCAGCTGACAATTCTGGAATCCAAAAGGCTCTGAAAACAGTTTTCCCATCCTTGTAGTACCAAAATTCATTTGGCAGCAAAACCTGGCCTGAACTGATGTAAGGTTATTCTTTTCACTCAGTATAAATATTCATCAGTTCAGTTGCAAAGCTATTGGCAATTGATTGGAGTGCTGCCCCCAGGCCCACTGAAGGTGCTATGTAATACACAGTTCACACACCTCTATTACCCCTCTCAAATCCAAGATTCTCTGTGAATTCCCTGAGGGTTCTGAGAAAGGGCTCACGGACCTCTATCATCTCCCCTAAAAGTAGAAGTCTTACCAGGTCCTGCATCTATAGACTTGATCTGTTTGCCGTTTTCCAAGTCCCAGAGACGAATATGAGCATCAAGAGAACTGGATGCAGCAATGGGCAGGGTATGGCTGATGTCCACAGACACTACCCCCAGCTGATGTCCCTCCAGACTCCACTGCAGGTCCAGCCTCTCATCACGCCTTCAACGGGGGACAGAGACAAAGGGATTTCTTCACACACAACACACTGTACCTGGCACCTGGTACTCCAGGTCCCTGGGACCCGTGTATTGTCAATGGTCTGTGAAATGCAAGATCAGAAAGAAGCTGGAGAGCCACAGCACACCACATGCCGCCAGGTTTTAACTTTGGCACTTTTTTTTTTTTTAACCTCTGGGGCTTTCATACTGAATAACAACAACAAAAAAAAAAAAGTGGGAAAAAATAAGCTGCTCTTTTATATTGCCATACTGTTACTTACCACTTTCTTGCTTAGGAAAAAGTTAATACTCCCCTGATTGCAACTTGGGAGCCCAGAAGCAAAAGCCAATTTTTCGAGGTTCTATGTTAGGTGAGGAGCCCTGGTGGCGCAGCGGTTAACCACTTGGCTCCTAACTGAAAGGTTGGAGGTTTGAACCCACTAGCCACTCCACGGAGAAAGATGTGGCAGTCTGCTTCTGTAAAGATTTACAACCTTGAAAACCCTGCAGGGCAGTTCTGCTCAGTCCTACAGCGTCACGAGTCATAATCGGCTAGACAGCAATGGGTTCTGGTTTTTGGGGTGTGTTAGGGGAGAAGGCACTCACCATTTCCAGACTTTCACCAGATCATCCAGGGAGCCTGTGACCACAGTCTCAGAATTTTCCTTCTTGTTTGTCCCCCAGGCAACTGACCAAATGGCATCATCATGGGCTAGAATGGAAAGTGCTTCACTTAAAAAGTCTTTCGGCAACTTCTGAATCCAGCATGATAAAATGAACCTGACTCTGTTCCAACAACAATTCTGAGGAAACAGCCACTTGGATCCATTTTACAGAGTGCTTTCCCATACCACCTGTAGCGGATTTGTGGGGGCACATATGAAAACCGGAGGTTCTGAAGAAACCCCTTACTCCAAATCACAGGTTTACCAGGTAGGGAGGCAGTACTGGAATCCAGGTCTTCGGACTCCAAATCCAACGTCCCTTCTACCTAAGCATGTTCCCACCACACAGCAGACTGGCATGGCAATTCACTTAACTAAAACAAGTGAAATTGGTGCGACCACTTTGCCCCCTGCAAAAAAAAGACCTAAGCTTGACAGGAGATTATCTCTTAGAGATCTTTGGAAACCGGTGGGCAGTTCAACTGTAAACACTACAGGCCTAAAAATAAATACCTAACATGGCATGAGTTGCCTTTTACCACAAATGTCTTTATTACGCTTAATGTGTGGTCAGTTATTCCATTAATCTTTTTTAAAACATCTCATTCATAACAACCCTATGAAATTGGTGCTTTAAGTGTCATCCCCATTTTACAGACAAGGAAATCAGAAGCTCGCTCAAAGTCACAAAGCTAAGAAGGGGCAGAGCTAGGATTCAAGCTCAATCTCTCTAATTACTGAAGCCTGCAAGCTCCATCTTCGTGGGCCTGCACATCATTGGGTCTGCAGACCTGGTGTGGCCAGGTGACTGTAACAAACACACGCGGAGGCTTTATTCATGCTGGCAGCAATTCTCCAGGGCCACTTTTCCTAAACGTGAATATAAGGGCATTAAACTTCAACAATACGGAGCCCTGGAGCACAACAGTCAAGCACTCGGCTGCTAACTGAAAGGCTGGCAGCTCAAACCCAGTGGCTACTCTGCAGAAGAAAAGACCTGGTGATCTCCTCCCATAAAGGTTACAGTCTAGGAAACCCTATAGGGCAGTTCTACTCTGTCATACAGGGTGGCTATAAGCCGGAATCAGCTAGATGGCACACAACAACAACAAACTTCAACAGCTGAGTTACATACAAATACATGGCTTTGATTACAATCCCCACCTGACCTGAGCCTGCCATCTGGATGGCATTCACAACATACAAGTTAGTTGACTGGTTATGCCTATTGGCCTATTAGCTACTTATACTAGCTAACTTGGAAGAATGCTTTTTGTTTAGTCTACCTAAATGTTACCTAATTCTGGTCGAAGAGCTCTCTTAGGTATTCCACAAACGACTCCAGGCTCTACCTAACTCATCCAGGCTATGAAGAAACAAGACACATGTGAATAGTCCAGCCACAAATGCTACTCCTTTTTAGGTGTTAAGCCCTGTACCATTGTGGGCTACGTTCTCAGACTGGACTCTGACCTGCTTCCTGCTCCCATTCCTGTCACTGCCACTGCTGCACAACTCCCAGCCCTCCCCACATACTCATTGGCCTTGACAAAGGTCCTCTGTGGGAATCCCTGCAACTGTTTTAAGTAAAGAACCTTGTCATCCACTGGGTCACACGATGACCCTCCTGTAAAGACACCGAGACGAGTTCTGAGTTCAGAGCCAGGCCCAAGTTCACCTCCTCACGTGAGCTCGCATAAACAGAGCTCTGAGGCTCAAAGCATTTCCTTCTTTCACCTTGGCAGCTGGGAAGCTCCGAGTTACATCTTCCTCAGGTGGGAAAGCTTGCCTCAGCCTGGAGTTCTCCAGTCTATCATTTGACTCCTGCTTTCTTCCTTTTGGAAAACATGGTGGCGTAGTGGTTAAGTGCTACGGCTGCTAACCAAAGGGTCAGCAGTTCAAATCCACCAGGCGCTCCTTGGAAACTCTATGGGGCAGTTCTATTCTGTCCTGTAGGGTTGCTATGAGTCGGAATTGACTCGACGGCACTGGGTTTGGTTTCTTCCTTTTAGTTAGTTGTTCAATTTTTGTTATTGTTGTTTGTTTTTAAGTGTATTTGTTGTTGGCTGCCTCTATCAATCCTTCTGCAAGGTGAATATACTTAGGAATTGTATTTGCATTTCTGGTCAGCATGACGAAAGATCTTAAAGAAACCAGGGACAACAGTTTTTCACAGATGAAACTGCTTCAACAAACAGGCTGCTTACCTTGCTCTTGTTTGAAGAGAATACTGTACTAAAAAAGAACAGAAGCCACATTAAACCAGTGGTCAAAGTTCAGGTATCCTCCATCCTCTCCCTAAAGCACCCCCAGCCATCCAATTCACCCCCCACAGTAGATTTAGTCACTACAGTGTCAGCTACTTCCCCTGCTGTCGCCCTGAAAGCTCCTTGATTCCTGCTCAGGCAAGATCTGTAGATTCATGCTAGAAAAAATTTAGTGTCTAAAGAAACTAATATACTCCCTCCCTTACCCCTACTGCCGCCCCCAAACCAAAACCAAACCATTGCTGTTGAGTCATTTCCGACTCATAGCAACCCTATAGGACAGGGTAGAACTGCCCCACAGAGTTTCCAAGGCTGTAAATCTTTATGGAAGGAGACTGCCACATCTTTCTCCCACAGGATGGATGGTGGGGTCGAACAGCTGACCTTTTGGTTAGCAGTCATGCTTTTAACCACTGTGCCACCAGGGCTCCTTATAATAATCATATAAGTATTGTGCATTTTACTAGTGCCACCTAACCCTGTGGTGGTAAGGTGCCCAGGGTCACTTGGCATTTTAGGAGCAGAGAAAGAATCAGATCTCAGTTTCCTGACTATAAATGCAGACAACCTAGTGGGCTCAAACTTGCCAAAGAGGAGACCAACTGATGTGCTTCCCCTTGCCACAGGCCTTACCTGATTGGTCATTTCCTTCAACGAAGGATGAAGGGCTAAAGGCCAGACAGCTCTGTGGAAACAATACCAGCATTTCAGTAAGGCGGTATCATCAGGGCGCAGGCAGCTACAGGAGGTTCCCCTTGACTGAGAAGATAAGGTAACCCTTGGTTATGGAGTTGCTCCGACACCTTTCTATGGCTCAGTCAAAGGGACTTCCTTCACAAGCCCTACAGGTAGGTGAAGTCTTCTTGCTCCCGCTGAGCACAGGGACTCAACTTACAAACCTCCCCCATCCCCTGGTTTCTTCTCCCCAAGTCTGACTACACAGAGGGACCAGTCTCTGTCCCTTATTACCCTTCAGAGAGACAAAACCACAGGTCCTTTTAATTTTAAATATTTATTAAAAACCCAACAAGCAAATATAAAGGAGTCCAAAGATAGCAAAGCTCTTACAATCTATGCAGGAATCTCAACCAAAATTGCCTAGAGAAACTAGTAGGCATGTAAACAAGGAAAAGAGCTAGAGGGAGACATCTCTCTCACAAAAGGCATCAAAGTCTTTAAGGACTTAATTCAGTTAAACAAAGACCCAACTTACTTTAAGAACAGACTTCATTTCTCAGGCTACAACAAAACAAAAAAAAAACCCAAACCCGTTGCTGTTGAGTTGATTTCGAGTCATAGGTATCCTATAGTACAGTGTAGAACTCCCCCATAAGGTTTCCAAGAAGCGGCTGGTGAATTCGAACTGCTAACCTTTTGGTTAGCAGCCAAGCTCTTAACCACTGCACCACCAGGGCTCCAGGCTATAACAAGTGTTCTTAATATTCTTGTGTGTGTGCCATGGACTCCTGTAGCAGCCTTGTAAAGCCTATAACCCCTTATCGGAATGTTTTTAAACACATATGATTACAAAGAAAACCAAGAACATTGAAATAAAATTTTACCAAAATGCAAAAACCAAATCTGTGATAGAGTAACATATGTCCTTCTTTATTAACACATTAGGTAACAAGATCTAGCAATTCTAATCTAACTACCATAATTTCAAAGCTGTGAAGAGCTTAAATGTATTTAAAGGTATGAAAATATCTGTGATTTCTACTGGGACAAAGTCACACTGCTAATACTGGGGTTTGTTGTCTACATTCATAACTGAACCAAAACCCAAAAACCCATTGTTGTCGAGTCTATTCTGACTCATAGCGACCCTATAGGACAGAACAGAACTGCCCCCACAGAGTTTCCAAGGAGCGCCTGGTGGATTCGAAGTGCAGACCTTTTGGTTGGCAGCAGTAGCACTTAACCATTATGCCACCTGGGTTTCCTCATTCGTAACTGAAGGAAATGCTAAATTTCAGTTAGAGGTTAGAAAACGTGAAGGTGTAATTTTTTTTCTCATCCAAGTTCATGGCCCCCTCAATTCTATCCCATGAACAAATCTGGAGACCATATAGCTAAGGCGGAGCCCTGGTGGCACAGTGGTTAAGAGCTCAGCTGCTAACCAAAAGGTCGGCAGTCCGAATCCACCAGCCACTCCGTGGAAACCCTATGGGACAGTTCTACTCTGTGCTGTAGGGTCACTTTTTTTTTTTTTATTTTACAGCTAAGGCGCCTAGGTTCAGGTTACTTGCTTTAAATTTGCAAACCCAAAAAGGTTCTTGTAAAGCTCTTCCAAGAATAAAGGGAAAAAAAAAAACCTATTTCTAAATAATCCTCGCCTACGAAGATCTTGGAAACCCTGGTGGCATAGGGTTAGGTACTATGGCTGCTAACCAAAAGGTAGCCAGTTCGAATCCACCAGGTGTACCTCAGAAATTCTATGGAGAAGTTCTACTCTGTCCTGTGGGGTCACTATGAGTCGGAATCGACTTAATGGCAATGGGTTTGGGGTTTTTCTGTTTGTTTGGATGAAGCTCTCAATCAGGTTGTGTTTTATTCATCTGTGACCCAAGAATGGGGTCATGCCTAGAGTAGGAAAGACAGGAAGGAGTTCAAGTCATTCTACTGAAGTGAAGGGCATTCAATCTGAGCATCAGTCCTCTGCTCTGTGATGCACAGTCCTGCTAATCTGGCCTCACATTTAGCAACAGAGAAAACAGCTTCCAAAAGGCCAGTCTCCTCAAAACAAGGGTATGGTTCTATCAGTAGAGTTCACATTGAGCATGTACTGTGTGTCAGGTCGTGTTTCAAGTACCACACATGAACTAGCTCACTGAATCCTAACCCCACTTAGTAAACCCAGTGCTGTCGAGTCAATTCCGACTCATAGCGACCCTACAGGACAGAGTAAGCTATTCTTATTATCATCTCTACTTTCCTGGCAAGGAAGCCGAAGCAGAGAAGTTAAGAAAACTCCCCCTAAAGTTAGTCTGACATTAGGAGATGGATACTAGCGCTACCGAGCTACATCACCTTCTACTCCAGTGTCTTATGACAAGTAATTTCAGACCTAAAGACCCCAGAGCCCTGCTTTGCCACCTTCTCTCTTTAGGGATCTTACCCCTAAATTTCCAGCCACAATTCATTGCTCGTTCCTCAGCGTTTCCAATACTACATAAGCCTTGATTAAAGTACTCAGGCAGGTCAATTACCCACAGTACTACACGGTACCTGAAGTAAAGAGAACCTACCCTCTGCATCTACCTGTCCAGTGATGGGGAGCTCGCTACCTAAGAAACAGTGTGACCCACGAAAAACTTCGGTTAAGAAAGTCTTTGCATCTACGGAACCCGAGGCCTTCCCCACGAAAGAACCAGCCTTAATCTCGGGGCTACACAGAGCATTCTCAGGATGCAAGAGGCGGCTACCTACGGGCCTTCCCTCTCGCATCGGGCTCCGCACACCGATGGGCAGCCAGTGTAAATAGGGTCACAGAAGCCACCCTCAGGCACCGCGGCCTGGAGCATCCTGAACAAAACCTGCCGACAGGCGGCCTCGGGCCCACCCTCGCTCACCCGCCCGCCAGATCAGGCCGTCAGCGGCCCCAACGACGGCCGACCCCAATTGCCATCAGGACCAACTCACCGCCGCTCTGCTCCGCTGCACTTCCGATGCCGGACTCAGCGCGACCGCGACGCTTAGCGATGAGCTAAGGAAGGGGCGGGGCATCTCGCCAGGCCCCGCCCCCGGGCTCCGGTTTTTTTCGCCGCAGCGCCCTCTGCTGTGGTAACGCCGCGCGCGGGGCGGTGCCGAGGTGAGCGGGCGGGGACAGGGCTGGTAGGCCACGCCCCGTTCACGCCCACTCCCCTGAGGCGTGGCCGCTGGGAACAGGCTCCCTTTAGCGCCAGGTTCTAGGTCCCACCGACCATAGAGTTAGGCGTTTGGATTTTAGTTTCTCCGTTTGTACTCTGGCATAGGGCTAAACTGGATGACTTCTAGGGTTCTATTGCTTTAAAAAAGTCTTTTTTTCAATGAAATACAGCTTTACTTTTCAAGGGAGCGCTGGTGGCGCAGTGGTTAAGTACTCAGCTGCTAACCGAAAGGTCGGAGGTTCGAACCCGACAGCCACCACCCGCTCCGTGGGAGAAAGATGTGGCAGCCTGGTTGTGTAAAGATTTACAGCTTTGGAAACCCTGTGGGGCAGCTCTACTCTGCCCTACAGGGTCGCTAGGAGTCGGAATCCACGGGATGACAATGGGTTTGTTTTAAGCTGTAAGTCACGACCAATTAGTGGGAAAGAGATCACTTTAGTAGGTCGTGACAAGCATTTTTCAGCAATGAGTTGGGGGTAGACCTGGGTCCCATCCTCGGGAGTGTGACCGGACCCCTCCTGCCCTCTGGTCAGTGTCCCAGCCTCTCAGTGGTCAAGAGGGAAGAGATATTTTGGGGAGTGGAATGCCTGGGGAAGGCATTTAGAGAATTATTTAAAGAATTAAATTTCGGCTAGTCACAGGAGAGATTATAGTCTCTCCTGACTAAAACTGGTTTCGAAGTGCAAAAGCGTTATAATAGAAGGTGATGATAGTAAAATACGGTCGCAGTGAACACCAGCCTCTGAAGCATCTGTGTCCTCTCAGATGTTTTTCTGTCAGAGCTTTACAGGGTCCAGTCTAGTAGAACCACCTCCAGTTCTATGATGAAGATCAGAAAACTGTTAGACCACTAGAACAAAAACAAACCAGTTGCTATCAAGCCAATTCCAATCCCATGTGTGTCAGAGTAAACTGTGCTCCACAGGGTTTTCAGTGGCTGATTTTTTGGAAGTAGATCACCAGGCCTTTCTTCTGAGGTGCACTGGGGAGACTTGAACCTCCAACGTTTTGATTAGCAAGCTCATTAACTCTTTACACCACCCAGGGGACTCCGAACACATACAACTAAATAAAGGTTATCTTTGGAGGCTTTTTGTCTCAGAAATTTGCTGAATACACTCACAAGAGCCCAGTCTCTGGTCCTCCGGAATTCCTTCAGAGACAGCTCTGTCCACGGAAACCACATCTGGCCCCAGAGGACCCCATGTATGCCACTGGTACAGGAAGTTTGGGTCAATGCAAACAGGCTTCAAGACTTATCTTGACTTGTCAAAATCTTTATGTGGTGTCTCCCAAACATCAAGACACCCTGTAACCATTATGGGTGTATTTAACCAGAGCGCCCTTGCCACTGAAGGTAAGAAAAAATGTACGAGTTATACCCTGAGACCAGGGAGCTCATCTTCAAACTGGAGGCAGTTTTTCCTTCATTGGCCTACATGGACGCCGACATTCAGGCACGTTCCACAGAAGCAAATGCGGAAACACTGACCTGGCCATTGCTAGGGGCCAGGGTCCTGAAGTGCAGAAAGACCCCTTCACGTCGGTTTCCAAAAACAACGGCTTTTAGCAATGAAATGAGGAGTGGTTCACTGCCTCCGTGTTGGTCAACATGCCCCTTTGTTTTGTTTTTGGTGAAGTTTGTGGGCTTCTTGGGGTTTTGGAAATGAACTGGTTATTATGTAAACTCCCCCAAGCCGTGGAAATTGGGCCATCTTTAGCTTAACTCTTAGCTTTTGAATATAAAAAAGTGTTTTTGAAGACTTCCGCTTTAAGAATGGTGAGATTTTGACTATCGGAAATGTACACAGCTATGTAACTAAGTGAATTTTAATTTGTAGGATATGGGTATATGAATGTGGTAGGCAGAATAATGACCCTTTCCCCTCAAAGATGCACACGTCCAAAATCCCTGGAATTTGTGAGTATGTTAGGTTATATGGCAAACGGGAGTTAAAGTACAGGTGAAATCAAGTTTGCTACTGAGCTGACCTTAGGATAGGGAGATTATTTCAGCAAGGAACCTGATTCTCCCTTAGAATTTCCAGAAAGAAACACAGCCCTGCAACACCTTGATTTTAGACCATAGTGATAAAGTCATTGTCATATTCGACAATACCATATAATCCATGTCATATTTCTGACCTACAGAACTGTAAAATAATACATTTTTATTGTTTAAGCCTCTCAGTTTGTAGCAATTTCTTTCAGCAGCAACAGGAAACTAATAAACCCGTTGCTGCTGAGTCGATTCCAACTCACAGCAACCCTATAGGACAGAGTAGGACTGCCCCGTAGGTTTTTCCAGGGAGCAGCTGGTGGATTCAAACTGCTGACCTTTTGGTTAATAGCCCAGCTCTTAGCCACTTTGCCACCGGGCTCTACAGGGAACTAATAAGGTAGGTTTTTTCTTTTTCTGCACGTAACTAAATATTCCACCACCAGACTGTGGTAAAAGCACTCTGATCATTTTTATGTTTTTTGGTTTACTTTTTATCAGAATACCAGGGCTTCTGACCTTCTGTTTGCTCCCTTCCAAATCAGCTACTATTAATTTTCAATTAAAGCAAATTGTTTTAGGCTCTTTTTGTCAGCCATCACAGTTGTTTTGGATAAAAATTTAATTAAAAAAAAAAAACCTCACTGCTGTTAAGTCGATTCCAGCTCACGGCAACCCCACGAGTTTCAGAGTACACCTGTGCTCCACGTGGTTTCCGGTGGTTGGAATCTCACGGAAGCAGATCACCTGAGCTTTCCTCCACGGTACCGCTGGGTGGATTCAGACACCAACCTTTCTGTTAGTAGTCGAGTGTATTGTCATTGGTGGCTTGTGTGTTGCTATAATGCTGAACAGATTTCAGTGGAACATCTAGGCTAAAACAGAGTAGGAAGAAAGGCCTGGCAATCTACTTCTGAAAATCAGCCAGTAAAAACCCTATGGATCATAATGGTCTGGTCCTCGACTCATCATGTGGATGGCATAGGCAGCTAACAACAAAAACTTTAGCTGTATAATTCCCTAATTATGACAGTAGCTCCACATTACTCATTCAAAAGGATGTATTGAGTATCTGCTTTCACCCCCGTGCCCCAGAGCACCAGACACACGGGGCCCTTGGCATGGCCTTAGCATTGGGACTGTGAATGGGATACTTGGTCTTTTAGTGCATCTGATGAAACCTATGGATTTCACCTTGTAATACTTTTAAGTGTATAAAAACAAAACACACAGGATTACAAAGAAAACCAATTACTGTATATCAAAATACCAAAAAAACAAAACCAAAACCAGTGCCATCAAGTCGATGCCGACTCATAGTGACCCTCAAGGATCACTATATCAAAATACGGTTATCAAAATATTTGTCAAATAGCAATACATGTGCTTCTTTATTCATGCAGCAGGTCTAATAACTTCCATGAATTTCAAAGTAGTGATTAGTGTAAACACTATTTTGAATTATCTGCAATAACTGTAATGTGATATGAAAATATCTGTGACATCTGTTGGTGACAAAGCCACCCAAACCCATTGCCATCTAGGCGATTCTGACTCATAGCCAGAGTAGAACTGCTCCATAGGGTTTCCAAGGCTATAAATCTTTACGGGAGCAGACTGCCACATCTTTCTCCCTCGGGGCTGTTGGTGGGTTCGAACCGCTGACCTTTCGGTTAGCAACCTAGCACTTAACCACTGTTCCACCAGGGCGCCCCCAACAAAACCATAGAAACTGCTAATACATCTGGGGTCTATTGCCTACAGTCGTAATTAAATAAAATATTACGTTTCAGTTAGAGGTTAAGGAAAATGAAGATGGAAGTATTTTCACAGACCCTCCAAACCTCTATTGTGGAGCAAATCTGGAAAGACTTGCCGAATGTAACTGCATGCCATTTAAATACCTGTAATACGAGTTATGGCCTTGCAGGTCAGGAGAGGGTGAAAAGAATTTAGAATAAAATAAAGTAAAAGTCCAAGCTGGTGGTGAAGCAACTTGGGGTGTGGCCTGCCCTGAAAAGTTCTGCAAACCACAGTGAGGCAAGGTTGGGAGGCCCACCCTGAAAGGTTGCAGCCCCGCAGGGATATAGCTGCTTCTAAAACATGGCCTTCCCAACCAGCCTAGGGCAGTTTGGACTCAGAGAGAGGCTGAGGAAGGCAGGGTGATGCAAGGAAACAATGTTCCTAGATTCACCCCTAGACCCCTCCTCTTCACTCAGAGCCATGGGTCTGAGCATTTCAGAAAGACAAGAAGCCTTACGGGCCTATCCTACACCTATCTCCCTCTACATACCTCCAGGGACAGGGAGCTCACCACCTCCTCAGAAGGAGCACTGCCTCTGCTCCAGTTCCAGGAAGCCTCAGTTGACTTCCTAGAAAACATATGAATCAGTGGCTATGGGGTAGTGTGCAGGCAGAGTCCTGCTCTCTGCTCAGCACAGGCAGGGGGAGGGGACACTCCGTGGGCCATGCCTTCCCTGGTGGGGCTCCAAGGTCCTCCATCTTGACTCTGTGTGGTCCTCCTCAAAGCACCATCTGGCAAAGCTCACATCAGGGACCCCACCCCACCTTTCTGATGTTACATTAGATGTTCCCCCGGCTTCCACAGCTGGCACCCCACTTTCGTCTTTGCACCCTCCCTACTTCCTCCCCCTCTGCAAGCTGCAGCGTGCCATGTGGTGCCCCCTCCTGCTCTAGCTGCTGCCCCTCACTGTGCCCCCCAGCTTTCCCTCCCTTTTGGATAGGCTGGCGCTTCTTCTCTCCTCCATGCCCCACAGACAGGCCTCCAGACCCTTTTTGCTTTCAGGTTGGGCCCACAGGGGCTAAACAACTCAGTCTCTAGAGCCAGAATGCCTGGGTTCAATCTTGGCCCCTCTACATTCTTAAAAAAAAAAAAAAAAAGTTTTTTTTTTTTAGCTCTGGATAAATTATGTAATCTCTCTGGGCCTCATTTCTCAAATGGGGATGGTAATTCTACCTTCCTTTTAGGGCTGGTATGAGAATTAAAGGAGTTAACCTATGTAAAGCGCTTAGAACAGTGCCTGGCACATAGTAAACACTCAATAAATGTCAGATCTTATTACTTTTACTATAGTTATTCTGGGAAGCCACAGACACACAGCGTACCTTTAGGGAAGGCCCTGAAAGTCCCGAGGTCTGTTTGACAGCTAAGTGTACTTGGAGCTCCGAAATGGCCGACTCCCGGACTCCACCCAGCCATGATTTACTCTATGTACTTCCTTACAAGGAACCTTCTAGAAATTTTAGGAGCCCCCACCTCTAAAGCAGTGATCCCACATACCTACTGTTAGGGATTTTTTACATGCAACCCCATATGTATATATTTATTATTTAAAATCATTTATATGTAATACTATATTAATATATTTATGTGTATTGTAAAACAAAAATAGAACTCCAAAAGGATGATTTAAAAATAAATATAAACAGAGGTCTAGTATTTTCTTCCCAGACTTAGTGAATGCTCCTGCTCACCATCTAGGGTACACAAATCCCTCTCTGAAGACCCTAATGCCTCCACGTTTTTGTTTTGGTTAGGGGTGCTACCAACCAGCTGGCGGTGAGTCGATTCTAACTCATGGCGACCCCATGTGTGTCAGAGTCGAACTGCGCTCCATAGGGTTGTCAGGGGCGATTTTTTTGGACGTAGACCACCAGGCCTTTCTTCTGAGGCATCTGTGGGTAGACTTCAGCCTCCAACTTTTCAGTGAGCAGCCCCGAATGTTACTGTGAACATGTGGACTGAGCCATGTAAAGTGATTTCTCCAGGGTCACTTGGTCAGCAATTTGCAGATCAAGAATCGAAAGTGAGAGATGGTTATTCTTTTTAATTCCCCAATTCCACAGTCTTAGGGGAGAGGAAGGCAGGGAACAGGAGATCATGGGAAGGAAAGACTGGCTGACAGAGTAGGGGAAACACTCTTATGGGACCAGAGGTGGGGTCTGGGTTGAAATCCAAACCCATGGAGAGACCTTTCTCTTCTTCTTCGTCTGGCCAAGGGAGGCTGAGCCAGCGGGCCTCCGGGAACTGGCTTCCTACCCTGCAGCCAGGGTCCCTGGGCAGGCCTGAGTCCTGCGGACCATAACGCTAGCCACAGCTGTGGAGCCAGCAGTCTGGTGCTTTACCTCCGCTGGCCAGAGGGTGGCAGTCGTCACCTACCCACGGCCAACGGCTGGTGCCTGCTGTTGTTAGGTGCCGTCGAGTCCATTCTGACTCACAGCGACCTTACGCACAACAGAAGGAAACATTGCCCAGTCCTGAGCCATCCTTACAATCGTTGTTATGCTTGAGCTCATTGTTGGAGCCACTGCGTCAGTCCACCTCGTTGAGGGTCTTCCTCTTTTCGGCTGACCCTGTACTCTGCCAAGCATGATGTCCCTCTCCAGGGACTGATCCCTCCTGACAACATGTCCAAAGTACGTAAGATGCAGTCTCACCATCCTTGCTTCTAAGGAGCATTCTGGTTGTACTTCTTCCAAGACAGATTTGTTCATTCTTTTGGCAGTCCATGGTATATTCAATATTCTTTACCAACACCACAGTTCAAAGGCATCAACTCTTCTTCGGTCTTCCGTATTCATTGTCCAGCTTTCACATGCGTATAATGCATTGAGAATACCATGGCTTTGGTCAGGCACATCTTAGTCTTCAAGGTGACATCTTTGCTTTTCAATGCTTTAAAGAGGTCTCTTGCGCTACTGGTGCCTGTAGACTAAACCAAAAAAAAAAAAAAAAAAAAAATTTGTGGTAGAGCCAATTCCGACCCATAGTGACCCTAGAGGACAAAGTACAACTGCCCCATAGGGTTTCCAAGGACCAGGTGGTGGATATGAACTGCCGACCTTCTGGTTAGCAGCTGTATCACTTAACCACTGCACCACCAGGGCCCACCTGTAGGCTAAGGCAGAGTAATTGGTACCAGCCATTCCTGGCTCCTCCAGACCCCAGAGGCAGGGAGTGCCTGCTGCTGAGTTGTTGTGGGCCCTGAGAAAGGACCTCTTGGGCTCAATTTTCCAACCTACAACATGGAGGTCACACAATGCCACAGCCTTAACCCCTAGTGGTTTTCAAAGTATTGTTCCCAGACCAGCAGCATCAGCATTACCAGGAAACTTGTTTAAAATGCAAATTCTTAGGCCCCATCCTGGACCTAGTAAGTAAGAAGCAGTCCAGGTGAGGCCCAGCAATCTGTGTTAACAAGCCCTCAGGTGATGATGGTGCACGCTGAAGCATCAGGCCACTGTGCTCAGCCCAATGAGAAGGCTGAGGATAAAAGCCAGCTACCACCAAGGATTGCTGCTAAGCTTCTGGGATGGAGCAGCTGTTCCAAAAAGCCTCCTGGCCATCGCTACTCTGCAGGTATCCACCAACTTGGCCTGGCCTGTATGGGGCCAGGCTTGGGATATTCAAAGAAATCAATGGAATCCCTCCCTCCAAGCAGCTCATAGTCAGAAAAGCCACAGCCCCTTGGTGGCACAACAGTTAAGCACTTGGGCTACTAACTGAAATATTGGCAGTTCGAACCCACCTAGTGGCTCTTCAGGAGAAAGACCAGGTGATCTGCTCTGTAAAGATTACTGCCAAGAAAACCCTATGGAGCAATTGTACTCTGTCATATGGGGCCACTATGAGGTGAAAATTACTCCACGGCACCTAACAACAGCACGATTGTTATATTTCTAAAAGCTACAGCCCCCCAGAGTATTTGATTTTCTCTTCATCAGAGGTTTAGAAATTATTTACCCCTGTTTTATAGAAGAGAAAAATGGCACAAAGAGAGTATATGGTTTACCCATCCCATTGCTGTTGGGTCAATTCCAATTCATAGCTGCCCTATAGGACAGAGTTGAACTGCCCCATAGGGGTTCCATGGAGCGGTTGGTGAATTCAAACTTCCTACCTTTTTGTTAGTGACCAATTTCTTAACCACTGTGCCATCCCATTACCATTGCTGTCGAGTTGATTCCAACTCATAGCAACCCTATGGGACAGAGTAGAACTGCCCCATAGGGCTTCCAAGGAGCACCTGGTGGATTTGAACTGCTGACCTTTTGGTTAGCAGCCGTAACACATAGCACCCAGTAAATTCATGGCAGAGCGGGGGACTAGAGCCCAGGCCCCTTAGGTTCCTGTAGAGGCAGTCTCTCTGCCCCCCTGAATAGGCTTGTGAGCATGACCAGAAGAGACAGATCAGAGATCCAGGTCCTGCAGTGCCCACCTCCCCTTGGAAATGGGTAGGGTCCAGGAATCAGCTCATACCAAATTGGA
The DNA here is from genome assembly GCF_024166365.1 of Elephas maximus indicus. Classification (NCBI taxonomy): domain Eukaryota; kingdom Metazoa; phylum Chordata; class Mammalia; order Proboscidea; family Elephantidae; genus Elephas; species Elephas maximus. The sequence continues at coordinate 68,243,164 of NC_064831.1, read as the reverse complement.
AAACTGAGTCGCATGCCCAGGGGAGCCAAAGTGCAGCTGGAGGGAACCAGGCCCCATACTAGGAGAGGAGGCAGGGATAGGCCAAGCCCAGATGACGCACAAAATTTTGCTGCAACCTGGGCCCACACCATGTCTTTCTGGACATTATTGGCATTAACCGTACTGGAAGAAGCAGCAGCAAAGTCTGGCCACAAAAACAGGCTGCAGAAGACATAGAGTGGGAAGTAGAGTGAGCCAAGGAGTCTGCGGTGGTGGTGGTGGGCCTGCCAGGAGGAAGCTGAAAGCCTCCAAATGGTGGCATAAATTGGGTGAGGAAGACTGTGTGAGTCAGTGTCACAGCCCGCAATGGATGAGAGGGCAGGTTGGTAGGTGAGCATGACAAGGGAGGTGGAGGGGATCCCTCTGGATGGAGAGACTCTCAAAGGAGGCAAGGGAGGAGAAGCAGGAGTTCTAGTGGTGTGCTGGTACATGTTTAACAGGGAAAATAACAGTCCTGGTCTAAAAAAAAAAAAAAGCATTTGCCAATTCCTGTGGTGTAAATACTCCCACCATGGCTGATTTCAAGCTACCGACATGATGTGCCTGGCCACTGAGTTGGGAAGGGATGCTCACACATTTGGCTCTAATAGGCTGGTATAAGCCAGTTCCAGTGTACCCCTAGGTGGTTCTGACATCTCGTTGAGAGTGAGGTGGATGCCGATATATGAGGGGTACACACCCTGAAGTGTTGACTCTGGAGGCTGCCAGGAAGTGGTGTTCTCCAGGAACAGCTGGATACAGTGACAGCAGTGCTAGAGTGAGGGACTGTGAAAGGGCTGGAAATATGGGGACTTTTATCTACGGAAGCAGGGGAAGTCAGAAGGTTGAGAGCAGGGTGGGCAAGGGAGGGTTGCAGGGATATGTTGACCAGAGGGACCTGGTCTTGAGTAGCAAGGGGAGAAAACAAGCTCTGGGAAGAGAATTCACCGCCTTGAGGTTTCCAGTGGAATTTAGAAATCCCTTTCACACCACAGCTTAAGTACAGAGTCTCCTGCCAGGACAAACAGGTGGTAGCACCAGCCGGAAAGCTTGGGAAAGCACCAGGAAACCTGTATCAAGTGAATGCACTTTTGAGGGACAAAGGGAATTCAAGAAGCCACAGGTAGCTTTAGAACACCCTCACCACAAAGCTCCTCCCTCCTACAGCCCTTAACTCAGAGAGGGGGAGCCGAGGCCCAGGCTGCACACTGGACGTGAGTCTAAAGTTCATTCTGGTCAGAGATAAGTTATCCAGTCAAAAACCAAACCAGTTGCCTTGAGTCAACTCCACCTTGTGGTGACCCCGTGTGTGTCAGTAGAACTGTGCTCCATAAAGATTCAATGGCTGATTTTTTCGAAGTAGATCGCCATGTCTTTGTTCCAGGGTGCCTCCAACCTCTCAGTAGTGAGTGCGTTAAACATTTGTACCACCCAGGGACTCCTTTTAGCCAAAAGTCCCACTTTTACTCCTTGCCTGCTGCTGCACCAAAATTAAAAGCTAAAGAATCAAAGCATGTAGAGAAGCTTGCTGCACGGTTACCCCAAAGCTGCCCAGAAAGCCTTGTGGGGTAGCAGCCAGGACACAAAACCTCACATCAGGGGCTGTAGTTGTTATTATTATTATCGCTGTTGTTATCATTCCCATTTCTGAGTACCTATGGCATGCCAGACCTTAAGCTGGGCATTTCACTCACATTGCCTCCTTTGACCATTCTTGGCTATGAAAGGGAAAGTCTCTAGCCTGCCTGTTCTTGAGCCCTCCCTGGCATTAGTTTCCTCATCTGTATGCTTAGTGAGGCTGCTGGATGAAATGAACTTGGGCTCCCTCCAGTTTTGACTTTCGGATCCCCCTCAGCTGCTCCTGGCTGGGTGTGCTGCCCACTGGTTTGGTTGTGAGCTGCCTCAGTCACGCACAGTTAAATCGTGGTCTTCAATGTATCGGGTACTTTTCTGTGCATCACGTCACATCCTCTCAGCCTCCCCTCTTAGTCCAGCCCCTATCCTGGGACCAGTTCTCCGTAGGCTTCAACCCTGGTGTAACCCTTGTGCTTGGTCCAAGTGTAAACAGGCAGCAATTATCGTCTGCAGGCGACCTTGGCCAAGGGGTGGGAGAGTGGAAGTGGATGGGCAAGTGTTTCTCACTTTGTCCCTTATGGGCAGTTCTGAAACACCCATCACAGGCTCCTCAGAAGGTCCTACAGGATCAAGTACCAGTTGCCAACAGTGGTGGCCAACTCGACAATGCATCCTTGATATGGCCTCTTCTTCCCTGTTTCAGCCCCATTCCTCACTCCTGCTCTCTGGGATCACATTCCTAAATGCTCACAAGTCTTTGTCTCAAGCTCTGCTTTGGAAGGCATCCAGGCTGAGACAGTGTCCAAGGGCCCCCCACTGTGAATAACCCATTTTGATAAAGTGGGGTGACGAGGTCCTTGGCACGCTAATGAAGCTGTCACTCCCTTGCGTTTAGAGATGATTTCTTGAGGGGTGAGCAGACCTGTGGGTCAAGGAAGCTCTGTAAAGAAAGAGCCTGGCTCAGCCCTGGGGAGGGCCATCACAAGGAGGTCTGGAGACAGGGACCTGTTGGAGGCTAGGAGATCAGTGAGGAGCTGCACTGGGTGGGACAAGAGCATATGTGGGGGGTGGGGGGATAGGTGCTATTGGGGTGTCCTGTACCTGCAGAACTGAGTAGCTCTCTGAACAAAGCTCTAGATGTACAGGAACTCACCAGGTCCTCCATGGAAAGATCACCCCCAGCTCCAGAACGTGGGGAGGCAGGAGGGCAGGGGAATAACGGAGGCTCCTAGGCCTCGACGTGGGCTCTGAGCATGCAGTCAGGAGGGCAGGGCTCCTTCCTGCCTCTTGGAGGTTTCCAGAAGAGGAGGCGGTGTTTGTGCTGGGATGGGAGGATGTGCCCCATGGAATTGCGAATAAAGAAATGTGAATGAATGAGTGAATGACATCACACCTTTAGCCAGGAGATACTGGTAGTAACTGAGGCCCCTCCACAGACCTTTTCAGAGTAGTGCTGGGTTGGAGGGAGCAAATATGAGACCTCAAGCCGGGGCCAGGATCTAGCAATGGCCCACGGAGAGGTACCTGGGCCCAGGTGAGAGGGGACCTTCTCACAAGCAGAATCATTCCGCAGGGCCAGGGGCTGCCTCGGAGGAGTGAGCCTCCTGTCCCAGGGGATGTACAAGCTGTAGCTAAACAGCCACATGTAAGACTGGCAGGGTTGACTCCAGGACCACAGTGTAACCTTCCAGGCCCTTCCACCCCTACTCCCCTCAACCCTGCCATAACTTTGAGATCACTCCTACTGCTGAGCTCTTACGGGGAGGACTGCAACAGACTAAAGAGGCCTTAGGACCAGGACAAGCTCCAAGCACTGGACTCCCCCTGATCCACTGTCCACCCTACTCAACACCAGGATCTTCCCTGAGCACCCCAGCCTTCTCAGCAGTTAGATCCCAGGGGATTCTGTAGAACACAGTAGTGAGATCCCAGCAAAACGCCGGAGGGGTTCAGACAGAATTCTGGGGTGTGGCCCTGCCCTCTGGCCTCCTGGCTTACTCTCCTTGTTTGGTCAGGTCAACCCCTTACAACCTACCCACCCCATGCACTTCTCCCTTCTCTCTGAGTCTCTAAACCCAGGTGGTCATTCAATGTTCTGCCTGGGCCATGCCTGGAAGCCTTCTCAGAGACCCGGGCCCCAGCCATCTCAGCCTGGGCCTGGCCACGGCTGCCAGCTGTGTCCAGTCTCAACTTGAGACTCTTCATGAGCCCCTTTTGTCTCCCTTCCCACCAGGTCCAGGAGTGTAGACTGACGAAGCCACCCTGGGAAGGAGGAAAAGGAAGGGGAGTCCTAAGATTAGATGCACTCAGGTGATGGACCAGTGGGGCCTCTGTGTGACCTAGCCCCATGACATAGGCCCAGGATGAGCAACAAGAAAGGGGCCCAGAGTAAGGTGTAGGGAGCAGGGCCAGAGCATGCCGGACTCTGGGCCTGGGGCTGATGAAATCTCCATGACAACCAGGCTGAGGCTACCAGTGTGGAATTAACCCTTCATGAGGGATCAAGGGGTTCCAGGTGTGGGGAAGGGGGCTGAGGATCCAGGAAGGGAAGGGAGGGGACTTCAGCAAGCCCTGCTAGGAGGTGGGCTGACAGCTTAGAATGGTGAAGCCACATTGTCCTCTTTGTAGAGTGCTTCTCTCAGAGACCTGGTGTCTGAAGGGTCTCCCCACTCTGGAACCCATCCAGACCTGCCCTCCCTGGCTGAACCTGCCCCTCTAGAAGCCTCTTCCTCCCTGTTCCCTGGCCACCTCCATCCTTGTCCCTAAGCCAGAAGACTGCCTGGAGGCAGCTCAATGTAGGGGCACCCATGGTATCAGGCTGGGTTCTAATGTGGACTCGACCACTTGAAAGAGAAGTGACCTCAGCTATTTGAACCGCAGTTTCCTCATCTGTAAAGTGGCACTAGCAACTTCTTAGGGTTGTTATAAAGATTAAATTAATATGGTAATGACTGTGCAGCACTTAGTACAATGCTGGCCTCAAGGTAAGAGCTCAGCAAACAGGAGCTGTTAGGGGTAGAGTCATGGGCTCCTATTTTGAATCCTTCATTTTGCCAAAAGGGAAACTGAGGTCTAAAGACAGGACCTGGCTGACCCAAGATCACCGACTGGACCAGCAGCAGAGCTGGGATGTGAGCTGAGGCCCCGATGTCCTCTCCTGTCCACAGCTCTGGGCCCCTCAAGTGCAGGTCCTTGGGCTTTCTGTAAGATTTCCTCTGTGGCCATCTATGGCCTCCTGGCTGCTGCACTATCTCCACCTGCTTCCACCCTCCCCATCCACTGTGTATTTGCATTTAAGAAGGGCCTTCAGTATCTCCAGCAAAGGAAGGCTGGAGGTCTTCAGCCTCACTGAACTGAGTGCCAGGCCTGTGCAAGCTCTGGCTTTGTGGGAGGAGATGGGTGGAGGCACTGGCCCTGCCCTCCAGAGGGGTCAGGGAGGCCCAACTGCACACTGCAGCCCCACACAGGGCATTCTGTGGCTTGTCAACAAGAACAAGGGAGAGGGGCAGTCAGGGGACCTGGGTCCCAGCCTCCGCTGCACCACCAACCTGCTATGTGACTGGAGTACATCCTTCCCTCTCTGGGACCCCATTTACTTAATCACACATACGTGGGCCCTCTGCAGGGGCCTCAGTCAGCCCAGAAGGACACTGAGCTTTGGTCTGGCAGGGGGCAATTCTGTCCTCCTGGAAAATGACAGCTCTTCCTGCTAGGCCCCTGGGGATGGGGGTTTCTGCTCTGCAGTCGCTGCCACTGCGGATCTCTTGTCAATTAATTTGGCAGTTCAGTGTCCAGGGACAAGTGGTCTTTGAGAGGTGTAATGTATCCACGTCAGAAATGAGTTATGGGATTTGCCATGGGGCCGTGATCATGCCTCCCCCATCCAGCCCCTACCCCCCCAGGCCTGCTTTGTCATCCGGTCGGCGTGTTTGCATGTGTCATTGCCCGGCCACCTCCGGTCATCAGGTGGTCACGGGGGACTCATTGGAGGTGCATTATGGGCCGTTGGTTTTGAGAGATGATGGAGGGGCAGGCCCATCTGCACACACATTAAGCCTTTTGTCTCTGGGCTCTGTGGGGAAGATGAATGAGGTGTGTCACTAGACCCCCCTACCTGGGGGACATCGGGGGTCTGGAGCGGACCTTGGGCTGGGTGTTGGGTGGAAAGTGACCTGTGGCCACCTCTGTGGACAGAACCAGATGAAATGGGCTTAACCAGAGATAGCTGTAAGAAGACAGTAAGGAAGAGGAGGCCCGGAAAAGCCCCATGAGTCAGGTGGGGTTTCTGTGTGGCTGTTGCCAGTGTATCCCCCACTAAATCTTCAGGCTTGGTCTCCTGGGGCTGGGGTTCCATTTGCATCACGAGCGCCCAGGCTGAGAGAGTTCTCAGCGCAGCTGATGCAAACTCCGCACTCCGTGGTGGAGAAACTGAAGCCTGAGAAAACCAGAGACTTGCCCAAGGTCGCTTCAGGAATCGGCGGCAGCAGGGGCTGGAGGGGAAGTGGGAGATCAGCTTCCACAGACACCCCGACCCCTTCAGGGCTTGCTGTTGGCTGCCGTGGAGTCGGCCCCCAAGTAGTGGCGACTCCGCGGACAACGGAATGCACAGGCCTGTGATGGAATTGTCTGCAATCATTAGAGAGTAGGTTTTGAAGACTCTGAGAATGATGGGAAATGGGAGGCGTCGACGTTCGAATTTTACTTCTGGATTGTTTGAATATTACATAGGTGGGTTATGGTTGAGGTGCCACTTTCTTTTTTTTTTTCAAAGTTCTTCCTTTGTAAATTGTGGTAAGATATATATATAACAAAAAGGAGCCCTGGTGGCATGATGGTTAAGTGCTCTGCTGCTAACTTAAAGGTTAGCAGTTCAAACCCACCCAGCTGCTCCCAGGAGAAAGACCTGGCAATCTGCTCCCATAAAGACGACAGCCTAGAAAACCCTACAGGGCAGTTCTATTCTGTCACATGGGGTCACTATGAGTCGAAATTGACTCAACGGCACCTAACAACAACCTACATAACAAAACATTTGCCATTTTAACCAATTTTAATGGTACAATTCAGTGACATCAATGACATTCACCATGCTGTGCCACCATCGCCACTATCCACTTTCAAATGTTTTTCATCCCTCTAAACAGAAACTTGGAGACCTGGTGGCACAGTGGTTTAAAGCTACAGCTGCTAACCAAAAGGTTGGCTGCTTGAATCCACCAGCTGCTCCTTGGAAACCCTATGGGGCAGTTCTATAGAGTCACTGTGACTCGGAATCAACTCGACGGCAATGGGTTTGGTTTGGTTTAAACAGAAACTCAGTGCCTCTGAAGTAATACCTCCCCGTGTCACCTGCCCCCGGGCCCCGGTAAACACTAATAAATTTTGCTTCTATGCATTTGCCTATTCTAGGTATTTCATACAGGCGGGGACATACAGTATTTGTCCTTTTGTGTCTGACTTAGCTTTTCGCTCAGCATATTTTCAAAGTTCATCAATGTTGTAGCATGAATCAGGACTTCATTTCTCTTCATGGCTGAGTAATATTCCATTGTACATATATACCACATTGTGTTTATCCACTCAACTCTTGGACACGTGGGTTATTCCCACTCTTTGGTTATTGTGAATAATGCTGCGATGAATACTGGAGTACAAGTATCTGAGTCCCTGCTTTCAAGTCTTTTGCGCATATACTGAAGTGCCGCCATTTTGTGCACTACATTTCTACATATGCTTGGATATGTTTCTGTGCTCTCTATCTTGTTCTGTTAATCAGTTTGTCTACTCTTATGCCAATCCCCATGGTTTTAAAATATGAAAGCTTTAAGAGAATTTTATAACTGATAGAACAAGTTTCTCCTCTTCTTTTTCAAAATTGTCTTGGTTATTCCTATGTATTTATTCTTCCATATAAATTTTAGACCCAACCTGCCAGATAGGAAAAATCCTGTTAGCATTTTCATTAGGCTTGAATTAAATCTGTAGCATATTTAGGGGAGCTGTACAATAGTGAATCATCCTGTGGTACTGTTTTTGATAATAAAAAATATTAAAAAGAAAATGAACACCATATAGTGACATGGAAAACTGCTCGTGCTATAAAAAGAAAAAGAATTGCGTGGTTGAAAATTGCATGCAGTGTGTGGTCATAGCATAACAGGTGTAGAGGAAGAAACTGGAAGGAAAGACAAAAACATAAACAGTGGATTTTTTTCTTTTCCCCATTTTCTAATTTTTCTGTGAGATATTTTAATTTTTTTTAAATATGGGCATGTTTCTTAAAACAGGTAGATTGATAAACGAGAACATATCCCCAGAAGGGGAGACTGGAGTGAGGAAGGAACTCAAATGTGTCCCAACAGGAAAAGTTGGGGGCCTGGACAAGGACACCTCAGGGAGGGGTGGCATGGGCCAGTCTCAGCTTCTCCCTGCCAGTTTCTGTGTGGCAGCTGTGAGTGAGGCCTGAGGCCCCCAAAGACATAGGTGGTCTTTCTCACAAGCTGTGCCACTGTTCCTCTGTGCCTTGGGCCATCTGGGACATCCCTGGTGTTGCAGGCAGAGTGCACACATGATGGTGGCACAGTGGTTAAGAGCTTGGCTGCTAACCAAAAGGTCAGCAGTTCGAATCCACCAGCCTCTCCTTAGAAATCCTATGGGGTATTTCTACTCTCCTATAGAGTCGCTATGAGTTGGAATCAACTCTATGGCAATGGGTTTGGTGAGCATTGCTGAGAACTGGTTTGGTGTTGGGAAGAAGTATAGGGCAAGTAAACCAGAAAACAGCTGTTGTTGTGTCCTGTCAAATCAAAGTCGACTCATAGCGACCCTGTAGAGAACAGCTAGGCAACATCAAACCACATAGGCATGTCTACACGGGAGCCATCTGAGCTCCATCTAGGTGATTGGGCCACAAACAACTGGGCCATGAAAAACAGCTGATCAGTAACTGATCTCTTCCGTTCCCGCCAGAAAGTTGGCAATGTCTAGACTTGGCTTCCAAGCACCCTTCCCAAATCACACACAAGGACTTGTAACGTAGGTTGTGAGCCTGTCGGGTCAGACTAGCTTAGCCTGCTTTGAGAAGTAAGCCCAGTGTGTGGGCAGTGGATGGTCGCCATTTCAGGTTAATAATCCTGGTGCCTGAAAGGTGGGCAGTGGTGGCAAATCCTATCTGGTATCCCATTTAACTTTCTTAACACCCTATCAAGGTAGGGCTTGGGCTCCAATTGTATAGTGGAGGGCGCTAAGAGGGGCAGTGACTTGCCCAGAGCCACATGGCAGGAGAGCAATGCAGCCCAGATCAAACCCAGGTCGGTCTGTGCAACTCTACCAACAGGCTTCGTCCCTGACCCCACAGTTCACTGTGGTTTTGAAGTGGTTGAAACAATAAAGAAATTTTCCAAACAGACTGTTCATTCCCTTCCCTCCAACCCCCACTGCCACTTAGTGGGTAATGCCTCCAGGAGAGCTGTGTCAGCTGTCAGGATGTGTCAGGGCAGGGAGGCAAGATGGATGGGTCATTGTTAATGAGTTAGTGAGTCTGATCCCCCTTGTGGGTTGGGGGCGAATGACTCTAATCACCGCTGGGCCTGACCTCCCTGAAGACAGGCTGCCCAACCGCTGCTATTCCTTATTTGTGTCCCCCGAAATGACTGTGGCAGGGCAGTCCCCACCTCCCCTTGTAAGATCCACTCTCTCCATCTCTGTGGCACCCATGCTGGTGGGAACAGAGGCATCAGAGCTACATTAGAAGCAAGACAAAGGCAGAATTAATAATGGTGGCCTTTCAAGGACAGGCAAAGGATAAGAGGCTGGTAAAGACCTCCTCAGCCTGGGTATAAGGTTACCTGGGCTCAGAAGAACCTTCAGTTGAGGTAAGGGTAGGAACTCCACCCTGAGTACCCCCCTCACCTCACAAGGCCAGATGCTTCCCCCCAGAATTTTCCGTGGTCTTATCTGTTAGGTTTAACTTTTCATCTCATAGCCAGTAACCACTGGCCGTGGAGTCAGCTCCGACTCATAGTGACCCTATGTGTGTCAGAGCAGAACTGTGCTCCATGGGGTTTTCAATGGCTGATTTTTGGGAAGTACAGCACCAGGCCATTCTTCCAAGCCAGCTCTGGGTGGACTCGAACCTCCAACCTTTTGGTTAGTAGCCGAATGCTTTAACCATTTGCACCTTCCAGGGACTCATGGTTTTATCTTTGATTCTCTGTCTTCTATGGAGAAAGTAGGACACACAGTCTGATCAAAGGCCTCACACAAAGGCCCACTAACAACCACTACCACCTGTCCTGCTCCTGGGGGAAGAAGGGTTAGATAAGGAGTCTGCTAAGCTGTTCATATCCCAGGGCCTCCCACTGGACCCCCAGAAGCTGCATTGATTGGGCCCAGGCTCTAGATGCATGGCGTGTCTAGCCTCCGCCTCTCCCTTCTCCTCTATCCCTTCCAGGGCACTTGGCTCCTGGGTCTGAGGAGGAGAGCAGACAAAGGCCTAGGGAGGAATGGAAGTGTGCAGCCCTTAGAATAGCTGCTGCATGGGCACGCTCAGCCTGAGAACCTGCCGGGAATAGCCTCTCATTCATTCGCTCTGTACTCATTGGACATCATGGATGCCCAGTCTGCACCACGCCCTGGGCTGGGCACCAGTCACAGAGATGAGCAAGACTTGGTCCCTGGTCCAGAGCTGTTCTCAGACTGGTGGAGAAGATAGATGTACAAATAAAATAGGATGTGTGCTCTGAGAGCTGCCTTATGCGGGGAGGTTGGGGGGGGTGGGGGGATGCTGTAGGGAGCCAGTGGAGAGGGCCTAGAGGATCAGGGAAGGCTTCCCAGAGTTGGGGACACCTTAGCTGAGCTTTGAAGGGTGTCTGCCAGGCAAAGAGAAGAGCAGTGGAAAGCTAAAGAAGTGTAAGAGGGCATGTGGTTTCCAGGGGGCAGTAACAGGGGAAATGAGACAAAATAGAATGAGGGACCCAGCTCATGAAGGCCTTTGAGGCCAGGTGGAGGACTCGATTCTGATGGTTGGAGGTACTATGGAAGAGCCACATCTGTGAGCTGCTCAGTGAAGACTGACTTGGAGGCTGGGAGATCGAGTACAAGGCTGTGGTGATAGTCCTCAACAGAGAGGATGAGGCCCAGCCTAGGCAGCAGTTGTGGGGATGCAGGGGAGGCATGAGTCCTGAGAGGATAGAGAGGGCCCACCCAATGCAGTGTCCTCAAGGCCTGGTCATCCACAGGACCTGTCTGCCTGGGAGGTGCAGGGACAGTCTTCCATGATGTATCTCCAAGCCTGAGGATGTGCTCAGACAGCCCAGCTGTCTTTGGTGAATACAACAGAACCACCACCATGGCTGCAGCACCCCCAGAGAACCCATTTACATTCCTGGCATGTATGTGTCTTAGGGAGGCAAGTGCTCCTGTGGGGCCCTGTGGAAGCAACCACTGAGCAAGTATCCATGGAACTGAGCTGAAAGAAAATAGTTCATTTCCAAACTGTTACAGAAAAAGCCCTTAGGCAAGAGTCAGGAGATCTGCATCAGTCCCAGCTCTGACTGTGTGACTCAGTTTCCCCATCTGTACAGTGAGAGAGTTGAGCTAGGATCTCCCCAGCCCTCCCAGTCTGGACTGCAGTACATTTCTGAAATGTGCAGAGAACTTTGTAGTTTCCCCAGTATGCCTATTACCATCTGAGCTTGATAACATAGATCTTATTGTGTCCATGATGTAGATGCTAAAACTGAAGCCTGGGAGGGGAAGATGATGGATGTGAGAGCCAGGATGAAGACCCTGGTCTCCTGACCCCATCCAAGGCATTTCCCCAGAGCCATGGCATCTGCCTTGTTCCCGTTGGTGGGAAGGTGTTCAGTAGCTGTTGTCCAGTTTTTCTCGTGCAGATTTGTTTCTACATGAGGAGTGGGAAGGAACCATGGCTTCCCTGGGGGTCATTCCCTACTCCTGATAAGTGACTAGCCTGAATCGGGCCTCTGCTCCCAGGAGGCCTCAACAAAGTTTCGCTGACTGACCACCAGGCCTGTAACCCAAATGAAAGGTGAAAACGTGGCCTCTAATTTCTACCCTGGGTTCCATGGAAGGAAAGACCCAGGCTGTGTCCAGGCCCAGGGCCACCCAGAATGGTGCCAATTCCTGATGGGCACCAGGTGTGGGCAGCTCAGGGTGGGATGAGTGAGGGGTTAAAGCTGCCAGGTTGCTGCTCTGCTTGGGAGATGCTGTCGGGTGGGGGCGGGGGGCTGGGGAGTGAGGGGATAGGAGGATGGGGGGTGGGGGGCCCTCAGCTGAGGCAACAATTCAGCCCATGAATCATATTTACAAACACTCCAGCGAGCAGGAAAGGGGCACTAATTAAATATTCACATCCTGAGAGGCCTCCAGGAGCCGTGAAGATGAGGACAGGATTGCAGCCCAGGAGGAAGCATGGTGCTGCCAGAATGCGGGGTGGCCATCGGTCCAATTCAGCCGCCAGGCAGGTCTTATTACAATGATGAATTTTCGAGTTATCAGCACTAATGCAATCACCATCACAGGCCGGGAACACCCTCTTCATCACTCAAAGCCCAGGCTAGGGCAGCCTAGGGAGGGAGAGGGGAGCTTGCCAGTAGGGAACAGAAGGAGAGGCAGCCAGTGCCCCTGCTCTCCAGCTCTAGGCCTTCCTGAGCTGGGCCATTTGGTTGAGGCCCTGGCCTGGAGGCATGAGGCTGGCCCGCTCAGGTGGGGCTCCCAGAGCTCACTCAGCTGCCTCATTGATCGGGAGAAGAGAATGGTTTCCCCTGGACATCTGGGAAGGCTGAGGCAGCTGTCCTGCCCATCTGCCCCCAGGAGAGCGGCTCAGAAGCCTGCAGGAGCCCAGGGGCTTCTATAGATCCACAGGCCCCACATCCGTCAATCTCGATTAAGGAGGGCCACGGGGAGCTGGGGGCTTCTCCGGCCACTGCAGCATTGTCCTGGAGACGCCTGGCCTGGGGACAAGGGGGAAGGAGGCGGGCATTGCTTCCCATGTGAGAATCCATTAATCCTGCCATGGTGATTGAGCACCCGTGACAGCCAGGCATTGTGCTGCATCCTGCACGTGCCGCGCAAGGGGCAGCAAGAGGTGATTGATCAGGGACAAACGGGTGTCTCTTTCTTTATGGTCTTTCAAAGGCACCATTTGGCATCCTGAGCGGGGCAATCGATGAGAGGCAGTTCACCCCCCTGTGGCCACCCCCAGGCGGCAGGTGGATGGGCAGCCGAGGCTGGAGCCCACGTGGGGGCAGTCAGAGGGCCTCCCTGTCATGTGTTCTGCGCTATTAGCCAGGATGGGGTATCCACCGGTGCAGTCTCTTCCTGGTGCAGGGCTGTTGGCCATCAATTTGCCTTCTCCTTTTGCACTGAAAGGGAAGCTGGAACAGTTGCCATGTTTTCTGATAAATTATAGCCACCCAGTCGCCAGGCTTGCAGCCCAGAGGATCCCAGCACTTGTATAAATCAGACTAATGAAAGCTGAGGCTGTCATTTTCAAGAGCAGGCATTCATTCAGTAAACCTTTATGGAGTGCCCGCTAGGTACCCGGGCCTGCTAGCACCGGGAACACAGAGATAAATCAGACAGGGTCCCCCAGCCTTCAGGGGCTCATCCTTCAGGGTCTCAGCCTGCAAAAGACCACAGGCCAATGGGGCAGGCAGAAGCACACACTGGCAGTTACACAATGGAGTGAGGAGGTGGCCTAGCAGAAGGAGTCTGGACTTTGGAACCAGCCCCAACATCCCCTGGCTGTGTGGCCTTGGATCAGTGCCTCAGTGCTTCTGAGCTTTAGTTCCCTCGTCTGAAAAGTGGCCAAGAGGATACCTCCCTCATGGCTGTAAGAATTCAACGACATAATGCAGCACAGTGTCTAGTGCCTGACACATGCGGGGCTCAGTAAGTGGTGAGCTCCCTCTCTTTCTACTCTGGTCCCACCTGCCTGTGGTGAAAGCCATCTTGGGCTGTGGAGGGCAGAGGAGTAGATGCTTGGCTCTGCTGGGGAACAGGGAAGGCTTCACAGAGCAGGTGACTTTGAGTTCAGCCTTTAACAATAGGAGTTGGGGAAAGAAGGGTGAACTTCCCAGGTATGGGGTGTGGGGAAGAGCCAGGGATACTGGGAGAGACTGAGAATCCATCCAGGATGGAGGATGCTGAGGGGGAAGAGCTGGGAAGTAGGAAGGAGTCTGTGGTACGTACACCAGCAATGCAGAGCGCTGAGCTAGTGTGACAGGGTCAAGCCTGAGTCCTAGAGGCTGCCCTGACTCTGTACGGAAGATGGATTGGGACCTGTGGGATGACATAGACCCCAAGGCAGGGATTCCAGTGAACAGTCTGTGGCACTGGTTCTGGGCTGGAGCCAGGCCTGGGTAGAGAGGGTCTGGATTCAAAAAGAGGCACCAACGGAAACTGGGGGGTGGAGAGAAGAGGGTGGCTGAGCCACAAGAGGGGCCAGCTTGGCAACATGCCCATAGCAGAGACAGAAGCGGAACCAGACAGGCAACCCAGAGAGGGCCAAGGGTTTTCTCAGAGAATGCATGCCCCCGATACAAGCTCATAGACAGAGATTTGCAGACATGTACAGACACACACACGTAGAACATGCCAGAGCATGAACTAACAGATACAAGCATGTAGAGATTGAGATACGCAGGCATGCACTGATAGACACACGGAGAGTCCGACTCAAAAAGACGCACCTGGCAGGCAGATTTACAAGGCTGACACATACAGAGATACACACCTGTGTAAACGCACAAACAGAGGAAACAGAGCCCACAGCCACAGTTGGCAAACACACACAAGAAAACACACAGGGAACAACCACCTTTTTAAAAGTCTAATGCCCAGGCTACACCCTAGGTTAATGCCATCAGAATCTCTGAGGGAGGGACTCAAGCATTAGAACCTAAAACTCCCCAGGTGATTCCAAAATGGAGCCAAACTTAAGAACCGGTGCTTCTCAAATGGCATGGTGGTTAAGAGCTCGGCTGCTAACAAAAAGGTCGGCAGTTCGAATCTACCAGCTGCTCCTTGGAAACCCCATGGGGCAGTTCTACTCTGTCCTATAGGGTCGCTATGAGTCAGAATTGACTCATTGGCAATGGGTTAGGTTTTGGTTTTTTGGCTTCTCAAATGTCAGTGTGATACAAGAAGGTCCCCACATGGTGCAAATGGTTTGCGCTCAACTGCTAACCTAGAGTTGGCAGTTCGAACCCACCCAGCAGCACCACAGAAGAAAGGCCTGGCAATCTGCTTCTGTAAAGATGACAGCCAAGAAAACCTATGGAGCAGTTGTACTCCGTGACACCTGGGGTCGCCATAAGTCAGAATTGACTCGACAGCAACAGGTTTGCTTTTTTTTTTTTTGGTTTTGAGGTGGGGCCCGAGATTCTGCATTTCTAACAAGTTTTCAGTGACTCTGACGCTGCTGATTCACAGACCACAAGGCCAGTCTTTCCATGATTCCCTTCCAGCTCAAACAATCTATAGGGCTTATTCCCTTTTTCCAGAGAACCGATGTGGTTCTCCTGGATTCAAGCCTCACCAACAAGATGGAAGGCCTGTTGCCAGCCCATCACCCAGGCCCACTGGGTTCTTCCACACCATCTGCAGCTCTTACTTGAACAAGCTGGTGCTGGGGAATGTCCTCAGAGACCCTGGCATCACAGTGGGGCTGACATGCAGGGTGAAATGGCAGAGCCTCCACCTCCAGCACCTGCAGGGGTCAGGCAGGGGTGGCAAATGGAGGAAGGGACAAGGGGAGCATAGGGGTAGGGGCCGCCTCGAGGGTATGCCTTAACTAGCATTCACCCCTGGCTTCCCAGGGTTGTTATACAGGAAGGTCAGCCCCAAGTTGCCAGGTCATTGAAGTTTTCAAGAGGAGCCAGAAATCTGGATTTAATATGAAATCTTCTGATTTTTAAATGTTGGTGATTTATTCCATTTTAGAGAAACGTTACATAGACTTTGTACAGGCAATACCTGCATGTGGGCTGCTCACCTTCACCCTGCAGCCGTAATGCCCCGTGAGAGCCTCCAGAACCATCCAGCAGGTGTGGCAGCCTCCTCAGGCTCCTCACCACAGGCTGTCTCCCAGCTCTCAGCTTGCCCCACTCCCCAACGCACCCTAGGATCCAGACACTCTCGGTCACTTTTGTTTCCCCCTTTCAAGCTGCCAAATCTGTGTTCTTGCTGTTCTCTGTCTGAAATGTCCACCTGGCAAACTCTGAGTCTTAAAGCTTTGGTTCAAGGGTTACCCCTTCTCTGAAGCCTTCCTGGACTGTCCTGGGTACAGTCATTCCTTCCTTCCTGCTCCTGAACATCTCAGAAGACTCCTCTCTCGTTGTGCCTGCTACAGGGCAATTGTTTGGGCTTGCTGACTGCTCTGTCTTCCCTTCCCCTTCTCCTCTGTGCCATCCTGGAGCTTGGGAATCAGCTTCCCATCTGCTCTTACTTACGAGGCCCAGGCCCTGGACAAAGACAGTCATGGATTCAAATCCTGACTCTGCCTACTACTCTTCTGTGACCTTGGGCAAGTTTCTTAAGCTCTGAGCCCTGCTTCAAAATCTTTAAAATAGATACAACAACAGCATTAAATCCGTGGCATTATTTTGACGGTTCCAAGAAATGATGGGAGCAAAAGAGGCTTTAGCACAGTGCCTGGCACACAGTAGAAGCATATGAATGAATGAAGCAATTGCTCAAAGGTAGAAATCAGAGTTCCCATTTGGGCTGATGGATGGGCCAGGGGTGAGTTAAGCATAGATCTTAATGGCTGACAACTGTAAGGTCCTTTGTCTGTTCTCACATTGTTTATTTTGTTTTAGTTTTTGAGCCAATCATGGTTGGTATATTCATTTCTCTTATACAGAGGAGGAAACTGATGCTCCTAGTGGTTGTGACTTGCTTCAAGTTGTATGACCACTCAGTGGCAATCCAGTACTGAAGCCCACATCTACAGATATGTGGACCTGCTACACCCCTTTCTCCTGGCCTAGTTTTGAGCAGAGCTGGCCTCATGGTCAGACATCCCAGGGCCCAGAGACTGCCCCACCCCCCCGCAAGCCTGGGATCACTGGGGCTGGTGGGCAGGAGATGAAGGGCCCACTGTGCCCCACTGCATGAGGTGGGGCCAGCCACCCTGCTGTCTGAGCCTCTAGGTCCTTATCTGCACAATAAGCCAGCAGAGTAGGGTGGTAAGAGCCTGAATCTGGGCCTGGCCCACCTGAATTCACCTCCCAGCTCTGTCTCTTACAAGCTGAGTGACCTTGGGCATGTACTGCATCTCTCAAGCTTAGTATCCTCATCTGTAATGAGCACCCACCTTATAGAACAGTGATAAAGAAAAAATGGATGAATAGACATGAAGCGCTTACTACAGTGCCTGACACATACTAGATGCTCAATAAATGTTAGCTACTTATATTTATTCTATTATAGGTCTCCATGATCCTCCGGACCCCTTCAGCCCCGACACTGCTGCCTGCCCTCTGACTGCTAGTCCAGTGGTCCTTCCACTGCATTCACCTAGAAGAAACCCACCCAGGAGGGCAAATCAAAAACCCATTGCCGTTGAGTTGATTCCGACTCATAGCAACCCTGCAGCCCAAACTCCACTCTTCCTCAGGAATTCAGCTCCTCTTTGTCCTGTTCTGCTGACTCCCAGATTGTCTGGGGCTCGGTGGTCCCAGCCCTCACTATAGAGGGCTGCCCTGAAGACCCCTACTGGGGCCCTCTTCAGAGTCCCCAGCTTTTGGGGACTGAACTCTGACCCCCATTCTTCCAGCATTAATTTGGCCAGCCTAAGGGCATGGGGCCAGGCCAGCAGGCCCCTGGGAGGCTAAGGTTCTGGCGTGCCTCCAGGCAAAAGTAGCAAAGCTAAGCAGAAATGCCCCGGACAGGGAGGCAGGTCAGTGGACTGGGAGGAGCTGACAACATGGGGTCTGCGAAGGCAGGAGCTAAACTCCAGGCTGCCAGGCAGAGAACAAAGGGGTCTTGGAGAAAAGGCCCAAGACAGAGCGTCTGCCCCTGAGAAATTGACATCAGGAAAGGAAACCATGAATTGGCCATACCCCATAGGCAACTGCAGCCAGCTGAGACTCCTTTTGGGGAGGGGTGGATGGCCTAGACTCTGGGATCCCAGGATTCTAAGGTGAGGCCACTTGACTCTGAGGGGAGCACCTTCTACAGAGAGCTCTTTGCAGACTTGTCCCATATTGGAGCTGTGAGGGGCCCTCAACTGAGGACAGTAGTGGTTCAGTGGTAGAATTCTCGCCTTCTGTACGGGAGATCTGGGTTCGATTGCAGCCAATGTACCTCAGGTACAGCCACCACCCATCTGTCTGTCAGTGGAGGCTTGTGTGTTGCTATGCTACTGAACAGGTTTCAGTAGAACTTCCAGACTAAGAAAACAGACTAGGAAGAAAGGCCTGTCAATCTACTTCTGAAAATCAGCCAATGAAAACCCTATAGAGCATAATGGTCTGATCCCCAAACCATCATGGAGATGGTGCAGGATTGGGTAGCATTTTTTTCCACTGTGCTTGGGGTCACCACGAGTCAGGGGGCTGACTTGACAGCAGCTCATCGCAATAAAGCGGCCTCCAAGCCTTGCTCAGCCCTTTGCCTCTGCTGTATTGTCTGCCCAGAATGCCCTTTCCCCTTTCTCTGCCTATTGAAATCCTATTCATCCTTCTGAGCCCTGCTTAAGCTTAGTGTTGTCTTCTCTGGAAGCCCACTGAACTCCCTAGAAGTTAGACGCCCTCCCCTGAGTTCCCAAAGTGTCTCCCTTTACCCCATTCATAGCACTTACCACATCATCCCACACTTTATCTTGGTGCATCTACCTTCCTTCCCGGGCCACGTCCTTTCACCTCTGAACCCTTAGCACTTTAGTCCCATGCCTGGCATGCAATATACCCTCCAAAATGTCGAGCTAGTGAGTGAAACTACTCAGATCTTCCATTTCAGGTCTTTTTGCTCCAGAGATTGAAAGAGCAGCTTTTCCAGGCAAAGCAATAAAGGGAGCCTGAGTGTAAGCACATATACACGAGCATGCAACACGCACACAAGGCACGCTGGAATGTGCTGGAATCCCAAGATTTGGAAATAACCCGCAGCTGTGTAGCTATGTTCAACCAAAAATTCACCTTGCCTACCTGCCAGTGCCAGTTGAATCTCCTTGGGCTGAGCAGTAAAGGCCCAGGATCTGACCACCCCTCCTTAGTAGCCCAAGCAGGGCACTGCCAAGCCCCAGACCATGTGTTGTCAGAATTCCATTTGGAACTCTGAGTAGCTGTGACCAGGTCTCCCACTGCCCCATCATAGCTACACTCCCAAGTCCAAGATCCATCCCTCCCCTCACCACCTAAATCCAAATGTTTCAGTGATCCATATTACGCCACACCGTCATCCCATACCAGGCTCTCTGTCTTCAGATCTCCCCATGGCAAACAGACTCACTCACCCTAGAGGCCTTCTCAATGCTCCTTCCTGTTGTTTCACTGAATTTCATACTCTGAATACCTGGATGTTCCCCACGAACCTCAGAGCTATTATGTCCAAGGTAGAACTCACCATGCTCCCCATGAACTTATGTCTCACAATATCCAGTTGGTGACCTCACCTTCCATGCCACCTCCAAGCTAGAAACCCAGCACATATTTCTCCTTCTCCTTCACTTCCAACATCCAATCAGTCACCTGGTGCTACTGATTTTACTTTCTAAATATTTCTCAAATCTGGTCCTTTTTCAAGCTTAAGCCCTCTTTAGCTCTTACCTGGGCCATTGCAGTAGACTTATCGTTGGTCTCCATGCCTCAGCTCTCATTCTGCTTTGATTCATCCTCCACACAGATTACCAGGGGGATCTGTTTAAATGTAAATCTGAGCAAGTCATGCTTCTCTTTAAAAATCTTTCGTGGCTCCCCATTGCCTTTTGATAGGGTTGTGCAAAGTGAGTTCTGTGGAAAACTAGTCCTTCAGGATACTCCACAGATACAAGGTTCAATAAGTTTTGGAAAGGCTGCACACCAAATGGCTCTCTTCAAGATTCATAATGTACATAAGCATCTTAAAGATGGCTTCACCATCACCCTAAGCTCCAGTATCTTGACCTTTGACCACGCCCATTTTCCCACCAGTCTTCCAGCACACCAGTCCTTCAGCCTCACAGAACCTTCCCATTTTCAAGCCCCTCCATTTATTCCCCCCACCCCCCGCCCCACGAAGCCATGTCCTGGCTTCACTTTCTTCTTTCTCCTGCCTAGACCCCCTGGACCTTCACTTCAACCCTTTCTTGACACCAGTCTCAGTTCTTTAATGACCTTGTCCTACCCTTCTCTGTCTGTCTGCATCAGTTCACCTACCCATCACTTCATACCCTATACGTTGGAGTCTGAGAGCTGCTGGAGAAAATCACTTTCCACTGTGAGAGTTGGACTCACCACCAGTTCTGGTGTCGACCTCACTGGAGCCCTGTGCAATACCCTCCATCCTTTCTGGGCATCCTGAGTTACCTCTCCCATTCTCAGAAGGGGTTCTACCAAGGTATTATGGATTCAATTGTGTCCTCGCAAAAGATATGTTGAAGTTCTAAGCCCTGGTACCTGTGAATGTCACCGTGCTTGGAAACATGGTCTTTGAAGATGTTATCAGTTAACTTGAGGTCATACTGCAGTAGGGTGGGTCCTAATCCCACCTGAAGTGGTGGCCTATAAAAGAGAAGAGACACAGAGAGACAGGGAAAATGGCCATGTGACAATGGAGTTATGCTGCCCCTGCAAGTCAAGGCACACCTGGAGTTACCAGAGCCGAGAGAGACAAGAAAGGATCTTCCCCTAGAGCCTTCGGAGGGAGCATGGCCCTGCTGACACACTGAATTTGGACTACCAGAACTGTGAAACAATAAATTTGTTTTTATAAGCCACCTGATTTGAGGTATTTCTTACAGCAGCCATAGGAAACTAATACACATAGCTTCACCAAGAGCCCTGTCTTGCAACCTTCCCCACATTCTCTACAGAAAAGCCCCATCTCGTAATTCACAGAGAAAGAGCAGACATAAAGCAGGTCTCCCTTAACTTCTCGTCCCCTTACCTCTGCCTCCTGTTCAAGGCAGACACCTCTACCTGTGCTCTGGTCTCATTCTCTCCCACCTTTGCTGCTGTCCTTTTTCTCCTGCATCTTCTACCTTCCCTCTAGTATCTGCCTTCAGCCTACAAATATGTTCAAGTGTCTTCCACCCAAAATGCAAACAAGTGAAACCCCAAATACTCCTTTGATGCCATCTCTTCCCCTAACTTCCAATCTACCTCTATAGCCTTGCTTTTCAAAAGAACAGTCTACATTCTCTGTTTCCAATTAGTCTCCTTCCATTCCAAACTCAATTAATTCACTGTAACCTGCCTTCAGACCCATCAACTCCCAGAAACTGTTCTGGTCACAGTCACCAAGACTATCTTGCTGCTCATCCAGAGGACACTTTGTGGCCCTTCCCTACATGAACCTCTGGAATAGTTGGTACTGTTGGGCCATTCATTCTTCTATAAATGCTGTGTCCCCTCGGCTGGTGTGACATGATCCTCCAGTTTTCCTCATCCTTCCCTCCTGCTTCCTCTGGACCTCCCTTGGCATCTTTCTGTTCCATCTGGCCCCTAAACACTGGGATTCTCTAGGCTTCACTGTTGGCCTTCTGCTCTTCTCTTTCTGTGTCCTGTCCCCAGGCATCTCATCCATACTCATGCCTTCAACTGCTCCATGGGCCTAGTCAACTCGCACATCCCTGTCTTCAGACCAGACCTCTCTCCTGAACTCCATGACTATACTTCCAACTGACTGTTGGACCCTGCACGTCCCAGACAACTCCAACCCAACACACCCCAAACAGAACTCAACTCCTTCCAGTGTGCTTCCCACTGCCACAAATGGGTCCACTGACTGCCCAACCCAGAAACCTTGGAGTCACCCTGGCCTCTTCTTCCCATCTCTTCCCAACCCGACAGGGTAGGGCCAATCTGGCTGCACAATGAGAACCTTCTAGAAAGCTTTCTAAACACAGCTTCCTGGGTCCTACCCTTGACTTACTGAATCCAAGTCTCCAGGGCTAGGAATTAGAATTTTAGAATCTGAAATCCAGAACCTGAATTTCTAGAAAGCTCCCCCAGGTTGCTGTGATGCCCAGACCGAACCACAGATAGGCGATAGGGAACCACTGTTCTCTAGCCCATGCCCTGATCCCCATCTCCATTGTCAACATCACCAACAGCTCATCTAGCTCAGGGCAACAGCTGTTGCCCACTCCAATCCATCCTCCACACTGCAACAGTGGCAGCTTTCAAAAGAACACAAAAGGGCCATAGCTCACCTCTGCCTCAAACCCTTCTATGTGCCCACCCCAGCCCTTGCCCTCAGGACAAAGTCCTAACCCAGGAACATGCATTCATGGCCCTTTGCCCTTGATGAAATGACTTCTGCTCACCTCCTAGTCTCACCTCCTGCCTCATGCCCTCAGACTATGCACTCCAGTCATCCTGAAGGACACTTGGTCCCCTCACACACAGTCCTGTTCTACAGCTCCTGCCTTTGCACACGTTGTTTCTGATTCCCTCACTGCCAGGACCCTCTAGATCAACCCTTAAGGCTCAACCTAGGTAGAGCTAAACACCTTACTCTCTGGCACTATGAGCCCACATAGCGATCACAGATTTTCTAGGTTTCTCCCCCAGTTAGTGAACGCTCAAGGCAGAACTTGAATCTTGTTCGGTCACTATCCCCAGAGCTAAGCCTGGCTCCCAGCTCAAAGAGGCCTTTGGCAAGGGTCAGTGAACAGAAGGGTAAGAGAAGGGAAGAAAAAGAGCAGCAGGAAGGTTCAGGTGACTTGGGGGAATTCTGCTTATGGGTGCCGGCCAACAGCTGGGTCTCCATCTGGAAGGACCTTATTCTGGACTCTAAGGCTGGATCCACAGATGGTGGGGCTTTTCTACCCTCTTGCCCCTGGGGTTCCCTTGGTAGCCAGGCTGGTCTGGTAGCCTGCCATCCCCACTCCGTGCACCCCCTGGTGAGGTGTGGGGCCTCTGAGAAGCCCCAGCTCCTCCTGCCTGCCCTGGTTAACTCTGAACTTCCCTTAACAAGAACAGTGGGCCCACAGGACCCCAGGACCACCTCACACTCTGATGCTGAACTGGCTGTGCCTTCCCTTTCCTGATCTCTGTCCCCACCCTTGCTCTGTGCCCTGGACAAGAGCACCACTATGCTCCCCTCCCATCATAGCAGTCCCAACCTGGGGGTGGACTGCTCCACCTGGCCCCCTCACCCCATCTTCGCCATTCCTTTAACTTGTTTCCTTCCCTGACCTGCCAATCGCCTTTGGGCCTCATCCACAGCCGGCTCTCCTCTCGGGCTTTCCCTAGGTTAAACTACAGTACTGATTCCCAACTCTGCTGCCCTCCAGCCTCCTGCCCCGGGCCCTCCTCATCCCTGGTGTTAAGATGGCTGAAGCCGAAGGGGACCCGTTGTTTGGGAAGGATAATTGATGGATGGGGGCCCAGGCTTGCTCTAGCTGGATGGCACCCAGCTTTTCCCCTCCCTGTAGAGACACCTCGGAATTGACTCGACGGCTCTGGGTGGTGGGTAGAGACACCAGTCCCCCACTTCCCTGTCAAGTGAGTTTGATTATGGCAGCCCCCATCCTTTGCCAGCTGCCTAATTTGCAGATCTCATTGCAAAATGAAAATGCCAGGCCCTTGTTCAAAAATTATTAAGAATTTCAAGAGAGCGACAGTAGAGCAATGAGCCAACTACTGGGCCTTTCTAAGTGCAGGGCCTTGTTCACAAAGCTGGCCCTGCCTACACTCCTTCCCATCTGGCAGTGGCCCCTCTCTCCTCTCCTTCTCTCAGCTGCTTTCTGAGGCAGCTCCTCAGGGCCGCAGGGCCTCAAATCAGGAGCACTGCCCCAGCCACCCCCAGAAGCCCAAAGCCCAGTTCCATTGCCCCCTCACTGCCCCAGGCGGTGGACAACTTACATCCTCTTAAATCGATGCCTACTTACTGAGCCCCACCTGGCTGAGCCTGAGGAAGGGAGGACAAGTTGATAGTCAATCACTAAAAAAGAAAAGAAAAAACACCAGTTTCCCCCCCATCAATTCTGACTCATGGCAACCCCATGTGTGTCAGAGTAGCACAATGCTCCACCAGGTTTTCAGTGGGTGATCTTTCAGAAGTAGGTCACCAGGTCTTTATTCCGAGGAGCTTCTGGGTGGACTAAACTGCCAAACTTTGAGCTCGCAGCCAAGCACTAGCCAGGGTCTCCTGAGTCAGCTGCTGTGTTCCAGTCTATAGCAGGGCTAAGATGTGAACAAGGGCAGGATCAAACAAAGGTCCTGTGGGCTTAGGGAAGAGTTATTGCTTTGATCAAGAAAATGAATTTCACAAAAATGAGAACAGAAAGATGGGCTTTGATGAAGAGGCAAGGTTTTGTTAGCCAGAGGAAGAAATGGGCATTCCAGGGGGTGGGCATGGCATGGGCAAAAGCTTACAAGTGGGAAGATACTTGGCAGGTTGTAGGATCCTGAGTTGCGCCATTTGGTGGAATAGCCAAGAGGCTGGAGGGAAATGTGAGGTCTGCTGTGGAAAGGTGTAAGGGCCGCGGTGAAGTGTTTGCACTCCGTTAGGGGACACACTAAGGAGCCTTTAGGGATGGTGCAAAGGCTTCCTTTACTTGGCCTTCCCAGCCTACCAACAGAGGGCAAAGCCCCAATTTTCTGCAAAATTGATAGCACGTGCTCTGGTTCTGTGGCCCCCGCAGTCAGTCTGGAGCTACACACAAAAGAAGCGTGGTTTGGGCTCGCTCCTACTCTGAGAACACAGCTAAGGACGCGCAATCTCGCGCGAGCTGGGGTTCCGCGTGCGGCAGTGCCCAGGCCTGTGTTGGTGGGGGTTGGGGCTTTCCCGCCGCTGGCTCCCATTGGTCCTGCGGGCTGGGGAGGGGGTGGGTACAGAATAGGACCCCCAGGCTGGGAGGGGAGGGGAACGGCCCGGCACCCCCCGAAGGGACGATTGGGGCTGGGGAGAGAGCGGCTCCCATGCCCTGATGACCGCCTCCATTCCCACTTTAAATTTTTGTTATGGTATTTTCAAACACATATGAAAGTAGAATGGTATCATGATCCCCTACGGCCCCACCATCAGTTTCAACAATCAGCCATTCCTGGCCAATCTTATTTCATCTAACCCTCTCCCACCACCCACTTTAAAGCAGAATGTGAGTGGCCCAGGGGTGCCAGAGGGCGCGGATAGGGCACCCCCACCCTTCAATTGTAGAGGAGCGGGTGCCAGGCTGGAGAAAGCCCAAGTGCCGAGTAGCTGAGTGGGGGCACGGTGGGGCGGGAAACCAGGCTCACACGGGGCCAGGGCCACGGGGGGCCGGGGCGGAGCCAGTGGGGCGGGGCCCGGAGAGGGGTCGGGGAGGGGAGGCGCTAGCCTGGTGAGTCAAGGCGCGCGGGGTTGGGCGCAGAGGGCCAGTCTCCGCCTTGCAGCTCGGAGTGTGCCCGCTGCGCTGCCTCTGTCGGTGCCTTCGCCCGTCTTCCCGCCGCTGCCGCCGCCACCATGCCCAACTTCGCCGGCACCTGGAAGATGCGCAGCAGTGAGAATTTCGACGAGCTGCTCAAGGCGTTGGGTAAGCTGGAGCGGATGGCGCGCCCCGACGCGAGCAAGTGGCCGGGTGCCCCGGGCCGGGAGGGCGTGGACGTTGGGTACCAGTCCGAGTCAGGAGGAAGTCCCCGGAGCGATAGATCTGGGCGAACTCTAAGGGGCACCCGTCTCGGAGCGGCGAGTAGAGCCCAAGACCCACGCGTCTAGCCAACGTTTGCTGGATGCTGGGCTCTTTCCTCGACGGTTTGGCCTTTATGCGGTACTAGATTTTAGATCATCGCTAGAAGAGATTATTACTCGAGATCAAGGAAGGTTAAGCACTTTAAAATTGGGGACTCAATTTGAGAACGTACTCTGCCATGAATTCACTATGCAACTCAGGGAAAGCCGCTTACCCTGTCTAAGCTTCAGTTTCTCATCTCGAGAATCAGAGCGGGGGCAGGGAGGAGTGGATCAGTTTTTAGGCCCTTATTTTTGGGGGAGGGGGTGGATCTATGTCAGAGGGTTTGGGAAGGTCCGAGCTGGTCCTGGGATGACGGGCCGGTGGCGAGGCCTTGTGAACCAAGACTGCGGCGCACCCGCCGGTCTCGGCGCAGGTGTGAACGCCATGCTGAGGAAGGTGGCGGTGGCGGCTGCGTCCAAGCCGCACGTGGAGATCCGTCAGGACGGGGATCAGTTCTACATCAAGACGTCCACCACCGTGCGCACCACCGAGATCAACTTCAAGGTCGGAGAAGGCTTCGAGGAGGAGACTGTGGACGGACGCAAGTGCAGGGTGAGGCCCCAGAGCTCAGACAGCATTCCCTGGTCCCTGCTTCCTGCCCACCGCTCGCTGCAGCGGGTTGAAACTATAAACTGCCCTTTGCAGTCTGTGGCACGCTTTGCAGTCTGTCTGACACGTCCTTGCAGGGCGTGTGCACCGGCTGTTTGCAGAGGGTTTGTGCAATCAGAGTGTCCAGGGGTCTGGAGAAAGCCCTACCCAATCCCATCACTAAGATGCCTCCGGAGGTGCTAAACCGAGCTCAAAGCGCGGTCCCTGGGTTGCGCGGCGATCCCCGAGGTGGCTTCTGCAGCGCTTTGCTGCGCCCTGGGCACCAGCACGAACGGCGGCACGGGAGGAAGGCTTGCAGGGGCCGCTAGGTTCCCGGACCGCGCTGCTGCCACGTTTCCTGTCGCAAGTGGAGCCGCAGCTCCCGCGTCCCGCTCCCCGGGTGCCAGGGCCCCCTGGGAATGCTCTGGATCCAGTTTTAGCAGTCTCGATTGCCCCAGACACCTCTCGCCGCCCGCTCTCAGCCTGGTTCCTTAAAGGAACGGCGAAATCCTCCTCCAAACGAAGCATGTTCTGAGTGGGAAAATGGACTAAGTAATATCTCTTAGTCCTCAAGGGCAAGAGTTTTGTTTTTCTCTGTACTTTGGCCCAAGGATGAGCGAGTGGGCTGAAGCTAGGGGTAGTACGTTCTTTTTTGGCATGGGCAAAAATCGCGTTTGGTCGAGTCCTGTATTTACAGGACAGATGGAAAAATAATCACTGCTGCTGCCACTTATTTGAAAAGTGACAGAAAGTCTCCCTCCACTTCTCCAACGTTTAAAAAAAGAAAAAAAGTAATAACATACCAGAGAGTGTGAAATTGTTTTTTTCACCTTTCCTGAGTGGAGCCTGTCTTATCTAGGGACCGGGAAGCTCTGAGCACTGGGCTTGGAAGAAGGACCCAGAGACACGGTTCCCCAGGAACACACTGACCCATGGGGTAGTATTTGGCTCCCAGAATTGGCATAACCTGAAAATGATGTCCAGGCTTGGAGGCTGGTGGGATCTGAGGTCCAAGTTACCATTGTTTGCAAAAACAAAAGAACAGAATGGCCTAGTTAGAGTCTTAAAACTGGGCCTTAAACCGATCCACTCCTCCCTGGGAGTCTAAGGCTTGGGAAGAGGTAGGACTCAACATGGGAATATCTGATGGTGGTTACTGCCAGGAAGGGCAATTCTGATTAAAAATAATGCCAATAGTAAGCAAAGTTTCACAGGATAGCATGGAGAATGGGACTTTATTTATCCACCCCCCTACCCCCTACACGCCCTGCCTAATGAACATCTCCCATGCGTTAGTTAAAATGCAATTATGTGCAAGTCAGTACTGGGCCACCCAGCTCAGCTGAATAGTGCTGTTTTGTGCAGGCGCTGGAGAAAACCACAGAGAATCCCTCCCTCACCTCCCACCTCCATCAGCATGACCCTTCCAATGGATATGATTCCCCCCACCCCCCCAACCTCCCTCTCCCAAGTAACCTGGAAAGGGGCAGCGTTTTTGTCCTCAGAGCCAGAGACACCCAGGTTTATCCAAGCAGACTATGCTCTACGGCTGTTGAGTGCAGACAGAAAGGAAGGCGTTTCCCCCAAAATCTCTCCAGGGAACAGCACCCCTGATCTACAGATGTGGTTGCAAACATGGCATCTTAAATTTTCTAAAATTGTGTGGTACCGATATGAAGGTTCTTGCCTTTAAAATCAAAATTGCCTGCAGGGGGTAAACACATTTTGACATATAGGAATCATTGCGTGCTCTAAATTTTATTCCTAGAATGCAAATCGTGCTGCTTTGTTGAGTGTGTGTATACAAGGTGTATTTATACCCCAGAAAACCTGTGACCAGCTCTGAATTTGAACTTTATAAGGCTCAGCAGAGAAGATTCTGTGCCCCGCTGACAGGGACCATGTGTTGCTTCTCTGCACAGCAATTACTCTCAGGGTGCTCATTGTTGTCTCTGCTCCTGCTGTGGAGACTGTAATTAATGTCGCTAATGGTTTTCCTGCCCACAGAGTTTAGCCACTTGGGAGAATGAGAACAAGATCCACTGCACACAAACTCTCCTTGAGGGGGACGGCCCCAAAACCTACTGGACCCGCGAGCTAGCCAACAACGAGCTCATCCTGGTGAGAGCCTTTGGACCCTAGAACGAGTCCCCAATTCCCCCAGAGGATGCCCATGGCGGGCCACTCAAACATGTCATCCTTGCTCACCTATTCAGCGAGAGACACCATTGGCCTGGGTTAAAATTTGAGCAGAAAGCCTGAGATGACAGTTCAGGTCAGATATTATTAGCTTAAGAAAGGAGTGGCTCAGGAGGGCAGAGAAGGGGTGAGAGACATAGGCTGGCGTGCCTGCCACTATCCAAACTGACATATCTCAGCCGTGACTTGCTTTAAGCAAACCTCCCCTCCAGCTGGGCTCAGAATGTTTGGACTCTGAGAGGTCCTGGGGTTCACACTGCAGAAGAGATTTTTTTTTTTTCCTTCTCGTTCGCCACTTTGCTGGCTAGGAAAGGTTTCAGAAATTTTAACACATCAGCCCTTGGAGCCTTAGGGAACATTTACCCCTGGATTTACACAAATCCCCGATGGCCTTCGGGACTCAGGCAAGTGCTAAAATGGGAAGTGTCTGAGGATAACACAAAGTGTGGAGGGGTGGAGCCCTTAGAACCTGAGGACCCGGGCTCTGACTTAAAGATTTAAGCATTTTAAAGACCCCTGGCCGAACAAAACTTCTCGGTAAGGCCAAATGAGAAACCACTGTAGTTTAATCCTATGGAGCGCAGTTCTACTTTGCAACACATGGGGTCGCCATGAGTCGGAACTGACTCAAGGGCAACAGGTTTTTGGTAGTTCACCCATGCCCCTACTTTTAGGAATGGAGTCAAAAAAAGGTTGGAAAAGAGGACAACCCCCAGATCACTCTCCCTTTGTCTTTCAGAAGAAGCCCTGGTGGCACAGTGGTTAAAGAGCTCAGCTGCTAACTGAAAGGCTGGCAGTTTGAACCCACCAGCCGCTCTGTGGGAGAAAAATATAGCAATGCTCTTCTGTAAAGATTACAGCCTTGGAAACCCTGTGGGGCAGTTCTAGTCCCTTGTATAGGGTCACTATGAGTCAGAATCAACTCGATGGCAACAAGTTTGTCCTTCAGAAGAGACTAACCTTTCCTTGCAACCAGCCATCTTTTTCCGCTCAGACTAGAAAAGGGAAAAGCTGTTGTGGGTAACCAGGAAATTATATCCTTTGTTCCCCATCAGGCATTTTGTTAACATTTCCCCCCTGAGGCTGTCAGTCTGCTCCAGCTTAGTGAATGTCAGCACTGAAATGTGGCTGGGGATAGGAGGTGGCGAGGTGTTGTAAGAACGCTGTGTGACCTGGGTATGGCCCTTCCCTTCCCAAGCCCTGTCCCCCTGCTACAAAATGAGGGGTAGAGCTAAAGTCTGATCCCCGATGTCCCTCTGAGCCCTGAAATTACATGTTTATTCTGCAAGAAAGCACTAAATTGAGCTGTCTCTACTAATTTCAGTGGGAATACTTGATTTCTCTCTCCTTTCATCCTTCCCTGGGTTGATTTAACGTGCTTTCTCCTTTCACAGAGAAAGGACTGGCTTAATTTGCAACCTGGTTAATGTCGTTTCCAAGGAAGGATGGGGGTGGGAGAGCAATTTGAGTCTGAGTCTTGGAAACTT
Organism: Elephas maximus indicus; assembly: GCF_024166365.1. Lineage (NCBI taxonomy): Eukaryota > Metazoa > Chordata > Mammalia > Proboscidea > Elephantidae > Elephas > Elephas maximus. The sequence goes on along the minus strand of NC_064831.1, from coordinate 68,213,407 downwards.
AGGAGAAAAAGGCGCATATGGTTCACTGTCACCAGAGACGGCGAAAAGGGAGAGGATTTTTAAGTTCTTGAGTATAGCGGAGGGTTAAGTAAGATCAGTTTGCTCTGCGAGAAAGTGTGTGATTTTATTAACCTCTGTAGTAGGTTTGTGTTTTGGTTAGTACCTAAGCAGCCAGAGTCATAGGCCAGATTCTGCTCGGAGGACTCGCCACTTCCCAATCTCCCGCCCCCTCCAATTGCAGCTCCACCCGAGCACCCTTCCCTGGCTCAGCAAACATATATACAAGCCCCAAAGGGGGCATTAAGTCTTGGCGTTTGGAATCTGAAATGTGGGCTTTCGTTTCAAGGCTTATTATCATTAATAAATCCAGAATTTAGGGAGATGCTATCTCCATATAACGAGAGGCAAATTATCCTAGTTAAATTGTAATAAGTTCTCCCAGTGCCAGCAATAAATTGCCTCTGGGCTATAAGTTGCTTTCCTTTGAAAACTGAATACACTCTCTCAAACTACTCTGGAACATTCTACAGAGAGTTTCTCTGGGCAACTTCTATGCATCGTTTGCAGGGAGCCCTGGTGGCACAACTTTTAAGTGTTCAGCTGCTAACCAAAAGGTTGGTGGTTCGAACCCACCCAGTGATTCCATGGGAAAAAGACATGGCAACCTGTCCTGTAAAGATTACAGCCTAGAAAACCATATGGAGCAGTTCTACTCTGTCATATGGGGTCTCTATGGGTTGAAATCAACTCCTCAGCATCTAACAAGAACATGCCTCGTTTCCAGGCTAAAAAGGCTATTTCAAATGTAGCTGGAAATATGGCAATTGCTTCTCATGTCCTAAAGCTATTCGTTGGCCTGGGTGAAGTGTTGGATAGCTATGGTGATTACAGCGTGGGTGAACAGTTGAACCCCAAACTTTAGCATTCCATCTGACACTCCACGGCTGTAGAACTCAAAAAGCTCTAGAAAACTAACATGGTTCTGGGGTCCAGACATCTGAGAGGTGAATGTACGTGGTGGGACAACCCTCTCCACCCCAGCACTCCACCCCCCCACCCCGACACACAGCACACAGAATCGTCTGCATTTCCCTCTAATAGCAGAAGAGAACAGGACAGACAGGGTGTCTGGATACAAGTACAACTGTGTCAGTCTGGTCAGAAGTTCCCGAGTTTGAAAAGGAGCCGGTAGTGAGCATTTGCTTCCTTAATAATCACTAATGACTATAAGTATTTCCCTGAAACACAAGTGTTGGGATAACGTCCTAGCAAACGTTCTCTGAGAGCATCTCATAACCAATGGAGAGCCTCAGGGGTAAGGATCTGAAGATCCTAGGACCTCCAAGCTCTCAGTCCAGTGGTTTTAACCTCCCTTGAGTCTCAGGCCAGTTTGAGGTTCTGAAAAATAGGGGCCTTCCTGCAGAAAAATGTACATCTGCAAATGAATATACCCACATCAGGTCTACAGTCTGGAATTTATGGGTTTTGGTTTTAAAAAAAAAAAAACAACACGTATATTGTTTTCCTTGATCCAACTGCCCAAGAAGCCCAGGAGAGCAAGCCTGTGAGTAATTACTAGTTTTGGAAGAGATAAGACAGTTTATTTATGGGCAATATCATCTCAGGGGTCGGCAGAAAAACATCCTCCTCCATCTACGGAATGATGCGTGCCCTCCCTCCCCTAGTAAAATGTCCATCCTCACCCTCCCCACCGCAAACAAACAAAACCTATAGAATTTTACCTGGAAAGAGCCTTTTGGATCATCTTGTTCAATCCCACCCCTTCCCACAGCTCCCCCTAGCCCCAAGAGACCAAGAGAGGAAGAAACTTGCCCAAGTTTACCTGGTAATACAACAGTTAAGTGCTCAGCTGCTAACCAAAAGGTTGGTGGTTTGAATCCACCCAGTGGCTCTGTGGGAGAAAGACCTGACAATTTGTTCCCATAAAGATGACAGCCTAGAAAACCCAATGGGGCAGTTCTACTCTGTCACATGGGGTCGCTATGAGTCAAAATCAACTCGATGGCACCCGACACACCACCCAGCTTGTAGGATGAAGAGCTCGGTCTAATGCCAACACTGCTTTTGCAGCTGAGACCAATTTTCTGGGCTTGCAGGTGATCTGAGTATTACTTACACAGCATCTCAGGCTGTGTCCCAGGCTGCACTGCTACTTCCTGGAAAGCAGTTCTAATTTCTCTCCCAAGCAATCCCATCTGGTTGGTCAGACACCATGGCTCCAGCGACCCAAGCCCCTTGTTCTCTTGAAGTCATGTGAAGAGAGACAAAACCACTTCAGAAATGCCCAATATGACATTCTCCCCCTTTCATGTTTAATTTCAAAACCAAAGCCAGGAAACTTGCATTTCTGATGTCAGACTTCACAGGTTCCAGAAGCGAAAGAAAACTGCATATAACATAATTCTATACCTTGGTTGCCTCTCTGCTTAGGAGAAAAAAAAAACTAAAATAAAAACCAAAACCTTAGTGCTTAGCATGAGTGAACAGCACAGGAAATTGAATGTCTGTTACAAAGAGTTTTTTAACAGGGCAGTAAGTGGCCTTATTAGCAATATGCCGTAAACGTTTTTGCACAGGCATCCGCACTGATTGGTTTTCCTTTTCTTCTCCCCTGCAGACGTTTGGCGCCGATGACGTGGTCTGCACGAGAATTTATGTTCGCGAGTGAAGGCGGCTGGCTTGGTCCAGCTTTAGGGGCGGAATGCACGCTCCCCTGGGAATATGTAATAGGCCCAAGTTGCCCGTGGGCCTCCCCTCCCTCCATCAACATTAGGTGATCCCCTGGTTCTTCCCAATAATGTTGTAGTGTTTCCCCCCAAGGCCTTCACGCCCTTCGTGTTCCTGGTGCTCTGTAGTTTGGCATTTGCATGGTTTCATCAGTCATTAAACTAGATGGACATATCTCATGGCTCCTCCTTTTCTTGAGTTGCCTCTTTAGTTCAGCACCGGCTTACTGTGTTCCTCCTGTCCCTAGCACTGTGCTGGTCTGTGTGGCACTTTCAGCTCTAGCTTGCTGGCCTCGGCCCAGCACTTTCAGCATGCATCAGGGGTTGCAAACTGGGTGCCCTCAGACTGGATCCAGACTGCAGATTCAGGAGCGTTTGGACCTCAGAGTGTTGTTGGTTTTTTAATTGAATTAGTTGGTGTACCCGCACTGTTCTCAATAGGAAAAAGAGGGCACATTCAAAGGGTTGAGGAGAACACCTACATTACCACCCTTAGCTGCAGAGACCGAGGAGAAAGAGGGGTCACCAGATCAAAGGAGCTGTAGCCTGGGAGAGGGGACACCCTTCCAGAGCTGCGGCAATATGTAGAGGAACACAGTCTCTGCCAAAACCATGGTCCCAGCCAGCATATGTGGGTTGGGGTAAGCTCAGCACAAAGGGGTACAAGTATCCTGACCTCTTAGCTTTCCATCTCTGATCTACCTGTTCTGCTCATTGTCCAAATCCAACTGGAATCTAGAGAGTAAGGGAGTGGGGATGGGGGGTGGGGGGAGGGGGAGGGTACTTGTCCACAAGGGTCAGCCTCCCACAGCATACGTAGCAGGGTGGAAGATGAATCTGAACATGCAAACGGACAATAACCCGCACAGTTGCCAACTTTTAAATTTGAAAAACATTTGTTCTAAAATTGATGTGGTGTTAGTTGCACAACTCTGTGAATATACTAAAAACCACTGAATTGTACACTTTCAGTGGGTGAATTGTGTGGTATGTGAATTATATCAAGATAGCTGTTATAGGAACCCTGGTGGTACAGTGGTTAAGAGTTTGGTTGCTAACCAAAAAAGTGGCAGTTTGAATCCACCAGCCACTCCTTGGAAACCCCATGGGGCAAGTTGTATTCTGTCCTATAGGGTCACTATGAATCTGAGTTGACTTGATGGCAATGGGTTTGTTTTTTTTTTGAGAGCTGTTATAAGGAGCCCTCGTGGCACAGTGGTTAAAGTGCTCAGCTGCTAACCAAAAGGTTGGCAGTTCAAACCCACTAGCTGCTTCACAGGAGAAAAATGTAGCAATCTGCTTTCATAAAGATTTACAGCCTTGGAAATCCTATGGGGCAATTCTACTCTGTCCTACAGAATTGCTATGAGTCGGAATCAATTCAGTGGGCATAGGTTTTTTGGTTATAGCTGTTATAAAAAAAAAAAAAAGAATGTACTGATCCCCCTGGTTATAATGCTGGGGACACTGTCAGTACTGAAAGAAGAGCTGCAGGAACTGAGCTTCAGGGATTGGAATCTGGACTCAGTGCCCTCTAAAATCCTCTCCATCTCTTTCTCCTCCTGACTTCATGCAACTGGTTTGGGTCACATGACCATCCCTGGACCAATCACAGCATATGAGGGAATAAAGTACAATAATTGGCCAGGCCTGAGTCATGTGATCTCTCCTACGGCCAGGGGCAGAGCCTATTAATAGGAAAAAAAAAAAAAAATAATAGAAGAAGGGCAAAAAATCCAAACCCATTGCCGCCAGTTGATTCTAACTCATAGCGACCCTATAGGACAGAGTAGAACTGCCCCATAGGATTTCCGGGGAGCAGCTGGTGGATTCCAACTGCTGACCTTTCGTTAGCAGCCAATCTCATAACCACTCTGCCACCAGGATTCCAGAAGAGAGGGAATAGGAGGGAAAAACATGAGCAGGCATGGAATGTGGTTATACCACTCCCAATGCTGGCTAGAAATGTTGAATAAATTATTTAAATACTTGGAAGCTTGGTCCCTTGTCTGTAAAAATGAGGACGATAAAACCTGATTGGCTTGGTTGGTGTGGAGATTAAATGTGTTAGCATATGTAAAGTGCTGGGAGCTTTATAGACTCCTACAAGTACCTTGCCTTCCAGGCAGGTGGGACCTAACCCTGATTCCACTTCTCTCGGCTTCTCTGATCTTATATATTACCCATATGCTTTTTTTTTTTTTTTTTTTATGCTTTAGGGCGTCTTCTCTGTCTGTCCTTGCCCTCAGAGGTTGGAGCCCTTTGGTGTCTGTCTAATCAGGCATGGAATTACAGCCTGCCTTGGAGCCCTGGGGATGCAGTGGTTAAGAGCTCAGGCTGCTGACCAAAAGGTCAGCAGTTCAAAACCACCAACCGCTCCTTGGAGACATTATGGCTGCTAACCAAAAGGTCAGCAGTTCAAATCTACCAGCCGCCCCCCAGAAACCCTATGGGGCAGTTCTACTCTGTCTTATAGGTTCGCTATGAGTCGGAATCGACTTGATGGCAACTGGTTTGATTTCTTTTTGTTTGTTTTGTGCACACAGGACTTCTGTTGTGGTCCTATGCTTTCATTCCATGTTTCCTCGGTTCTTGTCATATTCCACCAACCAGCCTGGCCAGTCCTTGAGGCTGAGAATGGCTTACATATCTCTGCATCCCCACAGGGCTTGCCACATGTGGGGTACTCTATAAACATGTGCTGATTATCTGATAGAGAGCCAACATTTTTCTAAAAGATCCAAGTGTTCCTGAACGGAAATCCTCACAGAAAAGCAGACATTGCAGAGCAAATAATGGTATTCAATTCAAATGCCATCCAACAGTAAAAGTAGCCTCAGGTGGACATAGCATTATACATATCATACCTGAGCAGCAGGCAGGGCAGAGATTCCAAGCTCTACTTGAAAGAAAAGTGTGAATAGTACAGGAAAACCTGCTCAGGATAGAGAAGGTTTGGAAGCAGCAGACTTGTTGGTTGCCTGCCCCAGCGTCTTTCCCAATCCCCCTCTCCCCTGACTGCCTCCCAGAGCAGAGGCTGGGAAAGCCAACGCTTATTTTCCTAATCCACGTTATAACCAGTGTTGGCTATATGACCCAGTTCTGGCCAATGAGATGAGGGGAAATCTAAGGGGCTTCTGGGAAAGGCTTTTTTTCTGATGAGAGGAGACCCTGAAGAGGAATTTGTTATTCTCTGCTTCCTGCCACTGAATGTGGTGTGAGATTGTAAGGTCTGGAGCTGCTGCAGCCGTCTTAACACCGTCAGGAAAAGACCAAGAGAATCTCAGAGATGTCAGCTCAGAGTGTTTGAGACAATGCAGCCACCACCTCTCTTTGGATGTGCTATTGATAGTGATTAAAAAAAAAAAAAAAAAGCTACCGTTCGTCATTGTTAGCTGCTGTTTAGATGACTCTGACTCATGTCAACCTTACATATAACGGGACGAAACGTTACCTGGTCCTGCGCTATCTTCATGATCATTGGTATGTTTCAGTCCTCTTCATTTTGTCATTGCTGGCGTAGAAGACAGCATGACTATCAGATTCAAAATGGCCAATGCCGGTTCATTTTAGCTCCCTAATGCCTCAGGTACTGATTTCAAGCATCCCATTTTATTTTCGAGGACTTCCAGTTTTCCTTGATTCATACTTTGTACATTTCATGCTTTGATTATTAATGGATGCTTGCAGCTGTTATTTCTCATTTGAATGGTACCATATTAGCAAATGAAGGTCCTGAAGGCTTTACTGCACCTATGTCATTAAGGTCAACTCTACTTTGAGGAGGCAGGTCTTCCTCAGTTGTATTTTAGGGCCTTTCGACACGAGGGGCTCTTCCAGTACTATATCAGGCCATATTCTGTTGTGATCCATAAGGTTTCCATTGGCTAATTTTCAGAAGTAGATCACCAGGCCTTTCTTCTTTGTCTTAGTCTGGGAGCTCTGCTGATACCTATCCATCATGAGTGACCCTCCTGGTATTTGAAATACGGGTGTTATAGTTTCTAGCAGTATACCAACGTGCAAGCCACCACAATACAACAGACAGCATTCTTTTTTTTTTTTTTAATTTTTATTGTGCTTTAAGTGAAAGTTTACAAATCAAATCAGTCTCTCACATAAAAACTAATATACACCTTGCTACATACTCCCAATTACTCTCACCCTAATGAGACAGCCCGCTCCCTCCCTCCACTCTCTTTTGGTGTCCATTTCGCCCTCTACCCTCTCATCTCCCCTCCAGGGAGGAGATGCCAACATAGTCTCAAGTGTCCACCTGATCCAAGAAGCTCACTCCTCACCAGCATCCCTCTCCAACCCATTGTCCAGTCCAATCCCTGTCTGAAGAGTTGGCCTTGGGACTCCTGGGCCAACAGAAGGCCTCGGGGCTATGACCACCAGGGTCCTTCTAGTCTCAGTCAGACCATTAAGTCTGATCTTTTTATGAGAATTTGGGGTCTGCATCCCACTGCTGTCCTGCTCCCTCAGGGGTTCTCTGTTGTGTTCCCTGTCAGGGCAGTCATCGGTTGTAGCCAGGTACCATCTAGTTCTTCTGGTCTCAGGCTGATGTAGTCTCTGGTTTCTGTGGCCCTTTCTGCCTCTTGGACTTTTGCCCATTTTTTAATTGGGTTATTTGGACAGACAGCATTCTTATTCAGTGGCTTCCATATTTGCAGCTGAAAGCATTCCTGATATCAAGATAATGGAAAGAAGGACAGAGGCCTGTCTGACTTACAAATTCCTAGGAAGACTTGTCTTCATGATGACTACCAGTGCCATGCAACTAGATAATTTGCCATCTTGCTCAAAGGAATAAAAAAATATCAAAATATTTTATAGAAGTTAAGGCTCCAGCCTATTGTGACATCTTTCTGAATCCTCTCTTACTTCAGTCCTGTCTCATCACCATGCCAGCCAACATTTCTTAATAAACAGCAAGGATGTTATCAGAGGAAATGTGGGGCAGCCTCCACGCTGCCAGCCTCACCCACCCATCCTTCTCAGAGCCCTCTGTCCTCTCCCAGTACAATCCAGTGGTCTTCTCTCCTTCTTGACACATTTACTGCCCATTAGTGTCAGAAAATTTTTCAGATCTTGTCAAAAACATCACTCGCAGCTATGACTGCCCTCCCTAATGTCCAGGTAACACTGTGCCCCAAGATAAAAGAAACACAGGATGTCACTGGGTGAAAAATAAATCTTTGACAAGTAAATGCAGATCAGAGTGGACTTGAAATCTCTCTTGACTGCAAACCCTTAAATTGAATGGACAGTTGTGCTCATCCCAGTTCCATCAGAGTCCCTCCCTTTTTAAGCATCCCCAACAGTGAAAAGATGGAGGCCCAGAGTGGGGAAATGATTTGCCTAGGGTGCCTGTAAAGATCAACAGGACTTCCCTCTCTGGACTGATCTGCTTTCTTTTATAAAAACAAAAATGAACAAAAAACTTTCTTACAGAAAATTTCAAGCATATACAAAAGCAGAGAGAATAGTCTAATAATTCCCATGTACTACCATCCAGCTTCAACAACCATCGAGGCCAATTTCGTTTCATCTATACCCCATCTACTCTCCCCTCTCTCAGATGATTTTGAAGCAAATCTCAGACGTTTTAAGATTTCATCTGTAAATATGTCAGTATGTGTCTCTAAAAGATGGGAATCCCTTAAAAAAAAAAAAACCCTGCAATACCATTATTATACTTTAAAAATTAACAATAATTTGTTAATATTATCAGATATCCTGTCAAAGTTCAATCTTTTCCAATTGTCTCATAAATTATTTACCCATTTGTTCAAATCAGGGTGAAATAAAATCCGTACTTAATGATTGGTTGATATGTCTCTTAAGTATTTTTTAATCTATAAATTCCCCCTCTACCTCATTTTTTTTTATAATACATTTCTTGGAGAAACTGGTCATTTGCCCTGAAAAGCTTCCCAAAGTCTGGATTTTGTTGATTGCATTTCCATGGTGTCATTTAACATGTTCTCTCTCCCTACATTTCTTGTAAATTGGTAGTTAGATCTGGAAGTTCAGTTAGATTCAGGTTTGATTTTTTTGGCAAGAATATTACATAGTAGTATGCTGAATTGTACTTGGGAGGCTCTTTATGTCTTGTTGCCTCTTTTTTTTTTAGTAATATTTTATTGTTTTCAATGAATGTTCACACGGCAATTAGGTTCCCATTTGACAATTTCTAAACCAATTGTTCAGTGATGCTGGTTACAGTTTTCACAATGCATCAACTTTCTCTTTAATTGCATTCTGGATGTCCTGTTGCCAGTGCTCTAATTTCCCTACCCCTTTATCTTCTCATCTTTGTTTTTGAGTAATTGTTGACCTTTCGGTATCATATAGATGTTTTTTTAATGGAGCACCATACTTACGGGTAATATCCTTTATTTTGCATGCCAATCTGTTATTTCACTAAAAGGTGACCTCAAGATAGTTTCTGTTCAAGATTTAAAGAGTATCTTAGGGTGATAGTCTCAGGGAATCCCCTAGTCTCAACTGGTCCAGAAAGTCTGGACTTTTTAAGAATCTGAGTTCTGTTCCATGTTTTCCTCCCATTCCATTAGGGTCCATCTATTGTGGCCCTGATCAGAACGATCAATAGAGGTAGCTGGGCACAATCTAGTTCTCCTGGTCTCAGGGTAGATGAGGTCATGGCTCCTGCAGGCTATCAGCTCTGTAGACTAGTTTCTTCTCTGAGACTTTGGTTTCCTTCTTTCTCTTTTGCTCCTGATGAGTAGACAAATAGCTGTATCTTAGATGTCTGCTTGCAAGCTTTTAAGACCCCAGATGCTACCCACCTCACTAGCATGGAGAACATGAACTTCATGAACTATATTATGCCATTTGGCTGAGTTGTCCCATGGACTAAGGTCCTAAGCCTTCAAATCCAGAAAACCAGTTTCTCAAGGTGTTTTGTCATGTCTAAAAAAATCCATAACTGTGTCCTCCATGAATATGTATGCATGCACACACATATCTGTACATACACATACATGTAGATACTTCTATGCACACATATGTACACCATGTACCTACCTGTACACATATATGCCTATACACATACATGTGTGACCATACTCTAATTTTTTGATTATTTATTGTTGGTGTTGTCAAATTATATATGTCATATTCTTTTGCACAAACATCCTTTTCTCTTGTGTGCTCCTTAGTGGCATCATTTACTTTGATCAAGCTGTGCTCATTACACCCATATTTGGTGCTACTTTTCCCATTACCAAAATAACAACTATCTACAATCTAGGGAGTGATTCTCCCTCCTCCCCCCACCCACTCCTGGTAACCACCAATGAAAATTGGTCTCTCTGTCTCTGTCTATATTTTTTTCTTCTTATAAAAGTTGGATCATACAATATTTGTCCTTATGTGATTGACTCATTTCACTTAGCATTATGTCCTCTGGTTCCGTCCATGCTATGTTTCACAGACTCATCATTGTTCTTTATGGTTGCATACTATTCCATGGTATGTATGTACCACATTTTGCCAACCATTCATCTGTCAAAGGGCACTGAGGCTGTTTCCATTTTTTGCTATTGTGAATAATGCCACAATGAACATAGGTGTGCATTTTAGATCTCTGGGGCCTATACCTAGAAGTGGGATTGTTGGATCATAAGGTATTTCTATATCTAGTTTGTTGAGGAAGCACCATACCATTTTCCATAGTGGTTGTACCATTTTGGTTGCCTCTTTCTTTGATGTTAGAGGCCCTTGGTGATCACTGCCTAAATCCATGCTTTCATTAGAGGTTGAAACATGGGGATATTCTGTCATTCCTTCTTCATTTATGAGCTGAAATACTTCTATGAAAAGATACTTCCCCTCATCTATTGTTTGATTACCCTGAGGTACAGTTTATATAGGAAAGGCAGAACAAATGCTTGACCCATTCCCTGTATTTACCGGTTTCCAAAGTAATGAATTGGTTCCCTGGTATCCTTCAAAGGTAAAGGATTTTCTGTGTGTGTTTTTTCATTTTTTAATGTCTTCTGAATTTAAATATATTTGGTGTGTTTCAATTCATTGCAATTTTATCCATACTGATATTAAAATTGTCCCTTCTTTGACCAGGGGATGCCTCTTCAAATTGGCTCCTAAGTCTTTTGTCAAGGCCTTAATTGTCTTTGGTAACTTCTTCCAGGCTCATTTTGCACATTTCCTGGCTCCAGACCTGGAATCAGCCATTTCTCCAAGGAGCCCAGTGCTTTTAGGAGGCTGTGGTATTTAGAAACCATAGTCTGGGTGCTAGAAGACGGGTCTGTTTTTGATTCTAAGACAGAAGCAAGTGTTTTATGACCCAAGAAGCAAACCCATTGCCGCCGAGTCAATTCTGACTCATAGTGACCTTACAGGACAGAGTAAAACTACCCCATATGGTTTCCAAGGCTATAAATCTTTCTTTGTATCGCCTTGTCTTCCTCTCCATATGAAAGATCTATGACTACATTTCTTAGTCCCTCTGTATTGCTTTAACATTGTCTTCTTTTACATAATAACATCACTGTTTCCCTGTTTTGAGCGTTTTTTTACCTTGATTTATTTTTGTGATTTCCCTGCCTGGGTTGACATATGATTGCTCTGTCCAGTGTTTTAGTCTTGGCTTGATACCTGATATTATTGATTTTCTAACCAAAGAACTCCCTTTAGTATTTTTTGTAGTTTTGGTTTGGTTTTCATGAATTCCCTAAACTTCTGTTTATCTGGAAATGCCCTAATTTCACCTTCATATCTGAGAGACAGTTTTGTTAGATATATGATTCTTGGCTGGCAATTTTTTTCCTTCAATACTTTATATAAGTCAGCCCATTGCCTTCTTGCCTGCATGGTTTCTGCCGAGTAGTCCAAGCTTATTCTTATTGGGTCTCCTTTATAGGTGACTTTTTGTTTAACCCTAGCTGCTCTTAAAATTCTCTTTCTCTTTGGTTTTGGCAAGTTTGATTATAATATATCTTGGTGACTTTCTTTTAACATCTACCTTATGTGGAGTTCAATGAGCATCTTGGATATCTTCTCATCTTTCACGATACCAGGGAAGTTTTCTGCAAACAAATATTCAAGAATTCTCTCTGTATTTTCTGTAATCCCTTCCTGTTCTGGTACTCCAATCATTTGTAGGTTATTTCTCTTGACAGAGTCCCACATGATTCTTAAGGTTTCTTAATTTTTTTTTAATTATTTTATCTGATTTTTCTTCAAATATACTGGTACCAAGTGCTTTATCTTCAAGTTCACCGGTCCTGCCTTCCACTTGCTCAATTCTGCTCTTCTGACTTTCTATTGAGTTGTCTAATTCTGTAACTGTATTGTTAATCTTCTCAATTTCTGATTGCTGTCTCTCTATGGATTCTTGCAGCTTATTAAATTTTTCATTATGTTCTTGAATAACCTTTTTAATTTCTTCAGCTACTCTATCTGTGTGTTCCTTGGCTTGTTCTGTGTATTGCCTAATCTCCTTCTTAATTTCATTCCTGGTGTCTTAAAGAGTTCTATATATTAATCTTTTGAATTCTGCATCCGGTAATTCCAGGAAGGCACCTGAATCTGGAAGATTCATTGATTCTCTGTTTTGAGAGCTTGTTGAGGCAATCATGGTCTGTTTCTTTATGTGGCTCGATTTTGACTGTTGTCTCTGAGCCATCTATAAGTTATTGTATTAGTTTATTTTATGTTTGCTTGCTGTATCCTAGCTTCTTGCTTTGTTTTGTTTAGATATGCCCAAATGGGTTGCTTGAGTGAGCTAGCTTGATTATTTTTGCCTTTGGAGCTCTGACGTCCTGTCCCCAGATGGCTAGAGCTGTTATCAGGTATATCAGTCTAGGAGCCCATTCACTTTTCTTGTATGAATTCAGCTCAGGTGTCCAGGTAACTGGTCATCAAGTGTGCAGTACAGGCTCTGTCCTACAGTCTTAGAGAGGCTGACGTGATTGGTGTAGGTACCAGTATCTGGTTGCAGCAGGAGGTCACACTCTGAACAAGGCAGGGGGCTGAGAATCATCCCCCAAGTGTCTCTGAGGAAGGTGCATCCCTCTTTCCTAAAGCATACAGGTGGGTGGGTTCTGCAGGTGACCATGGACACCCAATATTTTTGGTCGTAAGGACTGGGAGATACCAGTTATCCCTGGAGCCCTGTCGCAAGTGAGTAAGTAACCTGAGTGTAGCCACCAGTCCTTAGGCCTCTGATGTGGGTAGGTAAGGACCCTGTTTAATAGGCAAAGCAGCGTCAAACACCAAACACCTTCCTCTCCACCGCACAGCTGAAACAGTTGTAGTCTGCCGACAAGGGCCTATTCTCCTGAAATAGGCCCACACAGTCCATGCAGTGGAGAAAGGTATTCAAAGGCTATGGACCATTTATGCATGGACAGGAGCTGCTTCTGTCCTGAGTTCCCCAGGTTAGTGGAGCTGGCAAATTATCTTTCCCCCAATTGCCAATTTATTCCTTCTCCAAGGCTGGGAGGATGGCTCCAGGTGCTCAAGAAGGCCTATCTTAGGCCCAGGGAAATCAACAACCACTGAAGCCAGCTAGGGGGTGGTGGGGGGGGGGCGCACAGTAAGATATACACAAGTACTTAGCTTTTGCCGAGAGCGCCATTCTTCTCTGGTTCCAGAGGTATGAGTAGGCTGTGTGGCTGGTTTCTTCTCCCTGCGGAAACTGTGGCTGAATGCTGCCACCAGCCCCCGGCAGCCGCTTGCGATTCAGGTCCAGCAACTCCTCTCTGCTTCTGAACCTTCTCTCCCTCTACCACTCAGTCCATTTTCTAACTTTGCCTTTGATGTTCAGGGCTCCTAGGCTGTCATAAATATAATCATTTCACTTGTTTTTTCAGGTCTTTGTTGTAAGCGGGGTTCGCTTGAAGCACCTGGCTATTCCACTATCTTGGCCCCCAAGGCTATAAATCTTTATGGAAGCCAATTGGCACACCTTTCTCCCGCAAAGCACCAATTTGAACCACCAATCTGGCTTAACCACTCCCCCACTAAGGCTCCTGTACCCAAGAGGCAAGTAACACAAAAGAGTTACTCTTTGGTCCTTTGTTCCCTTTATCTTCTGCCCAAGGCAATGCTAAACAACATTCAAACATTACCAACACTGTTTTCAGTTGCCTAAGGACAACATCTCTACTTTTTTATTAAGAAATCTGAGCAGGTTTTGACCAAGCCCTTTGCTGCAGGAGGTGGAAGAGGGACAGTAGACTCGGAAACATTTGTCTTTGGCTTCACACAAGCTCTGAAGACAAGGACAGGCAACTGCTTCAAAGAGGATGTGACTTGATGGGCAATGGTCACTTCCAATCAAATCTCTATTACCTCATTGGAGGCGGGCCTAATGTTCCATTCTTTAGTAGGAATATTAAGCATAATTTCTGGACAAAGAGTGAATTTTCAAAAGAATTCTGCAAAAATTACATTTTATATTTGTTACAATTGGGTAATGTATCTTTCTGGGAAAGTTACCCACCTGATTCAGAGAAATTTATTTAATAAAAAAATAGATGCCAGTTACAATTTTATAATTCCATTTGTTCCCACCAGAGAGAAAAAGTCATCAATTACAGTAAATGAAGGGGGGTTTTTGGCCCATAAAGTGGAATTTGACCAAGGCCTCTCAGAATAGTTATACTCAGGGAAAGTGGGATTTCAGGATTCTAGCAGGAAAAACATTGGCTTTGGAAACAATGTGTAGGAAAAATTTATGGAGTCATGAACTCTTACATAGAACATAATGAAAAGTGAAAACACTGAGAATGTTTGGAATACATCCAATTTTCAGAAATATACATAATAAAATTAACATTGAGGTTTATTTTTTTTTTCTTTTATTGTCAGGAATAGGTTCACAAAAAATGTTATTAAGTTCTCCTTCACCACCTTTTTTTTTTTAATGTGGTGACTTTATTCAATGCAAAGAGCACACCAGGAGACTAGGCTTGTAAGTCCTCGATCTGTCACCCTGGCTTGCCCAGGTGTCCCCTCCCTAGGCCTCCGCTTGCCCATCTGTACAAAGCAGAGGTTGCCAAAAGTGGACACAGGCTGGGTTGTCTGCATCTGAACCACCAGGAACAACCCAAATGCCCACTAACAGGGAAATGGCTAAGTCAATCACAATACGCCACACCATGGAATTCTCTGCAGCCGTCAAACAGAATGAAGCAGACATACATGTACTGATGTGGGAAAATGTCCAAGCTGTATTAAGTTTAAAAGAAAAAAAAAAAAGTAAGTGATGATCTCCTTCAACGGGAAAAATGAAACCTATATGCTTAGCTCTTCCAGAAGAGGTGAGTGTGGGAAATAAGCCTGGAGGACACACACCAAACCATTAACACCAGTTACCTCTGAAGAGAAACAGAGCCCTGGTGGCACAGTAGTTAAGAGCTTGGCTGCTAACAAAGAGGCCGGCAGTTTAAATCCACCAGGTGCTCCTGGAAATCCTATGGGGCAGTTCTACTCTGTCCTATAGGGTCGCTATGAGTTGGAATCAACTTGATGGCAATGGGTCCGAAGAGAAACAGTTTGCTCTCATTTCTATATCGTTGGAACTCATTTATAATAAGCATGTATTGCTTTTGTCATTTAAAACAAATTTCAATTTAAAAAGTGGGATGTTCTGATTCTCTAGGGTTTGGTTGGAGCTCTGGAAACTGAATTTCTTTGAGCTCCCAGTCGATTTCTGACAGAACCACTGGATTAGATGGTTATCAAGGTCTCTTCTGGCTCTAACACTTTATGACCCTGTATTAGCTTCCTAGGGCTACCATAAAAAAATACCACAAGCTGGGTGGCTAAAATAACAGAAGTGTATGCCCTTATAGTTCTGGAGGTAAGAAGCCCAAAACGAAGGTGTTGGCAGGGCCACATTCCCTCCGAAGTCTCTAGGGAGGAATCCGTCCTCGCTTCTTCCAGCTCCTGGTGGTTACTGGCAATCCTCGGCATTCCTTGGCTTGTGGCAGCATCGCTTCATTCCCTGCCTCTGTCTTCACATGGCCGTCTTCCTTCTGCATCTGCGCCTCTGTGTCTTCTCCTCATCTTTTGGACTCCAGTAGTATTGCATTTCAAGCCCATCCTACTCCGGTATGATATCTGGAGTTAACTAATTACATCTGCAAAGACCCTATATCCAAATAAGTTCTGAGATTCTGGGTGGACCTGAATTTTAGGGGGCACTATTCAACCCACTAAAGACTCCATGAGGTTTATTTGACTCATGAATATGGAAAAAGAAAGAGAAAGACCAAGTAAGGGAAAATAAGACAGCAAGAAGGAAAGCACAATGATGGTTACTCAGAGGTACAGTGCTGCGCAGTTTACAGGGCACCTTCACACATGCGTCCCATGTGAGATGTACAGCAGGGCAGGCATTTTATGATCCTCATTTTACAGATGTGGGCACTGAGGTCCCGAGTGGTTAAGTCATTTAATCAAGCCACCCTCCTCGCAAGTGGCAGAGCTGGGATTAAACTCCAGGCTGTCTGACTCCATACCAGATGCTGTTTCTACTGAATCAGCTATTCCAAATTCAAAGATGAAACCTGTTGTTGTCGAGTCAATTCTGACTCATGGCAACCCCATGTGTTACAGAGTAGAACTGCCCCCATAGAATTTTCTCAGCTGTAATCTTTACGTAAGCAGATTGCCAAGCCTTTCTTACGAGGTGCCATTGGGTGGGTTCAAACTGTCAACCTTTAGTTTAGTCGATGAGAGCAAACCATTTGTGTTACCCAGACACCTGCATCAACCATTAGGGACATGAAATATTTTCCTTATTATAACCATCAAGGGTGTGTTTATGGTTTAATATTACCAAATAGCTTTTTACAGAAAAGGAGGGAGAGCGAAAGCATACTAACAACTGGCATTTAATGAGCGCTTACTACGCTCCAGGCCCTTTGCTAAGCACTTTTCACACATTATCACTTTTAATCCTCATAATGAGCTAACCACACAGGTACTATTTTCACCCCCATTTTACAGATGATAAAACTGAGGCTCATAAAGGTTAAATAACTAACCCAAAGTGAATAAAAGTTGGCACTGGGATTGAACCTAGGTCTTCTACCTGAAGGAAAGAAGCAGAGAAAGAGAAGGGAAGGGGGAGGAAAGTAACAGAGAAGAGGGTGTATTCCTTTGTTTTCCATGGGGTTCCTGTTTCTCAGGGCTGTCATCACCCCACATACTGGGGCTCCTGGGGACCTTTCAGAAGGAAGGCTCAGCCTTACTGCCCAGGTACAGCACTGCTGGGCTGCCGGCCAGCTTCCTTCCCATAGTACATTTCCTTTGCCTCCATTGACAGGTATCCAGTTTCACCAAAGGCTCCAAGCTCTCAGATATGGTTTTAATCAAGAGCCAGAGCCGAGCCCTAGAGCAATTGCCTGGCAGCCTCAGTGGGACCCAGATGGAGCCCAGCCACTTTCTCTTCCCTCATGGCCTGCTGGAGAACAGCCCTTGATCTCTGGAGCTCTGGCCATGTGGTTGTGTCATTCAAATCCACTTCCTTTGGGCAGCATCTCCAGAAGCTGGGTGGGGTGAGATAGACGGAAGATGCAGGTTCAGGCCAGCAGCCTCTCATTGCCCACGTGCGGGGCTCACATTCCTCCATCATTCTCTTCTACAGCCACAGCTGGAAGAGAGGCTGGGTAGCAAGGAGGACAATTCTCTTCTCTTCCCACTTAGGACAGATCCTTTCTGTGCATCTCCTATGTGGGACCTGAGAAGGCAACTTGGACTAGGTCAAGCAAGGAGACAGACAAGGAGCTACAACTGAACGACTATGATGGGGGCTGAAGCATAATTGTGTGGGTGTATAGGGGACTCAAGATTCATCCCAGTCAGTTCACGGAGGGGCAGGCATTTGAACTGGGACTTGAAGGATGTGGAGGGGTTTCTAGGCAGTAGGGAAAAAAGTATGGTAGACTTTGCAAGGTCCAATATTAGGCCATACAGCACCTTTGTGTGAATTAGAAAAAGGCACCCCCCCCCAGGCTAACACAGAAGGCACCCCATTCTCCAGGCAGATGCAGCCCCATGACAAGGAGCAGGGCATGGAAGGCAGAGCTCAAGCTGAATTTTATTCCCACTTGTGCCCTTGGCTGGGCACCTCTGTGCAGTGCACAAACTGTGCAACCGTACTAGTGGCCCTGGGACTGTGGCAGCTAAATATTGTCTGCCGTCCCCATTTTCCTTTCTTCTGTTTAGAGAACCCTATTTCCTATAATGAAGTGATTCTATGTGGTTCCTGTGGACTAACCAGTAACTTCTTCCAGGGGTGGGTCCTTGATTTAGTCATGGCCAATCAGAGCACCATATCCACCTGACAATGGACAGGCATGTGATCCAAGCTGGGCCAATCAGAGCCCACTACAGCTAGAGAGTTCGGCAAAGAAGTGCCATCTTTTGACAGGGTTTTTGGCTGTGAGGACTATTTAAGGCTAGAACTGCAGAACTATCTCTGTTACTTTTGGAGTGATTTCTGTCTGAGAAAGAAGCCAGCACAGAAAAATGCAGAGATGAGGAATTGAGAGAAAGAGAGAGAATTCTGTCTGATATTCTTTAAGCCTCAGGATTTACCCCTGGAACATTCCGGTTTCAAGAACCAATAATTTCCCTTTTTTGTTTAATCTCGTCTGAGTTTTTATGCCTATAATCAAGAGGATTAACTATTATGGAAAGTATTGCTGAGATTCAAGCCAATGGAAACAGCCTTAAAAAAAGGAAACCCATTGCTGTCGAGTCGATTCTGACTTATAGTGACCCTACGGAAAAGAGTGGAACTTCCTCGTAGGGTTCCCAAGGCTGCAATCTTTATGGAAGTAGGCTGCCATGGTAACCATATAGGACAGAGTATAGAACTGCCCCATAGGGTTCCCAAGGCTGCAATCTTTACGGAAGTAGACTGCCACATCTTTCTCCTGTGGAGTGGCTGGTAGATTTGAACCAGTGGCCTTTTGGTTAGTAGCCAAGCTATACCACCACTGTGCCACCAGGCCTTTAGTGCTTTGAAAAGCCAAGCCAAGAAAGCTTTGGCAGGGCCTTAGGGTTTCTAAATAGAGAACTGGAGATGAGAACATGGGGTTGGTGACTGGCTGGGCTCCATTCAAAGGTGTTCACAGGTGGTGTCTCCCCGTGTGCTCACCACAGCACTGGGATCCAGGTGAGGCCAGGACAGGAATGTTCCTCCCAGCCTCTGAATGGAATCCAGCCAGTGACCTGAAATTAAGCCACTGAGGTAAATGACTAGCCTCAGGCTCCTTCCATATGTATCAAACATGGACAGCATCAGTGCCAGAAAGTGGAGAGAGACTGAAGCTTCAGCGAGGGTCAGATGGCCTCCACCATGCAGAGTTGAGGGCTCTGGGGTTGGACTCAGGCCTGGGAGACTTGCCTGGGAGACTCATCTTAGAAACAAAGGTACAACCTGCCCTGTTGGGTAGTGGATCTGGCTGCTTATTTAGAATTGTGGTCTGGCGGCCAGGTATTGGGCCGCTGAGCAGAGTCCTGGATGTTCTAGCAGAAGTTCATCTGGCAGAGAGCTCAGAGAGCCCAGCCTTTGAGACTTACGCTGAGAGAGTGTTTCGTTGTCATCTTCTCATAGAAAAATTGTCCAGAATTGATGAAAAACAGTTGGAAAAGTAGTCATGGAAATATTAATAGCAGGGAAAGCTAACCCAGCTTGGATTCACTGCCTTGAGTTAGGAGGGGAGATGGCATACCAAGTAAATCTGGATCTGGGCTTCGGAGCAGGAGGATTCGCTGGTGCAGAGCCCAGCTGCCAGGCCTGCTAATGCAATGCTCCCTGGCACAGCCCAATGCTTCTGTAGAGAGGTCAGTGTTCTTGTTTGAGTCTCAAATAACCCTGTGAAGTTTCAGGAAGAGGAGGAGAAATTAAGACATATGCACCACCTTCAAAATTATTGGCATGTTTGAGTCCATTATTGAGGCTGTTGTGTCAGTCTAGCCCGTTGAGGGCTTCCCTCTTTTTGCTGGCCCTCTCCCAACCACAATGTCCTTTTCTAGCAATTGGCCTTTCCCAAGTAAGTGAGTTGAAGTCTCACCATTCTCACTTCTAAGGAACATTCTGGTTGTATTTCTTCTAAGACTGATTTGTTCATTCTTTTGGCAGTTGACGGTATATTCAATATTGTTTGCCAACACCACAGTTCGAACACATCAATTTGTCTTCTGTCTTCCTTTTTCATTTTCCAACTTTCACATGCATATGAGGTGATTGGATCCTATGGATCCTATAGGTCACAACAACGCTTTAGTTTTTGGTCCCACTTTATAGCCAAGAAAACTGAGGTTCATAGAGTTTTAGTGAGGAAGTGTTGCAGTCTGATTTGCGACATCCTCAAGGACAGAGGGGGTGACATGTAAGGGCAGAGCCCCTCGGCTGATGTCTCTGAACCCCTCTGTGACCTCAGTATTTTTATCTGTACAAGAGAAAGGCTGGAGTCATGATCCACGTGCAGATCTGGGTTGAAACCCACCTCTGCTGCTCACCAGCATGTGACCTTGGGCAAGTCAGTTATACTCCCTGTGCCCCAGCTTTCTCTTCGTAGGCTAAACAAGGGTTAATTTCAAAGAGATGAGGGGCCCCTTGACTTCTTCCACAGCTCATTCTTCTTTACGGAGCACTGAATACAGAGCTTGTCAGTTAAGGCAGAACCGAGAAGAGCCCAGGGACCCACATCTTCCTCCCTGGTGGGCATCTGGGGCACTTTGGTCAGTGACAGCCAGTGCATGCTATTTCCTGGGGGTGAAGACCCTATGTCAGAGCAGTGGCCCCTTCAGGGAGATGCTGAGACAGCTCTCTGGAAGGCAGACAGGCAGGCACAGCAGATTTCTAAGTGGCTACAGATGTGGCATGAGATCATCCCGCAGGCCAGCTGCCGATGAGAGGAAACATCCTTCCCACTCCAGCTCGTGCTCCATCCACCCTCTGCCATCATTCAGGGCTCTGCTTCCTCCTCTCAGGGACAAGGCAATGAAAAGAGGTTTTCCAAGAGGACACTTGAGAGAAATACACACAGAAGAAATGCTGTGCTGTCTCTGGCTGGGGTAATTACAGGAGAGTTTTTTGGAGATTTCGCTGGCACTTTTTTTTTTCCCCCCCAGGAGGATGCTTTCTGATGAAAAAATACAACAGGCTTGACCTTACCGATGTACTAAATGTGAATGCCAAAGCAGCATCTGGTTTCAAATAGGTAGTATGTGCTCATAGTACAAAATTTAAAAGTACCAAAGGGTACCCAATAAAAAGTAGGTCTCCCACCCAGTTCCCAGCTCCCAGGGCAACCACTGTTACCGTTTCATATGGGTCCTCCCGGAGAGACACTATACATTTAATAAACATAAAGTGACAATGATGATAGTCACTTGGATCCACTCTGCACCCTCCCTCTGCTCCTCTCTGTATCACGAGTGGCCAGCCCTTCTTACAGGCTGCTGTTTTCCAAAATCGGGGTCAGCTGCTTTAAGGCTGGACTCAGCCAATGAGAGGTACCTGCGGGAGAGGAAAGGATGGGGGACAGAAAAAAGCACTCCCTTTCCCTTCCTCCCTGCCTTGGGTGGCTTCTTGGGCAGCAGCTGTGTCTCCTTCATGGACAAAGGGACAGGTCTGCCATGGTCCCAGATGCACTGGGTGTCTCTACCATAAATTCCTGCAACAGCCTCATCCTTCCAGCTTAGGGCTGGTAGTAGCTTCCTGTGGGGTCCCTGGGTAGTGCAAATGGCTAATGCACTCAGCAGCTAACCCAAAGTTTCGAGTCTACCAGAGGAACCTCTGAAGAAAGGCCTGGCAATCTACTTCCAAAAAATCAGCCACTGAAAATCCTATGGAGCACATTTCTACTCTGACACACATGGAGTCTCTGTGAGTTAGGATCAAGTGCACAGCAACTTGTTAGTAGCTTCCTGTAGTTGTTAATCTCTGGGCTGCCTCACCTTCCCGTTTTTTCAGCTCTTGCATCACTTGTATAACCAATTCCCTGAATTAAATTCTCTCTGTTTGTAAAACCTAGAGTTGTTTCTGTTATCCCAACTAGACTCTGATCTGCCTTCTTTTTAAGGTTCTTGGTTAGCTGGGAATTTGAAGGGATTCATGTATATATTTTCTTTTTTTTACACAAATTAAGGCATGTTATACATGGTTCTGCATCTTGCTGTTTTTGCTTACTAATATGCCTTGGAGTTTTGGGTTTTTTTTTTTTATTGTTATATCTATATATAGAGAGCTGCCTCATTGATTTTTTAAATAGCTACACAGGATTTCATTGTACATACTGTAATTTAGTTAACCGGACCCATTGATGAACCCCGGCCATTTCCAGGTTTTTGCTATTATAAGTAATTTCTTGGTGACTATCCTTGTACAGATGTCCCTGGGTGGTACAATTTGTGCTCAGCTAGTAACCAAAAAGTTAGTGGTTTGAACCTACCCAGCGGCACTGTGGAAGAAAGGGCTGGTGATCTGCTTTCATAAAGTTTACAGCCAAAAAAACCCTATGGAAATCAGTTCCACTCTGTAACACATGGGGTCACCATGAGTCGGAATTGACTCAGTGGTAAAGGGTTTGTTTTTCAAACTCTGTACTTATGTCATTTCTCCCATATGAAGGTTTATCTGTAGGATAAATGCCTAGAAGTGCAAATTCTGAGTCAGAGGGTAGGTATAATGATAACCTCCATAGATTTTGCCAACTAGCCCTACAGAGAAGTTGTGCCAACTTACAGTTCCACTAGCCAAGTGTGAACATAAGCAGGCCCAGTGTTGAGAGAATTTGGGGAGCTTGGCCTGTTAAGTACCCTGAAGACAGGGACTGTGTGTATCTTTTGCTCACTAGTGCATCCCTAGCATCCAGTATGGTAGAATACTCTCAATAAACGCTTGTTGAATAAAATTAATTACTGGAGAGGTGCCATGAACAAGGCCAGTTTAGCATCCTGGCTCTGCCACTGACCGGCTGAATAGCCTTGAGCAAGACTCCTGGACTCCATGATCTAGAGCCCCTCTTCCAGCTCTCACTGCCTGGTAACCTGTAGGTCAGGGGTTTGCAAACCTGGTAGAGCTTAAAAATGACAGCTCCTGGACTCCAGCCCAGGGATTCAGCTGCAACTGGAATGGGAGCCTGTGGTGGACTCTGTAATGCACCACCCAGATCCTCCTTCAGGAATGAATGACTTCCTCCCCCAGCTGCTGGCAGAAAGCCCTCAACTGTCGGCTCTTTGGAAAGTGGCTCGGCTGGAAAGAGTAGCCTCACCCAAAGTCACTCTCCTTTCATGGCATCGTTGCCTCTAATGACTGATCATTGTGGGGTTATAAAGACTTGGCCTCACACCTCAACTCAGGATAACTGTGAAGGGCCATCCCAGCTTCAGAACTCTCTGCATAGGGTCTGCTAAGGGCTCCATTGAAACTACATCTTCCGCCCAATCCAGCTTCCTTCACCTCCCTTCCAGAGGTGTGGATCCCAAAGGCACTTCCTAATAAGCCCTCTGAACCCTAAACTCCATCTCAGAGTCTGCTTCCCAAAGAACCTGACCTGTGACAGGCAGGACTTTGAACCAATTCATTCCGGTTTGAACCCCTGCTGAGAATTTGGACTTCTAGTAAGTTCCCAGGTCGTGCTAATTCTGCTGGTTAGGGACCAGTTCTGAGACCCACTAGTAGAGCAGTGGTTCTCAAATTTTATTACACATAAGAATCGCCTAGGAATTTGTTAAAGTGTAGATTCTGATTCAGTATATCTGGGGGTGGAAACACAAATTCTCAGCAGGGGCTCAAACCAGAATGAACCAGTTTGAAGCCCTCGTGACAGAGCCCTAGAATCTGTATTTTTAACAAGACACCCTTCCACTTCACACCCCAGGTGATATGACCTGTAGCTACCTGCATGTACTCTGTAAAGACTGCTTTGGATGCATGGAATCTGAATGATTTTACTTTCTTTGTGCCACAGACACCTTCCCAGAGTAATGTTTTTAAATACATAAATATATAGGATTTCATAGGAAACCAATTATATTGAAATATGGTTATCAGAATACTGCTTGAACTTTGATATAGCAGTATAGGTTTTTTTATGAGCCCATCAGTTAAGATCCAGCAGGGGGTCTAATGACTGCCATCATTCTGAAGTAGTGAGGAGCGTGACTCACATCTCAAATACCAGCAACAACTGTAATGTGTTATGAAAATATCAGTGATTTCTGCCGGGACTGAATCCCAGGTGCTGCTAATAATACCACCGTGGTTTGTTACCTGCATCCATAATGAAAGGAGATGCTGAATTTCAGTTGGAGGTTAGGAAAAATAAAGATGCTCTTTCTTTCTCATTCAAGTTCACAGACCCCCTGAATTTTATCTGCAAAGCCCTGCTCCAGAGGCTGCTTTGCTCTGATGGTTCCCTCCGTCTAGAGGGTGCTCTCGAGATAAACGCAAAAATTATTTAAAAAAAAAAAAAACACATTGCCGAGGAGTCGATTCCAACTCTTAGTGATCCTATAGGACAGAGTAGAACTGCCCCACAGTTTCCAAGGCTGTGATGTTTAGGGAAGGATACTGCCACATCTTTCTGCCACAGAAGCGCTGGTGGGTTCAAACTGCCAACCTTTAGGTTAGCAGCCGAGCTCCTAACCATTGCGCCACCAAGGCTAACTTGGTAAATTTCCAGGTAGACTCTATTGGTGGCCTGAGGGCAGAGGTTTTTAAACAAAAGGTGGTGGGATGGGGTAGGGGGACTCTTTAATCTCTGCCCTTCAGGTGGGAGTTTACTCCTCAGAGAGCAGGCAGAGAAAGGTGAACCTAGGGCAACCCTGAAAGGGAGCCCTGGTGGAGCAACAGTTAAGTGCTCGGCTGCTAACCCAAAGGTTGGCAGTTCGAACCCATCCAGCAACTCTACTGGAGAAAGACCTACTGATCTACTTCTGTAAAAATTACAACCAAGAAAACCCTACGGGGCAGTCCTACCCTGGAACACACTGGGTGGCTATGCATCGGAATCAACGCAGACAGGCACAAACAGCCACAAGGCATCACTGAGCAATGCAGCCTGAACACCAGGTTTCACGCCTTGGCCAATCCTGACCTTCCAGTTACAGCAGGTTTCTGGTTACACTAAAACGAGGCGCGAAATTGTTTTCCAAGTTCCCCAAATGGACTGTGAGGTCCTCCTGTCAGTGGGGGGTTGAACTTCATCTGCCTTTGGCCCTGATGTTTCATGAAAGGCCAGCGGTTCCCGCCCTGGTGGGACATCCCTCAGTCTGGGCCCACAGCAAATGCACTCTCCTGTTAAATTAAGGGCAAAATCCATTCAAGGCCTGTCAATTCCCTCATCCTTTGAATAAGTAATTGTGATTTATCAGCCCTGAAGCCTGAAATGTGGGAGTCGATGTAATTATGCTGAGGGGAGCTTGGTATTCACTGACCGTTTCAGAGGCTGGGTTAGGAAAAGAAGAGAAAGTGAGAGTTCTGAGGAGGGCAGGGAGAGGGTGGGGAGAGTGGGTACCATTGTTAAGAGGGCCTTCCAGAAGTCTGAGCCACTGGCAGCAGGTGCCGAAATGAAAACCTTTCCCGCTAAGATGCATGTCCCCTTCTTACCCCCAGGGCCACCCTAGACTGAGTCATGTTCTGAAACAGACACTTCTACATCCAGCCCCAGCACCTACTATCCAGGTGATGTTGGCAAATCATTCATATCTCTTAGCCTTGGTTTTCTCATCTCTGAAATGGGGCAGTAATACTAAGTTGGCCAGTTTCACAGGGTTGTTGTGAGGATTGAGCAAGAGCATGTGGGGGATGCTTGGAGGGTTTGTAAACACTGAGCTCTTGTGAAAGGAGTTGACACGTAATGAGGAGGACAGAAATGAAGCTGGGAGATCAGGGCCACTGCGTACGGATGTGCAGGTTGTTCACTGTTCAAGGGAGTCTGGCCCCTTATTCTGCTTGCTAAACATGCAGCCCCTATCTGCTTGCCAAGCCGCTCACTCTGGCACAGGGCTGTGGAGGGCGTGCCTTTTTATAACGTACACAAGTGTCCTGATCTTGCCAAACTCTATGACCCAGGTCACGTTCAGGTGGAGGGTGGAAAATGGCCTTTCTGACTTTTTTCTAATGGGCTTTTGTGGAGCTCTTAGACTATAATTATTTAGTGGAGACATAAGAGCAGCAATCTTCTTAAATTGTCTCTGTTCCATAGGTTAAAAAAAAAAAAGTAGGTAGGTATATTTTTCTTTTTAACAGCATAATAGTAAATGGAGCTGCAGCCCAGAGGGCAGACTGTCCGCTGCTGAAGAGGTGGCCGTGACCTTGCTGTGTGGCAGGAAGATGTCCACGCTTGCTTTGTAGACCACCCATAGGAGCTAGGCCATCGAGAGCTGCCTCCAAGTTCTCCCTCCTGACTCCTTGAATCCCAACTAGATCAATGTTTTCAGTATAAAAACTCTAGTTTGGGAAGTCTGCAAAACTTCCACTTATTCTCTCTGATCCCCAACACTGAGAAGTCAGTCCCCCATGGTTACAAGAGATGTGGGGGGGCAGGGAGTGGCCATCTCGCAGCAGGAGTGATACCAGGCACTGTGCTGGGTGCAGGAACATAGCCAAACACACGTCGGGTACAGTCTTTACCGATGAGGGACAGCCAAGGCCACCTCCCAGCTCCCACCACGCTTTTAGAGCCACTGGGTGGGCCTTGCAATGGGCACCTAATGCAATTTCCCGGGAAATGAGCTTTCAACTCTGTGCCACACCCAGTACTAAGTGCTGAGGTTGCCCAGGTAAAAGGCAGGGACCCTGCCTTCCAGTGGGGTGGGAGTACATGGTGCTATGTGAGTAAGGAGGAGAGAACCACACCTCCATTTGGATGGGTCAAGGAGGGCTTGGCCAGTCAGAACTGAGTCCCTGGAGAATGGGTAGTTTTCCAGTAGAAGAGGGGGTGGGCATTCCAGGCAGAGGTAACAACAGACACAAAGGCCTGGAGGAGTTCCCTTGCTAGGGGGGATCTGGGGAGTGGTAAATAAAGAAGTAGGCGGAGATCCTTGAATGGCCTTGCTATGGAATTTGGACTTTATCCTGCGGACTATGAGGATCAGAGATATTTAAGAAGGAGTGTTAGGTAACTATATTTACACATCAGGGTGGCCATGGTGGTTAAATTGTGGAGGATGGGTTGGTGAGGCAGGAATAGAGCAGGGGTGGCTGGGGCAAAGACCCGGGGGAAAAGGGGTGAGCCAGTGAATGGCCCAGATGAAGGAATGGCAATGGGGACTGAAGGAGGATGGTTCTGAGGGGTGGTGTGTGGTGTGTGGTGGGAGGGCAGGGTTTGGTGGTGGGTGGGAGGTGGGTAGGGAGTCCAAGATGCCTCCAGGATGCTGGCTAGACAACAGGGTAGATGGTGGGGCTGGTCACTTAGGTGGGGAAAAGGAAGAGGAGCAGGTTGGGGTCAGGTAGACATGATGAGTACTTATGGAACATGGTGCATTTGGCATGCCCAGGGGCTTCAAGAGGAAAGACTCAGCAGGCAGTTGGCTACCTGAGCCTGAAGTGGAGCAGAGGGAGCTGAGTTATGTGAGAGTTGACAGCAGACAGGTGAGATCGGAAACCACAGATGTGAAGGACTCAGCACAGGGAGGGCATGTAGAGTGAGAAAAACAAAGGACTGAGTCTAGAACTCCAGGGGACACCAAACTACAACAACAACAAAAATCTCATTGCCATTGAGTCGATTCCGACTCATAGCGACCCTATAGACAGAGTAGAACTGCTCCATAGGGTTTCCAAGGAGTGGTTGATGGATTCAAACCGCCAGCCTTTTGGTTAGCAGTTGTAGAATTTACCACCATTTAAAAAAAAAAAAATCTCTGTTTTCCTCTGACTGTAAGAGTAATCCATGCTCATTGCCAAAAATGTGGCCAATATTTCTGCATCTTTCCTTGTTGACAGCAAGATTCCTATTCATTTAGCAATTTTTTGTTGAAGGCCTACTACGAGGCACGGTGCTAGATACCATTCTTCTCTTCAACTTTATTGAGGTATAATTGCACACATCGTAACATTTATACATTTCAAGTATACAATTTAATGA
This sequence comes from Elephas maximus indicus, assembly GCF_024166365.1. Lineage (NCBI taxonomy): Eukaryota > Metazoa > Chordata > Mammalia > Proboscidea > Elephantidae > Elephas > Elephas maximus. The sequence goes on along the minus strand of NC_064831.1, from coordinate 68,185,545 downwards.
TCTGTAGTACATTTACTGAGTTGTACGATCATCACCATAATCTAGGTTTAGAACATTTTCATCACCCCAATAAAATCTCTCATGTCCATTTATAGTTAATCCCTAGTCTCACCTCTAGCCTCAGGCAAACACTAGTCTATCCTGTCTCTATAGATTTGGCTAGGTTTCATTCAGACTGACCTCTCCAGCCACCCAGTTTTGGTTGTATTTCACAATGGCAGCCCTGCTTGGGGTCCCTTAGGGTGTCCGATGCTCTAAGCATCTACAGCAACCCTTGGCCCTTTAACATTCCTTTTGCCAGCAGTCCAATGCCAACAGCCCAGTGTAAATAGCCCAATGTCAGTGGCCCAAAGCCAGCATACCTAGTTGCCAACATGCCATCACCACCAACCCAGTGCCAATATCCAAAGCCAACACCCTAACACCCACACATCCCATCACCAACACATCCATTGTCCCATTACCAACAGTTCTTGCAAGAGCTGGTTGGTCCTTCGCTGCCAGCTATTTCTCCAAATGCCTGATAGTTCCAGCATTGTCCTGTTCATGTGTCTCCATGCCACCCCATTCTCTGACAGCCCCTTACCACTAAGGAGCATCCGAGCAACCAAATGACCACAGCTGAAAGACCTCTCTGTCAAAGAAAAATCAAGGCAGACCTCCCAATGGAGAGGGATCCAACTGGAAGCAATTCCACCTTTTCTCCCAGAGACATCCTTCCTTCTCACTGATACACTTCAAATTTATGATCCCAAGTCTCAAACAGACACTCCATACTGCTGAAAAACCTACCACACACTACCCTAGGAATCACTTTCCACTCCTTGGAATGATCGTTTCACATATTCTGTCTTCTTGAATCTCCAATATCTTCCCCTACACCACCACCCTAACTGATGACCTCACCATCCCACCACCTATTATACTATCCTCCTGTATTTAATCCCCACCTCCCTCCCTGTTGCATTGAATGAGCTGTCTGTCCTTGCTCCTAAAACCAGCCCCTACCTGGGCTCTGGATCCATTGCTCTGGCCTCTTCAAGTGTCTTGCTCCTGCAGTCATCCTCTTCTTCCTATATTGTCCATTTCTCCCTCTCTACTGGACTACTCTCATCAGTGCTTACACATCTTTTTAAAACACCTTCCCTCAACTCCACACAACCCATTTCTCTATTCCTTTTCCTAGCAAAACTTCTCCAAAGCGTTGTCTCTATTTGATGTTTCCACTCTTTTGTTTTACTGCCCATTCTTTCCTCAATGCATTGTAGCATTTTGAATCAGTGTTTGTAACAGGTACAAAGAAGCACAAAAGGATATACAGTGAAAATAAAGCTATCCTATCACCTCCCCTGTTCTCAAACACCCCATTTCTTTCCCTAGAGGCAACCAATGCTACTCATTTCTTGGTGGTGGTGGTGGTGGTGGTGGTACTGTTGGGTGCCGTCCAGTTGACTTTGACTCATAGCAATCCTATGAGACAGAGTAGAACAGCCCCATAGGGTTTTCTAGACTGTAATCTTTATGAGAGCAGAATACCAAGTCTTTCTCCTGTGGAGCCACTGGGTGGATTTGAACTGCCAATCTTTTGGTTAGCAGCCAAGCATTTAACCATTGCACCAACAGGGCTACTTCATCTGTTGGTATCCTTCCATATGTAAGCAAACACTTCAATCCACTCCAATAGGGCTTTTATCTCTACCCTAACTCCTAAAAGGCCCTGATCAGAGTCACCAATGACCTCTATCAGAACAGAAACAAAGATCAGTTTTCTATCTTCATCTTACACAAACTCTCGCAGCATTTGACATGATTGACTATTGCCACTTGCTTCTCCTCCCTCCCTGGCCATTTTTTTCAGTCTCCTGTGCTAACCCTCTTCTTCCATCACTTGCTAAATGTTGAGGCACCCCAGAGTTCAGTTTTTATCTTATCCCACTCCAGGTGTCTTCGTGTATTCCCATGACTTCAAACACTTTTCATACATTGAAACCACCAAGTATATACATATTTTTCTCCAGCCCCTGTTTTTGCCCTGAAGACCCCAGACTCCCATACTCTTCTGTTCAACTTCTTAAATGTTATTTCCTCTTGGATATCTAAACAGCATCCCAAACTTGCGGAAATACTGGCTTTCCCCTCCAGATATTTTCCTTTAACGTGCCCCATCTTAAGAAACGATGCCACCATTCAGCAACTTAATGCTCATACAAACATCCAATCCACAAGAGAGACCCATCAGCTCCCTTTCAGGATATACCTTGAATCCAACCTCTTCCTACCACCTCCGTACCCCCACCCAAGCCCCCACCATCTCTCACCTGTAATACAACAGTCTCTTCACTGGTCTCCCTGTTCCCTCTCTTGCCCCAACAGTCCTTTGTCTATGTGGCAGAGTGAGCTTTTAAAATACACTCCTCTGCTTGAGATAAAAGTCTTCCAATGGTGTCCACTTTACTTAGAGTAAAATCCCATCTCCTTACCATGGCCCTGCATGATCTGCCCCCACCCCCAAATCAGGTCTCACTCTACTCTCCCTTGTTCACTGCGCTCCAGTGACATATGCATTCTTTCTGCTCTTGGGCCTTTGGACTTGCTGGTTCTTTTCCTTGGAATGCCCTTCCCCTGATCTTCAGGGGCTGCCTCCTTCTCAATACCTCTGAGAACTCATTTGAAATGTCACGTCCTGCAAGAAGCCCTTTCTACTGGTTTTTATCTTCTTCACAGCCCTTCTTAGTTCCTGAAATTATTTGTGTACATGTTTATGCCCCCACAGGAATGCAAGTCCCTTGAGAACAGTGTTTCTGATGTTTTATCTCATACTCTACCCCCAGCACCTAGAATAGTGCCTGGCACATAGAAGGAGCTGGCTTCTGTGTTTGCTGATTGACTCCAGAAATGAAGGAGCAGGCTTACCCATTGTCTCAGTTATCTAGTGCTCCTATAGTAGAAATACCACAAGTGAGTGGCTTAAAGAAACAGAAATTCGTTTTCTCACAGTTTAGGAGGCTAGAAGTCCAAACTCAGGGTGCCAGTTCTAGGGGAAGGCTTTCTCCTTCGGTCCACTCTGGAGGAAGGTCCTATCTATTTGGAGCTTCTGCTTCTAGGCAATCTTCATGTGACTTGGCATCTCTCTTCTTCTGTCTCTACTTGCCTAATCTCCTTTTATCTCTTGTAAGAGATTGACTCAAGACACACCCTACACTAATCCTGCCTCATTAACATAACAGAAAATTCATTCCCGAATGGGATTATAACCACAGGCATAGAGGTTAGGATTTACAACACATATTTTGGGGGGACCCAATTCAATCCATATCAGTGCAGGATGGGATCTGTAAGGGCTAGGAATTTCCTGTTGTTGTTAGCTGCCCTCCGGGCAGCCTCCAGCTCATGGCAACCCTACGCATGCAATGAAATGCCACCCAGTCCTGCACCATCTGCATGATCGGTTAGGGATAGAACCACTGTAATCCAAAGGGTTTTCATTGGCTGATTTTCATTAGTAGATTGCCAGGCTTTCTTCCTAGTCCATTTTAGTCCAGAAGCTCAGCTGAAACCTGTTCAGAGTCATAGCAACAACCAGGCATCCACTGAAAGACAGGTGGTAGCTGCACATGAGGTGTCGCAGTGCAATGGATGGCTTTTATACGGTCTTTCTAGCCACAGTCTTATAATTCCTACCAAATGATTGGGGGGGACTATGCAAATGAGGTACTTGTGGCCCACCAAGGGAATTGGAGAGCTTGCGAATAATATAAATAAGATGTGTGGCACCCTTGTGGGGGTGGGCCATGTAAATAAGGTATATGGAACCCCGAGAAGGTGATTGGTCAGTTTTGCCATCCCACCAGGCTTTAAAGATTGCCAATCTCAGAGCAGGGTGGGAACTGACTACCACCAGGAAGAAGACACAGGAGCGGAGCATGTCCTTTTGGACCCGGGATCTTTGCGTTGAGACCCTCCTAGACCCAGGAGACAGAGAGAGAGAGAGAACTGTAACACCAGAGATGGCAAGACAGTGAGAAGCAGTGGCAGAGAAATGGTGGCAGCAGAGGCAGCAGAACCAGGAGACCGGCAGGAGACGGCTCAGTGAGCTTCCCAGCCCATGGAGCAAGAGAACTGAGTGCCTTAGGGCAGGAGACTTTCTGGTGGAGTGGGGTGCACCCGGGCACTTGATGAAGCTAAAGAGCTTTGTAACACTTGCCCGAGCAGGGCAGAGGCCAGGCCAAGGAGCTGAGGGGCAGAGAGAGGCCTGCCTGGGGGCACAACTGAGAAGAGACTGCCCTGATCTAAGAAGTGTATCGTGAGTCATTTCTGATCCTGCATTGTAACCTGTTACTTCCCTAATAAATCCCGTAACTGTGAGTGTGGTCTGTGAGTTCTGTGTGGCCATTGCAATGAATTATCGAACCAAGCAGAGACTAGCGAGTGCCATGGGAGGGATGGCTGGTGTCAGAACTGGTAAAAAGGTTGGAGAGAGGCAACATCTCATGGGAATCAGCCTTGGGCTGTTGATGCTGATAGTGATTCTCTCTCCCCCCACCCCTTCCCCCTTGTGAAGTTAGAGGAGGTCAGACACCTCTGCCACGCCATTTTTACAGGTGCATTGGCCAGGAATCAAACTTAGTCACCAACATGGAAGGCAAGAATTCTACCACTGAACCACTGCTGCCCCCTAGGAACTTCCTGTTGTTGTTGGGTGCCGTCAAGTTGATTCCAACTCATAGCGACCCCATATGACAGAGTACAACTGCCCCACAGAGTTTTCTTGACTGTAATATTTACAGAAGCAGATCACCAGGTCTTTCTCCCATGGAGCTGCTGTGGTTAATGGTGAAAAAAAAAATGGTAGGTGGGTTTAAATCATCAATCTTTCGGTGAGCAGTCAAGCACTAACTGTTGCACCACCCGGGCTCCTGGAAATTTCCTCGCATAGTCATAATCATCTATGGTCTCTTTGGAGTTAAAAAAAAAAAAATGTTCTCAAATGCACCCTTCCCCATCAATCCCACCCCACTAACATGAGACTTGGCAGAGGTCAGAAAGGTAATCCTATGTAACTCCTTCCTCCACGGTCCTCACACTCACAAACCCGGTAGAATTCAGCTACATAGAGACTAATAAATACAAAGCCTCCTCTCCCCCGACTCCTCGCCTCCCTCTTTCCCTCTATTTCCCCCCTGGTGTCAAGAGGAAACAAGCTGGCTTCACATTAGACCCAGGAGAAGTGGGAAGGACTCCCGCATTGACCGATCTCCCTACCGAAAAAAAAATTACTGGGAGACATAAAATTTGCCTATAAATAAAACCTCTTATTATTTAGCTTGAACATTAAATTTCATGAGTATATAGCATGTGTTTCATTATACCAGACACTAACATGTACTTAAAAATGAAATTCTGGAATGCTGCCCCAGCTCGCAGAATTCTAGCAAAGAGATTCTAGTATGGGCTTGGAGAAATGATGCCCCAGCCCCCGCTGCTGCCACTGGTAACCATAATTTTACATTCACGTGGCATTTTGCAATGATTGAACTAGTGCTGCTCAAGGTGGCAAAGATGCTCCTTTCGTGCCTCCAGCTGTTTCTTACCACTGTGGCTTCCAGTCTACTGCAGGCTAGAAAATAAAACAGCATAGCCAGAGTTGTTAGAATCGTGCCCAAAGCACGCATCAATAGGTCCCAAACGAGTGCTGAGGGAATTAATTCTAGGTGAAAAGTACAGAGACTGTGATAGCTGTCCACTAGCCTTGGTTTTTTTTTTTCCTCTTGCTCCTTTGTTCTTGGTTGTGCTCCAGAGAAATGCTTCTCAAATGTTAATGTGCATATGAATCACCTGGGGATCTTGTTAAAATGAGAGTCGATTCCATAGCTCTGGGACGGGGCTTAGGTCTAATAAAGCTCTCAGGTGAGGCCTATGTTGCCGGTCAGTGGACCACACATTGAAAAGCAAAATTCTAGACTCACACTGTCCAATATGGTAGCCACAAGCCACACGTAAGTGTTAAAATTAATTGAAGGTAAACAAAATAATTCAGTACCTCAGCCACACTGCTGCCTTTCTGGTCTTCCGCGGCCACACGGGTTTAGACAGACGGCTGCCTGCCGTGGAGTCGGTCCCAGCTCCCGGCGACCTGCGTACAACGGAACAGAACACCGCCCAGCCCTGTGCCATCCTCACAGTCCCTGGAATGTCTGAGTCCACAGAACATCGCCCAGCCCTGTGCCATCCTCACAGTCACTGGCATGTCTGAGTCCACAGAACATCGCCCAGCCCTGTGCCATCCTCACAGTCCCTGGCATGTCTGAGTCCACAGAACATCGCCCAGCCCTGTGCCATCCTCACAGTCCCTGGCATGTCTGAGTCCACAGAACATCGCCCAGCCCTGTGCCATCCTCACAGTCCCTGGCATGTCTGAGTCCACAGAACACCGCCCAGCCCTGTGCCATCCTCACAGTCACTGGCATGTCTGAGTCCACAGAACACCGCCCAGCCCTGTGCCATCCTCACAGTCACTGGCATGTCTGAGTCCACAGAACATCGCCCAGCCCTGTGCCATCCTCACAGTCCCTGGCATGTCTGAGTCCACAGAACATCGCCCAGCCCTGTGCCATCCTCACAGTCCCTGGCATGTCTGAGTCCACAGAACACCGCCCCGCCCTGTGCCATCCTCACAGTCACTGGCATATCTGAGTCCACAGAACATCGCCCAGCCCTGTGCCATCCTCACAGCCACTGGCATGTCTGAGTCCACAGAACACCGCCCAGCCCTGTGCCATCCTCACAGTCACTGGCATATCTGAGTCCACAGAACATCGCCCAGCCCTGTGCCATCCTCACAGTCACTGGCATGTCTGAGTCCACGGTTGTGGCCATTGTGTCAGCCCATCTCACCCGGGGCTCCCTCGCCTTGGCTGGCCCCCCACTTAACCAACCTTTGGTCCTCCGGCAACTGATCCCTCCTGATGGCGTGTCCTCCTGATGGCGTGCCCTCCTGATGGCGTGGCCAAAGAAAGCACGTCAGACGGTGTTCTGTTCAGCCAGACGGCATTCTGTTCAGCCAGACGGTGTTCTGTTCAGTCAGACGGTGTTCTGTCCCGACCCATCAGGTTCTCACTGGCTGATTTGGGGAGTAGGTCCCCAGGACTTTCTTCCTGGTCTTTCTTAGTCTGGAGCTCCCCCGAAACCTGTCCACCACGGGTGACCCCGGTGGTATTTGAAATACCGGTGGCGTAGATTCCAGCATCACAGCCACACACAAGTTGGGTGGTGACACATGGGCTTAACCAAATCAAACCCATTGTCACTGAGTATTCTGACTCATAGCAACCCTACAGGACAGAGTAGAACTGCCCCACAGGGTTTGCAAGGCTGTAACCCTTTATGGGAGCAGACAGCCCCATCTTTCTCCCGCAGAGCCGCTGGTGAGTTCGAACCACTGACCTTTCGGTTAGCAGCCAAGTGCTTTAACCACTATGCCATCAGGGCTCCTTCACACGGGCTTAGTGGCTACCATATTGGACGGCTCATATATAGAACCTTCTCATCATCACAGAAAGTTCTATTGGACGACGCAGCTCTAGAGAGCTGAGGCTGTTGGAAATATAACCCCAGAAATGTGATATGTTGTTGTGCCCTGTCACCCTGGGGTCACAGTAAGATCAGACAAAAATCTACTCATGAGCACATGCAGCAGCACAGCGTGTTGTTCTGTCTAGATGGCGTCCTCAGTCTTACATTGCTTTTTCCTCTTCCTCATTTTTCATGCCCAGGCCCACCACCACCGATGCATCTTGGTCAGTCATGACCTTGAGAAGGGCAGGAGACATGGAGAAGCCACTGCTTTGCCTCCTCCTTCCTGGTGACTCAGTGCAGGGGCGGGGGGGTTTACAACCCACGGCCCCTTCCCCGCACCTTCTTTCTTTGTGAGGGGGTCTGGAATGTGGCTGGGAGGTTTAGAGAGGAAAGTCGAGGGAACTTGTTTTCCCAAGGCCCCTTGTCTGCAGCCTCCACTTTCCTGAGAATCTTCATCCCACAAGGCGATGGGAAGAATGGGAACTGCCAAAGAACTGAGTTGATTCTGCACACACTGGAGCAATAAAGCAACAGGACCGGGCTCCCTCCTTTCAGACAAACCCGGGGGGCCAGCAATTGCAGCAACAACTCACAGCAAAGCGTTCTTCAGCAGGGGAAGGAGGGAGGGTACGGAGACATTTTCTAAGAATGCCTTTCATGTGGGTCCAGAGCTGTCATTTTCCTGGCAATTCTGTGAACCAGGACCTGGGCAATCTCCCAAAGTGCAGTTGGTGTGCATATGGCCGGCTCTAGAAATCACCCCAAGAAGCATGTAACTGGGGTCACAGGAAGCGCCTGCATTGCAGCCCTCAGAGTTCATGGCCCAGCAGGGCTGGAAGGGACGAGAGGACTGGGACACCTAGCTGTCTGGGTGGGGAACTGTTGTCCCCAGATAAAGCAGTGAGTGGCTGGCCTGGAGCTGAACGCAGGAGGCCTCCCTTCTTGGGAAGCACTCTGCTAATTCATATAGGAACAACCCTTGTGTCTGCAAATGCATGTGCAAGGCTGATTCCATCTATCCCAAATAATCAGGTTGGTCAACTAACTAGTAGAGATGGAGCTGGCAACACAGGTGAAAAGAACACTGGAGCAATAGTTAGACCTGGCTTGAAAGCCTACCTCTGGCCCTTAGTAAGAGTGTGACTTTAAGCAAGTTTCCTCTCCTCTCCTCTCTGGGCCTTAGTTTATTTGTCTATAAAGGAGTAATACCTATTCATTAGAGTTGTTGTTCAGTGTTTGGTACATAGCAGGTGCTCAGTGAATGTTGGTCTACTCATTCCATACCTACAAGGTGCCAGGCACAGGGCAAAACAACGGGGGAGATGATGGTGATAAAGGCCCTGTTTGCATGAATTTTACATCTGGAGAGGAAGACAGACACTAATCAAAGATTCACATGAAAAAGCATAAAGTAACAACCATGGCAAGTGCAACAAGGAGAGCTACAAAGTGCAATGAGAATCTATAATGGGTAAACTGACTTATCAGGGAGGCTGAGGCAGCTTTCTTGAGGATGTAATGGTTGAGCTGAGAGCTCAAGAATGATAGAGGTTGATTAGACAAATAAGGGAGGAAGAAACAGTCTAGGCTTAGGGAACAGCATGTGCAAAGGCCCTGTGGCAGGAGAATGGTTGGCAGTCCATGAAGGATAGAAAGAGGATTAGTGTGGCTGGATGGCAGAGAATCAGGGAACAACGAACAAAGACAGACTGGAAAAGGAGCTGCAGTAAAACTGTGTGCATCCACCTCCTAGGGGCCTAGCACTATGATAGATGGAGAAGGTCAAACCAATTATAAATGCCTCTGCCCTCAAGGAGGCTACAGTCTACTGAAGCAGAATGATAACTGTTGAAGTTTCTTTTCACTAGTCTTTGGTGTGTCAAATCCATTATTACATCTTGGGCCATGCCCTAAAGGAAATTAAGATGGTGCCAAACTCACCCAATCAGAGTTTCTAAAACCACTGACCTTGTACACACACACACAGCCCTTGTGCAAGGAACCAAGAGCAGACCAGACCCGGCTCCCCGAGGAGGTCTAGGGATGGTTATGGGAGAATGAATCCAGCCTGATCTGGAATGTCCCTTTTCTGCAAAAATGCCTTGCACTCTCCACACTGGCCACTGGGCTCCTGAAGGAGAAGTTGGAATGTCCATGCGAATTACATCCATTTTCCTGCTGACTGCACAAGTGGTTTGCATTAGGAGGCCATGGTGCTTTGCGGCCTTCATTCTTTCCAGATGAGGGTAAAACTGCAGGCATGATAATTGGGTGAATGAGTGGGGTGATTGATGCCTCCAGCCAATCCCAGGAAGCCTTCCACTGGAGTCAGTGAGAAGTCCCCCAGCCTCACCCACACAGACGGCTCAGCCCAAGAACTGAAAACGCTGAACCAGGGAAGAGGAAGCCATATTCCCAGCAGTGGGTGCACCTTCGTTTTTACCCCAGGTGTGGTGGCTCGAGGCCCAAATGGTGGTGACTCTAGCAAAAGCTGCCACAACAGCAGGAGCAGGAGCATTTCAGCACTCACTGTTTACTGTAACAGGAACGAATCTCAACCGCAGGCTCTCTAATAATCTATAAAATAAAACAAAACCAGTTGCCACCAAGTTGATTTTGACCAGGGTTAGTTCTGGTTCAAAATTCTGCTGATAATTTGCATTTCTAACAAGTTGCCAGACGATGCTATAGCTGCTGGTTAGGGACCAATTCCAAGAACCATTAGAGAGCGTGCACACACGAGTGCACGTGTGCACACGTGCATGCACGCACACACACATTGCCATCAAGTCACTTCCGACTCATACAGACTCTACAGAACAGAGTAAACCGTCCCGTAGGGTTTCCAAGGAGCAGCCGGTGGATTCCAACTGCCAATCTTTTGGTTAGCAGCTGAGCTCTTAAACACTGCACCACCAGTAAAGCCAAACCAAACCAAACCCACAGCCATCGAGTCGATTCTGACACATAGCAACCCCACAGGGTTTCCAAGGCTGTAAATCTCTGTGGAAGCAGACTGCCACATTTTTCTCCCTCAGAGCAGCTGGTGGTTTTGAACCGTCATCCTTTCAGTTAGCAGTCCATCACTTTAACCACTGCACCACCAGGGCTCCTTACTAGTAAAGCAGTGGTTCTCAAATTGTATTCCACATAAGAATCTCCTGGGAATCTTGTTAAAAATGTAGATTCTGATTCAATATATCTAGAGTGGAAATGCAAATTTTCAGCAGGGGTTCGAACCGGAACGAGCCAGTTCAAAGCCCTGATTTTGACTCTTGGTAACCTCACGTGTTTCAGGGTAGACTGTGCTCCATAGGGTTTTTAATGGCTATGCTCTTTCCGAAGCACATTAGCAGGACTGTCTTCTGAAGTGCCTCTGGGTGGATTTGAACCACTAACTTTTTGGTTAATAGCCAACCGTTTAACCACTGCACCTCCTTCATTAGTTTATAGCTAAGCTAAATATCAGTGGTGAGCCCCATTCTAGCAGGTGGTAGAAACTTAAACTCAATCAGTGTGGGGTTTCCCTTCCCTGTTTGATCTAGGATTGTACCTAAACTCTGTGGAGGTCTATGGAGACCTAAGGGGGGAGGGAAATGGAATTTGCCCTTACTGTGGTCAAAGGTCCACGTGGACGTCATCCACCAAGGCAGCCTGGTCTTAGCAACATAGCAGAGTGGGGAAGAAAACAGATTCTGGAGCTAGATTACCTGGGTTGGAATCCCAGTCATACTTCCTACTGGTTCTGTGACCTTAGGTGAGTTACTTAACCTCTTACAGCCTCAGTTTCCTCATCTCTAAAATAAGAATAAAATTAGTATACACCTTATTGGGTTGCTGTGAGGACTAAATGAGTGCATGAATGTAAATGTTGGACACATGTTTGCTCGTCTTAATATCAGGGTTTGCCTGTTGTTATCCTCCCCCATTCTCAGTGGCCTGGGCACTCTGGGTTCCCAGCCCACAGGGTCCATATCCAGGCCATTCTTGAGCACCCGAGGTCACAAGGCAGTGCCAGCATCAAGCTGGACCCAGGTTTCTCAGGGAGGCTTCTCAGAACCTCATTGTCCTGGACACACCCACAGTTACCGCTCCTGCTCCCATTCCACACTGGGTCTTGCTGCCTCCTTGGCTCCTCTGAGGGATGGGCACAGCCCTCTCCTCTTTGATTCTCAACGTGTGTCTGGGTGTATCTTGTTCTTCACTCTGCCCAGGTGCTTGATGTGAAAGGGGCAGAGCACCCAGTCTACATTTTCCTCTGCCTCCCCTCCTGCCTCCCGGGACGTGGCTCTCCCCTGGGGAGCGGAGAGCTCCGCCCTCACTCATCCACCTCCCTCAGCGCCACAAATATCTCCAGGGCATTTGTGACTCAAAAGCCAAAAACTAACTCTTTGTTCTCAGGGCTCTGCTGTGTCCTTTTGTCCCTCAAGTAGCAAGCAAGGAATCCTCTCGCTGGCTGAATAGGGGAGGGTCCAGACAAGGGGTGGAAGGACAAGTTGGGGCCCAGAGAAACAGGACCTTAATTAAGATGTCAAAGATTCTCTCCCCACATCATGATGTCACCTTAACAAGGACTCAGCACAGGGCTAGTGTCTGGTCATGGGAATAGCAGTATTAGCACAAGAAGCTTGCTGCTGTGGTGTGGAGCCAGCACCCCCAGGGACTGACACCCTCCAAAGAGAGCTCTGAGGCCCTGCAGGTCAAAGGCAAGGAGCTGCTGAGAATCCCCACAGTCAGAGAGCCAGAACATGTGTGCTTGTCATGGCCAATTGGCCCAGCCAACCCTGCTCAGGTGCAGCGGGCACTCCAGGCACACTGCCAGCTGCTGATGCCCGCTTCCTGCTAACCAGCCCAACCAAGCTGTTTCTCATTACACAATGAGACTCACCCCTGGTAGCAAGGGGACCAGCTTTATACTTCCTTCTGGAGTTTCCATGAAGACTTCCTGCTCCTTCTCACCAGCCCAGCCATACTGGCATCTATGGCTGAGCCTTGAATACACCCCAGAGCCTTTGCACTTGTTCTTTTGTCCAGACTGCTCTTCCCCCAAATATTCACATGGCTGGCTCCCTCATCTCCTTCAGGTCTTTGCTCAAGTGTCGTCTTATCAGTGAGGCCTTCACTGACCACCCTATTTTAAATTGCTCTCCCACCTCTCTTCATTCTCTACTCTCTTCCCTACTTTGTTCTTCTCCAAGGCACTTGACACTATCTGTCCTATTTATTGTTTATTATCTTTCTCCCCACTTCATGAAGGCGGAGACTTTTTCATGTTCACTGCTCTATGAAAGAAGGAATGCCTGAAAGGGAATCACAGGAGCTCTCTGCCTTCTCTCCATTGTATAAATAAACAACAAAGCTCAGAGAGGTTCAGGGACTTGCCCAGGACCACACAGCTATTGGTTACTTAATAGCTGTTGAGTCGGCTCTGACTCATGGCAGCCCCACGGATGTCAGTAGAACTGTGCTCCATAAAGTTTTCAGTGGCTGATTTTTCAGAAGTAGATCACCAGGCCTTTCTTCTGAGGCATCTCTGGGTGGACTTGAACGTCCAACCTGTCAGCAGCCAAGTGTGTTAACCATTTGCACCACCCAGGGACTCCAGCTATTAAGTAGAGGAGGGGAATCTCTCTTGGTTCATTTCCAGTGAACTGTTCCCGGAGCGCACCCTGCTTTCCCCAGGCTTTCCATGGGTTTTCTCACACATTGCCAGTACCTATACTTCCCTCCTTTCCATCTTCAGCTGAAGAAACCCTCGTCCTTCCAGGCACAGCTCATATGGTCTCCAGAGCTTTCCTGGATGTTCTAGTTGGGAGTTTCCCTTCCCTACCATGAACTCCCAGTTCATTTCTTATGCCTGACAAAGGCACTTCCCCTAGTCTGCCTTGTGTGCTAGGCTTTGTGCAACTCAGGGCACGGCTGTGTTTTCCCCTGTCAATATCCCCCAGGAATATGTTTGCACCATCCCCCAGGAAGGGAGTGGTGGTAGGAAAACAGACTCTCTTCAGCCTCAGTCTTCCCATGTCCTCCCCAAACATCCATTTATATCTGAGGTGAGAGAGGGGCTCAGTGACAGGTTGCTGGCTGAATGAATGAAAGAAGGAACAGAAGGAGAAAGGGAGAGAATAGGAGGGGCTGTGGGGGGGGGGGATGGGAGGGAAGGGTTGCTATCTCTGACCTCTCTTTATGTTACTCATTCATTAAGGGCAGGAATTCTATGTGACAATTCTCCGAAGCCCCACCCCACCCCCCACAGTACCTGCCTCAGGTTTTGTTTTGGTTTTTCAATAATTTATATTTTGTTATCGTTATTGAAAATATACACAGCCAAACATATGCCAATTCAACAATTTCTACACGTACAACTGAGTGACGTTGATTACATTCTTCAAGTTGTACGACCAATCTCACCCTCCTTTTCCGAATTGTTCCCCTTGCAGTAACAGAAACTCACTGCCCCCTCAGCTTCCTATCTAACCTTTCGAGTTGCTGTTGTCAATCTGATCCCATATTAGAGAGTTCTTTAAAAACATTCAATGATCAACCTGCCTCAGGGTTTCTAGGAGGTGTGCAGTCCTTCTTTGTGGAAGGAAGAATGGAAGGAATAATAGAACAAGCCGTCCAAACTCATTTCAAGTGCAATTCTGACACCGTGAACAAACTGAAAAATGGCTCTTCCCTGATGAAACCCCTCCCTTTGCCCCACAACCCCCACCCCAGTGGGAGGGTCCCCCCAAGGCGAATGCTCCAGCCCTCACTGGCAGGGCCAAGACTAACAAGGAAAGGATGGGGGGATGCAAGCAGGCCCCCCTGAGTCTCAGTGCTCCCATCTCCCCCAAAAGAGTCCTAAACAATTCAAGCACCCGCTGACAGCCACGAGAGGAGAGGCAAACCCCCGATGGGGCTTCCAGCTTGGATTTCACTTAATGAGCCTTTGGAATCCGGGAAGTGATTACAAGCCCACTGGAGAGGGACCACCTACAGGTTCTGGAACCTTTCACTGCTCTACCACATGTGGCTTGGAGGATGTCGGGCTCACCAGGAAGCTGCACTTAGATGGGAAAGATGAAAACACACCACCCAGCAGCCCAGTTTATAAGTCTAAGGCTTGGGAATTTGGAGATGGGGGTGGGGACAATTGAAGGATGACACTGAATTGTGCCACAAAGCCACATACTGGTACAAGTCCTATCCCCCAGCCCAGACGGGCCTATTGAGTGCATGCTCATTGAGCACCTACTTCAAAATCATGGAGCTGGACAGACATGGGTTTCACAGCTGCTTCGTTTTACAGATGAGACCACCAAGGCAGAGAAAGGAACAGTGGTTTGCCTCGGGTCACACAGGCTGTGAGGGGCTCACCCAGGGCTGGGTCTCCCGTCCCCTACCCCTAGTACTGTTCATTAGTACACCCTGCCATTCTCACCCAAGGTTAGAACCAGAAAGGAACCAAAGCAGCCTCGAATCCCACCTACTCATTTCTTGTCTAAAGAGCTGAGCTATTGGCAGCCCAGCTCCTTGGGCGTGCTGGGATGGGGATGGGGCAACCGGTGAGAGCCCTGTATGCCAGTCACTGTGCTGGGCACTTTACCACATCCTTTTATT
Source organism: Elephas maximus indicus (assembly GCF_024166365.1). Classification (NCBI taxonomy): domain Eukaryota; kingdom Metazoa; phylum Chordata; class Mammalia; order Proboscidea; family Elephantidae; genus Elephas; species Elephas maximus. Next base: position 68,170,365 of record NC_064831.1, on the reverse strand, counting down.
TACTCCTCAGACTGTCCCATGAGGTGGTGGGGACTGTGTTCCTTGTTTTACTGATGAAGCAGTTGCACCTCAGAGAGGTTAAGTCACTTGCCCAGGATCACACAGCTAGAAAGCAGTGGAGCTATAATTCAAACTCAGGCCGGTCTGATACAAAGCCTCTGCCCTTCTAGTGTGCTGGGCTCAGGGAAAGAGCCCTGGAACAGTTAAGGCAGGAACTGTCCTAGAAGGTTAGGAAGAACTTTGGGAACTTTAGCAACAAAGAGAGAGAAAACTGTCTTTAAGACCAAAGATTCTTAGTCACAGCAGTAAGGCTACCACTCAGGCCCCTACGTGGTCACTTCATCACACAGCAGGGCCCTGGAAAGCCTGCTCTTTTCTGCTCTGATGACAAATACAGATTCCCCAGGCAGGAAAAGCAAGCTTGTAATACAGAAAGTTTCACAGGGATGGGGCTGGCTGGGAAAGGTTAGAGGAAATGTCCCAGGGTTCCTCAGAGGAGGAAAGAGGAGTTCAGGGAAGCTGACAACACCATAACTGCCCTGGGCATCAAGAGGATACCAACAAGGGTGAGACTCATGGGAGCAGGAAGGACTGGGGGCGTGGAAGTCCGCCAGAGTCCAGCTTAGCCCTGGGCCAGGTCCAGAAACCAGTCCTGTTAACAAAGCATTACACAACCGCCTCGTTAACTGCATCAATCCAGAAGGTCAAGCTAACTCATTCCAGCCTCTTCGAGGCTCTGGTTGGAGAGGGTGGGAGAGTGAGGCACCTGAATTCCGGGGCTTTGTGTCCATGTTGGTTTAATTAGCTCCATGATTTCTGCTTCCCTTGGGTATAGCTTCCCATGCCAGGGGCTGCCTGGGGCCCCTAGCGGAGCCAGGAACAGAGGGAGGGGACCCTAGATCAGTAGGCCCAGGGTGCAGAGAGGGGTGGACCGCTTGCCCAGGGCCACCAGGGTAGGGAGTCTGGGGTGGCAGATCAGTGATACAAAGTCCAGGGTTGGAGATCCACATCAGGGCTCAGACTGAAAGGACCAGAAGAGGCTGAAGGTGGGCAAATGAGCAGAGCACAAGACAAGTTCAAGACAGAGCTCATAAAGAACACAAGGTGTCATTGGCCAAGTTTGGAGCACTGTCAGACAATTATAGATATGACATCCTAGAAGTACCTCCCCCTCAAAAAAACCCAACTGGCCCTCAAGTTGATTCTGACTCACAGTGACCCTATAGGACAGAGCAGAACTGCCCCATAGGGTTTCCAAGGAATGGCTGGCGGATTCGAACTGCCCACCTTTTGGTTAGGAGCTGTAGCTCTTAACCATTGCACCACCAGAACCCCAAAGGTACCCAGTGAGACTGAACTACGGCAAGCAGTTAGGACTGGAGCTTTCAGACAGGTCCCAGAACTCAGGGAATAATAATAAAGGTGATGAACAGGTTGGGAAAATCTAGAACAGTGATTCTCAAAGTGTAGTCCCTGGATCAACAGTGTCAACCTCACTTGAGAAACTGTTAGAAATGCGAATTATTCGGCCCCACTCCAGGCCTACTGAATTAAAGCCTGTGGGGATAGAGCCCAGCAATCTGTGTTTTAACAAGACCTGCAGGTGACTTTGATGCGGGATCACCTCTGAGAGCCACTTGGCTACTCAAAGTGTGGTCCATGGACTAACACCACCAGCACTATCATTGCTTGAGAAATGCAGAATCTCAGGCCTGGCTCCAGACCTACTGAATCAGACCCTGCAATCTAACAAGATCCCAGGGGGTTGGCACATGTGTGAGAGTTTGACAAGTGCTACCCCTGAGCTCCAGTGCCCTGGAATTCTTTGGTCTGAGTGTGGATGGGTCCATATTCAAGGCCAGGGACAAATAGACACAGATAACAATGGAGAAGTGGGCCACACAGTTCTAGACACAGGCGAGTTCCTTAGCTCCTTATAAATCCAGACTGCTCCCAGAGAATGCCACCAAGAAAAATAATGGCTTCGCCAAGGCTGCAAACATGCCCAACCTAGACGTTGTGCAGAAAGCAGATTGCACAGGCAATAAGACAAACGGCCGACTAGCGCTATTCATATTCCACAGGAGACAGCTGCAGCCCCCGAGATGCAAGCAGGCTCCCAAGCCTCCGTGATGCGGAGATGATTTAAGGAGAAGCAGCCCAGGGAGGCAGTAAGCAAGTAAAAACCCCTCAGAGACATTCCTGAGAAGACAGAGCTGCTGAGCCAGGAGGCTGGACCCCTGACGCGGTTTCCTGTCTGCCCAGGATGACCTGCGGCAATTCTCACTCTTTCCAGGGAAACCGACAGGGCAGTGTTGATGAATTACAGGAGAGGAGCTTGCTTCGGATCAAAAGCCGAATAAGAATAGCTTTACCTTCAGGACACCAGAAAGAATCCCTTCCTTCCAATCTCGTTGCTTGCTTCTGGATGCTTGTGCTTCTACCAGACTAGCCTTTCCATTCTCTTTAATAATAGCTGCTAATTAATATGTATTAATTAGCACACGGTTTCCTATGTGTCAGGCTTTGGGCTATGTGCTTTGCATGTAATTTTTTCACTTAATTCTTTCCATAATCCCATTAGGTAGGTACAAATATTTTAGACATTTACTAATATTTAGTTATTTAGTTATTTAGGTAACTACTAAATGTAATTGTTGTTAGGTACCATCAAGTAGATTCTGACTCATAGCGACCCTATGTACAACAGAATGAAACACTGCCCAGTCCTGCACCATTCTCACAATCGATGCTATATGTTTGAGTCCATTGTTGTAGCCACTGTCAATCCATCTCATTGAGGATATTCCTCTTTTTTGGTGACCCTCTGCTTTATCATGCATGATGTCCTTCTCCAGAGATTGGTCCCTCCTGATAACATGTCCAAAGTATGTGAGACAAGTCTCACCATCCTTGCTTCTAAGGGGCATTCTGGCTGTACTTCTTCCAAGACAGATTTGTTCATTCTTCTGGAAGTCCACGATATATTCAATATTCATCTCCAACACCATAATTCAAAGGCATCAGTTCTTCTTCGGTTTTCCTTATTCAATGTCCAGCTTTCACATGCATATGACCCATGGCTTGGGTCAGGCACAACTTAGTTCTCAAGGTGACATCTTTGCTTTTTAACACTTTAAAGGGGTCCTTTGCAGCAGATTTGTCCAATGCAATACATCATTTAATTTCTTCACTGCTGCTTCCATGGGAATTGATTTTAAGTCCAAACCACTAAATACTAATAGGTATTTAAAATCCCCGGATGTCACAGTTAACACCCTCAGCTGCTAACCAAAAGGTTGGAGGTTTGAGTCTACCCAGAGGTGCCTCAGAAGAAAGGGCTGGAAAGCTAATTTTGAGAAATCGGCCATTGAAAACCCTATGAAGTACAGCTCTGCTCTGACACACAGTGCGGTCGCCATAAGTCAGAGTCGATTTGATGAAAACTGGTTTTTTATTTAAATACCAAAGTACTTTATTTACTAAACACTAACAGGTATGATTCTACAGATGGAGAACTTGAGACTAGGAGAAATTAAATAGCTTTTCAGAAGTCAGCTAGATAGAAAGGTGGCCTTGAAGCACAGCCTAGACATCCTGACCCCACGTTCTCCACTAAACCTCTATGTCCTTGCTACTCAGTGCGGTCCTCTGACTAGCAGCTTCGGTATCACCTGACTAGCAGCTTCGGTATCACCTGGGAGTTTGTTAAAAATGCAGAACCTCAGGCCCCACCCCAGACTTGCAGAATCAGACTGCATTTTAACAAGACCCACAGAGGATGGGTCTACACACTACAATTTGAGAAACGTTCCTAGCTATAAGGGCTTCCTCCTTTGTAATGATGTCAACCCCCTAGGCCTGAGGAACAGGATTGGTATCAGTCAGTGACCAACAGGAATGAATTTCAGGTCCTCTGTTGGGAGCAGGATGTTAAGAACCCAGCAGGGCCCATCACATTCTATGGGGGGGTGGGGAAGGAGTGTGGGCCTTTGTCATTGCCTTCATCAGATACAGGTCTGGCCTAGAAATCAGCCATCCTGAGGGGAGGTACAGTCTGCGTTTTTTTCCGCGTGTTGCAGAGTCTAGAGAACAGACAGCCCCTGCAGATAGCACTGAGAACCAGCTTCGAGAAGGCATTTCTGGGTGTCTCTTTCCCTGAGTCTCAGCTTCCTAACCTGGGTGAAGGTAATCATTTGGCAGGTGTGCTGGAGGACTCTCAGGATGGAAAAGGATTTGCAAGGGTTCTAAGCAGGGCACAAGTCTACAGCACAATCATTATTAGGTGGGGCAGGTGCCCCATTTCCCCTTTGCCCTGCAAAGCTGGGTTATAAAACCTCTGGCTGGAAGGTCAGATGCGGGTCCCTCTGGTTCTATGCGTGACTGGTCCCCCTCTGCTCCTCACACTAACTTAGGGCATTCATGAGGCAGTCTGTCTTGTCTTCAGACACGAGTGCCAGGAATGAGTTCGGCCTGTTTACAATTCTGCTCTTTCTAGTGGGTCATGGTACTTTCAAGGTCTTTGAGGACCGTGCCTTGTCATTCATGGTTGATGGTGCACAGATTCGATTCCAAAGGAGGCTGAGAGATCAATGTAATCTACATTTAGGAGTTCAAGCTCATCATTAAATCTCAGTCATGTGTTCCTGGGTGAATTTCTTAGCCTCTCCATGACTCAGCTTCCTCATTTGCAAAGTAGGAATAATAATAGTGCCCAATTTACAGGGTTATTGGGAATATTAAATAAGATACTATGTGTTAAGTACTTAGTCAGTGCCAGCACTTAGTTGACACCAAATATATACTAGTTATTATTAGGATCCCTGGTGGCAGAATAGCAGAAGCACTCAGCTGCTAACCAAAATGTTGGTGGTTTGAACCCACCCAGCAGCTCTTCGTTAGAAAGACATGGCAATCTGTTCCCATAAAGATTACAGCCTAGAAAACCTTATGGGCAGTTCTGCTCTGTCACAAGGCATCCCCATGAGTCAAAAAGTGACTCGATGACAGTTAACAACAACATTTTTATTATTACTCCATATTTCAAAGACTCCATTGTGAGACACCTCTCTGATTTCAGAGATGTTAAAACAGTATCATTTGCTCCACAGGATCATCAAGAAAAGTGTTCCAAAGTCAACATATTTGGGAAATATCCAGTGCCTTTCCTACGAGATGTCTCAGCACCTTTAAATGCTACCTCTCTATGTGATTTCCTAGGTAGCCGCTGCGTTCTGTGTTTCCCAGACTTCTTGGACAATGGAACCCCTTTGTCAGGGAGCACCTTGAGCATTCTGTGAAGTACAGTTTTGGAAATGCTGATCTAGCCCAAAGTTCTAATTTCATAGAAGGGGAAACTGAGGCCCGGTGCGAGGAAGAGACTTCCTGAAGTTACTCATCTGGTTAAGTGGTGGAGACTAAACCACCGTAAAGTAAAGCTGGAGCCCCTCCACTGAACCACATTGCCTCCCTTAACCTGTTACCTACGGACTTGATAGTTTTCAAAGACTTTCTGATTCCTGATGTGTGCTGCTCCTCACACTAACAGCGAGAGATCCCAAGGGCAGGGATCACCCTATTGAACAGTCACGGTCATCCAGACACTGAGTGACGGAGCAGGAATAGAACCCAGATCTGATTCCAGGGCTTCCTGCTCTATTTCCTTAATACCCTAAAGACTGTGACTCTGGAAAGGAGGAGGTACATGATAGGAGGGAGCAGGTAAACCAAGATGGCCCAGGGGGCCTGGGCAGAAAGTCGTCCCAGTACAGAGAGGGCTGAAACTAAGGCAGAACTTACCTCCTGAAACTGGGCCAATGCTGGCTTCTATCATGATGGGCTGAGATGCAGGCCATCACTTCTCTGCTGTGGTCCTGCCTGCCAGTTCTTGGCCACGCATGGCCAGGGGCAACAGGTGGTGAGTGTTGTGGATTGAGTTGTGTCCCCCCAAGAAGATATATTGAAGTCCTAACCCCTGTGCCTATGAATGTGACCCTGTTTGGAAATAGGGGTTTTCTTTTGATATATTAATGAGGCCATACCAGAGTAGGGTGGGACCTAAACCTAATCCTTTCTGAGTGGTGTCTTATAAGAAGAGCAGAACCAACACAGTGACACATACATGCAGAGGGGAAGATGCTATGTGAGGATCCATCTACAAGCCAAGGAAGCCAAGAAACCCCCAGGGCTGCCAGAAGCTGAAAGAGATGAGAAATGATCTTCTGGAGTGGCCACAGCATAGTTCTGCCAACAACATGAATTCAGACTACTAGCCTCCAAAACCATGAAACAATGAATTTCTGTTCTTTAAGGCCACCCACTTGGGGGTATTTTTCTTATCGTAGCACTAGGTAACTGAGAGAGTGGGCTACTAGAGTTACTGCTGGAGGATGCTCACTTCACATCTGCCCACAGGCAGAGCCTGGTGGAGTGGAGGGCAGACCTCTCCCTCTTCTGGAATTCGTACAGGTTCAATGTTATTTCAATGCTATGGGGCATCCACAGGGACCGACTGGGCAGGCTTCAGACCCCACTTATGAAGTCCACTGGGAAGCCCTTTCATCGCAGCAGTTAATTTAATGACTGCTTTGTTTTAAGAGCAGTTCATGTTTCATGGCTAAGGTGAATTACTATGAGGAGTCAGTAAGTAATTCATCAACTTTTAAACCTCAGTATGATGTTTGTGATCAAATATGACTGTTCTCACAGACCAAGTGACTCTCAACCTTCTCCCGTCTAAGGCACACATGATAGATGATGTTTATTCACATGCTTGACCCCCACCCCGCAATGGGAATTAACTCTCTCTGATTGGCAAAAATTTTAAAGAATAGCAATATCAAGTGTCAGTAAGGATGTGGGAAAGGGCTAATTTTTATACTCATACATTGCTAGTAAGAGTAGCCACCACCCATCTGCCAGTTTGTCACACTGTGGTGGCTTGAGTGTTGCTATGATGCTAGAAGATAGGCCACTGGTATTTCAAATACCAGCAGGATCACCCATGGCAGATAGGTTTCAAAGGAATTTCCAGACTAAGGCAGACTAGGAAGAAAGGTCTGGTGAACTATTTCTGAAAATCAGCCCAAGAAAACCGTATGGATCACAAGAGAATATTGTCTGAAATAGTGCTGAAAAAATACAAACATATCAACAATCATGAAAACGGCACAGGACTGGGCAACATTTCATTCTGTTATACACAAGGTCACCATAAGTTGGAGTCAAACTTAGGAGAACTAGCAACAATGAAAGTATAAGTTGAAATGAACTCAGTAGAGAACAATTTGGCAGTATCTAATGAAAGTGAATATTTTATTTCAATTGCATTCCCTACAACCCTGCAATTCCACCTTTAGGGGTATGTCCAAGAGAAGTTCAGAGTGTACACAAGGAAGCATACCCGAGGATCTTCATGGCAGGGTGTTGGCTATCCTGCAAAATTGGAAACAACTCAGATATCCACCAATTGTAGAATGGCTAAATAAAATACAGTATAGTCATACAATAGAACATTTCACAGCAGTTAAAAGGAACGAGTTAAATCCACATCTATCAATATGGATCAATCTTAAAACTATAATGTTGAGTGAATAAAGAAAATTGCTGTATGATACCAACATCGTTGTTGTTGGGCGCATTCGAGTCAGCGTCAACTCCTGGTGACCTTCTGTATAACAGAACAAAACGTTTTCCAGTCCTGCACCATTTTTTAAAAAATAATTTTTATTGCGCTTTAAGTGAAAGTTTACAGATCAAGTCAGCCTCTCACATATAAACTTATATACGCCTTACTACATACTCCCACTTACTCTCCTCCTAATGAGTCAGCCCGCTCCCTCCTTCCAGTCTCTCCTTTCGTGACCGTTTTGCCAGTTTCTAACCCCCTTTTTTTTTTAACCCCCTCTACCCTCCCATCTCCCCTCCAGACAGGAGATGCCAACATAGTCTCAAGTGTCCACCTGATGCAAGTAGCTCACTCCTCATCAGCATCTCTCTCCAACCCATTGTCCAGTCCAATCCACGTCTGAAGAGTTGGCTCCGGGAATGGTTCCTGTCCTGGGCCAACAGAAGGTTTGGGGACCATGACCGCCTGGATTCTTCTAGTCTTAGTCAGACTATTAAGTCTGGTCTTTTTATGAGAATTTGGGGTCTGCATCCCACTGTTCTCCTGCTCCCTCAGGGGTTCTCTGTTGTGTTCCCTGTCAGGGCAGTCATCAGTTGTGGCCAGGTACCATCTAGTTCTTCTGGTCTCAGGATGATGTAGTCTGTAGTTCATGTGGCCCTTTCTGTCTCTTGGGCTCATAATTACCTTGTGACCTTGGTGTTCTTCATTCTCCTTTGATCCAGGTGGGTTGAGACCAATTGATGCATCTTGGCCACTTGTTAGCATTTAAGACCCCAGACGCCACACTTCAAAGTGGGATGCAGAATGTTTTCTTAATAGAATTTATTTTGCTAATTGACTTAGATGTCCCCAGAAGCCATAGCCGCCAAACCCCCGCCCTTGTTCCGCTGACCTTCGAAGCATTCTTTGCTTTTGGTCCAGTCCAGTTGTGCTGACCTCCCCTGTATTGAGTGTTGTCCTTCCCTTCACCTAAAGTAGTTCTTATCTACTAACTAATCAGTAAATAACCCTCTCCCACCCTCCTTCCGTCCCCTCTCTTGTAACCACAAAAGAATGTGTTCTTCTCAGTTTAAACTATTTCTCAAGATCTTATAACACCGGTTTTATACAATATTTGTCCTTTTTGCATCTGACTAATTTCACTCAGCATAATGCCTTCCAGGTTCCTCCATGTTATGAAATGTTTCACAGATTCATCACTGTTCTTTAACGGTGCGTAGTATTCCATTGTGTGAATATGCTATAATTTATTTACCCATTCGTCCTTTGATGGACACCTTGGTTGCTTCCAGCTTTTTGCTATTGTAAACAGAGCTGCAATAAACATAGGTGTGCATATATGTTCGTGTAAAGGCTCTTATTTCTCTAGGATGTATTCCGAGGAGTGGGATTTCTGGGTCATATGGTAGTTCTATTTCTAGCTTTTTAAGGAAGCACCAAATCTATTTCCAAAGTGGTTGTACCATTTTACATTCCCACCAGCAGTGTGTAAGTGTTCCAGTCTCTCCACAGACTCTCCAACATTTATTATTTTGTGTTTTTTGGATTAATGCCAGCCTTGTTGGAGTGAGATGGAATCTCATCGTAGTTTTAATTTGCATTTCTCTAATGACTAATGATCGAGAGCATTTCCTGATGTATCTGTTAGCCGCCTGAATATCTTCTTTAGTGAAGTGCGTGTTCATATCCTTTGCCCAATTTTTAATTGGGTTGTTTGTCTTTTTGTGGTTGAATTTTAACAGAATCGTATAGATTTTAGAGATCAGGCGCTGGTCGGAGATGTCATGGCTGAAAATTTTTTCCCAATCTGTAGGTGGTCTTTCTACTCTTTTGGTGAAGTCTTTAGATGAGCATAGGTGTTTGATTTTTAGGAGCTCCCAGTTATCTGGTTTCTCTTCGTCATTTTTAGTAATGTTTTGTATTCTGTTTATGCCTTGTATTAGGGCTCCTAACATTGTCCCTATTTTTCCTTCCTTGATCTTTATCGTTTAAGTCTTTATGTTTAGGTCTTTGATCCATTTGGAGTTAGTTTTTGTCCTGCACCATTTTTATGATCATTGGTATGTTTGAATCCACTGCTGTGGCAATTGTGTCAATCTATCTCATTGAAGGTTTCCCTCATTTTCACTGACCATCTATAAACATTAAGACCCCATTTATGTAAATTTTCAATAGGCAAATCAGTACAATATATTTATCATTTGTTGTTGTTAGGTGCTGTTGAATTGATTCTGACTCATAGTGACCTCATCTGGCAGAGCAGAACTACACTGTAGGTTTTTCTAGCCTGTAATCTTTATGGGAGCAGATCGCCAAGGTTTTCTCCCACAGAGCTACTGCGTAGGTTTGAACCACCAACCTTTTCATTAGCAGCCAACCACTTAACCATTTGTGCCACCCAGACTCCTTCATATTTATCATTTATACCCAAACCCAGCGTGGTTGAGTCAATTACAACTCATAGTGACCCTATAGGACAGAGTAGAACTGCCCCATAGAGTTTCCAAGGAGTGCCTGGCAGATTCGAACTGCTGACCCTTTGGTTACCAGCAGTAGCACTTAACCGCTACACCACCAGGGTTTCCTTATCATTTATAGATGTATGTAACTTTATACATATAAAAGCATAAAAAATAGATTGAAAGGACACACTATATCCATGATAGTGATCGTCCCTGAGAAGGGAAGGGGAGTGGGATGGGCTTAAAGGACAATGGAGATTTCACTTTTTCTGTGAGGTTATTGTCGTAGACACATCTTATGCGTTCCACCTGCGGCTGACCGACCACATGCCCAGAATTTCCAGTTCTTCCCAGCATTTCTAAACTTGGATGAAGGGGTTGGATCTGGCTTCCCCAGTGGCTGCCCCAGAGGGCCAGATATAATGCAGCGGTTCTCAACATGGGTCAGTTTTGTTCCATACAGGACAAAGTCTTGAGACATTTTCGGTTGCCACCTATCACCCTGAGTGTGGGGGTGCTACTGGCATCTAGTGGGTAGAAGCCAGGGATGCTGCTAAACAACCTACAGTACATAAGACAGCCCCCACACGAAAGAATTATCCAGTCCAAAATGTCAATAGTGCCAAGGTTAACATGCCTTGCTTGGTGTAGCAGTTAATAACAACAACAACAACAAAAAACCCAATTGCCATTGAGTCAATTCCAACTCATAGCAACCCCATATGTGTCAGAGCAGGACTCTAAAAATAGACTAGCTGTATGATCTCAGACAAGTTACTTCATCTCTCTGTGCTTCATCTTCCTCATCTGTAAAATGGGTATAAAAATGGTTTCTACCTCATATGGCTGTTGTGAGAATTAAATGTGTTACTAACAGTTATGTCAGTGAATGGCATGTAACGTATGTTCTTGTAAGTATAATAGTAACAGCAGTAGTCATAACTCTGCCATGAAGAAGAAAAACATGGACTACTCTAACCCTTTAAGTAAACTATTCACAAACTTCAAAACTAAATGTTTCTAGTTACAAATGTCTCATAATATACCTCACAACCAATTGTAACACAATGATAATATCACAGTTTATCGATTCTAAGATGCACACTTTTTTCACATTTTGACATCTCTGAAGTCAGGATGCATCTTACAATCGTGTTTGGCAGGTGGCTGGCTGTCAGACATCTGTCACCCTTCACACGTGCATAAAACCTTGGAGGGTATCAGTGGCTTGGAAGGAAATCCTGGAGGCAGAAGGGAAGAGCCCTTTTAAGAAATGGTACATCACCCATACTGTTGGTGGTCCTAGACACTATAATGTGAAAAATATGGCCACTAGTGATACTGAATCAAAAAGTGGTTCAGGAGAGTTGGCTCTTCTGAACAGAATTCATTTTGCTTACATTTTCCTTTTTATGTATTTACAAAAGTGATATATTATCAAACACCATGTCTAAGTCTAAAATGGCTCTTTCATAAGTACATAATAAACATTCTGGATGTTCATAGTTTAATTGGCAATGTTTCTTCTTTTCATTTTAGTGGTAGATAACATCTTAGAATTAATGACATCGTAGATTTGATGATACATGTGTAATAACCATATTCACTAGCATTTATTTAGTGCTTGTCATGTGCTAATCAGTCTATACACGTTCTCTCATTGAATCCTCTCAATAGACCTAGGTGTGTATGTACAGCGAAGTCTGTGAGGGCGGGAAATTGACAGGACTGCCTTGTTTTTCCAGATCTTGTGAGTTTTCTGCCTTTGACAGGATATAGTCTTAACACTTTTCTATCATTCTCTATTAATGGAAAATATTTGAGTTTTCCTCCTCTGACAGGCTTCCACCTTACACAGGTTCCGGCTGTGCGTGTGTGTGTATGTATATATGTATATATATATAGTATGATTGTTCAAATTTATCTAATAAGCAAACTAAGACTCAGAGAAGTAGAGTACTTTGCCCAAGGTCAATAGCTCATAAGCAGAGCTGGGACTTGAACCCAGTTAATCTAGACTCCAAAGCCTTGTTGTGAAACCTTCGTATCCTGGTTCAGAACTATAGTCAAAACCTGCATCCTTTCTTCCAGGGGTTGGCAACCTAGGGCATGGATAGCAATGACAGAAGACAGCTGGGCCAACATGCAACAATGTGTGGGCTGGTCTTCCCTACCACCACTGCCTCCTCCATCTCTCAGTACTACCAGACATTCCCCAGAAGAGCACGGTGTGGACCATAGACTTGACCTGCGCATCCAGTGGTAGAATACAGCCAGAGCTGTCACTGACATGGAGTCAAGATGCCAGTCTCCAACCTTCCCTAAGGAAACAAAGTTCACGTGCCATGACGATGCAAAACAGAGATGTTTTACAAGCTTCAGATAAAAATAATGTGTTCCTGGGCTGAACCACACCTTTGGACTTTTCCATTTATCCCTTTTATAGCAAAATTCTGTCTCTGTGGATTCCAGCAAATTGTGGAGCAACACACAGAGTCATTTTAGCCAAGCAACCAAAGGTAATGTATACAACTGGCATCATCAATGTGCAAATAATAAAAACCCAGTTATGAGCCCAGCAGATGTATCCCATTAGCTTCATCAGACTTAAATCCAACTACTGCCTCCTTTCCAACAATGTGGGCTTTACCAAGTCTCCCTGACATGTGGATTGGTGGATAAAGCATATTAACAGGCTGTGGGGGAGAGGGGAGAGCTGAACGGAAATCAAGAGACCTGTGTTCAAGTCTTAAAGGTCAATATTGTGACCTTGACCAAGTCACTTGACTGTCTAGGCTCATTCTCCCCTCCCTTAAAATGTGCCTTCCCCCTTCGCCCCAGGTTCTAAAACAAAATGGTAACTCTTGTTTAGTCTCTCCTATAAGACTGTGAAATCTGGTTTTCATTCTCATCATCTTTCAGGGCCTCAGAGCAAGTTCCTGTGCCCTGCTTCTTTCAACAAGTATAACGATTTCCACCTGCCTTTGTAATTTGTTCCTGGGACAGGCAAAGCCTCTTGACAGGCTGGCTGCCTTGCGTATGTTGGATAATGCTTGAAATATGGGCCTTTCCCCCCTCGCCTGCCCTCCCCAGTGTCCAGGTCCAAATGCATCAAGAAGCGTGGTGGCCTGCATCGTGGGGAGCAAAAGCTTTGCTTTCCTTCTGCTTTGCCACTTGCTCACTCTAATGAGCAAGGCAAAGACTGAGGACTTGGGTTATTTCCTGCCCCTTTGTCCACCCAGGTCATGGAAGGTGGCAACTCCAACCACTCCTGACACAGAAACCCAGAGAGGGGAATGGATTTTTGCAGTGTCTCACAGCAACTGAGGGCAGAGCTGGGACGCAGGTCCTGGAGATCTGACTCCAAGTCCAACCAGTCAAGGCGAAGGAGTGAGAAGATTCTGGGCTATGTAGTCAAATAAACCTGCACTTAAACCCAGCGTTGCTACTGGCTCATCATGTGTTGTCTGCTTCCTCATTCTTTGTTGTTGTTGTTAGCTGCTGTCGAGTCCACTCCAACTCATGGCAACCCCATGTACAACCAAACAAAACGTTCCCTGGCTACGTGCCACCTTCATGACCATTGGTATGCTTGAGTTCAGTGTTGTGGCCGTCGCGTATTTTGAGTGCCTGCCAATGCAGGGGACTTATCTTCCAGCACTATATCGGACAATACTGTTATGTTCCGTAGGGTTTTCATTGGCTAATTTTCAAAAGTAGATTGCCAGGTCTTTCTTCCTAGTTTAAGTTCTGGAAGCTCTGCTGAAACCTGTCCACCATGGGTGACCTGCTGGTATTTGAAACTGGTGGCATAGCGACCAGCATCACAGCAACACACAAGCCATCACAGTATGACACATTGACCAATGGGTAGTCGTCCTCAATCTTAGAATAGTGACAATAATAACCACCTCATACCACAGTGGGGCCCTGGTGGCACAGTGGTTAAGAGCTCAGGCTGCTAACTAAAAGTTCGGCAATTCGGATCCACCAGCTGCTCCTCGGAAACTCTTTGGGGCAGTTCTACTCTGTCCTATAGGGTCGCTATGAGTTGGAATCAACTCAACAGCAACGGGTTTGGGTATTTTTGCATACTACAGTATGATACATGGACTGATGGGTGGTGGTCCTCAACCTTAGACTGGAGGTGATAACAACCATCATAATACCACAATACAACACAATGACGGACTAGTGGTAGTCCTCAGCCTTAGAATTGTTGTGAGCATCACACAGGAAAATGTACATGAAGTTCATACAGTCTTGGGCTTAAAACCAGTAAAGATCCAAGTGACAATTGTTGGGGGATTTAATGGGAATGAAGAGAGAGTGTTACTGGCTTGCACAAACAGAGAACTTGTGCCAAGGTACGACAGTAAGTAGGACAGGACTCTTTTGACTTGAGGGACATTAAAATCTTCCCATCATTTAAGCATATGAAAATATGTGGAAACTAATTTATTCAAGGAGGAAACACAAACTAAAACTACACCGATTATTATATGCAAATTATATCATTAAAGCTATTTTTTTAAAAAAAAACCTTGAGATTACCAAAAAACCAAACCAAACCCAGTGCCATAGAGTCATTTCCGACTCATGAGGTTAGCAAAGATTAAAAAATTCTGATGTTGTTGTTGTTAAGCGCCACTGAGTCAGCTCCAACTCATAGTGACCTTATGTATAACAGAACCAAATGTCACCGGTCCTGTGCCATCTTCTTGATCGTTGGTATAGTTGAGTCCATTGTTTCGGCTATTGTGTCAAACCATCTAATTGAGGGTTTCCCTTATTTTTGCTGACCTGCTTTTCTAGCAATTGGCCTTTCCTGATGACCTGTCCAACATAAAAAAGAGACCCAAAATCCTGCCATCCTTGCTTCTAAGGAGCATCCTGATTGTATTTCTTCTAAGACAGATTTTTTCGTACTTCTGGCAGCCCAAGGTATATTCAATATTCTTCACCAACACCATGGTTTCTTTGTTTATATATACGTATATATTTTATTGTACTTTAAATGAAGGTTTACATAACAAACTAGCTTCTCATTAAACAGTTAGTACACATATTGTTTTATGACATTGGTTAATAACTGCACAACATGTCAACACCCTCCCTTCTCGACCTTGGGTTCCCTATAACCAGCTTTCCTGTCCCCTCCTGTCTTCTAGTCCTTGCCCCTGGGCTGGTGTGCCCTTTAGTCTTGTTCTGTTTTATGGATCTGTCTAATCGTTGGATGAAGGGTGAACACCAGGGTTTGAATGCATGAATTCTCCTTCCGCCTTCCTTTTTCATTGTCCAGCTTCCACACGCATATGAGGCAATTGGAAAGGCCATGGCTTGGGTCAGGTACACCTTGGTCATCAAAGTGACACTGATAACAGATGTTATCAAAGGATGTGGGGAAGTAGGTATGCTCTCTGTAGAGGGCAATTTGGCAAGATTCATCCAAGTTAATAACATATATGCCATTGGGTCCAGTAATTACACCAGTGAAAGGCTATGTGGCCTGACGGCCCCCAGATGTGGAGACCACCCTGGATCCATTCAGCTGTGGTCAGGAGGGTGGGTCCTGGGTATGAAACATGGTCACACCCACACAATGAGGTTGTGGGCAGGGGCAGCTTCCCTAGAGCATAGAACAAGCTGGGAGTGTGGGTGAGTGACATGGTGGGCATTTCTATACTTTGAGGGGAAGCATTTTTGTGCCGCTAGAGTAGAGGAGATGGCTGGGGTTGGGGCGGAGCAGAAGCTGGTGGACAGGACAATGCCCCCAACTAGCTGTGTAGTTGAAGACAAATCATTTTGTTTCTTTGAACTTCTGTTCTCCATCTATAGACTAAAGATGCCATAAAGGGTTGATTCAAGAATTAAATGAGATCCACAAAAGTCACCTGACTCAGAGTTTACTGCATGGTGAGCAAGCAGCAAAGGTTTTCTTTTCTCTCATTTATCCATTTATCCCCCTTCCTGTCTTTGCTCACCAATCCCTTTTTAAGGTGGGACCAACATGCTTCTCACATCACACCCCCAGTAGCTTTTAAGAGTGAGCTTTAGACAGGAGGTGACACAGGAAGTTAATCTCTTGCAAACTTGTCAACAGCTCGACACTGGGCTGCCTTTCTCTCTTCCTTCCTTTCCTCTTTCCACCTCCCCAGTTTGAATGCCTGGTACATCAGGCTGAATTCATCTTTGTCTTAGGCTCCTGGATTTCCTGGACTTTCTGACGTGACCCCTATCCACCCCGTTAAATGGCATTTCTAAGTCATCTCTCCAGCCTAGTTTTGGCGTAGCTTACACCTGTGGTGGTGTTCTTCCTTTCCCTGACCATGGAGCCTCCCCCATTCGCACACCTTAGGGGAGGAAGTGGGGATTTAGACAGTTTATACTAGACATATCAGCAAGATTGTACTTTTTTTTTAACTTTGTGTTTTAAAATAATTAAAAAAAAATTATAGACTCATAGAAAATTGCAAAAATAATAGAGAGGTCCTATGCACCCTTTACCCAGCTTCTCTCAATGGTAACATATTTTACAAAACTGTTATCGTTGTTGCTGTTAGCTGCTGTAGAGTTGGGCCCCGACTCATGATGGCTCCATGCACAATAGAATGAAATGCCACTTGGTCTTGCATCATCACCATGATTGGTTGTGGATCTGACCATCGTGATCCATAGGGTTTTCATTGGCTGATTTTTGGAAATAGATCACCAGGCCTTTCTTCCTAGTCTGTCTTAGTCTGGAAGCTGTGGTGAAACCTGTTCAGCATCACAGCAACACTCCAGCCTCTACCGAGGAATGGGTGGTGGTTGTGCATGAGGTACATTGGCCAGAAATCAATCCCTGGCCTTCTGAACGGAAGGTGAGAATTCTGCCACTTAATCACCATTTACAAAGCTGTAATACACTTTTTGAATGTATTTCTGGCATTTGTAGCCATCTGGGTAAGGATCTAGAGGAGAAAAGGAAGATTTGGAGGTTTGGACGTTGTCACACAAATCTCCTCTATCCTACCCCCTGAGATGCCTGGTCTTTCCTTCGTCTAGGATTCTGTTCTTTCACTGCTGCTGCCCATAAGGTACTCTACCCATCAGTGACTCAGGCTAATTTAAACCAAAATGGAATTTACTGGAAAGACATTGGGCTACCCCAGAATGTGTGGGAAGGCTGGAGACCCAGGCTAGGGGGCAAAAGAGGAGCCAGGACAGTGATGGGCAGCCAGCACTCCTTGACCAGTTCCTCAAGGTGCTCCCTCCCACAGTAAGGAATGAATGCCCACAGCTTTGTTTTGTTTTGTTTCTGTCCTTTGTCACCTCTTTGCTCAAGACACAATGTCCTGAGAGACAGGCTCTCACTGACCCTACTTATTATACTGCGTTCCAGCTCTTGGACACACAGGGAGTGAGGGAGGACACATAGGGTGCAAGGGACTTGAAATGGGCTCTGGGGACACCTTCCTAACTAACAGTGGGAGAGGAGCCCAGCCAGTCTGTATACAGCAGAGAAGGAAGGCTCCTCACAAAAGAAAATGAGGATGCTTTTAAGAAGGGTGACTGTATGCTAAAAAAAAAATTGAACCTGTTGCCGTTGAGTCGATTCCAACTCATAGTGACCCTATAGGACAGAGTAGAACTGCTCCATAGGATTTCCATGGAGTAGCTCGTGGATTTGAACTGCTGACCTTTTGGTTAGTAGCCAAGCTCTTATCAATGAATTTCCACTACATCCTCCCCTCCCCCTCAACATAAATCCTATAGCCTTTGTAAAGCTTTTCGACATCACCCCAGCCAGAAATGCCTTTATCCTCCTCTGGCCCATACATACAGCCCTTCCCAGCTAGACTGTAGCTCCTTGGGGTCAAGTTCTCAGTCTTTGTATAGTTCATAATATTTACGCGAAGTAGGAAATCAAGAAGTACTGTGAATAAATAAATCCTGGTGCCAGAGGCAGGGAATTTACCAATTGACATTCACACATCACCAAAATAAGGAGGAAATGGCCTCTTTTCATTTCTGATGCCTCTTCTTCAAGGGAGGGTCAAGGCAGGCATAAGTGAATTGGGCTTTTTTAATCACTGACAAAGCTTTTAAAAAAGAACCCATGAACTTGCAAATAGCAGTTACAGAGGGTTTTAATTAGCTTGAGGTGAAAAAAAGTCCCTTGACCTCTGAGTGCCCTTCTTTAAAAAGTGGGATAATGAGACTGGCCACCTGCCTAGCTCACTAAGGTACCGTGCTCATTAATGGGACAGGTGGTGGCGAGGTGCTTGAAGCCCTTTGGGTGAAAGGAGGAAAAAAAAAAGCTCTCCAGCTACAAACTGTTATAATGATGGTTCTATCCAGAAATCCTATTATATCTAGACTCCCTCTGGTGACTAATTTAGCACACTGTATAAAATACACTTTGAATTAATTGGTTTCTACAGCTTCTCAGTAGCCAGGGAGGAGATGAATGGCTGTGGTTTTTACCTTTGCTAAAACACCATTGATACATTCTTCTCTGAGGGCAATGGGGAATAGTTGCCCGCCATCTCTTTAAACCCAGACCTCCTCCACCTGTATTTGGCTCTTCTCAACAGTTTTTCATTTGGAAGCCGGAATTTTCAGTGCTGCTGAGCACAGTTTTGGGAATATTGCCATCACCGTCCTCTGAAGAGCAGTTAAATGGAAACAGGAGCTAACGCACTCTGTTTGGATCCAGAAAGCAAAGCTGAGAGAGGTGAGATCCCGGTGAGGACAGGTTTCAGTTCAATGTAAAGGAATACTTTTTCATAATCCAAGCTGCTGCACATTGAAACAGGCATCTTCTGGGGGCAGGGAGCACCCCATCACCACAGATGGAGCCTGTGTTGGTCAGGGTTCTTGGCTTGTAGACATCTGAATCTACTCCAGGTAGCGTAACAGAAAAGTTTATAATGGATGTCGTGGACACAGTGGATTGGTGCTTAGCATCCATTTCCGCCTTCTTCTTATGTGCCTTCCTGTTCTGAAGAGGCTAGAAAACTAGAATCCACATTTCCCAGACTCACTTATAGCAGGGTTCTCAGTGTGATTTAGGTTCAACCAATTAGAAGGTATAGTGGTGTTGAATAGTGTTCCCCCAAAATTCATGTCCACTCAGAACCTCAGGATGTAACCTTATTTGGAAATAGGGTCTTTGCAGATATAATTAGTTAAGGATCTCAAGATGATATACTGGATTTAGGGTGGGCCCTAAATTCCATGACTAGAGTCCTTACAAGAAGAGGACAGAAACAAAGGGAAGACAGCCATGTGAAGATGGAGGCAGAGATTGGAGTGACGCTGTCACAAGCCAAGGAACGTGGGGCTACCAGAAGCTGCAAGTGGGTAATCACAATGCCTGTTTCAATGGGTTGTTGTAACAAACAAAATTTTAGAAGTGCGTGGCACATAGTAGTAAAAAAAAAAAGTAGTAAGTCCTCAATAAATGTTAGTCCTCTTGTTCCCACGTCTTTGCCATTCAGTCAAGTTATTTTGTGCAGCATAAAGGCAATATGGCCTAGAAGAGTATGAGAATGTAAGGAATCACAGCATTCTCCAAGGAAACTTAACTCAAGTTGCCACACAAGTCTGCAAACATCTTCAGGCCCATTCTTAATTGCAAATTTTCAGGCAACTGCCCCAGTACAAGCTATCCAAGGTGAGAGTTATCGGGAAAGTTTAGTTCCTTCCATAGACTTGGTGTTTATTCATTAAGAAGCAGACATGAGGCCCATTATGACTTGTTGCAGGAGCACACACTGACTTAAAACTCCTCCTAAGATCCATGATTTGGGACTGAACTAAAGCAACTCTTCAATTTAGGGCAGGTTGACGCTTCCCAGGGGAACGTGAGCTCTCCCAGTCCTGTGTTCTTTCTTATTCTTCCCAAGAGCACCTAGTGGGGCTCCGAGAGAAGAACTTTGCCCAAGAATCACTGGGAAGCTAGATCTCACCCTTTCTCTTCTCCTTCACACTCTCTGGTAAGTCTCTTTCTGTCTCTGGGTCTCAGTGGCTTCATCTTGCAAAAAGGGATCGTGAGACTGTTGCACCCTAAAATCAGCCCCCTGCTCCCTCCCCATGTTTGGGTCTGTGATTTGAAGGCGTAATGGCCGGCTTACCTTCATCTTAGTTATCCAATACTGCTGTAACAGAAATACCGCAAGGTGGATGACTTCAACAAAGAGAAATTTATTCCCAAACAGCCTAGAAGGCTAGAAGTCTGAATTCAGGACGCCAGCTCTAGGAAAAGGCTTTCTCTCTCTGTCGCCTCTGGGAAAAGGTCCTTGTCATCAATCTTCCTGTGGTCTAGGAGCTTCTCAGCACAGGGACCCTGGGTCCAAAGAACGTGCCCTCCTGCTTTTCCTTCTTGGTGATATGATGTCCCCCTGTCTCTCTGCTTGCTTCTCTCTTTTATATCCCAAAAGAGATCGACTTAAGATACAACCTAATTCTGTAGATCCTGTCCTGCCTCATTAACATAACTGCCTCTAATCCTGCCTTATTAACATCATAGAGGTTAGGATTTACAACACATAGGATAATTATATCAGATCACAAAATGGAGGACAACCACATAACACTGGGACTCATGGCCTAGCGAAGTTGATACACATTTTGGAAGGGTACAGGTCAATCTAGAACACCTCCCTACATGGGAAGACATCCTGAAACTCAGGAGATGGCCTGCAAAGGTCTCCACATATGCAGAGCAGTTATTGGGCCAAACAGTGTCCTAATCCCTAATGATCTCACAAACTATACATAGTCACATCTTATAGGGAATACGGCGGGGATTCTAGCATCAGCACTTAAAGATCCTGTTGAGTCAAAATTATCCTTGAAAATCTCCTATGTTGCTTATGCATTGCATAAGAATACCATCGTTCAATAAGATCGATATAGCCAGCTTTTCCTCCAGTTTGAGACGGACAGCAGCTTCTTCAGTTGAGCACCAGGTGTGGTAGTGGGCTTGTGTTTGGGGGCTGTGAAAAATAGAAATGCTAACTGAATGCTTCGAAGGTCAGCGGAGCAAGGGCGGGGGTTTGGGGACTATGGCTTCTGGGGACTTCCAAGTCAATTGGCAAAATAATTTTATTATGAAAACATTCTGCATCCCACTTTGAAGTGTGGCGTCTGGGGTCTTAAATGCTAACAAGCAGCCATCTAAGATGCATCAGTTGGTCTCAACCCACCTGGATCAAAGGAGAATGAAGAACACCAAGGTCACACGATAACTATGAGCCCAGAGGACAGAAAGCGCCACATGAACCAGAGACTTATATCATCCTGAGACCAGAAGAACTAGAGGGTGCCCAGCTACAACTGATGACTGCCCTGACAGGGAACACAACAGAGAACCCCTGAGGGAGCAGGAGAACAGTGGGATGCAGACCCCAAATTCTCATAAAAAGACAAGACTTAATGGTCTGACTGAGACTAGAAGAATCCCGGCGGTCATGGTCCCCAAACCTTCTGTTGGCCCAGGACAGGAACCATTCCCGAAGACAACTTATCAGACATGGAAGGGACTGGACAATGGGTTGGAGAGAGATGCTGTTGAAGAGTGAGCTACTTGTATCAGGTGGACACTTGAGACTGTGATGGCGTCTCCTGTCTGGAGGGGAGATAGGAGGGTAGAGAGGGTTAGAAACTGGTAAAATTGTCACGAAAGGAGAGACTGGAAGGAGGGAGCAGGCTGACTCATTAGGGGGAGAGTAAGTGGGAGTATGGAGTAAGGTGTATATAAGCTTATATGTGACAGACTGACTTGACTTGTAAACTTTCACTTAAAGCACAATAAAAATTATTTAAAAAAAAAGTAGAAATGCTAAATGCTACAGACACGCCCAGTGCTGGGAGACAGGTGTTCATATTGTGAAAGATTGAGCTTCACTGACAGGAGAGATGAAAGGGCTGGGCTGGCAAAGCCAAGGCCAGAGTGGAGACTGGGCACTGTCCTTTACACAAGAAGCAGAGTGGGCAGAGGCCTGGAGGGTCAGAGGCCAGTAGGTTGGGAGAGGGACTGCAGAGCTCAGACTATTCTCAGCAGCCCACTGAACCCTCCAATCTAACCTCCTTCCTGCTCAGCCCTGCTTGCTGTTAAAGGGCCCTTCTCTGGGTCTGCAAGGAGTGGTATCATGAAAGCTCAGATAAGGATGTCATCTACATTACAAGAGCCACTGTCACATTGAGGCATGAAAGATGAGAAGATGTCAGGGAGAATGCAGGCTCTGGGCGATGGACGGGTTTGCAGAGCCAAGAGATGGATACATTAGTTTCCTAGGGCTGCCATCATGAATTACCACAAACAGAGTGACTCGAAACAGCAGAAATGTATTCTCTCACAGTCCTGGAGGCTACAAGTCAGAAATGAATGTGTTGGCAGTGTTTTGTGGCCTCCACAGGCTCTGGGGAAAAATCCATTCCTCGTCTTTCCCAGCTTCTGGTGTTCCTTGGCTTGTGGCAGCCTGTCTCGAATCTCTGCCTATGTCTTCATATGGCCTGTCTGTGTGTCTCTGTGTGTCCTCTCCTCTTACAAGGGCACCAGTCGTTGGATTTAGGGCCCGCCCTAAATCCAGAATGATTTCATCTCAAGATCCTTAACTAAATATAGCTGTAAAGACCCCATTTCCAAATATGGTCATATTCTGAGGTTCCGAATGAACATGAATTTTGGGGGGACACTATTCAACCCACTACAATGGGAGTGGAATTCTAGCGTGGGGAACGAGCGGGAGCAGGGCTGCAACGGCAGGAGCAAAAATGCTCAGGACCTGTTAGAAGACGAGGTTAGATGATGCAGAAGACCCAGGAAGACAGTGGGCTCAGGTATCAAGCTAAAGAGTTTGGACTTTGGCCTTTTGTGCATGGATGCAGTGGGGTGGTGGGGAGCGGAGTGACTGTAATCAAAGTTGGAACCTCTACTTTAAAAAGTCCAGGCTAATTGTACCAGTTGTGACCAAAGGACTCCCTGAGACTATCACCCTGAAACGCTCTTTAAACCTTGAACTGAAGCTATCCCAAGACCACCTATTGGCAAAACAGCAGAGTGGCACACAAAATAAAGAATATTACCCATTTTTTTTTTTTTTTTTACCCATAAGAGCAGCACTCTACCAGAAGACCATGAGACCAAAAGGTCAACATTTACTCCAAAGCAAGGATGAGAGGATGGGGGGCATGGAGACTAGGGGGCTGGAGGAACAATCAGAACACAGCCGAAGAGAATGTTGACACATTGTGAAAGGTGTAACTAACGTCACTGAACAACTTGTGTGGAAAACGTCAAACAGTAAACTTTCACCAAAAACACAATAAAATACTAAAAAAAAAAAAAAGTTGATGCCTCTGGAAGCCCAGCCAGGCAACGGGATGAAGGTGGAGTGCCAGTTAGGAGGCCAGGCAGGAACCCAGCCATGAGCTAATTCAAGCCAGATGGGGTGATGGCAAGGACCTGGAAAGGAGGAACTTAGGAGAAGGAAGTTGTGTGCTCAGAGCTCCAGGACCTGGGAGCCAAACTTTAATTCCTTCCACGCAGCTCAGTGTTTCCCCCAGAGTTCCCTCTGCATGTCAGGACCACGTCATCATCTTTTTAAGAAACAGAATTTCTTGTTTTAACTATGCACAAAGGCATTCTGGGTCTTAAAAGTAAGAGAAAAAATGTGTGTGAGGTGATACAACTTCTGGCCAAGGAATGAGACATCGTCCCTCCAGCTGTGGGTCTCTTGGCTGCACGGTTTGAGGAGCCTCAGCTCATCTGGCTTCTGCTTTTGCTGTTGCTTAAAGAAGTTTCCCCATCACTGCTGCCAACACAGTAGGCACACCCTCGACCGGGAACACCTCTCCAATGTGAATATTTAAGTGTTCCCTTTATTAAAGCTGCAGAGGCCAGTGTTACTGGAGATTAACAGAGGTGTTTGTGCTCTGATGTTTTCTACTGCTAGGTTCAGAGACCAGTTAAATAGTCTCCTTGAGTGTGCCTGCAGTGTGACTTGATTCGTGCAATCCATTCAACAAATACTATTGAACATCTACCACGTGCTGATTCTAGGCCTGGGGTTACAGTGGTGAATGAAACGACCAAGTCCCTTCCCTTACATGGAACCTACATTCAAGTAGAGTAAGATAGACAACCAACAAATGAGTTTAAGGTACAGCATGTTAGGTCATGATAAGTACTATGGAGAGGAATAAAGCAGAATAATGTGTGTGAGGGGTGCTGGGATTTGCCATATATGTTTGTGGCCAGGAAGGTCTCACTGTGCGGGTAAATTTGGGGCAGAAACCCAAAGAAAGTGAGGTAGCAAGCAATGTGGTCTCTGGGGGAAGAGTGTTCCAGTAAGTGCAAAGGCCTGGAGAACGGATCATGCTTGGTGTTCAAGGAAGAGGGAAGAGGCCAGTGAGGCTTGTGCGGAGTGAGCGAGGGGAGGGTGTAGGAGCTGAGGTCAGAAAGGAGGGGGCTTTTACTCCAAGTGAGAAGGGAGCGAGTGTGGAGTTCTGAGCAGAGGATGACATAAGCGAACTCCCGCTTTAAAAGAATACTCTCCGTCTGATTTTTGTGTTGAGACCAGTTAGGAGTCCACTGCACTAATTCAGGGCAGAGGTGATGGTGGCTCCAGGATGACATACTTCATCAGTGGAGGAGAGCCGAAATTTAGAGGAGTAAGGCTCAGACCTCATGGCGACCCCATGTGTGCAGAGTAGGACTGCTCCATAAGGTTCTCAAGACTGACCTTTGGGAAGCAGATCGCCAGGCCTGTCTTCTGAGGTGCCTCTGGGTGTGTCTGAACCACCAACCTTTCAACTAATAGTCAACCTGACAGCAACTAACCACAACAATAAGGCCCAAGGCATGCGGGATCTGGGGAGGCGGAGAGGTCAGATTTTAGCACCATGGGCTTTAGATGAATAGCCCCCAAAGCAAGTGTCACCCTCATGCCCGACGCTTCTAGTCAAGCCCCAGCCTCTGAAGGCATTATGAAAGAAGAGTTGCTGCAACGTTTTGAGTAGAGGAATAAATATCTGGTTTATTAGGATGGCTGCTTTGAAAGGGCCATTTGGGCATCTTAATTTAAAACAACAAAAATTTTTTTTTCCATGCTAGAGGATACCTTATTGTTCCCTTAGTGCTTCTTCATTAACTGTTGGTGCCAAGGCAGGACCCTCAGTTGCTATCAGAATTACTTGAAAGGACAATGCCTCCTGCTGCTGCCGCCTAGAGGCTACTATGCCAAACAGCAGCTGAAGCTGTATCAAATTTTGTCTGGTGTTTTCTGAGCACAAGCCATCAGCTCAGCCTGCAGAACAGTATGGCAGAGCCCTCAGAGAACCCAAAACAGAGGGGTGGTTCTAAGAGAGTTCTGCTTGTACCTATCCCAGGGGAAGCTAGCCAGCTTCTCCGGAAGGGATGTGGACTGGGCGACCAGAATCTGGTTTTCCATTCCTGCTCAGCCACTATCTCACTGTTTAATTCACTGTGGGAACCTGAATGATACCCACGCCTTAGTTTCCCAAACATAAAGCCGTTCAATTAGATGGTTTCTCATGTCCCCTTCCTACATTGACGTTTTAAAGAGTTTATGAAATGTGTAAATTAAATGGAGCACGGTTTTCACAGCATCCCAAATTCCTCTCAGATCCCGGCATCCAAGTTCTCTTTCTCCCCTAACATCTCTCCTGGTGTCTGAGCACTGTCCTCTGGCCGTATGGGACATCACAAGGCAAGGCCCCTGCTGCACCTACCTTGCCTGCTGGTGTCCCAAATTCAGGACCTTTTTTCTCTTTCACTTTCATCAAAACTGACTTGCCCTAGGTCCATCAACTAATGAGGGCTAATGACAGATCATATTTTTACACATCTCTGAACCTCAGTTTTCTCGCCTGTAAAACAGGGTTAATAACAATATTTGCCTTCATGGTTATTATGAGGACTAGACATAATAAAAAAAAAATTTTTTTTTTTGACATAGCTTATGCTAACTGTCTGGCACGGTGTCTGAGGTATTCGATAAATGGCAGCCATTATTTTAAAATGAATTCAGCTTAGATAATGTTTTCTCTAAGAAGCCTTCTTTGGTTCCCGCCAGCCGGGGTTAAATATTCCTCATCTGTGCTTCCAAGTCTTTGACAATAATTCATTGAGTGATTGGTACATGTCCACACCAGCATACACCCTTGTGCTAGGCAGAATAATGGCCTTCCCAAATGTATCCACATCCGAATTCCTGGAACCTGGGACTATGTTACATCGCTGATGGAGGAATTGAGGTTGCAAGTGGAATTAAGGCTTCTCATCAATCGACCGGAAACCCTGGTGACGTAGTGGTTAAGTGCTACGGCTGCTAAGCAAAGGGTCGGCAGTTCGTATCCACCAGGCACTCCTTGGAAACCCTATGGGGCAGTTCTACTCTGTCCTATAGGGTCGCTGTGAGTTGGAATTGTTTCAACGGCACTGGGGTTTTCATCAATCGACCATGAGATGGGGAGATTATCCCAGATTATCTGGATGGGCTCAATGTAACTGTAAGGGTCTATATAAGTGAAAGTGGGAAGCAGAAGAGTCAGTGTTAGAGTGATGCTCTGTGAAAAAGCTGACCATTGCTGCTTTAAAGATGAAAGGGGGGCATGAGCCAAGAAATAAAGGCAGCCTCTAGAAGCTGGAAAAGACAAGAAAACGAATACGTTTCCCAGAATCTCCAGTAAGGAATGCAGCCCTGCTAAGACCTTGATTTTAGCGACACCATCAGATATCTGATCTTCAAACTGAAAGATAATAAATTTCTGTTGTTTTAAACCAGAGTTTGTGGTAATTTGTTATAACAACCATGGTTGTTAGGTGTCATCAAGTCAGTTCCAACTCATAGAGACCCTTTGTACAATAAAACAAAACCCTGCCTAGTCCTGCGCCATCCTCTGTTGATGCCACTGTGTTAATCCATCTCACTGATGGATTGAGGGTCTTCCTCTTTTTCTCTGACCCTCTACTTTATCAACCATAATGTCCTTTTCCAGGGACTGGTCCCTCTTGATAACACGTTCAAAGTACTGGAGACAAAGTCTCAGCATCCTTGCTTCTAAGGAGTACTCTGGCTGTACTTTTTCCAAGACAGATTTGTTCAGTCTTCTGGCAGTCCATGATACATTCAATATTCTTCAGTAACACCATAATTCAGAGCCATGAATTCTTCTTTGGTCTTCCTTATTCCAGTTTTCACATATATATGAGGCAATTGAAAATACCATGGCTTGGGACAGGTGCATCTCAGCTCCAAAGAGACATCTTTGCTTTTTAACACTTCAAAGAGATCTTTGCAGCAGATTTGACCAGTACAATACGTCATTTGATTTTTTTAATTTTATTTATTGTGCTTTAGGTGAAAGTTTACAGCTCAAGGTAATTTCTCATACAAAAATTTATATACATATTGTTATGTGACCCTAGTTATAATCCCTGTAATGTGACACCACAC
This sequence comes from Elephas maximus indicus, assembly GCF_024166365.1. Classification (NCBI taxonomy): domain Eukaryota; kingdom Metazoa; phylum Chordata; class Mammalia; order Proboscidea; family Elephantidae; genus Elephas; species Elephas maximus. The sequence goes on along the minus strand of NC_064831.1, from coordinate 68,142,805 downwards.
TCTCCCTTTCCACCCCAGTTTCCAGTGTCATTCGACCAGTTCCTATCCCTTTCTGCCTTCTTCCCACCTTTGGACAGGAGCTGCCCATGCAGTCTCGTGTATCTACTTGAACTAAGAAGCACACTCTTCCCGAGTATTATTTTATGTTTATAGTCCAGTCTAATCTTTGTCTGAAGAGCTGGCTTCAGGAATGACTTTAGTTCTGTGTTAACAGAGAGTCCAGGAGCCATGTCTTCTGGGGTTCCTCTAGTCTCAGTCAGACCATTAAGTCTGGTCTTTTTACATGAATTTGAGTTCTGCATCACACTTTTCCCCTGCTCTGTCGGTCAGGGACTCTCTCGTGTTCCCTGTCAGGGCAGTCATTGGTGGTAGCCAGGAACCACCTAAGTTCTTCTGGTCTCAGGCTGATGGAATTTCTGGTTTATGTGGTGTGGCCCTCTTGTCTCTTGGGCTAATATTTTCCCTGTGTCTTTGGTGTTCTTCATTCTCCTTTGCTCCAGATGGGTTGGGACCAATTGATGCATCTTAGATGGCTGCTTGCTAGCTTTTAAGACCCCAGATGCCACTCAACAAAGTGGAATACAGAACATTTTCTTAATAAACTTTGTTATGCCAATTGACCTAGATGTCCCCTCAAACCATGATCCCTAGACCCCCGCCCCTGCTACTCTGTCCCTAGAAGTGTTTGGTTGTGTTCAGGAAACTTCTTAGCTTTTGGTTTAGTCCAGTTGTGCTGACTTCCTCTGTATTGTGTGTGGTCTTCCCCTTCACCTAAGATAATTCTTACCTACTATCTAGTTCGTGAATATGCCTTTCCCCCCTCCCTCACCCTCATAACCATCAAAGAATGTTTTCTTCCGTGTTTAAACCTTTTCTTGAGTTCTTATAATAGTGGTCTCATACAGTATTTGTCCTTTTGCAACTAATTTCACTCAGCATAATACCTTCCAGATTCATCCATGTTATGTTTTGCGGATTCATCGTTGTTCTTTATCATTGCATAGTATTCCATTGTGTGAATATACCAAATTTGTTTATCCATTCATCCGTTGATGGGCATCTAGGTTGTTTCCATCTTTTTGTTATTTTGAACAGTGTTGCAGTGAACATGGGTGTGCATATATCTATCTGCGTGAGGGCCTTATTTCTCTAGGATATATTCCAAGAAGTGAGAATACTGAATTTTATGGTACTTCTATTTCTAGCTTTTTAAAGAAGGGCCAAACTGATTTCCGAAGTGGTTTTACCATTGTACATTCCCACCAGCAGTTCTAGTCTCTCCACAACCTCACCAACATTTGTTATTTTGTGTTTTTTGGATGAATGCTAGCCTTGTTGGAGTGAGATGGTATCTCATTGTAGTTTCGATTTGCATTTCTCTAATGGCTAGTGATGGTGAGGATAACCTCATGTATCTGTTAGCCGTCTGGATGTCTTCTTTTGTTAAGTGCCGGTTCATATCTTTTGCCCATTTTTTAATAGGGTTATTTGTCTTTTTGTTGCTAATATTTTGCAGTATCTTGTAGATTTTAGAGATTACACCCTTACTGGATATGTTGTAACCAACATTTTTTTCCCAGTCCGTAGGTTGTCTTTTTACTCTTTTGGTGAAGTCTTCGGATGAGCATAAGTGTTTGATTTTTAGGAGCTCCCAGTTATCTAGTTTCTCTTCCAGTGTTTGTGCATTGTTAGTAATGTTTTGTATTCTGTTTATACTGTGTATTAGGGCCCCTAGTGTTGTCTCCATTTTTTCTTCCAAGATCTTTATTGTTTTAGATTTTATATTTAGGTCTTTGATGCATTTTGAGTTAGTTTTTGTGCATGGTGTGAGGTATGAGCCTTGTTTCATTTTTTTGCAGATGGATATCCAGTTATGACAGCATCATTTGTTAACGAGACTCTCTTTTCCCCAATTGATGGACTTTGGGCCTTTGTCAAATAACAGCTGTTCACAGGTGGATGAATTTACGTCTGGATTCTAAATTCTGTTCCATTGGTCAATGTACCTGTTGTCATACCAGTACCAGGCTGTTCTGAGTACTGTGGCAGTATAATAGGTTCTAAAATCAGTTAGCATGAGGCCTCCCACTTTGTTCTTCTTCTGTAGCAATGATTTACTTATCCGGGGTCTCTTCCCTTTCCATATGAAGTTGGTGATTTGTTTCTCCATCCTGTTGAAAAACGTCATTGGAATCTGGATCAGGATTGCTTTGTATCTGTAGATCGCTTTAGGTAGAATAAACATTTTCACAATGTTGAATCTTCCTATCCATGAACAAAGTATGTTTTTCCACTTACATAGGTGTCTTTTGGTTTCTTGCAGTAGTGTCTTGTAGTTTTCTTTGTATGGATCTTCTTCGTCTCTGGTTAGATTTATTCCTAAGTATTTTATTTTCTTGGGGGCTTTTATAAATGGAATGGATTTGATGATTTCCTCTTGGAAGTTCTCTTTGTTGGTGTAGAGGAATCCAGCTGACTTTTGTATGTTTAGCTTGTATTCTAATGCTTTGCTGAAATCTTCTATTAGTTCCAGTAGTTTTCTTGTGGGTTCTTTGGGGTTTTCTGTGTATAAGATCATATCATCTGCAAATAGAGATACTTTAACTTCTTTCTTACCAGTTTGGATGCCCTTTATTTCTTTTTCTTGGCTTATTGCTCTGGCTCGGACCTCCAGCACAATGCTGAATAAGAGTGGTGATAAAGGGCATCCTTGTTTGGTTCCTGTTCTCAAGGGGAATGCTTTCAGACTCTCTCCATTTAGGATGATGGTAGCTGTGTATAAATGCCCTGTATTATCTTGGGGGAATTTCCCTTCTATTCCTATTTTGCTTAGAGTTTTTATCATGAATGGGTGTTGGACTTTTTCAAATGCCTTTTCTGCATCAATTGATAAGATCATGTGGTTCTTATCTTTGGTTTCTTATGTGATGGATTACGCTGATTGTTCTTCTAATGTTGAACCATCCCTGCATACCTAGTATGAATCCCACTTGGTCCCGGTGAATTATTTTTTTGTGGTGTCTTTACCTGGTTTTGGTATCTGGGTTATGCTAGCTTCATAGAATGAGTTCGGGAGTATTCCATTCTTTTCTATACTCTGAAATACTTTTAGTAGTACTGGTGTTAACTCTTCTCTATAAATTTGGTAGAATTCTCCCATGAAACCGTCAGGGCCAGGGCTGTTTTTGCTGGGAGTTTTTAAATTACCTTTTCAATCTCCTCTTTTGTAATAGGTTTACTTAATTGTTATACCTTGGTTTGTGTTAGTTTAAGTAGGTAGTATGTTTCTAGAAATTTGTCCCTTTCCTCTAGGTTTTCAAACTTGTTAGAGTACAATTTTTCATAGTATTCTGTTGATTCTTTTAATTTCAGTTGGATCTGTTGTGATATTGCCCATCTTATTTCTTATTCAGGTTGTTTGCTTCTTCTGTTTTTCTTTTGTCAGTTTGACCAATAGTTTATTGATATCGTTGATCTTTTCAAAGAACCAGCTTTTGGTCTTGTTAACTCTTTTAACTGTTTTTTAAATTCTGTATTTCCTTTATTTCTGCTCTTTCTTCTGGTGCCTGTGGGCTTCTTTTGCTGCACTCTTTCCTTTGTTCAAGTTGTAAGGTTAATATTCTGATTTTGGTGCTTTCTTCCTTTTGGGTGTGTGCATTTATTGCTGTAAATTGACCTCTGAACATTGCTTTTGCTGTATCCCAAAGGCCCTGGTAGAATGTGTTTTCATTCTCATTTGATTCTGTGTTTCTTTATTCTGTCCTTAGTTTCTTCTATAACCCAGTAGTTTTTGAGAAAGGTGTTGTTCTGTTTCCATGTGTTTGATTTTTTTTTCTCTTGCTTTTTCTATTATTGATTTCTACTTTTATGGCTTTATGGTCAGAAAAGATGATTTTTAATATTTCAGTGTTCTGGATTCTATTAAGGCTTGCTTTGTAGTCTAATATGTGGTCTATTTTGGAGAATGCTCCACATGCGTTGGGAAAGAAAGTATACTTGGCTGCTGTTGGGTGGAGCATTCTATATATGTCTGTGAGATCAAATCAGTTGATTGTGGCATTTAGATCTTTCTTGTCTTTATTGAGCTTCTGTCTGGATGTTTTGTCCTTCACCAAAAGTGGTGTGTTGAAGTCTCCTACTATTATTGCAGAGCTGTCTATCTCTCTTTTCAAATGCTGTTAGGGCTTGTTTTACATATTTTGAAGCCTTGTCATTGGGTGTGTAAATATTTATTATGGTTATGTCCTCCTGGTGTATTGACCCTTTAATCATTATGTAGTGTCCTTCCTTATCCTTTGTGGTGGATTTTGATTCAGAGTTTATTTTGACAGAGATTTATATTGTGACTCCTGCTCTTTTTTTTTTTGATTATTGTTTGCGTGATATATTTTTTCCATTCTTCCATGTTTTTTTAATCCATTCTGCTACTCTCCGTCTCTTTATTGGTGCATTTAGTCCATTTACATTTAGCATAATTATCGATAGGTGTGAGTTAAGTGCTGTCATTTTGATGTATTTTGTGTGTGTGTGTGTGTGTGTGTGTGTCGTTGACAGTGTCTTTGTTCCACTTAATTTTCTGTGCTGAGCCATTTTTCTATGAATTTTCTTTTCATCCTTTTCATTGTTGTTGATTTTGTATTTGCTGAGTCTTTATGTTTTTCCTGTTTTTTATTTTGATGTGTAGGATTGTTTCTTTTGTGGTTACCTTAATATTTACCCCATTGTTCTAAGTTTAAGCCAATCTTTTATTTCTTTATGTTGCCTTGACTTCCTCTCCATGGGAAAGTTCTATGACAACATTATTTAGTCCCTCTTTTTTGTTTTAATGTTGTCATCTTTTACATATTGACATCTCTGTTTCCCTATTTTCAGTGTTTTAGCTCTGATTTATTTTTGTGACTTCCCTATCTGGGTTGGTATCTGGTTGTTCTGTCCTGTGTTCTAGCCTTGTGTTGTTATGTGACGTTACCGATTCTCTAACCAGAGGACTCACTTTAGTATTTCTTGTAATTTTGGTTTGGTTTTTACAAATTCCCTTAACTTCTGTTCATCTGGAAATGCCCTAATTTCACCATCGTATTTGAGAGACAGTTTTGCTGAATATATAATTCTTGGTTGGCATTTTTTTTTTCCTTCGAAGCTATATATATGTCATCCCATTGCCTTCTTGCCTGCATGGTTTCTGCTGAGTAGTCAAAGCTTAGTCTTATTGACTCTCCTTTGTAGATGATTTTTTTGTTCATCCCTAGCTGCTCTTAAAATTCTCTGTTTCTGTTTGGTTTTGGCAACTTTGATTATAGTGTGCCTTGGTGGCCTTCTTTTGGGATCTGCCCTGTGTGGGGTTCGATGAATTTCTTGAATAGATATCTTCTCATCTTTAATGATATCAGGGAAGTTTCTGCCAACAAATCTTCAACAATTCTCTCCATATTTTCTGTTATGCCCTTCTGTTCTGGTATTCCAATCACTCGTAGTTTATTCTTCTTGATAGAGTCCAACGTAATTCTCAGGGTTTCTTCATTTTTTTTTTAATCTGGTTTTTCCTCAAATAAATTGGTGTCAAGTGCTTTATCTTCAGTGTCACTAATTCTGGCTTCCATTGCCTCGATTCTGCTACTATGACTTTCTTTTGAGTTGTCTAATTTTGAAATTTTATTGTTAATCTTTTGGATTTCTATTTGTTGTCTATGGATTCTTGCAGCCTGTTGAATTTGTCATTATGCTCTTGTATAACCTTCTTAAGTTCCTCTGTTACTTTATCTGTGTGTTCCTTGGCTTGGTCTGTGTTTTGCCTGATCTCCTTCCTGATCACCTCAAGAGCTGTATATATCAGTCTTTTGAGTTCTACCTCTGGTAATTCCAATTTTGCTCTTCCTCCAGGAGGTTTCTTGGTTCTTTGTTTTGGTGGCTTGCTGAAGCCATCATGGTCTGCCTCTTTATGTGATTTGATACTGACTGTAGTCTCCAAGCCATCAATAAGTTATTATATTTATTTATTTTATGTTTGCTTCCTGTGTCCTAGCTTCTTGTTTTGTTTTGATATATCCAAATAGGCTGGTCATGTGAGCTACTTTGATTTATGGCTTCTTTGAAGCTCTCACATCCTGTCAACAGGTGGTCAGAGCTGTTATTAGGTATATGAGCCCAGGAGTCCGTTTACTTTTCTTATGTGGATTTAGCTCAGGTGTCCAGGTTGCCAATCATCAAGTGTGTAGTGCAGGCTCTCACCTACAGTCCTAGATGGGCAGGGCTATGTAGGAGTGATTGGAGTAGGCACAGGTATCTGGCTGCACTAGGGGGCCAAGCAAGGTAAGGGGCTGAAGGCTACCCCTGAGTACCTGGGTGGAAGGCATGTCCCTGTTCCCTAGAGTGCATAGGTGGGTGGGTTTTGCAGCCAGACTTTGGACACCAAATGCTATTGACTATAAGGACTGGGAGACACCACTTATTCTTGGACCCCTGTTGTGGGTCTTAGGTGGAGTGGGTAGAGCCACCAGTCCTCAGGCCCCTGATGTGGGTAGGTGAGGACCCTGCTTAATGGGCGGGGCAATGTCAAATGTCACGAATCTTGCACGCCCCCTTAGATGTTGTATTTGAAATAGGCTTCAGGTATATACCCTGTTGTACTATGCTAATGAGGGCCTACGCTGTTGAAATGGGTCCACACAGGTCTAGGCATGGGTAAAAGGCATTCAAAGTCCTTGGACCCCTTACGCCAGTGCCTAGGTAAAGGGGCTGTGCCTGTCCTGAGTTCCTGGCTTAGGGGAGCTGGCAGATTATTTTTTCCTGTTTGTTAATTTGTTCCCTCTCCAAAGCCAGGAGAATGGCTCAGAGCACACGATGGGTTCCACTTCCAGCCCATGGGGTATGGCAGTTGCCAAAGCCAGCTGAGGATCCGAGCAGAGTGGGAAGGGGGCCTTCAGTGCAGCTTGAACTTCTTCCTTCAAAACCATTGGTTCTTGCTCATATGCCACCTCCTGAAATGGTTGAACATCAACCAATTCTTTTTGGTACAGTGACTCTATGTATTCCTTCCATCTTCTTTTGATGTTTCCTGCACTGCTCAATATTTTGCCCATAGAATTTTTCAATATTGCAACTCAAGGCTTGAATTTTTCTTCAGTTCTTTCAGTTTGAGAAATGCAGAGCCTGTTCTTCCCTGTTGGTTTTCTAACTCCAGGTCTCTGCACATTTCATTATAATATTTTACTATGTCTTCTTGAGCCACCCTTTGGAATCTCTGTTCAGCTCTTTTACCTCATCATTTCCTCCATTTGCTTTAGTTACTCTACTCTCAAGAGCAAGTTTCAGAGTCTTTTCCAACATCCGTTTGGGTCTTTTCTTTCACGTCTTTTTAATGACCTCTTTCTTCATGTATGATGTCGTGGAAACAACTGGTCTGGTCTTCAGTCATTAGCATTCAATGTATCAAATCTATTCTTGAGATGGCCTCTACATTCAGGCGGATGTACTCAGGTTGCACTTTGACTCTTGTGAACTTGTTTTTAATTTTCTTCAGCTTCAACTTGAACCCATGTATGAAGAATTAATGGTCTGTTCTGTAGTTGGCCCTTGGCCTTGTTCTAAATGATGATATTGAGCTTCTCTGTTGTCTCTTCCTACAGATGTAGTCGATTTAATTCCTGTGTATTCCATTTCATGAGGTTCATGTGTATAGCACCGTCTATTTTGATGAAAAAAGGTATTTCCAATGAATAAGTCATTGGTCTTGCAAAATTCTATCATGAGATCTCCGATATCATTTCTATCACCAAGGCCGTATTTTCCAACTACTGATCCTTCTTCTTTGTTTCCAGCTTTCACATTCCAATCACCAGCAATTATCAATGCATTTTGATTGTATGTTTGATCAATTTCACACTTAAGAAGTTGGTAAAAATCTTCAATTTCTTCATCTTGGCATTAGTGGTTGATGTGTAAATTTGAATAATAGTTGTATTAACTGGTCTTCCTTGTAGGTGTATGGATATTATACTATCACTGACAGCTTTGTGCTTCAGGATAGATCTTGAAATGTTCTTTTTGACAATGAGTGTGATGCCATTCCTCTTCATTTTGTAATTCTCAGCATAGTAGACCATATGATTGTCAAATTCAAAATGGCCAATACCAGTCCATTTCAGCTCACTAATGCCTAGAATATCAATCTTCCTGTGTTCCATTTCATTTTTGATGACTTCCAATTTTCGTAGATTCATACTTCATACATCCCATGTTCCAATTATTAAGGGATGTTTGCAGCTGTTTCTTCTCATTTTGAGTTGTGCCACATCAGCAAGTGAAGATCCCAAAAGCTTTACTCCATTCATGTCATTAAAGTCGATTCTACTTTGAGGAGGCAGCTCTTCCTCAGTCCTGTTTTGAGTCTTTTCAACCTGAGGGGCTCATCTTCTGGCACTGTACCAGACAATATTCTGCTGCTATTCATAAGGGTTTCACTGGCCAAATTTTTTTAGAAGTAGATCACCAAGTCCTTCTTCCTAGTCTGTCTTAGCCTGGAAGCTCCATTAAAGCCTATCTACCACAACTGACCCTGCTGGTATTTGAAATATCAGTGGCATAGCTTCCAGCATTACAGCAACAGGCAAGCCACCTCAGTACAACAAGCTGACAGAGGAGTGGTGGATAGCAACCATAGGAAACTAATAGAACACCTCACATAAATGCAATCAGCATAAAATCCAAGTAGTCAGTGTTACCGTTCTCACGTCACAAGTGAGGAAATTACCCACAGTTGCACAGCTAGTAAATAACTATATCAATTAGATTATTTTGATGCAAATTACAAAATACAAATAAAAAAGAACACGAATTGACTTAACCAATAAAGGGGGTTTATTGGCTCACAGAAAAAAAATTCCAAAGGAAGTTGTTGTAGAGAACAGGCAAAGTTTGATCTAGAAGCTCAAATGATATCACAGGCCCAATATTTCTCCAGCTCTTGTTACTGTCTTCCACAGTCTTGACTTTATTCTCAGTTTCCACACACTGGACCCCAGAGCTCCAGGCTCCCGTTGTGGCAGTAAAATGGCTACCACAGTTGTAAATGTCACAACCTCACTCTATACCTTTTAGAGGAAAAAGGAAGCTTACCTTTCTTAGAAGGTCCAGCAAAAGTCTCATCATGGTTTATTCCTTCTAACTAGGTTATGTCCCCAATTTCCGAGCCAGATAGGACCGAGTCTACTGGTAGATCTGTCGATTAATTATTTCCAGCCATCCCCACCCAAACATCATGACTGAGAATGGGGAGGGGCTGAATTGTTCCAAGAAAAATCAGAGTCATTTGGGCAGGTAAAACAGGAAATGGATGTCAAGAAGGTTAAAAAATGTTCACAGTGCTGGCTTGGGTCAAATTCTGACCTCAAGTTCCTGAGGTCAAACCCCATGACTCCTGGTAACAATCTTCTGTCTTCTCAGACACATCGTCATTGTTGGTTTTAACTCTCTGTGCCCTTCCTAGACTGAGGGACAAGGCTGGAGCCATCCTAACCCCTCTGTGTCAGGGAAATGTCTGTTGTTCAATGAGAGAACACCTTGGGTAGGGATGATCTCTCCGAGCAGGTGAGCCTTTCATGAAGCTGCTCAAGTTCCACCTCTCTCTCATTCTCCAAGGGAGCTACCCTGATGCCCATGCAGCTGGCTAGATGTTTCTGAGAAAACATAAGGACTTCAATTAATATAAGCACAGCTCTTATTTAAGCCAGTTTGAGTTGGGTATTTCTTTTACTTGCTGCTGGAAACATTCTAACTGGTACAATGCCTTATGGGGGATTGTAAGTATTTAAATGAGGTAATGCATATAAAGTACTTATCCAGGTTTAATAAGTGTTATCTATCATTTTTATCATCATTTATACTGACTTTATGTATTCATGAGCTCCCATCCTCTTCTCTGTTCTGGAGTGTAGTAGATAATCCTTAAATGGATGTTAAACTGAAGTGTGTAGGCCACCCTTTTATATGTGAGTCAGATTTCCATAAGTTGCAATTTAAAATTCAAGTCATATCTTGAAATTCACTAGGATAGCTTGCTATTTATAGTACTCATATAGAAAATCATTTGATAATTCAAGTATTTTATGCCTAGTTTGCCTGTTGTACAAATTTGGAAATTCTTATATGTATGATCAGGTTTATTTCATTCATTTATTTATTCAACAAGAATTTCTGGAGCAAATGTCATTTGCCAGGCCCTGTACTAGGAGAAGACCCCTGAGTAGTATAAATGGCTTGTGCTCAGCTGCTAACCTAAAGGTTGGCAGTTCAAACCCACCCAATAGCACCACAGAAGAAAGGCCTGGAGATCTGCTTTCTTAAAGATTATAGCCAAGAAAACTCTATGGAGCACAGTTCTACTCTGTAACACATGGGGTTACTATGAGTCAGAATCTACTTGACAGCACTGTGGTTTATTGGTTGGTTTTCATTGTTTGGTGTTAGGAGATAGGAGTATAGAGTAAAAACTTAAGTTTTTTGTTCATGGAGTTCACAGTCTAATGGATGAGACAGACAATTATCAAGAATTACAGCATAGTGCTTTAAGTGCTAGTAGAGGGAACCACAGGGGCTATGATGGCAAGAAAGAGGGGAGGAGTCCAGGGCTGGGGATGGAGGAGAGTGTCTCAAAGCATTGAAAGCCTCATAAAAAGAGGCCTGAATTAGAACATATAAAAGTTAGTCAATGAATGTGAAAAAACTTGAGATAGGTAATATATGAAGCTTATTTTCAGGGAAATTCAAATAGTATTAGTTCTGTATGGGCGCAGTATTAGGCAAAAATGTGGTATGTGGCAAGAGGAAGAAGCCTTGGTAGTGCAGTGATTAAGCATGTGGCTGCTAACTGAAAGATTGGTGATTCGAATCCACCAGCTGCTCCTTGGGAGAATGATGTGGCAGTCTGCTTCCATAAAGATTCCAAACCCAAACCCATTGCTGTTGAGTCAGCTCTTACTCACAGCAACCCTATCACCTTGGAAACCCTTTGGGGCAGTTCTACTCTGTCCTATAGGGTGCTATGAGTCAGAATCAACTCGACAGCAATGGGTGGCAAGTGGTAAGGTTGAAGAGTAAGCAAGGATCAGAACCAAAGGGCCTCAAATACTGGGCTTCGGAGTTTGGATTTTATCTTGAAGGCAATGGGGAGTCTTGGAAGGACTTTAAGTAAACGTGATCAGATTTGTCATTCAGAAATTGTAAAGGGTGCTTGGAGCAGTGGTGAGAGGGTGAGGGAGGCAAGGCTGAAGCAGGGAGCCCAGTTAGGAAATGACTAATAGGTTGAACCACATAAAATTGCCTAAAAAGGACAAATGCCATCAATTTCTTATGGCTCAACCTAAAATAATGGTCCAGGTCAGAAACGACCAGAGTCCAAACTAAAGCAGTGGTTGTTCTTGCTAGTTGTTGTGGAGTCAATTCCAACTCATGGCAACTCTGTGTGTGCAGAGTGGAACTGCTACATAGAGTCTTCAAGGCTGTGGTCACCAGGCCTGTCTTCTGAGGCACCTCTGAGTGAGTTCAAACCACCAAAGTTTCAGCTAATTGGGCACTTAACCAAATGAAATCGAGAAACTTTTTGGAATTCCAATTCGAAAAAAAATTGTGATTTCTTTAATGAGAGGGAAAGAGGAAAGGGTATATGCCTGACAGTGGTAATATACAATCATAAACTATATAAAATAATTCTCGAACATAGTAGAAAGCTTAGTTTAAATATTAATTATAGCTGAGGCCTGGAGAGATTTATTAATTTGGCTATGGCCACACAGTGAGTTTGAGGCTGAGCTGGGACTGAAACCAGGTCTCCTGGTTGCTCTACTACACCATCTTCATCATGGCACCCTAGGTTTTCCTGGAACGTACTTATGAAATTTATGTTCCTGGAGTCCCTGGGTAGTGTAACTGATTAACACACTTGGCTGCTAACTGAAAGGTTGGAGGTTCAAGTGCACCCAGAGGCAACTCAGAAGAAAGGCCTGGTAACCTACTTCCAAAAATCAGTCATTGAAAACCTTATGACCACAGTTCTACTCTGACACATATGATGAGGTCACCATGAGTTAGAACTGACTTGACAGCAACTGAGTTTTGTTCATTTTACTGATGGTAATTCTGTCTTTTCCGTTAGAATAACTAACGTCGAGGAATTAAGTTCTTCTATATTTCTTATATGTCTTCCCACAGTTCCAAGGACACTGCTCTGCAGAACCTGCGTCGGCTTTCTCAACCACTTGCTCCTGATAGATGATTATACTGAGTTTCTAAAAACGTTTCCTGTATGATCCACTTTTATTGGCTAAAAGAAAAAACTCTTACCTGTATTCCACTTGACTAGATGGGCAGAACACAGTTATTTGCTTTGGGTATACAATGGTTCCTTTTGATTTCATATGCCAAGGGTCAGTAGCCAAGCACTCTTGCCTTACCCACAATGAGACTCAGCAGTGGCTTTCAAGGTGAGCCATGGAATGGCAAAAGTTTTTATTTATCATGGTTTTGATTTCCCCCTGCCCCATGGAGTTATTTTATTTGTATGTATGTATTATAACCCTAGAAAAAGAATCCCAGAATTTTCCCTCCTGCGTGTTTTTGTCTTGCTTTCTCATGATCTATGATGCCAGCTGAGATCATCAGTACAATGAAACCAAGCTGATGGGATGAAAGCAGATTATTCTGCCACTTTTTTAGATCTTTGAGTTTCATATCAAATCTGGGTCTGATCACTCACTACACACTTGTCTAACCTGCCTGTGAGGTTCATAACAATTTTTCCATCTCTGTGATCATCCATGATTTCAAATTCACCAATGTAACCATCACATAGTTTACATGTCAATATAATCATCTTCACAGTTAGAAACCAAAAATGTCTTTGGGTCACAACCTAATAAGAACCTGAAAGTTGCCTCTCTTCTCAGCACTATTGATGCTTTTAAAAGCATGGGCCAGGAAGAGGCGGAGCCAAGATGGCGGAATAGACAGACACTTCCGGCAAGCCCTCTTTACAACAAAGACCCGAAAAAACAAGTGAAAGGAGTATATTCGTGACAAGATGGAAGCCCTGCACATCAAAGGCAAGCTTAGACAACGAACTGAGGGGCAGAGGGAGGAAGAAAGCCTTCAGAAGTGGAAAGGAGTTACCGGACCTGAATCACGGGCAGCCCTCAGGCACCATTCCTGGAGCGGCAGCGGCGGCAGCGGCAGTGGCGGCGGCGGCGGGCTGGTACTAGAATTCGGCCGCAGTTTCCTCAGGGAGAAGCAGCAGCCACATAGCCTGCTCACACCCCTAGAACCTGAGGAGAACAGCGCTCTCAACAAAAGCTAAGTACTTGCGTATATTTTACCGCGCACCCCCACCCCACCCCCAAGCCGGCTTCAGCGGCTGAATCCCTGGGCCTGAGATAGATCCTGGTGAGCCCCTAGAGCCATCCTCCCGGCCTTGGGGAAGGAAAAAATTTCCAAATGGGGGGAACAGATAATTTGCTAGCTCCATTAACTGGGGGAGCTTAGGACAGAAGCGGCTCCTGTCCAGGCATAAACCGTCCATGGACTTTGAGCACCTTTCCCTTCTGTGTGGACCTGTGTGGGCCTCTTTTGGGAGAATAGGCCCTTGTTGGCAAACCCCAACCATTTCAGCTATGTGGTGGAGAGGTGGGTGTTTGATGTTTGACATTGCTTTGCCTATTAAACAAGGTCCTTACCTACCCACATTACGGACCTATGGACTGGTAGCTCCACTCAGGTCATCCAGCCACCCGCAACAGGGGTCCAAAGATAAGGGGTACCTCCCAGTCCTTACAACCAAAAACTTTGGGTGCCCACGGTCCCTCTGCAGAACCCACCCACCAGCACGCTCTAGGGAACAGAGACACGTTTTTTTCAGAGACACTTGGGGTCAGTTCTCAGCCCCCTGCCTTGTTCAGAGCATGACCCCCTGCTGCAATCAGATACCAGTATATACACCAATCACCGCTGCTCCTCTAAGACTGTAGGGCAGAGCCTGTACCACACACTTGATCAGCTACCTGGAAACCTGAGCTGTATTCATACAAGAAAACTGAATGGACTCCTAGGCTGATATACCTGATAACAGCTCTAGCCAGATGGGAACAGGACACCAGAGCTCCAAAGGTGAAAATAATCAAGCTAGCTCACTCAAGCAACCCATAGTGGTATACCAAAACAAAACAAAGCAAGAACCTATGACATAGTAAGCAAGCATAAACTAATACAATAACTTATAGATGGCTCGGAGACAACAGTCAACATCAAGTCACATAAAGAAACAGAACATGATCACCTCAACAGGCTCTCAAAACAAAGAACCCAGGGATCTTTTAGATGAAAGTGCATTACTGGAATTACCAGATGCAGAATACAAAAGTTTAATATACAGAACCCTTCAAGACATCAGGAAGGAAATAAGGGAATATGCAGCACAAGCCAAGGAACATACAGATAAACCAACTGAAGAAATTAGGAAGATTATTCAGGAACCTATTTTTTTTTTAATGAAAAGTTTAATAAGCGGGGAAAATCCATAGACAGACAGTAATCAGGAATTCAGAAGATGAACAATAAAATTACAGAATTAGACAACTCAATAGAAAGTCAGAGGAGCAGAATTGAGCAAGTAGAAGCTAGAATTTCTGAACTCGAAGATAAATCACTTGGCACTAATATATTGGAAGAAAAATCAGATAAAAGAATTTAAAAAAATGAAGAAACCTTAAGAATCATGTGGGACTCTATCAAGAGAAATAACCTACGAGTGACTGGAGTACCAGAACAGGGAGGGATAACAGAAAATACAGAGAAAATTGTTGAGGATTTGTTGGCAGAAAACTTCCCTGATATTGTGAAAGATGAGAAGATATCTATCCAAGATGCTCTTCGAACTCCACATAAGGTAGATGTTAAAAGAAAGTCACAAGACATATTATAATCAAACTTGCCAAAACCAAAGATAAAGAGGCAATTATAAGAGCAGCGATGGATAAACGAAAAGTCACCTACAAAGGACAGCCAATAAGAATAAGCTCAGACTACGCAGCAGAAACCAGGCAGGCAAGAAGGCAATGGGATGACATACTTAAAAAATTGAAGGAAAAAAATTGCCTACCAAGAATATTTATCCAGCAAAACTGTCTCTTAAATATGAAGGCGAAATTAAGACATTTCCGGATAAACACAAGTTGAGGGAATTCGTAAAAACCAAACCAAAACTACAAGAAATGCTAAAGTGAGTTCTTTGGTTAGAAAATCAATAATATCAGGTATCAACCCAAGAATAGAACACCGGGCAGAGCAACCAGAAGTCAACTCAGACAGGGAAAGCCAAAAAAAAACAAAGCAGGATTAAAAAAAAAAAAAAAAAAGCCAAAAACAGGGTAACAGTGATGTTATTATATAAAAGAAGACAACATTAAAATAATAAAGGACTAAGAAACATAATCATACACCTTCCATATGGAGAGGAAGATATGGCGATACAAAGAAATAACAGTTAGTTTTAAATTTAGAAAAATAGGGGTAAATTATAAGGTAACCACAAAGGAGACAAATTATCCTACTCATCAAAATTAAATACAACGGAAAAATACAGACTCAGCAGAAACAAAATCAACAACAACAAATATGAGGAAAGGAAAATATATAAAGAAAATCTACTGAGCACATAAAATCAAGTGGGAAAAAGAAACTGTCAACACACAAGAAAAGACATCAAAATGATAGCACTAAATTCATACCTATGCATAATTACCCTGAATGTCAACGGACTAAATGCACCAATAAAGAGACAGAGAGTGACAGAACGGATTAAAAAACAAGATCCGTCTATGTGCTGCCTACAAGAGACACACCTTAGACTTAGAGACACAAACAAACTAAAACTCAAAGGATGGAAAAAATATATCAAGCAAACAACAATCAAAAAAGACCAGGAGTGGCAATATTAATTTCTGACAAAATAGACTTTAAAATTAAATCCATCATAAAGGATAAGAAAGGACACTATATAATGATTAAAGGGACAATACACCAAGAAGATATAACCATATTAAATATTTATGCACCCAGTGACAGGGCTGCAAGATACATAAAACAAACTCTAACAGCATTGAAAAGTGAAATAGACAGCTCCACAATAATTGTAGGAGACTTCAACATACCACTTTCGTTGAAGGACAGTACATCCAGAAAGAATCTCAATAAAGACACAGAAGATCTAAATGCCACAATCAGCCAACTTGACCTCATAGACATATACAGAACACTCCACCCAACAGCAACCAACTATACTTTCTTTTCTAGTGAACATGGAAGATTCTCTAGAATAGACCACATATTAGGTCATAAACCAAGCCTTAGCAGAATCCAAAACATTGAAATATTACAAAGCATCATCTCTGACCATAAGGCCATAAAAGTGGAAATCAATAACGGGAAAAGAAATCAAACACTTGGAAACTGAACAATACCCTGCTCAAAAAAGACTGGATTATAGAAGACATTAAGGATGGAATAAAGAAATTCAGAGAATCCAGTGAGAATGAAAACACTTCCTATCAGAACCCTTGGGACACAGCAAAAGTGGTGCTCAGAGGCCAACTTATATCAATAAATGCACACATCCAAAAAGAAGGGCCCAAATCAAAGAATTATCCCTACAACTTGAACAAATAGAAAGAGAGCAACAAAAGAAACCCACAGGCACCAGAAGAAAACAAATAATAAAAATTAGAGCTGAACTAAATGAAATAGAAAACAAAAACAATTGAAAGAATTAACAAGACCAAAAGTTGGTTTTTTGAAAAACTCAACAAAATTGATAAACCACTGGCTAAACTGACAAAAGAAAAACAGGAGAGGAAGCAAATAACCCGAATAAGAAATGAGAGGAGCGATATTACAACAGACCCAAGTGAAATTAAAAGAATTATATCAGATTACCATGAAAAACTATACTCAAACAATTTTGAAAACCTAGAAGAAATGGATGAATTCCTAGAAACACGCTACCTACCTAAACTAAGACAAACAGAGGTAGAACAACTAAATAGACCCATAACAAAAGAAGAGATTGAAAAGGTAATCAAAAAACTCCCAACAAAAAAAAGCCCCAGTCTAGGCGGCTTCACTGCAGAGTTCTACCAAACTTTGAGAGAAGAGTTAACACCACTACTACTAAAGGTATTTCAGAGCATAGAAAAGGACAGAATACTACCAAACTCATTCTATGAAGCCACCATATCCCTGATACCAAAACCAGGTAAAGACACCACAAGAAAAGGAAATTATAGACCTATATCCCTCATGAATGCAGATGCAAAAATCCTCAACAAAATTCTAGCCAATAGAATTCAACAACATATCAAAAAAATAATTCACCATGACCAAGTGGGATTCATACCAGGTATGCAGGGATGGTTCAACAATAGAAAAACAATTAATGTAATCCACCACATAAATAAAACAAAAGACAAGAATCACATGATTTTATCAATTGATGCAGAAAAGGCATTTGACAAAGTTCAACACTCATTCATGATAAAAACTCTCAGCGAAATAGGAATAGAAGGAAAATTCCTCAACATAATAAAGGGCATTTATACAAAGCCAACAGCCAACATCATCCTAAATGGAGAGATTCAGAAAGCATTCCCACTGAGATCAGGAACCAGACAAGGATGCCCTTTATCACCACTCTTATTCAACATTGTGCTGGAAGTCCTAGCCAGACCAATTAGGCTAGATAAAGAAATAAAGGGCATCCAGATCGGCAAGGAAGAAGTCAAAGTATCTCTATTTGCAGATGACATGATCTTATACACTGAAAACCCTAAGGAATCCTCCAGAAAACTACTGAAACTAATAGAAGAGTTCATCAGAATATCAGGATACAAGATAAACATACAAAAATCAGTTGGATTCCTCTACACCAACAAAAAGAACATCGAAGAGGAAATCACCAAATCAATGCCATTTACAATAGCCCCCAAGAAGATAAAATACTTAGGAATAAATATTACCAGAAATGTAAAAGGCTTATACAAAGAAAACTACAGTACACTTCTGCAAGAAACCAAAAGAGGCTTACGTAAGTGGAAGAACATACCTTGCTCGTGGATAGGAAGACTTAACATTATAAAAATGTCTCTTCTACCGAAAGCGATCTATACGTTTAATGCAGTTCAGATCCAAATCCCAACGACGTTCTTTAATGAGATGGAGAAGCAAATCACCAACTTCATATGGAAGGGAAAGAGGCCCTGGATAAATAAGGCATTACTGGAAAAGAAGAACAAAGCAGGTGGCCTTACTTTACCTGATTTTAGAACCCATTATACCGCCACAGTAGTCGAAACAGCCTGGTACTGGTACAACAACAGATACATGGACCAATGGAACAGAATTGAGAATCCAGACATAAATCTATCCATATATGAGCAGTTGACATTTGGCAAAGGCCCCAAAACAGTTAAATGGGGAAAAGACAGTCTTTTTAACAAATGGTGCTGGCATAACCGGATACCCATTTGCAAAAAAATGAAACAAGGCCAATACCTCGCTGCATGCACAAAATCTAACTCAAAATGGATCAAAGACCTAAATATAAAATCTAAAACGATAAAGATCATGGAATAAAAAATAGGGACAACACTAGGAGCCCTAATACATGGCATAAACAGTATACAAAACATTACTAACAATGCGCAAACACCAGAAGAGAAAGCAGATAACCGGGAGCTCCTAAAAAATCAAACATCTGTGCTCATCCAAAGACTTCACCAAAAGAGTAAAAAGACTACCTACAGACTGGGGAAAAGTTTTTAGCTATGACATTTCTGATCTGTGCCTGATCTCTAAAATCTACATGATACTGCAAAAACTCAACTGCAAAAAGACAAATAACCCCATTAAAAATTGGGCAAAAGATATGAATAGACACTTCACTAAAGAAGACATTCAGGTAGCTAAGAGATATATGAGGAAATGTTCACGATCATTAGCCATTAGAGAAATGCAGATCAAAACCACAATGAGATTTCATCTCACTCCAACAAGGCTGGCATTAATCCAAAAAACACAAAATAATAAATGTTGGAGAGGCTGCGGAGAGATTGGAACACTTATACACTGCTGGTGGGAATGTCAAATGGTACAACCACTTTGGAAATCGATTTGGCACTTCCTTAAAAAGCTAGAAATAGAACTACCATACGATCCAGCAATCCCACTGCTTGGAATATATCCTAGAGAAATAAGAGCCTTTACACGAACAAATATATGCACACCCATGTTTATTGCAGCACTGTTTACAATAGCAAAAAGATGGAAGCCACCAAGGTGCCCATCAACAGATGAATGGACAAATAAATTATGGCATATTCACACAATGAAATGCTACACATCGATAAAGAACAGTGAGGAATCTGTGAAATGTTTCATAACATGGAGGAACCTGGAAGGCATTATGCTGAGTGAAATTAGTCAGATGCAAAAGGACAAATATTGTATAAGACCACTATTATAAGAACTAGAGAAATGGTTTAAACTGAGAAGAAAACATTCTTTTGTGGTTACGAGATGGGGGAGGGAGGGAGGGCGGAAGAGGGGCATTCACGTATTAGATAGTACATAAGAACTACTTTAGGCGAAGGGTAAGACAGCACGCAATACAGGGGAGGTCAGCACAATTGGACTAAACCAAAAGCAAAGAAGTTTCCTGAATAAACTGAATGCTTCAAAGTCCAGCGTAGCAGGGATAGGGGTCTGGGGACCATGGTTTCAGGGGACATCTAAGTCAATTGGCGTAATAAAATCTATTACGAAAACATTCTGCATCCCACTTTGAAGAGTGGCATTTGGGGTCTTAAACGCTAGGGAGCAGCCATCTAAGATGCATCAATTGGTCTCAACCCACCTGGATCAAAGGAGAATGAAGAACACCAAGGACACAAGGTGATTACGAGCCCAAGAGACTACATCATCCTGAGACCAGAAGAATTAGATGGTGCCCAGCTACAACCGTTGACTGCCCTGACGGGGAACACAACAGAGAACCCCTGAGGGAGCAGGAGAGCAGTGGGATGTAGACCCCAAATCCTCATAAGACCAGACTTAATGGTCTGACTGAGACTGGAAGGACCTTGGTGGTCACGGCCCCCAGACCTTCTGTTGCCGCAGGACAGGAACCATTCCCAAAGCCAACTCTTCAGACATGGATTGGAGTGGACAATGGGTTGGAAAAGGATGCTGGTGAGGAGTGAGCTTCTTGGATCAGGTGGACACTTGAGACTATGTTAGCATCTCCTGCCTGGAGCGGAGATGAGAGGGTGAAGGGGGTTAGAAGCTGGTGAAATGGACACGAAAAGAGAAAGTGGAGGGAGAGAGCAGGCTGTCTCATTAGGGGGAGCGTTATTGGGAGTGTGTAGCAAGGTGTATATGGGTTTTTGTGTGAGATACTGACTTGATTTGTAAACTTTCACTTAAAGCACAATAAAAATTATTAAAAAAAAAAAAAAGCACGTAGGATGCTCATGCACACCATTATGATGGCAAGGAAAGATGGCAGGAAGAGGACAGGAGAGGCGATCCCACAGAGTTATCATCGTTTTGATTTTTTTTTAATATGACACTTATTTTGGAACTATCAATAAGCAAACAAGCTGTCCCCACGTGGAACTAAAACATAGTTTTGAAGAACGTGACCTCCCTCAGGAATTAGTTGCTGAGAGGTCATACTGGCAAGACTTAGAAAAGCTGTGGGCTTAAAACACTGCTCTGATTTTAGATAAAGAAATGACTCAGTTACTGTTGTGGATTGAATTGTGTCCCCAAAAATGCATGTTGTAAATCCTAACCCTTAGTGGCTCAGTGGTTAAGTGGGCTGCTAATAGAAAGGTTGGCCGTTCCAACCCACTAGGCCCTCTGCAGGAGAAAGATGTGGCAGTCCGCTTCCATAAAGATTATAGTCTTGGAAACCCTGTGAGGTAGCTCTATTCTGTCCTATAGGGTTGCTATGAGTCAGAATAGACTCAGCAACCAGTTCGTGCTTTTTTTCGATAGGCCCATAAAACAAAACCAGACTAAATGGACACACCAGCCTAGGGGCAAGGACGAGAAGTCAGGAAGGGACAGGAAAGCTAGTAACGGGAACCCAAGGTCAAGGAGACTGTTGACGTGTCGTGGGGTTGGCAATCAATGTCACAAAACAATATATGTATTGTTTGATGAGAAACTAATTTGCTCTGTAAAACTTCATCTAAAGTACAATAAAGAAAACCAAATTTATTCTTTGTAAGCAGGTTCAAGCATCGACTACATTATTATGCCATCTAGTTTAGACATGTCTGTACACCTACACATTAGAATGCGTATTATTTTCTAATAAGTTAATTTCCTTTTATCTCCTTTATATTGCCGATAGGACATTATATGGATGGTTTTATTGTTGTGCATAGTTGTATTGTCTGTGCATTTTATGCCAAATAGTAAAGGAGACATTATAAAATTTTTTAAAAGCGGGTGCTGGATTTGATAGGGTTGAGAACTACTGGTCTAATCTGTGGCCAATCAGAGGTCTGCTGAGGATCTTTAGGAAAATATTTTCTTCTCTGATAAAAAGAGAGAAGTGCCCTTCACCATCTTCCCTCTTGCTTTTGGAAGCTGTATTGTTGTTGCTAGGTGCTGTCAAGGCGGTTCTAACTCATAGCAACCCCATGCACAACAGAACAAAACACTATTCAGTCTTGCGCCATCCTCACAATCCCTGCTATGTTTTAGCCCATGGTTGCAGCCACTGTGTCAATCCATCTCGTTAAGGGTCTTCCTCTTTTTCGCTGACCCTCCGCTTTAACTAGCATGCTATCCTTCGCTAGGGGCTGGTCCCTCCTGATAACAAGTCCAAAGTACGTGAGACCAAGTGTCGCCATCCTCGCTTCTAAGCAGCATTCTTAGGAGCAGTTTAATGCTTCAAAGGAGCACTGGAAGCTGTAGGACTAGTTAATGCTTCTGTGTGCTGCTACAGTCATCTCGTGACCACGAGGTGAAAATGCCTGGGCAAATGGGTGATGGTGGTGCCATTGGCTGATACAGGCAATACAAAAGGGAATAGTGGACTTTAGGAGGAAAATGATGAGTTCGGTTATGGAGGTTTTGCTTGTGAGGTGCCTGTGGGATGTGAAGAGACATTCAATGGGACTAGGATATACACCTCTGGATTTTGGAGTTTGGGTTTCAGGTAGCCCGGAAAACATCCGCATATAACTTAAAACTGAAGCCAAAGGAGAGGCTGAGATGTGCCGGGGAAAAAGGAGAGTGAGAGGAGGTGCAAGGTCAGGGCGCTGGAGTACATGTAATGTACACTGAATGGCTAGGCAGAAGAGCCTGCAGAGGAGAATATGAAGTACCCTGAGATAAAAAAGAAAACAAAGGAGGGACTGAGCTCACAGAAGCTGATGGCAAAAATATTTCTCAACAAGGGAAAGAAAACAAGATTGAGAAAGGTGAGTTACGGCTAACCTTGGCCAAAGGCATTTCTGGGGGGTGAAAGCCAGACTGAAGAGAAAAGTGGGAGGGAAAGGGCGAGTGCAAGCAACTCTTTCTGGAAAGTTGGCTGTAAAGGGGAGATAAAATGGTAGGTGGAGGAAGACAGAGACTTGAGGACCTGAGGCGGAGGAACGGGAACACTTAAGCATGATTGACTTCTGTTGGAAAGGAGTCAACGGAACGAGAAAGATTGAAGCTAGAGGAGTGTAAGGGAAAATTCATTCACTCAACGATCAGTAGAGCGCCTGCTACGTGACACATCATTTTGTTCTTAGAGCACGCTTAAGGGCTACATATATAATAGGGTCACGTAAGGTTTTATCGTCACGGGAAAGCGCTTCTCCTTAAGCTATTTTTTCTAGGAGTTCCCATTCCATGACACCCACCCTCCCCCGGCCAGATACCGACAGGTGCCATACACCACTGGACATCAGAACCTCATTGGACAATTGAGGCCACAACTAGTAACGGATCACTACGAGGGCCACGCTAGTGACGCTAACGCTACAGCCTCCCTGCGCCCCGCCTCCGCTCGCTGGATTAGCGGCCATTGCGCACGGAATCGCCCCCTAGCCAGCTCTGCCGCCTACTCTTTCTTTGTCTCCACGTCCCAACATCTCGCGGGAGTTGGGCGGCAAATCCCGCGAGCGCAGACCTGGGGCCGGCGCTGCAGCTCTCGCGGTGTTTGCTTGCGGGAGCCTGCTTCCTTCCTTCCTTCCTTCCTAGTCCTCCTGCCTTCCTCCCCTTTTTCCCCGCCCGGCCTACCCGTCCCCCGCGGCCCCCTCCCTGGAGGGATAATATGGTCTCCGGCGATGGACGCCCCAAGTGCAGGTTAGTTTCGGGCCGCGGACTCGGATCTGGCACCTGGAGACGCGAGCTGCCCGGGCATCGTGTTCCCTCCTTCTCTCGCCTCGAGTTCTCGGCCGGCGCCTGGGGCCCTCAGGGTCGTGTTCCCCTAGGGGCCTGCCGGTTGGGCCGCGCTCTTTGGGCCGAGGCCGCGGGAGCCAGGCCTCGCAGCCTTCACCCCAGGGAGCGACTCTGTCAGGGCCGTCGCGCCGTCCCTGGCCCTGACCCCCGCCCACCTCAGCCCAGCAGCCGCTGCTGGCTACCAGCGGGTCCCGGTGCCTCTTGGTAGCCCCAGGTCGGAGGAGGCCCACCGTCTTCTCCTCCTCCCCGCCCCCATTTGTGAGAGTTGCGGGTGGAGGCCTGTGTCTCTTCGCAGCTTGTTCTTTATTCCGCTGTCCAGCCGCGAGCCCCTCCTTCCCTCTTTGCCTCTAGATGCAGAGTGAGGAGCGGTCAAGGCCGAACACTGATCAGCCAGTTCCCAGTCCTAGTTTCAAGCACAGGGTCTCCTCCCCCTCTCCTCCTTCACGTCTGCCTGTACAAAAACAAAAAAAAACTTTACATTCTGAAAGTGGGCTGTGCTTCTCCCTTCTCAAACCAGACTAAGGCCCTGACAAAGCTGAGGGTCCTGCCCACCCATCACAGTGATTCTGCAACAAAAGAGTTGAAGCTTCTTACCCTCAAGGCTGCCTCCCTGCCACGTCCCCCAAGAATGTTAGGAGCTGGGTACATTCAAATGAAACCTCTGGGTCTTTGCCTCCGACCTCGTAGTTCAGCTTTAATTCGTGAAAAACCAGGCTACGTCTCTTAATAGGGAGAATGTCCTAATTTACTCAGATATTGTTCACTCTTGTCTTCGTTCTAAAGACCTACTAAGTTTGTACCTGAGAAGTTTCTTGCTTTGTTTTGATCTTGTCTGTGTCTTTGAATATGCTTGATTCCTTTTTCTTTTTTTTTTTAGTTAATCCCTCTAAAATAACTGGAGTTCTCAAATTGTTCAGTGTATATTCAACTTTCAGAATGTGTCTTTCCACGACATGCCTATACATCATTTAAGTCATTCTAGTTCCTTTCTAGAGTTAATTATCTTTCCAGTTTTTACTTGCCAAGAGTTATGGTTTAGAGCTGTGCTGTCTGATATGGTAGCCACTAGCCACATGTGGCCATTTAAATTAGTTAGAATAAATACAGTTTGTAAAAATGGTGTCTGACCTCCTCTAACTTCACAAGGGGAAAGGAGAATCAAGATCAACAGCTGATTCCTGTGAGGCAGAGGTCAGACATACTTCCTCTCACCAGCCCTTTTTACCAATTCCAACACCACCTGTCCCTTCCATGGCACTCTCCTTCTCTGCTGGGTTTGATAATTCCTTGCAATGGCCACAGAGAACTCACAGACTATACTCACGATTATTGGGTTTATTAGGGAAGTAACAGGTTATAATTCAGGTTTAGGAACACTAAGGATACAGTTCTTTGATCAAGACAACCTCTTCTCACCTGGATCCATAGGCATGCCTCTCTCTGGCCCCTCTGCCCTGCTCAGGCAAGTGTTTAGTTCTGCCAATAAGTGATGGAGGCACCCCACCCTGCCAGTAAGCCTTGTACCCGAAGATGCTCAGCTTTCTAACTCTGTGGGCTGGGAAGCCCTACTGCAGCCGTCTCATGGTGTCTTCTGTGTTATAGCTCCTCTCTGTCTCCTGGATTTAGGAGGTTCTCAGCACAGGAGTCCCAT
Organism: Elephas maximus indicus; assembly: GCF_024166365.1. Taxonomy (NCBI): domain Eukaryota; kingdom Metazoa; phylum Chordata; class Mammalia; order Proboscidea; family Elephantidae; genus Elephas; species Elephas maximus. The sequence continues at coordinate 68,117,652 of NC_064831.1, read as the reverse complement.
ATCCAAAGGACACACTCCACTCCTGGCTCTTTTTTTTTTTGGTGGTGGTGGGACCCTCCCTTCTCGTCTCTGGGATGGCTCATTTTAAGCCTAGCAGGATGGCAAAACCACCCAGTCTGCTCGTTAGTGTTTCCATATACCTTATTTGCATGGTCCCACCCCCACAAGTGTGCCATGTACCTTATTTACATTATCAGCAAGCTTTTCAGTCCCTGGGTGGGCCACAGGCACTTCATTTGCATAGCCCTATCCAGGCATTTGTTGGGAGTTACAAAGCTATGGCTACTAAAAAAAAATCACTGCACAGCACAATTGAAAAAATTAAATTTCTTCCATTGCTCTAGCTACATTTCAAGTGCTCAGTAGACACATGTGGCTAATGGCTACCTTATTGGACAGCACAGATACAGAACATTCCACCATTGCAGAAAATTCTATCAGAAAAAGCTGTTTTTTTGAATAAAATATTTTGTAGCTATGTTTAATGAAAGTTTTTTTTTTTTTTTCCAGGATGCGCCTTTGAGTACCTTATTGAAACATTAAATGACAGTTCACATAAGTTCTTCAATATACCTAAACTTGGAGGCACCAAGTATGGTAATGTTGCTTTTAATTTACATTTTCTTGAATTTGTTTAGTTTCTAGTAATAACAATGCATTTATCAAGCTGAAAGTGAAGAAATTTTAAATTTATTTCTACCATGTTGAAAGAAGTACACCTATACTTCTCTCACATTTCAGAAACTCCTCTTAAGACAACTTTTGTTTGAGGAAGATGTAACTTTAACTTCTCATTTAAAAATTTAAGTTAATTAAGCAATAAATTTTTCCCAAAGAAACTTCTAATGCAATTTTTTAAAACCCGAGTGATGATTCTGCACCTATTAAATGTATATGTTAATTTTTCAAATGAACAGTGCCACAGTTATTCTTTATCTGCCATTCTTTGAGTAGGGTTCATCAGCAGGACCCACTGAATTGAGTTGTTCTTTACTAATGAGCATGGTTTGTCCTGACGCGCATACTGACACTTTGGCAAACATTTGAAGGCACCTGAGGAGGGTCTGGAAACCCTGGTGACATAGTGGTTAAGTGCTACAGCTGCAAACCAATGGGTCGGTAGTTCAAATCTGCCAGGCACTCCTTGGAAACTGTGGGGCAGTTCTATTCTGTCCTATAGGGTCGCTATGAGTCGGAATCGACACAACAGCACTGGGTTTGGTTTGGTTTTGGGTGAGGGTCCACCCTTTCAGTGTTTGGTCTCAGAATAGCGAACTTGGCTGAACCCGCAGGGCACTGAGCGTAAGTCTTGACTTTATTGACAGTTGAGTTGGCTTTCCAAACCAGGTCAATGAAGGGAAGACTTGTTTAGAAGAGTAATTATTCTTTTTGAACTTCAGGGAAAGCTACACAAAAAGATAAATTATCAAAGTTATTATAGCCAGCTGTGGGGGGAGCTTTTTTTTTTTTTACATGAATCATTTAATTAGGATTGCTCTTAGGATTTTTCTGTAGATTTTGATGGATTTAAACATTGTAGACTGCCAGTAACAGTATTTTCCTCTGTATTGTGAGAAGAATTAGGTACCTTGGAGTCTCTTAGAAGATCCTGGTCTTAGAATTATATTGCCATTTAAAAGTAGTTCACCAAAATGAGAGCAATGTTCCTTACCTTGTATGTTTAGTTGCCATGATTTGTACTAACATGTTTATTGTTAAGAGAACTGGGTCTTTTTTTTAGTGCCATATGTCTTTCATCCACATTAATTTGTCCCTTCACTTACTAATTTTGGAAGGAAACATCTAAATTGATTGTGTACAAGAAATACCTATTTTCTTTTACTTCTCCAAGTATCTAGTGATTTTGTCCTGGAAATTTTTTAATCCAAGTTTTATAGCATAGCAAATTAAAACAGCATGTATGAGGATGTTTTAAAAATTGAGTATAATTACTGTTTTGTAGATAATTTGTGGGAAAGTGCTTACTTTTGAAGATGGCCTGTATTTCCCAAATGCAGGGAGTCAGTAGGAAACTGTCATAAGCAAGTGGTCCTGTAAGATGCATTGAAAGAGAATGATTAATAATGTAAAAGTTAAATTATCTCTGATGGGGGAAAAAACTGTTGTGGGCATCTGTACATAACAGGTTCCAGAGTACCAGGGTTTTTATAATCATAAGTGCAGGAATAGAATACTGTAAATATAAATGCCTTCAAAACAAAGTTAATTTGCATTTCTGTGGGATCAGTACCCTGATTGTTTCATAGAGTGATTATTGGGATATGAGAGGTTTATTAGGAATGAATTTAAGTATCTTAGTAACTACTTAAGAGAAAATCAAATTTGAAAAAAAGAAGCCACTTGGGTAGAAGGTTGTTTTGTTACTTTAGCATCAAAACAAAAATTCTTGCTGTATTCATGAAGAAACCAGATTGAGTAGCCTTTCAGACATGTGTTTACAAGAAAACATTGCTTTGGTAGTTACCAAGGTTCAGGGCTTGTCTTCTCTGCCCCAGTCCCACGTTCTGATGCCTGCCTGGTTGAGAATCATGGTTGTAGTGAGTAACTGTTAATGAAGGGGATGTATTTTATCCCTCATGTTGGGAAGAAAGATACTTGAGCACCACTGTTCCAGCCTCCATGCTAACTCTATCAGGAATGCCTTCAGCTGCGAGGAACAGTGACCTTAACAAAGTGGGGGTTATGTTTCTCACATAGCATGAAGTCTAGAGGTAGCCTGGGACTGTAGCACTAATGTCAGCAAAGATTCAGGCTCCTCCTCTTCATTTTGGTTTTGTTCTCGTGGTTGCAAAACAGCTTCTACACATCCAGGCGTTATGTCCGTGTTCCAGGCAGCTGGAAAGGCAAAGCAGGGAGAAAAGCCCTCCTCAGGTGCTTTTGCCTATATCTTGTTGGCCAAAATGTCTCTGGCCACTCCTAGTTTCAGAAAAGCTGGAAGATAGGAATATTTTGCCTTCCACCTTATAAAGCAGAGGAAGGCAAGGGAGAAGTGGTTGAAGTGGGTGGTAAGTGAGCCAGTCTAGACTATCTGTCTCACTAACCATAAAAAAAATAAAAAATTTATACACTCTTTTTATTAATAAAGTCTGTCTTTAGATAAAATACAGCACAGATTTTTTTAATTTCTGCTTTTTACTGCCACTTTTTCTGTTTGCTTCCCAAGTTTCTACTCAGGGTATCTTTATGGAAATGAGCATTCAGGAATTTATTCAGCCATTGCCCTTTTACCAGAGGATACATTCATACATATTGATTACATTTTGGTCTTACATGGTTTTACTCTTGGAGCATGCCATTTTTAATGTTCTGGACCTGCCTGTCTGGCACTCCAGTGCACTGACTACAAATGTAAAGATTTTTAGTAAATCTCTGAAGTAGAAATCTGGATTTTGAAAATGTGTTTTAAAGGCGATGGAGAAGTCACTGTGACTGTAATAGTCCGGCTGCTCTCTGAAGGAACTGACACTTGCATCTGAACAGTAGAGGGAGTGATGGAGGACAGTCTGCAGCTGGGGAATTAGAATGAGCAGCATAATGGAAACATGAATAAATGTGTGGACTGAGGAGAAAGACAATGAAGAGACTGGCCTGGCTAGAGTGGAACACATATTTTAAATAGTAGCTATTATTGGGCAAACAGGAGAGAGAAAGGCCTGGCAGTCTGCTTCTGTAAAAGATTTACAGCCTGGGGAACCCTATGGGGCAGTCGAAACAGCCTATGGAAACCTGACTCAGTGGCAGTGGGTTTGGCTTCTTTACTCCAGCTGGTGTAAAGCCCGCAGACCCCTTTCTTTATCTCAGGTCATATTCACATTTTTCCCCCTCGTAATCTCTCCTGAGGAATCCTAGCATTTATTCTGCTTGCTTCTTTCCACTGTCTGTAATATTTTGTAACCACAGTGCCTCTCAGTCCTACAGTAGAGCAGGACTTGGTTTTCCAAATCCAACCTTGCGGTCTCTGGAAGAAAACCTTTAATATTTTAAGAGAGTTTTTATAGTTTATAGGAAATCAGATCAGAACCGAGAGTCACAAAAAGACAAGAACATTACAAACTGCTGAAAGTCTTGTTTTTACGCATATATACAAATCCCTGTGAATGTGCTACTTTTAACAAAAATACATACACTGTTTTTTAACCTTTTTCACTTAATATATCATGACCATCTTTCCATGTCATTGAATACAAGTCTCCCTTGCTATCTGAATCTATGTGGTTTCTGAGTTAGGGAGCATGAGTTCAGGTGAAAGGGATACCTCTTTTTCTACAGCTTCTAGTAGCTAAAAAAAAAAAATTTTTTTTTTTTCCCCTAGTAGCTGCAAAGTATTGCATGTATGAATGCGTCAGGGTTAACAGATTTTTGAATATTGAGGTTGTTACCAGCTTTTCCTTGTTTATAAATAAAGCTGCTATGTACATGTTGGTGTTTAAATTTTTGTGTATGCTTATCATTATATAGAATTGTTAGGTTGAAAGTATGCTGTTTCACCACAATTCTATACTTTTTTTTTCTTTTATTGTGTATTGCCTGTTCCAGTCAGTATATAATATAAGGAACAGAAACTCACTCAACTCAGCACTCAAGTAAAGAAGATATTATTGCCGTTTCCAGATAACCAAAGATAAAGGAAGAAAGCATAGTCAGGCCTCATGGGAACCAAAATTTCTAACCCAGAGGCTGCTCTCTTTGTCATTTAAAGCCTGCCTGGTCTCTTTATCCCTATGTGTTTTAATGTCTACTCAGGTCTTCTATCTTGACAGCCCACTTTACTTAAAAAAAAAAAATTTTTTTTTACTTAAACTCATTTCATATAATGTCCAGTGTAGCCACTGCTGGCCATTCTTCCTATGCTTACAAGCCAGTTAAGACTATTCCTTTAGGTGACCTTTTCACTTATTGTGTTAACGTAGTTTGGATGGTTTTGTCAGGTGTCCATTGTTGGTCCAGTTACCTTGCCGGAAGGGACAAGAGTATGTTTTCTAATCTTATCTCTGCCAGGGACTCTTTACAAATTTGCTGGAAAAGGTAGGGCAAGCAGTGAAGTATTTGCTTGTAATATGTACACACAGTTATAAGGATTACCTTTACCTAACATGATCCCACTATCCCTTGCATAGCCAGAAATATTCAGTAACCCTCTGTATTTTCTCCAAGAGTCTTTTGGTTTCGACTCTGCTTTTGATTGCTAATTTCTTGCCCTTTTGGTTGCAAAGAACAGACCCCCACTACCTCAAGTGAAAGAAAGATTTATTGTAATGATTCAGAGTTCCTAGGCCAGTGAGATGTAGCTATACTTAAGAAAATGGGCAGTGGGCCAGAATTAAGGAACCTCTTTATTTTTTCCCTCAGAGGCTTCAGATTTCTATCCCTCTCTACTACTCCTTCCACTTCATTGCAAACAGGCCTCCTCTGCTTGCTCACTTTGCACATGGTCCCAAATGGCAATCTCAATTCCTAAATAAAATAATAAAATTAACTCCTATCTGGTTCAGCGTCTCTGTGTCCTGATTGCAAATTCCTGAGAGAAGAATCTAATGGTCCCAGTGTATCTTGTCTTACCAGGCTGTTGCCAAGGGATTGGCTCTTACAGGACCCTGGGAACTGCCCATTTATGGGTAGCAGTTTGGACAGGCACCGTGAAGTATGTCTGTTAGGTTAGCAAATAGTGCCAGTTTACGTGCTTACCAGGAATAAAGAGAACAGAACAGTATGTGTTTCTGCACCTTCATCAATAATGGATATTATTTTTCTTCTTTTTTTAGCCTTTGTCAGTGAGTGAAAAAAAACTTACAAAGAAGCAGGATTCTGTTTTCTCTCAGTGGCAATATTTTTAAAAAAAAAAAAAAAGCAAAATTCCTTTCTTGGAAATTGATCCCATCCAGCCTGGTTCAGATTAGAAGAAACAATACCTTAACTCTAGTCAGATTGGGTATGAGCTAATTCTGTTGCCAGGACTGGAGGGATTACAGAACCTGTTAGAACAGATTCTGAATCTTTTCTCCAGGCCCCTGGCTTTGAGCAGGTTTTTAGTTTTACCCTGTAGGCTGCCCTATGTGGTCTTGCCCTAGTCCTCTAGCCTTCTTTCTCAGAGTGGACTCCAAAGACTCCCTCTCTGGGGCTTCAGGCAGGCCTAAAGTGCCAAAGGCTCCAGTCTTTGAGTGTTTCCCCTTTTCCTCAGCCATTATATTTCTCTTCCCTGTTTGTTTATCTAAAGCCTGCTTTCTTGCCAGTTGTTAAGATCAATATTCCCTATAGGTGATTTCTTCATCTACCATTTAAACCTGGAATTTTCCATGTTTATAATTAACAAAGTCTTTTTATATTATCTGTCTGTGTTTTCACTACTTCACTGCATGGTACAAAAACCAAAAAACCAAACCCATCACCGTCCAATCAGTTCTGACTCGTAGTGACCCTACAGGACAGAGTAGAACTGCCCCCATAGGATTTCTAAGGCTGTAAATCTTTACAGAAGCAGACTGGCACATCTTTCGCCCGTGGAGTGCCTGGTGGGTTCGAACCATCAACCTTATAGCAAGCAGACAAGTGCTTAATGTTGTGCTACCAGGGCTCTTCATGTTAGGCATGGGAAATAGTTTTATCTCCATTTTATACAGATGAGGAAAATAAGATTAAGAATCTAAGTAATATTTGCCTAAGGTTACATACCTTCTAAGTGAGGAAACTTGGTCTCAGACCTGGATCCTCTTGATTTCAAGGCCAACACCTTTTTTCCCCTCAATATCATTTTGTTGCCTAGCCTGATGATAATGGCAGTAATAAGACTGCTAGTATTTATTAAGTGTTAGTGTGTTAGTTCTGTAATATAAGTCCTATTATTATTCACTTGGCCAATGTCCCACTAAATACCATTACATATGGAGGAAAAATGAACAAAAGTCTAGAATTCTGAAGTCTATGCTTGGAAAACTGTTATACCGGGGGTTGCAAGCTCATGCTTATAAGGACCACAGAGGCAATGTAAACAAGTGAAATGGTCCCCAGAATTGTGGCAAACAGGAGAGTTCATGCTATATATAAAGGGGTAGATGCTACTCAGTTCCAGCAGAAATGTGACATCAGTTTTGTAAAATTTTCTAATTTTTATTCTAAGAAGCCAGAAATTTGGATTTTCCCATGAAAAATCTCTGGTTTTTAAATGTTGGCAGTTAAATCTGAAAATGTTAAAATTCTGTGCAGGTCAAAATATGTCTGCAGGCCCACAGTTTGTGACCTCTGTACTGAGAGATGCCACTGTGTTGTCTAATCTTAGCAGCAGCCATTTAGTCTTGAATAGTAGCATCTGCCGTCCTAGAAACTTGGGCATGCCTTTTATCAGCTGCTTCCCATATAAAATACAGACCTCAGCGTCTTTTTTCAGAGCCTGAATCACCTGTTGGATCTTCCGTTAAGTAATTGATCAAAAGTGCATATTGTTTATCAGCTCATTTCAGGAGTGTGATAACACAAATTATCATACTTCTCTAGTTCTTTAAATTATCTATGCTTAGAAGGAGTCCTGGTGGCACAGTGGTTTAAGTGTTTGACTGCTAACCAAAAGGTTAGCAGTTCAAAGCCACCAGCCATACCTTGGAAACCCTGTGGAGCAGTTCTACTCTGTCCTAGAGGGTTGCTATAAGTCAGAATCGACTAAACGGTAGCAGGTTTTATGCTTAGAGGATTAGCTCTCCAGATTCATAGAATTCTAGAAATTCCTGGTTAGAAGAGATGTAAGTAATACAGTCCAAATTTTCTACTTGGTGCATGAATCTTTCAACAACACTGATAATTTACTCAGCTAATGCTTATTGAATGCTTGAATCTTTCTGGCAAAATAAAGATGACTAAGATAGCATCCCTAAAGAAGGCGCACAGTTTAGTAGTGGTGACGTACGTGGAAGATGATGTTAAGTTCGGTCTTTAATGTGTTTATGGCAGTCTGGGTCCATTCAGGAGAAAGAAACCAACAGTAGGTTAAACGGGGGAAGTTTAATATAAACAATTACTAACTATGATTAAAAAAAAAAAAAAGTAATCGCAAGATACATGGAAACTCTATACAGACTCTATAAACCAAACCCGACCCACTACCATCGAGTTAATTCCGACTCACAGTGACCCTGTCAAACAGGGTAGAACTGCTCCATAGAGTTTCCAAGGCTTTAATTTTTATGGACGTAGACTGCCACATCTTTCTCCTGCGGAGCAGCTGGTGGGTTCAAACTGATTAAGGCTAAGTGCTTTAACCACTGTGCCACCAGGGCTCCTTATACAGACTTTCTAAGAGACACAAATAACAAAATGGCCGAAGTAAGTTCTTTCTTACTGGTAATTATCATGAATGTAAATGGTTTAAATACTCCAATAAAAAAAATGGCCAAACTATCTGCTGTCTAAAAGAAATGCATCTTAGGCCCAAAGACACAAATATGTTGAAGGTGAAAGGATGGGAAAAAAAATATCCTATGCAGATAGTAACCAAAAGAGAGCTGGGGTGGTGGTTTTAATATCAGACAAAATAGACTTTAAGTCAAAACCTGTTACAAGAGACAAAGAAAGACATATGATGATAAAAGAGCCAATTCGTGAAGAAGATATGACAATTATAAATATATATGTACTTAACATCAGAGCCCCAAAATATATAAAGCGAACGCTGACAGAATTGAAGGGAGAAATAGTTCTGCAATAATAATTGGATACTTCAGTATACCACTTTTAATCATAGAACATCTAGAAAGAAGATCAATAAAGACATAGAGGATAACTCAACCAATCAATACATCTTGATTGTATGTTTGACCAATTTCAGACTGCACCAGCTGATAAAAATCTATTTCTTCATCTTTGGCTGTAGTGGTTGGTGCGTAAATTTGAATAATAGTCGTATTAACTGGTCTTCCTTGTAGGCGTATGGATATTATCCTATCACTGACAGCGTTGTGATAGATCTTGAAAAGTTCTTTTGACGATGAATGCAACACCATTCCTCTTCGATTTGTCATTCCCCGCATAGTAGAGTGTATGATTGTCCCATTCAAAACGGCCAATACCAGTCCGTTTCGGCTCACTAACGCCTAGGATATCAATGTTTATGCATTCCATTTCATTTTTGACGATTTCCAATTTTCCTAGATTCATACTTCGTACATTCCAGGTTCCGATTATTAATGGATGTTTGCAGCTGTTTCTTCTCATTTTGAGTCTGCAGCCGTTTCTTCTCATTTTGAGTCGTGCCACATTAGCAAATGAAGGTCCTGAAAGCTTTACTCCATCCACGTTATTAAGGTCGACTCTACTTTGAGGAGGCAGCTTTTCCCCAGTCATCTTTTGAGTCCCTTCCAACTTTGGGGGCTCATCTTCCAGCGCTATATCAAACAGTGTTCTGCTGCTATTCATAAGGTTTTCACTGGCTAATGCTTTTCAGAAGGAGACTGCCGGATCCTTCATCCTGGTCTGTCTTAGTCTAGAAGCTCAGCTGAAACCTGTCCTCCGTGGGTGACCCTGCTGGTATCTGAATACCGGTGGCATAGCTTCCAGCATCACAGCAACACACAAGCCCCCACAGTACGACAAACTGACACACATGCATTGATAATTACTGGCAATTGGAATGCGAAAGTTGGAAATAAAGAAGAAGGATCGGTAGTTGGAAAATATGGCCTTGGTGATAGAAACAATGCCGGAGATGGAATGATAGAATTTTGCAAGACCAGTGTCTTCTTCATCGCAAATACCTTCTTTCACCAACATAAACGGTGACTGTACACATGGACCTCGCCAGATGGAACACACAGAAATCAAATTGACTACATCTGTGGAAAGAGACGATGGAAAAGCTCCATATCATCAGTCAGGAAGCAGCAGTCAAGAAATCAAAAGATGCATTGCATTAGGTAAATCTGCTGCAGAGGACCTCTTTAAAGTGTTGAAGAGCAAAGATGTCACCTTGAAGACTAAGGTGCACCTGACCCAAGCCATGGTATTTTCAGTTACATCATATGCACGTGAAAGCTGGACGGTGAATAAGGAAGACCAAAGAAGAATTGATGCCTTTGAATTGTGGTGTTGGCGAAGAATATTGAATATACCATGGACTGCCAGAAGAACGAATAAATGTGTCTTGGAAGAAGCGCGGCCAGAATGCTTCTTAGAGGCAAGGATGGCGAGACTGTGTCTTACATACTTTGGACATGTTGTCAGGAGTGATCAGTCCCTGGAGAAGGACATCATGCTTGGCAGAGTACAGGGTCAGTGGAAAAGAGGAAGACTCTCAACAAGGTGGATTGACACAGTGGCTGCAACAATGAGCTCAAGCGTAACAACGATTGTAAGGATGGAGCAGGACCGGGCAATGTTTCGTTCTGTCGTGCATAGGGTCGCTATGAGTCGGAACCGACTCCCCGGCACCTAACAACAACGTTAACCAGCTAGAACTAACGATATCTGCAGAACACCCTGCTCATCAACAGCACAATATACATTCTTCTCTAGGGAACGTGGATCATTTTCCAGGATAGACCATATATTATGTCAGAAAGCTTAGTCTCAGTAAGTTAAAAAAGATTGAAATCATACAAAGTATCTTCTCTCACCACAATAGAATGAAACTAGAAATTGGTAACAGAAAGAAAACTGGAAAATACACAAATATGTGGAAATTACAGGACAGTATTAAACAACCAGTGGTTCAAGGAAGAAATCAGAAAACACTTAAAGTGGAATGCAAATTAAAGCGTATATCAAAACTTATGGAATGCAGCAAAGGCAGTGCTCAGAGGGAGATTTATAGCAGTAAATACCTACATTAAAAAATGAGAAAGATTGAAAATGAATAACCTCGTTTTATAATTTAAGAAACTAGAAAAAGAAGAGAAAACCAAGTCTAAATCTACCAGAAGGAAGGAAATATTAAAAAGTAGAGCAGAGAGAAATGACATAAAAAAATAATACAATCAGTGAAACCAGAAGTTGATTATTTGAAAGGACCAATAAAATCAACAAACCTTTAGCTAGAGTGACAAAAGAAAGAAGCTGCAAATATCTAAACTTAGAAATGAAAGTGTGGACATTACATCTGACCCTACAGAAATAAAAAAGATCCTAAGAGAACGCTATGAACAGTTGGATATGAAGAAATTAACATAGAGTAAACGAGCTAATTCTTAGAAACAATGTAGATTTCCTACATTGACTCAAGAAGAAATAGAAGATCTCAGCAGACCCATAACAAGTAAGAGATTGAATTGGTAATCAAAAACGTTCCAACCAAGAAAAGCCCTGGACCAGATAGCTTCACTGGGAAATTTTAACATTTACAAAAGTGATTCCAGTTGTTTTAGAACTGTTCTAAAAAACAGAAGAGGAGGGAATACTTCCTAACTCATTCTGTGAGGCTAGGGTTACTTTGATATCAAAGCCAGACAAAGACACCACAAGGAAAAGCTACAGACCAGTATTCCTTATGAGTATAAATAAAAAATTCTCAAAACACTAGCAAACTGGATCCAAAGCATATTTAAAAGATTATATGCTCATGTGATTTTCTTTAAGGATGATTTAGAAATGGAGAAATGTTTAAAAAAAAATGGCAGTTATTTATATTAATCACCTGTCATACTAACTGGCTGCTGCTTTTCATCATCACATCAGGACTTAGACAAATGGAACTGATGTCATTTCGCGCTCTTCATTTATATTGACCTTGATTTATTTGGAGCAGAGATACTGTTTTTGTTTAAGAAAAAATGTCCTGTAGCTTGTCAAAAAATAAAATGCATTTAAACTCATTTGAAAGTGTGCCTCTTAGTTTAATGTATTTAAACTAAATTCATCCTGTAGTGTTCCTGCAGAAGCTAGAGCCTGGTAATAGATCCCTACTATAAAGCATGGGACTGTCTTTAGATAACACATACAGTTAAACTGCTTCTGGGTCTGGAATATAAAAACAAGAATCAAAAGTCTTAATTCTGAGTTGAAGTAAAGGGAGAGACTATGCTTATAGCAGTGCAACATTTGAATTGAATCCTTACACATTTCAACACCTACGAATGGAAGTAGTTAATTATGGAAGAGATTACCAAAAGAATAAAAAGTGACTAATGCTATTGGGGAGGGAAAAAAAAAAGGCTTATACACTGTGATCAAGCGGAATTTATCCCAGGAATTCAGGGGTGACTCAGCATTGAAAAATCAACCATCGTAATACATACTAATAGAACAAAGGAAAAAAATTCCATGAGTATCTCAGTAGGCACAGAAAAGGCATTTGACAAAATCTAGCACCCTTTCGTGATAAAAACACTCAACAATCTATAAACAGAAGGGATATTCCTCAGTATGATAAAGCGTGTTTATGAAAACCTGAAAACTATCATCATACTCGATGGAGAAAGTCTGAGAGCTTTCCCCTTAAGATCAGGAACAAGATAAGGATGCCTGCTCTCACCACTGCTAGTCAATATTATACTGGAAGTCCTAGCCAGAACAATTAGGCAAGAAAAAGAAATAAAAGGTATCCAGGAAGAAGTAAAACTATCCCTTTTCGCAGATAACTTGATCCTATACATAGACCCCAAGGAATCCACAAGAAAGCTACTCCCCAAAACCAAACCCATTGCTGTCGAGCTAATTCCGACTCATATCAACCCTATAGGACAGAGTAGAAGTACCCCATGTGGTTTCCAAGGAGTGGCTGATGGATTCGAACTGCTGACCTTTTGGTTAGCAGCCGTTGCTCTTAACCACAGCACCAGGGCTCCAAGAAAACTACTAGAGCTAATAAATGAGTCCAGCAAAGTGGCAGGGTACAAAGCCAATACACAAAGCCTTCTGAAAAGGAAATTAGAAACAATTCCATTTACAATAATAACTAAAAGAGTAAAATATCTAGGAATAAAAAGCCCCGTTGCGGTCAATTCAATTCCAACTCATAGCAACCCTATAGGACAGAGTAGAACTGCCCCATGGGGTTTCCAAGGAGTGCCCGGTGGATTTGAACTGTCGACCTTTTGGTTAGCAGCTATAGCATTTAACCACTACGGCACCAGAGTTCCGCTCACAGATTGGAAGACTTAATATTGTTAAGATATCAGTTCTACCCAAAGCAGTCTATAGATTCAACACAGTCCCTGTCACAATTCCAACAGCATTCTTTGCAGAAATTGGAAAGCCAATCTTCAAGTTTATAGGAAACAGCAAGGGGCCCTGAATAACCAAAGCAATCTTGAAAGAGAAGAATAAAGTACAAGGACTCATACTTTTCTGATTTCAAAACATGATGCTATAGTAATTGAATCAGTCTGGTACTGATATAATGATAGACACATAGACCAATGGAATAGAAAAGAGAGTTCAGGAATAAACCCATACATCTATGACCAATTGATTTTCAACAACTGTGCTAAGTCCACTCAGTGGGGAAGGAATAGTCCCTTTAATGGGCTGGAACAACTGGATTTCTACGTATAAAAGAATGAAGCTGGACCCATACCTCACATCATGTGTGAAAATTAACTCAAAATGGATCAAAGACCTAAATGTAAGAACTAAAACCATAAAACTGTTAGAAGGAAATGTAGGAGTAATGCTTTGGGACCTAGTTTTTGACAGTAGGTTCTTAGGACACCAGAAGCACAAGCAACAAAAGATAAAATAGATGAACTAGTCTTCATCAAAGGACTTTATCAACAAAGTGAAGAAACAACCTACAGATTAGGAGAAATTTTTGAGGAACCATATATCAGATAAGGGTTTAATAATTCAGAAAGTATAAAAGGCTCCTATACTTTGGCAGTTCCTCAGAAAGTTAAACATAGAATTACCGTATGACCTACCAGTTCCACTACGAGGTATTTAAAGCAGTAATGCAGATACCTGTACACCAGTATTCATTGTGGCACTAGCCACAATAGTCAAAAGATGGAAACAACCTAAATGTCCATCAGCAGGGGAATGGATAAACAAAATGTCATATATACGTACAGTAGAATTTTATTCAGCCTTTTTATGAAGAAAAATGAAGTCCCGATACATGGATAAACCTTGAAAATGGCTGCGTGAAGTCAGTCACAAAAGGGCAAATATACCATGATCCAACTTACATGAAATATTTAGAATTTGGCAAATGTGTAAAGACCACAGTTTATCAAGTGGTTACCAAGAGTGGGAAAGAGGGAAGGGAGAGTCATTGCTGAGGGACACTGAGTTTCTATTAAGGGTGATGAAAAAATTTGGAAACTGATAGTGGTGATGGTTGCAGAACATGATGAAAGTAATTCAACGACTTGTACGTGTAAAAAAAAGTGTTGAAATGGGAAATGTTTTGTTATATTTATTTTTACCACAATAAAAAGATTAATAGAAATAAACATGTCTATTTGTTTAAAATAATAATAATCCCATTGTTATTAACTTAAATAACAATTACGGAAAAAATAACTTCCCTGAAACAAAAATTAAGTGAAAAAAGTGACATTGTACATTTTTGCAAATCCAATTTCTGGCACAGTAGACAGCTGGGATCTCATCTGCTTCTGCTTTTAATCTCTTGTGATAAATTGTTTTGGTTGAAGTGTGTGAAGAAAATCTGGCTTTACACAGGTATGTATTTGGACAATGGAGGCATATTTTAATAACCTTTCAAGATATTTACACATTTTTATTTCATACTACAGTACATTTTTTAAAAAAATCACTTGCAATGTGGAATCTGATATAATGTCAATGAACCTTCATACTCTGTTACTTTAAAATCCATTTTTTAAGGATCTTTTGTTTGTTGTTTTTTCTTTTTAATTATAGACTCACAAACCCCATTGCTGTCAAGTCGGTTTCAACTCACGGTCATCCTATAGGACAGAGTAGAACTGCCCCATAGGGTTTCCAAGGCCATAAATCCTTACGAAAGCCACGTATTTCTCCCGCGCAGCGGCTGGTGGGTTCAAACTGCCGACCTTTCGGTTAGCATCTGAGGGAGCACTAGTTGTAAAGACATGCACAGGGAGATCCCCTGCACCCCTCACCCCACTTCCCCCAACCTTGGCATCTGACATAACTATAGTACAGTGTCAAAACCAGGAAATTGACATTGATTCAATCCACAAAGCTTATTTTGATTTCACCAGTTATGCATGAACTCATTTGTGTGTGTGTGTTTCTATGTACATGTGTAGCCTGTGTGACTACCACCACATTCAAGATACAACACTGTTCTGTCACCACAAGGCTTCCTTATACTGTCCTTTTATAGCTACATACACATCCTCCCACTTGCCCATCCCTAAATCCTAGGAATCTCAAATCTGTTCTCCATTGCTATAATTTTGTTATTTCAAGAATGTTATGTAAATGGAATCATATGGTATATCACCTAGTGCAGTTGGCTTTTTTCACTCACCACAGCTGGCACTTCTTAATGACAAAACGTCTGGTTAATACTTGTGATTAGTTTTTCTCATAGCACTCTTACCTGATGGTTTCATTTTAATTTTGTATTTAATTAAATTTCAAAATGATAGAGTTAAGAACTAGTAGGACCACTAGGGTTATAACCAAAACTACCCGTTGCCCTACACCCAGTTTCTACTCCTCAGAAAATGCTATTTTCAGTTCTTTTAGTTGTTTCCTGTGGTAATTTCCTCTATATTATTAAAGAGCCTTGCTTATACTGCTGTTCCTCAATTTTTCAGTTTTAGACTTTGCTGACTTTCTACTGCGGAAAATGAGAATTTACCACTTTTCTTCTCCCCGACGTGTATCTCCCTCTTCCTAGTATAACCATCATACTATTTAGTTAAATCATTATTCAGTGTTTATGTTATTATGACTTTAAATATTCTCTGCCATCCCATGTAGTTAAACTATGGTTGTATCTTATTTCTCATACAACTTTGTGTTTATCCTGAAATTGATTGTCTTTTTTTTTTTTTTTTTGCCTACCTAGTTGTCTATGTCCTTATCAATACGTAATTCGTCTCCAGACCTTCCCCAAAAACGAACAAAAAGAAAACTAATTAAACTCTCCCAGTGTAAATACATCACATAATCTATCAGTTAATTTTTTTTCCTTTCTCTTGGCAGTGCCCCATCTGGACTCCATCTTTCTGCTCCATTAGAGAGTGATTGCACTGTTAGGCTTGTGCACAGCTGTTGTCTTAAGGAGAGTCTTTCTGTTGTTGTTATTCTATTTAATAATATTTTATGGTGTTTTTAGTGAAGGTTTACACAGCAGTTTAGGTTCCTGTTCAACAGTTCAGTCACATTGATTATAATCTTCACAAATGTGTGAACATTCTCATTATTTCCATTTTGGTTGTTCCATTTCCATTAATCTATTTTCCCTGCCCTCTTAACATTCTCATCTTTGTTTTAAAGTAATTTTTAACTGATTGGTCTCATCTAGGTGATTTTTTAAAGGAGCACAGTACTTACAGGTGATACTCATTATTTTTTTAACCAGTTTGTTATTTAGCTATAAGGTGACCTCAGGGGTTAGTTTCAGTTCAAGGTTTGAGGATTATCTCCGGGCAATAGTCTCAGGTAGTCCTCCAGTCTAAACCAGTCCAGTAGGTATGTTTTTGTTTTTAATTTGAGGCTCTGTTCACATTTTATTCCCTTTCGATCAAGGTCCATCTGTTCTGGCTCTGATTAAAATGGTCAGTAGTGGTAGCTAATCACCATGTTGTTCTTCTGGTCTCAGGGTAGATGAGAATGTGGTTTGTGTAGGCTATTTGTCCGTAGACTAGTTTCTTTGAGCCTTTTGTTTCCTTCTTCCTCTTTTGTTCGGACAAGTAGAGACCAATAATTGTGTCTTAGCCACTCAGTAGGAAGTCTCTTTGCTCTCTTCTGTGTTGGACTCCATTTTCTAGGTTTTTCATTTTCCATTTCCTGTTTATCCTCTTGTTCTGTAGATCATATCCTTCAATAGCTTCATAAGAAAGGATATCTAGAAAGTAAAATTTTGAGGCCTTGCATGTTTAATCTGTAGTTTGCTTGTGTGTAAATTTCTAGGTTGGACAGTATTTTCACTCAGAATTTTATAGGCATTGTTCTATTATCTTCTAGCTTCTAATGCTCCTATTAAGAAATCATAGGAAACTCTGACTCTAGCCTTTGTTTCTGGTTGCCTTTCCCCAGTGCAGATGTTTAAGTTTGAGCTTTCTCTGCCCTATTCTTCACAGTCCATTACTAGTCATCGATGCACTTCATTCCAAAATTGTGCTGGTTTCTTGTCTCCCTATCTATTCTTGTGGATTTATAGCCTTTTTTATTTCTTTACCATCATCTTACTGGATTTTAAGACTGAGAGTGGAGATAATTGCTGGTATTTACCATGTTTAACTAGAAGTCTCATGAAATGCTTTTTATGAAGGTATTTTAAACAAAAAATTAATACTCCTGTGATGGTTTATCCAGAAGCCATAGAAGGTTAATCTCTTCTGTGGTAATTTTCTTCTCATTATTACCAAATTCCATTAAAAATTCCCACTTTCCTCCGCCTTTCCTGCTCCCTTGATAATTCCCCCTGGTTTTTAGGACTTTCTTTTTTATGCTTCAGAATGAGGTAAATATGGTAAGCTACTCTTCACATCTCTTATACGTAGCTGGCATTCCCATTTTAAATGAGAAATACATCAACTTGAGTTTCTGAAAGTCATATCTATAGTAAATGGCGAATCTAGGCTTTGAATCTCCTGTTTCTGATTCTGTAGTCCTTTATCCTCTTTACTTACAACTTTATATTCTTTAATTTATGTATCTAAAAACTTTCAAACATATAAAAGTAGAGAGAGAATAATATAATGACCCACCATGTACTTAGCCATTTGTTAACATTTTACCAGTCTTTTTTTTTTTTAACTATAAATAACTTCCATATGGATCTGAGGTATAAAAGGTATTATTTAATACCTCTGAGAATCTGAGATATTACTGTAAAAAAAATCACAATGAGATGATTATACGTAACAAAATTAATAATTCCTTAATAAAATCTAAAACCCAGTCCTATTCAGATTTCTCTGGTTGTCTCAAAAATATGTTTTTATAATTGTTCTTTTCAAAATAGAATTCAGAGTCTACATATAGCACTTGGTTGGTATGTCTTTTGTCATTTAATCCATTATAATAGGCCTCCTCTCCTTTTTCCATGCCATTTTTCTGTTGAAGAGACCAGATTCTTTATCCTATAGGACATCCCCTCTTCTTGATCTGGCTAATTGCTTCATCATGGTGGTATTTTATTGTTCTACTATCCTCCATATTTTCTGTTAACTGCAAGTTAGAGCTAGAGGCTTCATTAGATTCTTATTGGTCGATGACAGCAACACTTCCTAGCTGGTGCTTGTATTTCCTGTTTTATCAGGAGGCAAATAATATCTGTAATGTACCATTTTTAGTGATGCTGAATGGATACAGGTGTTAACAGCTTGAGCCATCCGTTATAAGTTCCCCATCCATATATCACCTAATTATTCTAGTATCCGTTTATAATCATTGTCTAAATCCATTGTTTCATTAGCTGTAACACATTGGTGATCATTCTGTCATTCCTTCTACGTTTGTTAGATGTAATCTGTGACCGCCTTTCTCTTTTTAGCTGTTTGGTTACTTGAAATCAGGGAAGACAAAACTAATGCTCGATTTTTTCCCTGTTATTTGTTAATTTACAGACTAATGAGTTGATACCCTTGCCCTTACCAGCTTCCATTGGACATCGATGAAGGGTTTTTTTTTTAAGTAGTTACGAGCTAGAGCTGTTTATATATTTGATATATTTCCCAGTTATTCTTTTTGATGTGAAAATTAATCCATTTTTGGCCAATAGGAATCCTCTTTGATTAGAGTCCTTATGACACGACCCCATTAATCTTTGGTAACTTCTTTGGTTTCTGATGCACAATGGTCCAGGCTCATTTTATGTATCCTACCCTAGACATAAAAAAAAAAAAAAATTTTGTTTTTTTTTTTACCCTAGACATGGAATTGACCATTTTTCCAAGGAACTCTGGTTCTTAATGGGAAATCGTATTTAGTAACAACTGACTTGCTAGAGTTCATTACTATTGGGTTGTCTTTATTTCCAGATATTTTTAGTGGACAGAGCTGGGAAATACATATTTTGTAGAAAGAGAAAAAACACTGAGTTCATACTGATGTTTCCAATTGAAATGTAAGGATTTTTTTTTTTAACTTAGCTACTCTAATTTTATATTTGTATATTGTTTTGCTTGAAAATCTTTGTTTCCAGCCATAGAAACAAAACTATTTACTTGTTTTCTTTTCAATATACATATGATAACTTCAAAATAATGAAATACCAGTGTTGAGACAGGGCCAAGGTGGCAGAGTAGTCAGATGCTTCCTGTGGTCCCTCTTATGACAAAGACCAAAAAAAAAACAAGTGAATCAATTATATATGACAATCTAGAGCCCTGAACATCAAAGACAAAGTTGAGGAATCGAGCTGAGCAGCTGGGGGAGGGAGAGACAGTTCATAAGCAGCGAGGAGTTGCCAGACCTGGTCTGGCCAGCACTGGCACCCTACAGGCTGAATCAGCTGGCGCCACCCGGTAAGGCAAGCAGGGGCACTTAGGGCGTGCTTTCCACACTGGAAGAGACCAAGCAGCAGAGAGCCTGCTCAAGCCTCCAGAATCAGTGAGAAATGGCACTCAATCAGCAAAAGATAAGTACAAGCATCTAACCTACCACACAGATCAAAAAAAAAACCTTTTGGGAAATATGTCTTTCCCATTTACCTGCCCCTTCCCTGCTCTGCTCCAGGTCCTGGTCCAGCTTCAGTGATTGCTGCACTCCCTGGGCTGGAAGTAGGACTCATCATGCGCCCTAAGCCATTCTCCTGGCTTTGGCCCAGCCCACTCAGCCCAAGAGGAAACAAATTAACAAACAGTAAAAAATAATCTGCAAGCTCCCCTAAGCCAAGAACTCAGGGCAGGTACAGCTCCTTTACCTAGGCATAGGCATAAGGAGCCCACGGACTTTGAATGCCTTTCACCCCCGCGTAGACCTTTGTGGGCCCATTCCAACAGCATAGGCCCTCAGCACAGTATAAACAGGGTGTATACCTGAAGCCTATTTTCATCTGTATCTGTTATAAGGGGGAGTGGCAGATTCATGACATTTGACACTGTTCAGCCCATTAAGCAGGGTCCTTACTTACCACATCAGGGGTCTGAGGACTGGTGGCTCCACCTACTCCACTGACCTACCTGCGACAGGGGTCCAAGAATAAGTGGTGAATCCCAGTCTTTACAGCCAACAGCATTGGGTACCCAAAGGCTGGCTGCAAAACACACCTACCTACATGATCTAGGGAACAGGGCCATGCCTTCTACCCCAACTTTCAGGGGCAGCAGTCAGCTCCCTGCCTTGATCAGCACATGACCCCCTAACTGCAGCCAGATACCTGTGCCTATTCCAGTCATCCCTGCCTGACTAGGACTGTAAGTAAGACCCTGCACCACAGATTTGATAACCAACAACCCGAACACCTAAGCTGAATCCACACAAGAAAAGTAAATCAACTCGGGGCTCACATACCTATTTATAGCTCTAGCCAACTGGGGACAGGATGTGAGAGCCTCAAAGATGCCAGTAAGCAAACTAGCTCAGAGGACCAGCCTATTTGGGCATATCAAAACAAAACAAGAAGCTAGGACACAGTAAGCAAACAAAAATAAGTAAACATTTATTGTGATGGCTTATAAATAAATAAACATTCGTTGATGGCTCGAAGACAACAGTCAATATCAAGTCACATAAAGAGGCAGACCACAATGGCTTCAGCAAGCCGCCAAAGTGAAGAATCAAGAAACCTTCCAGAGGAAGAAAACTTCTTGGAACCAGAGGGAAAATTCAAAAGATTAAGGTGCAGACCTGTTTAAGAGATCAGGAAGGAGATGAGACAAAATGCAGAACAAGCCAAGGAACGCACAGACAAAGCAATGGAAGAACTTAAGAAGGTTATATGAGAGCATAATGACAAATTTAACAGGCAGCAGGAATCCATAGAGAGATAGCAAATAGAAATCCAAAAGATTAACAATAAAATTTCAGAATTAGACAATTCAGTAGAAAGTCAGAGGAGCAGAATTGAGGAAATGGAAGTCAGAATTAGTGAGATTGAAAATAAAGCACTTGACACGAACTTATTTGAGGGAAATTCAGATAAGAGAATTTTAAAAAATGAAGAAACCCTAAGAATTATGTGGGACTCTATCAAGAGGGATAACCTATGAGTGATTGGAGTACCGGAACTGGGCGGGGGGGAGGGGGTGAAATAACAGAGAATGCAGAGAGAATTGTTGAAGATTTGTTGGCAGATGGCAGAAAATGTCCCTGATATCGTGAAAGATGAGAAGATATCTGTCCAAGAAGCTCATCAATCCCCACACAATCCCAAGAGAAAGTCACCAAGGCATATTATAATCAAACTTGCCAAAACCAAAGATTAAAGAGAAAATTTTAAGAGCGGCCAGGAACAAACAAAAAATCACCTACTAAGGAGGGTGAATAAGACTAATCTCTGACTACTCAACAGAAACCGTGCAGGCAAGAAGGCAGTGGGATGACATATATAAAGCCTTGGAGGAAAAAAGTTGACAGCCAAGAATTACATATCCAGCAAAACTGTCTCTCAAATATGATGGCAAAATTAGGGCATTTCCAGATAAACAGCAGTTTAGGGAATTTGTAAAAACCAAACCAGAATTACAAGAAATACTAAAGGGAGTCCTCCGGTTAGAGAATCAGTCTCATCAGATGACAACCCAAGACTAGAACACAGGACAGAGCAACCAGGTACCAACCCAGATAGGGACGTCACAAAAATAAATCAGAGCTAAAACACTGAAAATAGAGAAACAAAGGCATCAATATGTAAAAGATAACAACATTAAAACAAAAAAGAGGGACTAAAGAATGCAGTCACAGGTCTTTCATACGGAGAGGAAGTCAAGACGATATAAAGAAATAAAAGATTGGTTTAAACTTAGAAAAATAGGGGTAAATATTAAGGTAACCACAAAGGAAACTAACAGTCCTCCTCATCAAAATAAAATACTAGTGTTGTTTTTGTAGTTCCTTTTGCTCTTAGTATCTAGCCCACTAGGAAGGTATGGCACCCTGGTGGAGCAGTGGTTAAGAGAACTCGGCTGCTAACCGAAAGTTGGCGGTTTCAATCTACCAGCCCCTCCTTGGAAGCCCTATGAGGCAGTTCTACTCTGTCCTACAGGGTCGCCCTGAGTCGAAATCGACTCCACGGCAATGAGTTTGGTTTGGTTTTTCAATATTTCTCTCTTCCCTGAATATCAAGTATTTTTTTTTGTCACGGTTAAAGTCTGATGTACCCAAATCAGTATAGCGCTCACATAAAGGTTTTTGTCTCTGCTTTTTTCAGGGCCTTGGGCTTATATAGGCAAAAGTGAAAGTTACAGAAAGTCTGGTGTTAACATGATGTTTTACTTTATGTTTACTAGAATAAAAAAATTTTTTAAATTGTAGAAACAGTGTATCATTGACTTTAACTTTGTGCTGTTGTAAGCTTTATAAGATATGACTATTCCCTTATTAATACTGATATTTTCTCTTGAATTAGATGCTCTGCCTTACTCAATACGGGTCCTGTTGGAAGCTGCTGTACGAAATTGTGATGGTTTTTTAATGAGAAAGGAAGATGTTATGAACATTTTAAACTGGAAAACCAAACAAAGCAATGTTGAAGTGCCCTTTTTTCCTGCCCGTGTTCTTCTTCAAGATTTTACGTGAGTGAGAGGTTTATTTTATTCTGTGAATTAGTTTTCAGAATGTTCAGTTTTTAAAATTCAGGCTAACTGATGGATGGCTCTATTGTTTTCTCAAATTTTGAAGGTTAGTTTGGAAAAGAAAACCACCCTTTCTAAACTGAACCAATTCATTAAAAATAGACACCCATTTCTTAAACCATTTATTCAGAAATTGCGTTTGCTTAACCTGCCTACTTAGCATAATTATCTGATAAACTTCTCAAACTTAATGTATCCAAAACTTGATTTCCACCCTTACCTCATCTATTCCTTTCCAAGTATTCTCCATCATAGTGAATAACACCATTATTCTCCCGTTTATTTAGGCCAAAAATTTAGGAATCATTCTCGATTTCTCTCTTTCCTTTATATCCTATAGCCAGTCTATCAGCAAGTTTTGTTGATTGTACTTTTGAAATATATCCTGAGTCCAAATACTTCTTACCATCTGCACCACTGTCATTTTGGTTCTAGCCACCATTTTCTCTTGCCCAATTACAGCTGCAAGTCTTGACTGTTATCCCCTCTTCTACACTTGTGATCTGTAGTCTGTTCTTTGTACACTAGGTGGAGCACCTTTGTAAAAATGTTAACCAGGTCATATCATTCCCCTCCTTCAAATCCAGCAGTTGGCTTTCATCACACTTAGAATAAAATCCAAACTGTTTACCATACCCTGAAGACCTTGCCTGACCAGGGTGTCCAGGGATTATTTATTGGAAGAGTTAACTTTGAGCTGACTTTTGAAGAAAGCGTAAGAGTTAACAGGACAAATAAGAACATTCCCCTCACCTAATTCCCAAGCCTGGTTTATATGCCACTGCTCTGTGTACCTTGTATATGCTGCTGTTGCGGCACTTAAGATACTCTTTTGTAATCATTACTTTATCTTCCTTACAAGTTCTTGAGAGTAGGAATGATGTCTTCTTTGACCTTGTATACATTGCTGGTGTTTGGTAAATGTTTGTTATATACGTGGGTGGATGAATGTAAAATGGCAAAAGCTATAATGGATAGCTTTGGGTAGCAAGAAGGCACTGAGTGGGAAGGTGCTGGAGCTAAGGAAGAGGGAGTATCTTAAAATTGAAGGCTGGAGAAAAGATTCCATAGGCAGCTCCCTTGAAGTCCTCTTCCTCTTATGCCTTAGTTATCTAGTGCTGCTGTAACAGAAATACAATGAGTGGATGGCTTTAACAAAGAGAAATTCATTCTCTCACAGTTTAGGAGGCTCGAAGTTCAAATTCAGGGTTCTAGCTCTAGGGGAAGGCTTTTTCTCTTTGTCGGTTCTGGGGGATGGTCCTTGCCATCACTAGGAGCTTCTCAGCGCAGGGATCCTAGGCCCAAAGGACGTGCTCTTCTTGCTTGGTGGTATGAGGTACCTCTCCTCTCTGCTCACTTCTCTTTTTTATATCTCAAAAGAGATTGACTCAATGTTCAACCTAATCTTGTAGATTGTGTCCTGCCTCATTAACATAACTGCCAGTAATCCTGCCCCTTTGATGATACAGAGGTTAGGATTTACAACACATAGGATTATTGGATCACAAAATGAGGACAACTACACAATACTGAGAATCTTGCCCTAGCCAAGTTGACACACATTTTGGGGGGACACAGTTCAATCCATAACACCTCAAGAAATCATCTCGTGTTATTTTTAGGCACATCCTCCCACTGAGAACTCTAGTTCTCAGATAATATTTAATATTAATTCTCATTAAACCAGATGGATCTAACTTTGGATAACTTGTACATTATCAAACATGAATGCAAACTAAAAAGGGATACTTTTAAATATAAAAATGAATAAATGCATGTTAATCATTTCTTAAGCATATGTAAAAGAACACTTAGAAGTATAATTGGATCATTCTTTATTTTGTAGTGGAATACCGGCAATGGTGGATTTTGCTGCTATGAGGGAGGCAGTGAAAACCCTTGGAGGTGATCCTAAGAGAGTCCATCCTGCCTGTCCAACAGATCTCACAGTTGACCATTCTTTACAAATTGACTTCAGTAAATGGTACTTCTTTACAGATATTTATAAAGCGAGCCATGCAAGTTAACTGGTATTTTAGCTAACGCACTGGAACTGTGTGGTTTAAAGGAAAGGGAGATAATTTTTGCCAGTGTAAAGTATGCTGCATTTGATATTGACTAGCGTATTAAAAAAAAAAAATTTTTTTTTAATAAAAAGAAAAACTGCTAAAAAGTTTATGAATTGGTTTTTTTTTTTTTTTTTTTTTTTTTAACTTAGTCTGAGTTTAAAGTTAGGTTTGTGTGCGTACTTTCGCTGCCACGTCTGATAGAAATGTATAAGCCTAGAACTTGCTTTTTGGAGCAGATACTTGAATTCCGTGTTTATTTCCTTTTTTTTTTTTTTTTTTTGTTTAAGCCTACTTACCCTCCACAGGGAATCTAAAGACGTGAGCCGTGAATATCTTTAATTAATTGGTGATTGAAAACATTGAGCTCACTAGAGCTCCATTTTCCTTGCACGGAAATAAGTTTCTTATATTTTTAAGGCCCCCTTTTTTAAGGTCAAACTAGAGAAGAGTTTTCTATTGTCATGCACCAGCTGTTTTTGACATTCTCTGGAGTAACAGAATAAGACTGCAATTTATTATCCATGAGAAATTTTGTCTCTAGATTAAGGGTATGGCTTTGAGCTTTTTAAAGTTGTTAGATGGAAACAAAAATGTATTTCAGTACTTGCTACAAATCATTTAAGTTGTTTTAGAAGTATATGAAACGATTTTATTGGGCACTTAGAATTCTGTTTGCATCTTCATAAGTTTAAATTACCCTTTTCCTCTTTTTTTTTTTGGTAATCTGAAGTTTGCTTTTGATATGTAAGTGATACATTAGCCTTTGAACAGTCAGCCAGGACCTTCCGGATAGCATTGCTAGTGTGCAGTTTTGGGAAGAGCTAAATTTCTGTCACTTTAAAATTGTTGTATTTGTTTTCCTTTTTGGAATGATAGTGCAATACAGAATGCTCCAAATCCTGGAGGCGGTGACCTGCAGAAGGCAGGAAAGCTTTCTCCACTTAAAGTGCAGCCTAAGAAGCTTCCCTGCAGAGGCCAGACCACCTGCCGAGGATCGTGTGATTCTGGAGAACTGGGCCGAAACTCAGGAAAATTTGCCTCACAGATTGAGAACACACCCATTCTGTGTCCTTTTCATTTGCAACCAGTGCCTGAGTATGGAATTGTTTTTGTTAATATTTATTAGCCAAGTTGTTTTTTCATTAAGGAAATCGCATTTTTTCCCCTTCCCTTCTCATTCCTGTCACACTGCCTTCATTTTTGTCCTGCTGAATTGGGTATTAATATGTATTTCCCATTGTACTGAAAGAAACAAAGTTATTTAAAATGATAGTCTATCTAAATACCATTATCTATTTCTGTTCCTTAGAAAGCAAACCTTTTTTAAGATTTATCTGTAAATATATCTAATTTACATTTAGGCAGAAAAATGTAATCTCATCTTAAACTATGTGAATTTTTTAAGTTAGGATATACCATTTTTACATGCTTACTAGTCATTCATTTTTCTTTTATGAATTTCTTATTTATACTTTGCTTTTCCTGCTAGGGGGTTTCTTATGTATTTGTCAATTGCATTAAGAGCTCTTTGTATGTTAAGAATATTATCATTACCGTATATGTTAGATGAGCCCTTTTACTGAACTATGGAAGGTAATTAACCTGCCTAGGAAGGAATCCTGTTCTTAGGTTTTGGTTAGATGTCCTAATAGATCATTTTTTGAAATAGTTTTATGGCTTGAATTTTTATATGTTATGAAGTCTCCAAAACAACTTAGTTAACTTTTGAATGAGAGGATCTTAGAGTCCTTATACTTTTTTTAAGTTGAGAAAAATGAACACATTTAAGATTTAAAATAGCTAAGAATAATATCCACAAATATTTCCTCCTAAATGCCAAATAACATATTAATTCATTTGTCCCTGAACTGGATCTTTCAAGATCTATCTAGTTCTAAAATTTTGGGCTCAAATGTTTCTATCAAGCCTCATATGAGTGGCTATCATGGTTATAAAATCATGGTTATAGCCACTCATATATTCTTCCTTTCTCAGAATCCAACATAATCTGTGGGTTCTTTGCCATCTGATTATAATTCTGACAGTTTTATGTGATCACTCCATTTTTTCTGCTGTCTAGTTGTCCTTATTGTTAGGGGCATGTTGACTTTTGAGATTAACATCTCTTATTATGAAGAAATTAATTTCCCGGGAAGGAAGATCTGTTGATTGAAAAAGCGTTGATTTTCTTGTTTGTGTTTTCATAACTGATAGTATGAAGTACTTAAATGGTTTGTTTTTATTTCTAAAAATCCAATTTGGTGTAACATTTCCGTGCGTTTTTTACTTTAAATTGCAAACTATTAAGATGGGGTATATTAGTTTTGTGAAAATAGTAATGCATCAGTGACGTGTTAATTACAGACTCAAACGAGAAATTGAGGATTAGAAAGTTGAGAGCATAACATTTGGCACTTGAAATCATTACCTAATTTGAAGCTGGCTTATGAGCTAATAAATGTTTGTATGGCACTTTGTAGCCTTATTAAGTGCTAGGAAAAGGGAAGTAATTGCGGTGGCTCTGGGAAAACTGTGTTCCCTGAAGCCCTGAGAGAAATCTCACTGAGATGAGGTATGACTTTGAATGATCACTCAGCAATGAATTATTAAAGTAGTCTTTGTTTTTTAAAATGTTAACAGGCAACTATAATTATCTAGTCCTGGGAGGATATGTATAATTTAAGTTATATTGATATTCCAGTCCCCAGCTGGCAGGTGAAATAAATAAGTTAAAGCTATTTGAAATAAATAATTTTTTTTTATACCCATTAGATAAAAATAGCTTCCTAAAAATGGTTCTATATTTACTGCTTGGAGAAGAATTGTTTTTTCTCTTAGTTTAAGTAATTCATGTAAACTATATTTATGATCCATGTAAACTGCCACTTATACATAAAGTAGTATTTTGGGTGACATGAAAAGATTTTTGCACTAAGTTTTTTTTAAACTATCAAATGATATTGAGCTGTTTGTCATTGCTACATAGTAGTCATTCATTATCTAATCACTGCCCATCTCATAATTTACCTGGCACAAGAGCAAAGCAGGCAGATATGTACATGCTTATTGTTGAATGAGCTCACTACCCTACTTCTTCTTTGCAAAGTAAAACCCAACAAAGCTTACCGTTTTATTTCTATTGTGATTTTAGCCAAATGTTGCATAGTGTAAAATACATGACTTTGTTATACCAAGTAAAATAATAACTCATTACTTTCTAGTGTTATTTAAAGTAGAACTTCCTTGTTGGAAAAGAAAATAACTGATTCTGAGAAGTTTGGTAAATTACTCTTCCAAGGATTTTTTATATGTTTACATATTTGTGCATAAAAATGAAGACTTAGAAAGACATAGGGCAAGTCTTTCTTGTAATACATACATTTAATGCCAGCACTTCTTCTTTGTAGACCTGAAACAGTGTTAAAAAATCAAGAAGTAGAATTTGGCAGAAATCGAGAGAGGCTTCAATTTTTCAAGGTATAAATAATTTGGGGAAAATTTTGTATAGAAATTTATAAAAATATTGATAGGTATGATTTTTATATCTTTAGTGGTTTTTAAATATTTTTATAGCTGTGGGACCCTGTTGTTCCCCCAGATAAAATCTTTCCTGGAAGATCCAGTGTACTAAAAAAGATAAAAACAGAATTGACTCTAGTTTAAGCGAGTTTGGTGGGCCTTGTACATTGGGCCCTCTCTTCTTCTCATCCGAGAGCCCTTGGAACGCAGTTGGAACATCATTTAACTGAACTATAGTATTTGAACATTTTTCTTAGGCATCATTTAATTTTATTTCAATAATCTGCAAAGTCAATAAAATTAGGTTTAACATCTGCTTATTACTGTAAGGGGCCCTTGTGGCGCAGTGGTTAAGCATTTGGCTGCTAACCAAAAGGTCAGCAGTTTGAAGCTACCAGCCGCTCCTTGGAAACCCAATGGGATGGTTCTTCTCTGTCCTATAGGGTCTCTATGAGTCAGAATGGACTTGACAGCAGTGGGTTTTTGTTTTTCTTTTACTGTAAACTTGGAATTTGCCGTATTGAACATTGGCTAAGACATTTTTAGTGTCAGTATTTATTTATATCTTATGTGCATAAATTCATATAATGTACTAACCCTTATATTTCTTAAATTTAAATAAAACATAGTGGAGTTCAAGAGTTTTTAAGAATGTGGCTGTAATCCCTCCTGGAACTGGAATGGCACACCAAGTGAACTTAGAATATTTGTCGAGAGTGGTTTTTGAAGAAAAGGACTTCCTCTTTCCAGACAGTGTAGTGGGCACAGATTCTCATATAACCATGGTGAATGGTTTGGGGATTCTGGGATGGGGTAAGTAAATGACTTCATTTTCTTTCTTTTTGGAATGGGGATGTGAGAAAACATTAAAGAACGTACATAGCAGGTCTTTATAGCTTTTTTGAGACTGTTTTCTCATCTATGATAGCAGCAACAAAAATTAAAAGTCCTTAAGAGTTTATAAGCCATGTGGTAAAAGAGAGGATTTATGAAAGGAAATTTGCTGAGTGCCCAGCATAGCACTACCATTTATGGAGTGATGATGTCTGTGAAGGTTGTGTGTTTACTCCCTTGTTTTTAAAGGCCTTTAGTGGCTTCTCCTGGCCTTTTTTATACATCCAAATTCTTTAGTGCTTAGCATAGTAAATATCCAATAGATGTTTGTTGTTTTGTGTTGTCGAGTCGACTCACAGTGACCCGTAAGATAGAGTAGAACTGCCCCACTAGGGTTTCCTGGGGTGTAAGGTACAGGAGCAGATCACCAGGTCTTTTCTCCCGCAGAGTGGCAAGTGGGCTTAAAACGCCAACCTTTTGGTTAGCAGCTGAGCACTGAACTGTTGTGCCACCAGGGCTCCTTCAATAAATGTTTACTGAATTTAATAAAAAGGTAAAAATTGGTTTTTACAACCATCTGAATGGAGTCATTCTTTTGAGAAGGCTTGGGTTTATTATCCACACAATAGTAGCAATGTGGCAACTCTGTGTAAGGCAAGCTCATGAAACACCTAGAGATGTAGAATTTACAAAGATAAAATGATCTTTAAATGTACTGTGCTAATATATCTGTCTGTTACTTTAGGGGTTGGAGGCATTGAAACAGAAGCAGTTATGCTTGGTCTGCCAATTTCTCTTACTTTACCAGAGGTGGTTGGATGTGAGTTAACTGGGTCATCAAATCCTTTTGTTACATCCATAGATGTTGTTCTTGGCATAACAAAGGTAAGTTAAAGTTGTGGTTGGCCATATGATATAGTGTACACTATTTTTACTGAAGTTTAGAAGCCCTGCAAGAGCAGTTCATCACAGTATCCTCAGCACTCTGACGTTACTAGCCACATCATCATAGTTACCATCATATAATAACAGCAAACATAAAATACTTTCTATTAGTAAGTCCAAAAAAATTTTATTGTGTCACTTTTCACTTGGCATATATTAACTCATTTATTTCTTTTTTGTGTGTGTGTGCTTTAAGTGAAAGTTTACAGTTTTCACTGTTTCCCACACAAAAATTTATACATGCATTGTTATGTGACCCTAGTTGCTATCCCTGTAATATGTCAGCACACTCCTCCTTTCCACCCTAGATTTCCCATGTCCATTCAACCAGCTCCTGTTACTTTCTGCCTTCTCATCTCACCTCCAGACAGGACCTGCCCATTTAGTCTCATGTATCTACTTGAACTAAGAAGCACACTCTTCACAAGTGTCATTTTATGTCTTATAGTCCAGTCTAATCTTTATCTGAAGAGTTGGCTTTGGGAATGGTTTTAGCTCTGGATTAACAGAGAGTCCGGGGGCCGCGTCTTCTGGGGTTCAACTCATTTATTTCTTACTACAAGCCTATGAAATAGCTCCTGTTACTATCCCAGTTAATTCTGAGAAAATTAAGGCACAAAAAGGTTTGATGACTTACCCAAGGTCATAGAGCTGAATAGTAAGTGGTTGTCTTAGTTATCTAGTATTACTCTAACAGAAATACCACAAGTGGATGGTTTTAACAAAGAAACATTTATTCTCTCACAGTCTAGTAGGCTACAAGTCCAAATTCAGGGCGTCAGCCCAGGGGAAGGCATTCTGTCTGTGTGAGCTCTGGAGGAAGGTCCTTGTCATCAGTCTTCCCTTGGTTTAGGAGCTTCTCTGCACAGGAACCCCAGGCCCAAAGGATGCACTTTGCTCCTGGCGTTCCTTTCTTGGTGGTATGAGGTCCCCGTCTCTCTGCTCGCTCCTCTCCTTTATATCTCAAAAGAGATTGGCTTAAGACATTATCTGATCTTGTAGATCTCATCAATATAACTGTCACTGATCCATCTCATTACATCATAGTGTTAGGATTTACAACACATAGGGAAATCACATCCGATGACAAAATGGTAGACAGTCATACAATACTGGGAATCATGACCTAGCCAAGTTGATAGATATTTTTGGGGGGCACAGTTCAATCCATGACAGTGGTAGAATAAGATTGTATCCTAAACAGTCAAATTCTTTGATTCCTGCTCTTAGCCATCATGCCTTATTGTCTCAATAAGTGCTTGTTGACTAAAACAAACAAACCCTTTGCCGTTGAGTCAATTCCAACTCATAGCAACCCTATAGAACAGGGTAGAACTGCCCCATAGGTTTTCTAGGGAGCAGCCGGTGGATTTGAACTGCTGACCTTTTTGGTTAGCTGCCATAGCTCTTAACCACTGTGCCACTGAATAAAAAAAGCCTATTTAGCAAAAGTCTAATTTTATCCCCTTTAATATTTAGCTGAATCAGTTGTCCTTTAGAAACCATTATTCCACTAGATAATGCTTTAAAAAATACGGACTGTAGAAATGTGATAGTGTAAGTGTTTTCTGTTGGCTGTATTAACATTTCTTTGAAAAGCTATAGAGAAACTTTTTCTCTGGATTTTTTAAATATGGTTGCATGCATTAAGTACATATACTAACGGGTTTCCTAGTGAGCAATATTAGTAACTCTACGTTCTAAATTTCTGGTTTTCATTAACTTTATTGTAATGATTAAGTACCATTTTATTAAATGAAAAAACCTGGGAAATGTTCCATGTATATAATTTGGGTCCCTAAATCTCAACATTTTTGGTTAGATAATTGGCCTGGAGGCTTTCAGGTTAAGAAAATGGTAATCCCTTTATCAACTGAATATTCAGTATTGGTACCCAGCTACCACTACCCAACTCTCTGACCAGGAGTATAGTAAAAGGACCTGGTTAAAGTGGGGGAAAAAAAATAAGTAGAACAAAATTCAAATTCATTAAAACAAAAAAAAAAACACACTAGATTTACTGGTCAGAGAGAGACTGGAGGAATCTCCAAGACTGTAGCCCTTAGACACCCTTCTAACTTGGAACTGAAACCATTCCTGGAGATCACTTTTCAACCAAATAATAGGCCTGTAAGTAAACAATAACACACATGAAGAAAGTGCTCCTTAGAACATGAGACCAAAAGGACGATATATGTCCAAAAGCAAAGATGAGAAGGCAGGAAAGCCAGACAGATGGAAATAGGGAACTCAGGGTGGTAATGGGGAGAGTACTAACACATTGCAGGGATGGCAACCAATGTCATGGAACAAGTTGTGTATAAACTATTGAATGGGAAACTAATTTGTTCTGTAAACCTTCACCTAAATCACAGTTAAAAAAAAAAATCAGTATTGAACCTTCTTCCCTAATGGGAAAAAATATTGACATCTTAGAGAAATGATTGATGTAGCACATGTTATCAAAAGGTAAAGAAGGATTAAGAATTGCAGGATTATTTCTAAAGGAAAAGGAGTATCCCATTGTGTTTTTAAAGGAATCAATTCTTCAGATATCCTGAAAATTAATGCTGCTTTTTAGATTCTTCTGGCTATGTTTTTTTTTTTTTCTTAACAATATTATTACCTGTGTTTGACATTTAACTTACTAAATCAAAAATTTAATCCATTATGTATGTTTGTTCTTGTTGCGATGTTTTTTTTGTTTGAGGTCCTCTTCTATTTGTGATTTTTTTTTTTAAATTTATTGTTGAGAATATACACAGCAAAAACATACACCAGTTCAACAGTTCTACATGTACAGTTCAGCAACCATTCTCACCCTCCTTTTCTGAGTTGTTCCCCATTACCATAAACTCATTTTTTCCTAAGGTTCCTGTCTAACCTTTTGAGTTGTTGTCAGTTTGATCCCATATAGATAGTTCTTAAAAGAGCACAATGCTCAAAGCAGACGTTCTTTACTAGTTAAGCTAAACTATTGTTTGGTTGGTTGGTTGGTTGGTTTTTATTTTTTATTATTATTTTTGTTATTGAGAATATACACAGCAAAAACATACACCAGTTCAAGTTTCTACATTGATTCAGAGACATTGATGACATTCTTTTCTGAGTTGTTCCCCATTAACATAAACTCACTGCCTCCTGAGTTTCCTGTTTAATCTTTAGAGTTGCATTTGTCAGTTTGATCCCATATAGATCTTAAAAGAGCACAGTACTCAAGCCAGACTTTTTTACTAGTTAAGCTAAACTATTATTTGGTTTTAAGAAGACTTCAGTGGACATTTTTGGTTTAAAGCTATTCATGATTTTTACAGGATTAACCATGTATTTTTTCCAAAATGTATGCTGTTACACCTCATTAATTTGGTGAAATCAGAATTTGGTTTGGTATATCTAATCTGTATTTCTCATCCTCAGAAATACGAACATAAACGTAAAGAATTAACTTTCTTTTAGGCTTGAGTTGTTACTTCTATAAAAAGGAGTTTGAATTAAGTGATCCTTATGAGCTCTAAATATTAGGGCTTTTTATTTGTCAGAGGTTATTGGTCATTTCACTCTTATTCACTTCCCTAGGCAGTTTTCCAAAACCATTCAGACCTTTTACAGTTTAGAAAAGGTGAGTAGCTGTTTTGTTTACTTGGTAGTAACTAAAAAATTATTTTAGAAGAAGTCAAGTTAAAAACCACATGTTCACCCCTCAGCCAAAGATGAGAAGACCTGTAAGACAAACAGTAACACACGTAGTTCAGCCGTGTGTACGAGACTTCAGTGGGCACAGCAGCCCAGGGGCAGTGACGAGAAGGCAGGAGGGGACGGAAACCTGGACCAATGGAAACAGGAAACCCAGATCGACAAGGGGAGAGGATCGACACATCACAGCGTTGACAGCCAGTGTCGCAAAATCATATATGTATTAATTGTTCAGTCAGAAACTAATATGCTCTGTAAACCTTCACCTAAAGCAAAATTTAAAAAAGAAAAGTTAATCCTGCCAAAGTAGAATTTACCTGTAACTAATGATGCTGTAAATAATTGGGGCAATAGTTGGAATTTGATGAATTTTTAACCAGTATATAATTTTTATTGAAATATACAGTTTTGTCAGTATACTAACATTTCATTAAATATAAAATGCCATCAGTAGATAGAAGCACTATTGTTTTATGTATTGCCAAGAAAGAAAAAGGTCTGCCAGCTAAGTTGGCACACCATCGATTCTAATGTGTACTCCTATTTCTGATGTTAAATTGTGACTCTTAGCTGGCTTGGACTTTGAGGTACTTTTCTGTGTTAACAGTGAAATTTGAACACTTTTGTTGACTATCTTAAAATACCCACAAAACCAGAATAAGTTGATGTTTCATACAAACAATAAAGGATCTCTTCACTATCACTTGTATTGATTAAAACTTAGATATTATAGTTTCCAGGGAATCCATGCCAACCTTATCATTGTCAATTTTGTATGTGTTTCTCTGTATCCTTTTTGTAGCACCTCAGGCAAGCAGGAGTGGCTGGGAAGTTTGTTGAGTTTTTTGGCAGTGGAGTTTCACAGTTATCTATAGTTGATAGAACTACAATAGCAAACATGTGCCCAGAATATGGTGCTATCCTCAGCTTCTTCCCTGTTGACAATGTGACATTAAAACACTTAGAACATACAGGTAAGAAGGTATAAGAGCACTTAATAAATGTGTAATATTTCTAATGTGTCTGAAAATATTTGATAATTACTATCTTGTGCGAGTTATTTAATATTCATGAACGTCTTATTTTGAAACAGTGGCTCTCAAATAAACTGCCCTAGATGTCTTTATAGTGTTGTGTCCCCAGACCCTGATCCCTGTGACCCTTCACAGCCATTTAAAGGAGTTATTCAAAACTGCTGATCCTTGTCTCACTTTCTACATAATGGTGGATATCTTCGCTTCAGCTTAGGGATCAGAGGTTGCAATTTAAAGGAAGTCAATCTTGAGCATATTCACAGCTATCCCTTCCTATAGCGATGATTAGAGAAGACATCAGACAAAAAAGTTTGGGGACCAGTGCTCTGTCTTAATAAGAAGCCATGCTTTTGTGAAAAGCAGCTTAGAGCTACAGCTTCCACGTCTTTTCATAGCTTGATTATTATCAGCTTTTACCATTCTTCTGTTCACTGTTTAATTTAAAATAGGAAGTACCTGAAAAACAATACGTTGATATTTTATAAAGCTGCTGTTCTAAAAAAGCAGAATCTCTTATTTGATGGACTTCCCTTTTTTTAAGAGATCATTGCTGAGCTACTTATCTGTAGTCATAGGTGTATTTTGTAGTAATTTTCTAGTATTTTTCAGCTTGAAGGCAGATTGTTATAAGTAAGTGAGTCAAATGGTAAAACATATGACTAGTTGTTTGGAACCCTGAAGGGAATGATTACCATATAATGCGAAGCTTTCTGTTACCTGGATTTTGGTTGGTAGAACGTTCAAAAGAGAATAGTTAGAGATGCCTTATTTCTTTATGTGTTAATCTGAGTTAATGTATTAATGATCTGTTACTGTGTAACATTATCCTAAAACTGAGTAACTTAAAACAACAATAATTTATTACCTCATGATTTTTGTGGGTCAGTAACTCAGACAGAAACAATGTGTCTCTGCTTCTTGATGTCTGGGTGGTCAACTCGCAGGCTTGAAGGCTAGATCCTGGAATTATGAAGGCTTTTTCACACACATCTCTGGCAGTTAGTGCTGTCAGTTAAGGGCTCACCTAGGGTTTTCAACCCGAACACTCACGTGTGATCTCTCCATGTAGACTGAGCTTTCTCACAACATGGTGACTTTTCAAGGGTAAGCATCCCAAGACAGTGCCAGGTGAAAATCACATTGCCTTTTATGACTTGGCTTCAGAATTCACATAGCATCATTTCCACCATATTCTTTTGGTCAAGATAGTTATAAATGTCTGCTCAGGTCCAAGAGGAATGAACACAGATTTCACCTCTTGATGGATGAATGTCGTCATTACATTTTAAGAACATGTGAGATGGGATATATATTGTGGCCATCATAGAAAAATACAGTCTGCCACAGTTCTTTATTCTCACCGGGCTTACAAATAAGTACCCAAATGTTCAACTGGAAACTTTTTAAATTGTTAGCATCTAAATTCTTTTAATTTCTGGAAAATCTTGGTAGAAGTCTTTATTTTTCTGCTCTGTGAAGCTATTCTTATCTTTTGTTTATTTCATTTTGACTGTTAATGTTGTTTGTTATGTAGGGAAAAGTGGTGAATTTCTCCCTTCATGGCTAGTAGTAATCTATTACGTTCAGTTTCATTATTGGTTCTTATTCTGAAAGTAGTATTTTTTTGGTGTGTTTTATTGAACTGGCTCAGTATTATTGTGTCTATGATCGAATAACTTAAAGAGAGAGGTGTAATTTTTGTTTTTCCCCATCATTGGAATTCAGCAGCCTAACCCCCAAAGATTTCAAATGCTTCCTACCGAATTTCTTTTTGCTCATCTTCTTTTTAGGTTTTGACAAACCCAAACTAGAGTCAATGGAAACATACCTTAAAGCTGTGAAATTGTTTCAGAATGACCATAATTCTTCAGGAGAACCTGAATACTCCCAGGTATATGCAGAATAATCTATTTAATAGTAGTTTAAATTGTGAATTCTGGAGCCTGACCCTCGGAGTTTGAATCCCAGCTGTGTGACTTACTAGCCGTAAAACTTTGGGCAGTTTATTTAGCCTTTCTGCGTTCATTTTCTCACCTGTAAAATCTGAAGTTAAAATCTACCTCGTCCTTAAGGGAATTAAATACAAATTTATAGAGCAGTTCCAGACACATAGTAAGTGCTCAATAAGCGTTAGCTATTATTATTATTACTTAACAAATGTTATTTGTGACCCACTAAACCCCCAGAAAACCAAACCCATTGCTGTCGAGTCGATTCCCACTCACAGCACCCCTACTGGCCTGAGTAGAACTGCCCCATACAGTTTCCAAGGAACATTGGAACAGTCTAAATTCAAATTGGTGGATTCCAACTGCTGACTTCTTGGTTAGCAGCCGTAGCTCTTAACCACTACACCACCAGGGTTTCCTGTGACCCACTAGTTTGTTTTTATTCATTCCAATTTTGCACAGACTTTTATTACAGTAAATTTTATAACATTTTATTGAGCTTACCTTTTTTTTAGCATTTAAAATATGTAATTGACTCTTAATTTATCACCCTGTTTGTTTCTCTGTGTTTACTTTATCATAAAGGAGTACTGTGATATTCTTCCAAAATATTTGTTTCCATGATGTCTGCATGTGGTTGATAATTATATTTTGCAAAATTTTCAGTACTGTGAAAGGATTATATGATGACGCGGTCTTAAATGTTAGTTTTAAAGATACTGTATAATCTAAGAAAGTATTATCTGTTGGAAATTTGTACTTCCATCGAAATGCTAGGTAGAATTAATTTTTAGGAAAGTCTTAATTTTAAGAAAATTCTTTTTCTAGGGGCATGTCAGGGATCAAAAATAGTTGGCTTTTATCAAAGGTCTGGTTAATTTGTTAACCTATTCTTTGTAGGGAAATCTGTTTTCTCACCCAGCTTTATTTTTCTTCATAGCATGTGTTATCAACAATTTGTATACTTGTTTGTCTGTCTTCCCCCAACAAGAATGCAAGTAACTTCATGAGGACAGGAACTTGGTCTGTTTTGTTTGGCCCTGTATCTCCAGCTCCTAAAACATTGCCTGATACATGGTAGATACATATTCAGTAAGCATGTTAGGTGGAACAAATGAATACGTACCGGAGTACTGAGGACTGATATTAGAACCCATAGAAATTGAATTTATGTGGCACTTTGGTAAAGTCTTCTAACTTCTGTGATCATTTCTGAGATCCCTTCTAGTTCTGTTTATTGAATCTAGTACTTTGTCTACGTTTAAAAAAAAAAAAAAAGATATAAATGGAAAGAATAAGAAAAGTTAAATTGAAAAATTTGGCTGTTAGAATAAAGTGGAATAAATTTGCCTGTTTAAAAAAAAGCTAATCAGATTAAGAAACAAAGCTAAAATACTAAAACCCATGAGGGTGTTGATTTCAAGAGAAACTCCTTAAATACACACTTAAAGGCAGAGACTAGGATCAGCTGAACCCATCACATGAAAGTGTAAGAAAAGCAGGTGTTGCAGTTGTGATCAATCAGAATAAACAGGGCTATTAAATAATTATGAAGAGAATCTTAATTTGGATTGATTATATCCCAAGTAAAATGCACAAAGGAAAATGGTAGGAATACTAGAAGAAATAGAAGCATAATGGAGAAGTGGGATTTTAACAAAATACAATATCTAAACCAAAGAGTATAAGCATGGTCTGCAAGAGCCTAGTTAGCAAGATACCTCAGAACCAGCCAGGAAGAGAAAACCCTTTTCTCCTTCATGTCCCTCCAGCATTCAGCTGACCAGGCTTAGTATCCTGTGAGCTGACAAAGGAGAAGTGTTTACTAGGTCCATATCCATTGTCACGAGCAGGCAAAGAAGGGGAATACAGAGCCCAGCGGCAATAACTCGATAGATAGCTGGCACGGGCATCTACTGTATCTTCAGGTGTCTGCTAAGAAAATATTTATCGTTGTGGGGAAAAACATTTGGGGACCCAGATATTTTACATAGACTACATAGTTGGTATTGTAGCAGTTGGTGTAATGGTCTGCTAATCTTTTAGCAAATTTTTATGTAATGTTATGTAAATTTAAATGGGCTTGTTTTAAAATCTATTTCTGGAGGTGTATTTCACCATTACAACAAATTGCATTAAAACAAGTGTGAATATACTTATTCTGCTTCAGAAAGTAATTCTTGAATTGGAATCTGTAGTTGTAAATTCTAATTCCTTTTTACTTTCTCATTTCCTAGGTGATTCAGATTAATCTGAATTCAATAGTTCCATCTGTCAGTGGTCCAAAAAGACCTCAGGATAGAGTTGCTGTGACAGATATGAAAAGTGATTTTCAAGCTTGCTTAAATGAGAAGGTAGATTACTTTATTGCTATCTTTATTTGTCAAACTATGTATTTATGCTAAATGTGGAATAAAGAACCGACAATGTGACCGATAAACTCAGCCCACTGTTAAGATTATTGTGTGTTTTGTCACATCCCAGCAGCCCCTCTTTCTCCTTCGTCCAGTGTGTGTCAGTAATTTGATAAGCTTATTCTCACTTGCGCTGTGAGGATTAGAGGTTGATTATGCCTATTTGGATTAGTTAAAATTTAATGAAGTTAAAAATTGTTTCTTAGTCATAATAGCCTGATGTCGAGTGCTGAATAGCCACGTGTGGTTGTGGCTCCTGTGTCAGCAGCACAGATATGGAGTATTTCTGACATCGCAGAGAGTTCTGGTGGACAGCACTGCTCTAGACTTTTGTAACTCACCAAACTAGAAGGAAAACAAACAACAACAAAAAAACCTGTACTGTATAATTACACTCATAAAATATGATAAGATATATCTGAATAACAAGTGACCTCTTTGGCTTTTTGAGATTTATACTTTTTGTCTGAGAATCTTGACTTCAGTATTGTCACTTTCTCTCTATTCTATTTTGAAGGCTTTCTTTTCAGAGCCTTTCTTTTATAATTACTTTTATTGTAGAAAATGTCAGACTTGTACAGAAGCAAAACAGTGTAATGAATTCCCATGTGCCTGTCTCTCAGCTTCATCTATTATCAAATCCTAGCCAATTTTGTTTTATCACTTCATACACACACACACCCACACAGGATTATTTTGAAGCAAATCTCAAGGGCCATTTTTAACAGTAACAACAAAAAAAATTGTGCCATCTCATGAGAATTACTATAAGCAGGAATGAATACAGACGAACAAAGCCAAATAAGACATGGATCCTGGTAGTTGGCTGGACTTATTCAGTAGATGAAAGCTTTGCTTATGAACACTAGACTCTTACTATGACTGTTCAGATTTCATGTTTCAGCTCAGTTAAAACACTGAATGTGGACTTTCAGTGTCACTCACAGATAGTCAGAACTTTGAAATTCAAGTCTTCAAATGCCAAGGACCTGCTGTATTTTCTACCAGTCTTTTTTTGTATACATGCCCAGAATATTTAGTTTATGTTTATGTGTACTTTTATATAGGTTGGATTTAAAGGCTTCCAAATTGCAGCTGAAAAACAAAATGATACCGTCTCTATTCATTATGAAGGAAGTGACTATAAGCTGTCTCATGGGTCTGTGGTCATTGCTGCAGTTATCAGTTGTACCAATAACTGCAATCCATCTGTCATGCTTGCTGCAGGTAGGTTGTGGTTTATAGCCATGCATTTTCCTTTGCTAAATTATTTTCACTTTTCTGATGTATTCACTTTCAATTTCTTAGATTTATGTGTAAGTACCAATGTCTAGGTTTGTTATAAGAGACTTCCTAAGATTTTAAGTAAGCCTTAAGGAGCCTGGGAAAACCCTGGTGACGTAGTAGTTAAGAGTTCAGCTGCTAATCAAAAGGTTAGCAGTTTGAATCCATGAGGCGCTCCTTGGAGATGGAGCAGTTCTTATCTGTCCTGTAGGGTCACTATGAGTTGGAATCAACCCGACGGCAGTAGATTGGGTTTGTTATGGTGAGGAGTCTAGAGTTGGTTTGTGTTGTTAATTTTGTTTTTATTACATAGAAGGTAGGTCGAGTTTTTTTATTCGTTTTTTAGCTATAACTTACATGTCGATTAGTTCTGGGTATATCTGCTTTTTCAGGTAATTTAGAAATATAGTTAATCAAGTATTTTTTTACTATCTGTTAGAAGCTTAGCACAGCGTGTACTAGATTCCATTGGGGATATAAAGGAAGTAAAAGATCGTTGACAAGGAATGTAAATGAAATCAATTAGATACACTTGGAACAATTAATGAATGAAACTGTGTATAGTAAATGCCAGGTAGCCCTGGTGACACAGTGGTTAAGCACTTGGCTGCTAACTGAAGTGTTGGCAGTTCAAACCCACCAGTGCTCCACAGGAGAAAGACCTGGTGGTCTGCTCCCATAAAGATTACAACCTAGAAACCCCTATGGGACCATGGTTTCAGGCGACATCTAAGTCAATTGGCATAATAAAATGTATTAAGAGAACATTCTGCATCCCACTTTGAACAGTGGCGTCTGGGGTCTTAAATACTAGCAAGCGGCCATCTAAGCTGCATCAATTGGTCCCAACCTACCAGGAGCAAGGAAGAATGAAGAACACCAAAGACACAAGGTAATTATGAGCCTAAGAGACAGAAGGACCACATAAACCAGAGACTACATAAGCCTGAGACCAGAAGAACTAAATGGTGCCCAGCCACAACCAATGACTGCCCTGACAGGGAACACAACAGAGGACCCCTGAGGGATCAGGAGAGCAGTGGGATGCAGACCCCAAATTCTCATAGAAAGACCAGACTTAATGGTCAGACTGGGACTAGAAGGACCCCGGAGGCCATGGTCCTCAAACCTTCTGTTAGCCCAAGACAGGAACCATTCCCAAAGCCAACTCTTCAGATGGATTTGACTGGAGTTTGGGATGGAAAATGATACTGGTAAAGAACGAGCCTCTTGGATCAAGTAGACAAATGAGACTATGTTGGCATCTCCTGTCTGGAGGGGAAATGTGAGGACAGAGGGAGCCAGAAGCTGCCAGAATGGACAGGAGGAAAGAAAGCAGAGGGAAGGAGTGTGCTGTCTCATTAGGAGGAGAGCAGTTAGGAGTGTATAGCAAGGTATATATAAATTTTTGTGTGAGAGACTGACTTGATTTGTAAACTTTAACTTAAAGCAAAATAAAAATTAATTTAAAAAAGAAGTCAGTGAAGAGGAGATAGATTTCACTCAGCCTTATGGCATTTAAGAGATAAAGACCAGGATCAAAGACTTCCAGGAAGAAGGAATTTGGTGAGCAGACCATGCTCTAAATCAAAACCCTGGAGTGTTGGGCCCTAAAAAAAAAAAAAAGAGGGACAATATGAGCACAAACAAAACTGAAACCTAGACTCGATTTAGTTTTGTTCCTGATAGGATTAGAATAGTTAGTCCCCATCTATATGCTTACCTGATGAAAGACTAAACTCTCTTTGAAATACAAAAAAAAAAACAAGAAACCCCTATGGCAGTCCTGCTCTGTCACACGGGGTTGCTATGAGTTGAAATTGACTCGAAGACACCTAACAACAACAACATAGTAAATGTTTAATTGCTAGTAGTTTATTATGATTGTTGTTGTTAGTAAAACTCTGTAGGGTTTTCAAGGCTATGCCCTTTTGGAAGTAGATTGCCAGGCCCATCTTCTGAGGTGCCTCTGGGTGGGTTCAAACCTCCAACCTCTTTGTTAGTACTTGAACACTTAACCATTTGCACCACCCAGAGACTACTGATCTTTATTATGATTATGCCACTTTAATAATCGTTCAGTTAACGGTATATGTGCACATCAGTTTTTGTATTAGCGTGCGTGAGGCCATGATGTCGGTCTGTACCTTAAGAATGTACAAGGTAAAGGCTAATGTATCTACTATCATTTTTCTTTTATTTGTTTTAAATTAATAGTATAAAATGGACAAACTAATATAAATTCATGACTTTGGGTTTTGACTGTAACATAATGTGGAGACCAGCTTGTTAAAATAAACTCTTTCTTCCTTCCTTCTTTAATATGAGTGAGAGAGGGGAAAGAAAATTGCTGTAATAAATCATTATTGTTGTTGACTGTGCAGGTCTCTTGGCTAAAAAGGCTGTTGAAGCTGGCCTGTGTGTTAAACCTTATATCAGAACAAGCTTATCTCCAGGCAGTGGGATGGTTACACATTACCTCAGTTCGAGTGGAGTATTACCATTTCTAAGTAAGCTTGGGTAAGTGACAGTTATCGCTTTCTGTTGACGTTAGTATTCAGCAAAATATTGAAGCTACTTGTTAACGGCCATTCATATACAAAGAAAAGATGGAAAAAATTAGCTATATGCAAATTTCTTTAGCTTATTTTGTTATTTGGCCATTTACCACACAGTCTTTGAGGCCTTATCAGTCAGAAACATTTATTGGGCATAGCCAATGAGCATGGCAGTGTGATGGTTACAGAGAAGTAGGAGACATGATCTCTGGTATCAGGATGCTTAGTTAGAAAGACACACAAGTAAAACCAAGCAACAGTGACAGGCAGTATAAAAGATGGCACCAGGTTGTACACAATTTCCATGAATTATACAAATCAGTTCAGAGAAGAGTAAAATCTCATAGGTTGCATTTATTGACTCTCTTAATTGAGGTTTTTTATAAGGTTATTGAGTCTATCATACGTTGGTTAAGTTGTCCCTGAACTTTGGGGAAAATAACTTTTACATTTCTTACTAGCAGGGTTTTTAATAGGTATTTGGGAACATATGCCACATAAACTTTCAGTTCCTTTGCAAGTCTGATAAATTTTAGATTTTCCTCCTTTTAGAAGAGTAGCTGAAAGTAATTTAGAGGATTATTTAGACGGGACCACAGTACCAGTGTTTTAAAATGTCATGTTATAGTCTCAGCCGATAGTAGAAGAGAAATTTTCTTGTATAGAGTGATAGGTGCTGTCAGTATTTCGTTGAACAACTCTAACTAGAGAATGTCTGAAGTATGAAGGCTTCTCAAAGGTTTGCATTCAGTACACATAAGATGCCTGAGAGTCAGACTTGATTGCTAAAAATTCTGGGAAGGAGCATATTGATAAAAGTTAACAGTCCATTTATCATGAATATTCTTTTAAGGAACCTTACCGAAGTGATGGAAATTAAGATAACACTTGTCGTTTCTTTACAAATGTTATGATACTCTTTCCAATCACATTTATTTTTTGAATTGCAGATTTGAAATAGTTGGCTATGGATGTTCAACATGTGTGGGAAATACAGCACCCCTATCAGAAGCAGTTTTAAATGCAGTAAAGCAGGTAAAATGTGTAGATCAGCAAGACGTCCAAATGGGTTTTCTTAACTACATGTTTCA
This sequence comes from Elephas maximus indicus, assembly GCF_024166365.1. Taxonomy (NCBI): domain Eukaryota; kingdom Metazoa; phylum Chordata; class Mammalia; order Proboscidea; family Elephantidae; genus Elephas; species Elephas maximus. Next base: position 68,073,400 of record NC_064831.1, on the reverse strand, counting down.
TTATTAAATGATAGAAAACATATTGATGTATTTCTACTTATAGTCCTTGTCCTCTTGGGAAGAGTAACCTGTGAATCTTAAATTGATGAAAAGAATCATTTATTTAATAATGTAAAAGAGTCATTATTTAATAATGTAAAAGAGTCATTATTTAATAATGTAAACATGTGACTATTTTAATTTGGAGGATTGCTGATTCTGTACCTAATAATTAGTAATATATTTTTGGTGGCCTTGCCCTCAGAACTATGATATTTGAAACTACTTAAATATTATTATCCAAGTTTGTGCCATCTCTTTAGTTGAATATATATGTTTGTATTCTTGGTTTTTTTTTTTTTTCAGGGTGATTTGGTTACTTGCGGAGTTTTATCTGGAAACAAAAATTTTGAAGGTCGTCTTTGTGATTGCGTTCGTGCCAATTACCTTGCCTCTCCACCTTTAGTGGTCGCTTATGCCATAGCAGGCACCGTGAACATAGATTTCCAGACAGAGCCTCTAGGTATCTTTTCCTTTATATATGTGTGTTTGTGTGTGTGTCTGTATGCACTTTTTTTCCCCAAAAGTTGTATTTTTTAAATGCTTCTTAGGCCACCCATTCTTCAGAAAACTACTTCAGAAAAACTTACCCTAATGTGTTATTCATTTCTGTTTTTATGTGAAAAATATAAAATGTGCAAGTAATTAGTTCTTCCAGGTGCTTAAGCCTAAAGCACCTGGTTGAATAATTTATGTCTTTGAAAAGTTGGAAACGTTTTGAGGGAGCTTTTTTAATCTTTTTTTTTTTAACTGAATATCATGTTAAAATCTTACCCAGGTACTGACCCTACTGGCAAGAGTATTTACCTTCATGATATTTGGCCTAGTCAAGAAGAAGTCCATCAGGTGGAAGAAGAACATGTGATATTATCCATGTTTAAAGCATTGAAAGGGAAAATAGAGGTAAGAGCCTCGTTTGTTTTTTAAATACTTTAATAAAAGTGTATTATTCCACTATTTTATGCGTCTTGCTTTCTTTATGGAATGAAAATACTGAATTCTAAAAATGTAATTTTGAATACACGGTTTTTAATGAGTAATACGCCCACTCCTCACCAATATGGTTAGGTTCCAAAGATGAAGTCGTGCGAAAATGGAGGATGACCACATTAGATCACAACATAGAGAATGACTACATCATTACCTAACTGTCAAATTATATCATTACATAGTTGCTAAACCACTGAGATTCATGGCCCAGCCACATTGACGTATAACCTTAACCATCACAACCATCATTACTCTTGCTTCGCACCTCGGTGTTTGTTATTGCCAAATGTACATCATTAATGTGCAAAATAGTGAAGTTTTTTACTACTATTGTAAATGTGAAATCTTGGATAATGATATAGTCAACAAGTGAGGAGTAGGTGTAGTCATTTTGTATCTGAGATCTCGGATAACTAGAGAATGGCTTGGATTATTAGAAATTTATTTATGTATTAGAAATGTATAGCGAGCATTTATATTAGGCATCCTGAAGGTGGGCACATTTCATAGAAACTGTGCTTGTTTGTTACTCCCATTCAGATGGTTCAAAATTCAAAAGAAATGGCAGTATAAGCAATGAAACCTCCCTCCCACCTATTTCCTAGCCATTCACTTCATACCTCCTTAGATGTCAGTTTCTCATGCGTCTTCCCAGAGGTGTTTTATAAACATAAAAGCATATACACACATACTTTGAAGAGAAGAGAATATAAATATGAGGGTAGAAAAAGTATGTATTCACATAACAGGTATTTACCAAGCTGCTACTATGTGCCAGGCACTATCCTAGATACTTGGGATACATCAGTGAACAAAACACAAAATCTTCATGTGGAGAGGCTGTGAACTATAAACAATAATTACGTAAATTATATAGTATACTGAAAAGTGATGAGTGCTGTAGACCAAGGTAAGGAGAACCAAGAGTGCAAATTTGGAGAGCAGATTGTAGTTTTGTATAGGTAGGTGAGGGTGGACCTCACTGAAAAGGTGACATTTGAGCAAAGTTTTGAAGGAGGTGAATGAGTTAGCCATATATCTGGACAAACATCAGAGCTTCCAGGAAGGAGGGAATAATCAGTGTAAAGGCCTTAAAGAGGAAACGTCATCAAGGCCAATGTGGCTAGAGCATTCTCTTAAGTAATTTTATCACAGTGATGGAAATTTAAAATAACATTTGTCTTTCCTTTACAAATGTGGTGTGCTGTCCAAGCACATATATTTTTTGTGGTGGTAGGAAATCATGTCAGAAAATGGAGATCCAGAATTTTAGGCCGTTATGTAAGAACTTAGTCTTTTACCTTAAGTGAGATGGGAAGCCATTTGGAGGATTTTGAGCAGAGTAGTGTCATAACCTACTTAAAAAGATTGCTCTGTCTGTGTACTGTAAACAGATTATGGGAAGAGAGTTGGGTAGGAGGGTAGGGTCAGGAAGACCAATTTCAGTAGTCCAAGGTAGAAAATATTGATGGCATGGACTGTTGGGATAGCAGTGGAAGTGGTGAGATTTTGGATAATAGTTTGAAAACAGGACCGATAGGCAGTGATGTAGGACAAATATATTGAAAAAAGCAGAGGTACTTAAAATAAGATAAATCGTTTCCTTACTTCCAGTGAGGTATTAGCATTCTTAATCATATTTCTTAATTAAACACTGGCTTTTAGATCCAAAGAATTGTTAATCTAAATCACACCAGTTGCCCTCCCAGCACGAGTGTCTCTCTCGTTGAGATCAAGAGTTTTTCTCCATGCTGATATTCCTAAAGATTCACATTGTGCCCCGCAACATGCTTAATCTCTGTTCAGCAACGTGTCTGGATCTTTCTAAATTATTTGGCTTTTTTTGGACTCTGTAAAGTCCTTATGTTCAGCTTATATTGAAACTTAAGTCTTAGGGTATTCCTGAAGAGTTGGTGTGCTGTAAGCTGGATGAAGCAAATCTTTATTCATTCTGTCCAAAAATGTCTTATGATAGATTGCACTATCTTAGCGTTCGTTCCAAATGGATGTCTTTTTTTTTTTTTTTTCCCATTCTAACCTAGTTCTCTTATTCCCTTGATCATTTTCGTAAGCCTCTTTTTCTGACTCCATTTTATCTTTCATTTGGCTCATCAATCAAAACCGTATTCACAGAAGGGAAATAAACGGTGGAATTCCTTAGAAGCACCAGATTCAGTTTTGTTTCCGTGGGATTTAAAGTCCACTTATATTAGATGTCCTTCATTTTTTGATAAACTTGTAAGTACTGCTTTACTATTTGACCTTTTAAAGATTGTTATGAACTTCCAGAAAAAGCTTTGTAAAGAAATGCCTTGAACTTTTACCTTATAGACCAAAGAGCCAGTTGCACTTCAGCCTGTTGAAAATGCCCACGTCTTACTATATTTGGGAGATTGTGTCACAACAGATCATATATCACCTGCTGGAAGCATTGCTAGGAGTAGTGCTGCTGCTAAGTATTTGACCAACAGAGGGTATGTACGTGGTTTCAGCGTGTTTTTAAGGATATTTCTTTCTCACTGATTAAGAAGCTTCTACTGGTCATGTAAAATGATACTATGGGGATACAGTCAACACAACCTGGATATAGGAACCTATGAGACAGATGACCAATTTCTTCACGTGAAGTACAAAGGGGAAAAAAAGAAGGAGAAGGAACATGTAAATTAAAAAGAAACATGAGATACATCAGCCAAATGAAGTTATCGAACCTAATATGAATTGTGAATTGAGTAAACCAACTGTAAAAATGGAAAATCAGGGGAATTTTAATGTTTACCATTTGATACTAAGAAATTATTGTCTCCCTTTTTTTAAATTTATTTCACTATATAGTTAAGGTGTAAAATACCTGAGTTTTGCTTCAGAATATCTAATAGGTGGTGAAACGAGAGTTCATGAGTTGATATTACAGGTGGGTTATTGACACAGGCATTTGCTGTTTTCCCTGCTTTTGTATATGCTGAAAATTTTTCATAATAAAAACCCATTTTTGAGCAAGTTTTACAACTCAACGTGTGGTTATTTTCCATCTAGAATGAAACTGGCTTTCCTAACTTTCTTGTAGCCTTACCCCTCGTGAATTCAACTCTTACGGAGCCCGAAGAGGTAATGACGCTGTGATGACAAGAGGCACTTTTGCAAATATCAAGCTTTTTAATAAGTTTATTGGAAAACCAGCCCCTAAAACAATTCATTTTCCATCAGGACAGACGGTAAGGATAAAGACAAAAATACTTAGGCAATCGCTAACTGGATCAAAATTTGTATTAAAAGATTTTTGTGTTTGTTTTAATCCACAGCTAGATGTTTTTGAGGCTGCAGAGCTGTACCAGAAAGAAGGTATCCCACTGATTATTTTAGCAGGAAAGAAATATGGATCAGGAAATTCAAGAGACTGGGCTGCCAAAGGACCCTATTTGCTGGTATTAATTCTTAAAATTTATCTCCTTAGACGCAGAGAATTTTAACTCTTCCCTTTTGTCGATAACATCCTGTCAAAGTTTATTTAGCTTACTTGGATTTTTTTATGCTTATTCGAGTCTCATATTTGTGGGTTTTTTTTTTTTTTTAGTAATCTTATATTTTATACCCATCTAATGGTGGTGCTATAGTTAAAGCACTCAGCTGCTAACTGAGAGGTTGGCAGTTTGAACCCACCAGCCGCTCCACCTGAGAAAGATGTGGCAGTCTTCCACGTGTAAAGACCCTTGGAAGTCCTATGTGCAGTTCTACTCTGTCCTACAGGGTCACTGTGAGTTGAAATCAACTCGATGACAGTGGCATACATATATAGTTGCATTTAAATACTCTGATTAAACCTACATTAGTCTTTTTTTATTTGAGGAAGTTGATATAGGAGAAAGAAGAGTCTGTCCTGAACTATTGCTTTGTAATAATTATACCCATTTGTAGTTTTCTTGGCTCCTTTTCAATTAATTTTCTCTGATTCGCTCCATTGGGTTAATAAACAATGGTTGTACGCCTTTTTTTTCAAATGGGGGGATGATGGTGCCTGGCTGTCTACCAGGAGGACATTGCTCCTGAGACTGTGTCTTTGCCGCAGAGCAACTAGACAGTCTGCTGAAGGGGAGTAGTCATGTGACGTGCACTGTATGCCGTTCATACCCACAGATACTTCTCTTTACAGTTGTAGTTGTAAAAGGGCTTGCCAGAACCCAACCTGATGGCCTGTCATATAACTTAATTCTTTTTGAGTCTTTGAACCACCCCCCAAAATATAAGTGTTCTTAGAAGTTTGAAGGAATAAACTAAAATCTCTCATCTTTCTCAGATAGTAATTATAAATATTGTGAATATCAATTATATATATGTTCCTTTTTTTCCTTGAAATTTATTTTGGTATTTGTCATATATGTGTGTGTGTGTCTATATATATGTGTATATGTATATGGCTTTATTCTTGGCTGACCATTCAATTAAACATTAAAAAACTGATCATAAGCTGTGGGTATGAACTGGGTTTGTCAGTTAGTGGACCTCACTGTTAATAATTGAGTGATAAGCTACCTTTTTTTTAGAGAACCCCAAATGTCAGTATCTATATTGTCTCTGAAGCCATTTAGTTTCTGCAAAGAAGGAGACTCTGGTCTCCTGCTATGCTGGCAACTTAAATGCCAAGTCAGGAAAAGATAATGAGAGTCTTCCCCATTCAGGATACAGACTTAGATTAATCCCCCATTTTAAATCATTTTCTCATCCCAGTCTTTCCCGGGGCCTGTGTCCCTCAGTCTAGAACATGCATTCTCAAAGGCAGTGATAGAACGCCCAAGAGTGAAAGTTGGCTGAGTCGCTTAAAAAAAAAAAATCCTATTCTTAATATGTGTAAAGCATAAAACCCCAAAACCAAACCCACTGCCGTTGAGTTGATTCTGACTCATAGCGGCCCTATAGGACAGAGTAGAACTGCCCGATAGAGTTTTCTAAGGAGCACCTGGCGGATTCAAACTGCCGACCTTTTGGTTAGCAGCCGTAGCATTTACCCACTACGCCACCAAGGTTTCCGTGTAAAGTATAAGTATACATAAAATACATAAACAGACAAGATGTATTTGTGGTATTAAAATTGTGAGGGGCATCACCAGGAAGGAAATGTCTAAACAGGCTCCTTCTAAAAACCAAACCTACTACCATTGAGTCAGTTCCAACTCACAGTAATCCCACAGGGTTTCCAAGGCTGTAAATCCCTACAGAAGTAGACTGCCACATCTTCTCCTTTGGAGCTGCTGGTTTTGAACCACCAGCCTTTCGGTAAGCAGGCAGTCACTTTAACCACTGTGCCACCAGGGCTCAAAAAAGGCTCCTTAGAGGGGCTGTAATGTAAAAAGTTTGAGGAACACTGGTCTAGAGCCTTTCTTAATTCATTTTCTCCCAAGAATAAATCTCCCATATTTAGGAGCAGGAGGTCCCTCTGTGGCACAGACGCTTTTGTGCTCTACCACTAACCTAAAGGTTGGCAGTTCGAATCCACACAGCAGTGCTATGGAAGAAAGGTCTGGTGATCTGTTTTCACTAACATTACAGGCAAGAAGACCCTATGAGACAGTTCTGCTGTGTAACACCTGGGCACTTCATGAGTGGAATAGACTCAACCAGCATCGGGTTTGGTTTTTTTATGTTTTTGGTATCCAGGAGTAGCGATTGAACTGGAGATCTTATCTGCTTATTTTTATAGAATTCTAACCAGTACCGCCAATGTTCTAAGAACCTCATACCTCTGAGTCTCAAGCCTTTTCTGGGGTCTGTGTTGCAAATTGACACAGACCTTACTGGTATCATTCTGTAATTTTAATTTACCACTTTGTAACTTCAGCATTGTCCTGGCTAAGTCAGTTACCTATCTCTGTCTTCTAAGTATTTATAGAATTCTCTCATCCTATTCCCTTTGTTCCTATGGGTTTATACCTCCCTTTTTCCTTTATTTTAGTGACATTTCAAGAGGGAGTGCTGATGAGCACAGGTATTAGACCTGCCATGTGTAAACAAATTTCCCAAGCCCTATTTGAGGTCAAAGCAGCACCGCAGTTCATGGAGCTCTTTCTCTGTGGTAGGCACTGGGGCTGTACTTAACCCTGGAGTAGCTGAGGGAAACCAGAATAACTTAGGGAGCTACCTAAAATTACAGAAAAAGAATCTATAAAAGGCTTCTGTTAGTATAATTGATATCAGTAAATTGTATACCTGAAATATGTTGAATTAACAAATGTGTTATATATATTTTTTATAACAATTTTTAAAAATGAAAACAAAAATTTGAAGAAGGTGTCTGTAAGTACTTTGATGCAACATTGACCTTCAATATGGGGTATTAGGTTAAAAGTGATTTAACCTGAAAGTGTTTAACTTTTTGGCAGAAAGGCCAGAAGTTTTTTTTTTTCCCCCTTTAAAATGTTTAATAAAGCAGTCTTCATAGATGATTGGAGGAAATAAAATGCATGTTTGTTACAGGGTGTGAAAGCTGTTCTGGCTGAAAGTTATGAAAAAATTCACAAAGATCATTTGATTGGAATTGGCATAGCTCCACTTCAGTTCCTTCCGGGAGAAAATGCAGATTCCTTGGGCCTTTCTGGCAGAGAAACATTTTCTTTAACATTTCCCAAAGAACTGTCTCCTGGAATTACATTAAATATAAAGGTATTTCTGAAATTCTCAAATACATGATTGTGTACTGTGGACTCAAATATATGGTTGTAAATTGAATCAGAAATAATTATTGTAAATTGCATACTAATATCAACTAATGAACATAAGTTATAGTTTAAGATGACTTTGATGTTTCCTGCGTACTTAAACCTGTGTTAATACAGTGATTTTCTCTGAGGAAAAGTGGAAAGAACTAAATGTTTAGTTCAGAAAAAAGACCAATGGAGAGAGCTGTGAAATCCAAGAGGTTATAAACCCTGGAAGTTAAGGAAAAACAGATTGATTTGGTATAAGTTGTCACACAATGGCATATATTGTCTTGCAAAATAATGCACACACACCCCCATTATTTTTAGTGGTCAATTAAAGGTTTATCAGAGATAATCCCTTCACAAAAGGAATCAATTTCTTCAGTAGAAAAAAAAAAAAATTCCATGCTCCTTTGTGTACAGTATAATGAGCCTGGTTGTATGCCAGTTAAACTGTCTCAAGGATGTGTTTATTAATTCTGTAGCTATGTGATTGGAAAAACTTGGTCTTTTCCTTTGTAGAAAGGTTTAGCATTCACACATACACATACATTCAGGCACACACATACATGCAGGTTGTTCTTAATTTCCCTAGCAAAGCTGTTTATAAGTCCATCTTGATTCTCTCCAGGCATTTTTCAGTGCCACGAGTTTACCCTACCTCCCTTGTGCTTTTCATTTCAGCAGCCATCTCCAGTAAATCCTGAGGGTGTCTCTCTTAAACAGTGCACATAAAATTACCCCAGAATTTATTGTTAAATAAGAAAGAAAAAAGTTCCCTGCATAATGTGCCTAAATCTACTGATAGAATCAAAGAATTTTAGATTAGATCTGAATGAGATCTTTTAAATCATTTGGTCCAACCACCTTGTTCTATAGATAAGTAAATCAGAGAAGAGGGTTACCTAAGGTACATAGCAAGTTAGTAACAGAGACTTGAACCACCTATCTCTTGGTATTTGAAGTCAGTGTTTTTTATTCCATATCATGCTGCTCCCATCAGGTGGGGTTTGTCAAGCACCCATATATGGCACTAGAATTTCACCTAGGTAAACCAATATCATCCCTATTTAAAATTACTAGTCATGATCAATTTTAATTACACTTTCTAAGTGGTGAAACTGATTGCTGGCAATATGCTGAATGCTGTGGGATTTACCGATTTAGATGGGTGTCTTGTCGGGGTTAGGAAGTTGTCCTTGGAGAGGAATTGAAAAACAAGACGTCGTACAAATCAGTTGGGAGGAGTTTAGTGTAGGTATTCATATCTGTATGACAAGAGATATGGGTGCATTGAATGCAGTGTAAGGAGCGATAAGGTATCATATGTTGGTTAAGTTTGGAAAAATTGAAGCACTGGGGAGTTCCTGACTTAGGACCCCAGAGGGCCAAATGACCATGTCCTTTTGAAAGCTTAACTTCCAATTACATGTGTCAACTTTCTCTTGTTTCCAGCCCTTCCAGTTCTGATGTAATTTTAAGTTAGGTATATACACTATTCTAAAGAAAAGGCAAAGTTGAGCATTCTGGGTTGGGGTGGTAGACTTTACAACTAGGAAGAATAAGAGTAGCAGGTATTATGTGCAGCGAACATTTCATGTAATGTGAATGTGAGTAGTGAAGTATAAGTTCTCTAATAAATAAAAATATAAGCCTTATGATTTATTTTCTAGGTTGTATAATACTTGTCATGTAGAATATCTGTTTTCCTACTTAGCAACTTAGCAATGAAGTGCTAGGTCAGTTATCTCAGGTGGTTTTTTGTTGTTTTGTTTTGTTTTCCCCTAAGTGAAAGGGTTTCAGGCATTTAGAATTTATGTGAAATTAAGACCAGGAAAACAGACAGTATCTGGCAAGTATAGTCATTGAGTATGAAGACAAATGGTCCTGCCACTAAGTAAATAAGTAACTTTGAAGATTTTACCGCTGATATGAGGTGTTTTTGTTTGTTTAAAGACAAGCACTGGAAAAGTGTTCAGCGCAATTGCTTCCTTTGAAAACGATGTGGAAATAACGTTATACAAACATGGAGGATTATTAAACTTTGTGGCACGAAAATTCTCATAGTATCTGCTCACCGTGGAGACCTTTCGTAACTGATAAGTGCAAAGGTGTTTGTGCTGGACCCAGGCGTCCTTACCATGGAGCTGCAGACAGTCTCAGTATGCCCACTTATCCATGGATGTAAATGATTGTGAATCAACGTAGTGACTGAAATGAAATCTTCTTGATTTTAAATAATAAACGAATGGTGCTATTAACATTGCTAAAATCAATGTGTGAAGTGTGTTGTGGAAGAGACCTGTAAGTATTGTGGGGGGGGATATTTTATCAGGCCATTTTGTAAATAAAGGCAGAATTTGAACTTGCTGTTGAAGATTCTTACATGAGTAACTTTGCTGAAGTTGTTTGTTTAGTTTTGCACCTATAAAACTGTGTACTACTGTTTGTTGGTTTAAGAGTTGCAGATTGAAATACAAAAAGTCAGATTAGACTCTAAAATTGTAGAAGTTGGAAACTGATTTATAAATGGACTTTCTGGATATATTTCTTTTCAGAATTGAGCTGGCCTTCTTAGTTTGTAATATAAACCAGGGATATAACCTACCCCAGATCACAATCATTCATCCAGTCCAGTCAAGGTTTCCTCCACATCTGAAGATGGACCATTACAGAATACCACTGATCGTGTGGCATCGATGTACTAACAGTGGAAATACATATTGCATATATTACAGCCCTTGATTTTTCGGTAATTTGTTATTGTGACCCTCTGGCAAGCCTCAGATGGCATTATATTACTTGGATTAGATTATTTTGCTCACTTTATGGGATGCTGTAACTTCTTATGGCATATTTTAGGTATCATTAACCAAAATTCCACACTAGTTTTACAGTTGCTAACGAGAACTTTAAACTCTAAAATGATTTCATCTAGACTTTTAAATTATCCACTCTGTATGATTGCTCAGCCCTAAGCATTTTTAGATTTTTATGATTTCTTAATTATTGAAGTTGATTTCCTGTCATTTTGAGTCATCATTTTACCTGGGATGTATGAGTCTTTTAATCATGTTATAACCAAAGCTGACCATCAGGATAAAACACTTAAGTTGTTGCTGTTTGAGTACCGTATTTTCTTAATATGCATGTCAGTTCACCACATTGAATGTTCTGTCAACAAGAAGTTTGTCAACTCCTAAGAAAAAGGTTGGATAATTAATTCAGAAGGCTCTATACCTTCTTTTAATTAAGAAATTGAACTTAGCAGGCAAAAGGTTAATTGTAGTGATTTGTTTTTCACATGCAGTTATCTGCATGACCTAGTTACTGCAATTGAGAATTTGCTCACATCGCACAGAGTAAAGAAGTATTTCTTTTAAGCTAAAACCACCAAACCAGTGGGTAAAGACCACTGAGAACTTTGCACATTATCAATTATACAATCTTTTCAAAATACTTTCCAAATATGTGTTCAGACAATAAGATGGACTACAGTTTGACAAAACTACTTCCCCTCTTTTTAAAAATTTTTGTAAATACTTTCTTTGGTACCTTCAAATCATATTGTGTTCTTTTCATTTTGTTATGCTACTGTGTATCTTTCAGTGCAGGTGTTTTTTACTTACATGAAAACATGAATTAGAGATGGAGAATTTACAAGTTATATGTTAAAATACCTATTAAGTACATTGAAGAAATGCTAATTCCAGATTGTGTTGGGGGGAAAAATCTATTATTTTGAAACCATACCGTATATTAGCAGAGGCACGAGCATTATCATAAACAGACAATCCAGGAGATGAAGCTGATGAAAATAGGTAGCTGTGGATTAAGTATTTACATTTCCAGTCTACCTAGTCCAGTCGCCGTCATTAGCAACTCTTGTATTTCAGGAACAAAATCAAGGTTCTCTTAATCTTCTATACAATGAAATGAAAGTTTAATAAGCATGGTTCTCAATTTGGGGAAGAGTCATGGTTGTATGTCCCAGTGTGCACATTAGAATTCTGCTTCTAGCCAAATGCTGTGTTTGCAAAAACGTAGCATATGTTGGTCTGTATTTTACTTACCTCCTTTGTTGACTATAGCAGAGTAATTTTGTGTTACAAAATAATCAAAAATATTGTTTAAAAATCACAAATATTGTTGAAAGGAAGTATAAGAGGCACATTAAGAGAAGCAAATCGGTGTTGGGGACTTAAAGTACAATTTCAAAAGTCATTATCAACGGCATGTTTTTCTTTTTTCTTTTAAAAAGCATTGTGCTACATACCATGCCAAATTTCATGCCCTTGAATTTTGCTATTCCTATAAAATGAAATCTGAAAGTGTCATCCAGCCACTGAGTTGCTACAATTATACCTAAAATGTTTCCAAGATGACAGTTGTCATTATCTCCTGTTTTATTATACCCAAGCTCACGCTAGAATGAGACATATCAGAGTCCCTTTAGCTAGATAGCTCGGTTTTTCACTGGTAAGCAAACTGCAGTGGAATTAAAGTAAAGCAAGGACCTAAATCAGAGTCTTCGTTGTTTGCATATATGGTAATGGTGTTGTGCATTCTCGGTGATGAGTGATAGAATAAGGAGAAATTATTTGACTGGCATTTTGCTGTGACTGAACTAAAAGACACTTTCCTTTTGCTTTTAGGTTTAGGATAAGGTACTAAGGTACTGGATGTTGACCCTATCTTAGTTTGATTTGGAGTAACAGAGAGGGGAATGGAATGAACTTTTCAATTTTTTTTTTCCCTAAAGTATGATAGTACCAATATTTCTATCAGTTTCACACATAATATGTGGCTGTGAAACCATATTTCTCACTTAAGTAACTACAAATCATTGTTTATTATTTAAAGCCAACAAAACAGTGTAACAGTTTTAAGTTCAATAATGTTAAGTATTGTATAGAAATATATTGGAGGCAGAGTTCAGTTGATGACAATTGTGTATGTTACTGATGCTGTAAATTATTTTTAATAAATAAAATTGTATTATCACATTGATTCTTGGTATAAAATATTTTGTGGTAATTGAAAATAAAACACCATAACTTAAAAAAGAAATGAGATGCCATCTAGAAATTTCTCTTCAAACATGTTACCTAAATGTTCATATGTTAATTATTCCCAATATCTCCTGCCAAAATGTGGGTCATGTTCATTCTTGTCTCTGTATATCAGCAGTTCCATTCTAGTCCAGGGTCAGTAAGAATGAAATCCAAGGCAAATGTTCAAATAGGAATAGCCTTGAGGAAATAATCAGTTAAAAAAAAAAAAAAAAACTCAATTCAGAGGTTTTAGATTGATGGAATCATATTTCAGAGTTTTAAAGACTAAGGATCCCTTCTAAAATAACATCTCCTAATTGGGCAGGCTTGCTTGAACATTGAGGAGATGAAGACTAAAGTTTTGTTGGTTGAAAAGTCTATTTTGAATGGAAATCTGTCTCCTCTCAGCTTCTGCCCACTGATTCTGGCTCTCCTTAATCTACGCCTCTTCGAACACTTTTTGTACCACTAAGCACTGAATGGAAACCCTGGTGGCATAAAGTAGAGCTACAGCTGCTAACCAAAAGGTCAGGAGTTCAAATCCACCAGGCGCTCCTTAGAAACCCTATGGGGCAGTTCTACTCTGTCCTATAGGGTCGCTATGAGTAGGAATGAACTTGCTGGCAGTGGGTTAAGAACTAAATACATATTTAATGAATAAATGGACCTTCCACAAGTTGTACTGCATATACCGTCCCTATTATATGCATCTTTTATTATGGAGGTAATTTGTGTTAAAGTGAACATTTAGGACAGAATTGGAGGTCTTATGTTATCTGTGAGTTGAGTATTACAGGAGGAAATGGCCTTTTCTTGATGCAGGATGAAGGGGCTTTGTATTCGTGAACCTTGATGCTTTAGAACCAGCTGATGACACCACCTCCTCCGTCCACTGGCTGTTCTCTAGTGAACCCATGAAGTTAAGTCTTTCTGGGTTAACCTGTACCCTGAAGTAATGTTTTGTAAATATGGTCACCAGCCCACTGATAAAAGAAAATACGGGCCCTCTCTCCTACTCTTAAATAGTAATATAAATGAATGATTATAAAATTGTGCGTTCATTCTGCTAAGTTCGTCTGCATCACAAAGACTAGTACCAACACATGTGCATACTGATAGTTTGAATATCCAGAGTTTTTGAGGAAAGGGAGGCCTCTCAAGGTGACACTTAAGCAGAGACCTGAATGATATGAGAAAACCATGTAAAGGTGGGTGGGAAAAACTTTCTAGGCAGAGAAAAACAAGTGCAAAGGTCTTGAGACAGGAATGACCTTCCTGTATTCAAGGAATGACAAGAACACCAGTGCAGCTGGAGCAGAATGAGTGACAGGGAAGGTGACGGGAGTACAACCAGATTGCTTAAGGCCTCAAGGCCACAGTGTGGACTTCAATTTTAAAGAGTAATGGAAAGCCAAAGGTGGGGGTTAAGCAGATAAGTGATGTGATTCAGTGGGTGTGGGAGGGTGGGTGGAGCAAAAAAAAAAATTTTGTTTAAGCAGGGAAATCATGTTTGCAATAACATAAGTACAGTGCCAAAGTATTACATAACCTGAGAAATGCTGGCAGCTTGTACTAGGCTGATAGCACCTGTAGAGCAAGGTGGTTGCTCTATAAAAAATGTAGAATATATTTTAAATTAGTTGAGTATCCAAATTGGGAAGGAAGAAATAAAATTATTTAGATGGAATGATCCTATACATAGAAAGTTCCAGAGACTCCACAAGAAAGTTACTGGAACTAATAGAAGGATTCGGCAAAGAGACAGGGTACAAGATCAACACACAAAAATCAGTTGGGTTCCCCTAGACTAACAAGGAGGACTCTGAAAAGGAAATCGAGAAATCAATACCATTTATAATAGCCGTTAGAAGGATAAAATACCTAGGAATAAACCTAACCAGGGATGTAAAAGACAGTAAACACTAAAAAACACTACTGCGAGAAACTAAAAGAGATCTACATAAATGGAAAAATATTCCATGCTCATGGATTGGAAGACTTAACATTGTGAAAATGTCAATACTACCCGAAGCGATCTATAGTATGATGCAATCCAAGTCCCAACAACATTGTTTAATGAAATGGAAAAACTAATTTCCAACTTCATATAGAGAGGAAGGAGACCCCGAAGAGCTAAAGCAATACTGAAGAACAAAGTAGGAGGCTTCACACTTCCTGATCTCAAAACTTACTATACAGCTACCGTAATGAAAACAGACTGGTACTGGTTCAATGACCGACACAGACCAGTGGAATAGAATTGAGAACCCAAAAGTAAATCATCCATGTATGGGCAGCTGATCTTCGGCAAAGGGTCAAAGTCAGTCCAATGAGGAAGGTACAGTCTAACAAATGGTACTGGCAAAACTCGATATCCATATGCAGAAAAATGAATCAGGATCCATACCTCAAACCATGCACAAAAACTAAAAATAGATCAAAGACCTAAATGTTAAAGTTATAACTATAAAGTTCCCGGAAAATAACATAGTGTCAAAACTAAATGAATCAGGATCCATACCTCAAACCATGCACAAAAACTAAAAATAGATCAAATACCTAAATGTTAAAGTTATAACTATAAAGTTCCCGGAAAATAACATAGTGTCAAAACTAGCAGACCTAATTTTCAGTATAGTCTATCAACCACAATTAAAAATGCATGAATGAGAGAAGATAGATAACTGGGGCCTCTTAAAAATTAAATACTTAAGCTCATCAAAAGACTTTGCCAAGACAGTTAAAAAATAATTTACAGACTGGGAAAAAATCTTTAGCAATGATGTATCTAATCTCTAAAATACAGAGAAAGTTTCAACAAAAATACAATCCAATCAAACAGGCAAAGGACATGAACAAACACTTCACCAACAAACACTAAGGCCCATCAACAGGTGAATGGATAAACAAATTGTGGTACATACATAAAATGGAATACTACACAACTATAAAGAATAATGAGCCCATAAAACAACATGGATGAATCTGCAGGACATTACACTGAGTGAAACAAGTCAATTACAAAAAGACAAATACCATATGGTCCCACTATTATAAAAAGTAAAGAATAGATATACAGGCAGAAAGCTAAGTTCTTTGATAGTTACCAGAAATGAGAGGGAAAGGGAGAGAAAATCACTTTCTAGACGCTTGTTACTTTTGGTGACAGGAAAGGCAATCCCAAATAAGGGGGAAGTCAGCACAACTTGACCAAGGTAAATAAAGACACTAATAAGTACACAAGTAAAAGGGACAATTTTGGTAAATGCTATAACATATACAATTTTGTAACAACAGTAAAAACAACCAAAAAATGTGTGTGATTACATAGGTAGATATGGATGCATGTATGTGCATAGAAGGGCATATGGGAGTAAATGCACGAGCATGTATAGGTGTTATCTGTAGACGTGTATATACATGTTTGTGTGTGCTGCATATATATATACCCACGTATATAGCAAACCACATACAGGGCACAGTTATACAGCCTTCTTAGACATATCTAAACAACTGGTGGGATTGGTTTACTGGGCCAAAAGGCTTGGGACCATAATCTGGGGGAACAACTTAGACAATTGGCATAACATAGTTCACAAAGATAATGTTCTACATCTGAGTTTGGTGAGTAGCATCTGGGGTCTTACAAGCTTGTGAGCAAACATCTGAGATACATGTATTGGTCTCTATTTGTATGGAGCAAAAGAGAATGAAGGAAATCAAAGACTCAAAGAAGAAACTAGTCCATGAGACCAGAAGAACCAGATGGTGCCTGGCTACCACTGCCAATCTTTCTAACCAGGAACACAATAGAAGGTCCTGGATAGAATGGGAGAAAAATGTAGAACAAAACTCCAATTCCTAAAAAAAGTCCAGACCTACTGGACGGACAGAGACGAGACAAACCCCCAAGACTGTCGCCGTGAGATACCTTTGAACTGGAAGCTATTTCTGCAGGTCATCTTTCAGCCAAATCATAGATTGACTTATAAAACAATATCACCTGTGAGTAATGTGCTCCCTTAAACAATTAACTATATGAGACCAAATCATCAACCCAAAACCAAACCAAACCCACTGCCGTCAAGTCGATTCTGGCTCATAGCAACCCTATAGGACCGAGTAGAACTGCCCGATAGTTTCCAAAGAGCGCCTGGCGGATTCGAACTGCCGACCTCTTGGTTAGCAGGCGTAGCACTTAACCACTACGCCATCAGGGTTTCCAAATCATCAACGGTTACCCCCCCAAAAAAGAAAAAGATGAGCCAGCAAGGAGAAGAAGGGAAACTAAATCAATGGAAACAGAATCAAGTAGAATGGAAATAATGACAATGCTTACCCATTGTAAAAATTGTACCAATGGCACAGGACAATTTGTATAAAAAATTGTTAAAGGGAAACCTAATTTGCTGTGTAAGCTTTATTAAAAAAAAAAAAAGAGCTGACATGATTTTGATAATGGAATCTGAAATATGGGATGAGACAAAAGGAAGTTTGATAATACTCCTACATTTTTGGTCTAAAATTCTTTGTGATTGGTGGTCTCTTTTAATGAGATGAGAATGCCTAGGGAAAAAACAGATTTGAGGATGAAAATCAAGAGCTCTATTTTGGACATTGTGGTAAACAGTTTTTCGTTTTAAGCAACGGAAGCTTGACTGCAACTAATTAAGCAGAAAGGATATTGTGTATCATTGCTCATTAGGGAAATGCAAAATTAAAACCACACTGTGGTATCACCACACACTTATCAGAATAGCTAAAATAAAAAGTAGTGACAACGCCAAATGCTGGCAAGGATGTGGAGAAACGAGATTATTTGTTCATTGCTGGTGGGAATATAAAATGGTACAGCCTCTCTGGAAAACAGTTTGGCACTTTCTTAGAAAACTAAAAGGACAGTTACCATATGACCCAGTAATTGCATTCTTGGGCATTTAGCTCAGAGAAATGTATATTTATGTTCACATAAAACCTGTACATCTATAAACCCCAATCTGGAAACAATCCAAATGTCTTTCACTGAGTGAATACTTAAACTGTGGTACATCCATACCCTGGAATGCTGTTGTTGTTAGGTGCTATTAAGTTAGTTCCAACTCTCATAGTGACCCTATATACAACAGAAAGAAACACTGCTCAGTCCTGCACCATCCTCACAATCATTGCTATCTTTGAGCCCATTGTTGCAGCCACTGTGTCAATCCATCTTGTTGAGGGTCTTCCTCTTTTTCGCTGACCCTCTACTTTATCAAGCATGAAGTCCTTCTTCAGGGACTGGTCCCTCCAGATAACATGTCCAAAGTACTTGAGATGAAGTCTCACCATCCCTGCTTCTAAAGAGCATTCTGGCTGCCCTTCTTCCAAGACAGATTTGTTTGTTTTTCTGGCTGTCCATAGAATACTACTCAGCAATAAAAAGGAACAATAAAGCAATGTTTATACTTTTATGTTTTTGCACAACTTATCCACCTATCCCCACTGAAGTAAAACTACTCATATTTCAAGACCCAACTCAAATGTCACCTTCTCTGTGAAGCCTTAGTCTCTGAGGCAGAGGTAGCCACGATTGTGTTGCTGTAGAAAGTTGTTTCACTTCTATCACAGCACTTGTCACCTTGTTTAAATGCCAGACTCCCCCGCTAGATGGTTAATTCCTTGAGAATAGAAATAATAATCTTGTTCCTTTGCATACCCGGCACCTAGTAGCATAGTGCCTGGCACATAGTAGAACCTCAGTAAAGCATTGTGAGGCAGAAAGATGAACCTTGGAGGTTCTCAAAGTCATAGACCTCTTTCTGGAGTGGAAACTAGGACATGCCAAATAAAGTAGTTGTGAACCTAGCAGCTCTGTCTCTTCAATTCCCACCGTACCCTCCAGATTCAATCTTGATTACCATTCCCTATTCCCAAAAAAAAATTCCCAAGAGATGTGGAAAAACACAGGATCAATAAATGTGGAGTAGTGAGAGAAGGTAAAGAGAATTCAGGAGCTGCTTGCCTGAGGAAACAGCAGAAGGGCCTAACGGAGCCAAAAGGAGTCAGACTGATTACAGAAAATTCATTCTAAAGGAATGAGACATCTTGTTATTAACTGTGCCCCCACCCCACCTCCACTCTCACCCTCACTGTAAAAAGACAGCCCTGCAACTTGAAGATTAGAAGTGAAGTAGGTAAGGGAAAAAGAGGCCATTCCTCAAGGTGGTTGGTATAGGTTGGAAAATGTCCACGTCAGTCAATCAGGGTGACTGGCAGAAACTCCACTGTGCTATATCCTGACAGGGGAAAAAAAGTTGTGCATCAACAAAACCAAAATACATCCAAGTGCAGGCAGGAGTGGATGGGCGTCCAGGACTCTCCTCCAGGAGATAAGAGTGCTGTGATCTATCAGAAGTCCTTGACTAGAGAAGGGCATCGAGCTGTCTATCAGAGTCTAATGTCTTTGAAATTAAGATCTTCCAAGTCCTGGCTGTTATCCCATGATTCCCAGGCAGCCTCCTGAGAACCCTGTGGGTTTTGCAACTTGCATGCAGGGACAGAATCCACCTCACTGCACTACTTACATAAGGATTCTGACCCAGTTGCCAATTCGGTTTCTCAGTGTCACACCAGACCTGAACTGAGGTGACCCCACTCCCCTGGGAAAGCTGTTTGGGCGGCCTTTATTTTCCCTCCACATCTCTTCTTCAATTAAATGGCTTAGGAAGAGAGTAGAAAACTTGGTGCTGTGGCAAAAGTGTGAGCTGGGAGCTGGGTGACGTGCATTCTGGGTGAGACTTCAGTTTCCCAAGCAGCACAAGGAGTGTAGGGCCTTCTCGATAACAGGACTACCTCCGGCTCTAACATTCCAGTTTCGGGGGAGCTATGTCTCCTGCGGAACCCAGCCAGGCCGGACTCACAGGACCCCAACCAGGGGCCGTGCAGTTCTTGGAGCCGGGATGGGCTCGAATCCACCGCGAGCTGCGCTTTCCGAAGATGGCTCCAAGATACGCGCTTCCAGCAGTGGGGGGCGGGGGGGAAGGAAGGAAAAACGAGGGCGCACGTTCCGCGCAGACGCTTAGAATCCCGAGAAAAAGGATTCACGTTGCTGCCGCTATGTCGTAGACTAGGAGCAAGTGCGAGGCGTTACTCAGGAGTCGGAAAGCTGCTAAAAGGCTGGCCACCCGGGGCGGGGCAGCTGCGGGGCGAACCTTGGGGCGGGGCGGAATCTGGGAGAATCAATCAGAAGCAAGGATTCTACTTTTGGGGGAAGCCCCTGGGATTCTGGCTGGTGTGGCTGGTCAGAGAGGAGACCAGGCAGGATTGCGCAAAGCCAACCAGAAGCCTGAGCTCTCTGCCTTTCCGTTCACAGCCTCGGAGGCACGGTGGGGGCGGGAGGGGAAAAGCCCCTGTCTGCCTGGCTGTTTTGGGGTGCCAACTGGTCCATTCCGACCCCTAGGGGCCCTACAGGACTGAGTAGAACTGTCCCATAGTGTTTCCTAGGTTGTCATCTTTATGGTGGCGCAGTGGTTGAAAGCTACGTAGAGCTACAGCGGCTAACCAAAACGTCCGCAGTTCGAATCCATCAGGCGCTCCTTGGAAACCCTATGGGGCAGTTGTACTCTGTGCTATAGGGTCGCTATTAAGTCGGAATCGACTGGACGGCGACGAGTTTGATCCTTCTGGGAGGAGATGGCCATGTTTTTTCGCGCGGGGTCACCGGTGGGTCGGAACTGCCAACTTCGGGTCAGCAGCCCGGCTTTCGACCTTTGTGCCCCCGGCGGTGACTGGGCAGCGAGGGGTCTCCGGGAGCCAATCACAAGTCAGGATTCTGGGGCTCCGGGGAGCGCTGGGCGAGGCAGCTGCTTCTACCGCGCTACCTGCCGGCGCCCGTGCGGGCCCAGCCGTAGTCCCCGGCTGCCGGAGCGGCGGACCCAGCCCGAGCCCGCGGGTCGTGGCGGGTGAGCTGAGGTGGGGAAGGCAGAGGCGAGCCCCGGCTTCCCTGAGGTAACACGCCCGAGGGCAGGGAGGCTGACGTGAGTCGGGTGGCTCGGACTTCTGCGGCCCCCTGGTCACCTCAGACTCGCTGCGTCACCTGCCTCCCCGGGCCTCACCTGTAAACCGAAAGGGCGGGGCTGAGAGCCCGGAATCCAAGCGTGGCACCTGAGAAGCCCTCCCTCCCGTTACCTGTGTGGAGACCCTGACAGGCAGAGGGGACGTGTGGAGCCTGGACTCGGGGCCAGGTGTCTAGGGGAACAATTTCTAAGGCCCCACGGCCCCACTAATATAAACAACCCTGCGAGCCCGACTTGTGCATCCGCGGTCCCGCTCTCTTAGTTTCCTGCCTTCTGGGGGGGCAAGCTGTGCACCCCTCTCAGCCCGCTCTCCTACCACTCTTCCCCTCCTCCTGCAGGAAGACCTTGGAGCGCCCGGCAGTGTATTGCTGTGTCTTTGAGAAACTACGGATACTACAGGAGCTGAGTCCCTGCCTTCCTATTTCCTGGTCGCGTTTGAGAGTCAACAGCCCGGTGAGCCTGTGGAGTAAAGGGAACCAACCATTAGTTCCATCAGTATTTAACAAGTTTTTATTACAAAATGCTCATACTCATAGCGACCCTATAGGACAGAGTAGAGCTGCCCCAGAGAGTTTCCAAGGAGTGCCTGGCGGATTCAAACTGCCAACCCTTTGGTTAGCAGCCGTAGCACTTAACCACCACGCCACCAGGGTTTCCTATGAGTCGGAATCGGCGGCACTGGGTTTGTTTGGGGCTTTTTTTGTGTGTTACAAAATGCGGGAAACCTTGGTGACATAATGGTTAAGAGCTATGGCTGCTAACCAAAAGGTCGGCAGTTGGAATCCACCAGACGCTCTTGGAAACCATATGGGGAAGTTCTACTCTGTCCTGTAGGGTCACTGTGAGTCGGAGTAGACTCCATGGCAGCAGACTTGGTTTTTGGTTTATTACCAAATGCAAGGCTGTGGACTAGGTGCTGGGCATACAGAGATTTACTGGGTGCAATCCCTGCTCTCCTCCAACCTTGGAAGGACATACCAGAAAGGATTTCAAGAAAAGAGGGGTAGGTTTGGGAGATGTGCCAACAGGGGTGGATTATCCAATAGGCAAAGTAAGCAAGGTGCTTACCTTGCTTACCAGACCATCTGTAGTGAACAATTTCACACGAGTTTCACCACATCAAAGATCTTTGTTCACTACAGATTAGTGAGTAAACACAAGTAAGCTTGTGCTTACTTTGCTTACTGGGTCATCCGCCCCTGTCAGGATTGTAAATCTGAAAAGAGGTTTTGACTCTGTAGGAAGGTGCTGTGTGTTTGGGAGAGACGGATGCCAGCCATACCTAGATGCAGAATCTTTGATATGGTGAAAAAATGTGAAATTGTTCAGTACAGATGATCTGGTAAACACCACGCTCATCTTGCCAATTGCATGCAGAGGTAGACTTTACTAGACATTGTGACTAACACATGTGACTAAACTAACCCTTTGGGGGTGAGAGAGAGAAGAGAATCAGAATGATTCTTATTTCTGGTCTGCTTTATCTTGCATAAAGTTTAAGGTCCAGCTCTTTGGGATTGGAAGGCAAAGGTTCTGAGATTCTGGCACGAACCTTGGGATTGGAAAATATTTGTTTCTGGAAGGTTTTTTCAGGAGCTAAGTAAAATACTGTTTGCAGGAAATAGAGACTGTCGGATTTGAATCACACACACATTTTGTTAACACAGCTGTCTCTGCTGAATACGTTTCTTTCTCTATACTTATTTGTTTTCAAGAGCTGCCGTGATCTGTGTCGTTAGTTCCTTGATTTGGATTCTTTGTATATAAAGGAAAAAGGCAAAATTAAGCTTAAAAAAAAGAACTTCTAGAAGTATAGAATGTTAGAGGTAGCGGGGACTTGTAGAGCTGATCTAGTCCAGCTCTCTTTTAGAGGAGAAATGACTAGTACAAAGTTTCAGAGGTTAGGTAGCAGAGGTGGCACACAAATATAAATTCCTATTTATTATAACAGGCCATCTTTGATGGCCAGAGCTGTCCAACATTGCTTTAAGCTGCTTTAAAAAACAGGGCTCTTCAAATAGCCTTAAAAACCTCATTCACCCTTTCCCACATGCACTTATCTGTTTTTTTTTAATGGTGAGAATAAAATTATAGGCCTTGGAGGGTCTCTGAGGTACCTACCATCTTAGGGGAAGAGGCAGCCTAACCAAAGTATTTGGCCTTATTTTAAAGCTCGTTGACATGAGATTCCACTGCTTTGCCCAGGGAGCCAACCAATTTGTAGATTCTCTAGAAGATCTCCCAAGTTGCTGAGTTAAAGCTTACATTGTTTTCTTCTGGAGGGAGCCTGAGGCTTGAGTATTACAGACTTGAGGAACTGCTTTGGATATAGTCCCTCAGGAAATACTTGTTTATTGGAGTCCTCCTTGTCTCCGAAATTTTTATATTAATTTACCTGTTTTTAGTTAGGGTATCTTTTCTGTACCCCTCTCTGCTCCTCTCTCCTGTTTTAGTATCCACTATTAACTGCATCCATCCAGGCATAAATACTGGGAGAGGGGCTTCCTTTAGAGAGCATCAACAATCTACATCAGCAGGATTCTCTCATTCAGTGCCAGGCACTGTGCCTGGTACTGGGCATAGTGGAGAATAAAACAATGGACCCTACTTTAGTGTAACCTGCTGGTGAATACAGGTAGTTTAACAGACGTAATGAAGAGGGGAGCCTGCTGTGGAAACATGGTGTCTTGGGGCAGAGAAATGGGACAAGACTCACCCATGGCTTGAGGCTAAGGCTAGGCAGCTCCCCTTTATGGGGTGCATTCCTACAGCTTCTAATTACTAGCATGGACTGAGTGAAGAGGCCAAGGAGGCAGTCTGCCACTCATCTATAACTTTGAACAAGCCATTTCTCTCCCAAGTCTTACCTGGAGAATGGAGATCAGAGAAATACCTCTCACAAAGATCTATGGCAAGGATTAATTGAGATAGTAAATGTTAGGGGGCCAAGCACAGTGCTCACTGAGCCTTAGCTTGTTTTTGTCTTCAAATGTAGCCCAGCCTCTTTCCATTTTGATTTATCTTTACAAATTTGTGAGGCTTAAAAAAGCAAATTACAAAGTGGAAAAAAAAAAAGCCTCATTCAAGGATGTTACAGGAACGTTTTCTGGACTAGAAAGGAGCTTGGCCTTCATCAGTTGCCTTTAAGTTTCCTTCTAACTTTAAAAATCATGATTCAAATTAAATTCAGAATTACCCTGAAATCCTTAAGGCTTTGGGAGTTGAAAAATTACTCTAACATTTCAGTTTGGATTTAAAGCTTCAGTTCATATTACGTTGTGAAAACTGGCCTTATACCAGTTTACAGATCTCCAGAAGGAATGTTAACCTTCCATGTGAAGTCTTAAGCCCAAATACAGTGTGACAGGATATACTGGTTCCCAGAAGTTTCAGGTGCAAGGGTTGTTTTGAAACCCCATTCAGGCTTTGTCACAATATCCGTAGTGGACAAAACCTGAATGGCTTAACTTGCTTCTGAAAGAAAATGCTCTGGTCACGAGAAGTGATTGTCAAGAATGTAATAACTACAACAGGTGGGGAAAACTTGCCAGTGACACAGGAGCTATGCAGGTATGGAGGCGGAAGAGATTCCATTAGGTAGGAGAATCAGGGAAAGCTGTGGGGGCAGAGGAGATATCTTTTGTGGTTTGTACCCTTATTATCAATTGTTTCCCCTACCAGGCTGTAGTCCCAGGACTGAGGTGTACAAGGGGTCGTATAGGAGCACCTTAGCATACATCACTGAATTTTATCCCCTTCCCCCTCATTGGAATTAGTTGGGCCTTTGCTATGGCAGATCTGAAGTGATTAGACATTAACAGTAATTTCTCTACCCTCTGAACTTTGGCAGATACTAATCTCACAGGTCACAAACTAAGGTATAACTTTATTTTTGTAACTGCTCTTAATTTTTTTTATTTCAAGCCCCTATTTCTCTGGGAAATAGAAAAACTTATTCTTCCAATTTAAGGTAAACTTAGGCACTTCAGTGTTAATTCAGTCATTTCTGGCTTATACTTAGTTAATTGAGAATTTTCTTTGGCATTCTATTAGTTTAACATGTACTGCCTTATAACTTGTTATTGTGTACCATTTTTTAAATTTTTGTTTAGGATGTCTATGACTGTGAGCTAACTTTTCAGATGTTATAGAACTCTCTCAGCTCATCTTCATATCTCTCACAGTGCCTCACCATTTTTTGTGCATCAATCAACATTTTTATATTTAAGGTAGAGTGATAAGCTAGAAGATGAGCCTCATAATTTATCAGAACTGTGAATAGAAAGGTCCCTGGGTGGTGTAAACAGTTTGCACTTGACTGCTAACCTAAAGGTTGGCAGTTCGAACCCACCCAGAGACACTGTGGAAGAAAGGCCTGGTGATCTTGCATAAAGATTACAGCCAAGAAAACCCTATGAAACAGTTCTACTCTGTAACATATGGGGTTTCCATAAGTCAGAATCTACCTGATGGCAACAGGTTTGGGTTTTTTGTTTGTTTGTTTGGTGAATAGAAGAATAAGAACGCTGTTTTAAATTCCTATTTTAACCCAGGACTGATGGTGGAATAGTCAAAAGGACATAATCATGATTAAGAGCCTGGAAAGCTGAGTTCTTACTGTAACTTGGTATATAACTTTGGGCAAGTCTCTTAACCCCTTAGGATCTGAATTTTTCCTGTAAAGTTGATGATGAGGAGGAGGACTTGGACTAGATGATATCCAAGGAGGCTTCCTGATCAGTGTTCTGTCTCTGGGAGCATACCTTCATAAAGTAATTTAAAACTCACTTTATGGTCCAAGGATTTTTATTCCCCTGCCAACACATCTACTTCTTTATCCCATTTACTGGTTTGATTTTTGAAAATTTTGAGTAAAAATTAGCAATCAAAAGTAGTAAGACATTAATATAGAGAAATATAACTGATCTGCTTTGAGAAAAATCATTTAAATAAACATATTCATTATGTCTCATTTCTGTCCCCGCCCCCCCCCTCCTCCGCCGCAGACACAATGGCAAGTGGAGATGGTCAGCAATCACAGGCTCTTACCAAACCTGCTTTCAGTGAGGTACAAGCCTCTGCATTAGTGGAATCGATATTTGGGTTAAAAGTTTTCAAGGTCCAGCCACTTCCCAGCTACGATGACCAAAACTTTCATGTGTACATTTCAAGAACCAAAGACACTGCAGATGGCCCAACTGAATATGTTCTCAAAATAAACAACACAGAGTCTAGCAAAAATCCAGACCTGATTGAAGTGCAGAGTCACAGCATCATGTTTCTGCAAGCAGCTGGATTTCCAACAGCCTCCATATACCACACTAAAGGAGACAACGTAACCTCTCTTATGTCCGTAGGTAAGAGATGACCAGCTTGCCAGTCCGTTCATCACTTCAGTAGCCAACATTACTGCATTTTGGCTACAAGTGGAAAAATCAAGAAAAAATATCAAGAACAGATTCACACATTTTGATCAAAGATTCTACAGAAGAATCCTGATCAAAAGGGAAAAAAATGCAGAACAGAACTTCAAATTCTCTTAGAATCTAGATTTTCTGGAGCCATGGAAGCTGGATAAACTCTGAAACTATTGCCCTGAGATGATCTTTAAACCTTAAATCAAACAATAGTTTAGCTTAACTAGTAAAGAATGTCTTCCTTGAGCATTGAGCTCTTTTGAGTTCTATTTATGGGATCACATTGACAACAGCAACTCAAAAGATTAGATAGGAAATTTAGGAGGTAGTGAGTTTGTGTTAATGATGGAGGAACAACTTGGAAAAGGAGGGTGAGAATGGTTGCACGACTTGAAGGATGTAATCAATGTCACTGAATAGTACGTGTAGAAATTGTTGAATTGATGTCTGTTCTGCTGTGTATATTCTCAACAACAAAAATAAATTATTACAAAAAAGAAGAAGAGCAAGTTCACAATTCCAAGGTTAGACATGGTTAATTTTTTGAAGGTTGAGAGAAGCAATGCACATCACCAAAGTAGAGATTGGGGCTCTGGTTCTGAAGTGGTTAGAGCCAGGATCTAGCATAACTCTTCCACTTAGAAAGGCCCTGATGGATAAGTAACTATGGGAACATGTGGAAATCAAAACAGCTTTATTTTTTTTTTTACCCAGAAAAATAAAGATATTTATTCATAAGACCAGTAGGATATTATGGTGCAGCAGTGTAGGAGAAAGAATACAAGACTGGCAATCAGGAACTTTAGATCCGAGCTCTGTTGTTAACTGTACAGGTGACCTTGGGCACACTACTGAAATTCCTAAGGCTGCATTTCCTCATCTGTAAGATTTGGTCCCTTTTACCTCTAAATGGTAAAGTATACCTAATTCAGTTCTCCAGGTAGTAGCCTGAAATCAACTCCTTGGAATTTTCTAAAGGTGTGAAATCATGACTCTCTTTTTCTTTCTTAACTTTTCAACCATTCGAAGTTCACATTGCTCCAGACAGCTGAAGTTCATTATGGTCCTTAAACCCATTGCCATCGAGTTGATTCCAACTCATAGCAACCCTATAGGACAGAGTAGAATTGCCCTATAGAGTTTCCAAGAAGTGCCTGGTGGATTTGAACTGCCAGCCTTTTGGTTAGGAGCCATAGCGCTTAACCACTATGCCACCAGGGTTATGGTCCTTGAGGGGTGGTTATTGTCCTGTGTTCAGAACACAGGCTATGCCCCACTTTGCCTCTGAGGAAGTCCGTGATTTCGAAACAGTCATTTCTTTATACCTCAGTTTCCTCAGTTGTAAACTTATACAAAAGTGTGTGTTTGGGGCATTCATTTGCCAGAAAAGGTAATTTATGTTTAGAGCTAAGAGAGATTGTTGGTGCACACAACAGCAGATTCCAATTTTCTTCAGCTTTGTCTGTTCTACCTCCTTGCTCTATCCACTTAGCTGTGCCTCATGGTGTCCTGCTCAGTAAGCTGTTTTAGGTTAGCACATTTTTTTCTCTTTTTCTCTAATTTCCATTATTCTTTGCAGGTATTTCTAGGCAAAATAGCCTCTCATTGTTTCTTTTGAGGATATTTGACAGTATACATTGTTCCATCCACCTAGACAATGGCTCTGAAACCAAAAGTTACTTGGTGAGGCTGATGACTTATCTCCCAGGAAGACCCATAGCTGAGATTTCCATCAGTCCCCAGCTATTATATGAAATTGGAAGACTAGCTGCCAAATTGGATAAGACACTGGAGGTAAGATTTGGGGTTTATTTTTGTTTATAAGATTTTTCTGTTTTATTTTGTTTAATACACCCAGGGTCAGATTTTCTTTTTACATACAGTTCTTCCTAAGGTGTGTTAGAAAGGAAACGTCCTAGATGTGTGAACTTTATGATAAACAGTAGAGCTACCTTCTCCTCAGGTCTGTTCTTTACTACTATATTGGTAAGATACCTTTTTTTTGTTTGTTGTAACAAACAGAAATTTGTTCCCTCATAGCCTAGGAGGCTGGAAGTCTGAATTCAGGGCACTAGCTCCATGGGAAGGCTTTCTCTCTCTGTTGGCTCTGGGAGAAGATCCTTGTCATCAATCTTCCCTTGGGTCCAGGAGTTTCTCAGCTCAGGGACCCTTGGTCCAAAGGACACGCTCTGCCCCTGGCTCTTCTCTCTTGGTGGTATGAGGTTCCTCTCTCTCTCTGCTTGCTTCTCTCTTTTATAACTTAAAAGAGATTGACTCAAGATACAACCTAATCCTGTAGATTATGTCCTGCCTAATTAACGTAACTGCCTCTAATCCTTCCTCATTAACATCATAGAGGCTAGGATTTACAACACATAGGATAATCACATTAGATCACAAGTGGAAGACAGTCACGCAATACTGGGAATCATGGCCTAGCCAAGTTGACACACATTTTTGGGGGACACGATTCAATCCATAACAGCAAGGAATGATTTTACTCCGCTCTACTGTGACTTTATGTGGTGCTGTTAACTCCGTTTTATAGTCTAAATGGAGGCTCAAAGGATTACCTACATTTTTAGGAAGTCATGATATTGTTTATGCTGCTCACTGAAGAGAGTATGTATTCACAAATTGAATCCTGAAGTTTTCATCCAGATAAAGTGTAATCAGTCTGAGCTTTATATAAAACAGTAGCTAATTTTTTTTTTTTTTAAGTTATGAATAGATTTAAATGACCTTTGCTAAGGATCTTTTATTTCTATGTTGTTGTTAGGTGCTGTTGAGTTATTTTCAACTCGTAGTGACCCCATGTGACAGTAGAACTGGCCCATAGGGCTTCCTAGGCTGTAATCTTTACAGGAGCAGGTTACCAGGTCTTTCTCCTACAGAGCTGCTGGGTGAGTTTGAACCACCAACCTTTTGGTCAACCATTGTGCCATCAGGGCTCTTTTCAATCCTGTAGGAACAATGTTATGTATGACAAATACTTTTCCAGCCAAACTCACAAAACATTTTCATTTATTCAACAAACATTCATTGAGTACCTTTTATGTGCCAGGCACTAGGGAGATGGAAAGGATTTGAGGAGTAATGAGATGCAGACCCTGTCCTAGAGGCATGTGTTCCAGTGGAGCAGATAACATTTGAAAAAGTAATTACAATTTGTATGACTAAATACAGTTTTGTTTTGTTTTTGAGTAAAATGCAATTCATGAGTAAAGCACTTCTAATCACTCACCAAATCCTGACAATTCTACTTCTCAAATGTCTCTGCAATCCATATTCTTTCCATTTCTGCCTCGGCTGTCCTAGCTCAAGCTTTCATCCTAGCTTCCCTGGATTACCACTATAGCCTCCCGGCATCTAGTTCCTTCTCCTCCAATTCATTCTTTATACCAATCAAGAGTTACTTTTTCAAATGACAAATCTGACCACATCAGCTCCATGGTTAAAACTTTTCAGTGGTACCTTAGTTACCTAGTGCTGCCATAACAAAAATACCCCAGTGGGTGGTTTTAAAGAACAGGAATTTATTGTCTCACCCTTTTGAAAGCTTGGAGTCCCAATTCACGTCAGCAGAGCTATGGTCTGTCCACTCTAGGGGAAGCTCATTCCCCGTCTGTCAGCTCCTGGCAGCCCGAGTGTTTCTTGGCGTTCCTTGGCTTATAGATGGGTCCTCACATGGTGTCTTTGCCCTGGATGTGAGACTGTCCGTGTCTGAACTCTTCTTTATAAGACACCACTCAGAAGAGACCCACCCTACTTTGTATGACCTCGTTAACACAACAGAAGAAAACCCCTATTTCCAAACAAGGCCACATTCACAAGTACAGGGGTTAGGACTTTAACACAGCTTTTGGGGAGACACAATTCAGTTTATAATAAGCAAATTCTCACTGCCTTCAAAATGAAGATCCTCGCGTGGCATGCAAGGCCTTCATAGCCTCATCCCTGCCTCCCTGGGGCAATCATCCAGCTCACTCGTTTGCATTCCATCTGTCAGGGATCAGCTCTTTATTGTCTGTTGTCTAGATGCCTTAAAATGTCTAGTAACAACTTGAACATATTTTGTGTAATGTTTTAGCTGTTTCAGGCAGGAGGGTCAATCTGGTCCCTGTTACTCCATGTTGGCCAGAAGCTGAAGTCTATATTGCAGTCTAAATAGTATCTATTTATCCTTTCATCCTGAAATGAAAATAACCCTTTTTTAAAAATTTTTATTGTGCTTTAAGTGAAAGTTTACAAATCAAGTCAGTCTCTCATATAAAAATTTGTATAAAAAATTGTATACACCTTGCTATATACTTCTAGTTGCTCACCCCCTAATGAGACAGCACACTCCTTCTTTCTACTCTTTATTTTCGTGTCCATTCAGCCAGCTTCTGCCCCCCTCTGCCCTCTCATGTCCCATCCAGACAGGAGCTGCCCACATAGTCTCATGTGCCAACTTGATCCAAGAAGCTCAATCCTCACCAGTATCATTTTCTATCCCATAGTCCAGTCCAATCCCTGTCTGAAGAGTTGGCTTTGGGAATGGTTCCTATCTGGGGCTAACAGAAGGTCTGGGGAACATGACCTCTGGGGTCCCTCTAGTCTCGGTCAGACCATTAAGTCTGGTCTTTTTATGAGAATTTGAGGTCTGCATCCCACGACTCTCCTGCTCCCTCAGGGGTTCTCTATTGTGTTCCCTGTCAGGGCAGTCATTGGTTGTAGGCGGGCACCATCTAACCCTTTTTTTTAATTATTGAAAAACCCTTCAGTGGTTCGTTATTTAAAGAAAATCAGATAAATATACAAAGAAAAAAATTAGAAGTTCCCAGTAATTCCATCACCCAAAGAGGACTACTATATCTTACTAAACTATTTATTCAGTTAGTCTAAATCCACGTTGTCCCGTACCCCCTGGGGCATAGTTGGTGCTCGGTAAATGTTTGTAAACTGACAGACCTTCTTCTATGCTTACAATAATCCCCATTTTACATTGCACTCTATTCGTTTATTCAGCAATGCCATGCCTTATATATGCATGGTAAACATTATTAAGCATTTCTGTTGAAATAGTTTTCAATTAAATTGGAGCAAATCCAGCGCCTTTAAAATATCCATTTCTGGATATGAGTGTACTTTGGGTTAAAATACCCTGTTCTAATTAAATGTATTTTCAGGAAATTTTCTTCACATATTGATTTTATTTAGAAAAACCTTTTAACTGATGGGAATGCACAGTCCTCAAAATCAAATCTAAATGAGCTGCTTAAATGAGTGCCTGTTACATAACAGGAATGAGTTCCCCTTTATCATCAACCTTGCCTTCTACCCTGTCTGTGGGTTTCGTGCATATGATTTGTTGCCATTAAAGGTTCAGCTTCTCCTGCTGTATTCTGAAATGGCAGTTTACAGAGGGAGATAGCATCACATCATTGCTGACAGTGAATTTGGCCACTGTGCAGTTAGCCACCTGCTGCTCTGCTGTGCAACTTATTTTAAGTCGTCTTGTAGGGGACAGAGGAGCTCTAGAATGAACCAAGAAAAGCATTTTTCACTTGGTACCACAGTGCATTTTCTCATGCTTTATTCCCATTGTCCACCCCCTCACTTCCCCTCGCCCCATGCCTTTGTAGATGGTAAGTCCTTAGTTTTTCTATGTTGCTATTGTTAGTTACCGTTGAGTCAGTTCCAACTCATGGCAACCCCATGTGTGCAAAGTAGAACTGCCCCATAGGGTTTTCAAGGCTGTGACCTTTTGGAAGCAGATCACCAGGTCTGTCTTCTGAGGCATCTTTGAGTGGGCTCAAACTGGCAACCTTTCAGCTAGTCAAGCGCTTAACCATGTGTGCCACCCAGGGACTCCTAGTTTTCTAAAGCACTAGGAACCATGGATTCTCTGATCGGTAGATAACACATGTGCAATGTCACTGCTAAAGGCAGTATTTTAATCCTGTAGGTGGGGCAGAGGCTGCAGCTACTCTACTGGACACGTGGTTGGGCCATTGAAGCTTGTAGCAGCTGGACAGGCCTTCAGGATCCGGAGTAGACAGGAGCCCTGGAGTATGTAGGAGCCAGAATTGAGGTGTTCACAGGCAGGGGTGACCAACTAGTCTGCACTGGAATTTGGTTGCTACTTGGTCAAAAAATGGACTGGAAATCACTATCAGGAGATTCGTTTAAGTATGAGAGAGAAGAAATATAAGGCAGGCTAATGAGTATGATTGTGGACAGAGCTTTGTACTAGAGGATGCAAGGTGCATGGCAAATGGGATTTGAGGAGTAGGGAGTGAAGAAGCTGACAGAAGGTGGGCTGAGATAGACCAATAAGGAGTGGTGATTAAATAGCAGAAATTCAGGTTGGTGTGCCAAGGAGCCAAAAGGATAAACAAGCCGGAGAAGTCAGCCAGATCAGGTGCAACGCTGATATTCAACATTTACTAAGCACCTCATATATGAGGTGTTTGTTTACTTCGTGTGTTATTTAATGCACAGGAGTCCCCGGGTGGCTCAAGCAGTTAAGCATGTGCCTACTAACCAAAAGGTTGGCTGTTTGAACCCACCTAGAGGCTCCTTGGAAGAAAGGCTGGTGATCTACTTCCGAAACATCACAGCTTTGAAAACCTATGGAGCACAGTTGTGCTATGAAGGACATGGGGTCACCATGAGTCAGAATTAACTCAACGACAACTGGTTTGGTTTTTTTGTTTTATTTAATTCACAGATGACTGTGAGGTTGGTGTTGATACTCTCATTTTACTGATCAGGAATCTAAAGGCTGAGATGTTACGTGGTCCAGTGTTCTCTCCACTATCCCATATTAAAGCTGAGAAGTTCTCCTGGGGGTGCATGGGATAATAGTGCCACCATTTAGAAACTGATCCAGCGGCTTCCCTGAGTAGACTGTGCTCCATTGGAAACCCAAGACAAGAATGTTATATTTTACTTTTTTAAAAATAAAAGCAACATATGCACATGGTAAAAATTTCAAACAGTACTGAAGGGTGTAAAATGAAATATAAGTATTTTCCTCCATCATCCCCATTCCTAGCCCTAGTCCCAAAAGTGACAGTTCACTATGCAGAATATTTTTGTGATCCTCAGTGACTTTTAACCCACCAGATGGTAAGGAGATTCAAAACCATGTCATGTGAGGAATAGTTGAAGGAACTAGAAATGTTTATTCCAGAGAAGACTCAGCAGGGGCAGGAGTACTGTCTTCAAATATCTGCAGGACAGCCATGTGAGGGAAGGACTAATCCTGTTCCAAATGGCCCCAGAAGTCACAGTTGGAACCACGATATTGGAGAGGCAGATTTTAGCTCAGCAAAAGGAAGGACTTTCACACAGCTACAGCCATCTCAATAAGGGTAAGGATTCCAGCAAAGGTTATATGACCACTTGGGAAGGATATGGTAGTGATAACAGAAGCATCAGAAGAAGGTCTTCAAACTTCAGGTCATAATGGTGGGCATTGAAATCATTTTAGAGAATCATGTTGAATGTTTTTAAAGAAATAAAATAACCACAACTCAATGTAATCGATGTCACTAAATGGTCCATGTAGGAAAAAAAAAAAAAATCATCTATATGAGATCAAAAGGTCAAAAACTACTCTAAAGTAAAGATAATATGGTAAGGGGGAAGGGAAACTAGAGTACTGGAAATGGTACAATCAGAGCGGAAGGAATGAGAATGATGACACATTGTGAAAAATATAACCAACATCACTGAACAATTTGTGTAGAAATTGTCAAATGAGAACCTAATTTGCTGTGTAAACTTTTACCTTAAACACAATATTATTTAAAAAGAAAATATAAAACACCACAATACACCACACATAATGGTCTAAGTATTATTTACTGAAACTTTTTCTTTATATGTGTGTGCACCTATATACTGGGTTGTGATGTAAAATACATTTCTTACTTGAAAGCTACTCCATTGGATGACCATGAGGCTACCTTCCAGAACTCTGTGAAAGAGCTCTATATTGTAAGTTAAAGACCCAGGTCCTCGCTCTGCCTTTTACTACCAACTTGTTATCCCTTCGTGAACCTCAGTTTCTATGCTTGTGCAACGATGGTGGTAGAGCGGTCAAAGTCTAAAGGCCCTTCCAATTCCAGAATTTTTTACTCTAGGGACATTGATGTATTCATCAAAGATTGCTTGAGCAGTACCTGCTTTGTGCCAGGTACTGTTCTAGGTGTGGAGATACAGTAGTGAACAAAACAGACAAAAAAACAAAGTCCCTGCCCGCATTCTAGTGAGGACAGATAGTAAGAGAAGTAAGTAAAATGGGCTGGGTGTTAGACAGCAGTAAGTGCTAAGAAGAAAATATCAGCAGAGAAAAGGGATCTGGAATATTAGAGAGGGAGCTGACATTTTAGATGGAGTGGTCAGGATGTCCTCGCAGAGAAGGTGGCTTTTGAGAAAAGACCTGATGGAAATGAGGGCACCAGCTGTGTTGTATCTGGGGAAGAGCATTTTAGGAGGAAGAAACAGCAAACACAAAGGCCATGAGGTGGGAACCTGCTGGCATGTTCTCTGAACAGCAGGGAGGCCGGTGAGGTTGGAGGAATGTGAGCAAAGGAGAGATTAGTGGAAGATGAAGTCAGAGTGGTAACAAGGGGTCAGTGGGAAGGTCAGATACTGGATGAGAATAGAGTTCTTTAGAGCTGTGTTCAATCCTTTTTGTAAGCTGTGGATAATAATACCTGTCTGCACACAGTGTGAGGATCAACTGAGATGGAAATGTGCTCTTAAAGCTCTGAGATCCAATACAACTCTTAAGTATTTACTACTATTTTTTTTTTTTTTTTTGCTATTAAAGATGAAGTACTGTTTTGTGGATTAATGTAAATGGAACAAGTCGGTGACAATGTGGGAGTATGCTGTCTTTCTCCCAGGCACTCCCCAAGCCACTTTAAAGAGTGTAGTCTTGTAGATAAAGCAGATCTCTTTTTCAGGAGTGGCCACCCTTAATGCCAAGAGTCTAAGGGTTTCTTGCTTTTGGTGTAGAAATTCCGTCACCCAAAGTTAAGTGCTCTTCGTCGGGAGAACTTCATCTGGAATCTGAAAAATGTTCCTCTTTTGGAGAAATACCTATATGCCTTGGACCAGAATCGAAATCGCAAGATTGTCGAACAGGTCATTCAGCTGTTCAAGGATGAAGTAATGACCAAACTAAATCAGTTTCGAGAATGTGAGTATTCCCCCAACCAAGTACACATTTTTCTGTATATTTAAATTGTAAACTTTCAAACCATCAGAGAAGTATTGAAGGTACAACTTAGCTTTATCACATCTTAAAATTTTGCTGTATTTGCTCGTTATTTTTTAAAGAATAATGTTATTTTCCTTAAAATTGATACATTTGAAGTTCCCCCATACATGATTCTACCTCTCTCCTCCCTACTGAATTTGCATGCATGTTGTAATATCATTACTACATTTTTGCCCTTTATTTTTATTTTCCTTGGGCCTATTTTACTATTTTTTTAACTTCTTTTTTAAATTATTATTTTGGACCTTAAAAAAAACAAAACAAAACCCGTTGCTGTCCAGTCAGAGTAGAACTGCCCTATACAGTTTCCAAGGAGCACCTGGTGGATTTGAACTGCCCATCTTTTAGTTAGCAGCTGTAGCTCTTAACCACTACACCACCAGGGTTTCCTTATGGACCTTAGGCACATAAACGTAATTAAACAGCCTTGGCTGAGACAGAAATGAACTAGGGTGTTAAATAACTGTTTTTACATGGCTTGATTTTTCTCCTTTCAGGTATCAATCATGGAGATCTTAATGACTATAACATTTTAATAGAGCCCAGCAGCAATTCAGCTGTTTATCGAGTATCTGGGATTTTAGACTTTAATGATATGAGCTATGGCTACTATGTGTTTGAAGTGGCCATTACCATCATGTACATGATGATTGAAAGCAAGGCTCCCATACAAGCGGGAGGTCATGTCCTTGCAGGGTTTGAAAGTATAATCCCACTGACGGCTGTAGAAAGGGGTGCTTTGTTCCTCCTTGTGTGCAGTCGTTTTTGTCAGTCACTTGTCATAGCTGCATACTCTTGCCAACTACATCCAGAGAACAAAGAATACCTCATGATTACTGCAAAAACTGGATGGAAGCACTTACAGCAAATGTTTGACATGGGCCAGAAAGCTGTGGAAGAAATCTGGTTTGAAACAGCCAAGTCCTATGACTCTGGGATCTCCTTGTAACTGGTTCATGTTAACATCAGTAATTAGAAACCCAATAGGATCAGCTCTAATTTTGTGAAGGATTTCCCTATACAGTTAAAAATGAATTGATGGAACTTATCAATTCTGAGCATGACTATAAAAATGATGTAGTGGGGGTGTTTGACCGCCTCTAACTTCACAAGGAGGGAGGAGAATCAGCATCAACAACCCAGGGCTGATTCCTGTGAGGTCAAACATAGCTCCACCCTCCAACCTTTTTACCAGTTCTAACACCAGCCATCCTTTCCACGGCACTCTACTTCTCTGCTGGGTTCCATAATTAATTGCAATGGCCACACAGAACTCAAAGACCTATTAGGGAAGTAACAGGTTATAATTCAGGATACAGTTCTTCAGTCAGGACAGCCTCTTCTCAGCCATGCCCACAGGCAGGCCTCTCTCTGGCCCTTGGCCCCTCAGCCTGAACTCTGCCCTGCTGAGGCCAAGTGTTTGTTACAAAGCTCTTTAGCTCTGCCGACAAATGCCCAGAGCACCCCACTCCATCAGGAAGCCTCCTGCCTGAAGGCAGTCAGGTCTCTTGCTCCATGGGTCAGCAAGCCTAGCTCCACCAACAAGTGCCTGGAGACACCTCACTCTGCCAGGAAGCCTCCTGTCCAAAGGTGTTCAGCTTTCTTGCTCTGTGGGTCAGCACACCCACTGTTATCACCCTACTCCTTGGGCCAAGAAACTCACTGCACCATCTCCCATCTGTCTCCTGACTTCTTGCCTTATTTCACTGTCTCTGGTATTACAGCTCTCTCTCTCTGTCTCCTGGGTTTACTAGGAGGTTCTCAGTGCAGGGACCCTGGTTCTAAAGGACACGCTGCAGTCCTAGCTCTTCTTTCTTGGTGGTAGTGAGATCTCCCTTCCTGCCTCTGGGATGGCTCATTTTAAGTCTTAGTAGGATGGCAAAACTGACCAATCTCCTCGTTAGGGTTCCATAACCTTATTTGCATGGCCCCAGCCCCACAAGGGTGCCATGCACCTTATTTGTATAATTAGCAAGCTGTCCAATTCCCTTGATGGGCCACAAACCCCTTATTTGCATAGTCCCACCCAGTCATTTGATGGAAGTTACAAGACCATGGCGAAAAGAGCCATATAAAAGTGATCCATCGCACTGCAATGGCTAAGCATATGAAACCGCTAAGGTCTTCAAGCAATCTCATGATCGTCTTTTCAGTTAAGAAAGTACTACATGAGCAAGTATGTCTTCCTGTGAGTCTCACTTGCCTTATGTATAAAATATGCATACTGATATAATTTTGTATCAGATAATCTCTTAAGGTCTATTCTAGCCCTGCGATCAATGACTTTTTTAAACTTTGGGAAGAATACACACACACAAATTTTAAATAACTGGGAATAACACACATACAGACCTAGCTAACACATTACCAGTTTTATGAAGCTGTCTCTGATCTCTCCTTTCTTTAAAATCCCATTGCACTTTGTCTTTTTTATGGCATATTACTTTGCATAATGGATGATGGCTGGTAGTCATCTAGCCTGAGAGCTGTTTGAGGGCAGAGACTATGTAAAACTTATTTTTGTCTTCCCACACCTGGTATAGTACCTTTCCCACAGAAGGTTCTTTAAAAATATTTACGAAATGAATGTTATATTAGAAGAAAGGCTAGAGATGATAAGGCACACACTAAGACATCTTAGGGAGGAATTCAGATGACATTCATAAAAAATTTTAACTTGCTTGAGAGGATAATTGAAACTGGAACTCCAAACAAAGAGGTTGCCAGAGATAGATGCTAGAAGGCACCATTCTGGAACTGCAAGGAAGCAAATAAAGATGTCCAGGCAAAGTCACTAAAGCCTGAGGTATCTAAACATAATGGCTAGCTTTCAGACTGATGCCAGGGAAGTCCCTAAGTAGGTTTTGTAAACCTTTTTTTTTTTAATTTACACTTCTTTTTATATGAATATGGAGTAGATTGGTGAACTGTAGCTCACTGTATACTTAAATTATGTCACAATATTTCCTTCACTAATTTCTGGCCATGTCTTCCTAAGAATGATTTAGTCGATGGCTATTCTTTTGGTTTTATCTATCTATGCTCTACAGATAACTCAAGTCTACAGCTTTGGCCATTCAGACACCCTCTTGGTAATTATCTTTTTCAGTATCTATGAAGAAGCATTGATATCCTCTCTCTCTCTTACCCTGTCTATCTATACTTCCCAAACTAAGTCTCCTTTTAATTTCCTTATACCTTTCATTGGTACCATTTGTAACTTATACTCTATATCTCAATCTCCTTATCCGTAAAAGTGGGGTAAAAGTAATACCTATCTCATAGTTACTCGTGAAGGTTTCATATGATAGCAATGCAAAATGCTTAGCATAGTGGTTGGCACATAGTTGTTGTTAGGTGCCATTGAGTCAATTTCGATTCATAGTGACCCTACGTACAACAGAACAAAACACTGCCTGGTCGTGCACTATCCTCACAATTGTTGCTACGTTTGAGCCCATTCTTGCTGCCACTGTGTCAGGCCATCTCACCAAGAGTCTTCCTCTTTTTCACTGATCCTCCACATTACCAAGTATGATGTCCTTCTCCAGAGACTAGTCCCTTCTGATAACATGTCCAAAGTATGTGAGACAAAGCCTTGCCATTCTTGCTTCCAAGGAGCAATCTGGCTGTACTCCTTCCAAGACAGATTTGTTGGTTCTTCTGGCAATCCGTGGTATATTCAATATTCATTGCCAACACCATAATTCAAAGGCATCAATTCTTCTTCAGTTTTCTTTATTCATTGTCC
This sequence comes from Elephas maximus indicus, assembly GCF_024166365.1. Classification (NCBI taxonomy): domain Eukaryota; kingdom Metazoa; phylum Chordata; class Mammalia; order Proboscidea; family Elephantidae; genus Elephas; species Elephas maximus. The sequence continues at coordinate 68,034,123 of NC_064831.1, read as the reverse complement.
AGCTTTTCTACGTATATGAGGCGACTTAAAATATCACGGCTTAGGTCAGGTGTACCTGAGTCCTCAAAGTGACATTTTTGCTTTTCAACACTTTAAAGAGGTCTTTTGCAGCAGATTTGCCCAATGCAATATGTCATTTGATTTCTTGACTGCTGCTTCCATGGGAGTTGATTGTGGATTCGAGTAAAATGAAATCCTTGATTTCAATATTTTCTCCATTTATTATGAGGTTGGCACACAGTTGGGACTCAATGTTTACTCAAATAAATATTCACTCAACGAATGAATCATATCCCAAGTCACTCAAACTCAACATATTAATTTTTTATTTGCCCTTCTCAAATTTAATTAGTGAGCCCTGTTGATTCTTTGAATCATAGAATTTTAGATTCTGAAAGTCACAGCATCATAGAAATTCAGATAATTCCTGTCTTATTAAATCGTAAACACTGTTTAATAAAAAAAAAAAAAATTTTTTTTTTTTAAAGCTAACATTTATTAAGCACTAAGTATTTTACATGCATTATCTCATTTAATCTTCACAACAAATGCATGAGGGAAGTACTATTTTGATTAATTCGTATTTCCAGATAAGCAAATAGAGGCATAAAAAGTTGAAGTAATTTGCTGAAAGAGAGCCAGGGTTTAAGCCATAGTTCTCTAATAGAGACCATGCTCTTAACCACTACAGGGTCCCATACTGCTTCCTCCCCAGATTGCCTCCCCAACACACACACACACACACTCACACAACTGTGTTAGAGGTGAGATCATTTCATAAGATCATTCACACGAAAGCACTTAAACTCCTCAGATTTAAGGAATTGTGTTTTTTGTCTAGCTTGACCATTCAGGAAATTGAGGACCAGAAAAATGGACTGAAACTGTCCACTCTCAGACCAGTGTTCTTTCTCTTATACCATGAAACTCTACAGATTTCCTCCTCAATTGCTCCTGCTAACATGGATTTCCCTCACTGGCTTCCTAATGGAAAAATTGTCTAACATTATTTTGGTATTTAAATACATGCTGCCTTGCATTAATATTTTGCTGTTTAGTGTTTGTTCCAGCTTAGCTCCAATCAATCCATTCCATGTCATTTATAAGCTCTTGGATGGCATGAATCAAATAATACTTATTTCATATTAGCTTTAGGACCTAGCACTGGGTCAGGCCCCTAGCCCACCTTCAATAAATATCCGTTGAATGAACTGCAAGAATGAATGCACTTCTGTAAGTGCCAGGGCCCTGGTCCTTTCAACCAATGAGGAGAAAACCCAGTTCTAATTTCGAGAATCAATATCATATGTCCAGCAAAGACTCTTTGGTCTTTCAAGTGTCTTATTCTATTCAGGCTTTTATCCCCACTGGACTACATCAGAGCTTTACTTTCTCATCATCCTATCCTTAGTCTCACAAACCCTCTTATTAGAGACAGATAAAAAATCTGGTTACATAGATTGCTGTGTTACAATTTAACCAAAAATCTAGTGGCTTAAAACCTCAAGCAATAGCTTATCTTTCATGGTTTCTGTAGCTGGTGAATTCAGATAGGCCCTGGGACAGCTTGTTTCTGTTCATAACATCTGGGGCCTCAGCTGGGAAGTCTTGAAGGCTCGGGGCAATTTGATGGCTGAGAAGAGACTATGACTATGGACTAGACTATCTGGAGGCACCTTAACTCACTGTCTGGGAGTTAACGCCAGGACCTCAGCAGGGCTGTCTGCTGAACACCTCTCCATCTGGTCTCTGCTTCCTCACAGCCATGGGGTTCTAAGAGCAATCACCCCAAGAGGACCAGACAGAGCTGTATCATCTTTCAAGGCCAAGCCTCAGAAGTCACACACAGAAGTCACTTCCGTTGTAATCACAGGCTCACCCAGATTCAGGGCAAGAGAACACAGAACACATCTCTCAATGGAAGAACACGTGGGAGGGGAGACTTGAGGCCGTTTTAGAAACTACAATCTGCCACATCATCCTAAAAATAGTACTTTAATCCTATCTTCCCATATCTACAGAAAAAAAAAAAATTCTGGCATTGAAAGCACTCTACAGTTCGGCCTCGAATGCTTTTCCTACTTTACTTTCTATGTTATACGTGTCCTCCATTCTGGTCAGACTGACTACTCTGTTACCCAAACTTGTCAGACTCATGACCTCAACTGGTTCCTTTTCTTTTGACCTAAGAAATCCTACTTCTCACTTAATAATGTTTGCTGAATTCTGAAAAATGGACTAAGGTGGCAAAGGCCCTCAGGGATACGTAAATTACACAGCACCACCTGTCTGGGTGTGGACCTTTGCCACTGCCTTGGCTCACCTCCCTGTGTGCTTGGGAAGCAGAGATGACAGGTGAGACCTCAAAACATAACTCATTCCCAGGACACCTCCTTTTTAAATCCCAGAGCCCCCAATAATTTTGCACCTAATATGAAGAAGACAAAGTCCCTGCCCCCTAGGTCCCCCCTGGTGGAGATTGTGAGCAAATGACAATATGCTAAGCCAGGCCGTCAATCTTCTAGCCCAAAGGAACATAAACCTGAATAGTAACTAGTTGTAAAAAAAAAAAAAAAAAAAAGGCTTGTCGTTGTCAGACTTTCTCGTCTGACTTCACAAGGTGGAGGAGAGAATCAAGATGAACATCAGCCCAAGGCTGATTCCTATGAGGTAGAGGTCAGACATAACCTCCAACCTTTTTACTAATTCTGACACCAGCTGTACCTCCTAGGGCACTCTACTTCTCTGTTGGATTTGAAAATTCGTTGCAATAGCCATATGGAACTCACAGACAATACTTACGAGTTTCGGGTTTTTAGGGAAGTACGAGGTTACAAGACTTGGGATCAGGATCAGGAAGCGCATAGGCAAAGTCTCCCTTTTTCAGCACAGAACAGCTCTCTTGATCCTCTCAGCTATGCAAGGCTCCTCTCTGCCCCTTGAGAATAGGCTCCTCCCTTCCCCCTGAGGACAGGCCTCCTCTCTCAGCTTTTGGCTTGGCTTCTGCCCTGCTTGGGCAAGTGTTACAAAGCATTTTTAGTTCTGCTGGTAAGTGCCCAGAGGCACCCTGCTCTGCCAGCAAGCCTCCTGCCCAAAGGCACTCAGCTGTCTCACTCCATGGGTTGGCTCACCCACTGTAGCCTCCTTGCTTGGTGGAATGAGAAGGCCACTGTGCCATCTTGTCCTTGTCTCCTGGTTCTCCTGCCACAGTTTCTCTGCTGAGCTTGCCACTGCTTCTTGTTGTCTCAAGCCTTCTCTGGTGTTAACAGAGCTCTGCCTCCTGGGTCTAGGGGGTTTTCAGCACAGGTACCCCAGGTCCAAAAGATTCACTCCACCCTTCTTTCTTGGTGGTAGTAAGGTCCCCTCTTCCAACCTCTGGGATGGCAAATTTTAAGCGATCATTTAAACAGGATGGCAAAGCTGAACCATCCCTTCATTAGGGTTCCATACACCTTATTTGCTTGGTCCCACCCCAGCAGCGGTTCCATGCACCTTATTTGCATTGCTAGCTAGCTGTCCTATCCCCTTCATGGGCCATAATCACCTTATTTGCATAGTCCCACCCAATCACCTTGTGGGCGTTATAAGACCATGCATGGCTAAAAGAGCTGTATTAAGTAACACACTGCACAGCAGTAGTTTATTTAGAGACTGAAGCCAGACAAGAGTATGGGTGGAAAGAAGAGATGGATAATGAACAGGTAAACAAACACAACAATTTCAGGTATGGATAAGTGCTATAAAGAAGATAAAATGCTGCATGTACTTCCACAGTAGTCAAAACAGACTGGTACTGGTACAACAGATACGTAGACCAATGGAAAAGAATTGAGAATCCAGACTTAAATCCATCCACATATGAGCAGCTGATATTTGACAAAGGCCCAAAGTCAGTTAAGTGGGAAAAGACAGTCTTTTTAACAAACGGTGCTGGCATAACTGGATATCCATCTGCAAAAAAATGAAACAAGACCCATACCTTATACCATGCACAAAAACGAACTCAAAATGGATCGAAGACCTAAATATAAAACCTAAAACAATAAAGATCATGGAAGAAAAAATAGGGACAACGCTAGAAGCCCTAATACATGGCATAAACAGAATACAAAATATTACTAACAATGCAAAAGAGAAACGAGATAACTGGGAGCTCCTAAAAATCAAACACCTATGCTCATCCAAAGACCTCACCAAAAGAGTAAAAACATTACCTACAGACTGGGAAAAAGTTTTTAGCTATGACGTTTCTCATCAGCATCTGATCTCTAAAATCTACATGATACTGCAAAAACTCAACTACAAAAAGACAAATAACCCAATTAAAAAATGGGCATATGAATGGACGCTTCACTAAAGAAGACATTCAGGTGGCTAGCAGATACATGAGGAAATGCTAACCATCATTAGCTACGAGAGAAATGCAAATCAAAATTACAATGAGATTCCATCTCACTCCAACAAGGCTGGCATTAATCCAAAAAACACAAAATAATAAATGTTGGAGAGGTTGTGGAGAGACTGGAACACTTATACACTGCTGGTGGGAACGTAAAATGGTACAACCACTTTGGAAATCAATTTGGTGCTTCCTTAAAAAACCAGAAATAGAACTACCAAACAATCCAGCAATCCCACTTCTTGGAACATATCCTGGAGAAATAAGAGTCTTTACACGAACAGACATGCACACACCCATGTTCACTGCAGCACTGTTTACAATAGCAAAAAGTTGGAAGCAACTAAGGGTAATTATGAGTCCAAGAGACAGAAAGGGCCACATAAACCACAAACTACATCAGCATAAGAACAGAAGAACTAGATGGTGCCCAGCTACAACCGATGGTGCCCAGCTACAACCTGACAGGAACACAACAAAGAACCCCTGAGGGAGCAGGAGAACAGTGGGATGCAGACCCCAAATTTTCATAAAAAGACCAGACTTAATGGTCTGTCTGAGACTAGAATGACCCCAGAGGTCATCGTCCCCAGACCTTCTGTTAGCCCAAGACAGGAACCATTCCTAAAGCTAACTCTTCAGACAGGGATTGGACTAGACTATTGGATACACAATGATACTGGTGAAGAACGAGCTTCTTGAATCAAGTAGACACAGTAGACTATGTTGGCATCTCCTGTCTGAAGGGGAGATGAGAGGGTAGAAAGAGTCAGAAGCTGGCTGAATGGACTTGAAAAGAAACAGAGGAGGGGAGTGTGCTGTCTCATTAGGGGAAGAGCAATTAGGAGTACATTTTTTTTTTTTTAATAGCAAGGTGTTCATGAATTTTTGTATGAGAGTCCAACTTGATTTGTAAACTTTCACTTAAAGCACAATAAAAATTAAAAAAAAAAAAGATAAAATGCTGCACTGTATGTTACTGGTAGAGTGTTCCTTTAACTAGGTTGGTTGGGGAAAGCCTTTCTGACCAGGTGCAGGGCAGAAGAGGAGACCATGACAAAAGTTCTCGCTGAAGTGTGAACTGCACTGTAATTTATTTTCTATGTCCAGAAAAAAATGCATGTATCAGCAATAGAAGTGAAAGCCAGCTTCGGGAAGGTAAATGAGAAGAGGCAGGATAAAAGGCAAAGTCTGATGTGATCGGAACCACTCTGGGGAACGGGACAGGAATGGTAGGTAAGCATTAGGTAAGCATAGGTCACACTACTGCTAAGACAGGTCTACTAAGACTGCTGAGTGGTGAAGAGAAAGTGAACGTGAAACTAGAGCGCAAGCATGGGAGAAGGAAATTAGCCACAACTCCACCTTCTCTTAGGCTAAGACTTTCCAGCCCTCCTTCCCATGCCAGAGAAACCCCTTCACAGACCGCAGCCCAGCCTCTCCGCCGCGCCCCAGAGCCCCAGCTCCCACGCGGTTAACAGGCTCTCGCTCCGCCCCCCGGGGGAACTTCCGCGTCCTTGGCTGCCCCGCCCCCTGGGTGGTTCTGCGCACGCGCGGGGGCCATATTAGCGAGGCTACTCGGGCAGCTGCGGTGGTTTTCCGCCCGCGGAGTAACGCGCTCGGTGTAGATCTTGACTCTTCAGTGTCTTCACTCCGGTGAGCCTTTGCCCCCTGGGGACCCGCGGAAGCTTGGCCACTCTCCTCGTGGGCGGGGGTTGTGAGCGTCGAGACAGAGCTGATCCCGGCCTGCAGCCACTGCCGAGGAACCGCGGGCGCGATGACTCTGCACCGGCCTCGGTGACAGACCCGCGTCCGGGACTTGGCTCCGGCCGGCCACCGTCGGGCTCCCTGCGCGGAGCGTGGTCGGTGGGGACCAGGTCGGGAGCAGGGGAGCGGTGGGCAGGACCACGGAGTGGGCAGGTTCCGCCCCTTGAAGAATCCCGTTCGGTGAAGGTGCCAGTGAACTTAAAGTCGTCCTGTGCCCGGCATCGGGCGTGGAAATCCAGAAAGTTGTTTTTACGCGCGAATGAGATCCTCGGCAGGTCTCCCCTGTTTGTGCTCTCCTGGCTTCTCTGCTCAGGGTTATTCTTACCTTTCACCTGTCCGTTGCAACAGCCTCGTAAACTGGTTACCCTGCTGGAGTGATCTCACCAGCCAGACTGATATTTCCAAAACGCACGTCATTTCTTGTGGCTTGTAGGATCATTTGGTGGAACCTCGTTGCTTAATGGATAAAATTCAGAATTTTTACCTAGACACACGGGCCTTTTGTGACTTTATTTCTGCGTACTGTTCCAGTTTTTTAAGTCTCGGTATTCCAGTATTTGGGAACATGGACTTTGGAGTCTGAAGGCTCAGCTTTCCAACTAAGTCCCAGTGCCGTCTTTTGCAGGAATGGTAATGATGATGCCAAAGATTACCCACATAGTTCAGGACTCCGTGTCTGTCTCTGGAGAAAGCCGAAGGTGCTTAACCTGGCATTCAAGGCTCTGCATGGTTTGAATACTTGTTTAGTTCTCTAGCTTCTTTTTCTTTTCTGTTTTTTAGACTTAGGCAATTTTTTTCTTGCCCGCTGAGCTATCCTTTCTGTATCATCGTTCATGCTTTCTTCTGGAATGCCCTTCCCCTCTTCTTCCTCTTAGGCCTGAGAGTGAGTTCTCAAACTTGTTTCTGCCTCTGCCATCTCTGCTTTGGAGTCACTTTCTGTATCATTTTCTCAAAAAAGTCCTCTCGGGTATTCTTCACCCCTCTTCCTTCCCCACCTTCCACATTGCTTTGTAATTGTCTATCTGCTTCCCTTACGTGACTACCATACTGTAAGCTCTTATGGGCAGGGTTTGTTTTACCCACTTGGTATTCCAGCATCTAGCATAGTGCCTGGCACTTACCAGGTGCACAGTAAACCTTGGTTGAATGAATGGAGCAAACAAAACGATTTTTTTTTTAAGTCAGAAAATGCTTTTTAAATTGTCAGTTTTGTTTTAATAATGATCATATTTTCTTTTTGCAGGAATTATATAAAATTCAGAAAACATGGTGAGTTAATACACATGCCAGTTTGTTGTCTGAAAAATAGTGTATTGTTCATTCTTAAATTACGGACGTGCTTGAGAGAATTGAAGTGAAAGGAAAAAGACGGGATGGTATCTTCTTCCTTATTGGTTTCCCCCCACACATTGAACTTTGTATATCAGGATTTGTTTTATAAAATGGTTTGTGGGCTTGCGAGGGCTTGCTTACTTTCAGTGAGTAGGAATCACTGGTATGTTTTTCCTTTGCAGTCTCGAAGATATGACTCCAGGACTACTATATTTTCTCCAGAAGGCGAGTAGAAATTGTTCAGTCTGTCTTAAATAAACTGTTTTTTAAAGTGTTAGGCTTTTAGGGAACAAAATCTACAAACTTTTTTTTGTAGTTAAGTTTTTCATCCTTTTTGTACTTTGAATTAAGTACGGTCATCTGGTTGATTATATGCCTCATAGAAGAGTAAAAGTGAGATTCTTATTGGTAGCTTGCCAATATCACTGCTGTTTTATTTGGACCTATAGGATACCAGTGGGCCAAAAGCACAGAGTCTTAGTTTCTTCTGCTTGTGTTTTGTAGGTCGCTTGTACCAAGTTGAATATGCCATGGAAGCTATTGGACATGCAGGCACCTGTCTGGGAATTTTAGCAAATGATGGTGTTTTGCTTGCAGCAGAGAGACGCAACATCCACAAGCTTCTTGATGAAGTCTTTTTTTCTGAAAAAATTTATAAACTCAATGAGTAAGTGAGATCTTTGGAAAGATACTTGTAAAATGTCTCACACTCTTGCATGAGGACCATGTGTTGTTCATTTCATGCTTGGGGCCAAGCACTTAGTGGAGAAACAGCACTGTATAGTGATAAGAGTACAGGCTTAGCAGGCAGATTTGGGTTCAGATCCGTGCTCTACCCATACAAGCTCTGTAACCTTACACTATTAACTTTTCAGAACCTCGTAGTTTTTTGTTTTAGTGTAGTAGTGACAGTTTAATAAAGTAAAATAAGGGCAAAGCACCTAACACAGTGTCTGGCATCTAGCAGGCCTTCAAAGTATTGTTTAGAATGGCTACTCAGGGATTTTGAACTATGTATACTGAGGAATGGACCTCTTCAAGGTCTAGGAACTATTTAGCCAAGTCCTATACACTTAATAGTCCCTGGGTGATAGAGTTAACTCTCTTTGCTGCTACCCGAAAGGTTGGAGATTTGAGTCCACCCAGAGGTGCCTCAGAAGAAAGGCCTGGCAATCTGTCTCCAAAAAATCAGCCATTGAAAACTGTATGGAGCATAGTTCTACTCTGACAATGTTATCATGAGTTGGAATTGACTCAGTGACAGCTGGTGGCATACACTTAAACATTAGGCATGCAGGATTTTGCTGCTGACAGCTGGATTTACTAATTAACTTTCCCTTCAGTGGGAGTCCTGTGAAGGCTGGTTTTAAGGGCCTGTTGGTGCTGTCTGCAGAGAAGTATTATCCCTACCACAGAGCCACTCTTCAGTTCACTCAGCAACTCAAGGGTTTGGCTGAACATAGCGATAGGAGGTACCTAGGCTGTAGGAGCAGCAGGGCAGCTCTTGAGGAGCAGGGGGCAAAGAAAGGAAATGCACCTCATAGCTTGAACCTAGCCCAGGCTTCCTAGGCAGGCTTGCAAAACCCCATGCCCTCATGCCCCCTCAAGCTAAGCCCTAGGAGGTGAGAGTACCACACAGGAGCATCAGGCTGTTTATCTTTCTGTCTGGCAAAACCTTTTTCTTCTACTCTTGCCGACTCTTCAGGATTTACTTTAGCTTCTCATATTAATTTTCTTGCCATGAACACAGGGCAGCAATGACGCATAACACCTCGTTAAGGGTACATTTGTTTCTGTTTCGTGTTGGATGACATTAAACTAAAAGCCTCCTACAAGGATAAAGCATCCGTAGTTTTTGTCTGAAGGGAATAGCGGCTGCGAAGCAAGCATAGTGAATTTCTAATAGAGCATAAAAAGTAATAGAATGCAGGACTCCTTAATATAATGCCTAAATACCCCTTTCAAGCATTTCCCCTGCTGACAGATCAATCTCTTTTCTTTAAGGGACATGGCTTGCAGCGTGGCGGGTATAACTTCGGATGCTAATGTTCTAACTAATGAACTGAGGCTCATTGCTCAAAGGTACGGTCCTAATAGCGTAATCGATGATGGATGAATTAGGTTAGATGTTTCCAAGGAGAGCTCACTTTTGCAAAGGTTAAAGGCATTAAAAATCTATTAATTGAAAATGAGTGTTTTTTTTTTTAACCAAACTTCTGAAGTGTTATTTATCGTAAGGATATTAAGATGTTGACAGGTCCCCTCCTCCTTCCCTCTTCAGGTCACAAGTGCCTGTTGCGTTGTCCCCACAGCATAAATTTCCTTTCAGAGACTGTGCTGTTCAGAGAGTGTCTGGGCCACAGAGAAGACTGATCAGCTGATCTCTTTAAATCCTAGGTATTTGTTGCAGTATCAGGAGCCTATTCCCTGTGAGCAGTTGGTCACAGCACTGTGTGACATCAAGCAAGCTTATACACAGTTTGGAGGTACTAACTGGTTGGGAATTTGATTTAAAAAGGCTAAAATGTTTAATGAATTTGGACCTTTTTAAGATACTAAGAAGGAATTGAAAATTAAACAGGCAGGTGAACACTTTTCATAAGCTCCTGCTTTATAAGCTGTCGTGTAACTCATTGTGAATTTTGTTAATAGGATATTGAGAGGCCAAAATAATCTTTTCAAATCTGGAAACAGATTGCTTTTTACATAATAATGAAATTTAGCGTGGATCCCCAGTGTCTTTTTTCCCCCTCCTGACTGTTTCCCAGGCCTAGAAACAAAAGCAGAATTTATGATGGAGCTTATCTGTCATGGCCAGAACACAAAGCAGTTTATGAATGTTTAACTTCACAGGAAAGGGCTTAGCCACCTTCACTGAGCTCAGACAACTGTGAAACAAAATTTAGATTGTTGCTACAATTGACTTTTTTTCTCTTTATTACAGGAAAACGTCCCTTTGGTGTTTCATTGCTGTACATTGGCTGGGATAAACACTATGGCTTTCAGCTCTATCAGAGTGACCCTAGTGGGAATTACGGGGGCTGGAAAGCCACATGCATTGGAAATAACAGTGCAGTGAGTATTTTTGTGGTGTCACAAGATCTAGTGAAAGGTCTAATCATTACTGCAATTAAAGTAGTAATGAGAATAAACAGTATTTTAAGGTAGCTGCCACACACCTTAATGTGATACGGAAAACTGTGATTTCTGTTAGTGACAGAGTTGCTGGTACTACTAATACTGCTGGGGTTTGTTGCCTACATTTATAATGAAAGCAGATGCTAATTTTCAGTTAGAAGTTGTGAAAATAAAGATGTAATTTTTTTCCCCTTCCTAGTTCACAGACCCCCTGAATTCTACCCTGGACCCCTTGGGGATCTGAGGACCCCAGGTTAAAAACTCTGTGGACATTGGCACTCGCCTTTCCAATCCCATCACGTGTTTACCCTCTCTACCGTCAAAACTATATGCTGATTATCATGCTAGTAATAATTTGAGGCATCGTTTTTCTGACCAAGCCATATTCCTAAAGAGTGGAAAAACTTAAAGAAAATTCTATATGCTGATTCTTTATGTTTTTATAGGCAGCTGTGTCAATGTTGAAACAAGACTACAAAGAAGGAGAAATGACTTTGAAGTCAGCACTTGCTTTAGCTATCAAGGTGCTAAATAAGACCATGGATGTTAGTAAACTTTCTGCTGAAAAAGGTAATTCATGTGATCGAGCAGCTACTGTGTTAGGCCTTTAACATGTTATCTAAGTTCATTGAAATAGCAACCCTCTGAGTTAAGTGGCCTTACACCTATCTCCTAAATGAGGGCATGGGGCCTTCACGAGGTTAAGTGGCTTGACGAAGGTCAACCTTTGTAAGTTGTGGAGCCGCAATCCCACATGACATTCCAAGCTTAGTGACTTAAGGCTGAATGTTGTAAATACTCAGAGATCTGAGCCCTGCTACTTTCAGTTAACAGTTATCAGGATTTCTCATTAATGGTGTCTATGCTTGTTTATACAAGTAGCACCCAACTTATGACAGTGCTCTGTTCCAAAGACTCCGTCGTAAGTCGGTCCTGACTTAGGTCAGATATCACACTTTTTATTAGCAGCATCTTTATAAATCATAACATTGTACATCTGTGGGTGAACATCTGAGAATGATAACAGCAAATTACATGCTGCAACATTGTATTTAGTACACATTGCTAACAAGATGTACCAAAAAAAAAAGTTGTAAGTGCAGTTAGTCGTAACTCGAATACGTCTTAAGTCGGGGACTACCTGTATATATGATAAAGTGTATGTAGGAAGTTATATATTTGTATAATACACTTTTATCAGAGTTATAACATTAGCGGAGTTGTATCACCTTTTCCTGTTCTTCTGAATCTACTAATCTCTTAGATTAACCCCATGGTTCCAATTAAGGGATTTAGTTCATGTATAAGTTGTATGACCATGTAAAATGTTAATATTTCTAACATTATTCAAAAATTATAGTAAGTTAGCATATTGGCTCCTGGTAGGAGGCGCTACTCAGTTTTTTCACTACAGAAAAAATTCTTTCCCCTTCAGGTATCAGTCCACTTTTCTTGTCTGTAGCCATGGAAGCTGCTTTCCGTGCCTTTGTTTTGGAAAAGGGATTTTAAAAGTCCTTGAAAAATAAGTGCTATCATTTGTTGAAGATTCTTTCTGAGCCTTCAGAGGTTCCAACAAGGAAATTGTGGTTCTCTCTGATCAGCAGCTAATAGCAGGCCAGCTAGAGCAATTGACTGATTGTACTTTTTCCAAACCCAACCCGTTGCCATCCAGCCGATTCCGACTCATAGTGACCCTATAGGACACAGTAGAACTGCCCCATAGGGTTTCCAAGGCTGTAATCTTTATGGAAGCAGACTGCCACATCTTTCTCCCACAGAGCAGCTGGTGGGTATAAACCACTGATCTTTCTGTTAGCAGCTGAGCACTTAACGACTGCACCACCAGGGCTCTTTTTCCAGGGGAGTGACAAAACAACTGCTAAGAAGATTGGTATGGGCAGGGAGAAGGAAGATATTTAAGTAAAAATAGTAATCAAAACATTACAAGACCCAAGATACTTTGTTCCTATAAAAGTATCCACAAATTGTTAATACATGTAAAACAAGGAAGAATGGTGTGAACTAAAGCCACAGTAACGTGACGAGGTTAAGTTATGATTGCCTATTAAGCTTGTTCACTAAGAATGGCTGCCGATAATACACATACGTGTGTTTATTTCTAGTGGAAATTGCAACCCTAACAAGAGAGAATGGCAAGACAGTAATCCGAGTTCTCAAACAGAAGGAAGTGGAACAGCTGATCAAAAAACACGAGGAAGAAGAAGCTAAAGCTGAGCGTGAGAAGAAAGAAAAAGAACAGAAAGAAAAGGATAAATAGGAGACCAAATCAAGGATTTTATAACTCATTTTGGGCACCATTTCAGTGTAAGACCTGTCCTAATCTTTCACACTGAGAGAGCTTTGACTTTTTTTTTAACTTGTGCAGTGAGGAAATAGGACATTACATGCTGAACTGGGTCCTTGTTATTTCTGTTCAGTTGAATACCTTATGGTAATGATTGCTCTTCATGGACATCTTACAAGATTTTTTGTTTGTTTTTTGAATAAAACTTAGAAGAATGGAAATGGTGTATTTACTATATAAGAAAATGTAGCAGTAATTGATAAAGATGCCGGGATGAATATCTTCTTTTCATGCTTTGTTTGTACTGTGGCAACCCTTTAGTTACTTTTAAATAGGGTGTTAAAACTGACAGAAATGTAACCGCTATAAAAAGGGGAAGATGGGAGCTGTGCACTGAAGATTTCCTTTGCTGTCCTTCACCTAGCATCTTGGAGAGTCTGTAGCTGTCTATAGTCTATAGCAGAGAGCTGCCCTCCCCCTAGGCCTAATAAAACAAACAAACAAAAAAAACCAAACCCAGTGCCGTTGAGTCAATTCCGACTCAGTGACCCCATAGGACAGAGTAGAACTGCCCCATAGAGCTTCCAGGGAGCACCTGGCGGATTCAAACTGCTGACCCTTTGGTTTAGCACTTAACCACTATGCCACCAGGGTTTCCCTAGGCCTAATAGGATGATACGTATAAGGTCTGTCCAGTGGAAAGTGTATGACATTTCCGTTCTGACTGCTGGCAGCCTTCAATGTTGATTTAAAAAATCAGTTGTCAGGTCAATTCCAATTCATGGCAACCTTCCATGCTCCATAGGGTTTGTGATGACTGGTTTTTTTCCGAAGGAGATGGCCAGGCCTTTCTTCGGAGGAGTCTCTGGGTGGGCTCGAACCTCTAATCTTTGAGTTAGCAGCCAAGCGCAATATCAATCCTTAATATTGATAAAATACAATGGATTGTGGCAGCTATTAATACTTAAAAAATTATATGTGTGAGCATACACCCAAATGACTATAATAAAACCTGAAAGGTATAGATAAAACGAAGCCCTGTGTACTTACCACCTAGATTAAGAAACAACCAGTACTTTTGAAGCACCTGTATAACCCTTTCGGCTCTCTTTCTACCCTCAAGAAATGATAACCATTATTCTGAGTTGTGTGTTGGTCATGCCTCTTAGCTATGGCTTTTACACTGTTCCATCCCCATTCTGGCTCTCCTCCTTCCACTGGCAGATAGTCCAGCTAGGTCTGCCTGTCGGAGAACTACTCTTTTCACGGTGGGCACAGTCCTCAGGTGGCCAGATGACCCACCTCTGTCTCAGTGATTGAGAATGAACACGTGGACTGAGTGAAGCCAGAATTGATGGAGGGTATGAACTGCCCACAGCCAGCATCCCAACCTGTGTGGAAGATGTAGTATAGTAAGAGAAGTTAGGCAAACAGAAAAGTGCAAACGAGATGAGAATAGTTCAGTTCTGGCTGAAGCGAACTCCACTGATGGACTTTTGCTTGACTGTTGCTGGCTTAGGTTTTTGAGGGCTTTATGATTGACGTGACAGAGCAGTGCTCCTTAAAAGTGTGGTCTGTGGAACGGCAGCTTCAGCTCCAGCTGGGAATTTGTAAGGAATGCAAAGTCTCGGGTCCATCCAGACCTACTGAATAAAAATCTCTGGGGATGGTGCCCAGCAAACTTTGAACACAACGCACAAGTGATTTTTGTGCTAAAGTTTGAGGATCACTTTCCTGCATATTGGACCCCTGATGGTGCAGTGGTTAAGAGCTCAGCTGCTAACCAAAAAGTCAGCAGTTTGAGTCTACCAGCCCCTTTCCCTCTTTAGAAACCCTGTGGGGCAGTTCTACTCTGTCCTATAGGGTTGCTATGAGTCAGAATTGACCAACGGCAACGGGTTAAGGGTTGCTGTATGTCAGAATCACCTGGGAAGCTTCTGAAATTTCTTGTTCCCAGACTGTATGCCATACCAATTAAATCAGCATCTGGTGTGGGGCCCAGGTATTAGCATTTTTTTAAAAAAGCTTCCCAGGTGATTTCAATGTGCAGCCTGGGTCGCAGGGCCTCCTGGCTTCCAGGGTTTGCCTGATGCAGTCTGAGCAATCTTCATTACAGCAATCTTCATCTGAATGAAAAATCTTCATTCCTTGGGCTATGTATAATTATTTACTTAGGATAAATTTAGTGGTGAGCAGGGGCTCTCCTCCACCAAGACCAAACATTTCATTCTCCATCTGGGCAAAACTCTTGGGTGCACCACCAGCTCAGAAGCACCTTGACACAAACATGAAACTAAAGAGAACTGAAGTTGGAAATCTTCAGTCAAACCTTTAAAGTCAAAATCTTAAGTGTTTTTTTTTTTTTGGTGGATTATAAATCATGCTTTTAAGACATACCTTGTGTCCCTATGTGTAATTTTACATCTGATGTTTTTCTCAATCAGAAAATAAGTGAGATTCTGGAATTTCTACAGTCTAGCACTTTGACAGTGCTGTGAAAACATCTGTTTCAGCAATGCAAAGATATTCCACACGGGAAAAAAAATCGGAAAGGGGATTTTTTTTTTTTTATTGACCACTTACCACGATGCTGGTAATTTTAAGTGATAGGGATACATGGGGGGATGAGATGTGTCCTCAGCTCTTAGCTTGCAGTCCTGCAGGAAAAGCAGGGCTAGAACCAACTACTTCAGGTGGAGGAAGTGGCTATATACTAAAGGCCAGGGAGTAAAGGGAGAAGGAACTGCAGGTGCAGAGATCTGGTGGTAAAAAGCTTCATATTTACAGAGAGCAAGTAGCTGAGCAGAGCTACGGCATAGCTTTTTGAGGGAAGATGGTTATTGACAAGAGATAAGATTGGAAATGTCCACTATGGTGAGAAGAAGAAAGCTTTGCAAATCCTGGAGTCTGTTTTATGCAATGCAGAGGTCACTGAGAATTTAGAGTGAAGGAGACAATTACACTCTAACTTGTTTAAAACAATGATTCTGGAAGTCCAGAAGATGGATTAGGTGGGAAGAGACAGCAGGGAGACTAGTTAGGAGGCTACCAAAATAGTATGGGGAGGAAGGATGAGGTGAGGGCCCAAGGCAGCAGTAACAGGAATGGAGAAGAGAGGAAGTGCCGAGAGTAAGGGATGAGGGAGAAGGGGTAAAGGATGGCTGCAGACTCTGATTCAAGAGAGTAGTTAACGTCTCATCTAAAAAGGCATTAAATGAACATGATGACGTACTCAAAATGTTCTAATGTCTTTTTTATTATTGTTGTTACAGTGTGAGATCCGATGGCACTGGCACTGGGTTTAGTGTGAGATCAAGTACAGACTAATATCCCTGAGAGGGAAGAACTCTAGAAACGACCTTGCATACAGTTACGCATTGCAGTAAAACCAAACCCAAGGCCCCACCTCCAAATATACCCTTCTACCATTTTAAGGTTCAACTTTTATCCTATAATAGAAAAAAATTATTACAATAGGGATACAAAGTTCATGCTAGTAGAAATCTGAGGACAAATAAAACATCAAAAATAAAAACAGCCTTAATGTTCTTCTAGATGTTTTAGTGGGCATACAGATATGCAGATTTTTTTAACAGGAAAATTCAGTATCTACTCCTCTGTAACGTGCCTTTCTTCACTTGTGATATGATGAGCATTTTTTGTGCCAATATTAATCAGTAACAGAACAGTATTCCATGGTATGAAGTTTCTTCATATGGTAAAGTTTAACAATGCCCTCTTGATGGTCATTTAGGTTGTTACTAATTTTTATTCATTTGTTAAACAGAGCCATGATTAATATCCATATGGTTAAATCTTTGGAGCTATGTGTAATTATTTCCTTAGGATAAATTTCTATCAGTGGAATTACTAGGTCAATGGTTGTGGACATTTTCGAGGCTTTTGGTACATGTTGTTAAATTATGTCTGCCCTCCAGAAAATTATACTGATTTATACTCCAGTAGGCATGTGTGATAGAATTTTGCAAAACCAACCAATTATTCATTGTAGATACCTTTTTTCAACAACATAAACAGTGACTATACACATAGACCTCGCTGGATGAAATGCACGGGAATCAAATCCTCTACATCTGTGGAAAGAGATAATGAAGAAGCTCAGCATCATTGGTCAGGACAAGGCCAAGGGCCAACTGCAGAACAGACCATCAATTGCTCATACACAAGTTCAAGCTGAAGCTAAAAAAAAAAATAAAACAAGCCCATAAGAGCCAAAGTATGACCTTGAGTATATCCCACCTGTATTTAGAGACCATCTCAAAAATAGATTTGTTGCATTGAACACTAATGACTGAAGATCAGATTAGTTGTGTGAAGACATCATACGTGAAGAAACCAAAAGGTCATTAAAAAGATAGGAAAGAAATAAACGACCAGAATTGATGTCAGAAGAGACTCTGAAACTTGCCCTTGAATGTAGAGTAGCTAAAGCAAATGGAAGAAATGGTGAAGTAAAAGAGCTGAACTGAAGATTTCAAAGGGTGGCTCAAAAAGGCAAAGTATTATAAAGAAATGTGCAAAGACCTGGAGTTAGAAAATCAAAAGGGAAGAACATGGTCAGCATTTCTCAAGCTGAAAGAACAGAAGGAAAATTCAAGCCTCGAGTTGCAATATTGAAGGATTCTATGAGCAAAATGTTGGATGACGCAGGAAACATCAAAGGAAAATGGGAGCAATACATAGAGTCACTGTACCAAAAAGAATTGGTCAACATTCAACCATTTCAGGAGGTAGTACGTGATCAAGAACCAATGGTACTGAAGGAAGAAATCTAAGCTGCACTGAAGGCATTGGAAAAAACAAAGCTCCAGGAACTGACAGAATACCAATTGAGATGTTTCAACAAACGTTGGGAGCATTCACTTGTCTATGCCAAGAAATTTGGAAGACAATTAACTACCTGGCCAACTGACTGGAAGAGATCCATATCTGTGCCCATTCCAAAGAAAGGTGACCCAACAGGATGTAGAAATCATAGAACAATATCATTAGTTTCACATGAAAATAAAATTTTGCTGAAGATAATTCAAAAACGGCTGCAGCAGTACATTGATAGGGAACTGCCAGAAATTCAAGTCGGGTTCAGAAGACTGCATGCAATGAGGGATATCATTACTGATGTCAGATGGATCTTGGCTGGAAGCAGAGGATTCCAGAAAGATGTCTACCTGTGTTTTATTGACTATGCAAAGGCATTTGACTGTATGGATTATAACAAATTATGGATAACATTGTGAAGACTACAAATTCCAGAACACTTAATTGTGCTTATAAGGAACCTGTACATAGCCCGAGGCAGTCATTCTAACAGAACAAGGGGATGCTGCATGGTTTAAATTCAAGAAAGTTATGTGTTGGGGTTGTATCATTTCACCATACCTATTCAATCTGTATGCTGAGCAAATACTCCAAGAAGCTGTACTATATGAAGAATGGGGCATCAGGATTGGAAGAAGACCCATGAACAACCTGTGATATGCAGATGACTCACCCTTGCTTGCTGAAAGTGAAGAGGACTTGAAGCACTTACTGATGAAGATCAAAGACTACTGCTTTCAGTGTGGATTACACTTCAATGTAAAGAAAACAAAAATCCTCACAACTGGACCAATAAGCAACATCATGATAAGTGGAGAAAAAAAATTGAACTTGTCAAGGATTTCATTTTACATGGCTCCACAATCAATACCCACGGAAGCAGCAGTCGAGAAATCAAACAACGCCATTACATTGGGCAAATCTGCTGCGAAAACCTTTTAAAAGTGTTGAAAAGCAAGGATGTCACTTTGAGGACTTAGGTGAGCCTGGCCCAAGCCATAGTGTTTTCAATCTCCTCATATGCATGAGAAAGCTGGACAATGAGTAAGGAAGACCTAAGAAGATTTGATGCCTTTGAATTACGGTATTGGTGAAGAATATTGAAGATACCATAAACTGCCAGAAAAATGAACAAATCTGTCTTGGAAGAAGTACACCAAGAATGGTCCCTAGAAGCAAGAATGGAGAGACTTCGCTTCATGTACTTTGGACGCATTATCAGGAGGGACCAGTCCCTGGAGAAGGACATCATGCTTGGTAAAGCAGAGGGTCAGAGAAAAAGAGGCAGACCCTCGATGAGATAGACTGATGCAGTGGCTACAACAGTGGGTTCAAGCATAGCAAAGATTGTGAAGATGGCACAGGACTGGGCAGTGTTTTGTTCTGTTGTACACAGGGTCTCTATGAGTTGGAGCCAACTCGACAGCACCTAATAACAGCAACAACATCTAGGAAAATATATCAGTCATTTAGAGTTCTTGCTGTTAGTATAATTGTATAAAGATATTCCCCATTCCAAAGTGTATAGACATTATCCAGTAATTTTGTGGTTTTATCACCTTTATCATATATAATTTTAAAAATATAGTTGTTATCATATTTTCAAAAGGAAATATTTAAATTAATTATGCAATTTAACTCCACGGTTCAGACTTGGGAATTGTCCATTCTTCAGTGACTTCATAATTAAAGAAAATATGAGTCAGAATTGACTCAACAGCAATGGGTTTGGTTCTTTGGTTTTTAAGATATTGTCATCTACCTTTCTTGGTTTATTTATTTATTTTTATTTTTACTTTTTTGGTAACGGCTTTGTGGAGATATAATTTGTCTACCATACAATTCACCCATTTAAAGTGTACACTTCAATGGCTTTGGTATATTTAGAGTTGTGCAACCATTGCCACAATCCACTTTAAAACATTTTTATCACCTCAAAAAGAAACACTGTTACATTATAGCCACCATTTCCCTCAAGTCCCTCCCAACCCTAGGCAACCACTAATCTACTTTTCTGTCTTTATGTTGTTAGTTGCCCTAGAGTCAATTCTGACTCATGTCCATCCCATGTGTTACAGAGTAGACCTGCTGTGTAGGGTTTTCTTGGCTGTAATCTTAATGGAAGCAGATTACCAGGTCTTTTCTTTCATGGTACCACTGGGTGAGTTCAAATCCCCAACCTTTAGGTTAACAGTGGAGAGCAAACTCTTTGCACCATCTACCGGTCTTATTTAGATCTGCCTGTTCTGGACACTTAGTACTATTTATCAATACAACATGTGGTCTTTGGTGACGAGCTTCTTTCACTTAGCATAATGTTTTTGAGGTTCATCCATGTTGTAGAATGTATCAGTAATTCTTTTTTTTTTTTTATTGCCAAATAATATTATTTTGTATGGGTGTTTTATGGGTACCACATTTTGTTTGTCCACTTGCCAGGTAGTGGACGTTTGGATTTGTTTTTGTTTTTTTACTTTTTGGCTATTATGAATAACACTGCTATGGACACTTGTACACAGTTTTTGGATAGATGAGTGTTCTGATTTATTTTGGGTATATATACCTAGGAGTAGAATTGCTGGGTCATAACTTGGTTTATTTTTAATTCATCTTTATACCGTGTACTCATATTAGCAGTATAGATTTTGAAAGGAATCTGCTTCCACCTATTTTCTCCAATAACAGCCAAGTGAAAATGGGAAATGGGTTGAATATTGGAATAAATATATATGAATTTGTTAATTATTGTTTAAGTAGGTCTCGCAGTTGGAGAGGATGTTCACTTCTTTTCATCTTGGCAGGGAGAATCATTTCTCTAAGTTCCTTTATACTTAACACTACGAGAGGTCAAGCCTTTGGTTCTGTACCCAAGAATCTTATGTAATAACATTCTTTTGAAAAATTCATACAGAATGGGAGAATCCAGGGTAACTTGTCTTCTGAGTCCCAAATAATCTAATAAACTTACTTGTCCTGGTTACAAAAGCAATACATGATCACTTTGGAAAATAGACAATAAAATAAAAATTGCCCATATCTTGCCCTTTGGTAGTCACCGTTAACTCATTTCATTTGCCCACTTTAGATGCTGAGTAAGTATCTGCTGACTTTAGCAAAAGTGTAGAAAGCTATTTTAACATAGCCTTAATGGAGAATTTAAAGTACATCTTTTCCTTCTCATTGCTTTTTTAAAAAGCATTTTGCAGTCTTAGAAATCCCTGTTTCTCTATATGACAGAGCAGAAACTACCATTTGTTGAGGAAACGGTAAGTGCCAATCACTATATGCATTAGAGCTAACTCTCAAAACAACCTTGTAAACAGTTATTGCAATTATAGCTCTCAGTTATTGAAGGCCTACTATGTGCTCAGTGACTTAGTGGCAACCTTTTCTATTATAAAAAATGTAGTTGGGAAAACCAAAGCTCAGAAAATAAGTAACTTGTGTTAAGTCACACAGCTCCAGTGTCACCATTCCAGCACAAGCCACCACTATCATCTCTTGCCTGGACTTCTGTAACAGCCTCCCATAATTGTCCCCCCACCCCCCCATCCATTCTCAGCTTCACTGCTAGTGTGATCTTTTAAATATGTAAATTAGAGAACATATTTTAACCTTTCATTGGCTTTCCATCAGAGAATTTCACACCTTTACCGTGAAGCTAAAGAAGTTGAAGCTTTGGCGCCTTCCACTTGCATAGTCCTTCCAAGGCTCTGGGAAGGAACCCTGTCCATGTATTCTTATGCTCATGTTTTTGTAAAATTTGCGAAAGCAAGCTATCTTAACTGCAACTGATAAATACCACTGTATGTTTCCACACAAACTCCCCCTGCTGTTGGGAAGTATTGGGGTGACTGTGGATGTAATGGAATATTATTTATTTGCAGCCATTTCCATCTACAGTGACATTATTGTTAACCATTCCAGTATAGAAATGGGTTCCAGGGAATGTCCTCCCTCTCACTGTGTCAACTCAGCAGGCATCATGACAGGAAGGAATGGGAACAGAAGGTGTATCACCACAGGAATGACATTGTGGTGTCCATCATGGGAAGTTTGCTGATAGTAGAAAAGAAACAAGGCTTGAAATATGTGGAGTCAGAAGCTAGTCTATGGCAAATTCTTCCAATCCTCAGATGTGTAAAATTAAGTTGAGGGTTCAGTTCTCATCAATGGCTAGTTTTTCCCTTGATAAAAAATTTCCGGAATTTAACATCAGTCCTCAAGCTTTATGTGACATAAACAGAAATGAGTTGTGAATCTGAGACTTTCTAAAATATTAATAAAAACCAAATTTTCATCAACCGTGTTGAAGAAAGGACTGAATTGTCTCTCTATTCTATCTATAGAGAGGTTCTTAAAAAAATTACTGTCATATGGAGAATATTGATACTGTTGTTTTGCTAGGTGCTGTCAAGTTAATTCCAACTCATTGTGACCCTATGTATAACAGAACAAAAAGTCGCTCAATCCTGTGCCATCCTCACAATAGCACAAATGTTTGTGTCAGTCCATCTCATTGAGGGTTTTCCTCTTTTTTGGTGATCCTCTACCAAGCATGATATCTTTCTCCAGGGACTGGTCCTTCCTGATAACATGTCCAAAGTAAGCAAGATGACATCTCACTATCCTCACTTCTAAGGAGCATTCTCGCTATATTTTTTCCAAGACATATTTGTCACCAAATGACTGAAAAGATCAGATATAATCAAGGATCAAAATATTCTTTTCCCTCAAAAAGATACTTTTACACCAGCGTTCACTGCAGCATTATTTATAACAAGCCCAAAAGTGGCAACAACCTAAATGTCCATCAACAGATGAACGGATAAACAAGATGTGATACATACCGACAATGGACTATTATTCAGTCATAAAGAGAAATGAAGTTCTGATACATGCTACTATATGAATTAACCTTGAAAACATTATGCTAAATGAAATAAGTCAGACCCAAAAGGATAAATGTTGTATGAACTCGCTTTATACGAAATAGCTAGAATAAGCAAATGCAGAGAGACAGAAGTTCATTAGCGGTTACCAGGGAATGGGGAGAGGGGGGAGCGGGGAGAGGGGGGAGCGGGGAGAGGGGGGAGCGGGGAGAGGGGGGAGCGGGGAGAGGGGGGAGTGGGGCTCATTGCTTAAGAGGCACCCAGTTTCTGTTTGGGATGATGAAAAGCCTTTGGAAATAGTGGGGAAGGTTGTACAACATGGTGACTTAGTTAATATTACCAAATTGTACACTTAAAAATGGTTAAGATGGAAAATTTTTCATTATATATCTATTTTACCACCATAAAATAAAAGATATATTTATCTCTTGCCATACAGGTGACCTCAAGTACTCTTTGCTTTGTAAAAAATTGAGAACACCTAAAATTAATCAGGCATGTTACAGAAGGGCAAGGGAGGGTTGTTTCTGGCATGAGGCAGCTGAGGGACTGGAAATAATCAAATGGTTTCCAATTTTGAAAGATTTGGATCAGGTGGCTTAGAGGTAGATTAAAGGTAATCAATTCTCTGCAACAATAAATGTCATACATTCCTCTAACCTTCAGAGGGAGCTTTCTGTATTGCTAAGAGGTTGCTCAGCTGCTCTTGCTTCTTATCCTTATTGAAACCTTGACATCAATTAGTGTTCCACCGGAAATGAAGCAAGATGAGAAAGTGAACTCTTGCTGAGTAAATTAGAGTAGATAATTAGAGATTCCCAACCTCGTTAGAGAAGCAGCTTCCTTTTGGTTTTATTTTATCCTTAAAAAAATTACAAATGGAAATAAAATGTATTTAATTGGGAAAAACGTTTATGCTCTTTGAAATCAGGATTTCATAGTATCACTTGATTTAAGTGGAGATAATATAATGGGCAATCACAATTAAGTTCTAAGATGATAGTTATCCTGATATGTAGTCACAAATTTCTGGAGCATTTGTTGTCTCTAACTACAATATAACTTGTTCTTTGGATTCATTTTTGGTGTATGTGGTAGTGTGCCTTTCATGTCCAAAATAGAAAGCCTAAGAGAGACACAGGCTGTCTATTTAGTAAGAATATTTAAATTCTCTCTTTGGCACAGAATTAAATATTTGCAATTGTGTCTTGTAGGCATTAAAATAAGGGCATAATTTCTTAAATTTACAATTGCATATAATTTATGGAGAACAAGTCACTTAATCTAATAAATATTTATGTATTCCTGGTAAATTATGTTTATTTGATATACAAATGTTGCACTTTTATATATTAAATAACTACAAATCTGCTGAAGGAATTTATCTACAGAAATCCATATTTGTCTTAAAAGAAAAATCCTTTCTTGATGTGACTCATTACTTCCAGATTTAAAAGCTTTTGACATTTGGGGATATGGGGTATTATATTTTCTTCTAGAAAATAATATCTTCATTTATAACAAGAGCTGGTATTTGTCTAGGATACATTATAACTTACTCTGTTTTGTAGCTGAATTGCCCTTTCTGGTTGGTAATTGGGTCTGTGACATTGTGCTGTATATATGCTATTATTAAATTCCTATACTTTTTTTTTTTTTAGTATAGGGACAGCTCAGTTTTATCTTTGGTTTATATTTTTGTGATATTTGATTTTATGTACTACTATTTGGTTATTACAAATTCATGAAAATATGGCCAATTAATTTTCTTCCTTAAAGCTCTCCACATTAAAATGACTACTGCATTTTTACATTTTGATTGAGGCCATTGAAATAGCCCTTGAAACGGACCTTTTATTTTTATATCATTTTTTGAAGGATTGAATTTTAATATCCTATCAAATACTTGCTTTTTGCCTTTAATCTGTGAAAATGCATTAAATTTCAGCAGTAAAATTGGCAGCAACCATTTTTATCTTTAATTAACTTTTCAGTTTGGCTTTCATCTTAAAGACTCACAGCAGAATTTATCACCAAGCTGTAATGGAAGTGCTGAATGGAAGTTTCTGAGAATCCGCCTAGCTCTGAATTTAGCTCAGCTGACCCCATTATAAAAAGGAAAAGTCACCAACAACATTGATATAAAAGACAACTCATTAGGCCACACCAGTCACAGATCACGTTTATTTTTGACTCCTGTTATTTATCCGGCCTCCTAATTTTCTTCCTGTGCACCCTCTTTTAACTCCAAAGTACCAACTGCCCTTTGCTTGAGGTTTTATAAGTGCAGAAGCTCACCGGAGAACAACTGTCACACAAATAATATTAGCTGCCATCTATCGAGCACTTAGGCACTGTGCTAAGTTCTTTACAATTACTCTTTTTTGCAAGCCAGGTATCACAGTGCCATTTGAAAGATTAGGAATGGGATTTAAAAAGAGAGATAGTTTAGTTCAGCAAACAGTTAAGTCTTCGAAGTCAGGCCACCCGGGTTTAAATCCCTGTTCACCAGATTGTAGCTCACCAGAGCTCTGAGATCTTGGACAAACTACTCATTGCTGTCAAGTCAATTCTAACTCATAGCAACCCTATAGGACAGAGTAGAACTGCCCCATAGAGTTTCCAAGGAGCAGCTGGTGGATTCGAACTGCTGACCTTTTAGTTAGCAGCCAAGCTCTTAACCACTGTGCCACCAGGGCTCCAGCAAACTACTTAAGGTTCATTTACTCATCTACCAAACATTTGGAGCACGTACTGCATGTGCTCAGTGTACTGGGCCTACAGTGATGAATACAACAGACAGCTGCTGCCCTCCTGGAGCTTATCTATAGGGGGAACAAGACACACTAAAGAACATGCAATTGGAAATTGTGAGAAATGTGGTGAAGAGAGGGAACGGGGGCAGTGATAGAGAGTAAAGGAAGAGGGAATGGAGGGACCAACTTAGCTAAGGTGGTCGGGAAGGCTGCTGTCAAGAGAACAAATCAGTCCAGTCCTGAAGGAGGAGGAGGACTTAGTTAGGAAAGCAAGGGAAGAAGAGGGGAGGGGGAAGAATGCTCCAGCCAGAGGGAACAGCCTTTGTGAAGGCCCTTGGACAGGAATATGCTTGGTGATCCTGGTGACGGAAAGGGACTTGTACAGCTGGAACTTAAGGTGCAAGGGAGAGGGCCAGGCCATAGCAAGG